>NC_045675.1:12550200-17550200 GCF_003331165.1 Xiphophorus hellerii
CAAATAAAAAATCAGACTAATGTAAAGAAATGTAAAGATTAAAATCCTAAATTACTCACTACTTAATATATAAAGTAATATGAAAGGAAAACAGAAAATCATTACCAAGAGTGTCTGTGTGTGACAGTCGACTCAGTGTTTCGATGCTACAAACTTATATTTAACATTTTCCAGGAGGTAGTTTAAACGATGGGAGAGAAAATTATTTGCCTTACAGTTGTTTGTTCTTTTCTGCTGAGCTGCTGTGAGCAGAGGTTGCTTTGTACTTAAAATTAGTGATATGCAAAAAGGTTTCACATGTTAATTAGTTGAATCTAGTGGGGTAGCAGTTACCGCCCAGCCCTGTGGCCCTCCTGCTGCAAGGGGGGCTGCAAGTCCCCTTACAGCTAGAGCGTGTTTCTCCAAAGATCTTTGTTTTATCTGTATCCTCTACCCATTTTAAAAGTCCTATTGTAACTCATTATTTTTATTCAATTTGTTCAGATGATTTATTTGATCAAGATTCTATCTTTCAATAACCTCCCAATCTTTACACTGCAGGTCACACTTACTGCTGTCATTACCTAATTTGAATATTTTAGTCCAGTTCAACACATAGGGTATTCTAAAAACTGGAAATTTTGCACCACGAGACAGCACTAAAAAATACTCTGTAGAGTAATTTCTACTTCAACTTGGCGTGCCAAGTGAGAAATTCTTGCCTATGGCATCTGCTGACAGAGGTGCTGTTTACCTTCTCGTTGTATTTATATGACACAAAATACCAAATGATATTTTATCTCCAACCACACACTCTGTCAAACCAACATGAATTGTAACACAAACAAAAACACACAACACATTACAGAAAACACAAAACACACACATCTGGCCAGGTCGTATAGTCAGTGAAAGTATCAGTCAGTCATCATTTTATCAAAATTTTACTGTAATTTATATCAAATTTACTGAAGCTTCAGGAATTGTCCAATGTTTTATTAACATATTTTCATGTGTCAATTTAATTAATTTTAAAATCCAATCGTCAGGAACCTTTTAATTCCCCGTGCACGTTTAAAAAGAGAGACATCTCAAAGTTATGTTAAAATCAAACCACAACCAATAATTTTGTTTTCTGGTACCAGTTTTATGTACTGAACTCCTATTTATTTTATTTATTTATTTATGTTTTAAACTAAACGACCACGTTTTCGCCATCGTTGTACTTTCCCCGTTAAAACTGTTCTACGAACCCCGATCATAAAATAGCGTATAGCACGTGTCGCAACTCAGTGTCCATAATAACTTCACAATAAAACGCAGCAAAATCAATGCAAATTCACACACACAGCGCTATCCAAACAACTTAACACTCTGCTGAAACACACAGCCAGCCCGAACACGTGCACGCGCACACACACGGCCACACAGACACACACGCAGACACACATACGCACACACACGTAGATACACACAGACACACACAAAGCTCTGAGGACAAACAGCGCACTTCCACGGCAGCCGGCACACAAAGCAGCACACACAGAGAGAACACAAACACGTTTTCAGACAAACATAACAGACAGACGGGGAAAAATAAAATGCCGGCCAAAAAAATAAAAGATGCACCATATCAAAGCCTACCGCAGGCCATTTATAAAGTCTACCGCAGACTATTTGTCAAAGCCTCCCGCAGGCTTATTTCCAAAGCTTCCCGCAAGCTATTTTTAAAGTGTACCAAACACTAATAAAGTGTACCAAACACTCAATAAACCTACCCCAGGTTATTCTAAATACACAATCGCTAAATTTCTTTCTTTAAGGAGCACAGTCATGGATCTCCCGGGAAAAAGACATAAACTAAGAAAACCCAGCTTTTACGACGGAGGGAGCGCAAAATCCTACGTCTGAATCCGCCACGATTCACTGTAAGTGTATTTTCCAAACAGTGTACCACACACCATTGTCAAAGTCTACCTCAGACAAGCGTTCCAGCCTTTTTAATCCAAATATAAGTCAACAAACTCTTGTAGAAACAACCTATCCTCTCCTGCAGCTTCGAACTCCGAGCAGCTGCAGCTGGCTACGACAAGTCACGCCGGCCCGATCACAGACGACCAAAAAATAATCAAATTGTATCTTACCGCATCAAGCCGTCGAGCCGATCGGGGAGAGACCGCCACCCGCCAAGATTCCAGAACCGGACGAAGCCCCCAATTATTAAAAAATGAGGATCATTTTATGCTAGCTTTGGACAAAACGTTTGGCTCTTTTCCTCTTTAATCTTGCCCGGGATCTTCCGAGTCCTTGGCGAGTGACGCTCTCCGTGCAGCGACGTGCAGCGACCGCGTGCTGGTAAAACGAAACAACAACAAAACGTGTTGACGTCACAGATCACGGAGTTTAATCTCATACAAAGCAATCGACAACAAAGCTGCAGAGGAACAGAGATATACATTTTATACAGACTACACGAAACAGACAACACGAAACACATAAGACAGACAAAGGCGCCCATGGAGGAAAAGATGAAAAAACCTCCCTGTTGGCTTGCTGACTTGTACTTTTAATGAAAGAGGTGTTTCCCTATTTAATATATGCAGTCAAGGCGTTCCGTTCTTTGACCAATTAGAAACTTAGAAACTCCCCTCATCACAGCCCCGATGTCTGGTTTTTGTCTAGACGAAAAGGGGGGACCACTCCGTCTTGGGCCGTGCCAGGTACGGGGAGAGGCGCCAAGAAGTCTCTTCTGCTCTCTCGGAATTGTAAATTTTATTGCTGTGTCTGTCAAAAGGGGGAGGAAAAAAGGCCCTGCTTTGTCTGCTGAATTCCCAACTGCTCAACAGAAACTATTCCAAATTAAAGTGTTGGCTATACCTTTACACATGTCGTGGATTAGCTATATTAAGCACCAAACAATAATTATTTTCTTTACACTCCCAAATAGGATCCTAAAACGGCTCCCATTGTGGAGCCGGTTCCCGCCTACAGGTGCAGTCAGCAGAGGATATGGACCCAGATGATTCGATGATGGCCCAAGGCTTGAGCGGTGCTTCTCACAGGTGCATCACCTACAATCAAAAAGACAAAAATGGAAGTACTTAGAAGACAGCGTAATATGCTTCACCTAGCTCCTTGATATGAAAAATAGGAACTTGAACTTTGGGTTTAAATTCAAGTTCCTATTGCTATGCAAACCCTCCACACCTTCTGACCTCCTGTATGCAAAAATCTACATATAATTGCTTTGAAATATACTATTATACTCAAAAGCAATCACTGCATGTACACATGCACATAATCACACAAAGACCCGTTGTTCACTTGGAGTTTTCAGGATTTCAACCGGTGATTGTTTTAACTGAGTTAAATATGAACAAACTGTCTTCAAAAACTCAATAAAGTTCACAGTTTCCTAACGTTGAAGTCCAGAATGAACGTGTTCAAAGCATCCAAGTTTATAGAAAGCCATCAAGCTCACATATACATAAAATATGATTTTTAGCACTTAAACAACTCTTTATCTGTGAGCTGCACATGTGGTTTTTGTGTTCAATTTCTGCAGGCTGTTCTTGAGAAAACATGCAGAGGTTTGTATTACTCAACTCCATGCACAGCTGCTTGCAGCTTGATAGAGTCTGCATGGACAATGCTGCTATATTTATTTCCCTTGTTTTACTACCCGTCTGTGCAGGTAAAGTTCTATTGTTGGCTTTATTTCGTAAAGATACAGATCATATTTTCTCTACCTCTAAATGAACTGGACTGGTTTCATACCTGTAGTAGTGGTAATAGGTTATTTATTTTGTGACAAAATCCATAAAGGTGTCCAGTTCTCATGGGCTTATAAGACACACAAACACGTTCAAAGATGCAGACAGAGGCCAACATCAACACATTCTTTGACCATAAAGCGTTTTCTTTCAAAGGAGACAATTTTTTAAAAACATATTAAGCTAACAGAAACAAATGATAATGTGGTGAAATTTTTCATTAACAGGGAGAAAAAAACATTAAATAAACACAGAAAGATCAAAATTTATCTTTACGAGTTTTATTTGAAGACTGTCACTGAGCTGGTCAGGGAAGCATAGCCCTGATGTAAGTTGGACAGCTATTTACCCACATCCTGTTTTATACACATAAGTTTGAGATGAAGAACAAAGGATGAACTTAACCACCGTCACAAGAAAGGCAGAAGAAAGTGAAACTGGTCTGTACGATTGTATAGAAAATACATTTGCTTTAAATTATGCTAGAAAATACAATCATACCTCAAACAAGTTAGAGAACTTTCTGATCTTGGATAGTTCAACCACTCTGTCTGATCTGTTTTTGAACTTCATGCTAGACTCCTGCCTGCATGTTTGAACTGAGTAAAGGAAACTAAACAGACATATTTAATATTTTTGCTGCAATATTTAAATACTCAGACTTATAAAAACAATCTAGACAAACATCAAGGATTTTACCAGATAATTAATTTTTGAGAAGAGCTCATATCATACAGCAATTTCCTTGTATTCAATTAGAGCGCTGTGATTGGATTAAAAAAAATAGCCTGTTTTTCATTGGGCGTCTTTTTGCATCCACTACAAATCTGCCAATCACAAACAGGAGGATCTGCTTATTTAGGGGAGGTGTAAAACTGAGAGTAGATCCCCTCCAAGGAAAACTTTCAATATATATTTTCAAGTGAGAAAATTATCACTCACTTTGTGATTCATCAGCAAAATGTTCCTCTTCACTTTGGTGCTCGTGATGCTGTTTCTACCGGAAGGCAAGTTTTTGATTACGATTAATATTGTTGTAACGTTGCATTATTTAGTGTGATTTCAATAATTTAGATTTTCTCCCATTAAAAACTACAATAATAATCTCTTTTCTACTTTTCTTGTTAAACCTTTCAAACTTTTTCTTCCCTCTCTCTATTTTGTGCTGATGTGATTCAGCCATTTTGTCTTGGTTAAGAAGAGGATTTTGGTATTTAGAAATAATTTAATATCATAGTTTCCTTCATACTTTATTGACAATTAAAGTTCATTTTCTCTTTTTTTTAATTAGCTGACAACCTGAAATGTAAATGTGAATCTGGCCTCTATGGAACTTGCGCTAAGGAAACAACTGAATGTTCCTCAAAGTACGATCGTTGTTCAGTAGCAACACAAGGCTATTTTTCAGGTACGTATTTGTGAGGTTTCCTGTTGATGATTCTTAGTTTGGGAACTCATCATTTTAAAATTTGTGATCTTTAATTACAGATGCTGCAAATGTAACTGAGCGGAACTCCAAAGGTTGCATTAAGTCTGAACTGTGTCTTAATTACTCTGTCAACTATGGAGTTTACAGAGTTGTACAAAACAGCAGGTGCTGCAGTGAAGATCTCTGCAACGCCCAGATTGACTACACAAAACCTGGTAATTAATTCCCTGATTATGTTTTTCAATACTTTGCACAATTTGAATTTGCAGTGCTCACAAACTTTTTTTAACTAACTATAGATTTGGATTAAAAAACAGAATACACTTAGTTTTGTAATTCCAGCTTCATATACTGTACATGTTTTAGAAGAAACAAGTTGGTGACAAAAAAATTAAAGCTTTTAAGAAAAAATTATAATAATTCTTAATTTCTTTTAAACTGAATAACTATCTCTGTATCTTAGTCTCCACTCCAAATGGAAAAAAGTGCTTCAGCTGTGACAGAGAAAACTGCATGAAAACCCTTAACTGTGCAGGGGATGAAAACTACTGCATTAAAGTAACAGGTAAGAGGCCAACATGTTTGCATGCTTCATATTTATCATCACAAGAACATTAAGACCAGATCCAAATGTGTTTATGACATCATAACTTTATTTTCATTTTCACAGGATATTCACCAGGAGTAAGTCTGATGATGAAGGGATGTGCCTCTGAGTTGGTGTGCTCAGATCAGTTTTCTTCAATGTTGAATCAGTTAACTTCACAGGCCTCTGGAGCAAAGATTAGCTGCTGCCAGGGCAACTACTGCAACAGCGCCAGCAGCACCAGTCCCACCCTGCTGCTCCTGTTGGTGCCTCTGTTGTTTTCTAACTTATTTTCTTAGCTCACAGAAGCTACTGAATTGCTGCCATGTTTTCTTTTTAATCACAATTCATTTTATAAACCTGTTCTTTTTATTTGATTCTATAGCTTGGTTAGCTAAGCAACATTTTATAATCAACAACATCCTCTATACTTTGTTGTTCTATACTAAAATAATCTTCCTCAATAAACAATTTTTTTTTATTCTGGGTCCAGTACCGATCTGATTCTAAATGTTTAGTTTTGAAAAAACAAAATGACTTGATGTTATAGATGTGGAATAAACATGTTTCATTTTCTTTGATTTAATATTAAAACTTTTTTTAATCAAAGAAAAGTTAAAAGCTTTCAGAGCCCAAGATTGTAGAGTTTGAATGGAAAACTAACCAACATGAATGTAAAATTAAACCTGGAGAGACTCATACAGAGAGAAAGTAGCTGTCTTACTTTGTTAGCTGATAGAAATAATTGCATTGCTACCAGGTTTTCTTTTTATGCATAATTCATTTAATAAATCTGTTCTTTTTCTTTTAATTGTTTCTCTATAAATTCACTAAGATAAAACCAAGCAACATTCTGTAAACATTCTCAATACTTCACTGCTGTTGTGCTCTAAAAACAAATCCTGCTGAATAAATGCATTAAAAAATAATTCTGTGTATTTTTCTGATTCTAAATGTTTATTTTTGAATCTGATGCAACTGAGGAAGATTGACTGAAATGATTTAAAAACATGAACTGAAAGGCTGGGGGTAAAAGGAGAGAGGGAATAAAATTAGGTGTGAGTGAAGGATTTTTTTAAGATAACTGAATGGCTGTTGCCACATGAATAATTTGCTTTGTCAAAAAATGCATCCCTCCTCAAACATGAAGAAATAAAGAGTTAAGAGTGAAATAGCTTTTTCTACATAATCACCTGTTCTCTGAGCTAAAGGTATGAGTTTCATACCAACAGGACAATATTTGGGGAAAATAAATAGGGCAAGCAAATATCGACAGGCTAATAATTTGCTTTGGGAAAAAATGCATCCCCCTGCAAACTTCGAGAAATTAAGAGTTAAGAGGGATTTCACCTTTTCTTCATAATCACATTTGTTCTAAGATCTTCTGCTAGAAGTTTCATATCAACAGGACAATAGATAGGGGATGAACATATTGGCAAGCGCAGAAATTAAAATGCATCCCTTCCTATATTAATAGACAGGACAGTTAATAGGAGTACCAGGGTTTTCGACCTCTCCCCTGACTTACCGAAAGAGGGTCAAAAGACCCTGAGTCCAAACTGACGACTCTGATGGCTCAAATTAGCATCCCTTCTTCAATTGTAAATGTGGCCATTGACCGTCAGGCCAGAAGGTAGGAGTGTGAATAGTCCATGTTGGGGGTGGGTGCGATCTATGATGGAGGCAGCTCTACAGTAGACTCTCCTGTAGGTAATGCTCTTCAGTTTAGTTTTGAAGTATACATGAAGTGTTTTTGGAGAGATGTGACCTTTTGCAGCTGATCCATGATGTTGTGCTGCATTATCCAGGTCATTTTACCAAATGTACATAGAGTTTGCAAAACATACAATCTGTTTCAAGAAATATGCAAAGGTTTTTCTAAAAGAAATTAGTAATGTTTTTCTTTTAAATAAAGCTAAGTGGGTTTAAAATGACAGTTTAGAAATAAACTAACCAAATTAATTGTGTTGATCCACCTCAAAACAATCATGCAAAAAGTGTAAGCAAAAGAGATCTGGGAGACTTTGCATATGCAAATTTGCATGCAGCCTTTTGTCACAGGAGAGGATGTTGGCGTTACTTTGCAGCATGTCTGCACACGGGAATGAATATAAAGCAGATAGTTGAAAAATACAATGCATGCTCTGTGTGTTTTTGTAGGGTAAAATAAAGGTTAACAAATATTCACACTTACAGTTTACAGCCTTTTCAAAGCTGGTTGTCTCTCTCATACATCATCCTCTCAGCAACATTGAACCTTAATTTAACTTGTTTTATTTATCCTTTTTTAAAATAAACTCTCAGTAGTTTAGACCACTTTCAGCAGCCCTCAGTGGCAGGTTAGTTTGTGTAATGGCCTTATTTACAGAACAAAAGCGCCTGCTAGCTAAAATCCTTCAGGTCAGTCGACCCGTCTCTGGGCTCCAAAGGTAGAAATGTTAAATGACCTTTCTCTGGTAATGCTAGGAGTAATGCTCTGGTAATGCTAGGATACCAGAGAAAGGTCCTTTAACATTTCTACCTTTGGAGCCCAGAGACGGGTCGACTGACCTGAAGGATTTTAGCTAGCAGGCGCTTTTGTTCTGTAAATAAGGCCATTACCCTGGTAATTACCCTGGTAATGGCCTCAACGCATCTCACAGTTGCACAATTGTTCCTTAGACTTAGACTTAGACTGACTTTATTGTCATTTTGCATGCACAGGGTGTATACAGAAGGAAATTTCGTTGCATACGGCTCAGGACAATGTTTGAGGTTCCAATGTTGTGAGGTTACTCCAGAATAAAATAAAATACAGTATAAAATATGAATATAATCTAAATATAAAATATAAAGTGCAGGAATGACAGTAAAATAGAAGTTATTTAGCTCTGTACATGTGCAAGGTATAAAGTGGAGACCAGTTTTTGAGTGCAGTCCAGTTAAGAGTTCAGCAGTCTGATGGCAAGTGGGAAAAAGCTGTTTCGGAACCTGGTGGACCTGCACCGGATGCTGCGGAACCTCTTTCCAGAGGGCAGCAGGGAGAACAGTCCATGGTGGGGGTGTGAGGGGTCACTGATGATGTTTCGGCCTCAGGACACGCATCCTGCATTGATGGTTGACCTGACACTTCGCCCTTTTGCCTGAGCTGGGTGTGGAAGGTTGTTGCCGAAGCAGTTTCTCCTTATGTGCCTTCTTCTCACTCACATGAGAGTTACCGAACTCTTTTGCAAGCTCAACCAGGAAGTCCACCCGTCTCTCCTGCACCCCAATGCATGGCTGATAAAGCACATGTGCATTCAGTGCTGCCATGTCAATCATGTTTGCCAGGTTTGCTGACCAGCTGTCACATAGTGATGGAACCTTGGTCACCCCCCGCAAGATTATGACTGAAATAAATGCCATTAGTTCTTGTGAACTAAATAGGTGAAGCAGTCACCTATTTATCCTCCACAGCACAAAAGGCTGCATGCAAATTTGCATATGCAAAGTCTCCCAGATTTCTTTTGCTTACACTTTTTGCATGATTTTTTTGAGGTGGATCAACACAATTAATTTGGTTAGTTTATTTCTAAACTGTCATTTTAAACCCACTTAGCTTTATTTAAAAGAAAAACATTACTAATTTCTTTTAGAAAAACCTTTGCATATTTCTTGAAACAGATTGTATGTTTTGCAAACTCTATGTACATTTGGTAAAATGACCTGGATAATGCAGCACAACATCATGGATCAGCTGCAAAAGGTCACATCTCTCCAAAAACACTTCATGTATGCTTCAAAACTAAACTGAAGAGCATTACCTACAGGAGAGTCTACTGTAGAGCTGCCTCCATCATAGATCGCACCCACCCCCAACATGGACTATTCACACTCCTACCTTCTGGCCTGACGGTCAACGGCCACATTTACAATTGAAGAAGGGATGCTAATTTGAGCCATCAGAGTCGTCAGTTTGGACTCAGGGTCTTTTGACCCTCTTTCGGTAAGTCTGGGGAGAGGTCGAAAACCCTGGTACTCCTAGACCACTTTCAGCAGCCCTCAGTGGCAGGTTAGTTTGTGTTGATCCACCTCAAAAAAATCATGCAAAAAGTGCAAGCAAAAGAGATCTGGGAGACTTTGCACATGCAAATTTGCATGCAGCCTTTTGTGCTGTGGAGGATAAATAGGTGACTGCTTCACCTATTTAGTTCACAAGAACGAATGGCATTTATTTCAGTCATTATCTTACGGGGGGTGACCAAGGTTCCATCACTATGTGACAGCTGGTCAGCAAACCTGGCAAACATGATTGACATGGCAGCACTGAATAATTCATTTAATAAATCTGTTCTTTTTCTTTTCATTGATTCTCTATAAATTCACTAAGATAAGACCAAGCAAAATTCTGTAAACATTCTCAATACTTCACTGCTGTTGTGCTCTAAAAACAAATCCTGCTGAATAAATGCATTAAAAATAATTCTGTGTACTTTTCTGATTCTAAATGTTTATTTTTGAAACTGATGCAACTGAGGAAGATTGACTGAAATGATTTAAAAACATGAACTGAAAGGCTGGGGGTAAAAGGAGAGAGGGAATAAAATTAGGTGTGAGTGAATTATTTTTTTAAGATAACTGAATGGCTGTTGTCACATGAATAATTTGCTTTGTCAAAAAATGCATCCCTCCTCAAACATGAAGAAATAAAGAGTTAAGAGTGAAATAGCTTTTTCTACATAATCACCTGTTCTCTGAGCTAAAGGTATGAGTTTCATACCAACAGGACAATATTTGGGGAATATCGTCCAGCGTTAACCTTTTACAATCTAAAATTCTCACCACTTTCAAATACATAATGTTTTACATTTACTCAATTTAAATAGATTAATTTATCAAACATTTTTTATCCAAATGTTCAGAGGATCTTTGGACACTAATCCTGTCATTAGTGCATAAGTCCTCTATTTGTGCCAGACATAATCTAATTCAATGCAAACTTGTTTATTGGGGCCTGCCATGCAAAGCAATGGCAGGAACCTATTACTATTGTCGGCAGAAAGCGTCTCTTTAAGTATTATTTATTTTTCTTCCGTAACCGTTAATGCGGCTCATACCGCTGGGTGCACACCTACAAATGAGGTATCAAAACGTGCAGAAAATTCACGCCATTGGAGCTATTACTTTTGGTGGGATTCGGGGTTAACGTGGTGACATAATTCGCAAAAAACTACGAAAAAACCCCCATTATAAGTCAATGGGAAAAATCCTACAAATACCCTATTTTTGAGGATTCTCTGTGTCGTCACGAATTCACGTAGAAATGCCATTCAAATTTCATTTTGTAGATACGTCTGTGATCTCTTCGAAAGTGAAGACGGCTCGTCGATACCAGTTACGGTTTGTCCACAATTTGTCTCTAAGCGACCCAAAGTTTCTCATTTTTCCTAAAATTAGAGTGTGAATCTTCCTGAGTGCCCCTCTGCTAGAGTGAGAAATGAAGACAATTTTTCACCCCAAAATAATTTTGAAATCGCCATCACGCCCACAAATATCGCACGATTGGTATCAAAATCGGTCCTGACATTGATACGCATGTCTGCTCCGGTAAAATGTTTTCGAAATTTATCTAGACCGTACGGTTTTCTGTCACGGTGCTTCAGAGCAAAGTCATGCGACAGGATTTTCTCAGGCTATCTCAGGCTGTCTCCCATGTATTTGACTAGAATTTCAGATCTGGGCACAACATTTCTTTCTCTCATCGCTGTAAATGTTCTGAGTGAGGTACAGATATGAATCTCGGGACTATCGCAGAAGACACATAGCCCTCTCATACGCTTCAAACGCTTTTCGAATATGTATTATGGTTCCCGAACGGAAAGGATTTGTTCCCAATGCTTTTTTTCAGTAAAACTTGTTGGCTCAAAGAGAGTATTCTCTGCCCCAGCCTCTCTCACTAACAGTTCACACTTTGGTGAGAAAATTATTTACCATAGCAACGGAACTCAAGAGGCTATTGGCTGATGATTAGGACTACAAATACGCATCACTGTAGTTCTATCTATAGTGGAACCCTCAGTTGAAACAGAGCAGGACTGAACTGGCCTTTAGAACTATTTGCTGCTATGGGCTGTATATAACTGATTTAACTCAGTAACTGTTACACATGGGATTACTTTGGAACTTTAAAATTAAGCATAATGAAAATTTCAAAATAAAAGCCTTGAATATTTTTACATGATGTAATTGCTCTTTTTGGCTTTATATGACTTTTTCATCCAAAGCACTTTTAGACATGGTATTAGGTTGGACCTTTGAAATGAAGCTTAACTAAAAATTTCAAAATAAAAGCCTTGAATATTTTTACATCATGTAATTGCTCTTTTTGGCTTCATCCAAAACACTGTTACACATGGGATTAGTTCGGAACTTTAAAATGGAGCATAATAATAATTTCAAAATAAAAGCCTTGAATATTTTTACATCAGGTAATTGCTCTGTTGAGCATTATATAACTGATTTAACCCAATGACTGTTATACATGGGATTAGTTTGGACCTTTGAAATGAAGCTTAACTAAAAATTTCAAAATAAAAGCCTTTAATATTTTTACATCAACTACTTGCGTTTTCAGCATTATATAACTGATTTAACCCAATGACTATTACACATGGGATTAGTTTGGCCCTTTGAAATGAAGTTTAACAACAATTCCAAAATAAAAGCCTTTAATATTTTTACATCAACTACTTGTGTTTTGAGCATTATATAACTGATTTTATCCAATGACTGTTATTCATGGGATTAGGTTGGCCCTTTGAAATGAAGTTTAACAAAAATTCCAAAATAAAAGCCTTGAATATTTTTACATCATGTAATTGCTCTTTTTGACTTTATTTGACTTTTTCATCCAAAGCACTGTTACACATGGTATTAGTTTGGCCCTTTGAAATGAAGCATACTGAAAATTTCAAATTAAAAGCCTTGACAATTTTACATCAGGTATTTGCTCTTTTGGGCATTATGTGAATTTTTTATCCAAAGCACTGATAAACATGGGATTAGTTTGGCGCTTTGAAATGAAGCTTAACAAACATTTCAAAATAAAAGCCTTTAATATTTTTACATCAACTACTTGTGTTTTGAGCATTATATAACTATTTTAACCCAACGACTATTACACATGGGATTAGTTTGGCCCTTTGAAATGAAGTTTAACAAAACTTCCAAAATAAAAGCCTTGACAAAATTTTAAATCATACTGAATGGTGCACGTCCGCCTTACTTAACGTTCTTGTGATTCTCCACATGCTATTGATTACGTTGCAGCATTCTTTAGCATCGATGCTAATTTGTAGCGTGACAACGCCGGGCCCAAACCGACGGGCACGCCTTGGCAGGCCCCGGCTAAATTTCTTCAGAAATTTTCTAGTTGCACTTATTATACTAAACACGTCTGGCCAAGTTTTACACCAACGTTTCTCCTGCCTGTGATGGAGGCCAACATTCTCCAGGCAAGTCGATCCACACTATCTGGCTTTGTCCTCAGCTTATTGGTCCAAAGCTTCTGATGATGCACATTTATTTAATTTGTGAAGCATTTTATGTTAAAATGTGTAAAAACTATTATCATTTTCTGTTTGATCTCTTTAATTAAACAGAATATTGAATAACTTGCTGTTTCTATATGTTTTGGATAATTCAAGGTTCAAACTACTAACCTTGAGCTATCAAGGTTAGTAGTTTGTTATAAACAACCAGACTACATGGCAAGATGTAATCATGGAACTGTGCTAATAAATATTCAAACTATATCAGTTTTTCCCAGTGTTGTATAGTAACGAAGTAAAAATACTTCACTACTTTACTTAAGTATATTTTGGAGTGCTTCATACTTTCCTCGAGTATGAAAATTTTTGATGACTTTCACTTTTACTTCACTATATTTCCGAACTTAATTGCGTACTTTTACTCCGATACATTTTCAAAGTGTGGTTTAGTTACTCGTTACAAAAAAGCGAGAGAGAGAAACGCAAGTGTTTTGACCCCACCTACTGATTGACTGCAACAAAGTCGGTAGCCTACTTGCCTGGGCTTGTTCATCACCACCAATAGGATACACCTGTTTCACTTCTCCCATTAAACACAAAGCAAGTCTCGCAATCAGCAGCAGCCACATGGAGGAGGAGTCGGAAACCACAACGACTGCAACTACGTCGGACACGGCTCCAGGGGAACCACCAGCTGGTGATGAGAGCCCATGGCCTTATTTAAACACAATATACTCTTTCGTGGGTGTTAAAGATTCGTCGTACCGCATGCAGTTTATGTTATTCCTGCCTGAAGATGTGGAAATTCTATCTTACAAAAACTCCCCGTCCAACTTGAAGAAACATCGAGGTAACTTCTTATGAAATGGTTATAATCCTCCTGTTTCAGTAACTATAGCTTGGTCACTAGGCACTATTGTGAAATCTTGAGCATAACGTTACCTGTATAAATGAACTTTGTTTGGCATTGTTTCAGTTCCACACGTGGTGTATTTAGCTTAGGCCTAATGTTGACTGTATCAGGCTACCTAGACTCCTCTGTTCAAGGGGGGACAGAAGCCATAGCGATAGCAATTTAGACTAAATTTAACGAATATAGGAAAGACATGCAAGTTCAAAACCACAAACCATTAACATGTGCTACTCTTTAAAACTGGAACAATTTATTAGCAGGTTTAATTTTGCCTGCACTTGGTTGTGTACATTATTTTAAGTGTATTTGACAAGTTTACCAAAATATAAAAAATGTCATTCAAACTGCATTTCCCTTGTTTTACTTTTTACTTGTACTTTTCATTACATTACTTGAGTACATCCATTTTTACAGTAATTTCCATACTTAAGTACAAGAAGTTTCAGATACTTTAAGACTTTAACTCAAGTAACATTTCAGTCAGTGACTTCGACTTTTACCAAAGTCGTATTTTGGAGAGGTACTTATACTTTTACTTGACTCTGAGATTTCAGTACTTTATACAACACTGGTTTTTCCTGTAAAATCAGATCGTTTTGTTTTTTGGGGATCAAACAGAGTATTTGTGCTTAAAGCTCACAAATGTCTTGAAATGGCTCTTGGCTCACACCTCTGTTTTATTCTCTAACTGCAGCAAAGTGCTGGAAACTGGTTTCACTGGACACAAGATTTCCTCTTCTGCAAGACTAAAGGACCAACAACGAATCATGTTCATTTAAAAATCTGTGAGCTGTAATCATCAGTCTTTAAAATTAAAGCATAAAGCATAAAATCCACTGTGATGAACCTTGGTGTAAATTCAAACTGGAAGATGCTTTTCTTTTCATCTGCTCAGTCAATCACCTCATCATGCGCCTCCTTCCCATCTACGCCGATCTCGTCTGGGTCGGGCCTGGTTAATACTTGAATGGGAGACTGCCTGGGAATACCAGGTGCTGGAAGCTTTTACTGGCTCTTTTGCTAAAATGTGAAAGATGATACTAAAGCAAAAATGTATCACAGCAGAGGTAAGAATACATGTAGAAGTGGTCAGTGGTGAGTTAAAGAGTGTGAAAATGCAAAAGTCTTTAGTGCCCCCTGGTGGTGACAAAAGCACCTGACATAGTAATACCAGGTGCGGTAAGATTTAGCCACCACCAGGGGGCACTAACAACTCTTTAACTCCACATTTTCACACTTTATAAATTCGGCACAGATCAAAAACTTCTGCATTTATTCATACCTCTGACCCATGTTGCTTCAATGTTATCTTTCACAAAATATATTTTTGCTAATAAACATTTAGAATCAGAATTTTTTATATATTTTGGTCTTTGTTTACTAAATTTATAGAGAATCAGCTCAAAGAAAAAGAGCAGACTTATTATATTAAATATGCTTAAAAAGAAAACATGGCAGCAATTCTGTTGTTTCTATAAGCTACGAACATGAGACAGAAAATAACAGTGACAGCAACAGGACCAGCAGGGGGCGTACTGGCACTGCTGGTCCTGTTGCAGTAGTCGTCCTGGCAACAGCTAAACTGTTCTGCATCTAACAGATCCATCTCCTGCTGCATTCACTGTGAAGATGAAAATAAAGTTATGTTGTCAGTAACGTGTTTGTTTCTGGTCTTAGCAGGATAAATACTCATTATGTAAAAACATGATATTCTCTTTCCTGATACTGTGATGCAGGAGTTTTCATTCCCTTCACAGTTGAGGGATTTCATGCAGTTTTCTCCTTCACAGCTGAAGAACTTTTTTCCATTTGGGTTGAACTTCTAGTCTAAAGAACTGCAGAATCATAACATTTTTTTCTTCAAAGCTCTCACTTTTTTTATTGTTGCCAGTTCCTTTCACCCAAAATATCTGCATAGGTATGGAGCTAAATTGGGGCCACAAAGTTTCTTCAGAAGAAAAAAAATGAAACTGGGAAAAACGTTTGAAATTAAAAAATAACATTTGAAACTAAGAACATGTTCAAAACTACTTTTCAGATTTAAGGTATTTTTGAGCTTCAGATATGTCCATTTTTTCAGATTCAAACTTGTGGCCCTGTTTTGGCCTGGGTGGCTGGACCTCGGATGACAAGGACATGGACTCATGACTGACAGCTGGACAACTGCAGTCATTGTGTTTGAATCTGTAAAAAAATAATAATAATAAATCTCCGGAATAAAAAAAAACTTTAAATCTGAAAAGTAGTTTTGAGTATTTCTGTCAGGTTCAAATCTTTTTCTCCTATTGAACAAACTTTATGGCCCCAATTTAACTTAATACTAGAATCACATGGATGCTAACAATGGAGCAAAGCTTATTATTTTGAAGTTGTTGACCGACAGGAGCAACATATTAACAACTTAATCCTCATTATTGTCCATCATGGTTGTTGTTTTTCTTCCCGCTTACGAAGACTAGTGAGATTTGTTGAGTATCAGTGACGTTAACGTCTGATGAACACGGCCTTTAAGATTCAGGTCACATTTGAAAAGATCGGATACGAATCAAATACACATGGCCTGGGTCGCTTTGGAAAAAATCCGACCTGTATTCAGACTATCAGCTATAGGTCGCATTACGGCAAAAAAAAAAAAACAGGAAGTGGAAACTGCAGTGCTTATGATGAGCGTAATATGCTTCACTTAGCACCTTGATATGAAAAATAGCAACTTGAACTTTGGGTTTAAATTCAAGTTCCTATCGCTATGCAAACCCTCCACACCTTCTGACCTCCTGTATGCAAAAATCTACATATAATTGCTTTGAATTATACTATTATACTCAAAAGCAATCATTGCATGTACACATGCACATAATCACACAAAGACCCGTTGTTCACTTGGAGTTTTCAGGATTTCAACAGGTGATTGTTTTAACTGAGTTAAATATGAACAAACTGTCTTCAAAAACTCAATAAAGTTCACAGTTTCCTAACGTTGAAGTCCAGAATGAACGTGTTCAAAGCATCCAAGTTTATAGAAAGCCATCAAGCTCACATATACATAAAATATGACTTTTAGCACCTAAACAGCTCTTTATCTGTGAGCTGCACATGTGGTTTTTGTGTTCAACGTCTGCAGGCTGCTCTTGAGAAAACATCTCAACTCATTATCGCTTTCTTCCCGTGTGAAGAACTACAGCTAAGCTCCCCCAGCACATTCAGGCTAGCTTGGCTCCGCTTAACCGATCCTAGGAAGACGCCGCTGACCGCAGTACCAGGACAGGCCTGCGCTGGGCTCGGTAAGTGCTTGGAAAGAAACATTTCTTCAGTTAAACAGGCGTTTGAAGCAGCTATCGCGTAAAGGCGGGCTGCTTTTATAGCTACTTTGTTTTAATTAACGGAGCAACTAGCATTTGTGTTGGCTAAGCTAACGCGTTAAGGCGGGCTTGGGCACATTTAATATTTTTTGCTGCAATAATTAAATACTCAGACTTATAAAAAACAATCTAGACAAACATCAAGGATTTTACCAGATAATTATTTTTTGAGAAGAGCTCATATCATACAGCAATTTCCTTGTATTCATTTAGAGCGCTGTGATTGGATAAAAAAATGGCCTGTTTTTCATTGTGCTTCTTTTTGCATCCACTACAAATCTGCCAGTCACAAACAGGAAGATCTGCTTATTTAGAGGAGGTATAAAACTGGGAGTAGATCCCCTCCAAGGAAATCCTGTAATCCACCAGCAAAATGTTCCTCTTCACTTTGGTGCTCGTGGTGCTGTTTCTACCGGAAGGCAAGTTTTTGATTACGATTAATATTATTCTAACATTGCATTATTTAGTGTGATTTCATTAAATTTAGATTTTCTCCCATTAAAAATTACAATAATAATCTCTTTTCTACTTTTCTTGTTAAACTTTCAAACTTTTTCTTTCCTCTCTCTATTTTGTGCTGATGTGATTCAGCCATTTTGTCTTGGTTAAGAAGAGGATTTTGGCATTTAGAAATAATTTTATATAATAGTTTCCTTCATACTTTTGTTGACAATAAATGTTCAGTTTTCTCTTTGTTTTAATTAGCTGACAACCTGAAATGTAAATGTGAATCTGGCCCCGAAGGAACTTGCGCTAAGGAAACAACTGAATGTTCCTCACAGGACGATCGTTGTTCAGTAAGAACACAAGTCTATTTTTCAGGTACGTATTTGTGAGGTTTCCTGTTGATGATTCTTAGTTTGGGAACTCATCACTTTAAAATTTGTGTTCTTTAATTACAGGTGGTGCAAAGTCTGAGCGGAACTCCAAAGGTTGCATTACGTCTGAACTGTGTATTAATTACTCTATCAGCTATGGAGCTTACAGAATTGTACAAAACAGCAGGTGCTGCAGTGAAGATCTCTGCAACGCCCAGATTAACTACACAAAACCTGGTAATTAATTCATTGATTATGTTTTTCAATACTTTGCACAATTTGAATTTGCAGTGCTCACAAACTTTTTTTAACTAACTATAGATTTGGATTAAAAAACAGAATACACTTAGTTTTGTAATTCCAGCTTCATATACATGTTTTAGAAGAAACAAGTTGGTGACAAAAAATTAAAGCTTTTAAGAAAAAATTATAATAATTCTTAATTTCTTTTAAACTGAATAACTATCTCTGTATTTTAGTCTCCACTCCAAATAGAAAAAAGTGCTACAGCTGTGATGAACAAAACTGCATGAAAACCCTTAAATGTGCAGGGGATGAAAACTACTGCATTAAAGTAACAGGTAAGAGGCCAACATGTTTGCATGCTTCATATTTATCATCACAAGAACATTAAGACCAGATACAAATGTGTTACTTGCATCATAACTTTATTTTCATTTTGTAGGACATGCAGTAGGAGTAAGTCTGATGTCGAAGGGATGTGCCTCTGAGATGGTGTGCTCAGGTCATTATTTTTCAGTGTTGAATCCGTCAGCTTCACGGCCCCCTGGAGCAAAGATTAGCTGCTGCCGGGGCAACTACTGCAACGGCGCCAGCAGCCCAAGCGGCACCAGCAGCACCAGCAGCACCAGTCCCACCCTGCTGCTCCTGTTGGTGCCTCTGTTGTTTTCTATCTTATTTTCTTAGCTCACAGAAGCTACTGAATTGCTGCCATGTTTTCTTTTTAATCACAATTCATTTTCTAAACTTGTTCTTTTTATTTGATTCTATAGCTTGGTTAGCTAAGCAACATTTTATAATCAACAACATCCTCTATACTTTGTTGTTCTATACTAAAATAATCTTCCTCAATAAACACAATTTTTTTTTTATTCTGGGTCCAGTACCGATCTGATTCTAAATGTTTAGTTTTGAAAAAATAAAATGACTTGAAGTTATAGATGTGGAATAAACATGTTTCATTTTCTTTGATTTAATATTAAAACTTTTTATTAATCAAAGAAAAGTTAAAAGCTTTCAGAGCCCAAGATTGTAGAGTTTGAATGGAAAACTAACCAACATGAATGTAAAATTCAACCTGGAGAGACTCATACAGAGAGAAAGTAGCTGTCTTACTTTCTTAGCTGATAGAAATAATTGCATTGCTACCAGGTTTTCTTTTTATGCATAATTCATTTAATAAATCTGTTTTTTCTTTTCATTGATTCTCTATAAATTCAGTAAGATAAGGCTAAGCAAAATTCTGTAAACATCCTCAATACTTCACTGCTGTTGTGCTCTAAAAACAAATCCTGCTGAATAAATGCATTAAAAAATAATTCTGTGTACTTTTCTGATTCTACATGTTTATTTTTTAAACTGATGCAAATGAGGAAGATTGACTGAAATGATTTAAAAACATGAACTGAAAGGCTGGGGGTAAAAGGAGAGAGGGAATAAAATTAGGTGTGAGTGAAGGATTTTTTTAAGATAACTGAATGGCTGTTGCCACATGAATAATTTGCTTTATCAAAAACTGCATCCCTCCTCAAACATGAAGAAATAAAGAGTTAAGAGGGAAATAGCTTTTCCTACATAATCACCTGTTCTCTGAGCTAAAGGTAGGAGTTTCAAAGCAACAGGACAATATTTGGGGAATATCGTCCAGCATTAACCTTTTACAATCTAAAACTCTCACCACTTTCAAATACATAATGTTTTACATTTACTCAATTTAAATAGATTAATTTATCAAACATGTTTTATCCAAATGTTCAGAGGATCTTTGGACACTAATCCTGTCATTAGTGCATAAGTCCTCTATTTGTGCCAGACATAATTTAATTCAATGCAAACTTGTTTATTGCACTTTTTATACTAAACACATCTGGCCAAGTTTTACACCAACGTTTCTCCTGCCTGTGATAGAGGCCAACATTCTCCAGGCAAGTTGATCCACACTATCTGGCTTTGTCCTCAGCTTATTGGTCCGAAGTTTCTGATGATGCACATTTATTTAATTTGTGAAGCATTTTTGTTAAAATGTGTAAAAAGTATTATCATTTTCTGTTTGATCTCTTTAATTAAACAGAATATTGAATAACTTGCTGTTTCTATATGTTTTGGATAATTCAAGGTTCAAACTACTAACCTTGAGCTATCAAGGTTAGTAGTTTGTTATAAACAACCAGACTACATGGCAAGATGTAATCATAGAACTGTGCTAATAAATATTCAAACTATATCAGTTTTTCCTGTAAAATCAGATCGTTTTGTTATTTTGGGGATCAAACAGAGTATTTGTGCTTAAAGCTCACAAATGTCTTGAAATGGCTCTTGGCTCACACCTCTGCTTTATTCTCTAACTGCAGCAAAGTGCTGGAAACTGGTTTCACTGGACACAAGATTTCCTCTTCTGCAAGACTAAAGGACCAACAATGAATCATGTTCATTTAAAAATCTGTGAGCTGTAATCATCAGTCTTTAAAATTAAAGCATAAAGCATAAAGTGCACTGTGATGAACCTTGGTGTAAATTCAAACTGGAAGATGCTTTTCTTTTCATCTGCTCAGTCAATCACCTCATCATGCGCCTCCTTCCCATCTACGCCGATCTCGTCTGGGTCGGGCCTGGTTAATACTTGAATGGGAGACTGCCTGGGAATACCAGGTGCTGGAAGCTTTTACTGGCTCTTTTGCTAAAATGTGAAAGATGATACTAAAGCAAAAATGTATCACAGCAGAGGTAAGAATACATGTAGAAGTGGTCAGTGGTGAGTTAAAGAGTGTGAAAATGCAAAAAGTCTTTAGTGCCCCCTGGTGGTGACAAAAGCACCTGATATAGTAATGCCAGGTGCGGTAAGATTTAGCCACCACCAGGGGGCACTAACAACTCTTTAACTCCACATTTTCACACTTTATAAATTCGGCACGGATCAAAAACTTCTGCATTTATTCATACCTCTGACACATGTTGCTTCAATGTTATCTTTCACAAAATATAATTTTGCTAATAAACATTTAGAATCAGATTTTTTTATATATATTTTGGTCTTTGTTTACTAAATTTATAGAGAATCAGCTCAAAGAAAAAGAGCAGACTTATTAAATGAAATATGCTTTAAAAGAAAACATGGCAGCAATGCTGTTGTTTCTATAAGCTACGAACATGAGACAGAAAATAACAGTGACAGCAACAGGACCAGCAGGGGGCGTACTGGCACTGCTGGTCCTGTTGCAGTAGTCGTCCTGGCAACAGCTAAACTGTTCTGCATCTAACAGATCCATCTCCTGCTGCATTCACTGTGAAGATGAAAATAAAGTTATGTTGTCAGTAACAGTGTTTGTTTCTGGTCTTAGCAGGATAAATACTCATTATGTAAAAACATGATATTCTCTTTCCTGATACTGTGATGCAGGAGTTTTCATTCCCTTCACAGTTGAGGGATTTTATGCAGTTTTCTCCTTCACAGCTGAAGAACTTTTTTCCATTTGGGTTGAACTTCTAGTCTAAAGAACTGCAGAATCATAACAATTTTTTCTTCAAAGCTCTCACTTTTTTTATTGTTGCCAGCTCGTTTCACCCAAAATATCTGCATAGGTATGGAGCTAAATTGGGGCTGCAAAGGTTCTTCAGAAGAAAAAAAATGAAACTGGGAAAAACGTTTGAAATTAAAAAATAACATTTGAAACTAAGAAAATATTCAAAACTACTTTTCAGATTTAAGGTATTTTTGAGCTTCAGATATGTAAATTTTTTTCAGATTCAAACTTCTGGCCCTGTTTTGGCCTGGGTGGCTGGACCTCGGATGACAAGGACATGGACTCATGACTGACAGCTGGACAACTGCAGTCATTGTGTTTGAATCTGTAAAAAATATTAATAATAAATCTCTGGAATCAAAAAAACTTTAAATCTGAAAAGTAGTTTGGAGTATTTCTGTCAGGTTCAAATCTTTTTCTCCTATTGAACAAACTTTATGGCCCCAATTTCACTTCAAATTAGAATCATATGGATGCTAACAGTGGAGCATAGCTTATGATTTTGAAGCTTACAAAGACAAGTGAGATTTGTTGAGTATCAGTGACGTTAACGTCTGATGAACACGGCCTTTAAGATTCAGGTCACATTTGAAAAGATCGGATACGAATCAAATACTCAAGTTGCCTGGGTCGCTTTCGAAAAACTCCGACCTGTATTCAGACTATCAGCTATAGGTCGCATTACAGCAAAAAAAATAAACAGGAAGTGGAAACTGCAGTGCTTATGATAAGCGTAATATGCTTCACTCAGCACCTTGATATGAAAAATAGGAACGTGAATTTTGGGTTTAAATTCAAGTTCCTATCGCTATGCAAACCCTCCACACCTTCTGACCTCCTGTATGCAAAAATCTACATATAATTGCTTTGAATTATACTATTATACTCAAAAGCAATCATTGCATGTACACATGCACATAATCACACAAAGACCCGTTGTTCACTTGGAGTTTTCAGGATTTCAACAGGTGATTGTTTTAACTGAGTTAAATATGAACAAACTGTCTTCAAAAACTCAATAAAGTTCACAGTTTCCTAACGTTGAAGTCCAGAATGAACGTGTTCAAAGCATCCAAGTTTATAGAAAGCCATCAAGCTCACATATACATAAAATATGACTTTTAGCACCTAAACAACTCTTTATCTGTGAGCTGCACATGTGGTTTTTGTGTTCAACGTCTGCAGGCTGCTCTTGAGAAAACATCTCAACTCATTATCGCTTTCTTCCCGTGTGAAGAACTACAGCTAAGCTCCCTCAGCACATTCAGGCTAGCTTGGCTCCGCTTAACCGATCCTAGGAAGACGCCGCTGACCGCAGTACCAGGACAGGCCTGCGCTGGGCTCGGTAAGTGCTTGGAAAGAAACATTTCTTCAGTTAAACAGGCGTTTGAAGCAGCTACCGCGTAAAGGCGGGCTGCTTTTATAGCTACTTTGTTTTAATTAACGGAGCAACTAGCATTTGTGTTGGCTAAGCTAACGCGTAAAGGCGGGCTTGGGCACATTTAATATTTTTGCTGCAATAATTAAATACTCAGACTTATAAAAAACAATCTAGACAAACATCAAGGATTTTACCAGATAATTATTTTTTGAGAAGAGCTCATATCATACAGCAATTTCCTTGTATTCAATTAGAGCGCTGTGATTGGATAAAAAAAAATGGCCTGTTTTTCATTGGGCTTCTTTTTGCATCCACTACAAATCTGCCAGTCACAAACAGGAAGATCTGCTTATTTAGGGGAGGTATAAAACTGGGAGTAGATCCCCTCCAAGGAAATCCTGTAATCCATCAGCAAAATGTTCCTCTTCACTTTGGTGCTCGTGGTGCTGTTTCTACCGGAAGGCAAGTTTTTGATTACGATTAATATTATTCTAACATTGCATTATTTAGTGTGATTTCATTAAATTTAGATTTTCTCCCATTAAAAATTACAATAATAATCTCTTCTCTACTTTTCTTGTTAAACTTTCAAACTTTTTCTTCCCTCTCTCTATTTTGTGCTGATGTGATTCAGCCATTTTGTCTTGGTTAAGAAGAGGATTTTGGCATTTAGAAATAATTTTATATAATAGTTTCCTTCATACTTTTGTTGACAATAAATGTTCATTTTCTCTTTGTTTTAATTAGCTGACAACCTGAAATGTAAATGTGAACCTGGCCGCTATGGAACTTGCGCTAAGGAAACAACTGAATGTCCCTCACAGTTCAATCGTTGTTCAGTAAGAACACAAGTCTATTATTTAGGTACGTATTTGTGAGGTTTCCTGTTGATGATTCTTAGTTTGGGAACTCATCATTTTAAAATTTGTGTTCTTTAATTACAGGTGGTGCAAAGTCTGAGTACAACTCCAAAGGTTGCTTTATGTCTGATCTGTGTATTAACTACTCTATCAGCTATGGAGCTTACAGAATTGTACAAAACACCAAGTGCTGCAGTGAAGATCTCTGCAATGCCCAGATTAACTACACAAAACTTGGTAATTAATTCATTGATTATGTTTTTCAATACTTTGCACAATTTGAATTTGCAGTGCTCACAAACTTTTTTTAACCAACTATAGATTTGGATTAAAAAACAGAATACACTTAGTTTTGTAATTCCAGCTTCATATACATGTTTTAGAAGAAACAAGTTGGTGACAAAAAATTAAAGCTTTTAAGAAAAAATTATAATAATTCTTAATTTCTTTTAAACTGAATAACTATCTCTGTATCTTAGTCTCCACTCCAAATAGAAAAAAGTGCTACAACTGTGATGAAGAAAACTGCATGAAAACCGTTAAATGTGCAGGGGATGAAAACTACTGCATTAAAGTAACAGGTAAGAGGCCAACATGTTTGCATGCTTCATATTTATCATCACAAGAACATTAAGACCAGATACAAATGTGTTACTTGCATCATAACTATTTTCATTTTCACAGGATATACACCAGGAGAACGTTTCATGTTGAAGGGATGTGCCTCTAAGTCGGTGTGCTCAGATCATTTTTCTTCAGTGATGAGTCAGTTTACTACACGGCCCCCTGGAGCAAAGGTTAGCTGCTGCCGGGCCAACTACTGCAACAGCGCCAGCAGCCCAGGCAGCCCAAGCAGTACCAGCAGCACCAGCAGCGCCAGCAGCACCAGTCCCACCCTGCTGCTCCTGTTGGTGCCTCTGTTGTTTTCTATCTTATTTTCTTAGCTCACAGAAGCTACTGAATTGCTGCCATATTTTCTTTTTAATCACAATTCATTTTCTAAACCTGTTCTTTTTATTTGATTCTATAGCTTGGTTAGCTAAGCAACATTTTATAATCAACAACATCCTCTATACTTTGTTGTTCTATACTAAAATAATCTTCCTCAATAAACACAATTTTTTTTTATTCTGGGTCAAGTACCGATCTGATTCTAAATGTTTAGTTTTGAAAAAACAAAATGACTTGATGTTATAGATGTGGAATAAACATGTTTCATTTTCTTTGATTTAATATTAAAACTTGTTTTAATCAAAGTTAAAATCTTTCAGAGCCCAAGATTGTAGAGTTTGAATGGAAAACTAACCAACATGAATGTAAAATTAAACCTGGAGAGACTCATACAGAGAGAAAGTAGCTGTCTTACTTTGTTAGTTGATAGAAATAATTGCATTGCTACCAGGTTTTCTTTTTATGCATAATTCATTTAATAAATCTGTTTTTTTTCTTTTCATTGATTCTCTATAAATTCACTAAGATAAGACCAAGCAAAATTCTGTAAACATCCTCAATACTTCACTGCTGTTGTGCTCTAAAAACAAATCCTGCTGAATAAATGCATTAAAAAATAATTCTGTGTACTTTTCTGATTCTAAATGTTTATTTTTGAAACTGATGCAACTGAGGAAGATTGACTGAAATGATTTAAAAACATGAACTGAAAGGCTGGGGGTAAAAGGAGAGAGGGAATAAAATTAGGTGTGAGTGAAGGATTTTTTAAGATAACTGAATGGCTGTTGCCACATGAATAATTTGCTTTGTCAAAAAATGCATCCCTCCTCAAACATGAAGAAATAAAGAGTTAAGAGTGAAATAGCTTTTTCTACATAATCACCTGTTCTCTGAGCTAAAGGTATGAGTTTCATACCAACAGGACAATATTTGGGGAAAATAAATAGGGCAAGCAAATATCCACAGGCTAATAATTTGATTTGGGAAAAAATGCATCCCCCTGCTAACATGGAGAAATTAAGAGTTAAGAGGGATTTCACCTTTTCTTCATAATCACACTTGTTCTAAGATCTTCTGCTAGAAGTTTCATATCAACAGGACAATAGATAGGGGATGAACATATTGGCAAGCGCAGAAATTAAAATGCATTCCCTCCTATGTTAATAGACAGGACAGTTAAGGGTGATATCAAAGTTTCTACATAATGGGCCTTTGTTTTCTCATTTGTTAAGATATTATGGCGTTAAAAGAAAAACCGGGGTACAACTTCAGAAAAGCATTTTGTATATATTTTTAAAATGTACGTTTAAAATATATATTTTTGCAAATAAATGCAAAAAGTGTATTTTTTAACGGTATTATCCAAAGTATAATTTTAGTAATATTGTTCTGAAGGCCATGTTGTAGTTCCTAGCTTCGTCACCAGGTGGCGCGGCCGTTTGTGAGTAGCAGTTCTTTTTTCATACCAAAACATTGTTTGAGAAGCCGTGCAGGTCAGCGGACGTGGTGTTTGAAGGTGGTTTTGTTATTTTGTTCGAGTGTGCGTCCATATGAATGGTAGGTTGCAGTGTATTTATGTTTAAGCGGCATTATATGTGCATTTTAGTACTTAGAACATTTCCTGTTGTTAGATTTTCTTTTAGAATAAGCGAAGGCTAGGCTAAGCTAATTTCTGTGCTAAAATGGTAAGCTATATTATGTTTAGTTGCTTTCTTTTGCTTTATTTAACTTTAATATTAATGAAACAGACAAATAATATGATTAAAATATGTTTGTTAATGAGTATCTGCATTCATAGTGGATTGTAATTTGTATTTATTAATTTCTTTGTAGAACCACACAAATGTCTACAAACTTCAATCCACGCACATCCTGCCTGTAAACCAGTTGTCACCGGCTGATTAAAGAGTCAAACCATCACCTGGCTTCGTTATTGGCTCGGGGTCATCTGGGCATCTAAACCGTGCACATTCTGCGATCACAATTTTCATTCCGAACCCCAGACGTATAGCAGCGTTATAACATAGTGGTCCTTCCAGCCGGAGTGGTGATTACAGAGTGAATATGGATTATGACCCCGAGCGAGCAGGTGCACGTCCACGGAGGGCTGTGCGACCGCCAGGATGGATGGCTGATTATGATGGATATACACTGCCATCAAACACCACGGTGGAACAGCACCAGACTACAGAGGGATACGCCGAGACGACGCCCTTCACCCAGACTTCTGGTTTTGCTGGAGCTGTCGGACAGACGCCAGTGTTACCCAGCATCTCACACGAGGTCATGACCATTGTGCAGCAACTGCAAGAGGATAATAATCGACTTCAGCTGATGGTTAAAGACATGAGGAGGCAGATCAACTAGCCTACAATTCGCACAGCAGCCAGATAGTTACATTTCAGCTGATGACACTTGGATCTCCACACGTCAAACTACGCACCCTCTTTCCTGCAGCAGGAGCAGCTCAATGTATCCTCTACACAGAATGTAGCTGAGGAGTGGCCAATACCACCCCCTCCAATCCCCTTTCTGGGTGACTATCCAGATAATCAGGAAGTACAGTTGGCTCCACCCCCTCCACCTCCACCAGCCATTGTACAAGAGCTTAGCCAACGTTTACAAGAGCTACATGTACGACAACAAACCGCAGCTGCAGTCAGCAGAGCTCCTGACTTTCAATCCCGAGTGCCACAGTCCACGCCTTTATCTCAACCACGAGCTGGACTTAGCTTGGATAACAACATGCCCTCTCCTGCCCAAACATTGGATCCCACAATGGCCATAGCTACAAGGGAGAAGATCTACAGAGGACCATTGCCATCAATACCAGAGTTCACAAAGGATGATCCCAGGCAATTTGCCAGATTAAGACTCGCCCTTGATAATATTCTCCCAGCCGACGCAACAGAGAGGTTCAAATATCAGGTACTATGTGACCACCTTAAATTTGAAGAAGCTCTTTTAATTGCTGACTCGTACAGTAATTCACTCCGCCCCTACTCTGATACGATGGCTTCACTCACTAAACATTACGGCCAGCCTCACCAACTGTCACTTCAGAGAATAGCAGAGCTTATGGATGAGCCCAATATTCGTACAAGTGACACAACCGGATTCAGGAGATTTGCTCTACGAGTGCGTGCTTTGGTTGGCATGTTAGAGCAACTTGGGGAAGATGGACACATAAAGCTACAATGCGGATCTCATGCAGCAAGACTCACACGGAAGCTACCCCAAGACTTGCGTGCTGCTTTCCGCCGCTACCTCTACCCACAGAAAAGTGGAATACCATCATTGAGAGACTTTGCAGAGTGGCTGGAGTATGAGTTGATTATTCAAGAGGGTGGAGATCGCTCTGTCAAGGTGGAAGAAAGGCCGAGAGACAGAAATGGCATCAAAAGAGATAAGAGAGCCACTAAAGGGACTACTACTGTGCTACATGGCTCAACACACGATGCTACCTCTCAGAGGTCCTCAGCCACAACCCCCTCCACTTCTGAGGCCCAAGGCAAGCCCACAGCCTTTTGCCCTTATTGTAATAATACTCTCCACTTTCTAGATAGTGGAGCAAAGCTTATTATTTTGAAGTTGTTGACCGACAGGAGCAACATATTAACAACTTAATCCTCATTATTGTTCATCATGGTTGTTGTTTTCCTTCCCGCTTACGAAGACTAGTGAGATTTGTTGAGTATCAGTGACGTTAACGTCTGATGAACACGGCCTTTAAGATTCAGGTCACATTTGAAAAGATCGGATACGAATTAAATACTCAAGTTGCCTGGGTCGCATTTGGAAAAAATCCGACCTGTATATACATATATACATGCTGAATATAAAGTGACAAGCGTGAGTCTGGTACAAGAAGGAAGTAAATGGAGGAAGGGAGTGATTTGGGGGATCCCGATTGAGGTTTCAAATGAAGAAATAAAATCAAATCTCAGAGGAGGAAGAGTTAAAGAAGTAAGAAGGCTTCAGACCTTTAAAAATGGAGAGAAAATGAATTGCGAAAGTGTTTTGATAAAGTTTGATGAAGAAAGACTTCCAGAGAGAGTCTATTTAGGATATTTGACCTACAATGTAAGAGAGTATGTCCCACGGCCGATTAGATGCTTTAAATGTCAAAGATTTTCCCATACAGCACAGATGTGTAAAGAAAAAAGAAGATGCGCACGATGTGGAGAGGATCATGAATATGAACAGTGCAACAAGAGCAGGCAGCCAAAATGTTGTAATTGTGGTGGAAGTCACAGTGTGGCATATGGGGGCTGTGAAGTAATGAAGAGGGAGGTTCAGGTTCAACAAATTAGAATTACGCAACATTGCAGAGGCTGTTAAAGTGGTAAAGCAAATGATGATGGGGTGGAAAACAGGATGAATACAGAGGTAAACCAAACAAAAGAAAATAAAGTGTATGTGGATTTAAAAAAGCTAGTGATATTCATTGCAGGGGTAATGAATGCAACTATGGAAATTAAGTCAAAAACCGAAAGAATTCAAGTAATTGTGAAAGCAGCAGCAAATCATCTTAACATTAATGAATTAACATGGGAGGAAGTGAGGGATGATCTCAGTGCTCAGGCTAGCCAGGAGGCAGCTTGGATAGGATAGTTACGCTATGGTCTTGCTTCTTCAATGGAATGCAAGAAGTTTGATAGCAAATGGACAGGAATTAAAACATTTTATTTATAAATTAGAAGAAGCTCCAGAGGTCATTTGTATTCAAGAAACTTGGTTAAAACCCCAATTAGAATTTAAAATCTTAAATTATTCTGCTATTAGATTTGATTGGATTGAAGGTAATGGTGGGGGATGTGCCATCTTTATTAGGGAGGGGCTGTCGTTTAGAGTGGTTAAGACAGGGAAAGAAGATGAGTTTGTAATTGTAGAGATTTGGATAAATGCGGATCCATATATTATAATAAATTATTATAATCCATGTGAAAGATTAGAGTTGGATAAATTAAAAGAAATTCAGGGACAAAATAGAAATAAAGTTATTTGGTGTGCAGATTTTAATGCCCGTAGCAATTTATGGGAAGGGCAGGGAACTGATACAAATGGAGATATTTTAGAACAGCTGTTGGAAGATAATCAAATAGTGTGTATGAATGATGGGAGGGGAACAAGAATAGATGTGCACACAGATGAGGAAATTGCTTAGGGAAGCAATTTCCTCATCTATAGATGAGGAAATTGCTCATCTATAGATTTAACTCTGGTGTCCAGAGATTTAGCTGGATTATGTGAGTGGGAAATAGAGCAAGAAACAACAATAGGTAGTGATCATTTTCCAATTTTTTGTAAAATCTTTATTTCTAAAGAGAAGAGGGTGGTAGGAAGGCAAGAAAGATGGATATTTGGTAAGGCAAAATGGAATATATTTAAAGATATATGTGAGAAATACATGGATGAAGTCAATTTAAATCTAGATATAGAAAGTATAGAGGGAAAGATTAGGGCAGTTATATTGAAAGCAGCAAAAATAGCAATTCCTGTAAGTAAAGGTCAGAGCAGAAAGAAAGGGGTCCCTTGGTGGACACAAGAATGCAGTGAAGCAATAAGGAAAAGAAATAAAGCTTTTAGAATATTGAAAAGAACACATAATTTTAAAAATTTAATTGAATATAAAAAAGATCAAGCAGCAGCAAAGTTATTAAGAAAGCAAAGAAGATGAAATGGAGAGAATATTGTGATTCAATAGGCAGAACAACTCCCATAGCTAATGTATGGAGAATGATTAAGAAAATGAGGGGAAACATACAGGAGAGAACATAAACAATCCTAAAACAGGAAGAAAGAACAGCAGTAACAAGTGAAGAGAAAGTAGACGTAATGGCAAGAACATTTACAAAGATTCATAGTTCAGATAATTTAACAGAACAGGGGAAATTTAGGAGGGAGCAGACAAGAAGGGCAAATGATTTTATTTTAGAAGGTGAAACAACTCCAGGTAATGTCATGGATGTTTCTTTTTCTATGCAAGAAATGAAGAGAGCAATATCTAGAACAGGATTAACAGCACCAGGAAAAGATCAGATATGCTATATTATGTTAAAACACTTAGGGAATCAAGCTGAAGAAAAACTTTTAGGTTTATATAATAAGATCTGGAAAGAAGGAAGATTACCCTCTAATTGGAAGGAAGCAATTATTGTGCCAATTATTAAACCGGGAAAGGATCCAACAAACCCTTCTAGTTATAGACTAATTGCACTAACTTCGTGTTTAGGAAAGATTATGGAAAGAATGATAACGGAAAGGATTACGTATTATGTAGAAAGTACAGGACTTTTGTCTTCATGTCAAAGTGGATTCAGAAGAGGAAGGAGTACAATGGATCCAGTTGTGTGTTTGGAGTCAGATATTAGAAAAACTCAAATTAATAGGGAAGTAGTAGTAGCAGTATTTTTTGATATTGAGAAAGCATATGACATGGTATGGAAGGATGGGTTGCTTATAAAATTATATAAAATGGGGATAACAGGAAGGGCTTATAATTGGATTAAGGATTTTTTGTTGAATAGAGTTATACAGGTACAGATGGGAGTAACAAGAGCCGATAAATATAAAATTGATAATGGAACTCCACAGGGAAGTATTATCAGTCCTTTATTATTTTCAATCATGATTAATGATGTTTTTACAGAAGTAGATCAGGATGACATGCAGTCATTATTTGCTGATGACGGCACTTTGCGGAGGAAAGGGACAAATGTAAGATTAGTGTACGAGAAAATACAGAATGCTGTTAAATCTGTTGAAAATTGGGGTTATAATTGGGGAGTTAAATTCTCAGTAGGTAAAACAAAGACTGTTGTATTCAGTAGGAAGAAAATTGAGGAAATTGATTTAAAAATGTATGGAGGAAAAATAGAAAAAGTAAGTAAATTTCGTTTTTTAGGAATCATGTTTGATTCCAAGCTTTTATGGGGTGAGCATGTAAAGCATATTGAAGGGAAATGTAAAAAAGTTATAAATATAATGAGGTGTTTAACAGGATTAGATTGGGGCGCAAATAAAAGTAATTTAAAAAAGATGTATATTGCTTTGATTAGATCAGTGTTGGATTACGGATGTGTAGTTTATAGGCAGGCTGCGAAAACAGTGATTAGTAAGTTAGAAGTAATTCAAAATCAAGCTTTGAGATTATGCTGTGGAGCTTTGAAGACATCTCCATCTTTGGCAGTGCAGGTTGAAATGGGAGAGATTCCTTTATATTTAAGACATAAGCAAATTATGCTAAATTATTGGGTGAGTTTGCAGGGACATAAGGAGGAGAATAATCCAACAGTAAGAATCCTGAGACCTTGTTGGGAGAGTGGAAAAGCTAAAATAGACTGTTTTGCATGGGCAGCAGATAAATCCTCTAGGGAAATGGGGATACAGGGAAAGAGGTACTGCGCTGCGGTGCCTTATCCAAGTACTCCTTTTTGGTTGTTTCCATATGCAAATGTTGATCTAGAAGTTTATAACAAAATGCAGGTTAATAAAGATAATAACTGGGTAAGTTTTGTAAATGATAGAATTAAGAATATGTATAAATCCTTTATAATTATATATACAGATGGTTCAAAAGATCGAGTTTCAAATAAAACAGGATTTGCTTATGCTATTCCTGAACTAGGTATATTTATGAAACAAAGAACATCTGACCATTTAGCTGTTTACACAGTGGAAATGTTTGCAATACTGATGGCCTTACAGTGGGTAGAGCAAAATAAAATTGGAAAAGTTCTTATATGTTCAGATTCATTATCAGCACTAATGTCTATTTTAAATATCTCATCTGAAAGTCGTATGGAGTTAGTATACGAAAGTTATGAAGTTATATTTAGAATGACACAAACTCAAATAGAGATTAGGTTTATGTGGATACCAGCTCATAAAGATATAGAAGGAAATGAAATGGCAGATCATTTAGCTAATGTGTCCTTAAAACAAAGTATAATTATGGACATAACGTATTGTAAGTCTGAGATAAAATCAATTATTAAGAGCAAAATTAAATCTGAATGGCAACAATTGTGGGAAGAAGGAACTAAAGGTCGTCATTTATTTCATATACAAAAGAAAGTAGGGAATATGGAAATAATAGGAGAAAATCGAAAAGAGCAAGTAGTAATGACAAGATTGCGCCTTGGACATACTGGATTAAATAAAACTTTACATTTGATGGGTAAACATCCAGCAGGTAGATGTGAGTGTGGTATGGATATGGAAACAGTAGAACATGTAATAATTAATTGTGGAAAATATAAAGCAAGTAGAGAGAAGCTAAAACAAGAAATTAGGAAATATGATATAGAGACATTAAAACTTAATAAGATATTAATTAAACATAAAATAAATAAAGCGGTTATTAAATTTTTGAAGGTAACAGGATTATATGTAAGAATTTAGATTGGGGGAGATGCTCCGGTCCACAGTAGATGGCGATAATACAGCTTAACGTTAGATGTCACCCGCCACTAAAAATCACAAAGAAGAAGAAGAAGAAGGCAGAGAGCCGGTGATCAGCAGCAACATGTGCACAGACTCTCCTTCCAGTGATGGGATTTTCGGCTCCTTTTCAAGATGCGACTCTAATGGCTCTTCTTACTGTGGAGAGCCGGCTCTTTCGGCTCCCCATATATATTTTTGACATTATTAATTAATTAATAGCTTAAACCTAATTTTATAATATTTTGTTTCATTATTGACATTGTTAAGCACTTATGATGAGTAAAAATGCCGCATAACAATGCTATAGCAATACCGATGCGTGTGATGTCCGCATGTGCCTGTGCAGGTTGTTTGTCGAGCCTGCACGATAGGAAATGCTGACTTTGCACAGTCTGCACGCTGCCCTGGAGTTGATGTAGCATTAAAATGAGTCCAAATCTTGCTCGGTTTTCTGTCACTCATTTATTTTCACCGATTCAGTTCTCACACTAACTCCCCTTCTTTCTGTGCTTCTTGACCGCTGAGTGAGTGTCTGTACATAAACACCTGCCGACGAAAGCTATACAGCTTGGCCAATTGCCTGCCCTTTCCACAAAAAAGTGGAGATAAACTTTTTTTTCAGTGTTTTCCCGCCACATTCTTGATTGAAACTATGTGTGATTAGTCAGATGTGTGGAGCACACGCTTGACATGAGGGCAGTGGACCGACCGAGGGAAAAAACTCTCCGCTCTAGCACTGGCAAAAGAGCAAAACGCGAAGGAGAGGGAGAAGGGGGGAGAGACAGCGAGGCACCGCAGGACAAAAAAAAAACGATGTGGGGAAAAACTATCGGCTCTGGCACTTGCAGAGCACAAGCACAACGACAGGGAGGGGGAGAGACAGCGATATACTGTAGAAAAAAACCCGGCTCCCAAATAGGATCCTAAAACGGCTCCCATTGTGGAGCCGGTTCCAATCGTTCACTTCAAAGAGCCAGATCGTTAGCGACCGACACATCACTATCTCTTTCACCCGCCTACAGGTGCAGTCAGCAGAGGATATCGACCCAGATGATTCGATGATGACCCCAGGCTTGAGCGGTGTTTCTCACAGGTGCATCATCTACAATCAAAAAGACAAAAGTGGAAGTACTTAGAAGACAGACTTAAGCGTAATATGCTTCACTTAGCACCTTGATATGAAAAATAGGAACTTGAACTTTGGTTTTAAATTCAAGTTCCTATCGCTATGCAAACCCTCCACACCTTCTGACCTCCTGTATGCAAAAATCTACATATAATTGCTTTGAATTATACTATTATACTCAAAAGCAATCATTGCATGTACACATGCACATACTCACACAAAGAACCGTTGTTCACTTGGAGTTTTCAGGATTTCAACAGGTGATTGTTTTTAACTGCAGTTAAATATGAACAAACTGTCTTCAAAAACTCAATAAAGTTCACAGTTTCCTAACGTTGAAGTCCAGAATGAACGTGTTCAAAGCATCCAAGTTTATAGAAAGCCATCAAGCTCACATATACATAAAATATGACTTTTAGCACCTAAACAACTCTTTATCTGTGAGCTGCACATGTGGTTTTTGTGTTCAACGTCTGCAGGCTGTTCTTGAGAAAACATCTCAACTCATTATCGTTTCTTCCCGTGTGAAGAACTACAGCTAAGCTCCCTCAGCACATTCAGGCTAGCTTGGCTCCGCTTAACCGATCCTAGGAAGACGCCGCTGACCGCAGTACCAGGACAGGCCTGCGCTGGGCTCGGTAAGTGCTTGGAAAGAAACATTTCTTCAGTTAAACAGGCGTTTGAAGCAGCTATCGCGTAAAGGCGGGCTGCTTTTATAGCTACTTTGTTTTAATTAACGGAGCAACTAGCATTTGTGTTGGCTAAGCTAACGCGTTAAGGCGGGCTTGGGCACATTTAATATTTTTTGCTGCAATAATTAAATACTCAGACTTATAAAAAACAATCTAGACAAACATCAAGGATTTTACCAGATAATTATTTTTTGAGAAGAGCTCATATCATACAGCAATTTCCTTGTATTCATTTAGAGCGCTGTGATTGGATAAAAAAATGGCCTGTTTTTCATTGTGCGTCTTTTTGCATCCACTACAAATCTGCCAGTCACAAACAGGAGGATCTGCTTATTTAGGGGAGGTGTAAAACTGAGAGTAGATCCCCTCCAAGGAAATCCTGTAATCCACCAGCAAAATGTTCCTCTTCACTTTGGTGCTCGTGGTGCTGTTTCTACCGGAAGGCAAGTTTTTGATTACGATTAATATTATTCTAACATTGCATTATTTAGTGTGATTTCATTAAATTTAGATTTTCTCCCATTAAAATTACAATAATAATCTCTTTTCTACTTTTCTTGTTAAACCTTTCAAACTTTTTCTTCCCTCTCTCTATTTTGTGCTGATGTGATTCAGCCATTTTGTCTTGGTTAAGAAGAGGATTTTGGCATTTAGAAATAATTTTATATAATTATTTCCTTCATACTTTTGTTGACAATAAATGTTCATTTTCTCTTTGTTTTAATTAGCTGACAACCTGAAATGTAAATGTGAACCTGACCCCTATGGATCTTGCGCTAATGAAACAATTGAATGTCCCTCAAAGTACGATTGTTGTGCAGTAACATCACAAGTCTTTTATTTAGGTACGTATTTGTGAGGTTTCCTGTTGATGATTCTTAGTTTGGGGACTCATCATTTTAAAATTTGTGTTCTTTAATTACAGGTGGTGCAAAGTCTGAGCGGAACTCCAAAGATTGCTTTATGTTTGATCTGTGTCTTAATTACTCTATCAGCTATGGAGTTTACAGAATTGTACAAAACAGCAAATGCTGCAGTGAAGATTTCTGCAACGCCCAGATTAACTACACAAAACTTGGTAATTAATTCATTTGATATGTTTTTCAATACTTTGCACAATTTGAATTTGCAGTGCTCACAAACTTTTTTTAACTAACTATAGATTTGGATTAAAAAACAGAATACACTTAGTTTGGTAATTCCAGCTTCATATACATGTTTTAGAAGAAACAAGTTGGTGACAAAAAAATTAAAGCTTTTAAGAAAAAATTATAATAATTCTTAATTTCTTTTAAACTGAATAACTATCTCTGTATTTTAGTCTCCACTCCAAATAGAAAAAAGTGCTTCAACTGTGATGAAGAAAACTGCATGAAAACCGTTAAATGTGCAGGGGATGAAAACTACTGCGTTAATGTAACAGGTAAGAGGCCAACATGTTTGCCTGCTTCATATTTATCATCACTAGAACATTAAGACCAGATACAAATGTGTTACTTGCATCATAACTATTTTCATTTTCACAGGATATACACAAGGAGAACGTTTCATAATGAAGGGATGTGCCTCTAAGTTGGTGTGCTCAGATCATTTTTCTTTAGTGATGAGTCAGTTTACTACACGGCCCCCTGGAGCAAAGGTTAGCTGCTGCCGGGGCAACTACTGCAACGGCGCCAGCAGCCCAAACAGCACCAGCAGCCCAAGCAGCAAAAGCAGCGCCAGCAGCACCAATCCCACCCTGCTGCTCCTGTTGGTGCCTCTGTTGTTTTCTAACTTATTTTCTTAGCTCACAGAAGCTACTGAATTGCTGCCATGTTTTCTTTTTAATCACAATTCATTTTCTAAACCTGTTCTTTTTATTTGATTCTATAGCTTGGTTAGCTAAGCAACATGTTATAATCAACAACATCCTCTATACTTTGTTGTTCTATACTAAAATAATCTTCCTCAATAAACACATTTTTTTCTTATTCTGGGTCCAGTACCGATCTGATTCTAAATGTTTAGTTTTGAAAAAATAAATTGACTTGAAGTTATAGATGTGGACTAAACATGTTTCATTTTCTTTGATTTAATATTAAAACTTGTTTTAATCAAAGAAAAGTTAAAAGCTTTCAGAGCCCAAGATTGTAGAGTTTGAATGGAAAACTAACCAACATGAATGTAAAATTCAACCTGGAGAGACTCAGAGAGAAAGTAGCTGTCTTACTTTCTTAGCTGATAGAAATAATTGCATTGCTACCAGGTTTTCTTTTTATGCATAATTCATTTAATTCATTGATTCTCTATAAATTCACTAAGATAAGGCTAAGCAAAATTCTGTAAACATCCTCAATACTTCACTGCTGTTGTGCTCTAAAAACAAATCCTGCTGAATAAATGCATTAAAAAATAATTCTGTGTACTTTTCTGATTCTAAATGTTTATTTTTGAAACTGATGCAACTGAGGAAGATTGACTGAAATGATTTAAAAACATGAACTGAAAGGCTGGGGGTAAAAGGAGAGAGGGAATAAAATTAGGTGTGAGTGAAGGATTTTTTTAAGATAACTGAATGGCTGTTGCCACATGAATAATTTGCTTTGTCAAAAAATGCATCCCTCCTCAAACATGAAGAAATAAAGAGTTAAGAGTGAAATAGCTTTTTCTACATAATCACCTGTTCTCTGAGCTAAAGGTATGAGTTTCATACCAACAGGACAATATTTGGGGAATATCGTCCAGCTTTAACCTTTTACAATCTAAAACTCTCACCACTTTCAAATACATAATGTTTTACATTTACTCAATTTAAATAGATTAATTTATCAAACATGTTTTATCCAAAAGTTCAGAGGATCTTTGGACACTAATCCTGTCATTAGTGCATAAGTCCTCTATTTGTGCCAGACATAATCTAATTCAATGCAAACTTGTTTATTGCACATTTCAATCTGGAGAGACTCCGACAGAAAAGAATAAACGATTAGGAAATTTATTGACAAAAAATGAATAACAATTCTTTGGCGCTCGGGCCCCGGCTGGAGATTTGAGCAGTGAATTCCGGCGAATTCAGATGAGCCCATCAATGCTGAATAGGGGTACTCCCCCGGGGCCCGACACTGGTGGTGGAGGTTGGGAAAGATGACGACTTGAAATGCTGGTGGAGAAGGGGAGGAGGTGGGTTGAGCAAAGCTGGAAAGCAACTGGCGGCGTGGGTGTGGAGCCTTTTAACAGAGCTTGATTGAAGATTGGAGAAGGCGGGTCGAGGTCCAGTGATGAAGATGACGCAGTAATTAGATGGAATGGGTGGAGCGGAAGTCTTCCAGCTTGAACTTGCGCCTAGGCTTCATATTATACTAAACACGTCTGGCCAAGTTTTACACCAACGTTTCTCCTGCCTGTGATGGAGGCCAACATTCTCCAGGCAAGTTGATCCACACTATCTGGCTTTGTCCTCAGCTTATTGGTCCAAAGTTTCTGATGATGCACATTTATTTAATTTTGAAGCATTTTATGTTAAAATGTGTAAAAACTATTATCATTTTCTGTTTGATCTCTTTAATTAAACAGAATATTGAATAACTTGCTGTTTCTATACGTTTTGGTTAATTCAAGGTTCAAACTACTAACCTTGAGCTATCAAGGTTAGTAGTTTGTTATAAACAACCAGACTACATGGCAAGATGTAATCATGGAACTGTGCTAATAAATATTCAAAACTATATCAGTTTTTCCTGTAAAATCAGATCGTTTTGTTATTTTGGGGATCAAACAGAGTATTTGTGCTTAAAGCTCACAAATGTCTTGAAATGGCTCTTGGCTCACACCTCTGCTTTATTCTCTAACTGCAGCAAAGTGCTGGAAACTGGTTTCACTGGACACAAGATTTCCTCTTCTGCAAGACTAAAGGACCAACAATGAATTATGTTCATTTAAAAATCTGTGAGCTGTAATCATCAGTCTTTAAAATTAAAGCATAAAGCATAAAATCCACTGTGATGAACCTTGGTGTAAATTCAAACTGGAAGATGCTTTTCTTTTCATCTGCTCAGTCAATCACCTCATCATGCGCCTCCTTCCCATCTACGCCGATCTCGTCTGGGTCGGGCCTGGTTAATACTTGAATGGGAGACTGCCTGGGAATACCAGGTGCTGGAAGCTTTTACTGGCTCTTTCGCTAAAATGTGAAAGATGATACTAAAGCAAAAATGTATCACAGCAGAGGTAAGAATACATGTAGAAGTGGTCAGTGGTGAGTTAAAGAGTGTGAAAATGCAAAAGTCTTTAGTGCCCCCTGGTGGTGACAAAAGCACCTGATATAGTAATACCAGGTGCGGTAAGATGTAGCCACCACCAGGGGGCACTAACAACTCTTTAACTCCACATTTTCACACTTTATAAATTCGGCACGGATCAAAAACTTCTGCATTTATTCATACCTCTGACACATGTTGCTTCAATGTTATCTTTCACAAAATATATTTTTGCTAATAAACATTTAGAATCAGAATTTTTTATATATTTTGGTCTTTGTTTACTAAATTTATAGAGAATCAGCTCAAAGAAAAAGAGCAGACTTATTAAATGAAATATGCTTAAAATGAAAACATGGCAGCAATGCTGCTGTTTCTATAAGCTACGAGCATGAGACAGAAAATAACAGTGACAGCAACAGGACCAGCAGGGGGCGTACTGGCACTGCTGGTCCTGTTGCAGTAGTCGCCCTGGCAACAGCTAAACTGTTCTGCATCTAACAGATCCATCTCCTGCTGCATTCACTGTGAAGATGAAAATAAAGTTATGTTGTCAGTAACATGTTTGTTTCTGGTCTTAGCAGGATAAATACTCATTATGTAAAAACATGATATTCTCTTTCCTGATACTGTGATGCAGGAGTTTTCATTCCCTTCACAGTTCAGGGATTTCATGAAGTTTTCTCCTTCACAGCTGAAGAACTTTTTTCCATTTGGGTTGAACTTCTAGTCTAAAGAACTGCAGAATCATAACAATTTTTTCTTCAAAGCTCTCACTTTTTTTATTGTCACCAGCTCCTTTCACCCAAATATCTGCATAGGTATGGAGCTAAATTGGGACCGCAAAGGTTCTTCAGAAGAAAAAAAAATGAAACTGGGAAAAACGTTTGAAATTAAAAAATAACATTTGAAACTAAGAAAATATTCAAAACTACTTTTCAGATTTAAGGTATTTTTGAGCTTCAGATATGTCCAAGGGCCTTTCTTCTGTTCACAGCTTGTTCTCAAATTACTTGACAACACTCAGATTATTTGTGTCCATTTTCTCTATTTGTTCTGATCTGGTTTTTGTGGATACTGGATTTTGTTTGGGGGGGAAATGGACCATCCCCATATGCTGTCTCCCATCCAAATACTAACCAGGTCCGACCCTGGTCAGTTTCCGAGATCAGACGTGTTCAGGGTGGTATGGCCGTAAACGATGAACCAACAGCCACACAATTTGTCTGTCACAAAGCAGCGATAGAAATGTGCTTTGATAAATGGTTGTTTCTTTTGATTATCTTCATCACGTAATCTTGGGTCAAAGCTGAATCGGTACATACACGTGTATGTACATACATGTACGTGTATGTACATGTACATGTACGTGTATGTACCGATGCCACATGTGGTTAAAATGCCTAAAATAATGAAACAGTTTGGGCTAAGCTGCTCCATTTTAAACTACACGCGGAACTAAACACTAGACCAGGTGCAGAAATTCAACACGTGAATATTTTCTAAATTATTTCCGATGTACCTTTTGCTAGACAGACTAAACCTTTATGGTGTGAGCAAATAATTGCAAAATATAGACAAAAATATGAAAAACAATGTAAGGGAACCGCACCAAACTAAACATCTGGGCACAAGCACAACATATTTTTCAGGAAATAAACAGCAGTGAGCTTTTACCCACCAGCAGGGGGCACTAACCACTTTTACTCTGCATTTTCACACTTCTCTTAGCTAAGCATGCACAAAACACACTCTCACACACACACACAGATAAATTACACATACTTCTGGCACATTTTGCTTCTCTGTCATCTTTCATTCACCAACATTTTTAAGATGCTGTAAACCGAGGCATGTCTTCCACCAAGCCAGCAGACCTCATCGTGGCATTCCCTCTCTCATAAAAGAAAGGCCATGAGAAAATCTTTAACTTTTAACTATTTAAATGAATAATTGTTTTAACTCCATTTGCATCAAACAGTTTTAAAGAACTGAAATATGGAAGTTCACTGTTCCTTGCACGTCTGTCACTTTCCGTAACAGCAGGTGTGAGCAGACAAAACATTTCCGGGGGAAATATGCAGGAGTGAAGGCTTTTAGGGCCTAAAAGATGCCAGCCAGAGAGGGGAGTGGCTGTCTGCTGGAAAAAATCAATGGGTGCACTTTGCACCCACTTATCAGCCGTGACTGATAGTTTTTCGAGAACAATCTAAAACACGACTTAATCAGTTGATAAATAGCCTTTTTTCCCAATTTCACATTGTTTCTGAACTGCTCAAGCTTTGTTCTTTAGAGCAGGAATGCTCAATACGTCGATCCGGGAAGGTTTAGAGTCGGTCTCGGCATTAGGTGACGAACTGGACACCGCCAGGACGCTGAGAGCAGCACGTCCACCTCTGACCCGCTTAACGAAACGTTCATAACTTTATTAAAGAACAACAACAACAACAAAAATCAACAAAACGTGTTCAAATTAATGACCCGACAAAAATAATAATCTCAGTAATTATTGTGTCAACAAGGTGTTGCACGTTCAGAGGGGGCAAAAGGGACTTGAACTCCTGCCCCTTCATCCTTGATGCCTCTAGTGTCCTTTTTAATCTGTATGTCAGAAGGCCTGCTTGTGTCCCTCAGCAATAATATTTAGCTAAATATAATAATTTAGCTAAATAAACTAGTCTGGCTGCCTTCAGTCTAATGACTCTCAGTTTCTCTGCATCCATGTTGTTCAGAACCGGGTCCATGAGGAGGATCCATGCGGATCTGTGCCCTCTAACTATCAAATTTTGGGCAAGAATATTTTTTCATATACTGGTTTGTGAATAAAAACGTAGGTCTGATGTTGACGTTAGAAAAACTGTTTCTATTTTTGTAATTGTCCTTGCAGTAGTGGAGAAAAAACCCGCCTCGCCCCTAAACACAGAAATGCTTCGGCTGCAGAGAAACTCCTGACTTTAACTTAATTATTCTGCTAAAGGCCCGGTTCACTACAGGCAGTCTGAGTTCCAGGTAGATTCCAGGTAGATTCCAGGTAGATTCCAGGTAGATTCCAGAGATGAACAAAGCAGTGGCTGTTCATGCAGGGCCGGCCCAAGGTAATATGGGGCCAGAAACTCCCCGCCCTCTGAAACCCTTAATAAGAATCTCAGCGTCACTAACATGTTTAAATATACATATATATATATATATATATATACTGTATATCCTAAATATATATATACATAATTTTGTACAATTATGTCATAATTTGTAAAAAATTATGATATATATATATATGTATATAAAACTGAAGAATTTAGTTTTAAGAAATTTTAAAACTGAATTTGTTCTGGGAAAGTACCATAGTAACGAATGTATTGTTTTATTTACTCATTATTTAGTATAAATACTCTAGTGTTTTTTCATTTCAGGTATTTTTAATGTTAACGTTTTGTCAATGTTGTCTATTTATCTTGTCCAGTTTTCTGAGCAGTGCTAGAAATGTGCTGCGATTCTAGCCGGTTCTCATTTTGAGACCAAAAATAAGTCTGGCAGATTTAGATATGTCATTATTTTACAGTCAACCAAGAAGATGGAAACTAAAGACAGTTTTGAACAAAAAACTATTGAACTTTTTAATTTACTTTCATTCCAAAAATGGCATGAAGAAAAATAAATATTCACACCCTTCTCAAAAATCAATGGAAAAGTTTTTACTGACATTTCATCAATCAGTCTCATGGTTTCTGAGTTGCATGTTTTCACAGGTGTGGAATAAAAACTGTCTCTCTTGCTCCTAAGCACCTGCTCTTCTGACAAAAATCACTGAGTTCATTGTGTTTTTTTGTCAGTTTCATAAGCCTGATAGTCAGGTGACAGAGCCATAAAAAGGAAGAGAAAGTGTACAAGCAGTCAGCATGTTCTCTGTGGTTTGCAGTGATTATTACTGCAAAATAACTATTGAATAAAAGTCATAACCATGTGAGCGTAGATAAAATGAAAGAAAAAAATTAACTTTGTAACCATCTGCCTATTAACCAATGATAAAAAAAATGCAACGAAATGACCAAAGAAATGAGCCGAAAACTGCTGTATTTGTGGCAACATCAGCTTTGCACAATTCAAATTGTTGTTCTTTAAATTGCATTTAACACTTTTTAAAAAAAATTTATTTAACTTCAAATCAAGGTATGTCATTTTTGACTGGCCCGTTTCATTAATTTATTTTTAATTATTCTGTTGAACCATATTTCAAAAGCGATGTCTGCTTTTCATTGGTTCATCTTCATTAATTCTGTATTATTATTATTATTACTTTCATTAATTTAAAATTACTTCAGTAACCATTGTGGGTCATTAAAAGAGGGGCATCAACAATTTTGTTCTCGCGTGTAAATTTTGTTTGTTTTTTATTGCACAAGGCTTTGAGACACTTGTCAGGAAATCAAGCTAAATCAAGCAGAGACTGCAGTTTTGCTTATTGACCAATTAGGTTTAAATTTAGTCTCACCTGACCGGATGACTTTCTTCCACATGTTCACTGTCCCTTACAGCTTGCAAGCGACTTATTTGACTTTCTTCTTCCTACTTCTTTATGTAGTGAATGACTAATGATGTCTTGAGATTCTGAGCTGTGAATTTCCGTGTATCTAAAAATATTCCTGGCATCAAACAGTTCTTAATTCCTGCTGGTTGCACAGTTTTTTTATTCAGTGGCTTTAGGGGGGAAAGAGGTGAATGCAAACGCACACCACACCTTTCACATTTTTATTTTGTAAAAGGAATATAAATATCCTTTAATTGCCACATCGTGGGTAAATTCAAAAGTAAATACAAGCATGCATATTCAAACTAAGGTAAGAAATATAAAGACAGAAAAGAAGAATAAGAGAATTTACATCACAAGAAAAATAACACTATATTGTTATTACAAAGACAATACTCCAATTAAAAGAAATGTGCAACTGAGTAGGGACTTTAAAAAAAAAAATTACAAAATGTTCTTAAAAATCAACTGGGAAAAATGCTAATAGAGCAGTGAAGTGAACACATCAAACATTTTGGCACCATGATTTCCCCCTATTTTTCACAGCTACATGCTACTTTATGTTGCTTTAAAGTTGGGGGTTATAACAAAGTATTAAAAAAAAATTTGAATAGTGAAAAAATTTGCAAAGAATTGTACGTTTATGAAGGTTTATGCCTGGTTTTCATAACCAGACATAAAAACTACTGATGGTTGATTTTTGGCGCCCTCTGGTGGTTAAATCCAAGTTGTTCAGATAGATTGAGAAAAGCCGACTTTGGTCAATTTTACATATTTCTATTTCATTACCAAGATAAAGATTCACGTTATTGTTTAATGTCCATTAAATCAGTGAGGATGACAAGAACAATGAAGCGAACCTCGTTTCATTTTAAAGCGGAAGGAGCGGAAAGCCACAGTTAGTCAGCAGGATCACATGAGCTCCGTTCATGTGACCGATTCACGTGTTCACAGCAATAAATAAGACCAGACCAGCCGTAAAACAGCAGGCAGAGACTGGAGGGTCGAACTGGGCCGACCCGCAGAGTAAGGTGACACCAAAAACCCATCAATAAGCGACAGGTAGGTTGTTGTTTTCTTACATTGAAGCTTCTAAGGAAATAAGTGGTTAGATAAACCACATTTCACAAAAATACTTGCTAAACTACACAGCTAACTTAGTTACTCTTCTTGTTTTTAAAATTAAAGATCGAGTGAAAAGACACGATAAAGACAGGCTGTGCTTTCTTTGGATTTATTTTATTTTTGTCTTGATTTGCACGTTTTTAGCCGCAGTTCCTTGATGGCTGCAGTCTTCGAGGTAAACAGGAAGCAGGTGGTGCAAATTAGTTCAAACATGGGCCCTGATGTATACAGATGTAATGATATGGATTTTTAAAAAACAAAAACGAAAGAAAGGTGGTGCCGAAAAACGGCGAAACCTTCACACACAAAGGAGTCCAGCAGCAATACGGTTATGAAATATGACACTGAAGTCAGTTAGACAGGAAATGGAAACTGAAACCGTTTTTTGTAAGAAGGCCCAGACAAAATGGCTCATGTCAAATCTAAACGTTACAAAAGAGGATCAAAACACCCGAGAGGCTTCAGCCAAATAACCATCAGTTTAAAATAAAAACCTTTACTGTAGCAGGAAATAAATAAATCTTTAAGTTTGAAACGAGGAAAGACTTGCTCGGTTGATTACGCAACGGCTGTTTTCCCTGTTATCAGGTTTTATTGTCGGTGAGTTTCTAATCAGAGCCTGCGGTGTTTTTGTCAATCTCTGTCACCTCGTTTGCTCTCACAGAGAGGGAATGTTGTAAAACGTTAATTTACTCCACCTATTCATCACCATAAAAGCTGGTACAGCCCTAAATGACCCAGTTAAAGGAACCAGCTGAACTTTACTGTAAAAACAAACTCGTACTAGACTTACCGTAGTTTATTCCCTTTAGAACAACATGCCATGGTCTGTTGTTTGATTTTTCAGTTTGGTTGTTTTACTGTGCTAAAATTAACGCACACAAAAATAAAAAGTTTGACATGCATAAGTCTCTGATGACCTCACATAAGGCTAGGGCTGGACAATAAATCAATATCGATGTGCTCCGATAGACATGCGACGAATAGATAGAACAACTGATAAAATATTAATTGAACTCTGATCCAGAACAGCACAGCATTCTGGGGGATGTAGGCAAAGGAAAGGCTTCTCACAGCCAGCTGAGAAAAGTTGAATCATCTACCTTAACTCAATCACTCTTTGGTAACCTAGCAACAACCTTCAGAGTAACTGGCACAGCAGCAGTTTAAGGTTTGCCACTGTGTCTCGTAAACAACTGCTTGGAGTAAAAATGGTGGCTAACAGGAAAGGTCACGGTGGATAAGAGGAAAGGTCACACCACTAGTTTGACAGCATTTCAGAAGATTAAAACAAAGAACTAATCAATAACTATCTATTGACTGCTATGAAATGCATATCATGAAAGGTCTTGAAGCCCTGCTCTAAACTGAGATCGGTTAGCTAGATTTTCCGTTTAGTCAGCATCTAACTGAAAAACCTTACTGAGTATCGAGGGCCTGAGAGACCCTGTTTGAGGTTATCTGGAAAGATTTACGGAAAGGTCATCAGTCATTTCTGGGGCCTGATCTGCTGCTGACTCATTAAGTTATGATGTCATCTTAAACCTCTTAATGGAAAAAAAACAATCTCAGCCCTCTTCTAAGAGTTCGCTTCCAGCTTGTGACTGAGTGGAGGTTGTTTGTGCATTGTCCAGTGACTCAGCAGCTTTTTCTCACTCGTACTGTCTGGAGCTTTGAAAGCAAGCTGTGAAGTTTTAATTGCTGTGAAGAAGTGAGAAATGCAGATGGGTGGAGCTGGTGTTTCACTTCCCCCAAGTCGCACTGAAAACATGTTTTTAAGTAAACCATTTCTTCAAATAAATCAGAAGATTCCTCATTAGGAGTCAAAGGCAAGCACGTACACCTGTATACAAAATTTATTTAAAACGAATAACTAAATAAGATTTATAGTATTCTTTGCCTATTCCTTATTAACATGCTAGGCTCTGTTTTTTATGATGACTAGCAGTTTTTAAAACATCAACTTAGTGCTAACACCCTTTTAGAAAGGGGAAACTATTTTTCCTGCTTCTGTTTTGCTGACGGTAACCCATGATCATCTGTCATGTGATTCATTACTAATTTCTCAAGAATTTCTAGGTTTAAAACTTGCTGGAAGGATTCATGCCCAAACAGGTGTTTGTGGTGAGAGGAAGAGACTTTCCAAAAGGAACAAAGTTTAAAAACCAAAATAAAAGGAGTCTGCTTTTATTTTGCACCACAAAGCTCATCATTTACTATACTTTTGTTTTTTTAGCTGGACTTCCTTCATCTTCTAGTTACCTTTAATAAACAATAGCTATGATCCATTTCTCAAAACATTTGTATTTGCGCAATATGAACAGTATCTACAGACTTGAGTTGGGATGGGCATTTATAGTACTGTTTATCATAGATATTTTCTTGTAATACTTATTGTCTCAATAAATTTCAGTTAATGATGATAAATCAGAAACTGACAGTATTATTGGAAATATTATTTGTACCATTTTCTCCACTGTTCGTTTTACGAGGGCATCAAAAAGTATCAGGAAATATGATTGAATACAGTTCAATATAAATCACATTCCTTTAAGTAGGTGGTGTCCTCAAGGGCAGTATTTGTGACTGTTTTTTTAATCACATTATTACCACAAAATAATGGTGGTAATATCTTAATTTTTTAAGATATGGACTTAAAATATTAAGTCCATATCACCCAGCCCCTAGACTTGAATTTACCCCTCCAAGTGTTCTGGTTTGTATTTTCCATGTCTTGCATTAGGTTTCGATTATGTTTAGTGATGCGGTTTGTTAACATTGTAGGAGACTTGACTGAGAACAGTTGCTACTTTATCCTTGAACTTGTATCTCCGTCAGGCGTGGAAATGTCTAATCTGCTGTAACATTTTGCTGGTCTAGCAGTTTTAGAAGTGTATCCAAGAGGGAAACATTGTTCATTCAGGTGCAACATTTTCATGAGAATTTCACCAAAAAATGCAAACACTTTAGTCATGGAGCAAAAAACTTGAAAAATTTATTTTTTCCCCTTTTTAACTTATTTTTTTTCTTGTGTGTGTTGGGCAGAATGTTGTGTGTAACTCTCCTGGCGCTGGCTGCCAGCTTGACTGTGAGCCTGGCCAGACCCAACATCCATCCTCTGTCCAGTGAAATGGTCAACTACATCAATAAGCTCAATACAACCTGGAAGGTGAGTTTATTCTTGTTTTTCCTCCAGAATCCTGTGAATGTTTTACTAATTCATATTTCCACTCTGCAGGCTGGCCACAACTTCCGTGATGTTGACTTCGGCTATGTCAAAAACCTCTGCGGCACTTTGCTTAAGGGACCTAAGCTGCCTATCATGTAAGCCTCACAAGATCAATATAAATGTAATATTTCTAGATGCATTTTCAACTTCTACCTTCAATATGTTTGAAGGTAGATGCTTTTTATGAGCCAAAACAAGCCAGTTCATCCTTGAGAATTGGAAGGAAAATGATTTATGGCTTAAGAAAAAAATCTTCTTGGATACCCCCAAATAAAATCCAGTTAAACCAGTTGTGTTTAGAGGTACAGCTATATGTAATCTATGTTTAAACTGAGCTTGAATACAAAAGACCAAATCTCAACCATTTTTGATGTAGATTCAAAACACTGTTTATATCAAAACTGTCATGTTGTGGGGATGCTTTTGTCCATCAGTGATAGGAACACTGGTGAGCTTATTGTGCAAAATTCACATTTTTTTACTCTTCCATTTTGGTCTCGACTGCCTCTGAAAACAACTCAAGCATTTAGAAAAAGCACCGAGCCGTTTTTGGCAATAAATTAATGTTTTTGTTGTCTGGAAAACGAGCCGTTTCAAAAATTGTTTCAAAATTCAATTTAATTCAAAAATTAATTTGAATGTTAAGTCACATTCAACGGGCAGTCCGTCGTTCCCTAGCAACACAAGCTGAGCTACAGCATGTTTGGTCAGCTGGTTTTACTGCTGTATGGTCTGTACGATGGCTGCTGGAAAAGACAAGTGTTTTGTTGTTGATTAACCAACCAGAATCCACTTGCCACATTCCTGCAGGTTGTGCAGGAGGCTCTACGTCTGCTTTTCAAAGATGTGCAGTTGTGTAATTACGCATCTGTTTGCAGCCATTTTCCCAAGAGTGTAAGCGTTGAGCTGCAGCTTATTTGGATTTAAAGTGACAGGAGGCCCTAAAACAGGGGTGTCAAACTCCAGTCCTCAGCGGCCGCTGTCCTGCAACTTTTAGATGTGCCTCTGCTGCACCACCTGAATGGAATAATTAGGTCATTAAGGCTCTGGAGTACTGATCTACACAAGAAGGAGGTAATTGAGCCATTTCATTCCAGTGTTTTGTACCTGTGGCACATCTAAAAACTGCAGGACAGCGGCCCTCGAGGACTGGAGTTGGAGACCTGAGTCCTAAAAAATCTCTAGGAGCTCAAAACAGGCAGAACTGAGCAGACTAACATCTCATTATCTAAGAATGATTTTGTCCAAAAAAAAAAATAGATGGAACATGTCTTTCGTAAACCTATCCTAGCCTTTTCAAGGAAGCATAATAATTCACCTTTAAGTCCGAGGCTTAGGCTCACCTTGTAGAAGAACAAACAACCGTAGAAACAATGGAGTAGTTATAATAAAAGCATATTTAAATATTGAATTCGACTATTTAAGCTTCGTTCAGTTCAGAGTCTGTGGTGAGACTTAAATTTAAATTCAGATGCTCTCCATCCTGTCTGAAGTGGCTTGAGCCATTTTGCCAAAAATAGGTCAACATTTCTCGATATTAATGGCTCCAGTTTCTCAAAATAATATGTTGCAGCTTCTGCTGATTTAAAAATGTGTAAAGTAAATAGTTTCATGGGGTAACACTCACACCAGTCGTGTCTCTTCAGGGTTCAGTATGCAGAAAGCATGAAGCTGCCAGCAGAATTTGATTCCAGAGAGCAGTGGCCCAACTGTCCCACCCTGAGGGAGATCAGAGACCAGGGCTCCTGTGGATCCTGCTGGGTGAGGGAAACTCATCGCTAAATTATAAATGCAAATTCAGCTTTCAGCTTTTTTTAAATAAAACTTTGAACACTTTTATTTTAGTAATTCTCATGCAATGTGGTTGTTCTGCCTGTAGGCGTTTGGTGCAGCAGAGGCTATCTCTGACCGTATCTGCATTCACACCAACGGGAAGGTCAGTGTGGAGATCTCCCCTCAGGATCTGCTCACCTGCTGCGACAAGTGTGGAATGGGGTAGGTCCTTCAAAGTTTGTCTTCCTTTGGACATAATTCTGACTTTTATTAGCTTGGTCAGTGACTAAACTCGTGATTTAACACTTGGTTAGCGTTGTGCTTGTACAAAGTATTTGCTACACAGCTAACCTTAAGTGGATAGTATAAATAATCCTTTAAAAGCAATTTTTGTCAAAGTAACTTGTGTTTAAAGTTTATATGACTCCAAAATGAGTTGCAGTTTCTGAACGTGATGCAGGATAATTGCATCATCCTGCATCACGTCTACAGATGGTGATTCATTTATATTTTGTTTCTTAAGATGTGGTGGTGGCTATCCTCCTCAAGCTTGGGACTTCTGGACCACAGATGGACTGGTGACTGGAGGGCTCTATAACTCTCATATTGGTAAGTTCATTTACACAAGTGTTTATATTAAAAGTGAAAATAAGTCAAGATGAGAATATAACAATATCTCACAACGCAATGTTGAATACTGGCATAATGATTCAAATTATTATGATTTTGAATGTCTATATGCAAACTGTCTTGTTTTTGGCTGAGAATGGCAGAAATGCATCAAAGTCCATTGTTTTTTATTTTAAATATACTAAATATGAATTGGTGTCAGTGGCACAGAAATTCCATTCCATTCCAAAAAAAGAACTTCCTCAAAAATACATGGTCTAGTCAAATTTTATTCAGTTTGTCTCAACACTAAGATTTACCAAATAAATACCGAAGGATGCGGATGGTTTACACTTTCTTGATGAAATCTTCTTCTAAAAAGTTTTTTTTTTTCTTTTAAAGTTTTCAAAATAATAGCAGATTCTTTATTTATGAAGGAATTTAAGTTTCAGAATTTATAAACAGGCTTTCACCTTTTCACAAGGTATGTATAGGTCTATTTTATGCCCTGCATTGTTTTTCCAACTAAATTATACTTTGGTGTGCAATCGGTGTAAAATATTTGTCTAATTAAAATCTCTATTCAGTGTTTGTCAGCTTTCAGTTTTGGGATGCTAAAATGACTGATTAGTCCGTGGTAACACTTGAGTCGTTGTGTTTCTTGCAGGTTGCAGGCCGTACACCATCGAACCCTGTGAGCACCACACCAACGGCAGCAGACCTCCCTGCACTGGGGAGGGCGGCAACACGCCAGACTGTGTTAAACAGTGTGAGACTGGATACACACCAAGCTATGAAAAGGACAAATACTATGGTAAGAATGCTGCCGAGCAGTTCAGATGAGCGTAACTGAGCTGTATGTTTACATACTTGCTGCTCATTGTTTAGCAAAAATCAAAATACAAACATAGTCTTGTAGAAATAACAAAATCAGTCATTCAAGACACATTTAATGACGATAAGATGTGAAGATTTAATTCTGCTGCGGTTTAAAAATGGCTTGTTTGAAAGAAGTATTTGAAGGGAACATATTATGCAAACTTCTCTTTTTACTTGTTTTTATATTTTTATTTGGGTCTTAACTGTTTCTAAAAACAACCCAAGTGCTTAAAACACTCAGCTGTTTTCTTTTTCGACAAAAACCTTAATGTTCTTTAACATCTGGAAAATGCAATCTTTCAAAAACCTCCCAACTGTTAAGTCACATTAGACAAGCAGTTACCTAGCAACCCGAGCTCAGCCTCGTTACCTAGCAACCGAAGCTGACCGCCTGCATGTTTGGTCGGTTCTTATTACTGCTGTACGAGTTGTACAATGGCTGCTGGAAAAGACAAGTGTTTTGTTGTTGACTTGCCATCCAGAAACCATTTGATGCATTCTTGTTGGTTATGCAGGAGGCTCCACTTCCGCTTTTCAAAGACATACAGTAGTGTAATTGCCCATCAGTTTGCAACTATTTTCACGTGTGAGTGGCCAGCAGCAGCTTATTCAGATTTAAAGAGACAGGAGGCCCTAAAACAACTCATTTTGAAAGCAATCAAAGTAGGCAGAACTAACCTCAATAAAATCTGATTATCTAAGAATATGTGCAAAAATGTAATGTATTATATAGCCCATCGAACTTTTCTAACTTGTTCAAGGAAGCATAATAGGTGACCTTTAAGAATCATCACTATCGGACACATACAGGATTTTAACCTGAAGTTTGTTGCAGGTAAAACGGCTTACGATGTACCACCAGAAGAAGATCAGATCAAATCAGAGATCTACAAGAATGGACCTGTAGAGGGAGCATTTAAAGTCTACTCAGATTTCCCTTCCTACAAGTCTGGTAAGAAGAGCAGCATAAAATACTCTTACAAATATAATCTCAGCAGACCACGGACGGGTGAAATGATAACTGCTCCTGATTTGCTTACTGTATTTCTTCTGTCCTCATCAGGTGTGTATCAGCATGTGTCAGGAAGTTATGTGGGAGGCCATGCCATTAAGATCCTGGGCTGGGGAGAGGAAAATGGTGTTCCTTACTGGCTCTGTGCAAACTCCTGGAACACTGACTGGGGTGATAATGGTGAGCAGGAATTTACTAGCATTAACTAAATTGCACTAGGCTCCAGTGTTGGCACATTTCGATTATGCATCAAACTGAAAACACACCAAACCTAATCTGGACACCAGTTTTATAGATATAAGCATGCTTATAGATGTGTCTATTCTAATTAACCCTCATATCGCCCACACAAAGCTGTGACCTATGTATGCTTTCACTCAGTCAAGAGCCTCCATTAATTTCTTGTTTTATACTGAACATTAAATATACTAAGTTCACTTTATCGCTTAAATTTTCAGGATACTTTAAAATCCTCCGTGGATCAGATCACTGTGGCATTGAGTCTGAGATCGTGGCTGGAATTCCCAAGTAAAACCCAAGGTAAGCTCAGTAATGACTGACTATTTAAAAAGGAAATGTTACTTTAAATATGACTTCATGAAGTTTGTTTCTACTTCCAGGTTTTATGCTGCGTCACCGCCAGAGGGCGCCACACTCCACTGTCATTGAACAAAGTATACTTCTGCACAGCATGGCATTTGAGGAGGGGAATTCAAACTCCCGTAGTTTTTAAGTGAATTTCAGATTGGAGACAAACTGTTGTTGCACACAATTAATTTTTTTTTTTTCTATGTTGGTCTGTTTTAGGACACTCTCATATTTCCCTTCATTTTTTTTCTCTTTCTTTTAATTGCTTGGAAAAAAGATGTCTTGTTATAAAGATGAAACAATTCTTGTGTTGCACCGATGAAAATTGAGGACCATTTTTGGATCCATGCAGCATCAAACTGAATGGCGTTTTTAAAAACACCCCAATGAGCAGAGATGTTTCTCAGAACATATTTCATCATGCAATGACCCTTGATACTCTTTCTTTTCTTTTCTTTTTTAGATAACAAATTATACTCTGTACTACCGAATGTCGCAATGTACTGCCTGTAATGGGAGCCTGTTATTTTTAAGCATTTTAAAAGTAGCTTACAAGGAGATGGAGTGAGATTTTTACTGCCAATATAATCAGATGCTGGGAATTGTTCATTTGAATTTATTAAATGAATCTTTGGTTGCCAGTATTGTGGTTCTCATTTTGTCTCGCTCTCAGAAAAATCTTTTAAACCCTTGTAAAACTGTTTACTAGAAAGACATGTACTCTTTAGAGACGTGTATGTCTTTCACTTAATCAACAAGAACATTTAAAGTGATATGCATTAGACATTAAGTTAGTCTTTATTTATTGCATATTTGGCTCATTATAGCTCTTTCATAATGAACTTGACTAAAACAATGGATTTCATTAAAGCTTTGAGTTGTTTGAAACAGAGATCATGTGCACAAATTGGCACCAAAATTGATTTGATGTCCAAGGAGGTAGAAACTTTGCCTGTACTTGAGGGAAAATATCCCTGAACTTCTTTTTAATGTATGTTTATTCTATCTGGTTGATCTCCAAATGTTACAGCAGGCTCTGTAGTTAGAAGATAACATTAAAACACCAAAGATTGTGTACAAACAAGAAGTTTCACTTTAATAATGTAGGTTTATTTCCATGTTTGGTGCCTATTTGGCTAAAACGTGTTTGTTCTAGTGAAGCTCAGTGGGTCGAGTATCCAGAAATGTTACTCAAGAGTAGCGTTACTGAAGAAAAAAACTAATTTAAAAAAAAAAAGTTACTCAAGTAAATGTAAGTTGTTACTACCCACATAAACATTTAACAATATTCAGTAAATATACATTTTTAAGTATAGTATGTACAATGAGAACATACACTTCTAAATTTGTTTTAAAAATTTATTTATTTATTGCCATGACTTTTGTCTCTTGTTTGGTAAACAAGAAGATAAATTGTCCAATTAAAATAAGCCTTTATCGTTTTGTTCACCGTGATCAGTCAGTTTTACTGCCAGGACGGCGGTGCTACCTAAATAAAATGTAAACGAGTGTATGTATGACTTACGAAGTGACGCTGGAAATGAAATCATTCTAAAAGTTAATACAAAAGTATTTTTCTATTTTCATAATCTTACACCCCGGAAACTTGTGCTAATCTCCGCATAGCGAAGCCACGCCCGGGACACTCCCAGTTTAAAAACAAACGCACAAGCGACAGTGGGCTGTCTGCTCTTCCGGAGGGCGGGGTGTGTTTGTTCAGTCAGCCAGCCAGCGCCGCCGCAGGCAGCAGGAGCGGGCGATGATGGAGGGGGGAAGCAGGCTTCCGTTGATGAAGTATGGATCTGTTCTGTCCCTTTTCGTGGTTCTGTTAGCCATCTGGTTCCGTTCACCGCAGAACACGGTGCTTGACGACCGGCTGGACACGGTGCTTTCGTCTCTGCTCCGGGCTGAGAGGAAAGTCGGGGTTAATGACGCCAGACCCAGAGTGGCAGTTGGTAGGTGCGGAGCGCTAGCGACACTAGCTAGGCTGCTGGGGGTTGGAGTGGACACTGGTCATTAATTAACGCTCAGTTTTAAACACAGAAAATACCTGACGTCAAAGTCAGTTTGTTTGAAATAACTGACACAAGTTTTACTTACAGTTTCTGTTAAACCCCAAACAGGAAATTGAGTTAAAGTACTAGTAACTGTATTATTGTAACCTGTCCTAAAATTTACTCTAGTTAGTGCGATATTTATTTAATAATAAAATATAAATCTAGCGAGAATTCTTAGAAGTTTTGACCAGTGAAATACTGACGATGACCTAAAGTTAGATGTTGAGGATTACCATATTGTGGTGGAGTGAAGTTTGACATGCAGTGCCTTATAAAAACTATTTATATGAACATTTTCTTTAAAAAAAATAAAAATTTAAATAGTGAAAGTGTGGCATAAATTTACTTCTTATGCAAAACAGCTTCAAGTGTGAAGACTGACGTTTATTGCTTATTGTTGTTAGCAGAATAGCTCTAGCAGAATTAGATAATATCAACTGGATTGAGGTCTGGACTTTAACTGGGCCATTCTGATCCATTAATATGCAATCCAGATGTGTCTAAAGTGCAGCTTGTGGTCCACTGATGTTCCAGTTTACTGTCTCTGCTGTTTATCATTGTATCCTCAACGATGTTTGGCTGCCTGTGTAAATATTTCTATGCAGTACTTTGTCAAACTAGTGTTTTCTTAAATGTGCGACCTAAATAAGGTTGAATGAAATGCCACTCTTCCACTTAAGAACAAAAAAACCATCAAAAAAAGAAACAGATTTATGGTATCCACAACAGACGGTTGTGATGCTGGCAGATTACCTGAGCAGTTCATCTTCTACAGCTCCTCCAGTTACCATGAGCCGCTTGGCTGCTTCTCAGGTTAATGCTATAAAACCATTTTTAAGTTCATGCCACTTTAGAAATATGCTTTGCATTGATCTATTACAGAAAACCTCACTGAAATTCATAAAAACTTGTGGTTTCAGCATGACAAAATGACAAAAAAAAATAAAAATAAAACCTCAGTGGGTGTGAATGTATACTCCAAGGCTCTGTGGTAGCGAAGGACATGCGAAGGGAGAAGACAGATGATCACAAATGTTCAGTCACCAGATCCCAGACTGGATCAGCAGCTGGGACAGTTTGTTCTCCCCTCCTCAAACCATATGGACAGAAACTTTCTGTGGCTGTCCTCAAGCCTCGTGTCTTTACGTCAATATTGCCCTTTATTTACATTTATTTATTTATTTATTTATTTTAGTTTGAACATGATAGAAGTATAAAATCACACGCATGAACAAGAAATGCCAAGAACACATATTTTTGTACTACAGTCATTTTAACATGCTCTGAAAGGAGTAGGACGTAAGAAACTTATGAACTCCTACCCTATAAACTCATATATTTTCACATGGACCCTCATTGTTAAATAAATAAACATAGATTCATTCATTTTCCATTTTATCAGGGTTTACATGTTTAAATATATTCATCCATACCCACACACTCATATGCATTAGCCTCAATTTACATACACATTAGTTCTATCTCTCACCCATATTTCTATACCTTGTGAAAATGACCTCCTTATATTTCCTTTCAAATTGTATTAAATTTTGAATTTGTTTTAAATCCTCACTTAACTTGAGGAGTTAAATGGGGTAATTTTACTATCAATCCTTTATAAATCCCATGCACTTAAAACACATAAATCGTTGAAAAAGTTACTTTAAAAAGAAGAACCGAGACTTCTAGCACATTAGTTTGAAACTTAGTTTAGTTTCCTGTAAATATGTTGAAAAATGTCAGCCTGGATGTCGTGACCTAGTCCCAAAAATCCAGTTTTTTAGACTTTGATCAAACTCGCTTTATAATCTGTATCTGATCAACCTTTAACCCTGTTTGACAGCAGACTCAGCCGGTTATCATTTCACACTGACTTTAGGTGACACGTATTGCTTCCTAATCTCATGGAGGGTAAACTAATTTCAGATTAAACAACAACTTTGGCCTTATTTAGGACTGAAACGATTAAGTCGTGATGAATTGATTAATTGTTAACTGGAGTATAGAAAGTCAACAAAGGCGATTTGCTGAAAGAAAAAACTATCCAGAGCAGTAATTAAGCCAAAACTGTAAATAAGATCAAATAAAAAAGATTTGTGAATATGTTCTACTCAAAACTCTAGTGGCATAGTTTTGACAGTGCAAATTATGTATAAGAAGGCTTCTATTGATAACCTTTTGCTATCTAATTATTAAAAGGTTAATCGAAAAAATAGCCAATATATCAGCCTTACATTGTATTCATGTTAAAGGGCTGAACTTTTCACATTTGGATGTTAGAAAAAGTTTATTTTTTGCTGCTTGTTGTCATTTGCTACAAGAGACCAAATGTACACTAACATAATTTTATGCTTTTGCATTTTAGGCAATAAAATGTTTAGTTTCTTACTTCAAAAAGGAATTGAATTACTAATTTGCATTTTTTAAATGTATTTCTAATATTGTATAAAAAGGCTTAAATGAAAACTGTGCAGAATTTTCTCATTTTTTAAAATCTGATTAATCGTCAAAATAATTGATTAATCAATAACTAAAATAATCTTGCAGCATAATAAGGGAACCAATATAAATTAGTGACTGTGATTTTTTTAATGCATAACAAACTGTCATGTTTTAGCAGAAAGCAGTAGAAAACTTAGTTGTGACGAAGCAGAATGACTTTAGAATTGATATTTTAATCTAATCGAAAGATGATCTGACATTTAGGTTTTAATTAGTCTGTTCAACGTTTCAGTTCATTTGCCCTCCACTGTGGCAGGTTGTAATCCTTCTGACCACTGAAATCACTTTGCATTAAAGCCTCACATGCCGGGTCACGTGGGTCAGTAGGAAACTAAAATCCAACCCACAACGTTTGGGTCGTAAGACGACTAACTACTCTTCCCACTGATCCACCGTCATTCACTCAGCAGCTTTTCTGTAAAGCCTACAATTTGCACGACTTTGCTTTTGTTCTTCTTCTCCTCAGTTTACTTCAGTGTTTTTCTCTTCTTCTCTTTTGGACTCAGATATGGACCTGTGTGGCTGCAGCAGGGAGAAACAGTTGGTGTGTAATTGTATTTCTTCTTCTGTGTCTCCTCCCTCCTCAGGTTTTGGTGGCTGCGTCGACCTTATAGTAGACGGCGTGTCGTTCCTAAATAAGATAGGCCTCTCTCACACAGACCAGCCATTGCATTATGACTATCTGGAAAATGCTGAACAACTGGCTCAGAGCTTTGCCTACTTCTTTGCGCCAGGAGCTGCTGCAGAGTAAGTAATGTTGGATGGAGAGCAAGCATGTTTACAGTAAAAGTTGTGAGCTTTTAACAGTATATGAGGAGAAAGGCTTAACATCAGAACGACTGAAACGATGAATCAATTACTGAAATAATTGTCAACTAAATTAGTAATTGATTAATCATTAACTGGAATATACAGACTCTAAATAAATAGCAATTTGTTGAAAGAGCAACACTAAGAGCAGTAATTAATCCAAAACTATATACAAATATACACATTTCGCATTTAAGATAAAAAAAAAAAAAATCTTCTTTTTCTGTTAATATGTTCAATCCAGAACTAATCCAGTAGCAGGTTTAGCTTCACCTGGTTCAAATTATGTAAAAAACAAACAAACCTCTAACTAAGCACCTTTTACTATCCAATCATTAATTGGTTAATAAAAAAAAACCAATATATTAATCACCAGGTCAGCTCTACAAGTCAAGCAGAAAGAGCTGAACTTTTCACATGTTGATATTAGACGTATTTTTAGCTGCATTATTTGCTACAAATGATCACTAAAGAAATTCTGTTATTACACTTTGGGGAAGAAAATGTTTATTTCCTTATACAGAATGAATTTGAATGATTTGTTTATTTGCATCTTTTAATGCATTCCCAATATTGTATTAAAAGGCTTAAATGAAAAATCTACACAAATTGTATTTGCATAATTAATAACTAACATAGTAATTAGTTACAACACTAAAAGTCAGGGATGTTGCATTCCTGCAGTGTTCTCCCGAGTGTATTATAAGCCTGACGGGCCACCAGGCTTTACTTGTGCCCCCACCAGGCTAAACATTACTTATTTATTTAAAAGATTTTTTTAATGTTTGCATTTTTTAAGACTTTATAATTGGTGTTCAGGTGTTGATCTTCCAAACTTTCAATAACACATAATTATCAAGTGATATTTTAAACATTTTTTAACTCAAACATACAACAGGCTGCTGGATGAACGACTTTCCCAGCGCCACAAGTTGTCTGGGGGAAACTTTGTTCCTGTAATATAAAACAACCAAAAAAATAATAATACAAGCTCTTTTAAGACTTTATGGTCTATTATTGTCTTTTTACTGTCTTTTCCTGCTCCTGCAGGCGTTTTATGATTAATGAAACCCTCTTCAGTGAGCTGGTGGACGGCGCCCGTGACTTACCTGGAAACAGGTGGTCCATAGGTGGCAATGCTCCTGTGATGGCTGGTCGCATGGCAACAGAGGGATGTGACGTGTTGTTAGGGGGAAGTTTCAGCACCGATTTCACTGAAGTTTTGTCCCAGCACATTACAGGTAATCTAGATTAAACATGACCTCTCTTTTATGCTTAATTGTCTTTTAACTCCATGTTTGTTTTTCTTGCCAGTGGCTGGTAAAGTGATAGAAGAGCCAGACATACATCTGATCCTTGAATATTCATCTGGTTCCAGCTGGGGGACGTACACCTCACGTAGAGCAAACAGGTATATTTAACATTCTAAACTAAAACTAAAAAGTCTTTAGCATCTTTATATTGGTGATTATCTCAGTTAACTTTGCTCACTGTCTTCATGGCCTCATGTCAGCTCCAGTTCGATTTGCTCATTCAAAAATGCAACGACCAAAAGATTCCTCACCAAATTACCAAAACTGGAAAAGCAAGACGTACCAAAGGGTTGCAATAATAACGTAAAGCTGTTGTTCCTAATATGTGCCTAAATAGTTCCTTACAACCTTTAACTTTATATCTAATCACCTCAGTGATACTGAAAATATGTAACTTTGAGATGACTTCTCTCAATAGCAACTTGCGCACTAAAGAGAGTTGTTAGTAACAATAGCAAAGTATTGGAAAATTAAGAAAAATGTCTGGTTGATTTTTCTGGTGCATCTCTAAGCTTTTATTTTCTCTGTTTTTCTTAAAATCAGATCATGTGCAGGTTTGAATTGAGATGCATGCTATAATTATACATCTGTTAGTAAACACCAGGTTTTCTGCTGTGAATAGCAGAGACTTTGACACTAATATTTTATTGTTATTAAATCCATTTCATTGCATCTTTGTGTTTTAAGTTGACCTCGAACTGTTTGGGTCAAACTGGATTGTTTTTAAATGTGCTTTGTAAGTAAACGTTGCATGTTTTGTTTGTAGATATATCATTCACAGTGATGCTCATAACCCCTACTTGGACTCTTTGGAAGAGTTTGCTGAGAAACTGGAAGGCTTCAAACCTGATCTGCTGGTGGTGGGAGGGCTTCAGATGATGGACAACTTCCCCTTTAATACAGGTAGGAAAACATGACTTAGTTTGGTGATAGCTGTTCAGATAAGCAACTGCTTTGATTTACTAAGAAGACTTGATTCAGATTTGTTTTTGCCAAATTTGGGTTTCAGGTTAGCAGTAGAGTTACTGGGGAATTACAGCTCTGGAAAAACTGAGAGTCCACTGCACTGAGCCCCATTGAAAACCTCCTGGTTTTTCCACCAAATACTGATTTCTAATGTCTTCCTGAGTTAAAACATTAATATTGTTGTTTCTAAATGAACATGAACTTGTTTTCTTTGCATTATTTGAGGTCTGAAAGCTCTGCATCTTTTTCGGTATTTTGACCATTTCTCATTTTCTGCAAATAAATACTAAATTTTTGCTTTGAATTTCAGAGACATGTTGTCAGTAGTTCATAGAATAAAAGAACAATGTTCATTTTACTCAAACATAAACCTATAAAGAGTAAAATCAGAGAAGTGATCATTTTAAGTGGACTTAATTTTTTACAGAACTGTATTTGTCATGACAGCTAAAAAAGCAGGAGTTCAAATAGCGAGAAGGACAGGTTAACCCGAACTTTCCTCTCTGAACTGGATAATTTGTACAACTAAACTAGACCCACATCCAGTTTGACCTTTTGACTGCCTTCATTTTCTTTCGGTTCATCACTTAAAACAAATTCACATCACAATTTTTTGCTTCCTTCCTTCATCTCCACTCCTTGTTGCTTGAAGTGCCTTTGAGTCCTCCATCTTGTTTTTGTTCCTGTTTTCCTTCCAGGTGAGCGAGAGGCGGTCCTCTCCCGGCTGGCCGACCTGCTGACCTCCTCGTCGCCTCAGATCGGCATCCATTTTGAGATGGCAAGTTTTGTGGACGAGAATATAGTAGACGACCTTCTTCACCATGTCATCCCTCATGTATGTATGACTGAATATTTAAATGAATGTGTCCATGTTGGCATTTTCAAATACATTATCCAAACACGGAAATCAGAAGGGCCAGTGTGTAGAAAACACCGAGGTGGACGTTAGATTTGTTTATTTAAATTTCCTGATTTAAATCTGCAAGCAAAATGGTCTGAATACTTTTCTCAAATGCAGACTGGAAAGAACAACATGGAATGTGAAAATATGAACTTTTACAACAAACATTTAATGCTTTTTTATTATTTTTATCCAACAATAAAAATACAAAAAAATTATCATAGCATTAAATTTTAAATATAATTTTTTAGAGAATTCAAAGGTTTTCTGGCCATTTTTTTATTTTTATATTTATATTTGTCTTGTTATTTAAAATATTAAATAACAACAGATCCTTTTTCTATTCTCTGAGCTGAAAATTTTACCATCACAAAAATTTTTTATTTTTTTTATTAAACAAACATTAAAGGGCAGTATTATGTATTTTCTAGGTACTTTGTGACATTTTATTAAATATTCAAGTAACTATGTTACCTTCTGGTATAAAAATGCTGTTTGTACCAAAAACAAGTTAAAAGAAATTTGACTCTTCCTCGTTTCAACAATGCTTCTCCATCTGTTGATGCCGTTTCTCATGTCGTTCTGAGGAGCGTTGTAGTTTCTATGATCATTCATATTTATAGTAGGAGCAGAGACGACAGGAGACAGTACACTCAGTGTTACACAGCTCTGCAGGTAAACGGGATTTCACTATTGTAAAAAAACATTACAGAGTTAACATTTTAAACAGTTTCTGGCGTCCTACATTCTCTTTTGTTGTTTTAAACCCAAACAAAAATCAGCTACAGTTTATAAACATTTCCATTGAGGAAATCAGTAATCCCCTTTAAGCATTGATCTCAATTCTTCTTTTCCAGGCAGACTCTTTAGGCATGAATGAACAAGAACTCCCCAATCTTCTCAGCCTACTCAAAGGCTCCAACATCACGGTGCTGTCGGACCCAAACCCTCGCGTAGCGACCGTCCTCGACCAGATGAGGGAGGTTTACCGCATCCTCAACCAGCGCTACCAGGCTGCTAGCTCAGGCGGCGCCACCAGTGGCGGTAAATCGAAGGGTAAGCCTCTGACTCGCCTCCATGTCCACACTCTGGCCTTCCAGGCCATGATTGTGACACGCGGCTCTCAGTGGAAGAACACCATGTCCGCCACCGCCAAGGCCTCGCTCACGGCGAACCGTCACGTCTGCGGCTCAAACGACATCGACCTGAGCAAAGCCAGGCTCATTATGGACGACTCGTTCTCCGTCAGCCACCGCGAGGGCAGCCAGCGCATCCCGCTGCTGGAGAGCCGGCCGGTCAGCTGCTGGGATGAGGACGACTACCAGATCTGCGTGGCGCCGGTGCTGGTGTGCACCGACGTTTATCAGACTGCGGGTGGAGGGGACAACGTCTCTGCTGCCGGCTTGGTACTGCAGATTTAAAGAGGGACACCAGATCGTCCTTTTTACTCTCGAGTCTCGGTGTGTTGCACCCGATCCTTCAGGTACTGACATGGCTGCACGGCTAACACTATCATTAAATTTGCAGCTCTGGGCCCAAACTGAGAATCATAAAGTCATTGTTATTACTTCAGAGTCGGATCATGCATATTTCATAGAGTTGACTCTGTTCTAACTTTCACAAGACATGCAATAGAAAATCATAAAATGTTAAATTGTAGTTTTCTTTCTAATCCAACTGGATTTTCTTTAGTTTCAGGACAGTCTCATTGATTCACTGTCACTGAAACTTAGTAGCTACAATTTTTCGTTTTAGATAATTTTTAACAATAAAACATTTCTAAAACACTCTGATAAATCTGTTTCATCATCCGACTCTGGTGATTTTAATGATTTGTCCTATCATTTCTCTGAGGCCTTAAAAAAACTTGACACTTGTTCTGGATGAGACAAAGAGGTTTAGATGTGATCAGATGTTTGTGTTGCACCACTCAGCTTTTGTTATGATTTTTGACCAAGATTTGCACACGCATCTTTTGTAGGATCAGTTGTATTTGTATTTCAACCTTGAGCGCAGCTATGCAGTTAAGAATCTGAAATAATTAAATCTTCTGTTTCTTTGCAGGATGTGAATTACAAATGCCTCACTTGCCTTTTAGCAAATAATTTATTCTGTAGAAACGGCGAGTTTTGAGTGAAAACCTGCTGGATTCAAACCGTTGATTCCTCTTCTCTCTGCTTCCTCAGTCTCTGAGGTAAAACGCTCCCGTTGCTCCCTGCATATATGAAAATTGTGGTTTTGGTATGTTTGTGTTTGGACTTGTAATTTGTCTGTAGTTCAGTTGCAGTGAAATAATGCAAAAATAATTGTGGAGTCACGTTTGGTTTCTAGATGTAATGACTTTCTCTGTAGCTCCATGCTCTTTTAGTTTTACCCCTCCGTCACTTTATTTATGGACCAAATCTCTCCTTGCAGTTCTGGATTAAGCAGCTCATCATAGTTATGTTTGAGGTTTAATGGGACATTATAATATGTATAAATGACATCAGTGGACCATTCATAAAATATGTATTTATATGTCTAGTTTCCATCTGGCATTGGATGTTCTCAACTTCTTCCTCTTTTTGTTTGGGAAAATTACATTACATTTATTTTGTTTTTATTTACTAATGCAACTGAACTGTAATTGACATGAAGCCAACTCTATTTTCTCACTATGTAGAAATCAAACATTCCTGCTGCTGCTGTTTGTTCTCCTCTCAGATTGAAATGTGTTTCATCCCTATGTCTTTACATAAAGTTTCTTTTCTTGGTAAAAATTAATTCATTTTTTTTTTTTTTGCAAAAACCACTTTATATGTGCAACACATGATTTTGTTACATAGTATGAGGTCAGAAATTCAGGAAAATGTGGAAATCTCTTTAAATCTTGTGTATTTGTTTTGCTTGTAATTGGTGAATCTGAGGGTAAATGAGCCTTATTCTGTTTTTACTGTTGGTGTTTCATAAAATCAGGATGTTTTTTACAGCCTGTTTCTGTGGATTTCTGTTTGAAGTGTATGTATTTGTCTTAAACTGTGATTTAAATGCTAATCTGGCAGTGGATGGAAACACTGCAGCATGCTCAGTGAGGGAACCGTTTGTTTGTCTGGGCACTTATCTACGCGTTGGATAAGTGGATCATTCATGTGTGTTCTGCAGCTGTGTAACTGTTTCATGCATGTTGAGTCATTGCAGAATCATCTGATAAAATGCTGATCAGCAATCATTGCTTTGTTTTGTTATTAATTATTTAATCACAGCTTCTTTATCATAGAGCAGCACGGTGACATTTTGTATCTTCTCATCCTCATGTAGCGAAATCATTTCATGCCGACTTTTAACGTTTTCACCATCGACTTGCTTTACCAACTCACATCACCTTTAACCTTTGGATTAATGATAGTCCAGTACAAGATGCTGACCGTATGATCATCTTGACCACGGTTTCACTGTATTTACACAACATATTAAATGTAAATCTGTAATCTAATTACGTTAAAACAGTCAGATGTTAATTTGTTGAAAGTGTCACTGTATGAGATGGATAAAGTCGAGCTCTTCTGCCTTCTCCCAGTGCTAAGTAGAAACAACCAATCAGAGCCAGAAGGCGGGTCTTAGTGCTGTTAATCACCCTCTGTGTGACGCTTCTTTTTCTTCGCTACTCGGCTTCTTCCTGACAGCAGAACCTGTTGTGAACACTAAACTAGTTAGCATGGCCACCGATGATGGAGGATGAACGGTTTTCCTGTGACGGTAAGTTGTTTCTCTGCTATTAGCACACTGAGCAGTAAGTACAAGAGGGTGATTGACTGCACTAATAACTTCCTCCTGGCTCTGATTGGTTGTTTTTGGTCGGGAGCGGTGCATCTCTTCAGACGGTAACAGTAGCTCCAGGAGGAGGTTGATCTTTTCAGATTAGCTGTCACAACATAAGGACAGTTTTAACAAATATGCGAATACATTTATTTAAAATAAATAACATACTGAAGCTTTAATTTAAAAGTTTAAAGTAGCTTTACATCTTCTATAATATAAAATTAATTATTACATCAATTACATGTTTTTGATTTTGATATCAAATATACAGGCTAAAAAAAGGATAAACATTTTTTTAAATGTATCCAGGAAAAGAGTTAAAGCTTAGGACTCACTAAACGACTTTCAGTCTTGACAGATTCTTAAAAGCCAAGATGCTCATTAACTCGTGACAATGACAGTTTGACGGGACAAACACACCAGTAGATGGTGGTAATAAAAGATAATCTGATTATATTTCTCTGCCATGCCCTCATAAAGGAATGAGATTTTAGTTTAAGGACGTTGCAGCATTTTGTCTGACATTCATTAAAATTACTTTTAGCTGTAAGAAAGCAATAATGGAGCCTAACCCACTCAAGACTGAAGATGAGGTGGATGAGGCTTTTACTGTTTCAGCGTTGCCTTTATACTCTATATGCTCCAACTACAGTGTGGAAAAGAACATTTTCACTGTAAAACAAGCTCACTGTGAAATGTACTGCAGAGGTTGCAAAACGTCTTGCTATTTTAAGACCCAGTCTGTCACCCAGCATCTATTTTAAACCCACAGCCTCCCTCAAAGTGCAGCTCTGACCAACTCAGAACCTGAACACAGCCTGGATTATTTCCATAGCATCAAGTCCATTACACCCTTTACAGGCACAATATTATTTAATGAAATAGTGCGATAAATAGTTATTTCTTGAGTTTTTCTAACACACAATGACTCTTTCTACTTGGGAGCATCAGCAGTGAGTTTGTTGATCAACTTGTCATAATAAATGACGTTCTCCTTTCGATTGGTGTGTGCTGTTAGCATCTCGTCCATCTCCTCTTGAGTGAAAGGTTCACCTGGTTAAAAAAAACAACACAAAAACGTGCAAAATGTTTTTCAGTGAAAAAAATAAACAAAGTCTGAATCCACTTATCGTGAGTATTATTAGCTTCTGTTCTCCTCTTGACGTTATTGCTTTACCTTCCTCCATCATAAACTTTGTCAGCTCTTCGGGTTCGACGAAACCTTTCTGCTCTTTGTCGAGAACCTGGAAACAGTTCATGGGTTAATATTGTTGCTCATGTGAAAATGTGAATTCTTGAGAAAGTTTCGGCAAGAGCTGCTTCAGGGAAACAAACGACAGGATGAGGAAGAAACAGCCAATTTCACCTTAAATGCCTGAAATATTTTGCTCCTGGGGATGGGAGGAAACCTAACAGACACAACAAAGCACCGGTTATTTTTCTGCAAACACGATTATTAATTCAGAGACTACACAGGAGTCATTCTGTTTTAAAATGAAAATTTAAAAATAACTTACAGCCAGTACACTTTATAGTCTTCTTACAGCATCAGCATCATTGTGGATTTAAAATATTCTCTTTATATAAAGAATTGCTTGAAAATGAGGAATCTCACCTTTTAGGCTTTCTTTCATCTTATGTACTTTGTGTTTATTTTGTTCTACGTTATTTTGTGAATAAATGTTGCACATTTTAACAAAAATACAAAACATGAATAGATGGATGACTGTTTTTAAGAGTTGTTCAGTGTGAAAACAGTTCCACAAATCTCTAACTACTCTAAAGTCTTTGGACCGCCGTATTACAGATCTAAGTTTAGTTTTTATTCTCTTTAAGGAATAAAAATCTAAAGTTTCTGACAAAGCTTCAAATATTAATGTTCACAAGTGATTAGTTCATGAGAATAACCTTGTATCTAATTTTATGTAAGACAACTGGACAAGAGGAAAATCACTGTTTTGTGAAAAAATATGAATCTATCGTCTGTCTAAAGATCAGGCCAAGAAAGAGAAACATTTAAATCAGAAGTCAGCTGTTTTTCTGTTACCTGAGATTGGAGGCTCGACATATACTTTTAGGAGTTTGTGAATAATCAATATAAACACTTGATAACAATAATCACAATTATCGATGGTGCAAGATTCAACATCTTTAACATGAAAAATCCTAATTGAAAAACACATTTGTGGAAGAAGAGCATTTTCCCTGATGAACCTAATCACTGTCTGTTCATAAGAAAATAGATTTTTGTGTGTTGGCTGGTGATGGTGATTAAAAATAACTTTAAACGAATTATTTAGTAAGGAGTTTCATAGAATACAAACAAAACAAAAAATCTGCATCAAAATGTGAATGCCGGTGTCATGGAGCCAACATGAATTATCTTACTTGTTCTCCAACAGGACTTTGGTCATAGCTGGCATGAACCTATCCAGATGTACAGTTCCAGAGGAATTTTCTTCCACCTGGGTGGACAGAACAAGATACCTGGCTTTTACTCTTTAAACTTTACACCAGAACTTTTGCACATTAAAGGTCCACTATTATGCTAAATTAATTTTTGCATGTTTCTGTACTTCCATTTGAGTATTTCCTGCAACTAAAAACAGTCCAAAGCTAAACAACAACAACAACAACAACAAACACCCATTTGTTTTTTGGGAATAAGTAAATGTTCTGTTGGTGTCTGCAAAAGAGCCCCTGTTTCAAAAACCTCTAAGTTGTGTCACAATCTGTTACCTAGCAACCCCAAGCCAAGTCCAGCCCCTCACCTGGCAACCCAAGTGGAGCTCCACCCACTTAGCCATAGCTAAGCTACAGCTGCTATGGCTTCTGGAAAAGAAAAATGTTTTTGTGCAGTCCATGCATTTTCTCTCATTCACGGAGAACAGAGCTGCGTGGCTTCATTTTATTTTTGCCTGTGTAAAGAAAATAATTATTGTTTGGTGCTTAATATAGCTAATCCACGACATGTGTAAAGGTATAGCCAACACTTTAATTTGGAATAGTTTCTGTTGAGCAGTTGGGAATTCAGCAGACAAAGCAGGGCCTTTTTTCCTCCCCCTTTTGACAGACACAGCAATAAAATTTACAATTCCGAGAGAGCAGAACAGACTTCTTGGCGCCTCTCGGCCAGGTCGGACGGAGATGGGCACGAAGTGGTTAGATAAAAACCAGACATCGGAGCTGTAAAGAAGGGGAGTTTCCGGGAGTTTCTAAGTTTCTAATTGGTCAAAGAACGGAACGCCTTGACTGCATATATTAAATAGGGAAACACCTCTTTCATTAAAAAGTACAGGTCAGCAAGCCAGAGAGAGAGGTTTTTTCCATCTTTTCCTCCACATTTTGGGCGCCTTTGTCTGTCTTTTGTGTTTCGTGTTGTCTGTTCTCTTGTCTGTATAAAATGTATATCTCTGTACCTCTGCAGCTTTGTTGTCGATTGCTTTGTATGAGATTAAACTCCGTGATCTGTGACGTCAACACGTTTTGTTGTTGTTTCGTTTTAACAGCACGCGGTTGCGGGTCGCTCATGGAGAACGCCGCTCGATCCCGGGCAAAAGGAAAAGAGGAAGGATCCAAAGGTTTTGTCCAAAGCTAGCATTTAATGATCCTCATTTTTTAATATTTGGGGGCTTCGTCCGGTTCTGGAATCTTGGCGGGTGGCGGTCTCTCCCCGATCGATCCGTCCGGCTGGTGCGGTAAGACGTTTTTTAATTACTCTTTTGTTGTGCGCAGCCACGCGGAGTTTCGGAGCTGCAAGGGTGGATAGTTTTGCTCTTAAAATAGTCTGTTGTTAGTTATAATTGGAATTTAACGATAGCCTGCGGTAGGCTTTCAGTGTGTGGTACACTGTATGGAAATACGCATGTACAGCGGACCGTAGCGGGTTCAGACTGAGGATTTTGCGCTCCCTCAGTTGTAAAAGCTGGGTTTTCTTAAGTTTATGTCTTTTTCCCTGGAGACCCATGGCTGTGCTCCTTAAAGAAAGAAATTTAGGAATTGTGTATTTTGAAATAACCTGGGGTAGGTTTATTCAGTGTGTGGGACACTTTAAAAAAATGGCTTGCGGGAAGCTTTGACAATAGTCTGAGGTAGACTGTTCAGGAATCAAGTATTAGTGTTTGGCACACTTTAAAAATAGCTTGCGGGAAGCTTTGACAAATAGTCTGCGGTAGACTTTATAAACGGCCTGCGGTAGGCTTTGATATGGTGCATTTTTTATTTTTTGGCCGGCATTTTATTTTTCCCCGTCTGTCTGTTACGTTTGTCTGAAAACGTGTTTATGTTTCTCTGTGTGTCGCGATCTGTGCTTGTTGCCGCGACACGTGGCTGTCTGCTCCAGAGCTCTGGGTGTGTGTATGTGTGTATGTGTGTGTGCGTATGTGTGTCTGCGTGTGTGTCTGTGTGGCCGTGTGTGTGCGCGTGCACGAGTTCGGGCTGGCTGTGTGTTTCAGCAGAGTGTTAAGTTGTTTGGATAGCGCTGTGTGTGTGAATTTGCATTGATTTTGCTGCGTTTTATTGTGAAGTTATTATGGACACTGAGTTGCGACACGTGCTATACGCTATTTTATGGTCGGGGTTCGTCTTAACGGGGAAAGTAGAACGATGGCGAAAACGTGGTCGTTTAGTTTAAAACATAAATAACTAAATAAAATAAATAGGAGTTCAGTACATAACACTGGTACCAGAAAACAAAATTATTGGTTGTGGTTTGATTTTAACATAACTTTGAGATGTCTCTTTTTAAACGTGCACGGGGAATTAAAAGGTTCCTGACGATTGGATTTTAAAATTAATTAAATTGACACATGACAACATTGGACAATTTCTGAAGCTTCAGTAAATTTCATATAAATTTTAGTAAAATTGATATAAATTACAGTAAAATTTGATAGAATAATGACCACAGACTGACACTTGGGGACTGATGAAATTTTGACTGACTATAAAACCTGGCCAGATGTGTGTGTTTTGTGTTTTCTGTAATGTGTTGTGTGATTTTGTTTTTGTTTGTGTTATAATTCATGTTGGTTTGACAGAGTGTGTGATTGGAGATAAAATACCATTTGGTATTTTATGTCATATAACTACTGAATTTTTCTCAGTGCTGTTTGATGGTGCAAAATTTCTAGTTTTTACAAACATCCTCTGTGTTAAATTGAACTAACTTCTTAAAATTAAACAATAACAGCAGTAACTGTGACCTGCAGTGTACAGTTTGGAAGGTGATTAAAGGATAGAATCTTGATAAAATACATTATCTGAACAAATTGAAATTACAATATGGGTTCTACGGTTAAATAAATGAATAAATAAATAACGAAAGAAAGAATAAGCCAAGAAAATTAGGTCACAGAGGATTCTAGAAATGCTGTCTTGGCAAATTAATAGTTAAATACATAAATATGCTGAATGGATAAATAGATAAATACATAACTGATTAGGTACAGCTATGAAATAAATTAAATAAAAATTTATATAGACTTGAGAACTGAATAGTGGATATAATGTTAATTATTCCTTCTAAGGCTGTGAAGGTAGTAGGAAAATGGAATAACATACAATGAGTAAAATAGGATTTTTTCATGAGTTGAGGATAAGAAAAAAAAAAAAAAAAAAAAAAAAACGAAGATTTTTAGAGAAACAGGCTCTAACTGTAAGAGGTAATTGTTCAGATAACAACAAACTGCAATATACAACTGACTCTAGATATTTTCACAATCAGTCTTTTTCAAACAGACCAAAACTTTAAGATAGATAAAAGATTGTTAAATCTACAGGACTTACGGATAATTAGACAGGATAAATTAGAAGTCACTCTCTTGTTAAATAGAAATTGGTTAAATATAGAAAAGTTTGCTAAAATTTACAAGATTTGTTGTTGAAGGATAACATTAAGTTTGAAATAACTTATTGGTTAATAAATAAAAAAGATTATATGGAACTATTGTAGAGAATCAATATTAAACTGTAATACGAGATGATTCAATACTGCCTATAGACAGACGAGAGGGCTTCGAATAAAATAAAATAAGAAAATTAAGTAAAATAAATACATAGAACAAAACAAGAAGAAGCGACAAGTATGTTTATTTAAGATATGACAATAATGGAGCTCAGGGAGGAGTTTCAACCCCCATTCACAGAAGTTCAGCACGGGAGAACAAGCTACAGCTGTGCTGTAATTTCTACCCCCACTAGATTCAACTAATTAACATGTGAAACCTTTTTGCATATCACTAATTTTAAGTACAAAGCAACCTCTGCTCACAGCAGCTCAGCAGAAAAGAACAAACAACTGTAAGGCAAATAATTTTCTCTCCCATCGTTTAAACTACCTCCTGGAAAATGTAAAATATAAGTTTGTAGCATCGAAACACTGAGTCGCCTGTCACACACAGACACTCTTGGTAATGATTTTCTGTGTTCCTTTCATATTACTTTATATATTAAGTAGTGAGTAATTTAGGATTTTAATCTTTACATTTCTTTACATTAGTCTGATTTTTTATTTGGCTATTTGTGTCAGTTCTTTGTTTATTTTGTTAAATATAACGAATTACTTTTTTTTTTTTGAGTTATCAGTTTCCTCTGGACCCTTCACCAGGGGATAGGGAACTTTGGTCTTTAGTTTAATTTCTTTCATTTGTAGATTTGGTTATATTCTGACCAGTATTTTTCGAAATTTATCATTTTTAGATTTTCTTGACTAAGACTATATTTTTTTTCTCTTTCAACGTCTCTCTGCCTGGTTTATGCATAACCTTCACTGAGTTTTTAATTGGTAAACACGTTTTGTCAAACACTGCTGAAAATTTTTGAGAAGTTTCTACAACGAATTATTTGATAATCATGAGAGTTAAATTGAATACTGAGTTTTGAAACTGTAATGTGAAATGTTTTTTGAACATAATAATCTTGAAGGTTTAAAGCATGCTACAATAAATTGTTCTGTTTGTTTTTGAAAGGTTTACTTTTTAGACGAGGGCAACGTTGCATATCGGTGGGATTTTTCTTAGCTTGAATAATAACCCTGTTTCATCAACATCGTTATTTCACATACTAGAAATAGTGATACATTAGCCAGTAATGTATCAAAGGGGGAGAAGATGCATGGGTTCATCTTTTATAATACTTAAACAAATTTTTGAAGAACATGTCTGATCTGTGCTACACATAAAAGTGAAAGGAAAATATTTTCTGGTAATATATGTGCTTATTTTAGATAGGTTTGAGTTGTTCTCCATTAAAAGATTTTCTGACAATGGGCTAACATATTTTGAGAAAATAGATAAATTTATAGTGATAATGAAGCATATTTTGGTTAATTAACTTGGGAAAATAATTATAGAAATTAAAATATTATTGTGTCAGCCATGTTCAGAGCATTAATTTAATGGAGCATGAATGTTTTAAGAAATGTTTTGAAGAATCTGTTCTTGATTAAAGTTATCACTAATCAGTAAAAGTACATAGGCGGGATTATAATGATTTTTGTAAACTTGATTTTGATTTTTTGATTTACATTCATTTACAACGAATTTGGATAAAACTTTAAATTCGACGACAAGTAAAAGCCTAGGTAATGTCGGTATATTTTGAAAATGTCTGGATTTGTTTCATTATAATTTCTCCAGGTCTAACTCTTTTGAATTTTGTTTCAGGAACGTATGTAAAATGATTTAGACAAATAATCAGTAAGATCTAGTTTCTTCTATGAAGGTAATTTAAACTGGACTGTTTAACTCACATTGTTATTCATTTTTTGGTGGTACATGTAAGCTTTACAACTACATTTTTAAGTTTTTGTGATTGTTTTGTTTCGTTTGTTTAATCCTATTTTTACAAGATTGGTTTAAGAAAAGATCTGCATATGTTTAACATTCTGGGAACACGTTACTTTGGAAACATGTCTTTTGAAGCAAATGATTACAGGGTTTTGGTGTTTTCCATCGGTTAGGAGCTATAGTATATTATAATAGAAACGTAAATTGAAGGGATCACATCCACCATTTGATGAACAGAACTGGACAGAGTAGGAGATAAGGTTTCACGTGATGTGTTGCTCATGGTTTTACACACAGACTGCCCTGGAGCTCGGAGCTCCAGGACTCTGGACTCTGTCATACAAGCTGTGTCATGCGAGGCGGGGGTGGGGCTCCTTGGAGAAGCGGCTTCACACTTATTTCGAAGATAACAGCCACAGAGCCACGAGCGTTGGAGGATTCACTTGAACACAAAGTGAATTGAAGATGTTTGTGTTGAATTACACAAATGAATGATGCCTTTGGATAAATCTGATCTCTGTCTTGTCATTATAGTTTTGCAGCTGGTTTCCTGGTGCCCTGCGGATGTGGTCTCCTTCAAAGTCTGCGTTCTTTGATAAAAAGGATTAAAATAATTTCCCTGGATGGAAAATAACAAAACAAATTTATTTTTAGGTGAAACCATCGTTTGATTATGCTGACTGTAATGAAGATGATATTAAAGAATGTGGTAATTGTGTTTCTGATGCTAATGAAATTCATGTTGAACACAAAATGTCTGTGTAATGACCTGTGACAGGTCGTTTCTTGAGGTTTCCAGTCGAAGAAGATCAAGCTGCAAGAGGATCATCATAAACTTTTATTGCGTGTTTTTCGTTCGTTGTGAACTCTGGAAAGGACTGTCGTTTTGTTTTTTGCGCGCATTTTTTGAACATTTCCTGACGAAGACTTCATATTTTTTAAGAGACTGTCGATGGACATTTAAAAAAAAAAAAAAAAAAAAAAAAAAACAGAAAAAGACGAGCAGCAGATTGTAACTTTGTGTGTTTCTCATTTTGGCAGATTGTAATTTTGTGGTGAATGTTGTCCTTTAAGTTGCAGACATTTCTTACTAATTTTTCTATGTATGTTTCTGTTTTGTTTTTTCATTTTATACTTTGGGTTTTGTTTGTCCTGTGTTTTTGTTTTATGATTTTATATTTCTGTAAGGATGAGTCGTTTTTACCCTTGGGTTTTGTTTGAAAAGGGGGAACTGTATATAATTAGGCTACGTCAACCTTTTGTTTTCTATTTTTTGTTTTGTTTTATTTTTTTAATACATAGTTTTTGGCTCTGTATTAGAAGGCTTAATCAATTTTTATTGAGGTCTTTTTGAAGACCTCAAAAGGGGGAACTGTAAAGAAAATAATTATTGTTTGGTGCTTAATATAGCTAATCCACGACATGTGTAAAGGTATAGCCAACACTTTAATTTGGAATAGTTTCTGTTGAGCAGTTGGGAATTCAGCAGACAAAGCAGGGCCTTTTTTCCTCCCCCTTTTGACAGACACAGCAATAAAATTTACAATTCCGAGAGAGCAGAACAGACTTCTTGGCGCCTCTCGGCCAGGTCGGACGGAGATGGGCACGAAGTGGTTAGATAAAAACCAGACATCGGAGCTGTAAAGAAGGGGAGTTTCCGGGAGTTTCTAAGTTTCTAATTGGTCAAAGAACGGAACGCCTTGACTGCATATATTAAATAGGGAAACACCTCTTTCATTAAAAAGTACAGGTCAGCAAGCCAGAGAGAGAGGTTTTTTCCATCTTTTCCTCCACATTTTGGGCGCCTTTGTCTGTCTTTTGTGTTTCGTGTTGTCTGTTCTCTTGTCTGTATAAAATGTATATCTCTGTACCTCTGCAGCTTTGTTGTCGATTGCTTTGTATGAGATTAAACTCCGTGATCTGTGACGTCAACACGTTTTGTTGTTGTTTCGTTTTAACAGCACGCGGTTGCGGGTCGCTCATGGAGAACGCCGCTCGATCCCGGGCAAAAGGAAAAGAGGAAGGATCCAAAGGTTTTGTCCAAAGCTAGCATTTAATGATCCTCATTTTTTAATACCTGCAATGTCCCTGCGATGTTGCCAAAGAAAGTTGTCGTTTGCGCAAATCATTTTAGGAAGAAGTCCTCTGACAACATTACAGGACAGGATTTACCAAAAATACTTGGACTGAAGGAAAGTTCTGTTCCTGTTCGTCACGAACCTGCAGATGATGGTGATGCAAGTACAAAATGATGTTTTGTATATTTTTGTTCAGCACAGACATGAGTTGTCAGTTAGCATAAGCTAACGCAGGGCTAAACGACCCTTTGCTGGTCCTGACTGTGTCTCACGTTACGCTACAATATCTGCGCATTTACTGGCAGAATTCTAGTAAACTTGAAATGATAGTTTATATTAAGAAGATACAGTGTTTGTAAAAACATGTCGGACATTACCGACATTGTCTGATTTTTTTTATTTTATTTATTTATTTTTACATGTTGAGAGAAGTGCGTCTCCTCTAACCTCGCAAATTTTAGAAAAAGGTCGCATTTGAGGGGGGGAAACAATCGTTTTTTGTGCTGAATGATTGTGCTTTTGGAACAAAGATGTAAAGTTGTACTACTGTGCCTCTGCCTGAAGGGCGTGGCCAGCAGCCGCTCTTTTACATCATCGTGACGTAGCATTCCTTAATGAGCTCAAAACGGTCAGAAATGATCTGGTGAAATCTCAAAATTTGGGAATGATTTTGTGTATTATTACATGTAATTAACATGTTTTGTATAGAGACCTAACCTATGGCTCGTTCAAATAAGCCTGTTTTGTAACTAGTTCATTTGTGTATGAAAAGAATAAACATAAAGACTGCTCTGACCTCAGCTATAAATTCACGTATGTCTGCTTGAGTGGGGAAGCAGTCCAGAGAATACATAATGGTGCCAATCTCCCTGGAAAACAGGCACATAAAGAGAGTTAGAAGGAAGCGTTATATCTGCTTAGCTTGATGCAGAAACTGCACTGTTTGCTGACCTAGTTTGGTTTCAAGCTTTTTTAAAAAATAGTTACCAACAAGGTTTAAAAAGGCACACCTACTTACCTTTCAGTCCAGAAGGTTTTCCAAACACTTAATTTAGACAGATTTGTTCTTACTGATGACAAAATGCCATCATTTCACTCATAATCGTCAAATCAAATAGAAATTAAATCTTACAATGTGTCTCTGTGTCTAATGAATATGAGCTTCAATTTTTAAATTGAATAACTGAAATGCCATTTTATTATTATTAGTTATTTTGTACTTTTTAATAATTGTACATTAATTGTGGTATTATTTACCGAACGTCCACCGTGTTTTTGGACTCGTAGTCAAACGGCTCAAAGGCGGCCGTTATTTTCCTGTGAATAGCCAAAATGTTTTCGTTTTCTGAAACAAACAGAGCCGAATAACGAAAGCTGTTGTTAATACACCTCTAACAAATTAAGCAGGTACCGCGGTACTTCTAAATCTGTAAACTGACTCCATTAAGTCGTACGAACCTGCACTTTCTTTGTCCTCCGCCATCTTTCAGCTTGTTTTCCTGTTGCCTAGCAACCGAACGTTACCCTTTTATTCGGTTTGTGAGGTAGCAAAACAAAACAAAAAAATAAATGAAATGAAATATGAAAAACGTTTTAAGCAATAATATATATTTTTAAAAAGAGAACGTATAAGCTGCTTGAACTTTTATTTTAAAAATACTCGTGAAGTTTTATATATTAATACTTATAACTTCTAACAATAACAACAATACTAACCTAATTAGACTAATGGGACACAAAGAAATCAAGGAAACATTTTCTTTATTTTTAAACCAAAAGCCTTCAAACTAGATTCAAAAAGTAAGTAAATAATTAATAAATTCAGTTGATTTACAATTTACAATCATTTCTGAATCAACTGCTAAAAAGAATTACTGTTATTTTAACTGTAATAACAAAGATGAGCATTTTCTGAAAATTTGTGTTGATTTATTTTATGGCACATCACCAGTGTATCTAAACACACTGGGTTTGCTAAGCTAACTACATATCAAAGCAGTGTAAATAAATAACAGTCTAATTGCACTCCTTGAACATAATAGTTAAATACCAAATAGATAATAGTTCAAACAATGACAAATACCATCAGATGTGGGTTTTAATGTAGGGAATGTGACTCATTGACCATGACAAAAAGGCTTTTTGTTTTTTATTTTCCTGTTTGCGTGGTCAGAAATCATCTCTTGTCAGTTTGGTTAAGTTGTCTAAAATAAAGATATAAAATCTTTGAGTGTATGCGTTTTTGGTTGTATGCAGAGGAAAGACTGAAAACAAACTAATCCAGGATTCATTCATTCAACCACCACTTCAATTTTATCTGAAATAGGATATTTGTCAACATTTTAGGATGTGAAAGAATATACACAACATATCTATCTATATATATATATATTGTATTCTAGCATGTCAGAACAGACTACTTTGGTGAAATATTTCTGCCAATCATAACATTTTAATTTATGGAAAGCATTATAAGTTTAATTTAAAACCCCTACCTTTGTAAAAGCTGTGGAAATCACTTTATTCGTAGAAAGAATGTGACAGAAAGCCGTTGAAGAGGCCCAGCATTTTAACAGCCGTTTGTTAAAATATGCTTAGAGATTCATATATATAAAAAACACACAATTTACAGTGATAAATTTATAATTCATCTTTTATCTTTAAAAGTTTTTTTCTAAAGCAGGCTAAATGGTAAAGTGGTTAATATTTATATTTCTGGTTGTCCTTGATGCACAGGGTCATGGTGGGTTTCTGCTAACGCATTAGGAAGTTCTTGAGCCTGATGTTCCTCTGTTTGCTTTATGGGTTCGTCCTGAAGCATCATTACGTCCAGTCGCTGCTCGTCTTTCTGCTCCACCGCTCCTGCATTCGACTCCGCAGTAATTGTGTTTGATTGCTTGTTCTCTTCTGTCAACTCCTGCTCTTGATGAGGTGCTTTGTTGTTGGTTGAGCCCTTTAAAATAGATGTAGGTAAACGTCACTTAAAAAAAATAAAAGTAAAAAAAAAACAATCAGGATCTAACAGTAGATCATTGGAGGAAATCTCAAAGACATTAACAGCTGTTACAATTATTAGTATTTTTATCAGTTATATTAGTTGTTAAATGTAACGCTGAATGATTGATTTTCATTTGTTATGGTAACTAGCTTTAGCTAGCTTAGCTACATAGTGCTAATACTAAAGCTAAACATGCTAGTAGTCTTTACTGGTCACACTTCAAAAAATAAAAATCTTATTTCAAGTAAGAATACAAAGTATTTGGTAAAAAGGATACTCAAGTACCTTTTTACATTTTTACTTACTTTACCAACTAACGTACTCAAGTATCTTTACAAAGGTACTTGAGTACCTATAGTAAAAGGTACAATTTAAAAAACTGGTATTGTATTCATATCATTATGGAAATATTTGTAATTTTTATATCTGCTAAACCTCCTTTTAAAGATGAATTCAATGTTGAAAGCTTATATAATAATTATAGTATTTATTGTAGTATTCACAAATATTCAATATTTTTAAATGTTTAATATTTAAAAGTTAAATATTTAAAAATTACATAATCGGACAGAATGAAATATATGTGGACATTTGGACATTTTAAAGACCAAAATGAAAATAATTCACATGAACAATATAATTACAAAATGACAAAATTAGGCAAAAGAAACATTTTCCAAATCAATTGCTTTCAATATATAAAACATATGAAACTAATAAAACCTGCAGGTGTGTGTCTTGTGAATTTTTGGTTAAAATACGTTTATTCTTCATTCTGTGAAGTTTCTCACATTGGACAGATTATCCAGAAACGTTACTCAATTAAGAGTAGTGATACTTCACCCTAAAATTACTCAAGTAAAAACGTACAGCCTTGTCAAAAGTAAATTTTTTCCACAAAGTTACTCAAGTAAATGTAACTGAATACATGTAACTAGTTACTACCCAACTCAGCTAGTAATGCAGCTTCTCAAGACAATTGGAGATATCTCAATTATCTCATATAACAACTTTCAGATTTTTAAATAAAAAAATATTGCAGATGAAACAATGTGTGCATGTTACGTAAATTTTGCCAACAGTCACAGTTTATGTTGTCGGTGTACCTGTGTGTTAATAAATGAAGGCGACAGCAGCTCTGAAGGGTCCAGCAGGCCATCCTGGTTTAGATCCTGAGTTTGTAGTAAGAAATCCACCATGGACACCACCTGAACCCAGCAGGCACGAAAAGAAAAGACACATTTAAAAAAGCAGCCACAGAATCCTGAAGGTGGTATTTACAAATACACACAAATTAAAAAAACAACAACACACTGATTCAGTCACTTCAGCTTACTTGCTCACTGGCCTCTGGTCCTAGTGCATGATGGGAGATGTAGTCAGAGAGCAGCTTCATGATCTCCAAGCCATCCAAGAATCCGCTGCGATCATAATCGTAGAGACGAAACAGGAAGAACACCTCTGAAGCAAAACAGAGAAGACGAGTTATAAACTAAAGTTCATTTAAATTTCACTTTGAAAACGTATCTAGAAAAAACTCATGTTTAACAAGTTCCTGTGCCAGGATGAGGTGGTTTTTGGCCGTATTGATTTAAATTTCTTTTGCAAAACTACAGTGGAAACACTTTTTCGCATCATGCGAGACGTGATCAACAGCTGGACGTTACTACTGTTGAAAACAGCAAAGAAGACAACAGGAAGTGGCAGGACAATGATGGTTTGTTTTGACTTTTGAAAGCCAGAAATTTCCCTTTTTTTCTGGAAAATTTATGAGATAAATCTCAAAATTTCTGAGTTTTTTTTTTTTTTTGTAGAAAGTTACTCTTTTTGTCCTGTCTGTTATGGCCCAAATACGACATCATAGGATGGAGAAGCAAAAAAAAGTTCAAGTTGCTTCAGGTCCAATCAGTGATAAAATGGGGAACAATCAAGTCCATGATCCGAGCAATTTGATATGTAGCTTTTACTTCTTAAGTTAAATCATTAAAATATGTTACCCTTTCAATAATTGAGTGATTTACTGATCCGTATGTGTATGAATCTTGGATATTAAGTGTTGTTTGCAGTAGGTGTCGTCTACCTTGCTCCCAGGAAGTGATGTCAGGACTTCCCTGGCTGTTGCGTAGACTTTGCTGAATGTAGCTCTGCAACAACCTGCGATTACACAGTTTTACAAAACATCAGGTGGAAATAACAGAAAGTAAAAGATAAAAATAGAAAAAATTAACTGGTGAAATTATTATTAAAATAAATATGTGAACTGTGAATATTCAAATAATTAGACTTAGACTTATTTTATTGTCATTGCTCAAAGAAACATAAGTAAAATTGGCAATGAAATGTCAATGATATAAGGAACTTAGTGCTGCTAACGATCTCCACTGGTTTGTCGTTAAGGAGGAATGGTGTGTGGTTCCTTCTGAAGTCGACAATAATTTCTTTTGTCTCGCCGACGTTCAGGAGCAGGTTGTTTATTATGCAGCAGTCCACAAGATGTTGTACCTCTTTTCTGTAGTTCACTTCATTGTTGTCCTGAATTAATCCCACAATTGTTGTGTCATCTGCATATTTCATGATGTGGTTTGTGTTAAACCTGGGACGACAGTCGTGAGTGTCTGGTGAGCAGGGGTTGGTATGCTGGGGTGAGCATAACCGAAAGATGAGCTGAAGAGCCGAGATGGCCGGGGAATTGCTCTGAAAGCTTCCTTGATATTGGTGTAGACCAAATCCAGCATGTTTTTCTTTCTGGTTGGAAAATCCACATGTTGATGGGAATTAGGAAGAACAGTCTTCATGTTAGCCTGGTTAAAATCTCCAGCAACAATAAAAACACCCTCCGGGTATATGGATTGTCTGTCACTGATGGCATGGTGAAAGGTACTCAGTGCTTGCTTGGTGTTGGCAGTGGGCGGGTTGTAGACAGCAGAAATGATAACGGTGGTGAATTCCAGGGGTAGGTAGAAAGGTCTGCATCTCACAATCACGAACTCAATGTCCACAGAGCAATGACTGGAGGCCAGGGTGGCATTGTTACACCAGCTGCTGTTAATGTAAATACAAACACCACCTCCCCTGGATTTACCAGTAAGAGCATGGCTTCTGTCAGCTCTAAATGTTGTTGGCCCCTCCGGGCTGATGGAATTATCAGGGACAGAGGAGTTTAGCCATGTCTCACAGAAAATGAGAATGCAGCAGTTTCTTGTTTCTGTTTTGGTGGTTAAATCCAGCTTCAGGTAATTCAATTTGCTTTCAAGGGATCGTACATTAGCAAGCAAGATGGAGGGAAGTGGCAAACGGAAAGGGTGAGCTTTTAGCTTAGCTGTAAGTCCACCGCGACACCCTCGCTTTTGTTTTCTCTCATGTCTTCTCCGGTGTCTCCATGGGCCTGAGCTGTTGGAAAATTCAGTTGCTGTGGAGTTAGCTTGATTCAACTGATCCAACTGACGTAGCAGTCCAAGGCTTTGCAGAGGGTCCGTGTCTCTAAATTTATGGAGTCCAGATGACTAAATTTGCTCAATACCATAGTCTGATGGTCATAGACTGGTCTTACGCTGTTTCTCTGAGTTATTGTAGCAGAAAATACTGATTTAAGCAATAAATTGGTGGTATTACCGGGAGCCAAAGCAGCTGCAGCCATAAAGGGCGCCGCCATTGTAATAACAATAAAAACAAAGTCTGGTGTTTCTCCTCCTGCAGTTTTATCAGAGTTTGGCTCTGGCCGCATCAGCAGCACAGCAGAAGCCGAAGTCCAGAGTGGCGAGACAGAACCTGCTCAGTCCACTGTAAAAAATTAAACACGGAGCCTGTGGGGTTTATATAAGGCTGCAACAAATAATTATTTCAGTTAGTGAAAAGTTTTAGTAATTAATTTTTAGTAAAAATTATTGAAAATGTTGAGCTCTTTTTTTTTGGAATCTGTATACTACAGTTAACAATTACTAAATTAGTTGACAATTAATTGATTCATGATGATTAATCTGATTAATCGTTCCAGTCTCAGTTTTATGTTGTGTCAACATTAGAAAGCCATCTGACGAAAACAATGGCTGACGTTTTTATTTTATGCAAGGTTTTGATTGCTAGCAATGATGTAAAACCTTAATAGTGTGGCTGGAGGAAACGAGTGGTGATGTGGGCATAACGATGTGGGTGATGTGAAGCGACCTCACTCCATTTCTGACTCGGAGTGAGGTTGCAGTTCATCAGCTGGGTCTCGTTCGAAGGCCTCTCACCTGCGTTCCTCTGCTCCAGAGCCGAAGGGATTGATCAGTCCTGGAGGGGGACGGAGATCCGATTCTTCCCTAAAGTGACGAACAAATAACAACATAACAAAAACAACACACTAAAGTAGATCTATTGACGTGTTGAATGTTATTTATTTATTTTAAATCCAACTAAAGAGGCAGCATATCAGTATTCTTTTATTTTTGTATCAAAATTTTGTTTTAGCTTTTTTTTTCTTATTTTAAAGGGGATCTATTAAGCTTCTTTGAATAGGTTAGAATTAGTGTATAGACTATAACATGTGCATAACGTTTTTGGAGAAAATCATTTTTAGATAATGAGATTTTATTTTGCTCAGTTCTGCTTATTTTAAGCTTCTTCAGAATGAGATGCTTTGGGGCGTCTTGTCACTTTAAATCCAAATAAGCTGCTGCTAGCCACGCCCCCGCAACTCAACATTTACACTTGTACATGAAAATGGATGCAAACAGATGCACAATTATACAACCGTACATCTTTGAAAAGCACAAGTGGAGCCTTCTGCTTAACCAACAAGAATGCAGCAAGTGGTTTCTGGATGGTAATTCAACAGCAAAAACCAGCTGACCAAACATTCTGGAACTCCACTGGGGTTGCTAGGTGACGGGTTGGGGTTGCTAGGTGACGGCACAGTGCCTGTAGAATGTGACTTAATAATATTATTCTGGACAGCAAAAAACATTGGTGTTTTTTTTAAGCGCTTTGGGAATTTTTAGAAGCAGTAGTAACTGGAATGGAAGTATTAAAATACACGGACATTTTTAATGCCATTGCCCCTTTATAATAACTATTGATCAAAAGTAAACAATAGAAATTCAGTTGATACACTTTTTCTCTCAATGTCTGACGTCAAATCAGACATTTTTCTTTCTTGTTTTATGTTCCCATAGGATTATCAATATTAGTTGTATGTACTAAATACTAAACTGATTAGATATATTTTTTAATTACAAGATCAGAAATAGAATTCTAGATATCATAAAGTCCTTGGTCAGTTTCCAGATCTCTGAACAAAATGCGTTCAACTGTCTGAACAGTTAAATGTTCAGACAGTTGTGTTAGTATAAACACAACTGGGTTCCTTATTTCAGAGACGGATGTTTTTAGGTGTGCAACATGAACATCACCCAATATTTACCAAAAATAAATTGTTACTTTTACCTAAAACCGGGATAGTTTAGTTTGATTTAGTGTCAAACAGTGACAACAGGAATCTAAACATCTACTGTCACCTGTACATGTTTTAGCTTAAATTTTTAGCTTCAAATATTATAAATGTGATGAGTGAGGCTCACTAGTGGAGTAATTGGGTCACCTTTGAGTCCCAGGGAGACCTGGTGCTGCCAGGCTCAGGTTTATGAGGAACCACAGGGACAGAGCAGGTGGGACCAGCCGGACCAGCTGGTACCCCATGAGCAGACCTGAAAATACACAATGATGGGATCAAACATCCAGTGTAGTTTCCCCACACTGGATACTGCTACACTTCAAGATTTAAACAATAAAAATATATGAACAATACACTGATAAACCCTCTAACTTTTAGTAAAGGACACAAAATGTGTGCTTTTGTTGTTGATCCTAGTTTGAAAAAGTAAAATGCTTAATAATAAAGAGAAAATTTGGATGGCAAGGACCATAAAACATTGAATTTCTAAGAACAAAGTATAACAATAGTTAATCTTAAAGGGGCAGTTTTCATTTTGACCCACTTACCCTTCAACTGAGAATAAAAACTGCAGGTTTTTTTCATGCATCACAGCAAATTAGTTCATTTTCTTCTGCTAATAGCTTATCTTTGATGTGACTATAAATAAGAAATCAGAATAATGTATTTGTTAAATCTGAATGGTTCTAACTTAAACAGTCTTTTTAGGTTTAAATGTAAGGCAAAAGCCAAAATAAAAATGTTGAGATAACATTTATAACTTGTAGAAACCGCTCTGTATGATAACTTTGGGAATATTATTTGTATTTTTTTCAGTGAAGGCAATTATTTTTATTTTTATGGAAGCCATTTCCACCTCTGTAATAAGAACAGAGTTTATAAATGAATCTTGTATTGATGACTTGATCATGTTTTACTTACGAGATAAAACCTAATAATTATCACGACAATGGGATGCAGAACATTCGCTTTTTCTGCTGTTGTTTTTCTGAAAGTTGACCTTTTTAACCATAATTTTAAAAGTGAAAGCAGGATATTTGATTTTTGTAGGTTGGTAATTTAAAGGAAAAAAAAAACTAATGCTAAAATCAGCAGACTTGAACTTGAAAGTCTGAGAACCTTCAATTAGTGCAGACGAGTTTAAAAATAATCTGTTTTTGTTTCCCGTATAAAATGTTTTCCTTTTAAATCAGACTTCATATTAAATCCCTGCAGCTTCCTCATACAGTCGATGCAATTTGCTCCGTTTCACTGCAGCATTGTCTGTCACCGCATGCACCGACGAGACAAACTGGTTCCTGTGATGTCTTTAACATCAAACCTCCATCTCGGATAAATATTTAAGGTCTTGTTAAATCCCAGGATCCTTAATAAACTGAAAACTAAATATTTAAACAACCTTATAGTCGGTGAAATCAGTGCAGCAGCTGTGCAATCTACACACCGAGCCTACCTGAATGCATAGCTGGAGTGTTGACAGGAGAGACGCGTTGATTTCCGCAGGTTAAAGGTTCATTTCTGGAGAACACCTCTGTCCCGTCCCGCACCGCCCCGCACCGCACCGCCCCGCCCCGCCGGCTCTGCAGCACTGCGTCCTCCCCCTCTCCGGTCCCCGCTGCGGGTTTTGCTCCGTGGCAGGCTCCACGTGGATGAGCCCGGTCTGTCTTTGTCCGGGGATTTTCCTGCCACGCCACGTCCACGCACTCAGTCACATTCCTCTAAGGGTGCGGACACACAAACCTGGTATTTATTTATGTAATCCTGGGTCACTTCGTTTACATGGGCGGAGCAGCAGCTCAATCGTGTGGGTGAAACGCTGTCAGCGTTTTGTTTTTGCAGCAAATTTAGGGTTGTGATTTACGTGCAGCTTAAATCCAGCAACTGTAGCTTTAAAGGAAAGCGCAGCGGCCACTCCTGTATGGAGGACCAAAAGTGCCAAAATGTAATAAATTAACAAATTGCTACAGAGGTGGGTAGAGTACCCACAACTGTACTGAAGGGTAGCACTACTTCAACACACGTTTACTTAAGTAAAAGTAACAAGTAACTACGAAATGACTCAAGGGCAGAACTGCAATTCTACAATCTGACCACAAGATGTCACTGTAGCATTTTATTTAGCTGTAAGTGTCATATTGCAATTCACGATATAGTTTTGTGGGAAATGTTGAATTGGCCACATGCAAATCTTTACATGTTTAACATCTTTTCATTAAATGCCACATCTTAGGAAGTACAACGAGATTCAGTGACAAGTTTATAAAAGATTTCCACCTAAAAATAACTTCCATTTGGTTTTCTCAACCTTGAGTAAGAACTTTGTTTTACCAAGTTATTAATAACGAAGTTAAGGAGCGGAGACGGCCTTCAATGCCAACCTAGTTTAATCAGCCATCTTATCAGCCGCAGTACAGAGTATAAAGGCAACAACAAAGAGTTATTTACTTAAAGCAACGTGAGTTCTTACGCCATAGAAACACGAGGATGTTTGTTTTTTTTACTCATCCAGATAATTACAGATGAAACTACTCACACAAAAACAAACACAAGCTCACTTCCCACATCCAAACGAACGAGTCCTTAAGGTTTCAATAAAAGACAAATTAAACATGACAGAACACATTTGAGCTGAAGGAAGAATTTACCTATTTAAAGTGTGGCCTCCTTGCTGGACTTTACAAAAAGTATATAATAGAGCTTTCCAAAAATAACTAGAACACACCTTGTGTTGATTCAGAAAGTTTGTTTTCTGACAGATGGCTAACTATCTTTACTTTAAATTTACAGAAGAATTTTCTCCTTCCACGCAATAGTACAGCAATTAATACACAAAAAGTATTTTTCCGTGCAGGTTGGCATAAGATTTCCAGAGTTTTTGACTTCAGATGTAATAAAAGAAAATCATTATATGATGTAAGGATGCACATTTTAAGGAAATTAACAATGAGAGACCAAGTTTTCAGTAATTACCATATTACCTCATATTAAATGTGGCTGTACACACATTATTAAAAGTCAAGGAAGAATGTGTGAGACCTTCCAGTTGTAGGATGAAAAGAAAAGCGTTACACAGGCGGTCAAGCGTTCGTGACTGCAGCGCCATGTTGACTCGTTATTTCACAGCTGGTCGGTGCGCAAGCATCCCACTGACGGCCGCCAACAGGAAACGAGATTACTCTGCAATTATTCACATGATTTACTGTCAAATATGGGTACGAGAGTAAGATATCTGTATTCTTTTACGTCCTCCAACAGTATTAACTCCATGTTTTATGCCTGGAGTTGTATTCACAGCATTGAGAGGGAAAATTACAAAAACAGAACAATTAATTACTCAAGTTTCACAAATTTGTTCTTTAGCTGTTCATGTTTTACTGCACATCAGCTTTACTATTTTCAGAACAGTTGCACAAATTGGATAGCTTTGCAAAGGTATTCACGTCCCTTAAATTTTCCTCCATATTATCATATTACAACGACACGTTTTAAATGTATTTTATTGGGATTGACCAACACAACACATTGCAAAATTGTGAATATGATGCATACTTTTCATAACTGATGTGTTTTGGTAATCCACCAAAAGTACATCATACTTTTGATTGATGAAACAAAAGGTGTTTCTTCAAAGTATTGCCTCAAAGTGGCAAATACAGCTTCACATTTCAGATTTTTATTTGTAAAAATGTTTGAAAATCATTTCTTGCTTGCCTTCTGCCTTATATTAATTCACTCTGTGTTGATTATATAAAGCAGTGAAGAGATTTAATGGGGTTGAAAGGCGTTTTATATGTTTGACGACTTGTATATAAAGTTAATCACCAAAAGTACACAAAAGGAAAAGAAAAACAATAATTTTCCCTAAGGGACTGTTTAGTGACATTGACCTTTCTGCACAGTGTCACACAACTGCACGTCTTTGTTTTCTTAAGCGTGCTCACACAGCCGTGACGCTCACACATGTCCCAAACTGAGGACATCCCTCCATTACATAACAGGGATTAGGCTCCTCTGTTTGGTGGCCCCTAACAGTGAAAACTGTGTGAGTCTATTTTTGACCTCTCGACCTCGGTGTCATTTCAGTGTATGCTCACTGCAGTAATTGGTACATGCCGTCCCAATCTGCATTCAGTGTGTGGGCCTCAAACTCTTCGAACGGACGCAACTCAAAGATCTGGCTGTCTGAAAACGGTCTTCGTGATTATTCTTCTTACAAAATGTAATAGTTTAGATTTATGTGAAATGGGTTTAGGAGCAGGTTTGGTGATCAGTTGGTAAAATGCAAACTGCAAAAATACAAAATTGGTTGAGTTTCTAATAAAATATACAAACATCACTATTTAATATATTTGTCAAACTCATCAGTTAAATAGTTAATAATTTAATTTCCTTGATGCTTCTGCACTGCAAAAATACAAAATCTCACCAAGCATTTCTGTCTATTTTCTAGTGAAAATAACTTAGTACATTTGAAATTAGACAAAACTAACTTAGAAGTAACTTTTCAGCAACATACAGGAGCTTGTTTTAGTCAATAATTCCTTAATTTTGATGAAAACGTACTTGCTCTATTGGCAGGTAAATTAATCTACCAATAATCTAGCATTTTTTTCATCCATATTAAGGAATTGTTTACTTAATTTACAAGCTGTTATATCTTGCTGCAAAGTCACTTCTGAGGTAGTTTTGTCTGATTTCAAGTGTACTAAGTTATTTGCACTAGAAACTAGACCAAAATATTTTTGTATTTTTTCAGTGCAGAAACAGCAAGAAGGTTAAATTAAATGATGAGTTTGAAAAATATGATGTGATGACATTTGCATATTTTATTTTGTCTTTAAAATATGAACCTGCATTTTATATCTGACTATTGTGTTGTGTAGTAATTTGCAAAATGTGTAAAACATTCCACATGTGAAACGTTTTCTTATGTGAAAATCCTGTTATAAAACGCGAAGGTGTGTTTTACTTTTGTAGGAAATCTTTCCTACGTGTCACATGTAGAAATTGTACTCAATTCTTGGTGAGATTCACACAAGGAGGATATTTTTCTGTACATACTAGTCTAAACACACTCAGGTCTAAACACAGACAGAGGGCAGTTTTACGTCATCAGCGCCTAATTGGAGACTTGTGTCAGAAAATGTTCTCAGGACATGCAGGGTTCAAACAGTCAGGGCAAATTAACTGGAAGATTTCTTAATTGCAGCCACACATGAACATGACTTTTACGTGCGTAAATGACGTGTGGACTAAATGTTTTGAACTGGATAAAAAGTTCTGTTTCCATGAAGTCAGTGGGCAGCTGTAAACTGCAACATAGTCACATTCCCATACATAAACGTATGGAAAGGTCAACTAGAAAGATTTGCACAAAAATACCGACATGGTCACATGCTTGTAAAATATGCTTCAGACAGTCTGGAAGTAATTTAGCGGCTTACAAGCCTATATGGGGCTACAAAAGTGTCAAAAAGTTTTCATGCGTGTTATTAAATATATACAGGTAGGAAGAGATTTCTTCCTACCTGGAATTGATCAAGTTTAAAAAACACATATGATCTTTTGTTTTGGAAATCCCATTTGTTTTAGGAAATAACAGCTGCTTTTTGGCAGGAATGTAACCCGAATGTATGTCTGGATCCCCATGTGTTTATTTTGACTCCTAAATGTAAAACTCTGACAGTTTCAAATAAATACGACTCAGCTTCCATGTATAGTGCATGTCTAGACATTTGCAAATAATTTTGGCACATTTAATGTATGTGCTATGACATTCAAAAAGAGCCTAAAATTAGCCTTGTAAAGAAAATGTTAATTTTCCCAAACCTTTGAGCATTTCTAAAAGGAAAGTCCTTATGTTCTTAAAGGGGTTCTTTTTATTTATCTATTTGGGTCTGAACTGCTTCTAAAAACAAACCAAGCATTTTTTTTAAAAAACTACTCAGATGTTTTTTGCCAATAAATAATTTTGTTTTGGTATCTGGAAAATGAGCTGTTTCAAAAACCTCCAGAAAGTAAAGTCACGATCAACGAGTACTGGGCCGTTACTTGGCAACCACAGCAAAATTCCAGCACATTTGGTCAGCTGGTTTTACTGCTGTTTCCGCTGTACAATGGCTGCTGGAAGAGACAAATGTCATGTTGACTTTCCATCCAGAAACTATTCTAGCTGGTTGGGCAGGAGGTTCTACTTCTGCTTTTCAAAGATGTGTGGTTGTATAACTGTGCATCTGTTTCTGCATCAATTTTCATGTTTTCAAACTGCACATTAGGATGAAGCAGCAAGAATCTGGCACCTTTGAAAATATAACTGAAAATAGTAAATATTTAATGACGTTAGTAATTTTCATAGGGAGTGTAGTATTCAAAGGTACTTTTATCGCCATTGATAATTACATCCAAAAATGTTAACTCGTATATAGAATGCATGTATGCACACATGCACATATTTTTGGCACATTTAGCACCCCATATATTTTTTATATTTTACATAAAATGCAAAATGTGTGATGTTCTTAATCTCTTACTGCATATTTATTTCTGTTCACTTTTTCATAATTCCAAAAATACTAAAAAACACAGTAATGTATTTTTTATTATTGATTTTTTTTTAAATTCTCACAGTTTGTATCTGAACACAGGGATATTTTTTTATTGTTGTTAATCTCTGACAGAACAATGATCTGTAAATTATTCCAGAGAACTAAAGGAGAATCTCAGCACATCTGTCTGTGAACTGAACCACAAAACAAAGTGAGTCAAGCAGCAAGACAACAAGCTGATAACACAAAGCATCCTAACGCAAAATGAGTAAAGAAGAATCAACTTAACGTTTTGGAAAGGAATAGTCAAAGTCTTGACCTTAATCCAGCATACATGTTGTGGAGAGAAAGCGAGACGTTTGGGTGATAAAACCAGCAAACAAAATGCAGAACAAAATGTTCTGTACTCACCATTAAAGTCTGAAAATATTTATATCCATATACAGCTTTGGAAAAAATGAAGAGTCCACTGCACTGAATCCCATTGAAAACCTCCTGGTTATTCCACCAAATATTGATTTCTGTTCTCTTCCTGAGTTAAAACATTAGTATTGTTGTTTCTAAATGAATATCAACTTGTTTTATTTGCATAATTTGAGGTCTGAAAGCTCTGCGTCGTTTTGTTATTCTGACCATTTCTCATTTCTGCAAATAAATACTAAATTTTTGCTTCTAATTTCAGAGACACGTCGTCAATTTTTCATAGAATAAAAGAATAATATTCATTTTATTCAAATATATACATATAAACACTAAAACCAGAGAAACTGATCATCTTAAGTGGTCTATTAATTTTTTCCAGAGCAATGCCAAAAAAAACTCTTACTGGAAACTAATTTAGTAGAACATTTGGCTTCAGTTTAATTTTAGAATAGCTGGGAAAAGAGCTTCAATTTGGTACAAACTTGACAAAAATGTTTGATGAATGAACATAAATAAAGCTGCACATGATTAAAAATTGTGTGCTTTTGGTTTTTCTATTAACATTATAATTAAAAGTTCCTTTATTAGCTCAGATTCTGTGACTTACAAATTGCTAAGCTAACAAACGCCCCATATAGTGGAGACATTCAGAAGCACTTCTATAGTGGAGACACTTCATTGAATAGCAGGAAAATATTTGCTCCGTGTATTTTTTTTACCCTTCAGACAGACTACCTATCACTGATAACAAATTGCAGAAAAACAAGTTAAATGAGAGTTCTATCTTTAGTACCTGCAGCATAAATTGACCATAACTAAGAATCAGCATCACTGATTATTGCTCTGCAGACAAACTGCGGTCATTAAGCAGCCCGTTTGTAAAGGATGTGCTGCAGCTCACAGATATGCAGACACACAGGCATGTTAATCCCAACTGCAATAACATTTCTTCAGACTGGTCAACAGTTCTCAGAAAAAGAAACACTGGAAACATTTCCATGGTGCATTTGTTAAAGAGCTCGCAAAATTGTTTTTAATGAATCCAAGAAATAATTTAAATGTGATTGGTTAGAGATTAAGTGCGAATGATGTGGAGCTGAATCAATGGAACAGCAACACAAAGAGAGAAAGAAACGGAGGGTAAGAAATGGACATCATAAATAAAACCGTAAAGGAATAAATGGATCAGCAGAAGCATGGTGGGGGTGACGAGTGTTTCCTGTGTAAACATGGAGGCTAATAAATGAACTAAACAAAGCTCAGCAGACTGAGAGATCAGGGGCAGAAACGCATCACAGACAGAGGATTTATGAGGCAGAAACACAAACTAATGATTATGTAAGATCAATCTGGCCTTTCTGTTATGAATTTATAAGTTTTGAGACATTTTAAGAAATACAGTTTTTTAAAACTGCCATGTTACGCTCTGTATTTTATGATGACTTCCTGTCATGGACTAAGAAAAAGTAGTGAGCAAAAGAAAATGATAAAAGGCTTTCACACTGAAAAGTGTGGTGGGCATTTATGTTCCGCCCATTATGATCCACATAAACTGCATTTCACATCGCACCAGTTTTTATACAGCACAAAAACTGGAACGGTTTCTTAATGGTTGCGTCTATAAGCAGGAACGGAGCAGACTGGGTAAGCTAAGATCCTTCAAGGTTTGCAGTAAGATGATGCAGTTAAATATAAGAACTTATAAGTATAAGTCTGTTGTTGAGAGTGTCGTCTCTTCTCCCCTTATCTGTTGGGCAGCAGCATCAGAACCAGAACCAGAACCAGGAACCCAAAAAGGCTCAACCTGATAATTTGATTCATTTTATTGATTCATTCAAGAAATGTCTCAATCATTGTGTCGAACAAATATACACCTGGATGAATGCATTCATACATGTAAACACTCACCCAAAACAGAGCGTCTTCAGTCAGAGGCTTCTTCAGATTCGCTGTAATACAGACTGCTACAGGAGGTCTTTCCTGCCAACAGCCATCACCATCTTCAATAACTCTGAAGAATTTGAATTAATGAGCTACAACCTTTAATTTTCCTTTGGGATCAATAAAGTATTTTTGAGATTTGAATTAATTATCTTTAGAAGGAACCTAAAAAGAGTGTAATTTAATTTAGGTATAGATCAGATCCTCTGAAGGCCTCAGTGAACAAATCTCATGAATACCTAGAAATGGACACTTTAGGGGGAAAGTTAAGTTCAAAGTTTGTTTGGGGTTTAAATCATCATCCCAAACTTTGATAGTTTGATTATATATATATATATTAAATGGAAAAATTACCCCTGCAAATTGGTGTTTGCTAATGTACATTCAACAAATTGATCAAATTAACATTTGAGCTGAAACATGAATTAGGCTCATTCCACAAACTGCATGTTTATTTACAGCTTGCATTCAGATCTGTAAGTCAGAATGGATGTTACAGCGAGCGAGCGAGCCAGGAATCCACACATTTAAAGTCACACAGGCAGCTTCTATGTTTAGCAAAAGGAGTGGGCACATAATTAACCTTTAATTGTCAGGGTTCTGAGGTGGAAACACCAACAATTAAGCAGCTATTAATTTCTCATTTGGATCTGGGAGAAGAAGGAGGAGGAGTGAGAGAAGAAGAAAGATGGAAAAACAAATGGGGCCAGAGGCATGAATGTTTAAGTCTTTGGAGGCTGAGGAACATTTTGAACATGGATGTTTTAAGGATGAACCACAAACAGCACCAGAAAATACTTAATACTTTAAGTAACAGCACATTTAAAACACAGTTTTCAGCCCTTTTCAGTGTCAATTAGCTTGTGAAGTAAAGCCTAACCTGTGCAATCAACCTAAGAAAAGTTTCAGATTTGACTGCAGACTTATGCAGAGCAGCAAGGAAGGTTTTCCATTAAAATATGGTCAATCAACATATTCCTTACAGTTTTTCACTCACATTCCTCATATTAGGGATGCAAGTTATCAATTAAACAGTTCATTTAAAGTTGACTGATCTTATCGATCGACAGACGCTGCGATTTTCTTAAAAACATTAATCTTGTACCTAGAAAACTGACTGTTTTTCTATAACATGAAGGGCTACATTTTTCAGAATATAGTAAATATATTTAAATTTTAACAAATTTTGTGCTAGCTGTATTGAATACTGACTGAATACACAGAAAGGTGTGGTTTTCTCACATTGGTAAACTTAAGACATGTAAAATATAACAGGAACCTCTTAGGTGAACAGAAAAATAAAAGATGGAAAGAATAAAATATGTGAAACACTTGATCAGAGGGGTGATGTACAGTAGTACTGTTTGTGCTCTTGAAGGAGTTTAATTAAAAATTTGCTCTATGAAGCACTTTAACTCACGACATCTCCCAAAATAAATCCAAAATAAATAAATAGTTTTCCCAAAATAAATAGTTTTTGCATTTTTTTTCCTCCGTTATCCTTCGCTTTACTGTCATCTCATCATGTAGCATTAGCTCATCAGTCATTTTTGGTTGGTCATTTTTAAAGCGATAACTACTCCCTTAATTATCGTGAAGATACGGAGTTTGTCCAGTGTTTAAATATCTAAACAGAACCGAATAAAGTGCATTTTGTATCCCACACCGGTCTGTATTTTGACCGTTACTCTTCCGTTCAAAGATGGCCGACAGTTCTGGCCGGCCATCTTTGCTTCTGTGTCAACGGCTCTACGGTCACCGTGAAGCGGACGGCTCCGCTTCAGGATGACCAGCGGCGCCCTCTGCTGGTTGGCGGCCAAACTACAACACTGAACGCAGATCTAAGAGGATGTTGAATGTTAATCTGCTGGAATTAAGTTTAATTTAATAAACAATTAATTGACAATTAATCAAAAGTGTGCTGTAAACTAGTGAAGAATTTCTTTCGTTTCTCTTCTCCCATCATTCATGAGAAGTCTGTAAAGAAAGTCAGGACTGACAGTGTGACCATAGTGATATGAGTAAATATCCTGAAGCAAATAGGATGTGTCAGGTTGAGTGTGATAATAACGTAGCTGTGCTTTCACCAGCAGCTGGTTTACTGCACCTGCTCTGGTTAAACATGAGAGACTCTAACCTCTGCTGTCCCTATGTACATTAAATACACTCTTGTTTTGATGTTGACAAATTATATCTGATGTTTAAAATAAACTAAACTTTACCAGACTCAGACACACACCTGCAGTTTTTGTTAAAGTTTTATATTGAAAGAAATTAATTTGAAAAACAATTATTTTTGCCTGATTTTATTTTTTCTTACTTATATAACTTATTGTCATTTTTATCCTTAAAATTCCGAAATTTCCACTTAATTTTATATTTTGGTCTGTCTGATTATGTATTTTATAAATATTAAATGATTGATCATTTGATCAGTTACTGAGTACTTGGGTACTTTTTTTACTTGAGTAATTTCTTGGATGGCTACTTGAGTAAAAATGTGTTGAAGTAGTGCTACTCTTGAGTACAATATTTGGTTACTCTACCCACCTCTGATTACAGCCCTAGTCCTAGCCCTCTGGCACAAACAGAAATCATTTTGGCGCCCCCTCTAAGGCGGCGCCCCTATAGTTCATACACACTTTTTGCTCCACGGTCGGAAACTAATGGGTGTTGAGGGCCTGTCCACGTTTGGGGACCACCTCTCCATACCGCGGACCTCCTCTCCTCTTCCTCCTCCTCTCGGTAACAAGTCACCGGTGCGCTCAAAACCCTGAGCGCACACGGAGCGCATCTCCAACTGGAGAGCTGGCAGAAACCACAAGAGACAGAGAGACCCGAGAAACTGTCTACTGAAAAATACCCCAAACAGCACCGACCAGTGTCCGATCAGCGCTGACAGCCACGAAGGGCAGCAGAGGGAAGACGGAGCGCCGGTCCGTCCGCCCTCCTCAGCACCGCGCAGAGGAGACACGCAGCGGAGGAAAGATTCCCCGCAACGCATTGAAAGCTTCTGGTGAGGAGAAGAGGAGAGCGGAGGGCATCGGATAGCCAACCACGACAAGTGAGTGGGGATTTTATTTTATCCTGACTGAGGGTTTGAGCTCCAGGAAACATTTTATATTGACGTGAAGTGATGCGTTCAGTTAGAAACGTTGTTTCACCTCAAAACGCTCACCTGAAACTTTACTTAAACATTTTTAGAGGATAACTTAGTGCTGCGGGTTTCTTTAACAATTTAAGTATAGAAAAAATATATTTCAGTCATTTATTTCCTAAGTCAGGTAAGTTTTTAAATGTGATTTGTTTATTAGCATAAAAAAGTCAAAAGTAATACATTTCAGCAAATACAATATTTTATCTTTTTTTAACCAAATTAATGTGGAAGGTATCAGTTTGTTATATATTTTTTTTACGTGATCACAAATGCAAAAACTTTAAAGGGTTTTCCCAGAATATAAAAGTGTCTTTAAATTTTGTTCTAAAGAAGCTCAAATACCTGTTATATTTTATACCATGTTCATACTAAATGTTACGATTAATCCAGTGCATTTAGGTTTATTTAGCATATTAAAATGCACAAAAGGACAAAAAATGGCTGATAGGTTAAAGTGATGAAGTAGACAGCTCAAACGGTAAATACATTGCATCCAATTGAGAGTAAATGTAATTGTAGTAAATGGCAGTTATAAAGACAAAGTTCTGAAATGTATCTCAATGTTACACCAAGTTTAGAAAACATTGTTTTATATGTCAATAACCCAAAAATTATTGAAAAGCAGTTTCAGCTCAGAGATTAGATAATCGTTTGGTAAAATTCCTCAAATGAATAATTCTTACCTGCAACCTACAGCATAAAATTCTTCTCTACTTGTGAGAAACTGCTTTAAAAAACTTATGAGTTGCATAAGAACTATTTCTTTCTTTTGCTCATATAAGTTCATGTTGAAACGACCTTGACCTTTGAAATAGATGCAGAAAGTGTTTCTGAAGAACTAAAAGTTTATGAAGAGCTGAAAGAAAAGTGCAAGTCCAAACCAGATCACAATGTGAACAAGGATAAACTAAACTAATTCATAAAACAAAGTTAAGACAAGAAGGTTTTTAGTAACAAGAGAATGATACTCCTCTTATAATAGTAAAATATATATATATATATAAATTTATTGCTAATAAAAATGTATTTTCTCCAGCTCAGATTCTCATCAGCAATAAAAACTCCTGAAGTTCCACCTAAATCAGTGAAATGCTAAGATAAATCTCTGGAGTGTAACTTTTCCCACTGAAGATAATAAAACTGGATTTTTTTCATATTTAGTAAAAATATGTTCAGTTTAAACCATGATAAGCTGTGCAAGTTCACACACTCTAAATCAATGCAATCGTATTGATTAAATAGTAACATGACAGACCTAAGAGCATAAAGAAATTATTTTTTAATGAATATATATTTCTCAACCATGTTGGTGTGCTCTCGCAGGAAAGTGTTTGTAAATTTACCAATGAACAGTAAGTAGTCCTAGCATGGATCCCTGTAGAATCCCAAAGTAGAAAGTAATACTCTGCCTTTAGCTTTGATTACAGCATGCCAGTAATTTCACCTTTGACCTTTCTTAAACAGACTGACATCTTTTCCAGGACCACAGGATGTGACTGTCGCCAAGGTTGTTTTAGAAATGAGACTCATTGCATCAGTTAAATGGGTTAAATATCTTGTTAGCAGCTGAAAGATTGTCGCCCATTTAGTAATTATCCAATAGGAAGCTTCTGTTAGCTTGGCTAAAACAGGAAACGCTTCATGTGATCGGCTGCAAGTCAAATAGCCAAGAAACTTGATAGTTTTGTTATTAAGTTCTCTATTAGTGATAACCAAGAAAGATTACCTGGTGGTAAATATGTACAAAAGTAATCAGAGGTGGATAGAGTATCTAATAATTGTACTCCAGTAAGAGTCGCACTACTTCAGTTTATTTTTACTCAAGTAAAAGTAAAAATAAATTACTCAAATAAGAGTACAAAAAATTAAAAAGGTGATTCAAGTTCTGAGTAACTGATTAAAACATCAATTATTTAATATTTAAAATTACATCATCAGATGGATAAAATGTAAAGTTGTGTGGAAATTTTGGCATTTTAAAGACCAAAACGAAAATAATTCTTATAAATAACTTGACTGCAATATGACAAAAGCAGGCAAAATAAAAAAAAATTCCAAATTAATTTCTTTCAATCTGAAACATATAAAACTTTAAGAAAACCTGCTAGTGTGTGACTGTGTCTGGTGAATTTCTGGTTAAAACAAAACGTTCTTCATTCAGTGGGCAGAAAATCCAGAGATTTTATTCAAGTAAGAGTAAAAATACTTCTTAATAAAGTTACTGAAGCAAAAGTAACAAGCATAACATAGTGAAAAATACTCCTAAAATGACATTTTTACCAAAACGTTACTCAAGTAAATGTAACTAGTTACTACTGAACTCTGGGAGTAATAACATAAAAGGCATAACATTTAAATGAAAGTGTTTTGCTTCAGTCTTTTTTTTTTCTTCAAATATGCAACTTTGGATTTTCCTAAATCGCATCCTCTCTCTTCATGTTGGTGGACGTTAACAGGACATTTTTTAGCATTAACTTACTGCCACAAAAACAGCTGTGTGTTTTTAAACTGTTGAGATTTTGAACCTGAATGTGTGAATTTGTGAAAGATAAACTTACAGCAGTAAGTTGTGTTAACTTTATATTAAGAGTTGAATAAATTAGAGTTTTTAGGTTAACACTTCAAAAAACTGAAAGAAGAAAAAGACAGGAGTGGGAACTATTTCCCAGAATGCTTAGCGGCATGGTTTTGTATCCTGAGATTATTATTTATTTATTAAGATAAATGTTTGTTTTAAAGTTTGAGGATAATGTCTTGTTCACACTAAATGTTTCTGAACATAATTCATTCTGATGTTTAATAAAATTAATTATCAGAGCAGAAATTTTGTTCATGCAATTTGAAACAAGAATTTAAATTATTCTTAAGTAAAATAACTAGTTATTTTATCTTGATATTGTGAGTAAAATAATAGAGAAATGTGGCTCTTTAACCAGGTGAAGGCAGTTTTTTTCTTGCATATTGTGAAATAATTTGGTTTAAATTGCAGCATTAAGTTAAAAGTCACAATTCAATATTAATGAACGTATAAAACAATGTTCAGACAACTTGTCTCTTGCTTTTAAATCAACTTCATGAACTTTAATTTCTGAGTTAAAACCAAAACAATTTTCTTGCTGACTTTAGTTACATTGTCAAGGCAGCAGGTGGACTTTCAGTTTCAAGTTAAAACGTTCAGTTTAACTTGAAACTTCACTGTTTTACAGTGTAGTGAAACTACTGACTTTTCCTGAACTCCAATCTTTATATTTTTAATCAACAACTTTCCTTCCTGGACGCATTTATTCACATAACAATTAGACAATGTCAACTCAATACGGTCGATATCTATAAATGAATTTTATCAAGGCAAATAAACCAATATTTGTGAGTAAGAGAGGAAATGGATGGTGTAAACTGAGGGGGAAAATGTAAAGAATTTAAATAATAATCCAGTTTTTTCCACAGTGGCAGCTCCAGACTTATTGGACCCAAAATCAGCCACTCACAACACGAAGCCCCGCCTCTCCTTCTCCACCAAGCCAATCACACTGACTCCTCGGGAGGAAAGTGAGGTGAGAAATCAACCGAAAGAAAGCAAAAACAATCCAGATTGAAGTCATTTTAACGAGTTGCTGAGGTCTGACTGACCAGCCGAAGTGTTGCAGGTTGTGGCCACAGTGATGAAGTGGAAGACGGTGACTGCCATCTTTCTTTTGGTGGTTCTGTACCTGGTGATAGGAGCCGCCGTCTTCAGATGGCTGGAGCAGCCCCATGAGAGGTGGGCGTCTGTTTTCATTTCACTACTACTTCATTATTTTATCGCTGAGCCTGAAAAACTCAGGACCGCTTCAAATCAAGAACCCTCACCACTTCTATGATTTAGTTTTGTTCTACTAGCTTTGGGAGTCTAGGGAGGGAATTCTTCACAACCTCAAATATTTTGCAGCGTCTAACAGGTTTTTAGCTTCCTCCATTTTATATGGAAGGAAAGCATTCCCACAGCATAATGCTGCCAGCACCATGTTTCCCTGAACTCCAAAGTGACCGAATGCCGATTGGCTGTTTCTCAGATAATTGGCTTCAATAAGAATAAAAAACACACAGGTGGACTTTACTTAGCCATAAAGTGACTTGTTTTTACTTATTTATTCTTATTTCGTGGTACCAGAGGGACGGGAGATGAAGGCAAATGTGTGACACACTTTTCAGATTTTTAATTGTGAAATATTTCATTTCATTTTTTTAAATTTAGTTATTTATTTCAAATAGAAAACAACCAAACAGTAGAATAAGATGAAACACATGGATACATAAACAAGAACAACATAATTTACAACTACTGTTCTGTGAATACTTATTTAATTCAGCACCTTATCTCAGTTTGACTAAATATACTACATATTAACTCAATAACTATCAGAAATTTATAACTAAAGCCATTTTATGGTATTCACATGCATGTTCAGTATTCTGTGCTAAAGAACATACAAATAAATTATATAAGCAAAATTATTTCAAGATAAGAAAATCTACAGATTTGTAATAATAATAATAATAATAATAATAGCAGCATTTAAAGCCTGTGTCATTTTGTTTCCACTTCACTACTTTTTGTCCTTCAATCACATCACATGGCTATGAAATGGTTTGAACTTTATGGTTTTATGATGTTTTAAAAGTCGTCAAGGTGTTGCATTGTAATTGCGATTCTCTCTTGAGCTAAATCTGGCTTTGGTCCATCTAACAAAGACTTGGTTATTCATTCATTTTCCGACAGAACAGGGTCTTCTTTCCAAAACAGGAAGAACAAACTCCGTCTCTCCCTCTTTCAGTGCCCAGCGTTTGGCCATCCTGTCCCAGAAGCTGGACTTCCTGTCCCAGCACTCCTGCGTCAACCAGAGCCAGCTGGAGGAGCTGGTCCAGGTGAGTCGTCACTGAGCCAAAACACACAAACACACACCTGAAATCCTGTCATGACACCATGATTTAGTGATCCATGATGACTATGACCTCATACCAAGATATTAAAGAATTTAATTGTTTATGTTTTCCAGATTTTAAATTGATTTTACCATTTTATAAGGTCACTGAGCTATTTTTGTTGGAATTAGAAAAACTCATTTGGTTTAAAGATGATATGCTTCTTTGAGCAGGTTAGGAGAGGTTAAACAAACATGTTCATCACATGTTTTGCACAAAATCAATCATAGATAAGATTTTTAGTCTGATCAGTTTCGCCTGTTTTGAGCTGCTTTAGGGTCTCTGTCACTTTAAATCCATATAAGCTGCTGCTGGCCACACCCCCAACTCAACGTTTTCACTCACATATGAAAATGGCTGCAAACAGATGTGAAAATACACAACCGTTTATCTTAGAAAAGCAGAAGTTGAGCCTCCTGCAGAATCAACAAGAATGCAGCAAGTGATTTCTGAATAGTAAGTCAACAACAAAACACTTGTCTTTTCCAGCGGCCATTGTACAGCGAATAGAGCACCTAATTCAGCTTCATCTCATAAATTATTTACACACAGATTTTTTTTTTTGATATACATATCTATAGCATATAAATTATTTTATTTATTTAATTTGTGTATTAAATTTCTTAATCTGAGTCCAAATTTTGTCCGACAAACAAGAAAAGGCGGTATGACAGAAATCTTTGAATCCTTGAAAACCAGCTGGAAAAATGTGCTTGAGCTATGCATGGGTTGCCAGGTAACGGGCTGGGCTTCCATGGTTACTAGGTAACGGCCAGCTCCTGCTGATTTGTGACGTTTTGAAATGGCAAATTTTCCAGACACCGAAACACATTAAATCAGCTGGGTGTTTTTTTTTTCTTAAGCACTTTGGCTGTTTATAAAAGCAGTAGAGACCCAAATGGAAGTACAAAAATGTGAAATTTGCATGAAAAGTCACCTTTAAAAAAGATACATGAAGATACAAAAAAGTTAACTACCATGAAGTAGGAACATTTCCTCCAACTGCGACTAATTTCTGTGTTTTTCTGACTTCTTCAATAGTGAATTTACTGACTTTTCTAGATCTCCAGCCTGTCTGTTTATAATCTACAACTTTCCTTCCTGAATTCATTCATTCACGCAACAATCAGACTCAAATGTTGATCTTTTGTGTTCAGTTGGACTGGAGTCTCTGTTTGATTGTGTTCCCTTGATTTGGATCGATTTCACTGACGGACTCATCTGGAGTTATGACATGAATAATAATCCTCCTGCTTCAAAGAGCAATTTTATTACATTAGTGACACACACATGGCAGACTAGCAACATAATCGAATGAACCGATGCTGTTATCAATCCTCCACCAAGTGTCAAACCTTAAGCTGCTTTTAGCTGAATGAAAAAAAAAACTCCTCTGGCTTCCTGAGACACTTTTAGAAGAAATCCAATGCATTTGTTCACACTTTGATATTTTTAATCTGATGCAACCAAAACTCAACATTATGTTTCCACAGGAACAATTGATTTAAAGGACGTGATATGATTTGCAATAATATTCACAAACTGTTAACGTTCCCCTCATTTTTTAAAAGGAGAAATTGGGATTTTTGCTCTAGATCAATGCAAATATAGTGACTAAGCATGAAGTTATACCAAAAAATAAGCATGATTCTTCTGTATGGGCTCAGCAAAAAATACTGATTTTTCAGTGCTAAATTTGACTTCTGAATTTAATAGATTTATTTTCTTCAAAAAATTGCAAATGGCAGAAAATATTTTTAAAAGTTGGCTTTTACTTCCATCATTTATTCTGAGTTGACCTGAATTCAAAATCAAAATAAATAGAAGAATAAAACATGGGTGTCAATTCAATTAAATTCAAATTAAAAAATACTTTACTGATTTAAAATAAAGATGGCAGCTATTTGGTGGGTTAGCATCACTCTGGAAACCCAAGAAGTGCTTTGGTAGAAAAAGAAAATCCAGATTTACCAAAAATTAAATCTCTAAAAGAGAAAATGTGTTTAATCAGTTAAATAAATTAATCACCCAGCTCTAGATTATTCTAACTTTTCATCAAAGAAATGCATGCAGAAACACTTTTTCCTACAAATACTGCAACAAGTTGTTTGGAGTCTCCAGAAGCTTTGATTATTTAGGGAATAAACCAGATGCATGCCACACTTTTCAGATTTTCAGCTGTGAGCCTTTTTGAAAATGCCTTTTTTCTCCCACTACACAATTATGGTATATGGTATATCATAATCACAATGGTCCTAATGTTGGGACTCACCATGTTGTGGTTTTCTGTGTTCATGAATTTAGGGGCAGATTTTAGTAGATTACTAAGCTGAAATATGAAAAATGATCAGAATGTGACATGTTGTTCTAGATTAAACATAATTTGGTCATTAAATCAGGGTATAAAAGCAGACTTTAGTTGAACTGATCCATATATTTTGAAGATTTGACATGCAGAGTTAAAGCGCTTTCAGGACCAGGGACAGCTCCAGACCCAGACATGGAGAAACAAAAACTGAGTCAAAGAAAGCGTCTCTGTTATCATCTCTACCTCGGCTGTGGATCCCAAACCATTTGTTTTCACGATCAGTCCCAGTTTCTGTCTCATGTCAAACTTCATTCTCAGTGTTTCCAATATTTTATGATTATGAACAGACAGACACAACCACAGCTTCTGTACACAAACATCAAATTATTTACACCAGAATAAAAGGTGCAAAGTTTATTTTTGGAGTCTGATGAAGCCTTTTTCCTCCCCAGCAAGTTGTGTCTGCTGTCCGATCCGGGGTGAATCCTGCAGGAACTTACACCAACCACAGCAGCCTGTGGGACCTGAGCTCCGCTTTCTTCTTTGCTGGAACTGTCATCACCACCATCGGTAGGAAATTAAACTTATTGATCATCGACGACGCCTTGTTAAAGTTTATATATCCTAACTTTTCCACATTTTCTAGAATGGTTATAGTCACAAATAAAGTATCTTATTGTGTGTTTATGTGAGTTACCAATGTAAAATGTATAAGTGCATTTATTGACACATTCAGAAATCTGAAAAGTGTGGCGTGTATTTGCATTCAATCTCTAAATTCTGACATATAAAAACAAATGGAGTCCACCTGTGTCGTTATTTCACATCTGATATGTAGCAAACTTAGAGGTTTGTTGTCGACCATACATGATCAAACACAACAATTAAGACAAAGGAACGCAGCAGACAGATCAGGATTCATGTTGTAGAAAAGTGTGATTTTTTAAAAAAAAGCTAAAACTCTAAAGGAGCTGCAGGATTATGACACCAGTGACTAAAGTTTCATATAAAAAGCCGCAAAGCAGTCGAATCTTGCGTTTAAGTCACAGCTTATGCATATAAGATGTTTGAAACTGAACCTGTGATGCCAGACTGGGACAGTTTCTGATTGTGCTCTCTGCAGGATTTGGGAACATCTCTCCCCACACCGAAGGAGGGAGAATATTCTGTATCATCTACGCTCTGCTGGGAATACCGTTGTTTGGTTTCCTCTTGGCAGGTGTGGGTGATCAGCTTGGCACCATCTTCGGGAAGGGAATCGCCAGGGTGGAGAAAATGTTTGTGGTGAGTCTGCAAACAGATGGGGACAGATCTTAAATCATATTTCCAAAACATATTGTTAAAAGTTCAAAACTGTATCAAACAATGTGCTATAAATCTATGAATAAGGTTTTATCACTGCCTCTGGATAACTGATGGGAAAAGCATCGATGGCCGCTAGCTGAGAAGTTAATGATTGTTTAAAAGGACAGAAATCCCTGCAGACTGAGCCTCGTTGTAGATCACGACATAGTTTATAACTCTCTAAAGACACAGCAGTAAATTTAGCATCTAGGCTGAATGTGAAGAAATGTATGTTTTAATCTTGTATCTCTACGGTCATTAACTACAGATGCTGTTAATTTGATTTGTGAGTTAATTGCTGGGTAAAAATTGTTTCTAAGAAGAGACAGAAATTCTGTTGCTCAGTTTGATTTACTGAAAGAACCGATCCTGGATCTCCAGAGGTTATCACACTGCAAAAACACAAAATCTTACCAAGTATTTTTGTCTAGTTTCTAGCAGAAATTTCTTATAACACTTGAAATAAGACAAAACTAACTCTGAAGTAACTTTTTAGCAAGATATGAGATTGTTTTAATATTGAGTAAAAAAAGAAATCCGTCTGTGGTCTAGTACCACCACCCATTTTATAAGTGAGATAATTTACCAGTGGAACTAGTACGTTTTTTTAATCAATATGAAGGAATTATTGACTTAAAACAAGTACTTATAGCTAACTAAAAAGTTACTTGTAAGTGAATTTTTTTTTTTACCCCTCCAGGGGGTCTTTTGTGGGCTCTAGTGTCCCTTATATGAAAGTAGGCTGACAGGAAAGGGGGAAGGAGAGGGGCAAATATCGTCGGGTCCAGGAGTCGAACTGGCCGCGTCGAGGACTCAAGGCCTAAAAACATGGGTCACGCTATCCGCCACGCGGAACTGCTAAAATCTGACGCTACTCCATTTTGTTTACTTTTGATAAAGAAGGAAGTTGCACTCATGTCTTCCTAGGTGAACAGATTTTTCAAAAGGTTTGTATCATTTGACACAGTGTGGAGTGAAAACGAACCGCACTAGCTGAAAATATAAGAAATGTTGCAACTTTGGTTCTTAATCAAAACGAGTCTACCGGACTAGATTATCAGGTATGAAAACACCCAACAAAAATGATCAAGTTTGGTTGACTAACCATCAAAGAAAAATCAAACACAGAGACAAAACAAGGGCAGAACTAAATATCCTTACCGAACAAACATGGATGTATTTTTTTAACAACTTCCCTCCTTATGACTGGTGATGTGACAGATCTCAGCCTGTAAATAATGAGAAGCTAAATAAGCCTCTGTGGTTCATTTCCCCTGCAGCACTGGGCCATCAGCCAGACCAAGATCCGAGTCATATCCACGCTGCTGTTTGTACTGTTCGGCTGCCTGCTGCTTGTGGCGCTGCCGGCGGCCATCTTTAAACACATCGAGGGCTGGTCTGCACTGGAGTCCCTCTACTTTGTGGTCATCACCTTGACCACCATCGGGTTTGGGGACTTTGTGGCAGGTGAATCAGACAAACTCTCTGTAAACTTGTTGGGGTTTTTTTCTCTGGGTCATGACAGCAGGTTTGATCGGTGTCTCTTTGTGTCCAGGTGGGTCAGACATAGAGTACCTGGACTATTACAAACCGCTGGTTTGGTTCTGGATTCTGGTGGGACTCGCCTACTTCGCTGCTATCCTCAGCATGATAGGAGACTGGCTCCGAGCCATCTCCAGGAGGACAAAAGAAGAGGTATTCAACTCTTATGTAAATACGCTTGCAAAAGCATTCAAACCCCATAAACCTTAATTTCCCCATTTTGTGACATTACAGACACAATATTCAGTGGATTTAATTACTATTTTAGGTGACAGACTAACACAAAGAAGGGCATCACAGTGGAACTATAATGATGCATGTTTTTAAAACATCTTTTACAAATTAAAAAGTGGCCTGCACATGTAAATATCCTCCTTTTCTCTAATTTTACTGAACAAAATTCAATACGAATGATCGTCTTTGGAGGCTACATGATTAGTAAACAGTGTGCCTGTGTCTGAACACTCTGAAACATTTGAAGGTGGTTTAACTTGGAAATGAAAATCCACCTGCTGCCTTGAAAGTGTAACTTAAGTCAACAAGAAAATTGTTTTGGTTTTGACTCAGAAATTAAAGTTCATAAAGTTGATTTAACAACAAGAAACAAGTTTTATAAACATTGTTTTTTAAGTTCATTAATATTGAATTGTGAGTTTGAATTTAATGCAATTTAAAGTGCAATTTAAACCAAATGCGAGAAAAACACTGTCCTCACCTGGTTAAAGAGCCACATTTCTATATTATTTTACTCACAATATGAAGTTAAAATAACTATTTATTTTACTTTAAAATAACTGAAATTCTTGTTTCAATTTGCATGAACAAAATTTCAGATCTGATAATTAATTTTATTAAACATCAGAATGAATTCTGCTCAAAAACATTTAGTGTGAACACAACATTATCCTCACGCTTTAAAGTAAACAGTTGTCTTAATGTAACGCACTTCCATCTCAGGATACAAAAACAAGCCGCTAAGCATTCTGGGAAATAGTTCCCACTCCTGTCTTTTTCTTCTTTCAGTTTTCTTAAGTGCTAATCTAAAAACTCAAGTTTATTAACTCTTAATGTAAAAGTTAACACAACTTACTGCTGTAAGTTTATCTTTCACAAACTCACACATTTGGTTCAAAATCTGAAACTTGCTAAATTTATTTGATTTAAAGAGCAGAAGACAGTAGACACACTTAAAAGTGGCTCAAATGTTTTACAGTGAGGTTGCAACATGATAAAATATGAATAAGTTTCGGGAGTATTAATACTTTTTTGGGCAACTGTGTCTGTTTACCTCCTGCTCTGCAGTGACAGATGAACTATAAAAGTGTCTGTGTTACAGTGCCATATCCCCACATCAACTTTTGCCCTCTGCTTAATTTCGTTTAAATGATGCGACTCTTTTCAAATCTAATCTGCTGTCTGCCAGCCAAATGCATGAACACAGATGATGGTAAGATCCTCTCCACAGGGACAGATGCACAATTTGGGTGTAATTTAGCAATGTTCCTGTTTAAGAAACTATTATAGAACTGCTTCAATGCTAAATATAGCAAATCTTATGGAAATCAATTTGACTTATGCGTGAAGAAACATCTGGAAGGTTTTAGCTCTTCATTAGCAAAACCCTGAGGTCCCTCTTGAGAAACATGGCGCTGTTCCCATTTAATAATTAGATTTCACTCCTGAGCATAAATGAAGATTGAGGGAAGCCTTTCACCTGCTCCTCACCAGACAAACATCTTCTGAAGAGTCAAGGCAGACGAGCACAGTGACTCGACCCACCGTTCCTGTTAGCTACAGGGGACCCATTAAGTAAAATTCACATTTTGGATGTTTTTATATTTCCATTTGGGTCTCTACTGCTTCTAAAATCAGTCCAAGCGCTGCAAAAAGACCCAGACGTTTTTTTGGCTATAAGTTGATGTCGTTTGGTGTCTGGAGAATGAGCCGTTTCAAAGACCCTCCCAATTGTTAAGTCACAATCCACAGGCACTGCGGTGTCAACCTAGCAACCCAAGCTAAGCCCTGCTTGTCACCTAGGAACCCAAGCAGAGCTCCAGCATGCGCTGCATAATGGCTGCTGGAAGAGACAAGTGTTTTGTAGTGGACTTACCATTCAGAAACCACTTGCTGCATTCTTGTTGGTTGAGCAGGAGGCTCCACTTGCGCTTTTCAAAGATGTACAGTTCTATAATTGTGGATCTGTGTGCAGCCAAACATTGAGTTGGGAGGCGAGGCCAGCAGCAGCTCATTTGGATTTAAAATGACAGAATGACTCTTAACACAACTCATTCTGAAAGGAGCTCACAATAGGCAGAACTGACCAGAATAAAAACTCATTATCTAAGAATAATTTTGTGCAAATAAAGTAATGAATATATTTTGTATATCCTAACCTGTTTGTGAATATACTTGACTGGCTAAATGAGTTTCATAGGATTTCCTCTGCAGCTGAGGTGATGTTTACTCCTGCTCCTAATGATCTTCCATGCTGAAGTCCTGCTGTGAGAAACATATTTCCTGTAGCTTCTAAATGTGCGTTTGCTCTCCTGCTTTAGTCAGAGTGAACATAGAGTTGTGCACGGGGTTTTTATTTGTGCAGATGATGTGGCAGCACTGAGTGAATGCATGGATAAACAGAAGACCTTTTTTGTAAAACAGTACAGAAAGGTTGTAAATGGGAGGACATATTTTCATATTGGAAATCTATAAAATCAATAAAAATATTTACAAAACAACAACCCCCCCTGAAAAACAGATCTCGTTGAGTTGAAACCTGTGAATCTCACTGTCCTGTCTCGGTCCGTCTCCACGCAGGTCGGAGAGATCCGAGCGCATGCTGCAGAGTGGACCGCCAACGTTTCTGCGGAGTTCAAAGAAACCCGTCGCCGCGTGAGCGTCGAGATCTACGACAAGTTCCAGCGAGCCGCATCCATCAAACGCAAACTGTCCACGGAGCTGGGATTCAGCTCGGCGCCTGAACTCACTCTTCCACGTCGGGCCACGTCAATCAATTTCAACGACGAAAGGGAGAGGAACGACAAGGAGGCCGGGCTAAAGGGTCTGACCACGCCGCTGACTAGAAACGGCTCTCTGGTGAACGGGCTGGACCTGGAGAGAGGAGACGTCTCGATTATCGAACACCTCAAGTAGAAGAGGATTCTTCCAGGGTTAAGAGTTTTGGCAACTTAGTCAAACAAAGAGCTGAGAGAACAAACAGAAGATGAGCTCATAGTAAACATTTCACTTCAGACAAATCTCTATTTTCTCCTGTTAAAAAAAGGTAGCTGCTGATTTGGGTTCAGTCATTTATGAGGTGCCGTTTGTAAAGTTACTAAGTAATAAATCAAAATAAAATGTATAATATTTATAATATAAATATTAAATTTATTTATTTAAAAAAATGTGGCATATTTATAAATGTTATGTTATATCATATTTTATAATAATGAATATTGATATATCAATATTTGGTTTATTTAGCCTATTAAAGAGAAAAATGGGTGTTTATTTATTAAAGTAATATTTTCACCATGTGATTCATACATTTTTAAATACCATAGTTCCAAATTAAATATTTAATCAGCAAGTTAGTTAAATAGCTTGCTGTTTAAAGCTAACTATTACAAGCTAGTATAGCTTGCAAATTAAACATTTATCTCAAATTTTGATAGTTTTAATAGTTTAACTAAATATTTAGGGTTGACTCTAAATTAATTATTTAGTTAAATATTTAGTTTTGAAATTAAATGTTTACAAAAGTAAATACTTAGTTTCCAAACCAAATATTTAGCTTCCTGGCTAAATTTTTATTCAAAAGCTAAATCTTTAGTTTGTAAACATTAATTAAATATTTAGTTTGGAACTGTGACATTTATAAATGTATGAATAACATATTGACTTTGACAAATGATCATCTATTTTTTTCCTCTGACAGGCAAAATAAACCAAATACTACTGTTTACTTTATCGTGTAACTTTTCAAACCTCACCTGATAGCCATTATCCACTGTTGAGGCCTACAGTCAATGTTTAACATTTGGAAATACTTGAATTTGTCACACAGTGCCTTTCTGTGACTGAAACACGTTACTTTGTATTTTTAGAAAACAAAAACGTCATGTGAGCTTTAACTTGAAGAACTAGCTTTTTGCACGGCGCCTCAAATGCCTCTTAGGACTGTAGATTTAGTCAAAGCAAGCTCATATCTCCACACACAATCTATCTTTGTCAAGTATTCTAACAATTAATTATGTTAAATACACAGTTTTACAACTTTGAATTGAGCTCCTGATACTATTTGCAGTTTTAAGCAAAAGACTTACAACTTCAGGCCTGCACAACATCAAATATAAAACTGAACTGCTTGATCTTAATTTTTTTTACCAAAATGTTTTAATAATTCAGCATGCATGTATAACACAGTAGCTCCTATAAATGTCTTATCTTAATGGCCAACTCTGATTCTGCACATGTTCTCTTCTGCATATTGCATTGGAGTTGTTATAGTTTATTATTACCACAAAAAACCTTTGTGATAATTAAAATCTGTTTTCTTATTTGACTGTTTTTATTGACTGAATGGTATGTTGTCGTTGTTTGATCTTTATCCTCACCGTTACTTTATCATGACGTAGAGCAACAAACACTTTACCGACTGCAAGTCTGTCAAATCAGCAGCTGGTCAGACACTGACAATAGAGATGAACTAAAGTCGTGTATTCTGAGGCAACGTTTCAGCCAACCATGATGCTTCTCCCTTTGTGCTGCTTTACAGTTAGTATGAGTTCTGCTGTCCAGATATTTCCGTATTAGACTCGTGTCTAAAACACGATATTACAGAACTACAGATCTACATTCACTCTGGCGAACTTTAGTCTTTTCTGTTTTATTTTAGCACAGGTTTCCTACCATGAAAGTTAAATTTGTATATTGTTTTTTCTGCCTGTAGAAGTGTAGGTTTTTACATCGGCAGTAGCAAAACCCTGCTGTAGATCCCATGATAACATTTAAGAGTTTTTGGACACATCTTACAGGCTGAACTTGCCATGTTGTCAGTTGTGTCAAACGTCCTCCACTCATCAGTGGACAGGCCTCGATTCTTTCATGCATGTTTGAGAAATACTTGAATCTCCCATGGCAACCATTCAGCTGTGAGAAACGCCCAAGTGTACTTGGCGCCGCTTCCAAGGTTTTCACTTCACAGAGCTGTCCACCCCTATGATTCCCCCACTCTGCTCCTTCAGACTAGCCAGCAGCAAATAGCAAACATCTGGTGGAACTGGGCATCCACTGAGCTCATTATATAAACTACTTCTCAGTTCAACACTAGTAAAAATGTTGTTAAAGGGTTAATAGAGGAGTGATGTTATAGTGACTTCCTGAAGGCAGAGTTTCAGAGCAGGAGTTTTTAAAGAGACAGATACCCAATTTCAAGGCGTTAAATTAGAAAGTAAAATTTATTTTTTATTAAAATTTATTAAAGATCTGCTGTTGTCATAGCAACCTTCCAGACCTCTCAGGTCTTCTGGTTCTGGTCTGCTCTGCATTCCCAGAACCAGAACCAAACATGGAGAAGCAGCATTCAGCATCTATGCACCATAAATCTGGAACAAACTACCTGAAAACCTCAAAACAGCTGAAACACTGACTTCCTTTAACTCTAGGCTAAAAACTCAGCTGTTCAGAGTTGCTGTTGATCAATGATAAATGAAACATTGATATTGGACGTGTTTTGATGATTTTGATGATGGCACTTGACAAAATGTAATGTTTGTTACTGGCTTCTTTATTGGTGACTATATGTTGTTTTTATGACTTTTTATTTTTGTTTTGATGATATAAAGCACTTTGAACTGTCTTGTTGCAGTAATGTGCTATTAAAATTAACTTAATTTATTGACTGACAGTTTCTGATATGCTTAATTTTGTATTAAGCAATCAATTGACTGAATTCTGACCTAAAAGTGAACCAAAAACTTTTGTTAAACTAACTGAGGTCCCTTTACAAAAGGTAAAGCTTTAGTTTCAATTTGAAATCAAGGTCCCAGAGAAACCTAGAGGAAGTGTGCAGAGCTTGAATGAACTGAATTATTAAAATAAAATAAGTTCTCAATGATATTCTAATTTATGGAGGTGCGGCTGACCTTTCTGTGTCACAGAGTTCACAGCCGCTGTTCCACTGAGAAACCATTAATGTTCAAACTTCCTGGGTGATGGACCAGTCCCATGGGTGGGACGGGACTGTAGCTAAAGGTCTTATGATGCGTGACAAAAAGTTATAAAAGCAGAAAGTACAGAACAGAATAAACACAGCTACGCAGATACAGTATGATGGATTACGAACATATTTCTGAACTGAAGCGGCCACGCAAGGTCAAGAGACCTGAGTGTGTTAATCCAATTAAACTTTTCCCAAAGTTTAATGAGTAAATTTAAGCACACTGGTTTTTAACTCACTACTCCCCCAACTCTCAGTAGGACTGTGTACATTTACATTTAATAAATGAAATTAAATAAATATCAATAAAAATTATTACTTCAACGAAGCGATATTAAAATGTCACAAACTAAAGTCAGAAAATAAATCTCTGGACATCACAGACAAGACGAAGAAAAGTTGAAGAATTTAAGTCTTTTAAAAAGACATTCTACTTCAAAAATGGATCAAAAGTTTTTCCATCCCTATTAACTTCAATTCAGAGACACCACTGGTTGTCAAGGCAACCTTTATTTGTTGTCATTTTGATGGCTTACAGATAATGAAAAGCCAAAACAAAGCATAATCAGACAATTGGAATATTGAGAAAAAGTTAAATATTTTAAAGTCATGATGTTCCACTAATCAGCTAAAAATAAATAGTGGTTAATTTATTCAGTAGGAAAGGTTGAAACTCTCCTACCAGCCCTCCTTGGTTTTAGGATTGGGAGAAGGGTTGCTAGGTAACGAGCAGTGTGACTCAACAATCAGGAAGTTTTTGAAACTGCTCATTTTCCAGACACCAAAAAAGTTCTTTGTGTTTCTTATAAGCACTTTGGTTGTGTTTAGAAGCAGCTGAGACCCAAATGGAAGCATAAAAAGTGGAAAATTTAGATTTCACATAAAAAACTGTTAACTTAAAAAAACACTCCTGAAACATGACAAACACTATATATATATTTAAAAACTACTCTAATCCTCACCTTAACTAGCCTGGTTAAAAACCAGCCCCTTCGCTACGCTTGGCTTCCTACAGAGTGTCTATTGAGAAACAATTGCTTCCTGGAAGCCTGGACTCTGTTGAAGTTTGAAACCTTACCCTATCGCCAACGTTTGGACATGACATATGTTATGCGCCAATTAGACAAGCTTAAGCTTAAGGGAAATTGCCTGTGCTGTAAATAAAACCATCCACTGCAAAGAGAGAAGTGCAGATTTCAATAAGATGGCTGTTAATGGTACTTAGCAGCTTCATTCACTTCTTCCGCTGCCATTGCTAAAATACAGACAAGTAAATTGTAAAAATTGGCTAGAAAATCGGCATCCTCCTTCACGGCTTCTCCTGCTGTTTTCTCTGATTGGTAGAAAATGTACTGATAGAATCCATGTGGATGGGAGAAATCCCAGACTGTGCTGTACGTGAGATTTGAATCAAGTGGATAGAAAGTAGGCTAACTAAATGTTTCCACCATCTTTCTTTCCCTCTGTCCTCTTCGTGGCCATCAGTGGGCACTTCCTGCCTGGTGGCTGTGTGAGCTGCTGCTTACACAGTGTTGCTGGGTAAAGAATGGGATAAATCATGCATACTGCAGGGGGATCGACAGTCAGTCGGTCTGTCAGGTCTACAGAAGGACGGACACACACATGGATAGACAAACACACACTCTTGAGCCAGAGTGCTAGTGAAAACACAGCTCAGCAGTCCCATCTCTTTATTTCCCGTGTCGCAGGCCAGAGTTGGTTCTGGCACTGCAGCTTCCGCTAGCAGCTCCGGCCAGAGACATCAGAACATGACTGTGTCCGTCCAGAGGTGTGTGGGACTGTGTCCACCCCTGGTCTGTTCCCATAACCTCACCGTGCCCCGCTGTCCCACACACAGGAGAAAATTACAACAGGTGAGTTTTTAAAGCAGCCTCCTCAGAGACGCTAATATTCAACAAGAAATGCAAAGATTCTTACTCTTCCTGTCGAAATCAGGTGGATCAGAAGAAGGCAGATATTTAAATAAAACCGAACAGACTCCCATAGAACAGCTTGGACTCATGTATCACATCATAATAATTACTTAATATTATTTAATAATTATTCTGAAGTATTTCTATTCTTACTTTAGTAACATTTCTGGATTTTCTACCCACTGAATTCAAAACAAACATGTTTTAACCAAAGATTCACCGGACACACACCTGCAGCGTTTGTTAAAGTTTCGTAGGTTTTTCAAAAATAGAAATAAACTAATTTGGAAAGATTTTCTTTTGCCTGATTTTATTTTTTCTTACTTATACAAATTGTCATTTTTGTCCTTAAAACACCAGCATTTTCACTTAACTTTATATTTTGTCCTGTCTGATTATGTAACTTTTAATTATTAAACGACTGACAATTTGATCAGTTACTCAGTACTTTTTAAGAAAAACTTTTTTACTTAGTAATTTCTGGGATGGCTACTTTTTACTTTAATGCGAGTAAAAATATTATGAATATGTTGAATTGGTGCTACTCTGACTTGAGTACAAGTTTTGGGTCATCTACACGTCCCTCATGCTAATATATGTAAATCAATAAAACTGTCTGGTTGCTTTATGATTAAAACACTGATATTAAAATAAGAATGATAAAATAATTGTAATAAGAAAATTCAAAATGTATAAAATTATGTATTATTTTTACACTATGTGTTTTCATTTGCTTTAAGTTAAGAAACTCCCATTTCTTCTTCTTTGGTATTATTCGTTTCCAAAGATGAAGCCATTTTTGTGTTTTATAGTTTTTGCTGTGCTGTGAAGTTTCACATTTCAGTAAAAGGGAAGATTAGTCCACTGATTCATACAAGCTAGAGTGAAATTAAAAGTGCATTTCAAACACAGGTATGAAACTGTAAAGAGTAAAAAGTCATTTGACACCCCTCAGTTTCTTTTATTAAATTTGATTAACTCAAATTGCAGTTCTCTAGATCTCCATAGGAGTGACTATTATCTACTGCTTAACTCTTTAGCCTTTTGTTGAGACCTAAAACAATCAAACATCAAGACCTAAGCACAATATATAATTACTTTATGACTTATTTTTTGAGGAATTAAATTTGAATTAACAATTATCCCTTTGAATTAAAGCGTTTGTTGACAGATTTGACACGTAGAGAATTTCTTGTGTCAGTGTAACATCCATAACTAAGGCCTTCCAACCAGTGCCAACATGGCTGCCACCACCAAGATGGCCGAGGTAGATTCACTTCTTCATCCACACCTAGTGGCCCCGCAAGCTGTGTTGGTGATAGATTGGTTACCCTGATCAAATAATGTCAGCATTTTAAATATTTATCGTCTCAAAGTTCATAATTTTCCATAATGTGATTTACTAAGCTCCTCTAAAAGGAGTTCCTCATAGCTCCATGTTTGGATCACTGCTCTTCAATCTCTATACATAAATTATCTTTAATCATAATTTACCAAATGCAGAATTCATTTTCATGCAGATGAAAATTATCCCTAATTTCTTTTAGTACGGTAATTGAAACTCCTGAATGTCTCTAATCTGCCTTTGAAGTCAGTTAAATTTAGCACAACTTAAGTAGCTACTCAAATTGTCAAAAAAAGAGTTGACAAAACCTGGTAAATTGCATATTTAATTAAACAAGTATACAAGTTGTTAAAATGGGTTTATTAAAAAACGCTAGACATCAATATAAAGCAGAAAAAGACGGAAATGTAAGAAAAGTCAGCTGCCGTCATTTACAGAAAACAAAATTAGCTAAAATGTATTTCTTACAGCAAGAGAGCGATAGTAAAATAAAGGCAGAAAAATGACAAACTACAGCAATTCATCTGGCTAATTTAGAGACACATAAAAGTGTTTTAAAAAATGTAGTAAAAAAAATATAGTAAAAAAATTAAACAACTGAACAAATAGCAATGCTAGGAAGAAAAAAAACATATATCTATTTCATTCTGATGACGCTGAGCTATATACAGAATAAACAGAACAGGTAATGCTTCTGTTTAAATCCAGGGGAAAAAATATAGAAGTGTTTTCTCCTCAAATAAAAAAAGTGAACATTTTAGGCCCTACATACCATTAGGTGAAATTTTAAACCACCTCGTGATCAAGCGAACATTTGTGCCTTGGTGAGTTTCTCTGTGTGACGTGATCTACTGAACATGACAGTTTTCTCCTTGTTTTGTTTTCTCCACTAAAACCTGTTTCTCTCTCTGCTCTGCTTCCTGATGGACATTCAGCGAAGGTTCCTGTTCGCCACTCAGAGGCTGGCGCGTCCTGTCGGAGCCGTCCGATGATGAACCAGAGGGACTCTGCAGATGGACGGACCCCAAAACCTGGGGGGCAGAAAGGTCAAAGGTCAGTTGTGTAGAAACTGAAAAAGAACATTAGATTTTTTTTTTCTTCTGTCCACTTTTAGAGCAAAATCATTACTTTTGATGATAATTTAGGGAGTTTAACCTCTTTATTGCATACTGGCTAAAGTACAGTGACTGTGAGGAATACAGAAGTTTTTTAATGTTTTTTTCAGAGTTGTCTCTAGTAAGGATGTACTTCAAGTTGGGCCATAAAAAAACAGTTTTAGACACTCTGCAGGTTTTATTACAAATCACAAACAGCATGGTGCCATGCACTGAAAGCAGCAGAGTCCGACCTACGGGCCACAAACGAGTCAGAAAAGAAATACTTAGTTTAACTGTTGAATTTTCTCTGAGGTTTGACAAGTTGTGTGTAAAGTTTCGAGGTTTTCCTCTCATATTTGATTAACAGCTAGGGTTGACATGCAAAAGCACAAACTAATTTTACTTCATCCTGTTTTAATTACATTTAATTTTGTAGATAAATTTAACATCTAAATGAGTTGTTAAACATTAATGAATGCTTTATTTACAAAACTGTCTATTTTACAAAACGTGTGTAATAGATTTTCCTTCTTTGAGCGAAGACCTTTTTTTTTTTCAGTTCAGTTTCCTCATGTCTGACATCCTGATATTTTTTGTTTGTCAATACATAAAATAAAAGTTTGATTTTCATATATTTTGTCATAAACATGAAAAGTATAAAACAATGTTTACATTTTACTTTGTTGGATGCAAAACAAAGAAGTTTTCTAAATAAATAAAATAGTTGCTTTTTTATTGAAGAAGAATCATTATTTATGAGAATCAGTTCTCACAGGGTTGAAACACTGCGATCTGATTGGCTCTGAGAGGAAAACAGCGCTGTGTGGGTGAGGAAGAGGAGCTGCTCACCTTGACGTCAGGCTTAGTCTGCCTTGCAGCCAGGCGAGGACTGCAGCGCCTCCCGGTGGTCCTCCGGATGATGTACGGACTGGCCTCCCCCAGTGGGATATCAGCGAACCCTGAGAGAAAAAGTTTAAAACAATGAAATAAAATATAAAAAGATGGACCTTTGCTGCATCCTGTGTAATGATCTACTGGTTTTTTCCCAGTAATCCACCAGATCCCCTCACTGACCTTTCTGCACCAGGTCAGGCAGGCCCTCTGGTCTGAACTCTTCGTCATCCTGTTCTCCTCTTCCTCTGGGCGTCGCGGTGTTGGCTTTTAGTTTCTTCGTCAGGTTGTGCAGAGCCTCCTGGGCGCTGTCTCTGTCACTGATTTCTTTATGACCCCGTTTCCCCGGAGACCCTCCCTGTGGAGAGCTCGGTGTTGTCGTGGGAACCAGATTCTCTGTGTTTTCACTCATTTTTTCTTCCTGGTGTTTGGAGGAAGACTTCCTCGCTGAACGCCGGCGGGTTTCAGGAGGGACCTTGGCTTCATTCACAGGCTGGCTGGCAGTGAGATGCTCCAGTCGGGTCTTCAGCGCGTCATTGCTCTCCTCCAGCTTGTGGACTTTGACCAGCAGGCTGCAGTATTTCTCTATGCTCTCATCGGCCTCGGTGCTTTTCTCCTCCAGAAGAACGTTAACCTCATCCAGTTCCTTCCTGATCTCCTCCAGCTCCCTTTCCTTCTCCGCTCTCACTCCCTCCAGAGCAGCCGCTCGCTCCTTCACCTCTTCCTCCTTTTGCCTCAATTCTTGTCGTCTTTCCTCAGCCTCTGTCGTTTTTTTCTCCAGGGCGGTTTTCAGTTCTTGCACTTCTTTCTTCCTGACCTCTGCCTGCGCCCTCAGCTGGGCCGCTTCAGCCTGAAACTCCTCACTGCTTCTTCCTTCTCCGAAACAAGAGATGGCAACATTTACACACAATGCATGAGACAAGTTTACATTAACTTCATTTTTAGCTGCTTTTCATTAAATTAGGGTTTCATTTAATAAGTTTCATTTAATGCAAAAAGTTAAACTTGTATAGATTGAGATGCTTAATGTGTATTTCAGTTCATTTTGATGTTGTGGCTTATAGCTGATGAAAACACAACATTCAGTTTTAGATTCACTGGAAAAATACTAAATCTTACCAAGTATTTTTTTTGTCCAGTTTCTAGCACAAATATCTTGAAAGAAGACAAAAATAACTTGCAACAAACTTTTAAGCAAGAAATATGAATTTGTTTTAAGTCAATAATTCTTTAATAAATTCTAGTTACAATTTGTAATAATCTGCCAGTGGATCATACCTGAGCTGTTTAGGATGTTCTGCTTCTCCTGCTCCAGCTGTTTGCAGGTCTTCATCCAAAGGTTCATTTTGCTCAGAGCAGAGTCTCTCTCTTTTGTCAGACGAGCTAAACTGGATGTTAATTCAGAAACCTGGATGGAGGGATACAGAGAAGAGAATATTGCTTATGAAGCACCATGTCGAGGTTTTTATTAGCATGTTATAGCAGAGTCTCTGTAGGTTTCACCTACTCACATGTAAGACTTTTTAAGGTCTTTATAAATAGAATTTAAGACCTATGAAAGAACTTTGTGCGAGTGCAACTCAAAATGTTGCCTTATGGAAAAGTTTCTCAAGACAAAAACATACATAGAATATATAAGATTAAATAGAACTGTCAAAACAAATAGACCTATGATTAACATATCGAAGGCAACTTAATTTAAAAAAATTAATGTAAGATATTTTGAGGCATTCATTTTAGACAGGTTTAGGACTTTAAAGATGTATAAATACAGGCCACTTGTTTCGGCCTGATGTTCCAGCATACCTGCTCACTGAGCTGGGTCATGGATCGTTTGTGTGTCTCCAGTTCTTCTTCCATGGAGGCGACTGTTTTCTGGAGAGCCTCATGTTCCAGTGTGAGCCTCTCTTTCTCCTCTGTTGCCTGCTGCTTCTCTTCTTCCAGCAGAGAAAGAGCTGAAGACAGGTTGTTCTTCTCCTCTTCCATCATCAACAGTGAAGACTGCAACTCCTCAGTTTCGGCCTCTGACCTCAGCTTTTCCTGCTCCAACAAGGAGACGGTTTGTTGGAGGTTCTGTTTCTCCGTTTCTACCAACGAGATCTTGGACTGAAGCTTTACTCTCCCTTCATCTAACTCTGTTTTCTCCTGATCTGCCTTTGCTTTCTCTTGGTTCACAGACACCAGAGCAGACTGAAGGTCGTCTCTCTCCTTTTCCAGCTGTTCATTTCTTTCCTCTAATCGTTTCTTCTCTGCTACGATTAATGAGATGGATTCTGCCTTATTCTCTTTGTCCTTCTCCAAAGCGAGGATTTCTTCCTCTTTAGCTTGAGCAAGTGTTTTAAGATCCTTTATTTCTTCTCCTAAAGACTCAATAGTTGTCCTAAGGTCGTTGTTTTCCCTTTCCGACTCCGTCAGCTGGCCCTGAAGGTCTCCGACTCGCACACTTTGTCTCTCTGCTTCCTCTCTCGTCCATTTCTCCAGCTCCTCTAGTCTTTGTCTCTGTCCGTCTTCTTCTTCTCTTCTGTCCACCTCTGCTTTCTCCAAACCCTGTTCCAGTTTGTCCTTAGCTGCCTTCAGCTCCTCTATCTCTACATTTTTCATGTCCAGCTTCTCTCTCTAAATGAGCTTTCTCAGATGTCAGAGTGTGCAGAGTGGCGGACAGCTCAGTCAGTTTCTCATTCAGCTCTTTCTTCTCTTCTTCCACCTAAAATAATAAACAGAGTGGAAAAACAACCAGGAGAAACGGTCACATTGTATAAACGTGTCTTAAATATTCTTTACAAGAAATCCAGACTGTATCATCACCGTCATATAATTCTTTAAACTTTGAAAATTAGATATTTTATGCAAACATTTGTTTAGTTTCTTTTTTTACATATTTGTTGAAACTGTCACCATGTCATGACAGTATGGAATGAGACAGATAACCCGTGGGAAAGAAAAAAAAAACAAAAAGAGCTCCACTGTCTTCTCCCAGTGCAATCTGAAAGCAACCAGAGCCAGGAGGAGGGTCTTAGCGCTGTCAATCATCCCCCCCATGTGGCGCTGCTACCACAGCCTGTCAAGTTGATTTATCTGCCAATAGAACAAGTACTGTTCATGAAAGCTCATGCTAGTTAGCATGGTCACCGATGATGGCGTTTAATTCATAAAATACTTTATTGATCCTAAAGGGAAATTAAACTGTAGCTCATATAATCCAAATTCTTCGAAGAGTTATTGTAGTTGGCGATTTCTAAAACAGCTTTCAGTTGTTTCTCCACCATTAGCAAATTTAGCACCAAATACATGAGATGATTGACAGCACTAAGACCAGATGACAGGTTCTGATTGGTTGTTTCTGGTCAATAGTAGATTTTTTCACAGATCATCTGTCTCATAAACTGTTACAACGTGGTGAAAGTTTTAACAAATATGTAAAAAAAGAAACATTTATTTTTATAAAAGTTACGTACTGCAGCTTTACGTTTCGTCTCTGTGATCAGAACCTCCAGAAGCGAGTGAAGCGTCCCAAAATGTAGGACTGGTTTTAATAAAACTGCCTTCTCCTTTGTCACAACAAATCATTGGAACATTTTGCTACACAGAAAAAATACAAACTCTTACTAAATTATTTTAGTTTTTAGTACAAATATCTTAGCAAACCTGAAATAAGACAAAACTAACTTGCAAGTAACTTCTTAGTAAGCTCTGGAGACTTGCTTTAAGTAAATAATTTTTAATATTGATGAAAAAGTACATGATTCACTGGCAGATTATTTAACTTATAACAAGACATTTTCCCAGTCAATTTAATAGAACAAGAACTGTTTCATCAAAACTAAGAAATTACTTAAAACAAGCATCTATAGCTCGATGGAAAGTTACTTTTAATTTAATTTTGTCTTATTTCAAGTTTGCTAAGATATTTGCACTAGAAACTGGAAAAAAAACACTTTTGATTTTGTATTTTTGCAGTACAAATGAGATTATAACATGTTCCAGTTAAAATAGGCTCTAAAATAAGTTTATTTGTACTCAGTAATGATGAAGCCTAAGAAATGGTTTTATGAACTGCCTGCTGGTTTGAATGGTTTTAATGAGATCTGAGTAATAAATCATCACACATGGATGTAATTCATTCTTATCCTGGCCTTTCTTCATTTAACAATTTCCTAAATCAAACTTTATTACATCAACCTGTCCAGGTGAAAATTAGCTTCTTTTTTTAATCTAACTTGGTGCCATGGATTTCTCCTTTTAGAAAGATAATGAAATGTACCGTTTCTGTTTCTGTGTAAACAAACAGCAAACAGTAAAAACAACAGCAGCTGTGATTCAACATTAGAGGGAAAAAACAAACGTGTTGGAGTGTTTCTGTTACCTTAGTCCTCTCCTCTTCCAGCTCAGCTTTTGCTACTTCAGCCTGTGAGAGACGATAAAGTTCAGCTTTTTAACAACGTCCACATTCTGTCACGTTTCAACCTCAAACTGAAATGGACTTCATTATGACTTGATGCGACAAACCAACACAAAAAGGGTGAAAAATAAACACATGGAAGGAAAATAATGTAACATTGTTAAATAAAAATCTGAAAAGTGTGGATTAGTGATTAGTTTATCAGATGCATGTTGATACTTAAATATTGACTAAATCTAATGAACACGAAAAAGAAAAAAAAAATTAAAACTATGCATCCTTTCCTTTTAGCTCTGATAAATTCCAGATAAAACACATTGAAGTTTGTGGTTTTTTTATGACAAAACAGAAACAAATGAATAAATATTCAACATAAATAGCTTTCAAGGCACTACATATTCGCCGTCATATGCACCTGCAGCACGGCCTCCTCTAGATTTTGCTCAAATTCGTCTTTCTCTCGCTCCAGCGCATCGATGCGATCCTGCAGCGAGTCAGACTTCCTCTGAGCAGCTGCAGACACACAAAGACACATTTAGACCAAAAACTCACATAAAAACAGCAGCTGGTCTTTTTCTTTTTTTTTTGCAAACACACTAATCGGTACCTTTGAGCAGCTCTCCCATCTTCTTCTTCTTCCTCTCGTCTGACTCGATGCGGACCTGCAGCTTCTCGATGCCCGTCCTCATCTGCCGGACTTCATCCTGAGTGGAGTTCAGGCCGAGACGCGATTTCTCCTTTCTCCAGCAGCGACGACTCCAGAGACTGGGAGAGGCGACACACTTCTCCCTCTAAAGCCTAAACAACAAACAAATCAGTAAGTTTGGACACTTTCCCCACAGTAAAGTTCAAGCAAGCGTTTTTAAGGTAAGTATTTTAACTTTTCCAGCACATTTTAGAGATAAAAACTATTCAAATAAATGTAAAAAATACAGTTTCAATTGATTATTATGTGATATTATTAATTACTGTTATTAATGTCTTAATAGATTCAACAGAAGGGATAAGGTAAATTAAAATATACAATTTTATGTTTTGAAATGTCTCTCTCACACGCCTTATACACCGGACTGAACAAAACACTAACTCACAAAAAAATCCCAAATTTTAATAATGATGTTTAACATATAAAATATAAGCTAACATTTATTTTAATTTACACAGATCAATAAGTCATTAGCAATAATAAATATTCATCACATTGAAACATTCCAACAAATCATCTGATGCTCAAATAAAATGTTTAAACACAATATGCAAAGTTACAAGAAAAACAGTTGGTGTTTTTTTGCATTTGTCAAATAGAAATAATTTTGGTAATTCTAATTGACCTAAAATAAGGTAAGTTAGTCTGATTTAACTCCAGACAGTGAGAAAAAAATAGTCTTTTTCTTAGATATGTGAAAATATCTGGTTTCAAATGTAAATAACAGTTTTCCATGTTTAAGATTTTAATCAAACATTAAAACCTGAACATTGAACTTTATTCAATATAATGTGCATTTTGAATATCAAGCATTTCAACAATTTTATACAGAAATCAAACACTTTCCGCACCTTGAAAACACCTGCAAAGCATGAATGTCAGATTTTCTCCCCACTGACGGAAAGGTTTGCTTTGAACTCCTCACCTGGATTTTGCCGGCCATGGACTCGGTGTTTTGGTTGGTAGACGTGTGATCTTCTTCCATCTCATGGAGGTGGTTGAGCAGCCCCTCCTTCTCCCTGTTATGTTTAGAAATGGCCTCTTCCAGAACCACAACCTGCTGCAAAAACTTGGCAAAAAAAGAGACAAAAATCAGATATAATAACTAAAGATACAAACAGTTCATTAAATTTTTAAAATTGAATAAACATCTCTATTTAATCACGATTTTAACATGGATCTTTAGAGAAATTGGATCCTAAAATGTGTTCATTACCTGCTCCCTCTCTGCCTTCACTCTCTCCATGCCGCTTTGCAGACCTTCGTACTCCTTCCTTCCGACCCGGATGTCTTCCTCCAGGATGGAGATTAAATTTCTGGTTTCCAGGTTTGTCTTCTCCAAACCGTGAACTTTGTCTCTCCACTGACCTAAAGACTGACTCAACTCATCTCGGTCTTCAGAGCACGACACGAGTTCAGCTCTCAGCTGGGTCGTCTGGAGAAAAACAAACACTGGGAACGATTAACCGCAGGAAACCTGATCAGGACGCTCACAACTCAAGAAGGGCTGAAACGATTAATTGGACTAAACGTGATTAATCGATTGGTGAAATAATAATCAACTAATTTAGTAATCGATTAATCGTTAACTGGATTACAGACTTTGAAGAAAAAAACTCTTCTTTTGTAAATGTGATTTATCCAGAACTCAAGTGGCATTTATAGCTTCACCTGGTTTATATTCTGTAAAAACAAACTCTCATATTAAACACATTTTGCTTTCCAACAATTAATCCCTTAATCAAAATAATAACCCCCACCCTGTATTGATGGTAAGCCAAGTTAGGCATCTGTTAAGTCAAGCTGCAGATGCTTCATTTGCTACAAATTATTAATATACACTAAATGAATGCTATGTTGTTGCATATCAAGCAGTAAATTGTTTCTTTTCTTATTTAAAAAGGATTTAATTATTTGCTTATTTGTATCTTTTAATATTGTATATAAAAAGACGTTAAAATTTTGCAGAATCTGCTCATTTTTGTCCTGGCAGAATAAATAATTACTAAAATAATTGTTATTTGCAGCTCTAAATTGATACCAGCCAACCTGCACTGCTAATAATTAGCAACACAAGGCTCCATCATCAGTGATGTTCCTGGGATCGATGGGTGTTTCCAGCTGACAAATGGATTAAAATGAAAATTATAAATAGATGGATGAGAGCATGGAGAAAATGGATGGCGAATAAATGGACAACTAGAAAATTTATGGAAAAAAAAGATGATCAGAGAAATGAAAAGTGGATGGATAATGAGAAGACGTTGGACAAAGAGAAAATATGAACGATGGACTAATGGATGATAAAATTAGAAAGAAATCTGGAGATAAAAACATTTTTCATTACATTTTTTTCTCTGTGGTTGTCCAGACCTGGAAGGACACCAGACTACTGAAACATCTGTTGATGCAGACTGGTGCATTTATTTAAATCAGGGCGCTGACCTCCGTAAGGAGAGTTTCTATCTGTTGTTCCCGTCCTGAACAAGTCTTCCTCTGGATCTCCAGCTCCTCCGTAAGCCTGGAGGTTTCTGCTTGCATGCTCTCCAGTTCAGACTCCATTCCCAGGATGTGCTGCTCCAGGTTAGCCTTTTCAGAGCGGACCCTCTTCAACTCACTCTCCTGCTGAAGGAACTTCTCATCCAACCCGCCTGCAGAACCAGAACAAACGTCTCCTCAATGCCATGAACGCATCGTCTAACCCGCTTCCTTGAACAGGTTAGGACAGGCCTACAAAACATTTTCATTACATTTTTTGCATATAATCATTCTTAGATAATGAAATTATAGTCTGGTCAATTATTTTCAGAATGAGCCGTTTTAGGGCTTCTGTCCCTTTAAATCCAAATAAGTTACTGCTGGCCACGCCCCCACCTCAACGTTTTACACTCCTCCATGAAAATGGCTGCAAACAGACACATGATTATACAACCATACATCTTTGAAAAGCAGAAGTGGAGCCTTCTGCTCAGCCATCAGGAATTCAGCAAATGGTTTCAGGATGGTAAAGTCGACAACGAAACTCTTGTCTTTCCCAGCAGCCATTGTACAGAACATACAGCGGTAAAACCAGCTGACCAAACGTGCTGGAGCTCAGCTTGGGTTGCTAGGTAACGGGACTGGGCTCGGTTGGGGTTGCTAGGTAACAGCGCAGTGCCTGTCTAATGTGACTTATTACGAGGTTTTTGAAACGGCTAATTTCCCAGACACCAACAACCATTAACTTACTGCTGAAAAAAAAACCAGCCGGGTGTGAAAAAATGTGAATTTTGCATAATAGGTTCCCTTTTAATATTTTTTAAAGATTGCTAGAAAGACAAAACAAAAACCTTTGGCCATCTCAAGTCCTTCCAACATCTCCATGAAGTCAGTGAGTTGACATTTAGACGTTTCCAGCTGCAGACTAAGTGACTCCCTCTCCTCCAGCAGCTGGGTCACCTGAACAGCAGACCAGACATGATCTTTACCTCCATCCCTAAAGTCACAATCCAGTTTAAATTAGATCATTTCTTCCTCCTACCTGATCAGAAAGACTCTTCTTCTCCTCCAAAGCGGTGCTCAGCTGCTCCTCTGCAGCCTGAACTTTCTCCTCCAACTTCTGAACTTGGACTTCCAGCTCTGAGGTCAGCTCTGCTCTCAGCTGCAGCTCAGAGGTCAGCAGGTCAAACTCTGACCGCAGCGTCTTCAGTTCACTCTGCTGCTCTGACATCATTTCTGTATCGACGTCTTTCACCGGCCAAGACTCGTCTCCTGATGGACACACGTGGATGTTTTTTAAGAGCTCAAGTTCATTTAGACTGAAATCAGACAGTTTAACATTGGTTTTCAAGTCTTTGACTAGGCCAATCTAACCCAGTTATCATTGTCCATGTCAGAGAATTTTGCTTTTAATTTATTTTACTTTTAAATGTGACCAACACTTTATGCGGCCTTAAAAGCAGAATTTGATTTAGGGGCCCTCTTCTTCCTGTTACGATCATCAGCGTTTTAATTCAGATTCAGTGAAATCTGAATTAAATATTCGTGAAAAAGAACTCCTTCCTTTGGCAGATTATTTCACTCATAACATGGGAAAAATGTCTTGCAATCAGTGAAATAATCTGCCAGTGGAATAAGTAGTTTTTTGTCAGTATTGAGGAATTATTGACTTAAGCTGAAAAGTTACTTGTAATTTAGTTTTGTCTTATTTCAAGTGTACTAAGATATTTGTAGTGGAAACTGGACTGAAAATAAATGGTAAGATTTTGTGTTTTTGCAGTGTAGCTATGGTAACACAAATAAACAAAGATTTATTCTTTGCACTTTTACCAAGAAAACTTCTTAAATCTTAAAATTAAATGTAAAACAATTTAAGGCTTGTAATTTATTTATGCTGAAACCATTAAATCAGATTTAAAAACAGTGTCATTCTCAGTAAATAAATGTTTTAGACCTATGGTCGGGTTAAAATGTTAGCAATACATGTAGCTGCTTAGTTTGCTTATGCTTTGGGCCAGCTCTGAATATGACCAACAGTACACTGTGAGTTAAGATCCACTGGATGGTTCCTTAATTAGGATTTAACTGAATTTTTAACCATTTCTTGTGTGTGTTTGCTTTTTTAAGACCATATTTGTGTCTAAATATTGTCAACAATGTCTTTCAATAATATAATTATTATTATATTAATTATAATTATCTAGTCTCTACTGGCGCCACTGGACAGAGCAAGTTTCCTGAGTGAAACTCTGCGTCTTCATGCTGCTGTTTGTTCACTAATCTTCTCTAAACCTCTGGAGCTTTTATAGAACATCTATATTCGTATTCAGATTTTTAGGTTTTTTCAAATAGTACTCAAAGAGACATGCACCTTCCTCTAATCTGGAGTATTTTTATAACTACTTTTCCCTTCCTCTACACTTTTTATCCTCCATTTTGTCTTTTGCATCTATCTTTATGTGAGTCCCTTTGCTGCTGTTGCACAGACATTTTTGGGACAATAAAGGACATTTCTATTCTATTCTGGTGAACATTTAGAAAACACAATGTTATGACCTCTAATCACCCACCAGAGAATTTCATGCCTCTTATCTCATGTTGGGAGGAAGATGCATCATACTTCTCGTTTTCAAGATCTCCACTACTGCTGCAGTTCTCCTCAGAGACCTTTAAAAAAAAAACATAGAATTAAAACCTGAAGACTCACAGCTATAAAAAGGTTAAGCAATATTTATTATGCATTTGGTTTTCTACCTGCTGGTGAAGTTGGATTTCCTGAGCATCATGTTTATGAGCCTCCTCGTCATTGATCATGTCCTGATCAGAGGCGTCCTCCCGAACGATCACCTCTGCCTCACTGTCGGAGAAAAGAGACGTTTTCTCTTGTAAATACAGGGAAAGAAAACATTACACAGTGATGTTTGCTGGAAACTCTGTACCTCGCAGCCTGATCAGGGCTCTTTTCAGACGCCTCTTCCTGTTCATTCAGTGGATCTGACTCTGCACTGGTAACAACGTTCGCACCAAGTTCTGGGTTTGGTTTGGTCTGTTCAGCTGCCTCTGCTGGACGAACCACAGCAGGTAGTTAGGAATAAATACTTGAACATTTCACATTTAAATCAACCAGTCCACACTCACCACCATCCTCAGCGTCTTTGGGTTCGAGGCGCGGGATGTTTCCAGTTGGATTCTGGTATTTCTGTGATTCTGTGAGCTGCTGAATGATGCGTTGCTGCTGGTCCACTTGCTGCAGAAGCAGATCGTACTGCTGCTGCAGCACAGCCAGCTCCGTCTGGAGGACGGACAGCTTCTGATGAAGTGCAGTCTGCTCCGCCTCAAACTGCTGGTTCCTGTCACACAAACAATTTCCTCATTGATAAACAGGTTATATATACATAAGTTCCTGTTGGAATCAAAACTATAATCTCTATGAAAAACAAGGAAATAGGCATATATACATATGGCCTGAGTCTTTTAAGTAAAACAAAAATAACTAAACAACTTCTAAAAATAGGTATTGGCAGGTCAATATACCAAACCCAATTTCTGATTTTAATCCATTTTTTTCAGTATTTTACTTACAAATGTCAGAACATGCAGCTCTGGAAAAAATTAAGAGACCTCTTAAAATGATCAGTTTCTTTGATTTTACTCTTTATAGATAAATGAGTAAAATGAACATTGTGTTTTTATTCTATAAACAACTGACATGTCTATGAAATTCAAGCAAAAATTTAGTATTTATTTGCAGAAAATGAGAAATTGTCAAAATGCAGAGCTTTCAGACCTCAAATAATGCAAAGAAAACAAGTTTATATTCATTTAGAAGCAACAATACTAATGTTTTAACTCAGGAAGAGTTCAGAAATCAATATTTGGTGGAAAAACCAGGAGATTTTCAATGCAGTGCTCTCAATCTTAATTTTTTCCAGAGCTGTATTTTCAAAAACAAGCTTTTATTTCAATCATCTCTTCTCTGAGTTGACCTGAATTCAAACTCCAAACAAGTAGAAGCTGTAAAACACGCTTGTCAAACAAGACGGCAGCCAAGGGCAAAGTGATATTACTTGAGCAAAGGAGCACAATGGTAAGAAAACCCAGTTTTTCATTCAATTAAATCTTCAAAACTGAAAAGTTTGATCTATCGATAAAATCGATGCATCGCCCAGCTGTAGTCAGACCTGATTGGTGCGTCTCTGAGTCAAAGAAACATGAAACAGACGTACCGCGCTCTGCTCTCCGTGTGGTTGGTCTCGTCCCTTGTGTTGAGCTGCTGCTGCAGCGTCTGTCGCTCCTCCTCAGCGGACAGCAGCGAGCTCTGGACACGCTCGCTCTCCTCCCGCAGAGACGCCATCTCCTCCTGCAGCCTCTCTGCGCTGCTCTGCAGCTGCTGCTTCTCTGCAGTCAGACGGTTCATGTCCGACTGCTGCTTGACGTTTTCCTCAGCGATTTGACTAAACTTAGACTCCAGCTGGAGTTTCTCCTCCTCCACCTGCTTCACTTTGCAGACCAGCTCCCCGTTCTCAGAGGTTAAAGTAGAAATCCTCTCCTGCAGCTCAACTTTTTCCTCGCTGACTGAACTCAGAGCAACGTCCAGCTGGGCTTTCTCCTCTGAGATCCGACGGAGCACGGACTCTGTCTGTTGTGTTTCTGCAGCCATCTGGTCAATCGTTGCCTCCGCTTCCTGTTTCTGTTCAGATAACTCTCTAACATCAGCATGGAGTTGCTGAATCTCCTTCGACAGGTTGCTCATTCTCTCCTCCAGCTCCGCCTTCACCGCTTTTACCTGAGTGATTTCAGATTCAGCTCGTTTCTGCTCATCCACCGACTGCGTTAAGGAAGCCTGGAGGCTGTTTTTCTCCTCGTTTACCTGCTCCAAATGGCTCTCTTTCTCCTGAATGATCTGCCTCAGCTCCGTCTCTGCCTTTGAGTTTTCCTCAGTAATCTGACTCAGTTTGGCCTCCAAGGCAGAGACGTTCTCCTCCAGCTGCTGCCGTCTGACGGCGTCCTCCTCCAGACGGGTTATCTCGCAGCTCCGCTCCAGCAGCTCGTCCTTCGCCGTCACGTATTTTGTCTCCAGCAGAGAGTTTTGGTACTGGACCTCATCCAAACGGGTCTCCAAAACAGAAACCTGAGAGTAAACATGGGAAAGCATTAGTTAAATATACTGTTACATCTCAATAAAATCAGGACTGACTGTTAATTGGATAAAAATTAGCAACATCGTGCAGATTTTTCCTTTAAGCTTTTTTTATACAATATTAGAAATACATTAAAAGATGCAAATACACAATTAAATTTCTTTTTTGAATAAGAAAGCAAACATTTTATGGGGTGCTGTGGTGGCGCAGGGGCAAAGCATGACCCACGTTGAGGCCTTAGTCCTTGTAGCGGTGGTCGTAGGTTCGATTCCCGGCCTGGCGACATTTGCCGCATGTCTTCCCCCTCTCTGATTACCCTGTTTCCTGTCAAACTACTTTCAAATAAAGGCCACTAGAGCCAACAAAACCTTAAAAAAATAAAAAAAAATAAGAAAGCAAACATTTTATTGCCTAAAATGCAACAACATAACATTCCTTTAGCGTACGGTTGACCATTTGTAGGAAAAGATGCATCTGCAGCTTAAAAATACTTCAGACATCAACATTTGATTGACTGATTTTTTTTGGATTAACCAAATATGAATTTGATAGATAAATATGATAATTTGAACCAGGTGAGGCTAAAACTGCCTCTTCAGGAGTTCTGGGTGAAACATATTTACCAAACCTTTTTTATTTATCCTTAAATGCAAAATGCATACAGTTTTTCTTCATTTCTGCTCTGATTATGTGGGTATTTCAAAAAAATGACCCTATTGGAGTTTGTCCATGACACTTAATGACTAATCAAGTCCAAATTGATTATGATTAATTGTTTCAACCCTAAATAATTCATATGATTATGGAAAAGTTAATTTACTTCGGTAATTCTAAAATAATCTTCAATATGCATCCTTTACACTCAGAGGAATATATTTAAGCATGTTTTCTCATTATTAAACTTCTATGCCTTGCGGTTGTTAATCTCAAAATATAATTTAACATAAAATTCAAATATTAAACAACCTAAAGGGACACAAATCACAGACTGCTGACTTGACAGTCATCGACAATGATAATCTATAAAAAGGGTATTGCTAAAGAAGCTGGTAGAAAAGCATCTAACAACAAAGAAAAAAAGAGTTTGAGGGCGTTTCATACGGTGTCGACTGCAGCTGAAGTCAGTCCTTCCAGAACCTGGACTATTCACCTCGAGAAAACTGCTTAAGAGTAATAAAAACAAAACGTAAACCAACCTGGGCTTTGCTTTCCTCCAGAATGGCCTCCAGTGACGCTATGGTTCCCTTCAGCTCCTCCACCTGACTGTCCACAGAGGTCATGGCCAACTCGTTGTCCTCCAGGTCCATCTGCAGCATCTCCAGCTGCACCTTTATTCAATAGATACATACTTTGAAAGTAACTGTTTACATACAAACAAGCTAGTAAATGTAAATCATTAACAAACCATTAATCTTTGATTAACTATTAATCAATTAGTCACTGATTAATGGTTTATTACATTTAGATTAGTTCGAATCGATTAACTCAATGCTAGACCTTCTTTTAGTGTTGTAGTTCGGCCGCCGTCCAGCAGAGGGCGCCGCTGGCCATCATTAAGAGGAGCCAGTTTTGATACAGAAACAAAGATGGCAGCTGTCCCAGCATGAGAAAGAGACAACGACCCAAACAGTTCGGTGTGGGGGGCAAAAGGAACTTAATGCGATTCAGTTTTGAAATATAAACTCTCGACAAACTCCTTACATTACGTAATCACATTAACAGCGCTCATTCAGCCGAACTGTAAGGCGGAGCAACGTCAACTTCTCAACTTTTATTTTTCTATTCAGCGACCTAAGAGATTCCTGTTTTGTTATATTTTATAAATATGCGAGAAAACCATAAATTTCTGTTTATTCAGTCAGTATGTAATGCAGCTGGTATAAAATAATCCTCCATTAGGTTTTTTCTTTTTTTTAAATCGGAATTCTAAATTTAGCCTTTCGTCTTATGGAATGACCTTCAACCCCCTTGATACAAGAGAAAATGGCCACTAATCAATTAATCCACTTTATATTAACAACAAAAGAGGCAAGACACATTACCACACAACTATCACATTACACAATGCTACTTTAAAAAGTAAACATAAAGAACCAGGGCTTGTTTTTTACGCCATTCTGGATTTGAAGACCTTCATAACTAACCTTGATTTTGCTCATGGCCACCGTCTTCTCCTTCAGGAGCTCAGAGGCTTTGGCCTGCTCTGCCTCTGCTTTGTTCAGCTTCTCTTTCAGACTCTTTATCGTGTTGTCTCTTTCTTCCAGGCCGCGGGACGCTGCAGACAGAGTCGTCTTCATTTCTCGGATATCCTCCCGTCTAGAGCTGGACTCTTCTTTGGCTGCAGCTACTGATTTCCTAGTGGCTTCCAGCTGCTCTTTGAGGCTCCTCTCCTTATTGATGAAGTCCCCAACCTCTGAGCTGTGGCTCTCAGACTCTTCCCTCAGCTTCTCAGTGAGATTATTGATCTGATCCTCCAAAGCAGTGATAAGTTTCACTTTCTCAGACAGGGTGACCTCCAGATCAGCTTTTATTTCATTTGCACAGCTGAGGCTCTTTTCTGAAGCTTCAAGAGATTTGTTAAGGTGAGCAAGAGACTGGTTGACCACGTCCAGTTTGTTTTTCAGGACAGGAACCTCCTCTGCTTCTTCCTGGTTTGCAGCAACCTGCTTTTCCAGACATACGATCTGTTCCTGGAGAGCGTTTATCCTTTCAGTGTGACTGAACTGCAGGATCTGAACAAAGATGCATAATTTAAGTCTCAACAACAAGAAAAAAAACACACAAACTTTTACTCAAAAAGTTTGAGTAAAACGTTGAGTCTCACTCACAATAACTAATTGTGCTGGACGATAGATTGTCCTAGAATCATTGTGACAAACGATAATATTGTTGTTTTAAGACCATTTCCAAATATAATGGTGATTATATTTGGAACATTCTCACGTTCATCCAATAAACTTTAAATTCTGATGAACATTTAACACTGAAATTTTAAATATCCAAAATAATTAAGCAAAACAACAAATAAAATGGATACTGAAGTCTCTATGAATCAAAGTATCCTTCAAAATAAAGGGATTAGTTGAGACTAAAGCACCAGATTGAAGACTTTTGTCATCCAGTTTTTGTTGGATAAATCATATAAATAGAAATGATTTAGTTTGTTTTAATTTATTATGCGATTAAATGAATTTTTGCGTATTGCGACAAGCCGACTGTAATCTTAAAGAAAACAAAAACAAACCTGGAAACCATTAAAAAAAAGGATTATGCAGCTTTTTTTTTCTTTTTTTTTTTACCTCTGCTTCTTTCTTCATCTCTTGAAGTCGATTTTCCAGCTCAGCCTTTTGATTTTCCACGGAGTGGATCTGAGCTTCAGCCGCTCTGAGCTGCTGCTCCGTCTCCTCGGTGCGGCTCCGCTGGTCCTTCAGCTCCTCCTCCAAGCGTTTCAGCTCCTCTGATTTCTCCTCGCACGTCTTCGTGAGCTCCTCCTCCTTATCGGACGTCGTCTTAATTTGTTTCTGCAGCTCGGCTCCCAGCTGTTCCTGGACCTTCAGGATCTGCTCCATGGAGGTGATCTGAAAAGGAGGAAGAAAAAAAAATCTAGTTTAGAAGTTACTTTCACAGATTTTATTTGGGGTTTAGGTGATAGACCAGGACAAAAATATATATATATATCTATATTAAAAAAAGCAAAAGTCAGAGGGATTAATATTAATACATTTTAAGACACTGTGTGAACTACTAAAATAATAGTTTGTAACTTTACAAATCTAAAAATGTTGGACTAAAAAATAAAAGCATATTCAGAATTTATAAAGCAATATGCTTGTAATTTCTGCTTAGAAATATCTGGTGAGATGAAGGTTTTTTAATGAGCTCTAAATAAAATACTTTGTGTCTGGAGAGCAGCAGCTCCTGCTGGACTTCCTCTGCCTGCAGCTTGACGCGCTCCGTCTCCTCAGCCTGCGCCGAAACGCTCTCCTCACACCGCTTCAGCAGGACGGCCTTCTGCTTCACAAAGCTGGAAAAACCAAATGCATCTGAATGATGGATCAGCTCCAACCAGGGCTGCAGCTCATAATTACCAAAGTAACTGATAATTCTATTGATTGTTTTGACAAACACTAAAAAATGCTGCAGATTTTTTATTTAAGTTTTAGAGATTCAATGAAAAGGTGCAAATAAACAAATAATAAACTTTTTTTTTTTTTAGGAAAATGAACATCTTCCTGGCTAAAATGCAACAACGTAGCATTCCTTTAGTGAAGGCTTGATCGTTTGCATCCACAGCCAAAAAAACACAAAAAAACTTCTTACTTGTGAAAATCTCAGTCATCTCTGCTTGATTTAACATCAATATACTTTAGGTATTAACTAATTAATAACTGCAAAGAAAAAGGTGATTAATAAAAGATTTTTTTGTAAATTAGAACCACTTGAGGAATTTTGAGTTTAACATAGTTATTTACAAGGTTTGTTTTTAAATCTTAAATGTATCGAAATGTTTTTTTGTAGTTTTGGCTTAATTTCTGCTCTGTGTGTTTTGAGTTAATTGATCACTAAATTAGTTGATAAGTGCATTAATAATCGATTCATCACGACTAATCATTTCAATAAATGCCTCAGTGAGGACAGATAATTTATTCCTCAGCATATTTAACCTCCACCTCATTATAGCTATGGAGCTTTATCTGTGTTAATAAAAATTCAAACTCATTGAGTTTCAAGCATATAAAAAACGGAAGATTTTAAGTTTCCAGAGAGTCCGTGTCCAACCTGTCGCTCTGCGCCTCCTGCTGTGCGGCGGACTGAGCGAGGCTGTCCTTCAGCTGGCTGACCTCGGCCCGGCCCAGCTCCAGCAGCTGGTCTTTGGAGCGCAGCAGGTCGCACGCGGCCTGGTGCTCCTCCTGCAGCTCGCAGCTGGTCTTTTCGGCCAGCTCTGCTCGAGACGCCTCCCTCTGCAGCCGGGACTCCAGCTCTTTCACCTGTTTAAAAGAAACGAGGAAAACGTTTCCTGTCACCTCAACGCAACGAGCTTCAAGGAGAGTCACATCCGGTTCTCAGATCCTAAAGGTTTCTGCTGCTAAAATCTCTTCTTGCTTACATTGTAAACTTTCCGCACAGTAAAATTCAAACACTTTTCAAGCATCAATGTTAGGCCTGTCAGGATAACAAATTTTGCTGGACAATAAATTGTCCCCGAAATTATTGCGATAAATGATTGTATTATTGTATTATGTAGTTTTCAAGTAATATAATGAAATGGCTTAATAATACAAGAACCCATCCTCAAAGATAAATAAACTTTAAATTTAACACTGGAACTGGAAGACATTTTAAATATCCAAAACCAAACAAACAAAAACGACAGAAAAAATAATGAATGATAAAGTCCCTGAACACCAGACTGAATAATTTTGTCCTCCAGTTTCTGGTAGAAAAAGGAAAACGATTATGTAAATAGAAATGATTGAGTTTGCTTTAATTTATCAGGCAATTAATTGATTTATTGTGACCGACCTAATCAAAGTAAGTTTTCAAACTTTTCCAGCACCACTAAAAACAACACAAATTAACTGTGATGGCCAAATCCATGGCCACACTCTGATGTCGGTAACTCTTTTTTTAATACACAGTTTATTTTTTCATATAAACACAACACTTTAGTTCCAATAAAAACATTTATTAGTTGATTTGAGTGCATTTGTTCTATTTGTTAGCGCGCACATTTAGTTAGCATATGTATTTATATCAACTTAAAGTAAATTTTGTTTGCTTAAGATTAACTCTGTTTGTTTTCCTGCCGGTACTTACCTGCCTTGGAGTTGCCAGACAAAGGATGGGGCCAGAGCTCAGCAGGCTTAAATGCTGATTGGACCGAACCACTAGTTCCTGCTGGCAGGGGGAATTTGTAGCTTCCTTGTTTAGATAAGTTTTGTATTTAAGTAAATTAGTATTTAAAGTTTAATATTTTTGATTTTCATTTTTAGGTCTTTAGTTTAGCCACACTTAGCTGTACTGTTGTTTGTTTTTGTGTTATTTGTAATTGTATTCTGTTTAGTTACCCCTATTGTGTCTTAATTGGTCTGATCAGCCAGTATATAAACCCCTGTGTGTCATTTCTTTGTTAGGTCAGTTATGTTTGTTTGTGCAGTCAGTTTGTTTACATTTTTTGCCTGAGTTCAGTTTATCTTTTGTTATTTATAATCTTTGGGTTAAAATAAAAAACCCTATTTTTCTAATATGTCCTGTGACTCCTCCTGTTTTTAACTCGGTCCATCACATTAACTAAAGAAGAACGTTTAATTCCCTAATAACATTTATTACTGTTATTAATTATTGTGATAGTATTCTACAGCAGAAACAAGGTAAAATAAAATATAGCCTTTATTTTTATGTTTTTGAAATATCTCTCACACACCCTATGAACCTGACTGAGAACAAAACAGTTGCAATAACCTTTAATATATAAAATATAAGCCAACATTTATTGCAGTTACACAGATCATTAAGTTATTAGGAATAATAAATATTTACTAAAATGAAACAATCCAAACAAATCATGTTAAATTCCCTTCCTGATCAAATTAAATTATTAAACACAAAATACAAAGAAAATCTCTAAAAAATGTTCTTCATTGGTTTTCTGGTATTTAGTAAGTAGAAATAATTTCCCTAATTCTAACTGACCTAAAACAAGAAAAGTTTAGTTTGATTTGACTTCAGACAGCGATTAAAAAATATATCTCTGACTTTTTATCAGGTGTACAAAAATATCTGGTTTCAATTGAAAATAATGTTTTCTAAACTTGCGCTTTTAATTAGACGCTAGCTTGTTTTATAAACGTCTCAGGGTTCATGAAGTATTTTTAGCACCTTTATGAACCCTGTTACTCCTAAAGGAGGACAGACCGAAGGTTTTTTAAGGCGGAACCAGAGTGTTGGTCTCACCTGTCCTTGGAGCTGCGCCAGCTGCTTCCCGGCGTTCTCCAGGTCTTTGCCGTGTTTCTGTGCCGCTTCAGAGACGTGGAGCTGAAGCTGCTGGTACTGATGCTCCTTCTCCTCCAGCTCCGTGCTCCTCATGAGGAGTTCTCCCTTCAGGGCGTCGATGTGGGCGGACAGACTGGCTTTGTCTGCCTCCGTGGATGAGATCTTGTCCTGCAGTGTAAAGCATACACATTTAATTTCTTCCTGAAAAGCAGCAGGATGTATATTGGTGAAACTCACCTGGAGTTCATTGTTGGCCTCATGCATCCGGCTCGCTTTGCCCTCCAAAGTGATAATCTTGTCAGTGAGCTCCTGCTGCGCGGCCTCGGTTTGGTTTATCAAGTTCTCCTTGTTTTTCTTCCACTCCAGCAGAGCCTGGTGCTCCTGTTTCACAGCCTGGCACTCGTCCCGACTCTGACGGAGGTTTGATTTCAGCTCTTCGCTCTCCTGCTCTACGACCGTCAGCTTGTTGCTCAGCTTCTCACTCTCCTGCTTCTGCTTTTGAAGCTCATTCTGAGATCTGCAAAGAAACAAATCTGTTGTAATGGACTGAATGTAAAGGAAAAACTGCAACAGGACGGGCAAAAGGCTTGATTACAGTCAAAATATAATTTATAGTGATAAATTATCAACTGTAGAGTATAAAAACAACTAGTCCATTGGTTTCCAAAGCAGGTAAGTAATTTTAAAAGCACACTTAATTTTTAAAAATTAAGTGTAATTAATATTTTAGTCCAACAAAACTGAAGAACCAACAGCACTGTAATTGTCGGGGCAGCGTTAATAGAAGAGGAAGATGGCAGAAATGTTGATCTAAAGGAAAAACAGATGAGCTTCGTCTAAAACTGAGGCTCGTTTTGTTTTATTTTCTCCACCTGGTCGCCATTTTCCTCTGAATTTGAACGCTAACTCAGAACTGCCCTCTAGTGTTCGCTTTGCCAAACAACACGGCTAAATTAGCACAACGCTCATTTCTTCCTTCATGCCTCTTCTTTTTTTTTTTTTTTTTTACATTTCTCAATTTCTGACATAGAAAACCATAATCTATCATAAGCAAAAAAAAAAATGTTACGACTTGTAAGATGTTTACTTGTCATTCCTGGCCTCTGCGTCAGAAAGCGTCTTCTTCACGTTGTCCAGCTCTCTTGCTGCCATCTGAGTCTGTTGCTCAAGTTTTGACTGGAGTCTCTTCAGCTCCTCGGCCTGTCCTTCAGATTTCGCTGAAGTACGAGAAAGAAACCCGGTGAGAAGACACGAGTAGGACCCATTGATATTTATTCCTGCTGTTTCTGTACCTTTCAGGTCCTCCAGCATCCCCTGCGTGCGTTTCAGCGACTGCTCTGAGATCCTCTTCTCCTCTTCCAGCTGAGTCAGCGACCTGCTGCAGCGGTCCAACTGGATGGTCACGCCGTTCTTCTCTTTCTGCAGCTCCTGAGGGGAAGAGGACATTTTGAAAATAGGCAAATCATCTTGCCAAAACAGAAAGTTATAGACAGGAATCTATGAGTTTGTGTGTACCTCCATCTTTTTGCGGAGGTCTTGCTCTTTGGTCTGAGTAGCCTGCAGGCCTTGTTCGGACCGCAGCAGCTTCTGCTTCTGCTCCTCCATTTCTCTCTCCATCTGACTCTTCTGCAAGCGCGTCTAAAACGCAGCAAGTTTCCACAAAAACCCAGTGAAACAGTAGAAGTTGTACCAGTTTCACATCGCTCAATAAAACATAGAAGTGAGACGCTACCTTCTCCATGTCCGCTTGAAGAACATTGTGGTCTTTTTTGGCCTGTTGGATCTCCTGTGTCAGCTTGGTTCTGGTCTGGTTGAGCTGCTGATCCAAAGCCTGATGGGAACTCTGAAGCTGAGCCAACTCCTACCAACCGAAAAACAAAATATAATCTGAGTAATAAGTCAGAATTTAATGTTTATGCATTTTCCCCACCGTAACATTCAAGAACCTTTCAAGCATTTTCAAGGTGAGTTTTCAAACTTTTCCAGCACCAAACTTTGGAGATTAAAAACACAAATGAAAAAAAGACAGTTTCATTATATTATACATTTTATTACAGTTATTAATAATATCTTGTGATAGTATTCTACATTCTTTTGAAATATATCTCACACTCTTCTAAACCTGACGAATCCTAGAACAAAACACTAATTTAACGAGAAACCCCCCCACAAATTTCAATAATGTTGTTTAATGTTTAAAATATAAGATCAATAGGAATAATAAATATCAAATATTGAAACAATGCAGTCAAGGTGAATTGAATTAAAATTAAATCCTTAAACACAATATGTAAAGAAAGTTACAAAAAAATTTCTAAAAAATTTCTTGCCAAGTTTTCTGTCATTTAGCAAAGAGAAATAATTGTGGCAATTATAACTGACCTAAAACAAGAAAAGTGTAGTATGATTTTAAAAAAGTGTCTGTCTTTTTATTAGGTGCATGAAAATGTCGGGTTCCATTTCATCCCTACTGACGGTGCTCTATCAGATTATCATACGCTGTCAGAATAGGATACGTGCAGCGAGTACTCATGCCTGCTCATGCGCATTAAGAAGTCCGACCGTCAGAGGAGTTGTCAGTTCAGCGTACGTGGCAAGTTATGACGAAAATAAGTCATTAAATTGTTTTCAGTGATAACTAGATAGATATACATGCATTGTCGTAGTTTCAACGTGTATTTAAAGCAGGGTCTAGCTGCAGCTGCAGTCAACTACAACACACGCCGTGTGAAACTCGCCTCCCTGTTGCTTGGTGATGGTCTGACTAGTTAACCACTAAGTCAGGATGTCATACAGCTGATAATAAAGTGTATGAGGATCTACGTCATGATTCTATGTTGCTGATTAAATAAAATCATATGGTAATGACAGCGTACACGTGTCTGACGGATATAGCCGTGAGTTCATGCTAAGCATGACGATCTGACAGCGTATGCTGATCTGACGGAACGCCGGCCGGTGGCGGTGCTGAGAGCACTGAATGCTCCCTTCGCGCCGTTCAGCAGTAACATCAACAGAGTCACACCTGCCACATATGTGACGTTGTTTTACCTTCTGACTGTTTCTTTCTTGGTCTTTGAGTTTCTGCTCCAGAGCTCGTCTGCAGCTTTCAGCGTTGTGCCTCTGGCAGCTCATCTCCTCAGAGACCTGCTTCAGCTTCTGCTCCACCAAGGAGCACTAACACAACAGAGATCATTTAGCGCCTCTATCCCAGTAGATGATGTCACCAAACAGAAACAAACCCCTGGTACCTTTGCCTCCAGCTGCTGGTGGCGGTCTGCAGCCTGGCTCAGCTCATGGCCGGCCTTGGCCAGCTCTCTGTCCCGCTCCGCCAGCTCTTTGCGGGTTTGGTTCAAGTGAGTTTGGAGTTCTTGCAGCTTCGACGTTTGGTTACGAATTTCCTTTTCCTGAGCGGCCAGATTCCTCTCCAGCTCTGACACACGTCCACGCAGCTCTGATCGTGAAAAAAAAAAGAGCCCAAACAGGTTTACAGGGCATTTCTCATGTATAACATATCAATTAATTAACTATGAAATCCATGAAAGCCCACCCTGGTTGAGGCTCTTCAGCTGCTCCATCTGCTGGGTCGATCCACTGGGACTCTGGACGGTTCTGGACGAACTCATCCGCTGGTTGGGTTTGATCGGCGTTTCCTCATGGGCGTCCCACAGAGAAGCACCGCGTCTCTTTAGTGGCGTTTCCATCGCATCCTGGCCCCGCAGGCTGTGGACCTGATCCTGCTGTTGCCATGGGAATATGGATGACCCAGCTTGGCGGGCGGCGATGTCCTTGTGGCTGACGGTTGACTGATTCAGCAACTGAAGGAGAACAGACACGATGAAGGCGACTTGTTGTGGCCCCTTAAATAGATCTACTGGTTATACAAAACATGTTTGGTACATTTTTTACACAAAAGTTTGATTTTAGTTTTGGTCAGTTTGGAGCTGCTTTAGGGCAGCTTGTCACTTTAAATCCCAATAAGCTTCTGCTGGCCACAATCCCAACTCAACATTTATGCTCACACAGGAAAACGGCTGCAAACAGATGCACAATTATACAACCATACATCTTTGAAAAGCACAAGTGGAGCCTCCTGCACAACCAACATGAATGTAGTAAGTGGTTTCTGGCTGGTAAGTCATCGACAAAACACTTCTCTTTTCCGGCAGCCATTGTGCAGCGAATACAGCAGTAAAACCAGGTGACCAAACATGCTGGAATCCTACTTGAGTCGCTAGGTAACGGGCTGGACTTGGCGATAGTTGCTAAGAAACGACACAGTGCCCATAGAATGTGACTTAATAATCAAGAGGATTTTGAAATGGCTCATTTTCTAAACACCAAAAAACATTAACTTATAGCCAAAAATAGCTTTTTAAGTGTTGGAGTTGTTTTTAGAAGCAGTTAAGTCCCAAATGGAAATACAAAAACATGCAAAATACGAATTTTGCATAATTGGTCCCTGTTAAAACTACGATTAAAGAAATCAGACATCAGGAAAAGTAAAACTCACCTTGACCTGCAACATTTTGAGCTCACTTTCCAGCTTTCTTCTTTCTTCCACTTCATGGTTGTACTTTTCCTGAAGCTCGTCCAGTTTGCTGTCTGCAAAGACACACGAGTGAGACCTGCAAATATGACCGCCCAAACGAAACACAAAGAACCTGCAAGCCAGGGTACCTGGCTGTCTGTGTGCAGCGACAGGCGCTGGCGTAGCAAAAGTCTTCTGTGGCGTGCTGAACGTCTGCAGGTCAGAGGAAGAGGTGGACAGCAAGGAAGATCCGGCAGGTTGAGAGCGATCGAGCTCAGTTTTGTACCTGAAGGAGGACCGACACGTTTGCTAAAAATAAAACAAACAATAATGGTCCTAATGAGGCAACAGGAACCAAAAGCAAACCCACTTCTTGAGTTCTTGCTCCAGACGATCTATTGTCTTCCTGCAGGAGTTAAGTTGACCCTCCAGGTAGCTCACCTGAGTTCAGGGGGGGTAAATCAGTTACAACCACACATTTTTACCATTTTCAGCCACAAAGTTCAATGTATTTTATTAAGATTTTGCATGTTAAAGCAACACAAACTATGACTTATTTTTCATGACAATAAATACAACAAAATGTTGCTAGAGAACCACAGCCTACATTTCCTTGGTTTCATGTGAGAAACGGACCTGCTGCTCTTTGACTCCAAGGTCATGAACCACCTTCTGACGAGTTTTCTCCAAAGCGTCACATGACTCAATCATCGACTGGTTTTCTCTTTTCAAAGCAGAGATCTCGGTGCGTTCACTGTCCACCTGAAGAGCGGCGTGTTCAAGTTACTCACGCAAACGTGTCAAAGTCACAAACCCACTCACTCCGTGTGAAAACTGACCTTCTGCTTCTGTTTCTGCAGGGCAGCTTCCAGAGAGTCCAGCTGAAACTGCTTCTGTGTCCTTTCCTTCTTCAGTTTGTCCAGTTGGACCTCCATCTCCTGGATCTTCTGCAGGGCTTTCCCTGGAAGTCCATCCTTCCACTCCTCCACCGCCCAGCTCATGGCCTAAAACCTCAACCAGAGACACAATCATTTACTCACACACGTAAGAGACAGAACAAAGCCAAAAAGCCGGACAAGCAGCTGGTTGAGCCAACAAAACTAGTTTTGGTTTTACCTTTAAATTCTGAATTGACCCACCAATTCAAAATTGGAATCTAGAACAAATTCAATGTTCTAGAATCTAGAAAGTTACTTGTCAATTTCAACCCATAAGCCAGGTGAAGTCAGTTCCACCTCAAACTGCCATCAGGTGACATTCAAGACCAAAAACCAAGGAGATCACGGCCCTCTGGGTCTTAACTCACCAGTTCTTCCAGTTAAAGGGAAACAGACCCAGGAAGAGACAACAAAAAACTAAGAGTTATAAATCATTTCTTTTTAGGCATGTTTTCTTCTTTAGTGGACTGTAATACACAGACTTCTAATTTATGCTACTGTTTGATATTATTATAGGCTTTGTGCCATTTTCTTGTATTGGATATAATGTGTTTTAATTTGCCTTTTCAGAACATCGGTGCCGAATGAACAAAATTAAATTAGTGTTTGAATTTATGCTGTCATGGCTAACACCGTTTGATCGCATAATAAATTCAAATGAGCTTGATCACTTTTGTTCTGATTAATATTTATTGAAGGGCAACTTTGTTTACAGAGACATCATAATCCAATGATTTTGGTTCAAGTGGTTTTTATTTACATCTCATTTATTTCAGTTGGTTGTTATGTTTTATTTTGGATATTTAAAATGTTTCATTTAAGTGCTCTCTACAAAATTAAAGTTTCTTGGTCTTTGATAGGGCAAGTTTGCGTTATTATGCCACTATTTATAAATTACGTGAAAACAGCCACAAAACAAAGTCATTTATCGCAATAATTACTGGGACAATTTACTGTACAGAAAAATGCGTCACTGTGACAAGACTAGTCATGACAAAAATATGTGTTACAAAGGTTTAGTAGCATATCATAGATCCACCCTGACCTACTTGGAGAAACGTTTATTAATTTTTATATAAAACATTTGGGAAATATTGTTACGTCTACATCAGGTTTTAAAGTTAAAAAATCCCGTATGACTCTCTTGTCAAAATAACAAAGAGTTCCCTTAAATAACTTAGAATATTTAAAATTTTCTGTATTGCACATCATGATAACAACAATGTGTATTTTATTAGAGCTGAACTTTAAACACAACCAACTAAGCTAATTTGACAAAGTTCTTAAGATCCTGATTATTCAAATAATGAAAAGTATTTCAAACAGGATTTTTGGCAAATTAAGGCCTAAAGTTATCAGGAAAACGTGCAGCTGCGACGCCTCGGCTAAAAATTGTGACGATGATGATAATGATGGTGATGATGATGGTACAGCGCCTTCATCTCTGTGAACTTTGCATCTGAGCCACTAAAACTTCCATCAGGTGTGATCATTAAGGTTAGACTCAATCCAACTGAAAATTATATTATTGATACGCACAACCTGAATGAAAAACATTTCAAAAGAAAAATAATCTTACCAATAAACAATTATTTTAGTAATCGATTATTCCATTGAATTTTCAGACAATTCAGAAAACAAATGGGCACATTCTGCAGATTTTTCATTTAACCACCCGAGCCTTTAAGACATCGTTAAAAGATTGAGAAAAACAAATAATTCATTTCATTTTTTTATTACCTAAAATGCAATAGCACAGCTTTCCTTTAGTGAATTTCCACCAAGTTAAACTAAAACTGACAGTTTTGAGTAAAACATATTTCCAGAAAATGGTGTGTTTAATCTAAAATATTATAATTTGTACAGTTCTGGCCTAATTACTATCCAGCTACTGAAAAAAATAATTATAAAAAATATATATAGGAATACTGCAATATTTATAAGCAGAAAATGAGTCTGAGTTTGTATGGGTTAATAACTTTAATTACTTTAAATCAAATGTTTTTGTTTTGATCGTATCACAGCATGCAGATTTTGTGGAAAAGCTTATTAAAACGGATTATATTTGAATAAAACAACGACAGAAATAGCAAAAAAATATATTTTTTTGTTTAAATTATATGACCATAACCTACAGATATGACAGAAAACGGTAACAAAGCAATGTGTAATCAGTACGTCTGTTTGTACTGCAATGAGGTCGGAAATAAGCTAGCAGAATTAGCACCATTAATCGACATCAGTGCAAAAATAAATAAAAACTGCAAACATGAATAAAAAATATATTTGAAGGATTCTGGGCCAACAAGCACACATTTGAAACATGAGGAGTGAAAACACCGTTAAACGTAAAGAAAAGCATTAAAAACGTTCAGCTACAGTTTCTATTGTCGTTTATCTTTAGGTTGATCGTGTTGAATTGTTTCAACAAAAATATAAAACCTAACTTTAACTTAGATCTTGACCGATCCACGGCTTGAAGATGGACAACTCTAATAAATACGGACTCATATTGTCTAAATAACTTCAGAGATGATTTTAACATATAAAGATATAAAGGATAAACTTGCCTACTTACTTTGGGCGCGACGCTCCTTGCTCGACTTTAGAAAATTCAAACTGTAGTTAAGGAAGCGTTCGTTTCCTTACCTAAACGTCCATTGGCCCAATCAAATTGACGTCACGACTCATACCGCACCTGATTGGCTTACTTGTTACTGTTTCCACACTGCCCCCCTGCGGTGTCAGTATGTCAACACACACTACAAACAGAAATGTCCCGTCTGTACTAACAGAAATAAAGTAGCTTGGTATCATCAAGACCCAGTCAAACTCAAAAATCTAATTTAATCTCGATAAATTAGAATATCCTTAAAAATGAGAAATATATTAGCAATAGTTTGATCATATGGATGCTTACATTATGGATGCTTACATATGGATGATTCCAGAATTGCACCGACCATGGTAACAGCATGTTGGGAGTTCTGATTTGTTCTGTTTGTAGACTTTTGTTCATAATATTTTTGTTTGGAGAATTTTTCACCCTGGTTTTGGATGCTGTGTAGTGGGAATTAACGTTTTTTTTCTTACAGATATGATGTGTAACCTTGGAAACAAGGTATTGTTTTTACAACTAGGTGCAGCTGATTAGTATGTCATCATAATCAACCAATATTATACTACGTGGGTTTTTTTGTTTCTAAAAAAAAAAAACTTCCACAAGCAATAATTTTAAAGCAGAATGTTTCACTTTTTCTGCTATGGGGTATTGAACAGCACGATTTAAGAGAAAAAGAAAAAAACAACATGGAAGAAAATAAAGTGCTGTGATTCAAAACATTTTCAGTTAAAAAATTTGAATCGATAAGAGTACAAATAGTTTAATCATCATTTATTAGTTTTCATTTAAAACATAATGAAAAATTATAGACTTACATTTTTTTTGCATTCCAACAGAATAACATTCATGCTTGGTAATTTATTCCAGAAACATGCAGAAAGGATTACAAAGAATTACAAAACAACAGATTCGTTTGAACATCCGAGGGGGAAAAAAAAAGTCTTACTAAATGCTGCGCTTAAGTTTGGACAGACAGTCCAGACAGTGTTTGGCTTGTGCAAAGCCTCTGTATCTTGTTCTCTTGCAGAAATCTACAAAAAATGATTATGTGGGCTGTACTGAGCTGCTGAAATGGTGCTTTTCACATTACAGCTATAAGGCAGGCACCTTGCAGATGCATCGTTTTTTTAATAGAGTTGACAGTCACATAAGAAGGTGATGCTACAAATACAACCACAGAAAACTCCTCGCAAGGTCATTAATGTCAGTCTGTAGGCCACATTGTTGTGGTGATTTGAATTCACTGAACAGTAAACAAAAGAGAAGCTACTGGTTTCTGATGACAATCCACTGACACCAAAACTGTCCACTTCATGTACAAACCATGTTTAAGTTTGTCTTTTGACATCATTTAGTCACATTGAGAATATAAAAGAAGAGTGCAAGGAAAACCCTTAGATAAGGCCCAGGTGATCTTTGCTTCAAAGCTTTCATTGCCTGTCAAATTAAGAGCTAAAACATCAAAAAAAAAGGGGGGGGGAAAAAGTATTTCTCAATGGTTTTAGGAGATTTATACTGCAAAATCAAAAAATGCTACCAAGTATTTTTGGTCTAGATTCAAGTGTTAATATCTAAGTTAACACTTAAAATAAGAAAAAACTAACATACAAGTAACTTTTCAGCAAGAAGCAGTAGTTTGTTTTAAATCAGTGATTCCTAAATATTGACTAAAACGTACTAGTTTCACTAGCAGTTTATTTCACTAATAAGCTGCTAGTCATTTTATAAGTGAAATAATATGCCAGGGAAACCTGTAGTTAAAAAAAAACTATATTAATGAATTATTTACTCAAAACAAACTACTATATCTTGCTGAAAAGCTACTTATAAGTTAGTTTTGTCCCATTTCAAGAGTACTGAGATATTTTCACTACATACTAGGCCAAAAAATACAAGGTACATTTTTTTGCAGTTAGTCTACAAAAAAGCTATAATTTTACAATCGGCACCTGCCTCACACTTTAGAGTGAGGGTTTGTATCTGCCTGAAAGTTATAAAATAGACTTGTCTTGCTAGTATTTAATAATTTCTGCTGTAACGGTTTTTCACAGGTTGGATTTTTCTGATGCGCTGTGGTGCAAATTAAGCAAAAAGCATCAAGTTTATAATTCAAACATGACAGTAAGCACTGAGAAATGTGAAGCAGGAACATTTTTCAAAATTACATAAAGAAATATTTCTTATAGAATGTAGATATGTAACCTTGTTAGTGCATGTTAACGTCAAACCCAGACTGATGAGAATATGCTTTTCTAGAAAACTGCAAAAAACAAAACATAATAAAAGACAAAATACAGAGTTTCTGCTTTTATGACAGAACTAGAGGCTCCGGTTTTGGCCGGATCCTTGGCAGAACCTCTCAGAACATTTGGTCAAATCTCAGTCCGCCGTTCATTCCCAGGCCCCGAGTGTTTCGCTTTGGGTCGGTTACTGGTATCCTGATCTGCCAAGGTCATACAATCAGTCAACTGCCGGTCAGCTGGCTGAATAAAACCTACACTCTGCTCATTTATTTGTAATAAAGAAAAACATCTATTTGGAAATATTTCCAGTTGTGAAAAGCACAAACACTGATTATGTAGAAACTAAAGCAGCATCAACATCACCCTTATGCTACTTCGCTGCAAACTGGACGTCTGTAATGCAGCCGACTGCAGGCTTGCTACTCGAGCAGATTGTCCGACTAATCGGCTAAAACACAGAATGACAAAAAAAGTACAGAATACTGTACTGTAATAATGTATATGCAATCATTTTTTTAGCAGTAAATAAAAAAATATACAGTGTTGTTTTCAGCTTTGATGTGATATCTTTCTTATTCTCTTCTTTTTTGAAAAGAGAACAGCCAAGACATGAACTGATCACTTCATTTGACAAAAGACAAAGAGAAATATAAACAAATGCATAATAAGTCAAGCATGCAACACTTCCTTTCAACAAACCAAAACGCGCTGAGAGACCTCTCTGTTGCTACAGAGTGTTTGATGCATGGTCAGTCTTAGTGTTAAAATCACAGTTTCACTGAGAGCATGTGCGACCATAAACTGTGCTCTGGTGGTAAACAGACAGGCTGTGACTCAGTAACTAATCTGGAAGGACACATGCAGCTCGCGATGCTGCAAAAACACAAACAGTCTGGAGACGAACCCACAAGACACTGAGTGGAAAAGCAGGACGAAGGTGGAAGCTACCAGACGAAAGCTTGACTTTCTTCAGAAGGCAGCTTTAAAAGGCGGGACTATGAGTTTAGTTTGAGGATGAAAAACAAAATACTACAGGTGTTTTTAAATTAATTCAAAAAAGCAAATCTAGTTAAAGTCCAGTATTTGAAGAAATCAGGGAAAGATAAGAAATATAATCCAATCAGAAGGCATGTGCATAAAGTGAGGCAGGAAAATAAGAAAGGTGTAAAAACAGAGGTAAAAGATGCATGCCATGCTTTGAAGAAGTGTGTTTTGTTGCTTTTTAAGGAGGTCCCAAGTTTGATTTTCTTTCTCCTCGTTTATTTCTGATCCAGGATTTCCCGTTTGACCTCTGCTACATAATGGTGGTCTTTCCCATGAGCCACCTCCATGATGGCCAACGCCTGAGGAGAAATAAAGAGATTATTGACACACAGACTTCTCAGAACAGACACTCAGAAGGCATCCAGTCAATACATTGATTTTATGGATTAATCAAATTTTAATTTTTTTAGGATTAAATCTTTGGTAAATCTGGATTTTTTTTCCACCAATAAACTCCTTGGGTTTCCATAGTTTAGAGCCGCCATCTAGTTTGACAAGCATTTTTTACAGTTTATATTTATGTGGACTTTGAATTCAGGTCAAGTCTACAGCAGAATAACAGGGCCGGGCTACAATCTCTTAATTTCTTAATTATGAGAATAAAGTCATAGTACAATAATGCAGTCCTAGTAAAACAAGAAGTTGTACGACAATAAAGTCAAAAATAGTCCAAAGTTCTTGAGAAAAGTTTTAAAAGGGATAATGGAGGATCATTATTATGACAATTTGCTGAAGGCTGAATCTTGGAAAGAGGAGGAGCTTCTTAAAGAGACAGAGGCCTAATTTAAAGGCGTTTAATTGTAAAGTATAATTTTTTTTAAAGTTATGTTTGATATAAACATTTTTATAATAACTACGTGCCAGGAAAATACATAATGCCTCCTTTAAGTGATTTTTTAAAGCTTGAAACATTTGCTCAGCACCAACATCAGCTACACTGGGCTTGACGTCAGTGTTTTGAATAGAATGGTACAGGGAGTGTTTAAAAATAAAAAACATGAGCACAAATATCTTTAATTTGGTTTCATCAGACACAACATTGCAAATCAAAGTTTCTCTACAATCTGTTTTTAGAGAGAAGATGTTTCCTGCTGGCAACTCTGCCAAAGAAGCCATATTTTCAGCTTCTAAAATAAACGTACAAACTTTAAAATTTAATACCTTGTTGTAAAAAATACACGAATAAAGACAAAAATTACCTTTTTCAAAGCTTTGACACCTTGGGATTTCTTTTCAAGCCCCAAGTAGAGACGGCCCAGCTTCAGGTACATGGACGCCACATTCAGAGAGTAGGTCGGGTAGTGAACACTGCGGAGAAAACGGCAATGCACCAACCCAAGAAGAGGATAATCATGGAGTTACTGAGACAAACGGTTTTGTTTTGATGTTTCAATAATTAAAAACACAGCTGCCTTCAATAGTAACAAAAGGAAACTCTGGGTTTAAAAACCACAGAGGTCAGGCGGGTTGAACATGAATAACAAGAGAACATTTAATATAAAGCAGCAAGTGGTTTCTGAATGGCAAGCAACAAACGTGCTGGAGTTCCGCTTCAGTTGCTAGGTGACGGGCTGGGCCTGACTGGGGTTGCTAGGTAACGGTGCAGTGGAAATTCCAGACATCAAAAAAAAAAACCATCAACTTATTGCCTTGTTGGACGGTTTTTATAAAGCAGGTTTTATTGTATTTAGAAACAGTTGGGACCCAAATGGAAGGATAAAAATGTGAATTTTTATATATATATTTTAACATAAATAAAAGGAAATGGTGGGTTTTAAATCACAGAAGTCAGATGAGTTGAGCATGGAAAAAAAAGAGCTCATTTAATATAACTGCTGAGGTAAATAGTTTCATTAAGACTAACTGGAATACAAGTGTTACTTGAGTCAAAAACCAACTCTGCTCTCAAACGTCTCTTCAAACCTCTGAATGGACCTTCTGGTTTAGGACGCATCACATCTGCTCACCTGTACGGCTGAACGATTTTCTCCCCGTAGCTCATGGCGCCGTCCCAGTCCTGCATGTAGAGACACACGCCCATGGCCTGATACATCATGTGCAGCATGTAGACGTTGGTGTCTGCAAAAATAGCTCCCATCTTCTCCAGGCTGAGCTCACACATCTCCAGCAGCTCGCTGGGATGTGCAACAGAGTCAAGGAGTAACGGCAAACAGCAGGAGGCAGAAAGAGACGAGACAGGAAAGCATCATAGGGAACGCTCTAATGAGAACAGGATATTTTTGTAGTGCTTGGCTCTTCTGAACTCTTCAATGACATTTTTGGCATAATGGACCATAGACTGGATTTCCTTTGGTTCTGGTGGAGAGCTCAGCTTCCTGACTTCCGTTTTTGCTTTATCCTGCACAACGAGAAAAGCAGTAAATAGTCGTAAAGCTTCCAGACGGAAACTATAACACAGAAAACACTGGTATGCATGTATTTTTGTGTTGCTTTTAATAGTAGTAACATACAATGCCTTACAAAAGCATCTACTTTACCTTTTATGCAACTTAAATGTGAGAGATTTCATGCGATGAGCAAACCAATTAATTTGGTAACACTTTATTTGAAGGAATTTTCATAAGACTCATAAACAAGACATGACACCTGTCATAAACATTAATGCTTATGACTCGTGTCACAAAGTGTCATTCTGTAAATAATGACACTTTTAATGGAAAGTTGCCTCTTAATAGACTTTTAGTGTAAGTTTTAATGCAACTTTGCATAAAAGTGTCACTATTTTCGTTGAATGGTGACTGTTTTTCTGTTCATCCTTAAAATTAGTCTACAGATTAACTAGTGTTTATATTTTCATTTCTGATTAAAATTATTTTCATTAGCTTGACGCTTTAGTTAGCTTTATCTCTCAGTTTGCTATATTTTTGACAGAGTGCTACACAGAAGCTGCTTTTCCTTATAAGGCTGGTAAACCAACTCAGCGGGTTGAACCACCAGGAAGGAGGGAAATTTGGTTAATACTTTAGTTTAATTTGACTATTTTTTTTAGTGTTTCTTTGTTTGGTAGTTAGTTCAGTTCTAATAATATTTCTTTAATTTAATTTAATAAAATTATTTAGTATAGTCCTGACCAGTATTTGCTTGTTAGTTAAGCTTTTGTGTGTTTATTTAATTACTCTTGTGTTGCCTGCAGTGGTCTGATCAGCCTCTATTTAAGTTCCCCTCATGTTTTGTTTGCGAGGTCAGTTTGTGCTCCAGCTGCAGTTTGTTGTGTTGACCTCTGCTTTGGGCTCAAATCATCATTTTAGCACCATTTTTTGACCATTTTGTAATAAATTAAGAATATTTTTGGAAACCATTTGGTCTGTGTAGATGCCTCACTTTTTCCAAATAATGCTACGTTAACATTTTTAATGTACTTTTAATGCAATTTTGCATTAAAGTGTCATTATTTACCAAATGACACTTCATGACAACATTCATGAACAATAACATCTGTCCTTCATGTTCGTGACAGATGTTATATCATTTATTTTCTTTTTTTAGTTATCTGTTTTGACTGTTTATAAATGCCCTAATAACAGCTGTACTACTAATTTCGTTTTACAGTTTACTGTACAGTAACGATAAATCAAACCCAATCAATCTATCAAAATATCATTTATAACATGATATGTCAAGCTTACTCACACCCCTTAACTACGCTGTCCTATCCTCATTTTGCTTTGGATAAAAAGAGTTTGAGAACTTCAGCGGCGATCTCTCATACCTTAGACCTGGTGGTGCACTCTGTGCACTGACACATGAAGAAGTAGGACTCTAATAGCCTCTCTCTCCGGTCCTCTGTTGGATATAGCAGGTCTATGTAACTGTCAAAGATCTGCAAACATGAAATCAATAAAGGATAAAGAGGATGACATTTTTATTTACATTTTGGCAAAAACAGAAGCTTTGTCTTTTACCTCTTCCCCTGGGTTTATCTCTTGAACGGCTCTGACCTCCGCCACTGTGCCTTTATAGGTCACGATAACATTTGGACTACAGCTGTGGTTCATCAGCGCTACACTGCAAGGAGAAGGCATAATTTAAATTAATCACATCTAAAAAGGAGATAAAGATGGGAAAATACCTGCATAACAGAGGAGAAGGTTATGTGTAGGGCTGGAACAATTAATTGGATTAATCATCACTAATCATGATTTATTGGAGTATAAAGACTCAAAAAAGGCAAACTGCTGAAAGAACAACACACTGAAAGCAATGATTTAGCCAAAACTCTACAAAAAATGTAAACATTTTGCATTTAAGATGAAAATATGTTCAACCCAGGACTTCTCAAGGTGCAGTTTTAGCTTCACCTGGTTCAAATTCTGTAAATAAAAACCAAAAGTGTCTTTTGCTGTCCAATTCTTAATTGGTTAACCCAAAAAATAATCAACAGGTCTGTCCTACACTGTCTTGATTTTAAGTCAAGAAGAAAAGCCTGAGCTTTTCCCATGTTGATGTTAAAAGTATAAATGCTAAGTTAGTCTTTTATGTGATAAAATGTTTATTTTGTGATTTATAAAGAGAGCTGAATGACTGGTTTATTTACATTGTTAAGTACTTTTAATAGTGTATAAAAATATTTAGGTGGTTAAATAAATTTTTTTTTTTTTTTTTTAAATCGGCAAAATGTGGCAGTTTCTTTACCCAATTAATTGTCAGAATAATCAATACAATAATCAATTACAAAAACAATAATTAGTTGCAGCCCTGGTTATACAGAGAGTATTTAATTGAGAGTTTTTTGTGATGATTTGCAAAGTATTTACTCAGGAAAAACAGCTGATCCTAGATGGGAGAGCTCTTCGTCCTCTATGGTGAAACCATTACAGTTGACCTGCAAACAGAAAAAAAAAAACAATAAAGAAACCAGAGTTCAGGTATATGATGACAAAGCAAGCATCGCAGACTAAAGTGCTGTGAAACGTCCGATAGGGTGGAGGACATCTTGCAGCGGAGATTAAATGTAGCCTTGAGATAAGAGGCTAAAGAGGTTGTTTCCATTAGTGCAGTGTGAAAGCAAAGAGGCCGCGGCTCTGCCAGACGGATCAAATTAAAGAGATAAGAGCTGCAGACCGGATCCAGTCGGCCAGCGATGAATAGCCTACAGCAACCAACATGAGCTCTACTCCTGCTGCTGACCAATATAAATAGAAACACTTCCATTTCCCATTTGTTCGCCATTTTATTTGCTAAAGCTGGAGGAGCAGAGTTCAGATATAATTTGAATGGCAACATCCGACACTAAAAAAACTAACTTTGTCAAGTTACAATCACAAACTCTGGAAAACACAAATGAGCAAATAGTGTAAGCACTTTTTAGTAAATACTCTTATAAATGTGTTATTAACTGTATTCAGACCCTTAACTATGATGCCACAAAATAAAAACATTTAAAACTCTTTTAGCAACATTTGTCTGGAGCCACAAAAGCAACATGACCCATTAAAAACAAAGAGCTCATCGATTTTTAAAATGCCATTTTTGTTTGGTTTATGGTTCAATTAAAGAACCGCATTTATTAAAATATTTATGCACCATTATTGTTATTGTGTTGTAGAGATTCTAAACCGTAATTACATCAAGAAAAATCCAGAAAGCTTTTTCATTACTATTTTTATTTAGAAACATTGCAAGAAGCATTTTTTTTTTATTATTTCTATGGATTAAGAGTTGCAGATCACAATTAGTAAAAAGTGTCCTCATGTGTGTAATATCATCTGAGCATAAATCCAGCTGCTGCATAAGAAACTTACTAGAGCAGGGGTTTCATAACCTTTCCTTTACATAGCTGCACCATATTTTATTTAGGTATTTCAGGGTAAAGGTGGCGATTTAGATGCACTTCATTTCGGTAAAATATGATAAAGTTTGTGGAATGTGAAAAAGTTGATTGGTACAAATCCTTCTGCAAAGTACAACACTTAGTATATTCAAATATTTATTTTAGAGTCAATACCGATGCCGTTTAAGCCCTATAAAGGAATGGCCGGTGTAACTCAGTGACCAAAATGAACCATCAGCTTCATTTAGTTTATTTTGTTAATGTTTCTGATCAAAACGTTCTCAGATTTTACCTGTGCAAAGAGCTCAGTGAGAGCCTGGTCGTCAGGGAGGTCACTGATGTGTTTGGAGTAGAAATGGTGCAGAGCCGCAATGTCAGCCTGGTTTAACTCCTCCTTCTCACTGTCCATCTTATCCAGATCTGTACGAGGCAAAAAACAGGAAATCAATGAGAGACAGCACATGGAGGTAAAGAGTATTGAACATCGCAACAGAACATTACAGTATATAAAGAAGAAGAGACTAGAGAAGTGATTTTAGACAGAAGTTTCAAACACTCTTCATTGTGAAACCATACTGATTAGAAACAGTTAATCTATAATTAATGGCTTATTAAATTAAAATGCGTTTCAATTGAGCAACTACCAGTGTCGCAGTTTGGTCGCCATCCAGAAGAGGGCGCCACCGGTTAGCCAATACGGGAATAAAAAATGGCGGTTAAGACGAAACGGCAAAGAGTAACGGTCGAAACAGAGTCCGGCGTGGGGCGCAAAATTCACTTTATGTGGTTCTGTTTTGACATCTACCGTAGTCTACAATCTCCTTAAGTTTCACGTTAACATCGATCATCCAGCCGAACGTCATGACGCAACAATTATTCATGTGTTACGAAGGCGATAACGTAATGAGAGAAAAGCGGAGCACTAAGCATTTTAATATGAGGAAAACGATGCCAATAATCACGGTCGATTTTGAGTTAAAGCTCTTCATTTAGCGAAGTTTTAATATTCCTTTAAGAGCAACCATCGACAGTATTACTGTATGAACTCGCTCTGCTCATGCGTAGTTAAGCGTTTCACATATTTTATTATTTTCATCTTTTATATTTGGTATGCAGCAACCTGTGATGTTCCTGTTTAGCTATATTTTATAAATATGTTTAAGTTGAATCATGTGAGAAAAGCATAACTTTCTTTTTATTTAGTCAGTATTAAATACAGCTGATACAAAATAATGACCAAATTTAATGTTTTTACGTGTATTAGGCATGTTCTGAAAAATGTGTGCTTTTATATTGAGAAAGATGGTCGGCCATTTTGATACAGGAGATTTTTTTTTTTAAAAACGGCTAGTCGATCGATAAGATGAATCAACTTTAGATTAACTTTTTGTTGCATTTTTTGTATTGATGTTACTTTTATGTATCTATAGTTATTGTCATTTTGAACTATTGTTTATATTTTTTTGTTGTACTGCAGCCTTGCCCCTACTTCCTAGACAAATTTCTTCTATGGGGGACCAATAAATTATCTTATTAATAGATAACTTGCTTCCCCAGTATCGATGCATGTGCATCAGTATCAGGAACCGACACCAACATGAAGCAGTGCAGGCAGCAGCTGGTCATACGTTTGGCTTTGAGTTCAGAGAAAGAGTCATGAGTGTTAGCGCTGACGATCCTGTGGTGAAGCAGTGGTTTGTTTGCAAGTCTGTCCCAGTACGATCTCTGAGAAGGTGCCTCGCTGAAGAAAAAACAGTGGCAGCAGTTAATGGGAACACAGAAAGAGAATAAAATTACAGCACCCTGTAACTTGGGATTTAAGTCCCACAGCTCTGCAGTCATACTGAGTGAAAGAGACAGAATCAGGACTGGAGGCTACAGCGGAGAATATTAATAGATTCTGCTAAAACTACAGCGAGATCACACACAGATGAGCAAATTAACACACCGTGTAACTAAAAGTGCAGGAATATGTAACCAAACACTTGTGCTTTAATTCACAGGCTCGGATGATGACTCACGTGCTTCGAACTCTTTGAGCAGCAGCAGCCGTTCTGAGGGGGTCCGATCCGTCGTTACTCTCTAACAGAACAGTTCAGACACAGGAGGATAGTTTAATCACAGCACATAAATATGCAAAAGACATACAGAAAGCTTTAATCAGGACTCACATTTTAAGACATAAACTGGTTTTTCAGATAATTTATAACTGACAAAGCTTTGCTGAAAATTATAGATTGATCATAAGAGTTTCTATGAAGGGTTCACTTTCTGAGTTTAGGTTTGCACTTTGCAAAATAGTTCAAAAAAAACTATTTTAGAGCCATAACACGTAAAAAATATTTCAAGTATAAACCAATCTAAATCGGACAATTAACATTTAAAAAGAAGTCCACTAAATACAATATCCTCTTTTGTTATGGTTTCTATATGTATACTGGATTAAAATGGTTTAGATCATAGACTGCGATGCCTCATAAGCTTCACACCTGAAACATTCTCCTACATCTGGTGACTGTTACCTGCTTCATGATGATTCTGGCCACCAGTCTGACCGTCTCTGATGGACACCAGTTCTCCCCATATGCACACATGGCGACACACTCCAGCTTATGCATGGGCCAGTCGCCTCTCTGAGCAGAGAAGAAGCACAAAGGACTCCAATCATAAATAAGGAGACCAGTAAACGCACTTAACAGGGAAATAAATAAGCAACAAATAAAGAAAATAACTGATTTTGGTTTTATTATTTAATTTATTTGTGCGAATTAAAAAAAACCATTCTGTTTAATATCTAACCAACTAACATCATGCTGTTACTTATGGCAACTTTTAGCTAACAACATAACAAAAACTCATTAAATACACACTTTATTAACTATTTGTGGATAAGAACAAGATAACAAAATGGCTTCAGCAAAAACTTGCTAATAGTAATAATATTTCTTTAATTTAATGGAAGAAATAGTGACTTAATTCATCTGTAATCCAATATGGATTTTTTTTTTTTACATAGTTATGACTTTTTAAAAGCTCAAAATTGAGAGTAATTAAATTATAATCTACAAAGACCCTACAAAAATATTATTTTATGTAAAAATGGAAATCCTGTCTGGTGTTGGCATGATGTGAGGTCCAAAAACTATCCTCTGTCATCAAAGATGAAACTGTAAAAAGACTTTGGCTCCATTTATTTCCAGGAATAAATAAGCCTGCATGTAAAATAGCTTAAATCTGCAAGAGCCCCACACAATTTCAAAACAAATTTGAAAATCTCTCAGTTCCTCTGATTCATTTTGGAAAAGGGAAGAAGAAATCAAACATTTCCAAAAGAGGAAAAAAGGGAGAAAAGGCTGCTCTTACCTGACAGTCAACATTGCAGTAGTAGGCCTGCTTACATTTACCGCATTTAAAAAGATCTTCTCTCCTACAAAAGTAAAAAAATATGATTTCATGATTAGAGCTGAACGCATAGCTGGTGATCCAACTCTGAAATTCACTCCAAATACAAACTTTAACAAAATAATCTTACAGCAAGTAAAGTTAATAATCAACAGGTTCTAAACTAAGGATTGTAAAAAATAAATCACTTTGATTTGTTAAATCTGAATTTGATCATCCCAGATTAAACACAGGATTCTTATGTCAGCGTTTTTCAGCCATAATACTTTTTTCATCCTAAAAATAAAGTAAAATGCACAAGTGTCAATGCTAAACATCAAAACATCAACATGCACAGCATGAGGTGCAATTATTAACACTACTGTCCTGCAGAAGGAGGGTTCTGCATTCCAGCATGGAGATGATTGCATCTTCTGCCCATCATGGATGCATGTTGTGAGGAAAATCCACAAAGAAAGCTTTTTCTTAAAGTTTATCAAATCTAATAGTTCCTCGGTTTTTCATCAGATTCAAACCTACCTCCACTATCAAAAACCCTGGAGCACATAACTGTTTAGTTCGGTTGTCCAAATAAATTAAAATCAGAACATGTCAGCCTGTCACAATAACAAATTTTGCTGGACGATAAATTGACCCAGAATTTATTGCGATGAATGAAAATATTGTTGTTTTGAGACAATATTCAAGTACCTTAACGGTATTCATGTAGTAATGCAAGTACGCCCTCTCAAATATCAATAAACACGGGAACTGGAAGATATTTGACATATCACAAGTAAATAACCAAAACAACAAATAAAATGGATACTTAAGACTCTGTAAACAAAAATGTTCTTCAACAAACGGGCTAGTTGGGACCAAAGCACCAGACTGAAGCTTGTGGTCATCCAGTCTTTGGAGGAAAAAAATCAATCAATGCAAATGGAAATTATTGAGTTTGTTTTAATTCATTCTGAGATTAGTTGACTTACTAGACACAGTTATATAAGCTGGTCAGATCTAAAGAAAACCAAAAATTGGTTTAAAAAAAAAACAACCTAATCAGTGCAACTCTAATTAAAATTACAATAATATTGTGTGAAACTATGGAGAGCCCGATTATAACAAGACTATAGAAAGCCATGATCTGCTTACAAATTAAACTTATTTAATTTTAAGAAGGTTTCACATAATTAAATAGGACTGAAACGATTAATCGCCACGACACAATTTCTGAAATAATTGTAAACTAAGTGATCAATTTTGATGAATGTTATATTATTTTATTTTCAAACAGGAATTGAATTTTAGCTTATTTGAATCTTGTAATATATATATATATTATATAGCCGATTAATCGGTTAATCGTCAGAATATTTGATAGTTGCAGCCCTATAATTAAATATATGTGCTTGCATTAAACCGGGTCTTTAACCGAACCATGCGCCGTGGCCTTTTCCTGTCCTGAGACACATGGACAGCTATATTTAGCCCCATAACCTTTTGGTGGTGCAATGGCAGCCTGCGTGGGACACATGTAGCCAAGTGAAAAACTGCTGCTGCTTCCATTAAGCTAACTATTAAAAAATGCTACATGATGCACCAGATGTTGCGGTGAACAAGGTTGATTAAGTTTCTAAATTAATCTTCCTTTCTGTTTTAAAAACTGGTGTGGTTGCACATCACCACTAACCCCCTACTCTGTTGCCCGTGGCAGCCCAGGTAAGTAAATCTGCCTCTGCTACCTCCATGACTGCAGCAGGAACCAGGTGACCTGCCTCACTGACCCATTTATTGGCGGCTGCTGCAGCTTCCCACGAACTGAGCAGCTGAGTCAAGCTGACCTTTGAACCCGTCAGTGTTTAAAGGCGGAGGTTCGCGGAGCTGAGGAGCAGGCTTACCTGGTGAAGCAGTGCTCGCAGTGAGCCCCCCTCTCATTCACCGTCAGCACGTAGGAGTAGGCAGGACAGGCGAACACCAGCTCCCCCACCGCGAAGTGCCTCACCGCCCGGAGGCCTCGGCCTCGGTCCGGGCTCAGGAACCGCTCCGTCCCGTCTATGCCTTCGTTCTTCATGGTTTGCTCGGGTCGCTGTTCTCCTCAGAACCTACAGACATCCACAGTCTGCTGAGTCCGCTAATCCGCTTCTGTCTGAGCCGTTTTCTTCCTCTGCGATCCTCGGCAGGGAAGACTGCAGTCTGACATCGCTCCCTGCTGGACATGAGCCGGAACTGCACCGGGGCGCAGTACATAAACAGAACATGCGGATCCTTTCTGAATCTAAATGTATTTTATTGGTATTTAATGGAATAAATTAATGCAAAGTACATGAAGTAATCTTAAAGTGGAAGGAAAATAAGTATTTAACCTTTTACAAATAATATATATACAAATGTATATATTGCTCCCTTTTATAGGATCCCATTTCCCAATCCCATTTCTATCCTGGATCTTAATGTATTTTAAGATGCATGTAATATGGAATAAATGTATGTTAAATAATTTTAATGTGGACGGAAAATTATATAAGTATTATATATATATATATATATATATATATATATATATATATATATATATATATATATATTCACCACTGATGAAAAAAACAGCTCCAAAGTGTGTTAGTCCGTTTCCACTACTCTTGATTTTAAACAATCTCTATGACTTAAGCCATAATTATGAGATAGTATGTCATAACATTTTGTCTGCGTTTAGGACTGAGGTTTTTCAGTAATCTCCAGAACAGAACCAGCCCTCTTTATCAGGTTGCTGAGTTGTGCAAAAACCAAAAACATATTCAATGGTACATTTATAACCACACTGAACACCATTTAATTTATATATATAAATGCTTTTATTTAATTTAATCAGTTCTCCTCATTCAAAGGTGAATTTCTGCAGTGTCTATAAAACAGGGAACGGTTAGAAGCGCTGTACAGTCCAACAACAGAACTAGGAACTGCTGCTAAGTACACTGTGTATATATGTACATACTGTACACACACGGATGTGGTATATACAAAAATATACACTTTTACATGTGTGACCCCATGAGTCAAACGTTCCGCCTCCGTACTTTAACACCAGAATTAAAAAAGAACCACACTGTTCACACATTGCTGCTGATTCCTGGTAAATAAACCGTCAGCAGTGTTTTGTCTCATTCGCTGACTCACAAACACGGTTTTACCGACAGAAAATAAAAGCCAGTTGTGAGCTGAACGTCAAAGGTTTTTTTTTGGTTTTTTTACAACCTCTGGGGCTCAATTGTTAAACTTTAATTAAAGGTTTTGAAACTTAAACTTTTCACCCTTTTGAAAAGAAAAACTTCTTTAAAACAAAGTGGTGCTACTCTCTCCTGAAAGGCAAGAAGTAAAATGCTTGTCTGCGAGATTTCTTAGAGAGAAAAAAAATATTATTCAGCTCAGAGGATCTTCTGCAGATTTAGGGAGACAAACCAATTACATTTCAAATATTCACCCTCAAATTTGAAGTCTGATATTTTCTACTTTGCAGCTAACATCAGTCGACTAAAACCGGCGCAGAGCAAACCATCAAGCATCTACTAACACAAAAATCTAAAGAAGCTTTGGCACATTGTGCAAAAGATGTAAACATTTATTTATTTGATCAACTTCACTGTCATTTCTAATGTCCTCTTGGGAAAACATGATTACAAATAAAAAAGTATCAAGCATCTCATCCGGATGGAGAGAAAAGGCTTCACGTCACACGATGTTCCAGTCGATCAGATGTCCTAAACAAGCTGCAGCTTACAGCAGAGTGGCAACAGAGGACGCAATAAGCCATTAAAAATATTTGTACCTTTTAAAGTTCATTCTGTGTGAATAACAACAGGATTTACTGAAAAACAGCCGAGATGTGCAGGCGAAACTTCAGTTTAGGTTAGCGGAGAAAATGTGACTGAAAAGTCAGTAAATCCTGATCTTATCCAGGAAACAATATGCAATAATTACGTTTATTTGTGCTCAAAAGTAAAAAGATGAATTTTGTTTGTTAGAACAGGGCCGTTTTTTGTGTGTCCTAAAATAAAAAAAACAAAAAAGGTCCCAAAATGATAAATGTGATGTTTGTAGCAAACTTGATATAAAATTTGTTGCTTTTCTGCTCTTCTGATTTCAAACACAATCTTCAACCAAAGGAACCTTCATGCAGTGTATTTTTTGGAAATTAATATTATGTCCTAACCCTTTCATGTGCTTTTTAAAAGAATTAGAGCAACTTGAGTCCCTTTGGTAATTTTGTGCCACTGACGCACATTCAAAATGTGCTACTTCTTTAATCACACAATTTCTTGATTTATATTAATTTTCTGGCAGAAATCCTTTTAAAAAGTCACACTTAATTCTTTGACTGGACAAAAATCTTTTGTTTGTGTTCATTAAACCTACCAGTTTGAATGTTTGGGATAAAAAAGAAACTTTTTTGTGAGCGGTAAGTTGTTGCTGTGGCAGGGTCTGTTTTTGGATCCTCGCAAGCTTCAGAGAGGATCTCAAGCTAGAAAATTAACCGCTCTGAAAATTAAAGTTCACGACTAATTGCTAAAGATTTTAGAGATTTAAAGTTAGCAAAATGAAGAATTCATATAAAAAATGGGAGAATATGTTGATTTAAGATATTTCTATAGCAACCTTGAATAAAAGATTAAAAAAGTATTTCACCGTCTCAGGTGGGGAAATAAAACTGCTGCCAGTTTCCTCACTTCAAAGCTCAGCAATAAACCCCCTAAAAAAACACTAAAAATAATTTTTCTGCGCTTTTTCTTACAAATAGAAAGAAAAAATTTACATGATAGTATATATTTCTATGGGAATATTTAAAAGAGACCCAGGCGGAGTAAAAATGAAGGAACTTCTGAGGGTTAGGTAGAAAAAAAAATCAGCATTTTTCCATCAGATTTCCAAACTGTCCCCTATAAAGCACAAACCAACTAAAAACACATTAATGTACGTTTTAAAGTTTTGTCCTAAAAGGCCTCTAGCAGGTTTTATCCCATCTAATTTACCCATTGAATTATTTTTTTTAAATTTGTGATGCCACATCTGTATTCGGCGGCAGATCCTCCCGTCACACAAAGTTTAAACGGAAAGCCGAACACAACGCAGAGCGAAAACAAACACAAAAGGAGAGAGAAACAAAGATCAGGCGGGCACAGAGCAAAGTATCAGACAACACTCCAGATGTTGTCCTCGTCCGCTGGCTGCGTGGAACGGGAAATGTAAACAGGAACGTTTGATCAAAGTTGCAGAGAAAGAAATAATTTATGGTCTTAAGATCAGCGGTCAGGTCGAATTTCCAGTTTATCTCAGCCGAAGCCGAGCTGCTCGTTTTGAAAAGTGTCGAGTCATGAATAAATCGGACGGGGAAGACGACGGCATCATGAAGAAATCAGGGCTATGAAACAGTAAACAGGACTGACTGTCCACACACTACACACCATCTTCACAGTGAAACATGGTGGTGGCAGCATCATGCTGTGGGGATGCGTTTCTTCAGCAGGGATGGGAAAGCTGCTGATCGTTCCTCTCCATCTACGCTGACTGAAATTGGCACATTTTGCAAAAAAAAAAAAAAAAAAAAAAAAGGACATAAAAAAAGTTGGTTTCTAAATGTGCAAAGCTTCATTCATCTTCTCGTGACCTTTGACCCCTCACCCGGGCCATCCTGAAGTTAAACCTCCTCACAGCGTCATAATGCCGTCACCATTTCCCAGTGTCGAGTAGAACTCAACAGTGATCCAGAGACAATTAGAGCTTCAGATGTTTTAATAACACTGAAAAACACAAAACAAAGGATTCAGGTCCAATTTCTGGTGCAAATAATTTATATAAGAAAAAACTAACAAGCAACTTTTCAGCAAGATACAAGAGCTTGTTTTGAGTCAATAATTCATTAATACTGATTTTAAAAAGTACTAGATCCACTGGCAGAGTTTTTCACTTTTAACAAAACAATTTCCTATAAATGAAATAATCTCACATTGGATCCAGTAAAAAAAAAATTTAAATCAAAATTAGGAAATCATTTACTTAAAACAAGCTCCCATATCTAGCTGAAGTTTCTTGTTAGTTTTGTCTTAATTCAAGTGTACAAAGAAACTAGGCCAAAAATACTTGTTAGATTTTGTGTTTTTGCAGTGTAACCTAACCACTTTCATTTGTGAAATATTTGGAAAAAGCATGTACATTTCCTTTAAAACTTTTGCATTATCACATTAAATACTAAAACATGTTTTCAAATTTATGTAACTAAATGCATAAAAGTTCAAGGACTGCAAATACTTTTGCTTGATCCGATATAAGATGCAGTGAATTTCCAAATTAATGCGTCACTCCAAACGTATTCAGAGCTAATTCTCCCCAATCTGCATCACCAGTTTTTAAAAATATAGAACTGAAGAGAATAAACAACAAATATGATGCAATGAAGATGCTCAAAAAACACAGAGGGAGTCAGATTACTGATAGAAAGAGAAATGAACTAAAAATGGCTTCTGTAAAACTATCTAGTTGCTGCAGATGGGGGGGAAAAAACGCCACTGTGTTGATTTGTGACACCAAAATATTGTTGCTCTGGATCGTCTGTTGGAGTAAAATAAGAAGGGGCTTCCCATTTCAACCACGGTCAGCATGAACAGAGCAGCAATGCCTGAGTTATCAGAAAAATCTGCGAAGCTCACGCAGAAACTGAGAGGACAATCAGTAAAACCCTGTTAACTGCAAACGTATTACAGACGGTCCTTCTGACAGGCAGAAAACCAAAAGACTCAAACGACCCAGTGGTTCTGTGTGATGACAGGATGCTGATGGAGGCTACTCAGCGAAATGAACATCTCTGATGCTTTTGACAATAAGAAAGTAGAAAAACTGAAACTACACCTCAGTGATATTAGTGATCATCTGCCCTATCAGACTCAATGCTGACAGTAAACCTCAGAAACAGAAGCAGACATGGATCAGGAACTGAAAACAGAACCTGTGAGGAGGTTCTGTTTTCATAACTTAGTGTAGATTCTGAATCATTTAGGAAAGAGAAATCCACAGAGCTGAACTAAAACACATTAAAGGTGACCTACTATGCTTCTTTGCACAGGTTAGGACAGATTTATGGGCTTCACAAAACTTATCACATTTTTTTTTACATAAAATCATTCTTACATAATGAGATTTTATGTCTATTTTGAACTCCTTTCAGAATGAGCTGTTTTAGGGCGTCCTGTCACTTTAAATCCAAATAAGCTGCTGGCCACGCCCCCAAGTCAATGTTTACGCTCACAAATGAAAAGGGCTGCAAGCAGATGTGTCATTATACAACCGTACATCTTTGAAAGACATTAGTGGAGCATAAAGTGGGGAAACCAGTTGACCAGATGTGCCTGAGTTCTGCTTGGGTTGCTAGGTAATAGGGCTGTGCTCGGCTAGGGTTGCTAGGTAACGGCGCAGCTGCCCATTCCAGACACCAAAACACATTTACTACCTTTTATTTTTAAGCACTGGGATACTTTTAGAAGCAGTTGAGACCCAAATGGAGGTATAGAAACAGGCAGAATGTGAATTTTGCATCACAAGTCGCCTCTAACAGTGAAGCCTGAGTGATCAGAACTGAAGAAGAAGTGAAATGTATTCAAAAACAAAGGTTATGGGCTCAAAACTATTAGAACTAACATAAAATTGTCCCTGCTGCTTAAAGCTTTCCTTCAACGAGGCGTCAGAGAAAGTGCTAAACTGGAGAGTTTCAGATGTTCGCAGCGCTGCCTTCCCCTCACCTGTTGCTGCACACTGTTGGTCAGCTGGCTTAAGAAAAACAAAAAACAGATAGTTTCGAAACTTTCGTTTTTAACTTTCGCTTCTATCAAAGGGTAAATTCAGCTGTTTAAAAATACTTCCAGTAGTGAAAACCACCAGGCCGTCACAGAGCAAAAAAACTAAATACAAATATTCTGTATGTTTACTTGAAAGCTACAATTAAATTTACCAGGTGTCACCATTATTTTGTATTAAAATAAAATAAATATTTGTGAGTGCTAATTACTATTAAGTGTGTAATAATCATTGGATGTTATTTTATAAATAGAAATAATTTCTGCTCCTCTGTTTTTGGATAAAGCAGTGAAACAGTTTTAAATATTGTCAAAATATTTAGGATATAATTTAGTGAAGTTGATCATACCATCTCATATCTAAACCAGTAAATGTAAAGATGTGAAGACAGACCACCAGGAGCAGTCAGAGAACAGTCACAGTATGTAAGGAAAAACTGTTTTTAATTGCTCCTCTGGTCCTCCTGAAACTTAAAACAAACTTTTCTTTCAAATCTGGTGCCATATGTTGACAAGAGTAAACAAAACAAAGACTTATGATCTTTTTGTTTTTTTTCTGTGCAGTTTTTAAGAAACAACAAAGTGAAGAAGTAAGGATGCTGCAGCAGCCAGCGCTACATCCTGAAGACCTTAGAGACGGTCTTTCTGTTTCAGACACAACCCTCCTGTCAAGAAGTAAAGACGCTCCCAAGGACAACGGACTGGAATCAGACGCACAGAAAGTAAAATACAGAGTTCTCTTTTCTCCTCCTCCATCTTTTTTGTCAATTCTGTAAACTAGTGAGAGAACAAAAGAAGAACAGCTCGAAGAATCGAGTCCGTGTTCCTCCTCCCATCATCACTCGACACCCAAAACCCCCCATAGGAAACCTCCACCTGCCCCAACAAGAATCACTTAGGAACAGAACCAGCTCCAGCAGCTCTCAGCAGAGATTCAAGAATTAAAAAAAAAATATGCATAAGAAAAATAAAAATAATCCACCAAAGAGTTTAGTTTGTTTTCAACCAGCATTAAAGAAGAAAAAGGAAATCTCTCTGGAACCGTCAATGACAGAACGCCGAGGTATGTCGTTGGAAACTAAATCCTCTTCATCGCTTCCGTCCACCGCATGCAGTCAGTCTCCGGTTCGCTCCGACGCCGTCTACAAGCCCCTCCCCCACGGGGCGTGGCTCGACGTTTAAGGGAGGGGAGTGGTGGGGGAGAGGGGTGTAGAGAGAACTGGCTGCGTCTCTGCGGAGGACGAGGACTATTCCAGTCCATCCTGCTCCTCCAGTCTTTTGCTCGTATGTCTGTCTTTTTGTGTCTCAGTCAGATATCCAGGGCTCTGCAGCGCCCCCTATGATTGTAAATTCAGGGTGAACTTCCACTGTTGGTTAAGGTTCGGCCCACAGACCTCCACGGTTAGCCCACCCATCCTGGCGCTGCGGCTGTCCAGGCAGAGGTTGCTGCCCACGTGACGAAGCTTCGAGTTGGACTCGATCTGCTCCCATTTCTGTAAAAAATAAAAATTAAGAAAACATTACTTGTCAGCAGCTGTTATACAGAGCATACAGCGGAAAAACCAGCTGACCAAACGTGATTGGGTTGTTAGGTGACAGGATGGGCTCGGCTGGAGTTGCTAGGTAACGGCGCAGTGCCCGTTGAATACAACTTAACAATCGTGAAGTTATCGCGACAGCTCATTTTTCAGACCCCAAAAAACATTAACTTATTGCCAAAAAATGTCTGGGTGTTTATTTAAGTGTTTGGGTTGTTTTTGTAGAAGCAGTTGAGACCCAGATGGACGTATAAAAACGAGCTCGTTAGGGGAATTAAGCCAAATACTAAGGAAATCCAATTTGATGAAAGTGGTCAAACAAGTCATCCCTCCTTGTTCTGCATTTATTACACAGAAATTATTTTAGGGATCCTAGCTGACTTAAAACTAGAAACGTTTTGTCTGATGTAATGTCAAAGAATGAGAAATAAAAGCTTATTTGTTTTTTAATGCAGTGTGTTTCATCAGTACCTGTCTGCTGTCGTTCTCTCGACATCCTTGTAGTTTGATTAGGGAGCCCGCGGTCCGGTCCACCACCGTCAGACAAAGGTCCATGTGTTTCACCGACTTGTCTTTGGTTAGGGCCCATTCCTAAAATACATAAATAAATAAATGTACAAGATTAGTGGTTTGATACAGGACAATCACAACGGGAGGGATTTAATTTATATTATGGATCAACATGTCCTCAGCTTATCCCAGTGAAATATTCTTTATGACCTTTAACACCTTTGGAAAAAATCCCGTTTCATATATCGAACCAATACTGATAAGAAAAACATGACTACAATCGTCCGATACTGATGTTGGTGACTATCGTGCATCTGTAGACCAAACATCTTTAAAAACAGAATAAGCTCCATAGGAACAGATTCAGGAGTCAATAGTCTGAATAGTTCAACATCAGGAAAACTTCCTAAAAAGGCACAACCCAGATATAATGCGTTATCACAAAGACATTTTATCCTTAATTAGTTTTTAATTAATATAATGTGTTCATTAAATTGTCTGATGTGTTCAGATTGATGAAAACAAAATCATCTTTATTATTTTTATTTTATTTTAAAATGATAAACTAACAAAGTTGTACGCTTTTCAAAAAACTTTGGCTGAATTTGCACATTTCTGTACAAAAACCCTATAAATTTTCTTAGGAGATTTTCTTTACTTGGCACATTTGTGGAGATATCTACACATTATCCTTTTCAATCACCAGTTTTACTAACAGAATCCAACCACACTCCTTCAGTTCATGTCCTCCCAGGTTTCCTGTGTGTTTTCTTATTGAATCTCTACCTGATTCCCTCCAGCGTTGTGGCACTCGTAGACGCCTACCACTCCGTCTGCAAAATGCCCCAGAGTGTCCAGGCAGTTTCCTCCCTGCTGCAGCGCTCCGAAGGCGATGTCCTGATGATCTGGAACCCTGAAAACACCAGAACCAGGTGACGGACTCCTCCTGCTCTGACTTGGTGTTGATTGTTTACAAGATTTCATCATTTCATTGTGAGTCTGTGTTGGGGTCAAATGTCATTCTTACATTTTAAACGACTCTAAAGAACTTTGTGTTACACTTGACTAGGAATAGGAATTGATAAGAATTTATCGATACTGATTTCATTATCAATCTGGCTTATTGATTCTCATTGAGGTAGGAAATAAACTCTTTAATTCAAAACATGCACCATGTTTTATTCGATTCAAACAAAATTAAAACTTGTATAAACAATAAAAATCCTTCTGTCACATGAACATTTTAACATGAAATGCAACTTTCTGACAACAGTTTGTTTTTAGTATAATAAACGAGCTTCTCCGTTAAATATATTATAATTTACTGAATACGACTGTAAATGTTAACGTGAGATGGAGATTATTCATGCTGTATGGCGACAACATTAATACAATAACCAGTTTAACGTTACCTGGGACATTCATAGCAGGAGACACCGCGCTCAAAGCTCCGCCCTCGGTTGCTTAGCACCGCTATTGCTAAGCAACGTATTAACGCTTTACATTCACACAAATCGCTTGCATGCTCTGTGGCCAATTGTTTGAGGACGTTTCCTTCTTTTATTGTGATTAAAGTACTGAACATACTGCAACTGGCCCTCGTATCGTCTTTTTTTGTGAAATATAAACATATTTTGGATCGCTTCTGCCGCGACGCCATCTTGGATATTTTCTAAAGCAAAATACAGAGCGCGTGGTATAACGTCATCACGCAAATACGTCACGCTACGGGCACCGATAAGCAGATTCGTCAAGACGTTTGCTTTACGATTCTCAGTAGTTCAATTACTTGGAATCGTTAAGCAAGTACTGCATATTTGCGAGATAATGTATTGTACACGTTTCATAGGATTTCCATCCCAACACTTGACTAAAATATTCTATAAATACATTGATTGATTGATTGATTGATTGATTGATTAAGCTCTTACCTCAGTTCGGGGTAGACGTTCTCCAGGTACCATTTGAAAGGCTTACAGCCTAACCTCTTCTTCATCTCCAAGCGACTCTGGATACTGAGACACACAGACATCGCATACAATCAGACGATGGTAACTTGCGGTCTTCAATGTGTTTCTGGGGTTTGATTTGATCAAAGTAATAGTCGGTGAGGGCAGGAAGTGGCGGGTCGTCTGATTGGCTGCATTAGGGGAAAATAACCACTTAGCCTCACTGATACACCAGCTTTGTTCCCACAAGTCCAAATAACAACCATTTCCATGCTGTCGGTGTTGGAGGCACAAAGACAAGAGAGCTGTGTCAAACCTCTTTCAAATTTCATCAACCTTAAGAGCACGGGTGTCCAAAGTGCGGGTCGGGGGCCATTTCCGGCCTCTTTAGTGATTTAATACGGCCCACGACTCCAATTCAAGAAAATACAAATTCCTCTTGTGAGACTTTGATGCACTCAGACCTGATCTTAATGTATTTATTACACTTAGCCACAGACTTTTCAATGAAGGTGACCTAAATCTTGATTTTATTGCTCAAAAATTAACAGAAAATGTTTTATTACAATTCACAAAGTGGACGCTTTTCTTTTATGAGGCAAACCTGGAAAATCCTTTCATCATTTTGGATCTACAATGATTAACACATCCAACTTGAAAATGTACTATTTTACTCATTTAATTAAAGTATTGCAACTTGGTTTATTGTTGAGGAGGTAGGTTGTCCTTTCCCCCCTATTGTTTTGGCCCATGAGTCCTTTTAATAAAAAGTTTGAACATCCAAGGATTAACGGAAAAATGATTTATCAAATTTTAAAAGACTAATGCATGAAAATCTCGTATTTTGGATGAAACTGAAAACATTCATCTTTTGTTTCTTGGGCTTCAAAGCAATGAAAACCATAAAAACTTTACAACAAGGGGAAAACAAGCTAGTTCTTTTTCATATTTATGGAACAATTACAAACATTCAAACAAATTAAAATAACTAAATCAATAAACCTGTCTGTACCAATAAGTGTCATCTTTCTGTGGAAATTCCTTGCTATGAAAACACATAAAGGTCTGATAAAAGTATCTCCCTGCATACAAATATTGGTCATTTCAAACGATTTTGGTCGGAGGCAGGAAGGCCCAGAACGAGGAGCTAAACGAGCCACCTGTGGCTCTGGAACCACGGGTTGGAGACCCCCTGCATCGGGACAGACAGTCAGCAGACGGCGCCTTAAATCCTCCTGCAGGTTTTGATGCATTTTTAATGATGAATGGTCGTATTAGTAACCCAGACAGCTTTGCCTCATCATGAGCAACACAACACACTTTTTTTATAACTTTCCAAGCAGATTAGAAGTTTTATCCCATTTCTTTTATTTACTTTGGTATTTATTATCATAATCTTGCTTCTATCCTTTTAGATGAGAGGCTCTTCGGTTTTCAGCTTCTGACCCATAAAACACCAGCCTTGCAGCGCAGAAACATTGCTTATGTATGATCATCAAACTAACATCTCCAATAGCTTTTTAATTGTTTTCTCGCTATTTCTCCATTTATGAACAAAGTTTGGCTATGTCTGCTGCTAAAAATCAAAAGTTGTTCCTGTTCTTTAAGATTCAGGTCTGGGAACTAAAATGACCATAAAAAACGGTTCATTTAGTTCAATGAACCTTTTCTGTGTTGATAAGTTTGGATAATTTTCCTGCTTAAAGAACCAATAATTACAAAATAACAGTTTACTGGTAACATCCAGCAGCCTTTTATTTACAATCTCCTGCTATTTTAAGGAGTTCATGCTGCGTCCAGGGGCCTTTGGAAAAATGACCCGCAGCATCACACCTCCTTTGCCCTTTGCTGGGAAATCTCATTCCAAGCTTTGTTTATCTTTTTCCAGTTGTTTTAAACTTTAAACAACTGGAAAAAGACATTAAAAGAGCTTTTTCCTGCTGTCTTTTAATGGCTAATAAAGATCAGCACATGTCTCCTTTGTTTAAGTTGCAGATCTTAACCAGGTTCGTTCCTGCTGAACAAATGTTAAATGTGGGATTTCATATTTTCCAGTGCCAGATTATGCTGCTATAATAAAATGAATTCACTTTAAAGCTTTCCAAATGTGTTTCCCAACAGAAATTGAATGTGTAGGAGTTGAAATACTTGTTAGAAAAAGTTATTTTCCATTTACTTGTTCCTAATTGTTGTGGACTGATGTGATCTAGGAACCTTGTTTACTGCGTTTATTTAAAATCTGACTGGACTCACTTCCCGTAGGGAACGTTTCTCGCCGAGGGAACAGCAGCGTAGTAGAAGTTCTTATACTCGTCCATCCACACCTCTGCTGCTCGTCTTGTGTTCCTGAGGAAAAACGGCACAGCTCAACCATTTGAACAGAAATTAAAGACATTAAAAAGTTAAAAACAGAGAAACGTGAAAATGGCGACAAACAGATGCGCAATTAGACAATGTTACATCTTTAAAAAGCAGAAGTGGAGCCTCCTGCACAACCAACAAGAAAACAGCAAGTTGTCGACTTACCGTTTCTGGATGGTAAGTCGACAACAAAACTCTTATCTTTTCCAGCAGCCATTGTACAGTGCATGCAGCGGTAAAACCAGCTGACCAAATGTGTTGGAGCTCAGATTGGGTTGCTAGGTAACGGGGGGTACCTGCTCATTTGCGACATTACATTCCAGAGGTTTTTGAAACGGCTCATTTTTCAGACACCAAAAAAAATCAACTTATTTAAAAAATGTCTGGGTGAGTTTTTTAAGCACTTCGGCTGTTTTTAGAAACATTTGAAGCTCAAATGAAAATGTATAAATGTGAAAAATGTGAATTTTGCATAATTCGTCCGCTTTAAAGCAATTCTACCCACCGTGGAAAATCATTTTGTTGTTTTTCTTGTTCTTAATGTACCTCCAGATATTTCTAACGGGATTCAATTAGCTGATTACAAAAATGATCTATTCCAAGGTCCAAGAGTGCAAGTGGTTTCAGTCTGCAGTCAAGACGTTTTCTTAGAAATGCCCATCTGGAGGACAGCAACAGATAATGTTCATCTGAACTTTATTTAGGTGCTTTTCTTCACAGTCAGTGTGAGCTGGCCCAGCCTCAAAAAGCCCATTTTTGCTTGGCTGTGCTGGAAATGCTGCTCCCTCTGGGACAATTACAAACTCACCCAGGCTCACAAAACAATGTCTGTCCTGACGCTCCGGGACACTGTCTGGGACTATTTAAAGGGCGAGACGGGGAACCGCAGCCACCTACATGCAGTTGGCACTGCTATGCGCTGCACTGCTGCTCTCCGTTTGGACTCAAACACTTCAGCTGAGACGAAACGGGGAGTGAAACTGACAGGAGATGCTTAAACTCTGCTGCTGAAGCTCATCCATATCCACAGAGTTTATTTTCATCCTGCTCAAGAACCATCCAGAGCCACTCTTATCCATCACATCATGAGTAGCCAACTGCTGTGTGTTGTCTGACATTTAAAAACTTGCTAAGCGTCACAGATTTGAACTTTTTTTCCCCCACACTCATTACTGCACCTCCCCTCATTTAAACACAGACGTATTAAGTGTCCACAGAAATGTCAGACTCTTGGCTAGAAGCTGATGAAAAGCATTTGAGAATTTAAGTTTATGCCCAAGGGCAGGACAGACGTCAGTCATCATCAAAAAGACATTGTAGGGAGCTCTGGCACTGCCAAAAAAAAAAAGGATTTATTTTGGTGGTTTTAAACCAAATGTTATAAATTTGTTTTAATTTTTCTTTTTTACACTGGATTTTCAAATATTACAGTTGAGTGGGAGTCAAATATCAATTTCTTATTGTTCTATTATAACTAGATAAAAAAACAAAACATATGAGGATATTAAAGAAAAAATAAAAAACAAGCAATTTTAGACGTGTAAAATGAGTTTTAAAGCTTAAACACAATAAATCTCCAGTTTAGGAGATGTGTCAACCCACCCAAAAGCAAAACTCAGACCTCTGTAAATTTACTTTAGTTTAGTTGAGCTAGATCAAGTTTTACACAGCTAATATCCACAGATGGACTTTTGGTTTCCAAAAGTTTGTAGTCTTATTTATGGTATTTCTAAAAGGTTTATATAGTATATAATGTAAAAAAAGATGATTTTATATTTTATCCTCTTTTTCTCTGAAACTATAGTAGTTGCTGTGATACTGAGACTTCTGATTGAGTCATCCAAAGTGTTAGCTTTATTTTAAAACCGCGATCATTGAAACAGAGTTTGTAGCTCCTGAGAAAAACAAAATTAGATTTGGATACGTTATTTTAAGCCGATGGTTCAGAAGACTGGGGTTTATCAGCTCCATACTGTGCTGCTGGGGGAGCAACTTTTTCCTCGTTGAAGATTCTTCACTCGTTTCAAACTAAGATAGTAAAGATAATGATGATCGACTCTAAAAACATTCAGGTAAAGACAAGAGGGAGTCGCAGTAATGTCAACATTTTGTTATATTTGCTAGTTGATGTCCTCAAATATCCTTAATCATGACCATGATGCTTAATCTCAAAGTGAGAAGAATTCAACATTTAATTTTAGTTCATTTAATCACAGAGGGGGAAAAAATATCTCATGAGATGATTGTAAAAAAAAATAAGACCCTGAAATGACTGTGGGAAAAGAAAAGAGTTCATGATGCAAATGCACTATAACGCTCCAACTAACGATTACTTTAATAATCTATTATTCTGGTGATTAATTGGAAAAAGAAATTGGCACGTTCTGGTTAGTTTAGACCCCCTGCAAGAAATGTTTATGTTCTTTTTAAATGAGAAAATAAACATTTTATTGCCTGAAATGCAATAGCAGAGTGAATTAAAACCAGGCAAAGTTAAACCTAAACCACTTGAGGAGTTTTTGTTAATATATATTTACAGACATAGGTTTTGTTTTATCTTAGATGCAAAATGTATAACATATATTTTGTACAATTTTAGCTTACTTGCTGCTCCGAATATGTTAGGGTTTTTTCAGTTAGTGGGTTTTTTTGAGTTTGTATACTTCAGTTAACGATTAATAGGTTATTAAATTAGCTGATTTTTTTTCAATAACCGTTTCACCCCTAATTCAACGATGTTCTCAGGGCTTTTGAAAGTGAAACAGATCTTATTCTAATCTCACCAAAGCACACAGTAGCATTTTGAAAACTACACGTTTGTGATGATTAGACAGAAAAGGCTTTTCTCTGGCATCGCTCACTAACAACCAGCTGGCAGGTATGTGCCGCCTAATGGTTACTAATAAAATAAGAACGATGATAAAACCTTGGGGATCGTAAGAAAAGGTTGAATCATTTTTAGCCTTATTTGAGATATTTTAAAGTTCGGGTTGCAGATTGGTGGGGTTCTTAATGAATTTATTTTATGTTTTCTGAGAAAAGCCAAGATAAAAAAAAAATATCTTCTGTACCAACTAATTAACACGTTCACACACTGAGGGAGAGCTGAGAAAAGACTGTGGTTATTGTGTGTTCTGCATAAAACCATTTAATAGGTGGACTGGAGTAGTTTGGAAATGGTTCTTCTGTGGATTTTTGTTACTGCTGATTGCAGCCAAGATTTCGGTGTGACGTCAATAAAGGACACAAAACGTTGAGTTTTCAGTGTGCGTTTCTTTTTTGTGGTGCATTACCTCGCAAACACAGTCCCGCTGCCGCCAGGAAAGGTGTAGGGGTGTTGTTTCCTGAAGACGTGGCCAACCCGGCTGCAGGGGATGATCTCCAGGCTGCCGCCACACTGCCACACACGAAACGAGATCTCTAAAAAAAAACCAAACAAACGCCCATCACAGTCTGTTATTTATAACGGAGCCGCCAAGGGAACATGGAGGATTGTCTTTATTTTGCGTTACCTCGCAGTAATTTACTGGTCAGTTCATGCGGCATGATTGAATACTGAAAGTTTTTCTGCTATAATAAGGTTTTCGAAAGGTTTTTCCATGTAAGTTTTTGTCTCGTTTGTGAGAAGTCTGAAGTTTTATATTTCCTCAGTTAGGGTATAAATGCACTACAAACCTATTTGCAAAATACAAAAGCAAAACAGGTCAAACACGGACTTTCCATCCCTTCTAAGATACAAACAGAAACTTTCTGCAAGAAGGAAAGAAAGAAAAAACACATCCAAACTATTTGGAGTATTTCTGAGTTATTTTCACGGGGTAATAAGTCATCTAACAGTTTTGATTGTGTCTTTTTTGTGTTGTTAGTCTGAATGGCTAATAAAGAGCCATTTTCATGTGCAGCTTCATCTCAACCTTACACAAACATACAAACAAAAGGTGAATAAATAGATTTCGATCCGCTTTTTGCAGCAAAGAGTTAAGAATATAAAAACAAATTTTATTGAGGCTTTTCAAATGTGTGACATTTGTGACTGTATACAAAATACAGGGTGTATATAAATACAGGGTGTATTTGCTAATTTATTGTGAGGCAACACAAAAGAAAACTGTTTCCCCATTTCCCTGGAGGGGCTCTGTAATTTATAACAAAAAGTGTGTGAAAAGAACAACTAATTTAGTCTCCTGCACCTTCTAAATGTTTGAAATGTGTTTATAATTTGCAGTTAGCTTTGTGACATCCTCTGGGTTTGAATGAGTCTGGACTGTCAATCCAGCTCTGAGTCTCTGCCTGCACCTCCCAGGGAGCGCCGTGAATCGCTCTGTCAGCTCATCCCGCTTCCCAACTGAATCCAAAACAAAGGCAACAGGGAGACAAAGCTGCAATTATATCACTCCACAGTTTGCAAATGATCTCCACTGTGTAGACCAGTTATTTTTACGCAGTGTTTCAGTTGTGTTATTATCGAAGCACCGCTGTCATTTCTAAACTGAGAATATAATCACTGAATGGCTTTCTGCTCGTATTGCTTTTGGCATGGAAATGCAGACAATTTCCTGACGCGGCATGAAGAACAAGCAGAGAGCTTCATCAGTAAACATCGCACAGGAGAGTGGGAGTTTAATGAGTGGGAAGTAATCAGTGGGAGCCAAAAAAAAAGAACAGATTACAGCAGGGCGGCAGATTATGAAATAAACTTCCACTGAACATAACGTATAGCTCTCTGCTTGGGGTCAATGAAGCATTCTTGCATTAATTTACGATGCACTATAGAGAACAGCACTGAAATGAACTGAAATGAATCAAAATACATGAAACTGACAGAGTAGGAAAAATTCTACCTTGCTTATTGGCTTCATGACTTTTTCCATCATTGTACCATTTTTCTCCACTTTTCTGTCAGATTATTCTGGTCTTCGTATCTTAGCACATCAGAAATTTTTGACTACATTGACGCCGCTGCGCCATGCAGCTCGGCTGAATTATCAATATTTTATTATTTTTTTTCCTTTTTTTTTCTCCGAAGAGTTTTGCGGCGCTAGTGGCTTGTATTTTTTGTACAGTAGGCAGACAGGAAGGAGGGCTGAGGAGAGGGGGGAAGACATGCGGTAAGGGTCGTCGGGACAGGGAGTCGAACCCGCGACGTCCGCGTCGAGGACTAAGGCCTCCAAACGTGGGGCGTGCTAACCCCCTGCGCCACCACAGCACGCCCCAGAATTATCAATATTAAGGTCAAACTTTAAGAGTTTGTCAAGCGTTTATATTTCAAAACAGAACCTGCCCATAGAAGGTTCTGTTTTGTAAAACGGTCCACCATCTTGATTCCTGTATGAACGGCTCTGCTTAAGGATGAGGAGCGTCGCCCTCTGCTGGACGGCGGCCAAACTACAACAGTAAAAAAACTATCTAATCGGACATTATTAGTTAATCGATTGGAACTAATTTTAATCTAATAAGTTATTAATCGACAATTAATCACACACTAGGCTTATGTAATTGGGTATGTATTAATAGTTGTATAATTACACAAAATGTGTTTCTTTAATGCATTTGTCTGTTTCTACCTGACTGTTCCTGTGTTTCCTCACGTCTATCATTCGGGGTGTGGTCCTCCAGCTCCACCTAATTTTTTTCTTCTTTTGGACCATCATAAATACTAAGTTATTAATTTCTTCTTCCTTTTTGTCATTTATTCCACTGGGAAGAGGCAAGTTTTATAATCCACTGCAATCCTTTTATGTATATTGTTCAAATGGGTTTTTTTCATGTATTAATGATGGGTGTTTGAATATTTTCACTTTAGTTGTTATTACACCATCACAACATTTGTGGTCATAACGCTTGGTTATGACCAAAAGACCAAGCGTTTTCTGGTCATAACAAAACGCTTGGTTTTGTTATGACCACAATGTGCAATGCATGCTAACACTATTATTTTGTACAGAAGGGGATGAACATGCTATGTGCTAATGCTAATATATCAGGTTGAATAAACGGAAACCGCGTCTGAATCCAGACGCAGAAGTTCACTGGTCACACTTATCTAAAGCAACTATGTAAGAAATCAGATTAAATGTTGTTTTCTTTCTGGATTTCATATCCAAGTGAGGTCATTTGGTGTTTTTTTGACCCACAGTGGGGGTGTTGACCCTAACTCTGGGAACTCACCCAGATTTTCGCCTCCCCAGACGTCCATCATCATGTCGTACTTTCCTAGTCGCTCAAAATACTCCTTATCCATGACGAACAGACCGCCAGCAATCATCGGTGTCCTACAGGTGCAGGTGAACAGAGAGGTCAGGGGTTCACAACAAACACTTGGGTGAAAAACAGTCATTTTGTTTCAGGATGTGAGTGTAACTCACTTGATGGGGGCGATGGGGTTGCCTTGTCTTGCTCGTCTCTGCTCCAGAGTCATATAGTCCCATTTAAACACCAAATTCCAGTCAAAGCCTACCAACAGAACCAGAAACAAGACGACGGTTATCATCAGTCAGTAAGTTGTAACACAAGTCATAGTGAGAGACGTGAAAACTGAAATGACCTCCTTTCAGATCGGCCGAGGCGCCCACATACTGAAAGTTGTCCATGTTGATGACGTCAATGATTGGAGAAACTACCCTCGTCTTATCCTGAAACACAGGCGGAAAAATATTTATTTTCCTTCCACTGCAGCTAAACAATGACAGGAAATCTGGCGCATCAGTAAATATTTATCAGAAATCAAAGGACCTCATGATGAAGAAAGTTCAAGTAAATATTTCCACTCAAAATATTGATTCATGCGCTTATGTTTTGAATTTACTTTCTGTTTGAGTTTCAGAGCTGGAAAGCTGTGCAGCTTCGTTATTCCCAGCAGAGCTTCAGTGCAGTGAGACTCAGCTGGTTTAAAACGGATTCAGACAAAACACTGAACACATGGCCCAAAAACACAGAAACAAACCTCCAGGTATTAAAGGAGATCCTTTATTGTATTGTGATTTCACAACCACAAGGAATGCTGTTTCTATCCTCTTTTATTATTTAATGAACCAAATAAGCAAACAATAAAACAGTTTTAGCAAACTGCACACAAAAAACACACCACATTAAGCAGTAAAGTTAATTTCTTTTGGCTTTTTAGAGACTGAACAATTTCTCAGATTTAATCAGTTTAGTTAGCAGTTTGTTGAAGACAATTAACGCCTGTATTTGTTTGAAAACCTGTTTATTTAATTGTGTCTCTCTTTCACTTTTACCTATTAAGGAACAGATTTAAGTTTGATTTAGCTGTCTGGATTCATTTTAAGTTTTTTTGAATCTTTCATTTAACTTTAATTATCTGTGATTTATTGTAAGTAAATTTTAATCCTAAAAGATAAACAAACAACTTTTGATTTTTCTTACTGGAAAGGTCGAGTGTGATTGATTAATAAACATTTAAAAAAGTAAAAGCAACTTAATAGTACCAAATCTTCTATGATGAAGAACATTTTTAGAACCGTTTATGAACGTTTTTTTAAAATGTTACCTGGCAGCTCTTTGCATTTGATGGTGTTAAAAGTCTATACATTTGTTTCAGAGGAATAGTTTGTGAATGTAAAATAAGTTTTGGTTTTGAACAGTGAATGAAACATTTCTGTACTTTTTTGTTAAAGAGCCCCTGATCTTTATTTGTAGGAAAAGGGGGACGTAAACATCATTTTTTGTAAAAGCTATTTTTTAATAAAATGAAGGAAACAAAACAGGATCTCTACATTTTTCTCCTACATGAAACTACTTCAAAATCCATTCATAAACACATTTCACACATCAATAACAGTCTGAAGTATATGTGCTCTGTTGATGGAAAGAAATTGATTGAAAACAAAACATAAACCTTCATTGATTATTGTGAACTGAGAACAAAACTGTGCTAGATACACATGTAAATGTAATTTCAAGCTGTTCTCAGCAGAGAAACTGGATCACACAAACCTTCAAGCTGTCAAGCGGCTCTGGATGGGATGAGATTAGTATTTAGAGATTGTTTCATTTTAGTGCTGCTTTTTTATGAGGTTGTCGGAATCACAGCATAATGTAATTTTAGTTTGACAACTGATCTGCAAATATTGTAAGAAATATGTCTGTACAATATGAGGAAAGCATTTGATTTGAAAAATTATGTTAAATATTTGGATGTAATTAGACTGTGTGTTTTTTAACAGCTTATTGTCCAGTAGACTGGGTTTGATTAGGGATCAGAGTTGCAACATTTGTTGTTCATAAATATATGTAAAAAGTGCTAAAAATCTTTAAAAACTGTGCAATACGCCTTTAGTGATCGTTTTTAGTGATGGCTTAAACAACCAATAGCTGGCGCAGTCTGATTTCACATCAGCCAATAAGGTTGATTGTCCCGCCCCTTTGCTCAGATTGCATCAGACACGCCAGAGAGCTCAGAGCTGACGGTTGCTGCCGCTAATGGCCCGGATGTTCTTGTAAAATTCGATGAAGAATCTTGGAAATCGGTAAGAAAAGCAATGCTAAAACAGCTACACAAAATATATAATTCAAAATAGTAAACCCGTTAAATCCCAGAAAGCTTCCGTAGTGAGTGGCAGAAGCCCGGAAATCCCAGTGTAGCGTCGTGTAGCAAGTGAAGGCTGCAAACGTTGCTGTGCGGCGTTCACTTGTAGCGACCAATAATTACAAGCCACCATCTTCTTAAATCAGGATCGGTTGGAAATCCATGAAAACTTAAAAGCCCGTTATATCAGGAAGACAACAATGTTAATGGTATTGCTTTATTTGCTTCTGAAATACGACTTTGTCTTTCCTAGCTGTCATCGTAACTCAAAGCAAACAAGAAAGGCTCATTTCACTCATGCGGATATGACGTCAGAGCCGTACGTGCAAAGAGCCCATCCAGGATCTTCTGATCAGGTCCAACATCCCTTGTAAGTGTGTGGTGTTGGTTTTAGTCATTGAAGTAACTTAACTTACCTGCCATCTACTAACTATCAGAGGTATTTGAAGTAACCTTTCTTGTGGGTTACACATTTCTTTTTATTTTTACTAGAGTAACTTTATTATGAAGTATCACTACACTTCCTTGAGTAAAATTTTTGGATTCTCTATCCACTGAATGAAAAACAAACGTGTTTTAACCAAAAATTCACACACACACCTACAGTTTTTATTAAAGCTTTTTTTATTGAAAGAAACTGAATTGAAAAGAGCTTTTGCCTTATTTTGTTATTTTTTGTTACTTATAAAAATTGTCATTTTGGTCCTTAAAATACTTACATTTCCACTTAACTTTGTTTTGGTCCATCTGATTATGTAATTTTTAAATATTAAATGTTTGATCATTTGATCTTGGATGGGAACTTTTTACTTGAGTAAAAATATGTTGAAGTAATGCTCCTCTTACTTGAGTACAATGTTTGGGTACTCTACCACCCCTAGTTTTTGATAAAATGTTAGGTTGATTTACCCAGAATGCCCTTCAATAGACGGCTTCCTGCTTTTGGAGCCGACTTCGTTCTGCTTGGTGTTCACATATACATGCAAACTGAGTTCACTTCAACTGAACCGAGACCAAGGTTTTTAGGCAGATCAGAGTCCAATTGCACATTCACACCTCCACAAATGAACCGGACTTTCTAGATAATCAAACTAGAGTTGGTTAAAGCAAACCAAACAGGACTGGTGTGAATGCGCCCTGTGACATTTTGTCTCTGGAATCTACTGCAGTGAGACACCAACCAACGGGCCGACTATCATTTTCACATGCAGAATGTGCATCAAGGCTCTTAGCTAACAATTATGGCGTGCATAACAGTCTCTTAAAATATTAATATTAATCACACTGATATTGATATACTGTGGAGCACTTATGTAAGGTATTAACACTCCTTTAAGAGCTCAAAGACAAACAGTTAGTGCCATTAGTGCATAAAAGAGAAAGAGGCTAGAAGCAATATAACACAATATTAACATTTTGTTGAAAATTAAATGTTTCTGTTTCTTCAAACAACCACTGTTGGCTCACATGTTCAAAGTCCATATGCGGGTTTGAATCCGCATATTTTACTTTCTTCACAGTAAAATTCAAGAACCGTTCAAGCAATTTCAAGGCAAGTTTTCAAACTTCTCCAGCAGCACACTCTGGAGATAAAAATAACACAAATAAACTAAAGAAGACAGTTTGAATTCACTGTTATACAATATCATTTATCACTGTTATTAATAATATGTTGTGATAATATTTTATATTCTACAGCATGGACAAGGTAAACTAAAATATAGCAAAAATTTAAGTTTTGAAATGTCTGTCTTATACACCTGACTGGTTTAATAAAGGTACAAAAAACTCTAAATGTTCTTGAGACATTTTTTGTTATTTAGCACAATAATAAATCATTTAAAACAAAAAAAAGTTTGATCTGATTTAACTTCATACAGTGTGAAAAATGTGCCAGCGTTTTTCTTTATTATCTTTAAATACCTGGTAAATAACCGTTTCTAAATTTAAGCTTTCAATCAAATATTAGATTGCACTTTATCTCAAAGCTGTGCAGTTTGAATATCAAGCACTTTCAAGGACTTCATACAGAAATCAAGAACTTTCCAAATCTTGAAAACACCTAATTGGACTTCAAGCATTTCCAAGGATCCCAAGCACCCATAACGACATTATACATGGCAGTAAAATAATGCAAGTGGGAATTTAACTTTGATTAAAAGGTGGTTTTAGAGAAGAATGTGTTTGAGATTACCTCAGCCACTCTCTCCAGCAGCGGCTCCAGCCAATGATCGTTACATTCACAGTGAGAGTCCAAGAAGGTGAGAACTGGCGCTGTGGCAGCATCTGCACCGCAGACCCTCGAACGCATCAGTCCTGAGCGAATGAAGACGCTTTATCAGAACAAAACGGTTTCATCTTGTCGACCACAGAACGAGCAGCTGACGTTTTCTATTTATTTCTTTGTACCTTCTCTGCGGTTGTTCCTGAGGATGCGAACTTTCTCGATCTTCCCCAGCAGGGCTCCATCCTCCGCTGGAAAACACACATAAATTAAGAGTTTTTACTCACTTCTACGCTCTGATTTAAACAGAATGGTTAGTGACGGGGCAGATGACTCACGGTTGTCACTGTAGTCGTCAACCAAAATGATTTCTTTGACCAAGTGAGGAGGACTTTTCTTTAAGACGCTAAACGGAGAGAAACATGAAACAGATGAATAAATCTGAGTCAATAAATCAGAGAATAATAGCATAGAGAGCACAGCTCTACCTGATGACAGTCCGCAGCAGAGCAGAGCGAGCCTCATTATGGAAGGTGATGACAACACTGGAGGCTGGCAGGTCTGACCTCCACTGTTTACTTCTGCAGCTGAATGCAAAACCAAACAAGACAAAGATGAAAACACACCTCTTTTTTTTTTTTTTTTAAAATGCCCTAACCTGAATATTAGCTTCTACACACAAACATACTGCTGAATGTACAAGCCAGGCTGTTGAACAGATCCTTAAAGGTGACCAATTATGATTCCTTGCAAAGGCTAGCTTAGATCTATGGGCTATATGAAGCATGTTCATCAAACTCATTCTTAGATAATGAGATATTAGTCTGCTCTGTCCTGCCTGTTTTGAGCTCCTTTCAGAATGAGCTGCTTTAGGGCCTTTTGTCACTTTAAACCCAAATAACTGCTGCTGGCCGTGCCCCTAAGTCTACCTTTATGGTCGCACTGAAAATGTCTGAAAACAGATGCACAATTACACAACCGTACATTTTTGAAAAGCATTAGTAGAGCCTCCTGCACAACCAATAGTAATTTATCAGATGATGCTACTAATGTAAAACGGCTGGGTGTAGAAATAACACTTTGAACGTCTAGATATACTTTACTGTTCTTCTTTTGTATTTGTTTTAAATTTACCTAGTTTGTATATAACTTTGCTTTTTTTAACACTAAATAAAATCAAACCAACAAGAAACGTTTTCTGAACGGTAACTCAACAATAAAACTCTTCTCTTTTCCAGAAGTCATTGTGCAGCACATACAGCAGTAAAACCAGCTGACCAAATGTTCTGGGACTCAGCTCGAGTTACTAGATGACGACCTGGGTTTCACTGGGGTTGCTAGGTAACGGCACAGTGCCCATGGAATGTGACTTAATTTTAACAGTTTTTCAAACGGCTTCCAGATGTGATATGCCAAAAAAAATAGCAGGGTGTTTTTTAAGCACTTAGACTGTTTTAAGAAGGAGTTGAGATCCAAAATGGAGGCACAAAAAACCGTCCCCTTTAAATCCAGATGGATCTGATTCTGCCCATAAAGGCATGGAGACGAAGCATGAAAACACACAACATAAACGTGAAGACTGTTGCTCTGATGAAGAAATCCTGCCCAGTAACACCAGTGACACCATCCAGACTGGAAGCAGTGAGACCAGTAAACCCTGTGACAACACTGAATACTGTGCTGGACCCAGTTCAGATACAGGATGGTTTCCAGCAACCACACCTCATGATTAACTCCAGATGTGCAGCCAGTATAAAATGTGTAAACTGCTCCTAAATTTATTTTTTTAACAATTGTGCAACTTTATTTTCCTGCTGAAACAAATTGCTAGAACAAATGATTCAGTGTCTTGCAAAAGTATTCACACTCTGAACTCTTTCACGTTTTGTCATCAGCATATTTATATAATTTTATGTGACCATCCTTCCACTACTGTTCAGTGCAACTAATGATTATTTTGGTAATCAATTAATCCATGGATTATTCTGATGATTAATCAATTAATCAGACAGAAAAAAAATCAGTTAACTATGTAAGCCTTTTTATACAACATTAGAAATACATTGAAAAATGCAAATAAATGATTCAATCAATTTAAGTAAAATGAAAATTTCATTGTCTAAAATGCAATAAAGGAGAATTCCTTTTTAGTGAATACTTAATTTGTAGCTGAGGATGCATCTAAAAAAATACTGATAACATATAATGTATAATTTCGGTACAGTTTTGGCTTAATTGCTGCTTTGAATAGGTTGTTTTTTCAACAAATGCTTTTTGAGTCTGTAATCTACAGTTAATTAATAAACGATTATTTAAATAATTCATCACGATTAATCTGATTAATTGTTTCAGTCCTGATTAAAACTACTGACAGGTGATACAAGGACAATCAGAGGTTTGAGAGTATTAATGCTCCAACCTTTTGTCCCAAAAATACATTCAGAAGAGCTTTAGCATTTAAACCGCCTGTATTAATCTTGCAGAAAGCCGTTCCGGTTCCATTTATACTGGAATGGCATAAATACATAATCTCACTTTACCACAACCTTTGTCGAGACTAAAAGCACTTTCGATCTGGTCTTGAAAGTGCTGTGACCCTGGATTAAACCAACAATAAGGAAGCAATCAGAACTGATGCACATTGTGCAAATGACACATCAGTATTGGATCAATGGACTCGACCCAGCGCCGTCAGCGGGCTAATGGCCCAGACGGTCTGAGTCAGGTCAATATATGAGCAAGCATGTCTGTGTTCATAGAAACAACCCAAAAATCACAGAGCACATCTCAACAGAGGCTGCTGCCATAAAACCACTGAATGGATTTAATGACTTGCTCCATTAGGATGATAAATGCAGCGTTTACACGTCACTGTTTCAAAGGGAAGATGGTCCATACAGCCGATGAACGGTAAAGAAATGAACAAACACATTTCACTGGATTATTGATGAAAAGCTTTAAGCATTTCTCCAACAAAGACACAAATATTCTGCAGTATTTAAAGATCAATTCAAACCTTTGTACAAGAAAATGGTTGACACTAAATATGATAAACTGTCTTTGTTAGATAGCATTGTTAGCGTCAATGTCATAATTATTATTGTTGTTAATACTATTAGAGCTACTATTAACATATCATTGAATGTATTGCATTAGTCAAGAATCTGGAAGAGAAATACTTATAAATAGGGTGACATCATTTTGTATTGTTGCTGGAGAAGGCGTTGTTTTTAATAAGTTTATACTGCTACCCACTCGTTTTGTTTATTGTATTGCTATGATTTTATTTGTAATTTATAGCGTTCAATAAACTTCATAAACACCAAAAATATGTAAGTTTAGCAAGAGAATGATGCAAAAAGTCAATGAAGTTGGTCCAGATTTTAAAGCTAGCAATAAAAAAACCAGAGATAGAAATGATTGATTCAGAGTATTCTCATTCCCTGGGACATAAAATGTTCCCGTCTCTTCAGAGTGAAGCAGAATGTCATCATACTCAGCATGAACACAGAGTAAGAGCATCAAATAAAGCCAGAAAACTGTGACAGCTGAACCTGAAATCTTTGAGCATCACAGAAAAATGAAGATGGAAAAACAGTGTGAGAACATCTAATCACAAAGAATCAGCAACATAATCTGGTTTTTGTTCTGTTTTTCTACATCTGAGAAAGTTACAGACAGCAATATAACTGATACAGACATGAATGTTACATGAAACTAAAGTATCGTGGAAATATTGGAGGAAGGTAACATTGTCACAGAGCAGAGATGGCTATCTGACAAACAGTGGTGTTACTCCACAAACGTTCCTGTCAACAAAAATGAGCAGTATAAAGAACAGATTTCAAATTTTCTTCCTGAGAAATGTTCACAGACTGAAGTGGCTTTCTGGGTGAGTGGGGTCTCTTACATCCCCTCAATTCAGCTTGATCTAACAGCGTAAAAAAACAAAAACACAAACAGATCCCACCCTGAACCTTCAAGATGGAGGCAGAGAAGATGGAGAATGTATTTAATTGGATGGATTTTCTGAGCATTATCCATCCAGCCTTATATTTCAGCTGAACTTCTCTATAGCTCTTTTTTTTCTGGTAACTTTATCAGATTTTAAATACCAGATTTCGGCAGTATTTTGTTTTTTCCAGTTGTCTAAGGCAGTCTTTCTCAAACTGTGATCCGCGGGCGCCCCCTGGTGGCCCGCATGGTACTGCATGTAAAGGACCGTTTATTTGCCGTGACGTCAGCTCAAAGTGCGACGCCACAGCTAGCTTAGCAAAGGACTGCGTTTAAAAACAATAATGGATAAATGGCTTAAAACCGGTGTTCTGTCAGACACGTGTACGCTGTCATTGCCATATGATTTTATTTAATCAGCAACATAGAATCATGACGTAGATCCTCATACATTTTATTATCAGCTGTATGACATCCTGACTTAGTGGTTAACTAGTCAGACCATCACCAAGCAACAGGGAGGCGAGTTTCACACGGCGTGTGTTGTAGTTGACTGCAGCTGCAGCTAGACCCTGCTTTAAATACACGTTGAAACTACGACAATGCATGTATATCTATCTAGTTATCATTGAAAACAATTTGTTGACTTCCTTTCGTCATAACTTGTCGCGTATGCTGAACTGACAACTCCTCTATGCGCATGCGCAGGCATGCGTACTCACTGTATGTATCCTATTCTGACAGCGCATGATAATCAGATAGAGCACCGGGTCACTCAGATGAAAAACTGACAATACTGGTGGACAGAAAGCAATGCCAGGATTACTTATATGATCGGAGGAAGTCAGACCTGCTGAGTACTGATGAGTCATTCATGAGTGATTCGACTCTTTTGAACGGCTCTGTGCCCGAGACCGAGTCTCAGTTGGTGGGAACAGTTATTTGATTTACGAGTTTGCTTGCTTATAATGCTCTGCTTACACGTCAACAGCTATTGTTATTTTTATTTAATCAGCCAATAAATACAATTAATAAAAAGTGGTGGATAATTTTTATATTTAATAGCGGAGGATTTTTATTTCTGCCAAAGCAACTGAAGTCTATTCTTTTCTTTTATTATGCTTCTAAATTACAAACGGCCTTAAAATGTTATTAATGTGCACAACACTTCGAAGCAAAGAACTTATTTTTTGATTTCCATGTGTTTGACGTCCACATTTTCATAATCTATAAATAACTAAAAAAAGCCCCAATTGTTTATGGTTTTGTTGTGGCCAGTCACATTTACAAAATGGCGCCACCCTTCTTAAGACGAACAAAGGAGACAACAATAAGTGAGTTAAGAGACTAATATTTTAGTTTAAAGTTGCACATATTAAGATATTGTGTTATTGAAGGGGCAATATCAAGTTAGGTGATCTGTGAGTGTTTGTTAAATACGCTAATTGGTCCTCAGCCTGAAAAGGTTTGAGAAACTCTGCCCTAAGTTGTTATATTGAATCAAAAACAATGGGTATGTACATGAACCCGCCTACATTGTGTGTGTTAGTGCAGGGAAGTCGGTGTTTCCCCGGTTCGTTTTTGTCTTTTAACAGGAAGACGAGGCGATAACAGTCTGGTCTGATTTATCAGCGCTATGCTGGGAAGCAAAGAGTTATGAGCTGCCCTTGCAAAAACAGTTGCACTTGTGAAAATATTTTTACTGGCTTAAAGAAACCACTAATGTGAAATCTAATTATTTTTAGCAACCATAAAAATAGCAACAATGGGTTCCACTTTTTTGTTAAAAACATTTTAATCTGATGTGACTTACTGTGAAAATCTGGATAATGTCAAACTTCTATAGTAAAATATTTTACAAAACAATCTTATTTTGTTTTTAAAAAATCCTCAGCATTTTCATTCCATTTTTTTATATACAGAGAGAATTCAGACCTCTATTATTTTTAATTCTACAACCACACACTGTAATGTACTCAATAAGGATTTTATGCCAAAAACAAAGTAGTGAAAATTAAAAAATAAAAATAAAAAAACTATTGAAAATTGCATTTCATTTCAGTTGCATTTAATCCAATACCCATAAATAAAATTGTGCAACTAATAACCTTCACAAGTCACCTAATTAGTGAATAAAGTCCATCTTTGTGCAACTTTATGTCAGTATTTGCACAGTTATTCTGTGAAGAGTTTTGCTTGGGAGAATCAGTAAAGGTCAAAGAAAACATCGTAGTTCGGAGATAAATGTGAGGCGATTTAAACAGGATTAGACCAATGAAAATGATCAGTTTCTCTGGTTTTACTCTTTATAGGTATATGTTTGGTTAAATGAACATTGTTCTTTTATTCTATGAACTACTGACAACATGTCTATGAAATTCCAAGCAAAAATTTAGTTTGTATTATCAGAAAATGAGAAACTGTGAAAATAAGGAAAAAGATGCAAAGCTTTCAGACCTTAAATAATGAAAAGAAAACAAGTTAATGTTCATTTAGAAACAACAATACTAATGTTTTAACCCAGGAAGAGTTCAGTAATCAGTATTTGATGGAATCACCAGGAGGTTTTCAACGGGTCTCTTTATTTTTTCCAGATCTGTAAATCGTAATAAATTACTCTGATTGTTTGTGGTCGCAATGTGAAAAACGAGCAAAAGATCAAGAGTTTGCAAGTTCCTGTGTGGGCCTGCTAATGTCACTTATTTTATGTAAAGTGACTATTAGCTTCCCAAAGGGAGCCCATTTCGCAGTGGAATAATGTAATTGTTACACTTTGTGATTTCAAATTAAAGGTTAAGGGAAAGCGGTTGTGTAGAGGTCAGGCTAGTAAATGGGATTCAGCCCAAAAAGAGCTTAATACCAGTTTATCTGCATTCAAATGTTAAGGCTAAATGGGATGAGCGGGGCATGGCATTCTGGCTTAGTAAGAGATAATTTACTCTGATTAATTCAGTCAGCGGTATGTCAGTTCGTTTTTATCTCCTATAAACCAAACAATCTGCAGCCATCACTGGCGGAGGGAGGGGGGTTGTGTTGCTTTATGCCCTTGACATAAAACATCAGTGAGTCTGCTCAGCTGAGACTTCCTGGTTTTATCTCTCAGATAACAATGGAGGGAGTTCCCAGGAGATCGTATCCAGTCTGGTACCAATTAGTCAAGCTGACAGGCGACAAAGAGCAGCATGAAGAAACGCAGTCACACACGCAGCAGATGTCATTAACAGGAACAGCAGGGTGCCTTCACTGGCTCTCCTCTTATACAGCGGATGCTTACTGGTCGTGTCTGGTGTCGGGAACGGCTCGGTCCATTTGGAGCTTGTCGCTCTCCACCTGGTTGAACTTGTTCCTGGAGTAAGGATCCTGACCCGGTCGGACCAAGGTGGCGCCGATGTAAAGGTTCTGGTTGAAATCCTGCCAGCGCACCTTACCTGCACACAAAAATCACAGTAAAAATGGTAGCAGACCTTAAAGTTTTTAGTTCCCAGGTGAAGCAACGACTAAAACAAAAACAAAAATGTGTGAAACTGATGAAGACAAACCTGCAGAATTAGTGTTCTTTATACATTTTCATGTTATAGTCGCAGAAATTCAGTGTGTGTGAGACAGGAATCTTTCATTTTAATTTCTCTATCTTTGTTTGCAAATTATTATGCACAAAACGGTTAGTCTTGTAATGACTATTTGTCCAAAAACTCAAATTCAAAAATCAAAAAACTTAAGACTTAAACGTGATCAAAACAAAAAGTGAATTCAACTCAAATAGTCACTGATGCACCGTGGATTCTGGCTTACGCAGCCCAAACGGTCAAAAAGGGTCAAAACGCAGTTCTTTCTTTGTTTTATTTCACTCTTCAGACAAAACAGGTTACAGGATTCTGCTACTGCTCTTACTCTGGGCTGGCCAGCTGGCCGGCTGACTGACAGAAAACCATATGACCACCCACGTGCATAATGAGCTACCTATTTATACCGTGAAACACCCACGTCCCAAACTGAAATTAATTAACTAATGAAGTGAATCACTAGCCAAAAACCTATTCTAAATAACAAATTAAACAAAAATTCTACTTATAAATCAGCTAGAAAATAAGCAAAAAATACAAATAAACTAAATAATCTAAATTCTAAGATTTAACTGAAAATGGAGAAATAGCTCCTACAAGTCTGTTCTCAACACGTAACGTTGCTTAGAGTGCTGTCCTTGATTAAATAAATTTGAACTGAAAATGTCAAACTGTTTCAAAACTCACAAGTTATAAGTTTAAAAAAATCAATCTAAGACCAGAATAATTAAACAGATTTTCTTCTGTTTTGTGGTGTGTTGCCCTGCTTAAATGTTTCAAATATAACATTTAAACTTCAGTATTCAAACCCAGACTTGACTACTGCCTCAGCTCAAACAGAACCTGTGAGAAAACATTGGCACAAACGTACAGCTTTGAAAAGCATTAGCAGAGCCTCCTACACAACCCTCAAGAATGCAGCAAGTCGTTTCTGGATGGTAAATCAGCAACAAAACACTTGTCTTCTCCAGCAGCCATTGTACAGAGCATGCAGCGGTAAAACCAGCTGATCAAATGTGTGGGATCTCAGCTTGGGTTGCTAGGTAACGGTGCAACAAGATTAATTTATGGCCAAAAAACAGCTTGGTGGGGGTTTTTAAGAGCTTGGTCTGTTTTTAGAAGCAGTTGAGACCTAAATGGAAGAATAAAAACATAAGTGAATTTCACATAATAGGTCCCCTTTAAGATCAGTTTTCATGATTTAGGAAATGAAAAAGGGTTCCTCCTCACATGTGCCAGACATTTGGGAAGATGTTTTATTGACGGATGGATATTTTGGAAGGCGTCTAATCCACAAAGATCATACCACCATTCAAATACATTGAGGGTAGTGTAAGTACTTTACATTTAAAAGCTTTAACCATTTAACTTCAAAATACCAGTGGAGAACCTTTCAGATTAGTCAGTCCTTCATCCCACGTCGACAGCGTCCCTCAGCCTTTAAAACGCGAATGTCCCTAAAGTGTTAGCATGCTCAGAATCTTAATGTCAGTTTTTCAAAGTTCTGGGATTCTGTACTTATCTGTAGCTTCAGAAACACCACAATTTTTTAAACTCTAAATGTCGACTGACAAGAAAGAAAACCACACAATCATATTTAACAGCTAAAGAAGAAGTCAAACTAATTTAGGAGTGATAAACTGTCAGCAAACGTCCAAAGACTGTCACAAAGTCTGAAAACGTGTTTTTGTACTGAACAGTGGTGATACTTCACTGGGAGTAAGAACTGTGGGCAGCAGCCCGTCTGATGCAAGACTCCATCAAGTGAGGCAGTGAGAGCTGCAGCTCAACAAGGCGGCGCTCAGAGAGGCTGACGGGGAATTTATGCTGCATGTATGCATGAATATGCTGAGTAGGATTCATGGGAAAAGAGCGAGGACACATCATGAACCGCTGTGAGTCAGGGGGAAAAAAAAAAAAAAGCTTTGTGTTCGCACATTTGCTGCAGCTTTAAACAATATGCAAACCAACAAGTGCGGTTTATTTTTAAGAACAGATATTATTAGGGTGTCTTCAGATGCAGGGTGACCAGATTTCAGGGAGCGAACTGCGCTGCAAACTGAGTTGTCACATTTAATTTCACAGTTTAACGTGGATTAATGACGCGCAGAAAAACACAGATATTAATACGACCCATTAGTACAGTTCAGCTGTTGGTTACTTGAGGGAAACATGTGGAAATGTGAGATTACAGCGTCTCTCGGCGTAGATGAGCGTGTGTGCTGCAGACAAAGAAACAAGCCACTCTCAGAGGAGGGGAGAGCGAGTCATTCATGTGTCTGGCATGTTAATTAGAAGAATGATATACAACAGAACTGGAGACGCCGTAGCATGCGACTGCGATGTCCTTGCTGATATATGTCGGAAGGAGGAGTAATTAATCAGTGTGGAGAAATTTAAACAGCAATGATCTGCATGTGGGTTCCTCCCTGCAGCACTGGACTGTTGGTGGAAATGCAGAGGTTATAAACCTCAATCAAATGAAGAGCAAAAACGATTAATCGTGATGAATTGAAATAATTGTCAACTAATTTAGTAATCGATTAATCATTAACTGGAGTATGCAGACAAAAAAAAAAAAAACGAGCCATTTTCTGAAACAACATAGTCAGGGAAGTAATCAAGCCAAAATAAAAACTCTTTTTCTGCAATCAAAACTCTCCAAGTGACAGTTTTAGCTGAACCTGGTTCAATTCAGTAAAAAATATCTTCTGTTAATCACCTTTTGCTGTCCAATAACTAATCAATTGATCCAAAAATGAGTCCCAGATTATTCTTACACTGTACTGATGTTAAGTTCAGCAGAAATATGAGCTTTTCACTGTCTTGTATTTTTTTTTATCTGCAGATGGATTCTTTGCTACAAATGATCAAGCATTCAGTAAAGAAATGTTTATTTTCTTGTTTATTTGCATCTTTTAATATATATAAAAAGGTTTACGTAGTTAAATTAAAAATCTGCAGCATGTCGCAAATTTTTTTAATCTGATTAATTGACAGAATAATCAATTACAAGTTAATCTCAGTATATTAGTTGAGATAATATACTGCTGAGTTCATGACAGTAAAAACACGTTTGTCTTTTTTATGGGTTGCAAGGAGAAAGTCTCTTCTCTCCAGAGGGAACATTACAGCAACACTTAGTTTGTAAAGTTGCACCTGAATAAATGCATGAGACAGTAATAATAATAAAAAACAACACAGCCTTTCAGTAAATATGTCTCACACCTTAATCTTACAGTGTAGTGAAAAGTGAATATGCCAGGAACGATAAACGATTAATTGTTGCATAAATAGATGCAACAATTCATCTATTCATCTTTAATATGAATTTAAAGTTGTTAAACTCCACAAAGAACATCATATAAACATTCAAATACATTGAGGGTAGTGTAAGTACTTTACATTTAAAAGCTTTAACCATTTAACGTCAAAATACCAGTGGAGAACCTTTCAGATTAGTCAGTCCTTCATCCCACGTCGACAGCGTCCCTCAGCCTTTAAAACGTGAATGTCCCTGAAGTGTTAGCATGCTCAGAATCTTAATGTCACTTTTTCAAAGTTCTGGGATTCTGTACTTATCTGTAGCTTCAGAAACACCACAATTTTTTAAACTCTAAATGTCGACTGACAAGAAAGAAAACCACACAATCATATTTAACAGCTAAAGAAGAAGTCAAACTAATTTAGGAGTGATAAACTGTCAGCAAACGTCCAAAGACTGTCACAAAGTCTGAAAACGTGTTTTTGTACTGAACAGTGGTGATAAAGTTGTTAAACTTTAAATTCATATACTCTCCACTTCTCTCTTTCTCATCAGACATTAATCTGCTTCCAACTCTTCCTGTGACCTTTAGCCTCCTGGGAATCATCTGTGTTCAGTTGGTGGCTCCATCCAACAGGGGAAACATGCAGCGGAGGAGTTCTCCACACGTGGAATACAATCAGTGCACATGATGCTTTTGCTGCACTGCAAAAACACAAAATCTGACCAAGTATTTTTGGTCTAGTTTCTAATGTAAATATTAGTACACTTGAAATAAGACAAAGCAAACTTACAGGTCACTTTTAAGCAAGAAATAGGAGCTTGTTTTAAGTTGGCACATGGTTTCACTTATAACATGGAGAAAATGTCTTATAAGTAAAATAATCTGCCAATGGCACTAGAACTTTTTCATTAATATAAAAGAATCATTTACAAAAAATAAGCTCCTATATCTTGCTTAAAAGTTAGTTAGTTTTATTTCAAGTGTACAAAGATCTTTGAATTAGAAACTAGACCAAAATACTTGGTCAGAGGTTGTGGTTTTGCAGTGTGCAATAAAGATATCTATCAAAGTTAAAGCACATTTTCTTGACTATTATTCTTTTCCTTGATCAAAATGTCCCAGCCTCTCTTTAGCATCTTCATCAGCAGTGAAACTCCAAGCAGCAGGGCCAGTAAATTACTGGCATGCAGAATTTGCATGTGTAAAACTTGAAACTTAGCAGCAACATATTGTGCCGCTCTGCTGCAGTCCAAACATTACATTGCACATGCTGACACCATTAAGGTGATAAATGTGTAATAAATTGTGCAGCTCTGCTGAAACGCTGTAAACGTTCAGCTCTTAAGATTTCTTCAGTCTTATCAAACATTCTTATAAGATATGAAAGCTGCAGGTTTAGCATAAATGGGACTGAATTTACAAAGTGAGAAGGCAACAATAAGGGCATAGATTACATTTTTGTTTCAAATTAGCAAATAGAAAATGTCACCCACCTATAAATGTTGACTTTGTGCAGAAATAATGTTAAAAAAATAAAAAGCATTTTGTTCTCCAGTGGTTTCAGGACTTTGGTCTACTGTATCCTCCGATCTGCTTAAAGCTGATGTGTTCATGTTACAAACCCGACTTTTACTTCTTTCATACATAATTTAAAACATACTTAAAACATTATTAATATTTTCTAAATTATATTGTCTCATATGAATACTTCAGCAGAAAGCAAGCTGACCTGAATGCAGCTGATCTTACAGATTAATGCAAAACTCTGACATTTACTCTTCTGCTGCTTTATTTTTATTCACAAAGAAACAAAACTAGAAAAAAGTAATCTAATTGAAAGTTAGCTTTGTGTTTTGTCAAGTTTTTATCCCACTGAATCGAATCTGCATTATCTTAGTTCTGATTTTCATGATAAGATCCACTTAGTAAAGGATTTACGAGTTATGACGATTTATTTCTGTCTTTCTGAAAACTTTTCTTATTTTAATGGACCCTTTCTTGCTGGGAAAGTTTATTTATTTGACATTTTCCCTTCTCTGTAAAGTCCAAGGAGAAACATCCGTCTAGTTTAAGCCAGCAGTTTATTATCTCCGTCTTGTCTGCCTGCAGTGTGATCTGTGGAACCTCACAGATGTTTGAACACTTTCTCTTTCTTTTGCCTCTCTTCACTAAGATGCTCCAGACTGAAAACATTCAGGAAGTCATGCTACGCTGATGTGTTTCCAAGCAATAGATGAAGGATTTATGTTCAGAAATGCTGAACATAAATACACATCTGTCCTAAAGTGACACCACAAACACTGAACAATGGTGCATATTTAATTCAACTGGAGTTTTAAGTTCACTGTCCTTTATAAGCAGGGAAATATGAAAATGTTAAGATAGACTTGCAACCACTCAAAGTAATTAGGACGGAAATGATTAATCAAATTAATCGTGATGAATCGATCATTAAAATAATCGTCAACTAATTTTGTAATAAAGTTATCATTAACTGGAGTATCCAGACTCATAAAAGGCCATTTGTTGAAAGAACAACAAACTTGGAAGCAGTACAAAAATTTATATATGACAAGTTATACAGTTTTTTTAGATGCATTCTAGCTACAAATGATCAAACATTAACCGCAGGAATGCTGTTATTGTCTTTTAGGAAATAAAACGTTTATTCTCTTATTCTCTTGGCTTAAAACGTGGGAAAAAAGAAGCCGCTTATAGTCAGAAAAATACACACAAAGGTACACATTTTTGTCTAATACTGATTATACATAGCTAAATAAATACTGACAGATTAAAAACATGCACTCCATCGGAATAAATGAACAATAATGTTCAGCTTTTACATTTCTGGGGGAAAATATTGCCCTCTCACAAGTTAGACACATTTTAATGTGTCTAACTTGTTTTCAAGTGATAATTTAATTTATTAAGGGAAAAGCTGTCAAAACCAACATGGCTCTCTATGTGAAAACATTTTTCCATCCTTGGCAGCAACAACTGCCATCAAGTGTTTGTGCAAAATGTCGATGAATCTGACATCACTGGAACTGGAGTAACTCTGACTTACTCTGCTTTGCAAAACTGGGCATTTAAAGCAAAAACGACCTGATTAGGGTGATGGCACAGTATCTCAGTTTGGTGGAGGTCCAGACATTGACTAGGCCACTCTAAAACCTTCATTTTATCTTATTTTATCCAATCAGAGATGAACCTGCTGGAGTGCTGTATAATCTAAATGAGTTTAAAGGTCAGTGACTGATGGCTGGAGATTCTCATAGCATTATTTTTAGAAAAGATGTTCGTGTTATGCCTAACGGGATAAAAAAAACCTTTCACCTCATCAGTCCACAGAATATTTTCTCCAGAGTCTTGAGAATCATCCAGATAATGTTTTCTATAAATTACATTTTTACTAGAATCAGACCTGAGGATGGTAAGTGAAGCTAAAAATTAGCTTCCCAAAAATGTCAGGTCAGAACACTAAACTGATGTACCTCAAAATTTGTTTTACTGCTAAAATTCTATCCATTTGATGCTAACCTAAAATTTGCTTCTTTAATCAGAGGTTTCAGATCTGCACATGGCAGCACAACCAGTTTTAGAGCAAAACTAATTTTTCCTTGCCGACCATCTTGAAAAATGGTCATCATTTAGAGATTTTCAGTGGCTAACACTCTTTTTTTTTTTTCAAAAACATCTGTGCCAAAATTATGATAAAATATTGAATTATGGGTTGTACTACAAGTGTGAGGCTTCATTTAAACCTCTGAATTGGTCAAGTCCTGATCATCGATGAACAACTTGTTCCTAAAACACATTAAAAGATAACTTAAACTATTGTCTTCATATTTAATGTGTATATGATAAAATGTGATCTTTAAGGAGAACATTTATCATTCCACGCTCCATTAGAGGGACCAGATGTTGCATCACAGCTGCATCATTCCTTTTTGTGCAGGAATGTATTTGGAAACCTGGTTCATAAAGAACTTACTGACTAACATCTGGGCCAGAATCAGCTAAAAAACACAAATCAATGGAGCCTAGGAAGAAAACAGATGGTTTCTAATTTTATACATCATAATATTCATAGATGATTAACTTGTTGTAGCCCATCTTTCTAAAGTAAGAATTATTATTTACAAGTGGGAAACACTATGGCACCTTGCAGACATTTAGGGATACAAACATTTGATGATGTCATAACCAAGGACGAGTGTCAATTTGGGGTTGTTAAGAAATTAATATATATGAGCAGTATATTTCTTATTGGATAACTCACAATGCAAACACACAACAAAAAAGCTGAAAAAGAAAACAATGAACGTATAGAAGGGGTCAAAGTTCACCTCAATGAAATGAAGTAAAAGTTCAAATAAGTGAGAGATTGTAATAAAGAAGGTCAACAAACCATTGAAGTATGAAATGGGTTAAGTTTCCCTCATGTCTGCAGTACATTACACAAATATTGGTCTGGGTTTCAAAGAGCATGCACTAACCTTTAACTAAGCATTAACCTGAATCCCATTAAACATTTATGTGAAGTGTGTGAGAACCAAAACAGCTACTCAGCTTACACTGAATAAAGATGATCAGCCATTCAGGAAGCAGGCTTTCAAAAATTATGACATAGTAACTGCGCTGGTTTAGTTCATTTATCTGCTTTAAATATTTTAGTGTGAGGACTTTAAGTGCATTACGACTTCCAGAGCGACACATTTATTAATAGAATGAGGAAAATGCTCCATCTTTACATTTTTCACCTCCTAATCTTTTCATCTTTTAATCTTCAGACCTCATTTCCAGGCCCTTCTCTTCCTCCATTTCTCTCTTGCTTATCTCTGCTTTTTTAGGTGAGTTACTGTTGAAAGTTATACGTGAAACAAATTCAAGCGTGAAGTCTCCCTGAAGTTGAAACGTCCTGATTTCTACGGTTGGGTGAGATGAAAGTGTTCAGCAGATGCAGGTCTCAGTCGTGTGAGGGATACGAACAGGCTACTGTGGCGCTGAGTGTAAGTGGTAATGAGAGATAATCAATCAGCCATGTTCTCCAGCTGTTACTCTCAGTTCTACTATATGCCAAAATATCTGATATAATGTTTCCCAGGTCAGGCTGGATACGCAATACTTTCTGACATTATTACCCGTTTATCTAAAATAAGCATTTTAGCTAATTTTTGAAATAATACCTAAGTTTAGCATATCATGCTAGTCAGTATGATAGCGATAACTCACATGCTACTAACAGCATCTTTGCTAAATTTAGCTTATAATGTTTGTATGTTGATTGGCGTACGTTTATGTCAACATCATAGTGACATCCAAAACTATATCGGTAGCATTTAAGCTAACATTAGCATTTTAGCTAATTTTCATGTAAAAGTTAAGCTTCACATGCTGAATGGAGTAAGTCAATGTTAGTCAACATGCTAGTGATGCTATTGAAAGGCTTTTATCTAACCTTCACATTTTCACTAATTTAGCTTAGACAACAGTTTGCATATTAGATGAGGAAGTCAATGTCAGGCAACATCATCGCAATAGCCTACATACTTTCATTTAAGCTAACATTAACAATGTCAGGCAACATCATCGCAATAGCCTACATACTTTCATTTAAGCTAACATTAACATTTTAACTAAAATGTTAATGTCTAGCTTTAGCTTTACATGCTAAATGGAGTAATTGAATGTTAGTCAACATGCTGGAAATGGGCTGTATGCTGTTGAAAGCGTTTTATCTGACCTTTGCATTGAACCAATTTTAGCTTTTACACACTAAATGGAATAAGTTAATGATTGTCAACATGCTTGTGATTCCCCACATGTAATTAAAAAACATTTTAGTTAACCATAGCATTGTGGCCAATTGTGGCAGATTGTACACTATCTGGAGTAAGTCAATATTAGTCAACATCCCTGGTCATAGCCCACACGCTAACCTTAGCATTTTAGCTAATTTTAGCTTATCCAGTGTTTGCATACTACATGGAGAACGCTACTGGAGGGCATCATGTTAGTGATATCCCTCATGCTAATGATAGCATTTTAATCTAAAGTAGCATTTTAGCAAATTTTGATATAAATGCTATACTTAACTTTCTGAACGAACTAAGTAAATGTTAGTTGTCAATATCGTAGTGACAGCCAGGTGCTATTGACATCACTTTAACTAACTTTATTATTACTTGATTATTTTAGCCAATACACACCTGTGAGTTTGTTACTGACGATCAACATGCTACAGAGAACATTTTAGTTAACTACAGCCTTCTATTTAACCACACAGCTCACTGTGGTTAGCAATTAAATTCAGTCACTGCTAATAAAAATGATTTTCGGGGATGTTTTCTCCATTACAGAAGGACTGAAACTAATATTGATATGAGAAGTTTTATGCACCGAAATCTCTCATCTTGATGGAAGAAAAATCTGTAACCAATGAGGAAACATTCAAATGCAAGCATGATACCCTGGGGGTAGAACTGTGGTGAAATAGTCAGAAAAGCAGCAGAGGAAAAAAAAGAAACTAGCCTCATGATTCCCCTCATGCTGAAATTATGTTTTCCCAAATATGAATGCTATCCAGCAACAATTGCACAATTGTCCTGGAGATCACAGGGTGGTTTTAATTCTGTCTACACCGGTCTCATCACAAACTAGAGGCACTCTCACACTTAAAAAATAAATAACTATAACTTACATCCCGCAAATAAAAATAACTGGACATGAAAATGTTGAGAAATGTGGTGCAACATTGAGAGAACTGTATTTGTTTCTTTAAATAAACAACAAATATTCAACAATGTGTAGCAATTCCCAGTTGAAGTTTAACATCTTGGACATAAAAACCATGTTGATATATAAATGATATAAATCATGATGGATGCCAGCTACTGAACTGCATCCTGCCAACACGTCCTTTCAACTTGTGACACAATGTTTTGTTATTTAACTGTGTGGGGGGGAAAAAATTGCATTAAAATCTATCAAGACTTCAACTGAAGCTACAGCACTTCATTTAAACCGAGCCTTGCTTGAATAAAAACATGAAGGAAATGTAGGTGGAAACAAATGTTCTCATCAGCCTCGCCTTTATCAGATTGCACCAAAACCTGCAGGTAATCAAGATTGGTTTTACATAATAAGATGAGCACCGGAATTTCAAAGGGCAAGGACAAAGAGGTTTAGAAAAATTACAATTGGGCTGAACCAAGACTGTTACCTTCAACTGATGCTGAACATTAGATTTGTTTTCTTTTTTAATTCTAAGAAAGTAATAACCATTATGTAAACAGCTTGACACGTTTTTCTCTTGCTCAGTTTTTTTCGGTCTACAGATGATCTGTGAGCTCATTGAGGCGAGGTCGTTTGAGGAGGTGTGTCGTCCCACCTGGTGGCAGAGCGTCGATGGTGTGCGCCTTTTCATCGGCGCCGTGAGATTTTCCCCGGCTGGACGAGTAACTGGAGCTCCATTCATCCTGAAAGCAAACACAAAACAGACATTTCCACTTAGATATTTAACAGATTGCTATGAGAATCTGAGTAGACCAAAAAGGTTGATTTAAAACAGAATGTGAATGAAAAAGTACAGCGTCTGAAATATTCGTACTCCTTGAACATTCTACATTCAATCTCCAACTATGGTTTATTTTATGTGATTAGATCTTCACGATAACAAGTGATGCTGGATGATAAATTGTCCCAGACGTTATTGCAATAAACAATAATATTGTTGTTTTGAGACCATTTTTTTCATGCGATTAATTCATTTATTAAGACAGGTTTAACCATCACACAGTAGTTCAGCTGGTTTTATTTAAGGATTTCCCTGGATTTAGTTCCATTTATCTTCCCATCAACTCTGGGAAGCTGAAGAAAAACCTTCCCTACAGCATGATGCTGCCATCAACATGTTTCATGATGTGGACGTTGTTTTCACTGAGTTAGTTTTGCATGTAGGATAAAAATAAAAATAACGGATCTCAAGCTCCATCCATCCCTGCAGTTATTCTTTCATTCATCATCAGTCATCAGTAACACTCTGTTGAACATTATTAGCTTGAATAATTTCTTCCTTGAATATTTTACTCTTTCATTTGAGGTCTGACAAATTTCAGTTGAAACGTTCTCTTTTTAAACCACTTGATTCTCTCCTGTACTGTGAATCATTCGAGCATAAGTAACAGTGTTTTATTTTAACAACGTTATAGATGTGAGGTTTGCCAAAATGTGTTTACCCTGTGAATTTATTTTGTTTAGTCAACAAGTTGTTTCTCCAGACTTTAAGTTCTGTTAAGTTCTGTCTCTTGGCAGTTGGTGGTTACCATAGTAACTGGTACGTGACGGCTCCTCCCTCTTTTTTCTGTTGCTGTTTGTAACTGTGGTACGTATCAGAATCAACTCTGTTTTCTTTACAAGTATTATATTTTAACATATATTTTAGATAAATTTAATCATGTACAGTGTTTCACGAGCAATGTTGCCATGTTTTGTATATATTTTTAACCTGTTTTCATTATTAATGTTGTCCATTTTAGCTATGTTTAATTTGACAAACATTAACTGCTGCTAACTGCTCATCGGGAGATATTGCTCTGTAGTTTGTCATGAAGTCGACCTACTGAACTTGAGATGAACATAGGAGAGCTACACATAAACATACCCTGGACTATAGACTATAATTAAAAATAAATTATCCCATTCTGTCATCACTTCAGTTGTCTACCCCTTAGACAATAAATCTATCAGATTTCACCTCATTTATGGTGTAATACTGTCATGGATACGCGCTAAATCCTTAAAAATCCAGACATCTTTATGTTTCAGATAATCCTTCACTGAATTATACAACAGGACACCTTTGCCTTTGTCTTTACCATACACCGTTACAGACCCATCCATCTTTGCATCCACATTAAAATCCAGTGGATCAATAAGCAGAGAGGCAGAGCAATTAGTACCATTCATTCCCTGTTCAATCTTGATGCACTCAGTTTAATAAAACTGCTGCTCAACTTTTTTTTTTTTACCCACTAGTTCATTTTCACCTTCACCCTCTTTCCAAATGTCTTATTGATCCATTCTTTTACTTTTTACTGCTACAGGACAATTAAATGCCACCACTGCAGTGTTCAGCAGGTATTTACTTACACCTCTGAGAAATAATTTTCTTCTCTTTATTCAGTTTCATCATTTTTTAAGCCTTTTCAACACCAGCAAGAGAAAAAAAGAAGCGCTTCATCATTTGGATTCTGTGTCTGAGTTATTTTATTTCCCATTCTGTGGAAAGAGCCGGAGCCCACTCAGTCCAAAACCACCACATTTACAAAGTGTGGGAACATAATTCAAAACAACCATACACCAAAATGTTTACACAAACATAATGACTCTGAGAGTTTAGAAAAGATGAGTCAGACAGATGGTAAAGGCTCAGCGTGGGATGAAAATTAAAACTGTTAGTGTTTGTCAGATTCAGCCATTTTAAAAGGGGAAAAGAGGACAAACATTTAAAAAGCTGCAAATAAAAAGTTAACTTTTTACAAAAAGATCTTGCTTTAAAGTGTTACAGCTGGTGCTTAACGTTCATAGCTATGAGTATTAAACCAGTAAAACATCTCCACTCAACTACAGTTAAATAATAAATTTAACAAATTAAAATATCCTCTTCTCCATTATTGTAATTATTATGGGTTACACCAGTGGTGTCCAAAGATTTTTGCCCTGGGGGTCAAAACTGGGAAAATTAAACTACTGGTAGGCCAGAAAAATTATTAATTTTTTTTGTTTGTTTGTTTTACCTGCTCAACAACTCAATACAGTACATCTGAATTGGTTGAAGCTAAAAACTCCACTGGAGGAGTTTTGGGTAAAACATATTTGCAGACAAAGATGGTTTTTGTCGTAAAAGTAAAATGTATATGCTTTGTAAAATTTTGGCTTAATTACTGTTCTGAATATGTTGGGTTTTTTCACCAAAAGAACTTGTATATGCATCTAATGATTAGTTGATTACTAAATTAGTTGACAATTATTTCAATAACTGATTAATCACCAATAGTTTCAGCCCTGCTTAAGTTTCCCTTTGTCCGTTCAAAAGCCGATCCGTCTCTTTAAATCCCTGGGAGCTTCCCAGGCCACGGCTCAGCCAAACTACACAGGAAACTCCTCACTAAACCTCCGTTATAGAAACACAGCTTCTCATTAAAACATCCTTCAAGATGCATAAAATCTTTGCATCGAAGTGCAAAGCCAACATTCAGAAATGTCCGGGATGAAACAGCGCTGGTGTACGACTTTATAGGAGGCCTTTACCACCTCTAAGTTAGAAGAGAGAGAGGTAAAAACCTGCATGCATCACGTTTCCAGTTAAGAAGCACGAGTTACAAGCCTTTTCCCCATATATAGAAGGAAATGCCAAGCTGTGACTAACAACATTAACTCTGCTCTTGCTGATTGTCGGTAAATGATGACTGCGTGAAAACAAGCCTGCAGCATTAACACCTGCGACCCTGCGAGTGATGCAGCTAAATGGCATTCAGCCATTTCAAATTAATTATTTACTCCTCCTGCTGCGACGTACAGCCTGCCTTCAGTCAGACCTGCAATCCAGAAGCAAAACCGCCGCACATTAAAAACCTCAATCGACTCCAAGAGCGTCATGCTACCATCAGTGCCTCGTTTGACTGAGGAAGCGAAGCCTAATGGGACGAGGCGGCGGCGGCTCAGGAGTTACAGCAGTTTGACTCCTGTAATCACTGGATCCTTGGTACAGCCTGTTAACACAATGACACTAATAAAAAACATACAGCTAGAGAAAATCACTGCAATATAAAGCAGGTCGTGCTTTTTGTGAGCGCAGTTTGCGTGTCCGGGATTTGTGGGGAACTGTAGCTCAACACGGAGAACAACAGGACAGAACACATGAGGAGATGAAGAGAAAAAAAATCCAGTGCTTCACCAACATCTGGATGTAATAAATAATGCTGATTGAATCATGATTTAAAGGGGCAAAAACAAGGAGCAGATGCAAAAAGGTAATTTTTTATAACAGGCATCACATGAGCGGTCCAACCCTCAGCTGCCTCTGAAACAATAAGCCTGACTAACACGAAGCTCTGATAAAAAGACAAACAGTTAAACAGTAAAAGTTGTTTTATTTGGACTCATGGCACCCTGCTGTGGTTACTTCCAGTCAGAAGGGGGTCAGTAAGAGCTTAGATTCTCATCATTTTTGTCTCCTGGCGTTAAAAGCGAAAAAAACAAAAACTTGACTGTCTCCAAATTTATGTTTTTGATTATTTCTTAAAATAAATGTTTCCTCAGCTGTTGCTAATCTTAACAACCAATAATAATATATGATGCCATTTCTAATATTTTATTAGTGCTCAAATAATCAGAAACATGTGAGGTCCAAATGTTAACAGTTAGGGAAATTATGTAAATATTGGCTGTCACGCTCTAAACCTCGTCACATTTGTGATATTACCACTGCAAATCTCAATGGATTTTACTGGGACTTTATGGGAGAGACTAACAAAAAAAATGAAACACAAAACTTACATGTGTTTTAGGAACACCTATTACACAAAATACTTAATACATAAAATTTATTTTATGACTAAGTAAAAAATTGAAAAACATTTTTATATATTCTTTTAAGTGTTAGAACAAAGTAAACATAACATTTCTATTAAAAAAGTGAATACACTTCCATTCAGAAAGAATAGTTTGTAGCTATGTAAAGAATAAGAAGAATAGTCATATTCTTACTGTGTTGTACCATTTGTGTTATTTGATGTGAATATCCTCTAAAGATGTTGCATAAAAACTCAGGTAGATTACTAAAACCAACTTTTCTGGTACTTTTATATGTAAAACCTCTGCTCAGTTATATTATTTAATATTCAGTTTATAGAATATTCACTGAACTCTGATCCAGATGTATGCAAAGGAAAGACTTTAGCCGCTCAACTTCTCACGGCCTGCTAAGCTAGGTTGGTGGAATCAACGGACTCGCTCACTCTTTGGTTACCTAGCAACTCACTCATTCTTTGGTTACCTAGCAACAACCTGCTGAGTAACTCGCGCAAAAGCAGTTTAAGGTTTCTCCACTGTCCTCATAACTGCTTGAAAATAATTTTAAAAAAACAACAGCCTGAAGTGAAAACAGTGGATAAACAGGAACGATCTCGTTACCAGTTTGGCAGTACTTCAGATATTCAAAACAAAAAAACTGATCAACAATTATCAATATCAAATGCTATGAACACTTATATTGTGATACTGTTTTTAAGCTGTATCGTCCAGCCCTACTTTGGGAGCAACGTCTTGAAATTAACATTAACATTTGGTGATGGCAGCATGATGCTGTGGGGGATGCCTTTTTTCAGCTGTTCAGAGTTGAGGGAGTTTAAGACAGGATAAAGAAGATCTGCTGAAATCTGAAAAAAAAAAAACCTCTCTGTGCCGCTTCTCTGCAGTCCTGGCTGAGGAATCGCTGCTGCTACCCAGCTCACAATTAAGGTTGGTGTACTTTTAATCGTCATCTCTCTTTCATCCCACCATCTAGCAGTTACTGTTTGTCTTTTTCTACGTTTCTGCCCTCTGTTGTCTGGCTTCGCTATCTATGGTGGATCTGCAATCTCACAGATGGTCACGGCACATAAAGGCAAATAAAAAAAAACCCTTTCACTTCATTTAAATATTTTTGGACCTGATTTAAGATTTACACACACACACACACACACACCCACACACACATTGAAAATAAGGCTTAGTAATTGTGCAAGGACAAATCCAAATCCATGAAACCCTATTTGTACTAGAATTTTGCTGCCAAAGCAAATATAAAGAGAAGTAGAATTTTAGAGCTTGGGTGAAAAAGCAAACTGGGTAGATTAGAAAATAACTTTTGAAAGATTTATGTATGTCTGCATAAAAGTTAGTGAAGATTCAAATCATTGTTTGCTCATGTTTATTTGTGCCCTTAAACTGCAAAAATACAAAATTTTACCAAGTATTTTTTGTCTAGTTTCTAGTGGAAATAACTAAATATACCCCAATAAGACAAAACTAACTTACAACTAACTTTTCAGCAAGATATAGGAGCTTGTTTAAGGTAAATAATTATTTGATATTGAGGAAAAAATACTTGTCCCATTGACAGATTATTTCACTTATAACAGGACATTTTCCCATGTTATAAATGAAATAATCTGCCAATAGAGTAAGTACTTTGTCATCAATATTAAGGAAATATTGTCTTAAAACAAGCTCTTATATCTTGCAGAAAAGTTACTTGTAAGTTAGTTTTGTCTTATTTAAAGTGTATTGAGATATTTGCACAAGAAGCTAGACCAAAAATATTTGGTAAGATTTTGTGTTTTTGCAGTATACACCAGTGTGCAAGTATAAAATCAAATCTCTCCCAGTATTTTTAAAGTGAGCCTTTATAAAAACTGAACTTTAACCCCAGTGTTAACGTCTGTGGTCAAGAACTCTGACCCTCTTTTAAAGTGTTTTGCACATTTTTGGCCTTGAATCTCTGTTTTCCTACTTCTTTTTTCTCCTGTTGAGAGCCACTGGTTTGTTTTTCTGCCTGTTTTTTTATTCCTGTTTATCTCTGTGCTTTGGTGTTGGTTAGGACGCAAAAAGAAGAAGAAAATTTATGTAGGCCAAAAAAGAAAAAGCAGTTGTAGAGTTGTTCAAATTCATGTTTTAACTCAATGGGGTAGAAAATTGAAAGAAGTGAGAAGACAACTGACTTAATAAGAAATGTAATAGGAAATAATAACATTGAAAATGCGCTCATAAGTCAGACTTGAAACCAAATTAAATGTCTAAGCCTTTTTCTTTGCCAAGTGAATGAACGGCACAACACACACACAGATCCAGGAATTTTTTCTTTACAACTACATTTGCGCAGGTGAGGGTTCATACGCTCAACATCCCAGGTAACTGTCTGCAGGTTTGTTTGTCGACTTGTCTTATCTGAGCTCCTAATAATCAGAATAATCCACTCTAATCTGATCACATCCGCTGATAGATTACAGCAGATACGAGTCAAGAGTTCACCAGCGACAGACAGCGACTGCAGATAAAACATACTAGTGGCTATGATACATTTTGCTGGACAATAAATTGTCCCGATAATAACTGCGATAATAAACAATAATGTAAAAACAATAATGTTTTGAAACCATTTCCACGTTATAGATGGCATATATAAACTTTAATTTAAAACAAATACTACACACCGGAACTGGAAGACATTTTAAATATCCAAAAACAATAAACAAAACAGAAATAAAACACAACCAAAACCAAAAATAAAATGGATTGTGATGTCACCATGTACAAAATTGCCCATCAAAAAATATTAATGATCTGAATGGAAATTATCTATCATGCCATTAATTGATTAATTGCTTATGGTAATGGGCTTATTCACACCCAACAAAAAACAACTTAACTATAGAGCTACAGAGTGAAGAGAGAGTGAAAGAAACACACAAGAACCCCAGATTGTCCTAAAAAGAAATCATGCTATCAAACATGGTGGTGGTAGGATCATGCTGTGGGGACGGTTCATACTGTTGAAACCAGGTATTTCAAACTCAAATTCAAAAATACTTTTTTGATCTCAAAGGGAAATTAAATGTTATTGTAATTCATATCAATCCAAATTCCTCAGATAGCCATTATAGACAGTGATGATTGTTGGCAGGAAACATCTTCTGTAGAAATCTGTATTACAGCGGATTTGAAGAAGCCTCTGACTAAAGACTCTCTCTTTCACCCAACAACTGTTTTCTGACTAAACGTCTTCCGTTCAGTCAGATAAACTGTATATGGCTACTGAGCATTCCCATTCAACCAAAACAAATCGGATTAAATCAGATTACATCATGTGTGACAGGTCAAGTTGTGCCAATGATGGGATTTTCTCTGTAGATTAAATCCATCACAACAGCAGCAAAAGACAAACAGGCAGCAGATAAACTGTCAAGGTTGCAAAAACGACTTGATGGACACAAGTAGTCCAGTAATGCGAGAAAATAAAATTTGGACACATTTGCAAATGTCTAAACAGAGAAAAAAAAAAAAGGGAATTGCATTTTTTTTTCATTCAAGAACTAAAATTGTTCTGCAATATTACCCACCAAAAAGAAGAGAAATAAAGCAAAACAACCAAATTCATAAATGTATAACCCGTTTTTGAAATGTGAATATGAAAACATGAGAGTATTTGAACAAACAGACATTGTAATTTATTCTTTCTCTCTTAAATTTTGGCATAAAAAGCGGATTAGTGTCTAAAAAGAGGCTTTTTTTGTTTCCTTTATTCCTTTAGTTAGTGAATTGTGTACCTCACCCAGACTACTGAGAACCGGTTTTGCTTCACCTTCCTGTTAATGATTTGGTTTTCTCTGTTCCTTTTTATCCCCCATCACATTTTTCCTTCCACTAAACTTTCCATTGATATTCAGCATCCTGAACAACCAGCTTCTTTAAGGAATAACAATTTGTGAACTTGGGGAGGAGGTCTTTGCACTACAGTGATAGTGTAGGACATAACATGTCCTTAATGTGAATTATTTTTAAATCTAACTTTTCCATTAGTTTTATGTAATATTCAGATTTCCTGAAAAAGATTTTTTTTGTTTTCATTAGCTATAAAGCATAGTAGTCAGAGAAGCAGTCATAAATGCTTGAAATATAACTGAATAATTAGTTTATATAATCTATTATAAAAGTTTCCCTTTTTGAACTGAATTAGTGGAATACATGAACTTTTTAATTATATTCTGATTAGTTGTACGGCTTCATGCACCAATTCAAACAAACAAATTATTCTCTTCATCTGGAAAGAAAACTATTGTAGAGCTGTTTAATGAAAGAGCCGTGTAACCAGGTCTGAAACACTTCAGGGCAGTTCTGAAGCTTGAATTAATCAAATAAATTGTTTTTAGTCACTGTGCAAACATTAAAAATAGTCCATGACAACCAGCAAATGTGTACGCTTTAAATACCCTTCACCAACACATCGGCATTATTACATTTGCTGCAATATGCTGCATGAAGATGGTAGTCTAGGAGTCCTATTTATTGTGTCATATGTGTTAATAATGACTAAGCCCAAAGAGGGAAACGCCATCTGTGGAAGGCGTTCGCCTGGAGGCTGAGCGCCGGTTCTGATCCGGTTCTTTATCTCCTCCGCTGAGGTTCAAATCCTGACGACTTCCAGCATCTGTCCTGCTGAAGTCCCCATATGCAGACAGATATGATATCCAGCCTCAGGCCAACTTTGACTTCCCGGCGGAGTGAGAAGAGGGAAAATCTCACAGAGTCTCAAAGCACAGTCACAAATCTGTGAATCAAACCACAGCTTTCCAGAGAAAAGACTTCTTAAAGCAAGATGTGTCTGTTTTGTTTTTCTCTTACCACTTGAACTGAAAGGAGGATGTGTTTAACCAGCCTGCCTGCTGGGGTAAACATCAAAAACGCAGCAGAAATGACTTTCCACCACAGCAGAAACAGCCATCAACCACCTCCGGTAGCAGCGTGGAAAACGGATCCTTTTAACAGCCATCAACCCCCCGTAACCCGGCCAATTCAAGACGAATCGTACAGAAATCAAATGTTCTCTCCTGCTATTACCCAAACGTAATCATTAAATTCAGTTAACTCCTTACCTGACACTTCCTACCAAAACAGACCTATTCTGCAAATTCACATTTTGCCCAAGCATTAAACCCCCCGCCCCCAAAAAAACCCACCAGCCATATTTTGGCAATGAGTTGATGCTTTTTGGTATCTGGAATTAAATTGGAAAACTGTTGGTCAAAATGATTGAATTATGTCCAACATGTCAGATCTGATTTTGAGTAATTATCCAATTTCACAAATATAGTTTTTATTTTTTTTCCCCCACTGATGTTCCAATTAGTTTATTCAAGTTTATTTGTGATGTACAAAAACTAAATATAAATAAGAAATAAAGACAAAAAAATTATAGTCACATTCCATGGGCACTGTGCCGTTACCTAGCAACACCAGCCTAGCCCAGCCCCGTTGCCTAGCAACCCAAATGGAACTCCAGCACATTTGATCAGCTGATTTTACCTCTGTACAACAGCTCCTAGCAAGGACAAATGCTTTGTTGTTGAATTAAATTCAGAAAAGAGGTTTGTATAATGTGTGAGTGTAAACGTTGGGTTGGAGGGTGTTGCCAGCAGCAGCTTATTTTGATTTAAAGTGAAGAGACGCCCTAAAACAGCTCATTCTGAAAGGAGATCAAAATAGGCAAAATTGACCAGACAAAAATCTGGAATGATTTTGTGCACAAAATGTAGTAAACAGGTTTTAGGCCAAACCCTGTTCAAAGAAGCATAATTAGCCACAGAACATTCTCAAAGAGATTAACACACTTAAAGAAGTAATATTTGCACAATAATGTTTCTACCGCAAATCGAAAGAGTCTGCTGAAATGCAAGCATCGAGAAATCCTGAGCACATACATACACATAGGTAGACAACTATAACGAGGAAGATTTTTAAATATTTCCAGAGTCTGCAGGCCCTTTCTTCTTCTTCTCCCTCAGATAAGGCTTCTCCTAAACTTTTTATAACTCCGACTGAATAAATGATCAAATACTGGCGAATCGTTATGTTCTAGTAACTATTCTCTAACTTAACGATCACCACCAATCTGCCTTTCTTGGACAGAATGTTCTCTCGTGTTACCCATTTTAATGAGTAGCTATGGGAAAAATGCCCCTGTACTTTCATTGCATATAAAAAAAGATGCCATGTGTTAACAAGTACAGATGTCAAAACTCACATTACTTAAAGAAAATAAAAGTAGAAGTTACAAAAGAAACCTGCAAAATTATTTTGATGGAACTGCTGCAGCAACAAAAGCCGAGGATATTTCAAGGGGTTTTGCACATTTTTACGAGAGGTGCCAATAAGTCTGAAGGGCACTGCCGGCATAGATAAGAGGAAAAAATCACCAAACTCTGACTTATCAAATGCTGATCCTGACCTTCAGTCGGTGCCTTTATGCTAACTAAGGGTGTTTTCACATCTGATAGTCTGGAACGCTCAGTTCCACTGGGACCAAAATTCAAAATGCAACAATTGTTACATTTTCACACTGCATTGTCATCGAACCAGACTAACTGAAAAGCCTGTTCCCCTCCTCGCCTATGGGGGCGCTGCACCAAGAACCACTGAAGAAAACATGAAAATCTCTGAAGAAGACATGAGCACAACTTCCTTCTTCACGAAATGTAAACAAAAATTGAGCGGCGTCAGATTTTAGTGGAGGTTTTGTCGTTCGCCAAACACCACAAGCCATTTCTCCCTTCAGCACTAGAGTAGCGCGTTTCCTTTGGTTGCATTTACCCAGAATGCAATTAAGGTGAACTCGCAAGCGAGTTTAATTTAATCGAACAGAGCCCTAGGTTTTTCGGCAGACCAGATTTTGCTTTTTTGTTCTGCATCAGAGTTGGATTTCGAATTCACATCTCCACAAGCGAACTGGACTATCTAGTGAACAAACTAGAGTTCTGCTTAAGTGGACTACACTGGGCTGGTGTGAACGCACCCTTAATGTTCTCCAAAACGCAAGCGCAGGAACAACAGAGTTAGTGCAGGATTTATTTTCTGCAAAATGAAGCGACTGCTCTGTCTCCGCGAGTGAATCAGCTGCAAGAGTTCAGTGTGCCCTGGTTAATATCCATACCTCAGGCTCCCCGCTGTGATCTGATCGCCTCCAGCTCTTGCTGAAATTTGCTTGAACAAGAGACGAAAGAACCTGGGAACAAGTCATATTTTTTCCTCCTTTTTAATCACAGCTCTGTCTTCAGGCCCACAAACACGCAGAGAACACGCTATAAGAGCATCTTCTGGCAGCGGCTCAACTGGAGAGATGAAAGCAGAGAAAAGAAGCTTGTTGGAGGAAACAAGGCCTTGAAAACAGCCCTAAGTGGGGTGTCGTTACGCAGTGGGACAGCGAGGATATGTGACGGGGTGGAGGAGGCAGATTAAAGCTGCTGGCATTTGCCCTCATTTCACTCAATACGGTTCAAAACCTGCAAGCATCTAACTGACTTTTCCCCTTTTTGCAGTAAATTTAAAAGGGGAATAAAATGTCATCATAACATTTTTTGCAAAATTTTGCATTTTGTTATGCAAAATTCCCATTTTGTAAGTTTTTATACTTTCCTTTGGGTCCTTAAAAAAACAAAGTAAAAACATACTCATGTTTTTTGGTGTCTGGAAAATGAGTTGTTCAAAAATTTTTACATTTGCGGTACATTGAGCCATTAGCTGGCAACCCCAGTCCGTCACCTAGCAACCCAAGCAGAGCTCCAGCATGTTTAGTCAGCTGGTTTTACTGTTGTATGTGCTGTATAATGGCTGCCGGAAAAGACAAGAGTTTTGTTCTCAACTTCCCATCCAGAAACCACCTGCTGCACTCTTGTTGGTTATGCTGAAGGCTCCATTTACACTTTCAAAGATGTGCGGTTGTATAATTGTGCATGTTTGCAGCCATTTTCACATTTGAGCGTAAACGCTGAGTTGGGGGAACGTGGCCAGCAGCCGTTTATTTTGATTTAAAGTGACAAGAGACCTTATAACAGCTCATTCTGAAAGGAGCTTAAAACAGGCAGAACTGAGAGGAATAAAATCTTACCATCTAAGAATGATTTTTTTTTGCAAAAAATGTAGTGAACATGTTTTGTGTAGCCCATAGATCTATCCTAACCTATTCAAGGAAAGCTAATAGATCACCTTAAAGATTACTGACGTTTTCCTCCCTTCTTTCTGTGTCTTCTAACTTCATTTTCACACATCTCTTTTTCTCTCTCATCAATTCTCAACTTTCCTCCCTTTGCTCTCCCATCGCGTGCTTTTCACGATTCAGCTTTCATCGGGACGCTGCAGCACCCACTGCTACCTGATAAACAGCACAATGCTATCAAAAACGCATCAGCATCATATCCTCCTCGAGTGAGAGCGTAGCGCTTCTTTGTGAAGCACATTGTGCCAGATTTGACTTTATATAACTGCTCCCAGTTAAATATTGCTGCGGGGAAACACAGCAGAACAATGTGAACTTATTCACCTTTCGTGAGCAAAATGAGGATGAGAGTGACACAACAGAGCTGAGAAAAAGGAGGAAACACTCAAGTATTTCTAGGTTTATCATGTAGGTGTAAGAAGAACATATTGAACGAGTGGACTGTGTGTTATTACATAATTCCTCTTGTTGCATTAAAGAGTCTTCATCTACAATCTCTACCAGTGTAAAACAAAGTACATGAAGAAAAAGGAAGGTTTTACAATCTGACTGTACATATCAGAGCAAACAAAGGAGTGATGATGTACAAATACAGCTAAGCCCAGAATTTAGATTTTAAGTGATGTTTTTCAGATTTTTTTGTTTGTTTGTTTGTTTGGAAATGAAACAGCCATCTCTCAAAAGGAAAATAAGTTTGGAAAAATATATCTGTTTATTCAGATTTTCTTCAAAAGGGTTGGTGAAAAAAATCATACAAATAAATGTGAAATTCTTTACTGACATTTTAGCAATCAAACCCAGCTTATACATGCTGAGTGCTCTGACCATTTATTGTTACAAAGTCAGGATTACTTTGTGTTAGAAGAAAGAATGTTGGTAAAATTAAGATCATGTCAAGTCTAAATCTTTCAGGGGAATGAATCATTTGGGGATTAGCTGTATTTCCAAATCTAGTGCAGCTGATAAGAGACATTCCTCAGATTTATTTCTGCATAAAATAGCTGCTATGCTTTAAACATGTGTGCACCAATAGTACTTTTTGAGAGGAATAAATTATCTTTGCTTTTAAGTCTAGATATAAAAAAAACGTTAATGCACAAAAATGTGGAAAGAGCGGTTAGTAAAGTCCCTAAGAAATCCCTGAAGCCTTCATTTGGTTCAGAATTAAGATTGGACTGAGCAAACTGTGACAAGTCTCACCAGTGTGTGTGTGTGTGTGTGTGTGTTTGAGCTTTCTCATACTAGACTTCTCTCTCTCTCTCAAAGGAACAATTGTGCCTGCTGGACTCTGTCCCGAAACCCCATCTGCATCCTCCTCACACACCAACTCGTGCACAGAAAGGTACACACACACAGATCTGAAGACGAACTCCAACAAAGCATCAAATCTACTACATAAACATCAGTTCCTGTCCCTTTTTCTCAGCGTAACGCCGCTTAACGGAGTTGAAGTCTCAATCAAGTGAGCGACTTTAATTTGTCGGTCTGCCAAACATCCCAGTCACAGTTTCTGCACACGCAACTCTCACTATTTACTGACATATCTGATGCTTTACTGTCAATAAAACAAATGTTTCTGAATAGTTTTTATAAATATCATTTACAAAGCACTCACACGGTTGGAGGAAGGATTCTCTCTGGAGATTTGAGCTGTGTTTTTTAGTCACTGATTCTGCTCAGCTGCAGCTCAATGCCTGGACAGCTCCTGTTCCAGACAGACTTTTATTTCTGTCTCTCCAAAGCTGAACAAATCTGCGGCATCAGATTCAAAAAGCAAAAGAAAAAAAAACTTTGATAATTATCACTTTAATGCTTTACTGGAGTTAAAGTGTGTGTGTTTGATTTTTATGGTCTTATTAGAAAAAAGTGGAGAAGTATCTCCTACACACACCAGAGCCAACAGATGAACGACACTCTTCAGTGTGGAAGTTACTCAAAGTGAGCCATCTTCGGTTTCAATGAGGTTTTTAAATACAAAATCAGAGGAAAGATTAAGTTTGCTGAAAGGTTTTAGAGGAAAAAAAGCATTTTCTATAGAGATACGTTTTGTTCATTCAGGCTATTTTTTAAAAAAGGTGAGAGATTGTTGCAGGATAAACGCTTCACTTTGTTACAGTCACTGGATTTACAAACTTTTCCCCACAATAAAATACAAGCACTTTTCAAACTTTTCCAGCACAAAACTTTTAAGATAAAAACAATAGAAATAAACTAAAGAAGTCAGTTCCAATTCACTACTTTAAATCATTATTACTGTCATTAATAATGTCTTGTGAAACTAAATTTTATGTCTAGACAGCTCACGCACACAACTTATAGACCGGATTGGACTAAAAATCAAATTTAACAAAAAAAATCCCCCAATTTCAATAACATTGCTTAATGTAATTCAACTTTTAATTCAATTACAATAATGCATTTAACCATTAGGAATAATAAATATTAATTACAATGAAACAATCCAAACAAATCATGTTAAGGTAAATTACCTTCCTGCTCAAATTAAATACTTAAACACAAAATACAAAGAAAGTTACAAAATAATCTCTAAAAATTGTTTACCAGCAACTTTGTTTCACCAAGGTTTTTGGCATTTACTAACCTAAAGCAAGAAAAGTTTGGTCTGATTTACCTTCAGACAGTGACAAAAAAAAAGTGTTTGTCTTTTTATTAGGTTTATGAGAAGATCTGGTTTTAACTGTAAAAAATATTTTCCAAATTTAGGCTTTTAATCAAATGTTAGATTGCACTTTATTTCAAAGTTTGAATATTAAGCACTTTCAAGGATTTTATACAGAACTAAAAAACTTTCCAAACCTCAAAAACATCTAATTGAAATTCAAGCATTTTTATCACTTTTACAGTATTCACAACTCACTTAATAGTTGCTTTGAAGTGAGTTGTACTTACAATAAGTTAAAGAAGCAACTAAACTGAATCACTGGAGCTCCACAATGTGAAGCAAATGGAGGCATTTTGTTAATGTTGGCTGCATATCTACAACAAACAATCTCCAATATGGCTAACACTGACAATGCCAAGCAAAAATTAAAATATGCACCAATCGTTTCATACCCGCCTACAACTAAATGCAAATACAGGAGTGGGCTGAGGAGGAGGTGGGAGTTACCACTGATAGCAGCCACGCATTGCAAAGGGAGGAAAAACAAACTCACCGAGTCTTAAAACGGCCTGCTAGTCAAGTTTACCAAGCGCCACTGCCTGCTCATTTCTCGACAGTAAACAGCGCTGCTGACGCCACAGTGCCATTCACACATATTGCGGCGCCGCAAGCCTTCACAAGGCACGCAGAAAGGAACCGGCCTTTTCATGTTTCAGTGAGAAGAGCCACAGACAGCAGCCTCTGTGTTTCTGCCCAGCGGTGCAGCCGGACAATAACGCTGCAGAGCTTATTCACAGCGGCCGGCAGAACGCTGAGGAGTTCGATGAGAAACTGGAAATAAAAATAAACGAGCATTTGATTCTGGAATCTATGAGCTGTAAATGCAGGTTTTAGCCATCAGCCCTTCTTCAAGGTGTTTGGGTGCCAAATCTGTGAATCAACTGAAGAACAAAAGCTGAAAACTTTTTGAAGATGCTGACTAAAGCTCATTTTATTATTATTATTATTATCCCAAATGAAACAAGTCCAGAAACAATAAGCCACTTAGAGAGGAAGAAGCTATTTATTCCAAAAGCAGCACAAACAACAGTTTGCAAATTCACTCAGAGGCCAAAAATTCACTGCAAAAACAGAATTAGTTTCTGGAGCAAATATCTTAGTACACTTAGAAAACAGACAAAACTAGCTTACAAGTAACTTTTCTGCAATATATAGGAGCTTGTTTTAAGTCAATAATTGATGAAAAAGTTTTAGATCTCTAGCAGATTATTTCACTTATAATAAGACATATTTCCCCTGTCATAAGTGAAATAATCTGCCAGTGGATCTAGTACTTTTTCTTCAATATTAAGAGATTATTAACATAAAATAAGCTCCTATATCTTCCTGAAAAGTTACTTGTAAGTTAGTTTTGTCTTTTAGATGTACTAAGAAATTTGCACTAGAATCCAGACAAGAAAATACTTGGTAAGATTTTGTTTTTCTGTAGAGATACATCATGTAGTCTGACAAATCTGTGTCAAGATGGCAGCATCAGGATGTGGGGGCATTTATCTGCACCTCCCGAAAGAGATGGAAGGATGAAAATAGGAATGTGTGGAAAGCAACGTCTCAAAACATCAGCCAGGAAGTAAAAGCTTGTTCACAAATCGGTCCTCCAAATGGATGAAAACCTAAAACATCCGAACTAAATCCAACAAAAATAAAACTTTTACAAAGAAGAAAAACATCAGTCATTATTCTGGTATTTAGTAAATGAAAATTACTTTAGTAATCTTAACCGTCCTAAATTAGGAAAGTTTGAGAATATTTTAGTAATGGGCAGTGCAAAAAAATCAACTATAGAATAGAAACTAAAAAACAAAACAATAAAAAATAATAAAGAAAACATTAATGGGGCACAGATTCCAGAATTTCAAAGAAAAATAATAAAAGTCATCCAAAACACATAAGTTAGCAAAACTGAATGGCCAACTGCCTCAATAAAAACAAAAGTTATAGAAAAGTTAAGTCCGAAAAAATGTCCAGGAACAAAATAGACAAAAAAAAAAGTAAAGACATCCACCATGTGTTGAGTGACAAGCACTCGGAGTCATAACACCATCATCTGGTCGTGTACTCAATCCACTCAAAAACTGAATCACCACTTTGAAAAGAAATGTGGAGTCCAGTCTGTGCGATTTTCAAAATGCCAAATGTTGATATGATGGCGATTGTTCAGCGTTGTGAAAGCTGCTCATTCCTCTCCTGTTACATGGTGGGAGTCTGGGACAATCAATTCAAACAACCAGCTCTTGGCAGAGGCCAAGTTCACATCAAATCCTCAGAGAACCAGAGAACACCCAGCTGGAAACACAAAACCAGAAATAATTTACAAAACGACAAAGGACGCGGGGAGACGAGGAGGAACGGTGAGGCTGAAAGACGGAGCGGGGAGGGAGACGGGAGAAAAGCTGAATCATCTGAGTGCGTGTCAGCGGAGGAGGAAAGTAGGTCAGGGTGGTGGGGCGCAGCGGGTGAGGTTGTTGAAATCCTCAATTCAGTTGTACAAACTCTTTCATCAACCACTTGCTTCCTCTCCTTTCTTTTCCTTCAGCCGTCCTCCTCCTCCTCCTCCTCCTCCTCCTCCTCCTCCTCCTCGCTGCCAACAGTAATTGATAGTCCCTCCTCAGTCACCACTGATTACAGCCAATACTCACATTTCTACTACAGCTACAAGGAGAACTACATGTCATCATGAAGCTTATTACACACAAAGGTTTGTCGTTTGATCAAACTGCAGAGCCAGGTGTGTTAAAAGTGACCTATTAGGATGCCTTGACCAGGTTACGATAGGTCGATGGCCTATACAAATTATGTTCATTTTGAACAAAATAATTCCTTCTAAGTCATTTGGAGCTAATTTCAGAAGCCTCTTGTCACTTTAAATCCAAATATGCAACGCTTACACTCGCACGTGAAAATGGCTGCAAACAGAAGAGCAATTATACAACTGGACATCTTTGAAAAGCAGAAGTGGAGCCACCTGCACAACCGACAGGAATGCAGCAAGTAGTTTCTGGATGGTAAGTCAACAACAAAACACTTGTCTTTTCCAGCAGCCATTGTACACAGCATAGAGTGGTAAAACCAGCCAAGTTTTACCGCTGGAACTCTGACTGGGTTGCTAGGTGACAGGCTGGGCTTGGCTGGGGTTGCTAGGCAATGACGGAATATAACTTACCAGAAGGTTTTTGAAACGGCTCACTTTTCAATCACCAAAAAAAGCATTCACTTATTGCCAGAAAACAGCTTATCGGTTGTTTTTTTTAAATGGAAGCAATAAAATGTACACAAACTGAATTTTGCATAATAGGTCCCTTTAAAAAGGAGAATCTAATGAGGTACATCAGGCGAGGCAAGCAGATAAAAACGACGACACTGACATCATCCGATTTCAGATAAAGACTAAAAATCACACCAACCCTGATCTCAAAAACAGGAGTGTGTTGGTGTGTGTGCAGGGAACAAGAGGGAGCTTTAGGTCTATAAATGTTTTCTTTACCCTACAAGGAGAACAGCTTCCTGTAAATCAGCAGGGGAACGAGTGTTTTTCCTTGATGGGAATCACATATGGTTGTGAGGAAGCGAGGGTAATCTATGCGTTTGGGTTTAAGTCGGCTTACACAGCCGAGCTAAAAGCAAGAACTGGATCCTACACACAAACAATGAGAATATAAAAACAGAAAACGACTTCATTATCCACCAGACATTGATGTAAACTTAAACTTTAAATCTAACAATTAACTAAAAGATTGCAAAGGGATATCACAAATTGTAGGGGTAGATAACAGAGGTCACATTATTTTGTGGTACTAGTATAACAATAAAGACTATGATCAAAAAATCTATTTATTGCTTATTTTTATGCAACTTTATGGCTGTGATGGCCTGGTACAGCATCCACAGAACCACAAACACAAATACTGTTCTTGAAAATACATTCTCAGTTCTGCCTATTTTTTGCAACAAGCATCATGTACTGTAAGTTTGGATGCCACTTACTTTAAAAAGTGTAACTTATATCACTAAACTGCACAGCAGCTGTAACACAAAGCCTATGACATCACAAAAAAAATACTTTTCTGAATATTTTTCTACAAGGATGTTATTGTTAATATACTTTACATCTAATTATTTTATTTCTCCTCCACTTTAACCATTTATTAAGCTCAAACTCGTTTGTCATGGTCAGTAATGCTTTGAAAAATGAGCAAAAAACAAGTCAAAGTGCAAAGAAAATTCTCAGAAAGCCTGAAGAATTGCTGATTAAGAAATAATTAAAAACCTCTGCACATTAAAACCGCATGAATAATTAGAAGTCTGGCTTGAATCAAAGTTCAGGAAGAAAAATAAGCTTTACAAAACAGGGTTGTTAAAAGACGGGGTAAGAAAGGATTTAGAGGTCGCCACAAAACAAGACAAAAATATTTGTTATCAATTCATTTATGAATAATGTTTTAGAAACCACTATTTTAGTTTTTGACATTAACTGTGGGTCTATTCCGGAATGTTTCATGCAAAGCAGAAACTCAAACATCTATTCTGGACATCAACGCAACAAAAAACCCAACAAAAAACCCTCAGAGGAAACACGCCTGACAGATCCTCCAAAATCATTTTAGTACTTGACGTGCATTGAGCACAAAAATATAAAGTGCAAAGTTCTGGTTTCTCATCAAGAGGTTAAAAGTCCGTATACAGGGGGCGTCAGTGCAGAGGTCAAGGTTCGCATTTAGCTTTGAGGGTTGTAAACGGGTATCAGTTTGATTTTTCGGAGGCAGCAGAGTTAGTCAAAACCCATAGGGTAAGAAGAAGCAGAGGTGAAAACCGATTCTTATAATTATTTTTATTTCAATCAATAAAGTTAAGCATTTTGCTTCCTTCACTTTTACAAGCTTTTAAACCAAGGTTGTAAACAAGTAAACCTCTGTGGAGCCAAGTTTTATAGGGTTCAGTTAAAGGTGACCTATTACTCTTCCTTGAACAAGTTAGGATGGGAATATGTTCATTAAAGTTTGTGCTCAAAATCATTCTTAGATCATTAGATTTCTGTCTGGTCAGCTCTGACGATGTTGAGCTCCTTTCAGAAGGAGCTGTGTTAGTACTATGTGTTTATACTGCCATTTTATAGCACAATTTGTTAACTGTTACCTTCAGTGGTTATAAAAATGCTGTAAATATTTCAAATATGACTTAAAAGAAATTTTACTCCCTAATTTATTGCCTTGAAATTGGGTCTCTGTCTCCTTAAAAACTCCTGCTCTTTCTGAAACTTTGCCTTCAGGAAGTCATCACAACATGGCTCCTGTATTAACCCTTTAACAACGTTTTTACCAGCGTTTCACTGAGAAGTAGCTGGTATGATGTGTTTGCTAATTGCTGCTGCTGGTCTGAAGGAGCTGAGTGTTAAAGACAAGGGGAAAAGCTGCTCTGTTAGGTGGAAACACGGAAACTGCAGCTCCAAGGAGGAGCTGCGTCTCAAAGGCTCAATGGTTGCCATGGAGATTAAAGGATTTCTCAAACATGCATGAAAGAACGTAAGCAACACCCCAGGTATGTTTTTGATGAGGGAAAGACATTATAACGTGATATAAAGCTAAAAAAGTCCATTTTACATAACACTGCCCCTTTAAAATCCAAATGAGCTGCTCCTGGCCACGCCCTTCAAGTCAACCTTTACACTCAAACGTAAAGATGTCTGCAAACAGACGCACAAATTATACAACTGTACGTCTTTGAAAAGCAGATGTGGAGCCTCCTGCACAACTAACAAGAACGCAGCGAGTTGTTTCTGGATATTAAGTCAGCAACAAAACAGACGACTTGTCCAGCAGCCATTGTACAGAATAAACAGAGGTAAAACCAGCTGACCAAACGGGCTGGACCTAAGCTTGTGTTGCTAGGTAACGGGGATTAACTGGGGTTGCTAAGTAACGGGTTGGGATTGGCTGGGGTTGCTAGGTAACCCCCTTTGAATGTGACTAACATTTGGAAAGTTTAACAGGAACCAAAAAAACAGCAACTTACTGCCAGAAAAGCGCTTGGGATGTTTGTAGAAACAGATAGGATCCTGATAAAAGTATAAAAGCCAGCAAAGAGTGAATTTAGGTTCCATTTATTTAAGAATAAACCAAAAATAAAGCCGATAAAGGATTCCTCTCAAATCATTTTCTCTTGTCATGCTCGTTACTGGTAATTAATCCAAAGTTTATTACTGCTCCCTCCGTCATGCAGTAATAAATTTCAACACACTCCTGGCTGCAGTTTCCTGATCAGAGGACTTCCAGCAGCAGCAGCTCAGAGTTGGCTGCTACACGACTCTAAAATGACATTAATGTTTGGTGATGTGTTTAAAGAACCCACAGGGAGCTGGAATGTTTTCGTTCTCTGTTAAAACACTGGATTTTGTGTCATCACGATCCACGGCTTGTTTGTTATGTGTCATTCAGACGCCTGGTCCTGATGGGCCCTCCTCGATGCACGGATGCGTCACGTTGCTGCGCTGCTGCGTTCCCGAACACGCAGCCTGTCATTCCTGAGATGCATCACGGCCAAAAGTCGGCTCCGCATTAAACCTCACTGACGTGTTCAACAGGCTGCACTTACAGAAGCAGATGGAAGAGTTTTAATGAAGGCTGAGGAGCCACTTTGCTTCCTGCTCTGCAGCCCTTCAGGCACATAAAAGTTTACATTTTTAATGACGTACAGTCCCTTTGAAACAGACGCTCCCCCTAAAACTCATCTGTGAGAGAAGGAGAAAGCTTTCTTAGTAATGACCAAGAGTTTGAAGGAAGCAGGGTTGTACGTTGTAGAATAAAAAAATATATTTATGCAGTCATTAGTTTGTAGTGTGTTCAAACAATTTGTGTTTTTTCACACTAAAACAACAAACATCAATGCCATCATTTGGGATTTTATGTGGCAGACAAACAGGAAGTGATGAATAATAAGGAACTAAAATAAAAATCCTGTGTAATCATTTGTATTCAGTCCGCTTTACTCCCTAAATAAAATCAGCAACAAACAGGCCTTAAAATACTGAGTGAGTAAACAGAGTCCACTAGAGAGAATTTTGATTTGACATTGTTTCAATATACAGTATTTCAATTAAGGGTATTAATTAAACTGACATTATTGGAAATTTTATTTTTTACTATTTTCTCTCCTTATTTCTCTACCTCCAAAAAAGTCACTAAATTTGAAAATATTACTAATTGCAGTTACTGTGTGCAGTTTAGTGATATAATGTTTTTAGCAGGGTTAGGATGGAGCTAAATAAACACACAATGTTGAAAAAAAAAAAACATTGCAGAAAGCTGCAAAATATAGTGGAGTAGATTAAACTTTCCGCCAGGACGGGGCGTGCCGTGGTGGCGTAGGGCGTAGTGCGACCCGTATTTGGAGGCCTTGAGTCCTCGACGCGGCCGTCGCGGGTTCGACTCCCGGACCCGACGACATTTGCCGCATGTCTTCCCCCCTCTCCTTCCCTGTTTCCTGTCAGCCCACTATCACTTAAGGGACACTAGAGCCCACAAAAGACCCCCTGGAGGGGTAAAAAAAAACACCAAAAAAACCAAAACATTTCCGCCAGCACAACGACTCCATATATACAGGCAGAGATGGTAGGGAAATTTGATCATTTATATTCATGTGAGACGAGGCTAACGGTAATATGTGGCAAATATTTAACGTTTATGATCACAGATGCTCTCCATCGACGGAAGTTGGACTATTTTGCAACAGAACAGGCAAAAGTTTCAGAATTCTAGATATGCAAAGTTTAGGGGTTATGCAAAAAACAGCAGCTGCATGCCACACTTTTCAGCATTGCTCTTATTTATGAAAAGAAATTGACTGAAACTAATTTGTGCAAATTTAGACGACGAATGATGAATGAATTTTCTCATTGGCTCGCAAAAGTCTGTCACCAGAATATGTTGTCTCTAGTCCTGTCACAATAAACAATAAATCAATTAATCACATAATAAATTAAAAGAAACTCAATAGTTTCCATTTGCTTGATTTATTATTTTTCTCTCTTCTTCTCTTTTTACCAAAAACTGAATGATAAAAGTCGTCAGTCTGGTGCTTTGAGTTCAACTATCCCTTTTTTTGAAAGTTAATTTTGTTTACAGATACTTCATAATTCATTTTATTTGTCGTTTCCTTATTTATTTTGGATATTTAAAATGTCTTCCAGTTCCAGTGTTTAAAGGTTCATTACAATTTAAGCTCTCTCAGAACGTGTTCTTGCATTTTTATTTCATTATTACCTGAAAATGGCCTCAAAACAACAATATTATCGTTTATCGCAATAAGTTCTGGAACAATTTATCGTCCAGCCAGGTTTGTTATCGTGACAGACCTAGTTCCCTCATGTTTCATCTCTTCAGTCCTCAGTGACACACAAGAATCATTAAATCATCGTGTGTGTCAGTAATCAAGCACACTCAGTATTAGAAATTAGATCTACTTCATGGGATTCAGCTTAAACATATCAAATAATATTTGTCCGTCACATTTTACCGTTTCTGTTTGAGTAAAAGCTAATGAGAGCTCAGTAGTCAGACAACAAAGAGAGACTGAAAAGCCTCAGAGTGGAGTCACAGACCTGCCTGCTGTCACAGTTTGTCCGAGCCCTGCCACTGAACTTCTGACGGTGTAATTTCATTCTGGCCGTGTTCCTGCATTTTAATTAGCCGGCAGACAGGAGCAGCATCCTGACTTCACCAATTACCAGGACAAGGCTGCAGATATCCAGGCAGCTGCTCTGTTTACACACTGCTGAGTCAATCATTCACCGACAGGAGAACTCTGACCTGTAAGAGCATCGCCACAGTCTGCGGCTGCCATCTTGTTAGCGGGTGGCCGCGAGAAAGAGACGTAGAGAAGAGATGAAGGATGACAGGTGAGACAGCGCGCGTCAGGAGCAAACAAAGCTGACAGCCAGCAGCTTGTGATGATCTACACAAACAATCCACATATTCCACAGATAGACAGGAGGAAGCACCAACACAGCCTTGAATATCACAAGGGGGCCACAGATCCGACTGCTTCCCACAGCCTGGGCCCGTCCAGTGAAGCTTCGTCTGCAGCAGAGGGAGCAGCAGATTTGGCTGCGACTCAAACGTGACGTTGGACTCGGGTTCATTTAAACAGGCAACAGGGAAAGCGTGAAACGAGCCATTTCAAACCAATCCAAGGGACGGTGTTGGATGCCTTTAGCTATTTTTAGCTCATCTTGATGGGCTTGCTGCTCCACCCACACCAGGCTGAAAGCAAAGATAAATCAAACCAACCTTTTATAGCTGAAACACAGCAACAGAAGGGAGAAAAAAGCACAAGAAACCCAAGAGCTTTGGGTTTGTTACAACTTTTTTCATAAGTTTGGTTGCTGAAACTTTGGATTAACTGGGCAGAAAGTCAGTCACAGGCCTGTTTCTGTTGGGTCTGTAAAATCTGAGGGTAAAGTGTAGGCGAATGGGCTCCCACAGCGGTGGGAAAAGAACCAAATACATAAAAAAACTGGATTTATTTATGAATTTTAAAGGCCTGCATTTGTGCAAAGGCTGATAGGAGACTGTTACAGTATAGTATAGTTAAAATGCCACAGTTTACAGGGTATTTTTCAAAGTCAGTAAATGTAATCTAGTCCAATCCAGTTGCTTTTATTTGACAAAAAATAATCATATTCGAATCGAATCAGATTATTAAAATAATCATCAGCTAATTTAGTAATCAATTAACCGTTAACTGGAGTATACACTCAAAAAAGGCCATTTGCTGAAAAAAAAACATACTTACAGCAGTAATTAGGCCAAAACTGTACAAAAAGTATATATATTTTGCATTTAAGATTTTAAAAAAATCCCTTTTGTCTGTAAAATATTCTTCCGAAAACTCCTCAAGTGGCATAGTTTGAGCCTCACCTGGTTCAAATTTTGTAAAAAGTAAAAAAGAAAAATCTGATATTAATCAGTTAATCCAAAAAATAAACAAATAGAGTATCCCTACCCTGTATTGATGTTAAGTCCAGCAGAAAGTATTGATAGAAGTATTTTTATTAGCTGCAGATGTATCTTCAAATGATCAAGACACACTAAATTAATGCTGTTATTTCACTTTCAATAAAATATCTATTTCCTTATCTGAAAAAAGAATGTAATTACTTGCGTATTTTAATGTATTTCTAATATTGCATTTAAAAAATTTAAATAAATACCCTGTAAGCTTTGTCATTACTGCAGTACGAGGAGGAAACTTTCTCTTCTTCTCAAACCAGCTGTCCGTCTGACTTGATAAAAAAACAAAATCCTACAATCTGTTTAAGTAGAGTTACGACACTGCATGTGCACAGCCTGGCCCCGCTCCCAGAGCGCAGATTACATGTGTCTTTGGCACAGACAGAGGACTGTGAACCGGAAACTGATTCCAGCATACAGAAGAAACGCACATAAATCAATTTTTTAAAAAAGTCAGCCTATAAAATTCTATTGGTTCTTTTACAGGTTTAATGCAGGTATTTATTCGACTTTCTTCCTTCATAAGACCTAGAGCTAGTCAAAATCCTGCTGGGTTGGAGCCCTTCAGTTAGTGAACCTGTATGTATCGTAGATAAAACGAAAATAAACCCTTAGTTTCACCGTAAGAGCTGTATGTACACACACACACACACACACACACACCCCCACACACACACACACACACACACACACACACACACACACACACACACACACAAAACGCGGTGTAAGCTACAGGACCTAACGGTAACGTTGCTAACTCAAAAAATAAAGTTTACAACTAAAAATATCTAAAAACTATACTCTACTTATTTCATACAGTAAAAAAAAAAAAATCACAGTTTTAAAATAAATATTAAAAATATAATTATTTACAAAATAAACATACCTTGTGTGCCTCTATCGAGGGGGATGCTAATAAGTTACACTTCAACTCCGTTACAACTCGTCTTCCGTCCTTTGTCGTTAAACTGACGTTCGATAACACATAAAGCGGAAGTTATCCTATCAAAATAAAAGCACCAAACCAAAAACCGGAAGTTCATCATAAATTATACAAATACAACTAAGTAAAAGACGTAAGCGCTAGAAAGGGGATACAAAAATAAGGAGCTTAATTTAGGGTTATTTACGTGTATCATAGAGCATCGTTCAGACAAAATAAGAGCGATTACACAAAAAATGCTACATACAGCCTAAACTCACTCACTCAAATATTTTAAAGACAGCTTCAAATTTTAATTTCACTTATTACATCAAAGGGGACATATTATGCAAACTTGAAACTTGAGGTTTTTGAAAGCCGATTCAAAAACCTCCCAAATTTTTAAGTCACATTCACTGGTCACTGCGCTGTTACCTAGCAACCCCAGCCAAGCCAGCCCCATTACCTAGCAACCCAACCGGAGCTCCAGCACATTTGGTCAGCTGGTTTTATCGCTTTATATGCTGTACAATGGCTGCTGGAAAAGACAAATGTTTTGCTATTGACTTGCCATCCAGAAACCACTTGCTGCATTGGTACACATTCAAAGATCTAAAGTAGACGCCTAGCAAAGTGTACAGTATTCCTAATCAGCTCGATGTTATTTGTATAAAACATATCTGTATGTTAAAAAGCCTGATTGATATAAGTCGATTTCCTGAGCAAAGATTTTTAGTGTATTTTACAGTGTAAAGTCATTAACATCATTTTGATTTAAATTACAAAGGCAACACATCTGAAGAGTTACGTTAGTGAAATCAGAATCAGCAGGTTGCAGCTTTACAAAAACCTGAAAATGGCCGATCCAGAGGGTTTTCTCTGTGAATGCTCAACATATTTGTGTTAAAATTGAGGGTTTGGTTTAAAACCGAGCCAAATATAACAGACATTACATTAAATAGGTCTAATTATCCTACACCACTAACCAAGGTCTCCATCAGAACAGGGAGTCCTACACAACAGCAGAGTATCAGTGCCATCCAACGAGTCTTTTTATGCGCACCATTCATGCTTTTCTCATCAGAACTCCAGCAGCTTTAAAAGGAAACTCCACTTATGGATTTTTACATTATTTTTTAACATAAACTCAAAGGTCTAGGAAGAATCCGTCTTAAACCTAAAAGGTTAATTGTTGGACTTCTACGTGTATTTTTAAGCCTTCCCCTTCCATCTAAAGCAACAAACGTCACATATTTGTTCCAGTGGCTGTTATTCATCTAGGTTTCTTCCTCTTTTTTTAAAAAGGAGCAGTAAAGGCCAGTAGAACCGCATCAGCAACTTTGCTTCCTGAAACTCGTTTCACAATACAGTAAAAGGAAAACTTTACAGGCCTTTCCTTTAACTTGGACCATAACTTTAAAACTTTTACGCTTTTCTGTGAGTGTGTGTTCACTTCAGTCTGCCTCATCATCATACAAAGGATTTGAGATCACAGAAAACAGCTTGCTTGGAACAAGAAGGCTGTTTATCTTTCCAGTTTTAAAGATAAAAAAAAAAAAAAACCTTAACTGCATCTGTACAAAAATACAACCTGCTTTACGACCTGACCGCATTCTTCTGTGTCTGTTCCCAACGGTTGAACTGGTAATATCTGTCCTTCATGTCGCTTTCAAAACCCGAAAAAGTGACACAACAAGAAATGGCACATTGTTCATTCATTCAGTGCTGGCACAGAAAGGCTGGAGTCAGATAATGAAAGCTAAGAAATGGAGAAGGATGTGGCATTCACAGTGAATTACAGATGGGAGCTTCAAAGGATGGCATTTTAACACAAGAGAGCTAAAATGAACAAAGGTCAGATGGATGTGGAAATATTTCATGCCAGAAAAATCTTTAAATATCAACAGAAGAGAAGCTTTGCTCTGTTGTTAGAGACAACACGTAGAAACAAATCGATCTGGGCCTTGCACAGACTTATCTCTGTCACAAAATGTAAATATATAACACCAGCATACACACAGGATCGGTTTCAGAAAAGGTTTTCATCCAAATGAACCCGAACAAACATGCCAAACCAACAGGGGGCAGTGTAGCGTAAAGCTAAAACCTAAGTCAGCCAATTAGATTGCTTCAAAAACAACCACAACTTCCTAATTGGAATTAAAAATGGTGCCAGTTAGACATTATTATGGCTGAAAAACGTATCATGATACAAGCGTTTCATATTGGTCGATATCAATACAATTGATCAGTTTTTTGTTTCAAATATCTGATATACTGTGAAACTGCTGAGGCGACCTTTCCCGTTTTATCCACAGTTTTCACGTCACGCTGTTATTTCTCTTATTTTTAAGCAGTTGTGAAGCACAGTGGTGAAACATTAAACTGCGGCTGCGCCAGTTACTCAGTCGGTTGTTGCCAGGTAACCAAAGAATGAGTGAGATAGTTGTTGCTAGGTAACCAAAGAGTGAGTTAGTTAATTCCACCATCCTTGAGAGTTTAAGTGGCTAAAGTCTTTCTTCTGCCTACATCCCCCAGAATGCTGTGAGGTTCTGGATCGGAGTTCAGTGAAACTACAGAATATTAGACATTTTATCTATTGATATTGATCATGTGTCGATATGTTGCTATTAATTTATTGCCCAGCTTTAATTGGGAACAAACAAAAAAAGCATCCTGCATCTGCAGTGCTTTACAAACTATTTTAAAGCAACACTTTATGTTTAAATGTCTTCCTGCTTAGGCACAAAAACAGTGAATCTGAATTATCTGAATTCAAGGCAGAAGAACAAAGTCAGTCTCAGGATCCTGTGACCCAAATATGGCAGATCACACATTTATCTGCTTTGTCTACCAGGGAGAGAAGGAGGTGGGTGGACAGGATGCCTGTTTTTTATGCACCTTAATTTATTCTGACTATGTTTGCTATTTGATTTATCTGCAGGAACAAACAGATGAAGTGGGGCAGATGGAGCAGCTTAAAAAAAAGATGCCAAAGTGTAAAATGTAAATATCTGACACATATGCTGATGCAGTCTGTCTTTTATCTCCTTGGATTTGTAAGGATTGTTTGGTTGTTGTTTTTTTAAAAGCTGAAAACAAGAGGCAATATCTGTCGTCTAACCTGGACTTCTGTTAAAGGCTGAAACTTTACAGCTGTGAGGATTCATGCACCCAATAAAGCCTTATCACAGCAGCGCTGCTGGAGGGAGCGCTGCAGGTAATTCTCTCTATTTGAATGCCTCTGCTGTGGAAAGGTCACAGGCAAAACACCGTGACCACTCGTGCACCACATAAGCTGCAAATTTATAAATGTATCCCGATAGCACAGATTGCTGTCACCCCGACTGTGAAGCTGCGACGGCTACATTAATACGGCGCTCTGCAATAAGCTGAACAATAGAGGGCTGTTCTGTTTTCTCTTGATGTGATAATAAGAAGCATCTCTTTGAAAACTTTCCCTCTGCATGAGCTCAAAGAACAATAGATATCATCGCTCCTTTCAACTTTCCCATTAAAGTTTGTCATCTGGCAGAAAGAAAAAATAAAACAAATATGACATAAGAGGAAAGTAATCAGTTTAAAACTTAGACATGAATCCAACATGTTGCTGCGATTAAGCAGAAGGGCTTAAATGACAGAGGGGGTACAGTAGAAGAAAAGCAGACACAGAAAGGAGGTTTTATGTCAGGCATCAAGATTTCTTGGCCATTTTTCAGGCTCCATCTCCTTGTAGCGGTGCCATTAAATGGTAACTGGGTTTTAGAGATGCATACAAACTGCATACAGCTGCTAGAAATAAAGCCAGCCAAGGAGATATTACTATTTATTCTCCTGTTTGGGATCTACTGCAGTCCCATTATCAGTCCTTTTGTGCTATAGTTTCTTCCTCTCCATCTTAAAAGTTCCAGATTTAAGTAGTTTATAGTCAAGTAAACTCAACTTGAGGTTTAAAAGCAAAAAGCTCTGGAAAGGCCAATACAAATGTAGGACATTTGTGCTTCAACAACCTTTTATAAAAGCAGTCAAATTCATTTGGCAAACTTAAAATGATCAATTTTCTGTATTACAAAGCTTTCTGAAAATTTACAGGTCTACCAAATCAATTATCCTTCAAATATTAAGGAAGCACTTTCCTTGTTCTTGTAACAGGGAAAGTGGCAAGTAGTTCAACTATTCTGCATAATAAGCAATTAAAAGCAGCAATTAAGCGACAAAAAAGCGATAAATGACTATTGGATAACATTGTTATAGAAATGATAAGCATTATATCATCTTCTAATTTAAATAAAAGCAATTAGATCAAGTTGTACATCAGCTGATGTAAAATTTGAAACTGTTGTAGTTAAATGCATTCGACCTTTTTCCATCGCATTATGCTTGAAACGTCCAGAGAAAACGGATCATTTCTACACTTTTCTCGCATCTTATTACAAAGGAATTTAAATTATGTTTCATGGCAGATTTGATAAATTAGTACAATTCCATTTAGAAAGAAGAATGAGAAAATACCAGCATGACTTTTACCTTTACTTAGTCTTTTCCACATTGAAATAAAACTCAAAAAACTTAGAAAAACTAATTTTTATTTTCTGACTTCACCTTCATTTTAAAACAACTCAACAATGTGCAAGTTCACAAACATCGGAAGCCATTTTCCTTCATGTAAACTATAACAACTAAATCCTCTGTGTTAATTTCTCCTTTCTAGATCCAGATGCTGCACTGATAAGTTTCTCGCCTCCCAGATTTACCGACAGCCGTCCCCAGAGAAAAGAAGCTGTTGACCCTAAAACCACCCACACAGACTCGCACATCTGCGGCGCTGCTGCAGCACAGCAGCAACGTCTTTTCCCCGACACTCGCAGGCGTAAAGTTAACCAACTCTAATGAGAGTGTGAAGGAGATTATTGGCTAAAAAAAATTTTTTTTAAACTCCTTCTCCAGCTAAAAAAAACCAACCCAACTTTAATTAGCAATTATTTCTAAACTTCCAGACGGATTAGGTTGAACATCTCATATAAAAATGATTCAGAGATTCTCTGCTTAATTTGAGTCAGTGATTCTTGGGGTTGGCTCAATGAAACAGCACAGAGGGTGAGATTATATTATATTTTGGCAGCGTAAACTTATCGAGCTGCTGAAGCCTCGTCGGTGTTGAAGAGATGTGGCCCTGCTGTAGCAGGAACCCCTACATGTGCGATCAATATTATGAGTAAAGCAGCGTATGAACAGGTTTCAGGACAGAAATCACAGCAATAAAAGGTACAAGTCATAGATTTTGGTCCGATTATGGGTGAAAATGTGAACAATCTGGGAATTTCACACTCCAATGTAGAGCTGCAACTCACGATTGTTTTAGTAATCAATTAATGTATCGCTTTTTCTGACAATTAATCGATTTATGGGATAAAAAACTGGCACATTTTGCAGAATTTTCATTTAATGACTTGAGCAGGTTTGTAAAATATTAGAAATACATTAAAAGATGCAAATAAATAAATAATGCAATGAAAAATAAACATTTTGTTGCCTAAAATGCAATAACACAAGCATTCCTTTAGTGTACGCTGCATAAGTAGCAAACAATGCATCTGCAGCTAAAAAAAAAAAATACTTTACCAACATGTGAGAATCTCAGTACTTTCTGCTTGATTTAACATTAAAGTGTGGACTAATCTGTGATTTTTTTTTCTTTTTTGGATTAACCCAGTGGTTCCCAAAGTGGGAGGCGCAGTGCCATTGCAGGGAGAGAAGCGCTATGGATGAATGAAAAAAAACAAAAAACAGTCACACAAAAGTGTTTCACTGTAAAGATGGTTTGAAATGTGTTTTGTTGCAACCTGACGTGTGAAATAAACTTCAATGGAGTTTGAAAAAAAAAAAATGTGTGTATAGGTTTATGTGTGCCAGTTGATTTTTTTTTTCTTTTTTGGGGGAGATTTTATTGTAACCCATAGGGGGCCCAGAAAATCTTTGGGAACCACTGGATTAACCAATTAATTGGATGGAAAAGGTTCCAAATAGGAGATTTTGTTTACAGAATTTGAACCAGGTGAAACTAAAAATGCCACTTGAGGAGTTCTGTACGTTTTCTTAAAGCAAAATATACACATTTTTGCTCAATTTTTTTTCTAACCCTCCAGGGGGTCTTTTTGTGGGCTCTAGTGTCCCTTATATGACAGTAGGCTGACAGGAAACGGGGAAGGAGAGGGGGGAAGACATGCGGCAAATATCGTCGGGTCTGGGAGTCGAACCCGCGACGGCCGCGTCGAGGACTCAAGGCCTCCAAATATGGGTTGCGCTAACCACTACGCCACCACGGCACGCCACCATTTTTGCTCAGTTTTGGCTTCATTACTGCTCTGAGTGTGTTGTTCTTGCAGGTATTCTTAAAAATAAAACCAGAATATATTGTACGGCCGAAACGATTAATCAGATTAATCGTGATGAATCCATTATTAAAATAATGGATTTCTGCCACTTGAGCAGTTCAAGATAGAACTGATTCACAGAAAAATAAGTTTTTTGCATCTTAAATGGCCTTGTTTGACTTTGTATACTCTGGTTAACGATTAATCAGTTAGTAAATTAGTTGACAATTATTTCAATAATCAATTCATTGCGGTTAATCGATTCAGCCCTACTCCAATCTCCCATTTCTTCTGTAAACCACCAAACAGAAAACTCATCTACGCCCTTAACGAGGCAGCCTCACTTTCACTCCGACTTCTCCAAAAAAAAAAAAAAAAAGCTCCTACTTTAAAACCAGCCAGATGCAGAGTCAGAGAAGCCATGCTGTGTGTGATAAAAGATGGTGGTATCCACAAATCCAATCTTTGCTACCAGCAGAGACAGGTGGAGGCTGAAGGCCTAGAGCTGCAGATAGCTCACTGAACCAGCCTGACTCCCCACTGAGCTCGTCTCCCTGCTTCGGGTTTCTGAAAGAGGAAGAACTCGCAGAACTTCAGCTGCCACCTACAGACGACTAATGCAAACCTGAACAAAACCCACTCAGTCTCCCCTGATGCTTGAGGCTCGGCTTCCCCTTTGGGTGAGAGCAGGAGCGTGAATTCATGTGTGCACAATCACACCGTTTATCTTGAGGCAGATGTTACCCTGTGCACCTCATATCAAGAACCATCTTAGATGATTTTATGGTTGCAACTAGGGATTACTTTGGTCATCGATTATTCTGGCAATTAATTGGATAAAGAAATTGTTACATTATGCATGATTTTTCTGTAAAACTTGAGCTCATTTCATACCACTTTAGAAATTTGTTAAAAGATGCAAATAAACAAATGGTACAATTCATATTCAACAACACCTGTAACATCAACATGTGAAAAGCTCAACAATATAGTGCTGAGCTGACCGGTTGATTATATTTTGTACTAATAATAGCATAGCAAAAGGCGTTTAATGCACTTTTTTTTACTGAATTTGAAGCAGGTGAAGATGAAACTGCCACTTGAGCAGTTCAAGGTAGTTCAGATTCACAGAAAAATAACGTTTTTTTGCATCATAATGCAAAAAGCTTCTCTTTTTTTTATAGTTTTGGGTTAATTACTGCTCTGTGTGTTGTTCTTTCAGCAAATAGCCTTTTTTGAGTTTGTATACTCTTAACGATTAATCGATTACTAAATTAGTTACCAATTATTTTAGTAATCGCGATTAATCTGATTAATCGTTTCAGCCCTACAATATAATATAGTCTTATTTAGAAAAAAAAACAAAACATTTTTTTATTTTAAATGTACTTGACATTTTCGATAATGCATGTGTCAAAAATAAAGCAATGATTTTAGAAATTACAGGGGAACGATTACGCAAAAAGGTAAGATCTGGGCATTTTCAAAAATTTTATACCTTTTATCTAAAATTGATATGACAACTTTTAAGCCTTTTATAGACCTTGCAATAACCCAGCACTTTGTATTGGCCTTTATGCATAAAAACCCAATAAAATCGAATAACGTTTTCAGCTGCAATGTGACAAGATGTAACAAAGGTCAGGGATTTACTTTGCATTGGACAACCACATGAAATCCAGATAAAATACATTGAGGTTTGTGGTTGTAACACAAGGTTTAAATGTTTTATTTATTTTGCAAAGCAATAGGACATATTAAATCCCTCCTAATATTTTGTGATAGTTTATGAGATCTAAACAATTTTTTTTGTTTATTTATTTGTCGTTATAGCAGAAGAAACCCAATAAAGAACACACCGACTAACAGTTTAGTTTCAAAAAGCCTCATTAAATTGGTCTACACACTCTGAGGAGGAGTTCTCCCAAGCAGAGGAAGTTTCAGGCTTTGGAGTGTCACGCTTTGATCCGCGGAGCCGGAGCGTGAGCGGTGTGTGACAGAGACGAAGAAGCCAGCTGAACTAATTCTCTTCGCAGAGACAGGGCCGTTTGAGATTCCTTCAGAGGAGGCCGTTTGAGTCAGCTGCCGTGACCGAGCGCATCCCGAGTGATCGGGGCCAGCTATGACACGCCGGCATTCATCTTTGTCAGGCGGAATGGAAGCAGGCAGGCGCTCTGCGATTCCCTGACCAATAAGAGGTGAGTGGAGTTCAGGGCCGAGTGCAGATAGATGTTACAGGGGAACCATTATGCAAAATTCACATTTTGAATGTTTTCTAGCTTCCATTTGGGTCTCTACTGCTTCTAAAACCAGTTTAAAAGTTTTATACTTACTAATAGAATAAAACATGGAGAACCATCATTTAGCTTTATCAGGACAAGAATCCAGAGAAACACCCAATAGTTCATACATTATGGACTACTTATTCTTATTAAACATGGGGAACAAATATTTAGTTTAATACTTTTATCCTTTGGTCTTTCTTTTGGTTTGTTGTTTTGTTTGTATTTCCTTCTAACTCATGTAAAGCTCTTTGAACTGCCTTGTTGCTGAAAATGTGCTATACAAATAAAATTACCTTACTTTTGGTAATAAGCTAATGTTTTTTGGTGTCTGGAAAATGAGTCGTTTCAAAAACCTCATGAATGTAACGTCACAAATAAGCAGGCACTGCCCGTCATCAAGTAACCTCAGTGAAGCCCACCCCGTTACCTAGCAACCCCAGGAGAGTTCCACCCGTCACCTAGCAACCAAAGCAGCTCCAGCACATTTGGTCAGCTGGTTTTACTGCTGAACAATGGCTGCTGGAAAAGACTAGGGTCGAGGGGTATTACCATTCAGAAAACACTTGCTGCATGCTTGTTGATTGTGCAGGAGGCCCCACTTCTGCTTTTCAAAGATTAAGGCGCAGTCTGCCGTTACCTAGCAATCCAAGCAGACGTCCAACACATTTGATCAGCTGATTTTACCACTGAATGAGCTGTACAATGGCTGCTGGGAAACACAAATGTTTTCTTGTTGACTTAACATCCAGAAACCACTTGCTGCATTCTTCTTGGTTGTGCAGCAGGCCTCTACTTCTACTTTTCAATGAAGTACGGTTATATAATTGCACATCTGTCTGCAGCCATTTTCACGTGCGAGTGTAAACGTTGAGTTGGAGGGCGTGGCCGGCAGACGCTTATTTGGATTTAAAGTGGCATTTAAGAACCATTTATGAATCAATTTTAATTATTTAGGTAAATCACATCTACTAAAACGAGTTCCCCAAAACTCAGCTAACTTTAGGCTCATAAGATTTCTGTCAAATCTGCTTCATGGCAGCAGGAATATGTTATCAAACGCTACTGTCAGACTTAAGAAGAGAGTGACAGAAAGCGACACTCTACCCGAGCTGCAGCGGTGTTGTTTAAACTGATTAACTGTCCCGCTGGGTAAAGACACCTGCCGGGCGCATTCCTCATCCATATTAATGCTCCTGGAAATCTAACGCCTGGAGAAAGTTGCTTATCTGGGTGTGTCACTTTGACCCCTCTGAGAACCTCAACAACACACACAGCGAGCCGAGCTATCAGCCTAATGGAAAAGTAAAAAGGCTTGCTGTGGTTGACTGGAGCAGAGCAAACACAGAGAGACAGATAGGACAAGACGGGAGACAGGTGGAATACACACAGGATGTCCACACGGCCTCATCTAGTTTACTGAGCACACAACCTGGATACACACAGAGGAAACAGCCATCATGCATCGACACATTGCGTTTTATGACTTCTGCATGTACAGGCTGGGTGTAATGTGAACGGAAAACACTGTCATGTGAGGAAAACTGACTGACTTATTAGGTAAGTTTGGGCTAAAACTAATCCAGTCTGAGTCAGGGAGGTCAAACAGAGAGGGTCACTCCATCCGACTCACCTCAGGTGTTTGAAATAAGGTTTCAAATACCAATTACCACCATTATTGATTAATCTGCCAGGTGGGAACTCAGTTAATCTATGAAATGTCAGAACAAGTTGCAGCTTCAAGGTAATGTTCTCATTCATCAAAATGCAACGATCAGGACTTTCTTGGCCAACACCAATTTAGTGATTTAAAAAAGAAAATCTAATAAAGTGCTTTTGATGCATCTAATTCACAGGATGAAGAAAAAATTAGATTTTTAACATTTGACCTGCAGATCAGAGAAAGCCAAAGTAAAATTGGCCACTTCTGATTAATTTGTGCATCCTTACTATAAGCAGCAGGATACAGTAAATTAGGCAAGATAACAAATAAGTTTCACATTTATTAGCCTAAAATATTGAATAATCCCAATGGGGTTTTTTTTTCTTACTTAAAATCCAACTAAATATTCAGCCTTTTTTCCCTCAAACAATCAGTTAATCAATCATAGATTACCAAACTCCCTTCACTAGCTCTGATCGGTGACCAATAGTTCAAATACTGAAAAATCTAAAACATTTTCCTCATCAAAAAAAATCAAAATTGCAACATTTGTTATATTTTTTCAGCTGCGGTTCGCTTTCACACTCCACTGTGTCAAACGATCCAAAACGTTAAAAAAAACTTGTTCCTCCCTTCACCTGTGGTGGCGCTGCAGCAAGAACCACTAAATGAAGCAACACACAAACCTCTGAAGAAGGCATGAACACAACTTCATGAAATGTAAACAAAAATGGATAATTTAGTAATCGATTAATCGCTAACTGGAGAATACGATGGGGGAAAAAAGCCCATTTCCTGAAAGAACGACATACTCAGAGGAATAATTAAGCCAAAACTGTAAAGAAAATATATTAATTTTGTATTTAATATAAAAGAAAAACGAAGATATGTCCCAGAACTCCTCAAGTGACAAACACAGTTCACCCAGTTCAAATTCTTCAATAATAATAATACAAATAATAATAATAATAATAAACAAAATAAAATCTCCCACTAAACACCTTTTGCTAACCAATTATCAATCAATAATTCTGAAAATTAATCAACAGATAAATATTAAGTCAAGCAGAAAAGGCTGAGCTTTTCACATCTTGATGTCAGAACTATTTTTTAGCTGCAGATGAATTATTTGTTTCAAAAAATTATCACGCATTCACTAAATGAATGCTGTGTTACTACATTTTAGGCAATAAAATGTTTATATTCTTATTATGTATATTAAGAAACTGATTTATTTGGATATTTAATGTATTTCTAATATGGTATAAAAATGTTTTAAGTAGTTAAATGAAAACTGTGCTGTACATCTATTTTTAATTCGATTAATCAATTAATCATCTAATTGATTACTAAACTACATTCAGCTTAAACTTGTCATTTTTTCAGGATCAGCACCCTAGGATTTAAACTGTTTGTTATTTACATCTACAAAAGTTTTTCTAATATTGTATTTTAAAAATCCTTAATGTGTCAAATGAAAAATTCCAAGAATGTGCTCATTTTTATCTGATTAACCGTCAGAATAATCGATGTAGCATTGAAATATGTGGAACAGTGGTGTTAGAGATGTTTGTTTTCATTGAATTATATATAAAAAAGCCACTTTGTGAGAGCATGTGGCATGTCAGTGATTTGAAGCAGCGTTAATCTGCACACTTCCTGATCTTTGCTTATTGCTCTGGAGGCAGCAGCGGCAGCTTGTGCTGACGTGCTCTATAGGCTTAAACACCCCCGGTTCCGAAAGCCAGGCCGGGCACATTCATATTGATTACCGCTGCTCTGCATGCGTGCACACTTACTGTATTCAAAAAGACCAAAATAAAGAAAGTAGCAGAGAAAAGCTGCTGATGGGGGCAGCTTTTCTCCGGCAGCCGCTTGACGGCGACCACCGGCACCGGGTAGGGGGCTCCGTGCACGCCGGACCAGCCACCCTGTCCACACGCATCTCCACCAAATCAATGCCTGCCCACTGATAGTAGCAGGCCTTTTATCACACGGCTCACATCCACAGACAAAAACACAGGGAGAACAGCCACAAATCACGCCGTGGCTGCCGTGGCTTTGTCCCGGAGGGAACATCCACCCGGGCGCCGGCTGGGGCGGACCGTGCCGCCGGAAAAAGCAGTCGAGGAACGGAAACCCTACCTTCCGACTCATCGCTGTCCCCGAGTAGAAGTAGTAGGCTATTCCCAGCACCCACAGCACCGCAAAACACAGCAACACCCTGGATTTCCTCCGCATGGCTGAGAGCTTCGCGTCGCTGTTCTCTCTCCGGTTTGCGTGATCCGCGACACCCCGCTTGAAGCCGAGCACTGTGTCCGGTGCGGAGCGCGTCGCTTCGCCGTGCGGCTTCGCCAGCCTTCGTTCAGTCGGTGAGGGGGAGCGGAGAGAGCAGGAAGCAGCGAGCCAACATCGGCGGGGTTAGAGGGCAAAGGCTAAGCGACTCTAATCCAATCAAACACCGGCTCAGGCAGCGCTGGAGGAGGGCCGGGGGGTCGGCGGCGAGTCGAGCCGTGCGGTTCCGTGCCGGAGGGGGTGGAGGAAGTCCCGATTGGGAAGCGAATTGTTAGAAAGATTCAGATGTGGCTGAAGGAACAGAGGGGGGAAATATATCACTGTTTCAGTTTCCATGTGCGGCCGATAGGGGCACTAGACACACTTTAAACCGGGTTAAAAGCAGCGAACAAAAGATGAGAGCAAAGAAGAACCTCAGATGAACCTAAAACAGCTTATCATTGATTATTGATGATTATAATTATTAGTGATGACAATAATATATTTTTTATATTTTATAATCATTAATCTAAATAATTAAAACTAATAATTTTAATAATCATAAATTTATAATAAAAATAAATATTACTATTATTATAATTATGTAATAATAAATGTAATAAAATAATTGGTATTATATTATAATTTTATTAATTATTTAATCATAAATTGATTATTATAAATGTTATTATTATTATTATATACAATTTTACATTTCTTGAAATTAAAACATTTTAAGAAATGTACAGTTTTAAATAATAATAATAATAATAATAACAATTATTATTATAAAAGAAAGGGGCAATTATTGGAAGATAAAAAGACAAAATTCCTTTGTTGATCAGTTCTAGAGCTCCATGTCAGTAATTGTATTGAAAATATTTGTACATACATTAAATATTTATACAAATGTAAACATATAATACTGCGTTCCTTTAAATCAAGGCTAAAACCCACCTGTTTAGAGTTGCTGTCGACCCATAACCACTGGAACATTAACCCACATATTTGATGTGTATTGATGATTTTGATGATGCCACTCGTCAAAATGTAATGTCTGTTATTGATTTTTCAATTAGTGACTGTATGTTGTTCTTATGACTTTTTATTTGTGTGTTTTTATGATTTAAAGTACTATTAACTGCCTTGTTGCTGAAATGTGTACCTTGATGTCACCTACTTTTCCGCTCTGTGGGACAATAAAGGCTATTTCTTTTCTTTGTAGAAGTATGACCAAATGTGTGACATCAGTATTGGAGAACTTTTTTTAAAAAACACTGAATAATCAGTGAGAAATTCTCCGCTTTGTCAATCTGTCAGTGTTGAATCTTTCAAACCTCAATTGTTTTTCCAGAAAGGTGTCAAAATATGACACTTTTCCCATATAGTCATATTCTAAAATAACCTGAATTTACTAAATAATGTTCAAAATATTAATACAAATACACTATATATTAGTGAATGTAGTTGTAATTGTATGCATATATCAAATGATAAATGGTTGTAATAACTGTTTATATTGAAATAAGAGCAAAATATTAGTTCAGTAATAGATTGTGTGTCACAAATACTTCAGTCAAGATGCAGGAAAACAAAACTTTGGTTTGTTGGTGTTCAAACATCTGAGAGATGGATCGTAAAACCTCCTGTTCCTTGTAAAAAGGAGGAATTTCTCTTTGTACTGTGGGCCAATCTCAGGACGTGATTAGTCAGTGAATGAGTCAAAGGTTGGAAATTTTCAGTTCAGCGGCTCATTGCCGGGTTCAAGGCAAATGTGACCTGCAGATGAACTTTGTAATCAGCCTGTTAAACTTTACAGAAATTAAGAAATGCATTTCTGTAAAGGGCATGAGTCAGCTACTTTTATTGTATCCAAGTCTAAAGGTTAAATCAGAAAACAAGTACAAATCAGTTAAAAACCCATTTAACAGAAATATTTCTGTGTGATGTAAAGACATGTTTGATACGGTAACCTCAGTATATTGCCTACAGAGGGTTTTTTAAAAAAAATTTAAAATATGGCTCACTCTCCAGAGTGCTTTGTCTGGGGGTTTCCATGACAACTATTCCTAATCACAGATTACAATCAACAGGAAGTGGATTTCCCTCTTTATTCTGCAGAGTGTAAACACTAACCTGTTAGCTAACTGAGCTAGCATCGTATTCAAGATTTCTTTTATTTTAGTCTTTACTGAGTTTGATCAGTTCTGGTTCAAAATCTAATTTAAACTGGATTATTCTATGCTAAATATAGGCTCCTCAAAACACTTACAGAGTAAAGCCCTTGTTCCTTAAAACACACACACAAAGAATGTATAGAAATATATTTGAGAGGCTTCATGGATGCAAAGCAGGACCAAATAGTAGAGAGAGAAAGAGGAAGTTCATATTATATCTTCCATCAATCATATTCATTTTAAAGGGGAGTGGCCAAAGCAAATGAGGTGGATTAGCAGTGCTTGCCAACAACTGATGGTGTCATCCAGAACTTGAATATCATCCCCGCTGCCTGGAAATCTGAGCTGCTGGCTGCTTATGACAGTCTTCAGTCAGAGGATCTCTTCAGATTTGTTGCTACACTGACTGCTACAGGAGATCCTTTCGGAGAAATCAAGTGTTTTTGAAATGGCTAAAATATTTTGGTCTGATTAAAGAGTCCTGCTGTTACGGCCCTGGGCCTTGTGGGCTGGGTTGCAGGTGCTTTTGTCTGTCTTTGTGCTCCTCCCCTTTGCAGGTGCTGTTGGCCCGTTGATTTGGAGCACAGAGTATTTAAGCCTGGCTGCTTCCACCTTCTGGGTCGCCTTCGGCGTCCACTCTGCCGCTTGTGGTGCTCTGCTGTCGGCCTCGGTCCCCCCCTCCTGTTGCACATTTGAGTTTGTCTTTGTTTTTGCACTTCCATATGTAGTCATACAACACATCCAAGCATTTGCTTATACACCACTGACTTTGACTTCCCCAATCCATTATAGTTTTTGTTAATAAATATTCCTTTTTCTGCACTTTAACCACTGCATGGTCTCCTCCAATTTTTATGACCTTGAGTCAGTCGTAACACCTACCAACAGTTTAATTTGAAAACCTTTTTGAAGACATAGATTCTTAGTTCTTTTGTTTTATTTTGAAAGGCCGCATCGTGAACCCAGTACTTTGAATAGTAAATCAAATTAGGAGAGGCTCATCAAGGGCAGCATTCAAACAAGAACTGCAATCCGTCAGTCTACTGCTGGGTTGCCATAGCAAAAAAAAAAAACAAACAAAAAAAAACATGCACTCCTTTTCCAGAAAATAGATAAATCAGGAACTGCAGATGCTGAAAATGACTTGTGATAATGAAACAACTGTCAATTTAAATCATGATGTGCAATGATTGATTCAAAGCGTATAAAAACTCCTGTAGCAACAGCTGATAAGAGTCTCAGTAGCAGTACGACAATCTTAAAAAGTCTGAAATCCCTAAAATGTTCTACATTTAGTAAATGAATAGTTTCTTATTAAACAGCCACACCACTGTGTCTCTAATTTAATTATTTTTGTGTCATGAGTCTCTAAACAATTTATTACTTCCAGTAATTCATTTGCCACCCTAAGAAAAAAAAGCCTTAATCGTCTTAAATAAAATACAGTAATCTTTGCATAATTTAAGATATTATTATACAACGCTGCCAGAAAGTATATTTCAAATATGTCACTTCAACATTCCAGATTATTAAGCAAATTTTAATTGTGCAAAGTTAAGCTGTGGAGATGCATAAAGAAATGTTCAAATGATTTTACTTAAAAGTGTTAAATCAGGTAGTAAGATTAAATCTTTGTTTTTGTAAAGAAATTACCGTCAGATTCAAGAAGTCACTTGAACAGAACTTGTCCGACAACATGAAGTAGGACAAATTATTTTAAAATTAACACATAAACCTGCACAAGATTGAAGGAGGATGTTCTGCCGTCAGTTTATGACTTCAGGAATATTTCATTTATTCAAGAGCAAAGGGAGTCAAAGCACGCCAGTAAGTTCACATGTGAATGGCTTTAGAAAAGGTTTTGGACTGGCCTAGTCAAAGTCCAGACTTAAATCTGATTGAGATGCTTACGTTAATGATTGAATACCCTCCACTGTGGATGAATTAAAATAATTCTGCAAAAAAAGTCAAAAGTGATGTGAATATCAAACACAACCAAGGTGTCAAAACCAATTATTAAAGTTTAAAGTTAAATTATTTCTCTGTATAAATTATTTGGTCACCTGAAAATTGAGTTTTATAGTTAATCAGATTATTCTTGTCTAATATTAACATTTGTTTGATAATCTGAGAGATTTGAGTGTGATTAAACAAACAAACAAAAAAATCACAAACAGAAGAAAGCTTTATGGTGCAGAAAGCAAAACATCTCAGAAATGTATTCATAAATTTATTTTGCATTGGATATAAAACCTTATAAACAAGATAAGCACACAGATTTATAAAACTCATGATAGGAAATAAAACGTAAGCAGTTAATTTTCAGCTCTACTAAAGTCTTCAGTGACTTTGATCATGATCACTTTGGATCCGGTTGTTTCGGGTCAGACGGTGTACTTGTCCTCTCCCTTGCCTCTGTGTTTTGTGGTAGTGGGTGTAGTCGCTGTAAAGCTCGTTGAACACCTCTCTGACTCCGGCGTTCAGCCCGGCTCTCAGCAGCTTGATGTCCGACTCCAGGCACAGGTCCAGGACGCAGTAGACGCCCTCAGTCAGGTGGAGCTTCACGTCTGGCCGCAGGGTGACCTGCAGAGGCAGAAAATATGCAGATTAAAGGAAAAGAAGAGACGGAGGAGGAGATAATGAGGCAGAGAGAGGTTTCCGCTTCATAAATCACAGATTCTTCACTTTATGAAGTTTAATTTTGGTTATAATAAAAATTATTACTCCAAGCTTTCACATTTCCTTACAGAAACACTTTAATAGCCTCTTATTTTCACGGTCATGCTGATAAAGTATTCATTCATGTTTCCTCAATATTTTGAGATTACATCAAACTTTACATAATCTATGACAGATAAACATAAAGTGGTTAATTAATGTTACTTTGTACTTATTCTGCAACTAAGCCTTACCTTAGGAACCGATATTCAATCAATTATTCTGACAATTGATTAATCAGGTAAAATAATAAGCATATTCTACATGTTTTTCATTGAACCACTTGAGCCTTTTTTATAAAGTATTAGAAATATATCAAGAGATGCAAATGAACAAATAATTAAATATTTTTTTAAATAAGAAACTAAATATTCTATTCCTAAAATGCAATAACTATAGCATTATATTACTGAATTTGAAGCAGGTGAAGATAAAACCACGCCACTTGAGGAGGCATGGGTAAACATATTTACAGACAAAAGTGATTTTAACTTAAAAGTATATATATATGTTTGTTTAAAATAAATGTCATTTAATCAAATGTTAAATTAGTTGACCATTATCTAAATATTTGATTAATCACGATTAATCGTTTCAGCTCTAATTCCCTTCACATTTCAAACAATCAATGAAGTTAATTTGCATAGCACATTTCAGCAGCAAGATGTTTTACATAAGAAAATAAAAAAATTAGTTATAAAGTTATAAAGAAAACATAATGCAGTCAGCAACTGAACAAACAGTTTGATGAGAGCCGTCACCAAAATCATTCACATCAAATAAGTTGGCCAATGTTTGTTTTATTATGGTTCTCTAGAGTAACTCTAGACTGGTGGGTTTTTAGTCTAGATTTAAAGTAACTCAGTGTTTCGGCTGTTTTGCAGTTTTCTGGAAGTTTGTTCCAGATTTTGTGGTGCATAGAAGCTGAATGCTGCTTCTCCTCATTTGGTTCTGGTTCTGGGGATGCAGAGCACATTGCAAAAATACAAAATCTTACCAGGTAATTCTGGTCTAGTTTCTAGTGTAAATATCTTGGTACGCTTAAAATAAGACAAATTGACTTACAAGTATGTTTTCAACAAGATACAGGAGCTTGTTTTGAGTAAACGACTCCTTAATATTGATGAAAAATTATTAGCTCAGTTGGTAACAAGGGGAAAATGTGTTATAAGTGAAACAATCTGCCAACTGAAGCAGTATTTTCCATTAATGTTAAGGGATTATTGACTTAAAATAAGCTCCAATATCTTGCTGAATATTTACTTGCAAGTTAGTTTTTCTCATTTCCAGTGTATTAAGATATTTGCACTAAAAACTAGATCAGAAATATTTGGTAAGATTTTGTGTTTTTGCAGTGCAAACCAGAACAATACCGAACCTGTACTATTACATTTACAAACCTGCAGCACTGACGCTGGACCTTTGTTTAGAGACACATTTTGTTTATTAAAGTGAATATTTTGATCCACACGAGGCTGAGCTGCAGCTCAACATGTGAGACAAAGGCAAGACAAGCAGACAGAGCGAGCTTTTCTTTCTGCAACGACAGGTAAACACATTCCGGTCGAACAACAATCATCGTGATCGGTGAACCCTAACCAGCGAGGCAGCAGGACATTTAATAGCTTCTGCTTATTCATCTCAGATACATTACACTCATCGAGGGTTCAGGTGGCGTCCGCCGTGACGCGGTCCGCGCCACAGACATTTGTTAGACACGGCAGTCGCTCGGAGCCGCCCATGCTAAGTGATTTAAACAGCAAGGCTCCCATTATGAGGAACCAACCTGTTATGTGTCACCACAAGCACCAGCTGATGAAATGTGATGAGGAGTTCAGGGAATCTCCAAATGCATCATTATGTTATTACTCCAGGTGACAGCTTCTCACCCGTGTGACTCACTAATGTGTTTCCTGGTGTTTCTGCATTTATGTTTTATGATAACTGAGCTTTCTAAGTGATAAGAAAATTGCATAATATTGAACAGCATTTCATTTCTTCCTGTCTTGGAATACAAAATAAGCTAATACTAGACTAAATATGCAAACAGCATCGTTTGAAGACTGGTTTTATTAAAGAAGGCAGGTTAATGTTAATAACTACAATAAATCAACATTAAAGAGGTTAAAATCAGGACCTTTCAGTAAAAAAATGTATAAGTGTATTTCTTCAGTAACACTTTATTTGACGGGTTGTGAATAAGACTGTCATGACACCGTCATAAACATGTCATGACACCGTCATAAACATGACATAACACCGTCATGAACATGACATGACACCGTCATAAACATGACATAACACCGTCATGAACATGACATGACACCGTCATAAACATGACATAACACCGTCATAAACATGACATGACACCGTCATAAACATGACATAACACCGTCATAAACATGACATGACACCGTCATAAACATGACATGACACCGTCATAAACATGACATGACACCGTCATAAACATGACATGACACCGTCATAAACATGACATAACACCGTCATAAACATGACATGACACCGTCATAAACATGACATAACAGTCATAAACATGACATGACACCGTCATAAACATGACATAACACAGTTATAAACATGACATGACACCGTCATAAACATGACATAACACAGTCATAAACATGACATGACACCTGTCATGAACATGACATGACACCGTCATAAACATGACATAACACCGTCATAAACATGACATGACACCTGTCATGAACATGACATGACACCGTCATAAACATGACATAACACAGTCATAAACATGACATAACACCGTCATAAACATGACATGACACCGTCATAAACATGACATAACACAGTCATAAACATGACATGACATCGTCATAAACATGACATGACACCTGTCATAAACATGACATGACACCGTCATAAACATGACATAACACCGTCATGAACATGACATGACACCTGTCATAAACATGACATGACACCGTCATAAACATGACATAACACCGTCATAAACATGACATGACACCTGTCATGAACATGACATGACACCGTCATAAACATGACATGACACCGTCATAAACATGACATAACACCGTCATAAACATGACATAACACCGTCATAAACATGACATGACACCGTCATAAACATGACATAACACCGTCATAAACATGACATAACACCGTCATAAACATGACATGACACCGTCATAAACATGACATGACACCTGTCATGAACATGACATGACACCGTCATAAACATGACATAACACCGTCATAAACATGACATGACACCGTCATAAACATGACATGACACCGTCATAAACATGACATGACACCGTCATAAACATGACATAACACCGTCATAAACATGACATGACACCGTCATAAACATGACATAACACCGTCATGAACATGACATAACACCTGTCATAAACATGAGTTAGTCTTCATGAATATTTATGACTATTGTCATAAAGTGTCATTTGGTAAATCATGACACTTTAAATATAAAGTTGACATTATTCAAAATGTCTTTGTTATGACAACTTGATATTAACCAAGAAATCATGATCTGACATAAATTTGTTATAAAAGTATTACTGATTAAACTTTAAAAATTATGTAGCTTTATGTTATTAAAGCTAACGTTTAATCAGTAATACTTTTATAACAAATTTATGTCAGACTTATTCATGTTTATGACGGTGTCATGACAGCCTTATTCACAACCCATCAAATAAATTGTTACCAATTTCTTCTAAGTAAAAATTTAAAATAAAATCTGCTGCAAACATTAGGTGACAAGAAGACTATTAATCTGTCAACATTTGAAAATAATTGGTTGCTCTGGATTTTATTTATATCAGAGTAAAGTTGGCATTTATGTGTAACAGAAAAAAAGAAAAACTATGCTTAGTTTTTGTTTTGTTTCAGTTTTGCGGATACTTTGTGTCGAGCTATCAAATAAAATATATTCCATATGGTTGTAATGCGACAAATTGTGAAAAGTTAAAGTGGATATAAATACATCGCTACTCTTTGCAGTTTATTTTCATTTCTTGTACAGACCTTGTTTTTTTCATTTTGTGCATTTTTTCCTTTAAATCATCCTATTCAGTTGCACATTTCTTCTTTTAATAACTGTACATGTTGTAAATTTGCCTTTGCTGTACACTTTCTTATTCCTATTTTCCAGTTTTTATGTCCTATATATGTATTTTTTACCTTCGTATGAATTCACAGGCTTCGACATAATGCTGAATTTTCCCACTGTGGGAAAATACAGAACTTTTGATTAACATAAAGACTATAGAATGACTCCTGGCTGCTATATTGGGATTTGATTTTAAAAACAGATGATTAAATTACCTCTAACTTACATAGAGAATATTATGTTTTAATGCACTAGCTAAATTTTTTCCTACTTATTGAAACAAATTGGTTAAAGACTCCCCAACACCTTCATGTTCCAGTTTTCTCCTGTCCTGACAGAAACTCCTCATAATGCGTTGATGTGCTTCTGGGATGGAAACTGCTGATTCAGGCGTCGCGTTAAAAGCAGCCTGGCAGCAGACGGCAGCCGCACTCAGAGGCCAGACGTGACTCACCGGACTGAGGGAACATCCAGCCTCAAGCTTCATTCCTGCACATAATGTAGCAGTAATCCTGGGCCCGCTCAGTGGCTTGTGTCAACATCTACAATTTTGGCTACTGGGAATATTTCCCTTCTCTTCCTCAGAGCGTCAGCGTCTCAGTTATTCAGCTCAGAGGGAACAGATCAGCTGAGATCCTGGTGCCTAGACTCCAACATCTGTTAAAACTTATAACGGATGAGACGGCGCTGGCTTGGTACTGTATTATTAAAGGGGATCTATTATACAAAATTCACATTTTTCATGTTTTTGTGCTTCAATTTGGGTCTCAGCTGCTTCTGAAAACATTTTAAAAACACCCAGCTGTTATTTGGCCGTAGGTTCATGTTCTTTTGTGTCTGAAAAAAAGACCCATATAAGAAAATTGAATGTAACGTCAGAGTTTAGCAGGCACTGCCGTTCACCAAGTAACCCCATCAAAGCCCCGCCTGTTACCTAGCAACCCCAGTGGAGTTCCGCCTGTTGCCTAGCAACCAAAGCAGCTCCAGCACGTTTGGTTATATGGTTTTACCGCTGAATGTGCTGTATAATGGCTACTGGAAAAGACAACGATTCAATCAGAAACCACTTGCTACATTCTTGTTGGTTGTGCAGGAGACCCCACTTCTGCTTTTCAAAGATCAAGGGGCACTCTGCTGTTACCTAGTAATCCAAGAGGAGCTCCAGTAAAACTAACTGACATTCGGTCAGTTAGATTTACTGCTGTAGTCGCTGTACAATGGCTGCTGTGGAAGACAAGTGTTTTGTTGTCGACTTAGGAATCAGAAACCACTTCCTGCATTCTTGTTGGTTGTGCAGGAGGCTCCACTTCTGCTTTTCAAAGATATTACGTTGTACAATTGCGCATCCGTTTGCAGCTACTTTCACAAAACGTTGAGGTGGGGTGTGTGGCCAGCAGCAGCTCCCTTGGATTTAAAGGATATTTAGTTTTTTCTTCTATTCTATGACTCAGATGTTGACAGAAGTTTAAAGTATTTGCTCTATTGTTACAGGTTACAGTTAAAACATCTCATTCTGAAAGGAGCTCAAAATAGGCAGAACAAAATCTCATTACCTAAGAAGAATTTTGTGATTTGTTTCAGACGTTAGACGTATTCTAACCTGTTCAGAGATCACCAGTTGTATGCATGTAGCTACTGAACTGTTACTACATCATGAAAATAGAGATATATATCAAGTAAATCCTGTTTAGAGGCAGAGAAGATGTTATTCTGTGTTCGGCTGGTTGAGTGAATACCTTCTGCAGCTCCGTGACGTACTGAGCCACCATGAAGGCTGGCAATGCAGTGAAGCTTTCAGGTGTGGCAGCAATGTGAGAGAACATCCTTTCCGTCAGCCTGGAGCACTGCAGATACACGTCACCGTCCGCACCTGCAGAAAGAAACATGTTTATTTTCTAACTGGGTTGAGTGAAATGAAACGTGTATTTTTAGCTAAAGCAACTGAGAAATCAGGTTTCAGAGGATTCCTCTTCTTAAAGTCAAAGTCACTTTTCACACAGCAAAATTCAAGCACTTTTGAAGCATTTTCAAGGTAAGTTTTAAAACTTCTCCAGCACCAAACTTTATAAAAAAATAATACAAGTGGACAAAAAATACCTAATATATACCTAATAAGCTACAACAGCAAAAAATTAATCTGATTTCATTTTAGGCAGTGAGAAAAAGTATTCTGTTCTTTTAATTAAATGTAAATGTTTCCAGATTTAGGCTTTTAATCAAGAGTTTGAATGCAGTTTATTATAAAACTGAGCATTTTGAATATGCAGAAATCAAACACTTTTCAAACCTTGAGAACACCTGATTGAAATTCAAGCATTTTCAAGGATTTTAAGCATCTGAATTGTACCAATCTTGTAAAATAGGTCCTTTAATGTTTAAAATCACAGTGAAAGACTCAAACACAGCTGGTTAAGTCATGCAATTTTCAGAAATAGAAGATTAGAAAATACTTTCTCAGTATGTTTCATACGTACTCCGACTTGTGCGTATAAAAAACGTTATGTCTGCGACTAACAAGAGATTTCTCTTAAAATAAAGAGGCAGCAGCCCAGCGGTAAGTGCATGAACAGAAAACCACAGGCCAGACCAGGACTGTGTGAGTAATTCACTGGCAGCTCACTTGCTTCAAATCAAAAGAAACAATTTCACCTTGAAGTCTTGAGGACATGATTTACCTCAGCAGCTAGCAGCTTTTCATCAAACTCTCAAGTGAAAACGCCTGAATTAGTGGTTGGATAAATCATGTTCAAGCAGCAGCTGAACATTAGTCTGTGATGCTGTGCAGGAAGAACATCACATCATTTCACAGTAATCAGTTACAGAATTGCGCACATAAATTCATTTATGAACTTTAATTGATGAAATAGGACCAGAAAATGCATGGATGGATAATCTGAAAAGTGTGGCCTTTAAGTTATTTCTCTGACTATTCTTCTTCTTGCCTGGCTTGTCAGTCAGTACTACTGGTGGTCTGTAAGGCACTGCATGTAAAAAGCCATTTATTTGCCGTGACGTTAGCTCAAAGTGCTACGCTGCAGCTAGCTTACCAAAGGACTGTGTTTAAAAATAATAATGTATAAATGGCTTAAAACCAGATCACAAAAATGAAAGCCTGAAGATACAGGAGGAAAGTTTCTCAGGGTGAGTTGAAGAACTTTTATTTTTGAACATTATTACAATATGTAGCAGATTTCTGTGCTGAGTACCATCTAAAGAGGGGGTGAGCAGCGCTGCGCCCCATCCTGACTAACTGCATCTAAACACCTAAAATAAAATTCACATTTTCCACATTTTTATACTTCCATTTGGGTTTTTACTGCTTCAAAAAATAGCCTAAGCACTTTAAAACAAAACAAAACACCCAGATGTTTCTTGGCAGCAAATTAATGACTTTTGGTGTCTAGAAAACGAGCCATTTCAAAAACCTCCCGAATGTTAAGTCACAATCAATGGGGACTCCACTGCTACCTAGCAACACAAGCAGCGCTCCAGCACGTTTAATGTACAATGGCTGCTGGAAAAGACAAGTGTTTTGATGTTGACTTAACATTCAGAAACCACTTGCTGCATTGTTGTTGGTTGAGCAGGAAACTCCATTTATGCTTTTCAAAAATGTACGGTTGTGTGCTACGCATGTGTTGGCAGCCATTTTCCCAGGAGTGTAAATGTTGAGTCGGGGGTCATGGCTCCCGCAGCAGCTTGTTTAGATTTAGAGTGATGAGAGGCCCTAAAACAGCTCAAAATGGGAAAAACTGATCAGACTAAAATCTCATTACCTAAGAATGATTTTGCGCAAAAAATGTACTGAACATGTTTTGTTTAAGCTATAGACCTTAAACAACTGTAACTTGTTCAAGGAAGTGCAATAGGTCGCCTCTAATGTGTCCTGCGTTTGAAAGGCGATGTGTGAATAACATCGGGTTCAGGTACCTGGATCAGTGTCTCCTCTCTGCCGACCTTCCTGCATGATCGACGACACCAGCCGATAGAAGACATTCAGGAAGGATGGAGCGGCCCTGGAAATCACCTGGAGACACACAAGTGCAATAATTGACTGCATCTAGGCCTGTCCCAATAAATCAATTAATCACCTCATAAATTAAAACAAGCTCAATAATTCCAATTTGCATGATTTATTGTTTCCTTCTTCATACCCAAAACTGGATGACAAAAGTCATCAGTCTTGTGCTTCGGTCTCAATTATCACTTTTTTTGAAGGATAATTTTGTTTACACAAATTTCATAATTCACTTTTATTTGTTGTTTCTGTTGTTTTATTTTTATATTTAAAATGTCTCCCAGTTCCACTGATAAGTTTTCATGAAAATTGAAAGTTTATTGATCTTTGAGAATGTGTTATTACGCTGTTAACTTTACATTATTTGAAAATGGTCTCAAAACAACAACAGGTTTTACCCCAGAAAACCCCGGATGCTCGGGGCGCTAGGACATTCATCCAGCGGCCCGTCGTGTTTTTGAGTTAAAAAATGTTTAAAGTTGACAGGAAATTTGAAAATATCACGTGATAGTTATGCCTTATTGGAAGACTGGAGGATGAATACCTTAACACCAACAATAAAGTCTTTAAAAAAGGCAATGATAAAAATAACAAAACCTGAAATAAATAAACAATGTTAAGCCTGGTGGGAGCACAAGTAAAGCTTGGAGGCCCGCCAGGCTTATAATTCACTGTGGGAAACCCTAAGCAATATTACTGTTTATCCCAATAACCTCCGGGATAATTTATCGTCCAGTACAACGTGTTATCGTGACAAGTCAAAGTGCACTGTTCTTTGTTAGTGGTAATGTTTTTCTCCTCTTTAGTTAAAAACTATAACAATTTAACAAAGAGCTAAACAGATATCGCTAATATTTGCAGGATTTTGTAGAAGTGGTGGGAAAATATTCAATTGAACAAATCCTCGTTAGCTTTTAAACCAGGACTAAACACAAAAAAATAGACGACGAAATACTTTGACACAGTGAAACAGTTGGTATTTTCTACTTAAAAGTTATGATGCGAGAGTGTCCTGCTGGCCCAAACCGAGCTGTAAGCTCGTTCCTGCTGTGACAGATGGAGGTAAAGAGCAACAGGAAGAATATAAACGAGGCCAGGATGAAGTCACCGGCCCAGGTTGGAGCTCAGCACTGGTTTCCATTGACTTAAACATGCTTCATGCCAACCCACTACAGTCTCCTCTCTCTACAACACGCCCATACTTTGCATTTTGGACCAGACCCTGTTCTGTGTCCTGATCCAATCAAGCACTTTAACCCTTCATCTCCGGCTTCCTTCCTCATTTCCACATCTCTTCCTCTTTAAAAATTATTCCGCTTTCTTTCTTCTCCTCTCCTTTTCTGGTGTATTTTCTCTTCGCAAACATCTGACAACACTTAACTGGTTCCTGGCCCATTTAATTCATAGCAGCTGCATAGTTTCAATTCTGCTCAGTTCTTGTTTTTGAAAAACAATTTATAGAGTTTTAAAAAAAAGAAATCCTATCAGCACAAAGGCAACAAAAGCTATTGTGTGAGGTTATAATCTAAATGTTTCAGTTTCAGGAGAAAATGTTCTTTTTAACTGAGCCTTTGGGGCAAAATGCAAACTTGTAGAGGAGCTGAAAATGTGAACATCACAAGGTTTCCATGCTGGTGAAGTGCAACTGTAGTGAGCTGCAATATCCTCTGGTTGGAAGTGAAATTCCTGAGTGGAGTGTCCTGAGGGCTCAGCGGCAACACATAGCACATTTTCATCATATTATAGATTCAAAGCACCTAAATTCACTTCCAACACATGAGAGCAAACGACTGGTTTCTTATGCAGAATGCAGCAATATGTACGGAGTCTTAACATCAAGAACACAAACACAGACATTTTTAAGCTTACGTTAACAATTAATCTCTAAAAAGAGAGATTTGTGAATCTGACCAGGTTCTGTCTCTAAGGAGAGGATAACGCCTCAGGGTTCGTAAACTTCAAGCATTTTCAAGGTACTTTTCCAGCACCACTACAAAAAAAACAATATTAATGAACAAAAAACAGAGTTTTAATTCACAGTTTTAATTCTTTTCTCCAACCTTTATGCCCTGCTGTAAGAGGAAGATGCTCAGCCTTGTTTCCTGGCAACAACTTCATTAATGTTTGGAGGAAAGTCCAGCGCTGTGGAAACTCATTTTGGAGGTGAGCCTCATGTGTCCGTCTTGTTTATCTTTGTCACACAAAGTTACTCGCACAGGTCTGTACTACCTGCAGCATTTCTTCATCTGAAATTCTCTCCACATCCAAAATAAACGGGTTGCTTATTGTTTCAGATAGTGCTCATAGTGCAGCGGGTTCAGTTTAACAGCAGAATATGTAGTTAGGAACAAAGCGGGCCTAACTTGACTTGTGACTACTTGGAAACGCGGAAATTACCACAAGTTTCTGAGCACAGCTCATTACAGAACATGTGGTGTTGGGCTGAAATGATTAATTGTATTAATCGTGATTAATCGATTATTCAAACAACCAATTTAGTAATGATTGTTAACTTGACTATATAGATTCAAAAAAAGCCATTTGCTGAAAGAACAACACAAACACAACAGTAATTACTCTAAAATTGTATCTAAGATAAAATAACCTTCTTTGTCTGTAAATATGTTTTGCTCAGAGTTCCTCAAGTGACAGATTTGGCTTCACCTGATTTAACTCTGCACAAAAAAATCTATTAAGCATCCAATTATTAGTTGGTTAATTAAAAAATAGTCAACAGATCAGCCCTGCTTTGTATTGATGTTCAGGTTGCTAGGCGATGGCCTGAGCTCTACTGTGGTTGCTAGGTAACGGGCACTGCCTGCTGATTTCTGATGCTTCATTCAAGAGCACAGGTGTCAAACTCCAGTCCTCAAGGGCCGCTGTCCTGCGGTTTTTAGATGTGCCACAGGTATACAAAACACTGGAATGAAATGGCTTAATTACCTCCTTCCTTGTGTAGATCAGTTCTCCAGAGCCTTAATGACCTAATTATATTATATTCAGGTGGTGCAGCAGAGGCACAACTAAAAGTTGCAGGACATCGGCACTTGAGGACTGGAGTTTGACATCCCTGTTCGAGAGTTTTTCTAAATTTTCTAGACACCAAAGAACAGACTGGATGTTTTTTCTTTCTTTTTTTTTTTTTTTAAGTGCTTGGGCTTTTTTTTTTAAGAAGCAATTGAGACCCAAAGGAAGTATACAAATGAGCAAAATGTGAATTTAATAGCGCAAACAACTGTTTATTTCAAAGAAAGAACCACGTGACCTGAGATGGTAACTTCAGATCTGTTTTCTCATTAAAATAAAATTTTCTTGTAATTTTTCTGCTATTATGATGACTGCATTCTTGTAATTAAACAAAAATTCTCATAGTTTGGCCCTCATATTCAGTCCGTAGAACAGAAGGGATGAATGAAATAAAAGCCACCAATTAAAATGAACAAAAAGAAGAAGAAAAAGAAATCAGTTAAAATTAAAATCAGGTTTTTTGGTTCAGTTTTTCTTCTTTCTTTAACCCACATCTCACCATGTCCTTACAGACTCAGACAGGAGAAACTGCCCTGTAGTGTAAACATTTATGTGACGTAGCTTTAATAGTGTGTGAAATCAGCCATCTGATTCTCAGCCTTGAGTAACATTTTTTTTTTTCAGATCTGGTAAGAAAGATATTTTACTATTAAGCCATATTGTCTAGATCTACCTGATAACTAGTTTTATTCCTTAAAGCCAATAAACACAGAGTTTTGTGTCCATCTACCTGGGGATGACATTTGATGATGGCGAACAGCGCCTCGTGGACGGCCAGGAAGGCAGAGTGGTAAACGTTTGGGTTCCGGTGGTCGAGAGGCAGCGACTGCAGCGCTCCAAGAACCAGAATCACATGTTGAGGGTTGGCAATGCGTCCCTCGCCTTGGCGCAACAGTGACGTCAGCGCCGTCACCGTGGGAACGGTAAAACGAAGGGTCAGAGCGAGGTCCTGGCTGGCCGATCTCGCCAAGAACTGCAACACAGAACGAGACAAGAACTGTAAAAAAATAAATATAAGACAAATATCCAGCAGTCAAGGCTTCCTCCTTACTTTATTTACACAGCTTAAAAGGATTACACGATCCAAAAGCATCAAAAAGCATAATCTACATGATTTGTGTCTGTATTTCAGTAGAAAAGGTCAATGAGTACACACACACACACTCACAAAAATGTTTAGGTCATTAAGTTGCCTGTGTCATTTAAAATAGTTTCTGCGTTTCCAGTACACAGACAGTAAAGCTGCTGATCTGAGAGTCCTGTCACTTATTTCCGTGGTGTCATACAAAGCCTTTCTGTGTGGTTTTACTTCTGTCTAACCCAAAAAAAACCCTCAGGCAGCAAGATTTTTAATCATTTTTTCAGATTTCACCTTAAAAAAGTTCTTAATAAAGCCTCATTTTACTGATTTTACGCCAGATTTCTGAACTCATGACTGCATATTCCTGAGTGAAACAGAAGTTTGAATAACTTCCTTCTAGTCCCATTAGAACGACAGAATTTATTAATGAAACTGTCACAACCACAGACACAGAAGAAAAGATGGAAAAGTTTTATATTTATGTTGTATTAAATACATACAACATTCAAAAAATTATTTTTTTCTTCTTCAGAAAGAAATTATATATCAGCCTGGAAATATAGGACAGACCAAGAGTTTGGACACACCTTTCTAATTCAATGGGTTCTCTTTATTTTCATGACTATTTATAAGGCAAGAAATCCCACTTATGAACCTGACAGGGCACAGCTATGAAGTGAAAACCATTTCAGGTGACTACCTCTTGAAACTCATCAAGAAAATGCAGAGTGTGTGCAAAGCAGTAATCACAGCAAAAGGTTGCTACTTTGAAGAAACTAGAATATAAGGGGTATTTTCAGTTGTTTTACACTTTTTTGTTTAGTGCATATTTCCACATGTGTTATTCATAGTTTTGATGCCTTCAGTGTGAATCTACAATGTCAATAGTCATGAAAATAAAGGAAACTCATTGAATTAAAAGTGTGTCCAAACTTTTGGTCTGTATATATATATATATATATATAATATATATATATATATATATATATATATATATATATATATATATATATATATATATATATGTGTGTGTGTGTGTGTGTTGTGTGTGTGTGTGTGTAAAGCAGTGCATAAATGTTCCAAAAGGGGGTGCTGTTGTTTTCTGTAATTGCTGGCACTTGCACAATTCTGACATGTTTGTCCTGCCGGAGACGCCGTAGCGCAGGGGATTTTTGCGCGCGAACTGCCGTACTCTTTACAGTGTGTTTACTGCCTGTAAGGTAAGCAGCAGCTCTGCTAGCTCGGTGTAAAATATACAGTGCATTAATATACCGATCCATTTCTGTTTGTTCAGTTTGCCTGTTAAGTATAAATTGCATTTTGTTTTGGTGATGTTTGATTATTTTATAAAAAAGAAAAAAACGATTGAATGCTGACAGTGTTTACTGCCTGTAAGGTGAACGAAATAAACGCGCCAAAGTCTCCCCACAACGAGGAGCCGCCTGTCTGATTCCTCTCCTGCACGGAACACATCCCACCCTCACACAAACACAACGCAGAGTCCATTGGGTGTCTTCCAGCAGCTGCAGGGTTAAAGAGGGAAAGCCTGGGTTTATTTACACAGCTTAAAAGGATTACAAGATCCAAAAGCATATATATATCTACATATATATATATATATATATGTAGAGAAAACCATAAATATATCGCAACACTTGACTTTACTGTTTCAATGAGGTACACCAAAGAACAAATGACTTGGGAAAAGAACTGCATGACGCAAACCTCAAGCTAGAAAAATGCAGGTTTAATGAAAATGACATTGGCGTATGCAGTGAGGCAAAAAAAGGATCAAATGCCAGTGAAGACATCCTATCCTCTGAGCTCCTCGTGGAAAACAAAACCCTCCAACATCAGCTAAGATCTTCTCAAGAAAAAGAGGCACTTTTACAGAGAGAGATGCAGGAAAGTACGGCCTTATATCAAGAAGTCCTTGCTAAGCTTGAAACTGATATGATTAATCTGTCAGAACAGGTGGCAACGTTACAAGAAGAGCTGGAAATAGAAAGAACAGCTAACTCTCAAACAAATACGAACAAGAAGTTTTTTAAGATGATAAAAGGTGAAAACACAGCTCAGTGTACAGAAATGAAGAAGGCCATGGCACTGCTGAGAAAGACGTCTGCAGAGAAGGAGAGGCATCTACAGGAAGAGCTGAAGAAGATGACAGTCATACCAGGAACTATACAGCAATTATCAAACTTCTGTTAAAGTCCTGGTACAACAAGCAGAGTCGTTAAAGAAGAAGCTAAGTGACAACGAAGAAGCTCATGCTGAAGTATTGAAGATGAACCAGACACTTTATGCAGGTCTAGCAGCTGAGAAAAAGGGGTTCTTCGTCAACAACTGTCATCCCTGCAAAACGCCACCAGAGAGGCAGAGACATGTCTCCAGAGCGAGCTGGACCAAGTCAAAGAGGCAAACCTGGAAATGACCAAGAAATTCGAAACAGATGTTTTAACCCTTAAGAAACGGGTTAAAACATCTGGAGTGGGAGCTGAAAGACGACAAAGAATCTCATGCTGAGATGGCGAAAATCAACAAAATGCTTTACTGCAGAGCTACAAGCTGAGAATGAAACTTTTTGTCAAAAAATGGCTTCGATGCAAGACGCTTCCAGAGAGGCAGAGAGATGCATCCAGCAAGCCAAAGACGCAAGTCTGGAAATAGTTCAGAAGTATGAAGTCGATATTTTAGCCCTTAGAGAACAAATGCAAACAATGGAGCAGGAACACAGGGATGAGAGATATCGACATGCGGAGGTTGAGATACGTAATGGCTAAAAGAGCCAAATTCCTCCACGCCCAGAAGAACCTGCTACAGAAGGAACTGGATGAAGTTAAATGCAAGCTCTTTTTAAATGAAGTGAGATATAAAAAAGAGCTGGATGCATCGACAGCTGAAACTGAATGCCAACCTGCACTCAATCATAAGGTCTCTGAGGAGCTAAAACAGAAGGACCAGGAGATTGCCGAAGCAAAGGCTGACAATCGGAGCATTGCCAAACAGAAATTATGACAACACTCTTAACAGACCATAAAGCAATTGTACTAACCGAAAATTGATCACCAAAGCAAATAAAAGAGGTGAATATGATTTCATAGCTAACCTAACAACCTCTTCCTCCATTTTGCAGAGAGCTTTATGGTGTTTTTCAGGAAACTCAACATGATTTTATGGTTGGAAGCCATATAATTCATAGTATAATACTTGTCTTACTACTCAGATTTAATATCAGAAAATAGTTTTATTCTCTTTCTTGACTTCCATGACGTTTTTCATTCACTTGATCAGTGAATTAAGTGAATGATTCATTGATCATTCACTTGATTGATCAAGTGAATGATCCCACTCAAAGAGCAGAACATTCAATCAGTAGCGTGGTTTTAGGTTTAATGTTTATTTTACTATTATTAATAAGTGATTGCTGTGGTAGGAGGAGAAAACCATAAATATATCGCAACACTTGGTTTTACTGTGTGGCTAGCTCGCTGTTACTGTCTCTTACGCTGCAGTTGTGGAGTCACAATGTCTGGGATCATGAGCGCCCCCTGCCATGAGGCAAGAGAACTGCCTGCCTCACCTCGAATCTGATCTCTGCCATTTCTGATCGCTCCTCAGCACACAAAACACGTTACACACACAGTTGGTGACAAAAAACACTGTACATTATGTACAAAAGCTAAATTATGGAAAATCCATTTATATATTAAGTGTTTTTAACCATTTTATTGGCGACGAACAGACAGGAGGAACATGCTCCCATAGAGTGGCAGCCAGTGCAGTTAGCCAGAGGTTGATCAATCCCAGGTGAAGCTCAGCTCGCTGCTGCCTCACCGGCTGCGCTTCCGAGCATTTGAATGGGAAAATGCGAAAATTCAGCGATTTAGAAGAAAAAATAATCAAAATTAGTTAAGCTAAATGAAAAATAAATACTTCATAGTACAAACTACAGGCTGAAAAAAGCAATATAAATTATTTTATCATTATATATTATTTTTCCATAATGAGACCTGCGTCACTGGTATGCATGTACGCAACAGTAACTCATTCAATACACACTATAGCAAAGGAAAGAACATGTTTGTGGCTCATTTATTGAATTGTTCCCCTTGTCAGGACTTTTACATTTGGAGGCATTGCCATAATTTGAACCCAGGCTTTTCTGTTTACCAGAGTATGGTGGTGGCACTGGCAGCATCACATTGTGGGGCTGTTTGGCTGCACATGGGTCTTCTAAGTGGACCCTAGACAAAATTAAACTTACTGTAGCTTACAGAAACTTTTGATTATTTGATTTCATTTAATTATTTGTATAAAATATGATTTATCACATTCAGGTTCATTATAGCTCCAGTTGGTGGTTAACATCAGTCCAGCAGCTTCTGCCCCACAGTTACAAACAGCAGCAGAAAAAAAGGGGGAGGAGCCGTCAGTTACTGGTTGCTATGGTAACCACCAACTGCCAAGAGCAGCGTAACAGCAACGCCAATAAATATCTGAAGAAACAACTTGTTGACTAAACAAAGTAAATTCAAAGAATAAATAAGCACATTTTGACAAACTTCTCATTTATAATGTTAAAATAAAACCCTGTTACATATATATTTATATTCTTATTTTGAATGTGTAACCTTCTTAGGAAACAGCATCTCTAAGAACATTAACTACCTTTAAGTCTTAATTCCTCATTAACATCATCCGCAATGCAGAGTGTTTCGTCAACATGACCTGGTCATGTTTACATGTTGATTATCATGTTGGCCGGCCACTGGATCAGGTTCAGTCCTTTAAATACCTCAGCAAAGACCTGGAGAAGATTCTCTTTTGCTTTTCTCAGCATGTGAACCAGATCAACAAAAAGACTCAAAGTACTCATCTTCTGAGGAAACTAAATGCTTTTGACTTCAGGTAAAAGATTTTAAAACAGCTCATGTATGAAATCCATCCTCATATGTAACATCTCTTCCTAGTGCAGTTTCACTTCTTCTAGCTTCTAGTTACTCACCTACCTATGAAAAACTTTTAATTATTTATTATATGTCATGTATGGGAAACCATCTGCAAATTAACCACAATTTTCAATATAGTCTACATGTACAGAAGGCACAGAAGAAATAAAAATATATATAAAAGTCACAGCAAGTTCATATTTTTGTGTCGTTTTGGGATTGCTTATATTATTACTTTTACTTCCTCTTCTTCTTCTCTAAAATAAGACCACTCTTTTACTTTGCAACCTGATTATGCACAGAACCGTGATTTCAGGGTATTGTCACAGCCTTACTGTCTAATGTGACACCAAAGACAGTTTCATTTAAAAGTTTTGTATAAAGTTTGCTTTTCTAGCTTTTTGTGCACCAACGTTAAGATTTAATTTACACGTTTATAAAGTTTCTCATCTTCTTTGTCTTTGGTCACAACCTTCAGGTTTGGTTTTGGATGCTGTGGTTTTCTCACATGTCTAATGTATTATTCCTTCAGATTTAGCTTTTTCTACGGAGCCAGATTTGATGTGTTTTTTTTTTCCTACCACCATTCGCAGAAATGATCTGCGGCGCAAAGAGCCACAGCGCTTTGGAGCAGGTCTCTGGCAGCTGACAGCTGGACAGCAGCTCAACGGTGATCACTGCTGACAGCACCTCCTGCAAAACAGGAAAAAAAAAAAAACTTCGAATAACTTGAGTTTTTGAATATTTGAGGAAAGTTTTAGTGCATGGCATCTTCTACTCAAAATATGCTTTTGCATTCAAATACATAAAAATAAACACTCCAACAGAGATCTTCAGGTTGAAAAGTCTGAAACATTATGATTGCAAAGATTTCAAAGAAACTGTCAATTCTGAAATAATAGAGTAAGATTGAAGCGATTAATTCGGATTTACGGCTGACCCATTTATTGGAGTATATTAACTCAAAAAAGACCAATTACTAAAAGAACTGGCACATTCAGAGCAGTAATTACGTCAAAAACATACGTATATCTTGAATTTAAGATAAAAAACTAACTACTTTGTAAATTTTTCCCAGAACTCCTCAAGTGGGAAAGTTTTAGCTTCACCTGGTTCAAATGCTGCTAATAAAATCTCTTGTAACCTTTTGCTATCTAATTATCAATCGCTTAATCAGCTCAACATGCTTGACTGATAAGTCAAGCAGAAATAAGCTTTTCACATGTTGAATCTTATAAGTATATTTTTTAGCTGCAAATGATTAAGCTTCAGATAATATCATTATTTTCTTATTTAAAAGGAATTGAATTATATCCATTTTTAATGGCACGAAAAAAGGCTTACATGAAAAACTGCCATTTTGTAACTGATTAATCAATAATGAATTATTAAAACTATCATTAGCTGCAGTCATACTTCTGTATTCAGATCAAGTGTTAGCCAATCACACAAAATCTCGATTTATGACAATAGACAGTTAAAGTGGATTAAATGCAAAATAGAAAAATAAAACCTATCTAATTTATACCAGGGATATTTACAGTTAAATTAGCTCAGGTGGAAAACCCACTCTGTCTAACATCAATGAGAAAACATTACATTTAAGAAGCTGCAATGTGCAATAATGACAACAAGACTAATTTAAACCACCAATGTGTGGTATCTCTCTTTCTGCTCAGTTTCACCTTCCAGTTTCCAGCCCTCAGCTTGTGAACATCCAGCCCTTCTCTGATCATCAGCAGAAGCATGTTGAACTGACTTGTGGTATTTTTCTCCACCAGGTGGCGCAACAGGTCCTGCACTTCTGGCTGCAGCTTAGCAGCGTCAGTGGATGACAACCACGGAGCTGAAAACAAGTAAAAAGTCAATTATTTTCTACTTTTTTATAACCTAGACATTTGAGTGGAATAAACTAACCTTGAAACTGATTGAATAGCTGTTGGGTCTGATTATCTATAGGTTCCACTTAAAATAAGATACAAGGCTAAAACTGGCTTCTGTATTGTGTTAAAAAACAGAACCAGTTCTCTAGATTGAATGAAGATTATATTTAATTTGGTTGAAAATGTTAATCAAATTAGGAGTTTTAGGGCTTTGTTTGGCTCATTAGACCCAGTTTAGGAAGCACAGGTTCTAAAGGGTCGTATGTTCCCGGATGGGTCTGCCTTCAGCCAGTAATTTAAAACCCAAAAACAGTAATCGGAAAATGCTACAATCAAGGTATCATTTGGTATAAAGCATGTCAATTTGAATTAAAATAAATGTAAAAACCTCTGCGTTTGTAAGCGGTAGTAGAAGTTCCTCCTTTAGAAAACACATTTTGTCATAATTTTTTGTTTGCCATATTATCCTAATCTCTTTTGGCACAGAAACCCATTTATTAGGCCACATTCATTAAATACATTTTAAAAAATAAATAAAAGTTACTAATGTTGAGTAGCTTTAACATTTTTGTACTTCCATTTGTGTCTCAACTGCTTCTAAAATCAGCTCAAGCGCTTAAAAAAAACTTTCGTGTAAAGTCACAAATCAGCAGGCACTGACCTTTCACCTACTAACCCCAGAGAAGCCAGCCTGTTACCTAGCAACCCCAGCTGAACTCCGTCCTTATCTAGCAACCCAAACAGAACTCCAGCTAAAATCACATGATCTAAGAATTATATTATATTATATATATATTATATTATTACATAATTATATTATGAACAAAATGTATTGAGCATGTTTTGTACAGTCCACAGATCTATCCTAACCTGTTCAAGAAAGAATAATAAGTCATCTTTAGTGACTTATTTAGTATGATGACAAACTTACATTTTTTAAAATAAATTTTATATCACTTATGGTTAATTTTTTAATACTTTGGATGGATTAGTTTGTCAACAAATAAGCAATTTTCTGTTGGGGATCAATAAAGTACATCTCATTCTAAAGTATTACCATGAGATGAGAGTTTGTTAGCTGTAATAAAAAAAAAATTAGCCTTCAGTCGTTAACTTTTGTTATTCGACACAATTCTATGCATTTGAATTTACATTTGATACAAGATTTGACTGTTTGTTCCATTTACTTTTCAGGAGGTGGTCCACATTCTGGATGATCTGAACGTAGAGCTCCTCCATCGCCTCTCCTTGCTCTCTCATCTTCTCCATCGCTTTATAAAACGCTGACAGGAAACGGAGCGAGCACACCAGGAAGTCCATGGGCCTCGGAGCCGAGCTCATTTCTCTCAGGATCTGCTGGCAGATGGCTTCATAAAGGTTACCGTGTGTCAGCGTACCGTTGTTCTCCAGTGATGCCACTTCACTCCGCAGCATCACCGTCACAACTTCTACAACAAAGGCTTGACCGAGGGCGCTGGCTGGCTGGGCTACTGCCTCGGAAAAGACACTTTGGGGCTTCAGAGCAGACTCCACAGTTGGTCCCAGCAAAGAAGTGACCCTAGTGAGTATTTCTGTTAAAGTCCGATCTATTGCTTTGTTTCTTCCCAAATTAGACATCATTGCTTGGGAGAAGGAAGTCAGAGAAGCCAGGAAAAGATGGACAAACATGGACGCTCCAGAACTGGGCTGCTCGTTTAAGATTTCTTTACTGGTCAAGTAGGAACCAACCTGGTCCAGGTTGAGTCTAACGCTGCTATTTCTGGTTATAATCAGCTGAACTAATGATTTTATGAAGCCCTGCGCCGCGCTGACTAAATCCAGCCAATCAGAGGTGATTATGACTGCAGGTGTTCTGCAGCGCCGCAGGAGAGAAGCCAGAGCGGTCTGTAGAAGAGTCCCGCCGTGGACGAGCCTCAAAACACTCGGGAAGCCGATTCCCTCCAGCAGGCGAGTCAGAGTTCGGAGCAGCTTCCCGAAGAACAGAGCGTCCCCTCCAGATTCAGGAGGCTCTGGACGCACGGAGGTGGAGGTAAACGTGAAGAAGAGGAGGAGGAAGATGGAGGAGAGATCCTCAGAGTTCATCCCATCTGGGTTGAGGTTGAATAAGATCTGGATCAAGTCGAGGAGCTCCTTGGTTTGCGTGTCTGTCAGCAGAACAAAAACCTCTCCAGCTTTAAAAGACGCAGAGATATCCTGAACTACGGCCTCGGCGACCAGCGGCGAGAACACAGGATCTGATCCAGAAGGAACCGACCCGGTTTCTTTCTCATAAACCATCACAAATGAAGGTCTACGTTTGGGTGTAAGTCCCACTCTGAGAACGTCAATGATCCTCCGAACGATGGAGCGAACTGTAGCAGAGAAGACCGACGGTAGCTCTGGAAAAACTTTGCTCAACGCAAGCTGCGAGGAAACGGAGGAAAAACTCAGACTTCCAGGAAGCTGATCTCCGGACCGTTCCACGTCTCTGTGCATCAACGAGCCCACCAACACGTCTGCTACGTCTCTGACATCTTCCTCGCTCATGTGGAGAACAAGTAGAGGCAAGTTTGACACAACAACAAACCAGTGAGCAGCAGGGTAAGTGCTGACATTCACACTGCCTATCTGACCGTCCCACACATCATCTCCAATGGGTTCCTCCTCAAACTCCGACTTGGCCACGATAAACCGGACCGCCGTCTTTAGCAGGGCGGTGGTGCTGCTTTCACCCAGTAAGGCTCTGTCCAGTAAAACCTTCTTCATCTGCTGCAGGGTGAGGAGTTTGAGCAGCAAGCAGCTCACGGGGCTGCAGGACGGAGTCGGATGGAGACGAGTTGGTAGGAACGCACCTGATATCAGTGCCTCCAGGTGGGTTAGCAGCGGAGACCCTTCAGTCCCGTCCACAGCAGTCAGGAATGAATCCACTGACATGTATTTGCTGCAGTGGATGTGGAAGAGAGCGTCCACTTCCACCCAGGTGTATCTGAGCAGAAGAATGGCCTCCTGGGTATTCTGTTCCCATTTTAGTACTTTCTTTTTAAGTTTTTTTGGAGCGGATTTTAAAGACATATTTAGCAGATCTTTCATCATCTCCTGCATCTCCTCCATGAAGGCTTTGCTCCGCCTGACTAGAAGAAGTGGAGACGAGTTATCGAGAGTTTTCAGGTTGATCAAAACGACATGAAGCAGCTGACAGAGGCAGCGCAGCTTCAGAGACGCAGCTTCTTTCTTCTGGTGTCCGTCTATCTCCATTTCCTCTTCGGCTAACTCCTCATTGACCAAGTCGGGCAGTAAATGGGTCCTGACGTTCTGTAACACTAACGAGCAAATCTCCAGCACCTGAGAAGGCGACGAGTCCAGGAGACAAAACCTGAGAGAAGCAGACACGCCTTCGGAGAGCAGAGGGGGGCGGCGCTGGTCCGGAGCTGGCTGGCAGATCACAGAGAGCAGCGAAGAGAAGAGATGAGGCAGCTGCCGCAGCTTAGCGTAGGTCTGGAGGAGAGCGCTCACCATCAGCTGGACAGACACAAACACATTCTGTTATTCTGAGTAAAAACAAGTAGTTTAACTTCAACATTTTAGATGTAGCATAGGATGAGGATAAATCAAATTTACACTGCAAAAAACACCCAATCTTACAAAGTGTTTTTGGTCTAGTTTCTAGTGCAAATATCTTAGTACAGCTGAAGACAAAACTACCTTACAAGTAACTTTTCAGCAAGATATAGGAGCTTGTTTGGAGTCAATAATTCCTTACTATTGATTTAAAAAGTACTAGTTCCACAGACAGATTATTTCACTTATAACAACATTTTTCCCATAGTTATGAGTGAAATAATCTGCTAGTGGATCTAGAACGTTTTCATCAATATTAAATAATTATTGACTTAAAACAAGCTCACTTGTAAGTTAGTTTCGTCTTATTTCAAGACGTCTAAGACTGGATGACATGACTGGAAAACGTATCACGATATAAGCTTCTCATATGGGTCAATATCGACAAGTATTGATTCGTTTTTTGTTTTAAATATCTGAGATACTACCAAACTGTGTGACGTTTCCTGTTTTATCCACAGTTTTCATTCCAAGTCGTTCTAAGGTTGAAACCTTAAACTGCAGCTATGCCAGTTACTCAGCAGGTTGTTGCTAGGTAACCAAAGAATGAGTGAGCTAGTTGTTGCTAGGTAACCAAAGAGTGAGAGAGCTACTCGATTCCACTAGCTTTACTGAGCTGGCCGTGAGATGTTGAGAAGCTTAAGCCTTTCCCCTGCCTGCATCTCCCAGAATTCTGTGCGGTTCAATGATAGATATTGATCACGTTTCTATCATGTTATTTATTGATATTGATTGATTCTTCTCCCCTATTTGCACTACAAGTAGACAAAAAAATACTGGGTAAGATTTTGTGCTTTCGTTGTGAAAATACCTACGGGTAAAAAGTTATCAACCTGTGATTTGGCAGATTAAAGACAAACCACGTCAGATTTGTCTAAATCAATCTAAAAATACCATTGATTGGGTGTTTTTAGATGTTTATCCAGGAATGGGAAGAGGGAAAACGGCCTGTAAAAAGCTCTAACCTGTCTGGCGCGTTGAACTTGTGCTTCCATGTTCTCAGCGTTTACCCAGGCCGAGGACAGCAGATGCTCCAAGTCAGGCTCCAGAATCAGATGGTTGAGATTCAGCAGCACCTTTAGACACCGGTACCACGACGGTACGCTGACATTCAAAACAGCAAAAGCAGTTAACCTGATATAAACATGAAAACTAAAGATGCAAAAAGAAAACCTGACACAGAAAATCCTTATTTGCCTTGTTCATATTTTCGCCTGCATCATCTGCTGAGTGTTTTTTTCCAACAGATTCAGTTTTTTAACTTTCATCCTGTTTTAATGTCACTTCCTGTCTGGACTCCTTCCTGCTTCAGGTCTCCAGCAGAGTTCAGACATAGAGCAGAAAAGTGGCTCTTTGTTCTCGTTAACAAACAGAAGGTAAACAGGCAAGTTTATTCTGTTACACACTGTCTCGCCAAAATAAAACGGCACCACAATATAAAGTGGTGGCGTTTACCACTTTATATTGTGGTAAACGCACGATTATATTGTCGTGTTGGACAATTATATTGTCCAACACGATTATATTGTTGGACCACCTTTAGCTCTGAACACACAACAAATGTAAAATGTTTCATTATTACAAAAGGAAGTGAATCAGCTTATTATTTGCATATTTTAATATATTATTGTATAAAAAGGCTTAAGTCAGTGGTGTCCAAACGTTTTGTGATCAAGCTGAGATCATTCAAGAACTACAATTTTTGTTTCTTAATAGAAACTGAAAGAACAAAAACATCAGTTGTTTTAATCTCTTCAATAATGTACTAAACAATATTTTATACAGCAAATCAGTCTAATTTTTGTAGAAAATGAATCTTTAAATCATTGTTGATTCAAAATATAATCAGGGTTTAGAACAGCGGCCGTAGTAAATAATACTGATAATTTCCAAAACCTTTTCGGGTTCTTGTCCTCATTTTTTCTCTCCTATTTTTTTCTGATTTGCAAAATAAGTTGGGCAGGACTTTCTGTTTTTAGCCAGGTGTAATTAGACCTGTTGCAATAAACAATAAATCAATTAATTGTACGATAAATTAAAACGAGCTCAATAATTTTCATTTTCATGATTTATTGTTTTTCTCTTTTCTCTCTTTCTACCAGAAACTAGACAACAAAAGCTTTGAGTCTGGTCCTTTTGAAGGACATTTATGTTTACAGCGACTTCATAGTTCATTTTATTTGTTGTTTTTGGTTTTCTTTATAGATATATTTAATGTGTCTTGCAGTTTGAATGTGTTCTTGCATTACTATGCCATTACTATTATATTACTTGAAATTTTTCTCAAAACAACAATATTATCGTTCATCACAAAAACTTCTGGGACAATTTATTGCCCAGTAAAACTTATCGTGACAGACCTAAGTGTAATCAATGAAAACAGAAACATTGTCAATAAAAAAAATATTTTCTCTTGTACCTAAAAAATTGTTTGAAAACATTTTATTTTTCTGTAAGAAATTCCTCCTGGGGCCAAACAAGACCATTCATAGGGCCGCAAATGGCCCCCATTCCACACTTTGGACATCCCTGGATTAAGTGGTTAACTTCAATTTTTCCCCATTAGTCATCAGAATAGGCAATAAATGAATCAATCACTAAAATAATCGTTAGTTGGAGCCATACACCTGTATTACAAATAAATGAAAAAACCCCAACAACTTCATAAACTATTAAAATGAGATGTTACCTCGGTTGAGCTTCATTCAGGAGTGTTTGGGCCACGGTTCTATAGAACCTGAGCTGGACTTCCCCGTGTCGTATCCTGTCTGCAGCTATGTTGTAGATGTCTGCGGACAGAGCCTGGCTCAGTAGCGACTCGGCGGCCTGCAGGGCCTGGCTCCAGCTCTGTGGGGAACCTGGAGGACATTTCTGCTCAGCGGAGCCTCCATGAAGCTGAAGTTCTAACATCGGGACCAGTCTCGCTAAAAAATAGAAACACAACATCCTCCGCTCCTCGTCGCTTTCTCCTTTTCCTTTCCCGTAGCTTTCCAGAAAGAACCTGAACATCAGAGACGAGGCGTCGGACTTCACGGAGTAGCGCAGAGTCGGCTCGCAGTAATCCTGAGCGTCCAGTTTGGAAAGCAGAGCGCCAACAGGCTTAAGAGGACCCTTCGTCCCACCTGAGCCACGTTTCCCAGAATCCTCTTTGGCTGGGAGGAGCTCTGCCTTGTAGGACGCCATTTGCTCGGAGGGGAACAGAGCCAACTGGAGGATGGAGTCGATCTTGAGGCGGACATCTTTGCGCAGCTGCTGCCGGACGTGACGGTGTGTGTAAGGAGCAAAATCCTGAGAAGTCAGCAAGAATCTGAGCAAAACTAAAGGTTGGACCAGCTGGTTGGTGACCAGAGTGAAGACTCTGTTTGGGTTGGCTTGTTGTCGCTGCACTGATAAATAACAAACCAGCACCTGAAGCAAGACTTCAAACAGATTAGAAGAGGGTTTGTCTGTCTTAGGACTCATCAGTGATCATCAGATTGGCGTCAGGTTCCACCTGTAGATGCTCAGTTTCAGCATCTTTCTGTCGTTCTGTGTGCGACTGCGTCTGAATCTCATAGCAGGCCAACAGGCAGGACTTGGCCAGCAGGCTGACCATCAGTTCATACTTTGTGGTAAATACAGATGAAAGGGCAGAAGAAGACAGAATCCCCCGACACACGCTCAGTATGGTGGGCAGAGACACCGGTGGGCGGCCGTGTGTGCAGTCCTGCAGGAGGTCGAGCAGCAGCTGAAGGAAACATAGAAAAACTTAGCATTAATGCTGCAATATGTACCTTTTGTAAAATATACTGTATATATATTTTTACATATTTGTTGAAACTGTAACTTTGTCATAATAATCTATAAAAAAAATAAATAATTGAGTTCCTCTGTCTTCTCCCAGTGCTAACTAGAAACAACCAATCAGAGCCAGGTCCTGTCGCTGTCAATCATGTCCATGTGCGCGCCACAACATTCTCTGTATCTAACAGAGAATGTTGTGAATGCTAAAGCTAGTTAGCCACCGATATAGGCGAATAAACAGTTTACCTGTAACAGTGAGTCATTTCTCCACCGTTAGCACATTTAGCAGCGCATTTACGAGCTTGATTGGCAGCACTAAGACCCTCCTCCTGGCTCTGATTGGTTGTTTTTGACTGGGAGCGGTGCATTTCTTCACACAGCTATAGTAGCTCAGGGAGGAGGTGAAGGAGCTCGATGTTTTCACAGATTATCTGTTGGGTCTATTTTAGTTCCTAACCTGCAAGGAATCAACCAAAAACACAAATTGCTTTTCTGCAGAAGAGGGGAGCAGAGCCAGACGCGGAGAACCGCCGTCAAACACTGTCTGGGGTCAACTCCGCCAGCTCTTAGTCCCCAACTGCCTTTTATTACGTTTACAAGAAAAGAGGTTGGGCTTTTTCACACAGTCACACAAAGAATTAATCAAAAACCTTTACTACAGGATGTTCTGGAACCTTCTGTGGACATGCCCTTCCAAGGGACATGTCCACAGATTGACCGATTGACCGTTACCAATCAGTTTCACAGGAAGCTGACAACACAGGCAGCTAATGACCAAAGCAGCTGATAACACAGGAATGTATAAACGTTTCTAACCCCCAAGCAAACACCCAAGAAACAGTTAATAATGTACCACAAGAGAAAAGAAGTCAAGTAAACAACACACAAAATAATAATATGAAAACATAACCTCTCAAATAAACTTATAAGTAAATGAACTTAGATAATTTTTCTAACATTATCTGTCTCATAACATACAGTCACAACATGGTGAAAGTTAATAAACATATATATATATATATGAAAAACAGATTTATTAAAGTTTTGATGCTCTAATGCATCAAAATTCAAATGTAAATTGCTAAATGCTGACAGTAAATGCAGTAAGCCTTGGTGTTTGAACTGAACCGCTTACACACCTGCGCCATGTTGAGCCTCAGAGTTACTGTCTTCCCCTCCTTGATGAAGGAATGCAGCTTCCTGCTGTGAACTACTTCATCCAAGTAGCACCACAAGCCTTCCAGGACGTCCTGGGAGAACTCCACCTTCTTACTGTGCCAGATTGTCAGGGCGTGGGTGCACCAGTCCAACAAAACCTGCATGCAAAACAAGTCCAGATGAAGAAACATGAGAAAACATGAGAATGTTGTGGATGCTAAAGCTAGTTAGCTTGTGATCTAAGCTAAAGCTACATCCTGGAGCACCCAGTAATATGTCAGTGACCTGGCCTAAAGGTTTGTGCTTTAACTACATATGAATATTAAGAAATCAGAGTTTTATCAGGGTTCATACGTTTTTCCCCAGTTTAAATTCAAACATTTTCAAGGTAAGTTCTTAAACTTTGGAGATAAAAACAATACAAATTATCTAAAAAGTGTTTATTTTCACTATTATCATATTTATTACTGTTATTAATAATTTTATGGTCATATCTAATATTCTATAGCAGAGACAAGATAAACTAAAATATAATATAATTTTATGTTTTGAAATGTCTTTCTCCTATACACCTGACTGATCCGAGAACAAAACATTAATTTAACAAAAAAAAATCCACAATTTCATTAACTTTAACGTATACAGTACAATCAGTAAGTGAGACACTGAGAACAATAATATTCATTACATTGAAACAATCCAAATTGTGCTAAGCTAAATTACATTTCTGCTTGAATTAAATGCTAAAATACATTTTTTTTCTTTAGAGATTAAAAAATCTCTCTCTAAAAAAAGTACTCACTAAAGTTTCTGGTGTTTAGGAAATAGAAATAATTTAGGTAATTTTAGCGGACCTAAAACAGGAAAGGTTTAGGGAGTCTGATTTAACTTCAAACTGTAATTAAACATGATCACGTTGATTCAACTGATTAAAAATGACCACATTTTTAATCAGTTTAAAACAAAAGTTTTTGTTTTAATCAAAACTTCCAGGTTTTAATCAAAACCTGTGTTTTGATTAAAACAAAGGTTATTTTACCTTTGTTTACCTTTGCTGTGGCGCATTACAGCCGCTGTAGTTTCTAAACGTTGGACTAATTACCTCGTTGGTTTGTGAGTTTATGTCATTCACAACAAACATCAAACAGAACAAATATATTTCATTAAATTTTAACAAACAAATGGCTTCTACCGCGGTAATTATGTGAAATTAAATGAATTATATCCCAACTTCAGAAGATTTGCCTTTACCTTTACAGAGCTCTTTGCTTCCTCCTATCAGTCTGTAGTTTCTCAGTATTGAGGTCATCAAACCAAATTTCAGATCTACCATAACTGACTGACACCTGCTGGCCTCAGGTTTGCAACCAGCTTGTGACTGAGAAACCAGTAACCTCCTCCCAGATGATGACATGACCTTGTTAGTTCCTCTGTCCATTGTAGTAGCTGATATATTGTGAAAATCCGGTAGAAATGATGCACTAATCAAGTCATGTTTACATAGAAACAACACAATGCGAGGCTTTGTTTGTGAGACTCGCGATCACGTGGGTCGGTTGTTTGCGGAGTTTGGTAAGGTCCATTATATTCTAATTTATTGATTGTGACTGATTGAATCGTGCCCCACAGCAACCCTGTTAACATTCATGTGTTCATACCTGCTCTTTGTTCGGCAGCAGACACTGGGAGGAGATCCACGCAAACCGGGCCAGCTTTAGCCTGTCCTCCCACGGAGTCTGTGGACTCTTCAGCTTCAGGTGGATTCCTGAGTATATGGCCGCCATGGCTGCAGCGGGACACAACAGAGACAAGGCACCAATAAGCGAAAAGATATGAAAATAAAGTGCAAAAAAACTGACGCTCTGCTAAAATCATCAGAGAATCTTGTAAGATATTTATTAAGTAAACATAAACGTGAATGGCCACGAATATATTTTGTATGAAAAGGAAAGCTACATCTGTAGGAGTCAGTATTTCAGCTCACTCACTCACCTCCAGCTTCCTTTAAGTGACAAATATAAAACCTCTCTCGATATTCGTCAACTGCGTGAATAGATGTTCAATATTTTTTATTTAACTTATTTATTGCAGTCTATAAACAGACATAACAGCAGAGTTCAGTACCTGCACGTGTCTTCCGCCTGTTCCGATTTCCCCATGAGACAGACCCAGCCAGTCGAGAGTCGATGTAATCGATCGGACAAGATTTAATCGTAAATAATGAACATTAATAACATGCACAATGAAAAAACAAAATGAACATTAATCGTTGCATATCTTTTGACGAATTCTGTACATTATTTGCTGACTAAAATTTAATATATTTTCACGGCCTGTTAATAGGCTGATAAAATTTATATTTATTTTTTTATGTATTTGTATTATTCAAATTTTCATGTAACTTATGTGTTATTATTATTATTATTATTATTATTATTATTATTATTATTATTATTATTATTATTATGTGTTGGGCTTCCAGAGATCCTTTTTTTTTTTTTTAAAGATTGTTGATTGCATTTTCTTTTATTTGACCAAATTGAAAAAAGAGATACTTACTCTGCGCTTTTTATTAAGAAATATTTAACTTGCACCAAGAAAAAACAAACAAACAAACAAATAATAATAATAATAATAATCAATCAATCAATAAATAATAAATAAATAAATATGTTTATTCTTCATTTTGTGAAGTTAGTCAAAGTGGGTAATAGTGGCCAAAAATTTTACTCAGATAGTATTACTTCGTCATAATAATTTTACTCAAGTAAAAGTAAATCTACTTGTTTTAAAACCCCACCTTGCCCAACTGGCTTCCATAACACTCCATCCCAGTTGGTGGCGGTAATGCGCACTAAAACGATGCTTGGCAACCACTATTTTAAAAAGGAATAAGAAGAACCGTTTTTGTGTTCAAGCTTGTTCGCTCTGGGTTCGTTTAGTTCGGCCTGGGAAAGTTTTCTTACATCATCAACCTCACCGAGGCGGATGTATCGTGAGTTGCTGTTACCTGCGAGCCGAAGAGGGTCACCTTTAATGTTTATGTGATTCCAGCTCATTCCAGGTGGATTTAGGTTGAATGTCGCGGGGCTTTCCCGGATGTTACGGCGGTTTTCGGTCGCTGCTGTTTGCGCTCCAGGTGGCCGCCGGCGCAGATGATAGTGACGGGCAGCAGCAGGGTGTTGGGAGCTGGTTAGTGATAAGAGATAAACTGGGTGAAAGGCGCCTGTCAGGGGCTGATAAAGTCTGCAATAACGGTCTAAAAGACCCCGCAATGTAGCGACGACAAGCGTCCCTGCTGAGGATATGGAGTGCTGAGGGACTCTGCTTCGAGTGGACCGAATCAGAACCACGTCGACGCTGTCAGTTAGTCAGTGGTTCTGAATGTCTCTGTGAGACATCAATATAATCAGATTTGTTAAATTACTGTCTCACCGCTGGGACAATGAGGCTTTTAATTCGCATGAACAGGATGCACTTAAATAAATTAAAGCTGGCCCAGTCCAGGTTGCTGTGCCTGGAGCACCGGGCGATCCTTTCAGCTTCCCACCGGAGGAGGAGGCAGTCCGCCGGGCTGAAGACCTCCGCATGTCCACCACCCAGTCCCGTCCTCTCTGTCCTGTCCTGCAGCGCGTTCACCAGCGGACTCTCTTCCCTCCGTGGACGGACTGTCGCACACACACCTGTTGCTTTTGCCAGCTCGTCGGCGGCCTCCACACCTGCTGAGTCCGGGAAGAGCCAGGCGGACGCGGAGAGCCAGCGGACTCCGACCACCGTCCCTCTGGATGATGTTAAACGGATTCTGGATCTCGCTCACCCGGAGAGATGGAGACTGGCAGGTAACCTGCAGATAACAGGCTAAAAACAATGACTCGGATTATAGATTAATCACTTCATATTTTACCTTGACTAAAAGCAGCATATTAGTTACTATTACGGTGATTTGCAGGGCCGGATTCTCAACGATTCTGGCACCTGGGCTGGAAACTGATTTGGTGTCCTATCCACTAAAGGAAAAAAATTAACTAATGTAAACTACAGTGCATTAATCTGTAAAATTGAGTATGAACTAATCATGGTGGGTTGTTTCCATCCCTTGGCCAGAAGCTCCATGTTGTTCCCAAAAAATGCTATAAATTCATAATTTTCCAATCCTGGAGTACTGTTTATATTCATAAACATCCCAAAATATTATTACAACTCATCTGATAAAGGCCTCTGACACTTATATGAAGAACAATGTCTGAAAAAAAATGCATTCATAAATAAATAAATTCATTTCCTGGTCTCCTCTTAAAACGTGCCATTTCTAAGGTCTGGCCCGGGAGACTTGCTCCATTTTTCCATGAAGTAATATCTTACTAAACATTATAGCCTTGAAGTGTTGTCCGCATACATTTTCGCCTTAAAATGAATATAGTTGAACAAAAACATATGAAATGAACATGTATCTAAATGTTTAAAGAGGTTTGTCAAGGAAAAATATCTGTTTTGTCCTGTAAAAGTTAAACGATGAATTCACTCAAAGTTATTTACATCCAGCTTATGCTATCATAATTTTCAATTCATTATGGTTTCCTATATAAAGTGCATGTGTCAGCCTGTGTTAGAGGCAGGCGGAAGGCCTTTAGCACTGGTCTGCCCTCATCTGCTTGACGATAAAAAAATGTTGTTTCTCTTTGTTGAAGTTAATAGGAGGCTGGCATTTTTATTTCAGGAAGCCCTTATTTTCTACAACTTCTACAAAGTTAATCAAGTTGTGTAATTTTCAGCAGTTATTTCTGTACATTTTGCATGCTCAGTTGCCCAAACGCATAGAAAATGTAACCTGTGTTCACTGCTTGGCAATCATTCCCTGGAAAAACACTAGACTCTTTAGATTTTAATCCAGATTTCTTCCTGCATGTGTTTGGCTTCTTGCTCCTCCAGCCGGCGTTGGCTTCCTCACCGTCTCCAGCGCCGTGACCATGTCGGCTCCCTTCTTCCTGGGCCGAGTCATAGACACCATCTACGCGTCCGGCGCAGACACGGAGACGATGACGGCCTCTCTGACGTCCCTCTGCCTCATGCTGACCGGGGTTTTCCTGTGCGGCGGCGCGGCGAACGCTGCCAGAGTTTACCTCATGCAAGCGTCAGGTGAGTCGAGCGGCACATGAAGGATTCACTTGAAGACGTCGTGCATTACTTAGAAATGGACAAACCTCTTAGGTACACAGCATTGTTTTACGTCGAGCAAGGCTGAAACAATTAATCGGATAAATTGATTATTGAAATAATCGTTAAGTAATTTAGATAACTAAAGAACAACACACTCAGAGCAGTAATTAAAACAAAACTGAACGAAAAATAAATACATTTTGCATTTAAAAACAAAAAACTTGTGTCTGTAAATATGTTCAAATCCTCAAGTGGCATGGATCCGACGTGTGATCGTTGTAAACAATCTCCAGCCACACTTTTACACACATTCTGGTCTTGTCCAAAGTTACACAGATATTGGCAAGGCATTTTTGACAATTTTTCAGGAATATTTGGACAAACTGTCTGTCCATCACCACTCATCTCTCTCTTTGGGGTGGCTCCAGCAGAGTCCTCCTTCAGCAAACATCAGAGGACTGTGTTAGCTTTCTGCTCTCTACTGGCTAGAAGACTCATTCTTCTTCAATGGAAGGATCCACATCCTCCAATATATGGGCATTGGTTAAGAGAAGTTATGTCTTACATTCATTTAGAGAAGATCAGATATACTGTTAGGGGATCTGTAAACAAATTCTTTGACATCTGGCAGCCATTTATATCTTATGTCGGGAATATTTCGGCAGATAACTTTGTGTAAAGGTCAAATATTGGTTCTTTGTGTGCAAACCTGTGCTCTGTATCAGCTGATGTATGAATAAAAGGTGTATTCTTGTTGGGGTAGTAGATCCGGTATAGGAGGGGGGGTTGGGAGGGATTTTTGTTGTATATTTCGTCAGTCTTTTTTTTTTTTTTTTTTTTTTGTGTGTGTGGTGTATGTAAAAAAATAATAAAAAGACCTTGATCAAAAAATCCTCAAGTGGCAGTTTTAGCTTCACTTGGTTCAACTTCTGTAAATAAAATCTCCTGTTAGCACCATTTTCTATCCAATTATTAATCAGTTAATCCAAATAATATCAATAGATCAGCTGAAACTGTATTGTTGTTAAGTCGATCAGGAAGAGCTGAGCTTTTCTCTTGTTGATGTTAATGAATCCTTTGCTACAAATAATCAAGTGTTCACTAAAGGAATGTTATTCTATTTCATTTTAGGGAATAAGGTGTTTATTTGCATTTCTAAAAATAATTGTATTATCTGTTTATTTCGATGTTTTAATGTATTTCTAATATTGTATAAAATAAGGCTCATATTAAAAACCTGCAGAATGTTTTTAAAAATCAGTTTAATCAATAAATCGTCAAAATAATCTTTCCTCTCCTCTCACCTCAGGCCAGCAGATAGTCCGTAATCTCCGAGCCGCAGTTTTCTCCGCCGTCCTCAGGCAGGAAGTGGGGTTTTTTGACAAGAACAGGACCGGAGAGCTCATCAACAGATTGTCGTCTGACACGTCGGTGGTGGGCCACTCGATCACGGACAACCTGTCAGACGGGCTGAGAGCCGTCGCTCAGGCAGTGGCCGGCGTCAGCATGATGGTAAAACCCGTCTCAGTCTGAACAAACAAGCTGCAGCCACTTCGGGGCAGGAAGGAGAGCAGTTTTAAGAATCTGAAAGAAAGCTGTTAATTCCACAGAAGAGTTTTTAAAATGTTGAAGCAGGGGACCAATTATCCAAAATTCATACTTTTTTTGTATTTCCATTTTAGTCTGAACTGATTTTAAAAACCCAAGCACTTAAAAAAAAAACATCCAGCCACTTTTTGGCAGGTTAATGTTTTTGGTGTCTGGAAAATGAGCTGTTTTGAAACCTCCGGATTGTTGAGTCAAATTCAACGGGTACTGTGTCATTACCTACCAACCCCGACTGAGTCCAGCCCGTTACCTACCAACCCCGGCTGAGCCCAGCCCGTTACCTACCAACCCCGACTGAGCCCAGCCCGTTACCTACCAACCCCGACTGAGCCCAGCCCGTTACCTACCAACCCCGACTGAGCCCAGCCCGTTACCTACCAACCCCGACTGAGCCCAGCCCGTTACCTACCAACCCCGACTGAGCCCAGCCCGTTACCTACCAACCCCGACTGAGCCCAGCCCGTTACCAACCAACTCCGACTGAGTTCCATCATGTTTGGTTTGCTGGTCTTACTATTGCATGCGCTGTACAATGGCTGCTGGAAAAGACAAGTGTTTTGCTGTTGACTTATCATCCAGGAACTACTTGCTGGATTCTTGTTGGTTGTGCAGGATGCTCCACTTCTGCTTTTCCCCAGTGTATTAGAAGCCCGGCAGGTCGCCAGACCTCAAAATCGACAGAACTGATCAAACTGAAATCTCTTTATGTGAGAATGATTTTGTAATGAAAATGTAATGAACATGTTTTGTGTGGCCCGTAGACGTGTCCTAACCTGACCTGTTCAAGGAGGAACAGGTTTCTCAAAGAGAAACTTGCCTTGGTGTTATTTTGGATGGTAAACTGAGCGTATTAATCGCTCCGTATCCAGAATAGTTTTCATTGTCTTGACATCTTCTTGTCCTCTTCATTATGTCCTTCCTGTATAAGTGAAGCGAGTTTCAGTCAAGTTACTAAAAAAAGACTCTGGCACGGTAAAGTGATTCACAGGAAAACTAATTATACCTAAAAGGAAACGGATCCCTTCTGGTTATTTCCTTTTCCTTCCTGCTAGGCCTGCTTTATATTTCTTAGATTTCTTTAATTCATTCCTTAAAAAAACGTATTAAAACTTGTTCTACTTTATTCAATTATTTTCTTTCTCTTTTTCCACCTAAAAGAAAGTAAGTCATTAAATACAAGGTTTGCTCTCATGTTTTTCAATGATGAGGAAGTGAAAGGATTCCCTGAAACTACTTATCAGTTCCTGCAGCCGGAATGAGGAGATCACTGATCTTTTTATTATTATTAGACTATTATTAGATTATTATTATTAGACTGTGAGCTTTCTACATTCACAACACAGCAACAGCTCTGTTGCTTCAATCCAGTTCAGTTTATTTATATCCCACCAATTCACAACTAATTTTCATAGTGTGACTCAATCTAACTGGCATTAATAATATGTCGTTGGATTTATTTACACCTGAAACACGAGGAGTCGCTGGTCTGGTTTAGTAACTAGAGAGTTTTCTTTCTTTCAGGAAGTTATGCCTTGTCTGTGAGGACAAATGCATTTTTAATGATCAGTTTATTGCATTTAGCTTGAGTAAAAGAAACTAGTTTGGGTTGGGCACTGAAACCGACTCAATACAATATAAATATGAAAAATGAAGAAATATACAATATCTATACAGAATCTATCTTTGTGTGTTCCTTATGAAAATCTTACCACAGTATGCATTTAATTAGTCTGTTGATGTCTTTATACTGCTGTTTTTGTTTGTTTTTCCACTAATTGCAGCTTTCTTGTTGTTTTCTTCCAGTCCTATGTCTCTCCCAGTCTTGCGAGTTTTGTTTTGATGATCGTTCCTCCCATCACCGTTCTTGCTATCATCTATGGCCGATACCTTCGCTCCATCTCCAAACGAACACAAGATGCACTTGCACAAGCGACACAGGTACGCAGGCCGGCAGCAGAAGGTGGTTTCAGGTTATTTTTTAAACTTTATATTACGGTAATTTGCTTTTATGCTCAGTGTTACGTCTATCTTCTCTCTTATTTTAAAGTGACCCTTTTCAAACCAGTGTTTGCTCAGCCCTCAGTTTGTATCGGTGTGATTTAAAGCCCGCTCTGCCTGTTGCAACTTAATTACAACTGGAGATAAAGTTTAATAAGCCCAAATAAAACTGTGCATGCAGCTGGCGGAGGAGCGGATCGGCAACATCCGGACGGTTCGGGCCTTTGGTAAGGAGCTGTCAGAGGTCGACAAGTACACACAGAAGACGGACTACGTCCTGAGCCTGGCCAGGAAGGAAGGCCAGTCATCCGAGCCGGGTTCTTTGGCGTGGTAAGTGTGGCAACAGTCGTGACGCAAATCCACAGTTATAGCAGGAGGTATTGCACATAGGATTCTGCTGTGTGTTTGTTTTTTTTTACAACACTGAACCACTAAATAATACTCTTCCATTTCAGGGGTATTGTAAAGTAAAATTCAAATTTTGTAAATTTTTATAGCGTCCATTTGGGTTTCTGCTGCTTCTATAAGCAAACCAAATACTTAAAAAAAAAAAACAAAACATCCAGCCACTTTTTGGCAGGTTCATGTTTTTGGTGTCTGGAAAATGAGCCGTTTTTGAAACCTCCTGATTGTTGAGTCATATTCAATGGGCTTTGTGCCGTTGTCTAGCAACCCCGGCTGAGCACAGGCCGTTACCTAGCAACCCAATCTGAGTTCCACCACATTTGGTCAGCTGGTTTTACTGCTTTATGCGCTATACAATGGCTCCTGGAAAAAGACAAGTGTTTTGTTGTTGACTTTACCATCCATAAACCAGCTGCATTGGTTGTGCATGAGGCCCCACTTCTGCTTTTCAAAGATATCCAGCTGTATAACTGCACATCTGTTTTTTTTGTCTCAGGGTAAACATTGAGTTAGGGGCTGTGGCCAGCAGCAGCTTACTTGGATTTAGAGTTTAAAGGCCCTAGAAAAGCTCAAAATAGGCAGAACTGAGTAACTAAAATCGTATTATCTAAGAATGATGTTGTTAAAAATGTTTTGTAAAGACCATAGATCTATCCTAACCTGTTCAAAGCATAATAGATCACCCTTTAAAACAAAAACAAAAAAACCCCCCAAAATTTACAAGTTAGACAACAACCCATTCTCCAGCTGGATTTTATCTCTAGGTGTGTATGTGTTTTTTATTTTGTAAACTTTTATTAGTCGGTCGTATCAAGGGGAAGTTTTGTCATGGAGACTTTTAGCAAGTTCTCTTTGTGTAATCACTGTGAGTTGCACCAGATGCTGTTGTAATTAAGTAAAACAATGCATCTGTTTATGTCCCAGACTGGTCTGAGCGGTAACCTCATGATCCTGTCGGTGCTCTACAAAGGAGGCCTCCTGACAGCCAGTCAGCACATGACGGTGGGAGAGCTCTCCTCCTTCCTCATGTACACCTTCTGGGTGGGCATCAGCATTGCAGGTAACTCCATGACTGCTCTCTGATGCACTATGTATGACCCACAGTGTTTGTGACTGATGGGGTGTGTGTGTGCAGGTCTAAGTTCGTTCTATTCAGAGCTGATGAAAGGTTTTGGAGCCGGAGCCAGACTCTGGGAGCTGCTGGACAGGAAGCCTGAGTTTCCTCTAAATGGTTTGTAAACACAGATTTTTCTTCTCATATTTATCTCTCTTATCCATTAGCTGAGGTGGGCAGAGTAGCAAAGTAACAGTAGCACTACTTCAACATATTTTACTCAAGTAGAAGTAAACAGTAGCCATCCAAGAAATTACTCAAGTAACAGTAAAAAAGTATTTGATAAAAAGTTTAAAGTACTGAGTAACTGATTAAATTATTAATCATTTCATATCTAAAAATTACATCATCAGACCAAAATATAAAGTTAAGTTCAAATTTCTGTATTTTAAAGAACCAGAATGACAATAATTTATACATGTAACAAAAATAACTAGATCAGGTAAAAAAAAAATCTGTTTCTTTCAATAAAAAAAACTTATGAAACTTCAACAAAAACTGCAGGTGTGTGTCTGTGTCTGGTGAGTTTTTGATTAAAACAAGTTTGTTTTTAATTCTGTGGATAGAAAATCCAGAAATTTACTCAACTAAGAGTAAAAATATTTCATAGTAAAATTACAGAGCCATAGTACAGCATAGCAAAAATACTCCTAAAAGTACTTTTTTTCATTTTAAAAAAAAAAAACGTTACTCAGGTAAATGTATTTGAGTAAATATAACTAGTTACTACCCAACTCTGTCCATTAGTGATTTTTATGTCTGTTTTGGCTCCTAAAATTAGCAACTTGAATGCTAAAAATTAGACTATAACATGACGTGTCTTGAAAAAGTATCTAAACCCCTTCAACTACACTAAACTACATGCCACATTAAAAAGAAAAGTGTAAACTTTTTATGTTCATCTCAGGTTCCGTAGGTTGACTTCACGACAGACACATTCAGTTTCACTATATTTATTTTAACAAGAGAGTTGTTAACATCAGTCCAGCAGCTTCTGCCCCTATACATGGAATAAAATACAATAAATAACATTAAACAAACTACAGAGCAAAGGCTACTAATGAACAGTTAGCAGCAGTTAACAGTTGTAAGATTAAACATTGCTGAAAAGCACAACATTTATTATAACCACACTTAAAAACAAGTATAAAACACAGGCAAAATTACACATGAAACCCTGTATATGAGTACATTTGTCTAGAATATATGTTAAAATATAGTAGTTATAAAGAAAACACAGAGCTGATCCCAATATATACCATAGTTACAAGCAGCAACAGAAAAAGGGGGAGGAGCCGTCAGTTACCGGTTGCTACGGTAACCACCAACTGCCAAGAGCAGAACTTAAAACACCAATAAATGTCTGAGGAAACAATTGGAAGAATAAATAAACCAATTTTAACAAACTTCACAGCTATAATATTGTTAAAATAAAACTGTTTTTTAAGTTTTAATGCGTTAGGACCAGTTGACTGCAAACTTTACAAACCAAAGGGCCGTTTATGCCCTCGGTCCAGCTAAATAAAACTTGTTTAAAGCAGCAAATGTTACTTAACTGTTTGTTATGTAGGTATACAGATAACCTATAGTAGGTATTTATTTACTTTTTTTTTTAAATAAATACCTACTATAGGTTACCTGTGGTCATTTTTAAATATCCACCATTTTTATTTTTGTTTTTAGGATTTAATACTAAGAAAACAAAAGGAGGATTTATACATTTTCTTCAATGGGACGTTGATGTTTATGGAAATTAATTTAAACAATAAAAAAAACAAGGTCCAAATAACTAATTTTCCTTTTTTTTCCTAACTTCTACTTCACCTGACTTTGTGTTTGTCCATAGCAAAACAAACTCTGTAAAAGTTATTGAAGGTATTTTTTGTACTGTGAAAAATTTTTAAAGAATTAAAAAAGTATGAATACTTCTTGAAGGTATAAGGTAATCATGTTACTAGGATTATACCATACTGTTTGTTTTTTTTTAGTTGGCCCATTGTGCTTTTTGGCTAAAAACAATGTCTTCTCCATTACTTTGCTTTTCTTTTAACAATATTTCAGATTATCTATTTTTATTTACTCCACTCATTTACAGAGGGACGGATCCTTTCTCCAGATCACCTGAAAGGCCAGCTGGAGTTCTCCAACGTCTCCTTTTCCTACCCGACACGGAAGGACGCTCCTATTTTCCAGAATCCTGAACCTTCTGGTCCCGGCGGGAACCATCATGGCCGTGGTGGGGCCCAGTGGCTCGGGGAAGTCCTCCCTGGTGTCTCTGCTTCTCAGGCTGTATGACCCAGATGCTGGTAAGAGTAAATAAATGTCCATCTGTTGTCTTTTCCAGGAAAAGATCTGTTTTCTTTTCCTGCTCATCTTTCAAGGTTGGCGACAAAGCAGCATGACTTAAGAATCATTTAGCGAGCTCAGTTAATCTAGCAGTTATGTTTCTGGACTTTGGCGAACATGTATGCTCACGAAGAACATGCTAGAAAGACTCCAGGTTGATTTTAAACCAATTACCTTAATGCCACTAGGCAAAAGTGCGAACTACAGCTTTACTGTTCAGCTTAGGGCTGTGCGACATGACTTAAAAATAAAAACTGATATATTTCATACCAGATCAATTTTTTTTATTATTTAAATGGGTTTTTTTTTCGCTTTCTCTTTTTAGAAAAAAATTATAAATGACTTGTAAAAACGGTTAATATTTCAATCATCCCTTCGTTGAGCTGTACGAGAATTCTTGTTAAATTACGAGACTACAATCATAATATTGGCACAGTAAAGATGTAATTTTACCAGAAAGAAACATCTTAAAATTACGAGAAAAATGTTGTTTCAAGTGAAAAAAATTTTTTTTGATAAAATTAACAAAATATGAAGTAATCTGCTCAGTCCGTATGACTCTTTCTTCATAATAGACTCAGTTGGTTGCATGATCGTTTCAAATCCTGCTACTGATAATGATGCTGATGTTTTAAAAGATTAAATATTTCTATACTTAAGTTATACTTTGGCAAAAAAATAAAACCAAAGTATAACTTCACATTTTCATTTTAGAGTTCTCATAAAATGACTTCTTCATTCTCCTAAATTTACGACCGTACATTTGTAATGTTATGACTTTATTCTCGTAATAAAATAAACCTAGCCTTACCACGGTCGTAATATTCCGTCATAGAGTTGACCTGAATTCAAAGTCCAAATGAATAAAAGCTGTAAAAAACGCTTGTCAGAGATGGTAGACATTGAGCCTACAATCAAATCCACATTTTCCAAAAATTAAATGATCACAAGCCAAACATTTGATTAATTGATCAAATCGATTTAGCAGCACTAATGCAGCCTGTGAATGAATGTGCTGCTGCCAAGTTAATGGACATTTCTGCATCTTTATGAAACATCTCTCTTCTCCAGGTACCATTACTATAGATGGTCATGACATCAGGGATCTGAATCCCTACTGGCTCAGGAATCACATTGGGACTGTCAACCAGGTAATTAAAGACCCGTTGAAACCCAACACCAGACCGGAAAGCAGCTTAAAGGATTCAGGCTTTAAAGAAGAATACAGTAGTCACTGTGTTTTGTCTCTTCCAGGAGCCAGTTTTGTTTTCCTGCTCCATCAGCGAAAACATTGCATACGGCGCCGTCGACCCGGACGCTGTGACCATTCAGGACATCCACAGCGCCGCCAGAGTGGCCAACGCCTATGACTTCATCCAGAGCTTTCCCAAAGGCTTTGACACTGTGGTGGGGGAGAAAGGAGTGCTGCTGTCAGGTGAGGAACTGGAGCAGCAACAGGATGGATTAAGAGCCACGCTTTAAAGGGGACCTATTAGGCAAAATTCACATTTTGCACATTTTTGTGCTTCCAATTGGGTCTCAACTGCTTCTAAAAACAGACCAAGTGCTTAAAAATCCATCCAGCCATTTTTTGGCAATAGGTTAATGGTTTTTTGGTGTCTGGAAAATGAGCCATTTCAAAACCTCCAGATTGTTAAAGGGACAGTATTGCGTATCTTCCAGCTATATAGTGCCATTTTATAGCACAATCAAGTAACAGTGTTATCTTAAGTTGTTATAAAAATGCTATATTTCAAATATGACTTAAAAGAAATTTACGTTTGTAATTTAGCGCCTTGAAATTGGGCCACTGTCTCTTTAAAAAGTCTTGATTTTGTGAAACTCCACCTTCAGGAAGTGATCACAAATTCGCTCTCAGTTAACCCTTTAACATTTTGCTAGCATTGCACTGAGAAGTGGCTCATATATTGGGCTCAGCTGAATGGTTGCCACTGCAGATTAAAGTATTTAATCTCCATGCATTAATGAATCAAGGCAACACTCCAGGTATGCTTTTGATCAATCAATCAATCAAATTTTATTTGTATGGCACATTTCAGCAAAAAGGCATTTCGAAGTGCTTTACATCATAAAAATAATGGAATAACATTATAACATGATGTAAAGCTCAAAAAAGTCACTTTCACATAATACCGCCACATTCCACAGCGCTGCATCGTTACCTAGCAACCCCAGCCTAGCCCAGGCCCGTTACCTAGCAACCCCGAGCGGAACTCCTGCATGTGTGGTCATGGTTTTACCTCTGTATGCGCTGTAAAATGGCTACTGGAAAAGATAAGCGTAAATGAGTCTGGGGATATTTCTCTGGTGGAAATAAAAGTGACATTAAAGCTGCCACTGCTAGCATGCAGCTTTTACTCACGATTGATCTGTGTCTGGATGTCAGGTGGTCAGAAGCAGAGGATAGCCATCGCCAGAGCTCTGCTCAAGGTAACCACAGCCACATGTTTTCTGTTGTTTTCAATGCATAAGAGGAAAGCACGGCTATATTTACCTTTTTGTTTCTGCACATAGTAATGAATAGAGGTGTAAGGAAGATTAAAGTTGGGTTACATTAAGAAACAGTACTAAAGTATCTAATTGATCACTGTAAATGGGCATAAATTACAAATTGGTAGAGAAATTCTTCCTAAAAAACACGAATTTGTCATTTTAATGTTTCTTTATTTCAGAACCCAAAGATCCTGCTGTTAGACGAGGCCACCAGGTGAGACTGACTGACTGAGTTTGTTTTCAGTATTTTGACTGTGGTGGCTTTTACCTGACACCTTCTGGTTAAAAACACTTCCTGTTTCATTCTGTTCACGAAAACGTTTGATTTCTTCTTTACTTCAGTGCACTGGATGCTGAGAACGAGTTCCTTGTTCAGGAGGCTTTGGAGCGCCTCATGGAAGGTAGACCATTCATTTAGTCGTTACAGCTTTACAAGCAACGACTGTTAATGACAAGCCAGTCATTAACTGGATATTCAGACTCTAAAACTTGCAATTTGCTGAAAGAACAACATACTCAGAGCAGTAATTGAGCCAAATTTGATTAATCGATTAAGCATCAGAATAATCAATATGTTGATTAATATGATGATTAGTAAGGTATTAATCGTTAATTGATTCTAAAACGTGCCATTTGCTTAAATGGCAAATTTTAGAGATTAATTTAGAGAATAATCAATTATCAAAATATTGTAATCATTTTAGAGTAATTGATTGTCAGAATAACTGACTAATTGTCAGAATATACAAATAATGTTAGAGTAATTGATTAATCAGTCAGAATAACCGATTAATTGTCAGAATAATCATCAGAATATGCTAATAACGTTAGCGTAATTGATTGTCAGAATAATCAATTAATCGTGAAGAATAATTGATTATTTGTCAGAATAATTGATTAATTGATAACTAAAATAATCGTTAGTTGCAGCCCTAATCCCTTTCTTGATGAACAGGGAGGACAGGTGATGATCATCGCTCACCGCCTGTCCACCATCAAGAACGCCGACTCCGTCGCCGTCCTGGACCAGCAGCGGGTGGCCGAGTGCGGCCAGCCCACGGAGCTGCTGGGAAACAGGCAGGGACTGTTCAGGAAGCTGATGGAGAAGCAGGCGTTTCTCCAGGAAGAACAGCAGCGATGCGCTTCTCTGAGGAGAGGAAGAGGAGGAGGGGAGAATCAAATATGAGGGAAACTGCAGTTTGAGAACAGATTTCCTGAGAGCGGATCACATTTGTACTGAAGCCAGGATTCACTTATTCCTGGACACCGATTTAATCTGAGTAAGATCTGAGGACAAACTTTTTACTCGCTGGATGTTTGATTTCTAAACCAAACCCTCCCACTGTGCTATGAAACACTTTGTGTAATCACTTTATACAAATCAGCCAAAAACACTGCTAAATGTATATTTATGTACTGGTGTCTGAACTTGAAAACTTGAAGCTTTTTACTGCTCTTTTTAGGGCCTAAATAAATACAAGCAGCTATATGTGGTTTTTACACTGTACTGAAGACGATTATTGACCAACGTGTGCTCATTGGAAAGGTTTGGTCTATGAATTGTTTTCTATGTAAAACTGTCTTTCTTCAACATCTGCATTTACAGTTATTTACATTTGGTTTGAAGTGGCTGCTATAAAGCTGCTCAACTTGACCGTTTTTGCGAAAGCGGGTCGAGTCTCCAAACCATCGTCAGAATCAGACATCGACCGACTTAAAGCTGCAGTATGTAACTTTTATAAAAAATATTTTTCTTAACATATCTGTTGAAACTGTCGCTATTCAACAGTTTAATATGAGACAGATAATCTGTGAAAAAATGTTTACTCTCTGCCTTCTCCCAGTGATAAGTAGAAACAACCAATCAGAGCCAGGAGGCGGGTCTTAGCGCTGTCAATCACCCTATGTGTGGCGCTAGCATAGCCTGTCAATCAATCAATCAATCAAATTTTATTTCTATAGCACATTTCAGCAGCAAGGCATTTCAAAGTGCTTTACATCATATCAAACACAGAAACACAAAGCAACATAGAATCAACAATCAAAACACGACATTAAGTCAGGTTCCATCAATAAATTTGTAATTGATTATGTTTCAATTGTCATGAATAATCGGGCTAGTTAGCATGACCACTGATGATGGCAGATAAACAGCTTTTCGTGCAACAGTGAGTTGTTTATTTTCCATTAGCACATTTAGCAGCGATTACATGAGGTTGATTGACAGCACTAAAACCTGTCTTCTGCCTCTGATTGGTTGTTTTTGGTGGGGGAGCAGTGCCTTTCTTCAGACAGCAATGGTATCTCAGGGAGATTATCTGACTTATTTTTTTTAATAAAAGTTGGATACTGTAGCTTAAATGTTTTCTGTTGCAAATTAGAGAGTAGATGCATAACAACTGTATGTCTCTCAGAGATGTAAATATCTAATCATGAAAGCCTTTAATTCTTTATAAACATGTCAAAAACCACTGAACTGTTCATTGCGAACTAAATATTACAGCTGGTAAAGAAATCCAGACTAAGAAGGAATAATTCTCTCCATGAAACATTTAAAAAGTCTGGATTAAATCCCTTCTTTTTTGTAATATCTGACTTTTAAATGAAGCACCAAACATTATTATTGCTTTCCCTCCCCAAATGCCATAAGGTTGTGCCCCCTGTGAAGAACTATAAAAATATAACTCCTAGTATATATATTTTGCTTACTGTGTGTTATCTTTGTTTTTTGCCTGGGAGCTGCTGGTAACTTCAATTTCCTGAGGGAGTCTTCCCAAAGGATCAATAAAGTACAAGTCTAAGTCTAAGTCTATTTATAGTTGATTTACAAAGAAGGGCAAAAAAATTGTGCACCTTTAATACAAGTACTGCCATCACAGAACCGCTCTGATCATTTGTTACTGAATGACATCCTTTTAATATAAAAGTTTTTTTTTTGTTTGAGTTCATAAGAGAGATTGACGTGGAAACTGAGAACAAATCCAGCGCTGAACTTTCACTAAATCTTAATTTTGTGTCTGTTAGTTTGTGGTTTTGTAAATGTGTAGTCATTAAATATTTATTGATTTAAGTTTGTAGATTGTATGGCTGCAGAAAATGAGTCCAGTTTATGTTTTTTGTTTTTTATTAATCATTCTGTAGTTTGTTTTACCCTGTTTCAATTTAAAAGTGTCTTGTTTTAGCCTCTATTCAGGTTACGGTATTCCATTGTGTTTATTAATCTTTTCACTTTATGTTTTTAGTTTCCTGTTCGATCTTTTTTGCGTTTAGTGAATGTTTAAAAAGAAGGAAATGAATTCGAGTTTATCTGATTCACTTCAGGTTAGAATAAATTATCAGATTGATTTGTTTGTCAATGTAGGATCAATGTCTGTCACAGGAAGTACAAATGTGTTCATCTTTTTTAATTTTAAAGGTTTTAATAGTGAAGCTGTATAAATATAACCTAAATTTTATCCATATTTTATAAAGTATTATTTCCAAAAATAAATAAAGTGGAATATTAATTTCTAGTTCTTTGCTTTGCGTGTTTTATATTTGTTTTTTTAGGCCCAGTATGTTAAAAATAGTTGCCTACCTTCTGCTCTTTTAATTTTTACTGAACAAAAACAGAAAACCAAGAGGAGTTTGCGGAATTTCTCAGACTGCCACCAGGTGGCGCCATTTTCAGCCAGGAGCTGCTGTCTGAAAATAAAACTCACAGAGATGAGATGCATAATGTGAACTCAGCTCTGAACAGACTTTGTTGACAGATCTGAAATATTCTCTACAAATGTATTTTGGATGTTGTTGTCCCATCTGGAACTGAACCAAAGTTTGTTGAAGACCCAACATGTTTTTGCAAAATCTAGTGATTGTAATAATTTTTTGTTTAGTTTTTAATTTTATTTATTTATTTTTTAAACATTTTGTCAGGTTACGACCACAACATTATTATTATTATTATTATCATTATTATTATTATTATAATAATGATAATAATAATAATAATCTCTTGCAAAGTAATTGTGAAGAAGAAGGACATAGTTTTTATAGTTTTCTACATATAAAGATCATAAAATGAGAACCACTATCAGTAACAACCGGCATTTCTTAATATGTACAGCTTTTTCTTATGGAGGAGTGGAAAGATTAAGGGAGTTTTCTGTTTACAACAAATCATGTTGTTATGGCTCTCAGTAAACAAAGTGCCAGATGAAACTAAAATTTAACTTTCTGATTGAAAACCTACTCTAAACCTAACTATTTGGTTATTCCACCAAATATTAATATTTCTGAACTCTTCCTGAGTTAAACCATTAGTATTGTTGTTTTTAACTTGTTTTCCTTGCATTATTTTAGGTCTGAAAGCTCTGCATCTTTTTTGTTATCTTTACAATTTCTCATTTTTTGGAAATAAATACTAAATTTTTGCTTGGAATTTCAGAGACATGTTGTCAGTAGTTCATAGAATAAAAGAACAATGTTCATTTTACTCAAACATAAACCTATAAAAACTAAAACCAGACACACTGATCAGTTTAAGTGGTCTCTTAATTGTTCCAGAGCTGCATATAAATATAAACCCACTTTATGGGTAAATTGTCACAGTTTCTGATTCTAAATTTATAAAATGAAAGCAGATATTTAGCATGTCGATAACATAATCACCACAAATTTGGAAACAAACTTCCAGAAAACTGTAAAACAGCTGAAACACTGACTTTCTTTAAATCTCGACTAAAAACCCACCTGTTTAGGATTGTATTTGAAATGTAATCAATTACAAATTTATTAATGGTGAAATGTGCTATACAAATAAAATTTGATTTGATTTTGATAATCAGGGAGTCATTCAGGCAAATTCCAGAAGATATTCCCTCTGTTATAAAAGTCAAAGATTTACGCCTCAAAAAATACATTTCTCTTTAAAAAAAAAAAGGGAAAGAAATCAGAAGAGTCCACTGAAGCTGCTATGCTGCACAGAGATGGGATTCTGTAGGAGAACCGGTTTGATCTTTCTAATCTCTCTCTCCAGGGTCCGTCCGGAAACCTTGAGTCGAGTTAAACCTGTGAGGACATGAACAGGAAGTCAGTAACCAAACATGCTTTTAAAAAAATCACTTTGCATCAGCGATCCTGGAAATCTCTCCCCCGTCCTGCTTAAATCGACATAAATCTGCTGCTCTCCGTCGCTCAGACTGAACTCATGCTCTCCGCCACCTGCTGCACACACTCCTCCACCTTCCTCTGCCTCCGCAGAGCGCCTCGCTCTCCTCCTCCCCCACCGCGGCCCCTGTGACCTCCGCCCTCCCCATCCGCCGTCACTCCTTCCCCGACAACTGCCAGCCCCTTTACATTTTAGGCGTTTCTCTGGCCCTCGGGTTCAGAACGGCTCCACAACAAGTGCATAAAAGTAGCTCAGCCTGGCTCTGGCTCTGCAGCCCCCCCACGCGCAAACACACATTTCCTAATCCATGTAGTGCAAAGGAGGCCTCACCCACTTAGCTCCCATCCACCAGCATTTAGAGAGTTTATCGCCTGCTCCCGGGATTAGAAACCTTACACTGCAAAAACACAAAATATCACCAAGTATTGGCAAATATCTTTGTACGCTTGAAATAACACAAAATTAGCTCATAAGTAACTTCTCATCAAGCTTAATTTAACTAATAATTGTTGAATACAGGTAAAATGCACTACTTTCACTCTCAGGGAAACATTATTCCTGTTTAAGTGAGAAATTTGTTAGTGGAACTGATACTTTTTTATTTTTACCCCTCCAGGGGGTCTTTTGTGGGCTCTAGTGTCCCTTATATGATAGTTAGGCTGACAAGAAATGAGGAAGGAGAGGGGGGAAGACATGCGGCAAATATCGTCGGGTCCGGGAGTCGAACCCGCGACGGCCGCGTCGAGAACTGAAGGCCTCCAAATATGGGTCGCGCTAACCACTACGCCACCACGACACGCCCCGGAACTGATACTTTTTATAAATGAATCCAGGATTTACTGACTTAAAGCAACCTGATTTATTGTACTGAGTTGTTTTTTGTCTTAATTCAAGTGCACTGAAATATTTGCTCTAGAAACATCTGGAAAATATTTTGTTTGGTTTGTTTTTTGCAGTGTAGATACAGTATTTCTCCTGTTTGTGCTTCTTTGTCACTCTTTGACTTTATGGATCAAAGTTAACATCAGACCAAGGCAACCTGCTCTTCTTAAATCATGAATTATGTTTGTTTAATTACTTTTTTTTTAAATTAACCTCAATTTCACAAGCCAGAAGCAGAACAGAACCTGCCTGACAGCATGAAGTAGGCCGAGAGATCTTAGAGAAATTCAAGAACATTCCTGAAAAGGATCACAATGTTATTTACTTTAACTTAACTTGTATGAATAGTTCTGATTTATTGTGTTTTTTTATTTCAGTGGTACTTCCTGGTTATGAAGAGGTACCATAATAAAAATCCACAAATGGAGAAAGCACAGAGCAGTAATAAAACTTTCCAACCAAAATTACTCCAAGAGCCAATTGACGCAACGTCCACTGAGTCCCAAAAGAGCAAAGGTCAAAGTTTAACTTGAACCTCCCTAAAGGTCAACATTTAGGATTTAATAATAGGAAAGAAACATCCAGGGCAAAAATCACAGGGAAACAATGCCTCATCTTATAAACACACAAAAAGTGTCTTGATTATCCCAAAGACTCATGGGAAATATTTTGTTGATCTGATGAGAAACCAGTGGAAACTTCTGGAAGGTTTCTGTCCTCGTTTTGTCGACATAAAACGGGAGACCAAGAGCACAGGGGAGATAACATGAGCATCCCTGGATTGTAACATGAACGAGAATGAAGATTTTTTTGAGTGGTCTAGTCAAAGTACAACCCTAAATCTAAGTTAAAGGCATACGCAATCCAAGAATTTTAAAAGTAAAGATCGATTGATGAGTTTATCTGTCTTTAGATTTTCCAGTTGAGTTTCCCAAATAACATCCGTCCTATGAATAGTTTAGCTTTTGTGTAAAGGTTGAAACTGAGCTGATTTACTTTCCTCTGGATTGTGTCAATGTAGATTCATGCGCTCTGTCCTAATCCAATGACTTAAATTAAATTAAAATGAAGCATTATTCTGTCCTTCCCTTCCTCCTCCTCTATGAACACTGAGCCATCTTTGCACTTCAACACACTAACAAGCATGTGCGCACATGAACACAGTCTCCACATTTGTCTTTCTCCCCCCCCCCACCCCACCCCCGCCCCACACACACACACACACACACACACACACACACACACACACACACACCACCACCACCACCACCTCCAGCAGAGTTATAATTATTCCGGCTGCTGCTGCAGTGACAGAGCAGAGTACAGGCTCTGCAGGAGGATCAGGTTTCAGCTGGCGGCCGGTCCAGCTCACACTGAGCCATGTGCTCTGCAAAAAGGTTTAAAAAGTGAAGCGCTGAATTAATTGAGAGGATAAAATGCATGTGAATGCAGGTGGGATGTGTGTGATTCGCTTTGCAGAAGGAAATCAGTGCATGGTGAGTGAGTGAGTGAGTGAGTGAGTGAGTGAGTGAGTGAGTGAGTGAGTGAGTGAGTGAGTGAGTGAGTGAGAGGCTTGAATTGTCTTATAAAACCTGACGGAGTTTAATTTCTTACATTTCATGATTAGAAATGTAAGAAAATCCCTAAAAGTTTCCATCCAGTTGATTTCCATGAGTCCATCCGCCTCAGCGGGACCATCCCGGCTCTGCTCTCTGCGGCCTAAATCGGTTCACATGAGGGAAGCGTTTTCCCATTTTAAGGCCGGATGAGGCCTACTAGCAGCAAATCTATAACCCTGCTTGGCAGCAACTGGCATCTCCCATAGAAACCCCCCGGCGGCCCGCGGCGGCTCCTTATACGGCCGTCTAGGTGGGTCTGCGGGGCTCGAAGGGAGGTCAGAGCGACAGGCCCATACATGGAGCGCCCGCTCTGCTCGCTGGGGGCGCACAGCGTCACTCTGGATCCCCATCAATGAGGGCCACCCCACCAGAACCCCTCTGCCCCCGCGAACACACCCACCCACTCCCGCCGCCGGTGCCTGGCAGCATCCTAATATGGCCGAGGGCCGGGATGGGGGCCAGTGCTGAGCTTTGTGAATGGTGGACGGCCGCTATAAAAGGCGGACGGGCAGCGGCCAGGACTCCAGCTGGTTCAGCAGCAGCACTGGTTGGGTCGTTCTCTCCGAGCCGCAGACAAACACCTAAGGTAAGACTCCTGCGAGGATCGGCCGCTTTCCGAAGCTTCTCGTCCCGGTTGGAGCCGCAGACTGTAGGCCTTAGAGAACCGGCGGAGCGTCCGGGGAAGATGTAGGACCAGATAGTTTGTAAAAAAATACACACGATCCGGAGGAAATATTTACAGTCTAAGAATCTGAAACTGTAAGACTAAACCTAAATAATAATTGGCATTAATTAAGCGCAAAATTACTGTTGGCCTTACCTGTTTCCTCGCTGTATTTGCCTTTAGTTTTGATTTGAAATGAAGCCAAAATCAAAATTTTGGCTTCATTTTTGGCCAAATTTTACATACAGCGCACTTTGTTGTATGTTTCCTCAGGGAACAACGAGGGAACAGGTAAGCCATATTTTGATTTAAAAATTCCTCCAAATTAAAGGTAAAATTGCAAAAATTATGTCCAGTTACATAATAAAACAGCCACAATTTTTTTTGTCTAAAATCAAAGTCAAATTTACAATTCAGCTTTTGTTCATTAAATCCAATCAAAGAGTGTTTTAACTTTCCATTTAAAGCCTATTATGAATCCATAACGGCATCAAGCTCTCAATTTTCGTAATCCTTAGAGTAATTTTTAATAATTTAGACGTGGAGTTAACGCAGTCGTTTTAATCTGAAGGAAAACTGCGGGTTCCTTAAAGGCTGCGTGTGGATTTAATCCATATATTCCCACACGGTGAGGTGACTCGGTGCGCTCTGATCTTCCTGTTTCTCTCCTGGGTGACAGAAGCCAACATGTGTGACGACGATGAGACTACCGCCCTTGTGTGCGACAACGGCTCCGGCCTGGTGAAGGCCGGCTTCGCCGGAGACGACGCCCCCAGGGCCGTCTTCCCCTCCATCGTCGGCCGCCCCCGTCACCAGGTAACCAACGAAGAAGAAAAGCCTCCAAATTATGAGACTTTAATACAAACTAGTGGTAGCAATTGTGACACCTGAGCCTGTTATCTACCTGAAAAGCAGAGATATTAGTAAATATTTTAATGCATAGCATCAGGTTTAAGTTTAGTTTCTCAGAGTGAGCCGTGTAACTGCGGCTCGGTCACTGAGACTAAATTTGTCACTTGTGCCATCTTTGTGACGCACGCCGTTATTTGGCACATTTACGCAATGATCGCTATGCGAAGCCAGTCTGGCTGCACAAAGGTCGTTTCTCTGCGCCCACCCGCATGGATAACCTTCTCCTTCCCTCCTCCTCCAGGGTGTCATGGTCGGTATGGGTCAGAAGGACTCCTACGTCGGCGACGAGGCCCAGAGCAAGAGGGGTATCCTGACTCTGAAGTACCCCATCGAGCACGGCATCATCACCAACTGGGACGACATGGAGAAGATCTGGCACCACACCTTCTACAACGAGCTGAGAGTGGCCCCCGAGGAGCACCCAACCCTGCTCACTGAGGCCCCCTTGAACCCCAAGGCCAACAGGGAGAAGATGACCCAGATCATGTTTGAGACCTTCAACGTCCCCGCCATGTATGTGGCCATCCAGGCTGTGCTGTCCCTGTACGCTTCCGGCCGTACCACTGGTGAGAACCACAACTAAAAACAAAGACCCACACAAATTACCTGAAGAGTTTTCAGATGGGAAAACTTTACGCACAACATTTCTTGGAATGTTTACGCACATACTTTAGTCACATCACGATTCTTTTCAGGAGGACTCGGGATTTTTTCCGCAGCGACTCCTCACAAAGATCCATACAATTTACCTGGATGTTTTTCCCAAATTGGATAACTTTACGCACCTTTCTTTGAATATTATGCACACACTTTAGTCGCATCCCGTCACATCGTGTTTAATTGCTTTAATATTATTTTTGAAGTCTTAACTAAATTCATCTTCTTGCAACAACTCAGAAGCGACTACTCACAAAGGTCCGCTGAATTTACTTGAGTATTTTTTCAGATTAGATAACTTTACGCACATACTTTAGTCGCATCCCTTCTACAATTTTAAGATTTTTTTAAGATCACTGGGGATTTTCTCCGCTGCGACTCCTCGAAAAGATACTCACAATTTTCCTGATTTTTCAGATTGGATCATTTTACGCACAACATTTCTTTGAATATTTACGCACCTACATTAGTCGCAACACGTCACATTATGTTTAATAGTTTAAAGATTTTTTTTTAGGATCATTCAAGATTTTCTCCGCTGCAACTCCTCACAAAGATGCACACAAATTACCTGAGTATTTTTTTCAGATTAGCCAATTTTACGCACAGCCTTTACACACAGAATTTCTTTTAAAATTTATGAACATACCGTCACATCATGTTATGTAGTTTTGAGAAGTTTTGTTTTGTTTTGTTTTTAAAGAATCACTCGAGCTTTACTAAGCTCACCCTCTTGCCTCCTCTCAGGTATTGTGCTGGATGCTGGTGATGGTGTGACCCACAACGTCCCAGTCTATGAGGGTTACGCCCTGCCCCACGCCATCATGCGTCTGGACCTGGCTGGTCGCGATCTGACCGACTACCTGATGAAGATCCTGACTGAGCGTGGCTACTCTTTCGTGACCACCGGTGAGAGACTCACTTTGGCGCACGTTTATTGACAGCCGCCGCTCTTTTGCTCTCTGAATAATAACTTATGGATCTTCCTCCCTGCAGCTGAGCGTGAGATCGTGCGCGACATCAAGGAGAAGCTGTGCTACGTGGCCCTGGACTTCGAGAACGAGATGGCCACCGCTGCCTCCTCCTCCTCCCTGGAGAAGAGCTACGAGCTTCCCGACGGTCAGGTCATCACCATCGGTAACGAGAGGTTCCGTTGCCCCGAGACCCTCTTCCAGCCTTCCTTCATCGGTACTCCAGATATTCTTCTTTGTCTTAAAATGGCAACCACGACTCCACGCTAGTCCTCCTAACACTTGCGTTCTCACCTGACCAGGAATGGAGTCTGCTGGCATCCATGAGACTGCCTACAACAGCATCATGAAGTGCGATATTGACATCCGTAAGGATCTGTACGCCAACAATGTGCTCTCCGGCGGTACCACCATGTACCCTGGTATTGCTGACCGTATGCAGAAGGAGATCACTGCCCTGGCCCCCAGCACCATGAAGATCAAGGTAAACAAACCAGATCACAACTTTTTTTACGCACAAATTTCAGCTTCTTGACTGATTTTTTTTTTTTTTACTAAACTCCCGCCACCTTCCTCTCTCTAGATCATCGCTCCTCCCGAGAGGAAGTACTCCGTCTGGATCGGTGGCTCCATCCTGGCTTCCCTGTCCACCTTCCAGCAGATGTGGATCTCCAAGCAGGAGTACGACGAGGCCGGCCCCAGCATTGTCCACAGGAAGTGCTTCTAAATCCTCCATCTTCTTCTTCTCCACCACCACCGGCAGCCTGGAGAACGAGCGAGGAGGAAGGAAGAGCTCTGCGGCACAGCAACACTCTGCTGTCAATGGACTGGCTGTCTGCGCCGTTGACATCCAAATGCAATTTATATTGGTTTAAAATCTGCATATTTCATAGCTGTTTGTTGTCTGTGTTGCACGGAGAAAGGCTGTGAAAACAACCACTGAACCATGCATACACCAAAAAAACTTTAATAAAAAAAAAAGAAATAACAACGACATGTTGCCCAACACATGTGAATGTAAGTGTATATACATATTGATAATTTATTAAAGTCCATTATTTGGTATTTTTGCGCCTGGCCTTGGTTTTCTCTTAAAGGGGAGGGTGGAAAAAACTAAAAATGCAGTAAAAACGAATCAAAGCTCAGGGTTTCCTTTAACAACGACCTAAATTAAACCAAGAGCTGAACATTTGAAGCATTTGTGATCCATCTGGACAAAATTTTAAAGACTGCCACAAAATGTGACTTTTCCTTTTTTTAAAAAAAGAAAGCCTGAGCTTAAATTCAGTTCTTAACATGCGAAACATATTATCATAAATTGTTTGATACTATAACTCATAAATTGTCAGTTCCCTCTCTCAAAAAAGTACAAATTTTCTTAATTTTTCACCTCTTAAATGCCAGTTTTAGCGATCAAAAGCTCACTTTCTCTTTTTTCCTATCTGATATATTTGTAAATTTGATTTTCTTTCCTGTGGCGGAAGTGAGTTTTATCTGAACCTGAGAGAATCAAACATCAACACTGAATCTGATCAATAACTAAGTGAATCAATTCCTCCACATGACCCTTGAACACAAAAATAACTACATTAGCGACATGCAGCATAAAAAATTAAAAAGTCTTCCAATAAAATCCATCACTGACTTCAATTCTCCCCAGAACCAATATCAATGAATTTGCTGAGTGTTTCTTTATTTTATGACATTGTATGTGTTGTTTTTAAAGGGGTTTATATTGATTATTGCCTGAATTTTACAACTGTCAAAAATTAGCAACAACACAAATGATCATTGTTTAAATAAACTGCTGCACCTACAACCCTGGAACACACACAATCTCCTTTTAAAGACTGCAATTGAATTTTTTGTAGCCTTTAAACATAAATGTTCATTTTTGTTGATGACTTATGAGTATTCTCAATTTTAATCTCATACAAATAAGAAATTACATATTTTTTTTCCTCAAAAATAACAATATCTGTCCTCATAAGTGTCCAAATAGCGCTGGAAAATATTAAGAGACCATTTAAAATAATATATTTCTCAATTTTTACTCTTTATAGCTCTATGTTTGAGTAAAATGAACTATATTCAAAGCAAAAATTTAGTTTTTATTTGCAGAAAATGAGAAATGGTGAAATTTAAAACGACGCAGAGCTTTCAGACCTCAAATAATATAAAGAAAACAAGTTCATATTTATTTAGAAACAACAACAATACCAATGTTTTAACTCAGGAATAATTCAGAAATCAATACTTGGTGGAAAAACCAGGAGGTTTTCAATGGGGCTCAGTGCAGCGGGCTCTTCATTTATTCCAGAGCTGCACATGTTTAAATTTCTTCATGAATGTCGAAAACATTCATAAAAAGAAAGAATAATTAACACCAAACTACACAACCTGACCAAATGTTGTAGCATTTGCGATACGACTGCCAAACATACATGCCGCATGTCAGATAGAGAGACGGATATGTGGGATGAAGGTGCGTCACGTCATCATCGGTTCTGCTTGGCGGCTGCTCGGCCACAAAAGTGGGAACATCTTCAACACGCACATTCAGAATAGCACTTGGCAGGAATGCGCAAAGGCAACAGGCGCAACAGGAGCGGCTCTGCTGTTATAGCTGACCCGGATCAGTAGCGCTGGGACACCGGACACCCGCTCCGGAATCCCGTTGAGCTGCCACATGCACCGCCCTGGACCCCGGACCATTTTTAGTCGAAAGCATACTGGGTTCAGAGGGACCCTCTCCGCAAGCTCTGCCTTATATGAATATGAGCTCACCAGGTAATCCGAGAGGGGGAGAGTACCCAGAAAATTACTCAAGTAAGAGTAAAACAGTATCAATAACTTAATGTTTAAAAATTACCCGGAGCAAAATATAAAGTTATGCGGGAATTTGGGTATTTTAAAGACCAAATTTATTCATATAAATAACATAATTACAAAATATCAAAATCCATATTTTTTCCAATATTTTTTTTTTTTTCAATACAAAACTTCTAAAGATGTTAAAAACTGCAGGCGTGTGTCCGTATCTGGTGAATTTTTGGTTAAAACGTGTTTGTTTTTCATTCAGTGGGTAGAAAATAGAAGTTTTACTCAAGTAAGAGTAAAAATACTTCATAATAAAATTACTCAGGTAAAAGTACAAAAGTACAGCGCAGTAAAAATACTCCTAAAAGTACATTTTATCCAAAATGTTACTCAAGTAAATGTAACCGAGTAAATGTAACTAGTTACCACCAGGCTCTGGAGTCTAAGATTAAACAACAACATGAGGTTCATCATCTCTACGTCGCGCTGACAGATGCAGCTAATATAAAACGACTTTCTTAAACTCACAGGAGACAAAAAAAAAAAAGAGGGAAAAAAGGCAACATTATTATTCAAAGCATCAGCCACCTAACACTTAAATATTTCAAGCTCAAACGGACAAAACTGTGCAGGGATAAAGCACCTGTTGCGGGGTGCGTTTGGCTTTTTAAAAGCGTCCTCGCCGGTGGGCGGAGCTAAATCCTGTGTCGTTACAGCAGAGCCATCCGCTCTGGGCCGCTACCGTGACATCCGAGCTCGCAGTAAGTATGTGTACTGTATACAAAATTAGATCTGTGCAGGCAAGAGTCGCTCCCGTCGAGCGGGTCAACTGTTGTGGACTGGACGGAGTGTTTGACGGATTTACTGAGCTGGTACCGGAGCTGCCGCCGACAGGCGATTACAGCGCTCCCGTGGTGCCACGATTAATCTGACGTGCAGACTGTACGTAACAGCGATATATTTGTTATTAAAAGGTTGCGCTGAACAACATGCAGGCTATTTTAATGACAGCAAACTGTGCATACTTTAAAAGGAGAACATAGACGCGCTGCACTGAGTCCATGTGTGTCGTGTGGAAAACATGTTTAATGGTTCCTGGTGGATGTGTTAAAAATAGTCGCGCTACATGATTTCTTTTAAACTCCGGTCGTTTCGTACCCGGGCTGGTCGTCTGGCGTCAACTGAGTCGACACTTGCATGTAAAGTCAAGCCAGATCTCTCTTAAAGATCATCATCGCGCATATATGGTGCATTACGGTAATAGATCAGCAGGGGGAGCCTTTGTTGGAGATAAAAATAGAAACGAAGCACAACTATAAAAAATGCATGACATCTACACATACTTCCACATCCACATTCTGTGTCCAGAATGAATTTTTAATAATTTTATTGCACATTTTTGGAGATAAACTCGGTCAAAGTACCTCATAATGCCACTTTTGCGTCATCTTCGCGAATTTATTTCTTCCAAATCTTCAGAGGTGACAGCAAAAGTTCTTGGGAATCTATTAAATGAACATCTGTATCCAGAATAGATATTTTATAATCTTACTATACTCTTTGGAGATGGTCTCGGGTGCTTGGTTTGTTATCAATTATCCAAATAACCTCTGCATGTCGATGCGTACAGATAAGAAAATATATTTTGTGGTATTATCAGAGATATCAGAGAAATCCTACCTTCACAAAAAGCATTTTCTTTATTCTACAAAGTGTTTCAAATGAATAACTTACCCAGAGGTCTGTTTTACAAGATGGAATGAATGAAAATATACTATAAAACCAGATTAACAGACATCAAACAAATAAATCTACTTCACTTCTAAATAATTATGCACAAACTTCTTAAACTTGAACTTTTAAGCAAATCTAACATGGACACACAAGATAGTCACACTCTTTTCTCTGTGTACAATCATCTGCAGGCAGTGCAAATACAAGCTACTGTCACATTATGTAAATATTCCCCACAAACGTAAAATCAATCAATGTTATCAATGGTAATAGTCTATATTTTTCTCAAAAGTTTGATTTCATATATTTGAAAGAAGCTCAGATTTATTTGTTAAATGCCTGTTAATCTGTTTTTAAATATTTGTTCATTTATTCTATCTTGTGAAAAGATTTCTTCAAAGGCTATTTTATATTTTAAAGATTGATTAAATATTTATTGTGTATATTTGTGGAAAGTGTGCCATCATGCGTATAAATCTCTTATGGTTGTGCTTCTCCTTTTCTCTTTTTCTTTTACTAATTATGTAGCTTTTGTTTTGTGCCCAACGTCTTTGGGTTACGATGTCGAGTTCTCTTTTATGACTCAGAGGGAGTTTTGTGTTGACCATGTATTCATTATTTGCTGCCTTGAAAAAGTTTTGCATTTTAGACCGTATTCTGACTATCCTTGGTGTAAAAAATATCTGGCTGCCGTAAATAATATAGAAATAATAAATAAAGATTTTCAGAAACTACGTAATTTTACTATAATTGATTAAAAATATTCACCTGCCGTGACTGACAAATTGTTGCTCAAGTGTTTGTTTACAGTTACTAAATTGAAATGGGTTTGGGCGAATTACGGTAGCAAACCTCTTCGAATCTGTTGTCAAGGTAATCTTGGCAGCCAATCAGAGGAAGAGCTGAGAGTTACGTCACCGCGTTCAGGAAATTTCTGGTAATCACGTAGTTATGGCGGACAGACTCCTCGCTGTTCTTGTAGCCGATATTTTGACAGATTTAGAAAGCAGATGTCATTCTTCACAGTTTCATTCGGACCGAACCCTGGTTCTGTTTTTGTTGCTCGAAAGGCGAGCTGTAAACCCATTAGTTAGAAAGTAGGCGGGTCCTTGAACGGCTTCCTGTGCTGCTATTGGTTTAAACTGTTGTTGGCCTGGTTTAAATGTCTGGCGGTGATAAACAAAGAGCTTGGTATGAGGAGTTTTAGCTGTTACAACACTGTTGTCACTGTTGCTATAGACTTATTGTGATAAAGTCTTTGGTTTATTTTTGCTCTATTTTTAGTTTAAATCGGGACAAGATGGTGACTAAAAGGATCCGCTCAGAGTACATGAAGAAGTTCAAAGACCCCAAATGGGAGACTTACACCAAGTGTTATGAAGAGATGCTGGCCTACAGGCTGACCCGGAGGCTGCTGGAGCACACACACAACCCCTGGTTCTGGAACGGCTCGGACAGCGACTCGGACTCAGGGGGAAGGAGCCCTCCTCACCTCAGTAAGAACCAGGTTGAAGCCGGCGGAGCTGAGACAGAGGAGCCTGAGGGGGTCAAGACGGACAGACAGCAGGAAACCAGAACCACCGGAGCTGGACCTAGACCTACTGTCCAGAATGAGGAGCAGATCAGGCCTGACCCACAGTCTTCAGCACACAGTAAGTGCTAAATTGAAAGAGTAATGTATCATCATGCTGTGATGTTTGCATGTTATGGTTATGATATGATTCACTGTTTAGGTTCGCAGTGTGACGATACCAGGGAGTCAAACAAAGCAGTTCAGGGAGAGGAAGAGGAGTTCTCTGCTCCACTCCGAGACAAAGGTAAACTATCATCAAATATCATTTTAAAATGCTGAGGACCTAAAGTATCACACAATTTAAGCTTTATGACTTTATCGTGTTTATGTATAGTGTAGTATATTTTTGATAGGGGTGCACCGATTTATCAATGCCATTTTCCTTAATTTTGGGAGATCAGTGATCGGCCATTACTTGCATATTAAGCTGATCTACCTCAGCAAAGGTCTGAAAATCAACCGCTGTCCTCTTCTTGTCTCCTGTGACAGAGGTTTGACTGACAGAGCGGCCCACCAGGTCATGTTTTTCATGTTTGGAGTTAACAACAGTCACTCCACTGTTATAAACTCTGTGACTTTCCTGCTTTATTTAGCAGCATTTCAGACAAAAAGAGATTGGTATTGGCCAAAACTGGAACCCGCAAGTCAGGCTTTTTAAAGACCTGAAATCAGAAATCGGCCAGAAAACTGCAATTAGTGCGCCCCGAATTTAAAAAAAATCTTTTAGGAACAGAAATATCTCTCTGAATTAACATTGAATTAATCAGATAATTTAAAATTTCTGCTGATAACAGTACTTTATGTTATTGTCAACAAGCTTCTTTTCAGGGAAAATGTTTCAGGTTTCTACCTTTTTCTTTTAGCAATAATGTTTACAGTCATTCTGGTTGTAACAAAAAACTTGTGTTGTCTTTCACTGAAGACCAGAAAACAAATAATTACCTTAAAATTGTTTCAGAATAGCCCTTAGGTTTGCTATAGTCACACTGAAAAAATAAGAGAAATGAATACATTTTCCTGCATGTAGATGTTGACTTGAACAAGTGACTTATAATTTGAATTTTCTGCATAACACTCCATGGAAAGGATTAAGATATTTGACTGCCTGTAGTCAGAACCTCTCGCCACTGGAAACATTTTCTGCTTTTTGAGCAAAAAAACCCAAAACCAAGATGGGAAACGGATCAGACTGAGAATCTCATCAGCTCCTCAACACCTACACAATGTTAGGAGGAGGAAAGATGATGCAACTGTAAATGTTTGTTTTTTGAGACAGAAAAATCAGCTTCAAAACTGCCTGTTGTTTTTCCTCTGTACTCAGAGATTGTTTGCATAATTTTGTATTCATCGTATGCCCCATTTTAAAATCTGAATCTTACAGTAAATATAATAAAATTTCTGTTACAAATTAATGAGTTTTTTCATTTTAATTAGTTTTTTAATATTTTATTATAAAATAACTTTCTTAATATAAAATATAAAATAACTTTTTTATTTATTCACGAGAGAAATAATCACAAAAAACAAAGGGAATTTAAATAAATATTTTTTAAAAATCCATATTTAACTCAAATGATTATTGAAAGTAAATCTATGTTAAACTAAAAGTACAACAAAACTGTATAAAATTTCTTTGAAATTATTAAATGGATTAATCATGATGGATTGATTAGTGAAATTACTGTCAACTAATTTAGTCATCAATTAATTGATAACTGGAGTATACAGACCCAAAAAGGCCAGTTGCTATAAAAAACAACTCTTTCAGAGAACTAATTAAGCCAAAATTTTTAATATAATTTACACAAAACTCCTCAATTGGCATAGTTTTCCCTTCACCTGGTTCAAATCCACTACTTTTTAAAATAGCTTTTTAGACAATAACGTGTTTATTTTTTATTTAAAAAAGGAATTTAGTTATTTATTTATTTCCATCTTTGAATGTATTTTTAATATTGCATAAAAAATGGCTTAAGCTATTCAATGACAAATCTGCAGAATATGCCAAAATGTTCTCAGATTAATCATCAGAGTAATTGTTAATTGCTACCCTAAAATTAATTGAAAAGAAGATCAAAATTATAAATAAATTGCTCTAATAACTAAATGTCAGGCTAAGATGAAGCTGGACGATATGGCTGAAAAATTGTCACAATATAAGCGTTTCATATCAGTCGATATTGACAATTATTGATGAGTTTTTTGTTTTAATTATCTGAAACACGGCCAATCTAGTGGTGTGATCTTTCCTGTTTAATTCTCAGTTTTCATTTCATGCTGTTGTGTTTTTTTATTATTATTTTTGAGCAGTTATGAGGCACAGTGGAGAAAATGTAAACTGCTGCTGTGGCTGTTACTCAACAAGTTGTTGCTAGGTAACCAAAGAATGAGAGAGTTGCTAGGCAACCAAAGAGAGTGAGTGAGTGAGTTGATTCCACCAACCTTTAGTTTGAGCAGCTAAAGTCTTTCCTCAGCCTACATCTCCCAGAATGCCATACGAATCTGGATCAGAATTCAATGAAATTATTGATGATTCTATCGAACGTGTTGGTATTGAACACATGTCCATTGCGATATATACTGTTATCGATTTATTGTCCAGCCCCAGGTTACGATTTGTGAAAGTTTTTCTTTTCATTTTCCAGAAAAAGAGACGAGAGCAGCCCGACCTCACCAAAGAAAACCCTCCAAATCAACGAGACCAGCCTGGCGCTCCCAGCGCGTGAGGCCTGTACGGCAGCTCAAAGAGGACACAAAGGAGAAACGACATCCTTTCGCACTGTATGGCTCAGGAGAAAAGGATGCAGACATCGCAGATAGGAAGACTCACAACGTCGGTCCTGCAGCTTCTACTGCTGAGGTGACGTAAGGCCTGGTGTACCTGTCATTCTCTAAACATGAAGTTTAACCGTTTGTCTCACGGACAGATTCATGAATCGGCTCTGCGTGCTAAGACCAGGCGGCAGGTTGAGCGGCAGATCCAGTCCCGGCAACCTGAGCGGCGTCGGGCCAAATCAGCGGACCCAAATAAAACCGGGATGGCGGTTCAGCCCGAGTTCAACCCCTGGCTCACCGAGTACATGCGCTGCTTCTCCGCTCGCTCCCGATAGGACAGCGGCAGTACATCAGCACCAACAAAACCATTCCTGCCTCTAGAAACAGCGGAAGTTCAGACACACGGCACATTTTACGTGCTCTGAGTCTCACTGCGACTTGTCTTCATGGAAAACATCTCAAACTCAGGGATTTTATACAAGATGGAGGACAATCATGGAAGAAAGGTTTTGGTAATTTTACGACGAACTGAAGTTTTGTCACATAAAGACATTTGGTAACACTTGAATTTGAAGGGCTGTGCATAACGGTGCGTTCACACCCAACGAGTTGCGCGCGTCAAAAACGCGTCGACGCTTCAAGTTCGACGCATGTGCACTTTGAAGTCAGACGCTTGACATTTTGCTCTAGATGTCAGTTGCGTCAAAACCGCTCTAGTCGTACGTTGAGAGGAGCCTCCTTGGTCCCTCAAACTCTTCCACCGTCTCCTGCATGTTTCGTCTAAATAAATACGTTTATTTAACGTGTTTCCACGTTTTTGCTGGACGGATTTGGATAGTTCAAATGCGGGAAAATATTTTCCAATAGTTATAACTTACTCAACATTCCAACTTTGTCGCTGATCCTCTCCCAAGTCAGGTCCTTTCTGTTCCTGTCTCTGTAGTCATAGCTCGATCGGTCGTAGATTACAGCACCTCACCAGAGAGGTCCTGTAATCAGCTAGAATTAGTTTATTCTCCATAGTTTTATTTTTCTGAGATCACGAAAATGCAAAACTGCGAGCGGCAAAAGTTCAGATTTTCCAGCTCCAGCGTTGGATGCATCAAACGCTCAAGACGCTCAAAACGCTTCAAATCGCGCAGCACCTGACGCGCTTCGATGCGCCTCCACGTAGAAAACCAGCCGCGCCTGGCGCTCTAAACGCGTTTGGTGTGAACCTGAGGGAGACTTAATGAGTGTTTATGACTGTTGTAATGAAGTTTCATTTGGTAAATAATGACTTTTAATGAATGTCTTAATTGAACTTTGCATTAAAAATGTAATTATTTAACAAACGAAACTTTTTGACAACATTCAGTCTTATGCACATGCCTTCAAATGAAGCGTTACCAGACATTTAAATTAGTTCACATTGAATCTTAGAGCCATACTTTGACGCAAATCCTTTAAGACATCCAGTAAAAGGACGACTTTGTTATGGAGATGATAATCTACAGGGGAGCGACTGGTGGGTAAAACAATCAGATGAAGATTCTTGTTCTTGAAGAAACCTTTGAACTTATATGAACAATAGTTCAAGGATTCAATGTTGGCCAGAAGTTTACATACTCATCGTTTTGTTAGGGTGGAATGGTGAGGCAATACACCGTGTTCCAAATTATTATGCAAATTGGATTTAGGTGTCATAAAGATAACATTTTTTGTTGTGCTATTACATTTATAGATGGTATTGTGTGTCAGGGCTCTTTGAATCACTATAATTACTTTCAGAGAGCTGGTTGATTAGTTTGTCTGGTGAGCTCAATTAAAGGAAATCTACTTAAGAAGGATGTTCCACATTATTAAGCAGGCCACAGGTTTTAAGCCATATGGGAAAGAGAAAGGATCTCTGCTGACGAAAATAATCAGATAGTGTAGTACCGTATGACAAGGTATGAAAGCATTAGATATTTAACAAAAACTGAAGCACTATCATCGTACTGTGAAGAGATTTGTGGCAGTTAAAGGCAAAATGAGGAAGGTTTCTGTTAGACAAATTCATCGGATTAAGAGAGCAGCTGTTAAAATGCCTTTGCAAAGCAAAATGCCCTTTTCTCCAAAATCTGAGAAAATATCATTTGCATAATAATTTGGAACATGGTGCATACAACAAGAATAAGGTGAACAGGTTTGAATTAGTTTAGGATTTTAATTCTTATTCCCAAGAAGAGAGAAGGAGGAGGACCAGCAGGAGGCGCTGCAGTCCCCAACCTGCAGACTCACCCTGACGTCAAGGTGAGCAGCTCTTCATCCATCTGCCTCTTCCTCACCCACACAGCCCTGTTTTCCTCTCAGAACCAATCAGATCTGTGTTTTAATCTGATCAAAGATGATTCAAATATTGATTTCCCTCCATCAATCTATAAACTAATTTTCTAATAACTTTTTCTAAAGCGATCATTTTTCTTCCCCAAAGAAGTCCCAATTTTTATTTTTGAAAAAACCTTCTTTATTTTCCATCCAACAAAATAAAACTTGTATTAACAAAAAAAATAAGCAGCCAAAATGTCAAATAAAAATACGTCTCAACTCAAAGGGAAACAAACAATTACACATTTTTGATCAACTGCAATAACAGACTGTCTCTTTAAAATGATTAATATTCACTAACTGAATGTATTTTTAATAAATTTGACTCATTTAGATATTCTCATTATTTACATGTCAAACTGGAATCCAGCCGCTGTTACTTTTTTATGTGGCCGTCCAAACTCTAGAAAATCTTCAAAATAACATTAAAATATGAATTTATCAATCAAATTAAAGCAGTTTTTATATGCATTCTGCAAGATTTACATCAGGGTCAAAAGATATTCCACATTATTGATCTGTTAGGAAGTACTTATCCAATCTAGAGACGGATATTTATTCATATTTTAAGTTTAATGGGTTTTATCGATACATTCTGCCACAACCAGCACCTTGAAGGCATTCACGAACTTGATAATGTTTGAAAACAAGTTTGAGCCTTGATCAACACAATTAAATGCAATTAAAATGAAATTAAGTAAGATTAGTTTGTGTGGAAAACCTGAAAACGTAGCCAAGGTGGGCAGAGTACCCAGAAACTGTATTCAGCTAAGAGCAGCTGCCAGAAATTATTTAAATAAAAGTAAAAAAGTATTTGGTTAAATGTCTGCTCACGTACTGAGTAACTGATCAAATTATCAATAAGTTAATATACAGAAACTACATGATCAGACGGACCAAAATAGAAAGTTAAGCAGAAATGTGGTTATTTTAAAGACAAAAATTACAATAATTCATATAAGTAACAAAAATAACAAAATTAGGCAAAATAATTTTTTTTCAAATCAGTGTTTTTCAGTAAACAAAACTGCAGGTGTCTTTGTCTGGTGAATTTTACGTTAAAACATGTTTGTTCTTCATTCACTGGGTAGAAAATCCAGAAATTTTACTCAAGTAAGAGTAAAAATACTTTGTAATAGAATTACTGAAGTAAAAGTAAAAAGTACAGCGTAGTAAAAATACTCCCAAAAGTACCTTATTTTTTTCCAAAACGTAACTCAAGTAAATGTAACTAGTTACTATTAAACTCTGAATGTTGCACACAACTTATCAAACCTCAGAAATCTTTCAACAGCTAAACTAACTTAACTTTAGCATCATGCCTGTGATGTTTCTGATTTGTAATAAAACCTGCAGAGCGTCTAAATCTGTTTATTGCGGTTTAACTTGGATTATGATAAAGAAAATATAAACAGTTTGGATTTTGTTTTCCTGTAAACCATTCACTAATTTCCCTTCTTTTCTCTCTCTCTCTGTTTCGCTCCAGGATTTTCTCAAAGCGTCAGAATTACAACTTGTGACGATGTTGGTCCTGGACGTGGTGAGAAAAGAGACAGAAGGTTTCCTCCGTCTGCAGGAGAAATACCCAGAATGCATCAGGAACACCTGGTTTTATTTAAACATGTTCTCACAAATTATTGAGACTCAGACCTGCTTCCTTGAAATTGTGAAACATTTCCTGTCGTCACCATCTTTGATTTGACCTTTAAGGGATTTTATTCTTTTTTCCGACTCTTTTTTTTTTGTTGTCTTTCTTCATCTGGTTGGTTGCGTCCTTTTAAATCTAAAATACACTAAAAGATTGTAAAACGTTTTCTACTCTGTCAACTAGGTGTTAATCAGGGTCACTGTAGATCTTCTTCCACATGTGTGACATTTTTTTTTACCAGAAAAAAACAAAACAATCAGTGTGGTATGTGAGATACGGTTAGCTTAGATCCAGTCCAAAGTATAACAGAGATTATAGTCTGAGATTTCTGTCACTGAATGCTTTGAAGCCAAAAAGAAAACTGAAAAAAAAAACATGTAAATATTCATAGTTTACTTCTGTTAATATGAAATGTTGTAATTATTTTTAATATTTTATATTGGTGGTTGCTGTTAACTTAAGCTAGTTTGTATTGTCACATTAAGTGTTTAATCATGATTACACATGAAACCTATCATAAATATAAACTATATTTTGCTTTTGATCAAATATTTTACAGAAGTTAAACATTAGAAAGGCGGGAAGACGGTTTTATTCTCTTTTTCTTTATTTTTGTGTCATCATGTTCATTATTAGTTTGTAATTATTATGTGCAGCATTTCACTTTAAAAACAATCAGCTGATTTTCCATGTTCTCGGATAAATGCAGAGAAACAGGAAATGTTTATCGTTTAGGTTTCCACTGTAACACTTTCACAATTTGTTCTGTTTTTCACACAATTTTACAAACATTTAAATGACTTAAAGATGAACGTCGGGTCAAGTGAGGTGAAGCTTTTAGTGAAACATTTTTCTAGCAACTTGTTGAGTTTGTGACTGGCAGCATCAAAATATACCAACCTCTTCATATAATCACACTTTACAAAACGGCTAAGATTTTAAATCTGATCATTTTTACCCTTTTAAATCTTTAAATTTAACATCTGTGACCGAGCCTGTAATGAGCAGAGCGAAGGAAATAAATAGTTTGTCTTTTTTTTTTAATGTTGTAAGCTTTTGAAAACATGTTTTTTCTGTTCAGGTTCATCTAAATAAAACAGTTTGATTTTAAAAAATATCAGTATTGACTATTTTAATAATCCAAATAAAGAAAGAGGTGGAAGTGAGATTTATTACACAGAATTTAAACCCGGATTGATTGTTTCCATTAGCCAGAATTGGCAATAGGAACTACTTGAGGAACTTTTAGGAGTATTTTTACTACAATGTGTTTTTTACTTTATTATAAAGTATCAGATATCCAGGGTGAGTAACTTCACTGAATGATGAAAGTGAAAAAAATAATTTGGAAAATGTCTTCCTTTGCCTGATTTTATTTTGTAATCATGTTAATATGAATTATTTTCATTTTGGTCTATAAAATACTAAAAATTTAACATAGCTTAATATTCTGGTCCAGCTAATGATGTAATTATTAACTATTAAAGCATTATTTTGATCAGTTAGTAATTGAGTTACCTTTTTACCAAATACTTTTTTATTCTTGAGTAATTTCTTAGACGGTTACTTTTTACTTCAGTAAAATATGTCGAAGTAGTTCTACTCTTACTTGAGTAGTTTTTGGATCCTCTGCTTACAGCTTATGAAAACCTAAAATATACAAAAATATGTGCAAAATTTGAATATCATATAAAAGCATTAAAAAAAAGCATTTTTTAATCCTAAAATTAAATGTCATGACTCAGAAATAAGGAAAAACTGATGGCCTGACAGCTTCATGAAGAGGCTGAGCTGCTAAAAACTGTCTGTTTCCAAGGATATTTATAGAAAGCTTAGTGGAAGGATAAAATGTGGATCTCCCACTGAGATCTAGTGGGAAGTTTTTAGTTTGTGATGATTTGATCATAAAAATAACCAAACATTATTGCTTGAAATATAGCAGGGTATGTCATAAATCTATCAGAATATATCAATTTCACTTTTTGAATCAAATTACAGACAAAACTGAACTTTTGGATGATTTTCAAATTAGAATATGAAGGATTCAAATAAATAAATCTTTGACTTTGACTCTAAATATTGAAGCGTTTCCTTCACTGAGAGCTGACGGGAAGCCGTAGAGGAATAAAAAACCAAAAACAAATATCCGGTGATGTATTTGTTTTATTTCAAAAACATATGCCAATTATCATAAATTAATAAATTAAAAATCTATGATATTCATGACAAAACAGACACACATGGAAACGAAAGAATCTGGTGACAAAAACAAACAAAACACAAAATGACGACATCCAGACGTGAAACAGCGAAAGCCGCCGTCGTATTTCACAGACTAGATCTGAAAAGCTGCTCTAGTTTGAACCGTGATGGAAAAGTTTAGAGTTCTGTCGCTTATCATGGCTTTAATTAAGCTACTTAGGAAGATGATAACTAAAGCAAAGTGACATGTTAGCCTTAAAAGGTTAAAATAAATAAAGCACACAACAGATAAGATCCAGACTGCAGCTGTGATTGGTTAGCATCAGTCAGACTTTCATGTAAACAAGCAACAATTAGTGAGAGATCTGCCACTTCACTGGCTGCAGGACAAACGTGTTACACAGCCGTTAAAATGGTGACCCGTCCTTCACACACGGAGCACGAGGAGCCAGTGTTTTTAAATATACAGTGGAGCATGAAAATGATGCTGAATATGATTTCTAATGTAACACAGATGGAATATCAGCTATAATAAAAGACTCCATCTGGGAAAACATGCGTCGGTCTCTATTTACAGAAACTCTGTACAGCGAAAAAAGGGAAATCAGGGGGATTTAATGCAAGAAAGGCAGCAGGAAGGGAGGGTGTGTTAGCTGAGGGTGTGTTAATGAGGGCAACGTTTAGTGGAGTGTTTAAACCAGAGAGGGAAACAAAGAGAGAACAGTAGTTCAGGGGGGTTAAAGTTTGGTTTCCATGCCACAGAGTCGATGATAAAGTCAGTCTGGTTTGCATTAATTCATCCACATCCAAGCTGGAGCAAAACGCCAACCTATTTTACTAACAAATTATCCAGTCAAATCTTGTTTAGTCATGTTAAATGGAGTAAAGGTGGAGTCCAGGCTGCATCAGAGGGAATACAGTGTGACCGTGAGGAGAGAATCATGCAAACGTTTAGCATCCTGGGTGGGATGGTCGGGGGCCATTTTGGTCCAGTAAAGCAGCGGACTGCTGGGAAGATGGCCGATCTGAGGGAGGGGAGAGGGCCAGGAGGACTTCTCAGCTCTCTGCACATGCAGAAATGAAAATAAAGACTCTGAAGGGTCCGTGCAAAGGTCATGGGAGGGGTCACCAGCCAGCAACCTGAACCCAACACTGTTAGGTCCTCCATGGCTCTTCTTCTTCTGGTCTTTATAAACCTGCCCCAAACAGAAACACTGGGTGAATAAGCAAACATTTTCAACCAACAATGCAATTTAAAAAACATAAAGGATGAATTATGAGGCAGTCATGGTTAACAAAAAGGTGAGAAATAAATTAGAGCTGAAACGATTAATTGTGATTAATCACATATGAAGTATCGTGTACTCAAAATGTATCATAGTATTCAAATCTCCAGGTTGTAATATCTGAAACATTATGACTGTAAATGCCAACATTAGGATTTCAAAGTAAATCTAAATTCTGTAATAATAGATTAGAGCTGAAACGATTAATCAGATTAATTGATTATCAAGTTATTTTGGCATCTTGTACTCAAAATGTACATTTGTATTCAAATCTCCAGGTTGAAATATCTGAAACGTTATGATTATAAATGCACTGATAAACATCTCAAAGTGTAAATTCTGTTATAATAAATTAGAACTGAATCGATTAATCAGATTAATCGATTAACAAAGTTATGGTCAACTAATTTACTAATCGATTAATTGTTAACTAGTGTAGAGACCCCAAAAAGGATATTTTACTGAAAGAATGAGATATTCAGACTATTAATTAAAACAAAACCGTACAAAAACTAAATACATTTTGAGCTTAAGATGAAAAACAAATATTTTTCTGTAAATACTCAAAACTCCTCAAGTGGCATTTTAGCCTCACCTGTTCAAATTCTTAAATGTAGATGTATCCTGTGCTAAAAGTAAATGCTGTGCTGTTGCACTTTAAGCAATAAAATGTTTATTTTCTTACTTAAAAACAGAAACGTATTTGTTTATTTGCATTTTAATGTATTTTTAATATTGCGTAAAATAGGCTCAAGTGGTTAAATTAAAAAATATGCAGTATGTGTCAATTTTTTAAAACTGATTAATCAATTACTTGTCAAAATAACAGATAGAATAAAATAATTAAATATACCCATAATTACATTATTGCATCACTAAATCTGAACTCCTGTTTTAATGAAGGAGTAATTAATGACTTCATGTACTGATTTCCTTTGGAAACCTCTGGTTCTCTAAACTTCTTCACCTTCATGTAGTGAATTGCACGAAGTCCACTAGCAGCCACAGTCCTGGGAGCCCGGCGGCTGAGCGCGGCGCGGAGAGCGCAGCTGTCGCAACGCCGCGTCGCCGTACTGGATGCCTGAACCCATCCGCTCTGGATCCAACTCCCCTAGAGCCAGAGAGGCGACCAGACAGCAGAGGAAACGTTAGACGGCCGAGAAGAACCGAGGCAAGTTGATTTTACATAACAAAGAAGAAACAAAACGAGGCCATTTCAGCTGCTGATGAATACATGTAGACTGAAACATGTACTCAAGAGTAGCACTACTTTAACATATTTTTACTCAAGTAAAAGTTAAAAGTGACCAAGAAATTATTCAAGTAAGAGTGAAAAAGTATTTGGTAAAGAGTCCACTGAAGCACTGAGTAACTGATCAAATTATCAGTCATTTAATTTGTAAAACTTACATCATCAGATGGAAAAAAATATATAAAGTTAAGTGAGAAATGTTGGTATTTAATGAACCAAAATGACAATAATTTATATAAGTAGCAAACAAATAACAAAATCAGACAAAAGAACATTTTTCCAAATCAGTTTTTTTCAATATGAAACTTTAACAAAAACTGCAGGTGTGTGTCTGAGTCTGATTAACTTTTTATTGAAACATTGTTTGTTCTTCATTCAGGGGGCAGAAAATCCACTGAAATGTCATTAAAGTAAGAGTAGAAATACTTCATAATAAAGTTACTCAAGTAAAAGCAAAACGTACAGCACAGTAAAAACACTCCTAAAAGTAATTTTGTTCAAAAAAAGTTACTCACATAAATGTAACTGAGTAAATGTAACTCTGACTAGGATGAAATAATATTTGCGGTCTGTGTTGGGGGAACGGGTCGGACTCCTACCGGACTCGATCTTGTTGAGGATTTTCCGAGCGCACTGGACGAAGGCCTCTTCGACGTTCTCCCCCGTTAGCGCGCTGGTCTCCAGGAACATCAGCTCTGAGACACAAACACTCACAGATTAGAGCCTCTGGTTTTCTGCACACAGCATGACGAGTGAGTCAGACATGATCTGCTCACATTCAGTTCCTCCAACTGTAACATAAAACCACGGAGAGCAGGGCTGACCAACCTGAGGCCCGGGGGCCAGAAATGGCCCCCACATGCATTCAAGAATGACACAAATTTGTTCATTAAGCTTCTTATGTTTAATCAGCGTAACATTATTGCTGACATAGCAATGGAAAATGTTAAGTAAGTCGTATTTTTATAATAAGTAGAACTACAGTACATCTATCCAGAAGCTTTTACTGAAAAGCTAACATTACTGCACCCAAATCAGCTTGTAGTTAGTTTATTAACTTTTATACATATAGCAAGAGTTTTCACAGAAAGAGACCCAAATCCTGCTGAGAATAAATCAGTTCAATCAAATCCTAAACAATTTGAAAACTACACAACCTTCTTCTAATAGAACAAATGTGCTAAATTATTTTAACTGTTTGGATCTATAACAAATTACTTCCCTTTCCTACAAAAAACTAAACAAAGCAAAAAAGAATCGGTGTAGTATGTGAGATACGGTTAAAAATCAAGTCTACTTTATTTGCCTGATTTTTTAAATTTTCTTTTCTCGCGAGTAATTTTGACTTGACAATTTTGGTCCATATCCAAAACGTCTGGACGCCCCTGATGTTCAGATGTTGACTATATGATGCGTTTATGACGTTTTTCTGATGTGAAACACTTTGAACTGCAGCTGAACTTAAGACTTGTGGATTGATTTATTGACGCAGATTGCTTTTAATTCGGTCAGAAAGCTTTCTGAATCAGCCACTACCGTTTTCCTGAGCGAACCGCGACGCCTCCAGGAACGTGACCTCTCTGTCGGCGTCCAGGTCCTTCTTGTTCCCGCAGAGGATGATGACGATGTTTTGACTGGCCAGCATCCTGGCGTCGCTCAGCCACGTGGTCAAAGCGTTGTACGTTTCCCGACTGCAGAGACGGACACGAGTAAACAGGAGAAGCTGCAGAAACGGACCTCCGACTGGGTTCGGTCGGTTCTGGTACCTGGTGATGTCGTAGACGAGCAGCGCTCCTGCGGCTCCTCTGTAATAACTTCTGGTCACAGACCTGACGGACGCAGACACACGGTCAGTAAGCAGGCGGTGGGCAAACACCGTCACCAGTCATAGGAAAACGATCAAAGACTGATTCTGGATATCAGTTTGTCATTGGATCACTTCAAAATGCTGCTGCTGCCAGACCCAAAACAACACCACTCTTCACATCCTGAACAAGCTGAAGTCAAAAACGAATAATCAGATTTCAGAAAGTTTAGAAATAATCCAGGATTAGTTCTGACTCTTAATATTGATGGTGTTAAAATATCAAATGTCCTTTATTTCATATGAAACCCTGAAAATGATAAGAACTTTAAAAAGAGGTTAATATGTCTGGAGTAATAGATTAATAACAGAATAGATTATTCTTTATTGATCCCCAAAGTTGTTTTCGTTTTGGGACAAATCCGGACCCTGAATGCTCTTAAAGGGCCGGTTGTGCCAGAATATAATGATAAAACCTGTGCACAAACTGTTAAAATATCAATGAATTCTTAAAATTAAATATTATTGAACATCTTTTCAGACCCTCCAGGACTTTGTGATTCGTTTTGTGATTTTTTTACAGTAAAAATCAAAGTGTCTGTGGTACTAATTTGGAAATATTTGCATTTATTCATGACGGCTAATGCGACTTTTTATTACTCGCTGTATAGATCGTGAGCTATAATCTGACATCAATTAAGGCTGAGGCAGCTGTTTAGTACAAGTAAGAAAGATTTTGACAATTTTTGAGAAAAATCTGCAATAAACTCCCAATTATTAGCGCAAAAAAGTTTGGGGATTTGTTGATTTTCTGTGAATTTCCACGATAATTCTAAAGAAACTGGAGGAACTGATTGATAGAAACTGCATTAATTTGATGGATAACATAACATTTAAGCACACTTGGTGTTTAGTCTAGAATCTAGAGGGCCTCATAAAAAGCTATGGTGGACTGGATTTGGCCCACGGGCCTCGAGTTTGACACGTGTGTCCTAAAGAAAATTGCTTCCATTTTTAAGCTTCATAGCCTTTTTGATCTCCTGAAGTCTAAAGAATATAGTTTAAGTTAAAGTATTCAGTCTGTTTTTATTATTGGTTGTCTACGGTAACATCTCACTTTTTTCACTCCATCTCTGCTTCTGATTGGCTGGTCAGCGCTGCTCGACGACTCCGCTTCTGGAAGCTCTGATTTCTGGTGAGTTTAAGGTTTGTGAAGGTAAAACAAAAACATTTTACCCAACCAGATTAAACTCAGGATGGATTACCATGCTGGATTAAAAAAGGTTTTATGTATTTATCCTAAGTCAGTTCCAAACCTAAAGCGAGGGACAAATGAACGTACAAACACAAGTGACGAGAGCAACATCATTTATTGCTTCAGACATTTTCTAATGCACTGTGTTATTTTTCCTTCTTAAACGTTATCTTCCAGATGTGTTGCTCATGGTCGTTACTGGTTGGTCTGATGTAATAACTGGATGGAGGCTTAACCTCCGTGTTAATGATGTGATTCACCTGAAGCGTTCTTGTCCTGCGGTGTCCCAGATCTGCAGTTTGACCGTTTTGTTGACGACACTGATGATCTTTGAGCCAAACTCCACACCAATGGTGTGGTTAGATTCATCCTTAACTGGAAGAAAAAGAACATGAAATTAATTTACATGCAGGTCCTGTTGTCATTAAACTATTTGAAACTATCTCAGTTAATAGACCATAGAAACTGAACAAAACAGCTTGAAATCTGAGAACAGAGTAAACCGTAAGAGTAGCTGAACGCTTCCACGTGTTTCTGACTTACATCTCTTCTCTATGAACTGGTGCAGCAGACAGGATTTGCCTGTCCCAGCATTCCCAATCACCAGGAATTTAAAGAGGAAATCTGCAGATGGAAGATAGAAAAGAAAAACCTTAAGAAAATGTTTTTATGTTCTGCAATGTTTTGCATTTGAGAGTACTGTTGCCTTGGAGCAAGAATGTTGGCCTGGGAAACAAAAGCAAAAACAAAGAATCATCTGTTTGTTTGTCATGTTTGGTTTTACATTTCTGTAAATAGATTTGGGAGGTTAATGAATGTTCTGTATGCTGTGAAGTAAAGGCTAGCAGTTATCATGCAATACCATCTGAGAGGCCTTACAGATTAAATAAAACCCTGATAAAAGACGCTTTGTAATCATTTCCCACACTAAAGTTTGACATAATAAACATTCAGTGTTAACCATACATTAATTACCGGTAACTCCACAGTACTTTAATTGAAAGGGACCTTAAACAGGCTCCTGCTTTGGACTGTTGAGGCAAAGCAGCTGAAAGTAACTTTATAAACAGCAGCCATGTCAGCAATATTATGAGTAACTAATTCAATGCTCTGAATTCAACATCTCTAATGCTAATCTAATCTCCAATGCTCTAATTCAACATCTCATCTAGACTAAGAGTTCATTTGTTCTAATCTATCAAGCAAACTGCAGGAAAGCAAGATTCTCCTAAATGTTTTGGAGTCTTGATCTTAACATCAACCTGTCTGTCTGGGATTGCCTGGAGGTCCAGAAGGATCTGAGGGATCTCACATCAGATCTGTGGCCTGATCTCCTATGACCAACAGGGCCACATCAAAAACCACAGGCACGAAACAAACTGGTTTCGTTTCATTTGGGTTTTCCTTCGCTACGATTTGTTATTAACATTTTCATTTTTGAAAGTAAAGTTTTCCCATTTCTGCCTAAAAGTTTTGCAGATATAACACAAAAAGTTTAACACCAGATCCGTTAGGACGCAGCATTTAGTTAATCATTAAATAAATATATGGATGAGCATTAACTGAATAAAATAAAGCAATAAAGCAACACAAAGCGTAATTTTTAAAAGAAGACGTCACAGATTTCTAGAGGCTCTATTGTGTCCCTGTGCCATCATCCATCCAAATAGGACATTCTTGTGTTTTTTGTTCACCTCTAAGCAGGTAAAGCCTAAAAGGTCAGTTTGATCCATAAGAACCGCCACGGTAAACTCGACCGTATGATCTATTTAGACTGACAGCTTTGTTTAGAGACTTGAGTCGCTTTGTAAGTGGCTCGGTTAGCCTGGAAGCTATGTGTGTTTTCGTTGGGAAAAAGCCCTGTCGACACACCTGCCTCCTTCTCCTCCCTGCAGCTAAAGAAACAAGCTAGCAGCGGCCCCTCCGCAACAACGCCGCCCGCTTACCGTAGGACTCCGACATCGCCAAGGTGGCGGTTTAACAGCAAACCGATGGGAGCGAAAAACAGCAGCTGACAAATAAACTGCTAGCTAAGTAAAGAAATATAGTCCCGTCGAGGATTTCCGTGGATTCCAGCTGATTTTCCCTTCCGATTTCCCGTGTGTTGTTTCAAAATAAAAGCTTTTTGTGGCGAATCCGTAACATTTTCCATGTAATGACTCAAAATGACCACGAGGTGGTGCTGTTACTGCTCAATGATTCAAACCAGATTCAAACTGTTTGACGGTTGTTTCAGTAAAAACTGGGACTCGTACATATTCACAACAAATGTATCAAGTCCTTTATTGTTTAATTAGTTTATCCACACAATTTTCTATATAAAACTAATAAAGACTATTAGTAATGTTGAATTGTTATGTTATGGTCTCACAATCATGAGGTAGACTGGAGGCTTGACACCCTCCACAAAAATGAAACGTCACAATGTTCATTGCTGAAGAAGCTTTATCAGAGTGCTTTATCAAGGTTTATTCATGGAAAGTTAAGTGAAGGGGAAAAAAGCGTTGTAGAAAATGACACTGCAAAACCACAAAATGTTATTTTTAGTCTAGTTTCTAATACAAATACCTGAAATAGGACAAAAGTAACTTACAAGTAACTTTTCAGCACAATATAAGAGCTAGTTTATAGTAAGCAATTCCTTAATATTGATGAAAAACTACTAGTTTAGAGACTTGAGTGTCTCAATAAATACTTTCCTCATGTTATAAATGAAATAATCTGCCAATGGAACAAGTATTTTTTTTTCCCATCAAGATTAAGGAATTACAGACTCTAAACAAAAAGTTACTTATAAGTTAGTTTGTTTTATTTCTAGTGTACTAAGATATTTGCACTAGAAACAAAGGCAAAATTACTTCAGTCTTTTTGCAGTGGATGCACAAGTAGCAGGAATAACCATTGCTATTTGGTTTGAATGGGTAAGGCAAAACCCTTTCAAGAGTTTGGGGTCTGTGATTTTGTCACCATACAAAGATGGATCCAGCACCTGGTGTAAAACTGTCACACTTCTAGTTAATCCACCAATAAACCGGAGGCGTTAGGAGCATCTTACACCAGATAAGGAGAAAAGGGACTGGACAAAATGCCTGTTAATCTGAAGTTCTGTTTTCAGATTAAAGTAAAGTTTGATCTGTCAAACTTTACGTTGAGAGAAAAAGTAAAGTTTTCTCTCAAACTTTACTTTTGTTTGAGAGAAAACAAAAGTAAAGTTTTTAGTCTTTAAGACTAAAGAGTCTTTAGTCTCTTTAGTCTTAAAGAGTCCTAAAAGGCTCTTTAGGACTCTTTTGGACTTCCTCCAAAGTCCTAAAGAGTTTGGAGGAAGAGTGGAGAGGAACAGACTCTACCTGATCAAACTGCTAAAAGTATCAATACCTGGATCAATGACCATGGTATTTTGGTACTTGATAAACCAACAAATTGGTCTGACCTAACCCTCAAATAATTTATGGGGCATTATCATGAGGAGGATGAGTGACACCCAGTGATGCAGACATGCTAACGGTATTAAAGCAACCAAAACTTCCTTAAAACCTCCATTGTAACATTACACTGATGCAGCAATACACTGATGTATGCAAAGGGAGCCATACAGAATCCTATCCTGAAAATAAATATTTAAATGTAATATTCTAACTTACTAGGAATTGATTTTGGGGGTTTCATCAGATGTAAGCCGTTATAATCAAAATTATGAGATTCAGATACTTGAAAAATATTTCTCTGTGTCCATTGGAATAGGTTTTTCAATTATATTTTAATTTACTTGGATACATGTTTTAAAATTCTTTTTAAAACAGTGTATCTGAATTCGTATATTTCCCTTTGGTATCAAAACATTTTTTTGAAAGCACAAAAATAATTCCCGATTAATCCTCCGAGCCACCAGGGGTCACTGCTCTAACTTTGAAAATCGTCCGAAAGCTTTATCGAAGAAGAAGAAACAGCCACGGCTAGTGAGCTAGCTTAGCTACTTTCATTATTTTACTGAAATATGGCAGCTGTACTCCCCATCAGACCGCCATGCGATAGCAACCCCGCCACTCCAGGAGCACAATCACTAAAGGTGACATTTTTGCTTCATTTAATTTCATAAATAAGTGAAATTTGAAATTCTGCGTTACCTCAATGTCAGCTAACGGCTAGCTCCTTACATCCCTATGGATGGTTGTGTTGGCGACATTAGTGTCCCTCCTTTGTTTTCAAATGATAATTTTATATTTCTTGCTCATATTTGATGGTCACAAAACAGTTACGTGTCAGTAAACTTATGCAAATAACAAACGGGACTTCAAATGTGTGTCTCATAAAGCTTAAACAGAGCACAACATACACAAAATTAATTTACTTTAATAAGTAAATTCTTTTAAGACTGTCATACAATACCTAAGTCAGGGCTTGACAGTCTTGCATTGACTAATGATGTTTTACATTTTCTCTTTCATTACTTTCTTCCACTGTGTATTCAAATGAAACAAAAACTCTTTAATTAAAAATATCGAAAAGTCCTATGCATAACATGATCTAATTGTTGTTATTTTAAACAGTAAAGCAACAATTATTCCTACCACATATAGATTATTACAATTATAACCATCTTTATTTACTAGTGTTTGGTTTCCACATCACTATATTTCATTTTTGTCTCAGACAAAAAATTTTGTGAAACTGTCAAACTGTGGCTTGTCAATAAAAGGACTTTAAACTGTTGAAATAGTGTGGATGTTTTCAGCAGTCCTGTAACTTTTCACACTTTGGTAACCTGTTCATTAAATGAATAAACATTTGAATGAAACAAAAGTTTATTTAGGTCAGTCTGACTATGCCATTTAAAAATTCTTAAGCATTTGTGATCTGAATTCTTGATGCCATTAATGGTTTGTATTTTTATTTTTGTCTGCAGGAAGATGTAATAGATGAGGTTTCCAACGACGGCAGTCAGCCTCCCAAAAGAAGGAGAATGGGTTCAGGAGACAGTTCCCGAAGCTGTGACACCTTCAGCCAAGAGCTCGGGTAAACTGCACAGAGGACACAATAAATAGCTATTGTCTTCGTCTGACTTGGCCTCACTTATTTTTACCTGTTTCCTCTGGTTTTCCCTCCTAAATTCACAAACCTCCAACACATCCCTGTTCAGAGCGACATATTTTCCAGCGGAGAACCTGACAGAGTATAAGTGGCCACCTGATGACACAGGAGAGTATTACATGCTGCAGGAGCAGGTCAGCGAGTATCTGGGAGTGACATCATTCAAGAGGAAGTATCCTGGTAAGAATTAGATTCTCATAAAGTTTGAATCTCATTCCTCACTTGTAAGTTAACTGGGTAATCTTATTTTTTTAAAGACTTAGTATAGATGAGAGCAGGAGTAAAATGTTAAAAGCATCCAAAAATTATACAGCAGTAGCACGTCTTCAACATATTTTTACTCAAGTAAAAGCAAAAAGTAGCCGGCCAAGAAATTACTCAAGTAAGAGTAAAAAAGTATTTAACAAAAAGTCTATTGAGTAACTGTTGAAAACATCAATCTAATATTTAAAAGTTACATTATCACATAGACCAAATATAAAGTTACGTGGAAATGTGGAAACACCAAAAATGCAAATGATTAATATAAATAATCACAAAATAAGGCAACAGCAAATATTTTCCAGATCAGTTTCCTTCAATATAAAACTTATGAAACTTTAATAGAAACTGTAGATGAGTGTTTATGGCTGGTGAACTTTTGGTTAAAACAAACTGGTTCTTCCTTTGTTGACATTACTCATAGTGGGTAGAGAATCCAGAAATGTTACTCTAGTAAGAATAGTGATAATTGTTAATAAAGTTATTCAAGTAAAAGTAGAATAGGCATAGTAAAATTCCTTTAAGAATAATTTTTTTCCAAAAAGTTACTCAAGTAAATATAAATACTGTAGTTACTACCCAGCTCTGCCCGACATGTGGTTATATTACAGAGAGGTTAGCCTGAACTCATGTTCTTCCTGGTGTTAAATTAAACTTCTGTCATGCTGTGAAGAATTATTTCAAGCTGTTGTTCTGAGTTAGTTTCCTTTTTCTCTTTTATCTCTGTGCAGATATGGAGAGGCGAGATTTGTCCCACAAAGAGAAGCTCTATCTTCGAGAACAAAATGTCATTACGGAGACACAGTGCACTCTGGGTAAAAATTATAACCCTTAAATAATTTACAAAAGGATTGACGCATTTCCTGACGCCAGTGTTTGTGATGCCTTCAGGTCTCACAGCTCTGCGAAGCGACGAAGTGATAGATCTGATGATCAAGGAGTATCCTTCCAAACATGCCGAGTATTCTGTCATACTGCAAGAAAGGGAGCGACAGAGAATAGCGAAAGAGTACTCTGTGAGCACAAACAGCAGAAATATCACGCCAGAAGTCTGCTTTGAGAAAGTGCTTCTTCATAATTGATTCTGTCTTGATGTGATTTATTTTACTGTAGCAAATGCAGCAGCAGAACCCTCAGAAGGTCGAGGCCAGCAAGGTTCCTGAGTACATAAAGGAGGCTGCGAAAAAAGCCGCAGAGTTTAACAGCAACTTCAACAGGGAGCGGATGGAAGAGAGGAGAGCTTATTTTGACCTTCAGACCCACGTAAGACCGGTTTTACAACACTGGCAGGATTTACTGCACATTCTGGAGACGTTTTCCAGATCTGAGCATGGAAATAGAAAATGGAATATGAAAAAAAAGTTAATTTCTATTTATTAATGCGATAAATCAAAGGTGTTCAAAGTGAGGCCTGATAGGGCTGGACAATAAATCAATAACAACATATATCTCAATAGACACGTGATCAGTATCAATAGATAATACATCTAATAGAATATTCAATGTATAGAATAATCGCTGAACTACAATCCAGAACCGCATGGCATTCTGGGAGAAGAAAGACTGTAGCCGCTCAACCTCTCCTGGCCAGCTAAGCTAGGCTGGTGGAATCAACTGACTCACTCATTCTATGGTTACCTAGCAACAACATATTAAGTAACTTGTGGAGTCATAACTGCTTAAAAATAAAAAGCAACTGTGTGAATAAAACAGGAGATCACGCCAGCAGTTCTGAAGTATTTCAGATATTTAAAACAAGAGAATTAATCAATAATTATCAATGTGAACTGATATGACACTAGTTATGTTTTTCAGCCATATCATACCACATCTACTCATTGACTTATCATCTAAAGTAAATCTTAGTGCACCAAAATCTGCTCTTACTTATTTTTTAATTTTTTTGCTGTATTAAAACTTGGCTAAACATAAAAAGTGATTTTAAATGAAGAGTATTATACATCCTGTTTTTATTGCTGAGAATAGACAACATATTTTTTCAGTTTTCTTCCACTAAGCCCAAAATAATAGGCAAACTGGATTCCTTACACTTAACCAGGAAAACGTGGAAATACCAGTTGAAGTTTTGGATCTATGATCCCGTTCCTACAAAAAAAAAAAAAAAAATGAACACTTTATTTGTTTGCTTAAAATAGCTCATGTTTAGATTATTGTTGAGTAGTTTAAGAAAAATCACAACAATATTTTTGGCAATTTTAGTTTTAAACGTGTATTTTTCTGGCCTGCGAGTGCTATTGAAGTGACGACGTTTGGTTATCCTCATCCATCTCTGAGGCTCTAAGGTTCATATTTATGTCCTCTCAATTGCATGAATGTATTTAAGTATTCCAGTGTAGAAATTGGTGTCAAAGATTAAGATATCTGTAAGAACTAGTCGTGCACCAATTAAATCAACCACAATTTCCTTAACTTTGGGGGATCAAAAAAATGGAAATTGGACAAATTTGGAATCGGCACGTCAGGCTTTTTAGTGATTGGCCAGAAAACTGCAGTCGGTGCACTTTAGTAAAAACCCTTAGTTGAGTGTTGAATGAACACATATAACTTTGTTTTAAGATCAGTTTCTGAATGTGTGTCTTTATGTTTCCAGGTTATCCAGGTACCACAGGGCAGATTCAAGGTACTTGCTCCAGAGTTAACCAAAACCGGGCCTTACCCTGTGGCTCTCATACCAGGACAGTTCCAAGATTACTACAAAAGGTACATTTAGCTCTAAAGAACAACATCCATGTTCTGTTTCACTTGTATATTACCGTTAGGTGAACATGACACCCTAGCCATCCTAATATTTTCTTGTTTTATCATCTTTTCCCCTCCTGATGTATCATCGTTTTCTACATGTCAGGTACTCGCCCAATGAGTTGCGCTACTTGCCGCTGAACACCGCTCTGTATGAGCCTCCACTGGATCCAGAGCTTCCTGCTCTAGATTCAGAGCCCGACTCGGACGATGCAGATGAGGCCAAGGACAACAAGAACAACAAGAATTCATCAGTAAGGCAATAGCTTGTTGATGGAGACGTAGAAATGTATGATCTCTGCCTGATGTGGCTAAAACAGGGTGTCTATTCTATTCTATTGTAATCTCACCAACTTATCTTTCTCAGTTTTTTTTGATGATGATGATGATGATGATGAATACTTTATTAATCCCTAAGGGGAAATTCAAAACCAGTTGAACCAGTTGTTTTTATTTATAACCCAGCAGTCTCTGCCCCTATACATTGAATAAAATATAATAAATAACCCTAAACAAATTCCAGATTTGTTTAGCTAACTGCTCCTAATGAGGAGTTAGCAGCAGTTACAAACAGCAACAGAAGAAAAGGGGGAGGAGCTGTCAGTTACCGGTTGCTATGGTAACCACCAACTGCCAAGAGCAGCCTAACAGAACTTAAAGCACCAATAAATGTCTGGAGAAACATACATGTGTGTGATTTTTCTATTGTACATTTCTGTTGCGATACTTAAATTAAATTCGTAATGTTCTTAAACGGTCTTATATTTGAGTTGCGCATCATCAAAAAAGCACGGATCGCTCCCTAGGGGTGCACTGATTTATCGGCACAGATTTCCTTAATTTTGTTAGAACGGTGATTGGTTGATACTTGCACGTGAAGCCAATCTTATCTACTTCAGCAAAGGTCTAAAAATCAACCGCTGCCTCTTCTGTGAGAGAGATTTGACTGATGGACGGGCCCACCAGATCATGTCTGCATGTTTGGAGTTAACAATAGTCCACCATTGTTACCAACTCAGTGACTTTCTTGCTATATTTAGTGACATTTCAGACAGAAAACATAGAAAAGGCCAGAAAACTGCAGTTGGTGCATCCCTCCGTAGCAGCAGCTCTGTGCTGTCTTTATGCCAAGTCCAACGTTTTCTTTCATAAAGGATAATTTTCTGGCTTGTTTTCTTAAATTTGTTACCACCTCTGTTTCTCCGTAGGACAGCTCTTCAGGAAACACCTCTGACGTGGAGAGCCAGGAGGACGGAGGAGGACATCGTCAGAAGTCCAAAGCCAAAGACAGGACGTCAACGCCGGGAAAAGACCAGCGCCACTCTCACAAAGCCACTCCAGGGTACAAGGTAGAGGACAAATCCACCTGAAAACTCTTCTCCAACAACAGCAGCAGCACTTTCTGCCCCTTCTCCTCTTTCTACTGTCACCACCTCCTTACTCCATCCATTCCTGACCCCCTACCTAGCTCTCTTCAGCATCTACAGTTGGTCAGCCTGTCTCCCAGCTGGAATGTCCCGGTCCACCCCGCCTCACACACACAGTCACACACCAGGGGGTCCTGACCTTTGACTTTTTTTGGTTTTATGATCGACCCCCTCCAAACCCTGACCCCCTGCCCGCTTTTTTTTTTTTTTTACCCAACTGTGAGCAATAAGAACATTTTAAAGGAACAGTTCACGTTTCTTTTTCACTGCACTTTTACTTTTTTCTTCAGTGAAGACAAATTTGAACTTTTTTTTTCTTCTGATTGCCCTTCATATACCTCTTATCTGTCCTCACTTGTCAAAAAAATATTCTAAGACAAGTATGTGGATTTTTTGGCTGCTAATTTTCTCTTCTTGGAAAAGAAACTTTGTTAAAGATATAAAGAAAAAATAAGCCGCATACATTTTGTGGTGGTTTTATAAAGTATATCACTGTAGGTAATATTATTATCTGTCTCTGAAGTGTGCCACGCACACTAATCCTTACTGATTAAATGAAACCCCGACTACCTCGACCTGCAGGCTTATTATTATTATTCCATATTTGGTAAAATCACATTCAATAAATCAGTGATATGTTATTTTAAACCACCGTTTTAGAAATACTTCACTTATAAAATGCATTACGGCTTGAAGACAAGGTAAAAATCCCACTAACTGGTTACTGAATCAGAATGGAGTGAGCTTTTCCCAGCAGATGGACGTATTATTTACTGATTGGTTCCATGTTCGGTTATTGATTGATGCCAAGAAGCAGTGAGAATTTCTACTTCAAAACCGACTTCAGAAAAGTGCAGATCCGTGTTTTTTATGGCCACAAGTTGCATAGCCAACCTGGTCCTTGCATTACATAGGAGTCTGTTAATCATTTGTGTTTTCCAATAAAGTGAAAAAATACATTTACAATGTAATTACAAATACAATCTAGTGATCGGAAATGCACGTCAACATTAACAAATGTCTTCCCAAACACAAACTGTTACTGGAAACAAGATTTTTAACTTCAGTTATGGATATGTTGATGTGTTTTTGTAGGAAAACAAGCCAAATATAATAACCTGGTAGACATCTGTCTCCCTGTGTTATGATCTTCTGCAGAAATTATATAGATCAGAGGAAAAATCATAAAACTAACCGAATATGAGTTTAAATCCTTTCTTTTTATTCATTTTTAGACCAAGCTTAGAACTGCAAAAACAAAAAATCTTATTTCTGGTCTAGTTTCTAGTGCAAATATCTTGGTGCACTTGAAATAAGACAGAACTAACATAGAAGTGACTTTCAAGCAAAATATAAGAGCTTGTTTTAAGTCAGTAATTCCTTAATATTGATAAAATAGTTCTAGTTCCACTGGTGCCGTTACCTAGCAACCCCAGCCAACCGTAGCCCGTCACCTAGCAACCCAGTTCTAGTTCCACTGGCAGATTATTTCACTTGTAACAAGACATTTTCTCCATTTTGTAATTGGCCAGTGGAACTAGTACTTTTTTTTTTTCAAAATTAAGGAATTATTTACTTAAACTTTTATATCTTGCTGAAAAGTAACTTATAAGTTAGTTTTGTTTTATTTCAAGTATACCAAGATATTTGTACTAAAACCTAGACCAAAATGACTTGGTAAGATGTTGTGTTTTTACGGTGTAGCTAGTCCTGGTTTAGCCTTGGAAAATCTTCCACCTGATCCATTTTAACTCTGCCAAAGCTTTTCACCTTAGCAGTCCAAAAAGATAAAACGACTCCAGAGCAGTTTTAATTTAAGTGATTCGTTAATATTTCCAGTCCGCAGCGTCCCAATCGATATGATGGCATAGAGGAGCTTCATTTAATTGCGTTGAAAAACAGACGGCACAAACTCAGCCTGAATTATAAGTTACATGTTTCCCCAGGAGGTCAAATCATAAAGATTTTCACTTTAAGCTGGATAACGCAATACAAAAAACAGCAATATGGAGTAAAAATATTATTTATTTTTCAAAGAAAGATATTTTAAGTCGTTTTAATTACTGCCTATTTCCATTGTTAATCTAATAAGCCATGAAAGTCGTTCTAGTCGGAGTTACGTTTAACTGCATTAGCAACATAGCACACTTTCTTTCTAGACTGTTAATGAGTGTGAGACAGCGGTTCGGTTTGGACGTTATTTGTCCTCTTGAAGTGTTTCAGACCGTTTTCACACTGTCGCTGAGCTGAGCTGCAGTTGCTGATTGACGGAGCCAAAAATGTGCTTCTCTTTTTCCAACACTCATAAATGCAACATCTTTGGTCGAGCTTAGGTAATGTGTTCCCTTGCAGGTCATTGTGTTTTATTTTTTTAGATTAAATTAAAAGAGAACATGTAAAACGTGTGCATAAATCAGCGCTCAGGTGAGTATAAAGGACGTGAAAGCGTCCTTTTGACTTAAGCTCAGCTTTGTAGTGTGGGGATGGTCGTTTTCTGGCTGGTTGTTGCAGCGTTCAGTGCGTCAAAGTTTCTCAAAGTAAGGTCACTACAACACCATCCTTTTCCTCTTGAAGGGAGGTAGATGTAATAGTAGTATTATTTCTATATTTTAAGACTATATAGTGTTTTAAGAAGTAAATATATTTAGATTTTTTGTAACTCTGGTAGCGTTGACAAACGTAAAAGCAGGTGGAGTTGGGTTATACCAGAAACATGTTCATGTTGGAGAGTTTAGTAGATTTAAATAATATTCTGACTCAAAATTGACTTTATTTTTCTTTCTTCTAGCAGTGTTCAGCAATACGTGGGGGAGAGGCTGCATACAACCAGAGAAAACTGGGCGGTTTTAAAGCCTTTGTTTACCTTGTTGCTGATTTCTCCCTGCTAATGATAGGAACTGGTTTAATAACTCTACGGCAGTTTTGTATAGATGTGAATTTAAATGTCTAAACTACATCATAACTTTTCAACCAGCTGTGACACCAGCAGTATATAAATGTTTCTATTTAACCAGTACAACTGTTCACTTGTTTGCCTCTGCAGCTGCATGTCAGAGCAACGTGGCTCTATCTAGAAAACTTACAGTTTTTAAAAAAGAAAAAAAATAAGCATTTAGCGTTTTGAGAAAGTTGGTATTATTTCTTACGTGTGCATGACATGCAATATTTCCTGTTCAAATCCAGTGAATTTAGAATAAAGGATATTTACACGAGCTGGATGCAGTTTCATGGATTGTTCCTTTTCCAGTTTCACTGCAAAAGATCTCCATACAGTTTGGGTCAAATAGAGAATAGTCTGAGTGCTGCGTGGGATTTATTTATTATTTTATTTTTATTTATTTATTTTTTTAATTATTCGTTTTGTGTCTTCACAAGCAGAGAAAATAGAAAATTGTACACTGTGCTGCCTGTCACCTTACATAAGTGATAAGGAAGAGAAAAAAAAGTAAACAAACATTAAAAAAAAATAAAGAAAAGAAAAACAAAATAAAAAAAAAATAAAAGGAAGCCGCCGTACAATGTCACATTCACGTTAAATCATGTCTTCAATGGTCGGCAAACATTTACAGACATATTTAAAGCCTAACATCAACACAATCATATCTAGCCGGGTGATCAGAGAAAGAAGAAAGATGCATAGCAATACAAAAGGAGGATGTTTTATTCTATTCTATTTTATTCTATTCTATTCTATGTTCTTTAGTTAAGATCTGGTGAGATCTTCCATTTTACAGGATTCTGACCCCTCATCACAAGTCTTGTCAGCTCTTTAGGTAAATAGTTTAGCACAGGAGACAACATATCAATGAAATGTTTCTCATTACCCTTAAGGACTGCACTAATCCTTTCATGAGGGAGGACCCTGAATACTTCTCTATACCATTGTGTGATAGTTGATGGTTTATTCTTAATCCAGTTAATTAAAATGCATTTTCTAGTGAAAAAGCAATAATTTGTCACAAAGTTTGAAATGCGATTGTGTCAGGATTTATTTTGATAATCATGAAGAATAGATTCATAAATGCTTAATGAACTACAGCCCACTGCACTGAACCCCATTGAAAACCTCCTGGTTATTCCTCCAAATATTGATTTCTGAACCTGAGTTAAAACGTTAGTTTTGTTGTTTCTAAATGAACATAAACTTGTTTTCTTTGCATTATTTGAGGTTTGAAAGCTCTGCATCTTTTTAGTTATTTTGACCATTTCTCATTTTCTACAAATAAAATTTTTTTTGTACACATGTCGTCAGTAATTTATAGAATAAAAGAACAATGTACATTTTACTCAAACATATACATGTAAAAACTGAAATCAGAGAAACTGAGCATTTTAAGTGGTCTCTCAATTTTTGCCAGAGCTGTGTAAAAAAGTTTTTTATTATCTGTAGACTAATCCATATAGACTAACTTAATAAACGTAATCACTTGAAATGAGAATAATGTTTATTTATTTAATGTTTATTTAATTTGGCATTATTTTTGAATTTGAAAGATATTTAGCTTTTCTGTCTAATTCAAATTCATTTTTATTGATTCAAATTTTTGGTTTTTATCTTTACCAAATCTTACACTTTTTCCAGTTAAAAAAAAAAAAAAAGTAAATCTAATCAGTTTATATTTTTCTGATTATTGCCACATAATGTGTTGGTACAAATGATGCCTTGCAAAACCGTGAATCTTTCCACATTTTATTACATTAAAACAAAAAAGAAATCATGTTATACAGAATTTATGTGATAGATCAACACAAATTAATGCATAATTGTGACGATATATTAACTAATGCTCTATGTTGTTGTCCTTTTCACTGTTATTCATTAATATCATATAAATTACCAATAAAATGCTTTAAGGTTTATGGCGACGTGACAAAAGGTGGAAAAGTTCACAGCGTTTTTCTTTTCCGAAGCAGTTTATAGTTCATGTTGTTTCACAATCCTCCATATTTGGAGTTTATTGTAACTTTTTAAATAGTGTTTTAACAACAAAGTGGTTTTAAATGATCTGTAACTAAAACTGTGAAGCAGGTTTATGAGGTGAAGAACAAAACGCATCTCAGCGTTTCTGTTTCTGGTCAGTTTCAGTTTCTCCCTGGATAGTTTTGTTCAATTTACTGCTTTTTTCTTGAGTGTTTTAAATGTTCCAACATTTCAAGAATATTTCATGCAGGAGATTTAGCCAAAAGCTTTTTGAAAGTTGTCATTTTGGTACTGAAGTACTTTTGTTTTACAGCAAACTGTGCTTTCCCGTCTAGGTGCAAATCTTTTAGAAGTCTCACCCAGTTTTGCCAAGTTAACAACAAACTGCTTATTATTCATTTTAAATCATTTTGAATAAGTTCCTAGTTTGTGTTTTGTGAGAATAGAAGCCTTTAATTTGCTACGGTAATTTAATTTTTTGGGTTAAAGTACTTTGGTGCATCAACATATTGTTAAAAAATGTAAATATAAAGAAAAAGTTCACTTTGTTTCTTATTTCAGTGGAGGAAGGCACTTTGCTGTTTTGGTTTTTGTGTGTTTATAACAATGTTTATAGTAGATTATATTGATTTGATTTCTGAAAAAAGGTGGAAAGCTTCTTGTTACCTGTGAGATTATTGATGAATAAGTTTTCTGTTTTTTTGGGCTCTTTAAAAATTAGGCTGCAAGTTTTACCAGAACTTTTTCTTTTAGCATTTATGACAACGATAATTTGTCACATCTGCAATTATCACCGATCATTTCTATATTATAGCAAAAAGGAAATACTGATGTGGTCAGAGAGGAGTTTTTGTGTTGACATGGATATTTTATTGCATTAATTGATTCCTAAAATGAAATTTCAAACTGACTTTTAATGCAGCAGGTAATTATATTTTAGAGTAGAAAAAAAAGTATATTTTTTTTCCTCTTCTGCTTTATATCCATGACTACAAAATTCAAATGTTTGATTGGTTTTATAGCGTTATTCTGCCCTTGCAGCCTAAAGTCATTCCAAATGCTATTTGTGGCATTTGCCAGAAGGGTAAAGAGGCCAACAGGAGAGGCAGGCCGGAGGCTCTCATTCACTGCTCCCAGTGTGATAACAGCGGTGAGTCTGCAAGCTGCCATTTAACGCCACCTTTCCTGCTCTTTGTGTTATTACTCTGTTCTGCTTTGACTCTGAAATTATTAGTTTTATGTGTTTATTTACAACAGTCCACGTGTTATTGCTCTAAAATCTAATTTGTTTCAATTCTTTTTCTATTTTTAGTAGTAATCCTCGCCTGATATGAGGCTATTGTAGACATTTGTTAGACATTTTTTAGAATTAGACATTTTTGCTCGGCAGGAATCGTAACTAAAGAGTTGAAGGATATTTTGGTATTACAGCTGCAGTAAAACTCCAAATGAATATGCTCATTTAAAGGGGACCTATTATACAAATTCATATTTTGTACCTTTTTATATTTCCATTTGTATCTAATCTGCTTCTAAAACCAGATCAAGTGCTTCATAAAAAAAAATTAAAAAACTTCCAGCGTTTTTTGGTGCAAGTTAATCTCTTTGGTGTTTGGAAAATGAGATGTTTAAAAAAACCCGCCAGAGTCACAAAGGACACTGTGTCGTTACCTAGCAACCCCAGCCTAGCTCGGCCCGTCACCTAGCAACCCACGCTGAGTTCCAGCATGTTTGGTCAGCTGGTTTTACTGATGTACAATGGCTGCTGGAAAAGACAAGTGTTTTGTTGTTGACTTACCATCCAGAAACCATTTGCTGCATGCTTGTTGGTTGTGCAGGAGGCTCCACTTCTGCTTTTCAAAGATGTACAGTTGTATAACAGTTTGCGGCCATTTTAAACAAGTTAAAACAACATTTAATTTCCCTTGGGGCTCAATAACATCTTTTAATGTGTGAATGTAAGCGTTGAGGATTAAAGGTCGTGGCCAGCAGGAGCTGATTTGTCTTTAAAGTGACATGAAGCCATAAAGCATCTCAATCTGGAAGGAGGATAATGAAACTAAACTCTCGTTACCTAAGAATGATTTTTGTGCAATAGATATATGGGCCATAGACCTGTCCTAACCCTTTCCAGGAACCATAATAGGTCACCTTTAAAACAGCAGAGCTGCACCTTTAATTGGATGTACAAGAGTCTGTTCACACCCGTCTTTTTTCTGTTCTGTTTGTGTCCTCCACCGTTCTGCCCTGCATACTCGTATGTGTGTCTGTGAACCTCAGGCCATCCGTCCTGCTTGGACATGAGCGAGGAGCTGGTGAGCGTGATCCAGACGTACCGCTGGCAGTGCATGGAGTGTAAGACGTGCACCGTGTGCCGCCAGCCGCACCATGAGGACGAGATGATGTTCTGTGACAAGTGTGACCGCGGCTACCACACCTTCTGCGTGGGCATGGATGAAATACCTACAGGTGAGGAGAAACGGCTTTGTGTGGGGGGGTTTCAGTCATGTTTTGTTTTTCTTCATCAGTTTAATTTGATTATCTTTGATATTTGTTGTGCGAAATAAAATGGCTGCGTCAGATTAAATATAAATGTTTTTACATAACCAGTACAACTGTTCACCGGTTTGCCTCTGCAGCTGCATGTTAGAGCAATGTGGCTCTACCTAGAAAAATGAGAGTTCAAAAAAAGCATTTAGCGTTTTGAGAAAGTAGATATTATTTCTTACATGCCATGCAATAGTTCCTGTTCAAATCCAGTGAATTTAGAATAAAGGATTTTTAGACAAGCTGAATTTCTACTTTTCCAGTTTCACTGCAAAGATTTCCAGATAGTTTGGGTTAGACAGAGAATAGTCTGTGTGCTAATTGGGATTTATTTTCATAATTATGAAGAATTGACTCATAAAAGGATGTTTTTGTTATCACTAATAAACCTCAACACTTGAAATGAGAGTAAGCAGGAAAATGTTTATTGAAAGATATTTAGATTTTCTTTCAGACTTTTGGTAGCTGTGTGACCTGAATGCAGAATCGTTGCCAGTCTTTAAAAAAAACAATTTAATTCAGAAATGGCAGAGGTTGATTATTTTAATCCATATAGTGTAATAAATTTAAAGTTTATTAAAAAAAAACAAAAACATCCTGTTCAAGGTTTCCCTCAGAAAACTTGCTAAGCCTGGTGGTTAGGTGCTCGGCAGTCATTCATCCAGCGGCCCGTTGTGTTTTTGAGTTAAAAAACATTTAAATTTGACAGGAAATTTGAAAATATCACTTGATAATTATGTGTTATTAAAAGATTAATACCAGAACACCAACTATAAAATCTTAAAAAATGCAAACATTTTAAAAAGACTTATTAAGTAGTGCTTAGCCTGGTGGGGGCACAACTAAAGCCTGGTGGCCCGCCAGGCTTATAAAACACTGGGGGAAACCCTGCTGTTGATCAGATTGAGAGGGGATCTCTTCAAATCACCCTACAGTTTCTGGGTTCAGTTCAAAATATTCATCTTCTGATAAAACTATTTTTTGTTGATTTGGATGCACATAAATATGATTTTCTCTCCAACATTTATCTGCATATTGAATGTTTCATAATTTCCTCCACTTTCTCTAAGACTTTAGGTTCAGCTAAATTGAACAAAGAGGTTTTATGTTTGCGTTTTTCCATAAAGTTTAAACAACCTGGTGACTCGTCTCAAAGTTTTTTGATGATCCCTTAGGAATTTTACTGAATATGAAATTTTTAATGTTTTCTATCATTCTCTTTAACCATTTTATGCTTGTTTTTTGTCTTTATTTGTGCTCAACAATTCATCCTGTCTTCTCAGGTCTTTGGGTGTGTGAGGTTTGTGACAAAGACTTCGCAACACCCAAAAAGAAAGGAGTAAAAACACCGAAGAAGTCTAAATCGGCTCAGAAATGACCAACGTAAAAATTTAGTTAATTTGTCCACAAATCCTCTGTCAACATTTCTGGAAAATGTAAATTGTTTTTTCTATTTCTTAAATAAAGCTTTGTTTGGACATTGTGTTCTTTAAAATGCTGTATTTAATTAAGAAAAGCAAAATAAAAAATTAAATGAACGCTTAACGTGCTGTTGCTTGGTAATGAAGAGCTAAGTTTATTTTTTACAAAACTTTGAATTAATTTCTATGACTGGAAAATGTTATGGTTCCCAGTGAACTATGCTTTTTCTCTCCGTACATTTCTGTTGTTATATAAATCTGGTGCTGAAACTCATTTAAACTCATTCAATGCAGGGTTTTAAAGGACTTACTGACGTCATTCACATTTTAAAAATCAATTTGAGTGTTTTACGTCTTATTACCTGTGGTTTGTGCTTTTAATGACTCCTTGACTGAGAAAGCAGTCTGGGTCAATATTTTTTTAAATAAGTGGTGCTGTTCTTCCTGTGTGTTTACGGACACTGGAGTTTTAAGTTTTATTTTAACTATATTTCAGATTTAAGTTTCTCCAACATTCACTGTTCTCAGAATCGTAAGATGCAATTGTAACCACTTGTAATTACACTAAAGGTAATTACTCTAACATTTGTTTACATTGACTTGATGATTTTGGAATCCGCCTAAATGTAGTGTTTTGAAGTTTTTATTATTATTTTATGTTTGCATTATATTGTCCTCTAAACTGGTTGTTAAATAGTTATTTGTTGCCTCTAATGTCAGTGAATAAATTGTATTTTTTTTTTTTTTTTACAATAAAATCCACTTTAAAGGGCTAATTGTTCCCTTTTCATGTGTATCATGTTGGAAACCTTATAATCTCTTTCTGCTAATTCTACCGCTTTGATACTAATATGTTTTTGTAAATAATTATTCAAATCTCACATTTTTGTGTCTTTTTCCTATACAAGATGGCTGACGAGGTTCTTTGTGTTAAATGTTTTGGATTTGAAAGGAATTTAACGTAACAAAGTGAAAGCTAAGTTAGCAGTCAACATGTTATATTAGTAAATGATATGTGTGTTTATGTTTAGAAAATAAACATTGATGTTCAATAATAAGGTAAAAGTGGCCAACAACTGAAAAATAATTGCACATTGAGAGGTTGGGATTTAAATACATAAAACCTTTTTTTTTTTTTGCTTACTTGTCCCATAATCTTGTTTTGAATTTATAAGAAGTTAATCTGAAGTATACACTTATATTCTACATATTTGTTTGAACTGATCTGCACAATGTTTAAGTTTGATCACCAGGTAAGTTATGCAATAATAGGAAAAATATAAACTTTTCTACATCGTTTATGTTGCCAGGTGATGTTACTTTTGTGTGAGCATTACAGAAAAAAAAGTAACAGTGTGGCCATAATTTTTTTTTTCATAATCTAGTGTTTACTTGGTCTTTTAATTTTCTATAATCCACAAATGTTGGGCTAAAATTGAAAATATTTGGAAATCCTACCCACTGTCATGATGTCGAGTTTTTGAGACGGAGTCATTTTTTACATCAACGTTAAGCTATAATGTTTATGTTGGCGATTTGCACAAAATCTAAGATGCAATTAATTGCAAAATTAATTAAAGTTTTTGAAATTCACAAATATCTTTTGCTCATTAATAAAATGAGTAGTGTTAATGTTACACCGTTCTTTTCATTGAATAAGAAGAGCAGAAGAGTCCCTTATAAACAATGGTGATTACCTCCAAAAAATTAAGTCCTATCATCATTTTACATTAAATAGTAGTAGAAAGGGCATGCCTACTCTGCTATATATGTATATTCATATTATGGAAGAACTGATGGTTTGTATAAGTTTTAGATATTTCTCAATAAAACTTTTTTGAAACTTATAACGGGTTCATTATTGAGCTTAGCTATACCAGAAAACTTCTGACAATCAGATCTGGTAGCGCTAATGAAGTAATTGTGAAAAACAAATGTCCGTAATCCAGAAGTAGCTGAATTGCATGTCGTACCTCAATCACCCTGTAGGGGCGCTGGTCAGCTGTGAGCCTCACCAGACGGGCGGTTGGTGAGTGCAGAGGAAGAGACTGCCATACTGCAGTGATACAGCGAGTTTAGCCGAGGGAAGCTGAGTTTTCCCCCTTTGCTTTGTTTCCGTGATGCTTTCAGCTCAAGGTTTTGGAGGCCCTGGCAAGATGAAGGAGTATCATTATGCCGGCGCTGTAGAGAACAGATTTTCACCTTACGCTTTCAACGGAGGGTCCGTGGAAATTTTCTGTTAATGTCAGATTAGCCTTGAAGCTAGCTCATAATACTTATGCTATCCGGTTAATTTTAGCAAACCAGTTCTATAGCTAATAAATCAGGTTTTTGTATAAACTTTACATTTGTGATGTCACACGATGTAGTGATGTATTTATTTGATTCATGATGTTAGGTCATAAAAAGGAAAAAAGGAGTCAACGCAACACTTTCAGTTTCGAATCTGTTCTGTTAGCATCCTTTAGCTAGGCTATAGTAGTTTGTGTTCACTCTTGATGTTTTAGGGATATTGGTGCTAACCGGTTTCTCCTCTTCTTCTCAGAACCGTACTAGCTGTTGCTGGAGAAGATTTTGCCATCGTAGCGTCAGACACCAGGCTCAGTGAAGGCTACTCCATCCACAGCCGCGACTCCCCGAAGTGCTACAAGCTGTAAGTCATTCCTCTGATCACGGATGTTATGAAGACTGACCGCAATAAAAAGCTTCACGTCTCGGCTGATATGTTGTCTTTATGTCCCGAGACTCATTAGAAGATGGCATTTAATATTTCCAGCAAGAATAAAGATGGACTTAAATCCAACCAAATGCTGTTTTCTCCCGCTGCAGTACTGTCCTTTAACGATAATGGGTGAAAATGACTTGAAAGTTTAACATAATATTTTGTGGTATTTATTGAAATAAAAGTAAAAGTTATAACAACAAGCTTTTAAAACCCATCACATTATCTTTTTGGTGCTAAATGGACATGTATATAGCTAAATGTATATTTCATTTTTTTTTATATTAAAGATGTTAATATTTAAATGACTAATTCCAGTCTTTGTGTTTTCACACGCTTACAGGACAGACACAACTGTCATTGGCTGCAGTGGTTTCCATGGCGACTGTCTGACTCTGACAAAAATCATTGACGCCAGGCTAAAGGTGAGCTGTTTTTGGTTTCACTGTGGTTTTAAATTACCCTGCTTTATAAACAACTTGTTGCATTTGCTTGAATTCACCAAATTCACTAAATGCTGTCTGATACGGTGGAGGAGGAGAAAAAAAAATCAGACACCTGTTTTGTTTTAGGCACCAAAGTAAAAACACATAAAATAAACCGGAAATATTGGATATTTTTTCTTTTAAACATTTTTAGTGTAAGTCATTAGTTTTTCATTTTTGCGTGTTTATGTGTCCTTTGCAACTTTGTGCAAGTAGAAATTACAATCAATTTTGGATGAAGAAGGAATATAAATCATAATACCACAGTGATTTAAACATTACATTCAGTTATAAAATAATATTTCTCTTCTTCTCAGATGTACAAACACTCAAACAACAAAACTATGACCAGTGGAGCCATTGCAGCCATGTTGTCCACCATCTTGTACAGTCGGAGGTTCTTCCCTTACTACGTCTACAACATCATTGGGGGTCTGGATGAAGAAGGTGGGCTCTTATGTTCTAGCGTACAAACCGTTCAACTATTCTGCTGTTAGAAATACATATTACAGTAAACATAGCTGGCTTCATTGTTGTATTTTATACACTTCAGAGCAAGAATTGTATGAAATGGGTCAAACATCACATCTTACTGCCATATCTTTAAGCAAATAAAGCTCTGGCTAAGATGATTCATCAAATTAATCATTAAGAATTTTTTATTAAAATGATTTTCAATTAACATAGACTTAATAAAAGCCCATTTGCTGATATACCACACACTGATGGCAGTAATTAAGCTGAAGGAAAAAAAAAAAAATGTTAAATGTTAATGTGTTTTTCTTAAAGCTGCAGATCCATTCTTAGCTACAAATGATCAAGCATACACTAGAGGAATGCTGCATTATTTCATTTTAGGCAATAAAATGTTAATTTTCTTGTGGAAGCCTTCATTAATTTGCATATTTTGATTCCTTTGTAATATTGTATAAAAAGTGATTAACTGAAATTTTTTCTATCCAATTAGTTAATTAATTAATAGATTACTAAAACAATTGCAGCCCTGTTATTATTTTGTAGTTATAAAAGTTTTTCCTTCATAATTTGTAGAGTTTGGTCAAAAATTATTTCGACGGTATTTCACGCTGTCCCTTTAACAGTTATCCTTCATCAAATAGCGTCATTAAATACGACAATAATTTTCAAACTCTTCCAAAAACAACTCAGACTTGTTCTCAAGTGGATCAGTATCAGTAGAAATATTTTGTGTCTCCAGCAGTAATCAGGGTATTTATTATTACGTACATTATTTTGTTTTATTAACGCTTAAAGTTTGTCTTATGGTCTTATTTTTTTTTCTGTGTACAACCTGGAATATGTGCAACGTAGGCAAAGGAGCGGTGTACAGCTTCGACCCGGTCGGCTCCTACCAGAGAGACACCTACAAGGCCGGAGGGTCCGCCAGCGCCATGCTGCAGCCGTTGCTAGACAACCAGGTCGATAAAAACACACACAGACCATTTTATTCATCCTCATTATGAACACAGTCTGACTCTTTCCAAAATGCTGCTTCACAGATCGGGTTTAAGAACATGGAGGGTGTGCAGCACCTTCCCTTGACTCAGGAGAAAGCGGTGCAGCTGGTCAAAGACGTCTTCATCTCGGCCGCAGAGAGAGACGTCTACACCGGAGACGCCCTTCGCGTCTGCGTCATCACGAAGGACGGCATCAACGAGCAGACGATACCGCTGAGGAAGGACTAGAGAGGACACAGTGTTTCTGTCTGCCTTCAGTTTCCTCTCTGTCTTCAGCATTTTACATAAATTGATCCGCAGGTTGATAAAGTTGCCATGTAGGTTTGGCTCCAAACTGAAGGGAGGATTTCTGTCAATTCTTTGGTCCCAAATATTCTGCTTATTTAGTCGCCGGCCTTCTTTTGGATCAGCATTCCTGTTTTTCCCGCCTGGCCTAAACTCTTCCTCTGGATGATTTCTTATGTTTTGGAAGGAAACATGCTCAGCTGTTCTTTTTACATTCTTAATAAATATAAACAGTTCAGGAACTCTCCTCGTCTGCTGCTTATTTTTGCACTCAAGATTCACTTCTGAATCTCTAAGAAATGACCGGAAACAGACAAGATGGAGATAAATATCGGTTGTTAATATCGGCCCAGTTTTATTTACATGACAGATGCCGCTTTGTTAAAATATGACTAATATCGACCGATACCATAAAATTATATAGCATATAATTTTATAGTTTTAAATTTATATAATTTTCTTCATCAATAAAGTTACGGACAAGCCTGACTTACTATTGAGGTCAAACTTTCCATCGGCAGAGCTTTGGTTTCTAAGTAACGTTTAAATGGATTTAAAAAGAAACAAAGACGGTCAAATGAAGGCGTCAAATGTCTGAATGTCAATGAAAATATTTTTTTATTAGACTGTTGAGGATACAGTGTATCTTCAGTCAGAAGCTTCTTCAGATTTGCTGTAATACAGACTGCTACAGGAGACCTTTCCTCATCTATAACTCTTTAAAGAATCTGAATTAATGAGCTGCAATATAATTTCCATTTGGGATCAATAAATTATTTTTGAACTTGAATACCGATGTATAACCCCACTAATGGTGATATGAATCCAACTATTAAATGTCCAAACACTATAAAGATCGAAGGGAATTGAACTGATCGTATTAAAAATATTTCAGGTTTATTTCACCTGAGGGTGTTGTGAATTATATTTTTATTTCTGATGTGCCAATTTTTTCTGCTGCATCTGATAAGAAAACCAGTTTGTGCTCAGGTAAAGAAAACAGACCACTCACTTCCTTCATGTAACAAACCCTGGAGCTTTTTAAAGAGCTCTGCTTATTTTACTATATAAAGTGTTATAATTGTACATTTATGACTCAACATGTTATATTAATTAATGTTATATTAAGTATGTTTGACTGTGGAAACCAGAAGGAACAAACAAACCAGCCAGTTAGTCTTTCCCTCTTTTTATTAACCCAAGAAAATCAGTTAAATGTTTAACAATTATTTCAACAATCAGAAAATAATAACTCTCTCACACAAACAGAGACGCGGTTAGGCGTAGTACTGCAGGTTGGCCTTCTTCTTGGCCTGCACCTCCAGGATTCCCTCCATGTAATCCTCGTGGTTGAGCTCGGTGGCGCCGCGGCGCAGCGCGATCATGCCGGCCTCCACGCACACGGCCTTGCACTGCGCGCCGTTGAAGTCGTCGGTGCAGCGGGCCAGCTCCTCGTAGTTCACGTCCGGACTCACGTTCATCTTGCGCGAGTGGATCTGCATGATGCGCGCTCGGGCCTCTTCGTTTGGCATCGGGAACTCGATCTTCCTGTCCAGACGACCCGAACGCAGCAGAGCCGGGTCCAAGATGTCGACTCTGTTGGTGGCAGCAATCACCTAAAAAAAAAAAAAAAACACATAGGGGTAAAATCTGGGTGCATTGTCTTTTTAATCATCAGATTAAAATATATAATGACCATTTTTAGGTTGTTGGACAATAAAAATAAAACATTTTTGAAGTTTTGGTTTGATTAAACTGCTATATTTGATCTGCAGAAGTTTTAAAATCAATTTAAATGTCTTATTTACTCTTTACATATCACCACCTTCCTAAAATAATGGCATTTTTTGCAAAAAAAATGCAGAATATCATCACTTTTGATGAAGATATTTGAAATGATTTTTACCAAATAACACAAGGTCAAAACAATCAAAAAATCTGACAAATGTATTACCCTAATTGAGAATTTAACTGGTATTTTTAATTTATAATTTATGGGGAATAACTATTTCAAAGCAGGACTGTTTTTTTTTTTATTCCAACAAAATCAAACTTAACATGAATTAACCTTTACTAGTCAATTATCTGATTTACACCAAAAGTTAAAAAGGTAATTTGTTCAACATTTTATTGGCAATATTTATATTATTCCATAATTTTCATTCCTAAAATGCCTCAACTGAGTCGGAGCCAATGACTGAGGAATTTATTGGCATTAGAAAAAGGCTTAAAAAGAGAAAAAATGGTTAAGTTTGTAATTTAATTTAAATTTACAAACATGTTAAAAGCATAGAATACAGACATGTGATTTTTTTTATGTATATGCTGGTATTTTCAGCTTCTTAATTTAGATTTTATTGTACGTTTTTTTCTCCCAGTAGTTGGATAGATGTCTGGAGAATAGACACAATAATACTTTTTGATTACTCATTTATAATCCCTGTCATGATAACAAATTTTTCTGGGCAATAAACTGTCCTAGAAGTTATTTCAATAAACGATAATATTGTTGATTTGAGACCATCTTCAAATAATATAATGATAAAGGCATAACAATGCAAGAACACGTTCTCAAAGATCAATAAACTTTAAATTCAAATCAATATTTAACACTGGAACTGGAAGACATTTTAAATATCCAAAATAAATAAACAAAACAATCAAATGAATTATGTAAACAAAACAAAAAGTGATAGTTGAGACCAAAAAGACCAGAATGAAGACTTTCATCATCCAGTTTTTTGTGGAAATAGAGACAAAAGAGAAAAATAATAAATCATACAAATGATTTAAAATTTTAATTATTGAGCTTGTTTTAATTTATCATGCAATTAATTGATTTATTATTTATTGTGACAGACCTACATACGTATACAGGACGTCAAAATGTTTTCCTTAGGGCTGCACCCATTGCACTTTTCTGGCTGACTGCCGATCTTTAAAACACCTGACCTGCTGATTTTTGTCTGAAATGTCGTTAAATATAGCAAATAAAGCCAATGAGTTGGCAGTGGAGTGACTGTTGTTGCCTGCCTGGTGGACCGGTCTGTCAGTCTCTCAAAGTGGAACAAAAGAGGACAGAGGTTGATGTATAGACTTTTGCTGAAGTAGATAAGATTTGATTATAGGTATTGGTGGATCACCGATCTCCTAAAATGAATAAAATCGGGCCGATTCATGGGTGTTTTCCTGTTGACTGTGTTGTGTGGTTGGCAGCTCGTTTACCTTGACCTGCATGTTGGGCTGGAATCCATCCAGCTGGTTGAGCAGCTCCAGCATGGTCCTCTGGACCTCCCTGTCTCCAGCCTTCTCGCTGTCGAACCTCTTCGTCCCGATGGCGTCCAGCTCGTCGATGAAGATGATGGACGGGGCTTTCTCCTTGGCCAAGGCGAAGGCATCCCTCACCAGCTTGGCTCCGTCTCCAATGAACATCTGGACCAGCTGTGGACCTGCGAGCTTCAGGAAGGTGGCCTTGGTCTGAGCGGCGCAGGCTCTGGCCAGGAGGGTCTTCCCGGTGCCAGGTGGGCCGTACATCAGGACCCCTTTAGGCGGCTGGATGCCCAGGTTCTCAAACTTCTCCTTGTGGTTCATCGGCAGCACTATGGCCTCCACCAGCTCCTGGATCTGCTTATCCAGCCCTCCTATGTCGCTGTACTGCTCCGTGGGACGCTCATCCACCTCCATGGCTTTCACCCGGGAGTCGTACTCGGTGGGCAGGGTCTCCAGGATCAGGTAGGAGTCTTTATTGACCCCAACCAGGTCGCCGGGCTTCAGCTTCTCGGCATCCACCAGCCCGATCACCGGCAGGAAGTAGGTCTGCCGAGTGGAGGTTTTAATGACGGCGCACTTTCCTTTTCTCTGGGAGTCCAGATCCACGTTGGCCCCGTCCTCCTCCTGGTCGTTGGGGTCCACGTCCAGCAACTCGATCACGTTGGAGACCAGGATACGGGCAGCGTTTTGTTCACCTTTATCTTCTCCGTGTTTTCCTTGATTTTGTCCTTCATGGCCTGGAGCTCGTGGGTCACCCGCAGCACTTCGCTCTTCATGATCTTTATCTCGCTGTCCAGGAGTCGGGTCCGCTGGACTATTTCCTCTGTGGACATTTTTAACACTTCTTCCCCGATTCCGTCTTCCACTTCATCCCAAACTGATTTGTCACTCAGCGACGCCATCTTTGCTGTGTCTGCGCTCAACTGTGACTCGCCGGAAGTTAAAGCTTCTTCTTCCGGTTAGCGCCGACGAGCAGCCCGGGGGACGACACGGAGCTAAAGCTAACTTAATTTCGGCTCCAGACTGCGGTCAAATGCAAAGAACGACCAGTGTGTAAGTCGACTTAATAATGTGGTTATTTTAAACGTCATTAAATAATAAAACCAACGTTTTCACTGTGACTTAAAGCGATTAGTTACTGCGGCTTCGCGTTGGCTGATGTTAGCTTTGCGGCTAACGTTAGCTAGCTGGTGAGTTTCACAGGGTTAACGCTTTAAACTCACCCTGCTGGGAAGCCGTTAGCATCGACACGCCATATAATCTTAATTATGGCGATAAACGTTTAGAAAAGTGTTGCAAAACATTTAAGACTGTAAACATGACCAATAAGAAACTCTCACTGTGGTGCCACTGCTATATGATTGTTTCGTAATTTTCGTGTAAAGAGTCTGAAAGAAAAATTGTGTCTCTGATTGGATTTTCAGATGAGGGTTAAGGAAGTAAAGGACGAGGCGCTGGGATTGGGTGTTTTAGTGGTTTTTGTTGCATTGATATCCTGCTGCTTGGAGACACCTGCTGCGTGAAGAGCTTCAGATTAGCTTGACTGCCTGCTCTCGGGTGGCAGTGTCACAGAAATGGACCAGAACAACAGCATACCGCCCTTCCAGGGGCTGGCCTCCCCTCAGGTAAGAGCTCAGATTTATCTCGATAAATTAGAATATAATAATAATTTTAAAAAAAAGACTGATTACAGTCACATGTCATTTTGATGACTGTTGATTACAGAAAAAATGCAATAAATTCAGTTTCTCTGACTATTAGAATATTGTATAAGACCAGTAAAGATTCTAACTTGGTCTTTTTTTGTTTAATTATTTTGTATATTTCAAATATCTTCCAGTTCGAGTTTTAAATGTTCATTGAAATTTAAAGTTTATCGATCTTTGGGAATGTGCTCTTGTGTAATTTTGACATTGTATTACCTGAAAATTGTCTCAAAACAACAATATTATCGCTTTTCGGAATAACTTGCCCAGCAAAGTGTGATATCATGACAGGCCTATATGACATATGGATAAACTTTCCTTTTTCTTGACATTTCTGTTTTTTATTTGGTTGCTGTAAAACAGGTGTTTAGGTTTTAAATTCAGTTGTGTAAACTCACTGTTTCAGCTGGTGCTAAAAACAAAATTTAACTTGAAACATACAAAGTATCAGCGTGTGATTTTGTCTAATTGCTTTGTGCATCTACAGTTTAATACTCAATTACAGAAATGTATATTTCAATAGAATCTACCCCAGAATTGATTTCTGTAACATTCAGGCACTAATGTCCCGTCTGTGTGATGACGTGTGTCCTCGTTCAGGGTGCCATGACCCCCGGCATGCCGATGTTCAGTCCCATGATGCCTTATGGCTCGGGCCTGACGCCGCAGCCTGTGCAGAACACAAACAGCTTGTCCATCCTGGAGGAGCAGCAGCGGCAGCAGCAGCAGCAACAGCAGCAGCAGCCCAGTGCAGGTAACTGTGATCACTCAGATAAAATTAATCAGTTCAGGGCTCACATGGGTGGCTGAAGTCCTTGACTATGCTTTGAAATCATTGAGGGGTTTTCAAGGTTTGGAAAATGTTTGATTTCTGTACAAAGTCCCTGAAAGTGCTTAATATTTAAACTGTAGTTTAAATAAATAATAAAGTGCAATCTAACACCTAAGTAAAAGCTTAAATTTATTTACAGTTGAAAGCAGATATTTTTATACATCTAATAAAAACTCAGACACATTTATAGCAAAATTATTTCTATTTATCAAATGCCAGAAAACTTAGAACATTGTTAGAGATTTTTTTTTTTGTAACTTTGTTTTTTGTGTTTAATTTGAGCAGTTTGGTCATAAACCTTAACATGACTCATTCAGATTATTTCATTGTTATGAATATTTACTGATGGCTCAATAACTTATTGATCTGTGTGGTTGAAATAGAGGTTGGCTTGTATCTTAAATATGAAACAATATTGTTTAAATTGGCGGACTTTTTTGTTAAATTAGTATTTTGTTCATGTAAGGGAGACATTCAAGAACACAAAATGTTAGATTTTGTTTATCTTGTGATACTGTAGATCATCACAAATCATTATTATTGAAACTGTCTCTTTTTTAGCTTTTATCTCCAGTGTGGTGCTGGAAAAGTTTGAAAACTTACCTTGAAAATGCTTGAAAACTTTATAAACCCTGCAGTTTGGTTTATTATTAAAGCCTTAAATCCTTGAAACTTCAGGCCTTCCAGGAACATCGGGGCAGACGCCTCAGCTGTATCATTCCCAGACGGCGGCGGGTTCGACCACCACGGCGCTGCCAGGAGGCACCGGGCTCTACAGCACTTCGATCGGTCCCATGACCCCGCTGACCCCTGCTACTCCTGCCTCGGAGAGCTCAGGCATTGTGCCGACGCTGCAGTACGGCTCGTATTTACATGATTTACATGATCAGATCTTGAATTTCTGGTCTTCCTGCTAAATGCTACCTTGGTTTTATTCATATCTGTTGGTGTGAACTGTTATCTCTCTAAGCTCAGTTAGTGTTTGTTTCTGTTTTCATTTTCTGAGTTCATTTATTTCAGCTTTTTTTTCCTGTTTGTGATTAGAAACATCGTATCTACTGTAAATCTGGGCTGTAAACTGGATCTGAAGACGATTGCCCTGAGAGCCAGGAATGCAGAGTACAACCCCAAAGTAAACAAACCCAAAGTTTAAACATTCAATATGACTTTCTTTATCATCAGCATATTGAACATCTTCACTGAATCTGTTTAACCCTTTCCACAAGAATAACCAAATGATGTGAAACCCTTAAATAAAACCCAACCACTGTTATCCTTGTAAACAAGCTAAATTGTTAATTTTCCAGCGTTTTGCTGCCGTCATCATGAGAATAAGGGAGCCCAGGACTACAGCGCTCATCTTCAGCTCTGGGAAGATGGTCTGCACCGGAGCTAAAAGGTCAGAATCCAATTTATTTTTCAACACTTTAGTGGTGACGTCTGTTCAGCAAAACAGTCCGCTCACATTTCTCTTCTATTTAAATGTTTGTGTTGCTTTCTGTGTCCCTCTCTCCAGTGAGGAGGAGTCGCGGTTAGCAGCCAGGAAGTACGCTCGCGTTGTGCAGAAACTGGGGTTTCCTGCCAAGTTCCTGGACTTTAAGATTCAGAACATGGTGGGCAGCTGCGACGTGAAGTTCCCCATCCGGCTGGAGGGATTGGTGCTCACACACCAGCAGTTCAGCAGGTTGACTGGAGTTCGTTTGAATCAACACCCATTTATAAAGTTTCCACCCGTTTTAAATGAACTAAAACCGCCTTCTGCTTTGCAGCTATGAGCCGGAGTTGTTTCCAGGGTTGATTTACAGGATGATCAAACCCCGAATTGTCCTGCTAATCTTTGTTTCTGGGAAGGTCGTTCTCACAGGTAAGGACTCTGATAGCTGTAAGGATGGAGAAACACAGTTCATACTTGCATCATTGTCTCTAGTCCTACTTTTTTAAACAATATATTTGAGTTTTGAATATATGAAACATAGAAAATGTAAACTCAGACAAACATTGACACTTCCCAGCCACAATGAACACTCAGGGTATAAAATAAAATTCAACTAAAAAAAAAAAAGAAACGGGGGGGAAAGTATCAATGCTTAAAGTATATTTACACATAAATACAATAAAGTTTCAATCATTCAACTCTAATGCCTAGTTAAAGTGTTGCTTTCTCATTAGATTAGTTATTTGAATTAATATTAATCTTATTAGGTTCTGGTCTTTTATTTTATTCCATTTCGCTCAGTCATTTCAGTTTGGTTACTTTCCAAGGATTACATGAAAGATTTTCCATATTTTCTTAAATTTACTGGTTCAAGAGGTAAACAGCCATTTCTTTGCCACGACTTGAGCTCACAGTGCGACGCCACAGCCAGATTACCAAAGGACAGTGTTTAAAAATAATAATGAATAAGTGGCTTAAGACAGGGGCAGTAAAAAGATACCGGTGGAAAGTCTCAGGGTGAGTTGCAGAACAGAGGCGGTGAGCAGCGCTGCGCCCCACGCTGACTAACCGCATCTCAACACCTAAAATAAAATTATTCATGTTGGGCTCTACTGGTGGAAACAAAAATGTTTGTTTTTGCCAATGCAACTTCTTTTATTATGACTCTCCATTACAAATATCCCTGAAATGTTATTAATGCACCTTTGATTTCCATGTGTTTTCCATCATTGGAAAACTTAAGAATTAAAAACGTTCAGAATCTGTAAATAACTCAAAACGTCCCCTGTAGATGTGTTAATTATTTTATTTTGGCCGGTCAAATGTACCCTTCACATTCGGAGGAACAAAGACAAAGAGTTAACTAATACTTTAATTTCAGGTTGTATATATTAAGATGTTGTGTTGTTGCGGGGGGAATTTAAAACTAGATGGTCCGTGAGTTTATTAAATTGATTTAGTGGTCCTCGGTTTGAGTAACGCTGATCTAGTCCTATTTTTATTTATGTTTTATGAGTCATGTGCCTCAAACATGGAGAAATTAATTATTAATTTGTGGTTTTTGTTCTTGTTTTTAAAGGAGCCAAGGTGAGAGCAGAGATCTACGAAGCGTTTGAAAACATTTACCCCATCCTGAAAGGTTTTCGTAAAACTACGTAGAACCTGGAGTTATTTTATTTCCAGTCTCCCCAACCTGGTTTCTTTTTATTTTTTAAGCTGCATCAAAGTGACTCATTGATGTTGAACTCTTTACATGGACTAAACGGGATGCTGTACACTGAGATCTCATCTGATTTTTATTTTTTTGTTTCGTTTTTCATCCCCAAGGAATTTTTAAACAAGATTTTAAGGGCCGTCTTCCTACGTCTTGGTTAAAATCATTTCCATGTTTCCTGTAGTTTCAGGTTTTCAGTGCATCCTCACATCCCTGATTTGTATATAGCATTGTAAGAAAATGTAAGATATTGTTGATGAATGGAGAAGCACTCAGAAGAGGACTGTTCCTGGTTTCATTTTAAAATGTTTTAACTACTTTTCCATGCTGCGTTTTTAGCTCTTTCTTTGCTCACGTCTGAATTTTTGATACTTTGTGTTGAAATCGGCCAGCCTGATGTTTAAGTCTCCATCTTTGAATCCTGATTTATGTTTTTAGGTTTGATCCAACCAAATGCTGAAGTCGGATTCTGTAGTTGCAGTAAAAGTGATTTAAACCAAGTTGTTGGTCCTGCAGCTTCTGGTCCTCTTCAGGTCAAATAGAGGGAATCGTTGTATTTACATAGAAATTTTTAATGGGTAAACTGGAGCAAAGCATATTTTTTTATATTCTAAATATAGAGAATTGAGTGGAATCTTAAGGGGGGTGCAGATAATTCCTGTTTGAGCAAATAAGGACAACTTGGGACTCAAGGTTTAAATGTGAAGGAAAAATGCTGCCTAGCATAAATATGGTGGCAAAATGTTACATATTTAGTATATAAATGTCTATTTTTGCCCATGTGAAAGTTTAGTTTGAGGATTTCCCCAATGTTGAAGACATTCAAGTGAAATTTTGAGTTGTTTTCCTGCTTCATGTCTGTTTTAAACAGTTTAACTCTGCAGCCATCTAAACGTTTTCCTGTCAACAAGCTCAGTGTTTGCTTCATAGTTTGAATCAAAGTCCCTGAATCAGATTTATGTATCGACTCGTTTTGCAGAATAGATCAGGAAATGTTTTCAAATCGTCTAAAGTTGTCAATGTTCTGCAACAATAAAATCTGTACATACCGCCTCCAGTTAAAGCTGCGTCTTCCTTTACAGTAACACTCTATTTTTATTAAGTCACATTCTTATTAAAATAACTTAAGTGAATGAAACAATTGTTCATTTAATTATGGAAAACATGTTAAAGTTTGTGGAGGGGTTCACTAACCACATCTGAGCCTGATTAGCATGAACTAGGCTAAAATATTTCAAAAAGCAAAACATGTCCTGATCTAAATGAATTCAAACTGGGAGAGAAAAGTTTTATTTTGTACGTCTAGCAGTTAGAAAATTGTTACAAATCGATCAGAGCCATTATCCAAAACTGAAGGCAGAAAATCCTGAAGAACATCAGATTTTACAGCAACTTATATTTCCAATTTTAGTCTCTACCGCTTACTTTTTTTCCTTTAAAAAAAAAATAAAAATCTTAAAAAAAAAACTCTTACTTCAATCATTCTTTGAGTTGACCTGAATTTAATTTTGAAATAAATAGCTGTAAAGCACATTTGTCAAACAAGATGGCAGTTATTATTCTGAAATATTGAGACCCAAAGCGTATATTAGATTAAGATTAAACAGAAAATTAATTTTGATAAGATCGATTTATCAGCCAGCTCTACCTGCATACCTAAATTATCACAACATATCAATTTGAAGCAAAGTTTTCAATAAAATTTTATAATTATTTGCTTCATGGCTCCGTTAAATACTAGCTTATTTTATTTTTAAATTGAAATAAAAAAAAATCTCAAAGGACTTGAAACTTAATCTGAGCACTCTATCTTCTGTTTTCTGCAACTATAACCAACATATCTATACTACGTGTTTCTATGCTGAGTCAGTTGATCTGCGCTGACGTCCTGTTTCCAGACGAACTCCGAGCGGTACTGGTCTCCATGGTTACAGCTAGCGGAGCAGGTGTAGACCGTAACGGTTCCCCAGTCGATGCTGGCTCCGGTCGAGTCCACGCAGAGGTTGTTTAACAGCTGAGGCATCACCTGGACAAACAAACGGACTGAGAACCGAGCCGGCTAGCTCTTTACCCGACCGCTAGCGTCTGTCCGGGTACGTTCGTGGTGCGTTTAAAGACTGCTCGGAAAATAACCTTACCGCAGCTGTAACGGCTGAAATAAAGTGCCGAGGACGAAACGAAAACGAAAGGTGTTATATCTATAATTTCAATATGATTCAGCGAGTTTTATAAACGCATTATGTAGTTCCGGTTAGTTATAGTTTTTCCCTATTTATTACCGCTTTTATTTATTTCAGTAAACAAAAAAATGTTTTCTCAATTTCAGTCCTAGTTGTTTTCATCCGCTATAATCTACACTACCGCGGAAAGGATTATCTAGATTATTCATGATTAATTGATTATTGTAAACTAATTTAGCAATATATTAATGTTTACTTGAGTGTAGAGACTCACAAAACTCAGAGCAGTAATTAAGGGAAAGTTGTACAAAAAATATATTCCTTTTTTTAGATAAAAAATATACATATTTGTCAACATGTTCGATTCAAAATTTGTCGAGTGGCGTAGTTTAGCTGTCAAAAAAAAAAAAAAAAAATACTAATCACTATTTGCTATCGAATTATTAATCCGTTAATCCAAAAAATAGTCAACAGATCAGCAATGTGTCAAAAACAGAAAGGGCTGAGAATTTCATGTCAGAAGTATTTTTTAGCTGCAGATACATTCTTTGCAACAAATAATCAAGCGTTCACTGAAGAAATGCTGTTATTGCACAAATGCTTGTTTTCTGATTGTTTCTTTGATTTATTTCTAATATTGTATGAAAAAGACAAAATGAAAAATCTGCGGAATGTGCCAGTTTTAAAAAAATTCAATTAATCGTCAAAAATAATTAATAGATTAACTGATAACTAAAATAATCATTATCTGCCGTTCTAAACTACATAGAAAATGCATGTAGAGATCTCATGAGGGGTTTCAACACCAGGACCCACCTGAAACTCAAAGGTCCTGTTGGCGCCGCAGGTGCATGGTGGGATCTCCTCCTCTGCAGGGACGTGACTAGATGAGACCCAGAGGGGTCGGCCCCCTCGACTGTAACGAATCACCTGGATGTGAGAGACTGTCAGCGTCAGGCGTACACAGAGGGAAACAGAGGAAAAGAGTCTCCTGGCTGATTTAGCACCTGGTGCGGCTCTGAGGCGATCTTCTTCTTGAACCGCTGGAACACTTTGTTGTCTTCAGTCTCGTGCAACGCCATCTCCTCCAGATCTGCTTCTGCCAGAGCTAACAGGACAGCAGCAGGCAATTATTCACATCCGTAGTGTCATATATGAAATGATCTGCTTTTTGTTGCTTCAGACAGAGCTGCAACTAACAATTATTTTAGTTATCGACTGCAGATTTTTCATTTAACCACTTAATCCATTTTTATACAATATTAGAAATACATTGAAAAGATGTAAATAAACAATGCAATTCTTTTATTGCCAAAAATGCTATAACCTTTAATGTACTCTTGATCATTTGTTAATTAATTGCCTATTTTTTGCATTACCAATTAATAATTGGATAACAAAAGGTGAATAATAGGACAAAATCTGAGTTATGTGAAGCTAAACACTATGCCAGTAGAGGAGATCTGTGTGGAATATATTTACAGATTAAGATTTTTTTTTTTTTTTTTTTTTTTATTACATTTGAATGCAACATTTATATATTTTTGGCTTAATTAGTGCTTTACTTGCATTGTTCTTTCAGCAAATGGTCTTTTGAATAAGAAAATACAGTTTTTTTGCCTAAAGTGCAATAATGTTTAGTGAATGCTCGCTCATTTGTAGCAAAGGATGAATTTACAGATAAAAAAATACTTATAACATCAACATGTGAAAAGCTCTCCATGCCTGACTTAACATGAATACAGTGTAGAGCTAATCTGGTGATTTTAAAAAAAATCACCAATTAATTATTGGATAGCAAAAGGTGCTTAATAAGAGATTTTTGTGGGGCTGGTCGGATTATTAATATTTGTACAAATAATTTGAATTAAGTGAAGTTAAAACTGCCATGTGAGAAGTTCTGGGTTGAACAAACAGCTGTGGAAAATATTAAGTCCACTTAAAATGATCTGTTTCTCTGATCTTACTCTTTAGGTTTATGTTTGAGTAAAATGAACATTGTTCTTTTGTTCTTTGAACTACTGACAACATGTTTCTGAAATTCCAACCAAAAATTTCGTTTTTATTATCAGAAAATGAGAAATGGGTAAAATAACAAAAACGATGCAGAGCTTTCAGACCTCAAATAATGCAAAGAAAATAAGATAATATTCATTTAGAAACAACAATACTAATGTTTTAACTCAGGAAGAGTTCAGAAATCAATATTTGGTGGAATAACCAGGAGGTTTTCAGTGGGTTCAGTGGGATCTTCATTTTTTACAGAGCTGTATTTATAGAAAACAAAGTTGTTTTTTTATTTAAAATGCAAAACGTATATATATATTTTTTGTACAGTTTGGGCTCAATTACTCCTCTGCATATGATGTTCTTCAGCAAACAGCCTTTTTTGAGCCTGTATACTCCAGTTAGTGATTAAGCACTTACTAAATTAGTTGATTATTTCAATAATTAATTAATTACTATTAACCCGGTTAATTGTTTCAAACACGGTTGAAAACTTACTGTCAGATAAGGAAGGACCTTCAGTACTTTTCTGTTCTTCTTCTCCTCCTCCTCTCTGTGCGTCGTCTCCTTCCGCCCCTCCCTCTTCAGGCTCAGTCACGAGCTCAGACTCGGGGAACAGGAAGGGAGAGGCAGAAGCCGAGGGCAGCGCTACACTCAGAGAGACACAGCAGCAGAGCGGGTCAGTCCTCCAGGCTGGGGGTCGGTTCTGGCCTGCTGGGTGGACCTGTACCTGCGCTGAGGCACTCCTTCTTGTGGGAGTGTTTCCAGTGGACAGTCTGGTGGTGTTTACCACAGTAGGTCACAGTGTGGCAGCGGGAGCAGGCCTTGTTTCCAGGGCAACCACACACCCAGCACAGCTTGACTCCCGAGAGGGATAAAATGTTGTTGTCCTCTTTAGAGACGGTCTGTGGTTCATCATCTGGACACAATGGAGACAAATATTCCAGATGATGAAAATTTATTTGGGTGGGATTATTTTGTTATCTAAGGTACTGAAAAAATGTTAGTGCCTGAACTTTTGACCCTTAGTCAAAGATGATGTTTTACAATTCCTTGAACCTTGAACTGTAAAATTCGCTGTAATACAAAACACTATAAAAGATCTTTCCTGCCAAAAGCCATCACCATCTTCAATAACTCTGAAGAATCTGAATTAATGGGCTACAGCAACGTGTAATTTCCCTTTGGGATTAATAAAGTATTTCTTGAATTTAATTGAATTTAAATAAGAGGTCTAAGCGTCCGTTTCATGAGACTTTTAGAAAAACATAATGTCTTTAGTCAGAGGCTTCTTCAAATACACTGTAATACAGACTGTTACAGGAGATCTTTTTGCCCACAGCCATCACCATCTGTGATAATGTTTTGAAGAATTTTAAATTAATATAAGTTACAACAATGTTTAATTTTCCTTTGGGGAAATTAAATAAAGTATTTCTGAATTTGAATGGGCTGTAAAAAACACATTCATTCCATTTTTTTAAATCACAAAATCACTCTTAGATAATAAGAGTTTGGTCTGCTAAGTTCTGCCTATTTGAGCTCCTTTCAGAATGAGCTGTCACTTTAAATCCAAATAAGCTGCTGCTGTTGTCCACAGCCCCCAAATCAACATTTACACTTGCTCATGAAAATGGCGGCACACAAAATGTGCAATGGTACAACCACCTTTGAAGTAAGTCAACAAGGAAACTTTTCTCTTTTCCAGCAGCAAATCGTAACAGCGCTTAGAGCGGTAAAACCAGCTGACAAAACCTACTGGAGCTCCCTTTGAGTTGCTAGGTAACGGGCTAGCGCCGACTGGGGTTGCTAGGTAATGGCGAAATGTCAATAGAATGACTCAGCATTGGAAAGGCAATTAAAACGGCTCATTTTCATTCCAAAATACGCAAAAAGGCCCTAATTTTCCAATGTAGTTTCCTAACAACACCATAAAAACTCAAAGAATCTTTCAAACAAACCTGGAGGAGGGTCGTAGGAGTAGAACTCATTCTTCCTGGGTAGCTGACTTCTGAAAACTGACGTGGAGGAGAAATCATTCAAAAAAAAGCTTGGAATGGCACTGAATAAACCAACAGTGACACGAAGAGAAATTCAGCAAGAAGCGCCGGCTTGTTGAAAGCGGAGAAAGTGAGAAGTGGTAAAATAGAAACGTTGTAATAACAGCAGCAGGCACCTTTCAAGCAGCGGCTGTCGTTGTGGGAGTAACACTCAGGAGTTTTACAGCAGAACAGGAAAAGCGTTCTGTGGAAACTTCTGTCCTGACCCGAAATGGGTGCGTACACCTGCAGAAAGATCACATGGTACAATTCAACACTGAAGAGAAAATGACATGTTCGTCTCAGGAAAGCAAGAAGCCCTCTAAAGTTTTCAGGACACATTTTGCACTTTATTCTATTGAGCCCAAACTGTTTTTTATTTTATTAAAGTCTTTGTAGTAAGCTTCTTAAATTGTTTCTGGTTTGGAAGTGGATTTCTATCAGAGGTGACAGTCTTAGCCCTTGTCTTGGATACATCTGTACACTGTGAATCTTCCGGAAACTTAATAATCTCTCAATCCTGCACTTTTTCCTTCCACTTAACTACAACATGCTGTGATACACTTCTTTAGCAATGACATGTTGTGTGTTAATCACCAAAATGAACAGAAACACTTGAAATCTGTCACTGTGTATCAAATCTATAAAATAAAGAGTTTATCGTGACCATTTTCTCTGTTTAGATTAATCACAATGTTTCTTTATGTCTAAATTAAATTCTTTGTTTTATTGTTATTAGTATTAGTAATTCACCAATTACTGCATAGAATACAAACATTACAGACTGACAAACATAGGTACTGAACTACAAAATAAACAACCAAACAACAACAAAAAATAAAAACTAACAGCTTCTTTCTCTAAAAATGACAATAATTAACGAGTCTTGGAAGGTTTTACTCCTCCAGGTACCGACCTGCAACAGGAAGACCATGGGCAGCCCGCATTTCTCACACTCCAGATCCGATTGGAGGGGCAGGCCTGTCTGGCTGAGCCACGCCGGCTTCCCTCCGACCTTGCTGGGGAACTGCGGAGACTGAAGCCGCCACGGTTCTGCTTCTTCAAGGAAACCCAGAACCACCTCGGGAGATGACATACTTTTCAGTTCTAAAAACTAACTTAACCAAAACAACCCACTGACAACGAGAAGGCAAAAATTCCTTGTCAGAAATTCTCACAACACATGCCGATGCAACTGCAAAGGTTCTCCGTGAGGAAACATTAGCAGCGGTTTAGTTCCGCGGTGAACGGTTAAATTAGCATCGTCCACTAGATGGCGCCATTGCTTCTCTTTATTTAGTGAAGATTTTAACAATCAAAATTAATCCGTACATCAAAAACAATACTAATTTTATCACAGAAGAAGTATTAATTAACCAAATTTGCTTAAATGTTGTATTTTTGCAAAAAAAACCCCCAAAAAACAACTGCTGGAAGTATTTGTGAAACAAAAAAACTGACTGAATTGTAAACAAAATTTAATCAAAGTTAACTTAAGTTTGATCTTAATGTTTCTGGATTTTGTAATTACAGTGTTTATAGTGTGTACGTTTTGTATAAACATCCGGCAAGTAAACACACGAGTGAAAGCCATTTTAAGTGAAATTTTGAGGGGAAAGTGAAGTGTTGGATGAAACAAACAAGCAAATAAACAAATATTAGATAAAACACACACAAAAAAACACATAGTCTTGAAAATTAAGAAAGCTGTGTGGTTGGAAATATGTTTACAAAAGACAATGGAAAAATCTTCAGATAATTATGAGCCAAAGCGGCCAAAGTCCAAACAAAAACGTTGGGTAATTATACAAAATGTCTCTATTTAGTTCCAGGAACCCACTGTTCTCAAACTTTCTAATGTTTATGACAGGTGAAAAACAAAAATAAGAAACATCACAGTTATACAGCAAAACTGCATGAATCTTTTTGTAAAATTAAAGCATCTTTAGCAAAACAAACATAGTAAATGAATAATAAGAAAAAATTTAAAGAAATTTAAATCAAAACAAACTACTTAAACTATTTACAATCTAAGCACACATATAAACTTACTAGCTTAAATTTTGAGTAAGAATTAATTTCATACTGCAAGAAAATTGGGTTAAAATCCACACAATTAAACAAAAAAAGTTATATCTTTCTTTTAGCAAGGCAAAAAAGCAAAACCCATTTTGTGTTATGAATCTTCAGTTGCTTAGAATGAATGACAGATTCTTGTTACTACTATACTCTTACATTGAAAAAAATTTTTTTAAGTAGGTATTATTAAAATAAAACACATGATGTATTTTGTGTGTGTACCGTATCTAATTAAATATTTGACTTTTGTTTGTTTCACAAATACTTCCAGTTCAAAAGTTTTGCTTTGCACAGATGCTATGGAAATAAAGTTACACATTTTTTTGTTTAACTTACAACTTTTCACACTCAGCAAAACCACTTAGGCTCAGAACTAGCAGAATCTGTCCAGTACTTTCTGTCTTTTTTGTTGTTGTTGTTGTAAGATAATATTCTGGTCACAATTATGAGTCTGTTGTATAAAAATCAAACCAATCTTCAGCCGGCCTTAATTTAATCAGTAATTATTATTCATTTCTGGTGATGAGATAGAAAATAATTAGTCAAATAATGAGATGGTTTTTGTGGTAAACGTTCAATAATAATATATTTAATAAATAGTGACTGAATGATTCATATTTAAATTAATTAAGAACATTTTTAGAGATAGATTTAGATTAATGAGTTAGGGAACTCCTAGCAGAACGATACATTTTCCAGAAGTCATTGCGATAAATGATAATATTGTTGTTTTGAGACCATTTTGAATATCAATCAACTTTAATTTAGGAAAGAACACTTAACTCTGGAAGATATTTTAAATATTCAAAATAAACAAACAAAACGACCAAAAACAATAAAAACCACAAACAACCAAAACCATATATGAAACGGATTATGACGTCATACATTCAAAATATATTACCGTAATCATCAAAATGGAAATGATCAGAATGACCAAAATCATTTTGATTTATCATGCGATTAATTTAAATATACTGCTTTTTGCAACAGGCTTATTCACAACCAGAGTAAATGGGAGCACACACACACACACACACACCCACCCACCCACACACACACACACACACACACACACCCACACACACACACACACACACACACACACACACACGCGCGCACACACACACACGCGCACCCACCCCCACACACACACACACACACACACAGCACAGCACAACATAGTGATGTCACGGAGGGGGAGTTTGATTTGGGACGGGTCTGTGCGCCGGACGCCTGGACGGACACTCACTGCAACTGAATGATAGTTAAATCTCCTCTTTTAAATCGGGATTTTGTGGTTAATAATCACCGAACTGTGTAACTCCAGTACTTCAGGTCCCCAGAGAGAAAAGTTCAGGCTGCTTTTTGGTTCTGAACCATGGAAGCCCAGAGGAAGCGGACAGCTTATCGCCACTAGACCCCGTGGAGGAAAAGAATGGACCGAGTGAAAACTGACCCGACCGAGGTGGACTGATCCCCGCCATGTCGCCCTCCTCTCCCTGCCAGGAGGGCTACAAGCCGGCGCCGGCGGCCCCCGCGCCGCCCGTCCCGCCGCGCAGGGTCCGGAGCAGGGACGAGGGCTCCGGAGGGAGGACGCGGCGGGCGGCCGCTCCGGAGAGGCGGGTGAAGTGTGTGCTGGTTGGGGACGGAGCGGTGGGGAAAACCAGCCTGGTGGTCAGCTACACCACCAACGGATACCCCACCGAGTACGTCCCGACGGCGTTTGACAACTTCTCAGGTAAAGGAGCAGAGCTGGGCAGAAAGCCCGAAAACTGGAAGAGTAGCGATGCTTCAACATATTTCTACTCAAGTTAAAGCAAAAAGTAGCCATCCAAGAAATTACTCAAGTAAGAGTGAAAAAGTATTTGGGGGAAAAAAGCTACTCGAGTAACCGATTAATCATTTAATATTTACAAATTACAACATCAGACAGACCAAAATATAAAGTTATGTGGAAATGTTGGTATTTTAAAGACCAAAAATTATTAATCTAAATAAAATAACAAAATCCAAAAGAAAAAAAAAATCTAAATCAGCTTCTTTTAATATAAAACTTAACAAAATCTGTAGGTGTGTCTGTGTCTGGTGAATGTTTGGTTAAAACATCTCTGTTCTTCATTCAGTGGGTAGAAAATCCCAACATTTTACTCAAGAGTAGATATACTTTATAATAACGTTACTCAAGTAAAAGTAAAAAGTACTTTAGTACTACAAGCACTAAAGTAAATGTAACTTGTGGATCGAGGACAAACTTTATGAAGAATAATCTATAAGATAATCTGTTTTTATTTTACATTTAGCTGTAATTATTTAACAAATACTCCAAACACCTCAGTGTCTCTGTAAACATAAATGTGAATTTAAACACATATCATAACTCTATGTTAATAATTATGGTATATTATTTTTTTTATCTTATGATATTTGGATTTAAAGTTCATTTCTTTAATAAAACTTCTCTATTTTTGGCTTCATTTGAATGATTTCTGTGTTTCTGCTCAGCCGTGGTGTCAGTGGACGGACAGCCGGTGAAACTGCAGCTGTGTGACACAGCAGGACAGGTGAGTGAAAACACACACACACACACACACACACACTGCCTTACAGAAGTATTCAGCTTCTTCACAGTCGTCTCATTATAACCACAAACTCTAACATTTCTAATTCATCGCTCTAAAACGAACGTAGACGAAGTTTTCAGATGAAGATCTTAAAAGTGTGGCATGTGTTTAACATCTGTATGTATTTTAAGCACTTTAGCTTATCACCCAGTGAGAATAGGTTCTCACTTGGATTTAGGTTTGGACTTTGACTAGGCCGTTCTAACACATAAAAGCCTTAAGTCTTTTGCAGCTTCTAACAGGTTTTCTTACAGAATTGCGCCAGCCATGTTTAATCTCATCCATCTCACCTTCAACTCTGACCAGAGGCAGAAAAGCAACCCCTCAGCATGATGCTGCCACCACCATGTTTTGTGGTAGCGTCTTCCACACAGTATCAGTGTCTGCTGTGGCTTTTTTTTTTTTGTTTGTTTGCTTTTCTCTGACTGAGACTAAATTACTCAAAGGTGGATTGTTTATTAATTAGGATTGTCAGTTGTTCGCATTGGATTTTATTTTGGGGCTTTAGAGTAAAGGGGGCTGAATACAAAGACATTTCACATTTAGCCGGCAGCTATAAATTAATTAATCGCATAATAAATTTAACTGAGCTCAATAATTAATATTTCTTTGAACAGGAAGTTTGTCTACAGAGATTTGGTTTCGTTTATTGTTTTGATTGTGTGTGGTTTTTATTTTATTTATTGTTTTTGATAATTGTGTTTATCTATTTTGGATACTTAAACATCTTCTAGCTCCATAATTAAGTGTTCTTTACAAAAGCTTATTGATATTTGAAAGGGCAAACTTGCATTATTTTACCATTATCATTATATTACTTGTAAATGTTCTCAAAACAACAATTTTATCATTTATCGCGATACGTTGTGGGAAAATGTATTGTCCAGCAGAATTTGTTATTGTCACAGTCCAGTCACTTTTTTAGGATTTATCAATCATGTTAATAAGGATGTTTGATTTTCCTTTCACTACTAAAGAATCTAATCAAATCTCAATAAAACAAGTTAAACTTTAGTGTCTTAATGTGACAAAATTCTAAAACAAATTCAAGATTTTATAACTGTGCTGGATTTATTGTGTTGTTGGGTGGTTATTGTGTTGTTAGAGCTTACATGGCACCCATTTATGTTTTTTTTCCATTTTAAAGTTTTTAAGGTTTGGTGCTATGAAACAACACAGGATGCTGTGTGACCTGTAAGGGAAGGGATTTTTTAAAAAAAAGTCTGGAGCTGAAATAGGACACTGTGAGGTTGTGCTTTCGGATGGTTTTCCCCGTCTCGTCCACCGGGACGTTTTCACACAGTGGCAGATGAGTTTTCCTCTAGTTTTACTGCTAGAGAGCAAACAGAGCTGATCATTGAAACAAAGTGAAGTGGAATTATAAAATGTGTTAAGTGAGGTCAGTCCTTGTCCAGGAAGCTGTGTTTGATGGGTCTTTCCCTGGAAAGAAAACAATCCCTCGTAGGCAGGAAGTGATGTCATTTTGTCCACAGCTGCAGCAGATTGTCTTTAGAAGATAGTAGAAGATCCATATCATGTGGGACAAGCAGCTTCTGGTTGAAGCCGCTGTTCTCGGCTGAAAGAAACTCAGATATGCCCGGCATGCCGAGCTTCACGTGTTTGATAAGAGAAACAAATACTTTAAAACTCACAGGGGGAAATGAAGAGCTTTAGAAATGAAAATAAATCCTTCCTAGTCGATGATGGTACAAGAGTTTAATCTATCAACATGTAAATACAAGATGTATGCACAGAAATAAAGGGAATGAACAATATTATTATCGCAAATATGACCACAGATGAATAAAGGATGAGCAGGAAGAGTTTTTGAGAGACCGCAAGGAGAAATAATCAAATTTAATCATCTATCAATAAAAACTATCATGTTGTGGCTATCAATTAAATCTTTACATTTCTCTTACTTCACACCATTTGACGGTTTGAGATAAATCTAAATTTCCCTGGTTTTTCATTTAGCACAAATTTATATCAGTTACATCTCTTTTTGCGCCTCTAAGCATTTTATTTTGTAGCAACGGGGAAAATTGAATTGAAAAGGCTGTTCTATTACATGCAGTTTCAATTAAATACATTGAAAGGTGTGATTTTAATTTCACAAAACTGCAGATCTAGAAGATGCATGCTGACCTTTTTGCCTGAATTTCTGTCATTGAACCAAAGTTTGCCTGATGTGGTTTGGTTTCGTCCCTTCTGTCGTCCAGGATGAGTTTGACAGGCTCCGTCCGCTGTGCTACACCAGTGCAGACGTCTTCATGCTGTGCTTCAGCGTCGTCAGTCCCGCCTCCTTCCAGAATGTTCCAGAAAAATGGGTCCCAGAGATCCATAAACATGCCCCCTTCGCTCCCCTCGTCCTGGTGGGGACACAGTGTGACCTCAGAGAAGACGTCAAGGTACGCAGTTTTACTCAAACGATAACACAACAAGCAAAATACTGCTTCTAATGGTATTATAGTTAAAATATAAACACATCCGGATGAGAACTGGAAGCCTCTCTAGAGTTGCAAAAGCCTGGAAAATAGATTTTTGGGTAGCCTGGTAAAAAACAGCCCTTGTCCAATGCTTTGCTGAGTACAGAAATAGTTGTTTTTTGGAGATGTGAACTACAGGGACGTATGAGGCTCATTGTAAATAGCAAAAAAAAATCAAATAAAATTGAAGTCAAAAATTGCTAGAAAACAAACTGAAGTTTTGAGATTAATCTCAGAAATGTAGAAAAAAACTGGAACTTTGAGTTTGAAAAGTAAAAATTTGCTAGAAAATAACTCAGACATTTTGACATTAATCTCAGAATTTGTTTTCAGAAAAAAACTTGAAAAATTTCTCAGTTTTTTCCTAGAAAATTTCAGAATTTTTTGCCAGAAAGTTACTTTTTTTTAAACTTATCTAAGACGCTGTCATAGTGATCTCTGTTGAAGTTTTAAATTTTACCCAATTGCTAACATTTGTCCGTGACGTCTTTAATGCTCCAGATCAACGCCAAGAAGCTTAATGGATATTCCCTGAGCTGTAAACAACTGACCTCCACTGCGAAGAGAGAAGTGTCCATCCAAACATTGTTAATTCAACATTTGGAAACAAAGTCAACACTGCCACTGGTTAAACTACAGGCAAACTACAATTCTAAGTCAGCGCAGAAAATCAAAGTCATTGTTCACAACTTCTCCTTCTGTTCGCTGATTGGTTGAATTCTACTGGAGAAATCAGTTTCAGTGGGAGAAAGTCCAGACGGAGTAGTGAAGCCAGTTTTCAGGCAAAGTTTTTTTTTTAGTATGTAGGCAGAGGAAAGGCTTTAGCTGCTCAACTAACTCACTCACTCTCTGGTTACCTAGCAACTCGCTCACTCTCTGGTTACCTAGCAACTCACTCATTCTTTGGTTACCTAGCAACAGCCTGTTGAGTAACTGGTTCCACCACTCTGCCTTATAACTGCTTAAAAATAAAAAATAAAAACTGTAAAACTGGCAGTATCTCAGATATTTAAAACAAAAAAACTAATCAATAATTATCAATTTAGGCAATGCTTATATTATGTGAGTCATGTCGTCCATTGGAATTTGCATTGTCAGTTTTTAGCCACATTTAGCATTTTGACTAAAAGGTTGTTCCTTCCTCATGGCTTGTCACAAACTGTTGTGGTTCTAATGTGACGAAATGTGGAACAGTTTGTGGAGTGGGGATAATTCTCCAAGGTAACTGCTGTCGACTCCTTCCAGGTGCTCATCGACCTGGCGAAGTACCGGGAGCGGCCCGTGGACCCTTCGGATGCCCGGGACTGTGCCATGGAGATCGGAGCCGTGGCCTACATGGAGTGCTCCTCTCTGACCCAGAAGAACCTAAAGGAGGTGTTCGACACGGCCATCCTGGCCAGCCTGCAGAAATACGGCTCACGGAAACGCTCGAGAGGCAAACAGAAGCACCGAAAAAAGGCGAGGCAGACCCCGGACAAGATGAAGAGTCTGTCTAAGTCCTGGTGGAAACGGTACTGCTGCGTGGCGTAGAGCAGACCTGGGACTGGATCCGGCTCTGATTCTGGGCTGGAGTTTTAAAGAAAACTATATAAAACCCTGACTGGAACGTGGAATATTGTGGATGAGATTTACTACTGAGCTTTGAGTCGCCTGGAGGATTCTCTGGTGTTTATTCACTTAGACTGGTTAAACACCAGTTCTGTTCTGGGACCAGTAAAAGATGTGACAGAGTCATATCCAGGTTTCATTTCTCTGGATTTCTGGTCCAAAAATACCAAGGAAAAAATAAACAAACAGACAAAACAACCTGCCTTTTTATGCATCCCAGAGGAAAACTGGAATCTTTGTTGGATGTAATTATTATAAACGATGATCTAAGCCAAACAAAACACTGTCAGCTGACTGTAAATTGTTCCCAATTCTGGACTGGTTTAAAATAAGATCAGAAAGAGCTGCTGAGAGAAAGAGAGTCGCTCTCAGACCAGACTTTGTCACGGAGGATTTTACGACCCAGACAAGATCGCCAGACTCACATGAAGTCAAAACAAGTCCGTCCTGACTTTAATCCAGAGCCATTGTTACTCTGATGAGAGGACTCGTTGAGCAACCACATCCTGATTTTACACGTTCAGTTTTGATTATGAATCAGCTTTTTGTTTGGTCGTAAACAGAACAATTTGTACCAAATTCAGGCTTTATTTTTTTATGCAAGCGCTCAAATCATATCTAATCTTGATACGAACTCATGCACATTTTTGTCCTATCAGAAGACACAAACTGTTCCCGCTTTGATCAAAACTGAGATTTCCAAACAACCCCACATTCTTTATGTCTTTTTTTTTCTGTAGCAGCAAACAAACTATTTCATGTCTCTACGTTGGAAGGTAATTTATCATCTTTTCCTCTGAAACTCATCAGGACTGACAGTGAAAACAGAGCGATGCCGGTTCAGGTTGGTTAGCTGTGAAAACGGGATCATTTCTTCTACACGTGTTTGACTTGTAACTTAAACAAAGTGGTTTCAAACATTTCCACTGCTATATGTGATTTATCCTTTCAGACTTGACTGTGAGCGTTTGCTGAATCAGATCCTCCATGGTTAAATCTAAAATTAGCTATAATTAATTCATAATGCATTTGGCTATCTTTGTTTCTTAAGAAAAATCTATTTTCTCTGTTATATTACTGGATTTTATTGTTAGTTACTGACACTCTGTCTATAACGCATAAATAATCTATAAACCTGGTGTTTTTCTCTTTCTAATATTTCATCAACTTTCTAATATTTCATCAAATGAAAACCACAAACTTTAATGTTTTCTATTTTTTGCGACAAACCAAGATACAGTGATGCATCGATATGAAGAACAAAAGTAAATCATCGTTTCAGTTTGTTTCAACAGATGAAAAGCTAAAAAGTGCGGTGGGCATTTGTGCCCAGCTCCTCTAAGTCAATAGAGGGGATAACAATGCATCAAAAGATGCAAATAAACAGTTTGTTTTTAAATAAAAAGGCAAACATTTTATTGCCTGAAATGCGGTAATAGCATTATTTTACTTGTAGCAAAGGATGCATCTGCAACTAAGAAAATACAAGCATGTGAAAAGCTCAGCCTTTTTAAATCAACTTAATATCAATAAAATGTAACTGATCTATTGACTATTTTTTAAATTAATAATTGGACAGCAAAAAGTGATTAATATGAGATTTTGTTTTACAGAATTTGAACCAGGTGAAGCTAAACCTTTGAATAGTTCTGGGTAAAACATATTTACAAATAAAAGTTGTTTTTTTACAAAATCTTAAATGCCAAATGTATATATTTTCGTACAGTTTTGGCTTAATTACTGCTGTTTCTGATGCAACTCAATGGGTTCACTGTGTCGATGTTTAACTGCTGATAGCAAATGCTTTGTGTGTTGCAGGGAGAAAAGGCATAATAGGTTATTTGTCTTGTGGAGCTAAGTGGGCCAAAGGTCACACACTCTTATGATAGCTGGCATTTCCTGTGTCAAGTTTAACAAGTTAGTTTTGTATTTAATTCACTCCGGTTTAAACGTCTTAGCAGAACAGTGGCGTTAATCATGTTGTTCTGTCTTGTCTTTCCGTGTCAATCAGCAGAAAACGCCCGACTTGTATTTTAAAATGACCTTAAGATGAGATGCTCACGTTTTAAACTTTTAAATACTGTGATCCTGTAGATTCTGCTTTATTTAATCACCACAGAAGCTACTCTGACCCCAACTGATAATAGTTAAGCAATGCAACGCGCTACAACACTGGCACAAATTCATTTGTGATGCCAACTTTTGAGGCTATGAGAGGTTAGAGGGTTTCCCTCGTTTTGACTTCTCAGGTGGTTGCTGCAGCGCTGGAGCAGGATGACAGACGAAGGGCTTCGTAACGTAGAGCAGATGGCTATCCGCACGTGGAGACAGAAAACAGATGTGATGAATGTTGGGGTTTTTCTGTTTTGTTGAAAGTAAAGCATGATTATTCTTTGTTGCTGTTGTTGAGGTTTGTAGAACTGTGTGAGAGCTAAAACTTCATAAATCTGTGATTTTGATTTACTGGGTGTTGTTGTGACGGGCCGCCGCTGTACGTATGTTTAATACGTGACTCAGAGACGCGGCGTCAGCCAGCTGGTGTTTTGGTCTCATTGGATGTGAAGCAAAGAAACACAAAAATACACATAAATACGTCTGATTTAGGGCACAAAATGAAACTGGTCATTGTATTCATCTATGTCCAGGGCCGAATTTAGAAGGATAAGGGCCCAGGGCTAGAGCCGGTTTTGGTACCCTATCCAAAAAACACACACACAAAAAAACAAGCATCTTATACATGGAAATTACAGGTGATAAACGGTTAGGCCTATACATCAACAGGTTCAAAACCTCCCATGTGAGATGGCCCCAAGTTTGTCCCAAATAGATGCGCTATAAGTTCAGAATTTTCAAATATTTGAGTTTTGTATACATTAACATTAATATCAATCAAAAAAAATACCAAAACAACACATTTCAGATGGGCTTATGAGTTTTATATAAGCTGCAATGTAAAACATTAATTCATTACAAAAATCTTTGGGGCGCCCAAAACATGGAGCCCTGGGCTACCGCCACTGTAAGCCCATTCTGAGTCCGTCCCAGTCTACGTCCTGTGACTGTGAGTTCAAACAAAAACAGATACCTAATCTGAGGACTTACAGATCTTACAGGGGCCACCAGCTCAGAGCCTCATTCAGAAAACCAGCCGACCGCGGCCTGTGTGAACCACCACTCCTGTTTTCACTGGTTAAAAAACAAAAACAGACAATACTCTGCTGCAATCGGCTCATCTCAAGCTTGTCGTCAACCTGAAAATATCAGTAAAAGGAGGATGTGTTTGTACAGATCTGTTATACTCTGAGAAATAAAGAATATTTGTAATAAAGACGTGTGGTATGTTGGTACCGAGAGCTGAAACCTGTTGAGGAGGTTGATTTGTAGCACCAATGATATAGAAGGTAATAAAAGGCAAAAAATATATAATAAAATTAAGAAATAAAAAAATGATTAAAATGAACACAGAAAGTAAGATTAAAATACAAATTTAAAACACATTAATAGGTGAGATGGTTAATGTTTTAAATGATTTAAAGGAACTAACTGCACATCTCAGTTTCTTTAATTCTAGTCCTGGGAACACTACATCAACAAGTCTGTTAAAAACTAGAAAACTAAATGGTTCATGTCTGCGAAGCAACTCTGAAATATATTTACACTCAAGACATACAGTCATTTAATAACTGCTGTAATTGGATACATTTTCTTGGTTTTGGTCAGGAATGTTTACTGGTTTATGGTGATTAGCTAAATGCTCTCTAACCTTAAATCTGCAACTTTTGCCTTTTTGGAATCAAAAGTTTTAATACACTTTAAGCTGGGAGAAGTTATAGCTGTTGAATAAAAGTGGTCCAAGCTTAGAGCCTCCCACATGTGATCTTTATTTGCTAACATTCAAAATGACACGCTGGGGCTCTAGTTTACCAAATGAAATCTGAACCAGTTTGGCATCAAACAATCTGGACCCAATTTTCCAGTAGCCACATTGGTGTCCAAACTTTAATCAGGTGTGGGCGAAAGCCAGCTTGGAAAGTACTGAATATATTTTTCTTATGAAAAAGGAGTAAATTTGTAGATAAGCTGTCTTTGCTGAACAATGATCTTTGCCAAAGTGTGAGTGTTCAGAGCTCAGAGTAACCTTGTACCACCATGTAGCGAAAGCTACAAAATGTTACTGAGATAAGATGAACAAGTTTACAGTACGTGTTATTTCTCTACCAAAATGACTTAATCATTTCTCAACAAAAAAAAAAAAAAAAAACTAATCTAAAGGAAATTATCCTGTAAAAAGTTTCTAAAGAAAACACCTTCACTGCAAAAACACAAGTATTTTAGGTCTGGTTTCTAGCGCAAACATCTTAATACATTTGAAATAAGTTTCAGCAAGATATAGGAGCATTCAATCAATCAATAATTTGTTAATATTGATCAAAAAGTTTTAGTTCCACTGGCTGATAAGTTCACTTATAAAAAGATGTTTTTCCTTGTTATAGGTTAATTAATCTGCCAGTGGAACTAAAACTTTTTGATCAATATTAACAAATTATTGATTGAAAACACGCCCCTATATCTTGCTTATAGATTATCTATGAGTTAGTTTGGTCTTATTTCAAATATATTAAGATGTTTGTGCTAGAAACTAGGCCAAAGATACTTGGTAAGATTTTGTGTTTTTGCTGTATTTTGATTGTTTCCTTTCATTCTTAGCTCAAACATGGCTTCTTCTGACTTGTTTTGGTGCTGCGGAGCTTGCTTTTTAAAGTCAAACAACCATGCTGCGCTCAGCTGAACATCAGGAGAGATGCAAGCCACGCTTGAGGACGTAAAGACACAAACACAAGTGTACACACCAAACACACACAGAAAGTCACCAGACTGCAGTCTGGATCACTGTGAGGAGACTCCCTGCTTCTAGGCCTCCGTCGTTACACAAGAGCTTTATTTTGAAGGCTGTCAAGTGGTGTTTGGTGAGGGGTCTGTCTTTCCTCTGGGACGCAGTGTGTATGTGATTCACTGCGTTATCAGACAGCAGTGAATCATGAGAAGACCGACTTTGTTCTGGTTACATCAGCCGTCCTTCGAGCTCCAGTCAAATCTCCCTGGTACAAATTAAGAACAAGGAGAGGACTTTTTCTTACACGTTTTTAAATCTGCTACAAATCAATGACACATTCTCACTTAAAATGTCCAAAAAAAATAATATCTCCACATAACAAAGCTAAAGGGCCTTTAAAGGCAGCACAATGATGCTGCAGTTTTTCTAAAGCAGCAAAATCGCTAAAATAAATCTTTTCATAACAATTGGTTTCCAACATCATGCTTTGCAGATATTTTATCTACCTTTAGTTTAATAAAATATATGATTACTCAAACCAAACTCAAAAATACATAAATATGTATCCAGAAAGTTTAACTTTTACTTTTTTAATTTAATTTTTCCATGTACAGGAAGGCAGGGAAAAAAAACACACAAAATAAATTTTATAATTTATTCTGAAAAGGAAAACATAGAGTGTAAACACACATATTTGAATCGCGCAAAAGCTAGCATTCAAATCACAGTTTAGAGATTCAGTTCTGGCCGATTGTATAACTTTATAGCCTCTGTGTGTGTGTGGGCGTGTGGGGGTGAAGGGGTGTGTGTGTGTGTGTGTGGGGGGGCGTGTGTGTGTTGTTACGTAATATAAAAAAGAGGTTTAGTGACATCAGTGCTTTCAAGCAAAGCTGAAATACAACCCTCTGTTTTCTAACAAGCTGTAAATTCAATCGACGTGTGTGTGTGCGTGTGGGTGTGCGTGTGTGTGTGGGGGTGTGTGTGTGTGGGGGTGTGTGTGTGTGTGTGTGTGTGTGTGTGTGTGGGGGTGTGTGTGTGTGTGTGGGGGGTGTGTGTGTGCGTGTGTGCAGGCAGCTGCTGTGTGGGAGCCGATGTGTGTATCGACTTAAAGTAACGAAAGAAAGTTGGAGTGGAGACAGCAACACATAGGGGAGAAAACGAAATGAAGGATACAAAAAAAACTCAACCAAATTAACAGAAAGTAGCAACAGTTACTAAAACATGGTTAACCAAAGGGAACTGAGTTTTCATGTAAACATAGCGAACATTTTCTTCAATAATCAGTCGATACAGCGGGAGCCAAATTTCTCATTTTGAGGTGTGACTGTTTACAAAACAGCAAATCGTTCAACCGTTTCTGTGATACTACAGCTGACGATTTACACAGCTTCCACTAAGTGGCTTTAGCTTCTGCTAATTCAACATTATGAATGAAGAAAGCAACAAGTGGTTTCTGGATGGTAAGTCAACAACAAAAAACTTGTCTTTACTAGGAGCCAACACGCACGCAGCGGTAAAACCAGCTGACCTACGTGCTGGAGTTCAGCTTGGGTTGCTAGGTGACGGGGAAGACTTCATGAGGGTTGCTAGGTAACGAGTTGGGTTTCACTGAGGTTACTAGGTGAGGGGCAGTATCTGCTGATTTGTTACATCCATGAGATTTTTGAAAAGCCTAATTTCCAGACACCAAAAAACATCAACTTATTGCCAAAAACCAGAGTTGTATTTTACTTGTTACATTTACTCAGTTACATTTATTTTAGTAACTTTTTTTCTTAAATGTTCTATTAGGAGTATTTTTACTACGCTGTATGTTTTACTTTTACTTTAGTAATTTTATTATGAAGTATCACTACTCTTACTTGAGTAAAATTTCTACCCATTGAAGGAAGAACAAACATGTTTTGATCAAAAATTCACCAGACTTAGACAAACAGATTTGGAAACATTTTCTTTTGCCTGATTTTATTATTTTTGTTATTTACATAAACTATTGTCATCTTTGTCCTTAAAATACAAAATTTTTTAACTTCATATTTTGGTCTGTCTGATTATGTAATTTTTAAATATTAAATTACTGATAATTTAATCAGTTACTCAGTACTTGAGTAGAATTTTTACCAAATACTTTTTTACTCTTACTTGAGTAATTTCGTGGATGGTTGCTTCTTATTTTTACTTTAGTAAAAATATGTTGAAGTAGAGCTAGTATTGCTTGAGTATAATTTTTGGGTACTCTGCCCATTGTTTACATCATCCCCAAAACAAAAGTAAAAGACCTGGTGATGGTCCTGCTGTAGCTGGTAAAAGTCAATCCAAAGTTTTTCACCTATACAACCATGAGCTGAAAGGAAGAAGCAATTACCCGAAAAGTCACATAAAAACAGATTACAGTTTAAAAGCCCTCAGGGACAAAGAGCTCAGTTTTTGAAGACATGTCTGGTGTCCTGATGAAATTAACTGTTATAGTTAGAGGAACAATGGAGGAACCTCATTTCCTCAGTTTTTATTTAAAGTTTTTAAACATTATAGTATTTTAACTTAGTGTCATTCACAGCTTTATAGGGGTAGAAATGGTCATGTTTCAGTTCACTGTGACCTTTTGTTAAGTGAAAATGATTCCAACATATGTTTTTAATCTAATAAAGCACTCTGATGGGTTAGTAACCTATTATCTTGAAGGACTGCGCTTGATTAATATTTCTGTAACTCTCTTACCTAATTTACACATAAGAAGTTACCGTTTTTCATTATTTTTGATTAACGAGCTGCGTCACGTCCTCAAGCAGTCAATCTTTGGCCAAGACGCAGCCCAAGAGTTTAAATCAGCCGCTGTAAATGAAAACATCTGCACAGGAAGCTAATTCTGCTCTATGCTGTTAATCGCTTCATATTGAGAGAACCAATGAGTTTTTTTGGGGGGGGTTTTCACATCAATGGTAAATGTTTGAAATGAATTTAGGTGTATTGTTCCTACCATATAAAACGAGTAATTTGAGGCCTCGTCAGGTTTCAGCTATGGTGTTATTTTGAGAGTCTGGAGCTTTTCTGTAAATCAGCTGCGGTGACAGCTGCACTTTCAGCAGGGTTAGATCCTCTAGAGCAGTCTTTCTCAAACTGGGCCACAGGCGGCCCGCCGGCGGCCCATAGTGGTCCGCAAAGTATTGCATGTAAATATCAGTTTATTTGCCATGATGTTGGCTCAGTTAGCGCATCAACTTATTGTGTTTAAAAATAATAACAATAGATAAATGGCTTAAAACAAGGTCACTAAAAAGAAAAACTGAAGATACTGCTGGACAGTTTCTCAAGGTGAGTTGCAGAACTTTTGTTTTTGAACATTACGATATGTAGCAGATCTCGGGCTGTGGCTGTGCTGAATGAGATATGACTGTAACGAGGCAGTGAGCAGCACTGCACCCCACGCTGACTAACTGCATCTTAACACCTAAAATTTAATTATTTATGTTGGCTGTCTAATGGCTGAAAGAACACTTCTGTTTTCGCCAACACAACTTAAGTCTGTTTTTCTTTTCTTGTCTTCTAAATCACAAATAGTCCTAAAATGTTATTAATGCACACAACACTTGTAGTGAGGAACGTTTTTGATTTCCATGTGTTTTTGATCATTTGAAAGCTAAGAATACAAACTTTCATCATCTGTAATTAACTCAAAACGTCCCTAGCTGACGTGTTCATGGCTTTATTGTGGCGAGTCACATTTATAAAACATAAGCAATATTTCTTAAAATGAACAAAGGAAACAACAATAAGTGAGTAAAGAGACTAATATTTTAATTTCAGGCTGTATATATGAAGATGTTGTGTTACTGGGCAATTTCAAGTTAAGTGTTTGTTAAATGGACTAAATGGTCATTGGGTGGCAAAAGTTTGAGAGATTGATCTAGAGCTTCCTGGCTTTCCAGTCAATACATTCTGACTAATCAATAAAAGCAGTTATGATCCAGAAAACAATTCTCACTCAGCTTGTTTTTATGTTGAAGCAAACGCGTAGGAGAGGGGGTTGTGTCCCCAGCTGTAATGTAAACACAGCAGTCAGCTGTTGTTAAATAGTTGCTTCGCTCTGCATGCGTCCCAAGCTGTTGCAGCCAGACAAGTCCGTATGTGAACTCTGAACACGCATCCTAAAGCAAACACAAGGCAACGCGAAAGGGAGCGGTGAGGACGGGGTTTCATGAGGAAACGCAAAAAGAGAGGCGAGAAGATTTGGAAGGACTCAGAGGATAAAGTGTGTTTGAATGACTGAACTGAGATAAAGCACTTAGGCAGCGGTTTCTCTTGCTCAGTCAAGATTCCTGAAGGGTTTGTCAGCCTGAATCTGTTCAGTTTAAAGATAAGAGTTAATGTTACAGGAATCTGCCTCAAAGCAGTGTTCACTTTCAATTAAAGCAAACTATGTAAAATCGACAAAATAAAACTCAATAGGCAGACATCCGTAACGGAAAGAAAAAAATAACAGAAGTGAAACGTTTATGAAAGTATGTTAGATGTTGGTAACATGGTAAAACAAGAAATACCTACAAGACAAAGGAAAAAGATACTTCAGCATCACCAAAAAATACATTTGCTGAAAATTTGTCATAAATTAGCTAATCAGCTCTCATAACTTTCCAACAAAGTTCATTTTCAAATATACGTAATTGATCCCAAAGGGACATTAAATATTGTTGTAATGTCTTCATTCAAATTCTTCAAATAGTTATTGTAGATGTTGATGGCTGTTGGCAGAAAAGTTGTCCTGTAGCAGTCTGTATTGCAGTGAATTTGAAGAAACCTCTGACTGAAGACTCTGTTTTTCTAAGGCAGTCTCATGAAGATGGAGGTCATGATTTCCAGTGATATTCAGATATCTGACAACTTCTTTTGATCGTCTCTTTTTCTTTTCAAATCTGTTTACACGTTGCTTAGACAGAAAGCAAAGCTGTATTTTGATGGACATTTTTGCCCCCATGGTCAGACCGGTAATGAAAACAAGAAGACTTACAGAAAAAAGACAAAGGGAATAAACCACCAACTTAAAATGAAAGCAATAGAAAGCAAAAAGTCACATACTGTAATAAACAAAATCTCTTATCACAGAGCTAAATCACCCAAATGGAAGTATAAAAACCCTCAATATGTGAATTTTGCATTAAAGGAAGACATCCCATTTACAAATCTCTCATCCTCTGACATAAACACAGATTTCTGGGAAGCAGGGACTAGTAACTGATCTTTAGAGGTGGGTGAAAGCAGCCTCCCTCTCTGGCCTCCTGGACCAGATGTAACCAGCTGGTACACACAAACACACACAGTGACCAGCAGGCTTTTGGCCAGAACCTTTGTCCTTTTATTTCAGCTGGGCGAGCGGACTCATAATGGAGCCAGAAGAAGGAGGCCCAGTTTCAGCTCTGCTTCAAGACATCTTTATGGGCGGTGAATCTTTGCTATAGATGGCAACAGCTCAGTTCTACAGATGAAACTTTTCTCCAAAGTTAAACACCGGAGGAGAAAATGTTCTGTATGAGAATGCGATCTGAGTTTCTCACAAGATGTTCAAATCTGTTTGTTTAACCCAGAGCATGCAGCTGGGGAGAGAAAGGGAGTGATGTTGAAACTCTCAGATTGAGGGGAGTTGGGCTCATCCCTGAAAACACAGGGAGTCTAATGTGTTTCTGCTGAGTCCTCGGTTTGTTACAGACACGCCTAGTTTGGTCACACCCGAGAATGCAACAGCAGCTTTACTGTATCATCCAGTCAATTTTGAGAAAGTCAGAACTGATGATCAAATGATTATTTTATCAACGGAAGAGCTAGATAAGAACAAATAAAATAATTACGATTGTTTTTGTCATTTCTTGTTATGCACAGCTCAATACATCAGGATAATTCTTTTGATTAACACAACAGTCACAAAGTTTTCTAGCAATATTTCAAATGACTAAATTTTACGAAGTATTGGATCGGAAAGGAAATCGCTGGCATCGAACATCACCAATGACTGAAGCTAAAATACTTTCTTCTGTTTATCGCTGTAGAACTCTGTTCCGTTACCATAGCTACCGTAACAAGAAACTTACGATAGTTACAATAAACAAAGATAAATCTACTCAGTTGGCTTTTACATTTACAGAAGATTATTACTAAAACTATTAGTGTTAAAGTTATCAGAGCCACATCTGCCATGAGACAGCTATTCATATGATCGTGTTTTTGCCGCATGTAGACCACCAAGTTGTCGCTGATGCTCTCCAAACAGGTCACAAGACAAACAGCCGCAGTCAGAATTAAAACCTTTCATATCACAAGATCTTCTTAGACTAAAATATCCTGTCCTCGAGTCAAAAAGCGTCTTTTAGTCGTAAAAGTGAGTGTCTATGGGTTATGTGTTGGTCTGTTTGGGCGCTACGTTGGAGTCAGAGCAGCTTTCTGCAGCAGAATGAGGAAGCTGTGATTCTCTGTGGTAATGTGTATGACGGCTGAACAACGTGCCTTTCACTGACATTTTCACCACAAAAGAAACCTCACCGTTGAGATGTAATCTCAGTAATAAAGTTAAAGTGCTTGCTCCTGGAAATGTTTAAATTAGGTGAGCATAACTAACTCTTAAATTAATTGTGAAAATCTGTAATTTGCACAATTAATCTACAAATTGTAGATTTGTAAATTAAATTATTAGATTCAATCTACAAATTAAGACAACTTTTTTAAATAAAAATGAATTTATCTTTATTTAAAATAAATTTTAAACAAAATTTATTTTTGTTTAAAGATTCTATTTAATGTTTTTAGAGACTAAAAACATTACATGAAATACTACTCATAAAGTGGATATCTGTTTTAATTGTAAATCTCAGCAACATTTAGCATATTTTTAAAAGGTTGTAGGATGTAAACATTACCCCAGGCTCTTTGCTGTTTCTGTTCATATCTGAGGCACTAAATGATCACATTCTACACTCGTGACCAGACTGAATGGAGGAGATAAACGAAAATGTGACAGAAAATAAAGCTGCAGCAGGATCATGTGCCAAAACAATCAGAGTGGACAGGAATGAGAAAACTACATAAATGTTTGCTAGACATCTCTGGATGTCGAGATGCATTTAAAGCTTTAATGAGGAGAAGTGATGAATGGCATGACAAAAAAAACCCAAAACATTGCAAAGTCACATAATTATTGTTGTTTTTCTTTTGCTTGTGAGGAACAAATGATATAAATTGACTTTAAACTGTATTCTTTTATATTGAGAATCACGCTAAAGTTTTCAGATGCAGAGCAGGTAAAGTATTTACTGGGAAAGCTGAAAAAATGTAGCGTGATGTAAGAGCTACACAATGTCGACTCGTCACACAGCTGCTGGTTTCCCAGTATCTCTTATCTGACCATTACGGGAATGTGTGGGTTTGTCCTGCAATACAGGAAGTGCATCAGCTCCAGTATATACACTGCATGAGTGTGTGTCCAGGGGTGTTTGCTAAAGTTTGTGGTTTAGGTTTTTATTAGGGTCTGCACTGGTGAACTCTACAATGGTTGATTTAAAGCCACTAAAGATTACAATAAGGAATCTAAAACTACGCAATGAAATGAATGTTATGTATTTGTCAGTCTAACATTTACAATAGCGCTGGACGATATAGCTGAAAAACTTATCACAATAGAAGGGTTTCATATTAGTCAATAAGGATTTAGTATTTGTATTTGTGTATTTGTGTATTTGTGGTGAGTTGGCTCCGGTGGTGGGGGCGAAAGCCGGTCAGACCTGGCAGGCCCAAACGTGTTGTGAGGGTCTGCTGGGAACGTCTGGCGGAATCCCCTGTGAGACGGAGCTTTAACTCCCATCTCCGGCAAAACTTCGAACACGTCCCGGGGGAGGTGGGGGACATGGAGTCTGAGTGGACCGTGTTCCGTGCCTCCATTGTCGAGGCGGCCGATCGGAGCTGTGGCCGCAAGGTTGTCGGTGCCTGTCGCGGCGGCAACCCTCGAACCCGCTGGTGGACACCTTCGGTGAGGGATGCCGTCAGGCTGAAGAAGGAGTCCTATCGGGCCTTTTTGGCCTGTGGGACTCCGGAAGCAGCTGATGGGTACCGGCGGGCGAAGCGGCATGCGGCTCGGGCGGTTGCTGAGGCAAAAACCCGGGCGTGGGAGGAGTTTGGAGAGGCCATGGAGAAAGACTTCCGTACGGCTTCGAGGCGATTCTGGTCCACCATCCGGCGTCTCAGGGGGGGGAAGCGGTGCAGCACCAACACTGTTTATAGTGGGGATGGTGTGCTGCTGACCTCTACTCGGGACGTTGTGGGCCGGTGGGCAGAGTACTTCGAAGACCTCCTCAATCCCACCAACATGCCTTCCACTGAGGAAGCGGAGCCTGGGGACTCTGGGTTGGGCTCTCCAATCTCTGGGGACGAGGTCGCCGAGGTGGTTAAAAAGCTCCTCGGTGGCAGGGCCCCGGGGGTGGATGAGATCCGCCCGGAGTTCCTTAAGGCTCTGGATGTTGTAGGGTTGTGTTGGTTGACGCGACTCTGCAATGTCGCATGGACATCGGGGGCAGTTCCCCTGGATTGGCAGACTGGGGTGGTGGTCCCCCTGTTCAAAAAGGGGGACCGGAGGGTGTGCTCCAATTATAGAGGGGTCACACTCTTAAGCCTCCCTGGCAAGGTCTATTCAGGGGTCCTGGAGAGGAGGGTCCGTCGGATAGTCGAACCTCGGATTCAGGAAGAGCAGTGTGGTTTTCGTCCTGGTCGTGGAACGCTGGACCAGCTCTACACCCTCGGCAGGGTCCTGGAGGGTGCATGGGAGTTCGCCCAACCAGTCTACATGTGTTTTGTGGACCTGGAGAAGGCGTTCGACCGTGTCCCTCGGGGAGCCCTGTAAGGGGTTCTCCGGGAGTATGGGGTACCGGGCCCTTTGATACGGGCTGTCAGGTCCCTGTATGACCGGTGTCAGAGTCTGGTCCGCATTGCCGGCAGTAAGTCGGGCTCGTTTCCGGTGAGAGTTGGACTCCGCCAGGGCTGCCCTTTGTCACCGATTCTGTTCATCACTTTCATGGACAGAATTTCTAGGCGCAGCCAAGGTGTTGAGGGGATCCGATTTGGTGGCCTTAGGATCTCATCTCTGCTTTTTGCAGACGATGTGGTCCTTTTGGCTTCATCAGATCGTGATCTGCAGCTCTCGCTGGAGCGGTTCGCAGCCGAGTGTGACGCGGCCGGGATGAGGATCAGTGCCTCCAAATCCGAGGCCATGGTCTTGAGCCGGAAAAGGGTAGAGTGCCTTCTCCGGGTCAGGGGGGGTGTCCTGCCCCAAGTGGAGGAGTTTAAGTATCTCGGGATCTTGTTCACGAATGGGGGAAGAAGGGAGCGGGAGATCGACAGGCGGATTGGCGCAGCGTCTGCTGTCAAGCGGGCGCTGTACCGGTCCGTCGTGGTGAAGAGAGAGCTGAGCCAAAAAGCGAAGCTCTCGATTTACCGGTCGATCTACGTTCCCACCCTCATCTATGGTCATGAGCTTTGGGTCATGACCGAAAGAACGAGATCGCGGATACAAGCGGCCGAAATGGGTTTTCTCCGTAGGGTGGCTGGGCTCTCCCTTAGAGATAGGGTGAGAAGCTCAGTCATCCGGGAGGGACTCAGAGTAGAGCCGCTGCTCCTTCACATCGAGAGGAGCCAGTTGAGGTGGCTCGGGCATCTGGTCAGGATGCCTCCTAGACGCCTCCCTGGTGAGGTGTTCCGGGCACGTCCCACCGGGAGGAGGCCCCGGGGAAGACCCAGGACACGCTGGAGGGACTATGTCTCTCGGCTGGCCTGGGAACGCCTCGGGATTCCCCCGGAGGAGCTAGAAGAAGTGGCTGGGGAGAGGGAAGTCTGGGCCTCCCTTCTGAAGCTGCTACCCCCGCGACCCGACCTCGGATAAGCGGAAGAAGATGGATGGATGGATGGATGGATTTAGTATTTTGTTTTAAATATCTGAAATGCTGCCGAACTGGTGGCGTGACCTTTCCTGTTTTATCCACAGTCTTTTGTTTTTAATCAATTATGAGGCCAGGGGCAAAACCTGAAATGGCTGCTGGGTCAGTTACTGAACAAATTGTTGCTAGGTAACCAAAGAGTGAGTGAGTTAGTTGATTCCACCAACCTAGCTTAACTCACCAGGAGAGGTTGAGCAGCGAAAGTTTTTCCTCTGCCTACATCTCCCAGAATGCCGTTCTGGATTGGAGTTTGGTGACTATTTATCAGATATATATTGTATGCATCTATCGTGATATATATTGCTCAAAAAAATAAAGGGAACACTTTAAGTGTTAAACACCTGTTTAAGTGTTCCCTTTATTTTTTTTGAGCAGTGTATATTGTTATTGATTTATTGTCCCTAATTAACCAAATGTTGTGTGAACTAATGAGACAAAAAGAAAACTTTTTTTCAAAGGTGTGTATCTTGTAGCATATTATGAAAATAAGTATTATGAATAGTCAAAAATGGTGGTGGAGGTATTAGGGTGTGTGGCTGCTTTGCTGCTTTACTTCTTCAGGATCCCAAAGCTTTGTCGTAATTTCTAAAATAAAACATTTCTACCGTCTTCCAGAAAACCCTGAAGCAAACTAATTTAGCAGGAAAATGATTCAAAACACACCAGCAATTCACCTTTCAACGAATAGAACGAAGGTTTACTTAAAAACTTAAAGGAGTAGTAAAATGTTTACAAAGCAAAGATATTTCAATTTTTACATGCATTTCATCAAATAGAAGATACAATGTGATCTTCTATCACATTTTATCTATCATACATTTGATCATGTATCATCAAATGTGTGATACATGAATCATACATGATTCATGTATGATTCATGTATGATTCATGTATGATTCATGTATGATTCATACATGAATCATACATGATTCATGTATGATTCAAAATGTTTCCTCAAGCAAAATGCTACGTCTGGTAAACATTAGAGAGCAGAAAGGCAGAATAAGTTTTGAATAAGATCATGTTGTTTTGGTGTGGCCTAGTTAAAGTCTGACCTTAAATCTGATTGAGATTTATACTTGAAGCCTTCCAATGTGACAAAATTAATACATTTTAAGAGTTGAAAAAACCAGGCAAATAGATAAAGCTGACATTTAACTCAACATCAAAACACGGACTTTGTTTGGCTGCATTTTGTATTTACTCAAGTTATTGTTGTCTGATATTTACAATGTCTTTGATTGGAGAAGAAGAAATCTTCAAAAGAGCAACTACATTTTCACACAGGTTTCTTTTCTGTGCATTTTTACCAGGATAGTGATCTGAAATGTCAGATGAATTTGGTGGGAGAGGATGAACATGAGGACAGGAAGGGAGGACAACATTATCAGAAAGGAAAGAAAAAATTAGAGGCCGCAGAGGAAGGATGAGAAGGTGAAGGAAAGGGGAGACAGGAAGTGGATAAAAAGTTGAAAGATGGCACCAAGTGACGGGAAAGCGGAAAAGATCAAATGCATTCTGGGAGTTTTTCCACAACTATCAGTTTATCTGGCATGCTAAGGCTGACAACACACAGCAACAGGAAGTGAATGATGCTGATGCGTCCAGCTGACGGCGGCTATCTGAATCCTCTGCAGATTCAAGCATCAGCAATAAGGTCCAAACTGATAACACAGAGTGGGAACATAAGTTTATACTTCCAACTCCTCTGAATATGTAAAACAAAAGTTTTCAGGGTGTTAAGTGTTTTTTTGTACATGTTCAAAAAATAAACAAAATGTATACGCAAGTGGGTATTCTGTGATCATTCACAACAGGGGAAAGTGAGAGAAAATCAGAAAACACAATGTGGCTTTAGGAGTATAGAAACATGCTATATGTGTAGCATGCACAGAGGACAGGAGTGTGGAAGAAAGTTTTGCAGAGACTCAGGATATTTTCTGAAAATCTCAGTGTGAGCACAGTGCTTTTAAAAAATTAAACATAATTCAAGGTTTTAAAATTCCACAACCTTGTAGTTTTAAGATGTTTTATTTTAACATCATAAATGTGAAGTTTGTCAAAATGTGTTTATTTATTCTTTGAATTAATTTAGTTTGGTCAACAAGTTGTTTCTTCAGACATTTATTGTTGCTTTAAGTTCTGTGACGCTGCTCTTGGCAGTTGGTGGTTACCATAGCAACCGGTAACTGACGGCTCCTCCCCCTTTTTCTGTTGCTGTTTCTACCTGATATGTATTATAACCAGCTCTGTTTTTGTCACAAATATTATATTTTAACATATATTTTTTGACAAATTTAATAATATACAATTTGTTTAAAGAGTATTTTACCATGTTTTGTATATTTGTTTTATTGTTTTATTATTAATCTTGTCCATTTTAGCCATGTTTAATTTGACAAACGTTAACTGCTGCTAACTGCTCATTGGGAGATATTGCTCTGTAGTTTGTTCAGAGTGATTATGTATTTATAAGTGTAGAAATTGCTGGACTGAGTTAACCCCATTATTTTCTCTTTCTTAGATGATAAGAACCTGAGCATACTTCAGTCAAACTACTGGACTGAGCGAATTAACTGTGTATGTTAATATATATTATGTAATATAATATATTATATATTATATCTCAGGGCCTCCTTCACGTCCAGCACATAACTCTGGGCAGATACTGCAGAAAGTAATGAACGACAAACCAAGTTCAGATATTACAGAACATCTGTGCAAAATGGCTGGAAACCGAGATCAAGTGGAACACCCAAAGTGGCGAAACGCCAAGCTAGATCCTGTGGGACTCCTCCAGACAGCAAATGGTATGGCTACAACCCTGTCGATGGTAAAAAGAGGAAAGCCGGAGATGTGCATCAGCGACTGTACATCAGAAAATGAGCACGGAACTAGGACGCTCCTGGAGACGAGAGGCCTGGATAAGACACAGTGGTGCCTGTGATATCGGGCCTCGGGCATCACCCCAAATGACATACAACAGATCCCGAACAAATCAGACATCTCAGTCCAAAATTGAGTCCTGCACAGCAGTACTGCGGAACCTAGCTCCGCTCGGTAGAGACCGGCTCAGAGGATAAGAACCACCCGCGGTGGGTGAGAAGGGAATTTTTTACTGTATATAGCATTATTAAGTCACGTTACAATGCAATCCATGGGCCCAAACAGCCTCCCTGTTGTCCTGACCTGTCACCCTGTGAAAACATTTGGTTCAATAAGAAATAAAAATAAAGCCGACCCTGAGGTGCCTAGACTCTGAAAATCCCAAATGATGCAGGACTGGAAAACAGCATGCAGTCATAAATGATGCAAACCTGACAGTAAGGACTCAGCCAGATTGAAGCTGAGTGGACTCAAACTTCTTCTTAATGCCAGTCAGTACTTTGACTGTCCTTGTGTTACCACAGGAATGAGTCTGTTTCTTGTGCCTTGGTTGCAGCATTGCTGACGCCCGTGCTGAGTGAGGGCAGCAGGGTTAGTGCAGTTTTTAGGAAGGACAGAAAAAGATTGTAAGTCTTGATGAAGGCCTTCAGTGTCTGAACTACAACCTGTTATTGTGGTCCAGCTTTCTATATGAGACCCGCTGGCGAGACAACACACAGAATTATATGAACAACTCCGGGTCCAGTTTGGTCTCCTGCGGTTCAGCCCGACCCGCATTCAGGTTTAAGAGTCTGGAGACGGGAACAGATTCCTCTGCACACACAGCTGGACCTCTTTAGAGTTTGTCCATAGAAACAGCATAGAAAAGTAAGTAACATTTATTTACATATCAGACATTAAAATCTGCTTCAAAATGACAAACATAAAAAAAAAGAATATAAAAACTGCTAGCCTGGTAAAAACCAGCCCCTTGCTCTATGCTAATTGCTTCGTACAGACGTAGTTCTCATGTGACGTCACACATTACGTGAACTTTGTAACTGACAACCGTCGCAGGAAGTTGCTATGGCAACAATAAAAAAGCCACGAGCTCAGTACTAGTTCTGGCCTCGTCCCTTTCTAACTAATAAACAACATAAGTACAACTATTACTCCATTACAAGTTTTGAGTACACTACCCGTCTGTGTAATACTAACAAAAATGTTAGTGATATTTACTGTAGCACTTACTGTCTGTCAAACTAGCAAAAATAGCTTAGCTAGCCTACATGTTACTACATGCAACCAGAACCTTGTTATTCATGGGAAGAGTTTGTAGGTCCTTTATATGTTTAAAACGATTGCTTCTTGGACTCTACTTGAGTTTTAAATTTTATCCAGTCGCTAACGTTTGCCGTGACGTATGTAATGCACCAGTTCAACGGTATGAGTCTTACCGGAAATTGCCTGCGCTGTGAACAACCATAAGGTATGAGACTGACAGTGGTCCGTCCCGCCCCTTCCTGTTTGCTGCAGCGAGGTGTACTTGGAGAGAGTAGTGTTGATCTGAACATGGCGATTGTTCGCGTTAACTCATTGTTTGGGGGCGTGGCCAACACAGACTGAACGGCTTTGTTTGCTTCCTCTGGTGCTATTGCTAAAACTACAGACAGACTACAACTCTAAAACAGTGCAGAAAATCGACGTCATCGTTCACAACCTCTTCTGCTCGCTGAGTGGGCCGGTAGAAAATCTACCAGAGTGAATCCTGCTTCAATTTAAAAAAGCTAATTAAGTTAATAAAATGTAGCAGCCCAGTTAAAGGCCTGTGGGAATAACAATATCTTTAGCTGCTGGATGGTGGAGTTCCTGTAGCACAGGGGCAGCAGTAGAGATTTCCAGAGCCTTAGGGCCACAACCTGAAAAGCAAAATCTCCATGAGTTTTAAATTTACTCCACGGTCTCACTAAAAACCTCTAAACTAGGTAAGTGGCATCAGCTAACTTGCTCACTCTTTGGTTACCTAGCAACAACTAACTACTCACTCTTAGGTTACCTAGCAACAGCCTCATGAGTAACTTGTGCAGCAGCAGTTTAATTAAGGTTTTAACACAACTGCTTAAAAATAAAAGATAATGGCGTGGAATGAAAACAGGATAAAACAGGAAATGTCACGTCACTAGCTGGACAGTAATAAGATATTTAAAACAAATCAATAATTATCAATATTGACTGATATGAAATCATTATATTGTGATACATTTTTCAGCCATATTGTCCAGCCCTACTTCTAACTGTATATACAGGGAGCCAGTCAAAGGAGACCAGAACAGGGCTGATGCTGCCACAAGAAAAAAAACGCAGACATTTTGAGACTAATCTTAGAAATTTAATAGAAAAAACAAGGAAATTTGAGTATGATAAGTAACAAATTTGATAGAAAAACTCAAGTTTCAAGATTAATCTGAAAAAAATTTCTTAAACAAACCTTGAAATTTTTGAGTTTCAAAAGTCAAACTCAGAAATGTTCTTGTTTTTTGTCTAGAAAATCTCAGAGACTTTTTTTGGCAGATATTTATTCCTGTTTTCTCTCCAATGGTCCTTCCTTCTTACATAGGAAGGAGCAGAAACCGAGGCCAAAATATGTCTGTAGTTCTGTTTTAGGATGAATCGGGACAAACAATGCCACTGAAACAACAAAATTGCTCATCCGTGCATTGAAAACCAACAAAGGAAGTGTAAAAGTGTGTAAAGGAAATGTGTTGGGGTGTGTTGGGAGCCATTTTTAGATCCCAAGGACAGTGGATGCTTCCTGTTTGGCTTTCTATTGTTCCTGCAACGACAGCGATCCTCAGGGAGCGGCGTTAGTGTATCCCAACATCTCATGGTTTTATAATATAGTTTCATATCTGATGAAACAGGAAATAGATATTTAGAGACTCATGATTTGTTTTTTTCATAATGGTTTGATGTGACTGGTTTGTTTCACAGCTGCTCTCTATCTGGGTGGAAACCTGCTGACTACACCCTTCATGCCACAGGCATACCTCTGCCCGCTTCATAGCGACATGTTGGCGTTTCATGGACGAACTAAATGATTATTTTAATACCGCCATCTGGTGAACAATCTGGGTACAGCAGGCAATAGAGCGCAGAGTGGAGACGCTTAAGCCGGGGATGCCCCCTGGTGGCGGAAAAGGGACATTAGTAACTCACCGGTGACTAAAGCAGCAGTAAATATATATATTAAATACAAGTAGATATGCAAACACAGAAAAGGTACAACAAAAAAATACAAATGACCCAAATGGTCTATTTACTGTTATCGAGACTGAATTTAGTGTTAATAGTGCAACTCTCACCGGACGTTAGAAAAATTTTAATATTTGGTGAATTTTACTTCAGAAGTGAAGGGATTAAGACATCTCAATTGATTTTTCTCATGCAAGAACAATTTTAGGACGTACTACTTTAAAAAACTTTTTTGGGAACTATAATGAAAAGTCCTCAGCAATGACTGATCTGTCCAATTAGCACATCGTTGATTATACAGCTCTGGAAAATAGAGTCCACTGCACTGAGCTCCATTGAAAACTTACTGGTTATTCCTCCAAATATTGGTTTCTGAACTCTTCCCCGAGTTAAAACATTAGTATTAAATGAACATGAACTTGTTTTCTTTGCATTATTTGAGGTCTGAAATCACTGCATCTTTTTCCTTATTTTTATCCACTTCTCACTTTCTGCAAATAAATACTAAATTTTTGCTTGGAATTTCAGACATGTTAGTAGTTCATAGAATAAAGAACAATGTACATTTTACTCAAACATATACCTATAAAGAGTAAAATTAGAGAAACTGATCTTTAAGTGGTCTCTTAATTTTTCCAGAGCTGTATAAAAGATACTCTGCTGCCAGGTAATGACACCATTAAAAATCAGTTTCTTTAGGAAAGCGAGTTGCAAGCATTTGAGACAAACTCGACCTCAAAATAAACTCGTAAACTGGTTACCTTTCTTTCAGTAATGAAAACGTGAAACACTTTTGAAATTTTGGATCTGCAATAATTCACACATTACAAGACATACGTACATCCCATTTATTTTGTTAATTTGTTTCATGCTTAATTTGTTGTGCAGAAAATAATTCTCAATTAAACCTTTAGTGATTTTAGGTTTTAAAAATGTGTTATTTTTTGTTCATGTGAGTTTGGACACCTGCAGCTCTAAAGCTTCAGACAGTGTGTGGAGCCAAAGGACCAAGAAGGAAAGATAACCATGACTGTCCTTATCGCAGATAAAAAGTTAGCTAAGTTTTACATTTTTTATCAACAGAAAACAGGTCTTGTCATCTGAAGTCTATGAGGTTTTAACTCTAATGAGAAATGGTGCAATTACTTTTTTAAGCCACGGTCTCTTTGCCTGCGTACATCTTATTTAAAACTATATTCATTTTATTTTCTACAAGAAACATCAACCAGCAATTTTTAAGGCATTCATAAAACACACAGAGTAAATGTGATTATTTAAAAAAATTTATTTGTATGTACTTACATACTGGTGTCAAAAGAGTATGCACCAAAATGTCGCACTGACTCACAATTACAAAGAAAAAGCATTTCTTTCTTCGATTGCAAGTATTGAAAAACCTATGTACAGAAAAAAGGTTACGCTGATGAGAGAGTACACTAGAAACTTACAGTCACATCAATTTAAATCAGACTTCTGAAAATTAAAATCTAAAGGAAAAATAATAACAGTTACAGCCTCAGTGCTCTGAACCTCAAAATGTTTCCGTCTCAAAAAAATAACCTTGTGCTTTCTTCCTACAGTCCAGCAGGTTTTATCAAAGGTTTTATCAGAATGTGCTTGCGAAAAAGAAAATCCTTCTTTAAAATTTGCCACAGGACTGATTTCATCAAAAAAATGAAAAAAATAATCTCTTTTTACTTAAAATACATGTCCTAAAGATTATCCTTAAAAGGTTTTACAGTGGGAACAAAGGAAGGTGCTGAAGACGATGCGGTTTTTCTGCCGTGGAAATTTTATGAGCTTCAAAAACGACAACATTTTCCCCACATGAACATTTACAGGCTTTTCAACAACACAAACAAACCAGGAATGAGAAAAAGGCATTTTACAAGATCAGCAAAACAAAACAAAATTATTAGTGAATGATGGATGCTTAAATGGAAAGATAGATATACGAAGGATAAGAGCAAATAATCCATCCCTCTCTTTGTGATGAGCGAAACCAGAGCCACAAGTTGGGATTTTACGAGAGAGGAACCCGGAACACGGAACCGACACATTCAGACGGACACGGAACGACCCGAAGTCGGAACATGATGCGCTTCACTCACTGACAGCAGCTACAGGATACTCCGCATCACCTTCAGGGACACTGTGACGGTGCAGCGCCACAAAGAACGGCAGGTCCGACAGTAACACACCAATCAGACGCAGGCGAGTCTGAACAAAACCGATCAGGGAAGCGACTGGAGCGTCGAGAAATAATCTTATTTCTGTGGACTGGTTCCTCTTTGCACTGCAGCCTTCAGTTGAGAAATTAATGGAAACTGAAGCTACTTGAAGCAGGAAAGGTGAGTTGGCCAGAGAAAGAGTCTGAACCGATAAAACGAAACGGCTGCACTGCGAGTCGATGTGGAGATCCACCCAGAACAGAGCGTGAGTGATAAAAAACATAAGTACACGATCTCAGGGGAGCTGATGTTGCTCTCTGTGGTGTCGGGGAGGAAATCATGTAGGTGAGGTAAGGATTTCATTTTGTACAGAATGCGTCTGTGGTAGCGTGAGACCAGCGGCTCCCTCTGGGGGAGTTCCTCTCCTCCTTTAGTCGCTTCTCGCCTTTTTGCTGTCGTTCCCAGCCTCCTCGCCGCCCTCCGGCAGCATCCTCTTCTTTGTGCTGTCCGACTGCGCCCTGAACGTCACGATCATGCAGGTCATGTTGTCGCATCCCGTTCCGTCTCCAGACGTGTCCGGCGCCAAGCAGTGGTCCAGGAGCTGTTTGGGATTTAAATGAGCAATGTGAAGAACCGGCCAGCACCAATAGTGAAACGCATCAACACCTTTGGACTGGAAGGAATAATTAAGGAAATTCACACAATGGAGAGATGGAGTTTTTCATTAAATAATAATTGGTAATAAAAACAAGAAATACTAGAAGAAATGCCAAATGACTGAACATTTTCATGATTTCTATACTTTTTTTCTATTTGTCTTTGAATGTTCAATGTTTGCATAATTCAAAAACTGCAAAAATAAGAAAAGTTTCAAAACAAAATGATATGTTTAAATTAATTACAAATATAAATACTCTATGTCTGTTTGCTTCTGGAATGTGTGATGTGAGAGATGCTTGCAGGAAGACATCTAAACGTGTGCAAATTGGGAGCTGATACCAGATGGTCTGCAGCAAGAGTGATGACTGACGTGGCAGAATAAACGATGGACGATTAAGGGTCGAAGTTATGAACCAGAGACAGAGGAACTGTACATGAGACCACGGATACACAGGACACCTCATTGTTCTGTGGGTCCATCAGTTCCTGCATTGTTTCTACAGAAGGAAGTAAACAAGAACTCTGAACTTTGCACTCTACATTACGGCAGCTTGTAGGTGCAACACACCTGTGACTCAAGAGAACAGAAGAAGCAGCTATGCTATGTGATTAACTCAAGATAATTAAATAGGCTATGTAACTAGGACCGCCCTAAGGAAATAAAAAGAAAGGGTGCAGGAGGAGCTGCTTCAGAGCAGGATAGGAGATTGTAACTGAATCACGCTCCTGTCTGTTCTCCTTGCAATGTAAATCTAAAACTCACTTGTCTCTCTCTTCTTTTTCAGTTTGAGAATGCTGAGTAAGATGAACCCGACACAAAAACTAAGGCTGATTGAAGTAATCATTAATTAATTTAATAGTTGAATAATTGTTAAGATTAAATAGAAACTGAAAAGACTATTTGCTAAAAAATAACCCTGAGTAGTAATTAAGACGAAATAAAAAAGCAAACAAAAGAAAACATATATTTTACATTTAAGATTTTAAAAAAATATCTTTGTAAATCTGTTCTACCCAAAGCGGCAAAACTTTAACTTCATCTGGTTAAATTTCTGTAAAAAAATAAAATAAAATAAACTCTTAGAGCGTCTTTTTAAAAATTAAAATCTAGAAATGATCAAACGTTCACTAAAAAAATGCTCTGTTAATGCATTTTAGGCTATTAAACTTTTACATTCTTTAATATATTTTCTAAAAAGCGATGCAGGAAATAAACTGATTCTACAGAAAATTGCAAATCCTAGTTCTGGGAATTTTGAATCAATTCAAAATGCTCAAAAAAAAAGAGAAGAAAACAGTCAACCCATTTTATCTGCTTATGATCCATCCATCCATTTTCTAACAACCTTGTCCCCATCAGGGTCGGGAGGTGCTGCTGCCTATCTCCAGTTAACGTTCTGGGTGAGAGGTGGGGTAAATCCTGGACAGGTTGCCAGTCTGTCGCAGTCTGCTTATTATATTTTTAATAATTCTTTGATTTTTTGATAAAAAGCCAGACGGCTGAGCTGACCCAAAACTGGTAATTTAAGCTACAGAATTTCAAGCACATACCTATTTTTGTTTCATGCATAAATTGATTGAATTCGATACAGTGTGGAACATTAATTGTTTTAAATTAATGTTTCATTTGTTAACGCTGTATTTTCATATAGGGTCACATAATTTAAACAGAATCTCAGCCTGAATAAAGACATTGGTTTGTGATTTAAAAATAGTTTCTGAATTGAATTATTTTATTAGAGATGCAAATCTTTAAAGTGGTTAAATGAGAAATCGTGCCAATTTTTAAAAATAATCGTTGGTGAGAAGCTCTCACCTCTTCCACGATGGAGGACAGGGCTCGGGTTTTTCCGTCCTGGTCGGGTTTGATCCTCTCACTGATGAAGTCCACCACCTCCTGACTGCTCAACACATTCCTGCAGTCATAGAAAACGCCCTTAAAGACGCTCCTCCAAGCAGGTTTTAACTATAAAACACATTTGTAACGTTTGACGCACCAGATGCCGTCGCAGGCGATGACCATGAAGTCGTGCTCTTCGTTCAGTGTCAGAACTTTGACGTCGGGCATGGCAGAGATCATCTGGTCCTCTGGCGGCAGCGACTTGTTCCTCTTATAGAAAGTGGTCGCCTGAAAGTCAGCGTGAAGAATCCACATTGACCAACTCGCTTGTTTTAGGTGGCAAAAACAAGTTTGAGAAGAGCTGAATTAATTTCAGAGTTGAATCTAAAAGGTTCACACCGATGGCTCTGGAGAGGTTCAGTCCTCCGTTGACCCGTCCGTCCATGGTCACCTTCCCTCCAGCGTTCTTGATGCGCGTCAGCTCCACCTCGTCCTCTGGCTTGTGGTCGTAGGACATGTCCACTGCTTTGCCTGGAGACACACAGCTCTTTTTATTTCATACAAAGCAGCTGGAAGTCTTTAAAGGAGACCTATTATCCTTCCTTGAACAGGTTCAGTTTTGGTCTATGCAAAACATGTTCATTACATTTTTGCACAAAATTATTCTTAGATTATGAGATTTTATTCTGCTCAGTTCTGCCTGTGTTAAGCTCCTCTCAGATTGAGCTGTTTTAGGACGTCTTGTCACTTTAAATCCAAATAAGCTGCTGTTGGTCCCAGCTCAATGTTTATACTTGAAGTCATTTCCATTTGCACATGAAAATGGCTTCAAAATGATGCTCAACTATGCAACCATACATCTTTGAAAAGCAGAAGTGGAGCATCCTGCACAACCAACAAGAATGCAGCAAGTGATTTCTGGGTAAATCAAAAAGAAAACACTTGTCTTTTCCAGCAGCCATTGTACGACGAATACAGAAGTAAAACCAGCTGACCAAAGAAAAAAAAGGCACCAAATTTATGATTATTGTAATCATCTCTTTATTTAATGGAGATGTACTCATATTAGGTTATGCTCTTCTTTTATTATCATTTAACTGCCTTTGTCCAACTAGATGCTGTGTATTTTTTTGTTAGAAGGGGTATAAATGTTCAATCTATGTGTATTTCCAAAATGACAAAAAACAATGTTAAGAAAAAGAAAGCAGCAAGTGGTTTCTGGATGGTAAGTCAACAACCAAACACTTGACTTTCCCAGCAGCCATTGTAGAGCTCACGTAGCAGTAAAACCAACTGATCAAATGTGCTAGCACTCCACTTGGGTTGCTATGCAACGGCACAGTGCTGTGACTTGAGACAGCTCGTTTTCTAGACATCAAAAACTAATTGCACAAAAACTTCAGGGTGTTCTTTTTTTAAAGCACAACCAGAATAAATCCATATTAATTCACTAGAAGGCGCTGTTTTACTCCATAACAATATGTAAGGTGCTCCGGATTGTAAGGCATACTGTCGTTTTCTGATAAAATTAAAGGCAGTACAAAAATGTAAATTTTGCATAATAAGTTCCATTTAAAACATTTATCAGATTTCTTATCCAACTTTTCTTCAGAAAAAAGTTTGCCATTATTAAAACAGTTAACCATTATCTCTGTAATACCACCTTAAATCATTACAATACCTTTAAATTAAGTCTGACTTCTCCGAGTTAAACAGTCGGAATCAGTTTTCCATGTGGGATAGGGCTCTTTGCGTGTAATTCGTAATCTTAAAATCTATTTTTATGTTACAATCCCTCCACATTTGCAACTAAACCAGCTGATAGCATTCAGACAAATAGAGACCAGTGGAGAAATGAAGAAAAATCCAGAATATAGAAGCAGTTGGAAGCTTAGGTTGGTGAGGGTCACCATGGCAACGCTCAAGTTGCTGCATTTAACCGCACACTCCTGCTGCCATTTCACAACATGAACACTTGAAAAGCAGAGAGGATTTACCTCGTTCAGACACAACGCAGCGCGAGTCGCCGGCGTTGGCCACGATCAGCTGCTTCCCTCGGATCAGAGCCACAACGGCTGTGGTGCCGCTGTCCGAGCCGGGCTGAAACAAACATGGAGGACGGGCCGGCCCGTTAAAGATACAAGAACAAAAAAACATTTTAACCAGTCAACTAAAATCTAAATATTTTAAACCAGTTGTTTTGCTTCAATAATCTGTTTTTTTTTTAAGAAAGTAAAAATATGAAGCGCATATAATTCAGATTTAGCTGAAACAGATATGTGGTTTGTTTAAATTACAACTGATAAAAGATTGGGAGAACATTCTCAACAGCCTTTTCTTATCCAAATAGGGATGATTTCATTTAACAGTTATCGAGCTAAAATCTTTTCATAATAAAAATGTTGATTTTCCATAATAATTTCCAAGTATTCCCACTCATAGATAAAAAAAACCCTTTAATTTCTAAAGAATATTTAACACTGAAACTGGAAAACATTTTAAATATCCAAAACAATAATAATTAACATGGACAATGAAGCCGTGGTAACCAAAATAGCATTTAAAAAAAATAATTTAGCTTAGAGAAGGAAAACAGGCAAAAGAGGCAGGTAGTGCAAACCAAGTGCTAGGTGTCAAATGTTTTCACTGTTTTTCAAAATGGCGGCTTTTCAACAATAATAAAGGGGAGCCTCTCTTTAAAGACTGTTGTCCAAGTTAAAATTATTGAGCTTACTTCAATTTATTATGCAATTAATTGATTTCTTGCTTATTGTGACAATTCTTATGATGATTACTATTCATCGAGAAAATTAAGGAAACATGCAATCATATAACAAGCAGTGTTTTAATTGATAAACTTTTAAGGATAATCTGGAAGTATTTCTTCAGTGCAAATGAGCCAACAGTACGGATCAAATGAGTATAAATCCCTCCAACGTGGTTTTCTGCTGCTTTGCATTATGGGTCTTGTAGTTTAGCCTCTTGAACAGAAACACCATCTTTTTCTTCATTTTCTAACTCTGATGCGCATCATGTTGTAACTTCCCAGCAGCGGCAAAACGAGACAGCAGCTCCTCACACGTCAACGTCACAGCTTGGACTAATCAGGAAGCAGATGTGCAGCAACATCTGTCTGTGCAGAAGACTGAGGCTCTTCATAGCTAATTTGAGTTCATTAAGAAGTGGATGAACTCTTCCTCAAAGTTTGTCCAATCTGTATTTGTGAATCTGTAATGAATCCACCTAAATATTTTAATTCAAGAGCAAAATATCTAATGTTTCTACAGACCTCTTCTTTTCCATCCATTCCTGGTAGACACATCTCCTCCTCTTCATCCTCAGAGTCTTCCTCTCCCTCTTCTGTGTCCTCTTCCTCCAGCTCACTGGTGTCTGCTTCTTCCTCGTCGCTCCCGTCCTGAGAGGAAACAGAAGAACAGAAAAAGTCGACACAAAGCTCAACAAAGTGATTCAGTGTGAACTTTCGCAGTTTATTCTGGTCTGCTCTTCTCACCTCTTCGTCACTCCCCTCCTCCTCCTCCTCTTCTCCCTCCTCAGACTCTTCACTGTCGTCAAAGAATCTGGATTTTGAGTCTCCAGTAGCTTTTGACGACGCAGAGGAGCAGGAAGGCCCGGCGTCTCCTTCCGCTTTCCCAGCTTTCTCCTCTCCGTTGGAGCTTCCCGACTCTCCGCTCACAGCTGCAACAAAGTGAAGAAGAATAAGAAGAAATAAATCTCTAATTTATGAAGACCTCTGGACAGGTTTTGTACACTTTCACAGTAAAATTCAAACACTTGGGTATTTTTTTTCCCCAACACCACACTTTGGAGGTAAAAAATACAAATGAACTGCAGATGTGAATTAGCATTTGCTATAATCTGTCATCAAATGTTGACATTAATGTTTGAATTGTATTGTCCATTTTTAAGTAAAGTTCATCATCAACTAAAAGTTGATAAGTCCAGTATTATATATGTAGTAGATTTTTATTTTAACAATATTAAAGAAGTGAGGTTTCTCAAAATTAGTTTATTCATTCTCTGACTTTATTTTTTATAGTCAACAAGTTGTTTCTCCAGACATTTATTGTTGCTTTAAGTTCTGTTAGGCTGCTCTTGGCAGTTGGTGGTTACCATAGCAACCGGTAACTGACAGCTCCTCCCCCCTTTTTCTGTTGCTGTTTGTAACTGATATGTATTATAACCAGCTCTGTTTTTGTCACAAATATTATATTTTAACATATATTTTAGACAAATTTAATAATACACAGTGTTTCAAGAGTAATTTTGCCATGTTTTGTATATGTTTTTAAATGTTTTCAATATTAATCTTGTCCATTTTAGTTATGTTTAATTTTACAAACATTAACTGCTGCTAACTGCTCATTGGGAGATATTGCTCTGTAGTTTGTTTAAGGTTATTTATTGTATTTTATTTAATGTGTAGAGGCAGAAGCTGCTGGACTGATGTTAACCACCAACTTGATTTCCTCTTTTGTTAAAATAAATACACTAAACCTGAATGTTTCTGTCATGAAGTCGACCTACTAGACATGAGACGAACATAGAAGGATTACACATAATATAATTTATTACTGTTATTAATAATGTCTTATAATTGTACTTTACAATCTACATCAAGGACAAGGTAAACTAAAATAAAATTAAATGTTTGTAAATGAAATGTCTCTCTCACACACCCTATAACAAAACACTAATTTCACAAAATTAATGTTACTTTCATTAATGTTGTTTAACATAAAATAAGAGCCAAACTTTATTTAAACATACAGACCAATAACTCATTGAGTTATAAAGAATAAATATTCATTACATTTAAACAATCCAAACTAATTGTGCTAATGTAAATTACTTTCCTGTTCAAATTAAGTTTTTAAACACAATATACAAAGTAAGTTACAAAAAAAATGTCTAATAAAAAGTTCTTGTGAAGTTTTATGGCTTTTAGTGAAGTGAAATAAATTTGGTAATTCTCTAGAACAAAAGTCTGATTTAATTTCAGACAGCGAGAAAAAAAAGTGTCTTTTTATTAGGTGTATGAAAATATCTAAACATATTTAACAGATTGCAATTTATTATTAAAACTGTGCAATTTGAATATCAAGCACTTTCAAGGACTTCATACAGAAATTAAGCACTTTCCAAACAAACACCTCATTGAGATTCAAGTATTTTCAAGCACCCGTATGAACCCTGAATGAATGAAGGAATGTAATTTTACCTGAACTGCTCCCCTCACTGCCTCCCGTTCTCCGACAGGCTCTCAGTTTGGACCCACATGCCGCTCCTTCCTTCACTTTCCCATCACCCTCCTCTTCGTTCACCTCTCCATTCACTCCTTTCTTCTCAGGATCTTCCCCTTTATCCTTTGAGACCTCTGCGTTCTGGGCGGAGGCCTTCTTAGCTGCACCGCTGAGGAAAATGGAAAAGAACACTGAACTTCAGGGACTCCCTTCCCTCTGCTGCAGTAAAACCTGTGAATGTCGTATCTGGAGTACCTGGCGGCTGCCGCTGCGTGTTTGACGGCGTTGAGGTTCTGGCCGTAGCGAACCAGCAGCTCCTCTATGGTCATGGTGGCCTCTTCATGGAGCAACGCTGCCTCCTCGTTGTCCACTGACATAAGGAGAAACAGGATCACAGTCAAACTGTGTTGATGTTGCACGTATAGACAGTTTCACGTTTTCAGTCATCAGAGGTTTTATGAGCTTACAGTCGTCCTCCTCTGCCACCTTCTCAGACGGCGGCTCCTCGACGGGGCGACCGGAGATCTGCACCAGCTCCTTGATGACCTCCTCTGTGGTTATTCTGCCATCGATGGCTAGAAATGCGTCTTCCAGCGCCTGCAAGCATGAATAATGTCCGTTTTGGAAAGTGTCCTTAAAGCTGCAGTATGTGTCCGTTATAATTTTTTTTTTGTTTTACATATTTGTTGAAACTTGTTAGCATACGAGAGATAATCGGCTGGATTTTTAAAATGTTTTATTTGAACTCCTCTTCTACCAGTGCCATCTAGAAACAACCAATCAGAGCCAGGAGGCGGGTCTTATTGCTGTCAATCAACCCCCATCTCCTACGCTGCACCTATCATAGCTTGTTGTGGATGCTAAGGTTAGTTAGCATCGATGTTTTTCTGTAACGAAGAGCTGTTTGTTCGACGTATGTACATAGCAGCATGTTCAAGATGTTGATTGACAGCGCTAAGACCCTCCCCTCGGCTCTGATTGGTTGTTTTTGCATCTCTTCATTGGCAACACAGAGAAGGCATTGGAAGAGATTTATCTTTTCACAATTTCATTAACGTTGTTTGATGTATAAAATATTAGCCAACAGTTACACAGATCAGTAAGTTATTGACTCAAATATCAATTACAATAAAATATTCCAAAAATAATGATGTAAAGGTAAACAACTTTCATGTTCAAATTAAATGTTTAAAAATATACGAAGAAAGTTTAAAAAAAATCTCTAAAAATGTTCTTGTTAAGTTATTTGGTATTTAGCAAATAAAAATAATTTTGGTAATTCTATAAATAAGAAAAGTTTAATCTGATTTAACTTCAGACAGTGAGAAAAAAATGTGTATTAGATTTATGAAAATACCTAATGTTTTCCAACGTTAAGATTTAAATATCAAACATTTTCCAAACATTTACAACAACTAATCTTTAAGCATTTTTCAAGTATTTCAAGGACCCGTACAAACCCTGGATTAAAAAGTCAAGGTTTTAACTTTAAAGTGATACAAGTTCTCATTTGAGATTAAACAACTTTTTAATTAGTTTCCAATTTATCAGCTCCTCACCTTCTGCAGCTTCCCGTCTTTGTACGTCCTCTGCTCCTTGATGATGTCAGGAAGATACTTTGAACAATACAGAGCCACCTCTTCACCTAAATGACAGCAGCAGGCGATATAAACCCTCAGGATAGGAGAGTGGCATGTAAAGCAAACAAATCAGATCGCCATGGAAACTACAGAAAAACAGCTGAGCTGTCATAAAGTAAACAGACTAAAACAAAGTTTGCTAATCAGACAATAAAATTTGCACGAGTTTCCCCGATTCCATTTTAGAACAACACTTCTTCAGATTTCTTTGTTTCAGATAATAAAAACATTTATTATGTATAAATTCACAGCAAATGTTTTTACAATGGCTTAGGAAGTGAAAACTAGCTGTAAATAAGGAAACGCATAACACTTCTATATTGTTTGGTCTAACGATGAATCTTTGTCACATGAGTAAAACCTGAAGCATCTGCAGCACCTGTGGTTTCAATATACAAGATTTTAAAAAATTATTAACTCAATGGTATAAACATGGTTTATTGTGCGTCACAATTGAGATGGAAACATGCCAGTAGAAGTTATCCAAACAATATTCACAACATAAAATAAACACACAACTAACTAACATCAATAAATGAGCAACTTCATAAAATTAAATAGAAAATGTAGCTGCATTCAAAATGAAAAAAACTGAGATATAATCTGTATAAACTTCAATTTCACTTAAAAAACAATACTTAAATTTAACTACCTCCATGGCCATCATACACAGCAAACATGGCCGTCTCTTCATCGAAGTCTGGGATGCAGTTGTGAGCGTCCTGAAAAAAATGAAATGAATCAAAACATCAACAAAAGGCTGGTGGGGAAAAGTGGTCAATTTTATGTTCAGAAGTGACAAATACATTTTATAAATAATAAAAACAAAAACAGAGCTAAAAGTTTAAGACTCAATCTAAATTTCATAAGCCTTCAGAAATAAATATGAAAATTACATCAAATTTAGGGTCAACTTTCTTCATTGTATTGACTGTTTATCTCTTTAAATCATAAATTTTCTTTTACAACAAACAAAAAAGCCCCTCAGATACCCAATGGTTTAGGTAAATGTGTATAAAATATAAATTGGGAATGTGGAGGTACTAAATTAACCTGGATACAAATAAAATCTTTATGTGAAAATTCAGGCATTGGTGGAACAAGTCCATGAAAATATCAAGTTTCTGCAGTTTTTATTTTATTTTTTCTTGGATTTGTTTGCTTTGTTTTTTGCTTGAAACCCCTCAGGTTGTTGCAAATGAAGATGGATATCATTTTCCTTCAGGCTGATTTAATCTGGTCATTCATAACAATTTAAGGGAGAAGTTTCTGGTCATCTCTGGTTTCTATATTTTCTTTTACGTTAGGATTTCAAGAAACAAATACTTTTCTCAAATAAAAAGATCTTACTCGTGATTCTATGTCTACAGTTAATTTTATTTTAATCTGAACAGCTGCCCCAGATTTAAAGTGAGCATAGCCTCTGCTAAATTTCCCTCCACACTAAATAAAACCCTTTTCTTTCCTTCCCAACATTTGATTGGCAATAAATCAATGAGCAATGAGATTCTGACCAAAAGAATACAAACATTGCATGATGATTAAATTTTTTACAACTAATATGATGTCATCAAATTTTAAAAATGTCAAAAAACAACAACAACATGCGTCTGAATTAATTTTGACTGGAGCTTCAACAATAATTTTCCTCTGCACACAAATGTGTAGAGTAACTACAGCAAGAGTGCAGCTCACCCAGTTGCGCAACTCTTAGGTTCATGTTTGTTTTGCTAGCGTTTGCTCCATGTGATTCATTAAATGCACGCTCTCTTCCATTGTAACGCTTCCCTTACTTTTTCTCTGCATACCACAAGAACAGCAAAGAGCAAAACATGTGCTCAATATGGGGAAACATTATAACATTCTTTGTGAAGGACAACCCAAACAAAGGAGCTCATTCAGTCTAACAATGTTATGCTAGATGGGGGTCCATGATCAAGCATGGATCAATTTCCTCTTCCATTGCACACCTAGAGATGGTGATGCGATGAAAGAACTGGCATTTCTACATAAATTTATGCTCACTGTAATACAAAGCAAGTGATGGAACAAATGTCCCATGATTGAGTAAACAATCATGGGGCATGAACCACCAGACACCCAACCACCAGCCTGCCGGTTGGGTGCTAGTACAGTCATTCATTCAACTCAAAAAAATTTTTTTTTTGAGTTAAGAAATGTTTAAAGTTGACAGGAAATTTCAAAATATCACTTGATAATTATGTGTTATTGAAAGATTGGAAGATTAACACTAACTATAAAGTCTTAAAGAACGCAAACCTTTAAAAAAAGACTTAAGTAATGCTAAGCCTGGTGGGGGGGAACGTATAGTCTGGTGGCCCACCAGGCTTATATTACACTGGGGGAAACCCTGTGAGATATTTTAAACTCTTCAGACAGACTGGTGATTTCATAATATGTTAAGTGTCTGTGATTCATTAATATTTGACAATAAAATACTTTTAGGAATGATTAAAAATGTTTAAATGCATCTCTTATGCTATAAATTAATACATTTTGAGAATTATGTTTGCAAATGCAAAATTCAAGATTCAAACATCTTGTTTGAAGTAATTAAATGATATACAGACGTTTTGCTTTAATCTGCCAACAATATTCTTTTAAATGTAAGCTGGCATGTAAAGATAACCCAATAATTAATGTTTCATGTCTAATAGATGGATCCCAGTTACAGGAATGACTGATGTCCATGAATGCCGGTTAACAGAGGATATTAAGAGGATGGGATGACACACGAGGTCAGATGGCTTAGTGAAATGTCTGCATAAATGTTGTTTTCCTGGGTTTATTTTAAAACACCTCTCCTCGATATAATCAAACAGGCGTTTAACATGTTTTTGATGGGCTGGTTTTTTAATCACTGAAGGCAGATTTCTCATCGTTCAGTGAACGAGCTGCCATGATGGTTGAGGGGTGAATGACTTTCTGCCTCACCTCCATGGAGACCCGCCAGCCCTGCATGGCAGAGAAGCCGTAGCTCATGCTGGTGTTGCCGCCGTCGGAGGAGGTCTTGGTCGTGTTCGGCTGCGACAGATATGCCCCCATGGTCTTCGTCTACAGTGGCTTCCCACCGGGAGAGAGGGTGACAGCACATGTTAGTTCCTTTAATAAAGACACGGGAGTATCAGTGGGTGAAGTTTGGTCTTATTTGAGCAGCTCCGCAGGTTACCGCCGCTAACCAGCTAGCTGCAGTTAGCAACTGCACAACAAAAAGTAAAAAGGCACCAGCTCGGTGCTAACAGCAGCCAAACCGGCTCAACTTCCAGTGGGAACCGAAAGCAGCCTCCGAGAGGCGGCACGCTGAGCCGCAGCAAACCTACCTTTTCTGTCCGAGCAGGTTTAGCTTATAAAAGGTGAAGAGGGTAGATTCACATAGAAATTATTACACGTGTGGCGATAAAAGCCGCTGTCTTCTCCTCCCTCTCCTTCTGCTACTGCTACTTTTACTTCCTCTTCTGTTCACCTCGAGCTGGTTGGTAAACCTTTTGAAAGGCGCATTACCGCCACCTACCGGACTGACTGTGAAATACGCAATGTACTGACGTACCTCTGGAAAATATTCATAAATTGTAATGCAGTATTAGAACCATTGTAGATAGAAAAAAATGAGTACATTTCAGACCAAAACAACTGAGAAATTTTCTAGAAAAAAACTGGAAATTTCTGAGCTCCAAAAGTCGAAAATGTGCTAGAAAAAAATCTCTGAAATGTTGAGATTTGTCTCAGAAATTCTTCAAGAAAAAAAAAATGAAATTTATGAGTACAAAGTCAAAAATGTGCTAGAAAACACTAAGGTATTTTGAGATTAATCTAAGAAAAACATGGGCCTTTCTGAGTTTCACATTTTTGACTTTTCAAACTCTGAAATTTCCTTGTTTTTCTAGAAAATTTCTGAATTTAATCAAAAGATTTGCTGAGTTTTCTTGGGGAAATTTACTCTTCTTCTTTTAATGGCACTAATACACCATTGTAATAAATTGATCAGTTATTCCAAACAGATCCCTTTTTCCAACAAGTCAAGACTGGCAGAGTTGGGTAGTAACTTGTTACATTTGTGCCATTATAATTTACTTTTAGAAGTATTTTTACTATTCAGTACTTCTTTTATATTTTTACTTGAGTAATTTTATTATGAAGTATTACTCTTGAGTGAAATTTCTGATGAGTCAACTCCAGTACTTTACAATTAGAATCAGGAGAAATGCCATTATGTATCAGAAGACAGCAGATAATGGTTAATTATTGGATACATTTAATGAAGATCATCCAGTTAAGAAAGTATCAGAAAAGTGTTGGGAAAGAGGAAATGAACAAGTCAATAGTTTTGGATGAGTTGGGGATTTAATGTATATAACAAAGAATTTACTTCACATTAAGGCCTTTGAGGCCTACATGGACATGGAAATACATTAATGTAGACACATCATTATCAAATATTAAGAAAATAAATATCAAAAATATTGGCCAAGAATTTTATAATTGAATACAGAATAAATATAATTGTTATTTAAAAATTTATACTGATGGTTCGAAAGATCAAAAAACTGAAGTGGTTCCTGAATTAAAGATTAATATTTCAAAAATAACATCTAATTATCTGAGTCCATATGCAGTAGATTTATGTACTATATTACTAGCTTTAGAACAGGGTGGAGGATACTAAAATAAGTAAAATAATAGTTTGTAAGTGATTCCTTATCTGCTGCTTGTGTAGGTATTTTGGGTAATAAAGGAGCAGATAGGTTGGCTGAGGAGGCTGTTAAAAAATAAGATATTGATATGCCAGTAAAGTTATCTAAATCTAAAGGCAAAAGTATAGTTTGGAAAGAAAGTAAGAAGTTATGGAAAATTTGGTGGGACAATGAAATGAATGGAAAGTCATTTAGTATAGGATACAAAATACAGTTGATGTTGTAAGAATTAGAGTAAACAGGAGGGAGGAGATAATTATAAATAGAATAAAAACTGGTCAAAGTTTTTTGAATGGCACTCTTTTTAAGATGGGAAAACATCTTACTGGTTTATGTAGTTGGTGTAATACTGTATAAACACTGGAACATGTTTTTATTAGTTGTAGGAAATATGTGAATCAAAGAAGATTACTGAAAACGAAATAGGTTTTAATAGGGGATTGAAATTTGAGAATGTGGTTGATCAGATAAATAGTAATGAGGGGAAAGAGAAGATTTTTAGTTTTTAATACTGGGCTCATTAGGGACAATTTGGGGATTCGACAGATGGCAGTAGTGCTACAATAATGGATGTAAACTGCCGTTAACGTCTAAAGAAGAAGAAGAAGAAGAAGAAGCGTCGTCGCTAGTTCAATATGGCGCGGGAAAAGGAGTCAGATATGAAAACTGACGAGGAAGAAAGTGACCGCTTCTCTTCTTCGGCACTAAAACTCTACGAAACGCAGTTTTTCAGCTTCACCCCTCAGACCTGCATGGTTCGGATCCACAGCTGCTTCCACGAAAGCCTGTGCGACATTTTAGCCTTGGTGGAGAAGGTGTGTGTCAGGGAGCTGGGGAAGAGCGGGACGGATGTGCCCGAGGAGCTGCTCCGGACCCGGGCCAGAGAGTGCACCCGCCAGCTGCAGCAGTTCCTGGAGAAGCGCTTCAAGCAGCTGTCGGAGCGGATGGAGGCGCTGCTAATGAGCCGATGTTTCACCATACCACCGAATGTCCTGCTGCCCGAGGACCAGCCCCATGAGAAATACCCCCAGGATGTACAGGTGAGGGGACGGAAGGGTTAATAAATATCGTCTCTGTTTCACAACAGTGAATGGGAGTCTAGGCCTGTCGCAATAAGTCGATTAATCGCATGATTAAAACCAGCTCAGTAATTTCCTTTTGAACGATTTATCGTTTTTTCACTTGGTCAAAAATTAGATGACAAAAGTTTTCAGTCTGGTGCTTCGATCTGAACTAGACCTTTTTTTGAAGGACAATGATAGGACAAGGACAATGATATAATGAATCATTATATCATGATTCATTATGATGTAATGAATCATAATTCATTATATTTGTTGTTTCTGTTGTTTTCTTTGTTGATTTTTAATATTTAAAATGTCTTCCAGTTCCAGTATTAAATGTTGACTAGAATTTAAAGATTATTGATCTCCGAGAATGCGTTCTCTTGTATTGTTAAGCCATCAGTGGTATATTACTAAAAAATATCTTAAAGCAACAATAGTATCATTTATCGCAACAACAATATCATCCACAATATCTGTCATTGTGGCAGGCCTAAGTTGGACTAATTTAGATAAATACTTTTCATATTTTGTTAGTCTATTGTGATTTTATGCTATTAATAACTTTAGTCTTGCTTTTGGGTTGTTTTGAAAAATATAAAACCATTGAATTGCAGCTCTGGCTGTGTGTGAAGGTTTGTTGTTATGCTGGCAGGTGAAGCTGTGCCTTATAGGGACAATTTTTGTTTTGCTTGGTTTCTAAAATCATCCTTCTGCACAATGGATTAGTGGGCCAGACTACAATCATTTTTGTTTAATTGCAAGAATACAGTTGTAATTCTAACAGAAAAATCTTATTGAAATTATAAGAAGATGGTTTTTTTTATGAGAACAAACATTAGTTAACATGATCTGACATAATCAACTCAATTCATGTGGTTATTTCTTTGAAATAGTTGTTTGTGTGATCGTTTCAAATCATGCTACTGATAATAATTTGATACTGATTTGTATCAATAATTTGATACCAGGCTAAAAATTACAGCAGTAATTTTTAGCCTGGTCATAATATTCCATTGTAGAGTTTACCTAAATTTAAAATAAAAGTTTTAAAACATGCTTGACAAACAAGATGGTGGCCCTGTGCATGCTGACATCACTCTGATTGATGGAAACTCAAAAAGTGCATTAGTATGGAAAAAATTCCAGATTTTCCAAAAATTAAATCTTCAAAAACCAAAACTTTGATTAATTGATAAAATATACTTTTTGCCCGGCTCTAGTCTTACCTAGCGCCATGTTCAGCAACAAATAATGACAACATCTGTAGTTGTTTTGTGTCTCAATCGTTTCTACGTGATAAATCTAACTTCTCTGTTGGTGCTGCTCCATCCAGGAAGTGCTGAAGCTGGAGTCGTCGCTGGCAGACCTCCACAGAGCCTACGAGGCAGAGGTCTGTGCCAGACAAGCTCTGCTGGCCGAGCTGGAGGAGCAGAGGGAGGTTCAGCAGCAGCTGGACGACATCCTGGCCTGGATCAGAGAGACACAGGCAGCCTGGGCGAAGGAAGGGAACGGAAACTTCCAGGAAAGCTTCCGCCTCGTCATGCAGTCCGTCAAGAAACTGCAGAAGGCCGTCAATGAGGTTCTGGTCCACAGCAGAAACACTGAGCTGCAATGTAAATAATAGAACATTGAGGGGATGTTTTTTTAATGTTTAGAGAGCTATATATGTACACAATAAAATGACAGACGCAGAAGCTCACTGATTTCTGAGTCAATTTTTTAACAAGAAATGCCATTGTTCTCCAGTAGGGGGCGCCGTGTCCATGTGTTACTCAGTTTGGAGAAATGCATCTGTGTCCAATAAATGAACTTTCCCAGTTGACCCAGAATGTTGCATAATTAGTCAATATGTTGTAATTACTTGGATTTTGCAGTTAAATGACCGTCAGATACTGGATTTTGATGATTTGAATATTTTTTTTACATTTTACAAACTGGTTCACAGCCCTCTCCTTTAACAATTTATTTAATTGCATTTTTTTCCCATACACTATTGCATCAGTATGACATAACTATTGTTCCTTTGCACGTGACGTCACGCTCTCCAGAATGCCGCCCACTCCGCCATGACGGACGTCAAAACAACCTGAGCTCCTTTAAAGCTAGTCTGAAAACACATCTGTATCCTAATATTGCTTCTATTGATTTCACTTTAAAAATGGTCATAGGCTGATGCGCGGTCGGGTGTTGAAAAAGACAAGGATGCAAACCAAACTTGTCATTTTATAACTTTTAATGAGGAAAAATATGGCGGTGACGGATAGCAGCCGTTAATGATAATGACTGGCAGCCAGCCCTCGGCATTACCTCGGATCTGCAGTGAACATTTTTACAAGGTAAGAAGATAAGCGTTTATAAGTATGATTGCAAATATATCAAATATCGCACGACTAACCAACAGTAACTATGGAGACAGTTCCGCACTGTCAGGTAGCCTAGCATATATGGAAAAAACTGGTTAGCATCTCTTCTTTTGTACGTTTTTAAGTCTGCCCCGTTTATAACTTAATGATATAAATCATATTTTGGGAATTCAGACAAAGTTGGTAATTGGATCAAGACGTCAGGAGGGAGGAAGTATGGGTCGGTTTCTAAGCTAGCTGTTTAAAACGTTTGTAAATACCGCCGTCCTTGAAACCCAACCAGGTGTGTTACGTTCACAGACAAATTAGCTTGACTAGAACAAGTAGAAGCCATGAATAAACTGGCAAAAACACTTTGGAAAAACATTTCAGTGGCTCTGTTCCCGTCTCTCACTTCACCGCAGTAAAGCTAGCCGCCTCTTCTAACATGTTTTTTTTTCCTCTTCTAACATGTTTTTTTTCCCTCTTCTAACATGTTTTTTTCCTCTTCTCTTCTAAAATGTTTTTTTTTCCTCTTCTAAAATGTTTTTTTTTTTCCTCTTCTAAAATGTTTTTTTTTTCCTCTTCTAACATGTTTTTTTTCTCTCTTCTAAAATGTTTTTTTTCCTCTTCTAACATGTCTTTTTTTCTCTCTTCTAAAATGTTTTTTTTCCTCTTCTAACATGTTTTTTTTTTCTCTTCTAAAATGTTTTTTTTTCTCTTCTAACATGTTTTTTTTTTCTCTTCTAAAATGTCTTTTTTTTCCTCTTCTAAAATGTTTTTTTTCCTCTTCTAAAATGTTTTTTTTTCTCTTCTAAAATGTTTTTTTTTCTCTTCTAACATGTTTTTTTTTCTCTTCTAACATGTTTCTCGCGCCTCGAATGATTAAGTGACGTAGTTCCAAATGGCCAATAGTTTTACTTTCTTTCCTCTTTTGATTTCTGGTTCTGTTACTTTCTGTATTAATGTGCCGGACTCTCAGTGTGACCTTAATGTGCGCATAACAGAAGAATATTTATTAATTTTATATTACCATTTATTTGAATTTTTTTGTTTACATCCAGAAAGGATCATCATTATTGTTTATTTATGAAGCGTTTTAAAAAAATAAAAACAAAGTGTCCTTTCAGGTATATCATAAGTGAAGATAATAATAATAATAATAGTAATACTAGTAATAATGGATGTTAGGTTAGAGTTTTTGTGCCATAATATCTTTTATACAAGACAGTGCCTTGCAAAAGAGTCCATTATTCACCACAAACTTTAATGCATTTTGAAATAAAATAAAAAAATCATATTTAGTGTTGATATTTCCAACTTTTAAAGATTCCAGGTGATGGGTGTTGCGGATTAGCTATAAACTCTGTGATGCAGGTATTAGATGGTCTGGATCTGTCCCTAAATAAATGCTCAAATTAAAAAGTAGGCAAACACAATGTAGTGTAAGGGATACAAGGTTTTGAATTCTAGTGAAATTTATCCACTTGTTAAAGATTTGAGGTAAAGTTTAAGGGTAAACTTACAAAACAATACCACAAAGCTTTGAACATCTCAGAGCAATGTTTAATTCACCAAAATGGAAAGAGAAACCTATCGGTAACTCTGGAGGAGATGCAAAGATCCTCCACAGTGTGGAAAAATTCAACAGCTATGAATAACCATATATACGTTTTCATCAGTAGGGGGCAGCATTTGCATACTCTATCCATTGTATACATAGTAGTAAAATATTGAAATTCAGGCTATGAAAAGCACTTATTTGAAATTTTTTGAACAAATTATGTCAAATGACATGTCAATGGGAATGATTATTTGTTTAATTATATTTTTCAATGTAAATAAATAGACTTGAAATAAGGTAGTATGTCTTATGCACGGGGGAATTTTGTTCATTTAATGAAAGTTTCTACAGTTAAAACTGAAGTATGTTTCATGTCTCATATTTTAATTTAATGCTGCGGTGTCACATCTTTGTGGAAAAATAAAGCCAAGCAAAAACACTGTGGTCAAACTTAATGATAAACTTTTAATCTTTTGTTGAGCGAATACTGAAGGATAGTTAGTGAAGCAGATGGAGCATGTTTTCTGTCTAAACCAAGTAAAGCAGAACTAACTTAGTGGAGAAACAACAACAGGTCGAATGCAAACAGGCAGCATTTGTTGTAGCGTTCTTCAGGTCTGTTTGTGTGTTTGCCAGTTGTGGCTGACATGAAAAATGATCAGTCCAAATGGAGAGGTGTGAGAACCACTTTCTGTTTTTAGAGCTTTCTGCATCCTAACGATCGCTCCTTCAAAAGCGACTGTCAGGAAATAACATCTAATACAAGCAGCAGGCGTTTAAAATAAACTGTTTAAAATAAACTAATTGTTGTGCTCTTTTAAAATCAACTCTAATGGATGTAAAATCCACAGAGCTGCGTTCAGAGTCGGTACTGCTCATATTAAACGCACTGTTTTTTCTTCTTCAGACGTGAAACCTCTAAGTAAAAATGTATTCAGCCAGTTGATAGTTTATGAAATGTCATTCTTTGATTTAAAAAGAAATGGGTGAAATATTCATGCATACTGTAGTGTCTTTCAGCAGCGGCTGAAATCCAGTCATAATTTCTGGTTTAGATTCAGTCGTACAGCAGCAGAGCTGTCAACGTGTTTTACAAGTAAAAGTAGAAATAAGCTCTGCCTCCTCTCTGTTTCTGTTGATTTTTATCTAATTGTTCCAGAGATTTTCTTCTTACTCTGCAAGGCTTTATTTTTGTCCTGCGTCTTTTTGATGATCCTTTGATTCACGTAAATTTTTTTACATGACGCTCCAACCTCTTGATCAAAATTCTTGTCTTGCTGCCCAGCCATGAAGACTTTTTATCCAGACAAGCTGCTGCTTGGTAAAAAAAAAAAAATTACCTCACAGTCTAGACTAGTTGTCGTTCTTTAATCTTTGTGTCTGCTATTTCAATGGTATTAAATTTATTTTACACCCCATAAATGTTCCCCATTCTGTCATGTCACAACCACAAACGTTTTATGTGACAGTGACGTTCAAGAAAATGCTAGCAGGTTTTCACTACAGTTAGCTTCATCTTTTGGGGGTTTTCTGTACCAACTTTGTACATCTAGAGATTGTAGACTTTGACTGGACCATTCTCAAACATGAATATAATTTGATCTGAACCATTATTTTCTTCTTCTGATTGTATGTTTTGGGTCGTTGTGCTGCTGGAAGACAAGCTCAAATCTTTTGTACCCTCTAGAAAGCTGTTCTCAGCCATTACTCTGCTTAGAAAAGCTTCCTCACAGCATGATGCAGCCACCACCATGTTTCAGATGAGGATTGCTGTGTTCAACCATAACTTTTTTTATGTAGGCTAAAAAGTTCACCTTTGGTGATTTACTTGAATCTGATCTTGTGCCATTTTATTGAGACATTTATTTACATTTTTATGTGTGAAAATGTGAAAACCATGCAATATTTTCCTTGTATTTCACTGTTATATCCGCCTATCACATACAGTTTAATTAAAGCCCACAAAGGTTTTAGTTGTAAAAAGACTCTTTTGTTATAGAGTCTTAATATACAATCAGACATCGGTAGAGAACTCAAACCTTGTTCTCAAGTAACCATCTAAGAAATTACTCAAGTTATAGTAAAAAGTATTTTATAAAAAGGCTACTTGATTGATTACTTGATTAAAATACCTGATTCTATGCTTCATTTAAAAATGTCAGACAGAGGAAAATCTAAAATGATGCACGAATTCTGATATTTTAAAGACTGAAATGGAAAAAATAGGACAAATAAATTTGTACAAAAGAGCAAATTCAGCAGATTTCAACAAAGAGGTCACACTTTAATATAAGCTGTGTCCGAATCCAGGGTCCACATCCTTCGAAGGACGGATTTGTAGGCCGATTACGTCATAGCGTGGCGACGAGGCCTGTCCGAATTCGAAGACTCCTTCACATGCGGCCTCCAAATGTGTCCTTCTTTTCCCCAGATTTGAAGGATGGGTCCGGTGTATCCTTCACGGCCCACCATATCCCATAATTCATTGCGGGTCCAAACCGGGCGTTCCGGCAGAGCGACAATAGCGGTGAAGAGTGACAAATTATTTTGTTATATTACACTTTAAGTGACACGTGATTTTGTACAACGTTTTTAGGCGACAATGTAAGTGTGTAAGTCTCAAATATCTGCTTGGTTCACTAAAACATAACCTTATTGCAACCTAACTATTCATTTGCAGAAAATGAGAAACGGTCAAAATAAGGAAAAAGATGCAGAGCTTTCAGACGTCAAATAATGCAAGGAAAACAAGTTCATGTTCATTTAGTAATATGTTCATTTAATACTAATGTTTTAACTCAGGAAGAGTTCAGAAATCAATATTTGGTGAAAAAACCAGGAGGCTTTCAATGGGGCTCAGTGCAGTGGACTCTTCAGGTTTTCCTGTATTAAAACTGAAAGTATTGACGGAGGAGGCGAATCCTCACATTGTTAGTCTTGGCTGTTTGTGCAGAGACGGTGATAATTATATGCAGCATCAGCAAGCTTCACTGAGTGACCATGAGTTTATCTGCACATTTTTTCAGTGAGTGTGTGCAGAAAGTGTGAGCTGCGGCGTGTCTTCATCCTAATCGTGAGCTTGTACCTGTAGGCCGCAGAGTGACTGAGCGTGTGAATCAACATTAGTGTCTGAGTGAAGACAACATATGGACAGTGCCCTCCTTCCTGTTGGGAGGGGACGAGCGTGGCTCTCTGTGAACCACAGCCTCACCTTTGACCTCTCGGGATCACACAAAGAAAACGGCATGCACACACGGAGACCCAGATACCTACACATACGTCCTCAGATATATGTCCACTCCCAGCCGGCCAGCTGTCCCCACCGCCAGCGCGTCCTGCGCAGAGAGGAGGGGAGAGTGGCTGTTTGCTTAGGCCGAGAGGGAGAGCGACTCAGGAATCCACTGTGACTTTCTTTAACCCACGTGTCACCCAGCAGGAAAACCAACACACCGCAGCAGAACCTCTTTTCCTTCTTTAAACACATGTTGCTCGAAAACACAGATCTGGATGATCACAAGTTGACCGGAAAGAAGAAAAAAACCCTCCAGGAACTTTGGTGTGTGGAAATTAAAAGATAACTTGAAAACAATCGGGCATAGGGACTTGTCTTTCTTTAGACTATTCTTAAAATTGAATAACTTTTATCTTAGACGCGCAAATAAACAAACAAAACATTTTAACCCCTTCAGACCGACCACCGTTTTATCCACATAATTTTTACATCCCTTCAACATTGAAATAAAGGCAGAACAGACATTTTTTGACAAGATTATACTAGACATACTGAACTTATAGATATATTATTATTCTTTTTTATGTTTATAAATCTTTTTATTAGGGTAGAACTGATGTGAAATTGATTTGCCCACCACTAAACAGTTTACGTCAGCTGTCCACAAATTACAGCTCTCTTTACTCCCCCTGGTGGCACTTCATGGTAGTCCACAAAATGGCGGCAGCAAAAGTTGGCACAAAACACGTCAGTTGGTTGTTCATCAATAACTGAATAATTGTTCTTTTTTTTTTTTTTTTTTTAAATATCTTCTGCCAGGTATTTATTACCCAACAGATATATAAATAATCACAGAACAATATTTTGGCATTTTTAAATTCTGTACCCATAAATTAACCAATGTATCTAAAACTAAAACTACTGCTCTAATTAATAAAAATTCAAAACTAAACTGAAACTTTCATCAACTTTATTTATGAAGAGCTCCAACACCAGCCACAGCTGAAATAAAGTGCTGCATATCAGTAATAAGATAAAAGAGAGATTATAAAAACACAATAAAATGGCAGAGTTAAACAGAAACACCAGTAAAAATCAAGTAAAACAAAGGTTCAGTTGAATTGAAGGGCAATAAGTAAAAATATGTTTTCAACCAGGTTTTAAAAATGGATGGTGAAGGGGCCTATATAATTAATAATAACCAATAAAAGCTAGCAAACACTCTAAAAACTAATTAAAGCTAAATGAATTAGACAAACAAAAAGTCACAATGAAATTAAACTAAACTATAATAAAACTATAATGACCCAGGTTCTAAAAAGCTGAGATATGCCCACCTTTATATTCATTCCACCAAATATCGATTTCTGAACTCTTCCCGAGTTAAAACATTAGTATTGTTGTTTCTAAATGAATATGAACTTGTTTTCTTTGCATTATTTGAGGTTTAAAAGCTCTGCATCTTTTTTCGTTGTTTTGACCATTTCTCATTTTCTGCAAATAAATACAAAATTTTTGCTTTGCATTTCAGAGACATGTTGTCAGTAGTTCGTAGAATTAAAAGAACAATGTTTATTTTACTCAACCATAAACCTATCCATCCATCCATCCATCCATCCATCCATCCATCCATCCATTTTCTTCCGCTTTATCCGGAAGAACCGGATTCCTATAAATTAGGTAAAAGATTATATACCTATAAAGAGTAAAAACCGAGAAAATGATAATTTTACGTGGACTCTTAATTTTTTCCAGAGATGTCTGTTGTAAACAGAGATGGTAGTAACTAGCTACATTTACATGAGTAATTTTCTTTTAGAAAAATGTTCCTTTAGCAGTAGTTTTAAAACACAGTATAGGTTTGAACAATATATCTGAAAAAATATTTCATATTATTGAGTATTTTTTTGTTTTAAATATCTGAAACACTCCCAAACTGGTGACGTAACCTTTCCTGTTTTATCCAGTTTTCACTCCACACTGTTGTTTTTACTTTTATTTTTAAGCAGTTATAAGTAAGGCACAGTGGCCAAACCTGTGTAAGTTACTCAGCAGGTTGTCGCTAGGTAACCAAAGAATGAGTGAGTTGCTAGGTAACCAGAGAGTGAGTGAGTTGAAGCCACCAACCTTCTAACTGACATTTAAGTCTTTATTGTTCGATATTAACAGTATTTTTACTTTTTCTTGAGTTATATTCATATGAAGTATCGCTACCTTTACTTAAGTAAAGTTTCCGAATACTTTACCCACAGCGAATAACTTCACTGTAAAAACAACAAACATGTTTTAACCAGACAAGATCACAAACCTAGAGTTTTTTTTCCAGAGCTGTATTTTGGGTAAATTATGATTCAACACAGCATTGAAGCATGTCATAATCAATATTTAGGATGAGTGCTGTATCTGCCAGATGTCCTGATGCTGCCCTGTCCCCTATTTGTAACAAGTGCAGAGACAAAGGAGTCAACGATCAGAGTTTTCACCTATCAATGCGCCACACCTCCTTCCTCACGCTGCAGTTGTTTTCCATTGTCTTCTAAATGCCTTTGCAGTGAATAGTGAGGACAAAAGAAGATAAAGAGAGGAGCAGCGAGAAGAAAAGCAGAAGAGTGAGGTGAGAGGAGAGGTGGGGGAGAAAAAAGAGGTAAGGAGGAGAAAAGCAGCAGCTGTCAGGTGTCAGGAGTCACAAAGGACCATCTGTCCATCGAGTGCCATCTCCCCCAACACACACGCTACGTTAAACTTTCTTCTTTAAATCAATAAAGATGCTTCCACACGGCTTTATCTGTCCTTCCTGTTTGTTGCTTTTGTTTTTTTCGAATAAGTTTAATCATCAAAGTGTGTTTGATTCACTGTGTTAGCTGAGATCCAGCTTCGGATGATTTGTGGCTTCACCTCAGCAGGGAACCGCCGACAAAGTCCTGCTGATGGCCCAGAGCGAGAGCAGGAGATGCCACCATGATGACAAAACAGGCAGGGTGTGTGTGTGTGTGTGTGAGTGGTATGCTGCTTCTCCTCTGAACTCAAGTGCCTCAAATACTTACCAAGAAAGACTTGAGCGCATGCACACACACCGTACTGACCCCCGACCTTTCACCTCCAACAATCTCTCTCTGGGGAGTTTTTTAAGAGTGTGAGCAGCGCTGGGACGACACATGTTAAAACTTCACACATGCAGCGACTGATCTCTGGAGAAAGACCAGAGCTGGGGAGTAACTAGTTACATTTACTCAGTTACATTTACTGAAATGACTTTAACTTTTTCTTAGGTAATCACTTTATTTACATCTGGAGTGATGTTAAAATATGAGTGTGGTACACGCAAGTAGTCTTGAATTTTAATATTTATCTCTTAAGGAATTTATGTAGTTGCAATAATGAGTAAGTAGTCAATTTTAATAATTTTTTAGCATTTAAAAAAAAAAATTAAATATACAAATGCAGGTTTTAACAAAACGGTTTTTTTTATCTACGTAATTGTACTTTTTAAAAATGATTACTATGTCTTAGAAAATATCTTTTTTAACTTATAATCCATACACACAATTGGCTTTATTATTCAATCAATGCTGATAGTTTTATGTTATTTTAATTTTATTTCATTTGAATTTGAACAGTATCTGAAATGTTCACTTTAGACTCATTGTAAAACCTTCCTGACTCTGCGGGCTGAAAACAAGCACTCCACACTGTTCAGATTTATTTTTGTAAAACGTTAAAAACTTTGTACTAGCTTTGTCTTTGTGTTGGCCTGTTTTACACAAGCCAAGTAAAGACATTTGAAGTTCGTGGTTGTAGCACAAATGGTAGAAAAAGTTACTTTTTGTGGCTTTTTTTTGTTCGTTTTTGATTATGACAAAATAAGAAGATGGCATTAAAATTAAAATATTGACCATTTGCTTTTATGTCTTTGTTTTCTGTAATAGTTTATTGTCTTCTCTCTATGTTTGCAAAGGTTAGCACCAGAGTTGGGTTGAAACTTTTGGAAAAAATTTACTTTTAGGAGTATTTATTACTATGCTGTACTTTTTACTTGAGTAATTTTATTATTATAAAGAATTGCTGCTGTTGAGTAAAATTTGTGGACACTCTCTGCTTTTCCATTGACCTTAAAATTGCACAAACTGGAATCATAAAAAAATCAATTAGCTAAATGGAAACAGGCCAATTCTGAAATAAAACAAACATGTTTGATAAAAAGATTTTGGGTTTTTTTGCGTCACACGAGTCATGTGATCAACAGCTAGATGTCACTACTGGCGGAAAAGACGAAGAAGATGGCAGGAAGTGGCAGGACTACAATGAAGCTGCATGTTTTTTAATTACTTATCACGTGAACATACTTATTCACGTGTGATTTTTATTGCGTTTATTTCATGGGAACGTCGCAATTGCAAAATTTAGTTTTAGATGAAATGCACAAGCAAAACCTGATTTAGTTTGTAAATTGTCAGGATTAAAAGTTCTGTGGGGATTTGGACAAAAAGTTAAGAGTCAGACCCAAACAAATCCCCTGCAGTGGGAAAAATTATTTCATCTTAAGAAATTACAAAATAAAGGAGATGATTGTAGATTTTTGAAAAAACGGGAAACAATTTTATCATGGGGCAAGAACACTAACTGCTTGTTTCTTTAAAAGGTGTTCAGATGCACCTGCACACACACACACTCCCTAAAACCAACTCTGATTCATTCTCCCGCTGCTCTCTCCTCCACCACCCTGTCCTTCCTTCCCCCTCCTGCAGACAGAAGGCGGATGCTGCCAAACACTTCCTCTCTCCCCGAAGTCACTTCCTGGCACTAGAAATCCATTTCCTGCTGACAGATATCACAGCATTTCTCAGGAATTTCAGCCTTTTTTTACTCACTTTCACAACGGCTCACTGTTCATTAGTAAAAATGTTGGGATTGTTTTACTTGTCAGGAATTATGAATGTATAATAAGAAGCTTAACAAATGTGAAAATCAAAATATCTGAGACTTTTTATGGATTCGAGAGCATGATTTATTTTTCTCAAAACTTTTGTTTCTTGCTTTTTTATATTTTGTAATCTTAAACTGAGCACAAACGGTTTTGCTAATAAAATGTCGGCTCTAAATGAACGGTGGTGAATCACAGGGGAAGGAGTGAAGATACGGGAAGTAAGAATGAAAAATATAAAGTTCTTGGCAGGAAACAGGCACGGTTTCCTGTGATGTTAATACCACAAGCCTGCATGACAGAGGAGATCCCCAACACACACACACCCCCCCCCACACACACACACACCCACACACATATGCCTGTAGCTAATCAGTGGCAGTGTTATCTGGACTTGCAGAGGGGGAAGTGTTAATATTTGTCTTAAAGGCCGGACCACCATGCAGCGCTGCAAATGACACACAGAGCATTATCGATCAGCACAGAATCATCTCTGACAGGGATCGACTCACTGCCGACATAAATCCACTGTACCAGGACAGGAAGCAGTATTCCCTGCATTTGTAAAGGTGACAAACTGTCAACTCTGCCCACATTTCCCTTAAGCTGCTGATTTTACAAAAGATGCAAAAGACTGTAGGTCTAAATCTAACTTTAGACTGATTGGGAGGTCTGACAGGAAACTTTACTTTGTCTTATTGTTGTTTTTAGGGGTGAGGCACAAAAGTCTTACTTTGGTCTGATAGAATGGTTCTGCTCCATATTCTGTGCCTACAAGTGTTTATGGGATTTTTTAAACTGTTCTTTCAGGAGAAAGTCATGAGGTCAGACACTGATGTTGGACAAGATGGCCTAATCCCCAATCATTGCTCCAATTTATCCCAAAGACGTTCTGTTAAGTTGAGGTCAGAGATCAGTCACGTTCCTCAACACCAGACACTCATGCATGTCTTTGAGGATCCTGCTTACTATGGAGCTAAATTGGGGCCATAAAGTTTGTTCAAAAGAAAGAAAATTGAAACTGAAAAATGTTTGAAACTCAAAATAAATATTTGAACTGAAACAAAACTTTTTGAATCTGAAATAAAATGTGCAACTTGGAAAAATGTTCAAAACTACTTCTCAGATTCAAGTATTTTCTAGTTTCAGATTTTTCTTCCAGTTTCATAACTTTTTCTTCAATTTCAAATCTTTTTTCTTTCCAAGTCTCAATCTTTATTTTCAGTTTCAGAATACCTTTTCAATTACAGATTTTTTTTTTTCAGTTTTATTTTATTTTATTTTTTTGTTTCAACAAACTTTATGGCACCAATATAGCTCTATAGATTTCAGGACTGGTGCAGTCCTATTCCAACTACAGGGGGTCACCTCTAAACTGGAGCATGAAATTATCAAAAATATCTTGGTATATTGCATTCTCTTCTAACCCCTGTTAAACAAGCAAAAGTTATCTTCCTTCCACCAAACTACCTGTTTCCCTGGCAACCACCAAATGAATGAGCTAATCTAAAGGCAGCATAACGTTTGGAGGTGTGAACCGTCGCCTCTGTATAAAGTTTGTGATTTTGCTGCAGTGCTGCTAACAACTTTATTGTGCCATAAAGTTTGTTCAAAAGCAATATTTCGTGCTGCAGAATATTTAGCAGCAAGAAAAAAGAATCATGAAAGGATAGATATTTGACAGATGGCATCGTATAACTGTGACCTCCATAAATTCGCTGAGCTCCTAAGAGTGACACAGTTCTTCTATAAATGTATGTAGAAACTGTCTTCATGCATATAAAGTAACTGCAGTATATGCAGTTTATGGAAACATTATGTTTATGTCTTCCACGTTTAAATATTCTCTACAGCTAAGAGTAAACACTTGTTATTGGGGACAATGTTACATGGTTGTGATTTGTAAAATTAGAAACAAGGGAATAAAATATGTGTGTGTGTTTATATGTGTAAAAAATATCTGTTTTAGATAATAACTTAAAAGCAGTCAAATTCCACATTTCTACCCCCTGTTATTGTTTTGAAACCATTTCAGTTTTTATTGTGTGCAGGATGCGGTTAAAAACATTTGAACTTCAAATCGAGCAGCATAAACCTTACCAAAGACTTGCAAAGTCGTTGGTTGTTTTCGTCATGATTTATTGTTTTGCTTTACCTAAGAAAAGGTAAAAGGTGACTTTTTAAAATCACAAGTTTCACAGAATGAAATAAAATATGAATTCACTGCTTAGTCTTTGTCTTTATCTAGCGTAAAAACACAATTGTGGCTTTTTTTTTGCCACATGTTACAAGTTTATACTTATTTCTCCTACTTTTCCAAAAAGATTTATTTTAGTTGTTACATACGCTATCCATACTTATTATTGAGTGAATGAAATAAAGAAGGCTGCGCAGTGGGTAGAGCTGTTGCCTTATAGCAAGAAGGTCCTGGGTTCGATTCCCAGGGTCTTTCTGCATGGAGTTTGCATGTTCTCCCTATGCATGGTGGGTTCTCTCCGGGTACTCCGGTTTCCTCCCACAGTCCTAAAACATGACTGTCAGGTTAATTGGTCTCTCTAAATCCTCCCTAGGTGTGAGTGTGTGTGTGGTTGTGTGTCCTGTCTGTCTCTGTGTTGCCCTGCGACAGACTGGCGACCTGTCCAGGGTGAACCCCGCCTCTTCGCCCGGAGCGATAGCTGGAGATCGGCTCCAGCACCTCCCGACCCCACTAGGGACAAGGGTGTAAGAAAATGGATGGATGAAATAAAGAATAAAATTAAATGAAATGTGAAACTGAAACGTAATATCACCTTATGTCATATATTGTATATATTTCGTCAAGACATGCGACAGTGCTCAACTTCTGTACCTTTAACTATGTATGTAACAGGGTTTTATTTTAACAATATTATAGATGTGAAGTTTGTAGTTGGTGGTTACCATAGCAACCGGTAACTGACAGCTCCTCCCCCCTTTTTCTGTTGCTGTTTGTACCTGTGGTACGTATCAGGATCAGCTCTGTGTTTTCGTCACAAATATTATTTTTTAACATATATTTTAGACAAATTTAATAATACACAGTGTTTCAAGTGTAATTTTTCTACGATTTGTATATTTTTTAAGTGTTACTATGCTTTTTAGCTATGTTTAATTTTACAACTGCTAACTGCTCATTGGGAGATATTGCTCTGTAGTTTGTTTAAGGTTATTTATTATATTTTATTTAATGTGTAGAGGCAGAAGCTGCTGGACTGATAACCTACCAACTTCATTTCCTCTTTTGTTAGAATAAATACACTAAACCTGAATGTTTCTGTTATGAAGTCGACCTACTGAACCTGAGACGAACATAAACGGGTTACACCTTCATAGATATTAAACAAAAAAGATCTTCCAAATACACAGCAGCCAAATTAGTTATTAACTGGGAACAAAATTCATGTGTTTTAGTGGCTGTCACTGAACAAAGCCAAACAGAAAACTTGTGAGCAAAACTGAAAAGCTGCGCAAACCTGATCCAATTTCATCATATCTGTCAGGAGGAGCAGGACAAAATTTCAACAAACATGAAACATAAGAAAACCAAAACATCTGAAGTCAAACAGAATAAAAGTTAAATTTACCAAACACAAATGTATAGAAAACATTGACATAGAGAAAATAAGCATTTTTTCCATTAATTATCATGCTATTTAGCAAAAATAATCCTATTTGACTTAAAACAGCAACAGTTTAGTTAGATTTAGCTTCAGACAGTGAGAACATTTTTTTTTCTTTCATGTGGTGCATACAAATATCTGTTTTTAACTGTATATGTTAATTTAAAGCGTTTTCTCCATGTAGCACTGAAGACCAACTAGTCATCGTCATATTCTACGTGAAATAGTACGATGTTTACATGCTGCCACAGACAGGAAGAAAGGACATAATATCGGAGTATATTGTCTGAAAGGAAGCTCACCATACTGGAGCTTCTGTTTGTTGTGTTTTTTTTTTGTTTTTTTTTAATTTAATTGTACGTCTGCTGGTGTGTTTGTTCATTGTTGCTCCAAACTCCTCTCTCCCATCTGCCTGCTGCTCATTAGCATGGAAACAGGACCAGGAGCGTTTTCACACATACACACACTGGCCATTAATCAACAAGTCAGACCAGGGTCCATTCCCACACATACACGCCACACACACCAAGACAAAAGCCAGAGCTCACACACACCCAGCCCTTAATCACACACATATCCCAGAGCACACTTTGCTTGATCTCGACCACTCCTCTCGTCTCAGCGGATCAGACCTGGCAACCCGAATTTTTGTCCATCAAATCTGCCGTCCCTGTGATGTCTCAATCGCCTCTTTCCGTCCAGTGATGACTGCTCCCTCGTGGCACTCGGAGCGAACACAGGAAGATTTGTTCCCATCAGCTGTTTTCTCCTTTGTCTTCATAGGTTGAATTGGCAAGTATTATTGTGGGAATTTGCTGTCTAATTTGTCTGGGGGATCATGAATGGCCACATTGATGAGAAGAACGATTCCCATGAACTAGCAGCAGGAGAGAGAGCAGGCGTTTAAAGACAGACGGGCGAGGTAACAGAGTTACAGACAGAAATCACTTGAATTGTTCTGCTTTAAAAATAAATACATTTACAGATTGTGTTCTAGGCTCTATGATTTATGAAATAAAACTTAAAAAAAAAAAGATGGAACAAGTGAGCAAAAGAAAATCATTTGGTTTTTCACCAATGTTGTTTTAGGTTCAGTCATGTTCATCAAAGATGTAAACTTTCACAAAACACATCAACATTAACTTACAAAACATGGCAAAACATGACTGATTGGGAGCCAAAGCTGCCACATTTATTACATTTTCAGCTGCTGTGGTTCGCATTCTCACTGCATTGTGTCAAACGACCCAAACTAACTGGAAAAGCTGTTCCCCCCGTCGCCTGTGGTGGCGCTGTACCAAGAACTACTGAAGGAATCGACACAAAACCTCTGAAGAAGACCAGCGCAACTTCCTTCTTCACAAAATGTAAACAAAAATGGAGCTGTGTCATATTTTAGCGGTTGTAGGATTTGATATGCATTATTGGTTTGAACATTGCGTGTTAGCCGCTAATGCTAGCGACGCTAATGCTAGCGACGCTCCTGCAGGCGCCATTACTACGCGGTGAGTCTGTCCAGAAAACCAGACTGTTCCGATGAGGGTTGAGCGGGAATCTGTCACAAAAATGATCGTAGTGCCCTCATTTCTTACCCGTTTTCTATAAATATGGCTTAAATTAAAGCTGAGGAAATTGCTGATGTTTTGATATGTAAAATATGTATTCTCCCTTCATATAAATCTACAAACAGTTTGGTTTCTGTCAAGATGCACGAGAGAACTAAACAAATTTCTCTTATATCGGTCAATAATTTAGTATTACACAATGCCCGCTGTTAAAACTAATTAAAATGTAACAAACCTCCTATACTTTATGAAATATTTCATTCTGTTTGATGATAGTTAGGACTACTGCCACGCTCTACAAAGGAGGCAATTAGTCCAGTTTGTTTTTTATTGAAGGTTTAAAAATTACAACAGCTGTAGTGGGATAATAAAGGGGTAAACAGGTGAAAAACAACAGTAAACCACTTATATTCTGCTTTTCCACGCTCTCTGTTGGCTTTATGTAGACTCGTTGCCATGGCAGCAAGCATAACATCTCCACTAACCCAAAGAGTAATATCCCAGAATGCCCTGCAATTCAGGGAGCTTCCTGCTTTTGGAGCGGTCTCCAGTCCGGTTGCATTCACACTGCATTCAAACCGCGTCAGAGTTCACTTCAGCCGAAGTTTTCAGGCAGATCAGAGTTCATTTGTTTGATCTGCATTAAAGTTCGGTTGCACATTCACACCTTCACAAACGAACCGGACTTTGTATGCAAACGAACTAGAGTTTGATTAAAGCGGATTAAACAGGGCTGGTGTGAATGCACCCTAAAATAACGAGTCTTTTGTTTTTATTCGGTGTATGTAAATATCTGATTTCAACTATCTTTTAAGGGTACAGGAGAATATCCCTCTTGTCTCTGTCCTCATGTATCCCAGTCTTTTCTTGTTTAATAATTTATCAGTTAAGCCTATTTTATTTGTCACAAGCTTGATGTCTGACAGGACCTGTAAAAGAGACCTCTGGAGATTGGACCGTGAAAAAGAAATTTGATCTCCAAGCAGCAAAAAGAAAGTGACTGACCAGTAGCCTGCTGTGCTGTGGACCAGTGAAAGGCAGGTAAGGCTTCTGTCTCTGCTCACCTGCTGCTAAAGAGCAGAGCTGAATACAATTCAAACTCATCAGGGAGAGATAGAGAGACATCTGCCGTCCCTCTATCTCTCTGTCCCCTCCTCCTCAGTAGCAACATCTGCTTCCTCCGCTGCTCTTTCCCATCATGCAGTGGGCGTGTCCTTTGTGTTGCCCCCCAAGCTTCATTGTTCTAGCCAATCATTGTCCTCCAAAAGCTGTTCCCACGATGCACCAGTAATGACCAGAAGGTGCTGATGGGAGCTGGTGTCTCTGAAGGAATGACTGTGTCCTTTGCAAAGCGTTTTAGCCCCCAAGGGAGAGGAGACAAAAAACAAAACATAAACAAAAACAGTTCTCCCAAAGGCAGCAGAGGAACGAGGAAGGCTCTAATTGCTAATTAACCACACCACAACCTGTAATTTAAAAAGAAAACGCGTGACTGTAAGAGAAGTGGGAGTGGAATATTATATTGTGTGAATATTAACAGAGACAATCGTGAAGGAGATGGAGCTCTGGGAAAAGATCAGAGCCTCGTCCCTGGGGAGCAGCGACAGATGAAGTAGCTGAATAAGCTGTCTGTCATTGTGTGACTTGGACTGCTGTGGTCACTTCGTTTGTTCAGACTCAACAATGGAGGATGGCTGAGAGAGAAACCTCTGTTTTCCCACAAGATTTAGCCTAGAAAGTCTCTAGTCTAGGATGCTGAGTGTGTGTAGGGATTTGTTCTGATAGCAAATCGAAATGCTAATAATAGACGAGAATGGTGAGAAGTATGAAGTCACTAGATACATTTACATTGACCACATAGTTACGAAAATTAGTTCACTTAATGGAAACATGCCAATTTAGAAAAAACTAAATTTTTTTTTATATACAGTTTTGCAATCAATGGAAACACTGTTTTTCGCATCACATGATCAACCACCGGATGTTGCCACTTTCACAAACCACGAAGAAGAAAATGACAGGAAACAGTTTGGAGGATCACAAACTTATTCACATGTGATTTTAGTTGTATTTGTAAAATTGTGTATCTTTTTTGGCATTTGCAGAATATTAACAAACGAATTTGTAATGGAAACAACTATTGAGGTTGAAGCACTTCATTAAAAAGCCCATAATCTCTTCAATGCAGTTTTTCTGTGTTCATAGTTGATTGAATTGGATTGGTTTGTTTTGATTCCTACAGTGTTTCTGTAATTAATATCTCAAAGATAAATGAACAAACATTCATTGTATTTTGGTGATGACAGAGCAGATAAATTAAAACAAACATTTTACATCCTAATAGTTAAACGTATTTCAGAACATGTTGGCTAATATCTCACTGAGTAACTTAAATCTAGTTTTCTCTGCACTCATTTATAGATTATTTTTAGATTAACATATTCCATGTGCATGCTTGTTATTCATTTATTTATTTATGCTCAGCCATATTGAATTACTTACATCACTTTTAGGTATACATATATTTTATAAACATGATCTCTTATGGTGATATTTGTATTATTAATATGCAAACAAAGTTTGTTTTCTTCTCCGTCTGACATTAAAACAGACTAGACCTTTTCTGTTTTAGTTCAGGTGGGATTGCCAGAACAAAACCTTTATTGTTTCCTTTTAGACTTTATGGCTTGAGTCAAACATTTAGGATATGCTTCCTCAAGCTTCTCATAATAGTTTAGTCTAATTTTAGCCCGTTCCTCCTGGCAGAACTTGTGTAACCGGCACACTTTTCCAGCTCTTTCTACACGTTTTCTGCTGAACTGAGACCACAGCTTTATGACGGCCACTCCAAAACAGTGACTTTAGCATCTTGTGTAATCTGTATAACCTACTTTCTGATATATTTGGTTCCATTTATCAACTTGGAAACCAATTTCTGCCCATCTTTAACTTCCTAGCTTGAATTGTTACTCCAACATTTCCACATAATATTCTTTCCTCATGGTGTGGTCTATTTGGGTAGTTGGGTTCTCTCCAGGTTCGCTGGCCTCCTCCTACGATCCAGTGAGTGTGTGCATGGATGCTTGTTTGTTCTGTGTGTCTCCATGTTGTCCTGCGATGGACTGGCGACCTGTCCAGGATGGCCAAATGACTGCTGGAGATAGACACCATAATTCAGAATTATTTAAGTGGATCTATAATGCAAAATTCTTATTTTGCCCATTTTTTAAAATCCATCCAAATGGATTTTATAGATCTAATTGGATGTATAAAATCCAACTACTTGTAAAAACAGTCCAAGCACTTAAAAACCACCCAACCTCTGTGTTCACACTGCAGCCTGAATGACCTAATTCTGACTTCTTTTTTTTTTTTTTGCCATAATGTCACCTGTATCTGATTTTTTCATGACAGTCTGAACAACACAGGTGGGATTTTTTTCAAATGCAACCCAGACCACCTGGATATCTGATGCGTATCCGATGCCATCTTGAATGTGGCAGTAGAGTGATCAGAGCTCCCTAAGTCATGTGCTGTGCGGACTTGTTTCAATCGTTTTACAATACAAACTGGATTCATTGGCATTACCTTTCACAGGATGAAAGAAAATAACAATTTTTACCAGCAGAATTACTTGACTTTGCAGTCAGAAACTCGCTTCTAAACAACGGAGAAATATTTCCTATGTAGCTAAATTGGCCCAAAGTAACCACTGACTGTTAGCGTAGCTAACGTTTTCATACTGTGTTTTCTAATGAGAGAGCTGATGAGAAACCACTGTTAGAGGGAAAGTGCATTAAAGATCAGGGGATTTTGTGAGAAAAGGTCAGTCAGGATCAGAGCTGGAGCTGCTGTTCTTCTGTTTCACAGCTCAGCTTCGCAATGTCAGTATTTAACTATACAGATGCTACGAGCCCCAACATGCTGAAAATATACGTTTTCTGAATGTGAAAGATTTAGATATGTATTTTCTATTACACTTTTTGACCATTTCTCTTTTATCCTTGGCTTTAGCCTGTGTACCAGGACGTCTCAGAACTCACTGTTTAAAATGACAAGTAGTTGTGTAGTTGTTTAGTAGTTAGTTAGGTCATTTTAAAACTGTTTAGTAGTCATTTAGGTTATTTTAAACTTGTTTGTTTTTAACAAGACTTAATCTGTTCAGTATGATAAAGATAGCTAATTAATAAAAAATGAGCCAAAGTGCTTATTTTAGGCACAAGGCTAATGTTAGCATACGGGCTATATTAGTATATTGAGTCACTAGCATGTTGATACTACCATATGGATGAGGGTTATCGCTAGCATGTTAACTAACACAAAATTACTCCATTCAGTATGCTAACAGTGTATAAATTAAAATGATTCAAAATGCTAAATTTAGCTTAATTGATGCAATATCGACATGCTGGTGACTCAATATTCTAATGACAGCCATCCTGCTAACATTAGCCTTGTACCTAAAATAAGCATTTTACATAAGTTCATATTTATTAGCAATATTTACCATACTAAATGGATTAAGTCAATGTAAGTAAACATGCTGGTGACATCACACGTGCTACTGACATCATTCAGTATGCTAATATTAGTGTATAAATTAAAATTATTTAAAATGCTAAAGTTAGCTTAAATGCTGTCTGTAACGTGTGGCACCAGCAAGTTAATTTACAGTGACTTAATCCATTCAGTATGATAAACATAGCTAATACATATGAAATTATGTAAAATGCCTTGTATTTTATTTACAAGGCTAATGTTAGCATGAGGGCATGGTGTTGCCACCCGTCCCCTAAAATATGGAATTGTATTTGGCTGTTAAATGTTGCGTGAACCGATACGATTTGTTCCGTATTTCTATAAATGTCCAATATGCACGCCTATCAAACACATATCAACACTGAGTAAAACAATAATGACCAAAATAAAACACAGGAAATATCAAGGTCAGCTAAATTGTAGTGGCGGCACCATAGATATTAATACATAGACGCGTCATTGAGCGCTGAGTCCTATGTTACGTCGCTGCTGTCTTGCAGGGCCGGCCCAAGGCATAAGCAAACTAAGCAGCCGCTTAGGGCCCCAGGGCCACTAAGGGGCCCCCTCAGTGGAGCTGATTTTTTTATTTATTTTTTTTGTAATAATTTCTATGTCATTATAATGTCAAAAACACACAATTTCACTATGAAGTGATTTGTTTTTACAATAATATATATTTGATAATGTATGTAGGAATTATTATTTTATAGATAAAAAGAAAAAGAAATTGCTCTTGGGGCCCCCTGGTGGCCACGGTAGGTACCGCATGCTTCGCCGGTAACATGAGCTGCTGTGCAGAGCTCATCCAAACGTCCAAAGCTCCAGTCAGAAGTTAAGTAAGCAAAACAATGTCTCAAGAAAGGACTTATCCTTCAGGGAGGGAGAAAAGAAAGAGAATAGAAGAATAGAAAAAAGCCAAGATAAAGGTTTGTTTTAATCTGCCTTGGTAACGTAAAAGATTTGTAAAGCTGCTAATAGAAAATTAGCTTGATAGCGACCTGGAACGGTCCAGTTCAACAGCCAAACATCTTGCTAGGGTCTTTGTGTTTGTGTGAAACTGAGTTTAAACTTTAAATGAATTGATTCTCCTGCTTGGCTCTGTATATTTCTGAGGTATTTTGGCTTCAATGATGTTTGATAACGTTTGATAATAATTAAAACTTCTCAATGTTTGACATTGTTTAGCAAAATGTTTCTACGTCAGGCTACATAGTTGCTACATCGATGAGCTGCTCTATGCTGTAGTTGGGGATTTGTTGTTTGCTACTGAGCAAAATCATTTTGTGGCTAAAACAAACATTATTTTTACATCAACTACTAAGTTATAACTTATGTGAAAATCATTTGAAAGCTCAGAATCAGTCCAGTACCGGTACTGGTCCACATTCTCAGGGAGAAAAACTCACCTGGTATGAATTAAATTTTTAGCCATTGGAGTAACGCTTAAGAGAAATTAATTTAATCAAAGAATGTCATGAATATATGTGTAGAGCTTGCACCAATTCCAGTTTTCTGGCAGATCCCTGGTTACCGATCTTTAAAAGGCCTGACTTGCCCATTTTGATTTTGACTGATATGAATTTTTTTGTCTGAAATGTCGCTAAATATAGCCAGAAAGTCACTGAGTTGGCAACAGTGGAGTGAATATTGTTAACTGTAAACGTTCAGACCTGACCTGGTGGGTCAGTCGGTCAGTCAAACCTCTCACTGCAGAGCAGACAAGGACAGAGACTGATTTTAAACCTTTGCTGACAAAGATAAGATTAGGGGATGAGATCGGCTTCACATGTAAGTATCGGCCAATAACGATCCGCCAAAATTAAGTAAATCGGCGCCCAGAAATCAACTGGTCGATAAATCAGTTGGCCAATAAATGTATCCTACTATACATGTATATAATGTAAACAGCAATGCCAGAGATGCAATAAGTTTATGGCAGGTGTGTGAATGATCTAATGATCGGGCTGCTGATTGCAGCCAGTCCACATTGTTAGCAGAACCAGAGGGCCCCAAAACCAGATTTCGCTTAGGGCCCCATGGAGGCTTGGGCCGGCCTGCTGTCTTGTATTTGGCAGTAGAGCGATCTGAGCTCCCTAAGTCATGTGCTGTGCGGACTTTGTTTCAACCATTTTACAATACAAACTAGATTCATTGGCATTACCTTTCTGTGAGGATGAAAGGTAATGCCTTTGACACAATCAAAGTTTATTGTTTTTACAATAAAATGTCAAAACATAAAATAAAATAATTTTTTTTTTCTTCATATCTTGAAACGTTAAATGTACATTAAATTATGGAATCATGTAAATATGTTCTTGAATAAAACACTGTAAAAGTGTGTATCTGTTCATCAATGTTAATATAAAAACTACTTATCAGAATAATTTCTATAAAATAAAAACATTGTGCTCTTTATTCAGAAATCCCCCAAAATAATCACATCAAACGTTAGAACATTTCAAAAAGCTTCTGAGTGTTAAGTCACGTTTAACGGTCACTGCGCCGTTACCTAGCAACCCCAGCGAAACCCAGCCCATCACCTAGCAACCCTAGCCAAGCTGAGGTCCAGAGCGTTTGGTCGGCTGGCTTTACCGCTGTATTCGCTGTACAGTGGTTGATGAAAAGGACAAGCGTTTTGTTGTTGACTTGCCATTCAGAAACCAATTGCTGCACATGTACGGCGGCAGAATTGCGCATCTGTTTGAAGCCATTTTTATGCGTGAGTGTGAACAGTCAGTTGGGGGGCGTGGCCAGCAGCCTCTTATTTGGATTTAAAGTGACAGCTCATTCTGAAAGGAGCTCAAAACGGACAAAACTGAGCAGACCAAAATATCATTATACAGAAATTATTCTGTGAAAAACTGTAATAAACATGCTTTGCATAGCATGTAGGCCTAAAATAACCTGTATACGGTCATCTCTTCAAGAAATGGTATTTTGAAATGCATTTTGACTTCTTTTAATACCAATATTTCACAGATGCTGGTCACTTGGGATTACAGGTTGTTTTGACTAAGAATCCTGGAAGAATGTGTTTTCTAAACGCTAGAAGCAATCAGTTAAATGTGTGTGAAAGGTCAGATTTAACTGGGGTTCATGGTCACTACAGACGCTGCTTGACAGTATGAGACACAGAAATCTTCTTCTGTCATTACAGAACCATTCAACAAAACTTTCATCATGGTATTTTGTATGCCTGTGTGTGTGTGTGGTGTGTGTGTGTGTGTGTGAGGGAGGGAGAGACACAAAGAGATTGTTTGGGAGTGTAACAAGGGAGGAGAAAAGAAGTTTCCACTTGGCCAGTGACTGTCCTTTTGTCTGGTTACCTGTCAAACACACCAGCAGGCATTAACGTGGATTTTTACACATGGGATTTCAGATTGCACCAGCAAACACACACACATATACACACACTTAGATTTTCTAAAAGATCTGCAACAAGAGAGGAGTGGAGAGGGGTGCATGAATGGACAAATTAATCAGATTATAGCAGTGACACACTTAAACAGGCTGTTCTCTGGATTAGCCACGGTCCTGCCTACACTTCACCACAATGAAAAGTGCAAGAGGAGAGATCAGATTATCACACAAAATATATATTAAAACTTTTAAATTTGTCTGATTCATTTGAAGTATTACCCATGTTTTAGTTTTGTTTTTGTTCCATGTCCTACAATTTAAATAAAGCCACAGCCTGGACATTGGGAAAAGCTCAGCTCTTGCTAAATATTAGCAGCAGATGAAAATTAGAAGCAAGCTCTGTTGAGTGAATGAGTATTTCTCTATATATTTGACCATGAAGAAGTTTCGATTTCACCCCAGAAGTTCAAAGAGTGCTGCTCTTTATGTGCAGCAGGGCAGCATATGGCAGCCAGTGACCAGGGCTTTGTCTGACTACTGACACCAGATAGATGCCGCGAGGGAGGACACGAGTGTTTGCGACTGTTTCGGGGGCCGGAGGACAGCCTGACAACAACAAAGGGCCAGCTTTAAGCCTGTCTCCTGTGATTTTCCAACTCAGCGAAAAGCTATTGTGGCACTGAAAAAAAGTTAAGTTAAAAAGCTTAGCATGGTATGTGCTAACAACTGCCTGCTGCTCATGTAATACAAGCAAATACTTTTCTGAGCAGCCACAGTGGCAGTCTTTAGAAGGGTAACCGTCACCGTGTCTGCAGCCGGTGTGCAGGTCACTGGTTCAATGTTCTGGTCTCCAGAGCCTGATGGGCTGCATGGACGGTTCGGTTAAGGAGGCGCTGAAAAAGCTGCAAACCCCCGTCAAAATTACGGCTTTTTGAGACTTGATGAGAGACATTTCCAAACTTTTCCCATATAACTTGTGACACTAGTTCAGTAGAATTCAGCTACAAAACAAACAAAGCTGTTAGGGGGGAGAATAGGAATTAAAGACCTGAAATAACTTACTTGCATAAGTGTGTACACTATTGAATAAATTCTTTGCTGTGAAAGAATTTCACATGATACCATGATATTATTATTATGTAAATAATAACATGTAAATGTTTGGTCTTCTTGAGCTGACACCATGAACTACGGTAACTCCAATGAACCCTGAACAATTTATTGGAGTCGTAGTCAGATTTTCTAATTTCCATCCCTCAGCTACATCCATAGTTTCCAGGATCAACATAAGCTCAACATATGGCCCTTCAGTCAGAAGAAGAGTAAATTATGGCCATACCAAGGTACCAGTCAACACTGGAAAAATATCTCAGGTCATCTCTGAGAACATGTATTTAATGGTGACCTATTATGCATCCTAGAACAAGTTAGTATGGGTCTCTGAGCTGTACAAAACATGTTCATTAATTTTTTTTTGCACAAAATCAATCTGCTCAGTTCTGCCTATTTTGAACTCCTCATAATGAGCTTTTTTATGATCTCTTGTCACTTTAAATCCAAATAAGCTGCTGTTGGCCACGCCCACTAACTTCATGTTTACACTGCCTGTGAAAATGCCTGCAAACAGATGCACAATTATACAACTGTACATCTTTGAAAAGCAGAAGTGGAGCCTCATACACAACCAACAAGAATGCAGCAAGTGGTTTCTGGTGGGTCCAACCAAACACTTGTATTTTCCCGTAGCCATTGTAGAGCAAATACAGCTGTAATACCGTCTGACCAAACATGCTGGAGCTCAGCTTGGATTTCTAGGTGGAGAGCTGAACTCTGCTGGAGTTGCCTGTTAAATGTGACTTAATAATGAGGAGACTTTTGAAACAACTAATTGCTCACACACCAAAGAAATTGACTTAATGCCAACAATGGTTTTATGTTTTTTTCTTTTTAAAAAAAATTACTTTGGTTGTTTTTAGAAGCAGAACCAAATGAAAGTATAAAACCTGCAAAATGTGAACTTTGCATAATTTGTCCCCTTTTCAGCACCTTGTTGAGTCTATAACATGAGGATTTAAGGCACGGTGAAGGCAAAATGTGGTCCAATCTCAAATTAGCCAGCTGTACTTATTGAAGTGTCTGTTTATAATTGTTTTAAAAAATATTTTTTTTTGGGTTGGTAGGTTCGGTCTTTGGTCTTTGGACCCTACAGACTAGCAGTTAGCTACATCATCCAGGTTCTTAAAGTTATCTAGAGAAGATAAAATATTAGTTGCTTGAAACCCCACTTCAAAAATGAGTCAGACCTTTGGAGCTTTTGTTAATTTTAATGTGATTTACACTGATTCAGTTTGAAAACAATGAGAAATTATATGACTCTGAGTCTTATCAGGCCTTATGCATTCACATTTAAAAGTGTGAGACACAAACTGTAATATAAAAGATGACTTTTAGGACATGAAATGAGGAAAGAATAAATGTAAACTACATGTCACATCAATATGTACAGTGCATAAAAATGTACAAATATTTGCGAGCAACACAAGGTTGACTTATTTTTTATGTTGCTGGTAAAAATAATGCAAAGCGATGTTAAAGAGTTGTCCTTAATTTCTTCTATTTCTTATTTTGAGATCAGATCATTATGACCTCTGTGTCTCTGTGTTAATGTGACGAATGTCAACACTTAATCCCGTTCATCTTTTTTTAAAAGTTCTGATCATCCGTCATCCAGTTTTAAAGCCTATCTGGTGTGTGTTTATAAAAGAATTCAAACCATATGAGTTTCTTTGATGGCTGCCTCTACTCTCTCAGTGGTCGCTAAATGGGACACACACACACTTACACACACATTTATATACAGAGTGTAGTCAGGCAGGGGCAACTGGGACTAAATCCAGACTGGTGGTTTCTATCTCCAGCTATAAATACCCCTCTTCTTAAACAAGATCACATACATGAACTTGTACGCAAATAAAGAGGCTCATAGACAAAAAGAGATACAGTCACAAACACATTAAGGAAATGAAACACACACATTTGGACTAACATTCGGATCCGCACAGAGAAATGACTTTGGCCTCAGAGGAGGCTTGCTAAGCGGTCTATGATTATGGGGTGTGTCTTTGTCTCATTTAGTGGTTCCACAAGGAGACAGTCTTCTGCTGTGTCAGACAGATACACACACACACACAGACACCCCCCCCCCACACACACACACACACACCATGCAAACACTACTTACACAATCACTTTGTGACGGCAAATCCCTCTGCCTAAATTTGTTCGACAACTTTTTAACGTGCTTGTGCTTTTGTTGCCGTCTTCCGAGTTAATCTAATGCCTTAGCATGAAAATATTTTCCAGCACCAGAGTAGATTTCATTTCTCTTTTATTTTGGAAAAATATCGCATTTTCCAGTTATAAAAATGACAGGCTCTGTACATACGACTTTTCTCTTAAATACAACACAGTCACAGTGGTCTCAAGTGCCTAAGACATGCATACATACATACTTACATACATACATCATCTGCCAAATAAAAACAGCACAACTTAAATTATAACAAGATTAACAAAAACAACACAACAAAAAGAAGCAAAAATAATTACATAATTAAATTAAACGCATACATCTTTCTTTAGATAACAAATAAATTTTAAAAAACAAAACAAAAGATTCTAACCAGCGGCAGGAGGAGTCATGGTGTCCTTGAATTGGCTGATAGTGGAAGACTGGGGCGGGAGAGGACAGTGCATACATCGACACCAAAAGCGGCCATTTACTTCTTCTGTACACACACACTTGCACACACACATATGCACACACACCTCTATAGTGCAATGAGGTCTTGGCAGTTAAGACTTTATAGCGCGGCCTTGTTCTCTTGGAAAAACATCATTACGAAGTCAGGAAAAAAAGAAGCCAAACAGTCAGGTTTAAGTTGAACAGATGATTTGATAATTAAATATGATGCATGTATTGGTCTGATTTATATCCCTTGCCCCAAGCATTGCCCTTTCTATCAGACGTTTCAGGGCTCAGAGGCCAGTATGGCCCAACAGTATCCATGGTGGATCGATCTGCAGTCACTACTGGAGTTTTCAGTTCTCTGTTTCCTGCTGAGAACCAGCTCAGCTACATCTGCCAGTGCTGTAGAGTTGAAGGTGTTCGGCTGTCCTACAAGTGGTCCTAAACTTTAGATAATCTGATATGGAAAGTTCTGCTTGTGATGCCTTGAATAAATTTCTAAAAATGGTCAGCCTAAAATTACAGGGACTCCTACTGTTGCAACAGCTCCACACTCTACTCTGCAGCACTGTGCAGAACATAAACTACCGGAAATCCAGGACAGATTTTACACAGCAATGTAAAACCACAGCACGTAACAGTACTACAGCAGTACTTTAAAGGCTTTCAGTACACTAAAGGTACTACATTGTTCATTCAGTCGGTACATCACCGTACAATATCATCGGTCAATATCCAAGTCAATGCTCCGCTGCTTATCAGGAGAGAATAGTTCATCCACTGATGAGCTGTAAATCTTCCAGTGCTGCAAGGAGACGTCAAGCAAGTTCTTCGTGAGTTCTCCAGCAGTTTTTGACTGTCTGAGACAGCCTTGTGTCTGTACAACGTCTGTACAACGTCTGTACAAGTGCTGGCACCTTGTTCTGGCGCTTCATCCATAGCATAGAGTCACCAAAAGACCTGCGTCCATCGAAGGCCAAGGATATTGTAAATTGACCCGTAGTATCACTGTAGTCCTCAGTCAAGGCCAAGCAGGTGATGCGTCTGCACTGGCACATCATCACCTTGGCTCAAAGTCCTCTAGGAAATCCCAGGGAACAGCAGCAAACAGCAGGAGTAAAACCTCCCAGAAACAAGCTGAGCTCTACTGCTCAGGGTTGGTGTGTGTGGACAAACATCAACCACAGGAAACTTTGTACCGTAATTATACCTGGAAAACAAAGAAAACAAAGTTAGTGATGGGGCACCAGTACAGATGGAAGGTTATTTTTCTGGTGTGGTAGCTCAAACAGATAAAACAGACTGTGTTCTCACCTCTGTAGCAATGATACATTCATCTTTCTGGTCTGATATGACGTAAACAGACTGGTATTTGGTATCGCTGGAACAGGGGTACCGGCTGTCACTGGGAGTAGGGTACATAGCCTCACTGGTTGGCTGGAATTTGAGGTCGCAGGTTGACTGGTACTGAGGATCCCTCTCTGTATGACAGTTTAAATCAGAGGATGGCTGATCTTTTGCTTCGCTGCATCCTGGTGACTCTGCTGATGCTTTCTTTTCCGAAACATCACTGTAGGATGAACAACAAAGAGATTAGAAATACTGTTCTTCATTCTACGTGGGGTTGTAATGTGTTTAGGGTGATTCTTGAGTACCTGTTCTGTCTTTTCCTGAATCCTTCCCCTCTGCTAGGCTCATCCAGTGGCTCACATTTGGGCTCTGGCTGTTTGCATTCCTCTTCTGTACATGGTGACAGATCTTCTTGCCGGAGTTCATGGACCAGGTTGTACTCCACACTTGGGTAACGAGGCTTAAAGCCATTTTTCTCAGATCCATTGAGGCTGCTGATTCCACTCAGACCCCCAATTGACCCAGCAAGGTCCGAATGATAATCTGCTTTCTTATTGGTGTTTTTAATTGATGTCGTCATCATACCACCAAGCTCTTTGTCACTTCGAAGACAGTTATTGGTTGTGAGGTTATTCATGGTCTCCTGGCTATCACTGTGAACACTGTCGCTATGGTGACTGTGTCGGGTTTGTAGTTTGACGCGAACATAGACCACCAACACAGAGCAACTGATCAGGATCACAAGAACGAGGAAAACGCCTGCACAGACAGCCGTCCACGGGAGTCCACTGTCGTCATCCTCCTCAGTGTCAGTATTCCCACTTTCTGAAGATGAATATCGCCGATCTGGTCCATCAACAACCGGCTGGGAACCCTTGGGAACCTCTGGTAGGAGGAACTGGCAGTTATTCCCACCATAACCCGGCACACAGGCACACACATAGCGACCACCACGTTCATGGCAAGTGGCTCCATTATGACACGGGTTGTGAATGCAGCGAGAGATCGGAGAGCTACAGTTTTTGCCCGTATATCCTGCAAGGAAAAGTTCAGAGTCTCAAAAATGGGTCCAAACAATATTTAGCAAGAAAGTAGATTAAAAACGGCCATACCTGGTGGGCAATTGCATGTGTAGCCATCCACTGTGTCCTGGCAAGTTCCACCATTCTGACAAGGAAAGGACTGGCACAATGCAGAAATGCCGCTGCTAACCTCACAGTTGGGCCCTGAAAAGCCCTCTGGACACTCACACAGGTAAGAGTTAACCAGGTCCACACATTCTGCCCCTGTAAAGTGAAGCATCATTAAGATTAGTCTCCCAATTCCCCACCACTTGATTCAGAAGTAAATGTGGAGTAGGGTATACTGATAAAACACAACAACCTACCACTTAGACAGGGATTGGAGGAGCAATGGTCAATTTTCTTCTCACAAGTGAACCCAGCATACCCCATTAGGCACTGACAGAAGTAGCCACCTTCAGGGTTGTCCACACAGCGTCCACCGTTGAAACACGGCCCGTCTGCACATGTATTGGCGCTTAGCTCACAGTTGTTTCCATAAAAACCAGGTGGACATGTGCACTTATAGCCATTGTCATTGTCCTGTGGACAACAATTCTTGGTTAGGCACAAGTTTAAGGCCGTTGCTGTACCCAAAGACATTCTCGTGTCTTTAAAGTGGTACTCACAATGCAGCTGCCTCCATTTCGACAGGGATTTCCTGAGCATTCATTGACTTGGATCTCACAGTTAGCACCGGTGTGTCCAGGAGGGCAGGAGCATGTGTAGCTGCCCTGACCCGTGTTGGTGCAGGTGGCTCCATTAAGACAAGGCTTATGGTGTGTACAGTAATTCAGGTCTGAAAATACAAACAGTTGCACTTATGAGCCAAACAGATTAAATACAAAACAAGCAAAGACAGAAGGAATTCAAAGAGCAACGCAGCATTTTAGTGAACTTGTCTACAAACTCACCCTGGTTGCAGAAGAGCCCACCCCACCCCTCCTGACAGTTGCACTGCCAGGGTTGTTGGCAGGTGCCGTGGAGGCAACCTGGGTAACGGATGCAGTCATCACAGTAACGCCCACTGAATCCCACGCGACACCTGGGAACACACCAACCAGTTAATGTCAAACTAAAGGAGACGGAGGTCAGGGTAGCTTAGGATAGAGAAGGGCTGGACAAGATGGCTGATAAACGTATTATGATATAAGCATTTCATATCAGTCGATATTGGTAATTATTGATTGAATCATTGCTTTAAATATCTGAAATGCTACCAGACTAGTGATATGACATTTACTCTTTTATTCACAGCTTTTACTCCAGGCTGTAGTTTTTTTTTATTTTTAAGTAGTTATGAGGCACAGTGGCGAAACCTTAAACTGCTGCTGGACAAGTTACTCAACGGGTTGCTGCTACTTAACCAAACGTTCCTCAGCAAGTTGTTGCTAGGTAACCAAAGAGTGAGTGAGTTAGTTGAAGCCACCAATTCAATTCAAAAATAATTTATTGATCCCAAAGAGAAATTGCTTTGGTAACTTTGAGAGGCTGAGTGGCTAAAGCCTTTAATCTGCCTACGTCTCCCAGAATGCTGTGCGGTTCTGGAGTTCAGTGAATATTCTATTAGATGTATTATCTATTTAAAGTTGATCATGAGTCTATCGCAGTATATATTGTTATTGATTTACTGTCCAGCCCTAGTTTAGAGACACATAAAAGCAGCTTGTTTTGAACTTACTTGCATTCTCCTGGTTTGTCACAGAATCCATGTTCTTCATCACATCCGGGAAGACAAATAGCTGTAAAAAGAAAACAAACAGATCAGCCAAACCATGAAAAACAAGATTTTCAAACGGCAACCCTGAAAAAAACAGCAACATTTACATTGCTTCTTGCTTGTCTGCCTTCTGAATTGTGTGTTTACTCATCTGACTCCTCTTTCAGTCTCTCTGGTTCACGTTTTAGCATGTTGAAGGGAATCATTGTCATCGGGTCATGTGTGACCACCCTTAGGTTTTGGGTGTTTTGATGAAATACTACCTTTCAGCCAAGCTGGAAGCTATCACAGTTTGGGTCTCAAAGAAGGAGAACCAGCCAAGAAGCCCCTCTTTTAACAGGCTAGCTCCACAACAAAAAGCCCCCCACACAAAGCCCCCTTTCTCCCCTTGACTGTGGGTCAGAAGTCTCCTTTTCTCACCCCTTGCCTCTGTCCTCCTCCTTTTTATTTCCTTCATCCTCCATCCCCTCCCCTACTCCTTATCTCCTCTTCCTCCTCCTCTCCCCTTCTTTCCCTCTCTCCTCATCCCCCTCCACCTTTTCCCCCCAGGGCCAGCTGGTCTGTGAGGAGCTAACCACCAGACAGCTGCTCCATTGTCTCCTCTCACTGAGCAGCTGCCCCCTCCACAACAATACACGACCCGGCTCGGCCAATCACCGGCCCCAGCCGCAACAATATAGGACCCCCACTTGGCCAATCGGGGAGGAGGTTTGGGGGCGAGGAGGCCCCAGCGGTCTAATGGAAGGCACGCGGCGTGTGAATTACTGAGGAGCCACCGCGGCTCATTAGAACCGAGGCCTCTGGTGCAATGGGATAACTGACTGACGCCTGTTGCACACGGGCCCTCCATTATGAGCTGGAAAAAGTCTCCGAGAATAAAGAGAGGCAAACGACTGCTGGAGAAATAAACTTCAGATTGAAAACACTGTTGTTCAAACTGTGCAGGAAAAAGAAAAACCCCAAAATCTTGATGATGATTGAAAGACAATTCCTTTAAAATGGAAGCGATTAGGTAGCAACTAATCAGAGTTTGGTGGTGACTACTTACATTTACCTCTGTAGGTTTTTGGAAAAAATTTACTTTTATAAGTATTTTTGCTATGCTTTTAATTCAGTATTATTAAGTATCTCTGCTCTTACTTGAGTAAAATCTCCGGATCTTTTATCCAATGAATGAAAAACAAGCATGTTTTAACCAAACACTTAGTAGATACAAACACTTGGAGTTTTTGTTAAAGTTTTCCAAAGAAAGAAATTGATTTTGAAAATTTGTGATTTTGTTATATGAACAGGTTTCATTCTGGTCCTTAACAAAATGTACACATAACTTATATTTTGATCCGTCTGATGATGTATTTTTTAAATATTAAATGATTGATCAGTTACTCAGTACTTGAATAGACTTTTACCAAATACTTTTTTGAGTAATTTCTTGGCTGCTTTTTACTTTTACTGGAGTGAAAACATGTTGAAATAGTGCTACTCTTACTTAAGTACAACTTTTTGGGAACTCTACTCACCTCTGCATCTGACGTATGTGCTATTGTTGTGTTAGTCAATAATATACAGACTACAAGACACTGTGAGCTTGATGCACACATCAGCATCCTCTGCATGAGATCCAAATATTAGCCACTGCTTCACCACTAAGTTGGAAAAGCCTCCCTTCACTTTTTATCCCTCCTTCCTGCTCTTTCATTTAGCTTCCCTGCACCGGCGTAATGAAAGAGTTCGATCAATGAGCAAACCCACTCACGTTCAGTGCAGTACTGGCCCTTCCAGCCAGAGTTGCATATGATTTCCCCTCGCTCGCCACAGGTAAAGTGTCCAAAGGCATCGTCCCGGGGCCGGCAGAAGACGGAGCAGCCGTCGCCGTAGTAGTGCTCATCGCACAGGAAGCGGTAGGAGAAGCGCAGCTCCGTCCTGCTGGCCGTCTGCATGTCCTTGGACCATTCCTCTCCTACGGTCAGGTGCCGCTGCGTGGTGAACCTGCTGATCAGCCGCTCTGGGTTGTCTGCAGAAGAAGTGAATCACAGTTTGAACAAGGTCATTTGTTGTCACTCTGAAGGTTAAGATGCAATAGAACAATTTCTACTGTCACTGACTGTAACTCCAGAGCAATAAATGATGGGAAAATGCTAAGAGAGCAAAGGGCAACTTTAAAATAAAACCCAAAATAAGAGTCAAAATGACACACAAATGACCTTATTTTAGGTGAAATGTTGAAATGTAAAAAGCATGAGTGTATCCTGATGATATCTGAGTGGGAAAACATGCCTCTGCACACCAACAAGACCACCCCTTCACACACACACACACACACACACACACCCCTATCCTGTCACCCACCTGTTGTCAGGTCGTCCAGGGAGTCCGTGTGCAGAGCTTCAATGATCAGTGAAAACGTCCCCTGAGGAAAGACAGACATACAGACAGAATCAACAGCTGCTCTGCTTGCAGATAAACCTCCCCCTTACCTTTAGCCTCCAGAGCCACAGAGGGCCATTAGGAGCCCTCATAAACTTCACAGTCTAATTCTAATACTGATTAGAGGCCTAATAAGGCCAGGCTACCTGCTTCTTCTTTTTTTCACACCCCTGCTACTATCACACTCACCGCTGTGAAACCCAAAATGAGGTGGAATTTCACGCTGCGCTGCAAATGATGTGCCAACTCAGAGGATGTTAGATTTCCCACCACGGCTGATCGGAGGGGGAAATCTTTTTGGTGACACCGCCCCTCTCTCCCTCTTTCTCACCCGCATCCCCTCCCTGTTTTATCCCACCAAAGAGCGCAGAGTTACTACAATAGCCCCTCTCACACGCTGCTGACAAAGACCCTCACAAGTGTTGAGTCTGGGAGCATCTGTTAGGGCTTTTTTTCCCCCCTTCATAAAATCCATCACAAAAGTCCAATTCCAACGCCAGTAACATAAAACGTGACGATAAGTGATGTGGGGGATAACAACTGTCATCTCCGGTTACTCACCGGCCACGTGAAGCCGAAGGAAAAGCGGATCGGGTTAGGTGAAGCTGTCCGCGTTGGTCTCCGGCACCTGGAAGGAGTTGGAGCCGAGCACGGGAGTCACCGCGCCGCCGTAGGTGCAGGGAGGCTCCGGAGAGACGCTGGCCTGGTAGTGCTTCAGGCAGACCCGAAAGAAAGTCTTGCACTCGCACTGCTGGTGGCCCTGCGGGTGCGCGGCGCCTCCCGGGCAACAGTTGGTGTTCCCAGCTATTCCCTTCTTGTTGAGAAACTCCTGCAGCTTGAGCTCGAACACGCCTGAGCACAAAACCTACAACACAGGGGGGGAAACACTCATATGGGATCGATCTGAGATAAGAATCTCAAGAGTGAGGAAATTAGAATGAGATTTTAGGAGCCCTGGGTGTTGGGACGTACCTGGCAGGTGAGTGAGGACAGACTGACCATGAGGAGCAGACGCAGGCGTCCCATTGTGTTGACAGCCTCCTCAACAAGCAGTGAAAGCTCCGCGGGTCCGAGTCTCACCACTCAAACACTCATGGAGAAAGTTTTCAAAGCTGCGCTCACGGTCAAGGCGACGCTTTTACGCACAAGGCTGAAAATTAGGAGACACTTTTCCTGGAGCGCGTCAGTCACCTGTCCATCTGCTCACTCCCTCAAAAGTGTCGGATTTTTTTTTCTTTTCGTTTCTCAAAGCGAATCGGACTTTCACAGATTCAAGTAAGATCCAGCGGAATAGTCCCCCTTAGAGAAATCCAGAGCGGAAATATCGGAGTTAATTCCAACTAGGTTGTAGAAAAGATGATCTTCTTCATTTGGTCCAGTTTATTTCTTTGTTTTCAGGATGTTTTCATCCTAAACACAGAAAACAACCTCCGCTCCTCTCCTTTGATGACATGTATCAGTGAGTAAGTCTGATAGGTTTTCTGCCCTGCGCAGGGTTTTATACAGGGCCAGCAAGCGAAGGGTAATAAGATGCAAATGAGGCCCTCTGCCTCTCTTCTTCCCCTCCTTCCACCACCACCACAAGTCCGCCCCGGGGCCATTACAAAGAAACAGGAGGAGGAGGAGGAGGGTAGGAGTCCCCCCTCCAAAAAAAAAAAAAGAGGAGTCCCCCCCCCCTCTCTCTCTTTTTCTCTCAAGGGGACAGACCAAATGGCTACTGAGCTGTTAAATGTACAACAACCCCTCGCTTCCCCTGATGGCTCCCTCCTCCACAGCGCGGAGCCTATTTACATTCCGACAAATTCTTTTACCTCCACACGAAATCCTCAACTCTACCGGGAGATTTATTATTTGCGCAGCGGCGGCAGAAGCCAGTTAGACGGTGGGTTCTCATATCTGAGCTGACTATGGTGAAGTCTTGGCTGGCCTGATGCTGGCTGGCTGGCCGCGCAAGCCAGCCGCTAACGACCATCTGCTCCATCGCATTCCTATGGTGTTACCCCGTTTTTTTGAACGTTCCCACCCAAAACCAGTCAATCTGTTCCTGTTGAAGTAATTTATTGACGCGTAGATCTGCTCCGTGCAGGCTAACAAAACTAAAATGTGCGCCCATAATCGTTAAATTTATTATAGTTTTGCTGGCAGATGAGCTATTTTGGTTAATTAATAAATAGTTCCCTAAGTATCTGTGACAACATCTTAAAAAGAGCTTATCTACTAGTTAAATCACAGCTTTCTATAAATGTTTACTGTGCATTTGTGTTTATCTTGAGTCGCGTAAGGCCAGTAAACATCAATTTTGCGTTCTCCAAACAAAAACATCACGTCGGTGCGCAAATATCCCCCAAATTACGCACAAGGATCACAGATCAGCGCACCTCAAACGTTAATTTTTCTTCATGTCTGTATTTTCCTTACACGCTCTTTGGTATAGGCAGCAAAAAAAAAAAAGTACACGGTGGTGTGTCACTCGCGTGGCTGTCATTAAGGGACTTTGTGAGGAGAGGGCGGAGGGAGGATGAGGAGGAGGGGACTCACAGAGGGAGTAAACTTTTTTCTCTTTGTGCTTTCAGCTGTATGTTAATTGGGCCGGCAGCACCTGCTCTCTCACAATAATACAACACCAGAGACACACACACACACACCGACACGAAAAGCACGGCCAGTTTTATAAACGGTAATCTGAACGTGTGTTTATATACATATAAATAAATATTTTATCATCTAGAGACGCGAGCATGAGCTGGTTTTTACAATCTGCTGCTAAAAAAGTGACCCGCAGGCCTGTTTGTCTCACAGCCGGATGACATCAGCTCACATGAACTCACAGGCTCATTTGCATATGTGTGTGTTGTTGTTTTTTTTATCCGCAGAAAAATGCGGGGAAGAATGCGCACTTGTTGCCATGAAGTTATCATGAGCTGGCCTCTGGCCCTAAAGCAGCTTTAGATGCTAATGGTTCTTTGATCAAACTTTAAGTAAATCCCTCAGCATGCTACTCTTCTTCTGCTGTGTCACATTTGTAAAATATCTTAAGGCTTTCTCATTTCAACCATCGGTTACAGCTAAAATATGCTAGCTGTGAATACGTGGGCTATGTCCACAAAAAGTAAATGAAAGGCTTTAAAGAGAGTTGCTGATTGGCCAGAACAGTTAATTGGTGTTTGGTGCCACACTTGTCAATCACCTCAGGCGTAAAGCTTTGCAGCAGAGACCGGAGAGACGGCCTCCTTTCTCAATTATTTATTTATTACTGTGTTGGCACAGCAGCAGCGGAACAGGCGCGCTGCATCAGAGCGCTATGCCACTTCTTATGTCTATCAACATGCACGCAGGTTGGTGAGGAGGAGGAGGAAAAGGAGGAAGGAAGAAGGAGGGGCCTTAATTAACATCTCCAGTAGAAGCTGCGCTGCAGAGCATCAGTGTTTTGGTTCACAAAAAAGGAGCTAATTCACAATCTACAGCTAACATATGGCCGGCTTTCAGCCATGTCAACACATACAGGGCTGATGCGTTTCTATGTTGAAGGTGGAAAGAGCAACAGAGTGTTCCCACAGCATGATGCTGCCTCCACCATGTCTGGGACAGTGAGTACAATGAAAAGAAACATTGTGCAGCCTCAGCCTGTGTCACATGCACAGGTTAGAGTTTACTAACGACTACTCACATTTAGTCTTTTACATTTATTTAAGTAAAACTTTCAAAAAAATTGACTCTTAGGACTGTTTCTACTTTTACTTTTACCTAAGTAATTTTATTATTAAGTATTTCTACTCTTACCTGAGTAGAATTTCAAGATTCTCTCCCCACTTTGACCAAAATGTGAAGTTTGTTATAATCAAAAAATCACCAGAAATCACCTAACCCCCCAGACCTGCAGCTTTATACTGAAAGAAATTTATTTTTATTTTCTTTTGCCTGATTTTATTGTTTTATAGTGATGTTATTTATATGAATTAGTTTCATTTTTTCCCTTAAAATACTAACATTTACACATAACGTTATATTTTGTAATTTCTTTAAAGTAGTTTTATTAGTTTTGTGTTTTCACAAACAAACTAAAGAACACAGAATTGTGCACCAAGCTTTTATATCACATTTACTAAGTGGAGGAGAAGAAAAAAGGGGTAAAACTACCACTGCACTACAGTCACAGTCATATCATTTTGAATCTTCTTTGGTCTTATGAATTACCTACTGCAATAATGATCAATGATGTAACTTTTAAATGAATGATGTTTTGATCAGATATTATTAATTGAGTCGCCTTTTTATTTTTACTCCTAGTTATGTTGAAGTAATGCTACTTTTACTTGACGACATGTTTTTGGTAGTCTACCCGCCTCTTTAGTCTCTTGGTGTTTTAAAAGTTATGTTGTACTTTAGAAATTGCAATGGCAGTTATTGCAATTTTTTATTACACTTTTATACTAATTTAACAGCCTAGCATCTGATTCATATTATTACCCATATGAACCAATGTTGACTTCTCTCTGTTAAAAATGCAAATAAATAAAAATAAGTTTAAGCTAAAGATATGTTGAAGCAGTGCTACTCTTCCTTGCAGGGCCGGCCCAAGGAAAATGCGAATTAAGCGGGTGATTAAGGCCCCTAGTGCTCCACTGTATAGCATTATAACATACATATTTAAAATGGCATTGAATAATACAAGCTGAATGCTGTTACACATGGAAAAACGATTTCTTTCTATCACTTTTATGATAAAAGGTTGCTGCCACTCTTGGGAAGATATCAAACTTGCTAACTGTAAATTTGGGGTTTATCCGCTGATGTAACTTTCAAATAGATAAAATAATATGGCACACTTAAATTCCACTCTGCTTTCCAAAACTCAAGTTTTGTTTTGTTTGTTTGCTACTCCTCTAGGGTTAAAATAACACTGGGTGATGTAAGCCAATGACAAACAACGATACACAGTAGCGTAGCAACGATAAAGCATCTGGTGTTGACATGTTGGCATGGGGGGCCCCCAAATAAGAATCTGCTTAGGGCCTCAAAAAGGTTTGGACCGGCCCTGCTTCCTTGAGTATAATGTTTGGGTACTGTGCAGTTTTGTTGCAGCATAAGCTTGTTTTGGTGTCTGTGGATTGCCTGACTGAAAGGCCTTTAACCTAAGAGCTGACGCCATTATGTTGCTGCCTGCCTCAGTTTTTCCACATTTACCCCCTGAACTGCAGGACGCTGCTGATTTCTGATTTCAGCCCACAGTGTTGCTGCCACCGGTGCTCGTTTGGCATGCCGTAAAATCTGTGTCTTGAAGGCTTTTATTCAAACTCATCCCGACTTTCAGAGGTCCTCTGTGGTCTCTCTGTATCTACCATCAGTCACTCATCGCCATGACGTGGCGCACATTTCCTGATTATGGCAGCAAAGCGTGACTGAAAGGCATGTGAGATGAGCCCCCTCAGCTCAGCAACATCAAGACGACACTTCTCCCCCCCAAAGCATAATTTATGTCAGGAGATTGTGTGTCTTAAGGAAACAGCAGAAACTCCTCCCCTCTGATCCCTCTTCTTTTGCGTGCGTGCATGTAGATGCGTGGACGCGCGTGAGTGGGAGTGGGGGCGGGGTAAAAATTGTTTAAGTGGAGGTCTGATTGTTTAATTGAAGTGCTTTCCTGTTGTCTATCTGTGTGTGCGCGCGTGTGAGACAGAATAGCTGCATGTGAGCGCGTGCTTGTCGGCGCACGCGCGCTCGCTCAGCGGGAACAACAAAGGGAGAGGTCTCGCGCCCCGCCGCCCATTCATCTCTTTCTCTGGTGAAGTAATTCCCATTGATTCCTATTGAACGGCGAGTCGTGAGCCCCTCAGGGGAGAACTTGTGATTTGTGAAGGGTCGCGAGGACAGGACACGCCCCTCCTCGAGCCCCGGCCATCTGCTCACCAAACACCACAACACCGACCGAGCCGCCACCAAATGTCCTCTCATCACTGACTGCCTACTGCCTCCTATAACGCATCATTTTCTGTGCCATCGTTTTTATTTCTCGGCCTAATCTGCAGCAGCAGCAGCAGCAGCAGCAGAAGAAGAAGAAGCCACGCCAAGCTGTGGATGTAAGCTGCTGGCCTCCGGAGCCAAATCACAGTGGTGGCATGCAGGGGCTGTGAGGTGGCCATATGGCCTGTGAGTGTGTATGTGCGTGCCAAGAAATGGATGGATGGCCATCGTGGGAACCTCCACATCATCACCATCACACCAGCTACACACACACATGCACATTGTTGCACATAGCGTGATGGCCTTTGCTTCAGTCAGCTGTAGAAATCAAAGTTCAAAAGGACTCTGGACTGCATGGGTCAGCATAGCGCTGGTTCTGGTTTACATGGAAGAATACTCATTCAGATTAGCATCACTGCTAAGTGAGATAAAGCTCAACTGAGATGGATATTCAGTCATGCAGAAGTCTAGCTGTTAGAGAACATTGATAGATTGTAAAGGCCAACTGAGTGTAGTTACTTTTGTTTATTGTAACTACGGTATTGTGTTAAAGTTCTACTGACCTTTAGCACGTGACGTCACGCTCTTCAGAACTCTGCCCGCTCCGCCATAGCAACCAATGAGCTCCTGTAAAGCCTGTCAACAAACAGACATCTGGTGGCAAAATATTGCTTTGATTTAGTTGATTTCACTTTTAAAATGGTCACAGGGTATGTTTGTCGGCTGCACAAACAGACAAGGATGCAAACCAAAACTTGTCATTTTATTTTATGGCTTTTAATGAGGATAGATATGGCGGCGACGGATAGCAGCCGTCAATCATAATGACTGGCAGCCCTCGGCGTAACTGCGGATCTGCAGTGAACATTTTTACAAGGTAAGAGTATTACCGTTAATATACTTTATAAGTATAATTAGAAAAATATCAAACATTGTGTTATGGAGAAGGTACGTGTGTAACCATTAGGAACCATGGAAACAATGCCGCACCGTCATAGCAAGGGGAGACGCTGCTTATGACATAGTGACGTCACGTGGCGTGAATTCAGGCAAAGTCGGTAATTTGATCAACACATCACGAGGGAGGAGGTACGGGTCGGTTTCTAAGCTAACTGTTCTGTAAATACCGCCATCTATGAGCCTCAACCAGGTGTGTTACGTTCACAGATAAATTAGCTCGATCCGAACAAGTAGAATCTGTGAATAAACTGGCAAAAACAACTTCAGTCGCTCTGTTCAGTACTGAAGTCCCTGACTTCCGACGTCCATCATGGCGCTTCGAATGATTAAGTGACGTAGTTGCACAGGGTCAATGCTTTTATTTTGGTAACTTCCTAGTTAAGGTAGCTATGGTAACAGAACACATAGCTGTTACCATAAAAAAAACAACGGAAAAACTAATAAAAAGCAACTTAAAATTTTAACTCCAGTCAATAAGGGAACAAGGCGATACAAGTTTATTTGAGTAATTTCACATGTTCATGAAAATTAAGTTAGTGCTTGCATTAATGAATAAATTGTACCGATGTTTTATTTGTTCATGTCTAGCTCTTACAGTGGTTGATGGGTTTAATAAATCTTTATTTAACCATCAGTTCCGGCCTTCTCAAAATTGACTGGATGCCACACAGAGATAGATAGACAATTATTTAACACTGGTGTCATACTATAACTCATATTAATCAATCAAGTTTAAAAGTAAAGTCTTAAAAACATCATATAGTCACCAATTGAGAAACCAGTAACAGACATACAGTATGTTATAAGTTAATATGGTTTGTTCCACTGGCAGATTATTTCTCTTATAACTAGAACTTTTTCCATCAAGATTAAGGAATTACTGACTCAAAACAAACTCATATTTCTTGCTGAAAAGTTACTTGTAAATTAGTTTTTCTTATTTCAAGTGTACTTTGCTCTAGAAACTAGAAACAGACCCTCAGTTTAAAGTATTAATCTTCTGTTTCCTCTAAGGTTTTGTTCTTTTGCAGTGCAAATATTATTTAATTTTAAGAAGTACTCATTGAATCCACAGAAATGGTGTAACATTTTAACAGCTTGTTAATAGGAAGCTTTAGCAACACGTTTTGCCACAACTGGTAATCAAAAAAATAAAGTATAAAAAATCAGTGTGAATTTTGATACTGGATACGAACTAAAAACAACCAGACAAATCCGTCTCCCCTGGATTATGAACAAATCACAGAGAAGCTGCCCCTGGAGATGCCTGACCCGCCGCTCTCCAGGACTCCTTGGCCTTTAGCTTGAGAAGCAGCGGTCTCCAGCAGCTGGATTAGCCGGGCCAGCTGCCCGCAGAGACGCTGGACCCTGACACCAGGCCCGACCCCCAGTGTTCCTGCTATCAGGAGACCTGAGGGGATCTGGACAGGGCTTGGTGTGTGTGACTGCGTATCTGTGTGTGCTGCTCATTCAATCGGACAACTGTTGAGCTCTTACAGATTTGGGCAGCAGAGCTCTTTGTGCGAGTGTGTGCGTGCTTGTATGGCCGATTCTTTCCGGGGGTTAACTGCTGATCCAGTACAAATGGGAGGTGCTGGGGGTGGGTGGGGGCTTTCAGCGGGGCTGAGGGCAGTCGTGTGCTCCTGGAACATCTGCCTCTGTTACCCCCGAGTCAAGCTTTGGTCAGGACAGGAGAAGAGGGGAGGCGGGGGGGGGGGCTGCAGGGAGACGGGAATCAAAGGGGATGCCATCGAAGAGGAGAAAGAAGAGCAAGTGTAGGAGGAGGAGGAAGCTGAAAAGATATAACGTGAATAGGCAGCAGACCCAAACTATGAGAAATGAGAATGAGATGCAGGATTATAGAGTTTAAGCCCCACTCTGGACTGGCCACTGTGTAGCACTTTGTGGGGGGTTGTGTATGAATGTATGCATGCAGATGTGTGCAAAAGCAGGTGTTCAGTTCACTGGAGCAAACGCGTATTTTACGAGCAGGTGTTTATTTATAGGCTGGAGTTTTGATAAGACTCAACATTAAAGCTGCAGTAACTTTTATAAATGTTTTTTTTTTACATATCTGTAAAACTGTCAGCATGTTGTGACAGTTTGAGACAGATAATCTGTGAAAAGATCGATCTCTCCCTGAGCTACTGTTGCCGTCTGATGAAATGCACTGATCCCAACCAACAACAGCAGAGAGGAGGGTCTTAATGCTGTCAATCATCCTCATGTATTGGCTGCTAAATGTGGTGGTAGTGGAGAAACAGGTTACAGTTACAGGAAAACCGTCATTGGTGGCTATGCTAATTAGCATGAACATCCATAACAGGCAATGCAAGCTGCAGAGTAGCAGAGAGCAAGAGAGGAAGCAAGAGAGAGGATGAGTAGCACCTCACAGAAGGTGATTGACAGCGCTAAGACCCTCCTCCTGGCTCTGATTGGTTGCTTCGAGTTTGCACTGGAAGAAGGCAGAAGAGCTCATTTTTCACAGATTATCTGTTTCGTACCAACATGTAACGACAAAGTGATGGTTTCAACAAATATGTAAAAAAAAATACATTTTTATAAAAGTTACATACTGCAAATTTAAGACATTTTATGACATTATTAAACTGAAAAATGGATTAGCTCTTATAGTTTAAATATGAATGTCAGCCAGCTCTAGTCTACTTTTTTAAAAACAAAATTAAGAATGCATTGGTACTCTAATGTTATATTATTTCAATAAAAAAATGTAATGCAAATTTATTTCTCTTCTTGCCTTATAAATGAGTAAAAAGTTTAAATTCATTTTCACCCAACTTAGAAATTTCCAATCTTAAAACTGAGAGGAGGAGGAGGAGGAGGAGTCCTGCTGCTTCCTCTCTCTCTTGTTTGTGACTAAAATTTACAACGCTGCTCCTCCTTCCTTGGATAAAGTGTTTGAGAAGAATACTGGTTGTTTGGGAGGATTGTCCACTCAGCCCATGGAGCATCTGGCTGAGAAACAACAGATGCTGACAGCTGGACTGACTGCCAGCATATGTTCCCTTCCTTATTATTGCTCAGTGCGGACAATAGAATGGACGGGATGGGGTTGCTTTGTGTTGGGAAGGTAGACCTAATAGCTTGTGACTCCAGAGAGGAGGACCACCCCCCTCCCATTCTCTTTGAGTGCAATTAGACCCTTACTTACTCTTGCCTGGAGAGGTATTATGAGGTCTGACTGAACCCACAAAACTACAATTGTTCATTCTCATTCATGACATTTTAGAAAGTGTATTTGTAATTACGGTAGAACCAGAGCACTGGCAACCTCGGTTACTTTTTCTAAAAGCCTGCATATTCATTAACCTTCTGTTTTGGACATATTATTTCACAAAGATGTACTCTTAAACATTAAACATTGAAATTCAGTGCAAGAAATGACTAAAAACTTCCACAAACATTTAGGATTCATACAGTAGACTTTATTTATTGTACTGGAGTTATTCACTAGTTTGGCCCAGTAGTTAAATGGACCATTGGAGACGACAGAGAAATAATTCAGAGTCCACTGCAACAACAATGAAAACTTCCTGGTTATTCCACCAAATATTGATTTCTGAACTCTTCCTGAGTTAAAACATCAGTATTGTTGTTTCTAAATGAACATGAACTTGTACTTCTTTGCTTTATTTGAGAAAGCTCTGCATCTTTTTGTTATTTTGACCATTTCTCATTTTCTGCAAATAAAAACAAAACGTTTGCTTGGATTTTCAGATACATGTTGTCAGTAATTTATAGAATAAAATAACAATCTTCATTTTACTCAAACATATACCTATAAAGAGTAAAATCAGAGAAACTGATCATTTTAAGTGGTCTCTTATTTTTTTTTCCAGAGCTGTGTATATGTGAATATATTGTAGAGTAATTTAAACATGGATTTCTGCAGGATAATTTCATTTTTTGTCTGTGGAAAAAAACATAAACAACAGAATTAAAAATGATTATTACACTGCAAAAACACAAAATCTTACTAAGTATATTTGGTCTAGATTCTTGTGCAAGCAAATCTAACTTAAAAGTAACGTTTCAACCAGAAATAGGAGCTTGTTTTAAGCTATTAATTCCTTAATATTGATGAAAATGTACTAGTTCCATTGGCAGATTATTTCACTTATAACATGGTACAAATGACATGGCAAGGAAGTACTTTCAGCCTTTGTTTGTTTGTAGTTTTCAAGAGTTGCAGGATAGTTGCAGTCGAGGACTGGCGATTCAGATCCCTGATTTAGAATATATAAAAGCCAGAATGTGCTTTTATTTACATCCCAAATCTATTAGTTTAGGTCAAGTACTACTTCCATCTTGGGAAAAAAGGTGCAGGATTGTAAATACCGGTTAACCAGGACAACAGGCTGGACTAGAGATGCAACAGTAAAGGCATCTACAAGAAGAGACAGAGTAGAGTCTCTTCTTGATTCAGCAAATCTTCTACAAGTCTATTATGGAGAATGTAGTCTCTTGCTTGTTGGGGTAGCATCGTGAAACCCAGGGACTTAACAACACCAACTTAGCAACTCTTTATTGTGTAAAATAAAAATTAAAACCATGTGCTCTTCATGAGACAACAACAGATTGTCTTCAGTCAGAGGCTTCTTCAGATTCCCTGTGATACAGATACCTACAGGAGATCCATCCTGCCTTCGTTCACCAACATCTCCAGTAACTCTTTGAAGAAAACTGCATGAGTAACAACAACATTTAATTTCCTCTCTGAGATTAAAGAATTAAAAAATAATAATAAATGCAGATACTTTCAAGAAAATATTTTATATTCAAACACATTATGTACAAAGAAATAAATTAAATCTTTCCAGAAACTTACCTACGTTTTGTTTCGAAACTGCAGATTCGTTCTTGGAATGGAACGCGATGACGTCACGCGCACACCACCGGAAGTAATTTGAATTTTCGTCATGTAAACAGCGCACCGATAAAATAAAAAAAAAACCTGATAATCACCCAGAGGTTTCATAGTAAGTTTAACCTTTTGGCGACAGCAGATAATTAAATATTTCTCGCAGACTCTTAAGTGTTGTAAAGACGTGACACGCAATTGTGAACAGTTCTGTGACTGGTAAAAATAAAAAATGTCCGTATTTTTATGTAAGGAAACTGCCACACTATCTGTTGCGACAGCAGCAGCAGAGATACGCATGCTTCGGTTTCAAAAACTTGTTATAAATAACATATCAACAACAACAATGTTATTTTAACGCTACTCGGTAAAGTTTCGACTTATTCAGAGGACATATTTATTCATCTACTTTATGGATGTGTTTGTTTGCGCTCTGCAGAAATGGGTGTAAAAGGTCTGCAGAGCTTCGTGGAGCGATGCTGTCCAGAGGCGTGTGTTACAGTGAACCTGAGAGACATGGCCAGACAGCATGTCACCAAAAACCAGCAGCGCTGCTCTTCTAACATCACCAGCTGAGTTTCTCTGTGTTTCACTGTGGCGTTGTACCGTAACGCTGAAACGATTTTGTCCTTATTTTCGCTAATAAAAACTGTGAGGGGTGATGCATCTCTCTGGACATGTGTCAAGCCTACTCTTTAAATATTTCTTCAAAACATAACCTTTAGATACTGTGAAGGTGGACACTTTCTCTTCTGTTTGTTTCTTGCTTTAGTTTATTTCCAGGCAATGCAAATCTCACTGAGATATGCCAGGTTTTAAATTAATCTATCACTGAAAGTAACATTGTTTTGTAAAAAAAAAAAAAAACTATTTTACATCCACCAGCCTTTGACTTAGAAACAAATAAGAAAAATTCCAACAAAAATAATTAAAAATGCTGCTTATGCATGGAAGCATGGGAATTAATTATGTAACCACTGATTAGGCTTTTTCTGGCTCACATTAGTTTATGATATTTATTTTCAAATAAAGAAGAAAAAATGGACTTCTGATGTTTTGATATGGATTTCTTATAATGTTAACTATTATTATTGAATAAATGTTTTTCCAAATCATGCACTTATCCAGCTAAACATTTCTTCCCTGCTGGACTTTACTTTGATTTTGCACTTTGTTTTATTTTCCTGTTTTGTTGTTGTGCAGGTCCCACACTTGTTGTTGATGGCATGTCCTGCCTCTGCCACTGGTACTCATGTATGAACTGGGTGTGTGGAGGCCAGTGGACGGAGTATATGGAGGTTCTGAAGAAATGGGTGGAGGCTTTTACCTCTGCAGGCATCAAATTGGTTTTTTTCTTCGATGGAGTCGTGGAAGAACAGAAGAGACCAGAGTGGGTGAGGAGAGACACAGATTTATTTGTTCTGCTTGTTGGGCATAGCAAACATGTCCTGCTTGTGTTTTCATAGGTGAAAAGGCGACTCAGGGTGAACAAGGATATTATAAAAATATTCAACCACATTAAGCAACATGGAGAACAGCCGGGTCAACAGTTCTCTTGTCTGCCATCCGCTCTGGCAACATTCACTCCTTTTGCTCTCAGGTTAGCGTTTCCCTGACTGAAGTTGATTCAGCTTTTTAATTGAATTCTTAAAGACAGATAATGCAGAGTTTTGTTGGATGAAGTTTGATTAGGTGTTGTTTGGTCCACAGGTCACTGGGTCAGGACGTGTTCTGCTCAGTGAGAGAGGCGGACTATGAAATTGCCAGCTATGCTTGTTGCCATGGTAGCATGGGGATTCTGGGACAAGACACAGACTTCATCATATATGACAGGTTTGTAAAAAAAATTATTACATTGGTGTAGCTGGATATTAAAAGTGCTTTGTAATGGCTGCAAAATGGCAGGTGCAACCTAAATTGCTGTGTTGGACTACATGCTGATCTTACACGAAGATGATAATAATAAGTGATGCAAAACGTGGACAAACTGATCTGAACACGTAGTTTTATCTCATCTCTTAAGTGCCCCCTACTTGTCCGTGGCAAAGCTGCGAATAAATGGCCTAACGACAGTCATGTATGACCGGCAGAGGCTCTGCAGAAACATCGGGCTGAGCGTGACCCAGCTGCCTCTGCTGGCCTGTCTGCTGGGTAATGATGTGGTTTCAGAGGAGCTCATGCAGCACATCAGGAGTAGTGCTGTGGCAGCATACAGGTATCAGTCACAAACCTGTAATGTACCGTGAAAAAATGTCTTTGTATTCAATTTAAATCCAAATAAATCTAGTTATTTTATTTAAAGTTATTTTTATTTACAGACAGGAATGCAGTCAATATTGGTTCATATGTATAACATATATAAGCCTTTTGAATAAGCATAAAAGTTATAAAAAATTGTAATTGCAGTTACTGAAATACAACATAAATAACTAAAATATCAATAGACTAAAGTGATTTGCAGGAGTAGAGTAGCAAGTAAGAGCAGCTCTGCTTTAACATATTTTTACTCAGGTGAAAGTAAGAAGTAGCCGTCCAAGAAATTACTCAAGTAAGAGTAAAAAATTATTTGGTAAAAAGTACCTAGTAACTTATCAAAACATCAATCATTTAATATTTAAAAATTACATAATCAGACAGATCAAAATATAAAGTTAAGTGGAAATGTTGACATTTTAAGGACCAAAATGAAAAACTTACAAAATCAGGCAAAAGAGAAAAAAATCCAAATCAATTTCTTTCAATATAGAACTTATAAAACTTTTAAAAAAACATCCAAGCCTGTGTCTTTGTCTAGTTAAGTTTTGGTTTAAATGAGCTACTCACTCACAGTGAGTAGAGGATTCAGAAATTATTCTCAAGTGAGAGTAGCTATACTTTATAGTAAAATTACTCAAGTAAAAAGGACTGTGTGGTAAAAATACTCCTAAATGTAATTTTTGTCCAAATATTACTCAAGTAAATTAAACTAGTTACTAACTAACTCTGGTAATTTACACTTAACAAATGTAGGAAGCTGTGCATTCACTTGGGATTTTCTGGAAACAGTTGAGTGATGAATACAAATTTGTTGGTGATGTTTGAAAACGAGCTAAGATCTTTATCGTTCGCAGGAGAACAAATCCAGCACCGTATTCTGGTCCTCCTCAGGGTGAGGTAGTCCTGGCTGTAGCCCAGTTTGTGAGCTCTTCGTCTGCTTCTGCAGAGGAAGAAACTGGACTTATCCCACATTCCCTGAACGTAGCATCTTCCCAAAGATTGCTACTAAAGAAGGGAATCTGTTCCTACTTACTTCCTGGACACAAAGATTATGAACTGGTTGGCATTTCTGTTCCACCCTCTGCCTTTGAGAAATATGTTAGTCCTGAGATTTTAAAGGTATGTTATGATTCATAATGTGCGTTTTAGCTGTAAATCTCCCTGCAGCTTGTAACATACTGAATGCCAGAAGAGCTAAATATTTTTGCTGTGTGGTTTTCCGCAGGCATGTAGAGAGAAACATGTAGCGGCGGAGGGTTTCATGGTTTACAGTGTTGTGTGCGCTGGAGTCACCGAATGCAGCAACTCTCTGGAGGACGAAGAGGACGAGGAATTGCTGCCTCAGGCCCTCGTCTTCAAGCCGTGCAGACAGCGCATCTATGGTTTGCTGCTGCTGCTAGGAAAAGATGGTACGATAGCAAAAACACATAAAGGTTTAAGTGGATTCATAAAAATGCACCAAAGACACTGATTCACTTTAAGCTGCGTCTGGAGAAGAATGGTTTGATGTCATCAAACAGTAAATTTGTTTGAGACATGTAATTTTCTGTGTGTTCTCAGGCAGCTCTGTGGATGCTCCAGCCATCAGGGAATGGTTCGTCTTCCCCGGAAACCCTTTGAAAGAAGCTGACACGGTCCATCCTGTCCCCATTAACATCCCATGTATGCTTCACTCCTGCTTATTTACTGGAAACGACTGTCTGAAACCGGCCTAAAAACAAAAACATCTGTTATCTTTTAAATGGTGTGTTGCGTCTATCTCGTATTGTGTTCTCTTCTGTCTTAATTTGTAGGTGGTCAACCCAGTCTGGACCTGTTATGGTTTAACTCTGGTCCTGAGGTTTCTGCTCTTCGCCTTGCAGCCTTCCTTACAGTCTTTGACTGCCTTCATTATTCTGACTTGCATGGCGAGATTGGAGACTCTCTCCTGGCGGCTCTTTGTCTCGTCACATACATCGTCCTTCAGGTACCGGCATCTTGCTTCACTGATGATAAAACACTGCTTTTGTTCTGTTCATCTTAAAGGGGACTTATTACACTTCCCTGAATAGATTAGCATCAGTCAATGAGTGATACAGAACGTGTTTGTTACATTTTTTGCACAAAATTATTGTGAGATAATGATATTTTAGTCACTTTAAATCCAAATAAGCCACTGATGGCCACCCCTCCACCCCCAACTCAATGTTTACACTGACACATGAAAATGACTGCAAAGAGATGCACAATTATACAACCGTACATATTTGAAAAGCAGAAGTGGAGCCTCCTGCACAACCAGCAAGAATGCAGCGAGTGTTTTCTGGATGGTAAGTCAACAACAAAACACTTGTCTTTTCCAGCAGCCATTATGCTGCGCATATAGCAGTAAAACCAGCTGACCAAATGCGCTGGAGCTCATCTTGGGTTGCTAGGTGACAGGCTGGGCTCAGCTGAGGTTTCTAGGTAACGGTGCAGTTCCTGTCGAATATGACGTAACAGTCTGGAGGTTTGTTAGACACTAAAAAACATTAACTTACTGCCAAAAACCAGCTGGGTGTGTTTTTTTAAAGTGCTTGGTCTGTTTTTAGAAGCAGTAGAAACCAAAATGGAAATATAAAAACAACCAAAATGTGAATTTTACATAATAGGTCCCCTCTAACCTTTGTTAATAGTAGAGAAAATCCGTGAAGCATATCAGTTGTATTCTCTGATTCTTTGTCTAAGTCACATTAATCATTAATCAATGGCAACTATACTACTTTCATTAATCTGCTTTGTAAAAATGTTCATAACCTTTTCAAAGTTTTTGTACGTTATTGGCATTTCATGAGGCAGACCAACACAGAATAGACCATTATTAAGTAAAAGGGGACGGATACATGATTTAAAAAAGTTTTTCAATAAAACACAGAGAAGTATTGTCTCATTCAACCCACTTTACTCTGTTACCTCTAAATAAAGTCCAGTCCAGGTTGGTGAATACAGTTCACCTGTTAATCTCAGTAGAAACACAGCAAAGAGGTTTGTTAGAGAACATTATAGAATAAAGTGTCATTCAGACCAAGGAACACAAAAGAACAGTCAGAAATAAAGTTGTGGAGAAGTTTAAATGTGGTGTTAAGTTATGAAAACAATATTCTTTGAACATTTCACAGAGAACTGCTCAATGTAGCAGCTGGAAATGGGAAGAGTGCAGCAAACATACCAAACTACCGTCCATGGAGGGGTTGGACACAAATTCCTGTCACACTTTTAAGATTTTTAATTGTAAAAAATTAAGAACCATGTATCATTTTCTTTTCTGTGCCGCCATGTATTGATCTATACGTAAAATCCCAATAACAACTCAGGTCAGTTTTCATGCACTCATCATAATTCATGATTTGTTCACTTACATAAAACACGGAGACATTGTGATTGAGCGGCGCTTCTAAGTGCTTACGTCTCCACCTTGATTAATACGTCTGTTGTGGGTTTCCGTGGTCAGGCCTGCATGTTTGGCGTAGCCTCCACAGAATACATTCTGCTGGTAATGAATGGGTGGTAAGGCTACACCTGCTGATTTACGTAAACAGTAAATGAAAGACCAAATTTATTTGGTGACATGTAAACAGACAAGTTGGCTTTGGATTTGGGATTCGCATCACTAACATACACAACAATTATTCTGCTCTTTTGTCAGCATGTGATGTGAAATTAAACACTGCTTGTTGACACGAAGCGTTGTGTTGCAGTGCTATTGGCTGAGGGCCGCTTTCATCACCCACAGAGTCCGGAGTTAAGCTGCAGACACCGGTCTTTGTAACTTCCGCTCTTACGTCAGCAGCAAGTCTTCAGAGCATCAGAAAGCTTTGAATATCTAATGTCAAAATGGCCGTAAGTGTTAAACAAATTCATAATATGTGAAAGTGGAAGACTTTGTGTGTTTTGAGTCTGCAACAACGTCATCTGGTTATCTGAAGTATCACGGCATCAAACCACCTGGATTAACTTGCGTGCATCATGATGAAGAAGCAAAACAAAAATTAGAAAGCAGTTTGATGCTTTGTTAGTCCTAAAAGACACATAATTATGTCCCTCATTATGAGGTTTTAATTAAACTGCTGTAGTTCATCAAACATGTATACCATTTGATGTTGAGTTTAGTTTGTTATGTGTTCAATTAAATTCCACTTAAAACTACTTTATTTATCCCAAAAGGAAATTATATGTCATCATAACTCATATTCAGATATACAGCGCTGGAAAAAAAATGAAGAGTCCACTTAAAATGATCAGTTTCTCTTTATAGGTGTATGTTTGGTTAAATGAACATTGTTATTTTATTCTATGAACTACTGACAACATGTCTCTGAAATGCCAAGCAAAAATTTAGTTTTTATTAGCAGAAAATGAGAAATTGTCAAAATAACGAAAAAAGAAGCAGTGATTTCAGACCTCAAATAATGCAAAGAAAACAAGTTGATGTTAATTTAGAAGCAACAATACTAGCGTTTAACTCAGGAAGAGTTCAGAAATCAATATTTGGTGTAAAAACCAGGAGGTTTTCAATGGGGTTCAGCGCAGTGGGCTCTTAGTTTCCAGAGCTGTATTTGGTGATGCTGCGGGCAGGAGGGATCTCCAGTAGCAGTCTGTGTTGCAACAAATCTGATGAGGCGTCTGACTGAAAACTGTTGGCATATGACAGTCTCAAGACTTTTGTAATAAGCAATAAATCAACTAATCACATAATAAATGATACAAGGTCAGTAATTTCCATCAGTATTATTGGTTTCCTTTTTCTACCAAAAACTGGGTGACAAAAGTCTTCGGTCTGGAGCTTTGGCCTCAACTAGCAATTGTCAGGATCTGTGTTTTTCTGTGTTTATTTAGAGTTTTCTGTGTCCTTAAGTCTCTTCGTTGTCCTGTCCTCCCCTTGATTGTTCCCAGGTGTGTCTCGTCTCTGTGATTACCCTCCCGTGTATTTAACTCCACCTGTGTTCCTTGTTCCTCGTCGGGTCCTCGTCAATGTTTAGCTTATTTGTCGTCAGTGTCGAGTCTAGTTGTCGTCAGTGTTTCCATGTGCCTGCTGTTCGTTGTTTGTACTGTGCTTCGTCATTAAAACCATCATTATTCATCATACCTGGGTCCGCTGCATCTGCCTCACCAACCCTCACCACCCGCACTTCATGACAGAAGGACCCGACCAAACCGAATGGTGAGAAAGCAGCTTATGACCCAGCACGACCAAGAGGCATGGTTCCAGCAGCAGTTGGAGTTGGCTCAGCGGGATCTCTACAAGGACGTAGAGATCCTGCCATCTCCGCTGCTGCTGGAGGAGATGGGACTGGACTCAGACTACACCCTGGCGATTAACCAGTGTCTGATCCGACCAGTCACCACCCCGGAACCCCCTGGATTCGGCCCCCGCCGTTACTCACGCCGGGGGAGACGGCGACATGAGCCGCCGGTGAACCCGGCCCCTCGTCGCTTTCTGGAGCCGCCACCTCCGCTGCCCGCTCGGAGACAGCGACGTGAGCCGCCGGTGCACCCGGCCCCTCGTCGCTTTCTGGAGCCGCCACCTCCGCTGCCCGCTCGGAGACAGCGACGTGAGCCGCCGGTGCACCCGGCCCCTCGTCGCTTTCCGGAGCCGCAGCCGGTCCCGAGGCTTCGCTCCGGCTCGCCTCCGCAGCCAGCCCCAAGGTTTCGCTCCGGCTCGCCTCCGCAGCCGGTTCCAAGGCTTCGCTCCGGCTCGCCTCCGCAGCCGGTTCCCAGGCTTCGCCCCGGCTCGCCTCCGCAGCCGGTTCCCAGGCTTCACCCCAGCTCGCCTCCGCAGCCGGTTCCCAGGCTCCGCCCCGGCTCACCTCCGCAGCTGGCCCCGAGGCTGCGCTCTGGACTTCCTTCCGAGACTCCCAGTGTTCCTCCCGAGACTGAGACTCCCTGTGTTCCTCCAGAGACTCCCTGTGTTCCTCCAGAGACTCCCTGTATTCCTCCAGAGACTCCCTGTGTTCCTCCAGAGACTCCCTGTGTTCCACCAGAGACTCCCTGTGTTCCTCCAGAGACTCTCTGTGTTCCTCCCGAGACCCCGACTCCCGAGACCCCGGCCCCCAGTGTTCCACCTGAGACCCCGACCCCCAGTGTTCCTCCTGAGACCCTGACCCTCTGTGTTCCTCCTGAGACCCTGACCCTCAGCGTTCCACCCGAGACCCTGACTCTATCCGTTCCTCCCGAGACCCAGACCCCCCGCGTTCCTACTGAGACCCCCTGTTCTCCACCAGAGACCCTGCCTCGGGGGGCTCGTCGTCGCCGTCTGTGGGCGGCCCCCGGGACTCCTCATCGCCACCTCCAGCGCCGTGGACAGCCGCCGGACCGCCTCCGGGGTTCCCGCCTCCAGCGTCACGGACGGCCGCCGGACCGGCTCCGGGGTTCCCGCCTCCAGCGCCGCGGACGACCACCGGACCACCTTCGTGGTTCCCGCCGCCGCGGACGACCGCCACCTCCGTGGTTCCCGCCTCCTTTGCCTCCGCCCACCCTGTGGGTAGTTTTTTGTTGTTTTTGGACTCTTGGCCCTTCCTGTGTTTCCGCCCACAATGGTGGGTTGTTTTTTGTTTTTTCTGGACTCTGGCCCCCCGTCCAGCGCCCCTCCGCCCACCCTTGTTGTGTTTTTGTTTTGTGGGCATCTGGTAGCCGCCCTTGAGGGGGGGGGTACTGTCAGGATCTGTGTTTTTCTGTGTTTATTTAGAGTTTTCTGTGTCCTTAAGTCTCTTCGTTGTCCTGTCCTCCCCTTGATTGTTCCCAGGTGTGTCTCGTCTCTGTGATTACCCTCCCGTGTATTTAACTCCACCTGTGTTCCTTGTTCCTTGTCGGGTCCTCGTCAATGTTTAGCTTATTTGTCGTCAGTGTCGAGTCTAGTTGTCGTCAGTGTTTCCATGTGCCTGCTGTTCGTTGTTTGGACTGTGCTTCGTCATTAAAACCATCATTATTCATCATACCTGGGTCCGCTGCATCTGCCTCACCAACCCTCACCACCCGCACTTCATGACAGCAATTTTGTTTACAGAGACTTCAGTATTCTTTTTTTTTCATTTCATTTGTTGATTCTGTTGTTTTGTTTATTTTGGATATTTTAATTGTCTTCCATTTCAGGTGTTAAATGTTTGTTAGAAATTAGAGGTTATTGATATTTGAGAGACTGTACTTTCATATTTATGCTATTACTATTATATTACTTGAGTCTCAAAACAACAATATAATTGTTTTTCGCTATAACCTCTGGGGCAATTTGTTGTCCATCAATATTTGTTATTGTGACAAGTCTGTTAAAAACTCAGTATCCAGGCAGCAGAGACAATATTCCACGGTAACGTGTCCTGAATGCTAATCCACGTCCTTTACTTTTGCAACTTCTGCGTCAAGACAGAAAATTTAGAGCTTTAACGGCAGATTAAAGTCTGATTTTCTTGTCAGCATGCATATCATGAGCCAAATACTGTATCTGTTGAAGCTTGACGTTTTGTTAAAATCTGTAGCTTAACAATAAGCTACAGGTAACTCAAGCAAAAATAAATGTCATTTTACATTGAAATGTTTGCTGAAATCAAAGTTTTAATTCATTTTCCCGTGAACTTCTCCAATGTGTTTTTAAGCTCCTGTACACCAAAATCACATTTTAAGTAATTTAAACAACACTTCTCTTTTATGGAGGTTGAATTGTAGTTTATGGAGTCGTATTAACATTTCACGTCAATACTTGAAGTTGGCGTCTTGAATGGACAGCTGAGCGACTGACGGGCCGTTTTCCAGACACGCTGATTTCAGTCCCACAGACAGACGTTGACTGGCAGCCGCTGATTTAAATGGATGAAGGAGCAACAGACAGACATGAGAGCAGCTTGTCAAACAGACCATTAGACGAGTAGATAATCAGAGATGAGCCGACGGTCTGACACACAATAGTAGCCGTTGTCTGATCTGTGCTGCATTCACATTCCCCTCTCACTGCTCTATTTAAATAACTTCGGGGTTTGTTTGTTTTGCTCACACAACCGGGCAGCTTTGTTTCTGCTGTCAGCATTGTTTCTTTCTCTGTTGAATTGTTGCGCAGCGAGCAGACCAAACAAACGCACCCACTCTTGGATGTGATTGAATTTGCAAACCATATATTTTCCTCTCTCTGTGTGTGGCGTGTTTCTTATTTTTACGTGTTTGTTTTTTTGTTTGCGTGTCAGGTAGAGACCTTGTCTGAGGAGGACGTGGATGCGTACCTGAGTCAGGCCGTGTGTCTGAGGCTGAAGTCGCCCTTGGAGCTTCGGCAGATCGAGGTCAGTCACACACGGATTATCATCAGCATCATTTAAAAAAAAAAAATGATTCAGATTTTTTTTCTCTCGTTTGTTGTGATAAACTATGTTAGGCTTTATGCTGGCCGAAAAGACAATGCATGCTTGAATTTACAGTAAACAAAGTCATCTTGTGGTAAACACAACTTGGAAAGAGCTTCCATTATTAGAAAGTTTAGGGAAAAAAGGAGAGGAGACGGCAAGAAAAGTGCTGACTTTCCTAGAAATCATGGAACAACTTTAAAAAAAAAGCTGGAGGAAAATGGTACAATAAACTACTCTGGTTGTATTTTGAACTATGGGAAAGTTTTAAGACGGCTGGAGATAGGCACCACTTCAAAAACACAAACTCTTACAAATAACTTTGGTCTAGTTCCCAGTGCAAATATCTTTGTACACTTGAACTAAGACAAAACTAACTTGCAAATAAATGTTCAGCCACACATAGAAGCATGGTTTAAGTCAATAATTCCTTAATATTGATGAAAAAGTACTAGCTCCACTGGTAAATTATTATTAATACATTTCTCTGTATTTTAAGGGAAGTAATCTGTCAATAGAGCAAGTACTTTTTCATGAATATTAAAGAATTATTGACTTAAAACAAGCTCCTATATATTGCTGAAAAGTTACTTGTAAGTTAGTTTAGTCGTATTTCAAGCATATTAAGATATTTGCACTACAAACTATATTATGATTATATTATGCAGTTTCAGATTTTCTCTTGTAGCCTTTAATTTCTTTTTTTCACAATTACTTTTGGATAACAGTCTTGGCTGGCGGTTGTCAAACCTCATGTTGAAAAGTCCAGAACAACGAATGATAAATAAAATAATAAAAATGGATCTTTATTCCTACAACTGTGTGTTTGTGAGCCTAACTTGTTTTTATTTTTCACAGTAAAGTTCTATGACCAACTAACTCGCTCACTCTTTGGTTACCTAGCAACTCACTCACTCTTCTTTAGTTACCTAGCAACAACCTGCTGAGTAACTTGGCTCAGCTGCAGTTTAAGGTTTCTCCACTGTGCCTCATAACTGCTTAGAAATAAAACTGGGTAAAACATGACGGGTCGCACCTCCAGTTTGGGAGTATTTTAGATATTTAAAACAAAAAACTAATAAATAATTATTGATATAAGACACTTATATCGTGATACTTTTTTCAGCCATAACGTCCAGCTCTACCAGGGCCGTAAGAAATTATTTTCCTTTTTCTAAATTCAGTTTTTTTTTCTTCTGTTCTTTTTTAGAATTTAAAGTTTTGGAAAGTAAACTAGTTCTCCAATCTATAGAAAATAATTATTTGGTTAATGTCTTAAGCTTTCAACGGTTCAGTTAAAAATTGACATGTTAATGCAGTGGTTCTCAAAGTGTGGGGCGCGCCCCCTAGGGGGCCGCAGTGCTATTACAGGGGGGGCGCAGGAAGCGGTATGGAAGAATGGAAAAATAAACAGTTACACAAAAGTGTAAAGATGGTTTGTAATTTGTTTTGTTGCAACCTGAAGAGTGAAATAAACTTCAGTGGAGTTTGAAAACAAAATATGTGTATTGGTTTATGTCTGGTTGAACGATGTGGTTGAACGATGTGTGTGCCCAGTTGACTTTTTTTTTTTCTTTTTTGGGGGGGATTTTATTGTAATCCATAAAGGGGCCCAGAAAATCTTTGGGAACCACTGGGGGGCCCAGAAGAAAATATTTGGGAAATGTAAATGCATTTAAAGCTGCTTAAACTTATATATTGATAATCTTGTCGTATCGAATATATTTTATATGAAAGTAAAGAAGCTTTTTTATCTATCAGGTGTGAGAATACTCTATAACTTTATATTTAATTTCAGTTTTCAGGGAGTTTAGTTAATCTAACGGTGAGATCCATCGGTTTCCTGCAGATGAGTGTTTTCACTCTCAGGAAAAACAGCCGCAGCGTTTCCTCCCTTTTTTCCTTTTTTTTTTTTTGTAGCCCCATTTATTTTTACAGCTTAATTACTGTACTCACGTCAAGTAATTTGTATTTTTTGCAGCTCGTCTGTTCTCCACACAATAATTAGGGCTGGGTGTTGATTTGAATGCGACGGTGAGGAGGAACTGAAGAGGGGCTTTAATTCGCTTACTGATTTTAAACTAAATGCACCACGCTGCAGTCTGACACAAAAAAACAGTTTCTAACAAATTGGTGGTTTATTAAATGAGAGTTTGTTTTTAACTGACTGTGTGTGTGTGGGGGTGTGTGTGCGTGTGTGTGTGTGTGTTAGAAGGAGGTAGGTTTTCAGTGTAGACAGGTTTTCGTTGCATTCCTCCCCATGGGACTGTGATTTTGGTGTGTGTGACAGGGAGGCTACGCTGGCGACAGTAGGCCGCCTGTCCTGGCTGACGCACACCACATGGAGCTATTTACACCACACACACTCCTCCCCATTGGACACACACACACACACAGGGACAGACACATTTCAGTCTTTGTCTCTGGCCTTTGTGTGTTCTCATGTTCTCCTACTCTAAGCATCCGACCACTTTCTCCTTTTTCTGTTTCTCTTCATGTTTCTCTGCGTCTCTTTTTTCCCTCTCCGTGTTGGTGTCAGTGTGTTTGTGTTCCCCTTTGGGCCCTTTGTGTCTCAGCTCAGTGATCCATTGTTTTCAGAAGATGAAGCTGTGTTTGACTGGAAGCAGGTGGCAGGCAGGGCTGTGTGTGTGTGTACATGTAATCACTGTTATCAGGGCTGTTTGCCAGAGGACAGGTGAGAGCAGACACACACACACACACTGGGGGAACATCTGCCTGCTGTTACCGACCGCTGTCCTTACCGTCTGCGTGTTTTCAGCTCTTAGTCGTTATTGTCTCCTCCAGTTTCGCCTTTTCTTTTTCCACAGTACACTATAAGTGTGTTTTTTTATTTATGAGGGGTTCTGTGGAGTACTAATGAGCAGTCAGTGTCTTAGATGCAGTAGACAGCTGTCCAAATTGGAGAATTTGGGAGAAGTTACCATTCTAAGACATTCAATCAGTCAATTGGGTTTATTTGTGAAGCACATTTCAGCAGCACGGCGGTTTAAGGTGCTTTACATAATAAAATTGCAAAATTATCATACAGTTAACAATTGACTTTGATGTTTGCCATCCCCAAAATCATACACATCAAATATTTTGGTCAGTGTTTCATTTATTATAGTTCAAAAGCAATTCTAAACATGTGAAGTTTTAGTCTTGATTTAAAGGAACTCAGTGTTTCAGCTGTTTTGCAGTTTTCTGGAGGTTTGTTCCAGTCATAGATACTCTGAGCAGAGGTCTTCATTAAGTGTTTTCATTTAGAGCAGGAGCTACAAACTCTAAACAAAAGCCATCAGAAAAAAAAAAAATCTGGTCGGATGAAAGTTACCGTAACAGCCCTTTTTTTTGACAGAAACTCATTTTTGATTTTTGTGTAAATTTCTCATTATTTTCAATCTCAATCTGTCAGCTGAAATTGAGTCACACGTTGTTTGTGGTGCCAAACACGAATAGACGTAGTCTTGGAGGCTAACCACATCTCATCATTTCTCCCATGTAAAACATGAACTAAGGATAGGAACAGACTGATATTACTCTGATGTTAATGAATACATATCAGGCTGCGTTCACACTGCAGCCTGAAGTGACCCAATTCTGATTTTTTATTTTTTTTTACGTAATTCGACCTGTATCTGATCTTTTCATGACAATCTGAACACTGAGCACTTCTTCTTTTTATGGCGGTTGGGAGAACACTGAGACCGCTGATGCTACTGCGCCCTCTACTGCAGTAGACTGAAAACTTCTGTGACGTCTGGAGTCACAGAGGCTGAAATCTTCCGACGTCAGGAGTCACAGAGGCTGAAAACTTCTATGACGTCAGGAGTAACAGAGACTGAAAACTTCTATGACGTCAGGAGTCACAGAGACTGAAAACTTCTATGACGTCAGGAGTCACAGAGGCTGAAGACTTCCGACGTCAGGAGTCACAGCGGCTGAAAACTTCTATGACGTCAGGAGTCACAGAGGCTGAAGACTTCCGACGTCAGGAGTCACAGAGGCTGAAAACTTCTGACGTCAGGAGTCACAGAGGCTGAAAACTTCTATGACGTCAGGAGTAACAGAGGCTGAAAACTTCTGACGTCAGGAGTCACAGAGGCTGAAAACTTCTGTGACGTCAGGAGTCACAGAGGCTGAAAACTTCTGTGACGTCAGGAGTCACAGAGGCTGAAAGCTTCTGTGATGTCAGGAGTCACAGAGGCTGAAAACTTCTGACGTCAGGAGTCACAGAGGCTGAAAACCTCTGACGTCAGGAGTCACAGAGGCTGAAAACTTCTGTGATGTCAGGAGTCACAGAGGCTGAAAACTTCTGATGTCAGGAGTCATAGAGGCTGAAAACTTCTGACGTCAGGAGTCACAGAGGCTGAAAACTTCTGTGACGTCAGGAGTCACAGAGGCTGAAAACTTCTGTGACGTCAGGAGTCACAGAGGCTGAAAACTTCTGACGTCAGGAGTCACAGAGGCTGAAAACCTCTGACGTCAGGAGTCACAGAGGCTGAAAGCTTCTGATGTCAGGAGTCACAGAGGCTGAAAACTTCTATGACGTCAGGAGTCAGAGGCTGAAAACTTCTGATGTCAGGAGTCACAGAGGCTGAAAACTTCTGATGTCAGGAGTCACAGAGGCTGAAAACGTCTGACGTCAGGAGTCACAGAGGCTGAAAACTTCTATGACGTCAGGAGTCACAGAGGCTGAAAACTTCTGATGTCAGGAGTCACAGAGGCTGAAAACTTCTGTGACATCAGGAGTCACAGAGGCTGAAAACTTCTGACGTCAGGAATCACAGAGCCTGAAAACTTCTGTGACATCAGGAGTCACAGAGGCTGAAGACTTCCGACATCAGGAGTCACAGCGGCTGAAAACTTCTATGACGTCAGGAGTCACAGAGGCTGAAGACGTCTGACGTCAGGAGTCACAGAGGCTGAAGACGTCTGACGTCAGGAGTCACAGGGGCTGAAAACTTCTATGACGTCAGGAGTCACAGAGGCTGAAGACTTCTGACGTCAGGAGTCACAGAGGCTGAAAACTTCTGACGTCAGGAGTCACAGAGGCTGAAACGTCCGACGTCAGGAGTCACAGAGGCTGAAAACTTCTGTGACGTCAGGAGTCACAGAGACTGAAAACTTCTGTGACGTCTGGAGTCACAGAGGCTGAAAACTTCTGTGACGTCTGGAGTCACAGAGGCTGAAGACGTCTGACGTCAGGAGTCACAGGGGCTGAAAACTTCTATGACGTCAGGAGTCACAGAGGCTGAAAGCTTCTGACGTCAGGAGTCACAGAGGCTGAAAACTTCTGTGACATCAGGAGTCACAGAGGCTGAAGACGTCTGACGTCAGGAGTCACAGAGGCTGAAAACTTCTGTGACGTCAGGAGTCACAGGGGCTGAAAACTTCTGTGACATCAGGAGTCACAGAGGCTGAAGACGTCTGACGTCAGGAGTCACAGAGGCTGAAAACTTCTGTGACGTCAGGAGTCACAGGGGCTGAAAACTTCTATGACGTCTGGAGTCACAGAGGCTGAAGACTTCTGACGTCAGGAGTCACAGAGTCTGAAAACTTCTGTGACGTCAGGAGTCACAGAGGCTGAAAGCTTCTGACGTCAGGAGTCACAGAGGCTGAAAACTTCTGTGACGTCAGGAGTCACAGAGGCTGAAAACTTCTGTGACGTCAGGAGTCACAGAGGCTGAAAACTTCTGTGACGTCAGGAGTCACAGGGGCTGAAAACTTCTATGACGTCTGGAGTCACAGAGGCTGAAAACTTCTGTGACGTCAGGAGTCACAGAGGCTGTAAACTTCTGACGTCAGGAGTCACAGAGGCTGAAAACTGTGACGTCAGGAGTCACAGAGGCTGAAAGCTTCTGACGTCAGGAGTCACAGAGGCTGAAAACTTCTGTGACGTCAGGAGTCACAGAGGCTGTAAACTTCTGACGTCAGGAGTCACAGAGGCTGAAAACAGTGACGTCAGGAGTCACAGAGGCTGAAAGCTTCTGACGTCAGGAGTCACAGAGGCTGAAAACTTCTGACGTCAGGAGTCACAGAGGCTGAAAACTTCTATGACGTCAGGAGTCACAGAGGCTGAAAACTTCTATGACGTCAGGAGTCACAGAGGCTGAAAACTTCTGTGACGTCAGGAGTCACAGAGGCTGAAAACTTCTGTGACGTCAGGAGTCACAGAGGCTGAAAACTTCTGTGACGTCAGGAGTCACAGAGGCTGAAAACTTCTTTGACGTCAGGAGTCACAGAGGCTGAAAACTTCTGTGACGTCAGGATTCACAGAGGCTGAAAACTTCTTTGACGTCAGGAGTCACAGAGGCTGAAAACTTCTGTGACGTCAGGAGTCACAGAGGCTGAAAACTTCTGTGACGTCAGGAGTCACAGAGGCTGAAAACTTCTGTGACGTCAGGATTCACAGAGGCTGAAAACTTCTTTGACGTCAGGAGTCACAGAGGCTGAAAACTTCTTTGACGTCAGGAGTCACAGAGGCTGAAAACTTCTGTGACGTCAGGAGTCACAGAGGCTGAAAACTTCTGATGTCAGGAGTCACAGAGGCTGAAAACTTCTGTGACGTCAGGAGTCACACAGGCTGAAAGCTTCTGACGTCAGGAGTCACAGAGGCTGAAAACTTCTGACGTCAGGAGTCACAGAGGCTGAAAACTTCTATGACGTCAGGAGTCACAGAGGCTCAAAACTTCTATGACGTCAGGAGTCACAGAGGCTGAAAACTTCTGTGACATCAGGAGTCACAGAGGCTGAAAACTTCTGTGACGTCAGGAGTCACAGAGGCTGAAAACTTCTGACGTCAGGAGTCACAGAGGCTGAAAACTTCTGTGACATCAGGAGTCACAGAGGCTGAAGACTTCCGACATCAGGAGTCACAGCGGCTGAAGACTTCCGACATCAGGAGTCACAGCGGCTGAAAACTTCTATGACGTCAGGAGTCACAGAGGCTGAAGACCTCTGACGTCAGGAGTCACAGAGGCTGAAAACTTCTATGACGTCAGGAGTCACAGAGGCTGAAGACGTCTGACGTCAGGAGTCACAGAAGCTGAAAACTTCTGTGACCTCTGGAGTCACAGAGGCTGAAAACGTCTGTGACGTCTGGAGTCACAGAGGCTGAAGACGTCTGACGTCAGGAGTCACAGGGGCTGAAAACTTCTATGACGTCAGGAGTCACAGAGGCTGAAGACTTCTGACGTCAGGAGTCACAGAGGCTGAAGACGTCTGACGTCAGGAGTCACAGAGGCTGAAGACGTCTGACGTCAGGAGTCACAGAGGCTGAAAACTTCTGTGACGTCAGGAGTCACAGAGGCTGAAAACTTCTATGACGTCTGGAGTCACAGAGGCTGAAGACTTCTGACGTCAAGAGTCACAGAGGCTGAAGACTTCTGACGTCAGGAGTCACAGAGGCTGAAGACTTCTGTGACGTCAGGAGTCACAGAGGCTGAAAACTTCTGTGACGTCAGGAGTCACAGAGGCTGAAAACTTCTGTGACGTCAGGAGTCACAGGGGCTGAAAACTTCTATGACGTCTGGAGTCACAGAGGCTGAAGACTTCTGACGTCAGGAGTCACAGAGGCTGAAAACTTCTATGACGTCAGGAGTCACAGAGGCTGAAAACTTCTGACGTCAGGAGTCACAGAGGCTGAAAACGTCTGACATCAGGAGTCACAGAGGCTGAAAACTTCTTTGACGTCAGGAGTCACAGAGGCTGAAAACTTCTATGACGTCAGGAGTCACAGAGGCTGAATACTTCTGTGACGTCAGGAGTCACAGAGGCTGAAAACTTCTGTGACGTCAGGAGTCACAGAGGCTGAAAACTTCTGACGTCAGGAGTCACAGAGGCTGAAAACTTCTATGACGTCAGGAGTCACAGAGGCTGAAAACTTCTGTGACATCAGGAGTCACAGAGGCTGAAAACTTCTGTGACATCAGGAGTCACAGAGGCTGAAAACTTCTGACGTCAGGAGTCACAGAGGCTGAAAACTTCTGTGACATCAGGAGTCACAGAGGCTGAAGACTTCCGACATCAGGAGTCACAGCGGCTGAAAACTTCTATGACGTCAGGAGTCACAGAGGCTGAAAACTTCTGTGACATCAGGAGTCACAGCGGCTGAAGACTTCCGACATCAGGAGTCACAGCGGCTGAAAACTTCTATGACGTCAGGAGTCACAGAGGCTGAAAACTTCTGTGACGTCAGGAGTCACAGAGGCTGAAACTTCCGACGTCAGGAGTCACAGAGGCTGAAAACTTCTATGACGTCAGGAGTCACAGAGGCTGAAACGTCTGACGTCAGGAGTCACAGGGGCTTAAAACTTCTATGACGTCAGGAGTCACAGAGGCTGAAGACTTCCGACGTCAGGAGTCACAGAGGCTGAAAACTTCTGACGTCAGGAGTCACAGAGGCTGAAAACTTCTATGACGTCAGGAGTAACAGAGACTGAAAACTTCTGACGTCAGGAGTCACAGAGGCTGAAGACTTCCGACGTCAGGAGTCACAGAGGCTGAAAACTTCTATGACGTCAGGAGTCACAGAGACTGAAAACTTCTGTGACGTCTGGAATCACAGAGGCTGAAATCTTCCGACGTCAGGAGTCACAGAGGCTGAAAACTTCTATGACGTCAGGAGTAACAGAGACTGAAAACTTCTATGACGTCAGGAGTCACAGAGGCTGAAGACTTCCGACATCAGGAGTCACAGCGGCTGAAAACTTCTATGACGTCAGGAGTCACAGAGGCTGAAGACTTCCGACGTCAGGAGTCACAGAGGCTGAAAACTTCTGACGTCAGGAGTCACAGAGGCTGAAAACTTCTATGACGTCAGGAGTAACAGAGACTGAAAACTTCTGACGTCAGGAGTCACAGAGGCTGAAAACTTCTATGACGTCAGGAGTCACAGAGACTGAAAACTTCTGTGACGTCTGGAGTCACAGAGGCTGAAATCTTCCGACGTCAGGAGTCACAGAGGCTGAAAACTTCTATGACGTCAGGAGTCACAGAGACTGAAAACTTCTATGACGTCAGGAGTCACAGAGACTGAAAACTTCTGTGACGTCTGGAGTCACAGAGGCTGAAATCTTCCGACGTCAGGAGTCACAGAGACTGAAAACTTCTATGACGTCAGGAGTCACAGAGACTGAAAACTTCTATGACGTCAGGAGTAACAGAGACTGAAAACTTCTATGACGTCAGGAGTCACAGAGACTGAAAACTTCTATGACGTCAGGAGTCACAGAGACTGAAAACTTCTATGACGTCAGGAGTCACAGAGACTGAAAACTTCTATGACGTCAGGAGTAACAGAGACTGAAAACTTCTATGACGTCAGGAGTCACAGAGACTGAAAACTTCTATGACGTCAGGAGTCACAGAGACTGAAAACGTCTATGACGTCAGGAGTCACAGAGGCTGAAAACTTCTGACGTCAGGAGTCACAGAGACTGAAAACGTCTATGACGTCAGGAGTCACAGAGGCTGAAAACTTCTGACGTCAGGAGTCACAGAGACTGAAAACTTCTATGACGTCAGGAGTCACAGAGGCTGAAGACGTCTGACGTCAGGAGTCACAGAGGCTGAAGACTTCTGTTACTTCTGACGTCACAGAGTCTGAAGTCACTGTGAAGTCTTTGTTACTCCTGAACTTTAACTTTCATGTTCAACTAAAGGTTATTTTAGTCATAATTCTAATTACTATCTTAAAAAATATATTTTTTATTTATGACTTTTTTATGCAATCAGAAATACACTGAAATATACGAATAAGGAATTAATTCAAATCCTTTTTAAATAAGAAAATATTAATTTTATTTCCTAAATAGCATGCTTGATCAGCGGTAGCAAAGGGTGCATCTGCAGCTGAAAATGATCTCTAACATCAACATTTGAAAAGCTGTGTCCTTTGTGCTTGACTTAACGTTAATGCGCTGTAGAGTTGAAAATGTGTTTTAGTGTGAGATTATTTTTTTCACTGAATTTGAACCAGGTGAAGCTAAAACTGCCACTTGATGAGTTTTGGGCAGAACGTATTTACAGACAGTTTTTCTTATCTCAAATGCAAAATGTATATATTTTTGTACATTTTGCCTTGAGTACTGTTCTGAGGATGTTGTTCTTTTGTCAAATAACTTTTTTGAGTCTTTATACTCCAGTTAATGATTAATCAGTTACTAAATTAGTTGACAATCACTTCAATAATTGATTAATCACCATTATCCCCATTAAGTATTTCAGCTCCCAATATTTGCGACTGTTTATTGCTAGCATTTAATTTATAAAAAGTTTTAGTTTTGTCTTCTGATTTATAGCACTAAATCAGAAACTCAGTCCGATTGTTAGCTTTTATTTATATTAACAGTACCGTATTTTCCGCATTATAAGGCGCATAGAATAGACGCTACAGTAGAAGCTGGGGTTACATTATGCATCCATTAGATGGAACTGCGCTAAAGGGAACGTCAACAAAACAGTCAGATAGGTCAGTTAAACTTTATTAATAGATTACAAACCAGCGTTCTGAAAACTCCGTTCATTCCCAAAATGAATAAACAGCTGTTTTATTATTTTCCCCGAGGTAAAGTCAGTGACGTGGTATTTTCTTGACACAGTTTATCTTTTAACAACAGCAAGGTATAACATATAGTGGAGGGGAACTTTTCCTCGATTCAATAAACACGTAAAAAACAGTCTGATACTGTTATGGTAAATCAAACGTTAGTGCGATCACAATATATATCCACTTCCTCACCATTGATTCATTCATGTTAAATTCTCTCGCTGCTCTATTCCCGTGTTCTACTGCATCACTGATCGCCTTGAGCTTAAACTCTGCGTCATAAGCGTGTCTCTTAATAGGAGCCATTTTGGGGTCTTTACACAAAACCCAGCGTGCACTGCACGCTTCTTCTTCTACGGGGGAAAATGAAATCGGCGGCTGCTTACCGTAGTTGCGAGACCTGTTGTGGCTCAATATTGGTCCATATATAAGGCACACCGGATTATAAAGCGCACTGTCGGCGTTTGAGAATTTTGAAGGTTTTTAGGTGCACCTTATAGTGCGGAAAATACGGTAGTTTTATCATAAAACTGCAATGTTGAGATAAAAGATTGTAGATTTCAAAGGTATTTTAATGTGCATGTCGAATTTTTTCACAGCTGGAAATCTCTGAAGTGTGTCTTGTGTGTTGTCTGTATACACAAGTGCAGCATCACCTGTTCTCCTGTTGAGAGAGTAGAGATTGCTTGACTCATCCATAGACTGCAGCAGTGCCTGCAGTTTTTAAGATTTAGTATTAAAATCACTAGGTTTTCACATGTAATTTGTTTCTCTTTAACGTAGCTTAGCATGCTATTTACCATCATCATGATTGTACTTCTGGATAAAAGTAAAACTTGGTCAGGGCGCTCACATTCTTGGACTGTTTTGTTATCTTGACCTTATCTTCGCTTGATAGTCTCAACTCTTCAGGAAGTAGGTAGACAGATAGCTGGACGGATTTGTCCTCGCTATCTGACAGCTAACAGGGCAGCGCAACAGTGAAGTGGGTGGCTTGAGCTGGATGTAATTGGCTACTTTATGTCAGGGAAGCAGATAAGGTCGGGCAGTTGAAGTTGCCAAAGCAGATTTATTGCGGTGTATTGGGGCAAAAGTGTATTTGTGCCAAAAAACAGAAATTTTGAGTTTATTCTAGAAAATTCTTGGAATTAACCTAAAAATTTTCACGTTTTTTTCTTGCAAATTTTTGACTTTTCAAATGCAGAATTTACAAGTTTTTTACAGAACATTCCAGAAATTAAACAAAAACTTTCTGAGTTTTTTTTTCTAGCAAATTCCTCATTTGGAGCTCAGAAATGTTCACATTTATTTCTAGAAAATTTCAGTTGTTTTGGAAGAAATTTACTCCTTCCTTTTTTTCTATCTATACAATCTAATACGCCGTTGTACTGATTAGCTTTGCCACCATGTGGGTTAAGTTTTTTCTGCAAGTTTTGATTCCTAACAAAAAATAAAAACATGGATGAAAACAACTCATTACTGGTGCTAACACTGTTATGAAAACCCCAAAAAGCAAAAGGAAAATCTAGTATTTTGTATCGAAACACAACCACATGTCTCACAAGCAAACAAACAGATGTGGTGAGTTGATGTTGAAGTTTTAATGAAAGAATAATTAAGAACGTACAACACAAGAAGGGAAACACAAGGAGCAAGAGCAGAAACAAGCAGGCAAAACATAACACTAATGGAATAAAGATAAATAAACAGAAGGAGTAAATAATAAACATGGACCAACAGGGTCTCACATTGTTTAGATAGCAGGAATTTGACTACTCATAGGTTCTCCTCAATCAAAATAACAAAACTTAACCAAAACAGAGAGACGTAGACTGACTCAGAGTAAATTATTGTCCTGGAAAAATGGCTCCACCACCAGAGCACAGCTGATAAACAAACTGACAAATACTCCGAACTAACTCATCCATGAAGTGATAATGCAGTATGAAGCGAAACACATTAAATACCTGACCACACAACCAGAAAACCACCTTCTTTCCACACAGTTTGGGTTATATAATCAGGTTCAAAGGCTTCCTAGGTGGTCTCTTGTTCATTAATTTGTCTTGAACACAAAAAGGCGTGAAGGATAAATTGCCAGAGAAGATTATCCATTGTTTAGTTCTTGTAGTCTCTGCAGTGGTTCATTATTCAACATGTTCCGAGGAAATGGATCGTTTTTGCAATGAGGCCGTTATTCCATTGCATTCAGCGATATTTGGCTCTGATTGTAAGATTAGTTTTGTGATTTCTTGAAACAAGTTGCTTTGCAGTGTCTGTTATATCAGCTTATTAGTAAAACTTCCTTCTAAAATGTTATTTATTTATTAGATTATTTATTTATTTAGTTATTAGAAATTGACGATATATCTGAAAAACATATCACAATATCAGCATTTCATATCAGTCGATATCGATGACATCGGTAATTGTTGAGTAGTTTTTTGTTTTAAATATCTGAAATACTGCCAAACTGGTAACGTGACCTTCTCTGTTTTGTCCACAGTTTTCACTCCAAACTTGTTTTTTATTTTGATTTGTAAGCAAACAAAAAAGTTAAGTGGTTCGATTAAAAATCTTTAGAATGTGCCAATTTCTTAATCTTAATCTGATTAAACGTCAGAATAATCAGTTACTAAAATAATCTTTAGTTAAAATTATAATAAAAGAAGATAAAATTTAGGAGTAAATAATTCTAATAAAGTCAAGCTAAGATAAAGCTAGACAATATAGCTAAAAGTGTGTCAAAAAAAAGCATTTCATATTGATAATTATTGATTAGTTTTGTTGTTTTAAATATCTGAAATGCTGCCAAACTAGTGACGTGACCTTTACCGTTTTATCCACAGTTTTCACTTCATGCTGTTGTGTTTTTTATCTTTAAGCAGTTAAGAGGCACGGAGGAGAAACTTTAAACTGCTGCCGCGGCAGTTACTCAACATGTGGTTGCTAGGTAACCAAAGAGTGAGCGAGTGAGTTGCTAGGCAACCAAAGAGTGCAGTGAGTTGGTTAAACCCACCAACTTTGCTTAGCTCACCGAGGAGGGTTAAGCAGATAAAGTCTATATCTACCAGAATGCTTTGCGGTTCAGTGAATATTCTGCATATTGAGTATTAAATATTCTATCAGATCTATTATGTATTTGTTAACAAATTTGTGTCTTTGTTTTGTTGAATTGTCTTGCCTTTGTGAAGCACTATGTGATCTATATGTCTGTGAAAGGCACTAAAAATTTTTTATTTTTACTTACCTACTTATTTTAATGCTGATATTTATCACGTGTCTTTTGTGATTCATATTGGAATTGATTTATTGTCCAGCCCTAATTGTTATTAAGGGGCCCAACATCCAATCTTGAAGAGTTTTCACTTCTTGGAAGTCAAATGAGTCCCATATATTGGTGCTAAAAAAGTAAATTACTTGAAAACAGAATCCCTTCAGAGCATGCAAGCATGACTTTGATCACCAATGTTCTGTTTCATATTTTTATGCCTCCTAACTCTCGCACCCGTTAGTAAATCAAATAGAAAAAAAACAAATGTGGTGGAGGCAATCCAAAATGAGAACCAGAGAACTTTCTCTGTTCTCAGCTGCCTGTCCTTTCGAGTCGAGCCGTGCAGCTGGGATCGCTCTACGTCCGAGGACTGAGCCACCTGCTGGGAGCCAACAATGCCAGCGGCTGTGCGCTGCCCAGCGCCGCTCTGATGCCTTGGCACGGCTTTGACGGACGGCTGTTCCACTCCAAGTACCTGCTGGCACACAGCGGCGCGGAGAAGTCTGAGCTGCTGGACAGAGATGTGAGTGCAGACTTAAGAGAGCTTGATTGAGTCAACACTAAGGCAGAGGAAAAGAGGATTCATTCACATTTAAACATCATACTCCTGACTGAAATGTGAGAAATGTGAGGTTTTAGATATTGAGTTAAGTGAAATCCTTGAAAATGCTTTTCAGGGTTTGGAAAGTGGTTTATTTTAATATGAAGTCCTTGAAGGTTTTTAAGGACTTTTTATTAAAGTGTAGTCTAATGTTTAATTAAAAGCCTAAATTTACTGGATGGTTTTACATACCTTGGCATTAATATTAGTTCCTCGTATGATCAAATTTACCGAAAGAATTACACATCATTAATTAATAAAACCAAGACAGAGCTGGAACGATGGATGGATCTCCCACTATCTTTGATTGGCAGAGTTAACTCAATTAAAATGTCTATATTACCTAAATTTATTTACTTATTTCAATGTGTCCCCTTAAAAGTCCCAATGACATTTTTTAAAGATTTAGATAAAGCAATATCTCTATTTTTATGGCGGAAGAAGGTCCCAAGAGTTAAGCTTCTTACTTTACAGGCTCCCTATGCTAAAGGTGGATTAAATCTTCCAAATTTCAGAATGTATTACCTAACCTCCCAGTTCCGTATTTTATGGATGTGGATTTATTCAAATGGCAACGATGTGAGGTGGATCTCGATAGAGCAACAAGAGTTGAAATCCATGTCATTATCAACCATTCCCTTCTTGAGTTCAAAAAAGCAACTTTCTACAATTACATCAAATTCTTTAATTCTAGCTACCTACAACGCATGGCTTCAGTTACACGCTCTCTTAAACCTAAACATAAAATTGTTGGTTAACACACCACTTAAAGATAACCCCAACATTCCTCAACCTATAACAGATGGTATACTACAAACTTGGGTTAGAAAAGGCATTAGATCAGTAGGCGACCTTTATACCAATAATGTTTTTGCCAGCTTCGATCAATTATCTGAATTTTATGACTTGCATAGGCACAGTTATTTCAAATATTTGCAGATTAGACATTGGATTAAGAGCCAAACATTAGAGATATTCCCAAGTAAACCAGAGGAAACCTTGCTTGAATCATGTTTATTAGATCCTAAACGTACTACTACAAAAGGACTTATTTCTTGTATTTACAAAATTGTTCTTGACTATTCACCAGCTTATGACAAGTATTCGAAAAAATCGAAATGGGAGTTGGACTTAAACTGCAACTATGATGACAAAAGCTGGAGCAGATTACTAAATTCATCTCAAACAATATTAACATCAACAAAACACAGACAAATTCAATTTAATATTTTTCACCGCATATATTATACCCCATATAGGTTGAATAAGGTGAATGCCAGTATCACTGACAAATGCCAGAGATGTAAGACATCTGTAGGGGATCTTCTTCATATGCTTTGGAATTGTGTACACTTGCAAACCTACTGGGATAATGTAATTCTGGTAACATCAGCAGTTTGTGGACTTTCTTTAGATCCTGACCCCAGGATTTGGATACTTGGAGATATTATGTCCTTGAAATTAAATTCTTGCAAGAAACACTTTGTTTTGTTAGCATCATCTGCAGCAAAAAAATGTATACTTAAAAATTGGAAATCTATGGAACCTCCAAACCAGAAACATTGGATCAACGAACTGTTGTCATACTGCACTCCTGAAAAAATTCTCCATTCAATACGTGGGACATTGGCTAAGTTTGACCGGATATGGACTCCCTTCCTGGACATTTTAACCAGAATAGACCTGAGAGACTGATCTGTATTGATCTTTGCTGCCTTGTTTCAATTCTTTTAATATTTTTGTTGTATCCTTTTCCCTTTACTCTGGCCTATCAAAAGTGTGGGTAGTGCTAAATGTAATACTACTACATGTGTTGTTACATGGAGAGAGCGGGTGGGCTGGGTGGGTTTTATTTCTGAATTTTTTTTTTTTTTTTTTTTTTTTTTGGCGGGGGGGGATTTCCACAGGGAAAAAAAAAAGAATAATATTGTACTTTGGATGTAGATTTTGTATGGACATACATTCTGAATAAATATATATATACAAAAGGGGAAAAAAAAAGAAAAAGTTTCCCACTTGGAGAACTATAGCAGTGAGCCAGTTACAATGAGCAATAAATCAATTCATTGCATGATAAAAAAAAAAAAAAAAAAAAGCCTAAATTTACACACTGTTAAAAAAAAGTCTTTAAAAAAGACTAATTTAAATTAGAGAGAGTGGTTTTTACAGTGCAGTTGGAACCAGATATTTAAAAATAATAAAAACACACTTTTTATTTCACTGTCAGGAGTTAAATCAGACTAAAAATTTCTTGTTTTATATTATTAGTTAGAATCAGCAAAATTATTTCTCTTTGCTAAATGACAGAAAAGCTAGCAAGAACATTTTTTAAAATATACAAACTTTCTTTGTATAGTGTGCTTTAAGCATTTAATTTGAACAGGAAGGTCATTTATATTAACATGATTTGTTAGGATTTTTCCAATGTGATGAATATTTATTGTTCCTAATGGCTTAATGACTTATTGATCTGTGTAGTGAAAATAAAGTTAGACTTTTATTTTACATGTAATTATGGTCATTGTTAGACTTTTTGTTCATGTTTTGTTCTTGGACCAATCAGGTTTATATTTAGTTGAATTTATATCCTGCTGTGGAATGCAGAATACTACCACAAGACTTTATTAATAACAGTAATAAATAATATATAGTAGTGAACTGAAACTGTCTATTTTTTTTTACTTCATTTGGTGCTGTAGAAGTTTGAAAACTTACTTTTAAAATGCTTGAAAAATAATTGAATTTCATTGTGGGAAAAGTGTATAAACCCTGTGAATTACTGTATATGTGGCCTTATGTTGGTATAAACTCTAAATAAATCTGCGTTTCTTTCTAGATGTTCTCCCTTTCTCAGTTTGTTCAGCTGAAGGAGAAACTTCTGGAAACCTGCAGGAAGAGAGGCAGGATCCTCCAGTCCAGACCCAGAGAAACACAGAAAAACCTTCGATACTCAAACACTTCAGGTGAGACTGCAGACTCACCATTTATTTCCTGTTAATATACAACGTTCGATAAAGTAGATGTTGATTCAGCGGGATGCATAAAGCAGCGTTTTGGTCCTCAATTAAGTTTTTGTTTTCCAAATCAAGAAACAAACCTCAGAATTGCTGGAGAGAGATTACATTCCTGTGTTTTACTCCTGATGAAAACATAAACTGGAAACCACACATCAGTAATTTAAAGACAAACATATCAGAGACAACTGGGTTATTATATAAAGTGGAAGACTCACTGAATGATGAAAGCGCTGGTGATATTATACAATTCACTGATTGTTCCTTGCTGGACCAATTATGTAGAAGTCTGGGGGAAATGCTTGTAAAAGCGTTTACCAAGTCATATTTTTATTTTGACAGAAAGCTAATAGGATTATGATCAGAAAATGATACAAAGACCCAACAAATCCGTCGTTCCTGAACTTGAAATTGATAAAATCTCACAACTAATGCACAAGTAACGTTTAAAATACAAAATATATGACCGGTAAATTTGCACAAAAGATTTATTCAAAAAGATTGCATTTATAGTTATATAAAGTATAAGAGATTTTTTAAAAATCTAAAAAAAAAAAAAAAAAACCCCGACGTATTTCAGTTGTATTTCCAAAAATGGAATAAATGTGCTGAATAACATGTCTGAAGAAACCAAAGTATATTAATTTTATAATATCACTATCTGTACGCTATAACAATCAAAATTACTTTTTTTTATTTCATTGACATTCTCCTGCATATTCTGTAAAAAGAATGGGTTTTTTTTTGTTTTTCTGTAAAGGTGTTGTAAGAAGGTATTACATATGTATCTACATGTTTCTGTCTTGAAGAAAAACATTTTATTAACACAAAAAAGAAGTTTATAAATAAAACTACTTGAAAAGTGTGTCTGAATCTATAAAACTTATCATTCAACTTTTCATTGAATGAAAATAGAAATATTAGAAGTTCTGAATATTTTTTTAATAACCACCTCTAATTTAGTTCACGTCCCTTTAGAATAAAGAAATACTTTTTATTTTTCTTTCTGTGCTGTGGATGTTTATTCTCTATTGCTTTTTGTTTGATGTAATTATGCCTGGACTCTTTGGAACAGATGTTTGATCTTGAAACCTTCCTCAAGGGTCAGAAAGGAAAAAAAATTAAGAGTCGTTCTGCTGTTTTTAGGATCCTGTGGCTCAAATGCATTCCAGAAAACCTCAATGTCCTCGTTGAGCCATGGGGACCCTAAACGTCAAACCTGCTTTCCCAATCTGTTTCTTGTTTAGTAACTTTCTACTGCAACAGGATGAACAAGCTCAGATATTGAGCAGAAGAATCACTGTGAAAGCTGTTCATATCAGGCACTTCAGAGGCTGAAGTTGGAGTCTTAAGAAGATTTCACAGTGTATTTATTTACATCTTTTCAGATGTCTTTTTAAGAATGAACAGAAAATGTAACAGTTTATTTGCAGGTTATACAGAGAAACCTCAACTCATTAAGGTAATAAACCAAAACAAAAACATAAAATAACACGTGAGCCCAATAAACTGAAATAAGGCAATTATAATAATATTTAAAAGAGAGTTAATTAACAATATAAGCTCTTTTTGCTGAGTGAAAAATAAGGATGGAGTTCCTTTCTCTTAATATACAGATCTGGAAAAACTGAAGAGTCCACTGCACTGAACCACATTGAAAACCTTTTACTTATTCCACCAAATATTGATTTCTGAACTCTTCCTGAGTTAAAACATTAATATTGTTGTTTCTAAATGAATATTAACTTGAGGTTATTATTTGAGGTCTGAAAGCTCTGCATCTTTTTCTGTATTTTGACCATTTCTCATTTTCTGCAAATAAATACAAAATTGTTGCTTTGAATTTCAGAGACATGTTGTCAGTAGTTCATAGAATAAAAGAATAATGTTAATTTTACTCAAACATAAACCTGTAAAAAGTAAAATCAGAGAAACTGATCATTGTAAGTGGTGAGCTGAGCAAAGTTGGTGGGATCAACTAACTCACTCACTCTTTGGTTACCTAGCAACTCGCTCACTCTTTGGTTACCTAGCAACAACATGCTGAGTAACTGCCGCAGCAGCAGTTTAAGTTTCCCCACTGTGCCCCAATTAAGTTGTTTTCTTTCAGCATACTTCATCATAGCTTGAAAGAATATTATATTTTATTATTTTCTCAAAAGTAGTTTTGATCTATAGACACATCATATTTTATTATCTGCTATTTTTCTCATTTGGAAGCTTAATGTAAAACAGAACGATACAGCAACTTGGAGAGTCAGAAAAACATCAACATAATGTTTTAATATTTCGAGAAAAGATGCAGCATTTTGTCTGGACTAACAGTTTATTGTATTCTGTAATCTAGAAGAGTACAGAATTTATTTAAAGAAAAAAAGTCCAAATTTAAGAGTTGTTTTCTTCCTCACTTCATTTTTTTAAATCATAAGCTTTATGTTTCACTATAGTGCTCTAACTGATCTGACAATTGATCTACGCTTGTAGTTCTCTTAACAGAACCACATTACCCAGAGGGCCGTGCTGTAATGAAGTCCATGTGTGCTGTGGTGGTAATGCATACTTCTTTTTGTGTGCGGACACTCACACGCCCACACACACACACACACACTCGGTGCTGTGTGCGGCTTGGTGGTGGCTTGCTTTGTCAGGGCAGCAGTAATAGCAGGTTTCTGTTTATAGGCTGGGAGAGCTCTATTTTAAGACACACAACAAGACGAACTGATTACAGACTCCTCACGTCTGTCTCTCCCCTTCCCCTCCATGGCTCCCCTCTCCCTCACTCCTTCACTCCTTCAGTCTTTGTCCTTTCAGTTTCATGCTTTTCTTTTCTCTTTAAATCCTAATTCACCTCCTTACCTTCAGGTTGCATGCTGATTTCTAGCGCCACAATGCAGCTGCAGCTTTTAACCGTAACATTTCCAACCTTCGTCTTTGGGTGCCGTGTTGGCGCCGACTCTCGGATTTGCGCTGGACTGTGAGCTTTCTGCCCAGGGCGACCCGTTGTGGGTCTCAGTAGGATGTTTCTGGTTTCATAGATGAATGATATACACTCCTCGTGTCTCAGAGCTTCATTTCTGTTGGACACAGACACCAATCATTATTACAGAACTGTGGGGAGATGAAGTGTGTGTGTGAGAGAGTAGTGGTGGCGCTATGTGGTATCATTGAGAAGCCCGGTTTGGTTTTTGTTTGGAATCGGGCCTGATGTTTAGTCTCCTCAGCGAATATCTCCTCTGCCTGTCTGCCCTCGCAATCACGCTCCGACATTGAGTCCAGAATAGCTGCTCTCCCACGTCCTAAAGGGAAACAGACGTTAAATTGCAGAATATAAAATATGACCAGAGAGCTGCGATCTTCCTCTAATAACAATCATTTTAATCCTCACAGATTCAATCTCCTTGACAGGTTTTAGAAGATAAAATAGTCAACAAAGTAGAGCCTAAAAATCTTGTGTGGTTGTGGCCTAACATGCCTTTCACCAGCACTTGGCATCTATTCGTGTGCTTTTTTTACTCACTTAACACTCAGACTTTATATTGTGGCCCCTTTCAGTTTAGTAGACCACATGTCTCTTTTGATAAAGTCTAAACCTGGACTTGGATGTTTTTTATTTTTTGTAGTTTGTAATAAAATCACACACAGCTGCCTGATTTGCCTTTGTTAAAAAACAAACCCTACAGACTTTTTCTTAACTTTAAATGCGGAGCGTCAACCAGCATGTAGTGGTGTTTTTTTCTGACGAGATCTCAGAAAAATAAAACTATGGAGAATAAACTAATTGTCGATGTTTGTTCTTGACCTGTAATCTACGACCAATCGAGCTATAACTACAGAGACGGGAATATAAAGGACCTGACTTGGGAGAGGATCAGCGAGGAAGTTGGAATGTTAATAAGTTATAACTTTTACTATTTATATTTCCCCACATTTGAGCTATCCAAATCCATCCAGCAAAAACATTAAACGTTAAATAAATGTTGTATTTAGTTGGACGAAACATTGCAGGAGACGGTGGAAGAGTTTGAGGGAGTCTCCTCTCAACACCCTGACGGTTTTGACACGTCTCACATGAAGCGTCGGAAACGTTTTTTGACACGCGAAACGTTTTCGGTGTGAACGCAGCATAATGAAAATGCAGCTATAGATTCAACAATCCCTCATTTCAAAGCGTCAAATCTTCCATTTCCTCTGTTTTTCTAAAGTTTTGTTATTGTTTTCACCATCTGTTTTCCTCTCACTCTCAGGTTTCCCTTCAGGAGCTGATCAGGCCTGGAGAGGAGAGACCAGAAGAGACCTTCAACATGGACAAACATGGAGGCAAAGAGAGGCGGCGTGTGGAGAACAAAGCGGCTATGAAAACCCAGAAACACCGCAGTGGAGAGCAGATCACAGAGGGGGAGGTCAAAGTTTCCATTCACATCGCTCTAACTCCTACGAAGGTCGACCCCTGAACCGGAACCGGCATCCCAAACAGAACCGAGGTCGGCTGCATCACAACAGAGGGAGATACCAGCTGGCTCCCAGGTAGGAACCGTCCGGCTCAGAAATATCAACAGATTGTCCTTTTTTTTTTTTTAAAAAAAAAAACAAAAACTGATTTCTTCTTTCGTCTCGTCTCAGATGGCAACACCCTCCTGCTCCCTGAATATAACAGAAGCTTGAAGAGAGAGGAACTAAGGATTAAAGAGAATGACTTGATGAAAAAAGACGCGATGAAAAGGAGGAGTGGATCAAATTCCTCTGAACAAACTGATTAGTGGATGATCTGTTGGGAATGTTTGTCTAAAGGATGGAGCAGGAAGAGAAACGGAGCCTAAACAGGAAACACAATGGTGATGGTGCCATGGTATGTTTAAAAGAAATCCTGTAGTCTCTACTTTATACCAGCAAAACCTTTTATATTTAAGGACAAAAACATTTAAACAGGACGAAGAACTAATAAAAATAAAGCTTACTTTAGCACGCAAGTTTATGGTTTGACTCCGAGTTTGGCGCTGTCTCTTATCTGTTACAAAAGGAAAATCTGTGTATTCAGGGAAATAATCCTTCCTACAGTAATGGGCTTTAGAGAAAACATAATGCTGGTGTCAGATATCAAATCCACCACAGCTGATATTTGGCCAAATAAAAGTGTCTTGAATGCAAATTATTTGTTCATACTCTGAAAATAAATGACAACATGCCAAATCTTATCCAAGAGTGTTTTAAATTACAATTTATTTCTAAATTTGATAACAATTTGAATGAGTCTCAGTCCTGCAGGGGCTCCGCTGGACATATCATATAAGTTATTCTATTGGTCTGTGCAGCTAAGCTAATGTTTTTAAATACATTTCTTAAAATCTATTCTCAAACATTTTATATTTCCAAAGTGGAAACCATGAAATACAGACACTTCCAATAGCTTTAACCAAACACTCGTGCAGATACCAAACAGTTAGTTGTTTTTGTTGTTGTTGTCAAATTGGTTATAAAATTAACTATTAATTTTAATTTGCTGCTGTAAGTCATTTTTGCACAATAGAAACTTTACTGGGATTTTATGCGATTGACCAACAAATGTGGGTGAAGTGGAATCAAATTTATACATATTTTTATTTTCTTTTACAGGTAAAAATGTGATGTGGTCATCTTATGACGCTCCTGGAGGCGTCATTATTATTCATTGAGTCATATCAGCAAAACCAGGCAGTTTCAATGCAGGATGAGTTGGAATCTGTCACAAAAATGGTCGTAGTGCCCTTATTCTTATCCAATTTATAAAAAGATGTGTTTTAAATTAAATCTGAGAAAGTTACCAAAGTTTCACTCAGTAAAATATGTATCTGTCTGGCTATAAAGCTATAAACTGTTTGGTTTCTGTGAAGTGAATTTCTCTTACATATTGGCCAATAATTTAATTTTACATAATTGCTGCCAGTTCTTATACTTCATAAAATATTTCATCCTATCTGATGATTGTTATGAATGTTTTCTACAAAAACGAGGCAATTCGTACAGTTTTTGTCACTTATTGAACTTTTAAAAATCACAGCGCCACAACGAAGGGAAAATAATGCAGAGTTGAATTGTTTCGTGTTCATGAGGATGATCGACAGCGCTAAGACCCGCCTCCTGGCTCTGATTGGTTGTTTCTAGTTAGCACTGGAAGAAGGCAAAGGAGCTCGATTTTCTTCATATGATTATCTCTCATATCAAACTGTCGCAGCATAGTGACAGTTTCAACTAAAATATAAAAAATATTTTTAGAAAAGTTACATACAGCAACTTTAAGCACTGTTTTGTGCTAGGAGTGTCACTTAAAATCCTGGCCAACATTATTATTCCTATGCAGTGAAAAATAAAGCAGGGAAAGTTTTCCAGCTGAAGCGTTTTGTCTTTGTTCAGTGTGAGTGTGTCTGTGTGTGTTTGTGTTTGTGCATGTGGCTGTAAGCAGATTAGAGAAGAAACGTGAGAGCGATTTACTTAACAAACGGAGGGAGGTCAACTGTTGACGGAGTGATGGTGGCTCTTACAGATCTGAAGCACAGGGGTTTGGCTTTACAGAGGCTTCTCAGACACAGAGAAATGCATTTTTAGAAAATAAATATGCAATAGTTGGAAAAAAGCATGTGTCATACCAAATTTTCTGAGAGAAAATAAGAAAAAAACAGTACTGTAGTAGTCAAACTAAAGGTCTGGGGGCCAAATCCGGCCTGCAGTAAGTATTTATGTGGCCCTCCACATAAATAAAACTTTCACTATAAAAGTTGCGTTCTTAAATATTACTTTGATCAAATCAAGGGAGTTTTTATTTATAAGATGTGGGGGAAAAAATTATAATATTATTTAATTTCAAGACGTTCTCATCGAATCCAGTGACAACTATTTATTATTTTTAACAGTTAATCGCGTAGCTTTATAAGTACATCCTGCCACAACGGGCCTTTTGAGGATATTCAAAGATACTTTATTGATTCCAAAGGGAATTAAATCAATTATACTAATTTTGTGATCTTTGTGTGGCTCAAAAGGAACATTTTTGTGTGCCTGATTGTGTCTCAAATAAGACACAGTGGTGTCAAAACAATCAGAAACAAATTAGAATCAGAGTTATAGTTTTATAAGAAACCATCTATAATGTTTTTCATTTTTCATGTCAGTAAATTTGTAATAAAACTGATTTGGATTCTTAATTAACCGAGTGCCTGTCCTTATGCTTTAAATATTATTTTCTATGCTTATATGACATGTAAGGCAAATAAAATACACAGACGTTTGTGATTGTAATGTGACAAAATGTTTAAATTACATTTTTTAACTAATTAATTAGAGTTTAAAACTGAAACGTGTTTCTGGTCAAGATACATATAAATACTACAAACACAAAGGAAGCACTCCAAAAGCACAAAATCTTACTAAGTATTTTTGGTCCAGTTTCGAGTGCAAATATCTTAGTAAACTTGAAATAGGACAAAACCAACTTTCAAAAAACTTTTCAAAAAGAAATACGAGCTTGTTTTAACTAAATAATTCCTTAATATTGATGAAGAAGTAATAGAAGTGAAATAATCTGCTACTGGGATGATTACTTTTTCATCAATATGAAGGATTTCCTGCTGAAAAGTTAGTTTTGTCTTATTTCAACTGTCCTAAGATATTTGCACTAGAAACTAGACCAAAAATACTTTGTGTTTTGGCCGTTTTCCCAGCTTTGTTGGCGATCTGTGAAATCAAATATGGTTTTAAAGAAGCAGTAAAAAGTCTGCGTATTTACTGTGTTTGCTGGAGTTATAAAAGGATGCAGGGGCAGGAGTCTGAACCTCGACAGAAAGTGACTGATTTACTCATAAAACCTTTTTTAATGGGATGTAACCACACACTCCACTCCCTGCCTTTCTTCCCGGGCCAGTGGCAGCAGAAGAATCAACAGAGCGTGTGGGTGTTGTGGGGTTTGTAACTGCGGTGAGTGCAGTGGGTGGGTGTGGGTGCGTGCGTGGGTGTGTGTGTGTGTGTGTGTGAGAGAGAGAGAGAGAGAGAGAAGGAGGCACCTGGGTGGGGCGCACTGCACGCATACACAACCCATTCTAGATAATAACAACAGCAGTAAGGAAGACTTCTGTGGTGAGAGGATGGAGGGTGAAATAAAAGGCGAATTGGAGGAAAATGGTTGATTTTAAAAACTAAAGGACACAGGTTGATGTGTGATGATGTAAGGTGGGAGAGAAGAGAGGAAGTCAAGCTTATTTGTATTGATCCTGTGCAACTGTCAACTTAGTCATTCGAGGCGCCATGATGGACGTCAGACATGAGGATCTGGAGTATTGAACTGAGCGACTGAAAATGTTTTTCCAAAGTGTTTTTGTCAGTTTATTCTCGGCTTCCACTTGTTCGAGTTGAGCTAATTTGTCTGTGAACGTAACCCACCTGGTTGAGGCTCAGAGGGAAACCGGACCTCCTCCCTCCTGACGTGTTGATCAAATTACCGATTTTGCCTGAATTCTCACCACATGATTTATATCATAAACGGCATTTCCCTTCACACCGGAGCAGCATTCAAAGTGTACAAAACACCACATGCAAACCAGTTTTACCCGTACATGCTAGGCTACATGACAGTGGGGCATAGTTTCCATGGTTACCAATGGACACGTACGTTCTCCATAACGCGATATTTAATATCTTTGTAATCACACTTACTGGTACTCATAAAGAACATGACCGTTAATCTTCTTACCTTATAAAAAGTGTTCTCTGCAGATCCACAGTTAGACTGAGGGCTAACAGTCCTTATGATTGACGGCAGCTATCCACCGCCATATTTCCTCACTAAAAGTTATACAATACAACGACAAGTTTGGTTTCCACCCCTGTCTGTGCGTCCGACCAGGCAGGATCCTATGGCCATCTTTAAAGTGAAATCACCTAAATAAAAGCGATATTTTGCTACCAGATATCCGCTTTCTGACAGGCTTACAGGAGTGCATTGGTTATTTTTTTACGTCCATCATGGCGGAGTTCTGAAGACCGTGACGTCACGTAAAAAGGGTCAGTAGCACATTTCAGGAACAAGTTTGTTCAAAGCGCTTTACATGATAAAAACACAAAAAAATACAAAGATGTAGAACACAGTGAAAAATCGAGGCATTACATTTTGTCAGGTGAAATCATTATACATCAAAATGTTGGTCTGGGTTTCATTTATTAGGTTTCAAAAGCAACTCTAAACAGGAGGATTTTAGTCTAAATTCAAAGGAACTCAGTGTTTCGACTGTTTTGCAGTTTTCTGGAAGTTTGTTCTAGATTTGTGGTGGACAGAAGCTGAATGCTGCTTCTCCATGTTTGGTTCTGGTTCTGGGAATGCAGAGCAGAACCAGAATCAGAAGACCTGAAAGGTTGATACAACAGCAGCAGATCTTTAATGTATTGTGGTGCTGTGCCGGTCACTGATTTATAAACTAACAATATTTTAAAGTCTGTTCTCTGAGCTACCGGGAGCCAGTGGAGGGACTTTAGAACTGGGTCAATGTGCTCTATCGTCCTGGTTTTAGTGAGAATGCGAGCAGCAGCGTTCTGGATCAGGAGAAGGGAAGATGAGCTGCAGGGAGTCTGCCATCAGCCAGAGGAAACCCAGTTGGCAGTCTGACAGATCAGCTTCCTGTGTGTGTGGTTTAGGTCCGGGCGTGGTCCCTCCAGCAGCAGCGACACAGACAGGCAAACTTTCTCCAGAGGCCTCCTCCCTGAGACCGCCTCAGACCTCCTTCCTTTGTGATGGCGGTCTTATCGAACCGCGCTGAGACTTTTCTCCAGCTGAGGTCATTGAAAACACTCTCATGGTCGACTGTTTATGGAACTTTTCACGTCACAACCACAAATTTAATTGAGATTTTATTTGAAAAATCATTATGAAGTGGTTAAAAAACTGAAAGAGGAAATATTTTTTGGGGGGGTTGCGTGGAAAAAAAGGATACATGATTGTTTTGTTTTTTTTCAAACACAGCCACTTCCTCCTAAAATTTTACCGTTATTAATATTCGGCCTGGACGATATGGCTGAAAAACATCAAGATACAAGCGTTTCATGTCAGTCGACATTGATAATTATTGATTAGTTTTTTAAAAATATTTGAAATATTTTCAAACTGGTGGTGTGACGGTTCCTCTTTTATCCACAGTTTTCACTCCACGCCATTGTGTTTTTAATTGTAAGCAGTTATGAGGCACAGTGGGAAAACTTTAAACTGCTGCTTACTCAGCAGATGGTTGCTAAGTAACCAAAGAATGAGTGAGCTAGTTGTTGCTAGGTAACCAGAGAGTGAGTTAGTTGAAAGTCTTCCCAATTCTGGATCTGAGTTCAGTGAAATTTTTTAATATTCTATTAGACGTATTATCTATTGATACTGATCATACGTCTATCACAATATATATTGTTATTGATTTATTATCTAGCCCTAAACTACCATTTTAAAGACGTAAATTTGTACATTTTTGCACATTTTTTCTTTGCATCTCAGCTTAGGCTAAGTCAGATTACTGTGACCAGCAATTTTTAAGTTTTGCCACAGATTCTGAATTGTGGCGAAGAAGAAAAATAAACATAACTTTACTCCTCCCCATAAATTTGCTTTAAAAGTCCTTAAAATTACCAAAAAGTTAATATTCCTAGTTACTAGACTAATAAACAGCTCAATGCGATATTATTGGGACTGCAGTTACACTCATATTTGGTGCTGATAATTTAACTTTCCTTGTGATCAACCAGCAGTGCTGCAGTTTTACCCCCAAAAACTTTTTAAGACTTCATCCTGAATTGCTGGTTTGTCCCAAAGCATCCGTGCACCCATACTTCACACACAAAAGAATCCCGGGGGCAGAAATGACTGTTATTTTGTTGTTGTCGATTTCACAAAGGCACGCAGAGGGACACAGGCATCCAGAAATACACAGAGCCATGGTGTACAAATATAACCCTCGTGTATTTACAAAAGTCTATAAATACAAACTGCTTTCTTTAGCTGAGGCCAACACAGAGAGAGAGTGTGTGTGAGCCAGTAACCAGTTCAAACACACTACAGACTGCTGCCCTAATGCCATGTGGTCAGTGGAGTTGGACACACACACACACACTGACAGAGGCAATGATTTGAAAGGAATAAAGTAATGAGAAGCAGGGAGAGAATGAAGAAACAGATGATGAAGTTTGAGCTCATTTTGAGATTTATTAGAGGACGATAAAACGTTCTCGCTGCCACGCCGGTCCAGTGAAGCTTATCAGAGTCTGAAGGTGATTATATAGGCTCAACTCTGTTTTCATCAACTTATTTCCCACATATCAGGCAACAAAAAATATATTTTTGTACACTTTGTTCAGTTTTAAAGGGGACCTGTTACGAACTTGAACTTTCATTTGGGTTTTTCTGTTTCTAAAAACAACCCAAGTGCTTGAAAAACACACCCAGCTGTTTTTTGGTAATATGTCAATGTTTTTTGGTGATGGTCAGTGAGAAGCACTTCCCATCACCTAGCAACCCCAGCAAAACCCAGCCTGTTACCTAGCAACTCAAGCTGAGCTCCAGCATGTTTGGTCAGCTGGTTCTACTACTGTATGTGCTGTACAATGGCTGCTGGAAGAGATAAGAGTTTTGTTGTTGACTTTGAATTCAGAAACCTCTTTCTGCATTCTTATTGGTTGTGCGGGAGGCGCCACTTCTGCTTTTCCAAGATGCACGGTTGTGTAATTGAACATCTGTTTTCACACGAGAGTGTAAACCCAAGACCTACCATCTGGTTTGAGAAGCAAAGTTTACAGCTTCTGTTTGTTTGGACTTTGAATTCAGGTTAACTCCCAGAAGAGATGATTGAGATAAAAGCCAATTTTTAAAACTATTTTCTGCCATTTGTAATTTCTTTTAAAGAAGAAAAAGCAAAAAAGAAATTATTGAAAATTACTAATTGAATTAGGTATTAAAAATCTAAGATTTATTGCCTTGTTCTAAGTAGTAGTAACAATAAACTTTATAAAAGGGACAACACAGAGCTCAAACATAAATGTCACCATTTGATTTGTTTTACCAGAGTATAGCACAAGCTAATTTACATCTGCAGTCCCTTGACTGGTCGTTAAAATACAACACAATCATAAAATAAAACAGAAAATATAACACCAAAAGTTGCTTTCTAGCTTATAAATTGTGGAGTACTTATTACTTTAGACCAACATTTAGCTTTATAATTTTAATATTGGAGCAAAACCTAGAGAAACTCCTGTTAGTTTATAAATTGTGGAGTACCAGAACAAGAATCAAACATGGAGAACCAAAATTTAGCTTTATACCTTACATATCTATAACAAACTTGAAACACAAACTCACGGCATACACATAGTCATACAGTTAACGTTTACATATCTTTTACCAATATTCTCAAGTTGGATTTGAAATCTCTCATGGATCAAAGATGGATGTTTTTCCACTTTTCACTGAGATGTGTCCTGGTTGCTAAAGAAACGCTTGTGAAGTGTGTTTCCCCGCTGAGATTTTTAAATTAGTTCAACAGAGGTCCTGCTGTAGGTGTGCCTGTTCGCGCCACAGCTAACATCAGCCCGAGCTTTTAGGACAGGAACCTCTCCCTCCCTGGCTGTTTCTCCTTCCAACTATTCTCCGTCTTTCATTCCCAACCACTCTTTTTATCTTTATTACCCTCCATCTATCCCTCTTCCTCACTCTCTCCCCTCCACCCTCGTCTGACCGTGAATGAATGCTCTCTGACTAGTGGAACATATGCTGCTGGTTGTTCAATACCCTCCCTCTGAGCGGGGGCACATCCACGCATGTGTGTGTGTGTGCGTGTGTGTTCATTGAAACATACGCCTCCTGTTGCACATCGGCCATCTGTTCCTTGAATGGACTGATGGAGTGCTGCTGTAACCATGACTATAGGCCATTCAGTCAAACTGCCCCTGCCTCCCTCTCTTTCTCTCTGTTTCTCTCTGTGTTTGTGTGTGTTTATGTTTAGGAATTGGCTGGCAGAGTGGAGGAATTCCCACATGTTGATGAAAGGATGCTGACCTTCCACAGCGACCTGCTCCTACTTTATCCAGTCCTCCTTTGGTCTCCACATTCACAGAGATTTGTTTTTACTGTAGCTGAGGAAGCGGTGCCCATCGCCCAGCTGGAGCACTTATAAACCCCGGAGAAAGGGAAGCACAAAGTAATCAGAGAGCAACGCTGAAAAACACCAGATAAACAGGAAAAAAAGACCACTTTACATTTGAAACCTCAAATTTTAATATGAAAATATGTTGTCACCTTCCTAAAATAATGGCCTGTGTCATTTTTTTGCTAAAATGATTTATTTTTTGGCAATAACAAAAATCATTATTTTACTAAAGTGACGATATACTAACTTACATTTATTACCAGAGGTGGGTAGAGTACCCAAAAGTTGTACTCAAATAAGAGTAGCACCACTTTAATTTATTTTTACTCAAGTAAAAGTAAAAAGTAGCCATTCAAATGATTACCCAAGTAAGGGTAAAAAAAATAGTATTTGGTTAACAGTCTATTTAAGTACTAAGTAACCGATCAAATGATCAATAATTTAATATTTAAAAATGACACCATCAGATGGACCAGAATATAAATTTGTGTGGTAATGTTGGTATTTTAAGGATAAAAATGACAATAAGTAACAAAAAACAAAATCAGGCAAAATATTTTTTTTTCCAAAACAGTTTCTTTCAATAAATTTTTATAAAACTTTAACAAAAACTCCAGTGTGTGTCTGTGTCTGGTGAAAATTGGGTTAAAAATATTTGTTTTTCATTCAGTGGGTAGAAAATCCAGAAATTTTACTTAAGTAAGAGTAGAAATACTTCATAATAAAGTTACTCAAGTAAAAGTAAAAAGTAAAGCGTAGTAAAAACACTCCTAAAAGTACTTTTAAAAAAAGTAACTCATGCAACTGTGACTGAGTAAATTACTACCCAGCTCTGTTTATTACCAACTTATACCCAAGATCCCTCCATTTAATAACGTTCCCCACAGGAACGCTGTGGGACGCTGTCTTTCTTTAAATCCCACGCTGCCTTTCAAACAAACATTTTCACTTGGACCTCTTTATTTTCTTTTTTCTGTTTAGATTTTTTTCTTTAAAATGTATTATTTTTCATTTTTATGAGGTGACCTTATGTGCCCTGAAAACACCTTTTAAATAAGATACATATTAACTATACATAATGCTGACAGAAGCAAGGGCCGTTACCATGGTTACTGCTTCACGCGGTTGCACCCATCCGGGTATTTATGGGTGGCGACCGGGCGGACCAGCAGCTGCGCTCAATTTCTGGCAAATTGGGATTTATAAAGCAAAGGTGCGCAGGTTTGTGCGTACGCCCGACGTTGTATGAATGATTTTTTTTTTTTTGTGCGCTGCACTTTTCTAAATTTCTCCGTACGCAAACACTTAGTGTGAAAGCTGCGCACTCTTTTATACGTGAGGGCCCTGATCTTTTTAAATGTCACCTGTTTTTGTTGGCCCTGATAAGCAAGCGGGAAGAAAAACAACAAACATGGCGGACGTTAATGAGGATTAAGTTGTTGATGTGCTGCTCCAGTCGGACAACAACTTCGACATCGTAAGCTATGCTACGTCGTTAGCATTCATGTTTACTTCCGCAATGAGCACTTCTTCTTCTACTATTTTTTAATGGCGGTTGGCAGAACACTGAGCTCGCTCTCTATGTGTGACGTTATTGCGCCCTCTACTGCGCATGCGGGACACTTTCAGGACACTTTTCGGGTCGTTTCAAGTCGCAAATATTTGGAAATCTGAACGACCGCGCCAAAATAATCTGATTTGATTTTTAAAAAATGGAATTTGGCTCAGTTCAGGCTGCAGTGTGAACGTAGCCTTAGTTTTTAGATAGATCACGAGCTGTGTGTTTACCCTCAGCCCACCCCCATACCTCTTGAAAAGTGGCCTTCCCGCATGCCTGGACACACACACACACACACCCACACACACCCACACACACACACACACACACACAGAGCAGTGGGGCAACAGTGAAAATGAATATTGAGTTTCAACTGTCTCTAACCACTGGTCTATTCATCAGACCATTCAGCGGCCCCACCCTCACACACACTCTGCCCCACCCAGCGCAGTGGTCTGCTGGCCATATGTCAGCCCCATCTCCTCCGGGACACCTCTCCTGGGACCCCTGTTTCTTTTGTAGGGGTGTGTGTGTGGGTGTGTGTGCGTCTCATCTCGCTATCTCCAATCTAAATGTACCACACTGAGTCAGGAATGAAGAAAGCACGACCACATAACAGAGACTTATCTTCAATATTCTTTACATTTCTGGTTTGTTGGGAGGAGAAAAAAACAGAACAGGAGTTTTAATGCGAACCGGCTGAAAACGGTGGCAGGCCCCCTGTTTTCCTGTAGGGCAACACTGACTTTGATATTTGGAGACATGGCTGTAAAATGTGAATTTGCCATTCGGGGAGTTGACGTTGTGGCGTCTGTGTGTGTCTCTGTCTCTGTGTGTGGAAACATTGATGTAAACAGGCTCTAAAAAGAGCAAAAGCTGCTATTTTTAGCAGCAGGACATGTGCAGCATTATTGTTTTCTGGGCCTTTATGGCATTTATACATGTGGTTCCTACTAATACTGCTACTAATCCTGCAATTATCAGCTTTATCTATTTTCCAACATGCTTGTTCAATTCATTATACTCTTTGATTCTCCAGAACTGCAGGGCAGCATCAGGACAAAAAATGCATTTATTCATTTCTTCACCATTTCAACAGTAAGATCTTTGTCAGGCTCTGTAGAAAGTTTCTGCTTGATTTAATTAAAACAATCTTCACAAAAACACATGTATGTATGTATGTATGTATGTATGTATGTATGTATGTATGTATGTATGTATGTATGTATGTATGTATGTATGTGTGAACACACACAAAATATGTATTTTTTATTTTAAAAATATTATTTAAAAATATTCAAAAATGTTAACATTTTAAAATTTTAAATATTTTTTATATTTTAAAAATAATATTTGAAAAAGTAATATTTTAAAAATAAAAATACATATTTTTAAAAAAATATTTCAAACAAACAATGCTAGGCCTGGTACTACGTATATAATAATAATAATAATAATAATAATAATAATAATGCATTTTATTTGTCAGCGCCTTTCAAAACACCCCTGGACACTTTTTTTAAAACATTAAAAACACAAATTAAACAGCAAAAAAATCCACACTGAGGGAAACTGTGTAGTTTAAGTTTTTTAATCTGTATTTTTATTGACTTGTCCTGAAATCATTAAGCGTTATGATCGTGGCTCTTAGGAACTGGAGTTGGAACATAAATGTCTGTTTGATCCAATCGTTGAAACAAACACAAGTTTGTTTCTTTTTCATGTTTGATGATTTCTATAGTTCATATTTTTGGTTTACAGGGCGACTGACACCAAGTCGCTCTCCTTCTTATCCGATCTATTCATAGTCGTCTTTCTGCTTCTTCTGTTTTCTGTTTCCAGCAGGTTTTGGGTTTAATCTGTCGATTGCTCTCCTTGCAGCGCTTTGTGTTTGTTTTGGTTTGGTTTCATTAAGGCGGCCTGTTTTCTTCAGATGCCTCCCTCCTGTCAGCTGTCTGGGCTTAAAGGACAAGCGTGACGAACGCTCAACATTAATAAGTGATGTAGCTTCAAATCGTGACCGTTCAGGAGGTTTGTCAGGCTCAGATTTCCACAGATTTTAAGCCAAATGTGAGAGAGAGACTTGAGGTGATTTCTGTGTGTGTGGTAGAAAACGTTCAGGGTTTCCCTCTGACACAACACTGTTTTATTTATTGCCATGTCCTTGTTGTTTGGCAAGCTGAGGCTCATTTCAAGTTGTTGTCCTTTGTTTGTGCACAAACCAAAATCCATGCATGTTCTTTACAATTATCCAGTTTCATTTTTAAAAATTTGGCTCCATCCCTTCTCAGTAGCCTAGGAAATACTAAACATAACACAACAAGTAAGGAAATTTGTGTTTGGTCCAACGCTGCTTTGTTGTAACAATGGTTCTTGGCAATAAATCACATGCGGCTGGAAATTCAGTTTATTTCCACTTAAATGCTGCCACATTTATGAGGAAAAATGCATTTGTGGATTGAGCAACAGAGGTTGGTATGCGAGTTACTCCCATAAAAATCTTGATAAATCCTATCTGCCTCTGCCAAGCGGTTGTTTTGGAGGAACCAGCGTGATGTGTGAGGCGTCGCCCTCTCTGAGGAACGAGCCGTTTCAGGCCTGCTCGCTTAATTTCAGCTAAAGTTAATTTATTTGTTTACATGATAAAGACGCAAAACGATAAACAAAAAAGAAACATCACATTAAAGCTGCATTATGTAACATATATAAACATATTTTCTTACGTATTTGTTGAAACTGTCATTATGTTGAGACAATTTAATGTGAGGGGAAAAAAAGTCCCAATGCTAACGAGAAACAGCCAATCAGAGCCAGGGGGCGGGGCTTACACTGTAAAAAACGTTTGAGCCACATTTAGTCGTGTCTAGTATCTTTTGCTCTTTGAGTCAAATAAATGTAGCGAGTTTTAGATTTTGATCCTAAATGTGAGTTTGTGAAAGATAAACTTACAGTAGTAAGTTGTGTTAACTTTTTATTAAGAATTGAATAAACTAGAGTTTTTAGGTTAACACTTTATTAACCTAAAAAAGTGTTAACTTTTATTAACCTTTCAAGAATTTACGTTTCAGTCTGTTGTCTTATATGTGTCTGTTTTAGAGTTAAAACCAGAGTTTGGTAGTAAAAAGTTACATTTACTTGAGTAACCTTTTTGGAAAAATTAACTTTTAGGAATGTATTTATTTTGTTTTACTTTTTACTTGAGTAATTTTATCATGAAGTATTTCTACTCTTACTTGAGTAAATTTCTTAATTTTCTACCAACTGAATAAAAACAAACCTGTTTTAACCTGACACAGACACACACCTGCAGCGTTTTGTTAAAGTTTCATAAGTTTTTTTATTGAAAAACTGATTTGGAAAAAAATGATATTACATATATGAAGTATTGTCATTTTTGTCCTTAAAATACCAAAATTTCCACTTAACTTTGTATTTTGGCCTGTCTGATGGTGTAAATTTTTAATTTTAAATGATTGATGTTTTGATCAGTTACTCAGCACTTTTACTTAAGTACATTTTTGGTTACTCCGCCCACTGTTGGTTATAAAATCATTTAAAAACCTTTATTTGTATTTGACCTCTGGCGTGTAGCTGAAACTTGAACTCGCGGCTCCTTCTGGCTCTCGCTGCATCTAATCAGACTCGGTGGTGAAGACAAAACTCGTCTTCAGGCTCGATTGTGAAGCTTCTGCTTCGTGTTTCTTGGCTCTGTTGAAAAGCAGCTGGCAGCAGCAGAAGAAAACATCCAGACAGACATGAAGAGACGATGCATCTCTGGGAATGTGAGGGCAGTAATACTGTGCAGCATCAGCTAAATCATAGAAAACATTCAGCAAACGCAGAATTAATGACCGCAGCGTTCTTAGCTAGTTTATCGTAGCTTCATCTGGGTGTGTGTTTTTGTTAGCATCTTAGCAACAAACTTTAAACTTTATAACCTTTCTCCAAGTCTTTATTATTTATTTAGTTGTAATCTCTTTATGTCAGCCTTCATTTTTAGATGTTTCTCACCTCTTTCCCTTTTTCAAAAAAGTATTTGGAATCCTACAGAGTTTTTATGAGGGTTTATTTTTGTACTTTAGATGTTTCAATTTTAAAATCAACACAAAATGCAGTTTTCAAAAGATCATTTTTATTTTTTGAAAGAAGAAAGCTATCCAACCCAACATTGTCCTGTGGGAAAATAAACTTTCCTCCCTTGTTAAAATAACTGATTAACCACATTTATTGGTTACTAGCCACACCCAGACCTGACTGCAGACATGAATCAGCTGAATGCAACGCTGCTCATAACATAAAGTAGCTTCAAAGATCTCAAAAGATGGTTACCGAGGCATTTATAAGTCTAATTTATTTCAGCTTTGCAGTTTCACATGTTTTTCTAAAATTGAGTGAGTTTCTGTATCTGTAACCAACATTAACGCAGTGATTTTTCCTGTCTGCTGCCATTTTCCTGCTCATCCCGATTTCAAGATAAAAGTTTCAGAATAAATTTAAGAGGCCTGCCAAGGTTGGCTTATCGGTTGGAACCCGGCGTTCTGATCTGACCCGAATCACTATTGTGTTCACTAACATGGATTAACTATGCTAACAATAGTGTATAAACTAAAATTAGCCAAAATGCAAAGGTTAGCTTAAATGCTGTAAGTAGAACTAGTCCGTTCAGTGTAATAAACAAAGCTAATAAACAAAAAATAGCTAAAATGCTTATTTTAGGTACAAGGCTAATGTTATCATGAGGGTTATCAATAGTATATTGAATCACTAGCATGTTGATGCTACCAATACGATGAGATTTATCACTAGCAAGTTGACTAACACAAAATTACTCCATTCAATATGCTAGCATTAGTGTATAAACTATAGACATTTAGCCAAAATGCTAAGGTTAGCTTAAATATTGTCAGCACATGTAGCATCATCAGCATATTTATTTAGATTGATTTAATCATTTCAGTGTAATAGACATAGCTAATAAGTCAAATATGAGTTAAAATGTTTATTTTGGGTATAAAGCTAATGTTAGCATGAGGGCTATCAGTAGTATTTAACCTGCAGCATTGTAGTTATGTAAATGTTTGTAGCTGAATGTTTGAAAGTTGGTTCAGGTTTTAAAAACTGACTGAATTTCATGTTTGGATCAAAAAACAAAACAAGAAGCCAAGCGAAGTAGCTGTGGTTCTGGTCCTGCTCTGAATCGGATCACCGGTTCCAGTTGCTGCGCTCTTCCTCTTCCTTCTGGCACTAATGTGTTGATGGGTGAATTACGACACTTTCACTTGGCTTTTCTCTCTTCCTCCCCTCATTCGCCTTGCTCTGTAACGCTCTAACCCTCCGCAGATGACCGTCGGATGGGACTTCCTCTGAAGTGCAGATGGGTCACACGCATGGGGCCCGGGTTAACAGGCTGGCAGGTTGGGGAGGTGGAGATCACAAGGTCACGGCCAAAGGTCAGGAAACTGGGAAGTCCTCAAGCTCAACGGAGACCCACTCATCTGATGCTTCTTCTGTGAAAACGCCTGAAAAAAAATCTGCCTCTGTTTCACATTTTGTAGCTAAAAATTACCACAAATCATGACTGTAAAATATTATTTTTCAGGAAAACGTTTTATAAGGTTTGGAACTCATTAGCATCCGATTTTAAGAGCAGTGAAATATTTACTTCAAAGCTGAAGAGTTGGCTGAAGATGAACCAGAACCGTACTCATTTTTAAATGCAATTCAGTAGTTTAAAGACATGATTTTATATCACGTTTTGATCGTTTTATTGTATTTACTGTTTCATTCAAACCAACTGATCAACCTCCTTCTAGAGAATTAGCTTTGGCTATAAACTCTGGCTACATTCCATCACTAATATGAGCAAATCTTTGTTTATATTCTAATGTTGAAAAAACCCCCCACAATTTTGCAAGTGATGTGTTTCCATTAAATAAGAAATTAAATAAAAATCATCTGAATAAGCTTGTTTATGCGATAAGTAATTAAAATCATGGCAGAGATTAATGTAAACAGAGATATAATTCAAACATGGCGCTCATCATCTACCAGCCATCAGAGGAGACGCTGGCGTCTTATTCAGGCGCTGCAGCGGCTTCGTGTGCGTCGCTTTGGGGAAATTATAGTCGGAAATTTAAACAGAAGAGTTTTGGATTCAACACATTCGATAAGAACCGTGCGCCGCACATTGCTACTTCCTGTTGTCGTCTTCTTCGTCGTTTTCGCCAGTAGTAACACCCGGTTGATGATCATGTGACTCCCGTGATGCGAAAAAAGTGTTTCCGTTTTGTTTATTTTAATATGGCCGAAAAGCCACTTGATTCTAATGCTAAAACCTTTTATCAAAAAAACACAAAGTTTTTCTCAAAATTTGCGAGTTTCTCTGAAGCAAATTAATTTTCCTCATTTAAATTTGTGTAATTTTATGGTTAAAGGGAATCAGGCAGGCATCAGATCGTCTTGATGTTTGTTTCTCATATCTGATCCTGTAAAAGAAAAACTTGTTAAATTTTTAATTCAAATCTGTACACAGTATTTTCTACCAACAGCTCTGTAAAAAATTAAGAGTCCACTTGAAATGACCAGTTTCTCTGATTTTACCTTTTATATTTATATGTTTGAGTAAAATGAAAATTTTTCTTTTATTCTATGAACTACTGACAACGTTTTTATTTGAAGAAACTGAGAAATGGCGAAAATAACAAAAAGATGCAGAGCTTTCAGACAATTTCAAATAATGCAAAGAAAACAAGTTCATGTTCATTTAGAAACAACAAAACTAATGTTTTAATGCAGGATGAGTTCAGAGATCTATATTTGGTGGAATAACCAGGAGGTTTTTAATGAGGTTCAGGCTTTAACCAAGTTCAGAGTTGGCAACAAAAGCTGAGAACATTCATGGAAATAATTTAAGTGAGGAGAAATAAATTAAATGAAAAAGTAAAATAAATTGATTTGTTGCAGTTTTAGTTGTAAAATCAATCATTATTCTCTCATGACTCACGGATAATCACAGACATTTTATCACTCAAATATGCGGTAACATAAAATATCGGGTGACTTTCCGTTACATGACCTTTAATGTTGTTGTTCATGCAAAGCTTTTCTTTGAGTCTCTGCCTCTCCTGTTCTGCCAGGTTTATCTGAACTTTTACTGCTGTTCTCAGAGACAAGAGGCCACACAACAAGACAAGAGTGCATCACATTTAAGCCACTAGACGAAGAATTGGGAAAACATTTTACTGCTGAAATGTCATAAACAGACATTTCTGAGTCCAGCGCAGCAGCTGCGGCGTTTTTCTCCACATAAATTACAGCTTCGGTTGCAAATCCTTTCCTCCAAACTCTTTGATCTCAGAGAGGAAGGACGGGTGTGTTAGAGAGAGAGTGTCGGCGTCGGGTCATCTTTTTCCAACCGAGCTCCTCCAGGCGATGTTGGGAGGCAAACTCCTCCACAGGGTTTAGTCAGACTTTCACTTGGGAAGGACTTTGATTTTAAAAAGTTTGACCTTATTTGTTGTGAACAGGCTCACATACGGGGTGTGTGTGTGTGTGTGTGTGGGTGTGTGTGTGCGCGCGTTTGTTTCTAATACCTTGTGGGGACCATTTTCCTGGCATCTACGTTGTGGGGACCCACTGCTCCTTGTGGGGACCGAAGCCTGGTCCCCACAAGGGGAAACGCTGTTTTTGGGTCAGGGGTCAGATTTAGGACTAAGGTGTGAATTGAGTTTTGGTTAGGGTTAGGGTTAGGTATGTAATGGATAGGGTTAGGATAAGGGTAATGTTTAGGCTGTAGAAATTAATGGAAGTCAATGGAAAGTCTCCACAAAGATAGCTGCGCAAACGTGTGTGAGGGCGCGTGTGTGTGGGTGTGTGTGTGTGTGTGTGTGAGGGCGCGTGTGGGTGTGTGTGTGTGTGTGTTAATGGAGGCTGAGTTTAAAGCTGCTCAGCAGGTCGACGTCGGCTCGTCCTGCTCTTTGATAAACTCAGTCGCTTCCCTTTAGCGCCTGACTGACAAAATGCAAACCGTCACCTTCTGCTGCGGCGCATCAGGCTGAGAGACACGATTCACTCTGAAAACAATTCAACAATCTGCTTTACTTGGCCAGAGACACAATGTGAGAAAACAAAACAGGAAAGGAATTAGAACAAACTTCCAATCCAGGGAAAAAATAAAATCTTCCAGAACAGGAACACTTAGTTTTTATTCCTTAGAAACTGTGGAGTACTCATTATTTTTACAAATTTAGAGCTCGCTTAGAAAGTCCAGAGATTACTAACTCATTTAGCAACCCAGAACAGAGATTAAAACAAACTTAGAAGCCAGAAAAAGTACCTTAGCAATTATGTTTTAGACTCCTATTCTTCAAACCCAGAAATGGAACGAGACCAGAGGATATTTACTTATACCTACCTACCAACCCTGAACAGGAGTTTCTAGTTTATCTAGTTTATATACGTTGGATCAACACTGTTGGCTACTTCCTGTTCTTCAAACCCAGAAAAGGAACGAGACCAGAGGATATTTATCAACCCTGAACAGGAGCATGCAGTTTACATACTTTAGATCAACAGTAGATTCTTTTTCCTCTTTTGCTTTTTCCTTTGGTTTGTTATTTTGTTTGCATTTATTTTTAATTCCTGTAAAGCACTTTGTATTGCCTTGTTGCTGAAAATGTGCTACATAAATAAAATTACCTAAATATTTCATTTGAAAGCTAAAAATCAAAACATAGAAAGTTCAATATTATTTATTTGGAACTAAATATTTCCTGAATAAACATTTAGTTTGGAGCAAAATATTTAGATTTCTAACTAAATATTTTATTTGGACTCTAAATATTTAGTTCCCAAATAAATACTTAAATATTTGAATATTTAGTTTTCTAGCTAAATATTTAATTTGACAGATAAATATAGAAACTAGTATTTAGCTCCCAAATGAATATTTAATTTGGACCTAAATACTTAGGTTTCTAACAAAATATTTAATGTGGAAATTAAATATTTATTTTCGCAAAATATTTGTTTAGTTCCCAGATAAACTTTTTAATTTGGAGCTAAATATTTAGTTTTCTAAGTAAGGTCAATATTTAGTTTGGAACTTTGACCTTTATAAATGTATATATGGTGAATATGACTTTTCTATGTGAAAGGCCAAATAAAACTATTTTTGCTTTTAATTTTTTACAGTGTAACTTTACAAACGTCACTCCAGACCTGGAAACTTTAAAAACTAATTTATCTTGGAATGAAATCGACTTTGATCAATTAATCTGTTTGTTTCCGCTTTAATTTGTTATATTATGTTTAATTTGTTTCTTCTCCTAAACGCAGCGGCGGCTCTCATTCTGACTCAGCAGGGATTATTAGTGATTATTAGGAGATTAGGGCAGAGAAATCGCAGAGAAGTTTGAGTTTTCACACTCGGATGACAAGTGAGATGCAGATCAGAGCCCAGAGAGACGAAGACTGAAGTCACAACGAAACTTTAAATAGGACAAACGAGGCTCTTTAGCGCGTATCTGCTGACAGGAACAGGAAGTGTGAGGCAGAGCGTTTAAAGGAGCAGAAATTAACAACTCAGATTTATTCTCCTCCTCGCTCCGATTTCTAATTCAGACCCAGATAAATAAGTTTAGTCTTGACATGGAAGCTTTGTCTGTTTTCTATTTTTATTTCTCCCAGACAGAGGCTTCTGTGTCTGCTGGGTTTTTCATAGATTTGATCCTGAGTGAGAATATAAATAACAACAATAGCAGTGCTGTACGTCTGATCTGCTGGGAGAGAAAAAGACGCTGGTTGTTATGTTTCCTTTCTTCCAGTGGAAATGAGAAACGTTTGGTAAAAATAAGTTTTTGTCAAAAGTCAAAAGAAGCAGAAAACATTTTATTGAAAGGAATAAAATGTTATCAGAGATTTGATCTACTGTAGACAGAAAAGAAGCAATAAAAATATCTGAAATTTAAAAAACAAAACAAAAAAAAACTAGGAAATTTATGAGTTTGAAAGTTGAAAATATACTAGAAAAAAATTCTTTTAAAGTCTTTTTTTTTTTTTTACTTTTGAAACTCAGTGTTTCCATGCTTCCATGTTTTTTTCTAGAAAATTTCTGAGATTAATCTCAAACTTTTAAATTTTTTAGGTGGAGATTTAATCCTCTTTTTTTTCAGTTTACAGTGAACCTAATACTTCATCGTAGTTGAGACATTAATCCACACTAATTGTTGAAATTACTGAGAAAACAGAAATTATCCATAAACAATAACCTGACTTTTCTTCTAGAAGTGATGACAACCAAAGAAAGTACACCCTTTGTTCCTTTGGAGGGTTTTCATATTTAAATAATCTGTTTTGCTCCAAATACAAAACTATTTTAACCCAACTTCAACTTTTTTATGTTATTATTTATAAAGTAAAGTCAGAAGGGAAATTGTGAGAAATAAATGAAGTGGATGCTGCAAAATGGCTGCTGGAAAAGACAATTGTTTTGTTATCATGCAGAAACACCTTGCTGCATTCTTGTTGGTTGTGCAGGAGGCTCCACTTCTGTTTTTCAAATATGCATGGTTGAATAATTTTGCATCTGTTTGCAGCCATTTTCTTGTATGAGTGTAAAGGTTGAGTTGGGGTCGTGAATTTAAAGTGACAGAGGCCTTAAAACCTCCCATTCAGAACGGGCAGAACTAAAATCTCATATCTTAATAAATTTGTGTAAAAATGTAATGAGCCTGCGTTGTGTAGCCTATTCTAACCTGTTGAAGGGGTTAGTTAGTTGGTTAGAGGATCACCTCCTATTGTCAGTGAGGTGTGAACCCCAGATGCTCCGCCCTCTTCCACACCAGTCCAGGTGGCGAAGCCCCCACTGGGCGACACTTACCACCAGTAAGGGGAGCTGCTCCACATTTAGATACCAGAAGGCGACTGCGGTTGGAAAATGTCTCTCCTTCTCAACGGATATTAAGATAATCAGGTCTGAATGATAAAATAAAAAACCTAACAAATCTGTGAGGAAGGCGGAGTGGACTCCAGGTCTGACCCGTTAACACTCAGATACCGACCGGGTTCTTGGTGATCTGGGTCGTCTGATTCCTGTTGTTCGTACCGACACGCCTGTCTGGGCTTCTACCGGAGTCTGATTTCAGGCCGACTATTTCGCTCCGTGCTGCAGATAAATATGTCACCATCACTGCACAGTGTGTGTGTGTGCTGCACAGAGTGTGTGTGCTGCAGAGTGAGTGTGTGTGTGCTGCACAGTGTGTGTGTGTGCTGCACAGTGTGTGTGTGTGCTGCACAGTGAGTGTGTGTGTGCTGCACAGTGTGTGTGTGTGCTGCACAGTGAGTGTGTGTGCTGCACAGAGTGTGTGTGTGCTGCACAGTGAGTGTGTGTGCTGCACAGAGTGAGTGTGTGTGTGTGTGCGCTCCAGATTACCAACGAATCTCTTATTTAAATCCAGACTGTTAGAAAAACGCGCTGTGTTTTATTTTAGACTTTGGGTTCAACCAGGAAGCAGAATCTGAACATTTGTGGAAGAAAGTAGCCAAATGTTACTAGAGGTGACCATCGGGGGTCAAGGTTCAAATTCTTGGACTGCCTGACAGGCGGAGAGTCGCGCTTGTGTCTCTGCCAAAACCATGGAGCTCTCAGTTAACAGAAACTGAGTTTAAACAGAAGATTTCAATACGTTTGATTAATGGAAACACGGTAATTTAATCAATCACGTTTATTTTAAAGCACATTTCAGCAACAAGGCAGACCAAAGTGCTTTAAATCATAAAAACACAAAGTCATAAAGACACCAAATCAAGAAAACCAGTAAACGTTTCGTCGCTACACATCAGAATGTTTGATCAATGTTTCATTTATTAAGGTTAAAAAACAAATCTAAGCAGCTTGTTTTAGTCTTGATTTAAAGGAACTCAGTGTTTCAGCTGTCATGCTGTTTTCTGGAAGTTTGTTCCAGATTTGTTGTGCATAGAAGATTTCAGTAAAATGTATTTTGAGAAAGTTTTTCAGCCGTATTCAAATGAATCAGGTGTCAAACTGATTTTGGGCCAAATCCAGATCATGAATGCTCTTAAAGGGCCGGTTGTCCCAGAATGTATTGATTAAAAAAATGTTCACAAACTGTTAAAATATCTATTCTTAAAATTAAATAATATTATTGAATATCTTTTCAGCCCCTCCAGAGTTTATTGATACTTTTTGTGATTTTTCCCCAATAAAAATCAGTGTTTGTGGTACTAATGTGGAAATATTTGCTCTTATTTATGATGATAAATGCGTCTTTTTGTTACCCTGTGTATAGATCATGGACTATAATCTGACATCAATTAAAGCTGAGGTAGCTGTTTGGTACAAGTAAAGTTCTGACAATTTTTTAGAAAAATCTGCAATAAACTCCCTATTAACTGTTAGCGTAGAAAAGTGCAGGGATAATTTTAATATTTATTGTGACAAAAATACCACAGATTCACTTTGGGCGAGTTTTCTGGCCAATCAACCACAGGGAAGCCACGGTCCTGAAACCCTTTTTCCTTCCACTCAACCTTCCATTTGGATACAGCGCTGTGAGCAGCCAGCCTCTTGTGGCGACTGACTGATGGAAAGTCCTTGACTGGGCTGGTGGTAAAATAAAAGATCAGAACAGAGTAGATTTGTCACATTGAATTCTGCTTACTCAACCAAAAGATAAATAATTTCTGACAAATGTCATTTGATTTCTAATATTTTAAGTGTTGAAAAGTCAAGCTGAGTTTTGTCTGATGAATCAACATGTTTATTTTTAAATTGAATTACTGGAATAAATCACCTTTTTATGAGATTCTATTGTATTGAAATGCAGCTTTATGTGTTAAACCTGATTAAACTCTTCAGGAATCATTAAAATCATGTTTCTTTTCAATTCAGTTTGTTGTTCTTTATGTCTCGTATTTACAAATATTTCTCTTGACTCTTTAATAATTTTGTGGAATATTTTAACCCTTTTTAAATAGTTATTTTAAAATGTTCTATCTTTTTTTAAATAATAAATTGAACAATTAAGGTTATTTAATATCACATTTTGTACAACTTTCGTTGTATTTTGAAAATGGGGTTTTAATGAAGTAGCAGCAACAATTCTTGTTTTCAACAATTTGATTTAAAGTTCTGGGTCTTTGGCGCCCTCTATCGGTCAATAGTTTTATTGCACACATTTTTATAGGCATGAAACGTCTTTAGACTTGTTAAATTCCCACAGAGTTAATTTAAAATAAGGTTTAAATTACTTTTGAAAGTGCAGCTAAGCGTCTTGAGTTGCTTTAGCTTCAGCAGACCTCCATGTTTAAAGCTAACCAAGTTAGCATTAGCTCACGTGCTGTCCGTGTTTTCAGTGTTATTTTAAGTGCTGGTGTTTGGACTGTCTGGATCCAGTGATAACATGTTGTGGGGTTTTTGTTGAAAGAAAAGACGATTATTATATAACAGTCACACATGCATCATGTAATTGGTGTTATTCGTCCCGCAGCCTCTGTAATTTGTAAACATAAACTGACCCCAGCAGACGGTGTTTAGCATGAAGCAGCTCTGAATGTAGCAGAAATCAAAAGATCTGATTATTTTTACAAAGTGATTTTGGTCGAGTTTCTAGTGCAGATATTTTGGTACGTTTGAAATAAGAAAACTAATTCACAAGTAAATTTAGAGCAAGATATAGAAACGCATTCAACGTTTAAGATGGATACAATTTCTTCAACTACATCTAAATGGTGAACCTGTCTGATGTCGATTTAAAAACAAATCACTCGTATTATGCTTAGTTTTCAGAAAAAACACGCAGTTCCTACCCAAGTTCTGAGGGTTCCCAATTCAACCCCAATGCAATCCCATGTATTCCCAATTCGACCCTATTTAAACCCCAAATTAACCCTAATTCAACACCATGCAACCCTACCGCAACCCCAATGCAACCCTAACACAACCCTATTTAAACCCTAAATTAGTCCCAATTCAACCGCAATCAAACCCTAATGCAACCCAACCCCAATTCTACCCCAATGCAACCCTAACACAACCCTATTTAAACCCTAAATTAACCCCAATGCAACCCTAACACAACCCTATTTAAACCCTAAATTAACCCTAGTTCTACCCCAATTCATTCAATTCAGTTGAATGCACAATTGAATGTCCATGCCAATTTGTGGCAAGCACATTCAGATCTGCTTGGGGGCTGAATATAAATCTACTCCACACTGTGCACAACTTTCAGTTGCCCTTTTATAAAAACAGATCCAATAAAGTACATTAGCTGATTTAGGGTTAGAAACAAATGACAATGTTAATGTGACCTGAAGTAAACTTTGTGACTGTTGCTAATCAGTAACTGTTGAATTAACAGAGGCGACAGTTTTAAAGAACAAATGCGCCATCTAGTGTTTACAAAATGAAAGCACAAATGAACTTTCTAACATTTCTGTCAGATAGAGGATCTTTTAAGTATAAACTGAATTAAAATGCATTGTTTTATAAACTGAAGCTTATTTATACAAAGAGAAAATTATTGCCCTGGAGATATAAACTTAAAAATGTATTAAAATAACGGTGAAAAACATATGTTGATAAATTTGAAGCTTTTTCTTCATTTATTTCCAGTTTTATAGTTAGAGCTGCTTTTTATTGACATATGAAACAACTTTTATGATCTTTTTTCAGTCTGTACCACTGAAACCGGCCAAATTTAGCCTAAAAACAAATATTTCACACTTCATATCAGTCGACAGGTCTAGGTTTAGGCTTGCAGATGTGAGACGACTTTCACGTCATTTATTTCTTTTTTTAATGATGGAAGTTAGTTGCTATAGTTTTTCACTAAGCCAGAGTAAAAACACGAGTTAATCTGTTTCTGAAATCGAAAATCTCAATTTTATGTCTTTGCTTGCTGGCGTTTAAACTAAAGCCAGTTAAAAAGTTAGAATGTGAAATTATTTTTTGTTTTGCTTTGTGTTCTGAGTAACTTAGACATCAAACGATAGAGGTACAAATGTTGACAAGTTATACTAAAACATTAATGAAGCGCAATGTTTTTTGTAAATATTTTTATGTCAGCAAATAACTTTTTTACATGTTTATCCAGAAATGGAAAAAGATTAAATGCAAATTCCAGAGTTTCCTAGTTTATCTAGAAAACCCTGTCATAAAGTCAGACGTCTTTATTATTTAATATTTTGATTACAATCAAACTTAACCATTTATTCCGTTTTAACTAACTTGGTGTAGTTTGTAGTTTTTGGCCTAAATGTAAAGGCAGATAAATGAGTATAAAGCTTGGTCTGTCCAAAGCTGAGATTATAAAGGAATAATATAAACAGAAGACAAAACACTTTTTAAAAAAAAAACAAACAATCACTTTATGAGGTCAAAAACAAACATCTTTCCTCAGGCAGTTAAAATATTCCTAGCATGAACTGCGTTACCAACAAGTGGTAAAAATACAAACAAAAGTTATAAACGTTCCTTGTAAACCATGGAGCAGCACTGAACTTTAACAGCTGACTTCAAGTTAACAGGGTTTGTTTAGACATCAATGTGCATAATTCACAAAAAAAAGAAAAGTACATTTAATAAACTACATGATTGGCAAATACCTGTGTGTCGTTAGTGATTCACAAACTGCTTGTTGCTCTTCTTTGAAGAGGATCCGCTGCGTTAGTGTGGCTTTAATCTCTTTAATTAACTGGCTAGTGTTGCTACTTTGAGATATTTAAGAGCATTTATTTGAAATGTCTTTGCAACAGATTGGAGTTGATATTAGCAACATGAGAAAGAGAGATGGTGGTGCCAACACTGGTTCAAATGGCACTATTAGAAAAGTGTTTCTGCCTCAACATGATCAAGTTTATCTTCTTAACTTTAGCTAAATAAAATCAACATAACCTGTTTTTACAGCACAGATAATTATTGTAAAAATATCTAGTCAATATTTCTCTGTAGGCTAGAATTTGGATCTAAATTCAACCTGCGCTGTGTAACTTTTACAGAAATATATTTACATATTTATTAAAACTGCCACCATGTCTTGACAATCAGGTTTCTCCACCTCCTCTCTGTGCTACTATTATGGTGATGACAACCAATCAGAGCCAGCAGGCGTGTCTTAGCGCTGTCAATCAACCTGAAGAACCTGCTGCTAAAGGTGCTAATGTCAGAGGATCAACTTATCGTTCCAGGAAATCTGTTTATTCATTGGTAGCCGTGCTAACTAGCTTTACCATTGGTGAACCAGCTGTAGCTTAGCAAAGAGCAAGCAGTAGGGGGTGAGTACAAGAGTGATTGACAGCGCTAAGCCCCTCCTCTTGGCTCTGATTGGTGGTGTATTTCTGCTCTGGGAGAACTGGGAGCAGAGGAACGTTGCACAGATTTTCTGTCTTGTACTTTCACGACTTAATGATAATTTTAACAAATATGCACTTTTTAAAATAAAAGTTACATACTGAGGCTTGAACAGTTTGTGTAAACATTTCTCTAAGAGGTTCTCCAAAACCCAGAGTTTGTACTTCAACAACAACAAAAGGCACATGTCCGTCAAGCGCTGTGCTTTCTGTCTAATCTCATCAGTTTAGGTTTCAAGTTTGTCACGTGCATTAGAATAATGGAGTAGTGAGAACGACTGGGTTTGGTTCAGAAACCCAGTTAGGCAGAACCAGTCAGTGCAGCTTCACTTTCAGTTCTTTTTCAGGTCGTTTCTTCTTTCATATCCAGACTCTCTGAAACAGCTCGGCTGTTCCACTCCATATATTACTCTCCTCTAGTCTTCAAAATAGGGTTTCTCTTTTAAAACATTTCACCGCCTTGAACTTTGACCCCATATGTTGCATCTTCTTTGCTACAAATCTAAGTTTTTAGGATGTATTAGTCAGAAAGATCAGTCACAACTTCCTCGTTTTCCAGTTGCACTTTTGTTGAAGAATTGTAAAAAAAAAAAAAAAAAGACTTGAAAGGTTCATGCAGATGCTGCCAAACGTAACAGAAAATAGAAATGCTGTACATATGATGAGGATTTGTCGATGTGGTCCAGCGTTAGCAGCAGCCTGTAGCAGACAGGCGGCCTGGTGAAGAGCCTTTCTGTCCTGGCAGTGGAGTCTGGCCTCATGTCGTAGTGGAGGAACATCTCTGGAGGAGGAGAGCGTGGCAGGTGTCACACACTCTCACCGGCTTGGGAGACGCAGGCAGAGGAAGTTCGTTGTCGGAGCAGCTGTTGCAGAAAATCTCCCCGCAGTTCCTGCAGTGGTGCTGCAAACAGACGCTCAGCTTCAGCCTTAAAACCCAGGGATTTAAACTTTGGAGGCTAAAGCTACGTTCGCACTGCGGCCTGAAGTGACACAAATACGATTTTTTTGTGACATTATTTTTTTTGGACGTGGTCGTTCACACTTCCACTTATATGCTATCTCCAGTGTGAACTGCAAGCCAAGGGACGCACCGATTGCAGTTTTCTGGCCGATCGGCGATTACCGATCTATTAAAAAGCCTAACTTAGTGATTCCGATTTTGGCAGATACCATTTTTTTGTCTGAAATGTTGCTCAATATATCAAGAAAGTTTCTGAATTAGCAGCAATGGGGTGACTATTGTCAACTGTAAATGTGCAGACATGAGCTGGTCGGCTGGTTTTAGACTTTTACAGAGGTTGATAAGATCGGCTTCACGTGTAAAAATCAGCCGATCAAAGATCTCCCAAAATTAAGGAAATCGGCACCCCTACCTTAAACGACCTGAAAGTGTCCCGCATGCGCAGTAGAGAGCGCAATAACGCCACATAGAGAAAGTACCATAAAAGAGAAGAAGAAGAAGTGCGCAGAGTTTGCAGAAGTAAACATGGATGCTAACGGTTTAGCATATCCATCGATTCTGAAGTCGTTTTCCAACCGGAGCAGCATATTAACTTAATCCTCAGTACAGTCCGCCTTGGTTGTTGTTTTCTTCCTGCTTGCGGGTATCAGGAAGCAGAATAGTGACGTCTGTCGAGTGTCAGTGACGTCCAGGTCGGATGAACGCAACCTGGACGTTCAGATTCATAAGTATCGGATGGCCAAGTGATGTGGTTTGCATTCGTCATGAAAATTAAGGCACAAAAATCTGAATTGGTTCACTTCAGGCTGCAGTGTGAACGCGGCCTAAAAGTAAAATGGCTGGAACGGATTTACTGACTTTTCGTCTCGAAATGGAAAACTCCTTCTCACACAGCTTGCAGTGAGTCGCGTCTTTATCCTTCAGCCACACCTGACCGCCCTGAAAGCAAACACCAGTCTGATCACTTCACAAGTTACAGAAACACCAACATGTTAAAGAATATATTGGAGAAATGACACAAAATGTGGAAAAGCCTCGAGATGTTCCAACTGTTCACATGACAAGTTTACAGTCATTTTCCCCTAAAGGGTTTTGTTGCTTAGATTACATTATTTCACATGTTCCAGACCTGGAGAGTTAAAGGATTCATTTCACCGTTTTTATTCTTTAGGCTAATTCTCTTCTCAAAAGAAATTAAATCATAACGAGTCAGGAGTTATTTCATTAAGAGTTTCCATCTGAATCAACTGCAGCAGTCTATTGAAAAGTCTTTATTTCTAGTAAACTGTAAAAATACAAAATCTTACCAAGTATTTCTGGTCTGGTAGTGGAAATATCTTGGAACACTTGAAATAAGGAAACTAAAGTTCAAGTAACGTTTCAGCAAGACATAGGAGCGTAGTTAAAGTAAATAATTCCTTAATATTGACTAAAAAGTAAAAAGTACTAGTTCAACTGGGAGATTGTTTCACCTATAACACATTTTCACTTGTTATAAGTGTTGTCCAGCAGAGATAAAGAGATAAAACCAGCTAGCCAAACAGCTGGAGTTCAGCTTGGGTTGCCAGGTAACGGGCTTAGTTTGGGTTGCTAGGTAACGGGCTGGGATGGTTTTCTGATAAACTGAATCTTTCATTTTCAGGAGCTGTAAGCCCAAATAAATCAAAATTAGAAATGTTCTCAATATGTAATTCTGAAGAAAAAAAAAAGACTCTGTACATTAAAAGTTTAATCTTTTGAACTGAATTACTGAAATAACTTTTTTTTTTAACTTTAGCATTTTAAATTTAAAATGTCACTAAAGCTGGCTACAAAGGTTTGATTTCACCTGCAGGGCCTTGTTTGCTTCTTTGATGTCCTCAATCTTCAGTTTGGACCTGATGGACGAAAATAAATTAAAAACTGAGGATGAGACTCAAAACATTTAGTCAGAACCAAATGTTGACGCAACAGGAGGGTTATGTTATCTTTGGATAAACTAATAACTCATCAGGTTTAACTCGTTTATTAGCGTTTACGTACTCGCTAAGTTTGGAGCCCAGCTCCTCCAGAGCCTTCTCTTGGTCCTCACAGATGGTTTTCAGCTGAATGTTTTCTTCCTGGAGGCGGTGAAACTCCTGGAAAACACAATAAAATTTAAAAATCTGATCGAAATTCAGCATGCAAGCTGCGACAAGCCATGCAGGACACACAGAAGATATTTAAAAGAAATGATAGATTGGTTTTTGTCCTAAACAGCCCCTCATACTAAAGAGGCTTAATCAGACTAGTGCATCATACAGTATACTGCCAACTACTGGCCATCCACTGCAAGTGTAAGAAAAATTGTAATAATTAAATCCAATATGGCCGACAGACTGAAAAGCAACTCAGGAATATCCAGTCCCTCCTTCTACTGTTGCGGTAAAACAATATTGTGACATCAACTAACCCTAAAGACTAATATTACTGATGTATTTTCCAAGTAACAACTTTGTATTTGGAGAAAATTACAACTGATCACCTAAAGAAAAAAATCCTAGAAATTTCTTTTACAACATAAATACAACATCCCCACCTTTTTTATGCCTTAAGAAACTCAAAACCCCTTTGGAAAAACAAATATCTGGACATAAAAGATCATAATCAGGGCATGGAAGAGTGAAGAACTTCATTCAGAGATCAGGACCTTTCCAAACCTTGAAAACACCTGAAATTCAAGCATTTTCAAGCACCTGTCTGAGCCTCGTGCTTTGTGGTTACCATGACGACACGTGAAAAGCCATGAGGTGTTTAGTTTCTCCTGACCTTCTTCAGGCCGTTGATCTGCAGGGCCTCGGTGCTGAGCTGGGACACCATGTCTCTCTCTCTGTCCAGATCGTTCTGCAACGTCTGTCTCCACTCACGTTCGATCTTCAGGTCCGTCTCCAGCTGCTGCCTGAACGTCCAAAACAATCAAACACAGACGAAAGAGGGGAAACAAACTCAACAATGTCATTTTTAAACTAATTCACTGTTTGGTTTAAAGAAGGGGGAACTAATCTGGTTGGTGGGAGTATTAAAATAACCCAAAATATTAGCTAAACTCCAGAGGTGAGTGACCTGTGATGAAGGTCTAACAATCTGAGACGGGGTTTTGCTTACAGCTGCTTCTCTCTGAGCTCGATCTGCCGCTGCAGGCTGTCCGCCTTGTTGGCAAAGTCCAGCTTGAAGCGCCTGGATCCCTCCACGGCGGAGCTGCGGTGCCTCTCCGCCTCCTGTAATCTGCACCATTATAACCAGGGGACAAACTCAGGACCGTGGAGAGAAAAATCTGGGAGGAGTGTGCGCACGGGGAGAAAATGAACCAAACGGGAAAGAAAAACGATGGACGGGAGGATGGGGTGAAGACGTGCCGCGAAAGCTGCCAGAAAGTAAAACGGAGTCCTGCAAACTGCTGCAAAACAACGGGGAAGAAATGAGTGAAAAATAAAGAAAATAACTGGTACCCAAGTGCAGCTTTAGTGTGCAACAAATCCTACATTTTAGACACAATGATCGGCCCACTCTTCAAAATCTACAGGTGACTGAATGTCGTTTTATTAAATCGACTGATAAGCTGCAGGTACTTTAGATAAAAAGCTGAATAAAAACTCCAGTCACACCCAGGACTTTCAAAACACTTTCATTTATTGATCACTGTGGTAAAACACAACAGTTGTGAGCTTTAACTAACAGGACTGGGTCTTTATTTCTGTCTAAAAATCCAAAGTTTTATAAACATATAAGTTAGAATAGTCAGAAGGATTATTATTATTTTGTAGTATACCGAGTATCACAGAAGAAGTCAGTAAATATGTCGAAAACGAGAACAACGTTGACTTTTACAGCTCTGCCTCTACAGTTCACTGCAGTCTGTCGTTATTCAGCGTTTCACAGAGGAACCCTGCAGTTTTTACCAAACTTTTAACTTTAACTAACAGCTGAATTACCTCCTAGAGAGACGGTTACTGCAGACAGTGAGGGCGGGGGCTGACTGCAGGCGCACGCTGGGTGGTCACAGCCACTGGGAAGCAGGTGAGGAGGTGCAACACATGCAGCACAAACCAGCAGCAGACCTGAAGCACACAGTTCTGTCTGATGCTGCGTCTGCTCTAAGATCCTTACTGGCTGACTCAGAAAATAAAATAACATAATAATTAGGGCTGCAATGAGATCAATTTACACCGTAATAACACAAAATATTACCATTGTTGTCTAGTTTCTGGTGTAAATATTTTAATACACTTGAAATAACATTTCAGCAGGTTGAGGCTTGGTTTTAGTAAATAATTCCTTAATATTGATGAAAATACCAGCTTCATTGGTAGATAAATTAACTTACAACATGAGAAAATGTCTTGTTATAAGTGAAATAATCTGCCAATAGAACAAGTACTTTTTACAAATTATTGACTTAAAACAAGTCTCAATTTCTTGCTAAAAAGTCACTTGTAAGTTAGTTTTGTCTTATTTCAACTAATTTTTTATTTCTTACTAAGATATTTGCACCAGAAACTAGACCAAAAATATTTGGTAAGACTTTGTGTTTTTGCAGTTTAGTGCCCCGGTTGTTTTCTTTTTTTAAACCTGAACTTTGCTGCTAGATGCTGAAACTGAGGCTGCGTTCACACTGCAGCATGAAGTGACCCAGTTCTGATTTATTTTGCTGTAATGCGACCTGAATGTGATATTTTCACGACAGTCTGAACAACACAGGATGGATTCTTTTCGAATGCGACCCAGGCCACCAGGGCTGCGTTCACACTGCAGCCTGAAGTGACCCAATTCCGATATTTTGTCAAATCAGATTTTTTGCCGGAGCCGTTCACACTGCCACTCATATGTGACCTGTATGTGATCTGCGGTTTGAACGGGCGAAGGACCTGAAAGTTCCTCCACATGCCATGTAGAGGGCGCAATAGCGTCAGCGTTCTCAGTGTTTTGCCAACCGCCATAAAGAAGAAGAAGAAGTGCTCTGTGTTTGCAGAAGTAAACATGGATGCTAACGGTGAAGCATAGCTAATATATTTGAAGTTGTTGCCCGACCAGAGCAGCATATTAAAAACTTAATCCTCATTATCGTCCGTCGTGGTTGTTGTTTTTCTTCCCGCTTGCAAGTATCAGGACGCAGAATAGTGAGATTTGTCGAGTATCAGTGACATTCAGGTCGGACGAATGCGGCATTAGGTCGCATTTGAATCGGATACGTATCGGATACCCAGGTGGTCTGGGTCGCATTCGAAAAAAATCTGACCTGTGCTGTTCAGACTGTCATGAAAAGATCAAATACAGGTCAATACATAATACGTAAAAAAAAAAAAAAAAAAAATTGGAATTGGGTCACTTCATCCTGCGGTGTGAAGCAGCCTTGGGTATCCGATAGGTATCCGATTCAAATGCGACCTGGACGTCACTAATACTCGACAAACGTCACTATTCTGCATCCTGATACAACAACCATGATGGACAATAATGAGGATTAAGTTGTTAATGTGCTGCTCCTGTCGGTCAACAACTTCAAAATCATAAGCTATGCTCCACTGTTAGCATCCATGTTTACTTCTGCAAACACTGAGCGCTTCTTCTTCTTCTTTATGGCGGTTGGCAGAACACTGAGAGCGCTCTCTATGTGTGACGTTATTGCGCCCTCTGCTGGGCATGAGGGACACTTTCAGGTCGTTTACAGTCCACACTGGAGATCACAGGTGGCATTTATCTGGAAGTGTGAACGGCGACAGACGACGTCGTTGGGTCATTCAGGCTGTAGTGTAAACGCAGCCTGAATGTCCTTTACTGGCACAATCATCTCAGCCCAACCAACATAAAATAAAAAGTAAAGACATCACTTTAACGTTTTTACACTTTGTCACTTCAGTTTGTTTCACTGGGATTTTATGTAACATTTTAGTGAAGTGGAACGAAAGGAATTCATGTTTTTTCCAAAAAAGTCAGTACTTTGTAGAACCACTTTTTAATTGAATTACAGCTGCAATATTTTTGAATATTTAATCCAATAAGATTCTCAGTATTTGATTTAAAAAAAACACTGTCTTCACATGTCTCCATTAGGGTGATGTTTTTTCATTACACAGGTTTTTGCATGTGGTCTGAAAAGCTCAATTTAAATATCTTTAAACCTATAAATGTATTTTTAAATTATAGATTGAACTGCGTTCTGTGAAACTTTCAATACTTGTAGTTTTGTTTTATGAACCAACTTGGCTTTAAGTTTCTCGACAACTTCCTGTCTGACCTAAGAAGCCGTTTGTTCACTAATCTTAATAACAGCATTTTATTTCTAACACTTTACATGTAAATCTCAAAGTGATATAAAATGAAAAGAATTAACCAATGTAAAAACAATAAAAAGTTATTTAAAATACGAGATCTTAGAATGATTTCAGTTCTTCTTGAAAAGACTGAAAGCCAGGCCTGTCATGATAGAAGAAGTTATTGCGATAAACAATAATATTGATGTTTTGAGTCCATTTTCAACAATGGTAATGGCATAAAAATGCAACAAAAAAAAAAACGTTTCAAAGATCAGTAAATTTTAATTAGTTGCTGTAACAGACTGCTATCGGAGATCCTATATGCTAGCGTTTGAAAAAAACTTTGACAAATCTTGAATAATTGCAATTTCACTTGAGTTTTAATTGTCCTTTGGAATCAATAAACTGATTGAATTTTAATTTAACAGGAGAACTGGAAGACATTTTAAATTTGCAAAATTAATAAACAAAAACAACAGAAACATGAGAACAACAAACCATGCAAATGGAAATTATTGAGCTCATTTTAGTTTAACATACGATTAATTGATTTATAGCTTAAACTGATTATGTGTCTTTTCAGTATGATTGGATTAATTTCAAGAGTTTCAGAATAAAGTTGAATGAGTTCAAATGCGCGCCACACTTTTAAGATTTGCATTTGTAAAAAAATAAAAATAAATAAATAAATAAAGTGAAACTATTTCTCCATTTCATATTTATACACGACTTTGTGTTGATTTGTCACATAAAATCCCAACAAAATTTCTGATTGTTTTTCTTTTAATATGACAAAAAGTAAAAACCAGCCGACTCGCCCCACAGTTTGTGTTCCTACTTAACATTGACGAGAAAAAAATTTACATTTCAGAGTCAAACTTTCTCCCTGCATATACGCTGACCACTGTGGTTGAATGTGTTGCACATGTGACTGAATATATAAGAGGTCTAGTTCATTTATATAAGCAACAATCAAACCTACACGACTTAAACATCTGATCATTTCTCTGAAAGCGACGTCAAGAGACCCGTCTGAAGCCGCGGCTCGTCTCAGGAACCAAACCAAACATGCAGTCGGGGGTTTCACCCGTTTCTGTGGCGCCTCAGTTGCCCCTAAAACCATTTAATTACTGTGAAAGCTAAACAACAGGAATGTAGTTTGGAGTCCAGTGAGTTACTGGTGTCCTCAAAAGGAGATGTCTTTGACCAGCTTGTACTGGTGCTCTGTGTCTGTGCTGGCACACTTAACAAATGACATGGCAAGAGTTCTGGTCTGGCTGAGCAGATCTTTATCGCTGCACGAGGGGAGCAGAAACCAGGGAGGGGGAACAATCAGACGAGGTTTCAGGGGAAGCAGAATGAATGAAACGGGGGAAATGGGATGAACAGAAAGGAGGGACGAGGGAGGAAAGAAAGGAAGAAAGGATGTCAATACATCAGTACTCTAACGCGGCCCCGGTCACACTGAACAGCTTTGACTTTTCAAGACAAGCACAGCAGGAAGTGTTAATGAAACACAGGTTCCTAAAACTCTGATTTCAGGCTGCAAACATGTTGGCTTCACTGGAAATACTGGAGCGGCGGCTGATGGAGAAGAAGGGAAATGTGATGTAGAAAAACAGATGAACGAGACTACGTCTCACAAAATCTGTTTAGAAAGAAAAGAGCTGGCGCAGATTACTGTCGCGACAGATTCAAGGTTAAAATCAGATTTAAAAAAACTAAAAGGTAAAATTTATCCCATATGAGCTGGGAGAGAGAGTAAACTGTAAAAAACCTAAAAAATAATCAGGATTTTTGGTCCAGTTTCTAGTGCAAATACCTTAAACTTGAAATAAGACAAAACTATCTTTTCAGCAAAATGTAGGAGCTTCTATTAAATCAATAATTCCTTATTGATAAAAAGTATCAATTCCACCGAAACTTGAAAACGTCGACAAATTTTCCTGAACAATGAATTATCCCAGTAATTACTGCGATAAATGATAATATTGTTTTGAACTAATTTTTAATTAATATAGCTCTGGAAAAAATAAGAGTCCACTTAAGTTGATCAGTTTCTCTGATTTTACTATCTGTAGGTAAAAGATCGAGTATAGTAAACTTTGTCCTTTTATTCTATGAACTACTGACAACGTGTCTCTGAAATTCAAAGCAAAAATTTTGTATTTATATGCAGAAAACGAGAAATGGTAAAAATAACAAAAACATGCAGAGCTTTCAGACCTCAAATAATGTAAAGAAAACAAGTTCATATTCATTTAGAAACAACAATATTAAAGTTTTAACTCAGGAAGAGTCAGAAATTGATATTTGGTGGAAAAACCAGGTTTTCAATGGGGCTCAGTGAAGTGGACTCTGTTTTTTCAGAGCTGCATATTTATAATGTCATAATTCTAGTTTCCCATCTCAAGGGGGAATAAATTTTAATTTTGTTAAAAGAAAAACAAAAAAACACTGAAACTGGAAAATATTTTAAATCTTCAAAATAAAACCCAACAATCAGAAACCATAAATAAATTGAAATAAAGGTGATTCGTATCAGAAACCATGAAATAAAATGGATTAAAATATCTCTAAACAAAATGACAATGAAAACTTTATCAACAATCTGAAATGTAACGACGGCGTTTGACAAAATGTAATGTTTCAATTGTTTACTATGACTTTGTATTTTTGTGTTTTTATAATATAAAGTACTTTGAATTTTTTTTTACAAAAATACAACTTTTATCAAAATCTAAAATTGTATCAAAAACTGATAGAATTTTGACAAGATAAAAAAAAATTGAAATAAAATTTGATTAAAAAAATCTGAATGAAAATTATTGCGCTCACTTTAATTTATTATACAATTAATTGATTTATTACTTGGTTCCACTGTCAGGTTGTTTCATTTATTTTTACTTTTTCATCAATATTAAAGAACTATTTCTTGCTAAAAAATGTTTTTTAAGTTATTTTTGTCATATTTCAGTGTACTGGGATATTTGCACTGGAAACTGCACCAAAGTAGATTCAGTGTTTTTGCAGAGTGATAGACAGTAAACAGTGTGTGTCCGGCCTGCTGAACACTTAGAACCAATCACATCACAGATAAGATGGAGAATTAACCAATGGGGAGGGGAGGAGGGCGGGACGGACCGAGTGGACTCTGAAGGGACGAGGAGGGAATCGTGAATCAACAAACCAGCATACATGTCGAGAATGGAGGACTTCATCTGAGCATGCATGAAAATATCTGCAGTTTATCTTCTTATGAATGAGAAATGGAGGACAGCAGGGCTTTAATCGTCAAATATTCATGTTTAATCACATATAATGTCTGAAAATGACTGTTTTATTTCCCACAAACGGTGCCTCAAAATGCCACTTTTACATTTTATGTCTACCCCTGGATAAAAAATGAATTAATTATTTTCTAGATACTCTAATAAACATTTTAAAGAATAATATTTAAAAAACGTTACATTTAAAGAACTGATGGAGAGTGAAAAACTGTGGATCATTTACCAACATGGATCCATCCATCCATGGATGGATGGATGGATGGATGGATGGATGGAACCTTTAATGAATTAATTCAAAATATAGGTTAGATTTTTTCTGAATTTTACTTAGACCAATCCACTGTAATCTGATGAATCTTAATTTATTTTAAGGGTTTTTATTATACATCTTTATCCACATATGAAGGGTGCTGATACGATTTACTCAGAACAAAAGTAAGAAACACATTTTAATTTTATAAATCTCATATTTAGTGAGTCAAACGCCAGACTTTGAGGACCGGCGTCCGGCAACTTTTAGGTGTTTTTCAGCTTCAATAAAACTGAATCAAATGAGCAGGACTTTGAAGAACGTTGAGGAGTCAATTAATTAAGGCGTGTTAAACCAGGAACACTTCTTAAAGCCGCAGTACACCAGAGAGAACCAAATAATCGATGAAAGCAGCAGAAAGTCTCACCTCTGCTCCAGCTGCTTCATGGTGGCGGTGATCTGATTGGTCTTCTCCTCCAGGCGACTGATCACGTCGTTCTTCTTCTTCATCTCCTCATCAGACGACTAAACGGGAGACAAAGAGCTGCTTTCACACACAGGATCTATCGCTTCCTAAAGGAGGGGTGTGTGTGTGTGTGTGTGTGTGTGTGTGAATACCTGCATCTTCTGGTACATTTCTACATTGATGGCTTTCACCTCATCCAGCTGATGCCTCAGTCCAATCAGTGTGTCCTGTTCATAAAAAAAACATTTCCCATCTCCAATTATCAACAGTCACAATAAGCAGAGGACCAAAACATTTACTTAAGAGTAGAACTACTACAACATAGTAGTAGTACATTTACTACTACTACAACATATTTGTACTCAAGTAAGAGTACAGAAGTATTTCATAAAAAGTCTCCTCAAGTACTGAGTAACTGGTCAAATTATTAATCATTTAATATTTAAAAATTACATAACCAGACAGACAAAAATATGAAGTTATGTGGAATTTTTTGTATTTTCAGGGCAAAAATGACAATAATTCATATACAAAACAAAAATAATAAAATCAGGCAAAATAAATGTTTCCAAAGCAGTTTTTTTCAAAATAAAACTCATAAAACTTTAATAAAAACTGCAGGTGTGTCTTTGTTTTTGGTTTAAACATGTTTGTTTTTCATTCAGTGGGTAGAAAATCCAGACATTTTACTCAAGTAAAAGTAAAGAGTAGCAAAAATACTCTTAAAAGTATATTTTTTCAAAAAAGTTACTAAAGTGAATGTAACCAGTTACTATCCAACCTGTTTTTCATGAATGTCTTTCTCCAGAAGCTTCATGGCCAGCTCCATTTCCTGTTTCATGGACACCTGCGCGACCAGCTCGTTCTCCACATCCTGAGAGCACCGACAGGAAGAACATGTGACCTGCTGGTTAATTCACCTCACGCAAATTTAACGAGTCCATTACACGCAGCCCGGTCTGACCTGTCTGAGCTGGCACTCTTCTTTCAGCTGCCTCTGGGCCTCGTTGAACATCTCATCCAGACCCTGACGGGACTGCTTGTAGGTGTCCCGCTCCAGCGACGTGTCGCCCTGAGTCACCTGGAGGGATAACATCAGGATCCAGTCACACGGCTGGACAATGTGGCTCCAAAAGCAAAAATTATCCAGGCGGAGATTTGAAACTCAGGGCTCAACGGGTTAATTGCAAGAATATAGGCATAATATTAGCAGAATAAAGACACAATTTTACAAGAAGAAGTCATTTTAATGAGGAAAAAAATAAAATAATAATTAAAAAAACAATAGAAAACTATTTAAGAGCTTTGGTGCTGGTTAACAGATTCATGTTGCTTATTCTTAACAGCTTAAAATGATTCCAAAGAAATAAGATACAGTGAACCCTCGCTACACCACGATTCACCGTTCACGCTGCTTCAGAGTTGTTTGTGTAGTTTCTTTTTTCCTCAGTGCATTGTGTTCTGCGTCCTGATTGGCTAAACAGTCTCCGCGCTTCTTCTCTACCTGTGTGCCAATAACGTTACGGTAATATACATAATACAGCTTGGCAAATTTTGGCAAATATTTTTGTCCAGAAGAAAAAAAGAGCGACAACAACTACCGATAACTACAGTATGTTCTTCTCTCGATAAAACAAGCCTGCACCACAGGCTTCAGAAGAAAAAGACACTAGAGAGCGGAGTCAGGCCGCAGCGTCACAGTCAGAGGAACAGAGAAATAAGAAAGTCACAATTTGTCCTACTGTACTTTGTTTTTTTGTTCATAATCATTTTTTATTTTCTCCCGTTCTAATCCAATGACTCGGGTCGCGGTGGGGCGGCGCTGATCTCCACAATTCGGGCACTGGAATCCGCCTTCAGTTCGTTAAAATTATTATTTTACAGTACAGTAGTTATTTGTAAAAAAAAAAAAAAGTGAAACAGTGAAATACGAGAGTCACAATTTGTCCTACTGTACTTCGTATTGATGACTAAAATGATTATTTTACTGTAATTATTTGTAAGAAAGCGTTATATTTATTTTAAAAATGCTTGGGCCTGGGGCGTGCCGTGGTGGCGTAGCGGTTAGCACGACCCATTTGGAGGCCTTGAGTCCTCGACGCGGCCGGTCGCGGGTTCGACTCCCGGACCCGACGATATTTGCCGCATGTCTTCCCCCCTCTCCTTCCCCGTTTCCTGTCAGCCTACTATCATATAAGGGACACTAGAGCCCACAAAAAGACCCCCTGGAGGGTTAAGAAAAAAAAAAAATGCTTGGGCCTGAAAACAGGTTTTGTTCTTTGATTTCAATGTAGAGTATTTAATTTTGCTGTATAATAATTGTAAAAAAATAAAGGTAACTACTTCACGGATTTACTGTTTAAGCAATGGATGGATGATATGAACTTTAAATTTTAATAACAGTATTTTGTGGTACTTTCTGTAGTTTTTATTTTTATAATGTTAAAGACTTTATAAAATAAAATATGCAAAAATTGAGACTAAAAACAATTAAAAAATTTCCCCAAATCTGCCAGAGCCCAACAATCATAAACACCGATAAGACAAACAATATGTTTTATATTTTATTTCCATGTAAAGACCGATGGAGCAGCCTTATCAAGTGTTTTATCGGTACTGTAACCAGTTTGTGGTAAAAGCTACGACAGTTTTTCCTTTGGCTTCAGTTTAAGCCTGTAACAATATTTCGTTTTACCTCCAGATGATGTTGTGCCTTCATCAGAATCAGGTTGTTTTCGCTCCTCAGCTGCTGGTTTTCCTCCTGCAGTTTGATGATGTTGTTCTTGGCTATGGCTAGCTGCACGCACACACACACACACACACACACACCCACACACACACACACACCGTCACCGTGACAACGCTCACTCTGTCACTAATTTCTGGAGTTTACGTTTGCTGTTCTTTAGTATCCCTCACCTCCTCTATGAGTTTGGAGTTTGATTTCTCCAGCGAGTCGACTCTGCTGTGGAGACCGTGAACCGTGGAGCTAAAAAAGAAAAAAACATTTTAAAAATAACGCGACGCGTCGAAAACATATTTTTGATTGGAGAACCAAAGTCCTTACTTGAGCTGCCGATTCAGTTCTTCTACGTAGTTCTTCTGATCTAAGATGGATGCTATCTGGCTATTCCTGTTGCCATGGAAACAGAAAAAAAAAAGAAAGCCAGACTCGTGAGTCGGATGCGGAGGCTGCGTGAAGCGGCGACGGTGAGCGGCTGTACCTCTCCTCGCTCCTGTAGTCATCCATGTCGTTTTTCAAATACATGGAGAAGTCGATCACTCCGACCTGAAAGAAAGGAGGAGATCAAGAAGCAAATAGAAAATGATTACATGACTCACTTTACTCGGTTTATTAAAAAATAAACATTTGGATATTCTGTAGTTGAAATTCAGCTTTAATCAGATGAAATCTTACTGAATGCACTTATCTAAGGAGCATAAAACATGAGAAATTCAGAGCAGTGAAAGAATCCTCACGTCTTTTTAAATTGTTCTTACTTGCCGTCATATTTAGTCCCATTTACTCTGAGCTTATTACCGTATTTTCCGGACTATAAGGTGCACTTAAAAGGCTTTAATTTGCTCAAAAAATGATGCCTTACAAACCGGAACGCCTTACATATTGTTCTGGAGTAAAGTTTACATATGAAAAGATCGTTCATTAGCATTAGCGCCTTATAGAAAATACAGTAAATAATTCTTATATCTTAAATGCAAATTGTATACATGTTTTGTGTAGTTTTGGCTTATTTACTGCTCCTGTGCTCCTTCAGCAAAATGGCTTTTTTGAGTCTGTAAACTCCAGTTGAAATTTAACGGATTACTAAATTGATTATTTTAATTATTATTTCAGTCCCACTAATCTTTTTGTAAGCGTGCTATTTTCAGAGATAAAGGTAAATGGGTGGTGTAAAAATATTCATTTTACTGTTTGATGGATTTTTTTCTTATTTGTCAGGACATTATACATTTATTCATGTTACGTGCATTTTGCAAAACTTACATAGATTCTCTGAAATTTTTTTTAGAAACTTGAATCATCATACAGACATAATAATAGGAAAATAAAATAAATAAAAAATAAAAGCTAAAGTATTTCACCTATCTATTTAGTGTAGCCACATGATGGGTCCATTACGTCATTCTACACATTATGACGTTTTTAGGTCCTCCACTGGTTTGATGGCGTTTTAAAGCCACAGTTACCTGAGAGTCCAGGTCCTCTCCTTTCACACACAGGTTAGCGTCGATGACGTTCAGGCCCACCAGCAGGCCCACGATCACCGCCCCCTCCTCCTCCAGCATCAGCGCCGAATCCTCGTAAAAGTCGCTGAGGATGGACATTCGACAGATTCTCACCAGGAGCCTTTAACGAAGCGCCGCAGGTCAGAACGCAGGCGGCGGCGTTTTGTTTCTCCGGGTCGTACCTGAGCAGGTCTTTCCTAGTGATGAGGAGGCGCAGGTAGTCGGCCAGCCGCTTCTGCATGAGAGCCAGGCGGAGCCAGGCTCTGGCCCGGCCCAGAGGAGTCCTGCAGAACACAGAGGAGCTTCTCTCTGCTGACACTGAACAACAAACCTGACCAAACTTTATTCAGACACCAACATGAGAAAACTTAATTAATCTGACGATGAATTCTCTTTTTCTTTACATCTGCTGTTTATTCTGTATAATTATGTTATTATAGTTATTATTCAAATTCTCTAAAAAACTAATTTGTAGGTTTTCATTAGCTGTAAATAAATAATAAATAACTTACTTAAGTAGTTATTTATTCATTTAACTATTTATTATTTAATGAAATAATTAATATTTAAATAACTAAATATTAATTATGCAATTGTAAAATTAAATATTAATTTAAATAATTAGACAATTTTAAATAATTAATGTATTTAATAAAATTATAAAATATTTAAAAATAATTATTGAATTAAAAAAGTAATTTAATTTATCTAATAAAATAAATTCATTAAATAAATTTAATATCGTGTATTGCACACAATTATTTGTGTGTAATAATTCTATGTTAAATATTTTAATTTCTTTAACTGAGTTACTGAAACGTATAGAGAACTTTTCAATTGTATTACAATTTATGAAAATACAAACAGGTTATAGTTTTTCCAGGGTTTGTAAACTTCAAGCACTTTTCAAGGTAAAAATCAAACTATTCCAGCACCAAACTTTGGAGATAAAAAACAAAACAAACAGCTAAAAAAAGACCGTAATTCACTATTATGTATGTGGATTATTACTGTTCTTGTCATATGTTGTGACAGTTTTCTGCATCCTGCAGCAGAGGCAAGGAAAACTCAGATGTAACAAATAGTTTTAGAAATGTCTCTCACACAGCCTGAGCAGCTGACTGGTGTGAGAACACGAACAAAAACAACTTCAGTAACGTTTAACTACACAGCAGCCTTCAATTTAATCACACAGATCAATAACACAATGAGCCATTAGGAATAATGAATATTCAAAATAACATTTAAAAAATCTCCTTGTAATTTTATTTGGAAGTTAGCAAATAGAAATAATTTTGATGATTCTATTCTAAATCGAGAAAAATTTAGTCTGATTTAACTCCAGATATTAGAAGTATGAAAATATCTGGTTTTCCAAATTTAAGCTTTTAATCCAACGTTAGATTGACATCATTACAAAACCACAGTCTGAATATCAGCGACTTCATGCAGAATTCAAACTCTGGAGACATCAAACTGAAATTCAAGTATTTTCAAAGATTTAAAGCGCTTGTGTTTAATTTTTTTGTGTTTGTAGTTTTCACAGAACCGTTCTAAAGTGTGCGAAGCTTTTCGTTCTGTGCGACTCAGCACCACCAAAAGGAAACGGACCGGGCCTCCAGCAGACAAACGCACAAAGGTTTCTCATTTTTCTGATCAGAGAAACAACAAATATTTCTCACTTGGTTCCTGTCTGCAGAACCATCCTGTCTGCAGAACCATACTGTCTGCAGAACCCTTGGCGTCAAATCATTTTCATTTTGGGCTCTTAAAGCGCCAGAATGTATTGATAAGACCATTAAACTGTTAAAGTATCAATAAATAACTGTTTGTTTCAGCATTCCATTAAAATTAAATAATACTGAACACCTCAGAATCAGAAGAAATTTGGAGATTTGTTGATTTGTGAAAAACTGGAAAGACTTATTGATGTAATCTGGAGTCTAGAGGGCCACATAAAAAGCTACAGGGGGCCAGATTTGGCCCCCGGGCCTTAAGTTTGACACATGTTTTCTATGTCTTTCTCCTTTGTAGAAACTAGCAGTCACTTAAAGCTCACAAAGGTTTCACCATCTACCTGATGGTGGTGCATGTATGTATTTATTTATTGTGTGACTGTATAAAAGAGTAGCAGGGAAAGGAAGAAGTGAAGCTGAAAGTCGAAGTGAAAGTAAACAACACAGGTACTTCCCTGAGCCGGATCAGGTCACAGTGTCATGTTACTTCTGTTTGTGAGCCGTTAATTGTCGCAGATTAGCAGTGAGTTTAAACAAGCGTGTGGGGGAGGAATTTAATCCTTACTTGAGGCCGGGAAGGTCTCGAACAGAGGCAGAGATCTCTGACGCTTCTGGACACAGCTTCTCCACCAGCTCCAGAGGACCCCACAGAGACTTGCTGAAACCCAGGAAGGACTTCTTCACTGGGAAAGCAAAGAGAAATAAACGAATGAGAGGAAACTCTGCTAGGGAGGGTAGATAAGTCCAGGGATTCCCAAACATTTCCATGCCGAACGCCATTAGCTTCTAGTCAGGAAGACCCTTTTAAGACCCACAGACAATAGACACACAACGTAAACTGTTAGAATTTATTTTCCCACCATTCAGTAGGGCTGGAAGAAATGGCTGAAAAATGTATCAAAATATAAGCATTTCAAATCAATAACTATTGATTAGTTTTCTGTTTCATAACTTTTCCTGTTTTATCCACAGTTTTCACTCCACACCGTTGTTTTATTTTTATTTTTAAGCAGTTATGAAGCACAGTGGTGAAACCTTAAACTGCAGCTGCGCCAGTTACTCAGCAGGTTGTTGCTAGGTAACCAAAGAATGAGTGAGCTAGTTGTTGCTAGGTAACCAAAGAGTGAGAGAGCTAGTTGTTGCTAGGTAACCAAAGAGTGAGAGAGCTAGTTGTTGCTAGGTAACCAAAGAGTGAGAGAGCTAGTTGTTGCTAGGTAACCAAAGAGTGAGAGAGCTAGTTGATTCCACCAACTTTGCTTACTTGGCTGTGAGATGTTAAGCGGCTAAAGTCTTTCCTCTGCCTAAATCTCCCAGAATGCTGTGCGGTGCTGAATCAATGTTCTGTAAAATTACTGATTATTCCATCAGACATATTATCCATCGATACTGATCACTTGTCTATCGTGTTATTGATTTATTGTCCAGCCTTTCTGGTTGGTAATTATTCATTTCGTTTAATTCTGCCTCATACTTTGTGATTTTAGTTTGCCATGAGTTCTGTTTAAGAAAATATTATCAGGTGTGTCATGACTTCTGTTCATGTCATAATATACACTCAATGATAAGAATTTTCACCACAATCCACTGTTTTTATTATAAAAAATGTGTAATATTTTAAATTAATCACAGATCAAACTTTATTTTATCCCCACTTAGGGCTTCTTCTTGTCAAAAACATGTCAATTTTGCACTTGCTATGCTAGTTTAAGGAGCAAAGCAGCAATTTGACTGGCAGTCGATGAGAAACATAAGAATGGCAAAAAACATTTACTTAATTTAAATTAATAATCATTTATTATTGATTGAAAAAGCAATTAAATGTTCTAGAGAATGTACATAATATTTTTTTTTCTTGCCTTCCCTCCGACGTTCTGAGACTAATCCCGTTTGAAAAACCGCGGCCTCGCCCGCACAAACAGATCCGAGTCTCCGTACTGCTGCTGCCTGGCTCACCTCGGAGGCCGTGCTTCAGACAGTGCTCCATGACCACGAAGAACTGCTGCAGAGGCGGGTAGTCCGAGTCCAGCGTCCGGCCGAAGCTCAAAGCCGACTCGATCAGGCCTTTGATGCTGAGCTTCGCCATGTTCAGCAGGTTGGCTCGCTCCATGGCCATCGGGTCACGCATCGCTGTGGAGAAAACGAGCCGCAGTTTAAATACAGCTCTAGAAAAACTAAGAGTCCACTGCACTGAGCCCCACTGAAAACCTCTTGGTTATTCCACCAAATATTGGTTTCTGATCTCTTCCTGAGTTAAAACATCAGAAAGCTCTGCATCTGTTTTGTTATATTGACCATTTCTCATTTTCTGCAAATAAAAACTAAATTTTTGCTTTGAATCGTTGTCAGTAGTTCATAGAATAAAAGAACAATGTTCATTTTACTCAAACATAAACCTAAAGAGTAGAATCAGAGAAACTCATCATTTTAAGTGGTCTCTTAATTTGCTCCAGAGCTGCATGTTGGGTTACACTTTACTGCTCAAAAAGTACCAAGTTTGGCTTTTTTATCAAAGTATACCAAGATCCAGAGGTGGGTAGAGCACCTAAAAACTGGAATCAAGTAACAGTAGAACTGCTTTAACATATGTTTACTCAAGTAAGAGAAAAAAGTAGCCATCCAAGAAATTACTCAAGTAACAGTAAAAAAAGTATTTGGTAAAAAAAAGAAAGAAAAAGTCAACTGAAGTACTGAGTAACTAATCTAATTATCAATCATTTAGTACTTAAATATTACATGATAATATTGGCCAAAATATAAAGTTAAGTGGAAATGTTGGTATTTTAAGGACAAAAATGACAATTTATGTAAGTAACAAAAAAAAAATACGGCAAATAAATTTTTTCCAAATCAGTTTCTTTCAATATAAAACTCATGAATTTTTAATAAAAACTGCAGGTGTGTGTCTGGTGAATTTCTGGTTTAAACATGTTTGTTTTTCATTCAGTGGGTAGAAAATCCAGACATTTTACTCAAGAGTAGAGATACTTGATCAAATTTAACTGAAGTAAAGGTAAAAAGTAAAGTGTAGTAAAAATACTTCTAAAAATACATTCCTACAAAGAAGTAACTCATGTAAATGTAACTAGTTACTGCACAATTCTGCCAAGATCTAAAAACTGAACATTTTGAAAATGTTAAAAATATTTAATATTTACTTAGTGAGATACCAGAGAAAGATTAGGACTGTGCTGCCCCTCCCCTACTTACTGCTGCACACTCATCCAAGCTGTTTGCTTCAGACTCTGGGACTGAATGAATTTATACTCAACAAAAAAACTGCAGATTTATTTACTGAAAGTGTGTTTATGACACTGTAAGAGAATATCCTGAACTGCCCTTTAAAAACCCACCATCATTTCCTGTCCCAGTTTGAGGAAACATTTATGTAACGTTTTGATCAACAGCATGATGATTTTGTTTTCCAGTGAAGCAAACCCTCAGGGCTTCACCGCAGAAACACAAAACCCTGCCAAGTATTTTTGCTCTAGTTTCTAGTGCAAGCATTTTAATACACTGTTAGCTTAAAATTTTAGCTTCTAATATGGGAAAAATGTTTTGTTCCACTGGCAGATTGTTACATTTATAACTGCAAGCATCTCATAAATATTAAGGAAGTATTGACTAACAACAAAAAGCTTTTTATAAGTTACTTTTGTCTTATTTCAAGTGTTCTGAGATATCTGAACTGGAAATTAGATCAAAGATACTTGGTAAGATTTTGTGATTTGCAGTGCGGACATTGTGGTGCGCTTTTAAACGCTCCACACGTGAAAATGCGAGTTAATGTGTAGCTAAACACACCAGAGGACAGAGCAAAGTCAGGAGACGCCGTCGCAGCAACAAGTTGGCCTGCAGGCAGAAAGGCAGTGATTTCTTAGACGGAAAAATGATCAGCGGTCAGAACAGAGAAGCTGCTGGGAGTTTTGGGCACAAACACTTAAACTAACATGAATTTATGGAAACAACATTCATACATGTACAGCTGCAGCTGAAATGGCAAGATTTAGATCAACGTTTATACATAAACACAACAACAAGTAAAGGGTCTGGACTTTAAAACTGGTGTTCGCCCTCCAGTCTCACTGAGCCTGAGCTGTTTAGCAAGGAAGAACGGGCATAAAAAATGTCATTACTAGATCTGCAAAGACTTGTAGCTGGAATTAAAACAAACAAAAAGAGAAGTCAAAAGCCATGATATTCCCCCCTTTTCATTTCAAGGTTAGGCACTACTTTGTGTTAGTCTGTCAAATAAAACTTCAACAAAATACACTGAAGAAATTACTACTTCCTCAAAGTACTGTCTGCAACTCATTGGTCTTAAATAAAAGGAAATTTTAATTCAGCAATAAATCAATTAATTGCATGATAACTTAAAATGAGGTCAATAATTTTCATTTGCATGGGTTATTGTTTCTCTTCTTTCCAAGAAATGCAGGGTTTCCCCCAGTGTATTATAAGCCTGGCGGGCCACCAGGCTTCATTTGGGCCCCCACCAGGCTTAACATTGATTATTTTTTTAAGATTTTTTAAATGTTTGCATTTATAAGATTTTATAGTTTGTGTTCTGGTATTAATCTTCCAATAACACATAATTATCAAGTGATATTTTCAAATTTCCTGTCAACTTTAAACATTTTTTAGCTCAAAAACACGTTGGGCCGCTGGATGAATGACTGGTGAGCGCCGCAACCACCAGGCTGAGCAGGTTTTCTGGGCAAAACCTTTAAATGGATGACAAAAGGCTTCAGCCTGGTGCATTTCTCTCTACTAGACCCTTTTCTGAAGGATAATTTTGTATGCAGATGCTTCAGTTTTATTTACTGTTTCTGTTGTGTTGTTGATTCATTTTGATACAAAATAAATTAAAAAATAGATTTTTATCAACGCAATTTGATTTGGTTCATTTTGAAAGCAAGTTTGTGGTGAAGATGGCGACAGCCAGCAGGTTAAATTTAGCTCAGAGTGAGAGGTGCTGCTGCTGCTGCTGCTGAGTGAGCAGTAGTTATCGGTGTTTGTAGTTTAAACAGCTGAATGACACAGCGTGAAGTGTGTTAACCCCAAGAAACGGCATTTCTGAATGCATCATGTGAAGCCTCGAGCAGGAAGCATGAGACCAGCACTGATGTGTGAAACATCAATTGGTCTGTGGTGGTACTGGCCAGACACAGGAAATATGCAAGTTAAGCGGCTGCTTATGGTCCCCCACATCACCAGGGGGCCCCCAAGAGCACCAAGCTGGCATGGTAAAAATATATATGTATTTAAAATAATATTGAATTATACAAACTGAATGCTATTAAACATGGAAAACATTTTCTGTATTGCTTTTATAGTTGTTATGCAAATAATGGTTAATATCTTCCTGCTGCCAAAGTTGGGGAAATATAAGGTTTCAAAGTTGTTAACTTGCTTAATATCAGTTTCATATTTATCAGCTGATGTTACTTTCCAATAGTTAAAATAATATGGCAAACTTAAATACCAGCCTGAATTTCAAAATTCAAATATTTTTATTTTAGTTTGTTACTCTAGTAAGGTTAAAATCAATAACCATAATTACACTGGCATGATGTAAGCTAATTAAAAATCATGCTAGTAACAGTAGAGAAGTTATATGGGGTCTAAATCCTCGTAAAAGCTTGCGGCAGGGCAGCGCACACGGTAAAAAGCTCGCAGAGTTCAATTGATTTGTTTGGATCAGACAGATCCAACTAACTGATGAACCAGCGCAGATGCAGATTTCTCTGCAGATGCAGACCAGGATAAATTTGTGAGGCTGTGCGTTGAGACTCGAGCGGGTAAAGTGCTCGTAATTAAAGTAGAGTCGTTTAATTTCATTTATTATATGTTATTGGGGCCACAGTCAGTGGTTTTTGTCGCTACGGAGAAAAAGTTAGATGTGTTCATCTGGTTTATGTGATGGGATTCACAGTTCAACTAGGTGAATATTAACTAAACCGCATAAAAATTGCATCTGAATAACCTATGTTAATGTGATTATAACAACGGGTAAAAATAGTACATGGCAGATATGCTGTCAGTCAAAATGACGGACAACAAAAATGTCTACCAAGACCTCTGATGGGGCCCCAAATTAAAATCTGCTCAGGGCCCCAAAAAGGCTTGGGTCGGCCCTGGTGATGATGAAAAACTAGACAGCAGGAGAGAGAGAGGTGCCACAATTTCATTTAGCACAGCCCCATAATGCATACTGTACCTTGGACAGTCCAGTCACCAGGAAGGGAAGTCCTGTGTTCCGACACTTTTGGAAGGACGTGAATGCTTCCTGAAATGGTCTCTGATGCTTTCCTGGCTAAAGCGAAGATAGGAGCCTGCCATCGCCCCTCTCCCACACCACCTCCTCCTCCACCTCTCCCTGTGCTGCTGCTGCTGCTCGCCTTGTCCCCTGCACCTGATTTCTCCTCCTGCAGCCTGAGGATCCCGAACACCTGGCCTTTCTCCTTGCTGCTGTCCGCCTCGGACAGAACCAGGTCGTGCTCCGCCGCAGCAGCAGATGCCATGTTCAAGGGAATATTATCAAAGCTAGCTGAGCTCCGTGATGTAAAAAACACACTAAATTATCCAGCTTCTTCACTTAGTTAGCTAGCGATTTAGGTGAGCATAGCAATAAAATGTCCGGGATCCCACCGGTTAAATGACGACATTGGTTTAAAGAAAATTAAAAATTAAAAAAAAAATCTGCTGTCCACAAAAGTCAAATAACACCGAGTTTACCTACATGATGACCGCTAAAACCTGCTGTTACGGCGCAGCAAACAGGTTCGCACAAAAGGTTTCTTTTCCGTACATCTCGGAGGTGTACAGATTTGTTTACAGCCAGCTAACCAAACCGACAGTTGGCGTCTCCCCGGTCCAGCAGCTGCGCCCTGTGAGGAGGCGGCGTCAGGAGGCCCACGAAGCTCACAAAAGGCAGCGAGCGGCACTACGTCATTATTTACAGGCTGCCGCCGAGCTGCTGCCCCCTGCTGCCGGAGGTGGGAACTGCAGGGAGGGCGCTACTTCAACCTGAAGCTTTCACATATGAATTATTAAAACTTCACTCAGGTTTTACTCCGTAGGGTTTTCAATCAACTTCAGGTATTAAAAATATAATTTCTTTAGTTAGAAACATAGACCTTACAAAGGGTTTTCAGCACGTACTTTCCCAAAAAGATTTAATATACATAGCAACTACAGTATATAGACATAAAAAAGACACTTCCCTCACTGTCTTCTACTACAATCAGATTTCTCTTGTTTTAAATAATTTAAAACTACTCGAAAATATTCTGGAATATTTTGGTCCAATATTTTTTTTAACATTTTTCAAATCACATATATGTGATTTTAAAGTGTTTAAAGTTGAAATGTGAAAATATGACTTGGTAATTTTGTGTTATTGGAGGACATTATCAACAATGCCTAAACTTTGTTGCATTTCTAAGACTAATAGGTCTTAACAAGTCTTAAAATGTGCTATAAAATTTTTAAAAAAATGCTATATAGCCAATAACTAGCGTTTTTTTTAAGACTATGAAGCCTTAAAAATATTCAAACATTAAAAAAATACAATTATACATGTATACATAATCTAAAATGTGCTAGAGTGCAAAATTGCACAGTGGCAGCAAACATATGTTACCACCTGGTGTGACATTTGTTGTTAGAAATTATTATGCCATTATAAATACAAATATAAGAAACTATGTACACGACCCCTTCTAAATTACAGGGTAAATTATTAATAATAGCAGAAATTATGGGTGATCATTGCTTGACTCTTCATCATGTCTTGGTATTTTACACCATAAAAATATAAAAAACAATTATGAAACAAGAAATAAACATTACATTTTGTCAAATTCCATCATCGAAATCATTAAGCTAATATACATTAACTATTCTGATTAATGTTCCAGTTATTATTAATCAAAGTCAACTCCAAACAGGTGGATTTCAAGCCTTGATTTACAGAAGTGGTTCCCAAAGTGTGGGGCGCGCCCCCTAGGGGGGCGCAGTGCCATTGCAGGGGGGCACAGGAAGCGTATGGATGAATGAAAAATTTTTAAAAAACTGTTACACAAAAGTGTTTCACTGTAAAGATGGTTTGTAGTTTGTTTTGTTGCAACCTGAAGTGTGAAATAAACTTATATAGTGGAGTTTGAAAACAAAATATGTGTATCGGTTTATGTCTGGTTGAACGATGTGTGTGGCCAGTTGATTTTGTTTTTTCCTTTTTGTTGGGGATTTTATTGTAATCCATAGAGGGGCCCAGAAACTCTTTGGGAACCACTGATTTACAGAAACTAAGTGTTTTGGCAGTTTTGCTGTTTTCTGGAAGTTTGGATTATAAAAACTGAATGCTGCTTCTCCATGTTTGGTACTGGTTCTGGAGACAAAGAGCAGAACCAGAACCAGAAGACCTCAGCAACAACAGCAGATCTTTCATGTATTTTGGTGTTAAGCCATTCAGTGATTTATGAACTAGCAACAGTACAGAGGATGTTTCATTACTTTCTTTAAAGTCAAAAATGCACCGTAATAACAAGACTTGCTGTAGTGGGTGTCAACCATCATGGCTGTTTTTCAGTAAGGTCAGAGTTTGAAACGGAAACGTTGGGCCTACCTTGACTGTAAGCAAGGCGCTCCATGCTCTCACTGTGAGTGATGCCCCAGCGATGGAGACTCTGGGGGGAGTACATGCTGAGTGGGGCGCTCCTCCGTCCCCCTAAGAGACGTCCTCAAAATGGTTCGATATTATGAAGACTTAGCCAGGCAGGAAGGTTTGGTTGTTCCTCTGATATCCCAAGTGACCCGATCTTCTGCACTGTGGAGGATTTTGGTATTGCAGTCCAGTTTGGCCAGACTTGATGTGCTCAGCATGGATGGATCTGTGCGAAAAAAAAGTCCACATTGATCTAAAAAAATCACAGGCTGGAATGAAATGAGCCTCACTGCAGATTTGAATAACACTGGCTTGTCTGGACTTCTGCTGATTGATATAATGTGACAAGATCTGGAATAAATGAAGAGTCCACTGCTCTGAACCCCATGGAAAACCTTCTGGCTGTTCCACCAAATATTAATTTCTGAACTCTTCCTGAGTGAAAACATCAGTATTGTTGTTTCTAAATGAACATGAACTTGTTTTCTTTGCATTATTTGAGTTCTGAAAGTCCAATTTTTTTATTTGTTTTTTATTTTCTGCAAATAAAAACCAAATTTTTTGCTTTGAATTTCAGAAACATGTCAGTAGTTATTGGAATAAAAGAACAATGTTCATTTTACTCAAACATAAACCTAAAGAGTAAAATCAGAGGAAATGATCACTTTTAGTGTTTTCTCAATATCTTCCAGAGCTGTATAAAATTAAAAATCCAGTTTAATGCCTGCATAGAGAAATGCTTCATTAATAAATGCATCTGCTATGATTTTATAGATCAAATAATTTGACTAAATTCCTAGTTAATAGGCTGCTATTGTTCAAAGTTACAGAAGTCTTTCTGCATTTTGTCCATATTGTCTTACTGCCAAAAAACTCGTTTTAAAATATTTCATTCATTCTAAGTCATAATATAGGAGAGTGTGTATATTTATTGTAAATCTTGACAAACCTTTCCTTCATATACACACATCTTTCAACATAATGCTCCTGTTCCTAAAACAGGAGATTAATTTCTAATAAATCAACAAGCAAAAACTTCCAGAATGTAAATATTTCTTACCTTTTATTTTCATAAATAACCCAATGAGATACTATGTTGCCATAAAATGGCTGAAACCCTCCGACCTTCCCAGTAAAGTATACTGTTACAGAGGAAGAGCAGCGTTACTCTTCCTCTGTTGTGGTTTTCCTGTTTTTCTCTCTAATCACTTCAGACTGACCAGAGATCATATGACCAGTTCAGAGGCCCTTTAGCTGCTTCTGCACTGCCTGAATCAAATTCCAAAAAACAGGTTTTAAAATATTTCATTCATTCTAAGTCATAATATAGGAGACTGTATATATTTATTGTAAATTTTGACAAACATTTTCTTCATATACATAATACAATTTAAAGTTAAATGGAAGTTTTTTTTATTTTAAAGGATAAAAATGACAATAATTCAGATAAGTAGCAAAATCAGGCAAAAAAAAATTCTCCTAATCAGTTTCTTTCAAAAGAAAACTTATAAAACTTTAACAAAACCTGCAGGTGTGTGTCTGTGTTTGGTGAATGTTTGGTTAAAAGATATTTGTTTTTCACTCAGTGAATAAAGAACATTTTTACTCAGGTTAGAGTAGAAATATTTTATAATAAAATTACTCAAGTAAAAGTAAAAAAAACCCCGACATAGTAAAAAATACTCCTATTTTTAGGAGTATACTCAAAATAAGAGTACATTCCTAGAATGTAAAATTGCCATTATAAATACAAATGAAATCCCTTAAAAGATGCCACAAACCCAAAAACTAATCACTACATAACTGTTACTCCATGTTACCTGAAAAACAAAGATGAAATTGGAATAAATAAATAAATATTGCAGATTGTAAGCATTTTTTTATACATAATATAACTAAAGGTTAAATTCGTTATTTCATCTTAAGCCTGAGCACTGGCAATGTTATTTGAGAATATTCCACACTATAACATAATAAAAATGCTTTTTGTTTAAAAAAATTAAATAATTGCATATTTATTTAGTCACATATTTACCCATTTTTATGTTTAGATTTTTATGCAGATACTGAACCACTGAAGTAACTAGTTTTAATCTCATTGTGACGCTTTTGGACTCATTTCTGAACCACACCTAGCATCCCACTACTCACCAACAAACTGCATGAAATCCCAGTATCAACCGGATCAGCCTCCTTTATAAAACAGATAAACCAGCCAATCACCGAGCTGTCCACGAGGCTTTTGATTTCTTCCACCAATGAACACAGGATGCTGTTTCATCGTAGTGTTACCCTTCACTGTGCAGCAATCCTGCAGACAGTGCTACTATTCAAAACACTGATATTATCATAATTATGATTTACTTAAGGAACACATTTTAGCTCAACTTAAATAATATGACCCGGCTACTTTGTCAAATTCTTGCTTAATACAAACACACCCTAACGTAACTGAATACATGTGCATGTGCGTCCCTGCATCTCACCTCAAAATGAAGAAACACAGCAGTAATCCTCATTTAGCTTGTATGAAATCTGTCCAGCTGCAGAGGATAAAAGCGGTAATCAGCAGATCTCAGATGTCACAAAGTCTCAAAAAACTTCCATCTGTCCATGTACGGCTGCAGGCTGAGAGCTGGTACATGCTCCGGAGATATCCCCGACAGAAACCACAACCATCACCCGACACGGCACCCAATGACAAGAGGCAGGGAGGCTGGGAGAGGGGAGGGGTTAGGGAATAAACAGGAGGAGAGATGGAGGCTGTTAGGGGAGAAATGGAGCAAAGATGTGATGGGAGAGATTTAAACTTACAGAAAAGAAAAAAAAAAACAGCAAGAGATATTTACTTCTTCACGTATGGAAAGTCACAGGCTAACAGGATGTTTGATTGAATGTAGAAAATGATGAATGAAAACGCCACACCCATTACCAACCAATCAGTGAAGAGAACGAGGAGGCGGGACTTGTGAAAGCAGCAACGTGATTGGCTCGTTTCCAAGTGAATGACTATGCGGATAACAGCGCTGCTGGAAAACAATCTGAATAAAAACCAGTACTCCCAGTGAGCAGAAGACTGCAGAGACGTTTGATGCTGAAAGTGTGAATCATTTGAATCAAACTGGTATTAATTTACACACCTCTATTCATACGAAATGCATTTTTAATAGCGGTATTTTGGTGTTAGAAGGTTATATTCCATCTTTCGTTTCGTTTCGTTGTCTTTTATGAAAAAAAGCTACTTTTTACTTTAGTAAAATTATGTTGGAAGTGCCGCAAACTGCAAACCCATCCATCCATTTCCCTAGTGGGGTCGGGAGGTGCTGGTGCCCATTACCAGCTGATGTTCCGGGCGAGAGGCGGGGTCACCCTGGACAGGTCGCCAATTTAGAGAGACCAATTAACCTGACAGTCATGTTTTTGGACTGTGGGAGGAAGCCGGAGTACCCGGAGAGAACCCACGCATGCACAGGGAGAACATGCAAACTCCGTGCAAAAAGACCCCAGGCCGGGAATTGAACCCAGGACCTTCTTGCTGCAAGGCAACAGTGCTACCAACTGCAAAACAGTTATTCGGATTATCTTTTAACAATGTCTTTCTTCTTGATGCTTCCATAAATACCATATTTATGAGGTAAATAACTAACAGTTGCCCTGTCAACCTGAGTCTTGTGTTGCTCAGTTTTTAACAATGTTCATTACAATTTCTATTTACTAATTAGGAGATCAACAGGTCTCTTATCTAAGGGTATTAGAGTAAAGGAGACTGAATATGCATTTCAGGCTTTTCAGACTTTTATTTACAATATAAAAATTGGTAAAAAAAAAGAAGTAATTTTCCTTACACTTTGATTGCTCTGTCAAATAAATACATGTATGTTTGTGTTGTGAATAAATGTGATAAATGGGTGTGAATATGATTGCAAGGCACTGCATATGTCTGAGTGAAAGTTGCTCTATTATGAGGAAATAAAAATACAGGGCAAACTTTATAATGCGGCAGGTTAAGTAGTGCGTCATTGGAGCATTTGTGCTTTTCCCTTTCATTTTTATGTGACCATAAAATAATCCAATAAATGTTTGACTATGAGGAAATGAGTCAGGACTGCTGTAACTCCTTCATCACTGATTTCTTGAAAAACTAGAAAAACACTCGTAGTTACATAAATAAATGTTGAGATTGTTGTGTGCGTCTTCAGTAAATAAAAGTGAAGCGTTTTTCCTTCCTTTTAACCCAGCCTCTGAAGATTAGTGAAGTAAAAAAAAACAACAAAATTAACAATACAAAAATAATTATTAACAACTTATAAACATGTATTTACAAGCCCATAGATAGTGTAGTGATCCAGACCCAGATTTTAGTCCTCAAACTCTGCAGCATAAAGCACCTGCTGGAACTTCATCCGGACCTCCATCCTTTTTTTAATGGTGAGCCTCTTCAGTGAGGGCAGCAGGCTGAGCAAAAACAGTTCGTCTTCATCCCTGAAATTGCTGAATGCATCAGCAGAACTTGGCCCAGTTTCTGCGGGAGCTTGCCTTCTGCGTTTAGGAGAAGGTTCGATGATCTGGTGGCAGCTTGGAGTGGGCTCTGCAAGAGAAAAACTGGTGGTGACAACTGGGAGGGGATCAAGCAGCCTCTTCTTGTCTTCCTCTTGTTCTTTTTCCATGTCGTCTGCTCTTCCAGTTGCCTGTGTGCCACAAAAACATGAACAATTTATTGTTTAGTGCAGTCAATGATGTCAGAGGAATCTTTAGTTTTTCATATATTGACCCTTTGAGACTTCGTCACTTAATCATTCGAGGCGCCATGATGGACGTCGGAAGTGAGAATCGGGAATATTGAACAGAGCGACTGAAGTTATTTTCCAAAGTTGTTTTTGTCAGTTTATTCACGGCTTCCACTTGTTCGAGTAATTTGTTCCGGTTCGAGCTACTTTGTCTGTGAACGTAACGCACCTGGCTGGGGCTCATAGACGGCGGTATTTAGGAAAGTTGGAAACGGCTAGCATAGAAACCGACCCGTATCACCTCCCCGATGATGTTTTGATCAAATTACCGACTTTGCCAGAATTCACACCACATGATTTATATCACTATGTCATAAACAGTATTTCCTTTTACACCGGAGCAACCTAAAAACGCACAAAAACGAGATGCTAACCAGTTTTTTTGCTATACGTTGGGACGTATGACGGCGGGGCATTGTCTCCATGGTTACTAGTGGTTAGACGCGGTCCTTCTCCATAAAGCGATATTTGATATCTTTCTAATCATACTTACTTATAAAGTATATGAACGTTAATCTTCTTACCTTGTAAAAACTGTTCGCTGCAAATTCGCGGTTACACCGAGGGCAGACAGGCATCGTCTGTTACGAAGTTGTATATATTATGTTTTCAGTAACTAAGTTCATGTATGTAGGTCAAAACGGGGAAAGCCTGCCCTCCTGTGTTCTTTCCAGGAATTGCAACCTAGCAATCTTTTGTTATTTGAAGCAAAACTTTATTGAACAGCAGGAGCAGTTACAGTACAGTACAGCGTCCGCGTCCACTTTGTGATCTCCGGTTCGAGTGAGCAGGCATCTGAAATATTTGGTTCCCCCTCGTAACTTTGCCAAATAAAGAGCAAATGTTACCAAATTCACGGGATTTGTTGTTGACGAGAGGAATGAGCACAGTAAAAGATTCTGTGAAAAAGTAATTAGCTCCCATGTTATAGAGGGGGGACAAATTATTCAAAAATTATACTTTTACTAAACCACATAAAGCAACCAATTAAAATATGCACCTTATTTTTACTTGAATATTCTTAAATCGTATACTAACGATTTATTGGACATTTGTTTCTCTGCACTGCTGTGCTGTGTTGTAAATAGTGTCTTTTTCAATGTTCAATATATTATGTACATTTTTGGAAAAATGATCCGACTCAGTTACATAACCATTGGATCACAAGTTCTATTTTTATTTCTGATAACTGCAAAGTATTTTCTGTTATAGTAATATGAAGTATATTATTATTATTACTACTATCATTATTATTGTTAATTTTGATTTTTATTTTAAATAAAATGTTTTTAATAGTTTAAGAACTTTTGTTTTGTGAACCAGACAATTTTCAAGTAATAGTGGTATAGTGGTATAATAAAGCAAGAACACATTCTCAAAAATCAGCAAGTCTTCAATTCTAATAAGCATTTAACACTGGAACTGGAAGACATTTAAATATACAAAATAAATCAACAGAAATAACAGAATCAACAAATGAAATCATTAAAAAAATGGTTGAGACCAACTGATCAGACTTGAAGACTTTTATCATCCAGTTTTTGGTAGTAAGAGAAAAAACAATGAAATTATTTACCTAATTTTAATTTATCATGCGATTAATGGATTTATTGCTCATTGTGACAGGCCTTTATCAAATATTTCCTAATAGTTAATGATTAATTCGAAAATTTGTTGACCAGGGCTTTTGTTTTGAAGGGACAAAAGCGGATGTGTCCGCCGTGATAACAGAAGAACCGTCTTCTCCGTGAACGATCAGGTGTTTCCACGTCAGTTTGTTAAAAGAACGTGAAAACTCACTCAGACTCCGCGTTAAAGTCAGACATCAGCAGAAATTAAACTGAAAAACTCTGTAAACTGAAGTCACCTCCTGTGGGTCCCCCACGCTCCCTCCGACCTCCGGCCGTAGTTTAACGTGTGCGGTCAGCCAGGCCATCTGGCTGAACAGCCCCGGGACCTGCACCTCCCACGGGAGGTCGCTTTCGTCCTGCTGGGGGAACTGTCTCCGCACCAGCCGCTTCCTCGCTTTACAGAACTTATCGCGCAGGTTTTTCCACAGCAGCTTCACTTCTTCCTCGGATTTCCCCATCGCGGCGCCTATCTCTTTCCACGCCAGGTGTCCCTTCACGCTGTTCCGGTAGTCCCCGCGCGACTGGTCGTACAGGTTCGGGTGATCGCGTACGAGCTCCGCCAGCTTCTCCTCGGTTGCGTTCATCGCGACGTCCTTTCGCTCGGACGAGACGACCTCCAGCTTCACCGTCAGACGGAAGTACGACGTTCAAGCGAATTCAAAATAAGTGTTTTGTTTCAACGCCCCCTACACTCAATAATGCGGTTTTATTCAAACACCACGGTTTACACGCTGTAAATGTATTTTATTTAATTTAAATTATTAAAAGTGGAACACGTCTGTTCACGTGGCGTACCTCAGGGGTCAGTTCTAAGGTCAGTATTTTGTAAAGTCTGTGTATTTATTAGTGAGTTACAGAGGTGAGTAGAGTTCCCATAAATTGAACTCAGGTAACAGTAGCAGTACTTCAACTCAAGTAAAAAATAGTCAAGTAATAAAAAGTATTTGGTAAAGAGTTTACTCATATTGAGTAACTAAAACTTAAAAATTACATAATTAGATGGACCAAAATAAAAAGTTAAGTGGAAATTTAGGTATTTTAAGGACCAAAATGACAATAATTAATATAGGTATCAATAAATCAGGCAAGATATTTTTTTTCCCCCAAATTAGTTTCTTTCAATAAAAAAACTTATAAAACTTTAACAAAAACTGCAGGTGTGTGACTGTGTCTGGTGAAGTTTAGGTTATAACATTTTTGTTTTTCATTCAGTTTGTAGAGAATCCAGAAACTTCACTCAAGTAAGAGCAAAAATACTTCTTAATACAATTACTGAAGTAAAAGTAACCAGTACAGCATTGTAAAAATACTCCTAAAAGTAAATTTTTTCAGATGTTACTCAAGTAAAAGTAACTGAGTAAATGTAACTAATTACTACCTAATACTGCACTTTACACACAAGTCATTTTATTTCACATAGTGACTTAAAATATCGAAAGTGGAACCTATCGCAGAGTTGGTTAGTAACTAGTTACATTTACTTGAGTAAGTTTAAAAAAAAAAAGTACTTGTAGTATTTTGACTATGCAGTACTTTTTACTTTTACTTCAGTAATTTTATTTAAAAAACAATAAAGTATTGTTACTCTTGAGTAAAATTTACCCACTGAATAAAGAACATGTTTTAACCAAAACTTCAGACAGACACACAGCTAGTTTTTGTTTTTATGAGTTTTTATTGAAAGAAACTGATTTGGAAAAACATTTCTGTCTGATTTTATTTGAATTATTTTCATTTTGTTCTTTAAAACACCAAAATTTCCACTTAACTTTATATTTTGGTCCATTTGATTATGTAATCTTGAAATATTAAATGATTGATAATTTGATCAGTTACCCAGTACTTGAATAGACTTTTGACCAAATACTTTTTACTCTTGAGTAATTCATTCAACAGCTGCTTTTTACTTTTAGCTGAGTAAAATTATGAATTAGTGTGATTTAATTGCAGGTAAACAAAGCTTATAAACAATTTGTCATCAAGGTTTCTCTTACCAGACTAGACGGCCTCCATGCCACGCCGCATTGATGCAGTAATTCATGCAAGAGAACTCAACCATAATACTTTTCAGAAGTCTGACATTTTTAATTAAATGCGCCTTGTCATTTATCTTAATATTCCAAACTTCTGAAAAAATTATTTTTCATTAAAATTACAAAAAATAAAGGCTTTAAATATTTTTATAATGTGTCTGTATGTTTAGAACAGGGAATTGGTAAAATAAATTTTAAAAATGGATATTGTTTTCTGTACAATACTGCAGAAAAAGTGAACATAATATTTGTATTTCTAATATCGGCCTCACCAATCCCCCATTTCAACAGGAATATTTACAGCCTTATTAATATTTCTGCTTCAGTTTTATGAATCCTACCTGTTGGTAAATCTATTGTTTGTTTCTAATGGGACTTAACTAAAGACTCAGTTTAGTTGAGCTTCATCTGAACTCCACTGACACACGAAGTCAAATTCAGGAAGACAATTAAATACAAAATTTATTAAGCAAATGTACAACAGCTTCATAGGCTATCTTACAGCTCAAATATAGAGATTTTCTTTCATTTCCACTCATTAGGAGTGAACATCATATCCAACTTAAGATTTAAATTCTGTAAAGAACTGTGAAAACATTTAATAAAAAACAAAAGCACTCAATTATGAAACCTTTCAAACCAGGAAAGCTGATCTGAAATCTGTTTTTATCAGTGTCAGGATGATCTAACAAAGGAAATATTCCGACTAGAATAAAAAAGAAAGCCTTTAAAAAACATCAAATATAAAGAACATCTTTACAACATACATCCTGTATTGTTTTCAGGCGATCACCTTTGACCTGACTAAGCTGTCTTCCCACTGCAGTGTGGCATTTTTGTCTTGCATTTAAAAAAATTAAAAATAAACCACTAATCTTTGGGATGAATTATTTTTTTCCCCACAGCACCAAAACAACATGAAGTGCAATTAGTTTCTATTAATTATAACTGGTTTGATGCTCCTAATCTAAAATATAATGTAAATGTTTTCAAAGTCAAATTACAAAATGAAATGTACCTTTCATTGCACTTTGTAAGTACGTCCTTTTATATTTGTGATAAATTGTATTACAATACCCAAATATCATACAAAATGTAAGAACAAACTGTCAAATACAAACATGTTCAGCAGATACTGAATCGCTAATATCTTAGCAAAGGGAGAAAGTTTTGTCCTTCATCTTAGATCTTTAGGTACAGTGTGAAACCAGAGACTGAACTTCTATGTGGGGTGGATCTGTGTCACGGCGCTGCACTAAATGATGTCGTTTGTGAAAGTCGATAAGCGACTTCCTCGTCAGCTCTCCTGCTTAGAAATGATATTGTAGTAAAACTGGTCTTCAGAGATGCAGACAAACTCCAGGGTTGATCAGAAGAGAGTCGGGTGACATCAGTACACGCCTCGTAGCCCGCCGCTTCGGGAGCCTCCGCCTCCTCCTGAGCTGCTGTAGTAACCGCCGCCCCCACGGCCTGAAACGGCGGCGGAGAAATATCAGAAGCTCGTCAACTGAAGGTTTCTAGACTATGGACCCCAGCAGCGTGACGTCACATCCGCCCCCAGCTGCTGGCTAACGATGATTAGCATTGGGCTTAGCTGCTAAATTAGCAATATAACACACTACATCTTAAATGTACGCCTGATATATGAAAGAAAAAGTGACACAGTGCTTTGCCACACAATGACAACTAGATAAAAACGTCAGGAAAAAGTTTTAAGACAAAAATATGGAGGGAAAGGGAAGTAGTTCAGTTATGCTAGCTTGACTTTGATAATTATGACATGTAGATGTGACGTGGAATTCATTGTGTTTCGGTTCAGTTACAAAATAAAAAGGCGACCTAAAGACGCAACTCTGACAGATCATCAGTAGAGCAGGTGTTTAAATTAGCTAACCAACCACCGCTGTTAGATTAACTAATAGCAGCGGTAGCTAATCTACCACAGATATCTATCTCTTATTAGTAATCACAAAATACACATCAAGCCTAAAAACATAATACTGTAACGGACTGAATGTTCTGCTCTTTGTGTGGGAAATGTTTGAGTGTTTTTGGTGGTGAATCCTGAAACATGTAGGGGCGTTGTTGTCTGTTGCTATGGCAACTAGTCTGTGCGTAACATAGCCGCCACAGAGAGCGAGAAAAAAGTAGTTTTGAGTTATTCTTTGGCAGGTTTTGTGCACTATTTTTCTCTTTGTTGTGGAACACTGCCCTGAATTTGTCACAGTGCAGTCTCAGTCTTTTACATGTTCAGGTTTCATTTAGTTAACAGAACTGTTTTACCGCGGCAGAGCGGCTACGAAAGGCATGTAAAAGAATGGCGTCTTTTTGCCCTCCAGCGTGAAATTTCAGGATATAAACAATAACATGCAGGGCGTCCGTAAGTGATTTGTGATCGTCTGAATGAGAACTCACTCATTTCTCCTGCTCCATCAGCCGTTGAGTTGAGGAAGAGCTCAATGTAGCGATGCTCTGAGGAGAAAACGTCCAAGTGTTAAAGATCGACCTCCTGATGATAAATGTTGCCTTCCTGACTCTTTTTTACAGAAAATAAACATGTAAAATCAGCTGGTGGCTCTAATCAACAATTACTTTTCAATAAACACACCATAAAAAAACACTAGCAGGTCGCTGCAACTACATAACCCTTCATTGTAGATGTTGTTACTGAGAAAAGAGCCAGTGAGCCATTGATTTAGGCTGCTACCTCGCAGAGTGAGGCTTCAACAAATAACAGGAAGGTTACATTTAACCCTTTTAGATATTTTAAACATTGTCATGGGCTTGAAAGGATCCAAATGGCTGAATTTGGAAATATTAGGAGCCTTTTAGAAATCACAAACTTTAGGTAAGTATCTGTGTCTCAACCATGTCAACGTTATGATTATTTTTTTCTTATTTTTTAATTCAAAACTATTGGCTTCTCAAATACATTATGTTACGTTTTGTCTTATTTTAACATAAAAAAAGATACCGAAAGATGAAAAACCTTTTGAATGTGGTTCTTATTTTCTAACAGAAAAATGTCAATCAGGTCAGAAGCTTTACAAACAGCATATTGTCCACAAAAGCAAAATCAGCTGATTTTTTTTATCACTTCAGCATTCATTATTTCTTGCATCATCAAATTCTCGTACAGAAACAGTCAGAGACACATACGCATGTTGTGCTTGTCTTTGGACATGGCTGCCACAGCATCTTCATGGGAGCGAAACTCCACGTCTGCCTCTCCGGTCGGCTTCCCGTTCGGAGCCATGTCGATGTGGATCCTCAGCGGGTTCAGAGGAGAGAAGAACTGGAAAAAATGTTTTAAAATATGGCTCCATTTTATGACTCTGCTGCAGTATTTTCTGGAGACTGACAGCAAAGGGACGATTGCTACCAAGTTTAAATCCACATGCAGTTGCTCTAATTCTACTATAAGAAAGAAGAAAATTAAACCAACTGCAGGCAACAAAAATGGAAGAAGACTTTTTATTGCTACAACACCAGATACTCCAATGCTTAATTACTCTGTAAAAAGTCTCACATTAATTGTGTTCTTACTTTTGCAACGTCGCCCTCTGAGGCCCGAAAAGGTAAACCCCTCATGTGAACATAATGGCCGCCGTGGAAACTTGAGCTGCTATCGGATTGTCCGCTATAACCGTGGCCTCCGATTCCTAAAGACAAAAACAAACAAAAAAGGTTAGAAATTTACCAAGTGAGACATATTGAAGTAGCTTTCAAAGAAGAATGAAACTTCACATAAGTTAGCACAACTTTCAAAAAATGTGTTTAGAAATATGAGAAAACTGTAAAGTGTTTCAAAATGTTAATTTATTCCAGAAACAAATGATCCGTTTAGCTGGATTGAATTAGTTATGCATGTTTTCCATAATTTAAAAAGGAATCGGAGAATTTTACCTCGTCCTCCTCTGTCTCCTCTCATCCGGTCATCAAACATCCCGTCGCTGTAACTGTAATCACCCAAACCGTTGTAGCTGTCAAAGCTACTGTAACCTGAACACAGAACGAACGGAAAACACAATATGCAAAAAAAAAACTTTAAATCAAAGATGTCTTCACTCAAACATCAAAATCAGTGGCAGAATAAACCTGTTGGTAAATCATCTCTTTATAAAGATAAACTCAAATAATGCATTTGGGTTTTTAGTTTAGTTATGGTTTACTTATTTCAAACAATTCAAATACTTTGATATACATTTAGATAATGAATATCAACTATATACACAAAAACAAAGTAGGCAGAAGTATAACCTTATTTTATCCAGTCATCTTTATTTTATGCCTTCCTTTACACATTCTTTATTTAAATGAAATAACAAAAATGAAACAAAAATATTTATATATAACATATAGGGGTGCACTGATTTATTGGTCAGCCGATTCATTGGTGTCGATTTTCTTAATTTTTGGAGATCAGTCAATATTTACATGTGAAGCCAATCTTTTCTACCTGAGCTGACCTCTGCTGTCCTGTTAGAGGTTAATCTGACAGACCAGCTCATGTCTGCACACTTCCAGTTAACAATAGTTGCCCAACTGTTGCCAATTCAACAACTTTCTTGCTATTTTGAGCAACATTTCAAACAAAAATATTTGGTGTCAGAAAAAATCAGAATTTCGCAGGTTATGCATTTTAAAGATCGGTAATCAGAGATTGGACAGAAAACTGCAATCGGTGCACCCTTAACATACATATACAGCCCTGGAAAAAAATTCAGAGACCATTTAAAATGACTAGTTTATCTGATTTTACTCTTTATAGGTTTATGTTTGAGTTAAATGAACATTGTTCTTTTATTCTATGAACTACTGACAACATGTCTCTGAAATTCAAAGCAAAAATTTTGTATTTATTTGCAGAAAGTGAGAAATGGTCAAAATAACAAAAAAGATGCAGAGCTTTCAGACCTCAAATAATGCAAACAAGTTCATATTCATTTAGAAACAACAATACAATGTTTTACTCAGGAAGAGTTCAGAGATATTAATGTTTGGTGGAAAAACCAGGAGGTTTTCAATGGGGTTCAGGGCTGTGGACTCTGAGTTTCCAGAGCTGTATATTACAGGGAACCGTAGCTGAAGGTCAGGTTGTCATTGCTACTGCACATTTTGGTGTCTCATGAGAGTTATATTACATAAACAAGATGGTTATAAACTAATTGATCTGTTGGCTCTTTAGCCCAGGATACTGAACAGGCACATGAATATTATGGTTTTAATTGCAGATGTTTGATAATTATTGAGCCAGTAGGTAACAAATGTCCATAAATTGAGATAAAAGGTAGGATTAAATAAGCGTTCACTTCTTCCTACTCCTCTTCAAAAATAAAAGTTGTGGTAAACTAATTATTTTGTTCTTGGTTATGTATGCACGTTTTTTTCTCTGTTCTACAGATTGCTTGTTCTCTTGTTTTTAAAAACCTGTTTGAAATAAATAAATCGAATCAATGTTTACCTCCTCCGTAGCCGCCTCCACTCCTCATGCTGTCCAGCAGACCCACACTGCGTCCGGGCCCGTACAGGCTTCCCCTGGGCGACGCTATGACCGGTCTGTCATAGGGCCCGGGTCTCTGGGTTGACGTTCCCCGCCGGGGGAGGTCATAGTGGGCTTTGATCTCCCAGCGACTGCTCTTAAAGATTTCTATGTACCTGCAACATGAGAGGCCCGGGGGACAACGGGGAAGTAGATGAGAGGCTTACCGTGCAGAAACGACACAAACAGACAATAAAAACAGAAACCTACAGCCACAAAAACATAATCTGGGCATTTTCCTGTTCTAAAGATTTCTACCTCACCACTGATGCTTACGGCTTAATCCATACAGGGTGTTTAGGTCTAGCTTTGACTTTCTGCTGCCTGAGCATCACTGAGATGCTCTGATGGTCCTAAACCAACGCTGGCAAAACTATTCACACCCTCCAAACTTTTTCTATTTCTACACTTTTAATACCTCCAAGGATTAAATCTGGATTTTCTTCTATAAAACCAACACAAAATGGTACACAGCTGTGAAGTGGAAGTAAAATGATTGATGGTTTGCAAAAATTCTTCCATCAGGATGGATGGAAAGAATGTATGAAGTTTAATTTTCAAACCTTGCCAAAGACTCTTAGACAGGTTTACGTCTACTTTGACTGGACCGTTTTAACACTGTGATCAGGGGAAGAAAGTTTGCCTGTTTCTAGCTGGTTGTCTTTCAAAATTACACAAAATGTAACTAAAGAACGACCCTCTGTATAGTGTGTTAAGTGCAGCGTTTAGTTTTTGATTTGTATGCAAACCAAAATGTTTAAATTGGTCCCATTTGGTCAGAGCAAATTCACTTCTTATCATGAGTCTCTTGGATGCTTTTATCAGATCTCTGTTCTCCTGGCCAGTCTGAGTTGGGCTACTGGTTGCTCTGGGTTTTATTTTAGATACCAGAATATAGGCCTGTCACAATAAACAATAAATCAATTAATCGCATGATAAATTAAAATGAGCTCAACAAATTTAATTTGCATGATTTATTGTTTTTCTCTTCTACCAAAAACTGGATAATAAAAGTCTTTATTTTGGTGTTTTGGTCTCAACCAGACTTTATTTTGAAGGACAATTTTGTTTTAAAAGACTGTTTATTTAGTTCCTGTGTTAAATGTTCATTAAAATGTAAAGGTTTTTTTTTATCTTGGAGAATGTGTTTCTGCATTATTATGCCTTAAAATGGTCTCAAAGCAACAATATCATCATTTATCACAATAACTTCTGGGACAATTTATCGTCCAGTAAAATTTGTTATCGTGACTGGCCTACCAGAATACACATGTACCAACAATACTTTGCTAATTTAATTGAAGAAAAAAACAACAACATAATATTTCACTTTTTGTGTGCTACTTTGTGTTGGTTCATCCCAAACACTCTGCCACATTTTTAGTTCAAATTATGAAAATGTTCAGGGGTGTGAATACTTCCGCATGCGAATCAACTTCTGGTAAATTATCTAAGATCTCCAGATGTCGCTGTCTCACAAGATTAATGTATAACAGCAGCTTCAAAATGTGCTAAATAATAGAAAAACCCCTTAAAACCATTTCATTAATATTTTTGGAATTACACAACCCGCCCAATTAAATCACCAAGTTCCCCCCTTTTCTCCAGAAATGTTTTAGCCCACGAACCCACACATTCACCCACTCCTCAGCCCATCTAAGCAACACCACAGTTATTCTACAATGATCATAGAAACCCATCCCAGTCCAGCCCGTCCCTCTCCCGTCTGTCCCACCTGTGCCCTATTCTTTCCTTGTGTTTCCCCAGAGCCTTTTCTGCTATCTCCTTTGAGGCAAACTGCACGAAGGCTTCCCCTGTGCTCCTCCCCTGGTAGTCCACTGGCAGAGTTATCCCATTTGGCACGATTCTGAACCCTTCAACCCAAGCACACATAAATACATAGGTCGGTAGGTAGACTGGTAGGAATAGTTGAGAACAACACCCACTGCATGAGTGGAGCGTTTACGATTAGTGTCATCATTGATCATCATCATCAGTAGCATCTTGTAAAACGTCACAAAACATTGAAATTTCAGGAGCCTGAGTTTATAATTACATGTCCCCAGCTGTGAGGGTTAAACAGGGAAATGACATCACTAAATTAATTGGACCCAAAGTGCAGATGGCCACAGTCTGTTGTCCTTTGTTCCCCACATTTTCATACCTGAGTGAAGTAGCCCCCCCACACCCACCGTCTTCAAATCAGACAAAAGTGGTATCAAGTGTTTGTGCAGCAACAAATTTCTTTTCTGCTGCTTTTGCTTTGAAGATATTAATAAAAGAAGTTAAAAGGTAATTTAGATTTCATAAAAGTGTGTGTGTGTGTGTGTGTGGTTTGGGGGGGGGGGGACTGGTTGACCTTTCATGATATATTTTTCATGCATATATTTCTTAATATCTTTAAATTGATAGCTGCACAAAGAAGCCTGCCACAATAATCAATAAATCAATTAATCGCATGATAAATTAAAACACTCAATTTACATTGGCATGATTTATCGTTTAGCTCTTTTTTTCTCTCCGTCTACCAAAAACTGGATGATAAAAGTCTTCAGTTTGGTGCTTTGGTCTCAACTAGCCCTTATTATGAAGAACAATTTTGTTTACAAAGACTTCAAAGTTAATTTTATTTGTTGTTTACTTAATTTATGTTGGATATTTAAAATGTCTTCCAGTTCCAGTGTTAAATGTTCTATGGAATCTTTTAGAATGTGTTCTTGCATTATTATTTTACCATTACCATAATTTTACTTAAAAATGGTCTCAAGACAACAATATTATCGTTCATCACAATAACGTCTGGAACAATTTATCATCCAGCAAAATTTGTCATTGTGACAGGCTCAGGCAGAAACAAAAACGTTTGCCACCACTTTTGTCTGATTTGAAGAAGGTGGGGGAACCAACTTCACTCAGGTCATTTTCATTTGGTTGAAGTTAGATTAGTCCTAGGTGACGGTGCTCTTCCTGTTCCATTAATATGTCAGATATCATCTGATGTATAATAAGTATAACTCTGATACGACCTGACAAAAATCTATTTATTGGGCCTTCCTATCTTATGTTAAACCATCCCAGCTCATACAATTAAACTTTTTTAAAAGCAAAATATCAGTGACAGAAACATGATAAATAAATAAGCTCCTAATACATAGCAACAACAAAAATCAGTCTTTGGATCATAAGGTTCGATCAATTGCTTTTTGCAATATTTGGATTTTTTATAGAGACTCACATTTCAGATATCACTAGTTTTAGTTGGAATCATTTTATTTTTGTCTTGAATCTCCACTTTACAGTCAAAATCCTAAATTGAGGAATTATGGAGGAGCTGATGCTCAAGAGAAATTAACCAAAAAAAATCACTTATTTGTAATATTCTTTTGAATTTCAACTATTTCTTATTTCTCTTTGCACTACAATGTACTTTTTTGAACGCGACAATGTATGACTATAAATTCAACTCGGCTCCTAAATAACAAAATTAGATTTGAATCAAACATCAAATTCGACTGTAAAAAGTTGGGAAATTAAAATCTGTGCAGTAAAGTGTCTTTAGATTACATTTGTTGTGAATTAGTGCTACATAATTAAACTGAATTATTATGGCCATACTAGCAACCAACAAGTGAAAGTTCATATTGTGCCTACATGCTGCAGCTTTTAATAATCTTTATGCACATAACCAACACTATCAACAACAACACACAACAACTTCAAATTTAAACACAATTTCTTCTACCAAGATGCAGTGTGCAGGATTTTATCATAAAAGCTACAGAAACATTTTAACATTTGTGTACCTGAAAAGAACTGGACAATCTCCTCCTTGCTACATCCAAAAGGGAGTCCTCTTAATTTTAGCATGCAGCCATTGCAGCTGTCAGGAGGAGGGCCGCTACGTCTCAGCACCCATTCCATTTCACTATGTTTTGACTTAAACACTGTTTTAAACACATGAACACACGGAAATATGAACATAACACAAGCTATAAAAGAAAGAGTCATTTAAATCTCAAACAAAGATATTCACACAATTATAGAATGAAACATAAAGCTCTGCAGTAAAGAGGGAGAATGGCAATTAGCATAATCACCACATGAATAGCAGAGCAATAAGTTTTTTAATAAAAATTGTTGCAGGAAATCACAAATCCAACACTTACCTTCTACGTATCTGTGTCCCATGTATTTACGATCCTTGGCAAGAGCATTCTTGTAATCGTCAGCTGTTTTCAGCTCAATAAATGCCTCACCGGTGGCTCGGCCCTCTTTAGTGTAGGTCAGACACACTCCACTCACGCCTCCCACGATGTCACAGTCTGCAGGAAGGGATCATCATGTTGGAGAACAAGTTTAGTAAAAAGTCACTGCAGCTGATTGCATTTCAACAAAGTTATTCATAAAATGAAACAAAGTTGTCTAACGCTGACTGAACAAAATTAAAATAATTTGTATTACAACTTATCAACATTGTTCACAAAAACACTCAACTGCTAAAAGAAGTAACCGGATATGCAGTGGTTTAAGTAAATGGGTAAAAGAAGTTCGTTTACGGCTAAACAACTGAAACAAACACAAGATAGCAACGAGAAATGGAGATACAAATTTAGGCAAAAATTGAGTCATTTTAATATACCGTATATCCTGGAACACACAACTGTTAATTGTGACTAACAGAGCTTATAAAGTCAATGGTCGACTTAAGTTGACGTGTGTTTATTCTCACCAGAGAAGAAACTGGCCACTTCGTCCCGTGAGCAGTTCCAGGGAAGTCCTCTGATCCGGACCACATACCCATCGTCACTCGAAGACATCCTTTCTGCAGAGAAAAAGATATTTGATTACTGCGTTTTTACACGTTTTGTTACCATCAGTGAGCGTGTGATTTTTGTTCAAGTAACTTGATTTGTGACTGTGCTGCTACTGACTCGTCCTGTCCTTTAAAAACTATTTTTATTTAATTTTGTAGGTTAAAGTTTTCAGAATCTCTGTTAGTAACAAAGTTAATATACTCAATTTGTATACCAACTGAATAAAGAACTTATTTAATCAAACAAGTGCACAAAGGTCTTTTACAATAAACATTTACAAAAGATTTATTTGTGATAGTTACACCAGCACTTTTGGATGGAAAAATGCTCATTAAAAAAGAGATATTTTAAACTTACAAAGACATATCATGTATCAACATATGTCTCCATAGTTTCTATCACTGCCTTTAAAACTTCCTTTCTCATCTTACATAAATATTTATAAATTAGTATTTTTTCTAAGTCTTTCAATGCCGGTTTCAGTCAAAAGTACATTTCAGATACCCAAAAAGCTAAAGTTAATTTCATTCCTTATCTCATGTATGTAATGTATTTTTAAATGCATTTTAAATAATAGTCAATGGCAAAAATATCGATTGTGCTGTTTAGTTCCAGCATGATGTTAAAATTAAAGGTAAAATAAATTATTTTACCAAATGCACACGTGCTGGAAGCTTAACCAGTGGCAAAGTTACAAAAATATATACTGTTTTATACACGTGTTTAATTTTACAAGCCACAATTACAGCAGGAAAAAATAGCTTCATATTTCCACGCAGCTAGGCGTTCATCTAACGTCAAGTGTCATAAACCACAGATCGCCTTTAAAATCCTTCATAACGCTGCCACGTCTGCGCCCACAAAAAGCTAACTATCTGTTAATGAGCTAAACTGCAGCATCTGTGTGGCTATAAAGTAAGTTATGTAGCATTTAAGCAAACGTATTTCCTCTTCCAAGCTAATGCTAGTTTTACCGTTGAAGCCATTACAGCAGGCCAACGGCAGGACAGAAACAGCGGTCAAACCAACGAGCCTCAGCGGTCCGCCAGCCAGAATGTAGTAAACTATAGCCAAGAATCAACGCGAATTTACAGGAAAATTTGCCATTTTTTCCCAAATAAAAATAGTTTACAAACAGAAATTATTTTGCAAGATCTTTTTTTTTTTACCCCGGTGTTTTCCAGCTCCAAAGGTTTCACTATCAGGAAACGCGCTCAGATTGGTTCTTCCTCATGTAGCAGATGGAACAGTAACTGCCGCAACACCGCCACCTACTGGCCTGGAGTGCTGACTGCAGAGTAACGAAACAAAAAATTGTTTTCTAAGAAATTTGTGTTGTTTAATATGACAAAACGTACATATATATATATATATATATATATATATATATATATATATATATATATATATATATATCTATATATATATATATATATATATATATATATCTCTATCTCTATATCTATCTTCCCGCCCTCTTATATCTATCTCTCTATCTCTATCTCTCTCTCTCTCTCTCTCTCTCTCTCTATCTCTCTCTCTCTATCTCTCTATCTCTCTCTCTCTATTAAATATAGCGTATTTCCTTGTTGAAGGCACCGAAGTAATGCTCAACCTCGGTGCCTAGAGTGGCTTCTAGTGCACTTTGTTGACTAGAAGCCATTAAATATTTCTGGTAATTTGGTTCTTTGACTTTGATCCAGCATGTGTAGCTTGTATCTCAAGTTCTGCTCTTTGGTATTTTCATGTGGTATATCACGTAAACGACTTCTTCAGTGCCTCCTGATTCTGGGTCTTTCAAAACCATGATTAAAATTAAAATTGTGGCCAAAGTATTTTTATACAATAAACCACTCTGGGACATGATGTTTTTCTTACACCTTGTAGTGCTGTTACATTTCTATTCTGATTTTTAAAGTAGAACATCAAAAACATTTATTCTTTTGGTTTTTAACCACAATAAATACTCTGACTTTTTAAATATTTTGTGTAGACCATTTTGTATCTTATTTTCCTATTCTTACACCTTTTAACAGTTGTAAATATTTGTCAGATACATTTACAACTATAGTACTTGATCGTTTTGGTTGTTCGTTTATTCTTGTTTCTGTGTTTTATGTTGCACTTTGAGGCCAGATATACATTTGCTTTACAAATAATACATATGTTAGAAAATATACAAAAAAATATATTTCGGAAATGAATGGAAATGTCATTCAAATAAAGAAACCTTACCTTATCATCTCTTTGTTTTAAATCTATCGTTTCCGTTGTTGCATTTTGGAGTTTAAGCTAACACTTGATATTCACTTTAATTAATCTTTTTTAATCATTTTTAGGTTAAACCAATAAATAGAAGAAAAAAATCTGGCCAACTTTACAACCCCAGTCCAGATTGCGCTGAACCAATGAAACGCTGCAGCCGTGGCAGTGCAGGGGGAGTCGCTGGTGACTGCAGTCTGCAAACCAAACAGGTTGAAAGTCCAGGCACAGCAGCGAGCCCTGAAACAACAGCACCGTCCTCCCTGCCCCAGTTTCAGGCCTGGCCGTAATGGAGATCCCCGTGTTTACGCTGGACGCCTTCACAAACTTACCGTTCAGAGGAAACCCCGCGGCTGTCTGTCCGCTTCTGCATGTGAGTTGTGTTTGTGTTGAAGTGTTATTTTTACAGCTTTATCACTTATAAACAACTTGAGGAAATAAATTTACTTAATTACGGAGCAGTGGAGTTTATTAAGAAGGATTGAAATGCTAACACGCCTGATTCGGACGCGGTTAAACAGAAAAAGTTCCGTTTAATCAGCGGTGAGTAAACAGTTTCAGCTTGCAGGCGTTGCGTAATCAAACTGAAAACATGCAGCACAACCACTTACCCTGAAGTCTTGAAAATACTTGCGTCCTTTTTCTAAGTGTGCATCATAATGTCCTTTTTTACCAGGAGCTGAGTGATGATTTGTATCAGAAGATAGCAGCAGAGATGAACCTGTCAGAAACAGCTTTCATCACCTTGATCAACCCTGCCGATACTTTCACTTCCGGTAGCTATTACATCACTATTATGAGTTTATGACCACTGCAAGCTCCTTCTTGTAGACAAAGATCGAAAATCTAAGGAATCTTTGGGCAGTAAAGACATATAAATATTTTAAAAACGGCGATGTGATTAAACAGGAACAAGATTTCGCCTCAGATGGTTCACACCAACCATGGAAGTAAATCTGTGCGGTCACGCCACCCTGGCCTCTGCAGCTGTGCTGTTCCAGTATAAAAGTAAGACCGATACACACATAAACACCTCATGAGGACGTAGACTGTCATTCAAGAATTTGTCAGCTTGCAAACTGTAAAATGTTGCGTCATGTCCGCCTCCTCAGATAACGTTAATCCAACGCTGGTGTTTGAGACCAGGAGTGGAGATTTGGGCGTGAGCAAGAGAAAAGAAGGATACATCATGGACTTTCCTCTAAATCCACCAACCAAGGAGGTGAATTACACATTCATCAATACATCAACACAAACCTGCAGAAAATCAGCAATCTAAAATATGTCCTCTCTGGAAAATAAACTAATTAATTAGGTTTATCTGTTTTACAATGTGCCTTTCACTGAAATGAAGCAAAAGTGCTTCACAAATAGAAAACACATTATATTTTAAATATGATTAAATAAGCTGTTACGGTTCGATTAATAATTAATAAAAATGTAAGCACAGTTTGCACATTCAATTCACAAAATCCCCACATTTATAGATAAGATTTATAGGTAATGCTGTGTTGCCTAGCAACTGGTATGTTTGCGTTCAGTGGGTTTTCCACGTTTAACTGAGATATAGAGAAGAAATTCATACCTTATACATGAAAACATTTCGCACAACATCAGGAAATAATTTTATCTTGTATCTGGACTGTAAAAAAATTATACTTTGTTATGAAAAGGTAGGAGTTTTTAATCAGAGACGCTGAGACAGAAGAGATGGGGGAACAACTGATTTGTGAAAATCTGGAGATCACAGAAAAATCCTAATAAAGTTTAATTTCTGTGGTTGCATTTTTAAGAGTTTTGTTTTTCAGACACAGTTTATTTCAAATGCTTTAACTGACATATTCACATGTTCTTCAGCATGTATAATGAAGTTTAACTATAAAGTCATCTGAAAGGGCAAATACAAAAATATAACATTTCTTTTTATATACATATTTTAGGATCACAGTGACTTTAAAGATACCATAAAGGTCAGTAATAAACATCCACACCGGTCGTCTCTGAACACTTCTCAGGCAGATTACGTGTGTGTGTGTTAAACAGTGTATTTATATTTCTATTACAGGCGGCAGTAGGAAACCACCCGGTTCAGGAGGTTTTTATGAGCCGCGACACAAAGAAGCTGATGATCCGATTGTCGGACAGCTGTGAAAGGTCATTTTCTCCACAAACACCCAGAAACCAGCCAGATTGTCAAAATGCTCACATCTCTGACCTTCTTTCAGGAACCACTGAGCCGAGTGTTTGCTGTGTGTGTGTGTGTTTTGTCTCCAGGTCAGCGCTAACCAGTCTGAAAGTTGACCCTGTTGCTCTTCAGAGCAGCGACTCCAGTGGCAGAGTGGGAGGAGTTATCGTTACAATGAAAGGTCAGCAGAGGTCAAACCTGAAGCTTCATGTAGATGACCGACCGTGTATGACTGAAGGAAAAAAGAAAGATCAAATATACACAACAAACTTACAGTTTGAGATTAATCAAGACAAACTTGAACATTTCTGAGTTTGAAAAAATGCTAGAAAAAAAAAATAAATTATGAGATCAATCTCTGAACTTTTGTAGGAAAAACCTGGAGATTTCTGAGTTTCAAAAGTAGAAAATTAGCTAGAAAAAAAGAAGAAATTGTGAGATTAATCTCAGAAATTTTCTAGGAAACAAAAATGAAAAATTATTAGTTTGAAAAATAAAAAAATTACTAGAAAAAAAACAAAATTCTGAAATTAATATCAGAAATTTTCTAGAAAAAAACATGGAAATTTCTGAGTACCAAAGGTAAAATTTTTCTGAGATTAATCTCAAAATATCAGAATTTTTTCTAGTAATGTTTTGGTTTTGGGAAATCTGAAATTTCCTTGATTTTTCTGAAAAATGTCTGAGTTTACTCCTTTTATTTTTCTGTCTACAATAGTCCCTAATACTCTGTCATAGTTTTATTACATGCTCTGTCATTTATATGTTCCTCTCAGGGTCTCCAGACTGTAAGCCAGGATTCGACTTCTACTCCCGGTTCTTCGCTCCGTGGGCCGGAATCCCAGAAGATCCCGTCACCGGTAAGATGAGCGCAGGCTGGCCCAACCCCACCTGGCCCTAAGCGAAATCTGGTTTTGGGGCCCTCTAGTTCTGCTAACAATGTGGACTGGCTGCAATCAGCAGCCCGATCATTAGATCATTAGGTCACCCGATAAACTTATTGCATCTCTGGCAGTGCTGTTTGCATTATATCCTGTGCATATTTTGGCGGATCGTTATTGGCCGATACTTACATGTGAAGCCGATCTCATCCCCTAATCTTATCTTTGTCAGCAAAGGTTTAAAATCAGTCTCTGTCCTCGTCTGCTCTGCAGTGAGAGGTTTGACTGACCGACTGACCCACCAGGTCAGGTCTGAACGTTTACAGTTAACAATATTCACTCCACTGTTGCCAACTCAGTGACTTTCTGGCTATATTTAGTGACATTTCAGACAAAAAAATTCATATCAGTCAAAATCAAAATGGGCAAGTCAGGCCTTTTAAAGATCGGTAACCAGGAATCTGCCAGAAAACTGCAATCGGTGCAGCTCTACACATATATTCATGACATTCTTTGATTAAATTAATTTCTCTTAAGCGTTACTCCAATGGCTAAAAATTTAATTTTTACCAGGTGAGTTTTTCTCCCCTGAGAATGTGGACCAGTACCGGTACTGGACTGATTCTGAGCTTTCAAATGATTTTCACATAAGTTATAACTTAGTAGTTGATGTAAAAATAATGTTTGTTTTAGCCACAAAATGATTTTGCTCAGTAGCAAACAAAATATCCCCGACTACAGCATAGAGCAGCTCATCGATGTAGCAGCTATGTAGCCTGACGTAGAAACATTTTGCTAAACAATGTCAAACATTGAGAAGTTTTAATTATTATCAAACGTTATCAAACATCATTGAAGCCAAAATACCTCAGAAATATACAGAGCCAAGCAGGAGAATCAATTCATTTAAAGTTTAAACTCAGTTTCACACAAACACAAAGACCCTAGCAAGATGTTTGGCTGTTGAACTGGACCGTTCCAGGTCGCTATCAAGCTAATTTTCTATTAGCAGCTTTACAAATCTTTTACGTTACCAAGGCAGATTAAAACAAACCTTTTTCTTGGCTTTTTTCTATTCTTCTATTCTCTTTCTTTTCTCCCTCCCTGGAGGATAAGTCCTTTCTTGAGACATTGTTTTGCTTACTTAACTTCTGACTGGAGCTTTGGACGTTTGGATGCTCTGCACAGCAGCTCATGTTACCGGCAAACAGTGCGGTACCTACCGCGACCACCAGGGGGCCCCAAGAGCAATTTATTTATTTTCTTTTTATCAATAAAATAATAATTTCTACATACATTATCAAATATATATTATTGTAAAACCAAATCACTTTTGTTTTTGTGTGTTTTTGATATTATAATGACATAGAAATTATTACGAAAAAAAAAATCAGCTCCACTGAGGGGGCCCCTTAGTGGCCCTGGGGCCTAAGCTGCTCCTTAGTTTGCTTATGCCTTGGGCCGGCCCTGGATGAGCGCTTTCACAAATAACCTTAATTCTGATCTTTATTCTGCTGTAAAGGAAAACAACAGGTTAAAAATAAATAAAGATGGTTCCATATTTTACACGACTGCAATAAATGTGCAATAAATGTGAAATAAATGTGAAATGCGTTTGTACCTTCTGCTCTTTCAGGCTCTGCCCACACCGTACTGGGAAGCTACTGGTCAGACGTTCTTGGGAAAAAGAAAATGCTTGGTGAGTAAAAATAGAGTCGGAGCAGCTTCAAGGTTTTAGCAGTTGAGACAAACAGAGTTGGGTAGTAATAGTAACTAGTTACATTTACTCAATTACATTTACTTGAGTAACTTTTATTTTGAAAAAAATTACTTTAGGAGTATTTTTACTATCCTGTATACTTTTATTACAAAGTATCTCTACTCTTGAGTAAAATCTCTGGATTTTCTACCCACTGAATGAAGAACAAACATGTTTTAACCCAAAGTTCATCAGAAACACACCTGCAGTTTGTGTTAAAGTTTTATACGGTTTTTTATTGAAAGAAACTGATTTGGGACATTTTCATTTTGCCTGATTTTGTTATTTTTTGTTACTTATATAAATTATTGTAATTTTTGTCCTTAAAATACTTAAATTTGCACTTAAATTCATGTTTTGGTCCGATTGATTCAGTAGTTTTTAAATATTAAATACTTTGACCAGTTACTCAGTACTTGAGTAGACTTACTAAATACTTTTTACTCTAGAGTAATTTCTTGAATGGCTACTGATTACTTTTACTTGTAGTAACGAGCTACATTTACTTAGTTATATTTACTTGAGTAACTTTGTTTGAAAAAATTACTTAGGAGTATTTTCACTACTCTGTACTTTTTACTTTTACTTGACTATTTTTATTATGAAATATTTTTGCTCTTACTTGAGTAAAATGTCTGTATTTTCTACCGTTGAATGAAAAACAAACATGTTTAGCTAAAAATTCACCCGACAGACACACACCTACAGTTGTTATTAAAGTTTTATACGTTTTTTTATTGAAATAAACTGATTTGGAAAAATTTCTTCTACCTGATTTTGTTATTTTTTTGTTAGTTATATGAATTATTGCTATTTTTTACCTGAAAATACAGAAACTTCCACTTAACTTTATATTTTGGTCCATCTGTTGATTTAATTTTTTAAATATTAAATACTTTTTATATTTTTTTATGTTTAGTTGAGTAAAATATGTTGAAGTAGTGCTATATTTACTACATTACTGTTTTGGGGCATCCTACTTGCCATTGACTCTTTTAACCTTTCCACATAGTTGAGGACTTTTGTTAATTATTATGTCAATAATCTCTGGTTATTCTTTTAAAGGCTTGATAATCCAATAAAACCCTGAATAGAATCCACACAGGTTGAACTTCTTACATGAATTCTTTACTCAACCTGCTTTTTATTTCATTTTCTGTTGGATCTCATCTTGCGGTCAGTAACCGGCCTGATTTTGTGTTTCTGCAGCGTACCAGTGCTCGAGTCGTGGAGGAGAACTGGAACTGGAAGTGAGAGACGACGGGAGGATCAGCATAGCTGGAGACGTCACCGCTGTGCTGCAGGGATTCATCAGGCTGTAGAGAAAATGAACAGGAAGTGAAATAAATTATGATTTTAAATAGAAACAGATGAATTAGTAAACACTGATCGGTTTCGTTATTTCTCATTTCACCTCATTTTAATGTAGACGTTAACATGCTTTGTTAATTTATGTTAACGTAAGTAAATCAGTCTTATAATAATGTAGAGGATGAACTATTTACCTTCCTATTCGACACTTTCATTAAACATTTAAAGAACAGTGGTCTTTTTCCTTGTGGTTTTATGAAGTAAAAATTAAGATAAAACCCATTTGCATAATGGATGTTCAAAATCTTGGTCAGTTTTTCCTTTTATTCAAGACTTTCAATCTCAGGAGTGTCAAATCTATAATTCTGGATTAATACTGAGAATAAATAAAGCCGATTCTGATTCACAAAACCATCTGATTTAATTTAAGTAGATAAACATGTAATAGGATCAGACCAATCAGATATATTGATCATTAAATGTCAAGTTCTTTTTCAATTTGTGCAGCTTCCCCACTTGAAAAGGGGGATAAATAAATCGATGCAGACTTTCGTCAACAGGGTTTTACTCAAAGGACCAAGCAGTTTTCTTCATTTTATCCTCCATTTATTTAATGTGTGTCATGATATTCCATGAATGGTCCAGAAGCAGGTAAAAACCTTTAAACAAACCCAAAAAAAGAAAAATAAATAATTACTAATCTGCATGTAAGTTTACATAAATTAATTTCACTCATACTACAAAGCAAATGATGACAAACTATATAAACAATACTAAGCAGGGGCGATTCTAGGATCTGACTTTTAGGGGGTCGTAGCCCCCAGCGGGTCTAAAAGCCATGAGAAGATATTCGTTGGTTTTCTAAATCTAACTGCTTATTTACATACATTCACAAACAAAATTAAGAGACATGTCAGTAATTCACAGAATAAAAGAACAATGTTCATTTTACTCAAATATATTCTTATAAAGAGTAAAATCAGAGAAACTTAATTTTTTCCAGATGTGTATAAACTCAGTTTGAAACAGAATCTCTAGATTACATCATGCCTGCCAACATCTGCCAACATTAATGAGACACAAGCAGCTGTGGAGCGACGCAGTCCTAGTGGGGTCTGCTGCCCAGAAATTAAAATAAAATCTACTCAACACTATGCATTTCCAGTCATTTGAAGAACATTTTACTAAAACCAGTTTATTATCAAGGTAGAAGTTCAGGTAAATGACTCGTGAAAATGAGTCCTTAACCTGAATTTTATTATATATACATATAAAATCATGCTTAGAAATTGCGTTACCCTTATTTTTATCTTAAGGTTATGTGGCTGTTGGCCTTTTTCTTTAAATATGAATGTTTGTCCATCTATGGAAAAGCAGACAGAAGATAAAAAACGACCAAAACAAGACCGGAAGAAAAAAGGCCATTAGCGTGACCAGACAAGACTTTTTATTGCGTGGAGCAACTGAAAATCTGTTCTTCCTGCTTTCACAAAGATCAGACCCAATACATTTATGTAGCCTAACATGTCAAAAATAAAAAACAATAAAAAAATTAACAAAAAATGATCAAGTCTTGTCTTGTTTTTCTTCACTGATACTAAGCAAACCACTGCGAATCAAACCCACAAAGTAATTAAAGTTAAATGAACGAGTAACTAAACTTAAGTTCTCTAACTTTAAAGTACATTTCATATTAATATTTACAATTACATATTTATTTATTTTAATATACAAATATCTACCTTTCAATATTAGTCATAAATATTTATTATATAAATATAAATAGCTTCAAGTTGTTATTCTTCCTAATCTAATGCTAAATTAATTAATAGTTAAACTTAACACCCAAACCCACTATTCAACAACACAACAATCAGTTCGATCATAAAAATTAATCAATCAACGCCAAACTTCACCACCACAATCCGCCGCTTCAGCTCAGACGTTGCGGTTAAAAGGCGTTTATTGGCCGGTAAAGCTGGAGGAACGCGAGTTACCTGGCAGTCCGATCTCACAACAAGCCGACCAGGATCTCTGATCAAGAATCCAAGAATCCCCAAACTCCAGTCCCGTTTGGTTTTCTTTCTTCGTCCGTCCATCTTTTAGGTCGTGGATCACAGTGAGCGCATGTCTTTTTTCTCCCTTTTCTGATTTGACTTCACATTAAATATATACATTCCTTGTTATAACAGAGCAGTAAGTAGTTTTCATAAAGGAGTTTTGAAAGTGAGCTCAGCTGCATCAGGTTGTCATATTTACTACAACCTCCTCTCTCAAGTATTTAGAAACTGGACGATTACAGAGTCGTTTACTTTGCAGCAGCTTAGAAATGTGCAAAAAAAGGCTCCAGTTTAAAAGAGATTGAACATAAGAAATATTTTCAATTATTCCACAAGAACTGAGAAACGTTTTAAGGATTATGTGTGAAAAAAAAGTTTGTTCTTGTTTGGAGCTCAGTAAACTGACTGGCCTAAAACATTCAAGAGATTGTGCAAAAGAAATATTTTTCTTCCTGCTTTTAAACTTTAACAGGACTTTGCAGGAGTGCAGAACTGGAGTTTCCTATTAAATATAAAATGACTTGGCCAGAAAAAACTTTAACTGAGTAAATAAACTTAATGTCTCACTTCTTGTGGAGGATTTACAAGCCTCAACACGTCACGGTTATAATATTCAGGATCAGGAAAGAGATTATTGTAAGAGACCATGAAAATCCAGCGAGAGCATTTTGACGTGTGACATATTTAACATACAACAGGAACAAAACAGCATTTTTTTTTTTTAAAGTATTATTTATTCACATTCCACAAAAGGCAAAAATCTGCAAGACAAAACTTAAAAAAAAAAAAGTAAAACACACAAAAACTGTTACAACAAATGAAAACATATTTTACTATCACAGGTCTGAGCTGCAGAATGTTTTGTCAGAAACTAGAAATCCTTCACCAGAACTTGGAAAAATAAAACGACACCTTTAAATAACGAGCTTGTGAATGAAATGGATGTAGCAGTACCAATAGTTACACCTAGAGGATCATTAGAGCATTAATAAGAGGTATTTAATAAAACTAATGGTTTAAAAATTAAGTATCACAGTGTAATTATTCACATTTATCTCCAGTAGAAGCAGTAAAACTGTCAGTCCTTCTAGTATATGTTCCACATTAGAAGCAAAATGCTTCAATTGGATCTTAAATGGATTTAAATTAACAAAATGACTATCAAAATTTAAAGTTTTATATTTATAGAAAGAGAAAGTAAAAAGAAAGATTACTGTACTAATGTTTTTATGCAACGCAACTGAGGTTTTATGATGTACTTTAGTTTGAGGTAAAAAAAAAAAGTGTGATTTTCTGTTAGCGTTTCCATGTGTCCCGATGAACATCCAGGTAAGTCTTTTTGTTTTCTGCAGCCATCAGCTACTTCCCTGAGAGCGCACTGGTTCAGAGGAGCATGCTGGGTAATGCCTTGTGAGCAGCTGAGGGGAGCTGGATAATGTGAAGGAATGGTTAAAGAGAAAAACTGAAGACGTGGATTAAAAAGAAAGAACAATCTGCAATGAGAATGTGAAACATACACACTAACCAGGCGTAACTTCATAAGCTGCGTTTACCCTGCAGCCTGAAGTGACCCAATTCCGATTTTATTTTATTTTTTTTTGCATTAATACGAACTGAATTCATGACAGTCTGAACACAGATCATATATATTGATTTTTCAAATGTGACCTGAATCTAAACGGCCAGGTCGAATTCAATCGAACGTCACTGATACTCGACAAACGTCGCCATTTTGAGCAGTGATGGTATAGTTACTTTGAAAAAGTAACTTTAATTACTGATTACTCCTCGAAAAAGTAACTTAGATTACTGACTACTTGATTTGGAAAGTAACTAAGTTACACTAAAAGTAACTTTTTTAGTTACTTACAGCAGCTGCTGTTAACAACGCTGTGAAAATTACATTGATCTTTGCCAATACTTAATTGTAAGTTATTTTATAATAGTAACATCAACAATGTGTCTCCACTTATAAGGTTGAACTAAAGGGGAGATTTTTTTTTTTAATGGTTACAACAATATAAAAAAACTTTAGTAATTTGTGTTTATTTTTGAGTTTTCCACTGTCTGGAAAACTTTAAATAGGATTTTAGAAACGCGTTAGATTACTCGTTACTGAAAAAAGAGGTCCGGCGATTCAGAGTCCTGATCCTCACAAGCGGGAAGAAAAACAACAACCATGGCGGACGATAATGAGGATTCAGTTGTTAATATGCCTCCTCCGGTCGAACAACAACCTCAACATCATAAGCTATGCTACACCGTTAGCATCCATGTTTACCTCCGCAAACACTGAGCGCTTCTTCTTCTACGACTTTTTATGGCGGATGGCGAAACACTGAGAGCGCTCTCTATGTGTGTTATTGCGCCCTCTACTGCGCATGCGGGACACTTTCAGGTCGTTTGTAGTTCACACTGGAGATCACGCATATTTAACCACGTCTCAAACCGTTCCTGAAGTAATTATGCTTTGCCTCATTATTCTGCTGAAAGAGGCCACAGCCATCAAGGTATCCACATTTTTCATGAAAATGTGTACAATCCAGGCTGAAATATTATAAAATAACGTAATGGTAATATAAATGTAAATTATTGCAAAGAGAAAGCAGTTTCTGTGATAAATCCACCCTTTTCTCTCTCCTGTTTTTCTTCTATTTGACTTTTAGAAACCATCACTTCAGCTGAAGTGCAACTCCAACCAACAGGCTGAATCTTTCTGTCACACAAAGTTTGTATTCATGAAATTTGCGATATTTACCAACAACTATTGCATTGCAAGCGTTTTTAAAAGTGGGGGCCGCCAGGGGGCGCTGGCGGGAAGATCAGAGAAAAAAAGTAAAAATTGAATCTCAACTTGTGACAGGTGGGGTGAAATGAGTTAAGAGACATCTTTCATTAATTTTAGTTTTCTGTTATTCAATAATTTAAAAACAAAAATAAAATCTAAGTTCAAATAACTTATTTGTTTAGTATCCACAATTAGAAAATTATTACGAAAGGATATCATGTTCTGCTGCAGTAGATGCTGGAGCAGTTTCTCCACTGGTGGGTAGCGCCGCAGCGTTGCAGCAGAGCCCACCATCAGCAGCTTGTGTTTCGCTCTGGTTACAGCCACATTCAGACGCCTCCAGTCCTTCAGCAGCTCCCCTAACTGAGCAAATATACAGGACAAAATGAGGACAGGATCGCTATAAGGGGAGAAACACAGAAGCTGGGAGGAGAAAACGCCTACGTTTCCTTCCTCTGTGGTGCTTCTGACAAACGATAGAACGATCAGACTCTTGTCCCGTCCCTGGTACCGGTCCACCGTGTTGACCTCCACCCCGGAGAAAGCAGAGGACTGCAGCAGAGCAGAGATGCACTTCAGCTGCTGCCTGTAGGGGGCGATAACTCCAATATCACCGGGTTTACACCCAGCCTGGCGTGCAGAGGAAACGGACGAAGTTTTAGAGCAGAAATACAAAACAATATAATTATTTATTAAGCTCGTCATAATAAAAAAAATTCCTGGATGATAAATAGTCCCAATAATTACTGCGATAAACAATAGTATTGTTGTTTTTATAATGACATAATAATCCAAATTCACTCTCTGAAAGACCAATAACATTTAATTTTGTAAAGAATACTGGAAAATATTTCAATATCCAAAGTAAAAAAAACAATAAATAAAACAGAAATAAAAAAAAATCCACACACAACCAAAGTCATAAGTAAAATGCATTATGAGGACTGTAAACAAAATTTCCCTTATCAAGCTCATATTAATTTATCATGGGATTATCATTGCTTATTGCATTAAGAGTGCATTAAACTTATTTTTGCCCTTATAAATGATTAATTTAGAAGCAAACGAACCTTTATGAGGAGAGAAAGCATCATGTGTATGAGAGCAGCTTCGGTGCGATTGCTAACTCCTCCCTGTTCCACCGACTCCAAAGCAGGAACCTGCAGGAACCAAAACTTTTACACATAATCCACCGTAAATGTGTCCTGCAAGTCAAAATATCTTGTTTAATGAATCATAAACATATTTTTAATAAATACTCTAACAGCCTCAGTGGCTTTATGCTTGGACATATAGAAACAGCTGCAGCATTTTACAAACCGCTGAGCAGTCGAGGAAGCAGACGGGGTTGGAGGGCAGCAGCGCGGCCTGCAGCCAGGACAGGTCCAGCTGGGGACGAGTCTCGGAGCGGGACGTGACCTCCGATTGGACGGACGCCAGCGAGGGCAGCGTGAGCAGAGCCGAGGCCGTCCGTTCGGATCCACACTCCAGCCGGCCGTCGTACATCAGAGAGTTACTCAGAGACATGATCTGACTAGATTTAAAAACAGAAGTGTAAAATAAAACACTGTTTTATAGATGCTACATAAAAGAATAACAACTTTTGTAAAAAAATAATAATAATAATAATAATAATCTTAAAGCAAGCTAGAGAAGATTGCTGGACATTTAAATTTAAATCACCTCATGTTTATTAAATCTAATAATTTTTGAATTTTTAAGGACACTCTAAACTCGCTTGCATTTTGAAGATCACATGTTTTTAAAGGGTCGGTTGTGGCAGAATGTGTTGATAAAACTACCCGTTAAACTGTTAAAATATTAATAAATAGCTGTCTCTGCATTCACACTGATGTAATTTGGCTGCATACAGAAAAAAACTGCTTTGAATTGATTGATAAAGTAATATTTAAGCAGATAAATGTTATCTTGACAGCTCTTTTTCTATATCCTAAAGTCTAGTGGGCCATGTAAAAACTTACTCTGGGCAAATTATTTCCATATTCATAGTAAAGTTGACATTTTTTTCCAGAGGCGACAAAGCGAGGAAGCTTTTTGAGTTTTGAAAAGATCAGATTAAATGTTTAAAAATGCTCCTATTCTTTTTCAGAAACATTACCAGTCTCTCTTAATTTAGCTTACAAACAGATTGAGTGTCTTCAGTCAGAGGCTTCTTAAAATTTGCTGTAATACAGACTGCTACAGGAGATCTGTCCTGCAAACAGCGATCACCATCTACAACATTTAATTTCTCTTTGGGATCAACAAAGAATATTTGAATATGAATTTTGAACTAAATGTTCTCAGAGTGTAAAGGAGCAAAGCGGTGCAAGTTTTTCCCAGTTTTTCTTTGTAAAGAGACATTAAAATCCTGTAATTATTTCCTTTGATTTTACAACAACCCACATAATCTTTACTGCAGAAGCATCCAGTTTTCTCTCAGCAGTGTTTACCTGTTCATCCGGTACTGTACGTTCAGCTGCACCACCGCTTCACTGTGGAGCGCAAGTCGCTTAAACAGACTTTCATCCATCCCAAAAGACCTTAAGAGGAAAATAATAATAATGGCAGCACATTTGACAGCATCACATTTTTCAAGACCTGACAGAGTTTGTAAGTCTTTTTTTGCGCCTCATTAGTAATGAAATATTCTCCACCTTGCTTCCTGGTTCTGAACAATCGGCGGCAGCTGCTGATGATCTCCAACCAGGACGAACCGCTTGGCGTAGAAAAGCGGACCCAGACAGATCGGCTGGCTGATCTGCGACGCCTCGTCTACGACGCAGAAGTCAAACCGCCGGCGCGTGAAGATCGGATGCTTGATGCCCATGCATGTGGTCGCTACGACCAGCTGGAACGAAACGTGACAAGATTATTAATTCAGGAAAATAAAAACAAATGGTAACAAATTTTGCTGACTATTAAATTGTCACAAAAATTATTGCAATAAAGAAGAAGAATGTTGTTTTGAGATCATTTTCAGATAATTTAATGCCATAATAATACATTCTCAAAGATGAATCAACATAAATTCTCATGAACATCTAACACTGGGACTGCAAGACATTTTAAATATCCAAAATAAATAAACAAAAACAATAAAATTAATCATGAGGTTTTTGTAAACAAAACTGTCCTTCAAAAAAGGTCTAAAGCACCAGACTGAAGACTTTTGTCATCCAGTTTTTGGTAGGAAGAGAAGAACGATTAATCATGCAAATGGAAATTATTGAGTTCATTTTAATTTATCATGTGATAAATTAATTTCCAGCAACAAATACAAAAAAATTAAAAAACTCTTCTTCACTTCTTTGCAGTAAAGCTGCTGCAGCTCTGTGAGCGTGTGAACGTCCTTCCTCCTCACGCTCTCCTCTGTGAACGGCAGGATCTCCGGATGGACCTTCTGCCCCTGACCCAGACGCAGAAAGCCGACCCGGAAGCGCTTGAGCTTCAGCAGGATGTTGTCCACAGCAGAGTGGGTGTAGCTGGTCAGCAACACACTGAACCCACAGGCGTGCAGGATACGCACCTGATGGCGGAGAAGTGATGATGACGGAGGGAGTCAGAGGGGAAGGAAAAGGCAAACGGAGTGAAGGTTTGGATTTGTTTGAGGTCTACCAGTGTGCAGATGGTCGTTGTCTTGCCGGTTCCAGGCATCCCAACTATGAGGGTAAAGTCTTTGGACAGCAAAACCTTCTTCATGGCCTGTTTCTGGGGTTTGTTTAGACCTACACAGACAGATAAACATTAAAACATTGTTTCTCTCACGGATAAACTAATTGAAATTGCTCCCGCGGTAACACATCTTACACAACCTGAAATTAAAATATTAGCCTCTTAGCTCAGTCTTTGTTCCTCCTAATGTGTAGGTTGTGCTAGTTTTGTAAATGTGATTGGCCAAAATAAAACCGTGAACAAGTCAACTCGGGGCATTTTGAGTTATTTACAGAGGTTGTGTGCATTAGTAACATTTTAGGGCTATTTGTAATTTAGAGGTGTAATAAAAGAAAAATAGACTTGAGTTGCTTTGGCAAAAAGAAACATTTTCTTTCAGTCAGTGGACAGTCCAACATAAATAATTTTATTTTAGGTGTTAAGATGCAGTTAGTCACCGTGGGGCGCAGCGCTGCTCAACACTTTATCACCATCATTTTGCACTTAGCACAGCCGCAAACATAGATCTGCATGCTTGTGGCATGCTATGTTTCACTATAAAGTTCAAGACAAACATTTTGCAACTCACCCTTAGAAACTTTCCCCCTTTATCTTTAGTTTTTCTTTTCTTTTAGACCCTGTCATAAGCCATTTATCCACTATTATTTTTAAACACAATCCTTTGGTAAGCTGTAGCGTCGCACTTTGACCTAGCATCACAGCAAATAAACAGATGTTTACATGCAGTGAAGTACCACTAGGGGGCGCCCACCAGTGGTCCGGACCCACGGTTTGAGAAAAACTGCATTAACAGATCAAAACAAGTGAAAGATGATGTGGGAGCCGACGTTAAACCAGAGATGTATGTAATATCTAATGCATCCTGTTCAATACAAGTGGGTCTCACATTGGATTTTTATTTGCAGAGACTTTTGAAAACCACATAGCATTTTACTTTCACCTCACATCAATGTGCTTCGTTGATCACATAAAATCCCAACAAAACCCAAAACCCATTGCAGTCAGTGTAATGTGACAAAATGTGAAACAGTTCAAGAGCGAAGAACACCTTTGGGCTCCGGATGAAATAAAAATCTCATAAGGCCAGTCAACAAACCAATAACAATGTAAGTAACGATAGTTTCATTGAATAACATGTCTGATAGAATATTTAATAATTTCACTGAACTCAGATCCACCACCGCAAAGCATTCTGGGGGATGTAGGCAGAGGAAAGACCTTAGTTGCTCAACCTCTCATGGCCAGTTAAACAAGTTTGGTGGAATCGCCTAACTCGCTCTCTGGTTACCTAGCAACTCAGTCATTCTTTGGTTGCCTAGCAACAACATGTATAGTAACTGCCACGGCAGCAGTTTAAGGTTTGGCTACTGTTGAAATATAAAAAACAATGACATGGAGTTACAACTGGATAAAACAGGAATGGTCATGCTGCCAGTTTGGAAGCATTTCAGATATTTAAAACAATAAAACGAACAAATAATTATCAATATCGACTCATATGAAACACTTATATCTTGTCTTATTGATAATTTGGTACCACTTTGCTTTGAATACAGTGGTAATATTATTTAAAACATACTTATTTGTGTATAATTATATTTCCTGCTAATTAATACCAATTAAAATTTTAATTTCAAAGCTAGAACAGTAGAATAAGTCTACATCTTCACCTTGGGGACCAATAAAGTATATTCTATTCTATAAACACCACTGATCTATGAGGCTAACCTGAACATAAGGAACAACTTAAACAGGCTGATTTCAGATCTTGAGCACCTTTGAGGATGTTGGCCACTGTGTCCTTGGCCTCTCTGGGTAGAACAGAGCTGAGGTTGGTGATAAACTCTGGAGGTCGAAGGTCAACAACCAGCTCCCTGAGACGCTCGCTGCACAGAGAGGGATTTAAGTCAAACTTTAAGATGATATTTGAAGATGCTCTACTCATGTTTCCCTGATTCCACCTGTCGCCAGAGTTTTCCATTAGCCTGGACAGATTGCTGAGGTGAGTGCTGAGGCCCACCACTCCTTCATCGCTGTCCAGTCGAAACAAAACGCCGCTGAACTTTGACAGGTCCCTGTTAAACAGAAGAAATCAGGTGAAAGCCTTCTGCTGAGTCCAACAGGATGAGTTGTGAACATAGAGCCCACCTGTCCAGAGTGCAGCTGACCGACGTCGCGTTGACTCCTTTCAGGTATCCTGTTGCCAAGCCGATGAGACGACCCTCTTGGTCGCTGACAACGACGCGATCTCCGCTGGTCAGGCCACAGTGGTTGGCGGCCTGCTGCGAGTCGGCCGCGCTGCGCAGGAAACGGTGGACGAAGACGCCTTCAGACTGAGCGGTCACCGAGTCGCTGAGCTGCAGGTTTCCCACACAGCTGCCGCTCTTCTCACTGAAAACGCATTAAAGTCAAAATCAAAGAGCTGAAAATTCAGCTTATGAGAAGGTCTGATGAGATTAAGAAAAAAATCTGAAGTGTACTGATGAGAAAATATTAGAAAAGATGAAATCCTACAAGAAATGAGGTTAAAATGATCAATTTCTTTCAGCTCTGATCTAAGTTGTTGCTTTACAGTTAATGTTAAGTGGAGCCTCCTGCACAATCAATAAGAAAGCAGCAAGTGGTTTCTGGATGGTAAGTCAACAACTGTTTACAGAAAAGTATCTTGTCTTTTCCAGCAGCCATTGTACAGCAAAGACAGCGGTAAAACCGGCTGACCTAACATTGTGGATTGGGTTGCTAGGTAACGGGACCAGACTCAGCTGGGGTTGTTAGGTAACGCTGCAGTTCCCATCTAATGTGACTTATAAATCAGGAGGTTTTTGAAAAGGCTAATTTTCCAGACACCAAAATACATCAACTTATTTCCAACCACATTTTATTAACCAATAAGTTCATGTTTTTTGGTGTCTGGAAAATGAGCCATTTCAAAAACCTCTTGATTTGAAAGTCACATTCGATGGGAACTGCACCGTTGTTTGGTTTTTTTAAGCGTTTGGGCTTATTCTAGAAGCTCTACAGATCCAAATGTTAGAAGTTTTTGTTCATTTTTAAACAATAAAAAAATGACAACTCAGAAAAAGGATGAAAGCCACAGACTGCTACCTCTCCAGGACCGACTGCAGCCAGACACGCTTTCGGCCGCTCTTGGCCTCCATGGTGGACGCCTCCAAGCTGCAGAGCAGCAGCCAGTGAGCGAAGTAGTCCAGATGTGGACGGGTCAGGTGACTCGTCTCCTGCTGCAGAAAGGCTTGCACGGCGTCCTCACCCACATCCGCAGAGGTGGAGTCCACCACCCTGGATCGAAGACAATGAGACAGAAGACAGGCATTGACCCTTCCTGTGGTTGGTTTTTAAGTCTGCATGAGATTTAAAGAGGGTTTACCGCTCGTATAAAGCACAGTTTAGTTTCTGAGGGCAGTACTGGCAGGTCTGCCTGCTGGTCAGGATGTCAGGAAGTCTGGACAGGCGACTCCGATCGGCTCCTTTCTCTGCAAAGTGGTTAATGTGATGAACCAGTGAGTTCCTCAGCTTCAGCAGCTCTGCAAAAAACCCACAATGCATCACTGTATCGCACTGTTTTAACAGGTTTAACATGGCCCCATATTTAGCTTTACAACCTCCCCATAGTAATGATTGTGACCCCACCATGTTTTACATTTTACAACCCTGAACTGCTTTGTTTTTATCTAAAATCTCAATAAAAATACTTTAAAGTTTGAGGTTGTAAAAGGACAAAATGTGAGAATGTTCAAGGGTATACGCCTTAAAAATAAAATCACAGATTTTATTTTCATACCAGACTCCTAATTTTAGTCTGTTTTTTCCTCGCTTTATTTCCCTATAGAAAATATTTTCAAACATTTGCTCTCATCCCAAACATCCCTTCTATGAGTTATATGACAGCTTATTAGGGCCAGGCTTTTACAAGTTTTGTTTGACTATGAGAATACATTAATAATATTAGGAGAATAAAGATGCAAAGTTACCAGAGCATCATCTTAAAATTGACAGAAAAAAGTAATCTTATTGAGAAAGATTTTGGATAATTAATTTTTTTTATTTTTCATGTTACAGTTCTCATGAAATTACTACTTCCCTGTCTCCAGATGACGATTTTACTCTGGTAATATTAAAACGTTATTCTCATTATTTGTACTTTATGGTCATAAGACTTTATTCTTGTAACAATATGACTTCATTGTTTTAAAAAATAAATAAAATATGTTGGCTGGTAGTAATACTGTGTCATAGAGTTAACCTGAATTCAAAGTCCAAATAAGTAGAAGTTGTAAAACAAGATGGCCGCCGTGGGCAGACCAATCCCTGCATTGGTGAAAAAACATCCAGATTTTCCAAAAACTGAATCTTCAAAGACCAAATATTTGATTTATTGATAAAAACAACTTTTCTTGCCCAGTTCTGGCTGTAAGTTAGTTTGAAATAAAATCAGCTTCAGTCAGAAAACAAACCTTTCCCAAAGCCAGAGACGAACAAAGAGAAGAGCGACTAGTGGCACAGATTTGTTCCGTCACAAAAAGCCCGATCCGTTACTGTTTCCGTTCTGGGTTCCCAGATAAACTCCAGAGCTGCTGTGTGAAAATATCTGAAACCTGCTGAGGTTCTTTTGGGCTCGTCGTACCTCGATGGTCCATGTGGCCGGCTGCCACTGGGTGCATGTTTCCCGTCTTCAGGTAAAGCAGAAGGCCGATTTCAGGGCCGTATCTCTCCATGCTCATCAGTGTATATAAGATCACCTGAACACAAACAGAACCACATTTACATGGATGATTATTCTTCCAAACAACCTGGGGAAGCCCGGGAAGCTGCTCCGACCTGACTGCGATGTTCGATGGAGTTCGACTCCCTGCCAGTCTTCAGCTCCAGTGGGACGGTCTTTTCCTCACAGACTCTGTTGCTGCCGTTTTGCGACCTTTGGATTCGGACCTTCGCCGTCACGTCTATTTTCCCCTTGAGGCCGAATCTGGGGGACCAGACGTTCTCCTCTATGTCCGCCAGCTCTGTTAGCGTGAAAACAGCAGGCGGGGCCTGGCACCTGCTGCGATCAAGCAGACGGACAAACAATCAGCACATTCTGATAACTGGAGTGTTTTTAATCGAGGTTCTTACCTTTTAGAGCTGATTGGTTTTGGTGTAGAAGAACAGAGGTATTCATTTGCCCAATGCTCCAGTGATGGGAGGTAATCATGCAGCTCCTGCTGCATCTCCTCCTGACTTACTCCTAAAGCATACCTGTGAACACAAATAGAACACATGAAGAAGAAGAGTGGCATCATTAGGGCCGCAACCAATGATTATTTTTAACAATCGATTAATCTATAGATTATTCTGGCCATTGATCAGATTTCTAAAAATTGTCAGATATTTTTATTTCGAATTTAAGTCATTTTTATACATTAGAAATATGTTAAAAGATGCAAATGAACAATGAAATCCCTTTTTAAATAAGAAAATAAACTTTTTATTCCTAAACTCCAATAACAGCTTTCTTTGAGTGAACGTTCAATCATTTGTAGCAGAGGATGCATCTGCAGGTAAAAATGATCTCCAACATCAACGTGTGAGAAGCTCGATCCTTTCTGCTTGAATTATCAATATGGTGTAGTAGCAGTGAGTAATAACTGGACAGTAAATGTTTCTCAATACATTTTTACAGTAATTTGAACCAGATGAAGCTAAAACTATGCCTCTGGAGGAGTTTTGGTTAGAACATATTCACAAATACGAAATATATATTCAGCTTGTTTTTGGAAAATTATTGGTTTGTAAAGTAGAATCTCGTTTTGTTTTCTGTTTTGTAATGTTAGCTTACAAAAATAAAGTCAATCTGAACATATACTTTTTGTACAGTTTTGGCTTAATTGCTGCTCTTTCTTTCACAAATGACCTTTTTTTATAGTCTGTATTTCAGTTAACAATTAATCGATTTGTCATGATTAATCCGATTAATCACTTCAGCCCTAGACGTCATTCATTATAACCACTATCTATTCTTACACGGACCAGTTAAATAATAGTTAAAAGATCTAATTAAACATTGATAACTGATAAAGTTCTAATGTGTGTTTATAAGTAAATGTAGTAAAAATCAATCCAATCAATTTAAAAATGTAACCCTGTGCATTAAGCCTGCAGAAGAAATTTGAAAACTAAAGTTGAGTTCAATGTTATTCCCATTAAAAATTTGTTATATTTAAATATCTGAGAGAGTTCTTGACTCATTCTGATTGTAGTTTTAAATTTGTTTAAAGGTAAATAGTCTGCAGGATGTTACAGTGTGATAAGACGCCCTACATGTCTCCAAGGTAACGGTGATTTCGCAGCGCTTCGTCAGCCAGCTGGGAAAGTTTCTGCAGAGAGAAATCTTTGGCTGAAGCTGCTCTCTGGAAGACTTCGTGCACCATGGTGCCATTAAGCATCTGCTTAGAGCCACCGTCAAATCTCTGCATCAAAATCAAGAGAAATGCATCATGTTTCCATCAAACACCGATTAAAGGTATGACCTGTAAGTTAAAGTAAGAGCATAACTTTCACCTTGAACATTTCTCCCAGCACTGCTCGCCTCATGCAGCGGATGGAGTTGGAGATGCTGGTCCCTGAGATGAGGCTGTCGGGCTGGAGAACCAGGAAACCCCGCTCCCTGTCGACCAACCAGGCCCCGCCTTCAGAGCGGCCCTCCAGATGAACCACATCACCGCGGCAGACGGGGGTCAACTCCCTGCAGAGAGACGAAAAGACGCGACACTTTGAGGCTGATGCACAACGAACAAATGAATAAAAATATGACAAAACACAGGAACCAAGAGGCAAAAAAAAAAAAAAAAAAAAAGAATCATGATATATTTAGTTCTCATGACGTCACACCTTGGGAAGGTTGTAACTGACAGCCATCTTAGTAGGCAGTTGCTATGACAACAATAACCAAGCCACAAGCTTAGAACCAGCTCTCGCCTCATTCCTAATTTATAAACAGTACAAGAACATAAGAATATTTAGCTACTTTTATAAACTGTGTAATACTTATTACTTTAGACCAACATTTAGCTTTATACTTTTAATATCGGCGGAGGACCCAGAGAAACTCCTGTTAGCTCACAAATATAGAGCTAACTATATTTGCTAGGCTACGCTTGTCTTCTAAGAAGGCGGCCGCGCAGATCACTTCCGGTTCAGGCTTGTGGGAACTGATAGTGACGTCACATTTCTCTGAACTGCAAAAAGGCTAAAAATCAGGTGAAGTTTCTCATTGGGAAGGAAATGGCTCACTACCACGGGCCTCATTATTGACTACTACCATGGGTCAATATTGATAATTATTGATTAGTTTTTCTGTTTTAAATATCTGAAATATAACCAAAACTGGCGGCGTGACCTTTTCTGTTTTATCCACAGTATTCACTCTTCACTGTTTTTTAATCATCATTATTTTTAAGCAGTTATGAGGCACAGTGGTGAAACTTTAAACTGCTTCTGCGGCAGTTACTCAGCAGGTTGTTGCTAGGTAACCAGAGAATGAATGAGTTGCTAGGTAACCAAAGAGTGCAGTAAGTGAGTTGATTCCACCAACCGAGCTTTGCTAGTTGAACAGCTAGTCTTTCCTCTGCCTATATCTCCCAGAATGCTGTGCGGTTCTGGGTCTGGGTTCAGTGAATATTCTATCAGATTGATATTGATGTGTCTATTGCGATATATATCGTTATTGATTTATTGTCAACATAGCTGTAGGAACCGGGACGCGTCTCTCACCCCCCCCAATATTGGAGACAGTCACATTCATCCCACCCAATAATTTCACCACAGCTGCAAAGAATATTGAAATCTTCCACTCGCGTGCTTTTATTTTGAAGGCGCACCACAGTGTCTCCAGAACAGCGCTCCTTCCTCCTCCTCCCTCTGAACGGCTCAGAGTTTAGGAGGCAGCGGGAGTCAGAAACTCCGTATGAATCAAGTAAAGTGTCTGTCATGAATATCGCCCTTGATTGCCTTCCCTACTTCAGTTCCACCCAAACAAGAAAACCAAAAATGAAGCATCCAGCTTGAGCATCATTCATGCTGTTTATGAAAAAACAACAACAAGAAAACATTACTGGTTCCATAGAAAATGTAAAAATGACTACAAGGGAAGTAACAGGATAAATATAGTGTATATGGGCAAACAGAGAGTTTTACCATCCGTCTTTGAGCAGGCAGGTCTCGGTTGGAAGCAGAGACCTGCAGCATGAGATGGTCAGTGATTTGTGTCCCGGTTTCTCCTCGATGTCCAAAACCAGATATCGGTTATTTGGTCCCTCAGAAAGGATCACATGATCTGGTACCTTACTGTAAAACCAGAAAACATTACTTTCTGTTAAAAAAAGTTAAATAATACATGCATATTTTTATTAAGATGACTTTTAGTCAAAAAAAAAGAGACTCTTACAGAAGCTTTTTGGACTTATTCTCCGTAGCTTCATGATCATCCATTTGGTCAGTAAACCAGCTCTCCTCAAAGCCATCCTCACTGGGACCAGTAGACGCTGGTCCAGATTCAGCTGCTTGGTGATAATTAGAGAAAAAGCAACGTTAGAAAACATTCCTGTAACAGCTAAGAGTTAAAGAAAATTATGTTTAACATTTATATATTAGAATATTTTCTTCAGGTCTACTCTGCTGTGATTTTAAGGAAATATTTTAGAGTTACATCTTTAACACATTTTAGCCTCTTTTAAAGGTGACTTATTATGTTTCTTTGAACAAGTTAGGATACATGTTAATTATATGTTTTTGGAAGAAATCATTATTTTAGATAATGAGGTTTTAGTCTGCTCCTTTCAGAATGAGATGTTTTAGGGTTTGTTGTTAATTTAGATCCAAATAAACAGCTGTTGGCCACGCCCCCAACTCAATGTTTACACTCGCACATTAAAATGGCTGCAAGCAGATGCGCATTTATACGACCATACAGCTTCGAAAAGCAGAAGTGGAGACTCCTGCACAAAAGACAAGAATGCAGCAAGTGGTTTCTGGATGGTAAAACAACAACAAAACACTTGTCTCTTCCAGCAGCCATTGTACAGCAGTGAAACCAGCTGGCCAACCATGCAGGAGCTAAGGTCGGGTTGCTGGTGGCCGGCTGGGCTTCACTGGGGTTGCTAGGTAACGGCACCAGTGCCGGCTGATTCTGACTTAATATTTGGGAGATTTCTGTACCGGCTCATTTTCCAGACACCAAAAAGTATTAACTTATTACCAAAAACCATCTGGGTGGTTTCTTTAAACATGTGGGATGCTTTTAGAAGCAGTGGTGACCCAAATGGAGACATAAAAATGTGAATTGCATAATAGGTCCCATTTAAATAGCCATTAAATCTACTGACCAGCTTGTTTGCCATGGAAACGTTGAGATTTGCTTACCAACTCCGCCTTGCTCCTGATCACAGTGCGTCTTCTTGTTCCCATCTCCGTGTGTTCCATGTATAGCCGTCCTCTCTTTTGGGACCACCTCCAACTCTTGAGCACTTTGTTTAGGTAAAGGAGCAGCAGAAGTGCAGGTGTCCTTCTCCAGGGAACCTTGCACTTCTGTTATCACAGTAAAACATGAATCTGTCGTTTCTTGTTGCTGCTGCTGCTGGCGTTTCCTGTCTCCTCCCAGAGAGAGGTCTGTTTGGCCGGCAGTGAGAAGAGGCGTCTCTGTGGAGTCAATCAAAGCTTTCGGTAGTGAAGTTCTTGCTTTCTTTGCGTTGTGCGACTCTTCATTGGGGCTGAAGAGTCGCTTCGACGGGCTAGATAATCTGTTTACACTCTTATTTACTTCTCCCTCCTCAGTCATTATTTTCCCCACTCTGATACTTTTGGTGCTGGGGCTGCGACAGATGGGCGACCGCTGGCAAAGTTTTGGGTCGGAGTGCGGCTGACCGGCCCGCCTGGAGGGAGAAGAGCAGGAAGGTCTGATCTGACTGCTGGGCGTCTCTGGGACAGAGAGGAGGAGGTCTGGGGACGAGGCAAGGAGGTTTTCAAGGTCACCGAAGACGCTCCGCCTCGGAGGAGGAGTGCTTAGTCTGAATTTAATTTCTTTAATCTGAGGCTCAGCTTTGCTGGTTGATGACAAAATCTAAAAAACAGAGAATAAGATTGGAGAAACTTCATTTGAACACAGAGGAGACAATACAGTTCCTTCCACAAGTATTCATGCCACCCAAACTACTCAACATTAAATACAGTTATTAAAAAATCTAATCTGACATGTGTGGCATACGACTGAATTCTGCTACTTTTTCTTTAAATCCACTAAATAAAACCCAGTTCAACTAACCGTCTTTAAAAATCATCCTGTAATTACGTAGAGTTAATGAGCGTAATCTAATCTCACTTAAATTGAACATCTTCTTTCAAGGCCTCGCGCTTGTTGGATGTAATTAAAGAACAAACCGAATCCCAAAGACAATGACAACTAGACTTGTCACGATAAATTTTACTAGATGATAAATTGTCCCTGAAGTTATTGTGGTAAACAATGAAATTGTTGTTTTAACGCCATTTTCAAGTAACATAATTATAATGGTATAATAATGCAAGACCACAATCTCAGAGATCAATAAACTTGAAGCTCTAATGAACATTTAAATCTGGAACTGGAAGACATTTTAAATATCCAAAATAAATAAATAAAAGCAACATAAACCAGCTGAGATCGAAGCACCAAACTGAAGCCTTTGGTCGTCCAGTTTTTGGTGGAAAGACAGAAAAGAGAAAAACTAAAAATCATTAAAATATAAATTATCGAGCTTGTTTTAATTTACCATGCCATCAATTCATTTATTACTGCAACATTTCAAAATCCACCTAACCTGACAGGCCAGGTGAGAACATTAATCAGAAACGCAACCAGAACGCCCACGGTAACTCTGGAGGAGCTGCAGAGATTCAACGCTCAGGTTGGAAACCCTGCTGACCAGAGGACTCCACAGATCTGGCTTTTAGATATCAGAAATTATGTTTACATTTTCTACAAGCCATGCAGCAGAGAGCAAAGAAAAATAGACCTTTTTAGGTCTAGTTTATAGATAATCCACTCCTGTTTATAAAAAACTTAAATGTACATTTGTAATATATATATTTATTTATTTTTTTCTTGCTTAGCACTTCTGGATGGATGCAAACTGCATTTCGTTGCTTTATGTGCAATGACAATAAAGCTTAACTCTATTTTATTGTAAGTCCAAAACTGAACCATTTGTAAATAATTGCACAAATGAAACGCTATCAGCAATAAGCATTTTTTCAGAGAAGTTAGTCTGAAAAAGCAAACTCAAAGGTTCACCTTTCAGCGGGATATCAATGACAACCATAAAGTTAGATCAACAAAGGAGTGGTTTATGTTAGAATGGCCGAGTCAAAGTCCAGATCTGCAGAGGCAAGGCTTGAATTTTAATAATCACCACATGCACCTGACAGAGCTGGAGCAACCGTCCAAATAAAAAACAAACAAACTGGTTTGTAATCAAATAATAGTTAAAAAAAAAACCCGTATCCAGGACTTACCTTTTGGTCTTTGGAGCAAAAGAATGAAGAGATGTTCCGCTGCTCTCCCACTAACCCAGCAGTCACCTGAGAAAACCAATCAGAGTCAGAATGATGAAGAGAAAAACCAATCAGAGTCAGAATGATGAAGAGAAAAACCAATCAGAAAAAACGGGCAGGAATTTGTTGTTGCCCAGTTGCAGCGCTGCATGACAACCTTGTGACCAACTCAAAACATTCAAAGGTTTTCTTGTTTAAACAGTCAAAGCACAGAAATTATAACACTAGGAAAGTTTTAGATTATTAATAAACTTCACATCCAGCTCTGTTTTTTAGTTACTAAAATTGTGACTCACCTTGGTTTTCTTCATCTTGTTCCTCTTCATTGTGACTGAGGATAAATATTAGCTTTGATCAATGTTAGCTTTGTATCGATCAGTATGCAGTTCAATAAGCTGAATCTGATCGGGTTGTGAAGTGAAGAGTTTCCCCGGTGGAGTCAGCTAACGACGCCAGAACAAACACGACCCGGGCCGCATCTCCAGCAGATCAACATAAAAACGCCGCCCACAAAAAAACTTAAAAATGTACCGCTACAATCTGTCCCAACACATCAGTACCGAGGGACATTTCTGTAATTATCTCTCTGCTGGACGCTCCTGTGTCTGATTGCGAGGCTGCGGCGCCAAATTTGTAGATTCGCGCAACGGAAATTACGTCAGCAAACGTTGGGCGGCTTCATTACCAACAGCCGGCGCACAACCTGGTCAGACATGACGGCGTACGGCGAGGGAGGAGATTTACTCGTTTTTCTGGACAGACAGATAGATATTGTAAAAGAAAATATTTTTCGGGAAATCATATAAAATAGTAATAAATCATACAAAATTGTAATAAAAATGCACTGACATTTGTGATCATAACGTGACAAAATGTATGAAACTTTAATACATTTACATTTTATCAATATTTTATTTAGGTTGAACCCAAACTTTCCTTCAGCGCTATTACAAATTTAGGTTTTGCTGTCACCTAGCGTCTTCACAGCTGAACATTCAAATCCAACATGGCAGAAACCATGCACTCAGTAATCAGTGTTTTAAAAACTGATTAAAAATAAAATAAAAAACCCTAATTTGTTTATCTTAGATTGTTATGACATATTCCCACTCCTTGCGTTTCAATATTCGGTCAGGTTCGGTGTTGCAGAGTCTGACCAACAGATGTCACCAGGAATCTGAGGAAACAGCAGCTGATTGCTTTAACATTTTAATAATAACAATTATGACAGTAAAACAGTCCATTTGTTATCATAACTGGTATCCACTGAGATCAACAAATAAAACCTAGACAAAGATAAATAAATGTTTTAATGGACTGACATTTTAAAGTCTCGATTCTTCACATAACTTCTACATTTGCAGCTTTATTCGGTTACTTCCGGGTAACAGTGTGTGTTTGTCAGTGTTTGAGCAGAAATGCCACATACAGACGGTCTGTTTAAACACGAGGATTAAGGTTAGTTGTCCCGGGTCAGACAGTAACATACCTGTGGGAGGCCGACACGCAGCAGGACTAAGGCCAGGACATCCACCGTGTAAACTTTAAATGACAACAAGTCCTTATTCACCAAATCAGAGCGTACACACAGCTTTAAAAAACCCTCCACAATTAAATTCAAACACACACATACAGACCCACACATTCAATAAATTTGAATTTTACTGAAACCCCCCCGTTTATTTCAGGAAATTTATAACTAGTGAAACATTATATAGATTATTTACACACAAATGTTTGTTTGAAAGCGTTTCTTTCTGCTCATTGTGATGATTTTTCCAATTACAAGTAGTGCAAGTATCACATTTAAAACTACAATTTTATACCAGACCAGTAAAAAAAACAAAACAAAAAATTAAAAACAGAGAAGTGGGAAGATGAAACATATTTTTAATATCTGTTTAATTAGCTTGTAATCTGACAAAGGGGCCTCATCTGAACGAATATTTACTGAATATGACCGTTGCAAAGGCCAACTGAATGCAGTCACTTTGTTTACTGTAACTAGTGAATCTATTACCATCATCCAGCTGATATAATGCAGGTGTTTGTCCTGTTCAGTTGTCAGTCCTTTTTAAAAGTTGTAAATACTATTTTTAGCTTAAAGTATGCAGTCTATTCTTCTTTTTAAATGTTATTTAAAAACTAGCAGTGTTTTCATTTCTGGTCTTTGAACACATTTCACTTCCAGGCTGTTGTTAAGCTTTGTATTGGGTCAGTTTTTAAAATCTTTGCTAAAGTTATAGCTGTGCACCAAGTTTAACTTTGAGACGTCCGAAGCCTCAATTTTTAGCAAATACGAGCTAGCTACTGTTTGTGTTTGAGCAGGTGAGAAGACAGGATTTTACTTCCACTTCATCTTCAATAATCAGTCACCTGAGCTGTTAGTGAGAAATAAATTGTGTGAAGCTTGGCTGGAGTCCAGCCTGGTCACAGTTCCAGCTGAGAGATAAAAACGGTCTGCTGGAGGCATCATCCTTTATCATTTAATAAAAAAGCTAGCAGAGCGTGTTTATAATGCTGAATATTTACATTAACACTGCAGACTGATCGTGCTTCAGCGCCGTGGTCCATTGGGGTTGTTTATAAATGTCTTTGAGAAACAAGCTGTGACTTTACGCGACTTGACAAGCGGCCTTCAACAAACAGGAGTAGCCAAGGTTGACAAGTGGAGACGGTCTGTGAATCGGAGCTGCCACTGCTGATAAGTTGTTACACCTAGGAATTGTCCACAGCTGCCTGCAGTATGAACTTTGTGTTTCAGCCTCAGACAGACGGTTTGGAAAAGCTGTGCAGGAGGGATTCGTCTCTTTTATTTGACATGAGAAACATCTGAAATTGTCTTGTCAAAGCGACATTAGCTGCCTTTCCACTAACCATGAAATTGAGCAAATTGAAAATTACGAAAATAAACTCACTAAATGCTAAAACAAGAACGTGTTTTCTGATTTAAAAAAAAAGAGGTTTGTGCTGGGATGAGGTGGTTTTCCCAGTCATGTTGAAAAAGAGGCATTTAGCAAAACTGCACTTCGGTCAAATGATCAACATTCGTCCGAGTAGCAGGATGTTACTACTGACGAAAATGACAAAGAAGACAACAGGAAGTGGTAGAATGACTATGTATGTTTTGTTTAGGACAATATGCAGCTGGCTCCAGAGCGCTGACAGCATCATAAAGTCCATAAAAATTTGTTTCATTCAAATGTGATGAATTCATAACTCTTCTGTAAAATTGCAGATTATAATTTCCTTAAAGCGCCGCATACACTCCCAAATAGGAGACACCAATATGAATATAATCTCATGTAGCTGCTTGCATCTGTCTCTGCCATGATTTTAATGGCGCATCGTGTGAACAAACATATTGACACGTGATTTTAATTTAATTTCTTATTTAATGGAAACACTTGGGTAACAATTTCTTTTAAGGGGTGTGAGACTAATGTGAACCTGACATAACACCTGTCATGAACATGAAGGAGTCTTCATGAATGGTTATGTTGTCACTGTGTATTTCGGTAAATAATGAAATTTTTTAATGCTAAGTTGCATTAAAAATTGCATTGGATGTGTCAGCTTTGCATTATTTGGTAAATAATGACACTTTTAATGCAACTTTTCATTAAAACTTGCATTAAAAGTCAAATTAAAAGTGTAAACTTTGCATTAAAAGTGTCATTATTTACTAAATGGCACTTCCTGATGAGAGTCAAACATTCATGAAGACTCCATGTTCATGAATTTATGTTTTTTCGACTTAAGCAGAATACTGACAAATATTTGCGCACATTTGCAATGGAAACACAGCTACTCATATTCATTGATTCCTGATATGGGTGACATGGGCAACCGCCCAGGGCGATATCTTCAGGAGGGGCAGCATGAGCGCTCCCCTTAAAACTGGAACAGGAACTGGAACAGATTGGTTTCACCCACAGTTGCAGAAGCTTTTTATTCAGTGTGATAACTAATTGTAAAGAAATAAGTGTTCAGCAGATGTATTTTCCAAAGCATGTTCATTTGTGTAAGATTAATTATTTAAGTTAAAGTTTGTAGATTATTTTGTTTAAGCCCAGAGGGAAAGTACAACCAAGATTTCAGTGCTGAAGTTCTTAACCATTACAATTTAGTTTATAGTAAATTGTTAATATTAAGCAGGGGGCCAGAAAGTCGGTTCGCCCAGAGCGACAAACAGGCTAGGACCGCCTCTGTCTCCATGTTTATTTATTATTTGATCAAACGTTTCTGAGTTTATTAATGTTTTTGTTTTTTTTACATAATCTTCTTCGACACTGACTGAACATCATATAAAGATCTTGTCAGGTGGACTGAATGCCAGGAGGTCGTCATCGTGTGATGATGAATTTGCTGTCAGGTCGGCTGTTTAAAGGCTTTCATCTGGTCGCAGCTCAAAGCAACGCCAGAGGAACCTCCACCTGAAACTATCTTAAAAGTTTTATTTCCAGGATCCGAAGCGTTGCTGTCTGCACATTGCTAGAACTTCTCAACGCCGCCGCTGATGGATTCATTCAGCCGCTCCCTGCGTGGTTCTACTGCTAAAGGTCACAGCCAAATTAGAGAATTAAAGAAGGAGAAGAAGAGGCAGATGCAACGACAGCGAGGTAATTGGTCTTTTGTAGACTCACTAGCGCCACATATTCAACAAAGCAGCTGCACGACCTTTTGATCTCTGCATAATACCAATGGAGCTTTTAGATTTGCCCAGGTGTGTGCAGCAAACATTATACTGCTGATGTCTTGATAGTTCAAAGTTTGTTGTCTGCGCTCCACAGGACATCTCTTAAACATTCACCACTAAACAAAAAGTTATTTTTCTCTAAACGTGTTCAGAGAAAAACACCTTGAAATAAATGCTTATGCTTAAAACCCTCTAGTGACAGTAATTGAGAATGTGTAGCTGCAAGTTCAGCTTGAATCCTTAGAAACGTAAATTACTACTCATGGTTGAGAATGACTTGAAATGTTAATAAATGTATTTAAGAAAATAAACAAATCTGTTAAAATCACAATAAACATAAAAAACCAAGAACCTGCTTAGGGTCTCCTGTCCAGCAGGGAGCGACCAAGAACACTAAAATATATGACGTTTATATCAATGTAATATATTTCACAGCTCGTTTATGTTAAAAAATGTTTAAGTTAGTGTAGTGACAGTGGTAAGACCTTATTTTTTTACAATTAAAATAGTTTATTTTGGGCGTGCCGTGGTGGCGTAGGGGTTAGCGCGACCCATATTTGGAGGCCTTGAGTTCTCGATGCGGCCGTCGCGGGTTTGACTCCCGGACCCGACGATATTTGCTGCATGTCTTCCTCCCTCCCCTTTCCTGTCAGCCTACTGTCATATAAGGGACACTAGAGCCCACAAAATACCCCCTGGAGGGGTAAAAAAAAGTTTTATTTTGAATATAGTTCAGTTTTGTAAATGGTACAGTCACCTAAACTACAGAAAGAAACAGCTTAAAATTATTTCCCTATCAGCAAAAATACTTTAATTTCCCTCATTTATCTTAAGTTTTCATTCTCAGTCATCATTGTAGTTGCATGATAAACATTAATGTCCCCAAATGAAAGAGTTTAGTTATAGATTTTACTTTAGTTCCCCTTGTAAAAGCACAAAACATAAACATTAAGCACTCTAATACAGTACCAAATATTTTTGACATTTATTTCGGTGCCCTAAGTTTTAAAGATACCATATTAAAATGATTTTTGCATTTTTTGCATCGCCATAGCTGAAAAAGCAGAACTCATTCCACATTTTTATTTGGGAACACTTAGAAATTACGGTGTGTTTAAAATAATAAATCATTTGAGCTTTTCTTTGAATCGCACCATTAAGAATGACTCAGATTCTTGCAGCAGAATTACTCACCATTGCATCGCGTGAAGCTAACGTGACAGACGGTGAGCTTCAGGTTTGCTCATCACTCTGGATTCATCTTCTCAGCATGACAGCTCTCGCTAACCCGTCTGTGCCGGGATCATCTGCAGCCTGCCGAGCCGCAGCGCTTCGCAGGTCTAACTTCATTATAAATTAACACAATGTGAGGAAAAGTAACAACTTACTAAACCTCACCTGAATGTCACAAGCTCCATTACAGCTTCTTTAGTGACATCAGATGACATTAAGAGCTTCAGAAAGCTACAGAGAATCTATTTGGTGTTTTCATCCAGATGATTTATGCATTCATTAAAACATTTATTGATTCAACATGTCCAATTAAATGTGATCAGAGCAAAGAGGAAAACACCATGGAGACGCAGCGAGCCGCCGTCCGCGAAAACTCATCAGCAGCTGACATTTAACCAATTGATAAATATCACAACATTCCCATTTGTCTCAAACTGCATCAAAGTCCAGATCTGGTTCTGATTTGTGAGGGTTGATGCCTGCTGCCGGTTTGGATATTCATCTGCAAATGTTCAGACAACTGGCTAAACATTAAATGTTTCATATCAAGAAAACCACTTTGCTTTACGTCCTCTTGATTCAGCAGGAATGAGGAGTGTGAACCTGAAGCTGCTGAATTAATTACTTTACACTGTAAAACATTTGAACGTGGTTTAACTTGAAACTGAAAGTCCACCTGCTGCCTTGAAAATGTAACTTAAGTCAACAAGAAAACTGTTTTGGCTTTTACTCAGAAATTAAAGTTCATAAAGTTGATTTAACAACAAGAGACAAGTTGTCTGAACATTGTTTTTTAAATTCATTCATCTTGAATTGTGAGATTTAACTTAATGCTGCAATTGAGACCAAATAATTATTTCACAATATGCAAAAAAAACAAACTGCCCTCACCTGGTTAAAGAGCCACATTTCTCTATTATTTTACTAACAATATCAAGTTAAAATAACTAGTTATTTTACCTTAAAATAATTTAAATTCTTGTTTCAAATTGTATGAACAAAATTTCTGGTCTGATAATAAATTGTATTAAACATCACAATGAATTCTGCTGAAAAACATTTAGTGTGAACAGGACATTAAAATAAACATTTGCCTTAATAAAACAAGAGTTAGATCGTTGTACAAAAACAACCGCTAAGCATTCTGGGAAATAGTTCCCACTCCTGTCTTTTTCTTCTTTCAGTTTTTTGAAGTGTTAACCTAAAAACTCTAGTTTATCCAACTCTCAGGTCGGATGAATGCGACCTGGACGTTCAGGTCGCATTTGAATCAGATACGCATCGGATACCGAAGTGGTCTGGGTCAAAAAGAATCCGACCTGTGTTGTTCAGACTGTCGCTACAGGTCACATTACGTCCCAAAAAATCTGAATTGGGTCACCTTAGGCTGCATCGTGAACGCACAGAATAAAGAAATCCAAATCAACTTTTCTAAATACTCCTGGAATATTTACTCTGAAAACATTCAATAAAATACAAATAAAAAGGTATTTTTATTTGGTGCATTCTTGACTCTGGTAACCAGGGAATAAAGGTTTTATGAAATGTTTTGGTAGCTACTCGGTGGCGATGAAGAGGAGCAGACGGATGGCAGCCGAGAGAACAGGAAGAAGAAGCTGTACATAAATGGCTTAAAGGATGAACAGAGAGCGACTGGTGAATCGGCTCAGATATGCTGCAGGAGAGAAGGTGATGAACCACAGGTGGGCATCCCTGACTGAAGAGGAGCGCAGGCGAGAGATGGGACGGACTCACATGACCCAAGACAGAGAGGGATGTGAGCATCACATGGGGAAAAGGAGTGGTGGGGTAAACAGAGCCATCCTGGGTTTGATGAGTTTATTTTTAAAAGATGTCAGCCTCCTATGATAGAATCTCATGGGGACAAGTTGGCTTTTTGTTTTTTATTAGAAAGCTGTAACTCCAGAAAAGGTTGCCACCATAACCGAAAACAAATAACTGGTTGGAGCTCCGTCTTATGAAAATTCAGCCCATTTTGTGGCCAAATGTATCACTGGAAAAGCTGCAGAAAATGATGGCTTAAATGTGAGAATCTGTTAACAAGATATTGATCTTTGTGGAAGACCGTCAAGATGAAAGCCTTAGTGGAAACTCAGTTATAAAAAATGGAGTCTGTCAAACAGCCAGTGTAGCTGCACTGGTTTCAATAATCCACGCCTCGTACTGGTGTCACGTTTCTTTACTCGGCCACAGAACCACAAGGAGCAGACCACAAAACTCAGATAAAACATACATCTTTAAGCACAAAAGTGCCATAAACGCCATTGTTTTTCTTTCACAGTATTTCAGCATGAATAGCCAGTATACAAAGTTCAATAGTTACTTCGCCAGTTGAACCAATAGGGCGTCTCTGAGCCGATCTCTGCGTTATTTTGCTTTCAGTCTGCTTTGGGTTCGCTGTTATTACAAACAAATCATTTTAGCTCAAAGTATAAAACACAAGAAACATCTTATAGACAACCAACGCGCCTTAAAGAAATAACCGTGTTTTTACCGCAGATAAACAGACGTGGGAACTTCTAGGTAACTATGGCAACAGTAAACAAAAAGGCCAAAGTGCCTGTTAAAGCCAGGACAAAAACTAAAAGGTTTAAATCCAAACATAGTCGTGTGTCAGAATGGCCCAGTCAAAGTCTGGGCCACTTGTCTGTGTTGACTCCACATTCAGTCAGACTGAACATGAACGATTTTACAAAAAGGAAAGAAAATTTCAGTCCATAGAGAAATAAAAGTGAATGTGAAATACACACAAAAAACATCTCTAATTTAAGGTAAAAATAATTTTACAGTAAAGATGTTTTTTTGTGCAGCGTTTAGCAAAAGATTCACAACAGCAATTACAGCAAAAGATGGTCGTACACTTTGATTTTTTGCCTTTTCCAAAACATTAAAAAAACACGCATGTTTTTCCTTCCACTTCACAATTATGAGCCACTTTGTGTTGCTCTGTTATGTAAAATTCTTACCGAAGACTCAAGAAAAAATCTGAAAAAGTTTATCTGACTTTTACAGCTGGAAGCGGTAAAAATGTAATTGTAGCAAACTCTCAACCTTTAGCATCTTCACAGTAAACAGAGTTTTGATTATGTTGTGTTTGACTTTTCTGTGAATCCTCCTACACGGCAGCTAATCTGGAAGAAATATCTGCTCAGGCAGTAAATCGGCAGAATGTTATTTTAACAACTAACTGACTCCTGTGTTTTAATAAAGCTGGTCAAACTTTCTGGTAAACTCTGACGCTTTTACAAGGAGAGAAACTGTTGAACAAAAGCAATCATTCTGTTATTTGAGAAAACTAAGAGGCATTCATTTTCATAAGTTATGTTTGCACGTTTTCTCTGAGTGGCAGGAGTTTGTGTTCACATTCTTCCCTACTTTAAAGTAAAGATGCTCAAACAAACCCACTTTTCCAAGTTATTAAAAGATAAAAGGTTACTATCACCTCTTGCAGAGCGGTTTTTCTCTTCATTGTTTCTGTTTCTACGATGATGGGTTTGTGATGGGTTTTCATGCATCTCTCAGTCATTAGTGAAGCAATATTAGCTGAAAATACCCAATTTGTGTGACAACAGACCCATTGTATTGTATTTTATGTTTATGACCACTTGTCATGTTCCTTTCCTTACTCCAGGACCAAAGAAGCTGCAGAAGAGTAATACAGCAACGCTATGCTCCATCTTTCTCATTAAGCTCCTTCCTTTATGGTGAAGCATCACAACCTAGAAAAACCAAAGTGGTGTTTTTGATTGTAACAAAATAACGCTGTGTGATTGCTTGTGGCGTGCAGTGGGGGGCTGCAACAGGAAGATATAGTGAACCAAAGTGGCTGTCACAATGTTTCAGAATAATCATTTGGTCAGCCCGTTTGCTGCGTCTTCCCAGATAACCACTTCACCTCTACACTCACGGCGGCGCAGGGTTTCCCTGCAAGAAGATCGCTGGCGTCAGACGCTGTTAGAGAGATTTTTGGAGCAACCTGTTAACGTGAAACCGTGTTCTCATATGCGAGATTGCACAAACAACAGTTACAGTAAAAAAGGAGGAAACTTAGCATCAATTGTTGGTGTAAGTGGAACAGCAAAGCAACAACCAATCGCCAGTAAGTTTTTGGTGTGAGCAAAATATATGTGTGAAAATGGTGTCTGTGTAACACAAACATTAAAACAGCCATGCAAGTAAACAAAGGTAGTAAAGACAAAAGAAGCTCCTACTTCACTGTTATTCAAAATCAAAATTATTCTAAGTACTAGGATGTTTGTGTTGTAGTTGCATAGATTCTGCAGAAATGGTGCAGAAGTGTGTTTTGCTTGTCATGTGAGAGCTGCAGTGGAATTTCCTTTCATGTTCAATAAAACATAGCGATCTGTTCAATCTGATGCATGCAAACATTGAAAAAACATGCAGATGCAAAGGAAAAATATTAAAAGTCTAAACAGAAAACCTCCAACTGGGACTGACCGCTGTGCTGCTTGTGTGATGAAATCAGATTTAGATTTATGATTGGCTAAAATATGCTGAGCGCACGTCAAATTCAGCCTCGTCTTCCAGTGTTGAGCTGGTAATGCCCAACATTTACAGGGAGGTGTTAAAATGACTATAATTACTATTACCACTAGTTTTTAAAACTTTAGTTGTTTGTTATATAACAGAATATCAAGTATATACATTGGCAATGAGTTGGTAATTATTCTGATGCTGTATATCCAGTTATTATTTATAACTGTCATTATTACTACTATTATTATGGGTCAGTGATTTTATTTGATCCTGTTAGGAGAGTCAGTTTACAATAATTTTGTTTTATGTAATGTCATTTATTTGTAGGTTCTTCAGCCTAGTAAACTGAGCAGGCATATGAATACCACAACATGTTTTCTTAATACAAGTTTCTGATGATCATTGAGTTGGTATATTGTATTAAATTAAAATGCTCACTTCTTTCTGCACCTTTTCAAACAGAAAAGTAGTGGTGAACTACTTATTTTGTTCTTGGTTATGTATTGTCTTACTGGTTTCTTGTTTTCTTTGTTTTAAAAAACCTGTTTGAAATAAATAAATACAAATCTCCCATGTAGAAGCACTTGTTTGCCAAAGACACGCTGTGAAGACTGTTCAGGCAGTAATGATCTGTGCGGTGGTTGTTGTTTTTCAGGCTTCATTTATTCCTGTTGTTTGCTTATTGAGTGCTGATGTCTGTGTTAAATGCCAGCATCAGATCCGACAGAGAACCGGACTCATAAATTAGTTGCTCGGTTAAAGAAACAGAAGCGTGTTGCTCCTCCTAAAATTAATTAGGTAATTTTCTCCCCAGTCTCACCCAGAGAAGAATGTTTCATGTACATTATACAGAAAGGTGCAGCTATGAATCTGCAGTTGTCACACCAGGTGATTATTTTGGTTTGTTAAGTTGGAAATGTCAGAGTCAGACGAGACAGAAGTCCATGCTAGACCAATAAATGAAGGGCAACTACCCACACAGTGCCGGACAGTGACTAATATGTCAATACCTGAGTGTATGTCTGTGCGAGCGTTAGGAAACAGGAACAGTGGAGGTTTTTGTGTGGGGGGAAAACTCATTTAACAGATTTGCACCTAATCAGAGTTCTCCATCATTTTGAGTTACTATTCAGAAAAAAATACATAGTTTGTGACTGCACTGGTCTTCATACTCAGAGTAATTTTATTATGAAGTATCACTACTCTTACTTGAGTAAAATTTCTGGATTTTCTTTTACCCACTGAGTGAAGAACAAACATGTTTTAACCAAAAATTCACCAGACACAGACACACACCTGCAGTTTTTGTTAAAGTTTCATCCTTATTGAAAGAAACTGATTTGGAAAAAAATTATTTTGCCTGATTTTTGTTATTTTTTGTTACTTAATTATTGTCATTTTTGTCCTGAAAATTCAAAAATTTCCACTTAACTTTATAATTTTGTCCGTCTGATTATGCAATTGTTAAATATTGAGTATTTGATAATTTGATCAGTTACTCAGTACTTGAGTAGACTTTTTACCAAATACGTTTTTAGTAATTTCTTGGATGGCTGCTTCTTACTTTTATTTGAGTAAAAATATGTTTAAGTACTGCTACTTTTACTTCAGCAGCATTGAACCAGGGAACATCGTGAAAACAATATGAAAAACACAACAGATCTTTAAGCATAAAGTTTGGTAAACAAACAACACCGAGTTATTTTTTCGGTCTCTCATAGAATTATGGTATACATAGCCTAACTTTATATTTATTAAAAGTGTCGTGTTCGCGCGCTTTTCTGTTAGCTACTGTCAGTCCCGCTTCCGTAACAGGTGTTACGTCGATCCGCATTTCCCCATCACATACGGGTTAGGGTTCTGCGTCTTCTCGCCGCGCATGCTCGTAATGAGCACTGAGAAAGCACGCGCTTATTCAGAGCGCTTATCTGGAGAACTACGGACACCGTGAAAGCTCAAACAACGTGTTTCGGCAAAGTTGTCACACTTTCTTCACGTTTTTGCGTGAAAATAATAATAATAATATATATATATATATATATATATATATATATATATATATATATATATATATATATATATATATATATATATATATATATATATATATATACATACATACAGTATATATTTATTTTTGAGCTTTCACGGTGTCCGTAGTTCTCCAGACAAACGCGCGCTTTCTCAGTGCTCATAACGAGCACGCGCGTATTTTGCCGCCTGGGCAGCTGGTGCAGCTAGCTGAGAAGAGCTGACGCAGGGGAAACCGTATCTGATGGGGAAACGCGGATCGACGTAACACCTGTTCTCTGCTACATGTTTCAAATAAATCATTTAAACTCAACAAACCCATGTAAAATCTAAGCAACATGTCGCAAATACGTAACGTGCCTTAATATAAAAATACAGTTAAAGAAGTAAATATGTTTACACCACGGGAAAACTGCGACTTGCTAACTTCTGGGTTACCATGACAACATGAAACGAACGGCAGGCTAGCGCCCGTTACGTCGTTAAAAGCAACTTTTTCTCCTGGCAACTGAACGTTTATCAATGTAAAGAAATGTTGCACCATCATCCAACATGTTTTCTTTAGTTCCTGACAGCCATCTGATTCATTCAGACATGAGGTAATGGCTCAGAGGCTGATAATTTACACTATCCCATTATGAGACTTGACAGTTAGCTACGTGTTGTTTCACAGCCTCTTTCAATTGCTCTTTTTAGCTGCAGCTTCAATTTATCTGTTAATTGTGATGCTCTTCACTCCCAGACCTTTAACTCTGATCTGGATTGTATTTATGGGAACTGTCATGCAGAGAATGTTTTGGATTTAGCAATTTAAGACTCGGACAATTTACTTCATGCGGCAGCGAGCTTTATGAAAACAAGTTGAGGTGGAGATGAACTCCATGTGCATCTGTGAACGAGTTTGGTGACGTAAGTGTCCTGCTTTATGTCTGCAAAGTGTGACAGTGAATATGTGTAAATAACACAGAAGCTGCGGCATTGTGTCCCTGGTATGACCAGCACACACCCTCTCACTGTCACTTTGTGTTTAAACTGTGGAAGTTTCTCAGCTTTCTTTGGTTTGACTCAGCTTTCTGAGTCAAATACGTTTGTTCCTAATCTGAGATTATGTGTTTTATCTACGTGTGAACTGACTTGTCAGGTGTTTAAGATATTTCTCAGACTTACTCATATGTAATCAGGAATGTATTATTTATCTATTTTGTAACAATCTAATTAAATAAAGACATAATAAGCAAGACAAGGCAAACACACTTTCACACCCTTCTTCCACAAGAGAACAGGGAAAGTTTTTTGCATAAGAAATTAACCTGTAAGATGATTAAAGGTTTAACTTTATTTAAAGTCTATGTTATCCCTCACAGTTTAAAGAAATGGCTTGCGGCCTATTTTAGAGTTATAATAAACGATGTTGATTTAAAAGGGGAGAGTTTGGCAGGAGAGAAAAAAAAAGGACATTTTGGAAACGCCTGCACATCCAGCAAATTTAAATGGAACGAAAAATATAACAAAGTGCAGAAAAGATGGTGTCTTGGCAGGCCATACTGTGGCTTCTGAGATGTGCAGGAAGGTTTTCACTTTAGACTTGGAATCAATCAATTCTTGAAGAAAGTGATGCTGAGCTCATTGGAGGTGAAGGAAAGATTTTTTTAAATGGGAATTTTTACAGATTTTTTTTGTGTTGGATTTTGTCAAACCCAAAATCACGAAACCAATGTTAATATCAGCAAAATACAAAGAGATGTTTTCAAATTATTCATTATTAAAGGAGTGAAAGATTTCCAAACCCATGGATGTATGTCATTGTTTTCCATGTTAAAACATGAATTGAATGTGATAACCCATTGTTATGGCAACAGATCCAATATCTGTGTCATTCCTTAGACACTGGAAGTAAAGGACGCGTGCAAACCGTGAATTTAACGAAAATTCTTTATCAGTAAAAAGTAACAAAAAAATGCAAATACAAAAATGACAATACATCAGTTTTACAATTCCTCTTTTTCCTTTTCCAAAACATACACAGCTTACACGGTCAAAAACTGTATTGCTCCGTGTCTTGGTAATCCGTCAAGTTTTTCTAATACAATATATGGCCCGACAGGAAGCAAGCCTTTCAAAATAAATCTAAATTTCACAATAAAAATGGCCTGAACAAATATCAGTCTTCTTACTAAATATAATAAAATAAAAAACAAACCATCATACAAATAACTTAAATATTTCCTATTTATGCCTCTAACACCCATATTTATTCAATAAGTTTTAAAAGTCAGACCCAAGTTTGATAACAAGCTGGCCGGTAAACTCACAAAACACCTAAATAAAACCAGTTTGATATCAGGAATTAAACTAAGCAATTTATAGAAGCAAGAAATCATGCTTGAATAAAATTCAACAGATTATATGAAAATAATTAAAATCTATCAGCTCAAACAATGACAAAACTAAGGCTCTTCTCTGATTTGCCAAATAAAACAAACTAAAGAAGTGAGGCTGCGTTCACACTGCAGCCTGAAGTGACCCAATTTCTATTTTTTTTCCTTAATGCGACCTGTATCTGATCTTTTCATGACAGTCTGAACACAGGTCAGATTTTTTGACCCAGACAACTTGGATATCCGATACGTATCTCATCTTTTCAAATGTGACCTGAATCTGAACGTCCAGGTCGCATTAATCGACCTGAACGTCACTGATACTCAACGTGCGTCACTATTCTCCGTCCTGATACGCGCAACCGGAAAGAAAAACAACAAACATGGCGGACGATAATGAGGATTAAGTTGTTAAAGTGCTGGCTCCGTGCGAACAACAACTTCAAATCCATTAGACTTGCTACACCATTAGCATCCATGTTTACTTCAGCAAACACTGAGCACGCTCTCTAAGTGTGACGTTATTGCGCCCTCTACATGCGGGACACTTTCAGGTCGTTTGCGGTTCACACTGGAGAACAGATACAGAATGCATTTATTTGGAAGTGTGAATGGCCATGCCAGAAAAAAAAAATAAAAATCTGATTTGAAAAAAAGTCGGAATTGGGTCACTTTAGGCTGCAGTATGAACGTAGCCTAACTAGCTGGCTAGTTAGCTAACCAACTGACCATTTATAGTACAAAATATAAAAATAATAGAAACAATAATCTTGATTGTCTCACACTTTTTGGAAAATATTCTATTAACCGTGAAAATGTTTTTTTTAAAGGTGTGCATCAGATCATCATATCATTATTCGGATTTTTCAATACCTGGAGAATTTGACGTAATTGATAGGAATACTAATTCTGCTATTTAATTCTGAAGGCTGTGGAATGACCTCAAACACATCCTCCATGCTCAAAAACCCTAAAGTGTGTTTATTGACTCAAGTTGCAAAGATAAAACGTAGCTATTTGTCTTTTGCTGAAGGGCATTCTATTATAAATGGTTGAAAGTAAAATTCATAGAAAAATATTTCAGACAAGTTAATGATTTTGGTAATAGACAGTGTGGCCCACACACAGCCACATAAACATTGTTGATTCACAAGAAGCTGCAGAAGAGATCTACAGTCTAAATTAAAGAGGAGAACCGTACACAAACTATAAAATTAAACGAGCTGCGAAAAGTCTGATTTAAAGCACACCACGTCTGTTTTTGTAAAAATTTAATATACAGTCGCATAAGGCTGGCTGGGTGCCTCAGAAGCACAAACATTTCAGCTCCCTTCTTCTGTGTTTTACAGTGACGAAAAGGAAGTGAAAGTGGAAGAAAAGACTGAATGCCAGACTGAGATGACTGACAGTGATGCAGGGAAAGAAATGGAGCCAATCAATGTCAGCACAGAGCTATGATTTTTGAAGAAACACTTATTAACAAATAAAGACCTAATTTTCCTTCAAACTTAAACATTTATAGTTTTTACAAATTGGAAATCTGGTCCTTAAATTGGATAATCTGTGTTGGCTTGTTGAAGGATCAATGATTATCTTCAGCAACAGGTTAGTTTTGGTCTTAACACGCCAAGGGTCAAAGCATATTCCACAAAAACAAGCAATGATAACGGATATAAATATTTTTGATTTCACCTTTTTACAGGATTAGTCTGTATAATTATACCAAGTTGTTCCTTCACAGAGCCTATTTGTTGGAATGGAGTAAAAAACAGCAACATCTCAATCACTTACAAACATCTTTAAATGGTCGAGCCAAAAGAGATTAAGCCAAAAAACTCAGAAATTGAGATTAATTTCAGAAATTTTCTTGAAAAAACCCCCCTCAAACTCCAAAAGTTTTAAAGTTAATTTTAAAATATTTTCTTGAGCCATTTTTTTTTACTTTTAAAGTTAAGAAATTTCCATGTTTTTTCTAGAAAATTTCAGAGATTAATCTGAAAATTAGATTTTTTTGGTGAAAATTTACTCTTTTCTTGTTTTTGCTATCTACAATGACCCTAATACGCCATCGTGACCCAGCAGACTTCTACAGAAAAGCCGAGTTTGCTGCACCAAATAAACTTTTAATTTATTCTGCTCTGCAGAAAATAGCAAGTGTTTTGAAAGAAAGCGACCCAACTCCTGTTTTTAAAACTGAAAATAAATTAGTTCAACCAAGCGGTGAATTTGAAAACGTTTGAACGATGATATGATAAACAAAAACCACAAAAAAAGAAAAACCGGGTTATTTTAATAGTCTTACAGGGCCATGAATTATTTTTATCTGAAGATTTTGGTTCACATGACAAAAGGTTTGGACACCCTGCTCTACAACGTTGTTTTATTTATTATCGTCTTTTTATTTCGTCACTCTCTGTTGCGTGAGCCAGGTTTGTTCTGTCATGGTTTTAAGGGGTGAACTGGGACTCCACCAGTAACAAATACCAGAGTGTATCCAGTGTGTTACAAATGGATAACAAGGCAACAGAACCAGGCGTCTCGGGATGAGCTGGGAGTGAGAAACCCGTTTTACGTCAAACCAGCTTGTCACCGTTTAAACCAAACAGTATTAAAAGTGATCCTGATCCGATATCACATTCTGCAGTCTGACACACAAACTGTGCTGCTGTAGTTTAACAGAGAAAAGTGACCTATTCTTTTACAAAGCTCACAAGAGCTCGCCTCTTTCTCGCTGGCCATGGAGGAAAAATAATCATCTTCTCGTTGGCCGCAGTAAAATATTTATGGATTTCATTCAGCAGGAAGTCCAGAGAGCAGCAGGAGTGAGAGGAAGGAAGAGAGAGACAGATAAACACTAAACCACTCTGGACACTCCCCACTTATCACTCATGCTGCTCTTACGTGGAAAGCAGATGAAGTCTTGTTTATTCAGAGCCACTTCTGAGAGGAAGAGCAGACGACACTTTGTGCTTGTAATGTGAACTCTAATGTGGAAACTTGAACAGACGCCATTACGCCTAAAGTTTTTATCTTTCTCCTATTCAGGAAACAAAACAACATACAAGTGGTGGGTCTAGCATGTGTACATTTATTAGATCATTTCAACACACGTCATAATTCTTAGTAATCTGTTCTTTAGTTCATACATAAGTTCATGTATAAGGTTTGCTTACTTTGACATGAAAAATGTAGAAACTAAGTACAAAGGCCGCCCCAGAAAATGCACAGTATGGCAACAACCATCATTTATTTAAAATCCCTTTTGAGAAAATGTATTTTTAATCCCATCACATTCAAAATGGAAGCCAAAAAATAACACCATGCATTGGGTTTTATTTACACCGTAAATGGTCAAACTATGATATTTCTCTAAGTTTAAGTTGGCACAGTGACTGAGCATTACAAACGAATGACCTTTGACCCAGATTGAAGTTGTCACAGTACTGAGAGACTAGAATGTCCTATTCTTGTACATTTTAAATTTACAGTGAATTTTATTGTTTTATTTAATATACATGCATAAATGGTTGCACTGGATTCTATTTAAGGGTAAAATGGGATAAACCTCTTAAAACTGTTTGCATTAGCAAACAGTTTTACATATGGTCTAATCAGACCATATGTAACAGTCTTACAATAAAACACACTGAAGATTGAAGTTTTAGCTCAAAAATCAAACAATTTTCAGAGGTTATGAATATTTTTTTAAGGCACTTTGTACACAAACTTTACTGATATGAGACATGAGCAGAAACTATAAAACTGACGGATCTTTAAAGAGAAACACTGCAGCTTTAAGTCGTTTAAATTTACAGCATTTTCTTCGTTAACATGTTCATATTGATACTTTTATCGTTTCTTTATGAAATCCAACCTGTTCGTCACTGTTAGTGTTGTGAACGGAGTTTACTGGAAAGCAGAAATGGTTACGTCGTCATAAAATACACATTTTCAAAGAGAAATGAATGGAGTGTTGCTTTATGTGGAAAATACATGTAGCTTTATTATTTTAGTAGAAAAAAGGCAATACACATTTAAAACAAACAACGTTTTCAGCTTAAAAGTTCACAGGTGTAGAAAAATAACCCCTCATGTCTTGTTAGTTGCACCATGAGAAAAAAAAAGATATAGCCCAAATTTACTTCACACTAGGATTGTGTTAATTAAACCACCTAATACAGATACACAGTACATATGAATATTAATGTAGTGCAAAATCAGACAAAAAACGTAAAAGATTTATTTTTAATCAAATTAATTCCCTTTCGATCCCTTCATCTTTAAATTACCACCAAACCAAAGCCCTTTTAAAAAGCACATCTTAAAAATATGAATCTTAATCAAGCATCGCAAAAAGAACTTCAAATCAAATGCGATCGATTTCAAGGTGAAGAAATTCGCTTATTTCAGAAAACTCAAGAACAGACTTTCAAATGTTACAAGCACAAATAATTGCAGGTGTGGAATAATTTATTGGCACCTCAGGTAAAAAATGCACAAAACTATAGAATAACCTGTCAAACAACCATTTTGGAAAAATAAAACTTTTAATTTGAACACATTTATTACAGGGTGCATCTATTAAGATAATTGTTAACTTGAGATCGTCTGAACTCCCAATCAGAAAGCCAACACTTCCCGTTTCCCTGGGGAATCAATACAGTGTAACACAGAAATTGATTTCATCAAGCCACTTCTAAACATGCATAACAATTAAGTGGGTCAAAGAAGTGAAAAGAAACTAAATAAAACAACCAACTCCCTCTGAAACTCATCATTAGAAAAATGCAGCAAGTAGCACCATTTTGGGGTCATCAAGTTTTTAAAACAATTTTCACAGAGCGTGTAATTTGGAGTTTGATTACAAAAGACTCCTTCTCTGTCCGTTAAAATGAAAACAACAAACATGTTCAGTTCGCTAAACTGAAATTATTTGCTTTTAGTCAGATGACAGTAAGATTATGGTTCTTTGGCACCTTTGAAATAAAAACCTGTTGGACCTGAAAACACGTCGTCACAGGATCTCTAAGCAGAAAAATTATGCAAAATCAACTTTTCTTTAGCTCCATCTCAGTTCCCTCAGACTTAAATCTACAGAGCGGAGAACATGAGAAAACTCTGGAGAGATTTTATAAAGACTAAAACATTAAGACTAAACTTTGTTTTACAGCCAAGAAGGGGCTATAAAACCCCTCAAAATATCACTAGGTGCATCAACAACTGTAAAACTGCTATTTTTCTCAAAATAATTATATCCTAATTTAATTTATCTACGACTGAACACATGTATTTAAATTAAAGGTTGTATTTTTCTAATTTATAGGAGTAATATTACTCTACTGCAACAAAGGATGAATTTATTTTAAGGCTTTATGAACATTTTTGGCGATAATTGTAAACATATGCTGGAAGGAAACCTCATCTAAACTGGCAAAAAATATAATTTGTTATGCTAATGTTGCTTTGATGGAAAATTTTTGTTGGCCTGCATCTTCAGCTCAGTCAACTTTATAATTTTTTTTGCACTGCATAATAGAGAGATTGTAAATACTTAAAGCACACGAGGCTGAATAATCTCATTTTGTATGTGGAGCTAAAATCTGTCTGCTACTGTTGTCACATGAAAACCTGTTGTTGACCCTGAGATTACTATTTGATATAGCAGTAACCATGCCTCTACTAGTAAGACATGCATTTATGTTTATAATGATTAAAATGGCTAAACTTGATGAACTCCAAACCAACATCAATACTGCATTTTACAAATGTTACAAACTAACCTTGAGCTAAATTGAAATTTAGGATATTAAAGTTCAGTAACAATGTCTTAAATCTCAACAGGCTTTACAAAACTGGGCAGCAAACAGTTACCAAAGGATTTAACCCTGGATGAGGAGAAAACACACAAACATTTGAAGGCGTCATCAACAAAACTCCTGACAGATGTATATAAAGTCTTTGGTTTCTATGTTTATACATGAGACAAAATGGAGATACAAACAACAGTTTAGGAAAGGGGAAGAAAAAAAGAAAGAGCTGAATCTATTTGGTTTACTGACCACGCAGTCAATCAGCTGGAGTCACTGTTTGCGTTTACTTGTTTGGCATACACTTATACCATTTGGAAATCCGGCCCCGCTTAACATTTGAATTGTAAGTCAGCTGCTCCTTCACTTCGTCAGGCTGCTGGTCCCACTCACGCTGCGTTTCTAAGACCTGATTCCTGTACAGCCAGGTAACAAGCACCCCAAAAAACTAAACATAGACAGAGAGAGGCAGTTGGAAGTGAGCATAATTAATGCATTCAAGTCTGGATTTAATTTGTCACTTTCTGTAATTTAGTCTTGCAAAGAAATCAGAAGTCCTTTGTTTTCGATTAGTAGTCTGAAAGTTTATCCAAGTGCATCTCAATAACATTGGGTCAATAAGAAGTTAGGCAGTGGGCTGGGCTTCCCTGGGGTTGCTAGGTAACGGGGAGGGCTTCCCTGGGGTTGCTAGGTAACGGGTAGTGCCTGCTGTTGTGTGACGCTACATTTCAGAGGTTTTTGAAACAGGTCATTTTCAGACACCAAAAAACATTAACTTGCTGCCAAAAATGAGCTTGGTGGATATTTTTTTAAGTGCTTGGTTTGTTTTTTTCAAAGCAATAGAGACCCAAATGAAAGCATAAAAACTTGAAAAATGTGAATTTTGCATAATTATTTCCCTTCAAACGTGTGTGCCGTTTGGTAACATTTTCTAAGTTATCATCAAGTACACTCGTATTTTGTTGTGTTGTTCCATTTCAACAACTGGACACAGAATAGGTGTTAAACCAATGACCAATAACTTCACTTCTTGGATGTGCTCAGTTTTAGATCTCTCCACAGGAAAAAACATTCGATTAAAGCTACAGCCATTGTTGTTTTGTTTGTTTGTTTAGTTTATTTAACAGGGATACAAAAGATGTTTTGAACCAGACTTGGCTCAAACCATTATTTTTTTTTTAAATCTGTGGGGTTGCACAGAATTGTGTAGAATTGAACACAAAATGTGTCGTCCTTATATAGTCACATTACTGTGTATAGACAAAATTTGCGTTGATATTAACACATCTGTTTGAAGATTGTTTCATTTTCCTGCCTATACCAAAACTTTTTACTTTTTTAAACATGCCCTTGTCTTTGACATTTCAGGTTGCCAGGGTAGATTTGCTCTAAAAAAAGATATCTGGAGATGGTATCCTAATTGCATGGCTGACTTTATTAAATCCACACTGCATCCAGCCTCAAAGTGGGTTGGCAGCCTTGACGTAATAATAACCTGTGTTTGTACAACCTTAAGCCATCTGATCTATATGTGTGTCAGTATATGTGTGTGTGTCTGGGTGAGAGTATATGTAGAAATAGTTGTGTTGAATGTGAACAATACAGTTGTTAAAGCTGTGGAATGAAACAACAAAGAACAGGCGGCCTCGACTCCAAAAGGCCGCAGCACCGCAGGTAGAGAGATAAAGGCAGCTCTTAAGGCCAGCCATGCGCTCCCACACAGGTAGAGCATCAATAAAACTAAAGTGCAGCAAAGACGCAAAACATGAGATGTCAAGGCGGGGACTCAGGGCCCCCACAGCAACAAGCAGGGGAGGCAGACTGATCTCCTCCATGATGTGCTGCACCGATACAGTAATTCATGCAAAGGAGCCCAGACAAAGTATTGAGGGAATAAGATGTACATTTCTGTACTGCATAGGGATCCAAAGAATATATTTCCAGAATTTCACTGAGTTCGCATATCTTGTCTATTGACATTCTTCAGAATTTGGACGACAAAACAACCTAAGCCTGTCAAAAAACCGACACCTGTAGCCTAATATCGCTTCTATTTGATTTCACTTTAAAAATCGTCATAGGATGCTGCGCAGTCGGCTGCACAGAAACGGATGAAAACCAAACTTGTTGGCGATGGATAGCAGCCGTCAATCATAATGAGCTCGGTGTAATTGCAGATCTGCAGAGAACACTTTTTACAAGGTAAGAAGATAAACGTTCAAATACGTTATAAGTAATTAAGATTAGAAAGATATCAAATATTGCATTATGGAGAAGGTACGCAGCTAATCATTGGTAACCATGGAAACAATGGCCCACCATCATGTAGCCATGTAACATGTACGAGAAAAACTGATTAGCATCTTTTCTTTTGTATGCTTTTAATCCTGCTCCGGTGTAAGGGGAAACATGTTTATGACATAGTGACATAAATCATGTGGTGTGAATTCAGACAAAGTTGATAATTTGATTAACACGTTAAAGGAGGCAGGAAGTATGGGTCGGTTTCTAAGCTAACTATTTCAAACTTCTGTAAGTCCCGCCATTTACGAGCCTCAATCAAGTGCGTTACGTTCAAAAACAAATCATCTCGACACAAACAAGTAGAAGCCGTGAATAAACTGACAAAAACAACTTGGGAAACCAGTTTCAGTCGCTCTGTTCAACACTCCTGTTCTTCACTTCTGACATCTGTCTTGAATGATTAAGTGAGGTAGTTGTAAAGGGTCAATAGGTACTTCCACTGAGTGAAAGAAGCATATTATAAAACATTTCAGCATGCTGCTGAACATCAGCAAACAAAGAGCGAATAAATAATAGACTAGATGCATTTAATTTATTTATAATACACTTTGCATCTGTGCTCATACTGTTTTTATTTCATTGCATAATAATTGTGTTGTGGTGCTCTGCCCGTGCCTGCAGTCTACACTATTATATAGCTTAGTTCGGTGTCATATCGTAAGTGTTTATCAGTTAATATCAATAATTATTGCTAATTTTTTGCTTTAAATTTCTGAAATACTCCCAAACTTTCCTGTTTAATCTACAATTTCTTTTTGAGCTGTTGTACTCATTTTCTCATTTTGCTCCAAGCTGTTTTTCTTTATTACTTTTAAGCAGTTATGACAAACAGTGTCAAAATCTTAAACTGCTGCTGTGCCAGTTACACAAAAGGTTGTTGCCAGGTAACCATAGAACGAGTGAGTTGCTAGGTAACCAAAGGGTGAGTTAGTTGATTCCACCAACCTTTCTTAGCTGGCCATGAGAGGTTGAGCGGCTAAAGCTTTTCCTCTGCCAACAACCCCCACAATGCTTTGCATTTGTGGATCAGAGTTCAGTGAAATTAATGAACAATCTATCAGACATTATCTATTGATATTGATCACATGTCTATTGTGATATATATTGTTACTGAGATATTTTGAATATTTAAAATGTCTTCAAGCTTTCTGAAATTTGAGAGGGTGTATTCACATTGTTATGCCATCGTCATTATTTGAAAATTGTCTCAAAATGACAATATTATCGTTTGTCATAATAATTTCTGGGGCAATTTATCATCTAGTAAAATCTGTTATTTTGACGGGCCAGCACAGAAACTCTATTTTGCTTCTGGAAAGAACAAACCAGCAACAGTGAATCATAATCAGGGTTCAAAATAAACTTCTTTATGATTTAGTTCCTTTTGTAGGAATGTGTCAAATGCTCAATAAGTCATGTTGCATCTGCTGCAAATTTCCTCTGAACAATACACTTGATTGAATTGGGTCTTGTCACTTGGAATGGAAATGAAAAGAGGAAAATGAAAGTCTTCTGAGTGACGGAACAGATTAATCTGTTTTGCGCCACCTGAACATAAATAACGGTAATGAGAAGAACCCATTATGTGATATCAATGACTGCCAGGCGGCATTTGCTCCACATCGCAGAAACAGCTTGGTGACAACCAACAGGCTTCTTACAGTCGCAGCCGATCAACATTCATGTATTCATAGCTGTCAAAGGGGCTCATATCTAAATGCATTGTGTAACTTTCAAGAAGATGTACAAGGGCAGAAATGTCAGGAACAAAAAAGGTCCCATGCATCTTACATCCAAACCGTAGAAGACAGATATTTAATGCAGAGTGGGTTAGTAAGTGTCTGTCGCTCCAGAATGGTGTTCTGACAACATAATAACGTACAGTATGTATGCAAATACACAGAAAATGTAAATGAAATGAAGCAGCATTTTGTTACAACTGCCCTTCTGTTTCTCTCACTGCTGATGAAGTGAAGCCGTCGCATGTTCAGGGGAAACGAGGGAATGTATTTTCTGACGTTTAGTCATCAGATTTGCATCTCAGGCTGGAAAATGAAGATAAATGTTTGATCCTACATGTGTTTCTGAGTCACAGATGTGTTGAATTTTACTTTCTTAAAATGCCTCCTCCTCGTCTCGCTGTGATTTGTGAAGAGGCTGGGACAGCATGAGGCGTGGGAGAGGGTTTGACGCTACACATTCTTACACCACTCGGGTCACTGAGAGGTAGTCAGCGAGCGCAAACTATCGGTGGGTGCAAAGGTATACAAAATGATATAAAACAAAATTCTATAAACTTTATGTGGATCTTTTATGTTAAAGCATTGTTTTACAAATTAAAATATGAAAAATGTAGAATGCATGTAGTTTTGCACGCCATCATTCTCACTTTTATGGAAGGCTGGAAAGACCGAAATTACTAAATAATGAGACCAAAGCTGAACATTTCCTGTCTAAATACAACATGCTGTCTGTAAAGAAAAATACAGTGACACATGGTGGTGGCAGCATTATGGTGTGGGGAGAGTTTATATTGTAGCCGTTTCATTTTGTTTCAATGCATCATCATCATCAGATTTTATGCTGAATACATTCTAAAATAACTGGTTTTATGTTTTTTATTGCAATTACTACAATATGAGGTATTTCAGTGATGCAAAACAAGCATCAGAAAAGCTTTAAAAAGTATCAAAAAGCTTTTCTTTACTCATTCATTTTAAAAATTTTCATTTATACAGTGACATAAATTTAAAGGTATTCATATTTAATGATGTTGATAATTGTCTTGCAGTTTATGAAAAATTGAAATTCACATACTCAAAAAATGAATGGGCTTTGTTTCACCCCCCTACCCCACTTTTTCCTTCCACTCAACTTTCCAGTATGATTCTTGCAAAGAGCCCCCTGAACAAACAACTTCTTAAAAAATTATTTTATATCATTATATACAAATCAGCTTTATGTGAGCTATGAAAATATTAAAATCAGCTGTGGGTGAAAACTGTGCTGTGCAGTGCATTTTTTACCTGAGGCAGGAGGATAACCAACAACAGTATAGCCATCTTTGTATAGTTGTCCTCCATCCAGTGCATGAACGCAAATGTGCAGCCTCTCGCGTAGATATCCTTCATCGCATCTGGCCGCTACAGCAGAGAAAAAAATAAGTCTGTATTTATAAAGATGATAAATGTCAAAACAAACATCTTTGTTTCCTGTCTTACAGGACATAGAACTTCCTGGATTTTGCCTTAATTTATTACTTGTATTACGGTATGTCCAAGCTGTTATTCTAACTTATACTAAGCCTTGGAGGGATTTACGAGTTGCCGAGACTCATAAATCCTTTACGGGGTTATATCCAGCTACCATGGAGACAGTACTTTTAAACTACTTGCCTTTAATTGGCACTTTAATGAGTCTGCTCGGTATGTCCACCAAGAGAACAGAAAACAAGATAATGAATTGGAGGAACTTTAGTTTAAAGAATTTTACATTTATGTTGATATTTCTATGATCTCTTACCGTTTTATTCAAGACGTCGTGCCCACACAGAGTGTTGACCACTACATTAGGCTGGTGAGATGAGAAGAAGACAAAAATAAATATATATGCATTTCCTTCATAAAATGTAAAATGATTGGATGAGCCAAAAAAGAACTTTCTGCAGAAGTTTCTTTTCACATTTATAAAACATTAAGAGTTCAATTGCTGATGACTTGAATACCTTTCCTGCCTCTCTCAAACTCAGCTAACAGATTAGGAAGATAAATTATTCACAGGTTTTTCATAAAGCGTGCATTAAGTGTTGTAATTATTTAACTCAGGTGTGTTGAAGCAGATAAAGGTTGGAGGACACCGGCCCTTAAAGACTGTATTTGAAGTTTTTAAGTATTATTGTAACAGCTTCAATGAGCCACTTGTAGCTCCAAATGAATATATAAAAACTGTAACATGGAAATGCTGATGTAGCAGTATTTGCTTGCATACCATCGGTTGTGGTTATAATGTTTCATGCTCACCTGGGTTATACAGCAGGTATATGGGACTCCACAGGCCAGCGGTCCACGTCCAGGACATTTGTGGTATATGTTGACTTGCCAGTCTTGAAAATCTTTACCGCCGCAACACTGAAACTGGCAGAGACAAGAAAAATGGCAGAAATTAGAGGAAGGTGAGAGGAACAGCAAGAGGGAGAGAGCAGGGTTTCCAAATTAAAAAGGAAAGAAAAAAGGTGATCAAAACAGTTTGGAAAACGGCATTAATTTCTGCTGAGCTGACAAAATGCCTGCAACATTTCAGGATGAAATGAGCAACAATTAAAGATTTACATATAAATGAGTGAATGTGCTTCTCTGTGCATCTGCACAGGTGTTTGAATAGCTGGGCGATACGTTATATATTATAGATAATTGTAGCTTAATTTAGCAAGTCAATCACACACTGCTCTCACATCCAGCGAGAGATTTAATTACAACAATTCTACATAGAGCAAATAGCAGTTCACTGCATAAACCTCCCATCATGCATTACTGTATATGCTGAATGAATATGAAAACAAAATAAATGAAGCTTTTAGTTTGTCTTCTCACCAAAAATACCAAATCCACATTCTCTGATCTTTGCTCCACATTCAGCTAACATGCGACAGGAACAAAATGAACGGTTTCCTCCAGAACCAGTATGTGGAATCCAGCTGCAATTTGGTTCACAGAAATAAACACCACCTCAGGATTTCCATTATTGCTGCTTCTTTTTAGGTGTTGCTTGTAAAAACCCCTGGGAAAAACAAAACATTACTTCACAAGGAAAATAAATGAGTTCCAATAAGAAACTTAAGGGAGGTAATTACCTTGACCAAAGAGCTAGCCATTTGTTTGCTGGACTGTTATCAGGTGTGATAGAAAGTATTGTTTTTTTAGCTTGAAAGTCAATATGTCTCATGGTGAAACGTGGCGCTAAAGGAAATGCTAAGTATTCAGATCTGTTTAGCTTTTCCAAGGTTTGGCTTTTAACTACAAACTCCAAAGTATTTTACTGAGATTCTCTTTGATATATGAAAACAAAGTAGCACATGAATATTAAAGAACGAAAAATAATATTTATTTTTCTCTAAATAAAATGCTAAAATAAAGGAGTGGAATGCATATGCATTTCACCCCCTTTTACTTGATACCCCTAAAATAAAATCCAGTCCTAACCGGATCACATTCTTCATACCATGGCATATTATGGCCACTCTAAGAAAAAATTTAAATAAAATTACAACTATAAAGTCAAAAGATTATGAGAACAAAGTCAAAGTGTTGCAAGAATTAAGTTGTACGAGAATAAAGTAAAACTAATATGAGAATAAAATTGTAGCATTATGACTTTATTCTCATATTATTTTGGCTTTATTCCTATAATACTATGACTTTATACTCTGAATATTATTATTTTTCTTAGTATGGCTCTAACACTCTGTTGTACCTTCACAAGTCGAATGTTATTTGCCAATTCAAATGTTTCTTTGCACACACAGAAAGTGCATGCTTTATGTTGTGGAGATTAGCCTCATGCTGTCAAAACAACTCAAAATCGAAGGCGACATGAAGAGGTTACACTTTGTTTTCCGCCTCATCTCCAGACCATTCCCACTGATTGGGATGTTAGCAAATTTGAAGATCAAGAAATTTGAATTGCTATTGAGAAGCATTTTGTAGTGACAGGTGTTTGAAGTCTCTTTTCTTTCTTCAGAGACAATTGAACTTGAGCCCCTTCTGCCCACCTTTGATACTTTTCTCTGCAATGTTTTACAGAGAAGACAAGAAATTGAGCTCAGCTTAAAATTGGCGTAAGAGAAAAAACGTGTAACGTGTGCTTACAGCGGCCATTGTATTGTGAAGGAAAGCAATTGTCTCCGAGTACAGCGGTGCACTTTTGTGAAGTGAGCAATTGTGTACTTTAAAGCCCTATGCGAAAGCACCCAAGACGTGTCAAACTCAAGGCCCGCGGGGCAATCCGGCCTGCCATAGCTTTTTGAGTAAATATTATGTTTTCAATCAAATCAATGCAGTTTTTTTCTTTTTACTGCCAAATTATATAAATCAGTCTCTCCAGTTTTTTGAGAATTCTCAAGGAAATTCACATGAAATGAACAAATCCCCACACTTTTTTGAGCTAATAAATAAATGGGAGTTTGTTGCAGATTTTTCTCAAAAATCGTCAAAAACTTTACTTGTACTAAACAGCTGTCTCAGCTGATTAATGTCAGATTATAGTCCATGAGCTATGAGCCATGAGCTATGAGCTAATAAAGTTCAAATATTTCCACATTAGTACCACAAACGCTTTCAATTTTATTGCAAAAAATCACAAAAAGAGTCACAAAGTCCTGGAGGGACTGAAAAGATGTTCAATAATATTTAATTTTAAGAATTCATTGATATTTTAACAGTTTGTGAACAGGTTTTATCAATATATTCCAGGACAACCGGCCCTTTAAGAGCATTCATGATCTGGATTTGGCCCAAAACAGAAGATGAATTTGACACCCCTGACCTAAGACCGTAAAATAAGTCAGACATCATTTGATCATCCTTGGATAAATGCACACAGCTGCTCATGCGTTGAAAACACAAAACCACAAGAAGAGTAAACCATTGAGATTCTGCTGCCCTGTCAAAACATTGAACCGAAGAGCCGCCCTTAGTTCCTGTAATTTGAGTACGCTATAATATGTTGGAAGTCAACAGTAAGAAAACAACATATGCTATGGCATTGTTCAGGTTAGAAAACCATATCTATGTCCAGGTCTGACGGTCAAATCCATACGAGAAACAAGCATCAGAACTGTTTATCGATGGGCTATTTCTTTGGAAAAGTGGTGCAGAGTATAACTGAACCGACGGATGTCATTTTGGTTTACGTAATTTGATCATTTTAGACAGAACCATACTTTCCTGAGAGACAGTTGTCCGTCCGCTTAATCAAATCAAAAGTCAGGACAGAAAAATGATTTACGACTATGTTACTTAACTGATGCATTTTAATATATGCAGACAAGGCTGGTTGTTGCATTTTAATGAGAGACATTGCTTACTTGTATAAAATGCCCTGCACATGGTTAATTGTTGTACCTGAAGGTCACCTCTGTCCTAACCTTAAAATTGACTTATAAATATGCATGGCCCCTCTGCATTCAACAAGACACAAAACTGAGAGTGAAGTTTTTCTCCAAACGTCTAAATGGGTTGTTGTGACATTTGCTGAGGCTGCAGAGTAAAAACTGTAAGAAATGTTTTCTAAGCCTAAATTGCAAAGGAATGCAGTCAATTCTATGTCTAGTGTTTGTTTAATTATATTCTAAAATAGTGAACCACTGTGTTTTTATTATTATTGGTCTAAAAACAGGAAGAGCTGGAGAAAACAAAAGGTCACATTTTCATCAGAAAACAAGATTTCAATGAAGAGCAAGATTCACCACAAGAAAAACTCACAAGACGTGGGGATGGATGGATGGATGGATGGATGGATGGATAGATGGATAGATAGATAGCTTTAGATTTAGCACCACATTTTACAGTGGGACACAACCCAAATACAGTTTTATCAGTGGAAAAATTAGCAAACATTAGCAATTTAATAAATTTTAAAAAATAATATAGCAACGTTTTTAAAAACAGTTTACTTACATAACTACAGAAAAGTGCTTGAAGTTGTTTTGGAAAAATGTCTGCAAGTAAAAATGTTTTCAAAAACAACCTGAAAGTGCTAGCTTAAATTTAAACATAAAAACTAGGGAAAGCTGAACTGATAGAATAACAATTTGCACCAATCCGATGGTTAAGAAACTGATTAAAAACAATAAATATCTTATTTAATTTATTATTTATTAACTTAATTTATAATTTATTTAATAACTTATCAGCAAGGGGGTTTTTGAATTGAAGATGTTGCTTATTTTGTTGATATATAGTTTGATAGGAAAGTGATTAATTGCAGACCCTACAGTACAACTAACTGAATAAAAAACTTTAATGGAGTCTCACCACTGATAGCAACGTGTCTCCAAGTTTTAAAGAATAATAACTAGAAAAATTAAGTTATACTGGAGAGCTCATTTAGTTCAGAAGCTGATATTTTAAATCTTATAATGATTTTCTGTGTCATAGATAATGAACACACAGCATTTGAGATGGAAATATTAGATTATTAAAACATTTTTAAATAAAGAAATGTTGGCTTGGTGAAAATCTCACTTAAAGGGAAATTATGAAAATGGCTACACAATAACTTTCTGTTATCACCAGCACTTAAACTCAATTTCCCTGCAGTAGAATAGTAATTGTTGAGTTATGTAATTATTAATTAATACTATTAACAAAAGTAAAACATTACAGCTCAGAATAATCATCTTCTAAAATTGTGCACACATTACACTGATGAGTAACCTTTCAACAAAACATTTGCATGATACGTTTTGTATGCTTTATGGATAACACAACCTCCAATTTGCACTTAAGAGCTGTGAACAAAGCCTGGCATCTGTTAGTGTTTCAATTATGATTAAAAAAAATAAAAAATCTTCCACATTTGGTGTAAAAAAAAATCTGTTTGCCTCATAAATATTGACTTCTAGAGATGCGACTGTTCAACTTCAGCACCACGTTAAGAGGTGAAGTGAAGGGTTGCAAAAGCAGCAACTCCGAACAACATAATACCTTAAAAACATAAAAGCGGCTATTAGAGGAGAAAAAGGACTGTGACAACAGAAAGGTGATGGGATAATAGCACCCATTAGTTTCTTTCAAAGCTATGTTTCACCGTCAAAGTCCTGGAGACTATTTTACAAGTAAAATGAAAACCCAAAAGAACTGGCTTGACACTGCATATCCTGTGAAATTTTTTATTTTAAAGAAGAAACATTTTTTATAACCGAACAGTTTAAAAGAAGAATGTTTTAGATATTTTAGCCGAAAGCCGTTTTCTTCAACAGAAACAGGTTTGTTATTATGTTCTAAAAGCAACAGTAACAGTTCAGATTCAAACATCTGACATAAACTGTTAAAGGACAAACAGAATAACAAGTTGATTTTTATTTGAGGTTGCTTCATCAGCAAATGTATTTTTAGAAAAGGTCCAACTAAACAGTCTGCAAATCACAGATAATAATAAAATAAATGATAGACGTCTGACTGTAAGTTGTACTGTTTTCTACCTTGCAGTGTTGGTTGGCAAACTGAAAAGCATGTAAAGTTGGACTAAAAATTATGAAATACACATTTTGTGGAGCATCTTTGAAGTAGGCATATCACATTCGATGTGCTCCTGAAATGTACTTTGACAATTTAATCAGAAAGTACGTTTGCTGCATCCATCGCCTAGGGAAAAAAAAACAAAAAAACTTCTGATTTTGACCTGCCAATAACTGATAAGAGTCGATCATGAAAAATTTGGTTGGTTCCGACCTTTGGTCAACTGAGTGGTGTATTAATTAAAATAGAAACACAAAAAACATGAATTGTTCTCCAGTGTAGTCATTTTAAAGGTGACCTACTAGACTTTCTTGAACAGGTTAGGATATGTCTATGGGCTAAACAAAACATGTTAATTACACTTTTTGCACAAAATTATTTTTAGATAATGAGATTTTAGTCTGCTCAGTTCTGCCTATTTTCAAAGAGCTATTTTAGGGTATTTTGTCACTTTAAATTCAAATAAACTGTTAGAACTGACCCCAACTCAACTTTGGCATTCACACATGAAAATGGCTAAAAACACATGCGCAATTATACAACTGTACATCTTTGAAAAGCAGAAGTAGAGCCTTCTGCACAACCAACAAGCACGCAGCATGTGGTTTCTGGATGGTAAGTCAACAACAAAACACTTGTCTCTTCCAACAGCCATTGTATAGCACATACAGCGGTAAAACCAGCTGAGCAAACAAGCTGGAGGTAACGGGCTGGGCTCAGCAGGGGTTGCTAGATAACGGGCTCATTTGTGACTTTACATTCCAGAGGTTTTTAAAACTGCCCAGTTTTCACACACCAAAAAATTTACTTATTGCCAAAAACCAGGTGGGTGTTTTTTTAAAGCACTTATTTTTTTCTAAAAGCAGTTGAAACCCACATGGAGGTTAATTTTGCGTGATACGTCCCCTTTGAACTATGTGAAGAATCATTCCATTTGCAGACAAACTTCTCTGTCCACCGAGTCTTTTTAATCTCATAGTCAAGTGTTTACAGCAATGCAGTCGATACCAACAGGTTGCCTTGCAGCTGTCGTTTCATCTGGAGCAGCTATCTGCAGTTTTTCTCCCCTAAAGCCAGGGACACTGCCAATCAAACTTAAAAATAAACCTCGTTATTAATGGTGACAAAGAAGCGGAGGTATTCGCTGAGCGTAGTCCTCCTTCCGAAGGCATTAAAGGTCAGCGTGATGACTCAGCTGTAAGTAGCTGTGAGCATGGAGGAAAAGTCAAACGTCACACCCTTTGTCGTATCAAACACCATTCAGAGAAATGCCGTGCTGGTTCATAAATATTTTGTTCCCTTAAGTCAAAGGCATTTGTTTGGTTTTTAATTGCACAGGTTTTAGGCTAATTTATCTCAATAAAAATCTGGGTTGGAGGTGTTTGAATGCCAATTTAATCAAGGTCCAGGTGCTGGTCACGACTTAATTCCCTTAGTTATCCAAGTGAAGGAGCATTTGTCTTGTCTGTACCAATCAGTGGAGCTTGTTGCTGACCACATTGAAGCCCGGAGCTTCAATGTGCCGTCTCCAGGCGCTGCAGCTTTGTGTGCTTTATAAAAGCTAATAATAAAAAAAAATAAAAAAAAGAGAGCTACAGCTTCAGGCTGTGAGCAGAGCTCTGAGAGCAGGTGCACAGCAGGCGCGCTACACAGTTTGGACCATTTTTCTTTCTTTTTTTTTTTAAACACAGAACATGCTGCAGACATTGAAGTACATCAGTGACCCTGCTTTTATTAATAAATCTGCACTTTTCTGGTCATGAGAAATAGCTTTGTACTGTGTGCTGCAGGAGAGTTTAACATGTTAGACAAAAGAGATCACTTGCTTTATTTACTCTGAAAACATGGAGATAAGGTTTTTTTATTTATGTAGCACATTTTCAGCAACGAGGCAGTTCAAAGTGCTTTATATGAATTAGAAGGAAATACAAACAAAACAACAAAATCAAAAGAAAGACAAAAAGGTAACGACAACAAAAAAGATAATAGTACTACACAATTTAAACTAATAGGAGTTTCTCTAGATCTAAAGTTTGTTCTTGATTAGTAATATAAATAAGGATAAGTAAGAAGAATAAGAGTTTTTTTCTTTCAGGTCGTTTGCCGTTCACAATGTAGATCACTTACAGGTCGCATATATTTGGAAGTGTGAAGGGCAAAAAAAATCCAACTTGACAGAAAATCGGGAGTGGGTCACTTTAGGCTCCAGTGTTAATGTAGGACGAATATTATAAATGGGAAGTTTGTCAAAATGTGCTTATTTATTCTTTGAATTTATTTTGTTTAGTCAACAAGTTGTTTCTTCAGACATTTATTGGTGTTGCTGTTACGCTGCTCTTGGCAGTTGGTGGTTACCATAGCAACCAGTAACTGACGGCTCCTCCCCCTTTTTTTCTGCTGCTGTTTGTAACTGTGGGGCAGAAGCTGCTGGACTGATGTTAACCACCAACTGGAGATATAATGAACCTGAATGTGTCTGTCGTGAAGTCGTCCTACTGGACCTGAGATGAACATAGGAAGGTTACAGATGTCGTGTCATGTTTATGACTGCGTTAAGGTCGGTCTTATCCACACTCCTTCAAATAAAATGTTACCATACATTGTGTTTTCTCAAATGCTAGCAAAGCCATCACCTTACCCTCTTCTGGACGAAGTCCAAGATGTTTTTGAAGTCGAGGTCATCGTAGTAGTTTTTCATGCCGTTACTGATGTTTTTGTTCACCAAGTCAAGCGTCTATAAGAAAGAAGAAAGAAAAAGCGGTTAGGATTTGTTAATAAGGTGGACGGCTTCAGGCTTTTGACGCAGCCGATCTGCAGTCGGAGTAACCAAATGCCGATTAGTGAAGGTGACTGATCTCCCCCGGCTGGAATATTAAAGCACAACAATTTGACCGCTCACATCTGTCAGTCACAATCTGGTGCAGACGATGAAGTCTGAAGTGGTTGCATTAACACAGCAAGAGTGGAAAATGTTTAACTTTAGACTCTGAACTGTCATGATCACAGAAGAGTTTCTGGTGATACACAAACAATTAGGCTCTAATTTTCATCTGAGCCGGTCCTCACAAATGCATTTCACATTAAGAGATTCTCTCCGGAAAACATTCGTTCTGTTAGAAATATTGCGACGATATCTCTACAGGAAGGTTTCATTCACTCAAAAACACTCTGGTGCATTTTATACGAAAAAATAAAAAAAGCTAATTGTAGTCTCAGCGTGTAGTGCTTGCTGCCTTAGAGCATTGAAATTATTCCACTGAGGTCTTTATTTTTGAAAGCAAATGTAGAGAAATTTACATCTAAAGTATATAACCAGAAAATGACAGAAGTCTGGCTTCTGTAATGCAGTACTGCATTATTTTAATCCTAAATTAAATAATAAATCAAAACGATGTAGGAGGAAATGCTGGTTCTTGTATAAAAAATTGCCATTGACTGAAGTATAGCTTTTCCTTGAAATAACAGAAAAGGCAATGCATGGTGGAAGTACTTAAAAGTAGAATTAAAGACTGGTGATGATTATAATTTTTTTTAGTTTTTAACCTTTCCCCATACACAAACAAGACAAAACTAGCACAGAAATAGATAAACAATATTTAACAAATCAAAAAAAAAAAAAAAAAAAGTGTATGTAGAAGCACGGACTTAATTATGCCTTCATTTTGTTATAAAGCACAATCAAACTCAAAAGCAGGAAATGTTTTTGTATGTTTTTTTGAAACATCTAAGGTATTCCAGATAGGTCTGAAGACAAACTCATAAAAGAAAACATCAAACCTTATTGTATTTGTTTAGGAAATCACTATCGGACATCTTTTAAATTTAAAGTTTTAACTCTCCACCTGAATCCCTTGAACTGAAGTACAATTGTTTTTGATATTCATAGTAACTTTTAGTTTTTTAATAAATCCTTCTCTTGTAATTCATAGTAGTTTCTTTAATTCATTTGTGTTAATCTTGCAGATATACTTTATGTGAAGTCAACCTGATGTATGATGCTCTGTATATCATTACATCTCTATTCAGATCTAATCTAAAAACAACAACCTGATTTTCTTATAAACACATTTATATGATACATTCCTTATGCACAGAGTGAAATATTTTACGTTTTTCTTTTGTGATTATTGTTTTACAGGTAAAAATCATCATCAATCACTTTATTTTGATAAATTGTCCACATTAAACACAGAAAACAACAATAAACAAACCCATAATTTACCAAAAAAGGAACAGGCTGAAGTCAAGCTTATTCTTGCAAGGTACAGGTACATATAGCTTCTTACAGCACTATCGCTTGCTTTAATTTGCAGCCTTGCTGACTCTGGTGTCTCATCTTCCTGTTTATAATACTCCACAGATTAAAATACTCCACAGATTTTCTATGGGGTTTAAGCCAGGAGAGTTTGATGGCCAATGAAGCACAGAGAAAACATGCTTTTATTGAATCTGGTATTGGCTCTGGTGACTATGTGGGCAGATGCCAAGCCCAGCTGAAAAAAACAAAACACTCCATAAAGCTTCACAGAAGAGGAAAGCATGAATTGCTTTGACATTTATTGACAGGCGGCTGTGCTGACTGTTGACTTGCTGAAACACAACAGCGGACATGGTTGAGATAAGTCTTCAAACTGGATCTTGAGCTACTGTGACGTTCCTTTTTCCGGCACTTTGGTGACCGTCTGATGGACAAGTGTCCAGTCAGAAGGCTTCCCCATTATTGTAGGAACCTACAGAATTATCACAGTATTGGTTTTACATCTAAAATAAATATTTCTCAGATAAAGTTGATTGTTACAACTAATCATGGATCATTTTAAAGGTTCCACTTTCAACATGTTGAAATGTTTTGTGTGGGAAAAAAACCAACATATTGCACTCGACAGACCATAAACATCTCAGACAGTTTAGGTGTTTTCTTGCTCTTATTTTCAGAAGATTGTTTATTCATGCAGCTGTTTGTTTTGTGGGCAGGAGCTTCTGTCGTTCTGGCTGCAAGCAAACAAAATCACTTTGCATTATTTACTTCTAGCTGGATGTATTGTTGTGACGCAATGAGAAGATAAACAGCAGACAGATTATAAAATACAACAAGAGAAACAAAACGACAGGAGGATATTGGAATGAAGACAACACCACAGAGCTGCATCAAGGAGCAAGGAAAAACCGATAACATGCAAATGATAACGACTTTGGTTTGTTTAACATTTGCATGCTGTCTGATTCTCTGCTACATAACTCTCACAGGTCCATCCAGCTGTAGAAACATTTCAAATTAAAAACCTAAAACCTCAGGTAGCTCACCTGTTTGCGAAAAGCCAATCCCAATATTCCTCCCAGCAGCTCCAGGATCAGGCAAACTAGCAGGGTGAACATGAACTGGGACAAAACAAAGAAAGGAGAGAAATTAGTCAACAAGAATAAACAAATTCAAGAAAAGCTCAGAAACAAAAATGCCTCGTCTGCTACAGTTCTTATTCTCTTTTTGGAAATTGAATTCATTTCCGCTTTCTCAACAGAATCTTTTAAAAGTTTAAACCTTCAAAATTGTTCTGCATATTAAGGTTTTATTTTAAACGGTGCTATATAGCCATAGTAGAAAGGCAATTATTCCACCTTTGTCATATTCCAATAGAAATCTGATTACTACAAGAATAAAATCATTTTGATTAAAATAAAAAAATGTTACTCTAATAGGCTCTTAACATAATTTTGGCATAAGTAACTAAAAGATGATTGTTTTCTGAAAAACCTCTGTCTAAGTTGAAGTTTCATTCCTTCTACTTCTTTCCACAAAATCACCTCAGAGAGGAGGCAAAACTTTCAGATCTGGAAACGCGCTTATTTGATTAGTAGCCCCTTCTCTTGATTTGTATCAAAGTAGAAATGATGAATTTACCTTTCATGCATTTTAAATTTCTTTTACATAAATTACACAATCAGCATCAAATCTTACTTCTCATTTTCATTCTACGTCTGGAAGAGTCCAGGTTATACTTTAGATGTTTTATGAAGTAAATCCCATTTCATCAAATGAGACAAACTTTCTCTACATCAACATTTTTGCATTGCAGAATAAGATAGGTGTGTGGATAAACAGATGTAAACTTCCATAGTTCAGTGCTTACATGTTGTAATAAACATGCTTTTATTGCAACATGTTTACAATAAAAAAAAAAAAAAAAGTCATCAGAATAGTTTAATTTTTACATCCTGTTTGTGGAAAAATATCATGATAAATTGTATTTCAAAGACTTCCAAGAAGGTTTTATCGACGTTTTTTCCGCCATATTTGATAGAGACAAAGTGTTTTTTTCTAAAGTGATCAACAATCCGCCAGATGGAGTATAAATGAAGGTAATTCAACAGCGTCACTTCTGATTAGCAAAAATTACTTCAGAAGCAGAAATTGCAAAGAGTTCCCAAATCAATCCGCGTGAACTTATAAACGTCAAAGTGAAAATGTTTACAAAATCATAAGGACCATTAAAACACTGGTTTGGTAGAGAAAAACATTGTTTTGTAAAATGAATAGACTAAATGTAGTATGTTCTAATGTGAAATATTTAGGGACTGAAAACCTGTCCAGGATATCGCTGCTTTAAAGCATCAAAATGTATTTGAGTATTTTTCACTTTAGTTATGAATAACTATCGTAATTCCTTATGGAAATTATCAATAAAAACAGTAATTTAGGTAAAAAAATGACAAAGTCAGACACTACTTTTAACATAGAGAAATAAATATATATAATAAATACAATGAATTCAGTCTCAGTTATTTATCATACCTGCCTGCCTGATCAGTTATTTATCCTTCCTGTTTTATTATTATTTTTAAAGGAATAAGAAAACACAGCAGGATGCTACACTTTGCGTATGGAAGAAACACAACTTCTCTCAAATATACCAGAGTTCATTAACAAAATGAATTTACCTTCACAGAGTTAATTTATTCAACCAACACACAACTACTAAAACTAATAAGAAAAAGGTGAAATGATCATCCTAAGCTACCATTACTGCCCAGGTACCGCATCTACTGTGGTCATATTTCGACAAATAGGCGAGATCAGCTCTGTGTCAAGAGTTGTTAGCTACTGGCTAGCAACTTGGTTTCCTCGAAGGCTAGCCTAGGGCATGCAGGAATGATAAACAGCCTGCAGGCATTGCATCTTCAGCTGCGGTCCAGGAACGGCTGAAAAGTTTGATCGGGGTTCGTACAAAGTTAGAAGCTGGCGGTGAAAGCAGATGCCTCTTGAATCTCTTCCTCAGCTCTATAAAATTAATAGGCCGATCTCCAACCTCCCATTTTCAAAGTGATGTAAAGCCCTTTGAAATGCAATACAAATAAAATTTGATTGATTGATTGATTGACAAATGGGAGGGTTAACAACGGCTATGCATGGCTAGAATAGCTCAATTTGCATCAGCATCTTTTTAGCTCTAGTTTGAGCAGCATCAGTGGTGTTCAGCTAGACTTGGTATATCTGTATTTCTCAGAACGATCTGCCACCATGTATCTCCCTCGGTGGGGGGGCTAGCCCGCATCAGAAGTGGGTGAACTGGCATAGCTTTGGGTCGAAAACTCCTGCAAACCCAGAAGCGGCCTTCATCCGCCAGCGAAGATTTGCACTTTCTTCTCTGAATGTAATCTTCACGAGTGGTGAAAGTGTTTTTCCTTTGTTCTGTTAAAGGTCCAATGACATCATAAGAGTTTCTTACTCTTCCTGTTTTAAAGTAAAAAGTTAACGCAGCATTGTTAAATCACTATTTAATCATACCTGCTTGTATTCATTTCTTCATGACTAAATATCTAACACAGTTATAGAAAATGGAAGGATGAACTACTTATCAATGTTTAAATGAAAATCTTTCTGTTCTCCGAAAGCAAGAACATATTTACAAACCACTTCTTTTCTGTCTGGATGGTCACATATCTACTGTATGTTCGTTTGAATCGTGGACGATCTAGAATCCTAAACATTGAAAGAAAATATGCTATTCTTGATTTACACCAAAATACAAACCAACATTTTATTTTGACTTAGTGTGACAGAAATTTACAAAATGATACTAGCCTTTCAAAATATTCTTGAACAAAACAAAAAATAAAGCTGAGAAGTTTGTTTTTATTCAGCTAAATAAAAACAAATTTTGTAGCTGCATGTCAAAAGTAATAGTTTGACAGCATTTGTTTCACCAAATAATCCATCTATCCATCCATCCATTTTCTAACACTCTTGTCCCTCGTGGGGTAGGGAGGGTTGCCGGTGACTATCTCCAGCTAACGTTCCAGGCGAGAGGCGGGGTTCACCCTGGACAGGTCGCCAGTCTGTCGCAGCACCAAATAATCATCAAATATAAAATTTAACAGTTTTAAGTCAGTATTTACATAAACTACTTTGATATTTTGAAAGCTTAGAGGTTTTCATTTGGTAAAACTCAGATTTATCATAAACTTTATTTGAGAATCTTTGTTTTCTCAGAGTTAAAAATACACATCTACTAGCTACATATAAGAAAATCCTGTACTGTTGCATCCTCAAGTTATTTGGGTTCCTTCAGTGATGCAATACAAACATTTCCTCTGCTTTCCTTGTGCTTATTGCTGCTCCTCTCGCTCACGTCCTTTTTTTCCTTTCACCAAACCAATCTAGACAACCGGTGGCCGGTTTTGTTTCATGGTGTTAGAAGACGCTGGCCAAATGCATGCTTGAATGAAAATGTGATGTTTTTTTTCTGTTTGTAAATTTCCCTGAGGCAGCTTTGGTTGTGAACTGTCATTATCCAAATAAAAGTGTACTGAAATGTGAAAAATACCAGCAAATCTTCATGGAAATGTCAGTTTCATATATGTGAATTGAATCTCAGGAGAAAGTGGGTCATGCAGCAGGACAATAACCTTAAGCACACAAGGCATTGTTGCAAAGAACAGCTAAGAAATAAAAAAAATAAAGTTAATGATTTGAAAAGGCCAAATCATAGTCCTGACCTTAATCCAATGAAAATGTTAAAGAGGGACCAGAAAGAAGCAGATTCTAGTAACATCCTGGAGCTGAAGTTGCTCTATGTGGAGTAATGGTCGAAAGTTCATGCAAGTCAACGTCCAAAAAATGATCCACAGATAATGGAAGGATTGTGAGGCAGTTCAGGTTAGCCAACTTACAGAAAGCCAAGGTACAAAAGAAAAATGTTCTTACACTTAAACTCTTTGAAACAATGCAAAATTTCACCTGACAGTATGTGAAAATTGTGAAAATAAATTTGTAAAATGAGCATGGACACATTTGTTGGTACCCATAAAGCAGTGTTTTTCAGACTTCTTCAGACTGGTGACCACTTAACCCATTTAACAAACACTCATGGATCACCAACTTTAAATTGCCCTGCAATAACACAAGATCTTAATACGTACAACTTTAAATGACAATATTAGTCTCTTAACTCACGTATTGTTGACTTTGGCGTAGTTTTGTAAATGTGACTGGCCATAAAAAATCATGAACACATCTATTTGAGGTGCTTTTAGTTATTTACAGGTTCTGAAAGTGTGGATTTCAAGCTTTCCAATGATGTCAAACACATGGAAATAAAAAGAGAAGTTGTGAAGGGTTGTGTGCATTCATAACATGTTGGGACTATTTGTAGTTTAATAGCACAATAAAAAAATTGACTTGACTAGCTTTGGCAGAAATTTTCTTCTGCACTATTAAATACAAAAATTATCCACCAATTTTTATCAATTTTATTTAAATAATTTATTTTAATGATTTTTAATTAAATAAAATAACAATAGCTGACATGTGAGCAGAGCATCTTAACCAAGCAAAGTCGTAAAAAATTACCTGAGACTGGAGTCCTACCTTTCACTGCACAGAGCCGTTCAAAAGAATCGAATCTCCAGTGAACGACACATCAAACTCTCATCAAGTATGACTTGACTTCCTCCAATCACATAAGTAATCCTGGCATTGTTTTCTTTCCACTGGTATCTTCAGTTTTTCTTTTGAGCGACCCGGTTTTAAGCCACTAATCCATTATCATTCTTAAACACAATCCTTTGCTAAGCTAGCTGTAGCGTCGCACTTTGAGCTGACGTCACGGTAAATGATAACGGTCGTTTACATGCAGTACCTTTAAGACCACTAGGGGGCGCCCACGGAGCACAGCTTGAGAAAGACTGACTTAAAGAGAGATCCTTCCATCATAGTAAAACTAAGCTTTTTAATCAGCAACTCCGGCTATTTAAAATGAATAAATATGACCCATGCTAGTTATGCAAAGAATATAAAGGTGAGAGCTGTCTAAAGAGTTTAAAAAGAAGATTATAGATGCCCACGTTAGTAGTAAAGGCTACAAAACCATCTCCGAGCATCTTTATCACCTTGTGACAGCAAAGAAAACGTATAAAAAGGTTAATTAGACTTCAACCAAGCACCCACAACACCACAATAGGAAATGCAGCTCTGAGTCAATCAGACAGCGTGAATGGCAGAAAAAAGAAGAGATGAGTAAACTCTTTAGAAAGCTTCACCCTGAGCTGAAGGGTACACCACTTTTTGAACAAAACAGCTGCAGCTTTTTGAACCGTAACATGAAAAAAAAACCAACCAGGATGGCTCCTGACAGAGAAAAAAAAACTTTAAAAAAACCAAACTGAGATTTGAGAAAATGCAAGTTGACAAGCCACAAAGTTTCTAGGAGAATATTCTTTGAGCTCATAGACGAAGTTTTGTTTTATTGTTGTTTTATTGCGATAAACGATAATATTGTTGTTTTGAGGCCATTTTCAAGTAATGTAATGGTAGTGGCATAAGAATACAAGAACACATTTTTAAAAATCAATAAACTTTAAATTCTAACATTTAACATTCAACACTGGACCTGGAAGACATTTTAAATGCCCAAAATAAATACAGAAAACAGAAACAACAAATAGATTGAATTTTGAAGTCTCTATAAACAAAACTGCCCTTCAAAAAACGTGTAGTTGACACAAAACACACCAAAATGAAGAATTGTGCCATCCAATAAATCATAGAAATTATTGAGCTCGCTTTAATTTATCATAGGATTAACAGATTTATTGTTTATTGTGGCAGGCCGAGTCGTGGCACAAACCGGCTTCTGATCAAACATTAAATTGGATTTGGTGAAGGATCACAAACTACAGGGTTTATCAAAAATACAGTCAACTAGGTGTTTTAAACTCTAAAGAACAAACAGCATCCCTACTGCTAATCTATTAAGTACATAGATTATAATCTTTTGCAGAGGAAGAAAGCCATTTAGTTGTTTATACCAGTCGGTGGGCATGACGGCCATGTTGCTGTTCTCCATCAGTCTCTTATTTAAATCTGTCTTTTACTGGGCAGGAATATTGTACAACATTTCTCCTTACTAAATACAACCTCCAAGAGATTTTGATATTTTTGCCAAAACCCTGAAGAAAATCTAAACTGTGAGCAAAGCAGCAAAGAGCCACTTGCTGTTCAACAATACAGGATTGTATGGACGTCCCCAACAGAGGGCAAAGCCTCCCAAACGCCTGCTGGCAAACAATTATAGCATGGTTCTGTAATTTTCTATACTGGAAATACAACCTCTTCTGTCGATGCGCCCCATGGAGAAAGAGTTTCAAATCTGAGTGAAAATTGACCACATTTATCCAAGATGGAGCATTGAGGCTGCAGCTCAGGTTTTATTTTTGGCAGCCGCAGAGCAACTTGGCAGGTTTTGAAGGCTACACAATACTCCTTAATGGGCAACTACCTAAAGAAAAGAGATTCTTCAGAGAAGCATTTGATGAAGGGAGGCTAAAAGCATGTTTAGACGATAAAGGATCTATTGAACACCAATAACCCTGATGGGAGGGTAGCACTTAGAAAACCTGTTAAATGCTGTTCATATCTTCAGGAGGCGTAGGAGCTGCGTTGTTGGTAAACCTGCAGCTTCAGTTCATTTTCAAATGTGAAATTGTTAAATATTACAGGAAAAAATAGTTAGATATTTGGTTTTTAATAAGAAACACAAGGCAGGCTAACCACAGGGAATTAATTTATTTTTAGATACATCACACTGTGGACAGTTCTGAATCTATTTGCAATTGTTAAAAGTAAATTTTAATCATGTTAATGACTGACCTAATTTAGAGGAACATAAACTGTCTGAGGAGCTCTCAGACAGTTTATGGCATGCAAATTAACAGAGATAAGATCAAATGGCCCAGTAACACAAAGCCTGCACACACAGCAGAAATGCTGCAGCTTTAATGGAGACAAAGGAAAAATGTTCTACAAGAAACTGAATTAAATGGTTCAGAAACAGGACAAACACAATTAAGACACTGCATATAAAAAATACAGTTAATCTCTATCACTGTTCACTTTAAAAAAAAAGAGAAGAAAAAGGCTATGTGTGTTTTTCAAAATAAGTAGAAAGTTAACCTAAAAGTAAATTTCAACTGTAATTTTTTATTTTATTTTTTTTACCCAGAATTTTTTACTTAATCTATTTGGGTAGAGAGGAGGGAAATAAATTCTGTTTTTTTAAAAACTAAAAACATTCATTTTGGTAAAACCCTTTATTCCTGTGCCCTTATTGGTCACCTGTGCCCTTATTGGTCACATTTGTCTTATTTAAAAGGACTCGACATCTCTTATTGAGAGCTGATCAGCTTACCGTTAACAAAATTGCTAGCAAGTAAGTAATATCTGACATTTGTGCCATTTTCTGTCGTCATTTATCGACACGCCTGCATTTAATGCTTACGAGTTATTAAGACGCATCTCATTCACTAATGTCAATTTAGCAGCAAAACTTATTTCATCGCACTGTGATTGTAGTTTGCTGACAACATGCAAGCTAATGCTAAAACACCAAGATAAATGCGGGTAGCCATGGTAACCAGAGATCACTAAAAGGATGGCCATGCTCTTTCTACAGTCGAGTTGCGTGCACATCCGCCGTGTTTGTAAACAAATAATCCCTTCACAGAGCGGGATTTTATGACGAAAAGTAACACCGTGATCACAGGACTTCTTAGTTTTTCCTTTTTAAATTTTGATATAGAAAATCCACAAACGGCTCAAATACTCACCACATTCAGAAGCTTCAGGTTATCCCTCAGTGAGCCCAAAACCCCAATGAAGGAAACGATGAACATCACAATTCCCAACAGGATGAGGATTATAGACGGGGCCAAAAACAAACCATCCAGGGTCTTAAAACGCAGTCGCTCCACCTCTGCATAGATGCCAATTGCCAGGATAAATGTGCCTATAAGCTGGAAACACAACAGATTATCAGTCAGGGTGGATTATTTTAATTTCTGAACAGATACAATTTTAGTTAGATTGTGGATTAAGGAAATTATACATTCATTCCACCATTTATTATGATAAACTTTAAAACCAAACCTTGTGAAAAACCACAGTATTGACAGGTCGCTTTTTGACTTTATACCTACAGTATTATGTTTGTCTGGATTATAATTTGAATAGAATTGCACTGAATGTAACTGGATTTGCATGAGACTGCGTTGGGAGTGAATAATATGTAACTGCATTTAATTGGATCCCTTTGTGGAGCGCGTTTAGATTCCTTCTGTTGAAATGTGGCAAATAAAAAACTGAGTTGTATTTTGTCTGCAAGGCAATTATTTCTATTATTCACACTAATGAGGAAATGTATCCATGTTTGTTAGATTTAAAGGAAAAAGTTATAATTATTCCTTATAGACTTCAATAGCAAATGTTTGCAAACATTCATATTAATACATAAACTTTTAAACTGTGAAAGACAATCCCTTCACTAAATTAACATCCAGTTTAAACAATTGCTGCAACGCCTCAGTAAAACCAACAAATGTTTGAAGGAAGGAAGGATTTATTTATATAGCGCTATTCATACATAAGCTAATCCAAAGTGATTTACAGGACATCAAAGGAAAAACAAATACCTTTAAAACTGGGCTCAGAGAGCTTAATGCGCCACACAGTAAAAAGTATTACATAAAAGAAATTTGTTAAACTATAGATATAAATATCTGTAACAATAATGACAGACATACATTTAAATCCAACTTTAGATTGAAGTATTGTTTTAAATTTATATCCTATCAAAGGATTGTAGCTCCCGAGGTGGAGCTACAATCTAATGCTTCCAACAGGCAAAACGTTTCATAGTCCAATTCTTTGAAAACCTGCTGTAAAAAAAAGAAGAAGTTTTTCTTTGTGATTTACAGCAGCCAACATTTTCTGCACATCTCAAGTTTCTGAGAGCTTTCTCCAAAGTTGAGGAGCATAGAAACTAGGACTGATCAATAACAATATATGTCGCGAAAGACACGCGAAAGATTATCAATAATAGATAATACGTCTGATAGTTGATTTCACTGGACTCTGATCCAAAACCGAACTGGGAGATGTAGAAAGACTCAACCTGTCACTGCCAGCTAAGTAAGGTTGCATCAACTCACTCGCTCACTCTTTGGTTACCTAGCAACAGCCTGTTGAGTAACATATGGTTACCTAGCAACAGCCTGTTGAGTAACACGTGGTTACCTAGCAACAGCTTGTTGAGTAACTGGCGCAGCAGCAGTTTAAGTTTCCACCACTGTGCCTCATAACTGCTTAAAAATAAAAATCTGGATGAAACAGGATTGGTTACATCACCAGTTTGGAATCAGTTCATCTATTTTAAAACAAAAAAACTGATCAATAGTTATCAATAGACTGATATGAAACACTTGTATGCAGTTTTTCAGTTATAGAAACCATCTGCCGCCTCACCTTGTTTAGAAAGGAGAATGTGTTCAGACAACAGGATGGAAGGAAAGTCTATAAATGAAAATATTTTTCCAATTTTTTTTATCAAAACATAAAAATTTTAAATTCCAAACTGTGGAACTAGAAACCCCGAGTAACAAATGAAGCAACACAGAATCAGATCCAGGCATTTGAACAATTTAAGTTCCTCAGACAGTAAAACCGTGAAGTAACACCAAAGAGAAAACACTCCTCAGCTGCTCTGTGGGGCTGCAGGTTTTCCCAGGGGGAATTGTGAGGTACATCCTAGACAGGTAATCAGTCAATCCCAGGAACATCCTGGACAAACGACCATGCACACACTTCATCATTTTCAAGATCAATTTTAAAGCAAACAGCCACAACAAGCATGTTTTCTGTTTCCATGAGCAAGAAAACCCACACAGGAAAACTCCAGCTGAGACTACAGACCTATTACCTCACACTGAGACAAAAGCCACACAACATCCCACCTGTACTGACTTTTGCTTAACTCATATGTTTGTGTATCCAAAAAGTCAACCATAGCTCCCTCAATCTGAACAAAAAGTGATTTTTATTTAAAAAGCTTTAATTTTTGATCCTCAGAGTCATTTCTGACAGCTATAATAATTCTGCCCTCACAAAACTCCAACAATTACACACCCCACTGGAAATATTCACCTTCACAGCTTGTTTTTGCCCAGGTTACTTTAGAATAATTTGACTATTTACACTGCAAATATCTGACCTGATGTGCAAACTAAAGAAAGACCTCATTTTAGCAGCAGGTAACAACATGAGAAGCCATTTTGAAATGATACACTCCTGCGGACAGGTTTAATTTTATTTTAAATAGGAAAAAAAGAGATTTATTTGTTGGTCTACAAATAAATCAACAAATCTTTTAAAAAGCTGAAAATATCTGAAACTTATAAGGTTAATGTTTAAAGTAAGTAAATAAAGTGATTAATGTTTCAAATGACAGCGCAGAGACACTTAAAGGGGCAGTATGTGTTTTCCAGGCACATTGAGTCACTTTATAGCACAATCAAGTAACTATATTAACTTCAGTTGTTATATAAATGCTATAATATATATTAAGTATGACTTAAAGGAAAATTCTCTTCCTAATTTAACAGCTTAAAATTGGGTCTCTGTCCCTTTAAAAACTCCTGCTCATTCTGAAACTCCACCTTCAGGAAATCACAACATCGGTCTTCCTTTTCACAACGTTTTTACAGGTGTTGCAATGAGAAGTAAGTGATATATTGAGCTCAACTGATTGTTTGCTAATTGCTGCTGGCTAGTCTGAAGGAGCTGAGTGTTGGAGTCGCAGGAGAGGCTGATCTGTGAGGTGGAAACTCAGAAACTGCAGCTTGGAGGAGGAGCTGTGTCTCAAAGGCGGGGCTAGATCCACCCAGGCGTTTTGCACCGCTTGACGTTTGCCATGGAGATTAAAGGATTTCCCGAACATGCCTGAAATAATCAAGGCAACGCTAGGTATGTTTTTGATGTCGGAAAAACATTATAACATGATGTAAAGCTAAAAAAAAAAAAAAAGGTTGACTTTATATGACATGCTGAAAACTGCAACAGCTCAACCGCATGTGCTTCACCTGAGTATAGAGAGAAAATCAGTTAAAAGTTTTGTTAAACGTTCTTTCATCAAAAGCCAACATAGAAAATGTTGCAACTCATTCATAAGAATCAGAGCACACACAAGGAGAGTAGATCTAGAGGACTATTTATCTTTAAAAGCATTGGTTTCGTCAAGTCATCACTCAGATGCTGAAACTGCTTTGAACACAGTAAGTTTCCCCTTTGTGTGTTCCCCCCCGCGACTCTTTAAAAATAAAAAAAAACGGTGGCAAATGGATAAACATCGTTTCTGCTTTGTGCGTTTCTTCATTTTGCTCGGTGAGTGACAGAAGAGCAGCAAATTCAGCTGACAGGAAGACAGCCGCTGACATGTGAATGCGTCCTTAACTCATGGGTTGTTTAGTGTGGGGTGTGAAAGAAATGACATTTTCTCACTTCTGGTTCTCATTCTGTGTCTAAGTGAAATAACAGACCACCTGCTGTGTTTATGTGGTCATTTCAGCAGGCAGCATGGTCCATTGTGAATTTAGAAAGCTGATATGAATGCAGGGACACAACTCAAAATGTGGGTTCGAGAGTCATAGCAGGTGAAAATGTAGATCCCGAGGGCTGCTTTACAGTCACTGTGTTACATTTTTATTCCACTGCAAAAGCAGGAAAAAATATGGCAGAGAGCTTTGATGAGGATTCAGCTGTACTAAAATGCAGAATGTGAGAACTGGAGGCCAGCAAACATTTGTTCAGAGAGCAAAGCAGGTAACACTATCAAGAATTTTAATATGAGATTTCCTGGGTGTGACTAGCGTAAAAATACCATGCTTTTACTGCGGCACTGAAGAATGTTTGTATTTAAAAAAAGAAAAGCAATTATTTTCTTACTGCAACAAAATCAACTGATTATTTTGATTTGATAATTTATTTTCTCATACTGGTGGGATGAGAAAATAAAAGTTAAACCCAAATCGCACAATTAATTCTATCTATCTTTCCATTCACAGAAAATGTACATAAACTTATAATAGACAGACAGATATCATGTCGTGACTAAGTTATAACTTGGTTGGTTCTGTGGATCCATTTTCTTTGGTTGGGTGAACAAACTCCTGTAGGCTGTTAGCATCAATTACTAGCGCATTTCTAGCATATGTACTGTATATAGCAGCCACACAGGCACACGCAGTAGACGGACAAGTACAACACTTTCATTCTACTGGCTGACAGGTTGCCAGGCAACTGTACTTTTTGGTTTTGAGAGAGCAGAAAATGATTCACAAGCGAGCAGAAAGGTTTGCAAGTGTAGATTTGTTCTGAGCAGAGACGCGCTTTGAGCGCGAGGAGAAAGGTTTGAGAAAGCACAGTGAAAATTTGAAAGAGCAGACGTTTTGAGTACAAGCATTACACGTTTTGAGAAGAAAAACATGAAGTCCTGCTTTCAAAATGAAAATGTAAGTACAGGTCTTAGAAGTTCTGAGAACCAAAGACATGTAATCCTGTTTTCAGACTGAAAATGTTTGCTCTTGGAGTATGGCAGAAAATTTCCCCCATTACAGGATGGTGACAAGCACAAGAAAATGAAGAAATGTCTTGTCCCATTTCTTCAAAAATACCCAGATATTACACAAAACACCACAATAAACACTTTGCAGAAAGGTATATCAGCCAGCTGACTAGCAGTGCACAGCAACAGGTAGGAGGGAAATCATTAGTTTTCCCTCGTCAATCAGGAACTTTATCTTAATAAAAAGACTTTCTAAAAGAACATTTTAGCGGTTCTAAACAAGTAACTTTTTAAAATCTTGGTCTACCTACCAATGCTTAAAGCTGCAATATGTAATGTTTATTAAGAAATATATTTTATATCAATATATTAAAACTGTTGTGACATAAAAGTATGGTAGGAGGCATATCTGTAAAAAAAAGAACAAAGAAATATTTCCTCTGCCTTCTCTCAGTGCTTCATACCAAACTGTCAAGACAGTTTTAACAAATATGTAAAAACAAAAAAAGAAAAAACAAGTTACATAGTGAATAACTATGTTGGTTTTTGGCAAAGTAAAGAATCTGGCAAATTTGTTTAGATTGCAATTTTTTTTATATTTTCTGGCATTTATTTTCCCTATTGGTTTCTGTTTTTATTAATATTTTAAAAGAAATGCTGGAGAGAATGAAGGAAAACAAGTGTAGAAGAAAAAACAAACATGTTTTTCCACACATGTAGATGTCAGAGATTCAAAAGCAAAAACTATTTTACCTGTTTTTCTTTACCTGTCCCAACTCGCCATGTGTTGTAGGGTCAGACTGATTTAATCCGTCTTACGAGGGAGAAAAGAAAACCCTTAAGAGCATTTAAAACCTACTGTAAACATTAACAACACAAAGTCTCTGTCTGGAAGGAATTCAAATTCTGAATCAATACAAACATTTTGGCAAAAAACATTGAAGAGGAAAGCTGCACAGCATAACCTAAGTTCAAATATTCTTCATAATCTTATCAAACTACAAACAAAAAGAGGTGGAAGCATATTCTGCCTCAGCTTTTACCATGGAGGAGCAAACTACAGTAACACAGGCAGGCCTCTGTTTATCTGTGTGCACTTAAAGCTGCGGATGACTGATATAAAGGAAGCAGGCCGAGGTTTTGCTGCCAGACCGCTAAAATATCTCCGCGGTTCGTTTCTGAAAGCATTTAGCAAAACTTGAAACTCAGAAACAGTTCAGAGAACAGAGGAGAAAATGTATTTAAACAAGAAATACTGTCCGACTGAGGAATACCAGAGTCCTTCACCGATAGGAGCTGGATACGTGTGGGACGGACTCAAAATGAACAGATTCATCAAGTCAGTCTGTTTTATTAAATAGTTTTTAATTCAGCTGACATTGAGCACATCAGCTCCATCCTTAAAAGTAATTCAAAGCTTTCAAATCCAAATTAGTTTCCTGTATATTTACAGTATTCTCCTAAAATCTACAGCAGAACATGTGAAACAGGAGAGAAAAGGATTATATTACAAAATATTTACGTTTACATCATCGTCATGATACTCAATGACACACTTCTATCAGCACAAACCTTTGCATAAGCAGCAAACCTAACTTCTTGCAGGAGTATTGTAATAAACTATTAATATGTATAGTTTTTCACTTAAAATCAAAAATATTGTAAATTAGATTCAGACACCAATGCATAAATTATCTATGCACATTCCAACTTCCTCATCTGTGCTACCGATTCCTAGTTCCCTTTATTTTTGTTTGGCTATAGTCATAAATAAAAATAAATATAGCAGTTGTTCTGAATAGAAGTATTTCTGTTGAATGACAGTCTAATTTAACTGGTATTTAAATATACCGACCGAACGTTTTAGGATCTGCCTTCTGCAGATTTTAAACATATTTTTTGACAGAATTAATGAAAATGTCTAAAATAAAGTGAGATAAGCAGGTTGATATGTGGGTGAGACTTTTGAATTTTTTTCCTTCCTGTGTTTTTTTTTAGTTTCAGCTATTGATACAAGAAAATCTTGGCCAGTGTTGTTTTAATTGATGGCCTAAAAGTAATGAAATTCCAAATCATAAATTATCTCTGCACACTCCAACTTTCTTATCTGTGCTATTGCTACCCAGCTCTGCAATTGTGTAGTCAGACGCGTATAATTTAAAAGAAAAAAAAACTAGAAGGTGTTTTCAGTAAAAGTATTTCTACGTATAATTGACTGTCAGTCTAATATAACGGAAAACTGAACTTGTAAAGACCAACTGGTGTTAAATTGTGTTTTTCATTATGTTAGTCTGTCAGATGGTGATTGGCTGCTTCAGGATCTCCCTCCTGCAGACCTTCAACGTATTTTTTCTTCGTTAAAAGCTAATTAAGATGTCTAAAATAAAGCCTCACAGGCAGAGTGATGTGTATTTTAAAAAGTAATCCTTGCCATATCCATTTTTTGTTCCCTGTATTGATGCAATAAAAACTTGGCTGATGCTTTTATAGTCAATAATCAAAATCTGGTAAGCTCAATGGGATTTTAAAATTTAGAGCACTGACTTGTGTTATTATTGTCTGCACAGAGTTATAGCTTAATTTTATTTAAATCATGTCCTAAATATGTCTTTGTGATTCGCAATAGTCTGTGTGCAATTATAATGTTAAGCATTTTATTCTAAAACCTGCTGAATGTCACCATGATATTAAACCATATACTGGTTTCAGGAGTTTGTACAAAGTGTAGCTGGATGAGGTGCAGCTTCTGTGAAATCATCGTCAGACCTTTTACATATAAAACTCGTTTTCTTCCTAGAACTGGCAGGTTGTTACAGTCAAAAGAAGCAGGACTTTCTGCCTTTTCTTCTTAAACTGAAATAGCTGCTTTATTGGTTGTTTTTAATCTAACAGAGTGAATCTGATATATTAGATATATTCTGCAGTCACAGCTCAATATTGAAATATTATTTTGAGATTAAATTCATTTTGGAGGAAAAGATTGAAACAGTTCAAACACCAAAAATACCTTAATGTGTGTTAAGAGAATATAACGTCCATAGTTGTAATAGGTCTGCTCTTGGGAGTTCAGCCAATCAGCAACAAGGAAAATAAACGGCGCTCCTGCATTGGCTGCTTGCAAATACATCTCAAGTAGCTTTGCGGCGAGATATTTAGGTTTTCTAAAGAACATTTTCTTTGAAATACTTTATGTGTGCTCTTCAAAAGGAGAAAAATAGGTACATTTTCCACAAATAATTTGGAGTTAGAAAAATCTGAGAATATCGACGTGAATAGTCAGGGATCCACTGTAATTCTATTTAAAAAAAAATTAACCCATATATTAAACATCATCATCATCATGTCTTTATTCCAGACACACAAAGGTCCATAGTAAAGAGATAAAAACAAAATAAGTACAAAAAACAATACAAGATAAAAATAAACATGACGCATAATCATGTCACAAATAAATGGTGACGCCACAACCTGAGGAAAACCTCACTGTACTCGGTGCAGGGTTTACTAAAATTGCAATTATGTTATTGCATGACACAGATATTCTTCACATGGATTTGTACATAAGATTCCTGAGCAGAGCAGCACAGGAGGGTACAGCATCATGTACAAACATAAGGTTAGCACTAATCCATCCAGGCACTGAGTAGAACCCTCATGTAGACCATGCAAAGCTTCTGCAGGCCGCTTTTTTTGTATCGTCGCCACAGATGGGCAGTGTACAGTGGAGCACAAAAAGCTTTAAAAAGAGCTCTCTACAGAGGATGAACACAAACTGAATTTTCTGATCAGAATATTAGCTTGTGCTATAGATGTTATGTTCATCAGACAGGTCTTCATTTATGCAATGTCCCAAATATTTACCTTTGCTACATATGTTGAGAATAGTATATGACTTGAACAAACAAATACACTATATAAATTAAATTTATTTCAAGTACTTAAATTATTTTGGTGGTTATGCATTACAACCAATAAAAAAACCCAATTCAGTTTCTCAGAAAACAAAAAATAGTACATCCAGCCATCACAATTGAGTTTGAATATTTAGTCACCAAACTATTTTAGACTAAAATACTAAAAGCGTATTTGGTTTTTTAAACAGTACTGCAAATGAGGTTTCCATATTAAAATATTGCTAGTTAATTAAGAGACTGAGATTGTTAATCCATAAAATTCTTCAATTCTTGAGAGAATTTACTGTTTAATCTGACAATTTTTTATAAATAAGACTAATTTGTTGTTTAAACAAATTTCAATATTTGTTTAAACAACAAATATTTTAATTTGTTTAATCCACATATTGATAATTATCACAACCATTTGACACAGAAAATATTTTGATAATGTCCACATCGCCTATGTTGGCCTGTTTGCATTGTTGAGTCTGTTTACAAAAAAATATTTTGCCTTATATAATAATTTAATTTTCTGAAAAGCCAAGATCCACCCACTCGTCATTTATATCTGCAGTCCCGCACGTACAGCCATGAATGCACACGGCCGTACCTGAGGTTCTTAAGGTACATTACCGTGCATGTTCTAGATGGTTCCTGATTCAGATGATTGCAGTTCAGTAATAACCAGCTGGTTAAGTTTTTCCTGGACTGCAGGTGTGAAGAATCTATACAAAATGTTCTAATAGTTGAACTGCTGCAGCATGAACGATGTGGACATTTTAAAAAGTGAGGGTGAAGAAAGACCTAAAAAAGCCCATCAACAAAGTTTAACACTGGAAACATGCATCAACAATTAACAAAAATAATAGAGCAGATTTTGCCTCAACAGTCCCACTAAACTCTTAGCAGTTTGAACGGATTTTATACAATATTTACAAAATAGTTGGTCAAATCCTCTCCTACTGATTTACCCAAAATCTGAAGGAAACTTGTGGTTTTCTCATCCACTTAATGACTAGTTTTAGCTCCTATTTAAAAAGCTCCATTGTCTTTTTGTTACTTAAATCATTGACCAGAGCATGCAGGACATTACTCATGTTTCAGACAATTGTTGCGTCACTGTAAGGAACCGTTACTGGCTTGTTTACATCCTTGGCACTTCCTGTTCAACAACACAGACAATGAGAATGTAAGCAGGCCAGTCACGTCTGTATCAATTAACAAATTTAAATCTCTGAACGTTTAAGCAACACAGATTTCCCTCCAAACTGCTTTCTCTGTGCTATTTGCATTTGGTTACTACTTCAATATTTGCAATAATCAACAAAGCTTGCAGAAAGCCAGTACAGAGTACAACGTTCACTATGAGAAGGAAAAGCTGAGCTCGCATCTAATCAATAAATCACTGAGTGGATTTTGAGTGTCTACGTTTTCTTGAGAAAACAATAAGTCCAAAACTGCTTGTAATTTTTTCAGATTAACTACATTCTTCTCAGGCCCAGAATAGAAAATTACTTTATTATAAAAGAGTTGCAACCTGCGGAAGCAAAATAAACGCAGCTGAATTACTTTCCTCTCCTCCCACCGTCAGCGCAGCATTCAGTCCCTATAATAAATCGGCTGCTGCTTCCTCTGTGCCATCTCTGTCCTCTGCTTGTTTATGCCAAAACGATTTGGAAACAGATAAGTGATTTTTAACTGGAGTGTCAGTCTGCCTATACACTGTTATTCCTTCTATTAGGCAGCCCAGCTGCAGCGCTGCCTATGTTAGGGAAAAGACAGACTATCAGAGGATGAATGCAACATATCAGCATTTTGCTCCAGTTGAATTGAGACATGGGAGGTCCTACATGGTGCAAATAAAATATAAAAATCTAAAGAATATGTCTCTTTAAATTTAAATGATCCTTATAAGAATATCCTAAGCTCAAGGTTTCCCTAAGAAAACTTGCTAAGCCTGGTGGTTGGGTGCCCAGTTCAGTCCTTCATCCAGCAGCCCGTCGTATTTTTGAGTTTAAAATCTTTTGACAGGAAATTTAAAAATATCACTTGACAATTATGTGTTATTGAAAGATTGGTTAATATCTGACACCAACTATAAAGTCTTAAAAAAACTTAAATAAATAAGCAATGCTAAGCCTGGTGGGGCACAAGTAAAAACTGGTGGCCCGCCAGGCTTATAGTACACTGGGGAAAACCTGCTGAGCTGGCATTTTCTAACAAATATAGATAAACTGATTTTTCCAGTAGCAAAACATTGAATTGAGTTCTTTGTTTAAAGAATAAACGATTCAGATGACTTTGAAATGTTGTAAGTGCATCATTAAAATGCAAATATGTTTGAACCTGGGATAAAAATGTGTTTCACATGCAGGATAATGTAGAAATGGAAATATATCATGGACATAATGTCTTTATATGGTGACATGTCAGCATTTTGTTTGAAGAATATAAGATCCTCCACAAAGATTTCTTAAAAGTAGAAATGGTCAAGATTTATATCCCTTCATAAGGAAGTTTTGGTTTTCATTCATCATTGAAAGAACAACTAAAATTAAATGTTTTAAGGATATTAACTGAAATCATCTTTGCAATGCTTTCTGTTTTCTCTTGTATTCGAAAATTACTTAAAATAATACATAAATCAAATAAACTGCAACACAGTTTCCTCCCCTTAATCTACAATCCAGTCCAGTGGATTAGTCTCACGTTTCATGAGCCACTGAGATTATAAACAAAACAACAAAAAAAAAAAATCCATTAAAATCAGAATCAGCTCAGATCTTGGGAGTAAAGCAGAAATTGGTAACAGCTATGACAAGTCTGTTCCCTCCATCTCTCTAGGTAAGCAGGGTTTCCTTCAGTGTATTATAAGCCTGGTGGGCCACCAGGCTTTACTTGTGCCCCCACCAGGCTTAGCATTGATCATTTATCTTTTTTTTAATTATTGCCTTTTTTAAATACGTTTTAATGCCTAAATAGTTGGTATTTAGGCATTAGTCTTCCAGTCTTCCAAAAACACATAACGATCAAGTAATATTTTCAAACTTCCTGTCAACTTTAAACATTTTTTAACTCCAAAACATGGCGGCCGGCAGGATGAATGACTGCCCTAGTGTCCCGAGTCTGTTAGCTGTAATTATAATCTTTCTGGGCGATCATGAGGCGATGTGGGAGTTTTCCTTTTAAATGTAGAGGAACCCTGACTACTGAAATGGGAAATATTAAAAAAATGCAGACAAATGAGGTTGATCATGAAATAATCTAGTTACTTTGTGTGGATCTTTGCTTTTAATTGCCTGTCACTTAGCTGCTGTTGCACAGAAATTTTTCATATTGATTCTATTGATTTATTTCAGAAAGCATTGGGTTTTTTTCTTGCCACTAAAAAAAAACCTCGCTCTCTCTGGTGAATCAGTGAGAAAAAAATGTGCACCACAAATGATTCAAGTGAATATACATCTACGGAAAAAATTAAGAGTCCACTGAACCCCATTCAAAATCTCCTGGTTATTCGGACAAATACTGATCTCTGAACTCTTCCTGAGTTAAAACATTAATATTGTTGTTTCTAAACGAATATCAACTTGTTTTCTTTGCATTATTTGAGGTCTGAAAGCTCTGCATCTTTTTTGTTATGTTGACCATTTCTCAATGTCTGCAAATAAATACAAAATTTTTGCTTGGAATTTCAGAGACACATTGTCAGTAGTTCATAGAATAAAAGAACAATGTTCATTTAATCAAACATACCTAGAAAATGTAAAATCAGAGAAACTGATCATTTTAAGGGGTCTATTAATTTTTCCCAGCTGTATATATTCTGACATTGCTTTATAACAGAATTTTGGGTTTTCCATAATAATTAAAATATATAAATGCCCACTTGACATATAATTTGACTTGACTCTGAGTGTAATAAATCAGTCAAATTAATATATTTGTAACTTACAGGAACTTGAACTTGAAACAGATTGTGTGTTTCCCACACACTCCTGACCACACAGACATGTGCCTTGAGTCTTGTACTGCTTGTGGTCATAGCTCTGACACAGCATTTTCACAAAATAGTCTTCAAATCTTATTCAACATAAATACAGATCAACATAAGCAGTCATAAGTATGTGGATTAGCTAATTTGAGGCAGGTAATTTACTCCAAATTAGAGGAAATCTTTATAGAAACTGAGATTTGGTGCTTTGAAGCAAATTATTTGTTTACAAAATGAGTGACTTGATCATGCGCTAATCCGAGTGACACATACAAACATACTTTCAAGATCTCCTGATTGTTTTTTTATTTATTTTATTGCCTCTGTATTTCTCAAGAACAGCCGCTTTTTGGAGTAAAGGTGAGCAGAGGAGGGCGTGGCCAAGAGATAAGAAGCGCAAACTCTTATGTGAGAGACATCGTTACTCCACAGGTTTTAAACAAACAAACAAAAAAATAATAATAATCTGAGCTACAGTCATAAATCACTGTATATCGGAAACTGGAGTAGAACTAAACGAAACGAAATGAAAACAACTTATATTCTCAAACACCGGCAGACATAAACAAGCTCCGTGTCACCGAGTCTCCCCTCCAGCCAGCCTGTCGGACTCAAACAGAAAAACTCGCCATTTACAGCAACACTCACCCAAAACACGCAGGCGTAGGAGAACAAGATGAACTTCACGACCGTGTAGCCAAATCTTTGAGGGCTGCAGCTTCCAGGCATCGTTTCTGACGGAGGAGCGAAAGACTCAACGGCCGCCGCGTCCCGCTGTGTTGACAACAACTCACTTCCGGGTTGACATCGCTGCCACACCTGCACGCGCTGCTGCTGAACGGTTGGATAAACGCCCTGAAATACAGGTGCAATTCAGTCCGCTACAATACGAGAGAGCGGATTTATTTCACTGAATCCGCTGGAGAGGTCGGTGCTTACTAAAAACAAAGTTCACGCTCTCAAATAAAATCACTGCAAAAACACGAAAGTAGATGCAGGAGCTTGTTTTACTGGTTCAACTGGCAGATTATTTCACTTTTATTATTGGAAAAATGTCTTGTTATATGTGAAATAATCTGACAATACAACTAATACATTTTCATCAATATTAGGGAATAATTGACTTAAAACAAGCTCATATCTTCATGAAGAGTTACTTGTTTTGTCTTATCTCAAGTACTAACTGCACCAGAAACTAGACAAAAATACTTTGTAAGATTTTGTGTTTTTCAATGTTCTGTACATAATTCAGATTTTTAAAATTAAATCCAAGAAGTCAAATTTATTTTTCAATAATATTACTGAACTGTACCTTCAGTTCAACCTACCAAAATGTATTTCCATTTACTCTACAGTACGTTTGGTTGCAGAGGCGTTAGGATCCTGAATTAAAGAGGCTAAAAACATCTGGATTTTATATTATGGACGCCTAGTTTATAAGTAATTAAATATTAAAGGAGATTTGTTCTGCAGTTCATTTTCTGTGTTGGTTTCTGAATGGATGTGAACAACTTACAGTTATTTAATGATATTATTTTATTTAATAAAATTATTATTTAACTTTAGTTATTTCATTACATTTTCCTGTTTAATGTTGTTGGTTGACCTACTTTTCTCCTCATCTGCACCATAAAAGAGATTTTTACAGTTTGTTTTTAGGAATAGTGACAAAAACAGTTTGAATCCCTCTAAGTTGTGTCTCAGTTGCTTCCTGTTTCCCAGTGGGATCTCCGACTTCCGGTTTTGAAGATTTTTTTCCCACTGGGAAGTTGGAATTTCCCATTTCTGAGTAGAACTGGAACGCCTCATGAGTTCTGTTGTCTCTGCACCAAAACATTCTCCTCCACCAGATTCACCGGCGCCTGTCTGGAGTAGAAAATACATTTTTAAAACATCAATAAAGACATCAACAACACATTTTTGCCGTTTGCCATCTTTTCTTTCTTTTTTTTGTCTCTTTGCTGATGATTTGAAGCAGGCTGTAATTGAAAAGACACAATCAAAGCAAATAAATTGTTTTTTTAGTAATAATATTCAACTGTAATTGCATTGTTGAGGTTTTTTTTAACACTGCGTCATTTTTGCATGAATCCTGCAATCCATTTGTTTCCCATCCTTCCCTCTTTTCTGCATTTTCTTTGAAAGAACCCAGGCCGGGAATGGAACCCAGGACCTTCATGCTGCATGGCAATAGTGCTACCAACTGCACCACTGTGCAGCCCTTGTGAAATAATTATTTGGTTTAAATTGCAGCATTAAGTTAAAACTCACAATTCAAGATTAATGAACTTAAAAAACAATGATTAGACAACTTGTCTCTTGTTAAATCAACTTTAATTTCTGCGTTAAAACCAAAGTAATTTTTATGTTGATTTAAATTACATTTTTAAGGCAGCAGCTGGATGTTTATTTTCAATTTAAACCATCTTCATATGTTTTACAGTGTTGTTGCTGTTAGAGGAAAACAAGCAGAGTGTTTTGATATTAAAGAAAAATAAACAGTATGTAAAATACCGTCTCTAAATTCACTGCATCTCAAACCTTGAAGTAGCTGGGCTACAGCAGCAGAGGAGTTTATCTGCTAAAAACAGAAAACAAAGGCTACAATATTCACAGGCTCACAGATTGAGGAAAAATCCTCACCACCCCGGCAAAGACTATCAGAAAAACACACAGAGTAAGTTTTGTTGCAAACTGCCAAAGGTTTCATTTCTTCTTCCCTCCATGTTGGCCTTGGCCCTGCTACCCATGTGAAAGTGCCCACATGCTGCACATACTGTACACACCCACACACACACACCCACCCATACACACACACACACAGAGAGAGAGAGAAACAAAGTGAAGTCAGCTAAATTTTCCTTCTTCCCTTCTTGTCAGTGTGAACGCATTCACCTACTTTCACTTCTGGGGAAAAGAGCAGACCTGAGGAATTACGAAAAAGTGGCAGTTTGGTGACAATCATGGGAATAGAAAAGAGAAAAAGGAGAGAAAGGAGTAAAAGTGGTGAGCAGAGAGAGTCCTTATTCCATACAGGCAAACCAAAATGTCCGGAAAACAACCCGATTACGCTTATGTGAAACTGGAAAGAAACAAAATAAACTTACTGAATGTCCTTCTGCACCACTGCATCCATCATGCATAGTAAAGACACTCATCTGTCCTGGGTTATCTCTGCACCATAAGCAAGCCCTTTAATTTATAAATCTTCTAGTTAACTGTACTAGGTTTGTAAAGTTTGCTTCCACAGTTTTTCTGAGAGTAAAACAGCAGCCCAAAACCAAAAGAGTAAGTCATAAAAATTAGGTTTTGTGGTTTTTTGATGTGTTTTGCTGTTCAACATCTCTTACTGTTAAAAACTAAAATATCTTGTGATCTGAAACCAAAAGTTTACAAACCAATAAACGACACTTACACCAACATGTCTCTTGTTAGAATTACCAAAATTATTTCAGAGATTTATTTACTATTGCCGTCACAATCAGAGTGACTACTATCTCTTTAAGCAAACAACGGCAGAAATGCTAAATTGTCATGATGTGTTTATTGAAACAGATAGGAGCTTGAAATTATCACTGGAAACATATATAGAGAGACACAAACTTACCGATTATCTTAGCAGGAGCAAACAAGGGGAAACATGAAATGAGTGAAAGAGAGAAGGAGGTAAAATAGTGAGGGGATGAGTGGAAACAACAAAAAAGAGCTAAACAGAGGTGAGTGGCTGCAGCTGGGGAAGGGAGCAAGTAAAGAAAAATGAGGAAACGATAAATAAGTGTTCACTTCCTCCTTCACCTTTTCAGACAGAACAGTGGTAAACAAATCATTTTGTTCTTGGTTATGTATGCACATGTTTTTCTCTGACCCACTGATTGCTTGCTCTCTTGTTTTCTCATAACCTGTTTGAAATAAAAAATAAATAAAAATAACAAAAACAGCTAAGAAGGTGGAAAGAGTGGCAGGCTGAAGGTGAAGTGAAAGATAAACAGGAAAAGTGGAAACACCTGGACCTGATGTAAACAATAAAGAGAAAAAGCACCAAGCGTGTAACATAGAGATGAAAATATGTGAAAAGAAAGAAGCAGAAAGTGTTTGGGGAAAATTCCTCGTATGAACATCGATAGTTTAAACATTATTGGAAAGGCACACCAAAAGATTCTAGTTAAGCTATTTTTTTCCCCCCAAAATTTATCTAATTAGCAAAATGCCTACATATTTATCCTACAACTAAACAGAATAATTGAAAATGAGCTTTCAGTTTGGGCACTTACCTTCTCTACTTTATCATAGTTCTTAGCCTTTATCTGCAAATAAAAGTGTAAAAACTTATAAATGTAAAGCTGAAAGGAAACGTGTATTCATGCAGTTTTAATAACTCAAACACACAAACCGAAGCAATCAATGCTAAAGGTATGGAATAACATAAAAACTAAATTAAAACTTTCACAAATAAAAATGGTTTTGGTCATTCTAACTAATCTAAACAAGATGGATTTGGTTTGATCCCAGACAGTGACGAAAAGAGATGTGTGTTCTTTTATTTGGTGTTTGTAAACTTCTGGTTCCAAGTGTATATTAGCCTTAAAGTTGGACATTAAATGTTAAAATCTTATTTTTGTGTGGCATACTGATAGGTCAAACTTCTCACCTCTTCCAGTGTATGAAATGTTTATCCGTCTATTCTGCGTTTACATTTTTCATACTACGCTGCTTCTGGTCTGACTGCAATTAGGTCCATCAAAGAAACCAACACAGAGTGGTTGAGAATTTAGTAAATCGAGAAATACTTGAATTTTAAATTAGGATGTTTGAATAAATACCTCTGCTCAGCATAATAAATGTCAGCAATAATAAAGCCCAAATTTGACATCTATGTCATGCTTTCCAAATCCAAAAGAAGATATGAAGATTTAACAAAGAACAAAATAAGGAAATTACAGGATTCAACTTGAGAACAAAAAAGAAAATATGGAGCAACATCTAGCAAAAAATACAGTTTAAATACGATGAAGGGAGGTGTGATTAGTGGCATTGAGTCGATTAAACAGAGACTAAAACTGAAATGAGAGTTTTAACCTAAAGGCAGAAAAAAGAACACAAAGAAGAAGTTAGAAACTCATTGACAAATATGGAACACATTAAGTGACAAAAACAGATAATCTTAAATAATGTAAGTATCAAAATAAACATCCATGAATCATGGAAAGATCAGGTTTGACCATGACGGATATTTGTAATTTTTTATAAAATGATGGCCAAATGTGGTCCAGATCCTTTAAAAACAATGAAACAGAACATGTTTAGCTCCATATCAGAGGCTGTGAATTAAACGTTAACTTTAGCATCTTTAGCGTCATGGTGCACATTGTAGCTTTAGTTTCCTGATAACTGGACATGCTAATCAGCAACAGAAAACTCACTTGGAGCAATAAGCAGACAGATATTTTTTTTTAACCCAAGCTATGGAAGTAAATACGTGTCACCAGGATTTGAATTAAAAATACCCCTCAGATTTTAATGTTGTATATTTGTGCTTACTTTTTCAGTGTTAAAAGATATTAAGAGTACATTTTTAACTTGTCATTATTTCTACATGAATTTCATTTGTTATTTTCACTTCAAGTTAAAAATTCACATAAAGCGATTACATTTCCTATGGCTGTTTTTCAGTTTAACTTTTCAGTGTTAAAAATAATTACTTTTTTTTTTTTTAAATCAACTTTTCAAATATATTGAGTCTCCTCAAATTCCACTGGGTCAGTTTTATACGGAAGGCAATTAGGGCCACTGAAAAAAAGACAAAGAATTCTGACTTTATTTTCAGAAATCTGAGATTAAAGTCAAACTTCTGAGAAAAAAGTCAGAATTCTGACTTTAATTCTTTTTTGTTTGTTTGTTTGTTTTCAGTGGCCCTAATCCTCTTCCATAATTTCGCTGCCTGAAATTCGGAGTCTAAAAATTCTGTAAAATTCTGTAAAAAAAAAAAAAAAAAAAAGGGCAAGATTTCTGAATATTTTTTAACACTGAAAAAGTAAGCACAAATATGCAACATTAAAATTTCAGGGTCATTTTTAATTAAAACCCTGGCACCTATTTACTTCCATACTTTACTTTATGACACTCTTCATGTCATGCCGCCCTGGGCTGTGAGCCATATCGCCTTTGTCAGAAGACATCACTGCATGCAGATTACACTAAAGTTTGCTTCAAACCCTAAAAAGAGTCTTATCACGCTCTTTGTATGCTGAGTGACTAATCTTCTTCAGCTGACTTAAATATTATTATTATTAAATATTTAACCAACATTTTCATTACTGCCATTAGCCAAAAGCTAGACACAATCAATGGAGCTAAAATGTCCCCAAACCTTTTCTCCTTACAGCTCTTGTGCCGATGTAAACATCTGAAATGCTATTTCATTCCCACGTTCACACTTTGGGAACCGGCTGATGACACTTCCTCCCCGTGGTTCTTGCGCTGTCCGGGTGGATTAAGGCTCAGCGCGCGCGGCTCTGCGTCACAATGTCCGCGCGTCTCGCCGTGGAGGAGCGCGTCAAAGCTTGTAACACATTCCAGCAGAGGGAAAGCGAGAGACGCAGCGCCAGCGTGTCTGTGTGAGAGCGGGAAGAAATGCATGAATGGAGTCTTGGTCAAACCTGAGTGGCCATTACGCACCTGGCGTTTCGTTTCTGACCATTATCAGCTAAGGAGCGGAACATCTGGGGTTAGTTCTCACGATATAATCGGGGCTACGGAGAGGTAAGACAGATAACACTAAGAATGATTTTTGTGTGTGTGTCTGAGTTATTGCTGCAGACATCCATTTTCTGTACAAATTGGAAGAGTCTGTTTTATTGTAATTTTTATGCGTTTTAGATCAAACAAAGAGGAACAGTTTGTAATAATAAATAAATAACAGGGGAAACCATTTAAAAATACAATTGGACTACTAACTTCACAAATAAATTGTGGCATGTTTATTATCCTAATTTATTATTTTAATTTAAATAAAGACAGGGATGTGATGGACGAACACAAACCATTTCTCTATATTATTTTAGAGTTTGAAATCTTAACATGCAGAAAGATAAATTGCAACGTGAATTTGTACGGATTCCTGAAGCCGTTCATTTCCTAATGAGAGCTCCTTCATGAGGACGGGGCTGTCCGCCACCCATTGTTCCTCATTACGCACAGCACATTCGCGGTTATCCATAAAGTTTCTGCCACCAGGTGACAAAGGGAGCGAGAATGGATGCCGAGAGTCTTATTAAACACTTCCAGCGAGACCCGGAGGCCACTTTAATGCCGCTGTCAGCCACCTCTGACTGGCTGGACGACGGAAATGAGACCACCGGGAACCAGTTCCAGCAGCCCGACTGGCAGGTGAGAGAGGACGCAATGAATGAATGAATGAATGAATGAGCGATTAATCAAGAAGTTAAATTACTTCAATGTTTCCGTTCAAAAAGTAAAGAAAGAGTGATATGTTGATGACTCAAATTAGTTCCTCAGAAAATATGAATGATAGCTGAGACTAATAAAAAATATTTTTTAATAGAAATTGTCTGGAATAGGCAGCTAATGATGTAGCAAATGTCCTGCTTCTTTTTCGATGTTATGTTGTCCTTTCTCTCAACTTTCCACTAATGGGCTTGGAACCAGTTGATCAGCTGGCTTGTGACGTCAGTGTGGTGCTGTGCGGTTTTTGTAGCTGGTCCAAATGCAGACGGGAACTTGGAATTGACGTGCAAAACATTTTTAATGGAGAGAGGCAAACTTAAAGATACCTGGATGGTTGCAAATGGTGACGCATGAAACTGCAACGGAAGGAGCCAGAGGAGAATAATGAGACCGGGGAAGTTAATAAACAGACAAAAAAGACTAATAATGACAAAAAGTTAATTCTAATTACACACTATAAAGAAAGAATATGATTTAAAGAAAAATACTGGCAGAATTTTATTGTATTTATACAGTAAAATCCTTATAAATATGGCTATTAATACGGATTTTGCGATATGTATACGGTAAAGTTCTGGCAACCACAGTTGCCGGTATTTTACCGTAAATAGGAAACCTTTTTTTTACAGTGCAGGTTAATGAATGCAGCTGGGAAAGGAAGCAAATGAAAGGCTGAGTGTAAAAACAGACAAAAAGAAGATGGACGGGTGGGACAGAAAATCTGTACAGAAATAAAAATAAAACTAAATCTGACAGAACAAATCAAAAAAATATCAAGCAATAAGAAAAAGTGAACTAACACAAGGAATTAGCTAAAATGGGAAGATAAAAGAAAAATAATAAAGACCAAAACAGAAAATAACTTAACTAAAATGCCCAAACAACAATGGATCATAATCATTCATTATTTCTGTGATAAGATGTACAGTACAGACCAAAAGTTTGGACACACAGTTGTGTCCAAACTTTTGGTCTGTACTGTATATTTTAGGATCTTGGGTTGGTTGAGCCTGGTTTTGTCATTTTTTGTGTTCCTTAGTTTTCATTTCCACTTTAGTTCTTCCTTGGTTAGCTCTAGGTTACTAAGTTCATTTTTGGTTTCCAATTATTCCTTGTCACTCTGGTTTAATCATTCTATTTATTTACTCGTTCTGCGTGCCTCCTGCTCCCTTCACTCACACCTGTAGCCCATTAGCTCATCAGCTTCTGTCCTTTGGCTCCACATTCAACCTCCCAGTATTTAAGCTTCTCATTTTCGGCCGCCCCTTGCCGGATCCTTTTGTCTAATCCCGTCACTTCCTCGTTCCTCCTCGTGCTCCCTTGCCTGGTTGTTCATTGCATCTATTATTTATTTTTTTCCCTGGTTGTGGTTTCTTTGTACGTTTTTGTATTTTGCCTTTTCTTATTAAATCACCATATTCAGTCTCCACCTCCGTCTCTGCATTTGGGTCCAACATCAACCATTTAACACATCATGACAGGATAATATTTTAATTTTTGGAATAACTAAATTTATTTAGTTATTCCAAAATTCTGAATAAATTCAGAATTAAAAGTAGCAGAAACAATCACTTCATATCATTTCGTGTGTGTTAAATACACAAGTTGACCATTTTAAGTTCAATTTACTGAAATAAACACACTTTCTGATGATATTCTAATTTATCGGGATTTGTCTGAAAGAGGGAGATTGTAACTGATAGTGGTTCAACTCTTCGTTTCCCAGTGTCCTCCTCCCCCTCTCCTGATTGTCTTCCTCCTCCTCCTCTTCCTCTCAGGTGGCTCTGTGGGCCATCGCCTACTCCCTCATCATCCTGGTGTCCATCACCGGGAACGTCACTGTGATCTGGATCATCCTCGCTCACAGACGCATGAGGACCGTAACCAACTACTTCATCGTCAACCTGGCCTTTTCGGATGCCTCCATGGCAACGTTTAACACCCTCTTCAACTTCGTCTATGCGCTTCACAACGACTGGTACTTCGGCCTGGGTTACTGCAGATTTCAGAACTTCTTCCCCATCATGGCCATGTTTTCATCAATATACTCAATGGCTGCCATCTCAGTGGACAGGTGAGATCATGTTTTTACTGTAAACTATCAGCTCAGTCATGCTTGTCGTAGTAAAGTTGATGTGCCATAATAAAAGCACTTGGTCTCTTTTTGATAATGTGGGAGCTGCTTTGTTTAGTAGACACTGCAAAAACACAAAATCTAAGTATTTTTGGTCTAGTTTCTAGTGCAAACATTTCAAAACAAAATTCAGTGTCTCAAAAAAAAATTTCACAAAGTCTTAAGTATTTTTGTCTCGGGTAAATAGGTACACTTGAAATACGACAAAACTAACTTACAAGTAACTTTTCAGCAAGAAATAATTTCTTATTTTAAGTTAATAATTCCTTTGTATTGATGAAAAAGCACTAGCTACATTGGCAGATTAATTTACGTATAATATGGGAAAATTGTCTTGTTATAAGTGAAATAATCTGCCAGTGGAACAAATAAGGAATTATTTACTTTAAAAAAAGCTCCTATATCTTCTTGCCAGTTAGTTTTGTCTTATTTCAAGTGTACTAAGATATTTTCACTAAAAAATACTTGGTAAGATTTTGTGTTTTTACAGTGATATCAACCGACTAAAAACTATTTCCATGTACTTTACAGTATGCTTGGTTACAGACCTGTTAGGATCCTCAATTAAAGGGAAATAAACCAAAACCAAAAATAGAAGGATTTCATATTGTGAGGGCCTAGTTTATAAGTAATTAGATCTATAAATCTTGATATAAGTGACATAATCTGTCAATGGAACTAGTACTTTTTCATCAAAGTTAAGGAATTGTTTACTTAAAACAAGCCTCTACATCTTGCTGAAAAGTTACCTGTGAGTTAGTTTTGTCTTACTAGAAACTAGTCAAAAATACATGGTAAGATTTGGCTTTTTCTGTGGTAATCATGGCAAACAATTTTACTCAGAAGTGCAGAATTGGACAACCCAACTAAAAACTAGCTACGTTCTTTTGCTTCTTTTCTCATTTGTTTTGCTCATAATGCAGAATTTCACTTCAAATCAAAGTTTTGTTTTTTAAATGTTGGCATTCAAGGCAACTAAAACATATTAGATTTATGAAGAAGAAGCCTTTTCATTTTCCAGAGGTCTCAGTTTGCACATTTTCTTCTTAGATCACATAGCACCTCTTTGTGAAAATCATTTAGTTACACTCTATGAGCAGAATCGCTTGAAATTATGTTAAGCAGCAGCCACACAAACTAAGCTGCAGCATGGAGGAGATGTGGGTCAACACACAGCTGCAACACAGATGTTATTAATGCTTACTGAAGCATGGATGGTCAGTCTGCTGATGGTGAGTCTGTGCTCTCTGTATCTTCTATGCGTTCCAAGTTACAATTTTAAATTCACTGCAGAGTAAAGGTTGATATTTCTATTTAATTCTGTTTGTTTTCCCAGAACTAATTTACACCACAATTTGTCTGAAGGCACTTCACTAAAGACCGATCGGTAAATCAATAACAATATGGTGATAGACACGTGGTTAATATAAATTAATAATACATCTGCTACAATATTTAATATTCAATATATGGGATATTTATTAAACTCTGATCCAGAACCGCACTGCATTCTGGGAGATGTAGGCCGAGGAAAGACTTTAGCCACTCAAACTCCCGTGTCTAGCTAAGCTAGGTTGGTGGAGTCAACCAACTCTCTCACTCTTCTGTTACCTAGCAACTCACTCACTCTTTGGTTACCTAGCAACAACTTGTTGGGTAACTGGCACAAATAAAAAGCAGTTTACGGTTTTGCCACAGGTGGCTCATAACTGCTTAAAAGTAAAAACACAAAAGTGTAGAGTGAAAACTGTGGATAAAAGAGGAACGGTCACGTCACCAGTTTGGCAGTATTTCAGATATTTAAAACAAAAAGCTAATCAATTATTATTGATATTAACGGATATGAAATGCTTACATTGTGGTACGTTTTTCAGCCATATTGTCCAGCCCTATCTGGGAGTTTGAAAAGAAAGAACATAAATACAACAAACATAGATGCCTTGATTCAGAAGTAATTTCTATGTTACACTTATGCAGCCAAAAGTGACCTTACATTCATCTGCCACTCTTTAAATTGCAGAGTTAAAGTCAACATTATTTTTGTTATTTTGGAGAAAACAACCCTGGGTCAAATATGAACAAATCCAGCTCTAATTTGATTTAACCCAACAAGCCTTATTCTATACATTTGACTCAATACTGAGTTAGGTTTTCTCTCCAAAAAATGGCTTAAAGTTAAAATGAATGTTCTAGTGCTGCAGGCCTCTGTCTGTCTCCAGCAGGCAATTAAATAGGTAGGGTGCACTATGGATGGGGCATCCCAGGGAAAATGATGGTGCGCTTTTACCCTGGGGCAATTTATAGATGGCACTGACTAACAACTGAATGCGGAAAACAAAATTAATGGTCAACGTGCAATCCTCAACCACTTTCTTGGTTCTTTTTAATGTCAGAACTGCCTTTGTTGATTGTGACAGACATTTAACAAGGTGCCTCTTACATTCCTCAGAGGTTCTGGTCCATATTGACTTAATGGTATCACAGAGTTGCTACAGATTTGTCAGCTGGACATCCAGTTCCACCACATCCCAAAGGTGTTTGATTGTATTTACAGGTTGTGGATTTCTTAATACGGGGAACTCTTTGTTATGATCAGGAAACCCGTTTAAGTGAACTGGTGGAAGCAATCATCAGACGATGGGTACGCTGTGGTCGTAAGGAGACAGAGATGGTTAGCAACAATACTCGGCTGTGGTGTTGCTCTAAGGGATAATAACAATGACCATGAAAAAATATACCACACACTACTACACCACTTCCTACAGATTGAATTACCGACATACGACAGGATGGATCTATGATTGGTTTTTATTTTCTGGCCCGTTCTGATCCCACCATCTGAATGCCGCAGCTGAAATTGAGACTCATCAGACCAGGCAGCGTTTTTCTAATCTGTTTTTTCCAGTTTTGATAAACCTGTGTGTCAAGATTTTTACTCTCTTAAGCCACATTCACTTCTGGCCAGATTTGAAAAGACTTGCTTCCTCCAGAAACACACAGGACCAATTCAGCTCAGCTCAGCGACATTTTCTTATTCATCTGTTTTCTTTTGGGATGAGTCTCACCTGCAGGGCAACATTAGTAGGTTGATAACCTACAAAGAGACAAGAAAAAACACTAAGCATCACAAATAACAATAAGCTCATTTTAACTTTTAATATCTTAAGTTATTCTTTTAATAATTTACCTTTGACTTAACAGTGAATGAAACCGGTAAACAAACTGCATATTAATAATATGTGTTCAAACACATAACAAACATTGAAACAAGCAGAAAAAAATATTTAGTTTTCTGAATTAAACATGAATCATATAAATTTTTAATAATGTCCATTATTGCAAGTTTATTCTTCCTGGTAAAATAAGGTTATTTCTTTCCACTGTCGCCATATACTTACTGAAGGAGGAGGGATTGGTGCAAAGTTAGTGACTCAGTGCAATTGGCTGGGCTTCCCAACTCTTTGATAATTGCCATTATAAACAAAATTTGACTGCAAGTGTGTTGCAAGTAGTTCCAAATTGGCTCTGAATAAAACATAATTTCAACATACCTATATGACTGAACCAATCTAATGATACAAATTATAATTTTCAGCCGTTCTGGCGGCGTTTCAGGTGAAATGTCTTTCCATTACTTTTTTTTTTTTTTAGCTAAATAAACGTGCATAATACAATTTAACTGAATTAACTCAACAGCCTGGGTCACAATGTTTGATTAAAACTCCAATCCCTTCAGAAAAAGCAGCATATAGGTTAGAGAAATAACATTTTTTATAATGTAAAGGTTTGGACTCCTCTTATTGTAGACACTCTGTATTTAGGAGAAGTAGAATATTTTGTCAAGGAGAGAAAAACAGAGTGCTTTTTTTTAATGGTTCAGAGCATATGTGGGATGGAAAAAAAGACTGGATGATTTACTGTAGATCAATTGAAAGTGTTTCTTACAGAAAAACAAGGGGAAGACTCAAAGTGTCTATAATAGGAACTGTCACGTTTCATGGTCGGCACATTTTAAGCTGAAACGTTGTAAACCAAGTGCTAAACCCTGGTTGTTTATTGGTTTTACTGTAGTACTCTGTTGTTTTGGAAAAGACCAAAAGGACATGAATGAAAAGGTATTTTTATAACAACGTTTCAAGACAATGAAGATGGGTTTTCTCATAATCTCTGTGAAGTATGAGCAAAGTTTCAAGATTCTGGATGAACATATCTGGATATTCAACCTGAGAAAAAACAACAACAATATTCTCCTTATACCTAGAAAGCATTGAAAAGTCAAATGAGCTAGAAAAGTTTATTCTCAAGAGTGAAGAGCAACTTATTGAAGCTGAAAATGTTACACCAAGAAGCAACCAGCAAACCAAACGACTGTCATTCACTGTTATAGGTCATTCACTCAGGGATAATGAGTGAAGATGCTCCAGCACAACACGAAAATGGCTAATTTTCACTCCTTAGTCTTCTAGTCATCTTGATCTGAATACACAATTAGATTTTTGGTTATCTAAAGATAAAACAGAAATGATCACTTTTGATCTCGACCAAATCTCATTACAATAATTTCATGCTCTGCTGGTCTCAGCCTCCGTAGATTTAAGCATGAAGCCGGTCCTTTATTGGAATACGTTTAATTTATCTAAAACAATAGTGCAAAGTATTTTAAGATGTGCTTGGAATGAAATGTTTTTATTAAGACACTTCACGCATACTTTAAAATGTATTATATGTAGTTTTGAATTATTCTTTAATCACAGTGGCAGTCCACTTTCTCCAGGGAGAAAATCCCATTATTCTCACAATTTTTATATAATAAGACTCCTCAAATTGAGTTATTATTAAGCCAGATTAAAGAGTGACATCCAAGCAGAATGTAAAAGGAAAGAAGCCAAAAATTATGAAAAGCAAGCAAAACACACAAAAACACACAATCATAGCTGCTGAATGCCTTGAAGAAGGATATTAAAAACATGTCGCCTTTATGCAAATCAAATTATGCAATATCTCACTTCATTAGTCATGAAACACTCACCATGAATGGTTCAGATGTGTGATTCACAGGCTTAGCCTAATGATTAGACCATGACGATGACGCCACTGAGTAATCGTGTTTTGCTGAAAATGTCTAGTATTCTTCTATATTTTCACACTATACATTGTTCTGACCTCTTTACACTTATATGCTAAGTATAATTTGCATCATCAGTGACTTATTTACAATTATATGTTAAGCATAATTTACATGATTATTATTATTATTATTATTCGCTGAATTTAACATGATTGTACATAATTACAAAAAGGTGAAGTGAAGTGAAACATATTTAAACATGATTTATTTTGGAGAGAGGAAGTCTTTTATTTTGAAGAATGCTTAACAGGATCTAGTTTTTGTCTTTCGTCACTATCTTGCCTTCGGTTGCTAGGATACGAACAGCCGTTGCCTTTATCTGCTTGTTTGTTCAGTAAAAACTGGACAGAAAATATTTAGCAAAATAAATGTGAGATTTATTGTGAGATTGAAGAAACTTTCGCTCCGCAATATACACTGTAAAACAAAACGCCTCTAATTTCTCTAACAGCGGTAGCTGTGCTTATTAGCCACATTATTTTACCGTATAAGTATGCATTGTACCGTCTTTTACGTATAAATACGGATTTTACTGCGTTTGTACGGTGAAATTCTGGCGTATATACGGATTTCACTGTATTTTTACGCCAGAATACAGATGTTCTTCTGGCTCTGGGCCTTGGACGGTTGGCACATATTCCACCCGGCTAAACGATGTCAGGGACTAGCAATCTATACTGCCGTTGAAAATAATGGTGTGTGACCATTTTGTCTGTAGATTGCATTATGTTGTGTTATTGCTTCAATGTCAGCTGGTTAGGACATACCCAGAGGCAGGCAATCAGCTTTCATTTGTTAGCTTTCTGCAGTGTGCTAACCGTCTGCAAAACAAACCTGCTTTTCATTTCCTGCCACTAATACAGATGTTAACGCCATCCAGTGTAGCGCATTCTTTTTTAAATTTAATTTTGTGGCGTTATAGCCCATTTGTCATTCTATATAAACTTAGCACAAAAAGCTTGAAAGTTGTTCCTTACTAATGTGTTTATGCCCTTTATCCATCTTTATATATTTTCACACATCACAAACACAAAGTTCAATGTATTTTATTGTGATATAGACCCTTTTCACATGACGTCACACAACTTCCGTTTTGGCTCGAAGCTGTGTATCCTTAGTTCCGGTGTACATAGTAAGTAATGATAAAGTTGTCTATTTCATATATATATATATGTCATATATATATATATATATATGTCATATATATATATATATATATATATATATATATAGAGAGAGAGAGAGAGAGAGAGAGAGATAGATGTATAAATCTGACAGCATATGTTGATCAGACAGATCACCGGAGCATGGAGTTTACACAGTCTCTAAAACATTTGCCTAAAATAAGATTTGAAGATATATCACGATTTGCAAACCAGTTCTCTCTGACAAAAAAATCTAAATTAGACAAAGGCTACAAATTCTTCACCGAACAATACCTGTTTGACTATGAAGGTAGGTATTTTTGTTTTGCGTAACCGTTAGCTTAGCATTAGTGAATTTTGTTAGCTAGCTAACTACGTGACATAACTGTTCCTTAACCAGAACTTTTTACTGTTTTTGAACTATAACGTTTTAGGCTCTAATCTTGATCAGATTATTAAATTATAGACTGGAGTTGCCACTCATCCCATAAAATAGGGATTTGTTTGTTATAAGCAGAGATGTCCGGTGCCGCCGCTGCTTTGTAATGCCTTTAATCGGACCACTTTTTCGGTAACGAATAATCTAACGAGTTCGTATTTCAAATCCAGTAATCAGATTAAAGTTATTTATCCAAATCATTGCACATTAATATTTTCTTGTGTATTTATTTTTATTCCTTCTTTGCGTCTTTGGGAGAGACTCTGTGACAGTTAGCAGTGACAGAAACATGAACAGTGCATGGAGATGCGCATTTTGTTGCTGGAAAAACAGAAATATCGTCAAGCCCAACTGTTATTTGTGGCTTTTGTCTTGTTTTTTCTAAACTTATAAAAAATAATGATTCACCGGTAAATGAACCTCTAAACGTTACATCACTGACAGGCGGCGGTGTATATGTTTCCTAACTGTGGCTAAAGCTGCTGCTAGCTGGTTTACTCATGATCGGAAGCTGGTTCCTTTGAATACAGTTGGAGAATGGTAAATTGACAATGACTGATAACGGTTATCTAACACGTAAACACTGTTTTATAAAACACAGAAAGTGAACCTCTAAACGTTACAGCGCTGACAGAGAGTATATTTTTCCTAAATGTGGCTAAAGCTGCTGCTAGGTGGTTTACTCTCCGATCGGAGGCTGTTTATTTTATACACAGATAGAGAATGGTGAATTTACAGTGATTAGTAACAGCTATCTAACACTTAAATGCTGTTATTATTAAACTTACCTTTTATTATATCCTTAAGATTATGAGAATGCGGGAAGTTTTCAGCTTGGTTCCCAAGGCAAAATCACACCGGAAGTAAAGATACCCAGTTTTGAGTTATGGCGGCCATTGTCTGACGTCACTGTGAAAAGGGTCTATTCAGTGTTGGACCAAAACGCAGATGTAAGTAAGATAAAAATCTGTTGACAGGACTAATAATTGTCCTGTCAACAGATTTTTTCACCTAGGGCCATTACCTGGCCTGTTAATTTAAACGCCATATTTTGGGAGTTTTGCATTTGTGTCACTACTTTCCATTTTCAGATGATTAAACGTCACAACTTTAACTCTAACCAGTCTGGTTTGTTCATCTGTATTGTTCTTCCTCATGTCAATTTTAAGAATTCTAGTTTGTTTTTTTTTCCATTGCCTTGTTTTTTTAAAGCTTTTCGAAGCAGTTTTAAAGTGGTTATGTTTGTGTACGTATCAGTGTTGTTTTCTCTTCCTTTTTACGTGCCTCTTGGGGATAAATAATGTTTTATTGTAACGAATTGAATCATATCAAATCCCAAGTAAATTGTGGTATAAAATTGTAAAATAACTACATTTGAAGATGGGTGTGTGTACTTTTGCAAGGCACTGTTTGTTATTTAAAGCTGCAGTATGTAACTTTTATTTTAAAAAATATATATGTTTAAATCCCGATAAAAAATATGTTTTTACAAATCTGTTGAATGCGTCACTTTATTATGGCTGTATGGTATGATACAGATTGTGAAAAAAAATCGAGCTCCTCTGCGTTCTCTCAGTTCTAGCTAGAAGCAACCAATCAGAGCCAAGAGGCGGGTCTTAGGGCTGTTAATAATTCCTCTGTGTGCGCTGCTCATCCCTCCTACTACAATACAGCTTCGCCCTGCCAGCAGAACCTGCTGTGAATGTTCAGGTTAGTTATATGAGGATGATTGTCGGCGCTAAATGCAAATTGGTGCATTTTTTCTGAGGGCAAAAGCAGTACAGGGAGGTGGAGGTTGATTTTTTCACAGATTATCTGCCTCATACTGTCACAACATGATAAATATGTAAAAAAAGAAACAAATAAAAGCTACATACTGCAGCTTTAAGAGCAAAATTTTTCTTAAAGATGTAGTTTTCAATTAACTTGAGGGATTGTTTGTAATTAAATGTCTGTCCAGGCAGAATATAGTCTTTAGGGAATCCTGTTTCTTACTTTAAAATAATTATTTCCTCTGGTTCTTTTCAAGGTACATGGCGATCATCCACCCGCTGAAGCCTCGCCTCTCCTCCACCTCCACAAAGGTGGTGATTGCCCTGATTTGGATTGTCGCCTTCTCGCTGGCTTTCCCTCAGTGCTACTACAGCGTAACGACATTTTACTACCCCAGGACGGTGTGCATGGTCGACTGGCCGGATGATTACGGAGGAACCCACCAGCTAAGGTAAAAGAGGGAGACAAAGTGACACACACACAGGGAGAATGAATCAGATTTCTATGTGTGTTTTGTGTATTTATACACAGGATTTGCAGGGTGTCAGAGGGTTTGGTTTCTTTTTTTGTGTACATGTCAATTGCCTCTGCTCTTATTTGAGTAGTGCTACTCAACATGTTTTTACTCAGGTAAAAGTAAAAAGTAGCCATCCACAAAATAAGACTAAAAAGTATTTGGTAAAAAGTCTTCTCAAGTACTGAGTAACTGATCATTTATTCAGTTAATATAAAAAAAATTACATCTTCAGACAGACCAAATTATGAGGTTAAGAGGAAATTTTGGCATTTTAAAGAACCAAAATGTCAATAATTCATATAAGTAGCAAAAAATAACAAAATTAGGTAAACGAAAATTTTTTCCAAATCAGTTTCTTTCCATAAAAAACTTGTGAAACTTTAACAGAAACTGCAGGTTTGTGTCTTTTTCTGAAAGTTATTTTTTTGGTTAAAACATGTTTGTTTTTCATTCAGTGAGTAGAAAATCCAGAATACTCAATTAAGAGTAGCACTAAAAGTAAAAGTAAACAGTAGCCATCCAACAAATTACCCCAAGAAAAAAAGAGTATTTGGTAAAAAGTCTACTCAAGTACTAAGTAATTGAACAATTATCAATAATTTAATATTTAAAAATCGCATCATCAAACAGAGCAAAATCTGAAGTTAAGTGAAATGTTTAGTGTTTTAAGGACCAAAACGACAATAATTCATATAACTAACAAAAAATAACAAAATCGGGTAATTTTTTCCCCCCAAATTAGTTTCTTTCAATAAATAAACGTATAAAACTTTAACAAAAACTGCAGGTGTGTGTCTGGTGAATTTTTGGTTGAAACATGTTTGTTCCTCATTCATTGGGTAGAAATTTTACTCAAGTAAGAGTAAAACGTACAGTGTTGTAAAAATATTCCTACTAGTACATCTTCAGGTAAATGTAACTGAGTAAATGTAACGCACCTCTGTCTATGTGTCCAGTTACCAGTTTGCGGTGATATTGCTGATCTACTTGCTCCCCCTGCTGGTCATGTTGGTGACCTACAGTTTAGTGGGTCGCTCGCTGTGGGGCGGACACATCCCCGGAGAGGCGACCGAGCATTACCACAGCCAGATCACAGCCAAGAGGAAGGTCACCATGCTTCCCATTCTCCGACTCATTTGATCTGATCTTAAGCTGATGTCTCATTCATTTGTTCTGCATCTGTAACTTTCCGTGCTGCAGGTGGTGAAGATGATGGTGGTTGTGGTGGTGACCTTTGCCCTCTGCTGGCTACCTTACCATGTCTATTTTATTCTGGGCTCGTTTAACAGAGACATATATAAGCAACATTACATTCAGCAGGTTAGACGCAGATTTTCTGTCTAATGTGAGTTAATTATTTCACAATATAACAACTCATCTCTTGCTGTGTCTTTGTCAGGTGTATCTGGCTATTTTCTGGCTGGCAATGAGTTCGACTATGTATAATCCAATAATTTACTGCTGTTTGAACCAAAGGTAGAATTTCGAAATATTTTAGCCATTTTACACCAACAAGACGAGCTTTTGAACAACACTTCCGTCTCCTTTCTTCAGGTTTCGGGCCGGTTTCCGTCACGCTTTCGCTTGGTGCCCCCTCATCAAAGTGTCAGAGGAAGACAAGATGGAGCTGCAGTACACGCACACCTTCAGGGTCACGGTGACACGCAGCCGCCGCAGTGACACCTCACACACGCACGCCTCCATCAGAGCAAGCAACGCGAACTCAGAGAAAGACGCTTGCTTGCAGCGGAAAAAGTTTCCATGCAGCAGTCAAAACTCCCATGTGATTACGAAGCAGGACGACTCCAGACCCCCACCGGCTAAGATGGTGGCACACGACCTCTGACCTCTGAGCAGCATCATGTTGAAAACGCAGCAGAAAGAGCAGGAGCTGAGGAAGACGTTGGAGAAAGACCTGCTCAGACTTGGAAATCTATTGAGTGCTGTTTGTAAAGTTACGGAGTAAAAACTAAAAATATTTTTGGTTTATTCAGCCTGACAGAGAGAAAACAAATATAATGTTAATTATTTCAACGTTATATTTTCACCATGTTGTTCATACATTTATAAATGTCAGAGGTCCAAACTAAATATTTAACCTGCAACCTCGATGTTTAGTTCACAAGCTAAATATTTAGCAACCTAGATATTTAATTAGCAAGCTATAGATTTAGTTTGAAAAATATGAAATTGAAATGTTTAGCTTGGAAATTAAAGGTATAGTTTTGAAAGTAAATATTTAGTATGGAACTAAATATTTAATTAGCAAACTAAATAATTAACCTCCTAACTAAATATTTAATTCACAAACTAAATATTTTGTTCAAAAACAAAATATTTAGTTTTCAATCTAAAAATTTTGTTTAAATATTTAAAAATATGTAATATTCAAAAATATTTAGTTTAAATATTTTAAACTAAGTGTTTAATTTAAATATTTGGTTTAATTATTTTAGTTTAAAAATGTCTTTAGTTTTTAAAGTAAATATTAAACTAAATATTTATCTTTAAAATTAAAAATTTAGTTTGGATCTCTATCATTTATAAAAATATGACCTAAATGGTGAAATATGACTGAAAAAAAATGAACACCCACATTTTGTTTCTACGGAAGGCTAAATAAACCAAAAATATTGCTGTCAATTTGTTTTACTGTGCAACTTTACAAACAGCACTCCATAGAAATCAACAACATGATGAAGGTATTCTTGTTTTTCCTCATGATGTTGTGAATCTCATGCTCATGTTGTACAGGGATTTTGAAAAGTATTCACAACCTTTGTTTGTTTCTCACATTTTGTCTCCTTACAGCCACACATTTTGCAGCATTTTAATGGGATTTTTTGCGATTAAAATGCAAAAAATCCCATCCCAAAATGGATCGACACTTAAATGTTGCATAATTGTGATTCCTAGCGGAGTGTGACTCGGACCTGGTGTTTGGGGTCCCACAGGGCTCTGCTCTCGGACACCTCGCTCAGATGATGACATTATTATTACAAATGAACCATTGAAAACTTCAGAAATAAAGCCAATTTCTAAAGTTAGCTTTATATTTAAAAGCATTTCTAGATGCTATAGTTTATATTGTTAAGTTGTTATTAATATGTGAATCTATAGCCGCGTGTTCCAGGCTCCTGGTTGAGGAGAACCGCCATGTGTGGTATGTCTAGTTCAGATTATTAATTAAATATGAGCTTTTCCATCTTGGTTTGATCTGTGCTACATCGTTATCTCTAAACTGTCTGCTGAGTTCCTCGCTCTTCTTGTTTGTCTCTCTAACGAACCTTTGATGCCTTCATAGAAGACCTAGATCTACTCTAGTAGTAAATTAAATGGACTGATTATATTAGTGTCTATAGAGATAATTTCTATTCACTAATGGGGTTGACCTGGATTTTATTTAGGGGTTTAACAGTATAGGAAAGTTGATACATATATACCCCACACTTTTCAGATTTTTGTTTGTTTAACGTTCTGAAAATGACACATTTTCGTCACAATTATGCACGACTTTGTGTTGGTCCGTTGTATAAAATCCCAATGAAATACAGTGAGGTTTGTGGCTGCATTGTGACAGAATGTGGACACGTCGACGGGATGTGGATAATTTTGTGAGACGCTGGATGTGAAACGGGGAGAAGCATGGTGCAAAACTGAAACCGACAACCTTCTTGTGAAATGCTGACCTTTGAACTACAGCGTTCATTTAGTGTTTACATTTGTAAAATACTGTATATAAGAGACAAAAAGACTAAATGTGGCATTGTAAAGTTTGTTGATGTGTGAAAATAAGTATCTGTTAGCTTCTGGACAATTTCACCTTTATTCTCTCTCTCCAGCTGTAAACTTTTACATTTTGAAGTTGCTTTTAAAAATTGTAGTTTCTGATTTCACAGAGAGAGTTGAGTGCTGTTGGTGCCAAACTTTTAGGTAAGAATAATAATCACTGATGTTGAACATGTTTTTAGTAAAAATAAATCTTAATGTTTGCTGCAGGTTTGGCCTCATTAAAGACGATGAAGAAAGTCACATGCAGTGCTGAGAAAAAGTATTTATCAAATACATTTTAATACCAAACAAATACGACCCGAGTAAATACAAAAGGCAGGTTTCAAATTTATCCAGGATTAAAGCATTTTTTTTATTTTCCTGGCTCTATGTGTTGCTGCCACGTTTTGCAGCAACAAATGACTTTGACTAGGACATTTCTTTACCCATTGCCTTTCTTAAGATGTTATTTTTAGATGAGTTGTCAATTTTAATAGACCGGCCATCTTGGGAAGTTCACCACTATCGCACGTTTTCTCCTTTTTATTGACTTAGGCTACATTCACACTGCAGCCTGAAGTGACCCAATTCCGATTTTTTGTCAAATCGGATTTCTTTGCCGTGGCCGTTCACACTTCCAAAAAAAAATCCGACCTGTGTTCTCCAGTGTGAACTGTAAACAATCTGAAAGTGTCCCGCATGGGCAGTAGAGGGCGCAATAACATCAGTGTTCTCAGTGTTCTGCCAACCGCCATAAAAAGAAGAAGCGCTCGGTGTTTGCGGAAGTAAACATGGATGCTAACTGTGGAGCATAGCTTACATATGAAGTTGTTGTCCGACTGGAGCAGCACTTTAACAACTTAATACTCATTATCGTCCGCCATTTTTGTCGTTTTCTTCCCGCTTACACATATCAGGAAAAAACAAAAAAAACATATCAGGACGCAGAATAGTGACGTTTGTCGAGTATTAATGACGTCAAGGTCGCTGAATGCGACGTTAGGTCACATTTGAATTGGATACCCAAGTGGTCTGGGTCGCATTCGAAAAGAATCCGACCAGTGTTGTTCAGACTGTCATGAAAAGATCAGATACAGGTTGCATTTTGACAACAAAAAAAAAAAAAATCGGAATTGAATCACTTCAGGCTGCAGTGAAATTGCGTTGCAACTCTTCCCAGATTTATGTAATTGACTTTCTTTCTTCTTAAAATTATTAAATTTCTCAAGATCAAGACATTTTCTGTTGCTTCTTTAGATATTTCTAAGTACTTGGCCGGCAGGTTCTTTTGAAGATTGTTCTTGGAAATTAGACTCAGATTTGGTTAAACAAATTTAATTCATGATTTACCAATGTGGCAGTTATATTTTCACATGTGATCAGGTTTGTTTGAATCAATTTTTGTCCATACTATAGTGACATTTTTTTTTTTTGAAAACTGCCTTTTATATTTACTCTGACTCACTTTGTGTGATATTAAAAATTATTTGAAGACTGGAAAGTGAGATTTCAAAAGTAAGAAGAGAGAAAAAAACTTCTTTTCCAGCTCTATTTTCTCCCATCAGCTGCTGCAGCTCCAGCTCAGTAAAACTTTAAACCCCCTTGAAAAAAATCACAGCAATCAATAAGGATGTTGTTTCTAAAAAAATAAAATTCATTAAAATATGTGGAGGAAAAAGTCAGTACAATCCTCATAAGTATCTAATTAGCATACATTAGTGATAATTTGTTCAAAAAGCACACATTATATATATTTATGGTGCAGTCTTATTTGCAAAAAAATATGTATATATAATTTTTATGGCCAGGTTTTAAGAGAAAGTTACTTGTTGAGGCTCTTAATGTTAGTAATGTAAATATCAATATTTGACCTGTGATTATGTTTTGATGATGTTTCAGAATGTTGAATAAAATTCATTGAGCTTCACATCAATATGTTTTTTATTTTATTATTGTGGCCTACCTGTAGAAAATCGACATGAGAGTGGTAGGAATGGACTTTGTTTGCTAATAATGAAAATAATTCATTTAATACGTGCATCATTCAGGAGTGTAAGTTTGAATCATACAGTCAAGACATTTAAGATTTAAATATAATAAATCAGCATCTGAGGTTAACAGTCTGGGGAAGAAAGTGAAAATATCTTCTCAGAAAAGGTTAATCTGAAGTGAGAATTTATTATTTTTAAAAGATGAGTTTTTATGAAGAACAAAAACCTCTTAAAGGAGCATTAAGCAGATTATATAAATGATGTGGAAACCATTGGCATTGTTGCAGGTCAAGTGTAAGATGAGCCTCATTTTTATAACTATTTGCTAATTTCTGAAGGTAAGATGGACTCGACCAGAAATAAAATGGAGCGTAAAACATATGCACGCCACACTTTTTAGATTTTTATTTGGAAAAATTGAAAACCGTTTGCCATTTTGCTTCCTCTTTACATTCATGCACTCCTTTGTGTCAAAACATTGAATTTAAAAACCTAATTAAGTGAAATAAAACCGATCGAGCAAATATTAACAGAAAAAAGCTGCTTCAGATGAATTGAGGTTCAATTGATTGAGAGTCAGACTGACAATGTGCAACATGTCCAGTCTGGGTTTTGCAGACCGAAGTAAGAAAAACACCTGGATGCCTCACTGGAGCTGGCAGACAGACAACAGGACAGGAACACAGACGGAGCACCGGTTTTAAAACAGCTAAACTCATCCAACAGAACAGAAAACAGAAAAAGTTCCACTTACAGACGCAGATTTTTGAACAACTGATCAAATGTCTGGACAGCTTCTACAGTGGAAAATGCACTTTTAAATATCCAAGCATTTCTTTTTGCTTTTAGTCAAAGAGATGTCAAAGAGTTTTAAGGTTGCAGCACAACCTTCAAACTTTCCTGAGACTTTTCTAAGAAAAAAAATCTACTTTATAAAGTGGGGGTAGATTCATATATTATATATGTATGTTGCACAGCTTGATTATTTTTTCCCACTGTGTTGGCACTCCGCTCTTGCGGGTTTTCTAGCAGCTGCGATTAGCACCAGCAGCATGAATTGTTTACACCAGGCTACAGATAAACTCTGCAGCCAGAGAGCAGAGCAGAGACATGACATGAAGGTTTTTGCGCACAGGAAAACGTCAGTAAAGGGGAAATTAGCCAGTGGCGAGTTGTGTGCGCATCATATTTGCAGCAGTAATATTTTTAAACATCATAATAAAATAAATAACAACGATGATGAACACACTGCATCATATATGGGTGAGCCATTAAAACCCAAAGCACAAATATTCCCTTCCTTCTCCACTTATTTCTACTCCATCAGATCTCTTTAAATCATCCTGTAAAAATAGTAACAGCTCCAAACCGACCCACTTTGGTTTGAACTGCTAAAAGTTCTGGATATGTAACAAAATAAAGCTGATAGGAAAACCGCCAGCATGCAGTAACAAGAGGAATCCACCAGGTGGAGACAGAGGAGCAACCAAGAGTGGGTAATATATATTTTATTAGATTTATTTATGTTTCAACAGATGTTTTATGCTTATAATTAATTGTAATTAACCTTTGAAATCACAAAATTACACCCTAAAGAGGCCGGATGCTGATAGCTATGGTTTAATTAGAAAGGATCACCTCTGCTGCCAAACACAGCAGAGAAAGAGGGCGACGTTCCCCTTTCTGTCTCAGGAAGACACATGGATGAAGTAGCAGCTGGAGGATGGCTGCAGTGGACTGAAAGGCATAAGCTGCCTGATATGTTGTTATTTTTTACTCTTCACCTCTTTCCTCAAGCGGCAGGCCACCGCTGTGATCAGAGCGGCTCCCTTGCCGCTGCCGTCTTCAGACAGCAGGAAGGTGACGCAGCACTTCGGAGCCAGATCTTTGACCGTCTGCTTCATGATCCGGGAGAAACTACGCAGAAACACGAGACGTGTGACAATCAATTTTACTAATTGATCATTCCATCGATTATTCTGTCACGTTGTCGATTTTTCACTTAACCACTTAATCCCTTTTATACAATATTAGAAATACATAAAAATGCTAATTGAAGTAAGAAAATGTACATTTTATTGCATAAAATGCAATAACATAGCGTCCCTTCAGTGGATGCTTGATCATTTGTAATAACAAATACTTCTAACATTAATAAGTTAGAAGGATGCTGCTTGAATTACCATCAGAAAAGTGCAGAGCTGATCTGATTTTTTACTGTTTGGATTTACTGATTAATGACTGGATAGCAAAAGGTGCTAAAAAAGATTTTTTTTTCAGCATTTGAACTAAATGAGTAGTTTTGGGATTTGCTAGACAATAAATTGTCCCAGACGTTTTTGCGATAAACGGTAATATTGTTGTTTTGAGACCATTTTCAAGTAATACAATAGAAATAATGGCACAATAACACAATAACGCTTTATCAAGGATCAATAACCTTTAAATTCTAATGAACATTTAAAGACTGGAGCTGGAAGACATTTTAAATATCAAAAATAAAGAAAGAAAACAACTGAAAAAACAAATAAAATGAATTATGAAGCATCTGTAAACAAAATTATTTTTGTTAGTTGAGCTCAAAGCACCAGGCTCAAGACTTTTATCATTCAAGCTTTAGTAAAAAGAGAAAGAAAAGAGAAAAATAATAAATCAAGCAAATGAAAACGAGTTTCTTTGAATTTATCGTGCAATAAATTTATTGTTCATTGTGACAGGCCTAGTTCTGGGTTGCACATTACATATCTTATATACAACATAAATATTTTTGAACCGTTTTGGCTTAATTGCTGCTCAGAGCTTGTTGTTCTTTTGTTTTGGTCTGTATACTTCAGGTAACAATTAATCAAATGCTAAATTAGTTGGCGATTACCTAAATAATCAGATTAAAGGCTTCATTATGTCACACTTACTGTGGGTGTAACTTGTAGAGTGTGCCGTCCACTCCCACAGTGACGTTCAGGTGGTCCAGTCCCCGGTTCTCCCGTATCTTATCGACCACAGCTGCCACCCCGGCCCCGCACAGCTGAGCGCCGCGCCGCGACACCGCTCCGCACACCTACCGGCACAGAGCCTCATCATCACTGCAACATCTAACACATTGGACCAGCTGCCACAATTTGCAGCAACAGAATCAGGAAGTCCTTGTTTAAACCTAGAAAACACACACAGGTCTGTCTGCAGCTCCTGCGCTCCGTCAAACACGTTTTCATTCAACGGCATAACAACGAGATTCTCCTGTTCTCGGTTTGAGTCGTATAGTTTTTTAATTACGCTTCCTGTTCACCTTACCTCTTTGACAATGATGCTGTCGTCACAGGTGCTGTCCAGTCCTAAATGCTGCAGGATGCTTCTCACCTGAAGCAAAGCCAACCTGTCACTGAAGACACAAAACATTATGATTAATTTAAGTTAACCAAACCTGGAGTTGGGCAATGTGGCTGAAAAACATGGCATGATGTAACTATTTTATATCACTCAATACCAATAATTATTCAGGGTTTCTCTGAGAGTATTATAAGCCTGGCGGGCCACCAGGCTTTACTTGTGCCCCCACCAGGCTAAGCACTGCTAATTTATTTTAGTTTTTTTTAAATGTTTGCATTTTTTAAGACCTTATAGTCGGTATTCAAGCATTAATCCAAGTAAAGTGATATTTTCAAATCTCCTGTCAACTTTAAACATTTTTTAACTCAAAAACACAGCAGGCCGCTGAACGAATGGCTGACCTAGCGCCCCAACCGCGGGGCTTATCAAGTTTTCTGGGGGAAACCCTGTTATTGATTAGTTTGATTTATGTTTAAAACATCTAAAACGCTTCCAAACTCTTGACGTCACATCTCTTGTTTTATCCACAGTTTCCTCTGAAGTGGTTGTCGTCATTTTTCCCCTTTCACGTCCCGCAAATGCTATTTTCATTTTTAAGCCGTTTTGAGGCACAGTGGCAAAACCTGAAGCTGCTGCAGCGCAAGTTACTTAGCAGGTTGTTGCTAGGCAACCAAAGAGCGCTTAGCTGTTGCTAGGCAACCAAAGAGAAAGTGGCAACCGTTTTGACTTTAGGAGAAATTAAGAAAGTTAGGAGAAATTTTTGAAAATTGTTTCAGACGTAATATCTATTGATATTGATCACGTGTCTATTTATTGATTTATTGTCGAGCCATAACCAAACCCTTACATGTTTCCTGCAGCACAAACTTCCTTTATATTTGTTTCTCGGAGCCGCAGCTCCTGCAGGTAGAAACCCACAGACGGGCTGCTTGTGTCTTACCTCTCGATCTGTGAGAGGAACTTTGTTTCAAAGATGCCTCTGGTCTTCAGGGTTTCAGAGATCTGCCCTCTGAACAGGAAGCCCCTCTTGGTCATGTCTATGAGGATGTTCCTCACGATCTCACCAAGGTACATGCCGCTGATCATCTTCTCATATCTGGAACGTTGAAACACAAGCGTGTAAAAACGCTCCAGAACTGAAAACATCAGCGAGTGTTTCTGGGGAAGGACAGAAATGTTTCTGATCACCTTTGCTTTCCTACGTTAAGCGACAGGTCATCCACGGCGTGGTCGTAGTCCGTCCTGAAGTCGTCAAGGCACCCGTTGTCTCCAAAAGCTCCCCACTCCATGTTGACACACATGCGTCCCTGATCACCATCGACCATATCAATGTTCCTCATCTCCTCCATGTAACAGGCGTTACTGCCGGTTCCTGCAGCCAGACGCACACTTAAAGCCGACGCAGCGCAGGGAGGTGAATATTGGTCATTTGGGCTGAGTTCACACCGCAGCCTGAAGAGACCCAGTTTTGATTTTTTTTTTTTTTGTATCTGATCTTTTCACGACAGTCTGAACAACACAGGTTGGATTTTTGTCGAATGCGACCCAGGCCACTTGGATATCCGATACGTATCCGATTCAAATGTGACGTAATGTCGCATTCAGCGACCTGAACGTCAATGATACTCGACAAACGTCACTATTCTGCATCCTGATACCCGCAAGCAGGAAGGAAAACAACATCCATGACGGACGATGATGAGGATTAAGTTGTTAATGTGCTGCTCCCGTCGGACAACAACTTCAAAATCATAAGCGATGCTTCACCATTAGCATCCATGTTTACTTCTGCAAACACCGAGCACTTCTTCTTCTTCTTTATGGCGGTTGGCAAAACACTGAGCTCGCTCTCTATGTGTGCCGTTATTGCGCCCTCTGCTGGGCATGTGGGACACTTTCAGGCTGTTTGCAGTTCATACTGAAGATCACATACAAGCCTCGTATATTCGGAAGTGTGAACGACCACGACAAAGAAAATCAAATTTGACAAAAAAAAAAATCACTTCAGGCTGCAGTGTGAACGCAGCCTTAGACTCGATATATAACAGGAACTAACCAGCAATGAGTCCAATCTCACAGGTGGGCTCTTCGTAGGCACAGGTCATCATGGTTCCCACTGTGTCGTTGACGATGGCCACCACATCCAGCTCAAACTCCTGAGGAAGCAGCCCGACCCGTCATGCTAAGCTACACCTTAAACTGCCGCTGTAAACCGAAACATGCTCATCTTTAAATCTTACCTCGGTTCTCTTAATGGCGTCCCTCAGCAGTCCCACAATGTCTTCAGACTCACAGCCTGTCGCCTTGAAGCCTTTGGTCCAAGTCAACAAGATGCCCTGCATGCAGAAGCCGAGCGTCATGAACTGCTCAGCGACTCTGGAGCAAACGAAGGAGAAGATTTACTCACAGCATCCAGACCCGTCTGTTGGCAGGGGAAGGAGAAGGTGAAGCCCAGAGGAAGACATGCGGTCTTCATCCCCATGTAGTCCAGGAAGTCACTGATGCAGTGCACTATGTGATCGAACAGCTGCAGCAGAAGAAATGATTATAAATATATAGAACTTGATGAAATAGCTTCATGTTTTCAAAGTTATTTCAGGTTTCCTACTGAGTAAATCACACCTTTTTATAAACAAAAGTAAAAATGTGAGGTGGATATACAATGCAGTGAAAAGATTTTCAGATCAGAAAAACATTTTAATATCAGACAAGATAACTTCAGAAAATACAATAAGCACATTTTCAAACAACGCTTTTATATTCATTTAGGCAAAACAGAGAAGAACACATTAAAATCAACCTGGACTTAAAAGTAAATTTCCACTAAACCCAGAAACTGCTTGTTCTACTCTTGGTTACCACAACTAGCATTAACCATTTGCAATAATTCAGACATTGATCTCAGGGATGCAAAATAATTTATCGACTTACATTTAAATGTCAATTAATGGTTTATTAGATAATAAATTAGTTCTAATAATGCACATTAAGACCTTTTTTTAGTCTTTGTAATTTGGCCACCGTCCAACAGAGGGCGCCACTGGCCGTCCTTAAGCGGAGCCAGTTGATACAGAAATAAAATGGCGGCTATCTCAGAACAGGAAAGAGAAACAGTGCAAACGGAGTCAGATGTGGGTGAAAAATGCACTTTAGGCGGTTCTTGATTCACTAAAGTCCCAAAGCTCTGGCTCCTTTGTAGCCCTTTCTGGAAAGAGTTGATAGATGTCAAGGACTTAATTTCACCACTGAATTTCTTTTGATCTGGTTTGTTGTTGCATTTTGCATCTTTTACGTTACGCAGACAGATTGTATTGAAGTGATTTATTCATTCTACAGGTTTGTAATCAACTTGTAGCCCTATAACTATCCCATAAAGCCCAGTTGGTTTAGATTTATTTTTTCCCTTAATAAAATCATCAATGAAAAATTACATTGTGTATTAACTCTGGCTATATATATGACTGATATTAAAGTTATTTTGATGATCTAAAACATTTAAGTGTAACAAACAAGCAAAAAGATCAGAAATCTGTAAATGGAGCAAATATTTTTTCACAACACTGTAAATAATATATTATGGGTCACTGTTGAATAACTCGATCACTAATTTAATCTCACGGTGACTCAGGTTAGACACAATAAGTTCATCAACAAAAACTAACAGGCAAAAATACTGTAAACCCGGGGAAAAGGTCTTTAAAGGCCCAAACACATGGTGGAAACATGTTTGACGCTTTGTAGTTTCCACTATATCCACATTGAGATTCACAGCCTTCATCCTAAGAGTGAGGATGAGGATGATCTAAAGGAGGAAGCAGATTAGCTTCAGCCAGTGCAAATCTGTTAAGTTCAAATCTAAGCTTTAAAGATTGTTAACTTGATCCTAATCTGAACCAATCACTTCATCTGGGTTGTTAGTTTTCCTTCCAGCCTTTGTCTCGTAACCAGCAGGCATCCTGTTCCCAGTCCCTTAATCCTCCCAGTATGATCTGGTAAACAGGTACTGAGGCTAAAGCTTTTCACCAACCCTTGGATCTCCTCAGGGATCTCACCTCTTCTCCTGTGCCCTGCATCACTTCAAGAGGAATCGCGTAAATCTTGTTGTGCATCTCCACCGATTTCTTCCCGGAGCGAATCTTGACCAGCAGAACTCGAAAGTTGGTTCCCCCCAAATCCAGAGCCAGGAAATCCCCATTCTCTGCAGGCGTGTGGAAATGCAAGAATGAATAAACAAGCAGCAAAAACAGCCATGCTTGTGATAAACGGCACAAAGATTTCAGCATTAAAAAGCAGAAATTAAAACTTGATCATAGAGTTGGTACCCTGTAAAGTTTGGGATTTTTAAGTTTTAAAGTTTAAAGTTGATAAAAGTTTAACAGAAAGTATGAGAGGAATGAGCTCGTGCTAAATTGAATTAATGCCACAAAGAAGATTTTTAATTTGAGTAGTAGGGCTGAAACAATTAATCAGATTAATCGTGATTAATTGATTATGAAAATAATCGTCAACTAATTTAGTAATCAATTAACTGCTAACTGAAACATACAGACAGGAAAAGGCCATTTGTTGAAAGAACAACACATTCAGAGCAGTAATTTAGCCACAACTGTAAAGAATATATATTTAAAGATATATATATAACTTTTGTTTGTAAATATGTTCAACCAAAAACTTCTTCACTTGGTTAAAATTACTGTGAAAAAAAGTCTCCTATTAAGCTCCATTTTCTATTAAATTGTTAATTGGTTAATCCAAGAAATAGTCAGATTAGCTCCAAGCTGATGTTAAACTGAGCAGAGCTTTTGACGTGTCGGTATTAGTTGTATTTTTTAGCTGCAGATTAATTCTTTGCCACGAAAGATCAATGCTATGTTGTTGCATTTTAGGCAGTAAAATGTTTAAAAAAAAGAAGCAGTAAATGTTTGCCAGAAGAAAAAACTTGGACTTTTCTGAGTTTGAAAAGTCAAAAATCTGCTTAAAAAATGTTTAATTTTGAGACTAATATTAGAAACTTCCTAGAATTGTTTTTGGGATATTTCTGAGTTTCTAAAGTCACTTTTTTTTTTTTTTTTACTTTTTTGGTTAAAATTTACTCCTCTGTTTCTTTCTATGCACAGGCTGTAATACACGTAATCCGTTTCTCAGCTTATTGGGTTTAATGATTTTTTTCTTGATTTGTTTTAACCTTGTTGTGCAGCATGTGGGTCCAATTACTCTCGTTTTAAATGTGATTTATAATAAACTGAAATTTACATTCAAAAGTGTTTATGTACTCATTTAAAAAGGGAATACAATTTTTTGCAATGTATAAAAGAGGTTTAAATGAAAAATCAGCAGAATATGCCAATTTTTGCATCCATCAGAATAAACGGTAGATTAATTGACTATGTCGGAGCTGTGAGTGAGCATTACCTGTGCCGTCAGGTGTGCTACGGACATACGTGGGCAGCATTCTGACGACGGCGACGTCCTGCGTGCTTTTCGAAAGGCCTTTCTGCATCTCTGTCCTCATTCTATTTTTCACCTAAAACAACACAAACATCAGCAAACCAAACGGGGAAAGAGTCGCGGATGACGACGGCGGGACGGCGGGACGGCGGGACTCTCTCCTCACCTCCAGCAGCTGCTCCGTCGTCATGCGGAACTTGGACAGAATCTTGGCGATTTCATGGGTGTGTTCGGCGAGTCTGTAGGCCACGGCCGTCACCATGGCAGCTCCTTTCCCGCTGCCGCTCTCTGACAGGAGGAACCGGACGTCGCAGTCGGGGACCAAACGCCGGACGGTCTTATGGAGGCGACGAGCGTAGCTTCAAGTGGACAGAGAACATCAGTCGCTGTCTGCATAATCTGTCATATAAACTGAGGGGGTGTGTGTATCGACACACTCACTGCGGGTGCATCTTGTACAGAGAGCCGTCGATGCCCACGGTGGTTTTGAGTCGCGCCACTCCCTTGTTCTCCTTCAGCCGCAGCAGGATGCCGGCCAGGGCAGCAGCTACCAGGTTGGTGGAGCGATGAGAGACGATGGAACAAACCTAAAGGATCAAAACCAAAGAAAGCAGAAGGCTCATGTAGCAGCTGAGTGCATGTATAAAAAATCCTTAAAATGAACATTTACTACACGCAATTGGTGCAAAACCAGAGAAGGATTCTTGTAGAACCAGGTGTCAAAGTCATTTTTATGTTTGGGCCACTTCAGCATCGTAAATATCCTCAAAGGGCCGGTTAAACGTATTGATAAACCTACCTGTTAACAAGCTGTTAAAGAGTTATAGCTTTTCTCTAAAAATTTTATATTTAACATATTTTACATCGTCTAAAGCAGCGGTGCCCAAAGTGCGGCGTGGGGGCCATTTGCGGCCTTTAGACTGAGTTTGTGTGGCCTCTCCAAAAGCAGTTTGACATTGACAGAAATTTGGCCCGTCCAAATTGACTTTTAATTTTTAAATCGGGATGAAATTATTACCAACATCATTTTGTCACAATGGAAAATGTTGGGTAAAGCAAAAAGTGTAATAACCAAGCTTTTACAGTAAGTAGATAAACGTTTATCCAGAGATTTTTACAGACTTTGCTACAATAAAATCAACTTTTATTTAATTTACCGAATTTGGCCAATTAAATAGCAAGCATTTTTAAAGAGAGTGACCCTAAATTATGGTCTTATAACTGAGAATAAATTTGTTATACTGAGCCCAAAAGAACTTGAGGTAACACTTTATTTGAAGGGGTGTGCATAAGACTGACATGACACTGTTATAATCATGATACAACACCTGTCATGAACATGAAGGAGTCTTTACGAATGTTGTCATGAATGTCATTTAGTAAATAATGACATTTTTGAAGCAAAGTTGCATTAAAAGTCCATTAAAAGAGTAAACTTTGCATTATTCGGTCAATAATGAGCCTTTTAATGCAAGGTTTTATTAAAATTAGCATTAGAAATCCATTAAAAGTGTCGTTACTTATTGACACTTCATGACAAAATTTGCAAACATTAATAAAGACTCCTTCATGTTTAAGACAGATGTTAAATCGTGTTTATAACAATGAAATGTTACCAAATTTGAAGACAAGATGCCTTTCTTTGAATATAGTAAACCTGGAATAACATTTTTATGTTTAGGATCTATAATGACTAAACTCCCTTTTCTAAAAAAAAAAAAACCCCAAACAATAAAAATTTTTTTTTACTTTATTTGCTTTACTTTAGTTTTGGTTCTCATTGTTTTGGGCCGCGAGTTCTTTTGAGTCACGATTTTGGCAAACATGACAAAAGGTTTCGACACCCCTGCTTTAGAGTGTTGAGGGCCACATAAATAGTTGCCATGGGCCGGATTTGGCCCACGCGCCTCCGGTTTGACATGTGTTGTGGAGGGTCCAGAGTCCTGGATTTACAGAGGATGGTTCAGGTTGAGTCTGGTAAACCATTTTTCTGTTGGCATTACTTTTCGGCTCATTATCCTGTAGTTTTAATGCTTCGTGTGTTTTCTGGCAGAACTTATCAGATACTTTGTTTAATTTCTTTTAATAAACTGTCTATGCTGACTCACCTACAAAGTGATATTATGCAAGTTGCATTTTTGCAAGAATACCCACATGCTGTACAGCGACGCAGTCCTCTGCAGACGGTTCCAAATTAAGTCGACTTAAAATCTCTTTTGCTTTGATTAAACCTTCCTTACTCCTAAACAAAAGCAAAGGTTAGAAAGAGATTTAATATGTTAGTTTATTATAACGACAGGTATTTTGTAGAGTTACTTTGTGGACTTACTTCTCTATTGCTGAGACAAGTTTGGTCGGAAGTGTGCCTTTAGTCAGAAGCTCTGCGGTGATTCTCCCCTCAAACAGCAGCCCCTCTCGGGCCATCTTCACCAGGATGAGACGCACCAGCTCCCCCATGTACATCCCACTGACCATCTTCTCAAAACTGCAGGACACAGAAAAAAACGGCTGTTTTTGAATACCTAATAGTGTTATAATAATTCAACCTTCTCATCTTGTCTTCAGTGACAACCACAAAATTTCAAAGCTTTTCTTTGTTTTTTTTGAACAACTTTTTCTTCCCGAATTGCACAGGAGGTATTTGTGTATTTCCAGCCACATAGTGCCATTTTATAGTGCAATCAAGTTGTTAAAAAATCCTGCATATTTAAAACATGACTAAAAATATTTGACTTTGTAATTTGACGCCTTAATATTGGCCTCTGTCTGAGCCGTCTTCTTCAACCTTCCAATGTCTCCAATATCGGTTCATGCAAAATAAACTTCTCAAGACTCCATCAATAATATTCTTTTCTTGAAAATCTTCCATAAAGCCCAGATTGTTCCCCTGATCTTTACTTAGATCAGCTCTCTGTACCTGGAATGTCAGATTAGACGGTCGGCCATGTCTTGGTAGGTGTACCGAACTGTTTCCACTTTCAGATGATAAAATCTCTCAGATGATTTTAAGTTTGAAATATTGTCTTCTAAACTGTAAACTGCTTTACACTTTCTCCCTGAGCTGTCTGCTGTGTCCCTTTGTCTAATTGATGCTGTTTATTCTCAAACAAACCTCAGAGGCCTTCGTAATTCATACTGAGATTAAAGCATACACTGGTCGACTCTATGTAGTCCTGAGAGCAAATCCTCCGATTGGAAACCTTAGAGACCATTGATTCTTTTCAAACTCCACTTTTTGGTGGATTTTTGAATGAAATCTCAATAACTTAAAAGGAAGCTGTGGTTCTAATGCGACCGACAGTGAAAAATATCAAAACAAAGTAAAGTAGCAGACCTTCTCATTGAGCTGTTTTGACAGTAACTGCTGTGTGAAGACAACCGCCCTGAAGGATTAACTCACAGCTGTTTGCCCGGGTTGAGAGAACCTCGGTCTATCTCGATGTCAAACTGTGTCCTGAGGTCCTCCAGACTGCCGTCGTCCCCGAACGCGCCCCACTCGGTGTTCACGCACATGCGGCCCTCGTCTCCCTCCACCAGGTCGATGTGACGCAGCTCCTCCATGTAGCAGGCGTTGGTGCCGGTTCCTGCAGGCACAAAAACAGAACCAGCGCTTTAACTCACTACGCTAATCGGACCCGATCCCCTCCTGTTCCAACAAAGCCGCACCGATGATGATGCCGACTTCGCAGCGCTGGTCATCGAAGCCGCAGGTCATCATCGTTCCCACGGTGTCGTTCACCACTGCCATGATGTCAGCCTCGTAGTCCTGAAATGGATAAACCGTCATACGGAGGAGTTTTTCCCGGATGTCTGGGCCGACCCACTAGGAATGATAACGAGACTCACTCCTCGTTTTTCAATGGCTTTGTTGAGCAGCTGGACGACATCCGCCCCTTCTACACCGCTGGCTTTGAAGCGTTTTGTCCATTTTATCAAATATCCCTGGGAAAAAAAAATGCAAAAGAAGCATTTCAGATTGGATGTCAAAACCTAAAATCTTCAACATCTGGTCTCAGCTGCAGCTTCTTTAAGAGATGTTTACCTCGTCCAGTTTGGTCTGTCGGCAGGGGAAGGAGAAGGTAAAGCCAACTGGGAGTTTCTTGTCTTTGATGTCGTGTTTCTCCATGAAGTTTCCGAGACACTCCGCCACATGGTCGAACAGCTGGAGGAGAGGAGCGGAGGGACAAGGTGAAGGGAGCGGAAGGGAAGCTGCGTTCGTGTTCCTGGACTTTGAAATGAACTCACTCTGGTTCCGCTGCCGTGCATGATTTCATCCGGCGTGTCGTAGACCTCACTCTCCATCTGAACGGTCTGCTTATTCCCGTGGCTCACTTTGACACGGAGGATCCGGAACGCACTGCCTCCCAGATCCAAAGCGATGAAATCCCCTTTCTCTGTCGATTCAGAGACGATGGAAAGAGGAGGAGAAGAGATTACTTTGCAGGAAAGAATGTACGATTTTGCAAAAAAGCCTTTTCAGGTTAAAACTACAAACCTAAGTACATATATTTTCTTCAAATTTAAATTGATAAAACAATACAAATTAAGAAAATGATGCTTAGATTTCAAGCTTCTATGTGAATTAGACTCTAAACAGTAACCTTTGACTGGCCCATTCAAATTTTGATCTAAACCGGTTTATTCTGGTTCTAGTTGTAAGTTTAATCCTGCTGGAAAGTCTTAAATCTTCTGGAGCCTTGAACAGGTTTTCTTGCAGAGCCGCCCTGTATTCATCATGAAAGCTGCAAACATGTTACGCTGAATATGGGTCACTATGTGACAAACAGCCTGACTCCAAAAAGTAAAGAAAGGCAAGCCTCATTAAAATGTCTATTCTGCAATCAAAGTCATGCAATGTTTGTCAAAAAATAATGTAAAATAATAGAACAGGATCAGTCTGTGCTCTGTTGTTGGATCATTCTCCATTCAAGGCAGTGTTACTGTACTTTCCTGTTTCTTCTTGTACCAACTTACAGCTTCAGACTATTCAGTCCAGGCGCAGCATCCTGGATGTTCTGATGCTTAACATCACCAGAGGCTTTATGGTGACATTAATCATCTAGTCAACGAGGAGGATTTTCTCCTTTGCTAATTAAAAGTTTTTATTTTAAATCTGTTTATAAACAAGGCTGGGAAATATAACATATGCAGCTCTGGAAAAAATTAAGAGACCCCTGCATTGAAAACCATTGAAAACCTCCTTGTTATTCCACCAAATACTGATTTCTGAACTCTTCCTGAGTTAAAACATTTGTATTGTTGTTTTCTTTGCATTATTTGAGGTCTGAAAGCACTGCATGCTGTTTGTTATTTTCACCATTTCTCATTTTCTGCTAATAAAAACTAAATTTTTGCTTGGCATTTCAGATACAGTTTTCAGTAGTTCATAGAATAAAAGAACAATGTTCATTTTACTCAAACCTATAAAGGGATAAACTGATAAACCTATAAAGCAGGGCAAACTCAGATAAACTGATCATTTTTAGTGGTTTAAGAGCTGTATATTTATGCTGGATTGTGTAAAATACACTAAAAGCTGTGAAGAGTTGCTATTATGTTAATTTATTAATGAGTTCCGTCCAGAACAAGTGTCCTGTTTTGTTTGAGATGTTCATATTGATTCGTGATGGTCTGTTTTAAACAGTTTTTCTTAAAGGTGAAGCTTTTTTTAAACAACATTTCAACAAGGCATGTGGAGTTTAATCTTTCTACTATGTAATGTTTAATAGTTTCAGATTCGATAAACCACATAGATTTATTACATAGATAAGTCTACTTAAGATTATTCTGATATTAATTATTTTCTACTTCCTGTTTCTGTCCACTACTGTGTTTTATACAGTACAGCTCTCATTACAATGGCTCAGTACAAACGTCACTGGCATGACGAGAGGCGCTGATCCGAGGTATTGATCATGAAACAGCTTGAAAATCCATCATGCCTGTGAGCAGGAATCACTTTGAATCAACGTTAATTTAACAATCCAGATGAGAGAGCAGCACAAGAACCCACAAATATTTCCAGTCGGGGTTTATCCCTCAGGAATACGAGTCTCTGTGGGTGATTACCAGGCTTTTATTAACTCGATTCAGGTCAAAACATCTAAAACATGAAGAGCAGGATGAAATCTACTTGACTATTCTAGACACCAAAACATTTAGTTTTTAAGCAGGGCATTTAATTCTGAAAAGTAAACAAATGCAAGAAAGATTAGTCTGTGTAAAAATAGCAGCAGCATAATCCTGGCACAGACCCCAGGATCATGATTAATCTCAGAGGAACTAACTCACCTGTTCCATCCGGGATGGAGCGAACGAACGTTGGCAGCATCTTCAGTGAGGCGGTGGCGTTGGTGTCACTGCCCAGACCTCTGGTCAGCTCCGCTCTGAAGCGCTTGGTGATGTCCAGCAGCGTCTCATCAGAGAAGCGCATGGCATACAGGTACTTATCAATCTGAAAACACACATCAGGAAAACGACATCACATTATTGGTCGTAATTAGGGAATAACCGATTTATTGGCCAGCCGATTTATCGGTGCCAATTTCCCTAATTTTGGGAAATCAGTGATGGGCCAATTTTTACATGTGAAGCCGATCTTAACCACCGAGTTTATCTACCTCGGCAAAGATATTTAAATCAACTGCTATCTTCTTCTGCTGTGCTGTGAGAGAGGTTTGACTAGCAGACCGGCCCACCAGGTCAGGTCTATATGTTTGCAGTTAATAATAGTCATCTCACTGTTGGGAACTCATCAACTTCCTTGCTACATTTAGCAACATTTTAGACCAAAATAAATTGGTATCGGCCAAAATCGGAATCGGCAGGTCAGGAGTTTTTAATCTGTAATCGGCGATCGGCCAGAAAACTGCAGTTGGTGCACCTCTAGTCGTAATGTGATTATAATTAAGGCTACAACGAACGACTGATTTAGTAATAGAGTATTCTGCAGATTATCAATCGGATAAAAAAAATTGTCACATTCTGCTGATTTTTCAATTAATCACTTAAGCTTATTTTATACAATATTAGAAATACATTAAGAGATGTAAATAAAAACACTGTTCAGATTATTCAGATTTGAATAAGAAAAAAAAACATTATCTTGCCCCCAAAAAATGCATCTGCAGCTAAAACGTACTCTGCCTTTTCTGATTGACTTCACATCAACACAGCGTAGGGATGATTTGTTGAATATTTTCTGGATAACCAATTCATAATTAGATAACAAAAATGCTAATAGGATCTTTTTTGTTTGTTTCTTGTGCAGAACAGGAACCACGTGATGCTAAAACTGTCACTTGAGGAGTTCTGTGAAGATCATACTTACAGATTAAGATTTTTATTATTATATAGTTTTCATACAGTTTTGACATAATTACTGCTTACTCTTTTGTTCTTGCAACAAAGGGCATTTTTGTGAGTCTGCATACTCCAATTAACGATTAATCGATTACTAATTTAGTTGACGATTGTTTCGACAATCGAATCATCATGAAAAATCTGACAAATCGTTTCAGCCCCATTTGTCTCAGATTTTAATCAATGCACCAAATTTTGTAACATTATATATTGAGAGGAGAGTCCAGGATGTGTCAAACCATCATGTCAGCATGATTCTTTATAGGTTAAAGAATTAAACAAAATTACCCTAAAAGTCAACAATCAGTAACAGAGAAAGCAATTCAAAAGCTACTCTGATTAGTAATAGTCCAAACTCATCTGATAAAGAGCCATAAAGTAACTATCATGGTTTCCGGCAGCCATAAAGCTGCCCTGCTGGCTCCGCCCACTCCACTGGTCATCACTGATCCTCGTCAGAGTCGTCTGGACTTTTAGGAAACAGGATGTTGAACAATTCTGGTGAAATTCAGTTTTACTTCACACACTGCAATAAAGCAACAAACTTTATGTGATATGTGTGGTGAAGGAGAATCAGGATGAATAAGAATCAGCAGTGATCTCAGTTACAGTGGATGTGTGTGTACGCTGTGGTATCCATTCGGTTTTATGTGGGGAAAAACACAGTCAAGTGGAAATGTCGCAAGTTCCTGTTTCATGAGTTACAACATTTGCTATTTTCTGCAACACCACGATCTTCAGGACAGACTCAGAGGGCGTGAATAGTTTAACGGGAATTTTAATTTTATAGATCAGAAAAAATTAAAGGGCCAGGTCAGCCTTTCTGACTCGCAGCTAAAACAACCTGAGAAGGTTGAACTGAATAAAAACACACATTGACGACGATAACACTGCTTTATCTGAAGGCTCCAACATCACTTCTGAATGAAAACACTGGGATAAAACAATATTTTTTGGAAGTTGTCCATGTTTTTTTCAGCTGAATTAGGACTGTTTTCCACTATTGAATGCAAAAATGACATCCATTTTTCTCAATCAGGTCGGATTTTTATTCTAATTTGATTCAGAGAAATTGCATCTTCTGACTAAATTGATTACATTTTTGTGACATCATCAGTTCATTTCTGTTAATATTTCTCATCCAAAAAAGGTTTTAGGAGGAAAAATTTTCCTAACAGAGTGTACTAACTAAATGTTAAGAGTAAGTATGTGTAAATTAAACATTATGTCTTGACTGTGCTACATTTTCCGTCTCTTTTCTGTCCTGATGGAGTTTCTCCTCCTGCTCGTCACTCATTGATCCCAGGTTCTCAGCAAACCGATCCAAACGTCAGAACAAGTCATGCGTTTTGATGCTCATGTTGCATCCATAGTTCAGAAAGTTGACCTGATTGAGCAAAACCAATGTGATTTCTGGATGCAGCAGCATAAAAATTACCCTGGAACAGTTGAAAAACCCCAGACAGTGTAATGGATAAACACACAGGACATTTGTATTCAGTAAAAACAATTTCTCACTGCCAATTATACTGTAGGTGTTAAATTCCTTATATAAGCTTTAAATATGGTCACGAAAATGCAAACCAACACCTCTGACTTCTTTAAACTGATAAAAAAATAAAGTCATACTGACTGTTAAGAGTTACATTATCTGCTTAATGTAAATGTGCTGACATGACTCCAATATTGTACCAGCAGAGATTTATAGTTATACAGTACATGACAATCTGAAGTGTTTAAGCAGAAGGAATCATATCTTGTTTCCTAAACAAAAGACGTCCAGTTGCCACCATTATATTTCACTCTAGACATATAGGGTCTTCTCTTAAAAATTATCACATTTGATAAATTCCAGTTTTGATAAGTGGCAAGGAGAGGTTTAGCATTTAGCTTCAAAATGAACCAATAGGAGATTTACATGCAGATCACATTTTAGCAGCTTTATTCTGACATTTCACACCCGTCACGATAACAAATGTTGCTGGGCGATAAATTGTCCCCGAAATTATTGCGATAAACGATAATATTGTTGTTTTGACACCAAGTGATATAATTCATGGTATAATAATGTAGCTTTGCAGTCTGACAGAGCAACGAACTTCCAATGGAAAACATTTCAAATCTCCAAAATAAATAAACAAAACAACCAAAGACAGAAAGAGAGAAATAAAACCCAAACACAACCGAACACACAAATGAAACAAGTTATTTATTATCTAAACAAAATTGCCCTTTAAAAATATTAATCATCACAAGGGAAATTGTAAAGCTTATTTCATTTATTTATCAGGCTTAGCTGCGAGCGTTATTTCCGAAGACACAAGTCAGCTCTTTGGTTGAACATGTCAGATTATGATGCAGCAGATAATTATTACTTTTTCTTAATATTTTTGATATTTAAAGTTACATTTTAAAACCGCAACCTCACCGCTATGCACTCCTATTACACAAGTTGTGTAGATTAATTGGGATGCATGATACATCAGCCTTAATTAACATTGGTCACCGCCGATGCTGGTCTTTACTTAACATATTGGTAAATTATTGAAAAGATAACATACTGGATACTTTATTTCAGATTGCATTGCATTTAAATAACTCTTCTGGTGTGGAAGTTGAGTATTTTTCCATCACAGCCATTGTTCGCCGCTGTTCGCAAATGAGCCACTTAAGTTTGATGGTTGTACTATCACAGCTTCCAACTCTGTGTTTATGCCAACCGCTAGAACTCCCCTCATGTCCATCGCGGAGTCTCTTCCTGTTGGAGCTTCAATAATTAAATCATTATTGCTGGCTACAACTGCTCTGAAACACAATGCGTGTTTAATCGGCGTCCAAACTGGATGATTTTAATGTTCTTCCCATAAAAAAGCAGCGGTTTTAAACTCTGCTTTCAGCTAACCAACAGCACAGGACTTTCTCTCAGCTAATCCTCTTGTTCAGAGGCTGTGCTCCTCCGTCAGGAATAACAATGTGCTCCACAGGGAAGCAGGGAAATAAGAAAGGCATCCTTAGGTCTACTTGAACAACAAAGTGTTCTCAGCTGCCCAAATTGATCTTTTGTTACAGCAAGGAGAAGTTATCAGCGATGAAACTCCAAATGGTCGCAGGGGGATGTGAAAAAGTGCAAAAGTATCCAAAGTTTGTTTTCTTTTGTTCTCATATTTTCATGTTTCAGATCAACAAACATTTTTAAATAAATCTGATATAATCAGATTAAACACAAAATACAGCTTTCAAATGATGAACTGCTTGTTTTAGCCTAGCTAAAAACATCAATTGGCTCCAATAACTGACAAAGTTTACAGATCTATAAAAAATTTTCAAGAATGAACAACCTGTTTAAGGTCATGCAGCATCTCACTCTAATTTAATTCTGAGCTTTGACTGGACCACTCCAAAACCTTACCTTTTGAAGCCAATCAGGGTTGGGCTTGGTGGTGGGCTCCTGATAACTTTCCTACTGCACAACCAAATGAGGTCGAATATTTTTCTTCAGGTTTTTCAAGTAGAGAGGAGAATTTATGGTTCCATTAATTACAGCAGGCCAAAAAAGGTCATGAAGAAGCGAAGCAGCCATAGAACGATTCACCATCACCATGTTTTACTGTAGATATGGAGATGTTCTTCTAAAATACAATTACTTCATGGGATGCACACCTTCCAAAACATTTATACCTAAAGTTTGTGGATCATCAAGATACTTTTTGACAAACTTTAAAGTCAATTGCTTTGTTTCTCATGTGTTTTTGAATTTCTCTTGGTAGCGACATGATGGGTGGTTTTTTGAAATCTTCCAGCCTACTTCATGTTGTGAGACAGGTCCTATTCCAGAGGAGGCAGATACATTTTCACATAATTAAGATGATAAAACTGCTGTTTGTATTAACCGAAGTTGCTGAAATTATGTGTTTATATAGAATATAAAATGTGTTTGCCAATCGGGAATAATTAAGCTCAAAAAAAGAAAGTAAATTACTTTGTTGAGGTAGGAGCGATACGTTTCCACCACTCTGTTCCTGACTCAGGATGAACCGCAGCATTTCTGACTCAGCATTTTTTGCTAATGCATAAGCATGTTTTAAAGCACTGCATCATCTGATCCGACAGAGCTCTAACAAGTAGAGACTCAGAATAAATCTTTTGCTTGGAGGTTAAACTGCTTAGTTTTTCCTCTATTGACATTCCCTGAGGTAAGACTGAATCTCCAAACAGTTTTTGAAAAGGTCCCACGTTTCCCTCAACTCACCTCCAACACAACTCAGAGTCTGCTTTACAACTCCTCCCCCCAGTCCTTCCACCCATCCTCCTTTCTGTTTGCATTCTTTTCCTAAACAAAGCCCCGTCCGTCTCCTTCACACACGGAGATTCAGGAAAACTCAATGCAGCTACGCAGCGCGTGTGTGTAGGTGCATGCAAACACACACAGCCTCACTATGTGGAAAAATACTGACTTCCACACTGCCCCCTTCTGTACGGTCTCTTATCCCAATATAAGCGCGCGCACGCCCACACACACACACCCATGCAGACATGGCGAGCCGCCGCTGCAGATGGGAACTAGCAGCGTGTCAGGAAGTCAGACAAGGTCAGCGCAGCAGATTCAGCTGACTGAGTGGACGTCAGCATGAAGAACCTCAATATCCTGAATACTTTTAGAACAATAAAACCGTTCAAACTTCAACTTTAACTCAATTTTACAAGAAAGTTTAAGCAAAACATTTCCCTGTTTTAGTTTTTGAGCTGGAAAAGTTTTTATCTATTTGATAATTGAAGCAATGATAAACTCCACATTGGCAACACACCTGCCGATCGCTGTGCGCAGGCATAAGCCCTCTGCTGTCACCTGTGGTCACATGGTTCAAAGCTGGCCTATTTTAGGGAGGCAGAGAAAGGAAGAGAGCAGGCGTAAAGCAGGGAGGGAGATGTGTTGTGTTACCTCAGGCACCGGCTGTAGATGAGGGCTGTTTCGCCTCTACAGGCCGGGATCTGAGAAAGGCAGCCTCGAGGGTCGCCATGTGTGATTTGGGGGATGATATAGAGGTAAAAACAGACGTGGCATGTGCAAACTTTTTTTTTTACGCATACAAAAAAAGAGAGAGACTATTGGTGACGTCATTCAGAAACCTTAAAGAGAAAATACGTGACTCTAAGGAGTCAGAGATAGCAAAGTTTTGATATAAAATCTGTCTAAATTAAGAATAAATATTAGTTTTAACCCCGGTCTTACGGGAACTGATAGTGAGTATTAGATCCACAATAGCCTATACACACACACACACACCCACACACACACACACCCACACACACACGCCATGTTGTAAAATCAGCTAAAACTGGTCCAGTTAGTTTTTACACAGGACTGAGACTTCAAGGCAACACTAATTATCCTTCATCATTCACAACATTCATGCATTATAGATGTACTGACTTTGAAGGAATGTTATCCATTGCTTCTCTTTATTATTTTTTTCCTTTTAACAAGAAAGCAACACAGATATAATTTTGAAATAGTGCTGCACCAGCCAAAAACTGAAACATTTCCCCAAATCAGCTCTAAGCAATGACTAAAACAATTATCTGTTCATTAAAAATATCAAAACTTAAAGCTCCTACTTTCTTCAGGCACTGAATGCATCAGCACACTTTATGTCTTTGGGTTATGTTAAAACTGATTGGGAGGTTTATTTCAATGTGAATGATCTGGTCACTTACTGTTGGATTCAAGCAAACAGAAAGTACAAGTACACGCCACAGATGGCCAATTTATTGTATAAAAATGGACAGGGAAGTGGATATTTACATACACCCCAAAAACCCAGGATGAATTTACTTTCTCTGTCTGACCCTGATGAAGGCCACAAGCCGAAATGCGTTGATCTGCAAATAAAGTTGTTTCCTAGTACTTCGAGTGTTGTCTTCACTTCACCAGATCTTTGCTACATCGTAAACGTGGAGCAGATTTTGTCACTACAGAATCAAAGCAGAGGATTACAAAGACGGGATACCTGTGAGGCTGTTTGAGTTTTTATTCCAGGTGCAACACTTTCAAGCTCTGCTAGTATTTCTGCCCAGTTGGAAGGACTTTTATTGAGATGCTCAGACGTGGTATACATTTTAGTGATGGAGACTCTGTAGCTAATAAGAATGGTGGAAATAGAAAAAAAAGTGAGGAAAATATGGGCCCATAATACCAGATATCACAATTGAACTATTAAATATCCTACAGATGGAAGCACATGTTGATGTTGCCCCTTGTAGTCCTTGAAATTGCTAGAAATCTGCCCTTCATCTGGCAGACGCAGATATTAATCAAATCCAAACGAGCAACTTTATATAAAAAACAAACTTACAGCAATTAAACTGTATTCCTTGTGCCCATGTATACCATTTGTTTTTTTAAAAAGGGCTTTAAACTTACTATGTATGCAGGAATTTATGTTCTAATTTTCCTTTTTTTTAATTCAAAACCATATATCAGTAGCTTATATTTTCTGTGATTTGTGTACAGAAACAATAAAATATACATTTGTAACGATGTAAATGATTGTTTTTCTAATATTGAGGACACCTGATATTTACATGGGTTAGGAATACCTACAATAAAACTTAGCAAATTTGAGTCAGTTGTAACTAATATCACCGTTGCAGGAGTCAATAATATCACTAGTTCACGTGCAGCTCTATGAATACATATTTGTGTGTTATCGGGCTGGACAATAAATCAATAACAATGCATATCGCGATAGACACGTGGTCAATACGAATAGATAATACATCAGATAGAATATTCAATACGCAGAATATTCACTGAACTCCGATTCAGAACCGCACAGCATTCTGGGAGATGTAGGCAGAGGAAAAGCTAGCTGCTCAACCTCTTCCGCCCAGCTAAGCAAAGTTGGTGGAATCAACTAATTCACTCACTCTTTTGTTACCTAGCAACTCACTAGGTAACAACCTAACAACTCCTCAGGTTGTTACTTAGCAACAACCTAAGGGGTAACTTGCACAGCAGCAGGTTAGGTATTACCACCGTGATTCATAACTGCTTAAAAATAAAAAATAACAGCATGGAGTAAAAACTGTGGATAAAACAAGAAACGTCAAGCCACCAGTTTGGCAGTATTTCAGCTTTTATTACAAAAAACTAATCAATAATTATTGATACTGACTGATATTGTGATAAGTTGCTGTGTTACAGTCCTTAAGGAGGAAAAAAACTGGCTAAAGTCAGTATGAGCAGGTTGGACCCAAAAGACAACTGCATATCGGCATCAGCCGGTAAAAGTTCGATCGGTTCACACACACGACCTAGAGAACAGATATAGATCTGAATCAAGTTATATCTGTGCTGACCACCGCTGAGCGGAAGACCGTGAAAGCACAACTTTAACAGGAGAACAAAAGAAACTCGTTGACCCTGAAATTATGACCTGCCTCCTCATCCGTGAGGTCGCCTCTCCAGATCACTCACTTCCTCGTCCTCTCCGCCACACCTCCCAGTCTTACATCACGGCTCCAGTCATACGTGCCATCCCTCTTTACACATCCTACTACCCAAACAGTGCGGTTAGTCACGTCTCACCGGGCCACGTTGAGGAGGCAAATGTCTCCAACGGTCAGGAAGGTGTTTTTTTTACCAATGTTTTAAAACCAAAATAAAAGTCGGTATTTCCTGCTTGACTCGTACATTTCAAAGCAGTGCCGACATGTAAAGGCAAGACGGACACATGTGAGTGCTCTCCTCTCAGCATCCATTGGACAGTCAGATTGGATGAATAATTGAGAAACAGGCTCACCTTTTTTGCTTTGTCATCCTTCAGCTCTGTGAAGAAGTAGGCTAATAACTGAGCTGCGATCATCCTGCTGCTTTTCCCTGCTCAAACACTCATACAGACTAACTCAGAGACTCCTGTCTCTGCTTCCTACCCGAACCCACAAAAGTTAATTTAAACAAAAACAATTTTTTTAAAAAAAACCTAACTAAACTTCTGTTTTGAGCTCTATTTCCCAGCGCGGAAGATTTAAAGATATATCCCGACTCCAATCCGTTGTGATTCTAAGGCAACCGGACACTTTTTGAGCTCTTCTGTGTGAGAGAGATGAAAGCCAGGAAACACGAGTGAGGCAGAAAGTTGAGGCTGAAGCAGGAAGGGCCACGCAGAGCGCAGAGACGGCCCACTTTCTCTAAGCTCATTGGGTTTGTGCCGCGGATGACTCCGGTAGGGAGGTTGAGAGGGGGGGAGGGGTGCTGCGGCCTCAGCTCTGCGCTCTGATTGGCTGCTCAGGCGGACTCAAGTGATGGAGGAGGAAGAAGGAGGAGCAGAGGAAGGTCAGGGGGAAACTTTGGTTTTAAGGAAGCCCCGGGCTAAATTCTGGTTAGCATGCTGTAGTAAGACAATGAATCACCGTATACTGCCGTGTATTACCAGAAGCAGCGTGTAATTCTTTAGTTATTCATCAGCCACCTCAGCAGGATGTGAGGAAGCGAGAGGTTCCCTTTAGCTCCCTGCTCATTTACTCTTAAGTTACAATCAAGGTCAAGGAAGGAAGAGAAAAAGTTTTCTTGATAGCTTCACTGCTGTTTGGGAACAAGGATGCTGATTTAGGTTAGTTTATGCTTCTCCCGTGCATCTGTTTTAGGAGATACAAAGTTCAGGTGGGGCTTTGTGACATTCAGAAGGTCACTTCAGCAAAAAAGAGAACTAATTACTAAATCTGTCCCTCAAACAATGCAGGAGTATGGGGAAACAGGGTTTTAAAATAGGGTTTTAACTACCCTTGTACCCACTTAATTTCAATTCAGTCTTATAAAACAATAACATCAAGTTGATTTTAATTTGTAAAGAGTTTCCTTTCCAAGTATCAGACTTCGCAGCAATTGAATAAGCATGTTGGGTCAGAGGTCAGTTCATGGCGTTGAGTTGTTAACTTTGCAGCAATCTCCCAAACTCAGCATGCATATGGTGACAATGGACAGAAAAACATTATTTTAACAGGAGGGAGGAAACCAGCAGAACCATACTCTGAGCAGTATTACTTTAAATTATTAACATTTTATTATCATTATTATGCCTGCAAACAATACCAAACCTTTTCACTTTGTCAAATAAATAGCATTGTGTGATTGCAATTTATTTCTTTTATTTCCTGCTGGCTTGACTTTTGTTCTGTATCAATCTGCTGCTGGTCTGATTTATAATTTATGATTTAGTTCACGTGTGCATGACTGCCATTTTGCTTTTCTGTTTCCGCAACAGCTGTTGGCAAAACATTATTGACGGGTGTTTTCATTGCTTTTCTCTTCAGCATAAATGCAGAATGACCAAAAGAGGAGCACTTACCTGTGCTGAAAGGTGTTTTAATGCACCTGCTTTCTACAAGGGAACACTGTGGGTCACAATGACTCAGCACTTTATATGGCCACTTTCGGACTCCATAGTCCTCTGAGACAGACGCTACATCACCTTCCTAACAAGGACTGTCTGTTCTCTGGACGCGCTCCATAACAAAGGAAAACCAGTGCTTTCCTCATAATGGGGGTTTGTAGTGACTTCCATTTAATGCTGATATTCCCAACACAGCAGTTTGGTTCAGGCTTTGCTTGAAGTTTTTATCATAAAATCAATGCAAAGGAGTGACTATGCATCAAAAATGCCAAGAAGTGTTTGTTTTAAGAAAGAAGGTTCCCTGAAATAAAATTCTTCCACATTTTCTTGCGTTTCGAGTCTAACATCTACCTACTACATGTCAGTGACTTTTATTTTCTGCAGCACCAATTAAAACTCTCCCTGCCAACCTGTCTGGGCTTGTAATCTTAATGCAGGAAGTGAAAAGCAGTGAGGGTTATGCAGCTTATGCAGTCTTCGTGTTATGAAAGAAATCGTGGGATTTATGTGCTAATGATCACTTTTTTATGGATCTTACCATTGATCCAAACACCTTCAGCTTGAAAGAAATGTCGCAACACAGGCATAAAGCAGCATTTTTGGGAAAATCCTAAAAAATTTTACCTGTTGGTGTCTTTATATTTACTTAAAAGTTTGAAAAACTATTTGTGAAGAAAGGGAACAGAACCATCTTTTGGACTGTTGTTGAGGTTGAGAGAAGTGTTTTGATTACCAATATCCTTATAGAATATAAATAGAATTAATATAAACTAGAATTTCACTTCAACAGCTTTTGATCTTTGATTAAATAACAAAGGCAATGTAACGTCTGAATCATGGCTGTCCTGATTATGTTTTCAGCTTCCCTGTGTTCGCTTCTTCTCTTTCAAATTTTATTTATAACATACTTTTTTTATTTTGGTTAACAGAAATCATGAATACAACTATCGTGAGCTGCAAGCCTAAACGAAACAGAAAATTGAATAAAACGTTGAAAACCTGATTTTAGGAAAATCAAACTCTTAACAAGCATCTTTTCAGCACCTCCTAAATAAATGGAAACTTTTCTGTGATTTTTTTTTAAGCCGCTACTTTAAAGTCAGAAATAAAAAACAAGCCAAAAACTGGAAAATGATGCTTCTAACCTAACAGTGAAGGACAACAAACACAGTAACATTCCACACACTTTTGCTTTAAAATTTCCTCCTCTTCAGTATCGTGACTATCTGTTCATTTTCCATACCTTCTTTGAGAAGTTTTCCATGATCCAGCTGTCATCACAGGAGTGTCTCTCTCTTTCACTGCCCACTCCATACGGGGATCTAACACAAGACGTCAAGCTCATATTATAAAAGAACAAAAGTATTCTGACATAGAAATTAAAGCACTACATCCATTTTATGACCCAGGGGAACCAGCAGCTCAGTTCTGCCTCTCTGCTGGAAACTATATCTGTTTTTTATGTGCATGTGTGACCGACAGTGAATGTGTGTCAAAGCTCTTATTGTTGGTTTGAATAGGAAGCAAAGACACACGCACGCATTGTTCTGCGCACAAAGGGACTCGGACACCTTGCTCCCTGAGGAATGACCGATCAGACTGAAAGAAAGAGATCTTAAAGCTGGAGGTGAAATATTTATGAGATGAGGGGAAAATGTTCAGAGTGTGGGGGTTCTGCAGGAGCTCTGGTTGCAGCATTACTGCAGCGTCATTGCGTGTGTGATTCAGCGGGGAGACAGTAGGTCAGGACAGCGAGGGATTAGCAGGTGTGACGTCGCCCTCATCTGGTAACACTCTAACATTTTAATCCCTAGCAGATTAACCACTGTTGCTTTTCATTCTGACATTTCTTGCTTTGTCTTTCCTTGCTATCTGTATTTTGGTGCAATGGATCTTCTTTCGTCTTTACTCAAACACACACTCTTATCTTCAAAAAACTGTTAATCTGTCACTGGTTTGAGTGGATTAGGATACAAATATAGTATCATCATATCGTTATACTTGGATCATAACACAGCATGTAAACACAATATTAAGACCACGTTGTTCAGTTAATACTTTAATAAAATGGATGAAATTGTGTGCATTTTCAGATTCTTACAAGCACAGACAGACAAACCAATGGTCACACGGTCTGAGAATCAGCCAAAAAAAAGCTGAACAGAGCGTTTGTTGTTGTTATTGTTGAGAAATCTTGTCGGCAGGATTCCTTTCCTCCTCCTGCTCTTCATCAGCGCTGACCAAACCCCCACACGTTCACAAATGCATAGTGACATAACCATGACTTTATCGGATATTCAGTTACACAAGTTTTATTGTTTTTCCAGATTTACTCTTACTATTTTTACATTTATGTTATCATAAGAGCAGCCAAATGTAAACTTAAGTTGCAATATTTAATTTTATGGAGACTTTTTCAGGCTAAGAGTACTAAGTTGCCGTAATTAGATTTTTTTAAACATATAAAGTGAAATACTGACAATTAAGTGTCTTAGTGTAGGTTCTGCAATAACATTTTGTCCATTTTAGCTTCCGAACAGCTTACTTATTAATTGTAATTCACTACCTGTTCCTAACATTAATGCAAAACTGAGTCTCAAACCAAGAAATGAGGTTTCGAAATAATGAATTTTTAATATCCAGACTCTAGGCAAATTTTAAAATAATACACCACCTTTAAGAAATCACAGCTCAATGTAAGAAATAAAATTTTGCACAAGCAGGAGACGTCTTATTCTATAGACTGGAGTTCTCACAGGAAATAGAACAGAATAAAATATACTTTATTAATCTCCCAGGAAAAATTGCTTATTCGTTGACAAGCTACTTTATCTAAGGTGTTAAATAGTAATAAAACAAATGTAAACATAAGAGTTTCTAAGTATATATCACCTAAGAGAGATGTAATTCATCCAACCATATGCTAACCATAGACAGTATGTGAATGTTTATGTGTCCTCCTCTTTCTAAAACCCGACATAAACCCTTATATCAGGAAAACTGAGAGTCTAATCAGTGCACAGTTAACAGAGGCATGTGGTCGCACAGCTGTAGCTTTGACATATTTTCCCACAGCGCTCTGATGATTAGAGACTGGAGAGCTCTGCTTGGAGGAACAGAACAGCCAAATACGAGTTCAAAACAAAGTTAAATTCTTATATTTACAGCAATTCTTGCAAAAGAAAACTATTTAGTCAAGTCAAAACCAACAAATGCAATTTTGTTGGAATTAAACCAACACAAGAGAAGTAGATAACTGTGAAGAGAAAGGAAATTATACATGGTTCTTCTACAGTTTTACAACAAAAAATCTGAAACTGTGATTTGTGTATATATTTAATCTTCCTTAATCAGATAATCCTAAATAAAATCTTCTGACTCCCTTAAGAAGTCATGAAATTAAATAACATGCAAACAGAGGTACAACAGAAGGTTAAAAACCAAAGCCTTACAAGGGCCTAAACATGTCCTATATCGAAATTCACTTGAAAATATTTCCAAGATTTGAAAACTGATCTTTATATACGTAGTCCGCCAAATGTTACTTTGCACAATTCAGATTTCTTTCTGAGAATCCTTTGAAAACAATTTGTCCTTTTCCTTCCACTTCACAATGATTCACTACTTTCTGAATTTCTAAATCCTAATCATTTAGAAATTTATAGATTTATAGAGTGACAAGAAATTAAAAATGTGATCACTGCATGTGTTTATTATAAACAAACCTCACGTTGAACCATAAAAAGAGAAGAGAAACATTTTTCACAAGTTGGAGGAAAAGCAAATCTAACCTGTGGCAGGGCATGCTGACTATTTACTGTATATAAGGTCCCTTAATATAATAAAAGTTACCAGACAGTCACTCTTATATGTAAAAATCCCCTAATTTAGGTGTAGTTCTATTAACATTGAAAGTTATTTGCACTTTTTCTCTCTTCTGTGTTGTTTCTGGGGAAAGTGTTATCATTTCCTGTCCTGCACGGTCACATCTCCTGCTTCTGTCGGACCACGGCTGCAATGAGGGCGGCACCTTTCCCGCTGCCCTCCTCTGACGGCAGGAAGGTCACATTGCAGTGGGGAGCCATGACCCCCACAGTCTCTTTCAGGACCTGCGAGAAACTACAAGCAGCGGCAGAGAGAATAAAGCATTTAGCAATTAAAGGATGATTCACACAGCAGCAGCAGCAGCAGAGATAACTCACTGAGGATGCAGTTTATACAGAGCGCCGTCTACGCCCACAGCGATGCTCAGACGCTCCAGCCCTCGGTCTTCTCTGATTTTATCCACCACTGCTGCCATTCCTGCTCCACACATCTGAGCCGCGCGACGTGACACCGCCCCACACACCTGCACAACAATCGAAATGCTCATCTTCAGCTAGCTGAGACACATAACACCACGACTGCTCAAAACACATTACTCAATATCAACAGCATCAAGCTGCACAGTTATTTTTGAAGAAGCTAAAAAAAATGGAGACATTCTGTTTCTAAAAATGATCACAGGTAAAGTAAAATCTTCTTACAATAGAAAAAGTTGGCAACATGGCCAATTATTACACCAATTATTCGTTTTTAAATAATCAAATTCTTTGCTTTGTCTTGCAGGCACCTCATCTATCCTGTGATTTTTACTGAAAATCAGATTTTAATTAATTTGTTAAACTTTCCTAAACACAGCTAGCGTTTTCAAACAAAGAGCGACTTAAAGCCTTATTTTGTTGTTCAGAATTGACTACATTTTGTTCCATTTGTTCCTATTGAGTAGGTAAAATTATCTTTTTTGGCCCTCTAGTTCTTTTGACCTCATGATTTTGGTCCATGTGTCAAAAAGTTTGGACACCCCTGTCTGAAGGTATTAATAATTTGGTCTTTTGCAGGTTCTGAAATTAATAAAATGTAACTTAAAAGTGTACAAAGACACTCAACACCTATTCTGTTGTGTCATTTTTAAATGAAAGATGAAGTAAAAATAGAAAAACCTTGTAAAAAATAAGACCAATAAGTAACTGGATAAGTTAAAAATGTAACCATAAATGTACCTATTTCTTTGAACTTTGTTTACATATTGATTTCCAAGAGGGATTGAGATTATTCGAGTCATAAATCAGACATTTCCATGTGTTTTCCTAAAGAGGAACATTTTAAGGAAGCATTTCAGGTCAGTGTGACGAGTTACTCTTACCGAGGGCTTTACTGGAAAAGTGCTAAACTCTGCAGGTCAGAAGCTGTGACCTGGAAATAACCAGCCAATCTCTGGCTGCATATCTTTCTATACTGCAGATTAGTTGGTTACTTCATTCCCATAAAAGGAAGGGAGGTTTCCATTAGCCACACCCTAAAACTTGGAAATGTTTGGAGGCGTCAAACTCAATTTTAACTTGGGACACATCAAGATCATAAATGACCTCAAAGGGCCAGTTGTGACAAAATTCGTCAATAAAACTATCAATTAAACTATTAAAATGTGAATAAAAAGGCATTCGATGAGTCCTTCTTAAAGTTAAATAAACTTGTTTCACATTAAGCAGAATACAGATAAAAACTAATTTGATTTGATTGATAAAATAATATTTAGGCAATATTTCTGAAGGCTCTCTTTATGTGTCTCTCTAGAGTCAAGAGGGCTGAATAAAAAGCAATAGCGGGCCGGATTTGGCCCCCGGGCCTTGAGTTTGACCTGCAACCTTTACAACCTAACGAACCATTTTGCTGTGAGGACAGACAAATAAAACTCATTTACAGCCATAAATGTCACATGGCTTTTTGAAAAAAGAAAGGACAAATATCTAGTGTAGGAAACTTGCTCTCATTTTTTAAGAACCACCATGTTATTCCTGTTTCCAAGATTTAAAATAAAGAACCTCATAAAAGTGGATGGATATTCTTTTTTTTTGTATTCTGGTTGGAAAATGTAGAAAAAAGTAGATCTAAAACAATTTATTGGTACTTTTCATGCCATTATTTTTGGAAATCCAGTGAAAAACTGCTCAAACCGTGCATTTGTTATATCTATATTTTAAAACATTAACGGGTGTTTTCTAATTTTTACTCAAAGTTATGATGAGCTATTGTAAAAGGTTGCAGACCCCTGATCTACGTTATATCAGATTAATGTTTTAGTAATCTTCATTTATTAAGAATAATCTTACTCTTCCAGGAGTTAATAAATATGAAACCTATAAAACTTTACTGAGACATTTGAGTGAAAAAGGGAAACTAGGTGTTAAAAAGTGGAAAAACTTGAACCTATTAGTTTAAAAAAAAAAAATCAGTTTACAGTCAAATACAGGCTTTAAATGTTTTACACAAGATTTAAAGTATGTTTGATCAAATTACTTACAGAAACCTGTTGCAGTTCCCTTTAGAAAACTAGAAAACTGTTTCATACCTCCTTGACAATGATGCTGTCGTCGCAGGTGCCGTGCAGCCCCAGCTGCTGCAGAATAGACCTGACCTGCAGCAGAGCCAAGCGATCGCTATGCAGAGGAAACACAAAGCAGCAAACATTTAAAACTGGAGAAAAGAAAAGAAAAACCCAGATGGGAATGCGCCTGAGATATTCCTAAACCGCTTCTGCTACCTCTCTATTTGTGAGAGATATTTTGTTTCAAATATCCCGGGGGTTTTTAAGGTTTCGGTGACGTGTCCTTTGAACAGGAGGCCTCTTCGGGTCAGATCCAGTAAAACCTGTCTGACGATTTCACCCAGATACATCCCACTGGTCAGCTTTTCAAACCTGAACATGAAGCAGAAGAAAATAACTCGGCTAACGAACACATTCGCATGGAGAAACAGGCTCTGCATGTCTCTGCTGCTGCTGGAAGGAGAATAATAATAAATGAGGAATATTGGATGACCTTTGTTTTCCAGGGTTCACTGAGTGCATGTCCACCTCGGCATCATAAGGTGTGATGATGTCTTCCAGACAGCGGTCATCGCCCAGACCGCCCCACTCTGTGTTTACACACATCTTCAGGTCCGACTTCACAGCAGCCTGGAAGCAAACAAAAACTAAACCATTAATTAGGGCTGCATCTAATTATTATTTTGGTAATCGATTATTTGGACGATTAATCAGCTAATCGGATCAAAAATTGGCACATCCTGTTGATTTTTTATTTAACCACTTAAGCCCTTTTTATGCAATATTAAAACTACATTAAAAGATGAAAAAGAAACAAATAATTCAATTCTTGTTTATTATTTTTCCAATTAACCGATTAACAACTGGATAGAAAAAGGTGATCAATAAGAGATTTTTGAACTGGCTGAAGCTAAAATTGAGAAGTTCTGGGTAGAATATTTTCATAGACTAAAGATTATTTTTTATCTTAAGCGCAAAATATTATATATACTGTATATAATTTTAGGTTAAACCTATATGATGTTCATTAGCAAATGGCCTTTTTGGAGATTGTTTACTCCAGTTAACGATTAATTAATAAATTAGTTGATTTTTTTTTTTTCTCTCTCCCCTCCAGGGTTTTTTTTGTGGGCTCTAGTGTCCCTTACATGAAAGTAGGCTGACAGGAGAGGGGGGAGGAGACGGGGAAAGATACGCGGCAAATGTCGCCGGGTCCAGGAGTCGAACCCGCGACGGCCGCGTCGAGGACTCAAGGCCTCCAAACGTGGGTTGCGCTAACCACTACGCCACCACAGCACGCTCCGGTGGACGATTATTTTAAAAGTGAATTCATCACGATAAAGACAATTAATTGTTTCAACTCTACTAGGTATGGAAGAGGATTAGGGCCCCTCAACAAAAAGATTTCAGACTTTAATCTCAGAATTCAGGATTTAATCAATTTGAGAATTCAGACTTTAATCTCAAGGTTATGTCTTTAATCTCATATTAAAGACGTAGAAGTCGGATTTTTTTTTTCAGTGCCCCTAATCCTTTTCCATAAGCATGAATATAATCTCTTCATCCCTCTAATTTCCTGCAATCTGCCTCTTTACCTCGCCTTCCTCTCCTTCCGACGTCTGTCCATTTGTCTTCAGGATGCCGTTGCTCTGTTCCAGCTTCTCGATGTTCTTCAGTTCTTCCATGTAGCAAAGGTTGGAGCCTGTTCCTGAAACACAGAACGCCACCTGGTTTTAGTTTAGACATTTTCACCAAACGTTTTCACTGTTTCCCAGTAGGAATACATCATATCAGCCATTTACGATGCTCCTTCTTCAATTGGTTAGGTTGAATCCAGAGCTGACGCCTCTCTACAAACCTTCATGCTGTCATAACCACAGTCCCAGTGATGAACCAGAATGTTTTTTATTCGTAGAGACTCTCTGTCACATACCTGCAATCATTCCAACTTCACATTTAGGATCCTCATAGGCGCAGCTCATCATGGTCCCAACTGTGTCGTTGACTAAAGCAACAATGTCCAAGTCAAACTCCTGAAGGCATGAAAAACACCAACACACACGTCACTGAATTAGTTATGCCTTACAAAAATACTCACACCTCTGGGGTTTATTCTTTTAGATTTTGACACATTAGAAATTTCAAAACATTATTTTGATTTTATGACAGACCGACACAAAGTAGATCTTGATTGTTAAATGGTTTATTTGAAGGGGTGTGCATAAGACTGATATAACACTGTCATGAACATGAATGAGTCTTCATGAAAGTGTCATTCGCTAAATAATGACACTTTTAATGCAAAGTTGAATTAAAAGAACATTAAAAGAATGACAACATTCATAAACACTCATGAAGACTCCAGTTGTGTCACGTTTACGTGAGTCTTAATGCTGCAATTTAAACTAAATAATTATTTCACAATATGCAAGAAAAAAACTGCCCTCATCTAGTTAAAGAGCCACATTTCTCTCACAATATCAATAATTTAAATAATTTAAATTCTTGTTTCAAATTGCATGAACAAAATTTCTAATCTGATAATGAATTTTATTAAACATCACAATAAATTCAGCTCAGAAACATTTAGTGCGAACAAAACGTTCTCCTCAAGCTTTGCAAACTTAATAAAACACAGGAGTCAGATCAATGTAACGCACTTCCATCTCAGGATACAGAAGCATGCCGCTAAGCATTCTGGGAAATAGTTCCCAGTCCTGTCTTTATCTTCTTTCAGGTTTTTTAAGTGTTAACCAAAAAATTCTAGTTTATTCAACTCTTTATTCCCTGCAGGAAGGCGAACTTTCTTCAGCCCCATGTAGTCCAGGAAGACACAATATAAAAGTTAACACAACTTACTACTGTAAGTTTATTTTTAATATTTAGGTTCAAAATCTAAAACTCACTAAATTTATTAGACTTAAAGAGTAGAAGATAGTTGACACAACTAAATGTGGCTGAAATGTTTTACAGTGTCGACTTTTAATTGAGTAAAATATGTTGACGTAGAAGTGCTACTCTAACTTGAGTAATATTTTTGGCAACCCTAACCATGAGTTTGTGTTATTTGGACTCACGTTGCGTCTTTTGATGGCCTCTCTGAGCATGTTCACAACATCTTCTCCTTCACAGTCCGTAGCCTTAAAGCCTTTGGTCCAGCTCACCAATGTGCCCTACAAAGTTACACAATCATTTAAATAACAAAATAATGCTGGATGTTTTGTTTTTTTTAAGTAAATCTAACAGAGCTCAAAGTGATACAGGTTCACCTACTGTATCAATGCCTGACTGCTGACAGGGGAAAGAGAAGGTGAATCCTGCAGGAAGGCGAACTTTCTTCAGCCCCATGTAGTCCAGGAAGTCACAAACACACTGAGCCAAGTGGTCAAACAACTGAGAGAAAGAGATTTGACAAATCACTGAACTGGATTTTATCTTCTGCTGAAACGTATTTAGACAAGCTGATATACGATTGTCTATTTCTCTGTAGAGTTATTTTGTTTGCATGACGGCAAAAGGCTTGCCTTACCTCCTCTCCAGTTCCCTGCATTATCTCCAAGGGAATGGTGTAAATTTTATGGTAAAGTCGAGATTTTTGTCTTTTAAATCGCACAAGCATGGCTCTGAAGTTCGTTCCTCCCAGATCCAAGGCAAGGTATTTCCCACGCTCTGAAAAACAAAAGAATTTTGATGAGGACTGAAATGTTTTATATTAGAAATAAATTACGATAAGATGGTAGACAGAACGGTGTGTCGCTTGGAGAATGTGGGATGTCGGGGTGAAGACCAGTTTATTTTCACACCTGTGCCGTTCGGTGTGTGGTATACGAAAGAGGGAAGCATTTTAATGGTGCAGCCTTTGCTCTTCAGCCCAGCCTCCAGGCCTTCCCTCATCCTGGACTTCACCAGCTGGAGCTTCTCTTGGTTCAGAGTGAACAGAGACAGAGCTTCACCCACCTGCAGGAACAGAGAAACACCGTGTCAGGTCTCCCTTTGCACGTCACGCCACGCTCTCCAGAACTCCGCCATGACGGTCGTCAAAACAACCAATGCGCCTGTAACCTAAAACTGCTTCTATTTCGTTGATCTCACTTTAAAATGGTCACAGGATGATGCGCGGTCGGCTGCACAAACAGACAAGGATGCAAACCCAACCTGTCATTTTATTGTAACTTTTAATGAGAAACAATATGGCGGCCACGGATAGCAGCCGTTAATAGCAATGGCCGTCTGCCGTCGGTGTAATCGTAGATTTGCAGTAAACACTTTTTACAAGGCAAGAAGAAACGTAAGTATGATTAGAAAGATATTAAATATCGCATTATGGAGAAGGTAAGTGTATAACCATTAGTAACCATGGAGACAGTGGCACCATCATGTAGCCTAGCATGTATAGAAAAAAAACTGGATAGCGTCTCGTCTTCTGTACGTTTGTAAGGCTCCTCCGGTGTACGGGGTTTATGAAATAGTGACATAAATCATGTGGTGTGAATTCAGGCAAAATCGGTAATTAGATCAACACGTTAAAAGAGGGAGGAAGTACTGATGGGCTTCTAAGCTAACTAAAACTTTTATAAATACCGCCGTCTATGACTATGAGCCCCAACCAGGTGTGTTACGTTCACAGACAAATTAGCTCGACTCGAATAAGTGGACTCCATGAATAAACTGGCAAAAACAACTTTGGAAAACAACTTCAGTCGCTCTGTTCAACACTCCCGTCCTACACTTCCGACGTCTGTCATGGCGCCTCGAATGATTATGTGACGCAGTTCCAAAGGGTCAATACCAAGGAGGGTTGTTTTTGGTTCACCTGTGAAGAAAACGTATACAGACACCTAAATCTGATCTGATCAAGCAGTCTGACCTTTCGCCTCTGTGATGTCAGGCGCTGGGCGACCGCTGCCACGAGGGCAGCGCCTTTGCTGCTGCCGCTCTCCGAGAGGAGGAACCTGACCTGGCAATCAGGAAGCAGCCGCCGCACCACCTTATGGAGGCGCTTAGGATACCTGAAGAAGTGTGAAAGTGTGTGAGTGAAGCAGCAACACACTACCCTGTCCATGAAACATGGCGACGGCAGCATCATGCTGCAGGGATGCTTTTTTTTTTTTTTTTAGCAAATAAAAGAAACTTTGGACCAGGAATGGAGCCCTGATATGCTAATTGCCCCTCCACCAATTAAAACGCAAACGATTCTCAGGACTTTTTTTCAGCAAAAAGCAGATACTTACTCCACTGCACATGCATATAATCATATAATTTATTTTCAAGTTCTTTTGTGTCTTTTCCCTTTCTAATGCCACCCTGGGCATCTGCCAAATCAAAAACTGCTATTGCTTGGGAACGGAGGGGGTCTTGGCTTCTTGCAATTCAAGAACAGCAAGAACACAACTAGAACTACAATCGCTAAAAATGTGTAGATTATAGTTTAGATCAAACAATAATCATATGTCCAAAGGGCTTAGTCAAAGTCCAGACCAAAATCTAATTGAGAATCTGTTACAAGACATAAGAACTGATGCTCTTTATGCAACCGGGGGAATGAACAACAATTTCAGTCGGTTGAAGAGTGGAGGTGATGAGGCACGCTGTTAAAAATGCAGCGAAATGTGATTCTATATTTGCTAAAAAAAAAAAAAAAGTTTGAAAAGCATTTCTGTGTAAGATCCAAATTAAATACAATAATGCAGCAAAATGTGAAAATATTGAAGCTGTATAAGCACTTCTGCATGGCATTGTAGTTTATATAGACTAAATCTTTTAAATATTTAACTCTTAAGTAATAATAATTTTACCTGTCACGGTGAAGGACCCCAAAAAGATTCACAAGATTTATGTTTTTGGAAACTCTTACAAAAATCTGACATAAAGCTTGTAGACAACTGATAAAAATCCATGTAAAATCAAATGAGTCACAAAACAGGCAATAAAGGAATATAAGAAAGCCCTTAAAATAATATAACAAAGGGGTTAAATGCAGCAAAAACAGGGCAAAAGACAAACAAGCAAATAACTATTAATTTTCTGTATGAGTTGTGATAAATAATGGCTTGTTGTTTCAGAATTTAATCGGGTCCTAAACTGCCTTGAGAATAAGTCATTTCTGTGCTTTTGTCCTGTGTTATTCACTCCATATAGTGTGATTTTTGTCCATGACGACTTACTGTGGGTGTGTTTTGTACACAGTGCCATCAACGCCGACTGTGATTCTCAGTCCTCTCAGGTTCCGGTTCTGCTTGATCCGGGTTAATATGGCCGCCAGCCCCGCCGCCACCAGATTCGAGGACCTGAAGGACACGATGGTGCTGATTTGCTGAACAGCGACGCAGTCGTCAGGTGAAGGGGTCAACTGCAGGTGAGTCAGGATTTCCTTAGTGTTTATCAGACCGTTTATGTACCTAAAGAAGAAAAAAGCACATTATTAGAGTTCGGGCAGTTTCCAGGTATTGTGAAGCAAAAATATGAAGTGGGCTTACTCCTCCATCGCTGCCACATCTGCAGTGGTTATCTTCCCTTTGGTCCTCAGAGCGTCTGACACATGCCCATCAAACAGCAGTCCCAGTTTAGCCATCTTCAACACAACCAGCCTCACCAGTTCACCCAGGTACATCCCACTGACCATCTTCTCAAATCTACAAAGAAAAAGCATTTGGGAAAAGGTATAAAAAGAGTTTCGGATGAGTCAGAGTCACGTCGTATAAGAAGAAACAGAGAAGAGTTTGTCTAACGTTTGTTTTCCGGGGTTGAGGGAGGCTGCATCGACGTCTCTGTCAAAGTCAGTAATAAAATCATCCAACGCCCCGTCGTCTCCGAACGCGCCCCACTCGGTGTTCACACACATCCGGCCCTCGTCTCCCTGAACCAGGTCGATGTGACGCAGCTCCTCCATGTAGCAGGCGTTGGTGCCGGTTCCTATGCACACAAACACACACGTTACACCAAACGTACTGTATATACACAAAGCCACGCGTGTCTCTACATCACTGCAGATCTTTCAAATTTTTCACATTGCAAACTCATGTTTCACTGCAAGTTGATGTAGTTTTATGTGATGAAATAAAATTAAAACGTTCAATTTGGTAAGGGTGCTGAAGTAATACATGATTTCAAAATCTGAAACATGTGCCCTCTTTAACTCTGCTGCCCCTAATTTAAATCTAGTTCAATGTACTCCCAATAGTAAATAAAGTCCATCTGTGTGTAATTTATTCTCATTATAAATGCAGCTGTTCTGTGACTCATAGTGGAGGCAGCATCATGCTGTGGGGAAGCTCCACTTAAAAACGTCTCTAATTTATGGTAAAATAGAGGGAGCTGTTGGTGCCAGAATTTTACCGTATGTATACGGATTTTACCACATAAATACGGTAAAAATATTTATATTTTATTTTATATATACCATATTTATATGTTGTATATAAATATGGTAAATATTTATAGGGGAAAATCTGTATTTATATATATTTAAATACAGAATATTCACCTGTATGGAAAATATTTTCACCTAGAATTATGGTCAAATCTGTAAAGAATAAAACTGTATTTATATCGATTTTGCCATATATAAATATGGCAAAAATATTTATATTTATATATACAGTATAACTATGGTAAATATTTATATGGTAAAATCTGTATTTATACGTATTTTATCGGATATATATGGTAATAAACGGATTTATACGGTTACCTTCTGGCAACCACAACTGCCGGTGTTTTACCGTAAATTAGAGACGTTTTATTTACAGTGTAGTGAGAGTTGATGGGAAGATGAAAGGAGCTACAAACAAGACAATGACCGCAAATATACACCTGGATTTACTGTGGACATGTTTAGGTCAAAGCATGCACGTCCAATTTCACTGAGTTTGAGTTGTTTTGCAAACAACTGGCAAAAACATGCCTCATGAATGTATGTATGTATAATACTTCACAATTATGAACATCTTTGTGTTGGTCAATCTTATAAAATCTCAGTAAAATACATTTAAGTTTGTGGATGTAAAAAGGTAAAGACACTTTAGCAAGAAAATGTAAAAACTATTTTTTTACTAACAGCGTAATATCAACAATGGCCACTAGGAGGAGTCAGTGGATTCTTAAAGATGTCTTGTAGTGTCTTTATTTTGTAACCGGATAACAACAACCTATAAATTATTTTTACATAATTATTATTTCCTTTCTCTTTTTATTGCTAATATTAATATATTTATTTATAGATGAAATGAAACAGATAAAAAACAGATTGATACACTTTGCTTTTAGATTTTGGAAGTCTTGATGTGCCTTTGGAAATAACAAATATATTTTTCAACCTTTTATGTCTATTATAATCAGTCCACAACAAAACGTGACGATATAACTTGTATTGAAATTATAAGAAGACTGGGTATATTTTAAAACATTTGAAAGGTATCGGCTGAAACGATGCGAATGTTCGTCTTACCGATAATGAGTCCTACTTCACAGCACTGGTCATCAAACCCACAGGTCATCATGGTCGCCACAGTGTCATTAACCACTGCCAAGACATCTACGTCCATATCCTGTGGCGCGCAGGAGAGAAAAACATTAAGACACAAGCTGCATGATGGAGGATTACATGAGGAAAAGCTTGAAATAAAACTTGTAGCTTTCTCTGAGGGTTTTTCTGAACAATGGCATTAATGATAAAAATGTTGCGGTGGATTCTTGTGCCGTACCCCGGTTCTGTCAATGGCTTGCCTGAGGGACTGGACCACATCTTTCCCCTGAAGGCCGCGAACTTTGTAGTTTTTACACCAGCTTAACAACAATCCCTGCAGAGCAGAAACGGTAAACGAGAGGGATGAACTCGGGGTCGTCACAAAGCAGATTTCTGTGGATGGAGGACATCCTACCTGATCCAAACTAGGGTGCTCACATGGGAAGGAGAAAGTAAAGGCTAGCGGATGCTTTTTCTCTGGACTCATGTTCTTTTCATGCAGGAAGTCCTTCAGAGACTCTGAGACATGGTCAAATAACTACAGATGAGAAACCAGACAAAGGAGAGAGAAGGAAGAAAAGACCTCAGCTCATGTTCTGTTTGCAACCTGACCAACATTATTATTTTATTTTACCTCAACAGCTCTCCCTTCATGCAGCTCCTCTGGTATTGGATAAGTTTTCTCCTCCATCTCCACTCCTCCCTTCTTAATACCCTCATCCTCTCTGACTTTCACTCTGAGAACCTTAAACTTGGAGCCTCCGAGATCCAGAGCCACAAACTGTCCTTTCTCTGCAGGCGTGAACAGAAACCGGGACAAAGTAAAGTCCATCACCTTGCTTCTGCAGTCCACAGGTTAGTTAGTTAGTTAATCCATGTGGAGACGTTTAACCTGATCCATCGGGAGTGGAGCGGACATGAGTCGGCAGCATTTTCACAGCTGCAGCGGCCAGACTTTCTGCTGAAAGTCCTTTCTTCATCTCAGCCAGAAAACGGTTTGAGACGTCGACGAGCTGCTCATCCTGCAGACGCATCGCGTGCAGGAACCTGTCCACCTGTACGGAGAAAAGAACAGCAGGAGAAATCCAGCTGAGTTAAAGGGAAGTGAGCTCCACTGGTTTTCTTTACAAAGAACTGGAAGAGTTATTTTGTGTGCATTTTGAGTCTAGCCTGACTTTTTTAATTTAAAAAAAATAAATTTTAAATAAATATTTTTGCAGCATCTCCTAACAAATATAACTCAGATAATATCTACCAAAGTATTTAGCCAATAAAAATAGAAATTGTTTTCCAAAAACATCAAGACAACTCGTTAGTTTATTGATGCATTATTTTGCCTTCTTTTATTTATCTTATTTTTTTCCTGATTACATACTAACGTCAAACTTAAATACAGCTTATATTTACAATTTTGTTTTAAAGTTAATATCTACAGAACCAAAAGATGTGACTACCAACTTATTTAGCACTCATTTTCATCTTATCTAACTTCTTTTTTGCAAATATTCACAAGTGTGGTATCAGTTTCTATTCAGTCTGGGACTGTTAAATAAATTTAGTGCAACAATTGCCTCCAGAAGACATACAATTTTTAAAGAGTCCTCCTGTGTGTAATTTCATCTCAGTATAATCTGACGTTTCTTTTGAAAACAGAAAATGTGTGGCACAGATAATCAAAACATTGTTCAGGAAAGCAGCCGGAATGATTAAAACTATGAAGAGATTCACGTCTCGATCGGATAATCTGTTTCCAGGACAACTATTTCAGGTGAACTCTATAAAACTGGAATTTCTAGATAAGAAGCAGGAAGTTATTTTTATAGTTTGCCACAATCCATGGAGGAGATGGCAGCCTGAGAAATAATGCTGCACATTCAGCTGAACACGCCACAGTAAAGGTGAAACACGGTGGTGGCAGCATCATGGTACTTCCCTGGCTTCAGCAGAGACAACTAGCTGTAATTGGAGAAAATATAATAACTAAAATAAAAAATGTGGCTTTAAAGGTAAGCATGTAGCTATGGAAGAACCAGAGACCTGAACTACTGGTTACTATGGTGATTCATTTATCCACATATATACACTGAGCATGACCACTTTGATGAATATCAAGAACTTGGAGTGAAATAAAAATACAGGAAAAAACTTTGAGATAAAGCAGGATAAAAACATGTACATAGATTAAAATAAAGATTTTATTAGGAGCTTAGTATTTATGAAAACGTAGCGCACATTTATTTGGAGACGTAACTTGTTGAAATCTGACTTTTTTCATGAGTTTATGAAACTGTATCTCGCTATCCAGAGTTATTACTAATGTGCTATCTCTGCTTGATTTAAACACGTGCATCTTCTCTGGGAGTGTCGGTACTTTGTCCCTGTAAGACCAGCAGTTAAATGACTGTGTTGAGCAGCAGTGTGTGTGTGTGTGTGTGTGGGGGTGTGTGGGTGTGTGTGTGTGTGTGTGAGAAACAAAGAAAGAGGGAGATGTTAATCATTAAGGACCAATGGTAACACAGTAACTACTGATTACAGCACAATATTACCTTGTTACAGTGCGACTTTATATGTCTAGTTTCTTAATTTTAGTAAGGTGGCATGTAAAGCAGCTTTAATACAAATATTTGTAATTTTAGGAATATTTTTTTGTCATTTCTTTTCAGTCAAATTCTGAAAACCAAGACAGGACTGCAACAGAAAGAAGAACTTTAAATAATTTGAACTAAAGCGCTAAATAAATGCAGTTATTACACAGTTCCTCTACATCATCAAGTTGTAAATAAACAAACAAAATGCATTAACTCTTCCGAGTCTCACTGAAGAAACTCCTACCTTCTTAGTAGGATCCTCCTGAAGTTTGGAAAAGAAGAATGAGACAAGATGGACGGCTAACATCTTTACGGTCCAAACAGGAAGCACAGAAACCGAGGGTTCGTTTGTGCACCTGTCAGAGCGCAGAGAGAAACTGAAATGACTAAAATACAGAAATCTGTTCAATGTTATCTCTACACATTCTGAGCCGTGATCAACCTCTGCACCAACTCAATGATTAACAAGCCAATCCCCCCCATCGTCATCATCACACGTAGTCCATCCCTCCTGTAGTTTCACTGAGTCATAATGGAGTAAAGTTTGTTAGTGCATTGTTTTCACCTGTTAGATGCAACTTTATTAAAATTTAAAGAGCGATTTCTCTCATTTTTCTCAGAATATCATTTAACATATAGAAAAAATGAGTGAAATAACATGGATTGATGATAGATTCATATTGAAATATCCTACAAAAATGCAAATATTTTAAAAATATTTTTATTGGCAAATATCTGCTTATATGTACAGACATGAAAAATACTGAATTTCACCTTTACAATGAAACAAAGTCTCTCATTATTTTAGCTCAAACCAATCTGCAGTGATGAATGAACCAAACGGGGAAATTCACATATCAAAGGTAACAACTTTTATGCCACTGATTTCTCTCTTTCCAACAAAATCCTTCCTTAGCTACACAGGAAAGTTTGTTTTCTGGGATTCTAGGTTATTCAGGTTGCAAAATTAACTCAACAGCTGGGAGTTAACAGGAGTTGTTTGAGTTCACCCATTTGTAGCGAATATTAAGCGAATAAATACTGTGGAAATATTCAACAGCCCATAAATATCCACGACTCTTGACCCGGTACAAATGTCCAGAAGCAAAACCTGCTGTTGTGTCCATCCACAGTCAGTCCTGATTCAGAGTTCCCACATATCGTTAATGTATAAATCCCAGCGTTTTCCAGACTCAACTTCCCAGAATTCCTGGTTCTACTTGCACTTCAAAAACAAAATCTAACCAAGTATTTTTTGTCTAGTTTCTAAAGCTAATGTCTAAGCACACTTAAAATAAGACAAACTAACTTAAAAGTACATTTTCAGCAAGATATAGAGGCTTTATAAGAATAAATACATATCTGTTGGCAGATAACATATAACAAGGAAAAATTTCTTGTCAAATAATCTGCCAATGAAACTAAAACTTTTTCATCAATAATAAGGAATTATTTACTTAAAACAAGCCTCTATTTCTTACTGAAAAGTCACTTGTAAGTTAGTTTTGTCTTTTTTCAAGTGTACTGAGATATTTGCACTGGAAACTAGACCAAAATACTTCATCTAGTATGTTTTTGCAGTGTAAGTCCAAATAACACAAAGAAACAAAATGAAAGGAAGACATGGAAGGAAAGACGGAAATGAACGAAAAGTTCTATCAAAGATAGAAGAAAAGAAAGGCCAGAAAGTAAGGAAAGAAAGAAGGAAATAAAGAACTAATGAATCTGGGAATGAAGTCTGGTTTTGCAGGTATTTTTCTTGGAAAAAAACTTGGAACTGCCATATTTTCTTCTCCATTAGCAGTAATTCATGATTAGCAACCGCTAACTTTTAACAGTTCTGAGTCTTTTATTTCTTGTTCTTTCTTTTCCCTTTGATGCTCTTGTTATTAAGCTCTTCACCGAGTAAACTTTGACCCCCGCCTTCCTGCCTCAGGCTCTTCGACCACTCCCTCTGCAGCTGTTTGAGCAGATCAGGAGTCAACAGTCCATCCTTCACCAGGCGGCTCGCCAGAGATTTCTCCATCGTCCCTGCCGAGCTTCTCTGACCTCTGCTTCTGCTTCTGCTGCCGGCAGCAGCTGCAGCGTTTTGCTCCGGCGGGTCGCTGAGGTTCGGGTCACTGGCTCGGATCAGACGGGTGATGTTTCGGACGCCCTGCTGGATGATGTTGTCCAGTTCCTGCTGGATTCCCCGGATGGCGGCCGTGTCTGGAAACATATCCATGAAACGGTAGCTACGGAAAACCAGAGAAAGGATTAGATCTGTGAGCGTTCAGAAACTAAATCCAGGCAGAGAAACCCGTGTGAAGAAGGCGCATCACCTTAACCAGAGGTACAGATCCAGAACGTCATGCACAGCTTCTAGGTGGACCAGGTCCTTGATGTTTCTGGGTGCAACCAGAGGCCAGCCGATGTGGCGGCAGACCCAGTCAAACGTCAAAGGCTCGTCTCGACTAAACTGACGCGCAAACTGCAACGTTTACAAGGTTTGAGTGAGAAAGGCAAAGCTGTGCAGGACAGTGGAGCTCATCAAAGATGCAGTTTGTTCTTTTCAACAGGAAGTTATGAAATTACTCTGCGCTGATTGGTAATAACACAGCAGCAACAGTGCTCTAAATCCCAAAGGTTGAATCAAGACTTTTATTTTGGAGATTTGTCGGGATGATATGACCATAAACTTTTAGCACTACGACTATAAAAACACTTACTTTACAACCTCCAGTTTAATATTCCTCAATAAACCATCATAAATCTGATCCATTCCTCCCGTGCGAAGCTTTTCCTCTTACCTTTAAGAAGGACGTGCAGACAAAAGGCTGCTTTTTATTAATGGGCGCAGTGCAGAAGACGTAGCGTGACCTCAGGTTGAGAGGAATATGTTGAATCATGTCAGCCAGAAACTTGAAGTCGTCGATGTTGCAAACGAAATACAGACCGTCCACCTGAGAGAGGCTGACGAATATGTCCTGAAAAACAAGGACACAAAACAAAACTGTGTTAAAGCATCGAGGAACTATTTCCTTAGCATTGATCAGAACTTATAACAGTTTTTTTTTTTACCAGGTTGAATAATTTTACATGATCAATCTTGAACAAATGTTTTGCTAAATCCCAATTATTTTGCTTTTAATGAATATAGATTTGTTATTTGAAAAGTTTATTTCCAGTACTGCAGAACTTGATCAAACTGTCTAGTTTTGTTTTTAACTAGAGCAGGTCTAAGCAATTTGGGAACAAAAAATAAAACTTCAAGCTTCTTATTTACATTTGAAAGCAGCTGCTGTTGGCAATATACTGACACCTAGTGGGACAAAGTGGAAATTGCAACCACTTGAACACTTGGCAAATTATATATATTTTAGCTTCTGAACTTTATATTTTATTGCTTAAATTATAGGTGATTTTATATTCTGGGCAGCACTTTGAGTAACCATAGCCGTTTTTAAAGGGCTACAGGAACGACTCTGACTTGATCTAAAAATGTTGGATTTGTGGCACCTGTGTTATTTTACCTGAGCTTTTTTTTTGTTTTTATATTTTGAAGGTTAAAACTTCCAGCTCCTGTAAAACCTGCGTATGGTTCTGACGGATCCAGTATAGCCTTCCAGTAAGAGGTCTCACTTAAATGTTTTATTGGTTTTTAATAGAGACAAACGGCTCACGCTTCTTAAGATCGACTGTGATTTTTATTAAGTCTAAGAACTTTAACACTTGGAAACAATGCAGCCAAAAAAAAAAAAACATCCTCTTTTTTGGGTAAAAGTAACGTTTATCTGATTTTTTATTAAACCAAAAAAAAAGAAGAGAATTAAAGACCAGGTTATTGTTTGCAGAACAAAGATGGTTGGAGTTTATAGTTTGATGCATTTTAAAGAAAAAGGAAAATAAATGTGAATTATTTTAGTACTAGACCAGGTAGAATTGTAGCTATTTAGAGAAAACTAAGAGAAACTGCAGCTAATAAAATACTATAATACCTCTGTGATTAGTTTAACCTCTCAAATATCAAAAGAAGTAGAAGTGAGAGCAAGACTGGGTACATTGCTTTACTCACTACAAGGTTGGAGAGTGTAGCGTCAGGGAGCTGATAGGCAAACATTTCTATCTGCTCTGCAGTGGGATGGAGACCTGCAGTCTGAGAAAAACAAGGTTTTTAAAACATGGAGTCACGGTGTGATGCACTCTGACCCTACTGTTGGTGAGACCAGTGAGTGTGTGTGAAATAACCACCTCTATGGGATCAACAGAATGGCTGAGGATTTCCTTCAGGACAGGCAGGTCGTCTCGGTGCATGGTCGTGACCTCTCCCTCTTTAAATACGGAGGAAAATCTGCAACAGAGAGAAAACAGACAGTAAGTTCATCCTGACGAAGAGGAGAGGCATTTTCCAGATGTCCAAAATGAGGAAATAGTCAAACAGAAGCGAAACGGACCTCCCTGCTCGACCTGCAATCTGCAGCGCCTGCGATGTGCTGATGGTCTCCATCTGCTTCTCTCCTTTCTCATTAATGTTGGGCTTCACCAGGGAGTTAAAGATGATACGTCTTATACTCCTGGACAGCATCGAAGGAGGGTAAACAGGCAAAACAAAAAAAGAAAGATCTTTTGCTTTCCTTACTTTGACTCCAGTTGTTGATTTCGTCTAAATATGTGTTTAAATTGCACATAAATACAAATCAACTGTATTTAAATAGATCAGATGGTATAATTGAAATTCCCTTTGGTTTCCTGCAAGCAATTTTCTGTTTGCATTAAAAAAAAACACTTTAATAGTTCAAAACTGACTATATGTCACTTACAGGTTGAGGCCCATGCCGATAGCATCTGTAGCAACCAGGATCTTGCAGGGGTCGTCGGGGTCATTGAACTTCTTGGCCTGCGACAGTTTAGTGCCTGCAGTTCACAGGAAAGTTCATAAACATGTAGCATGTAATAATAATAATAATAATAACATTAAACAAACAAAATCAGAAAACAGAAAAATAAAATGTAATTGTAGGAGTAAGAATACCACTGATTTCTACACGCATACACGGCATCTTTAAAGATAATTTTGTATATTTCAAACATTTTTAAGCTGTTTTGAAACTTTACATCTCTGAACTGATTACCTTTATAAGGTCTGATATACAAAATTACTATTTTATGACTTCATCACATTAAATAAAGTATTCACAGGGTTTTAAAGGATTAATTAGCTCAATACAATCTGAAATAAACCTTATTTTTACATTCAATTCTTCAATAAAGATGCCAGCATTCAACATAAATTAATGCATGTTTGTGTATTTTTGATCCATCTTAGAGGAAGTATTTTTTAACTTGAAATCACACAAAGCTTTCTGTAATAATTAAATGCTTAGAATCTAAAACAACACTGGTTATTTGTCATATTTTTATTTTCAACATGCTAGAAAGAAAAAAGTATAAAAATGACCAACAAATAGCGTGCCAAAAATGAAGAAGTTATTTGGTAATTTATTTTATATCCAGGAATACACAGACAAGTCCGACACATGACTTTTTAAACATTTAAACACTAACTAACATGTGAACAAATTAAATTTATGTTTTCTTTCAGACAGATGGATATTGACCAGCTTATATGTACCTCATTAACACACTCACCTGGAGGTAAACTCCCATAAATTACGGCACATTCCTGCCCTCTGGCCTCGATCTGTCGGTTTAAAGAGTAGATGTCGTTTTTACTGAAGCACACGATACAGTCTCCTGGTCTCAGGTTGTCCAACGTCTCCACAGCGTGATCCAGGACTGAGAACGGAGTCAGGCGTTTGTAGGTGTGGACCTGCGGAGAGACGGGACGGCGTGAAAGAAGGGTCAGGCGGCGAAACCGACACCGACGGGTTAAAACCAGCGTCGGGAAGTAAGGCTGGACGATGCGGCTGGAAAACGTATCACAATACAGGTGTTTCATACCAGTATATTGGCAATGTTGATAATTAATGATTCACTTTTTTTGTTTTAAATATCTGAAATAGTGCCAAACTAGTGCTGCGACCTTTCTTCTTTCCACTCCACACTGTTGTTTTTTTTATTTTTAAGCAGTTATGAGGCGCAGTGGCTGAACTTGAACTGCTTCTGCGGCAGTTACTCAAGCTGTTGCTAGGTAACCAAAGTTGAGGGGGGGGGGGGGGGGGGGGGGACTTGAAACTTCTTTTTACCCAGCAGGTTGTTGCTAGGTAACCAGAGTGAGTGAGCTGATTCTGCCAACCTTTTTTTTTTTAAAATTTTATTTCAAACAAATGACATAGAGGATCTTTAACACAATGACAAATATCACACTACTATGATAAAAACAAAGAATAACCATAGACATTGACAATGCTGGTGTTAAGGTATTGCAATTTTCAAAGTAAAATAAATAAACTAAAAAAACAAAAGTGAAATAAATGTATAAATAAATTGGTGAAATAAAACAATGTGTACCTTTTTGTGTATACCATTTTCTGTCCCTGAGAGGTTCAGCAGCTAAAGGTTTCCACAGCCTACATCCCCCAGAATGCTATTCTACATATTGAATATTCTATCAAATACACTATCTATTGATATTGATCACTATATCACAATATATTGTTATTGATTTATTGTCAGGAAGTTTCCCTTTCAGTCTCACCTCCACCTCCTCTCCGGTGGTAAACATCAACTCCCGGATGAAGTCCACAGCTGCTGCTTCTCCACACACGTGGATCTCCTCGGCACACAAACCTACACAAACAAAAATTCAAAATACTTTACTAATCCCAAAGGGAACTTAAATAACAGAGGGTGACCAGACACAAATCACAGCATGAGAGAGAGAGAGTAGAAATGTTTAGCTTCTGTTTAAATGTTGCAAACCGAGTAGAGCTCTGGTCCACGCCCAGCCTCTGGAGGGATCTCTGATCATCTGAATTTCATCGATTACAGCCACCTCATCTACAGACACACAGAGCAGAGAATAAGACATTATTTAAAGGTTAGCAACAATGTTTACAGATATAATTACATCGGCCCAAGGGAAACCAGACACTATAAGCTCAATATTAATAATTTAATAAAAGAAAAATATAAATTACTTTCATTTTATAATTTTTCCTTACTTGTTTAAGGTTAAAAGACAGAAATCAAACTTTTTTTCCCCCCCAGTCATAGAAGAAAATAAAAGGAGAACAAAAATCCTGACAGTTAAGTAATAATAATCAAACAATAAATCATCACATTCTCCTTCAACACCTACTTACAGGGCGTGTTGACGCTGCACATCTCGATGGTGCATGCCACGTGTCCAGCTGCTCGGCCCTCTGGGTCTACGAAGGTCCGCTCCTCCCCAGTAACCAGGTCACACGGTACACCCTGCAGCACAGACACACAACCCAACATGAACAGCCGTTAATATCAAATGTCACCATCGGAATATGGAAACGCGTACAAAGGAAGCTGAAATATTCTTTGGAGACACTTTAGTTGTCGTGCAAGCTTTAAAATTCAACCTGTGAAACTTCCTTGAACAAGTTAAAATCGAATAAAACAAGTTAGCAGACAAAACCTAGAAACTCCGGTTGGGTTACTAGGTAACAGGGTTGGGCGCAGCCAGGGTTGCTAGGTAACGAGACAGCGCCTGCTGATTATTTATGTCTTTATATTGGGAAAGATTTTTAAATGGCTCATTCTCCAGACACCAAAAGACATTAACTTATTGTCAGAAAATAATTGAGTGTTTTTATAAGTGCTTGGACTCTTTCTAGAGGCATAGAGACTCAAATGGGAGTATAAAAACATGCAGAAGATTACTGTTTGATCTAGGCAGCTAAGATGTTTTGAATCATTCTACTACTTAATGTTTTCATAACATCCATTAAATGAACATGCAACACATGCAAACATCTCCCAAGCGGAGATGTTTGCATGTGTTAGGGTTAACATTTAGATTTTAGCTCCAATCCAAATGTTGCCACTAAGATTGTATATGTGAAATAGAGCCAAGGCTTCAAATGTGACTGACTGAGGCTGATCAACAGTTTTTCAACTGCGATGGAAAAAATAAAAAATGGACGCACAGCGCCGTTGCTCTTCTCAAAGATTTCGTGGGCGAGAAGTTTCAGGGGACCACAGTAGACCCCAGACTTAGCCGCCAGGTAGCGCTGGATGGCATGGTAGGTTTTCCCGCTGTTAGTGGGTCCAGAGTGAAAGATCACCTTCCTCTGGATGGCTCTGGCCTCAGGGTACCTGGTATAAACACAAAACATTCAGCTCCTTAACTAGTGTAACTTTTACAGGGATTTGATGTGATGAACCAAGCAGTAGTGAATCATTTTAATGTGGAAATAAAATAATAAATGGTTTCCAAAATGTGCTGCGCTTGTTGCATGTATTTCCATTCAGACACCCTTTTTTCAAAACAGTCTTTTGCTGTAATTATAGCTGCAAGCTATTTGCAAGGTTTTGCAAATCTATAGACTGACATTTAGACACACTATACTTTGGAAAATACCTCAAACTAAGTTGGTCTGGATGGTGAGGATCAGTGGACTTCAAATTCTCAGCCCTTGACAAAAATCCTCACTTGGATTTAGGTCTAGATCAGGGGTGTGCAACCTTTGAAATCCAAAGAGTCAAACCTGCTTAGGAGTGCAGTTGTTACATTACCTTTAAAAATCAAGATGTTTCAATAAATATCTATTGTAAGAAATCTGTGGTCATTTAAAAAAAAGCAGCCAATTATTTCTATTTTTCAGTTTTAAGATAATGGAAAAAAATTGCAACAAATAAATTTTCTTCTGTTGGACGTTGATATTTGTGGAAATGTGTGTAAAAAAGCAAAAAGCCGACTAGAAAAAATATTTCTGGTACTTTATGTGCCATTCTGTGGGAAAAATGAAATGAGATTATTCCATGAAAAACTAAAAAGCAGCTAAAACTTCCATCATAGTCATTAAGAGACATTGTGGAAAGCAAAAAGAGCCACTTTTAGCTCTATGATTTGTTCAGGCCGATGTTTAGCTGATTATTATTTAACCACTGATTTATGTGCAATGATAACTGAAATGTTTACCAGTTTGCTGGGACTCTGAGGTCGGATATCTTTCTCAGGTCATCCATGCAGTCCAGCATGGGGAAGATTTGTTTGGCATGACGCATAAAGTATGGGTAGATGTCATCGATGTGACCTGGGGAGAAGAAGAAGACGAGATGTAATAAATGTAAACGTTATTCTAACGAATTAGTAGAAACCTGAGGTGGCGCACCTGCGTTGCAGCAGATGTCACTGAGGATGATGTGCAGATCAGCAGGGAGGGCCGTCATCTCCAGAATGTACTTCCTGAAGCTGATGAAGGCTTGGTGGAACAGACGAGCTGTTTGTTCGCAGAAAAATTACTTGATCACAAAAGGTGAACGAAGTTGCATGAATATCAACATGTAGTGAAGTGCAAAGATATTCACACATCCAGAAAATGTTCAGATTTATTGCTACTTTATTACTGTTAGTGCAGCTGAAACACTTCATTTCTTACATGGGGATTAATGAATAAATCTTACTTTGGCACAATATAAACACATAACTCATTGTGGAGTTTTATGTGAAGGATAAATCTAAAGTATGGCGAAACTGTGACCCTTAAATAAACTCCAGTTCAACCATTTGTCTTTAGAAGCTACCTAATTGGTAAATAGAGTCCACTGGTGTGTTAATCAATCTAAATATATATGCAGCTACTTTGTGAGGACATTAGTAAACAAACATCATGAAGACCAAGGACCACAGCAGGCGGGTCAGTGAGAAAGTTGTGGAGAAGCTTAAAGCAGGATTTGAAATATTCCAGGTTAAATGGTTGAACATCTTTTCAAAGACCTGCGTATAAATCCTTAGAGGACCACATCAGTCACTCACCATCCAGGCCGTGGTCTGCTGCCAACTTTTGCATCTCTTTTCTTTTGTAAAACTTGTTCAAGACTTTCAGCAGCTCATCTGAAAATCCCAGGAATAAAAGCAGATATTAACACCAGTTAAATCAACTTTTCTCCGTTGTTAATCAACATTCGCTCAGAATATCCCTCCAAAACAAAGAAGAAACTGTGGATCACTTTTGTCCAGCGGTTGCGTCAGTTCTGCTCCCACGGTCCCATCAGCCGGGTCGTCTGTCTTCAGCGAGACGGGGACAAACAGCGAGGTGTCCGGAGCCTTGGGGGGGACCCTATTAGAGGAAACATTTCTGCAGCAAACCGCGGAACCAGGCAGCGAGTGCTGGAGCAACAGCCTAGAACCAGAAATCACTCTGCAGCCGCCTGCGGTGGTGTGAGCAGTCCGGGTGTTGAAGATGCGTTGAAGCCGAGAAAACACAAAGTACACGGTGCGGTTCGCTGACATTACTGCGGGCGGATATGTAACCGAGCCCCGGTAGGTTCTCTGGACCTTTCTCGAAGTTGTTATTACCACTCCATACTGTTAAACTGCGCGAAATGTTTAGTTCACACAACAAACCCCAGCAGAGGACGGTCAACACATTTCTGGTATTACCAGCGTGGTACAGGACCGCTCTGCCGAGAGATATGCCTGTATAAAAACTTTCAACGAAATTTAATTATTTTATGTTTTCGAAAACGATATTTTAGAAGTCTATTTTAACGTAATATTCTAATATTACGTAATTATATTTTATTTAAAAATACGCCAGTTGGTGGGCATTTTACAAATACACAAATGAGGCATATATAAGGACACCCTTAAAGCTGATCTCGAAGATCGCTTATCAAACTAAGAAGCTGGTCACGATAGATATTTATGCGTTACATTTAATTTCCCTTTGGGATACATTTTTTTATTGAATTGGAAATGTGTTTTAGTTTAAATGCAGTTATTTACGCATTTAAATATATACGCATCTTAAGTGTTAAGATAAAAAATATAAAATATATTTAATGACATGAATACCGAAAGTATTTATTGAATTGTGGTACTTTTGGCTCTGAAAGTAATTTGTTTCAGTTTCTTGAATCTGAAAAATGGCGATTGATCAACTAAAGAATAACGAACTTCTCTAATTCTACATGAGGTACGTACTTAATTTTTTTTACTAAGCGTTCATGCATCCTTTTAGACTTACAGAAGAAAAAATACCTTCAAAAAGTTGGAAAATTACAATTTAAGTCAGTTTCAAATTATGACTGGCTACTTGACATCTGTCAAAAAAGCATAGGGCCATATACAGAAAAAAGTTTTTTTAATTAAAATTAGTTTAATCATTTCCGAATTTTTAGACTGCCAAAAAGACAAAAACAAAGTTTTTCAAACTAAGTTCAGTATAAATCTGCTTTATTCATGATTTTAGCTATATACATTTGAGTTTGGTGTATAGAATATATACACACACATTATCCCATACACACAGTCACACAATGACATGAGTAGACAAACATGCAGAAAACAAAGAGGCAGAGACTGTTGGCTTTGAAGTGTTTTTGACCGTAAAGAAAACCCAACAAATTCTGATCAAAAGCCAAAAAAAACAAAACAATTGTTTTTCAGTAAATTACACCGTTTCCACACAAGATAAGACACAGATTACATGATCAAAACTAGAATATAAGGACAGTGAAAACCTGAACTTTAGATTTGTCTGTTCAAACTAATTGAAAACGAATGCAACACCAAACATAAGAAGCAAAAATAAATAAACATATAAAGCTGACTTAAAATGTGTAGCGAAAAAGAAAAAAAAAAAACTCAGAAAATCTGAGGTGAAGTTGTTTCTTGAGTGATGATAACTTTCAGGAAACATGCCCCTTCAACACAAAGTACAGCACTGAAGAGCAAAGTGTCCACAGATCAGAGCTGGAGGCAGAAATCACATGGGACTGATAACAGTGTCATTAAAGCAAGACCTAAACCACAGGTCTGAGCATCACAGTGGAACATCGTTGCATTTACAGTATGTGGAAAGCACATCCCTTCCTGTGGTTACAACAGAAGCCATAAACCGTTTATTACGATATTATTCTGGATATATTGAACCAGTGGGCTCAAAAAGCTTTAACCCCTGAAGACTAACAAGATCAGTAAATATACAGGCTGATCCTTCTGGCTAGCAGCTATGCAGCGACAACAGAGTCGTGTTTTCCAGGTAAAAGTGGAAGGATGCAACTTCTATCTGTGAGCTGTTGAAATGAGAAGGAAAATGTTTCCCACTGAGGGACTGGTCAGCTGACAGAAAAAATGTGAATGCAAAGGACAAATATCACATTGTGATCACTGAATGCCTTCATTCTAATTAAATAGGAATTTACAGAATTTCAGCAACGAAATTAAAACCGTATCATCCACCAAACACACCCTGAAATGCTTTTTCATTTTTTAACAATATGAGCAAACCAATCCCACCATAGCAAATATACAGTATTTCAGTCATAAGCAGAACTGAGAAGGATCAAAGACAACATTGTGCGAAGACTTTGACATGTCATGACCTTTAAAATAATTTACACAAGTTCCTGCTATAGCCTGACACACACTTTTTAGAGACATATGAATCGATCTTAGCAAGAGTAAAATGCTTTCTCTTCGATATCTGTAGTGCTTTTTGACAGTCAAACAAAAAACCTGCAGATTATTTGACCTAAATAAATCACCTTAAGATAATTCATTTTAAAAAGATATGAAGCTCTGAACGGCAAACACAGTCACATTAAGGTGGAGTTATGCTTTTCTTTAAGTGAGAACTATAGTGTGGGTTTTACGTCGTTGTGGACACTTATTGCACTTGACTCCCCAATTAAAGCAGAACTTCTGTAAACCGCTGTAACATCTTTGTAGTAATAAACCCGCTCCACTATGACATCCTTGACTCTCCAGCTCAGTGAACGGCAGCTCACAGTCAGGTAGTGTATATAAATACAGAGCGTAATTGTCGCCTCGTCCGGTCTTTGAAGCCTTTCATTCTCAGAGCAGCTCATGCAGACTCTACGAAGCGATACTTTTATGTAAAGTGTGCAGAAACGTGTGAGAGAAAGTCCAGAAGCTCTTGATTCAGAAGAAGTGCTGCAGTGGTCTGTAGCCATCTTCTCCTCCTCTTTCTTTTTGCATTCAGCAGACTGAGACTGTATGGCTTCATGTATGTGTGCTTGCTTTGTGTATTTATAGTCCAGAGGAGCCAGAATTAACTCGGCCGTCTTTTCTAATTGGGCTGCTCTTCACGTTAGCTTTAACATTCGACAGCAGACTTGTGTTGTTGCTTTTGTGTGCATCTGATTGTGTGTTTCAGCTCTAGTTGAGAGCGCCATGGTGGCAGCTCACATCCCAAGCTGTGAAGTGGTGAGCAGGGTTTGTGGGAAAAAGGGAAGTCTGAGGATTACTAATGTGTATTTGTGTTGACAGACATTTCTCAGTCCATGGAGAGAGCAGGGTCAGCCCTCACACCTCTGGCTGTTCTGCAGGAAGGAGCTGTGATGCGTTTGCGTGAGTTTTCAGTTTTTCTCGGGTGCGACCTTCACATCTCCGGCTGCTCTGCGGAAACCGGCTGGCTTCTGGGCTCGGGCGACTCGTAGCGCTGGTGGAAGTTTCTTTTCCTCATCTTCTCTGGAGCTTTTCTCCACAAAACAATCTCCTACACACAAAAGTAGAGGGCAGAGTTAATGGCGCACAATTTCACCAAACAGAATCAGGTTTAAAAATTTAATTTAAAATGTGAAAAAAGCAAAATACTGCAGCTGAAAAGTCAAAAGAAACGCTTCTAAATTGTATTCAAGGTGCTGCTGCGCCTGTAGTGTCACTCTAAGAAATAACAGACCTCAAGTTTAGCTAGGTTTACAGCTAAGATCAACTGATTCTGAAGAATTTGTATGGTTGTTGTGAAAGTTTTATGATTTTTATTTGCATACTAAGAAAAATCTGCAGTCATGTTCATAGACAACACTAATGACAAAACTGTTTCAATTTGCAATTTAATAATTTTTGTAAACAGAGTCACACTGATGGTCATTTTTTAGATTAAACCCTAAAAGCTTAAAGTTAACAAAACAAAACTTAAAACTGAGAAGCAGAAGACAAAGACAAGCTGCACAGAAATCTGAGAATATGTGTATAATATATCCATTTGCCATCAAGTAATTTAACTTCCTTTCCATCTGCTTTGTGTGCAGAAAACTATCTGTAGAAAGATTTAAAGTATGTAATTATAACGTTTTGACGTTATAATAATGTTACTGTAATGTTGATGAACTCTAACCTGTACAGCAAAGATTGATTTTGTGGAGAGATGAGAGACTTGTATGGCTCACTAATACAAAGTATCCAGGTGACACATTAAGTCAGAGAAAAGGGAGAGCTGGTGTTAGAATGCTGGTCAGAACTGGAGTAAACATTACAATGTCTACCAATAAGACACAAGAATTTTAGTGCTACAAGTAACAGAAATAATTAAAAAAGTCAACCTGGTCTCACAAAAGAGAATTTTTAAATCCGTCCACAAGTTTCTGGTTAGTTACGCCTCCCAGCTGTTGCTCTCCTGACTTCCTCTTCATCATTGGATTAAATCCTCACTTTACAAACTCAAATTGAAGCAGGAGAATTTTCTAACACTACTTTTACCTTCAACAGACATTATGTGACACATTCATGCTGGAGTTCAGTGATCCCAAAATCACTCTTTGGCAACTTTGCTCTTAGCTGCCTAAAGCTAATTTTTTTAAACACTTTTCTCCACTTTGGACATGGAAATTAGTACAACTATAACTAACAACTAATAACGTTTGAATTGAACACAATTCAAAAGAAGTAGAAATGCAAAAAAAAAATAAAATAAAATATGATAAATGTCCTTTAACAGTTGAAAAAAAATATCTCCTCAAACTTCATCTCCAACAATGTTAATGTTGCCGTTTGTCAAAATGAACTCATGAACTCTTGTGTATCCAATTATAATTTGCTTGTTTTACACAGAAATCAGTGTTTTCTGAGTAATTATATGATGTACCAAATCATCACATGATAAGAAATAAAAGTCAAATGATTCTCACAAACTGAAAATGCGTTAAGACAAGGATTAACAAAATATCCTGTGCAAATTGGCGCAATTTGAATAGTAAAACATTAGGGCATTTCTCCAAAACGGATGTAAAACTGAGGAGTGTCATTTGTTTTGTTTGAAATCTGAACCATTAACCTTTTAAATAAAGTATGGAAACAGCATTTTTTTGTAGCACTAGTTAGGCTAAAAAACTCAAAATTGATGTCCAAATATTTAAAGTCAGCCTTTGGTCTTTGCTTATTTCTGAGTATTAGAAATGATGCATCCAGGTGAATTACCTGTTGTTTAAAGTATCTCCTGTCCTCCTCGTCCACCAGCACCAGATTGAGAAAGTAGCGAACCGAGAACTTCTTATTAACGTCCCTCATGGTGGCCGTTAAGTCATATCCTGGAAAAAGCAGAGCCAGCGATAAGCTAACACCATAAGTACGGTGATTTATAGTTGCAACAAAGCATTCAATGCAGATCATCACATGCTTTGGAAGAAGCCAGGACTTACCTGCCAGGAAGAGTCTGATTGGGATCGATTCCCCTTTAACTGGAGCGCCGTCCATGATCTCATACTTTGCAACCGTTTCCGTCTCGGTTGTAGTGCTCGGACCTGACAGAGACAAAAACAAACTAATTAACTAATTAAGTCTTGGTATTAACTGTTGTGCTTTGATTGGGTTTGTTTTATTTTTTACGAGCTGCTGTTCTGGATTCATACCTATGCCTGTTACCTCCTTCTTGATGAGCTGCAGCTCCATGTGCTGGATTTTAATCCTGACCAGGAGGAAGTAAATCTTCCCAACTATCACGTCCTTCAGGTGGTATCTAGCAGAAGCAAAGAAATATCCTTAAACTCAATGGAAAATAAGGATGTTTTATTAGAAAGTTGAAACATTAAGCCATCTTTCTTACTTGGATTTGTTGTATTCAAACTCGATGTGAAGACAGTCCTCGATGCCGACCTCCATCTTAATGGAGTTGTTTACGTCTGGATAAGTGGCCAGCTGGTGAACAATTAACTCGTATTCCTTTATTAAGTCAGACAGACGGCGGACTATTGTCACCCGGAGGAAATATCTGAGAGAAAAACACAACAAAACGTTAAACCTCAACATCCTAAATCTTTACTGAACAAGATTAAAGTAAATTCATGCAAGTAGAAGCAGGCATGACATTCCTGACTATAATATGTATACAGAGTTTATGGTCTTGATTGATTTTATCCTCTGTCCAATGCAATATTTGTTGTATTTGTAGCAATAACAATCAAAGTGATGATAAAAAAAAAAATTGAGAGATTCCTCACACTGCTTTTTTGTGTACTTCCTACAAGCTGAGCCCTTCGAAAATTATTGTAAGTAAAATTTACACATTATCAAGTCGGTTACTTCAGCAAAACAGTTTCATTCAACAGCACAATGACTGCATTCAATCATATTTTCAAAAATAAAAATTATTCCAAACATTTATCCAGTTTTGGGGGTTTCAGAAATCAGTAAGATTCTTATTTTTTAAGATAAATCACAATTCTCATCACAACCACTTCTCCTCAGTGATGAAAAACAAAACAAAATAAGAGACAGATGCATTTATAATGATGCAAATTATCTCTGCTTCCCACAAGGAACTACAGTATTTTCACAACACTATAATTCAGTCCTAGTAACTATTTCAAATCTGTCGAGCCAGAAGGAAAAACACACAAAGCTATACTTTTAGATCCCAGTATAAATCACACCAATATTTACTGGTCCTTTGAGCAGTCACCTCCCCCTGCTGCCTTTCAGCAGGGCAACACAGCAAGATAACCTTGGACAACGTTCCTACAGTCTGTCTGCACCCAGCAGGTTGAGCTGGGTAGTTTTACATTCGCATACCTGCAAAGTAAAAAATGCACAACAGTAAAAATATTAGCTGCAGCCCAGGTGTTGCTGGTGTACCTTAGCCTGACGTTTGCTCCGATGTAGGACTCATAAGGCTTCTCCACCTGCATGAACTCAAAGTCATAGCTTCTGTTCTGGGTTAGCTCTCCAGGCAAGGCCAGCTCTTTCACCAAGTCCACAAACTCATGGGTGTTGCTCTTATCAGAGAACAGCTCTGAGACAACGGAGGAAGGATAATTAGTGATTGATTATTGCTTACATTTGATGTGTTTATAGTTTAACTTCATTAGTTTTAATTCTCCACTGTAGGGAAGAATAAAGCTGGTCAGAGAGAATCACCTCTAAGAGTGAACAACTGTGTCAAACGTGGCTTTTTTTAATGAGGTTTTCCAAATGTTTTGTATACATTTACAACTTAAATTAAGTAATCTTATATATTTGTTGGTTGAAATTAGCGAGATTTATCCTGTTATCTTGACTGCGGTTAGCTTCTGCACACCTTAATTGTTTGTTTACTGAAAATATTTTACAACCTTACTGTGCTGAAAGCCTCCTGCTGCAAACTTATCTGTGGCACTACTGTAAATGTGTCGATATAGATCACATGCGTAATGCTTTAGCTGTCTGATAAACACACAAAACAGACAGGAAATGTGTGCAACCTGAGCCAATACAACTAGAAGCACACCATAATGAAACAATTCCTCCTGTCAACATGGAGAAAATATGGCTTAATTGAAAACAAAGCTGAAAAAGGATGCGCCAAGTACAACTATTATATACAGGACAATGAAAAAAAACTTAGTAGCATTACATCAATATTTAGTGTTCAGATTCAGTGTAATCTACTCAGTGTTCGCGGACAGGGTGAGGAGGATTTAACAGGACGGCACATGACGACCACATGCCTTCATAAACCTTTTGTCCAAATGACGACATGTGAACCAACTGCTGCGGCACAGAAGCACAGGTCAAGAATGAAGTCTAAACTTTACGTCTCATCCAGAACACAGTAAACCAGCAACAGCATGATGTGAATTATAAATCAGTCCCAGCTGGCTCACCTATCTGTCCGACAAACTCGATGCGGATCCCCTGATGCTCCAGCCGCTTCCCTCCCTGCTTCACATTTAGATTCACCTGCAGAAGGAAAATTAATTGCGTCAACGTTTATTAATAGCAACACGCTGCCAGTGTTGGGAGCCATATTCCTATTCCAGAAGTGTTGGACACACCAAAGAGAAAACATGTCCTTTGTTTTATTGTGCACTGATTGTTTAGCATTAAGTTCACAATTTAAAATCACAACAATTCAACAAATTACCTGAAATGATCCATTTATTTTTTTCTTCTAAAACAACATAAAGAATCACTGATAAAGATTAAATATTAGAAATGACAGAACACAAGCACTGAGCATACAAATGAAATAAATTATATATAATAAAAAGAAAATCAAGCAACTAAAATATTTTCTTACTCTGGTTATAAACATTGAGTTAAAACTGGTCTAAAAAAATAAACTAAGGCATTTGTATCAGAATTTAAAGCTTTAAATACCTTAAATCGATTATGTGTCTGTAAGGACAGTTTACTGCTGATTAAAATCAACCACACCCTTTATTTTTAAAATCTTCATATAAACGTTGTAGTTTAAAAACAATTCTATAACAATTCTACAACGTTAGTCCATTTAAGGTTGGTCACAAAATTAGATAAAAAAAAAGAAAAAAAACCTTTTTCAGCCAAAAGGTCCAAATAAAGTAAATCCTAAATAAAACAGTTGAATTTCAGGTTTGGATCTGACACTTGTGGTGAATATGTGCTATGTAAATAAACTGAATTTAAAAGATCAAACCCAAATACCTTTGACCCTGTTTAAACATCAGGAGGCATTATGTAGACACCTTTAACCTTTGACCATCTAGTCACATTTTCATGTTGTTTTTACAGTGAGATTCGATTATTTTCTCTCTCTTTTCAATCACCGTTTTTTGCCTTTTGGGCGTTGCACTGCATTTTTCACCTTCACCATTGTACCTCTACAGTTTTATTTATTAATTTCATTTCATTTAATGACTTGATAGAGATCATAACTACAAAATTTCAGCATTTTTAATTCCTGGAAAAAAAAAAAAAACTCCAGTCAAAACAAACTCAGGCAACAACGGTTACAAAAAATGGCAACAAAATGATTATTTTTCACAAGTATGAAGTGATAATACATGAATACAAAATGGGGATGAATTTTGCTCACGAGAACCATGTTCACCTTTCCAGACACCGACTCTCCATCATAGAATAGGTAGTGTTTCTCCACTTTTCCATCTTCTGTCTTTAACTCGGCGGTTTTTCTGTTCTCTGCATCATTCAGCACCACATCTATCTCACATACCGGCCCAAACAATCCTCCCAGGAAACTCTGGAAACAAAGAAAACACAATACATGAGAGATGTGCCGCAGATATTGTGTTAACACCAAAACTGTGGAGAAACAGTATTTTTTTTTATTACAGTTTTTGGCTTCTTAAATGGACATTGTGCCTTTTCTCAGCATTTGTAAGGCTTACACTTACAGCAGGAGGATTTGTTTACACACTATATTACTGTGGGATGCGGGAATAATAAGTTTCTGTGCTATAAAGTCAAATTCCCCAAACTGCTAAACCAGACTGAAGGATAATAGCAGCCTTTGATGTTGCCACAACAACCCCAATCATCACCAGCTGCATTGACAACATGCTGCAGCATGCAGGAGCTAAAGATGTTGAAGAATGAGCTCAGTCATCAGGATGACAGTCAGCTGCACAGGAGGAATCAATGAGGCGAACAGAAAAACTTTACAGTGCAGTCACTGAGAACTCACAACACAAGCAAATTTCTTCATGATCGACAGAGATGATTGATTTATTGTAAGGAATTTAAAGGGCTGCTGCAGTTGCTCAGAGTGCATGTGACATTTCAACTTCACATTCCAGAGAGCTAGCCAGGGCACATTACCAAAACCCACTTGCTGCACCTACATACAAATTAAGCACGCATTAATAAAGCTACTAAACATTAATGGTTGAGAGGACCGTTTAAAAAGCTGTTAAGTAGTTAGAAAGCTAAAACATGTCAGGAAAAACGGCTTAATACTGATGCTAATTAGCCCAACCCTGAAAGATTATCCCTGACAGACTTTTATTTCTGCTGTCCAGTTCACTTCACAGGCCCTTGCGGTGTTAAGGTGTTTTTAATCTTTATTTAAAAGTAAAATAACTTCAACGTATTGTCAGCTATGTCTTGGTTTTATACTCACCATCTCGCCGTCTTGCCAGTTGAAGCTAACTGCTAGCCTCCCTCCGTTTAGCCTGACGGTCTGCAATAGGAGGGAGGGAGGGGGGCGGTTGGCGTAGTAACAGGTTTCCCGTCACGTGACCTGCGTGAAGTGGGTGTGGGCGGAGTCAGTGGAAGCCGGAACACCTCAGATAACGTTGTATAAGTAAGAGTAGCACTACTTCGACATGTTTTTACTCAGGTAAAAGTAAAAAAAGTAGCTGTCCAAGAAATTACTCAAGTAAGAGTAAAAAAAGTATTTGGTAATGTTAATAATAATGTATGTTTTTTAATATTTAAAAATTACATGATCAGATGGGCCAAAATCTCAAGTTAAGTGGAAATTTTGGTATTATAAGGACGAGAATTACAATAATTTGTATAAATAACACAAAATCAAGCAAAATAATTTTTTACCAAATCAGTTTCTTTCAATAAAAAGCTTTAAAAAAAACCCGCAGGCGTGTGTAACTTCACTGAATGAAAAACAAACATGTTTTAACCAAAAAAAATCACCAGTTTGTTTTTCATTCAGTGAAGTTACTCACATTGGGTAGAGTATCCAAAACATTTTACTCAAGTAAGACCAGCAATACTTCATAATAGATTGATTCAAGTAAAAGCTAAAAATACTCATAAAAGTAAATGTTTGGTTTTTTTAAAAAAATACTCAGAGAAAATGTAACTAGTTACTATCCAATTCTTCATTCAAGTAATGAGAAACTGTTTGAAGTGATGGAAATTAAATTAACTGAATAAATTAATTTGTGAACTTCACATAAACACCGAGTCTGGTGCAGGAACTCCACAAGAAAAAGGTTTAATTTCCAAGCCAACATTTTATTAATGGAAGAGCTGAAACTGAGAAACTTGCCAAATTATAGCGAATTATATATTAATAGGAACCCTGTGTGGATTACAGGAAACATCACCTCATCTGTAAATAACTAATGGTATATTAAACCTTTTATAGTTTAATCCCAAATCCTAAAATGATCTTTCACAGTGTTGACCACAAATGCCTTGCACATCAATAACACCTACAAATTATCCATCTGAACAATGATAAAGTTTCGAGAACCAGAAAGTTCCCACAAACTTTTCCAATCCACTAATCATTATGTTTTGATCAGCTGCGTCAAACCTGACTTAAAAGCACTGAAGAAATTATAGAAACCATCATTACTTAAAACACCTTGTTATAAAAAAAAGACATTACACAGTTTTAAGCAGATTTTATTGAATTGCTTATTGATTGAAATATGTCAAATGCACATTAAGCAATGTGAAATAAATGGAAACAATATACAGATTATTGCTGAGATGTAGGCATATTCATTGTATAAATTTCAAGCTCGTTTACATCGTAAACCCTTTTAATTTTCTCTCAGGGCTTTGTGTCCACAGGGTTTGCTCACTCTGGATATTTTGAAATGCCCACCTGACTGGGGTGAAAAAATGAAATAAATAAGTTTTCACTGTGGCCTGTTATTCCAAAGACGGCCTGAAAATGTGCAATGGAGTGAAGAAAGTATCATGTTATTGCACTAGCGTTACCATGATTTAAATGCTGGTTTTATTTACATTACAAAGAATGGTAAATTCTTTCGTTTTTCACAAAAATGCAAAAATACTAACGAAGCACAGCTTAGACTTTATCAAATTCACACTGACTGGCAGACTATATTGGCTTTTTTTTTTTAAAAAAAAACAAAAACAGCAGCCATTTTTTAGCAAAGAAAATAAATTCTCATGATAATAAAAATAATCTTTTACTCAAATAATCCATTTGGCCTCTGCGAGTTCCGCTTCCCTCCAGCAGGTGGTGATCTTCTGTTACTTTTTCTAGCTAGCTGAGGAGTTACAATGGCTGACTTTCCTTTTCCGTCTATATTTTCAGCAGGCCGTCTACTTCCAGGTCCTGCTTTGTCGGCTTTGCCTCTTCAAGAAGAAAACTGCCAGGGAACAACCTCTTCATGCCCCTCACGTTTCCAACTGCAGATACAAGAAGATAAACACAATCAGAGGCGGGCAGAGTAACCAAAAAAAAGTACTCTAGAAGGAAAAGTAGCACTACTTCAACATAGTTTTACTCAAGTAAAAAAGTATCCAACCAAGGAATTACTCAAGTAAGAGTAAAAATGTATTTGGTAGAAAGTACTGAGTAACTGATCAAATGATCAATTATTTAATATTTAAAAATTACATAATCAGACAGATCAAAATCATGATGACAAAAAAAATTACAATAATTTTGGATTGTAACAGAAAATAACAAAATCAGGCAAAATAATTTTTTTCCAAATCAGTTTATTTCAATAAACATCTTGTGAATCTCTAAAAACTATTTAAAATGTCTTACAGTTCCTGCGTTAAATAAGCAATAGAATTATTGGTCTTTGAGAACGTGTTATTGTGTTATTGTGTTATTATTATGCCATCAGATTACTTAAAAATAGTGTCAAATTGATATTATTATTATTTGTCGCAATAACTTCTGGAACAAAAGAATTTGTTATCGTGACAGACCTAGACGTAATCGAAACCTTTACAGAAATAAAATACCTTTGGGTTGAACAGAGTCTGTCCAGGATTCACCGGAGCCTGTCTCACTTTCTGCTGCTCTGGGTTCATCAGCGAAAGACAAGTAATCTGTTGCAGAACCTTCAGAACCAGAGCCTTCTTCTACTGGGACGAACCAAGGGGACTCCCCATCGTCGCTCCTCATCGGAGTCTCCTCATCCTCCTCCACTTCCTCCTTAGCATCCTCCCCAGGTGGGCTCTCATCCTCCACTGGTTCTGCGTCTCTGCAAAACAAAATGTTGATAAGAATGTTAGGTTTGTTCTCAAGCCCGAAAGAGACAAAAATAAATAACTTTACGTTTCTTTTAGACAGCTCAAGCCATCCTGGCTCCCCTGCTCTCATCATCAGCACTATTTCCTGTCCTTCCCATTTTGCAGAAGCACCACCCAAGTTATTTTTGCCTTCATTGCGCCGCTGTAGGTGAAAGGGGAGTGAACAGGTCGGAAAAGTGTAGAGGCTTTTCAGAGCTTCAGTAGGAACAGAGGCGACTTCTTGGCTACAACAAGTGAAAATACTCGTTTTTTTCAAGTTATTTTAGGATAAAATGTGAATACAGTGTTGTCAAAATCAAGTTTTGTCCTTTATGTTGGAAAAATGGGTTTTATTAGTGCAGGTTTTTCTGATTTCAGCCTCTTTTTATGCTTTGTTCTCAATCAATTTACTTTTTAAAAAACATTATTCTAACTGTTCTTTATGTTTATTCAATCTTTAACTTAATTGTTATATAAGCAAGATGCTGGACAATTTAGTAAAATGGTTCTTGTAACTATTTTTACTGTCCTTATACAATTTTTTCTCTCTTTTCTTGAAGTTTTTTGAACAAACTAACTGCTTGTCTGGTGGATTTTTCTTGCACCACAGCGGCTTTATAAAGCAAATCATGAAATATTTAATGTTCAATTAAAGACCAGTTCCTACAAAAAGTAATCCCAAACAAAAGTGGGGCTCCTCTTAATTTTAGTGACATTCAACTGATGTTGAAAATGATTAATATTTTTATACATACAAAAATACAAACCAATACTATGAGTAGCTTGGGCTTCCTGGATGTACTCGTTTTAGATAAATCCATTATCAACACAACTTTGATCACACTTTCCTTATCAGCTCTGGCTAAAAATTACTTCTACGTTCTCGCAAGAAACTTCTACAGATATACTGAACTGTTGGTCTGTCCTTTATTCACTGCTGGGTCTCTACAGCTTTAGCAAATATATATTTGCTTCAATATTCTTAAAGATGGACAAAAAAAACAAACACTCGGTGATGGTTTACATACCAGCTGTTGAGACTGAAGCACATAAAAAAATGCATTTTACCTCTTAAATCTGATAATTACATAATTTAACTTTCAATGAAAGTGCCAAACGTGAAGCAGTTGAATCCCTTTGTGTTTTGTTTATATTTAAATATCAGATAATTAAAAGAGTTTTTAAATTATGATTTAATTTGCAAAAAGGGAAAACAGTGATCCAAACCAACCTGGTCCTGTTTCTGTAATTGTTTCCACCATCCAGTTAAAAACTGTGCTTTGTGTTTTACTCTGGAGATTCTTGTCTGATAAAAAAAAATAGTTAGATCTGAAATATTTTACTAGAAAAACGAATCAAAAGCAGAGGAAATGTTTGTGATGCTGTTTTAGTTTCTTGAAAGACAAAGCCTGATGTTCTCGTTGTTTGCTTTAACCTGTGGATTTTAATCCCTAATTTAACAATTTAGCAACATCTTGACATTCAGCAGCAGGTTATTTTTTAGCAAATGGTTGAGATGTTTGATCTGAAATAAATACGTCCCACATGGAAAAGGTAAGGCAGAACAGATCTCTATGCGATTCAGCTGTTACTGCTCAAGCTTAAACAATTCGACAATGTCGGGACATACGCAGCAATGAAACAATAGACCAGAAGCAGCAGCCCGTGAAGCGTTGCAGCCCACTTCCTCCAAACATTTCCTCTGGCTTCCTGTTCAAAGTTAGCTGAGAAGCTGAGGCGCTCTGACAGGCTCCCGATATCACGGCGGTCAGAGAATATTCTGACACCCAACAAGAGCAACCTTCAGTTTTCTAGGAAACGTTAGTTAAAAAGAAGTTGATGTTTTTTGCTCACTTCCTGATCTGTAATCTGATTTTACACTTCAGAGGAACTTCTGTTGATAATGTTGGTATTTAAGACAATCAGAGTCACAACCCTGGCAGAGAAATCATCCAAAACTAAATAATAATACTCCAAAAATCTAAATGACTTACAGGGGAAGTGCTTGTCTTATTTTTAGAGCTTTGTTTTGTATTTTGTTTGTGATGTTACAATCCTAAATGTCACTTGGTCTCACATGACTGTAAATAAGCATCATTGAAAAATGTCACTGTTTTTCACAGCATGCACATCTGAGAAATAAATCCAGAACCTTAACTGGACCAAATGCAGTCTGTGCTTCTTGTTTTTGACAAGCTTTCTTCTTTAAATTGCAAAATTACTATAAGAGAAAGATTGGTGGTTAAGAGGAACTCAAAAAGTGGAAACTGTGGGTTCAGATCAAGATTGATTAATCTTTTAAAACAAACGTTAGAAAATTGCACGGCATTTCTGAAGCTCAGGCAAACAAACCAATAACACTTGTTTACTTTACAGCTTAGAGTGAAATAAAAATGTATTCCTTCACATGTCAGATCTCCTAGACTCAAAGGATGTTATGGATGCTCTGTGTAACATGCAAATGAGCTCCATCCTAACAAACTTAACACAAAATAAAATGTTAAAAGTTTTGCAGTTTGACTTGTCAGCGAAAGGTTTTTATAAACGTTGCTGCTAAGGACGTCGCAAAATGATAAATCTCTTAGCAGTTTAGCATTTTGCAACACCAAAGCAATACTTTAGGGCAGTAGAGCATGCCCTCTGAAGGCATCCTGACGGTCTACAGAAATCATTAAGTCTTGCCGTAGATTCTCAATTGGACTTTGACTGGGCCAATCTAGCACATGGATATTTGGTCTAAACCATCCCATGGTGGCTCCGACTGTATAATTAGGGTTGTCTTTTGCACTGTCGTGTACTTAACTCCATCTATTTTCACAATGAATCTCGCCAGCCTCCTTGTCCCTGCTAAAGAAAGTGATCTACCCTGGATGATGCTGCGGCCGCCATGTTTCACAGGTAAGGTAATGTCTTATTTTTCCACACGGTGCATGCTGGTCTCGTTTCACCAGCAGGCTGGTCTCGTTTTATCAGAGCATCTTTTTTTAAATGTTATGCAGCCTGGCTGCATTACATGTTGCAAACAAAAAGCTCCTAAGGGATTTTCTTTTGTCGTGTCTTTTAATTTTTGCTTTATTGACAGAATTACCCGCTTTATAAGTGGATCTTTGTGATTGCAACACACCAAAATGCAAAGAGAAATGAAAGGATTATGGATACGTTTTCAGATCATTTTAGTTCTTGCCAACTTTCACGATCTGAGCAACGCTGAAAGAACGTGACAATGTTTTAGATCAAAATGTTTTGTCTTTTTATGTCCTGACTCATCCTAGAATTATCAAATAATCGTCCAACCCAGCAACAGATAATAATATTACAACTTAACGATGCGTGCACGTAGTCTAGACTGAAAAAACCATCAGATATGAAACATTAAAGTAAGTCATAAAATGAGAGCATTTGCAACCACAACGCCGTGCAGCAGAGAGATTGCTTCAGCTTCTGAACTGATGCAAAAGTTCAGTTTGCCTTTAGCAAAATACTCCCTTTATTACAACTGCACACTTAAATTAGAAAACAGAATGACCACAAGTAGATCTGCAGCCTTTATTTTGCTATTTTGCTGTGTAGCAGTGAAAGAAGGCATATCTTTAATGTTATAAATATATGTTTTGATGGCGAGAAAAGATTAGAAAAATACAGCATGAAATTTTCCCGACACATAATAATCTAGGAATTATCACTTTGGCCAAAGACTTTTAGCATAAAAGGAAGTAAAAAAGCTTCAGCTCAACCCCTTTCATGAATAAACTACAAACTTTTTAAATTGTTGTTGTTTTACTACAGCTCTTCCCTCTCTGGTTTTCTGCCTCTCTTTCTTTAGCCATCTACGTTGTCTCTATTTTTGCCTTTCTTGGCCATGAACCTCACACTTAAATCCACTGTCGAGCAGAGATCACGTGAACACACACACACACACGAACACCCCCACACACACACACACACACACCAACACACACCCACAGAGACAGATCAAACTGAGTGAGGAGTGTGTTAACTAAGGTAAAAGATTCAATGCAACATCAGCATTTCTGCTTTTTGTTTTGGTGACTTTCCCCCCACTTGGTTAATTTGCTTCTCTGAAGATACCGACTCTCTTTTCTTCCTCTGAGAAAAGCATCGTTGACCTGAAGCTGTCCCTCCCCGGTGGGAGCCTTCAGAGAGGCAGAGTACTCACAGACTGTCTGCGTCAGACGCCGGCAGCTTGGACGGGAGCTCTGGACTCCACGGCATCTCGGCGCTCTGCTGGGTCACACAGTTGGCCTGGCCGCCCGCAGGATTACATCTCAGAAACTTATAAACGGCCGTCCTCGGTGCTCCTACGAAACATCAGGCAAATTCACAGATGTTCAGATGTCTCCTTGAAAACATTTTAACACGCAGCCTTACTTTAGCCAGTTGGGCCGTTTCATTTCTGGACTATTTCAGGAGATTACAACATTATTCTGCAACATGGTGAAAGAAAAAAAAAACAACTTTATTGAATGTCTTGAGTTATATTTTAGAAGAGGAAGTATCGCCATCTCAGCTTTTCCTCAACACGTTGCTGCAAGACGCTCATTTAGCTCCTCTGTTGGTGAAATTTGTTCCGTTATAAGTTGCAGTTTAAAAGTTTCGTTGCTACAATAACGGCCAAAATGTGTGTCTCTACACTGAAATGATGCGCAAATCATTGATTCATGTCTGTTAGCGATTTATGCAAGCTTTGTGGCTCTTGATAAATCTTAGGCTTGGATGAGGCTAACCTAGTAAAAAAAAAAGGATTTCACATGAAAGTGAGTGCAAATGTTTTGCAACACATTGATGCTGCTGCCAAAGGTGTGTGAAGCCCGAGGCAACGTTTAATTTGGTGCCTGGATTCGACCACAGAACCTCTTTAAGCTCAGTTTATGCTGCTGATCGTTTCGTCTCACGTTGCACTTTTTATGTCCGTTTTTATATTCTTCTGTTTATGCTAGCGTCTTTGTGAAGCCCTTTGTGATTTTTATGTGTTTTATAGGTGCTATATAAATAGATTTTACTTACTTTACTTGCAATCATAGTAAGGATATGTTGCTGTATGACTCTAATAGAAGATTCGGAGTTAGTTTAGTTTGATCAGGAGTCATAATCTAAATTTTCTTTCTTTCCTCCCCCCCAAAGTGAGCTTGTTTAAAAAGAAATCAGAACTGAAACCAACGAGAACAGTTGTCTGTCAGACTTTATTATTGAATATAATGTATTCGTTAACTATTTATCTCAAATAAATGACTAAAATACGAGCAAAAATGGTTACAAAATGGTTTGTTTACAGGTAGAAAATGGAGGTAAGAAGGAACGAAAGTAGAGGGCAGTTTGTGTGCATAGGTGAAATAAACAACATTACATTAAATACAAACATTTAAAGTGTCAACAATGTATTTTCTCACCAAAATACACGTAGCAGAAACTAATCCACGAATGATACACTGGCTTTAAAATATAACTCTGTTTAACAACTTTCAAACTATTGTACTTTATGCAGAAGCTGGAGCAAAGTTTGCTTATATTTTGGGCCGTCCGTTTGTTTAATAAGCCAGGTACACCTCATGTTTGGCCATTTTAAGTCGCAGATTCTTGCGAAAACTACTTTAATTGATTATTTGTCAAATATTAGAAAATGAGAAATATATAAATCTATAATTTTTTTTAATCGCTATTACAAGTAAAAAAAACTTTTTCAGCAAATAAAATAAAATAAAAAATGTTTTGTGTACTCTGTTGATTTAATACAGTTACAGAAACTAAATAGTGACAGTACGATAAAAGTGGATAAATATTAAGTCTCACTTTACATCGTGTCCGGCCTTCCTGTGACGTGAAAAACTCTCCAGCATAATAAGTAACATCTACTGGGGTTTTCCTCACTGGGTTTCCATTGTCCAGACGGGGAGACTAAAGATGTTCCTCTTTCACATCTCAACGAGCCTCAACCAAACCTACGTCGGAAATTAAAACGTGTTTTCTCTTTCCGTCTGAACACAATCGAGACCAGCAGCGGAATTAACACATTTTAGCCTAAGTGGTGAAATAAAGTTATTGTAAGGCAACAGAAGTGGGAGTGTTGGATTTTAGGGGGGTTTTCACCCGCATTTAGGAGGGGATCGTAAACCGAGTCACAGTAATTTACAGTAATCCAATTATGCTTGCGCAAATATTGCGTCACGACAGAATTAAAGCAGTTCGACACTTTTGTCACCAATAGACCCCAATATTTCTGTGTGGAGTTGTTAATATTTGCTTTGTGATGTTTTTTTTATGTATAAATGAGTATGAAATCAAATTAAAAGTGCCTATACTTAGAGTTTACAACCCAAATGACCCCAAAAGAAACAACTCTCTCCTCTTTATGCGCATTAAAGAGCCGCGAAGTCGCTAAAAACCATTAATGGTTTTACCTTTTCCGTCATGCAAGGCGAGGCAGGCCACAACGAGAAGAAGAATCAGCTTCATCCTGAAATTTCAAAGTTCTTCCCTCCCAAAACAAGAAACTCCAAGACGGTGGAAATGCGCTCCTTTCTGAGACGAAGCCTCTGCGCAGTGAGGAGCAGAAGTGTAAACTGTGTGAAGGACTTCAGGCTGACAAATTCCCCGTAAAAACAGCTCAGCCCACCGTGTGCGTCATGGTTTCCTGGAGTCTTCTTCTGGTTCAGAGCGCAGTCAGTGGAAACTTCTACCTCTAGATATCATGAGCTGAGGAAGCCCGTAGAGATAAGACGCCAAGATTCAATCTGTGTGTTTTTCTTCTGCATGACAACAGGAAGGGGAGAGGAAGCGACAATTAGCTTCTTTTTTTATTTTTTAACATAAATGAGATAAGTTGTGGATTAAGAACTTCTGACAGTTCAAAATGTTACTTTCTTTTTTTTACGGCCAGAGTTGTAAAATCTTCTTTCCCCTTTTTGCTTTTAGTTCTTGCAGCGTCAGAAGGATTTGACAGGAAATAGAGATGAGGCAGATGTTTAATGAAATTAGTCAAAACTTTACCATCAGCTTTCGTCACTGCAGAAAACCAGCGCTGCTCCTTCTTTCCTGTCAGACGAAACCACTTACAAAGAAGTGTGAGTTAAAAAACATTTCTATTTGGAAAATTTAATTTAATTTTTTAATATCACCTTCTTCCAACTCAGAACTGTAATGCTGATGACGTGTCAGCTTCTGGTTGCTAGCTCACAACATTTGAGTTAATTGGAGGCACATTTGTAGATATATTTCAAAGAGACTCACTGTTTTGTTGTGTGACATGACGGAAAGATCAAAACAAATCATCCAAGAATGGAATAATCTGTGAGGCGGTTCTTTGTCTCACAGATTGATGAGTTTTTGTGTGAAATGTGCAACCTAAACAAAAGCAAAAAAGATGCTACCTGAAGCTGGAAAGTTTCTGTGTCCAGTCTTGTACCTTCATGGACTGAAAGGCCCATCAGGGAGGAAGAAGCAATCTAAAACACACCCAACTGAGTTCAGGATTTCTGCAGATATGTCCGGTTGTTTTTGATTAAACTAAAAATGAAGCCAGAAGTGTTTGGCCTCAATGACCATCATTACATGTGGAGAAAAAACCCCGACAAAGTCGCAAGACAAAGAATACCGTCGCAGCTTTGAAGTAAAAGAGTGGCAGCATCATGCTGAGGAGAGGCTGGTGTGGTTTACGAAACGGATGATGTCATGAGAAAAGAACATGATGTTCTTGATGTGATCACAAGACATTAGGCTGGAGGTTAAAGCTTGGGCACAGCTGACTCATCTACAGTCGATGGTATAAACACATCGTCAGATTAGTAAAGACAACAAAGTGAATATATTGAATGGCCATCACTTTAACCTATTGATAAATTGAGGGAGAGGCAGAAAGTAAGTAAGAATGTGATCAACTCAGTCAGTTCTGTCAGGAGGAATGGGCCAAAATTACAGAAAAGTTTGTGCAAGAAAACCCAAATCACGACGTTAGAGAAACTTCTGAGCATTTTTGTTGCTCATTATTAGCTAAATTATATACTTTAGTAAACATTACCGATCAAAAACAGGAAACATTCTGTGTGGCTTGGCAGCAGACATATGTAAATATGTGGTTTTGTGAATGCGACCCCAGTAACCAGGGTGCACAGCACCGCCCATCAGCCTGTGTTTGGTTCGCAGTGTGTTGATGTTGCTGCTGGATTTAATGTGGCCTCCATGCATGTTTTCCATATTTGTGCCTCTAATGTGTCTCCATATATCCAGCAGATGTTTGGCACTGGTCAAACATAAGCAAGAACATTTACTTCTTTTTCAGATATATGGACTTAAAGTTTATGTTGTAAATTGCCAGGCTTTTTACGTGACCCTACATTGCAAAAATACAAAACCTAACCAAATGTTTTTGGTCTAGTTTCTAGTGCAAATATCTTAGTACATTTAAAATAAGAAAAATTAACTTAGAAGCAACTAAGATAATTTCTTAATATTGATGAAAGTTTACTAGTTCCATTGGCAGATTATTTCACCCATAAAAACATATTTTCCCATGTTGTAAATACATTAATTTGCCAGTGGAACTGGTACTTTTTCATTAATATTAAGGAATTATTTACTTCAAACAAACACCTATATCTTTCTTGTAAGTTAGTTTTGTCTTATTTCAAGATATTTGCACTAGAAACTGGACCGGAAATACTTGGCAAGTTTTGTGTTTTTGCAGTGTACATTTTTAATGACATTAACAATGGTCATAATACACAATCTTCAAACGCAGCGATAAAAAACAACAACTTTTAAAGCCAGACTTAATTGAGAAAAGTAACTAAATCATGACACTTTTAAAATGTGTTATTTTGTATGTTGTAAAGTTATAAATATTGTGCTATGCAAAATACCAGGTAAACAACACTCCAAATTAAACAGCTGATGATATTAATACTAAATGACCCTGACTCTCACTGGTTTAATTAGTTAATTTTGCTTACTTATAGTTTTTTTAATGTATTTTAGTGTGCAGGTTTATTTAGCCTGTCTTAGTAAATACTTTGTAGAATCACTGGTAGCTAAACTTGTGATTATTTTAGGTTGTTCTCTACCAGCGGTGCACACTGAGAGAAATGAAAGTTTCTGTTTGTTTAGTGTTGTTGTTCTGCTTTGAGGTGAACCTCTGCCCCAATATCAAGTTTACCACAGCCTCCCACCTGAGCTCTAGACCTCTGCAGCTCCTCCATAGTTTCCATGAGCCTCTTGGTTTCTTTTTCTGATTAATTACCTTCCTTGTCCTATGAGAAATGTAACAACGTAGGCATATTTTTATGTTAATTTGCTGAATTCCTGTTGAAAATACCAAAAGTGGTTTTTCCCTCCACTCTCTCTGTTGTGGTGTTTTCCTAACTCCTGCTCATCGGGTTTTTCCCTGTGTCCGTTTGTTAAACCCGTTTCTTAAAGCAAAGACGACCTCGTACGAGAGAGAAAGCCGTCTTTCAGCTGACACATCATTATGATGCTGAAGGAAGTGGTAGCATCAGTTGCTATCATTTTCCTCCAGGAAATGACACACTAGCCTGCCCGGCGTCACGTCTTTGCACAACCGCACTCGCACACAAACACAGGCTTCAGTGGAAAGACTCTTATGGAAGTAAATGCTCAACTCAAAAGCTAAATATTGCATGTATCCTTTCGATACTGCTCTTTTTCCAAGTTGATCAATACCTGATCCAATTTAAAAGCTGATTTCCAACAGTTTGATCAAATTTTTCTAGCTCTTCCTAGGGTTAGTTTGATAGCTGCTACGTTTCCCTGTAGCAGTCAGTATCGCAAAGAATAGCAATCTTCTCACCGTGTGGTTTTTCCTCCCATCCCATCACAGTATGTGGGTTCGAGTCTATTGTCTGAGGAACCAGAGTTTATAGCACACTGGGCTATTTTCACTCTCTCAGACAGAGCAGCACAGGATCCACCCATTAGCATACATAATAACACAGAGAAGATGTTTTATCCAGCATATTTACCAGCAGTAACTCTAAGTGATCCTGCTCTACATGACTTCATCAGTCTTCATCGCACATCATTGTAGAGGAATTTTGGCCCTCCCTTCTTCACAACAGTTCTAGTTCACTTCAGTTCATCTGTTGGACAGATGGCCTCACATTTGTCTCTGAAATACTTTGGTTCACAAAGATGTTTGTGGCAGATCTAATTGTTGTCTCTGCCCAAGTCCTAAACCAGCAAATTAAGCTCACATCGTCGGCTGTGCTCAGTTTTCGGTTTGGGGTGTTTGTGATGAAATGCCGTGTTTGGTTCTCACCAAACATCTGAACGTTGGTTTCATCTGCATAAAGACAAACTGTTCCTACAGGCAATCAGATGCAACTTTGCAGTCTTGAGAAGTGCTGGCTCCTAAAGTTTTCATTCCCGGCAGCGCTTGCACACAAACCGAACTAGTTGAGCATGGCTTGTAAAACGGTAAGTTAAGGCCTGAGGGTTTTAAGATGTGGTTTTTGCGGTGGATTGCATGATGTTCCCTTGTTGTTAACTGGCTTAGCAGCTGTCTTAATGGCTTTCCACCTGTGAGTATTTTATATTTAATTTTAAATGTATATTTTCAGTGCAAAATATAATGTTATATCATATCATAAGCATATGATAGTTGCTTCATGCTTTAAATTATATATTATATTAATATATTAGACCCCACCAGGATAATAAGCATGTAAGGTAATGAATGGATGGTTTAATAAAATATTTTATGATTTAATTGAAATTATGGAGCTCAGATTGTTTGGATATGCTAAAATAATCCCCCTGAGATTACCAACAAAACTTGTTTCCTCTAATGTCTTTGCTGTTGTGCTAAAGCTTAAAAAACCTAAGAATATTCCCTAGAAGTATCAAGAGTATACAATTATAGAGATTTTATTTACAGTTTCAGAAATGTGCAGTGCTGCACTAGTCCAGGTTCTCTTGACGCTGGGAAATGTGCATTTAGTAAGATTTATTAATATTGCTGACATGTCCAGATGTTAAAGTTTTAAAACTCTACAATATTTTTCCGTTTTGTAGAATTACAAAAAAACCCTGTTTTGAAACAAACTATTTGTATCATGAGCAGCACTCCCACAAACCTTGGCTGTTGCTGTGATTGAGTGTAGACTTTGTGATTTGGGGATGCTCTTAACTTTAAGAAACTAATTACTTCTGGTTTCTGAAACAATTCACCAGGGAATCATTACTCTAGTTTGTCTTCTTCCACCACAGCAGCTACTGGGCGGATTTGTGGCCTCACCAAGATGGATGGTTTAACTTGGGAATGTAAACATCAGTCGAGTACACCATAGAATCACCAGATTGCCATGGTGTTAAAGCCACACTGTCTTCCACTACTAGTGCTTCACCACAAACCTCCAATGTCTGCACAGAGGAAGTAGCAGCAAATGGTTGAGTATGCATGGGTTCATTGCTTGCTGGAAATTGGTCAGGATGTCAGCCCACACATCTGACCTCTTTCGCAAATGCTCCTCTTCAGCGTGGAACAGAAACTTATGATTAAGTAACGTTTGAATGTGATGGCGATGCAGTTTTGGCTACGCAGTCTGATGCACTGTGCACTTTGTAAAGTAGGTTGCGATTGTTCTAATTTATAGAAAAGAGACGAAGGTGACAGCCAACACTGCCTTACTGGAAATGATCCCATCACATAAACGTCAACATGAATTTATAGACCATAAATAAGTAGCTACATTATGTTTAAGATAAATAATTGAGGTTTAAATTATGTTGTTTTTTTTTTACCCTCTGAGCATTAAACAGATTGTTGACCTAGAAGAATAAACCTAAAACTCATCTGCACTGACCATTTTAAACTGACACATTTATTTTTTTATTCAAAATCAGTAAACTTCACTTCAGATTAGGGCTGGGGAATGAATCGCTAACAATAGCGATTTATTTTTAGCTACTGTTAGCTAACAATACCAACAGCTATTGGTATTAATCTATTGACCAATATTCATCGGCGTTCAGTAAATATCACTGACCGCCGATCCACGACCGCACAGCATTCTGGGAGATGTAGGCAGAGGAAAAGTTTTAGCCGCCATGGCTTAACCTCTCCCAGCCAGCTAAGCTAGGTGAGCGGCATCGGCTAACTCACTCGCTGTTTGGTTACCTAGCAACAACGTGTTGAGCAGCTTGAACAGCAGTAGTTTCAAGTTTCATCCCTTATAACTGCTTCAAAATAAACAACAGCGTCAGAGAAAATGAGTATAACAGCTCAAAAGGAAAACTGTGGACCGAAACACAAAAGGTCACGTCACCAGTTTGGCACTATTTATGTCTAAAACAACCACAAAAAAACCCTAATCAATAAAATCCGATACGTTTTTCAGCCAAATCATTCAGCCCTACTTTACATGATGTTTAGATATATCTAAAGTGTTTTAATCCCTATTAGCTATTTTTATTTTAAAAATTCTAAGTCATTTGGGTCTTTGCAATACAATATTTGCAGTCTTGTAGTTATTACTAAATCCCCTGAACACAATTTTTCACAAGAGCAAATTTGATCCAAATGAGCTTTGATAGAAACCTCTCATGATGAAACCAGTAAGGATACAACACCTTAAAAACCAGGGCAGAAGATCGTAATATTTCATTTCAAACAAGGTGCTGCTAAGTTTTAGGTTTTACACATTATATTGAACAGTCAAGGGCTTCTTGCTTGAACTCTAATACACTATTACTGATCCAAAAAGCATAAGAAGTCGGATCCAATTTTCTCACAAGCATGCAAATAAGTCAAAGGAGGTTTTGGATTTTGTTCTATGAAGAATCAAACTGCAAACCTGCTGAAAAGAACACCATGGCTGCTGTGAAACACAGTGGTGGCTCAGTGATGCTTTGGGGCTTCGTTGTTTCCTCTTGCATAGGAAACCGTCATCATATGGAGTGTAAGATAAGGTTTATAAAACTTCACAGGAAATCCTGTGAAAAAATGCTAGAGATGATTCAAACAAGCAGGACAAATATATCTCAGAGTTCACAGAGGCTTTGTTTCTAAACTAGCTCTGGAAGATGAGGGAGCAGCCATTGCACACAGCTGCAAAAATGAAGAATATTATTGAAATGAAGGGAGTAACCGTTGTGGTGTGAACTCTGAAGAATACTAGAAAAGCTTTGAGTACATTTACAGAAGCTAAGTTTCTCTACTAAGTCTTCAAGATGCTTTTAATTTTGAAATACTACTTGTATTGGGATCTTTAAAATGCTCTTTATTGAAAACATGTAATAAATTTATATTAGTTTTTTCTGTTCATTTGTTTTGTTGTAAAATTATGTTAAATCAAGATGAAATAAATCTACTCTGGGGAAGTTTTATCTAATGTCAGACAATAGAAAAGTAAAATTTTTTGAAATTATTTGCTTTTCAATTAGACAATACAGACATTATAGAGAACAAACTCTACTCTATACTACAGCATATACTGTATAATTCAAACTAAATAAATGTACGTTAAAAATATAGAACAAAATCTTGAGAAGTAAGTTTAAGGAGATATTAACATTTTACTAATAAACCCAAAAAATGTTGCGTTTAACATAGTTGCTATGTTAATTTGAAGAGGCTAACAAAATAAAACTATTCTCTAGAAATATACCCAACCTTTGTTTCCATCTCATCAGCCATGTTCTGTATATCTGACCTGGAATCAAAGACGAATTAATCACAACATTTATTGCACAATATTGAGAGCATTTTGCAGCAGTTACAGGCTGTGATGCATTCGAAAGCAGCATGCTAACCACAGGAAAATAAACACAGAATTTAGTACATGAAGAACAAGAATCTACATTTTGGCTTATTTAACTGCAGAGTGTTCATGAACAGTGTTAGGATACATTTTGATTGGGTCATTTAAGGTAACAAGATCACTAACGCAATAGTTAAGAGCAAAACGTGACCCTTAGTTGTTTGCAGCCATCCTTGATTTGAGGCGGTTGATCTTCAGAGGGAGGAGGCCGACCATCTCCGTACTCAGCTCCAGCTCCGTCTCCACGGCAGCGGGCGCTTCAGGGTGCGCCTCGCAGTACTGCACCACGTACCTGCACAGCAGTTTTAGCATTTAAAGCAGACCAACAGGCAGATCAGCTTTAAAAATGTGTGTGATCCTACTTGTAGTTTTCCAGAGCTCTGTTGAGGTTTTCCAGCTGGACTGGAGGTGAGGAGCTGATCAGTTTGCTGTGAAGTCGGGCCACTCTGAATCGGGCCACCAGCGCCGGTCTGAGCACCTCCTCCTCCAGATGTTCAGGAGGTTTCCCTTCTGGTGAGCACAGAGAGTCCAGGAACATCTGGAAGTACCTGCAGAAGAAAGGAGGTTAAGTCGTTTAAGAATAAGTTGAAATCCCAGAGAAACTCCGTAAATGGAAACTCACTTGGCAGAGGCAGAGCAGAGATGGTTGAATTTCTTAATAGTGTGGCCATCTAGGGAATGGTTATCAGCTTGTCTGTTGGCCAGAGTCAGCTTCAAGTCCATCATTTCATTGTAGGTCTCAGCCAACTCAAACATCAGCTGTCTGCGGATCAGCAGGTAGTATCTGGAGTTTAAGTCTGCAGAAGAACAGACCAATGGGACGTCAACAAACAGCCCGAACACTTTAGAGGCAGAATAAAAGGTCAGAGGACCAGTACCGTTGCAGATCGGCTCCAGCATGTCAACTCTTCGCTTGTGCATCTTGCAGCGACGTTCCAAATCCTCCTCGAAGAAGGCCAGGGCCCGGAACAGGGAGCTGTGGTCCTGTAGGATCTCTATGTGGTCCGTCACATAGCCGTCCATCTGGAAGTACTCCTTAGCCTTTTAATCACAGTGAGGATGGACACAGAAAATCTATTAGACACACATTTCACATGGTTCTGCATCAGCTTACATGCATGGCTTCACTGCGGTAACGTCATGCAAAATACATGGCTTTAATAAAAACTGAAATTCTTTTCTTTAGGTTGACCACAATGTACAACTGAAACACATCCGACAGTTTATCAAGAGACGTTTCAGGCAACGGTTGCCCAATTTGGTGAAGTGCAATCATCACTGGAAAATAGGATGCAGATTTTGGGAGGATATTATCTCATGTACCATGCAGTCAAGACTCTCCATGCCAACAATATAAAAAATCTCTAGAAATAATGAAGAGTCCACTGCACTGAACTGCATTGAAAACCTCCTGGTTATTCCACCAAATATTAATTTCTGAACTCTTCCTGAGTTAAAACATTAGTTTTGTTGCTTCTAAATGAACATGAACTTGTTTTCTCTGCATTATTTAAGGTCTGAAAGCTCTGCATCTTTTTTTCTCATTTTCTGGAAATAAAAACTAAATTTTTGGTTGGAATTTCAGAGACACATTGTCAGTAGTTCATAGAATAAAAGAACAATGTTTATTTTACTCAAACATAAACCTATAAACAGTAAAATGAGTTAATTCTAGCTGATATCAGTTCAATCTCTTGATTTTCTGTGTATGGATTTAGTATATTGATTAGATGTATCAATATACTAACATGTTAGAACAGGTTAGGATGTTCTAACATAGATATTTGTAAAGTTTGTCTCTCACAGACATGAGTGCAGCAGTGTTGAGCACCAAAGTTTCTGTTCATGCATCATACCTGTGTTACGTAGTTCTGTCCCACCAAAAACACAGTTCTGGCCTCCGTGAAGTCCAAAGGGAACAAACACATCACCTGTAAGCAAGAATATAATAAAGTGACTTTTATGTTATCTACTATAAAGAAAGCAGTTGCTAAGTGCATAATGGTGCCCACTAAAGAAAAGGTAATCATATTTTAATTCACACATAATTATCCCTCCTAACTGAGCACTCATGTTATTGATTCTGTAGCTTACAAAAGCATTAAAATTTTAACTCTTGTACATTTTAAAGGGAACCTATTATGCAAAATGCACTTTTTGCATGTTTTTGTATTTCCATTTGGGTCTTAACTTCTTCTGGTAACAGTTCAAGTCCTAACAAATAAAAACATGCAGCCGTTTTCTGGCAATAAGTTCATCTTTTGTGTTGTCTGAAAAACGATCCGTTTCAAAAATAGTTTCTGAGTTTCAGAAAAGGTTTTTTAAGCCACATTTGAAACCGCTTTCAAGTTTGAGTGACGTTTAGCTGGGGTGTCATAACCACAAACTTTGAATGTGAAATGAAACGTTGCAACATGTGAGCAGCTAACAGTCAGTACTTCACCAGAATCAGGGGTTGTTGTCAACAGAAAATGATCACGACTATAGAAATCTGACACCGTCCATAGTTCAAAGACATCCGACACATTCAGACCTTTTCCTCCACACTCGCGATGGAATCAAAGGTGTCTTCAGATCCAAACAGCAGAGCGCTCTTCCTCCCCTTTTCTTCCTCCTCCTCCTCCTGTCTTCTTGCTCTTTTCAGCTCGTCTTGGCGATCAGTATCCAGCTCACCGATGTTATCCTGAACGTACAATGAAAAGAGCTTCTTTTGTTCCTTTGGAGATTCACACGTGTTGGATGCATTTACAGTTTGCGTCCGCAGACGTGAAGTCGTACGACCGTGCCGTACCTCCAGCAGCTTCTTGGCATCCTGCAGGAGATTGAGGCAGTATTTGATCCAACATCTGGCGATCTCTGCTCTCTTCTGCTGGAGCTGCTCCCGGCGCTCGCTCTCTGTCTCACCTGTGAAAATGTCCCACGGCAGAGGAAGGTTTAGAAAAGAACTGGTTCAGTTCTTTTAAGCAGTTCAATTTACTTTGAGGAAATATTAAAAAAAACAGTTTTTTTTTTATTTGCTTGAAACAATAAACAGGAAACACGCTACATATTTTCTTAATTAAATGTGGGTTATAACACAAAGTCTATTATTCGCATATCAGTGAACTGTATATCTGTCACAAGAACAAATTTTGCGGCACCATAAATTATCCCAGAGTTGTTTTGAGTAATGTAATGATAGAAGCATAATAATGCAAGAACACATTCTTTAAAAATCAATAAACTTTCCATTTTAATGAACATTTAAAAATGGACCTGTAAGACATTTTAAATATCCAAAATAAACAAACAAAACAAATGAACTATGAAGTCTCTGTAAACCGAAGCTCTCTGAAGACTTTTGTCATCAAGTTTTTGGTAGAAAGAGAGAGACAATAAATCATGCAAATGGAAATGATTGAGCTTGTTTTAATTTACTATGCGATTAATATATTTATTGCTTATTGTGACAGTGGAGATATTTACTTTCTTGTGCGGCAGCTTCAGAGGGAACCTCTCCAGCCAAACCTGATATAACAGTAGCTGCTGCAAGGCAGTGTCTGCCCTCCATGTATCGGCCCTGAAAGAACAAAAACATTTAGCTTTAACCTTTAAACTTAAGTTAAAACAGATTCATGCAGATCGCTTATGTTTCTGATCAAAGTAATCGATGTCTCACCTTTGTGATATAATACTGGGACAGTGTGGCAGCATTCAGAGCCCACTCCATTGGACTGAACTGGTTTAACTGGAGCTGTCTCTGCAGGGTGCTGTGGCAGTAGGTGGCAGCGCGCTCGTTTTCACCTGACACACAAAACAAGTAAATATTATTACCACCAAACACGACCTGACCTCAATACACTTATCAATATATTTGATTAATACTCATAAAATCAGACACTAATCAATATATGCATAATCCTCAAGCTTACCAAGGTTCTTGTAAACTTGAGCAAGGTAGTACATGGTGTGGGTGTAAGCCAACTCAAACCTGATAACAGGGGAGATGAGATAAGAGACACAGACAATATAAAACTTATGAAAATTTTTTTAAAAATGTAATCTAGATCCATTTTCAGAAATATGCATCCTCAGCGTTCAATTTCTTTCTTCTGTTTATTTTATGGCTGCAATAAATACCGGTAATTATTTCAGTAACTGATTATTCCATCGATTAATCTGCAGGTTTTTCATTTAACTACTACGATGTTCGATGATTTATGCATTATAAACTAATAATTAAATTCATCTTAAATGAGAAACACAGCATTGCTTTTGTGAATGCTTGATCATTCATAGAAAAGGAAGCACAAAAACATACTTCTAACATCAACATGTTAAAAGACCATCAGACCTTTCTGCTAAACTAATCTAAAACTGGAACTTAAGTAGTTTTGGGTGGAAAATATTTACAAACATTTGATTTGTTTTAATCTTCAATGTAAAATGTTTATAGTTTTTGAACATTTTTGGCTTAATTACAGCTCTGAGTGTCTTCTTTTATCAAATAGCCTTTTTTGAGTTTGAATGCTCAAACTAATGATTAATCGATGACTAAATTAGTTGGCAATTACTTCAATAACCCGATAAATAGTTTCTGCCCTTGTTTGTTTATCACTTAAACTCCCAAAAAAACATACAGATGTTTGTGGTTATAATGTGGAAACACTTCAGAAACAACTAAAGTTGTAAAAATACTTTTTTAGAGTACTGTAAAGCAGGCGATGCACACGGATAAAAGAAACGACCTCTTAGTTCTTTCCTGATGTGTCAGCAGGTTCTCCTCCGTAGTGAAGTACTCCGTCATGTCGGTTGGCGGCCTCCCATCCTGGATGAGATGAAGAAAACACAAAAACCAAACAGGGGGAAAAAAATCAAACGTTACAGACTGGAAAGTCTGTCAGACCAAACATGATGTGTTGAAGCTGCTGAGCAAAAGCAGCAGAGGGAGACAGAGTTACAGAGGAGTGTGTGCAGAGAGCGCTGGGAGGAAGACTGAACAAAGGGAGAGAGGATGCAGAAGAAAAAATTTGACGAGATAAACGTGAAGAAGGAAGCCGAGTAGACAGATCTGAAACAAAGTGATAAAGTCAAGATAGCGTCTGCCTGCAAATCTAAGGAAGACATGTATTCATATTCCATTACTGTGTCTCAGCGCATATAAAACAAATACTTTAGCCTCAGCAGGTCTAAAGTAAGGTACATCTGAAAAGATCATTAGCAGCACATGGACATTGGATTTTTTGAACTTGTCATCTGGAAAAACTGCTGTGACTCAGTATTGTGGACATATCACTGCTGGAATGATGCTTAACATGGCAGTGGAACAATTGCAAGGTTTCATCCAGAAATGGTTGGGTGCTAGGGCAGTCATTCATCCAGCGGCCCACCGTGTTTTTGAGTTAAAAAATGTTTAAAATTGACAGAAATTTTGAAAATATCACTTGATAATTACGTGTTATTGGAAGATTAATATCTGAACACCAACTGTAAAGTCTTAAAAAAATTATTATTTTTTAAAAAACTTAAAGCAATGCTTAGCCTGGTGGGGGCACAAGTAAAGCCTGGTGGCCCGCCAGGCTTATAATACACTGGGGGAAAACCTGAATTGCCTCATAAATATGACAAACTGAACATCGTTTCCATCCTGAGATGATATAAATTCAGAAAACAGAAAAACATCAGAGAAAACAAAATAGAAAAAGTTTAAATATTTAAGATGGCGGCCTGTAGCAAGCAGTAATGTTGGGCGATATGGGCATAGATTTCATTATGATTATTAGAGATGTTTTTGTAGATTAAAGCTGAGAAAGCAGTTAAATTAATAAACCTGTATAAAATTTTTAAGGTTTTCAGACATGAATTGGAATTATCTAGATAATAAATGTTTCAATATAACAATAAATGACCATTTCTGGTAAGAGACTGGCGTTGCAAATTAGCTGTGGCTAAATATATTTGGTGAAACGGATCACTGACAGGCTGTTTTGTTCAATGTTTGTGTACATTGTACATTAAATTAAATAACTAAGACCTGAAACGTTTTTAAATGTCCGATGTTTCCACCGTGAAGGCAGCAGCCTCACCTCCTTCATGTAGCGTTGGTAGATGGACTCTGCTGATTCCAGGAAGCCCTGCGCTGTCTCGGTCTCATCACGGCCAGCCCACAGGATTCCCAGCTGGTTCTGAAAGCACACAGGACCAACTCATGATCCCCATCAGCTGATGAACTCCACACTGGGGTGATTGTAAAGACTGAAACCACAGCATGCGACCCAAGACTACATATATTACGAGCTGTACGGAGCCACGTTTATGGCAAAATAAAAGGAAACATCGTTTTTACCCTGACATGGATGAACAGAGACACATTCTCCGAGGACGCCCTACATTTCTCCAGCATTTTCATGCAGTTCATCAGATGCTCCTGCCCGGCTGACAGCTCCTCCGTGTCCACATGGTTGACGCCCAGGTAGTACTCCACAGCCCCGAGCTTAGCTGCCCGCATCCCGGCTGGTGAGTCGCCGCTGAAGCCCTGGCTGAACGCATCCTCTGTCTGGCCGTCCACCGGTTGGTCTGGGGGCCGTTGCTCGCAGTTCTCCCCGCCCGCGTCCTCCTCTCCGTCCCCGGCCTCGAAGCTCTTCAGCGAGCAGTAGACTTCTCTCAGGAGCTCCCTGGCTTTGTATTTGGAGCGAAACGGGTCGTTTTCTGGGTCATTCCGGGACTCTGTTTCGGTGAGACGTTGGGCGTTGGTGAATTTGTCGCAGATGGATCTCCACTCAACGCTGTTAATGGAAGCCATGTTTGTTTTCTTCTCCGTCATGCGGCTACAGGATGGCAGTAAAATGCGTCGTTGGCATTTTACTGCCATCTAGTGGAATAATGTAGTCATGACTACCAAATAAGTCGTTTTTTTAAAAGTTCAGCTTTTGACAAAAGTCAGAAATATTTATGCTCATTTATATTCTAATGAAACTTAAAGACAAATTAACGATTGTTTTAATACACTTAGAAGATTTAATTGTTACTTGTATTCATAGATTTACCTAGAGAAATGTTTTTCAAGCTAATTCAAATTACATTAAAAGAAAAAACAAAAGTAATTTCCCAAAAATTAGAATATACAAAAAAATCTATTTTTTTTCTCAAAACATAGAAGTAGTAAATTATGCCAATGTTTTCACTGACACACTTTTGGGAGAAGTTTGCCAATGTTCTAATTGTCCAGCAGAAAATCATCAACATCCTCCACTAAGAGGTTAATAAGCCACAAAGGTCAAGAAGTGTCACCACACACACATCTGGATTCAACACAAAGGCTACAACTCACCACTTCTAAAACAGAGACATCAGAGCATTAAAAGCTGCATTTGTCTTCACAGTGTGCGGTAAAAGAAGGCAACATCTGAAAACATTGTTTTTCCAGTCCAGTTTATTCAAAACATGTCTAAAGAATCCAAACAATTACTCTGGAAAATCAGGAGAATCATACAAGAACCTTAAATTAATGTCAATTAGACGTGACTACATGTGTGGTCAACACTTAACAGAATTTTATTTTGAACAATTTTACAGGATAATCTGAACAGCCTTAGCTTTTAAACAAAGCCTCATGTTTTTCATATTTACATCTGTTCATTTCAATATTTTCTAATTTGCACTTTTTGCCATAGGAGGTAAAATGATACCAAACTTGAACCATAATGACAGATTCATTTTTTTGTCATTTTGCCTCAGTAAGTCCTATGTATCTAAAAAAGGGTGACAATATGGAGGACAATATCTAAGTTTCTCCAGAATTACTGTCTGTGCATTTTTGCTCAATCTGACCTCCCGTCTGTTTAAATATCCATGTTTTAAAAGGATACAGTGTAACAATATTTTTTTCTCCAACAAAAATTGACTGTGAGGGTCTATTTTATAAGTTGCTGCAGCCATAGATCTGTGTGCAAGGCATCCGTCACCGTTAATTCATTTAGGTTTTATTCCATGTAAAATCTAAAAATAACTGATCGAAACTACTGGAGAAAAGTTTTTTTGTTTTTTTTTATTCCTTGTGGATTAAAGTGAAAGCTAAATTGTGATCAATTATGGTACCATCCAGTCAAAAAGACAAAACTGGCAACAGCTTCGCTGATCTGCTGGAGGAGTTCTGGTGTCCAAATGTAGTTTGTTGAAGCAGCATTCTGCATTATTGCACCGATTTCACTTCACCACTAGGATGACTTCTTCTCCATGCTGAGATTAGAAAGAAAACGCAGAATTAAGTTACATCAGAATGGAGCTTTTCACGTTACAAATATCATAATATTTACAGAATACATTCCTGTCAGTTTTATGTTGTTATTATTGCTTTTTGTCACATATTAAACATAAAACTGGACAGTTGTAAACTCAATTTCAATATGTGGAACTGAGAGACAGCTCTAGAAAAAAATTAGCAGACCACTGCAAAATGATCAGGTTCTCTGATTTTGCTCTATATAGGTATATGATTAATTAAATGAACATTGTTCTTTTATCCTATGAACTACTGACAACGTGTCTCTGAAATTCCAAGCAAAAATTTAGTTTTTATTAGAAGAAAATTAGAAATGGTGAAAATAAGGAAAAAGATGCAGAGCTTTCAGACCTCATATAATGCAAAGAAAACAAGTTAATGTTCATTTAGAAACAACAATATTAATGTTTTAACTCAGGAAGAGTTCAGAAATCAATATTTGGTGGAATAAGCAGGAGGTTTTCAGTGGTCTCTTAATTATTTGGTAGGCTACAATATTTCTTGTCATAATCAAAATTATCACCAAAATAATGAAATGACTGGTTTGGTCAAAAGACTTGATGTCTAAAGAACATTCTGAAATAACAGACATGATTTTTAATCATTGTCATAAAGAATAAGCAGCAAACAAAAACACATCATGACATTCAGGCCTTCAGCCAAAACATAACAATCACTATAAACAAGCATTACAACACTGGATTTAAATTAAACTGCTTCCTCATCTTGCATTTCAAATTAGTGACAATAAATAAAATGCTGACAGAACATCATCTCACTTGTATTTGATGAGGCGACTTCCCTGGACCAGTTGTGCCGACTCGTTGGTCAGATGGCAGGCGAAGAGGAGCCAGTTACGAGGCTGAACCTTGTAGGCGAATCTCATGAAGAGCAGAGAGTAACAGCACAGAGCTGAGAGCAGAAAAACACGCAAATGTGGATTTATTAATGTACCTTCATCTTGTAAACTTCTCACTTTCCCAAATTCTCACATGTAAATAACTGTGAAATAACACTGGAGCATCTTAATAAAGCAACAGCAAAAGTCAGGCCATAGTAACAACAGATTAAGTAAATCTGGATTCAAATGAAGAAAAAAAACATTTTCAAAAACTACACCTCAACTTGACACAAAAAATAGATTTTGTTCTAAGTAAATCAATGATAGCCCCAACCCAAAACAGAATCAGATGCAAGAAAACAACAGTGTCTGTCCATGCGTTTGTATGTCTTACCAAAGGTCATCCTGCCGCTGATAATTTCAGGGCTCTTTTTCATGTCTGTGATGGCAGCGATGGGAAGACCCCAGTTTGCTACTGGTCCCCAGAAATGCTGGAAAAGTGACATTTAAATTATATTAAACAGGAGAGTTAAACTGTAAGCACTGGCATATTCTGCAGCCTACACAAATATATAAAACAATAACTAGACAGAGAAACTCTGGACTTACCGTGCTGTCATACGTTTATGTTTTCATTTTTAAGTCCGACATGGAAAAGAAAAAAAGAAAGTTAAAACTTTACTGTCAGATCAATTAGCATTTCAGTCTCTAAGCTGTCAGGTGTAAACCTGTTTTCTTATTGAAAGCTTGAAAAAGTGACACAAAGACGAACATTTTGTGTTTAAAAAGCAAACAAATGCATCTTCTTGCATCACAATACTCTCACCTGACCTTTACTCTACATGTCAGGAATGAAGCAGGTTTGTGGAGGTAAAACTCTGGTAAAACGAAGTTTGAATTTCCTGACAATGAGTTATTTCATATAGTAACAAAGGTAGTTCTTATGTAAAATCAGGTCAAAGAGGTTGGTGTGAACTTCAACCACGACCCACATAAGTATTGTTTTTAGGACGCAAAGCTGTATTTTCCAATAACTGATTCACACATACCCTCAGCTATTTGGGAAGATATTTCTGAAGCAACTCAGTAAAGATCAATATAATATTTATTTATCAGCATCTAGTTTTACAAAAATGGATATCCTACTACTAAAATAGTGACATATATTTGAATTATAAACTATCATAAACAGTAAGGAGCCGCAGATAACAAGCGCCCTTGAGAGTTTAGCATATGACAACATAGAAAACAGCAGCAAACGCTAACAGATGAGGGGTAAAAATATTATTTACTGTTGTTAATGAGCAGATTTGGTTAATTTAAGTACATTTCAACCAGCCGGTACTTCTCAAAGGGTTGCAACAGTCAGTCAAATTGGTTAGCATTCATGCTAGCAGTAAATATTGGAGTGTGTTAAATACGAACCTCGTCAAATAATCCCTGAACTCCTTACTCTTCAGGTAGTCGATGGCTTTGCGTGCAATTGTCCCCGCCATGGTTTAAAGTTAAAAGTATTGTTTGTCTTCACGGAGAACTGGACTCTCCCTGACAGGACTGAAGGGCGACTGGAAACCGGAGAGCTGTGCAACCAGAGGACGACCGATAATATCCGGGGGTGTTGCGCCGAATTACGTCCTTCCGCAAAAAAGAGACCAATCATGTAGAGCCCTTTTTCCAAAATTACAACAAAGTCTTTTATCTTTTTTTTTTTTTTGAAGAATTGGATTCCCATGTTGTTATTGTTATGCTGAAGTTTGAAGTTGGTCAGCTTAAATTGTCAAAAATGTTAAAAATAATTTTTTTTTTGTTTTTAGCTAATTTGTAATGAGTTTATTTAATTGAATCAAATCTTTTATTTCTTTTTTTTGTTGCTGTGTTTGTAGTTTTTGCTTGTTTTATCAAAACAGGTCCATCTTGTAAATGAGATCTTGGATGAGACAACCTATATAAATAAAGGTAATATAACAATTAAAATGAATAATTTTTAGATGAAAGATTAAATCAATTTGGGTTACAAGAGATTTAAAAAAAACTTGAAACTTGAACGCACCATACAGTTAAAACGCAGCTGAGTATAAGTGGGAAGTACATATCAACGGGAGAACCAAGCGAGATAAAACACCGGAAAGCGCATGCGCAAAAGAGGAAAACCTAAATTCCCTTCCGGTTCACGGCTCAGACTGCATGATGGCTGTGCGTGGTGAAAACGTGTCTCAAAATACCCAAGAAGATGCAGTTTGTCAGCTTGAGGACGACCATCAACAGAGCGATTCAGAGGGAGAAGGTATTAACGAAGACTCTGACGACGGAGAAAACACAGACAGCCATGATGGCGACGAAGCGGAGAGTGAAAAGGACCAAGACAACGACTCGGACGCCGTTGGCGGTTGGGCAGACGCTATGGCAAAAATCCTGGGGAAGAAAACTGCGCCGAACAAGAGCAGCATCCTGGCTAATAAGAAAGCGGTGACGGAGAGAAAGGAGCTGCTGGAGAAAAAGAAAGAAGCAGACAAGAAACGAAAGTGGGAAATGATGTTTCGAGAAAAGCCTGACATCTTGCGGGACCGTGAGCTTGAGAAAGCCCTGCAGAGGACCGCCACCAGGGGGGTGGTGCAGCTCTTCAACGCCGTGAGGAAACACCAGAAAAACACGGGTGAAGCGCTGAAGGAGGTCGGTGGGTCTGAGAGAAAGAAGGCTAAGATTATATCCTCCATCTCAAAGAAAGACTTCATCGATGTGCTGAGGCGGACTGAAGAAGGAAACAAGGTTTCTGTGAAGATGGAGAATCCTCCTCCTCCTGTGTCTGAGCAGAAGCCAGCGTGGAGTGTCCTGAGAGAGGACTTCATGATGGAAGCCAGCATGAAAGACTGGGACAAAAACAGTGACACGGAGGAGGCTGGTCTCCATAAATGATATGGAAGAGATTTGGACTGTATCTTCCCATGTAGGTCTGAATACCGAAGCTCCTGATGAGAGACAAGCTAATGAAGGGAGAGGCTCCCTTAGTCTGGACGATAATTTGCTAAGTTTGGTTGTTCTGTGTTTATAACCTAAAAGAATATAAATTGTCTGAAATCAGCATTTTCAAGATGCTCCGCTGCAAAGTACGTGTGTATCATATTTTTGTTTTGATGGATGCAACTGAAAACATGTCAAATCAAAGAATTGCAAATTTAGTATTTTCAGAATCTATTCATTGTTTCCCCTTTAAAATAAATAAAAAAAGACATAAACTTGATTTTAAAAAGTGTATGGACCAGACTTTTCATTCATGTTCAGCCTGATTTAGGTCAGGGCTTTGGGAAGGTCATCCATCTGCTTTATCCACGACTGCGAATGTTGAAGTTTAACCAGTGTTGAGGTAGCCAACCTCCATTTATTTACTCATTTTATGGGATACATGTTTGGCACCGACTGCAAAAAATAATATGCTTGATCATATTTAAAGGCCTCGGCTTTACTCCTCCAAACGTTCTTCTGTATTTTCTCCAAAAAGCTCCATCTCATGTAAAAACTTTACCATAATTTTCAATGTTGGGGCCTGCACATTGCAATCAAGACTAAAGGTATTAATGTTCCAGAAGATGCAACTTTTTTGCAATTTTTAAGATTTCTGATAAGTTGTGCAATAAAAATAAATTTTTTATTGTTGCTGGTGTTTTTTTGTTTTTTTAAAATTTACAATATTATATAATATTACATTAGCTTCTGGTTTTTCCAGAAGCTAATGTGAGATTGGAGAGTAAAAGGTAATGATATCAAACATGACAGATAATCTACAAGAGAATAAAAGTCTAATACTTGACTGAAGAGAAAAGTGCATTAAAAACAACAGCATGGCATTTACTGAGAGTTTTTGAATATTTAAAGTTAAAATTGATTTGTATTCTTGGTTTTGTAATAGATTTGTGTTCATCTCTCCTTCGCCTGCAGCTGGAAACAACTTTGTGGCTAGAAAACTCAAACTCAAGTTTCCAACAAATACGTTGAAACAGTTATTTCATGATTTAACAAGTTGAGAAATTTACTTTTTACAAAAGACTAGACTGGTTTGAATTGCTCCATCTGAAAACTCTTTCAACTCATCTTTGTCTGACTGTAACATTTGTTTGGTAATCTGAAACAATTTTCACAAAACAACAAAAAGTCCCTAGAAAAGCTCTGTATGGATGCTTTTTAACTTTTTTTAAAACTGTGCATGATGATATTAAAATAAATTGGTCATGTAAATAAGAAACAGGACATCGCATGAAAATAAGACATGCAACAGAGTGTAAACTTTGTGTTTCCTGGATAGTGAGTGAAAGTCTTTAAAAACATTTTATGTGGAAAATTAGGTCATAAGTAAACAAGTTTAAAAAGAAATAAAATCAGAATCAATCATTTAAACTTGTATCTGTAAATCAATGATGGAGAGAAATACAGAAGACAGGGTTTGCTGTGAATGCTTAAGGTTTTAACAGAAAATACTTGACCACATATTGTTCAATCAACAGATGTCTCAGACATCCCTACATGTCTCACTTTACATGTTAAATATTCACATTTAGGGCTGCACAGTGGCGAAGTTGGTAGCACTGTTGCCTTGCAGCAAGAAGGTCCTGGGTTCGATTCCCGGCTGGGGTCTTTCTGCATGGAGTTTGCATGTTCTCCCTGTGCATGCGTGGGTTCTCTCCGGGTACTCCGGCTTCCTCCCACAGTCCAAAAACATGACTGTTAGGTTAATTAGTCTCTCTAAATTCTCCCTAGGTGTGAGTGTGTGTGCATGGTTGTTTGTCCTGTATGTCTCTGTGTTGCCCTGCGACAGACTGGCGACCTGTCCAGGTTGACCCCGCCTCTCGCCTGGAACGTAGCTGGAGATTGGCACCAGCAACCCTCCCGACCCCATTAGGGACAAAGGGTGAACAGAAAATGGATGGATTCACATTTATGGCAAAATAAAGAAAAAAGAACACAAGTATGGCTTGTTTTTTGTTTGGTTTGTTTTAACTGATTGGTTTGACGTTAAGTTTGTCTGATGTGAATTATGTGCGATTTGGAGGCTTCAAAATGTGACGTAAAACAGGTTCCTTAATGAGATTAATACGTTTTAAGAGACTGCAGTTTCTTTTTACTATCACTTTATATAATTAGCTAATGCACTAACAGTGTGGGATTGTTTTGTTGATTAAATACACCCACAGGTAAACAATAAACTCACAATTTAGGGATTATTTTATCAGTATAAATTTACAAGTTACAGGATAATTGAAAGAATTTTGGAAAAATAATTCAGCCCAAAACATTCATTTACAGGATTCATTCTTCAGACACAAGAAATCCTTCACAAATTTTAATTTTATTTTCCCTATTACAAAACTGATTGTAAAAACAAAGTAACCATAACAAAGACACCAAAAGTGCAGCTTCCAGAAAGAAACAAATCTCCACACACACAAAGAACAACCTGCACTCACATCCCATGAATCCTAAAGCCACAAATAAACAGAAATCTTAAGCACAGTGTTTTACTTAACCAAAATAATTTGATCTCCTACAAAATATAAAATTTTAAAGTTAAAATAGCATCTCTAAAAAGGGCTCTTCTCTTCACTGTAACACACCGAATGTCTCTAATATGTTTCACACGTTTTATTTTCTACTCTTAGTTTGATCTGTGATTTTTCTGTCTTTTAAACTGATTATTACCTTCATAAAAATATTCCTGAGATCCACAAAGGAAAGAAAATGAGTTTTACCACAATAAAAATAATGTTTCAAAAAGAAAACACAATCTTTAAAATCTTTTTATCACTGTAATAATTAAATTAGACATTATAAAGAGCATGTCATCTAAACATACAAACAGAAAACGTTAAAGAGGCAGTATTATGTATATTCCAGGCCCATTGTGCCATTTTACAGTGCAATAAAGTAACTATGTTACCTGAAGTTGTTATAAAAATGACTAAAAAGACTAAAGAGAAATTTGACTTCACATTTTAATGCCTTAAAATTGGGCCTCTGTCTCTTTAAGAAGCCCTTGCTCTTTTTGACACTCTGCCTTCAGAATGCCATCAAAACAAAACGATATTAACGTTTTTACCAACATTGCACTTATTAGTAGCTAGTGAGCTCAGCAGATGCTCAGTTCCACCAGGTGGTTGCTAATTGCTGCTGGCTAGTCTGCAGGAGCTGAGTGGAGGAGTTGTTGCATCTAAAATGGCCACCAGGAGAAACTAAAGTATTTCTCAAATGTGTGAAAGAACCAAAGCAACACTCCAGCTATGGGTTTGGTGAGGGAATAACATTATAACATGGTGATTTTATACAATACTGCCTCTTTAAAATGATTTGTAAACAGGCTCTTATGTGTTGTTAATTGTTAATTCCAGGAGGTTTCTTCAAAGGAATAATTTCCTTTTCAAAATGGTTTAAAATGTAATTAATTCAAAAGAAAACCCTTTTGCATATAGGAATGTCTTCTTATATAACATCAATATTCTGTAAACAATGTTGGTAAATTGTCTGGAGTCCTAAAACAGATGTGATCACCTGAAAAATTTATAATAAATGACAATTCATTTTAAAGATACTATAGCATTTTCCTTAAACCCAGTAAATCTACAGAAACACAAAACAAATGTAACAGGTAGTGCAGGATGTATTTTCACTGAAAGAAGATTTTAGAATTACATTTTTACAAGGGGAGCCAAAAAGGTGTTTGTGAACTTTAAGTGATGCTTACAAATCTTAATATTTGATTTAAAAAAAGACGTTTTCAACTTAAACCTATCAGGTGTTGAACAATTAAATTGTAAAACTCATTTCATGTTCATATGATTTTTAATTTAACTAAATGTTCCTTCACATCTTTCAAGCAATTTCAGATTTACGGAGAAAAAAAGTATTTATTATTTTATTTTTTGTGTAAAAACAAAATAATATTAAAAAAATGCAAACATTAAATCAAACAAAGCAAAACAAAGTCAACAAAACATAAGAAACAGTTTCCCTTCAAAGTTATTATAATAATAATAATTCACAAATTTTGAATCATGTTACAGTCAGTGGCTTTTAAAATTATTTTAAATGTTATTCCTTTTTTGGTTTCATCTTGACTTAAAGTCAAGATGAAACTTGACTTTAAATCATAGAAAGTCATAGACTTTAAGTGGTAGAAAAAACAACACACTGAGGATATAATAACGAAAATTCAAATACAAATAGTAAATAAATTGTAAACAGTTTTTGGACATAGCAGCAAGATTTCCTCACACCTACATTTTTACCCTTTGTGCCCAAGCAAACAAAATATAAAGCTGCAAATTTGAATATTATGAACAAGTTTAATATTTTCTGTCTCTCATTTCAGAAAGTGAAACATTCAATCACACATAACAGATTTATTACAGAGTGAAATAACTTAAATCTCTATTTCTTGTCATTTTGATGATTATTGCTACAGACATTGAAAACCCAAAATGCAGTGTCTTTTGTAATATAAATTTGCAATTTATATTACAAAAGTCATGTAACTACTTTTTTTTTTACAATAGGCTATGAGTAGATTTTAGAAAAATAATTTAAGTTGTCGGTAATCAAAGCGGGTTGGTAAGAATTGACTCGTGTGCAGTAATGAGCATCCCCTGACAGACGGGTATATTTTGTCACCTAAACCCTAAACCCAAAACTACAAAGAAGTAAAATGAGCAGAACCTGAGTCCAGCTCCTGAGGTTTGAGCATCAGTTTCCACCATTTGGACGAACTTCTGCGTAGTTCTTAACCAACTGGGAGATCCTTACGACTTTAATGTCAGGCGATACTTTATCATAGTCAGACCACAGGTATTCTGGAGACAGCACCTTGGCCGGTTTGTTGGTCAACAGGTACCTGCAATGAAGAAGGACAGACAAATATGCAGTGTAAGTATTTTTCTGTTTAGATATTTTGGTTTTAGATAAGTTTAGTTTTAGTTTGCGTCATATTGCACCTGTTGAGATGACTCTCCTCCTGCCAAACGGCTTCGATCTTGTTTTTGGCATCCTCCTCTGACATTTCGTAACAGTACCTGGTAAAAGAGCAGAAATCAAAATACAAATCAAAAAGTTTAACACTTCCAGCAAACAAAAAAAACACATGACATTTAAGTTTACATCAAACTGAATAAACTAGAGATTTTAGGTTAACACTTAAAAAACTGAAAAAAGAAGAAGAGAGGAGTAGGAACTATTTCCCAGAATGCTTTGCGGCATTTTTTGGCAACCTGAGATGGAAATGCGTTACGTTGATCTGACTCTTGTGTTTTATTAAGGCAAATGTTGATTTTAAAGCTTGAGGATAATGTCCTGTTCACACCAAATGTTTTTAGCAGAATTCATTCTGATGTTTAATAAAATTCATTATCAGAAATTTTGCTCAGGCAATTTGGAACAAGAATTTAAATTATTTATACATTAACTTGATAAGGTGAGTGAAAATAATAGAGAAATGTGTGCTCTAACTAGGTTTCTTTTCTTGCATATTGTAAAATAACAATTTGGTTTAAATTTTAGCATTAAGTTAAATCTCACAATTCAAGATGAATAAACTTAAAAAACAATGTTTAGACAACTTGTCTCTTGTTGTTAAATCAACTTAATGAACTTTAATTTCTGAGTCAAAACCAAAACAACTTTCTTCTTGACTTCAATTAAATTGTCAAAGCAGAAGTTAAAGCACCCTCAAATGTTTTACAGTGTTAGATTTAGGTACGTTATTTTTATTTTATTTCTGAAATTATCTAGTTTATCCAGCGTTTAGATGTGTAGGCATTTTTATGAAGGTACAGTTTACATGAGCTTGTTGTTATGAGCCATAAGTACTCCATGAATTGGTTAATATTTCAATCAGCCTTTCACAATAAAGTGTAAACATGCTTTGCATTGGCTGTCAGAGCTGCAGTGTGTTTACATATCCTGCATATCCTGGTTCAAGTCCTGATTACTCCAGATAAAGTTTTCTTGATCTAAGTCAAGTCTCAAGTCTCAGCAGCTAAAAACCTGAGTCAACACCTCTGCCTGGATAGACATGATTTTAAAGGCGAAGGTTTTTTGTCGTAAAGATTTTGTAGTTTGATTACTTGACTAGCTTGTACATCTCCTCCAGGTATCCAGCCCACACCGCTGCAGTGTAGTAGTAGTCTCCTTCCCCAGCAGGAATATAGGCTTTGGACTGAGGTCGACGCTCATAAGGAAAACTGTCCCTTGGCGTCGTCTGTGTGGACAAAACAGGTCAACATGAGAGGCTTTGAATAATATATGTGATGAACTGAAAATGACAGGTAAAAGCAGCATATATGGCACAAAGAGACTGAATATCTCTCATCTTAATTTACATCTCTTGGAGCAAATATTATGTGAGGCTACCTTGTAGTAGCCCCGGTGAAGTACAGCTGAAAGACGACTGAGGGACTCGGCTCCAACCCGGCCACGGAATTCGCTGTCTATGTCCATCATGAACAGATAATCCGCCTCTTTACGGATCTGAAAGTAGACGTAATGGAGGTATTAATAAAACATTATAATGCTAGAGCACATTGTAACGGATGATGTTTGTAAAGCTGGCATTTATTTCTAGAATGTAAAGTAGCAATTTGAAAACTCAAATTGTCTGAAACATTAAGTTCAAACATCGCCACAGTCAATTTGAAATGGCTGCCGGAGGTTTGGGAGGCACCTGAATTATTTAGCTTGGAGGATTTAGTTTGTTTCGGTGGGGAAATTTCACACCTTCTTTAGGTTTAGTACTTTCATTCTGTCCTCTCAGAAAGGAACCAAACCACCAGGACAGTGTTATGTGGTTAGAACAGGTGTTTGGTTGGGACTCTGCCCAGCATGAGCAGCAGATGAGGCAGTGAAACGTAAAACAAACGCACCGCAGAGAGGAAAGTAAATTATCCTACTGAGCAAAGAATGAAAAACCTTACATTCAAATTATATGTATAAAGATTTTCACTCCCTTTCATCTAATTATTTTTCTGTGTTTAGTTTCTTGGATAGTTTTTTGTTTTGCACATTGTGTGAAGTACATCAGAGGCTGGATGAATTTTAAATGCTGCTTAAATGAAAGCGCTTTAAGCAAAGCCAACATGAGTGAAGCTTTTGCTGTTAGTGACTCTTAGGATGTTTTCCCCTTCGGGTGCAAAAAGCAAAAATTTCCTCCTTTTGACATTACAAAATGCCAAAAGGCATTTAGTGATGTCAAACATGTAAGATTGCTTACATGGAAAACATGTAAACAAATGTTTTGCTCACATCTATTTAGCATTGTGGCGTAGTCAGGGAGATATATATAATAATATATATAGTTCTAACTATTTTGATCTATAGAGTCATATTCAAAAGATTATAATATTATTCAAACAGTCCTTTATTTCAGCAACTCCGTCGCCAACTGAAACACATCATAGATTATTTACTGGGATCTTTAAAAAGCCTGACCTGACGATTCTGTTTTGACTGATATTCTTTTACTTTTGTCTGAAAAGTTGATAATTACAGAGAGAAAGTTATTAAGTCGGCCTATTGTTGACTGCAGACGTGTCAGCTCTCGCTCACCGCAGAGCAAAAGTAAACAGTGGTTGATTCTCAGACATTTAAGAACATTGATAAAACTGGTGAATAAGATCTTCCAAAATTAAGTAAATCACGGCTGGTTTATCCTTTCTCACTCCTAGTTATTTACACAGAAACTGATGTTTGAAAGCTTTTATTTCTGCTAATTATGATGCTTTTTCACTTATATGAACAACAACAACAACAAAAAAAACCAACTGAAATGTGGGCTTAATGAAAAGTTTCTTTACCTGCTTAAAATCTGATAAATGAGCCTCATCAGAATGCATATTTTAAGTTATTGAATGTGAATGTACAGTATATGCAGGATAGGAATTTGACTGTGTATTGAAAAAAACGGAATAGTTATCATTAAGTACTTGACAGAAGGAAAACTAAAATTTATGAGGTGTCCTTGGATATTAGAACACCATGTATTTGCCAGCCTTTGCCTAATATTTACTCCACTTTTTACAATAAATCTGTCCAACCATTTAGCTTCCATGGCTTCATTAAAAAAACAACTAGTTTTCTTTCTTGGACAATTCTTTGTGTTTCACTTTTTACCTGCTTTTCAATGGTGATGGTCGCCCATTTCATCCTTCCCAGCACAACATCCTGCCAGCGGTTTGCACTTGGGACGGACACAACTGTAACCTTCCTGTTTTTACCCAGAGGAACCTGAAAAATCAAACAAAAAAACCCAATTAATTGCAAACAACAACACCAAAACATTCAAACTGGGGTCAAACAATGGAACAAACTGAGTATGGAACTAAAACAATGCCCAAACATCAACCAGTTTAAAAATTAATACAAAGAACCTTAGCTGTAAGCCATGTTGTTATTTGCAAACGTTATTGCTAATATTAGTGTTATCTGTACATTTTCTTGTCTCATGAGAGTTAGTTTGTAATCATCTTTTCTGTGTAATATAATTTATTGTTGGCTCTTTAGAATATTATCAATATTATGGCTTTAATTACCAATTTTTGATAATTATTGAGTCAGTAGGTAATATATTTAATTAAATTGAGATAAGGGGTAGGATTAAGTAAGTGTTCACTTCAAACAGAAAAGTGTAGTAAACAAATAATTTTGTTCTTGGGTATGTATGCATGTTTTTCTGTTTTTTAAAATCGGTTTGAAATAAATAAATATAAATATAAATACAAAAGCAGCATTGGTCGAATGATAAACACCTACAAAGCTGATTAAATATCTAATATCAAACATAAGTTTTGATATATTTGGGTTTTTTTAGAGCAGTGTTGTCGTGGCACATGGGTTTCTCCATATTGAAAGGCTGAAATGCTGCAACAGCACTTAAAAAAAGGAAACAAAACAAGCATAAAACATACAAAACAAAAAACAAACGATGATACTTTTGTTCCACTTTAACTATTTACACTTGGCAGATGGTTTTTAATATGATTTTTTTTTATTGAACTCTCAAGTCCTGCAGCTCAGTTTGGCAAAAAGGATCTGTGCCTGCCTCCCACGTTCTTCATTTTGTACCTCCTTCAACCACAAATGTATAATTTAAATCAACAAATTCAATGTTAATGTAAGCATTGTATCAATAAATAGTCTGGTTTGTTAGTCGACCTTTTGTTTTTTTGTATTTTTAGCTTATGCTCAGTGTGTTTCATCATTAGTAAGTCTTGAGTGAGGGGGTTCCTCTTGTGACTTCACTTTACTTCTTGTTCAAAAGTCAGGAAGTTGCAGGTTCTGGTCAACCAGAAACTTACTTTCAGTTCTCTGACTATTTTTATGCACTCACCTATGTCGCTTCTAGTTGGTATCATTATTTATTAATCTGAGTTAACTGTCTGTAAATTGTTTATTTTGTAAGCTTCTGGATCTGTCTACACAATGCCTACTTCTCTTGTTGATTGATTTGCTTTCTACACTTATGAAGCGTGCATCATTACAATAATTAATTGCATGATTTCATTATGACTGCTGATTCCCCCTGCCAAATAAAACAGTCTCTCAGAAAATGTCAGCATTTCATAAACCCAGTTCTTATCCTGCAGAAAATCTAAAGAAGAGTAAACCATAAAACCTCATTACTAAAGAATCTAGCTGTTCAAGAAGTACTTTCACCAACTTGAAGTGGTGAATAAGCCACAAGTCTAAATTTCACAGTTTAGAGTTTCACAGGGCGTGAGCTGCAGCTGGAGTCAGAACATAGAGGTGAACGGATGTGTCCACAACATGCGCTACAACTGAAACATCTGACATTTTGTTCAACTGAAATGCACCTGCAGCGCAGTACTGCCTGAGAAAACAGTCTGCTAAGGAGCTAGTGCACTTAAAACTTATTGCTACTACTGATTTTAAAAATAAAACTAGGAAACACAAATCAACTCTTGCCAAAGGCTAGATAGGCTTTGATATCAGTCAAGCCCTCAACTCTTAGCCTTGTGCTACTAAAATGTTAGCAGAGTTACTTCAATAAGTACTCACAACTACGTCACCCTGCATGCAGGGTTACGGTGAGTCTTTTTGAGATCTGCCTTTCGGCGCAAAGCTGTTCTTTAGAGTTTCACAGGGTGTGAGCTGCACACACCCTGTGCATCTCACATTGCTTCTCTGAACTGAAAAGCAGTTCAGAAAAAATGCTTTTCAAATTAGAGATAAAGATTTTTATCCAGCTTTGTAAATTGTATTAAACAAACAATATTATCTATAAAGTTCAGAATTTTAGACCTGAGTAGTAGGTACGAGTCTCTTTTCTTAATTATGTCAATTCAGTGCAAAAATAAAATGGGAACCCTCAGGTTAAGCTGCTCTGAGAAAAACTGCATCATCTACCACCATAAAGGAGTCCAGTGATTTATTTCAGCTTAAACACAATCCTCTACATTTAAATACATTTTATTAACACTGGATTTATTTTACTGGTTCAGTGTATTTGCCTTGAATATTTAACTTAATTTTCCAGCTTTTTTTCCCCAAACAGGATCTCACAATGACCTTAAATCTACAGTATCTTCTCTGCCTATTTGTGTCACTCCCTCTTTCTTTGATCTTTGAGTTCCTGGCACAAATACCAGATGAAATCTGATCACCGCTTTAAACGTTTGTTCCAAGTTTCATCTGCTTTCCTTGAAAGACCAAGGTTATTTCCAGCTTTGTTTGAATTCTTTAACAAGAAAAACCAGTCTGCTGAATTTTTCCTTTATCTTTGATTGTATGGTTCTGTAACCCTATTCGGGTGAGATGACACCTGCTGTTCCTTAGACTCTGGGTTGTGTTTTCTTTAATGGTGGTTGTCAGAAGGAAACTTGAGGCAGGAATCGGACCCACACGGCAGTTGAGATCATGGTTCAGACCGTTTATTCGGACCAACCGACAGCGCAGCGGCTTCAAAATTCACAGCAAATACTGCGTGTCAACATAAATCTCATTAACGCAGTTATTTTTTTGTTTTTGTTTACAGATACAGCATATATTAAAAAAAGAAGTAAAAGACAAAACGATACAAAACTAACTACTTGGACATTAAAAGTAACATTACCTACATTGAGGAGCTGGCGGTCAGCATTGCTTACCTTCAGAATTCACAGCAAATACTGACCGTTGTTCTGCCAGCGCACCGTAACAGACGCCAAGTACGGTGTTCTTCAACGGACACACTTTACCAACCTCCACAACTCAAAGAACAAACCTAACATTTTGGTGGCATCCGCTGACATATTTAAGCCAGTGCCCTACAGTTCCATAAAAAAATCATGAAAGCATTTCAGGCCTTTTTTTATTGTACTGCTTTATCTTACTATAAGGTGCTTTTTCTACTTAGTATGGCTACCAAACTTAAATAGCTTGCACTGAGATATGCACTTCTAACTTGCTTTATGAATAAAATTAAGAAGTTTTCCATGGACCTTACCACAGGGGCCGCTTTTCATTGGTTGATGCCCATTCTACGTAGTAGCGCGGCTACAACGTGCGTGGTCGTCTCACAAACACTTAGCTTCCCGTTAGCTAAGTACAGCATAATGGCAGAACTGATACAACTTCTACACCTTGAAGCCTGTCTGCTACGCAGTCTTACGTTAGCTAAGCAGATCAATATGCAATGTGTACTGTATCTGACATACACTAAAGATTTTATTTTAGCAGAAAAGGCTTTAGACTAAACTGTTACTCGTGTTAGCCACGTTAGCACCAAGTACAGCTAGTCAATCAACCATCACTGTGTTCAGGGAAGCGCTGATTAATAATCGAGAAATAAATATCAAGCCTGGAAACTTGATATCATAATGGCCTGAATGTTATGTTTGTAACGTAATCTTTGCTCGTCTTGCGGGGCGCAGGCGATGGGCTCTTTGAACCTCAGCTTCCGCGTTCGGGTAAAAGCGGCTCGATCGTTTCCGATCTATTGAAAATGGCTCTTTACACTGGGTGTTTGCAGGGCTTGTCCAAGGTAACAATTAATGATGTATATCGATCCGAAGCCCCAACAAGTAAGCTGTTGAAAGGTTTTAAGATGTACGCCTCGTTATACGTTCACAGATACGAAGGTGAGTTTTACTTTCTTTAAACTTTGTGGCTAATATTAGCTTTAGCTTATGCTAGTAGGCAATATTCTCGAACATTTCCATCCATCCATCCATTTTCTAACGGACAATGTTTTTACCTTGTTTTCAAGTATATTACCTGCGTTTATTGTCGTTAGTGTCAGAGACCAAGTAACGGGGGATTTTACGGTTCAGGCTTTTTGTTTCTGAAGCCTGAGGAACAACAAGCCCATAGCTTAACAGTAGAGCAGCTCTGGTGTCGGAGTTCTAGTTCAGCTGACTGTTCAGGTTCAAAGTTGTTGCTTTTAGAAAAATATGGCCGTGTTCCTTAAGGTCTCCGTGTTATTTCGCTTTATTAGTTTTGCATGCTTCTTGTGAAGCAGGACGGTGTTTACAGCGGTGTGTACAGGCGGATCAGTTGCTCGGCTGTCTGGCTCTGGTCTGATCTCTCGTTCCCATAAACTCTCTTTCAGGCTGAATACAGAAGTGATTCCATGGAAATAACACAGGAGGCTCCTTTACCTTCTTCTTTAGGCTGAAGAAGTTGATCCGGAGTGAAGTGAAGGCTGTAAACTTTGCTGTGCGGCGTTAGCTTTAACTGGTAGCGACGAATATTTACAAGCCACTGTCTTCTTAATTCAGGACCGCTTGGAAATCCATGAAAACTTAAAAGCCCATTATATTAGGAAGACAACAAAGTGCATAGTATTGTTTTATTTGCGTCTGAAATATGACTTTGTCTTTTCTAGCTGTCATGGTAATTCAAAGCGGAAAAAAGAGAGCCGCATTTGAGCATGCGGTTGTGACGTCAGCGCGGCAGGTGAAAAGAGCCCATTGCCACGGTAACAGGTATGCTTAAACTACAAAGAGAGAGAGAGAGTAAAAAGGTAGGAGTGGTTTTGAGTTGATCACCTGTTCGGGTTATTTTATCTTTGTTTACCTTTGCTGTGGCGCATTACAGCCGCTGTAGTTTCTAAACGTTGGACTAATTACCTCGTTCGTTTGTGAGTTTACGTCATTCACAACAAACATCAAATAGAACAAATATATTTCATAAAATTTTAACAAACAAATGGCTTCTACCGAGGTAATTATGTGAAATTAAATTAATTATATCCCAACTTCAGAAGATTTGCCTTTACCTTTACAGAGCTCTTTGGTTCCTCCTATCAGTCTGTAGCTTCTCATATTGAGGTCAAAGTTCAGATCTACTATAACTGACTGACACCTGCTGGCCTCAGGTTTGCAACCAGCTTGTGACTGAGAAACCAGTAACCTGCTCCCAGTGTCAGAATCTCACTGAGGAAGAAACGGCATTAGGTTTTCTATCACTTTAATATTTCCGCTATAAATTCGCATATAAAATAAGTCAATAGAGTTTAATTTACAATTTTTATGTCTTCGTGTCATGAGGTAGATCTCAGCCGGCTGGTGAGAGAAAAAGTAGATCTTGGTCTCAAAAAGTTTGGGTACCCCTGATGTAGAGGGTGTGTGGATCTGAGCGAAAGCATTTTGCTGTGACGCACAATGTTTAAGGCATCGCAAACACCTTGATCTCATCCAAAAAGGATGACATGAACTTGTTAGTTCCTCTGTCCATTGTTGTAGCTGATATATTGTGAAACTCCGGTAGAAATGATGCACTAATCGAGTTGTGTTTACATAGAAACAACGCGCCGGGAGGCTTTGCTTGTGAGACTTGGAGTCATGTGGGTCGGTTGTGGGCAGAGCTTGGTAAGGTATATTACTGTAAACCGTGCCACCAGATATGTTTTTGTTTCATTTCTCAGAAAGGAGCAATTATAACAAGAAGTTACAGTTGTGTCGTAATCTATCCTGTTTATTTTTGTGAATCTGTTGTGTCAAATACCTACATGGAAATTGTCTTGCATTTTTAATCTCAACAGATTCATTTTCTGCATTCAAACTTTAAGTACAGCATCTTACTTTTGTTGCAACACATTTTTTGCTGAAAAAAACCCTATTTTATTTAATAAATCTGAGATGTTACATATAGCAAGTCACAGTTCCTGGATGTACAGTAAATGACTCATAATTAATAGGATTTTTCTGATTTTTTTATGGTCTAGAATTTTCCATGCCAACATAATAAATGACAAGTGCACTTACATGACTTCAAGCAATTTTCCTGTTATTAGATGATAACAATAGTCCTCAAATCCTTAAGACAGAGTCTAGCTAGGTGGTTTTTATGGGTTTTTTTGTTTTTAAAGAGACAGTTGTAAAAATTGAACATGCAAATTGGCAACATACAGATTGGAACACTCTAACTTACATGAAAAAAAGATTGAGAAATGCCAGATTTATGCATTTTATAAGTGTAAGGCAAAAATATAACCAAACTAGAATAATATTTCTTTTTAGAAAAACAATATTGAAAGCAAAACAATTAATTCCTTTGTCAGAGTTCAAGGAGGACATCTTCCTATTAGAACAAAAGTTTCAGATTTCAGAAACGGAAATTTCTTTCCTGGAATTTTTTTTAGCATTCAGGTGATTTGCAGGTATTGTCATGCAGGATTTGGCTTGCAGCTCTTCCTGCTGCCAAACTATCCATTTTCTTGGAACAGATTTTGCTTGTGAAAATGAGCCTAAAGTATTATTTCAGCATTTAGTGAGTAGTGACTGCGTTTTCGTTCTTGGTAATTCAGACATATATCATCAACAGTTTCATTAGCAAACTACACAGTACATTGCAAAGGTTTTTATGACTCTTGAACTTTCTAATCCAAAACATGAACCAACACAATCTAGCATATAATTATAATATTTTAGACAACTTTTTTTTCATAGCTGCTGTCTCTTCCTTTTCTGAACCTGTATCCATCCCCATGGCCTCTCTTCTGTTTTTTAGCAATATCGTTTTTACAAACAGTAATCTGATGAGAGCCAAGTCTGCACAAAGAGTCTTGACATGAAAACATATTTACCACTTCTCAATTTTAAAATGTTTACTCTACTTTGTTGCAATTTTATGTTTCAGATAATCAAAGAATCTCTAAAATTAGACAAAGAGAGCATAAATAATTATAAAAAAGCTGTTTTGGTTCTTTTAAAAAATTCAACCAGCATTGGTTCAAAGAAGAATTCAACTTTCAAAAGTGGAGTAAAATAAATTGATTATATTTTCTGTAGTCAGTAAAAGTTGTTTGACTAACTGATCTTTTTTGAAAAAAGAAATTTGGCTGATCAAATCTGTATTTAAAGAAGTATTAAAATGCTTTTCACAATCACAGTGTTGCAGGGCTAAGAACAAAAATACAAGCAACTCACCTTGGGGACTTCATCTTCTCTGTCTGTGTGAACGTAGTAAGTGACACTGAACCCAACAAAGAAATACTTTTCTCCTGTCTCAATAAATTTCTGTAGAAAACGAGTGTATCTGGGTGGTGAAAGCAAACAACAAAGGCCTTCAATTAGTGAGGAAAAAAACAAGCAATACAGAAAAGAAACTGCAATCTAGTAAAACTTCTTCCATATTCTGTTTACATACTTGCCAACAGCAAAAACCACCACAGCTATTCTTGGGTCCATTTTCTTATAGATTGCATCAATAACCACAGGATCAAAGGTCTTTTCCCAGACGAGAGGAGCGTTCCAGTTTGTTACGGCATTTACATCTGTCCGTCTTGGGAACAAAGGGAAATGCATTTATAAACAAAAATGATCACAGGATAGTTTCACATTGGAGCAAATTCTGAGTCACGGTGATCTAAAAGGCTTAAAAAGCTTAAAAAGCCTTTCAACTTATCTTCTTTTTTTGGTTTCTAATGACTGATGAAGAGTTTAATGCTAATAAGCTTCAGAAAGCAGCATCACATAGTTGTTCTGCCCATTATTCTTCTAAAACATGTGGGTTGTCATCCTTATTACTGTTTTTTAACCCGAAACTACTCAATGGGTATTAGAAAAAACACCAATTGCATTGCTTTTTAGTTATGTATACATACACTGCATAATCCACAGCTACAGTAGGTATAAAGAGACGAAGTTAAGTCATTTTTCAATTCTTTTCACCTTTAATGCAACATGTATTCTGCAGTATTTAAGAAAGTAGTAAAAGTAGTAAAAAAAAAATATTCCTTAGAATCTCTATTGTTTTTGTGTTTTATCAGTTTAATTGTACAAATGTCACAATTAAAGGTAGAAATGTTTTGAAACAATGTTTTATAGCTGCATGTCTTACCACCTCAAAAAAGATCAAGTTTTAATCATGGTATATACATTTTTTATTTCCACTGTATAATAAGTTGTCCGGAATATATTTAATATTAAAAAATAGTGGTGACTTCAAGAAACATTTCAATTTACTGATCTTCACTGACAAAAACAAGTATAATCATTTAATTTGGACTCATCACTCAACCTTAGATCAACTTACTTTTCTTGTTTTTTTATCAAATTGAAAAACAACCTAAATGCTCATATTTTTGTTCCTGTACTTACTTAAAGAACATTAGAACAATAAAAATGCATAATAAAAACAAATAAAACCCTCTTTCAACTGCAAGATTTTACATACTGAGCCAGAAAAATGATCTGAGGCAAGAACAGAGTTGCACAGTAGAATCAAATATGTTGTGATGGCTTACCCAGTCAGCGTGCTTGGCTGAGCATATTTTAGTCTGGAGAAGAAAAAGAGAAATCAGCTTCAGCATTTTATTTTGAAGGACAGAAGTTGTACATGCAGGACATTTTATAAATCATAAAAGATTAACTTAGAGAGTAAATCTTTACTATTTATTCAATTATAAGTAATTTAATGTCAGATAAATGTCAGCTTTCTGAAAATGGCACATTCCCTAAAACTGCTAAATGAGACGCCTGGTGTTTTCAGATTTCTATGGGGGTTTTTGTTCATTACAGTGGAGAAATATAATGTTACATTTATTTGTTATTATGTTTCTTTAGTCAGTGCACTTCTAATTTATAATTAGACTTCAAAATTTGCTAGAAAATTGTGTGGGCATGTAAAGAAAATGTATTTTTTAATTTTTTGATTGTAGTTAAAAGTTTATTATAAAAACAAAGAATAATACATTTCTGAACAATTTTGCCATAGACTGTCATTTAAAGTAATGAATAAATTCTATTTATTAAAATATAAACACCTTTTAATTACCCTTACATTTTATATAAATGACCAGTAATAATTTTGACAACATAGTGTCACTACAAACTACTTTAAAGTGACCGGGCAGAAACACTTTTGTTCCTATAATTTTTAAATTAAACATGGCTACAACTCTGTGCTAAAACACTACAGGGTTACTAAAAGGTTGCTAAACTTAAACCCTTCAATTTTAAAAAGAAATCACTGCTCAAATATAACTAGATGAGACAAAATATGATAAGTGAACTCCACTGACTAAAACTCTTGATAACATGTCAGTAAAACCAGTGAACATAGGAAAACGGATTCAGCCAACATTCATTTCACAGAGGGTTAAGTCACTGAAACGTGGCTTATAAGATGTTTGTAATTGTTCTGCTGGTTCAAAGGTCTCACATCCTTCCTTTGTAAAGTTTATTTGACATCTTAACATGTTGATTTAGGACAACTCAACCAGAGCACTTCAGACTGGGAGCATTTCCTCCTCCTCCTGGATCCCAGGCTTTGCTGGAATCATTGGATCATAAACTTGATAAAATTCCTTGCCACATACCAAGGGTTGCTCTCACTCCAGGAAGCTCACTTGCCTTGTGTTATTCCTTTAAGAACACTGCTTTCTATTTGACTAGCTGAAGGGGACAAAATCTAATGTTTGAAGCTGAAAAAATAAAATAATAACGCAACTAGAGATAGCAAAATCATGTTCTCAGAAAGAACCTCAGTTGCATTCAATATCTGGTGTGATCTTACCACTATAGGGTCTCTCTTAAAAACATTATCTCCACAGGAAGAAGCCATGATACAGGGAGACATAACACCTAACATTATGTTGCAGATCTGCTAACTGTTGAACAAACTCAATTAAGCTAAAAAAACATGTCAAAATATGTTATCAAAAGTGCTGCTGGTGCAGATTTCCACAGGTTGAATATCACTTATTCACCCAGTGTGTTTTTATTCTTCATTTCTGCATCTTAAACTGTGAACTGATTTCTAAAAAACTACAATTATGACCCACATTATCAAGTGGGGGGTTAGTTTAGTTGTTTTTCCATCTGCGTCAGGGCAGCTGTTCTGAGAACAAAGAAACAAAGGTTTTATCTCGGCGGATATGTTTTCTAAGAGGAAAGAGGTTTTCATATCAGAGGCATTGTTCCTGTCCATGCAGTTCTCCAGTTTTGGATCCTACTGTTCTGGCGAATTACAGACCTATCTCCAAACTGCCTTTTATTTCAAAAATTCTTGAGAAGGTAGTCTATAATCAGCTAATGGCTTGTCTTAATGAACATAATATATTAGAGGTTTTTCAGTCTGGTTTTAAACCATTTCACAGCACAGAGTCAGCTCTTTTAAAAGTTTTTAATGATATACTTTTAGCAACTGATTTTGGTGACTGTGTTGTTTTGGTGCTGTTGGATTTATCAGCTGCTTTTGATACAGTTGATCATGGCATTTTACTTTCCCGTTTGGAACAGTAGGTGGGCATCAGTCACATAGCTCTGGATTGGTTTAAATCTTATTTGGCCAAGCGTACTTCTTGTGTCTGTCTTGATGCCCAGAGGTCCCCCTCTGCTCCACTGTCGTGTGGTGTCCCACAGGGCTCAGTTCTAAACCTGCTTCTTTTCTTGTTGTACCTCCTTCCTCTATTTTTTTTTTTAAATATGGGATTGCTTTTCATTGTTATGCAGATGACACACAGATATATTTACCACTAAAGAACGCAGACTCCACCTCTCTTTGGTCTCTGTTTTTATGTCTGGAAGATTTGAAGGCCTGGGTGGCCCTAAATTTCTTGAAACTTAATGAAGATAAGACAGAGGTAGTGATTTTTTGGCAGATCCACTGTAGATTCCCTGATCAATCTTGGCTCTTTGGCCCAGTATGTCAAACCGGTTATTACAAATTTAGGGGTTAATCCCAGCATTAAGAGGGATGCTGGTCTTAAGCTAGAAGCACACAGAGCCGTTGTAAGATCCAGCTTTTTCCACTTAAGGCAGCTAGCCAAAGTAAAACCTATTCTCTCCAGACAGCACTTCAAAACAGTGATCCATGCATTTGTGACTACATTGCTGGATTACTGTAATGCACTTTATATAGGAGTCAATGATTTATATATTTCCCAGTTTCAGAGGGTACAAAATGCTGCTGCACGTCTTTTAACAGGTACACGAAATTTTCACCATATTTCCCCTATTTCAGCTTCCTTCCACTGGTTGCCAGTACATTTTAGGATTCATTTTAAAATCCTTTTATTTGTTTTTAAAGCTCTTAATGGCCATGCCCCTCCCTGTCTGTCTGAGCTGTTACATTCTTACACACCTAGGTCAGCTGATCAGCGGCTTCTGAAGGTACCAAAGACAAAGTGCACCTCAGAGGGAACCGGGCTTTTTCTGTGGCAGCTCCCAAGCTATGGAATGATCTTCCTTTGGCCTCTTCACTCGCTGTTTTTAAGTCCCTTCTTAAGACCCATCTTTTTTCTGTGGCTTTTCTCACAATCTGAGAGGTTTCACCTTGTTTTATTGTGTCTGTATATTAATATGTATTTTATATTCGATCTTTTCTATTTTATAATTGCGTTGTATTTTTTGATTGTGCATAGCACTTTGGTCCTGTCGGTATATAAAGTGCTTCATAAGTAAAGTTGGTATGGTATGGTATGTCCACACAATAAAATCGAATACCTACAAAAATTCAAATTAAGCTCTCAGTCTTGATAATATGCACTAAATCAAATTTATTTTTACATTTTGGTATGTTGTGTCTTCCAGATTATATTTTATATCACATTAAGATCAATGTTAGTTGTTTTGTTTTAGTAACTTTGAATAATAAAGTCACCATTCACCTTTTGAACTTCACATGATTTGTTTTGTCCATGTGTGCTTTGTTTTTATACAGTATAATTTTTAATTATACGCATATGATCAAAAATGTTACTAAAATCATTTTAAAAACAGATTTAATAACAGCAATATTTGTAAATATCTGACAGTGAAATCAAAATCCCTAACATAAGCTGAGGTCCAGTCCAGGAGTTCATATGTAGAGTAGATGAGAAAAGTACAATACTTTTTTCCCCGCTCAAATTAAGAATTTTCTTTATAAATCTTCAAACTTCTCTGTCACTCAAAAAAAAAGGAAAAACAGGGAATACAATTACATTTGATCTGGATGCAAACATGGACAAATGATTATTTAATGTTTGAAAGAGAAAATATATACCAATGACTCTTTAGAAAATAACTATTTAGGCAGAAGATTAATTTTAGCTTACAATTAACAAAGGTTTTCTTTTCTTTTTTTTTTTACATTTTTACATGTTACAACTTATTTAAAATGCTCCTATACTATACAAGAATGAGTAGATATACTGTATACAATAGATTGGTGGGTGCTTTATATGGTTTTTAAAGCTCTAGCACATTTTTTAGCCATAATAAACCATAATAGTGTTGAACAACAATGTACAACAAAAAATGGCTTCTTACCCTGATTCCATTATCCATGATTCGTCCACCTTCCTGCTGCCTTTCTCGCACTGCCTTTGAATAGTGCGAGAACTGCCTTCCTTGTCCTTGTTATTTATGTCATCAGACTTATTTTCCGATTCAAATAAATCCTTCTCAGAGGAAACACAAGGCTTGTAAAAGCTTTAAAGGAAAACGAAAGCACATTTTCAAATCACGTGGCAAAATGAATAGGATGAAAGAGATACAAAATGGTCATGAGATTTGTTGAACAGTCAGGCATTGACAGACTCAGTGGAAATCTCTAACAGTGTTTAATTATATTTTTAAAAAGTGTAATGCTAGCTAATGTTTTTAGCACTCACTTGATAGATGAAAAGCTTTCTCTGAAGTAGCCATATGCCAATCTGTGAAGACATAATGAAACCAATATCATATTATTTTTTATAGTCAACAAGTTGTTTCTTCAGACATTTATTGGTGCTTTAAGTTCTGTTAGGCTGCTCTTGGTAGTTGGTGGTTACCATAGCAACCGGTAACTGACAGCTCCTCCCCCTTTTTCTGTTGCTATTTGTACCTATGGTACGTATCAGGATCAGCTCTGTGTTTTCGTCACAAATATTATTTTTTAACATATATTTTAGACAAATTTAATAATACACAGTGTTTCAAGTGTAATTTTGCCATGTTTTGTATATGTTTTTAATTGTTTTCAATATTAATCTTGTCCATTTTAGCTATGTTTAATTTTACAAACATTAACTGCTGCTAACTGCTCATTGGGAGATATTGCTCTGTAGTTTGTTTAAGGTTATTTATTGTATTTTATTTAATGTGTAGAGGCAGAAGCTGCTGGACTGATGTTAACCACCAACTTGATTTCCTCTTTTGTTAAAGTAAATACACTAAACCTGAATGTTTCTGTTGGGAAGTCGACCTACTGAACCCGAGACAGACAGAAGGGCTACACATCCATACAACCATACAAAATGGATAGTAATAAAGGATTTTCATAACACACTTTCCTGAGTTTATTTTTTAAAATCCAGTCAGGTAGATTTTAGAAACTCAATGAATTTATGCCTGAATTGTGGTTCTCCTATAATGAGGAATTTTTAAAAATATTTTTTAATACTTGCATCCCTATGAATGTAAAACTCTTAAAACTCACAGGGAGTTTGGACAGCTGGCTCTTGCTCATTATTAGAACAAGAGTGTGACTACAAGAAAAGTTATCACATTTATATTACGTTAAGTCGAAGTTTGTTTTTTTTTACCCCTCCAGGGGGACTTTTGTGGGCTCTAGTGTCCCTTATATGACAGGAAACGGGGGAAGACATGCGGCAAATATCATCGGGTCTGGGAGTCGAACCCGCGACGGCCGCGTCGAGGACTCAAGGCCTCCAAACATGGCTTGCGCTAACCCCTACGCCACCACGGCACGCCCGAGTCGAAGTTTATTTTTATAGCACATTTCAGTAACAAGGTTAAAAGTGCTTTACATGATAAAAACATAACACAATAAACAAAAAATGTGGGAAAATAAAGTGAAGTGAAGAAAAGGGAAGTGAGATTTGAGAAGTTGATACAACAACAACAGATCCTTAAAGTGTCATGGTGCTAAGCCATTCAGAAATGTATAAACTAGCAACAGTTTAAAGTATATTCTCTAAGCTACAGGGAGCCAATGTAAGGAAATTTATTATTAAACATTTTGGAGTAAAAGTGGTTTATATTTTGATCTTTATAGTCATTAATGGTTAACTTGTAAATATTGTGCAATTTACATCCAGATCATTTTACTGTTTCACTAACTATTCCTACTCATTGCTATTTTGTCCATTCCACCTTCTATTTTCTACCTGTAAACAAACCAATGTACTGAAACTGGCATATAATTTGTTCATCCTAGAAAACCAAACAACTTTGCTTGTTTTACATTGTTTTTAGGTCGTCCACAGGACTGCATTTCTTATCTTAAAATCATCACTATGCCACTCGAATATGCGAATCCAGAGGAAAGAACCAGGGCTCAGCCTGTCAGGATTGGGTTTTCTCTGTGTTGATGTGAGTTTTTCTGTGTGTTTTATTTTGGGTTTCTGTGTCTTGAGTCTCCGTGTTGTCCTGTCTACCCCTTGATTGTTCCCAGGTGTGTCTCGTTCCGTGATTACCCTCTGTGTATTTAATGCCACCTGTGTTTCTGTGTTTTTTTCGGGTCCTTGTCGTACCTGTCTTGTCAAGCTGTCTATTCGACCAGTTGCTACCAGCTCTGAGCGTTAAGTGTTGGCTTATCTGCGCTGCCTGGATTTTGGATTTCATAATTGCATTTTACCATTAAATCATCTTCAACCTGGGTCTTCTGCGTCAGCCTCCCCACAACCGCACCTTATGACACAGCCATGCTCTCTATTATCCCACTATCCATTCCCTCCACGCTTGAAACAACATTTCTGCAAACATTCTTCTGATTCCCAGAATGCCCAAAGTTTAAACCCACTGGATTTATGATTAGCATTTTATAGAGGCCCACCCAGAGTCCTGACTTTGAGTTAAACATTTGCCATGCTGTTTTTAAAGCCAGAGGAAGCTACTGTGAGGAACACAGAATACCAGCAAGAAAAACCACAGTACATAAATAAAGTAAACGGTCTTTTCTCAAAAGGGATTTTTTGCTATATGAATTATTTTGGGTGTAAAGCATATCAGTGAAGCTAAGACTGTTCTTTGTAAAAATGTCATCTTGCATTTAAACTTTTGGCCTTTAGTGTATATCTATAGATGCACATTTATTATATTTTTCTTTAAGACACTCACCAAAATGTTCAATGAACTGAAATGTTTTCTTATAAAAGAAAAAAAATGTATTAAATTATCAACTGACACCATTTGCACATCTAAGAAACTGAAAGACAAAAGTTTGCACCCTGAAAAAATAAAGCATTGATTATCTGCTACAACAATGTTTTTGGGCAAGTTAATGTTTTTTTTTAATGATGACCACATCGGGCTAAGTTTGTAATGCTGATACCAGTGAAAGACAAGACAGGACATTTTTACAGAACTGCCTTCTCTTACTCAGACATGTAATGAATATTGTTTAATTCACACTTTACATGCTGCCCAATGACTTTACTTCTGTTATTCTGAGTCACAAAACACAGGCTAGTTGTGAATATCTTGTAATCTTTTCACAAACTACCTTGAAATAGATGAGCAAAAACTTGCTCTGGTTAAACATTTGTTTTATAGCATTTCTTGTGTGATATAAAAAAAGTCCTCTCCAGTACTGTATGTGTTTACAGGAAGTGAACTTTGAAGGCAGCCGTTTCACTAATGCCTCGCGGATTTTGCAATAACTGAAAAAGATAGTTAGGCAGCATGTGAAAACTCAACTTTGAATCACTGTGTTTTAGATTGGCTCTGCTTGTCTTTAAGCTGTCTACATGTTTATATTTTATTCTCATTGTCTCGATAATGTAGCAATGAGGCTGTTTTTGCTGCTTGGACCTTAGAAATACAGCAGCTAACTAATCCAAGTTACTGTTTTTTATGTCATTTTGCATTAATTAAAATGGTATTCTTTCAGTAGCCTGTTTTTCTGTCCTTAAATATAGATAGCAACAAACCAATAAGTGCATCCAAGCTCCAAATTTTTCACCAAAACTCTTTTTAATTGTAGACTGTGAAAGCCAGAGATCAAAACAATGTCCAGTTGGAAACTACCAATTTAACCACTGGAGTAAATCTGTTTTGTGAAGTGGTTATCACAATTGTTAATCACTAAATAGACAATTCTCCTCCACCATGTTTTTGAGCTTTTATCCCTAATTTTGGACGATGAGTCGCTGAGTGTGGAGAAACTGGCATAAAGTTTAGGTATCCCTGTATTTTTCCTGACTTTTCCACATTACAGTGGACACTTATACCTGCCTATTTCAATCGTTAAAACACAAAATCTACCTTTTATATACACTAATAAATACAGTGGAAACTGTCTTAGCATTACATGTACAGGTCTCCTTTTTTCCACTCTTGTTCAACAAACACTGAGCAGAGGTATTTAAACTTAGCTACAGGCATTGTTTCCAGAAGTGCTACATAAAAAAACCTCCCTTTCTGAAAAGCTATGAATCAGGAGATAAAGTTCCACAACATTATACGAATACGTGATTGCAAAAACTTGATAAAAAGACTACAATTATACCGGTGAGGGAGGCTGCAAACAGGCAAGTAGCTGCAGGAGCTTCAGGAATGTCTTACACTGAGTTTTATGTGCTACGTGTAACAACAACCTGCACTCTCTGGTAGTAGAGAAAACACAAAGGTCATTTTAAAATCGTCCACAACCTTGTAGTTGAATGTGTAGACAATATAACAGCATTTCCACTGAATAGTGATCTGGCGTTTCTTTTCTTTACAGTAGAAAGAGACGTTTTATTTTTATTTTTTGTTTTCAAGGTCAAGCAGGCCATTTTTTAAAAGTTGGTTGACACTGATAAACTCCTATCCAAAAGGAGTGAATGCTAAAATCAAAACAAAAGAATGGAGGAAAACTTGATGAGAGTTTAAGTAGCCTACATTTTCTACTTAAATGTAGTAAAAAGGTTTACAAAAAAAGGAGCAAAAGGATCATATGATGTTTCTGTCATTTGCTATCTGTTCTCAATCATTTTGAACACTGACATTTCCATAAGTAAGGATGATCTGTGAACACTGAACATGGGGCTTACTGCCAAAGAAGCACTTTTCACAAACCAATAACCAGCTTGCTCTCTGTAAGACTGGATTCTTTCCCAACTTCCTGTCCCAGCATGTTGTTCTCGGCTGGTAAAGTGGGACATTTCCCACTGGCTGAGCATATATTAATACCTGGTTTGACAGCTGATAATTTGAAATAATTTTTAACTTTCTACTTATTGTCCACTTTAAAATATATGACTATGCATCTCCAGGAAATCATGTCTACCAGGAAAAGGTAATCTTGAGTTATTTTGGTTTCGTTTGCATCATCTCAGATATTTTAAGAGCCCTAAGAGCTAAACTAGGGCAATAAATGGCAATCGTGTGCAGGTAATGACATAATTAAATTACATGTAAGATTGAGCAATTTTTATTATCAGTAGTCTTAGGATGGCAATGCAAAGGTACAAAACAGAAGATATGAGCCGGTGAAAGATTGATACATAGTCAGAAGATGATTATATCGACACAAAAGCCTGGGCGGCTCAACTTTCCCAATTAGATATGGAATAATTATGTTTCTATTTTTAAGTCAATTGCTGGAAATGTTCATAATGTGCTGACCACCATTGATATGAACAGAATATTCTCCATGGAAGACTTATTTAAAATATTTGGAGATAATCTGTATCTAACAGCAACACTAACAACAGTGATCTGATAGTTACACCCACAGGTTCCTGAACATGATAACGCAAGAGGAACAACTTGCCTCACTTTTAAAAGAAAGGGGACAGAGGTGCAAACTTGTCTTTTACCTCTCCCATATTTTGACAGCAAAAATTTACATGAATACTGTAGAAAAAATCCCATTTTTTCAGACTGAGGCTGCAAGCCACTCACACCATTGTGCAGCAGGTACAAGCATACAAAGGTCAAGTAGTTTGTTTGTTGTAAGAAAGCTATTTTTCAACTAATAGTCTTTAAATAATTTTAACACTTAAGCTTATATAGCATTCCAAAATCAAATGTTTTTCCCTGTGAACCACACAGGATGATCTGTATAATAATCTTTCTTAGTCGAAGCTGTGAAGTATTGAATATTTGCCAAAGGAAGGAGTAGAATAACTATATTAGCATATAATGCTACTTGTAAGTAGCATTATATTTAAATAATTATTCAAATGGAATTCAACTAATGGATATTTGATCTAGCCACCACCCATTTCCGAGTAGGTACCACGAAATACTTTGCTAGTAAAACTACGGTAGGAATTACGCCCGGTCTGCTTTTTCTGGAAGAGAGTTTGATACAAAAGGTAATTTCTTCATCTGTGATGTCTTAAAGGGGCTTACTCCAAACAAAAACAAAACTAAAAGGCAGTGGTTATTTATGTTTGCTTCCTTAGACAAACATGTAAATGCCGAATTTAGCATTTATGCTTATTTTTACAAGTTATAACATTCAAAGAGGACGTGTTGCTTTGTATCTGAATCCAGAAGGACTCCTCATATTTTGAGTACATCCAAGTTTCTAGTTGAATTATAGTTTTCTTGATGCATTCAAACTGTTCCTTAATCTTCATGACGCTGTTTTTTCACACATGAATAGCCTTTGTATCTTACCTCTGAGATGTTTATTGAACAGCTGTGTTTTAGTGAGATCGCGCTTCACACAGGTGAATTCAGTTTATTAAGTGATTAATTGGATTGTATTTTATTTAAGGGTATCGTAGTAAGTGGGGCCTGACTAAAATGCACACCACACTCTTCAGAACTATAGCAATAGGGAAAAAAATCAAACGTTGCATCACTTCACTTTTATTTCACAATAATGTACTTAGTTTATGTTGGTTCAGGAATGCCAGCAAAATACAATGTGAAAAAGTTAAGGGTGTGACTACTTTTGCAAGATCTTAATTGTGATTGTTACCAGACAGTCAGACTGAGGAAACCAAAACAGCTTAAGAAGCTTTCGTTACTTCACTGGGATCACAGTTTCACGTCAGCTAAATTGCAAATAAGTAAATCATGGACATAAGTTACTTATGTGAGAGTTTTACAAGATACAAAAAAGAAACGGGAGAAAAAGCATACAGCACACTCATTTCTAAGGAACAGCTTCAGAGAACTGCTTTGAACCTAGAGTACAATACACAAAACAATGGAGTCTGCTTTAGCCCACAAGGAAGCAATTTAAATATTTACACTTACAGGGAAAAACTTAACTCAGCCCTTTTCCCTGATAGCAACACATGCGCTTGGATTTTCTACATTTTTAGCTCTTTGCAAGTGATTATAATTTTTCGCTGTTTTTTTTTTTTTTTTTAGCTCCAGAAATTCCGGTGTAGCGCTTCCGTTCTTAGTGGTGCTTACAATATATTTACAATTTTACAACTTGATAACACTTCACACTAAATTTCACTTAAAAAAAAAATTAAAAGCCTTTAAGCGACGTAATTTGAAGCGGAGCAGGTCTCTTTTAACCCCGGACATAACGGGATGCATTATATTTTCTCATGTGTTATTCCCGTAAGAAAAAGAGCAAGAGGGAAAAAGAGGGTTGGGTATATGTCTAAAAATTACAATAAATACAAACCGAGTTTAACTACTAAATGATTCGCTGTAACTAGATCCGAAAGTTCTTCAGAGAAGGAGGATATTTATGAGGCGGGCGCATGACGCGACGCACCGTCGTTCACACAAATACATATTCTTATACTTTAACGTCCAGATTTAACGGATATGTGCAGCACATTTTCGCCTTCTTCGCATGATATTCTGAACTATGAAAAATAAGACACTTTTATATCAAATACGCAATTTTCTTATTCGTTAAAGCCTTTATGTCTTCCCTTTTTTGTACTTTTCTTTCATCACTACATCAAAAATAATCAAGAAAATGTCAAACACTTACACCAGGACGGTAATAAAACCGACCGCGATCAAGATGTGGGACTTGGTGATGTTCCGCTGCATTTTCAATCCGTTTGACGAGAATCACCGGACGTGAGTAAGAAAGCGTCGAGCAGAAACTGAAGAGAGATGCGCAGGTTCTGGGGCGCTTGCAGGGACTTCCTATCCGACAGGGGGTGGGAGGTAAACAATTTAACACATAGCAGTTTTCATAGGGCGGGACAAAAACACAAGGCAAGGGGAGGATGTTCTCATCATCGTCATCATCATCATCAGGAAGCTGCACTGAAATGACTGAAACGGGAAAGAAACATGATCACTTCTCCTTGTTGACAAAATCAAAAAATGAAAAAAGCAAGAGGATTGTCTTTCAAACTAGTTTGTCGGGATTAAAACCTGTTTTATCTGACCTAATGTTTTTCGAAATATATTTTTTAAATGCATTTAATGGCAAATAAGCATCACATGATAAATTGCAAAATTAAAAAAATAAAAAGTCAAACATGTTTTTATGGAGCTCCAAAATATAACGTGGCGTCAAAAATTATTATTTTACAAATTTCCAAGACTCTTCTTTTAATGCTTCAGGAAGTGCTGCAACAGAAACAAAACACAAGTGTTCTGTAACCAGCAGGATGAAAAAGAAAAAAAGATAAGCTATGAATGGATTTGCTTTTATGAAAATGAGTGATATTTCACAGTGGGAGTTAAATGCAGGGACCGGTGGTATCAGTGGGCTGGTAGGGCTAAGCCCTCCCTGGCATTTACAATAACGTTGTTAAAATAAACAACTTAAAAATAACTATTTAAAAATAAATCACATTTTGTTGGGTTTTTCACCTGAGTGAAGTTGGCCCCCCCACCTTCTTCAAATCAGACAAAATTGGTGTCAAACGTTTGTGCTGGTTTGTGCAGCAAACATTTTCGTTTGTGCCGCTATCATTTTAAAGATATAAAGAAATGTTTTTAGAGGTTTGACACCAATTTTGTCTGATTTGAAGAAGGTGGGGGGGCCAACTTCACTCGGGTCCCCACTCAGTGTTACTGTCTGTCGCGGCTCAGAATGATTGACAGGCCTCTAGCCACGCCCCCTCGGATGGCGGCTCATTGGGGTCAGCCCAGGGTCAACCCGCGGCCACAGGATTCATCCAATCAGGATGGACTAGCCTCGAGCTCGAGCGTGTGTGGGCGTGGTTTGGCGTAGACTGAGGAGGAGCGATGGCGAGCAGTATTAGCATAAACCAGGTGGATTATTTAACCCTTTTGCATCTCAGAAAAGTCGATGGAGTGAGTTTCTCTTTAAATAAAGTAGGCCTCGTTTAAAAACATATTGTATCTTGTTTCATTTTATCAGTGTGATTGTGTTCAGTGTTGGGGAATTAATGCAGGGGAATTAATTTGCACAACTGCAGAGGCTCTATGCAATTGGTCTTTGTTTCCATGGTTGTTTTTTTATGGTTGTCTATAGCAGGTTTTCTCCTTATTTTTCAAATTGGATGAGTCTCTCATTGGAATAAAAAAATAATAATAATAAAAAAGAATTAATATATATATAAAAAAATATACATTATTATATAAAATATTCATTCTTTTTTAGCCCACCCTTAAAATATCACCACCAGCCACCACTGGTTAAATGTAATTGATGATGATGATGAATTCATGCTACGTTGGATGTGTTTGACTACAGTTTCCTCATTGCACAATTGGTAACTATTTTGTTTAAATCGTTTGAGCTGAAGTGTCACATTTAAGGCCTTGCAAATATTTACATAATGTTTTCATATTTTTTCCATTCTCCAACCACAAAGTTGAATGTATTCTGTTGCCATTTCATGTGATAAGCTAACATAAAGTAGTGCATATTTTTGAAGTGAAAGACAAATCATGCAGAGTTTGTAATGTTTTTTACAATAACCTCCCCCCCCCAATCGGATATTTGAACACTATTGCATACTCTGAAACAAGACCAAATTAAATTCTTTTATCAGGAGTTCAGGACTTTTCCAGTTAGGGGTAGCCTTAAGGTGTTTTTGCTTGTTTGGTGTAACATCAACTCGTTCTCTGTAGGGATCATAAAAAAATATTTGGATGCACCATTTTTAATTTTACTTGCTGACCACATTCTGATTTATAGAGAAGAAGTAAAGACAATAATATATAAAGCAGTTCATGCTTAGTAGGGCTTTTGCTTTAGATATAAAGTCAACTTTAATGAAAATGACAGTTGAAATATTTATCACAATTTAAGAAGCTCCAAAACTTCTGCTGCACTTAAAACAACTCAGTTATTACTTTAAAAATTCATTTTTGAGTTTAACTTCTTGATAGTTTTGTAAATTTCAGTAATTTTACTTATTTCTGTTTTTAAGATGTCCTGCTAGGTTTTACAGTGCAGATTAGTTGAGCACAGGATCTTAATGTTGCTTCTCTGTATTTGGATCTGATTCTGGGGGAGTAAACAGACTGAAGGTGTAGGTAATGATAAGAGAGGCAAAGATCTGAGAAGAAGATAAAGTTACTATCTATTGAAAGCAGAAGAAGGGGGGAAAAAAAGGAGAAACGCCCTTTCACTTACCAAAGCTCAATAAAAAGAAGAGAAACTCAGAAAAAGTGCTGGGAGGCATTTGTCAAATTATTTGACAGCAGATCATTCATATCTGCATCATGAAGCAATTCCCACGTTTCGTATTTTAATTAACTTCTACAACATTATTTAACACTTGAGATGACGATTGCAATTCAGCTGTGGTTTAACAGCAATACGCAGTACCAGAAAACAAGAACTCACAATGAAACATCCAACAAACGTGTTGCAACATCACAATGATCAGCACTTTTTCACCCCTCGAACTCACATAAGGACAAGGCGGAAGTTGGCGACCGGATTGTGGCTTCACAAAAGGCTTTCTGCTTAAGTTGTCCTATCATTTCTGCTTACAAGATACAAAAATACATCCGAGTTATCTAAATTGCACTTGACCAAATCAAGGACCGTTGCTTGTGGAGCCAGTATTCTGTCTTTAAATAAACTATAAATTAAAAAAAAAAAATCCAATGTTATGAGATCACATATATCATAAATTAATAATAATAAAAGTTTGACACAACAAAAAAAGTTTTATTCAAGAATAATCCTGTCTAGTTCTCATCAATATAAATGCCATGAATTAAAGAGGATGATTAACATTCTCTGGAAGCAAACGTGGTCTTTTGTTCCACCTACGAATAAGAAACTGACTTCAGTGTCCGCTCAACAGGCTTTTTGGCAAAGGATGGCTGCGGGTAAAACGCGCACCGCGGTTGCTTGGGTTCAACCCCCGTGTAGCTCTGGAAAGATGTGGACATTTAACATTTAGTAATGTGGTTCTCTGCTGTTCTAGCTGCGGCGGAGTTGAGCTGCTTCTGTTGAACGGAGAAACCGGAGCGAGCGACCCGTTTCCTGTTTCCAGATGGCGCAGTTAAATGGTGCAGGAGCGCTGCTGTCTTTCAGTCTGGGGATGAGTATTTGGGGTGCCATTTACTCACCCAGCCTATTGTAAAAAGCAGCAATATTAAGAAGTGTAATATTTAGTTTACAAACCAACTAAATGTGTAAGTTGGTAAATATTTAAAAGTGAAATATTTTTGCTTAAAACTAAATATTTAATTCACAAACTAAACATTTAGTTCACATCTCATATTTAGTTAAAAAATATTTTATTCAGAAGCTAAATATTTAACTTACAAACCTATATGTTAGCTAAATATAGCTAACAGGGCCGTGCAGAGCCCTTTGGAGGAGCGGGGGGCTCAAAGTTAAAAGGGGCACATAGAACAAAAACACCGTACAACAACATAGCAACAACTCATATTAATCAAGAAATTAATTGGATCTTACTATATCATTGCCATCATGGGGACAATGCAAAGCAAATGTAGTTTATTTTCCCCAACAGGTATAAAGTTTCTGTTTCTGTTGCTGACAGTCCTGGAGGGCTGAGCTGATCTGAGACTGTAGCTGTTAAACAGACCAGAGGAGAGAAAGTCTCTGTTTATGAAGTAAGCTGAAATAAGCAAATTTTCTGCCATTTTACTAATTAAGCCCTAATAATATCTATTTAACCTCTAGAACAACTTGGCGCAGACTGATTTATAGATCAAAAAAGCTCAAAGGGGTTAACTTTATATAATTGTTTGATGTTAGCACCTCTGAGATCTAGAATTGTAAAACTGGGATATCAAGGCAAAGAAAACTCAATAGCTGCTAATAGGGCCCTTCAGAAATTCAGAGAAATGGTTTAATTGTAACACAGACCATAGATGTAAACCTGTAGCATCATTTATAGAGAATGACAATGTTGTTAAATTTTATTTAATGCATTCAGCTGAGAATTTTTTTTTACATTTAGGATTTAATTAGGAAGTTTACTTTGTAAAAGTTTAAAGAATCATGTTGATAGTTTGATTGTTGTGTTACCATGGCTACAATATGGTGTAATCTTTGTGCTTGAAATGGGTTTGTTCACAAATACATCACATCAAATAACCAATAATCAGTGATTGATTTTAAACTCGGCCAATAATAAACATCGAGACTCAATTTTAAACTCCCTCTCACAGACTTCTCCTTATCTACATTTAAACACTGTTAGTGATGCTGAGGTTCGGGGGGTGAGGGATCTGTCTAAGGCCCCATATTACCTCTGGCCGGCCCTGCATGAACAGCCGCTGCAATGCGCTCTGGAATCTACCTGGAATCTACCTGGAATCCACCTGGAATCTACCTGGAATCCCCCGGTGGCCCCTATGCCAGTCCGTCGATGATTTGGAGACATTTTGATTCACTTAATTGTGGCATGTTTGGCTTTATGCTGCGGTTCTAATTATTGCTACAGTATTTTCTCTGATGTTTATTTTATGAACTCTAAATGCTCTGGGCCGAATCTTCCTTTAACACTTGAGGTTCTGCAATAACTTCTATTTACAGCCGCGAACCTCCAGCCCAGATCCTGTCAGCAGCAGCTTTAACCCGCCTGGTAGAAACGTTAAGGAGAAGCAGAGCGAACAGAGAGCAGGTGGTACCAGGTGGTACCAGGTGGTACCGAGGCTTTGAGGTGCGTCGCGACTCGCAGTGACAGTCGGTACCGTGTCTTATATCAGGATGTCTGATATAAAGACAGACATTCTTTATATCTGTCGGTGGGACGGACTCAGACTGCCTGTAGCGAACCGGGCCTTTAGCAGAATAATGAAGTTAAAGTCAGAAGTTTCTCTGCAGCCGAAGCATTTCTGTGTTTAGGGGCGAGGCGGGTTTTTCCCCCCCACTATTGCAAGGGCAATTACGAAAATAGAAACAGTTTTTCTAACGTCAACATCAGACCTACGTTTTTATTCACAAACCAGTGTATGAAAAAATATTCTTGCCCATAATTTGATAGTTAGAGGGCACAGATCCGCATGGATCCTCCTCATGGACCCGGTTCTGAACAACATGGAGGCAGAGAAACTGAGAGTCATTAGACTGAAGGCAGCCAGACTAGTTTATTTAGCTAAATTATTATATTTAGCTAAATTATTATATTTAGCTAAATATTATTGCCGAGGGACACAAGCAGACCTTCTGACATACAGATAAACATTTTTTTTAAATTGCAAATATATATATATGTAACAGCTTCTCCACTACCCGTTCCGTCATGCACACACGGAGGACTGTTTAATTTTTTTATCTGTAATGAGTAGTTGACACAAACAGCGCAGTTAGCCTCCCCTACTGGTCCACCAGTCACTCACAGCAGAGCGCAAAACAGTCTGTGTTTTACAAATAATTATTACAATGAAGTTTAACAATGTATTTTTCTCTGACATGTGATCGTATAGTGGTTTTGATTAATGATACATCTTTAAAATGAATTTTATACAATTTGGTCTTTCTTTTATATATGAAATAATTTAGAAAAATAAATACAGACAGCAATCAAAAAGAATTATTAAATTACTAAATAGCACCCTCTGGTGCTTCACAGAAAACAAAGCTGGCCATATCGTCGTCATGGAAACAGCTAATAAACCGACTGACAAATTGGCAAACATAACTGACAAACTGGCTAATACAACAGACAAACTGACAAACATAACTGACACATTAAATTGCTGACATTTTTACCTGTAATGGGTAGTTGTTAGCCTCCCCTACTGGTCCACCAGTCACTCTGTGTACCGCAACAAAACTCCAATTTAGTCCCCGAACAAAACCACAAATACTAGTCAGAGGAGAACCGGATTTGATGACTTACCACAGCAGAGCGCAAAACAGTCCGAGTGGAATTTTCGGTTTCCCCTCGTATTTATAGGCAACCAGTAGGGGGCGCCAAACACCACTAATCACAAGGCAATTATGAAATACATACAAAGATATTTACAAAACATATTTTAGCAAGAATTTCACCCGTATATCTAATATCCGTTACATACACCCCCCTGAAATTCTGCTAAATATGAAAAGTAATGCTTCGGATCAAACAAAACAAAAACAAACAAACAAATAAAAAAAATGGGTGTACTAAGGGAAAAGCAAAAAGAAAGTGTGCAACACTAGGAACAAAACTGGGTATACTTGTCAGTGAAAAAACTCTCCCAAAAGGGAGTATGTAAAGAAAGGAGGCTATCAAACTTCTAGCTAAACACAGACTCAAAGGTGCCCATTACGCCTCTGAAATGTAAACAATGTTCCTGTGATCCTAAAAGTAATACTCAAGCACTTCTATGCTTAACACTGTCCTAACTCTGTTACTTAAACTGAAAATGCATTTGAAAAAACTGAATCAGGGAACTAACAGACACGGGAGATAAAGAAGTCTCATCTACTGTTTGATTGTTCATCTCACAAATAAGACGTCTGGGGGGCCTAATGGAACTACGGTCCCTAAGAATACGACTGTCCAGCTGTGTGGAAACAATCTGAGTTAAGGAGTCTGGAATGGCAGTGTCTGAACAGTCACCGTCTGGAGCAGCTGTCTGGCGTCAACGTCTATGAGGAGTTTGTCAGGAGAGGGCACGTCTGGATGGACAGAGCTGGTAGGGGTTGTTACCATGTCTGGGCAATGTTTTGGATCTTCTACATCATCGACTGCTGAGTGGCCAATATTGTGGACAAGAATCGGGTGACTGGTTGGACTGGATGTAACAACTGAGAGAGAGTCAGACTGGGCGGCAAAGGATCCCCGATCAAGTGAGTCATCATCATCTGAATGGGTTCCATCATCGCCGGACTGCATCAGCCAGTTGACTGTGTGGACATCACTGTCCTCCATTACATCAGGTATATCTGGACATAGACCACTTCCATGCATAGCAGCAGCACTGTCAGATTTATGGTCAGATTCATGGTCCTCAGTACTCTCACATGGCAAGAAGCTAACAGGGAGTAGCAACTCTCTCTCTGCCCGTTAGGACATCCTTAACTTTGTAGACATTGATATCAGGCTTGACTCATACGACCTCGTAAGGGGTAGATTCCCAATTGTCTGCAATCTTGCGTTTCCCCGACACTCCTCTGTTGGCGATAAGTACTCCGTCTCCAATGACTAGAGGTGTTCCCTTGAACTTGCGGTTGTATAGCTTGGCATGGCGAGTCTGTTCCTTGAGACTGTTTTTCTGCACAATCTGAGCAGCCTTATGTAGATCTTTCTTTAGGTGAGAAACAAAGTGAGTAGTTGACAACAGTATCATAGGTGAGGGCATGTTGAAACATCACATCAACAGGTAGACGAGGGATCCTTCCAAACACCAGGCAGAATGGTGCGGACCGTGTTGTCTCATGCTCTGTGCAGTTATAGCAGGTTAGTAGCTGCAGCATTTGTGGCCACTTTGCTTTTGGCTGAGGGGGAAGGGATCTGATCATGTCTCCCAGAGTCCTGTTGAATCTCTCTGCGACACCATTCCCCATGGGGTGATAAGGGGTTGTATGAGATTTCTGTATCCCAGCCATCTCTAGAAGCTCTTTCATTAGCTTGCTCTCAAAGTTGGCTTGTTGGTCAGAATGTATACGGCGAGGAAAACCATAAATGAGAAAGAAGTTGTTCCAGAGATGACGAGCAACTTCCTTTGGCAGTCTGATTCTTGCAGGGGAAGGCGTGTGCCATCTTGGAGAAATGATCAGTCACAACTAGAACATCCACAGACTTGTTCCCTTGCTCAGCAGTCCAAAAGTCTATGCAGACTAATTCCATAGACTCAGTAGTGACTATTTTTTGAAGTGACGCACGGCTGTGCGGTTCCGGTGTCTTCCCTACAATGGAGCGCTGACAGGACCGAACATAGTTCATTATATCACAGCCCATCCACTCCAGAAAAATCTTTGCCTCGCCAGGGACAAGGTACGGTGCTGGCCTTGGTGACCCGCTGCATCATGGAGACCATGGAGAACTTTCTGCTTCATTGAGTCAGGTACTATGAACTGGAGGATTTTCTTATTCATGTGAGGATCTTTCCTTGCCTTGTACAGCATGCCATTCTGTATGGTGAGTCTGGTCCAGTGTTTCAGCAGCTTAATCACGCTCCATGATTCATTAGCCCTTTCACATTTGGTAGGTCTTCTATGTCTCCATACATAGTACATGGCTCTGCTGATTGTGTCGTCAGCCTCCTGCCAATTGACAAGCTGGCTCTGTGGGAATGCAGACTGGTTTTCATCCAGCAGAAAATTGGGGTCAACACCAGTTCCCATCATATGGCTCACATCGCTGGACTGAACATTGAGGATGGCAGCAACTTCCTCTGCTGAGACTGAGCCTTTTGTGTTTGGTGGAACTGTATCTTGGACTGGTTCATTTGGCATCTCACTCCCATCATCTACAACAGCTTGACAGTTGTTGGACACTCTGAAGACATCCTGTACGAGTCTGTCATTCACACTGTTGACCTGGTCTGACAGCGAGGTATATGGCTCATTTATGAGGCGATGACCCACACATGACTGGACAAACGGCTCACGGCTCAAGGCATCTGCAACGATGTTCTTTGGCCCAGGGATGTATTTCAGGTCAAAGTCATATGCAGCAAACTTTGCCACCCACCGCTGTTCACACGCGTCAAGTCTGGGTTTGGTCAGAATATATGTCAATGGATTATTGTCAGTTCATATGGTGAAGTGTCTGCCCTTCAACCAATGGCTGAATTTGTCACATACTGCCCATTTCAAGGCAAGAAATCAAGGTGGTGTGCAGGGTAGTTCAGTTGGGAGCATGAAAGAGTTCTACTTGCAAAGGCGACTGGCCTGGCCACTGTTCCACCAGACGGTAGTTGTGACAGGACAGCTCCAATCCCATCAAAGGATGCGTCGACAGCTAGAATGAATGGGGGATTGAAATCTGGGTGGGCTAGAGTAACACTTGTCATGAGGTCATGTTTCAGTGTCTCAAAAGCAGTCTGGCATGCATCTGTCCAATCAGCAGGTGTCAGTTTCACAAGACCTTTCTTTTTGACAGGTTTGCAACCTCTTTTGTGCTTGTTTTGAGCATCCAGTCCAGCTGTGAGCTTAAACAGTGGTTTCGCCTTTGCAGAACATGCCTCAATGAAGCTTTGATAGTACATCACCATGCCCAGATAAGATCTGATTTTGCTAGGGCAAAGTGTTTTTCCATCAAACTGCATGATGTCAGTGTTTTGGATGTCATTTATGGCCTTCACTTTCTCAGGGTCTGTTTGGACACCATTATCACTGATGACATGCCCAAGAAACTTCACAGTCCACCTTAGGAAGAAGCACTTCTTGGGTGCGAGTTTAAGATTGTGCTCTTTAAGGCGGGAGAAAACCATGTGTAGGCGATGGAGTGCGGTTTCCTCTGTAGGTGCAAAAACCATCAGATCATCAAGATAGCACAATAGGCTTGTGAAGTTCTCATCACCGAATATGGACATCATCATCCTCATGAATGTGCCAGGCCTTGAGGCAGGCGGTTGTATTCATGTAGTCCAAATGGGGATGAGAATGCTGTATATTTTTTGCATCAGGGTGAAGAGGGACATTATAAAAGCCTGATGTCAGGTCCATCGTTGAGAAGAACGCATTACCACCAAGGGCAGCCAAAGCATCAGCTTGATGTAGAAGTGGGTAAGCATTCTTCACAGTTCTCGCATTGAGCCATCTGAAGTCAGTGCAGACTCTGAGGTCACCATTTGGTTTCCATACCAGAACGAGTGCAGATGCATACTCACTGTTTGACTTCTGGATAATGCCTCTCTCTTCCATTTCATTCAGTCGTTCTCAGTTTCTCATACTGGCTTGGCGGTATGCATCTGTAGGGTAAACGGAATGGCTTGTTATCAACAAGATGGATGCGGTGAATAAACCTCTTAGCTTCTCCACAATCCATCTTTTGATGGTAGAAGATTGACTCATGCTGCACAATGAGGTCAAGGAGCTTGTCTTTCCACTGCAGAGGCACTTCACATGATTTCAGGTCAATGTCTTGCAGACCCAGAGCCTTCAGTGCATGCATCATGTCCTCCTCTGACCTTGGCTGCACAACGTCACTCTGTACACGCTGCATATTACACTCAATCTTGTCAGCTTTTGGTAGGTCTTCAACTGCAATACATGGAGACACATCTGCTAATTTGGCATTTCTTCTCAGTACTACAACTCTGTCTGTAGGATTGATAACCCTAACAGGCACCCATCGATCTCCCCAAAGAGGAGTGACAACTCTGCCAACAAGGATGTGTCTTGACCCAGCTTTAGACCGTGTTGGCTCAACAATCACTGTATTGCCTGCCGACATCACTGCTCACTCAGGTAACTTGCTCCAGACAAGGTGTTCACTCTGTGGTTTCAGGGTCACACAACTCTTGACTTTCACTGTCCCTACTTTATCTGGAATGCAATCACCCCTCCAACGTTCTGTGTTGGATAGTAGTGACAGAAATTGGCAGTGGTCAGTTGTCTGGCCATTGTTGGGTGCGGAAACTAGTCTCCAGTAGCTGTTAGTATTCTTTAGTTGGGTTAGAATGTGTTTTATGGCATTGCTGCCAAGAATCATCTGTTCTGTCTGGCCTGGAACAACCATTGTTGGAATTATCATCCTGCATCCATAAACCATGACATCAAGATCATACATGTCTTTGGGGAAAACCTGTTGTCCACCACAGCCTATAATGTCATAATCCTCAGCCGTGCCTTTCGTTATGTCAGGACACTGCTGTAAAAGGTACTGAACAGAGGACTCACTTATTGTACAAGCCATTGAACCACTGTCTAACAGTGCTTTGAGGGTGAGGCCGTTCTGTACAGACACAGGTGTGTAGAACAGGCTGTTAGTTTCTGCTATTCTGTGGGATCCCTGGAATATCAGTTTCTTGGATGGGATCAATGTACTACTGTACAACTCATAGAGGGATGCATTATCTTGGATTTCTGGAAACTCATTACTGATGGGAGGCTTATTGAGTTCATCTGCACTGTCCTCCCTTGTGTGCAGACCAGTCAGTTTTCCTGATGCTCTGGGGCAGCTCTTTTAGTTGGGCAGTTGTGGGGTGAATGGCCTGGAGAATAACATTGAAACAGAGCCTATTTTCTCGGCAATGTGACAAGGCACTGTGGTTGTCAGCTTTTCAAATAATGCATGGTTTAATCGTAAAACCATCAATTATGTCTGTATTGTCTACAGGTCGCCTGGGTGGAGTTCGCCTTCTTACATGTGACTGATCAGAGGCTCCATGCAGCAGAACCTTCTCTAACATTAACATTACATCTGTCAGGGAGACATACTGAGAGCTGTGTGTCTGGGAGTACTCCTGACTGTTGTGTGTAGGGACCAAGCCATGGCCCATCTCTGCTTTGTGCACTTTAATGTCCACTGTCTTTTAGTGGTGCACTGGAGAAGTTTCTTTACAGCTCACCTAAGCATGGTACTCATTCAGCACCTCCAGGTCTTCACACGCTGACCACCTATCAATAGTTTTGGACCTGAAAGTGAGTCAGGTTTTTACAGGGACAATTTCTAATAAACATATGTGTCACCTCCAGCTCAGGGTTTTCAAATGATTTGCCCTGTTCTCTCAGGCAGTCAGAGGCGAAGTCAGCTGCTCTGTTTAGTTTCAGCCAGTAGTCATATGGGTCTGGGTCAACTGTCACTAGTAGGATTCGGTGTTGGTGTGATATTAGGTATAGGTGTTCTGGTATGATAGTCAACAGGATTATGGACTCTAGCACTAGGAATTTCATCTAATGAGGCCATAAGACCACTAGGAGCAGGACTATCAACAGAAAAAGGAATGGGAGCAAGCACACCTCTTCGTCTACCAATACTAATGGGTGTGCTAAACCAACAGTGGTTACTTTGATTGGACATTGTTCAGAAGTTTAACAAATGAAAAGATTTTCAGAATCCAAAACACAATAGCAAATAAAATCACCAACTTGGAATAAACGAATAATAAACAAAACAAATCAAAACAATTTGTGTAGTATATTACTCTAATGGCACATAAAGGTTTTCAGTGTATAGAAATATCTTTACACTGCACTGTAATGCTACTGTGTCAGCTGTGAACATGAACCCATATACAATGTGAACTGATGTCTTCAAAAACCGATGTGGCAGACAGGACGGTCACAAGTTCGATAGTTCGATGAGCTTGACTGAAGTCCAAGGTCACGGCACCAATGTAACAGCTTCTCCATTACCCGTCTCGTCATGCAGACATGGAGGACTGTTGGTTGGATTTTAAGTCGTTTAATTTTTTTATCTGTAATGAGTAGTTGACACAAACAGCGCAGTTAGCCTCCCCTACTGGTCCACCAGTCACTCACAGCAGAGCGCAAAACAGTCTGTGTTTTACAAATAATTATTACAATGAAGTTTAACAATGTATTTTTCTCTGACATGTGATCGTATAGTGGTTTTGATTAATGATACATCTTTAAAATGAATTTTATACAATTTGGTCTTTCTTTTATATATGAAATAATTTAGAAAAATAAATACAGACAGTAATCAAAATTAATTATAAAATTACTAAATAGCACCCTCTGGTGCGTCACAGAAAACAAAGCTGGCCATGTCGTCGTCATGGAAACAGCTAATAAACAAACTGACAAATTGGCAAACATAACTGACAAACTGGCTAATACAACAGACAAACATAACTGACACATTAAATTGCTGACATGTTTACCTGTAATGGGTAGTTGTTAGCCTCCCCTACTGGTCCACCAGTCACTCTGTGTACCGCAACAAAACTCCAATTTAGTCCCCGAACAAAACCACAAATACTAGTCAGAGGAGAACCGGATTTGATGACTTACCACAGCAGAGCGCAAAACACTCTGTGTGGAATTTCCGATTTCCCCTCGTATTTATAGGCAACCAGTAGGGGGCGCCAAACACCACTAATCACAAGGCAATTATGAAATACATACAAGGATATTTACAAAACATATTTTAGCAAGAATTTCACCCGTATATCTAATATCGGTTACATATATTAAAAAAAACCCCTTAAAAAGGGCACTAGGGCATCAAAAATAAAAGGGGCAGGGGCTCAAGCCTTCTTCGCCCCTCTTCTGCACGTGTGCCTGGATGAGTTCATATACTTGGTTGCAAGTTGTGCTGTTTAAAGGCCATATTTGCTTGTGTTTCACATTTTAAAGTTTTGGCACGGTTAGAGCTTTTACAAACAAAATGGGTCACTTTGACGATGAGTGCTGCTGTCTAGGGAAATATTGAGTATGAGTTGACAACTACATTAAAGCAACCAATTAAAAACTGTAATTTAGGGTTTCCCCGCATCTAGTGGACAAAAATAAAATACCACTTAAGTTTTAAAAAAAAAATCTGTCTACTGAGTGCAGTTTATTTTAATAGGTGTCAAAAATTCCCGATCACATTTTAGACTTATTGTCTAAATGTGCACTCTTGTCAGTTTTTACTTTACAGTTTAAAGTTTATTACAACAAATGATACAACGTAGAGGATAATAAACTCATGTCAAATGTGACTTACTATAAATGCACAATATTCAGTCTTTAACTATTTCATAGTACTTTATTTCACACAAACATTACCTTATTTCTACACAAGTACGCACCTCCCCCAAGATGGCGGAATGTTTGTGACGCATTGGTACTCGGGAGTGAACGATCTGATGATGCATTCTCATTAGCTTCGAAGTTGGTACTTCCATGGTTCACACCGAAACACACTGTCTCCCAGTTGCAAGTCAGCGAACCAGTTGGATTCGCTAATTTGCTAACTCAGAGAGGTAGCTGACTGGCAGCAGCATACTTCTCAGAATTTGTATTTAAACGCTTTTGCTACATGTTCAGTAAACATGGCAGTCGCCATTAACGAACGTTCCATGAATGCTCCACTCGTCAGCTGTGATCGCGTTTCTTCGCTCCGCCTTTTCCGGTCCTTTCCATCCGCGTGCCCCTAGGTTAGCCTGTGTCCACGTCGAGGGTCTCCAACAGGGAAGAGAAATGCCGTCAAAAATCATCTTTGAAACTGAAGAAGAAACCACCGAGAAAGATATGGACACCGTCGCGGAAGCTGAAACCTTCAAGGTGAGTTTGACGATACACGTCGAGTTAAAAGGCTGAAGCTTCTGCCACGGCTCCTCCATGTTTGACAACATGTGGCTGTGCTTGCTAGTAGCTAACATCAAACGGTGGCAACAACAATAATAAATCTGTAAGAAAGGGGAACTCGAAACAAACACGTTACTGTTTAATTATTAACATTGAATTAGCGTTTACAGAACAATGCGGTATTAGCATGTATCCATTGTGTAAGCAGGAGATTGTCTTACGTGCATTATCATATGTTGGCTTTCGTTATTAAATGGACTCTTAAAGTATCCAATACATGAATCCACGATCATTGTACATATCAACAATGTGGAGGAATATGACAATAATTCGCATTTTACCTGTTGACACAAACTCGTGATGTTTAATTTATCTAGATTTGCCGATGAGACATGATTTACAAACACACCGTCACGTGTTTTTTTTTTTCATTTGATACTCACTTTTTCTTACACCCCTCATTTCTTACACAGCTTATTCTTAATGCAATTATCCCAGAAGTGGACAACTTAGATATTTTAACAGAGAAGGGACAACAGTCAAGTTGAAGTTTGGGAAAAAATGAATGCATTTGTAGTGACTTGTACACTACAAATGCAAGTCAGCTAGTAAAAGTGGTTTATTTCCTCAATTGACCTTATATCAACATACATACTGGTACAAAAGGTGACGATACACACCTGGCATTAAAAACTACCCTGAGTGATTGGATTGCATGCATTAAACAACACACAGACATACTTATCGTTCCTTTTATTTCAGGCATAATCTTCTTAGTGGAGTGAAACTGTGGATTTGACTATATTTTTGATAGTGTTATAAAAATATAGGAAATTTCAAACATCATCCAGTATAAAAAGGATTTAAAGACATTTTACTGAAACAATATTTAGCTTAGGAGAGCCTGACTTTTTCATAAATCATGTATTTGTATTTGTTGAAAAGAATGTTTACAATGTTTTGTTTTACTGTCTATGTGTTCGTATGTGAAAAAATAATATATTCCACCCTGTAGCTTAATAATGAACCTATTGACTTGTTAGAAAAACTGTTGAATGTACAAAAACAAGCACAAGGCCTAATGGCTACAAAGATCTATCAACATTGAGATGAGGGCAGTTTTGATTGTCAGATACTGGAGTATAATTTAATTTTATACATTTTCCTTCCTCATTTTGAACATTCAATTGTTACACTGTGAGTAGTGTCCCACTGTTTACATTCTGCCCCGTGAAAAGCTGTAACATTGACCAATGCAAGGTGAAATCTGCGCCTTGAAAAAAATGCTTTCTGCTTCATGTTATTTATTAGTGAATAATATTAGGTGCATGCATTATGCATCAAGTATTTCTTAAAAAAAATCATGGAGTAACATTATTTACTAATTGATATACCGCATGCAAAATGTATCTGTTACTGTTTAAATTAGTTTAACAATGTTGCCAATAATTACTTGGACTCAATATTTGGTTAGTGTAAATCATTTTCATTCCTTGAAGGTGAAGAACAAGTCAAAGGAAGGTAAGAAGCTGAAGAAGAAACAGCAGCAACCTGAGGAGCAGGAGGAGGATCCAGACTGTGATCCTCCAGCACCGAAGAAGAAAAAGAAGAAGGACAAGCTGGCAGCGGACCAAGTGAACGGCCACATCAATGAGGCCGCTGACCTGAATGGTAACAGCGGGGATGTAGAGTCACCAAAAAAAACAAAGAAGAAGAAAAAGGAGGCATCAGAGGTTAGTACTATGATGTTGTGTATTTGTATATCTACCAGTTGAATGAGTTTTTGTGTATTACCTCATAGAAAACATAGTATAAATATTCTTTAGGGTATAAAATATTGCATGAATCATACAAGGATTTTTTTAGAGTCTTTCTTCCACTTGTAACACTTTTAATGCTTTCTTTGGACATATAGAAGACCCAGAAGCAAAAGAAAGCAACCACTGAGGAAGCAACCAATGGACATTCCACCCCAAACACACCAGTTCAAACTCCCAGTCAGACCCCATCCCAGTCAAGCGATGAGTTGGCCAGTGACAGTGAAAATGTAAGATTTGAAAAATCCTTAAATGTAAGAAGTTAAACATTTATGTAAAGGGCTGTTGAGATATAGTTTTGCAGCAAATGATTACGGTTACACCATGTTTGTTGTTTATGCTAGCTTGACGATGCTTAAAGTTAGCTGCAAAGAACAAAAGAAAACATTGGGACTGAATTTCTGTACATTTTTAGGAGCAGACACCTGAGCAGATAGAAGGAGCTTTCTCCAACTTCAGAATTTCCAAAGTCACCATTGATAAACTGAAAGGTAAGAAATCTCTGTTTTTATAGTCTAGTGTTTTACATTTTAAAACTGGCAAAAAAATAATTCCTTTTACATAGCTGGCATGAAACTGCATCTATCTGGTGATTATATAATTTGTGTAGAGAACTCATCGGCTTAACAATGGCTTATAAACATTAAAAGCTTAATATGTGATCTTGATGACATTCGTACACAATTGTAGACTGCGTAAACACAAATGTATCTACTTTCAGCTGGATGTTACTCATAAGTTTGAAGCCTGAGGTTATCATTGTTTGTTTTTTTGCCTCTTCTGTATCTCCTTATTCTCTGTCTTCTTCTCAGCTCGGGGAGTCACCTACTTGTTTGACATTCAAGTGAAGTCATTTAATGCCGTATATGATGGAGAGGATGTTATCGCCCAAGCCCGTACTGGAACAGGAAAGACCTTCTCCTTCGCCTTACCGTTGGTAGAAAAGCTCCAGAACGATTCAGTGGAGATGATGAGAGGCCGGCCTCCCAAGGTACTCACCAGACACTTGCACATTTCTTCTTCAGTTTCTCTCAATATTTGTCTAAAACTTAATTTTTTATTTGTTAATAGGTGCTAGTCTTGACTCCTACCAGAGAATTGGCTATCCAGGTCTCCAAGGACTTCAAAGACATTGCCAAAAGACTATCCATCGCCTGTTTCTATGGAGGCAGCTCATATAACCCACAGCGTATGTCCATGTCTCAGTATTAACTGTTTACTGAAGGTTGTTTTAAAAAAAAATTGAGCATAAATAGAGAAAAAAGCAGCAACCTCTTGTTCAATATATAGTTTTTAAACGTGATTCAAATTGAAATAGACTGACTACTTTACAAATGTGGCCTGCCGCCCCTTAATTTCTGTATTTCTTATGAACACCCAAATTTTCTGTAACATTAAAAGCAGTATTTATTTTGTCTTTCTACTGAAGTACCTCCATTCTTTAGCACAGTATTATTGGTGCTTTCATCTGAGTATGTTCAACAATAACCATTTAGTTTGCTTAATTTTGTTTCCAGCTTTATACTTTTGTCTGAGTTAATACTTACTCCTTTGTCTTCGTCCAGTTGATGCTATTCGTAACGGAATTGATATTTTGGTGGGAACGCCCGGTCGCATTAAAGATCACCTTGAGAACAACAAACTCAACCTCACCAAACTGAAACACGTCGTTCTGGACGAAGTGGACCAAATGTTGGACATGGGGTTTGCAGAACAAGTTGAAGAGATTTTGGGTACTTCGTATAAGAAAGGTAAATCAATATCAAAAGTTGTGTGAGAGGAATTTAAGTGTAGATTCAGTAAATGGATTTATCAGGGTAGTAGAGGTTTCCAATTTTTTTTCAACTCCTACATGCCTATTCCAACTTAGATCTGTTGCATTTTTACATCCTAAGTACTTAAGTATTACAATATACAGTATATATATATAAGTGTTTAAGATGAACAGTTTGAGACCAACATACAATGAAGCAATTACAAGACTATTATACATTGATGAAAATAAAATTAAAGTCTGTGCTGTTTGTTGATGTTTATGTAGTATGAAAAATATTGAGAGTGATTCGTTTAATGGATCAGAAAAGCTCAAATGCTGTTTTTGGGTAGCTGATTACACCTACCGATCTCTGGCCATGCACCAATAAGTAAACATTTGGGTGTTATACTTATGAATATGATGTGTTGGATTTGTTTCACATTCATGTGAGAGTGGATCTAAAAATTAGGAGCAGCGTCTTTAAAATGATTGAAGCCCACTTGTGTGTGTGTTCCCCCTGCAGACAGCGACACCAACCCACAGACTCTTCTGTTTTCTGCAACCTGCCCTCCTTGGGTGTATGATGTGGCCAAGAAATACATGAGGCCAGGCTGCAAGCATATCGACTTGATCGGCAAGAAAACACAAAAAGCGGCAACAACTGTTGAGGTAAGTGTGAGGAAAACAAAAATGTTGCATTCTGAGAACAAAAATGACCTAATTGCTGGATTTTGTTCTCTTTTGTTCACTTGTTGCCTCATCCTGTCCTTCCCTCTGTAGCACCTGGCCATCACGTGCCACTGGTCCCAGCGTGCTGCAGTGATTGGAGATGTAGTCCAGGTGTACAGTGGCAGCCATGGAAGAACAATCGTCTTCTGCGAAACTAAGAAGGAAGCCAATGAATTGGCCATGAATGCTTCTATCAAACAGGTAACCATAGCAATCTGCATCTCATGATAACCTTACACAAAAGCAGTTCTTTAATATAAAGTTACATTTGCTGAGCTATTAAGTTAAGTTTTTCCTGTCTTATTTGATGCTTTTAGAGTTCCCAGTCCCTCCATGGGGATATTCCACAGAAACAGAGAGAGACGACTCTGAAAGGTTTCAGGAATGGTGTCTTTGAGGTTCTTGTTGCCACAAACGTCGCCGCCCGTGGATTAGACATCCCAGAGGTCGACTTGGTGGTCCAGTGTTCTCCGCCAAAGGTTGGCTGACACAGAAACTCACTTTGCTCGACAAAAATCAGCTCTGATGTGAACCAATCCATTATTAGATTGCAAGAAAAAAAAAGCAGCACTGATAAAATCTATTATCATAACTAGGGCTGGACGAAATGGCCAAAAAACGTATCACAATCAATCAAGTGTTTCGTATCAGTAGATAAACAATATTGATAATTATTTAAATTAAAAAATACTTTATTAATTAAGTGAGTGAATTAGTTAATGCCACCAACCTGGCTTAGCTGGCTGTGAAAGCTAAGCCTTTCCACTGCCTACATCTCCCAGAATGCTGTGTGGTTTTGGATTGGAGTTCAGTGAATACTCTATATATTGAATATTCTATCAGATATATTATCTATTGATATTGATCGTATGTATTGCGATGCATATATTGTCGTTGATTCATTGTCCAATAGATACTCTGCTCCAACAAACCTGAATGCAATTGATTCATTACCTCTTCACCTTTTAGTTATGTTTGACAGATTCCTAGTAATGAGCCAGGTGAGTCAGGTGTGTTGTAACGGAGATGCATCCAGGAGTTACTTTGGAGTTGGAGAGTCATAGTGATACATTTTGAAAACAAAGTCATTTAGTTTTTAATTGAGAATAATTTAATATAAATCAATCACATCTCTGCATGATTCAGCAATTTTCTATGTTGTCAGGATGTCGAGTCCTACATCCATCGTTCAGGGCGAACAGGACGAGCGGGCAGGACTGGCGTCTGCATCTGCTTCTACCAGAGGAAGGAAGAGGACCAGTTACGCTACGTAGAGACCAAAGCCGTGGGCGTCTTTCACTTACTTGATTAGATTCTGGCTATTTTAATTGTTTAAGTTGATTCTAAATGCTTTGTGTTTGATTTTATTTTAGGGAATCACTTTCAGGCGAGTTGGTGTTCCAACTGCCAATGACATCATCAAATCATCCAGCAAAGACGCCACCAGGTATATGGGAAACTCTGCTGCTGTCATTCATAAAACTATTGTAATATTATTAAAACTATTGAATGTTTATGAAGTAATTCAACTTGTTAGTTACAAGATTCTGTTGAGATTATAACAAATTTCATAAACTCCTTTTCCGTTTTTGTTTGCAGGTTTTTGGACTCCGTTCCAGCCGCAGCTGTTGAATATTTCAGGGAATCGGCAGAGAAGCTGATCAAAGAGAAGGGAGCGGTGGATGCACTCGCTGCTGCTCTGGCTCACATTTCTGGAGCCACGAGTCTAGAGCAGAGATCTCTGCTTAGCTCTGACTCTGTGAGTTTCGTTTGCCCTCAGAAACCCTTTTTCACACTTTGAAACATCAAACCTTTCAAAGTGGCTGCAGTTGGATAAACTGGATCAGATCCAAATCATGACCTTCGGTTTTCTGCATAACTCAGGGTGTTTTCATTGTTTCATTGGTGCTGCTCTTCTTGCTAGGGTTGGGTGAGAAGGCTTAAAAATGAAAGATTTTTGTTTTCATACCAGATTCAATTTCTGATTTAATCTTTTTTTCTAAAAAATAAATCACAAGAATTTTATTAAATTGTGAGAAAATAGTCATAAACTTAGCAGAATAAAGATTCAATTTCACCAGATTGTCTTAAAATTAAGAGGTAAAACTCTTCTACTGTTACTGAGATATGACTTTTGACATACACAGTCGTTTTCTCAATTGTTTCAAAGTCCTGCTACTGATAATTTGATGTTTATATGTTAAAAGATGAAGTATTTACTTCACGAGACGCTCAGCGTTTCTCCTTTATTTTTTTATGTACTGCTTTATTATCATATTACAACTTTATTCTTGCAATAAAAACCAAAATAGCTTGGCCCTAATGTTCTGCTGAATTCAAAGTCCAAATAATGAGAAGCTGTAACACACGCTTGTCAAGCAAGAGGGCGTGCTGACACAACTCTATGGAAATATAAGGAGCTCGTTGGTGAGAGAGAAAATCCTGATGTTTCATAAATTAAATCTTCCAAATCTCAAAATTTGATTCATAAAATCGATTCATCGCCCAGCCCGACTTCTTCCTGATGGAAGAAAACTGGAGTCATTTTCTTCCATTTTGAGATGCATGTCGTAGTTATTGTGATATTTTATGTGTTTTTGCAGGGCTACACCACAATGCAGTTGCAGTGCTCCCAGGAGATGCATAATCTAGGTTATGCCTGGAGAACCATTAAAGAGCAGCTGGGAGAAGACTTTGAAAACCACATTCACAGAATGACCTTCCTCAAAGGCAAAACGGTAAATCCATTCAGACATCTCACTTTTGGAGTTGGTCGGTACCAGAAATGTAAAACATAGACATGATCTTTTATCACTGGACAAAACCGCTCACTATGTTGTTGTTTTTTTTGTCTGTTTGTTTGTAATAGGGAGTTTGTTTTGATGTCCCAGCTGATAAAGTCAAAGAGATTCAGGTAAGAACATCAGCACCCTCTAGTGGTCAACGCCAGAATGCTTTTAGAAATAAATTCAGAAATTGATTTTTCTTTTAATTTAAGGTGAAACAAATGTTTTGACACTTTTAGACCAATTTCTGTAGTTGATATAAAACGTTAGTCACTAGTTTCACTTCATCAGGATAATTGGAAAGACTGTCGCCGCTGGCAGCTGACTGTAGCCACAGAGCTCCCAGAGCTGGAGGAGAAGCAGTTCACCAACCGCGGAGACAGAGGTGGGTTTAGAGGCGGGAGAGGGCGCGGCTTTGGTGGAAATGGAGGACGTAATGGCGGTTTCCGGAGCGGCGGCTTCCGGAGCGGCGGCGGCGGCGGAGGCTACAACAACCGAGGAGGACACAAACGGACCTTCGGCCAAGCGTTCGATTACTGAACCATCAACTGATTGATCAGCTTTGCTGTTGGTGGACTTTATTAACTATCATTAAGAGACCGACAGAGCCGGTGAATATATTTCTGATATAAAATATTAGATTCACATACCACATTAGCATGAATTACTCCCCTTTGTTCAAAAGTGATACAAAAGTTGAATTTATCATCTAAAAATAATGGATTCTTAGAAAGAAAATACAGATGGTCCTTTATGGCTTTATATAAAACGAATATTGCTATTTGGAAGAGTTGAGCAAAAGCACAGCTCAAACACCATTAGTAATGGATGTGTTGGTTTTCCAATATTTACATTTATGAACAAAGTATTTAAAAATCGTTTCCTGTCCTGTAAAGGTAGGAATGTGTCACTCTTACTGGTAGTGTCGCCGTCTTATCCTGGATCTTTGAGGAAGAGCAGGAGGCGTAATCAGTCTTTGACCTTCGTCCGTGTAGAGATAATTCGGCCATCAGTAGGTAAACATGTTGCATAACGTTTGTATAACATATTTACTGTCAGATTGCTGCGTTACAATCAGCTGAAACCTCTCCTCGAATACATATGTTGAATGATTGCTTTGCAATTGCCTCTATTTAATAACTGTACTGCTTCCATTCATTTGAATGAAACAACTTATTAAAAAAAGGTCAACTTGGGGGTTGTTTGTTCTTTTTAAAAGTGTGGAAAATCAGATCTTTCACTCCTGATGAATATAAGACACATATGGTCAAAGTGCATGAATGAATCAGTTTTACTACGATGTTGCAATTTTATACTGTGGTGTGATGTATTAGGGTAATGTTGGTCAGAATAATCAACATAACCCAGATGCACTCTAAATTGATATAGGAATGTTATTCATACCAGCATTACACATAATCTAAACCTGTTTAGTTCTGATCTCCAGTTATAATTCTTTGACCTGACACTTCATGGGATTATAATCTTATTCTTGGACTACAAACATTAGGATTCAGGAAGAATTCACAGCGTGTCACTGTTTCCCATGTTACACCTTAATTCCAAATTATTAAATTAATCTCTTTCCCCTAATTTCCACAGAGAAGAATCCTGTTAGGACGATGTTAAGTTGTTTTTTTTGCAATTTTATTAAAAATAGAAATATTTACATAAGTATTCACAGCCTTTGCTATGAAGCTGAAAATTGTTTCCACTGACTCTTGAGATTTTTCTACAACATCATTTTCCTCCTGTGGAAAATTGAGTTGGTTGGTCTGTCAAATTAGAATCAAGTTGTATTTGTGTAGCACATTTCAGCAACAAGGCATTTCAGAATGCTTTACATGATAAAAACACAAAGTCGTACAACACAGTCAAAAATGGAAACATTTGCCGTCGTTACACTTCAAATTGTTGATTAATGATTCACTGATTATGTTTCTAAAGAAACTCTAAACTGGTGGGTTTTTAGTCTAGATTTAAAGGAAATCAGTGTTTTGGCTGTTTTGCAGTTTTCTGGAAGTTTGTTTCAGATTTGTGGTGCATAGAAACCGAATGCTGCTTCTCCATGTCTATGAGGTCAGAAATCAGACACCAAGCAGGAAATTGAATGAGTTGTCAATAGACCTCAGAGACCAAGGATTGTCTCCAGGCACAAATCTGGAGAAGGATAATAAATGAAGATCCCAACGAGATCTCTGGCCTCCAGGAATAGATTTATTTGCTCTTTTTCTGACTCTAAACCTGTAAAAGTCCGGGATGGAAGGAAGGCCAGCTGGATGATCCTCTCTGCAGATCTGACTTTAAGCTTTCTGTAGACATCAGCCAGACGACACAATGGTGGATGTGAACAGGACAAACTAGAAGACGACCAGCAGCTCCTGTGGAAGGTTTTACTTCTCGATTTGATGCACAAAGATCGGTTTTTCCATGGGTCGTCTTTGTGTGGCTGTCTGGGTGATTCCGAGGAACTGGAAGTTATCTGCAGCGTTATTGGAGGGTGATCGCACCAGTTTTGACCGAACCAGTGGAGCAGGCAGTCTACCTCCTGTCTGTATGCAGACTCGTCCTGGATCAGGCCGATTACAGTGGTGTCATCTGCAAACTTCAGGAGTTCCACAAGTTGTAGGTTTTGGATTTAGTTTTTTAAATTTTGGTTTCTGAGAAGATCTTAGAACGTTTGTAGCTTCTTTGTGTCGCAAAAATGACATTTTAATTGCAGAAAAGAATTTATTTCATAACAAACATTTGATTTTACAAATACATTTTGCTTGCACATTTTCACGATTAATAGAAATGTCTTTTTCTCAAAGTGCTTTGCGATGATTAACAGATAATTACAACATTTTAATGCAGTGCAGAAAAAGTAACACTGTCCAATACTTGCTTATTATGGTAAATAGTTCAGTATTTCTAACTATATGTGCAAACGTTGAATGTGCTAAACTGTCAGCGATTCCAGGAAAAATATCTAGATATTTACTTAAAATTATTTTAAATGTTTGAAGACAATATTTTTGAAATGGAAGGAAAAATGGAGTGCAATGTGTTTGTCATTATATATGGCCCACATCTGCCAATCAGCCAACAAAAAGATGCTCAAAATGGCAAAGAAACAACTAGGCAGCACTGATATTCTGTAAACCATGCCTGTGTATCTTTGTTTTCACTTCCACTAAATTATTCCAGAGTCATACGCACGCACTCTGCGACACCTTCTACAATTAGGCCCTGAAGGATGCTTTTATCCATACAAACAAAATAAATACAAATCTTAAGAGCAAACACATTTAGGTAAAACAGTCATTAAAAGCCCTCTCTCCAGTGATTTTGTAAAAACGTACTCTCTCGTTCTCATTTTGCATCGCCAAACAAAGCTTATTGAATTTGTAAAAACTGATTTCCCCTGTGCCATTTGTTCCTCCCCACATTGATTACAATCAGTTCTTTGGGAGGGGAAACAGCTGCTGCAGAACAGATGAAAAGTTTATTATTTCCTGCGCTGACCAATTTAGAATATGGCTTTGTTACTATATATATGTCAAAAAAGAAACCCAGGCAATATAACTTCTCTGCAGTATGATCAAAGATGGCTGCAATGCATTGTGAATGATGGAAGATATAAAGGAAGAATGGAAGGAATGCATGAGGAGAGATATTCGTCTCTTGTGCTACAGCTGGAAGTCCTCACTGTGAAGAGAAACGGCGTACTGGTTCTCGACGGTCTGGTCCTCCTCCTCTTCATCCTCCTGTGTTGCAAAACGAAAAATCACATGAGGGAATTTTATATTAACATACCAAATTTCTTTTAACACAATCATACAATAGTGAGAGTTAAAGGTTTTCCGATGATCATAGTTGCATTTTAGTTAATATACGGTAAAAGAAGTAATAACTAAGATGAGAGCACAAAGTATTGTGCTGCAGACAAAAGTTTAACTTGAACTTTTGCTCCTTATTATACTTTTTAAATATTCTTTTGATAGACATTGTTTCATGTTGAGTTCAAAGTTGTTGATCTATAATATTCTGAAATTTGGGTTTTAATGATCAGTAAGGCTTAAAGATTAAAATCAGACTAATGCCTAGAAATACATTGCTCATAATAAATATTAGATATGAATCTATATTATGTATGAGTTTCACTCTAAAATATTTCACTAAAGTAACTTTTTGACAGTATTTGAATTCATTGGGTGCATTTGGATGGGTGTTGTTTCCTACCGGCTCTCTCTCTTTGTAGTCCTTCTCTGTGCCACGATAGGAAACAACGTGGATCAGAGTGTAGACCCTGCAAACCGAGAGACACAAAAGTAAAATAACGGTCGGCCACATGGAAAATATGATCAAAATAAGGGCAGATGTGATTATCTTAGTAATTTTATCTGTAGAATAAATTTTGCTAAATTAAAAAAACTTGTAGAATTTGAACAGGAATAGTGTTCTTTAAAAAGCAATGGTTTAGATAACAAAAATAAACCAAAGCAAATGTTGAAGACAAATTAGTTTTTACTGTATATTTAAGCACATTGAATGCATTTGTTTGTGTACCTGTGATACAACATGGCCACAAACTGGACAAGCAGAAGAATCGCAAAGGAAAACAGGAACATCAAACTGAGAGGCTCCACCTGTCAGAGAAAAATGAAACCAGTGTTTATTTTAACGCCCCTTTGCTTTTTAATCGTGTTGAACTCTATTTTCTGATGTTCCCACCTTTAGGTATTCTGTTATATTTTTCTCCTCTGAAAACTTGGGAATCTTGATGCTGATGATGTCGTTTCCAATGAGCTGCAGGAAGAAAGTTGCTACCACCCAGAGGACGTTGATGATGAAGTACAGGAAGACCGCCTGTGGATACGAGACAGGTTTTAAGAATTTGGTTGCGTCTTTACAACAAATATAATGTTTTGGAAAAATGGATCATAAGCTTTTCATCACAGGACACTGAACATAAATTATTTACCTTGTTTCGCAGCGATTTCAGTTCTTTGCTCACTCTATTTTTGTGCTCCACTGTATCACTTATCGGTGTCAGATATCGTTCGATCAGCTTATCCCAGAAGTCCTTCTCACCCTAAACACAGATAAAGGCACACAGTTTTTTAGTTTTTTAAAAAAAAAAAAACAAATAGAAATTGGAAATAAATTGATGCTGTTTTCAACTGTAGAGTTTTAGATTTGCATCAATCCGTCCCGACACCTGCTGACGATGTGAACCACAATCTCACTTTCTCACCTACAATCAACCCAACTCAGACATACACGCAGCACTCACTAGCATCTTTTGTCTTCTAACCCCAATAACAAATCTGCTAATCACATCGGCAGTGAAGGTAACCTACTGAAGTTTAAACCAAACATCAGAATAGGGAAAACATAATAGCTAAGTGACTTTGAATGCAGCATGGTTGAGAGGCTTGTGTGAGTGTTTCAACATCGACTCGTCGAATAAGATTTGCACGTACAACCATTTCTAATATTTATAGAAATTAGTCGGAAAGAAAAAAATGCAATTTCTGAAAGCACCACATGTTGAACCCTGAATCATAACTACGTTGCGAGTTCAGACTAAAACCTGCACAGGCTCATCAGAACTGGACAATAATAAGCAACAAAATATTGTCAGGGTCAGTCTTGATTTGAGCCGACATTCAATTGTTGGGGTCAGAATTGAGACATGAAAACATGGGATTCACTCTGAAGGAGTCAGATTGATGTTGGTGTGAAAAATCTTTTCTTGGCATACTTTGTCTATCTGTTTATGTCTTATGATGGCTCCTTCTAACAGGATAATGCATCATGCCACAAAGCGCAGATCATCTCCATCTATTCTTAACTACGATAATGAGTTCCCTGTACTCCACCGGCCTCCAGTCAGGATATTTACAATCCAGTGCAGCGTGTTTCAGATATGGTGGAATGAGTGATTTGTGTCATTTACAAGCAACAAATCTGTGATGTTATCAAGTCAACATGGACCCAAATCTCTGGGGAATATTTCTGACATCTTATAGAGTCTACTATAAAAAACTGAAGCAGATCTGCAGGTCAAAGTGGATCCAACCTGTTACTAGAAATGTGTATTTAATAAAGCAGCTGGTGTGTGTACATTTGAAATGTTATGTATTCTGGACTGTGAGCTGATTGGTTTTCTTACCTCATCCAGTCTTTGAACTTGTGGGGCACTGAGGGTTTTCTCTATGGCCCGTTTCACTCTCTTTTCTAACTTCATCATTTTATTATTCTTCAGGATGTGTCGAGCCTGAGGCATAAGCAAAGTAAATCATTCAGTGATTTTACAATATCCTTTTCAGTCTTATTCAAACAGAGAATATGAATCATGTTAATTATTGCAAACTGTTGTTATTAAGGCTGTTATTTCAGAAGCAAATGATCCCTTTTTTTAATATTTTGAAAACATGACATCCACCTGATTGGTCAGTTCATGCTGCAGCTCGTCAATTTCAGCTTGTGCCAAAATGTCCTCAGGTCCAGCCTTGCTGAGTCTTATATTAAGCGTGTCTGTCAACATTAGGATCAGGTCTTCCACCACATCATCTTGGTTTTTGTTGCGGAGTGTGTATCTGGGAGTAAAGGCAATTCATATTTACACAATTGCTACTCAGTGATGTCAATATGCTACAGCGACTTTTTTGGACATACGAACATGAAGAAACACACAAACGCGTAACTGTTTTAAAACAAAACAGAGGCAATAAATGCACATTGGCTGCGTCAAAATTAGGTCGTTTTAAAATCAGTAGTTTGTAGTTTCCTTTTGTCCAATCGTCAAGGTTTAAGATTTGTTTGTTTTCCAACATTATCTCACAAGACAAAAATCTAAAAACAAGAAAACTCATCACGATTTACCGTATTTGCGCTTGCAGATTTCTCTTCATGTTGAAATAAGTTAACTTCTTCAAAAACTCTTCCTTTACAGGCTCCACCCAGTCTGCATACATAGAAAAATACACATATAATTACCTACAGTTTAATACTCTGTGTGATATGAATATTGGACATAACTGTGTCTGATTGAATGTTTGGTTTATACGTTTATAACAACTGCTCACCGCTGACAGGGATGTCTTCCATTTCCTCTAAGTCTGCATTCATAAAGTAATCATCGTTTTCATCAGACGAGTCAGAGGAATCAGACCTTATGCTCTTTTTCCCATCGTCATCATCATCATCATCATCACTGTCATCCAACAAAAATAGCAATAAATGTCAGTGTTTAGTCGTATGAAAATGATGATTCAACTGTGATTTTTTTCTCCCTAAATACATACTGACAACATGAGGCAAAGCAGTGATAAAAATGACAAGAAGAAGAAAAATAATAACCTATCAGAGGATGAATCATCCTTGTCTTTCAATGGTGCCTCTTTGCTTTTGTGAGCTGGAGGATTTTTAGCTTCTGCGGCTTTTTCTGTGGTGAGTTCAGGTTTGTCTTGAGGCTCTGGATTTGCGGCAGCCTGCGGTTGCGTTTCATTTTTGGTGATTTGAAGGAGAGGCGCTTTCTGTGTGGCGAAACTTGTGATCTGCTGAAGCATGGCATTTTCGGCTTCCTGGGTTATCTGCAAGACAGAAGGACAATTTAACTGGGCAGATGCACTCGCCCAAAGGCTTGTGTCTATTTTCTCTTAACCGTACCTGTATCTTCATGTCCCAGCAGCAGAGCCTACAGTCTTTGTTGCACAGAACGCTCTGAGTTTGCTTCTGTTCTCCTTCTTCCCTAATGACAGAAAGATAAAAATAAAGACATTAATGACAACTAGACCTGATTCTGTGTGATTCAGGTGGATTCTGTCGTCTTAAAAAATTATACGTTTTTTTTGTTTGAGTAGTTACCATTTTACAGTAATTCACTTTACTGTTACTCTATATCAGATTTTGTGCCTTTTAAATAACATTTGGGATGCAGGTTAAACACTACACTTTGTGGCAAGTCAAAACTCTTTTCAGATTAAGCCAATTTATATTTTAGCATAATTTTATTATGTTATTAATCTCAAAACAATTTAAAGAAAGCACTACAATATGTATAAAATCTTATTTTCACATTACTTGGATTCTCTTGTGCCCCAAGACACATTGTTCATGTTCACCAGTGAGTAGATGGTCAGCAGGAGGTATCCACTGGGGATACAGATGAAATACATCAGACCATAGATAATCAGCCCTGGAAGAGTGCAGAAAAACATATTAGCATAAAATTAGCAGAACATAGCAAAGCTCCAGATCACAAGAGTTCATTCAAAACCACTTTTAAAATCAGGAATTAACTGAATAAAGCAAAAAACACTCCTGAAAATTAGCATGTGATGCACTTCGAATGGAGAATAATGTTTATGATTCTAATAAAAACCTACCAAACTCTTCTGGGTGCAATATGGCTGTCACCAGGTACATAATAGCCATTGAGACCAAAAACACACCAGTGGGGGTCAAAAATGTGCCCTGCACCACCATGTCACCTAAAAGAAGAACAGTCCATGAACTGTTGTATCCAGAACTGCACAAATGTAGCTGAGCATAAGAGTGTACCTACCAATGATGGAGAAGAATGATGCGGTCATAAGAAACGCATACAGAACACTCATGACGGCAGCGATGGTTATTTGGGTATTTGCTTTAGTTGCAAAGCAGATGATGATGTATAAGACGGGTGGGACGCATGAGATGACGATAGCAATCGCGCCATTCATTTTGAAGATGAACTGAAAAGCTCCTGTAGGGAAAAACAACATGGAGAGTGAGGGACGTATGGACGCCTGCCAGAAATATTTTGCATGTTATTCATTAATAATGACCATAAAGGTCTGATTGGCCCAATTGTTGTCAATATTATTTGTGAATCTAAATGTTTGTGTTTCATTTCCAAACTATGTGGAATCTGCTTAAATATTGTTCAAAGTATATTTGATTTGATAGTCATAAAATATTCGTTTGATGGTTCCTACTTCTCATAGAAAAAAATACTTTCTAAATGACCTCAAGAAAATGACTAACTTGATTTTATTAGCTTAGCAAAAGGTGGCAACTCACTTCTCTTTAGTTTTTTCTTTTTTTTTTCCAATTGATTTGTTTTGACACACTTTAAAGAAACAATGTTCTACCTTTATAAAATAGAATATATACACGCAGCTCTGGAACAAAATAAGAGTTCACTTAAAATTATGATTTAACTCTTTATAGGTTTATGTTTGAGTAAAATGAATATTGTTTTATTCTATGAACTACTGACAACATGTCTCTGAAATTCCAAGCAAAAATTTAGTTTTTATTTGCAGAAAATGAGAAATGGTCAAAATAAGGAAAACGTTGCAGAGCTTTCAGACCTCAAATAATGCAAAGAAAACAAGCTCATGTTAATTTAGAAACAACAAAACTAATGTTTTAACTCAGGAAGAGTTCAGAAATCAATCTTTGGTGGAATAACCAGGAGGTTTTCAATGGGCTTCTGTGGACTCTTAGTTTTTTCCAGAGCTTTACATCTACGTAGTGAAATGTGTAAAATCACCTTCCAGTTTCTAAGTCTCTCTGTGATCAGCTTTCAGTGACTGGTACACAAACTGAGGTTCTAAGTCAACACAACTAAACTTGTTTAGGTTCATCGTTGTGTAAAAACTAGAATGGTTTAAGGCGAAGGGGTTTCCTCTAATGAAGTCAAATAATTCGGGTTAAGAGAGAACAGACATGTTGCAGTTTGCCTGGGGTCTTATTTCTTGTCAGACTTCTGCGGTAAAGTTGAAAACTTGTGCTTTAACTCTAATTTGCTGTGCACGGACATGCAGTACGAAGGGTCTTTGGTTAACTTGTGGCCTTAGATGTGGTGGCCCGGTTCTGCTCACCTGCTACCATAAGTGTCACAGAGGCAGGTCCCAGAATAGAGGATCCAACAGTAAACATCTGGTAGAAGATATAAAGGCTTGAGATGGATTGATTTCTCTTCACCGTCTCTTTTCCACTGTATTTAAATGATGAAAAACACAGTAATTAGTACACTGTACATTTTAGTACATTAAAGATGTGATACCATCACATCTTTAAATGTTCATTGAATAATTAAATGCAGAATAAGATCACAAGAAACCTAAACAGATATAAAAAGATTAAAACAAGTATCAGACTTACTTGTGTATTTACAGTGCATTGGAAAAGGATGGCTTTTTTTTTTTTTTCAATTTGTCACATAATAACCACATGTGAAAATGTACTTAACTGGCTTTTTATGTGTTTGACCAACACAAAATAAGGGATAATTGTGAAAAATGATTGATTGTTTCCACACAAGATCCAATAAAACATTTTAAAAGTTTTGGGGGTGGTAACAGAAGAACATGTGGAAACGTTAAAGGGGTATGAATAGCCTTCCAAGGCACTGTGCATACTTACATTTAAAATATGAATGAAAAAGTGTGTGTTATGATTGGGTTTTTATCATTAATCATGATTACTGACCTGTGCAAAAGATCCAGTGTGTTAGCCAGTGTAGAAGGCCCCCATCGTCTCCTCTGGTTGTAAAACTCTTTGAATTCCTGCGGTGAGTTGGTGTATGCATCTGATGCAGCGTTGTACTCCACACGCCATCCTTGTTGCAGCAGCAAAGTACACAACCAACGATCCTCCCCTGATGATACGCACAATTATTCCTGCTTCCTGTCACATTATGAAACCAAGTCAAACAGGAACCTACCTTGGTCATATTGCACATACTCAGCTCCTCTTGTTGCAGTTGTTGTGTACTTCTTCAGGATGTTGTCATCCATCAGCGCAGACCCTCTAAACAGACTGAAACATCCTGGACTGCACAACACAGAGCCGAACACATGCTCTGCGGTCTTCTGCAGCCAATGGCCCACTGCGTATTCAAACTTTTGGTACCAAACCATTGGACCTATGACATGCAGGGTAAATAAGAACATTTAGAGTTAGTTTGGGTGAGAATTTAACATTATACACAAAAAAAGAAAGCCTGTCCTTTAAAAAGGCAAAATTTACAGTAAATTGCATTCATAGCTAAATATATATCGGCTGGTTGGTAGCTTTCCATGCATCCTTCTGAGATATAAAGTTAAAATCTGTCCAAATGTTTTGAAGTAAAAACAAACAAAGTAGTGAAAAGTTATCAAGAGCATATGACGTACCCATGCCAGTCGGATGGATTCTGCCACATGCTGCACCGACGTTGTAATACATTCGCAGCCTGTTAAGACATTATTAGTATTTTTTTATTTCAAAGTTAAGGAAGTAAATTCTTTATGGTATTTATGAAATAAGTAATTGATCAAGCTTTGGTAATTTGAGAAAGTTTGAATTGTGTTTTTTGATGACGATACTGAATGACAAAACAGTTTTTTACATTCTGTACTTAGCACATGCTATCTGAAGAAAGAAAAAAACGACCTTGATTATGTCAAGATAAGAGAACCGTAAAGATATGATCTCCAGCAAAATCGTACGGTGGTATAAAATGACTTCCTGTTTACTATTTATGCTTAGCAACATGAAAGTGAGATAAATCAATATGTTTAGTTTAAAAAAAAAAACACATCGCTGACCTGTCCACAAGTAGAACCACGGCTTTAGGGTGGAAGTCTGTGTCTCCGTCCAGAGCCAGGATGTACGTGTTGTCGTCTGAAATGAATCTTCTCTTGTTGTCATTGTCATACTGAGGCAAAAGGAACATCTCACCGTCCATAGAGATCAGACTTTCTCTGCTGGTATCCATCCGCTGGAATCAGAAAGAAGGACAATTAACATTTTCACCTGAATGTAGAGATAAAATACAAATGATTGCAAGAAGTCACTTACTGGCATTTTCTGGGGGTTCTTGGTGATGTAACCTTTCCAGCCAAGCAGGTAGTACATGTACATGATCTGGAAGAAAAAAAGGAAAATATTTAATCAGATGTAGCATTTTAATCAGTCTGGCTCAATGAATAAACATCAAGAAAATCAGTCTTATTTAAATTTACAAGACAGAACATTACATTTAAATTTAACGTTTAATTTAAATTTAATTTAAATTGTTTTCCACACAGTATTTTCTAGTGTGTAATTATATTATTGCAGACCAAAAAATAACAACATTCATAAGCAAGATGCATTTATGTCAGCACAACAAATACATGTCCAGTTTTAAACTGGTTGTTTAATATTAATTTGCTTTTTAAGGCACATTGATTTGCAAAGGAAAAACGGATAACATGTTAGAGTCACATGTGTCAATAATATTACAAATAAATGTTCTTGCTAAACAAAGCAAAATTAATTCAAATGAAATGTGTGTTTGGTTGTAACTAATTTGTCTGGTAGCAGCATTTAACTAAACTAACTAAATTAAAGGCACTTTTCAGTAATTTTGTTTACTATAAATATTACAAACATGCAGTTTTTAATATTTTAAATTAATATATGATATTTTACTCTTGTAGTTAAACACAAGTAATCAATTTCATGTTATTAATGAGAATTTTTACATTAAATTTATTTTTCAAATCTCTTTATTTTATTTATTTATTTCAAACAGACAAAAAGTAAAAACAAGAAAGAAAATTAAAACAAATTATCATGCCCATTTGACATGCATATTTACATTATCAGTTCAAAAAGGAGCAGGTAGAAGATACAAGGTCTTATGTTTTCATGCCTCTCATACTCATCAACTTATAAACATTTAAATCTCCAAACACCAGAGAAACTTAAATTGTTTTCACAATACATGATTCTTAGATGTCACATTCTCACCCTTTTATGTACAATTATTTATACGTTTTCAGTATCATCAACAGCATATCTTATCATCTCATACCACATATTTCCCAATAATCTCCTTTTTATACAGTTTTAAATCAGATTTTCACCAACAGGACCAGCAGGTTGTAAAAGAAACTGTCCTTAAAATATAGTTTGAAATGATCAGATGTCTAAATGAACTACATCTGAAATGTGACAAAGTACATCACTGGTCACTTTATTCATTCATTTTTATTCATTTGGATGATGTAATGTTGAACCTGCGAAACTGTAGTGATATTTTGAGACTTTTGAGTTTCATAATACATAAATAAATAGAACGATGCTGTTTACTAAAACCTACAAAAATGCTTCTCCTTACCTGAGACCACCGTTTTTTGTTGCGAATGCGACATTTGTCCTTCAGGTGAACGTAGAGCATGTTACCCTCGGGCAGGACAAACATTAACCTCCCGCCGTAGGGCGTTTCAATGATCGACACGTCATCTGGCTCTTTGTTGGTGAACACTCTGAACGGGGGAATGGACACATCAATGGTCAGAGAGGCCAAAATGTTCATGTACGCGCTCATGTCTACATGGTAGTCTTGTACCTGTAGACCTCAGTTACAACATGAATCAGGTCTTCCACATATTCATTGACCAGCCTTTTCCCTGTTTCCTTTTCAGTCATGAACGCATCGTCCACAAAGATGTGGCTTTCAAAGTCAAAACTGTCCTTGTGCTCCTCCTTCGGATCTCCTCGATAACGATCCAGCCTGAAACGAAGCAAGAAACAAACGGTAATACAAGCGTTAAAATGAAATCTCCAGCTTCACTTACGTCACATGTGAAGCTCTTGAATGTCAGCAGGTATAAATGATTGATATTGATAATGTGCTACCTGAACATGGAAGTGAGAATCTTCAGCATTTCGTCGTAGGTCTCGTGCCACATGGTGGCGCAGAGATAGATCACAACGTTCTGCAGTTCGTCCTGGCTGTGGAGACGAGGATTTAAAAGATTAGAGGAAGGTTTTATCACATTTTTATATATAACTGCACAGTATTATTTACGTTATAACCATACTCAGTTTCTCTCTCTGTTATTCTGGTGAGGCTTCATTTTCATCTTCAGTTTCCCTCAACTATGGAGTAACCAAAGGGTTCATTCTTGGATCACTTCTCTCCTCTCTGTTCGTGATTCCATTTGGCTTGATTTTCAAGAAATATAAGATTTCATTCCCCTGCTACATGGATAATTCAAAGCGGTATTTCTTCCTGCAGCATTTCTGAATCACTGGTCGTCTACCTGATTTTCAAATCATATATGGAAAATAAAACCATCTGCTTGTGTCTTCAACAGTGATAATGTTGGGCCACTATAAACGTTCAAGAAAAGGACTTTTCTGTTATTTTTGAAAACACTTCTATCAAAAATTGATAAATTCAGTTTTTGAAAACAGATTTTTCCAATTTGGTGTGATTGCTACAGTCAACCCATCTTCAGCCCATGTCTGCATGTGCTGTTTTACAATTTTAAAACAGGAAAATAAAGCAGGAAGACTTAGAGAATCCTCTTACTTCTCATTTGTTTGGGCTTTTGGTAGCTTCATCTTAGTGTTGAGCAGCAGAGACAGGTCGATGAAGGCGGATTCATAGAGTCGACGAACAAAGAGCTGAGACGTTCTTTCTATACGCTGGACCTGTTGAGTGTAGAATTATTCAAACATTAAGGTCTGCAACTTTTCCTGTGGTTAAAGAAAATAAAATGGCTCAAACACGTAGTGTTTTAACTTTAACCTAGACAAATGTCTTGTCCGAAACATAATATCTTGGTTTATCTGGGCACATTTTTTCAGAATCGCGGTTTCAACCTTGTAATTTTAAACATTCGGTAAAGAGAGGAGTACGTAAGAGAGCATAAAAATACCTTGATCTTCCACACATAATATGTACATGTGACAAATCCACCCCACATGCACACTCCCTCCAGCACCAACATGGCAAAAGGCCATTGGAAGTAGTCGCTGTCAAACAAACAAAGCATCACTGTGAACAACTTTTGCACTTCTACAAAGACTTCTGTACTTCACATGCAACCAAAATTTTCACAGAGCACAAAATTCATGCAGGTTTGTGTAGAAATAAAACCGAATATTTGGCATGAGTGTCTGGGGTGTCATACTTGTTGAGTGACGTCCTGCAGATGCTCCGGAACATCTCCAACATAACAACATTAGTTGTGTTTTTGTCCTTAAGCAAATGCAAATTTCTACAGAAGTCTGCAAGAATGAAACCATCAATCAGGCAGTTTCATGCATAGCATCAGTTTTTATAACCTTTTGATAAAATATATATAAATATATATATATTTTTCACCTGATTAACAAAATAATAATGACAATAACAGCAAATAACAATAGATAAGGTCAAAAGAAAATACATGTGGAAGCTGTATGTTTGTACTTGTTTTCCCAAGTAATCTTGCAATAATCATGTAATGTGGGTATGTTTTATTTTTTATTGCATCTGATATACTTCATAGAGAAAAGGCTCATATAGATATAGTGATGTGCATAAGGAAGAAGTTTGTCTCTGAGTAAATTATGTTTTTTTTATTGAAGCTGGACAGGTAACATGTCAGGTAAATTATGTCAGGTGAGGAAATAAGGAAGAAAAAGTATTTATAAGAAAAGGTAACCTTACCATTGATCCCTTTTGCGTCTGCTGAATTAAAACCTTCTGCCTGTGTCAGGAAGAGTACCAGGCCCAGGCCCAGCACTGCCGGGCCAGTACAGCACATGGGCAGAGCAAAACTCATCCGGACAGCGTTGATCTTACAGGCAACTACGCCAAACCAGTGGCTGGCAGCTGAGCAGAAGGCCTGAGATAAAAAGAAACAAGAAAACATTTTAAAGCTCACTGCATTTAGACATTGAAGGGATTAGTTTTATTTTACAGTTTACCAGTGTAAAGTTGATGGTTTCAACATTTTACTGGGAACTTTTACATCCCATACAGGCATTCACAAAACAAACTACACTCGCTTTCAAGTCAAAGGTTGAATTATTCAGGGCACAATGCAAAACAACTTGTCTTAATTACCACTGTCCTTTTTTTATGAAACAAAAAAATTGAAAAGCAATGTGAAAACCTCCAAACACTAATGGTAAATTTTAGATTAAGCTTAATACCAGATTCTTTACATGTCCAATCAGAGTGGGAATTGTCTTTTTCTCGTAACTATAGTTTTGCCAGGTTCAGGGTCTCAGTTTTATAAATAAGAACAAGAAAACTTTCTGAGGAGGTAAAAACAAACTCCATTACTGTTTTTCTGAGACAGTTAGAATAGATAGAGAGAAACACTAATGAGATATTCCACACATATTGTACATTATGACATGTTACGCTACCATAAATGTTTATTTTCAGTCTTTCTTTGACTTACCTGTAAGAAAAAGAGCACAAGACCTATTTGCAGAATATCTCCTTCATGACCTGCCAGGTTAAAATTATTCCACTCGATAGATTTGATCAGGAGTCTATGGTAGATCAGGTACACAGCTCCTGCAAAAAAAACCCCAAAAAACATACCGCATGTTTACAAAACATGATAATGATAATATGATATTATGAAGTAGAAAAGAGGCATCGAACCCCAAAAGCCTCATTTGCATCTGCGTTGCTTATGGGGATGAGAAAATATGTTTATTGTTATCGTGACTATTTCTAAAATAGTGACCAATTTGGATTTTACAATGATAACAAAAGCTAACTGGTGATGTTCATAAAATCCTAAAACTAACAGCATTTTAGGATTTTTATTGTTTTCTCCAGTGTTGTGGGCTTCAATAGATATTTCAAAGTGTGATTATTGGTGGCCGTATAGCAATAAAACTGAACTTATTAAAGCCACTGGTGTAATTTACTAACAAATTTCTAATTTGTTAAGGGCGGAGTTTGTGGTGTTTCTGTAGCAGCGACTTTTTTATTTACTCTCGTCATTATCACAACATATTTCCATCGCAGTCTAAGTTCATATTCCCTCATCCCTACCACATGCTGCACAAAAATGTGTTTGTGTTTTCATGTTGACTCTTTTCCCTCCAAGCATATCAAACCACAGTGAAGCTGAGCGATAAGACATTTCCCCACCAGGTGGGATTCCTCTGCATCGTTTTGACTGCTGTACACCGACACAAGCATTGGCAGTAGATAATTACCTATCACCAGTATCCTCAAAATACTGCTGATGACAAAGACAAAGTCCCTGAAGCCTTCCAACTCTGCCAGTACTTTCTGTGAAGTAAGACATAAAGGAGTCTCACTGATCGTTATTCGTTGACATCTCGAGTGTAAATGTGAGTGTTTGTGGAATACCTGCATGCGGTTCTTAGCCTGCATTGTGTTTTCCCACCAGCAGAAGGAGACGAGGAACGAAGAGAAAATCCCTAAACCCACGTAGTAAAAGCAATCCTTTTTCTGTCGGTCCACATGTGATGCTTCACGGATGTAGTAGTCCATTCCCAAGAGGCAGTAACCTGCAATCAGGCAGTGATTCAGTTTCCCAAACAGTTAGTGTTTCTCCTATGTTTCTGTCTATTCAGTCTAAACCAAGCAACAGGGGTTTTATTTCATACTTCAAGCAATAATTCAATTTGTCTAAACTATTTTGTCCACTGGAGCAATTAAATCCATGATTTGATCCTGAAAATCGGAGAGAAGTGTTAGATCTCCTTCCAAACATTCATGCTTTCTGGCATGAACTGATTGAAGATTCTTGAACATATGATTATAGAGTGGCTATCTGCTAAAAAAATGAGATTTTATTGAATCACAAAACTCTTTCTAAGCCACAATTTGCAAATCATTGTGCATTACTTTTCCACTTCTAATATGGAGTTTGTCCAAGAGGCTCTGACTCAGCAGCATAGCAGGAAGATCTGTAGTTTTTTTCTGTTCCGTAATAAACAATGATGCCACAGTGAAGTCAGGAGTGTTACCAGCACTGGTGAGGAGGAGGGAGCAGATTGGGAAGAGGATTTTCCAGTTCTCCCTTTGTAATCTGTAAACTATCTGCAGGACTGCAGACACAATGCAGACTCCTCCACTGATGAAGAGATTCGTCAGGATGTCGAAGTGAGGCATAACTACCAGGACCAGGAGAGAAGTGCCAAGAGACACCAAGCTCTCAATGACACAAATCTGGAAAAAACAGAAGAACATCATGGGACAAAAACACGTCAGAGCCTGAAATGACACCTCATAAGAAAAACTGTAGGTGGTGAAATGAGCCATATTTCATAACATAATACATAAGTTGTATCTTAATCGACTTACCCACTTGTTACACCTGATACATGTCAGTAAATAAGTAAAAGCTATTTGTCTTGTTAATAACTATCTAAAATGAACACTGCGTAGTTTTTGGGACCATGTGATGGATTCATTTGAAGTTTTAAAACGCATACCAACGCCATGGTCTTCAGGTTGGGGGCCACAAACGTCTTGAAGGCACAACGCCACAGGGACTTCAAAAAAACTAAGAAGTTGGGGAAGACCAGGCAAAACACCAACATCAGCATGTAGAACTGCTGGTCCTTTTTTTCACGAAGTGAGTTTGGACTGGAGAGTGCTGACAAGACCAAGAGGGAGCCCTGGAAGTAGATGACAGACAGTTACTGAGAGATAGACTAACAAAGAAAAGAGCAAGGCGGATATAAATCTGCTTAAACCGAACTCTGTTAAAGATTAGTCAGCTGCAATAAGGATGTTATGTACACGGAAAAAAGACGCACAAAAAGATCTAACCAATATTAAACAATCAAAATAAAACAAAAGGTTTGTTTGCTGCCATTAAACACCTTGAACGAAGAATGTTGTTATGATGTTATCCTAGAGAATAAAGATTTTGCTTACTATTTTGTCTTATTCTTTAGGAAATAAATAAATGAACAAATCAAGCAATTGATAAATTACTAAACTGTCCATTCAAAATACTATTTTTATGTCATCATCATTTTCATTTAAGTAAGTATCAAGCAAACTTACATTTGAGCAACACATGTTTCTTTTTCTATTCTTTTGTTTGCTTTCTGATCAGCTCTCCAAAAGTATTCATAATGCACCAATCAAGTCAGACTGCAGAGCCAATTAGATTTATGAAATTAAATGTAACTTTTTTGTCCTTGGAGCTTTAGGGCAGATGCTTGAGTTCCTTGACATTGCTTAATAGAAGAGACAAAAAGTATTTGAAAAATCATTTTACCTTGGCAACAACAGCGCTGACCAATACTGCCACCCCAACAAAAACAGCCACGAAGTACTGCGCCACCAGGAGGCATCTTTTCTTCTGCTCCTTCTCTGCTCCCACAGGGTTCAGCTGAAATGGATCCCATGTGTCCCTGAGATGCAAGCACAGGTGTGTGGATCAATGACTTTTCAACGGCCAAAACAAAGAGTATCAACACATATTTTGCCATGACTAAAGAGAACTGTGTACATCTCTAGAGAAGTTAGTCACCATTTGCCACTGAGCTCATTGGGACCTTCGACACAGCAGGATTTTTCTGTATCCTTCCCCAAATGTGTCCCTTTTGGAAATCAATTCCTTTGATTTCATGCTTGGTGTTTGACCTCTAACCTGCACTGTCAGCTGTGGGACCTTGTAGACAGATGCATATCCAAATCAAGTCCAATAAACTAGATTTACCATGAATGGACTCCATTTAAGATGTAGAAACATCTCAAAAATGATCAGTGGAAATGTCTTAACTTTGAGTTTTCATGGCAAAGGCTGTGAATACTTACTTATATGTGATTTCCTCTCTTTATACATTTTAAGAAACATTTTGAAAAACATTTTCTCCACATAGTAGAGTATGGGGGTATTTTTGTGTATAATTTAGAGGAAATATATTAATTCATTGGACTTTTGAATAAATTCTTTGTATGTTAATTTGTGTTTGTATGGTTTTTTTTTGTATTTTTTTTTCTATTTGTTTTTGTATCATGAATTAAGTGAGCAGAAAGGATTTGGCACTTAAGATAAATGTTGCGGAGTCAACCCCAACACGTTGTGCAGAAACAATATTTTCCCGCTAATCCAGCTGAATATCTCTGACGTTGACAGATGATAGGCAATCAGATTGTCTATGTCCAACATCGTCATATTCTGCTGCCAGTATGTTTCCTATATATAGAGAAATCATCAGGGCGTGGGCTCTCATTGAGCAGATAAGACATTTTTCTTTTTTATCTTTGTCTCTGGCATAGCAACCATCCAAACAGTTCAGATTGGAAATGAGGACAGCAACACATGCAGAGTTAGTTTATATTGTACAAAGCTAATAATCAGCTTCCTTAAGATTCTTTACAATCTTTATCTAACTTGACTTGGTACATAAACTTATGAAGTGATATGAGTGTTATTTGTTGAACAAAATTATTTCTTAAGACAATATCTGAGGTTTAAAAATGTGGCATAAAAAATGACATCTTTACAGATAATGATTGAAAATGACCCCTTTTAACACAATTCAAAGTACGCCTATTACAGACCTGTCATCATAAGGAAGCAGTCTCTGTCTAAAGCTGTATATATAGTTACCAAATCTCCAGGCACTAAAATGACAAACGCGACTGTTGACCTTTCTGAAAAAAATCCCTTTTGCTTTTTCCTTTGCTTTTTCCTTGTTGTGTGCATGTAGGTATCTGTAGTCACGCAGAACAAAGTTCACATTTAGAGGATTATTCTAGAAATCTCAGCTCCTTAAATGTAATAAATGCCTTAAGCTAACAAGAGTGTTCTTCTTCTCTGAAGCCAGCCTGATAAAACCCTCTTGTGTAACATCTGCTCACTGGCTAATTGGCAACAACTCAAACAAAAAATGAGCAACTGTCACACTCTCCGTCATTTTTACATAACTTCACGAACCAAAACTTGCTGCTGACAAAAGACAAAGTGGAGCATATTTAAATCTGTGGACGTGGCGTTAACGGTGAGGAACAAGAACATGACCTAAACCAATACAAGTAAAGATTATTTCCCCTTTTCCTGCTTTTTCCAGCAGCAGGTCATCGAAGGCTGAATTAACTGAGGTTATGAAGTGCTTTTCTAATCATACTGACCATACAGACCATGAGTCTCACTCACCCATCCACACTTACAAACCTCCCCCATTTGAGCAATCATACGAAGACCAGGAAGCAACTCTGGTTTCAGTTTGCCCAAGGATATGAGGCGATGTGGAGCCGTTTGATTGCAACCTGACCATTTTTCCCACTGACCCCCAGCCACTGCATTATTGTTACACAAGAGTGCAATAGTGAAAGGACAATTAGGGGACGAACTGCCCTCTTGAACTGCAATGGTTACAGTAAAGGGGAAGCAATTTCTGTGAAGCTAAATCCAAGCAAAACATTTCTTCATAAGAAAGAAAAGATTGCGTTAGCTGCAATTTCTAAATGAGAAAAGGTAGAAAGATTGTAATAAGATATCTACTGGTGTCTTAATGTAGTTAAAATAAGTTAGAGTTGATCAAATGGACAAACCAAGGATGAGTTTGTCTTTGCTTAAACTCAATTCAGATTAAATTTTCCACAAAACTCTTTCTGGGCTAAAAAAAAGAACCTGGCGACTGGAACAGCAATCAATCGTCCATCAACGTCCTGAGTTTGAGTGATTTGGTTCAGGATTTAGTCTATGTTGTTTTGCAGACAATTATATGCATAACTTAATAAGAGAAACAAAATATTTTTGTAGGGAAATGTGAGAAGTAAGGATGGATGAACAATTTTATCAAGATATTTTGCTGCATTTGTTGTGAAAACCAAAAGCAGCAGCTTTAGTTTCTCTGATTTATTTAGATGTATTTATGAGCCAATAGATGAAGATATGAATCCAACACAAAATGCACCAATTCCAATTAATTGTTTGTCAGTTTTTTTGCTTACCAAATGTTATTAATTTGTATCATCACAATCACAATGTTTCTTGTCAAGATTTTTCTTCTCCAATTACAACAAACGTTTATATTTTCCTTTCATCGTCTGCACATTGGTGAACATATTACTGATGGCATTAAGAAAAACTTGAACATTTTCTGACTTATAAAAATAGTATAAAAAACTTAAAAGGATGATAGTTAGTTTATAATAAATATAAAATATAAATGCCTTTGTGTTCTATCAAGTTTCTAGTTGTTCTTTGATTTATTAACTTTCCTTAATGTTAGTTTTATTTGATAATATAGAACTAACACTTCCACATTTAAAGTTTTAATTACATAATATCTGACATACTTTTCTCTTGTGAGGCATCTTTCAATATTTGAAATATTTCAAGTTTTTAATTTTCATAAAAACAATTCTAAAAAGATTAGTAAATAAATGTAACCAACTTTTCCAAACTAGATTTTGTACATTTTACTTAAACAATATTGTTCACAATATTTCTGTTTTCTTGATATTCTGTTGTTAATTTTGCTGTAATTTGCTATTTTCGAAGAAGAAAACTAAATATTGACTGAATATTTAGTTAGATTGAATACTGAATATTAAGTTAACACCTTTAAGGACAAGTTGAAGGTTCATCAGATCAGTAATACGAATAAAACAACAATGTTGTGCATTTTTAGATGATAAATAATGAGGTAATATAAAAAAACAAAAACTCAGTTTGAACAGGGATTTAAACCTACAACCCTGTGGCTGTTATGCATTCACCTGTTGTGTTCACAAGATATACATTATTCAACTTTTACAAGCAAATACAATAAATCAATTTTAAAGGGACGTACTTTAAAGGGACCTGTTGGATTTAAAACATATTCTGGCATTGCACTTAAAAATTATATTATAATTCATGACCCTCAGATGATAGCGACATTAATCATCTATATGCTTTGTTCTTTTTCCAAAGCTCGGAGAGTTTAAAATCAGATTTTTTTTAAAATCTGGTAACCTGATTCCATATTTGCCTCACAGATACCAATATGGAGAATGTGATTAAAGCCGTGGTATGTATTTAAAATTTTTAATGGCCCGTCTAACAGCGGGCGGCATCAGCAGCGATGATATCCAGCGCAGCAATAAAGAGAAACGCAGCAGTGCTCAGGGGAAATTAAGTGTTCCCTCAAACTGTAAATTATATTTAATTGAAACCAGGTAAGACAAGCGAGCAGTTTTTAATTTTATCCAATACTAATATCTATCCCACTAACAATTAACCTCCTAACAATGATGAAGAGGTTAATAAAGCTCGATTGTGAGCCTGAGGACAAGGAAATTGAATAGTTTCCGTGATTCAACTTGTCTCTTGAATTTTTTTCTTTCCCTCTCTTAAGACAGTTTGCGAGATTTAAAACTTGACGTCTGGATGAAATGCCCTCCAGTTCTGTTTGTGGAAGGACATGAGTTGTTCTGAAATAAGAAAAATAAACTTGTTCTTCCTGTTTTTCACTTTCAGCTACTGTGGGTGATAAACTAGAAATACTCTCTTGAACAGACAGAAAGTAATTAATCTATTTAAATAGTACAATAACTTATTTTGGATTAAGGACTCAATAGTGAAACAAATACTGTAAAAACATATATTCAGAGTTTTAATCACAATTTAAAGGACAGATAATTTTTTATTTGCTCAATGTCAACTAAGACAAAACTTTTCCTGGTTTAAGGAAAGAATTCACACTTGTGGAAACATTATAGCGCCGCCTCAAATACATTGCTTCCTTGTGTGACATCCTGAGAAAATAAAGTTAAATAAACCAAAACCTCCTGGTTTTTCCACCAAATATTGATCTCTGAACTTTTCCTGAGTTAAAACATTAGTATTGTTGTTTCTAAATGAACATGAATGTGTTTGCGTTGCATTATTTGAGGTCTGAAAGCTTTGCTTCTTTTTCTATATTGTGACCATTTCTCATTTTCTACAAATAAAAACAAAATTTCTGCTTGTGATCTCAGAGAAACTGATAATTTTAAGTGGTCTCCTAAGGATACCACCATTTTTTGCCAAGTGACTTGAGGACAACAATGTCAGCGAGCTTTCATAACAGGATTTAAGATATGCCAAAGAATTTGCCTAAGTTATATATACAGCTAAAAAGGAAACTACAATGAACTATGTAAATCTATGAAATTAATCAATCTTTTATTATTCTGACGTATATGAAATTTAAATAAAAGTTACATTAAACAGGAAAAACTAGTTTAAATCAAATATTGAGTTTTTTTCTTTTATACAAACATGTAAACATGAGTTTCCACACCATGTATATTATAAGTAAAGATATTAGACATTTCTGTATTTTAAAAATATATCATATGGTGTCCAAAGTATTTACATTTACTTTCCTGAACAAGATGAATAACCCCAAAAGTAGAAAATATATCTCCACTAATCAGAGAGAAACGTGTCATGTCAGTAGTTGGGACTGTATTTAATCATGCATGCTAATTATAATCAAAGAGTGCTAATTGGGCCTTCATTAACCTGAATGTGATTCACCACTCTCCATTCACGGATTGTCACATATTGTCCTGAGCCTCTTTTCTTTAAAGGAGATTTCTTCCTTGAATAAACAGCAGATAGAGGAAGATAAACAGCCTGGTTACCTGTGCCTTCCTTCTCTTTTCCTCCCTCTGTATCTCAGCTCCTCTGACATGGTCTAATCCGCTGCCTCAGCGACGACCTGAAATCAGTAATGGTTCCTGTTTCATTACCAGCAATACAATACGGCCTTTAGAAAGGAAGAACGTTAACTCTGTTCTACTGTATTAATCCAGACACAAAATGAGAAATAAGCAGATGAAATTTACCTCGACTCTTCGATTATTCTCCACGCAAACGCCAGGAAACTGAAAGTACGGTAGAGACTCTTCTCAATGAACGTCTGCCTTTCAATGCTGCCTTTCTTCCAAAAGCAAATGTCAGCAAAGTTTTAAAAAGCAAGACATCACTGCTCCGAATCGTATCCCACCGAGTCAGTCTCCGCTGGTCTGTGAAGCAGCTTGTTCTTTGTTCAGCTGTTTTTCGCCCTGTTATCTCTAATGCTTATAAAAGAAACACCCATAAAGACAGTCATCTCCAGCCCTCTCAGGTGTGTTCACCTTAATCAGAGTTTATGAAAGATAAGCGTCCCAGGAAGTGCGTGTGTAGGGAAAGGTATTGGCAGTTCACCATGAGCAAGACTTACCATAAGTACCCAATCACACCCATGATTTTGTGCGTGTGTATGCATGTGTCTCTGTGTGAGAAGCAGACATATCAAAGTTTTTCAGTAATAAATAACTTCAGGCTATCTCAGCAGTTTTTATGAGGGCTGTAAGATGGTCCAAGGGTCATTTACACAGAAGCACGGAAAAAGATAAACTTTAGATCCATAGTGAGTCCCAAATGTAGCTTTCGGTTTTATGAAACAGGCTGATATTTAATTTGTGAGGCTGGTTTTTCATGGCTATGCTACATAAAAACTTCATTAACCCTCCTGTTATGTTTGTTTCTGAGGTACAGCAATAATGTTTGTGGGTCAATTTGACCCCTGGGAGTGTTTAATCATGCTATAGTGTCAGAAACCAAAACATTCCTCCAAAACAGTTTTGTATCTGATTATTAACTTCAATACTAACCATTTCAATCAATATTTGTGCAATTATGTTTTTTTATTTCTAAGAAATTAAGGATCAATGACCACAACCTACTCCTTTACTCATTTGGACACAAAATATGGAATTTATATTTTTAATGTCCACTGAAAAAAACCTAGACACAAAAAAACTATAATTTCCTTGAAATTGATCTTTGGTAAATTTTTTTATATAACATTTTGATTTTGTTTTTCAATGGGTGATCTTTATAATTGAACTTGAGACACACAAACTGTTCAGGGTCAAATTGACCCGCTGATTAAAATCAAGACAAATGAATCCTACAGAGAGTATTTATGTTTTCCTCCACTTCTGCAGAATGTCACTCAGTGTGGGTGGAGTTTGTCCACGGGAACAGAAAAAATTCCAGTCAAAAGTTGTATGAACACCTGCTTTCTCGCAGTTTCCTAGTGAAGTAAAGAGAATAGTGAGAAAGTGGGCTTGTGTGTGTTGGGGTGTGCATGTATGCGTGTGGTGTGTTGTGTTTGTGTGTGTGTGGTGAAATATGGTTCATAGCTGCAAGGAAACATATAGAATTGGACATTTTAAAATATTTTTTGCACTTCAAATTGACTGCCGGGTCAAATTGACCCGTAAAAAGTAGACCTAGGGGTTGGTACAAATGTGTAAAATGAATACATTTTAAATTTATATGTAGAGTGCACCTATTAAGAGAAACAGAAAATGTTTCATACAAAAAAAATACTTCAAACTATTTAAAAAAATTTTAAACTTTAAAACGGGTCAATTTGACTCGCAACATAACAGGAGGGTTAATTAAGATGTACAAGTAACACCTGAAGTTATAACAGAGGTGCTTGGCCTCTTTCTGATTTCCAGTTTTTTGCGTATTTGTCACACTTAACATCAAACTAATTTAAATGTTAGTTAAAGATTACTCAAGTGAACACAAAATAGATTTTTTAAATGAAGTTGTTTATTATTAGGGGAAACAAACCTACATGAAAAGTTGAAAAAACAAACCTACACGTCATTAAAACAGAACCTAACTCTGATTTTTCACACCTGAGTTCACCGTCTAGCCACACACACACAACACTTGTTCTCAATCCAGACATCACTTAAAAACGAAATTGGTGGCGAGGCTTCCCAGGAACGGGCTGGTGAACCAAAATTACTCCAAGAGCTCAGTAACGACTCAACCAAAACATCACAGGAGACTCAAAAACAACATCCAAAGAACTGCAGACCTCACTTACCTCAGTTAAGGTCAAAGTTCACGCCTTCACCATTAGAAAGAAAAATGGCCTGCATGACAGAATTCAAATACAAAAGGAGAACATTAAGGCTCATCTCAATTTTTCCAGCAGCATCTTGATGATCCACAAAACTTTGGGAAAAGATTCTGTGGGCTGATGTGACAACATTTTAACTCTTTGGAAGGAGTGTGTCCCATTACATCTGGTGTCAAAGTACCACTGCATTTCAGAAAAACAACCTCAAACCTTCAGGTGTGGAATAATATGCTACAAAGATTTGGCAAAGGCGAAAGGGCCAAAATTCCTCCACTGCGCTATAAAAGATTGATTTCAAGTTATTGCCAACACTTGATTGCAGTTATTGCAGTGCAGGGTGACCTGACCAATGATTAGGCTTAGTTGCACACTAACTTTTCACACAGGGCCATGTTGGTTTGGATTTTTTTCACCTTTAATAATGAACATCTTTATGTAATATTTAAACTGGTTTGATGTTCTGAAACACTTAAGTGTGACAAACATAAAAAAATAGGAAATCAGGAAGGATGGGACATTTTTTGACACCACTGTGTCAGTATTTGCAGCTGTTTTTTTATATATCTTTTTGATTTGATGGAGGCAGAATCTTTTAAAGTGACCAAGATAATGAAGCGCCTAAAAAAACTAGAACTGCAAGCAGTTATAATGGGTTCCTCAGCCGACCCAGCAGGTCCTCCTGCTCCCAGTATCGCCCCCATAACTGGTTTTCATTTTGTAAAGGCCACTGATAAAGTTGGTTTAAAACAGGTTGAGTTTGGTAAATCTACCAAGACCTGACTCCAGACCTGAAGTCAGGTGAATAATGCGTAAAGAGAGAATTATTCACAAAAGCTGCTGCGAACTACAAGCATCTCTGGATGAGCTGCAGAAATCCACATCTCAGCTGAGAAAATGTGTCGAAAGGACAGCTATTAGTTGTTTACTTGAGCAATTTGGATCTTTATTTTAAGATTTACAAAACAGATGAGATTTATTTAAAAGATAGGGAAAAAAAACAGAGAAAAATGTTTAAGATAAGCAATGTAGGGGGTATGCAAACATGTGGAATAATGTGTTTTAGTGAGATGAGAGCCACATTATCTGGCCAACATGCAACTGAGTACCACCCTCACCATGACACCATGTTTTGGTGCATCTTGCTGTTGGGGTGTTTTTCCTATCACTGTTCATCCCTGTCCATAAACAATGCAGGACAATCTTAGGACACCTGAAAGAGGAAGAAAAAGCACTGGAGGCTGGTCTGGAGGTTTGCCTTCCTGCATCCCAATGACACTTTAAAGACACTGCTGTAGCAGGAGGTTTGGATTAAAACTTTCATCAGCTAAAGTCAGGAGCTAAAACCTAATTGGGAACCTGAGGCAAGACAAGAAAAGGCAGGAAAATTGAAGTCCACAGATGACATGACTCTGAAAATTGTCGCATTGGAGGGGTAGAAAGCACATGCAAGCTACATTTTTTCAGAATTTTACTTGTACAAACACAGTTGGGAAATCCTGACCACTTTCTTCCCACCTCCAAACTATGTGCTACTTTGTGTTATTCAACTCAGTCCGGGTGAAAAACATTGAACACTGAGGTTGTTTGTGGCAAAACGTGAAACTCTAACAAACTTTAAACACCTGGAAGTTTATAAATTGCCCCCCAAAATGTATGAAAAATGTCCAAAACAAACATAAGAGACAGAAAATAGTATTTCTGCTCTAACAAAGTGGTTTGCAAAAGGATCTTTGCAGAAAACCTGGCACACTGCAGATGACCAATGATCAGAGATACTGAAGGTACAGGAACATAACAAAGAAATATTAGACACATAAAAGAAGCATTTAGCTATTTGGCAGCAAAATATGTGGGAATTAAAATCTTTTAAAACCACCAGGCCAACAGCAATCTGTCTGCCATTGTCGATCACCACTGGGTGTCACTATAAGGCTTCAACTTCAGCATGTTTCTATGCTTGAATTATTATTTTTTATTTTGGTTGTGTGACTGAGCACAGAGATGGATTGAGCATAGGATATTTTTTCTGTAATTACTGTTTGTCAATTTAATCTTCAAGAGTGTGTTTCACCATGAGTCTGCATGTTAATGTGTTTCTATTATGTGGAATCAAAAGAAAGTCACTGACAGTTTGCAGACTCTCATGAAGACGCTCGGCCAAATGGCAGCATACAACGATCTGGCCATACGGTCATCGTAGCATTAGCTTCTCCCTCCTCCTTCAAGTGGCTGAGTTTGACACTCATCTCTGTGTTAAAACAACACAAGAAACTGCATTATACTGGATTACATCTCTGATTTTTGCAGCAGATAGTGAAACAATCACTGTAAGCACATAAAAAATGAGATGGAAAGAGATGTGTTTGTATATATATTGCTGTCATTTTGGCTCAACAGTTCTGCTGCATGATCTCTGATCTGAGTTGTGGCTCACATCACATTGGTGATGTTATTCAGGGCTTTGTTGCTGCTCTGCACAGCTGATGCCTCTCAGATCTCCAGAAAAGGTCAGTAGTGGGGCACCCAACCTTGACTTTGATTTGGTCTCACAAATAACTCTGAGTGCCAAAGCATAATCAACAGCCATATGCTCTGAGTTGAGGTATCTCCCTGTTGTAGAGTCACATGGAGAGGCTTTGTTGACACTCAGTCTTTAACATAGTGCTTAGTAAAGTGGAGCAATAATCAACAATCTCGTCCAATCAGCCAGAAATAGCTACAGAACCGGGAACTGATTAGAGTTTCCCTTCATCAAAGCCCTGTTGGACTGCATTTTTGCAAAACGTGGCGGCTTACGGTCTGAAACAGAACGTGGCTGCTTTCAGAAATGAAAGGACTTTGATGTCAGGTAACTTTGCTTGAGTTAAGTCAGTTTTTTGTACTGAAGAAGCATCAAAAGCTCAAATATAGGAGAGAATTTGGGGGAGAATGCAATGCAATTCACGATATTTAAATAACTGAGCAGCAATAAAAAGGTGTGAAATATTCATTACAGAAATCTATTTTCTAATGTATTTACTGTACAGTGTGTTACAGACTGATTGGTAAGTTTTCATAAAGTAGACTTAGGTAATGAGAAATGAATATGTGCAGATGGCAGACTGTGCTGAACCAAAACAATTCATGACAACTCTGTGAAATCTGTTGGTTGCATAATGTTATAGTTGGTTAATCAAGAGTTATAATTCTCTATTATTGCAACATAATTATATTAAACTCTTCCTGGTCAAAGGTGTGAATGATGCAGAACTGAGCATGTGTTCAAAAATCACAAAGAAAGTCAACATTCAATTCTCTAAAACACAATATTGTAAATTAATACCAAAGGGAGTTTCAGTACTTTTTGTACTGCTGCATCACAGCTAGAGGGTTGCTGGTTCAAATCTTGGCTGGAGCCTCTCTGTGTGGTGTTTGCATTTCATATTTCAGGGACATAAATATTACGTGTAGGTGACTCTAACCTGACCATAAATGTGTGAGTGTGTGTGTGTGTTGGCCTATTGATGGCCTCCATCTGCCCCTAACAGCTTATGGTAGTTACAGAATACGGAGAGAAAAGATTTATGTGTTGAGCTACATTGGACTGAATAAATTGTTCCACCAATTCCCAGTTTTCTGATACAGTGAATATTTTTGAAGTGTGAGTAAACTGAGCATGCAGAAAATAAAACTACATTAAGGTGTTCAAAGCTGAAGATCAGCTGGCATGAAGCAGCAGGTATTATTTTACCCTCTTCACCAAAATACATGTGGCTGAATCTCATATCTTTGCACTGGCCAGATTTTTTTTTTATATCTCTAAGAGAAATAAAACTCATTTTTTATTGGATCATCCATCAGATTTTAGTTGTAACTTTAGTTATCAGTTATTCCCAATTCACAACAGACAATCCTGTGCAGTTCACTATTGCTTTACTACCAAGCAGAGATTTTGATGCACTAAAACACAACTTGGACATTTTCAGGAAAAAGCTTTTAAAATGATGCAAATCATTAACAACTTCCTATATTCCTCAGATGTAATTTTCACGTTGCAAGTTGGAAAAAAAAGGGAGACAAAAATCACCCAAATTCAAAATTAAAGTGAGAAAGTTGGTTGTTTCTCAATCCTCACAATTCAATATGGCGGCCATGGATTCTGAACGCTGCAATTTTCCACTGGAATTAGACAAGAGACTCTTCTTTCTTCAAAGTGAAAGGCAAACATTTGATTTTCGAGATGAAGGAATTCAATCAGACGTGGCACAACAGGAGTAAGCATCCCAAACTGGAAGAGTTTATAGACCGATCCAGAATTAGGATGCACAACAATCAGTGTTTATAAGATCACAGAGAGGCAAAGAAAACATTAAAAGCAAGCCTTGCTTTGACTGGATTAATAGAGAAAAATCCCCAGGCCTCAAGCAGAGGGACAATTTGTAAAGGAATGCATCATTGCTGCTGCAGACCACTTTTTCCGGACAAAGAGAAATTATTTGAAAGCATCAGTTTGTTTATTTATTCACTGACATAGCAAACAACTAAACCAAAGCACTGCCAACCATCATATCAGGGGAGTCTGACCAATGCATTAATTTAACAGCAGATGAAGTATTTTCAAATGAAAAATACTTTCTACTTGAGTCCTGAAAGTGGCATTAATCTGACATGATTGGTATTGTACTTTGTGAACAAGTCAGGTCTTTGATTTACATTATTTAGGGCACCGAGCCCACGGAGGAGAGCGAACGGCCAACGCAGTTTTGTAAAAAATGTACACATGAATTTTTATCGTGTTATAATTATTGTGTCGTTTGGATTTGCAACCTGTAATTTCTGAAAATTTAAAAGCAAGTTTGCTATAATTATGATTGTTGCAGTCTTTTTAAAGTGGAAAGTCACATTTCAGATGTCTTTTTTTTTTCAACTGGAAAGACACCCTTCAATTCAAGGAAACCGTATCAACTCTGACCAGAAAAAAAAACAAAAAATGAAAGAAAATCTGTTGCACTAAATCCCACTACTGACAGGGTCTGGCAGAGCATCTGGTAATGAAAGTATTGGTGATTCAGTCCCTCACTCCTGGGCTGTAAGTCAGAGAGTCCTTGAGCCGGACACTGCGCCCTGTCTGCTTCACATGAGCAGGTCAATGATCGTTTTGTTAGGCAGAGATGGACTCTCAGGCTTGTGACCTACATCTGCACTGCCTTAGAGTTAATTCACGGCCCATCACTATTGACAAAAGACTCGCCGAGGATATTACTCAGGACTTGCTTGCAGATTAATAATCCAAGGTCCAGGGATGATCACTTAAAGTCACCTTCGGTAACACGGGTAAAACAAACTAAAAAAACAAAAACCCAAACAAAAACACACTAATCTTTCATAGCAGGCCACAAATGCACAACCCCTGTCCTGGTGCACATTCATGCTCTTAGCTGTACGGGCTGCATCTGCTTGCTTCTGTTCTTCACTTTACCCTTCATATTTATTGCCCCGTCTTCTGTAAAGATGTGTAAAAAGCTTTCAAATAAATACATATTGAATTCAGTTGCATAATCCCTCACTGAAGACTTCACTGCTTTGGGAATTTCTTTAATCTTCTCTCCCTTCTTCTTTCTCACTGGGCTTCAAGGCAAGATGAGATGTGTTCATAACAATACCAGTTGTTTTAAACTTTGAGTTTATTGTTCTCCTTGCTTTAGATGGGGGAAGTAGTAATTTTTTGAGTCTGTTTCTTAAATTGTGAAGGTAAGAAAACGTATATGATGTGTTCAATTCTGCAGCGATCCTACCTACCTGTTTCAAACACGTCAAATTACTGCTTTGTATTAAGTCCTGCAGAGGCATTGCAGTGACCTATTTATTCAAATTAGATGTGCTGAACCAGAGAAATATCCAGTCAACCAGGACACCAACCTGGATGACAGGAAGTGGACACTTCTGCATTAAACACGATCAGCTTAGAAACCGTAATCATTCAAAATTGCCTTCAGTTACATTTATTTTAAAGGAAATGTTTCTGGTACCATCTTTTTTTTGTAAACAATTCAAGATTTTAACATATGAGGTTAAATTAAAGACAGGCCATTTAAAAAAAATAATAAAATTAATGACATTATGCCACTGTAAGAAAAGATTAATCAATGTAATGGAGTCTTGCACACATAGCTCTGCCTGGGTGGTGCTGTAGCTACGTTACCCAACCTCTGGAACTGGATAGTTGTAAACCAGTTTGCTGACCTCTTGTGTCAAGCTTGAAGCATGGAACAATGTGCTGGCTACTGAAATCTGAACAAAAGATAAGTTGTCCACATCTAAAAAAAAAAATCTTACTTACTTAAGAAAATGGAATTAAAGAGAGAGTTTTTGTTTTGTCGCTGAGAACGCTAAACATAATTCCAGTAGGAACAAAACTCAACAAAGTAGTTACTGGAAGTAAGAAAGATTTCTGGAAAGCAAAATATCCCTGCAGGCAGTCTGATAGAAAACTGTAAGATTTGCTTCACACAGTGGATTAGATAAACACTTGCTCATTTTATTGCCACTTTTTATGTCCTTGTCTCTGGCAATGTGAGTGAAACAGCAAGTCAATGAGTGATCAGGATTACTAGTGGCAGGTGTGATTTAGTAGAGTGATATGTTTTCTTTTAACCAATCAAAAGGATAGAGGAGCTAAACAAATCTCAGCATTAGATAAATCTGAAACTTTTTTTCCTCCAGGCAAAACAATGAAATACCTCATGCTTCAAAGTAAATTAACCCAAATCTAAATAGATAGAAAAAAATTGCTGCTTGTAATTACCCAAAATAACACACCTTCCTTTTATTGCTTGGAAAAGGTAAAATGCTCAGCCGTTAGTTTCCTCTCCGCAGATCAGCTAAATATGTGGGGGATTTAAGTGAAAAGAATCTAATTATTACAAAAATCCAAAAATAGCTTAAAGACATTTTTCTGTGTCCTTGATTTGTTAACTTCTTGTTCCCTCGCAGTTTCCTTTCAGTGTTCAACTCTGCTGCAAATGATTAAACCTTCATGGCGATGGGGTCACAAAAACAATAGCAGTTGTTAAAAACGAATAAATTGGCATCACTGTTAAGTGAAGTGTGCATAAAGAAGGCTGCTTTGTCATTCTCGTGTCACGTCAATATATCAAATGTATTTTTAGAAAATCTGCTTTTCTAAAATGACCTTGTCGTCATTTGCATGTTGACAAGGTAAAGTGCATAAGTTTGCTTTGTGTCAGGACAATATAGTTCCTCAAATAACATTTCGTGGTTTTAGTTAAAATGATAGCCAGTTCTTGTAGGTGAATCTGTTCTGAATTTTTATATGGAGTATAGGAAGAAAAAAGTTGTGGCGCTCTTCCAGGGATGATACAAATGGAAACAATTTGCAGTTGAGTTTCTGTCCTGCTTCTCAGAGCGAGCAGGAGCTGCTGAAACTCTGCAGTCCAATTACAGCTTTTTGTTTTCACGCCGCTCTTTTTTCATGTCACAGGTTTGTGTTAAAGCTCCTGTACTGCAGTGCAGAGGAAGAAGTCATTGTTGTGACAAACACGTGTTCCTCCTGCAGAAATGTGGTATGAAAGTAATATGTTGTGTCTTATCAGAAGATTGTTGGAGGAGGTGACGGCAGCGTCTCAGACTGTTCTCTGACGAAAAATGGCAGCGTGTGGTTCATCATCAATTTCCATCTTTTTGTTACCACAGCTGTAGTGGAAAAGGGAGGAAAATGTAAGTCTTCTAACTTAGCAGAGTTTCTAGACCAGAGGAAACAGACTTTCCTAAAACCCTCTAAAAATGTCAATCTCTCCTTGGTAGGGATCTTGTGGCAGATTTTAAGAAAATCATTTTTTTGTACCTTGGTGGTTTCAGTGCCAAACCAAAGCTGGTCCTTAACTTTCATCCAGGCCTCTACCACATCACTATGTCACTTAATATATATTTATATTTTTTTAATAAATATTTGCTCCTTCCTCTGTTTCATTTTCAGTTTTTGCATTCAGGATTTTCTATCCAAGATATCTATGCGGATTACCGTGTTTGATTTCTCTCTGATAAAAGAATACTTGGGGTTTCTTCTGCCAACGTGTCTCTGAAATTCCAAGGAAATTTTTTTTTATTCATTTGCAGAAAATGAGAAATGGTCTAAATAACAAAAAAGATGCAGAGCTTTCAGACCTCAAATAATGAAAAGAAAACAAGTTCATATTAATTTAGGAACGATAACACTAATGTTTTAACTCAGGAAGAGTTCAGGAATCAATTTTTGGTGGAAAAACCAGGAGGTTTTCATTGGGGTCCAGTGCAGTGGACTCTTAATTTTTTCCAGATTTGTATGAGCACAACTGCAAATAGGAGCCCCACCTTGTTTTTAAATGGCTTTCTCCACCTGATTACTGGCAGAGATGCTTTAGGATTGATTGTCTTTTCAGACAGAAGTCAGACAGAAGCAGTTTACCCTAACCCAGTGAAGTGGTTTGTTTTGGTGAAACGCAACCGGTGGCATCAGCAATTGTGTGTTAATCATGCACTCAAAGTAAAATTGAATTGTTCCTGTGGTCAGTGGATGATTTTGAGTTGCCAATTGAAAATGCAATCAAAACAAATGTGCCATGAACATTTGAAGCATCTAATTGCTTAGCTAACTTCACCAACATTAATGAAAGGGGTTTTCCTCCCATTCAGATTGTGCTCAGAGATTTTAGAAGAGCCACAGGCAGTAATTAAGACGATGGGACGAAAAACTTCAACTCCAGTTAAATCCTGGAACTGGTTTTGGTGAAAAATTCCACAAGAGGGGGAAATTATGTGTCACCAATCTGAAGGCACATAATTACAGGCTCTTCCTGGACTCCTTGTTTTATAGCAATATTAGTTGATGATAAATGGATGAGTGCTGCATGACAGTTTCTCCATTCTGGAAGCACGTCTCACTCACCAGCGTAGTCTAAGGTGGGAAATGTATTCCTTATTTGCTTAACAAGGAGAAATAAAATGAGAGAAATGTGAGCAACAAATGTTGAGGCTATAAAAAGGGTCTGGAGGCTGCTCGTTCTGAAGTGAATTACATGTCATGTAGAATTGCCAAAGACTTCAGACTGGCTGTTTTGGGGGATTGCAATGTTTGCAGTGACTAATAAAACTATATTTATGAGGCAGGCGAGCTGTGGTGAGGAGGATGCTGGTTTTGCATTAAGATTTTCATTGGCATTCATGATGGGTCTGTTTTGTAAATGAAATAATTTAAGGTCTCCTCCTCTCTTAGGTTTTAGTTAATTTACAACAAACTGGTTTATTTTTAAGCCGTGGCATTTTAGACCATAAACCGCTGCATTATTCATGTGATAAAGGTTTTATGTTACCTATCAAGTGGAACAAGGCTGAGCGTAAAATAGAGGAGCTTTACATGAAAAACAAAGTTCAACATAAGAGCAGCCAGTTGAATTATTGATCATAAAAAGCAGCGAAATCCAACAGGATTGTTGTCTGTAAGACACAGGTTGAAACGGTACAGTATATAGGAAAGGCATCAGCACATACGGTCATATTCCAACAATATGAAGACAATGAGAAAGATTACTCAATCTTTAGCTATTTACATGTAGGATTGTTACCAACATTCCAGAGTCCAGGGATTAAAACAAATTATCTGAATCATATAAAGCAGGGCTGTCCAACGTCAGTTTTCAATTTTAGTTCTCTGTCTGGTGATTGTTACGACCTACAGCTTGATAATGTTCTGCAGAGGCTAGGGTGAGGCTTACTGTTCAGAGTTTGACTAATATTTAGAACATTGCACCACAAAATGCAAAACTTAATGATGAGACGGTTAGTTACTCTCAACCAAAACTGCTTCTTGGGATTAAACAAATAACCCTCACAATAAACTGATATCTAAGTTATTATATGCAACCACACATTGATACACACTCTCTAAACTGAATTAATAAGCTTACCTTGCACAGTAGTTGCATGATAAATTAAAAAAAACAGCAAAAGAGTGATAAAGATTTGGCAGACATGGAGTCAAGGCAGGCTCTTCCAAACCCAAGACCAAGAAAAAAAAAAAAACACAATATGTTGTGGAATGAAATATATCGACATAAAATGTCACCATGCACACTTAAAAAAAATCCAGTTTTTCTACCTTTTCTTTAGTTATGTAACCCTCTATCTGGTGACTCATGTTAAGAAAGACATATTTCATGTAGATGTTTCAAAGTCACATTTCCACTAAAGGCAGTGGCTTTAATGACTGTGCAAAGGTAAACGGCTCCCATACAAAACTGTATATCAATATCTTTAACTGGTTTATGACCATGTTCATTTTGTCATAGCTAACCAGCTGACTTTGGAGAAGAGAAAATGAAAAGACTTTAAAATCAAACCAATTATTGTTAGGTAGAGGAGAACAGAAAGGTACTGCTGTCTAAGAGGATTTCTGATGTGGAAAGTATAGGTGGAAGATTAATATGGAAATGGGTTGAACAGGAAACTCTGCATAAAAGAGACATTGTTCTGTAAAATATATAAATATGGATTTCCTCCCAACATAGTGGCACGATTAATCAGAGTATGATATCTAATGCTGCTGATGTGTAACTTATCTTGAAGTAAAACGTCGCATTCGAAACATTTTGACTGTAGCAGCGTCTGAATCTGTATATTTGTATTTGACACATCATGAAAGAACAGCCACCTCATTTCATTCTATACTAAACATAAGGAGCAATTTCTGTACATCATCAAAATATAAACCTTGAATTTGTCATTTGTAAAATCTTTATTATGTCATTTACTGATACTTAATAAAAATGTGACTATTCCTGATCAATTTATTACCAAGCTTCTAATTGATTAGATTTTTTTTCTAATCACATCGGACCTTGAGTTAAATGTTGAACTTAATGTAAAAGTGGGAAAAAATGTTTGCAGGTGTGACTGTGTATTTATTGATACAATAAGTTATGAATTATCTGTATGTAACCCCCATAAACTATGCTGATCTGTCTGTATGTTTAATGTGTTTGTTAGTTCTTAGAATGTCCTGTAGAGGGCACTAGACCCACATTTCTCCTGTGTCGGTACGAGAAGAAGAGGGAAGAAAAAAAAAAAAAAGAAATGGCAGACTATGCAGACTAAGCACATTTCAGCAGAAGTAGAGAAGTTACTACGCATAAGTGCTGCTGTGATATGAGAGAAATCTGTTTATTTTGAACTGGATAATGTACATTCTGTTCTGAGAGTTCTCCGGTGAGTCTGTTGTTTTATTTTCAGCTGCTTACTTACGCAGAATGGCTACCTAGCTGGAGCTAAACGTTGCTCAGTTTTTTTTCGAACTGGAAAAAAAACCAACCGCAGTATAAAGTGTCGCTCTGTAAACAGCTTATCTCTGTGAAATGAGACTGTTTATGATGAAGCGATGTTTATTAAGTAATTTCTTTATTACTGAGCGTTTTTGGTTTATTTTAAACGCTAATTTGATTTTCACTGAGAAGTAATTGAAAGATTTCTATGATTTCCGTATACCTGCCTGATCGGTTAACGCTCTGCATGCAGGTTGTTTTTTTTTTTTGGACGACCGATACCTGAACGAGCCAGTGGTTCCAGAAGCAGGAGGGTTCCGCCGCCATCTTTGTGACTCGGACTGAAGCCTGGAGAGACGGAGGTCCTGGAGCTGCTGGAGCTGGATATTTTGCGTGGACAACAGATAAGCTTATTGAACAAAAAGGGGGCCCCCAAATCTTTTTTTTAATTCCACAAACTATTTGTTCATGAACATTTTCATAACCGACAACTTATGTGCACATTGACTGAACTGACTGACCGAACTGTTATATTGAAGGACTAACTGGAATATGTAATTTCTTTTGTTGAAATAAGCTTTAAAGCTACTGTTTCAAAAACTACCCTCAATTTTCTATATATTAATTTGGTATTTTTATATAAGGGTGGACAATTTAAGTTTTATACCTTAATTTTATTAAGGTAAATTAGTGTTACCTGGATTATTATTTTTTTTGGGGGAAAGAAAAATAAACTTGAGTTGTTAAAACTTGTATGCTTATCATCCTCCTGTGTGACCCTAGAACAAAAGTAACTTTCCTACTGAATTTATTGCTAATTAAATTAAGTAGTGGTTACATGAACATACTATATGTAATAAATATATTAGCCTTTGTGTGCCTTAAATTACCCCTTTTTACTCTGAGACAAAAATATTGACAGTTTCTTCACACAGGCCAGATATGGATGTGATCTAAGCATTTTATTGTCCAAAAAGTCCTGCGAATGACAAAAAATGGTGTTTGTTCTGTCACTGCACTCCACTGATCAAGTCATGAACAAACACTAAGTGCAGCCCAGACGGTTTCCATCCACTCTCACTGTCATTTGCAATTCTATTAAGTCCCAAAGTGACACATTCCACTTTCTGCTCATCTTGGGACAGAATTGCATTAAAATAATGTTTGTGTCCTGCAGTGACAGATGCTGGAAGTGGCAGTGAGTCCAGAGGATGTGTTTGTGTGTGTGCACGTATGTGCAAAAGCTGCAAAGAAGAACAATACCAAAGCTCCTGTCATCTTCTTGGTTCTTTTTTCCCTGTTTGCTTACTCACCTGTTTTCTGTTCATGTCTTTGTTTTTAGAGTGAAGTTTTTCTTTTGTTCCTATCAAACTCCAAAATTAGGTTTTATTTGGGGTTTGAAGCTTTGGAGCGAGTGAGATCACAGTGTTTGTGATGTATTCAAATTGGATATTTGTGTTGCACATCACAGCTCATCTTCTGTTTGGTTTCCAGTCGATGTTATTTTATCCAGAATGGTGGGGAAGATGGACGCAAGGAAGAATAGGTAAAAGAACACAGTTTGAGCAGGAATGATGGACAGAAGAGGGCAGAGGTAAAGAAAGGACTGCAGCTACCACATGTGAGGACTAAATGTCACAATAAGGAAAAATGCAGCTTTTAGTGATTGGGGGAAGAACAAAAGTTTGGAAATGCAAATGTTTTCATACTGTTTGGTTTATAATCTTTCAGATTTGGAAAATTAATCCATTTCATCCTGGAAGAAAAGTATCTCAGTGTTTATAAAAAAAAAAAACTGGGTTCACTTGGTTTGAAAGTCACACAAAACTTTTGAGATTATGCATAGTAAAAATGTGGAATGTGACTGCAGGAAATGTGTGCGTTTCAGCAGATCATCATTCTTCCTTACTTTGGTCCCTTTCACAGTCTACATATCATTTTGGATAAATTCTTCTTTTCTGTGGCTTTCCTCTCCTCCCTCCTGGCAGTGCCGCAGTCAGCATGCATTTTATCCGCTACTCCTTCTCTGCAGATGTCCAAACCACCTCTGTCTTTCTTCTCTAACTTTGTTTCCAAACTGATCAACCTGAGCTGTCCCTCTGATGAAGTAATATCTGATCCTGTCCATGTTGGTCCCTCCCACTGTAAATCGAACCCAACTGAGACGGCCACCTCCAGCAACATCTCCTGTCTCTTCGCCACAACCGAAATCCCTAAGCCATAAATCATCGCCGGTCTTGCTAACATCTTGAAAACCTTCCTGCTCATGCTTGCAGCTAATTTCCTGTCGTAATTCACCCCGGACATTCTTCCACCTACCCACTCCATCCTGACTAAGCTCTCTTCCTTACCTCCCTTATGCACTGCCCCTTACTATGTTTGATTGACCTGAGGTATTTAAACTCATCCATCTTTATTGCCTTTACTTGTTGCAGCTTCCTGTTGCACTTATAAAGACAAAAATGGAGTTGTAGTTGAAGTGAACCTTATTTTATTGAGTTTTCTCTGCCTTACGTTTTTATCAGGAACTAGAAATATTTTGCTTTGATTATGCAGTGAACAATTTCAACAAGATTTAATTGCAAATTGTCTCTAATCCACACAGAGCCTTAGTTATACACAGAACCTGCAATATATACATACATACTCTGACAAATAAGTGAATAACGCAAGCTGCAATAAACTCACTTTTTGTAAGCAAAGTTATGACATTCTTCGGTAAAAATATTCAATCACTGTTTATTTTCAGAATTACTAAAGCTCATTTGAGCTTGTTGGTTTCCAGGAAATTGAACTAATTTTTATAACATCATAGATGCTTTTATGGATAAATTATTCTGTTTTTCCTTTAGCTATTTGCATGCTCAAATACACACACATCTACACACACGTAAGGTTAAGGAAATGACATCATAAGGGAACGCCCTCTTTTGGGTGTAGCTTAGATAGAGGCATAGAAAAGGAACCAGAAACTCCAATTTCTGTGTTTCCCATAAGGAAGCATAGTGATGGACCAGAGCTGTAACTGTAAATGATTTCTCTGTTGTTCCTAAACAACGTTAACATTTATTCGGCCTTAAGAAATTGGACTGATGATCTTACCTTTGTCTTCTGGTTATTCGAGACGATCCATCCCTCCCAAAAAGTCTGGGGCCACAATGCTGAGCTTTGGCTGGCATCATTTTCATGTTCTGAATTGGAAAAATAAAGATAAAACCTAAAAAAAACCCTGTTTTCAGTGCTGCTGCTGTTCCTCATTCCAATGTACTTCCCACCAGTTTTAAAGTATAATCTACCAAAATGGCTGAAGTGAGTCCTGCATTGTCCTATTGGACAATCTGAACCAAATTGTTATGCCGTGTTAATTGTTATATAGAGGAAAGAAAATTTACCAGAATGATCTGGAGCAACTCTGATCAAAAACCAAGACATACTGCAGTATCCTGTCACTGCCAATTGTGATCCAAGTTTAAGATCAACATAGAAAGTAACCTAGAAAAAAAGCTCCTTAGGTTTGAGTAGACTGAAATTTGCAGCTACACACTTCAGAAGAATAGAGAAGTAAGAGAGGTAAAAAGAGAAAGTAAGGTCAAATTTACAGTATTAGAAAAACAATATGGTGTAGTTATTAAAAATACCTTATTCAGATTCAAAGATATGTGCAATTAAGTAGGATTAACATTTTTTATTACAAAGGTGCATCTGTTCATAAAAAACAGCCCTGCTGATACTGCAAGTATCAGCAGGGCTGTTTAACACTTATTGAGTTTGTTGGGAGTGGTGAAGACTGAGACTAATGGTAAGCTTTGAGACGATGGCTCGGCTCTCTTCAGGATCCTTCAAATTTCTCATCATCATTGATACGTTACAGGATAGAGCTCCAGTCTGAAGCAGACTGACAGTCATCCTGAGTTTCTTTAATTTTCTAATAATTTACCAACAGTTGTTGCTTTCTCTCCAAGCTGTTTGTCCCTCGACTTGTTATCCATTCTGGTCTTTTGCAGGTGTATAGTTTTGTCTCTGGGGTTCTTAGATCCAGGTCAGAGTCTGATTTAGTGTGTGAACAAGTGTGTTTTTTACAAGTAGCTCATTCAAACAAGTGCAACTAATGCCTTGACTATGTAATAAGTGAGGGATTGGATGCTTTCCTAAAGATGAACTAACAAATCTAAGAGAAAGAACTTGTAGGTAATTATATGCTTATTTAATACAGTAAAATGCAAATTAACTATATAAAAATCACAGTGTGTTATTTTAAGACTTTTTTTCTCTCATTTGAAGTGTTTTTGCAATGAAAATTTATTTTTTTGTAAATTGCAAAACCTCAGCAGTCTGATTGCAAAGACATATTAATCAAAGATCTACCGTTCATCAGTCACACAATCCAACATTGCATCATATTAAAGCCACAAACCTCTGTGTATTTTATTGTTCTTTAATGTGATACACCAACACAAAGTACTCCATAATTGTTTGGTGAAAACAAAACCATGCATGTTTTTACTTTTAATGATCTACAAACCAAAATCTGAAAAAGTCTGGTGTACATTTCTATTTAGACAGATATTTTCTTTTCACTTGTCCTTAGCAAAAAGCTGAAGTTGAGTCAGACTCAGTACAAAGCACTAGTAGACATCAATTTTCAAGTCTTGCCATGGACACTTTCAAATTTAGGTCTTTTTGATGCTAGTGTCATTTCACAAATGGCTGAGGCCTCGACAGAACGGCTGTATTCATACTGAGATTAAATGATGGACTTTATTTAGTAAGAGGGGAGTTTCTAAGGGGGTGGAATATAAATACACATTTTACTTCTTAAGAAATGTCAAAAGATGTAATAATTTAACTTTCCTTGCATGTTATCTAATCACTTATACAGTGCAGTGTAATCCAAAGTGAAAGACGAGCCAAACATAGACTGATCAGGGGAGAGGTTATCTGGCTTGCTTCAGACGGGGAAGAAATCCATCAGGGATGCTGAAAAAGAAACAAGAAAGCTCCATCGGTTTTGTCTCAATAAAATGACAGTGAGATAATTACTGAACCACAGTGCCGCCTAGAATCCCATACTGTACTTTAGACAAAATACCCTCAACCGTATTTAAAATTCTTTGCAGGGTTTGCTTGATTTTCTAAAACCAAACTTCCTCAGCAGAGAATTAACAAAGAAAGGACTCAAGAAATGGATGGCTGGATGACAGCACAATGATGTGCACATGGTAAATCCAGACAGGTGGGTGGACAGAGATGAATGGAGGGAGACAGACTGACACATAAGAAGAAGAGACAGATAATGAGGCAAAGGGAGGGAGATGAGAGACTGGAGCTGAGCAAGCAAACACAGAAAATCAACTGGGGAAAATTAAAAAGGGAACTTGGAGTTGAAAGGATAAAGGGAGAGAGAAGGAGGAATTAAGGCCAGGTGATAAGAAATGAACAAGAGAACTAATTGAAAGCAAGTGAGGGAGAAAAGTATGGACTGGAGTGAGTGGGAAAATGTTTGAGAGACAATGAGAAAGTGTGCGAGAGAGAGATAGGCTAGCAAAACAAATTAAGACAGGAGGGCGGGAAGGGATGGGAGGCTAAAAGAGTGACAGAATGAAAAAGTGAAATCAGATGGAAAGGCCTTTTCTGTTCATTCAGGCTGAAAGTTGAATCACAGTTTACAAGCGTCTGGCTTACGACAAGCAGGATGGTGTGTTTTTCATTAGGCACGGATACAAGAATGAAGGCATCGCACCATATGTTCACGGCACTCCGTCTTGTACTTCAGTGGAGCGCAGACAAATTCACATCTCGTCTCGTGTTGTGAAGAGGATGTTTACATATTCTTAAACAATCTTAGCTCCAGCAAACAGGTTTTGTAGAAAGTTTGGTTTAATTCTTATTTAGGGCAAGCCGAGTTTTCTGATGCAGACACTGATGTAACCGTGGCTCTGAGTAAGTTACTGACTCTGAACTTGTGTCTTTATGTAGCCTAATTAGGTTTTCTTTTACCCACTGATAACTTGATTTGTGTGTAACGTCAAAGTATTTTTTTGGAATGCATTAATCCTCAGTTTTCTGAAACATCCCCATCCTGGTTGGTTGTAAGACGACAGTATTAAAATGGTTTTTGTTGGTTTGATCTAATGTAGTGATCTTAAATGTTGCGTTTTCAAGAAAATCATCCTAATTGACAGAAATAAATGTTTTAAAACATCAGTCTGTGCGATATATGTGTCACTTAGTCAACTCAGTTTCTGAATAAATTAACTTTTTAATAATATTCTAATTTATTGAATAGATCTGTATGCCTTATTCTTCTATCCACCTGCCATATTTTTGTTAAAGATTTCCTTCCTGCTTACCTGTTACATGATTGAATTTTTTTTTACATAGAACTAAGGAGAATACATTATGGAACACCATTTTTCTGCAAAGTGTCTAAATTGCTTCTTTACTCAGATGTCATTTGTGTATGAATACCAACACTAGTTTATTGTTTGAATTTTAGGGGCCTTATTTATGCTTAAAAGATTTATACATCCACGTTAAGAGCACAAACAAACAAAACAAAAATAAAACCAATAACAACATTCCACTCGAGCCTCATTTATTATATTGAACTGAAAATATTTGCTTTCACCCAAAAATAAATGTTATTTATTCAAAATATGTCTTTTTATTTTCAGATGCAAGCTACCTGCTGCACAGGTTTCCTACCCCTCCACACCCACACACACACACACACACACACCCCAACACACACACACACACACCCCGATGGACCAAATGGAAACCAGATGAGGATGTTTCACACAGTGACAAACTGATTTCAACAGCTTAACCATAAACTTGAAAATGATTGACTTGTAGAACCTTGATGACTGAACTGATAACCAGACTTTTGGAGATAATCTAAGACTTTCATACTTTCCCATCAACCTAGGATTCTCTCTCTCTCTCTCATTTGCTAAACAAATGAAGGAGAAAGTCACAGAAAAGTCTAAGAGCAGAAATATGACGTCAGGATGCAGCTGAGCATGGAAACCATCAGATTGTTATTATCGTTATGAATTATTGTAAAATCGTAACTTTACCTGTATCATACTGTTTTCAGGCTGTCTGGGATCGTATTGAACGTCTCAAATGAAGTGAAATATCTAGGTCATGTGGTGACAAACCATCTGGCTGATGAGGTTTGAATGTTATATGCTCAGGCAAATATCCTGCTCCGTAAGTTTGGATTCTATTCTGATGAAGTGAAACTGAACTTGTTTAGATCATATTGTACATCACTGTAGACTGAAGACTTTTGTTAAAAAAGCCCAGAAGGGCCAGTGAACTGTAACAGTGTGAACTGTAACAATCTGCTCGTGTCAACTCTTTGATGGTTGTTTTAAGAAAATGTATCTCTAAATTCATTTGCAGTTTAAACAAGTCTAATAATAGGATCTTCCTATTATTGACTAACTTTAAATATAGTGCAGTAAGACACTCATCTGTACTTTGGAGGCATTGGTTTGACTGCCTCCTGAATGGTTAGGGGCCTTTTGTATGTACCTTTCATTTTCTTTTTTTATTGATTGTCTTTCTTTTTTTTTAATGTGATTTGGACTGAAATAAAATACATCTGTCTATCTATTCATGCAAATTGCAAAAAGTCTGATATGTGCATATATGGGCAAAGTGTGATGCATGTTTCAGTGCAAGCTGTTTACACTGAATCCCTTTTTGCAGCGGCCTAAAAGATAAATACTTTGAGAGGATAAGCAGCAGCAAGACCATGATGCTATGGCTAGGAAAGGAATGAAACACAGTTTGTTCAGGATCCTGGAGTTTATTTTTGGGAAGTGTTGGCATAAGTGCAGAGTGCAGTCAGCTGTGGAGATCACACAGGGCACGATGTTTCAGTCTGGTGTTCCTAAGGCCAGAGAGAAGAGCTTCACCTGTGACAGTCTGAAAAACTAAGTGGTGCACTGAGGGCTACCTTTCATGTGGGATGTGGCTCTCTGAGAATGCAAGAAGCATTGATCCATCTTGTCTCACCTCCTTAAAAGGAATGCACTTCATGCCATGAGAAAATGATAATAAACATAGCTAAATTTGGATTCACTTTCACTAAAGTATTTATAACCCCAAAGCTGCCTAAAAATAAAAAAAGAGTTCATTTTTGGAAAATAAACTGAGGCACAAACATAATGTATTTGGCTTTCTAAAAAATGTATAAGAGGTGCATGATTTTTTTGTGGAAAAGGTCAGACTCTAATGTGCTATAACAAAAGGTACATTTAAAGTTGGATTTAATTCCATTTTGTTCATTATTGAAATACCAGAATAAGCAACAGAAGATGCAACACCAACACTGTGATTTCATTATCTAAAATGTATCATTTCGCCTCTAAAATGCGAACAAAACCTTCTCTTTCCAGTGACAAGGAAGGTTTAAACCTGAAATCATTTTCAACACGTTTCTCCTGAATGCAGGCTAAAATAATTGAGCTGCGTCTGCTAATTGTGTTTCATAGTGTAATTCAATCTGTGTGCTGCACAATTACAGTAATATGTAATCTGATTTAAGGCACAATGAGGCAAGACCTGATTACACTTAGGGAGCTATAAGTCTGTTATTGCAGTAAAGCAACACCTGGAAAGTCTCTTCATATGCATGTTTGTTTGTGGATGAATTACATAGAGAGACGGACAACAGGTTACAACAGACAGGCTTTAAATGAGAGGGATGGAGAGAGTTTGAATGTTTAGAGAAGGAGTTAATCTTTTGTTTATTGTACAATGACCTAGAGTGCTGAGAAATAAAACATATAATAATAACAATAATTATTATTATACAAAATCCTCCAAAAGTCCAGCATAACAACCTATATATGGTTTATGATATATCAAAAATACAGCATAGTGTCATTGTAATGTTGCAAACGACTGTTTAGATCCTAATATTTACATTCATATTTTTCACAAATATATTTCAAGTGTAGTGAGATTGTGCTTTAGAGTATTTGTTTCTGATTAATCTGTTATCTAATTTTACAAGTCATAAGGTTTTCCAAAATGTATATTATCTGTCCAAAAAATGCTAAATGTTTTTATTTGTTGCACAAAATAAAAGGTTTTGCACTCTTAAGTATGAATTATGAGTATAAAGTGCCACCTCCCAGCAAGATGATAAAGACATTTTCTTTTATTTTTATTGTCAGGCTTTAGAAAGCTTTTTAGGACTCAGCTTGTTTGGTAGTTTTCACATGCACTATCCTCCATGTTTGTTAATAGTAGAGCAGACAGAATGAGCCAATGAATAAATTGTAGCAGCTTTACATGCCACTTAGACACTGAGCATGTAGGATGAAGTCTTACTGCAGTGAATGTTCACGCCTGAAGATGCCAAAGGTCACATGACAAACTGAGGAATGAGGAAAGTGCAGCCCAACTATTGCTGTAATAAGTTCTGAGCGCTGTACAACTCTACTTATAAAACAATTTTTCCTGCACGTGTATTTCATAAGTGTCTGAAGGTATGTTGTTCAAGGTGTTTTTATTTGTATGCCCCGCAGGGCGTATTTATTCACTGTTTAGCTGAGAGGTCAAAGCTTGGGCCAAGGTGACTTACTGATTCAAAACAAGCTAATTAGTTAGCAACTAATTAGCTTGTCTACTAACGCTTGCAAAAAAAAAAAGACAAAAGAATAAAAGGCAACACTCTCGGTCCTCCATGCCTCTCACCACCAATTTCTTAATGAAATCTTGCTCTCCTCTTCATTTCTTCTTCTTATCATAATCAGTCCCTTCTGGGTATAGACTCAGAGTTTAACCTCCTCAAAGTCAATTTACCTTCTTACTTCTCTCATCTTTTGCTCTGCTTTTTCTCAGTGCTCGGTTTTCCAGTCTATCTGCTGACTGCCTCTCTTCTTTGTCCTCTTTTCAGAGTATGACTTCTGCTGCTGTGCAAGATCTTTAAAAAAAGATTCAGTGAAAAGTCATATTCAATAATTTCGAATAATATTGAAAAGTTGATTTAGTAACTCAGTTCACCAAATGAATTACAGATAAAATAACAGACTGATGTTAAGCTTTTATTTCTGTTAATTAAGAGGATTTTGTGCTTAGAATATTATATCAGATCAATAAAATAACAGTCAAAAAATGGAAATGGGGGCTTAATGAAAAGGATGTTTAATTCCTGATTGAAGGTTATTTACAAAATATACTTTTAATCTGACAAACAAGCCTCATCTGAACGCATATTCTAATTTAACGAATGAGTTTAATTTTGAACCAGCCATGCTTCAAGGTCTTGCATTTGGCTAAAACCCCAAGCTGCCCATGAAATCATTAACCAAAGCTTTTATGACTTTTATTATTATCCTGTTCAATATAAATAAGCACAGAACAAACACACAAAATTGCAGCACATTTACACAATAACTGACCTGATTTTTCAGAAACAAAGTCTGAGTTACTAGCAGAAGTCTTCACAGACAAAATAGACAAAATCTATAAAGACTTTCTTTAAATGGGCCCAAATATTTAATCTGTAATAACATTATTTCATATGAATTTACTAAATTTCATAAGATTGGTACATTCATTAAATTATTCTTACTAGATTTAATAAACTGTCTAATGATGACAATTTCATGCCATAGATGGAGATGCTTATTAGCAATTAAAATAACAAACATGCAAATAAATCACAAGATAAATAAAACTGAAAGACATTGAGCTTGATTATGTGTGACAGTGAGATTTAAAGAGCGATCGTTGTTTTCGGTACAGAGCAGAAGTAAAATTCAGAACAGAAGTCCTAATTACCTTGCACAAACATTTTCAGAAGTACATTCAAAAAGATATTAAGCATTAATATATCCAGAAAATTCTTGGTTGCCATGCAGACTCAACAGACAATAATGGGTCAACTTTCAATGAATGCAACAAGTTGCTTTATTTAACCCCAGAATGCAAACACACAGAGGAAATACACTTTTGTTGAAGAAAATGCCTCACAGGTATTACAGTTTAAAACTTGTGTTACAGATTGGAAATAATAGCAGGTTTTTTAGTGAATTCTATGTAAAGTATATGTTAGATTTAATGTTTCACTCATATCATGATTACTACAGCAAACTATGCTTGCACCTGATGAATATTATTCAGAAACATTTCTTCTGTCTATGGTATTTTCTTTAAAGGTTTAATTTGTCTAGAGTTTACGAATGAGACAAGAAACCATCAACATCAGTAATCTAATCTCAGTTTGTCCAGAAACACAGCAGTCAAGGTAATAAAAGCGTATTCATAGGCAAAGGGGTTCATTCTTAGCATGTTACAACTCTTATCTAAATTTGCAGCAACTAAACGTGATAACAGAACAGAAATTAGTCAAGTTTGAAGTCTTGACAAAGCTTTTGAGTAAAATAATGAAAGGGAGATTTTACAGATGTGTGGTCAGTGATTTCTGAGCATTAGCGGCGTTAAATTACCTAAGTAGATTTTAAAATCGTTTTGCAGCATTTGGTAAACATACTGAAGCGGGAAGGCTTTAGTAACAGTAGATAATCTCAATTCAATTTATTGAAAAGGCTCAACTCTTTGACGTCTAATAGAGTGAAGGAGTCATACAAACACGAGAACATGACAAAGTTAATTTTATGAGAGTTACCCGTGACCTCCAAAGATGCTGAAACTTTTCCTTTCCAAAACAGCGCCTGTTCTCGGCTCCTTGTGTGTCCATTTGTTTTAACTGTCAGACTGTGAACTCGGATTCAGATAAGAGCTATTGAGCAATAGAAGATGCGACATGTTGTTTTTGTGCTTGCCCTTGTAGAGATTAATTTACGGGTAAAGAGCTTAGACAAAGTGGACACTGTTACCGCTCACACTCCATCACAAGAACAACCATAATGTTAAGAGAAGCATGAAACACTTTGCATACTGAGTCCAGTTCAGCTGTCAGAAAATATATCAAAGCAAAAGTAGCCAAATGTATAAATGTTCTTCAGTCATGAAAGCAATACAAATGAGGTATTATTAGATTCAGTGGTTAAAAAAAATAGAAAAGAGGACTCTCATAGCATCGAGAGGTTTAAAATCCCATCATAAATGTTGACGACCTACTGGCAGGATCCACAATAAAACTGATTAATCCAAATGACAAACATGCTAAATTTAAATGTTGTATTTTGTAATTTTTCATTTGTGAGAGCTTGATTACTGTACATTAGACTTTGTTTTGTAGTTGTGTAGCCTTAGGAAGAATTTTAATTATGAGCATACACCTGCTAATCTGTGTCTCTGATCCAGAACATTACATGATAGTTATGTTTTGTAGAACAAGGTGTTAAAGTCAGCTACGTGCATAAATAATGAAATTACCCTCATCAAAAGGCATCACATGCAGCAGCCCAATATATATATAACCACCTTTGAATTTGTAAGCTTAAACTATTAGGAAGGAGAAACAGAGAGAGGAGAAGAAAACAAAGAAGCTGAGGGATTGAGGGATGTAGATGTTTGAACTTCATTTAAGCTGCAGACCTAAAGCACGCAATCAAGAGTCAGCAAATATTCAAAGGATGGATTTTCATTGACTTAGGTTACACGCCTTACTTTAATTATTTAATTTAGTATATTATGTACACATCCAAGGTTTTTAGACATATGAGTCTAGAGTAAAAAGTAAGTAGACTTTCAGGTGGTGATTGTAACTTTAGTTAGAGGTCATCAGTGGACTTTGTAGTTCAGAGCAATGAAAAATCTCAGTGAACTCCTGAACCATGACTGTTGTATCTGTTAGCAACGTAGCAGTGATCACAATCATCACGCAGTTTTTATCATGGACATAAAATACAGGGGAGGGACATTGGGCCTGTCCTTCCCCTCACCTGTCCTCTCTGGGTTTTGGTTTGTCGTCCCAGTTCAGTTCAGTTCAGTTCAGTTCAGGTCAGTTCAGTTCAGTTCAGTTCAGTCTGGTTTGGTTACTTTATCAGGTTTCATTTTCTCCGTCTTTCCAATAACCTGGTTTATTTTACACTTTTTTTAAATGAAGATTTCTAAATCTTGTGTCATTTTCCCCTTTTTTTTTGTCACAATCCCAGAGTCAGTTTGTAACAATATTTTTTGCATGAGTTGACAAAATCTTGAAAAGAATATATTGCAAGACATTTTATGTTTTAAACTTGCTTAATTCTCTCTCTTGAAGTTTATACTAATTAGCCCCATCATGCTATATATTTTTCAATGTTTTATAATTTGTGAAAATGTTAATAAGTCTCACCTAATTCTCTTACTCGCTGCAGCCTATAGCCAAACACTTCAGCATTTGTGGAGAAGCTGTAAAGAAGTAATATATTCTCCAGCATTACTGAGAATACAGCAACCAGTCAGCGCTGCATAAACTATGTTTTTTCAATCAGGGGTAAACATTTTGAGCTGTTTCTGTGAACAATATAAATGTAAATATATATGTATATACATTTTCTTAATTGCAAGTATGAAAACCCCACTATCTTCCCTAATCTAACAAGATTAGATCCCCTTAGTTTGCTACATCTGAAGGTTTAAACCTTTGAATTCATGATTTTGTTACCAGTGCTGTTCAGCATGTAAATATTTAGCCATGCTATTCACATGTTGTTCAGTTCGTGTCTTTATCTATCCCCTTGCTGTTCGTAATTGTTTTGTTCATTTTCTGGGCAGCTCCTTGTTTCCAACATTTCCAGCTTTGTCTCTCTCCTGTCCTCCTCAGCTCCAGTTTTAGCTGCTGTAGTTATAGCTGCCCATCTTAAAAATAGTTCTGTTGGAAACTTCTTTCTGCTAAAATGAAGTGCTTCCCTCTCCAGCTTGTTTCATTCTTGCTCAGATTGAGGGACTGCAGTGAAACTAAGACTAAATTGGATCTAATTGAGATATTTTTGATAGAAATGGCTGTAATTTAATTAGAGTTTATACATAAAATTAGTAGCATTCTACCCAAAAGACTAAAAATACACAAGCACATAAAGTAGGGAATACAATATTTCTTTTACAGGTGAAAAAAAAATCTACATTGTGCATCATCTGTGACTCATCTTCTTATGTAAGCATGTAAAATTGTTTTCTCAGAAAGTGAAACATAATTACATAAATTTGTCGGTAATGGGCTGCAATGGATGTTGGGATGTTCTAAGACGTTTGAGTCTATCTAAAGGTCTTTACCACAACAATGGACTTTGTAAAGTTGTTGCTTTTTATACTTTTTAAGCATGCGAAGGTGTGCTTTTTTACCTTTGTGACAACTCAAATTCAATCGTCTTGCTGTTTTAGCTGTAGGTGGGAAAACAATAAGGTAGTTATCGCTCTGCAGCATAATTAGAATTAATATTTTGTGTTGAATCATCGGCATGCCACTGATTGAACAATGACAACCTGCAAGGCAATCTGAATCTGGTGTCTTCAGTTGAATTTATTACAAATTTTCCAGATGTTTTTCTCTATGTTGTCATCCTCAGATACACAAAGAGTTGTTAAGTTTTAAAGTGCCTTACTGTTTCACTTTGTGTGGCATTTTAATCACAAATAGAGTGTGCTATCTTTAAATTAAAACAAACTAACACTCAACTGTGGTGTGGAAAGTAACTGATAGATTGTTTTCAGTTGAAATCTAAAAAGTGTGCCTGGAATATGCAGCCTCACAAAGTTAATACATTGTATAAACTATTCAAGTTTTTGGGGTGTTTTGCAATCTTGACATTGAAGTTTTTGCGTCTTTGTTGTATTCCTTGCATGCCTCATTGCAAACTGCTTTAGACTTCATGTGTTTTTTCCATTAATCAAAGGCCAGATTTGTGGAGTGCAGGATGATGAGCTGCCCTGTCTACAGATGATCACACCTGAACTGTGGATGACTGCAGCTCCTCCAGAGTCACCTCAGGCCTGTTTGATCTCCTGGCACGGCCCGTCAGTTTGGGTGGAGGATCAGGTTGTGCTGCCCTCTTTCCACTTTAAATCGTGAAATGTTCAAAGTTGGGAATATTATCGTGAGCTATAATTTTAGAACCTAATCTTGCTTTAATTTCTCTGCAGCTCTATTCCTGATCTACCTGCTATATTCCTTTGTCATTATACTCTTTGTTCACTTACATCCTCTAACAAATCTCCACCAAGGACTGAAGTGGAAACTTCAATTTTATCAACTTAAATATTTGTGGAAAACAAAAACCAAAAACAGAATTTCTGCATAACAGATTCTAAGTTGAGGAATGATTAGTTGATGCCAGACAAACAAAATTATAAACATCTTATCTGCATAAATCAGGACCAAAAGTATTCTTAGAGATTTCAAAGGTAAGTAAATGAAAACCACTTCTATCATGAGGAATAGCCATGCATGTAATCCATGCATATATCTCCCACACAAGCCACAAGGTAGATAGATCCAAGACATAGGCATACAGATTTTCTCTTTTCAATATAAATGGATATGTGCAACCTCTGCAGTGGCTCAATAGCTGTTCACAGAGTGGAAATTAACTTCATTAAATAAGACGTGTGCACGTGCGTGTGTGTGTGGGCGCGGTGCGCGTGTGTGTGTGTTGGAGTCAGGAGGCCACAGGTATTAATGTCAGCGGCGAAAAGGGGAGACAGGCTGGGGGACAGGAAGGAGAGAAAAAGGAAAACTATGGAAAACCTCAGCATGGAATAAGCGGTAGAAGTGAGAAAAAGGGGAATAATGAAAGAAAGTAAACAACAGAAAGACAGAGAGTGGGAGAGAGAGAGAGAGAGACAGAGATCAATATAGAGAAGTAGACAGTGTAGAAAGAGTGAGAGGAGCTGAAAAGATGAAAAGTGTCTGTTGATTTGTTCTCTAACAGGGGAATTGGAATTGATCTTAGAGAAGGTGTGTGTGGGGGTGTGTGTGTGGGCCAGTGGCTGTCATGTCGTGTGTATATGAGCATAAAGGACATGTTTAAAGTTTGTGTCTGTATCCATGCAGGGATATTAGAGAGCGACGGGCCGTCGGAGTGGGCGGTTGGTGATTACCAGCCATCAGACCGATCGACTTGAAGACATGCTCAGCTTGGCTTTGGTTAGATACGACTAAAGAAGGGTCAAATATTTTCAATTGACTATTACTGCCGGGTCGCGTACCATTTGATTATTTTCCTTCGTATACTTAAACTGCAAGGTCAAACAGTTTTAGCTCTGACTGAACTTCACTTCCTGCCTTCGGAGTGAGGAAAGAGCTTGATCTGTGTTGCTCTCCATTTATCAAATCCAACCTTTCTTCATGTTAATAAAGACACTGTTGCAAGAATCACATTCATCAGAATGAATAAGTGAAAAATCATTGATCTATAGCAGGATTTAAGGTATATGAATCAGAGATAGAGATGTCTTTCAGTACATACTGCCACTCACAATGTACAAGTTCTGATGTTTACAAAAAAATGCAATTAAAAATGATCAAGGCACACTTGTTTCTTCTTCTCTTAAACAAGATATCTTCTTTTATCTGTCAATAAGTTCTGAATCTGCTGCAAGAATTGCTTCTATGCTGCATGCAGGATAACCAAATTATGTTTAGATTGCAAGATTTGTTTTCTGTCTTGTCACATTTGCCATCACAACCCATGTTTCCTCCTATATCTTCTCTTTGCACAAGATTTTCACATAATTCCAAATCATATTTTAGCCTCTTTTATTGAGTTAGTATTCATCTGATGCAGGGGTTGAAGGAGATGTACTGTCAGACTCTAAAATCCCCCTGTGCGACGATATATTTCTGAAAAACAGAATGAATAGAGCGTGCTGCACAAAAACACAGAAAAAGATTCCACCCCTTCTGTTGTGCAGGTTTTCCTTTTAATGAAACAATTTAAAGTCTAATCAATTGGTATTTATGAACCTCTGCTCACTTCTCCACTGACTTTCAGCTGATATTTATTGACAGCTCGTCTGTCTACTTGACTTACAAGACTAATTGAATATTTATCACCTGCATGCTAACACTGAAGACTTTTATGATTTATCCCCCTGTGCCAGGATTCTTTCAGGAATGTACAAAAATGCTGGTAGCACTGGGATTCTGTGCTTGCACACATTTTGTAACAATCCCAGGATGATTTTCCCCCCTGTATTATAGATACCTTAGAGATATTTTTAGTCAGTCCACTTCTTCTTTCAGCACCTTGCTCTCAGACTCTGGAGCTCCTCTCAGGAGTGACAATAAATTCTGCAGGCCTCTAAAGATAAGGATTTGCATTGAACACAAAGATAAAACACTCTTCTCAAACTAAAACCTAAAATCTGATCAAACAGTCACTCTTTGACTTCAATTATATATTTGGCTTTTTGAGGAAATGCTAAAGATGGTTTGAAAGAAGTCATAATGAAAGCTGAACTATAACTATGCATTTCAGCTTAAATTTTTATTTTTTCCAAAAATGTTTTAGGAAAATATTTTACTCTCTCGAACCAAACATGTCTAAAGATTCTCAGTTTCAAAGGATTTCATATTCAGGAAAGTTTAAAAGCGGTCATTCTGTTTTAAATGTTAATTCAGATTTAAATAAACTAGTTGTGCTTTGGTGGAAGGATAATTCATCACTGCAACATGTTGCTACATATTTACTTGGTTTTAACCAAGGTAGAAAGTGCTCTATATTTTTAAAGCAAAATTTTAAAAACTGAACACACCGGTTTGGCTCTCCTCATTCATAAATATCTTGCTGTGTGAACCAGGCATGAGATTGGGTTTTCTATAATTTGGAGCTGAACGTTAAATGTTTCAAAGCTTTAGTTAATCCACATGAACCACTGCTCATCTGGAAGGGGAGACCGCAACTCTGATCGCCATTCTGGTTAAAATCATAATTTTAAGTCATAATTTTAGGAAATGTTAAAAATGGTATGAAGGAAGTCACGATGAAAGTAAGTGCATGTGCTGCTATTTTTAAATGTTTTTTTTATTAAAGTCTGTGTGTGTGTGAACAGACTTGGAGAAAGTTATTCTCATGCAGCACAGCATCCCACTGTGTAATCACTGGGAATATGCAATTAACAGGAAATCTCTCAGACAACATCACGTTTTATGTATTCATTCATTTTGTCTTCCTTCTACCTGCCCTTTCCTCCTTCCTTGTACTCTCGCTGCTCCTTTTCCTCTCTGTATTTGAGTACCTGCTTACTCTCCTCCTTCACATTTTAAAAAAACCAAAATCTAGATCATCACAGAAAAGAGCTTCTTGCTTCCCCTCTCGTCTTGCAAATAACTTCTTATTTAATGCTGCCTCATCGTCCCGTGCTACCATCATTACCACCACTCCAATCCCCTGCTTCTCTATCCCTCTTACACCTCCTCTCTGCCTCCCACTAGCCTGCGTGTTCATCACGCAGCTTTTTCATTATCATCATCACTGAATTCCCATCTCTACATTTGCATGTCACCCCAACTTAACTCATTCGGATCCTAATTTGTATTTTCATCTACATTTTTGTTCTGTCTTCGGTTTTTCCCCACAATTATTGCAAATGGCTCAGAACTAGAAAATGTCTCATTGTCCAGAGTAACACATGTCTGGTTTCTGCAGCAGCTTCTTCGAAACTGTGGGTTAAGGGTCAAGGACAACACAACTTATTTGAAGTTAAACACTATTACTCAATTTTAAGACTATTTGTAGTTCATGTATGAGTATTTTAGCATTTTAAACCTCTCTGTAGTCTCTTGTTTTAGTTGAATAAACCTTTAAATACACAATATTTATCACATTTCACCCCACTTAGACATACATTTGTGTGTTTGTTTGTTTAGGCCTGATTGTCTTCTGATGAGGGAAAATAAAGCTTTTCATATGAAAACAATCAGTATCTCAGAAAAATGCAGTTATTTCATAAGAATGACTTTTAATGCAGGTCTGTGGTCCCACTGAAAAGTATGTGAATATACTGCGCAGTATTGTGATGTGGTGTAGTACAAGTTTTAAGAAAGGTGGTAGGTTGACAGCATCAGCAGATAGTTTCTTCTTGGTGATTTTTTTTTTCAATAACATTAATTTCTGCAATCTTAAACACTCAGTTCTTCTTCTTCTCGTGTTTTCATTGAGGTTGGCAATCAACTTCAAGGTGAATTACTGCCACCTTTTATATTTGAGTATTGATCCACATTATATAATTTTCAAAGTACCCGTTCTTTAAAAAAAACAAAACTATAAAAATTAACAAAAACTTTATCCCTTTATCTTTGAAGTAGTTCCCTTATCTCTAATCTACTTTTATTGCTGTAAAGTTTTCTGACTAACATCTGTCTCATTTGAATATTTATTACAATCTAAGAATATATTTTCCCCTATTTCCATTTGTCCACAATATTTACTAAATCCAGCAACATGTTTAGTAATTATTTCAAGCATGCTGTTTAATCCAATGTGACCAAATCTCATCTTTGATACGACATCACCAACTTCAGTATTTGCTAAATTCACAGACTTTATTTTGGATACTATAATAATATCTAGCCTTGCCTCCGCTGTCCCACTGCTCTTGCCATTTCCTCTTCATATATAATTTAACTAGGCTCAACCTCATTTTTGCTTGATTTTTAAGTTCAAATCCACAACTAAGCTCTTAGTTGACAAAAGCTTACTGTTTGTACACACCTCAACCTCTTTGGCCTGTTCCATTTGACTAATTTAAACAAGGAAACAAGAATAAGATTATTAATCTAATTTACAAACTCGTCTACAAAACTAAACGGCTTGTAAAATAAAACACTCCATGCTCAAAGTTACTTTGAAGAGAATAAACAATACTGTGCAAAAAGAAAAAGAAGAAGAAAATCCTTCACTTGGTTTCACCCAGTGATGTAATCAGTGACGTCATCCAGATATACAAACAGGAAGTGATGGGCCTGCCGCTCCCAGGCACCTGTTCTGAACAAACTGGCAAACAATGGTGAGTACTTACAAGGAAACCACAAATGTACGGTACTCTTTCACAGAAGTAGCATTCAAATTACCTGATGTTTGCCTTAAAACCATATGCTTGCATGTAAACTGTAATATATTACTACCACAAACAAACCCGGGATAGCATGTCAACAAGTTTACAATAGCAAGCAACATGAATAACTTTAAAATAATAAGATGCTACACATTTTGAAATTGTTTAAGGGCCAACTTTTCTAATAAAGGCAGTCTTTACCGTTTTGTCTTGAGTATATACACTAAACATTTGGACTATTTCCATTAAAAGAAATAGCTTGATGGAAGTAATCAATTTTTTTTCTTTGCTTTGTTATGGAAGCCCATGTAGGTTTAATAAGAGCCTTCAGCTCGTGCATTGAGGTTCTCTTTAGGCCTTTGGTGAAGTGAATTTGTTGGCTAGTCAAGCTTTATGATATCATGGTCATTAAAACGGGTTTTGGTAATTTGACAGCGTGAGCAGGTGCCACGTGGAAAATTAATCAGCGTATATTTAAAGTTTGTCAGCAGAGAGAAGCTTGAAGTGCTCTAATATTGACTGATAAAACAAAGAGGACAAAAACCAGCAGATGACATGGTTGCCCTCTGAAAACCTTTCGGTGGAATGGGAGCAACATGGTTTCTGTGCCTCTACTGTAGGTCATTATGCTAATGAGCAGCAGTGCAGTCTCTTTGCTCAGGTAAGATGCTTTTTTTAGGAGTTACTTAACACCAGGAAATTACTAGATACTGTATGTCTGTGGTGGTTCTTGAAGGACTAACTCTATTGAATCTCCCCAACCTCTTTTGCTTCACAATCCTTCTCAGAGTTCAGTTATTGTTTTTATACCAGGCTTTGTCCTTCCTCTTAATCTTCCATTAATATTCTTGGATCAAGCATTCAGTGAACAGCGAGCTTCTTTACCAGTTATGTTGTGGGTTACCCTTCTTGTTGAATGGTCAATTAAAAAAGTCTCAATAGGCCATGGATTATTATTCTATCTATTGATCATATTCAATATTTTAATGAAACTCAACCACAGCTAATACTTTGGGTTTGTGTTAGGTGTGAGCCATAATCATCAAGGTCAGCAGAAATAAATGCTTGACAGTTTTTGAATAAAATTGCAGAAATATAGTTTATAGTTATTTTATATGTTTAAACCTAAAGCCACATTTAACCTGATCAACAACTTCAAGCTGTATGCATGGAGCCTTTTTGAAAGACTTCTTGGCCTGAGAGTAAAAAAAAAAACGTTTTTTATTAGAAAGAAGTGAAGAACCTCTGTCAGGAGTGTCAAACTCCAGTCCTGGAGGGCCGCTGTCCTGCAACTTTTAGATGTGCCTCTGCTGCTCCACACCTGAGTAGAATAATTAGTCCATTAGCAAGGCTCTGGAGAACTGATCTACACAAGGAGGAGGTAATTAAACCATTTCATTCCAGTGTTTTGTACCTGTGGCACATCTAAAAACTGCAGGACAGCGGCCCTTGAGGACTGGAGTTTGACACCTGTGGTTTAGATTATCTCTTTGCTCCGTCATCAAGGTTCAAACTACTCGGCTCATTATTCATTCGTTTAAATCCAGTGATTCTTCTACAACAGTGTTTCTTAAGTCGGACCCTCAGGGACCTCTGCCCTGCATGTCTTACATGCGTCTCTGTTCCAGAACAGATTCATATGACTGCATGACCTCCTCTGCATGCCATTAAGTGCTGCAGAAGCTTGTTAGAAGGGAAACGCCTAAAACATGCAGGGCAGTGTTCCCAGAGGTCCGGAATTAAGAAACACTGCCCTGCAACAAGCACAAACCCAGTGCTGAAGGACCGGAAGGGCCCAGTCCTATTTTGATGTCATTTCTGTGTGTCGTTATTTATTCTGTAAAGATTTGTTTAGCATCTAGTGAGAATGAGAAATTATTTTTCTGTTGTTACGAAGCCAACTGGTTGGGACACTTTGAATGCTTCAAAGCATTCAAGCATTCAAAGCTAATATAAATGTTCTTATACTTTGAATTTTAGAGCGCCTTAATCCAGAGCAACACTTTTTGATGGTAATCAAACCTCAAGCATAAATATATGTTTGTAATAGTCCATTTATTTTATTTAAGCCCAGGTGGCGTGCAGTCGAGCTGTAAAATATTAATAATGAGCACCGGGTCAGATGGGTCACTCATCCTGATCTGGTTCTGCTGGAGGTTTATTCCTGTTAATATAGAGCTGTTTTGCACCACTGTTGCAACATGATTGCTCAACTTTGAGCAAAATCAGCAACACGTGCTCAGATGTAAAATTAATAAGATATTAGGTGATGAACTGAATTAGATTTTTTTTCCACTAGAATTTCAATTAGATCCTGGATTTCATTGATCTGAAATAAATTTGCACCTAGTTGAATTTTGCAAACTGAAGAGGATTTGATCGTTTTTATGCATAATGTTCCTTATGTCATTTTTCATTTAGTTTTTAATTGGTACAATGTAAATAAATTCAAATTGTAATTTTACCTCTATTTTTAATTCTCAAAACCAGTCTGATGAGGTTATCTTTCTTTAAATTTCACCTTAGTGAGCATAAATGTTGATCGGCATCATTACTTTCCAAACAGCTCATGATGCATGTAAAATATAATGCCTATCCATCTCTTTCAGTCAATTAAAGCCAAGATGTTGGTTGTTACAGCCCTCAGACCAATACTTAATAAAAAGCCCTGCTGATATCCAAATCTGTAGGGTAACTATGGTTTCATAAGGATGTGCCAAACATGCAGCAAGATGTTGAACCTGGTGTAGTTATTCATTTCCTGTACCTAATTAAGGGTTTTATGTTGTGTTTAAAATCAGCGGGTGTATCCCAGGTTCATGTGTCACAAAGGACTCGTTTTTTACTGGAGAAGAAGAGTCGAAGTTTTAATTAGGAGGCCAGGTGTTTTTGTTGGGAACTTTCCAGAATCAACATCAGTCTTGCATATCCTCCTCATCTTCTTGGCATATCTTCTCTCCGCTTCTTCATTTGGCTTTTCTTTTCTGTCTCCACTATTTTTTCTTAAAACATCTGACTTTCTAAAATCGTTGGCTCTGTGATCACTTCTATACCTCCTTTTTTCGGATTTTTGCCATTTGAAACACCGTTATGTTTAAACCTAGAGCTTTTACAGTCAAAAAGGTATGTTCCTTATTAACTCTGAGTTAAACACACACACACGCCCCCACACAGTGAATACCTGAATACACATCACGGAGCACATAATTTCCCTCCAGACTGCATGCATTGTGTTTGACCGCAAAGACACTTGAAGAAAACTTGGATGGGATCCAGCACTGTGAAGCAGTTCAACATACCCATCTAAAAAAAGATGTCTGAAACTTTTTTCTCACAAGTTAAATAAATAAAGGGACTCACCTTGGACCTACACTCATTAAAACGTTCTGGTTTTCTCAGTCTTCAGGGACTCAAGTTAAGTCAATTAAAGTCCTCCATTGTTGACCCTGACTTAGCAAGATACACCATGCTGAGGGATACCTGGAGTTCAAGTCATTTAAATAAAGTAAGATTTTTAAGCAAGTACACCAGCTATATACTGAAAAGCTGATCTTTTAATTTTAAACTGTGGTAAATGAGCGTAATATCACTGTTTGTACAGTACAAATGAACAAAAGCAGAAGCCTAACCCTTTTATTAATACCAAAAATGTCCGATTTTGAAATCAGCTCTAAGATTTTTCAATAACAGAATAAAAATAAGAATCGCGTAGCGACAATTATTAACGTAAAATCACATTTAGGGTCATCACAATCAGCTGGATGGTTGTGCATGACATTTCTGAACAAATAAAATTATTGTGAAGATAATATTTTGTCTATCACAAATTTCACAATGAATGATGTTTGTCAAGCAACGAACATGTTTGGAGACTTCTTGTTGTCTCCAGTTACTAAGTTGTCATACAGGAATTAAGGTTTAGATCATATACTGGGTCAATTATATACCATACCTGTATGTACCTCCTGGTTGGTGACCAATACTGACTGTACTGGGTAGATTATGTGTCAGGATAAAAATATTGTTTTTACTTCATTGATAGACCTATACTAAAAAAAAACTGAGAAACTCACCGTAGCATAAAAAAGTAGTATTGAAAGATCATTTGGAGCTACCCATCCTCACATCCTGGAAAGAGGAATCCTGGGTCTGAAGTTTAAATAATTGTGCACAAGTCCAAGTTATTAAGATCTTTCACGGATGTTTGTTTTTGTGAAAAGAGCCAAACCAGCCCTTAGATTGTTAAAATGTAAAAGCAGAAGCAATGAATCTCCAAGAAGCTTGTTGGTGACACTGCAACTTATTATTGGTTATTCAATCAAATATTAACTGGACTGAATCTGTACTTGTGACCCTGCTTGAATAATTTTGACCCGAGTTTGGACAGCATCACTCGGTTCATGTTTTTAAAATTATTTTAAATTTGATGTTGTACAATCAATCCATCCTGCATAATTACAAACCTAAAGATTAATTGGAAATTCAGAAGTAAATTAACACTGTGAATTCTTTAAACAAAATAAACATCTTTTCATTTTTTTTTAACTTAAACCATAAACCAAATTATAGGTAAGTTAAAGTTGGCCGTCGAAAACCCCTAATCTTTCCATTCTTAGCATATCTTTGTTTTAAAAAGAGATTACCGTAGTAAGGACTCCAATTCAGTTTCTCCTCATAGTAACAACATTGTGGCCAAAATCCTCCCATATTACTTGAAGGGATTTAATTCTTAGTTCATTCTTATAATTATTATGTGTTAAAAATTACTGCAATTAGCCAAAGAGCAAACATATTTGACTCGGATTCATATATCTTTTTTTTTATTTTCATACCACTTAAATTCCAATAAGCTTTCTCAGTGTTGGAGCTAAAAAGGTATTTTCACATTAACCCTAATAGCTGTACCGCAATAAGGTACTGAAATGGAAAATTATGTTTATTATCTGACATTAGTGAAAGACACACCCACTAGTTTCCACAAAAAGCTGAAGGTTTTGTGAGTCTGCCACAATCTTGAAGCAGAGGTCAGTGCTGACTGCAAAACCAAATGTTGAACAGACAGCAAAATGCATATTTTATTGTACTATAAGGTGTTGTTAGAAATGCTGGAATATTTAATCTTTATATCCTTTGATGTGAGCTTCAATGGCTTTTAAATTTCTTTCCCGCTATGAAGGAGAAAAGGTGAAGGCAGTCTCCGTTAGAGCTTTAGCCCTTTTACCCCTCGAACCTTTGAAGAAAAATATTTTAAAAGGCTTTACTGAATATTTCCAACTCTTTTTATTATAAATTTCAATGACAACAAAGCCATCTTTATTATATTTCATACAATCCTCTGCAAAAGGATTCACAACCTTTTTTACATGTTGGCATTCAAAAATTTCAGTGTATTTTAAATGTTTAAATCAAGATGCACTAGTGTATCAGAATGGCCTAATCAAAGTCCAGGCCTAAATTCAATTAAGAATCTTTAGCAAGGGTTGATAATTCATTCAGTTTTACTGATTAGGCTACTTCAGACTATGGATAGTTGTGTAGTTTACTTTATCTGTAGTGGTACATATTCATGTTCGTGTGAGGTTGAATAATGATATGCTATATTATAATATGTAATGTAAGTTTTGATTTGTGCAATTAAGACAGAACGATATGTTAAATTCTTTCAATTAAAAAAGTGTAGAGTGGAAAATGTGTTCAGCTTGTATATTCATGAGGCCGCCTTGTTAAAGCATACATTTCTGGCAGGGGTTTCTCACAAAACATTTTAGAAAATTATAGTTTATATCTGGGTGTGCTTTTTAAAATGTTTTTTTTTGGATAATGAGGGCTAAAACAAAATGCGGTGATTTTTACCTGCAGCAATAAGATGTTTTCCTTCATTTTTTGGTTTTCAGTTCATGTCCACACCGTCTGTACCCCATCTGCTTGCTAATGTTCTTTCCCCATCCGAAGTATCGCAGTTTCTCTGTAACAGAAGTACTTAACCTGAAAACATAAAAGCTCATCTGTGTTTTTTTGTTTTTTTAAGGAATGTTGTTGGTGTCATTGATTGCTTACTTTATCTAGTAGTTTTCCTCTCTTCTTTCATCAGTTAGGATCTAAAGCTCTTCAACTCCATCCTGTTGATATAGATGCACTATCGTTCATGGCACCGTGTACCTTTTCATGTTCCTGCTGCACCCACAGTAAACAGCAGCGCCCTCAAAGACATAAGATCTTTTATTCAATGACATGGTGCTCTTTGAGAAGGGAATTTGCTAGCTTAGTCCCAGAAGACATTATAAACTTTAGCCAACTTTGAACTCCGATCCGAGCCAGTCGTGAAGATAATGGGCAAAAACGGAACCACTTTGACAAATGTTACTCTTTGAAGACGGGATTATGATCGCATACATACGTACAAACATTGTAAAATCCATGTAGTTTAAACTGGTTGTTTTTTCAAAAAAAAAAAAAAATTCTGTTTCATTAGTCTCTTTCTCCTGCAATATATTGTTGACCAGAAGATGGCAGGCGTACTACACTGAGCTTTGGTGGGGAACTGTCCGTGGTGTTGAACTATGTTTACCTCAAATTGTCTGTCTGTCTCTGTCTGAACTTTTTATCACATATATATAGTAATTTTTATTTTACATTGTATATATTGCTCAAAACATGAATAATAAGGCACACACACACACACACACACACACACAATGACCGAAGTAGCCCAATGTACAGAGAGCTACCAGCTTGATGGATGACTCACAGTAATGCTGTGAAATGGCTCAACCCACACTCTCATACACACACTTACACACTCTCATACACACACTTACACACGCCCTCACACACGCAGTCACTAACTAAAAGACACACACTCTAAGGCAACTCCAGGCCTCGAGGGTCGATGTCCTGCAGCTTTTAGATGTGTCCAGGTCCAAACACACCTGAATCAAGTTGCACAGAAACACACCAGATAAGATAAGATAAGATATCCAAGTTGAGGTAGTTAACTGTCTGAAATCTGCCGATGTGGATCTACAACACGAGTGATCAGTGACACATTATTGTGAAAAATGTTGTCAAGAAAAGCTACAACACAACACAGGCAACTGTAGCCTCTAAATCCTGTTAGGATGTCTAAACATGGATTTGTTTGAATTTGAGATTTATTTTCATATAGATAAATATTGAAATGAATCATGAGGATTATTCATAACCTGCCCCCCCTCCTCCTAAAAAGGAGAGTAAATATTTGCTCAAATGTGACATGAACAAAATGTTTGATGATTGAAGTTATTAAAGTAGGAGGCAACTTTTGAGTGTTGCTGTGGGGTTGGTAACAAGGGATGAATCCTCATCTCTACGCCACAAAGAGCTAAGAGGGATGTCAAAGGTTACATGGAGTCAAGGCCTTCGTTTCGCTGCTTTTCTAAGGACAAATTTAGAGCAACGTGTGAAGTGAAGCTGCTCTTGGCTGTCTTAGTGGCTCAGTCGGCTAATTCTTCATGATGCGTTTGTAGCATTGTAATCTTATTAGTGTGATCCTTCACACATGCCACCAGGGAGTTGGGATCAATAACTGGCTTGTGTCTCCCTGTGGGGTCTAGTCATACACACGCTATGATTATAGAAACAAAAGGCACAGGTGATGAGGAAAGTGGGATATTTGTTGCATATGTGTTGAACCTTATGGAGTTATTTGCTGATACGCTAAACTTTCCCCCGCATTAATTCAATGCTTTTGCGCCCCCATCTTTGTATTTTTCGCTTCTCCCCTCTCTGCATCCCATCTCCTCCCTTCCTTTTTTAATTTCCTGCCGCCCTCTGACCATCCCGCCTTTCACTCTTCAAATTAGCCTCATTCTCCTGTTTATAGCTCCTTTAATGCCTTGCTCCTTGACATTGTTCTCTTCTCTTCCCTTTTCACTTTTCTCACACTTCCCTTTCTTTTCTCTTCTCGCTCTTTTGCTTCAACCTTCCTGCCCTCGTCTTTCTTATTTCCCCTTCATTATCATTTCTGCCCCCTTTTCTGGTTTCCGCGCATATCTTCACCTGCTTTTCCTCTTCCTCTTCTCCAGGTTTCCCCCCCTCTCTCTTTTTCCCCGTCTCAGACCAACCTCTGCTTCTCCCTCTCCCCCCCTCCACCTCCACCAGTCTCAGTCGTTGCTGGCGCGCCGGGCTGTGCGGACCTATACCGACCATCTCTCTCCTCTCTTCCGCTGAATCTCTCCTTCTCTTCGCCTCTCTCCTTCGCTCTCTGCTATGACAGCTCACACCAGCGGCGTGCTGCCCGATCTTAGACCGTCAACCCGTCACCGGTTGCTGTCCTGTCCAAACATTAACATGGACATGTGCGAGAGGGATATTCGTGATTGATCTTTCTTTCTTTTCTGTTAATAAGGGGGGAAAAAAAGAGGAAAGGGGCTGCCTTTTTCTTTTTACCCCCCCCCCCCCCCCCACCCTCCGCTTCATTCAGCCAAGCAGAGCGGCAAGGTGGGGAGAGGACTTTAAAAAACAGCCAGCTTGGATTTATTTAGCAGCAAAATGATGGATTTGGGAGCGCCGGAGATGCTGCCGCCGCTGAGGAGGAGGAGGACGATCGGGAAGAAATCGGGGGGACTCAGACTCGACCTCCCGCTTCTCCTCCTGTTGGGGCTCCTCGTCGGGGATTTCTCCCCGTCCAGTGGTGAGTTTTTTTTTTATTTTTTATTTAGCGGATCTGCGTCTCGCATGCGAGCGGACCTGCGTAACTGTGTGAGGGCGCGAGTTGGAGGTTGCCACAGTGTTTTATATATATTTTTGAATTGTTGTTTTTTGACGTTGCGTGTGCGCGGATTCAAGAAGGTGACGCGTGGACCTCCGCAGCAACAGCCAGAGTCGGTATGTGAGGGTGACGGAGTTTCTACATGGAGGCTGGATGGGCGCGCGTGCGCGGGCGGAGTGTGATTGGCTGCGCACGCGCATTCAGGTCCGAGTCCTCTGCGTGTGTGTCTCGTCTTCGTGGCGGTGCGTGTTTGTGATACTAAAGCCCGCACAGTTTTGTGTTTGCGCATTCGAGAGGTGGGAGAGCGCTGCGCGGCCAAGTTGGACTCAGTGTTGCATCTGGAGCAGCGAGGGCCTCATATCCTCAGCAAAACCAACACAAGCCGCTCCAGAATGAATCACCACACCAGCCAAATCACATTTAGCATCTGCAAGAGTTAGAAATCCTCTCTGCTTGACAGCAGGCTCAGCCCGTGTTAGCCTTCTGTCTACAGACAGACAGGAAGGGATTTTCACGAGAGGAAATCCCGTGATCGGAGTTATTCGTGATTTTCGGTTCTCTCCGAGGTTGATGGTGGGGGCTGATGTTGTGCATCAGCGGTGATGCAGCAGGTGATGTGCACTGGAAGCTCCTGGAGTTCAGCTACGGAGAGAGATCAAGCAGAAAGTGTTAAATTTGTCAATGCCCTCTTTGTGAGGACTTCTCCTCAGTCCTGTTGAAAATGCTCGTCCCCCTCCAATAGTCTTTTAAACTTTCCCTCTCCACAAACAAGTTCATACGGAAGAGGATCAGGGCCACCGGAAAAACTTTTTTTTTTCGGTGGCCCTGATCCTCTTCCGTAAGTTCATCATCACCCTGAAATTAAGAAAGTGTTTTGAAAATCCTTTATAAGTCAATCAATCAATCAATCAAATTTTATTTGTATAGCACATTTCATCAGCAAGGCATTTCAAAGTGCTTTACATTATAAGTACCTACGTCTCAGTTGCAGTATTGTTTTTCCTGTCTTTTGATCTATTCTGAATAACATAGACTTACTTTGTGGTGTGTTTGTGTGTGTGAGAATGAGTGTGAGTATGTTTGGCATCTGTATCTGTATGCAGGCATGTATGCCAGCTGTCAGCCTGGAAATAAAGGGATTTGAGTGAAAGTGTGATTGAGGGGGAATCGTGTGCGTTGATGAATATGATAGAGGGTCTTTTAGGCTGTTTGTGATTGAAGCAACTGCTTCTTATCACCTGTGATTTAACTTCAAGTCCAATTTCTTTTTCTGAATGTGTATGTGCGTTTTCTTTCTCAGCTTATCTGCCATGAAATTTAAGATGGTCCAATTTTCACAAAAACGAGTTTTGAAATTGTTTGCTGTATTATATATTATATCTCCCTTTTTTAGAATCTACAAGACATGTGCATAAATTATTATATCATTGAAAAGTTAATTAATTTGCAGTTGAAACTCGTTAGATTCATTACGCTCAAAGAGATATTCCAGGTGTTTATTTGCATGACTATGACCCCAGAATCAGCTCCTCAAACATTTAAAGTATTATATATGTTTAATAAAATGTTTTTTTTTTTTTTAATATACTGAAACGTTACGTTATTGTAGAAACATGCAGAAGGCTGCTGACTTGGCAGATTTCTAAAAGTAATTTCTAAAGAAGCGTAAAACTCGGAATGCTTATCCCAGGTTATTAGTAGAAAGTTGAGTGAAAGGAAAAATGTTGGAGAAGAAGGTGAAGAAGCAGCTGGGATAACCACAGCAGTGAGAGGGTTGTACAGCAAAGCTCATAAGTCAGTGACTGGAGTGAGAAAGAGCCATATCTGGAATTTGGGCTACAACTGTTCAGGACTGTGTAAGGCCAGATAATGTCAGAGATTTCTTAGCTGGGCTAAAGAGAAATAAGACTTTATAGTTGCTCAGTGCTCCAATGCCCTTGTTTGTCATTAAAGTAAAAGTCCTGTAGTCTGGAAAAAGAGAGGAGAGGCACAGAATTTGAATTATCCAAACCCAGAGGGAAGCCTTTGAGGAGCCATGTCATGTGCTGGTGTTGGTCCACTGTTACTTTTTTCAAGTCCAAAGTCAGCGCAGCCATGTTCCAGGAAATCTTTAGAGCCCTCCATGCTTCCCTGTGCTGATCAAATTTATCAAGATGCTAATTTCGTTTTCCAGTAGCACTTCGAGCCACACACACTGCTTAAAGCACCAAAACTTGGCTTACATACTTTCACTAAGCTAATATTTTTGTATTAACATTAATTCTAATATTCACGAAAATAGTTTTATACTACCCATAATCTTAGAAATAGATGACTGAAATAAATGTCTCTGGGTGCAATGGATCCATGTATGAGCTTCACCTTTACCAGAATTGAATTAGTGAAATAAATTCACTTTCCAAAGATATTGAGATTTATTGAGACGCTCCTGTATATTAGATTAGGCTGCTCTGAATTTACAGTAAATATGAAGTAACCTGTTCAGTCCATCACTAAATGGAGCACGATAATGGTAATAAATAAAGCCTTTCAGATAATGTCTTACACAATGTGAGACAACATACGAGAAAATTAAAGGGCATCCAGACATCTGGCGAGACAGAAGGGAGGGTGGCAATAATTAATTTAGTCAAACCTCAAACCGCAAATGGCTGCCAGCCTTTTAGACAGTGTAAATGACATCACACTGCAAGTTTTAACAGTCAAGTCATTATTGATGTTCTGCAAATGTCTGCTAAAGATGTCACAGAAACCTAAAGCCTTGCCCAATTCCTTAACAGGAAAAGATGTTTAAGCTCATTGAAGTAGCTTTTTTTTACAAGATTATTAGGTAAATAAAATGAGCCTAACAATATCAAAATATTAAGTTTAGAAATATAAATGCGTAACGTAACATAAAACACAATATTATGCTGAAAACAGTTTTATGCTCAATACAAGCCTATCATTATGAAAACAAAAGAAACATTGTTGGCGTTTCATTGAAGCATTCACACATTTTCAGTCATTTGTATTAAAATAACCTCCGTCTACCCATCAACAGGTTGTCCGCATGTCCAGCTGTGATCATAATTCCCATTAAACCCAGCTAGTGCTAATATAATTGATATATCGTTAACTGCACTCTACAGGGGATTGGACAAAAGGCACTTTTGGAACACACACACACACACACAGACACACACATCTGACAATAACATGCCTGAGATTTTAGACTCCCACTGGGACTATGAAGCACTTGGTTAATCACTTGGGCACACACTCACTTTACTAAACACACTCACACTACCTGACACACGGGACATCCCAATGACATATTTCTGTTCCGTTTTCAAAGTGAGGAGTGGTAAAAGGTCTGCTTTTCAAAGCTTTCTAAAGTTTATAAGGACACTTAGACCCAAACGCACGTATTTACATGCACACGCACCCAAACAAACTAAAGTGCATGCACAAGGTGACAATTAGCTGACATTGAATCAATGCCAAACAACAAGATATTGGAACTAGCTGCCTGTCCTCCTGCTTGGCATACTAATATCACACATGGGAGGGACACACAAGCATGTACACCCACGCATCAACACACACTGGCTTTGTGAAGACAGTTAATTAAAAAAGAGGTGGCTGCCTGATACAAATTCAACAATACACAACACAAGGGGAAGCGGGTGTACAGGTGGAGTGATCAGTGCCAAGGTACAATTATGTTTTAAAAAAAAAAGACCAAAATAGGACAAAGGAGGTGCAGCCTGCTTCTAGAAATTTGGCCTCACACGAGGCTTTTATAATCTCACACACAAAAATATGAAATGTAATTTAGGTGTATTTATGCAGGGGGGGGGGGGATCCCATACAAAGAAACAACTGATTTTAACTGAATCGTCCGTGTCGCTACCATTGGAACATCAACAATACAACAACCAAATGTTGTAAAGTGTTATTGGGCCATTTTTGTAAAGATGAAATTTTAATTAGGATTCAATTACTTCCTGCTATTGGGATGTAAATTTGATGTGACAGAGACATAATTTTTGTTTTCGTTTATTTTGCCACCAGGCACAGTGTAGGAGTTGATCAGGGAGATGTAAAAAAAATTAAAACCGTACAGAGGGAAAACGGCAACAAAGAGCGTCATCCTTCAAAACCAAGTCTGCATTAAATCCATTCCGATTAAGTTGTTTATGTCGTTAAATGTGGACTCTTTACATTCCTTTCAATTCACTGAATAACGTAGTTATATCAGCTTATTATACATAAATGACAATGAAAATTAACATGGAATAATTCTTAAATTTTATTGCTTCCTCTTACTAGCAAAATGTTTTCTTCTTTAAGTTAACATTTTTATTTTTGGTAATAATTAGTTTTTAGTCATACCATAAATTATTCACACCTTAGTTTTAGAATAAATTTTTTTAATGAACTAATACATTTGATTCTTATGGGTGTCTCACAAATATGTTTTAAAACATTGAAGTATAAGAAATCAAAGGATTTATTTTTCCAGACCATCTTTTGGTATTTTGACCACTAATGTTTGTCGACCAGCTCCAAAACCTTGAGGTTGGAGCGTTTACTTGCCTTTTTTCCTCCATCACAGATTTTTTTCTGGCAGTGCAACTACAAATCTTTGTCATATTTCCTTTCAGAAGAAACACAGTAAAATTAAAAGATTACTTTACACCTAAATCAGGGAAGTTAATACATCTGGACCAATAATAATGTGAGAGGCTCTTTTTACTAATCTATTTTTCCATTGCATCTAATTTGGTTTATGTAACACATCCAACCGACAGATCCCACATAAACAATCAGAAGAATGGTTTGTTTTCATTTAAGACATCATTTTTAAACTGACTATTGTCACTGATCCAGGATTTTAACTTTTTCTTTTCTGAACGGTGTCCTAGCAATACTGTTTTATCCTCTTGTGTCACATCTCATGACCTTTTTCTGTGTGTGACAGATGAAAATATAGATCCAAGTAAAGACTCATTCCAGCTTTTATTCATATATTTCCCAAAAATCATTTATGCTAATAAATTTGAATTGAATATTCTCTTATGTACGACCAAATTTGATGGATTGTGAACCGTGTTTTTTAGATAATGAATTTAGTTTTTTGTGCCCAACATTGTTTAACATTACGGGTCATGTTAAAAGGTTCTACATAAACAAATCAAAGTGAAATAAACATGTTTTTAATGAAGTCGAGGCATTTAAATCTGGCTACTAGTAGAATGTAAGTAAATAGACAAATTGAGGCACAAGTAAACTTATAAAAGATTCTTTGATTATTTGTTAAAAAAAATACACTTTGCACCTTGTCTCTCTTACTTTCCTTTTCACAGTTATCCACTACTTTGTGTTGGTCTATTACATACAATCCCAATAAAAAATTATCTTTGTGGTTGTAAAATGACAAATTGTAAACATGTCCCATAGGTATGAATACTTTTGGAAGGCCTTGTATCTCAAAAGACAAATTAGTCAGAATATCTGTTCTGGTTAATCTCTTTTCTGCATATTGTCATAATGGTAGAAGGATGCCTTTATGGATTTTAGATGCTTTTGAGACATTTGACACTTTGTGAACAAAATGTCACTCAGTAATTTAGCAAATATTTAAGATTTTTTTTATTTATTAAGAATATTAAGAGGTTATTCTTTTGCTGAAGTATACACAGCATGTAGCAGAAAGACCTCACTGTGGGCGGTCTGCGTTCCTGCCCACCAGTCTTCGACACCAGCCACCTGAACGTTGACCGGTCGTTCAAACAAGATAACTTGGACTGCGGTGTGCTTGATGGTTTTCACATTTCCTGCCCTTTATATTTCAGTGGGATTCATATCTGAGCTTTAACTCTGCCATTTCCATTAACCCTCCATTTCTGCTTTTTAAAGCCATTCCTTGGTGGATTTCCTTGTGTGCTGTGGATCATTATTCTGTTTAAAGGTCTGCTTCCTCTTCAGCTATTTTCAGGCAGCCTTTGATGTGACGAAGAAGGTTTGGTTGAATCAACAAATGCAAGCTTCCCACCCCCTCAGGCAGTGACATTTACCCCACTATGCTTAAAAGCATTGGATTTATTTCTTTAAAATCATTGTGGTTTTCATCAAAACATGTATAATACCAGGCCATCCTAATTTATTGGGATCTTTGTTTTGATTTTCCTGATAATTTTTTGAAGGGTTACAGTTATAAACAAGTGACCATAAATGTCCAGCACTTGCATAAGACATCTTTTACGTATCTTTATAGAATATAATTTAAGTCTCCTGGATTGGTGCGTTTATGTGACTTTTGTTTATTTACCAATGATGCATCGATTGTTTCTTTGGTTTTTTTAGAACCATGGTTTTAGCTTTTTCTTACTAGTAATAGCACATTTTTTTTGCAAAGTTTAAAGGGGAAAATTAGCTCTTTGCAACAATTGCTGCTCACTTTTAGTGATTAGTAGGATGCTTAGAGGCTTCCGTAAAAGTATGTGTTGCCATCTTCAAATACGATTTAAAATTTGGTAAGGTAATGACATAAATTATGAAGATATATGAATTTTTATAAAGCAATAATTTGACATTTTAGTGTGCAGACAAAATGATAAAAATGAATTTTTATTGAACAGCTAACACTTAAAACAACAGAGGAAAGTTTGTTTATACTTTTAAATATTATGTTAAACACATTTTATTTTATTTTGAGAAATGGAGAAACGTTCAGTGACATATGGTGGATTTTTGCACTTTGGGAGCTGTGAAAATAAAGACAGAAAAATACTAATAAACTTAAATGCAAAACTATTCACACTATTCACTAGTATATTTAAACAAAAAAACCCAGCATTTTACTTTTGCCGGGAACTAGAGATCTGATTTTAATTTATCAAAAGAATTTGTGTAAAAGGCTAAAATTTAGGGTGATGGCAGGGAGGCCTTCCAGGCTCAAGGTTCGGTACCATTAAAAGATTGAGATAATTGGTCAAAATACCATTGAAATCAGGCTGCTTAGTAATTACAATTGAAGCAGGATTTCATTTTTTAATGTTTTTGTAAATATTTGAGTAGACTTTAAATCATTTTTACAAGTTATGTTTTGAATGAAATGTAAATAAACATATACATTACTTTTCAAAATTAATGTAATTTTTTTGAGATGCCCGACTTATTTACTTATGAAAACAAATTTTTATTTTTATTATTCTATTTTTTAAAAATTGGTCAGCTCAGAGTTTTATAATCAGACTGTTGGAAGCAGCTTAAAAGTACATTTCTAGCATTTGGACTTACTTACTGTGTTAAAGAGCATTTTAACTGTTTAAGTTATTTTTCAAACCTTACAGCAAGTTTCCCCCACAGTGTGTTATAAGCCCACCAGGCTAAGCGTAATTTATTTATATACACCTGTATCAGTGATTTAAAGACAGGATAAAGAGTCTCTTTGGCGAAATGATTGGTAGCACAATGGCAACATAGCAACACATAGCGAGACTGAAGCCAGGTGTATCCTGTCGGTCTACATCTTCAGCAAATGAAGTGACAAGTCATAGATAAAGGATTAAAAAACACTTTAATTACGATGAAACAACTGAAGTGCAAAAAACTGATAATTATATTAATTGTGTTTTCTTACGTTTGTGTTTTTTAACGACTTAATAGTTGGTGTTTAAGTATTGTCTTCCAATATCTTATAAAAACCTGGTTATATTTTCAAATTTTCTGCCAACTTTAAACATTTTTTAATTCAAAAACATGGCAGCTCTACTGAGTTTAGCTAGTTTTCTGAGGGAAAACGTTCAGAGCTCACAGGTTGTAATAGTAGCAGTGTGTGGGGTGCTGTGGGTATTTGCTAGGAATTCAGTGGGAATGTGTTTGCTTTTAACTTCCTGTGGTCTCTGTATGAGAAACCTGGGAATGCTTAGCCGTAGCTTTTAATTGTGTGAGGAAGAGATGTGCTATAAGAGTCACACGCGCTCAGACAAACTCATGCTGCAGGTGGTGGAAGAAAAAATTTCTGTTCGACGTTTTCAGGTGCTTGTGTTGTAATTGATCCTCCTTAGTCACACCAAAGACAGAGCGCATTTTAAACAAACGGAGCTTGGCAAAGAGCAAAGGAGACTCTTCTCACCGAGTACTGATGATTTTCAGGCACTTGAGAGTGCTTCTGGCTGTCCAGTGAGATGAGCAAAAACACACACACACACAGTCTTCAGTACAGCTAACTAGCACATCGTACACAGTTCAACAGAGCAAAGGGTCTGCGTTTGATCTGTGGTCAAAAGAAAAATATGGATATGTGGAGATATTTAATAAATTGTGGAAGCAATGTTTTTTTTAATCCCAGATCTAGATTTCAAAATCACATCCAGAACATAGAAAATAAATTCAAATTAGCCGTCAAAGAGCAAATAAGGAATATACCATTAAAACATGGTTCATTTTTATGATTCTAGCGTGTGATCCTTGAGTTAATTGACTTAATATTTTGTTGAAGTTACACAGGTTTTAAAAAGAGCCATGGCCTACATAGAGTACGCTTACGCAGGGGAAGAGGACAGTGAGGGGAATACTGGGACAGAAAAACGGGGAATGTGTGTGAATACAGAGAAAGCGATTGAGGCAGAGAAGAAAGGCAGTATGCTAAAGAGAGATTGAGCATGAGAGGAGGGGAGAGGCACTTGAATGTAGGAGGAGACAACACAAAAGGGAAAATGAAAATGTATTCCTGAATAGATGCAATTAATCAGGAATGACTTTTCCATCTTGCATTACTCAGTTCTTAATGTCGGGCATAAACTAATGACATCATAATCCTGTCGCGCCCAAATTTATTGCTTAGATACGTGAGGAAAATTCACTAAAGTGACCCAAAGGCATATACAAACAGGGCCTTAAAATGTGGGGATATTAATGACTGGACTCAGATATTTAATTCTGGCAATAAATACTACATTATTTATTGAACTCTCTATATGTTCATGATTGAAGTGAGGAAAGAAAGAAAAATATACAGATGAGAAAATAAAGGAAAATATACTGACCCATCCAATAAATTAGAATATTATTGAAATATCCATTTATTTCAGGAACTTTATCACTACTCCTTATAGGTAAATGTTTCAGTAAAATGAACATTGTTTTTTCTTTTTATTCTATGAACTACTGACAACGTGTCTCTAAAATTCAAAGCAAAAATGTAGTACGGTATTTATTTGCAGAAAATGAAAAATGGTCAAAATAACTAAAAAGATGCTGTGCTTTCAGACCTCAAATAAAGCAAAGAAAACAAGTTTATGTTCATTTAGAAACAACAATACTAATGTTTTAACTCAGGATGCGTTCAGAAATCAGTATTTGGTGGAATAAGCAGGAGGTTTTTAATGGGGCTGCAGTGCAGTGGGCTTCTCATTTTTTCCAGAGCTCTATGTTACACAAAGATGGACATTTGAAAGTATTTATTTCTGTTAAATTTGATGATTTTTTCCCAATAGGTCATAAAAACATGACATTTAAAATCAAAACATTACCAGAATGGTAAACTTTTTTAAAACAGAAATCTGGCCTTAATGGAAAGTATGTTCAATACCTGCTTTAAGGTTGTTATTTTCAATAGGTATTTTAATAAATCTGATCTGTTAATAAGGTCATTGACTATCAAAAAAGCTTAAAGTAAGTTCGAAACCTGACATAATTAACCTTATAAATGTGTTGTTGTCGACAGCCTTGAGGTTTGCTGGTCTGTTATGCACGGCTAGTAGCATCTAGTTTCATTTCGGTGTCTTTAATTTTTTCATCTTATCCCATAAATGTCCTGTTTGAACAGATGACAACACTGCATGCACCTAATAAGCAGTGTGTTGCCTAAATTCCTGCAGCATCATAATACAAGTAACAGTACGCCCTTAAAACTCATTTAATCCTTCCACTTCAGGAGCAGTTGTGGCTGTTTTTCTGCACCTTGTGCTGATGCCTCGCTGTGGTGGGAGTTGACGGTTATTTCATAACACACTGGATTACTCAGCCAGCCAACTCTAAAAATAAGCATGAAATGAACCTCTTAAATGGAGCTCATAATGAAAGATTGGGTGGTGTGACTACAAGACATCCATGAAAACCAATATCCAAATTTAATTTGACAGATTATTCAGAACATCAACAGCTATGGAACGTTTTCACCAATTTCAGTAAAGTACATAATTTCCATTTCTTTCAGTTCGTTTGCTGTGTTAATGGTAGTGGAATGAATTATTGTAGCTTTGGTTCAAGAAGTAAATACTCCACGCACATATCGATTTGCATTTGCATGCAGCTGTCGTACAGACTGTTTAATTCAGAGGTTGCTCGTGACCAGCAGGACCTCCAAGTCTGTAGGCAGCATGATTTAATTTCTTGGGAATAGTCGTGGTGTAGTTAAGCAAATGCATTCCTTCTGCCATCACCATAGTGGCTCCAACCACTTACCTTTAAATTTAGCCTTCTGGTCGTAATATTGATCTTATTTTGCTAGTTTAAGATACGGGTCTGATGTAAAGGATCCTTGTAGAGCCGCACAATAGAAATACATTGTGCAATTGTAATTTTTAAAAGAAGAAAAACAAACTTTTGCCAGGTTAAAGTTATAAAAGTTAAAGTTAGTTAATTATGATGGGATAAACACTTTGTTTGTAGTCGGGCCAGGTTGAATTTTGCTGGAGGAATTGAAGTCTTAAGACAGTACAAAAAGTTTTACTGTGGAAAGAGTAGAAATTATTGCAACTTTCTGTTTTACATCTGGAAATGTGTGTATTTGGAGCTGTTGTCCAATGAATCTAAAGGCTAATGTCTCTGTTATTGTAGCACTTTTGTTACATTATTTCTGCCTTGGCACCGCTCTTTAGCATGACATTTTATATCAGCTGTAGGCTAATAGCTGGCTAACGGGTTAACATTAAGCAGGCTAATGTGTCTGTTAATGTTATATTAGTGTTATTTCAGTTTTTCTCACGCTTAGTTCCATGGTTTAAGGGCAGAGTGAGTCTGGGCTTTTGACTCTGTTTGAGCATACCTCCACTTTTTGTGAGAGTGTGTTGGGAAAAGGTGCAAACTCTGTTCCTTGTGTGTGTGCGTGGGTGTGTGGGTGTGTGTGTGTGTGTGCACTCAGTGTATGGAGCCAATGAGATACATTTCCATTTCAAAGCAACGAGTCAGCAGCAGGAGAAGCTACTTTCATCCGTTAATGTGATTTCAGGGGAAGAGCGAGACAGTGAGACACACGTGGAGGGAAATACTGTACATAGAGCCTCTGTAATCATTTCTCTACAGTTTAGCAAGGGGGCTGATATTGTTTAGTTTGTGTTTCAGTCCCCCATTCTCCTGTCTTTCTCTATTTCTGCCTGTGTGTTCTGCCTTACCTATCAAAACAGGTCATGGTTTTAATGCTCTTTCACTAAGATGAACAACTTTGCTACTCAAAAAACAAAAAAACGAAACTGCACGAGGCTTGTTTTAAATGTGAGAAATTGTTTTAAAGGGAAAAAAGAGCCTGTGCCGCTTGTAGCTTGGTGTTTGTGTCAGCCTTCAAGCAAAAATTGCTCCCAGTTTTAGGTTAGAACAGGGAGTGTTAGAGAGCGAAGCGAGGGGATTACTTTGTGCTCGGGTGCCTTTTTGTGTGTAAATGTCCACACGTAAGCTAAAAGTGTGTGCCAGTGTGTCTAAGCGTCGTGTGTGAGCACAGCTTTTCTATGTGCACCCATGCGAGAGCCGTATAGGCTGCATTTCACAATGTTACAGTGCTGCAAGTGGAGAGCAAATTTGTTTGTTTTAAATATATGTATGTGAATCAGTGTCTCTAGCTTGCATGCGTGAGTGTGTTTGCGTGTCCGAGTGTGTCCATGTGAAAGAATTTAAACTGTTTATTTTCATAATGTACGGACATTTGCCTGTGGAAGTGAACAGAAATGTGGCGAAGGATACCACATTTTTCAAATGTTTTATTTTGTGTAGTTTATTTAAATGTTGTTTTTATGGTGAAGCACTGGTTTATGACCTGTGAAAGGTGTTATATAAATAAAGTTTATCAGTGTTGTTGTTGTCAGTAGAAGAAGCTGTACATGGTAATTCAACGTATTTCTTGTCCACCTTATTGCAGTGATTTTTTTGTATGTGGGGTTGTGTTCATGCATTTTCAACGAGCGTGTGTTTGTGTGTTTGAGTATGAATGCGTTTGCCACAGGCTATCATTGCTCCAGTAGCATCGTTCTTATTCTATCCATTTTTAATGATCGGTAATGGTCGCTAGCAGTGTCGAAGCTACATTTTAAGGAGGCAGCAAAAACGGTCCCATGGCGCCCAAAGCTACCAAGACGGAGGAGGCAGAAGAAGGGAAGCTGAAACTGGAAAGAGGTTTTAAATAAGGGTTCCTTGGGATATAACTGCAATGGTCTCATGGCACACTGTGTCACTGCTTTACAGCCCTACATGGCGGACAGCGTGTGAAGAAGAGCGAGGAGGTGAGAAAACGGCCAGCAGGCTTTCTGACTGGAAGATTTAGTGGCTAAATGATCGGCTGGTTGTTAAATTGATTGACTGACTTGCTAGCTGATTGGTTGTGTTACAGGCTGGCTACGTGACTGACTGAGGCAGGCACTGATCTGTGGGAGGATTTTTACAAGGTACCTTTGTAACAGCTGAGTAAGAAAGGACATATGAGAGCCAGAGGAATGCTTGGTCTCTAAACTGTTTTTAATCTCTGTAAACTAAAGGTTTAGAATTAGTTTCCAGGGTCCAAAGGCCAGGGTTGGTTCTTCGCATGTAATGGCTTTTAAATTGTTTCTTGTTAAACTTAAATTTTATTTGTTCCCATTAGAAACCACAATGGGGTTTATTGGCAATGATTCCTTATTTCTGCCCACCCTTTAGGGAAATATCCAGATTCTGTCAGCTGAAATTCAGTGGAATCAAACTTGAATCAAATTTAATTCAGTTGTATTAAACTAAGCTAGATTTCACTGGGCTTTCTGAACTATTTATCAACACAAATGAAGAAAATGTGTTGGACTTCAGATGTTTTTGCTACACTGTATGGATAGGAGATCAAAGATATGATTTGGTTTGGAGAAAGAGGCTGCAGTGCACGAAAGAGAGGCAAATCAAAGGAAAGAGGAAGAGCCTGGCACTGTGATAAAGAAATAACAAAGGGTGGGTTGTAAAAGCCTTGAATACTGGAGCGGTAGCAAAGCCAACAACACGCATGTGCACACAAAGCTGTATAAAAACTGATTTTGCGGTGTCCTTTACAGACCATTAAATCCAAACAATGTCAGTCGCTTCTCTCTCTCTGACAAATGATGGCTAAATAACACATCTTTTCTGTCTGTCTTCTTGCCTGAGTGCTTGCTGATCTGAAATCAATCGAACAGACTCTAACGGCGTGGGAAGGCCACAGCAGGAAATCCCTGAAGTTGGCATTTGAAAAGGTGGGACGGTCAAACCACACCGATTTCCATTCCCGGTGTGTCAGATACATGACATCAGCAACAAGAAGCAACACCTGAGGCAGTGTGGGATTTGGAGAACAAACTCTCCATTATTATTGAGGATTATTTGTAGAATAAATAATTCTCAAAGTATGCGTTGTGTCTCCAAATCAGGAAAAACCTGACACTTTATGTCACCAGCATTGGCTAAGGATGACTAACTGTGATGAACAACAGTAAATTCATTTTGATTTGTTTTTCCTAACTCTGCTTTGCTTTCAAATTCTGGCGCAGACTGACAGGCAAAGCACACAATCATAGATTAGACAGTAACTTGTTCCTAGTAGGAGTTTTAAATTCTCACTTCTTGCATGTCAAGAATCAATCAGTTTTTTGTTCCCCATTTTTTTTCTTTGCTTCTGTCACCAATCTTCTCTTCTTTGTCCCTCTTCACCTTTTCTTTTTCCTGACTCTGACTCCTCTCTCTACATTTTCTTTTTGCTTAATGTGTCAGCCTGCTGCCTTTTCTTTTCCCCTCCCTTCTCCTGCCTATTTCCTCTCCGTCTGACCATGCTTCTCCCCTTTTCCTCTTCTGTCCTCCCACCTCTTTAACTTTCCTCCTTTCACTCCTCACATTCCTCCCCACTTTTTTGCCATGTCTATTCCTCCTTCCCATTCTCTCTCTCTCCCTATTTCTCTCTCTGCCCTTTTCGGATCCTTTGATTAGGTTGTTGGCATTTTCATTGAGATGTCTATATATCCACTGAAATAACTCCTCTGTCACAATCTCATCTGCCCTCTATCTACTTTGTCTCTCCGTCTCTTCATTTTCTATTTGTGTTCTGCAGAGTTCCCTCCTAATCTCCTCATAACCCTTTTATTTTCTCCTTTTGTCATCTTCCTGCTGCCTTGTTCCTCTCATTTCCTCTTTTTCTCAATCCCTCATTTTTTTTTATCCCAACCTCTCATTTTCCTTGCTTTTTAACTCTCATTTCTGACTTCTTTTTTTCCTAAGCCACATTATAGGTCATTCATTTAAATGTCAAATGGCCACATCAACCAGAGTTGGTATTATAAACAGCTTTTTGGTTGGTAACACAGGAAGAGAGATGCAGGAAGCGAAAGAGTAAGACAGAATGAGTGTGTGATTATCATGACTGGGCTGATGCTGCAGTTTTCTTGTGTTTCTGGCAGCGAACATCAAGAGAAAGATGTCTGAGAATGGATAGAAGTGTTTGAAAATGATTAGCAATGTGGGGTGGATGTAAGGAGAGGGAGAGAATGAGTTGGCTTTTAGAGAGAAAAAAGGAGGGGAGAAAAGAGAAGTTAAAGGGAGAAGACAAGGAGATGAGGCAGGACAGGAAAAGGAGGATAATGATAAAAATGAAGAGAAAAGGATAGGGAGAGGCTGCTTGTCTACATGCCTCTAATCTGTTGATGGTCGAGGAGAAGCAGACAATAACCTATTATCTCTGCAAGACTTAGCTGTCGCTGCTGCAGTATGCTAGATGGCAGATTGTCTGTGCTAAAGCAGCTTACATCCAGTGAAACCCATACAGGAACTTTAACAGGCAGATGATGTGATATCACTACGCACAAATATATATACACAACCATGTACTGTATATACGGCTCTTGGAAAAAATAAGAGACCACTTAAAACTATCAGCTTCTCTGATTTTACTTTTTACATGTACTGTATATGTTTGAGTTAAATTAATATTGTTTTTTTATTCTATGAACTACTGACAACATGTCTCTGAAATTTATTTGCAGAAAATGAGAAATGGTGAGAATAACAAAAAGGAAGCAGAGCTTTCAGACCTCAAATAATGCAAAGAAAACAAGTTTATATTCATTTAGAAACAACAACACTAAGGTTTTAACTCAGGAAGAGTTCAGAAATCAATATTTGGTGGTCTTAATTTTTTATTTTTTTCCAGAGCTGTTTATACGCACCACAATGGTATTCAAAAGTTCGTTTATTTCAGTAATTGAATTCACTAAGTGAAACACATTGCATAGATAATTACACACAGACTGATGTTTTCAAGCCTTTATTTCTGCTATTTATGATTATTTTAAGACTAATAGAAACACATTTAACATTACAATATTAGCCCAGACCAATAATAGTAATAAACATAATATTACAGAAATGTGGGCTAATGGAAAGTATAGTTACCATCAGTTTAAAGGTTCTTTTCAAAAGGTGCCTTTAACCCTCCTGCCTTTAACAATATCTAAATTGTACGCAGTTCTTTAAATGTCATGTGATTAAATATTTTTGCCTATTTATCCATATGAACAGGAACTTTCAATATCTAGTAATTTATTTTCGCAATTTACCGTCTATTAAAAGAGTTTCTTATCAGATTAATTTCACTCCCTGCTACGGTGGGGGTGGAATTACCGTAATAACCCAATATTACCGTAATATCGACGTAATATCGTCTGAAAGCGCAACGTCTCCCCTTTCAGAAACCGTTGGAATATTTCAGATAGCGCAAAGTGTGGCAGAATTACGGTACCGCGAATTTGGCTGGATCGATGCCGATACGTTGGGTCTGTAAGGGTTGATCTGTCAACTGAGCTTTATTTGAATGAATATTCAAATTTATTGAATTAGAATATATTTGTATTGTTATGTTCAGGAAGCCAAGGTTTCTTTTTAACAGTGTCTTTCATCTTGTCTGTCTTTCATCGTCCTCTTGATGATACCCCATAGATTCTCCATTGAGGTGACGTTTCTGCTTTATTATGCACAGTTATGCCATGTTCTTGAAACCAGGTATTGGTACATTAGGCAGTGTGGTCCTAATGCAGTTTGAAATCAGCTTCTCTATAAAGCTTGTCAGAAGAAGGAAACATGAAGTGCTCTAAAATGTTCTTGGCAAATGGCTGTGGACTTTAGAAAACAAAGTGGATGTTGTGACTCCCCATATCTTTCATGACTGAGGAAATTTCACACTGGACCTTGAATGATTTGAATTCTGTGCCTTTCTCAAATTAATTAAAAATGTATATTAATCTAAGAAGAGGCTGAATTACTCCCTACTGTAAGTAAGATCCTCCTGTCATTGGGTCCGGTTCTGGATGGGCCTAACATAAGGAAATATGAGCGTTGTTGTCCGTGTCCCAGATATGTCTGTGTGGTGAAACTCTTATTTCAGCTGCAGTCCAAGCCTTGTGAAACTCCCCAAAACTATTGAATAGGCTTTTCTTCACAGTCCTTTAACGCTTGCTGTTCTCCATGTTGCTTGTGCACCTTTTTAAATTCAGACTTTTTCCTTCTGCTCAGTTGTCCATTAATGTGCACTTTGTGAGGAGTAAGTTTCTTTAGCCATGACATTTTGTGGTTTTCCCTCCTGGTTGAGGTAATGGCTGCCTGCTGGACAACTTTCAAGACAGCCCCATCATTGTGTTGGCCATAACATAACATTTCTGTATTAAGCATCCCTTTTTTATTAATTTTATATCAAATGAATTGAATTACTGAGATAATTAACTCTTTGATTATATTGTACTTTCACAATTGTGTTGAATGTTTTATTATTACTGTCTTGAACGAATGTTTGTCATGCACAATAACTGGCACAATATCTAATGTTTCTGGACGATTAATCTTCCGAGAAGTTATCACGATAAATGATGTTGTTGTTTTAAGACAATTTGCCAGTAATATATAGATAATAATGGCATAATAATGCAAGAATACATTCTTGCACTAAACTTTAAATTCAATAAACTTTAAATTCTGATGAACATTTAACACTGGAACTGGGAGACATTTTAAATATCCAAAATAAATCAACAAAGCAACAGAAACAACTGATAAAATGAATTATTAGTTCATAATTCTGAATTTTGTTTTTGAAGAATAAACAAATGTTATCCTTCAAAAAAAGTTTGGTTGAGACCTTGTCTCCAGACTGAACACTTTTATCACCCAGTTTTTGGTAGAAAGAGAAAAATGATTGAGTTTGTTTAAATTTATCATGTGATTAATTGATTTATTGATTATTGTGACAGGCCGTGTCATGCTTATTTTAACACTATTTGACTTGGATTAGCAGAATTAGCATGTTCTGTTGGATCCTCGATGCTGCAAACATGACATGCATTTTCATGTGATCTGAAGCCAAATGTGCCTACAGTGAGGTTGTCACTTCATCTCACAAAGCAGCAGAATCCTGAAGAAATTCACAAGATCATATTAATCAAAAAGCTCAACTTACCAGGCTACAAAATAGTCACATGATCAAAATTAGACTAGCTACAGATGATATTTAAATGTGACGATAAATAAAACAACTCTTCTTGTCTTACTAGTTCGATGGGGTTTTACTTTGTTAATTTGCTTGGGCTAAGTTAGTGTGAGCTTGACAGATACTTTCTCTATTTACCTGCTAAGTATTCCTTGATAATGCTTGGCTGTTTCCAAATGGATCCCTTGAAAGATTCCCCAGATGGTCCAGGGAAACAAACCATCTGGTATCAGGTAAGCAGCGCGGTGGCTCTACAGTGATGGTAATGTTTGTAGATGCATATCAGAATGCAGTCTGTCAAAAGTTTAGAGGTAACTCTAGTTGAACTTTTGGCTCTGTTAAAGTAAATAACAAGAAGGGACACATGCAGAAAAAAGAAAAAAAAAATCTTATTATAATGTAAAATCTGTCACAGTTAATGAAGAAGAGGGAAGCACCCAATGGCAGAAGCTGGAAGTAAAAGACAGGCAGGCACAGTTACAGCAAACTTCCAGTAAATGAGGGAACAATTTGAAAAAAAAAAATGTAGAAGCAGATGATACATAAAGTGTTGCACCCAGGAAGCGTAATAAAAGCCAAAACGGTTTGGACAGGTAAAAATAGGAAGAGAACATAGTAGATCTGGCAGTGAACAACAGAGTCCTGCCAAATACTGACAGAGCAAAGATGTGAATGTAGCGAAGACGAACCAGCATCAGTACCAGTATTACCAGTATGTCCTTTACAGGCGTCAAGAAGAAGAAAGCTGTGTTTGAATTGTACAGTTTTTCACCATAAAGTCCAACAAGGAGTTAATACAACCAGGTTATTTTACAGAGCTTGTGCACAACTTTGACACAATAGAAGTTAATGAGAAATGAAAGAGAGCCAATGGACAGTGATGGCATTTCTAGTCTTTTGTTGCTCCAGCAAAACTGTTTGGAGTAAGCTATGCATGAGTAAGAGAGTGCTGTGGACTTTCATTAATTTATATATTTTTACATTTCATAATTCAGTCACAGTTATGAGTTCATGAAGAACTCATGACCCATAGCCTCACTGGGATATTCTTCCATTAAGACAAAAAATGGCGGGTTGTTGCAAACTATCTCAATGCCACTGGAAGAAAGTGGAAAAGCTAAAGCAAAGTTAGTTTGTGAAGAGTTCTCCATTTGCAGGTTGCTTCTTCTAAGTCTGAGTTGAGCTTTTAGATATTATGAGAAAGTGGTTGTAAAATTGTATTACAGAACTTTAATTCTAAAGAATAAGCAGGTCAAAGATTCATTGTATGTTTCAGCTGAGAGCTTTTGATTGGGATACATGTGCTACAACTCCAAAACTAGCTGCTTAGTATGAGATGTTCCATAACTTTCTATCAGCAGTATTGCAAATTATAAATTGATGTTTGTAATATATTCACAGCTGCAGTGAATGACTGTGTAGTCATTTAATACCAGTGTTACAAAGAAGGATTATGTCAATAAAAACGTGTCTTTTGCCAATTTCTTAAATCACGCTGCCCATTACCTAAACTTTAGCTCTGGATTCAGATGTACCATGGTGGTAATGGTTCATATTGATGAAGTACTGAGACTGTTTACTGGCTGCCTTTATGCAGTACTTCATCGTTATGTTGAACACAATGCAAGGAAAGGACTGAACATTTCAAACTGAGGAGTGACTGTGGAACAAAGCAGGGAAAAGATTTACTGAATCTGACATACAAACATCGAACAGAAGCCAGACCCAGAAATGAAACATCCAATCAAAACCAACAATTCCCACACACATTATGTGAGAAAACCTTTATTGTCATTTTACTTGTTGTCATGATGCCGTTATATAACATTGGTGCAAGGCTGACTGCAGGAAAACACATCACACTAAACTGTATTCTGAGATGTGTTCGCTCTGTGGCTTTTTTTGAGTTTTGACAGCTGGTCTTATAATTACGTCATCATGTTGCAGCGTCTTCTGCTGCCATTCTGGCTAGATGTCTTATGCTTCACAAAACTCATTTAGGAGAAAAAGCCTTGAATAATCTCATAGGACTGTTAAAATACCCCTGCGCTCACTCGCATCTGAGAGCTATTTAGAATCACTAATTAACCCTGCACGCATAATTTTGTACTTTTGGAAGAAACTCTGGTAATCAAGAAAAACATAATAATGTATTTACAAGTTGTTGTGCAGTTGCAGAGCTAATTTCCTGATTTAAGCTTTTAAGTTGATGATTATGATACAGATGCATCTCTGACTTTGATAAATTGTTAAAACTTGATGAAATGTCTGTGGTTGTTGCTTGATGTCTGTTATTGGCAGCTTGCGGAGGTGTATGCCTCTTTATGTCTGTGGATGTTTTTGTCGTATTTCAAAAGGTTTTTTATTATTAAAAGTTGCATTCTTTAACTTTGCAGTCTGAGTCATGATAACATGGTTCACATAACTAAGCTTCTTACTTGTATGTTCACACAGTTTCCTGCACAAATGAGAGACGAACACGGAGAAAATGTCACCGTGTAAATGTCATTGCAGGACTCAATGCCATCATTCTTAGACTGTTGTTCTCATAGCCAATACTTCTATGAGTGGGAGTGCAGTGAATGAAGAGCTTAGAATGCAAAACTGAACAGTCGATGGCTTTCAAAGACAACTTAAATAGTTTTGTTTTTGGTTTTTTAGTATCCGTCCACAAATGTTTTCAGAGGTCCACAGGGCTGAGCGGTTCATAAATATCTATGAAAACGCCACATTGGTAGTCTCTCTTTCATGATTATCTTCTTGGTTCTAGAAACAGGAGGGAGGCCAGATTTGACACCAGTGCTGTTAAAAAGCTAACGTCACCACACTGAGTAAGACAGAGAACAGAGAGGTGTCACATAGCCAGCTTGCTCCTCTCCTCTCCTCTCCTCTCCTCTCCTCTCCTATCATCTCATAATCCTCTCCTATACTCTCCTCTCCTCTCACTTCACTCATCTCCTCTCCTCTCCTTCCTCTCCTCTTCCTCTCATTCCTATCCTATCCTCTCCTCTCCTCTCCTCTCCTCTCCTCTCCCCCCTCTCCTTATTCCAATTTTGATTGCTCCAGTCATTTTGTGACATCCAGCAGCCTGCTGGTGTGGAGTTGTTTAGGGGACATGAAGAGCTTTCTAAATGATGGCTAAATTTAACTAAATGACTTCCTCCACTCATGTCTGATATAATGTTTCCCCCTGCTCCTCTCTATGGATCTCTGCCTCATCCTGTTGTCCTTTTTTCTCCTCCTTCCTCTTGCATGCTCTCTCTCGGTCCTAAAGTCTGATTTCCATTTTGCAATCTTCACCCCTGCTGCAGCCTCCTTCTCCTGACTATTTACTTCTTTCATCTCGTTTTCCCTCCTGTTTGGCTCTTTTCTTCACTCAGACCTTTCTCCTAATCGTTGTGTTTTGTCTACTTTCTACTGGCATAAAAAGGTTAGGCTGTTCTCAGCCTGGAGCCTTAATGAGGTGGCTTTAGAGGAATTTTCTGTTATTATATAAGCGAGCTGGCAGTTGTCAGTCTTTGTGTCGGGCTGATCGATCCCTGCTCTGCCTGTTTCTTGCTGCAATAATGTGCCTCTGACTGAACGCGCTGACTAATTAGATGATAGATCTTTTACCCGGGAGTTATGGTCAGAAAATTGGAAAAGGATAATTGCTTGTAGATCAGCTGTCAATTGTGACTCCGGCAGCCAACCAACCAGCCTTTGTGGAACTCTATTAATCCTCTAACAACCTTACTGCAATATCACCTAATTACTTAATTTATATGTAGAAAGTATACCACTCATTAGATTGCTATGTATATTAGGGTGCCATATAATTGCATCATAAAATAATGAAATATAATGTTGAGGCTGCAATTCATATTACATGTAATTTGATTACTGTATTATAAGCTTGTGATTTATATACTGAACTGAAATGTGATGAACTGAGGTAATATATCATAACCCTAATCTAGCTGAATATGTCTTTTTCATTGAACCGTAATGAAATGGAGTTTTCCCACAATGGTGAAGCAGAAACTCCAAAAACGACTCCATCAAATTAATTAGCTGGCAAAACGTTCAAGATTGTGCATTGCGTCGAACGAAATTCGCAAATGTGATTTTATACATTTTAATCCAAATCTTCATTCGAAGACGACTAAATCCATTAGGTAAGTTGACAAAAACCTTTTGTTCCTGCTCTGCTGTTTGTGTTGAGCTGAATGAACGAACAGGAGATAAAACCAGATGAAATTCAAATGATGTGTAATTTTTACAGTGGACAGAAAGAGAAGGACAAAAATAGTGAAGACAAAGAGGATGACAAGACAGTGACTGAGAGCAAAACGTCAAATTAGATCAAAACAACTTTCTGTCGTTCACAGAATTTGTTTGAGGAAAGAGAAATTCATATTTAACCCAGTTTAAGCAGAACAGCTTCCCTGATACTGGCAGCACAGAATTTAGGAGGATATCTAAAGGAAAGTCATTCCTCTTAACTTTTGACATCAGGATGAAGGATCTCTGCAAAACCATTAACTGAAAATAATCACTTAGACTTTCTTAACACGTTGAACAATTCATACAATAAATTTTTGATTGTGTTGCACTATTTTTAGAATTGGACTGCGCTGTGTGTAATTGGAAATGAATGCGACTACAGTATATATTTGGCCTGTATTCTGTAATTTAAATTTTGACTGACTAAAACTGGCATGAATGCAAAAGATCTGGACATTTGTTGAAATTTGGTCCAAAATTTTGAATGCATTCTTTTTTAAATTAAAAGTCACAGGACTCTCCAAAAGGTTGACAAACAAAACTGACAATAGTCCTGTTGTGTTAAAGGAAACACATTAGCACAGCGATGTAGTACAATAGATGAATCACTTCTGAAATGCATTTTGAAGGTCATAAGCTGGAAGCTTACAACCTACATAATTTTATTTTATTTCAACTTTTAATTTTTGAAATTTTTCTTTTTTCTGTATCGGGAAAAATAGGACACAAATCTTTATGCATCAAACTGGATTAATAACTGAACAGTCACAAGGGTGAATTTTCAGTTTTGCCTGAAAATTCAAAACTTTCAGTGGACATTATGATTGTAAGCAGACCTGTTCTTAATCTCCCTATGCTGCTCACTCAGCAGTGCTGTCACACTTGCATTGCAGTGGTGCAATATAATGCTCCAACATTGCCTTCTTTCATATTTAACAATGTGACATATTTAATTTTATTAACAGCTAAGTTCCAAGACAGCTGAAACATTTCACTTAAACATCCTGTACACCACAGGTGTGCCACTGCTGAAGTATGCACAAACCTTACAAACGTCCCAGCTTTGACCCAGTGCTGACATTACTAGTCTCATGTATCACTATGCAAACACTCAGGCTGTGCAGACAAAGATTCACTTCCCACAGGATATGAAATGATTAAAACCGAGAGTGAATCAAATTGTATGACTACTTTCAGAATAATTTTCTTTATTTTGTGAGCACTTGGGGTCAAACAGAGCACCAGAAGTTTTTTCCTAAAATGTATTTTATTCCCCAAATACAGAGAAAAATAAAAAGGTAAAATGAAGGCAGAGGTATGACATCCCACCTGGACATTTGCAGAGCACCATATTTTACACTCTTGTTCCTAATATGTGTCACTTGCTCAAACACGACGGGTCTTAATGTTCCACAAAATCTATATTATTTTCTCGTACTATTTCATAATCTGCAAATTAGGAATGTTTTTCAAGACAGCAGCTAAAGTTTACTAACTTCTTCTCTGGTAAAGGCTTCTAGAGGGAGTTTTGCTTCTTAAGCAAAAGAAAATATTGAAGAATACAATTCTATGTATTTAAGTGTTAATAGAAATGTTCTCAAACTAAACATCGTTTAGTTACCTTTACACCAGATTACAAATTAAAGTGCAGTAACACGACATAATTTGAGGATTAGAACATTCAGGAAGGATGGTTCTTTGTTTCTCTATCCGGTGCTGCTCAAATGATCAACAGGAATTGTCTCCTCTATACAATATTTTTGATCAGTTTCTTCTTGAAGCTACAATTATACAAATTATGCTCACAGAGACATAACTTTTGCAAAGGGGAATGTGTACTGCTGAAAATATCGGAAAAGATAGCTCAGGGCTCTGAAACAAGTACTTATCTAGTTGCTGCAGAAGACGGCACTCAGCAGTCTTTCAGTGTAGCGTAGCAGAAAGTCACACTGCTAAGCATGAGGACAGCAACAAACACATTTGACCTCACTAAAGGAAGTCTCGATTGTTGCTGTTTTCAGCAAAGTATCTATTTTCTTCCGTCCTTGCAGCATGCTCGCTTTCCACAAAGCATGGAGGGGCTGCTGTATAATTTGAGTAATCAGCAATTAGACTGATGTACAGTAAAATCCATTTCCATAACTGTGCTGTCGTTTCAACATTTAGACAGTTGATAATTTCATTATCTTAAGTTTTTATTCAACTTTAAATTCTAATTTTAAAGAGGCATCAGATTTTAACTTCACAGTAGAATTTGATGGTGTTTGTGTCAGATTGGCCTCTACTTTTGTTTGTCTTTGCCTTTTAATTGTTGGAGTCGCATGCAGAGACAAGTCACTTCACTTCTTGTAGTCCTACCAGAGGACTCTGCTGTAACGTGATTTGCTTTTTTATTTGAATGAGCAATGATGAGATTCTCATGGACTGACACTGTTAAAAATGTTGTGATATCACAGAATTTATGCAAATATTTTTAAAAGAACCGTGCACCCGGATATAGTTTCTTTTTGTTTAAAACAGAAAAGCAACACTCATTTCTAACCTTGATAAAATATGCAGTTGCATTGAATAATGTTCCAGATTTGAAATAATGCTTTCTATAATATTGATCTAGTGTGGCATTCACGTCATCAGATGGCTATGAAAAGAGTTTTATTCTGCTGCTGTCGAAACTATGAATAATCTGTGGTTGTGAGTGTGAGTCATCTTGTTTTCCAATTAGAAATTATACATTTTTCATTGGCTGCGGATTACTTTGTACGACACAATATTTGCTTTATGGCACAACCTGATCATTTTCTCCGAGGGAGATTTGCCCAGATAATTCATCTTTGCTAATAAATTCCCCAAACAAATTAAACCCTGAAAGGTATTTTGTTTTTGTTCCTTTCCTGCACAATTATCTACAATCTTGTACTTTTGATTAAAAAAACGTCAATAATGTATCCAACTTTTACAGAACCTCAAAGAACCTCAAACACCACAGATCTGACCCTTCAACCACAAGAACTGGCTTTCTTCAAGTAGAAATGTTCTTGACCTTTTAGCTTTGTCAAAAGCTAAAAGTGTGTAATCCCTAAAAAGATTATGTTTTTATGTTTGTTGCAATGCCTATTAACGTTTCTAAATATGAACATTATTTAGTAATTTAAGTATTATTTCAATGTTGTATATATTATGATTAGATGACTTTAAATAGAAATATAATCCTTTTTAAAAAGCTTCTTCAGCCTATAGTTTTACCTGCAATTGTAGTTTTATTTACATTCCTCAATTCTCTGACTGTAAACAATATTGTAGGAAAAAAAAAAAACTTGGGTCTTCAGCTACAGGTTTATCAAATCCGCATCAGATTGGCTTCTTAACCTCACGGCAACTCCTCCCCCTGAAAGCTGCCAACTCCAAGTGAACAGAGATGTGCTGACTGAGAAAGAGAGAAAAACAAATGAATAATACAGCCGAGAAAAAGAATCGCCCAGGCGAGTCAGAGCCAAACTTCATCAACTATCCAGATTAAGTTGCATTAAACATTTTGTTACATCACACACTTTGCTGCTTGTTTTATGTAAAGTTTATGCAAAGTCTTCAGAGTTGTCAAAGGTACACCATGGCTTTCTTTAAGAGCGTGTTTTCTTACTGGTCCACGTTACATACTTGAGTGCACCGTGTTAAAGTGTCCTCCTCACAGTATGGATGAATAAGAAACGATGTGATGCTACACGCTGCATGGCCTTTTTCTCAGTTCAGTTATTACGCTCGCTTTGGCATTTTATAGATGTAGTGATAAATTTTACCATAAAATGGAAGATGAATGGAGATATTAACACAGCATTCAGTCCTAAATGTCACATCTGAGGAGAGCGTCTCTGCCTTTGCTCTTCACATTTGCATCCTTGCTTGCCGTCCTTGTGCCCCGTTCTTCCTCACGTACGATACACTCTCTGCCTTTATGTAATTTTAGTATTGTTGGAATAAAACTCAGGAACTGCAAGTTTGCATAATTTGACATCCAAATGAAATTTTGCCATGATTTTAGGGAAACTGTAAAAAGCTTTTAGTCCGACAGTTACCGCCAAGCATGTCTTTGCTGTTATTGCTTGAGCAAATAAAGTAAATTATTGTCGGCCATTTTATATGAGGTTCCTAACTTGTCACATTTAGGTCAAGGTTATGAGTCATTTCCTGAACACCTGACAAAAGACAATCGGGTAATAAGATTAATATGATATAACGTCTTTAATAACGCATGAAAAGCAAGTCATAGCTGCAGAATTAGTGTTCTTATTTCATTACTCCCAGGACGGGACTGTTCAGTCAGGTCTCATCATGCACATTGTTTTGCTCTCTTTCTCATGACAGGAGTCAAAAAGTTTTGTCAAAAAAATCCACTATTTCTTAACACACACCAGCTTGGTGAATACAAGGTCCAAAACTTGTATGCTCCTATTTTTGTTCTCCTTCATTGCACTTGAGGAGCAAGAATTTAATTGAGAGCGATGGCTTCAGTGGTGAATATTTTAACATATCAGAGTTCGCTTTGTAATTTTTTCCAAGTGATGGCAGCAGAGATGTTTGGCATTCCCCAAACATGTAGCAGGCTAAAACAAAAGGCTCACTCTTTAGTAATTCATGTGTCTAGGAAAGTCTGATTGCACACATGCTTTCTCCCCCACATCACAACATTTAAAACATAAGCAAGAGTTGTTGTAGTTTGTTGCATCAGCGGAAAAAAAAAAAAGAGAGAGTACTTTCCCATCCAGTTTATTTTTGTCGTGAGCGCTCTCAGTTTTTTTTGTGATGACTCAGATTGCAGAACAAGGAGAACATGAGCTCTGCAACACAGATCCATTTCCTCAGTGTGACTTCAATGAGTGATTGACATTATTTGAAGAATTATAATCTAGATGTCACTCATGAAAATACAGTATCTAATTAATACAAGCCAATTACCACACAGAGCTCCTGTCATGGTCATGTTCTTCCTCAGTATTTTTCATTACAACTGTTTATTCATCAATTCATTTTTATTGATAACTTAGTTTCTAGCAGTTATGAATACAAGCAGCACGCAGGTCGTTATAACCTCTCCCTTGTCTAAGTTCTCCTTGATCTCTGCCTCCTCAGCTCTTTCTCTTCCACACATCTTTGGACTATCAACACAATGAATTATACAAAATGAGGAGAAGGGAACACTCCTCTTGACAGTTTTTCCTCAAAGGCATTTTTTTTAGTCGCATTTGGACTAAACACGCTGAATACAGCCACTCACATGGACTTATTAAAATAGAAATTAAAAAATCTAAGAGGCTTTTTTAGACCTGGTTTTTCTGCGTCTCTCTGCTGAGAACTGAGATTAGGCAAATTAGTCCTCTGAAGTGGAAAAAAATCTCTCCTGTTTTAGAGCTGCAGGGTAGTTCACAGAGAGAGCAGTGATTCGGTTGCATTAACTCAAAATCTAGCGCTGAAACACCTTTCTATAGGGCTTTTCTGAAGATTTTGGTTTAGAAATCATATAATCATAAAGTAAAATTTTTGAGATTTACTGCTTTATATTCTGGATTGCGCTCTCCGTCATTTTTCACATCTCCGAAGCTCACATGACCAGTCCAGCTGCATTGGTCAAGTGAGCAGACTTTACTGTAGCCAGAATGGGACATGAATGACCAAGTTGGCAAATATTTAGATTTTTCTTTTCCAATGTTGCCTTATCCCAAAACAATGGTTGCAGCTACTTTTGCTAAATCTGCTTGTCTGGAAATTTTATGACGTTTTTTATATTTGTACTGTGCTTCAGTTTGAAAAAAAAACAACAACAAAAAAACAAAACAACACACAAAACAACAAAACTAAATAAAGTAAATCTGGAAAGAACATACAAGACTGAAGGTTGCGCCATTAAAAGTCCACCAGTGATCGGCCTGGTCCATTATTTCCACCTTATCATGGCGTCAATAGATTCTTACAAAGGTTTCCAATAAAAAAAGACCTTCACCTCTCAGAATAATAGCTGAAAAAATACATTTCTAATTGCATTTCAATTTAATTTGGCTTATCATCCCATTACAAAAATATTTCTCTCTGTCAGTAGAACTAAAAGAATGTGTTTGTACAAATGAAAAGGAATTACAAAATATCTCTTTTATATACCAGAGAATACCAGGCTATCTGAATAAATTGTAACATTATCAAAAGGATAATTTACTTCAGTAATTCATTTAAAAAAGTGAAGCTCAAAAAAGCTTTTTGTTACAATTACTGTCTCATGTGTGACATCTAATCTACAAATAAAATGCCCCAAATCGTAATATTACAAAGAAAGGTAAAAGACCTGACATTGCCCATCTCTTGTAAAAGAAATATTTTAATTTGCCCCCCTCTCTTAAAAAAAGCTGAACTGTTGATTTAACTCAATGACCTCCACCGGTCATATAATATCTGACAAAGAATTGATATAAAATCCTTTCACTCGGCCCAGGAACGGTCTCTTGTCCTTGCTTCTACAGAAAGCAGCCAGACAGTAAGCTCTTATCCAGGAAGTTATATGTGAACCTGATGTGATACATGTAACATGTTCTGTGAAAGCTTGCCTGCCAGCCTACACCTCCTGGGCCCACGCGTGACAGCATCAGTAATGACTATACAATCACACCGCTTCCTATCTCAAGGATTACAGATACATTCCCTGCTTTGGTGTTTGATAGGATTGCTTAGATGTGAAATATTGAACATTCAGCTGGAGATCTTCACCCATCTTCTCTTCTTACTTTTTCTCTTCTTTTTCTCCTTTTCTCTTCTCTTAGAGCCAACTTGTCATCCTTGTCTGTGATTTACTGACTCTTGAACATTCAGTCAGTGACATTAATCCTGCGAAGTGACAAGCAACAAATCAAACTACTTCTCTGGCATATCAGAGAAAATGTCACTTGACATGAGCTGTCTTGATTAATGTGCTTATTAACATATGATGGCCTCCAAATAACATTTTATTTTTAGGGAAAAAAAGCAAAACTTTGAGTAAGGGAGCATCACTAGTGCTTGTATTCTGTAACACAGGAAGTAACTCACTTTGAACATTTAAATTGGTGTAAAATATTCCTTCCAATACAGAGCAGTATGTATAGATTTACAGAGATGATGGTTTTATTTTATTGACTGCAAATGCGAACACAGAAACAAATACACTCTCAATATTTAAGTTACTAACTGTAAAAAGATGTTTCCCCTTGATGTGTCTTGTGCGTCAACATGATAAAAAAAAAAAAAACTTAGTATGCGAAGTCATACCATACAGTTAGGAGGTGTGCCGTTTTGCTAGCCTACTTTTACATCATGATGTTAGTGAGCGGATTTAGCGCTGTCCTCTCTGCTTCAGTGACTGGCACATTGTATTGTATATTACAAAACTGGATGTTTGCGGTTGGAGAAACGGTAGGATTCAGTTTTTGCTTTGTGGAGTGTTCTCAGTCTTCAAGGATTGTCTTTATTATATTTTTGAAACATAATGCTCTACTTCGGTTTTAAAATATACGACAAAAGAATATGCACCTTTTTTTTTTAAAAGCTTGAGATGGTACAATTCTTACAAGTAACATGAAAACATTTTAGATTTTAACTCCAGCGCTCAGTTGCAGAAGAGATATTACATTTTAACAAGACATGCCTAGTGAGATCAAATAAGGAAAGATTGAGAATATTGTCTTTTCAGTCAGTATGCTTTAATAATGGATATGTTGCCATTCTATTAAAAAAATATATTTTTCTCTTGTCAAACCTATGCGCTCCATCTTAGCAGCTGCCACAACTGTTTGAGCCACAAAATTCAAAACATTTTCTGCAGTAAATAATAATCTGAGTAATTGATTATGTAGCACAGGTTTGTAAACCACCACTCATGAAGCACTTAGATATTCATGTCCACAAATTTTAAGCTCTTGCAGGAAAACGTCCTCAAATACATGCAAAAATCACGGTGTGCTTTGAATCTGGTCTCTTCAGACAGTAAATTTTTAACAGGGTGTGCACAAAGAGCAGAGCGAGAGTAAATGCGGTCCATACTGATTTAAAGTCAGGATGCTTATTCATGCAGCAGACTCAGACTTGGAAGCTTGCAGCATTTGACACGTAACGTTTTGTGGTAAGCGTCTCACCTCATGAATGTGTCTGTGACTGTTGACACCCCAGTTTGATGTTCCCCTCAATAATTCAGGCAGTCGCTCAGGTTTCATAACCGCAGATTGTTGCCTTATTTTGACATACCCAGAACCATGGCATGTTTTTTTGGAATCAGTCACATTTGGCTAACATCATGACTAAAGAAATAACAAACTGTGAAGATGCAACGTTTTGTGTGCAAAAAAAAGTACTTTTAAAGATTTTAGCAATTAACATTTTATCAGTTGTTTAATTCTTGTTAAAACAAACCAAATAATTTGTTGGCACCTTAAAGTCATGGTTTTAAAAATTTTACTCAATTTAACTTAATTTTCTATGGCCAGGAAACAAAGAGCCAATGTGTTATGGTGCAGAGTAGCTCCTTTTACTCTGAACCACAGCTACTGTATGTACAATAGAAACTGATGTGTGTGCTCCGATGCACTAAATAAAAATTTAAAAAGGTGGTGTTAGTTAATTTTTATGACATATACACTCAAATTAACAAGGCTTTTGTGCAACTATAAAAAAATAGGGGATGTTGACAAAACACAAGCTGTTTGCTTATGGATTCCTGTGTATGGAAACTTATGGCACACCCTGTATTGGCAAATCACAGTACAGAAAATATAAAAGAAAATATGCATAAATATGCATATAAAGAAAACATGGAGGAAAAAAAAACCCCGTTTCCCTGAAATTGAAAAATGTTAGTTATATATTTTACCAAGGTCACTAAAATTGCTGTGCTCATCAACATTTTCAGTTTTTCTCCTGTATTATCTATTTTGCCAAAACAGTGTGACAGAGTTAGAAAAGACACAAAGGAGGTAATAGTTTTTACGATGTGCTTCTCACCTCTTTTTCTTTAGATATAAAAATAGTCCTGTCATAAGACTGGTGAGCTGGTCTCACACAGAGACCAGCTACAGTGTCATAAAACAGCAGGGGGCGGATTCTTGATGCTCAGGACTAATCTTTGTGTCACTTTCTCGACCCAGAACCTATCAGGATCAAAGCCATACCCTTGAACATCAAACACTGCAACCTTTTCTTCACAAAAGGCAAATGGCAAGACCATTTGTGCTGAGCTCCACAAAATCCTTGCACATCACAATCCACAACTTCACACCTATAGATCAATCAGTCCTTTCTTCCCTTTGTTGGGAAACACCCACAAACAGTGGCAACCTGCTGTTACAAGATCTACTGACCAGAACCTGTAAAATACAGCCAGAGTGATCTCTTACAGACTCCTTTGACTATGTATTGTTTTTCCCCTGACAAGGTTTTGATAAATGTGTTGCTTCTTCTTATCCAGATTTGTGTTAAAGTAATTTTCTTATGATAAAATAATTATCTGGTGTTAGGCCGGATTTTAGATTGTGTATTTTTGCAGCAGGTGCATCATAATTTGTGTTTACTGCTCCCATCAGATTTTCAAACATTTGTGCGTGGAACAGAAAATTACTGTTGATTATATCCATGGTTAGGTTAGGATAGCAAGGGGAGCCATCATGCTTTCCATCCCATGTACCAGTAACATTTCTGCAAATGCAGAGCCAGTTGTTTGCCAACTTGCAACTTCAATCACTAAACATTAGCATTTTGCATACAGCTCAGGGGTCCATGAGTGTCAAGCTAAACCCATCCATCCAGGACTTTTATGACTGGGGCATTAGGCAGGCCTGAAATGATCTCTGAGACAACACATTCAGTCCCATCTTTGACTACCAGCTATTTCCCTCCAGTGAAAGATTGAGGGACCTGAGAAGAGAGGACAGATATAAAAACTAATTTGTTCCTGTACCCAGTAGGATTCTTAAATGCGAGGAAGTAATTCTCATGGGTCTTGGCTTTTACTCTTCAAATGCAAAGTCTTTCACAGACATAGACACTGTGCACCAGCCTGCAGTTGTGTGCTGGTGGGATTTAGCTACTGTGCTCTCTCTTTTCATGATTTTCACATGATGTCAAGTTCTACCTTGAAAAGTCACACATTTGTTTGAAAGATTTGCTTCTACGTTCCAAAGAGACAACTGAGTTTTTGATATTTTAGACGGCACACACTGCAGGTGTGAGAGATGGGTTTTGTGACATTTTGCGTGTCCGTACATGAGTGTGCATGTGTTGCAGCAAATCTGACTGAACTGAGATGTTGGGGCGACTTTGTTCAAATTACGAAACAACTAAGAAAATCCCACACATGCATAATATTGTGAGCATCAGGGATAGAAAGCAAAATGAAAGATGAGACCATATAGCTTAAGCTAATCACAAAGGGTACTGCTAAAATGTCCTGGATGGATGATGACAGAACAAAACTGAAAATATGTATCACTGGAAATACTACGTACTGTATTCTTATGAAAGAGCACATCACCTAAAACAGTCCAAATATAAGTCCAGTATATTGTTAAAACTGCTCATTTTAAAGCTACATTAATCCTGAAATCTGTGGTTTAGTTGTTTCCAGGGAGCTTTAACATCTTTCTTTTGTTTGTAAGAAATTAGTGAGTCACCTAGGAAACTGCACTTACATTGCTGGCTTTTATAGTTGTGCAAGTAGCTGCTGTGCTGTTGAACAGAAATGGCTTCTTCTTTATTAAAATAGAATAATGGGCACTTTGCTTGCAGTTATTGTGTCTCTCAATCAATAAAGCAGCTCATATTTAAACTACTGCTTACTTCAGTGATGAGGTGCATCAACCCATCACCTGGCGACATCACAGATTAGACAGCTGATACTGCGAATGTACAGTGTTAGCCATCAATTTTAGATTTTTTTTGTTTTATTATTAACAGAGTAAACACAAATTCAATTAAGATCTTTAATCAATGCTTAGCATGGCCACCTTTCTGGTTTTCCCTACATGAATTTTGTCCCATTTCATTATGACAGGTTTCACGTTGATTTTGAATCATATTTCTCATATTCTAGACAATAAATCTGCTCCTTTCATAAAACTGAAATGTCCTCTTAAAATTTAATTTAAACATTCTGTTCATGGATTCTTGTGAGTTCATGTGTTTGGGTACATAGAGAGGCATAAAGAGAGAGAGAGAGAGGACAAAGGTGTGTGTGTGGAAACAAGCACTGATGAAACTCGGTGTGGCTTCATCACACACTCAGGAGGCTGATTTGTAAATCCTTTTTAGCTTTAGATATTTGTAAGATTGTAGTTAAATTAAAAACGAGATTAATGTGTTTAAGGGATTAACTTTAAAGACAGTGTCTGGTAAAACACTAGAGGGACAGTGTGCTCAATTAAAACATACTGAGAATTTATTTTTAATATCAGATGTTGACCGCAGTAGAAAAACACAATTCTAAAACAAACATGAGCTAAATTTAGTAGTAAATGTGAATAGTGCAAAGCCAGCATCCTCTGTGTGAAGTGACTTTGTGAGTCTTCCAAATGGATGTTAACTAATTAATTAGGTGTGTTATACTTTTGTTGTGAGATGGTTGTAAGCTTTTTGCTTTGCCTGCATCCTAACTGTTGTAATTTGATACCGATGTTTGTTTTTTTAGAACAGCATTAAATTAACAAGTGTTTCCATCAGACACACTAAGACAATGGCCAGCGTTTTGATTGGCTCTCAAAAGTCAAATCTGCATTGCAGGTACTTTGAAGCACCCAAAAATTTAATGAGTTTATAACACAATAAGTTCAGCCATGTTAAGAGTAATAAGTCCCATACCATAAGACCTTGATGATGATAAAGTTTATAAATTACTTAGGCAATGTCCTTAAGTCATAGATAGATAAGGTGACATCGCTTGTAAATTGCTTTAATTTAGCAGTTTTTGTACAGCTTCTTCATCAAAACTAGGTATAACAGATGTCAAAAATACACTTTCTCTCTTTAATTACGGGTTTAATTTAAGATTTATTTATTGCACAAAAAATCTTAAGTTTAATCTTTGCTCAGATATCGAAATGTACAACTTTACGTATGGAGAAATATTAGTCACTAAATTACTACAAAGAATTTGATTGTTGGATCACTTTATGGTGCTTCTTGCCATCTGAGCACAAATGCTTTGTGCTCCTCCTCTCATTTCATGTCACAAGAACCTGTTCTTTCCCACTCTGCTTTCCCACTCTCTTTGCCCTCTGGCACACATACTAACCAGGTGGCAATATTGTTACATTTTGAGATATATGAGATGTATGTTCTCGCATTTCTAGACACCCTCATCTATAGTGCGTGGTTGCCAAATAAAGGCAGTGTCCAAGCAGTGGTCTGCTTCAGAAAACTATGTTTCATTATGTTTTTGTCTCCTAAATAATAAATCTTAGAACCAAAATATTTTCATATATCTGTGGTGTGTAATTGACTATGATTTGGATTTAATGCAATATGACTTTTAGGGCCTTCATAAACCGTAGACAATATTTGTCTTTTGTTTTTTGTACAGCTTACATGGGAATATGTGAAACGGTAGCATTTTACTTTGTCTTATATTGGGGTAAATCTGAAAAAAGTCCTCAAATTTTGAGTTGAAGAAATATCATTTTAGGCTTTATTTCTGCTTTTTAAGTCAGTCATAAAGTCAACAGATTCCACGGTGCATTAAAATAAGGAAATAAATAAGCACAGTGAATTAAATGTAACAACATGGATTATAAAACACAACTACTACTCATTAAATAAAATAATGTTAGAATAAAACTTGCTGTTTTCACATCATACAAACAAAAAGTTCAGACTTTACAAAGGCAACTGACCCATATAATCATGACAGGTTCTGTTTTCTTGAGGAAGATTAATTAGGGAGAAGCTTATTGAAACCAGGATATCCTCAAAGTCTGCAGAACATTTTCACATTTAATATTTTTTAGATAAGCATTGTATAACACTGCTGATCTGAGTAAATAACCAGACTGCCCCAGGGCAGCTGTGGCTACTACCCAGTAGCTTGCCACCATCAGTGTGTGAATGTGTGTGTGTGAATCTGTAAATGACTGAATGCAGTGTGAAGCATTTCGGGGCTCTATGGATTAGATGAAGGGCTGTACAAGTACAGGCCATTTTACCAGTTACCATTTTTGAAGCAGGACAGTTGTAACCGGCTGAACATGGTTTCTTTCTTATGTCTTTGTTGCCTTTGTATTTATCATTTTTCATGTTTTTTATTTGTGCTTCAGAGATAACATCCGCATCAACTCTCAAACTCTCTTGCTAGGTTCGCATGTGCAAAGTTTAAAAACTGCAATTAGACTCTGTCTTTACTCTCCTCTGAGTATCAACAGGAGTAACTGCTACTCCTGGTACATATGGCGATGGTACAAGTATACAAAATAGTCCAAGTGCTTCATGGACCTTCCCCTGCAAACATCCAGTCATCACCGAATAAAATGTTTCGACCTGGCTTGGCTGTCAGAGAGGAAATACTACGTTCTTGGCTGTATCAGATTCTGCTTGGCAAGGAAATATTTACATGATTGACAGAGAAAGACACGGAAGATAAAGATTGAAAGATAGGAGGACATAGATAAAAAAAGATTGACATAGAAATGGAGAGATAAATGAAAAGAGAACATTTTCAAGGGTTTTCCTTAGGAACATTCTGTCAAATATGTAAACATGTTCAAGATATGAGCAAGTACTTTTTCAATAACTGTTAAAGATACTTTGTTAATAGTCGTTTCATTTATCACAGCTGTTATTAAAAAAATGTAATAGTGAATCAATTGTAGTTTTCTGGATGATCACCGATGTTTAAAAATCTTGACCTGACAGATTTTGTTTGAAATATAGCAAAAAGTTGCTCATTTGGCAACAGTGAGTTGACTGTTGTTGCTACACACGTTCAGATGTGACCTGGTGGGCAGGTCTGTCAGTCTGTCCGTTCCCACAGCAGAGCAAACGGGTGATTTCCTGATCCCTGCAGAAGTAGATAAGACTGGATAAGATTGGTTTCACATGCAAGTTTCGGCTGGCCGCCGATCACACAAAATAAGGAAATCGGGGTCAATTGATCCCTGCACCCCTAAAAGAAAGCAATCAAAAACTTTCTTGTTTAAGTGTGAGTCCATGCACTGAGACTGAACAGCCATTTAGTCTTAAGAAAACCACTAATCAGTAAAGCTAATTGGGTAAAAGAGAAATCAATTTGCTACAGAGCACAAGGATTGGACCCTGGAGTGTACCATGTTCCAGAATGACGGTCCATCAGGGTAAGCGGAGAGACAGGTGAAGTTATGCACTCATCATGCATTTTGCTTGGGTAGTACTATGATGTGGGGTTGCTGCAGTTGATCAAGTCTAAGTTTAGAAACAACTGATGACCTAAATGTACAGAATAACCAGGTTATTCCATCAGTGGTTTTCTTCTTCCCTGTTGGCATATTCCAAACTGACAGGATTCATGTAATTGTGAAAGATTGTGTCAAGGAGCATGAGACATTTTCACACATACTTGTGTGAAGCTTAACCCCACAGAAAATCTTTGTGACATATTGAATTTGTACAGCAGTCCTTGCTTATAATTCTGCGAGATACTGAAGAATTAAAGTGAAATTTATAAAGCTTTTTGATGCTAATGCTACAGTAAATAAAGGTAAAGGTGGGCCAACAAAATATTAGTATGACTTTTTTTGGATGCAGTATATTTCACTTTTTGTAATATTAGAAGCGGTTTTATGGCATGCTTATTTAGCGAGTTTATATATTTTGTTAAAATCCTTATACACGTATCTTGTCAACAACTATTCTGGATGTGAATTTGTCTCTTAATCGCTGTGACAAGCTCAAACTTTGACTATAATTTCGAGCAGGCACAGAAAAATAATTAAGTTCACCTTCTTCATTCAGAAACTTTGGGAAATTTTAACCACTTAAGTTCACCCTGCTGTGCAGACAGCTGTTCTCATAGAAATAGTAGATCCTGCTGTAAGAGCAGTTAAGTTCCAGCCATGGGATCCTGCATTTACAAGAATATCGCTGCTGCAGATAATGGCAGTGGCGCTCCATAAACCCAAAGAAAGCCAAGCAGAATCAATATTGATTGGTTTATTCAGACCCTTTTTACACACATCTGATTCTTCCCATGCCCCATGTTGGACAGTAAGAGGAAATGGCAACATTTACAACTTGCCAGTCAGTGATCTGGCAGAAAGACAGATATGGAGAGGAAGAGTGAGTGTGAAGACTGAAGGGAAAGGGTTGAATTAAGCTTCTGGGCCCCAAAGGGACAAGCTCTCAGACATTTTAATCAATAACTGCAGCTCTATCAAAGGACGGCTGATAGGCCAGAGACAGAGGGATTGTTCTGCACACTCTGCCTCACCCCTAAAGGAGTGACTCAACACTCTGGGACAAGCTGAAGCAGGAGGTAGGCGGAGACAGATGGTTCAGAAGAATGACAGTGTATGAGGGAAAGTCAAATTGGTAGGCTGACAAAGACGGACTGATCTCACAATATATTTTTTAAAATAGATTTTCTGCCTGTGTTGGTTAATAAAATGAAGATTCTGAATGCCCTTGCGAGATCCATTTCGATGTGATTCTAAAGATTTTTGTAACTTAAATGTAAAATATGTTTTATTCACAGTGTGTGGGGGAGAGAGGGAGGATGCTGTGACTGATGGGAGCTGAGTGCAAAGTTTCATGCAGAATGGGACGATGATGAAAAAGAATGTATCAAACTAGAAGCAGCATTAGATTCTTTATGTTTTGGGTGGTTAGCAAAACTCATTAACAGTTATGTGGCTCACAAAGTTCAGGTCGGACCCCACTGGAGGATGAATTTCCCTAAGATGAGTTCCAGAAATAAAATTTCATTGAAAAAATAGTTTTTATATTGCACATTTTCTCCCAGTTGAACTTTTAAAAAAAATTACAAATGGTTTGGAATAGTATAATGGTGGTTTAGGCTGAGTGCAGCTCTGTGGTTTAGGTTGTTTGCCTAAACCACAGAGGAGTCACACAGAAATGTTTTTTTGATTATTATCCATTACATTTTTTAAATGGCAGCTATTATTGAATTTAATAGGTGACATAGGAATACTGGTCAAGGTTATGGACTATAATAAAGTTCCTTTACTAAACCATCTTTAAAGTTCAGCATGCATGTTTGCTTCTTGACTAGGAAAAGTGATTTTACAGAATTATTAATATGGTGGCTAATTTGCATTTCAGACGTGTGTGCTCACAGTGCTTTTAAATGCAAATAAGAAAAATGACTTCCTTCTGTTATTTTAATGAAATTCTATAAATCTTTTTTTTTTTCTTTTGTAGTTGGACAAATGCGAACAACAATAGATATCATGTTAATTCATGATATCTATTGTTGAAATTGGTGAAAATTAGGTAGGAAATAATTCTGATTTGTCCAACTGTGGTTGTTAAATATTCATGTCTATTCAGTGAAGCTTTAAAGAAAATTTCACTTTAGTCAGAATCTGGATTATGCAGTAACTGTCGCACATAGATTTTAAGTTATGTGATGTAACACATTCACTGCATTTCCTGTCTGTCCTTGGCACCTACTATGGAGAGATTGTAATTAAAGCTAATGCAAAACAGAAACAACTGCTATGTAAGCTTTAGGTATTTGAATTGGAAATATTTATTGCATTGTGCACTGTGTGTAAGTAGAAAGATATTTTCCCAGACATTCTTGACCGTTCGTTGCTAAAATATGAAAGCGAAAATAAATCGCTGCACCTCTTGTGTCCTTTGAACTCTCAGAACAGAAAAATATATATATATTTTTTTTCATCAGTGACCCGAGAAAAATTAATAATGGAGGAGCTGCACAGAAATGGTTTTCGATTGTTATCCATTAATTTTTTTTGAATGGCAGCAGCTAAAAATGTAATTTATTTTCATGGCCAACTGCCAGGGTGAAGACATGAATAAGCTGCCATTGTTTGATTGACACATTTCCAAGAGGAGGAGGAGGATTAACATCTTTGATGCCGTCTGTTATTCCTGACCTTTGAGTTCCTCTTCTTCCAAGATTTGTTTCTTTTCTCACGTCAGTGAAGTTCAACAGACAGAAAAATAATGTAACCTTGGGAAGATAATAATTCAGTTCATGCAATAGTCTTAGCCATTTTGGTTTAAATCGTGCAACTCTCTGTGGCCTCTTTTCCAGCTGTTTTGTGCAGAGCTGGATACTGATGCAGGTCTTTATATGTGCGTGCTTTTTGAAACAGATACAGTATGCGTGTGCTTCAGCTGAGCTGAAAATGTATGCCTGTATTTGTGTGCAAATCATCTCCATGCTCTGCTGTTGCTCTTTAATCGTTCTGCTTTAGAAATGTCCCTCCAGCTCAATGATCATGTCCATGATCTAACAGCTGTGCCTTACCTTTTTCTCTATTATTGCAGCTGTAATATTCAAATATGTCTTAAAAATGCACTACCTGTGCATTTTTAAGACATATTCCTATGTCAGTAATTCCTAAGGAATGCTTGGGAAACCTCTGTGGAGAAGCATTTGAATATGAAGTATTTGTGATTGCTTTTAAATATTCATTTGAATTCTGCAACTCCTTTTAGATTAATCCCATCAGGGACTGTAAATGACAAACTTTAAGAATCAATCATCTCTAACAGCAATGATACTGCTGAAAATATCTGTGCAATCCTTTTTACCAAACTTGCATGGTATAATAAAGAAAGTAGTTAGAACAATCCATGAAATAAAAACAGAAAACAAAGTACAATTTGTCTCATTTCGGTCATGCCCAGTCATAAGTGCACTGTGTTAATCCACTTCCACCATTATGTTGTCAAGATGTTTGTTCCACCTGTCATATTCTCTCTAGTAGCTAAGTGTTTCTTTGTGGCTTCATTAGCCTCAACATCACAGCAGGCACTGTTGAAGATCAGAATACATAGTATAGTTTGTTACATTTAATAGCTGCAAAATCCATTTATCAGACATTCACTTGTGATTCATATATGAATTATAAGTTATTTTCAATGATTATAGTATCTTAACCAAACCCAAAATTTAGCTCCATAGAATTTTGAAACATGCATGAAAACATTATAGGGCAATAAAGAAATTATCAGTGGTTTTTACTGTATAACCTGCCTCATCTCACTGGCAGAAAAAATCCTATCTTGAACAAAATGGTCCAACTAATGTACTCTAATAAAATATTTGGTCTACAACAAGTCGTACATCCACAATCCAACATAATCTGCTGCTGAAAACCTTCAACATTTTTAATGTTTGGGAAGAGGGAGGCAGATGTCAATGGGGATATTATTAGGGTGACGTCAACTAAAAACAATTTAAAATGGGAAAAGTTCCCTCAACCCCTCTAGGACTCTAGAAGCGATGTGGGTAGAAACTGATAAGTGACTAACTTTGTATTGCAATTTAAATCCATAAAAAGATTAACATATAGTCCTATATAAGTGAAGCTTCGGCCGGATATAAAATAAAGGTAAGACGAAAAACCTTTATGTGCCACCTACCACAATAAAACCTGTCAGCCTTCTAATGCAACTCCATCTACATACGTCTTTGAAATGAGTCATAAGAGCTTTCAAAAGTAATTTACTGCTTTCAATTTTCCAGATGTGGTCACATGAATCGCAATGAGACTTTTTTCGTTTTAACTCAAGAGTGAACATATGTATACATGAAAACCATATAAATATAAAAATCTGTGCAGTCACTGGAAGTCAGGTTTTATTTTTAAGCAGGCTGTTGTTAGCAGAACAAAACTTTCAGATAAGGAATAAATAAGGACGAAAGAATTTTCTTTTAAATCTTATCGGTTAAGTTCATTTATAAACTGCACAGCAAATTGTATCGTTGTAGCACAGAGGCAAAACAATTAGCAGGAAATTACATATAAGGTTTCTGTCATGTGGAAGAAAAATATTTCAACAAACCTAAAGGAGGATGGCGACTTTCTGTGCCGGGGCAGGACACAAGTTAGGTACAAAGTGTATGTTTTACTTGCTCTAGCACATATATAAAACAGAGGCACATGAAATTTATCACACAAATTTCAAAGGAACTGAAGTTGAATTAAATTTTCAACAGCGCATTGAGACAATGTCTGGAAAAACACTAATGCAGTCTGTTTGTGATACACTCAACACAAATCTAGATAATAAATTCAAAGATTTCACTGGAGGAACATTTTTGAAGACGGATACAAAAGGAGTGTTTTCCACAGAGATTTCAGCATTAGCAAAATAGCTGCAAACAAAATTGCCCCAACACACTGCCTTTGCAGAGCTAGAAGGTCATCTGAATTTGCATAGGTTTCTCTGGGAACCTGTCTTCGTACGTGACACTGAAAGAGGAGGATGCCCTGAGAAAGTTAATCGGTCTCATCACTGTTCATCGCCTCAGCACACTGACCCAATAGGACACAATGAAACACATAACTAAATAATGAAATGATGAGTTCAAGGTTCCTCTCTGCTTGCAATGGCCTGCATTTAAGTTCTCCTGTATGAGAGTGCCTTGCAAAAGCATTCAGATCCTGTAAAACGTTTCAGATTTTTTTTAAACAATATATCCACATATTTTATTATGATTTTCTGTGAATAACACAATGTAGCGCATAACTGTCAAAGTTAATACATGTTTTTACAAATAAAAAGTGTAAAAACTGTTGTGTGCATATCTTTTACACTTTTAGCCCTAAATAAAATTCACTGCAATCAACTGACTTAAAAAAACCCAGTTTGAAATAAATTCAATCGTAACTCAGTTTAAAACATGACCAGAGTATAAAGTGACCAGGTAGGCTTTAAACATCTTGTTCAGTTCATGATAGGAAAATATAGAATTGAAGGAGCGTAGCGCTTTAGCATAACCAGCAAAACATGGCAGTTTAAGAAAAACATTAATCAGAGAAGCTGCTAAGAAGGTCAAAGTAAATCTACAAGAATTGCAGAGAATGTCCACAATGTGTTACAAATATGCTTAATCAAAACTAACAGAGCTTCAGCTATTTTGTAAAGAAGAAAGGGTAAAAAATTCAGTGCTTAAATGTGTAAAGGTGGTAGTGACATCCACCAAAAGATCTGTGACTGTAACAGCAGTGAAAGCTGGTTAATGCGAGGGCCTCAATTCTCATGGATACAACAGTTTCCTGATTTCTGTTTGTAAAAACATGTAAAAAACCGTAACCTGCCTTTCTAACCTGCCTTTGTGATGTGCTAGTCCATCACAAACAAAAAAAAAAAATCACAATAACAATACAATATTATTAACATAAAATCTATTTAATATACAATAACAAGGGCAGCATATTTCTAAGTACTTGAGACAGATGAACAGACATTGCCCTTTATTTCAGACAGCAGTAGATGATAAACGAGTTCAATAATTCACATCTAAGTTTGTTAATGATTCCTTTTTTAAATTACTTATTTTTGCATTTATATATAAGCTACTTTTGCTTTCCATAATACTAATGTATAATCTTGTATTAACAATGTTCAGTCTCAATTCTTGACAACCTCTTTAGCAGTCCTAAACATGTAAAGGTGTTAGCATCCTCATATTTACAAGGTACATCCCAGACTATTTCCACTGATTGTTCCTTTATGGCCTTTCTTGTGTATTTCCAGTATCCTTGGCTTAGATTTGAGAGCTCATATTTGCTCAAAAGATTCATGCTTTGCTACATATGGCCGCTCTGCTTTGCTGCGTTTGTTAATTGCTGCTGTGCCAGAACATATGAGACGTTCCGCTTTAGAGCTGCCCGTGGGAAGAGCGAACATATAAAAGTCTGTAAATTCTCCTGGCTGAATGAGACTCTGAGAGACACTATTGTTTGCTCCTTTAAACCTGCGACTCATTATTTCTACAGGTGGGATTGCACGGGCTGATGAGCAATCTGGTGGGAGTGTTGATAGAGAGAGCAATTGCCCTCTTGGCAACAGAGAGGAAGGGATGGGAAAGAGATGGAAAGTCAAGGACAGAAGACGAGACACAGGAAAGAGGAGTTATCTGACGGTACGAGACTGAAAGAGAGGATGGTGAAATGTGGGGAAGGCAGATAAAAATAACGGAAACTTATAGATGCACAAACTGACAGTCTCTCCACATGAAAGAAGGAAGAGAATGAAAGGGAATATTAAAAGAACCATAAGCATGCACTTATTTCTACACACACACGCACACACGCACCCACACCCACACACACACCCACACTTTGCAGTCAGTATCTGTATCTTTAGTGCCTAATGTTCATAGATACTTCTCCAGGCTAAGATAAAATGTGCAAGAGCTCCTTGAATCAAGAAGAAAACTCACTGTATTGGTGTTTGAGCAGCGGATGGTGGAAGATGGAGGAAAACAGAACTGAGCTGAAGAATAGAAAAAGTAAGAGAGGTTTTGAAAGCGGAAGCAACTTTTTCTTGTTTCTAATAGTTCAATATGAACATCTATGAGGCCCTTTTCTCCACTTCCATCTAAGCAATTACCCAAGAGCAGGTCACAGAAAGTTACCAGGCTCGTCTATCAGTACGTCTCCATGAGTAGAGCCTAAAGGAACAGTTTGAAGGCTGTTGCATATGTAGCAAAACTTGCTTGTTGCTTTTTCAGAGGGACAAAGCTCCCCCAACAAGCTGTGGGAGTTTTTATAGCTGGAAATGGATAAACAGAGATTCAAATGTGTGGTAAAACGTGGAGCTGTGGATCCAAATGAGGAAACAGGGAGGGGAAGAGCAGGCAAGTCGAAAACTATTCTTAGCCTGCTGCTGTTAACTGCTTTGGCATCCTCGTGCATTTGCACACACACATGCACACCCAGACACGTCCTCAGAAGAATGCACACACTGAGAGAAAAATACTGCACATTTGTCATCCATATAGACCTACAAAAGATGTGTGTGTGTGTTTGGTGTGTGCCTGTGAAGAGAGGCAAAGGAGGGAAGAATTAAAAAAAGAGTAGGAATAAAGCAAATGACACAAAAACAGCTGACAGGATGGAGAACACGAGGAATGGTGGAAACTGAGAGATAACTTATGTTCTTGTCCTTGTATCAGCTTTAATTCCCACTAATGTACCTGGCATTAAAGGGGGAGTTCACCCATTTTATCTGACCTTGACTACAGCACTCAGAGAAGCTCTGGAGATCCAGAGCAGGCAGAAATTGTCTGGCTTTGTGCCAAGAGTTCATCCTCATGTCTGCATGAAAAAGAAGAGAATCACTCCTCACTTTATTGCTGCATATTTTAACATTCCTTTTATGCTTCCTTTCATCTTTTTATATCCTCCACTGTAAAACACATATGTTATGTAGCATAATTAACAGCTTTTTGATTACTTGGTTACTTTTATCCAACGTTTTAATTGATAAACTGAAGTTAAAACTTTACTGAAAAACCATAGCACATTAGTTTGCTGCAGGAAAAGGTAAAAATAGGCTTTAATCCAAATGGGGCTTTCTAAACATTCTTCAACTGACAGATCCAACGCATGCTGTGAGGAATCTGTGATTGTGTAGAAAAGGAAAGACTGTTGCATGTGGAGGGTAAACATTGACTAACATCGCCATGCTTCCACTGAGGATTTCTGCCTTACATGTACTGTGGTTCAGTTCCCTTCCAGTCGCATTTTGTGTGTATTTTAGCTGTTTTTTTGACTCAGTGGGATGGTAAACAATCAGAGTTCAGAGGGTTTTAATGGAAGCTTGCTTTGCTATGATGCTGTGCCAAATAATTAAATGCCATTTTGATGTCGCTGACAATGATGCTGATGCTGAGTGACCACTGAGAGTTAAAGTGATAGTGAGGCATTTTTGGGAAAACAGAGGCTGAAGTAGTGATGTGATTAGTCCAAGAACATATGCCACTACTTTGTCCTCTAAACATTCTGTATTTAAGAGTCTCAATATGACACTGAACTTTTTAAACGTTTTAGTTTTAAAAATCAAAATTTTTTTCTATCATTCTTTTCCTCCTTTTCTTCTCATTTTCTCAAGCTACAATATTCGATATAAGCAAATCACTATTCCTAAATCTATGCTGTTCTTATTGCCTTACTACTTATATCAAAATGTGATAAAAAAAGAAATGTCATACAAAACATTATTTTAGTTATAATAACCAATTTGCGTTGTAAGTTTTAGGGCGATACCAATTATTGTTATGGCCCTAAATATGTTGATATATCATTCCTGTTTTTAATAAAATTAAGAAACTACATCATGTTATGCATTTCACCTTATTAGTATATTTACTTAACAATATGTTCCAAGTAATTTTTCCCTCCCACTTCAAATATAAATGAATAGGAAAAAATACAATAAATTTAAAATTTTGATGCACTTGCTCAAAGATAAGTATGTAAAAAAACATTTAATGGCATTCTGAGATGGATGGTGAAAACAATTACCTGTGTTGGGCTTTTTGCTAGAACCTTAAGATGTGAAGCAGTTGTGTTTTTTTATTATAGCACGTACAAAAAACATTTATTATTGTTCACTTGATAGTGTTTTGTTAATTTTACTGAAATGTTGCTTTGCTAAGTTTTTGGTAACACATTAAAAGATATAAATATAGAGGAACATATCACTATTTGATGGCTAACTAGCTAAAACTTCCTGTTTTTGTCAACCATGCTGTACTTAGGCAACAGCATTAACATCCTATTAATCGCTCCGTGTTTATAGATCCATTTTTTGTTCTCGCTGTAGTTTTTGTCATTGCCTCCTTTTCTGCAGAAAGCCGTTAAACAATGTTAGGTGCAGTTGATTTCTGTTCGTCCTGCTATGCTGTCCCCGATGGTGACCTTAGGTAACTTTTAAGATACCATCAGTGCGGTGTTTGTTTCACTAATGTGAAAATCCTAAATCTCTGTCAGGAGTACATCAAATATTGAAAGATGCATTTTGGTGAGATAAGCCTTTTAAGGTTATCACACTGGCACATGAGTACAATGAATTCTGAATAACTTTTGTTGTCAGGTTCGTATCTTTACATATCAGTGCTTAGATGTCACATTGCACGACTATGAAATAAATAGACATGCCTGCAAAAAACCACAAAAATATCACAATATTTTTCAGCCTTTTTGCCATGGAAATAAAGTAGGATCTGTACCAAATGTGGCCCTCTGGTGGAGCGTTAGCTATGTAATACCAAATGGTACATTTATTCCTTTCATTGGCACCGTTATAAGCCCACAAATGCTTAAGTTGATGGAAGATATCCGTCACTCCTTTTTGCTTCCCCACAACAGAAGGCATATCCGTAGACAGTATACATCATATTTAAAAAAACATATACATGAAAATCTTTATTTTCCCACACTGTTTTTCATAGGGACAGCTACATTTTCCTCAGAGAGTAAACTAATGTAAGAGAGACAATTAAAAATCCATCCATCCATTATTTAAACAAGCTTATCTTTGCAGGGTTGTGAGGGCGGCTGGTGCTTATCTCCAAAGGTCATCAGGCAAAACAATTAAAAATATACAGTTGATTTTCAGCGTAACTAGTTGATTTACATTTCTGGCTTATAAGTATAACTCTGAAATATGTTTCACTTTAAAATATGCTGTGTTCTTATATGGAGCTTTTCGATAATGTAGTTTTATTTTTTGTGTCACTTTAAAGTTAATTTATTTTGTATTTCCAAACTTAAGTTTTTACTTAAGACTTAAGTTGTTACTATTATTGTTGAGAGGTATTTAAGTGTTATAATATGACTTATCAAGTATTTTTATTGTTTTTGTCAAAATAAAAACTTTTTGTCTGTCTTGCTTAGTTGAGCTTACACTTCAAAAGCAAACAGTCACATTCCCTCAAGGACATTTTAAGAGGTCTATAAAAACACACAGACTTACAACAAGATGATATTTAGCACAGTGAAAAGATTTCTTTTTGAAGGAGTTATGTTGATGTTTTAGATGTTGAATGCTACATCACAGAACAAAGTAAAATATTTGAAAGGCTTCAACAGCTTGTCACAATATTTACCATATTTATGTGACCTTAAAAAGAAGCACTGGGATTGTACATATTGCCAGGCAGTGTGACTATGATCATGAACATATTCACCAAATTACGGCTATTTTCTCTCTCAGTACCTCCTTTTGCTGTAATTTGTCATTCGGTTGAACTTAATGAAGCAAAAATGTCATTAAGAGTTTTGCTGACATTAAATAATATCCTGCTTAGCTATAGCTTAATAATATGTCAAAAAAAGATTAAAATTCAAAAACAATGTTTTTGTCTCTCAAAGATTTATTGATAGAGCAGATTGTTTTTCACACCACCCAAGACATTCACTGTACATACATTTTTAACATAGCAGCCAAGCCATTGCCCATAAAAGAGCACGGTTTGTGGTTTCATATTTAATTAAATTGGGTAAATCCTAGAAGTGTGACAGATAATTGGAATCCATTTCCTTCCTCATAGAATATTCATAAATCCACATCTTGAAATTACAGTCAAAGGCGCAGATGAGAAAAACAGAACGAGAACACAAATATCAATTCACATTTGTAATGATTTTGGGAAAAAAAAAGACAATCTTTGAGCTTCAAAATGATTTCAACAGTGATAGATCAATAATATATATTTTTAAAACTTTAATTCTCTGATCAAAACTCAGTGTTCAAGACAAACATTTTGAGCTCTATAATTACTTCTCTCTTTTATGTTTTATCCTTAATCATGGATTTGCACATATTGCTTAATGACTACTATTTTGAGACATGACCCATATAGACATGTAATATGAGTAGCAGATAGATTTGCACAGTAGTAATTGTGTTAAGTGGCATTTATTTGCTGTAACACAATTTGCTTACTGTGATTAAAATCTGCATGTGTGTATTGTGCACACATCTTTATAATAGCAACAAGGTTTCAGTCGGATTCACCAAAATAGAACAAAAATAATTCAACATTAACTAGATGAAAAGGCAAGTTTTTCCAGATAATAAATATATACAGATTATAAATGAAGCATTGTTAAATTGATTAGTGGTTAATTTTAACAAGTGAATTAAAAGTAAAAAAATCAACTCTGTCCTTATATTACTTATATGTCTGCTTTTACAGCTGATTGTTGCTATTTTACTGTAGATTTTATGCCACTTGTGTGAAGTACTGCTGAATTCTGCATCTATAGTTCAGATTTTGTGCATTGGGATTTGGCAGAGTTCATATCAGCAATCAGTATTTTAGCTGCAGTATATAGCGCACGTAATTGTCTCTGGAGAAACAGAAAGAAACTCAATAGCGAGTTAAGCTAAAAACGAGGCGAAATGGGACCAATACCAAAGTGAATTTCTGTTTGTGGTGTATGCTACTTTACAAAGAATATTTCTGCCATTTTATTATCATTACTATATTTGGTTGAGGGACACGTTAAACTTGATGTGTAAGGGTAACATAAAAGAAATTGTCTGATGCAAAAGGACAGCCAGCCGTTAAAATATTTGTGCTTTTTACTTATTACTTTGGACAAAAATGCTTCTTTGATTATTTTTTAAGAATGGAATATAGAATTTTTTAGTCTGGCAAAGAAACAGCACATTGTCCTGTTTTCTTCATCCGTCCAGAGGCTCTGGGCTCTCAGCTGTTAATGTGAATTCAATATTTGGAAGCGTGACCGACACGAACGGTTTTGTTCACTTCCTCCGCTGCCACTGCTAAAACTACAGACTACAATTTAAAACAGCGCAGAAAATCAACATCATCACTCAAACCTCTCCTTCTGCTAGCTGATTGGCCCGGTCAAAAATCGACCAGAAACAATTCGAGTCCAGGGGAGAAATCCCACTCTATGTTGGAAGCAGATTTTTTATTTATTTTTTTTGCAGTGAAATTACACAGGAAAGCAACAGCCAGGCGAACAAGTTCTTAAAATGTAGATGCAGTATTGATTGTATAATTTGGGGATTGGAGTCATTGTTATTTAACAGCCGTTGGTCATCCTGCTATTTGTGCCACATTGAGCTCTATAGTGGTGGTCAAAGAGCAGGTGCAGTCTAAATGTGTCACTTTCTTAAATACCAAAAATATGAAAAAAAACAAATGAATAATGGATGTTTCTCAATAAAACCCTGTATCTGAATTTGTAGTTATGGATTCTCCATCATCCAGGAGATAAAATCCTATTTCCTATTGACCTTAGGAAACAATTCCCCAAACTTAACCTAAAAAGGTTTTAGGTTAAACTTAACCTAAAAAGGTTTTAGGTTAAGTTTGGGGAATTGTTTCCTAAGGTCAATACCAAAAATATTGGTCAGCACTACTGGTTCTCCATACTGTCCAGTGAAACCAAACTTTATTGAAGGTAAGATACTGATCACTGATAACAACTCCTCAGAACCAAACTTGAGTAAATTCTACCCATTTTCCACATAGATTTATCCAATATAACTAACTGTATTCAAATGTATGTGCTTAAACTCTTTCTCCAACTATTTTCTCATAAAATCGCTCTTACTATAAATGCTTCATTGGAGACTCAGCGTTTAGGAATGCTTGGATTACATTCAGTCCAGTATGCACAGTTACCGCTCCGCTCATGGCACTGAGACAAATTACGCATTTAATATATTATGCTGAACATAACACTTAACAGAGATCAGAGATCCATGTCCCAGTGGAGGACTGGGATTCCAAGGGTTTGGCTGCAGGTGAGGCTGTAGAGATTTAGAAGGATTTAAAAAAAAAACAACAACAACTAAATGTCCATTCAAATGGAAAATATAAGAAAGTGACAAATCAATATTGCCTTAGTGGAAGTATTTAGAAGCCTTTTGAGACTTGACAACAACAAACAGCCCTTCACAGGGCCATACTTTCTGTCATAGCGTTAGGGTTTGAGCCTGGAGATAAAAGAAATATAAAATGCTAGTCAATTAGAAAGTTTTTTAGCAAAACAAAATACAGCCATGACAAAAAGAATGTATTCCCCTGTTAAAGTCTAGGTTTAAACAGATTTAAGCTTGTCTATTTTGGCTTCTGCTTTGCTATGGTTTTTGCACGGTGGGAAAATTTCAAAGACGAGCTGTTTTTGACAACCAAGCTGACAGAGGGTGTTCTTTCTTTTACCATGGCCTTAAGTAAAACAGATCATTCAAACTAACGAAGTCACGCTTCAAGATAGTCAAACCCTCCAGGACACAGCCACACAGAAAGCTGGAACCTCACCAAAGCAGTGTGAAAATAGCAATAGAAAGAAATCTTTAAATGGAACAATCGTCTAAGTTAAACATTTTTATCTATTGTTTTTCAGGTATTTAATAAACATTTTGAGCATGTGTGTGTAAATTACATTTTTAAATTTTTTTATTAAATAAACCATGATTTTTTAGAAAGTGCTTAAGCAGTTTTCAAAGGTTTTTTATTTGCTTTTATTTAGCTATTTTGTTGGGAAAAAGATCTGCTGCTAACTAGAAAGTTTTCTCTGACCAAATCCAGTGAGCAGTCACAGATATAATGAAACTCAGAGGCTACCTGGTTACATAAGGTCACTCCTGCTGTTCTCATTTTCTTCACTACCTTCAGTAGAATATGGCTGACTTTTAGACCTTTGCAGAAGTAGATAAGATTGGCTTCATGTGCAAGTATTGGCCGATCACCGATCTCCAAAAAATTAACATCTGGGCCCGGTTATCGGCTGTCTGATTTATCCGTGCACCTTTTTAAAAATCCCATACAGCCACACTGACACGAGTTCAGACAGCTCACCAGACATTGCGTTAACAGAATATTTTTCGTATTTGACTATTTTTTCTTAAACGATGGAAAAATCTGAAGGCTGTCCATCATTTTGACGGATTACAGACATTTTCAACTTTACACAGAGTACATCACAAATAAATCAGTCAATAATTTTCTGAATAACATCTCTGATATGGACATTTAACTAAATGCATCTAACAGCCTCCTCCATGGGCTGCCACCTTATCGTGGTGGAGGGGTTTGAGTGTCCCAATGATCCTAGGAGCTATGCTGTCTGGGGCTTCATGCCCCTGGTAGGGTCACCCAAGGCAGACAGGTCCTAGGTGAGGGACCAGACAAAGAGCAGCCCAAAGACCCCAATGATGAAGGAAAACTTTGGACTTGGTGTTCCCTCGCCCGGACGCGGGTCACCGGGGCCCCACTCTGGAGCCAGGCCTGGAGGGGGGGCACGATGGCGAGCGTCTGGTGGCCGGGCTTTTACCCATGGAGCCCGGCCGGGCTCAGCCCGAAGAGGAAACATGGGCCCCCCCTCCCATGGGCCCACCACCCGTGGGAGGGGCCAAAGGGGTCGGGTGCAGTGTGGGATGGGTGGCAGCAGAGGGAGGGGACCCTGGCGGTCCGATCCTCGGTTGCAGAAACTGGCTCTTGGGACGTGGAATGTCACCTCTCTGGTGGGGAAGGAGCCGGAGCTAGTGCGTGAGGTCGAGAGGTTCCGGCTAGAAATAGTCGGTCTCACCTCGACGCACGGCTCTGGTTCTGGAACCAGTCTCCTTGAGAGGGGCTGGACATACTTCCACTCTGGAGTTGCCCAAGGTGAGAGGCGTCGGGCAGGAGTGGGCATACTTGTTGCTCCCCATCTCGGCGCCTGTACGTTGGGGTTTACCCCGGTGAACGAGAGGGTAGCATCCCTCCGCCTACGGGTGGGGGGACGGGTTCTGACTGTCGTTTGTGCTTACGGGCCGAACGACAGTTCAGATTACCCACCCTTTTTGGAGTCCTTAGAGGGGGTACTGGAGAGTGCTCCTCCTGGGGACTCCCTTGTTCTGCTGGGGGACTTCAACGCTCACGTGGGCAATGACAGTGAGACCTGGAGGGGCGTGGTTGGGAGGAACGGCCCGCCCGACCTGAACTCGAGCGGTGTTCTGTTGCTGGACTTCTGTGCTCGCCATGGATTGTCCATAACGAACACCATGTTCAAGCATAAGGGTGTCCATATGTGCACTTGGCACCAGGACACCCTAGGCCGCAGTTCGATGATCGACTTTGTCATCGTTTCATCGGATCTGCGGCCGTATGTCTTGGACACTCGGGTGAAGAGAGGTGCGGAGCTGTCCACTGACCACTACCTGGTGGTGAGTTGGCTCCGGTGGTGGGGGCGAAAGCCGGTCAGACCTGGCAGGCCCAAACGTGTTGTGAGGGTCTGCTGGGAACGTCTGGCGGAATCCCCTGTGAGACGGAGCTTTAACTCCCATCTCCGGCAAAACTTCGAACACGTCCCGGGGGAGGTGGGGGACATGGAGTCTGAGTGGACCGTGTTCCGTGCCTCCATTGTCGAGGCGGCCGATCGGAGCTGTGGCCGCAAGGTTGTCGGTGCCTGTCGCGGCGGCAACCCTCGAACCCGCTGGTGGACACCTTCGGTGAGGGATGCCGTCAGGCTGAAGAAGGAGTCCTATCGGGCCTTTTTGGCCTGTGGGACTCCGGAAGCAGCTGATGGGTACCGGCGGGCGAAGCGGCATGCGGCTCGGGCGGTTGCTGAGGCAAAAACCCGGGCGTGGGAGGAGTTTGGAGAGGCCATGGAGAAAGACTTCCGTACGGCTTCGAGGCGATTCTGGTCCACCATCCGGCGTCTCAGGGGGGGGAAGCGGTGCAGCACCAACACTGTTTATAGTGGGGATGGTGTGCTGCTGACCTCTACTCGGGACGTTGTGGGCCGGTGGGCAGAGTACTTCGAAGACCTCCTCAATCCCACCAACATGCCTTCCACTGAGGAAGCGGAGCCTGGGGACTCTGGGTTAGGCTCTCCAATCTCTGGGGACGAGGTCGCCGAGGTGGTTAAAAAGCTCCTCGGTGGCAGGGCCCCGGGGGTGGATGAGATCCGCCCGGAGTTTCTTAAGGCTCTGGATGTTGTAGGGTTGTGTTGGTTGACGCGACTCTGCAATGTCGCATGGACATCGGGGGCAGTTCCCCTGGATTGGCAGACTGGGGTGGTGGTCCCCCTGTTCAAAAAGGGGGACCGGAGGGTGTGCTCCAATTATAGAGGGGTCACACTCTTAAGCCTCCCTGGCAAGGTCTATTCAGGGGTCCTGGAGAGGAGGGTCCGTCGGATAGTCGAACCTCGGATTCAGGAAGAGCAGTGTGGTTTTCGTCCTGGTCGTGGAACGCTGGACCAGCTCTACACCCTCGGCAGGGTCCTGGAGGGTGCATGGGAGTTCGCCCAACCAGTCTACATGTGTTTTGTGGACCTGGAGAAGGCGTTCGACCGTGTCCCTCGGGGAGCCCTGTGGGGGGTTCTCCGGGAGTATGGGGTACCGGGCCCTTTGATACGGGCTGTCAGGTCCCTGTATGACCGGTGTCAGAGTCTGGTCCGCATTGCCGGCAGTAAGTCGGGCTCGTTTCCGGTGAGAGTTGGACTCCGCCAGGGCTGCCCTTTGTCACCGATTCTGTTCATCACTTTCATGGACAGAATTTCTAGGCGCAGCCAAGGTGTTGAGGGGATCCGATTTGGTGGCCTTAGGATCTCATCTCTGCTTTTTGCAGACGATGTGGTCCTTTTGGCTTCATCAGATCGTGATCTGCAGCTCTCGCTGGAGCGGTTCGCAGCCGAGTGTGACGCGGCCGGGATGAGGATCAGTGCCTCCAAATCCGAGGCCATGGTCTTGAGCCGGAAAAGGGTAGAGTGCCTTCTCCGGGTCAGGGGGGGTGTCCTGCCCCAAGTGGAGGAGTTTAAGTATCTCGGGATCTTGTTCACGAATGGGGGAAGAAGGGAGCGGGAGATCGACAGGCGGATTGGCGCAGCGTCTGCTGTCAAGCGGGCGCTGTACCGGTCCGTCGTGGTGAAGAGAGAGCTGAGCCAAAAAGCGAAGCTCTCGATTTACCGGTCGATCTACGTTCCCACCCTCATCTATGGTCATGAGCTTTGGGTCATGACCGAAAGAACGAGATCGCGGATACAAGCGGCCGAAATGGGTTTTCTCCGTAGGGTGGCTGGGCTCTCCCTTAGAGATAGGGTGAGAAGCTCAGTCATCCGGGAGGGACTCAGAGTAGAGCCGCTGCTCCTTCACATCGAGAGGAGCCAGTTGAGGTGGCTCGGGCATCTGGTCAGGATGCCTCCTAGACGCCTCCCTGGTGAGGTGTTCCGGGCACGTCCCACCGGGAGGAGGCCCCGGGGAAGACCCAGGACACGCTGGAGGGACTATGTCTCTCGGCTGGCCTGGGAACGCCTCGGGATTCCCCCGGAGGAGCTAGAAGAAGTGGCTGGGGAGAGGGAAGTCTGGGCCTCCCTTCTGAAGCTGCTACCCCCGCGACCCGACCTCGGATAAGCGGAAGAAGATGGATGGATGGATGGATGGCATCTAACAGCATGTAGAAGAGATACGGAAAATATGCTTTGGAGCATGTTTGGTTCAAAAGCGCATTTAAACCTTTGGAGGAATCTGTGAGTTTAACGGTCCTACGATACACAGAACACAGAAAACTAAATTAGAAATCTCTGTTGTTTTTCAATGTAGTTTTTGGGGCCATAGTCACTGTTTTTTGTCACTGCAGAGAAAAAGTCAGATGTGTTCATCATGTGAGATATGATCTGGATTCTCTATTTAACTTGTTGAATATTAATTAAACCAAATGAAAATTAAATGCAACTGAATATCCCTTGTCATTATTGTCATTAAAAAATTTAATAGAATACGACAGAATTTTTTTTGCCGCCATCAGTCAAAATGACGGACAACCAAAAGGCACAGCCCAACCTCTGCAGCTCACCTAATCATTCATATCATATCGTCCAAGCGCATAGGTCTGCCTCTTTGTAAAAACCACTTAGCACAAGTTACCATTTATGCATCTAGTGAAGTGGAGAGCACAAGAGAAGAGATAGCAGAGAATATAATAGTGAGTATGAGTTAGCACATGAGTGAGGGATAGTGATAGATTATAGTTAAAAGTATTCAAGGTCTTCTCCTTTTCTCTGTTGAAGGCTTATCCACTCGACATGGAATAAATAAAATGATCTGAACATTTCATTGTTAAGCAAAATGAAACCGTGGGTCCACAAAGCCCCTTGATTCATATGAAGAGCACAACCTTGTTCTCAGTGTAATAAAACCTTTTTTTATGTCTTTGAGGTGCAGCTCTCTTCATGATACAGTGAAACAGAAAATAAAAAAAAAATAAGGCTGTCAACATTCTTAACACTTTTTCTGTTCCACTGGGTGCTAACTGAACAACAAAAGTGATTATAATTACACTGTTGACATTCAAACATGCAGGAAACACTTAAGCTCAATTTTGGTGCTTTTTTTTCTTTCTTTTTTCTTTACTAAGCAAAAAGAAGCACCATTTAATATGCCTGAATTTAAAAAAAAAAGGTAATTTCACATATGATACTAAAACAGGTGTGTACTTAAGCACTCAAGGGGCAATGCAGCAAAGTTTTTATCTCACCAGGCACACAAACAAAAACAAAAGGCATTTTGAACACTTTCGCTTAGTCTGTCATCTCATTTACTAGGTAGTCATGGGTTGCTTATGTTAAATTAAGTGCTAATACATCAGACAGTGGACCTCCTACTGAGTGTGACCAAGCATAACATTATGAGTAACAAATACATTCTTTGATATATCTAACTGTGTCCAATTTAGACGCAGCTGGGTGCATGAAAAAGGTTGCGGTCCTCCTTTACTGTTCATATGCTGAGTATCTCATTTGATTAAAAGCAATATCCTGCCACTCAGTTTTATGTGACAAAACTGATATAGTGGTTGATAAAAAAAAAAGTAGCACTTCTTTGTCAATTAACAGGTGACAAAGGGAATGAAGTGCTTAAACCAATCATAGTGTGATTTACATGTAGCCATGGAAATCGTACAAGATATGTTGATATTAAAATAATTATATTTGTTCAGTTTGCTGTAATAATAAATAGAAGCACAGCTTTATTCATGTCCACTTTCAGTAGTTTTTAAAATTAGATTTAAATTGGATTTAAATAGGTTCTCTCCAGGAACTCCAACTTCCTCCCACAAACCAAAAACATGCCTTTTAGGTTATTTGGATAATAATAATAATTATAATAATTGTATTTATTAATGCCTTCTTGTGGCAAATTTTAACAAACAAATGTGATGCATAACAGCCCAAATTCTTGTAAAACTTTAAAAAGCAAACAATCACATCAGCTTATTGTGCAGAATATCTATTTTTACCTTTTTAATTACTGTAGGTGTGTTTTATGTTTCAGCGGCGAGTCTGCAGATGGCTTTTTATTTTAGCAATAAATCAGATATCTCTTGCATTTAGTTTTTTTTAAAAACAGAGTAAAAGAGTGTTGACTTGTGCTTGTTTATCATAGCTAAAATAAGTTAGAATTGTGTACCAATATTGTCAGTCTGCGCATCAAATAACAAAATGTTGAAATATCTCTTCAAAAAATATTAGTATAGTTTTGTTCAACATTTTCCGTGATGCAGGTGTTCAGTGATTTCATTGAAAGCCACGTGACATGACTCATCATTTTTAAACTCATCGAAGCACTCAGTGACATCTTATGTTCATGTATGAAAGCTTTGTTATCCTGCAGGAAACAACTCCCATTATATCATAAATGTTTCATCACTGGATGAAGGTACTTTGCATTGATGTGGAGGACAAGCAGATTTTGCTTTGTCATCTTTCTGAACTAACACAATTTGGAGCTAAGAAAATAAAATTGGAAATTTTTATATGTATAAATACAACAACAAAACATCTTGTTGGGTCTAAAAAACTAATTAAGAACAACAAAATATCTGTTCGTTGTATGCATCATTTGTCCATGGATCTATATAAATGTACTGTATTGATGAATACGTGTAGTGTGAGGAAGATTATTTCTAATGTACTTAAAGGATATGTTTTTAAACTTTAGTGTCTTCCAGTTGTATAACTGTAAGAGTAGGTAATAATAACCAGGATATTTATATATTAGCAAATAAAAATGAAGATATTTCTACTGTATGTATATACTGTATATATACAGTACAGACCAAAAGTTTGGACACACCTTTTAATTCAATGAGTTTCCTTTATTTTCATGACTATTGACATTGTAGATTCACACTGAAGGCATCAAAACTATGAATAACACATGTGGAAATATGCACTAAACAAAAAAGTGTAAAACAACTGAAAATACCCCTTATATTCTAGTTTCTTCAAAGTAGCAACCTTTTGCTGTGATTACTGCTTTGCACACACTCTGCATTTTCTTGATGAGCTTCAAGAGGTAGTCACCTGAAATGGTTTTCACTTCATAGGTGTGCCCTGTCAGGTTCATAAGTGGGATTTCTTGCCTTATAAATAGTCATGAAAATAAAGAAAACCCATTGAATTAGAAAGTTGTGTCCAAACTTTTGGTCTGTACTGAATATATATATATATATATATATATATATATATATATATATATATATATATATATGGTTTGCCAAGTTGCCTTCAGGCAGGTTTTTTTTTTAATACTGTCAAAATTGGCACTTTCAACTCGAAAAGATGCAATCATTTTTGATTCCTAAATTATAATTGCAGGTTTCAGTTTTCTGTCTGTAAAATTACATTTTATACTGGAAAACATTGTGCATGGGTTTTTTTTAAGTTCATGTATAATGGCAATAAATAATAATACAATTTAATAGAATTGTTTGTAAAAACTTTTATTACACCCCATTTCTATTGACTTTGCTTCTGATTCCTGTTTGTTACTGGACTCATATAAAGCTTTAGACCACAAATCAAACCAAGATAAATCTAAGTTACCTCCTGTTTGAGTCATAAAAACATGTTTCCTTACTGTCGACTATGATTAAGACGTAAAACTAATTATTTGGTATCGAAACGGGTATAAAACATTCTTCTGAATAGTATGTATGGAGGTGGGATTGATACAAAACATTTTTTTGGATATTTGGAGCAAACAAATGGTTTGTGCATTTTGTTCAAACCTTGTGACAATGTGTAACCACCTTTGAGATGTTTTAGCTCGACATAAAATGGTTAAGTACATGGTGCAATATAGCTTAGGTTTAAATAAAAGGCATGGAATGATTCGTGGATACAAAATGGCTGTAAAAAGTCCCTCCAAACCAACCTTGATTACTTCCACTTTTTCTTTTACACATCCAAATCTTTCTTACTCAGACACTTTTTGTCCCAGTTATACATAAATCTTTATTTCTCAGGTGCTTTTTTTGACAGGGAGACAAAGCCTTGATTCATAACTTTAAATGCTAGGCTCATTTGTGAACATTAATTTACAATCTCAAATCTTAATGACTCCAAATTCAACCCATAAAAATTATGCATTATTCTGCTGCAAAACTATTAACAGTAACCCGTGGAGAAAGATTGGAAAGAAGGAGTGAATCTGGCAGTGTGGAAAAGAGATGAATTGGTGGCGAATGAAGGGAAATGAAAGATAAGGAGGAGAGCAACAGAGCAATCAGGGAAGGGGCTTTTTAAACTCAGAGGAGAACTGGAGGAGAAAAGGCAAAAATTGGCAAAAGGGAAGGAAACCAGCGAGAGACCCGGATGTGGGTGGAAATAACCTAAGGAGGGATGGCATAGACTGCTAGGGGAACAAGACAAATGAATGCTGGGCAGAAGTGATATGAAGAAAAGGACTGGGAAATAAAACCAAGGAGGAAATATGTTGGCTTTTTAAAATGTACATAAGAGAGTATGTCAGGAGGTAGACATTACTGACTCACAGAGGAACAATGTGCTTTGCACAAGTAAAGGTTATGGGTTCAATTGCTCAGCTCAGAGAAGCATTTGTTTCGTTCGTTCGTTCGTTCGTTCGCTCGCTCGCTCGCTCGCTCGCTCGGTAAGAATTTGACTTAAACAACATGGAAGAATGAATCCATCCTGCTTTCTACCATTTAGGCTGCCGATGGTTTGGAGAGGATTGTTTTGGCAAACCTTGAGTCCCTTATTACCATCTGAACACAACAGCCTTCCTGAGTAGAGTTAGTGACCATGCTTGTTGCTTTTATGACCAAAGTATGTCCATCTTCTGATTGTTTCTTCCATCAGGATAATGAATCACACTAGTTTCTTGAAAACATTGAGTTCCCTGCTCCAAAGTACCAATCTAGCATATTTGGTAAATTTACGTAATGGATGTGTAGCTGAAATATTGGCAACTGTGATGCTTTCATGTCAGAATGCCAAGATTTCTGAGGAATGTTTCTGGGATCTTGCTGAGTCCATCTCTTAAAGAGTTGAGGCAGTTCTGGAGGCTAAAGGATTTCCAACCCTCTGCTAACATAGGGTACCTAATAAAATGGCCAGTAAGTATCAGGCACTCTACAGATGAACCAAAGTTGACTGAACTGCATGTTTCTGCCAGTGATGCTCTGCAATGCCAAATGTATTTGTCTTTCATTGCCAAATAAGCAAGCATGAAGGAACTTTAAAGACTGTTATATACAAAAAAAAAAGTTGAGAGTTATTGATTATAAACCAACAGAACAGCTGAAGTGGTGTACATCCAGAAAAGAAACAGGACAACTGCAATCAGTAACTTGCCAGACATGACGCATCAGGATTTCTCTGAGATTCCTTTAATGTTCAAGATGGTTTTACAGAGCAGAGAGAAGCAAGAGGAATTAAAAAAAATACAACGCGGTCTGCTCAGTGCACTGGATCAATAACAGACCATCAAAAAGACGCCAACACAAGATGCTGAACACAGAAAATAAAGCCCCAGTTTTATTTTAGAGACAACCCTGTTGTGATGAGAAATCAGATTTAGCACGTTGCTTTGGTTATGTATAAGTCAGTCCAACTATTCTGTGTTTTGATTTATAAACAAAAAGATGAAATTGTTTCTATTATGCCATACCGTGAGTTTTGACTCTGTATAATCAGCCTGAACAAAACCAAGGGGAAAAATCCATTGAATATCTTCCATAAAATGTTTATAATAGGGCAAAGCCTCATCCATGTCTAGAAGGCTAGTTGGTTTATAGAGTACATAATGTGCTACAAACATAGAAAACTTCATTCAGATGGGAAACAATTTGTAATCCCAACTTCAGCCCTAAGGACAGAATCTTTTTAAAACTTTTTTTAATAAGAACATAACATGTTCTTGTCAGAAAAAACAAACCACCTACTGTTCTGCTGAAGGTTATTCCCCTAAAGCAAGGTTTTTTTTTTATTGACTTGTGAATTTAGCTGAACATCATTTAAATAGCTGTTAAGAGAAAAAAAATGGAGACTTGAGAAAAAAATAATCTCATTGCAAAAATGATAAATACGAAAAGATTCACAAGCATTTTATCTTGAGACTGAGTTCTTACATCAAACAATCCTCAAAATGTGAAACTACCAGCCTCAAGTTAAAGGAGAAAACACTTTAGGAACCTTTTTTTTTTAACATTCGCTAGTCCTGCTTCTTAAATCAACATATATTAAATATAGAACCAGTACAAGCACAACAGAACAGTACAGTTCCTTTGGAACATCAAGAAATGTGTTTTGCCTAAATTATTTTTTTTAAACTATTTTCCTCCCTGCTTACTTTTGAAAAGTAATGTCTACTGTAGAATATCTGTGATGCATGACTTTGTTATATACAAAACAAGCTTTAAACTGTCAATATTATTTTCAGTAAATATATGCCGGATTTATTTTAATATGTAATTTATACCAAATTTCATTAGAAGCCAAATTAAAGCCAAAATGTTATATAAACACGTTCTCATTTAGAAAACATTCTGCCGTCTATCACTGTAAATTGTTTATTGCAAATTAAAGGCCTGCAAATAAAATTCCCTGAAATAAGTAATGTGCTGGACCACAATAGGCCTGATGCACACTCACAGCACAAAAATGTTAGCCTGTTTAAAGTTAAAGTTTGCTGCAGAACATTTTGACAAAATGACAACAATAATCTTAATAATCAAAATTAAATTCTTTGGATGTCAGTGAACTCGCCTTGTTTGGAGGAGAAATGGTCAGACATATCACTTCAAAAATACCAGATCAACAAACATGGGAGCATCATGGTATTGAGCTGCTTTATGTAATAGTGACAGGGTTCAGGTAATAAAATTATTTACAAGAATCTGACTAGACAATTATTCTAAAAACTTTTAGCATAAGAAGATGGCTTCAGCCTCTAGCATGAGATAAAACAATAGAAATTGGCTGTAATGTACTGTGTGTTTCCGAGAATGGGACAATATCACACCTTAGCAAAAATGTTCTCACCAAAAATGTTTTTGTTTTTTTTAAAGTCATTAAGTGTATTTGATATTTATTCACTTTGCCTTTAGATGTAATTACACCTAAAGGTAATTAGGCCAAATAAAAGAAATTATTTGACTCATTTCTTTTCATCTGTAAATGATTTTGGCTCTTTCCAGCTTCTGGAATAAATTTTATGTCAATAACCACATTAGAAATACATTTATATATATATAAAAAACAATCATTAATGTAATACTTTCCTTGTTATAATACTTCTTTTCCAGTGTGTCGTAAATTCAAATCTATTATCCTGTCCTTCCATGTGTATTTGAACAAGAATTTCTACCAAAAAATACTTTGTTTAAAACTTTCATAATGTTTTGTAGCATCAACATTTCTCAACTCGGCTCATAAAGACAGCATTGAAATCCAATATTTTATTTTAAACATACGAATTTAAGTTTTATTAATTTTTTCTAGAATATAAAAGCCACATGCTGTCCTTCTTTCTAAACAGTGATACATCCATGTTACGTCGTCGACCGCTAGAATAGTTCGTTCAGACTGAAGATTGGCTGAGAGTGTGAACGTGTGTCTGAACTTGCTGAGCGAGTGCGTGAGCAAGTGTGAGAGGAAGGATGGATAGAGGGAATGGTGCAGATAATAGGTGGCTCTATCTGCAGGTGAGAGACGAGGAGGTGCAGAGGGAAGTGAAAGAGGATAGATGGATGGACTGGAGCAGCAGGATAAGTGTAGATAATGGCCAGACATAATATCCGGCAGACAGAATAGAGAAGAGTGACAGAGAGGGGGAAGAAGAGAGAGAGAGAGTGAGAGAGCAGGTTGGGTGAAGCAAATCATGGAGGGAAACATGGGTGAAGGAAAAGGAAAGAAGGCCCATGTAGAGATGAAGATGACAGACATCAGACTGAAATCTAGAAAAGAGGTCTACCGAATTGGGACATGTGCTTGAAACCTGCGGTGGGTATAGATAATCAGCTCCATCTAGCAAGAATTTACATCAGAGATGTTGCATTCATAAGCACAGGAGGCCAGAAATCAAAACTTGCAAGAACTAAGCTAACTTAGTCTAAAGAATGGATAGAAGATGCTTTTTAAGTCATTGGCTCTGACATTTGAAATGTTGAAACTCCGATAAATGTTGCGCATATGTTGATCAGATTACAAAATGAAAAGAAAGATCAATTATATAATAAGACACTAGAACAAGTTTACAGTTCCTTCTGATAGCCTTTCTTGGCATATTTCTGAGAGAAAAAAATCAAGGCCCATAAAACAACATAAAGCTATTAATATTCTACCTTTAAATGACAGGAGAAAACAAATAAATCCAAGCAAACTGCCTTAGTCAAGGTCACGGACCTAAAATCTCACCTGCAAGTTAATCATGCTTGAGGTCAGACTATGAGTTTCATTACAAGAAAAGATTGCTCAAACATGTTTATGTAGTGCCAAACACAAAGAGCTTCTGTTCAAAATTATAATATTTTGTCAGAGGAGAAACAATGAAACTGTACAACGCTCACATGCTCTGGCCTCAGCGTGTCATTGCTCTGGAGTTCGATCGGCTCCATTCGGAGGTTCAAAGGTGCTCTTTCCACATCAATGGAGAACCGATTACAGAGAAGTTGAAACCTAATTTTCTGGCCGTTAAAGTCTGCAAATCGCAGAGTGAGCTCTGCGCTAAGTGTTTTCCATTTTTCAGCATCATACAGGCTTACAAAGAGGTAAAAGTTTGGTCTATCATGGATTGGCAACATGGAAGGAATCTGCAGTATTTCTAACTCTGCATCTCCCTCAAGTGTTTCTCAGTGGACATTGTTTGCTCAGAGGTTCTCTGGCTGATGGTGGCAGGGAACCATCAATCAGCTGCTTATTTTCTGCCTTTGGGTGCGACAGTATAATATACTTCATGTGTGTTGTGTTTTAAAATATTCCAGCTTAGTTTCACACTTGCATAATGATGTACATTTGCATATGTGTTGCACAGTTGCTTAAGTTGTGCATCCTGTCCAGGTTATTTCCATTCAGTGCACAAGGAACAGCTTGGTTTGTTGTTCAGTCTCCTTTGGGGCTTTGTCATATGTTCACCTGGAACTTTCCGGAAGCCACAGATTTACTTTTTTGCTTTACTTGAACTTATTAATCAACATTAAGTTAGTAATTAGCATTAAGACAATAGAGCTTACAATTTTAAAAAGATTTAAAACAATCAATCTCTGCATTTTGAAACATCAACAAGTAGATATTATCCTTCACCTCTATTTGATACCAAACTTTTAAGATTTTTTAGTTTCTGCTGCTGTGTGGTAACAGCTGTGTACTGTATACCTCTTATTGATTAATAATGCATGTCGTTATTTCTTTATTTATGGCCACATCATGGCTGCACAGAATGTAGCTTTAGCTTTTCTGTCTGAAATCCCATGTATCAGAATCCGTCTTCAGGTTGTTCATTATCAGATGGATGGGGGAAGGTGGCTTTGTAGACCTCTATTACCATGACAATGCACCATCTGGTCCAGTGCATTCTGGGAATTGCTGTATTTGTGGTATCTACTATACTGGACACCCAAGGGTAAGCTTTGTGACATTTTGAATACGATCTCCGAGGCCTGATAGACTTGGTAATATTAGCCAAATCTTTCCCACAGGCCTTCAGTTTGAAACATTTTTGAGTTTATACTCTAACAAGATAAATATAAAGTAGTAAAATGATCCAAAAAAAATCCTAATACCTGCCTGCTATATGTACATTTTAACTCACTTTGAAGACGCAGTGTTTAGTGGCATTCAGGGGCTACTTTTGTGTACCTCGTGACATATTGACTGTGAATTTAACACTCTGAAGTGTAAAGTGTTGCTTCCAGTTGGATGTCATTGAGAGAGACTCTAGCACGTAATTCAAGCGCGTCTTACCCATGACACATAATCTGATTCAAATGAGTTTACAGTACTATCCACTGACAATGATGGGCCTCTGAGAGACACACAGAGAGAGATAGAGCTGAGGACTACAGAGGAGAAGGGGAGAGGATGGAGACAGGAGTAGATGGATGTATTGATAGAGAGCACTGGAGGGACAAGTTTAAAATATGGTTCGACATGATGTCTGGCGACGGAAAGGAGAGGAGGGTTGGAAGAGAGACATGAGTGGGTAGAGAAACAGAGGAGCTGAGCATAAATGATGAGATAGGTCTAATGTGTGGAGGAGTAGCGGAGGACATGTGAGAGTAGAAGGGGAAAATAGATGGATGGTGGGAAAGAGTACAAGGATGAATGTGGTGAAGAGGGAGGCTGAGAGGGAGAGATGGATAGATGGACAGTGGAGGAATGAGTGTAGATAATGGCTAAACCTAATGTCTGGAGGGCAGACATCCATCTGACTGACCGAATTATAGTCAGGCTCACTTTCTACCGACTAATTACTGGAACACAGGATACTCTCTCTCTTTCCCTGCCAGTGGCTTTGTCTTTCTCTGTATCTAAGCACTCAGGGTGGATCAGAGAGCTTACCAGAGGGCAGGATGCCCGTACGGATAGCACATCTTTCTGCTCAGCTTGTAGATCACCTCACCTGGCCTCTTCTCCCCTTGTTACCTCTGAACATCACATGCCTGCCTCTCCTGGCAGATGGCTTTCTGAAGCAGAGTCAGTCTGTTACCCGTTCACCTCATCACTCATTTAACTTACGTTCACCTTTATATTCCCTTGATTGCTAGTTCAGGCCTTTTGCAAAAGTCACAACGGTCTTTTATTTCCTGTGATGTTATTAACCCTTCCATTTAATTTAGAAACGAAATAATTAATAGAATAAAATTCCAATGTTATCCTTATCATATATTTGACTGCATTTTATCAAATAAATGTTGGAGGAAAAAACATTAACAATAGTAGTAGGAACATTGATTTAGTCCTTTGTTTTGATTTTCTTTTTTTTTTACATTCTTTGACCAGCATATTCAAATTTCCCAACAATTATTAATGATCTAAAATCTAATTATTTTTTTGGTAAAGGATACAGACAGGATGACTTTTGCTATCAAAAACTTCCACTCACACTAAAAGCCTTGAGCTCGACCTTCTTGATGACCTTCTTGATGAGTCAACATTTGCCTGAACATAATGAAGTAAATTGCTACTGTTATTATTACTACTTTAACTACAAGTACTCAAAACAACAACAAAAAAGGATATTTATGCTCCAGAAAAACTGAATAATTCTCAATCTGTGCACAATCTACACAGAGACTTGCCCAGTTCCATAAAAAAATAAATATTAGGTTTGTTTGCTGTCAATCAGATACTAAATTAATTTACTTGGTAATGACTGTATCATTGAAATTTGCGACTGTGGACACAAGAGAAATAAAAAATAAATCACCCTCAACTTTGCTAATGCTGTCATTGCTCAAACAAAATACTTAAAAATCATGAATTATTTATTTCTATTAATAGTCGACATTAATGTTTAAATTAGATCCCTCCAATATCTGTGATTCCTAGAACTCTACTAAGGCACAACGTTATTAATTTAAATTGCTTTGTTACATTATATAGTGAAAATATATTGAAAACCTGCTGAGTTCAAACTTCAGCCAGTTGATGACTGACAATACATCTAATCGGATGCGTCGTGTGGTCAGCATATCTACCTGCCAACATTAATTCAACTTGTTTATATTTAAAACAAAACCAGGTTGATGCAAATTTGTAACAGTGGTACAAAAGTAGTTTTTTAAATTAACTGAATTTACACGACCCTTTTCTAGAAATGGTGACCACTCAAAGCACTTTACTGTATATCAACTCATACACTTTCAGTAGACGACCTGTGGTTAAGTGGACGAGTCAATACGAGACGAGAGAAGCCAGAACGAAACCCACAAGACAAAACTATGCTACCCACTGAGGCACAGTTGCCTCTCATCTACTTTCACCTGCGACAGTTCTTTCTGCATATCTAACTCTGTTGAACTAAACCCTCGGATTATTGATAATTATGATTAGTTTATACATAACAATCCAATATTTCCATGTTTATACATTCCTAATACGAACTGAGGTATAAAGATTTAAGGCGCTCTCCACACAGATAAATCCTCTGCTAGAACTCGTGTTGAACAAAATAAAAATAAATACCTAATATAAATACGTGCAACACGAATTAACATTAATCAGGTAGAAAAAAATAATTGCCTTTTTTAATGTTTTTTCTGATCGTGGTACATTTGGATCAGCATGTTGAACTCCTGCACTTGGCATACACCATCTTTTGCACCTCTTTCACAACAACTTCCATTATTTGGTGTTTTGACTGTGGACAAATCATGTCTTTGGCACCAGTGGCTCTCTTGCTAGATTGAGATTTAGTGCCAGCGACTGCTTTTGGATTCGGTTTATATCGCTCTGAGGCTTATCAAACCAATTTCCTTTTGTTCCCTGTAGATGCAGCCATTATCTACCTGGAAGATTGAACATATTCTCTCACTCAACACATTTAATGTGCCGTCAAAGATGTCCACTGTAGCTTAACCGTGCCAGGAAAATGCGTCCCACACAGGAGAGACTACACTGCTTGCTGAGCAGCGTGTGAAGGATGACACATGTGACGGTGTGATTTTCTTTGCTCAGTAGATCATTATCCATGCTGTCGTTCTGCATCACTTGTGTGAAAGAATGTTTCAGGCATAATAAGGTGATTGTTACCATAATGTAAATACAAAGTGACATTACCTGGTAGTGCTTTGGATATATTAAGTCTTCTGCTCTTAAAACAAATAAACTGTTAATGCAGTTTAGCAGGTCAGACAGTTTTGCACAAATGCCTGAGCTGATTTTGCTTGTCACATTTACTGAGTATTTTTAGCCACTCAACTTATCAGTACCTGCTGTTTTACAGTTTTATTTATACTCCATATACACACTTTGCTTTCTCGCAAGTTCATCGGAAATGACACAAGTTTCAATTTAAACAATACTGCTTTAATATCCCTAGATCAATGAATTTTCTTGCTGTTTGTTGACTTGCATCCAAAGAAGGTTAGTCATAAGTTTGGGATTCTGTGGTTTTCTTGTTTTGTCTCAAGGTCATGCTTAATACTCCCTGTTGAATTAGAGAGCAAGGTCACAATCTCTAATAATCATCAGAGACAAACCCACTTCATCAGCTCACAGATCTGTTTTAAGTTATCATCTTAATGATCAATCATGCTCCTTAGGGGATTTGAACACACACTTTCTCTCTACCTATTTGTTTTTGTACTTGTTTGAAAATGTGCACTGAAGAACAAGACAAATTATTTCATTTGAACTTATGCGACACTCATCGCCTAACAGCTAGGGGAATCTATCTGTCTGTCTGCCTATCTAATCTATCCAATATATCTACGTATCTTTCTTATTTATCTTATCTATTAATCACATCTGAATGTCTCTATATCCCATGGTTTATAGGCTGCACTGGATTTCTTCACAGCAGTCTGCAGTTCAAAGTTCTTCAGCTTTGATTGTTGCACTACACAAGCTGGCCTGAGCTGCATGACCTTCCATGCTGAGATGGCCACTGCATCCCACTGCACTTTACTCAACTCCATGAAATACCATTGTTATGTTCCTCAATCAATTTCAACATCATCATTACTATCAAATGTGCAAGACTTATTTGTTAATCTAAAAAGTTTATGTTGTCATCAGTGAGATTTTGCTGTTGTTTCCCTCCCTACCTTTTATGATTTAAGATCTGGACTTGATTTTACCAGGAAGCATTTGTATGTGAAAATGAACAACAGGTAGATTGCATTACATTTTTCTGTGCTACAACAACTGTTAAGCAAATTTGGGTTATTATGCAATAAATGAAAAGTATTTTTAAGTGGATTATTGTGAACAGTAGTGACTGATGAAGTTGTTATCGACCATTTAAGTGACTACTGTCAGCACCAGAGACAAACAATTCTGCTGAATGGCCTAAAAAACAAAAATCTCTTCAAAGATAACTTAGCAAAATCTGCAGATGAATAAAAACACAAGTCAGTTTATGTGATAAAAAGAGCAGAATTATAGAGGTGAATTTAAATAATTGAGTAAATGACAAAACACCACACAAAAAGATTAGCATGAGTTGGTTTTACGATGTCTATATCATTGTTTTCATCCAGATAACATGAGCCCTACCTCCCGAGGTTTTGGATCACTGTTTTATTTTCAGTTCAGCATCATGTTGCTGCAATTAAGGTTTACCACCCCCTGCTGTGTTTGTGTGTGTGTGGGTCTGAAAGATAATTGAATCTAGCTTCATGTTTTTACCTATGGCTGTGTGTACGTGTGGTAATTAAATCTTTTTCTCAGTGTATCTGAAGGAATAGAGATATGAGGCTTAGTGGCAGAATGATTTACTGTGACAAAATGATGTGTGCTTGTGTGTGGGGGTGTATTTTTGACTTGAATCAAACTTCATACTCTGCACAGCCAACTATGTTATTCAATTAAAAGCACAGTTTTAAGTATTTTTTTTATAGAATAAAGAATCGGTATAGCTATGCAAGTACCCCAACAAGTTTTGAATGACTTGGTGAGGGTAAGTGAGCCTTACCCTCACTTCTTTTTATTGCTTAAATTCTATTTGTTGTGTTAATTGTGTCAGAAATGCCAAGGAGAAACAATTTCTGCATGCATGAAAATATGAACATATATTTTTAAATATCAAGACTCTTTATTGCAATTAACGAGCAGCTTGTTTACACAAAAGTCTGTTTCATTTAAATAATTTTACACTGACATAACTATCCATATTATTTGTCACACAACTTTTGTTTTTTGCCATGATCTTAATTTTAGAAACACGTGTTTTGATGGTCTAGAATCGGAAGCTAAGTATATAAATACGCAACGATCATTGTGCATTATATGTTTTGCGATTACCTGCTTGAAATGAGATGCTGCATCTCGAGGGATTGTCCTCAAAATAAATAAACAAACACAGTAATATCTGGATGGTTGTAAAAAGAAAGGAATGATGGATACTTAAAACCATATGAAACAGTTAACTTTATAAGACGTTGTCACATGAGACTGTAGTAATCGGCCTATTGACTGAGAAGTCAGCATTTCTACAACAAAGGCTTAAAACAACAACATGGAAACAGAATAAATCGGTGTTTAAATCAATACCACTTTGTAACATTAGGTTAATGTACCTTACTAATGGGTAAAACCTAAGTTTAGATGTACATAAAATCATTTTGACAATGATAACTGTGATATACTAATTTGAATCTGGTTGGAATGATAATCCGCTCCATCGTCCAGGGAGAAGATGGTGAGCTCTGCATCAGATCTTAAAATGTGCCTGTATCTGGGTTATATTTTGGTCTAATGTGTACTTCTTTTTTAAAGATTTTATTGGCTCTAGTGACCTTTGTTTGAGAGTGGTCAGATAGGAAAGTGGGTAATGAGAGAGGGGGAAGTTATGCGGCAAAGGTCACCAGGCTGGGACTGAAACCTGTGACCACTGCGTCACATGGGTTGAGCTTTACCCTTGGCCACCACGGCACTCCCTAAGTGTACTTTTTAAATCTATGAAGGATTTTTACTGAATAGTGCTCAGAGTAGCTGAAACCAAAAATAACCTGAAAGTAAACATTCTCCTGTTTTAAAAAAAAATATTGCGAATGTCAAAATGCTTACAATATCACTGGTAATGTAAATTCCTTTGACACTGTGTTGCAAAAAATCAATTAAGTTTTGTGTTTTTGTTCACGTTTCCATTGAGAATTAGACCTGCTCTGGAATTTCTGTAGAGGAAAACAAAACAGAGGGAAAAAGCTGTAATTAGCCCCTTCCAGATCATATTTCAATGCACAATCTACTGTACATAGGTTTTCTATAACTTGTGATCAGCTGATCCACCTTGGGAACAGAGCAGTAATGGTCATGAGATGTAAGGCTAAAATGGGTTTGCAGAATGAGTATGACCTCAAAGTGCAATTTGTGCAAAAGCAGCAACAGACTGTAGAGTGTGCTACAAAGATCACATTATAGTTTTCACTGTCTAATGAGGGACATACAATGAGAAGAGCAATCAGATGCAGATAACAGAGTGAAGATGGCGCAAAGCAATGGTTCTTGAATTAGGAACACAGAAAACGTGAGTCCAGCCTTGTGGCTGAGCTGTAAGCCGTTCTGTGTATGAGCCACAAGAGATTCAAGGATTTCCCAAACATGCATGACAGAATCAAAGCAACACTACAGGTATCTTTTTGATAAGGGGATAACATGATGTAAAGCTAAAAAGAAGTCAATTTTACATAACGCCGCCCTGCTACCCTTACTATCCGTGCAGTTCATTGTTTCTTGACAGACTGTGATCTGCATATTTGTACAGATACAGAAAACAGTCTTTTAATGGACAACTTATGATCTCCATTCCAGTTTCCTAACGGCTTCATATTTCTCACTGTCCTCATTATTTTTATCTTTTAGCTAACTCTTATTTTCAGTAATGGCTGTGATTTTTATGATACACAAAGCTGCATTTTGCAGACTGTTTTTCTTTTTTCAGTGTAAAGTCGTAGAGTTCACTGACTATGTCTTTAAACTGATGGGCTAAACCGGGCCAGAGCCCAGTGGAGCACAGCTTTACTTCCTTATCTCCAAATCTGTTGCTTTGTCATTCACCATCACAGCCTCCCAAAATCACATGCAAATCTTGAAATCTGCTTTCAGCCTCTGTGTTCCTGTCTTTGCTCTTAGATAAAACTGCATTTGGAATAATGTTTATCTTTGTTTGCTACATTCCTATTCTTTCATACCACTAAGACCTTTTATAGCCCAAGAATGTAATATAGATTCACAAATTGACATCATTTTGAAAGGAGAAAAATCTATTGTGCTTTGAATAAATAACTTATTTTTTTAAGGACACCATAAATCATTAACTTATTGCCAGAAAATAGTTTCTTTTTAAGCATTTCGACTGTTTCTAAAAACAGTAACTTTAATGGAAGTAAAAAAAAAATGCAAAAAGTAAATTCTGCATTCTCTTTAACACCTACAAGACTTGGTCATAATCAGACATTTTTAATGCTTTATTGTGACTGCTTGTGATAAACCAGCATAACGAATTGGATCACTGTGAAAAACAAGGGAAAATTATACCTTTTTAAAATGGCTTTAAACAGATTTAAAAGTAAAAACTAACATTAGCAACACAGGAAGAAATTAGTACTTCTTTAAATATACCAACCAACAGATGCTGATTTTAAGCTAACCATGTTTTTGGTAAAAAAAGTATCTGTGAATATTAGTCGGTTTCATTATTATTATTATTATTTTTAATATGCATATAATATGAAATGCTAATTAGTGTAGTGAAAATAGCCCACTCTGTTCAGTGGTATGTAGGCTTCCTTATTTTACTGTCCTTTTTAGATGTCATTTTTCTAAATAGTAACACTCTGCATTTATGTTTCTAAGCCCTGCAATGCAGGCTTCTAAGACACACACATTCACAATTAATTTACAAAGAATAGGTCCCTCAGTGTATTGTATCTAGAGACTGTGTTCATGTTTTAAAATATTTAAAGTATGCTTTTATAGTTTCAATGCAGTTTAACATTTTTAAGATGAAGAAACATCTTTAGCTGCTTGCTAGGAATGTGTATGTATGTGAGAATAGAATAGGAAATACCAAAAGAGTAAAGAATGTGAACTAAAACAAAATAAACTTTATCTCTGCAGCGTCAGATTTTACCTCATATTAGCTGTGTTGGCAAAATTCAGGAACCTCAGCAGAGACGCAAAGGCCAGCTTTCTGGCTACCTCTACCCTTTATTACAGTCGCCCTAAGCAATGACACACACGTACACACATGCAAGTAAATCCTGCAGGATTCTCCTTACCTAAGTAAAGGTACTCTCACCAGCCAAATATCCACCCACCCACAAATACAGGTGAGTTATCATAGCTTTGCCCTCAAGAGCACTATCTGTCAAAATGTAATTCAGTCACAACTTGATATACTAACGTGTGTTTGTGTGTATACTGTACATATCAGAGCGTGTGAGTATGTGGCTGACATTGGGGTGTGTAGGCGTGTGTGTGTGTGGTATAATGGCAGGCCCGAGGGGGCCGAAAGAAATAGGGAGAGTCCAAACTCTAAGGTATTCTTCAGCTTTTATTACCACGATATTGCTGGAGGCCAGAGAAAGGGTGAGTGAAGGAGACACAAAGATGGATGGAAAGAAGAAACAGATAATCAGTGAACAGAACAGACAGTAGAGAGGACAACAAAGTAATGTCTTTCAGCTGCTTAAGAGATTTAGCCTATGCTTTAAGATGCATGTTTCTGTGTACATATGAACACAAGCTAGTCTAAACATCTCTGAGTCATCTATTTATTTAGGACCGGAGGAGGGAAGTTGTTTCACAATCCTCTACAAATCTCTTCTTCAGGGGTCTGGTTAATAAGGGCTGGCGCTGTGTGTGTTTCAGATGGGTTTTGTTTAAATGCATCTGACTTTAATGACTGTGTCATGGCTCTGCAGACTGGAAATGGACCTTTGTTCGAACTTCTTTACAACAAAAGTTGAAAAATGTTTCCAACTTCTCAAAAACACATTCAGCTTTAGATTTCAGGCTGCTTGCACTGACACTTGGTAAACGAATGACAGTACTGATGATTTCTTGCAAGAAAGCCTTGCCTTTATGCCCTGGTACTCACTGAGTTATGGAAGGCCACAGTAAGAACTAAATGCTGACCGTGTCATCCACCATTATATCAAAGTCTACTGCAGATTTTCTGCCCCATGTGGGGACTGGATGAATTGCTGTTTGCCATAGTTTTTTCTCTGATTACATCTCAAATGCAACTTAAGTTCAGCTGTTTAGCAATGCAAGCACTCAGGCTTGCCTTCAACAGTATTTTAAAACTTTTCATGTCCTAACAAAGTATGAATCTGAAGTTGGAACAGTCATTGCAAAGTTGAGCTTAATTCAATGACAAAAGGAATGATGCATTTAATGTGCTCATCAAGGTCTTTATCTCATACAAATTAATTATCTTAAGGCAGAAAGAAAGAAATTCCAAGTAGAAATCTCTATGCACTTTCTTATAGCAACATACCAAAAATGTTTCAAGGATGTTTCATTGTTTTAAATTATTCAAAATCAAGATTTAATGCTGAACAAGTTACAAAGTTAACTTGTGCCTCATTGGAAGAATAACAGTAGCTGAGGAGCTTTCACAATCAGTTCTGTTGGGCTAATACAGCTTGTTTTGCTCCATGAAACAATTTAAATAAAGTTCTAAACTAATCTGCCTTTGGTAGGTTGAAATACGTCGCTATGTTTGTCTTACAGTTCAAACATAGCAAACCAGTTCAATTCAATTTATTTATATAGTGCCAGTAAACAACACGTCATCTCAAGGCACTTTACAAAACCCGTCAGTTCAACAGACTCATCTTAAAAATCAAGTGTATACATTCAAAATTTATCCTAATTATTCAATATTGCAGTCAGGTTTAGTTTACTGACATTATTTAATTTTGAATAGTTTTTAGTGATTGCCTTTAGTAGATTGCTGCATTCAGTCCTCCTGGATCAGCAGCAAAGGTAGACAATTATCTGCATTGTGCAGTTGACTTTGTAGCAATCTCTCATACTCAGCTAGTCTGTACTAACAGCAAAAAGCAAAACTCTCCTTAACAGGAGAATGTAGAAGCATAAGGAAATGTGGTTATTATGGCCTCCAGCAGCCTAAGCCTATAAGCCAACATAACTCGAGAAATAGCTCACTGGATAACCTAAGACACTCTAACTAGAAGCTTTATCCAAATGGGAAGTTTTAAGCTTAGTCTTCAAAGTAGACAAGGTGTCACTGAGTGCTGGTTCTATAGGAGGGGTGATGGATAACTAAAGGTTCTGTCTTTTATTCTACTTTTGGAAACTCTACCAATAAACCTACAGACTGATAATGAAGTGCTCTGAAGGGACTATATGGAACAATCAAATCTCTGATGTATGATGGAGCTTGATTATTAAGGGCTTCATATGTGATAAAGATAACTGTAAATTCTACTCTGGATATAAGAGGGAGAAAGTGAAGGGAAGCTGTAATGAAAGAAATATAACTTGTCTTTAAATATTCATCAGAATGCTTCATGTTCTCTTTTTAGCATCACTCCTGGACAGGATATTTCAAATTTGTTGCTATATAGAAACCTGTTTAATAAGGGATGCACTTATATGGGCCACTGTAGGGCTGGCTTGGCTTGACCTGAACGGCAGGAGATGGCAGCATGGTTGGGTCAGGGTAGCTCAGTGCCCTTTGTCTCACCTTTCTGTACCTCTTTGGTCTTGGTTCTGCTGCATCAGTACTTCACTGATGACCTACCTCTGTGTGTGGTGCATGTCGGCCCTTTGGTAATGCCTTGTATGTGTCTGCTGCAGCTTTCCATAGTTGAGTCCACCTGTCCTTTGCTAATCGTGTGTTGCAGGCTTTCTACTGTTTTCTAGAGGTGCGCAGTTGTTAGACATGCTCACACGTACACGCCCGCTACACAAACACACTTATTTTTACGTTTATGCTCACCCATCCACCAAAGCACATGCACCTTTACACAGATACACACACCTCGTGCTCTGCTAGATGTTAAATATTTTTAAAGAGTATATGTACATGCCACACTTTTTAGATATTTATTTGAAAGAATATGAAAACTTTGTATTTGTTCACGTTATAATTATTCATTTCTGGTTGTGGAATGACACAAAAATCTTAGTATAATACATTGAAGTTTGTGTTGTGAAAATGTCAAAGAATGGTGATATATTTGCAAGTTTAGACAAAACTTTGAAACTTACTTGGCTCAAAGTTATTTTGCTCCCCTTGGTTAGTTGCCAATATTCCTCACCTTATGATTATGGCGGCTTATGATTTATCTCCTTTTTAAATTTCTTCTCTCCAGGACGAGGGTTGGTTTTCCACAGGCCACCGTTTGACAGGTCACTGCTCCGGTGCAGTGTTTGTAGATCAAAAGGCAGGTCACATTGTCTCTGCGACTGCCGCTCCTCTTGACATCTGCTCTGCAACTGAGCTAGAGGAAACCATCTGTCAGCAGCTAAAAAAGCAGAGTGGCACATAAGTTTAAGCAGATTTTTGAAGTTTTGCTAAAAGTATGGAAAGCTCAATCGATGAGTTTGACTTCTGTTCAGGACCGCAGTTTTTTCACTTGACTTGCTTTCTTCCATGGATTAGTCTTTCATGTCTTTTTTCTAATTCAGTAAGAAGCTTGTGCTTTTGTTCCAAGACAGCTTTTGCATCTGCTTAGGCACTAAAACAATTTGTGCACGACTGAGATCCAAAACTCTTAGTTCAACATTTGAGAAAGATCACAGTTTGGCCTAAAACACAACACTAAGAACCCTAACCAACATAACTTTGCAGAGCAATGAGAGTGAAAATGAGCTCATGGGTGGATAACATTGAAACTCTACCATCGATTTCTAGACACACAAAAATACAACGTTTAACCTAGGATATCAAAGTCCTAGAGGTTGGTGTATGAAAGTGTGTATTCTGTTCTGTTAAGATGATTCCAATTAATCTCAATGTGGTAAATCTCTGGTAATCTAAACTGGTACTTAACATTTTCTTAGCATTGTTTGCTATCAGCATCACAAGCTTGATGTCTCATAATCCCCTCGCTCTACCTTTTGAATGTAGAAGAGGGCGTGCCTGTCGTCAAAGTATTTAGCATCCTAATAATTAACAAGATGCCTCTTATCTCTGTGTGTTTGCAGAGCTGTCAAATAAACTGAGTCATAAAAGCAACAATGGAAAGCTTGGGATGAGACACAGGCAGATATATGAAGTTACCGGGGCACAAGAAGAGACTGTTTTTCTTAATACTTTAAAGGGACGTTTATGATTCTGTTGCCACTTCTTCTTGACATAGATATGCAAATTTGTCTGAGCACATGAACGGAGCAGCTTAGCCATGCAGAGGAAGTGAGAGAAATTAGTTCTTGTGAAGATATTTAAGTTATACATTATTTATTGTTCTGTTTCAGTGTGCTGCCCTTGTCTCTTCTGCATTGTTCTTGCCTCATTGTGACCTGCATGTTTCAATGCTGCTTAATTTTCACTCCAACAATGATTTCAAATGCATTCGTGTCAGAAATATACAAAAAATGAGTGCAGACACAGGCAGATAAAAGAAGGGGACAAGGCCGAGACATGGGGCAAAGATGAAGGACAGCAGGAGGACGAGAAAGTGAGTCTGTGGCAAAAAAAGGGGCAGGGAATTTGAATGGGGTATCAGATGAGTGGGCCATTAGTCACTGGCTTCTTGCTTCCTGCTTTGACTGTGTTTCTATGGTGACAATTAGCATACCAGGCATAACCTTGTCATGGCAATCCTTAGTGCCCTGTTAACAAATCAACTTCAGAGTCAACAAAACTATAAATTATATATTCTGTGATACAAAAACACTGAAGCCTAAAGTTCATCACCAACAAAATATCTTCATCAATTATAAGCGGAAGATGGCTATATACCAATAACAAGTTTTCTAGCAAATATTTAGAAGAATATCAGCGATTTTTGACATATTTTTAACAAAATAGAAATAAAAGCTTTATTTTTTTTCCAACATTTATACTAAATTGATACATTTATGTTGTTTTATTGTCTTCTGAGAGAGGTATGTATCTTCTCCTTTTAGAAATCTACTTTTTTGTCCAAAGTCTGCTGGGAAAACTATGAATTTGAGTCATATCTCTATATCTGCAAAATAATGGATAAACATATAGTCTGAACTAGACAACTATGATTTTCTTTCTATACTTTCTCTGCCTTGTTTTTGAGACTTTGGGTAGGTGATGGGATCCCCCCTGTAATAGAAGTTGGGTCATGTCATTCACAAGTTGTCAGTATACCATAATGTCATAACACAAATTAAAAGATGGATAATTTTACTGGCCACAGATTCAGATTCCAAATGATTAATTTTGTACTTTCAAGCAGTAGGGAAAATAAATTTCATATATGATATTCGGAAAGTTCAAAATAAACAGCATGTCATTATTTATTATTTGGATATAAACTGATTTAAATTAGCAATGTATCTGCATACATATGTTGTGGTTTGATGTGTACCTTTATTCTGTGGTTGGGATATTTAATAATATAGATGGGACTATGGACTGGCTCTTACAGACAACAGAAAGTACTAAACGTATTTTTTAAAACCAATTTACATGTTCTTTTTATTCCTAACCCTAGTTGGATGCAAACCTGGGTGAAGTTGCCTGTTAGGTGTTTGACCTATGTACTCATGACCAGTTTTTGCTTTATTTATTTAAAACAGTCACGTTTAATAAATAAAAATTTTCTGATCTTGCTTTGCTTTTGTGCTCAGCATTCCAAATAGTGTCTCCCTTTCTATCTTTTCTGCTTTTATTAAAAATTGTTGGCTAGCCACATGTCCATTTTGAAGAACTCAACATAAAAATACACAAAAGTAATTTAATGTACAACATTAAGATGTTCATTAAAGCCATAAGGAACTTTATTGCTTCTAAGCCTGCAATTAATTTGGAATGTTCCTTCATATTGGTTTCTGGGGGCATTAAATGCCATGTGACCTAAATACCTGTAACCTTGCACTTTAATTTCAGATTACCCACTAGAGCCACTCCCAAGATACAGTGCTTGATATGGCAAGGGGATAGTAAAATCTCCAGATCTAACAAGTCTCTTTCCTCTAGTGTGTGATAGGTCTAGTCAGTGGCTGCCTGTAAAAGTGCCCTTGAACGAGGAGCTGAATCACAAGTGAGTCTAGTGACACCGCACTACCTGCCAAACCTCTCTTCTATCATTTGTGAAACAAGTTTTTGAAAAGATGCATTCTACAATGAGAAGTGACTGCTCACCAAAACCGTTCTAAAGTGCCCTTGAACAAGGCAGAGACTTCCATATTTCTCCAGGGGTATTGTTTTGCTGCCAGCCTGATGGTCTGTGAAAATATGTGCTTGAGCATGTACATGGCAATGTGCAGGATGAGGCATTCCAGGAACCTACTGCAAGGAAGGATGCTCTGATTCACAATCTAAAATCTGCAGGAAACATTTATGGTGAAAGCTGATTTAACATTTCTTTTGGACGCTCAGACATTGTAGCTGTAAATGGGCCAATTTGCTTTTTTATGTTGCATTTAGCATTCGTTCTTATCATTTTTATTTTCTCAGCATTCTTCCTTTACTTCAGGTTTATTCACCAGGCCAAAAAGGTCCCTCAGGTTTAGTCTCAGACAGGTGTTAAGCTAAGTACCCATTGAAGTATGCGAGCGCTCCCTACCAGCACATTTCTTTGGCACCTACTCTGCATGGGAGGTTTTCCAGTTGCTCTTGGAATCTTTTAATTGTTTCTAACGCTTCAATTACAAGTGGCCTAACTCAGGTTTTTTTTTGTTCCACATGCAATTGACTTCTATCTCAAGATTATAGTCTGTTATTTTCTCTGCCATTTTCTTTAAGATGTTATTGTCATCTGGGATAAACACATCAAGCAAATCACATATTTTGTTATTCTTACAGCATAAGGTCTGGCTGCTTTGTAGAGATGGCACAGGTATGATTTTTAGAGCGGGTAATGCTCCACATTACAATATAATCCTCATTGTCAACCACTTTCTCAGTCCTGTGCTCATACCACTTGTCAATTGTACTTACACCCATCCTCTGGCATAATACCTTGTGCATGCAAGTCCTAACCTTGTTTTGTCTTTCTATGTAGTATTTTAGCGCCAATAATTTGCAACCAGATACTACATGACATATTACTACTAGTAGTAATAATAATAATGTCAATATTATAAATACTGCATGATACACATAAAGTAATTGAAAGAAGTTGCTTTTGTTTTTTTGTTTTTGTTAAATCACCAACTACTGTATATAGATACATATAATACAGTATAATAAAAAAAAAATGAAAGGACACATTAATCACAGAGCAGCATTCTTGTAGCAGGTCAGTTACCATCGCAACAGGTTTGAACACACTGGAGACGAGAGAGGGAGGAAGACAGAGACAGGAAAACAGGCCTGAACATCAAAAGGTGAACCAGAAGGAAAAATCAACATGGTCAAAGTCAAAAAGAGAAAAAGAGGATTGGGACAGCACAGGCAGTGATCTTGTTTAACACATGATATATGTGGTCGTCATAACACAAATTGTATATTGTCCTAAATGGTTTCTGTAGCGGAGCTGCACTCTTTTGTTTCCATGTTCTCTTTCACATCATGCTCAATCTATTTTATTCTCTCAAGGGCATCATGAAAGTAACATTGTTTGAAAAGGATTCTTACTTGGACTGTGACTGCATAGCAATAACATCTAAATCATAGCTCCAGTCGTTACTATTAATATGGTTAGTGAGGTATTCCAGTTCTTTACCTTTAGCCTTTAAGGCCCCACTGCACACAGCATGTGGCAATGCTGCAGTATTTATGTTAATTATGTTACCTGGGAAATTCAGGTTCAACTCATTTAATATAATTTACACCATTTGCAAATGTCATCTCAAAGTATTTAACAAAAAAAAAATCAATTCAATCCAATCATTCACATTTCAATTGATTTTGGTTATCAAACAATTCAGTCAATTTCAGTTAATTATTCAACTTAGTTAAAAAAATAAACTTCTATCTAAAAAAACCCGAGCAGATTGCACTGAGTCATTGACTTGCAATATTCACTCCTGGATGATAATGTACAATGGAAAATTGCTTCTGTTGTTTTTTACCTTACAGCAATCCCTCATACAAATTGAGCATGCATGTAGTGACAGTGGAGAGGAAAAACTCCCCTCTTTCAGGAAGAAACCTCCAACAGAACCTGGTTCAATTCAAAGTATGTAGCACATGCATAAAAATACAGAATCCCTGATCCAGGAATACTTTCTATGTTATTGAAAAGGAAGAAGTTAATGGCAGTCGTAGCTCCTTTAGCATCTTCATTTGAAGAGAAACATTAACAGGTAAGCTCTAAGCCAGTTTTAATGGCAGTAGGATGAAAGAGAACACATAAAGTTAGTCACAACAAAAGCTCAGCTAGTGATTTTGTCTAGGAGAGAACTAGGATCAACTTCATCATCTATCAAGAGAGAATGTTAAGTTGTTGGCAGCAGTAGCTCAGCCAATGCCCAGCCTCCAGGAATGTGTCACAGCTAAACAGAATGATAAATCATGTTTGGCTTATATCAAAAGTAAAAAACAGAGTGAATAAAAAGTTACAAGTTGAAATATCTGCAAATTATATGTATTTGGAGAGAAGGAGGAACTGACCACTTCTTCTTAGCTGAGTAAGAAGAAGTGGTCAGTTTGTCCTCCAGCTAACTGGACTTTATCAAGCCAGAAAGTTTTTAGCCTACACTTAAAAGTAGATGGGGTGAAATGGAAAGTAACTTTTAAAAAGTTGATACTACAGAAATAAATTTTCCATTGTAAAGCTTTCAGTGTTTACTGGCAGCTGCTCATAGTCCTTTGCAACTTTTTAAAGTGTATACTGTAAATTAGCGGAATGGTCATAATGGAAAGATGGATACTTAAAGCCTGTGCAGAATTAAGCTAGGCCTCCAATTTCTGCCAGCTGCATCCACTTGTAGGAACTACTTGCTTATTTTTGTGACAATTTTGTGAGAGAAAATTATAGTAAATTCTTAGAAAGGGATCATTCAGCGTAATGAATACTCAATCCTCCATTGCAACTGTGTAGATACAATTATGCAGCTGTATGTAATGGCTTAGCTCAGCTTTATATTAGCAAAGAAACTGTAAAACACATTGTGAAACTAAAAAAGGAAGAAACAGTAAAATACATGCTGGTAGTGGGAATACAAGGACTAAACGGTGAGGAAAGAAAAAACATTGCAATATCATAAAAAAGAGAGTTTAGCTGAGATTTAAAACGGAGAGTGTGGGGGGACGACCAAGAAAGGACAAGTACAGACACAGCCAAGATTGGTTCGCTCCCCTGTATGTGTCACTGGGTAGAGATTACCGCTAACTTAGTTCTTATTCCAATCACATAGTGTTTCTAATGAGCTAATGGGTCTGACAACCAGACACACACAGACAGTGTAGGGGATGGCACAGAGGCAGCAGGATAGATGGAAAGTCACTATGCTAGTCACCCAGTCAGTTAGCAAGTCAGCCACCCATCCATTAAGGCGGTCATTCGGCTCCTCAGCCTATTAGCCCCTCGTTCCATGGCAAAGTTTGTGTTGCTGCTGGAGATAAAACTTGCACAATATGACTGATTATTGCGGTATTTTGTTGAAATGACTACTCTTTCTGGACTTTTTCCACTTCTTTTGTTGTCTCGGCTTTCACACTGCCCCTGTGTGGAACGATTTGCACAAACACATAAACTGAAAATATAACTGATCAAATCTCAAGGTAAATTCTTTCAGGATGTTTCGACTGCATTCAAATGTCTCATTAAGGCATAACTAAAAAAGATCCAATTTCTGCAGCAAATTGAAATATTGAAAGATATAGTCAATTCAGTCAAATTATACAGACAGATTTGAAGTCAGCTGCTCTGCAGTCCTAGAAATAAAACACCGCAGTCAAGTTCAGTTTATTCTGCCTCCTGGTAAAGCAGTTTCAATCTAAAAATACCTAGTCAATTGCACTGACTCCTTCTGAACGAGCACTGGAAACATACAGTATATGCATCAAATCATTACCTGTGCTGAAAAGTCTTATATTGAGCATGCATGTGACAAGAGTGGAAAGGAGAACTCCCTTTTAACAGAAACAAACTTCCTGCAGAAACTGACTCGGTGTGAGATGCTGTGCAGCAACTGAATAGATGGTTGGAGAAGACCAAGCAGACTCACAAAAGCACAGAACCACTGGTCCAGGAGTACTTCTTATTTTTAAAGATGATAGCTGTTTATCTTCCAGATAGTTATGGCAACTAATCTTATTACTTGGTGTAGTCTGAACTATTAGGAGCATGTGGATATTAAACAGGAGGAGGCCCAGGATTGAGCCTTAGGGTACTCCACTTGTGACAGGGACTTCCTTGTGTCAATAGGAAGTCCCTGCTCTTTAGATAAGATTCGTACCAGAGAGTTTGACCCAGATTTCCAGTCACTTTAATAAGATGTCAAGGTCAACAGTGTCAAATGCTGCACTGAGGTTCAATAGAACCAACACTGTGATTTTTCCACAGTTTGTATTTATGTGGATGTCATTGAACACTTTGACAAGGACAGTCTCAGTATTAGAAACTGGACTGAAAGATGTCAAAGCGGTTGGTCGGTTAAAAAAGTATTTATCTGTCGAAACCCAGCTTTTTCAGTAATTTTTCTAATGAGTGTCAGATCGGAGAAAGGGTCAAGTGTATCATCTGTAAAGAGAGAACATGAAGTTATTGACCAGAGTAGCTCAGCGAAGCGCTCCCTTTAGGAAAACATCACAGCTGAGGAGAAACAACAGGCCAGATGTAACTTTATTGTAGAGGAAAAAAAAGATACTTATTTGCTTAATGACATCAACATAAACTAAACACAGCATAACTAACATAAACCAAAGCACTTCCATACACGCCAATCACTTGAAATGGCCAAATGGACAAGCAATCAGATTTAAGAATCTACATGCAGATAGGTAACGCAAAAGAAAAACTCCATAATATCAGTTTGACGCTAATACATGTGCAACTGAGTTACATTTGGAATAATGGACACATTTAGAGCAGCTGTTTTAAAAACCTACTTAAAGAAAGATCTGCTTCACTCTGTTTGATATTACGTTTGATTCTGAAACCTCCCTTTGTCATATTTATTGGCTACAGGAAACGGCAAGTATTTGGTATGTCTTAAGCACTTTCTATCTTCCATTATTAATAGCGTTTTACAAATTCCCATTTAAAGCTTTAAAAGGTAGACGATTCAAATTTGTTTGGATCAACACATTTTGTAGTGAAAAAAAAAGTTTTTGTCATAATTACAGGTTAGATTTTAAACTGGAAGACCCTCCAAACACACACATACTCACAAATGTAAACTAGCAGATTAATGGAAGGTTAGTTTTAAATGTAGTAATTTTTCCAAGTGGATGTGGCCAAAAATAACTTTTGCACTCTTTGTCACAATACACTGAGCAGTCGTAATTAGCATTTTATCTTTACCCAAAAAAACATAAATTATAGATGCATGGGGGTGGATAAATCTATTAGACATCTAAATATAATTAAGATATTATTGCTTCTATTTTTTTTACTCTACACTTGAGTTTGTGATAATTTTTTGCTCTTTATATTAAGTTTGTATTGCTGAGTAATCCATGTAGAGCGCATTTATGTAGAGCGCATAAATGTGTTCGTGTGTGCAGTGCTTTTAGATTGACATGTCATCTGTTGTGAAATTCAGTGGGCATCTGGACCGATATTCATTACTTCTGAGGGTTCTGCTTTCGGAGAGCAGAACAGAGAGAGAATGAAATACACAGAGTCAGAGGATGACAGCAGCAGCATCAATCACTTTGTCGATGAGCATCTTTCACCATTTTGGTTCTGGGGGACAGCTGTTTCTCTGGCTGTGTGTGGATGCGTTTGCGTGTATGCACATGTGTTGGACATCTGTGCGAGCAGGTAAAAGTCTGTCTCATACGGGCAAATTTCTGAAAGTTTTGTTCCTGTAATATAACTTTATTAGAGCCTGCTTGATTAAATCAGACATGCCCGAATCACTGTAACAGCTTTTTCATGTTAAGCAAAGACTTTTGGGTTCCCTATTGGCACATGCAGAAAAAGAACAAAATGCTGGACCAGCAAGGGGTATCAGATGATGGACTGTAAAATACAGGGGACTGTCAGTGATGTACACTTTCATTTTTGTAAAAGCACTTGTATGCATTTTATGATGGCGTGCTGGCAGTTCCAAAAGGGATGACTACTTATTTATTTTTAACTTAAACATGACCATACAGAGCTGGCACACCCAAACTGCTGGCCACCTTTCTCACTGCTGGACGTGGCTCTGGATTCCACACATTTAAAAGACCAATATGAAATCAATTCTCTGTCACAATACTTTTACACTATATGCTCGCGAATTTATTAAGCGATAGGGCAGTAAGAGGTGGTTGGGGTTGAAAAAAGTGATTTCGAATGGCAGTGTTTAAAAAGATGCATAGAAAAATAATTTACTTGCCTTTTTAAGATTTGCAAAAGAAAATGGACCACAAACTCTCCTCTTTTCATTCTTCTTTATCCTGCTTTTAATATATTCTTATACGTTTAAAAGGCTGAACTCTGCCCACAGTGGAAGGAACGTTTTGTTAATCAGCGTTTTTAGCTATTGCTGAAATCCTTAACCCTAGAAGAATTGGACATCAAAAAACATGAAAAAAAGTTCAACATTTTGAATGGTTATGAAGGAGTAGTTAGAAGATGAAAATATAAAGGTTTCAGATTTTTTTCTAATGTCTGTAATGTTTCATGAAAATGTTGTAATACCACAATATTGAGTGAATTGGATGGCAGAATTTCCCATAGACTATTGGCAGTAATTATGAGAATATAAAAGAAGGAAAGAGTAAAAACAATTGAATGTTTCATTTGTCTCTCTGATTTCCTATCACTTTGCCTCTGACAAGTACAAATTATGAGTAATAATATTGCAAACATGCTGCCTTACTGCACATCAAAATTACACATCATGCCAGACACGCTGGCAAAGGAAATGTCAATTTCCCCCTTGGGATTTAATAAAGTATATCCATTCTTTAGTTAGTTTGTTAATACTATTGGTACCTGTTGTTTTCTGATTATCATCCTAAATGCTTCTGAATTCTGATGATCACAATTGGGCAGCCTGGTCTTGATGTTTGATGAACAGCTTCACTTATTCACCAAAATGTTAATTGTGTCCTCCAAAAATCTGAGCTTTAACAAAGGATTGGGGTAAACACTGGAAAATAGTAACTTATCTGTTCAAAATTTTCCAAACATTTCAAAAGATAAGTTGAACTTAATAATGAAAAGCAAACAAACATATTGCCTATATTATGCATAATGGGCTATGCAAAGTGGGGAACATGAGGATACTTATGTGACAAATATAAAAATCCAAGTGTATTTAGACTACGGTACTTTAGTCAGGTGTCTGCTTTTTCAGCACAACATAGAAATTTGCTAGAACGTTGTCCCAACGTTGTACTATTACAAAAGAGGTAAAACATGTTATATTTTGCTTTGTAGTGTTGCACAAAAATTACATATGTAAACAAGTTCACACATAGAAAAGTCAAAACTTGGAATTTTTGCGGTTTGAAATAAAGATGTGATTTTACAGCAGTGGGTCTTACTGGATTAAAGGAACTTCATAAATATATACTGAACTTGCAAGGAGTTCAGAGAACTGTAGAGGAAAGTTCAAGTAAATAGTAGATGTGAGAAGGATTGTCATTATATGGTTGCTTTAAAAAGAGCAGACAATATAAACAATTACAGCATGTCAACATTTTTATAGTCTTATTTGAGCTAAAACCATTGAGCAGAATTGTGAAAAAAACCTAGACGTTACAAGAACTGCAATGAAATGGTGTGCCATTTTATTTATTTAAAAAATCCTTTTTTTCTTTTCCAGACTTCTTCTCTCATATTAGAGTCTCACCCTGACTAAATTACACTTGTAACAGACACAAAGGGCTTCTGCGGCTTCATTAGTGATATGTTATAAGTACTGTATGTATGCACTTTTAGTTCACAAAAGCATAAATTTCAAATGTCGTTTTTTGTGAGCAAAATATGTTCAATCTCTGGCTGTTCTTATGATTAAATGTAATTGATATAAACAACCATTTGTGATTAGCTGATGATTCTCCTGTTGATCTTGAGGGACTTGAGGGTGTATTTTAATTTATTTTTCTTCAGTTTTTTGTCTTATTTTCCATTCTAAAAATTCAGTCAGACCAGTAAGAAAAACAACCCATTACCTCACATCCCCTCATAACTTGAATTCCTTTATTTGTCTCTGTTTTTATGTGCTGTTTCTGTTTCAATAGATTCAGCGGAAATCTTTTCAAGACATTTTTCAGACCAGACGGTGGTTTATGTAACATGTCAGCATCAAAATGGGGGCACATTTCTAAAGAGGTATCAATTGAAATAATAATTTTAAAAAAAGTTGTTAAAGTCGACCCTATAGTGTTCACTTCAAATGTTGAGAAAAGATTGTTTAACCCTGGTATTTTCCAGCAAGAAAGACAAACACAATTGTTGAGGAAAAAAGTGCTGTAAGTACATGAGCCTGGGTTTCATTCATTTTCCTTGTTGCTTCCTCTGTTTCTTTCCGCCCCCACAATGTATTTATCCTCCTCTGCCTTTTCCTTGTGTCTATAAGTTATGCTGCAGGGAAGATTTTTGCCATTTATAAAGCCTTATGGCATTTTTACAGTAAATACTGGCTTATTAATTTATTGTCTAGTCAGTGCTTCAAGCATGTGGAAGACATTCTGCAACCTGCCTTTTAAAATGCTTTGCCTTTTCAAGCATACGGTATGCAAATGGAAAGCCTGTACAATGCAGAAACATAGCAACACCCTAGCTTGCTCTTTGCAGTGGCCCTTTTTGTGCTTTTCCTATCAACAATTGCTGCATGAAATTATAAAAAATCAAATGGAAACCCAGGACCAAAAATACAAACACAGACTCCAAAACAGAAGCACTCAATTGTGTTTCTTTCAATCTCCCTCTATCTAAATGAAAACTGTCCTTTCTGTCTTCCTGCCAACCCACTATCCACCAGTCACACACAGATACACAAACTGTTCCTTCTCATTTTCATGTTTCTCTCCCATAGACTCATCTCCCCTCACACTGTGCCTCTCTACAGTGTATTGACAAAATTCACCACTTAATCCAGTGAGTGGGGACTGGTGCTGGTAATGGCAAAACGTGGAAAAAGCAGCATCCCACAAAGCAGCATATGCACACAGGCCAACATACGCACAAAAGTGATGCCACGTGTGTGGGTTGGGTTGAAAGGAAGATTAGAGACCCCACTGTTGCTCTATCGCAGAATAATTGATGTTAATGATGCCCCTCATTCTAGAAGCAGATAACTTTTAGATGTTCTATTTTGTATAAAACATTTCTGGAACTCCCTGGTGACTTCCAGTTAAAAATGCATCCAAATTAAATATCAATTTTACATTTTCACTTTTGCACATTCTACACCTGTTCATTTTTCTCAACTGCTCTTTGCTTTGAGGGTTATGTGTGTTTATTTTTCTCTCAAAACCTTAATATCCAAAACGAATTGTATTTCGTTCATATCTCAGTCAAGGCCAAAGTTTTTTTATTTCCAACTGTGTGATGCCTTACCTCAGTTTTCTTAAGCCTTTGTCCAATGATCATTAGACATTCAAACTTGTGAATGTCTTCAAATCAGTGCTTTTATTTCATTTTTATTTTCAATATGTTTTTCAAACATGTTCATATTGTTGATATAAAATAATCTGCTGACCACTTGTAAATGATATAATAATTGAAGAACTCATTTAACATGCGAGGAATACTCCAACAAGGCATTCCCATTTCTACTGTGTACTGTAGAAGTTCAAGCATAATCAACTTCCAATATTACAAAAACTGCCCCAGGGCTCCACGACTCTCCCTGGTGCCCAATATCAGTCCTTGCAAGGCGGTAAAAGAACTGAGAAACCGTATTCTTAAAGGAGGCGCATGAAGCGATATTACCTGGATCAATGTCCCCGTTGTGTCAGATGGTTTCAGCTGCAATTATTTAACACTTCTTGGAAATTAAATAATAACAGCAAAAATACCTAACTATTCCCACAGCAGATTTAAACCTCTTTTCAACTATGAACACACTGCCTTAAAATTAAAACACCAAACAGTTTTGTTGCGAAGTGACAGTGAATGTGAGAGAAAGTTGTTGTCATTGATTCCTTTGTTTAATGCTGTAAATAAATATTTTAGCCATAACTACATTTTTTTCACATCAGCATTTTTTGACCCTATTATAACCAATTGCGGCTTACATCCACGCACTCATAAGAGCAAATAAGAAGTGACTTTCGTTTGTCAGTGCTGTGAAGGAAGACAGTGAAGAGTCAAAAAAGATGGGGATAGGACCACAGTATGTCTTTTTAATTACTGCAAAACTGTTTAGTTTACCAAAATAAAGTAGTTTTGCATACATGTGCCATCGGGGACAGTTTTTCTAAGGAAGACTTCTCCAACATGTTTTAATTAAAAAATGTAAAGATTTTTAAGTAAAACATATTCAAAGGCAAAATCCAGTTAGTTATTTAAGATAGTGAATATGTGGGTCACATGCTGGGCTTATGGTTGTGATGCTCATTATAGAAACATGCAGTCCACATAATAAGCCCTGACCATCTGGACAGCACTTCTGTTGTGCTGGATTACTCTTTGGACTCATGCCTTGGTCTTTCTCACATACATTTTCCTGCTTTCAACTTCTCATATGTCTTGCCAGGTTTGTTGTCCAATAATGATCTGCCCTCAAATCAGTCACTTCAGTGGAATTAGAAAAATATAATTTCAGATCTGAGATTACTATAGTTTTCTGTAGACACTTTCAATGCTAATCCTTTTGCATTAATTTGTGTTAAATTCTATAATTTTAGACAAGTAAACTTAATTTATATAGCAACTTTGACAGATAAAATACATTAGTTGTCGGATTTGAAAAAAAAAAGTTAAAAGGAAGTTGGAATAATCTAAACAATAGACTTAAGTTTTCCGCTTAGTCAGCTTGTATTTTCTAATTGGGCCAAACTTGTCTGGGTAAAATATTCTTATAAAGGGTGAATGAAACAACTCTTTTTTTAATTATTTATTTATTTTTTTAGAAATTTGTAATGAGGAAATAACTATGGAACAACAGAGCTATCAAATCAAACAATGAGACCGATTTAGAAATACCTTGAAGTAGTAAGGTCAGCACAGAATATAGCAAAATACTTAAAGTTTTCCAGCTGGTATTTAAATGATGGATGGCTGGACGGACGGACAGATGGTTGGACATGCTTCATAATGGAAACATACAGAAAAAGCAAGAAAATTAAAGATCAATACAGAAATCTTTAACCAATTTGCTCCTAAAATAGAAAACACCCATCCGAAGATATACAAAATAATCATGAGGCAAACTTAGTCCGCTACTTTATGGGAACATCAATTTGTCTCAAGTTTTGAAAGAGAAAGAATATTCTACACCTACTTTTATAGGAAACACATTTGTGAAAAAAAGCTAGCAAAGCAAATATCTGCAATAAGTGACATATTGGGAAACAAAAGTCTATTAAAATATAAACAGTAGATGTCGCTTTGCACGTGTTCAAGTAATTATTCATCAAAGGAATGTCACAAGTGAAATAAAAGCCATTTCTGTCACAGTGAGGTAAATCTCAGTATCAACAGAATGTCTTTGCGTGTCCCTTCCCTGTCTTCTCATGTCGTTGGATTCCCTGCCTTTGCATTATTTAGTATCCCCACTCCTGAAACCATTTGTCAGTTCACCCTAGCAACAACTCCACTTCTACAAACAAACCTTTGGCTCTAGCGGAAAAAAAACAACTTACATCTCCCTTTATGTTCTGTCACATCTCACTAACAACAAAAATTCCCAGAGTTAATTTGGGAATTGTTAAACGGATCACTCCAGTGACAGCCAGCAAAGTAATTCTCTCTTTAAATAGAGAAAAAAAGCCACGATTTAATGTGCCCCCAGCAACCTCTACCTCTTGACCAGATGTAGAGTGCCTCCCAGTGCTGTAAGATTAAGCTGAAACAACTTCCTATGTCATATAGCAATATAGCTTTAACAGGCAGGATGTGGCTGGAGCATTTCAGTTCAATGTGTATAATTTAATAGGCTTGGTGGTTCAAACTGCTTTCGGTTCTAAATGAATAATCGGCTGACAGCATCAAAAACAAGCCAGCACTGTCAACAAGCTGTCAAGCTAAATAAAGCGAATGTAATGCAGGCACTCCTGCTTTGGATATGATTCCTTTTTGCTAGTGTTTGTAGGGATTTTGTTTCTGCCCTGCTGCCGCTTTACAAAGGAACAACGCATATGTAAATAAGTGCGATCTCAAAAGCATGTAAATTTGTGCTTTCGTTCTTAGTTCACTGTTAACATTTGCATCATTTGCATCTACTTATTAAGACATTGAGGAAAAATTAAAAGTAAATGAGCCAATGATGAATTTCTAAAGAGGAAAAATGGGGTTTTGTATCCTTTGCCTTATTTTATTTTACTTTTTTTGAACATCTCCTCTCACCAGTGGGCAGCTGCAGGCATTTCCTAATTGGCTGCACTCCTGACTGACTGTTTCACTGCCTGATCGGCTCTAAGGTCAGTTGACTAACTGACCGCATAAATGGCTGAGAGACTTAGTTCTGGTTGATGGAGCAGCTTACCGGATGGCCGACTATCTGGCTGCCTGAATGGTTGAACATAATGCTGGTCCACAAACTTATGACCAACAGAGCGGCAACGGGAGCATCCTTGGATGAGATCATCGATACAGACACTTGCATGTGCTTTTAAAGTTAGTTAAAGGAAAAAAACAACCTTAAGTTAACTTTAGAGCTTTGCCATCAGAGTACATTTCTTTTAATTCTAGGCTCACTGGCTACTTTATCATGTAGACCATTTGCTTCTAAGATCCAATAAGGTGTTAATAATATTTCTCTGAGATTTTGGTCCACCTGTATCAGATTTGTCACCTCCACCACTTATTGGATATTCTCCCTATTTTGGACCACAAGAGATGGTTAAGCATTAATATTGCACAAGACCAGCAGTTTCTTTCCTTTCCATTCTGATGCTGGGTTTGCATTTCACCTTTATAACATTTAGATGCCTAGATGTTTGGAGTTTCTTCCATGTGGTTCTCTTTTTATAACATTTTTGAAAAAGTGGCTGTTTAGTATATTTAGCACATACAACTGTGTGTATGTGTCTATAATGACTACATGGAGTTCTGTCCTAAGGTCCACTTTGTTGAAGCATAACAGGAATTCATTCTTGTTTGGTCAAACATTTCAGGGCAAAGTTGACTGATCTAAGAGGAAACAATATTTCTTAATTTATCCAACTTGATTCTTTTTAGCTCCTTCTTTTATTATTTTTTTATGTTTCTTTTGACTTTGGGTTAACACTGCATCAACCTGAATAATACACCCTCATAAATCACTAGAAGTGGTAAAACAGGCTGCCCTGAAACTCTGAATAGAACATAGCAAAAGGTCAGTTTTAATTTTCAATTGACTAATTATGAAAAATCTAAAAACATACTTAGTTAATCCCTTATTTTAACTAAACTGATATTGCAGTTTAGTTAGAAAACTTTGAAGATTTAATCTGATATTCGATTTGAGCAGTGAATCTGCTATTGTGACACCATCACATTTTGAGCAAAACTCTTCCGTCATACCTGAAAGCAGAACGTGAGACTTTAATCAATACATTACATGTGGAAAAACTAAGGGACAAATTTACATTTAGAGCTTTGAAGTGAGAAAGAGCAGAAATGGGGTTAAAAATCCATTTTCTTTCAATTTTATCTTTTTTTTCAGATTTCACAGTTCCTGCTAAATATGTAACATAAATCCATTTTACATTTTGTATGTTGAATAGAAAGGAGCAAATCAGGGCATGGGAGTTTGATAACATCAAAGGACAGATATGCTTTATGTTATTTATTTTAGTAATATTTCTTCTGAATAAATATTACTTTAAAAAGATTTATGATTCTATTATCTAAAAAAGGAATAAATTGAGGAAAGAAAAAGGGGAAAAATAAATAAAAAGTAATGAATGCTTTTTCTCAGAAATGAGCTCTGAACCAGTCATGAAATGTTTTTTTCTTAAGTCTTTCTTTAATTTGGGCCAATATTAAACAATCTACAGAATCAAATATAAATAGGAGTATCATTCCCTGAATTAATTACTATACACAATAATAGTTTCTAAAACTTTAAAAGGAAATTTTTTCTATTAAGACAGGATTACAAATTGAGTTTTGACCAACCTATAGCCCATCCCAACCTTGTGCAGGCCTACATTTTTGTCTGTGGTGCCCTTTCTATAGCGTCACATTCCTGCCAAAATCCCTGGGAAGCGTATTAAGCAATCAAAACAGCGCATATATTAATCGAGAAATCGCAGTTCTGATCGCGGCTGCATTTCCATTTATTTGCAGGCCCATGAACGCAGCACGGCGAGCAGTAAAACACACTCCTTCCTCCCTTCAGTATGCTCATGCAAGAAAAGTACATTTCTTCTCTGTGCTTAGTGGGTGTATTTGTCAGTTTGGGGCGGTAACTCTTCTGATTTGGCTGGAATTTCAGCTCATTTCTGATGACAGCCAGCATAGGACTTGGCCTAATAGGAAAAGAAGAAGAGGAGGAGGAGGACAGCCAATGATAAAAGCATAAGAAAGTAAGGAAAAGGAAAGTTGGTTGATTTTTTCCTTTTCTTACATTTTCATTCTTCTTTGTCCTCCTCTGCCTCTTCCTCTTCTATTAGGCTAAGTCCCATGTTCTTTAGACTTGCTCATGGTGGAGAGCTTAGAGTCTGATCAGTTGTGTGGACAGGTGTCTTACAGGTAAAACAGGCGCAATTAATACAAGAAAATAACAGAGCTTTTAGTGTCAGAATTCTCATTTGTTGGCAGATTATCAAATATTTATTTTTTAATGTAAAATATAAATTAATTATTTATGAAAATCATACAAAGGAACTTTCTGGATTTTTAAAAAAAATATATTTTATCTTTCTCAGTTGAAGTGTACTTATGATAAAATTTACAGACCCTACCCTGATTTTTTTTTAAAATCATCAGTGTATCAAATACTTATTTTCTCCACTGTAGTTAACATGGGATGGACAAACATCCTTTAATGATGTCTTTTTAATTAGTAGTGTTCAGATTTAAGCTTGAGAGATGCTTCTTTTTTGTATTTCAACTAAGGCTGCATTCGCACTGCAGCCCAAAGTGACCCATTTCCATTTCTTTTTGTCAAATCTGATTTTTTTGCCGTGGTCGTTCACACTTCCACCTGTATGTGTTCTCCAGTGTGAACCGGCAAACAATCTGATCGTGTCCCGCATGTGCAGTAGAGTAGAACGGCAGTGTTCTCAGTGTTTTGCCAAACGCCATAAAAAGAAGAAGTGCTCAGTCTTTGTGGAAGTAAACGTGGATGCTAACGGTGGAGCATAGCTCACACATTTGAAGTTGTTGTCCAACCGGAGCCAACATATTAACAACTTAATCCTCATTACAGTACGCCATGGTTGTTGTTTTTCTTCCCGCTTACACGTATCAGGACGCAGAATAGTGACGTTTGTCGAGTATCAATGACATTCAGGTCGGATGAATCCCACCAGGACGTTAGATCACCTTTGAATCGGATACGCATCCGATCGGTCTGTGTCTTTCTAAGCAGTTATTCCTCCTGTTGCTTCTTATCATTAATGGGTGTTTATGTGTTCAGTTTTAAATTTTTCTTAATAGAGAGACTGGTCCCTCTATTGTGAATTTCTTTCAATAATCAATTGACATTACAACGACTTAATAGCCTTATAATTATAATGGATGAATAAATGTTTGTTTTTAGTTTCACCAAGGGATTGTGCCTCTTCCTGAAAACCAACAAAGGCAGCAGAAAGTTTTCTGTGCATGGAGATTCAAATTAAAGTGGGCTTCATGCATAACACTCAGGGTGGCCATGGTGACAGGACGTCAGGCTCTTCAGGAGTTGAACCCCTCTGAGACCAAAAATCACAGGAAGGCTGAAGCGAACCGCTTTGGCTGTTTTTATTTGAGCCACGATGTGACTGTTTGGAAGTTTACGCTTTCTTTAAAACTCTTTGACACTTGATGCTAGACTTTATGTACTTTGATATTTAAATATTGATGTGAAAGCAGGTGAATGCTCATGTTCTTGTTGGAGCTCTTTAACAAATTCTATTAAATCTAGACATGAATGCTTATATGATTGCTTTTTCTAGATTAATTACAATAGCCTGTCATTAGCAATAGTTGATTCTGACTATCTGTAGTTTTATTGTCTTATTTGCCCAGTTTTCTCTGTCTTACTTTTCAGATACAAGATTGTTTTATTTCAGAGCTTACTCATTTTCTTTTCTTTCCTTTGCCATCCTCTTACGGTGTCTCTCAGTTTCAACCTCCACACTTGACTTATTCTTGTTTTTCTAACAGACTCTTAATCGGCAATTACTACAGCAACAAAAAAGGTTATGCAAAGGAGTTGACAGAATTGTGTTGTCATGGGATGTGCTAAAGGCAAAACGCAGCATCCACTGAGTTTAATGATCCTGAGTGCCTCTGTTTAAAATCTGTCTCTAAATCACGCATGTACATGACACAGTTGGTTAAAGAGCTGCGAGTGTGATTTTGCCTACATGGATGCACACAAGCAGGCCGTCGATGATGGATGACCTCAAGTTTTGGATAAACCTTTTTGCATCAGTCTGCTTTCCTAAAACGGCAACGTTTCGTAGTCAAATTACTGAGTTTATTTATACAGAGCTGGTTTACAACAAGACATATCAAAACAAACATTTCTATTTCATATAGAAACAATGTTTTCAAATCTATCTATCTAGACAGGTTATATACATTCCAATTCAATCCCAGTTGTATTACAATTAAGTTAGTTTGTAATGCCAGCTGGCTCAAATCACAAGTCAGTCACTGCCTCCATGCATTGCATGGCAGGCACCTATTGTTCCACACCCAATAGAACGTCTCTTTATTGGGGCCTAATATTAGCCTGCATTATCTTGTTATTTCAGGTTAAGGCACTGGCTTGCGCAGATAGTGCCTATCTATTAGCTTTAGCCTTTGACATAATGCTAATAGATAGGACTACAAAAATGCCATATCTCTGGTTCTAACTAACACTCAATTAAAACAGAGGGCTGAGCTGCCATTTAGAACTACTGGCTGTTTTGCCAGTAAATAACTCATTTAACCCAAACAACAATTCTATGTGAAGCTTACTGAAAATTTCAAGATAAAAGCCTTAATATCCCTCTGAGGATAGTCACAGATTGACTTCCATGCATTTCTGAAAAATTTCTGAGCTCAGCACACACCATCTTTCTCTCATCGCTGTTATTACTGTGAGTGAGGTGGAGAATATGAATCGTGGTACTATCGGAGACGACAAATAGCCCTCTCAGATGCTTCAAACGGTTTTCAAGTACGTATCACGGTTCGCGAACGGGAAGGAGTTGTTAGGACTGCTTTTTTCAGTCAAACTGGCTGGCTCAAAGAAATCGAATTCTATGGCTTCATTACCATAGCAACAGAACAAAGAACAGGACAGGGCAGAGCAGCTGATTAGGACTACAAAAACGCATCACTGTAGTTCTAACTATGGCAGAACATACAGGTTAGAACTACAACATGGCAGAACTGTCAGTTACTACAGAGGAGGAATGAGCCTGCCTTTAGAATTACTTGTGTTTTGGGCATTTTATAACTGATTTTAACCAACCATTGGTACACACAGGGTTAGTGTGGCAATTTTAAATTAATCTTAATAAAAATGTCAATATAAAAGCCTTGACAGATTTTACATCAGGTAATTGCTCTTTCGGGCATTATATAACTGATTTAACCCAATCGCTGTTACTCATGGGATTAGTTTGGACATTTAAAATTAAGCTTACTGAACATTTCAAAATAAAAGCCTGATTATTCCTCTCAGGTCTTTCAGAAAAACTAACTACTTCAAACTATTAGAATTCTGTCTCTTCCTGTCTGCTTCATCACGCGACAGCTGAGCTGCTCTTTAGAACTACAATGACTCAAGGTTAGGACTACAACATGGCGGAACTGTCAGTTACTACAGAGGAGGACTGAGCTGGCCTTTAGAACTTCTTGTGTTTTGGGCATTTTATAATTGATTTTACCCAACCATTGTTACACATGGGATTAGTGTGGCCATTTAAAATGAAGCTTACTAAAAAATTCAAAATAAAAGCATTGACAATTTTTACATCATGTAATTGCTCTTTTGAGCATGTTATGTTTATTGTGTATAATATTGCTAGTGTTATTATTAGTTGAAATACGCCACCTTGTGGTCACTTTAAGTTATTGTTTAAGTTAATAGTAGAAGAAGAATATGGACAGGAAGTGCTTTGCCCAGAATCCAACGGCCGCTCCACACTCCTCCTAGTTCTTTCTTGGTGTTTGTTAAAGCATTGTCTGTGAGTATTACTTGGTAAAAACATTAAGACACTTGTAATGTTACATAATACGATGGTATTGTGTAAGGTTGTATGTTTATAGCCCGTTATTATTGTGCTAATGAGTCCGTTTTCATATGCTAATCTTTGTTGCTAATCGCTAGCTAACATCCTCATTTCATTGAAAGTCAATGTCATGTTGGTCCTTTATTTTATTTGTATCGCTCTGTAAAGCCTAGATTGTAATACATTGCATTTCTGTATGTTACAGTTTCACAAAAAAGGAAGGAGAAGAAAATTACTGAACTATCACTGAAGTAAACTTTATTAACCAGTCATCGCCGTCAGGATTTTCTTCATCTTTCAAGATTGTTTAGCTGTTTGGATAGCTAGTGCGAGTATCTAGTGAGGCCAATAACAGTGAAAAGACAGCACCACGGCAAGCAACAAAGCTAAAGAACCTATCACGTGGAGCTCCAGTCAGCCCAAAGAGCCAAGTAAAGTGCATTCAGACATCATAAGCCACAAAATGTCTGAAACCAAATCCCGAAAGTCTCAAAGTAAGTCAGTACACTCTCTAAAGTCATCAAAAGCAAGTTCTACAGCTAGCATTGAGTTACTAAGAGCTAAAGCAAAAGCCGAAGCTGCTCAAGCAAGAGCTACATATGCAAAGAAAGAAATAGAAATCAAAGTGGAGCAGGCACGTCTACAGGCAACCCTTGATGCACTTAGAGCAGAGCAAGAACAAGAAGCTGCAGCTGCAGAAGCAAATTCATTGGAAGCAGGACTACTACAATTGGGCTTTGAAACACGCAGTGTAACATACGGGTCATGTCTTACAGAAAATAAAGCAACACGCACAACCCAGTATGTTTTAGATCAAGCAAATCTCACTGCAGCAGAGTCACCTGCCCCTGTTCAAATTGAAATAAATAATCCAGAACTCCCGTTACAACCCTTTGTTGTAAAACAAAAAATGAACTACGCAGCTCCTGAAAGTGAAGTTTGTGAACCCCAGTCTGCCAGTTTCAAGCAGCTTGCTCCTCTTGCACCAGTGTTACCCAAAATGAACCATGCACACAATAGCCATGTCGAGACCCAGCCAATTTATGATCTGGCCAAGTATCTAGCCCGCAGCCAGCTCGTCACTACAGGCCTCACAAGCTTCGATGACCAACCCATGAACTACTGGGCATGGAAATCATCTTTCAAAACCGCTATAACAGGTTTGGACCTTTCTGCAGGAGAGGAACTAGATCTGCTTGTACGTTACCTCGGTAAGAACTCATCGAGACAAGTCAAACAAATGAAAGCTGTCAACATTAGATGTCCTGAAGCTGGTTTGGCCATGGCCTGGGACAGGCTCGAAGAAGTCTATGGCTCTCCAGAAGCTGTAGAACAAGCACTCTTTCAAAAGGTAGAGAGCTTCCCCAAAATCACCCCCAGAGAGCCTTTCAAACTCCGAGATTTAGCTGACCTAATGTTGGAGCTTGAAGCAGCTAAACTTGATGGATATTTACCAGGCTTGTCTTACTTGGACACATCCAGGGGGATTCAACCAATAGTTGACAAGTTACCTTACAATCTGCAAGAGAAGTGGATGTCATACGGCTCAAAGTATAAACGTGATCACGGCGTCAGTTTTCCGCCTTTCACTGTGTTTGCTAACTTCATTCGCACTGAAGCCAAAACGCGAACTGACCCAAGCTTCACCCTCCACAGCTCAAACCAGTTACCTGAGAGAAAACAAATGCCGGAAAGGTTTTCCAAAGTGCCCATATCTGTCCACAAAACTCAAGTACAAGACAAAACAGAAAATAAAGAAAAAATCACAAGTACAGTAAGCCCCAACAAACAGTGTCCAATACACAACAAACCCCACCCGTTAAAACGCTGCAGAGGATTCAGAGAGAAACCTTTGGAAGAACGAAAACAGATAATCAAAAGGTTTAACATCTGTTTTCGCTGCTGCTCATCTACAGATCATCTCGCCAAGAACTGTACAGCAGACATCACTTGCACGGAGTGTGACAGTAATAATCACATTTCTGCCCTCCATCCAGGTCCAGCACCGCAGGAATCTAAAACGCCGCCTCCCCCACAGCACGGCGGGGAGAGCAGCAAAGCGGATGTCCAAGAAGTCACCTCTCGGTGCACTGAGGTGTGCGGAGAAGGGGTGAGCGCCAGAGAATGTTCCAAAATCATACTCGTCAATGTGTATCCTGCTGGCCACAAAGAACAAACAAAGAGAATGTATGCAATCTTGGACGAACAGAGCAACCGTTCTCTCGTACGTTCACAGTTCTTCGAGTTGTTTCGGATCCAAGGAGCAAGTTATCCCTACACATTGAAGACGTGTGCAGGGCTCACAGGAGTTTCAGGAAGAAGAGCTGGTGGCTTCATGGTGGAGTCAATAAATGAACAGTTAAGCCTTCCTTTGCCAACACTCCTCGAATGTAATGACATTCCCAACAACCGCTCAGAAATACCTACCCCACAAGCTGCATCCCACCACACTCATCTGCATCGGATCGCGGACAAGATCCCACCATTGGACTCTGACGCTGACATACTTCTACTGCTGGGCAGAGATGTATTGAGAGTTCATAAAGTCAGAGAGCAAGTAAACGGCCCAGGTGACTCCCCATTTGCTCAGAAACTGGATCTGGGATGGGTCGTGGTTGGTGACGTCTGTCTAGATGGTGTACACAGACCCACACAAGTAAGCAGCTACAAGACTTTCGTTCTGGAGAATGGTCGTGCGAGTTATCTTCAACCATGTAACAGTCAGATAACTGTCAAAGAAACATTCACAGAAACACCTGAGCTCTCTCACAGCCTCAGAAGCTTCCAAGCATCAGGATGTAATGTGGACAGGATTGGTCAACAAGTTTTCGCTCACACACCTGACGATCACAAATTTGCGCCATCAGTTGAGGACATGCGGTTCCTCCAAATAATGGACTCTGAGTTCTACCAGGACAGTGACAACAGCTGGGTTGGTCCACTGCCCTTTCGGTCGCCACGACGACGTCTACCCAACAACAGACAGCTGGCTTACGATCGTCTCACGTCACTCAGGCGCTCTCTAAGAAAGCGGCCTGAAATGAAAGCACATTTTCTGGAGTTCATGGAGAACATGCTCGCTAGAGGCCATGCAGAGGTCGCACCGTCTCTAGTCCACAATCAGGAATGCTGGTACTTACCTTTGTTCGGGGTTTACCATCCCAAGAAACCCACAAAGATCAGAGTTGTGTTTGACTCAAGCGCCCCCTATGAAGGAGTCTCTCTCAACGACGTGCTACTCACAGGCCCTGATCTTAATAACAGTCTCGTCGGAGTGCTCATGAGGTTCAGAAAAGAACAAGTAGCCGTAACCGCTGACATTGAACACATGTTTCACTGTTTTGTTGTTAAAGAGAGCCACAGAGACTTTCTCCGCTTTTTGTGGTACAAAGATAACAACATGTCCTGTGAAATAATTGAGTACCGCATGTGCGTGCACATCTTCGGGAACAGTCCCTCCCCCTCTGTCGCTATATACGGCCTCAAGAAAGCGGCAACGACTGGTGAAGCAGAGTTCGGGACCGACGCGCGCAGGTTCATAGAGCGAGATTTCTATGTTGACGATGCCCTCAAGTCATTCCCCACTGAGCAAGAAGCAGTTCATGTTCTAAAACAAACACAACAGGCTCTCGCTTGTTCAAATCTCAGACTACATAAAGTCACCTCAAACCGCCAAGCTGTTCTGGAAGCCTTTCCACCAGAAGACAGAGCTAAAGATGTCGAAAACTTGGATCTGTGTGCACCAGATCTCCCTGTCCAGCGGAGCTTGGGACTGTTGTGGAATGTTGGCCTTGACACTTTCACATTCAAAGTTGACGAGGATCAAAGGCCGTTCACTCGTAGAGGCGTCCTCTCTACGGTCAATAGCCTCTACGACCCTCTCGGGTTCCTCGCCCCCATCACAATCCAAGGCAGGCAAATACTCAGAGAGCTAACCAGTTTGACGGACGACTGGGACGCACCTCTTCCCGACGATACAAAGGCAGAGTGGTGCAAGTGGAAGGACTCTCTCCAAGATCTGCAAAGTCTGCAAATACAGCGTCCTTACACCTCTCTCTCCGCAACTAACGCCCAAAAAAGAGAACTCTTCATATTTGCTGATGCGTCTGTGAAAGCTATTGCAGCCGTTGCATATATCAAAGTCTCAACGTCAGAAAGCACAGAAATTGGATTTGTGTTTGGAAAGACCAAGTTGACTCCTCAATCAGGCCTCACGATTCCAAGACTCGAGCTATGTGCCGCAGTGCTCGCAGTTGAAGTTGCAGAGTTGATAGTAGCAGAAATGGACATTTCATTTGACAACATTGAGTACTATACGGACAGCAAAGTTGTGCTAGGGTACATATACAACCAGACCCGAAGATTCTATGTGTACGTGCATAACCGAGTCCAACGCATACTCCAGTCGACACGCCCTCACCAATGGAAGTACGTTCCATCTGAGCTCAACCCAGCAGACCACGGGTCTCGTTCTGTGACAGCAGCCCAACTGAGCAACACAACATGGTTGGAAGGACCGGCCTTCCTCCTCAAGCCTTCACTACAGGTACCTCCTTTTGAAAACTACAACCTTGTTGATCCTGTTGCTGATATAGAAGTACGCCCCTTTGTGACAACAAACCTGACTCGCATCACAAAACCAGCAATCGCTCCAACATGTTTTGAAAGGTTCTCAAACTACAGCGCTCTCATTAGAGCAATAGCCCAGTTGATTCATGTCGTTCGCTCATTCAATCACTCCAACCAAGCATCCAGCTGCCACGGCTGGCACCTTTGTCGACCTACAGAAGAAGAAATGGCAAAGGCAAAGATTTGTGTCATAAAGAGTGTTCAAAGTGAGTACTACAAAGAAGAGCTAAAATGCATATCAGAAGAGTCAAAGATTCCCCTTTCAAGCAGTCTTTGGAAGCTGCACCCCATATTGGACAATGATGGACTCTTAAGAGTTGGGGGCCGAATCGCACATGCTGAACTGGGTATCGACACCACTCACCCCCTCATCATTCCAACCAGACACCACTTGGGTACCCTCCTGATACGCTATTACCATGGATCTGTGAAACATCAGGGGAGGCATTTCACAGAAGGAGCGATAAGAGCTGCAGGATTCTGGCTGGTGGGAGCCAAACGAAGCATTAGCACTGCTCTTTTCAAGTGTGTCACATGCAGGAAGTTACGAGGAAAAGCTGAATGTCAACAGATGGGAAACTTACCTCCTGAACGGATGAAGGTCGCACCCCCATTCACATACGTGGGTGTGGATGTGTTTGGGCCGTGGGACGTTTTCACCCGTCGCACAAGAGGAGGTCAGGCCAATTCCAAAAGGTGGGCCGTCATGTTTTCCTGCATGTCTACGAGAGCAGTACATATCGAGTTAATCGAAACAATGAGCACGGACAGTTTCATAAACGCTCTGAGACGGTTTTCTGCAATCAGAGGCCCGGCAAAACAAATCAGGTCTGATTGCGGCACAAATTTAATCGGCGCCTCTCACGAACTGAAAATGGTTGAGACGGATCTCTCCATCAAAGATATCGAAGGCTACTTGAACAAACAAAACTGCTCATGGATCTTCAATCCTCCGCACGCATCACATATGGGTGGTGCTTGGGAGCGAATGATCGGGATTGCCAAGCGCATCCTCAACTCCATGTTCCAAGATTGTAAAAGAGCAATCCTGACCCACGAACTGTTGTCTACGTTTATGGCTGAAGTCTGTGCCATCATGAATGCTCGTCCTCTCGTTCCCGTGTCTACCGATCCCGAGTCACCTCTTATCCTCACGCCGTCGATGCTGCTCACCATGAAAACAGGATGTGCGCCACCACCTCCTGGAAACTTTGAAAATGGGATACTTCTGAAAGAACAATGGAAAAGGGTTCAAAGTCTCGCTGATATCTTTTGGTCGAAATGGAGACGTGAATATCTTCACACTCTGCAGTTGCGCCACAAATGGCAGGATAAGAAACAAAGCCTCAAGGAAGGAGACATTGTACTGCTCAAGGACTCTCAGGCCAAAAGGAACGAGTGGCCCATGTCTATTATCTCCAAGACCATCCCAGGCGAGGACGGACTTGTCAGGAAAGTTGAAGTAACTACTTCTCATGCGGGAACTAAGAAGACTTTTTCACGCCCTGTGACCGAAGTGGTTCTGCTTTTGTCCTCCGAGCACTTCAGTGACTGTTAATTTGAATGTGGGATAGTATTCTCCCAGGCGGGGAGTGTTATGTTTATTGTGTATAATATTGCTAGTGTTATTATTAGTTGAAATACGCCACCTTGTGGTCACTTTAAGTTATTGTTTAAGTTAATAGTAGAAGAAGAATATGGACAGGAAGTGCTTTGCCCAGAATCCAACGGCCGCTCCACACTCCTCCTAGTTCTTTCTTGGTGTTTGTTAAAGCATTGTCTGTGAGTATTACTTGGTAAAAACATTAAGACACTTGTAATGTTACATAATACGATGGTATTGTGTAAGGTTGTATGTTTATAGCCCGTTATTATTGTGCTAATGAGTCCGTTTTCATATGCTAATCTTTGTTGCTAATCGCTAGCTAACATCCTCATTTCATTGAAAGTCAATGTCATGTTGGTCCTTTATTTTATTTGTATCGCTCTGTAAAGCCTAGATTGTAATACATTGCATTTCTGTATGTTACAGTTTCACAAAAAAGGAAGGAGAAGAAAATTACTGAACTATCACTGAAGTAAACTTTATTAACCAGTCATCGCCGTCAGGATTTTCTTCATCTTTCAAGATTGTTTAGCTGTTTGGATAGCTAGTGCGAGTATCTAGTGAGGCCAATAACAGAGCATTATAGAAACGATTTAACCCAATCACTGTTACTCATGGGATTAGTTTGGACATTGAAAATGAAGTATACTTAAAATTTCAAAATAAAAGCCTTAATACTCCCCTCTGGTTAGTGCACGGCCGTAGGCGGTGCAATAATTTTAGCCTGTATTATCTTTCTCTCTTAGGTTAGTGCGCTGCCTTTCATAGCAAGGCAGTACATTAACATTAGCACAAACATTAGCACTTCACTGCCCTCCACTAGTGCACCGCCATAGGTGATGCAATAATATTACCTTGCATGATCTTTTTCTCTCAGGTCAGGTCACTGTCTTGCGCAGCAGCTAATCTTAGCATTGATGCTAATTTTTAGCATCAGAACACTGGGTCCAAACCGACGGGCACACTTTGGCAGGGCACGGTTAAATTTCTTCAGGAATTTTCTAGTTCTTTAAATAAAATTGTCTACTCTTAATGGGTTTTTGCTTTAGTGCAACAAACATGTAATCATCACACCTATCAAATTGTTTTTAGCATTTTGTGTTTTTTTTCTTACATGTTGCATAATAATATCTTCTCTCAGTAAAATGGTAAGTGTTGCTATAGAAACACCAGGATGAAAGCATCCTCCCTGGTAACTACACAAATTTTTATTTCTCTGTGTGAGATGGCAAAAGGGGTTTCACTCGTTGTGTTCTTTTTCTTTCTTTTCTGTCTTCACACTTTGAGATAAAACTTTTTTCTCTGTTTTTCCTCTTTATGTTCCACTTCTGCTCTATTTTCTTTGTCAGTCTCCCCTTCTTTTCTTTCTCAGAAGGTACCAAATGTTGTGTTTGAGATTGATTGAATTAGAGTGCATTTGCCCATAACTGACATGGTTTTGTGTAATGTCAGGACCAAGATGAACAACTTATTAGTAATGCGCAGCTATATCTGCTTCCCACAGATGCGTATTGATGTGATGATAGACCAGATGTCATAATAGAGAAAATATTTCTAGGCTTTCCTACTTTGAAAATTAGTCTCCAACATGGAATTAACTGAGGATCCTTATGGGTGAAAGCTCTGCAGAGTTTAAAAGAGCGGTATTATGTGATTCCAGGCACATAGTGCAATTTTATTGCACAATAAATTAACCATGTTACCATCTAGGGGTGCACCGATTTATCGGCCAGCCGATTTCCTTAATTTTGGGAGATCGGTGATTGACCGATTTTTACATATGTAGCCGATCTTATCCACCGATCTTATCTAGCTTGGCAAAGGCCTAAGAATCAACCACTGTCCTCATTTGCTCTCCAGTAAGAAAGGTTTGACTGACAGACCGGCCCACCGACTTATATCTGGACGTTTACAATTATCAACAGTGACCTCACTGTTGCCAACTCAACAGCATTTCAGACAAAAAATAAAATTGGAATCGGCCAATATCGGAGCTTTTTAAAAGATTGGTAATTGGCCATCAGCCAGAAAACTGCAATCGGTGCACCCAGTGGTTGTATGTATCAAAACAAAGAAATCTGACTTTGCAGTTTGACGCCTTGTCTCTTTAAGAATCTCCTTCTCTTTCTGACACCCAGCCTTCAGCATCACATTAATGCTCTTCCATGCTGCTGTTTACAACCGTAAACCATTTGTTGGACTTAGAAGTAGTCCATATGATGAACTCAGCAGATGCAAAGTTCCACCAGGTGTTTGCTAGTTGCTGCTGTCTCTAGCCTGGGGGAGATGTGTAGGGAAGATGTGGGTGAGGGATGCTCTTCTGGGGACTGCAGCTCCATGGAGGAGCTTTGAGTAAATAAACAGTGTTTTCTGTGAGCAAGCGTTTAGGCACCCCCTGAATGGCTCCCACAGGAGAGTCCATGGTTTCCCAAACACAAAATAATCAAAGCAACACTCCAGGTCATTTTTTGGTGAGGGAATAACATTATAACATAATATGAAGCTCAGAAAGCCATTTTAACATAACCCTCCGCAGCTCCTTCAAAGATTACAAATTCTTTTTTCATAAATTAATGTGCAGTTTTTTTCATGAAGGAAAATTACAAAATCAGTCTGTTTAAAAAAAATCTTACATAGTCACTATTCATATTGCTTGCATATACTGTATAGTGATATGCAGTAAAGACGACATATTTAAATTAAAATTTGGTCCAAACAGACACAGAGAAGAATTTAATTTTTCATGACTATCGTCTTAACAGCAAGTAATTTTTGACCCCACCTAATTCGTGCTCTTTTCCTGAAATTGGAGAGGCAAATGAATAAGCACAGACATAAGAGAAGCACTGCAAGATGCAGCGTTGCAGCGTTATTGAACCCATGCAGGCAGCAAATTATCCACAGGCCCCAAGCAAATATACAACAGAGTCTGAGTCTGCTGTCAGAAAACTGCTCCACCATGACATTATGTTTGCTGATATCATATGAGAAGCATCTCACCAATATACTTGGGCACTTTGGACCATGAGAATAAATTTGCCACAACTTTCAGACTTAAGGTACCTAATATTTAAAATGCAAGAAAACTAACAAATTAAGAAATGTGCTGAAATATATATATTTTTCAGTAGTAATTGTTTGATTTCATCAACTGCATTTTAAAGGTGTTTATAAAGCTAAACTCACCATGATTTGTTTGAGAGGTGTACATGCCACCAAGTAGAAAAACATAATATTTCCTGGGAAAGTATTAAGAAATGTCAGAAATTTTGTGAACAATGTACTGAACTGTTGGGTAAATGAAATATATATTCTTCTAAAGATGAAGAGTTTAAGACTAAAAAAATATTATTAGTTCTGAGTGGTTCTCATGTTTCTTCTTGTGGGTTTCAGGGCTCATCACTTTACTGTGAGCCCTAGAGATGAAAGCAGGTGTTTAAAGTAGTTAAGTCTGGAATGATCCCATGTAATGTTTCTTTAATGTCCAAAAAAAAAAAAAAAAAAAGCAAACCCTGAATTAGGAGGAGCTGGATGACTACCATGTCTCCCAGTTTTGCCAAAGTTGGTTCAGAGGATTCTGTTTGGCCAAAAAACATGTACACACTTGTAAAATTGTTTTATAATTAATAAATGTTTTACTAGTTAGCAATGGACACACACTGGTTATTGCTACCAAGAATATTTTTATTTAGTTACTTTTTAAAACACCACTGTTTTTATAGCATTTTATTGTTTAAAGTTTTTCTTAATAAAATTATACTACGGTGTGCTCTATAATCCGGAAAATACGGTATTTATGTTTGCGAAAAATATGCACAATCATGGTGTAGGAAGTAAAGAAAAACATGGTAATGGCACCATCATGCTGTGGGAATGCCACACATCAGGACTAGATTTTAAAAGTACATCTGGAGATTTATGAGCAGCATGTCCTATTAGATTACCATCATTTCCTTTGTATCAAATAAAACTAATAGTAACTCCAAATAGAAGGGAAAAATAACACTGCTAGAACTGTTACAATTAAATGATGTTATGCATTTTATTTTAAACTTTCTTGTTTTTACTCAAGGTTTTTGCTCAAGGTTTTCTCTCTATGGTTCATGTCCAGGTATCATTTCAGCATAAACATTTACACTGGTGTTTGTGATCCTTTGTGTATTTGGAAGTATGTTTTAGCATTTGAAAGACATGTAAGTCTTGTAAGCAAACATGTTCCTTTGCAGCAAATTATTTTGTGAAAATTTGATCTGAACATGTATGACTGTGTGTTCATAAATCTTTTGGACACTTGGACAGCTCAAGCAGCTGTTGTGGTTTTCTGTCTGTGTGAAAGCATTGCATTCATGTGTTGCTCTAATCACTCTTTCACTTTCTTGTCTCTCCTTCCCTGATATACAAAGCTAACACAAAAATCCATAATGTGCAATAAACTCTTGAGGCTAAACAGGAAAAAAAAGAGGAAAAAACCCCCAACACCTTTATTAAAGCTTGACTAGGGTTGTAAAATATAGAGGCACTGCAGGTGTAACAGATTAGGTAAATACTAGAAGTGACAGAGGCCAATTTATTTCACTGGAGAAAGTAAGTGGAATTATTTACAGCTGCATTACTTAAAGCCAGTCATCAGTGTAGAAACAATCTGTTGTGGTTAAGGCTTTATAAACCAGGATTAAAAGTATAATTTCTGCCCAGTAGCTTCTTTGTAAAACATAATATACTCATGCCTTTTAATTGAAATGTCAATATTTAGGTCCAAAAGGGTTGCATTGACAGTTTCCCAATTTTAAAGGGGCAACTCTTCCAGGTTTTCACATTCAGAGACCGATTGAAATATAAATCAAGTTTTTTTCAGGTTGGATGCATAGTGTCAGTCATCATTTGTCTTCAAATTTCAAAGGTTTATATTTCTCAGATTGCTCTATATTTGGCACCATCTACTTTTCTTTAAACTCAGAGCCAATCTTTCTGTTCCTGCTGAAGGAAGGACAGAGAGAGGTTGTGGTTGCCATCACCATGTTTCATGGTGGACTGTGTTGAGGGTATTGTGATCCTACACACAGCGCTTTCTACTCAGACCAGAAAATAAAAGGAGCTGAATGGAAATCCATGCTAAACATTTTTGACTAATATTTGTTATAATTTAAGACAGCAAACACATGATACATTTTTTTAATATGTCACAAATCACAACAAAAATATTCTGGGGTTTGTGATTGTAACCTCAAGAAAATGAAAAAGAGAAAAGGGGTATTATTACTTTTGAAAGACCCCATTTTAACAGCCAGTATATTAGAATTTTATGCTATGAATTATCATAAAATTATAAAGGAAAACACCTGACTACAGAGTTTCTGATTCCTCTGAGAAGGTGTAATTTGATTTTCAATTTTTTCCACTGTAATGTGCATGTCGTGATTGACTGCAAATAGAGAGATGTATTCAAGCACAAACACACAAAACCAGTCTCACATCTTAATTCTTTGAAGTGTCTTCACATGTTCTTTTGTGACATATTAGTAGAACATTTATTTATTCATTTTGTAAATATAATCACCAGTTTAAGCTGCTTTACTGTCTTTTATATTCTTTATAATGGTCCTTTTTTCTGCTAAGTATTAAGATATTGTAAGTAAAGAAACTAAAATGCATAAGGAAATGTTCTGCCTTGATAATCAAAGCTGAACACGATGCTTTAATACGAAAACACTGAACTTTACTTCAAACAATTCCAATTAAAATTTTGACAAAAGCTATTAAGGTTTATTTAAGCCAAAGCAAGCCTGTTCTCTTTGATGGAAAAGAAGATCAGCAACTTGTTTTTATTTAGAAGAGAGGAAATAGCCCTTGCTTCTTGTCATCGGGATTAGGCAAGAGAATTGCTTTCATTTGTTTGACTGTTTGCAGCAAAAAGCGTGTTATTGTCAGATGAAACAAGCGATTGATTTCAACTGTCAGAGAAAATATCTTTGTAGAGAAGGGGAGAAGATTAAAGATGGTGTGAGGGGAGAGAACAAAACAGGAAAAAACAAAACAAAGAATACAGATGAAAGGAAATGCTGAAGGTAAATTGTAGGAGTCTTCAGTGCTGTGTTTGTGTTCTGTCAGCAATAACAGATTGACCCACTGTTGACCATTAGTTGTAGCTTATAGTATATTAGAACAACTCAGCATTGTAGCACAGTTTATCACAGATACGCTCCTTATGCATCCAAGGCCACGTGTCTGCACAGAAAGATACACACTTTTCACAAACATACAGAGGACTGCTTACCCCCACTTGCTCACTGCACCCATTTTGTTTGTCTTGCTTTAACACATGTTCGGCAGATTGCTGAGTTCATGAATTTGATATTCCCACCCGTCCTCGAGCTGCAGAATTTCTGCTGGAGTGTGTGCGTTTGCACCGTATGTGCGTGTGGCGTATTTATAGGTCAACCTTTGAAGCTTGAAGCTTGCAGAGGAATTTAAAAGCTTATCTCCACAATAAGGTAAATACAACCTCTCACTAAAAAATGCTGTTGGGAATCAGTGATTTTTACTGTCACATCTAATCTAGCTTTATGGCTGTGGATAGGCTAACCTTCACTGGCTCCAATACGGATCCCCACAAGATGGAGAAGTCTGAGAGCTTGGTCATTCAACCAACAAAAAATAAAGGGAATACTTTCAGATTACTAAAAATCATTGATATGTTTTTGTCAATCTTCTTTTTTTGCTTCTATATTCACAATGATTAATATACAATGTTGCACAGGAACTCAGGGAATCTCTGCTTGGCTCTAAAGTTTTTCCTCAATAGCATTTATTAGGTCATTGTTAGCACTGAGGCCAGCATTTTACTGCTATGCTTCACAGTTACTTGCTCTCATGGTGTCATCTCCAGCAACCATAGGCAGCTGTTTTCAAGGACACACCTTTTTACGACATACAGACAACGTTATAGAATAGCTGGTAAACATGGTGGAGCACAGAGCAGCTATAAAGTTAGGTATTTCTACAAGGAGTTGCTGAGGGATAAAAACACTCCAAAGAGTGTGACTTTTTAATCAGAAACCTCAAGACACACTACCTCAAATTAAAGATGCCGTTACTCAAAGTGCTAATAATGTAACATGAATCCAGTGATTAGACTGGTTTTGGCTGCCCACACGTGGCTTAACAATCATGAATTGCTAGTTTAAGGACCAAATGAAATGGGAACCAGCACACTGTCCCTAGTTTGTTATAGAGCTTTAAAAGTGACATTGCCAAATGGATCAATAATGTTTGACTTTACAGAAATAGAAATGGCAAATAGCTCTTAAAATGAGAACTAACCATTAGTCAGTTACTGGTTTCAAAGTGCACCATGGTTTTGGAACCTGTAATCTTTATGTTATCCTCCTCTTTTATACTGTGGTTCTTATATTATTTGTCTGTATCCAAAACTGCTACATCCCAGAGTAGATCGAAATTTTCTCCAGCTGTATAGAGCACAGTATAAAGTAAGACGACTTGTGTCTGCAGAAGCTTTTGTGATATGATCATTTAGTACTCAAGTACACCTTGTTTGAAATCCTTTTTTACTCTTGAGTAGTTATTTGGATGACTACTTGAGCAAAGGGCTAACAAAGAAATGCTTCTCTTAGTTGGGTACAATTTTCTGGTACTCTACCACCTCTGTCATTCATTGTGTCAAGCTATTGAAAGGTTGTAGATTTTTTTACTTCCATCTTATGACATCATTCTCTGACTTAATTTATGAAATTTAACATTTTCAAGGTGAGAGGATTAACAAATGTGTGTTTGAAGTGTGCAAAACAAACACACACACACACACACACACACACACACACACACACACACAAATTTATTGTATGTCTTTCTATCTTCATAAGGAGTTTGCATTGACTTCCATTCATTTTTTCATTTATTTACATAGCCCAACCCTTGCCCTAAAGCTAACTATTAATAGTACATGCCTAACACTAAACCTAAAAAATTCAATTCAAACCTTAGTCCTAAACCTAACCCCTAACGTCATTTATTCTTACTCGGTTTGGGCTTTGAGCTGCATAAGGAGCAGTCGGTCCCCACAACGTAGTATTTGTTAGGAAAGTGGTCCTTACACTGTTTCAAAAACAAGGCCACACACACACTCACGCATCATCAATCCTCACCAATCTTTGCTATCTCAGACAGCAACCCCTATTCCATGGTGACAGTGTTTGGGATTTACTCCCGAGGTAGCCTTGATTCTTTTGGGGCCACTCTTTGTATGTGTCCTTTTTGTGTGTATGGGGATGAGTCAAACTGAGCATGATAAATGACTCTTGATATCAAAAGCTTATCATGTGGCTGGTGAAAACACAGACTTTCCTCCCTCACCCAACTACCACCTTCTGTAGGTCCACTTAACAGTGGCCCAGCGATCAAATTACACTTTGGTTTTTGAGTTATAAATCATACGCTTAAGATGAAGAAACAAAAATAATAATCCAGCTAATTTCCGACCACGGAGGCCTGTACTCCTAATGAGAGTGCTAAAGATCACAAGGGGTGTGGAAGGCTTTATTGACATTGATCTGCTAATTTCAAACTCTGAACTTCGATCTGGCTGTGGACAGACCGGCAAGTCGATACAGTACACAACTTATTTTCACAGCACAACATAGCATGCAGCTGTAACACTATACATTAATAATTACAGTGTTCAAAGGAAAATGCTTCTTTTATAAAGCAGAAAATGTCAAGAGGTTTACAAAAACATAAAAAATAAAATGAAAGTTTGTTTTTATTTTTTATAATTAAGAAAATGTTGTGCATTGCATGGATTTGAAGATACCTTTTAAAACTTAGACTGAAAATTAAGGATTAAAAAAATAAAACAAATTTTGAGGGTACCTAGGTTGAGGCAAATGACTAATTGTAGATATAGCAATTTCCACATTAGGTTGTCCCTTTTTTAAAAGGTCCCTTTTTCTTTTGTCGCTTTAGTGTCTTATTACAACTCAGATCCAGTCTATATTGTTTTTCTACTGTTGTGTAAAGGGAGATGTTTGCTTTTTGAGGCATGAAAAGTAATTACATTTTTCTAAAGTTGGAGTGCTTGACTTCCAAAAATCTTTGGGTCATGTTCAGACATGCACTTTATGTAGGAATAAAATGTTAATTATTTCATTTGTAAGTGATTAGCAATTTGTTTTTGTAAAACAAACTTGCTAATCACTTCTTCAAGAAACCTTTGACCAGACATAGAAATCAAATTGGGAAATTAGGTCATAATGAGAAACAAAGACTTTCCATATATTTTGTATATAGTCACAGCAAAAAGACATTAAGGTATTTGCAAAATTTTAGAAGAAAATGTAATGGTGTAAAATATCACAGTAGCACACAGAGTTCAAAGTATTTTGATGTAAAAAAAAATTCATATACTGAAAATAAAGTTGAACTTTCCATAAACTATAGAGATTTATTATATTATATATATAAATAGCACCTCTAGCACAATGACACCCTTAAATAGATTACATTAAACATTAAACCTAAATTAAACATTTAATCCACACTGGAACAGAGTTAAAATATGTCAACCAGGGAGTGACAGAGGTTGAAAACCCATGCATGGGTTTATTTTCCAAAAAAAATGCAACTTTCTTTGGGGAGATATAAAATTTATAAGTTTAGTTTCACCAACATAAACTTTACCAGTGTTTATCAAAGGTCTCACACTATTTCCACTCTGATATTCATTCAAACAAAGCAAAACAATGTGAACTCATGCTTTAAAGCTACGTATTGTTTTTAATTGTAATTGTCTGTAAGTTAATATGTTTTCTTTAAACTATTTTTAGTCTAGAATGTACTGATATTAGATCGTGAAGACCTGCTTTTATCCAAGGTGAACACCCGAAGTGCCCCAAATCAAACTGCACTAGTTTGACGTTTTAAACAGTTTGACGGTGGACTGTCAGAGAGTGCAAGTGCTGGAATTGGAGAAAAAGACAGACAGAGAGAGGTTGTGGTATTTGTTCACTGTGTGATAAATATAGCAGGTGAGTGGGTGGAATAAAAACAACCCAACACTAGCAGGATAAGAGAGGAAACACAGGAGAAAGATATAATGACACTGGGAGCGAGGCAATATGACATAGAGATAATAATAGCAAGGCAGCGAGGAGGAAACATAATGACACTTAGGGAGAGATGCGATGAGACTAATACAGAGATAATTGTGGTGAAAGTAGAATCCAGGGAGAACAGGAGGGATAAGGGGATAAGCAGGACAAAGGTAGGAAGAGGAGGGGAGGGACGACAACAGCAGGGGGAATGGAGATGGAGACACTGAGCAGCAAGCAGGAAGAGATGCATTGAAATAAAGATGGTGATAATATGGGTGTAATAAAGAGTCGAGTGTGGTCAGGGGTTTGGATGGGGACAGAGAGATTGAGTGGGGAAATGGTGAGGTGGGGGGAGCACAGATAAACATAACATGGGACAAAAACAATGATTTTGACTCAGAGATAATGAAAACAAGGATGGGGTTGAGACAAAAGAAGGGGGGATGGGTTTATTGAGAGGATGAGGAAGATAAAACAATGGCACCAGAAAAACAGACAGCAGATTCCTTTCCTCTCATGTCCTGTCCTCTCCTCGCTACTTTTTCATTGCCAGTATTGAATCACTGCAGTCAATAGTTCTCCACTGCGTGACTTGGAAAGATGCATTTGATTTGTGGCCCAGGACACTGTGGAAAGAAGAGGCAAGCGTTTGATTTATGAGTCGGGGGACCTTGTGGTCAGGTTCTATTCGGGCACCTCACCTCTTTTGCTTTATCTCAGCAACAGAAATTTAACAGCCTGCATGAAATGTAGATTAATCCAAAAACTCTTTTTAGATACCACATCTGGCTAGATAGAGTTGTTGAACAGAAGTTAATTTTTAAGTGCAGAAGGGTTGGTTTCAAGTTGCTTTGGTTTGTTTGCTGGTGGTGGTTTTCACATGAATGGCAATCTGGGCTGGCCTCTCTACTGCCTAAACAATTAAAATAAAAACATGAGATTCAGGATGACATGCTGTGCAGTCTCTCGCAAGTCATGCAAGCGAGGCTCCCTACTCTCCGTAGCACACAAGGGGCACCTTCTTAGGAAGGCCAACTCCCCCATTGGCACAACTGACAGATTAGTTATATTTTTTTTATCTACAGCTTATAAACTTCCTTTCACAATACAATGTTGGGCATCTGTCCGTTGGGTCCATAATTGCAGCTGTTGCATGTCAACCGATCTGACCAGCATAAATGGAACAGAGATGGTGTTTAGCCCTGTGTTTTGGTGAAGACTGGTACAGACCTTAGGCTGTGTATGAATTCATGTCTGCAGCTTGAGTGTCCATGTGCTAATGACAGCACACTTTTATCTGCATGTGTTTGAGTGGCTGTTTCACACTCATCTTTCAGACACAAAGATTGTTTGATGTCACTCACATTGACCACTTTTTCTTTCTCTCTTTCTTACCTGCAATAGCTCAGATGGACTATTTTGTCCAAGTGTAGCAACTAAACAATAAAAAGAGCAAATAAAAAAAATGTATTCATCTGATGTTTAATATCATTAAAAGAAAAGGAGCATATAAGGTAGAAAATAAAAACTACTGACAGAGGATAAAACATTGGAACGCCAGTCCAATTTCTTGATCTATTTTATGACTGTAACACGTCATCAGACAAAAAGTGTGCAGACTTTTATTCAGATCAATTTCTCAACAAGTTACTTGTCAAATTGTAATGATCCAATCAGCAGAGTGTGGCTGTTTTGGCCAGAGAAGGTGAAAATTGAGCTTGTTTATGGTTTGCTATTTACCAGGTGGAAGGTCACCAGCCATTAACTGATCAGTGGCCTCCATCAGCAGGTGCTTCATGGTTGCCTCTGCAAAATATTTTTATTAAATTTGTCTAGTGGTGGAAAAGATGGTACAACTCATCTAGTCATACAGAAAACACAGTTGATTAGTTTTATACTGTGAAATTGTGTGTTAAATGATGATGTGTGTTAAACTTCATGTAAAATGAACTTTGTTTGTAAACTATATATAATGAGGAAGAAAAAAATCTCATTGAGATTAAAAATCTCATTTACAAGATTCGTGAGCTGCACATCAGCAAAACAAGATAAAAACAAGACAATTTGAACCTTTAAAACATCTCAAACACAACATGTGATTCTACGAAAACAAATCATATAGAACTGTGCTATGAGCTTCAAAAACAATGTTATAAATTGATTGAAATTCATTTAAACATTAATAAGCGCAAATTTGTAAGATGACCTAATTGCTGACAAAAATAATGCTATTATTGCTTCTGCTCAAATATACAGTATGTTCACCTATTTTTTAAGAATCCTCTTTGACATTTTGAGAGAAATCTTTAGTACTTAAAAGATATTTGAAGATATTGTTAGCATGCATGTTTTAGAAGGTATTTATATTTTTTAACAATTAATGTGTAAAGTGGATGAATAAACAAAAGGAAGATATAGTTAAATTTACTAATAGTTCTAAAGAAAACATCCATATTGTGCAGAATATGGCATTTGTGTTCTAAGATGAGATTTAGCTTTTTGTAAAGTGACATTGGAGACAAGGTAAACAGATGTTGTATAAATGAATTACATTTCTCAGTGGCAGGTAGGCTGTTTACTTATTTGACAGATATCCTAACTTGTAGAAAGTTGCCAGTGTATTTCTCAGTTTAGTATTAACTAAAGAGTGGGAGACTGTGCTCGTCTGATAGCCGAAACAAATCTGTGGTTTTACAACCAAAAAATACAGTATTTCCAGACAGTTTACCTCCCCACTGATATCAAATACAGCTGACTGACGGCTTGCAGGTACAGGAGAGAGCAGGTAAAAATGATGGAATGTCTCTAGGATTTTATTGGAATGAAAATGAACCACTGAAAGGCTCTGATGCAATTTATTTTTGAAACCATAACTTTTTAAAACAATTTTGCAACCTGAAACTAGAAATCAGTCCATGCCGTCTCTTTACTAATAAGGGTTCTTAAATCCAGACATGAAAGACTTTCTTCAGCTGCAACAACAAGTTGACATTGGTGATGCCGAGAAGTGCTAAAAAAAAATTACAGTCACGAAACATCTGAAGAAAAACCAAAAAACAGGAGAAGAGCTTGATGCTAGATTTACTTAGAAGCTAAGCAATGGACTTCTTAAAATCCCCGAAGTATGGTGCTACAATATGGCTTGCTGCAAGTGTCTGCTGAATTCTGCTTATCCCATCTGCTCAAGAGGAGGCAGAGGGGGATCAAGCAGCGGAAGGGATGGCAAAACGAAAGAGAGACAACTGAAGACAGAATGAGAGACGAACACAAATACGACTACAGGGGAGAGAGGTGAATTGGGTTGGAAAGACAGCGGAGAACAATCTGAAATTAATCTGGACACTCCAGATGGCTTGAAGTTTGTGCTTGTGCATGTGAGAACACACATGTATAGATGCTTTCCTGTAACTGGCAGCTTGTCCTTTTCAGCTTGTGTATAGAGATCAGTAGCTTGTGTATTTATGGGCTTCTGTGAATTTTGTGCCATTTCACACCTATGGGAACATCTGTTTTGTTACGGTGAGCATTGTTTTGATCCTGTTTGATGAAGAAAGACAGAAACACATACAAAATGTCCCCTATGTTCACTCCAAAGCCCATAAAAGCAGGTGCATTGATGCACCAAAATTTATCCATCGTAGCACACACATATAGATGTAGGGCTGCAGGGGAGCTGGTGCTTATCTTAAGCGACCATTGGGTGAGAGGTGGATATGTCATCTGTTGGTCCGTCCATCCGTCCTGTTTTCCTTCCTTCCTTACTTCCTTCCAACTAAGAACAATTTAAACGCATTTTTCAAATCTTTCACATTTCTGGGCTTTTACAATAACAAATTTTGTTGGACTATAAATTGTCCAAGAATTAATTGCAATAAATGATAATATTGTTGCTTTGAGATAATTTTCAAGCAATATAATGGTAATGGCATAATAATGGAAGAACACATTCTCAAAGATCAATAAACTTTAAATTCTAATGAATATTTAACACTGGAACTCAGACATTTAAAATATACTAAATAAATTAACAAAACAACAGAAACAACAAATAAAATGAAATATGAAGCCTCTGTAAACAAAATGTTCCTTCAAAAAAGGGCTAGTTGAGACTAAAGCACAACTTTTGTCATCCAGTTTTTGGTAGGAAGAGAAAAGTGATAAATCATGCAAATGGAAATGATTGAGTTTGTTTTAATTTATCATGCTATTAATTGATTTATCTCTTATTGTGACAGGCCTGGCTGTGTTTGATAGGACCACCTGCTATGACTTGACTATTAAAAAAATATGTAATTAACTTCCTTTGGCAATCTTCATAAGTGATATTGCATTGCGTTAGACTTTACAAGGTGGGTTTCATTGTATTTCTGTGACTGGGTTGTGACCAAGTTGATTGTTACCCCTTGAGTGCACAAAATATCTGAGTGTGGGAGTAAAGAAAGGTGTTTTCTCCCTGACCCCAGGTTATTAGATCAATAGTCATCACTATCTCAGATGCAATTACTGCTGGGTTTTATGTTGGATTTCCTCACACGCACTGTGTGCTACGTGCTCCGTTTATACTTCAGATGGAAGTCTATTTAGAGTGTTCATGAGAAGAAAGTAGCAGAGCTGAAATAATGGAGAAGGGAGGGAAAAGTGCTTTAAGGGGTTGTTGATATGGGGAAAGAGGAGAATAAAACCTCAAAGACTTGAGGCACAGCATGTCACAGTGTGACACCTTTTGTTTTCCCACACTGTCAACTTATTCTAGACTGCATTTCAGAGGAATGTGTTGTACTTTTGCCTTCAGTACAATAAATTCCTGTCTTAAGTTGCAAGTCACTTCTTAAAAAAATATTTTATTTTGTAAAAGCTTACAAGTAAAGATAGTATTAGTGTTATTTAATAAAGCATTGATGTTTAAAACTGATAAAGTTGGATTTGTATATTTTGTGAAAAAGGTCTATATATTTTTGTAAATACTAAATTTACCACATATTATACTCTGCTCAGTTTTTTTCCTGTGAAATTCAATTGACATTTTTACAAAAAAGAAGGCTTTATAACTAACCTCCAGTCTGTTCTAATAAATTAAGACCACTATGAGAATATTTCTAGACTTTATATTGTGTTGTAGGAAAATTGTTTTCCCTATAAAAATCCTAATATATTTGTTCTCATGTCTTTCTTGCAGCTGATTCCTGTGGTGGTGTAGTCCAAGGCCTGAATGGGACCATAGAGTCTCCTGGTTTTCCCCATGGCTATCCCAACTATGCCAACTGCACATGGCTGATAATAACAGGGGAGAGGAACCGAATACAGCTAACCTTTGTTACGCTGGCACTGGAGGAAGACTTTGATATTGTATCCGTCTATGATGGACAACCATCGCCTGGCAACTTAAAAATGAGGTTTGAAATTATTTTGATATTTTTACCTTCCTTCTTGTTACCGTTTTCTGTGCTTCCTCTTCTGTGCTTTGTAATGCTATGGACTGCATTTTGAGTTTTTCCTACAAATTCGTCCAACTTCTGCTTGGTGGAAACCTAAAAAATGGGAAAGGGGGCTGTCTGTGTCTTCTCCCCGAAGTTATTTCACTCATAGAGGAGTCAGGTGGAGTAACACCTGGACAGATTCCCAGTCCAATAAAGACTTGTATTTGCCAAGCAGTCATGAACACAAACCTACATCTTAGAGCAGTATAGTGTCACTCCTTTTGGATAAAAAGTAACCCATTAATGTCAACTCCACACAAAAAAGCGCAAACTGAGTTTCAGACCAACACCCTTCAAGCTGTGCAGTATCAGTGTCACACAACCTGCTGCCCCAAAATACTCTCTGATCTTAAGAGTTTGGTAACGTTGTTAATATTTATTTGAAAAAGAAATTATAGCTTTTTAGTATCAATAATGAACATCGAGTCCTCTTATTGCATCACTAATAACAGACTAATTGCAATTACGCCCTCAAGCTGCAAAATGATTAGAATTATATCCTTTTGCACTTTTTCAGTACTAATTTAGCATTGTTTCAAAAAGGGATTTCACAAAGTTATAGCTAAGGGACACCGACTGTTTGTCTTGATTAACTTATAATATTCAACAGGCTACATATCAATGAGTTTCTGTTGACAGTAAAAATCAGCGAATAATTTGCAAACTCAATATCCACTCCTCTGTGTTGGATCCACTTTTCTTTTGAGATAAATTTAAAACAGGGAGTCCAATAACTCCAGAGGAAATCATGAAAGGATGAAGATTATAAATACTAAAACTGCTAATGTGGGTAACATTGTTCAAATAAAATAAACTCACTAAGTGTAATTGATATTTTTATGATCATCTTTTCCTACATTTTGCTTGATCACAAGTATGGCTGGAATTATTTTTAATTAATTAAGATGTTTATTACATGACCAACCAATAGAGAACAATGTTAAGATGTCAGTACAAGTTAACCAAAATAAAATAGTCCTAATATTTCCCTTTGGACCTTTATGTGGATGTCTAGTATTTAAGACATTGTTAATTATTTTCTTATCAGTACCGTATGTTTTAAAAAGCAGATACACAGACTTAAAATTTGTTCTTGACTTTAAAAAAGTATTTCATCCCAATATCAGGGCCTTTCTATTTCATGGGCAGTAATAATTGATATTTGACGACTTATGGCAATAAGTCTACAGAAAGAAAGTGTGTTGATTCTGTCTTTAGCTCCACCATTCTACATATTGATTTGGATTCCTGTAGTTCCTATAGGAATCATTAGTAGAGTTAGTAGAGAGACAATTAGACCTTTATCAGGTGGACTGAATAAGGCTAATTGGAGTAGAAATATTTGTTAGGAAAGCATGTGGAAATGTGAACCATAACACAGATATTAATATATTGGGGTTTGATAGAACATATAATGTAAAGTTGGGTGAGGACAATGCAAATAACAGAAATGCCCAGAAGCATTTCCTGTCAAACTGAGTCCACTGCAATAAGAGAACGGAAACTCCTCTATTTAACAGTTTACACATTTACCCAAAACAGTCACATGCACACACATCCATCCATTGTCATACACAGGAGGGATGCTGGTACCTGTCACCACCTGTCCACAGGCGAGAGGCGGGGTCACCAGTCCATCGCAGGGCAACACAGAGACAGACAGGATAAACAATCATGCATACGCACACGCTCACCTAAAGAGAGATCAATTAACTTGACCTTGTTTAACCTTGTTTTAAATCTGTACATTAAAACCACAGGGAATTACATTTAAGCTGTTTTGTATAATTATTCTTAGATATCCTCAGTCTGAAGAAAAACCAAACATTTCACAATTTTTGATTGATTTTAAAATGAATATTTTATTGAAGAAATCCATTGACTGTGAAAACCATCCAAAGTAAAAAATGAAGTAAGTCGAATTCTATCACCAAGGATTCAACATAAAAGCATATGCAGCATGCTCTGAGATGTGGAGTCACTACAGCAGTGCAGCTTAATATTTTCGCATGTTTAAAATTTCTAAAACAGTAAAGATTTTGTTGTTTCATCCGATGATCAACAAAAATGCTCAGGGATCTGTGAGGTTTTGATGAATGGGCAGCACTCCTGCTTGGTGAAAGAGGTAGGAATTCTAATATTGCTTCAGAAAGGGCAAAGAGAACAAAATATACAGTACAGAGCTGGTAAAATGAGGATATCTTATTCATAGTGCTCTGTGTGCGTAGGAGGGATGAGCTGGGAATGCACCAAGTGTAAGGGTGTTGGTACAGTTAGATTTTTTTCTTGAAAACACTTCACAGCTATGTCATGTGTCATTGTTTAAAAGACATTTTTTTCTGGGTAGATGAGAATAGCCTGTACAGCTGCTGATTGAAAGAAAAAAAAAAAGATCAGATCGGGATCCTGTCTCCTGTTTTGCGTTACAAAAGGCTTAGACTGCTAAAGGATAACATATAAAGATATTTTGTGCAAGATATTAGCTTACATCAACACAGAGGTTGTCCATTACTCAAGGCTATATACAGTGTTTTGAAGTGTGCTTTATTTCAATAAATCCACCATTTGCTTTCCTGCACTTATATTGTTTTTCACCACCTTTTTTTCTAATTTATTTTTTGAACAGTTTGTTTGTAATTTATTCTTCTAGCAATAATAAATTAAACTAGTGAACTGGCAGAGCAAGAAAAAACAAAATTATCGTCTCTTCCACTAAAGCTAAAAAAAGGTGGAAGTGAAATAATACTCTCAGACATCAGTGCATGTTTGTAGCCTTTTATTAAGCAATGTGACATTTTTGTCAGTCTCGTAGGAGAATGAAATAATATCTTATTCCCTATCATAATCTACGGTGGCAGAAGTTAATTTTATTAACCTGTGTTTAATTGTATTGTTATTATTTCAACAGGGTTGGGAGAAGTCCTAAACATGTTGTGTTTTTCTACTGTCTACTTTTCAGAGGCACAAGAAGGACTAAAAAAGGATTTGTTTGTACTTAGTTGCTTGGCCCTGATGAGATGCAGCAAGATTATTTCGTTAGATCGGTAGTCTCAAGAGACACAATACAGATTCATTAACTTATTAGCCACTTCACTTACTTACTTTCAAAGTAGTTTCTAAAAAGCCCAGCCTTTTAGTTATTGAAATTGCTTTCTATCACAACAAAGAAGATAGAAGGGATGTGAAAATAAAATGAGGGAAGGGAAAATAAAAAGTCATTCATATTTGTATGTGTGTACCACTTCAAATACAGGTGTATCTAATTAAAATTGGAGCATGGTATGAAGATTAATTTAATTCATTAATTCAGTTACAAAAGTCAAACTCTTATTATATGGATACATTACGCACAGAGTGCCATTTTTCAGCCATTCAATTATTTTTGCTTTGGTGAGAAATTTCACCTTAGATAAATAATCAATTAAAGTTCCGATGCAAAAATGTCGGCCTCTTGAAAGTACATCATAAACTGTACAGCTAGTGCCCTCAATACAGTGTTTGGGACTCTTTTGCATAAATTTCTACATTATTGCGGTGTGGAATGAAGGCGATAAGCTTGTGTTTCTGTCGAGGGCTAAAGGAAGCCTGGTTTGATTTAAAGAGCCCTTCATCTCGTCTGCATTGTTTTGTCTGATGTCTCTCATGTTCCTCTTGACCCCATTAGCTACTTTCACTAAACATTTCCATCATATACCTGCAAAGATGAGCCACCTCTGAGCTGCCTCTGGCAATTCATAAATCACAAGTGTAGATCGTGATATCCTGCAAAGATGTAACCTTTCAGAACGTGTGGAACAACAGGAGGTGCTGTCATTGGCATCAACAACAGAACAATGCTTACAATCTGTGTTGAAAGTATTCCCATTCTATTCTTCTCGAAACAATAACCTCAGATGAACCAGTTGTACATATTGTGTTGTTGTTAAATAATCGCACATATTTTTAGACAGTTCAATTCTCTGTCCTTCGCCCAGGTGGGACACTTCTGACATGATCTCTCATTCAGCTTTAAATAAGGAAAGCAACAGTTGTTGCACCGACTCCACCAACAGTTCACACCTTGTGAATCTCACTTTTCTTTCCAGTCCTAAAAAGGCTGTGTTTATCCTTATTGTTCATGCATCTTTCTGTACTACCCGTTATTCTTCCACTCAACTTTCCAGAGCCATCTCTTATTGTGCTTCAGGACAGCACTCTGAATATTTAGCATCTTTGGAAATTACTTTTTTTTTTAGATGTATATGTTCATTTTATCTAATGAACTTTAAAATAGATTGTTTTGATGTTTAGAGATGGAAGATGGAGCATATCAAAATGATTTCTTCCTGCTTCTTTTGATGAGTGTATCCTCAGCCTCATCAGGATACATATAGCATATGCATTACATAACTATAAATTAATTACTGAAAGGAAACAAAAATGCTGCAGATAACTGTTTTGGCAATGAACTAAGAAGAGATGCCAGCTGCAACCTTACCATGCTATGATTTGCATCATCTGCCACCAGAGTTATTTGGTACCTACATTTTTCGAGTGACTCAAATATGCTAAGTGCATTTCAAATGTTCCTCCAGGTCCTCCATGTAAAAAAAATATTTAAAAAAATAGTAGAAAACTGGTGTTTTTGTAGCTTGTTGCTTTAAGTGCAGTGAGCTGTTACAATAAGTCTATTCCCACAGCTATTTAGATCACGTAAGAGGTTCTCTATTTTCTCAATGTAGCTCTTCTGTTGATGTTAGCACTTTTCTCAAAACACTGTGCAGGGACAAGTAACATATTGCCTAGTTGAGCCCACTAACCAGTCTTTGTTTTTGCCCTGGGGGTCTCCAAAGCACCAACACTCTTGTTGTATCCAGCTACATACTTAGATTTATGTCCACTATCAAAGACTTCAACTTATCTTTACGTTAAATAAATTGGGCTGACAATATAGGGCCTGATTTCAATTATTCTTTTGTCACTACTTGTCTTCCTGAGCTCCAGTTGTTGGTTAGCTGAAAAATCCTCCTCCTCCTCCTTTCTGGTTTCTTTCTGAATACTGAGACTTGCTGAAATCAACCAGTCAAGCTGTCGACATGGACAGTGCAATGAAGCTTTAAGGAGCTGCCTTCTCTGTCTTTGCTCAAACAGAGGTGCACATAAGGCATGGGATATACTCTGTCTTCGTTTTGCACTCACTGGTTTTACTGCCCTCAGAATTTTGTGTGGGAAACACTGCAATATCATATATAGAAGAATTGTTGAACTGCATCTGTGCCCCCTTCTTACCAGTCCCTGCTGTGCGTCAGCAGCACTAACTCTGCTCCATCCCACTCACTCTGATGGCTGATGTCAACAGTGTGAAAATATTTATCTCAAACTGAAGAGCTTGTCTCTTACTCAGACATTATTACCTCTGTTATATGTCTTAGAGTAGAAACGAAACTTCATCCATCTATCCATCCATATCTATATCTCTCTCTATATATATAAATATAGATGTAGATCTATATGTATAAATCTCTCTAAATATCTCTCTCTCTCTTTGTGTATATATATACTCACACAGCTCTGTAAAAAAGAGTCCACTGCACTGAACCCCATTGAAAACCTCCTGGTTGTTCCACCACATATTGTTTTCTGAACTCTTCCTGAGTTAAAACCTAATGAATTCATTTACAGAATTCATTATTCTGTAAATGAATATGAATTTGTTTTCTTTGCGTTATTTGAGGTCTGAAAGCTTTGCATCTTTTTAGTTATTTTGACCATTTCTCATTTTCTGCAAATAAATACAAAATTTTTGCTTCGACTTTCAGAGACAAGTTGTCAGTAGTTCATAGAATAAGAGAACAATGTTCATTTTACTCAAACATATACCTATAAAAGTAAAATCAGATAAACTGATAATTTTAAGGGTTATTTCCAGAGCTGTATGTATATAGAAATAGATATACAGTAGATGGATAGATGGAAAGTTTGAAGTCACCCCTAAGCTTTAACCCACAGGTGTTAAACTCCAGTCCTCTAGCGGCCGCTGTCCTGCAGTTTTTAGATGTGCCACAGGTACAAAACACTGGAATGAAATGGCTTAATTAAATCCTCCTTGTATAGATCAGTTCTCCAGAGCCTTGCTAATGACCTAATTATGCTATTCAGGTGTGGTGCAGCAGAAGCACATCTAAAAGGTGCAGGACTGCGGCCCTCAAGGACTGGAGTTTGACACCCCTGCTTTAATCTGTTGAAGAACACTGGTAGTTTCTAGTTACAAGATCAGAACATATTTGAAAACATGCTTTTCTTTCAAAGGCATATTGAGAGGACTGTATTGAATGCACAACCTTTTCTTGTGTATTTGACAGTGAGAGGAGTGTATGGTGTTCCTGGAATGTTTGTGTGTACGTGTGCATGTTTTCCATTTCAGCAAAGTTCTTTAATGTAAAAAACAATCATAAATAAATCAAAATTAGTTGCTGGATTATTTGGTTCAGTAACTCAAAAAAACAAAAAAACTAAAACAGAATCTCTTGGACCTGGATAAAGACATGCACCAAGTTCTTCAAAGAGCTTGTCAAGTAGGTTATTCTAAGCCTCTGGGTGGAGATGCCACAGTTATTCTGTGGACTCAGGAGGTTTTAGATTGTTTTTTCTCTAAGATCAAGGTTCTGTGATATAAATCATACCTCCAAAAGAACTTTAAAAACATATTTTCAGTAGTCAGACAAGCTGTGAACATTTGCTAATCCTTGACCGTTAAATTCATTGCATGGAAGAGGGAAACTATTTGCATGGCATTGACACATGTGTTGAACTACCTTCCACTTGTTTCAGATCTTTACTGGCTTCATTCCAGTTTGACGTTGACGGGGACACAACCCAAAGGATGCACACGACCATATAAACACATGGGCTGAGAAACTAACCAAAACCAACTCCTTACAAAAAGAAGGTTGCAGTTCACTCTCAGCCCTGCTGTGTGGGTTGACTTCCCTGCAGAGATAAAAATAATCAACTAGGCTAATTATCTAAGAAAGTTGTATGGACCAGAAATTATGGTACAAAACAGATAGCAGAATTTGGGAAGTGGCATCTCCTCATATTATTGATGCTTATAGAAAGGGAGGCAGTTACAGTTTAAAGATGTTAACTTATTCATGCATATTAAAATATTACTTGTGATGACTTACGATAAATCTGCAGTGTCCTAAGTGAGTATCAGTGAGATGCATTCCTCATGATATGTCATAATAAATAAAATAGCAATTTTTGTACTGTGTGTACTGAAATAGTAACACAGATGAAACCTATTGGAAGAAGCTCTGGATCCATCCTTTGATTTTTAAGGAGCTTATTGCAAAGCCTAGATGCACCAGAAATTTTTATTTGACCGAAAAACAGTTTTTGCAAGAGTTTCAAAATCTTTTGTCAAAAATAGCAACCTTGACTGACTTGACTGCTCAAGTTGCCGTTAAGGTAGAGTTTTGCATAAATTAGAAAACATATTTTTTGGTATGCAAATGTCTTCTTTTTCTTCATGGAGAGCATTCGCCACAGCCTGCATGGAATATGTAAGCAGTTGTAAAACCTGACATTTTATGTTATACGAGCATAATCTTTGTGTCATACAAACACAGCAGCATTACTGTGATTATCACTCTTCCTTTCATTATTGGCATACATCTTAAATTTAAACGTGTAGTACTTTTTTCCTGGTTTGCTTGGCCCAATTAAATACTTGAATCCATTGTGGGTACCCCGGGTGTTGGAACACCCCCAGAGCACAACCATCCAATTGCAACCCCAGTTTTAATGCACTTCAGATAGACACACCTGAATTCATGACAACATTTCACATAGCATGGACACCAATGCAAACAACAGGGACAAAGGCAGGGAGACAGAGTGCAGGAGTTGCTACATTGCAGCATGGCCCTCTTTTGCTCCTGGCGCTGCTGGCTTGGCAGGGACTGGTGGTGTGTGGTCACCTTGGAGGCTTCCCCTTGTGTTTTGTTGTTTGTATGGGGTCTTGGATCACTCAGTAGTGTGTTGGATTCCTGGCTAATGGAGGAATTATGAGACTTATCTGTAGTTAAATGTTTTTGGGTAAACCAATGTTTAAACTGGGCTGTCATCGCAAAGCACAGCTTAGCCTCTGTTAGCCTTAGAAAACAAAGCTGACAAGAACACATTTTTTCCCCTTTTAAACTTTGAGGATTTAGATCTCTTAAATTAAGTTAACTCAGTTCATTTTCTACATGGATAGTTGTTATATTTATTCTTCCTCTCAGGCTTAACATCAGTCTTTTTTATGCTCTGGGATATTATTTGAAATATTTTGCTGAAACTGGCTCTCAGATCATCATCAGTAAGTAGGAAACGAGACTACAAAAAAAAACAAAACAGGAAAGGTTAACAAGAATATGTGCAAAAGAGTGGAATGACAACTTATTAAATAGTTTTGGAAGATTTAGCAGTTGCAAGACTTGTTTGTCCTTGTCTGTGACCTCAAAGTCTTGTAAATCCTTTATAATAATGGGGAACATCTGTCAAAGACAAGATGACAGGAGCCGATGCAGAATAGATGTAATAAAATTTTAGCTGTAAATGTGATGTGCTAAAACAACCCAAAGTATCACTTAATCTTAAATGAATCTTCCTTCGTTACGTCTTCTATTTCTTCCTTCCTGAATTAAAATCAGCAGGTACAATATTTAATGTTTTCTGCTTAGATTTATAAAATTAAACAAGGTGTCAGTTGGTAATGTTGGACAAAAACGTGTCCCTGCTATGTAATAGCAAAGTTCTTGTTTACTTAAATTTTTCTCTCAGTTACATCAAGTTTGCAGATTTCCAGCACTTTCTTGTTAATCTTTTTCAAGTAGCTTAGATATTTTCTCCTATAAAGGTAAAATAAAGAGGTTGTTGAATCATATCACATTTGTTCCACAAACAAGGCAGAGCACAGACACACCCAGATAAATCATAAAATCACTAACGAGCCCTCGTACATAATTAGTCACCTACTTACAGGCACACCAAAATGTTGAAAAGAAAAGTTTACTCTGAAGGTCATTTTAAGTAAGTGTAAGTAGCATGTAGCAAAGTAAGCTATTTTCCTCTGGATTGCAAGAACAGTTTATTAGAAACTTGGTTTTCATTTCACATAAATGAAAACAAATATTGCCAGCTTCCCTTTTCACTAAGAAATACACATATGTACTGTAAAGATGTGTTAAAATGAATTGCAGTCCAACATCACTAACCAGGTCAAACATCGATTTTGACAGAAGTCATTTTTCTACATGGCAAATAATTCAGTAGTAAGTGTCTTGTTGTAGATTAATAGAAACAGTTCATTTTGATTTCAAAGCTAAATCGGAGAACATTTAGTGACTAGAACATTGTTGCAACTAAATCCATCAACAGCTACATATAGCCTTGTGTTCAGATTCATAAGTGTTGATATATAGTATTTTGTCTAATATTATCTAACGCTTAAATCATTTTTTAACGATAAAATGATTTTGTTCAACAAAAACAATTATTTCTCATCTTTGTTACAAACATGGCCTCACATAAAAGCTACTCGCTATAAATTTTTGAAGCTTCAGTAAAAACTGAAGGCACAAAGGAAAACCACATAAAAAATGCAACGTTTCTAGTTTAGATACCACCTTTTCTGGTAGAGGGAAACCAAATTGAACTGATTACATCTAGCTGCAAATTGCATTTATGCTCAAACACAACTCAGATTACAGTGACTGTAAAACGGACACACTTTTTGAAGAAAATAGGCCAATGCTAGATAACCAGGCAATGGAACTAATCCAGGAGTATGGAAGGGGAGAAGTAAAGTGAGAAAGAACATGGGGAGGGATGAAGGTGGGACTTCAGAGGAAAAGAGAAACACAGGACCATAGAAGGACTTAAACCTACTCACACACACACTGCATACACACAGATGGAGGATACTAAAGCTAGTAGAACTAAGTCCCTCTGCGCTTGGTAGGTCTGTCCATCTGTCTGTGTCCTATTGTATCTTTGATAATTCTCTAAGCTGCTTCTACTTGTCACCAACACATCAGAAAGTTGAGTACACTTTCACTGTTCTGCAGAGACTAAAACAGGCACTGAAACTCAGCATGATGCATGATTTATACCTTATAAGCATTTTTTCATTCTCTCGTTCCTTCATTTGCCCACCCAACTGAGTTCTGCAGCGTCAGTGGCTAACAAGATTATAAATGTGCTCATCACAAGACGGCTTAAACAAAAATTGTGAAAACTTATGCTGTGAATATCAAAGACTATTTTAGGTTTGAAAGAAAAGTTTTAAAAAGTGTGTAGATGGCTGCATTAAGGAGATTGGCAGCTGCAATCAGCACAGAGCCACAGTGGTTGTAAAAAAAAAATACATTTACTCCTGTGGCATAATACACCTCTCTCCTTTTCACATGAATGCTCATTATGATCTAAACATTCAGTTCTAGGAAAAGCATGCAAAATGAGCCTGTACATTATGCAGGTAATTATTTCTGCAGGGTGCCCACCTTTATATGTCAATTTATACACATCTTGTGATGTTTTTGTTGGAATGCAGCAAATTATTATTGTTATTGTGCAATTATATTATCAACAAAGAGAAACACACCTTACACGCAAATACTTACACCTTAAGGCAATTTTGAATCACCAATTAACCTAAAATGAATGGTTTTGCATTTTGGGAGAAAAAGGAAAAACCCTCAAGTGTTTGCAGAAAACGAGCAAACCTCTCACTGAAAGACTCCAACTGAGATTCAAACCTGCCATGTTTTAGCTACGCGACCCTCCACACTGGCTCTTAACTATTGTAGCCAGAATCAGTAACACATTAATACTGATTAATATTTTTTACAGTTATAAAAATGAGAATAAAGGTTAGTTTTAACAGTTCTCTCTCTAATTTCTTCAAATTTATGTATCAGATTTACACAATATGGCTAAAAGGTGTAAATAGTTTATTTTGATTGAATTTATTGAATCATTAAGCTACAAAGGATGTTACTTTTATTATCTATGGATTTTATTCTTCATTATTTTTTTATACAGTATGTAAAGGACTTAATTTGTCTAGTTGTACCAAAAATATTTTCTTATCATAAAATTTGTGTTTTTCTTTAATTTGAAGTCTGAAAACATAAATATAATTGTGGTTCCTTAATTTCACAAAAAAATAACTAAATAAATAATAGCAATAATAATGGTATGAATGTCCCATGATAAAGATCTTGATTCTTAGCAATGATCTGGCTTATTATTCTATAATAATGTTTATACTAGTTCATGCCTGCTGTATTTTAAAGGCCTAAAGTCTCAGAAGCTCAATAAGTCATTTCATAAATAGTGTTGATGGGGCGCACAAGGACCCCTTGGTGTTCTTTATGGTATTGTTGATGATTCTCCAGTTTCCAACAAAGCCAGGAGGATTTTGCCAGCACAGAAATGAATTTATTGTATCATTGTCAAGAATAAAAGTCGCTCGAAGGATCTATGGTCGCTGCAGCAGGCTGTGGACTGATGCTGAGATCAGCTGTTGGGCTGGACGGTGGGACTGATGAGAACATTTAGATCTGCAGGCTCCCTGCCTCACCAAACACCTGTTACTGCTGAGAGACAGCAGGTGGGTGAGTGATACAGAACCAAAGATGGAGCAATAAAATAAATAAATAAATAAAAAGTCCAGGTAGAGAGAGAACAGAGAAACTGAGATTTAGGCGAGTGGAGGGATGCCATGTGAGCAAGGATGAAATAGAGGGAAAGCATAAAAAAGACATTGTAAAGCATATACGTACAAGTAGGTAGTTTTCACTCTGACCTGAGATGAACTAAAATGTTATATTCACACACACACACCCACACACACCCGCACACACCGGGATAACTACCATCCTTGGTTATTATTTGCCACAGATTTAGTTTTGGCTCTGTCACTGAGGTTTTACTTCAGCAAAACATCTGACTCAGTTTAGTTTTAACACTTAGATGGAACATAATGATTGATGGTTGATAGTGAAAGGGCACTGAAGCAAGAGCAAAAAGTGTGGGTCAGCAAATATAGCATGAAGAAATCAGACTGAAAGAGGAAAAATTGCAGCGGTTTCAAAATCTCCCTCAGAAAACTCTCAAATTCTTTATAGAACAATTCCAGATGAAGCTTTTACATGCTGTCTGATTGGCATGTCTTTATGTTAGATTTAATGACCAAACTAATGTTGATTAGGTCTAATTTCTTTTAAAGTGACTCTGAACAATCAGTGCAGAAAACAGCTGGGATGTTGATGGTGTAAGAATGTGGGGGGATTATTTCCTGCAGACTTTGGGTCTCAAAGTAACAACTGAGCCTTGTTATTATGCCACTGAACACTCAACCATATCTATTCCTTTGTGACCAGAGTACCCATCTTCTGATGGCTCCTTCTACCAGGATATCAAAGTTCAAATAACGTCAAGCAGGTTTCTCTGAACAGCAAAAGGTTTGCTGTACTCTAATGACGTCCAGTCACCAGCTCTCAGTCCAATAGAGCATGTTTGTTGTAGAATGGGACATTGACATCATGGATGTGCAGCTGACAAAACTGCTGGAACTGAGTGAAGCCATCATGTCAATATGGACCAACATTTCTGAGAAACCACAATAAATTCTGGAGGGAACATGGGTTTCAACCCAGTGACTATCAAGGTGTTTAAAAAGACCATTGACTTGTTAAGTGGTTGTTGAATGTGCCTGGATGTCAGGATTATATTGTCTCTGCTCAAAGAAGGTGGCCAACATCCAGCATTTCAAGCCTTTGATTTTTATCAATTTAGTGATTTTTGTTGTTTTTACTGCATGAATTTTTTTCCGGCTTTTGTTTTTTATATATTAAATCAACTATTTAGGAATCAAGCAATTACTCCAATGGGCATATTCCTATTTTACAGTAATCATGAATCATACCTTAAATAAAAGACCTTACCTTCATTTTCATGATGTCTATTTTTTCAGTGTTGCCTTTCCTGTTGCTAGGTGTGACATACTTTGACAGTGGTAGAGTTTCTTTCCATTTATTTTTAATGTCACAGCTGTTTTCAAAGTGGGAAATGAATAAAGTAATCCTTTAAATAGTTTCAATTCAAATACAGGCTTTGCAGTCACGTTTAGTAATTGTTAGGATTACTGCAAGAAGGGGTAATGGAAAAGAACATTTTAGCAACAGGAATAAACATGATAAATAGTTCAATAAGAAATTACATTTTATTCTGAATAGCGTTTGTAATTCGTAATGGAAAAATGACTTAGAATCCAAAACAAAGTGTTTGTCTTTGGTACGAACAAGGTCACTGTGCTCACTGTCGTCATCCTCTCTGAACAGCATTTTTCATGAGTCTGTGGTTGTGTAACCGGCCTGCAGTCTGATTTACCTGTAGTGGAATAAACAAAATCAGTGACTTTCCTACAGGGAGGGATATATTATCATATTAAACATCCTCATTTCCATCTGGAGACTCCGGTCAGAAATTACCTCAGATCCGTGTAAATTTTGATTTTCTGACTTTACAAGATAACAGATCTATAGAAATAATTTCTCTCCCTTTCTCCCTTCCCTCAGGCATAATTGTTGATTTATTTTTTGCATTGAAAAATAAAAATCATACATCATAAGTTGCTGTAGCGTTTGCAGGCATTTCCATGCGAGGCCTCTGGCACTTCTTTCCACACTGGTTGACTGGCTGACTAACCAGCTGGCTGAATGGCTGGCTGTCAATTCAGAACATCTGAGCTGGCATTTATCCAGAAACATCTCCTGCTGTTTTTGCCCCCGCAGGGTATTTGCTGAACAATAATACAGAATCTACACTTCCTGAGAATACGGATAAAAAGAAGAAGAAAAAGAAAAAAAGGGTTGTTTGTTTTATATCAAGGTGTAGAGGCTGCCTGCTAGAAAGCTAGTTTGAAATCGGTCCAAAAAAAGCCTTTGTTCAAGAGCAACATCAATGTGCAAACAGGAAAACACTTTGATGTGAGAGGCAAATATCAAATGATTCTCTCTGTTTTCCATAACCCTTTTTACCCTAAATCCTGCACACTCTAGGAAACATATAGACATAAACAGAGATATTGTAATAAACAACCATAAATATCAATCATTTTAAAAACTTTTTTCTTTATTTGAATATTACACAAATACTTCACAATCTGGGTATTATTATTATTTCTCTACATGGAGTTGTGGGTGTATTAATTAGTTTTTGGTTAAATTTATTACAGTGTAACATAGAATTGTCCTGGTTTTATTTGGTCTCCAAGTTGTTTAAATTTTGCTTCACAAGCTCACAAAATCAGCTTTCTAAAACAATCTATTATTGTTTTCAGCCATATTAGTCTGACAAAAGAACATATATATTTATGCAACACTCATGCAACTCAGTTCAGCTTTTTTTATATAGCACCGATTCACAATAAATGCCATCAAAAACACTGCATTCTACCCACATAGGTTATGGCTTAGAAAGTCATTAAACATAATAAATTAGTCCTGTGCTTCATTTATACATCTGTTGAAATTCAATATGCAAATGAAAAAGAGTTAATGTAACTTTTCCGAATTTCCATACCAGTAAATCTGGACCCTGTCCGAAACTGTAAAAAAAAAAACAACGAAAAAAACTCATAAAGTTGCATAACTTATACTGTAGGTGAGGTCAACACATAAAAGTCCAGATCTAATGTCAGCCTGTCCATTCTGCAAACTAAGTCAGCTCTCAGCAGAGAGAGACATGAATTCATTGAAAGTTGTTTGGAGCCATTAATGATCAAGCGATGAGTGTTTTATCTGAAGTGATGTTAAACTATTACACTAAATAAAACCAAACACTAAATAAAACCAAACTAACTAAAACTTAGTCTCGCAAAATAGTGTTTTTCAAAAAGAAAAGATTTAGTGCTGTCAAAATTTTGGAATTTGAGAAAAAAAATTACATTTGAAGAAAAAATAAAAACTATGTCCTCAGGTTTACTCAACTAATTTTTACAATATTAGCTCGTTTGCTTTCAATTATGGGAGTATAGCAGAAGCTAATTCGCATAAGCAGGCATGTCAGTATCTATAATTTTCACCTCATTTATTTTGATGTTACAGTGTCTCCTATTTTTTTTTAGGTTACATTTACTTTTTTGTGAGTAAGCAAGACAGTTTATTTGGTGGAATTAAATGTGAGATAAAAATTGTCCTAAAATTAGAGTGCAAAAAAAACCAACTGTAGACAGGAAGTGTTTGCTGTCTATGTGCTCATTACCACTGTTATTACTTTTTCTGAAGTTTTGACTTTATCTAAAAATGAAATGTTTTACTTTTGACTACCAAGTTTGAGAACCCATCATCTGCTGTTTAAAACATTTTGGTCAATATTTGGCTTCATAGAAGATAGGAATATTGTTTGAGCATTTTGTCAACTATCTTAACTAGTATCATACTTTGCTAAATAGAGAATCACAAGGACAAGGCTGTTCTTTTAAATAAGTATTTATTTCTTAGATATTGCCATATTTATAAATGTTGGTGGACGTTGAAAGAAAATATCGTAGGAGTATTTAAATGTCAAACTGGCTTGTGTGGGCCTACATTTGTGGATAATTGGAACATTAAATTCTGTAGTGAGTGTGTGTGTGAGGGGGTGGGTGTGTGTGTGTGTGTGTTTGTCTACACATGTTAGCTTGCTTCTATCTCTGTCTCCTTCTGCTAATTTGTTTAGAAAGACTCGCTGTTAATTACAGGCTTATAAGATGAACTCAACCTAGCTGGATTTTTCCTTATTACTGTGCAAATTGTCAGCAGGTGTGTCCATATAGATCATACAGCACGCAAAGCTACACAGCTGGATCTTATCCACTGCATAATTAAGTGTGTAAATGTCCGTAAAAACAGAAATGCCCTGCGAATAGTGAGATAACTGAAAGGATTCTTCCTGCACTTCAGATAAACCTGTCGGCTTGCTTGTTTCTCTTACTGTCTGAATTTTATTCTTGACTTCTGTGAACTGAGCTAACTATTCTCACTAGAGGATCAGGGAAATGCAGAGAAGAAGACATCTTCCTGTTTGTCAGTATGGAAAAGTTCTTTGGATAAGTAGAGAAAAATAGTGTAGTCCTTCCAAAACTAAACTCATATCTGCCAAAGACCCAGCCTGCTTTGCATAATTTTAGCCCTCTGGTTAATTACAGCACAGCATAGCACCTGGCTGGACTTTGAATGTATAATTCATTTTTTATTTTCCTGCAGAAGATGTTATGGTTACTATAGCAACTAAAGATATTTGTGACTGAAGATTGACAGCTGACGGATCAACTTCACACAAAGAGCCACCTAGATGGACAGTTTTCTCTCCAGTGCTATCTTTTTCTTATATAACGATTTTCCCTTTTCAAAGTTGGCTCATTTTTCCTCTGCCGTTCTACGCTAGAACACACTTTCTATCTTTCAGACTGACTTAGGAGTTTATAGAGGAATGTTTACGTATCAATCCGATTTAAATTTCAAAGAAATGTAGGGCAATCTTCTTGGAAATGAGAAGAGGAAGAAAAATGGAGGAAAAAAAACAAGTTTGAGGGGATTCAGAAGAAGCAATGAAGGAGAAGAGATAATGGTGTCAAAAGAGAGTATAAAGTTACATTCAAGAGGTCTAAACTCAGAGTCACACTGAGGATTTTAAAAACAGTGGCAGAAGAAAAACGTTAAACCGATTAAGTCTGTGAATATGTTCCGTCTTTTATTATTGTGTTTTGACTGATTAATTTAAGCATGAAAAGACGTTTTGTTCAAGATGACATGGGAATAAGTGGCAATAGTTAAGAAAATAATTACCAAATTAATACAATGTAATTCTTTTCATACAAAATCATTTGAAATACAGCATGAAGGAATGTTTTTCACTTATAAATATTTATTCTACTGCGTCTTGATTTAACAGTTTTTCCTTCATGTCAGACACTTGAATTAGTTTATATAACTGCAAACACAACCACTGGAGATGAACGATGGCATTGCACGTTCTCACCAAATGTGAGTATTTTGGAACAGTGTTTGTAAAAAAGCTTGATCAAATCTCACTGCTCATGCTCATCTTGAACAAAGTGATCTTAATTAATTAAATCATTAGATTAATAAATAAAAAACTTTATTGATCTAAAAACAATGGTTGAAGTTAAGATGGTTATTTACTTTGGTACCTTAACTTGGATTTTTCCTGACTTTCATTAGAGATATCTTTCAAATGTCATCAAAGGTCATAATTTGCTGGAAAAAACGCAAGAGAGACTCAAAGCAATAGCAGCTGATGATAAACAGATGGAAATTTGTGCTTCTTGTCAAATGAGGGAAGAAACTTAAAACAAAATCAACAAGAACATGATGGGTGAGGTTCTTATATTTGGGACACCTGACTGTAGATTTGATATGCCTTATTTATTTTAGGGTAAGTTAACCAATGAAGATGCACATAACAAATCAAGTGACTCAAAACTTATTGAGGTTCATTAAACACTTTCACTTTAATGTACTCCTCATCTATTTTCCTAATTTAATGTACGTTTTATTATTTTAGAGTCATCAGTAACTGTGGTTAACTTTTGGATTGTGGAAAGGAAACAAACAAGAAGTGCATATCTGTAGAAGAAAAAAATCATAAAAAACTCCATGATGACCTGAATTAGATGCATTTTAGTGGAAGGTAACGAATCTAAAATAAATGTAGTTTTACCCGTAAATCTAACGCTACTTTTAAATCTAGATTTAGATTTTTTGGTGTTATTTCTATGTAATGATCACTACAAAATTCCCTGTTCTATAGGACTTCTGCTGCTCCACTTTTTAGTTTCAAGGACCGATGCATTCACACCTCATTTCTATTCAGACAGCTTCTAATTCAAAAGTGGTGTCTTAATGAACTATGATCACAGCCAAATCCATTTACTTAGAAAACCTGTACCTGCTATTCAACGCCACAAACCTTGAAGACGAAATACGATAATTATGAGGGTTAAAAGAAAATATATATTGACACAAAACGCTAACCTCTAAGCCATTCCAGAAAACACAGATTTAACATCAATTTAAATGTTATCTTCCATTTTCTTAAGGTCCTTTCAATATTAAATGTATGCGTCTTGTTTTTGCTGGAACATCTGTTTGAAAATGAACAAGGGAAAACCTTCATATTAAAGTCATAAAACATAATAAACTTGCTTTAATTAGTTGAAATTTCTCTCTAGCTTAATTAGATATTTGATAGCAACTCTAATTATTATTTAGAAATTCACACCTCTAAGCAAACAAGACAAAGTAGAATAAGAGGAGATTCAGACCTTGATGTGCAATTCGGCCTCATCCTTCAATAAAATCACATCCTTGACTCAGTTTTCAATTGTATCTTTTATACTAGATTCAACACTTTATCTAAAAGATATTGAAGCAGGTTTCACAGTATAATGTTTCATGTGTTTTTTGACATCATTGGAAATGTGAATGTCAGTTCTTTTATATGACAGTGTTGCCCCTTTATGTGGTCCACAGCTGGGAGACTTGTCTCTGTGTGTCTGCTTTGTTTTTGTGCGCTCACTATGCATCACTGCTTGTGTGTAAACACCTGTCCAAGTTTGCCTGTGATTGGTTTATGGCTACTTTACTCTTCTTCAGTGAATCAGATGCACATATGCAATTTTTTCTCCTCCATAGCTCGTGGTCAGATGAAGACATCTTCAACATCCAGTGTGGTTAGTTATAGTACTGTATTGTGGCATATATTTTTGTCAGTAACAAAAGTGCATTGTAACAATGGAAAAAGTTAATATCGTTGTATTTAAGTGCTTGTGTTCTTAGATGTATGGCAAAGTGTTCGTCATTTACAGTATCAGCACAGTTTTTGTCAGAGGTTTACATGCATTTACAATTAGCATAAATGTCAGTATTTTTTATCTCCTTAAAGGATTTTAACTAATTTTTTCACATGGTGAAACGATCATGCAATTTACAAAAAGGGTGCTTTTTAACATTTTATGTGTGTTTGGCATTTCGTGTTTATCTGAGCCAAACCTTCAGCTGAAATGTAAGGAAATGAGTTAGGATGTTCAGGAACCACTCAGAATCCACCCAGCCTCACACTTACCACAAACTGGAAGATTCAGGAACACAAGCTGAGCTGTAGACAGAGTAACATTAAAACTGTAGGAAGAAAATATCAGCAAATTCAAGCATGGACTCCCTATTCTGTCCATCTCAGTCATTTTGCTTCTCTGTCCTTGGGCAAAACACTTCACAAGCCCTGCATGCCACTGGTGGTCAGAGGGCCAAGTGGTGCCGGTTGAATGGCAGCCTCTCTTCTGTCAGTCTACTCCAAGGCAGCTGTGGCAACAATGCAGGTTACAACCATCAGTGTGTGTATGGGTGGGTAAATGACTGCGATTTGTATTCCTCTGACTTGTTAAATTGTTTTACATGTACAGGCAATTTATCATCTTATTTTTGATAAAGACTGATCAAATATCCAGTCTGAATAATGGCAAAAAAATTAAAAAGTGTAATTCTTCTAAAACATGCCAATGGACAGAATCTAAACATTAGTGGCAGTATGTATGTATTGTGCACCTGCATCCTGTGTAGAGCGGAGAATATACAAATGTAATGCATTTAAATGTCTGACTTGCACAAACGTTTGCGTTGTTCACATAACAAATTTTAATGCACCTGCCAATATGACCCATTAACACAATACAGGCAATTCAGTTTTATTTGTATAGCACATACACTGTATAGCCACTTATCATGTGTAGGTAATGATTAATTAATGTGATTAGATGTGACAAATTATATGTGGGAATTAAGTTTCAACATGAGAAGTCTGCACAGTTACCAAACATGTGTGTATATGTATGTGTGTGAGTTGGGGTGTACCTGCTTGGAAAAAATCCGCCAGATGAAGATCAGTGGATACTCACAACTGTCATTTTTCCATTGACGCCCAACCAGAGAAATGTGTTTGCAGATATTCTATTTTCTGTCCCAAGTTGAGGGTGATAGTCAGTTCATTTGTCGATTTATGTTGCGTCCCACTTTCGTTTTCCATCTCTTTATCTTCCTGCCTGAACGTGTCCCTCTGCTTATGCATTCAGAAAAAGGAAGGAATGTCAGAGAACTGGAAGATGACATGAGAAATAGTAGGGTGGTGCTGCACATATTGTGGCCTACAAGAATTGAAAGAGAAAATGATGAAGGGAAGAGACACAACTGAATAACTGAAGCAAACTTGAGAGGGAAAAATGGGAGGGAGTGAAGCTTATGGGGGAAAAGAAATGCTGATTGACTGAAGAGACAAAACAGGTGAAGAACTCATCAGAGACAGACAGACAGATGAATAGGGTTATTTTTTCACTCATTTTATAGAAAGTGAAACTCATGTATTATATAGATTAATTACACAGAGTGAATTATTTCATGTAAATTCAATAATTATGGCTTACAGATACTGATGACTGAATATTAGAATATTACAATAAATCAATAAAAAAGTATATTTTAAACAAAAATGTCAGGCTTCTGAAAGGTATGTTCATTGATATGCACTCAATAATTTTGGGTGCATCTTATCCATTAATGTGAGTTTAGATACATTATGGAGCATTAATCCAGTTAGATTACTTTGAGCTTTCGTAAGCTCTGTGCACAAAATGACTTGCCTAAGAACGTAGATGTCAAGAAAATCTTTGCAGGGCAGCAATGGCAGATGGAAACTCAAGATGACTGATTGTTAAAGTTTATTTGAAATGAATTTTAGCAAAAGTTTAACGGTGTGCACACTTATGCAACTCAATTATTGTGGCATTTTATTTATTTATTTTTCTAATGTTTTTTCCACAACAGATTTTTTTTATTCAGGTTAGTTGTATGGAACATATGTCAAATTAAAGGTGAGAAACATTTGGAAATGAGTTATGATGGTACAGATTTTATCATGCTTTGGGAGCCACTGTAGGTATGTTTGTAGAGAGGCAGATCCTTAGCTCTGATATCTAACACGTTGATGATAGACACTGTGTGCGTAGGATCTTTCTGAGTCATTTTAAGGTCTGAGCGCCTGAATCATGCCAACACTGACTAATGTTGAATCGTTGCTATGCTCCAAGCAGAGCTAATTTCTCATTGCAACTTTTGTCACTGCCAGATAAACAGTCATTTTTTGAGCTTAAATCTTTTGTCGTATTGGTTCCAGCTCTTTTTTTTCTTTGCATATGTAGAAGCAACATTTAGTTCATTTTTCATTGTCACGCAATAAAGAATGAAATATTTGCCTTGTGCTAAAATAGCTACCTTTAAAAAGTTTTGTGCTTAAATAAAAATGACCCCTTAATATTAACACATTTATGCTTATTGAATAACTAACACAAGAATTTTTATTAATTTCTGCAAAATTGCAAAATCTAGAAAATATCCAGCTGACTGATATGAAATACCATTCCCCAGTTGATGTCAACATGCTTTGCACATCTTCACATTTTATAGGAGCCTGAATGTCCTCACAGTAAATAGCCTATATTACAGTTGGACTGTCAAAGCTAATACATAAAACTTAAGCAAAGACAAACGAGGTTGGAAAAAATAGCTACAAAGTTTATTTTAAATTCAAAAATGCAAATAGCTTGAGGCTTCAAGTCTCCACTTTAAGCCTCTCACGACACAAAAATCTTCCCTGTCCAGCATTTCTGTCTGGGTTGGAAAGCTCAGTGAAGGATTACAGCTGCAACAGAAGGGTGGCAATCAATCAAACAAGGATGAGCGAGGGAATGGTGGAGGGGAATCTCTTTCCTGTCAGTCATGTTTTATACCCCAGAGAAGAAGCTCAGCAGAAATTGGAATCTTTTATTTCACCAGTAATTTAACTTTTTTATTTTATTGCTACTGTCTTTATTCACATTGAACTTTTAGATTCTTATTGACAATACAATAAATTATTAACTCCAAATGCACCACAGCAGACTCAACATGCAAAGAGGCCATGCAGGGACGGGTCAATTCCCTGCATGGTCTGTAAGGATACAAGCTGAAACATTATTTGAGCTTTTGTAAGCTCTGTGCACAAAATGACTTGCACAGTCATAAATTGTAATTTATGCAATTCTTTTGCAATTGTTATAATTAGAAGGATGGATTTCTCTGCCACTCATCAGATGTAAATACAATAATTAAAAGATTACTGTTGGGCATTAGCAGTTCTAAAGATTAAAAGGTGTGTCATGAATACTGAACCAAAATGTAGAACCTTTCCACAAAATTATTTGTCTCCAATTCTTAGTTACTTGTTAAATGTATTTTATTCCCTGAAACCGACTGAGATGTCAGGGATAGTAACAGTAAGACATGAGCATCTCAGAAGATCATATTGCTTTCCTTCATGTTACATGCTCACACTTTGCTTCCGCCTCCTGATTGTTTATTTTTGTTTTTATTGTTGCCACCTTTGACGGTTCACTGGTGGGGGCGGGGCAACACCCAGCCCAGGTGTTTTAGCTGGGCTGGTGGCGCACCTGAGATGAATGAGTGATGGTGGCGTGTACGAAGCTGCCGCAGCAGCGGAGTTTTTGGGCGAAGAAAACTTAATTACGAATACGGTGCGGGAAGGCTCTGGACGAAAAAAAGAGTACCTTCACCTCGGGACGGATCCACCCAGAGGCGAGCGTCGGAAGTTTTGGCCGGGATGAAGTTTGTTTGGATTTGTTTTGGGAAAACCGGCTGGACGCTAAAGCATTTTAGCACCGGGGAGTTACACGCCTGCCAAGATCAACCACCGACGAAATCACCAGAGGTGCGGTTTTTAGGAAAAGAGAAAAAACTATATATATTAAGATAAAGAAAAAAAAACTATTAAACGGAGCCGCGGATGAATGAGGGATCGCGAGGGATCGCCCTTTTCCAATGGATGCCAGCTGGTCAAGAAATATGATCCACTGATCGGACATCTAAGGTAAGCCTCGCCACACTGTGTTCCGTCAGGTGCCCAGTTTTGTTTTCTTTATTTTGTTCCTTTTTTGTGTAAATTATTACACACTTTGTTGCGGCTCCTTCTCTCCCGTAATCAGCATTAAAAAAAAATAATAAGAACGAGCCAGGGTGAGGGGAGCGGGACGTAACATTCATCAATGTTGTCTTCATCAGTATATACTGTGTGTTTGAAGCTTGAAAAAATATAACATTGTGCAAACTTTCAATATTGCCATTAATTTCAGAAAGTGAGAGTCATGTTGTATATTTTCATCACACGTAGAGTGAAATATTTCAGGCCATATCTGGGTATTTTCATCACGATGGCTTACAGGTAGCCTGGTAAAAACCAGCCACGTTTTCTATGCTTTGCTTCGTACAAAGGGCCTGGACCCTCGACTACTGGGAAACAATTGCTTGCTGGAGTCGTGGACTCTGTTGAAGTTTTAAATTTTACCCAATCGCAAATGTCTGGTTGTGCTGTATACAATGCGCCTGTTTGACACTACGAAGCTTAACGGGAATCTCATTAACAAACATCCCCTACTGCAAAGAGAAAAGTGCAGAGCCAAACAAGGTGGCTGTTAATGATAATTCAATGTTTGGAAACATAGACAACACGGACTGAAAGGCCTGGTTCACTTCCTCTGCTGCCATTGCCAAACTAACACCATGGGAGACTACAATTCTAAAACAGTGCAGAAAATCACGAACCACTGGAGGGAGATGAGAATCGAGTGGAATTGAATATGAAGGTAATGATCAGGTCAGCTTAAAGAAAGTAAAAGCGCCAAATTCAGTGTCTCCGAAAATTATAATATAGCACAAGATAAAAAGAAGAAATGTCAGAGCTTTGCAAAGTATTTTCATTTCTGTGCACTCCATGCATGGCTTGGACTCTTTACATTAATTACTGTGTAATTTATGCAAAAAGAAGGTATGAATGTGTGAAGCGCTTTGGGGTCCAGGCCATTTACCAATTGGCATTTACTGTATCAGTGGTGACATGGCATGGAGGAGATCTGCCTGTGGCTTTGGTGAAGTGTAATGGAAGCCCATGTCATCGTGATAGCTCTCTTCAGGTCATCTGCTAATTGGGTCTGGTGTCTCTCATCTTCCTCTTGTAAATACTCCACAGGTTTTCCATACGGTTCAGTTCAGGCAAGTTTTCTGGTCACTGACTCACCCTGACTCACCCCACCAGGGGTCAGTCAGTGACCCTACTGGGGTGGGAGGTGCCAAGTCCTGATGGAAAATGAAATCTGCATCTTCATGAAGCTTGTCAGTAGGAGATAGCATTAAGTGCTCTAAAATGTCTTGGTAGAGGACTGTTTTCTTTAGAAAACCCAGTGGACCAACACCAGCATATGACATGACACAGTCGTCACTGACTGTGGGAACTTAACACTTCAAGCAGCGTGGATTCTGTGCCTCTCCACTTATCATCCAGACCCTTGTGGGCCTTGACATCTGAATGAAACTTTACTTTAATCTGAAATGAAGACTTTGGGCCAGTGAACAACAGTCAGCTTCCTTTTCTCTTTAGCCCACAAACAACTGACATTGTTTTTGCTTCAGGAGTGGCCTGACACAAAGCACGACATGTGTAGCCCATTTGTAGGGCATTCCATGGTTTCTTTGAGTTAATTAGTTGACACCGCGAGTTTGTAATATTTAACTTTCTCACAATATTCAAATGTTCTAGAAGAGGAATTTTTAATAAGTAAAGTTTATTTATACGGGTTCTTTTCACAGACATAAAATCCCAATATGCTGTACACTAGAAATCAACCTTAAAACCATACAAAACTTAAAACCAACATAAGAAACACAGTAAAATCAAGAGATAAAATCCTGGGAAAATAAAAATGTTTTTAGTTGCTTTTTAAAAACCTTCACAGAGTCAGCAAAACGGAGCTGCAAGGGTAAACTGTTCCACAGCTTTGGGGCCACTGACTGAAAGGCCCGGTCCCCTTTAGTTTTTAACCATGTATGTGAAACAACCAAGAGATTCAAAGTTTGAGAACGGAGACCACGAGCAGCAGAATATTTAATTAAAAGCTGACAAGTTAATCAGGAGCCTGGCCATGTAATGCTCCGTATGTCAGCACAAGAACTTTAAAACAAATTCTAAAATCAACTGGAAGCCAGTGTAGTGAATATAGAACAGGATAATTTAATATTTTCTAAACTACATAATCAGAACTACAAGAAATAAAATGTTTACTGTGTAATGACTCAATATAATATGAGTGTCATTGAGATGAGTGAAAAATAACACACTGCCATAATATCCAATTGGTTATATATATATATATAGAGACAGAGAGAGTTGGGGGTGAGGAAAGATCTCTATTCTGCTGTATTTACTGTATTTCTACCATGTATGTTAAAATGAAAACCTTAAAAAACATTAAAGCACTAAGCTTACAATTGGAGGATTTATTTTTCAAAAGCCTGAATGAAAATGATGAAACTGAGTTTTATCATTGAATTGTTTTACTACTGAGCTTACAAAGATGTCTAAACAATGAAAATGTTAGTTTACTGAAAGTATTTAATACTGTATATCTGCCCCTGGCTGCACATGCATCCATAACAGCTTAAGGCCAGAAAATATGTGTATTGATTCAGTTATATTGGTGTGTTGCAGTTTCTTTGTTCATGCAAGGAAATATGTGCTCTGTGTAAAATATTCACTTTTCATTGAACAACTCTGTGTGGGGATTTAAATGGTTGAAGTTAAGAAGCTGAAGTGCAATCAGAGGCTCGGATATCGATCAATCAAAGATGCCTTGATCAGGAATTGAGTCTGACACTTGAGTTCTCATCAGGATAGCTTTGATCTGAGTAGCAACGACCAGGACACTCACAGGCAGACCTAACAGCTGACTTGCATTGATCGGCCTCGACGTTATGAGCAGTGACGGGTAAAGTGAGTACATTGCATATTTTGTCAGAATGCCATGATCAGATAGGAAAACCTGCATCCGCTCATTTTCTCAGCCTGTCTGCTTACAGTTCCTGACCAAGAAGGATAAAAAAAATCCTTGGTAAACATATCCTATAATAAAAATTACAATCTGGTTTATATATCTTCTATAAAAACTTTATTCACAACACGCACAAAGATACAATTCATCATCACCAATGACACAGTCAGTAGACTACAGCAAATGCGTTTCAAGTTGTCGTTAAGTCAGTCTCATCCTGTAAACAACCCATCACACACAGATGGTTATGATGAATTGCAACGATTATTAGCTGACAAATTGCCATGCATATAGATGATAGAGCTAGCAAAGTGTCCATGCCAGGTGACTAATTTCTGTTTTTATCTATGGTCACTCAGCATATGTGAGCAGAGTTGCAGTGGCATGGAAAAGTGGCTCGTGGTCAGCTGCACTTATGAGATTAATACTCAACACTGAGTCTGTTTTAACATTTTGTGTCATAATGCTTGAATTTGTAAAATGGGGGTAGAAAATGCCTAGGTTTAGAAATGTTTCTGTATTTTACTAATAAATGTTATTGCTGAACTTAAACCAGCAAAAGCATCTGAGTGAATTTCCACTCTGAAATGTTGATGAACAAAGAAAAGAGAAACAAAGTCAGTGGGATTTTTAGTTTGAACTTATAGTCAAGCAGGCTATATGTATTGACACAATCACACAAAAAACAAGAAAAACAGAAACAAATGTTAGTTGTGTGAACGTACAGAAGATATAACTCTAAAACTGAAGCACAAACAGATTTTCCCTTTAAATTTGCTACGTATTTGCACTTCTTTACATATTTACTCTAATTGAGGAAATAAGAAAATGAGGTTAACTCTAATCAGAAATATTGTCTCCTCCTCCTTCCTCTTCTAATCTGGGGTTGTTTTGGTTTTTTCCTGTCGCTGAAAACAGACAAATGTGTATTTTTCTAACTGCGGCAAAGTTCAAGGGATGTTCACCTCATTCTGGCATCACACTCAGCTGACTGCTTGCACCAACTGGATGACGTGTTTGTCTAACACTATACACAGCCGGAGGTATTTTTGCTGTTTTTTGTTTTTTTTCTTTTTCAATAAGGCACAATAATAGCTGCTCATACTACGAGAGCAGGACGGTGGCAAATATACTGGACTTCTTTTTCTTCTTTAGAAACATGTGAATGATTTCAGTTGACCTTTTGATCCATCTATGCGTTTCTGCCTGGGTTAAATGCATAATACATTTTTTTATCTCTGTACCTTGTGTAAATAAAGGGAACTCCCATGTGCATAGTTTAGTCTCTGATGGTGTCCTTCCCTTAGGCCCCTGTATGGATGTGACGGTAGAAGCTTTTAATGTTCACACCTTGTCAGGAATCTTTCAGTTACTGCACACTCACGCAGCCATGCAGAGGACACATGTCATGGGCCTTTAAACAACCCTGACAGAGATAAGAATGAGAGAGCAATAGAGGATGTGGAGGAGGTAATGGAGAAAAGGGTGAGAAGGGGGGTCCTCCTAATTCTTGTTTCCTCTTTCTAATCGGCCCCTTCGCTTATTCTCTCCCTCACACTGTCTCTCAGAAGCATAGAGAATCAGTTTAGATGGTTTGTCAAATAATGCTTTTTTTCCCCACAGTGGATTGGTGAAGTGGTGTTTGTGATAGCCGTGCATGCATCAGCCTGCATGCGTGCGTGTGCGTGTGGGGGTTTTAAAGGGAGGCTTGGCCTACTTTAGCACAGTGGGTTTCACTGCTGATATTGCCCATAGCGATGGATTATATGCTTTTCAATGTGGTCAACACACCAATTCACACACACTAAACAAAACACATGCACAACTGGCACACATCCCCAAGACAATGTAAGCACACACACACATACACAAACAGTGAAGGACAAAGATATCTTTACATGAACTGTGAAGGCATTTAAACAAAGATGACAGAAACGCATTCAGACGCACAAACCTACTATTTCATAGGAAGAGTGAAAAACTTTCACTTCATGCCGATGGTGTGTATTTTCCACATTAAGGAAGTCCTTTTGGGATGCATGTTTGTGCAGTTTAATATATTAAAGCTTCAGAATTAATTTAATTTGCCACAGTTTGTGTGCTTGTGTGGGTGACATATTTTATCTGTTTAGCATTTGATGTCAATAGACTTGTTAACACATTCAATGAACCGTGTCCTCAGTGGGTCTTTTCTGTTTGACTTGGCTAGTTTATTTATGATGCCATTTCCCCATGTGTGTCATTTACTTTATATGTGATTTTGTGTGTGTGTTTTCTCAATTTGACTCTGAAGGGTAGTTATGAACAGTCTGTGTGAGATTAAGAATGTGAAATTGATTTAATAGTGTGCGAGTGGAGTCCAGATTGAAACACCTTATAAAAAGGAGTCGGGGTGTATGTGTGTGAGTGATGGATATAGCAATATATCTCAAGCACAACAGCAGTGTGTGTGCGTAGCAGTTGGTCACCTGTACGCTCTTTGATGGATGGTCGCTTATACACCTTATATACTCAACGGTACAACATAAGAAGGATAGAATGAGTCCTAGTATGGATGTAGTAGAAAAAAAAACTCATTCAGGAGAACAAAGAAGTAAATGAATAGAGGTAGGCAAGGAACATGGATGTTTACGTTGTGTGTTTAGCTGTCTGGCTGTTGACTGTTGAGAGTAACCTTACAGTTCTAAAGCATACAAAGACATACAGCATTCGGTACATGAGGAGCCATCATTTAAGCATTTATGATTTGTTTGTTTCTTGTACATGGTGGAAAACATTTTGGTGTTGGATGAAACTCAGAGTTTGCAGTTGGTTTCCAAATTGTGGTAGCCATGATCCAATGATGTAATCTCATGACTTAAACTATGTAGGTGGTTTCTCTGCACTGATGAAGATCCACTCAGCTTGGTATGCCTACAGCGTAGAAAGGCTGACATGGCAGCAGATGTGTCCCTCTCTTAAGTAACTAAGCTAATAATTATTTAACTTCTCAAGGACAATCATAAACATTGCACTGAGCTCACAAAACCCAAATCTAAAGGAGACAGAGTTTTATTCAAGACTGTGAAACTCCCTTCTTCTGTCTCTGAGGTCAGCACACTAAGTGGTAATGCCGCACATTATTCATAAACATAAAAACACATAAACAAACTCGAATTTGTTTTGACCCCCTGACCCGAGTTTCAACTACTAAAGACAAATAAAGCCTTCTGTTTTTTTTACACAGCCTCTGCAGCTTTCTTTAAAAGTTTCTTATAAACTTTTCAAAGTCACATTTGCTCTAAATCTGGACCAAAACAACAAGTCAATCTGCATCTAGTGCATTTATTCTTGTTAGGGTAAGTTTAGCTCAGGCTCAATTGACAATCATGCTGAAGACAGATTACTAAAACACAGTTATTTGCATGTTAGAAGAAAGAAATTTATGTAAACAATTTAAAACCGGAAACAAACAAAGCTTTACTGCCTAAATCGCCACCACGCTGTACCTTTTGTTTTGCTTGTAAGGAGTTTGCTCATTATGAGTTACTCTGAACCTTTACAACATACCTGTAATATGCCTCCATTTGGATCCAATCTTTAAACTAACTAGTTTAAAGTTAGTTTAAGTTAGCTATAACGAGTCAATATTTGTAATCACAGACTGATAATGCATACAGAAGAGGTGCAGTGTATCACAGTGTGGCCATATAGTTATTTAGAATATTGTCTTTGTAGATGCATTGGTTTTCTCCATATGTTTCTGTCCAAAGGCATACCCACTTTGTTTTAAAAGATGAATTTTACTGTTCTGAACATTACCATTCATGGGCTCCCTGAGTCATATCTGTGATAGAAAACCCAGAGATTGCTGTGTCTCTGGCACATTGTCAATTGGAAAATGTTCCAGTCTACCATAGGCCTCTGCAGGACAATGTGACTGTGGCTGATGGATTGATATATATTCATCCCCAGCTGTTAACAGCTACCCAATCAACAGTAATTCTTGATCACCGATGCACAATTTATATGCTTGTTTTTTCTCCCTTTTGTTTGTTATTCCTTAGGTAAACAAATTTTCCAAGTGCTACCATGTTTGGCACTGATCCTTCACTCACATTCACACCTATTAGCTGTTTTGTGCTTGCTCCAAGTGCCCTACATTACTAATGCAAAAGAGCCCATTTAAACGTCAGAGCCAAATTTCAACTTCGTTTTCCAACTGTGTCGCTGACATCTGCTTGTGACATAAAGGCATCCACCAGTACATACATATATATTTGTAAGATAATTAAACATATGCCAAATTCCAAGACAATTACTTTTTTTTAAAGTGTTGATTAAAAATAGTTGAAAAATGACAAGTGTTATTCCATAGCAAATTGTACTTACTTTGGTGTACCTTTTAAGTATGCTTAAATCTGATGATGGTGATAAACAGATGGATGTACAGAGCAGCTGTATGTGTTATGCCTGTGTAATTTTTTAAACGGAGAAAAACAAGAATGCAGGAACTTGTTAGTATGGGATAGAGGCAGAAAGATAAAATGCTTTAGTCTGAAGGACCCAAGGACTTGGCTAACAGCCAGAAGTCTACAAACCCAAAAACCCCTGACGATGCTGCTGCTAGGCAGACTGAGCTGTTATAAATGCACCCATTATACCTGATGTGCTAGCATCAGTATTACTGCTTTTGACCCTGATACCTGAATGTGAAATGTTTGGTGGAATTTTGATTTTAAGTTAGAAAAACGTCCCATGTTTTGATTATTGTCAAAATGCATGGATATAAAAATGTGTTATGCTCTCTGACTGGATAAACTCCAACAGCTACATATCTTGGAATCAATCTCTACCTTAATCACATTGAACCTACATGCATTTTCCAATTGTTTTCACCTCATCTTCACATTCAATAAAATGCCAATTTCTGAGAGCATATTGGATTCAAGCAATGATTCATGCTACAATTAGAAAAACAATGGTCATACAACCCAATAAAATGTGGCTGTGCGCCACCTGCCTACTTTTTACTCCTGCTCCTTACAACAGTCTCAACAAATTGGTCCCTCTGGGATTTTTTATTGTACTTATCTGGACCTATTGTAACCTAAAATTATTGTGACTTCTCCCAGATATGGTAAAATAATTAACACTTTAATATGTGATTATATTACTTGCAAGTCAGCTGAAAAGTGTGTTGAGTCAGTAGTTAATCACAGTGTAATTTGGACTGTAACTGCAGTTATGTATTATGAGATTGGCTCACATTTAATCATTCTCGCTGATATTAAAGGCACTGCAAACCACTGAAACCCTGTGGAAACACTCAAGGGTTGAACTTTTACATTTTATAACAAGAAAGTTCAAAGCAAAAAGCGCTTTCTTCTGATTGGATTTTGTTGCTTTTTAAAAGGATAGCAGATCAATGTAAAAATTGTAATTTTTGATAACCTTAATTAAATTATATATTACAGTGTGGTGTATGCTACACTTTAAACTACTTTTCTCACTTTTTCTTTGTGAAAGTTTTCTATGAGACTTACTTTGACTGTTTCCTACATATATAAACTGTTACAACCAATAAGCCGTGGTATTTTATTTCAAACTAAATGTTTGAACTTTAAAATGCATGAATGGGTTTTTTTTAAAGTTATTCTGTTAGTAGAATTGGTCTATCTTACTTTTGTTGTAGTGTATAATAATACCAGCATCTGACCAGATTCCAAATGAAAAATACAAACATGCCCGTCTGGTCAACTGCATGAGAAAGCATTGTCAAGCTTCTGTGGAGTTCCTGCTTTAAACATATGAGAATTGCACATAAAGGTGTTCCTTAAGGGTAGTAGAAAATCAGTGGGGTTCTTACACATTTATGGCTCATGTCAAATGCTGCCCTCTGCCGCAGTACACCTCAGCAAGGCACTTAATTCCTTACAGCAATGCAGCAGTGGTGTGACTAAGATTTGGGTCACATTGTGCACCTCGCACTTCCCATCTCGATCCTATTTGTGTATTTGCTTGTGTATATGTACATTAAAAAGTCACTTAAGACTCCCAGAGGCAATACAACTGCAATGCTTCTTTTGAATAAGGAGAAAGTCTTGTGAAAACAGTTCCCATATTGCTCTTTTTTTCTGGAGAAAATGCAAAGCATCAAACACCATAGCAGCGTTATACAGTCGGTCTCTAAAATCATTTTTGCAAAAACGAAAAACTAATGCTTAAGGCTAAATTAGCCTGCCGTTGGTAGACTAACAATGAGAAAGATCAGAGAGCTGCAAATAAGATAATATACCAATTATCCCTAAGTATAGCTTAGAAAATTTAATATGCTTTTTGTTTTGTTTTCAAACTTATAGTTACACACAAATTGAATAGGTCCACCAGCTGATTTCTTTATTAGACTGAGTTTTGTGGTTTCTTACTCTTTTGTATAAGTTAGCAGCTTGTACCTTACAGTCAAGCATGTGCTTTTATTTATAGTATTTAAGCTCAGTTGAACAATATCGCTTAAGTCAGAGATGTAAAATTTAGACTTCATCCTCCCAGGAGTCATCAAATTGGTGATACATACACGCTCGATTTGAAGTGTGGAAAATGAGTTTTGTTTTTTTAAAGTTTCCCCACTTACAAAAAAAATGAGGAGGTCTGAAATTTGCATGATGGGTACATGTCAGCCGTCAGAGAAGGTACCTAAGAATATCCAGAAAATCACATTTCATGAGTTTTCATTATTGATTTCAGAGATGCCTACTTTATATCCTACCAAAAAACCTTTTTGTTGAATAAAAAAGTAATTTAATTCTGCCAGGGACGTGAATAAATTTGCTCTTAACTGGATGTCGATCATTCTTTTCTTTTTGCAAATATTTTTAAAGAGAAGTAAAAGTTTAAGTAAAACATTTTCAAAAAATTTTCAAAATCCACCCAACAAAGATTTAAACCACAGCGACTTCTTCACAATCTCCACTTTATGCCACAGGTTAAACAAATCCTCAGACTCCGGATATACTCTTGCCTTGTTGTTTTATGATTTCCTTTTTTCTTTCATCACATGAAACTACCATCCACCTTAAGAAACTTTTATTGTTTTTTTTTCTACTGCATTTTAAGGGTACTTTACCCATCTGCCTTCCTTTTCCTCTGTAGACCTTCTTTTGTTGTCTCGCTCTCCTCTACATGAAGTGCCTCTTGTCTCTCCATTTACTCCATGCTGTGTTTTGTCACTGACAGACTACTGTTCCACTGCAAATTCTTAAAAAATGGATTATGTCCCAGGATGACGGGTTGAAACAAATAGCTTTAACCAGAGGCATACATCTACTGTACAAGTGCGGCTTGTATCTAGCACTGGCAAATAGAAGCCCAATGCTCTCTGAGACTGTGGCAGGCAATAGTAATACTTGTTTGCGAGTGTACATTGATCTTGCTTCTGGCGTGTGTGTGACAGATTGTTTTTCTAAATGTCAGAGCTGGTAGATATATTAGGAACCCAAGATATTAACTCCTGGCACCTCTTAAAAAAAACTCAGCTTTTCTGGGAAGACAACAGGTCATATTTTCCAATGGACTGTCACGTTGTGCTATAATTGATCAAAGGACTGGGTATGGATTTCAAAGCTGTAAAGGTCGCAGATTTTGCATGATGCATGTTACGCTCGTGCCAGACTTGTGTAGGAATAGGTCTACGTTTTCTGAAGGTTGTGCCTCAGTCAGGCTTATTGCATGTAAACATCCTCAGGGTAAACAAATAAGAGAATTAGAAAGACTATAGGTATTCTAACAATAGATGTGAGGAAATGTAGAGAATTTTTAACATGAATTTGTCAAAAAAAAGACATGTGAAATACTCCCAATTGTCACAATTAATTTTTTTTATGTTACGTTTCAGAATTATATTTTTATAAAAGACAAATTAACAAGATAATTAATAGTGATGATTATAAACTTTTAATATGGATACATATCACACTGTCACTAGGGTCAAATGTTATAAAACAGCATAAAGCTACTAAAAAAATAGATAAAAATTCAACAATGACATATTTATCAGAACCACAGCTCTCATTCAGGAACACTAGTATATAATTTAATTGGTTTATTAGCAAAATCCAGAGATGAAGCATGAACAGCTCCCAGAAGCGTTTACATTTATAGCTAGTGTAAACGCTTTTATAAATCTCCAACATTCTGTAAAATTAAGAGACCACTTAAAATCATCAGTTTCTCTGATTTTACATTTTATATGTGTATGTTTGAGTAAAGTGAACATTGTTCTTTTATTCTATGAACTACTGACAACGTCTCTGAAATTCCAAGCAAACATTTAGTATTTATTTCCAAAAAATGAGAAAAAGATGCAGTGCTTTCAGACCTCAAATAATGCAGAGAAAACAAGTTCATATACATTTAGAAACAACAATACTAATGTTTTAACTCAGGAGGAGTTCAGAAATCAATATTTGGTGATTTTCAATGAGGCTTTCAATGGGGTTCAGTGCAGTGGGTTCTTTCCAGAGCTGTATATATGGATATTCTTTCCATTTGAATCTATATATATAATGAATTTACACTAAACACAAAACAATAAAGACCAAAAGAGACCAAGAGAGGTAGCCCCTCCATGCATGCTCTCGGTTCCTTTTTCAGAAGTATTTTTAATGTCTTGTTGTCTTCAGGATAGAAAACTGACATGCCAAACATACAACAGACACACAACAAACAGACAAAATATAACTTTCATGAAAGTTACAGAAGACAGGAACAAAGTACACATAAAGCTCGCAGACTAATTGAAGACAGAGCACCAGAGGCAATCAAAAAGAAAGGAAGGCATGATGCCAGGAAGTCAAACTAACACTGAGAAGGAGCTCTTCTCATGAAATACAATTCAAGCTATATTTTCCAAGGTACAAGGTGCAACTATAGCGAAAACTATGAAGAGTACTCAAAATGGTTTCACTGTATAAGCAATACATTTATGTACTTTCTTCTCTATTATTTTGAACTGTAATGAAGCCTCTGAGGTAGTTCAGGCAGACGATCCCCATCCAGTTACGCTCATATGGACGACTCACCGAAACATATATCCATTTAAAGCTTTTTATTATGGCATGTATTTAAGCCATCACTGTTCGACTTCCCTCATGTGAGTCACATAGCATTTGAAAGACTTACACCCCGCTTGGTGGTTCCTTGTGGGGAGCGATGAGGTCAGAGCCTAGACGCCAAACATCAATGCTGCGTATTCTTATCGTTCAGATATAATCTATTGCAGTTGAGCTGGTTGACTGAAATGCAGAGGGCTCTAGAAAGATGGCGAATCTACTCAGAAAGTTAAAATGTTCTGCTCATTGAGCAACTTGTGAGCCAAATATACTATTGGACTGCAAGTGGATGGTGAAGGTTATGGCTTTGGTCTGAAAATATGAGTGAATATTAAAAAGCCCAAAATAAATCGCTGTCAGTAGGTCTGTGTTTATAGTCTAAATTACTTTTAGATGCAGACTGTGGTAGAAAAAAGACTTCTGTGTGATAAATGTGAATCTAAAAAGATGTAAGTGAATAGCTGCGCTTTACTTTATTGACACGTTTGCCTCAATCAGCATACCGTACTACAGTTTGTGCTTGCAGAAAGAGCATTCCTAAGCTCAGCTGTTGTTTTCAATTATAAATCAATGTTCGCAGCCTGTCAGCTCAATGATAGAAGGCCAGTGTGGAAACTGAAAACAATGTTTGTTACTCTTGGAAGTGGGTTGTTTTTCTATATTTTTCTTAGCAATCAACCTATTTCCACTGAGATAACAAATTATCTTTGTGTTGAGTCATTAGAATGAAAGTGCCTATCAATTTTTAACTATTTCTTTCTACAGTTGAGACACTGTCACATCATAAATTCATTACACAAGCTTTAAAAGATACAAAATGAGTTGGTAAATGTTACACTTCACTCTACATTATTGTTTTAGAATCCATCATCATCCAAACAGGCAGATATTTAAATGTAATGAGATGGTTTGCATATCTTGAAGGAGGTTTGGGGAAAAAAAAGGCTGAAGCAGACAGTGGTCATAGATTAGACTAGTAGAGGGAAGTTTCCATGGAGGTGTCAACTTATTCTCAGGGGATGGGCAATTAAATGATGAATGTTCGCCATCAATAGCCTCTCAGATCTTTATATTCCAATAGCCCTTTTAGGTGATTGCTGAATTGTGGATTTTCATAAATCATCAACTTTGTGACCTGGACCTGTGATGTTTACCACTGTCCATTTAGCAAATGTGGATTTCAGTCGGAATGTGTTGCAATAAACTGTAGATATGGTACTTTAAAATCTACAGTGTTTTTATCTAATCCTAAACATACACTGATCGTTAATAAGGTGCACCTTGTTAATGAATTGACCTCTTTTTTCCTTCAGAGCAGATTTATACTCCTTAGAGATTTTTCCCATATCAACATGATGCCATCAAAAAGTTGATGCAGATTTACTGTGTGGCGATTAATTAAGATGTTATCCTGTTTAACTATTTCTCAAATGTGTACTGTTGGTTGAGATCTGGAGACTATTAGTTTGAGATGATTTAATCTTTTGGGATGTACATAAACTTCCTGAAACTAGTTATCTAACCATGAGAAGATTGGTAAACATGGTCACTGCCTCAGTTTACTGTTTTTAGTAACTGGCAGGAGTTTTCTTGAGAGATGACTTTCTGTTGCTGTAGCCTGTTTACTTCAAAACTCAATGTGCTCAGCATTCAAAGGTTGTACGCCGCATAATTTCCCTCCACCTCTGATGACAGAGAGGCTTCCACACTAGTGCAGCTCATTGAATATTCTGTCCTGTTCAAATCATCTTTGCAAAGTTGAACTTAGAAACCAGAAGATAAATACTTAAGACTATCTTATATGGCAGTAACCAACATGTTACATTGACATTTACTAAAACCTCAGTTCTTCCCTTCTCTGATGCCTGAGTTGAACTTTAGCAAGTCATCTTCATGCATCTAGATGCCTAAATGCATTGATTTCCTCCTGTATTACATGCTGAGTTACTATTTGTTTTAACAAATAATTGTTTGGCGTAATGCAGTAGCCAATAGATGTGACTTTCTAGTTTATAACTTCATATATATTTATCTTACAGGGAGTATGACCTAGGAAATATAGTTTATTTTATTATATTGACTAGCAAATTACCCAGAGGTTGCATTCACAGGTGATGGGGGCGGGGGGGATTCATTTCACCTGGAAGAGGGCAACTACATTATTTTAGGGCTAATGATACATTAGAATTGAACTTGAAAACATAAATTCTTAAAAATTTCAAATCAGCTGTAGCCAAGCAAACTCAAGTTTAAAATACAGAATTGCAATTACCTTTATAATGTACTGTGTATATTGAAATGAAATGACATCAGACTTACGTAGACATTCAAATCAGAAAATCAGTTATTTCTATTCACCCACACATTCACATGCAGATGATGGCGAGCTACTGGATTGTAGCCATAGCTGCCCTGGGGAAGTCTGGATAAAATAATATGTTTATTTGCACATCTAACAGCTTGTGTATCATTAAATCAGTGGTATATTATTGAACTGCTCAACCCCTACCTGTGAACATGTTCCTTAAATGCTTAAAATGCTCAAAAATACATAATTATTGGTTTGTATTACAGTAACAATTAGTCTGGTTACTTAAGTCAAGAGTTTGAAAATTATTCTGGTTTCCCAATTTACCTCTGCAACACAGTTGGGCTTGTGTTTTATCATTCTCTGTACAATGTTGAAGGAAAATGGAATGCCCCATAAAACAGCATACTTGGACATGTTGCTTTTATCTATATTGACATGCCCTATCACAAAAGCGCTGCAGTCTAGTCAAAACAGTAACCTTTGCTTTAGAGGAGGATATAAATATGGGACATTCTGACAGATAGACTGGCAGCTCGAGTGAGAGAGTGACTGAAACAGATACAGATGGGCAGTCAGACAGATGGACAAAGCAGCAGAATGGCATACAGGCAAGCTGGCCTGTTGGTTGACTATGGAGGCCAGCTGCCTAAAATCACTGAGCGGCTGTCTGATTACATAAGCTGGTTGACTGACTAGAAATGAAACTGACTGGATGAACAGTTAAACCTTCTTTACTTATTATTTTTGTTGTTAGGTAAACCCCAAACAGCTGTGGGATCTTTATTTAGCAGCTTAGGAAGCAAAGCTTGATGAAAAGAGAAGGAAAGTGAAACAGAGCAAATATTGATTGGAAATTTTGTCATTTAATTTGGTGACAAGACAACTGCTGCTCATTACCTGGCTGATGAACTAAAAGTCTTAAGTGGTTGTTTAAGAGCACACACAACCAAGAAGTCTCAATTTTATGCTAATTAATCTCACATTGACTGAGAAAAGTGAGAATACTTGCAATTTTAAAAAATAAATTTCCTTCTATGTGCTTATCTTGATTTACAATGTATTTTATATGTATCTAGCTTAAATTGTTGTAACACCCTGCAGCATTACATGTATTACCAATCAATAAACAATTTATTATTAAACCTGTTAAAGCAGAATTTTTATCCCAGTCAGCAGCAGGGCTTGCTAAAAACTCTTCACAAACATTTTTACCTCAGTGGTTATTGGCCATGGTGGCTCTATAATGTAGCCTCTCTGATCAATAGTAGTGTTGTAGTCAACCCATTGCTTTAATTTTTCACAAGTTATAGAAGTCAACCTTAGCCCAAAGCACTATGCCATCCCAAGTTCATGTTCCTATAAAATTATTAATACAGGGTCATATAGCAGGGCATGCTTCTTACAATTTCACTTTGTTCATATCTTGTATGTAGAAATATGATATCATCCCATATGGGAAATATTAGTGAGTTCTGGATGCTATGGATTTCAGCGATGTTGCAGGTCACAAAAACCCGGTGGAGTCCAAACATTTTGCCATAAAGACCAAAGTCATCAATATGAAAGCACTCCTGGGATGTAAAAAATAATTTTAGTTTTTCAAATAAAAAGAGCAAATCTAATAAAACATTAATTTTGTTTTATTATCTTCTTGCTAATAAACTAAACATGCATGATTTTAATAAAGTAAAGAAAGTAGTCTAATCTTTAAAGAAAAGACTGTAAAAATTATATTTTATATTTTTTATATTATATAAAATATTAATAAAAAAAACAACCTTTTTTACTGTACCTAATATTGCCTATTTTATCTACATTTTAATAAATTAGTCAAAATCTTTTCCTGGAAAAACAAATTCTGTCAGCCAATACTGTTGGGCAACAATTGTACTAAATATATTCAAGGATGCAGAGAATCTGGGACCAATCCCAGCAGTCAGTGCTAGATTGCTCAGCCAAGACGAACAAACAAAAATAAAAACATCTGGTAATATACACTCATATCAAAGGTCTATTTAGAATAAGTGATTAAGGAACATGACAATTTTCCACTATAGAAAAGAAGTTTAATTCCTGGAGAAAATACATGCAGGGACAGGGGGATCATATAGGTGAAGTATTCATTAAATATTATGCAATTTAGTGTAAACTTAGCTGATATAGCGACTGCATGTATTTCAGCAAAAAATCGGTCTCCCTGCAAATGTTATTAATTTTCTATTTTCAAATGTTATTAATGTTATTAGTTTTCTTGTGTCATATGTAGGAGTTCCACTGATATTTTAGTTGGTCTGCAAATGACAAAATGGACATAGAATATTTTTTGAACATTGCACAACATTTGATTAACCTGGCCATAGGAAGCTTAATGCAGGGTTACAAAAACACAAAACAACCAAAATAAGCAGGAAGGGCTGTCTGTTCTTTTCTCCTTTGCATTTCCTTTATTTCCTCTGTTCCTTCTCCAACTTCTATCTCCCATTCAGTTTGTTGCTTTTTGTATGCTCCTTTCATCTGTTCTTGTCCGTCCTTTGTGTCCTTGCTCTGAGGCCAGAGAATTAAAGCTATTCATTTTTGCTACCAATGTCTGTTTTTTTTAACCGTCCCCTTTGCGACTCAGTGCTTTTGATGGCTTACTGCTTTTCCCCTTTATTTTTCACTTTAAACCTTGTCCTCTGCTGTAACTTGGTGTTGGTTACAAAGGGTTTGACTGATGAGCGCAGTATTAAACAAATCAGCACCTTCCTGACTCGCAACATTTTTCATTGAGGCTCCGGCTAATCGTTTGGGAACAGAGTTTCCAATATCAGTTGCTCTCCTGCTTCAGTCTGAATGAATTATTTGTTAATATTTTACAATTCGTGCTTCAGCTGTGTCAAGTGGAAAAATCCAGATTTAATCAGCAAAATAATGTGATAGAGTAATGTCCTCAATCATGCAGTTTTGCAAGTCGTTCATAAGAAAATAGGCCGTTATTGTTAGTAGTTGACCTAGCAAAATAGGAAAAAATGTCCTACTGGGGTGCAGCTTACGTAATCATAGGCAGCATCAGACACAGTTTCCTATAGGACTCTTGATATTGTCTGTTTAAAAAGAGCCATGATGAGGTGCATGGGATTGGATGAGGACAACAGTAATATTGTGTCAGCACATCTGTCCTTTTGATCCTGAAAAACTCCTATTCTGGTCCTATTCCATCAAGTATTAATGGTTGAATTTGTTAATTAGTTATCACATATTTCATGTTTAATTTACAGCATTGAGATTTTTCAAACTTTGAAATATGGCTTTGTATTTCATAGCTGAAAAAATGTGCGGATATTATTTTTGAGCAACATACCTTTTTACAAATTATTTGCTACTTTTGTGAAAATTTCAGAGCAATTCATTCAGTTTGGCAAACTTAAGATCACCCTTTTCACCTGGTAGCTGTTCTCTGCTTCTAACTGAGCACAATCTTCCCTCCACTTCCTCCAAATTTATTTACACCTCTAAATATTTCAAAATATCTAATACTTGCAGCCCTGCTAAATGATCACTTGATCAGTATCTAGTCTCTCTGTCTGTCCTAACTGTGGTGTGTTAAGTATTTCTATGGCAGGGATAGAAGCTTTTGGGTGGTCTAGGTCACAGAGGCATCAAAAGTTTTCATGTCTATTGTCACATTCATATTAGCATTTTTGAGCTTTTAATATGCATGATCTGCATTTAAATATTTCTTTTGTCGTGAGATTCTGGATTATTCTGTTTCGCTCCCATTTTTGGATTTAAAATCCTCCTGATGAAATATGTTGTTTTCCTCTTCCTGTCCCATTTCTTTTCCAGTGACTGATTTTTAAATTGGCAAGGGCATTGTTCAAGTGGGTTGGGTTTCAGCACAAGAAAATTTTTCTTAAAACTTGCCATTTGACAAAAGAAAAAACTGTTTTTCTCAAATGATTATGGACAGATGTGGACAGCTTTTTTCATCCGCTTGGAAGTCATTATAAAAGTTCTGATTGATAAAACCCATATTCAGTGAATGAAAAGCATTGTCTTTGGTTGCCATTTTTGTTTTGTTTAGTGTTTTGTTTAAAAGGTAATGACTGCAATTATCTCAGCATGTTCTGTTGGTGTTTCTATTGTGTCAAAAGAGCTCAAACCCCCTTTACTGGACCATTTATTTGAATGATTATAAGCATTTGATTCTTTTCATGCTCAATTTGTAAAAGTTAAGATGTTCTAAATAGCACATCCTTTTGTCATATATTCATGTTTGTTATTAAGCCTGTGCAGTGGTTATTATACAAAAATGTCAGAAAATGCACCATCATTTCAAATAATTACTGTAAAAAAATGAACTGCATAGTCTAAATGCTAGCAACAGAAGCAAACTGTCACCACTTAAGAGTATGACTGCATTATGTTAATGGTTTTAAACCAGAAGATTTCTAATATAATACAATGGTGAAATGAAATGAAAAAGGAAGTGAGAGAATGATGAAATAACTGTGCTGTGCTTTGTGAGGCCTGGGGAGTTCAAATGGAGGTGAGAACAGTGCGAGAGAAGCAAAATCCAGGAATATCATATTCTCTGTCGTTTACAGATCTCTCAAAAAATTTATTTAGGGAGCTTTTGTCTTCTAAAGGGAGCCCAGGCCATAGTTATGATCTACCTTTGTGTCAAAGTTAAATACTTCTCTGTTGATTTTAGTCTGTAAAAATTCTGAAGGCAAATAAAGTCTTACTGGGGAAAAGAAAAATAAAAAATATAACAAAAAAGGTTACTTTAAGGCCTTTATGTTTATCTACAAGTGACAAGTTCTAGTCAGATCTAGCTAAAGAAAAAAGTTTAATGATGATTGTGTCCACTGTGATATATTGAATGCCTTAAAATTTGTTTTATACTCTTCTTCCTTTGTGGCTTTCAAATCTCTTTGTGGATCATGGCTTCTGCTGTGAAATCTGACTAAGGAGATGTTTGGAAAAGCCTGTTAAAACACCTGAACTTTATGTAGGTTTATCAAATGCTCTTTAAACAATGACAGATATGTACTGACTCCAATTTATAAAATTGATTTTTTTTAAATTCAGAACACAGTTATGAAGTTATAAGGGAGACTGCACACTTCTGTAACCACATTAGTTTAGTTTTTTATGTTTTTTTTTTCATTTCATTTTGTTTTTCACTTGAGTTGTTTAAAGTAATTTGAAATAATTTCTATTTTGTTGTTTCTTACATTAACAAAATCTGACATTTTGTGGACTTTTTATACCTGCTGTATCTAAAGGTGAACATTATTCATGTTCACCTTCTGTTGAACATGAATAATGTCCATTCTTGGATCTTCTATACAAACGTTTTTTCATAAATGGTCTCTTTTGACAAAACCATTTGAGAGCTAAAGAGCTAAAAACCCAATTTTTATATGTGAGTTTGTGAATTATGCAGGAGCACTCTGTTTTATTTACTTACCTGCTGCTTGATCAAAAAAGAAACCTCTCGCTCATGGATGACACAAACAAAATGCAAATGTACCACTGAGAGAAAAGTAGAAGCTGCTTTTTGAGAACGAGAGAAGTACCAGTTCATTTATTTGAGCAACAAAATGATATTTTGAGATTTTTTTTCAATGTATTTCACAGTTTTTTTCTTTCTTTCGCTGTATCTGCTGAATTTTAGAACATCTCTGCGTCAGATAACAAGTCCCGCAAAAACATCTGAGATTTTATTTTACCACTTTTTTCATGCTAATTTACGCCTGTGACCATTTAAAATAAAATGTTTTTTATTTAGACAAAGTTTAAATGAAAAGATTTATATGTGACGGCTATGTCATAAATTAAATTCATATGCATAATAAGTAATGTCACATCCATGCATGTGACATTACTTGGTGTTTTTATGTCACACAAAGACGTTTTTTAGTTAAAATGATATAAAATGCACAAAATGGCAAACTCTTATGAGAAATCACTACCTACACTTCATGGTCCTTTCAATAGGTACCACCTTCCAAGCTGTGCTGTGGGGTAAAGTTCCACCTTAGATGTCTCATTTGGTCCTGCCTCCAACAGTGGAAATGACAAAAATTGCCCCAGAAAACTGTAATGGCTCCTGAAAAGGTTCCTGCAATGAAAATGGTCTTTATATAAACTTTGTAACAACCAACATCTCACAGGAAGATGTTCCTGTGAGATGTTCCTCAGATGAAATCGGAGGAATTAAATAATTCCTCAGATTTTCAATTTTTATGTGGCTTACTTGTTGTCTTTGTGAAATCAGTGGTATTGCATATTTGCAAAAATGCATTATTTATGTTTACACTGCTTTCTGTTTGCAGATTGTCAGGATTCATGCTGCCCTCTCCTATTGTCAGCAGTGGTTCCATACTGGCTCTGTGGTTTACAACAGACTTTGCTGTGAGTGCGCAGGGCTTCAAAGCAGTATATGAAGGTAAGAACATCTGTCAGTGTGGGTACATACACAGAAACACTGCTGGAACATATTTTGAAGTTACAAGAAGAGAATATATTGAGAAATACTGGCTAAATGAAGCACAATATATTGCTTGTGGTACTTCAAAAAACATATGTACAAGTTAGAGCCTCTTAGAGTTTAGGAATGCTTTTTTAAAAATAAATCATACAAGCAAGAGTTAATTATTATTTATTTATACTTCTATAATCACCTGGTATTCAGATTGCCTTTTTTGTCGCTGCCTAACCAAATGATTGCTTTGTTTAGATTTGAATCGCAGAAAAGCAGTTTTATTCATTTGTCTCAGTCAGTTGTGACTCCATATTGTCTTGAGAACTCAGGAGTGCAAACATTCACATGAAGAACTGACATACATCTCCAACATTTCTCCAAACTTCAGGTGAAGCTGTAAGACAGACATCAATTAGAATAGCTGTCTGTATTTAAATGGGTGAACGTTGACTCAGCTCAGAGATGCTGTCTTCCTTAGTTAAAAAGTTGTTTTATATAAATCTGCGTTTGTAATCTATTGACATGTCTTCTGTATGCTTTTCATATTTCTGTGGCAATAGGGAGTTTTATATCAGTCCGTCTTTCACCGAGTCTCACATTTTTTGTCGTAAGCATGATAAGGCAAATGTTCCATGTTTGGATGAGACGTGAAAGCTTAGTTTGACCTTTCAGAGAGACCCACAGACACACAGGCACACACACACGCTGTTGTGTAACCGTTTATCCATGAATCATGGACTCTAAATATCAAACTCAAGCTCAAAAAGCAAGAAATTCACTGACTGTGGTCCATCTTTGGGTGTGTTGCGGTTTCTCATTTTGCCTGTGTATTCTGAGCGTTGTATTTGAGAGTTTGTGCGTGTGTAAACTTCTGGGTGAGTGCCAGTGACTCTTTGTCCAAAGCAAACCAGTCAGCCATTCTGAGAAGGTTTTCTTGTGTTTTACTGGTTCTGTTTGAAGTGATTGTCTCCTTGGCAAACGTTCATTTTTATGTCTGATTATAAGAGATGAGTATGTAACAACTTTCACAGCTGTCACCAAGGTGTTCTTGAACTCCGTCTAAATAGATTTCATGGACATAAACTATCTGTATGTTTGAGAAGCACCCTTCAAACATCTTGTCATGAAAAGTTTTGAGAGGTTTTGCATGGGCTCTCGTGATTATGTCAGAGAGCTTATCTAGTATTTACATATAAGTGAGACTTTGATCACAATAATGATACAGTGTCAGAGAGAGCAGACACTTTATATTGTCAGATTTTATACTGTCTGTATAATAGCGCTTTCAAGTTTAAATTTGGAGTCTTATTGCAAGAATCAAAGAGAACATTCTGTTTAGGAAAATGCTTTTCTATTTAAACCACTACTTTTACAGCAGGTCAGTCTAATTTTCTTGTTAAAATTATCACAAACCACATCTTTAGTGAAGTCTGTTGCAGTGTTGTATAGTAACGAAGTAAAAATACTTCACTACTTTACTTAAGTATATTTTGGAGTACTTCATACTTTCCTGGAGTATGAAAATTTTTGATGACTTTCACTTTTACTTCACTATATTTCCGAACTTAATTGCGTACTTTTACTCCGATACATTTTCAATGTGTGGTTTAGTTACTCGTTACAAAAAAGCGAGAGAGAGAAACGCAAGTGTTTTGACCCCACCTACTGATTAGCAAGTAGCAAGCAGGCTACCGAACAAAGTCCGTAGCCTGCTTGCCTGGGCTTGTTCATCACCACCAATAGGATACTTCTTCTTCTTCTTCTTCTTTTCTATTATGGCGGATCACAAGCAACTTTAAGGTGCATACCGCCACCTACTGTACATGAGTGTGTAGTAGCATTACTTCATATCTATTAAATTCTACTTTTTAATTTTGTATTCTTAAGATAAATAAACAATGCTTTCCTTAATTTGTGAATATCTGTTATGTTTCCTTCATTTCCTAATATACCTTTAAGATTCCATTCATGCCCCATATTTCTAACTATTCTCTTTAATTCTTCCCTTTCGAGTTCATTTGACTTACAGTTCATCAATATGTGTTCTACATTTTCTTTCTCTCCACATCTCTCACATTTATCATTATTTTTCCTCCCTATTTTATAAAGCATGTCATTTAAGTAGGTATGACCTACTCTTAATCTACTAATTATTATTTCTTCTCTTCTGTTTCGTTCATTAATGCTTCAAATTCAAACTGACTTTTGTACTTCATATAATCTTCTTCCTTTCTTATCTTCATTCCACATTTTTTACCATTTCTTGATTTCTTTACTTTTAATTAGGATACACCTGTTTCGCTTCTCCCATTAAACACAAAGCAAGTCTCGCAATCAGTAGCAGTCACATGGAAATTCTATCTTACAAAAACTCCCCGTTCAACTTGAAGAAACACATCGAGGTAACGTCTTATGAAATGGTTATAATCCTCCTGTTTCAGTAACTATAGCTTGGTCACTAGGCACTACTGTATTGGGAAATCTTGACCATAAATGAACTTTGTTTGGCATTGTTTCAGTTCCACACGTGGTGTATTTAGCTTAGGCCTAATGTTGACTGTAGCAGGCTACCTAGACTCCTCTGTTCAAGGGGGGACAGAAGCCATAGCGATAGCAATTTAGACTAAATTTAACGAATATAGGAAAGGCATGCAAGTTCAAAACCAGGTTTACAGATGCCAATAAGCTGCATTTCCCTCCCAATTCTTTTTTTCTTTTGCATAATGACCAGTTGTGTGCACCACCTACTGACTGTAGGATTGACTGATTCACTGATTTGTGAAGTAGAGTAATCGTAACAGCTCTTTTTCTTCATGTTGGCCGCATTTTCTGTACTATTTATTTTTCTCATTTTCAGCACTGACCTTACTTGAAGGGAAAACTTAAGGCTTACAAAAACTTTGTATTTTCTGTCCTGGAGGGTTTACTAAGAAGCTGGTTCAGTTGTAAAGCAGGTTAAGTTAACCTTGTGCTATAGGTAAAGCACCTAATTTTCTTAACTAAATGATGCCTGCAGGTATATCTATTAGCAGGTTTAATTTTGCCTGCACTTGGTTGGGTACATTATTTTAAGTGTATTTGACAAGTTTACCAAAATATAAAAAATGTCATTCAAACTGCATTTGCTTTGTTTTACTTTTTACTTGTACTTTTCATTACATTACTTGAGTACATCCATTTTTACAGTAATTTCCATACTTAAGTACAAGAAGTTTCAAATACTTTAAGACTTTTACTCAAGTAACATTTCAGTCAGTGACTTAGACTTTTACCAAAGTCATATTTTGGAGAGGTACTTGTACTTTTACTTGACTCTGAGATTTCAGTACTTTATACAACACTGGTCTGTTGCATAATTTACTTTGATAAATGAATGCGCATTATAAAGCTAATGGCATGTGTAAAGATAGTTAGAGATATTTGACATCTCTTCATCTGCACCTCCACCTCCTTTTTTTAAAATTTCACCCTGAAGCTAAATTTAAAATCGCTGAAAAGCCGCAATTTACTCTAAAACATACATGTTTGAATTCTCTACAAAAACAACCTTTAAGAGATAAAGAAAATGTCTCATCACTATTCATATATGTGCATTATTTAAAGAGATATACAGCTTAAATATATTTAATATTCAACATAAGGACTTAGAACCAATAATAGAATTTTTTTCTCTAGAACAGAATTGGATCAAGTGTGGCAAAATAAAACACAGAAAGAGATTTAATAAGCTCAGTGCTATTTAAATTTATTTTCTAGCTCAGCTGTTATTCACAACATACTCAGTGACTCCCAGACTCCATGTCTTGCCTCACTTTTGAAAAGATTTATTGCTTTATTCTGAATCAGAATAGCTAATTTGATTAAATGTTTCCCTGGTATACTTTTTAAACCTTCAACCAAGTGATATTGCTGCTGCATTATAAACTAATCTGCCTTGAAAGGGTTTGGTTATTGTATGTACTTTAACACAAAGTAATGGTAACATGTCATATTTTAAACCGTTTGTGCTGTGTGGTAGTATATTCCCAAAGCTTTACTCTTGAACTCTGCTACAGAATGTGAACTATGTGAAACATTTCCTCACCAAAATCTCTTGTTTGCTTTTGATGCTTTTAAAAGCAGGTAATCAAGATCAGAAAGACGACACTTAACATACACTGAAGCAGAAATAGAAATGTGGAGAAAGAAGAGGTGTAAAGAGATAACCTCCTGATAAAGTGGTGAGGGAAGAGATAGTAGATGGTGTAAATAGAATTATTTTCTTAATTAAAATAAAATGAAACCAATATTAGAGTTGAAAAGCACAAGTAATTCTCCCATCACCCCTAATTCCATCTTTAAGAAAAAAAAAAGTTGTAGCATCGTATTTAAATGCTCACACTGCTGCCTTATCAGTTATTAGGCATATGCAGCCCTGGCTATAGATTTGTTTGAAAATATATGTAGTAAGCCAGTTTCAAAATGTTTTTTTTTTTAAACAACTGCATTTGTGCTCATTTTTTCGGGAATGAGAAGCTTAAATGTTCTGTACTCTTGATCCTAAATGTGAAAAGTCATAAATATTTTAAATGTAAATGGCTGCTTCACCTTAAATGAATTTCCACTTAGTAACATGGACCTCTAGCAGCACTTCGCTTGAGTGTTTGTAAGGTGCTTTTTCCAGTAAAATAAACCCTGATGCTTTACTTTCTTGTTCTCAATTACTGAACTCTTGTTATTGTCAGCATGTTTGAAAGCTGCTATTGGTGCTACTTTAGAGCTTTTAACATTGTATGACAGTATTCTTTTTTAACAATATAATTTGTGGTTATTAAGATAAAAGAAATAACATTAAATTCATCAACTCACACAAATCTATTGGTCGAATGACATCTAAGATACATATGCAAACTTAAAAAATATTACATATTACAAGCAAAACTCTCTTAGTCCAGAGCTCAGTTGGTGACCTGTCTGTGGTGTACTCCAGTAAAATACAACAAAATTGATTGAGCTTGATATTGTAGAGAGCCTGTGCTCCATTATGATGATGGTAATATTGCACCTATTTTCTCTGTGTGTAGTACAAGTACACCTCTTGAGCAGACTTTCAGCTGGACAGTTTTAAGTCCTTTCATCAATGTCCCTAAGCATATTTAAAACAAATATAGTATATGAAAAGATTCAGAGACTTTTTGCTGTTTTATCCTGATAAAAATCAGTCCCTTGTCCTTCACTTTGCTTCAGACAGTGGGTCTGTCCTCTTAGCTTTTGAGAAACAATTGCTTCTTGGGGGCATTTTACCCAATCGCTAATGTTTGCCCGTGACGTATGTAATGCACCAGTTCAAAGCTATGAAGCTTCCCGGAAATTGCCTGGTCAGTATTCTACCATCCCCCACTGTGAAGAGGGAAGTGCAGAGGAAAAACAAAGTGGCTGTTAATGTTAGCTCAGTATTTGGAAGCGTGGCTAAACCAGACTGAATGACTTCTTTCACTTCCACCACTGCAAATTCAAAATTTACAGACAGACTACAATTCTAAAACAGCATAGAAAATTAACATCATCGTCCGCAACTTAACCTTTGAATTGAGTGGAATAGCGTAGGAAGGCAGTGGTCAGGTTTGCTGTTTCAGATAATCTCTGAAACCATTTCTTGCTCCATAGTCAGGTTCTGTCCAGTAGATTAACTTAAATCTCTAGTGCACTTAAGGTTTTTCATAAAATAACTCTTCAAATAATCTCTGCTGAGCATACCTAGCACAAGGTGACCTCAGGGGGGGTGAAAATGCGAGTAATGTGTCTCCTCTGTTCACATGAGGGGACATTTTTGTTTGCTTTTGGGAAAAATGGATGTTAGGATCCAGGTGCCAAAGTGGAAAACCATGTTACCTGCAAAAGGCGCTAAAGCTGACTGCTTTAAGGCATGGGAGTGTGTCAGCACCCACAACATGAATCACTTGTTGATCTGTCTCCTTTGAAAAAGGGTAGCGGATCACTAATGGGGAAATCAAAGCAAGTTCAACACATGTTGAACATTTGAGGTCTCAAATTCAGTAAGAATGAACAGAGGCTGAATTTATGAAGCTTTGTAATCTCCTTCCTTTTTTTGCTTGCATGATCTGCTTTATTTCTGCCTTTCATTCATGTTTCACATAGTTATACATGAAGTTGCAAACTCGCCCATCCTATACAGAACATTTCAGCAATCTGCACGTAATTTTTTGCCTTTGTTCGTACTTGTCCTCTCTTTGGTCACAAGCGCTGCAGTGTGCGTTGTCACTATTTAAATTTCTTTTCTTATTTTATTAGCACATTTATTTTAGGACTATTTTAAGATAAGAGCTATTTTTAGCCGGGTGAACTGATATTTTATTATATACAAGTCTTTGTACAATGACAATAAAAGCAATCTTGGAATCTTCAGACACTCACTTTAAGGAGAGTTTATAGACTCCACTTATTCTGACATGCTCAGGCCTTGCTGCAATATAACAAAGCTAATATCTGTAAAGACTACACATGCGAGGTACATGTTGTGAATAGGTGAAACTGATTGGTGTTGTTGTTTTAGGAAAATATCTTCCTTTAGCTGAACTATGAGAATTAGACAAACATAATTTGTGAGTAAAACTACAAGAGGAATAAGGGGGGACAAATTTCCTTTCAACTTTTGTATAAATCTAGATGATGATGTAATAATTCTTTTTTCATTAGTCCTTAGAGGGCATTTAGTTACTTTCTGTTTGGTATGTGTGGATGATCAGGGATTGTTTTGTTTTTTTTATTCTTACCCATTTGGTTGATGTAACAGAGATGTGTATGTCATAGAGCGCCACTTTCATGCTTAATTAGAACACATGTCTTTGCATGAGTATGAGCAAAAAATGTTAAAAGTTCATTCCCATTGGTGTTGGCACAGTTTTTTTGTTTCCACCTCCTCTCTCCCTAAGCGTGTTGTTGACTGATGTAGAATCCATTAGGGTCACTTCTGGGAGCTTCCAAATCTCGCTGATTGATGCACGGGTTTGCAAACACAGAGGCCAACAGCCAACTGCGCCTGAAAAAGACATAAACTCATCGCAGGATTGCGACTTAGGGATTTTGTTTCCATACATATGATGTGCTGCAAAGAGGGATTTCTTTCATTTGTTTTTTTTTTTCAAGGCCTCAAGCGACATAATTTTCTTTGTACTGCTAGTATTTCAAAGAGTTTTGATTTGTAAAAAATCTCAAAGGCATACCAATAACTATTGCAGAAAATTGCACTATACTAGGAAGGAATTGTGACATATTAATAATACAAAATTACTGGCTCGCCAGCTGATAAAAGAGGCAGGTGATTGATCCTAAAAAAGGACGTGAATTTAATATTAATTATATGTAATGAAAGTCAGAAAATACATGAAACATAAAAAAGACTGAATGGAGATCTGTTTGTGTAAACCTACATATAAATGACTTAGCTGTGTTACCACTGCCATGTTTCCTGAGCTTTTGGCTTCACTATTCAGCAACTAGATGTTTGCTAATTCCAGTCCATCTGCTATGCATGGCTTTTTCTAGCAGAGGGATCCATGGAGGGCTGGAGACAGGAGCAGGAAACAAAACTCCTAAAAGAGGCTTTATGCTGACAAGACAGTTCAAACTTCAAACCTACTCATTGTTTATCTGAATTATTTGTATATATGGCTGCACTCACTTTGAATTAGTTAGTGTGGTAGCATTTGGATACGCACTAGATTAAAATGTAACGGTGACATGCAATGCATTATTTCAAGCTTCATTTAAAATATTTCTATATGTGGCTGACTGATGGTGCTGAAGTTACCATCAGATTTTTTTTTACTTTTTATTCTGCACACTAATAAACGTCTAGCTTCCTGGAATCTGGATTGCATTTGATCAACTCAAAGTCAAAAATAGATGAACTTCTCAGAACTTTCATCTTCAAACAGAGATATTGCTTTAAAATCTTCATACCATTTGTGAGAACACACAAACTAGTATTTCTAAAGTTTTAGGCTGAGACAATTATGGAATGTTTACCATAAATATTCTACTGTAATACAGATTTTGTGAAACAGTTCTTTTGTTTGAAAGCATCACACATGTAAATACAAGAAAAAGGCACGTTTTATTTTCTCTAACTTTAAAACCCTTGTTTCACAAATTATTTACTGCATCAGTTTTTTCTAATGATAAAACTTGTATTTTTCGAATTATGATAGGTAATTGAATTAATGTTTTAGGTACAAAACTATGTTTGGGCATAAATTATGGTGTCACTCTAAATATAAGAATCTGTCATTTTGTCTGAGGAATTTCCAATTTGGGTATTTAATGTTTAGTGTGAAACGGGAAGCATGAACACATTAGAAAAGCGTGCAATAAAAAAATTAATTACTTCAATCTTCTGAAAAATTCAAAGTATGCTCTTGCTTGGCATCTACCGTGACACAGCACATGTCACGTGTGTAACACAGGTGCTGTGTTACACAATATTATCTAGTTGTGTTAAATCCCTGAATAATTTACCTGCTCAGTTTAAATGTAGACTAATATTAAATGTTTCTCAGTATTTAAACATATTAAACCAGTGCACACAGTTCAGGCTACGTGATAAGCATTCAGTCACATGCAACTGCCTAATCTTAGTTGCCATCCTTATTATCTGATTGCAAGAGATTATCTTAAAAATAAACTCTGTTCAGTTTTTAGCGAAACTCAGCCATTTTTTGTTATTTATTTCTGCACTTTTCTATTGTCAGCAGTAATTAGTAAATAGACCGTCGCCTAGCTGAGTAAAATCAAATGTATTGGACAAAAGGAAAGTTTGCATAAGCTCTTACAAGGATCAAACTGTATAATTGATTTTTCAGGATGCCGCCCCACACGCAGCTATCATCATGGGTACTAAAATAAGGATGTCTTACTTTTGAAGCTCAAAGTAAAACTGGTTATTTGATCAGTCATACAGACGCAATTAGTAAGTTCAAAACATATAGATCTTATTGAAAGGATGTCCTGCTGTGAAAATGTAATGAAAAAAGGAGAAAAACAATACTTGAACCATATAAACACTGGGGGTCCTCTGGTGCTCATTCATTAGAAATGTGTTGATTGTTTAAATTGAGTTTCATATGTTCAGTGAGATGCATGGAGAACAAACAGGAAACTGTACACCGCATGAACCGTACTTTGATAGTTATATTATTTTAAATCAAAAGGAGAATTGATTTCCAGTTTTTCTATCGTTAATAAAACTGTGAAGAATGCAGCAATATTATTATTATTTTTTTATTCTCAGGCTAACCAGCTGATCAAAAAATGTCCAAAGTAAATTCATAGAGATCTTTTAAGGTCAGTGCAAGAAAATAAAGCAGAGCTGCCATTTTTTGCTACAGATTCATTTTAAATTTAAACTAAGTTTACCTGTTTTCACATTTTAATGATAAAGCATCAAAAAGATAGTCATGCCTTTGTGTACAAAAGCTCTATAAAAACAACTGCATGATGCAGGGCTTTTTTTCTTGCTATTGACCTGGTGTCCCCGGCTCCTGACAAAATCTGTGTGCACTTCATTGAGAATAATAGGCTGGCGAGTTTATTTAAAGCAAGTGGATTCAGCAGGGATGCTTCTACAGCAAACACTGCAAATCATTAAAGGGAGGAAGGCCTACTGGAGGATTTGTCAACTTGGACAGTCAGGTGCTGCTATGTCTCTGTGTGTTTGTGTGTGGCAGCGAGGTGAAGAGATTAACAGAATGAGAGATAGTGAGAGGAAAGGGAAAAGTTTTACCTTACACCATTAACCCATATTGACTGAAACACCGTAGGAAGCTCTTCGCTGTGGGAGTGTGTCATATAACGCTGTCGGTGCTGACGCCAGAAGTAGTCGGCTGTATCGATTGAAGTAGCAATGTCAACTGTCCTGCTGTGTGAGAATATGTGAGGTGTGTGTGTGTGGTGTTTCCATGGTGGGGTAGCAGAAAAGGGTTCAGTTAGGCAGCTGTCATTAGATCAAGTTGATGGAGCAAAGAGCCATAAAGTCTCACTCATGCACATGTTGTGTGTCCTGTGATTTTGTAATAAGTTTCTCAGCATGTAGAAAGGGCAATGACACATTTCAGTCATCAATGTAAAGCAAAATGTACCTGATCTCCATTAGCCAAACAGACTCCAGACATAGTGGCATATGGCAACAGCTAGAATAAAGGATCTTCACTTTGACAACATCAGTAATGTTGCAACTTTTTCAATCCCATCTGGAGATTTTACACATGGAAAAATTCAGCGTGGGTCAAAGTATTAAGTCTAAACTGAAGCTTAATTTTTTCTGCAAATTAGAACAGAATCATCCTGGTGTACCAGGAGCATGAAAATCTAAAGGTATATATGTACTGTAATTTTGAAAAAAAATAAAATAAAAGTCTGAACTCTAGAACATAATTTGTCACAAATTTGAATTTATACGTGTACCCAAAATAAATATTTGCACACAAAAATGCCTTATGAGCCCAAGCATTCTTTTCCTCAGTGACACTCTCCTGCTCGTTCTGGGAAGTGCCAAAGAAATTCTCAGTCAAAAACAACAGGGCCTGATGCTGAGAGACATCCCCACAGCATGATGCTGCCACCACCATGCTTCACAGTGAGGATGGTGTATTTGTGGTGTGTCTGCCAATAGAAAGACTGATAAATCAAAAACTTGGCTTTTTTGTCACTAAAACAGAGAGGAGCAGAGCTCAGATTTTTGCAGTTGAAGCCTGAAGTCATCTCTTTATATTACTTTCCTCTGACTATTGAACACCAAGATACTTAAACTTCTGGTCAGAGAGTCACTCCTGACCAGAAAAGACCAAGCCACCTTTTTTTCTCTGATTAGGAACCATGACCTCAGACGAAGAGAAAATGAATTTCATCCCAACTACTTCAAGATCAGCTGTGAACATTTGTCAGTGTATGTGGAAGGCCATGGCCAGAAGTCAGCAGAACCACATTGTCTGCAAAAAGCAAATATCTGCCCTTATGTCCTTTAACTGTCCTCACCATCCATGATCTCCTTGAGATCCTGTCTATGAAAAACCACAAACAGAATCACTAACAAGGAGCAGGCCTGGCAGAGTTCAAAATGAACTGTCAATTTGGCAAAAAGTTGAACACGGCTCTTGCATTTCATTCGGTTCTCAAAAGTGCAAACCCCTTCCATAACTTTAAAAGGGTTGTTAAGGATTTAATGTATATATTATAAACCACTGGAAATCCGGAATGAAATATTTTTGATATATAGATAAAAAATGCAGATATGGCTCTTTCTGCAAGAATAAAACTTCACTCACCTCTGTATCCCAAATGCTTGAAGTGGCTGACTGTGCAATTGCTCAGTCAGCAGTTTACACTTTAATACTATAGCCAGGTAATATTTATTTGACCACTTGGGGGAACTCGTGGAATATATATGGTGAACAGAGTATTTAGTCAAAATGGTCCCTCAGGTGTAACATGCTGCAAATTTTTATACTTTTAACCCATAACATGCCATTACAGTGCATTAAATGCAAGACGCTTTACACAGAAGGTAGAAATCAATGTTTTTTTTTTACTTATTGAGAACTTTGAAAGCGCACAAATACATTTTTACATGCAGTGTGTGATTAATTAAAATCACTGTGACAGCAGCTTAAGACAAATATACATTTTGATCAAATTTATCACTTGTGGCTGAGCTCTTTATAAAACTGCAACTGTCAGAGAATTTCTGTAATTATTCTGACAATTTTAAATTGTTTACAGCTTTCAATTAGGATTAGGATTAAATTTCAATTTGTGCAGTGGATTTATGAATTGTTGATGATCACATACTGTATATACTTATGAGTTACCTTCAATTTTTCCTCTGACCTGACTGTTTTCCTTCAGAAAAAGCCCATTCATCTCTCCCAAATTAAAATTCTGATCTAATCTAATAATTTGAAAATCCTATTTGTGGCTAAAGGCTTACAACATTTCTTGCTATTGCTTGTTACTGGTGGTCTGAGTCTGCTTTGCTCATTAGTTTTACCATCTTTGTTTAGCTTCACATTATTTGAAAATGATAAAACTGAACACTAGATCCAGTAGATTTAGAATAATGCATTTGATGTGTATGTTTGATTGCCACATGTGATACGCTGCTGTCCAAAAGAGCACTTTAAAAACATCAGTGCTAAACCTAGAATAAAAGCAGCAGAGACTGTAAACATGCATGGATCAGTTGAGCAGAAGGAAAAATAAATAAGTTTCATTTCAAAGGGTGAGGAAGAGAGAGCCAAAAAAGCAGGAAAGTAGACTGGAGAGGAAAGAAGTGCAGGGAATCCCTGGAATACCAAACATTTCTCCTACTGAAAGAAAAAAGAAAACTGGGACTAGAGGAAGGGTTGCAGTGAAAGATGGGAAGCATCCCTAGAATACCAAAGAGCATAAATGCTTAGAGGCTTTTCAAGACATTTTCACTCAAAATTAAATCTCCCTGCAAGTAGTTAAGAATAGCATGTAAACGTGAAATGAGGGGTGCCTGCATGTTTTGAGTGATTCTGTTGAATTGATTGTTTTAATTAGAGAGCTGTTTGCTGCAAAAATATTTCTTCCAGAAAAGTTATAGTTTTGGAACAGTGAAGAAAGAGGAAAGATTGCAGGGGATGATGGACAAAGTGGTAAAATAAGTAATGAAAAGTCACAGTAACGGAGAGGGAAAGGGGATAGGAGGAGGGAGATCTGACTCAACGAATCATGCTCACTTGGCTGATCTTGTACCTTTTCCCAAGATGCATTCTGTTTGAAAGGTGCCTAAAAATAGACTACACACAGACACATTTAGAGATTTACACCATTCCCCAGGGTCCACTCACTGTCATGCTAGGTAAGACATATACTTTACAGACACCTGTGTACAGGCTGTATGTTGTCCAACATTAAACGATTGTTGGCTTTCTATGCAAAAGTAAAACGAAGAGAGACAATTATTTTGTATGTATATATCTGTTGGAATAAGGACATAAAATTGGGTCAATTTTAAATGATTAATAACAGATGTTTAACTTGTTAAAAATAGAATAATGCATATAAACACAAGATCTCAGATCACTGTGAGCTTTCAGAAATTAGGCTGCAAGTATGGGACTACAGAAGGTACAGTGCAACATTGACATTCACCCTACACAAATACAGTGTCGTAAGTCTTCACAATACTTTTTTTAAACAAAACATTATTTTTCTGGTCTTATACAAACTTCTTATACAAACCATACATCATAAATATATCTCTTGCCTTGTCTTGATACAGGTCAGCTGATCTGGTTCAGTTTTTGGATCATATTTGGATCATGATACCTGGAACGGTGTTCATTCTGAAATTTACCAGGGGAACCTTTGTCTGATAATTTTCCACTACAATGTGGGATGTTTGTATTTGAACTCCTCTTGCTTCCCTTCCCAGATTTCGGCCTGGCCCTCTGCATTGCTGCGACTGTGTTGAGTGGGATATGTTATGGTAACAAGGTGGATGAGCAGTATTGCACACTGACTAACTGCACCTAGCAGCTGTAACAGCTGAAATAAAAATAATTATTAATGTTGGGTTTTCTTTGGGCTAAAGAAGACATTATCTAGCATGTTATACTTATTGTGAATTGCGAGGAGTTTCCCAGCCAGCAGAGAAACACAGACCCTCCATCGTGTGATTTGCCATGATTTGAAGTTTAGGGTTCACAGATGAATCCACGACAGAGGCTCACAAGACAGAACTTCGCAGCTTTACTGGAAAATGGAACAAAATCTGAGGACTTATAAAAATATATATTTATAACTAAACCAGACAAAAGCTAATTTTTAAGCTCACTTTTGTCTGCACACAGTCATACCCAGTGACATTCAATGCTGGAATGTTGGGCTATTGCAAGGTAATGTAAATTAATTACTTTGAAAATTTGAAGCAAATTTTCCCGCTGTTGCAGTTTGCAGACCAACATTGAAATGGATATATCTTCATATTTGTATAAATAAAATAAATTTCGGTGTGTTTGATATAATTAGAAAGCTTAGAACCACATTTTTAGAATCTGTAAATAACTTACAATGCCCTGAGGCGACTTGTTCCTGGTTTTGTCATGGCCAGTCACAATTGTTCAAATAAAAAAAAAAAGCCTTTCTAAAAGAACCTGTGGAAAAACTCAAAATGAATGTTTTATTAATGTTAATTTTTTTTTTTAAATTCAGATGATTTTCTGTCTTTAGTAACAAAGTGCTCCTTCTGATTTCCTCCATCTTTTAAGTTTATTTCAGGATTGAAAGGTAAACTTTAAAGTATAAGTAAGTAGAAGTCATCTATTGTTTCAATGTTATTTGAATATGATTATTTTCCCTCCGAACAAAGATGCAATTGTTCTATTTAATCATGGAATGGCATTTAGAAGAACCATCCTTTACTTTCATTTTGGCTGTAATCACAGCACAGTCACAGGGGTACGGCCATGAACATTTTTAATCAAGACATTGGACTCTTTTCACTTCCATCTCTTTTTCTCAATAGCTTGGTGATAGTAATAATGCATCTCCTTGGAATCATTTACAGTACATCCCATTTTCAACCCATCTTTATAGGTCTTCAAAACTCTAAAGATTATTTGGTCTTACTTGTAATATGTTTTCAATTTCAAGACATAATAGACATTTTTACCTTTACATTTATAACAAAAGCAGTTGCATCTAATCAAAACCAAAAAGGCAAAACTTAAAGCATTTCCTTTGACAGTTCAGTTATCATCATAATCTTGACCAGGTCGGCCATGTTTTGCACTCAACTTGCCTGCGTTACTCATGACATTTTTGCTGGGTCATTTTCATGTAGTTCCTGCGGCAATCGGATATCTTGAGTATTCTGAGGAGTCTTTCGCATAGAGCCATGAAAATGTGATATCATCATTTCATGATTATAATAGGAGTAAAAAGAAAGATGTAGAGTTAAGAGTCCACTTCTCTTTGCCAGCAGCCATTAGCTATTTTACCTTGTCATATCTTTCAGAAGTACCTAATCATCCTCCTGCTGTAGATTCTCTATAGTGAGGCTGTCTCTTTGTCCATCCCACTCTCTCTCTTTCTTTTGCTCTTATACATCTTTTCACAGGGAACTGTGGATGTGAGGGTAACTGGCTTTCTTTACAACCAGTCTGTCTTTGAGATGTTAGTCCTGAGGCCATTATTTTTTATGAATCATTACTAATGATCTGCATGTAAGGTACAAATGCACTACGGGCAAAAAGTTGGTCACTTTTCTGGTGCTGAGTTGAGCCACATCTGTGAGACTTGCAAAGGTCTGATTTATTTGTGACTCATTAATTTGACAATATCCTACAATTAGTAACCCAACAATAACCCCTAATATCTTCCATCATTGGCTTGTGCACATTTGTAATGTCTTTAAGAAGCGCCTGCTCTTTCCAACACTCCGACTTCAGCATGTCATCATAATAGCATTCCTCTATTAAGCATTTACCAACTTTTTTAGTATTTCACGGAGAAGTAGCTCACACGATGCATATGCAGCGTGCGCTGCAGATGCACAGTTCCACCAGATAATTAATTGCTGCTGCCGCTTGTCTGAAGGAGCTGAGTAGGGGAGGGGTGCAACTCTCCCTGAGGCAGAAGCTCAGCTTGGAAGCTGCACCTCCAAGGAGGAGATTCCTGGAAAAGGTTGTGCTTGGTGAGAACGAGTGTTTCTGCAAACAAAATGGTTTCTAGGGTGTAAGACAGAATAAAAGCAACACTTCTGGCGTGATTATAATATAATGTAAAGCTCAAAAAAGTTTATTTTACATAATACTGTCCCTTTAAACTTGCATCAGTGCTGAGATGTATAGATGGTTGAACTTACTTGATTTTAAGGTAATCTGTTATCTGAATACCCAATACCCCCTTGTGGCTATTACTTCTGTCTGACAATGATGTCATAACGTTTACCCTCCGAGACTGAATCATTTCTAGATGCTTTGAAGCATCTGTCTTATTAAAGTGAAAAACTCCCTCTCCACTTTACCAAACAGACATCATGTGCTGGGACAAAAACAGCCAATAAATTCTGGTTCTTGGCATTTAAGCAGATTTTAAAACCTTGCTTCTCTTGACATCAAAGAAAGAAATCAAGAAAAAAAACCAGTGCTTTCCCCTGACATTGCCCCTGTTGCATCTAAACAATCTCATTTAGAGCAGCTTTGGACGCCCTGCCAGCCTGTCAGCCAAGAGTCACATCCAGCTCTTGTTGAGACCTGTCATTTACTAATCAGAGCTGGAGGCAAAGCGCAGCTCCAGCTCCAGACAGAGACAAACATCAGACCATTTTCATTTTTATTTATTTATTTTTTGTCCTTGGCTCAACTAAGTACAGTATATAGGTAGCATTATCTTCTCCAGTACCAAATGTATTTACAACCAGTTGTGAAAGGATAAGTCATTCTGATGGACCGAGTTGACAAGGAACAGGTCTTTTGTTTACTTCAGCCCAAAAGGTTTTATTTACAAAGAAATGAATGCTGACTTCATTCAAAGAAACAAGATTGAACTCAGTCAGAAAATGTAAGCAGTACAAACTACGCACAAAGGTGTATATATAATGACTTATCCGGTGCAGCAGGGGCAACTAAGCACAATTCAAATACTAACTACAAGAAATGACACAGTACAGTCAAATTTATTGATGAAGTAAACACCAGAGGAGGAAATCAAGAATCGGAAACTAAATACAAATATTTAGTTGAATACTAAATGTTAATTTCACCAAAAATAATACAAGTTCCCCTTCCTAAGCAGGAACTGGTGGTGCAGTCCAAGTATGCCCTCCATGTATTTAGGTGGCCCTGGCCACCATCTTAAGTTTGGGCAAAATCGCAGGGATCATGGTAAAAAACCTGTGTTAACAAAAACACAAAAGTAAATGGGAGTACTTATAAAAAAACACGTGTATTTCAACCAATAAATAAAGTTTAATGAAAACTAAGGAATGTGATTGTGTTTGGCTGAAAGAATAAATTAAGATGCATGAGAGTTACTGACTTTACTGAAGTGAATAATGTTACTATTACTATTACTATTAATATTACTAAAGTAATAATGATGTAACTTTACTGTCACATCATTATTACTTAAACTTGTAACACTGGGGCTGTGCTAAAAAGTGTTTTTTTCTGGTTTTCTAGTTACAGGTATTAAACTTGTAGTTTTGATTAATTTTGATACATGTCAATGATAAATACTTTTGCTCTAAGAAAAAAACAAAACTTAACTGGTAAATCAATTCCAAGCAGGAGACAAGATAGAAAAGAAAATTGCAGGACATCTCTCGCACTTCAATTAAAACGAATGTCAATGTTAACTGAACAAAATTACTTAACAGTATATTTGTGTTTCAATTGATTTTTTTTTTTAAACAATGAAGAACTGTTTCTATTGCTATTTCTTTTAAATGATAAATGGCCTGTACTTGTGCAGTGCTTTATGAAATCCAGAGAACACCAAAGTGCTTCACACTACATTCAGTCATACATACATTTATACGTAGAGTGATGTTTAATCTGCTTAAGAAAATTCATGAATTAAAACTATCTTTTTAGACGGTTAAAATCCTGTATACTGTCTTTATGACTGGTTGTCCTAATTGCCACAAAAAGATTAACAAAAGTTCAATTTAATTTTTTTTGTTGCCTTTCCTGTGAAAAAATAGACACAAAAAGACATGGGATACTGGATGTCCTGAATAAATCAATAGCAATGACACAAAGAAATAAAGAAATGGATTACAAAAGGCATTTTACAAAGTATGAGAAGAACATAATGTTCACCCAAAATAGCTGCAGACCTTTTTATGATCTTTCTTTTCCTATAACAGTAAAAAGGATAAAACGTTTCAATCTGGGCCTAATGTCTTTCTATCAAAACCTCAAAACAGTCAATTAGCATTTGAGCAGTGGGCTACTTTAAAAGGTAAACATAAAAACCAATGTTCAGGGTGAGTAACAGGTCAGCTATCACAGTTTTGTTTTAAGTTTAAAGTCTGCAAAAAGCTGTATTTTTTATTTTATTTTTTTTGCTTTAATGAAGCCATTCCAAATGACAAGCTTTCTCCTTTCCCTTTTCTTTCTGTCTTTCTCAGTCTCCATAATGCATATGTACTTCCTCTTGCCTTAAGGGCCATCCGTTAGTCAGACACAACAAGGCACACTCAATGGATGCCTCACATTCTTAAAAAAAAAAAAAAAAAAAAAGCAAAAACAAAACATGCATAGTGGAGACCAAAAACCATTAGGGAAAAACAGGATTAAACATTGCTCCTCCAATCACCTCACTGTATTACTGAGATCACTAGACAATCTATCAACACCACCTCAAGACTGTAACTGAAAAACAAAGAATTGATTTGCTCTAAAGCAAAAGCAATGCTTGTGAACTTCACAATTTTAAAGTTCAATATTTCACTTAATTTGTTCTTGAACAGCAAAATCTTTTATCCTATGAATCAGTTTAGTTTTTGCAAGAGGCTTCTGCATATAGACCTTATGATCTGAAACATCTCTGCATGCAGTTGCCTGCAGACTGCTCACACATCCTTCCTGATGATTTAATTAGCTCACATATCACTGAATATGCCTTTTTATGAAATTGTTTAAAACCTAAACTGTATCAGCAAATCCATGTTATCTCCTTTATGTCCTGCAAACCCTCTGCTGGTATTGTGCCGCAGTTCATCCGAGCATGGCCTCGCAATAAAACAAGTGGTGATCCAAGAAGCAAGAATAGAGATAGTATCTGTGTGTGTATGTGGTCACCAGTCGTGTTGGACATACAGGTCAATTCCTGCCTACCAAAATGTCACTTTCTCTCACCGACAATAAGTCATGCACACAAGCCTACACAAGAAGTGCCCCACGCAGTCTGACACACTTGTCTTGCCCTGGGCTGCAATGAGCATATCAGCAGTCAAATTCCCTCCACAACTGAAGTGCAACAAAATCACTGACCACAACAGCCTCCCAAATACACTTGCACAAACTTCTCTGGCACTGTTCTGCTGGTTAGATTGTTGAGATGTGGCCTGAGCTGACAGCTTTCATTTTGAGAGCTGAATTCAGTTAAGGCGTCCTCTGTGTACGTGTTTTTGTGTGTGTTTTTCTGTATGCGGGCGTGTGTTTGCATGTGTGTTTGTGCATCTGTACATGTGAAAACCAAACCAACAGATTGCAAGCAGTCACTCAGTTGTTTTCCGCCTGCTCATGCAACAAATCCATTTACGGCTAGTCAGCAAACCAGAGATGTCTATCTAAAAGAGGTCTGACACCAGAGCCACCGGGGCCAAAATGCAATTTTTGCGAGTACGGAAAGCCATTGCTATTATTTCTTTCCAGCCAAAGGAATAAAAGGAATAAACACCAGGGGCTTAAAATTCTTCAAACCTCTCCATTTTAGAGCATGTACCTTTAGTTTCCAAAACCTCTCTGAGGCACTGAAACACAATAGTGTGAGACAGGAAATAGCCCACACCAGTGTAATGCATTATTAAGCTTATCTCAGTGCTGCAAAAATTGTTGGCCTGTTGCAGGCTAAAGACCGCTCTTCTACTTAATGAATGCAAGTCAAAGGATAAGGATTGAACACTGTATAGAGTAAGGTTGACTGCTTTGTTTGGGAAAGGGATAAGTGTTGACATGGAAAATGCTGTCTGATCTGAAAGAGTAAAACAGAATGTTACATTTTGCCTGCCTGCATTTGTTTATACACTTGATTTTATAAGATTTAGCTTCACTTTAACAGTTTTTTAGAAGTGATTGGAGTGCAGATAAAAAAATAGTTGGTATCAGAAAAATGGTGGAAAACTGCTATAATGTAAAAACAAAACAAAACAAAAAATCCAGATTTGTGTCCAATGTAAAAACTGTTACATTTACAGGCGAAACATTTTCAGCATTTTGGACATTCGCACCAATGAATGAATGAATACTTCAATGCCATAAATGGCTGATAGGACAATAGAGCACTCAGTGCGACAAAGCAGAGCAAAAGGGGGATTAGGTTAGACATCCAGTTAAAACCAGATGTTTATTGTTTCTTAAAGACACACAGCTTGTTTTCACACAATGAACCTCAACTTTTTCTGTTTTAGGTTAGTTAGGATTTTCATAAGTATTTCTATTTACCGAATGCCTGAATAACGAGATGTTTCTGATTGCTTTTGTAAATCAGATGTTCACATATAGTAAGATTACTATCACACTGCATGATATTGGAATAACATGGGACATGTGATATTAGTAAATCTTGTGATAATCATAAGACTTTCAACTGACAAATTTAAATGCTTAAACATGTAAGCATTATCATGGTTTTATAAACTCATCATGGTATCATCATATCATCATGGTTTTATAAACTTAGGATTAATCCACAATATTTGAATCACTTGTAGGCACACATGGATGTGTTTCAGGCGAAACCTCAAACACACTGCTCCTCTGATTCCTTGTGTGATGTCATGGGAAACTTGAGGAAGATAATTTTAGACCTCCAAAACTCTTACTCATACTTGAACACAATTTCTAGATGATTAAAGGTGCCGTGAACATGCAGGTGAAAACATCTCCTTTATGTTCACTCTTCATACCATTTCAGTTATGTCCCCAAAAGATGATCCTGTTTTGATGCAAAATCTGCTGGAGAGAAAATGAAAGACCTTCTTGAAGTTGTCAACTGAAATTTGATAGAGTGCGTCATTGTCTGCAGTCTTGTAACAATGTGGGTCCAAAGACTTGGCAAAGAAGAAGGCCTTTCTCCAACAGCAGCATGAAAAGACGGATTACATTTACCTGAAACACTCAAGGACAAAGGTCTTCATTTCTGGACATACATCCTGTGGTCTGATGAAGCTAAAATGAACATGTTTTGCCATGATTACTCTTATTACATGTGAAGAAAGAAATGGGGAAGCTGGCAAGCTTGTGAACAACGTCCCACCTGTGATCTACAGACAGTGTCATTTTAAGTAGATAATTTGCTGACGGTGAATCAGATGAACTTCACAGCTGGCATAAGGGGCAAACAATATTATGTAAAACTGTTGAAGTGACATTACAAGACACATTCAAAGCATCTAGTTTCAAGCAAAATGTCCCTCAAAGATTAACTCTAAGATCTTTCTTCCTTTACTTTTCAGAGGCATGTGACTGTTTTGCTGATAACCTGTATTTACTTGTTTGAGAGTTTAGAAACTGTTGTCAAGACATAAATAAAACTTTACTTTAAATTCTTTTGCTGCTCAGTCCAGAGTCTTTTTTTATTTTGGCTCACAGTTTTTTCTTCCATAAATCTTGCCATTGGCTTCCCTGTAAGAATATGTGAAGTGTCAGATTTTGAGCAGCCCAAAAGTTGTGTAATCAATTTTTTATCAGCTAAGAAAATGATTCAGCTCAATGCTCTGCCTCACCCAATTTAGCTCCGGGTGGTACATGGGCCCGACATTTGGGCAAAACAATGTGAAGAAGGCAAATCAGTTCCTATAAAGTCTTGCAGCGCAGGCTTCCAGTGTTTTGGAGAGTTGATTTCATGATCTAAGTGTTGACGTTTAAAAGCTTATTATGGCCTCCTTCTTCCTTATTCTTCTGACATTTTAATGTCATGTGAGTCTCCGTGTGGACTGTAAAGGTCCTGTAAGGGAGGACTACATGTTCTGTGGACAAATCCAAAAGTAACAGAGTGGATTCAGTATAAGCCCCTAAGACAAGTCAAGAACGAGCTTTCTCAGGATATCAAGTAAATACAGTGAGGGATTTCAATTCTTTAAACAAGATGAAAAGTATGTGCAAGTAATGACAGAAAAGTCAAGAGACACAAAGAGAAAAATAAAGAAGTTAGTTGTAAGCCATGATGGTAAAGCCTTTGAAACAATGAATGGCTTTACATAACTCTCTCAATATGACATTCAAAGTGTTTCTCTTTTATGATATTCCTTTTTGTTACAGTATATCTTTTGTCAAAATAATGTGTATCAAGTTTGACCTTGATTTGATTTACTTAACTGAACTAACAGGACTTATTTTACAGACCATTCAGGAACTTAAATTATCCAATGTCAGGATTTGTGTTGCTGCATCAGGTCAGTTCCCTCTTTATTTGATAAGATGTTATGCCTGCAATGGACTGGTGATGTTTGCAGGTTCAGCATGCTATCCTTGCATATCCATTTTGATATGGTAGTTGAATTTTATATTAAAGGCTGAACACAACATTAAGTGTTACCAAATCTGGTTGTTAAACAGTAATCCATGTCATCTCTTCAACTTTTACTTTGTAGAGAGTTTTTGTTAACAATTTGCTTTGATCATAAGAACTTTTTAAAATTTCTTTGCCTGTCATACTGCAGTGGTATGCACCCTCTTACCTTGGTTTGCAAGTCACTTCTATTTTACCAGAACAACAAAATCTATTGCCTGAAAACAGATGTTCCATGTCGGACAGCTTCAAGCAAACTTTATTTTCTACTAGTTATCAGTCTGGAGGCAGCTGACCCACATGTGACATCTAGGGACATATTGTCAGAAAAAGCCAAGAACACCAAACACACAGGTCATCCCTGTTCTTTAAGAGGTTTGTTGTTGTTTCTCACATGGGAAGAATCAGATTATATTACTGTAATAAACCAGTGCAGCAGGGGGACAAGGCATTTGTTGATCCTGATGGGCAGCAGTAATGCAGCAGAGGTTTAACACCCTTTGACTTATAGTTAACTGCAGGATACACTAAAAGCTAATGGCTTTGCTCCTCTCTTTGTTTCTTTATATTAAGTATGTGTAATATAATTTTATAATATTTTACAAACCATTAAGAAACCTTAATAGTTCCTTAATAAGTCTTGAATTAACAATTCAAGGCAATTAATTGTTCTAACTGCCTTGAACAACATTTTTCATAAACATGCTGGTGTTTAATGCATGATCCATTTTTTATTATTGTTCATTTAATGTCATTTTCTTAACTGCTACAACAATGACTTCACATATATTATTGGCTTCACTCTTCAAAAAATGTCACCATATCTGAATCCTTGATGACAAAATTTTGTTACATATTCATTAATGGTAGACTTTCAATATTCAGAGAAAGAAAGATGGACAGTAGGGGCTGACAGAGGTCAAGTCCTGTATAATGAAGACTAGTGCAGAATAAAACTTTGCTTTATTCTGCAATGAAAGATGTGTGATGCTGTGTTTTACATTAGTTCATCATCACAGCTTCAGTTTATCCTATTTTTCACAGTTATGTTGGTTTTCTTACAGATTGTAGTTTTCTTATATACGCAAGTTATTTGCATTAGCTGTCATGTTGTTTTGTGGTAGAAAGTATTTTTATGTATACAAAGTAATATAAATAGCATTTCAAAATTTATTTACTGACATATCAAGCTTATGCCTTTATTCATTTTCAATTTGGTTAACTCAGTAATCTATTCTGTACTAAGTTAACCTGCTCCTCAATACTGCTAAATTATTATTGATTTTAATCAGTGGGAATCTAACAAGTTTTGTTATTGCATTGGACATATTACCATATATGTTAAGACATGAGTATAACTGACTTCTTTTGCTCAAACTCTGCCTAAACGATGTACTTTTGACCTAAAGGTGATGTACACAATTGACTAGTCTATTTGGTACATCTTGCTAGAATAATGCAAAGATTTTGAAATACACATGCATGGGTATTGCACAATAATGTCTACTTCTATTCCAACAATAGCTGCCAACGTTGATATATATATTTTTTTGTGCAGTAGATAAACATGAATTTTAGTTGTGATTAAAGTTTGGTTTTGCAATAATAGGAGGAAAGAATCAAGTAAAGAGCAGTGCAAACCATGCTACCAACGAGTTCTTGGGAATATTAACTATACCAGTCATATCCAAATTGAGCCCAAGATTACGCAAACTGCACTTGGACAAGAGGCCTTGCACAGTCACAGCCTGAACAGCCAATTTAGCGAGTTCTGTTCTCACATACAGTGTTGAATATTTCAGGACTCCCTTGCCTGGATGAAAATGGCTTAACTTACTTTCTTCAGTCTGATTTATTATGCATTTACTACAATCAGTGTCTGTTTAGCCTTTCACTCCCAACCTTTAGTGCCAAACTCCAAAGGTTTTCATTATTTAAACTAAGGAAGAAAATGACAAATTTCCTCCTTATCTCACCCTCCTTGATCTGCTGGGCTGCATTAACATGTCAGCTTAAGCTCAGAAAACTATAGAGAGGAAGATGAATGAATTAACTGGACTTTTTAGCTGAGCGTCTCAAAAGTTGTTAAGAGCGAACACTGACTTTTACATGTTTGAAATCCTCATTTATGTATATCTGACACAGTGGAGATTTGATAAGCAATTAATGCAATTATGGTCATAGCTAAGTTTATTTTCCTTTGAAATTATAGCCTTTTACTCTGACTTCTCACTCTGAAGTCCCCAGCTCTCTGATTTTCTTACTCCTCTCCCTTTCTTTGGCTGTCCTTGTCATCCACTCATGACTGATGTGTCAGTCAGTCAAGAACTTAGCAAATCAAAGTGTATGAGTCCTGCAGAGTGTGCATGTATGTTTGGGGTGTTTGTGTGCATGCGTGTTCATTTCGGGGTGTGTGTGCATAATTTTGTGTGTGCTGGTATGCATGTGCTCTATCTTGTGGAGCCAGGCTTCTGTAATCTGACGTGCTTGGTTGACGTTCTTTAGCTGAAACTTTGCATGACTCCACAAAAATCTCTGGTTAAGCTGCAAGACAGTGCAAAAACCATGTGTCTCTGTGTGCTAGGGAAATTAAAAATGAATGTATGTATAAAAAAGGCAGAAATACAGAAAAGAGAAGACGCGGGAGTCAAAAAAAAGATGAAGACGACAACAAACAGGCGTATATGTATTTATAAAACAAGATATTTATTTAGGTTTTTGTTTTTGAACGAGATTGGTTTTGAATCTGATTTCTTTTATTTGGTGTGTGAGAGAAATCCATCCTTCATATGTTCTTTTGACTTTCTGGGAGACTTAAAACAAACAAACAAAACCACAAAATGTAGCATAAAAACTGAAAAGTCTACTCAGTTTTTATCAGTTTTAGCATTTTGTATTGTCCTCTTTTTAGACCAGATTTTCAGTGCTTGCGAAAATATGTTGAATTGTTGGACATTACGAAAGTAACTTAATATTGTCTGACGGAAATCTTATCATCAGCTTCTCCTCTAACCTGGCAAATATATTGACTTTTTTTTTTATTTGAAAATTGCAACACTGTACAGTGACAAATGTCACTAATGTGATGAAAACAGATTGTATCTGTATGTAATGCTGTCGTATGTGTCTGAAAAAGTGGTGGCCAAAGTCTACAGTAGTTGTGTTGGTCTAGAAGCAGAGATTTTAGGTGACCGATGAGAGATGAATCATGCAGGACTTAAATCTGTTTCCATGTTACAGCTTTCCTTAGCAGGTCTTTGTTTCGGCTGCATGACTTAACATCACGCCACATTCAAGCTGAGAGGATTGTGGCGCAGAGGCAGAAACGAAGCAGAGCAAGCAACTGCTGCACACATAATAAAATTCAAGCGAACATATTTCAGAACTGTGCAGCAGGTTCTGGTGGCGCTAAAGGGAAAACTGGTCATGATCACATTAATAGACTCAATGCTCTTGGCTCTGCAGTGACGCAGAGACCAGCAGGTTCATAGATTTTAGCTATGGTCAGATTTTTAAGCAGCAGAACAAAAGTGAGAAAAATCAGAAAGAAATAGCTCAGAGTTTAGATTAGCAATATTTAATAATGTGTATCAGACTCGCTTTGTTTAACCCTTATTCAAAATATTTAAAGGTATTCATGCTTTAATATTATTGTTTATATTAGATACTTGTTGAGCAGGAGCGTATCCAGGACGTTTTTAAAGATGGGGGAAATGGGCACCAGTGATGATCGTGGGTTGCCACCAAATAAAAGCCAAAATGACAGATGGATATCACTCACAGTATGAAGACAAAAGATGGACATAAACATAACATAAAACACAAAAATAACTCTAACTGAAGCTATTTATCTTCTTTCTGATGCTATTATTTATTGAAAATATTATCCACATAAGACTTAACTTATTAGGTACTAGTGGTAAAACCTAATCTGAGATGAATTAGTATTGAGAATATTGTCTGAGCAGATTGACTGTCCAAACCTCATCATGGTAGAAAGTATTTAGCATGAAAAATTGCATTGATGTTCTTTTTTTCCAAACGATTCCAACAGATCATTGCAGCCATACTTTTCAGAGGTATCACGGTCCTGCTCAGAAACTGTAACTACATTTATTTATGAATGACAACTTTCATCTGCTATTTTTAAAGTACATAGTAAAATATTCAAATGTTAGAGGTTATTACAATCCACATTTGACATTTTGGCAGGCATAGCTCAAAAGTTTTCACAAACACTGGATATTGTCCAAAAAAGATGAGTTTTACAAAACAAAGATTTGTTTAATAGATCAACTGCTTCGGCCACTGCTGGCACACTGGACAGGATTTTTTATCTTATGGAGTGGTCAGTAGGTTTGTTTGACATTAAACACAAGCCCATTTTTGTTACAGAGACATTTGTAACCTTTTTACTTGTCAAGACCAGTGGTAGTCTTGTACTCTTTGCTCCACCAAATGGTGGTTCAATTTAGACTCGATGGGAGAAAATAAATCTCCTGATTTTGTTGTATATTCTCCTTGGGTTAGTGGGAAATGGATTGAACATTTTCAGAACTCTTGTGTCTATCAGAAGAAGGTCAGAGTTTTGTTTCATACACAATGGAGGCAGAAAATTGTTCCATAGGAATTTCACTACGTAGGAGAATCTCTTAAGAGAATTACATTAGTTGTATAAAATCCAGTTTGACAAGCACCAGAATATAATATTAATGCACTTCTTTAATTTATTTAGAATAAAACAAAAAAGTTTAGAAATATTAAATGTAAAAAAAAAAAATTGGACAATACTATTACTTCTGCTGTAAGTGTATGAGTGCATCTCCATTATCTATATAAGTATGTTTACATTTTGTATCAAATTTCCTAACCAAGACGGTATTTTCTCTAATATCAGAATCGGCAGACATGACCATACTTATGCAGTGTTTATGTAACTTAGCTTAGAAAAAACTTACAGAAATCCTCCTTGTTATTAAAAGATAAACACTGATGGTGCTCTTAAAAATATAGCTAAATTTTTGATCCACAAAGACACATTTTGAATGTTCTAAGTCTTTACCTTAGCTCTAGCTGAGAATTTATAACACATCTTGATTACACTAAAGAGCAATCAAGCCTTAGGACACATACTGCCCTGAGGCGATCACCATATGTAGCGTGATGACACACTGCCGTTGAGTGCCAGAGCCCTTGATTATATTTTTTAGTTAATTCTTTTGAGATCTCTTTCAATCCCTTACAAGACTAATATGCTGCAGAAAGCTTCTTTCTGAAGGCCTCAGACAGCTCTTTCAATGCTACCATGGTAGATTTGTGAACAAAAGACATGAAATCCTGCTTTCAGACAGAAAATGAGTGCTCTCGACTTATGGCAGAAAAATTTCCCCATACTTGTTTTTACGTCAACAAAAACAAACACAACAAACTAAATGATAAAGGTTTAAAGAAACAAACTTAAAACTGCTGCGTTGTAATGATGTAAGTATGTAGTAACTTATGTAGTGTGTAATTTTAGCCAAATTTTAGTATGAATAGATGTGTCCTAATGTATTCTTTGCTTAAACTTGCATTCATTTTATAACATTCTTAAACAATTTATATCACTTGCATTTCTAAGTATTGTTAAAATTGATATTAAATATTAATATGTATTTCCAATTATGTTTCAGAAACATTCATACTGCTCTGTGTGCAAAGTTGATTCTTTTTGTCTTTTCCTTGAGTTCTACAGAAATGTTCAACACCCAATCAAATCAGTGTGGCTCACTGACTTTATGCAAAACAGATGACATGGGGTTTAACATGTAAAGACCAACTTTGATTGTTTTTTTTAGATTCAAAATTCAACCCCCACCCCAGAAGAGCATGATGAAGAGGATAAAATCAGTCAAAATGACTCCACACGGGTCGGATAAGAGTCATAACTGTTGGATTGTGGAAGAAGATTGTCTTTGCCTGTATAGAAAGTGTTGAGTTTTCAAGATCAGCACACTTGCGAGGTAATTACGAAGCTTCGTCGCGCTCCTGCTGCGAAAGAACCAGCATGTTTCAGTTTAATTGCCCTTCAGTGCTCCTGACCTCTAGCAGGACATCCCAATTTCTTTCTAACGTCTCTAATACCACCTTTTATGGAATTATGGTGTAACATGTCAAATGAAAGGGACAGAGAAGCCAACATCTATGACGTCAGGTGAGCGAGGCAGCACTAGCCAAAGAACAAACTTGAATTTTACTTCACCACAGCATCTATCGTGCTATTATCCATTTCTTGTTACAGTTTTTCTCTTTTCTTTTCCACGTCAGGCACCAGTATTACTATTCAGTCCTTGATCCTTAATGTAAAATTAATTATTTTTAGTCCTGGTGGTTGCTTTTCTGTTGTATTAAGAATGGAACAGTAAGAGTTTTTTTTTTATTTTTTATTCAAAGTCTCTCTTGCACACTAAACATTGTGATGCTTCAGTGCATCTGTTTCGTGTTACCTTCATTTCACCAAGACCAGTGGATGACATAGATGCACATTTATGAACAAAAAAAAATTCTGCACATAAAAATGTATTTCTATTAGCTTCATTCATCGTTCATTTATCTATTTTTTTTCTTGTTTTAACAAGTAAATTATAAATGTGCTTGTGAAAAGAGCTACTCCTGCATGTCATTTATTGGATTTATTTAATACACAAAGTAATAAAAATTACTGCAAAAGCCACATCTTTTGCAATAAGATATGCAAAAGATGTGGCCTTATGAACCTTATGTTCGTAAGGTTATTTATGAACATCAATAAATAACCTTAACATATATGGCAAATCTTGAAACAGGGTTGCAAAAGTGAAGTGTAAAAAATGATGTGCAATTAAAAGGAAAACTCTTAAGTTCATGCTGGATTTTTTCCCAGTACTCTTCAAAGAGTGCTTCTTTGCGAAAACCTATAAAAAACAAAAAAATAAAGAACAAAAAGACATTTTGAAAGTTCTCAATTTTAGTCTTCATCTTTTACCTACCCAATATGAAGACCTTCTAAAGTCGAGGTAAACTTTAGACTCAGGATGTCCTCTAAAATGATGAGATTGTGATAGTTCAGCTACCTCTATGTGCGTCTCTTGCTCTAGGTTTGATCGAATCAGAAATTGAAAAACATCTGTGAATGGATTTTGCTGTTGGCTTTCAAGTGAGAGTGCATGTGTCATATACGAGTGTGGCGCTCGGAGTAGCTGGGAAAATTGAAATTAAACACCTTTATTGAGCTGTACTCTTGACAGGAGGGCCAGACTGGACAGGATAAGATGAAACTTTAATAAAAGGTGTGGAGAAATTAGGTCATCGTAGCAGCAAGAGCAAGACTGACAAATGTGAGTGCTCCTACGCTCGTAGTAAAACTCTTCAAAATGAAGACCTGAAATTAAATATATTCTGGCTTGGTGGGAAATGTAATGAAGAATGCAGGTTGTTGTTGCACAAACATTGTCTGGACAGTGTTATAGTTTTAAAATGTCATTTCTTCCTAGCATTTGAAATTGTGACAGTACGAACGCAGTCATATCTGTCAGATTTCTTTTGTTTATAATGAACATGCACGTCTATGACAGTCCTTAGTGTGACATACATCTTTTAAGATGTCGTGGAATATACACAGGTTGGCTGATATGCGTTCCTGCTGCAAACAACATTGTGAACAGTTATATTTGGAGATAGGTGACAAGAAAACAGGGAGGTGGAAAGTCACTACACCTACAAATATGAGAAATAAATTTGATAATGATCTAAAAAAAAGCTATTCTTCAGTGTTTTTTCCCCATTCTGTTAGGATTCTGAGTTGTTTGTCTATTATTTTGTGTTCCTTAGTTCTTTCTAGTAGTTCTGCCTTAGTTTACCTTTACTTCAGTTTATCTTAGTGATTCTAGTTTAGTTACTCTAGTTTTGATCATGTTTCTTATGTCTAGTTATTTTTGTTGGATTAATTTTCTCACCCCTGTCATTCTGTGCTCTCCCCTCACACCTGCAATCAGTTAGCTAATCAGCCCAGGTACTTTGTTTCAGCATTCAACCTCTCAGTACTTAAGCACCTCTTTCTCAGTCACTCCTTGCTGGTTCCTTCTGTTACTTCCCCGGTTTTTCCGCATTGTCCCCGTGTCTCCTTACTGGCTTTTCCTTGTGAGTTATTTTTGGTTTGACTCTGGCTTCTCATATTTTTGTAAGTTTTGTTCATTGTTTTTTCATTAAATCTGCAATACAACATTATCTTTCAAGCCTGCTTCATTTAGGTCCATATACAAACACTCAACATGACATATTCAGTGTTTACCTTGTGTTTTTATTTTATGTAAGGAAGCTTTGTTTTAACCAAAATAAAGCACAGATCAAAAATCCTGCATGTTAGGTTAATTGGGGATGCTAGATCACCCCTAGGATTGAGTGACTTTGGCCTCTGTCCTGGCCTTGTAAAGGACTTCTGACCTTTCCAGGTTGCACTCTACCAGGTTGTGTAGTGACAGCTGGCATAGGCTCCAGCTTACTATGATGCCAAACTGATGGTATGAAGAAAGACTGAACAAATATTCTGACAGTAGACCACAGATGTGTGTGCCTACATAAAGAGACAGCAATGCATCACACACACTGATGTACACCAATTCACTGTACATCTATGCTCTCTTTTTTGACTGGGATCTATACATGCTTTGTTAAAAAAGCTATTACATGTTGTAAAATATAAAAACCAACGCAAATACAGGCAAATAATTTCTAAAAAGTCTTAAATACTTTGCTGAGAATATTCTGCTTTAGTATGCATTGAAGTATGACCTGGCAGTGCTCCTTAATATGCATGGACTACAACATTGAAGTAATTATGTTTTCATGTCATTTTTATTGTTGCAGGACTACTGTGTGTTAACATTGAACACAATACCATACTTAAAACCTTCAATAACAATGAAAGGTTAAGACTTTCATTTAAGGATACAAATAGTTTTTGATTCTCTCCATCTGCACAAGGCTGTTTGCCTACCTTCAGGCTTTACTGGATTTTACTTCTCTACCACTACATTTTTCTTTGTAAAACTTTATTTATTTCTGAATGCTTTAAATTCACTGACATTCTTCACATGTGTGTTGTCTTTTAGCCTTTAATGTTTGTATAACATTTTAGACTCTCTACATCCCTGGTGATTGAGCACCTATATATTTTAAGTTAGCATCTAGGAGAAGTATATGTATTTACTTTTTGTTGGAATTCACTACACATGCTGTGTCTCTGCAAGAAACATACACCTTACGCCATAAAAGGAAACAGAAAGAAATGTTTTAACATACAAGTAAAAACAATGATTTTTAAGGTATTTTCCTCCACATAAATTACTGAATGAATCAGAATTGACATTGTTTACCCGTGACCACAGAGTATTTATTTGTGTCCTCTAGAGGCCAGGATATTTTTTTCAGTTAATGACTAAGTTTAAGTGCAGAGTTTGATGCCAGTTCATTTGCAGTTAAGTTGACTTGCCACTGCCCCAAGGCTCAACTCACTGGGAATTGAACTGCCAACCTTTTGGGTCACATAGTCTGAAACACTTTCTGGTCGTTCTCAGCGATCTGGATAACGAGCCCGTTGAGAGTAGATGACTGTGTAGATTAGCATAAATTTACATAAATTAGGGAGGCAATTAATATTCTGTTCAATCTGTTCAGAAGTCATCTGACACTTGGAAAGACAAGGAAAGGAAAACAGGAAGGCACAAATTTAGGCACGCAGTAGCAATCACACCACGCCTAATAATGGTCTGTCAGAAATGTCAAGGTCTAAATACTCTGATGTAATATTATTAATTAATTTGTTATTAATTCAGTGGCATCATGAGAAGTTAGTGATCAAATGTGCTTTAGTCAACTTAGCAATAAAATCAGGAAGTACAGTGAAAATATAGTTTTTACAAGGTTTATTAAATATAATGTTTTACTTTAAATATGCATATTATATTCTTTAGATTTTATTAGAGTTTAAGTGTTTTTTATTATGTAAAATTTTCATCTCATGCCCTTTTGTTTATATTATTCCCCTTCGTCTGTCCCCAGTTTGTTTTTAATTTTCTGTCCAACCGTAACTAAGTTTGTAGCACACCAGTATTTAACTCTCGTTTCAGCTGCATTGCCTTCTTTTTTTACTTGTACTCTGACTTTTTTGATTAAATTGTTTAATTTTATTTCATTACCTAAAAGCCTGTGTCTAAATTATGTTTTGCAATTTAGTCCCTAAACCATGTCACTCATCCACATGACAAACCTTTTGAAAGTACATACCAGTACTGTTAACTTTACATCAAACTTCACAAAACTCTTAGAATGTAATATATACACATTTGTTTAACCTTATTGAATGGACCAATAAAAAATACTTGGTAAAAAATTGGATCTAAAACACTACTCAAATGGAGGAATGCAAGTGTCTTTGCTTCTCATTTACATGTGATGGAGGGATAGAAGGTAAGATGAGTAGTTAGACGGGGCATGGATGGATGGGCCCAATATGAAAAACAAAAACTTTTTTTGTCATAGTTTAAAAAAAAAAAGAGATCAATCAAAATGTGAAATTTTGACTTTCTGGACCACATATCTACTGTACATTTCAATTCTTAAGGTGTGAACATATGAATCATGACTTAAAAAAACAAGATACTGGATAGAATTAGCCTGGTAAAAAACAGACCCTTGTTCTAAGCTTCGCTTCATTCAGAGGGTCTGGACTTTATTTGGCTTTGTTTGGTTTCTAAGCAAAACCATTTCTAATTTTGAAATTTTCCTGGCAAAACGTCAGTGTGAAATTTAACATTCATATTGCTTCTAATTATGATAAAAAATATTGGCTTGGTTTTGTCTCTCTTGCCTGATGAAAACAGGTGAGGAGCTATTAGGTAAAGAAAAACAGCATCTGAGAATGCATTTATTTGGCACATGTTTTGAGACAAAAATGCAGGGAATCTAAAATACTAATCAGAACAATATTACATCTCAGTGCTGCACTCAGCCTCTCCTGGGAAACCAGTAATGAGACTCAAAGTTATGTTTGTGAAACAACTTTTATTTTTCGGTGGCACTTTTGGAAACATATTTTTTATCTTCAACACTTATGGCTTTCATGAGTTATGGTGCATATTAAAGCACTGAATTTATTTCATAATTAAAAACAAAAAGAGACGAAATGTTAACTATTCATATGCAAAACAACTCCTACTATGTGTGTAGTGATGAAAACCCACAACTCTTCTGAATTACGCCTCTGTATTCATTTGTCTGAGTAATCCTATCTTTGTGGCCAGTTCTGTTTGTGTACAACACTCTTTTCTGCTGTTACATAAACATTTCCCCCGAGGAGGAATAACATGTATTAATCAATACAACATGCTTTTGAACACCAACAAGCTACAAGATGGCTGTGTGATTTCATACAAATGAGGAAACAACACGAGCACACACAAATACACACACAAAATGTAATTGAAAAAACAGACATATATATATGTCTGGACATCTATCACAAACAAAGTATCCGATCAATGGACTTTTGGACTGTGTGAGCTGAGAATGAAAGCCACGTAAGGGGGTGTTGCTTACTGCTTATTCATCGTTCCCTGTCGTAACATCCTTGCTTGCTCCTTAGCCTTTTATAACCCAAGCGGGAACTGCATGCTCATATTTCACATGTCACAATTTCCAAATGAAATAAACTTAATCCCTGAGGAATAATTGGAAAACATCATTAACATACAGTAGAGGCTATTCAGTTGTGACTACAAACACTAACACAGATGAGTTTGTTTCATTATGCCACAAAAGTTTGGTTTTCCTTAGTTCATGATGACCGACAACTGTACAGTGTGCGTTATAGGGCTGTAGCGATTCCTCGAATAACTCGACTAGCTTGATTATTAAAATTTCTTCTTGGCAAATTATCTAGCTCACATCTTTGTTAAATTATGTTCTATGGTTTAGCGCCATGTTTTCCAACGGGGTGATTATTTGTGTTGTGCAACGGTCTCACTTCTGCCTATGAGATGCTGATGAATGAGATGTTGATGATGGTGCTGGCATGACATGTCCAATTTTCAAACTCAGTCCAGGATAATCACGAGGATTTCAATGACTGAATATGTCCAGATTCTCATTGTTTTTCAGGGGACCAATAGGAATCTTTAAAATGATTGGCGCGACTTATAAACTTCAACAGCAATCACTTCCTGGATATATATGTATATACAGTATATATATCATGTAATAATTTAGCTGCAACTATTGGCATGCCGTCAAGGCCTGAGGCCTTAAGTCTTGTTTTGAATGCTGAAATATCTGCAAAGTTTTCATAGCTAGAATCAACCTCAGGCTTTTTCTTGTATTCTTTGAGTCAATTTTCTCATCATGTTTTTCACAGGGATTGCTGTGAAATGGCTTCTCCAGCAAAATGGGAAAATGGTGATAGTGAGGTGCTGCTATGAGGAAGTGTTGTTGCCACTTACTGGGATTGATTCACATTCAAACAATCAAACCTTTGAATAGATGTCTGGTGTCAAAGAAACTTCCCTGTAAATGCCAAAATGCTGGTTTCTTTTAGCATGATGTTGCCTTATGACAAAGAGAGTACTTTAGATTACCAAATGCAATACAGATGTTTAGAATGAATGACATTAAATCTGTTTAATCTGCAAAGTTTGTAAGGTTTAGTCGTAAACCTTAGTAGAATATTTTGGGCATCACACAAATCTCACTAAAGTGGCAAATTCAGAAGATCATGTTTAATCTCTGGGTTCTGTAATACAGGATTTGTGAAATTATAATAATATTAAAATATAAAAATTATTGCTTAGCAAGCTTAGTTGTTTAGCAAAAGTTAATTTTTCAGATACACATTACATTGCATTTTAAAACTTAAAGCTTGACAATAAATCAAATACACATAATTACAAAGATGCAATATACATTGAAATCAATTGGGTTATAACCCAAGACAAAAATAATGTTGGATCCAAATTATTTCAAGCATATCTACATGAATAAACATAACCATGAAATATGCAACAAATACACGGGGAACAATAATATCACCATAGCGCTTTAGTAACTAATAGACTATTTAAAAGCCAAGCTTTTTAAACACAAGTTGAAAGCAGAAGGGATCTAGTTTGTTTGAAATGTAAGCAGCAGAAGAAGGAAAAAGAAAAGAGTGAAAGAGAGAAAGCAAAATCACAAAAGCACGATTAATAAAAAATTAAATACTGATTCTTTGGAGATTAAAATTATATTGGGATGTGATTTTAAAAGATGAAAACACTAAATGATCAAATTTAAAAGGGCATTTGAAACGTTAAGTAAGAGAACAAACTCTGCTGTGTGGGTTCCAAAGAGATGACTCTCAAAGTCTAGTTATTAGGAAGTTCTTTAAAAGTAAGAAGTGAAAGTGAAGCAATATGAATACAAAAATGCTAAGTGGGAAATAATACATGGAGTCAGTTTATGAAAGGAAGATAGAAAACGCAACATAATGGGGAGATAAAATAAAGCTTTCAAAGGTTAATGTAGATTCAAGAAGAGAAAAGGAATAGAAGACAGTGACATGGGGAGATGGGGCATTCAGGGCTGGTGAGAGAAAGTGGCGAGTAAAGAGAAACATAAAAGAGAGATGGGACAAAGACGAAGATGAAAAGTGTGACCAGGGGCTGACCCTCTGACCCCCTCCCTTTGCATTTTGTCTGCTTCTTTTCACACCTATCAGTCAATCATAAGTATAAATTTATGTTGTGATTAATGTAGGTGTAGACAAATCAGTGTATTCATGAGACTAGTAGTTGAGTGTGTTGGATGAAAGTGTTGTGTTTATGTTAGTCTGGGTCACGCCATGAACAATAAGAATCAGAATCCTTGACATCAAAGACATCATGCTGATGGACTCACATACACTTTCATGGGCACCCCCATGCATAAACACACACACACACACCCACCCTCACACTTTTGATGCATCTGAAGAAGTATGAAAGTTTAAATGTCCTTTAACCACATTCTCTCCTAATCAGCACAGTGTAAGTGGCACCTTACTTAAATGATAAAATGTGATTTTTCTTTGCAAACCGTGAGAATAAACTTTAAGGGATAGTTGGCTGAATTTACTGTCAGCTGTGACATTGCTAATATGGAAATAAGTTGTTTATGTAAATCTGTCTTAATTAGCTAGTCAATTAAATGGATTTTTCAAAGGGTTGCAATTTCAAGTAACTGTTGTTTTTCATGGAAAAGATAAAATGTGTTTAATTATTGTTTGATTTAATTTTGTACTTAGCGCTCTAAAATACTCCTCTCAGATCTTAGACGTAACTGCTGACAAATGGTTCTTAGAGAAACATTGCTGCAGACCATGCACACCTTTTCAAGCAAACCTATTCAATAATGGCAATGAGATCTATCAGAAAAACAAACCACCACTACCAAAATGCAGAAATGACTAAGGAATGGTTTAAACATGCAAAAAAAAAAAAGAGTTCTGTGTGTTAATTCTGGATTCAAGTTCTAAAGGTCGTTAAATGTCATGAAACAAAATCAAATGTTACTGGCATATCTGTGAAGTGATTGAATGCTATTCTCTTTGTTCCTAAAAATGAGAGCACACAAGAGAGAAGAGAAAGTCACGGGATTGTTGGTAAAATAGTTTGTTGGTAAGTTACTGTGGATTAGTCTACCTGCATGACAACCTGGATAATATGTAGGAATCCCAAACTTTAAAGCTGTTTATGTGACAGGCTCCCAATCTTATGTGTGTGTTTTAGAGGTATTTAGTATGAGTACATAGATTATAACATTCACATCACTGCTCCATGGCTAATAAGGAAATCTGTCATGTTCTAGATTTTTAAACCAACTCAAAGGCTGTATTTTGTTTGGCACTAAGTGGCTTGAAGAAGGCATAGTCATGAGTTTTGCTTTGTGAGTCACCTTGTTGTAAGGATCTTAATACAAGGTGTCAAACAGAAAACTGGTGGGAAAATTTACTTCTCTATATTGAGACAGATTTAAAAAAAAAAACAACAACATTTGACTCTTTGGTACATCAGTTCTTGTTTATAAGCTGCATTTTAAGTGTCTAAATTATAAAACTGAAGTCAACACTTCACCAGTAGTCAAACAAGGGTTTAGGGACCATCTAGAAATTGCAACATCCAACCGTAGTATCTAATTACATCAAAGGTCTTGTCTGCAATTCCAGGCTATCTTGGAGCGTGTCAGAGCTGCTGATGTGTTGCGTTTATATATATATATATATATATATATATATATATATATATATATATATAAAACATTACTTAAATAAATTTGACTTCACAGTTTAACGCCTTGAAATTAAGTCTCATGCTCCACCTTCAGCATGTCATCACAACAACATTCCTGCACTAAGTCATTTAGAAACATTGTTTGGAGATGTAGCTTGTATGATAAGCTCAACAGATGCACAGGTCCACCTGGTGTTTTCTAATTGTTGCTGCCTGCCGCTAGTCTGGTGGAACTGTATGGGAGAGTTGGCAGGTAGGGATGTTCTGTGAGGGGGAAACTCTGGTTGGAGACTGCAGCTCCTCAAAGATGCTGCTTGGAAAAGGAGGCACTCAACGGGACCACAGATTTATGCAACCCTGAATGGCTGCCCCTGGAGATTCTCTGGCTTTTCATATATGTAGGAAAGAATAAAAGCAAAATTCCAGGAATATTTTTGATGAGCTGAGCTTTACATGATACCATCAAGTAAAGCTGTAAAAAAGTCACTTTGACATAATACTCCCTGCCCTAATTGTTGATTTTTTTTTTCTTTTTAAACAGAAAGACTTGAAGGAACTTAATTATGGAAGCAGCATGCTCAAATCTGTTGCTAGGTTATGTCAGGATACCAGGGGCAGCACCATTACCACAATGCTATAAAATTTATGCAATATACTGAAAGTGCTTCATTTCCCATGTTATTCGTAGAGACATGTTTGATCCTAAAAAGTAAAGACATGGAATTGACATTTTAAATTTGTGTCACTTCTCAAATTAATGCACTATTTCTGAAACTGTTAGCAGAAATTTCTATTGTCTCTGAATTTTGTTGGTGCAACAGACTTAATTTTGTTATGCGGTTCCTTTGATTCCACTTTCAATTGTTTGTTTTTAGCCATTTTTTTCTCATCTTTTGTCCAAAGTGCCACAGTAACATTTGCCGAAATATGCTTCAATATGCTTGTTGTATGAATATGAGGTAAAAAGAACAGCTTTGATTGATTGAGAGATACAATACATATATTAAAGTCCAATACGTCATCGACTGTCAGCAAATCCAAACACAATTAATGAAAAGAAATCTCACAAATGACTGTTTTAGGATATATCCACAAGCTGTAAACTGCAGCAGGCAAGATGATCTCAAAAGATTGATTGGTTCAACCTTTGTTCAGTATTGAATGACCCCTGTTTATAAAGTACTTAGTTAAGCTTTAACAACACTGTACAACATTTACATTTTAATAGTGTTCAGTCAGAGAAAACTATTTCTACGCTTCAGGAAACTTACATGTCACATAGGCATATTTGTGCAAGCTGGCACACCAGTGCACTCATGCCCACACATGCATATGGTTGTTAGACAAAGCATGTTTGACATTATGGTAAGCTGTGGCATGCCATATGAGAGACACGATCATTCACTACCACATAACATGCAGTAAGCCCATGGCACTCTGACACACTTATAAAGAGATAAAAAGAGATTGTACACTTTCAATCCATCACTTTCAATAAAACACAAAGTTACAAATACATTTACGCACATCAACAATCATTCATTGATTCATTAACCACAATCTTTCATCCATCCATCTTTCAGAGAATACCGTGGGAGAAAGAAACAGAGAAAGAAGAAAGTGAAAGGAAAGGACAAATGGAAAAACAGTAGGATCATAAAGTGGAAAATTATATCAGAAAGAAATGGGTGAATATATATCTTTGAAATGGAGTAAAAAAAAGCTAGAAAAGAGAAGTAGGAGAAGGGAAATACATATAAAATGAAAGACCAGTGGATGAAACCTATAAGGAAAGAGGAGCATGAGCAAAGGCAACAATGGAGAAATGTGAGGAAAAGGCTACAGAGACCTTTTATATTTTCACATGAATATGCAGCTTTAATGTCATTTGTACATTAATTCTATTGAAATTATTGAAACTATTGAAATGTGTCGCTGAATGAGCGTTGAGCCCCCATTAAACTATATTTTTTCATATTTTTACAACTTTTTTGATGTTGAGAGACTTTTCATTTTTGAAGGTTTTTGTTTATTTGCACTCAGTGTGTTTCAGCTCTTTGTAAAAAAATACAAACAAACAAACAAAAAAAACATTTATGTATTTTTTAAAAACCACCTGATCGTGTTAAGTCTATAATTTTTCCTTAGTTTTGGAGCACTTTTGAAACTCATTCTAATGGGATTCAGTCCGATTAAGTTAAATTTAATTTCATTAGGAGGCTGAGTCACTGCCAAATATCCTTCGGCCAACTAGAAAACACCAAAACCACAACACTAGCTCAAAGGTGCACATGTAAAGACTTATACAAATCAGACGAAGATTTTTAATTCTGCTCATTTAATCTACAGTGAGAAAAGGCAGCTTGAGCTACTGCTCAGTGAGGTTAAAACTTTACAAAAGCCACTGGTTACTTCTGCTAGTCTAAAGCTGTACAATGTGTTTTCATTTGAGAGACTTGGTTCTGTGATGCATAATTCAAATCTGCAGTGAAATGTACAAAGCACAGATGATCACATAGGAATCTTACAGCATTTTTGATAATTTATTTGAAATTGGTCTATATTTTTGGCCTTTGTGGCAATCACTAACAGGACTCTTAAGAATTTAGTAAATAATCTACACATTATGGCTCAGGTTGTGTGTGTGAGAAGGAGAGGGGGGAGGACTATCTGTGAGTGTGTGCTTTTTGTACTCTTGTGGGTGTGTGTGTCCAGCCAAAGCACAGAATCCGTAAGAGGGGTTCTTTATTTCCCTAAACACAACATATATTGATCTGGAATATAAGGAACGCCAACAAACGATACAAATACATAAACAGACATTTACGCTTTCTCTTTAAAACAACAATTTGGACACACATTTACCTGAGATAGAGGGTGTTTAAGTAGAAATATAGAGGTTCAACAGGACTTACATAGTTTTTATGAGCATCGTTGCACATACAGACAGGTGGGCAGATAGCACAGGAGAGCTGGGCAAGAGAGGTGAGTTCACACACACACACACACATGCATCCACGCCGATATACAGAAACACACTGCAACAGTTAAGCAGCTGGTCTGCCAGCTACATCAAAGCTATTTCCCAGAATAGACAAGGACCAATTGCAATGATTAAATACGCCCTCCTTGGCATTACAAAAAGTTTTTACCCTTTGTCTTACTTGTGATTATGGGCCAGTAAGGGAAATTTTGCTACCTTCTGTATAGCTGTTTCATTTGAGCTAAAATGCTGCTTTTTAAGTATTCTCATGTGGTTGAAAGCAAAATACAGTATGTTTAATGTCAGTAGAGCAGGTCCTTATGAAGGTTCCAGACTCATTTCAACATAATGAAATTTTTTATTTGTGTCTAATTTGATTGGAAAAGTGAGGTACATATACAGTATATATCGGCATATATATATATATATATATATATATATATATATATATATATATATATATACATATATACATACAGAGAGAGAGAGAGAAAGAGAGAGAGTAAATACAATTGTAACTCGATGTGGATTTTTTTATTGTATGTGTCCATTTCTAGTTTTATTAGGTTTTTATTATTCTTAAATGCTTTATTGCTCTTTTCCTCATGTCACTTGATTTGATTGTTTACTCCATTAATGCTTTGAGCTTTTACTGTGTAGCAAGTTTTACATACCTCAGGAATCTTTATAACATTGTCTTGCTAATAGGTTCATTGTATTTGTATTTCTGTCCCAGTTTATAGTGAATAAGTAAACAAACCAAAACACAGACCACATGATGGAGCAGTTTATAGCAGTGCTGTCATGCAGACAGAAAGTCTTGGGTTAGAATACCAACCAGGGGTCTTTCTGTATGGAGATTTCATGTTCTTCCAATGCAAGCAGGCGTTCTCTCAGAGTACTCTTTTTTAACTCCCACAATCCCAAAAAAATATTACTGTTCAGTTATTATTCTCTCTAAATTGCCTATGAGTGTGTATGCATTGGTTGTCTTCTCTGTGCTTCAGCGTTATTTGATCATGCAAACTGTTAAATCAAGAGTAGGTCATACATTCCAGTAAATGATTTTATTGAGAGAATCACAACTTTTCCTATCATAGAGTGAGTCCGTCCATCCATCCGTCCATTATCTAACATACTTTATCCCCTGTGGGGTCGTAAAATGTGCTAGTGCCCATCTCTAGCGGTCAACAGGCGAGAGGCGGGGTAAACCCTGGATAGGTCGCCAGTCCATTGCAGGGCAAAACAAGACAAACAACCATGGACACACAAACTTGCACCTAGGAAGAATTAAAAGAAACCAATAAATCTGACATGCATGTTCTTGGTGAGAGGAAGCTGGAGTGCCCTGAGAAACATTCAGCACAAAAAAAAATAAATTTGGTCTCATTTGGTGTTGAATACTGAGAACATTGCAAGATGTGACAAAGCGCAATTAATCTCAAACTGATTTATTGAAATTGAAGATAAGTTCTCCCTACTCTGGTGGCATTCATAATCATGAGATCTCTATCCCATAAAATTTCTTTGGGAAGTGGTCAAACCGGCGATTTGCATCATGGAAGCAAATCGCTTCCATGAAAATGCTAGCTGTCACGTGAAAATTAACAAATAATCTTTGAGCACTACATCTAAAATATTTCTACATATTATCCATGCAGAATAAAAGCAAATATAAAAGCAGTAAAATAATGTACCCTCAATAGGAAACAAAGACATGTGTGCTTGATAAGTAAGGCTTGATACAATTAACAAAGTTAATGTTTTACACCAGCATTAACCTTATATTTTCTTATCACAGCAGAAATTAAAAAAAAATAGTCATTCTTAAGTTAAAATATTTATCAGTTTATTTAGTTTATAAATAAACTGACAAATGTGTTTTTCAGATGAAATACTTCTATCATTAGAGAATACTCATAATAATTAACTCTGACTTCAAGTATTTTTGATATTCTTCTCATTCTGCGCAGGCCTTATCTCACTGTGCATGCCTGGAAGCTATTATAGCTAGCTTCCGCAGATTGGAAACGTACATGCCAGGTTAATTGGTGATTCTGCATTGACTCCACGAGTGAGTACAATGTGTGAGTGAGTTTGTCTCAGGTGTAATGACAACATGTTTGGGATATCTTCCAGTTCTCACACTGTGACACTGCCATGCTGAACAGAACAAACCAGGTTGAGAAAATGAATGAATAAACTGTGTCAGACTTCAAACCACAGCTATCTGTTACACAGCTGGCAGAATGTTTAATGTTAGGCTTTCAGTCTGACTTCTTACGGGTGGCTAACCTTGATGGCATTGTCAACATTTTTCAAAGAAGTTCAAAAAGGTCCACTGCTGCTTTCACATATATTGTTAAACACACTTGCAGTAAGTGTTGAGTTAATACCAGCAGTGGGTTTCAACAGAGCAGAACAGAAAAACAATGATGCTCCTGCTGAGACAGTGCTCTTGAACTAACATAATGACTGCTGAAAAATTGTAAGGAAGTAGCAGTAAAAGGAAAGAAAGTCACTAAATGAGTCAGTGTTTTTCAAAAGCAGGTTGTGGTGAAGGAGGAAATCCAGGAAATAATGTAAAGAGGTAAAAAGTCTTGTGTTTAATCCTCAATATGTTCAATAAAGGTTGTGCTTAGACGGGTCAATATCTGTGACAGATTTGAGTGCTGAGGCAGAGTCAGCAAAATCTGCTGTGCACATCAATTGCTGGCTTGACTGATGTCATGCTGTATAATAAAGGATTTTTGGGCATATGCATATCATAGATTAATCAGCAATTGTGCCTTGTCAATTATGTGTCTCAGACCATAACTTATACTTGTGTAGGCACATTTAGAAACAAAGAAACAGAACTTTTTATGTGATGCATTGGTCGTAAGTAGAGTGTCATTATTGCAGGGGTGATACGAGAATTTATCTTAATACTGGAGGCCAAACTAACTACTTTTAATTCTTTCAGCATCCATTCAATGACATCTTGGTGAGACAGATTATACTTTATGACTTAAATCTTTTATCTTATGACCTCATTAAAGTCTCCAATTATATAGAACATTTACTGACACATAATTTGTACATATCTACGTTGCCAACTGCCGATGTTTTCCAACTAAAATTCAGCATTTTCTAAGGGTTTATCAGTGCCTGTGCTACCCTGATGATGTATGGCAATAGTTTTGACATTGAGTTTACACACGATTCTGTGCTGCCCGGGGGACCATGAACTGTCACCCACCAAGGAAATTGACTCTCATGCACACATGCGCAAACACACCCCGACGCACGCACACATCTCCACGCAGGCTCATACCCACATTGGTGTTTAAATACGAAGACCGTAAAAAGGGTGAATGCATCTTCTGACATGTACGCAAAGAAAGACATGGAGTTCAAATTGTGTTTAAATGTAATCAAAGGTAAGCACACAGAGGCCGACACAGAGACTGATGGAATAGACACACACATGGCAGCATAAAGCTGGAGACACAAACCACCATCCATTTTGTATGTTGAGTTGACAAATGTAAATGTGCCCATAGGACAGGAGGACTAAATGAAGATGCATTACACTGGCGTGTTTGTGTGTGTGTGTGTGCATGAAAAAAAGAAAACAAGGACAGCCAACAGAGAGAGTCATGATTAATGTCCATTTAAACATCCGAGCAATCAACACTTATTCCTGTACTGTTCTTGACTCTCCTCTCCCCCATTTGGAAGCACGTATTTGAAAAATTTGAGATTTTATCAAAAAGAAAAAAAGTTACCTTTGAATACTTCCACAATATGAGCGATAAAGGAAGATTACACTGCAATGAGAAAATAAAAAATGTGGTGGAAAAACTACAAATAATCGTTCCATCTTTGAGGAGCATAACAATTAAATGCTGCTTCTCCACATTTATTTATTCCAGGTGTGGTCTTAAAATACATCTATAAGCGTGGCTCCAATTAACTTCTAATAGACTATGGTTCGCCTATTAGAAGTTTCCAAACCATAACTTCAATAATTTCAAACAACAAAAGTTTGGTCTGATTCACCTTCCGATGGTGAGAAGACAAAAAACGTAATGTGTGTCTTTTGATTCAGTGTGTGAATTTTTCTGGTTTCAACTGTAGATTATATATGTATCTCTCTCTCTTAGACTGCCGGCCCAAGCCAGAACTCATGTCTTTCATGTGTGAGTCTAAGTGAAACAACAGTCTAATTTACAGACTTGAGTCCCCATCTCTGTCAAACTAATGAAAAAAATCTCAAATTATGCCTCCCATCTCGCAGAAGCCACATGTTAATTTGCAACAAAGATGAAAAATAAACATATTGACCTATCTCTTTTCAATTTAACACACATTTTCTTAGGAAATAATAGCAAGATAAAAATAGATTTAGTGTGCAACTCTAAGCACAGATATTTTGTGCTCTCAGCCTTTGTGGATTTGTACGCGTGTCTTTGTCATTGTATTTGAGTATTGATGAGGCAAGTGATGTTGATTCTTGTAGTTTTTTTCCCTCACCGGTACAACACAGCCTCAGGGCAGGACAGTCTTGCCATCACGACTCTGGTCAGGTCAGGGTTGTCATAGCAATGATGACAAGAGAAAAAAAAACACAGAATGTGTTGGCAGCACTCTTTGGAAACCAGAAGAGATTAGAGGCTGGGAATGGATATGGTTCTTAGATTTTTGAGCTTTTTATGGATGAATAGGATGCTGTTTTATCAGCAGCTCTTCTTTTCCTTTGGACCGTCTGTCGTAGAAATGTGTGAGGACCTTCGATAATCATTCTAAAAGGGTTCATGAATCTAAGTTTATAGAAAAAAATGACAAGCCTGTAGAAAACGATATTTAGTTTTCCAGTTTTAGATATTTTCCATTCAAGTAATCTCTGCGATGCACTTGTAAATATTTGTGCAATGCATCATTAAAAAGAGTGAGTGAGTCTGAGTCTAAAAAGTTCTTTTTTTAGGCATGGCATTTCTTTGTGGTTCAAGCATCTGTACTTTAACTGTTTCAACCTTGCTATAATAGATATGTGTTATAGTTTTCTCAAAAACATAAAATTTCTGTACATAAGTGGAGTACATGCCATCCATCCAAATCTTTATTCTTACAAATGGAGCATTTTTAAATGAAAAGCCAATTTCAGAAGGAAACCATGCTGTTGCTGAATTTCAAGTAAACAGAAGTGAGATACTGTATATTTTTACTCACTTCACCAGACAGCCTTTATTTAAGGCTGTCTGGTGCCTTTATTATTATTCAAGGTCATTATTGCTATTAGCAAAGGCAATTTATATATATATATATATATATAAAATGTCAGTTGTTTAATATTTAACAAAATAAAAATGAAAATTAGTTCCCTCCAGATGTCATATTTCTTTTAATATAACAAATAATTGGATAACCATACTTTGTTGCACAGGAAAATAAAATCATAAGCCTTCCCTGGATGTACAGAGATTGACTGATGTTCTCTCTTTTTGTCCCCTCCAGCACTCTGTAGCCTTAGGCTAGGTCACTGTTGCCATAGCAACTGCTGTACAAGCCAGGATTATTGTTCCCAAAAGTGTCCTGTCATTGTTGCATGTACCAATAGCCAAAACTAGTGTGTTAGCCAAAGATCTGTCGTACTGTTGTGCCAAATTGAGTTTTCTACTATGATTGAGGTTAGACACAACAAAATCTGACTTACAATTGATTCATTGAAGTTTTAAAAACAGAAAGCATTCAAAATGTTGGTTCACATTGATTATATGGAGAGATACAGAGCAACATTATATGAGTACAAGCTAAATAAGGGACAGTGAAAGTAGAATATAGATCAATGCAAATAGATTCTGTATGCATTCTGACTGATATGCATAATCGACCTTCAAAAGAAAAGATTTTATTCCATCCAAATCTGTTTTGCTGCTAAAGATAATTGACGTATTACCTGACTGGATTAGTGCAGTTGTTTTACTACCATTAATGATTCCTTGTCAGTTACTTTTAAAGTTGCATTGCTATTACACAGACAAAGCAATTATAATTTCTAAAGGGCAAAATGTTGACATCTTTAGTCAGCTTCCAGCAAACTTTATTCATGGGGTCTCAAAATGAGAAGCATGAAAAATAATTATCCAAAAGGACACATGGAGATTATCAATTTGATGTATGTAAATAAACTAATCTTGAGCATAACAATGTAGGTCAACCTTTTGTCCTTATGTTACAAGAACAGAAGTGGTAATAAGAATCCGAAAGCATCATAATGGAGCCTGCATGGCTCCGTCAGTCCTGTTGTGAAATAAAGGGGAAAAAATGGGGCTAAGGGGAAATGTATCGTACAACCAGGAAAAAGGCATAAGAAGAGAGCAAGAGAAAGGTGGCAGAGTCCCTTTTAACAGAGCAAAGCAGGTCTGAAGTGTGAAAGCCAAAAGAGCCTGAAGCCTGAATCCCCCAAGCTTCAATTTAACAAGTTCTGTCTAGAAGTAATGGTTCTCTTAGCTGTGTGCTGCTTTAGGTCTGAGAAAGTTGTGGATTATTTTTTGATAACTCTGAGCTGGAATTGCACTCAGGCAGGGTTGACATTTCTCATCTTGAACAATGTCTATGATGTTAATGGCATCTTAATTATCACTATATTTACTCTGCTGACGATTTACCATGATTTTACAATCAAAATAAACACATTTATAAAAAAAGCATATACAAAATAGGGCTGAGACACTGAATGCGAACCGTTTTTAGAGGCTTCTTTGTCACAGTAGCCATGTGTCCCTGCTCTGTGGCTGATGGTAAATACTTGTTGATTCTCTTGCTGCTGATTATTATGGTGTTGGCCTTCCCAGCACGGGGATATTGTGCATTACCATCTTATATATCCTGGCTCCCTAGTCAAACTGGAAAGGCTGTGGAGAGCTTGTGTTTAACAAAGTGTCGCTGCTACAGTGATTACTCTGTTTAGCAGATGATTGATGAGAGGCACTGCTGGAAATGTCACTTGCCTTGCTAATATATTTTCCACTAAGGGAGCATAGGAAAGGCAGCGGTAATACATTTTAATACATCTACTCCAAGCAAGCAGAAATGTACCTTTTTAAGGGATTGTATGGCAGTAAATGGGGTTTTGGGTTTGTTTTCTGCTGGAATACTGTATATATATATACAGTAGATATATGTTTTAAATTTAAATTTTCACACCCAAATTCTAGACTACACTGTGTTCCAAATTATGCAAATTGGATTTAAGTCTAATAAAGATAAAAAATGTTGTTGTGCTATTAAATTTATAGATGGTATTGTGTGTCAGGGCTCTTTAAATCACTATAATTAATTTCAGGGAGCTGGGTTGATTAGTTTGTCTGGTGTCTGGTGTCTGGTAGTGGATTGGTGGTGGATGGCCACCACATCCCAACACGACTGTGACGTCAGGAAGGAGGTGGTGGAGTCATTTTTTGGGCTGACATCATAGGGAGAGAATCATTGGTCGGCCTCGTCAGAGTCCCTGAAGGTGTGAAAATGACCTCAGCAAAGTATATGGACTTTCTGACTGATCACTTTCTTTCATATTTCAAAAAGAAGAGCCGTACCTTCAGCAGCAAAATCATCTTTATGCATGACAATGCACCATCTCATGCTGCAAGGAATACCACTGTGTCATTGGCTGCTATGGGCATGAAAGGGGAGAAACTCATGGTGTGGTCACCATCATCCTCTGACCTCAACCCTATTGAGAACCTTTGGCATTTCCTCAAGCAGAAGATCTGAGGGTGGAATACAGCTTTGTTCAGTAAAATTAGATTTATACTGTAATAGTTCATGACTTGAAAATTATACTGATCATTTGCATTGACCATTTAAGAAAATCTGAGAAAATATCACTTGCATAATAATTTGGAACACTGTGTATTTTTCCTCAGGGTTTGGGGAATATTATCACATTATAAATATTAAAAAATACATATTTATATCAGAGTACATTTGATATTGCTTTTTAATTTTTCCTCACAAAGCAGGAAAGCAATGTGCCTCTCCCTGTGATTAAAAATTTTATTTTTTGCCTATTAGTATTTCACATTATCTTTAGTTTTACCAGGCTCGTTATTTAATTTTGTGCTCATAAGTCTGTTGAGCTGTGCACAAAATGTGAAAAACTTTAAAGTCTTTTCTTGGTATCCTGCCTAGTGTCACGTTGTCTGTTCACATATTAAAAGAAGCAGCAATCAGCAGGTGACGAGAGGCCTCTGATCACCAACACCAATGTTTTGTAGTCATAACTAGCCAAAAGCCCCACTGCAATTTGCTCACATAGAGTTGTTAAGTACAACATGTCAGTGAAGCTGTTAATACGTTTACATTATGGGAGGACCTGCTGTGTAGAGAAGTCCATCTAGCTCAGGGGCGTTGACATCTTTCCAACCGCAGCGCTCACCATTAAGACTCGCAGATTATGGGAGAATGCTGATTGCTCTTTTAATAAAACATACAAACTGTGGGATCTGAGTGAAGGTGTTAATGGATTATGGATTGGACCCACTGAGGAATCTTTTTACATTTTAACTGCAAAGATAATGCTTCCTTTTCCTCATTGAGGCTATTTCACTACATAAACTTAGAATGAAAAAAATTTGCTATGAGTCACTTTATCAAGACATTGCCAATATATTTAGAAATGTACTTAATAGGGTTGTAACAACTCCTAGAGTGATTCAAGTACCTTGATTATTAAAATTCCTTGAAGCAAATTATCTGCCTCGAAAATAAATTTACCACCATCCCGGTGGCAACAAATGAGTGGTGGAGCACATTGTGGTGGTATAGCTGGTAGATGTGTTTCTGTGTGAGAGAGGAGCCACGTCCAGTCGTTCACATGGACTCAAAAGCTGTAAACGGCTGTGAAAAGTGAGAGTTCACCTATTAAATTGACTAAAGATGAATACATAAACTTAAAACTGGAGTATAGACATGTTTTCTTACAAAAGTCTTTGTTAGCCTGCCTCTTTATTATTACATTGAGTAAAATTTCAGATTATTGTAAAATTTTTGTCCAGGTTAACTTAAAAGGTTAGTTGTTATTGTTGCGTTTTAATTTTCTAAACTACAGAAAAGTAATTGTTAGGGAAGCTCAAATATGAGAAATTGGGCCGATATTGATATCCAATAGTAATACTGCTGTTATGGCAGTATTTTAGTCGATTACTTGATTAATCATCAGAATAATCGATAAAATACTTGATTACTAAAATAATCGTTTACAACCGCTTTGGTGCTTATTATACAGAATACTGTTTTAGCCTTACAGTGCAATCATTGGTGGGGAAACATACTTAATGAAATATATTTATAGCTCTACAAACTGATATTTAATTTTTTCAGATGAATTTCAAATTCTTCCCATATTCCTATTTGGCAATATGCACACCGTCTGACATTTGTTCTGGTTCCGCTTGATTTTAACTTTGCAGCCCTCTGGAAATTTGATAAGAAATGCGTGAGTTTTGCCAAGTTCATCACTCAGTACATCTGTTCCAACTGTGGCTGGTGGCATGTTGCATGCTAGGGGTACAAATACTCTACATTTCACTACAGTTGTTTTTTCTGGGAGAGAATTTTAGCTTTTATACTCATAACTTAAATATGATTCATATTTGCACATTTTACAGACCATATCAAACAGCAGTTGATGTTTTTTACATCTATTTTTATTTGGAGTAAATGTATTTATATTGGACAAATGTTTCCTAAAACTAACTTCTGCACTTGAAGAATTAAATCACTATGGAAGCCACTATGTTAGAAACATTGATGTTACATTGAGACTTTTTCAGGGATTTGTTTGTTAATAAAAGTGTTAAATCTGTTGTGCCAACCTGTTAATAGCCATCAGTGTTTAAACTGTAAAGTCTTGTATAAGACCAACGCTACAGGGACCCACCTGTTGTTGTCGTGGAGTTGCATGCAGCATAATGGAGCTGCTCTACACACTGGTTGCAGTTAAAATGTGTTCAATATGGGTACTGTGGCCCATCCTCATGCAGCCAATGGACTCAGGATATTCATCAAATTGCTGTAGATCAAGCAGAAATTGGCCGATCAATGTGGAACGAGCGCTCCTTCCAGAGCCCCATAATGCTCTCTGAAACGTCATCAGCACAATTTTCTCTCTCTCTTGTTCTTTGTCTGACTCTGTCTATTTCTGTTGTTGATTTTACCATGAGACAGATGCACTACCATACTTAATAGTGCTGTAGTGTTACGCATAAAACGTTGTCAGAATCTATTTATGCCAATGTTGCCATTTTGCACCAATGCCCAATCCAGAGTGACTCCTGATGCGAGTTCAGTTCATGCTGGATGAAAGGCACATTACAGAGCAGAAAGCAACCAAGGCTCATGTACAAAAGATTACCATGATAATCAAACATTTGTCTAACTTAATATCACCCACTTACTTAAATAATATAAACACAGCTTATATTTTACTTTGATTAAAACCATTATTTTGTATTGCATAATTAGAGGTGATATTTTTAAGTCTTTTTCTCTTTCAGCTCTCATTTATTTTGGCAGCACCTCGACTTTTTGTTACTATTCATCTGCTTAGGCATCTTCAGCAGGCCCGTGACAGATCTGCAGGCAGATGGTCTTGTGGTAGCTGGCAGCAAGACCCTGTATAAGTGCTTCACATGATACACATCTGAGCTGTCTGCACAGTGACCGTTGACTCTAGCAAGCAGGCCTGGCCTGTCTTCTATGCTTAGATTTCAACTTACCAATGTAATCTTTGGAATATGTGAATTGTAAGTATGCAAAATAAAAGGGTGTAAAACTATTTAAAGAATCAACTTTAAAACTCTGACACTGTATGTGTGGAGGCAGCAATGACAAATTGAAATGATGCTGAAGTACACTGAAATGTAAAGAATATTGATAAACGGAAAATAATTTAATAATTTAACAAACTACTTTCACTCCTTTCTTCCTTCTTTTAATATTTTCTCCATTACCTTCCATTTTCCTCACCTTTTTAATAAAATGTGTCGATCCCTTTGTTATTTTTACTCATTTATTCAAGTTTTTTTTCCCGTTCTTGTCAAACTTACATCCCTTCTAAAATATTATCCTAGCTTAGAGTTGCAGAAGCACACATATCCGCCCTAAAGCTGTAAACAGCTGGCACTGCAACAGAGGAGCTGTAGAGATGTACCATAACTCCATGGCTAGCCCTAATCTAACCAAGATCTAAATCATCAATTAAGTGTTTAATGAATGTTATGGGACCTGTAATTAAAAAAAAAAAGTCTAATGGTAGCACATGTATACACACAAATATAGGAATGTCCACAAAACCACAGAGATAAACATGTTGGTGGTCAAATTCTCCATTGAGAATTGCTGGTGCAAATGGATAAAATGCCTCCTCATTGCCTCACAAACCACACAGCTGCGGATCCAATTCCCAAGTCAAATTGTTGGCTGGGAAGTCAAAGGATGGTCATGTTCTTGTGGCTGCCATAGTACAATGTGTCGCTCAGCTTCCTTGCCAAACCATGTGAATGAACAGAATGTACACTGGAGGAGTGAGAGTGAAGTCATTTTTTTAAAGATCAAACTGCCATTCAATTCAGCTAAATCAGTATTTGTTTAACAAATTATTGGATACACAATTGCTACTTGACAACAAGTCAATCTATTCAGTTTGATAGACAACAGACTTTACTGAAAATGAACAGAGTGTGTACATTTCCAATATTGTTATAATTTTAAACATTGTTTCTACAAGTTTGGATGTTTTATTTCCACAAAATGTGTTTAATGAGAAGACTAGAGGAAAAATTATCTTGAGTACTCTTCATGATCACACAACCCACACAATATGTCCTCAAAAACATCTGACCAGTTTTTTTTTTGTGCTGTTTGGTTCGGATATATTATTTCTCTTTCTTTTTTGTAATAAACCCTAATGATCTCAAATCCCAGACACAACAGAAACAGTAATTTAGTATGACACAATCAACATAATTAATTCAATGCATTTGTTTTCTTGCATTTTGTTTATCATCAGTTCTTTAAAATTACGAGATTTAAACAGTGGAATAAGAAATTATCCAGAATGTTAGATAAACAGTTTCATGACAAAATGAAAAATTTGACCTTTTTTATGTAAAATGTTTTTCACGTAATTTGAAATGTACTACAATTCAATGATTGCTTGTTGTACATCAGCATTGAATAAGAGTGAAATTGACTCACTTACTTACTAGTTGCTGTTTCTTTTAGAGGAAAGTTGACCTCTGTTGTACTGTGTCCTTTTTTATGCAGAAGTAGCCTTCTTTCATGAGGAAAGATTTGCTGAAGGGGCAACTTCAGCAAATTTCTTCGGGCCATTCTGAAGAAACAAAAAGTAAACAAATAATAATAATAAAAAAACCCAGCATATTATGAATTTATAGTGCATTCTGCTGAAAAACAGTATCTACCAGTAAAGCTGTCTGCGTTCTTAGTGAATATATATGAATACAAAATCCTTTTTTCAGTTCTTGTCGTTATAATCCCAAAGTGGTCACTCCAAACAGTCTGTCCCAGAGCTTGGAATTTGTACAGCAGCCCTGCAGGTTATCTACCGGAGACAACAGGGCTTTACTTTGTGGATCTGATTTAAAAGGCATCTGTACCTCTGCACATGATTTGCAGGGTAGTAGCAATACATTTGAACACTATATCCAGCAGAAATCCCCCCTGATTCGTTTTGCTGTCTTCCTCCGTTCAAATGAGGGAAATCCTCTGTGCACAAGGCAGGTATTTTTTTTTCCTTTTAACACGCCAGCCTGGCAGAAGCAGAACTCTGCTGTCCAATATGTGACTAACGATGTGTCTTTGACTGCTGATTCTTTTCATTTTCAGTTCTTTTCATTGCTTCCTTCCGTCCTACTGCCATGTGCTTCAGGTTTAGTGTAAATTCTTGGTTGGCTTGTCTGCCTCACCTTATTAAAACAAAGCAGGCAAGGCTACATGTTTGCTCAAAAGACAGCAAGGCCAGTTGACTGTAAGTAACTTGCTTCTGATGAATGACTACATAAAATCCAAATAATGAGTCCATTAGAGTAAATTATAAATGTTCAGAGTCTATTGCAATTAGTTCACCTAAGATTTAGTCTGACAAAAAAATAATTTCCCTTCTTCATCCCATCCTGTTTTCTTTTCCACCTTCAATCTCTTTTCAGCCTGTCTGCCACTTCTTACTGTAAGTCTGTCACTTCATCCATATTTTGGTTTAAAACCTCTTGCTGTCTTCTTTACATCCTCCTCCCACCCCTTCCCTTCCCTTCCTCTTTCTCTCTGTCCTAGTTCTCAGGGTCTCCAGGATGAAGCTTTGTCTAATTACCATGCTGGCGTTTAATTGGAACAGCACACACAAACACGCAGATTGACTTGCTGAATACCCCTTATGTGCAGGCACACTCTGCTCTCTATCCCATACAGATAGACACACACATCAGAGCCATTAAATACACGCATTACACACCAAGCAAGTTAACATGCTCCAGTTATACAAATACACACAGCGTACGCTGAGGTTAGAGCCTGTGGAGTTCGTCCAGGTTGTATTGCAGCCACTGTGTATCTGGCCCTTCTGTGGAGCTAAGACGCGTTGGCTACAGTCACAGTTGATTTTGGCCTAGTTAGACCATGAGCTGCCTGTAGCAGCTCCCACTGTAGAGCTAGTTGTGTCATCTAAGAATGGGCAACAACAGATGCACATCGGAGGCAAAACGCCAGCCAGACATCTAAATATCATGCAGTGACTTTGGAATATTTATAGGATCCTAGAAAACCATGCTCACTTATCTTTGGTATTTTACAGTGCTGACTCTTTGTTTTGGTTTTTGATCTGTTTCAGCTGTTTTAACTTTGGAAAAGGAGGTTTATCCTGTTTATTACAAATTTAAGGTTCAAAAGAAATCTGTATCAAAAAGATAGAAGTTTTGATTCTTTTACATTTTGTTTCTTTTTATATATATATAAAATGTGAATAGCTCAATGGTGATGAAATATGATAAAGAAGGCAGTTAACTGTCTAGCACCTTACATTGGGTAAATGTATTTCTGTTTGAGTGTTTGAGCTTATTTTTCTTAAGATTACATACATAAGACGTAGGTGTATGAGAAATTATTTATTAGAAAGAAATACTATTTGTTTAACATTAAGGTATTCAAAAAACTTTTCTTTTTTCCTCCCCTCTGCATTTTAGTACTGCCCAGCCACACGTGTGGCACTCCTGGCCTTATTCCGAATGGAATTATTCATGGATCGAGATACAACATGGGAGACAAGATCCGATACAGCTGCGAGTCGGGTTTTGTGCTGGAAGGTCACAGTACCCTCACATGCATTGTGTCACCTGGCAGTGGAGCACAGTGGGACTTCCCATCGCCGTTTTGTCGAGGTATGTTTATTCTACCCTTCCATTTAAAATATCATCAGTGTTGCTGATTTCGAACTGAGAGAAAATTGATTGCTGTTAATCTGGTAAACGTTGTTTCAGTGAGGCCGAATCAATTCTGCTCTAGCTGCATCTTTAGTTTTAAAAGTAAAATAAAACTTTGGGGGAAGTATAATAATAAGATATATAGTGAAGGTCATGAGAACTGAAGGACCTTAATATGAGGTCATGAGCTGAAATATGAGAAGCCCCAGTGTATTGATGTTCTTTAAAACTCATAAAGGTCTGACTCCAATTACTCTACAAACTGCAGCATGAACTGGATGGAGCCCAAAATCCCCAAGCAAAGACCCCTATTAATAACCTGGCACTCCACAGACGAGAACACATATGTGGATATTTGTAATGTCAGACAGAGCCAGTGTTATTGTTAAGTAGTTTGGTTCAAGATTGGTCAATTCTTCAGTAGAAATGTGAGCTTTAGCCAAAGAATAACCAATAAAATGAGCAAAATAATATATTTTTTAAGATATGCAAGCATGTTACAGTATTCTCTAAAAGTTTTAAGCCACCCACCACTCTGTCTTTCTATTTTGTTTCCAAGGAGCAAGACCTTCAAGTATTTTTAAAGTAGCTTAGATTAATAGTACTTCAAGGTTTCTGAAATGTTCCACTTAAATTTTAGCTGTTTTTTTTTTTTTTTTACTTATTCACTGTCCAGCTATTGCCAGTAAATTGTGCAGAGTGCTCAAAAATGAGTAAGTGAACATTTGGAGGACAAAAGAAGGAAAAAGATCTATAGCAGATGAGCAATATCTGAAAATACATCTTTAGGAAAATAAAATAAAATCCAACAGATGCCTGTCACCCTTTAGCTGATCAACTACTGTATGCCCAATTTTTTTTTTTCCTTTTGGTAATCACTTAGTTTGTGCAAATGGTGGGTAGTAGAGCTATACTGTATATTACAAATGTGTTGTTACTGCAATATCACTGTGCTTAATATGCATATCACAAAGAACTACGTAGACTGATAAAATATGTTTATTGTACATAATTATATAAATACAATAGAGTACTATGCCTGGAGTATATTTTGTGACACTAGTTGTTCAATTAAGCATTCAGTGTCTTAGATTGTAAGAAGGTAGTAAGGTGGTAGTCAATAAAAAACTACTGCTAAGTTGTTCTATTGCCAAACAGAAGAAATCATCCAGAAAAAATAATAAAAAAAGAAAAAAAAACTTGTTGCTGAGTTGGAAATAAAAGTATTTTAATTGCATCAGTTGCATAATTTACTCATTATTTCAGTTCTGTGCTTGAAAGGAACCCAAAGCTGAAACACATTAACACTTATTTATTGTTTATCACATTTATATCATATAGTTATCGATTGATTCACTAACATTATTGCATATCAGATGTTTACCTAATAATGAATGCAGGTAGTAAATCTCCCACATCACAGGTCACCACAGCACAATACAGCCATCACTATGTTTCAGCCCAGAAAGTATGTTTTTCTATCAAATAGATCTTGTATTAAAAATATTTACAAGGACTCTAACCCTTAGCTGACACACTGAGAAATGCCATCCTGCCAGGGCAAAATGCCCGCAGTGCTCTGGTAGTGCACTGTGGGAGCTGTAGTCCTGGAGCAGCACTTAAGCTCTGTGACCTCCTGTGGTGAGCTAATATGTTTTTGTGTCAGTGAAATGGACAACTAAAAGAACTTATAGGCTTCAAAGTTATTATCTGTGTCTATTAGCATAGACAAATAGGGCTTTCTTTCTGGGGTTTCTCCAGGCTTTTATTGGTTCAGTAAAATCCAACAGACAAACATTGTTTTATAAACATAGGGTTTGTTAGTACAGAGTTCCTCAATACTCAAGCTATAATCTTACACTTTTTTAATTTTTATATCTACGTGTAGTGATGGTTAATCTTGGGAAGGTCATAAGGACACACGGCATACATTTTCGTAGCTATGCTGATGACAAAGGGCTTTATATTGCTTTATCTCCTGAAGACCTACAGCATATAGATGAGCTTTTATTTACATTACATATTAAGTAATCCACAGCAGATGATATACACAGATATATTAATATATTAATGTTTTAATATGAAGCAAGGACATTTGGAGATAGAAACTTGCAGTGAAGTTCTAGACTTAGAACAAAGATGCAATAAAAATCCAATAACATCTTTTATTTCATGACAGACTATTTCTATCTTGGTCCAAAGCAATGTTTTATGACTTGCTTAATTTTCAGCCAGCCATTTTCTGATGGAATGCAAATAAAACATTTTACTGCACACTCTATTTATTCAAAGACACCCGTTTCATTTTACATCAGAAAGCAAAATTTAGGTAGAACGAAAACATTTTTACATCTTAATCTGCCAGATATATTAATAATTTGGGCCTTTATTATTCATAAGAAACATATCAATCATTGTAATCTTGTAAAAAGAAATGAAAGAAGCAAACGATTTTTAACTTGATAGACATTTACATAAACTGAATTTCTTTTGAAACATCTGTGTTATCTTTGTTATTTTTGGAGACTGGAGAGAATGTCAAGAAATCGTGTCTTTCTGACTCTTTTTTTTCTCCTCAAAACAAAGAGCCTACACACAATTTAAAGAACATCTAAACAAAAAATTTGAGATCCACAGCTTATTAATTCACATACTCGTGATTTTACCAAACAAAACATTTTTCTAAAAATAGCTGTGCACCCAACTATAAATATTTGCCTGAAGAACAGCCAAAGTCCAAAGAAAAATTGAGTAATCTCCAGAAAGCCTGAATAAATACATATCAAGGTCACGTCAGCAGCTTACAGGCATTATCAGATCCTTAAAAAAATAGAAAGAAGTGAGTGATAAATCAAGTTTTTGGTACAGCACAACAAATGGGTAAAATACTTCAAAATGTGCAAACTACTTACAAAGATTCAGCAATTGTTTGAAAATATTTTGATATGAATAACCATGTTAAACCAATGATACAAATTCAACAAAAACAAACATTTTACGTTACAATATAAGATGTAAGAAAAAAATTCTGTATTATCTAGTTCCCTTTTTTATGCTCATTTTTCTATTTATGTCTGTCATCTTTAACCAGCGGAGGGAGCATGTGGCGGTACGTTACGAGGCACCGCAGGTTCAATCACCAGCCCCGGATATCCAGAGGAGTACGACAACAACCTGGACTGCACATGGTCAATCCTTGCTGAACCCGGGGACACTATCGCTCTTGTTTTCAACGACTTCCTATTAGAAGACAAATACGACTTTCTGGAAATCAGCGGGACAGAAGCACCAAGCATATGGTAAGACTCTTGTAGTAGACAAATGTCAGTGCTATGGGAAAAGGAAAAAAAAAAAAAAAGAGTTGTTAAGGACACGGGAGTCTTAGTGGGAATCAACAGGACTTGTCCAGCACATGCTGAGAGCTTTGTACACATGGAGAGAAAATTGATGTGCACAAGCACCATTGACATTTAGAAGGTTAATTACTGTATATATTAATACATGCTTTGCTATTAATCAAAAAATGTCAGTGGATAGTACTAACAGAAAAATGGGTTTGGTGGAGGTTTAAAAAAAAACAAAAAAAAAAACTTGTTCAATTTGTTACCAGTGAAAAGAATAGTTGCCTTTTCAGTTCAATTTTCTTAATAACAAACACGAGCGTTAGTTATTAAAATACAACTAATAGTGTTGTTGGGTTAGACAGCAGTAACGGCTCATTGATTAGCTGCACAGGAGTTTTGTTGATTTTCCTAATTTACTCAAATTTCTACAGAGCAGGTGATGATTTGTCATGTTTTTCACCGCCATTTTCTGTGATCGAGTTTGAAAATTGGCACTTCAGAGCACATTCTGCTTCTTAAATTTAGAGCACTGCTGGAATTCACATTGGTTTGCTCAGAATATCACACATATGCATCGCAGGCTCAGAACAAGCTGTGGAAGCAAAGAGACATGCTCATGTTTAAGCATAGAGGGGTTTTCACTATTTCAACTCACCGAGAAAATCCTGTGAGCAAAAAGCAGAAAAGGATGTTTGGCCTCAATAATAACAGATCTGCTGGACCAAATCTGCTTTAAGACTGACAGTAGATAAAAGATTTTCTATGCAGTTTTGGGATCATCTTTTGCTCAATTTATCACAGTGATTTCTTAAAGTGATAAAATGTCTTTTGATTAATTATCTAATACCAAAAATCTACATTATGTTTGGATAACATTGGACTAGAAAACATAATTATCTTACTTTAAAGATAAGTCATCCATCATGCATTGTGTTCAATTGAAGTTATATAATAATAAAGCTTGAGTTATCTAAAATACTATTAAAATACTGTAAAGCAACAGAAAGTGTAAATTGTCTTCAATACAGTAATTAGGATGAAATGCTGCCCTGTATGTTTTTTTTTCAGAGCTTATTATTTTGAGTGAATGCAACACATCTGCAGCAACAAATTTTCTACATTTTCTATCTAAAAGCTCTTTATGAATGCAACTCTAAAATGGATTTCAAAGATTACAATTTTCTACTCCTGTGACTTTGACCAATGTTTTCCACATATAAAAGTAGCCTATGATTGTGTCTTCTTAAACGAATTTGTCAAGAGACAAATCATTCTCTTGGTCGAAAAGAATAGTAAATGGAAACAAAAGCAAAGGAGAATAATTGTGCATTAAACGCTGTCACTAACAGAGCAGTACACATCGTCCACATTATTCTCTCGATACTATTGTTTATGTGTGTGCGTGTTTGATGTGTGTCACGCCTTAAGTGGCCCTCTGACAGGGTGAGCTGTTGATCGTTTCACCAGACTTTGACAGATTACACACACTCAACTACTCAAACACAAAGCCTGGTCCTGACAGTGTAATATTGAAGAACCCCTGTCAGCCACACACTGCAATACAGGGAGAAGATTCAACCGTTAGTAGTGAGATTACTCTCAACATAGAGCTACCTTTGTGGTCATCTTAAATTATCAATCTATTGTTCCTAATTGACAGTGCAACACAATGTTGTGTAAAATTTTGTATCAAAAACAAAATTATTTAAATTTTAAGCAGATGAAATATAAAACTCAAACTACTAGTGATATCTTCCAGAGGCTTTTAGCACATATTGATACAATGTGTGGTACACTTTTCTACGGAGGAGGAATTAGAAGTTGATAGACATTTCACTGAGAGATGTGGTCAGGCCATTTTAAAAATGACTGACACCTGACATGACCACGCCGACAGGTCTTTCCTGTTTATTTGGGGCTTCTTCTGATTGGTTGTCCCAAAAGCAATTTCCTGTTTCATGTTCCTGTCTGGAATCTGGCAGGGTTGATGTGATGCCGTAGCTGTCACATACACATACTCACAAATAGGTGACCGGACAAACACTTATGCATAACATAAAACCAAAGAAGCCCTGGCAGACTGGGTTTGGGACTCTTACATTATATCTCTGAAGGCTTAAAGTTGTGGCTTAAGGCCCACATTTATTCTTATATTCTGATATTTGTTACACACAAACTGATAACCTGGAAGAGATTGTAATGAGTTCAATAACTTCTGTCCTATTCTAATTATGTATTTAGTTATGTGGCTCTGTTCTTCGTCGCAGTTCATGTTTATTCTCACTAAACAAAGATATCTTTGTGTCAAAATCTGTTTTAGAGTTCTTCTACCTTGACTTTCACATTTAGCACAAATTTAGCTCAAGTTTGGCCCTGATGTCTCTTGACATTTTCTTTCTGGCCCAAAATGGCTCAGGATTTACTGCAATTTGTGATTAGTGAATACTTTCAATCATGTAGAGTTTGGAGTGGTAACTTCACAGATTGTATATATTCATATCCATATTTAACAAATGTTCTAAAGGACTCAAGTCATTTCTGTTCAAGGTTCCTTGAAGGCATTCTTGGACGATGTTTCCAGTACCTGGCAGTCAACATTATTTCACTAAAAAGGCCATATGCAATGACCAAATATACTTAACATTTTTTTTAGGAACATAATAAAATACAGAGGCCTGACAGATCATTACCTTAAGCATGGTTGTGCTTCACCAGCATGTGTTTTGGAGGTCAATGACACACAAGGACCAAGTCATCCACATGATGGAAAGCTGACCCTGGCTCACCAAATCTGCCTTTTTCTTGTACATCTGTTCTGACACTTTTGATTGGGTCTGGCAGTCATATTTTGCCAATTTGGGCAGCAGTACCTCTTATAGGATAAGACAACAGAGGCCAGCTTTCACTTCCCACGTACATCAGTGTGCTTTTCCATGACAAGGTCAAGATCAAGCTCCAGCTGGATCTTGACCCTGTCATGGACAGCCAGTGACAAGTGAATCTGTCATCACTTGTTTTCTTTCATTCAACCGCTCTTGGTTGGTCGTGACTACTGCATACAAACAACATTCCTCAAGAGCTCCATTTGTTGAGATGCCTAAATTCAACTGCCTACCTCCATCACAAATTGGCTCTTGAATTAAACATGAAGTGGCAAAAACAAAGCCAAATTTAAAGTACAATTTGTTTTTCCTAAAAGCAAAAATTGAAATACAAACAGAAAAGATTTTAGCATACAGCATGCCAGTGGTTACATACTAATAATTTTTTTTTTTTACTTTTAAAATAGCATGATAATATTTTCATTATTGCAGTATTGCATGGAATGTTTTATTGCATAGTGTCAGCTGTTTCCTGGTTGCTTCCTTGTCAACTTATCCAAATTGTATCATTAGAAGCACTGGACAGTGATCATATAAGCTGATATGAACATACGGTTTAATAAAAATTAAACTAAAGTCTGTTTTAGGTTTCGAGCCTTAGGAACCGACATCCTTTATCTCAGTACAATAACTTCTACCCATCACCTTAGTTTCCATTCTTTTTTGTTAACCTTTCCAATATTTTGCCATGCCCTAAGCTCTTGCAGCACTCCCCCTGGCTATACCTCGTCTTTGCTCTTCTCTTTCTTGTCTCCTTGTGCTCTTCCCTTTTATGATTTCACGGCAGAGTATTACTGTTACTGTCAATTTCTTGTACTGAAAGAATCCTTTGTTTGCTCAAATACTCACTTGAATGACTGGCTTAGTTTCATATTGTATCCCTCTTTTCTGTTCCATAATGATACCTGCATTAATTGGATTTAAAAAAAAAACATGTTTCTTAGTTCTGACATTTCGTTAAATTGCTGCAATGGATTATGATTTATATAGGCCAGACTTTCATAGAGACATAGATTATTTGATTTAAACAGACAGGAAGAATCATAGAGTTCCCCCTTTCTATTCACTAACTTATTCAGATTTTTGTTAAATCTGATCAAATTTTCATAAATAGATAGGTTTCACAGAGAGTTAATGGGATTTCTCCCCCCCTCGTTTTGTTTTTCATAAGTTTTGTTGTAATATAATCTTGTCTAATTGTAAGTTCCATTAATGAATTGCTTTAAATGACCTTGTTACTTCACAATGTCAGGATGTTGAAAGATTTTCAAGCACATGGGTTTTGATGTTCCCTCATCATTTGCCTTTGAATTCTGAATGCAGTTTTTGAAAACAGCCAACGCGCCACGAACCACCAGTACTTCTGTTTCTCTCTTTTGACCATCTTGAAGCAAGGCTGCAAACTGCACAAGTTTTTAATTTATCCACAGTAGAAAAAGCAGGAGTTTGAGGTTCTCTCCCCGAAGCCCTGAAATTTCCTTTTTTTTATCTGCTTATGCAAGATTTTTCATATTATTTACAGTCCAACCTTTTCTTTATTTACCTTCACATCATTCTTTGCCAGTAAGGAAGATCTCTTCTCTTTACTTTTTTATTCAAGTGGTTTGTTCTGGTTTTGACTCTGTGACTAATGCAGCAGGTGAAACAGATTGTAGTTGCTTTACTTCAGTAATTGTTGAGTTTTATATTAATAGAAAAACCAAGCTGCATCTTTGCTTGTCAAGTTTCATAATTTTTTTTCATTCCTAGTTTCTCGAAGTTCACACTGTATATATTTATGCAAATATTGTAACGGGAGACTTTCTACATTCAATCATGGCTAAAAAGTATATTCATATAAAAGAGGCCTACTTATTTACACTTTAAAAAACTAAAGAGCAGAATTCCCTTTCTATCAAACAGTTATAGTTTAAGCTTCTGAATGTGGTTCTGTAACCTGTTACAGCCATACATTTCAATGCTATCATTACATTGTGAAATAATGTTTGTGATTATAGTAAAAGCAAAAATCCATCTTTCTTTGTGTTCATCAGTGATTCTTGAAATATTGTAAATAACTCTTCAAGTGAGCTTACAGTGAAAAGCTTTTGGAATGTTAGTACATTATTTACCTACAACCATCCATTTTTTTCCTGATTTGTAGATTTAACATATACCTGAAATATATTTCAGAAGACTCAGAGATCTGGGTCTAACTACCCTGAAGTAGACCACCAATTGCTCATAAAAGATCACCAGAACATTTCTGGTCAATTTCTGTTCCTGGCCCAAAAGAAGCTTAAGGGAAAGCTAGAAGAATAAAGTAACTAAACTGAGTAATGTGATCACGCTCAGTAAATACTAACCCTCAGAGGACATGTGCGATTGTAAGAAAGCTAACCGTATGAACAAAGCTCATATTTACATTGAATTTAAAGAGCTCAGAGACGGTCCTACAGCACATTTAGAGTAACCTTGTCCATCTGCTGGGACTTCCATGCCAGTTCCAGCCAAGCTTTGCCAAAGAAATGGGTTTAGACATTTTCACTCTGTGTCATGCATCTTGTCTGTTTTTCCATTTGCTCTCCCCTCTTGTTCTTCTGTTACATCTCATTTCACTGCTCCCTTTAGATCCTCAGCTTTCTCATCCTCTCCTGCTGTTTCCTTTTTTAGTTCTCCTCTTTTTATCTCCCCTCCTCCTTTGTGTTACCACCAGTCCTCTTTTACTCTTTTCTTCTTCTTGCAACACTTGTCCTGTTATTACATTTACATTTTAAATCATGTTTACTGCCGGGGTGTGTGTGCGTGTGCATGCGGTGTGTGTGTGCGTGGGCGTGTGTTGGTGTGTAAATGCGTGGGTGTATTACAAGATTAAAAGTAGCTTTGTAGCCCAGATTTGCTTTGAACACTTGAAACAAACAGCTATCTGTTGTGGATAATGTCTTTTAGCTTTTCTGACTTGCATCCAGTCATTTATTTTTATAGAGCTATGTTTTGTCATTTTATAGCTGTGAATATCTACAGGGACTAGCAATAAGTGCAATGAAACAAGGCTGCGAAACGTATAGCCAGTAGCTGAAGCCAGTTGGGAGGGTATGGGCACAGAAACTGCACCCCAATGGTAGAAATGTATGTCTTTCTCTTTGAGCTCATGTTTCAACAGACAGCTGACAGCCTTGCAATGGAGAACCTGTGCGTTTGTACAGAATAACCTTTGTTCTGTTTGTTTCTCTGTTTCTACTCCTTTCTTGTGGTCTTGAATTTTCTCTGGCTTTAGTCTAACAATTACTTCTCTCATAAATTGGTCCACTAAGGTTTTGCTTTCCTCCATGAATTAGTCTTGAGCTGTCAACATTTGACTTTTTAGTTTTACGATCAACAGGTATTTGTGTTATGGTTTTCATTTGTGTTGGTGTTTTAGGCCTTTTCTGGTTTATAGGTCTTACCATATTCAGTTCATGTGATCATTGTTTTTAAATAGAATGTTGTTGTTTTTTTGCCAGAGGAGTTAATTTGTGTGGTGTTGTTTTTTTTTTTTTATTCTTCTGTTGTGTTGTTTGTGCAATTGGATTTAGTTCTCTTACATCGGTGTTGTTGGTTTTTCCTTTAATTTGTAGGTTCTTTGAGTCTTAATTGTCCCTTGTGTTAATTACTCTCCCTTTGTTTCCCTTCTTGTGTTCTGCTATAACTGTTCCTCTTTGCCTCAAGATCATCTAGTTTCTTTTTCATTGTCCCTCCCTGCCTTGGTGTCTAAGCTCATTTTTCATTTTATTTTTGATTTTTCCATTTGCTTTCCACGTTCCTTGACCTGCTCTCTCTATGTCTCTCTCTCCCTCCCCATCCTGATCCTGATTCTTCTGGAGAGTTCGTCCTGCTGAAAGTGAAGTTTTCCTTCTCCACTGTTGCCTCTTACTTTCTTAAGATTGAGAATTGTAACAAACTCATAATTTTATAGAGTTTCATAGTTTTCCTTACACTTTTTTTTATCTGCTCAGCCAGAACTGAAATGTCTGGTGGAATACAATTTCTATTTTATCTTAAATGGTTCTTTATACAGAAGATAAGTTTGAATTAGACTAAAATGAGTGTCAGTGGATTTGGACAGGGCTTGCTTTATATTTCAAATCAAAATTAATTACTTTGAACTACATAAGCTTATAATTGTTTGAGTGATAATACTGGTCCACTCTTTTTTAGATAATGTACTTGGAGTAGATAAGAGTAATGTTGAAACCTTAGCCTTTATGATCACTTAATGGATAGTTATGAAGGTTCAAATCATGTAGAGTTATGCCACAAACGTAGGAAACTCCATTAAATATGCATTAAAAAACACAAAAAAACCCAAGAATAACAAATTGATGTGCAAATTTTTAAAAATATTTTTTGTAAAGAGGAAGCAATTTTATTTTACATGTTAACACCAAAAATTGACATGGTTTTAGTAATTAACACTAACATCTGTCTACTAGCTGAGAAAAAGGTGGATCACCATCTAACAGCTAGATTCACAGCTTTTGCTTTAAATAACTTCAGTGAAACACTTCTTTCAGCCATCTACCACCCTTTGACATTGATTTAACCACCCTTTCCTCAATTCTCACTTATAGCTGTGAGGTATTTGATGGTTTCCTGCATGTGAAGCCTATTTCAAGTTATTCTACATCATCTCAAAGGAATCAGGATTTGACTCCGCCCAGAACTTTCAATTACTTTTTTCTCAGTCAGTCCTTGCTGGCTGGTTTTGGATCATTATCATGTTGCAAAGTTCAGTTTTGCTTTAATTTCAGTTTTCTTACTGAGTGTCTCACTTTTCTCTTCACATTACATTTTTAGTCTGGCCTTCGTGTTTTTCATGGAGAGCAAAGATTTCCTCCTCGCATATCTCCTGTTGACTTTAACTTGCGCAGTCTCTATCTTTGTAGAGGCAGGTACCTTCATATCAACAGTGGCAACAACCAGCTGTAGTTCCTTTGACGACAATTTAGAGTTTTTGGAAACTTCTTTTAGCATCTTTCCATCTGCTTTTAGGATGAGCTTACTTGGACAGCCGAACCTGGGCATGTTAGCATTTGTTTGGAACATCCTTCCTTTTTTTACAATGCAATAGTTGGTTTGAAATTTTTATTAGACCTCATTAAATCCCTTATCACACTCATGATCAGGCCTCTTTTTGAAGGCCTCAGACAGCTCTTTTGACCTCACCATGATGTTTACTCTCACTTCACAGTCAGGAGCACACCACACTAAAGGTCAAAGGTTTAAACAGGGCAGACAGCTTTCAAAATGCTGAGTAATTATGTCATAATTATGTGCAGCTGATGTGTTAAGCCTTTTTTAAACCATTTACAGGTAAGAAATGTGGCTGTCCAGCTTGATTTCCTTTTTTATTACATTTTCCACATCATTTTTAAAAAAGGGTGTTTTCTTTGGATTTTACTGTTACTTTATATTTCTTACATTTTCTGTATTACTAAATTTGATATAACATTTAAAATATGTTAGAAGAGCACACAAGGTGAAGGCGGTCCTAATTTATTCACATAATTGTCTGTATATATGCTACAGTATACTTCAGTTGGCATGAATGTTTTACCTGCTTGAGATTTAGCATTAATATTAATTAATGAATGGAATTTCAAACCATGAAATACTTCCCAATTCTATTTTTTTGTCACCTAACAATTCTAGTATATTTTTTTTTGTTTTCCCTTTTCCATTCCTTACCTGTTTACCATCACTTCTCTTCTTCCAACTTCACTTTCCTTCTCATTTATCTCTGTTCTGGGCAGTCTGCATTAGCTATGCCGTTCCTCATTTAGGTTTGCCTTTTGGTCTCTTCTTTTATCACTTTTGACCTCTGCTCACAGCTACTAAGTAACATCCCTACTCTCGATCATGTAAGTTACTCTCTTCCCCCATCACCTCCTCTCACGTGTGTTTCACCCATCAGTCTGTTTTTCTCTGTCTGTATTTTTCAGGCCTTGTCTCTGATTTTGACATGCTCTCCTTTTCTTGACAGATAGAAATGGCTGTAGATTTTTTTTCAACCTTGTCCTTCATGTCTTTGCTCTCCTGTCCATCTTTACTGCCACCCGAATCCTGCTCAGTAGTGTTTCATTTCCATTCAATGTGTCTCGTCTTTCTTTCCTTAATCAGTCTTTTTCTCTCTTCATCCCTCATCTGCTCTTTTTTTTTCCTCTGTCAGTGCCATTCCTTTTTCCTTTTCCTGTCTAACTTCTTGTCTTTTTCTACCTCCACTGTCAAATGTTTGGAACTAGCCTAGATAATGGAAATCAAGGACAAAATGTAGGAGTTTTTGTTTGTCCCTATAAATCGCTTCAACATCTTGCTGATCTTTTCACATAATGACTTTATCTATTTCATTTAGCAAAGCTACATCATCCATCAACATGTCATAATCAATTCTCTTCATTTTCTCCTTGCCCTTTCCACAACTCCATTTTTCTCTACAGTAGCATCTAAATTACTCCCTCATTAGTTTGGATGCCCAACATAGTAATTATGAGAAAGATATCACATAATCAGGATCAAAAAGTAACAAGTGCACCAGGATATAACTGGTTTGAGCAATACATATGTACAGCTAATGCACCAGTATCAGTTTTCCTAAAATCATGAAGGTAAAGCTAAAATTTAATTTAATGTGCATGTTGAAATTGTTGCACTCTTATCTTTGAGGAAAACATTTTTGAGAGTATTTTTAGTATATTTTTTTTCCTCTACTATTTTATACATTACTGAATTCAGTTGATTTCTAAAAAGAACAGCAAATTAACTTTTATATGAAGAAAATGTAGACATACATAATGACAGCATATAGATTCCACGTGTTCAATTATTTTGTGATTTGTCTGAATAGTGAGGGGTGCAAAGCTGTCTTACTCACAACAAAGAAAAAGGACATGGAAGCCTCCTTGTTTCTTTATGACGAACAGATTGGACCATGTCTGGCAAATAAACGTGTCAGAAGGAAAAACAAAGGCCATTTTCAAGGTCTTTTTTTAACTAAATAAGTGCACTTACGGATAAACTAGCCCATGAAAGAAATCTATGGGCTTCTTGTGACACATAAAAGTGTCACTCCTTAACTGTGCAAGGATTTTGCTTATGCAGTTTAGCACAGAACAAGGATATACACTACCTTGCAAAAAGTGTTGTACTTGAATTTATTTCCATTTCATGACTTTAAAACAACCAATTTTCAATGTATGATTTAAAGTGATTTTTCAACATCAAGTGCTTAAATACAAATAAAGAAAAAAGTATATATATTAAACATTTTTCACAAATAGGATTTGTGACTCTAGTAAATGCTTTATTCAACTGTCATTTGCTACAAGTTTTGTGGAGGGTATGTCTTTTCCAGCTTTGGATGTTTAGAGACTATACAAAAAATATACTTTTTGTATATATGTATATTTATGTATACATAAATATTGTCACAGTGACAAAACCTGGTAACAGTGTTTTAGATTTGCTCATGGTTCATCTTTTCGCCATTTTACCACCTCTCCTGTTTTGATCTTTAAGTTTTCCTCTTTTGTGGTTTTCCCTACTTACTCTCTTTTTCCTATCCACTCGTTATACTTGCAGCACATTAAAGCGTAACTGTAGTTGCTTTTGTTACTTTAGGGCGGTCGGTAGAACTTTTTTTTTCTCTTACATCATGTCTCTTCTTCCCTTAATGCACCATTTTCCCCTCTTCTTTAATTTTTTTTTTACTATTGCTAAGGTTGCCTTTAGTAACAAAATGTGCAGAGGGCTAAAGCTGATGTAATACATGTGCGTACTGAAGGCTACCCGCTTATCATTTTTTTTGTTCTAGTTGCATTAAAACCAATTTTGTTTTAAGGGACCATTTTCTTTATCTACTTATTTCCCTCCTTTTATCTCATTTACAGAACTTTTGAATTTGCTCTTTTCCTTTGGTAATACATAATAATAATAATAAAAATATATTGTAAAGGAGATAATAGTAAAATTATATAATTTATCTGATATATATCAAGTGCATGAGAAGACATTTACTTCCTGGAGTGAGGTTTAAGACTTTGGATGAATTTGGAAAAAGTCTCTTTGTAACTCGATGAACCAGTTTAGCAACATTAGAAGACTAGTAAAAACACACACTTTGTTATTGTGTCAAAAATCTTTAAAAGGATCATAAACGGCCCTTTGAACACAGAAGCCTGAGTGTAAAGTTATTAGTGAAATATATTATGGTTACAATTATTGTTAGTTTTCTGTCTTATGTCTTGCATCTGCTCCAACTTCCTGTAGATATGCTTCATATGGAACAGTTTGAGCTGCTTTACTATGAAGAAAAATAGCTGCTGGTTATTTATGTCTTCTTCCAAAGTTAAATAAGTAAATATTTCAGCACTTATGAAATAAAGTTTTGGCAGACATTTTATTAGAATTCAACTCACCTCCCTCTTCTGATATAGCCATGACATTGCTGTGGAACAGAAAAGGGAAGTAGACGTGCTACTACTTCATGAATATTTATATACTTTTGCCAAATTTGCTTGATCTTTTAGTGAATATTTATTAATGGAACCACAGACAAATGTGACATGTGAAATAGAGTTTACTCTCTTGAAAACAAGAGTGACACATTTTCCAGAATCTGAAATTAAGGAGAACACTTTTTCGTCAGTGATTCCCATTGTTGTAGGTTGTTTTTTATAGCCTATAAAAAATAACCTATTTTTATTGATGCAACCATAAAGCACATTGTGCTTTCCATATATAAATTGACCAGAAACTCTAAAAATAAACTGTTCCAGATTTTGTGTTTTCTCTCAAAAAGATTTCATAAATAATAGAGAGCCACTGAAAAGTGTGACTACACACAAAACATATTCTTCATTTTTCTCCTTTCTTGTTTATTTATTATTTTTTTAATTCAATTTCTCCAAAAGTAACAACTGGATATTAGAATGACATGGAGGCACACTTCAACAAATAATTTTAACTTCTTTGAACAAATGTTTCAAATTCTGCATTAACCTGGTTGCTGAAATTTTCATACCTTTTGCTAAAGCACATTTTATTCAGAAACACAATTCTTTTTTGGCAGGATTCTATGACTATACCACATCTTGACTTGGCCATATTTACCCATTCGACTTTCCAAATGTTGTTGAAGCTATTGTAAATAGCTGACCCCATAGTTTCCCATCAGATTTTTTCCGGACCCAGGCTAGGCCATTCCAAAAATGTTGATCTTCTTCTGATAAAGCTCTTTTTTTTGCTGAACTGGATGTATGCTTGAAATCACTGTAGAGCTGAAAAATGAAATCCCTCATCATCTTCAGCTTTCTGTCAGATAACCAGACATGTTGGGTAAAAACTGATTGGTATTTGGAGCTGTTCATGATTGCATCCAAGTCAAAACATCCAAAGAAATCAGGAGATTGTCAACACACATAGAGTGCAACCATTGCTTTGTTCTTTGGCTTCTTGGCAGCCTCCCTGAGCACATAAATAATGTAAATGAGCGAATGTCAGTATAAGCCTGTGAGGAAAGCCAAATAGATGTTTTTCAGGTTAATCAGAATCACTGTGGTTGATGCTAAGTGTGTACCCAGAAAGATTAAACTAAATTAAAATGTTAATAAAACAAAGTAAAGATGTGAATAATTGTGCTACTGGGCTATTGTAGCTTGGTACTTTTATTATTTTCTTTCTTTTTTTGTTTTTTGTTTTTTTTTTTCATTTTGAAGTTTGAATGTGGACAAAATATTTCTAAATGAAAGCAGAAAACGATTAGTACTGATTTATCAGGTTTCAGTTTTTCACCTCCCATAAACTTGAACTATCTAACAGGGGTGTATGCACTTTTGATACATTGGTGGATATGTTGACAGTAAAGGACTTTCATGTGACAGAATTCCCTTTTCTGTTCTGCATCCTGATTGCTGTGTCTCCTGCTGTTTGTGAAGCATACAAATTGAGAACATTTTTCACAGCAGTAGTCGATACTTCCTAGATCTATAATGCTGCAATCTGTAATTACATGGCAGTTCTTTCCTCCAACCATTTTCCTGCACTCTGTGTGCTTTCCTTTGTACCAAGAGTTGAAATATTTGAAAATGGTCTTTCATTCAAACTAAGACCTCTTAGCTTCCACCCCTACCTTTAAGGAGGGTTTATTCTTCTGTCTAAGCTTTTGCATGATAATTCACCATTATAGAAAATGGATGAACCAAGCTGCACAACAATGACATATTCTCTATACATTTCAGAATATAAGGACTGTGCTTTTGTGACCAAGAAGTGGATTCTGTGGAAACGCTTATGTCTTGTTTTTTAGGGTTTTGTTTTCCTTTTTCTCATATTATTCTGTATTCTGAAAAATTAGTCTTTCACAAAATTCTGTTTAATTCCAGATATTAATTAAATTAATTTTAACTTTGCATCTGTTGACCACAAGGGATTTTGCTTTGTTTTTAATTCTATATTATTCTATTTGTATTCTTCCAGGATGACAGGTACAACTCTTCCCTCACCAGTGATATCGAATAAAAACTGGCTTCGGATACATTTCACCTCGGACAGCAATCATAGAAGAAAAGGATTTAGTGCTCAGTATCAAGGTATATTAAACTTTTTTCATTTTTCTGATGTCGATTTTTGAACTTCTTGGTGTGCAAGGACAGGAGTACTGTCAGGATCTGTTCCTTCTCTGTGTTTGTTTTGAGTTTCTGGGTCTCTGAGTCTTCGTGTTGTCCTGTCTCCCCTTGATTGTTCTCAGGTGTTTCTTGTCTCCTTGATTACCCTCTGTGTATTTAACCCCACCTGTGTTCTTTGTTCCTCGTCGTGTTTGTCCAGTTTCATGTTGCATGTTCTTGTAGATAGCTTTTGCCTCCGCTCCTCTGTGCTGCCTGGACTTTGTGTTTTTTATTTCTGGATTATTCTTCATCGTTAAAACATCATCTCATCTCACTCCTACCTGGGTCTCAGCGTCTGCCTCCACCACCACTCCCGCGACTCATGACAAGTACAAAAATGTAACCTTTAAAAAAACAAAAACATTTTAGTATTAAGAACTACAAATAATTAGTTAGAAAATGTACAGTATATTGACGGTATGCTGTATTATGAATTTCATTTAATTCTACTATGTGCTTAATCCAAATGCCATTAGCAAGTCTTAAACTTTAACAGCAGAAGATTTACCAATCTGTTGCATTACATCCTTCACACATGTGGCAGGTTTTCTTTCAGATGTGCTGTAGTAACCTTTTTGTTACCATAAAAACACAAGTGACCATTTTTAAGGTCAGTTTAAATAAACATGAATTTATTTTTAATTACACACTATTAAAAACTTCTCTGATATTATTTGACTATAGTATTATTCAAAGTATATATAAAGGAATATCTTTTACAGCTGCAGTATGTAACTTTTATTTAAAAAACAGTTTTGTACATATTTGTTAAAACAGACAGCTCCTTGGTTTAGATAGTATGCTTGGATTTTTCTACTCTTAAGAATAAACACCATAATTAAAAGCTGTATTTTGTTTTTACTAATATTTAAATTTGTTTGATGTTCTGAAGCACTGAAGTGCGACAAAAATGCAAATTAAATAAATAAATAAAATAGAAAGGAAATACAGATTGGGGCTATCTGTTGTGGTTTTGACATTATTGCATGCTAACTTTAACATTTGAAAAAAATAATAAAGCGTGGCATATTCTGGTTAAATTAATTCCTCTGTGTTGAGAACATTAAATGAAGTCTGGATGTCCTAAATCAGCCTTGCTAGCCTTTTTATTGTTATATAATAGCATTATTGTTTGGCATTAGCATTCAAAAGTGCATGTTCCTGTTCAGGTTTAATTGGTTACACCTATCGCATGCAACCAGATGAACCAAATCCTGTCTGTCTTTCAGGCTAACTGATGTCCTTTCTAGGCTTGTTCTCTGTATGCTCTCTCTCTCTCTCTATCTATCTATCTCTTTTTCTTAGTCATTGGTCTGTTGCTCTTGCCATTGGTGCTTTCTTTATGTCGGCGTGTGTGTGTGTGTACAAAACAAAGAGCGAGAGTGAGAGCAAGGAAGAGAGAGGAAGAGGGAGTGAGATGTGTTTTCATGCCAAGCCTGTATCTCAGTGGAATGTAGTGTGGTTGCTACACAGATTTTTTCCGTTATCCTCTGCAGCGGTGCCACTTAAGATAAAGTAGACGGAATAAATTTTAATGACGCTCCTTTCCTACTTTTTCTCCTGACTTTTCCTTGTTTTTTAATTGATTTTGATATTATACTTTTCACATTTTACCACCAAAGAATAAACTGCATGCTAGATATGACATTGATCATAAAACGGGATTATTACACATTGGTGAAATGTAACAAATGGCACCCTGGGGGTAAAGAAAAGTGGTGTAGGAAAAGACGTACAGCAATTAAAGTTTAATGGAGTATGATTTATAATTAACCATATAACCCCCTTTTCTTCTTGTCTCTGCAGTGAAGAAAGCCATAGAGTTGAAGTCCAGAGGGGTAAAGATGATGCCCAGTAAAGACTCCAGTCACAAAAATGCTGTCTGTAAGTACTCTATTATCACGAGTATTATGTGTGATATTGGATACTCTTAAAAACTTAATTCGAAACAGACCTGGCAACATGCACACACACACAGTGTGCAGAAAAGAACACAAGGTGCATTCATCTTTCATGTGGCAGAGCCTGAGATTTCATCTATTTTTCAGAGAAGTTGACCTTCTTTGAGATAAGAATTAGGAGCCATTTTATATTTTTTTATTATTTGTGCTAGAGCAAGAAGTATTACGTTTTTCTCAATCAGAAAATAAACTGAACTGTTAAAATTCCTGCTTTTCAGTAGCTCCATGCCAGCTACCAAAACCAGACATGAAAACTACATGAAGTTTTCATGTAGCCTTTGATTACATTTTAATAAGCAACAAATGCACTTATAACAAAAGAAAAGACAGTAATGCTAGAGGTTTACTTTAAGTAGACAAATGCAGATAAAAGTATTCTCTTAGTGCAAAACCAAAATGCCTACTTTGTTCACTCGTATTTTACATACACACAAATTGATTCAGTGGATGAACTATGAGACACATGCATAGCTTAAGTCACAGCTTAATATTATTTGCATTAATGCTTCAAATGTCTAGGACAGGGGTCTCAAACTCCAGTCCTTGAGGGCCGCTGTCCTGCAGTTTTTAGATGTGAAACAGCTACAAAACACTGGAATGAAATGGCTTAATTACCTCCTCCTTGTGTAGATCAGTTCTCCAGAGCCTTAATGACCTAATTATTCTATTCAGGTGTTGCAACAGAGGCGCATCTAAAAGTTACAGGACACCGACCCTTGAGGACTGCAGTTTGAGACCCCTGGTCTAGGACAAGCACTTCAAAATTCAGACAGTCTGATGCAAACAAATATTTAATCACACACTGTTTTATTAAAAACTAAATACCCCATTTTAGCTGTTTACACAACATTTATATTTTGAAAATTTCTCTTCTATTTGCTTGCCTTAGACACATTTTTTAGTAACCTGAATAAATTAACTTTGCTGCTATTCATTTTCCCCTTCCTTATTGTTTGTTTTCATGTTTATAACTGTCATGTCATTTTCAACCTTTTGGGTGAAGAACAGTACACAAATATAATACATAAAACACAATATACCATTATTTGTATGCTTTATTATCTGATTTTATGGTGTTTTACAAGGTAATATTCATGTTACATGAAACGTCAATACACCCATGAGGTCTATGAGATGTAGGGCACACATTGGTCCAGATTTTACTATGATTTACTACAGATTTATATGTCCTTCTCTAAAGCAACTTAAGTCTTACTCCACTTGTCTAACAACGATCGTGCTTTCTTATCTACAATCATTATGTGGATCTGAAAAAAGTGATGATAATCTCAGTTAACTTAGCAACCTGGGGAATCATTAAGCTTTAATTTAACTTTGTACAATAATAAAAAAATATGTGGCTTTGAGAATGGATCCCAAAGCTAACAAGGCTAACATATTGGTATGGTGAGATTACCAGAGCATATTCCATGCAAAGTCAATAAGGCTTAAAGTCAGGTCAACTTCTGATTTTGAACTGGTCTTTGAGCACCACTTTTTGTGCGGCGCGTCTCTCCCAGTGGCAACATAATGACTCTACAGTGGAAACTTTATAGTCTTTGTGCAATACATAATCATTATAAAGAAACACAAGATGATAGTAATGAGTTTTATCTGTCTAGAGAATTGAGTGCTTATGAATCATAATCTAAAAGAATGTCTCCAACAGCCTCTTACTTACATTAAAGAACAGTTTGATATAAGCACAAAGAAAGCTATATGTTTAAAAAAGGCCTTTTATGAAAAAATCCTTCAAAATTTTAATTGGTAGAGTCCCAAGCAGCACTAAAACGCAATGTAATGTAGCAGCATTAAAATAAAAGACTGAACAGTAAGATAATATAACATATTTAATTTAAAAGCAACTTCTTTTGTTCTTACCTTCCTTAACAGGAATGTTATCTCATTGTGTGGATGTTTCATAATTAGAGAGGCTGAAAGATTATGATTAAGGATTTTTACTCTCCAGACAATGACCTAGAGCTATAATGAATCATCACTGTGAGAGTGTGATTTATAATGAGGGTCTTCTTCAGGGTACTCAGGCAACATGGTGCCGCTCTACAGTCTACTTAAATGAATGACCACTTCAAATTAAAAATTACAAGATCAAACAACATCCCAGGTAGAGCCTTGTAAGAAAAGCCTCGCAAGATAAGTTCTCTTTGGCATTAGAATATTATAGTGATCCTGTGTCTTAAATACACACAACGCATGTGGTAAATACATGACTGCATACTTCATCTCTAAGGTAGATTGACCTTTTGAACAACGAGAAGGTGAAGAACAGAGAAGGAAAATGGATAAGAGGCAGCAAGAAGTAGTCAGCAGAGGAAAGCATATGATCTTGCCATACTTCACACATTGCTCTCTTCATCCAACGGGCACCTTAAGAGTACCTGGAAAGCTCTTACCTTGAAAACCTTATTTGATCACAAACACACACACACAAACACACCCCTTTCTTTACTTCTTCCATTACTCACAGTTTCAAATTCAGCTTATTTTATTAGGGTTAAAGCTGCAGTCTGTCGCTTCTATAAAGAAAGTGTTTTTACTTGTGAAAACTGCCACCATGTCATGACGGTATGAGACAGATAATCTGTGAAAAGACTGATCTCCTCCACTTCCTCCTTGTGCTGCTGTTACCATCTGAAGAAATTCACAGCTCCAGACCAAAAACAACCAATCAGAGCCATGAGACGGGGCTTGGCACTGTCTATCAACTCATGCGCTAATGGCGGAGAAACAACTTACTGTTACAGGAAAACCGTTTGTCTGCCATTATTGGTGGCCATGCTAACTAGAGTGAGGATTCGTAACAGGCTATGCTAGCTGCAGCGTAGCACACATCAAGGGGGAGGATGAGCAATTAAAATCAGGAGATTTTGATTGACAGCGCTAAAACTTAAGGAGACATCAACGCAAAAGACAACAACATACATTTTCTTCTTTGTTACTTTTTAAAACTTTAAAAGCATGATACACACATACAGTATACATACACCCATCTACAACTTTATTAGGTTGGTATTGTCGGTACCACAATAACGAACTATTTCTGTTGTCAGTGACTTTGGGCTGACTCAAAAATGAGTGAAGTTACTAGCAGGAAGGAGGAGCTTGCACAGCGCACCACTGGTGCAAAGGTTTACCTCAGTATATTATACCCAAGCTGCATTCTGTATAATTTGCACATATCGCAGGAGGTCAGTGATTTAATGAGGTAAATCTCTAAAAAGCAGGGTCAGCGCAGATAGTCACCACAGAGAAAAAATATTTCACAAATTCCTAAAAAGTTGACTTTCAGAGATGAAACGTTTGCTGAAGACACTTTGATGATATTGAAATGACGCCGTGCATCATAAGCTTGTGTTTAAATGATGAATAGTCTTTTAAGTGCAAATATGGGATTAAGTCAGCGTGAGCAGTTTTGACATCAACCCAAAAGTCATATTTGTCATCTTTTTCCTGTAACAATCTCATGTTGTTTTCATGAGCTGGATTTGTTTCTGCAATATAAACCTTGTGTTTGATGCCAATGAATGCCATTTGAACATGGGCGGGAGATGGAATGAGCGAACTGAGAGATACTGAAAGAGAAAGTGTGCATTTGAATGTTTGTGTGATGATTTTTGGACAGAACATCAAAAACACAGTCGAGCAAAAAGACAGCTTGTTCTGTTTGCATCATATCTCACGCAAACATGCACACACAATGTCTATACACGCACAAAGCCCAGAGCACACACAGGAAATGCAGTCACACAAACACAGCAAATCATTCATCCATCTTTTATGCTGGGATGCGCAAAACTTCGGCTTCCCTTTGTAAATTACAGCTAATGTGTGTGAGACGAAGAAGCAGGCTGAGCTTACTGAGAATGCAGAAGTAGAAAGAGGAAAGAAATGGGAGAAATGATATAGGAAAGGACAGGTAGAAAGAAAAAGGGAAGCCCAAAAAGGCTAGATGTTTCTCTTTCCTCGGGTTATATTTAAAGCCCTCCAGGATATGTTTTTTTCCCTCCTTTGTACTTATGTGCTGTCTTTTGAGCAAGCCTTTCCCTTCAAATTTTTGTGACTTTCTAACCAATATTATTCATCCAGAGAGTTCCATTACGACAGAACTGGTCTAAACTGGTTTCTGTCAAGTTGTCTGGTCTAATTTACATTCACATTCCATGTTCGGCATGCCGCAGGTGCTTCCAGCTGCTCGAAAACCAAGGCAATATTCTGAATATAAGATAGATACAATTTATCATGTGTTTTGCATTTGTGCCATTTTAAAACTTCCTCTAAGCAGATTGATGATTCAAAGAGAAAATGATACACTGCACCAAGAAGTGAGAAGCATTCTCACGCTCAAATCTCTGCAGATAACTTAAAAGTTTAGTCTGTCATTTCGATTTTATGCAAAGCCTTTATAAAATTAATTTTGCATTGCTTCTATTAAGCCTTTGTGTCATTGTCACCTTAGATTATTTAAGCTGCACAAGAGTTACTTCCCATTTAAAAAAAAAATGCTAACGGTATGTTGCTTAATAAAACTTTGAAGCAAGATGCTGAAGGCACAATATTAACATTTTGAAAGCTGAAGTTTGAAACCACTAAATAACTTAATAACTTATGAAAGTATGAGCATGCTACAGCATATACTAGCAAAGAGATCTTTTTTATTTCATGAATGATCTTAGAAAACATTCTCAAATCAGGCTTTAGTTGTAATGCTTATTGAGTTCATTGTAAAGTGAATCACCCTAAGGTAGTTTGCTACTATGCAAAGCAAGAAAAAGGGAAAATTGTAGAGGAAAAGTGCTGATAACTTGACATTTACCAATAATGTGTAATGAAGTCAAAATATCATTAGACATTGATGTGATGATGCGACAGACTGGCGACCTGTCCAGGGTGACCCCGCCTCTTGCCCCAAACCTTCGCTGGAGATAGGCACCAGCACCCCTCCCGACCCCACTAGGGACAAGGCTGTTAGAAGATGGATGGATGGATTGAAGTGATGTTCAAAACTATACTTGAAACTATTTACAACTCAAACTAGATGTTTCTTCTCTCTGACGTTTTATCAAATTAAATGTTCAGTGTTTTAGAAGGGTTAGCACTACATCACATTAGTCAAAGGCAACACAAGTTAACACAAAATGATGTGTTTAAATGCAGGAGCTTAATATTAAGGAGGTAAACAATCTACATGGCTCTGTGTGAAAAAGTGATTGACTCCCCGCTGCCAACACTTCAGGACCTGGAATGAAAGGGAATGTTTGGCCATCTGTTTGTGACCTCAAGCTGAAACAAACTGGGGCTCTAACCCATCTCTGAATGGCTGAAGAAAAACAGAATGAATGCTTTGCAGTGACCTAGTCAAAGTCTTGATCTGAATTGAGATGCTGGGGCTTGACCACGTGACAGAATTCAAACAATTCTGCAAAGATGAGTGGGCAGTGGGCCAGGATTACTGTAAAAGACTCAGTGTGAGTTATTGCAAATGCTTGATTGCGGTTTTTGCTGCTAAGGGTGGCACAACCAGTTATTAGGTTTAGGGGGCTATCACTTTTTTACACAAGGCCATTTAGCTTCAAATTTTTTATATTCTGTACCTTGTAAAATAATATTTTCCCATTATGTGTATGTCTAAGAATAAAAATGGATCATAAATATAAGTGGACAAAACAATTGCACTGATTGGGACAACCTATTTGAAAAAAAAAAAAGGTAACTCAATAATATTGCTGTATCATTTCCCTTTGGTTATAACATTTAATGTAGTCTGCATATTCAATATGTATACTATTCTGGATCCTTATTGTCGAATTAAAACTATTTATCCCTTTCTTTTCCTCTTACTTCTCCTGCTACCACGTTCTCAACTTCCCTCTCTTCTTTCCTGAGACTGAGAATTGTGTTATGTCTTGATATTCTTCCCAAACTGATGTATTGTTTAGAGTTGCCTGTATTCATATTAATTAAATATTTGAAATCAATTGTTCTGTAAAGTCTTGTTGTATTTCCTGATAACATTCTCTTTTTTTCAGTGAGCCAGAGTGGCCTTGCTGGTGACGTTTGTCCAGATCCTGGAGTTCCTGAAAATGGCAAAAGGATGGGTTCAGTCTTCCAGTAAGTTCATTTTCTCTATGCGTTTCAGAGCTACATGGCTGGATCGACTCACTGGCCAAAGATCATTCCAGTCTCCAACATTACACTGGAGTAGAGTCCATGTATTAACCTGAAGTTGGTAATGAAATCATTAAAATGTAAGAAAACGGGTGCTTTGACCACTGGCAGGTAAAATTAATTACTCAGTTCACTCTGCAATGTTCTGCAGGCAAAATCTACATCCTGTGCCATTTGCCACCCACGTAAAATTGTTACCACCCACACAAACAAACCAATGGAGACTGAAGTGTTATAAAAATAATCAAGGTTTGCTGGGGACGTGTTGTTGTTATAGCACTAGCTTTTAGATGTGGGATATGTGATATAACCACCGAGGCTTAAAGAACCTTTGATTTAATTTATATTTTTAGCCTTTTAAATCCTCTAAAAAAAAAAAAAAAGATCTGCTGCATGTTAGTCAGACAAGTCTTTTGATGGTTGGTTTGTGTCACCTAAAGAAAAGCAAATAATTGTCTGCAATTAACAAACAGATGTAAACAAAGTGGTAAGGTAGGCTTGTTGGGTCGAAGGTGGACCTTACTTTACTTTGTTACATGTACCCAATTAACATTCTTATGTTGTTAGGGTAGCATGCTGATCCAAAGTCTGTCTAGCCTCTTATCTCATAATATCTGATTTTGTTCAAAACAACATAAAGCCTAAACTACAGCAGGAGATTCAGATAAAGATTCACTGTTTTCTTTTTACACTGTCAGAGTTTTGGTTTCAAGCGGTGCGAGGAGCTAATAAAAACAGACCACAACACTGAGCGTGCCAGTAAACCAGGGATATGGTCTGAAGACTGAAGATCAGAGAAGCCTGCTGACATTGAACTGAGAAAGAATAACAATTTTATGTTGGTGAAAGCTGAAAAGTTTATTAACAATAACAACAGCAACTATTTGATGCTTTTAAATGGCGCCTCCTTCTTTCAGAGGAGCAGGGAGCAAATTAGATCCTCGAGCCGAGATAATCTTTTACTTCACATAGCCATGACATTTCAACATTTTCAAATATCAATGCTCACAAGTTAGAATGAGTAAATAAATTATGACAGCTGTATTTAATGACATAAAAAAAATCTCAACATGTAATTTTAATATTGCTGTACATGGAAATATAAATTTCCCAATTTTTTAATATACTTTAAAATTTTTCACATTTTGTAACAATTTGACCACAAGTTTAAGACTTCAGTGAAATTTTATGTGATGAACTCCACACAGATCACTGTAATATTGTTAATGTGAAAAAAGGGGATTTCCAAGTATTATTATTTTTTTTTACAAATAGATATAACGTCTTGCGAGGAGTGTGTCTATTTGTATTCACAGTTAGAGCTGCAAGTCTTTTAGAGTATGTTCCGACAAGCTTTGCACATCATAAGGCTGAAATTTAATTCAATCAGACTGGATGGAGAGCATCTGTGAACATCAATTTTCAAGTCTTGCCACAGACTCTCAAATAGATTTAAGTCTGAACTTTGACTATTATAGGAATATCCTTTGATCAGAACCTTTCTGTTGCAGCTCTGGCTCTATTTTTGGAGTCGTTGTTCTGCTGGATTGTAAACTTCATCCCACTGCCAAGTCATTTGCAGCCTATGTCAGGGTTTCTTTCATTATTCTCCTGTCAGCTCTGACCAGCTTTTCACCACATGCTGCATGATGCTTGCCGTAACCTCTTCTAACAAGGGGATGGTGTGATTAAGACAATATACATTGTTAGTTTTTCTCTACTCTTTTTTTGTATCTGGGCATTAAAATAAAATTCTGATCTCACCAGATCTGAGCACTTTATTTTCACAAACCTGCTTTTCCCCCTACATGGTTTGAGTTACACTTAACAATGCTTCTTGTTTTGACAATATCCATCCTATTGTCACTATTTTATAAAGACTGTATTCATGGATTACACATGTTTTGGTAATCTAGTTGGAAGATTTGTTTACTTGATCTTTGCTGTCCTGATCTAACCTGACAGTTTTACAGGAAACAGTAAAGAAAATATTCAATATTGTGATTAAGCATTGAATGTAATTACATTTAATACAGTTGAGATTATGGTAAAATCCTCCTGCTTTGAAGTACTTCTACCAAATAGTGTGAGTTGTTGTCACCAAATGTTCTGAGACATCCTGGTCATGAGTAACAATTCATATTTCAGTACAGTAGTGACTGAGCACAGCAAAGGCTCCAAGACAAGTCTCTGTGGAGAGAGCTTGACTTTTTAACCAGACTGATGACACAAAAGAAAATTTCAGGCTCAAATCCAGGTCTGCAAACTGTGTAGAAGAATTCGCAACTGTGTTTTTTTTTTTTTTTTACGCCTTGACTGGATCCAATGAGTGCTATTCAAATATTGATAACTAATACACAGAAACCGATCCTACAAAAACCATTGGATCAAAAGTAAATATCTGCCATTTCTTATATTACATGATTTGTAGTACTATTACGTATTTATTAGTTTGTAGAAAACTGTCTAGTAACACTGGGGTATTCAGACAACCTTGCTTCAATGTGTTCACATGCTGCTTGTGCTGTGCTACAGCCTCAGGTCAAACTCCAGGGCTGCTTTCATGTCCCAGTTCCTCTCTCCAGGGTCCAGTCAAGCAGGGGCTACACACAAAGAACTGCAGGGGAAGGTTCTTATCCGAGAGTCTAGCCACTAAAAAAATTGTTCGGCAAGTACAGTGAGTCACCCCTCGGTGCCTGTCATCTAATCAGCAAACATAGACATTATTTTATTTAAGCAGAAGTGATTGTAAAATGATAATCTTTCTTTACCTTCTATCCGCTTAACATCAGAAGTAGCTGAATTACATTTTTCTTCACACTTGTACACAAAAGATGGACATTTTATTTGTACTCTATTTCCTGAAATTGTTCTCAGGCCAAGCGAAACGTTTTTTGACAATCACATTTTAATTGTTTATAAAATTTATTGAGATGCCAGTTAGAGAGGTTATTAAATCCCATGTGCCTGTGTCTCACTTGTTAACGTTTGTGCGGGTGTGTATGTATGTGTTAGCTTAGATCATTGTAAATCATAGTGTGTGTTATGACTTTTTGGCAAAGTGACCGACTGTAGTGCATCATCAGGGTTGAGACATTAAGATGCACACAAAAGGTCCCATACAAACTTTCACTGCCACCTCTGCCTTTCTGGTAGAGATCACTGTGGATCAATAGTAGGAAAGTGAAGAGACAAAAACCTTGAGAAGTTTACTGAATCGGATTCAAACACAAAAAAAACTAACAAGAAAACCTGGAAAAGGTGGCTTGAAACCTCAATCTACCAATTATGGAAAAACGTCTATCTTCCTCACAGTGATTTTGTAAAGCCTGAAAACTCACGCTCTTTCTCACTCTCACGCTCTTTTTAACATGTTGTTGATGTTGTTTCTAGGGTTGGCTCGAGCGTCCAGTTCAGCTGCGATGACAGCTATGTACTGCAAGGATCTAAAAGTATCACTTGTCAACGGGTCACTGACACTCTGGCTGCTTGGAGCGACCACAGACCCATCTGCAGAAGTAAGTTATAACATGATTCTCACTGAAACAAGTTTTTATTTCTTTAGGTGTGTCACAGATGTCAAAGCTGTTGGCACCAAATTATTCGTACCTCTTTATAGGTTTAGATTTAACATAATCAAACTACCTATAAAGAGTATCAATACTGGATAAAACACATCTGTTTTCATTAACTTTCTTTTAAATGGCATGTTGTAATAATTTATACCCTTCTTAATAACCAATGGAAAAACCTTTAATGACGGATCACCAGATTCAAGTCATGGCTCTGGCTAAAGGCTTGCTAACATATTTTGTAATTAGAAGAAAAATGTTAACAATCTTAGAAGATTACCTTAGATATAAATCTGTAAAGAAGTATAAATAGAAATAAATAATTGTAATTTTTTGGGGGGTTTATTTGTTTTATTAGATATTGTTTAAAATTAAACAAATGCACCTCTGAAAGAGAAAAAATATGTACTAAGCAAAATAAAGTTTTAAAAATATTCTTAGTATTAAATGTTAGCACCAAAGCAACTTGCAAAAATGCAAATAAATCAATTTAAGCTGGAAAGCAGTCAAATGCTATGAAATTTATGCAAATGTCAAATAACATGTCTGTAAATGTCTTCAGCATCAAGGAATCCATTAATTTGTGATATCAATAGAAAAAGAAATCCTCCCATTTTATTATATTGAAAGCTGTGCTCAGTATGAAAGAAAATGGCAGCCAAAAGAGGTGCAGACCAACGTGCAAACAGATTACAAGTTAGTACATTCAAGAGCACTTTGAACATCGCAAGCATGCTCTTTACCTGGAGGAACTTTTACTGAGTGCAGTTCATTTTAACAACATTAAATGGTATTTTATGCTGAAGTGACGAGCACTGAATAGTGAGAGACTTTTCCGTCAAACTCTCTGTGCTTCGTGGAGAAACTCCACACCTACAAAAAACTTTAGATGTGCTAAAATAATGAAACAATACCCATACCAATTAAACTTAAAAAGGATGTTGCAAAGAAACAAAATGTAAAAAATGTTGTCAAAATTTTTAACTCTGCCTGGCAGAGCTTTTCACCCAGACCTGCTTCATTATTGATTGTCCTACAAGCTCTCTGTATTGTGCACGATACATGAATAAACCTGATTGAGTGATTTCACCTGACAGTGCTTGGTAAAATAGTTTTTTTTCCACAACAATTTGTGGAAAATTGTTTAAAATTTTTAATTTTTTTTTAATTTTACCAATTTCTAAATGTCAGCCATCACTGGAAAGACCTTAGCAATAGTACCTGCCTCATCTAAAACTTCTTATTCAAAAAAAAGTTTTATAGCCCTAATTATAATAACTTTGAACAAAATATTGACCAGTTATTGTATTTTATATTTAGTAAAAAAATCCATTGATTCACAGCAAACATAAAAACAAACTTGCAAATGCAACTAAGTTTTGTGTGGTGAATATGCATAGAGGTTGTTGAATGCATTATTTATTATTTTATTGGAATCAGTGATTCCTCTGTCCAAAATATTGCAAAGAGTGTCTGGCTTGTTTGTGGTAAAATGAATCTCTTTGCTGTTCCAACTTATGGTCCCTTTGGTTTTTAGTGCATCACTGAGATGTTTTGAAACATCTGTAACCATTTCCATCAGCCTGCATAACAAGAAAAAGGTTGCAAAGTTCTTGAGAGAGGTCTATGGTGTCACGTATCATAAAATGCTTTTTGAGTGATATGTTGATGAGACTTATTCCTCAAGAGGATTTTAGATATGATATTATAGTATTTACTTCCCTCACTGTGACCTGACTTGATGCTGTTCAAAGTTCAGCTTCGACAAGATAAATCCAAGTTTGAAGAAAGAAGCCAAAGCAAACAAACAAGGAAAATGATGTATGTTTATATGTTAACTGTATATTAAATCAAATGCGATTCAGCAAGTGGTTAAGAATCATTTTGTCCAACCCCGTGAGACACTTAGCCAAGCATTTTCACCCGGAAGAAGCAGTGTTAACCCTTATGTTAAACTGGATCCGCAGTGCTGTAGGTAATACGGGAATAAAACCAGTCCTGCAAGCTCACCATAAAGCACAGCAGTGCAATCCAAATGTGATATTATGAATTTTTTATGTATTTTTAATAGTTCTTCTGCTGCATTGGAATTACATGCCAATGTCCTTTTTATCAGAATGTAGCCACACAAATAATACATGTAGCTAAAACAATAAATAGTCCTGTTTCTTCAGAGCGTAACATTACTTATGATATTGAACATATTGCAATAAAGCTGCTTTGAATGTTGTGATGACTTTGTGTATAATTCTAAGGTAATTCTTCTGAATTGTTTGTTAAACCAGTATATTTTTAGAGCATGTAAAAGTTATTAATTTAAGCACGCTCAGTGACCATTAACAAAATCTTTCCAGAGGAAAACGATTTGCTGAGCAATCTAATAACATTTTAATCCTCATTTGTAATGTGCTGTGTTACAAATGATTGCATCTGAAAATCTGTTAAATTGTAAATGGTTATGGTGTTTAGTTTTTATTTGAGATTGCAAGTGTTGTATAAATGTATTTCTAAGGAGCCATGAAAAACAATATCATTTAGATTTACATGATTTTGTTTACTGATGTGGCAGAGCAATGATGCAAACTGCTCTCATGTTTACTGACAATACCCTGTTAGGCTTATTGCCACGAAATGAAAAGGCAGACGACTGGTTTTATACACCCAAGTGTGTAAGCGCATGCAGTCGCAAACACACTTGCTCTGACAGCAAATGTCCAAAGGATAATGTCACACATCTAATATCTGCAGCAGTATTGGCCTTGAACTGTTGGTGTGTTTGACAGACAGCCAGTCCCTGCGCTCAGACACATACTATAGGGTCCCTGTCAGATCATGTTATGGTGTATGTGTGTACCATTATCTGCATGTGTTTGTGTGTGTGTGTGCCTGTATTGTGAATATATGACTGTCTCTGACCTCGGAAACATGCCTAAAGTCATGATACTCGCTCATCCTGTCAGAAACGATTGAAATATGGAAAGAAAAAAGAATCCAAATTTAGCGTCATCTTAAAACTTTGATGTGAAATGTCTCTGTTTGTTTTTCTTTGTAATTCAGTTAAAATATGATCAAGTAAAATATTTTTAAAGGAGACAAACAACTGAAATTATCTAGAATTTTACTTAGAGTTTAGTTAATTTACAATTCAAATTATCAAGAAGAATAATACATCCATGCTTTCACTGATGTATTGTCTATACCCATTTACCCGTTTAATATTGCGTGGTTTGGTGCCCATCCTCAGTAGTCACTGAGAACACTGTGGATAACAGATAAAAAATACAATATATAAAAGAAGGATTGGTATATTTTGTTGATTGTCAAAAATTTTACAGAATACTAAGGGTGTAAATTCACATTTAAGAGGGAAAGGGAGCAGAAGACTACAGTATGTGTTTTAGATTTAGTGAATTAAACAAATATGTTGTCCTAGAGCCTGTAAAATAATTATTAAAGCCGTAGCAAAATATATATCTGCTTTCCTTTGTGGAAAGCAAATGGGATTTTTGTTCATTTATGTCTCAAATTTCTGTAAACTTAACCAGTAATTATTGTTTCTGACCTTGATTTAACTGCTTAGATTTCAGTAATACCAGAGGAGCATGAGTTGACCCTGATATATTCTGAAAGAGAAACCTGGAGAGTAACAAAAACCTAAATCAATGGATTAACTGTTAGAAAATGGAAAGGTGGAGGTTAAAAAATGTCTTCTATACACTGGAGCTCTGGTGTATTGTATTATCTGGTGTGATCACTCTTCTGGGATTCAAACCCGTGAGCCTCTCTCGTTTTCTGCTGAGACTTTGCTGTTAATTAGAAGCTGGTTTCCAAGATGAATTGCAATGAATGTGTTTCTGTGTGTCCGTGTAGCTGTGTGTGTCAAAATGTGGTTCAGCTCTCTTTTCTAATTAACAGTCTGATCAGTCATCTGGATTCCTCTCCTCTCTTCCCCCTCTCTCTTGGCATTTTCTGTTTCTTTTTTGCCTTCTTGTTTTTCTTACTTATTTCCTTTTTTCAGTTCGTTCATTTTCACAGCACTATCTTTCGGTTTCTGTCTGTCTTTATCGTTATCTGAACCTCTGTCCCATCTGTCAATTTGCTTCCCAAACCCGGTGTCACTAGTGGGCGAGTGTCTGTTAGTCTGCTGTAATTTTAATCTGTAATAATTACAATAGTAGACAATAGTCGTGACATGGTTGCTAATTTAAGTATCTAAAATGTTAAAAATACATATATATATATTATTTGAAAATATCACAACTAATGCATTATTTAGTACTTATTCAACTTAAATGGTAACAATTTTCATACAACTGACCTAGCATTGACAGTTGCTTGTTTTATTTATTCATATTTAGTAATTCTTAATTGTTCCCAAACAAGAAAATCTGTGCTTTTTACCTATTAACAATTTCAAAAAGATTTTAAAGCAAAAAAAAAAAAAAATACGGTTTTATAATTACATTAAAAAAACATCACAGTTAGTGAAACAAAAATACATCCTATCACAGAATCCAATCATTTTCTTTGGCTCTGTTGTGTTTCTGAGCACTGAAAACTCATTTTCTTCTGATTCTGGATACTATTACTAATAATAAACTAATTTCAACAGCCAGGTTTTTGTGGAGTTTACTTAACCAGCAACAGGGCAATGTTAGGAATTGTGTAAAAAAATAAATTCCAGCATAGCAAGTAAATGGGGAATAAAATAAATTGTTTACTGAGACTACACATGTGCAGAAAAATGTCAATCATTGGAAAAAACATAAGCATACCTTTGGGCTTGACTGTCTTACTGTTTTTTTTTTTCTCTAGTCTTCTTTTTATTGCTTATTTTAACATTTTATTACTGCAAGGTTAACTATAATTAGCCTGTAAGTGATTACCTTTATCTCAAATTTCTCTTGCAGCCCGTACCTGTGGCAGTAATCTGAGAGGGCCCAGAGGGGTGATAACATCTCCTAACTACCCGGTTCAGTATGAGAACAATGCACACTGTGTATGGGTCATCACTGCAATGGACTCCGAAAAGGTAAGCAAAATTAATTCATTCTAAATTTATTTGATTTGATTTGCTCAAACTCATGTAACACATGGCTCGCCTTACACTAAAGGAGTTAGTCAGACTTTCTCACTTTTCTTTGTTATATGGTTTAAAATGAGTATTAACACGACATACTGTAATGCCTACTTCTGAAAATTTAATCTTCCACTCTTTTGATGGACTGCACAGAGCATTTAATATATAATATGATGGATTTCTAAGTCAAACTGTTAAAACTGCTTCTGTCTTGCCTTAAACATGTATTCGGTAGATGAGGAATTCAGGGAAATTTAGTTGAACATCAAGTATGCATGTGGCCTTTGACGCACTCTAAAATGAGCATGTATTGTATACTGAGACCAGTGGTGAGGGAATTTAAAGTGTTTTGCCATGTAATGACCATGATGTCACCATCACATTTCATAAATCTTTTAAAGAATCAACCTACAATCTGGAAATTATTTAAATTTAATGTTGTATCAGTGGTCAGGTAATTATAAGCCCATACAAACACAGAGTAAGGCATGAAATGTATCCCCAGGTAAGTAACATTTATACTGCTAATGTGGCAGAATTTTGCAAAATGTCTTAAAAATGCTTGACTGGTAAATGATCATATAGTGTATGTCGATGTCAAAAGCTTAGAAAGGTGGTGTGTGGGCATTACTTTACTAGGTCATCAACATAGAAATGAAAGGCTGAGATGCAATTTACACACATTGTACAATCCTTCAGAGATGATTAACTTGAATATCCCAAAGTTTTGATTAGGCAAAAATGAATGAAAATGCAGTTTTACAAAAAGAAGGCAGACATTTTATTTTTGCACTCAGCTCACTTTTCTTAAACTCTGAATTTAGGGTGGTGTTTCTGCCAAAGCAAACATTACAGAAAATGTTTTCATTAAATTGAAAACCCTGAAAGTCTGTTGCTGTGTGATTTAATGGGGCCAGATGTAACTGAAAAAGATGCTTGGAGTCTTTTGGTGGTAAATGGAAATTCAGAGATGCACCAGAGCGCAACAAAAGAGAGTTCACTTGCATTAATACTTTGAAATCCAGAACCTACCAGCCATTTTGATAAGCACCTAATCATTTTAAAGAGAAATTTAGCAATTAAAATAATATATATATATATATATACATATATATATATTGCAGCCAGAAATAAAAACATGCAATTGTCAAATTGCTTCTGTAATTGTTTTAATTACATGTGAAAAAATATCCAGATTAAATGCCTTTGTAAGTAAATCGACTCCTTAGTGCAGCAGAAAGTTGAATGATAAATGTGAAATTGTAGAAAAGTCCTGATGGATTCTTGGTGATTTATAGCCATGGTCAAACTCCTAACTCCTAAACCCAGTATATGACATTACAACACCACCCATTTCTGTTACTTCTTTTTATGTCTCTTTATTTTTTTTCAACATACTTCTGTGATTTTTACTCTCTCCCTACCTCCCGTTACTCTGCACTACACTTTTACAGTCCAGTTTGTCCCTCTCTGTATTCTTTCTTCCTTTTAATAGCTTTATAATGACAAGTTTGAAAATGGTGAGAGAGGAGAGATGGATAAGTCAAAAAGAAGAATAAGTTGTTACTGAGTTCATTGAAAACTACAGAAAATCTTACAGGAAAGAAATAAAATGCACCAGAATATTTAACCAGCTACTTTACATGCATAGGCATGCTAAGGAAGAGAGACTGAATGTCCAGGATGGTACTTGACATGTGACACCCAAGTTTTTTCTAAAGATGGATAGAAATGGAGTCAGCTCACCTCTTAGCCCTCAAAGACTGGGGCTGAGAAATTGTGAGATATAATTGAAGAGAGACCACAGAAAATATAAAAGCCAGGCTGAAGAGTGGAGAGAAAATGACTTTTTGTTCTCCCTACTGTGTCTTTCTGACCTTGGCGGAGAGAAATGGCTCTTCACAAGGTGGCCAAGGGCTTGTGGCAGGCCATGACGCAGTTTCATTGTATTACTGTGCAGATTTATTTCATCCACGTTGCTATGAGCCTCTAATGAAGACTCTAATCTGATTTATACCAGCATCTACCAGTTTACACTGGTGAGTATGCTAGATCTATCTTTCATTGTGGAAGACTATTTCAGAATTACTGATAAAATTCCTATGTTGATGTGTTTGATGCTTCATGGCAAATTTTTGTATATTGTGAATCTGCTTGGTATCAGATGACACCTATGCAATGCAATATTTTATATACACTTTTTTAAAATCTGAATTTATGGCAGATGTAATGTTTTTTCTGCTCTGTTTGCTTAATTGTTATATACCTATGCATGTAAGTGGACACATTTAACACCTCAAAATGCTTACATGTAAGTTAATGGGTCCATTTCAACCTATGAACCAGTAAAGAAACAAATACAAAACAGCTTAGTCTTTTGAGTATGCATGTAAACTTAATTTGAATACTTACTCAATGTTTTTTAGCTACAATCAAATCATTTTAAATTATGATACATTTTTTTCACTACTTTTCTTGCAAACTTGAAATTTTACCTTATTACAGCATGTAATTTAAGACATTTTTACTGATTTCTAATTTAGTCTTCAACATATTTTTTTCAAACTGCAAAAATATTTTTTTCATGAGACAAAACCACACACTTAGTGAAACCTAGGCTGTATTTCTTGGTATATTGTTGTGTGTATCTTAGCCTGCCTTATTATCATAAGAGGCTGCTCAAACACATTTTTCTCAGGTGTTGCTAAACTCTGCTTCCTTTTTTCTTCAGCCCCTTACATTCACTAATCTATCTCAAAAAAGATTTTTACAGTTACATGTTCATGTTGATAGATGTTAACCTCTAGTCTTTTTAAAAGAGCCATCAATAAATGGATTGTTTGAGTGACTTTGTAAGATATAATAAAAACAGTTTGATGCTTTAAATGCAGTACTTTTCAAAACTAACTTTGAACATTTTGGCATTTTGGCAAATTACAGTTTCAAACTTCAGCATATTTTATTGTGATGGTATCTGACAGACCAACCCAATTTAGTGCATAATTTACAGATGGGTGGTTTAATAACAGAGGATTAAATTCTTTAAACAAATATCAATCAGAAAATTATTTCATCTGCATTTTTTTAGAACCCATTGCTCTTACACCTAATCATAGTATCCAGTACAAATGTTCCTGGTAAAATTTTAGGGTAGGTCTCCTCCAGGCACCATCTATGAAACTGAACAGTGCTCCATGAGATGTTCAGTGTTTTGGATGTTATTTTATGGCATAATCCTCCTTTTAAACTTCTCAACATATATATCCTTGACCAGTCTCTTGTGTGTTTTTGCTTGTCCTTGATGATGCTGTTAATACACTACTTTTTCTCATCAAATTTATCTGTCCCTTTAGAAAAGAGTAGGAAATTTGTCTGAGATCTCCCCATACTATTCTTTTTCAATCAATATTGGTGGACAAACTTAATTTATTTAGCAGTAAAGGCAGAAGAAGGAAACTTATACCGAGGTTTAATTTGGTATAAGGAAACTTTGGTTTCCTTATGCCTTCAAACACAACTGCAAAGTCTTTTTTTCTGGCATATTCTCGAAACAGAAGAGTTGATGCTTTTTATACTCGTATACTGGGTACAGCCATGTACAGGGGTGACCCACGACTAGTTCAAAGAAATTAAAGTTTTGAATAAGATATTTAATGATGGTAAATGTTTAATCTTAGGTTTGATATAGGGTGTTCAGTCCTCTAGAGCTACAATCTTTCAGGTGGTAGATGCATCCCTCCTTCAACACGCCTGGATCAAATGGCTGAATTCCCTCATCAGCATTCAGTCATTTGGCTCTCTAGAGACCTGGTTACGAGTCATTCATTTGATTCAGGTGTGCTGTAGAAGGGAAACATGTAGAAGTTCCGGGATGCTCGATCTGAAGGACTTACCTTGGGCATCTTTGTGTTGATGGACTGCTCAACATGATTTAGTTTTTGTAGAGCATTTGTGAAGCATTGATTAAAATGAGTAATAACTATATCCATGCAAACCTTTCTGCCTTTCTATTTTCACTTATGTGTCTTTGTTGGTGCGCTGTTCTTCTTTACTCCTGCACTCACAGTGTCTCTGTCAGGCTTTTATTCCAGATGACTTCTTTTATCAATAATGTGTTTCAATGCTAAAAAAGACATTTTTTTTATTGACGTGTGCATACCTTTTCTTTTTCCTTTTTCTTCTTTATGTAGTTTCACTTTCACAAGTTTAAATGTCCAATATTAATGCCAGCTGGTGTGTGTCACCTTGTTAAGTTTTGAATAAGAGTGCCTCAATCAATATGGTTTGTTATTGTCTGTCAGCCTCTCGGCAAAAACACTGTGACTGTGCTTTTATTTTTGTTTCTGCCTCTGTTGTTATTTGTGTACGAGAGGTTGTGTTTGAGTTTATGAATGTTGACTGTGTGTTTTCTGTCTGCCAGCTTAATTGCTAACTGCCAGCGATTGTGAAAAATATGTTGCACGGTGAACTGTCAGCTCTCGGGTCATAGTGAGGAATAACTTGGGTGGGCAGAAGAAAAAGGACTTGACAGCGCGTGTGTACGCGTGTATTATTGTGTGTGTCAGTCATTTGATTCATCAGTGTAGAGCGGATAATTATTTTGTTCAAATATGAAACATTCCTGCTGCTCACATACACGCCGACACACGCACACACACACACCCACCCTTGAAACGCATCATCTCACATCCCCTTTAAACCTCTAATCATTGCTGTCTTTTTTCTGATGAATACAAATTAGCAACTGCAGGCGTGTGTGTGTGTGCGCAGGGTTGGTTGGTTGGTTGGTTATTTTCATGCGAGCATCATTGCTATCACTTCAACATAAGGCCGACACAATATGTGACATTCAGTCAGATTCCCTTAATTTTTACTTGATGCAGGAAATGAGGCCAATAAAGAACAATAAAGGCAGCAGCCAGGATGTGTTAAAATCCAGCATAATTCAGTAGCGGTATATTGTTTTGCATCAGCGCTCAAGCTCTTTCATTAAAGAACAGAAATCGCCCAAAATACAGTGCTTTGTTATGCATGTCTAAAAAGGGCACCTTCCTCCTATTGCATCTGTTTAGCTTGTTTATCAAAGATGCAAACAAAATTTAAAGGAAGGTTGTGGTTCATTACTATTTTGGTTTTTGTCTGCCTCACTGACCATTCATGAGGCAGTCTTGCCTTCTCTCTAAATTGTATTTTGTATAAGTCATTGCTTAAACCAATTTGGTTTAAATAACTACTTTTATAAATATCAGTAACTACTTTGAAGGTCTAGGAGAAATTGCTAACCATGATGTTGATCAGTAGGACTAGCAGAGGTCATCTTTTAGTGAATCACACACGGGCTTTTACAGGCGTTTAATTTATGCATCTCCTAAATGAACCTGAAGACATGTATAAACCAGCGGATATTTACAAGTTTAGAGTAAGTAGAGACCATTCTGGTGAAAAGGGTTCCTTTTCAGCAAAGTGTTGACAACTGAAATCAGAAAGCAGGTCAGTAATAAACTCACAAATACAAGTCCCTTTTTCAACTTAATGAAATAATAAATTTTATTTATACGTATCTTTCAAGACTCTCATGGTTGCCTTACATTAGCAACATAAAAATAACATTGTGAAGAAAGATTAAAAAGTGCTGCAAAGAGAAAAAACATTTAAAATACAAATAACTGTGTGTGTAAATGTGAAGGAGTTGACTAACATAAAGCAGAGATAATTATGGATGGCTTAGATTGTTAATAGGAGGATTTTGAACTCACCATGGAAATCGATAGGTAGCAAACGGGAGAGTTTCACGTCAATCGTACAAACAAAGCCAGCAAGCAAAATCTTGCGTCTATTGGAGGTTCAAAAATCTAATCAGCATTGTGGAACCACAAGTGTTGCAGATTGATGGTCAGTAGGGTCAATACTGAGCACACTGTGTTAAATGAGTGTAAGAAAAGGGTTGGACACGTGACTCATAACTGCTACTAATGAATATGCTGCATTTTGATGAAGTTCAGTGACCTGTGATGTCTCAGTGCCCTTTAAAGCGACAAGTTCATTGTGTGTTTATAGCAAAATTTTGCCTTCCATGCCCTCGTGAGCTGGTTGTCTGATCATCTGTAATCCGGTCATCACACACTCGAGTTTACCATTTCGCAAGTCATCTCATATGGAGCCGTTACTCCCCTAATTCTTGGCAAGTTTTTTTTTTTTTTTTTTGATGGGGGATAATGACAGACATAGCATATAAAAGGCAACATTTTTATATAACACTAAGTAAAATTCTTACTTGAAAGAATAAATTGCACCACTGAAGGTGCACTTATTGTAAATTTTACTGTTTTACAGCATAAATATTCTATGTATTATACAATTTAAAATACAGTTTAAAAGGTACAAAACCTTATGCAACAAATTTCGCCAGGTCAGGTTTTTTTTTTTTTTTTTAAATTAAAAAACCCTCGTCACTCTCACGGTGTTCAGATCCCAGTTAGTAGCATTCTAAAGCTCTTTTTCACTTGTAGAGATCTTTTCTTTTTTCTTTTTTTTTAAATATGAATAAAAATAAAGATGACCTGAGGCCGGAACCATTTCACTCAAATATGGAGTCACATCTGGGTCCTTCCAAGACACAGCCAACGGGGAGCCTCCTTTAGACCCTCCTGTTATATTGAAAAACCACTTGTCAGATTAGATTAGACTAAAAAACAATCATTAAAGTGAATGTTTTTTATTCTTTTTTGTTGGAGCTGTAACTCAGTTATTTACTTGTGTTAGATTTGTGCGCTCATATACATCACTACACTGCAATTTGAAATATCAATTTCACTTTGTTTCATGCATTCACTATTTGAAAGAAATGATGTTCAATTGGTTTTTCAGTTTGTGTGCAAAAAGGTTTCAATGTGAGGTGGCACTGTGTCTGGAGGCAGGGTGAAGAGAGGTTCACTTGGCAGCTTCACTCTGCTGTCTGTTGCGTCTTAAGTTCAGAGTTTCTTGTCTGTTTCTGTTTCCTTACACAGTGCAGAGACATGTAGCTCTGTTAAAGAGAGGTGGTATATCCGTGCTTGGCCTGTAATTATCTTGACGTTTGCCAAGGCTGCTGCTCTACCTCCAAATCAGAGAATGAGCTTGAAGAACATTGTAACATAGTCTCACTCCTGACACATTGAGAAAATAAAACAAGCAAACACATATTCCCCAAACCCTGTGATTCCGTCTTTGCTTTTATCAGACAAGAACCAGAAAAAAAATGCCATTTGACACACCAAAATAGCAATTTCTCTTTCAAGCAAAATGTCTGAAGTATGTAACTTGTGACTTGATCCTCTGGTTGATTTATTATTCAAATTCTAGAAAAGAGATCAAGCATCTGTGCACAAGCTATTTCTGGGCTCTTTACATGTCACTGAACAATATGATCAAATAAACATATATAGTTATATTTTAATCCTCTGTTGGTCCATTTATAGCTTAGCTTTTTAAACATGCATGCAAATTGTTTCTAAAGTTCTGGTTATACAATAAAAGTACTTGTGGCTGAATTAAGCCCATGATAAAATAACTATATTTGGAAAAATGTGAGATAATTGATCAAATTCTTATTTTTTTCCCAAAATATTACCATAAATAAGGCTTCCAGTAATTTGCCTTCTCAAACATTGCCCATACACTTTTCTTTTACTGGATGTCTAAAAGTTATCTGTTGAAAAAGTGTTGCTAACTCTTACTGTGGCAGCTCCCCAGTGACTAAACTCAACTCATTCATCTCAACAAGGGAAATCTTGTAGACTTTGGCTTCAGGGCAGCTGTTCCCTGTCTGTACTACTTCTGGTCGTAGGTCAGTTTATGGTTTAAACTTTTTCTGTATAGCTTTTTTTGGCACATGATTAAAGCTATATCATTATGTCTCAAGGATTTTAGCTAGCATAATACTGTACTACATTTGGTAAACAGTATTAAAATGAATATATCAAATTTTACATCCAAAGAAAGCCATACAGTATAATATTAAGTAGAAATCTAAGTCCATTTTACCTAGTCAATCCTGGAACTATTTTAGCCTATCTGGTAAAACTGGGAACAATGTATCAAGGCAGTGTGTTTTTTCTGAAACTTTTTAGGGGGGTACTGGCATGAAGTCAACACAAGATGTTGGTACCCAAGTAATCCACATAAAAAATAGTCCATAAATTCAGTTTTCTATGAAAATAGACAGAGGAATATATAACACACACAACAAAAAGGGGGAACAAAATGGCACCTAACCAAGAAAGTCACTGAAGTCTAGCAGAATTTAGAAAGCAATACTTTTCTCCCTCAATGCCAGAAAACATTTGCTGGCTTAGTTTAAATTGTTGACCATAAAAAAGTATCAGTCAATAAGAATCACGTGATCAGTGATAGAAAAAAGAGCGTTGTAACCTTACTTTTGCAGAAAGTACTGATAGAAATTTTATAGATAACTTTACAATGACAAACATTGCAGTCAGCACCACAAGTAGAAAGAAAATTATGTAACCATAAACAAGCCAGAGCCAGAATTGTCTTGCAGGAACAATCAGAAGTGACATCCAAGGGCCAATAACCACTCGCAGATAACTTCAGAGAGACTTAAAATTGGCAAGTGCAGTTGTTATTTTAAATACACCAATAAGTAATGTACAAACCACAGTAGCCAATTTTTACACCAAGTGCTGAAGGAAATTTTTTTTAAAACATCTTAAAACTTCTGACTTGATAAGACTGGAACTCCTTTGATATCATTGTGCACACCATGTGTGCAGAGGAAAGGGCCATTTACATGACTTCAAATGCACATACTAACAGAAAATGTGAAGAGAGAACATTATGATTAGGGGATATTTTTCAACATAGAGTACTGAGATATAGATATGGAGAAATGTACTGAGACTTTCTTATAAAGAAGACAAATCGCTTAGATTTTTAATCAACAAAATAATACCACACACCCTGTGCAGAAAACTCACAGTTGGGTTTAGAGAAGAAAAAATCAGCTGCCGGAATGACCCAGTCAATTGCTGCCTGAATGAGGACAATTTGTCTGGAAGAATGGGTAAAGCTCACACCTGAGCAATGCATGAAACTAGTTTCTTTATATGGGAGACATTTTAAAGTTTGCATCACTGACAAAGGCTTTTCTACTAAACATTGATGAAATGTCAGAAGTCATGTTTGATACGAAATCTGTCATTTGACTACACTAACGATAATTTATGGATTCATTAGTTTGGATTCATTTGTAGGTGTGGGTAACCTTGGTTGTTATCAACATCTAGTATGAATTTCATTCCAACAGATCTATTAGAAAAAACATTTTGTCACTAAATTTTGTTCCCACTGTAAAGGAATAATGAGCCTCCTACAGGGATTATTTATTTGTTCAAATAATACATAAATAATAAACATAAATTGTAAACAAACAGTTTTGCTATGTATTGAAAAGTGTCGGGAGGGATTGGCTTGTTCTAAAAAGGTTGGCTCCCTTAAGGTTAGTGACTTAAAAGGTTGAATAAATTAGGAAATTTGAAATATGCAAAAAATAGTTAGGAAAATTACCTTAGCGTGGTTGTTGGCTGAGCTACCAAAACACAGGTTGGTGTTACTGACCAACCTGTGTTTTGACATGAAGCCCAAAGATTGTGGTCTGGTAAGGATCAGCTCATGTGCTTTCATGTAATCTGAAAATACAAATAACTGACTGAAAGCACATTATTAAACTCATGCTGTGTTGACAATACCTACATCTAAATTTTTTAGGAACACCTGATGTTGAGCAATTTACACTAAGTAGAAAAATATTGAAGCCTGTCCAAAAGTCTCAATTTGATGGATGAAAACATATCTATAGGTGTTCCACATTATTTTATGAATTTTGGCTGCACACTTTTACACAGTATGGTGTCACAGAGTATATAAGAAAACATACAAAATACTTTTACTGATACTCCAGATATTTTTTTACTGATCCAGTGTTGATGTGCCGCAGTGACTCAGTGTTGGGGTGTAATTAATGTTCTGTCTTTTCTGGCATGCTTTGATATGGGTCTGCAAAAGGTAATTTTCAATCTTACTGCCAAACATATTTTGATGTGAATTTGCAATCAGAGTAAGTCAATATATTTTTTTTATCATCGGGTGAAGATTGCTCTGGGATTCTGATGATATGAAATCCTTGAGCAAAAATGCTCCAATTTTGTGATGTTACAGTACTTTTTAAATTCATGTTTTTTTATGATTTTGTGGCAATATCTTCATGTATAAGAACATTAACAGGAAGAAGTAAATGGCTCAGAATATCAGTGGAGTCTCCATTGTGGTTCACCAGCTTTACCACTGAGCAACAGCGCCCCTATGATAGAAACATAACATAAAAAATGTTTACATTACGTTGTAAACATATTGTAAACATACGTCTACATCAAATATTTAATATTAGAAATTAATATATATATTTATTTTATCACAGGTGAATACATAAGGGAGGCTAGCTGATCTTAATCCCTCCTATTGCATTTGGCCTTTCATGAAACAAAAAATCTTTATCTACCTTGAAGTGCTTTGTGAAAGGGGCTACTAATTTATTCCTTCAAGTAGTTAAAATTTGATTCCATTCCATGGCAAAGTTGACTTTCTGGGTTTTTTCAACCAGAAGATATTCAACTCTATCTATCAAGTTCCTTTTTCATAAAGTTTTAATAAATTTACTTTATGCTGATGTCATACATGTATGATTGATGACTTGCACCAAAATGTTGGAGAGAAATATAACTGCTCTATTCCAAAATGTAGTATTTCACTTTTACTAAAAGAGTTTAAAATGAGCGAATACTATGTCAATCATTTTTGCAATGTCAAAACCATTATTTTATTTTGTTTTATTTTATTTGTAATGCCATGGTATTCTCTAGAACCAGAAACCAGACAATTCCTAGAAATTATTTGATCTTGGTATGTGATTATGTTATCAGGAAACCTCAGAGTTCAAAGCACTACACCTGGTGAATTATTGAATGGACTTCACTTTAGATTTGGGTTGCTCAGTTAAAGTTGCACTGTTAAAATGTCCTATTGAGCCGTTCTACTAATGATCTCAAATGCTATTTAAATTTTAAATATACGTACCCTCCTGTGAATTTTTGGCAAATATAGACAATTCCGAAATTCACCATTATCATAAGAATACCTGAAATTTAATTTAATTTTTGTTGCATCATGCGTAATCTTTTTCTAAACAGGCCTAGAAATTATTGAAGAGCATTAAGTTTCTTGGCAATAACCTAAGAATAATAATGCTTAATTTCCTTCCATTTAGTGTGCCATTGTACAGCCATTGTTCACGGCATCAGCACACACAAGCTAAAACCTAAAAGCATACACAAACAAAATATAGATGAAAGATAACACACGTAGGTGAAAAAAAGTTAGACAGCGCTCACACACTCAGTGAAACAGCTGTGCTTTTAGAATTATTCTGCTTCACTTGTTAAGACAGATATACCTGAGAAAACCACCTCCTACTCACACACAAATTATCACACTTGGATGCACAGAAAAAACTATTGTCAGTTTATGGTTCACTCTGTGTTATGACTTCAAGCTGCTTGTAAAGTTTTTAACAACCCTTGCATTACAGTCGCAAGCAGATATTGATGTTTTCAGTGGTAAGTTTATCAATAACCATTGCCATATTGCCATATCATATGCCAAAGGCGTTTTTAACTTTTCAGGGTGCTATTTTGACATAAAGTGTTCCAATCCCAAAACCTTTACAAGTGTAAAAATAAAAGGAAACCATGCCACTTAAAACTGTGGTATGTAAATAAATAAATAAATATTTATATTTTTTTTACATATTTGTTTAACTTGTCACTATGTCGTGACAGGATGGCATGAGACAGATAACCTGTGACAAAAATAGAGTTCCTCTGTCTTCTATTGCTATCTAGAAACATCTAACAGAGCCAGAAGGCGGGTCCTAACACTGTCAATCACCTCTCCATTAAGGCTTGGCGATGTATGGCAGATACTCCATGTATCAAGTTTTCCAATTTACTCGATCTCAACAATCAAGTACAGATTGTCATTCAAATAATAATCTTTCGGCATCTAATACACTGTAAGTGTTGTTTATCCGACACACTGCGAATGCATCGCTAGTCCTTCCCAACCTGAAAATGTTCTGTCTGACACTGCATGGAGAAAAAATAGGATCGCCGTGGGAGTTCCAGGTGAGGGGGTGAATTAAGGATGAGTTGCTCACACTTTTGAAATTTCGGGTTGAGTGCGCGTGAGCTAAGTCAAATCGTCCAGGTTGTGTGAACGTTCAACGGGACGCGAGACCAATTTACGGGGGTGGGGCCACCCGGGTTCAACATGGCAGCTGTAAACCTAGCTTAAACCTAGTTTAAACCTAGCTTAAACCTAGCATAAATTTAGCATAAACCTAGCTTGAGATAGTAGCTGAAGAGGAATCAGATGAACTTGTCTAGTTCCGAAGAGAAACAATCCTGGATCAATTATCTGGCTGGATGTTACATGGAGGATGGTCTTGTACATGGGGTTTGCAAACATTGCCTGAACTTGGTACCGTTTACCGTTTTAGCACTTTTTGTGGTTTGTGATCCAAAATTGGCAGCATGTGCAAATAGTTTGATACCTGTAACATGTTTTGGATCTGTCGATTTTATAGTCATCTAAACTTTTGTTTCCTTATAAATTATTTTTTATTAAAAAAAAAATATAATTTTCACACCACCAAAACCTTACAAGTGAATTAATTATTTTACCTGTGACTGTGACATCATATTGTTAAAAGTGATAAATAATAAAAAATTTATTTAGCTGTTGAGCTTCAACATTTTATTTTCTCATGTTTTCTTCAAACATAAGAATTTGTTTCACTTCTCACCCTTTCAGATGGAACTTGAAATATTTCCAAGAAAAACATAAGTTGTCTTCTATTTGTACTCCACAGATGACCATGATCTCGATGAATACTATACAAACAGTTTTAAAAATTATAGTAGTATATATAAAGGATGATTACATGTATTCTCACAGTACAGGAAAACAAAAAACAAAGCCATAAAAACTATAAACGCCTCTAAAGAAAGAGAGAGCCTAATAATTAATCTCATCAACGCTTATTATAAATCTGACTCAAAACAGTTTTAATAATCAGATATCTAAAATATAATATACAAATCTCTAGGACTTTTTTGAGCCAATTTTTACAAGTAAGGGTATGTGACATGTTTATTCTCGCCTTGGTATGAACAGTTCTCCTTAAAAGAAGCATGTTTTAGGACAGGAAAAGTCCTAAAAGGATTACAAAAAATCCCCAACGTTTGAGCTTATTAGAAAACGAAGTTCTTGAACCCTCTTGTAGTGAGAAAATCACATCAACACATCGTTCTATGTTAATGCCCCCAGTCATTTGTTGTTAGCCTGTAGTTTTGCATGTTTTTCCCATTAGTTGGAGCTCTTTTGGAAAGACTACACTTTGCTTGAGGGTGCAACAACAAATGTTTACTGGGACAGTTAAATACTTTATATAACCAGTTTGATTGGGCTGTATCTTCAATGTTGCTTTATACAAAATACATTGTTTTGTTTGCATAAGACTGTAGGCTGTTTTTGTAAATGAAAAGGTGTGCTGAAACAGATATGCAGATTTTAAAGAGCTATACAATGACCTCATTGCCATTCCTGACATGATTGTAGTTAATCCCTCAGACCGTCTCCTATCCTTAGACATGATCTGAACATTTCTCTGCAATTTTTATTTTGACAAAGCACTGCAATGGCTTAGTTGTGCATGGGCGATTCTGACTTGCTGAAATGGTTTTTACACTCCTTATCACCCACAAAAAGGTTTTTTCGTTACTGTACTGTGATTTGAAATGTGATGGCCTTCCGTGCAACGTATTACACGCTCACAGATCATGTCAGGTCCCTGCAGTAATAAACAAGGGTCTTCTCTTATGAAGACCAGCACTTTTTTTTGCTCTGAGGATATCTGAGCGCAGCAGAGATATGCCATTATCCATGCTGCCAGGGATATGATCTACATCTAATAAATAATGAACAAGCAGTGAATAATGGAATGCCAGTATTGCAGCATTTTAGAGTGCAAAGCAGATTGATGAACTGAAGCTGCACGCATGCCACCGCAGCCACACAGGTGTAAGTCAGGCATTCAAGCAGCAGAGGGGTGTGAATGAAGGGTGTAACTTTCAGAAATGACTTGTTTAGCTATAAATGAGGCTGATGATGCTGCCAAAAAAAAAAAAAAATACATCAATGGCCTTTAAGTTTCAAGACTTTTTTATCACCTATGTAATTAGTTTTTTCCACTAATATAACATACACATATCACTTTAGAGTTATTGTAATTGTACTACTTTTTAGAAATAATCATATTTTCCTCTTGCTTTTGCATTTTTTTAACAATAAAAGGCATATACTGGTTCAAGTCATCACCTTTTTCCTATTCCAACATTTTTTATTTAGCAGTATAAACATATTAGCATATTATTTTTTGATAAATATTTAATTTTTTTTCTCATATTGTGGCATATTTGGAATCCTCCTGCAGAGTCCAAAGATTTGATCGCAGAATCTGTTTCATCACTTTCCAATGTTTTTGCTTTTGTTTCCATTCTATATTATATAATACGGAAAAAAATGGTGCTCAAATGGGGAACCATGAACATCACTGTATAATAAATCTGCAGCACTTTTTTTTTTTTTAACTTCGTCTAAAAGTATATTTTTAATTGAATATTTTTATTGGTTTTCAACAAAGTAGATTAACAACCCAAACATTCACATCCACACATCCGTTAAAAAAAAAAAAAAAAAAAAGGGAAGGTTGACTTAGTTAGTTTCATGCTGGGTTGACTGATTGGCTGGACGTCCCTCAATGTGACACAAGAATGGTCGCCATACTTTGTAAAATTTGTCCACAGAGCCCTGCCCAGCATATCTCTGCTGTTCAACTTTGAGATTTGAAAGCAAGTCCTTAACCCATTGTTTATAGGAGGGGGGTGCCTCTTTTTTCCATGATAGAAGTATGAGTCGACGAGCAACCAATGTGGAAAAGGCTACAGCTGAAGCTTGTCGGGTGGACACACAACATGTCCGAGGAACAACCCCAAATATTGCAGAAAGAGGATTCGGCGGAATATTAATATTCCAAGATTTCGACAGGGTCTTAAAGATAGTTCTCCAGAAGGTCTGCAGTTTTTGGCATTCCCAAAACATATGACCAAGAGTGCCTTTCTCGCTTTTACATCTTGGGCACGCTTCATTCAATCCTGGAAACAACTTTGCGAGTTTACTATTTGACAAATGAAGTCTATGAACCACCTTAAATTGTATTAAACCATGTCTGATACATATTGATGAATCATGAATAAGCCTTGTTGCCTGCTGCCACTCCACCTCAGTTATTCTCAATCTCAACTCCAGCTGCCACTGTTCTTTAATTTTGTCTAATGAGGGTGCAGCCGCTGTATGAATTAATGCGTATACCTTCGATGTGGCCCCTCTCTTCTTGGGGTCCACCTCCAGGCACCCATCAATCCAATTGGAGTCTGGAGTTTGGAGCGTCTGTGAGAAGTGTTTTTTAACAAAACTTCGCAACTGCAGATACCTAAAAAAGTTCGAAGAAGATAGGCTAAATGAATTCTGCAGCTGTTGAAAGGACATAAAATGCCCATCTTTGAACAGGTCTCCCACAGTGCTTATCCCTTTATTTGTCCAGGCATGGAAAGCAGAGTCAATTAGAGAAGGTGGGAACAAGGCATTCATTGATATAGGCGCTGCTAGGAGACCTTGTTTTCGTTTGAAATGGATCCTAAGCTGTTCCCAGATCTTAATTACCCCTAAGGTAACTGGGTTAATTGTAATTAGTCGTTTATCAAGTGGCAGTGGCGAGCAAACAACTGAGGCCAACGAACCAGATTTACAAGAGTTTTGTTCCATCAGTGACCAAATGGGCACCGCCTCATTTTCTGCTGGCTTAAACCAGAAACAAAGTTTAGAGACATTAGCAGCCCAATAAAAGTGCATATAATTCGGCATGGCCAGTCCTCCCTCCTCCCGTCGCCTCTCCAAAAACTCTTTTCTGATACGAGGAATCTTTTTATTCCAAATGTACATTGAGGTTATCTTGTCTAGCTTTTTAAAAAATGATTTAGGAATAAATATTGGAATTGCCTGAAAAAGGAATAACAGTTTAGGCATTATAACCATTTTAACTGAATTTATCCTTCCTGCCAGAGACAGAGGGAGAGATGACCAGTGTTCCATATCCTGTTTAAACTGATTGAAGGCAGTAATAAAGTTATGTTTGAATAGATCTTTATAATTTCTGGTTATATTCACTCCTAAATACGTGAATTTGTCAGAACTCACTGTAAACGGAAGAGAGTTTTGGGGCATCTTGCTCGCTCTATCACCGACAGGAAAAACAAGGCATTTTGTTCTATTAATCAGGTATCCCGATATCTTCCCAAATTCCTCAATGCACTTTATAACGTTAGGCATGGATTTGCATGGGTCAGCCAGAAAGAGAAGGAGGTCATCGGCATACAATGAAACAGTGTGGATTTGTCCTGCTCTACTAATTCCCATCACCCCTGGATCATTCCTGAGTGCAACAGCTAGAGGTTCTATGGCTACGTTAAATAGCAGGGGGGATAAGGGGCATCCCTGTCTCGTCCCGCGAGAAAGAGGAAAATAATCTGACACCATATTATTTGTCCGAACAGCAGCCAGTGGAGATCTATAAACAAGTTCTATCCACGAACGAAAACACGGCCCAAACCCAAAATGTTCAAGAGCCTTCACCAAGTAGTTATGCTCAATTCTATCAAAAGCTTTGTGAGCATCTAATGACATGATGACCTCTGGCACAATATCTCCGCCTGGTAAATACATTATATTGAACAAACGGCGTAGATTACTATAAAGTTGTCTGCCCTTCATGAACCCAGTTTGGTCCTGGTGAATAATCTTATCTAGCACTTTCTCCAATCTGTCCGCCAGAGTCCTAGTGAGTATTTTGTAGTCACAACAGAGTAGGCTTATAGGACGGTAAGATTCGCATATGAGTGGATCTTTATCTTTTTTGAGCAGTACGGATATATTAGCCTGTGTCATTGTAGGTGGGAGAGCCTGCTTTCTAAATGCTTCTGTATAGACGTTACATAGGTGGGGCAAAAGCTTGGCAGAGAAGCATCTGTAAAACTCGATCGGGAAGCCATCAGGGCCTGGAGATTTTCCCGTTCTCATTTTCTGAATTGCCTGGTCAATTTCTACCAGTTGTATGTCCCCTTCAATAGTAGCCCTGTCTGACTCTTGCAACGTAGGCAACCTCAAATGCTTGAAAAAGTTATGTATCATGTTTGGATCTGGACTGACCGAAGAATATAATTCTTTATAAAATGACACAAACTGCATATTAATCTTCTTTTGGTCCGTAGTTATCTCCCCTCCCTCCTCTTTGAGAGCTGAAATGGATCTTGCTGCAGACTTTTGTTTTAGCTGATGACTTAACATCCTACCTGCTCTTTCACCGTGCTCAAAGTGTTGTTGATTCAGGTTTAGTTGCATCTCTATTGCTTTTTCATTCATAAGGAGATCAAATTCTGCTTGAAGGAGCGCTCTCTCTTCCCAGCAGATGTCTGACGCTGCGGATGCCTGACACTGGTCGATAATTTTAAGCCTGTCACTAATTTCAGACATGCGTTGGAGCTTATTTTTTTTGTCGTTTGCGCTGTAAGAGATAATTTGCCCTCTAATGTATGCCTTAAATGTTTCCCACAGTGTTCCATAGCTAATGTCCGGAGAGCTGTTAGTCTCAAAAAATATATCTATGTGAGTGTTAATGTAATCCACAAATTTTTGTTCTGTCAATAGTCTGGCATTAAACCTCCAGATTTTTCGAGGTGTTATGTGGCCAGTAAAATGCATTTTCATTATAACAGGACTGTGGTCTGAAATGACTATGGCTTCATAATCAACTGAAGCCACCATATGCATGAGTTTCTGGTCCAATAAGAAGTAGTCGATTCTTGAATAGGACTTGTGTGGGGGGGAGAAAAATGAGAACTTTTTCAAGGTTGGATTTTTGACTCTCCAAGGATCAGCAACGCCGTACGTCCGCATGAATAAGTTGATGCAATGAGCTGCTTTGTTGCTCAATTGGCCAGTCCTCTGTATCAGATTTGATCGGTCAATAGAAGAGTCCAGAACACAATTAAAATCCCCGCCTATGATTATATTGTGCGAGTCCAAGCATGGGAGGAGCGAAAACAAGTTTTTGAAGAATTGCATATCATCCCAATTTGGAGCATAAATATTAGCAAGAACAACAGGAATATTGAATAGATTACCTTGTACAATAATGAAGCGACCATCCCTATCTCTGATGACGGAAGTTTCCTCAAAAGAGACATCCCTGTGTATAAGGATAGCTACCCCCCGGCCTCTAGCATTAAAGTTAGAATGATATATCTGGGTGAAACCTCCTCTCTTAAGCCTGTTATGTTCTTTGTTTAACAGATGCGTTTCTTGCAAATATGCTATCTTGGTCTTCAACTTATCAAGGTGTATAAATACTTTGTTTCTTTTAATTATATTATTGAGACCCCTCACATTCCAGCTAACCCATGCCACTCCTGGTTCAAACCTATTGCAAACACTCATAACTCTTTGAATTGATAGAGTTGTAAAGCCATCTTGTTTGTTTGTCAAATCTCAGCTCAGTGTCCCACGCAACAAAAGCAGTCAACCATATAAAACAGAGTAAATACACAGAATATAATAAAGGATGTGTGGAATTAAACAAACCAAAGAACACAGTCACAAACCTCAAACTCCATAACTCTTGGAACACAAAAACTGACGTATTCATGACCCCTCTCCCGCAGATCCAAAATAAAACATTAAATCTCAAGAACAGGAAGGGGGGGAAGGGAGCTCCGTGTGAGCTTCCCACCGGGTCCCGGTATTTACAGTTTCTACACCCGTAAGTGTATCCGCTTACCATGACAGCCTGGACCCGACTGGACCCCCATTGATTGAAAGAAAGAACAAAACCCCTCCACTGTGCAGCGGTCATGCTCGTCCGACCCGGGCGGTACTCATTTCCCCGAAGAGAGCTTTGTGGATATGAACTCTTTTGCTTTTAAAGGGTCTTTGAAGCGATGCTCTTCACCCTCCGGGGTGGTGATCCTGAGCGTAGCCGGAAAAAGAAGGCCATACCGGACACGCTCAAGACCCCGCAGGAGAGACCTGACCTCGTTAAAAGCTGCACGTTGTTTACTGACAGCCATAGTATAATCAGGGAGAACCAAGATCTTGTCGCCGTCCTTGGTGGTAAGTTGTTTACTCCCTGTTGCTTTCCTCAAAATAGCCTCCCTCTCGTTGAAGTAGTGGCATTTGATCACGATGGCTCGCGGAGGCGCGTCTCCGCTGACTGGTTTACCGCGCAGAGTGCGGTGTGCCCGGTCCAGGAGTGGAGTCGAAGCAAGCTGTAATGTCTCCTTCAGAAGTTCAGCCACAAAGCCAGACATAAGCTTCCCCTCTTCACGCCCCTCTTTTACACCCACGATACGCAGATTGCATCGACGGGACCTGGCCTCCAGGTCCTCGCAGCGAATTTTCAGGGTTGCTAGCTCTTGTTTCATGGCCGATATGTCTACCTCCATAGCATGGATCGAATCCGAGTGGGTCGCAGTAGCAGTCTCAAGTTCCGCAACGCGGCCCATGGTGTCATCAATTTTGGATTCTATCTTTCCCAGTGCACATTGTAATTCTTGAAGTTTATCTGTGTGAACCTTAGCCGTAGTTGTTAGCGTGGCCATCAGTTCACCGCGCAGTCCACCAATAGCAGTTAGCACTTCGTCATGGCCGCTAGCATTAGCTTCTTGGGGTTCGATTTGGGGATTACGATGTTTGGGCATTTTGCTGGTGTATGCCTACCTTTTTGCTCCCTTAAGAAGTAATGTTCTTAGTCTGATGCAAGACCAGCGCTGAAATTCAGTTAATTTGTGCCAAAATTGAGGGTCCAGTCGGAGCTCAGATCAACGTGTCCTCACATGGCTCTGCTCAAACCGGAAAAACCCTAAAAGTATATTTTTGCCTAAAGGAGTTTTAAGTGCCTGTTTGTGTGGTACATTTGGAGCCTAAGGCAGTAATTGACTGTACGTCTGTAAATAAACTTAATATATGTGTGAAAATAAGAGGGCCAAACTTTTTCTACTTTCTTTCTTTCTTGTAGATTTTTAAAAGACCAATTCACATTAATTGTGGAATCAAATACAAACATGACTGAGGGTCCACAAAAAGAGTTGAGAAGAATACATTTTTAAAAATATTTTTGTATTATTATTATTATTATTTTAAGAGAGAAACACTGTCTTTCTTGCATATCGAATTTCTCTGTTAATATGCCTTGCACATGTAACAGGGGATTTAACAATGGAATAATCAGATTTGTTTTTCAGTTGCTGTTTTGAAAAGGAACCTATAATCAGAGGTCTATTGGAAGTTGAAAAATTGGAAAGTAAAAAAAAAGAAATGGTCTCAATAAGACTGAACACCACAAATTTATTCCTGTTCCAATGTAAAATGAAACTTAAGAACCACATGCTGCTGTAAACAAGTATACAGTATGTAGCCTGATTCCCATGTTATGCATCCTTTTTTTTGTGTTTTGATTTGCATGACTTGTCAAGAAAATAATTCTAATCTAACAAATAGGCAGTCTGTTCAAATCGGATAGCTTTGTTTGGAAATACTTATTAATTCAGTGTAAATAAATACTACAAGCCTTAATTACCACTAAAAGCATTTCACAACTGACATTTTATTTTAAAAATTGCATATTTACAGTATTTATTTACCCATGATATCCTACATATTTTAAATGACATTACCCATTACCCCTGTATTTCTGCAATTCTTTGTGGTGATGATGTAGAATGAACATTTATACCAAGACAATTTTTACTGCTTAGTGGTTACATACAGTATAATTGACTTGGTTTGTTTTGAAGGTTGGCTTTTGATTTTCTTAGATGGCTATGTGGCATTTGTGTCAGTTTTATGTAACTATGACACATAATTATCAGACTAGATGTTTTTAAATTATTTTTACACCATCTATACAGTCTGGGCCAATGTTAATCTAATAAAGCACACAAGTCTTATTATTTACGGTTCAGTTAAAGTGATGGTTGTTTATGAAGGTCTCATCCAGTCCTTTGGTTTCCATTCTCCAGAGGGACATGATCATTAAAAGCTCATATTGCTTGGAACTATAAGGGTTGAAAATATGATGGCAAAAATAAATTCTTATTAGCTTTTATCTTTTCTTTGCTCTTTAATTGCTTTAGTGCGTTCAGTGTGTTAATGTTTTTTAACCATTTCTATGCCTGTTTTCTTGCTTTTCATCATTTCAGGTAATAAAGCTGTCATTTGATGAGTTCGATCTGGAGAGAGGCTATGACACGCTGACTGTGGGAGACGGTGGAAAGATAGGAGACACTCGGCGGGTACTCTATGTGTAAGCACCAATAATAATTCCTCATCTGTACCAGCACAGAACAAGTTATAGGCAATCATAAAGAAAACTGTAGACGGAGGCACTGTTCTGCAGGTATTTCTTTCAAATCTTAAACTGCAAATTGCTAATATCTCCTTAAATCTCCTGCAAAATTCACCAAAGTAAAATGGATAAAACGATTATTTTACTGATGTATAGGTAATGCTTTGTCTTTGTAGACTTACTGGTACCAGCGTCCCTGATCTTATTGTGAGTTTGTCAAATCAGATGTGGCTACACCTGCAGTCAGACGACACAATCGGCTCTGCAGGGTTCAAGGCAATCTATGAAGGTAGGGATTCTTTCTAAGGATTTCAAGACTTCAAATCACACCTTTTTTTAAAACTCTGAATCATGCACACACATATGCAGTAGCATATCACAGCACTCGAGGGAAGCAGTTAATATATGGCAAATGGTTTAAAATGAAAAAGGTGTTATAGTAAAGCTTAAAGTGAAGGGAGAGGCATATATTACATACAAAAGACTGTTTCCACAATCTTTGTGGGAACAGGTTTCCACAAAGATTGCCTGTGTGTGCATAACAGCAGAATATGGTTTGATAAATACAACATGGCAACCAGTTTAGCTATATGAAACATTTACAATCATCTTTCTTAAAGACCAACACATCCTTCAAACCAGCCTGTATTTAAAAATACCAGTCATTTTTTCAGTCTTAGCCCATTACTGTGCCACTTGAAAACAGTAACCTCAGTGTCATAAGAGATGTTTGTATGTGTGAGAGAAATGATTTTTCTTAATGTCGTAACTGTTCACTTTAAATGTCATCTAAGCATAATGCCTTTTACTCTGTGAGATTCCATGCAAGTAAATTTCCTGGGGCCGGGGAGTGTGTGTATGTGTTACTCTTTGTGCCTTTAAGCGATGTCCTTTGTGTCGATATTTATGTATTTTACAGACATTTTTAAAACAGTCTTCTGTTTTTGTTGTTGATTTTTATGGTAATGCAATTCCAGTATTATAAGATTAATATTAAATATCCATATTGCCAAGTATGTTACAAAAATATACAAACTTTGTTTGGGTGTTTTAATTGTTTTTGCGGTTGTTGTTGTTGTTGTGGGTTCAGTCTTTTACAATTTGTTTTAGTTTAGACTTCCCTTTGCCATGTAGTGTGAGATAGAAATCATGACAGAAGCAGAGGAGAAACAAAATGGAAGAAATGTGTGCTCTGTGTTTATTTTGGTATGTTTACTGCAGTGATGTTATTAAAACTCCAAGATTGGGAACACTTAGGAACATGTAGTAACAGACTGTTCATGTGAGATGTAAAGAATGTGGCTCTTTATCCCAACATAAAGTCACAGTGACCATAATTTGGCTCTGTAACTGTCATTTCCTTTTTTTTTACTGGGCTTAAAGAATCTGGTTTTCAGTGAGTAATACCTTAGCTGTAGCTTTCTGGTTAAAATGCTTTAGTGGCAACAGTGAAATAAAATGTATCCCATGAGCGCCATCAAGTTTATTTCTGAGTAGCTAAGAAAAGAAATCATGATTAAATTATGCTTTAATAAATGGGTAACCAAGACAACAAAGAGTTGAAGACTAACCACGGCTTTGTGCTTTTTAAGGTATCATCTGAGGTTTTTCACCTTTAAATTTGCCTTAGTTGTAAAAAAGTGACCAGACTGATTAAGCATAAATCAAGTATTTGAAACAAAAAAGAATATTGAAATGTGAAGTGAAAATAAACAATACTAAATGATCTCCTGCAGATGCTTCAGTTTTATATTTTTTCCCTCATCACAACCCGACATCTGCCTGTGGTGTTTTTATGTCTGTTCTTGCATGGGTATATGCAGCGCTGTCAAATGCAATAACATCACCGTGTTATGCACTTTGATCAAGCTTACCCTCCTGAGTTGTCTTAGATTTTCAGCCCAAATCTGTGTCCGTTTTTTTAAAAATGGCATCAGGCTCAGCTTCTTTTTCAGAGAAGCTTGGGGTGTTTGTGTGCACCATGGGGAATATTATTAGAGCTGAAATATTAGACAGATTTGAACTAATATATTAATTAAAACATTTTTATATTTTGCTGAAAACATTTTGACCAGAGCCATTTGGTTTGAAAAAAAAAAAAACATTGCAAAAAATGCTTTTATATTTCTACCCTTCCACAGGACAATAGATTTTATCAAATATTTTTATAACTGGTATCTTGCAACACTCGGTTTTGCACAGAACCATTCTCGTTTTATCTAATATCTTATGAGCGTTGTTGCTGAACAAAAAAACATCAGTCATCATTAGCACATTGAAGTAAATGTGTTTACCTCAATGTGCTAAATACAAATGACTTTTGTTTTTTCATTCATTTATTTATAAAAAGTAAAAACAATGTGGCAATTAACTGCCATTGGATGTTACGAGTTTGATTTAGTCAGAAAAGTTGTAAACTCCAAATAATCACCTGCACAAAAGCAGTTCTTTGCAAATAACATATTTCTCTTTTCTGAAGTCAAGTGAGGTAACGTTCTTTTCAATGAACCCAAAAATGTACCCATTTAAATTGTATAATAAGACGATGTGTCTTCAGTGTATGGCAAATCTGATTTTATGATTATCTTTTTCTTTATTTTAATCTGTAATTAGCATCTTTACTCTGTGGTGAACTGTGCAAGTTTTGAAACAAGAAAAAAGGGAAGATGAATGATGCAACAGAAAGAGTGAGGCACTTAACAGCATAATGACAGACTTAACTTTGGGCTTAGGATCATTGAAATCCATCCTGACACTTGTCATCTGTGTGACAGAAAGCTGTGGGCCGCAGATACATTTGAGGCTTTTTTAATATTCTCTTCCTGTGGGCGCACTTGCATCCCAGCTGAGTTCAAAAGTGGAAAACTCGCATGGAAACAAATGCATAACTTATATTGAGATGCTTGTCCGAAGCAGATTCAGGGGGTCAGTGGAGAAGAGAAGAATGTCACAAAATTCTTCTCTTCTAAATTTCTTACTTGTTCCAAAAACCTATGCCTGTGTGTGTCTGTGAGAAGGGGTGTGTGTGTGTTTCCACTTATTGTTTTGTCTTTCACAATTAAAAGAAAATTGCACTGCAATTACCCTGATGGCAATTAACTGTAAGAAGGGAAGCAATTAAATAAATTTCTCACAGATTGCCACTCTATCACTGCACAGCTGAATAATATTGAAGTCTTCTCTTGATATAACATGTTATTGCAATTCCAGGATCTTATAGAAATGTTTGCATTAAGACAATATACTTGATATCAAAACTAAAATACATAAAAATATCCATCTTACAGTGCCTTGTAAAAGTAATAATCCACCTTAGAACTGTTACTTTTCACAATGTGACAGCCTACAAATGTCAATAGATTTTAATGTGAGGTGGAATGATAATTATTCACAGTTTTTTACTATCATAAAAGACTATGTGTGAAATGAATTTAAACTCTTTCCCTCCAAGTTAAAAATTTGTAAAACCTCCTTTTTGCCGTGTTTGTAGTTGGAAGTTTTTTGGAGTGTGTATCTACTAACTTTAGAAATCTAGACACTGACATGTTTGTCTTTTCGACTGCCAGCTCAGTCAGATTAAATTTAGAGCATTTGCTAACAAGAAATTTGAAGTCTTGCAACAGATTATCAATTGGATTTAAGTATGGGCTTCAAATAAATTATCCTATCCGTGGGTGTGCTTTGACATAAGCCATTCATTTGTATTTCTTACTGTTTATGGTCATCATCCTCTTGGATTCGAGTGTCAGTTAGTGAGAAATGTTCTTCGTTTTTTACGACTTCCCTTTGTTTATAATGCTCTGCTCACACATCAACAGCTAGTTATTTTTATTTGATTTAAAATGATTTAATCGGCGAGTAAATACAATAGAAATAGGTGGATAATTTTTATATTTAATGATGCAGAAGAGCATTTTGTTTCTACCAGTGCAACTCAGACCTATTTTTAAATTATACTTCTAAATTAAAAATAGTCCTGAAATGTTATTAATGCACACAACACTTATGGTAAAGGACATACTTTTTCCATTTTTACATAATGGCTTGAATTATGAAACACTGCTTTATTACTTTATCCCTGACCTCTCTGCTATCTTCTACGGTCTTCAGATTCTGTTTTCTCACTAATGTTCTCTAAACCACCTCTGAGACCTCCATACAACCGTTTACATATATAACAGCTTATAATGAAATTAAATGTTCAACAGTTATAGGAGTAACTGGTCCTGGTCCAATCTGGTGATTTCAGAAGACAGATGGTTTCACTGGATTTTTCTTTAGGGAAATGAAACTGTAGCGAATAACTGAATACAAACTTGTGCCAAATTTGTTGGATTTTTATTTGCAACTTATAAAATAAAACTAGGAAATAAAACAGATTCTGCTTCACAGTTTGGCTCTAAATTCTTAGTCTTTCACATAAAATCTGTTTGTGGTTGTAAAATGGCATAATGCAGTGAAGCTTATGGGCTATTTATTTTTGCCGTCATTATTGTGCTACCTGCTTAAAAGATAAAAATACGCTTTTTTAAAAAAATTTTTTTTTAATTTTTGCTATCTGACTTGTCCGGAGTTTTCAGGACTGAAAAATTACATATGTGTTTCAGAAATCAACAGAGGAGGTTGTGGTGATCCCGGAGTGCCTGCGTTTGGTCGTCGTAGTGGCGATCGCTTTCAGCACGGTGACGTCTTGACCTTCTTTTGCCAGTCGGCTTTTGAGCTCGTGGGAGAAAAAGCCATCACGTGCCAACACAATAACCAGTGGTCTGGAAACAAACCCAGTTGTGTGTGTAAGTAAACACATTTTTATAAGGCCTGTACCTATTGGCACCTTTATGTTTACTTGTCTTTGTGAACTTGCTTACATTGTCAAACATGTATAATTTTTTTCCACTTCTCTTTTTGTAGTTTCTTGCTTCTTCAACTTCACGGCTCCATCAGGGACCGTGTTGTCCCCAAACTACCCAGAGGAGTATGGTAATAACCTGAACTGTGTGTGGTTGATTATCTCTGAGCCGGGCAGTCGAATACATCTCTTCTTCTCTGACTTTGACCTGGAGCCACAGTTTGATTGGCTGGTAGTTAAAGATGAAGGTAATTATCTCCTAATAACTTTATGCATTTTTCTCATTTAATTGCTACAGTTTCATAATCAGTTTAAAGATTTTAAATTTAGGCCTCCAGTTAAGTTTTGATGAGTTACAGCTGAAACATAAATGGCCATGTAAAAAAATAAAAAAATTAAGTGATCACCTTTTTCATCTTGTATTTCCGAGTAGGCAGTGTAAACTGCAGACTGGGTTTACGTTAAAAAATGACTGGTCAATAACCCGAACTGAAAGATAATTGCTATTTTATGTTTTATTTCATCACATTGATCATTTTTTCTCCTCATGTAAAACACAGAGCAATTATATTGTTGTTCCGCATTTCAGAGTTATTGATTTAGCAGGTTCGAGTTAAGCTCCTGCTTGACTGGCAGGATGAAGTTGGGTTTAATTGACTGTCTGTAAATCTCTGCATCTTTAGGGATGTTTTCTTTCTTTCTTTCGTTGCTCCCTTCTTCTGTGTTTCTTTGTCTCTTTCTTTCCTTCTGACTTTCTCTCAGCTTGTTGTCAGTGGTAATGTATGACTGATCTGTGTCACAGACAAATTATGGACAAAACATGTCAATAATTTGAATGATATGAAATCGTATCATATCATTCAAATGATATGTAAGAAATTATTGCATTTTTAACATTTTCTTTAATAGGTAATAATTACATTTTAAGTTTATTAGTTACATTTATAATTAGGCCTTTTTAAGTTTTAAAACATAAGCATAACTGTAAATATAAATAATTCAAACAAGACCCTAAAAGCATTTAGTAGTTCAGTATTAGAAGCTAGTAGTTCAGTATTAGAAGCTAGTTTGACTTGACTTTGGTCAATGACCTGATGCAACATTTGATGGATAAGTCCCATTAAATAGTTCCTGATTAGTCTGCTTTTTGTGGGGTTTGAGTATTGATTTACATTTAAATGGTGCACTAAAGGAGGACAGATGGTATATTGTATTTTAAACGAACAAAATAGGGGGGGATTGGAACTACTGTTAGAGCGAGGGGTGGGGACCTAATTATGTTATAAAACAGGAAATTTACGGGAAAATACTAATACGAGAACACGGTGGGAAAGAGGGGTAAAATATGGTAGGTTCCTGGCCAAAACGGGAGACTTAATAGGTATGTCATGCATCTGTAGGTACTCGCCCAGAAAGAAACTACACACTACAGAAGACAGTTTAGCTTTTTAAAATTTTTTTATTGTTAAATTGCCTATATGTATTGTTTTATGAGCATGCAACTATAACTTAACATTGTAGGTGCAACTTAACAGAAGTATAGTAGTAACCTGTTTGAGGATTGCCCATGGCAGCTTAGCCCAGGGATATGCCAGAAGTGTTTTAGATGTGTTTACTTTACGCTCCTAATTTAACCTAACCACAGAGTCTAATTCAATATTTTAGACTAATTTTAGATTTTTGCATCTCTGTTCAGTAGTCATTACCAGAGGTGGGGACTCGAGTCACATGACTTGGACTCGAGTCAGACTCGAGTCGTTAAAATCACGACTTGAGACTTGACTTGAAAAAATGCTCAAAGACTCGGACTTGACTTTGACTTTCATGCCATTGACTTGGGACTTGACTCGACTTGAAGCTGTTTACTTGAAAAGACTTGATATTTTTTACTCAAAGTCTTAAAATTTAAAACACATTATTTATAAAGTGGCGTCATTAATTAATTTCACTCACTCCGTATCAATATGCGCAGACCGTCACTATGTTTTTCCTCTCTCCTTATGTATGTATGTGTACGTAGCTGCAGCACAACCAATCAAATTAACAGGATTTGGACGTTTAAAAAAACGCGGCAAAGCTACAGAGCTCAGGGAACGAAATACGAAATAACCGCTCGAATATGCTTCCGCGAGTAATTTCTTTTGGCTACGTAGGTTATGAACTTTCGACTAAAAAACGAACTGCAACTTGTAAAACATGCAAGAAGAGAATATCGGATGGAGATGCCACGACGTCCAACTTTGTCCGGCATTTGAAGCTTCACAAAGATCGGTAGGTGGCACTTTTCTTTTGCTCTAAGATAGTTGACTTTAGCTAACTTCGTGTTAGCATGTGTACTCCGGGTTAAATTGGTGATGATTTACCATAAATCCGGTCCTTCAAATGCCTCCACAAATAATGTGCACCGTGTTAGTTCAGGAAGCCGGTGGATAGTGAGCGGGGCTCCGGAACAGAAAGCAGATTCTGGACCTGAACACAGGGAACAGAGTCTCTCTGTCCCATCATGATGATGAGCGGGTCTAGTATCATCTAAGGATGGTTGGTGTATTTGAAGACATCTACGTTGGGAAATTATATTGACAATATATTGTTTACTGCAGTCAGTGCATTAAGTCAACTGTTTTTGACTTAATGCACTGACTGTTAAGTTAAGGCGTGACTGTCACATGTGGCACAGAACCCATTTCCAAGTAGTATAGCTTTGCTGGGAAAAAAAAAAAAGACCAAATACAGTGACTGTCCCAAAAAAATTTTGTGTTTAGAATATCTGTCCCATATTTACGGAGGACTGAAACTAACATACTTAGAAATAAAAGCAGAAAAATAAATGCACCAGACCTTCCTGAGGTTACTTGTGATAACTTCATTTATACTTATTTCATTTTTTGAAAACTATGATTGTTGTAGTGTTGATGTTTATTTATGAATAGAAGGAGTAAACTGAAGTCAAATGTAATTCATGAATGGCTGTAATTTATTTTCTGACATCTGTTTACTTCTGACAGATTTGAAGAATACCAGATGAATAAGAGGATCACAAATGAACCTCAAATACATATTTTAAAAAGAACAAATGGTCTAATATTTGAATTTTATGTATAATTGCAAATTATAAAAAAAAAATAAAATAAAAACGACTCGAAATGACTTGAAATTAAAGGTTCCTGACTTGAGACTTGACTCGACTTTTGCCTTCTTTACTTGAGACTTGACTCGGACTTGAGGACAGAGACTTGAGACTTACTTGAGACTTGCAACACAGTGACTTGGTCACACCTCTGGTCATTACTTAAATAGTCCTATTATATGTAGTCAAATGTTTTTCGTTTCCTTTTCCAGAGACAGGCATGAGGTCATCTAAGGTCAATTGTAATTCTGTTCAGGTGTTACTGATGAGGAGCAAAAGGGTTTCTACTGTAATTAATTAGTCTTTAGCAGGGTTGACCAAAATCAGTCCTTAAGGCCCAGCGTCCCGCATGTTTGTGTTCTCTCCCTCATGGTCGTTACGACTTTCTCAGCATGTCAGTGTTCTGCTAACGAGCCATTGTTTGATCCAGGTGTGTTGAACCAGGGAGAGAACTAAAACATACAGGATACCGGCCCTTAAGGACTGACTTCGGTTACCCCCTAAAGATACCTGCTTTTTTTTTTGTTCTAAATGAAAATGAAAATATAAAAAAGATAAACAATTGTTGTAAAGAAAATAAATAGCTTTTATTATTGTTAGTGGAAATAAAGATTTACATCATTAACTTTGAGTTCACATAAAAGCAAAACCTACCAACATACAATTAGCAACCAGTAGCATTAAAGTGTAGGATTTATGTGCAACATAGTCATTTACATAAAATTTTAAAGAAACATTTGAAATTGAATTAACCTTCAATAAAACATTGAGAAGTGCTTCTCACAGGAGATAGTGAGCATCAGCTGTCTGACTCCCTTGCATGGATTATCCTGATGTAGTGAATGGATTTGTGAAGGACTAATCTCACATTATCCTTATAGATCTTAGGCTATACACTTAGGTTAGTCTGTGCATCTTAGTATATATATGCTGAGATGCGAAGAGTTAAAAAGTACCTACCTAGACCACTTGGATGTATAAGTCCTAAAGTCTTATATCATAATTTTTATATCTGAAAAATAGTATCACTTATGACAATGGCAAAAAAGTCATCACCAGCCAGCTTCCATCTGTTCTTCAGTCTTTTAGGCATATTTGTGAATATAATATCTTTATTTGTACATTGGGTACAAATAAATCTCTGGACTAATGCAGACCTCCTGGGCTCTGTTCTGATCCTTCCCTTGTTGTTTCATTGTGTTCCTCAATAAATCCGTTGCTTATGTTTGGATCATAGTTTGAATAAACGGTCAGATGCTCAGACACAAGTGTGTTATAAAGAATGGAGGTGATGCGTGGTTAGGGCTGTGCGGGCCCTAGTTGGGAGTTTTAGGGCCATTCATCTGGCGCACTGTGAATTTGTCCATAGAGACATAGAGGCTAATCTGTAAGTCACTAAAACCATGTAACTCCACATGTAGTGTGGGTTCTTTGAACCACTTTTACTGTGGTGACAGAATTGTCCAGGACTTTACACTTCAGGACAGATCCAGCTGTAATAAGATGAACCGGCAAAATGATGCAATAACTGGATAAAACTTTCATTCATTTCTGTTCATGCTCCAAATACAACATTTGGAGTTAAAGTATCAATCCAAAAACATTTGAACTCAAGAACAAGCTGGTTAAGGGATTTGCAAAGCATCTGCTTGATCTTAAAACATAATCTTTCTGTCTGCACATGAGCATTAATCAAATACGATTTTAAAACCAACATTGTAAACATGCATTGGCTATGATTTTGTTACTATCTTTCAAACACAAATGTTCAGTTGGGAACATGTTGATGTTTTGACAATCAGTTTGTAAAATTAAGCATTACAGACAAAACATAAGCTCAGCGACCACTTTACTAAGCACACCTGTTCAATTACTGGTTAACAAAAAAGGGATTTAGGCGATTAGTATGTCAGCATCTTCATATATTTGGACATCAAGACTTCAAACTTGTGAAGACCATTGTACTCCAGTAGCATTCACACCACCAGTTCTTTATTCACCATTGGGCTCTGGTCGAACTCAAGATTTACCTCATGGTAACGTGCAGCTGAGAAGTCAGCAAATCTCACCCAAAAGCCTGGGGTTTTATCAGGACTCTGCTTTCTGTGGGTTGAAACTGTCTAATTGCCACAGAGTATAAACTGAGTTGATGATGAAAATTGACATAGTAGATATCGGCGAAAGACAAACTCTTTTCTGAGTTTTCTTCTGCTCTTCTTTTCTTTGTTTCTGATCACATTGTTTTTGACAATTTTTGGAATCCTGTTTATGTCTGGGTTGTTTTTGAGTTCTTGTGAGAGCACTGTCAGAAAGGATTTTGTTCCACTGAAATTTGTCAAAATCTCACTGGATCTCAATAATTATTTTTCTTCTTCTGACCGACATCAGATATCCATGTAGGTCAGATGGACACAATTTTGTGATGACTCAAAAATAATTAATTTCACTGATCGCTCCTTTGGCTTGTGTGTACTTGTGTGCTGTAATTGCAAGACACATAGTCAGATGAGCTTGTTTAACAACTTCAGCATACCTGAGGGACAAATAGCACAACCTTGGCAATCTACAGCTACTGGCCAGTATGGACTATTGGGATTATTGGGTCATATATTTTGTGTTCACTGCACATCGATTATCAAAATTTAATTTGTTGATGGGAAGAAATAATTTCATATTTACATGTTTAATTCTCTGGATTACTGAAATATGTTGATTGCAGTTGGATTGTGTGGTTAACAAATCTCTGCTTTCAGAAGCTCTATTCCGCAGGGTAAAATGTTGGATCTAACACTCAGTCTTGTACTTCGAATATTCTCTCAGGTCCTTTGAGTAAACAAATAGTTCCCTTTGGAATATTCGCTTCAAGTATTGTCAGCTTGTGAAGATGTCACTGTGATTATGTCTGGAGGTTTTGATGTTGAGATGGCACACAACCACAAGGCCTCTGAAGTCACATAGTTCAAGCAGTCTATGTGAGCATCCAAATCAGAAATGTTCTTTTAATCTAATATAATAACTTTGTCTGGTTTATGTTAAAATTTGAAGAGTTAGCATTTCATATCACTCACTCTTCATTTTACATTGTATCATTTGATTCTGAATAATTTATTGTGAAGTCTTGTGACAACATTCCTGTTACTGAGTATACTAGATGCATAATTCTATGGTATTAGTATCAAAGATGTGAGGTTCTTTGTACTTAATGAAATTTCACAGAGTAGAAAGAACTGGAAATGTTGTTCCCTGGTCATCCTACCAGTAGCCTGGTAAAAACCAGTCTCTTTTTCTACTCTTTAAGCCTGAAACAATTACTTGCTTTAGGTATGGACTCTGTTGAAGTTTTAAATTTGACCCTGTAGGTAATGCTTAGGTGTGACATATGTAATGCACCAGTTATGTAATATGCCAGTTTGACGCTATGATGCTTACTGGAAATTGTGTGCACTATAAACAGCCATTCTCCACCGAGAAAAGTGCCAAGCGAAACAAGATGGTTGTTAATGTTAAATTAACATTTGGAAACATGGCCAACAGGGACTGAATGGCTCTGTTTATTTCTTCCACTGCCGTTTCTAAACAACAATCATGGCGGACCACAATTCTAAAACAACGCAGAAAAGTGGTGTTCTTCTTTCATCTCTCTGATTCTCCCGGTTGAAATTAAAGCCAAAGGAATTGAGTTCAATGAGAGAAATACCTGATGGAGCTCTGAAGGGAAATGAAAATCAAGCAGAATTGCATGGGAAAGCAGTGGCCATGCTACTCTACATGTGGAAACTTTAATATAATTGACAGCAACACATCAAAGCTAGACTTTTTTAGTGATAGTAAAAAGAACTATTAAACCTAATTCTTTTTTTCACTTTGTTCTGCTTACTTGAGTCTAATGTGTTTATTGATATCTTTAGGAGCATTTTGTCTAAATGTGCACCTCTGTAATTCTTTTTTTTTTTAGGTTTGTCTGAGGCAACAACATTTGGGACTTTCTCAGGAAAAGACGTTCCATCGCAAATTGCATCAAATGGACATATTATGAGACTGGAATTCCAGTCTGACCATTCCAATACTGGGAAAGGCTTCAATATCAGCTACACAAGTATGTAATGCATACCTGCTTAACCTTTTCTAACAGTCTGTTTAATCATGTGTGCTCTACAAGCAGTTCAGGGAAATTACATCACAATGTTACTGGATATAGTTACCATGAAGAGTTCCACCATATAAGCAATAAGTACCACTATCATTGCCTGGTAAGTCTCTGTTGGCTGTTTCAGGACACTTTAACAGTGATTTACTTTGAATACATAAATTAAAATGACAAGACATTTGAACTGGATATTCTTTAAACAATAATCAAGCTTCAAGTTAGTTTTATTTTACAGTTTTTTTCATAAAAATATAATTTTTTTTTTCTTTTTAGACAAAAAGCATTTAAAACTAATTATTAGGCAATTTCTTATAATCATGCGAGCTTTCATAGAATGAGTAGAAATTGCTTGAAATAATTTTTTTCTATTCCAGTTTGTTCTTTTGTCTCTTACTATGACCTTCAATTAGCTTGTCATGTAAATGCTCTGGTAAATTTTTGCAGCGTATGTACGTCAGCTAATTTGACCTTGCATTTGTAAGTGACAGATAAGTCAAATTGAGTCCTTGAATGATTTTGCAAAGACAATTTAGCAAAAGTAATTTCAGATGCCCTACTGTAATAACATCATCTATAGTAGTAGCAGGTAAGCCCAAGTACATATAAAAGTATTGAATGAGTCCAATTCTGTTTTAGAATTGGGTTGAGCAAATAAAAAATGTAGTTTTTGATTATTTATAGTAAGCTGTAAATACTTAACATTAAGTCTAAATACTTAAATGAAGATTCTAGGATCCAATGAACCAAGCCAGAACGATGCATCATTGACTATCTGCTGACATTATCCATCAGTTTGATTAGTAGTATGATTAGCTCTGCTTCAAACCCATCGTCATCACTTTACTAAAGCCTGCTTCATTCAGCCTGACTTTAAAACTGACTACTGCAGCCTGTGTGTTTACCTGCAATAGGCCGAGCAAGTCCTGCATGACTGATTTTGATTCATTTTCTGTGATTACCATGCGGCTTTGCACCATTTCACACAGTGCCTCCATAAATGACCTTGTCTTCAGCTCTTCCTTTAGGGGTGACATTTGACAAATGAAACAATGATTGCTCCTTTTGTTTTAGCGTATTTATTAAAAAAAACAAAACACTCTCGCATGTAACCTCCAATTCAAACAACACATGCATTAGCATGTGTTGTTTGTTTTTGTGTCGTTGAACACCACTGCATCTGTAGACATGGAAGACGTTTACATTCATGTGCTTTTTCATTATGAAATTTTAGACTTTTTAATTAAATACCTGTAGAAATAATTAACACAAGCATTTTTTTCTCCAATTTTAGTAATTTGGGCTATTATCATTTTAATGCATGTATTAGTTTTAACAGAAGTTGCTTTGGGTGTTTCTGTAAGTGCTTGAATTAATAATGTTTTTTAAAAATCAAATACTATGATGACACACACTGCTTAAGGCAGTTTTTAGAGCCAAATACTCAGTCCCAGTCCCAGTGAATAAAAGCTCTTCTACATTTATGCCTGTTCATGTTCAGTGTAAGGTATTCCTTTGTAGTGTGTGTGAATGCCATGTTTAAATTGATATCATGAACGTCTTATTCAAAGTATAGTTCTGTAGATGCTTGTTAAAAAATGATTGCTATTTTCATGAGCATTTCTTTATTAAAAACAAGCAAATAAATAAATAGAGAATAATCAAGTAAAGTCAAAGAAATGGCTTCAGTGGGCAAAAAGTAGTGAATGCAGCTCCGGTGGCCTTAATGTCACAAATCCATACCAGATATAAGTAACATCAGTAACGTTATTAGAAATGTGCTTGTGGATAAAGTAACATAGTCAATACCTTTTTTATTATTCTTTTCTCATATGCCTCAAGTTCATTTGGTGTGAAACATGGAGATTCAACACAATCACTGTCAGTTTGATATCTTTTATTGTCACCTTCAATTAGATGCGATCCTGTTAAGTGTTTCTCATTTCTCCTAAATCCTTTAAATTAAGTTTGCTTTTTTACCTAGACTCATTTCATTATAACCTTATCTTAAAGAGAGGTTGTTATTTAAAATAAACTTTTTTGAGCTTTACATCATGTTTTAATGTTATTGCCTCATTAAAAACCTACCTGGAGTGTTGCTTTGATTCTTTTATGCATGCTTGAGGATTCCTTTAATCTCCTATGGCTGCTATTTGCGGTGCCTAAACACTTGCTCTCACTCAGCGCTGCCTTTTCCACGCAGCTCCTCCTTGAAGCTGCAGTTTCCAAGCAGATCACCCATCCTCCATGACTCCTTTCCTCAGCTCTTTCAGACTAGTGGCAGCAACAATTAGCAAACACCTGGTGGAACTGCACATCTGCTGAGCTTATTATATGAACTACTTTTCACTGCAGTGCTGCTAAGATCATTGTTAAAGGCTTAATGGAGAAACATTGTTGTGATGATGTGCTGAAGGCAGAGGGTGGAAAGAGCAGGTGCCTCTTAAAAGGAGAGAGGCACAATTTCAAGGTTTTAATTTGCACATGTTTTTAAAGTCATATTTGATATATACAGTATTTTTATATCAACTGAAGGTAACATGGTTACTTGATTGTGCTATAAAATGGCAGTCTGTGGCTAGACCTGTTAGAGTGAGATGCCACTCTTTTTCCCCTTGACTTGGGTCATTTGAATGTTTTATACATATTTAGTTATAGAGCTTCCTTGTTCATAGATGTATTCTATATTAGCAGTATGTGCAGATTCTCAACATTTGCATGCTCACAGTTTCTCCTGTCTCTTCTTTCCTCCATTTTTTTTTTCATTCTGCCTTCATTTCCTCTCCATCAGTAGCTAATCAACCTGAGACATGTCAAATCATTGGGTATGTGCTCTGCCTGGAGTCAGGTTAATCTCCAGAATGTGGATAATTTAAACCTAACATGACAGGATTGAATCCACATAAAGATAATTTCATTCCTATATTTTGTACCAATGGAGATGTCACATTCACTGGCAGTCATAGAGCAGTGGTTTCAAACCAATTTTAGGAGTGGAATCTATTTAATAGATGTGACATATTTTTGATCTACTTTTATACAGTATATCCTGAATTTAAAATGCATTAGTTCTCTATTACATTTTCTCTATTTACACCCAAAGTAATCTCTTTGAAGAAGTTATTTGAGTTGGAAATAAGCTGCTTTTTACATCAACTTTTCTTTTGCTGTGGCCCCCTATTAGCATTTGGTCAGAATGAATGTCATGACCCGGGTGTTCCAGTCAACGGACAAAGGTATGGTGACCAGTTTCAGCTGGGCAGCTCTGTGGCTTTTCGCTGTGATCAAGGATTCATTAGGACACAGGTAAAAAAATTCATATCTTACTACTTCAGATTCCTTTTTTCCCAATGTTTCTTGAGTAAAAAGCAATTTTCCTGTCAGCTGCACATTTTTTCAAAAAGTAATCTTTTTTCCAGGGGTCGGACCAGGTCACTTGCATCATTCAGGATGGGAATGTCGTTTGGTCCGCTGCTGTTCCTCGATGTGAAGGTGAACATAAACAAACTTGCAATTTCTTCTCCGTATGTCGGAGTAAATGGTGATAATATTTCACCAGACTAAAACACAGCAACGTATCAAATAATTTGATTCCTTCTGTGCAACTAAAATGCATTTCTTCACTTCAGCAGGAGTGTGAATTTAATTGTTTTAATTGCTTTTGGCCTCTCCACACTTATTTAGGCTGCTTATTTATAAACACTGCCTCTAGTTATGCGAGTACATATTCATATAAGCTAATATAAATCCAGGCAGGTGTTCATATAATTTTAAATAGGCCAACATGTTGTTGTAATGACAGAGGAACTCTGAACATACTATTATTTGAAGAGTTTTTGAGAGGAACTTGCATCATGCCATGCACTGATGGCTATTTTTGCATTTGTCTCTTTCTTGTTAATTATATTGTCTCAATGACATTATTGAACTTTGCCCCTGTTAATAAATTAGATGGTAGAGACAACCAAATTAAAGTGGTTCATCATCTCATCAAGTATGCAGAGTGGGGGGATGCATTCTGTTGGATGAAAAAAAATATTTGCATACAAAATATCTTTACTAATTTCCTCATGAATCTACAAAGTTCTAATGCCCAGCTATTTAGAGTTTAAAAAAGTCACTGACTTGCTAAAAGTCCAGATTTAAAAGGGCAACTGGTAGGGATACAGTGTTTTAACGTAGGAGGAGTGGAACATGTTGGCAACATGTAACTGTTTACAACTAATATATTATATAAAAGTTAAAAGATAATATTTTTTTTAAATATGATTACCTTGTCCCCTTTTCCCACAAAGTTGTGAATCTATGAGTGATTTTAAAGCAGGTGACTTAATACTGAAAGCCCAAAAATAACTTTACTCTTTGAATTCTAATAATTCATTGAAGAGGTGTTCTGATCTATAATCTAGTGTCAGTGCTGGTTTTGCTTCCTGCTGTTTTATTAGTTGCACAGATCTAAGGATACATTTTCTGGCGTAATTTGACACTTAAATATGCTTGAATTCTTCAATAAATTAGCATATTCCAATTATTTAAAGCATTTTTAAAACAGGCAAAAGTTGGATTTGTTTACTTTACCAGAAGATTGGCTCAGCATAATTTCAGATATAAACATTTTTGTGCAAATTGAAGACATTCAAAAAGGATTAGAATGCTAAAATAAATTGAGCAGATGATAAATCTTCAAATTTAATGAAATGCAATCTTGGTTCTTGTACAAGGCAAAAATGATTAATTATATTATTCATCGTCGTTGTGTGTGCATCTCTCTACGTGTACCGGTATTTGTCTCCATCTTCCTCCAGCTCCCTGCGGAGGCCATCTCACAGCCCCTACTGGTGTTGTACTGTCTCCTGGTTGGCCATCCTTTTATAAAGATTCTCTCAACTGCCAGTGGGTCATTGAGGCACAGAAAGACCATGCTGTAAAAATACACTTTGACAAGTAAGTTATTTAATATTCTGCTTACAGAAATGCGGTTTACCACTTTTGTCTGCAGGTTTAATGTGGCTTCTATGATTATTTTCGGTAGTATGTTTTGGTTGCTTAGGTTGTATATAATTAAGTTGTTTAATCTTTACTGAGGTCTTCTTAAATTACAGTGTAAGATGGAGATAAATAAAGTTTGTGCGTTACTGCACTACATGATTAATGTTTGTTATTTGCACACATTTTTCTTGGAAACAAGCCATGTAAAGATGTGCTCAAGCTTGAACCTGCTATGGCTGAAATTTGTCTTTTTGGGACATGATGTAAAATTCAAGTCATCTTCATCACCTGCGAGGCATTTCATTTGCGAAGTAATGCACATGTCCGTGGCAAAGGCTAGTTCATTTTTCACTGAGGTGGTCAGATATTGTTATGATGGATGACTGGCTCTCTAGGCCTGATTATTTTTCAGCTAACATGCATTTGATTGCCTATATGAGAAATCAGTTTCTTCTTGATTAATGAGTTACTAACCAGGGTAAGTATTGGTCTTAAATGAACTGATTTAGTTGTTTTGGTATGCAGGTTACTGAGATTGCAGTATAAACAGTTTAATATTTGGGGGAGATGTGAGGAGTCTATAATTTGGTGAACTAGTGCAGGGTAAGGTAATTTTATTTATATAGAACCAAAGGAAAGAACAAAAAGAGGAAAGAAACAAAAAATAAATTAAATGTTGGTTCTCCATGTTTGATTCTATGAAGTAGATGGTGCTAAATGTTGATCTAAAGTATAAAAACTAAACGTTCCTGTTCTGGGTTCAGAAGTGTCACATGATGCATCAGCGGCTGATATACCAGTGCTCAGCATTGAGCCGGCGGCCATACCAATTTAGCATAGGTTAGAACAACCAGAGGAGGCTATAATCTGATAAATTGTTATACAATTGTACTTTTAATCAAATGTTTAGGTAGTACATGAGTAAGCTATTAAATTTGAATTAGCTTACTGTGCTGCAAGTGAAGTTATTAGCATATTCTTGCTCAACTAACTCATCTTTTGACAGCACTGCAATCCAATTTTCTGTTAAACAATTAATTAGATAGTCGCTATTCCCATCATGTATCTTTATGGTTGTCTGATTTAGTGTGTGCATACCTGTTTATTTGTTAAGGTTCCAGACGGAGGTAAACTATGACACACTGGAGATCAGAGACGGCCCGTCAGCCTCCTCCCCACTGATTGGTGAATACCATGGCACCCAAGCGCCTCATTTCCTGATTTCCACATCCAACTTCCTGTTCCTGTTGTTCACCACTGACAATAGCCGCTCCTCAGCTGGTTTCAGCATCAGATATGAAAGTAAGGCCGATGGAATAACTGATAGAGGTGTTTTTTGCAGACACTCATTTACTCACCCTCTTGACTCTATCCTGTTTGTGCTCGTTCCATGTGGTTTTCAGGTGTGAGGATGGAGTCAGACTCATGCCTCGATCCCGGTATCCCAGTCAACGGCCGTCGCCATGGCAGTAGCTTTTCCATTGGCTCCCACGTCTCATTTACATGCAACCCTGGATACACACTCAGTGATCAGGAGCCAATTGTTTGTGAGCAGAGTCACCAGTGGAGTCATGCTCTTCCCAGCTGCGATGGTTAGAGTCTTTCTTTTCTTTCATTTCGGCTCTGTTCATTCAGTGCAGTAAAACTTTCATTTCTTCAAATGTAACACTGTGGAAATGTGGTCATCCGGAAAATAGTGAAGTCAGGGACGCTGCATCACCTTTGTAAAGAGAACCAACCCAAATTACAAAATGTATACACTTTGGCACAGCAGGTCAGTGTGGTCTTCTTGTTTCTTTAAACCCCAAACTTATTGAAAAAAGATTTTAAAAAGTTTAAAAACTACATTTACAATGTGCTTAATATAACCCTTAAAAAACTAACAGTGCCATTTTGCAACCTTTATGTTTATCACAGTACCTGGGTGTTCAGTACAAAAGGAGGGATGTCGAAATAATCCTATTTTTTCATAATCACATTTTACTCTTGTTCTAAGCTCAGTCATGCCAGAATTTTTGTGTAGTTTTCATGAGATTAACTTGTGGTTTTTAAACTGATCTTAGAAGTTGTGCTTGTGTGGGTGGATCTTTAGCTGATACTAAATGTAGAATGCAAACCGGATTTCTCTTTCAGTTGATATTGCTAAAGTGAAAACGTGCATCTAATCAACATGTTGAAAGAAAAGAAATGAGAGGAAGACCATCATATGCAATCCCAGTTAGACACATTTCCATATTATTTGTTACTTTCAGGTGGTTTCAATGGAGATTTTGTGACATTTTGCAATAAAAAAGCTTGAAAGGCTTTTCATGAGAGCAACCTACATTCACAGCTCAGCTTCTCAACAAATGCATTTACCTTACAAAATTAGCATCATTTAAAAGGAATATGAAGAGGGTTTGCAGTGGTATAGTATTTATTGCCAAGATACATTGATGCAACAAAGAAATAATCAACCAAACACAAATTTCCTTACTTGCAAAATAATTTTTTTAATGGTTTCATTCAGCTCTACCTAATGGCTGTAAAAACAAAACCAACATGCTTTTAGACACTTGCCTGTTATTCTTCCAGTTTTGTGAGTGCACATCATGTTTGATGACCTTAAAAAAGATGGGGACGTGCACGACCAGGATTTGTGTAGGATAATCCCTTGTATCTCACTTGTTCACTTCAGGGCTGGGGTGTAAAAAAAGGATTAATGTCCTTAAAGCTGTTCTTAATGGTATGCAAGGAAATTGAAAACATCTATGGTTTATTTAAAATAAACTCTGGGGAAATTTCACAACGGTACTTTAAGTTATTTAGGGTACCTAAATATATGCAAATCTGTCTCTCTGTACTGATGTAAGTTTCCCACATTGAAATGTAAGTCCACTATTCTTCTATATTTATGAAAATTACAATCAGAGCATCTTATTTTACATTTTAAAAGACCATAGTGTGTTTTGATGTGGAAAGGGGAACAAAGACCTGCTGTGTGCCTGTCTTTACCAAAAGAACAGGTCAGAAATGCAACAGAATTTATAGTTCATCCTCTCTTCTTCACTAAGATCCAATTGATCTTAGTGAATTGATGTTAGTAATTTGGATCTTCGTGAGCTTTTCCACAGTTTGTTAGAAGCTCACTGAAAAATTTCTCCTGCACTCAACTCTTGTACCAAGAATGAGATGAAACGACTGTTTCTTTTCAGTTATTAAGTTATTGCAATTTAGTAGACTTTGTGTGCTAATTTCACATTGGGTGACATTGCTATTTTCTTCACTGCAACATCACCCAATAATTTAGAAATTTTATTCTGACAGGTTTCTCCCAGTCACAGGTGATTCTGCAATTTTACAGTCTGCTTTTACCCAAAATGGGGTGTTTCCTTTTCCAGGGTAAGGAAGTGACATGATCTGATATTACTGGCTGTACAGCATTAGTAACTAGCACATACATTAATGCTGACCTTTACACTTTGTAGCAATTTTAGTCAGTTGAACAGACTTACAGAGTTTATGCAAAGGTAGTAAAAGACAGTTCCTTGCTAAGCATATTCAAATCCCCGTAGCTTTTCTCCTGCTTGCTGATAAACATTCTAAAACTTTCTGCTTAAGAATAATGTAAAATGTATTTTACTGTTTATTATTCCACCAAATAAAACAAATTAAAGGCATCAAGAAAAGTCTCCACCATCCTGTTCCAGCTCAGTTGCTTGTGGTGATATTTTATTTATAGTAATACACAGCACAGAGTGACGGTTGCTGCAGTAACATCAGGGTCATATGCTACTCTGACTCAGCTTCAAAATAGTCATCTTGTGTTGAGGTAAATATTTTGAGAACAGCATATTTACCCTGGAAACTCTTTGCTTGTTTTAATTATACAGTAATAACTGTTATTGTCCATTACATTGCAATGGTAAAAAAAACTATTATAAAATTAAACAAAACTAATTATTACAAAAGTTCACATATGAAATTTTATAAACATGTTCAAAAATACATACCAAAACACATCACATTAGTGTTCACAGTTTTCTATTTCCTTTTAAAAATTAAATCAGAGAAGATGAACTCAGAGGAAATAAGATGAGGCACTGTTTTAAAGGAAATGAGATACCCTACTATGACAACCTCGTCTTCTTTCTTTTTCACTATTTGCAACTGACAGCTGGACTGTTGATTTTGCAGTCATTCCTTACTCCCTTAAAAAGATTTCTGTAAAAACTTAAGTTAGATGTTCAGTCTCAGTGAAATTACAAAACTCAACAAGCACTACAGAAACAGATGCTCAGTGGGCATTCACCATCTTTGCCCTCCCTTCTCACAGTTCATTTTATTACTTGAGATGAATCCGGAAAGTCCGATTTCATCTCCCAATCGGAAAGAATCCAATTTAAAAACTAAAGTCAAGATGTCTCTACTTTGGAGTGATTTTACATTGAGCCTCTCTGTCTCACACTATCTTCTGTATCAAGTGAACATTTTGTTAAACGACCGCTGTGACATTTTCAGTTTGTTTCAACAAGCATTCCATGTCACCAGACGGATGTCATATGACAGGATACATCATTTCTGAATGACACTTTTATAAAACAGCACTGAGCCTTGACTCAAGTGTGATATGTCATAGTTTGCCTTTGGGGAAGTGCACAATATTGTAAGCATGTCACACATTTCTATTTTTTTTATTTAATTATCTCTCTTTTAATAAAATAGAAAAACTGGAAGAAACATTTACATTTGTTCATGAAATACTTTTTTTATGGCACTGTGCAATGTGCCAGTGTAGCAAGCCAAAACAAAGAATTAGCCATCCCCCTAACTAGTCTTCTGTTTTTGCTTTGCTGTCTCACAATTCTCTCAAACAAGTTTTATCACCACACAAAAGAACCTGACTAGATACAACTCGGTTTTAAATTTAGGGCAAAGAAGTTCAAGTCAAAATGTCCCAATGAGAAATAGTTTGTTGAAGTTATGTGACACATACTGTACACTTTCAGTGATTTCCAGACAGCTAAGTTCCCCTGGAACATGGAACAATTGGGTACATAACCAGAAGTTAATCCCAATGACTAAATGATTCATCAGAGAGGTCACAAAAGAACCCAGGGCAAAATCTAATGCACTGGAGACCTTACTTGCCTCCAAGTCAGTATTCATGTTTCAGCAATAAGAAAGACAGTTTGACATGGAGGTAGTAGTGAGATGGCCTGGGGCTTCTCTGCTGCTTCATGACCTGGAAGTCTTGCCATCATTATCAAAATCAAGAAATCTGCTTATTCCTAGAAAGCCTAGAAAGGCTTTTCACTTTGGGACTCAAATTCCAAGCACACTGGGGTAATGCAGCAGGATATAGACCTGAAGCACATCAGCAAGTCCACCTGGGAATGGCTGAAAAAAGTCAAGGTTTTGAAATGACCTCATTAAAGTCTAAATAAATCTAATTCAGATGCTGCGGCATAACCTTAAAAGAGCTATTCATGCTTGAAAACCTTCTAATGTGGCCAAATTAAAACAATTCTGCAGAAAAAAGTGGACCTGCTCAGGGATGTAGAAATGCCAGTAATGACAAACAATTGACAACAAGAGAGGGGAAAACAGTTATGTTTAAGGAGCAGTCACTTTTTCACACAAGGTAAAGTTGTTTTGGAAAAATGATTTCCCTTAATAAGCTATATCATCATTTGAAGAATGTGTCTTACACTTATTCAAGTTGTCTTTATATCTTAAACTGGAACTTTATGTCTTAAACTTAAAGGAGGCAATTACAATTTCAAAGTTCCTTTTGTACTCAGGAAAAAAACTGCAGAGACAAGGAGGAGATCTGTAGACATTCTGTAGCAGCTCACACACTCATTAAAATCAGTAGTTTGTGTGGGAGAAAAGTCATAGAGGCAAAGTAACCGCTTAATACCACCACTCTGAACTTTAGACAACGTGGTCAGAAAACGTACACTCCCCATAAGCATTTACCCACTCTGCACTTTCAGCGATCCCACAAAGTCCACTAAATCAAAACTGCTCATCTTGTTCCTGAAGGTCAGCTAAATTGCCAAATGGATAATATAGAACAGGGGCTGCTCTTTTTTGTGCGAGGGAGAACACTGAAAGAGTGCTGTGACATTTTAAAGGTTTGTAGTTGGTAGCAAGACAACAACTTGTTAAAAGTGACCAAAGTCATCTTTTTTTTGTTTCAATTAAATAATATGTCAACACAGTCCCTGAGAGAGCGAGTTAATTAAACAAAGCAGAACATTTGGCCAAAGAAATGACAGATATCGCTGAATAATTATATAACAATATCTCTAAATAACTACCTCTCCTTTCTCTGAAAAAAAGTTACATTTGTTACTTTTCTTTCCGAATGCGTTACTACTTCTTGAATTCTTGTTAGGCATGAATCATCTTTCACTCTTTTCATGCATTGTGGTAGAACTCTGAGCTTCTTTCTTTCTTTCATGATCCATCTTCTGGTTCACCCACACAGATCATTCACACAGCTGAAGGAGCTTCACATACAAATGCACACTTCAGCCATTTTCTACAATAATCATTTAGTCAGACAGTGTCCCAGTTTTTTTCTTTTTTTTTCTGAGATCTGATGAGAGAGTATATGTATATATATATATATATATATATATAAAACTTGCAGTGATTACCAAACTACACAAACCTACTGATCAGAGAGAAAGAGAGCAGCCCTCATCTCACACAGGTACTCAGGTCTTTTTGAGATAAGATATGCAATAGACTTTAGGGCGAGATGCAGAGAAAGAGAGAAAGCCAGTGAAAGGAGTGAACACAATTAACAAAAATATCCTCTTATCTCTAAAAGTGTAGATGAAAACTTGGAGCGCTAGTTTGTAAAATTAATATTTTGTTCTTTAAAAAATTCTAATACATTACTAACACTTAGCTAGAAGACATACAAGTGCATATCATAAATTACAATAACATCAGTTATTTTAGCAAATTATTTAAAAAATGTAAAACTGCAATTTTCTATAGTTTCATTAAACAGTGATATCTTTCAAGCTTTTCATTCTATACTATTCTGTTTCACACTATTTTTATGGGTTACAGATAATGAAGACCTAAAATCAATTTAAGCTTCCTGGAAACTTTGAACATTGTAGAAGACTAGAAAAAAATATGATGTATAATGCCCTTAAGGTGCTTTATGCAATCATGGAAAATAGTGTTGACTTGACAGTTGCCCAGTGGACACCTTCAACATGAAGTCACATGTTGGTTGTTCACTGCGCTCTTCCCAACCATATAACAGACAGATGGATAGAAGGAAAAATTGTAGAAAAACGATGATCAGAAAACAGGTTTAACTACAACCTTAAGATAGACTTTGAAGCAAAGGCTATTCAAGATTTTTGCAGAGACTCACAAGGCATGGACTGCAAATTGAGTCCATGCTTTAAATCTAACCACAAAATGACATCTAGCTCACAGGCTACAGCTGTCAGATTCCTTAGTTTAAGCCACTCCTTAACCTGAGGTAACATCCAGCTGGGTAAGGAGAAAAAGAACAAGATTGTTGCTCAGTGCTCTAAAGTTCTCTTTTAAGATTAAAGTAATTTTTCATTTCATTTGGAAGACAAGGTCCCAGAGTCAAGAGAAGGAGCATAGAGCCACAGACCCTTGGTTATCTTAAATACAGATTTTACACTCAGTGCTGTTGAAGGGAGTCAACAAATGGTGTTGGTCCATTTCTTTGATGATTTATTGAGTTTAAAGACTTACAGTACATGTACAGACTTAAAAGGAAGTTTTGTTAATAAGAACAATGGGGGGCACTTCCTTCATTTTCACAGCTTATCTTTCTGTGTTATTTGCACTTGGAAATATTTGCAAGCATATGAAATATTTTGTCCATAGTAGCCATGTGTCAGCTACCTGACCAGCACTGGAAAGCAATATGTGAAAAGGAGATAATATATCCTCCATATAGTAAGTAATAAGTCTAATTTATGGCATTTTTCTGGCTATTTCAGTAAAAAAAAGTTAAAGTGGTTTTGAAACCTTGACCTTTTAAAACCTCTGCATACTTTCACACTGTTAACTGACCTACAGCTGTAAAATCTTCTATAATCTAAAATTTAGGAATTTGCCTATGTCTGTTTCTTTATTTCGAGCTAACAAAACAAAGCGTTCACCATTTCATAACAGAAACACTTTAATTAACTCCAATTTAACTAGATCAAACTAAAAAGCACTTAAAGGAAGGTAGTAAACAAAAACCAAAAGCAACATGTATTGATTCAGCAGTCTCTAAAGCTCTTAATCCCCTTTTTATATTACGGTACTATTGTATTTCTTTCTTTCTGTTCTATATGAGTACTGCATGAGTTTTGTTTCATTTATAAATCAGTTTCAGTCCCTGATGGGGGTAAATTTTCTTTGCAGGACATGTTGGCCTCCAGTCAAATTATAAAGAGTACCTGTGGGAAGGTTTGGCTCTGCGATGAGATTCCAAAACTGCACTGATCTTCAAAAACGGGGCACAGTACACTCACTTCACTAATGACCAGAGGAGTCTATAAAGAGCAGATGAAATTAATGCACAGCCTTGAGCTCAGCAGACCTGTTGATGTAGAAAAATTGCCAAATGCACAGCAGTGTAATTCTTGACGCTGCAGCACATAGACTATTTTATTGAAGCTAATTACCTGTTCAGGTATTAAAAGGTGGATCTAATTTGGTAAATAAAGGTGTCCGATCACTTAAGTGTCATAAGACTTCACTCTTCAATTTTGTCAGATTAAAAGGTTTTGGTAAAATGAATGATTATGAGGGTTTGTTAATATTTTTTTCTGTACTAATGTAACTAGGCAGTGAAATATTTTTCAACCAATATGATATTTTAAAAACATTTTTATTAGACTGGCTCTTGTTTAGACACTTTGTCTTCTCAGAAGTGTTGTGCCATACGTGGGCACCCTTAGTGCAGCCACTTTCTTCCAAGTCAGACATAAAATTGATATCCTATCCTAGTAATGGAAAATGATGAAGATACTCTTGGCAGTAGGATTGGTTGGTACAAAATTTAATTAATAGGTCTCTGAGGTTGATTTAAATACCCTCCCACTAAATTCTGCAATATAAATGCACTTGCAATAGGGCTAGGCAAAAATAAGATAATGTATATACCTTATATCTCCTGATAAGCACTAAAGTAGATGTGTAATAAATAATAGTTGAGAATTTACAATAAAATATGCTCTCCAGCAAACTCAAAGTGGAATTAAATATTGGCGTTGGTGTATCATAAAACAAACGATCTCACTCTGTTACAACTAAACTTGGTATTTGTCTCATTCTTGCTGCTGTGCAATGCAGCAATTACACAGAGCTTGGATGTAGCTCTGTGTAATTGCTGCATCTATCACACTTTTTGTACACCCACAAAAAAGATATAGTTCCCCCATAAAACAAACAAGCTGTTAAGATCAGTTGCAGTGATTCAGTGTATTTTATTCAATAAACGTTTTTGTTTAGACAATTTAAGCCTTTCAGTGTATCCCTTACTTTAACCCAAAATGCGTACAGAACTGAAATCCTGAAAATGACTTTTTTCCCATCTATACAATGAGTTTTAGGTTATATACTGAGGTAACCTGCATCACTTTTATAGAAGAAATATATATTTTTAAGGAAAGACCTAAGACTTCACTCAAGAATTCTGCATTTTCTTTTGTAGTTTAACATAATGTCACTGGTCAGGTATACCTGTGATCTGAGTGTCAGAAACTGTTGATCTACTGGAAGTTTCCAACAGCCATCTCATGGGTCCACAAGGAACCATCTAAAAAATTGAAACTATCTAGTGAGCAGCAGATGTGTAGATGAAAATGGCTTGCTAATGTCAGAGGATAATGGGTAGACTTGTTCCAGATGAAAGAACAGCAACAGTTGCTTAATTAACCACTCGTTACAACCAAGTTACTTGTAATACCATCTTTGATGTGTGTTACAGCAACCATTTGCTAACCCAGAAGCTTCACAGTTAAAGGACATGCAATTTGACCTGGACCTCACTGATTGTCAGTTTTTATTGTGCAAGCGTAGAGGTAGACATGAATAACTGATGATATTGCAGACATGATTAAATCTAATTACAAGGAAACTGGCCACCCAACAAAGAGTGGCCTCACCACATTATTCACTGTCCACATCAACAGCACTTAACAAAATGAAGGAAAGATAAACACTAAACACTTCAAACAGATCATTAATTAAAACCATTGACAAGATAAAATATTCAAAAACTAACTCAAAAAAAAAAAAGACCTAACTGGCCACTGAAAAGCTGAGATTTTTGTAATGTCCCCCAAAACTTGACCAATGATGCAGAACTATATATACCGGTACTTTGGCCTTTACATGGTGCCAGACAATTCATATTTGCTGTACATAAGGTGGATTTATTGTCTTATGCAAGTCTGCAAAGCTCTTTCTGTTTGTCTAACATTATCCAAATCTCAAGGACATTTTCAAAAATATATACCACACAAGTTCTGCAGTTTTATAAAGTTCATAAGCTGGATATTGTGCTTAGTCATCACAGCCAAAAAAATATTTTATGTTAGAGACCCTTATTGTAGTGGTTATCAGAACTGGATGCGCATGAGCTACAGCAGTAGCTCATCAGCTGACCACATTCATGTTGCCAAAGAACAGGTATCTGAGTGTACAATTCACACATGCACACCAAGATTAGGAAATAACAGATTAGAAAGGCATTCTTAGTCTTCTTTTCTACTATTTACAACTCAAAAGATGAAGGTAAGGTTTTCCACGGAGCACAGTAAAATACTTGTGCAATTGATTAATTGAGTAAAAACTATGTTTGTGGTAAACCTGCAACCAAAGTAAAGGCACACTGTAAGGCACTTTGTTCTTGTACTGTATAGTGTAAAGAAGCAGGCATATCTGTGAATTTCTTAAGATCTCTGGACATTGTGTTGTAGCTCACAGTTTGTTGTGTCTTTGTAATATAATAAATATTACATATTCTCCTTTTTGATTCCAATCTTTTCTGTCTGTTTTTTTATTTTAGCATTGTGTGGAGGCTATGTATTTGGTAAAACAGGAACAATTCTATCTCCTGGCTTTCCTGATTTTTACCCTAATTCTCTGAACTGCACCTGGACTGTAGAGGTGTCTCATGGAAAAGGTACAAACACAAATGCATGGACATAATGAAAGCACAAACTGTGCTTTGGAAATTACTGTTGTAATTTTTGTTATGTAATGGTTAGAGAACATGTACCTGCTTACAAAATTGCAGACTAATGTACTACTCTTGTACATGAAGGTGCATGTTTACTGTAACCACCTTTGTTTCTGTTGTATTTCCTGTTTATTTGTATTAGTTTGATTCTTCTTGTCTAATTTTGCTTTCCTTTATTTATCTACCCATTCATTCACCCAATCTTCCACCCATTCATCCAGGGGTCCATCTGGTGTTCCATACTTTCCATTTAGAGGAGAACCATGACTACCTGTCCATCATCGAAGATGGCAACTTCCAGGCTCCGGTGGCTCGGCTCACCGGCTCAGTGCTTCCACCAAGCGTTAAAGCTGGACTCTACGGAAACTTCAGTGTGCAGCTGCGATTTATATCAGATTTTTCCATGAGTTACGAAGGATTTAATATTACTTTTTCAGGTACGAATGCAAGAAAAGCAGTAAAGAGTTGTTCACACTGACCCAGATTTATTTGAAATCAGTGAAAATGTTTCTTGATGTAGCGGTTCTATTTAACATGAAGAATTATATAAAACTTTTTATGATTTTTTTTGTACTGTGCACATATTTGTTTGACATCAATTGAAATAGAATTAAGCCAAATACTGTTTAAATGATTTTAGTTCATCCAAGAAATTTGTTTCCAGCAGTAAAAGTGACAGACACCTCTGAAAGAATGACAAAAAAGCTGTTTTTGTCTATATATATATATATATATATATATATATATATATATATATATACATACATGTGTGTATGTCTGATCTGTGATGAAAAAAGCTGCAGATATACAGTAGAGATTATAGTAGACTCTTAACCAAGCTATATTATATATATTTAATGCTAATTAAACATTTGGCCTTTGTTATTAAACATGCAGTATACCCTAGAAAAGAAATGGTAAACCAAGGTTGCTGAAATGATTAAATTATTTGTTGGTTAGGTGAACATTTTTCCAGACACATCAGTAAAATTATAAAATACTTCTCTAAGTTTCTAAGTTGTTTTTTTTTTAAATAGAAGAGGTAATTTCTGTTATGTAAAAAACAACTATTTGGTGTTTGATTAAAATTGTCATCTTTGTTAAAACGTTAGAAGAGTCTATTTTTATGACTGCTCCTCTTAACCAATGCAATCCATCAAATAAAGAGTTATTCAATTTTCTTGAAGCCTTAGTTAGGTTAAATATATTCAGCCTTATTCCATTCGCTCCTCAGTCATATTATCTATCTTGCCTGCCTGTACAGAGTACGACTTGGAGCCCTGTGAGGATCCCGGTGTGCCGGCATTCAGCAGGAGGATGGGATTTCGATTTGGAGTCGGCGACTCGCTTGCCTTCTCTTGTTTCCACGGCTACAGACTTGAGGGAGACAGTAAGATCACTTGTCTTGGAGGTGGCAGGAGAGTGTGGAGCAACACACTGCCACGGTGTATAGGTAAGTGAAGACCAAGTAGAGACAAAACACAGACTCATAATTTATTTGTGAAAGTTTTGCACAAATGCTGAGAGAACTTTTTAATAAAATGTTTCCTTCTTTTCATAGATGTATATAAATTAAATTCACAAGCATAAGTATCATTTTCTCTTCAGTTTTTATAGCAGTGAAGTGATATGATCTTCTTTGATAGGTAGATGATGAGGTAAACATTTCAAATTGCCTTCTGTACTGCATGAATACCGAGGTAAAGTATCAGCATTTTCTGGGCTGTAAATTTGGCAGTATTTTACTGCGAACACAGTGGTAATTTACTGTTATGTGACTGGTGAACTGTTGGTTTTATTTGCCAGGATTATTCTGTTAGCAGGTTGTAATTTGCTGGAATTTGATGGCTATCAGTGTTTCTCAGGATGCTGCTGGTAATTTATGAGAGTCTGGCTGAGGGCTGCTGGAAATTTCCGAGCCCCGGAGAGAGTGGACTGAAAATGCTATGATAGCATTATCTGTCAAGAGATCAGGTCTGACTAAGAGGAAGCGAAGTACCAGCAGCAGCTGGCAACAACACAGTGCTCATCTTTTGCTTTGTCCTTCTCCTTATTACTTTGCTGCTGTTTTGTCTTCTTCCTGTTCTCTGTATTTGGACAGTTTTCTGGTAGATAATTAGAATATTGGCTGTTTTAAGGGAGGAGTTAAATCTTAATTTTTTTTAAGATTTAATTTAATCTTAAAAGAAGATTAAGTTAAATCGTTTTTATAATTTCTTGCAATTTCAAATAATATTTTTGTCTTCTTTCCATTTGAAGCGATTTCCCCTTCTTTTCACTTTTACAAGCTTCTTTGCAGCAATCCTGCCTTTCCCTTTTTGCAGTCTTCTAATTCCCTCTATGTGGTTGTGATTTAACTTTAAAACTAATTTATGAGAAACAAAAGCCGTTAGAATCTGTAAATCTACTACGTACCAACTCTGTTCTTCCCTATAACAAAAGTGCTTTGTGTTTTATATTTATTTATATTAGTTTTTCTATATATTCTTCACCAACTGCTTTACTCTTAGGTTTCTCATGATTTCCTTGTTTCAGTTGTTCTTCTTAAAGGTAACTGAAAACTCGCTAAACCTTTTCTATTTCCTGGTTTCCTCATTTACATAAGATAAATCTTTTTTTGCTGAAATGAAAAGTTATTTAATTCATTAACTTTAATCAAAAGTTAATGAATCTTTTGATTAAAGTTAATCTAAAAGATAATTCTGTATAATTTCAACATTTTTAGCAAACCATTCTTGCCCTACTTTTACACAAAGTTTTGCATTTAATTTCTGTATGATTTGTGTAGTTTTTTTTATTAAATTATTTTTGGCGCTTTAAATATGACAAGGATGATCATATTTTTTGTAATTATTTTGGATCTTACAATAGACTTAGACTTAGACTTGTACTTTATTGATCCTTTGGGAAGACTCCCTCAGGAAATTGAAGTTACCAGCAGCTCCCAGGCAAAAAACAAAGATAACACACAGTAAGAAAAAGTGCAAAAGAATACAAAATACAAATTAAATACTAAGGTACACACTAAATGTGAGTAACCAAAACCTTAAATTATGCAAGAAAAACCTTAAATTATGCAAGAAACAAGGAATAAGAATATAGAATATAAGAATATAAGTAAATATAAATACAACACAAAAAAAATATAAGAATTTGGCGGCTAGATTGACCAGTGATATCGTATCGCACTATGTGGTTTGACCTGATAAGTATGGAGAAAAATACAAGGGGTCACTACTCCTTCTACCCTCTGTCCTGTGTCACCTCCCCCCCCCCAATGAGGAATTGTACAGTCTGAAGGCATGGGGGACAAAAGAGTTCTTAAATCTATTGCAAGAAGTTCTTAAATATATATTTTAAATCTGGATTGTAGATTTTATTAATTAATTTCTTAATATGTCACAACTACAAACTATATTGTGTGATTATTGCAGTGTTTCTCAATTGCAGGGTCCGCTGCCCTGCATGTTTTTGGTGTTTCTCTGACTTGAATAAGTAGGTGATTAACAGGCTTCTGCAGCACTTGATTGCATGCAGAGGAGCTCATGCAGTCATTTGAAACTAGAGCAGAAAAGCATCTAAAATATTCAGGGCATTGGTTACTGAGGAAAGCAATTAAGAAACACTGGATTATTGTGTTGACCAATAGCCAAGCAAATAGTAGAATATCAGTATGAAGAGAAAATGGAAAGGTACCTGATTTCTACCATTTGTTTCAAATAAATCTGAAAAGTGTGGCTTGTATTTAGTGAACTTATCTCCCCTAAAGCTGATTCTTTCAAGATCCTTTCTATTCTATTCTATGTGTTGAATAATATTTAAATCTTTCCACTGATTTTCATGTTTGGATTTTCACTGGGCCATTGTAACACATGAATATGCTTTAATCTACAACATATCATGACAGATCTGTTGTATGTGTTGAGTTATTCTCTTGTTGAAAGGTGAACCTTCACACAGCCCCAATTCTTTTGCAGCCTCTAACAGGGTTTGTCCTTATAAAGCTTGGGGCAGCTACAAAGGGGCTTTTTGTTGCTTTTTTTCACCATTAGCTTTCTTTTTGCCACCCTTCCATAAACATGAGATTTATGAGGAGCACAGCCAATATTTTCCTTGTAAAAAGCTTCTCCCACCTGAGATGTATATCTTTGTAGCTCCAATAGAATTACCATGGAGCTGCTGCTCTGATTATTACTCACCTTTCCAGTCAGACTTGGTTGGTTTCCAATTATGCTAGCCTAGTAAAAACCAGCCTTGTGTTCTACATTTTGCTTTGTACAGAGAGTCTGGACCCTAAGCTACTGAGAAATGATAACTTGCTGGAGGCCTGGACTCTAGTAAAGATGTAATTTGTACCCAGTTGCTAACGTTTGGCCGTGACAACTGTAATGCACCGGTTTGACCCTATGAAGCTTACTGGAGACAATTGTTAATTCAGTATTTGGAAGCGTGGCCAACTCGGTCTGAACAGCTTCATTCATGTCCACTCTTGCCATTGCTAAAACTACAAGCAGACTACAATTGTTAAACATTGCAAAAAATTTAAGTCATCGTTCACAACTTCTCCTTTTCGCCGAGTACCTCAGTTTAAATTCTATTGGAGAAACCCAAGTCAGAGGGAGAATGTTGAGTTGGAAAGCAATGGCCAGGCTACGATTGTGTGATACTCTTTCAGTTTTTGGACGATTTATTTAGTGCTAGAACAATTTTTGTAAAGCTTAACCCTATTTTAAAATTCTTCACTATTTTACCCCTAATATGCCTGGTGTGTACATTAGTCTGATGCTGTTTATACATTTATTTTCTCTAAGGACTTCACAGAACACCTTTATTAATACTGAGAAATAAAAGGCACACAGGGGGACTTTATGTACGCTGTCTGAAATCAGTTGGTTGCACTAGATCTTATTTAGGGGTAGATGAGTGATTGCATATACATTTTAAATTTGTAATTGTGCAAATGTAATTAGGCTGTGCCAATTTCTTTCCTCAATTAAAATTATGCATCAGTATGAGTTGGTAATCGCACAAAATACATTGAAGTTTGTTACTGGAACATATCCCGGGAACAGGTACAAGTACATTTTAAAGGCACTGTATCCTTGATATGCATTATACACTAATCATTCTTTTTAATGTTTAAGTGAGGTATACATGGACAATGATGGATAATTATACAGAATTGCTGCAATTTTTTTATTTTTTTACCTACACTGTTTCCTCTTTGCTTTTCTCCCCTGCTGCAGCCGAGTGTGGAGCTTCCACGCTAGGACCAGAAGGTGTTCTACTCTCTCCAAATTTTCCCTCCAGCTACGATAACAACCATGAGTGCATCTACCGCATCACTACTGAAAAGGGCAAAGGAATCAGGCTGAAAGCTGAGAGCTTCTCTTTGCAAGATGGAGACTATCTAAAGGTATGCTTAGTCTTTCTCCCTCTCTCTCTGTTTGTCTCTTACAAACACCCAGACACGTGTGTCAGTATGAACTTCCCCCAGGTGGAAAATCCATAAATGTTTAATTTATTTAGGGATCTATGCCCACACATGCACACCCAAACGGTGAATGTGCAAGATTATATCATCCAGAGGTGTGTTCTTGCAGTATACTATGAAATATAACCTTTTTCCTGTTCAGTTTATGCTTCAACATAACTGTTGTATGATAAGCTAGTGTAAAATTATAGAATATTTTATATGGTGGTTGCCTAGTGTGCATGACATGATACTCAGACAAGCTAGGATAAATCAGATATTTTTGGCAGGTTGCAGACATCTATGCATTATGTAGTTGCCATCAGTAAAACTCTATTTTCTATAGTTCATTAATGAGCGTATTCCAGTCATGTGAACCTATGCTTGTAGGAATTGTGTAAAAACAAGGCTGGAAGTGAAACACATATTGCAGTAAGGGCTTTGAATTCCTAGATCAGTATTATATGTAAATTGTATTATCAAGGTTTGCTCTACCTTTTAAATTTATTGAATATTTGTGTGCAGAGCAATAAACATTCCTGCTGCGGGTTATTAACAATGTTCTCTATTAGTGTTGATAGTTGTGCTTCTGCAGAAGCTGAAAGGAAACAAATCAGCCTCCTATAACTCTTTAGAGAATTACAGCTGTATTTGAGGGCTGGCCTTGGCTTTTATACACTTTCATTTGTTGCAGCTAGTGGTATCTGTAAGTAAAACGAGAAACCATAACTCACAAGAATACCAAGCGAGTGTATAAAAGGATCTAAAAGGTGTATTCACGATAAAACAAAAGTGTAACATGTCTTGGGATATAATCTCGGGAGGGCTGGGTGATAGGGGTAGTTAGATTTTCTGAAAATTATTTTAAAATATGATGTGTCTGAGAGTATTTCTTACACTTAGATTCAAGTCATTTTAACAGCTGTTAAAGACTAACCTATCTATACATCAAAACCCTAGAGCTGACAGAGGGTTTACTTTCTTTCCCATGTGATTGTGGTCTTACAGCCCAGTGTTTGCATCTCTGTTTACAAAGATGCAAATACTTTACTGTGTTTACATCTAAAATTAATTTCCGGTGACTGAACCATCTATACTTATCAGACATCAAAATTGTTTGGTGTAATCATAGTGGTGATTACACCAAATAATGATTACACTTTATAATGATGATAATCTCTTTTTCGACCACATTCTAAATGATCAAAACAAAACTAAAATGCACAAAATTACACTGATTCCAGCATGTCAAAATGTACTAAGCAAAACTAAAGACAAATTTTAAAAAGTTGCTTGCCAAAAATTCAGCATACCATGGTTGAACATCTTGTAATGTTCAACCATGTACCTCTACTACTCTAAAGTAGTAGATATACTACTTTAGCAGCAGTAACTCTGAGTAATTACTTTCTGGCATATTAACATTTGTTAATATGCTGCTTTCAAGGTCCTATCACAGCACCGCAACTGTGTTGAGATCTGAACTTTCATTGGGTTCTTGCAAGACATTAATTCCTTTGTTTTCACCTTTTCTGCTGTGCACGTTCTGGTCTGCTTGGACTAATTTACGGTTAATATAGGTGTTTATGTTTTAAACCAGCAAACTGACAAACACCTTACTTTGTATGTGTGCTCTTACTTGGTAATAATCATGTAATGAAATACATTTTACTAACAACACCTAGCTGCCACTTTTCATCTTAAATTCCTAAATCCTGTAGAGTATACTACTTTTATGCAGCTTCTCTTCTCTAGGCTTGTTTATTGTACGACTGTTTGAAATATATTGTGTTTTGTACACTTCAAATAAATTTAGACCATTTTTTTTATCATCTCTTAATATTTAAAACACCAAAATTTGAATAACAATCCACTTTCTTTTGACTATAACTGTGTGTTTGTGTAATTGCATTTACTCACTTACTTTTCCATTTTTTTCTGATTCCGTCTTATGTTGTTTTTATTCACATTGTGTCTTAGCATAGTGAGTGAGGGCCTGGTAACTGGTATATGGTTAGAGTTTATTGTTAGACTGAGAGCAGTTGTCTGTGGTTAGGTTGTACTTGCAGAGTTCTCCCTGACTTTTAGAGAGGCTTAATGTCATTGTAAAAGCTGAAGATGCTGAAGAGGGAAAGGTATAAAACAGAAATAAAAGTTCATAAAAATAAAAATTTCTTAGAGGAGAAGAAAGGGTGACACTGAGATTATTAACAGACATAAATAAGCCTAAATGTAATATCCATTACATAGATATTTAAAGAAAACCATGACAAAAAACATACAAGTCTTCTCTCCACATTTTTTCTACATGCCAAAATTCTCAGTTTATACTAATAACACTTAGTCTGCAAAAAGCTGCCTCTTGAATTGTTAGCAGATTTCTCACTCTTACTCAAAAAATTGAGTTTGTACAAATAATTGCAGTAAAGGCACAGTGGATTTCTTTAAATGCATCTAGCATAAGTTAAAAAAAATTTAGATATTCAAAAGTCACATTAATGCAAAGGTGTACTTTTAGAATTGTCTAATGAAAAAACTATGCATATCAGTGCCTAATTTAATGAATCCTGTTTTAGTCATGTCATTCTTTACACATAATGCTAAAGTGTAACTTTTTTCCATAGTTGTAAAACAACTTTTTTTCTTTTGGTTGTTATGCAAGGTCATAAGTGAGCATCAGGAGAATTTGCCAAGCTTTCAATTTTGATGGGATATTGCGTTTTTGAAGCCGTCTTACTGGATGTACAATGTATTGTTTTTTTAATGCTTTTTGCTCTGGCTGGATGAAGATATGTTTATAGATTATGCAGCTGTCTTTAGATGCTGTCTACTCCTGTTGCCTACACATACATATTTCATGAATCAAGACAGTCTGCAAAAAGCTGCCTCTTGAATTGTTAGCAGATTTCTCACTCTTACTCAAAAAATTGAGTATTTAGTGAGATGAATAAATCCATTTGTGATGGATGGAAAAAAATATACAAACTGCAGTGATTCTGTAAGATTGCAAAATTTAATGAGGACACATTTTTTCCTCTAGTTTAGTTAATTAGGGTAACAGATGAGTGCCAATAACTTTCTAATGTTCTAAATTTAACTCAACACCATAAATTGATTCTACATATACAGGACCTGAAATTTCTTGTTGCAATCTGCCTAGTTTGAGCCATGACACATCACCATTTCATACCTCTGCCCACTTACCTGTCCTATTGACACCTTTAATGAAGATCCCAAGAGCTCACAAAGAGCTGATGAGTGAATTGATTAGAATAAGTCTTACATCTTGTCAAGCAAATGTTAACAATTTCATCTTACCTAAACTTACTCATTGGGTGTTACTTCTCTGACACCAGTTAGAGAACTTTCTAATACTATGAAAGATTTTGCAGAGCCAACACCATCCAACCTGGGCAATAACGGGGCGTATTGTTGTTATGGACTATGTTGCTAAGTGTTGTGAAACCAGTACTAAGGAACCATGACTCACCAACAGCTCAAGTAAAATATGACCTACCTGTAATATTTTTATGTAATTCTAGGAGTTTGAAAAAGGTAGTAGTTAAGCGATATTATTACTTTTCTGACACAACACAGTATTTATTATTAGTTTTTGTTGTAATTTGAAAAGTTGTTCCTTTTAACTGGTTCACATCTTGTCTTTCTGTTTGAAAGGTAAGTTCTGTGTTAAATAGCCAATATGTGATTCTATCACCGTTTTATGTGGAGTCCCTCCAGATTCTATTTTTGGACAGTCCTGTTTCTGATTTACACACAGTCTCAGTCAAACTTAAAAGCAGATTTAATAACATATCTTACCATATTTATCTGTTTCTTTATTTAGTGGAATCTGGGTTATAAAAAAACGGTGGTCACAAATTAATTCTTTACTTGAGAAATATTCCTAAAGGTTTAGGAATGCACTAGACATGCACTAGAGATGACCGTCCATACTTTTATTCCTTCTTGTTTAGATCATCACAACTACCTTTTTACCTGTCTTAACAAAAAGCTTAATAAAAAGTTAACTTCATAGACTTTCTAAATGGCATAACAATCTGCATAAGGATGACTAACTGACATCCTTGACTTTTGTATGAGAGTTTCATCTTTGGGTACTTTTAGAGTTTACTTCAAAATATTGCTGTTAACCTTCACGACTTTGCAAAGTCAAGTTCCTAATTACATTTTTGGCTTGTTAAGAAACTAAACATCAGTTGAGAACTTCAGGTCAGCTAACCAGAGAATGCTGATTATTTCTTAGAAGTGTTTTAAAGCATCTGGAGATAGCTCCTTTAAAACAGCCACATGTGAATAATGGAATGCCTTTGTCTTATTTTTGCGTTGTATTGACAATTTTTATTCAAAAAGTGTTCTTGTTAAAATTGTAAAAAGTACTTTTATTCTGTGTGCCGCTTTTGATTTTCATCATCATTTAATTTGTATCTTTTTGCTATTGTTATATTCTATTCTAAAAAGCTTGTTATATTCCATTGTGAAGAATTTAGTGATAAGTGAAAAGTGTATTAATAAAGTTTGACTGACATACAAAAGATGGTTAGATTGTGCGGAAAATGAATCTTTTTTTTTTTTAGCTTTTTCTGCAAGTTTTCGATCTTTGAGCATGTAATGGGAACAGACAAGTGTTAAAAAGATATATGCCTTGATCTATATTTTAACAAATAGAAATCTTATTAGCTTTGAAAAAAAATGTCATCCAGTGGAATTGTGAAATTAAATTATATTCACTAAGATTTAGTTTTTATTTACCAGAAAATATATGATGTTTTTCCTTTACTGGAAAATGACAGTTTAAAATAAAAAGAGGGGAATCTTTATTTAGGCTAGCAATTAGCTTGGTGATCCTGAGGCTAGCAGTAATGCAGCTAACTCCCATCATCTCCGGTGAAAACCCTGAACACAGATCATTTGTTTGACAGCTCCAGCCAGCTTAAGGCAAAAACCTCCTTGAGCATATGAACCAGCTCATTAATTCTTCTTGCTATTGGCTAAGGCTTTAGCCTGACACTGTGAAAGAAATCGCTTACCCAGCTGAATTTAACCTAAAATGTCAACTAATACAATACTTGACCACATTAACTTGAATTTACTTGACCTCTGCAGAAAAATAAAAAGATAAGTTGAATGGAAAAAAACAAAACAAGGATGTGGAGGAATTGTTACGAAAATAGCGGTGGCAGGAGAACATGCGAGGGGGGAGTCAGACAGACAGAGAGAGGAGGGGTGGCAGATGGTGACATGTTGATTTATGAGCTGCAGGGCTTTTCATTAACCATACTGAGTTTTACTGAAACAGGGGGAAGAAGAGAGAAAGAGCAACAGAGGAAAGCAAAATACAAAAATTGGGCAGGCACTGAGAGGAAACCTGAAGGAGAGGAACGTATAAGGGAAAATGAAATTTAGCAGAGTAAGGCTACAGATACTGTCATACCATTTCATACTGTCCTTCTCCATATTTGTGCTTTCCATCACAGCCGCATACTCAAACAGGCTGTATCTACATGCAGCGTTGTCTCCTCTGACTGGCAGCACTTGTAAAGATAGAACACTACATCACCTTTGCCCATTTCCTTGGCATTCCTGCCACCTGCAGACCCGTCACCATCCATCTGTGAAAATGTCACAGGCTGCCAAATATAAGCTTGAGCAGTTCAAGCACGAACAATTCACCTTTTCTTTAACAGCTTTGATATGGCAATAAACAGTGTTTCACAATGAAATACTTAAAGCGTTAACATTTCCAGTAAAAGTTTCAAAACTAATTCCCCCAGTACATCCAACATCATTTGCCAGAAAATCACCATTTTAATCGCTGAGTGTTGCTTTTAGAACTTAAATTTCCAAAAACATTCCTGATATTAATAGTCATTATTCCTTTGTCCATTAAAGACATTTTTAAAAACAAAATAGAATATGTTCCTAAAAACATAATAGATTTGTTAACAATGAAAATACACATTATTTTTTAAAAATGGCCTCTCGAACACTTCTTAGCAGTGTGTAGACTGTTACAGCTTCACTCTCTGGATCTTCTTGTTTTGCAGTGATATTTGTCTCCAGCTGGTGTGTTATTGCTGTTTTTATTTTTGCGATATGACAGCTGTGTGGTTAAATTCTAATCAATTGGACATATGGGTTTAGATTGTGGGGGTGGGGGGGTGAAGCAGTAAAAAATTGGTGATTTCATATTGTGTAGAAATGAAGTTGATATACAACTTCATTGTAACAGTATACAAAGAGTACCGGTATACTGTTGGCAAAGCTATGGTATGTTATTTTGATGCAGGAATTATATTTATTATCCTCTTTCTGATATAAACAGTAACGTACAACTTCACAAAACTTTACACACCGAGTTGAACTATGGATTTTAGAATTGATTTTCACAAAAACAAGAAACCAAAAAAAAAAAAAAAATACAACTAGAAAAGAAAATCACTTTTTACTACAGCTGTCGAGGTCTTCCAGTTTAATACTCAAGTGTACTCTGTAGGGTATTCCACAGATACTGGACAGGAATTAAACTCTAAAGGTTTGCAGTGAGCACAATAAATGCAGAGCACTGTCATATGCTGGTTTTCATTAGGTCTTATGGCATGGGAGAGTTTCACAGAGTGTGTCAGAAGAAAGTGCCTGAGGGGATATACAAACCTGTCTGTTAGATGCCAGATGCTGCGTCGTAGTATGTGGCATTAGTAGCCCTGGAGGTTTGCACAGTGTGACTTATCAAAGCCTGGTGTTTGTGCTCAAGGGAAGTATCAGTATGGCAGGTCAGCAGTTTTTATTTTTTTATTTGGGGATTGGCAACATATAGCGAGGAAACTTTGTAAAACGACTAGAATCTGAATCATGAATAAAATTCCATGTTACTGTTTTCATGTGAAAGTTGTAACAATGTAAGCTTCATTGGTTTGAAACCCTTTGGATAATTTACATAGTGTCCATTCTGAAGAAGCTTGTTGGTCAAATAAGTCTACACAAACTAAAACATGTCCATGTTGCTTATTAATTCTTATTAAGTAGCTGTTTTCTGCAAGATCACCACTTTCTATTGATGGAGTTTTTAAAACAACTTCAAAAATAATGAAGAAATAATTACAAAGACCCTAACAAACATTGCTCACACTAGATCTTATAAAGTTAAGCATTTTACAAATTAACAGTAATCATGTGATTGGTTTTAATATAATTTACAAATGTTAATAACATAAGTCAAATAAATTAATATATGACTCGCATCTTTATACTTTTTATTTAAGAAATTACATTTATAGCAAAATAATAATTGCATAGATTAGAATTGCTGAGCCTTGAACATTCAAAAGTCTGAATTTGTTCCTTATGCCTAAATTCTTTTATTATTTGGTAGGTATGCTGCAAAAATTACCCCCCTGTCAAAGACTAATGTGAAAGGCATGTAATCCAACTCCTTATGTTGTCAGTCATGCATTAAAATGCTGGTCAGGTACTTTGTTCAGCTTTAATTCTTTTGTTATGTCAAAGCTGGATGCTATAAATACCACAACTTGAGTATAGAGAGAGCAAAGCTTTGTTCTCTTTTAAGGAGGTTATGAGGTGTTCTGATGAGCTCAAATATATTGAGGTAAATAAGTTGGTAAACAGACAATCTTAGACATTCTCTAAACAGGCACTTTATGCTGTGAAAGTTATTATTTTTGAAATTTCCATGAAATTTCAGTACCTTTGTTTCAAGCCAAGACTGATTTTATATCCTGTGGTTAAAGAAAAAGGTCACAAGAAAATCTTTTGTCCAAAACCACAGGTCTGTTAGAGATATAGCACTGTTATTACTGCTAATAAACATTACTTAAAAACTAGTTATTGATTGACATGTTTAGACTTGTGTAAGGTATTTCAGTTATCTTTTACTCTACTTATTTTCACTGCAGTAAACAAACAACCAAGGAAGGTGTCTGGTAGATTTAACATGCAGTGTTCTCTGATGCAAAGCTAAGCAAAATGACTCAAACTCATGTTTTATTAATGTGGCTCAACACTGTTACTGTGTTTTGATTGACAGGTGTATGATGGAGAGAATACTACATCCCGTCTTCTTGGCAACTTTACACTTGATGGAATGATGGGTCGTGTTATCAACAGTACATCCAATCACTTATGGCTGGAGTTCAACAGCAATGCCTCTGGAACGGATCAGGGCTTTCGCCTTACTTACACAAGTGAGTTAATTCCACGCTTTAGTGATATTTTTTATAAATTAGGGGAAGCACTATAATTTTTTTAATTGATGAAACAAAAATAGATTATGATTGACATGGTTCGCATTTTTGTTTTTCACATAAACAGTTTTTACATTTTTATTTATCCACAAAAATACCCTTTCCTAAGCTCTTATTAGGAAATTTTTTGCGACTACAACCTTTTTTATTGAAATTTAGAATGATAAAGTTTTTATGTTTCCCTCTTCCTGGATCCTGGATATCTTTTGTGTATTAGTCAGGTGAATTTCAGTGCTAATATATGTTGCTGAGTAGACCTGGTCACATGCCCTACATGATAATTTTGGAATATTACATAGTTTTTCCTTTAATATAACAAGTAAACTGAGGAAAACGGTTGGTTTTCTGCTCTATTTCAGTTTTCTAATTTAACAGGCATTGAAAAAGGAAATTAGGACATAAATGCTTTAAACAGGCTCTCATTCTGGCTCACAAACACACACCTACACACATTCATTTAAATGGCTTTAAAGAGAACCTGTTAAAAACTTCAGAGCAGCCGTTGTATAAGTCAAAGAGGCTATTAAAGGAGCATTTATCTGCGAGTCATTTAAAGAAGGTGAGAATGACACATCTGGAGTGGTAGAGCAGCTGAACGAGTGAGACAAACAAATGAGGGTAAATGGGATATGGATATTATAGGTGCTCTGTAAGTCAGTAAAACCATTAAACTACCCTCAATCTGTATGACATTATACTAAAAAAGGTGACATGTTCTTCAGAGTTTTTGCTTTTAACAGAGGAGATGGAGCATATATAAGAGTGATTGATAGATTAGGGCTAAAACATACAAAAAGAGAGAGAAACAAGAAGGTTCATGAATGTCCAATGTTAAAGGATGTTTTAATGTAGCAATAAGAAATGACAGAGCATCTATACGAGACAATAACAAGAAAGGTTAACAGAAGTGAAATACATCTGTTTAACGGATAAAGGAACAGATTGACATTTACAGACATCCTGCTCAAGCTCATGTAAATTTAAAGTAAAAGTTTCTTGTTGTGTAATAGTTTCCATTGAAGAGTTGTTTGAATCATTGCCCATTTGCATAACAAAATCTTAAGAAATCTAGTTTTCATTAATATCTTAGGCATTTTAGCTCAAAAAATAATCTCGATCTTTGTGAGTTAGTAGTTTAGATGGGTGGGTGGGTGTGTACACTTTTGAGTACATTTAAACTTTGAAATGTTAAAAATGGTCATATAAGTAGAATACCATAACATTTTTAAGCACTTTTAATACTTCTGTTTCTCTCGAAGAATTTATGGTATTTAACAACAGATCAGTTGTTTTTTGACGATATTTGTGTCTGAAACAGAAATATCAGATGAAAATATAAACACTATGTGTGTGTCACTTCTCCCTCTTGTGTCTCTTTGTATATATGTTTTTTTTAGGTTTTGATCTGGTTCGCTGTGAGGAGCCTGGAGTTCCCAGTTATGGGTATAAAATCCAGGACGATGGGCATTATGCCAATACATTCGTCCTGTACTCCTGCAACCCTGGGTATACCCTACATGGCAGCAGTACGCTTACCTGTCTGAGTGGTGATAGGCGTGTCTGGGACAAACCACTTCCTTCCTGTATTGGTTAGTATGCAAGCAAACATGTAGATATCATTGGATAAATAATATATATAATTTTTATATATAAAATAATAATTTAATTTTTATCCTCTGGGCAGTTTTTGTGTAGTTTAACAATAAATTAAGCAAGGAAGAGTGACAGTAGCTGGATTCAGTTTGTAGGCTGCAACACAATGACTCAAAGACATTGAGTAGGCAAATATGTGAGTCAACACAGGCAAATACTTTGCAAAGAGCTTATGGGGACTGATTCAGCACTGTGGCAAATATTTGTAATGGTACTACTACAAGTCCTTTGCATAAAAATTGGTCTCTCTGCTTCATCGGTAAACACAAGGTTATCTGTTTTTTGACAATAAATATTTCAACAGTCAACATTAGGTCCTCTGTTGATGATATAAAGTTAGCTCTCTTCGAAAGAAATGTCTGACAGTGTCATTGTATGGTGATGTTATTCTCAAGTGAAAACAAAATAATCTGACATCCAGAAAAAAATCCACAATGTAAAAATAAAAATATAATTTACATGCAGTCTACTAAACATGACTTGATATTTGTTCATGAAATCCTTGCTGGCAATTAGACTTTTCTAGAAAAGTGTCTTGTAAAAGTTTTTAAACTTGTTGAATTATTTCATATTTTGTGTTATACAGTCACAAATTTTTCATTGTGAGTTTTTTTAAATGCTGGTTTTGAATATGATGACCCAACACCAAGTAGAGCATAATTATAAAGTGGTAAGAAAATGGACACATGGCCATCAATTTCTTTTATGAAGTTCTTATTACTGGAGTTTGGATATACAGCAAGGTTCTCAAACTCCAGTCCTCAAGGGCCGCTGTCCTGCAGGTTTTAGATGTGCCATAGGTACAAAACACTGGAATGAAATGGCTTAATTACCTCCTCCTTGTGTAGATCAGTTCTCCCAGCCTTGCTAACGACCTAATTATTCTATTCAGGTGTGGTGCAGCAGAGGCACATCTAAAAGTTGCAGGACAGCGGCCCTTGAGGACTGGAGTTTGAGACCCCTGAATTATACAGTATATTCAGCTCCTCTGAGTGAATACATTGAGAACCACCATAATACCGACAAGTCGTTCAAGGTTTTACTCTTCAAATTTTACTCGTATAGTTATTTTACTCATTGCTTTTTATTCTTCGTATAAAAAAAAAAAAAGCTCCAGATAGCACGATTCTGTCATGGTCAGCTTTTTACAGCAGAGATTATATTTTAAGAGTATTGTGCAATTTTAGCTAAAATACTATTTTGCATGTAGGTCAGAAAGTAACATTCTGGGCTCATCTGGCTGTAACTGCAATGTCTCCAATATGGGTTATGGTAAACTGCAGACAGAAATCTGCAGTTCTGATTTATTTAAATAAGACAGTTCTGTCTGCAACATTTAACCTGTAGAACATAATGTGAAAGTAAACTAAGAGCCAATTTCAGCTGAATTTGGATTCAGTATCTCTAAAAAATTTAACTTTTCACAAAATAATTTTTAAAAAGTTATATTGTGCTTCTAAATGTAAATCCATGTTGTTTAGTCAAAGTTGCTTGTTCTTGGTTATTACAAACAAGCTTTAAACTAAGTTAATAGTTAAGACTGCACAAACAGAATGTAAAAATTTCTACAGGTATATTATATAGGTTTAGTTGGTAATTGAAACAGTCCAGGGACTTAGCATGACAAAGTAAACATAAACATGGAAAGGTATTTGAAGTTTTGGCTGCAGGATATCCAGTTAGATCCCATATCACTGACTAATTGCCAGGAGTGTCTGACCAGCATTTGGTAAGTTGAATTGCTCCATTGTTTCTAACAGAATTTTAAGTCCCTTAAGTAATGTACTAGTAAAAATGTATGTCTGCTTTGTCCAGAAATACTTTTACTTTTTGTATTTTGTAGAAAAACAATTTTCTGGAAGAATGTCTGCCATACCTGATAGATGCAGGAGCATTGCACATATTGAAAACCAAACTTTGTAACAATAGGCCTGTGCTTTATGGGGTGGGACCCAGCCTGATACAGTTGCTGATGGCAACAAGAAGAATGTGCATCTGTTTATGAGTGAAGGAGTGAACTGAATGCATTTGGATGACAATAGATTTTGGCTTTTTATGGAATTTGATTAAAACTGTTTTTCTCAGTCAGTTATCATTAATTTCAGGTGCTTTATCCCTGCCTTACTTTAGCTAATCCAACAACCAATACTTAATGGCTTAACCCGGGATAATCTATTGCCTTAGCGCCCACTCCATTGTTCTTTCTGTTTGTTTTGCCTCCTGTCTGACTGTTTCCATCTATGTCTGCCTTATTGTCTCCCACATCTGAGCATATTAGCATAGAGATCATGAAATGGTCTTGCCCCGGGCTTTTGCTCTGCTGTCTCTCTCTTTTTATCGCCTACATGTAGTCAACAGAATGTTTCTTTTACCTCTGTTGGCCTCTTTTCTGCCATGGTTGTTTGCCCCTGTTTATAGCTCATCTGATGTTTTCTACAGACCAGTCAGATATTACACCATGACCATTTTCAAGTGAAGATTTCATTGATATTGAGTGATTGCTAGATGTCTGGGTCAGAGAATCTCCAATATTTTTTGGCCTATAAGGTGTTTGTGATCTGCAGTGGTTCACACCAACAAACAAACAAGCTCTGCTGTAGCTCACATTGCTGAAGAAGTTAATCTAGATGGGACTGCACAGCTGCTGACCAATTAGTGTGAACATGTCCACCACCAAAAGTGACAAAATTGATCAACTGGGCTACAGAACTGGATCATGGAATAAAATCTTTTCATGAAAACTATATTTCCTGATGGGTGGTGTCTATTTCAGCAGGATAATGCCACAAAGTTCAGAATATAAGGAAAAATAGTTCAGAAATCTTTTGAAGAGCATAACAGAGTACGAGCTACTGACTTTAACTCCAACCTCAGATCTTGGTTCAGTTGAGCATCTGTAGGAAGTTATCTTGTCAATGGAGGCCCCACCTCTCAACTCACAGGACTTAGAAGGTCTGGTGCCAACATCTGGTACCAAAACACACTTTCAGGGTTTTCATTAAGTCAGTGCTTCAAAGTGTTAGGGCACTTTTGACAGCCAAAGAGGGATCTACAGACACCAGCAGATGTCTGGTGTCTGTAGATCCACGTGGATGTGGTCACTAACTCTTTTCAAATTTGATTTTTTATTACTGGATCAGGCTTAGAAAAGAGCTTCCATCTATAGATAGCTGTACTTTTCTGTTTTATACCAGTTTTATATGATAACTATCTTTCTTGTTGTGATTTGTCTTAATCAACAGTGACTAAGAAAAACATCAGAGTGAAATGATTCTATTCAGTGTTTTTTTGTGTGTGTGTCCTTGTTTTGATTTTCACATTTGACTGTGTATCTATTTACATCCTGTCCAAGGTAATGCAAAGAATGTAGGTTGTCATGGTATTGTAGGTCGTAGGGCAGTGAGATGCAAGTACACAGAACACACATACATAAAATCCTGCTCTGTACTAAACGGTTTTCTTATCAGCAGGGATCTGCTGGCTCAATGAGCCACCGAGGATTTTGTGTACAATATCTATGATTTTGAATCTGCCTGCAGCCTTCCAGTATTTTCCCCTTTGCCTTTAGACTAAAAATAACCAAAGAATAAGATAAGACTCATGTCTCACTTGTGCTTGAAGCAGCATTTTTTCCCCTGACTTGTAAACAATATGGAATAATTCTTATGGGACAACAGGCCTCAAAATTTTTCACTAACCTTGAAATACAAAACCAAGGTGGATCTAATGAATTAAACATTTAAAAAAAATCTGATTACCACGTAACCCAACCTTCACACCTTACATTTATTTTCAGGAAAATAGTAAAGCATATCTCTTTAGATACGAGACCGCTTAACTTCCTGGACCTGAAGTGTTAGATTTTGACACACCGCTCACTTAATGGAAGATGACCTAAACTTATTGACATACACTCACTTGCTACTTTGTTTTGGTTTTACCTCGTTAGCAAAATGATGCTCCCCATTTTGCTTTCAGAACTGCCTGAGCAGTTTGTATGTTATGCAATTCTCCTGAGGCTCGTTTGTCAGATTAAAAGTACCTTTTGAAAATTGACAATATTTAAGCAGGTGTTAATCATACTTTTCATTAAGCCCACATTTCTGATTTTAAAGATAGTATTTTTATTGATGTGATGTTATATTCTAATTTTAAAGGTCATATTATTGTTAACTATGAACAGAATATCATAATTAACAGAAATAAAGACATAATTAATGTGTTTCACTTAGTGATAAAGTTCCTCAAATAAATTAACTTTTCTATAATATTCTAATTTATTGAATAGGTCTGTAAATTCAAGAAGGCATTGAAAACATTTCTCTGAGATTTTCGTCCCTATTGGTATGATGACATCATTCAATTGCTGCATATATTTCAGTTGCACATCAGGGATGTGAATCTGTTGTTCCATCAACTCACAAAGACAATAAGTTGGATTGAGATCTGGTGACTAGTGATGGGTAAATGAGGCGTCATGAAGCGTTTCGACTCATAGCAAAACTGTTTTCATACTGTGTCGATACTGCATCACTGAATACTGACACCTGCTGGACATTAAAAATCCCTACAGGCAACATAATTGACAGACTGATTTAATGACCTAGTCTATACAATAAGATTTAAGTCATTGTATTATATTGTATATTGTATATTGTATTATGTCATATCTTCAGTTAAATTCAAAATATATTTGATATTCTTCGATACAGTCAATAAATATTGTGAACATGTACCAAGTGATGAAAATTTAAGTGAAAGTGTTTGGAATGAGGATGCTTGTGGACTGTTTTGTTTTTTTTTTCCCCCACACATTTTCATTAAAAAAACTTAGTTTTTCCAACATTTTGAAATTTAGTCTGTTACGCTTTTTTGACACAACTTCTCCTGCTGTAGAAAAAAATTAAGTAAACCATACATTTATATGAAATAATTTATAAAAAGCAACCGAGTAATTTGTAGAATGGCTGTATACCTGAGTTTATCCTAGGTGTATCTGGGACTTCATTCTGATGCCTGGCCCTATAATTACTCAGCATTGAGGAGGTGAATTTATTTAAATAAGGCAGTTCTGTCAAACATATGCAACACTTAACCTGCAGAACATAATGTGAAAGTAAACTAAGAGTCAATTTCAGCTGAATTTGGATTCAGATAAACCAAGCAGAAACTGAAAAGAACCGGATGAAACAACAACGAAATAACCAATACCTTATTTTCTGATGTAAGATCAAAATGGTCCCAAACTACGAAACCTTTCGTTTGCCTTGAGGCTGCTCCATAGTTGACACTGTACCGTAAAAGATCAAGAATTATTTTTGGCAAATGCATCCCGTTGACAGATTCGCTTCCTTGTAAACACAATTTGGCGCGCCAGTGTCATTTCAAAACAGTTCCTGTATCGGTCACATGACTTGCTGAAAGCAACACCGACACGGGGTTTTGTCTAAGGGCTTGACGCATGCGCCGACACATCGATGTTGCCAGACCCATCACTACTGGTGACTGTGGAAGTCTATTTAGGACAGTCAACTCATTATCATATTTAATAAACCAGTTTGAGAGAAAATGACCTCTGTGACATGGCTATTCATCTTTAAAACCAACCAGAATACAGTAGCTAGTGTCAGGATGGATCCAGGATGGATCCATGCTGTGGATTCATGATGTTTACGCTGAATTCAGACCTTACCATCTGAATGACAAAACTGAAATTTAGACTCATTGAACCAGGCAACATTTTAGCAACCTGTTAATGACCAATTTTGGCCTCAATTTTCTGTTTTGGGGCTGACAGGAGTGGCCTCACTATGGTTTTGTACGACTGCTCAGAGTTAGCGTTAGACATACTTGGGCTGTAACAGTTGGTTTCTTGAGCTACTGTTGTCTTTCTCTCAACTCAAGCCAGTCTGCAAGGAATTTTTTTCCACATAACCACTCTTAACTGGACATTTCTTGATTTTGGACCATTCTCTGTAAACTTTTCAAGATGGTTGCACAAGAAACTCTCAGTGGATCAGCAGTCTCTGAAACTACTCAAACCAGACCAAAGTTAATCTTCTTTTCATTCTGATGTTCATTTTTATCCTTAGAAATCGTCTTCACTGTATCCAGATGCCTACATTTTTCTGCTAAATGAGTTGCTAGCATGTGATGGGCTTATTTACTATTTGTGTTTGCAAATTTTCTGGCAAATGGTAAATACACATATATTTGACACAGTTGTATTTTTCTGTTATTAAAGTATTGTTTATCTTCTTTACTTTAGAAATTTCTAACTCAAAAATAACCTTTCTTTGTGCTGTTTTTGTAGCGGAGTGTGGAGGTCACATAACTGGAGCAGTGTCGGGACGGATTCTTTCCCCTGGATACCCGGCTCCATATGACAACAACCTCCACTGTACCTGGACTATAGAGGCAGACACAGGCAAGACTATCAGGTGATTATAAAGCAGTTGTGTATGCTGTGTCACACTCATGCAACATGCACAATTTATACTAAAATTGAGGAAACTTGAAATAAATAAATAAAAAAGAACGAGTGCTGAAGAATCTAAGCAAGTGCGCTAACTGTTGGGTTTCTTGATTCTGCCTTCTGGCTGTTCACAGCCAGCCAGTCAGTAGGGGTAATAGTAGTAAGCTAAAAGGGTAAACACTAACAAGATTGTCAGTAATTTTTATCTTTACTAATAAGAATTTTTTTTTACTTTCAAAGCCACTGCTGTGTTTAAGAGTGCTCTTCATTTTTTGTTATGCCACCATTGCATTTTTCAACACAGTATGGTAGCTGCTGGCAGGTATGCATACTCACATGCTAGGAGTGTGTCTCTTGTTCATTTCATTTTTGTTGAAATAATTTTTCCTCTGTGTGTTTTTTCAGCCTCCACTTCATTGTCTTTGACACTGAGGTTGGCCATGATATTTTGAGAGTTTGGGATGGTCCATCTGGCTCTTCAGACGGTGGGATCCTGTTGAAAGAATGGTCTGGCCCAGCCTTGCCTGAAGATAGCCACTCGACTTTCAACATCCTTACTCTACAGTTTGATGCTGATTATTTTATCAGCAAACAAGGATTTTCTATACAGTTCTCTAGTAAGAAACTTAAATTTAAGTTGGACTCATCAAAATATGGCCTTGAATTAAACTGAAAATGTATCATGGCCTCATGAAATCACTGGTGTTTACCATCTGCTGTAATTTATGACCTATATCTCTTCTCTATAAAGAAAAACCAATTACTGACTTAGCAATTTCATTACCTAATTAGCAAACTCAAGCAGCTTTAGGTTATCTTACAAACCCAATTTACATTAGAAATATAATAGTTAATATAGCACTAATACAATATATAATAGGATTTCTGGAAAACCTCCAGTTAGAGAACCAAATGAGACATTTAATGCATCACCAGGAGACCCAGGCATGTTAAGTAGACTACTGAGGGGAGCCTCCTGAGACCTATGGTTCAATTTTGGATATAACACATCCTCCTTAAAGCAGACTATGCTTTCAAATAAAGGAACTACAAGATTTATTTTAATATTATGTAGAGTCTTATGGTGAATCTGAAACTTACCAGGTTTGGCATATATATACTATATATAGTATATATATATATATATATATATATATATATATATATATATATATATATATATATATATACACAACTCCTGTACTCTCACATACATTTTCATTGGCCAGTACAACTTTGCTTACTCTTTGTAAGCCTCTGTGTCATTTATTGTGAACAGTACTCAGATGCACAAGGCTGTCATTTGTAAAACACAGCATGAATATTTACACTCAGTACATTTTATCTCTTGTTCTCCTCTGCATTCCCCCATCCACCCCAAATTTATAACAATAAATATTTACACACCCTGACATGGTAATCAAAGGACTGCTATTCCATTACTATGGTAATGATTCCTTATATTTACCTCCATGTTGATTTAGTAAAGCATTGCACTTATTTAAATAGGCAAAGGTTTTTGGATTCAATTAATATTACAACCGACCTTCCCTACAGTTTTATCCTGTCTTGTCTTCTGTATACTATGATCATTAAACTGACGAAAGAAGTAAACTAGTACAGCTTGGACATATATTTTAAGATTTATTAAATAATTTTGAAGATGTAGGTTTGAATAAAACACTAACAAGTGACTATTTGTGATGGTGGATTGATATTGTTTTTTGTAATGGAGGATCCATCTATTAATCCATGCTATTTTACTTGGTAGATCTTCAAAAAATCTAGCCTATGATAATACTGCAATGTTACATAATACACTCTCTGGCATTTGCCCCAAAAGTCTAATTCTTTTTAAAGCTTTGCAGCATAAAATGCCGTTTGACTGATATTTAGCAAATGATTGTAATTATAGACAACACGGTAAGTAACTTATTGAAGGATGCGGTGCAGGTGTGTTTTTTTAGAGAGAAGAACATAGTTATCGGTGGTTGTTATCGCTTTTTTTCTCTTCTGGGCAAAAGAATTCTTATAAACCGACATGCCACCATCGATTATGTTAAATCTGGCAAGCTGTTTTACGTACATGTACATATTACCCGCAAAGTTATTGACACACAGGTAGAGAAGAAGCGGAGAGACTGTTCAGCCAATCAGAATGCAGAACACAATGCACAATACAAATTCGCGAAGCAGCAAGACCACGGAAGGTGAACCGCGGAAGGTGAACCGCGATATAGCGAGGGTTCACTGTAATTCAGTAAAATTTGATGAGAATATGCCAGTTACCAATATTTCTTCTTCTTTTTTTTCTTTTTTTCTTTTTACTTTGCAGCCACAACAGCAACATCCTGCAATGACCCCGGTATCCCTGTAAACGGTTCTCGATATGGAGACAGTAAAGAGCCTGGTGACAGCATGACCTTCCAGTGTGACCCAGGCTATCAGCTGCAAGGCCAAGACACCATCACATGTGTACGAATGGATAACAGGTTCTATTGGCAGCCGGATCCACCAACCTGTATGGGTAAGTGTAAAGCATACTGCAGATTATTACCCTAATTGCCAAAAGACTTCATGAACATTCAAGATTAAAGAGTACTGCAATGATATTAGAAATATGTATAAAATCCATTCATACCAAGCAGAGAATTTCTTCTCTAGCTAAGAAGGGAAGATAGTTCTGCGGAAAAAAAATTGCTCCTGCTCATATTTCTTCCTTCATTTCTTTTTTAAATATTTTTGATCATCAGAAAATTTAGAGTGCATCTTTCAAATTATAATTTCATTTATTAGGTGAAAAGCTATTTAAATGTAGTAAGTAGGAACATTGTGGATAACTGATCAGTCTTTTCCAGTGCTTTGGAGGAATTTCAGCTCATTCCTAATCATAAACAGTCTGTTGAAAGATTCTAACGGAGATTTATTTAGATTTAATCTAAACTTTGATTAGGCCACTCCAAATTCCAGTACAATGACTATGTTCCCAAAAGTCTTGGAGAGCATCTAATTTTCATTTTGACTTTGGAACTCATGGATTCCATTTTTCTCCTATTTTTCTTTATTATTTAAACATTAACACTGAACCTAGTGGGGGACATGGGAACTGTAGTTCTCCAGAAGTTTTCTGGGCTATTATGTCACCTCCTAAATAAGTGATTGAACTGATTTTGAGGTCATTTTTGGAGGCAGACCACTCATGGGAGGATCCACTACTGTTCCATGCCTTCATTTGTGGATAACAGCGCTCTCTATAGTTTGCAGAAGTCTCTAACCCTTAAGAACAGCTTTGTGGCTGTATCCAGAACGTAGATGTTATTTTCTGTGTTTCTCATACATTCTTGAAATTATTTTGCTTGGGGCGTGATGTGTTGTTTTTTGAGCTCTTTTACTGTGCTTCATGTTGTCAGACAGATTCTATTGTACATGCGTTTGGATTTTACATGTCTGGTATTTATTTACTGTTGATCTTGTGGCTAGATTAATTGTGATTAATCACAGTTGGGTGTATTTAATTTTTGCCAAGGTGGGAAAGTTAATCATAGATAAAATCCTCATTTTTATTTACTCAGGCTGCTTTGTCTAATTTTAAAATTTGTATGACAATTTGAAAAATGCAGTGCGATAAAAGGAGGTAAATACTTTGTTAGGAGTGTAGCAAAGCCTGACAAATCTACAAAGACCAAACATTAATTGTAAGATGGACCTAGGAAGTGTAACTCTGTTTAAATGGAAATCTAAAAAATATTTTAATATCATGAAAATAAGATTAGAAGATTAAGTGACTGATATTTAAAAACTTAAATGCAAAAAGGCATAAAAATACACAGTTGTTTGCACATGTTAATATGCCATTGTTGAACTCCACAATATATGTGGCAGAGTGGAAATATTTACATCTTTATAATTAAATGACATATAAAATAGCTGCAGCTAAACTCCTGTAAGAGGTGAGCAACAAGCAACCTGTGGAATGACGTTGTTGCACATACTGGTTGTTCTTAATTTAGAAATACATTGTCCTCTACCAGACTGGCAGGAGATTAAACCACCCATGGGTAAGGTAAGAAGAATCTTTGACAATACTGAGAGCTTTCTTCTTAAATCTATCCTCTGAAATGGTCTCCAAAGACAGGATTGAGACTTCAGTGACTCCCTCTGCCCTTGTCACCACACTTTGTAGAGGCTTTCTGTCATTAGCACTGTGGTTGCAATACCAAGAAGTGATGTAGGCTGTCACAATGAATAGCACCCCAGTGAAAGGTGGTGAAGGGGCACGAAAATGCCTCCACTGCTGAAACTTCTTGACAAAATGTCTAGAGTTCAAACATCAGGTAAAAACTTTGATACTGCCATTAAAAAGATCAACAGCTCACACTTATGTATCAAAATCTTAGATTACTTTCCCCTTTTTCCTTTCTCATTTATCATTACCACCTGGCAGAGTTGCTGCTATAGTGAAGCCCAGTGAGCTCCAACATCCCCGCTCTACACTTTATACACAGGATTCTGCGGCAGTTTGTTTATCCAGTTCGACGTTTTAGTGTCTTACTCCCCCTGCAGCTTTTTCTAACACATTTGAGTTTATTAGAAAGAAATTAACTCAACTAGAGATAAGAAATCTTAGTTACATAAATGTAGGACAAGCTGAGCTTGAGCTTAAAGCTAGAGCTTAAGACACATGTATGCATGTTTTTCTAACATGCATACATGTTGGAAAAACAAACATGTATGTAAAAGACAAGATGACACACACGCATATATATATATATATATATATATATATATATATATATATATATATATATATATATATATATACACATTAGAATGATGCAGAGGCAAAATGCTTTTATATAGGTTTCATAACTTGCTGCTCTGAGTTCAGTTTTTATGCCAATGCAATCAGAGTAGGTAAATGCTAAGTCAACAGTGATTACCATAAATGTCCTGACCTTCTAAATTTTTTATCATTCAAAGTCAAGAGGGAAGTATGACATCATCCATAGCTAAGAATGCATCATGAGTAGCATCAGTAAGCCTGTTAAATGACCTGATCACCTGAGTCCTTGTAGCAAGGCAATATGCAGATTGTCTTATATTGCTCAGCCTCCTTTTCTTTTTCTCTTTTTGAGCTGGCGCACTAAGGGAAAGTCCTCTAGCACCACTAGTGGAGCAAGAGTTTGCTTTATAACCTCGTAAAACAGAATGTGTTAGTTCAGAATGTGAACTAAATCTAAATTAATCTTTACTGCATCACTTGGCTTCATTGTCATCTCAGAAGGTTGAGTCCATTTGTTTTGATTTCTCATAATAAGACACATTACAAACTCCTGAAAGGGTGGTATTATATAAATTCAACCTTTTTATTAAACTTTATACCATGTTCTAATGTTATTCCTTCGTCAACAAACATATCTGGTGTGTAAACAAAGGGCCATCTATTTACCCAGAGCTCTTCCTTGGAGCTGCATTCTCATGCCGAGCTTCCGCCTCACAGAGCTTCTCCCTCCACTTATTTTATCTGCTCCTCCAGACTAGTGGCTTCAACAATTAGCAAACCCCTAGCGGAACTGCACATGAGCTGACTTTATTTTACGATCCACTTCTCAGTTCAACACTGATAAGAACAGTGAAAGATATAATGAGAAGCATTGTTGTGACTACATGCTGAAGGAGGAGTATGAGCTTCTTAAAGAAACAGAGGCCAATTTCAATGTATTAAATTACAAGTCAAATTTCTCTTTAAGTCATGTTTGATACAGTTTTATAACAATTGAAGGTAACATGGTTACATGATTGTTCTATAAAATGGCACTATGTGCCAGGAAAAATATATATTATCGCCCCTTCAAGCTCAATTCTCCAATGTAGACTGTTATTGTGCTGGTGTTTAGTCTGTCAGCAATTTGCAACTGTTAATACCCTTGTTTACCACTATTTCAATGATGATTATTTGTTTACACACGCCTGCCATCATGAAGACACCTCGGCATGTTATAAACTTCTATTTCACATAAACAAATTGCTGCTTGAGTGCATCTTTTTGTCTCTCTTGACATTATCTTTTCCCTGCTCCATGGCTTAATGTGGAATCACAGCACTGCCAGGGGTGATTTTCCCCCCACCCTAACTACCCCTAACCCCACAGTCTGTAACTAAATCTCACCATCTGTCTCTCTCTTACGCTGTTTCACAATCTACAACCACCTGTGGAGGTAATATTTGTCTTCAAGGTGTGATTTTCTCTTCTTTAACAAACCTCTCCTGTACTGTATGCCTAACTCATTTCCTCTCTTTCTTCCTTGTGGGGAAAGTTAGTGCACAACCAGGGCTTATCATCTTCCCAAATAACAAAATTCAAGACTTTAATCATCTCTTTCTCTTACTATTCTTTATTTCTCCAGCGACCTGTGGGGGTAATGTCAGTGGTCCTTCCGGTGTGATTCTGTCTCCAAACTACCCTCAGCCTTACCCTCCTGGGAAAGAGTGCGACTGGAGAATCAGAGTCAATCCTGACTTTGTCATTGCCCTTATCTTCAAAAGGTAAGTTGATATTCTGCTGTAATTTCAGGTGTCATTGATGTATTTTGGAACGCTTGACGCTCCTTGTGTGTCTTTTTAGAGGGATTCTTCACAAAAAACCTCCATAGCCCCATTAATTTAGAAAATGTGAAAAAATTTAATGAGATGCAGAAGTTTTCCTAATATTTTACTTATTTCCTCAGACCACCACCTTTGCTTTACAGTTAAGTTCAACATTATTCATGGTCGATTGAACTTGTAGTAGTCTTTTAATTTCATCAACATTTTTCTACTTACTGGAGGTAATATGAAGATTTTGGAAAGGTCCAGCCAGAGTCCCAACTTCAATGCAATAGACAATCAGCAGAGGAAGCTAAAGATCTTTAGCAGAGGAAGCTAAAGATCAAGGTGAAGGCAAAAACCTGAAAGACATGCAGCTCACCAAGATATTGTCAAGACATTTATTGAAACACACAAAAATATGTTTGTCAATTATCATAAGAGTTTCATTAATGTGACGGTAATTCTGTTCTTTTTCTTTAATTATTGGAAGGGATAAGATCCTCTTTTAGGTGCCATTTTTATAAAAATCTAAACTGCTACTCATGTTATCTTTTGAGATATTCATGTCTAATTTACTATTAGAAACAACCTTCTTGGTTGATTTAAAATAATTTAAAATCTAAACCTGCCAAAGGTAGAAATAATTTTGTACTTGATCACAGTAATTTATTTATTCTTTTAAACAAAGTGAGGTAACACCACTTGTAGTCGCAAATTAATACATGGCCTTTTTACCTCTTAGGTACTTCTGACAGGACCACTGTGCTTTTCTTGCGGCAAAATGCTGGCTCTGCTGGAATAATTTAAACTCTGGAGATTTAGCAAGTAAAGCATAATAACAGCAGCTTTGCTTAAAATTACTGACAAGTCAGACAGGTAATTCTGCAAACTACAGATTGATTTTTTCCTGAGTAGATCTTAGCTGATTTATTTTCTTGCCTACCCATCTCCTATACCCTTCTTTTGGGATTGTGAAATCGTTCTAGCTCTGTTTCATGTCTGTTGTAGTTCATTCAGCAGACTACAACATATCTATTTCTGCATTGAAACTTCAACCAAGTTCTTCCTTTTCTTGCTTCAAATTTAATGTTGTGCTGTATTTTTGGACATTTAACCACCAATGGTTTACAAGTCATTGACTTAAGATTCAAAGTCAAAAAGGTAGAGGTGAATGGAGTGGCCAAAAAAACAAAAAAAAAAATACTCAAGAGTAAAAATGTTTTAGTAGAAATGCTGCTGAAGTATTGGCTAATTGTTGGTCGTAATATCTGATTTAATTTTTACAAAATTATGTCCATCAGGTCGAGAAAAATAAGTCTTGTGGCTATTCTAGTTTTTCAGTAAATGGGAACAAAATATCAAATTCAGGCTGAAAAATAATTTCCAAATCAAATTATTTTACAATTATTTTAGATTTGTTGGTTTACAAGCTTTTGAAACCAACATTGCAGTGACAATGTATAGTTTTCTTTGTAAATTCACTGAACTTCCCCATGGCTTAACAAGCCCAAGATAAAAAACAATATTAAAACCAAGATGCTTCCTTGTGCGTATACAATAAGTCTCACTTTCACATAAACTGGAAGAGTGTCTGTCTGTGGTGTATTTCTGTTTAAAATATGCTTGTTCTTCATTTAGTAAAGTAATTGAAGGTAGATAGAATAGCCAAACACTACAATGAATTTAGTTTAAATTAAATTTCTTCAAAATAAATGTACTCTAGTAGTAAAATGTAGTGTGCATTAAAACTACTCCTTGAAGAATTTTTTTAAAGGTTACTCAAAAAATGCATGTGATTAAATGTGACAAGTTAGTACCCACCTCTGCACAAATGTTAGGCTCTATCCTAACCATTTAACTTCAAAATAATTTCTAAATTGTTCTTTTTTATCCATTCTCTGATTTGGTGATATGTCATGTATGAAATAAAAATAGATTTAGAACACGTTATGCAAAGATGAAAAAGATGATGGAATAAATGATGATTCAGTTGTTTTTTTTATCAGTGGTTTCTCTATAATTCCCAGCTTAACAGTATAGGAGCACACAAAGCTACATAAAAGATTGAGGTGTGTATGAAGTTATATTAAGCAAACTTACAGATCATCTTCCACTGAAGACATGAACATAGCTTGAAGACACGAAAAGAGTGCGAGTACGCTTCCTTAAACAAGCATAATAGATATCGGGGCTACACAAAACTTGTTAATTACATTTAATACTCAAAATCATCCTTGCATTTTGAGATTTCACCCAATCAGATGTGCCTGTTTTGAGCTCATATGGAATGCGTTGTTTTAGGGCCATTTTTCGATTTATGCAAATAAGCTGCAGCTGGCCTAGCCCTCCCAACGCAGTGTTTACATTAGCACCTCAGACACATGAATATAGCTTCAAGCAAACTCACAGTGGTAAACCATAGCTCTTTCACCCCAAAGCAAACCCAGACACAGAAGAAGTGGAGCCTCCTGCACAACAATCAAGCCACAACCACTGAAGGATTAAATGCTGCAGATCTGATGCACACTTATATCATTATTAATTCTCCATCCTCTCCATGGTCTAATCATCCATTTGGCGTCTGCCAGGACTTTCCGTTTCTGTAGAAGAGCCAGACTCAGAAAGGGTTATCTCCCATTGGCCGTTAGATTGCTCAACACCAATAATTCCTCTACTAAGACTGTCTGAAAATTTCTGAAAAGTTATATATGTTTAGTAATACATTATCGGACTGGTTCTAGAAGCAGGAGACACCCAAATGGAAGTACAGGAACATACAAAAACTGAATTTTGCTCAATACTTGACCTTTAAACTTAAACACCAACTAAAATATAAATGGGTGGGTGGATGGATGGATGAATAACAATAGGTTAATTTTTCCTCTCACTTTAAAACATAAGGCACATGAGGAATGAACAATGTGATTTCACCAATAAGGCCAGTCTTTAAATCCAAATTAGTTTAAAATAGAGGTAAAACATTTAGGGATTTTAAAATGTATTTTGTTCTAACAAAAATACTTCCATTCACCATTAATATTTTTATTTATATTTAATATTTAATGTTTTTAATAAAATTTTTGTAGATATCCTGGCTTAATATGGACCCTCACTGAATCAAGAAAGATCTGTCTCCTGAGAGATCAAGCACAGTTTATGTTAAATAACATGCAGTGTAAGATCATTAAGGTAACTAATAACCTAGTCTTTGAGAAGTTTTCTTCACTCCTCAGGGACCGCTGCTTAAAGGCATTACATCTGCCTTAAAAGCTCCTTTGAAATCCTCTTCCTACATAAGTTACCATGGTAGTGTCAAAACAACGTTTTAGTCACACTGGCCATAAGATCCACAAAGCAAGCTCAGTCTCAGAGAATGATACAACAGAAAAGTAACAGTCACCAATTCAGGTAAACTAAAAATATTTTCCCGCTTGTGGAAAACATAGCAACAATGTTTCATCCTGGTTTTTGGGTAAAAACCAAGACTCCTGTGCAGAGTGTATGTCTGTATGTATGTATGCGTGTATTGTTTATTTACATTTTTATTGCTAATTACTGCACATTGGTGAATGTTTTAAGTCCCAGTCAGTAGTTCATCAAAGTGAGTCTTGGATCTTCAAATGAAGCAAAGCAGATAAAACCAAAGACGACTTTCCACAGATTGCCAAAGGAGAAAAATGACCCAATTTTGACTTCATGTTTTGCAGCTTGAAAGATAAATCCCTGCTGATGTGACATTGAGACACTTTTATTTTACATTTTGTTTTGGCTTTGCTTTATGTGTTGCATAAGACTTCTTTGTTATTATTTTATCTTCTCTTTTTAAATGTATTTCACACATGAAACAGAAAAGACATTTTAACCTAATTACTACTGGCTCAGATTTTCTTTTTACCATGTTCCTTTTTTGTAAATCAAGTTAATTCTCACTTCGATAATAAACCAAGCTCATTCAATTCATTTGATTGTCCACATGTGACCCTGTTTTTTTTTCATGCAAAGCAAAGAAAATTAAACAGATGTGCTTTAGAAATACACACTTCAAGTGAACACTTGTAATGGATATTATTACCAGTTTTTGTGTCTATCTACTTTTTTTTCCAGAGCATGTAATTAATTATATTGAAATTTAATTTAAATTTCTACACTTTGATTAACAGCCTGTAATTCACAACTAGGTTTCAAGTTTTAATTGACTGTTGTTTTATTCTTGTGTCATGGGAGATTATTGCGCTGCTCCATTTCTTCCCAGTGAGATTTCTATGTTCCTTTCATGACATTTAGCAGCTTTGGTATTCAACCCCGAATGCATCACTAATGCACAAGGTATTAGCATGGATCGGTTAATGCTTTTTTTTTTATGGAAAGGAGGCTTAGGTGCAGTTAAGCCCATTTAGTACCCGATAGAAACACAGGTCTTAAAATGGAATACTCCATGCTCTTTCTTTAACTTTGGTAACATCTGCATATGTTGAGTTGTCCAATGTTTTTGTGCGTGTGTAGGGGGGTGCATGTGTGTGCTAAGTTGATTAAAAATGGTATGTATAAAACAGCAAATAATGCCCTACATTTTTCCAATAGCTTATATTTCTATACATACAATTGCTTATAAAACACTGTTTAATATATTTCAAATGAAAACATGAATACAAATTTTGCTAATTTTCTGTTAGTGAGGAAAACAGAACATAAATGTTTGTTTTCTGGATCAACTCAAACATTTACTTTACCAATCCAAAATTTGGTACCTGTGAAACGGGATTCCAACCCAGGAATATGTTCAAAAGTTCTTCAGTATATTTGGTTTTGCTCAAAAACAGCATTTTTTATGTTTTTCACAATTCTTCCTGTTGTCAACCATATCGTAAATGTTGCCTTTGTTGCTTTTCTATTATTCAACTCTAACTACAAGTAGATTATTTGAAATTAGATTTTTATCAAAAGCACAGATTGCTCGCTAGAGAGCTATTATTTTGTTTCATATTGTACAACAAACATTTCTTTGTTCTGCAAATGCCATGCTTTTTATGAATTTGCAGCTCCAAATTTTAAATTCAACCAATACCTCTTCCATTATCTTTTAGAAAGGTATACTTGCATAGAAAGGAAAATAATTTTGCCTTTAAACCACCACGGAAAAATAGATGTAATGATATGTGTTTTCAAAACAAATGTGGGTTTGTATGTGTCAAAATGTGGACTTTTGTCATTTTACTCTCATGGACAAGATATCTTCATGCATGTACAAAGATAAAAAGATGCTGTCCATGTGTGATCCACTGAAACTTTAAAGACAAATGTTTGGAGTTGTTTAGATTTAGCAGTCTGAGCACATATTTGAGTATGGTTCAAACATTTGCACACACATCTTGAGATGTGAAAGTGAAAGTACATGTTGTCAAATTGTTACCTTTACCTTTTACAGACTATTTTGTGCATTTTGTAGCATCAGTTTGTCATTGTTGATCAATGTCAAATGTTTTTCATGTTTATCCTTTCACAGAGCATAGTGTTTATGTAAAAGGTCAGCAACATGATCAAATCCAAAATCCACACCAGCAGGAGTTACTGTTTCCTGCAGAGTATACTTGCACCAAAACGCATGATTTTTAATTCAGACTTTAGAGACAGCGACAAAACATGCATGCAGCATGCAAGTGGCTGTTCACCAATATATATTTCAATCAAATTTTATTCAGAATTTCAAACAACATTGGCCCTTTGTAAAGATTCAACCTAAATGTCTGCCTGTTAGGACGTAAGACGTACCTGTTATAAATACCTCTGATGTGTCTACCAGAACAAATGTATGGTGAGGTGGTGAAAAGTGTCATTTAGCAATGTGTCTACTGAAGGCGACAGCCACGTTTAGATTGGTGATTGGAAAATTGGGAGCCATGTCCCTGAATGCTCTACATTGCAGAAAGATATTATGGATCTGAACAATAAAGTTTAACCAAAACCAGGTTGCTGAGTTAAATGTTATTTTCTGGGGTTTTTTCTCCTTAGTTTCAACATGGAGCCAAGTTATGACTTCCTGCACATCTATGAAGGCGAAGACTCAAACGGGCCTCTCCTTGCAAGTCTTCAAGGCAACCAGGCCCCTGAACGCATAGAAAGCAGCGGGAACAGTCTTTTCCTGGCATTCAGATCAGATGCATCACTAGGAATGTCTGGATTTGCTATTGAATACAGAGGTAATTGCACCATAGACAGTCCTATTTAACATGTGCTTGAGTAACGTTCATGGGACCTAAACATATAGCTCATATAATAATTTGCAATTGCCTGTTGACTAGAGTGAGCTACAGTAGTTGAAAAGATGCAGAGTCTGTATTGTGAAATATTTAGCTGTAGTTGTGATTTCACAGTGCACAGTGAGACTTAAATAGATTCTGGGCAGTTGTAATACGAAAGAGAAATAGAGGTAGTTAGTTGTAGCAGAAGTAAACTTTCTAATTGTATTCAATAAAGATAGTACCGATAGTGATAAGGCAGCACCAATAATCACAAACAACATGTTTGAACATAGCAGTGATTCTAATTAAACTGAAAACCCCAATTGGTGAGTTCATCTAGCCCTACTGATTGAGATTATCAGGTGGGTTTATTGGTTAGGGCAAATCAATGCTGTGTTACGTGTCCAGAAAATAAAATGTACTACATGACTCTTTGCGTGTTTCTGCACACAATACCACTAACAGTAATTGTCACTAAATTGTCTACTTGTTAAGTGTTGCGATTAAAATATCAATACACAAATACAGGTTGCGCTGTCTTGCAGACCTGATAATATTTTAATCTCTCTGCTCTTATTATTTTAAGCCCACTAACGAGAGAAGCTGTATTTGGCTGAAAGGGCAGGTTGTTCCATGTCTGCCTAAGAGTTGTTTATCTCCACTGATTGTGACTAATGATTTAATACCTTTTGTCAGTCTCTAACTTCGACTTACTTGTGACTAGACTTATTAATTTTCTCTAATCCTGTCTTCGTTTCTTCTCGTTTCCCTCACTCCATTTATCTGGTAAAAAGGTTCTGTTGTCTCAAACATCTTTTCAAGCTTTTGATTTTGTCATTATTCACTACCTCTCATATGCCATCCCTCTAATTAAAAAACAGTCTTAATGATCTGCAACTTTCAGCTCTTTTTGCCTTGAAACTTCTCTCTGCCTGACTATTTCATACTGTCACTATTTTGTGCAGTGAATGCAGAAAAACGGTTCAAAGACTGACGACTACACACACAATGGCTCTTTTATTTTTGTTCTGTTTACTTTGCAACTTTTGTTTGACTCATGTTTTTCTCCCGATTATTTCTTATTTATCAAACATGGAGCTATATATATGTATGACAAACTAATTAAGTTAGGGAATTCAATGAAAACTTATCAGAACCCAATTAACAAATATTTATTGACACAAGTTATTAAATTTGGTTGCCAAATAAAAACATTTAAGCTACTTTATCACTTTCTGTCAAAATGTCATGTTTAATATTTTGCACTTTTGTCCACCAACTCACCTAATTCTTCCACATCCACAGAGAAACCAAGAGAGGCCTGTTTTGACCCTGGTAACATCATGAATGCCAGTCGGACAGGCTATGACTACAAACTAGGATCCCAGGTGTCCTACAGCTGTCACCATGGCTACACAATAATGGGTAGTGAAACCATTATGTGTGTCATGGGGCATGATGGGAAACCAGTGTGGGACAAGGCCTTGCCATCATGTAAAGGTAAGATAGACACAAAATCATGCTTTTATTTTTAATCAAAGGTTACTGGATTTAATTAAGGGAATAGGTAATAGTCTCACAGTGGAAAGTCACTCCAGTAATCAAATTGTTTTAATTGGTGTTTAACCTGAACTAATGCAAGTGAGAGTGTTTTGTTGTCTGTTTGTTTCTTAAATAACTCTCAAAGGACATATCTAATGTAATGGAAAAGATGCATCTTGGTTTTAGGTTTACATTGTAGGTCTGTGATGACAATATTGGCTGAAAAACTAAATCCTGGAAGAAAATGGATGATACAGCAACTTTGACTGAATAAAGTGCTTAAATAAATCTCAAATAATCATGACTAAATATACTTTAGACATCTTTTGACTTGTAGTAAGTAAAATACATAGATTACTGGACAGATGTAGGAACAGGGCAGCCGTGTGACAAAAGAGACAGCAACTGATTACATAGATTAAATTAGCTTTACTTTACTAGAGATAATAAGAATTCAGAGGAACAGGAAAAAGTCATATCTTGTCAAACATTTTATCCTGATGTAGATTGATGCTGAAGTATTATGATTAATGCTTGCATACATCCATCACATGCACCCATAGGTGCCATGTGAGACTTCAACAGCAGGGTTACAATCCTGCTTCAGTTGAACACATATCTGGGTGTGAACCAAAAATTAAACTGTAAACCAAATCACCAGATTTTTCCATATTTTTTTGTCTTCCTAGGGCAAGCACATTCATGGCTGACAAGGCAAGAGATTGTGAGGCACAAATTGTTAGTCATTCAGAGACTGTTGTACATAATCTTTAAAGATGGACTGACATCCTTTGGATTTGCTCCACAATACATTCAAGTCCCATTTAATCTGTATTTGATGATGCAACAATTATAAGCAACCTTGACATCCAATACTTTGGCTGTGAATTTTACATTTTGAGTACATTTTCTCAGTTCAGTTAACAGTAAGAACCTCGTTATGCTACTTTCCCACCTACATTTACATTTTCAATTTTTCAGCAGTGGTAAATTACATGTCACTCTCAATACTTACATGGTTTACAGGGAACTCAATTTAGATAGCACTGTCATGCCAATTTACAATGACTGATTGTTGAAACTTGTTGAAATCAATCTGAGACTTATTGGTTCAGGATTGCCATCCTGCCTGTGTGTGAGTATGTGTTATCAGAGTTGGTCAGGTCTTGCAGGCTAAGCTGTCTTTTTGATTGGCAGCTCAAGGAGGCAATAAAGTGACACCTGCCAAAGTCCCATTAAAGCTGGGTATTTGCCTTTATGCGTGTGTGTGAGGAAATTGAAATGCAGAGACTTCCCAAAATACCTCCTAGATATAAATTTCAAAAAAGCAAGGTAGAAGACATTTTAAGATTAACACGTACTGCTTCTTATTTATAGCTCATAATCATTTCATAACTCTTCTATGAAGGCTCTGTTTAATAATGTCTGAGTAGTAAAGGGTGTTGGAAGTGGGAGAAGGAGAGAATAAAGATGGTGTAATTGCACTCTGAAATGCAATTTTGGAACAGCAGTGGGTAACACTGCAAGAAAAAAAATCCCATCAGGCATTTCATTTCATCTGCTCTGTTAGTTGTTGCTGTTTGTTTATTTAGTCATTCATTCATTCTGTGGAAAAAAGCTGCCACATATAGATGTTAACCAACCAATACAGGATTTGCAAAGTTTTGTCTTGCCTTTTTTTTGTGAAACTACTTATTTGAAGGTAATCACTGAAATAAAACAAGCAGTGTTGTATAAAGTACTGAAATCTCAGAGTCAAGTAAAAGTACAAGTACCTCTCCAAAATATGACTTTGGTAAAAGTCTAAGTCACTGACTGAAATGTTACTTGAGTAAAAGTCTTAAAGTATTTGAAACTTCTTGTACTTAAGTATGGAAATTACTGTAAAAATGGATGTACTCAAGTAATGTAATGAAAAGTACAAGTAAAAAGTAAAACAAAGCAAATGCAGTTTGAATGACATTTTTTATATTTTGGTAAACTTGTCAAATACACTTAAAATAATGTACCCAACCAAGTGCAGGCAAAATGAAACCTGCTAATAGATATACCTGCAGGCATCATTTAGTTAAGAAAATTAGGTGCTTTACCTATAGCACAAGGTTAACTTAACCTGCTTTACAACTGAACCAGCTTCTTAGTAAACCCTCCAGGACAGAAAATACAAAGTTTTTGTAAGCCTTAAGTTTTCCCTTCAAGTAAGGTCAGTGCTGAAAATGAGAAAAATAAATAGTACTGAAAATGCGGCCAACATGAAGAAAAAGAGCTGTTACGATTACTCTACTTCACAAATCAGTGAATCAGTCAATCCTACAGTCAGTAGGTGGTGCACACAACTGGTCATTATGCAAAAGAAAAAAAGAATTGGGAGGGAAATGCAGCTTATTGGCATCTGTAAACCTGGTTTTGAACTTGCATGCCTTTCCTATATTCGTTAAATTTAGTCTAAATTGCTATCGCTATGGCTTCTCTCCCCCCTTGAACAGAGGAGTCTAGGTAGCCTGCTACAGTCAACATTAGGCCTAAGCTAAATACACCACGTGTGGAACTGAAACAATGCCAAACAAAGTTCATTTATGGTCAAGATTTCCCAATACAGTAGTGCCTAGTGACCAAGCTATAGTTACTGAAACAGGAGGATTATAACCATTTCATAAGACGTTACCTCGATGTGTTTCTTCAAGTTGAACGGGGAGTTTTTGTAAGATAGAATTTCCATGTGACTGCTACTGATTGCGAGACTTGCTTTGTGTTTAATGGGAGAAGCGAAACAGGTGTATCCTAATTAAAAGTAAAGAAATCAAGAAATGGTAAAAAATGTGGAATGAAGATAAGAAAGGAAGAAGATTATATGAAGTACAAAAGTCAGTTTGAATTTGAAGCATTAATGAACGAAACAGAAGAGAAGAAATAATAATTAGTAGATTAGGAGTAGGTCATACCTACTTAAATGACATGCTTTATAAAATAGGGAGGAAAAATAATGATAAATGTGAGAGATGTGGAGAGAAAGAAAATGTAGAACACATATTGATGAACTGTAAGTCAAATGAACTCGAAAGGGAAGAATTAAAGAGAATAGTTAGAAATATGGGGCATGAATGGAATCTTAAAGGTATATTAGGAAATGAAGGAAACATAACAGATATTCACAAATTAAGGAAAGCATTGTTTATTTATCTTAAGAATACAAAATTAAAAAGTAGAATTTAATAGATATGAAGTAATGCTACTACACACTCATGTACAGTAGGTGGCGGTATGCACCTTAAAGTTGCTTGTGATCCGCCATAATAGAAAAGAAGAAGAAGAAGAAGAAGTATCCTATTGGTGGTGATGAACAAGCCCAGGCAAGCAGGCTACCGACTTTGTTCGGTAGCCTGCTTGCTACTTGCTAATCAGTAGGTGGGGTCAAAACACTTGCGTTTCTCTCTCTCGCTTTTTTGTAACGAGTAACTAAACCACACATTGAAAATGTATCGGAGTAAAAGTACGCAATTAAGTTCGGAAATATAGTGAAGTAAAAGTGAAAGTCATCAAAAATTTTCATACTCCAGGAAAGTATGAAGTACTCCAAAATATACTTAAGTAAAGTAGTGAAGTATTTTTACTTCGTTACTATACAACACTGAAAACAAGGAGTTTAAATTGATCTCAGTCTGAAATTTGAATTCTCTTAAGTGCTGAGTGTGGTATTTTTATTTTTAAAGGAACATAAAGTACAGAGGAGATCTTTTGTACTTTATGTTCCTTTGTAGGAACATAAAGTACATAAGAGGAAATTGATAATTAATCTGTAGTTCAACTTCAAAATTGGGAGTAGTAAATGGGGTAATACATTTTCAACACTGTTGTTGATTTGAACAAAATTTATAAGGCCATGAAATGCTTCATTATAGAGACAGTACAGTTTTTTTTCTACTTCAGATAGATTAGATCCAGCAGAAAGATTTAATCTTATATCTGATAATGTCATAGGCCTTTACTTTCACAGTATTAATTAGATATGGTATCTATACAATTCTGGCTGTATGGTAAACATGTCATAAAATACACTCTAATGCCAATATACTTAACACATGCATGTGTTAAGAGACACAACCAAATTATGTATATGCACTACACAACAATCTTGTTTTTGTGTTGGTTGTAGATCAGGCTTGCTTGTGCTATATGTATCATAGATGCGGTGAGTTTGTGATTCTGACAAGATGGTAAACCTGGTATAGCAAACAAACTTGCATATAAGCAGATCTCAAAAGAGATCAATATAAAAATAGTCTCTGATTTTGTTGGATAAAATATCAAATTTCTTTATATTTAGTCTAGATTCATCACATTACTCTTTTAATATTTTTGTGACTTAATTTGAAATTAAATGTTTACTTATGAGACAGCAATTAGTCAGAAACTTGTTGCCAAAGTTTTAATAGAAAAATATTTAACAAGCTGTTAAATTGAGATATCCAGACAGTCAAAACAAGCTTTTTAATTATTCATGTAGGTTTTAAGAAAGATGGTCTTATGCAATGAAAAGAGAAATGGAGCTCCAACTTAAAAAAAAAAGAAAAGTTAATCTGTTACATATAATCAAATTAAATTTGTCAAATTTACTTTATGTTGTTATATTTGCTTAACATAACAACTTAATACACTTGCTATATTTACTTGGATAAACTTAATTAGATAAGTTGAAAAAATAAATATCAATATTTTTTAAGTTGGATTTTCTTTTTTCAGTGTGTGGAGAGAAGGAGCTTGTGTGCTTTTGTTTGTGAACAATGTCAAACCAGCACTCTTGTCATCAAAGGGTAATCCCAGTGCTCTAAGCTAACGGAGAGATCCTGGTCTTTTTAATTTCCAATCTCTTTAGTTTATAATCTGACTGCAACAGGTATTGCAATAAGAATGGAGGAGAAAGCAAAAAAATATGTAGCTACAGTATATGATGTGTAAAGGATACAGAGTTGATATCAAAATCATTATGAATGGTCGTTCACCCATTCAAACACACATTGATATGCTAATTGTGGTAAGATACATTGTAGCCACAGCGACCCCAGGGCAGACTGACAGTAGTGAGGCTACTATACAATAAGCAACACAGGACCATCTAAACCACCAGTACTATTAAAAAGTCCTATTCAGGAAAATAGCAGCAAGTAAGCTTATTTAGTGTACCAATTTAAATGTATTTCACAATTTTAAGGATTTCAGAATTGAAAAAGATCGTAAACATTTTTTGTACCATGTTAATTTCAGCTTTAGTAATTGTGTGACTTGCACATCCACATACATTAATAGATTATAAAATGGTTGCTTCAGTTTAGAGGAAGCCTATAAGCTACTTCACAAAGTCAAAGCAGAAGAATGTAACCAATTTTGCTCCCCAACTCCTGTGACTACATTTCCACATTGGATTTTCTCGCCACATAGTTAGGGAAGTTTCTTAGCCTCTGCCTGTCTCTCTATCTTTGGGCAGCTCTCGGGGCTTTTAGACCAAACTCATTAGACGGGGTGAGACCTCTTTAAATAATACATCTCCACTTACACTCCCTCCACATTCGGTCTTCCTTCTTTTAATCCTCTTCTCAACGCGTACTTCTTTCCTCTTCCTCTGTCCTTCCCTTAACAACTGCTGGCTCTTATTTTACTTTCCTCCCACCATCTATGTCTGTCTCTGATATATTCTGTATTTTCCTTTCACCTTTTCTCTCAAGCTTCCTCACCCTTTCTTGCTTTGACTCTCACACACACACTTGCGCGGACACACACATATAAACACCTCCCAATTCAAACCGCTCTTTTATTGGTTTCCATGGTAACTAAGAGCTGGTGCGAGAAAGAAGGAATTCTCTGTGACTGTTGATAGGGGTGTGTGTATATTTGTGTGTTGGCGTGCATTGACATGTGTGTGTGGGTGCATGCAAGAAAGGAGGAGAGATACAGAGAAAGAGATAAAGTAAGAGACTATTATAGAGTGCCGCCTAGAGGCAATAAGCACATACACAAACACACACCTTCACCAGCACATGCACACTTAAGCACAAATCAGGGTACACCACTCATCTGTTTGAAAGCCTGAATCATTTAACAATTATTTATGCATTTGTCAGAACATATGATCAGATAGATAGTTTCTCATAATGCATAAATCAGTGTTTCTTGTCTTTAGTAATTCAAGTTTTTATGATTGAAAAAAGTAATTTCTAGGTTCATGACAACTTAATCTATTTGGACATAAATGAGTAAGTTTGTGCTTATCAGGAAAACATGTTTTTGGGATAATCCTGTTTGTCACCCTTCATACACCGCTCACTGACAGCTTGCAGCAACAGTTTGGGGATCGGAAGCTCGAGTCTAAGCTTCATACAGCCAGTCAAAATTTCAGTCAGCCACAACTTATTAACGGCACACTGTGCTTAATAAGCTTGATAACTAACCATTACTGATAGAAATATATACTATGATCAATAAAGTCAATGTAAAGTTAGTTAACCTAAGATGAAACTCAAAAAATGGGCACTTTAGGACATCAGGGGTGTGCTAAATCAGTGTCTCTTGTCCTCAAGAGCCAAAGTCCTACAGATTTTAGATGTGATCGTACTCTGACACTACAATTCAAATCACTAAAATCTTCTTATTCCAGTGTATATCTGTTAAAATGAGTAAATTCCTTTTATCTGAAACTGTTATTGGTCTGAGTATATTATTTCTACGCTTGAAAGCTGATAGATAAAGATCAATTTATCTGAAAAGACATAAAAAAAACTGTTCAACCTAGATTACTTTTTTTAACATGCCATACAAATGTTATTCACTTGCATTTAATAAATACTTGAATATACTGTAAATGTTTGATTTAAACAGACATTTTATGAGACCAAAATGTAGTTGGATATATTTGTTAGGAACACCACTTTTTTTTTTACCTCATTGTAATTATGTCAATGACACAAATTAGTTGAAATATTTTTTTTCTTCATATTTTAGCTGGTCTGAAAGATTTATTAAAATGACTTCTATCCAGTTTAAATCTAAGTAAGATTCTGTTGCTTTGTAACAACAATTATTTACAAGATTGTTACATTATTCATCTGATAAAAAGACAATGGTAATGTTCCAAGATCAACAGACAGGATTACAACCTAACAAAGACAGGTAAAAAAAAGAAGCAGTGAATTTGGTAAGCTTAGTATTTTTATGCAGAAAAATGTACAAAGTTTAGTGAGATAGAACCAAATGTGTGTTTGTGATTAAAAGTTGGCCACCGAAAACCTGACACCTGCCAGTTTGCATTTTAATTTGAATTATCTATAAGAACTGAACTGTGATAATTAATTTAAGTAGTAATAAAAATTCCTCGATTCAGGAACCATTGCATTCTCTTCTATCCAAAGTGTAACATGAGAGAGAGGCTATTGCTATTGATATAAAGTTATTACGTTATTTTATATTGCTCAGCATCTATTAAATTATAATCTCATAAAATTAAGATTTATTTCCCCCTTATTAGTTTGAAATAAGATTTCATCTTTCTGTCACCTACTTTAACAACAATGCTTTTTTTGGATAAAGCCAAACAGCATATCTACCCCAAAGCCTCCTTTACAGGACTCCATTATGTTAGTCAAGATTTGCTCAGGGAAATTGTTTCAAATAGTGAAGTAAAAATTCTTTCAAAACTTTGTTTCTACTTTTCTTGTATAAAGTTGTTTCATACCCACCCTCTCATCTTGCTTCACTTCACTTCTGCTTCTTTCTATTTTCTTCCTGTTTCCTAAAGTTCTAGACTTCTTTGCATAAAACAACAACAAAAAACAATCTAAACTTATATGTCTGGTTTTTGGTCTGAAATCATCATTTAAAAAGACAACATTTCCATGTCCATAGCAAGTCTGCAGATACTTCACTGTCAATCCAGTCCTGTGATGGGACCTTGAGTGTGTTGCATTTAATGGCTACAAATGTCAATGAACTACAACAACATTGGGTCATAATATATCAATAGTGAGGAGACTGATTAAATCATTCACTTGCTGCTGCTAAGGTCGACTTTACAAACTACTATATCATGGGTTATATTAGTTTTTCCCATGACTGTATGTCAATATACCATTACATATGTAATATTAGAGTTATACTAACTGGTAATGATGTGGACATGATCCACTCACAGCTTATTCACAAATTTAAGTTTGATATTCTCCAGGAAAAGATAAAGTTATTATAAATGCTATGAATATACTGTTCGAAATACTGCAACTTAATGTTCAGATGATTTTTTTTTCCTGAGCTGTTAGTCATCTGTTAATACTTTCACATGTACAGTATGTGTATTTGGGCAATAGAAAAAAACAAGATGAGATATATTGGTAGTCAGAGGTAGGACTGCTGAAGTCTCATGTATGTGTGTAGATGATCAAAGTATACGGTTGTGTGATAGAAGGAGACTGACTTGTATGGCTTTTTTTTGCATTTATTTGTGTGTGTTTGAGGGAGAGGGTGTGAGTGATCAAAGCATGTGTATGGAGCCTTCTGATGAGGCTGACATCCGAGCCTAGAGCAGCACCACCGGAGGATTGTGGGTAGATGAAGACAAGACCTCTAGACCCAAGGGTTTGAAAACAAGAGAACAGTAAAAGTCAATCCAAAATATCAATCAATATCACAGCCTAAGGTCAGGGGGAGAAGTAAAAAATGGGGTTATTACTATGGAGCTTTAGGAAACAAGAAGAAAATAGAAAGAAGCAGAAATGGAGTGGGTGGGTATGAAACAACTTTATACAAGAAAAGTGGAAACGAAGTTTTGAAAGAATTTTTCCTTCACTATTTGAAACAATTTCCCTGAGCAAATCTTGGCTAACATAATGGACCGAGTCATAATGTGTACGCTTTTGGTCTCATAGACTTTGGCACATCTTACAGAAAAGTCCTCAGGGGCTCACGAATGCCCTACTGTGAAAACTGAAAGTGCTTGAGGGCTCTCTGGTGTACTTTTTGAGCCTTTCATGCTCAGTTTTCACAAGACCAAAATGCTGACGTTTTTACTTGAAAGAGTAACCCTCAAGGGTGTGTTTAAGGGGATGTTTCCATCTAATAACTGGTAGCATTTAAACTTTATGATCCTGTACAAAAAGATCACATCCTCGCATCTCAGCACTAGAGCCCCATGACTTTGGCAGCAGATTAATTCACAAAGTGTTGTTCCGTGTGTCTTAGAGCAGGATCAAACTTTGAACTCATACGCTCTCACATTTTCAACAAGCACAGGGGCGATGATAATTAAAATCTGTTAAGGGTCACAGCTAATGACGTTGGTGGATAATAGATCTGACCCTCGGAGGTTCACGCCGTAGCAACCGCAACAAGACAAGATGAGTACAGGGCCAGAGAGGGTGAAGAGAAGAGGAATAAAAATACGCGGAGAGAATGTATTGTGTGTATTGGGGGAGATGACATTGACCGATGGGCTTCTTGCAGCTGTTTTGTGCACTCACTTTCAGAGACACTTACATAAATGTCAGTGACCTCTGCCTTATTAAGAGCATAAGTGTGCACACACCCACATACTGTTCATGGACAAGAGTTCTTGCTCTCTTGGGGATGCAAAAGATGAATTGAGCCAGAGTTAGGCCTGTTTTTCACAGGTCTTGCTGTTGCTGAATGCGTTAATAGGCTTTTTGAAACAACACTGCTGTGCTGCAGATCACATACTGTTTCCGAGCGCCGGTTGCAAAAGTTTAGTCACTTAGTGTTTGTCCCGCTGATATTTTTATTCAGAAAAATTTGCCATTTAGAGAGGGTTTGGCAAAAGAAATACATGCAGCAAATGTGCTTTTCAAAATTGAAAATCAAGTTTTTAATCTAATGTGGAGATAATTATGCTTCTGGTGTCAGCTGCTGTGTTATTTCTATTAGTAGGATGTCTTTATTTCAGAACCATCTGCAATCTACTACTAAAAGTCACAGCACCAACGTTTCTTAGTTTCACATAAGGAGTTGCAAGATGCAAATAATAATAATAATAATAATGTTAATGACTGTGTCCTTGTGTCCACGACTGTGTCCTACAAATGTAAATCAAATAGCTATACATTTTATGTTATTTTATGTTATATAATCAAAGACAAACAAAATTTTTTAACTAATCAACCTTTGAGCCAAATATAGTTAGCTTTATGCAAAAGAGAACAGAACAAGGATGTCTACTGAAGACTACAAGTAGTTACAAATCTGAGAAAACATAACTAGACCAGTTTTCCAATTGTACGTGGATGTCAGAGGTTTTTAGACAGTAGTAACTTGTTTACTTATTTTTAACTCTTCATCATCTTTGTGTTTGAGTGTGAGCCAAGCGCCCTGTTTCCTGGTAACACTGCAATGACATTCACATAACTGCATATGTTTATAATTAGAAGTTTCCAAGAAAAAGGACATTTTGATCTAATGCAGCTGTTCCACATTTGAATGTTAAAAGTTTAACAGTGTGTTAGTACTGAAACAAGCTGGAGGTGTTTCTCTTTTGCTTTATCCTATCTGATTAAACCTGCCAGTGTGGAGATAAAACTAATACAAAAATGACATATAGAATTGAGCTAATAAATTTGGAAATAAATCTTACAGTCCTCTCTCTGTCACATAAATCATATGACAAATTGAGCAGCAATTCTAATTATACATACAGGTGAGTGGAAGCGAATCCATGCTTTGATATATGGAGTGATCAAAATTAACAAACCACGTTCTTGTAAAACAGCCATCTAAAGCTCAGGGCTCGTGGGTTGAATGTTGCTTGGCCTGCAAGATCAAATTTTATATGCAATTTCACAGCCCCATGATAATTTATTACACAAAAGGATAAAACTACTGTTCCAGATTTCACCAGAACAACCCATTTGATGTGTATCTATGTTTTTAGTGTGTTTTCTATCATTTCATAATATGCTGGTATGTTAGTGCATGTTTTTATTTCCAGTGAGAGATATTTTTAAATTGTTTTAATAGTGTTATTATTACACATATTATTTTAAGATGCATTTTATCCTATTAAAACATTTTATTTACTGTATTGATTTATTAGGTCAGTGTTTTTGAATTAATAATTTGCTATACAACATTTATCCACCACTCAACATGTGTGAAGTTGAGTATGACGTAGATCAAATTTTGTGTATGTAGTAGAGACACGGGTGCCTGGATATGCACTTATTATGTCACATTTCAGACTATTCAGGTTTGTGTCAAAGTTGAATCAACAATACATTCTCAACAAAAAGGGCAATAATGTGGAAACAACTGGAAAGAACACAATCAACTGACTTTTCTTCTTTTTGTGCCATTTTATTATATAGTTGTCACAGAAGGGGTGGGAGTGGTTGTGGAGGAGCCAATTGCAGGCAAAAGGGAGGCAGATGTGGAGCAGATATAAATAGATTTAATAATACAAAAAAATATATATTGCAAAAGCAAAGTCTAATGTTCAAAAGTGCAAACCAAAATCAAGACACTAAATAAATCCAAATCCAAGCCAGGAACATGGAAGAAAGGACAAAATTATATGGAATGCACTGCAGCCAGATTGAGCAATGTCAAGCAGAATGGAGCATTATTTAGCAGACATACCCGCAAAGAAAAATGAGATTCAGTGAATGTATATACTGAGAGAATAACATTGAATGGGTGTGCGTTACTCAGAGGGATTAGGAATAGCTGAAGAAGAAAGCAAACACTTAAACTGTGGAAAGGTGAATAATTAACACAAAGGAACAACAATAAATCAAGAGATAAAAGACTAACACTGATCTAAGAGAAATAAATCCATAAAAAAGCAAAAACATAAAAATATACTAAGAAACCAAATGCAAATAAATACAATAATAACAAAACAATAACCGTAATGCCAAGTAACTGAATAGGGTAAGACATTTTTTTAACAATAATAAACCCTGAAATAATTAAGAGAACACAAAAGAAAACCAAATGGCCTGTGGTTTGTGACAGAAAGCTATTTCTTTGCTCACAGTTTCAAATTTGGGTAGCTGTGACACAAATACAATAAACTTCAGAAGAAAATGTCTATAACACTTTTATTATGCATAAGACTGGTAAACTGGCTGTCTCAGTAGTCCCTTTCAGAGACCTGGAATCATTGTATCATTTCCAACTTCTCTGTTCTAAAAATGTCCATAAAGAAGAGAATCATACTTGTTGATAATGTATTTATCAATAATTGGTTCCTCTAGTGTGTTCTAAATTTAGTTAATTTTGCTAACAGCTTAAATTATTTCTCTTTGTGTGGACAGCTCCATGTGGAGGACATTATAGTGGATCTGAGGGTGTTGTTTTATCCCCAAACTATCCTTTAAACTACACCATGAGACAGATGTGTTCCTATCACATCACAGTGTCCCCACAGTTTGGTAAGTGCTTCATTTTCTACACTGAACATGGTTGCTTTCTAAGTTATACTAATAAAGGTATTAATAAGGTTGTTTTTTTTCTCTATATATTTTCTTCTCTGACATTTGCAGTGGTATTTGGTCAGTTTGCTGTTTTCCAGACGGCAATGAATGACTCAGTGGAGCTTTTTGATGGAGCCAATGATAATGCTCGACTGCTCAGCTCCCTTGCTGGATCCCATTCAGGTGAGTATGTTGACTAGTTCTAGGTCTAAACCTCACACAAGTGAGAGACTTCTATGTCTTTACACAGTATTGTCAACCTTACAGCTGAACTGCTAGCATGCGCTCTATAGTTGTAAAGGCATTGTATTATGGAAAAGCACCTATTCAGGCGTAAAATTTCTTTTTCTGTATTTTCTTTAATCCTCCTTACCTTTACTGAACTAAATTGAATTTATTGCCATTGTACACATGTACAATAAGATTAAAAGGATAAAACATTTAATAAAATTTAAAAAGGGTTATTAATGAAAATATGTGTAGGGAAAAAAATAGCCTCCTTGGCTATAGAACGGGGTCACACCAGTCGTTATTGCAATTTATTCGACAGTGATTTATTTGATGAAAATTTATTATGGGATGTCTTCACAAGAAGAAATCAGCAGCTCAGAGAGTCTCAGTGGTACGGCACGATCTGCAGTACAGGAGCTGAACCCTCCATGGGTTTGCATACCCTCCAACTTTGAGTCATCCAAGCTTGGCAGAGCTTTGAATCATTGCACAGTAACACACCATGCATTGATTAAATCTGACAGCTGTTGCAAAATCGATGCATATCACAAAATTTGAGGAATGTAATATGAGGAAATATTGATTAACATTGCTCATGGCGAACTGTGATGCCATTGCTTTTGAGTTTTACTTCATATATAAGTTTCTGTGTCATTGCTAGCAGGCACACTGCAGGGAAATATCCATGAATGTGACATTAGATTTCCCTCTCTGGAGATCACGTATACGTCAATTTTGTGTTCATCAAAAGACTCCAGCTCAGAAACTTTCCTTAAACTGTGTAGGTGCCAAATAGTTTGATCATAGATGCAAAAAATAATAAATTGCAAATAATTTTTAGAGATCCGATATCTTTATGTTTGTGGAATTATGAACACTCTTTTATTTCTCCAGATGTCAAGGTTTCTTTCAGAAATGGTGCTGCAATTTAAATCAATATGTTTCCAGGTACAATTCATTTAAATAGGACAAGAGCCAGCTTGAATAGCATTCAGATGTGACTTATTCCAGAGTTCATTGCGGTTTGTGTTTTCTGCTTTTAGAATGGAAAACAATCAAACACAGCAGGCTATAGAAAATAATGTTATCTATATCAGTCTTACATACACCTACACACACTTACACATATGAAGGGGCAAACAGCTTTGTATTGCATTGTTCCATCTAACTGGTTGATTATCTTGGCACGGAAACAAATTAACACACAAGCATTTCTATAAAGCCCACACATACACACGCGCACATTCACACATCATGACAGTGCTAATGATGATTCTAAATGTCAGCCACACCAGGTCACATTTGCCTCATTCATTACTGTTACTTCCTCTGTCTGTCTTTGTGTTTTTTCCTTTAAATCTGTGTGTGACAGTTAAATGATGTGCAACATTCATATTCAACCATAAAAGGGAAATATATAGGGATATCTGCTGAAAAATAATCAGAATAAGCCAGTGTAGTTAAGTGTAGACAGTTAGGCAAGTACTTAGTGTTAAACAGTGTGCCACTGCTGTTGCGTGTGCATGGATGTTTATATGAAACTGTTGTATTATTTGATTTATACATTTTTTATGTGTAACATTTCTCTTAAAACTAATGTTTAAAAGACACATTTATGCTGGTTTCAGTTTTTTACTTTAATTTAAAAATCATGTGTAATTATTTCAGGAGAGACATTGCCGCTGGCAACATCCAATCAGATCATGCTTCGGTTCAATGCCAAGAGTGGCCAGTCAGCTAAAGGCTTTCATTTTGTCTACCAAGGTAACTCATTACCGTTTATTTCTTAGTTGCAATATGTTTTCCTCATGCATCAGTACATGCATCTTTAGTGAGATGCATATACTGATGCTTCTCACTAAAATAAATATAATTGAAAAATACATATGTTTTACTAATTATTCAAAAATGTTAAAACTTCTATTTTGTGTAGATTAATTACTCACAATTATATGCCAGTTTTTACCCTCAGTAAATTTATGGGTTTATGGCTTACAGCTTTTAAACATCCAAAATTCAGTTTCTTTTATAGAATATTAAATAAAATCATATGAGTCTGAAAACCTTCTTACTAATGAATTTAATTGTTGCTTTAATTATTCTCTTTCAATACAATTGAACTTATTTCTTCATTGTAGCTGTGCCTCGCACAAGTGACAGTCAGTGCAGCTCAGTGCCAGAGCCTCGGTATGGCAGACGAATTGGCTCAGAGTTCTCAGCAGGCTCCGTTGTCCGGTTCGAGTGCAGTCCTGGGTATCTTTTGAAAGGATCCAGCGCAATTCGATGCCAGGCTGTACCAGGTGCCCTCGCGCAATGGAACTCATCGACACCTATATGTATAGGTGAGGAGATCTGACCTGCACAATATTAAGACTGTAACTAGCAAATCCACACACCTCCAAAATAAAGCTTGCAACTGGTTTTTTGATTAGATAAGTCAGAAATTACACAAAAGACCATCAGGTTGTAGGAATCACAGAATTTTGACCAACAAACTACTGAAACAAAAAATATGACTTTCAACAAATGTAATTTATGCTTAGAAATTTTGGACTTTCCTCTCTGTTCTAAAATATGTATAATTTCACAGGTTACTTTAGTTATGTTGTTATATAAGTAGTAAAAAGGTTTTACATTCTTTAATTAACATTAAATTTAATAAGCAATATGTGGAAAAACTCAGATATACATTTTTGTAGCATTTCCAGAAGAAAAAATGACATTGTAGCTCTGCTAAGGAGAGAACAGGTTGGACACCAATGAGGTCTGAGAAGTGACTTTACATAAAGAGAAATGAAAACATATCTTAACATATTAGGTAGTTTTGGTTATGATTAATCATATTGCAATAGACAATAAAAGTAACTGTTTTCATTTTCACTGCAGTTTTAGCAAACTTTATCTATGCTGATGTGAAACCTTTCACTGTTGAGAGCTGGCATTTTGCAAACATGTAAATAATTTTATGTATTCTTGCTCCGTTCAAAACATCATTCTGTTTTTCTTTTTTTATTTTAGGCTATATTCCATCATCCTGTCCTAATTAAAAGCTACTTAGTGTATAAATTATACCAAAAATGTATATTTTATGCCTCCATTTTAGTTCCCTGCAGTGGCAATTTGACTGAACGTCGAGGTACAATATTGTCTCCTGGCTATCCTGAGCCTTACCCTAATTCTCTAAACTGTCTGTGGAGGATTCATGTCAGTGAAGGAGCAGGAATACAGGTACACACATATGTATGCAGTTAGACTGTCGCTTTTTAATGCACCAGTTGTACAGGATTGTGTAAAGTTGCAAGCTGTTTTGTTCAGTGACTATTGTCGTTTACTTGTTAGATCCAAGTTATGACGTTTGCGACAGAACACAACTGGGACTCCCTGGAGATCTATGATGGAGGGGACATGACAGCTCCAAAACTGGGATCCTTCTCAGGTATGACAGCTTGACTGGTCAAGCACAAAGGTCAGATACATAAAACTGCAAATGACATACAAAACAAAATAGGCTGTATGGCACATGATTATTCCTTAACCAGAGACATTCACAATAATTGTGCGTGTCTTTGGTACACGCAAACAATAGAAATGTTTGGTATAGTTCTAACCTCAAATAGTGAACAATAATTACTATAAATGGAGAAAAGGATAGAGAAAGAGTGACACTAAGAAGAGAGTCACTAATAAAGTATAACCTTTTACAATTTCCCTGTAGAGTTTCCCTTGTGCCCTGCCCCAAGCACATATCTGTCTCACAGCTATACCTCACATAAGACATGCCACATGTAGGGCAACACACATACACACACGCGCACACTCACAAATTTAATATATAACTGTACTCTTTTATAAAGGATACACCAGGGAGCTGGCTACTACAACCATGTTGATCTAAAGCTGACCACTGAGCACCTTTAGTCAGGCAGATAAAACTGTTTCTCTTTAGAATGCTTTTTGGCCATAGATAGAGAAATTATGTGCAGCTTTTGCAGGTGTTATTTTTGTGTTTCAGATTTAAGCACATACTGCAGACTGTGCATGAGTTTCATTGACTTTTACCACATGAATAGTATAATGTCATATTATCACACTATTAATAGAAATAAAAAAAAAAGTTTACTCCCAACAGTTAAGTATTTATAACCGGTAGTAGACGTCTGACACATCATTGTGATTTGTACGCAAAAGCTGAATGGCCTCCTTTAAGTGTACAGAGAAACAATCATTTAATGATCCTGATGTATAAATCTTTACTCGGTCTAACCCCAGCATATTTATCCACTCTCCTACATAGAACTGTCAGTTCTCGTTCTCTTCGCTCCAATAACATTATTCTTCTGCATGTCCCACGCTTTCGAACTGAAAAAGGAAAGCAGGCATTCAGTGTGTTGGCCCCCACAGCGTGGAATCAGTTGCAGTCTGAACTTAAGATGTCGGAAATGATTTCACTGGACTTATTTCGAGCAGTTCTTAAAGATAGGCAACAAGATTCTATGAAACAGTGTCATTGTTTTTAAATTGTTTTTATTGTTTTATACTTGTGCATATGTATTAATTGTTTTTATCTTGTAACCAGGTTGCTATGTATTGCAAATTTTTTGCTCAGGTCCCTCTTGAAAATGAGATCTAGATCTCAACGGTTTACCTGATTAAATAAAGGAATATATATATAAGTATTTGGAATCAACCAAGCTTATATATTATCATCTGTAGTAAAGCAGTTTTATCCTGAAAATATCGGGTGGGGCTTTAGTTTTGCAGCTAAAAAGTTTTTGTATAACAGCCAGATTTGTCTTTTTTGTAACATTCATCTTACACTATGAGACACCATGAATGAAAATGTCACAGTGATGAGTCGTTGATGTTATACACTCTCCTGCTGTGCTATGCAAGCACTTTGTCTACACCGATGAAGATTTCCTTATCTTGGGATACTGAATGATCAGAGCTGCTTCATCTGAAATACCTGACCTTCCCTTTGATAAATTCACCCAATATTTTCTGCATTTGTCACTTGAGGGTGCTCAGAATGTGAATAGAGTGTTATTCTTTCATCATCAGATTACACTTTTGAAAATATTTGTAATTTTCTTCTTTTTTCTTAATGTATGCACAAGTTATAAAAAAAGGAGCACATCAAAAATAGCACACATTAATTTATAGATAAGATTTCCCTTGATGTTTAAATATGTGTGGAGTTTCTTTATGCTTACAGCCTCATGAGTCACACATTTAAAAAGGCCAATTTACATGGTCGAATGAGAAACACTGGGCAATTATTTTGAAAGGGTAATGTTTTAAATCTGAGGTGACTGTTAACTGTCTATTTTAAGAAGTCAGGAAGTTTGTTTGTATAGCACCTTCACAAATGGGGTAATTCAAGTTATTTACCAGAAAACAAAAGGAAAGAAATACAGAAACACCTCATACGTCAAAGAGAGACATGAAGCATCACTTAAAAGCATACAATTATGAGACACAATAAAAGAAAGGCATATGAGTATTGCGAAATTTAATCAAATGAAAAAACTAAAATATGATAGGAATAAAAATAATAATTCTAATAATCTTTGGGCTTTTTTGGTCGTCCCTCGTTGAATTCTCATCCTTGAAACACAAAAAGAATAGGTCTCTCCTTACCTGAGGGATGTTCATACTTCAGCAACAAACTCTGAAATGTATTTAGGCTCGTGACCCTTCACTGCCTTCTAGACTGGATACAACGTAAACAGCCTATGCATATCTATGAAAAAAATCTCTAATATATGACGAAGAATCCCTAATTGCATTTTAAGATAATTTTTGAGACAACCTTTGATTATTGTAAGTTTGACTTCAAAGCAGTACTAGCATGCTAAATAATACTGACAGACCTAGCTTGTACAATATTGTAATGTTTTTTGTGTGTGTCTGTGTATGTGTTGTGTAGGAACAACAGCTCCTGCTCTACTGAACTCAACATCCAATCAGCTACTCCTGCACTTTCAGAGTGACATCAGTGTGGTAGCAGCAGGCTTTCACCTGGAATATAAGAGTAAGTTAATGGAGATTGGTTGGCTTCAAAAAGGAAATGCTTGATGATATAAAACTTCAAAGGAACTATAAAATTGTGTTCTCTCTAACTAGAAATGCACACAAACACACAATACTGCTGCCAAAACTTCAACATCAAATAACGAGAGTCAGTGACCTGAACTGGTATTGCCCGAGAGCACACACACATGCTGAGCGCCGGGTTCTAGCACACACACACACAATGCTCACCTGGAGGGACACAAACAAATTCATGTAGGCTCAGACGCAAACACAGACTTCCTTTGCCTGTGCCAGGCATGCACATAAATCCAGTGAATAAGAAGGCACATAGGTACACAACTACGCAGACCAAACAGGTATGGACACGGGCATTACCATCATGCATTTACACACCTGTCAGGGCATAGCTGTGCTTTTCAGTACTTTGTACTTGTTTTAGCTTAGAATCACTTCTAGATCAATGAACATGTCCCCTTCTATGAGAATATGTGAGAGTTTTAGTGTGTATGAGTGAGCATTTCGTGGTGTTCTGATTTATAGGTGGGTGCACGCATTCGCATCAGTGTTTTTGGCATCTCTGTGTGAGTTGACATGCCATTACTAGGAATGAAAACCTGGAAGACTGTGTTTTTATTTTTCCTATATTTTTGCTTCACTGTAGTTTTGAATGGCATTATTCTGAGCTTTCTAGCTTAGCTTTTATTACCAGACCCACAATTAGAGTTCAAGGGCTTTAAGGAAGCTTAAAAATAGAATTGACATAACTATGATAAACCAGACACCACAATTTTATTATATTATATATTTTACATATTTTATTTTTTTAACAAGTAAAGCTGTTGTAGTCCTTGAGTGACGGCAGCTCTTTCTGTTTATTGGTTTGAAATAGTTTTTATCGAGAATAGAGATGATTTTAACCAGCCAGACTTACTGACTTATTCTTGATAGTTCGGTTAATACTGTCTCCAATGTTGGTCAATATCAACAACAGAAAGGCAGTTAATTTTAGTAGAAACCGGCAAAAGAACCAGACTCAGGAATGTTGTTCATCTGCCTTAAATTAATTGCACGTTTTAGATGAGAGGAAAGGTAGACCAACTCATGTGTCATAAAACAAAGAAAATGTTAATGACAGAACCTATGATATATACATATTGGGGAGTACAGATTGTAATAACATCATGTTACATTCTTCAGCTGTAGCAGCATGACTCAAGAGACATGCTAATTTATTCTAGTCCTAAATGTACTGTGGCTTACTGCCCATCATCTCTACAACTGATATCCATGGAAACTTTTACATGTTCTAATGCTACAACTACAAACTTCAAAGCACTTAACAAAAACTAATGTGATAGATGTCAAAAAGTGTGAAGTGGCAGCTAAATGTTAAAAAATAAAAATAAAATATTAAATAGTGTGATGTGCAATTTTATTCATCTCCTTTTACTCTAATGTCCTTAAATAAAATGGCAATCACTCTAAAAACTAAATGTTAAAACGAGTTTACCTGTGTGTAATTTATTATATGTGCACATTCTACGTGGCCCTCAGAGGTTTGTTAGAAATAACTAGTTAACAAATGGCATCATGAAGATCAAGTAACATACTGGCTAGGTCTTGAAGTTTTGAAGTAAGGAAAGTTAGGTGTTATTAAACAACATACCAAACTATATACCGTGACTGAGGTTTAGCTGTTTTGCAAAGAAGAAAACATTCAGTGCCTTGATGCCCAAAGCTAGTAGAAATCCACCTGAAAGCACGTTTAGCTCTAATTGCATCGTAATGTGTTTCAAAAAAGTATTGATTCAGAGGGTTGTACAAATGCACACCGCACTTTTTCAGTGTAAATATTGGGTGATTTTTCTATTAACATGTTTAATGTTAATAGGAGAAAGTCAAAGTAAATAAATGTTTTCCTTTACTGGTTAAGATTCCTCGGTCTTTGATTCTTTGCAAACTCTTTTAAGTTCTAATCTAAAGAAGAGTTGCATACTCTATTTAAATGTAGATCAATTGGATACAAAATGGATGGTAACTTATAAAAGTTTTATTTTTCAAGAAGTCAAGAAGGTCTGCATGTCTGTAGAAATAACTCGATATAGTCATTTTTAAAGTTCTTATGTTATCAACAGAAGTGGGAAAAATTTGAGTGAATTTTTCTTCTCTAAATAAAAATGCTAGAAAGCGAATAACCTTCTCACTGGTAAGAACTTAATGACTCAGAAGAGTTTGTCTGCCTGATGAAAGGCAGACAAACTAAAAGTATTCAAAACAAAGGAATTCTTCTTGTTATCTCTTAACAGATAAAAGGTAGCTCTTGCTTTCATATATAAACTTTCCAGGGTGAGTGAAATCATTGTTGCACATATTTATTTCAAAATTTCTCACAGTAAACTACTTTAAACCACAGTGCCACCCCCTTGTGACTACATAACTTGTTGTTCAAAGAGCCAATTTAATCTTTACTCTGGAGCTTTAGCTACATCAACATGATTATTAGTTTGTGATGGCCAATACCTAGATAAACAGATTATGCAACAATATTAAGTACAGTTTATGTTTTAGAAATGTAAAAAATATGTTGCTCATGTTTGAGAATAAATCATTTTGAAATCACTTGGAAATTGTTTTGATATTTTGTGACAACATAGTGTTCCCATCTGTATAAACGAGGCATGTGCAGCTGTTGGGGAAATTTCAATTTAAAATCTAAATTTGCCATGGATATCAGTAATCTTGTGCTAATCTATCCACATCCACATATTATAAATATAATTTCTGACTATGGTTGTGTGTAGTTGAAAACTAAACTAAGGCAAGGGAAAGGTAGAAGTAGCTCCAACTCTTACATTGCAGCAGCTACATACAGCGTAACTGCAATACAGTCATCAATTGTTTCTTGAAGGTAGCTGGTGTTACTTTTTCCAAAAATGACTTCAACAACTTCAAAATGCAAGTCTAGATATGTTGAAGAGATTCTATACAGAGCTCTTCATCACCAAATTGAACTTGTTTTTCTTATAAAACACATTTTCAAAGATTAGTCAACTTTTAGTTGTTTTGAGATGATCGTTCACAGTTGGCGCACTACATTGTGTTCTTTCTGCGGCACAGATCGTTGTAGATGTTCTGTCATGAGACGTGAATGATTCTGGCAGTGATGTTCATCACATTTTACGCTGATCATCTAAGGATGAGGGGAAATGTCTCTCTTGCTTGTCTGTCCTCTCATAAGCTAAAATGGAAGTGTAGTAAATCCAGTCAGTTAGCCTTAACTGCTGACGATGTCCAGCAGGAGTCCAGTAGTCCTGGTGGGATGTTTTGTGGTGCTGTCAGTAGTTTACTGGGCATGACCACTCTCACATAGTCAGGACTTACTGTGTGTTGGCAGAAGAGAGAGAAAGATGGTCAGCCAAATGGAATAGTTTCATTGATCAGTTGTCATGACAGCCCACTGATGCTCTGCCTAATAATACACTGACTGTGTTTGTTTGCGTGTGTGTATGTTATGCCTCACACAGCTTTCCCCACTTATAGTCCCTTTAAAAATTTAAGTCTCCCTCATTCCCCCTTAGCAAGCAGACTCATGTAAAAATCACTCATCCACGCAGACTCACAAATGTCATTCAGGGGTGCTACGGGCCACCTGGATGTGCATGCCTGATTACTTGTGTATGGGCACAGTTGGATCACAGCCTTTTGATGGTAGAAATGTAGATAATGAACCAACATGACCAGTGACACAAGCATCACACACAAACAGTTCCTCGTCTTTCCCTCCTTTCCTCTCTTGAGTCTTTCCTTCTTTCCTTTCCTCCTTCCTTCCTATTTTCCACCCATGTGCTGCCATGGTAACAGCTGTAGGGCAGTCTCCCGCGGATGTTTCCACATGCACACCCCAACGCACTCACACACAAATGTGCAGATACGCTTCTACTGGTCTAAGGGTCTGCTGCAGTCAAACTTATTAGAGATGTGTTTAACCTATTTTGTGCTGGGAATACAAATCCACTGCCAGGTTATTACCTTCTAAAACTTTACTTTGTTATAGTACTTGTCAAATCTAAAATGTTGTCAATTTATGCTGGGGAATTTGTTCAAAAATAATAAATACGACTTTCTCATTTCTTCTCATAAGTTTATTTTTTTAAAGATGGACTAAACCTGTGTGGTATAATAAATAAATGTTATATACATATGTAAACTAGTAGGAAGTGTGCTACAAATAAGGTCTTGAGAAAAGGTCAAATTCCTATGAATGGAGAAAAACGAAATAGACAAGATTTTCCTGCTGTTTTCACACATAATAAATTGCTTTTTTTGGTACTAAAATGTAGGTATAAAACATTTAGATTGGAAAATTATTAATTTTTGTGGAAGTGGGATTTTTCTGCATAAAATTTTAAGAATTAATGATCATATCACATTTACTTTTTCAGGTCAATGGTTTTTAACCCAGGGGCTTAGCAATGTTCAGGAAAAAAACAACTTACATTAAAATATATTTTGGGGGGAATAAAAAAAAACAACCCTGTTTTGTTTTTTGTTTGTTTTTCTTCTTTGTTGTAGCGGTTGGGCTGACAACTTGTCCTGAACCAATGATCCCAGCAAATGGCATAAAAACAGGAGACAGATACATGGTGAATGAGGTGGTAGCTTTCATTTGTGAACCTGGTTACACACTACAGGTATGAATCACACAGCATACACACTAACCCTGTGATGTTTATGATTTGCATCAATTATTATGTTCTTTATATTACACATCTTTGTTAAAAGTACATTGTTCTCCACACTGTAATCATGAGTCATGTGTGAAAAGTGGTCAGCAACAATGAACAATTGCATTAAAAAATGCTGGTACAACGTATTATGCCCTTCTTTGAAACAAATACATAAACATGTTAAAAAAAAACCCTGTATAAAAATGTTTTCTTTTTAAATAATTTTATGTCTAAAAATTTTAAACTGGATATATACCTAGTTAAAAAAAATCCATTTAAAATTATGATGAGAAAGAAATGTCTTTTAAAGAAGTTAATTTGCAACATCTGATTTGACTGGGGAGATTCATATGTTAATGTATTTAAGCCAACACCCGAAACACCTGCATAATATAATGTCCAGCCATGATGCTATTCAGGAAGTACGAAAGACAGACAGTGCTTATAGAGATGGATGTCTTTTCATATGCTGTTTATGTAAAAACCCAGAACAGCAGCAAAAAAGACAGTGTGAAAATTCTAGCTGAAGCTGACAAGGTAGCTTTATCCACAGTTAAACAAGCACTCTATCAACTTTAAATTAAATATAATTTAAAGAAGAAGCCAATAGTCCAAAACCTGAGGTAAGGGTGTGGCAGGAAGGACTGGGCATTATAAGGAAAGAACAATACACTCACATATTAAAGGATCATCTCAGACCATCAGCCAGGAAAAATAATGCTCGGCACATATAGTATGAGTCTTCTGTCTGGATAGTCATTCCAGGAATACCATAAAATAAGTTATAAAATAGCTTAATAACATCAAAGGCTGTTTTAGGATGACCATCATAAAAGCCATGATCTCAGTCACTTAAAAAAAACCCTAACCCTACAAACCTGACTCGGCTACACCAGCTCTGTCAGAAGAAATTGGCCAAAGTTCCAGCAAACTATTGTGAGACCCCTGGGGAAGAATTCTGTCATTATTCTAGCATTGAGCAAATATAGATATTTTGGTAATCCTAATTGTTCTAAATAAAACAGCAAAACAAAACATTGTATCTAAATATCATCTTTCAACTTTATTTATGTTTTCCTAGAGTATAAAATGAATGTACTAATGATAAGAATACATCTTTCACAGTATTTTTATTTGATGAATCTAAGACACTGGATTATCTTTTCAGGGTCATTCACACATTTCTTGCATGCCTGGGACTGTGCGTCGGTGGAACTACCCACCACCTCTTTGCATAGGTATTGCCCAGACAAACACAAACACATTTTATTGTTGGCTACATTGTTTTATGAATCATTTCTGTATTGGGAAGGAAATTATGTCCTGCAGGCACAAACGTTACAGAATATTACATGGCAATGTGCTAGAACTGAGAGGTGCATCTAAAATTTTTGTACATCGACACAATAGAAAGAAAAACAACTATATGATGAATGAATGCCCTCTATAGATTTGCTTAAAAAAATCTTTATTATTCATCTTTCTGAGGTAAGGATGAAATATTTTTTTCTATGTGTTTTTATTCCATTTACAATAAAGTTTTTGAAACCCAGAAGTTTTTCCACTGATGTGAGTTCAGCCATCGGTCGAATAATGGTGTAAGATGGTGCAAGCACCAGCAGAATTTGTGCTTTGGAAAGTTATGTTTCTGACCTTTATTAAGGTCATGTTTGTGTTTAGGATTGAATAATTCAATAGCTTCAGAAGCTCTTTTTAGACAATTCTTGCTAAACTTGTTGTTCACATATCAGGATTTATTTAACAATGTGCTTTAACAGCACCTACTTTTTTGTTAATTATAATTTACAGCACACATTTTAGTACTTTGGAAACCTTTTGCAGCTCATTCATGGGCACATTTGTTAAGGATAAAAGCAACAATTCCTAGAGTATAATTCATATTTATAAACAATGTTTTATGTTCACTCATTGCCAGCACGCTGCGGTGGGGTCCTATCTGAGATGAGTGGTGTCATCCTCAGTCCAGGTTTTCCTGGCAACTATCCTGGCAACCTGGACTGCACCTGGCAAATCACCCTGCCAGCTGGATATGGTGAGTTAGGCTTTATTGGATGAAGGAGCATTTCTTGAAAGAACATGTCATTTTAGGTATATTTGTTGGCTTTTATGGGAAACATAGACATGCTTTTTTAGTGCAAATTCTGCCACAGATTTTGCATATGTGAGTTGGTGACTGACCACATTGTAAACATACATACAGACTGCTGCAGAAACCTTGGCACATGTTTATCCAAATGATTATAAAGGCTACTTTGTTATAAATATTAAAATTGCAAATGAGAACATTTGCCATTTCAAATGCACCAGTGTCATCATGACACTGGTGTCCTAATGGACCCATTGACAATATGTAAGTGTTTTGAGGGTGACAGTTAAGGGGCTTAATACAGAATATGTATTGATCTTTAAGATGTTGGAAACAGCTTCTTTTGGAGTTTCTTTAGACCTATTCAGCATAAGTCACCTGGCATGTGACTTCATGCATAAATATTAGTATTGATTTGTTTGATGCTATCACATACTCTGTTGTTTGTTAGTGTTTTTATTTTCTCTTGTGCTGGTTTTGAACATGTATCTTTTGTGCTTGTTTAGGAGCCCATATTCAATTCCAAAACTTTTCCTCGGAGGACAACCATGACTTTCTTGAAGTCCGTGCCGGACCACAACACAGCTCTGCTCTCATTGGTCAATTCACAGGCTCACAGATTCCACCACCATTGATGAGCACTACTCACCTGACAATCATTCACTTCTACAGTGACCACTCGGAGAACAGGCCTGGGTTCAGACTGATCTACCAGGGTAAGTTGCAGTCATTTTTAAGGTATGCTTTGAGAAACAACCACAAAAATTGACTGAAGGCTTCATCAATGATAGAACAAGACTGAATTCAAAATATGTCTGCTATTATTGTTGTTCTCATTTGGTGGGAGGTAGTGGAAGACAGTGGTTGTCCAAATGATTAAGGAAAAAAAAGTCTTCTTAAAGGCTTAGAATAAATTAAGAACTCCTAACCTAGAGGCCAAATTACAAAGCCTGGCAACTCAAAGAAATGATTTATGGGATGAAAAAACACATATTGCTATGCGGTTTCGAGCTTTGATCCCTGGATGAGTCATGCTAAAGACTTTAAAAACCTTGTGGCTTTTCGTTCATCATTAAAAAAGATGGATTGCCAGTAAACCCTTGTGAGAGACTGGCATCATGTCCAGCAGGCTTTACTTGTAGCCCTGAGTGTTTCACTTCAAAGACACGAGAGATGCATTATGGGCCTGTATGCCAGAATAAGTAGAACAAGGCTTACTTACACATAAGCTAATGCACATTTATGTACACATCTTAATTTCTTTCTTCTTCTCTGCAACAGAAAGTCCCCTAATACTGTAACACCTGTCACCCTCCTCCTACTTTTATGTTTGAGGGGTGCCAAAATCCTTCTGCACATTGAGTAACACCCAATGACACCTGACAGCAATATTCTTTGGCAGGAGGCTGCAGCACACACAGAACCTTGTGATTACAACCCAAGCAGAGTGTACCTTCATTCCAGTGCCATTCTACATCACATGCAATCTCAGGTGTTTAAAGCTTAAGAGGTCGTGAAACTGCATATCTGTGTGCACACCTGTGCAACCGGAGCTGGATAAGTGCTCAAGCCAAAAATGTGACTGTAAACATACTGGGAAAATGTACCCATACTCTACCATTTGAACCCAAGTGTGGCATATAAAAGCTTAAGGGAGCTCTAATTCTAGTTATAGGCATTGGCACTCTGACATTGCACTGCTGATAAGTGCATTTTTCAACACAAAAATTAGGAAAGTTGTTCCTGGAGTTAGTTGAAGCCAAAATGTTGGTTGTAATATCCAAACTGTAAGTTCTATTGCTTCTACAAGCATTTCATCTGGCCTACATACAGTATATCCAAACTTCTGCTTACTTCTTTTCTAAAATTAATTTTATACTTTTGAATTTCCAAATCATAGCTGTAATAGTTCGGACTAGTTTGTGGATATTGTTTTAATATCACATTGTTCCACATATGGTAGTTTGTGGTAACACAAGACTATTCTGAAAATGTTTTCTGCCTGTAATATGTCATCAGATTCTTCCTAAGTTTTAGATCCTACTTTTACCAAACATGCTTTCTGTGATTCAGACGACTGCAGAGCACTAGAGACTGTGTTTAAGATGACCTTGTGTGAGTTGTGAGAGTTCTTTCAAGTGCTTTTAGGTACCACTCGTTCCGTCACCCTTTGTGGTAGCAAGGACTGCAATGTCAGTCACCTCCTTGTACTGTGAAAGGCACATTTAATGGAAAGGCTTCACTTGCCATGACACCCATGCAGAGAAAAATATGCCCTTAATAGACAAGCATTTGTTGGTATTTCCTCAAGCAAGTGCTGACATGGTATGCACATATGTGCACATAAGAGAGAAAAGTTGCTCTTAGTACTTGTTGTCTAATATGTGTATGTTTACCTTAACTATCTGTTTATTAATCAGTAGCATATTTTTTTGTTCCGATGACCAAAACCAAGAATAATGTGAAGTCAATTGCTACTATTTCTGTGGTAACTTTTCTTTCTATGTTCTTTTTTTTATCTTTAGCTTATCAGCTTCAGAACTGCCAGGATCCTTCTCCTTTCCCAAATGGTGACATTATCAAAAGTGACTACAGTGCTGGACAATCAATAACCTTTCAGTGCTACTCTGGTTATGTTTTGATTGGACACAAGGTGCTAACGTGCCTCCATGGGACAAATCGGAAATGGAATCACCCCTTTCCCCGTTGTGAGGGTAAGAAAAACTGGATTAAATCAAACTCAATCTAAGTGAGAATTAAATTTCAGCTGTCTACCACGTTCATCTTTGAGGAAACTATAACTCATTCAATATGTTCTTTGCAGTATTTCAACGTGAACATGTATTTAGTGCCAAAGTTGTAATAACAACGTAATTTCATAGATCTGTGTGGTGCGTTTTGTACAGGGCTTGGTTTATTTTCTGGGTAGTCGTCTTTGTTCACAAGTCTGGAATCTCATCCAGACTCTGGTCCAGACCAAACAAGCAAGAACCCGGTCTACCTGAAACGGTCTAAGAATGTGGAAACAGTGCAATTAACATTCTTTCATTAATTAAGAAGGTGTAAATATATATATTTTATTTCTAGTTTGTTTGGAGCTAAATAGAGTTGAACTTTGATGGTTTAATTTTATAAATTAACCTTTGAATTTTCCCTGTTTTGTTCTTGAGTCACTATGGAAATGGTTGCTTGTGCCTCAGTCACAAAGAATGATTTCAAGATTAATCATATACCTCACCTTCTGCAGTTTAACAGTAACTTCTGTCTCTTTGTTCTTTTTTCAATTTTTCAAACTGACAGTCTCATAATTCTGCTTCTTACAGCTCCTTGTGGATATAATGTGACAGCTGAGAATGGGACCATCTATTCACCTCAGTACCCCAACGAATACCCCAACTCCCAAGACTGCAGCTGGCTCATCAGCGTTCCCCATGGCTACGGGGTTTACATCAACTTTACTTTGCTGCAGACAGAGCCAGTCACAGATTATATTGCTGTCTGGTAAGTCTTGGGAAATTCACACTCATTCATAGCATTCACTCACACCACAGACAGAAAAGGGTGGATGTATTGTATTAATCATACAGTTTTTTGCATCACTGACAGATCTGTTTAGGATGTATTCACCCATTCCCTGTTCAGTTGTAATGGACATGCCGCCTGATAGAATCTAAATTTTCTTAAACTCGTGGGATGCACTTAATTTTCTCTAACCCCACAGGATGTCTAATACTGGTTTTCTTTATTATCTTTCATCATGTGTTACTGAGAGACTGTCTTGGCTTTACAATGGCATGCACCAGAATTGTTTTAAGTCTTGTGGAAAAAACTATTACCAAGCACTGTTCAGGTAAAATCACTCAATCAGGTTTATTTATGAATTGTGCACAACTCGGAGAGCTCGTAGGACAATCAATAATGAAGCAAATCAGGATGAAAAGCTCTGCCATGCAGAGACAACACATGAGTTTTATACCAAGGATAAAGGCTCCAAAACAAGTGGTGAGACAGTCTGGTTCTAATGCAGCTGTGGAAAACAACTCCCAACTTTCTACATGTAACCCAAATAGTTATATTTTGGTGGGACTATACAGGAACTTAGAATAAACATATAGCAATACAACTAGCAGATGTGACCTTATTATAATTTCCCACTTCAGTCTCAAACAATTCTTTGTAAAATGATTTGATGTTTAAATTAGTGTAATGTTTATAGCAGATGTTACATGTCCTTAAACCTAATACATAGACATGTGTACACTCTGCAATCAGTATATAACCTCTACTGCTGTAAAGATGGGATTCAGTGTGGAGGCAAGAGTGCAATACAAGGACTGCGAGAGTAATGCATTTACAATGGGAACACTGACCAATTCAATCTAAGTCAGCACTATGCCCAGATGTAGGCCCAGAGAGGATTTGGGAACTCTGAAAGTAATGATGAGAGTCAGTGGGGTTTGGGAAATGTAATGAATGGAGTGGCAGATCTGGATTCACACATCGAACAAGACTCAACTGGATCTGACAAGATTGCAGAGCGGCTAGGCTGTGCATCATGCACAGCCTGTCAAAATTCAAGATGAGCAACAGATTTATCAGAAAGGAAATTAGGATTGAGCAGGTGTTGTAAGTTTGCTTTTAGATGCGTGACTTGATACTTGGCTTTTATTTTCAGGTTCAAGCAATGCGCTCTGGGGAGTAAGTAGCTGCAGGCGAAGGGGGAAGCAATGAATTCACACTTTGTGGCTTCTGGTTTTTCAATCTGGCCAGCTCATAGAACCTTGCATTTAGCCATGGAGAGGCTCTGCACTGAGTTATTTTGCTGCTGCAAATTGATTTTTATGATTGATGTGTTTTTTGGTACATTTCATTTGGAACTAAATTATGAAATTGCATCCATATATGGACGCCACCAAAAGAGCTCGGTAATGTGGGATGAGTACACACATGATGGCTCAGTCCTGCTGTATTTCATGAATATATTTGGAAGCTACTGGGGGCTGACACTTGAGAGAGGAGAGCTTTTCGCAGACCCAGTGGAATGCCATCACCATCAACCCTCCAAGGTTTTAGACAGATTTAGAGGTCCTGGCGCAAAGGCCCACTGCATTTGCAATTATTTTTATGTAAACAGAATCAACTGGCAAAGATACCTAATATTACAATCAATTATCTACTGCTTTTATTTTCAATATGAGTAATTGATCTTGACAAACATAAATGTACTTTTCATGTGGAAGGTTGGCACTCAGAAGACTTGTATCCAATTTCGATTTAGATTATGTGCACAGACAAAATATTTTCTAATAAACATAGCTTCTGTAATGGGGATTGGTTTCATTAAATGCGTTAGAAAAACAGAGAAGTAAGAACACATCTAACTCGGATCTTAAGATGTGGAATGCTGCTGTACCATGATTTGACATTTTTTGAAAAGTTTTCTAATTACAGGTACACTTAAAGTCTGGCACGAAGTATGGCATGTATGAGCATTTTAATTTTAAATCTTTAATTGTTAAATCTTAAAATATATTAAGGATGGTCCAAAAAAGGTGTGTTACAATTTTAAAAACTTAAGTTTAAATGATTATTTTTTTAAATGAACTGGCTGAGTAGGTTACATAAAATGAAATCTACTTATGCATTCAAAGATTTTTGTTATGATTTTAAGTGAACAAATTCTTTCAACAAATTTAGCAAAACCGCCAAGCTTAAACTTTCATTATTCTTTCTGCATAGTGGATTTAATTTGGCTGTGCTTTATTACATCATGTTAACACAACACAGATGTGTGTCTGCCTTGTTTTCTCTGGAGTGTTATGTGACAGCATATGCATCCAGATGTGAGGAGCTGCTAACTGTCCCTGTGGTCTTTAACCAGTTGCATTTGGACTTTTGCCTAATATCAGTGAAACAGCACAGTAGGCAGCAGATCCAGGATCACAGTATAAAGAAAAAACCAACAGTCAAAGGTCAAGGGTTGTCCATATATATATATATATATATATATATATATATAGATAATATAGATATGGACATATGCATCTGCTTTTTTATCCACGGTGTATTAGCCAAAGCATTCTTCAGGCATACAATAATTGCATTATTTGATTATAATAAAGCCCTCTGTTGCATAAAAATAAAAAACAGGCAGACAAAACAATGACATAATCAAAATCTCTATACAATTATAATGTGACATTCTCCTTTTATCATTGTAGTGTAGATTAGGAATCTTTTTTGCAAAATTATATAAATCTTAATGATAGATTCTTTAAGATTCCACTATCTTCTCTGCAAAACAAAAATAAAATCTTTGTGTTATGCTGCATTTTATAACCCTTATAACTCTGTGGTCATATTCCCTTCAACTTACCAATTCTGAACTGCATTGAGTATCAGTATCATATATATATATATATATATATATATTTTTTTTTTTCTTTCTTTCTTTGATTTATATAAATACATTTATTTTGTTTAGCTATGTAGGGAGAAAAAAAATAAAACCACAAAATGTTGACTTTCCTTTCCTTTAAAGCAACTAAATAGCAGAATTTTATAATGTTAAATGAGCTCCAACACCTTCAGAAGACTGAATTATTGAGGAGGCAAGAGATCCCAGGCCCTCCTCATGAATTAAAATTTTAAAACCCTTTTTTAATCCAATGGCATGTTCATTAAAGCCTAAAACTGGTCATTTAGAAACCATAGGAAATGTAACCTTTCAGCAACATTCAATATTTAATGAGTGAAGTAAAGCCTTTAATCTGTGTGCTTTGTTCAATAAATTTGTTTGAAATTGGTTTAAAAAATTGATGAAAAAATACAGGAAGTGCTGAAAGATTCTTCCTTCCTTCTTTGTTAACAAGCATGTGGATTTTTCAAAGTTTTGTTTTACTAATGCTGACTGTTTGGTTTATCTCTAATGCGCTAATTAAATCTGTCAAACAATGAAGCATATAACAAGAAGTTCACACTGATCCCTCTTGCTTACCCTTAATCTCCAGGCAAACACTAACATAAATTGTATTTTGTTTTGTTCTTTGAATTGTATTCTTGTCAGGAGGAATTCATGTCAGAAGCAAAGTTTTTAAATATGTTTCACTATCAAGTAATCTGAAGAGGGGCTCTTACAGATAATGTTGGATATATAATATACATAGGATAACACTGAGATGACTTAAGAAACCTAGGAATTTAATAACAATGCTGAGAAAACTCAGTATCTTTAAAGATAAGTTTTCAGGTGCCATTTCACAGGAGATGTCCACTGAAACAACTAAACTGTTTACTATTAGCTGGAACTAAAACCATTAGCAGGAGCTAATGCAAAATCAAAACAATTTGGAAGATAATTAATGGATGCCTAAAGTGACAATGAAGCATCCTTAAGTCTTTGTAACACACCCTTCTAATATATTTGAGAAAATATTTTGATCCCGATGCTTACCATAAACAGCTTGAGTTAGAAACAAGAGCACTTTGCAGTATATCCTTGTCTTCTGGGTTGGCATTTCCAAGCAGCAGCTACAGAAACACCAGTCTTTTTTTCCCACTCTCTCCCCTTTAACCATTTTTTCATCCTCATTTTCATTTCCTCTTGTCATTTCTTCATTGCCTTCAATTTCAGATCCTAATTACCTATGGACCTCTACAATACATTTAATTCCTTTTAATGTTTCAGATTTGTTCTCTCCCAGTTTGAGTGTAAACTGTTTTTTTATTCTTCTCGTTTTTTAAGGGATGGGCCTGATACATCTAGTCCCCAGCTGGGAGTCTTCAGTGGTAACACAGCATTAGAGTCGGCCTACAGTTCCAGCTCAAAGGTCCTGATCCGCTTTCATTCTGACTTCTCTACTGGAGGATTCTTTATCCTTAACTTCCATGGTAAGTAAATGCTCCTACTTACTTACCTACTCCTATATATTATATTAAGTTTTATTTTCATGTTTCTCTCTATCTGCCTGCCTCTCTGCCAAACTGTTTACTTAACTGTCAAAGCACTGAACTTGATAAAGTCAGATTTACTGGTTTTCATTATAGTCCCTGTAGAATTTATCTGTTGTTACTGTTTAAAAATCACCATTTTAAATCATGTTATGTTAGAGGCACAGATTCGGTCAAATTTTGTGCTCCAAGTTTTGAGAAAGGTTGTAAACTCTCTTTATCTCTGTTTTCAATTAAGATGATGTTCTGCTGCTACTTTATCAGCTTGCAAAGATAAAAACACATCTGTTGTTATGTTGGGCAGATTATTTTAATTATTTAAATATTTATTTAAATACTTTATTCTGACTACGTGAACAGTAAACTAGGTTACGTTATTATTAATATATTGATAAATCGTTGTATCTATATCCCCTTAATAGTAATTTTGTGACTGCATCCTGTGATAAACCTAATCTAAACTAAATATTGGATCAGATCAACTATCTATAAGAACAGCGCTTCTTTGGGATTTTTGCGGTGTCTATGACAACATTAGGAAAATAAAAACACATGAATAAAAATAGTAGTCTTTTACAGGGATTGCACAAAGGTTCCCACACTTTATTAAAGAAACATATGCACAGTAATGTTGCATATTTTGTTGCTCTGTAATCTGCCACATAAGATTTTTTTCTACCTTTTTTTCCCCCCAGCTTATCGTTTGAAGAAATGCCCACCTCCTCCTATTGTGGAGAATGCAGAGATGATCTATGAAGATGAGGACTTTCACATAGGTAGTAGTCCTTAGAGATGTTTTTTTTTGTATTCAGGATTTACTAGAAACACTTGCATTGCTCTCACTTGAACTGATAATGTAAAAGATAAAAAATATATACATACAGTGAATTCTAAATTAAATTGTGCTGGTCACTTTTCAGATTAAATCACTTTTATCGGCCTTATTTGATCTGGTACACACACAGTGAGATAACAACCACATATTGTACACAGTCGGACTTGTTGTGACTCATTTTCTGCAGATTTGTTATTGTAAAAAATAATCACAATACTTAGTAAATACCACGCATAATCTACAGAAGATGACAACAGTTGTTATTTTTTTACTACTCCACAATTGCTATTATAATACAAAGTGTCCCTCTGGTTCTGTGGCTTCTCAGTTAAAGAAGATACAGAGGCATTAACATGAGTACCAGGGGATAGTCCTCATTTAGACTGGCATATTTAGATAAATGAAACTCACTGTTGTCTTAGATGTTTCTTTATTTTTACCATAAGAGGAGGAAATGCAGTTAACCATCATCAGGCACACAGAGGCATAAAGTCTAATCTATTTCAGCATTTTGTAATTCACACCATACCTCTTTTTTTCTAACCTAATTATTGCGAGAGCTTTAATCAGAATCATCACCATGAAGGAGACCAAATAGTCTGAGGATACAATTCAGTGTAATCTACAAGTTAGGTTTGGCTGAATTAGTTATCAATAAACATTAAGGTGGTTAAACTGCATTGGAGAAATAATCTGTTTGGAAGGACTACATATCATTTTGTAACCTGCATCTTAGCCTTGCTGATACAAGAGTGAATGCTCAATCAGCTGATGAAAATATATTTAATTCATGCTAAGAGTCTGAAAGGCATTAATAATGTTTTTTTTTCTGCTGAAGAACAAGATTCCTATCAGTTATCTGCCAGTTTACTTTGAACCAGGCTGAATTTATTCATGTTCATAGTTTCCCAATTAAATATTCTGTACTAACTTACAATACTAACATGAACTAGTACTAGCTCCTTCATTTTTAACAAATACAGCTCAAAACATTGTTTAGATAATGACATCATTTGCCAATTAGTGTTTGTCAGCGCTGTTTAATTTTATGCTGCTCTCTTTGCTTACATAACATGTATTTACATTTCCAATGACCAATGAAATGAAACCAAAATGGATTTAAAATTTGGATCAATAGTCAATTACTTTGATTTAAGACAAACTGAAAGGCCCATTGTGAATAGTTTTGGATTTACTAAATCTAACAACACATCTGCACATAACCTTAGGAAGTTTTACTCCACCCTAGCAACCTTCTGATTAAAAGACAAATCTGCCTGCTGAGCTACTGGCTTTCTGTATCTGAATTGCTCTTTCCATGACCTGGCACCCTACGGTGAGTTTAGCCTAACATGCCACCTAAACACAACCTCCCAAGCTGCTAGACATTTACTTCAGGAAGCTAAGTCTTAAAGCTCTAAGCATTAAAAAAGATATCTGACAGCCCATCACTCGACTGTTGAGACGGCTGAGGTCAGGTCAACACCCCTACAGTCACATTTCGAAAAACCAAAAGACTGAAGAGGGGTTTTTTCCAGGGGTTTCCCTGTTTTTATCAGACAACAGTCTCACACAAACATCACATAAATTTAAGACATGATATTTTTTTGAGAAGCTCAGACAGTCTCTACAGGGATTTGTTTATTCCAATGTCTTTAATTGTACATAGATTGAGGTCTGTTAAATAAATTCTGGATTTTGTATGAGTGGAGTTGATCTATTAAATTGACTGAAGATGAGCTAAAACTGGAATATACCAATTGTTTAGAAGTGTCTTTGTGAACCTGATGTTATTTTTATTATTGAAGTATAACTTCAGATTTGTGTAATTTTTGTATAAACTGACTTAAAAAATGAGCTATTACGGAACAATTTTCTAAGCTACAGAAAAGTAATTGTTAGGGATGCACAGATATGAAAATTAGGACCTGTATTGATCTCCAATATATTATTATTGCTGTTATTTTATTTTCATTACTCGATTAATCATCAAAATAATCAGCAGATTATTTGATTAATAAAATGTTGGTTCACAACAGCCCTAACTCATTTTTCATGGCACTGATTGTGTGCATCCCTGGTAGAGGAGACATGGTAGATTGTAAGTGCTACCTTCTCATACAGTGGTGCTAAGATGGTTTTCACTTAAACTACAAGAAAGAATATATAGTTATATGTATTTTAAGTGAGAGAGAAAGAGGGAGAGAGAGAAATTCAATATTGTCTGTGTTGCTGGATGAAAACAAATTCAATCAAAGAAGGAATTCAATTTCACCTGAATGTAGGGCTACTTCGGAATGGCTCTTGGTAACTATGTCCACAACTAATAGAAACAAGTGAGGTTTTTAAATATAGTTGATGTAATAGGATGAGGTTTTAACAGTTAGCTGTTTTTATGGAGTTTCTCCATAGAATTTCTCAAACTGATTTATACAAGATTTATAGAAGAATGCACTTTTTTTCTTCTTTAGGCTCTTTCAACAAACTGCAAATTATTCATTCTATTTTAGTGCTACAAACTTTTCCCATACTATAGAAATGAATCACTTAGCTCCAACAAGACTTAGGATTTTTTTTCTGTCTTATTTTAAAAGTTTTAAGTCTTTCTTACTAAAATCTAAAATTTAAAAGTAACACTCATACTAAAATGTATACATTTTAAGTAGGAAATGTTGAAAAGCTTGACATATAATTTTTCTTCCACTTTCAGCATCTCTTGAGGCATCAAAGTCAGTTTGCATTTGTGTCCTTTAATTAGGATCTCACATTTTAACATGATTGAGAATTGCATGTTGCCAGTTTGTCGTGGGCCTACAGTTACACAAACAGTTCTTTTCGAACCCCCACTTTGGGCTGAAGGGAAAATCCCACACACATCCTGGAGGAGGATCAGTTCAGGAAAGCATTACGTCAGTAGTTGCAGTGTTGGCGACATGTCCTGGACCTGGAAGCATATTTTTCTCAACAAAGTTGTGCAAAACTTTAGATGAGATAATGGTTTATGCACGTCAAACAGTGCTAAGCAGGCAAAAGGTTTTTTTCTTTGATGTTATAAAGGTATAAATCTTTAAGCAAGCTCAGGGCTAAAGTGAGTGTTCGTGTTTGTTTAGTTCAAACAAAGTTTGGTCTGAGTCTTGTCAAAAAGGTTTGAAATATATATAGAATTGAATCTACTGGAAGGCTTTTGAGAATCCAAACATGTCAAACTGAACTCTTGAAGTTAAAAAGCATCAGCAATCAGATGGAAAATAAGAAAGAAGAATTGATCAATTAGAAATTTTAAACATACTTTAAAGAAATGCAAATATTTTAGAGTTTAAATGTAATATATTCATTTCAAGCAAATCTCCCGACTTTATTTGAACAAAATAAAGTCTAAATATGTTTCAAGGCATCTATAAAAGCCATTTTAAAACTTTCTTAGTATTTGTGGAAATGTTGATCTGTGTGTATAAATTATAGTCTTGAATCCTTCCTTTAAAGCATGGAATAAATAAATTATTCTTCTGTTTTTATTCTGGGTATTTTTTTTTGCTTTCTTTGCGAGATCTTAATTGGACAGAATGATTTATTTCAATATATTTTTTTTTGTTTGTTTTTCGTTTCACTAATAAAAAATCTGAAAATCAGCAATAAGCACAAATGTTCAAGGTACTTAAATCTAAAAAAAATAAAAGTTGTTGAAATAATTATGTAATGTATTTTGGTGACTTAAAGAATCTTTTTATTAATTTTTTTAGGAGATATTGTGAAGTATCGCTGCCTACCTGGGTACACACTGATTGGAAAAGCAGAGCTTATGTGTAAGCTTAATTCCCACTTGATTTTTGAAGATCCACCCCCAAAATGTCAAGGTAAGGCACAGTATATATAAAACTCTGCTTTAATATGTTGGAAATTAAGTGTATTTGCCACTTGATGTTAATAGTAAGGTAGAAAAAATTGGGGTTCCTGGAAGAGTTTCTGTGCAATTCTATTAATAAAGTCACATATTAAAATCAAATTTTGATTGAAATCTGTATTATTTTATAATGGACGCATCTCTGTGTACTTATTTTTGTGCCTATAAAACTAATTATTGTAATTGCTATCTGAAGTCCCTATGAGATAAATATAAGCTACTTCATGCTAGTTTTTATTGATTTATTTATTTTTGCCTAATAAAGAAACACTGAACAGGTTAATTCAGAACTTAAGTAGTTAAATGTGAAAAATGTTGTAACATGTTAGATTTTAAACTTATATCAAAGCTTTAGAAGAGAAATTTGTTATCCAACCAAGTCTGGGAAGCGTAGTGGAGTTAGACCTGAGATAAATAATGTGATTTCTAAGTGACTGAAATGAGCATTTGGCATTGAAAAGGTACAGATCCCTCTGTTAAAGTAATAGAAAATAGTTTTCTATTGTAAAACAAAGAGTATAAAAACAACTGTCTTATGAGAAGACATGAAAAAGCAAAAAATACATTTTCCTCTAAAAGATAAAGTTGCAAAGTTTGATTAAAGTTTATGTCCTTTCACTGATCTTGTAGTTGCTTAAGGCTATTGACAATAAATAGTAACATATAGAGTCAGTGGTTTTTAGATTTTTTGCTAGAATGCAAATATATTATTTTAATTCTAGAGAAGTTGTTTTCTGAACCTAACAAAGTACTTTTTAAAGACAAACATAACCAGTGAAGAGTTAAAAACATGCGTTAGGTGTTTGGATTCAGGTATTGACAGATATGCTATCTCGGCTAAAGTATATCTTGTTGTATATGCATATGTTTGTCTTCTCAGTTCTCTTTATTTTTCTCTCTTTCTGCAAGTGTAGAAGTAGACTCAGGGTGTTTTCTTGTAATCTTTTTATCCTTCCATCCCTTTGTTGTCTCCTTTCCCTTTATACTTTTTGCCTTACCTCTCTGCATTTTTTCTCTTTTTCTCTCATTTTTTCAAACTCCATGTCCATTACATATGAAATATACCAAAACAAATCTTAGTTTTTTTAGACATCAACTGAAGCATTATAGCAAATGCTGTTGTGCTCCACCTTTGAAAGCAAATCTCTTTGACCTTTGAGTACCATACTGCCAAACAGAACCCACTTAAAAACACAAAAAAGAATCTTGTATTTGTAAGTGCATGGTAGTTATTTTCTTGTGTGTTTGATTGTGCTAGGTTTTGTATTTTTTCTGCCTTTTTTGGCATTCCACAGCTCACATTACCAATAATTTGCACTTGTTTTTTTTTTTTATCTCTCCAGCTCAGTGCCCAGCAAATGAGGATAGGTTTTCATCATCAGGAGTCATACTAAGTCCTGGGTTTCCTGGCAACTATCCCAACAGCCAGACTTGCTCCTGGCTCCTTCGTATGATTCCAGGTAATGAATTTGATGGCATTCTGTTTTCTGAAAATGATTGCGTAGTTAGTGTAATCTGGGATTATGCTATTGTAACATCTCTACCTTTTTTCCTGTCTGGCTAATGTAGCTTGTAGGTGAACAGCAGCTAAAAGTAAATTGCCAGTGTCATCTGTTATTTTTGGTTTCATTCCCACCCATAAAAAATGAGGATGTTTTCTGCAGCTCAAGTACAATAATTGATAAACTGTCACGTCTTTCAGACATCACAAGGGGCATCCCTGACAAACCCCAGCTCCACTGCCAAGGCACAGATATGAATAAGGTCCTTAGTGGTCTGTGTAAAAATAACATAAAAATAGACTCAAATCCCAGATAAGGCTTACATGCGTCTATTGTTGGTAAAAATGTTCTTTTTGTCGAGGGATGAATATAAAGTGTGTAATATGTGAATTAGCTTTGTTTGTATAAACAGTGCACAAACAATTTTAAATTGCTATACACATCTTTTTCATGCAGTCTAATACATTTGTCTTGTTTCCCAGGTTACACCATAAATATCTATGTAGAGATGTTCCACAGTGAGAAGCAATTTGATGAACTGGAGATTTTTGATGGTATTCAACTCTCTCACCACTATTTGTTGCACATGACAACATTAATATACATAAAAATACCCATTGGCAGTAAGCTTTAATTCATTTTTATTCATGAATGATAACATATTAGATACACAGCTCTTCATTTCCTTTCAGTGTTCTGATTGAACTTGAGCTTTTCTAATTGATCTACTATTGCTAAAATAAACAAAGTGCCCTCAGATGTTGATGAGTAAACACAAGTTAAACATGACACCTAACACATGAATATATGAACAAACAGTTCCTAGCAGCTTGGTGATATTCTGAACACGGACTGAACAGCTTTGTTCACTTCTTCCAACTGCAGGAAGACTACAATTCTAAAACAATGTCGAAAATCAATGCCAAAAGACTAAAGTCTAAACACAATCTCTCAATGGCAATGCTGCACAGTAGCAGACACAATACAAAAAGTTCCTATTTCTATATATTGTAGATATCCACCAAGATAACAAGGAATTTCATTCTAAACCCCTGTATATGTGTGCTTCTTCCCAGGATCATCAGGACAAAGCCCTTTGCTTGTTGCTCTGAGTGGTAACCATTCCTCTCAGCTGAACTTCACGTCTAAAACAAACCAGCTCTATCTACGATGGTCTACTGACCATGCAACTAACAAGAGGGGATTCAAGATACGATACTCGGGTACAGCCAGCATCTTTATATTTTCTTTCAGACATCAGCAAATAATCAGATGTGAAAGATTTCATATTTCTTTGTTCTGCTTTGTTCAGTACTGCATTTGGAGCTTTTGTACAGCTTTTTTCAAAAACAGAAGAAAAAACACTATCTTGTTAGTTTCATTCATTGTGAGTCTTGGATGATTGATTTAATGACTTGATTAAAACGAAGTGTTACTTTGCTTTACCATATGTCACAATAGGAGTCTCAGTTTTCAAGGTGATAGTTCATATCCCATCTGGATGATTGACAACTACCTACTCTGCCCCATCTGCTTTCTCAGAATCTAGGAACATTTATGCACTCCTCATAGTTCAAAAGATTGCTAATTTCTCAGACTAGCATTAATAATGATCTCCTTCTCATGAGAATAATGTGTTAATGGTAGAGTGAGCAATGATCATTTAGAAAGCATTCTTTTGAATGCATTATTACATATGAAAGAGAGTTAATAGCTTTGATTTATTAATGCGTGTTAGACTGTGAGTGGCATCTTAAATTTGTACAAATTCTTTCAAGATTGCGGATAGTCTTAATGATAAAATGTAATTTACAGTTACACAGATCTTAAAAATAATGGAGGAAATAAAGTTGATGGATTTTTAATCTATAGTTTAAATTGGTCAGCAGTCTTGAGTACTGTTCCCCACAGTGCTGTAATGGACTGATAACAGCGACACAGAGAACAAGGATTTATGGTTGAGATATTCCACTTCATATACATTATTAATACCCTGGTGTGCTGAGGTAAACAAATCAAAGTATATAATGCAAATACATGCTAATCACTTTTGGCTTCCTGCTTGGTAGGTTGAACTGATCAGAATGATGTTTAATAATAGCTGCTTTATTTTCATATATTACATCCTTTTACATCCTTTGACTTTGCTTCCACTGCTACATGGTGTTATTGTTAATGTTCTTGAATGTTCATGTCTGTGTCCAGTGATCCTCCTGAAGCACAGCAGTGGAGTGATCAGTGTTTATGTTTCATCTATCTTTATTAGAGTTATTTTTTATTTGCTTTGTTTTTTTCTATATTGTTATTGTTTTTCAGACTCCAGTTCATTCATAGAGCCTTTTGGGCAACCTATGAATAAATCTGGAAGTATATAAATACTTGAATTATTTAGAGAACAAGAGAAAAATGGCTTAAAATTGTCTTTTGTGTTCTTTTTGTCATTTGGAATTACAAGTGGCTTTTAGCCTTCATCTTATGGTTAGACAGTTTCTATTTAAGTAAGTTTCTGAATTCTACAGACAGTGATCAAAGTTAATTGAATTAGGGAGACTTAGGAACCTTCTTACTTTATTAAACTGAATCCCTATTTGAAAACATAATTGTATTTCCTGTAACATTGAAATTAGTTTGGTGTGAAATATTTTTGGGTCAAAAACAAATTAAAAACTAAACAGATATGCAAGAGGATAAATACTTTTTTCATAGTACTAAAGGCTTTCATATTGTTGTCAAAAATGTTTAGCTTTTTTTTTTACTAACCACATTGGACAAAGTGAAATTTGGACATTTTAAAGACTATTTAAACATCACTAAATTGTTCTTTTTATTGTACTGAAGTCCATAAAACTAGTTATTATTATTACAAGTATTGCCAACAATTTTCTTCTTTTCATGGGAAAATATACCTGATTACCAAACGTTTTAAGGTAGTATGTGTCAAATGGACACATAGATGGTAGAACCAAGATGAATGATATTTTAAGCCCTGTACCATTAACTGGATGAAATAGTGCAATAGTAGTGTAATAATGTTTAAGAAGAAAAAAGCAGGTAAAGAGAGTTAGACACACAGTTGGGATGACAAGTTTGTAGAAATTGTGGGGGGTTATTTTGCTGTACTGGGCAGCTCATTTCAAGAAATATATGAGAGAAACGGTGACCCCATTAGGTAAACAGGAGACAAAAGTGGGCTATCATAATTCATCCAACTGTTCCGTACTCAATCAACTTTGCATTTTCTTTGTTCTGAGAACAAACCCATTCTATTACTCAAAAATAATTGCTCTATTATACGGTCTGTCACAGGTTTTTAAGTTCTTGTAAGTTGACTCAAGTCACTGTAATGCTTGCACAGGCAGAGATAATTTATCGTGTTTTTTTTCTCTCAAAATCCCTCTTAAAATTAACAGGCGCTCTTGATAATTATTTTCAGCATCAGGCTGGTAATTGCTTCAATTTCTTGTGAATTCATATCATTTTTCCCATCTGTTTTTCTCGTTCTCCGTTTCAAGCTTCTTATTGCAGCATTAATGATCCTCCATTAAATGGTGGTGTAGTCAACCGAACGAAACTCCATCCAGGTAGCAGACTTCAGTTCTATTGTAACCATGGTTACCGCCTGGTAGGCTTAAGCAACGCCACCTGCAGGCTTGATTCTACTGGGCTTTACCAGTGGGACACACCTGCACCCGTTTGTCAAGGTAGGCAGCCAAAAGATGTTTTTGAATAAAAGTGGCACAATTCTTTTCTAAGACCTTTCATTTTTAAAGATTTAATTTGTATTCTAGTTATCTTGTCAGTTTATCTTGAATAAATATGTTTTATTTGGTATGAATTTTAGTTATTTATGTCTTCTAATGCTCTGCCTTGTACCATTGAGTTGTATTCTCAGTCCTGTTGTACTATTTCAGTGTATTGACGATAAAGGCTTTCTATTCTATTTCTGTTCTATTTTTCCTTTTTGCAGCGGTTTCATGTGGAATACCTCAGACTCCTGCCAACGGCAGCTTCCATGCATACCACTATAATGTTGGTAGCCAGGTCACTTATGAATGTAATTATGGTTACCATCTTGACCCTGGTGCTTCTGTGTCAGCTGTGTGTTTGGAGGATGGCAGCTGGAGTAACACAGGTTCAGTTCCCCGTTGCCTGCGTAAGTGATCCTAACCAGAATTCACCTGTCTATAAAATTATGCTATAATTTCAATCTCTGTTTTCACCTATGAAACATTTCTCTTCTTTTTATCTCCTCCCACTACAGCTGTGCACTGTTCCAGCATTGAAGGCGTCCTGACAGAGCACATGACCTATCGCCTGCTCATTGGTAGGCTGGGTGAGTTTGGTTCCACTGTGATGTTGGAGTGCTCAACAGGCTTTTATTTGGGTGTCGGGCATCGAACTCTCCGCTGCCTCGCCAATGGGACCTGGGAAGGATCGGATGACCCAGCTACGTGCAAGAGTAAGTTTTCAGTCATATTGACTCACTTGTTCATGAGAAAGTATACACACTAGGCCACTTGATTTTGAGATTTTATTTTTGATTGTGACATAGTTAAATATTACAGGACATAGACAGTTGCATGACGTACTTTAAAGTAAAGAAAGATGTATTTTTGTACACATTTTAAATTTAAATGGGTTTCAGGTTTTTGTTTTAATAAAAACAAACAAACAGGTTTACAGATTGCACACTGCTGAAAGTTCCAAGAGAGTTAGGAATCCCAGCAGAGAAGCCATGATTGCACACCATTGCACAATCCTATAGCCATCTAAGAAAAAAAATGGTGACAGCAAAATCTTTAATTTGAGTAAGTGCTTACAAAACTAAAACTTAATTAGTTATGACTAGTAAGAAGAAATGAGACCAAAAAAATGTTGTCTACTGTGACAGATTGCTGGCAATTTGCAAACTTCTCATAGCAAACTGTATTTCCAAAAAGCTTAAATTCAGGCTGCAGTCAGGTAGCTGATGTCACTTCTACTCCCGTTCTGAGGAGCGTTGCTACCCTGATGTGCACAAATTTAAAATGTGCACAGGTGTGTGCCAAGACTCAGTTTCCTCAGGACAACTTTATGGAGAAAATATGTTTTATTAGCAAAGAGTGAATTGATTGTACAAAACGTAGAAGTGAATATACCAAAAACTACCAAAACTACCTAAAGCCTCATTGTTCCACACATCATCAGTCTCGACTTTTCTTTAAGTTTTAATTGTATTAAAGTGTTGCAGCAGTCAGGTAAGTCTGAGGACACTGTGATGTCACTCAAACTCTGTTACCAATGTATGATGGCGGCTGCAGCTAAAACCTGGTCTCGTTCCTTTGGCATAGACACAAAAAGATAGGTTGCTAATATTAGTAGTGATAAATATTATAACGCAACATGTTTTCCTAATATCTGCATGGCCAGATATCATAATCATTGCAGAAACTGTGGGCTATGTTCTGGTGCCTCAGCCATGTTTTGTTCTTTCTCCTGAAACTGAAGATCTTTAAAAGTTTTGTTTATTAATCCTATCGCTAAAAGTGTTTAACTTTTTTATGATAAATCCATCCTAATTTTCTGAACCTCACCCACTTTTCCTGCATAGCTAAGCTTCTGGTAGAAGAATATATGTTGTCCTTTTCTGTGTGACCAATAAGTATACACTCGCAAAATTAGGCAACAAAAAAATTCCTGTAAATGTATTTGTCATATTTGTTAGCTGGTGGTTGCCATCCAACCCCAGTACAGTACAACATAATCTCTGAAAGTTTAAGTAATTAAGATTTTACTAATCTGCTTGCAAAAACAGAGACCCAACTCTGATCTTTTAATGTGAGATGTATTACACAATTTTACTTGGCTATATGGCTCTAAGAAATGGTTTTACATCTTTAAGCCTTGTTTGTACTCTGTACTTAACACATAAAAAACTGTCTATGTGACCTCAGTTAACAAGTTTTATGGTTGAAAAGAGCAGCTGTATGAAAGAAGAGATGAAAAAGAAGCCTTATACATAGAGACACTCAAACAATGATGCAACAACATGAGCAGGCGACATGCAGCACACTGAAAGAATAACACATGAATAAAACTGCATTGCAGTTACTTCCACCACCTGTCATGAATTAGTTATCAAAACAGCAAACCCACCCTGGAACAAGCAGACAGCTGGAAAAATCAGAGAAAGGTATTCTTCTAATAGGGGTACCTTCTGTTATTTTGTCAAAATGTGAGCTTTATGTTTTGGTGTGTTGGAATAACAATGCAGGAATTGTGTTTTTGAAAATAAAAGCTTATCCCAAAAGATAGATGCATTCTATATCAACTTGATAGCCTGTACATGTGTTTTTCTACTTTCTTCTCTACTTCAGCCTTCTGAGATATCAGGGGTATATGTGTTTCCAAATGCCTTAGGATATTAAGCATTGCCTTTTACCTTGGGGCTGTGATAACCGTTTCATGCAGAAGATAGACTGTGATTCCTAAATGTGATTTGCATGTTGGCAACCATCAAAGACGTTTTTTTTCAAATACGAGTAGTATTCTGCAATGTGTCTTTGCTGCTTAGTTCATAAAGAAAAGCTTAGTGAGAACATTGTGACTGCGAAAACTTTCCAATGCAGAATTTCTTAGTGTTGCATAATACATGAATTGCTGATGATAAAGTGAGATGTGATAAAGTGAGAGGAAAAATAGTAAGGGGATTAAATTTGTTTAAGATTAAAACAGTGATTTATTTAGGTCGATTTTAAGTAATCTCTTTGTCTAAGTTGGCTACTAAAGCAGCTTAGGCAGATTTAGGAGAATTCCTAAAAGATGACAATAAGTTTGAAGACTATATTCTTTCTAAATCTGTTATTAATTTACTCCAGATAAGCAACTATGTTGAATAAATTATGGCAAGAGCATTTGAGCTGAGAATCAGAATAGCATTTCCAATTGTTTGGACAAAAAAGAACAAAGGATATAAACAAACCTGATCATTCAGTTCTGTTCAGTATCCAGTGTCTCTTCTCTTGTGGTCTGTTGTACTCCAACCACAAACAGTGTTGAGTGTCTTTAACAAAACAAAAATTTGCACATTTAGAGTTTTCAATGCTCTTTTCAGATTTATGTCACGACTTTGATGGCCAGATATCATGGCCATTGCAGAAACTGACCAAACATCCTTCTGCTCGTTTTGGGGTATCTCAAGGTGTCCCCAGGCCAAAAGGGATATGTAGTCCCTTTAGTGATTTCTGGGTCTTTCCCTTTTCAGTCATCTCTTGTGGGGAGCTTCCTACACCACCCTTTGGTACGAAACTGGGGACACTGACTACATTTGGAGCAACCGCCATCTTTATGTGTAACCATGGGTACACACTAGTTGGATCACATGTGAGAGAATGTGGCGCTGATGGGCTGTGGAGTGGTGCAGAAACTAAATGTTTAGGTAAGATCCATTAAATATTGTTGAGTGTGTATTGTTTTCTGGTTTCTACTTGATCACATTTACATGAAAGCCTGATCAATAAAATCAATATTCTATTGAGTGTGTGCTGTGAATAATTATCAGAAAAGAGAAGAGATATTGGAATTAAACTAATTAATTATTAGTGAGCAGTCAGAAAAATGTCAGAAGTATTATTCTCATTAAATGTTAACTTGGACCATTTTCATCATAGGTCTGTGATCCATAGAGAGGTTTTTTTTTTTGTTTATGCCTTTAACATCTACTATAACCTTACTTACATCATTTTTTAGATGAGACATATTCTAACAGTACAAATGATGGACAATACATTTTGATAGGGTGGATTTTATTCATAGTTACTACAAAGGGCTTTGGTGAGGTTCTTAGCAGATATTAAATTGTGTTAGCTGTAGACTTGGTGTTTTTAAATTACCCTACAAAAGTTTAAAAATTCTGAAAAGATACATATTCAGTATTAATATGACATTATATTTAAATATAGTGAGTGTATATAATATATATATATATTTATATTTAAATATAGTGTATATTTACTGTATATATTTATATTTAAATATAGTGTTAAGATGCACAAGAAAGCACAGACATTGACAGTTTAATTTTATGTGTCTATATTTGTGACAATGGTTAATTGTAAGAAACACATCTTTACTGTAAAATGCAATGTAAAATTTTTTTAAATAGTCTTTATTTAAGACAACCATTTTTTTTTTAATTAAAAGTAGTTTGTTTGTGATCCATCTTTTTAGAAAGGCATCACAGAAAGGTATATTTAATACTGCCAATTTATTCTTGAAATATTTCTCATTCCTCGGGTTAATTAACTCAAAATAGGGGCTTAGTATTTCAAGGTCAGTTTGAAAACACAAAAAGTTCTCATGTTTGTGATTTTCAGAGACCTTTTGTGCAACTGTAATTGCCAAATTCTTGAGCTAAGCTGTTGAAACGCTGACTTGAAAATGCACTAATGAGTTTCAGGCCAAAAAGTTATCCTCAAATATTTGAAGTGTTTTAAAGTTTTACCTTTGTGTGCACCAAGCAAACTTGAGATTTATTAAGTGAAAGTAAGTTGTTTTTTTTTTCTTTTCTTTTTCACTGTGGTATTTCAACGTGTGTCTCCTCCAGCTGGTCACTGCGACTCTCCAGATCCTATAGTCAATGGTCACATTAGCGGAGATGGCTCAAGCTACCGTGACACTGTGGTGTACCAGTGCATGTTGGGATACAGACTAATCGGCACATCAGTCAGAATCTGCCAGCAAGACCATCGGTGGTCCGGAACAACACCTGTCTGTGTCCGTAAGTAAACACATTCTTTTATTACTGTAAGATGTTGATGACTTGCAACTTTCTTAGGAAAAACAAAGAGCTAAATTAGATAAATGCCTCATTTTTTGCATTAAAAAATAAAGCATATGAAAGATGTGAAGTGGAGCATAACAGTGCTTCACTTAATCATCTTTTTTTATTGATTTTCTCGTTTCCTTTGACTTGTTTAGCCATCACTTGTGGTCACCCTGGAAACCCAGCCAATGGGCGAACCAATGGCAGCGAGTTCAACCTCAATGACGTTGTCAACTTCACCTGCAATAAAGGTTACATCCTCAGTGGGAATGCCCGTGCTCAGTGTCGACTCAACGGACAGTGGAGCAACCCCTTACCTGTCTGCAAAGGTCACTTTCACATCTATCACACAGCATTACCCAGCTGTTTGCATCCTAAAATATGTTTTCTTTTTATACCCTTCACAAATTAGGGAGATAGAATGAAAGTTATTTTGTTATTGTTATTGACAATTATATAATGAACATAACAAATCATCAAAAATTTAAATTATTTTATGTATTTATTTGTTTACTTTTAACTTGTGACTGACCCTTTTAAAACATAAAGACCGCTTCTGTATGTAAATAGAAATCCTCCACTACAATGGTTAGATTATACAAGAGCAAACACATATTAAGAGAAGGTTTAATTTTGGATCTAATGTTAGAAGTACAATAAAATTTCTCAATCAGTAAGAATTTTATTGTCTTTAAGCAGGATGGTAACCCCACAATTTGTTCAAAATACTGTATTTATTAACTTGTATCCAAAAAAGAAAAGGCTTTGGAAATTCTAAAAAGAACATCAAAATGTTTTGCTTAGCTTGTATTTTTTGCAACTTTATTCAAACTATGTTTGTCACCAAGTTTAATATAAAAACTGATTAGGTAAAATTCAGCAAACAATTACATATAAGTAGTTTGGTGGAAAGGTTGGAGCAGATGTAAATGAATACAATTTGTAAACATTAAAACACACTCTTTTAAAATCATGGCATATCACTACTTATCAATGGAAAGTTTAGTGGTAAAAAATTTTCTTTACAAAGGTATTTGTAAAGAAATACCTTTGTATTTCTTTACATACAAAGGTATGTAAAGAAATACATACCATTAACCAAGGTTAATGTCTAACCAAGGTTAGACATTAACCTTGGTTAGACCTTGGTTAATGTCTAACCAAGGTCTAACCAATGTCCTTGGTTAGACATTAAGAAGTCTAACCAAGGATTGAGTGCAAATCCTGGGCAGTGTACATGTGTACCTTTTTGTAGGCTGGCAAATTTTATTTTTGTTGTTTTCTGAAATTAATTTAATTGTTTTTATTAGATGTCATCCAAAGCCATCAAACTTTGCAGAAAAGAAAAAGAACTACTAATATTTTTTGAACCTGTTTAATAGATTTTTCACTTTTTTGTTTCATTCATTAATTTGTTTTCTATTACACATTTCATTAAACAGAACATATACATATATACACTCTTAAGCATTTAAAACACTTGATATCACCATGCCTCTTACATGGGCTTCCCATCAAAAGGTTTCTTCTAGCTTGCCATTTTTCATCCTCCGTGAATTTTTTCGCTCTTATTCCCTCTCTGCCTCCTTCCTTTTCTCCCTTTCTCACAGCAGCAGCTGTCAATTATGAGCCCGAAACTTTCTTGCTTCCCATAGGGCGCCAAACACACATACACACTCTTACTCACACACAGCCATCTCCCCCATGGGCTTGGATTTTCAGTGAATGTCAGTCCTCCCCTGTGACATGTGGAAAATCACACTCTACTCCTATTGGACTGGCTTGCACCCAGAGAAGAGTAAGAGTTAAGAACAAAGAGCTCAAGAAAACCAAGCAGGGTGTGACAAAAGAGGAGGTTTAAAGGAACTGCAAGGACAATCTGAATTTGTAACACTTTTTTTTTTTTTAGTCAGCACATTTAAGAAAACAGTGGGAAAGAAGAGGTTGATAGCATTTTCTTTTAATTCTCTGGTAATACCACATAATCGGTTCGCACAGAGAACATAGCACAGTGTGACATAGAAAACAATAGGCAGACACTGCATTGACTGCCTCAAACAGTTGCAGTGAAACGTCAAGGTGTCTGCCATTTCGGGAGGAGAAACAGCAGGCAGGAAACCCTTAAAGTGAATCTGGGAGTTGAGGTTTAAGCCAGGATAAAAGGAGTTTTGCGTTTATGTTTCACAAAGAGATTTTACTTTTAAAACTGCAGGTTTTCTGTATTTGTAATGTTAAATCATTTCTTTTGCGACTTAAAAGTTTGATCACTGAAAAGTGAACATCTTTTAGTGGTTCTCTCGAGAAGACAACCTAAATCCGGGTCAAGTGTTGATTCAGTAGAGAACTGACTACGAAAAGTTATATTATTGAAGATTCATTTGTTATTTTTATAAGTTAATTGCATATGGATGCAAAGCAAATGAAAACATATCATTTAGATTTCCTTTTTTGAAATCTAAAGATAAAAAAAATATTTAAGAACTAAATATGAACATTTAATTTAGGACAAATTAAGTAAATAAGCCCCATTACTAATACAATATTTTTTATTTATTAAAGTTTTTTAAGCACTCAATAAAATTTATATTAGTGTAATAAATCATGTGCACTGTAAGACTAAAAAGAAATTACCTTAAGCTTAAAAATATTTTAAAAATTAAGTAAAAAAATAACATTTGAAAAGAATTCAATATAGCTTATAAAAAATAGCAGAGTTGTTAGATGTTAGTTCCCTCCCACATATATTTTTTAATGGTAATTACAATATTGACCTAAGGTGTCTTGTGTTCTTATGTATATAGAAGACATAGTGCAGTGTGCTTTTAAAAATAGCTCATGGCATATTTGGTACATTTGATGTACAAGTTATTGGTGTACATTTCTAAATTATAATATTTGCTGGCAAAATGCAATGCATTGTAGTTGATTTTTCTATTTCGACATAAAATCTTCTAAAGCTTCAGTCTTTATAATGTAAGTCTTTTAGATGTATCTATATTTTTGTTTTTAATATTAGGAATGCTACACAGAGGAAATGAGTCTAAGACATTAGACAAATTAACAATAGTAGCAATAAAATCTTTAAAACTATTCATTTTAGTTGAGAAAAGGTCACACCATGAACCGTCTGTTGTATACTCACAAACTGGTGAGAAAGGCCAGAAACATGATGTCCTGCTGGGATTGTGGTTCAGTCTGAGCCAAAGTTGTTTGGAGTAAATTGGCAAAAGAATCAGGCATGCAGGACAGGAAAACTCACAATGAGCAACAACAGAGGAGAAGCAGTAACAAAAAGGGTTAGAGGTGAACTATGTGGTGGTTGCTCCACTCTACATAAAAATATAATACAGCAGTGTGGAAAAAAGTGTTTGCCCTCTTCCTCATTTCCTTTTTTTTTTTTGTATTTTTGTCACATCAGTGTTTCAGACCAATTAAATATTAGTCAAAGCCAAGACAAGAAAACACAAATGCATTTTTTAAATGGAACTGCTTATTAGTAAGTGAGAAACAAATTCAAACCTACATTGCCCTTTGAAAAAGTGATGACTCCCTAGTTTGCACCCTTTCAGGTATTAACATGTAATGAATAATTTCTGTGCATAAAAAATGTAGTCTGAATGAGAACTGTTTTGTCTTGTGTAGTGGTGAACTGTTCGGACCCTGGCCATGTGGAGAACGGTGTGCGCCAGTCCGGTCTGCGTTACCCAGAAATTTTCAGCTATGGCGTAACCGTGGTGATCCACTGCAAGAGAGGCTATTACCTTCTGGGCTCTGCAATCCTCACGTGTCAACACAACGGGCTGTGGGACCGACCAACACCTCGTTGCTTAGGTATGACCAAAATAAAACAAAAACTGGTGACTGTTGAATCAAAGGGTCAGTTGAGCCACCCCCTGTAGCTTGGAAGTTGTAAAAAGCATTTTATCATGTGATCAAATGAGATGGTACAATTTTTTGAAGTCTGTAGATAATGTTTTATTTCTTAAGAAACTTTTTTCACTTTTAAAAGTCAATATAGTCTGTCATAAGTTTCATAAGAATTGTAGTTAGACCATGATACATATTTTAAAATTTGTTTATCTATCTCTTGTGCTATGTGTGAGCTACAACATGAGGTCATAAACTGAATATAAAAGTCTAGCATTTTAACTGTGGGCACAAATAAAGTTGAAATGGTAGCTTTGGGGTAAGTTGAGCCTCTGCCACACTGTGGAGTCTCAGCTTGCCAAGGACTCAGTTTTAGTACTTTCTTTCCAAATGTTATGTTTGCTTCCCATGCCCACTAAAAAGATTCAATTTTTTGTTTTTGTTTTACTAAACAGTTGTTTAGTTGTAGCAACAACAAAAAGTTATTGTGTCTGATGAACTGTGGATGACAAATAGAGTGAACTGGATGGGAAAAAATTGCTTATTTAGGGTAGAAGGAGGTGAGTGAGGGATAGGGTTGAATGGGGTGTGAGAATTTTTCTGTGATTTTTAAATGATCTGGACATGAAAACATTACAAGTTTTCCTTCTGATGTTTTTGCTCACATCTTTTAAACTATATGTGTAAAGCTGTTCTGATCTGTCTCTTTGAATTTATATTACATATAGGGTCACTTTTATTTAGATTTCAAAACATCCAAGTAATACAATATAGATTATGCCTTGCTCACATATATTAGAATAGGAGTTCTGCAAAGTTATAACCATTTTTTACTGATATTGGTAGGGTCAGCAAATTGCATGTAAAAGTAGTGCATTATGGCGAAGTATGGCCTTTCTGGATACCATAAACATCCACATACAGCATAGCTACAAATGGAAAAGTTGTATTAGGGCTACTACAAATAGTTCAGTCACACTAAGAAGTGGATAGTTTGTACTATGCTTTACTAATTCAGCAAAGCCTTCTTCCAGATGTAGGAAGCAAAAGTAAAGCCTTTGGAAGATGCAAAAATTTCCCCTAATGGCTTCAATGAAAGTTCTTAATACAATCTCTTCAGAATACAAATTCTTAATGTAGATTTAGGAAAAGGTTGAAGTCACAAAATGTTCAAAAACTTAACATTCTGGTGGGTAATTAAGGTTGCGTGTACAAAATGCCTCAGTCCTACATTTTTTAATTAGCTTTTGTTTGTCTTTTTGTTTTGCTTTGAATCCTGTGTTGAATAATTAAGTACTTTGGTTCACAAAAGTAGAGTTTTTTTCATTTCTTATAGATATAGAAATTTCTTACTACAGTCAAACACATTTGTCACATAGAAATTTTTAAGAAAACAACCTTTTTGCCCCTGAATCTCAAGAGAAATGCCTTTTTGAAAACCAGGACTGGTGTCCTTTCTTCTTCTTGGATGGATCAGTGACACATGAGACTGTAACAAGTCTCAAGTGTGATTGTCTGTACAACACCTTAGCCTGAAGCTTCCCTACAGTCCATTTGAACTGAAAAGGGTTTCAGAAAGGAGATAAAACAAATAAAGAATCAAAGAAAAAAGCAAAGTTACCCTGCTTTCAAGCACTTCAATCATCTGCACTATTGCATTTGAGAAGCACTTACTTCTTTCTGTGGAAGCAATAAGATCATGGTGTGTTAGAGCTTTTCACACACTGTCTCTCCGCCTTGCTTAGGTCTTTAGATTTTTACTTACATAAAACATGGCATGACACATCAGACCAGTCCTAAAAAGAACATGGTGCATAAAATGCATTGTTGCTCATTAAAGCCGTGTCATTTATAATGAAATTACTCTCATATTTACCTTAAAAAGTAAATATGAGAGGAGAATATTAAGGAATTCTTCAAAAACATGTCTTAAAAATAGCATCACAGCCAGGTAAATCTTTTTTATTAATATTTGGCAAAAAAAAGTAATACAAGGAGTGAAATGGCTTGAAGAGCCACCAAGATGACTCCAAGGAGCGAATGAGAAACTGAGAGGAAAAAAGAAGGTTCAAGTGAGAAAGGGAAGCAATCATAAAAAGGCAATAGAAGAAAAAGGCTTAAAGGTTTTTGCATAACTGTGTGTATGAGTGTGTAGGGGTGTACATAAAAAACTGAGCATGTTTCTCTTAAGGCAATAGATGTTCTTGTTAGGAACCTACTATGGCTGATAGAAACATCAAGATTAAACCAGAGAGGGATAGAACCAGACTGATTCAAAGATGAAGGGAGAAGCACAAAGAGGTGAGCAGAAGTGCAGGAGAAGACAACGTCAAAAGAGAGGTAGAGATGAGGAATCTGGCAGAAATGGAAAAAGTAGGGGACGTATTTGTGCATCGGGCATCACATTCGAGAAAAAAGGTCTTATCGGAAAATTACTGGCTGATTGGAGATCACCAGGGACCAAGAAAAAGGGAAGAGTAGAGAAGGTTTTATGAGCACAAACCTCGTCACTGCACTCTTTCTAGCTGATTTTCGTTTCATATCAGTTTTCAACTCAAGACAAATGTCTGCCTTTCTATAGCCGTGTGTATGCTTTCACTCATAAACACATACATTATCAACAAACACCTGAGGTAATGCCTCACTTTTTCTTCCCGTCACCCTCTCTCCTTCACCGTCTGCAGAACCCCAGCTGCACTGCCTAATGCAGTTATGTATCTGGAATCTATAACTGGATTTACTCACAAACTCTAACCCCACCCCTGGTCTGTCTCCTTTCTCTTCCAAATTCTCATCTCTATAGCTATTTCCTGTGGCGATCCCGGTGTGCCACCTAATGCAGTAGTCTCGGGAACCCACAGCTGGACATACGGTTCTGTTCTGCAGTACTCCTGTTTGCCTGGCGGGGTTCTAGTGGGAAATTCTACTCGCAACTGCCAAGAAGATGGCACATGGAGCGGGGCACCGCCCTACTGCACAGGTAGGCAAACTATGTTTAAGGCTGTAAACAATCACAGCTTAAAATGTACACATTTGCACAACTTAATGCTTAGAAATTGTTCACTAAAATCAGATGTATCAGTTAAAATGATCAACAATAGATGTACTGTATCTAGTTTTGTTTAAAGTATTCTACGTAAGCATGTAGTTTATTTTCTTATAGATTGCAAAACCTACATAGATGGTTAATTAAACTCTACCTTCAATAGTTATTCGCATTTCTGGTGAAAATGTATAAAAACATAAAATGAAGTTATAGTTTTAATGTAAATTGATAAGAAGCAATGCAACATTAAGAATTTTTTTTTTTTAAACAAAATGACTGCCATACTTATTGACACCCTTTACAGATGTAAATTGAATGCATGCAAGTACAGCTTTTATTTTTATTTTTTATTTATTTATTTTAAATTAGACCCAATTTTTTAGGTTAATAGTAGGGTCAGGATCTTTTAATTTAATTATACCTTTCTACAATTTCTTATTTTTCTTAAATTGAAATATGATTTTACAAAGATGTACTGTATATTTATTTTGGTTAACTTGGGCAAGAGAACATGCCATTCAAGTAAAGTAGATATATGTTGTATATCTAGAATCAGAGAAATATTTTAAAGAAGTAAAGCAACTTGATATGTGATAAATGTGTGGTTGGTGTTGGGCATAAACACGCAGATTTTGCTAAATGTCTAATCATTTTTGCTAAATGTCTAATCAATTTTTTTGTTTTAGATAATACATCAGCAGTACAGATTTCATATAGAACCTATTTTTACCAGGGTTGCTGTGAGGATTCTTAGTCACCTTAAATCTAAACCAGTCCAAATAGTATTAATGGAGCAAAGTCACTGGTTTTCTTTCATTTCAAAAACAGTCTCCTTTCAGGTGCAAGCAGGGACTGTGGTTAAACTGACAGAGTGGAAATAATAGCAGAACCACATGCAAAGTGTTTTGCACTTCATTTTGAACAGTAAATATTAAAGAAACTTAGTTTAATTTTTGTTTGCTTCTGCAAAAAGAGAGAGACACTAAGGAGGGATTTGTGGCTTCCAGCCAACTATCAAGAGAGACCCTTTTTTCCATAATCATGAAAATGTCTGCAGTTATCATGCTCAGTTGTGTGGTAGTCATCAGTTATTTCTACTTGTACTGAAGTGGGACTTCACTTGTTAGGGAGTACTTTTAAACTGCAGTGTTGTCATTTTTTGACTGAGCTAAAGAGCCGTAAATCCTTCTACTACAGGTTAGCTCACTTTATCAAAAGCGATGATGATGAAATTAGATTACCTTTACTTCTACACTAATCACTGCTCATTATGGCTAAACATTAGTCTTTCCCCTGCAGATTAATAGCAGTGAGCACTAACTCGTAGCACATGAGTGTGTCCCAGGAGAAGATTTTGAATTTTCCACAATTTGGGACATAAATTACACACCTGAGGAGACATCATAATTTGAAATCAGTTAATCAGTTTAATAGCTGATAAACTGCATCAAGCTGTTTATAACCTTGATTATAATTACCTACCCCTTGCTTATCAAAAACAAACCACCCCATGACCACACTGCCCTTTTTTGCACATGTTTATTTTCTAACTGTATAAAATAGACTCAAAGTGAAGTCATTATTCAAGATCTTTCCTAAATAACATTATTCCAGTCATTTTGTAGCGACTTGTGGAATCCATCTTAAGAAGGTGGTTTACACTGAACATTCACTTTAGGCAAGGCAACTTTATTTATATAGCACCTTTCAGCCAAAGGCAATTCAAAGTGCTTGTACAAGAAAGTTAAAAAACAACATATAACAAGAAGATAGTAATAATAATAATAAAAATCAAGCAGATTAAAAATAGGCAAAGTAAACATTAAAAATTTTAAATATAGTGAATGAATAGAATTTAAAAAATTAAGAATAGGCAACTTCAAATAAGAAGGTTATTTTGAACTTTAGCTCAATTGCTTGAGCTACAGGATACTGTGACTACAACAGCCTTAGTCTCACCTCAAATGTTTGACACCTTCATATTTTTTTAAAAATGTGTAACATAGAATCAAGGCAGTTCTGAAGAGAAAATGGGGTCTAACCGAGTACTTACAAGGTCTACATAATAGACTTAAAGTGGTTGCTGAGTGTGTCCGCAAAATGTGACCTTGCACTGAGCAACTATCTCTGTGACAGTCTGCTTGTGTCTTATAAAAATTCCCCCCACTTGTGATAAGATTCTCGCTGGTTAGAAAAGACAGCAGCATGAACTCTGAGAGTCTTCTGTTTCTCCGGGTGACTGTCTCCAATGCTATTCTTGACTGTGTGCTGGTTGGCTAATGTTGCGCATCTGAGAATAAGTCGGTGAAGTTATTCTTGTTTCCTGTGCAGGATGTAAGTGATGCTTTGCAGTAGGCTTACACAGACACAGACCCCATATTAACAAAAATATGATCATTTTGAACCTCATCAACTATTGTCTCAGTAGTTGAAATGCAATGAGCTGCCTGTGATGGCCTGAAAACAGAGCGATAAGCAGGGAAGATTTCAACCTGCAGCTAAAAACTTGATTGAGATTCAAGACTCTGCATTCAGAGGTGCATGCTGTTAAACTGACAATTCCTACCAAGTTTGAGCTGCTAAAGTTGTGACGCGCTAAACAGATCTTTAGAAAAGTTTATGATGGCATAAAAACAACAATTACAGTTGTTTGCATGTCTGGGTATATATGCATGTATTTGTGTGTCATTATATCAAACAGAAGAAAACTGTTTAGGAACTAATCAGGCTAACAAACATGAACATTTTTGATACATAATGGTTTTAAGCGAAAACATTTTGCCTTTCTACTGACCATAAGTCACACTGTTTTCATAGTTTGGCTGGTCTTGTGACTCATACTCAGGTGTGACATATATGTTTTTTTCATCTTCATGACACAAATTTTTTTTTGCTGTTGCTATAAATTTTAATTCATACTACAATCGTAAACCAAGAATTAAGTATTGGCGTTTGCCTTGGAATGTGCTTCTAGGAGAGGCAGGATTACGTCTCCATGCCCTGGTAGTTGCGAAGAAAATGAATAAAAAGGACTTTGTAGGGTGGCTTTTTTTGTGTTACCGCTTCATGCAATGCAACCGCCTCTATCACCCAATATTTACACTGCATGCGTCTCCGCTCCTCTCCACCGGCGAAGTACACAGTGGATAAGAGTCGTTCCCAACTTTGATTTAGAGCAGGAACATCGGTGTGTCAGAAACTGCCAGCAGACTTCCAACCCATGGTCGTCAGTTTCTGTGAGTTTGTTGTAAAGCAGGAAACTGAACATGTGTCACCAGATCATATTATTAACATGGACAAGATTCCCCTCACGTTTGACAATCTCTAAATAAATGCTAGTTATACTCCAGAGAGACTTAAAGTCAGGAATATACAGTATTAAGATTCTTAAAATTTCTAATTGCATCAAACAATAAATATCATGTTACTCTTGGTCTTTCTTCACATGAAATGTATTAAGTAAATTTAAATTGTGTAAGTGAACTGATTTGTTGGTTATATCTTATAGTTCCACTGCAAAGAAGAACTACATTTCTTCACCTAAACATGAGCGTTGTTATGCTTTCTAAATTTAATTGACCATTTCTCCTTTCCCTATAGGAGCTAGTCCTGGATTGTGCGGAGACCCTGGGATCCCGCCACATGGCACCAGACTGGGAGGGGAAGAATTTAAGACCAAGAGCCTTCTGCGTTTTAGCTGCGAGGCCGGATATAATCTGATTGGCTCAGCTGAGAGGACCTGTCTTCACAACAGCAGCTGGAGTGGTACACAGCCCGTGTGTCAAGGTAGGAAGTGGAGCACTGACCATTTGTTTGAATTCTGTTATCTAATAATCTGGTTCTGTAACGATCAGGAAGCTGTTATAAAGCTGCACTGTACCTCAAAGATCATATAGCTTACAGAATACCAGTATGTTTCTGTCACAGCACTAGGTTTTATTTCTACTGAAAATCGATGAAGTGATTCTTCTGTGGAACAAATCAGATATTTATGTACCTTTGTAAACAATAATCTACATGTGCAAAGCCTTTTTAAATTTGTTTCATTATAAAATCCGGCTGCCTGATTTATACCAGGCCCTGTGATGTGACAACATAGCATATTGAGAACTGTCTGTCTTGTTGAGACATTTCGATAGCAACCTATTCCTGGCTCATTACCTTTGGGTCCCAACCCAGTTTCTTTAAAACATTACAGCTGAAATGAAATATGCTATAAAATGAGTCTTTCCACATTTTGCAAAAACCTATAATGCATTTGTGGATGTGGACTTTTCACCATGCACTGGAAAAATATAAATCAGCTGAGGCCCAGGAGTTGTTGAGCATTGACTCTTTTTCTGCACATAAAGCAGCATCAGGCACACAACTGACAGTAAGAAACTGATCCTTTATCAAACAAACAGGCTTCGTGCTACATACTATATATTTTCTATAATGTGAAGAAGCTTGCTCATTGTTCATTCTTGCAAGCCGTGACAGAGATAGAGTATTCATGAAATGAAGCCCTGTAGACATGAGTTATGAATGTGTTGAATCTGAGCTTCTTCAATTTTCTCCCCGGTTCAGGATCATATTTTCACTGCAGATACATATCTCTAAATTAGAATAACATTGAAAAGTAAATCTATTTGAGTGATTAAATTCAAAAAGTTAAAATTATATAGCTTCATTACACACAGAGTGATATATTTCAAGGTTTTTATGCAATTAAGTTTGATAATTATGGCTTACAGCTAATTCAAACATTAAATTTCTCAAAAAGTTAGAATATTACATGTGACTGGTTTGTAATACAGAGGAGATATGTCTATGTACTGCACAGTATGTACAGTCGATACTTGGCCTCCGGCTCCTTTGACATGTATTACCATCTACTTTATAGAGTCAAACATGGAGAACCAACATCTGGTTTTATCAGATCTGAATCCAGAGAAACCCCAACTAGGTTACAAATTTGTATCCTTACTAAACATGGGGTACCAATATGTAGTTCTATACCTTTTTGTAAACTTTTTATGCTTTTATTTTTCTCTTTTGTTATTATGTTTGTATTTCCTCTAACTCGTGTAAAGCACTTTGAATTGCCTTGTTGCTGAAAATTTGCTATATAAATAAAATTACCTTACCTTATCAGTGCATGGTAACAATTAACTTAGCCTTTGGGTCTCCTGCATTGTTGCATCTGTTGTCTCTCATCTTCTTCTTGACAATACCCTTCAGAGTCAAAAATTCATAACCAACTCTCTCAAGCACAGTTTTTCATTGTGGACAATGCTGTTCACAATAAAAAAAGAAAGTGCTGAAAGATTAACAGGAAGTGCTGGTTATAAAATTTTGAATGTTCCCCAGAACCTTGCCCCCATTAAGTCTCATTGACTTTGGAGTTATGTGCACTGAAATATTTCTTTGAATATCTCATAGATTCTCTTTTGGGTTTTGTTCAGGGGAATTTGGTAGTCAATCAAGCACTACCAAAACAGTCAAGTACTCTTGGTACTCTCTTGGCCAAGAGTACCAAGAGTTGGTACTCTTGGCAGTTTGGGTAGGTGCCAAGTCAGAGTGGGAAATAAAGGTTTGTCTGTAAAGGAAAGGATAAAATGTCTTGGTAGATGATTCTTACTAATCATTTACCTAAAATGTCTAAAAATTGTCTTGGTAAATGACTGTAGCGACTTTGGACTTGATAAAACACAATTGACTAATACCAACAGATGGCAGATGTTAGCTGTGTTTCACATCATAATCCCCAAATCATCACTGACTGTGGAAATTTCACACTGGACTACATGCCACTTAGCTTCTGTGCCTTCTCACTCTTTTTCCAAACCACAGGACAAGAGTATTTCTTCTTTATTGTCATATCTCTTCTTTACTTAATCTTATTTGTTTCCCATTGTCCAAGTAACACACAGTTAAGTTTTCTATTATTCAGGAGTGACTTAAGATAAGTACCGTAATGCAACAGTTGTATATCCCAAACACATCTGTGTGTTGTAGCACTTGAAGCACCGATTCCTGCTGCAGTCAATGTCCTGTTAATCTCTCTTTTGAGTGGGATTTGCTTCGCAGGTTTTACAAGACTACAAGTGCTCCTATTTGTCTGCTGTTGATTATGATGCACTTGGAAATGTAGTCAAAGAAGCTATTAAACATTTTCCCTTAAAAAAAGAATTTATAAATTTAAAGCCAAAGTAGCTTCTACAAAACAGAAGGAAAAATAAAAGGAAATGTGATGTGATGTGCTGTATTATTCTCACAAGCTCAAAAACAAAACTGAGTGGAAAAATTCATTAAGTTTGTGAAATTTGATACAAAATTGAGATATAAAATCTATTATCTGTCTCTCTGAAATGAATCTTGTGCGTCACTTTTCTAATAAAGTTCAGTCTTTATAGTAGCAGTTTTTGAAGGCACTCTGTGGGCAGATGGGAATTTACGGGAAATTAAAGAAGGTCTCTGTAGCGCTATAGACTCACTGGAAACCTCACACTGTTCCCCAAAATATTGCAGCTGAATAAAGCACATAATCTCCAGTGTGTCTGAGTGCTGGTGTTAGATAATGGAGTTTTTGGAAGGGTGAGTCATACAGTATCGGTGTCCACTTGAGCATTGTTAAAGGCCTGTAAAAAATAATTACCAGAATGCTAAAAGTCAGCCTTAACAACTTAAGGGCTTTCTGATATAGCTGAGCAAAGACATCAATTTGCTCTGATATAAACATCAGTTTAAAAAGTAGTAGGTTTTGTTTGCTGTGTTTATCACACTGCTTGACTTCATAAAGGTCAATATTGTTCACCTGTTGATTAATTGCACTCCAAAAGAGTCTTGTCAACCCTGAAATTATTGCTGCTTTGAAAATCCAAACTTTAATGCAGAAATGTAATGTAATTTTTCTTCATGTCAGAAATCAATATGTTTGGGTTGTAGTTTCTTATGGCAAGGAAAAAGCTATAAGGCACAAACTGTACATGTAACTTTTTTTTCCTTTTTTTGTAAGAAAGTCTGAACTCTATTAAATTGATTACACATACTAAAAATCCAACAGAAACATGCACACACCTTGGAGATGCACGTCTGTTTGCCTTTGCCAGGGCCCGTGTTTGTGTAAGGCTAATTATTTATGTCTGTCTACATTTGTTTTTCATTAGGCTAATAGTGGTTAAAAGTTGATTCAGAAACGGTGAGATTTCCATCACCAGGACACGAGTAAACAAAAATCCATAGACACAAATACGTACACATCCACAGACTGCTGCTACGGCACACATTCTTAACACTCCTAGCTGAAAACAGCAAAAATTTACTCTTGCACCAAGCTTTAAAAGGGTCCTAACAAATGAATCCAATCAATAGGTGGTTGATTGTTAAGGGCTGTCAGCTGTCATGATCTTATTAGTGAAATGCGCTGTGGGTGGTTGCTAATTCCTCCTGGTTCAGTTAATGTGCTTTGCCAGCAAACTAAAGTTCAATGAATCAGTAGTTCAGACCTTTCCTGTCTGCATTTAGTGCCCTTCCTGACAGTTTTGTAATGCAATCCGTAGACCAGTTGTGATCAAAAATTTAAAAGGCCTTTGCCATATCCCTCTCTGTCCACAAGGTCTAAATAATGAACCAACTCTACAACCCGGCAGCGTGAGCAATGCTTCCTTTGTTTTTTTGTGTATAAATGTTAAAGCTCATGAATCTTTTGCCCGACAATCTGATTTTTTTTTTCAGCAGACAGAACCAGGCAACACTTGGCCTTGGTGTTTTTTAATGCTTTAAGCAGCAGCCCTTTGGTAGATGATGCTGATTTATTCGAAGCTTCCAGTTAGTCTTAAGTGCACAAATGTAACCCAGAGCATCTGCCACTCAGTGTTGGGAATTAGGCCAACGACCTTTATTCATCAATCAGCCTCACTAACTAAAGGATGCATTTTAGGTTATTTCCAGCTGTCTCCAGTGATAATCACATTATTGCAGCCCAGAGCTGATCAGCACTGATTGACAGGAAGACACTAACAGCTCGCTTTGCAGTTATTTCCTCCATTAATCAGTGCTGACGGGTATGTTTTTTTTCTCATCAATCCTCAGCTGTTTCTTGTGGTAACCCTGGCACCCCTGCCCATGGAAGAATTGTGTTCAGCGACGGCATCACCTTTGGCAGCTCAGTGGCTTACTCGTGTTGGGAAGGGTTTAAAACATCTGGATTGACCACCAGACACTGCACAACAAATGGCACATGGACTGGTCAGGCCCCAGATTGCACTGGTAAGGATGATTATATCTATGCAGTTTGTATTTTGAACACTGTTAGTGTAGCAGGGTTGCAGTCATAATATCAGTGATGCATTGAGGATAAGAAGTTTAGTTTAGATTGGTATCCATCACCAGTCCAGGATGTTATATGTAGGTAAGTGTAAGTACCGTATTGCACGTACTTACACTTACCTAAGTGTAAGTGTAAATTAAAATTTTTTAATTTAAAAAATTAAAATATTTTAATTTGGCTAGTTTAACAGAAAACAAACATTTAGGAAACAGGAGTAAAAATGCATAGTTTAAAAAAAAGCAGGATCCTGCACCTCGGAGTGAAAGGATTCTGCATGGTTGGGCTGAATTGCTGAAATTGGTTTTCACTGTCGCAGTTGCGTGACAAAATACATGTCCACTTCATGTCATCTTCCCATTCTTATTACAACCCCTCTGAGGAATATTTTGCCTCACTCTGTATGCAAAACTATTATGTGATTGGTCTGAATTTTGTTTATTTGAAAAATGGCCTCAACTACTTTTTCACGCACAAAGTAGGATGGATAGTGTTGAGGAGCAATTCTCCGAGGCTAAGAGGAAGTACATATTATATGTAATTTTTCTCCTCCTCTGAACTTGTAAGTTGCCATGATTGCTGTGTTTACTATATTGCTGTAAACCACACATATGTCAAAACAACATGATGCATACTGCAATGGGAGGGATTTCACCAGACGTTGGTTCGGTGTGTCTTGAAGGTTGTGTGAAAACGATTTGACTTCGGTCTGACCATGCTGGGCCCTTTAAACAATGGTGACTAAGAAACATTTGTTTTTCTAACTGTGACAGAGAGCTCTGTAAATAATCCTGTAACTCTTTAAAGAGAATTGAATAAATTAACATGTCTAAAAAAACAGATAAAACCCTTTCCATATTGCTGTAGCTAAGAATATTTTTTTTCTGGCTTGAGAAAAACTTTATTTCTCTAATTCTCCTTTCAGTGATCAGTTGTGGCGACCCTGGGCCCATCGCCAATGGCATCTATTTGGGAAGAGAATTTACCTTCAACCATACTGTGGCCTACCGCTGTAACCCTGGCCACCTGATGGAACCAGCTGGACGCAATGTTCTGAGCTGCACTAAAGATGGAACCTGGAACCAAACCAAACCCAGTTGCAGAGGTATCAGAAAGCAACATAAGTGGCAGATTTACTATCCGTAGGCAGTTTACCATCTGGTCGTGTTTCAGAAATGGCACCTCTGGGAGTGTCCAGCTTTTTGTATGAGATACCTTAACTGTTCTGATCTGCAAGTGCAAGCATAATTGGCTCATTTCAAGAGTGAGTCAAAAGCCTATGAGGGGCAGCACAGATTAGTGCAGTCACAAACAGGTAGGCCTGTTGATCCCCATAGTCCAGTCATTTATACTACATTAGTTAGACAGCAAAGCTGTGTTTCTTGGAGCATAAGACAGGCACAGCAAAAACTTTAGGATCTCAAAGTTTTTTCATCACACAACAAGATTGCATATATAGTGAGATTAGGATTGAATAAATAAAAGTAAGTTTTTGTAAATTAAAAAAAAATATCTTTACAATCACTACTGAGATGACACTACTGCTTTTAAGTAATTTGTACATCACCAAGTATAAAAATGAAAAATTGCATCAAACGTGTTGCGTAAGTATTAAACAAATCCTTTGTTGAATCACTTTTTGACTTTTTAAACCTGCATTCAAGTATGGCAAACTATATTCTATATTATCCTGACAGAAATTTTAGTTGTTCTGGTAGGATTTTACTAACATGCTCATTTTTAATTCTACAGCTAAATACATAGTGTGTAGAGAAGCTACACAGGATCAAAATGACCTTTTATTCACACTAGTATAAATACATTTTGGCACAGTGAAGACAGCCGTCCTTCATCGAAACCTGCTTGTCCTAGCAGTGTTTTTGTGGGTGTCTGGTATTCTTCAAATTATTGAACAAATGAGTAGAGTACCATGGCGAAATTAGTTTCTTTCAAAGTACTGGCCAACATCTTCCAAACCTTACGGTAGAATGTGTAATGGTTTGACAAAACCACTTGAAATTAAGATGCTCTTAATTTTGACAAACTTAACAACACTTATCATAGTGGGTTAATGCTGCCAAATCAGATTGTGAGATATAGACTCCTTCCACAGAAGACCGGACGCTCAAATTAAAAACGTGGTTTTACAAAGTCTTAGTTTAATTGGATGGTGGAGTAGATGGGTAAGGAGTTGGACTGTTACAGTTTTGTTTTGTTTTTTATCTTATTGCATGTATTGTTATGTTTTTCTTAAATATGTAATATTTGTTAACATTTCTCAAACTTTTTAGAGCATTCTAAAAACTGAGAAAGTATCTGATAAAATTTTTTTGCTCCTTTCAATTCCATCAGTTTATTCGCTACATTAAAGCTCTGCTTATTGAAAAATTACACAGTATTTTCTACTAACATGCATTGAGGATCATAAAAAGGGGTGTGGGAAGATAACATTTCTATGCTATTGGAATTGGTATTTAAAAAAGTGCTGATTTCAGTAAGAAATGATATTTAAATGAGTGCTGATTTGCCAAAATAAAAGGCTGAGGATGAACTACACTTCTGCTGGAAAATCGGGACACAAGAACATTACCCGTCAAAACAACAGTGTGAGTTTTTAAGGCAAAAAAAAACAACTTCTGTTCAAAAGAAGAAGTTAAAAGAAAGCATGCAGTGTTTGAGAATGGTACAGTAAAACAACCTAGTTTAGACTATTATGCTCAACAACACTAACAGGGAAATGTTTCCTGCAATCCTCTCTACCACCTCTTCCCATAAACAGAAAATATCCTGCTGGCTTTCTCAGTAACTGAGGCTTTGAACTAAGATGAAAAAAATGAGAAAACTGGGAGAGAGGATGCTGAAAAGGAAAAGGAACCAACCAAAGGAGTTGGAGAGGTAGAACAGAAAAGAAAAAAAAACGATACTGTTTGTGATGGAGACTGACGAGGAAATTGAAAGTGGAAATTATAGGTGTTAGGGATGAATAAGAACTGGGGATGGGAATGGGCTTCAAGCTCTCTCCCATTTGTTTGTCCACTTTCTTTTCATCTTCTGTTCCCTTAGTGCTCACCTTTCTCCTGCTCTTTAGAGTATTCCTCTCATATCATGAGTTTTGTTTACTCCTCCCATTTCCATCACCTTTGTGTAGATCCAACCCTATTTTGATGCAAAACCATTTATTTTTCTTAAATATGTAAACAAATAAATAGAACTCGGAGAATTCAAGGCTGTAGTTTGACAGATTTTGTAATCGAAGTAATAACAAAAGGTGATAGGTATGCGGTGGAAGGTAAAAAGGCCTAGCAGTGACAAGGGAGGAGAGAGAATCAAAGAGGTGCATTTGGAAAAAATGGGATTAGAATGGAGGGTGGTGCAAACAAAACCAACAATGGCACACATTGAGCAACAGAAAGATTAAGAGAATAAGAATTGGGATGTCAAGAAAAAGAGATTTAAGAAAGTGAATGGAAATGGAAAAGGGAGGTGTTTTGATGAGGCATCACAGTGGCAGCAAAGAGGAAGCAAAAGAGAAACAAGTGAGAAAGGAAAGAAGCGATGAGAAAACCGAGAAGCAAATCAATAGCTGCCCCCGAACCTGTAAACACACCGTGAGAAAAGGAATTAGGCTCATAAAAATGTGTTGGCTAGCTGAATTGTGCCAAGAGCGAAATGCCTAAAAGAAAAATAAAGGCAGAGGGGAAGTGGTCCAAAAAGGCGTGAGAGGGGAGACGAGGGGTTCAGGGGTAAGGAATGAGAGAAAGCTGGAGCTGGGGACTAACAGAGGTGAGGTAGGGGGAAGATTTGCAAGGAAAGAAGAGTGGGTGGAGTAGGTGGAAGGAGTCAACAATACTAATTAGGTAATGAATTAGTATTGTTGAGATACATGAGCTAAGTTTACTTCTCTTCCTCCAGGTTTTGATGTCACCGCACTCTATAGTTCAAAATCCTACATTTCCAAACACAAGTGTCCTTTAGGCACTGGAGACTTGTAGAAATACAGGCCTTGAATATTAAAAAAGCTGAAGTCAATAAAAGTGTTTTCTTTCATTTTTAGACAGCTGGAGTTTGTTCGATAATAACAAAGTTGTTTATATGAAGGAGAAAACACTCATACAGTGATTAATTTGGATCCCCGTTAGCTTCTGGCCAGCCACCAGCTATTGTTCCTGGAGTCACAAAGCAATAAAATGATGAACTGCATGCTGAACAAAACTGGCAATGACTTGTGTGCAGGTGTATAGATTATTCCTTTGGATGGGGGCGGACCAGCCAAACACATTGTAGGAATATGAAATGAGCAATACTGAATGATGAGACACTTTCTTTTTTTGTCTCGGAAAATGACTTTGGGGACATTGGAGGCTTCTTCAGAACGCTCGTGACTCTCAAGGACAGAAATATGTTGCTTAAGATCCTGCAAACAGATGTAGCTGGCTCAAACTCATTACATAAACAATGACATGATAGAAAAAGCCAAATAGCTATTATTTCATACTGAGAGAAATTGATAGTTGTATTTTCATACTCTCCTCTCAGTACTTCATCTAGACCTTTGATGGGTTCATACATCTACATTTTTTAACCTTTTTTTTGGTTTCCAGGCAACCACATCTACTTGCAACAAGCTAATCAACTTACTAATTTTGGCTTTGAATGTCACAAGCATTCTGAAAAAAAAAAAAAACAGCCTTGTGTCTGGATCCATGTGTGCACCCTGTATCATCAGAGCGGTGTGAATGGAGCATGACACCATCTGTCTCCTAGTTAGACAGAAATTACACTGACTTTATGAGACGTTTGAAGCCTTGCAGATGGTTATCATTATCTCAGGGAGTTAGTTACATGCACACACAGAGATGTTTATCGTGTCATGAAGTTATCTGCACGCACATCAGTGCACGTGAACTGTTCTGCAAGTGTGTGCACGTCATCTTTAATAACTTTGTCATGCATAAACAGCACATTGCCTAATGATCAAATGATAACAGATTCCTCCTTTAATGCACAATAATCTTCAGACAGCCGCAGACAATCTGATATCATCACCGAACACTGGCAGTTTCAAAATTAAGCGTTAAAATAGTCATGGGTTTTTGTGAATCATTACCAGAAATAGAACTGCTGCTCGAAATGTGTATCAGAGGGAAGAATTAAGGGATATCATCTAAATCTTCATTCAAAACACATTTGAAAGAAAACCCAATTTTTGCTGAATAAAAGTAGACAGATTATGGCCTTATTGAATGTTGATGGCTTGGTTTGAATCATGAAGCCTAAAATCTTCATTAAAAGTAGTAAAAGCTTTTTGGGGTAAAGGGTCATTGCAATAATGTTTGACACAGTACACTCACAAATCCTTAAAATAAATGGTCGTTATGGTGACTTGGTGATGCTAAGATGCAACATTTCTGTTGTTTTCTGTCTGCCAGTGAAATTTGCTCACAATCCCCTTAGCTGTGCATAGTGGCAAAACATAACCTTTAACAGGTTTTTCACAGTTTCAGTGTTTTTAAAACTTTTAATTATTTTCTCTGACTGTAGATATGAACAAGTTTTAGTGAAAATCTATCACCTTTTCTGTAATTCCCTACTTAAGAGGATCAGCATACATCTCTCTTGCAAGAATGAAATGCTCTCTTGTTTTAAAAGAGGGACTAAGTGAAATGGGTCTCTGTGTTAAATTAAGGGTAAAATGCTGTGTATATCCTCCTGAGCTACATACACAAAGTTTCATAGGATAAGCAGAGATCCTGACAATTTTGCTGAACTTTGATTTGTGTGTGTTTGCCTCAGTTATCCAGTGTGGACATCCCCCCCAAGTGCTCAATGGAAAGGTCGAAGGGACTGATGATTCCTGGGGATCCAGTGTGAGCTACAGCTGTTTTCAGGGTTATCAGATGTCCATCCCTGCTGTCTTAACCTGTGAAGGAAACGGGACCTGGACTGGAGACATTCCACAGTGTTTGCGTGAGTTCATATTCTTCTTTATGTTCTTAATAAGAACATAAAGAAGCTCAAATGGAGCACACTCCATTTGAGCTTAAGCAAAGGATTGTCAGCGATGCTAAAAGTACAGAACAGTAAGAGTGTTGACTGTCACTATTTTGTTTTTGAAGCTGTTCTGTGTGGGGATCCTGGTTCTCCTGGTGAAGGATTCAGAGAGGGGAACATCTTCTCATACGGGTCAGTTGATAAACTTTGGGTTTTCTACATGAGACAAAATGCTTTGTCATTAGGGGTGCAACGACTGCAGTGTTCTGGCTGGTTGCCGATTACCGATCTTTTAGAAGCCTGACCTGCCTATTTTGATTTTGATCGATACTGATCTTTTTTTTTTTTTTGCCTGAGTTGTTGCTAAATATAAAAAGAAAGTTTGGGATGACTATTGTTAACTGACCTGGTCGGTCATGTCCACCAGTCAATTCTCTCTCACAGCAGAGCAAAAGAAGAGAGTGGTTAATTTGCATAGGTAGATAAGATCGGTGAGTACGATCACCTTCACATGTAAGTACTGGCCGATCACCGATCTCCCAAAATTGAAAAAATTGGGGCCGGTTGATTTATCGGTGCACCCCTATTTGTCATAGTATTTGCTGTGTGGCACAGAAGAATTTCCAGATATCGTCATGGCTTTAAACACTGGGGCTCCTGTCATGTTTATGTGTGATTTAATATTTATTTTCTCTTACAGGTCAGAGGTCAGGTTTTACTGCCATTCCCCCTATGTGCTGATGGGCTCTGCCACCAGACTCTGTCAAGCAGATGGGATTTGGAGTGGGCATCAACCAACTTGTATAGGTAACTAAAAGAAAGAAAACACGATTGCTTTCTGACTAGTAGGATGCATCAGAAAGTACATTTTTAGACGAATCACTGCTTGAACAGACCTGATTAAATTTAATGAGTACAGTAATTGGCAGGTTTCTGTGGAACATAAAGATGCGTTGAAGAGAAAATTCAACTGTTTGATTTTAGTGTGATGAAGCAGGGGCCATATTTTTAACAAGCAGGATACCTGTTCCTGCTTAACACCATCTCCTGCCCCATCTCAGAAATTTGCATTTCACATAATTTAATGGGTTTACTTTATTACTAGTTTTGTAGATGTTCATTCATTTTTGTGTGTGTGTTATTTTGGTCTGATTACCTGTATTTTTATGTCCTTGGAAAATAAATAAAAAAAATCTTCATAAAATAATTGTTTTTATGCATGTTATTTGGATGGCACAGTTGGTAATGTAATCATAGGAGCATAATGAAATACAATGTTTACTTTTTTTATGTCTGTGTAGACCCAACCTTCAACAGTTGTCGTGATCCAGGAACTCCAGCCTATGGTATTCCGATCATGGCCCAGGGCTTTCAGGTGAGGACTTGATGGCGGTGAATTAAAAAATATATATATTTTCAAAGCTTCTATGCTGCTGAAATTACCTTGCATTTTTTATTGAAAGAGATAAGCACATGTATGTAACCTGCTTATTATTATTGGATCGCAGGGCAGCAGTCAGCACTGTTGACCATGGTATATTACTGAAAACCAAACCATGATGTGATGGTTTTACTAAGACCAGTAAAACCAAAACTATACACTAATGCAAGAACTATGTTAAAGTTATTGTGACTCTTTATGTACAAATCAAATATACATTTTTGATGAGAAGTTTATATGCTGTATATCAGCACAGGCATGAATATCATTATTGTCACTGTACTTTTGATTTAAAGAATTCTGGTAAAAATAATTACAAAGCAAAATTAATGCAAGGAATCTTAAAACAATAATTGGATGCATAAGTTTAGCCAAGATAGGCTCAAATATGCACTTGCAGCCCCCATAATGTGGATTAAAGTGACCCTAAGCACTTATTGGAGATTTGACCACTATTCTTGGTAAATGTGGTAGACATAGCTTAACTTAAATATTTCACAAACTTTAATTTGTGTTGAGACTTTCCAAAAACTTGATGCTAACCTATTTTATTATTTCAAATTTTTTTGTTTACATTTAGAATCATTGTCTTGTTGAGACACACAACAAGGCGTGAGAGGGGAGACGAGGGTCTTTCTTCATTATTCCATCTACTTTGTGTACAGTTACTCTGACAGCCACACACACCTAACGCATGATGCTGCATTCCTCGTGCTTTATAGTTTATATAGTGTAGTTATGTGTGAAAGCCTAATCTCGACTCTTAAAAACTTATGTTTTGTTATTGTGGCTAAGAATTTGAATCTTTCTCTATTCCGATCATAAACCTTTTCTCCAGGAGCTATTTGGTTTGTCTGTGTAAGAACATTTTAGTTGAGCTTGAAGGGTCTTCTTCTTGATTAAAATATATTTGCATCGTAAAGCAGGCTTTATCTTAGATGTTGACACTTGCATTCCCTGAGTTTTAATTTTTTAAATTAGTTAAGATTTTATAAACATTTCACAGTATTTACAACACAGTTGAAAACAAGCAGTGTAAACCTGAGATAGATGAGTAACAAAAAATACAAACGTCCATGAATTACGTAGGAAAATGTTCTATTCAAAGAAAGAGATGATTGTGGATTATTATAGCAGTAACTGTGAAAAAGATTCTAAAAAAATCATCCAAAGTAATTTATGTCTAACTCAACTGTAGAAAGTAACATAATCTGATATGCACTTCATTTAAAGCTACTTCAGCTTTCTTTCATGCAGTTAATGCGTTTTAAAATATTAAAAAGCCACCACGAATCAAAATGTCACCGGCAGTCACGCTGCTTGTGTTGGTGGTGGAGCAGCCGGGTTAACAGATGGCTGTCAGAGACTTTAACCAAGGCTCTGAAGACAACTGGGATGAGGTGGGGGTGAAAAGTAGAGGAGCTTCTGACAATCTGAAAGGCAGAATTGTAGACTACCAAAGCAGTCTTAAGAAAGGGGATTAGGTGCTGATTTGTTCTGGAAGTCCGAGTTAAAAGATCAGTCAGCAGTTAACCCAGTTCAGTTTGAGGTGACTTTGACAGCGTGAGAACTGCAAGAACAGCAAACACCCGCTAGAACGAAGGCAGCAGCGTCCATAAATAAACCAATAGGAAACTTTGAGATATTACATAAATAGTACGACTGTGGCAAGGGTTTGAATATTAATAACTCTAATGTAAATCTAAAGGCTAGAACTCAGATAAGTTATTTAAACAGGTAATAAAGAGATTATTTTCAGTCTACAGTAGTAAAGAAGACTGTTTTTGACACTGGAGTTCAAGTTTAAGATTCTCAAATATTGATTGACAATGCAATTCTTCATCTTCAGTCCCCAAACAAGATTAAAACACTTCTTTAAGAACGTTATCGCAGTGAATTGGTATATTAGCAGTCATGTGATGTACATATTCATTGGAAATGAGTCAGAAAACTGAAGGGTTTTTTTCTTCCGCACAGTCATGATTTCTTTCCAAATGTGCCTTAAAAGCTTTTTCTCGGCACCCCCTCAACTTGTTTATCTGCTGAGTGTGTTGTGAATTGAAGGTTATTTTCTGTTGAATATGGCGTGGTTTTCAAATAGAACAGACTAAACTGAATAGTCTTTCTGTCATCATATTTCAATGATACATAGGTGGGCAGTAAGATTTCTTTCAAGTGCCGCAAAAACTACCATATCCTCGGTTCGACAACAAGAACGTGCCTGGAAAACCTAACGTGGAGTGGAACTCAACCTGAATGCATAGGTAAGGATTAACTCAGGATATAACTATTACTTGTTCATATCAGGCTGTTAAGAAATCACTTGGCTGTTCAGTTGTCAAATTTTAGAATGTTTCTTCTTCTCATCACTCAGCTCATTCATGTCGACAGCCAGAAACCCCCAGTAACGTGGATGTTCGAGCTATGGACCTGCCAACTTTAGGATATACACTGATATACACGTGTCAAGAAGGTTTTTATCTGTCTGGTGGATCAGAGCACAGAACCTGCAAAAGTGATGGAAGATGGACAGGGAAACCTCCGCTCTGTAAAGGTATTCAGAAATTCTCTGCTTTTAAAATGGTTTTATCCTGGGTTTAAAATCGGATATATAGATAGAGCCAAGTGATGCACAATTTTTCAACAAGATAATGAAAAGGAATGATGAAACTCAAGACGGTTTTAATTTGTGACTAATATCTGTATTCTGCCAAATTACATTAAGGTGAAAATGTGCTTCATATTTATTTTCATGAAGTTTTCAGTAAGATAGCTGTTTATTCACATTTTAACAGTTTAATGGATAAATTTAACACATTTCACTTCAACCAACCCTTTAAAGACCTTCTTGATCTTAATGTGGCAAAAAAAGAAAATGATTTGAACACCAACATTTCTGTACGAAAAATCATTTATTTGATGTCATAAAATATGAAAAAATTCAAAGAAATAGAATTTTATCTATAGCTTTCAAGCCACAGTGATTGAGGAAACATTTATAAATACAACGCAATAGTGCATAATGGACCTATATAATATGAGTCTGACTTTGTGAATAGAATTACTGATATAAATGAACATCAATTATATTTTAAGATATTGAAAGATGCACCTACCCACTCTTCTCAGTATTGTTTCCTGTTATAACACAAAATTATTTTATTTTCTAACAGAAACAAGTAACTTTCTATTTTTCTTCTAGTTTTTTTTTCTTTCTCTTTACGTGTAATTTATATAATATTTTGAACACAATTCAAGCTGAACTGAATTTTAAACTGTCTTTCATTTCAGTTGGAGTGAAAGTAAATCCCAAAGGCAGAGGGGAGTCAGACATACAGAAGAATAAGATCCGTGGTATGCAGAATGGACTACAAACAGCACATTAATATTAATTGAAGAGTTTTTGCTTCATTGCTGATTGTTTTTTCCACTTTTTTTGTTGAATTAATTACATTATTTCTCAGTAAGCATGAGAGTTTCAAAAAGAATTTCCCATGGAGAAAAAGATGCTGACACTGTAGCAATGAATGTTACTTATATGGGTCACAGATCAGTAGAAGCCGTTTTTACCGAATAGTTCTTCAAAGTGCAAGAGTGTAAGAGTGAAATACATCAGCTCAAATATGATGAAACACATTTTAAATTAAATGAATTATTTCAAAGTCAATCTTTAGTTTGAAGGAGACAGTAAGAAGAGAAAAACACCACAGGAAAAGACCCTGTTTTGAGATTCTTGCAAGAATACAGCAGCATCTTTGTTTGACGTGAGGCATAGACTGACCCCTCAATCGTGATGGAAGCAGAGGCTCAATATATTGCGTTAGGATATTTTAGCAGCTGTCAAAGATTACTTCTCCTGTTTTGTTAAGCTTTTGTTATTTATCCATGTATTTCTTTCCAAGTTCCAGCAGATGTCTTCTCTCCAAACTCTGAGTGGAGTGGTTTTTACGAGTATTTAGGGAAGAGGCAGACCACCACTTTTGCAGTTACTGGGTTCAATGCTACCAGCAGCCGAGTGAACGTCACATTACTGGAGACCAGCGGGGTGTCAATCAGACTGTCAGGTAAAAGAGTATAATTTTGGGGTTTTAGATATTATTATCTATTAAAGTAAGAGAAACTATTTTAGTTGCATACTCCCACAAGGATGCTGGAAAGGCTGAAAAGATTTGAATTGGGGTTCTCAGACTGCCGTGAAACAGTTGGAAATGGGGGAAGAAAAAAAAAAGCAGATGTGGGTCGCATTTACCTGCTGTGTGAAGGTAGCCTATGTGATGCTATTGATAGTTTTAGCCCTGACAACTCTCTTTTAAAAGATTACAACAAAGTCTGAAAGTAAAACACAAAGAAATCAATGGTTGTTTTATATTTTTTCACAGTGTAGATTATTAATCTAGGCCAACAAAGACATGAAAAGTAACAAGGCAGAATAAATAGGTCAAAAGCAAACAAACTGTAGGAATCTATTTAATTAATAAATCCCAGCCCTTATCACATTACTATCCAACCTTGGAATGCAGCTCACAACAAAATTAGCTAAAATTTCACTTCTTATGAATATTAGTACATAAATAGTGTCCTGGGGTTTGAGACTTTTTGCTGAAATTAAATGACATTTTTTAGCCAATGAGAACTTACTATCTGATAAAATAAATAAATGAATAATGTAACGAGCCCATAAAAGAAATCAAAAGAGAAAATGATCTTTTAGGTGTTTATTTGCAAATTAAAGCTGATAAATGTGTGGCTTTTGGATTTTTCTTCTTAGAAGTTGCTTGCTTGTCTGCTGTCATATTGACAATCAGCTGCTTTTGTGTTTGCACTGTATTTACACAGACATGTTGCTAAAGGCTAAATGTCATGTTTTCCTCCCATATTGTGTTATATGCTTTTTGAAGGAAAGAGAGGATGATCATTTGAAATGTCAAGGTGGCTCCTTTTCTCTGCCTGTCACAAACAAATCTGTTTGCTTACCACCTGCCTGCCTATCCATATTTGTCTCTTCTGGCAAAGTCCTCGACTTTGACAAGTTCCAACTCAAATCAGGAGATAATGTGCCATTGATTTATGCAAGATTTAAACACTAGTCAAACTGTTTGCATATGCAATCTGAATCTCTGCCTCTATCTTTCTAGGTACTTACAAGTCAGAGGAAAACCAGCTGCTGTTGAAGGTGTATCAAGTGAAGGGGCCAACAGAGTATTACTACAGCAAGTTTAAAAATGACAACTGGGCTATGGATGGATATGTAAGCAAAAGCTTCTTTAATTAAAGGCACTTGCAGCGCTTTAATCAAATATGGCAAAATAATATTTATGTTTTAAAAGTAAGCACTTCCTGTCTTGTTTTTTATACTTGTCTCAAAAACGAGACCCCTTTGGTAAAGATGGATCCAAATGTTCAGCTTTCAGTTTGTTTCAGGGATAGCGAGATACAGAGTGGTTCAAGTAATATGTCATCCAAGGGGTTGTTCTGTTTGTTGTGACTTTTTACTTAACTCTTACCAAAGTTAATCCTGCATTGCATATCTGGGTCTAAGTGTTTGAGTCTACTTATTCTGCTTGATGTTGATATTCTTAATTGCCCATACTTTGCATTTCCATTCCATCTTCCACAGGAAGACTTCCCAGGAACAAGGTTGTTGCCTGAGGGCATTCTTTGACCCCCATTATTTACACTCCAGGAACCAGGACCAAATAAGAATACCCAGAAAATGACTCCATTAAGGAGGCATTACTTACTCACCTAGACAGTACTACACTGTAGTATGAATGGAGTTTTCTGATGGGATGTTGCTTTCTCTCTGGAGGAGTATTCAAACTATTTTGATTTGGTTGTCTCTTGCTTTAAACTCCACTATGACTCATATTTGCTGTAACTCGTAAATTTCACAGCTGAAGTTTTTCGAATATTAGTTTACAAGCAACACCTTAACCCAGTTACTTATGTTAATTATTGTACATTGCAATAATAAAATCTGCTTACCTTTGTGGGAAATAATAATCAAATAAAATATGGACGTCTACTTCTAGCTGTTTTTGGAAGACAGGAAAAACTCACATCAAAGCATTGAAAAAAAACATTAAAACAATCTAATCCCTCAGGATTTTTTTAACATTAACCAATTTTTAGTTTACAACAAACTTTAAGATGCTGTTTGGTGCATCACTGTGGAAACACATCCATAGTAAAACAAAAGATTCTTGAAAACTAAATTATGCATTAAAACATCACATTGTGCATAGTGGAAACATGCCTGTGGATTATCAATCCTTCACTCCTTACTCTGTCAAACAATATTGCCCAACAATGTCTTTTCCCAGAGAATCCATGACCTGAGGAGATGCTGTTCTGCATTTCTTTCAATTGTTGTTGACTTTCTTCCTTTAATAACCTCTCATGCCTTCTCTCGTCACACTGCCGTGTGTAGTGTGTCTGGATGGTTTGTTCTTAAGGTGAACCTGAACCTAGATGACGGTATTTTTAGATTTGATATCTGTTGCCATGAGTGATTCTGATTTAAATTCTCTTACCATTTAGAAAATGATAATATATTGGGTTCTGTTAATGTTCCTCTTGTCCTCTTTGAGACTGTGACGTGACCTTAAATGCTTCTGCTATCAGCTGTGATTACTGTGAGCTAGCTAACGTCAAAGTGGGAAAGCGAATCAGTCCTGCATGACTACAGAACCCAACACATGAACCTCAAGGCAATCAGTGTGTTCTAGTTAGGTGATCCTGTGAAGAAAACGAATTAAACACATTCCAGTTCAATTCAGATCCCCTAGATTGAGATTAATTTCTCCCTGTGTGTTCGGACACATTGCTTAGCTCCGTCTCAGAACTGTTCACTACCGTATTACCCATAGTGCCACTTTGGAAAGAAGGTAACTCTTATCTCGTAATAAAATTACACCATGAATTGAATGTTTTTGATTTAAATTTACTTCATAGGACACCCACTTACCCATAACGGACTTTAAAAATGGCTCTGGTTTCAAAATATCTTTAGCGCTTTATTATTACTTCATCTTAAGAATTTTCTCTAAAAAAGTCTTTAGAGCTCCTGACAAGTATTTTCAACCAATTCTGATAATCTTATTAGTTTGATGATAAATAAATGGATTTTACTTGATAGTATAAGTCTTGGACAACACTATCCTCTGTTTTTTTTCAAACATGGCAGCTATAAGGGGCTTGTGTATGGTTATGCCTAACCAAGGAGTGATAGCAAGGTTTAAGTAATCATATTAAACAATCTGTGGTACTTTTTATATATTTTGATCACATATCATTTACAAGTTTATTTGTACATGATCACAGTACTTTTTTCTATGGCTTTCAGTCGACTTTGTGTTTCTTCAATGCATCCGTAAGAGAGGACTTAATGAGGAAAAATGGATTAACTTTGGTGCTAGCAATTAGATGCCTGTTTTTAAATAACTGTGTGGCACCTAAAGTTTAGGGCTTTGATCAGCTCATCGTACCATGCACAGTCTTTTTTTAGTTTGCTTGAGTGTTGCAGCTCTAAAAATTAAATTAGGAGCTACGCATGATAGGCTACTAAAAAAAATCCACCATTGGAATAAAAAGTGTGCTTTCATTTTATTCAGACAATGCATTACATTTCTTGATGTAATATAACTACTCAGTAGTGTTGCAGCTCTTTGTAATGACAAAAATGGAGGTGATTCTGAATTCTCACTAACTCGTTGCTGTAGAGTGAGCAATTGCCTTTCTGTCATAGAGGCCCCAGTTAATGGCTGAATATACCTTTTTGTCACCATGAGTGGCCCAGGCATGCAGCTGAGACTTCCAGGAACTTAATCTTCTCACCAAGCAATTGTTGCAGCATGTAACGCTCTGCAGGGCTCAGGCTTGGGACTCAGTTCTTACTGAGCTATTGTGACATTTAACTTTGTGCCTTCATAAATTTCCTGTGGCATGGATAGATTATATTTTCTGTATTTACACTTTGGATGTTATCAGTCATTTAAATTAACTTTCCATTTAGGGGATGCCAAGGAGAGAAAGTCAGACAGTCAGTAAAATTTTTTGGGTGATATTTGAAGCTGAGTAAAAATCCTGGATGCTTCAGAGACCCTGTAAGGGGTGAGAGAGCATGAACATTTAAGAGAATAGCTCTTAAATGCATCACTTAGCTAAGTGATGCTGAAAGCATACTATTACTACATTTTATGGAAAACAACAGTTTTTAATGTATGATATTAATGCATTTGTTGTCTTTTTCAAATTTTATTTAAAACAACGGAAAGACAGTACTCATTAGCAGTTTTTGTTATTAAGCTCAAGCAGAAAAATCAGCAGCTCAATCTGTAATTCATAATTCATAACATACACAAAATAGGTTTCTGCCTTTAGGTCACTTGGGATTAACAGCATTTACATTTGCTATACACTAGAATGAGGGCTAGGGTTAGTCAGAATTTCACATGCATCCTTTTGCATTTGGTAAATTTGTTTTTTTTGTGACCTAGGTTAAACATTCTGGGTATTCTTCAACAAGCTTCTGACAATAACTGTTGGACTTTTCTTGATTATCTAGATTTCGGAGTAAAATCTTCTTCCTATCTCAGTATCCTTACTATGTCATTATCTGCCCTCATAGGTACACCCCTTGTTTCACTGTAAATAATGACACTTTCCCACCAGCTCCACAAGCACCTTAGAAGATCCTTTCCTTTTGTTCATTGCACACCACAACACGATCATCTGGGGAACACACAATCCGTCTTTTTCCAGAACAGTATAATTGCTGGACAGTCCCATATTGTTTGTAATTCTTTCAACAGCTCAACATGGCTCCTTCAGGCATCTGGAAATTGTAACTAAGAATAGTTCATAATTCCCCCTCCTGAAATCTGTCTGATGTCTTTAAAATTTTTTTATCATGTCACAGCAGAAGGCAGTATGCTTGATTTGTGCCTTAGAATACAGCCAAAGGTGTGCCTCCATGTAACTCAAATATTGTGAATTAATTTATCAGAAGTTTACATCCTCATTATTCAACCTAAAGGTATAGCAATGTTAGTTTAGATAAATTTCTGAATTTGAAGAAAGCCATAAAAATTTGCCTCATTCCTTCTTAAAAGCAGTAATGTTGGTAATCCTAAATTACCTTTAATAGGAAAAGTTTAGTTAGTTTAGAATAAGATGGACAGTGAAAATATGTGTATTTGTTCTTTAGTGTGCGTCAACTGTAACTACAGTAAAACAGAAAAACAAAAGAAAACACAGCTATTTCATGCAAATTTGGTCTATAGACTGTATTGTTACACTTATAGTTTTTAATACTTTTTTGTATAAATATTTTAAAATTAATTTAAACAATATCTAACCTATATGTTTCTTTAAAACTATTCCCTTAAGATGCATTCCTGTAAAACTGAAAACGTGGAGTTTTGTCAAGTTAGAAAAAGAAATATGAAATTTTTCTAATTTATAAACAAATAAGCTCATACTTGTTTACATGTTTTTTTTCTAAAACCTGAACTCTCTCTTGTGTTTCAGGTCACTGCGGAGTCTGACCAGAAGACTTTCGTTTACCAGGGACATATTCACAGTAAAGACTTTGGCAAGTTTTCTCTGACAAGACGAGGTGGGTCTGCTTGGCAGCACCAACACACTGTTTTCATAACATCATGCAACGAACATAGCATTTAAAATAATGCATTTCAAATGTGTTGTTTGGGATTTCTTTATTTCAGAACAAATCTTCCAGAATGAATAGAAATGTGAAGCAAACTGAATCAAGTGTTTGAGTTCGAGTTTATATGTACATGTTGGTTTATCTCTTCGTGACTCTAGGTCCTGTAACCACGGCAATGAATCCATCAAACCCATACACGAACAGCAGCTCTGTGGCAGCAGCCATTTTAGTTCCCTTCTTTGCCCTCATCCTCTCTGGGTTTGCCTTCTACCTCTACAAGCACAGGTAAGCTATAATCTCATTGGCAATCCTTCAGAAAAAGCAGACCAGCAGCAGACCAGAATACAAAACAGCTGTTTGTCCTCTGGTTCTGTAAACACACTACCAAAAGGTGCTGGATGTGATACCTGAGCCTGTTTCTGTGAAAATATGTTGGTTTTAGTTTGTATTTTATTCTTGGGATCAGTCTTAATTTTAAACACAGCTACACTTTTCTTTTCTAAACATTAGTTTTGTCTTAATTTTTTTATAGTTCAGTACACTTAGCACACAAAGACTGAATATAGTAAAAATTTGCTACAATAAGAACAAAATCTTATTGTGTTTCCTTTTAATGTCTCCTGCAAAGTTCGAGAGCAGGAAGGCTTTTAGAGCAATGTATAAAGTTTTTTTTTTTTTTTTTTTAAAGCATTCAATCTTAAAGAAAAGTAATTGATTACTAAACAGTCCATAGGTGTACAGGAATATTTAAGTGATTTTTTGTTTAGATTGAAACTATTCCATTATTTACATTACCATCAACAATACAGAGTTGCATTGTCACAAATTAAAACATAATCAAACATTTAATCTATTTTAGTCATTCAGTTCCAGAAGTAAAACTTAGATTAATTCTAAACAGCAAAATATTTCAATTTGATCGTTTTAGTGAAGTTTTGGTAATTACAGAAAGTAACTTTAATACAAAAACTACAGCCTAGTGAGAAGTCAGTTCATAAAATCTGAATTGGAAGTCTCCCATTCTTTTCAAAACAACTCTTGGAGAGAAACTCAGGGCAGTGTTCCTGCTGTTGCCAAATGCATCAAATTTAAATTATCTATTTCACCTTCTAACCATTGTTGTCTGAATTGATTGCCGAGTCTTGTTCATCCCTTTAGATCCTGCGGTCTCACAAACCAAATGTCATCCCCACATCGTTCTCTCAACCTGACAAGATCACATACGCTTATGTACATCAGCTGAAGCAGTAATGAGACGGGCTGGCTTTTACCCCCTTGCCACATCTGTCCTTTTACAAAACACATGTAGACAGTTAAATGGGCCTTTAATCCTGCCACAAGGTGTTTTGTGAAAGGCTCTTTTGACTCCAACTGCTGTTGACAGATCGTTAATCTCTCCCAAAGTCTTTAATGAGCGTTGCCTCATTGTTCTCCCACGGCTGCAGTTATACCTGTTCTTAAGCATCATTTTCAAATACAATTTCCTTCCTCTTAACTTTTCGTAAAATGCTAGTATGCAGCACTTTGAACAAACAACTTTTTTAGGAATGTCCTTTTATGGCTCACATTCTTTGTGGGTAATGTCACTGACTGTGCTGGACAACATAGTTGTAACATTTCTGCTTCAAGCTTTTTTTTTATTAGTTTTAAGTAACATTCTAATTAAAATATAGGAGTTTCACTTTTTAAATTGAAATACTGAAATAGATTAAATATTTGATGATGATATATCTCAATTGCACATTCATATACGATTGAAACTACCAGGTCTTGTTTAACAAACATTGCAAGTTCTGCAGTTCTAATCGATGTACATTAAAGCTGCTGGTTGTATGCAGGACATTGTCTGCTGACACAGATGACAATGAGAGACCAAAAAACACCTGGGGGCCTGGCGGCAGGTAAGACTGGCACCTGTCATCCATCTGGTTCTAACAACCAGACCTCCGCCCGCCGCCACATCCTCCGTCAAATTTCCCATCTCTTGTTTTTAGTTTGCAATCTGTTATTCATGCTGTTTAGTAAGGCTGCACAATATTATGTGGACCTAAATTAAAGCTTAAAACACAATTTTGGGATTACTTGCATCAGCAAAGAGCAATTGGGGTGATGTTTCTACTCAGAAGAGAACAAATAATATGAAGTTTTTCTGAAGCAGTGCAGCCCTACTGTGTCCAAACAGCAATCATTAAAAGCTTTATCAGGGCATTTTATTTTGTCTTTGATCTCATTGTCATCTCCCTGTCAGCATGATGTCATTAAGACCAATCTTTAAATTGTAAATGAGTAAAGTTACTCAGATGCTTTGATGCACTCTTGCATTAATAAGTTTGTTCATACTGTATCCAGTATGACGCCTTGCATTCATTATACTCTATATAGTTAAATCTCTGCAGGCATGTTTCAACATCTACACCACTACAATGGCAAGCCGACAGAAATATAAATTAATACTTCACATGCTGATAAGTAGTTGCTTAATGAGAAACTAAAGGGTTTGCATGTGTGTGTGCTCTGCAGTTTTTTTTCTGTTGTGACCCATTTGTCTATATAGTATCTACAACACTGTCAGAGCAATTATGTGTGCCATTTGTCATTTTCCTGATAGAAGGAAAGTTTTGCACCTACAGCCGTGGCCGGTGCCATGATTTAAGCTTCTTCCATGCAGGGAGGTCCATGCCATGTGTTGGTGTGTGCAGTTTTGTAAAGTAATGGCTTGAACATGTAGGGTAGGCTTAGTGGCTCCCCAGGGTTGAATTTCCACCATTGCTCACACACACGCACCCCAACGCGCGTACACCCACTCTTAATGAGGTCAGAATCAAACAGCAGCAGCACTCCTCGCTGCAAGTAGTTCCACAGGGTGTAGAAGTAAGTGATTAAATCTAACAGGATTAAAGGAACTGATTATCTAAAATGTAATCTGCAACAAACAGACAAATTAGGAAAAGTGTATTTGTCAGTCTTAAATGTTCAGTTAGACCACAGTTTAAAATCTTAATTAAAAAAAGCATGCTGTGAACATGTATGTGTATTAAAGATACATGTATATATTTTGAACTGCAACCATGGGGATTCCAGCTTATTTAAAATGTTTGGACACTCTATCTTTTTCATTTTTACTTATAACTTCCTCACCCTAAAACTGTTCAGTCATCGCTGCAAATCAGCTTGTTTAAAAATAGATCTAAAAGGAATGTTAAATAAATTTAACTTTGCATTTCTGAGATCTACAGATGTGGTTTTGAGGAACAAAGTTATGAGTCATACCTATAAACTTCTTAAATTTTTCCTCCCATTTGTGAATGGATATGAGGCGTTAAACTGTCTAGTTATTTCTGAACTAATGTATCTCCCTATGAGCTCCTGTGAAATTAAAAGAGCTCAGGGGATCATGCATTGCAAATCAACACAATAAAGCATGGAAATGTTTCTATAACCCTGGCTAATGTGAGCTAATGACTGAAACATGATCTGGTTTCTTATTGATTGTTAGCAATAGAACTTTTTTCCCCCCATCGTTTACACTTTACCACCAATTATTAGAGTAAAAAGTACCACTATTAACAACATCACAAAAATACTGATTTTTTTATCCAACTTAAAAGTCTCTTGATTTTTAAAGTTAAATTATCTAAGCCTTGCTTTGGAAATTGCACACATATCTAGAGGGCAATGGACTTAATTTCAATGTCAAGACTCCATGTGGAGCTCATTTAGATATAAGTCAATGCTACTTCTGTCTATGGTCCTGGTTTAGACCAACTATAATGTCTGCAAGTATTAGTTGCACTGAAAGAAATTATCCAAAAAAGTCAAACGGTAAGGCAAAAGTTACAGATTGTGTCATTTGAGCCCTTTTTGTCAGTTGTGACATTGTAGAGAACAGTGATTTGCAGATAAATAATCTTTATTTTAGCTCATTTGAGAACCAAACATTGTGGTTATAATGGTAAATATTATGGGATATCTACTGTACTGAATATGGTTTTCACAATACAAAAATTTCAAACTCAATGCATTTACTAAGAAAATGCTCAATAGCAATGAAACATTTTTTAAGAGACAATATTCTTGTTAAGAGTAAAAAATACTATTAATCATGGTCTGATAGAACTTTGAGCCCAGGAAGTGGTTCTTAATGAGAGAGCTCAGACCTATGGGACAGTCACTCATGTCCACAAAGCTAATATCTCAACAGATTGCTAGCTGATGTTATCCAGCATTAGCACAACTACATGCGAGATTGCTCAACATTTCTAAAGAGGGTTGCATATGTTTTGGTTTTTTTGTTGTCTTTTTTTATGTGCTTGCCTATTGTTGATCAGGTGAGCGGTTCTTCGGAGGGGAGGGCTGAGTGTTTGGGTTTCTTTATATTGATTTTGACGCAGATTTGCATTTTTGAAAAATTCTTCTTTAGCACTGATTATATCAAAAATATTGATTATTTTGACAACTTGATCACTGACAAGTTGAAGCAACACATTTCAATCTAAAATGTTGTTGGAACAATTATAGATATGATAACACTAAATATATACAAATATTTACCTTGACATCTATGAACCATTTAGAAATTGTTTTGAAGCATTTTCTGCATTATTTTGAGCCACTAAGCCTAAGAAAGTAGGCTTTATAAAAAATGACAGCAAGGAATCAAAACGGTAAAGCAATTTCTCATCATTAAAAATCTGCACATGACTGATTGTGTGGTTTGTTTAGGATTTTGTGTTTGAAATCCTTGTTAAAATTGGCTTTGTTTTTATATATATATATTATATGATTTACGTTAGCAGATAAAGTTGTACTGGTTATGCAGTGTTGCTTCTCTTTTTTTCAGGACCCGTCCAAAGGTCCAATTCAACGGCTATGTCGGACATGAGAGCTCCAATGGGCAGGCATCATTTGAAAATCCAATGTATGACACCAACATGAAGCCCACGGAGGCTAAGGCAGTTCGATTTGATACCACCCTGAACACAGTCTGCACTGTGGTGTAGTTGGGCAAACCTGTTTCTGCCCATAAAGCGGTTCAGACCACCTTCATGTGGCGGTCTGCTGAGTGGTGTAACCAAAATAGAAAGCAAACAAACCTAATATCTGGACTTGTCACCATGAGCAGCCTTTGTGTATCATGCTGGTGCCCTGCCAGCAAAATCTTCACAATAATGCAGCTCTACTCCACTTCCTTCCACTCTGATGGCATTTTTCCGCTCTGGTTTGAGGGAGAAAGACAGAAAAGATAGTTGATGGTGACAGAAGAAAAGGCAGTAAATCATGACCTCATCAAATATCACGAAGTCTGATTTCAGGAGATTACTGTTTCAGCTACAGTTTTTTTTTGGCCCTGATACATTTCAAGGATGTATACAGATGGTATAGCTAGTTGAACTGCTGCTAAGAGCATGCTCATCAAGTTTGAAGAAGTTGCCCTTACTTTTTCTTGGAAAAAAAGCTCTGCAGTAAGGGTCACATAACTAAATCAGCAGCAGTTATTTCCAATATCATCCCACACTCCCATGCCAAATTTGCACAGTGGTACAGGCTTATGAACTTCCCCGCTGCAGGCCAGATATGGGTTTGACCAACACGAGGTTTCACCCTCAGGGGAAGCACATACACCTAGTCTACCTTTCATACCCTCACAGATATAAGATGGACCCCATATAAAACCTTAGATAGTAACTGGTGCTGGACCAAAATCATCCCACTGACTTTCCGTCCTTCTGGATTTGACAAATGAACCTTTTACAGTCTTTCTTGTGTTAGAACCTCATGTAGGTTCCACAGATTTGCGTACATTTAAAAACCAAATGCAGTGAATATGATTAGTTTAATGGATTAATTTAATATTAACCTGTTTGACATTTGGTGAACAAAAATCAGGGTTAGATGAGAGTTAAGTTTGAAAATGTTTTAGCCTATTTAGAGAGCTGAGCGACAAGCAGGACAATCACAGAGTTAGGTACGATTAGTGGACAGATATTACAACAATTTGTTTCATGGATTCTTGTAATTTTCATTAATTTATGCCACTTTTATGCCTTTTATGACAGCACCGTAGTACACTGCAGCTAAATAGGTTAAAACATAGTAAATCAAGCCTCTCTAAACTATGTTTTCCAAAGGTTTTGCACCATCACCAAGCGTTATCCCAAGCTAAGCGAGTTTCCAACACGTTCAAATATTACAAGAAGATGGTAAACACCAATAAGTCCTGCACAGTATTCAGTTGTTGAAACATAAAACCAGTTGATTGCGTTGTAATGCCTTTGCAGACTATGGACTGGTTTCCAGAAGCTTGTCAAACACAATCAAACATTTGTTTTTTCCTGGACTCGTCACAATTCTGTGCTTGGTGGCTTAACAAGTGGAAACCTGGAGGCAATAAGCTGTCAGGATTGTCAACTGCTGCAATCAACTGTGCCCAAATCCAGGAAATGATTTGTTCTCTTGTAACTCTGGTCTGGACTATCAGCCGCAAGATGACTGATTCCTTTTCTACACTGCACTCTCCAGCCACAAAATCCGAAATAAGATAAACTGATTTGCTGACAGACTGTCTGACTGACAGCAACTGGACAAATGGACGCAGACAAAAAAGTGCAGTTAGTCACTGTTGTCAGTCAAACTAACTGTAAAAAGAGACATGGACATGTTAGAGTGGAAACAGAGACATCAAGATGTCTCTATGTGTCTCTTCTGGTATTTTTCTTCAGTGAAGATATCAATGAACAGACTCGTATGTTCAAAAGCCCAGCGGCTCATTGGGACTTCCCAAACTACGGCTGCTGGGAACTCTAAAATATAAAGTTTATATAAATCGCACAAATTTTGCACTAGTGTTATTATTTTTTTGTTTAGTTTTGTTTTTGTTCATGTTTTTTTTTTTTTTTTTGCCCCATTTGGGACGAGGGAACGAAGAGAAGATTTGGGAACAGAAATGGGTTTGCTAAAGGAGTTATTCAAAAAAGAATTTTAATTCAAAAGCTTCTATCTTTAAAAAGACAATATGACTAAATACAGGGTTACAGTGTGTTTGTATATACACATTTATATTTCTTGCTCCCTGTTAGCAGTTGTTTATTTGTTGCCATACATGCTAGCTAATCAGAAGTGTGGGATTTCCCATGTGAAAGAGATAGACAGGAAATGTTGTCAGTTTCTTGCTCTTTCTGAAAGCTTTTACTTGCTTCAATGTAATTGGTAGAAGAAACAAAAGGAGAACATCACATTCATTAAAAACTAGTTACAATAACTTGCAAAATACCTATCCAAAAAATAGTAATTTACACAGAATACATTAGCAGCTTTTTTCTTGAAAATGGGACAATTTCGAGTATTAGCTTTCAGAAAAGCCCTGCAACCATTTCTCTAACCATCTTTAAAAGGCACATGTTCCTTTCCACCACTATTATTGTGCATCCTTTCATCACATTACATGTCTGATGCACACAGTCTTGTTACAACAGCCTTTTCAAAGAGCACAGAGAGTTTGTGATTGGTTTGAGAAGCGGTCAGCAGTCAAATAAGTTCATGAGGAAGGCAACATGCACATTTAGGGTAGTCAGCAATTATATCCCCGTATTATTTAAGAAATACCTCATCAGCAGACAGTGTGTCAAATCCTTCATTATGAATGCTGGATCATCACTGCAACAAATATACAAGCTTACGGACAAACTTATCCCGCCGATTTCCTGGAAATTTAAAATGTTGCTCTGACATCCATAAATCTGTAGGACTCAAGAAAATCCACAAGTTTCAAACATTAAGCCTGTTATTTTTCGCAGTGTTTTCTAAAAATACTATTATTTTTTCAAAAGTTGCTGCACTTGGTTTATGTAACAGATTTAATTGCTTTCACTGTGTCTCCTTTGTTGTTTCCAGGGTTTGTTTCATGCTTCACACACAACATTCTGAGAATATTTTTATACATCCAGCATTTGCGTTAAGCCTCATGTTTTGTTTTGGGGGTTTTTTTTGTTTTTTTTTATGTTTTCCATGTTTTGTTTTCTTTTCGTTTCTCAACCACCATCCACAGCACAACCACAAAAACTTTCTCTAAAATTGAATTCATGTGCTGGTAGATTAGGGACATGTAAAGAGAAGAGCTTCCAACAGACAAAATAATGACATCTTCTAACTAATGTGTCATATTTCTTGCAGAGAGAAGTCGTGTTAAAAGTAGCTGATTATTCTGAAGAACTCAAATACCCCAAAAGTGTGCACGAGAAGATTGTCAAAACTCTACGGTTTTCACCTCATTTACTGGAAAATGACTGTGCCCCAGACCTCAGTGCTGCAAATGAAATGCTGTTAAACAATGCTGGTTGAGTCTGGATAGACATTGTTTTATGTAAAACAACCATTGTGATGCAAAGACAGAAAAATTGATGAACAGAGCAGCTCTTAAAAATATTTCAGCAAGGAATATAGGAATAAACAAGACATCTGTAAACAACAGTGGAGCGTCTGCTCACAGTCATGAGCCACATCTCTTCCTTCTTTCTTTTTTTTAATTGCGAGAGAGCTTTTTGTGCTTCTGGTTTTAATTGATTTGATTAATTCAGCGTAGATTTCCTATGGAGTCAGGAGTGCATAATAGAGCCTGAAAATTAGAGGCTGGTTTCCAGAACCGTATTAAAAGGTCTAGTTTTATAATTACTGAACGATATATGATCTCCTAGTGTACCTGAAAGAGAGAATTTATTCAGGCATGCCACAATGTAACTGCACTACCGCAGTTAGATCTGACATCCTCCAGGCCCATAAAAACACGGCATAATGCAGAATGTCATTTTGTGCAGATACTGAGTTTCCTGCACGGCTGTCAAGTCTTTGTAAAATTTCTATAAGCACACTTCAATGCATGCTGAGCTCAGAACAGGATTTTCCACCCACTAATGTTTCAATATTTCCCCTGATAACCACGTCTGCAGTGACAGATGTCAGGCGCTATTTGACTTCATTGTGTTATAAAAACAGATATCCTTCACAGACTTTCTGTGAAAGGTGGGCCCAGTTGCATCTAAAAATGTGGCGTAGAAATATAAGCCCATGGCAGGAAATGTTGAATTAGTAACCTATTCTTAGGTAATTGTTATATGTGAGAAACTGTCTGTGTAACATGACAGAAACCACTATCCATTTATGTTATTTATATGGTCCGTAATCATGTCTATTTTTATGTCTGATCCTGACAGTCAGTGTATTTTTAACCTGCTAGCCTTATCCGAGTGAGAGACAAATGTCAAGGGCAATGCGAGAGAGACTAACACAGACGTGAAGAGATTGTGGAAACCCATCTGTGGGATAACATTAAGAATCGTTTTGATGCATCGGACTATTTCATCTTTACAGAAATTTAGGCTCAAAATTATTCAAATGCCTGATGGCTTTAGAGTTCAAGTTATTTTCATTTAATCAAGAAGTTTATTTCTGACTGGAACTAACACTGGTGTTACTAAAAATACAAAAACAATGTACAAAAGTTACATTCTATTATTTTTATATTGCTTGTGAAAAAAACCCAAACATTTACACCTTTTTCCATCATTTATGAGAATGCCTTTTTTCCATTATATCATTGGAACCATTCTCACTTCTAATACTGAAAATATTTGTGGACGCTTCCATAGATTCAAGTCAAAATTCTGGCTGGGCCATACTGAACTATTAACATTACTTCCAAGGAGAAGAAACATAAAATTAAGAGATTACTTGGCCTAATTCTATCTGTAGTATTGATCATTTTAACCCTCCCACAGACCTAAATGGGTCGAGCAGACCCTGTGTGAGCTTGTTACCCTGTTCCGGTCGGACTGACCCCATATGTGCTTTTACAAGTTTTTATTTATTTTTTTATCAGTTTTGGGAACTGATAAAAAATAAATAAATATAATAAGCATAAATAGGACACCTCCATTACCTCGGTCTTCTCGAGTGTCAAACTAGGACTGTGGGAGGGTTAGGTCTTATTGTATGTAAGTCAAAAAGTTATCTGCCTAAGTGATTTAGCTGGTATAATTGATTTAGACCCTGGAAAGATTTATGTTTTTCACAATTTTGAGGCAATTTCTACTGTTTATATAAATTACCTAATATATACGCAAATGTTTAAAATACAGAATCAATTTTAATTGTTGAACTGAATACAATTTTAATCTTCCAAAACATGGTTACGAATGCAACATAGAATTGACAGTTCTGATGCCATATAGACTAAAATATCATACAGTGCCTTGGCAAAATATTCATACCCCATTACAACCACAAATACCAATGTATTGAATTTGGTTTTACGTTCATATTTATAGAGTACAAAGTGGAGCATACAGCAATTACGAAGTGGAAGAAAACTAATAGAACTTTTAAACATTTATACAAAGTCTACGTATGTATTCAGTTTCTCTGAGATAATGCTTTGTAGAACCACGTTTTCCTGCAACTACAGTCTTTTAAGATACTTTTCTTTCAGCTCTCCACGTTCAGAAAAAATTTGGCCCATTCTCCTTTGCAGAGTAGCTCAGGCTCTCTTGAAAAGGATGGAGAGAATCCTTGAATTGTGATTTTCGAGTCTTGCCACAGATTCTCAATGGGATCCAGGTCTACACTTTCAGTTTGCCATTTTAACACATGAATATGCTTTGATCTGACTGTTTGATCTAATCATTATAGCTTTGGCTGTCTATTCAGAGCCATTGACCTGCCGGAAAATGAACTTCACACCCATTCTTAAATCCAACAGATTTTCTTTCAGAAATGCCCGTTTTTAGCCCTTACAGTTTCCTGTGAACTCCGACCAGCTTTCTGCCCTGTTCAGGGTCTTTTGCAGTGCTAGTTGTTCTTCACACAAAATTTTTTAACATTTTTTTTTTTTTAGTATTTGATTATGTATTAATTATTTAATAAAAAAAATATTTACATGTTTTCTGAGTTCCTTGCATTGCTAGTGAAAAATATTACCTATTACCTTGAAATAGTTTTTGCAAGATAATTGTGCTTCAAATTATTCCACCACCTTTTTTTGCATTTGAACAAACAAAGGCCTCCATGGAGCAGCTTTTTCAATTCACTTTTCATAGAGTTTGCCTCTGAAAGCAAATGGTTGTGCTGAATTTTATTTACCAAGGGAGTCCCAATAAAGTGGACAGAATACTTGTGCATGCCATTCCTTTCAGATATATTTGTAAAAGATTATGAAAACCACATAATTTCCCTTCCACTTTGTAGCTGTGCACTGCTTTGATTTTAAAAATGTTATTTATAAAAATGACAATGTGAAATTAATTTAAGGGTTTAAAATACTGGGCTGCACAGTGGCGCAGTTGGTAGCACTGTTGCCTTGCAGCATTAAGGTCCTGGGTTTGATTCCCGGCCCGGGGTCTTTCTGCACGGAGTTTGCATGTCCTCCCTGTGCATGTGTGGGTTCTCTCCGGGTTCTCCGGCTTCCTCCCACAATCCACAAACATGACTGTTGGGTTAATTGGTCTCTCTAAATTCTCCCTAGGTAACTAAACCTTATTATTTCTGAATCGAGAATTTATCTGCAGTCCCGTTTTCTTCATTAGAAAGATAAATAACTATCAGTTGAGCACATGACCGCTTTTTCATTGAGATACAAAACAAAATTATAAAGTTAAACTGAAGAGATGTGTTCTCATTAACTCATTAACATGCAGGAAGTGGCTGGTGCATTTAAAAATATGCTGAAATACATATATACATTTTTTTTTTCCATTTTGATGTCCCCCGTGGCACGGAGATGAGTTGAGAAATGGTGCGTCTTTAACCGAAAGTCACTGTCATCTAAAATGTTTGTTTTTAGCTTTGTGATGCCTCCATTTTCACTGCTGTCATCTCTCACCACCATTATCATGTGCTGCTGAACTTGAAGTAGGTGCAAAAGAAAAAAAAAACATTTTTGTACAAAAATCTATTTTTTATGAAGAGATTTGTAAAAAAAAAAAATTATCAAAACAAATTATTAAACATGCTGTAATTTTTATGAATAACAATGTAGGTACAAATAAAATCTTGTTCATTGAAATCAATGTTTTTACTGTTATACTCCATGTAAAGATCTATGGTTGAGACTGAGTATCAAATATCAAAGTTTCATATGATCTTATTTGCCCGTCATGGCTGCTTTTACACAGGAACACACAAGCTTGAGAGCTGAAGCCAAATGAAACTTTTCTCCAGGTAATAAATGTGAAAGAAAATATTGAGTCTAAAACAGTTTCTGTAGCAAGGTGGGATTAATTTCATGTTTCATTTTTTAACATTAAAGCTTTTATGATGTAGTCAGAATTTCTGATTCTTTGTGCTCATTGATACCTGAGTCGTTATTTTTAAAATCTTTGAAATATTAACAGTACATGTGTAGAACACCAAATGTATTAAGTAATGGGTTGAAATCATTCCAACTTTAAAACACATTGTTCCTGTGTAACAGCAGCTCTATATGGCTACTCCTCATACTTATATCTTAGAGAGAATGGCTTTTAGAGGCAATTTTTTTTTTTAAATTGGATGGTTGGTTTTTTTCTTTTATTTTTTTACATTTTAAATTTGTTTAAATTAAAAAAGAGCAAACTCTCTTTTAGCTTAATAGATCTGTTTGGATCATTGAGCTGTGATACAATTTTGATGTAGCATCATGAATTTTTGGCAGCAAATTTGAAGGTATAAAACTACACTGGTACTTCAGGCGAATTACCCAGTCCTCCAACATGATCACAAGGGAAACACACAGTGGAGTGTTACAAAGACTTACATAACAGTTTGTGCATTCAGCCTCACAGCCTGCAAGACTCACCGTTTATCTATCAGATATTTTGGAGATATTATTTGAGAATAAAGTTTTTTTTATACCATAACCCAAGATGTCTTCTGTAGTTTTCTTTGAGTCACTATCCTGTTGTTCAATGGATCCTAACACTGATGTGGTTTTACACCTTTTCTTTCTGTAGTAACCAAGAATGTGACCAGAAATATTTTTCTAATACAGCACAGAATATAATTGCATAATTTTCAATAATACAAGTTTTTAAGACAACGTTATGCTAGTTTGTCAATGACAAATGTTATTACATTAGTTAAGCCAGGTTGGCACATCTATACTGCATATAAGTCCAGCTGCTACGGAATGCATTTAAATGCTACAAAAATGTAAAATCAATGAGCCAATGCTAAATATGCCTAATCTATGTTATGCAAATCCTTTGTCTGCACAGATTCACTCATAATTGATTGGAATGGTTGAGATGGCAAAAGAGTCGGCCATATTTTCTGTAAGTAATTTATAATCCTTACAGCAATCATTAAACATTTAGTCTAAGATGGTCAGGTGATAATTAAAATATGAAAAAACAATTAGACACTGTCATGGTAACGTTAACATAAAATAGGCTTTACACATTCAATCTCAATACACATGCAACATATAAAACAGGTGTATGATAAATGTTGGTGACCTCACTTAATGTGATTTTTTTTTAGCTGAAGTAAAACATGTTTGATATGCCAACAGGTGACACTGGAGCTGATCTGAGAAGCATCAGATCACAAGATTTTCCAGTTGATGTGCTACTGGAAAGGTTTTCATCCCTTTCTTGATCCAATTAAGATTATTTTAAATGAGCTGGATTCAGATGACGTTACTGTACACATATGGTATTTTCTTTCTCTAACTGGATTACTAATGCGATAAAACGTAATATCTTGTTAAATTAACTGGTCTGAATGACTGATAAGTCATGAAAAGGCTGGCGATTACTGTTTACAGCTGCTTCTGATATGATCATAGAAGATGCAAGTGTGCACAACACTTGAAAACTACAAAAGCTATAAAATCTTGAAACTTTTTGTATCTTTTTTTATTTAGGAACATAGTAAAACCTGTCGTCAGTGTTACTTTATTCCCTTCTCCCAGTTTGGTGACATGGGAGAAGGGAAAGCATGTGTGGGATCGACTTAACTCAGAACAACTTGCTTAATTCATGGGGATTATTTGTTTGTGTTGAAGCCACTAGTTTTTGAGCAGCGTGTGAATTACTCTATGCCTAACCGCAAATGACTGAAGAATATGATCACAGCAAATTAATTCTCAGATTAAAATAAAACAAAAGGAGATCAGATTTGTCTATGTTTGTAAGCAGCTGATGCTACAGCTCCCAGTCAATAAACAGAATCTCATATTTGGAATCAATTTTACTCCCATGTCACCAGACTTTCTTATGCTTTCTGTATATTTTATGGCAGTATGCACTATAAATTTCATCTTTACAAAAATGTGCAACCAAGAAATTCTACCTAAAAATTTATTATCCACAAAAGCCTACATAAAAACTACTGAACAAGATAATGACTTTTAGCTGTAACTTGCCAACATCGTAAAATACAAAGTCACAAACTAAGCTACTGGAAAACTGAGTAAATAACATATGCAAACACAAACACTAAACAGGATTTAAAGCTGGAAAAAATCATTTTAAAAAGCTACGAACTCTTAAAAAGAAACAAACTCATAAATACAAATAAGATGATTGCTATAAATTAAGTTTTTTGGGGGTGTTTCAAAACTTACCCACAGAGATCTGTTTCTCCATTTCTAGCATGCAATCTCAAAAAATAAAAAACTATTAGAAATAAAAACTAAGCTTTTAATTAAAGAAAGAGAAAAGTGGCTGGATGCTTTGTATTTACTGACAAGATAATAGTAATCAAGGTTTCAGAACTATACCATTTTTTATGTAAAAAGTCCTAACTTTGACATCTAAAAAAACATATTTCTCAAAGAAAACTGAAAGGCATAAATTATTATTTTACAGCTGAAAACGGGAACCATGAAGCATTATTTTCTGACATAAAAAAGAAAAGAAAAGTGAAAATCTGTCAACTAGCACGCTATAAAACTACAATAGGATTTTGTTTCGTTCTTGACCCAACAATCTTTCTCAGGTTGATAAAATGTTGGCATGAGAAGAATACTTACAGAGCATAAAATGTTCAAAAACAAATATTATTTTGGTCCCTGCCACCCCCAAAAATAAACGAATAAACCTTTTTGTAAGATGATCTCTGGCTCTGATTTGCAGTCTTTGGAAGGCATTGAGTTGACGTTGCATTTTATTTTGTATGCCCCCCAATTTAGTGTTTGGCTTTGTTTAAAAAGAAATAAAGCCTTTGCCTCTCCACTTCAACCTTCCCGTTTTTTCAACACTGGCATTTCAGTCCTGACTGATGCACAAGCACTGTCTTTAGTCACAGAAATTCTTATTTGTTAATGTATCCCATAACCAGATTACCAAAGAAATCCTAAACCATCTCATCAGGCAAATCTGTTTGAAATGTTTGTGTTATTAATCATCTAGAGAAGAAGAGTATATAGAGAAGTTGAACTAGATACAGTAATCATCCCAAAACAGAGCCTCTTGGAGCTTCACATCAATTTTAGAAATGAAAAAGGTAAGGTTATGGTTATGACAATGATGGTTTATTGTCATAAACCATCATTTATAAAAAGTCATCAGAATAATTACCAGCAGCTATTAATATTATATGAAGCATTAGGGATAGATCATACTCAGTGTAATAATGATTTACTGTTTCCAATGAATTAAATGAAATTAAAGAACTGTATTGGCAGAACTAATAGAGAAAACCAAGGAACACAAAAATGACACAAACCAAAACCAAACTCAAACAATCCCAGATCCTAACACTGTCAAAACAAAATCATATATATATATATATATATATATATATATATATATATATATATATATATATATATGCTGCAGTGCATGGAAGTGTACATTTATTGACTAAGACATCAACACATGCTACTCCAAAATATATAATCTTCATAAATCTAAGCTTTTTTATTTAATCAGAGGGATAAATTCAGAAACTTGCATGTCTTCTTTTACTGCCACATTGTACTCAATGCTATTGTCATTCCTGTCTATTTTGCATACATAATACAAGATTCCTGCCTTTGAAATTCTGATGGGAGAGGCTCTGCAATTACATCAGTGCATCTGCCAGAATTTATGGGTCACACTGCAGCTTTATCACGCCTTCATGTTGAAAATACACGACTGGGTAGTTGAATTGGTTTTTCTATCACACTGTGGGATACAGTGAGAGCAGTAGAACACTTGTTCCTTTTTTTTGTCAATTTAGGAGATTACTTTTGTGAAAATTTATTTTACCATGTCAGCAGGTGATTTCTTATCTAATGCTCATCAAAAACTAATGATTGTTGAGCTCCACAGTAGCCCAAATCTCTAATCTTTACTTTGAAGCAATAGTTCAAAGATTCCAGCAAGAAAGAAAGTAATAAATATACAAGGATATATGAATTGTCTTTCAGAACTGAATGCACTCTCCAATACCTGTTATAAAGCCTGCAATGACTATATATTGTCTGAGAAAACAATACTGAAATTATCATTTTTAATAGTTTGTAGATTGTAGTTTTTTTTTTCTTTTTTTTGTTTTACAGTTCAATCATTTTCATTTATTTTCTTGTCTCTGGGAATCTTTTGACTTATGACGACAGATTTTTCCAATCTATTGCTTGATTTAACTGGTAATTAAACATTACCTGAGATAATTTAATAGACAATAACGTTACAAAATTGCAAATTCGCATTTTTTCCTGGTCGTTCAAATTTGTGCTTTCTGTCGTCAACACATGGTTACTCACTATTATGTAATGTTTCTAGAAATATTTATTTCATGTCTGTTTGCAAAATATGTTCTTAAAGCTAACAAACTGCTTCAGATGTTAAACATTTTCTGTAATAATTTTACTTCAGTTACTACAAATGTTTCTCATTCACCAACTCCTGCTATTTATCCTACTTTCACTAATTAAAGTTCATGTTTTTACCTTTAAGTCATTATCAACACTTTTCACCAATGTACCAACTTAAAACCTTTTCAATTTCCTGAGGGAGTCTTCCCAAAGGATCAATAAAGTACAAGTCTAAGTCTAAGTCTAGGGAAAAAAATTACATTGCAATAAATACATGACTATATGTACAAATCCAGACAGATGATCTTGACATACTGGCAAATGTAAACAAAGGTAGTACAGAAATCGATCCTAATGTTTCCCCTAAATTGGTAACAGTAGAACTACAGTATGTTCTTTGACTTTAGGGATTAACAGACTCTAAATAAAGTATATCACCCAGTAAGAATGGTTTAATATTTCCAACCAAGCAAGGAAGAGAGAATTTATTGCACTTAAGATACACTACATTGCCAGAAGTGTTAGGTCATCCCTACATATAAAAATATTCAGGGGTTGTCCACATGTGTTTGAAATCCACTGCCTATGCAATTTACTTCTACAAATGTTTGTCAAGGAATTTGTTTCTCACAGAAGCGCAGTAAATTTTAGTATGATAGAATGCATACATGCATACAATAAATCCTTACAATGTCTTTGGTGCTAAACATATTCCATAGTAAAAATAAAAAAGTGGAAGCAAGTGAAAGACATTAAGATTTGTCAAAATATAACAATAATCATGTATGATATTGTTATGATTTCTCTAGCTATGGTCCATAAATAAGTGAACAATAAGATTATCTTTTGAGGGACAGAAGGTTCCTCTAGCAAAGACACTTTAATTTGAAACAAGTGTTATTAAACGACAAGCTTTGGTTATTTGGTGTAAAAATAGTTCTTCACTGAAAAGGGCAAGGAAATAGCATTGAAATGTTAAGTGTGGCATGGGCAAGAGATTTTGACACATTTTTTTGTTTCTTTTTCCAGGTACTTCTTTGATATTATTTTGTGACGGTTGTCCATCACCCAACGTGACAGATGGTTCTTTCAATTTCCAGCTAAGAGTGAACTAGAAATAGCTGCCCGTTTAAAAACACGCTCTGCAGCTGATTTCCCTGGTGGTTCTTGGAAACAAACCATCTGCTAAGACAGTTGTGTCATCATGGTCTCTAATTTAAACTGTACTGTCAACATCTAAAGGGGTATTAAATGTTCCTTTTATTGCATGAGAAATGCTGTCATTGGACATCTTCAATGAATGACACTGATGTTTCAAACATATATATACATATATATTTTTATTTTTAATTTTTCCTGTATAATTTGATTCTTTATATATTCTTGGCAGTGGCATTTATAATGTTCCCATGGTTTGTCCCCCTCTAATTGGCAGGCTGGGAATTTACACATGTACAACATTAATTCTCTGTAGAAATGAGATTTAAACACTGAGGAATACATCCTGCAACTTTCAGATCTAAAGAAGGTTTGCCATGGAAACTCAGCAATACTTCCTGTTTATGACCCTTAACAGAACTCTACGTTCAATAAATGAAGAAAATAAAAATCCCCATTCAACCCTAATTACAAACCTTATACGCATTATTTTCAACATGTGCATCTCAACTGAACAAGATTCTGTCCAACTGTCATTACAATGTACAGTAGATTGCATAATTTTAGTAACTAGATCAGTAACTGGAAACGTGGGGAAGATGTCGATTGAGGACAATGAGTCAGGAATTACAACGTTCATCATCAACCTGTCCAGTATTTCCTCAGTTTCCAGCTGTGAGATTAAAAATAGCTTTAAAAATAAGAAAATTGCTTTACCTTGATAAATGATGTGACTCAAACTAAGTAAGCTAAACTTTTTATAAAATATTGTCTTTAAGTACAATTGAATGATTGTTAAAAGTAAATACTTTTATTTTATCAGGAAAACCAAAAAAAGTACATAAAACCATAAATTCATTGTGGGTGCAGAATCAGAAATCCCAAGATGAAACAATAAAACACCTTTCCTAAACAGAGTCAGAATCTCAGACTTTTAACACGGACCTGCTGATCCTCATATGTATCCCGCAGGCAGCTTTGGCAGTCCTCTAATAACATGGAATAAGTGGAAGTCATCAGCCATGACGCTCATGTTCCCTCAGGTCTATCAGCTCAGGCCATTATCAGGATAATATCATGTGGTCTTGGGAGGCTTTAAGTGACTGAAAAACCATAAACAAGACTGAACCAGTCTGTAACTCATTATCAGGAAAGAGGCTCCAGCATCTGTCCCCTGATAATATCACAGATTAGAGCCCTTGCTGCTCTGGGTTTAATCTTTGGCAGAAAGTTGTTGATTTAGCAGGAGAACTGTGTCCCTGTGCGGTTTGCTGTCACTGAATTTCATTATTATTGGTTTCAGTGGGAAGTTTTTTGTATCACATCTAAATGCTGTTTCAAGTGGCCTTTTTTACATTGCCAAAATTATATATCTTGGGAGAACTCTGAAATGCTATTATGTACTTATTGTATTGGCCAAATGCCGAAAATGGGAAATGGCTATGGATTTTGGCACCTTTGCAGGAGTTCAGTCATGATGATCAGTTGGCAACATCACCGGTTGGCAGCAAGAGTGAAATATTTTCCCTCCTTTGCACCTCTTACCCTTCCTGCATGTACTTGTGTACAGTGTGTGGATTAGTGGTAAGAAACAAAAATAAATGTCATGAATTCTGGGTATTCTGCCTTCCTGCTCCACTTCTCTCCAACTTACATGCTTGTCTTTTTTTTGCCAATATTTCTGTACGTTTCTGGTGCTTTCTTCTTTCACTGGTACATACTTAACATACATCCATCTGGCATAATACTATGATCAATATGTGCATTATAACTGGACAGTGGCTATTCATCTCCACTTGTAACAATGACAATTCCCTGACTGTGGGAAAGCTATAATACTTGTCTAACGAATCTGACCATTCAGACCCCGTTGCTGCCCCGGGGCAATAATGAGCCTCATCTAGCCGTAATGCAGACACCAGTTCATACTGGTACTCTCTTGTGAGTCTTCTGCACTATGTGTAAACTTTGTGATTAAATTAATCACAAAGTTAAATAATGTTGTAGTACTGTGAATGTAGACCTGATTATTTTTATTTATGGGTTGCCATGCCACCTGTTGACAGAATATACAGTTTATTTTTATGCTTATTCAAAGATATTTTAGTTTTTAATGATGATGCTTCCATTTACAGAAAAAATATCCAACTGAACCTTAGTTCAAATACACACATTAGGTCATTTACACACATTAGGTCAAATACACACATTAGGTCAAATACACACATTAGGTCATTTATTACAAACACAAAAACACCATCTTTACATGATAGTTTTATTCAACACAAAACATCCAATATCCATAAAATAATATTCACATGAGATGTATTTCCAGTATTTTACACTATGTTGTGACAATAGTTAGCAATTCAAACTGAAATTTCTAATAAGTGGAAGTTTCAGGTGTTATTAAACTGAATATTTTAAACTCAAAATAAAAACATGTTCCAGGCCTGAGTCATTGGGGGGTTTTGTGGCCAAATACAGCCAGCTTACTTAGTGTGGAACCAACTCTAAATAAAAGATTTATGTTCACAAAATCCTTTAAAGTAGAAGTTCCTTACTGGTCGGGGTTTGGTGTTAATATATAAGAAAAGAGATGGTAAAGGAACAATGAAACAAGTCGAATCTGAGCTGACTGGAGCGCAAAAACACACACAGACTTCTCAGCCAGGTGAGCAGGGCATTAGAAGCTGGCAGCTCTAATAAGTAACTCTGGATTGCAGTGTTCTGTGTAAAATAGATTCCTTTCAGAAATGTGTGTGTGCATGACGGCGTGAGCACGCCAAGAGGGTGTCAGGTGTTATACTCAGGAATCTGCTTCAGAGGTTATATTGACCTACACACACACACACACACACGCCCACACACAAAAGTGACATTTTGTGGATTTTCTGATTGTGTGGAAGTCCGCTGTAATAGAATCTGAAGTTACACAGACATACAGAGATTTATAAGCATATATCCTGTTCCTGACATTTTTGTTTTGGTGCTTTATAGCATCAAACAGCTATATGTTTGGAATTACATTGTACATCAAGGCAGAGCTATTAAAAAAAAGGAAGAACAAGAAAAAAGTTAACTATGTCACAGGCTCTTCTTTAGCTTGTTAAGCTCTGTTTTAAACCCCAGTGGTAATTAGCAGCGCTATAGCCTTAGCACCTATCTGCCCCATATGTGCTCCTTGTTGCTGGCATCAAGGATATTTTTGTGCTAATTATCTGCCCAGTTACCGCTTTACAAAACAGTGCCTCTGAAACAGTTTTTACCCCCTTTGGATTTTATTCTGTTTTCCAGTTGGACTTTCTGGAAAGTGTTAGTGTAGGTTGGGAGTGGGAGGATCATTTGATCAGTGCAACACTCCTGCCACTTTAGAGTGCAAACTTAAATACTGAAACAAGACAAAAGAAAAATGCTGCAAACCTATGTGAACATATTTTTTCAATCCTTGAGCCCAAGGTCAATACATAGTGGAGAACCATTTTGCTGCAATTACAAGTGCAGGTCTCTTGAGATACAGGGCTGCAAGATTGGCAATTTGATTATTGTCCATTACCCAAGGCTGAGCTGCTGCAGCTTTAAGCCTGAGTAGTTAAACCTGAGTACAGCAGGAATAAAGTAAACACATTCTAAGATGGATTCATGTCTAGTTTTTTCTAAGCTGTTGAAAGAAACCTCAAAGCAGGGGTGTTATGGTTTTTTTTTTAGCTTTAAATCATGTTATATTTTATTACCTCATCACCCAGACTAAGAGTATTGCTTTGATTCTTTCATGCATGTTTGAGGAATCTTCAAATTTCCCATGGCAGCCATTTGGAAAGGCCTAAACGCTTGCTCTCAAAAAGTGTTGCCTATTTCCACAGCCGAGCTTCAGAGCACCCCTCCCCCGCACCTCCCTCACTCAGCTCCATCAGACTAGTGGCAGCAGCAATTAGTGAACACCAGAACTTGTGAGTCTGCTGAGCTAATCATACAAACTGTTTCTCAGTCCAGTGCTCTTAAGAACGATTGTAAAGAACAAATTGAAGCATTGTTGTGATGATGTGCTGAAGGCAGTGTCTGAAAGAGAGCTTCTTAAAGAGACAGAGGCCATTTTCAAATCGTTACATTTTTAGGCCAAATTTCTTTTAAGTTTGAAATTTACAGTGTTTTTATAACAACTTAACTTGATTGTGCCATGAAATGACTCTATGTGCCTGGAAACACGTGACGCAACCTCTTTAACATGCCTTTTTATACCACTTGTTCAGCATGCTGGGGGTCAATTTCACGCTAACAGAGAAACCACCATGCCTGTCTAATTTGTTTAAAACATGATTGTTTTTCTTCTTCTAAGAATGAGCTTTATTCTAACCAATATTTTAAACCTGTGCAACACAAAACAGCAGTTTGAATTCAGTAACAGGTGTAATTAGAAATAGGTTTTTTGTAAAGATTTTTTTTTTACAAATTACCAGAGTAAATTTTCAGAATGTCTAAGCAGCTAGTCGAAATTAAAGCAAAAAGGTCAAATAAAAGGAAATGAAAATAAGATAACATAATTACCTTCATTCTGCAAGACATGTATTTTATTCACCCTGTTTATGATAAACTCGGACCAATTGGACTTTCCTGTTAATGATAGATTTTTTTTTGCGTAAATAAATGTAAATAAATGAAACAGAACTGTAAGTAATTGTGTAATTTTCTTATTTAAATTTGGAGCTGTTCATCTAAAGTAATGTACATTGAAATTACATTTGTCTCCAGTTGGCTGTAAATAAATAATTTGAAGTCTGTTATATTGATGGTGTCAAACAATATAAAAAATTTGAATTTGTAATTTAAGAAAATTATCTTAAACAGAACAAGCTTTTGAAATTAAAGCAAAAACACATTCATGTAGAAGTTCATACCTGTATACAGTGGTGTGTTGATGATTCTGCTTTTGATTTGAAGTCTAGAAAATGTCACCTATAATAACTAAGTGCAAAATGTTAATTGTATCTGCCATGGTAGAATTATTTTGGTTTAGAGCCATTCCTCTGTTGCTGTAATCCAAAAATATCAAGCATGAACATTGGTGTCCTTTTATCACAAAGAAACAAAAGTTAAGCTCTTCTGAAATTACAGCCTACATTCTGGGACTGTGCAGATTGTTGCTCTTTCATAGTTTTCTGCTCTCTACTGATGCAAGGTTTTCAGATACAAAAAAACCCATTATGCTTACAGAAATATATGTGCCTATTGTGCCATGGACCAGCAGATTGCATTTCTTTTCTAATGCATGCTGCAATACACTTTGCAGCCCAGCAAAAAAGCACTGGGGGGTGGAAAATAAATAGATGGATTTACTGAGACCAGAGCTGCTTTAATCTATCCTGCATCTGTTTGACAGTGATGAGATAGGGGGGTGCATCGTGATTCTGAAGTGTTTTTTTATTTGATCCCTTTCTGCACCGTTTGACAGCAGGACAGTTTTGGCACTTATGGTTGTGAATCGTGAACCTGACAGCTGGAGGTGGGTGGAAAAGGATGAATTATTATCTTATGTGGTTCACAGACTTATATTCACCTTTGCAGGAGTCTGGGAGCTTCGCAGAGCATTGCAATTTTAGGGGGCAAACCCTTGATCAAAGATGTATTGTAACATAAAAATACCACCATATACCTATGCCTTGTAGAAAAAAAAAACTGGAAGAAATTTGTGGTCTTAAGTATATATGTTTTGAAAATAGATATTAGTTTTAAATTGCATAGAAATTATGTAAAAATTAATGGCAAATTTGATGCTGGACACTGTCTTTATTGTGGATGCTGCTGCACAAAATGATTTAGAAAGTCCACACAAAAACATGCTGCAGACATTCAAGATATTTGATAATTTTGTTAATTAGAAGAGTCAGGTACTCTTGTGCAAACTAAATCCTTCTTGACGGTAAGAAACTTCAGGCATGTGAACAGTGGGATAAAGGTAATGCTAAGGTTTTTTTTTTTTACAATCACACATTTAAATTACACTTTAAGGATTAGGAATATTGCTTTTAATCCTTCAATAAATCCAAATAACATGATTCCTGTTTCTACTGTTGTGTGTCTGATTTGTTTTTGAAAGGCAGTAGTGGCTTCCACATTAAGTAGGTTGTTTTCTTCATTGGTTTCAATATTATCTTCTGTAATTCTTCTCAGTTGTTACAGTGTATTGTGCAGATTGAATCTTCACAGCATCTAAAATCCCAGGACACCAGCAGCAGAACATCCAAATAGCTTCACACGACTAAAATAGGATCAAAGCAAATATTTAATTATTATTACAACTTAATATAATCTGTGTAGAACTCTTTGTTTTCCTAAACTGCTTCTTCACCTATTTCCATAAAATGTTTCCAAAATAGATGACATAGATAATGTGGCTGTATCACTGTAGCACTGAACCTGGATAACAGATATCCCCTCCATGGGTTTTTGAATAGTGGCTAAAGGACTGAATGCCCTCTCAGTCTAGATGTAGGAATCAAAAGATTTCAAATGTTGAGTGGAAAAGAGCTCCAGCAAGTACAAACAGCCCAAAAAGCTCCATGTAGCTCCTCAGCATATATAGTCTGCTCTGACCCTTCCTGTAAAGAGCATCAGCGTCGGTGGCTAACACTTGTCATTGGACAGGGATGGCGTGGTTCAGACAGATTGGTCTCTCCAATACTGAGCAGTTAAGCTCATAGATTTAAGAGCTGTGCTGTAGGGATTGTAAACTGGCTGATGACTCAGTCATCATCATGGGCCAGAAGATCTTGGTGATCATTGAAAACGTGTTTCCTCCTGATTCCCTCATAACATCTTCCATCAGCGACAATCCATTTAGATGTTTACAGGATTGCAGCATACGGCCACATGCTAACAGCTGTCAGTTCAATGTTCTTACTGCAGTGTCTTTAAGATGGCTGAAGGTCCAGAGTTACTCCATCCACCATCCACAAGCACAGCCACCTCTTACTGCTCTTGATTCTGTTGGCACAGAGTAAATTAAAACCGTTTGTGTTTATATGTGTGTTAGAACATTTAGCACCATCTCAATCAGGCAGATGGTTTTCTGGTAACTCTTTTGATCTTTGTTGGGAAGAGATCCCACATTTCCCATGATGATGGACAGGATAGTCGGACGGCACCTTTCTCTCCAATTGTGGCGCCTGACTCTCAGTTCAAGGGGGACACTGGGTTGCTCCATGGGAGCTGGCGCAGCAGAGATACCTATAGATAGTCGCTGGTCCAGGTAGTTAACAAAAGGAGTGTTTTCACTCAATCACTGTGCAAATATAAAAATTGTAAATGAAGAAAATAAAAACAAAGCTGTCCACAGAAATGTCAACTTCATGGTATGTAGAAAAGAGTAGAAGGACACAGAAAGACAACATATTTAAAAATAGACTAAAACAATGAATTAAAAAAAGGTTGTCAGCTTTCTTTCCACAGTCTTACTATTTTTTTCTTGTCTTTTAATCATAATGTTGTAAACACCAGTCATGAATCCTGCAAGCCATCCAGTCAGCCAATCTCTTCTGCTTATTCAAAACTTGGTTAAGGGGCACACAGGTTCATACTTCCCTCAAGCGATTCCAGCTCATTCCTTGAGGATCACAAGATGTTCCATGGTCAGACATTAGAAAAACTGTTGACAAGGTTTTGAATCTGCATCGGTTTTACAAACTTGAACCAATCAAGTTTATCTTTTTAATCAAGAATATTGAGAAGATTTTTTTTTAATCTTCATTTATCAGTTTTACCATCTTTACAATTTGCTTATGTTTAATATATTTATGCAAAAATCTTGAAAGTTTATGAAGCTTCAAAAAAGCCTTACAATTCTCTGTTGCAACAGGACATGAGGAAGCAATTTTCTGAATTATGTTATTATATTTTATGTGTCCAGTTTGATTATGCTACTAAAATATAATTAAGTTGAGCTATTGACCATACCTTCGCTCTGCTCTAAACTGCTGCTGCCAAACTGCAGCTGCTGCAGTCCCTTCAAACGTATAGATTTTGTATTGAAAGTAAAGCCCTTTTCCAGTTTCTGTTTTTCCTGGTTCACGACTCAACTGTGTTGTTCTATACAAAAAAGTGCGATAAGAGTCCTTAACTTCCAAGTATACAATGCAGTATTTTCAGCTGTTAATCTAGCTTGAAAATCGGAGAGAAAATATGTTTTTACTGAAGCGTAAATTCAGTACATGCTCTTGAACATATTCAAATTATGCTTAGGACCTGTGAGCTTGCAGCGTTTTCTCCTGAGGGTGGAATAACCAAACATGACTGAAGATTTTTAGTATGTGATTTTACTCCACCTTGTTCATGTTCCCCACTCTGTGTTTACTGGGAAGCAAAGAGAGAAGCAAGCATGGATGACTGCATAGCTGACCCCTATGTTATCAGAGTAAGTAAAACCACGCGTGTGTGTGTCAGTGTCTGTGTCTGTGTGCGGAAGCCTGGTCTGCTTGAAAATGATTGGTTGTGACAGGAGAAGTGTACGGACCTGATGCCAGAAGCAAAAGTTACCTGTAAACATACACAGACAGACCAGATGTGCACAAATGTAAGCATAACGTGCGCGTCTTTTGTTCTTGATTCATTAACTGACTGAGATTTTAATGCTTTCGAAATAAATTTCTCAATTTTTTTTTTTAAATCTAATCAATAATATTGTCAAAAAATGTCCAGTTTAGTTACAATACTCTACACTAATGTTTCCTGATTAAAAAGTGCAAAATTGCGACACAAATCTTGAATAACTACTGGTAAATATCTTATCTAGTATGAAATGGTATCATGGTTTGATCAACAAGAGAAAAAAATTGAATGAACTTCAGGCAAAACCTGGTTCAACATTTTGGAAAAATCTCTACATCAGAAGCAGAAGCAAAACAAAATTCTTCTTGCAAGACAGTCAGAATCCTGGCAAAAAGTCACAGAGACATTTTGGCTCATTATAGAAGGGTTCCAGCTTCTTCATTGTACAGTTTCCCTGAGGATATTGGTAACTGCTGCGGTAAGCCAACAACATCCTGACACCTGACGTCTCGTGATTAATTAATGGAGAGCACTAAGAGAATTACAGCAGTTCATAAATGTTCTATGTTTTTTATTATCCTGGCTGAGGAGGTTTTTGATTCACGCAATGTGGCTTGGCTCACAATAAAATAGCCGGGGGAACACTTCTTTCCTCCATAGCAAAAGTGCTTTGTGTAGTATTTTAATTAATAGGGAGCACAAGATTACCTAAATTAGGTTGCCAGTGGAGATTACTACCCTTTATACTTTTATATTTGTGGCAAAGACACATAATATCCAGGTCAATTATTTGACAATAATGGCTTGTATGCTTACAGTCTGATGGATATAGGTTTATCAAATACAAGTATGCAGATATAATTATTTTTTTAAAAGAAATTGTGGTTCTTGACTTTAATTATTGAGTAGGATTCGGTAAGTAAACTCTGTACTACATTTCATAGAAAAAAATTTTTAAACTGTGGGATTGAAAAGTACACTCACTTATATAAATTTGAAGTATGGCATCATAATCTTTCTATAGTGATTCAGACTCTGCTAATGGTGTTTAGACCTGAAGGTGTGTGCAATAAGACTGATGGACTGTATGCAGAATCCAATGTCTGAGGAACAAGAGACTAAATCTACAAATATAAAATGTGGCAAAGCAAATAGCATCCAGAATGATTTTTATGTCAAAGTAAGTCAATGATGATCCACAGTTTCTAAATTAAATATGACACCCTATAAAGTAATCTAAACATCGGTAAAAATCTATTTTGCTATTACCAACACATAAAAAAAGTGTGTGATCATTGAAACGTTTCTGCAAAGGCCTTCTGTAATGAATCAAGAATGCAGCTCTCTCCTAATTATGCATGATAGATTGTAAAGGTTCCCTGAATAAGAATGCAAAAAAAAAAGAAAAAAGGTGCTTTTTGAAAGGTCATGTTAGTTTATTTTATGGTGGCAGTTTGTGGAGGACTGTGGTTGCAGCAGTGCCATGTCATGACATGTGGTCAGCATGCAACAGTTCAGCTTGATTGTCACAGAGGTACATTGACCTATTCCCAGCGGAAAAACCTAATTTCACCCACAGCATGCCAACAGCGCACAATTTAAGTTATTTTAAAATGATTGAAAGTTTAAAAAAAAAAAAACTTGTCATAATATTATTCCATCATCAAAGCTACATCTGTAATGTTGCTTTGATTGTTTAAAAAATTTGTGAAACTCTGGTGACAGCTGCAGTTACTTAAAGCCCCTCCTTGGAGCTTCCATCTCACAGCTCCACCAGACTAGCGGCAGCAGCAATTAGCAAACACCTGGGGGAACTGTGCGTCTGCTCAACTTATCATGCAAACCTTCTTGGTTCAATGCCAGGACTGTTGTAAACAGATTAATGGAGAAACGTTGTGATGACGTTCTGAAAGCAGAGTGTCGGTAAGAGTAGGAGCTTCTTAAAGGCCAATTTTAAGACATCAAATCAGATAAATAAGAAGTCAAATTTCTTTTAAGTGATGTTTGATATGTACAGCATTTTCATAACAATTGAATTTAACATACTTAACATTTTAGAATGTGCTCTAAAATTTCACTATGTGCCTGGAATATGGAACTCCCTCACCCCATTAATACAAAAGATTAGTTATTATAAATATGCAGACGATGCACCGCTCTACATTACAATGTCACTAGGTGACTATGAACCCATTCAAGCACTGATTAGATGCATAGAACAAATCAATGCATTGATATACACTAACTTTTTTCAGCAGAATACGAACAAAACTTTAGAAATTGCTTTTGGACCTAAAGTGGAATGATACTGTGTCAGCATCAACCTTCAGTTATTACAGCCAGAAACAAGTGATCAGACCCAAAATGTGGGTGTAGTAATGAGCTCAAACCTGAACCAAAGACACATAAAGAAAATTAGAAAGTTTGCATTTTATCATCTGAAGAACATTTCCAGGATTAAGTGACCAATGTCCCAGCAAGATATTGAGACACACATTCATGTTTTTTTTTTTGTGTCTTCGCATGTCTTCCTAAAATGTCAATCCGGCAGCTGCATTTGATCCAGATCACTTCTGGTCATGTTCTCACTAAAACTAAGAAAAAAGACTAGAGTTTTAAAGCAAACACTTTAAAACTCCAGTTCTCTACACTGGTTCCTTGTAGCTCGGAGTATAGACTTAAAATGTGTTAGTTCATTATCACAAAATTAATTTTAGTCTTTACTTAAATCTTTTTGCATGATGATGACTTTTGATATGTTAGAAAATGTAATGTTTGTTATGTGAAGTGCCTTCAGTTGCCTTTTGCTGAAATGTGCTATAAACTTGCTTTGACCTTAACACCTAGCATTACTCTGAAGATCTAATCAACTCTCATATTTAGATGGAAAAGACTTGTCTATAAAGGTGCCCTTCATCAGTTCAGATAATTCTGAAGGAGTTGGACCTCATAAGCACACCACCGACTTCTAATGCCATCTTGAAGCAAATGAGATTCAGATCAGTGAAGAAATTGTGCTCAGCAACCCTTTGATATGTATAAACCTTTTTCAGTTGCTACAAACCAACATTCAACACTCTACTGTTTTCAATCTTAGCCAAACGTAGCCACTTCCTTCTCAGGAGTACAACAAATTCAAAGAAATTCACAGAAGCATTGCTACGTATATCACTACATGCGTCTTCCTATGTGCAATGTGGAATAGTTTTAATAGCAAAAAGTACAAAACCATGTGCAGTTGAGCTCTAGATATTCATACACATGACTCTAGATAATATTAAAAATGTAGAAAAATGCAAGATAGACAATATTGACAATGAAAATATATAGATCTGTAAAGATGTGTTCAAAGAAAATTATTTTTTCTAATTCAGGTAGGAAAAGCAGATCAAAGAGGGAAAAAAAGACTGTATGACATAATAGTTTCTTTTCACTTCGTGTGTGTAATGTGCTGCAAGATCTCAAATAGGACTTGATTAGCTTTGAGAATAAAGCAGCCGTTACCTTGGTTAACACATTTTGTTTGTCATGACGTGCATGCTATAAATAGAACAGAACATATATTGTGCTCAGTTAAAATGGCATTGAGTATAGCAGCCTTACATTATAATGCGTGCAGTCACAACCGGTGTCTGACAGTTTTGAATGTTTCTCATTAGATTGCGGAAAGTGAATTTGAACCTCGTGACCTTGGGAGTCAAAGTTGTTTCCTCTGATTGTCGGGTCGCGACCGATGCACTCATGTTCATGAATGCAAAACAACCACGCTTGTTCATAGCAGCAATACCTCTTTGCTGAACTTGAGGAGGTTGTTTGGTTCTTCTGAAGTTGGTCTGTATGGGGGACTTATTAGCTGCAAGTCCAAATTCTCATTTAGGGGTAAACATTGCAGGATTCAAGAGGAGGCAGATTTTCCAATTTCTATCCATTCATTCATTCATTTGACATAGTTTAGACAATATAGAAAACAACTTACTTCCTGTAAACTTCATAAATTTCATTAATGTAAATTTCATATGTCAAACTCGTTGGACATTTTGAGTTTGACTCATTAAGATTTATGGAAATCTATTTTTGAATTGGACCTACTCAGAATTTTTATTACCTTTATCACTAAGTGAGAAATCTTTTGTAATGAGCCCAGAAAAAGTTTTGAAAATGTGTTCTCAGTCAAAAATAATAATAATGATAAATTCATTTTCGATGACAAGACTAAGACCACAGTAACACCTTTGATTTAGTTTTTTATGAAACAGCATAAAACACTTAAGATAAATCTTGGGTGAAAAGTCAAAAAATTAACTACGTTGAGTTGTGGATTGCTCTTAGAGCTGCTTATATTCAGTTTTTGTCAATATGGAAGGGTGTTTTAATAGAAACCTGATATTTTTCATAATACCTACGTTTTTTTGTCACACTGCAGAGAATATATTTAATAGCAATTAAACCTCACTATCATGATGCAGTGATGGAGAAGGTCAACACAATTGATTAAGCTCTACTAATCTACCGGAATAAAAGAGGCCTTTTAAAATTATTGTTAAAAAATATATTATGATTGGAATGGACTATTCCATCACAGAAATTTCCTGGAACTATGGTGTTCACAAATATGAAGGCGTTTTCTTTTCTTTTCAGTAAACATATCTGTAAAGTTATGTCTTCTATGACAAGTGCATTCATTATTCTGAGAAGGCTCCATGTCACACACTACAAAGACAAAAAATGTCTCCTCCATGTGATTGGGCAAATAGTAGTAAATTTTCCAGTAATAACCAGGTCACACATCCTGTCTGCATTATGAGTTGTATTGTAAACAAAAGATGATCAAGTTGTCAGATCTGAATTTGAAGCACAATATTAAAGAGAGGGGAAAAATGGAGAAGAGAGAATGTGCTAACTACTCCCAGCTATTGGCTGTGATCCATGCAGCTGATGCCTTCATGGTTTCCTAAGGCAAAAAGAAAAGTTGAATTTGAATTGGCTGATTATAATATTGCTCCTTCCACAGATTTTGACCCTTAGTCTGAGGAGGTGCAGACACCTGTTCACTGTAAAAGTCAGGAGAAACATCTGATGCACAGACAGGTGAGACAAATGATGTTCATAGGGAGACAGCTGGCTTCTCCATGTCGAAAAAATGGCTCCTTTTGTCTGTGTGCCAACAAACCGATATACATCATGAATCGTTTTCAGAAAGCCAAAAGTGTATACTGAGATTTTGAACAGGAATGTTAAACCAAAGTATTTCCACAGGTGCATTTTACAATGTACTACCGTAAAGATAAACTAACACACACACACACACCTATGTCTGTTGCCTGCTTTTTGCTCCTCTTCCATTTTATCCTGGCAATAACTGTAACTGAATAACAGTGTCAGTTCCTACTTGTTGAGTGTGTAACGCCAACATCACTTTTAGGAATAAGTAGGGCTTTGAAAAAAAGAAAAAAAAAAAGAAAATGGTGAGAGTTAAAAGAGATTGTTCAGACAGGTTGGAGAAATTGCAAAGCAAAACCGTGAGTTTGTCAGGGTGAGTGTGCCCGAGAAGCTGGAAAATCATTTAAATTGGGAAACAAATGAAGGAATGTTCACCAGTGATTCTTATCCGAGTCACAATTCTCTGTCACAAAAGAAGCAAACAGCAGCCTTGCAATTTCACAGTGATTGAACAAGGGAAGACGGAGAAGAAGGGAGGGCGACTGAAAGAGAGAATACAAAGAAGAGACCAGGAGAAGACATGAATAGAGGGTAAAGAGATCAGAGTTGGAAGAAAAAAGCAGACTAAAGAGAGCATGGTAATACAGACTTCATTATTATAAGTACTTCAACTATGCAGAGAGAATAGGTGCACTGTCAGATAAGAATCGCACATCTGTGACATATAAACTTTTGAGGAATAAGTAGTTAAGGTCAAAAGACTCACGTCAATCTTATTGTCTCATTTTTAAAAAGAAACTGCAATTAAACCATCTTCAAAACAACTTTATTTTGTTCTGTGCAACACAAAGGAATTTCATTTTCTCTGCCCACTGTTACTCCACCACTTATACAGAGGGCAGGGTGACCTGTGCTAAGACAGATCCTGAGTCATTCACGAATGTGAGCAATTTAAGCAGCTCAGTCAAACTAAGGCCACTTTGTTCAGAAGCCAAAGAAACCAATTTAAAACCACGTGCTCATCAGAAGCAAAATACACAGAAAACGATTTTCTAAGAAGTTATTTTTACAACCCTCTCTCAGTAAGGATTAAAATTTATCACAGCAATGAGATTCCAACAAGATTCTCTTTTCCTACTGACTAATGGATTCCTGAAAGAATTTTGATTCAAGAGGATTTTAAAATGTGAAACATTTATCTTGCGGTCACATTTATCTTGGGTTTGCTTCTAGGATTTTAAATAGTTTTCAAATTTTCATTCTGATTTGGATTCTACTTTGTCCAGTAATAATATGCATTTTGTTAGAGTTTTAGGTGACAGGATAGAACAAATGCAATTGTAAAATGTCAGGAAGTATAAATCTGAGAAGTATGGTGTGTTATATATACATAGAACTAGCAGCTTCATGTCAATAAATTCTCCCGCATGAACTGTAAATCTCTGCATGCTTACCAGAGGCCTCTGAGTTGCTTCTCTGATTAAAACTCTCCTCTCCAGAGTGTAAGTAGGTGGCCCACCATGCTAGTATTTCAGCTGGACCAAACACCTTGTAAGTTTGATGGTTGGTTGAATTATTCTCTTGAGCTTTGGTGTTTTCAGAGGCGAGTTCGTTGGAGAGCGAGCAGGCAGAGAGGCAGTGGAGCTTTGCTGGATGAATTCAAGAATAAACTGTCTTGACTAAGTTCTGGTGAGGAAATCAGAGAGAAACAGTGTAAACATGAAGCGCTGGAGAAATCAACAGAGTTCAGAAGGTTCAAACCGGAGAGCGGGTTTGTGGCTTGACTCTACCGGTGTCAGTTAATCATCAGGTGCCGACTGGACGTCCGGCAGCTCTTTAGGAACCTCAGTGAGTCTCAGTTGATTACCCTCAGATGCGAAGGCAGCAGCAGCTGCACCGCATACTCAATCAGCGATCCTCAGGAGCAAAGACCTCACACTCGCTCACCCCAGACAAGCACAAGCAAATCCAGAATCCTAACACTGAGGCCTTCACAGAACAGCTGTATTTATATTGCGGTTAATGCCGCGTTACAGTTCTAGTTACAACCAGGAAATTAAGACTTCCCAGTTGGAGAAACCAACTGGAACGTCCTCCAAAGTTGAATTTTCCACAAGGAAAGTGGGAGCAACTCTGACTGTTAAAAAGTTTCTCTTTCTTGTAAATATGCATATTTTCACTGATTATTGATGGTATGTTTATCAGTAGCACAAGGTGGAGAGGTTGTCAATACCATCATTCTGGATGTTACTTATAAGTTACAATAAAACTGATACACATTTAAAGTGCAACTATAAATGTAGTCATTTACCATATGGGGAAAAGAGATGCATATTACAACACTGTTTATTATAGCCTACGCAAGGTGAAGAGGGGACTGTGTGGGCCCTATATCCTAAACTTTGGTTGTCAAGACAAGTGCTTGCATGATTTCTGGGAGATGTTTGAAACACCAACACAGCTATTCTAGGAACTACACTTGTCATTGTTGTTGTTCCACTCCACACAAAATAATTTATTGAACAGTGCTGACAGGGTGTCTCATTTAGTGTGCATAAGGATCCACAGGTGCAGAAAAATGGCATTAAAACTACAGTCCAGAATGCCAAGTGGGTGTGCTGTCCATGGTCCAGAAATCCAGTGTTTAAATCCCAATGCTGACAGATGTCTGCACCACTGAAACATCCAACATTCACACTGAGTCATGGTAAGCTGCAGGGTTGCTGGTGAGTAGCTTATCTACCCATCATCCCTGCAGAAAAAGCACGTTGTCCTCCCACAGTAAATAAAACAGATGTGAACACTGAACTTGCCTCCTTGTTTAGATGATTCATTTTCCAGCTGATGCACATCCAGCCTTCCAGTAAACGTTTGCTCTGAGCAGGAGACCAAATAGGTTTTGACAAATAACATACCTACAGAAAAATACTATTATTAAACTCGCACAATTATTTTCATCATCTTTTGGTTTCTATGTAAAACTGCAATGAATGACTGAAGGAAGCATAGCAGTGCAGTGATTATAATAAAAATCTACCTGCTGAATCGTAAAATGTTCCCTGCTTCTTTTAGGGAGTAAAAAAAAAATTCATGAATAATTGAGAGATAAAAGATTATTTACATGATTATATTGTATCTGATTATATTGCACCCTTTAGGATACCATGTTATGAGAAGACAGTTGACACTTCATTTAGTCTATGAAGTCAAAATTGATTGGTTATTGTTTGAGTACGAGCATGTAGGCAGATTAAGCAGAGTCATTGAACTAGACCATTGTAAATTAAATGGGCGCCATATGACTCTTCACATGCAGGTTGTTTACATTTTCACGTTTTGTCACTAGATGTCTCTAAATCCCACATATTACAACATAAACTCAAACTTCCACCAATAGTGATGTATTGTAGCAAGGATGATATAAAAAATATCCAACTATTGAAACATTTTAATGCTATGTTGTCTTAAAATCCAGAATGATTCCTCTTCTTCTGCCTGTTCAAACTATTCCCTTTCATGGTCATTACTTCCCGCCTCTCTCCTATTGGTGCCCTTTTTATGCCATGTAAAAAAGGAGAAAAAATTACAAGAATACAACTTTATAGGATAACATGCTTCTTCTGTCTGTCTGGTTTTTGAGTTTGAGTGTGGGCCAATGTGAGTGTGCATGGAGATAACAGTGGTATTCTAATATCAGTGGGTATTGTACACACTCTCAAAATATTTCTGCTCCTAGTTTATCTCATTGTTTAAACAGACTGGCTTTAATTAGGAAAGTCCTGTCTGTCTATAACCGTGTGTGTGTATGCATGTATTTGAATGTGCCTAAATATGAGTGTGTGTTTGAATGCGTATCTGTGCTCCAATAGTGCCCCCATGTGGTGAATTCTAGTGAGACATATATTCTGTGGTCTGGTTTTGTGACACACACACACAGACCCACACACACTCCAATGACACGGTGTTATATTTGGAAACACAATTTCATGCTATCAGTACTGGCTAGCTATTCCATTTAGATAACACTCATCTACAGTATATAAGTGAATGTGTGTGTGGGTATGCATGTGTGCAGCGTAATCGAGAAGGGGTGTGTAGGGGGGTGTTTACGTTGGTGTGTTTGTATGCATGCGTGTTCTCATGAACCGGATGTGTATTTCATGGTCATTACCCGTCTTCAATGAATTAAAAAGTTTGTTGCCATGGCAACGTGTGGATTGGCCTCAATTATGTTGATTAAAAATGTGAAAATAATTAAAAAGTCAGGGAAAAGATCTCACAGCAGATGATCAGCAAAACATCATAATGAATCAGATCCTTGTGTCTCTTTCCCTCCCACCAGCTCTTGCAAACAAACACTGTTTTCTGTCTTCCTCTGTTGCGCCTCCTAACTCTTTCGCTGTCACACAACAGCACTGTACTATCTGCATTCAGTTCTCAAGGTCTACCTCAATGCACACAAAAAAAGCATTGACCACACAATGCTTTTTTAAATGGCAAAAAAAAGAAAAAAAGAATTCAAACACAAATGCCACCACGACTTCCAATTTACTAAAGCTCTCTTCTTTCTCTCAGCTCATTCTCAAGTTGTTAACAAGCATGCCAAGGCATGTCTCATACTGACAGAGCAGACACATCAGCTACTCAGCAGCAGAAGTAACACTAAACACCATAAACCTCAATCTCGCATTCGTCTCTTTCGATCCTGACATTATTCACCCAACTTGTCTCTTGTTCTCAACCTCTTTTCCTCTGACAGAATGAGTAAACAGGCTGAGCAAAGTGTAATCTCTGTCTTTTATTAGCAACAGCAAACACAGAAACAATCACTTTACCCTCTACCTACTCCTGTTCTCCCCTCTGTTTGCTCTTCTCATCAGCTTTAATGAACCACAAATCTCATCAACTATCTCTTTCATCAGCTCTGCCATCACTACCTCCTGCACTCCAGCACAAGTCCTTTAAACCTGACTACTTATGTTGTGTCAATGCCTCCGTTTATATGAAGACCATGAGGGTGGCACATAATTCATGTTAACTAAAGACTGCACAGTATTGTTTATGTTAGAATATTGTATAGTATATTACTGGTACTATTTTTGTTGTTATTGTTAATCATGTTTTTTTTTACAACATTTCTTGGTCAGCCCCACTCTAAAGCTCAGCATGGTTTATCATTGGCAGCGGATTTTTGGCTTGTTCAGCATCTCACTGTGGTGGTGTTAAATAGGACGTTGGCATATATTTGCAGTCATAAAATCAGAAGGAGGAAGTTTGCTGACCACTTTTTACAACCCAGCTTACTTCTGTTTCAAACACACAGCAATTTTGTTTGAGTCAGTGACTCAGAAACTGTTAATCCTCTTGTTTTTTGCACCGGGGCAGTGGTGGCGATGGTGGTGGGAGCTCATCCTGGAACTGGTGCAAGACACCTCACCCACTATGCCTGCTGGCAGTGGTCGGAGGACTCTGTGGTGTCTGTGTAAGGCAGCCTCATTTCTGTCTGATGGCCACAGGGCAGCTGTGGCCACAATGTAGTAGTAACTTGTCACAATCAGCATGTGAATGTGTGGATAAATGGGTGAAGGAATATTAGGTAAAGCACTTTGGAGTCCTTTTAGGAACAGGCCATTTACCATTTGTACATCAGCATTAGAAGAGAGAGATGTAAAAAAAAATTCAATTTGTCATGAAAATCATTTGTCCCACCAAGTAGAGGCCAGTTGGGTTGGGGAGCTGACCCCAAAAGACTAGCACCTTGGCTCCCACACCTTCGGTCTTAACATAATGCAACACCACAAGTAAGTAGGGTCTTGGAATGTGTGACGATGGGCCGTGGAGGCGTGGGTGGGACACTAAGCAGAGGCCACCCGCCAAGTTTGACCCCATCCTGCACTTCACTTTTATTGCATTATAGACACATAGGGCTTTGGGGTTGGGAACACTATGCTGTCAGCTAGCAGTGGAGTCTTGCACACCCCAGCCACAACCCCAATTTTAATAGACTTAGACATATGCACCAGCATCCATATCAACATTTAACACTACCACAGACACACATACAGACGCTGTGGGGTAAAGGAATTGGACTTGGAGGGCTCGGTGTCGTCCTCTTCTGCTCCTGCCCACAGGGCTTAAGCTAGTTTGATGTTGCCTGGGGATGGCCTAGTAGTCTCTGATGGTGGTGTGGGGTTTTATCATGCGCCCTTGTTGAATTAATATGCCATCAAGTTCTTTATCAGATCCAACAATCATGTAATGTAGGCAAAATCTGCCTATTTCTGAATTCTAAAACAAAACATTGGCTCCTTTGAAGTTCAAAATCAACTTCTGTTAATCTTTCCTCCGTCACCACTTTTCGTCTTTCAGAAATTAAATAACCTTTAGAATATAAGTACCTGAGAATTTTAATTAATGCTTCTCTCTCTCCGTCAGGTCTCAGGTAAAACAGCAGAAATTGAAGTTGAAGCATTTTTTTCTTTGATTCAAGTCTTTTCTTTCTTTTGAGACTAAGTGACTTGTGACTGTAGATCTTCTTAACACAATCTAGCACTAAACTTTAACTCTTCGTTGTCGAATTGTAGTGTTGGATGATCTGATTTGTCAGTATGAAGATCAAACCAATGGAATCCTAATTTAGGAAGCTATTCTTGGCCTTCTCCCTTCAGACCTGGAGAAAAGCATTCAAACATCAAACTTTGGATGCAGATGTGTTGACCACTTAATTAGTTGACAACACTGTTGACCATGTCATTGAACTGGATTTAGCTTTGCTTTTTGTTATACTTGAGTTACCATCAATGTTTTATAATGAATAACATTTTTATTTTGTAATATTAAATATTTGCTGACACTGTCTCAAGTTGATAGTTTTTTTTCTTCTAGCACAGGCAGAAGTACTCACAGAGTCATCTCAATTCATAATGCAACCAGTGTTTGGAATCAGTATACAGTATAGTCCAGCTCCTTTTTCATAGTTCCTCCATTATACAGTAAAATCAAATGGAAATGCTCTTTATTGATATCCCATCTGTTCAGAATAACCTCAATGGCTTGATAATGGGCCCTGTACTATACGAACAGCCCTGCTTTGCATGTAGCAGAGCTTGAATGTGATCAATACAGAATCTATTCAGTCTACTGAGGCTAAGAGTGACAACACTCAAGTCTCTGAGCTTCAAATGTTTCTGCTTTTAACTTGTTCTGTACAGTGTCCTTGTGTGTTGTGAAAGACACTTAAAAAAAACATTAATATAATTGTTTTATTATTAGAAAACTCAAGTAGTGCTGTTGAAATGGAAAGATGAAATGGGATTCTGTGAGGGTTTGGTCGTGAAGAGTGATGCAGAATAAAAAACTTCCTGAGTGTCATTAAATAAATAGGGTAAGAATCTAGAAAAACCTGACATGACAAGACTCTGGATTCTTTCATTGCAAAATGGCAACTTTTCTGCAGAAATCTCTTCAGGAATAACATTAGTAATTCCCATTAGTAAATGGGATGTTCTCTTCTTATGTGGTATTTTAATACATGTGAGGTATGTGAGTTTTTTTCATTATAAACAGACAGACTGGCGACAGACTAGCGACCTGTCCAGGGTGAGTCCACCTCTCGCCCGAAATGTTCGCCGGAGATAGGCACCAGCAGCACCTCTCCTGACCCCACTAGTGACAAGGGTGTACAGAAAATGGATGGATGAACAATTGCTCTATTAATATTTTGCATTTAATTGGGTATATCCATGGATGTTTTCCTCTTTGTATGATGGATGGATGGATGGATAGAACATCAATGAACTGAAGAAAGATTGACACATATCCAATGAAACAGATTTTACTCTTGAACTTCTTGCTTTATTTAAATTCATTTACTTTCAGTTTCCAAATATACCATTTCCAGATATGAACAAATTCTTTATCCCTCTTTGTTCATTTATGCATATTTTAGTTGTTTTCATAAAATCTCCTTTAAAAGAGACAAATTGTTTTACATGCTTTTGCAGTCAAAAGACTTGTTTTACTCATACTCAGGGTTTTCTGACCTCTTAATGCTAATGCTTTAGCTCCATCCCATACCAGATAAGACCAATAAAAGTTTCTATTTGTGGTCTATATGTGCAGCGGCGTGTGAATACGCTGCCTTCTCATTTGTGGCTTTCATGCTTTTTACTTCCTCCGGGAAGGAGTGGGGCTCTTCACTCCTCTCCCCGGAGCTGCTTTTGGAGCAGCAGAGGGGGCAGGACTGGGTGCAGAGGGGGCAGGCTGGGTCTTGGGCTGGGGGATCTCAATGGGAAGTTTAGGAGGGATGATCGTTTTAGGGGTCAGAGTTGGTTTTGCCTCAGGGATTTTCTCCCCATGGCGATACACACTGACCTGGAGAGAGGAGCGCAAAACCTTTAAATTCATGCATTTTCACATGACAGCTTTTAAGCGTAGTCTAATAAAAGCAATATATATATATAACATTCAGGCATTAAAATGGTCACAGATGGCAGGAGAAATGTCATATCTTTGAATAATTCCAACCATTTGGAGTGCACAGCAGAGAAACTCACCACTATATCCACAGATTCCCCTCCATATTTGTTCTGGACAATCATTGTATATCTGCCAGAATCCTCCATGGAAACACCTTTGATCGTCAGACTAGCAAACTTACCCTGGTCTAGAGAGACCACATACTGCAAAAGAAAAAAGGCAAGAAAAACAAACATAGGTTCAAAAAGCAGGATGGGTCGCTCACAACGTGAAGCATAATTTATCACTCAGAAAAGCTAATATTTCACATTAGATTTAAACATTATTTATTTTTAATTAATAGCACAATGATGAGAATTAATTGGTATCTTTTCCACTACTCCTGATAGATGCATGGACACTATAAAAAGAATTGTTTCTCTATTTTTATAGTTTTACTAATTACCTTATTTCACCTCTACTCAAGCTTTTCTTCTAATTTAGCTCTGAGGTTCTCAGTAATATTCTCTTCCTCTGCATACAGGTCTGTTTGTTTTTCTGTCCATTTTAATACCTTCTGCACCATCAGAGCTAACAAGTTACGTGAGAGGCATCCCTTTGGATTTGAGAAACACATCACCAAGGATTGCAGTTCTTGTGATAGACAGATTATTAGCAGGGGCGGGCATGAATAAAGAGAAGGAAAAACTTGCAGAGAAATTCCTCCTGGACTACGGATGCTCAAACTTAAATCTTCAAAGCTGTCAAGAGCCGCAGGATGCTGTTCAAAGAGAGTGTACCAACTCAGGACAGACTGTATAGAACTATATTGGTTGGCAAGCACGGCTATAAAGTATGGTAGATGGAGTTCATATTGTTGATGAAAGACTTTGTTCTTAATACAGGCCTAACCTAGAGTCCACCAAAAATACTTAGTATCGAAAGATGCATCCATCTACAAGATTTTGATAAACAACAATATATCAAATTTTAGAACTAATAGCTATAGTATGCAAGAAAAAAAAATCATAATTAGGCTTTCATTTAGTTTTCACAACAGACAATTTTAAAGGATTCTTTTCTGATGGCAAAAATCTTTAATCATAGATCTTAAAAATGGGAAGCGAGTACCATTTAGTTGATCTGTGGCATCTGGGATTTCTCCCATTGAGCCAAGTTTCTTCAGTTGAATTTCAACAGGTTCAGTCAGCAAACAGAGGGAGGAGTTGTGAATAACGATGTTGATTTTCTGCACTGTTTTTGAAATGTACTCTGCCTATGTAGAGTTGTAGCAATGGCAGTGAAAGAAGACTAAATATTCTGAATGTTCTAAAAGAACAAGAGGAATGCACACAACCTTTTATTGCTGGCAAAGAGGTCTTGACCCTACTCCCCACAGGTTGTTTACACCGAACACAATTTCCGATAACTTTCATCGAGTTAGTGCATTACAAACGTCATGGAAAAACTTTAGTGATTGGATAAAATCAGATCCATTCTTTTAAAACTGCAAAAGGGTCCGTACCTCCAGCAAGCAATCACTTCTCAATAACTGAGGGTCCCAGACCCTCTGAACAAATCAATGCGTAGAACACGGGGCTGGTTTTTATCAGGCTAATGTGAAACTACTGTTTTGTTTCGTTCTCATATTTCGGAGAGAAGTTGCTTGTGCTTATTGTGTGTGTGTGTGTGTGCATGTAGGGGGTGTATGAGAGTGTGGGGGTGCACTAGGCGTGTGTGTGTGTGTGTGTGTGGGTGTGTGTGCGGCGTGTTTGCTGTCCAGCAGTGTCAGATTCAATCCTTCACCCACTGCTCTGTAATGCCTCCATATTAGGGTGGCATTTTTAGAACAGCACCTGACAGAGACTGAATGTTGTTTGGATAATGATTCCTAATAATCAGGTTGGGCCCAGACACTGTTTGTTTAACTAAACGAATTTCTAACTTCATGAATAATTTGTTAATAATAAATTATTATATTATATTATATTATATTATATTATCCATTATAACTATTAAAAATTACATAAGCCAAATGATGTTGCTAATCCTTGTTGCACAACAGTGCATTATTTGGCTTTTAGAAGTCAGATAAAAGCACAAATGGTGGTTGACTGGGCTTACACAGAGTATTTCATTAAGTGCTTCAGTCAAGCACACTAAATTAAAGTCAAGCTGTGAAATAATTAGATCTTTTGTTTGTTGAACATCAGGTAATTTACCTGGTCATCAGGTTCAACTTCTGCACCGTTCTTCAGCCATGATACTTGAGGTTTGGGGTCTCCACAAACTGTACATGTTAGACTCAGGGTCTATTCAAGGAAAAGGGATGATGTATTAGATTGAAAAGTGGACATGCAGTGTCTAAACACATAACACCCACCTTCTTTTCCATAATGGTGACAACATCAGGCAGACCTCCCACAACCTTACCACGGTCTGAAATATACCATTATTAACATTATCACTCTATTTTTTAAGTGCAAAAGAACTGAATTAAAAAGCAGCAGCAGTAAGAGGGTTAAACTCACTCTTTTCAGCATATGCCTCAGCCCTGGAATACAAATAAAGTTGGTTATTTTTTAAAGAAAAACATTTCTAAAATTCAAACCATTCTAAAAAAAAAACCAAACTTATTTTGATTAAAAATGTAGCAGATAACATGAAAATATAACCACCAAATGTTTGCATCTCCATTTCTGGCTCTGTTTTTGAGAGCAGACACGATCTTTTCTATTTCTGATTAACTCACAGTGGTCAGATGGTTTGTCAGAAGGAACTCTGGGTGTGCTGCCAAATCCTATTACACTGTTTAGAGGATTTCTAAACCTTTCACTTGAAAGAAAAAAAAAAGATATGTTTGGTATTGGGGCTGTCTGAGCAGCATGGCGGGACCAGAGGTCAACTAATGGACCAGATGGCAAGAGGAACTCTTTTCTCCTCTTGGCGTGTTGATACTCAATCAAAAGGGCAGCAGGGTGTCACTTGTTTCAATGTGTTTGTAAAATCTTGCGCTTTAATGTGTCTCTCTGAATGTTAATTAGATGGAGGATATGGATGGCCTATACTCTGCATGAGAGTGCTTGGGTTTTAAATTTTTTTCTCACTTATTCTTTTTCTAGTGGCTGTTCAAAAATGTGTATGGCCTCATTAGCTTGCTTCTATTTATACTCTTGATTCTTATTTTGGCAAAAAGTATAAGACTGAACTAATTCCCAGAAAGGGAGTGAACCTTTCCAAATCGCAAATGTATTACTATTTTTATTTCATATATTATTATTAGTAGTAGTAATAGTAGTTGTAGTTTCATATGTTTAAATGGTGAGTAAAATCTGTTCAGATGATTTTTCACAGTTCATGAGCGTATTATGCTGTATTGTTTTAGGTGTGGACTGCTATTTCTGGACAGAATGTTATGCATTATCCTTGTCAACGCTTCAGTGGTGTGTTCATGGACAGCATCCTATTACGGTGTATTTGTGAAGAAGAAGGTGCCTAATTTGGGAACTTCATGGTTTTTTGTTTGCTTTTTGCAAATGGATTGGTCTTCATGTCATCTTCAAACCACAACATACTCTATTCAAACTATTCTTACGCAATTCAAACGCACCTACGAGGCATCTGGGATCAGAGTCAACGCCTCCAAATATCAGGTGCAGGTGATATAAATCACTAATTAGGGTGCTGCTCCTGTTTGTGATGGAGGAGAAAGAGCTGAGTTGAAAAGTGAAGCTCTTGATTTACTGGTTTGTCTCACTGAATCACGACCAAAAGAATGAGTTCCCAGATGAAACTGTTTCATCTGGGAACAGTTTCCCAGATGAAACAGTTCATCCAGTGGAAGCGTTTCTTCCACTGGGTGGTTGAATTTAGGCTTAGAGATTGTTTAAAAAGCTCCATGACCCACAGGAACGATGGACAGACGAATGGAAAATGGATGCAACGAGAGTATCCTAAAAGCATCGTCATAAAATTATAAATGTTTAGATTCCTGCATAATACTATAAATACATATACTCAGAGTTGTGCTACTTGTACACGGCATTTTGAAAGACCTCTATTTAAGAAGAAAGCCTTATATGTGGAAGTTCATTTTTGCTATCCACTTTTATTTACCATTACCTCATAATCCAACTCGCAAATCAAATCCAGAAACAAAAATGTAAATTAGCAAATGTGTGGAAGATATTATGCCAAGTAGGTAAATCCTATCAAAAGTTTCAGTGAAAATAACAGGTGAACTCTGCATTTCAACTAAAAAGAAATCAAAGCTTATTTCAGAGTTTTTCTGTGTTTGAATGTAAATCATCTGGGGAATTCATTAGTTTGAATGTGAAACCTACACTTGCATGCCAAAGTTAAAGGAAACTCTTACTAAATATACACATTAAGGCAAAAGTAAAGAACAGCCATAAGTGTGTTGTCTTACTTGAGCTTCTGGAACTCTGCATACGCCTTCTCATACACTGCAAAGAGCAAGAACTGACAGTCAGTGCCACTGACTGATCACAACATTGATGCCTCCTGAGTATTATTTTAGTGCAATATGCTGCAAAATATCCATCTTCATAAAATCAAGACACTCAGCATTACATTTTAAACTGCAGAAGTAAGGACAGGAGGAGAGGAATAATGCAATATGGGAGTAATACATTTGTCCAGCATCTGCCAAAGTATAACTGGATAGGAAGATAATGAGAACCGTGAAAGACAGATGTCAGACAGAAAGGTTCTGCAAGTAAACATATAGGATTGCATTGCAGATGTCATGAATTTAAGCTGCTGCCATTCTCTGTGAAGGAGCAAAGAACAAGCTTTTCTTCATTTTTCGCAGTGAGTTTAGAGTCTTGAGGGGGAGAAATTGTTCTCCTGGGTTCCTGTATCTGATAGAAATGGGACTTCAATGTTCAAGGATACAAACTGATGCCTTAAAAGGCATACACATAAAGTTATTGTGTTATTTTTATTGTTTTGGTTACTGAGCTTATAAAAATTAAAAGCAAGAGGAAAGCCACTGACCTTCACCGCTGAGATCCAGTGTTCGTTTATGGGAATTTTCAGAGTTGGTGATTACAATGGAGTACGCTCCTTTATCCTTCTCCGTGGGCTCAATGACCTATGAATCAAGTAATCTGCTCAACAGTGTGATCAACAATCTCATCTGCATAGTGTTACAACCTCACAGCATCAAGATATCTACCAAGTAGTGCTCTAGAGTTTACTGAAAAAAGGAGAAAACTGCAGCTGTTAATCTGGTTTTGTTAACTTTAACATTTATAGTGCCTCGCTAAAGTATTCAAACCCCTTTCAATTTCTCTTTCCCATTTTGCATGTTAATCCAACAAATGTGTGTTTTAATGAACACAATGAACACAAAGTTGTGCATAGTGATAGACCAACGCAAAGTAGTGCATAATTGTGACAAGAAAGGAAAATAATAAATAGTTTTTCTTTATTTAGAAGTAAAAATCTAAAAAGTGTGGCATGCTTTTGTATCCAGCCTCTCTTCAATCAGCACTCTGTAAAGCTATGTTTCACGTAGGACAGTTGCAGATTTCCCTACTAGTTTTACGCGTTTAGAGACTGGAATCTTTGCTAATTCTTCTCTGCCAGCTCAAACTCAGAACAATACTTAAGTCTTACCACAGATAGGTTTGAAACCTACTTTCAAATCTGTCTACTTACAAATGGAGTTCTTAAGGAAATTGGTTGTAGGCGCTTTTTTAGAGGCATTAGAGTAAAGACATAGGATGCATGTCCCAGTTTTCTACTTTTCACTTTTTTGTGTAACAAACATCAAAATCCCGAGTAATTTTTCTTCCACTTCACAGCACTGCTTTGTGTTGGTCTATCAAAAGAAAAACCATGAAAAGACCAAGAGCATTTTTACAAGGACCTGTAAATGGTAAAGGTCCTTCATGTGTCCTTCTGTCTCTTGCTCTTTCAAGACTTTTAACATGAGTGAAACCTCCTGTGATGATCAGGGTCCTAAAATTATCCAGATATGATCCACCTTATAATTACATGAGATTCAGTGGAGGATACAATCATACCTCCATTGTTGCCATAGCAGGTGTTCCTCCAATCACAGTCTTGTCATTGTGGGTAAGTTTACGCTCACTGAGCACAAAGAGTGGAGAGGATAAGTTAGTGTAGATGTGTGTAGCCTTTTTTAGGTACATCTTCAAATGTAGTGGCAAAGTATGTCTTAAATTTTCAGACTCACAAAAGAATTCTGTAAAAAGTTAATCTCCATTTTTTTCACATTTCCATTAATCTTCAGCACTTCCATTAGTTGTCTTTTCATGTCTTCTGCCTGCTTTTTGTGCAACATTCTCTCTCTGCATTTTAAATGTAATCTCTGGGGTAAAACACAGTGCTTTTAACCACAGGGAGCTCTGCAGTTTATTAAAAATAATAGGGGTGTGATGTCTGTCACAAAACAGGAAAAGAAATTCCTGTGAAATAACCATGGTAATGAAAGAGTTTGCTAATGGGCAATGAATAGATTTATGTGGTTTGCTGCTTCTTGTCATTCCTAACAGTTTAACTTGAGAGAAAAACTAAACCTCGACCTTTCTTGTCAGTGTGTTGATGAAATTCTGCTTTATTATTCTCATACTTGAACCTGGCATGCCTTATTGCAGATCCTTGCATTGTTAATAATTTTGCAAATCAAATTTCTCACCTGTGATGCCAGCTGATGTTCATCTCGGAGGTGTAATACTTCATGTGGCACTGAAGCTGAATGCCTGTTGCAGTGCACTTAATGACCAGTTCTGCAGCGCTGGCTCCTAAAGGTGGTTGTGCAGATTTGTAATCAATATAATGTTTTACCAACAGCTGCTGAACAGCGTGGCCTTTGAGAGTCACATCATTCCTGCCATCTATTTATCCGTCATGTAGCAAATGTTATTTGTATTAACTTGAAGAGTTTCCTCTTCTGTTTTACCTTTGTCCAGCTCAGAGAGTGAAATTGCTCTAATGAGGCATGGGGCACATTCATGGAAGCAGACTATGCAGCATTGAGGGAACCACTGCAGCCATGAGAGGTTTTATTTGCCTTTTTTTTTTTTAAAGCCATTACACGCATAAAGGCTCTTTCATACTACACCATGTCTGTGTGCAACTTTGCTGGCTGCACTTTACAAATGGACAAGTGTGTCATTCACCTGGTCACATCACCATGGTTTCCTATTATCACAGTAATGAACCCTCCTCTCCTCTGCAACCGCTGCTGTAACAGTTGTTGCAGAGCTGTCAAGTGAATGTTGCTTAAAATAGGAGTAAGATGCTCCTCTACAGTGTCACTGTGACAGTGCAGAGGAATTTTAAAGTGATTTCATCACATGATGACATGATGGCCAATGCTTCCTGCATGGCAACTTCCGCAACATGCTGATGCATGTGAGCATATGTGTTTTCAGGAGTGTGCAGAATTTGAAAGCAGAAAAAAAATATCTCACCGCTGATGGATCTACCTAATCTGTTATCTGTTTTCTGTAAATTTAGCATGACGAATGATCCAACTGGTGTTTACTACTTCTTTTTATGTGCGCTTGTGAGGTGAGTAATCTGTGTGAGTAAACAAGGTTCAGATACCTACCAGCCAGTTGGCTCAGCTTGTTTATGGCTTCGTCAAAAGCTAAAAGAGAAGCAGATGTACAAACATGGAGTAAGGCAAAATGGGATAGCAAAAAGACACATTGCTGCCCTCTTGAGGATCCTGAAAAACTCAACTGAAAATTTCAGTTCCTTAAGAAACGGTGTGTTAAAAAGCTGCTACAAGTTTCATAGTATTAGCACTAAAATATATATCCTTCCTTCAGCAGGTGAAGGAGCTGAGTACTTTGGCTCCTTGTGTTGTATCTTAAAACATAACATCCCAGCGGCATCAATAAATAATGAATAACATTTGAAACAGGAGGTGCGAGGGATCATTGTAGGTTCACTGAAGCCTAGATCTGCATGTGAGATTCAAACAGGAGCCAAAACATGAACAACAAGAGAGCAGGACCTTAAATTTATTTAAAATAACCTTGAACAGAAAAATTACTTATAGATTATTTGGATTTTTGAAGCTTGCAGCTCAGTAAGATTTTTTTTGTGCGTTTCTACATCATGTTTTGTTTTCCTCCAAGTAATCTGCTGGCTTATACTTTCTGTAGACCTACTTATTTATATCCATAAAATAAGGCAGCTGCACACACAATAATTACTGTTCAAATTTAGGATAAATGAAACCTAAAAATGTCCATACTTTTTCCAGAGATGTCAATTTGGCTCATATCTTTTCCTCTATCATCACTGATGGTGGCCTTGTACACTCCCGTTGTTTTCATTGAGAACTAGAGGAGAAAAATAAAAACATGGAGCAAGTTTAGTTTGCACAGGTTTGATAGTATATCTTACTCCTACTGTAAAATGTATTTTTATATTTTGTAAGTACTTATGGCTTTAGAGTATACATAGTTTTCCACAATTTTGGCTTACTGATCAATAAATAGAGACTATATCTATATTGTCTGGTTTTGCAGACTCCTTTATTTCACCTTGTCTATATTTATAGAATCTAGCACAAATTTTCATAAACACATGGACATCTGTTAAGATAACTACAGTTCACTTTAATTTAAATCAGCAGGACACTAAAAGAAACACTTTTTTCTTCTTCTCACCTCTTTAATTGGCAGTTTGCAGATTCCTGAGCTCAGGTCAGGCTTCACATCGGGGATAACCTCTGCATCATCCTTATACCAGTGGAACTCGGATTCCTTCTTTAAATTAGCAACCTACAAAAAAGACACATTAAATTTGTTAAATATTCCTTCAATGGCAAAAAAGATATTTTTGGTCTAGTGAATTTCTTTAAAGAACACAGCTTCAAATTTGTCGATGCTACCTAAAAGATTTTTTAGACGTGTCATTTGCCTTAATTGGAACCAGTCTATGCCATTTAGATTTATTTGCTAGGTAGCTCATTAAAACATTGACATTTGACAAGTCAGTGTTGCACTTTGTGTTTTTATCCCCATAAAATAGTGGTTATATTCTATTCTTCATTCAAAGATAGTCTCAAACATATTTTTTTGAGAACCACATGTCTAATATCTGGCCATTTGTTTTATTTTTTAAACATATTGCAGAGATACAAAAAGATATTTATACATAATGCAAACGATTGAAGTTCAAAACAATTTTTTCTTTTTCCAGCATCGATACGTCTACTCATAACTTATCAGGAATTTAAATCGATAAACTTCAACTCACTATCTTAAAGAATTCAAAGAGACAATTCGGAATCTAATAAATCTACACCATGATCCTCTTTCTAAGAGATATGGGGAGCTTCTTTGAGGTTCCTACAGCACAGGCTGCTTTTCAGTCCAGTAGTAGCTGTTAAAGAAATCCTTTTCATGTTGGCACAGGCAGCCCACCGACTTAAGCTAGTCATGATCAGTGAAGCTGAGGATTAAAAGGATTTGGGCAGTATATGTAGCTTTTAAAAAAAAAAATTAAATATTTTCTAACTGGGTATGTTTACTGTTTTGAGTATGTATGTATAATTGTTGAGTTTGAAATTTGCAAAAGAAATTAGATATAAGCAACACCTTGTTTTATTCTACAGATTAGAAAACGATCAATTCATAGAAATCACTGCACGCAAATGATGTCATGACATTTCAGACAGAGATTGTTTTAGGGTCAGTCTTGCAGATATTAAGTAGGCTCCAAATGTTTACATGTTTTACCTTGTCTACACTGAGATAGTCATACAGAAAAATTATTTTATTTTAACTCTTAACAAAATAAACACAATAAGTGCTTTTTATCATCAGTGCCTGGTACAAGAACAAGTGATTGGTCACCATCTTAATCTTCTGCATTAAACCACTAAAGTTGTCTCATATCTTCTATTTCCCATGCACGTTTCACAGAGCACTTCTGAGACTCGCAGCAAAGCAGAGACACATCTGAAGTCATATGAGTACTTCTTTTTTTCAAAGTCACTGTGTGCATACAGTATATTTACAAATCCAACTGTATTACTTTCATAGTTTTGTACTAGTTTTTTTAAAAGACTTATTTGGAAAGGTGTTACTTCTGCCTGAATCTGTTATTTTGAAATCATATTATTTTTTTGTATATATATTTTTCATTTCAGTGTTTAAAATACAAGAATTTGTGCATAATATTAGATTTTTCTCTGTCTGATGTTAATCAAATATTAAGTCAGATGCTCTGATCAGTAACTCAGTATTTGAGGCGCTAGTACTGAAGTACTATTTTGCTCTATGACATGACTTCTTAGTTTCACTTGAGTAAAAATATGTTGAATTGCTATTCCTACTTCAGAATGATTTTTGGGTACTGGTTGTTTTTTGGAACAACCTGTTGTTTGATATAAACTGCTTTCTGTATTTACTCATATCTTTGTGTCATTTTAAAATTAGTTTGATAATCAGAAACAGAAAAACTGTAATGGAGGAAAAGAGCTAGGGGGGAGATACTTTTTCACAGCCCTGTAGTTGTTCCCAACACAGCTGCAGTATCCAATTACAGCACAATATGTGCTTATTTTCTGTGATCGCCTTCTTTCTACAAAACACTGTTGCAACTTGCATTCCACAGAATGGCCAATCTGCTAACCACAGGGAAGCTGCCCATTTGTTTTGAGTGGAAATATTGAGTAATTATTGAGAGCTTTTCTGTTTACCTTGCAGACCAAAGTTACAGAGCAATCATCTCCAACCTGAAGCGAAAGAAACTCACTGAAGTGGGGACCTGTGGTGGACAAAAATAAGATAAACCTTACAAAAATCTGCATCCTGCAGAAGCATATTTTTAGACAAAATGATCTTTTTTCTTTACTTTGAGTATTAGTAGTTCAGCCTCTTAAAAAGGTGGTTCACTTCTATCCTTTGCGTTACATTCATTTTCACTTACCTGCTCTCCTATAAGATGAAAAAGTGGCAAAAAGCTATGAAATACAAAGCTAAAAAAAATAGATGATATTCCTTAATTTCTTACCCTCTTTCACTCTAATGTACTCTCTTCTCTGGAAGTCAGCCTCAGCCAAAGCAGCCTTGAAAGCTGTGGGCACAGAAATGTACATACAATCAAATGTATTAAAGGGTCAAAGTACGTTTCATCCTATCACTGTAATTACTTTTGAGAAATATCTCTTACACATAGATATGCCATACATGTGCAACAATATCACTGAAACATTTTCAAATTTTAGTAATGTAACTGAAAATGTGCAACTGACGTATAAAAATTGATAAACATTGCGATGGACATCTTCTGGAGTTTTTGATGATGATAGTTTACAATTAAGGAAACCATGTCACTCTACTGAGAAGTATTACCTTTTACTATATCATATGTATTCCACAACTGGTCAGGCACTCCTATCATATTAGTTACTCTTTTAAAAAAAGCAGACAGAGTCTGGGTTAAGAAAATTGTATTGGTACTTTTTTACACTGAGGACGAGTAACAAATCTTGCTGAAAAATTAAACCAAGTTCTCTATAACGTTTATCAGAAGAGAAAAGGATGAAGCACATATGGCGCTTCTGATGCTGTTCAGACTAGCGGCAGCGGCAATTAGAAAACACCTGTTGAGCTTTTCATAAACAGTACTTCTCAGTCCAATGGTCCTGACAGTTGCAGATGGCATAATAGGAAGCATCGTTGTGATGACATGCTAAAGACAAAGTGTTGGAAAGAGCAGGAGCTTCTTAAAGAGACAGAGACCAATTTCAAGTTGTCAGATGGCAAAGTCAAATTTATTTTAAGCTACTTGATAGATACAACACTGTTATAACAACTGAAGGTAGTATAATTAATAGATTATTCTATAAAATGGCACTGTGTGGATGGAAAATACATAAAACCCTTTACTATGCCGTACGCAATGCTGAACAGCTAGCTTTTTTTGGCAAAGTGGCTTACACTCATTGTGGAGACTGTCAATGACTATCTGCAGCACAAATGTGTATTTAGCAGTATTCACAAATGTTTAAATAGATTGTATTCATTTGGGCTAAGTCACTTTGGTTCCTACCACCTGTTTTCTTAAACACCTGAAATGTCTCATTGTCATTTGCTAAGCATTCTTCCAGTGGTAGATTCATCCCTTTCCATTAGAAATAGTGAGGTGATGGTGAGATCAGCCTTGCTTACCATCTCCAATCAGAACCAGTGAGCTTTGTGCTTTGCCGCCACCATCTGTAATCTGGCAGGTAAATGTCCCTTCATTCTCTTCTGTGAAATGGTCCATGATGAACTCGATGATACCTGTAGAAACGTCGTGTCCCATCTTATTAGGCTGCAGAAAAACACAGCTGAATTGTAAGAGAAGCCACACATAGTTGATGACAGACTTTGTGAATGTGTGTATATTTTTGGCTTTGATTATGCCTTTCATGTTGCAACAAACCAACACTCGAGACAGTACGGGGCTGTTAGACATTGAAGTTGTTCACCTTGAAGCCAGACAGTACATTTTCCATCTTTTCTATCCTTTTCATTTTGTAAAAGCAGAGTGTCTCTTACATCAGCTCCTGATAGTTCCTTGTTATTTGCAAAGAATTTGTAGGTGACTTTGGAGGAAATCTCTTCAGCCTGCAGCCAAAATCTCATTCTGCCTCTCTCCAAAATCTTATAGGCCAACTCAGACTTCAGTGGGATGACTTGGGGAGAGGATAGAGGAGAAAAGGAAAGGAGAGTAAAAAAGAGGACAGAGTCAGGCAGGTGATGCAAAAGCAGGTAAGAGTTTTTTATGGATCAAATAAAATGAGAAATGCGTCCCTAAAATAATGAAGAAATGAGAAAGCTTCAAAGCAATTGGAAGGAAGCAAATATAACAAGGAGACAGGGAGAAAAAGAAATGGCTGAAGTGGGTGAGGCAGATTAAGACGAGGGAAAGCAGAAACCAGAGAGAGGATATATTAAGAGACAAAAAAAAGAGATTATTGAACATACGTACTTGGGTGTCTGATATCATAACTGAGTGCCAGCATCTTTTCCAACTCTGAAAAAGAAAGGCAGTTTATTACTTTTATGATGCCACAAAAAACAAACAAGCAATCCGTTTCAATTAAAAGGGGAAAGCTGAAATATTAGGAGACATTCAGAGGCTAACTCATCGCTGCATTTAGTCTGTGTGCGTTACATGTGAAGTTACTCAAAAAGATAGAAGATCAAAACTCTATTCAGCCTTACGGTGAAATATCTGTGGACCAAATGGGAGAGAAGGTGCACTGAATAACACATTACAGCCGAGTAGGATAATGGTGCAATAGAGGGAAAAATACAGCAAAACTTTTGACAGAAGGTCTTTTGCAGTGAAAATGTGGCAATAAAATGCACACTCTGCCTAAGGCTTGGAGAAGTGTGCTCAGATGGTATTCATCAGAGGAGTAATGGAATTTTTCATTGCCTACATGCCAGTGAAATCATCCCTAAGTACAATCTCATTGCTTTCATCTTAGCTACATCCTACACAACGCCTCAGTTCTTCGATATGCACTTCCTTTTGATTTTTTTTTTTTTATTTTGCGCCGGTCTTTACTTTTTGATTTATCTTTCTGAGCAGAAACACACACCTTTTCAAATTTTTATGATTCCAATATTTTCATGCAATATTTTGACTAAAAACAAAAAGAAAAATAAATAAAGTAGTTTAAAAAGTAATTAACATACAGATAAAAACCAATGACTTATTTGTGTGCAAAGCAAAGGATTTTGAGACTGAAAAACTAATTTAAACACAAATTTTGTGTATTAAACAGGATTTGGTCCAGTGTTAACACACCAGAGCCTTGCTGGCACAATAATGATTAAATCAATACCTTCAGTTGAGATTGTGTAACTGGATGAAACTCCGTTTGTGCTGGTCACAGAAACAGAGTATGTTCCAGCATCTTCCTTATCTGGGTTCTTAAAGATCAGCTTAGATCTGTGATACAGGGAAGGAAAAAGACAAAGGCACCCGTGCTGTAAATGAAGATGTTAAACACGATAGGTGAAATCTAAGATGTGGAACCGTGCTTGTGCGGGTCTGTGATCTTACTGGCTGCCTTCAGTTTTAATCACCACTCCTTTGGAGAAATCTGTAATTTCTTTATAGTCTTTTTTCCAGATAAACTGCGAGTCCTCGTTCATTTGGCAGGACTCAAAGGACAGAACAATGTCACCGGATTTCTCGTCCACCGTGCAGGAGACTTCATGGGAACCTTTAAACAATAGAAATGAAAACTTTCTTCATCAAGATGCTATTGGAATCTCATCAGAATCTGTCTGTGAGATTTTTAATTGCTCTAAGCTACGACTCAGCTATTCCTGCAAAATGTAGATTGCTACCTGTAGAGGAATATTTATACATCAGTTTACTGATGTACAAATATTGTGCCTCTTGCGATGTCATCGCTCCAAATACAAGGAAAGAAGAAGTCATACACTTTTCTACTGTGTGCTTTTTACACATTTGACATGTTTCTAAATCCTAAAGTGAAAATCCACCGTACATTTCCAGCAGTATTTTTTACTGTCAGAGTACATTGGTAAAAAAATATTTTTAAAATACGCCCAAATATACAGTCCACAGGATTTTTAAATTGAATCAAGACCTTTTTCTCTTGGTTTGTTACCTTCCACTGCTTTAGCAGTCACAGGGTCAGAGGGCATTGAAGCCATACCCACACCTGCAGCGTTGACTGCACGAACTCTGAGCACATAGCACGCGCCAACCTCCAGACCTGTTACCTAGAAAACACAGGCAAAATAAAACCATAGTTCTGAAAGGAAGAACACAGCAACAAATTGACCTTGAAATTTCAAATCTATATTGGAATGCTAAAAATAAATAAACAGCTTGCAATACTTTGCAAACAATTAAAAACCTATTTTATGTAGAAAGTGAAGATGAAAACAATTAATTTAAAACTAAGTACAAATTTCTGATTATTTGTTTTCAGGAAATGTGTTCAATTTCAATTTGATGACAGAAAGGTATTTTAAATTAGGAGGGACAAAATGCACGTCTTCCTATAGTAACAATGCACAAAAAGTTTCTTTCAGACTGGTTTAGTAACTCCTGTATGTTTTAGTAATTAGTATCATACAGATGGTGGCTGTTGTGAGTTAGCAAAATAGTCTGGAAAACATTGGATGACATTTTAAACATGATTGACATAATTTCTTTTGATTTATCAATCTGTGGGATAGTGTTGCACTTTATTTCAGTTCAACACTATCCTCCTGGGATATTTTCTCCTCAAATAAGCTAGATGTAAGCCATTAGACTGTGGCTTACATCTAATTTCGCAATATTTATTTATTTTGGTCAATTTTAACCTTTCCATACACAAGTCAAACACACACACATCATGCTAAAAATACAAATAAAAAAATGAGTAAAAATGAAAACAACAAAATAATAAGCTGCTATGTTTAAATTAGTATTATGTAACCTTGTTAATCTTTCACTGACATGATGGCAGGGAAGCAATCAAGGAGGTTAAATGGTTTAGAAATAATTCTAAAAATATTCTTTATTTAATATTTGGCATTTATATTTACAAAATTAAATAAGCCTAACATTTACTGTATCTACTTCCATTTAAGCTTTTCTATTCTTTAATTATTTAACCTGATCATGCAAACTGATTCTACTACATTTTCCAACTGTATTTTACATATTTAATATTAAATTATGGCCATTTAAATAAATCATAGTATCTATTTATGATATTCCCTCAATCTCATAACGGTTAAATCACTTACTTGTGTTTAAATTTTAGCAAATATCTTCCCACATTAGAATCACGCACCACACTTAGGTCTGGTAGTCACACTACATCCACTAGATGTCAGTACTATACAGTTTTTAGCTACTGAACTGCTATGAAGAGATTTAGCTCTGTTAGGTTGTAATATTAATTGAAATCTATGCAGCCTAAAACACATTAAAAAGAACCTGCATTTAAAGATTCTCTTACCTTAAGGAAGAGGTGACTGACGGCTTTTTCATTGGCTGTTTTCCACTCACAGGTTCCCTTCTTTGCATACTCAACATGATAGCCTGTGATTGGTCCAGAACCAGAATAGATAGGCTTTTGCCACTCAACCACCAATGAATTATCTCTCACTTCACAAAATGTCAGGTCGTAAGCGGGGCCTAAACACACATATTAACAAGGAGAAGAACAATTTACAATACAGCCTTAGCTAAACTAAACTATGAAGACATTTATTTGTTTTTTCAGAGCTTCTTCAAGACCATGTCAGATAGAAGGTGAGATTTACTGACCAGGCTCTGGCATAGTCCAGGCCACACACTTGAAGTCATCTGAATGTTTGGAAGCTGGTCCAAGTCCAGCCAGGTTGGCTGCATAGACATGGAACTGATAGACTGCTCCCTCTGTCAAGCCCTCCACCTGCCAGTAAAATATTTTAGTAGTCAACATTCAAGTGACACAACAAACATCTCTTTTCTACAAAAATCTGACTTTCTCATATGTTTTATTAAAACAGTATGCATTGTGTTATTCTTAAGCAGGGAAAAACATCACAGTAAAATAATTTTATATTCCCATTTCAAAACAAAAGCTCAGTAGTGTACAAGAGATTTTAACTTAAGCTTGGACACTGTTGGTGCTGAAGCTGGAAAGTTGGCAAATGGCCTTTTTTTTTCCCTTTTTTGCAGGAAGCCACAAAACAGTGATATTGAGTTAAGTTTGCAGATTGGGCATCGTTTAGTATCTAATAAGCATCGAGAGATTTTTCGGTACCTTATAAAGTCTCTCTGAGACTGGTGGAATATGAACCTCCCTCCACATGCTGGTTCCACTGCGTCTTTTATCCACATAATACTCCTTGATATCAGCACCTCCACAGTGGAGAGGCTTCTTCCAGTTCAGAACCATTGAACGGCCATCACAGTTAAGCAGTGCAACGTCATACGGGGCGGAGGGGTTTGCTAAAAAAACAATTGCAAAGATTGGTCATAATTTTACCTTGTCCGTCTTTCATGCATAATTATTGAGGAAATCTTTATATTTTTATCAGCGTTAAGAGACTATGAATATATCTCTACTGACTAAGTGCAGCTCTGACAGTCAGAGGTGCAGATTCCTGGGATTCATCACTGAGACCCAACTCATTGATCGCCTGGACACGGAACACATAAGTTTCTCCAGTTTTCAGGCCACTAACCACAAATCTGCAAAAAAAAAAAAAGTAAAGAAAAAAAAATAATAATAAAACACTTGTATGATGTTGGTATCATTCCCAAAAAAACATGAATCTATTTACTTCTTAACACCTTTACACTTTTAGGACCTGTTCCAGATATAAATGTGCAAGCAGCGGAGCACAGCCACAACAGGCTGCCACTCCACACAAGGCCTTCATAGACTCACAACTGTGGTACATTTATAATCACTTGTAACTGCAACACAGCAGTTAGTTTGAAACATACTTGGTGTTCCTATGAGGTTTGTGATTGGCTGAAGTCCAGTCTTTGGACCCCTTCACACACTGGTCAATATAATAGCCAATCAGATTGTTGGGTTCCTTTGGAGGAGCCCATTGGATGAGCACAGAGGTATCTGTTTCCCTTGTAGCAATCACCTGACCAGGAGCCGATGGGACACCTTATAAACAACAACAAAACAAAGCAAAAGCCAGAATAAATCATAAAAACTAAATAAATAGTATGTATTAGTGAATGGAAAAGGCTGAGAAAAACCTTTAAGCTGCAGAGTCTCAATGAGACTTGTTGGTTTAGATGGCTCGCTGGTTCCATACATGTTGGCAGACAATACTCTGAACTTATATTCTTTTCCCTCTGCCAGGTCAAAGACAGCATAACGTGGAGATCGAATAGGAACCTTAGTACTAACACGCTGCCAGGCTTCAGTGTTGGCCATGGCCTGTGAAGACCCAAAACGTAAAAGTTTCCAGAAAATGAAATAGGAGTTTATCACCAAAAGCAACCAAAAGAAATGTAGACTTTTTTTCCTTTATAATTATTGCAACCTGTCCTCTATGTTGTTTCTACACGATATAATTCTTCCACTTTTTAGAGCTAATTATTCTCGACACAATAAATTCAGCCAGATTCACTGAACTGTTTGCCTAACCTGATAAGTCAGTACATGTGGAAAAAACTCTTTTTCAACTGAGTTGTACCAAAGTAACTGTTCACAGTTACTTTGTGTTACCTTTTCAATGTAGTACCACATGGGGGCCTTGCCAAAATATGTGGGGGCTTTCCAGCTCAAAACTACATATGTCCTGTCCGTTTCAGAAACATAAACTCCAGATGGAGCACCTGGGGGCTGTCCCTCAGCTTCAAAAAATACAAACAAATAAGTGTGTAAATACTAGGCCAAATATGAAAAAAGTAAAGGATATGAACAATTTGAATTAACTTTCACCTTCCTCTTCATCATGGTAAGACACAATCTCCAATTTTCCTCCAAGCTTCTTGGCTGAAAGGCATATAGAGATACATATCAGTTTGAGACTAACAAATGTTTCCTCATGGACTTTCAAAAATAATCTGAGTAAATCTGGCAAATTAGTAACATAGCTTTCAAGCGGTTAAAGAAAAAATTATATATCTTTTAAAGCGGCTTATCACAGAAATACAAATCAAGTAGTAATTTCAATGAGGTGAGGATCTAGATTCTTAGTTTGATTTTTCTCCTTTTTGATTATAAATAATACATTCAATATTTATATTGCAAAAGACTTAGTGACTAAACTTAATACAGATGAAGCTCAGTAAACAAATTTTTCATCTAGTCTTATAAAAAATACCTAAAAACAAGCATAAATCAAATTTTTGGCGTCTTGAAAGCAACGCAGTGACTGGATGACATTTTCTCTGCAGACACACCCACCATGAAGCCTTTCAAACTCAGTGGGGTCCAGAGCAGCGATGGGATCAGACATGCGGGAGGGTTTACTGATTCCACGGGAGTTGACAGCTCGAACTCTGAAGTAGTAAGAGTGTGCCTCAAACAGCCCAGACACTGGGTATTTACAGATCTTGATGGGGTGATCGTTGCACTGGGTCCAGTTTTCTGTGCCAACCTCACATCTGAGATTTTGAAAAAGAAACAAAAGGGGGGGAGATTGAAAGAGGTAAATTGGCTTGAGTAATTCAGCCTTTAGTGGTTGCCCATTTTTAGACTTCTACTTACTTCATTGTGAAGACGCAAGGTCAAGATCAAAAGGAATGATTTAAAAGGTGTAAAACAACCCCACAAACATGGCACCAATCAAACAAATTTGACCACAGTAATCAGTTTGTCGTTCAGCAGTTACATGCTTAAACCATGCAAATCAAAACTCCTACTTGTCCACAAAGTATCCAATGATTGGACCCTCTGTAGTGGTATTTGGAGGCTTCCAAGAAACAATGACATAATCTCTGTTGGCATCATGGATTTTTATGTCCATTGGAGCTCCAGGTGCACTGGGAACAGGGGGAGGACCATCTAAACAGGCAAGAACAGCAAGAGGGTCTTTGTTAAGATAAGAGGAATTAAAATGTCATAAATATATGCTATTTGCTTTTTGAAAAAATTCCTTAAGTTGAACAGGACTACATATTGTATATGTGGCATTTGTATTTTTACTACTGGTCAGTAGAAATTTAATAAAACATCCTTTGAATTACTGATTATGTATTTAAAATATCTTGATAATTTATTTAATGATCAACCATCCTACCAGCAACAGAGACAAAAGCGCTATGCTCTGCGATGCCTCCCTTAGTGACCATCCGAAGCGTGTAAAGGCCTTCATCATCTTTAAAGAGGTTTGGGAGAGACAGGGTGGTGTATCCTCTTCCTGTTTCAATCTTTACCCATTTGGAGTCAAACAGACGAGTGTCTAAAAGGAGGAGCCATTCACAAGTTAATCCATGATCCTCATAACCATCTGTCCAATGTACTCAATTTTAATGAAAGGATTTTTATGTAAAAATGTAATCTGTTATTACTGTAACAATCTACAGTATATACACATATTATTATTCAAGTTTTAATTAACTGCAGATAATTACATTTATTCTAAATAATGTCCAAAATATATCTTTGTGAAATTGTCTGATTTTCCAATACTGTACATGACGCTGCATGGAGACTGGCTTATATCAGGACATATTAATACCAAATATAGTACCCAATTTCTCATAAAACACCGCATTGTGAGAATTACCATCTCTATACCACTGTGCCTCAGGCTGTAGGTTGGCCAGGTTAGGGTTCAGGCTCATGCGGGCAGAGAGAGTGGCTGATTGCCCCTCAGTCGCAAACACTGGGCCAAACTTCTCCTCAAAAGTTATGTTGATTTTAGTGTAATTGATTTTGGGAAGCATAGCAGCTGGGAGAAAGTGAAAACAGGATAATGAATATAATGAGACAAAGAAAGAGAAGAGGTTTAGCGTGAAAGTTTTTCTTTATATGTAGAAATTTTTTTTTTGTAATACATCATAAAGTTTTGGTTTATGGTGAAAGCAATTAGACAAAACCTAAGCTTAAAATACCTACCAGTAAAAGGTAACCATGCATATGGACTGGATTCATCCTCGTCCTTATATCCTGCAAAAAATACAAATAAAAACTATTATGAGTGACATCTCTGGAATTTTAGATGGAAGACTAAAATACTAAACAAAAATACTGATCAATGGGGTTAAAACAGGTTAAATTCACCACCATACATACTCACATTTATACATTTAAATTCCTCAGCACAAATATGCACAGAAAATATTCAATATTAATACAGGAGTGTTAACTTCAGAAAGAGTGGCCAGATGGGGTCCAGTGAAAACAAGGAACCTCAACAACATTTTATGCTTTATTATGTTTATACATCCTTATATCTAGTGTGATGGTGGGGATCACTGGTGACTGCCATCTAAAAGGGGTGCACTGTGCAAAAAAATTTGAGTGGCATAAATAAAAAAATAAATAAATAAATAAATAAATAAATAAATAAATAAATAAAGCTTTTCTTGTTTTAATTGGCATTCAAAAACATATATCTTGCATATAAAACTGTTTGGCAAGGGCAGGTTGGCCAACTTCCTCCTGCAACCACTAAGACATCCCCTGAATTAACTCCCACTGTGGTGGCACCACTACACAATTACTGGAATGGTGATCTTTAAAAAGAATGGTAATGCCAGAATGTGGCTCCATATTCTCCAGGTCAAAATCCTTTGACCCTGAAGAACTTACGCTTGACAATGACTGATGCCTGGCTAGAAGCCTGTCCATGGATGTTGCCAGCTACAGCAGTGAACTGTGATGTATCTTCAGTTGTACATCTATAAAACAAAGTGAAAGCAATCAGTTGGTAAATCAACATACTCCTTAAGATCTTAATAATAAACTTCTGGGGGTTCAGCAGCTTATTCTTTCACAATGAACTGTGCAAATATAAAGCACTGACACTGAATGTACCTCAAAGGTTTATGAGATAGAAAATGGAAATCATCCAGTAATAATTTTTTGTGTTGAAAGCTATTCCAAAATAGCAATTGATGCATTAATGTGTAATTTTATCTACTACAGAATACGTTCCACAGGAGCTATCACTTCACTGTATGAAACCCATGTATGACTATCTGCCCTCCATTTTTATTGCCAGGTACTCTGCTTCTCCTTTCAAATTGATGTGCATAATTTATGAGTTAGGATATTTTAAAACTCGTACACTCTTGCAAGTCTTTAATAACAACTGACTTTTTTCATCATTTTCTGTGTTACCAAAAAATCTTTTTGCTAGTCTAATTGGATCCCACCATCATCAAGGGGTGATGGGAACCATTCAGAGAGCAATGACCTAAAGAATCCTGTGGTGTCATATAGCACTGAGGTCAGCAGTTGAACAGCTGAGCTTCCAGGCTGGAGCGAGGTACGCTCCACTCCGTCTGCAGCCACACTGCAGCCACACACTCAGCTGTTTCCGACCTCTAATCTCAAATTGTTTGAGGCTTGTAAACGAGTTAAGAGCAGGGATTTTAGTAATCATTTATGATGCCAGTCAGCAAGCTCAAGGCCATGTAGTCTGAGAAATACTGCATTTCTAGAAACATGTCAGAGGTTGGATACATATACAGCTGCAGAAAAAAAAACAGAAGAGAACTGTGCCAAGAAAAATGCCAGAAGACCCTGTAAAGGGGGATCATATTAGGTTTCAAATGTCTCTTTTTTACCAGGTAGCATGTGAAAAAGTAATTGCTCCCTAAACTTAATAACTGGTTATGCCATCTTTAGCAGCAACAACTGCCTTCAGATGTTTGCACGATCTGGCAAGTTTTTTGTACAACTGTGGATTAATTTTGGCTTCTCCCCTGGGGAGAATTGTTTTAATTCAGATGCACTGGGGGGCTGGTGTTAGGATAAATGGCTTATTTAAGACCATGCCACAGCATCTCAGTTTATGTTTAGACCCAAACTTTGAACGAGCCCTTCCAAAACCTTATATTTTCAGAATTATTTAGAAACAGACTTGTTTTGATTTAAATAACTGTTCTGTTGCAGAACCCAAATGTCTTTGAGTTTTATGCCAGCCACGGATGACCAGACATCTTCTTTCAGGATTTTCTGGTAGAGAGCAGAATTCATGGTTTCATCGGCAACCACAAGCAATTCTAGACCATTACACTACCACCACTATGTTTGACTGTCAGTGTGTTGTTTTTCTTGAATACTTATTTATTCACCAGATGTTAGAGGACTCAAACCTTTTCCAAAACTTTTGTCTTGTCAGTCTGCAGATTATTTTCCAAAAAGTCAAGATGTGTTTTGGCAATGTTAGATGGTCATTAGTATTATTTTTGGTCAGCATGGACTTTGGCCTATAGATGAATGCTGTCCAGTTCTTCTTTTTGCTGGATCATGAAAACTGAATTGAATTGAGGCAAGTGAGACATGCAATGCTTTAAACACTGTTCTGGATCATTTTGTGACCTTTTTTGTTCTGTTGGTTGAATCTGTAATGGGCTCTTGGAGTAATCTTGGTAAGTTGGCTTGCTGGGGAAAGTTCACTGGTCAGTGTTTTCTTCACTTTGGATAATGGCTCTTACTGTCGTTTGCTAAAATACAAATCCTTAATTGTTGTGTCACTCTTTCCATTCTTATAGGCGTTAATATAATTTTTTTTCTGGATTTATTTACATGGGCATAAGCTTTTTGGCATGTTTATTGTCTACTTCATGCTGCCAAACATGTTCAATTAAAAGTAATTTCTTTAATATATTTGTGTGGCAGAGATGAGGTATGGATGTAACTTGTTAAATTGAACTCGTCGCTCAGAAAATAAAATGTGGTTAATCCTAGTTCAATAATGATTTATCAAGTGGGGTGATTACATTCTCACATACAGTAGTGGTAGATTTCAAGGCTCCAGGAAATTAGGTTCAGAAGGAAAATGTTTGGAAACTCAGATGAAATGGGCTTATGCAGTCATCTAAGACATAAGGTAATAATAAAAATCATCAGGACAGCCTTGTAAAATAAAATTTCAGGAGAGAAAAAACTGATGACCAAATAGACAGACAACTATTTTGTTGAACTTACTATACCTTGGGATCAACAGAGAGTGGCTTCCACCTCTGGCTTCAACCAGATACTTTCCAGAGGACAAGTCCAGGATCACACCATCTTTATACCTTAAGTGGAGAAAAAAATATTTAGCTACAGTGAGGCCTGTGCATGTTTATTGATTAATACCTTGAAGTATGTTTGCTATGTTTTTCCAAATGGATTTGTAAAGGATTATACTGATATTACATTAATTAAAACAAACATTAATTTATTACCACTTCACAACTGGCATGGGGAAGCCTTCAACAGTACAGAAGAGTTTGATCGGAGTGTTTTCAAACACAGTATGGGATCTGAGTCTGACGAGGAACTGTGGTCCCCTGATCATAGGTTCTTCGCGCACATATTTTTCTCCCAACTTTGTTTTTACCTAAACAGAAAACATGCTTATGAATACACAGGTGAGGAATACACACCTCCTTGTCCTGCTCTCATTGTATCTGTGTCCTCACTATGATGCACTGACACTTATAAAGTTACAGGGTGTTGATAAGAGGTTAAGCAGTTTATCAGCTAGTTCACTATCTGTGTTTAAGGGGAAATGAAATTGATTCAGTAAATCTTACCACTTCCTGAATGCGAGCTTGTTTTTTGTACTCATATCTTTCTTCAGAGGCCTTGGAGCTGAACATAAACCATATGTAAGTTTTACTAACATACATTTAAAATCACATTGATTTTGTCACAATACTATTTTTAAAATCAATTGATTCTTTTCAGGACACTGGACATTCACAACAGGTCAAAACCAAAAAATATTAAAAGCTTCAAAAGGGTCTGCATTGTGCAGAGTAACCCTTTATTCTTCTACTTCTTTTAAATATACAGAGTACTTCTATTTTTAAAAAAAAAACTAAACTAAGAAGCATTGATTTTTCAGCTTTGGGTAAATTATTCTGAAGTTTACAAACCTTTGCACTAATACAGTCATGTCTGAAACATAAACTATTTACCTCTGGCCAAGCTTCTCAGAAGACTTGATTCAGCAAATTAGTGACTGATTTAATGCCTGAATAGTCTTTCTAACTGAGTTTTTCTCTCAGTGTTGTTTTAACAATGTTGTGTGTTTTGTGGTTGATGGACAGTTAATTCTGTGTTTATGTGAATAGGGTGTAAAACTCTGATGTCATAATGTATTTTCATTGAAAAATAATGTGTTATTAAATAAAATGTTTTTTTCTGTCTTTCTTTTTTTCTATGGAGCCAATTTTTGCCTTATTTGACCTTTGTTCTACAGCATAGGTCGATATACGCATAAAAAGGAATGGAGTTACATCAAAAAATACTTTATTAAAGACAGTGGTTACTTAGAAATTTGAGAACTATACTTTCAACAGAAAAAGTTGTTGAAACTCAAATCAACTTGCCAGTTGTCAATCTGAGGTTCACGTTATTATATTTAGCAAGATAACATCAAATATAACTGAATCAGTATGTTATGTTAAAGTAAAGTCAAAAAGATGCTGCTTTAGTTATAGCAATATTCAGATTAAGAAGCAGGATAGATATATTAAGCACATGATTGTTAGCATGTTCATGATTGTTAGCATGTGTCAGCTGTACCTGCTGTATTCTTTGACCACATATTGGCTCTCTTTGTGGTGGTATTGGTGGTCATATATTCGTTTCAGACGTGCTGACATGATGGCACTGTAGTCACTGACCTGTTAGGTGAGTAATGAAATGTAGAGAGAGATCAAAACAAAGTACAACAGATGGGGTTCAGCATAATGAGACCACTTCACAGATACAGCTAGGAACTTTCAAAGACAATTGATGAGGTTGTATAATATCAGACAATAAAAAGTGTTATTAGATGGAGTACAACTTCAAGAAAAACAAATAGGGAGAGCATGCTTAGAATTTTTTTTATTTGTGTCATTATAATTTTTCCAAAGGAAATTTCCCCAAATTCAACTGACTAACTGCTTTTTCAGCATTTTTCAATGGCAATTCATGTCGAGCCCTCAAACCATCCAGATAAATCACTTTTAAATCTGTTGAAGCGACTATACTCATCCACTCAAAGAGCAGTGGTTGAACGCTGCACTTTATTGTTATTGGAAATGAGAACTTTCAAACAAGAAAACAAACTGGGAATCAAAATGGTCCCTCAAGAAATGTGTAAGTTTATGTCAAGCCTGACAGCAAAATCCAGTATGATCGCTTAACAGTAAGAACAAGGTTCTTACTAATCTTTGAAAAAATAAATTAGTAAGTTCCAAGGGTTTTATGACTCAAAAATAGTTAAGTTGGTTGTTGCTTTCTCTAAAGTTGTATTTACCTGAATTTGATAGAAATAACCCAAAATTGTGACGATTGAAACCTGTCAGGGACTAAAATTATGATTTTCCACCTGTACAATAATTGCATCTATGTTTTTTACTGTATGACTATGTTTCACTATTTTTTTTACACGTGTAACTAAAACTTCAAAGGAATTATCAATTGTGAGGAGGCATTTTGCTTTCTTACAGAAAGGAAAAAAAATCCAGCCAGCAACAGCTGAATACCAAACAGTTCACAGTAATGGCTCTGTGTCAGTAAAGCTTATCATTTATACACATACCAAATGATTTATTATCCTTCTACAAATAGAAAAGCCTTTGAAGAATTTGAACACATGGACTTTGAAACAATCCAGCACCTCTCAACACACACACTCAGAAACACTGTCAGCTTCTTGGCTACTGTTAGAAGTGACACTAGGATTTAGACACAGGCAATAAAAGACACGTGTAAAGAGATACCATAAACAAAAGGCATGACCTTGAACTACTGTTAGACAACAGGATGCACCAAATTTTGTCTAATCAAACGTAGCTTTAATTTTAAGTCTTCCAATGATACTAAATTTACTCTTCTGTTCGGAATCCTAATAATTATTTAACAAAGCTGAAAGTTGGAAAGAGATTAATATTGTTATACGTTATAAATCATGCATGTGATGTGAAAAATAATGTTTCTATTGACCAGTAAAATAAGTCAACACTAGCCTTCCAAACAAATTGTTCTTGTTTTTCGATTTGATAGAGAACATTTACAACCATCAAAACAGAAGCATCAGTTCACTTCATGTTTGGTTCACATCCCCTTACTGACCACAGTGAGCAGAGAGAAGTTCAGCGGAAATTTCCCTGTTCCTTAACTTCAGGCTGATGGGGAATGAAACGTGTTGCACCATAACCCTGTTCCCATACCTTTGGGATGCACTCGGCAGCTTCAGTGTCATCTCTCATATCAATAAACCCAAATTCAGCTTACTGCTAATGCCTCGAATCTGCCAGTGAAGCATACAATGTTACCATATCATTCCCAAGCTGTTTGTCTGTAACTTTAAACACACGCTGATATCAACTACAAAAGCAAAAAAGTTTCTGTTAAAATGGATTTATACACATGCTTAACTTTTTGCTCTTTGAATTTCAGACAAAAAGGTCAGAACCAAGACTGGTAAAAATATTTGGTGACAGTGACTTTGGTGACTCAGCAAATGCCCAAAATAAATTTATTCACAGCAGTACATTTAGACCATCCTTTCCAGCAGCAATTTGAAGCAGCATCACTAAAATCTGGGTAAACATGACTAATTCCTTGTGTGCAAATAAAAGCTGTTTGCATTACATAGCAGATTTCAGGCAAGCAACAATTTTTGTGTCTGAAGGTAATGGAAGCATGAAATTAAGTTTTCTTTACAAGATACTCTCTTATTCAAGAAATTCTGCACCTCTGTAAGTCCAGCTTGTACTGTAACAGCCAAAAAAAATCCATCTGTAACTGTAAACCTCCAGTACGCTCAGTCATAACCATACAAAGCAACATGATGCAATTCCACTGCAAAATCTAATGAACTAATCTGGGTACCAACAATAAATGCACAAACCTTCTGTACATCTCAGATGACCAAACATACAGTCTGTCCAATAAATTAAAGACAGAGTGTCTAAATTAGCCCTCTGTTGCTCATTTATTCCACTTATAAAACCCACATTATTTCATTCATCACTTTGAAGTATCATTAGCAGCAGTAAAGGATCATGAAACATCTTTTGGCTGTGCTCTCTTTCGTCCCACCTCACTGATCCCACCTGCTGCTAATGGGTTTGAAATGAAGATGGGTTATAAAGCTAACAATACAGAAGAGGTAAGAGCTGAAGCATAGTTTAAAAATGTTTTTCTTACCACTTAAGATTTTCTTTTCAGCGACTTCGGTTATCAGCGTGAATCCACAGGGAGTCAGCCTAAACCAAGTTCTGTACAAGGCCAAGAGAACCACCACCCGACTCCAGCTGCCCCCCACCAACCTCTCCCCGAGGCCTTATAAGGAGAGAGAACTGCCTATATATAACTACTATCCTTCGAGACATAGCCACTAAAATCAGTAAGCTATTTGATTAGAAGAAAATATTCATTTTTATTTCTGCAATAATGTTATTCAAGTTATAATGAGATTGAAGTTGGGCTTCCAAGCATAACAGCTACATCAGATAAAACATAAAATTTCACCATTTTATGGGAAACAAATATAAAACATTTGCAAATTATTCAAATTTAAGTTGACATCTCTTTAATGTAGAGCTTTGAATCTAGTTGCACACTGCATCAAGCTCTTGCGCTTAGAATTTTCTCCATCTGCATTAAAGAACATCTTGAGAGGCTGCGTCGCATGCTGTACTTTGGTCACGGCCTATTTATAAAACTAGCTACAGTTACAACCTGACTATTCCTGACATCGAGAAGGAGCTGTTAAACAGATTGCACGTCTGAGACAAAATCATGTGAGGGGACAACATGGGATAACATTTGGCAGCTTTAGAAGGAGTGTGTGATGTCCGAATGATGTAGACAAATGGACGTGTGCCCAACAGGAAACCAATATAGCTGATAACAATCCAGAGTTTTACAATTATAGCAAAATATTGACTTTTCCAGTAAAAAAAAATTACAGGAAACTTAAAATACAGATGTCCTTTTGATTTTATTTTACAAATTTAAATGGTCTTACCCATGACATCTAATCTTTGTTATTTAAAATATAGGACAGCAAAAATAAAACACTTGTTAACTGTTGTGTTACACACTAAAGTTGGACTTACTTGAAAGACCTTTGCAAGATTATGTGCCCTCTACGATCACTATGAAATATCAAAAGCCATTTATTATTTTATTCTATTTTCACCCAAATAAATTTTCCCATTTAAAGAAAAATAAATAATTGTGTCATACAAAATAGTATATATATAGTTTGTAAACATGCTTTTTTGGGTTGATGTCTGTTAGACCTCTGATGGTCTACATTTGTTAATATCAAAATATACAGTAAGTTTAGAGCATATACTATACCCGAAATATCATATATATTTCTTTTTTACTTTATATTTTTTTAATAGATCTTTTTTTTTGTGGGTAACATAGTTTGTTTTCAACTTCCAAGTTTTTGCAAACTTCACTTAATTAATTTGCTCAGTTGGTGTTTTTGGTGTTTTGCCATAGTGTGACAGTCACATCTGCCATAATACATACGTGCACATATTCATCCATATTTATTATGGTAAAATTGTTATTTAAACAAATATTCTGTAGATAACTGCGTTTTATTCATTGAGCGAATCTATCCAGACCTGGTTGAATACGTCGTTGGCAGGCGCTGTACGGAGGAGCACACGGGACACGGCTTATACTAAACCAAGCAGCCCAAGCATCGGCTCTACGCAGAGACGTAATGACGTAAGATGTCGTTACGACACGATGCTTACGATTGGCTGATCCAACAAAGCCGGTAGCTCAGTGCTGTTCGACGTAAACAAAACTGTTGGTTGGGAAACCACTATGTAAAACTTGACCTAGTTTAGCCGAAATATCAAGAAGGAAGGGCTCATTCAATAGTTATACTGTTTGATGTTCCATGTTTGCAACAAGGTGAGTGATTTCAAGGTGAGCGCTTTAGATTTCAGCATTTTGTTCCGTACTATTGAGGTACTTTATTTTAGAATGATTAAGAGATCGTCGTGTTGTTTTTGAGTTAGTCTGGATTAAATATGCATTTAGTTGATATTTCTTTACAGCCCTTGTGCTCATTGCGTAAGTCTGGTCCAAACATTTTTACAAAGATCCCACAGACAGTTTCGTGAACAGTTATTGTTTATGCAGTTTTCCAGTGTTGAAAAGCATATTACGCATGCAGTGTATGAGGTTTAAATTTGACAATATTTTTATTTTGCGTTTAGTGTAAAATCAAAAAGTGCGTCTTCCTCATTGGTGTGCTTAGGCGGTGATGTCGTAAGGCAGTTTATGGGTGTTTCATTTCTTTGCTAACTAAACTGAAAAAAGGAGCCGCTAGTTCTCGTTAGGTTTCTGTGAGTTGACGGACAGGTTTGAGGCATTTACTACTTAGCTAAGCAGAGCTACAGCTACTGTTGGTATGTTGAGATTGAGAAACCCAATGGCTCTGACTTAATCCTTATAACCCGCAGTTGTCCAGTTCTGCTCTTTCATTTTAATTTGTGTGTGATTTTGTGTCTATGTAGTGATTCTGCATTATTTTATGGGAAATACTTTTCAAAAACTTTTGGAATAATGACAAACATGGACATTTCATTGTAATGGGATGTAGTTTCACATGCCACACCTTTTGCCTCAGTTATTATATTCGTATTGAATTAGTGTTCCTGGCAAGAAACATTAGTGTTACAACACTGTCCTACTTGAATATTTGAGATTTAATGTATTTATCATTGAATGCCATGTAACTTAAGCTGTACTCTCAAAATAACATAAATATTTTAGTCACACTGGTCCAGCTTCCTCACTACACATATTGTTGCCACCTTCATGATGGCAACAATACCACTTATCCTAATTTTACATGACTTTGTTTCAAATTAGTGATGCATCTCAATTGAATCACAATATGCTTTTCTGTTCATGAAACCTTTGAAAGTCCTGTTTTTGTGCAGTTTGTATACTTAAATTTGTGGAACAAACAAATAAATTAGGCTGGTTTGTTATCATCTTTTATCCTCATCATGTCTCTCAGCACCTTCCACTTACCAACGCTGTTAGGCTGTCATACTGAAATGTAGTTTAGGGTTACCTTAAGAAAAGCATTTACCTTCCTGTTAGAGACAACCTCATACAAGCATTTGAAGATGTTGAAGCCATGCAGTCTCTGGGTATTATTAAATTACCTAAAAATATTTATGTGAGTAAACGTTTACATGGTTTTATCTTTACGAGATTTTAGGTTAGAAAATCTGAACACAAGATCATTAGGTAATCTTGTGTTAGGAATTAGGTAATTCTAACTTTTGCTTTATTTGTGTTCAATCTTTGTAAAAAACGGTTATACCAGAAAATGGGAACTGAACTGAAATCCCACTTACGTAAACAAGATGGGTTAAGTTCCTGTTTATAACTGTATTCCAGCTATGCTCTGACCTTTCAGCTATGATTTATGTTAAGGAAACCGTTTCTTCTAAGGAAATTGCCTAATGAGACTCAAAGTTATTTCTTAAGAGACTACATGGAGTATTTTTGAAAAGTTCATAACTTTTTGTGTTGGTGTGGTTTTAAAACAAACTCACATATTTTTTGAGTTTAATTTCCCATTTTGTTTTAGGTCAACCATGAGACTCCACTTCACTCTTCTGGTCTGCCTGGCAGCAGCTCTGTCCTCTGCTGTTGTTACTTCACCAATGTAAGAACAAACAGATAAGAAATTACTAATTGTGCTCATCTGTCACTATTTTTGTTACTTTCTGTTCACATTTGCAGTAACTGTTTCTCAATAAATGTGTGCTGTGATCATTTGAACTAAATAATATTGGAAAGAAGCTTAGAAATGTCTGCATTTCAGCAATTTATGGACCAAACTGATCCTGACACAGCAGTGGCCCAAAACCTTCTGTTCTGTGAGTTCCTGTCTGTCTTTATCTATTGATTTGTTTTATTAGCACTCATCATTTAAATATAGAATCACAGAGTATGTTCAGTAGTTTTTAAATTTATTGACTATGTGCAGCATTTGTTTTCTTATTTATCAACAAGAGGTGCTTCTTTATGACTTTAGGAAAAATGTGTGTCAAATGCAAGACTTCCTCTCACTAAAAAGACAAATAATATAAAATTAAAACATTTTAGTTTTGATTTTTGTGGTTGTCTGCTGTACATTTCAACTATTTACAACAAATGTCATCTCAAGACACCTTATAAGACAAACATGATTCATATAGAATTTGACACCACTAAGTGATTTGGAGGAGCAGAAAAATATGTTTAGACAGACCAAAACTCCAGTGTGCGAGATATTAATGGAGTTATCAACAATACTTAATTTTAAATTTATCATAATTCTGTATTGCATGTTCAATATCTCCGACTACAGTAAAATAAATATTGCGTTTATGTTGCTTGGATGCTGACCTTTGAATCTAGGATTCATCTCAGCCATTTTTTAGTTTGAAGAGGATTTCATCCACTGTCACTTAAAGAGGAGTATGATCAATAAACTAAAGTCATGTGTAGAATTAATGCTGTTTTCAAGCGAGTCTTGGGCATTGTCATGTTAAACAATGGTGCTCACTGATCCGTTCGGGGAAATCTAATCCAGGTGTTTTTTTTAAACACCACGTGATAATAAATCACAAGACTACTTGTCAGCGGTGTGGTTTAACATCGTTCACATGCAAGTTACAGCATGATTTACACATCTCTTTTTTAGGCTTGTTGACAGCACTTTTTTCTGCTTATTGTGCAGTTAGGTTTTATATTATGTTGTGATTGTGTCTACTGATAAAATCAGACACAATCCTAAGTAAATTTGATATGTCAGCAGTGGTGTACTTTGTGTGAATCTTGATCAATTTCAGATTGTGCTTTGGCTCGGTGCTTTTGAGTTGAAGAGGAAGGGTGTTTAGTGCTGTTTAGCTGGGCTTTCCAGAGATTTATGTTGCTGCAGTGCATAGGATGGCATTTGTTGATAAATATACATCACACAGGAATACGTGCAATCCAGTTTAATTTCTTATTCTTGATTCAGTGAAAGTCATTAGTCACATATACGGTATAATGATTTAGCTCTTACATTTTATTTAATGTAAAAAACATTAAATATTAATATTTGTTTATCACATTTCAGAGTGAGCCTTGCCAGCTCAACGTTAGTTACTGGACCCTACATGGACTGTGGTAAGAGTGTGGATTTTAATCTTAAATATCACCCTCATGTGTTTTTGACAAGTCCTTTTACCTTTAGGAGATGAGATGTAAACAATCATGCAGCCTGTGTTTTCCACTCTAACAAAGCTCCCTAATTTGAAACAATATTTCATATAAGCAATAGGGATGTAAAGGTATATATTTTTGCATAGAACTGTCATAGATTTAGATACACAGATTCAAGTGTCATCAAAAGGAAACCCCTGACAAATAGCTCTTCATTTTGCTAAATTTGTATGTAATTTTTCTGTGTAATCTCTCTGTGTTTCAGGCCTGATAAAGGGGAATTCTGTAATTCTTCCTGGCATTTCAACTCTACTGAAATTGAGGTACAGCACTTCTCCAGTCAATCTTTATAACACTACAGATGTACAGAACTAGGATAACCCAGAAATAAAACATTTCCTTTGAATATTAAGATATTGGTTGTGTAGTACTGAAGCTATTTCGAAAAGGTGAATAAATTAATATTTTACTCCCTTTGCAACTCAAAATGAACCTTGTTTTAATGTATAAAGTAAATCTTTTTTGGTGTGTTTTTTTTCTCAGGATCTGATCCCAGACATGAAGAAGGTTTGGCCAGACCTGCTTAATCCTTCTTCTTTTCACTTCTGGTATGCGTCTCATACTTTAAGTCAGCATGTTTTTAGTGAAATAGTTGTTTTTTGGGGCTTAGTTTTGGTTACAACTTGTCAATAATTTAACACATTTATTATTCTTATTACTATTATTATATTATTACTCCTAGAAGTCATTCAAAAGTAATAAAAGGGAACATTCCACTGCATTTGTTAACATGTAGATGGTTTCAGTTATTGATTTTAAATCCAATCCTAGGTTCTTCAGGTTGTGTTAATTTGATATTGCTTTTATATATAATATTATTGCTTTTACGTTAGTAAAACTGGGTTATTGCAGTGGTGTTCCATATCGTCTCATTTATGGTGAATTTTTTGACACCGGTGGAAAAAATTTATATATCAAATGATGACGTCATTTAACTGAGCCCGCCCTGTGCAGTGCGAGGCTGGCGCTATGTGCTACTGCTTCTTGTAGTGGTTTGATAACCGCCATTAAAAGAAAAGGGAAGCTGGTCAGCTGGTTCACAGTCTGGACTGAACTGAATTTCACAGAATTGGCTGATATCTGCAAGAAGGGAGAAATATGCCGTAGTGATTTGGTCGCTGTAGCTCCCGTATCCGCCATTACCTTGTTCCGTGGAGCTCCTCTCCACACAAACAGAATGAACCGGTCACTGTCAGCCATGGCGATAAAACTGCCTGAAACACTGAAGTCTTCCCAGATGAATAACTCGAAGCTTAGCACAAGGCACAGGACCACCGATATACATGAAACTGAACATTTTCTGTCCGTGTTGTCTGCACCCGGTTGATTGCAGGCGCAAGGATACCACCGCTGCTCAGGAACATAGAGAAGAAGCTAGCTAGCTTTAGCTAGTCAAGTCCGCTAAGTCTTGAACATTTAAATAAATCAGTGGAAGCGAGAATTGAATGTGCTTATCGTTCTGTGTCCCGAATCACAATTCTTATAGAAAAAAAAGAATCTTCGCTCACTGTTGGTAAAGTAAACCAAACGGCGCTGCGGGAGGGGTAGAGACACGGGTGGGGGGAGGTATAGTTGCTAAAAACCAAAACACTGACAGGAAGAAATTAAATTTCAGTTCCTGATCATTAGGAAGTGAGCACAAGCTTTTACTTTTTTGCATGGATTTTTTACAAGACATATTTTGGTATCTAGCAGGGAGATTTTATTTATGTAACAAGATTATTAGTTTTGCACATGTTTGAATGCTTAAAAAGTGTGATGGGGAGACACGTTTTAAAATCTTATAAAACCGTTTTGTTGAGCCACAGCAGTTTGTTTCATTTTTGTATTTACTGCAATCTGGAATTGTGAGTTAGATTTAGTTTTATGGGATAAAACCAAATTGATAAGAAAAGTGTTTTGTTCTGAAAATGTCCATATTATTATCAAAACTGAAGAAAATGTCTGGTAAAATGTTATAGTATTAACTTTCAGTTCTGCATGTTTTAGTTTTTGGTTTATTAGTTAAATGTATTTCCTTCTGCAACAGGAAGTACGAGTGGTCTAAACATGGAACATGTGCAGCAGAAGCTGCTTCGCTGAATAGTCAACACAAGTATTTCAGCAAGGCACTGGAATTTTACCAGAAGGTGGATTTGAACAGGTAATGTTAGTTACACATTCTTTCACACACACCTGCATGGACATACCTGCCTCACATGCAGGCTTTGTCATTTTGAACATTTCTGTATCTAGACCTTTGTACTGTGGTGATTTATAGGAATTATGTTTACTCTCCATGTTTGTTGCCTGGTGTTTCCCTTATTTTATGTTTTTTTTTTGTGGTAAAACCCAACATTTAAGTGAAGATCTGTAATGTTTTATTGCAGCATGCTGCAGAAGGCTAACATTATCCCTTCTGACAAATACTACACTGTAAGTTTATCTATTGCACTGGATTTATGAACAGCAGTTTATGAAACTACATTCTGTCATAACAGTAATATTTTCTGTGACTTTTGCAGTTTTCAGATATTGAGCAAGCGATGGAAAATTTCTATGGCGTGAAACCTAAGATCCAATGTTTGCATCCATCAATGGTATAAACAGCTTTTTTTCTTTAAACAATTCAACATATTTGTATTTTCCTGTTTGTAAAGTTTATGGAACTTCTGTTAGACAATAATTATGTTTACTGTTTTTCTTTTTGTTTGTTTGTTGACAGAACTCTGAGTTCCAGACTTTGGGACAGATTGAGATTTGTTTTGATGCCGACTTCGCTCTGCAAGACTGTGAGAAACATTTTGCCACTAATACTCTTTCAAGAGGACAGTGGGACCAAAACAAATCATCTGGACTCAGCGTGTGTTCTCCTGACATACCAGTTTATTACCCTCCTAATTCTTAAATGCAAACATATTCAAAGTGGGGAACTAGGCCTGTCACGATAACAAATTTTGCTGAGCGAATTTTGCTAATTGTCTCAAAAATTATTGCGATAAACGATAATATTGTTTGAAGACCTTTGTACATTGATTTAATGAAAATGACGTAATAATGCATGCAATTTTCTTCCAAAGAAAGATACACTTTATTTTCAAAAGAACACTTAACGCTGGAACTGCTAAACAAAATAAAACAACCAAAAACAAAAATAAAATGGATTCTCACTCTCCATTAACAAAAAATGCACTTGAATAAAAACTAAACATCATAAAGCCAATGTGGAAATAAATACTGCATTCAACCAAAAGAGTTCAGATTATGAAGTCTGTATACTATATTGCCCTTCAGTAATCAGTAGATTTAAATAGAGAAGATGGGCACATCTGGCTACCTGATGCAAACTGTAAGTTTATCTATTGCACTGGATTTATGAACAGCAGTTTATGAAACTACATTCTGTCATAACAGTAATATTTTCTGTGACTTTTGCAGTTTTCAGATATTGAGCAAGCGATGGAAAATTTCTATGGCGTGAAACCTAAGATCCAATGTTTGCATCCATCAATGGTATAAACAGCTTTTTTTCTTTAAACAATTCAACATATTTGTATTTTCCTCAGTAATCAGTAGATTTAAATAGAGAAGATGGGCACATCTGGCTACCTGATGCAATAGTTCACACTACACGATTTTTTGCCCAGGTTTTCCCCTTAAGGTTCTAAGATTGTCGCTTGCGATTTTGTAACCGATCATCCTGTGGTGTGTGGTGTGTTACGGTAGATCATCGAGGCCGCTCCAATCCAAATCAGGGGTTTTCCCCGACTGGGAGCGAGAACGCAGCCTGTTGAATGTGACAGGTAGCCAATCAGAAAGTGCGGATTCTCCTCTGTGCTTTCTGAGGGGAAAGGCGCAACCCGAAGTCCAGCAGACATTGGAGATGATATGTGGAAAAAACATGAAATATGCAACTCTTTGCATATTTCATGCAAAGAATATTTGCACGGTATGAAATATTCAACATTTCATGCAAAGAATATAAAAATGACAAGGGGAGGAGTTGGAGCGAAATTGCTACCGCAGTTGTTAAACCTGGTAACTTTTCAGCTGTTCTTCGTTAACGTGACATAAATAGGTTGTAATGATTTTCATTTAGTCAGGACTTTACGCTGACACTAGCCACATGCATTGCAGGTAGATTGTAGTAAAGCATTGATTAATGCCTGGTTTTAAAATTAGTTAACTGGACTTGAAGCCATTATTTTGTGCCCATTGTTGGCCAACACACGGTACGATCGAACCCGATCAGACCGTTATACCTAGGATTTCTGTCGGCTAATGTGTGGTCTCTCAGGTTTAGAAAATGGACCGACAACTCTAAGATCGTATAGTGTGCGCTGGGCATTACACTATGAGGAAGGGAGGATAATTAAAAGGAGGTCGATAGTATCGTGCGATTAATTGATTTATTGTTTATCGCGACAGGCCTAGAACTATTGCTCACTAAAAACCTTCTTTTACCTTTTTATGGACAAAAATAGTTCGTTTTTGTTTGTAAATGGATCGTAATTTAGCATGTACACTAATAAACAACACATTTCACCTTGTTTAGTATTCACATTTAACAATTTTGAGTTTCTGTCAGGTTTACAAATATAATTAGTTGCACATTTTGAGGAATGCTTGAATTCAAGTTGGCTAAAACCACAATGCTGTTTGCATATACAGCAAAAAATTAAAAACACTCATGGAAACTAAAATGTTCAGTTTAGTACAGTCAGTTTTCAGAGGAAACCCCTTATACTGAAAATGTTTCTAAGGATTTATTAGGTTTACTTGATGATAGACTTTATTTGTTTATGAGAATTCAGGTCTGAGCCCATGAAGACACTGATAATTACTGATAACTAGGGACACAAAAATAGAAAGTTGTGTGTTACCAGCAACTTTATATTGCTGAATACTGTGGGAAATATAATACTCCATAGTCTGAGCTAATTGGATCATATAGACGTTGAAGAAAAATAGCCCAAACTTAAAGCCTTGAGGTACTCCACATGGGATTTTTGCTTGCCCTGATTTATTATCACCAAATGGCACAAAGTAGTTCAAGTCTGCCAAAGAGGTTCACACTTGTTTTGCACTGTAACATATATCCTGCTTAGTTTGAGAATTTTATGATCCCTTGTTTTGAACACCTACATCCAGTAAAACCAAAACAGGCTTTTTGATTTGTTGTTAAAACGCATCCCATTCAAATCCTGTTGTGTATTTTTTCTTATTTTGTTAACTGGTATAGTCTTGATCTAGGGCAGTTTGCAAGGTTTTACTTTGTCCTGGGGGATGAAAATGGCCTTTACTTTAAAGTGCCTTACTTTGTAACTTCTTTGTCATTTATTTGACCTTTCTGATGATTGTTCTGCCTTTTGAATTTTTGCCAAGTATATGAAATGGTACTCTAAAATGTTAAATAAACATGGACCTCCTGTGATTATTTTTAATTATCTGTTCTCTCAGGTTATGTTTATGTGTAGCAAACTGATTGCTTGATGTTAAATAACATTTTCTGCTGTCAAATGTCCTAAAATTAGCAACTGAACAATGCTGTAAGTTCTCATTTTTAATATGAATAAATCTATCATTTTGATTCTCACTGGTGTCATCAACCCTTTTGTTTTATACAATGTTTTTTAAATGCAGAATAAATAGGAATTTATAAATACAATTTGCTGGGAAAACACTGTAAAACAATTTCACAAAATTATGTGACAGGGTGTTAACAGTTTTTTTTTTCTTTTAGCAGTGTGATCCAGCATAGATACACTGGTATATTTGAGGCTGTCTGTCTCACAGTCTGGCTGTGGGGTATAAATATTAATGTTGTGATCTCCTTACAGAGCCTTAATCCCACTAGGACAAAGACATCACTCCATAATCCTGAATCTCCGCCCACAGCAGATTGACTGAACACATTTGATTACATTTTCCAATAGTCCTAAAATGCCCCAAAAAACTGTGTACCTGATGTGACCAAAGCGTGGCCCAGATTCAGCCAAACATGTGAAAACCGCACTGTGATTTCTGTGTCCTGGAAGTGTTTGCAGCCCTGTGTGTGTTTGAAATGAACTTTAGAGAAATTTAACCTTAGGTCAGCCGCAGACAGTTAACCCCTGTAGCAGTCCTCATTTGCCCCCAGCTCCCATCAACGTGGCCCTGTATCACTGCTTCTTTCTGAGGTTATGTAACACTGCAGCCCTGCAAAAGCTGCTGATGTGACAGATTCAAATTCCAACACAAACACACACATGCTTAGTGATCAGAACAGATCATGCTGTTCCCCTTGTGACTGCTGGCCTCATTTGTGTCATCATTATTGGCTGCTGTACTCTACCTTTTATATTGAATTCTAATGCCGTCGTATTTTTGCATGTTGACATGTTGCTGTCTCGTTATAAAAATACGCTTTCTAAATCTGTGAGTGCGGATGCTGCAAAGGAGAAAAGGCAGCCAGGGAGAGGTTGCAGGTTTGCACCATGTGACCTCACCAGCTGTTGCTGTGTGCTGTTGGGAAAGACAGGAGGTGAAAGGGAGGGAGACAAATGGGGAGGGGTCGGTGAGCTTCCCTGTGGCGCACAATGTGACTGGTGACAATCCCTTGTTTCGCAAAGAGGGTGAGAGAGAGAGGGAGAAAGATAGAGGAGAGCGGAAGATAAACACAAACATGCACAGGTAGAGATGTGAGAAGGGAGCTGCACGCACTCTCCTGATTCAGCGGAAGGGATTTATTCGTCACCTCTACCCCTGCAGCCTTTTACGCAGCGAGCCTGCTGCAAAACACACAGGGCAATCCTAAGCCAAGCAGCAGTCATCAATCCGCTGCGTGGATTAACAGCTCTCGTACAACTCGCTTTCAGTTGCTGGGTTCCCGCCGAAGCTGAGATCCACCAGCGGAGAGCGCAGAGGATGGAGACACCACAGAGCGACCGCTGCATTGAGGATGCGCCAACAGGGAAACTGCGGGACAAATAGGGAGCCTAAAAGAAGAGCCGTGTGTTACTGCGCGTCTGTCTTGGGGAGCCCCCCTCCTCCTACATGGAGATGTTCAGCATTATGGGATAGATGCGCCGGTTTGATCGTCGCCATGGATACAAGCACGCGTAAATTTACAGTGCGGAGATGGTTTTCCATCTACCTAAAGAACAAAGCAGCGCGGAACAAGAACAGTGCCGGGTTCTGTCAGCTGGAGGTTAGTCGTTTTATCAACTGGGCGTTTTTTTTTTTTTAAGGTCTGATCAGACACCAGAGGCATGCACGTGTGAAAGCAGCTGCATCACTATTGGGATCTGTGTATGTGTGTTGGGTGTGTGTACTGATGTGTGGAGCTGGACAGGCAATATCCCAAAACATAAACACAGACAGCTGACCCACAGCTCACTGGTGTGAAAAGTGTTGCAGAATTATTCCGAAAGCAGTGCTAGTTTTTGCCCTTCTCTCTGTCTGCCAAGAACCAAAGCCTGAGGCCCACAGGAGATGTGTTTTGGCAGAGAGAGGGTGTGTGAGGCTGGGTGTAGGACACACTGTCATACAGGGAAACACAAAGCAGAGGCAGGCAGGTTGGTCAATACATGGATCTAGACAGATTGATTCAGTTGACAGCCACAGCAGTGGAGTTCTATTTATAACCCAAACACACCAGCAGGGTCACAGTGTGAGATGTCCAGCTCACCTGCCTACATGCCTGAGCTGTAAATGCAGTAAAACATTCTCCAAGACCTCCTATTGTGAATGCTGCTAGATCAGCTTGAGTGATCATTTGATTATTGTTTGAGTGACTGTGTAGCTCTCTGGATGATAGTTGCTGCCCTCCATAATGACAAATATTCATGAACATTAAACTTTACATTTTGTCATGTTAAAACCACAGACTGAAAGTATTTTATTAAGTTTTTTAGCAATCAACCGTTCAATGATATGAGATCAAAACTTAACTTTGAAGTTTCCATGCAAAACGTGTGTGAATGCTTTTCTTTAGCACGCAAAGGGAACTTGGTCAGAGTTTATGGAAAGACAGAAAGAGTCCTGAATGGAAATCTGTTGAAGGCTGCAAAAGACTTGAGATTGCCACAGAGGTTTGCATTGTACACCATTGTCCCCCTTCTTTATTCTGAATACTCCTAAGCATGGTACAATTAAACAGTTTTTTTTTTTACAGAAGTCATCTCTTACTATGTGATAGAAAACTAACACTACACATCACTACTGAAACACCTTTCTCCCAACATAGTGATGGCAGTATCATGCTGCAACTGTAAGCTATAATGCTGCAAGTAAACTTGTTAGAGACTGCCAAAGATTTATAACTGAGGTGGAAGGAGGTTCCTCACCTAGGAGACACCAAACACATGGGTACAATGAAATAGTTTAGATCACAGCATCTTTGAATATTAAAATGGAATTGAATAATGAAGCTAGTTTAGAATCTGGGGCAAAGTAGTTGCTGCTCACAGACTGCTTTCTATCCAAACTATTGAATTATTATGGCATAATCTGGTAGACACCTACATACACTGAATGACTTTTATATAAACTTATTTGAGCCAGAGGTGTTATTAGTGCTTCCTGTTGCTTTTTTGTTATGGGGTATGGGGAAAATCTGCATAGGCTTCATGTTCAATTTGATATTTTTTTCATTGACTCGTGCCTTAAAACTAATATGATGAAAATCTTCATGTAACACAGAAACACTGCATGACGAACTTAATGAATGCTAGTTGAGAATGAATAGCAAGCTGAATGCCAAGCTAACATTAAACGGCCTTTGTCTCTTTGTGCTGACAAATATCCCAATGGAGATATAAACAATTAAAAAAATAGTCATACTCAAAATTGCCTTAAATCTACATTCTACATTTTAAGCTGTATGTGACCCTTCCTGTGCACTTCAGGGGAAGCCAAAAGGAAATCCATTTGGATTTATCAACTGTTACCTCAGTAAATATTTTTCTAATGAATGTTTGGTCTCAGATTCAATATATTGCAAAATGAGAGAGAAGATCTATAAAGAGATCTGTGTATTACAGAACTCTTTATTGAGAACTAGAGAACAATGCTAGATTGCTTTGGGGCAAGACTTCCATTAACAAAATGCTGAAACCATTTTTAGTGTCCAAAATCAAATCCATTCCCTGTTTGTGCTTGTCCAGTTTCAATAAATCAATTGACTAAGAGCTGGATGTTTGGCTTAAAAGCTGCTGTGCCAAAAGCCTCCTGGGTAATCGCACACTCTAACACTTAGATGAATATTCTTTTTGGAAACACATTCGTTTCCCTTTTAAAAACTGGGCAGCTTTTATACATTGCACATGGTTTTCCATTTTTTCTGTCAGAAGATATTCTTATGAATTAGACACAGACATGTCTCACTGACACTGGCTTAACCTCTTGTATTGGTCGGCTAAAACTGTGAATTAAGTTTAACGATCAAATATAAAACAAGTTAAGGAGCTGTTTAACCAAATTCATTTCATGCAAGATTTGTTACTTCTCTGACAAAGTCATTATGGTGATTTATTGAACTTTCACACGTTTACTGTTGCAAGCTTGTGAGTTACAACAGAAGTAATTTATTATAATGTATTATCATGCAAACAAACAAACACATTTTTTAAATGAGTGTGCTTAAGTTTATAATCCCATCTGGAACAAATAGCTTTAACTTTAATTAATATGATCTGTCATTAAATATATTTACATTTCAGCAAAAGTCTGGAAAGATGCTATTTCTTTTAAGTCAGTAATTAGCAAGAAATAAGTCTTAAAACCATCTGAAACAGTAAAAACATGGAACATTTGTAATAATTTCTTAAGTGATTGCATTTATTTGTATTTTGTATTTGTATCTAACATGATGCATGTTTTTGGTTACTGGAGATTATTACAGCAAATGATGTTTGTTCTGTCAGAGCCTAAATAAACCCAGTACAAAGGTAGCATTAGAGTAGTTTGCTGTCCTGGCAGAAACTGATCTCACAGTTTTATTTCCTGCTTTATTGGAATTTTAAACGCTTCTCTTGTTAGTAATTAGCATGAGAATGGTTATTATTCCTGTAGTAAACTGCAGTATATTTATTGCAGCACATTATTCAGCCTCTTATGACAATAGAAAATTGGTTGTCTCAGCAACAGATGTGTAAAATGCTGCCGAGCCGCTGGTGGTCAAGCCTACCGGGGATTAGCAGGGCAGAGACCCAAAGAGCCAACAGAAGGCATCCTAGAAGTTGGCCCACCACCAGCAGGGAAAAGAGTTGATGTTGTGTTCAATGTAAGCTAGTTGGCAGGCATAGATGGAGACCTGGGCATTCTAATTTTATTACAATTAGGCATTTGGGAGAGATAAATGTACAGTGCTGAGAAAAACATATTTGCTCCTCATAGATTTCTTCTGGTTGTGCTTGAATGCCACTCCTAATTGTTAGATATCATCAAGCAAATTGTAATATTGATGACAATGATCTACTTCACAGAAGCAAGGTCACCCTTAAAATACTGAGAAAAACCTAAATACATTTGAATGGCCTAGCCAAAGTCTAGAATTTAATCAAATTCAGAAAGGCCTTAAATACATTGTTATGTCTCAAAAACCCTCCAATGGAAATGAATTAAAACATTTCTGCAAAGGAGATTGGCACAATATTCCTCAGTGTTGATATTAAAGACTCATTGTCAGATATCACAAACCCTTGATCGATGTCAGCTGTTGCTGCCATGGCAACAAGGTTTTAGGTGTACCTGTTCACATAGGGCTGGGTTGGTTTTTCCCCTTAATGAATAAAATCATCATTTGAAACCTGTTTTTTGTATTTACTCAATGTAAATGCAATAGTGAAACCTGTTTGATAAGCTGAAAAAAAAGCAAAAACAATAACTATATCAGGGGGCAAACACTTTTTCACATCACTTTAAACTGATAAAGTGATGGTTGCGAGAAGCCTCTGAATAATTTAAAAAATGTAAATATTACTAATTAATAACTTGGGCCTTTTCTGTATCCATTTAGTTTAGAGTTTACCCTCTTTCTGTCTTGTCAAGCTGTTGAACTTTTGAATGAATAAATAAAGTGCAAATGATGATATCTGCATTTCTTTTCTCAGGATGACAGTGTACTTAAAGAGATTGACATCAGCCACCATGTTAAGGAAGGCTGTGAAAAAGCAGACCCGTCTCAGTTCCAGTTATTGAAGGTGCTCGGACAAGGATCCTATGGAAAGGTACTAAAACATGATACAGTAACTGATACCTTGAAACAGGAAACATTTGAAATTCTAGGAAGAAAAGGTGATTTTGGATAATGTATCATGATCCCTTAAAGACATTCTGAAGGTCATTAATAAAAGTAGCTTAATGTGTGTCAAATGTTTAGATTTGGAGTGTTATACAAAAAGTGGACAATTATTTTGTTTAATTGAAAAAGAACTACAGTTAGAGAAACTATGAACATAAATTTGGAAAAAGATTATAATATCTGGGTTTTATATATATATATTTAATTCTTTCTCTTTCCATGTCAAAACATAAAAAATAAATTAAACTAAATATACACAAAACATACACAACACAGAGAAAAATGAGAAAAAGGGTTATGATCTTTCTTTTGACTGGAGTGTGGGTGTGCTTGTATGTGTGTTTATTCACCAGCAAGTCATCTGCTAATGATAAGCCTCCCATTTCCAATTATCTGTAGATTAGCTCCCTTGACAACAGCTTCATAGACCACTAGGCTTATTTAAATGAACAGAAGAACACAGGCTCACTTGATTAGAGGTCTGCATTAGCCAAACATTCAACCCTGGCAGTCATTGGCAAGCGGATGCTGTTTACAAAGCTGTGAGCAGACAATTGAGGTCGAGTCTCAGTGTGGCCTGGATTGCCTGCTTACATGGCTCAGTGTACTGCTGTCCTTTGACAGACCTTGTTTAAATCATAGCTGTTGCAGCTCCAAGACAGCAATTTACATTTCTGTTTGCAAAACACGATGGAAGCAAATGACCTTCAAGTTTGCAACCTACAAATTTTAGGCTAATGTAGATTGTATTCCAATTAACATTCTGGCAACAGCTTTGATTTTTATGTTTTATGTGCTTAAAAATGCTATATTCATCTTTTATGAAACGTTAGGAACAGTATGACTACCATAAGGTAACTTGTAACATGTGCTATTTATTTCTAGGTGTTCCTGGTTAGAAAGATCAGAGGGGTGGACAGAGGACAGCTCTACGCCATGAAGGTCCTGAAAAAAGCCACTCTAAAAGGTGATACAATGAAACTCAATGAGTGAACACACATATAAGCTGTACAGAAACATCAACTCTAAGTCTTGGTTTATTTATTCACATGTAATTTAAAATAACAACTTACCTATTTATTTTGTTGCATGGCTAGGTCACTATATGCATTGCATTCCAAAATGTCTCTATTATGGAGGTGCTAATATATCAAGATTAAAAGAGGTTTTGTGTGTAAATTATTTTATTTATATGGCTGTTTGATTTCTAAATGTACATGCCCTACATACAAGGGATTTGGTGTAAAACAGGTTAGTTCGTACTCTTACTGAGAAAAACATTTTTTAACATCTGCTGGGATTAACATGAACTAGAGTGAAGCAGGTTCAGATGTCATGTGCTAATCTATAGAGTTTTTGTACAAGATTTAATCCTCTTTACCCACACCCTGAAACTGGAAGAATCACAATCTCATCCTGTCAAGGAGAGAGATGCTGGAGTATAGAGGTTGTCTTAATTTGCACAGGAGGAAGTTCACTTTACAGTGGCCAGTTAGGAAGATACTTGGTTTGTACTATGTTCAACTACATACAGAAATCTGTCAACTATGTAATAAGTAATCAGGACATGGCTGTAAATATTTAGAACTATTTGCTGCATGTTGAAGAGTAAAATGAGCTTCTGTTGTTTCTGATTATAATTCTGCAACTCCGTAGCAATATGGAAGTTCCTTCATTGTATTTTGTGTTACTTCAATACTCAGAAGCTTTTTACTAGGCTTTTGGAGCAGAATGTCTGCTTTAGCGCTAGGGATTTGTTTTCATCACAGAGGCATTCTGTAAATTGAATTATGTGCGTCAGCGTTCATCTGATGTAATATACAGTTTTAAAAAAAAATTTTTTTAAAGCATGTCTCAGCAACTTGAGTATAATGATATTGATAGAAAACAAATAAATTTTTCAGTTTTTATTGTCAGTTTTCAGCTTTGTTTTGCTGTCTTTATGTAATCCAAATTTTCTGATTTAAGATTTAGCAACATTAGATTTTGAGATATTTCTACTTTCTGTCGGGAGAACAATTTTTGACTATTTCGTAATTTTTTACAACTTTGAGCAAACTCAATAATCTTTTACGTTTGAAAAATTTATCTTATGTGGAATCACATGCCTTTTGATTACTAAATGCTTTATTATTTATATAAAGAAGTCTGCAGCACGTTAAAATAGATAGAAGACACTAAAGAATGTTTTAAACATTTTTTCACCCCAATTATTTCATGTTAACATTCTGTTTTTGTGATTTTGAAAAAAAATCACATTAACTGTCAATTGCATTAAATGTCAATGAGTCAATGAAGTATTTAGTAATATTGACGAATTTAGAGATATTTACAATTCAGTTAATGACATTATTTCCTGTCTTTAGTGCGGGATCGAGTCCGATCAAAGATGGAAAGAGACATTCTGGCAGAAGTTAATCACCCTTTTATTGTTAAACTCCACTATGGTAAGTTGAATATTGTACTTCTGCAGCTTTACTTTTTGTACTTGCTAGAGAAATAATTTAAAACCTAAATATTGTGCATAGTGAGAAGAAAATGTGTCAATCATAGTTTTGCACTGTGGTAAATACTTAATAAATACTTCCATTTAGGAAGGACATACAGTTGCATCTGAATAAGTCAGAATAATCAAAACACTTCGCTAATTTAGCGACTCAGTTTAAAAACAGTAAACTCATATGACATAGATAGGTACATATTTCTACTAATCTACCTAATCCTCAAAATTAAGTAGAATTCCATTTTAATACCAAAATGTCAGTGTACTGAGAAGTATATCACTGTATTTTATAGTACATGCACACAAAATTTGTCAGGAAACCTGATATTATTCCATCTGGCTCACATATGTTTTCAAACTCTAATTTTGGCTGCTGTGAGATTTCAATGGATAATTTGAGTCATCAGGGATGCTAAAAGTAAAATAATTCAGAAAACATTCTGATTAACATTCATTTTCTTCATGAGAAAAAAAAAGTCTTTTATCCATTAAATACTTTATCACAGTGCAAACATGCAGAGAACTTGCAATAATTTCTTAAGATTACATCCTCAAAATGAAAAAGAGTGTAATAAATTTACAATAATGAAAGCTCAATGTGTGTTGTGAAACTTGTACATCTGTGTTTGTGTTTAGCCTTTCAGACAGAAGGAAAGCTTTATTTGATCCTGGACTTCCTTAGAGGTGGAGATCTTTTCACTCGCCTATCCAAGGAGGTGGGCTTGCAAACAGTTTCCTGAAATAGAAAAAAAATACCAATAAACACAACATCTATTTGAAATTACCTAGGTTTAATTTTGGGAGTATTTTCATATAACACCTTCAGTTTCTGAGGTCAAAATCTTTTCAGTTTCTTGAAACCATTTTGAGTTAAGTAAGCAGATTTTTTAACTTGAAAACCAGGAACAATTGTCGGAGTGCAATAAAAGAACAAATATATGTATTAAAATGTTACAAAGTCAACCTTATGGCACTGCAGCAATTCACTTTTCTTACCACTTTAGGTCATTATTAACACGTCTAATTAATTTATTTTCTACTTGTACCCCAATGTACTGTTACTACATATTCTTTATTTGCTTAGGTAATGTTTACAGAGGAGGATGTGAAGTTTTACCTTGCAGAGTTGGCCCTGGCCCTGGACCATCTACACAGTCTGGGGATAATCTACAGAGACCTTAAGCCGGAAAAGTACGTAACATACACTATAAAAGCTTAATTTCCTATGGATGTTTATTTAGCTAAATCTTAGTGTTGTTTGTCTTTTTTATCAGTATTCTCCTGGATGAGGAGGGACACATAAAGATCACAGGTCAGAATATACAGCTGTAAACAATCTTTAATCTTTGAATGTTTTTTTTTTCTGTCCATATTTGTCTTACTTTGCATCTGTGTTTCCGCTCAGACTTCGGACTGAGTAAGGAAGCCATTGACCATGATAAACGAGCATACTCTTTCTGTGGGACCATTGAGTACATGGCTCCTGAGGTCGTAAACAGGAGAGGACACACACAAAGTGCTGACTGGTGGTCCTTTGGGGTCCTGATGGTGAGAATTATTCATTTAAACACACAAATATTAATAGCGAGAGTATATGTTTGCTTTCACTACCTCAGATTGAAGTGCTACTTGTTACTTGTGTGGAATGATAATAGACTTCAAACAACTTACATACAGTAGGACAGACTTACGTCAGTAATAATGTAGAACTGGTGTGACTTCCTCATTTCAGTTTCCTATTACAGTGAAAATGCTCAGTTACAAAAGTGTTGCAAAAGGATTCACACTTTTTCATGCTTTGGGACATTATAAACACAAATCTTTACTTCATTAGGATTTTTATTTGATAGACCAACACAAAGGTTTTCACAATTAAAATTCAGTAAAATGCATTTTAAACATGCATTGTATTTGTGACCCCCTCAACCATAAATTAAATGAAGTCTGACCAATTCCCTTATAGGTGGAATGTTATGCAAAAGTGAAATTTTTTTGAGTACTTAACTGTTAAATCTAGTCAACCAGTGTGTAAGTTACTTTAAATATAAATACAGTTGTTTTGCGATGTTTTATTAAAGAACACTGCCAAACAGAATCATGAAGCCCAAGGAACAGACCAAACAGATTTTTTAGATGCTCCCAAAGACACAAGGTGTCAGACGAGGTTCAACTTGGAGTGGGAAATAACACCTAAAATGCAGCAGAACTAAAATAGAATAGTTTAGATTAGAAGAGAGAATGATCTAGGGTCTAGACAAAGCAGCACTCAAAAGCTGGTTTTCACAGACATCCTCAGTTAAAAATGAGCCCGTCCATCCATCCATCCATCCATCCATCCATCCATCCATCCATCCATCCATCCATCCATCCATCCATCCATCCATCCATCCATCCATCCATCCATCCATCCATCCATCCATCCATCCATCCATCCATCCATCCATCCATCCATCCATCCATCCCTCCCTCCCTCCCAGCTGCCTTTTTAACTATTTTCACACAGAACAATGAAGTGTTTTCAGACATATCGTCTATTATTCATGTGTTTAATTTGGGTTAAAGTGTTTGCAGACTGTTTGGTTAGTGACAAATAACTTGTGACCATAATTAAAGGCTGATCTGTAGCTCAACAGAGAAATTGACAGACTTGGCTTTTGGCTGAACTCTCTCTTCACAACAACACAGAATCATAACATTTCTACGCCCCAAACCCCCTGTCAATCTCCCTCTCGTATGCCCTCATAAATCTGAAAAATACTTTGAGGTCTCTTCCATTTTGAGACAGAAGTTTGCTTCTAACCTGGAGTTGGCAGTCTATTCTTTTCCAGAGGAGAACAATAGCCCCAGACTAAGAATTGTTGTTGTTTTTCAACTATTTCAGGTTCTTGTGAAAGTGTCTTTGGAATGTCTTTGCTTGATGAACCCAAGAGGACATAATCAAAAAATATTATGATCTTATTTACCTAGTGGTTCTTTTCTTTAAACATTCTTCCAGGAAATCCATAGTAAAACATTTTGTGGAGCTGGTTCTGTGGATCTTGATAGCATACAGTAGCAGTGGGTCATTTTCAAGGTTAAATAAATGTCAAATTCAGTTTAACATTTAACAATAGAAGCCAGACTTATAAAGAACCCCCAGAAAGCCACATGCAGTCTACATTTTATTAGATGAGTTACATGTTCTGACAATTTTTGTTCTGTTTTCCAGTTTGAAATGTTGACTGGATCTTTGCCATTCCAAGGAAAAGATCGGAAGGAAACAATGGCGCTTATTTTAAAGTAAGAACAAATATTTTCACATCTTCTGTCTCTTAAAATTGCTTAAACCTTTTCATTGAATAATTTCCAATTAACCTTGGGCAAAATTCATTCTATTCTAAAACAATTCAGTGTTTATTGACATTTAGTTGGTTTTCTTCTTGACTGGGTCCTATAATTGGATGTTAGGCCCTGTTCTTAAATTTAATAGTTATCATTTTCTCTATCATCTGTATGTTGCTATGTTGATTCTGTTTGTTAATATACTAACTGTCTATGTTTGTGTCTTGTCTGTTCAGGGCAAAGCTTGGAATGCCACAGTTCCTCAGCCCTGAAGTCCAAAGTTTATTGAGAGCACTCTTCAAGAGGAATCCTGCCAATCGTCTAGGTCTGCTGTTCAACAGCTTCGTACATAATTGATCTGTTAACACTAATGTGATGCATTAGTTTTGATTATATTTTAACCTATTTAAAATGAGCTATGGTCTAAAAATGAAGCCCTCTATCATTTAGTTTCAGTTTCCAAAGATGAGGAAACCATAAACCTACTGTAGACTCCAAAGGTGATATTTCACCTGATTATAGCCAATTCAGTCTCTGTTAATAGAGTCTGAGGGCGGTGGGGGTTGTGAGGGTATTCACTTGATTGTAGCCTGCAGTTCATTTTTAGTCAGCTGTCAAGCAAACAGGCATTAGAATGTGCATTTGGGATATTTTCCTCCATAGCTGTGATCATTTACATCTTTTTGTCAATCTGTGTGACTGACAGGAGCCGGACCAGACGGAGTGGAAGAAATTAAAAGACACCGCTTCTTTGCATCAATTGACTGGAATGTAAGTAAATTAGATTTACCACATTTTTTATGTGCTACAATATATGCCAACAACAAAGACGTTCTGTTATGTGCAAATGGTGTGAACATAGTCAAAATGAAGTAAAAGTTAGCAAGTAAAAACTCTCTTCTAACAACTTTTTGTGACTCATACTACAAAGCCTTGCGCTCAGAGTTTGCTCATGTCCATATGATCTGTCTTGGAAATTACCTGTGCTGTCAGCATGAAACCTTGACATCCTTTGCTTTGATCTGCGCTGCTTGAAAAGGATCATTCTCTGCAGTGTAATACTCCTTGCTCTGACTGAGATTCTCTTCAAGTAGTCTAATTAACCATGCTGCATCAAAACCGGAGATGCGGCATGGTAAGATTGTCTTTGGACAGTCTTACATCTACTAGGGAATAACATCAGAGTTGAAACTCACTGAGTAGCTTTACAATTTTGCATACATGAAATGCAAAGCACTTTTCAACTGTACAGGTACAGTGCTGTGAATCAGCACCAGTCCTCTTACAGATTTCTTCTTCTGTTTTAATCATAAAGTAAATTCTAATATCGCAAATTAATATGACAGTTAGTCACCCCTGTTAAATCACGAATTAACTGTGATTAACCACAGTTTGTTTTTAAATTTCACTCTCCACACCCAGTCCTGATTTATAATTGAATCAAGAAATAACTTAAACAGAACCTAACTTTTAACATCAACTAGGCTAAATGATAAAAATAGCAACGCATTATGTTCCGATTAAAAAAATAAAAATAAAGAAGAGACAAACAAAGTTATGGATCTACTTTTAAAATTAGAGCTGGTACCAAATAACTACTGTTGATTGAGATATTGGGAATATGCTGAAAATTGTGTCTAAAAATCCTCTGAAAGTCGTTTTCTTACCTTAGCAAATAAATAACTGAATTTGTCTTGTTTTTGTTTTTTTATGTTTATTTTGTTTGTTTATTTAATTTATGTCTTGTTTCCTGCTATATTGAAATCATTTAACTAACTTGTGATTGGAAATGGAAATCCACCATCTAGCTTTGTCAATAGTGATGCTGAATTTTTCTACAGAATCCACGATATTCTGCTTTCAGCATTTACTAATCTCTCTTCTCGTTCCTGTGCTCCTTATCACCTTCTGGTCATAACCTTCACTACCTTTCAGCCACATTTTTTTCCTATTTTCAGACAGTGTTTTCCAAAATAAGAGACTTGTGTTTTTCTCCACACCATTCAAATAAATCATCACTATCAGAGTGAGTGGTTTACCTGTTATTGTTTGTGATTATTAAATCTGTCTTAAAAATTTCATTCTTTCTTAAAGAGTTACTTCCATAATTCTATAAAGCAGACACAGCCTGTAGCCTGAAGAATATGAAATGCAGTGGGCTGCATCCCCACCTTAAATACAGCTTTGTAGTATTTGTGGCCTGTGTCAGGAATCTATTTTTACCCCAATGAGCCCAGACATACTCAACAGATGTTGCACTAGTGACACCTACAGGCCATAATCAATAATAACAGTTCACAGTGTTCAGTTTTCAACAGCCAGGATAATAAATGTGGGTTCTCTTTTTGTAGTATTAGATATTTAGAGTTTTGTAAATTACTTCATTTTGCTCCAATTACATTTCAGCACCACTTTCAGGACACTGTGTTACTGTTAAGTTGGTTCATGTTCTTCTTGATGATTGCTCTGTAGTTTACTCCATCTATCTTTACATCAACTCAGACCCTGTTGAAGAAAAACAGCCCATGGAGAAACCCACCACTATGTTTCCCTTATGTCTTTGATAACTATGTTGAGATACCAAAGACACATTGGCTGCTTCTTTGGTTAATGTTATCCTTGCCCAAGCTTAGCTTAGGTGGAGGAGCATGTCTTGTTTGGTGTGCAGCTGTACCTCTTTTCATTTTCAGATGGAGGATTCAATATTACGCTGTGAAAGGTTCTAAGCTTTGGAGATTGTTTTATAACCTGACTCTGCTCCTTAGTCATCATAATGCTGTTTGTTAACTAATGTGACCCAAGAAATGTCTGAGGCCTGTGTAGAGCAGTTGAATTCATACAAAGATTAAATTACACACTCTGTTTACAAATTTACATTTGAAAGCAGTTTGTTCCCCTGGATTTTATTTAGGGAAATCAAAGAAAAGCACAGTTTACAGAAAAGTTAAAGGGGTGTGAATACTTTAGTGTACAGTGCACTGTGAGACTGTGTTGTTATGAATATAATTCATAACAACATAGGTGGAATATAATTTATTTTCTTTGATGCTATGAACAGCAGTTTTCATGCTTCAAAAACAATTTCATCTGCTTACAGTAATGAGCTGCCGTCATAGTTTTTCACATCGTTATGTTTCTTTCTTTAGTAAAGCTGATTGCACTTGCTAATGTAACATTGTTGTTGTCTGGCTCTATAGAAGTTGTACAGGAAAGAGATGAGGCCTCCATTCAAACCGACTGTAGGAAGACCTGAAGACACTTTCCATTTTGATCCCGAGTTCACCTCCAGAACACCAACAGGTAACTCAGACCCAGGCATGAACATGCAGAGGCGACAACATACTCAAAATAAAACAATTCCATTATCATTTTGATTCAACTCTTGTTAGAAGTGTATTCATTGATAAAATAGATAGACAGATATATTTACCACAACTTGGGAATCTTTGTGTTTTGTTCTATCTCCAGATTCTCCAGGGATTCCTCCAAGTGCAAACACACATCAGTTGTTTCGTGGTTTCAGCTTTGTGGCCACTAATCAGACTCAAGAGGCTACTGTTGCTCCTGTCGTTCCTTCCCGGCAAGAAGTGAACATTAACCCCATAGCGCAAGTATGCAAAAATTTAGCAAAGCATCTCATGACAAAACAGTTTACACTTACTCACAATTTGACATATATAATTATATGTGATGCTAACTGACAGGTTATCTGATATTTTTATTTAAAATGACTAATAAAAATGACATGATGATCTCCAACAGCATATCCGCAGCAATGTGGCTTTCAAAGATACGTATGAACTGAAGGAAGAAGTCGAACAGTCAGGACCCTTTGTCCGCAAAAGATGTCTGCACAGAATTACTGCTGTGGAGTATTCAGTGAAGGTAGGAGAAACTGTTCATATGAACTTTTCACTGGGCTTTAGAAATGTGGAGGATAGTTTGTTTTGGCTACAAACAGGAAAACTAGCTCAAAATGTCCTGTTTTCATTTTCTAAAAAACTGCTTGCTGCAATGTAATTTATGAAAACATTACTTTTTGAAAAGTGGCTTTGATACAGACAACAATGTCCTTAGTTCATAGATAAAACATGTCATGAAATGTTGAAACCACTTACAAAATCACTGGCATTTCCATTCCATCCATTTACATCAGTTTGATGCATTTTTAGAAGTACCAAATAAAATATATCTCTAACATATTAAATAGCTGTATGTTTGTGCAGTTTATGACAAATTCTGTGTTCCTGTTTATTAAATCAGATTATTGACAGAGCCAAAAAAGATCCATCAGAGGAGATTGAAATCCTCTTACGATATGGACAGCATCCAAATATAATTACCTTGAGAGATGTAAGTAAAAACAAAAACATGATGAAAAGATAAAATGTCAAGCAGAGCTGCAGATTCTTTAATTTTCTGAATATTAACCTGACCTGTTTTTTTTTTTCATCTTAAATATGAATGTCCTCTTCACACCACATGTAGGTCTTTGACGATGGCCAATGTGTTTTCTTGGTTCTTGATGTAATGCGAGGAAATGAACTCCTGGACAAAGTTCTGAGGCTGCCAAATTTCACAGAGAGGGATGCATCAGACATTATCTGTACACTGACCAAAACTGTAGAGTATCTACACTCCCAGGGGGTAAGATGGCCTGTTATGAAACAATTATAAAAATTATTACTGTGGAAATACAGTACGTCCCACAATTATTGGCATGACTGGTGAAGGTTTGCACAAAAAATAAATTGCTCTTTCACTGTGTTGGCAAAATCACACACTAAAACATTTATTAAATCCACCATTATTTTCCTCATTCAATTTCCTCTTTGTATCATCAGACTATCTCCAAAATTTTAATTTCAAATTTTTACTTTCTTTTTCCCTGGGGTATAAAAAATGTCTCTCGTCTCAATTCATCAGGCTTGCTGGTAATTGTGGACAGTGCTGTGCTTATACCATAAAGTTATTGCGTCATCAGACAAATGATAAATATTAGTATGTCCAAGCACACCAAAAAGCATGCAGGCTGGTTGATGATTAGCTTTGTTCCAGGTTGTTCATCGAGACCTGAAACCCAGCAACATTCATTATGCTGATGAGGCTGGACTCCCAGAATCCATCAGGATATGCGACTTTGGTTTTGCTAAACAGCTCCGTGCTGAAAATGGCTTATTGATGACTCCATGTTACACAGCCACATTCATGGCTCCTGAGGTACCGTTATAACTGATCGGCACTGTAAAATATCTGCTATTTCCCCAACATTCAAACATGAGAAAACAAAGTGCTTAATGTGTATTTTGTGTGTTTAGGTTTTAAGGAAGCAGGGTTACGATGCAGCCTGTGACATCTGGAGCCTGGGGATCCTCCTATACACAATGATAGCTGGGTTAGTGCAAACTTTAAAAACAAGAAAACCGCTACTCCTGTCAGTGTTTAAAAATATAATTTATTGGTCTATTGTCAGTATTAAGCTTGTGCAATGTCATAATTCCTTGCCCATAATCCCACTGCTGCAGTCCTATAAATAACCTCCCCTGGAACAAAAGCAGTACAGACAATAAGAGAGAAGGTCAACCTGAGGACGATTCTCATTTCATCCCTTTTCCCATTCACCTTCTATGTTCTCTATTAGAGCTTTATAGTATCTACAAACTGTAAATATACATATTTCCCAAAGTGCTATCCAAAATAGTTTACTGTTTTTCTACTGATTTACCACGTTATTGAATAATTGTAGACTTCTCAATCTTGTTCAGTTTCAGCCCATTTGCCAGCAGCCCTAATGACACCGCAGAGGAGATTCTGGCTCAGATTGGAAGTGGGAAAGTTGTCATCACAGGAGGGAACTGGGACTTGGTGTCTGAAGCTGCCAAGGTTACATCTTAATGTTCTCTGACATATATTAAAAAAACAGTCTTTCTTTTGTTAAGATACTGATGCTGTCAAGTTATTCTAATATAACCTGTGTGTTATCTGACATTAATGTCCTGTTAATGTCTTTAACAGGACATTGTGATAAAGATGCTCCATGTGGATCCTCACCAGCGTCTTACTGCCCCACAGGTAGGATGCTTTGTTAAAATAAACTCCCCAACAATGAACAGGTAGTTAGTGTAGGTTCTAAACTCTTTTTTCTGTTAAGAAATGCAGAAAAATTGTAGTAAATAAACTGTAGTAATTTATTTACTACAATTTTAATAAGTTTATTTTACTTTCAATCAGAGCAGTATGCTGCACTTGCTGTGTGTTGCCGATGGTTTATGATGTTCTTTCTCAATGTTGTCATTCTAATTGTTATTAAATATGGACTGAAAATGGATTATCAGTTTTACTGCGATGCTCTCTAGGTTCTTCGGCACCCGTGGATTGTAGAGAAAGAGCAGCTTTCTGACAGACCTCTCACCAGGCAGGATGCTCTCACTGTCAAGGTCAGACCCTTTCTGCATGTCATTCTTTATCTATATGTGACTGTGTCTCATTATAAGTTAACCACCAAAACTCAATTCCCCTGTATATGTGATTAGAAAAGGCTAATATTTAGTCAAATGTAAGTGTTATTAGATCAAAAACATGTTGAACTGATAAGCCAGACTGAGCTTTTTGTTTATTTCTATTCATGAAATAAATAGCAGCAGATTGTTAGTTGACATGATCATCTTAACATCTCTGTGTATTTGATGTATGCCTTAATTAAAGAAAGAAAATTGATATTGAGATGTAAATACTATAATTATTGTTGTATGTATGTATGTTCTTTATTATATTATCATCATACACCTCATGACATACAACAATTTGACTCCAGAATCCACTAGATGGCACTTTTTCCACTTACTGGATTGTTGGACAGATCATCTAATTGCATTGCCCTTTATGTCCCATCAGGGGGCGCTGTTTGCCACATATTCTGCTCTGAAGCGATGCGCTCCTGCTCCAGTCCTGGAACCAGTGCAGTCCTCCAGTCTGGCTCAGCGAAGAGGGATGAAGAAGCTGGGCAGTTCAAGCGTCACTTCGGAACCTAAAGAAAAGGAATAACTTTAATATTGGAAATGAAAGGCGAAAGGGGAACTTGAGTCACAATGAAGACCTGCTTCAAAAAGAGACTCATGTTCTGACAAGCACAAAATTATGCCTAATTAACAAAGTGGCATCAAGACTGACTTGGTTCTCAGTGCAATTTCCAAACTGTATCAAAATGAGCTAATTTTACACTGTGACATAACACTTATTATGCATGTCTTCATACAGAACTTTTCTCTATGATCACAATAAAGTGGCTTTAGTGGAGACAATTAAATTTTACATGCAGATGCCTTCATAGATCCTTTGGATCTTTCTGACCTGTCTTGTAGCCATTTCATACTTAATTCAAAAACAGCCCTTTCATGGAGTAAGCCCACCATTCAGTTACAATATACATGTACTCATTTTAGTCCAAGCAAACCTAAAGGAGTGGTTGACAAGGAGGGAATACTTTTGTGCAATATACACTGTGCAATACACCCAGCTTAACTGGGACTGCCTTGGGTTTCACATAACTTAAAATAAGAAGAATGGACTGGGAAATAAAAATGAAACTCACTTTTTGGTGCCACAAAAAACACATAGTAGACAATTCTTTCAAGATCTTTTTAGCTTATATTTTGACTCAATGTGGCACTCATTATAGCAATATTTTTCTTCCATTATTTTGGGAGTTTTGCATGAAAAAATATATATATAGAAAGACATGTAAATATTCTTAGAGAAGTAGTTCTGAGGTAACTATGGCACTGACTTTTATTTTCATAATGTATGCTTCATAGTTGTGTTTGTGTATATATATATTGATGTCTCCATAATTTTGGCATTTGACTCTTTATGTATCCCAGATCTATTTTACTGAGACAGCAGAAAATAGGTATAAGACTGTGTGGGTTGTAGTAGCTGTGCCAAACTGTAAACCCATTTCTGTCTGCAAACACTTCAGTTAAAAACAACGCATTGCTAAATTACCACTGAATATGAGAATACATTGTTCTATTTGACCTCTACCAAGGCTAGCAATAAGCTTTTTTTTTCATTACACTGTCAGAGCCACATTATTTGAGAACACTTGTACTAAATGTTTGTTTATTCTGTTTATTGCTGCAGTCCTGGTTGCATCTATTAAGATGAGGAGCAGAATACATAAGGCAAGACCATAAAAAGGCTTACAAAATGCAGACGTCAGTGGCACTTTTTGCCAGCAGAAATGAAAACTATAATTTTTCACAAACATTATTAGATGCTAAAACCAAGAAAAGCAAATATGGTGAATAAAAGAGCCTGTAGCACATTGTGTACATCCTACTGTATGTTCTCAAATGCATAAGCTATTACTTTATATGTCTGTAACAGATTTAGGTGGGACCGATGCAATACTTTAGGTGTACAATAGTTGCTTTAGATTTTGTGCAATATGCCCCATGTTGGAGGTGAAGCTGTATATATTGTTTGCTAATCAGGTTGTACATACTGTCATGCTAATTCAATACTGAAGAGGTTCAAATGGGTGTATATATGCCAAGCTGTACTACGACATGCAGCCAGAAGGACTGCAAATTTTGTGTTTGCATTTCTAAGGAAACTGTAAATATAATGATATGTCGTTCATCCATTGCTTATAGACTGCACAGACTGTCTACACCTGGTCAGGCATTGAAATGACTGGCTAAAAAGGCCAAAGTTTTTCCAAATAAAGTATATGAGTAACAATGTAAATAGTTAAATGAAAAGTCTGTTCATTTACATAGACAGTCCACCGTTTCATTTCTTAATGCCACACAGAAGAAATACAGACTTAGTTCAATTTTATCTGAAGATAAAAAGCTTAAAAGATGCATTCATCTTTTAAACTGCAACAATTTCACTGGTGCAGTGAAACTGAGAGATCACTTTTAGCTATGTTTTACAGGGTTATATCACCATTAAAATGTGAATAAAAAATCATGTAAATAAAACACAAAAAACAAATACACAATATGTAATCCATTAAAGCACAAGGAATAGATTGCTTAGCATTCTCATGGTATAACCTTGAGTAAAAAGATCTGTTTCACCACTAAAACTACAATGCACCTGTCATCTAACTGTACTGATTTAAAACAGAAACACAGTAATCATTCCTATCGCTTGTAAAATATAACACACTGTATCAAGGGTCCTGAATACCTACAAATATCTAGACATATCTAGAAGTTGAAGGACACCTGCCCTCACACCATATAGTTACTATTAGATCCAATTAAACGTAGAGTTAAAGTCAATATAAATTGTGATATAATACATTCAGTTCAATTCACTTCATTCAGTTGATCATTAAGTGTCAGTGAAAATTTATCTGCTTAAGAAAGCAGCCCTGCAAAATGCATGAAATCATTGACTTTGAAGGAATCCATTATTCTTAGCAAGCATGAGGCAACGATAGAAACAGACCAATCTCTAATTACAGGAAGAAACCTCAGAACCAAACGTAGTTTGAGGGAACATGACTTAGATGGGGGGGAAAATACAGAAATAGTGGTCCGAAAAAGAATAAAGAGAACACAGAGCTAATTGCAACAAGAGATCCATCACTGGCTGCATCACGTAAAGAGGCAGAGCAAAGAAACAGAAGCACAGGAACACAGGATCAGGAGTACTTCATATGAGAAAGAAAAACAAGAGTATGTTTTATTATAGGAAATTAATTTGGAGATGAGGAAGTGTTCATAAATCTAATCTTCAGTTCATTTTTTGCATATGGCTTTTCCCCTTTTGTAACACAGCCCATAGAGACATTTTATCTGCTCTACTCATCCAAGGTTTAAAAAAGAGACAATATTAACAAGAAAAACTACAGATACAGACTTTAGTTTCCATAATGCGCTTGTACTAATAATTAAGTGTAAAGGAAGTTGATATCGCCTGTTCAATATTCAGTAAATTAATATCTTACTCTGCCAAATGTTTCTTCCCAGCTTTGATTTCAGAGCAAGTTGTATTAGAGCCACTAGATGGCAACCAGTCACAGCGAATGCTCTCAGTTTGCCTTACTCTCTATCTCTATCTACCCTCCAATGAGAAGAAGTTGTCTGTTTTCAAGCCATACACCCCACACCCCTAACCCTCACCAAAAAAACCACACAAAAAGAACAGGATGAAACTCTTTAATTTATATCAACCACCAGGCCCTCACTCCATAAAAGCTTTTAGCAGGCGCTGAGCTGATGTGTCAGGTGGGTGTGGCAGTCTCATCAGCCCTGACATTTAAGTGCAGTAGTGCTCAGCGCAGAAGGGATTGTAGGATATGAGTAGATACAGATGACAAGACCCCCTGCGAGGATGATTGCAGTGGAGTGACAAGAGGAGACCAAACAACAGAAAGAGCAAAGAGAAGGTGTCGGGAGGGGAGAGATGAAAGGCGAAAAAGAGGAGAAATAAGAGCTTTGAGAAGCAATAACTCAACCTGACAATTACATCTTTGTCAGAGTTTATATCAGAGCTCAAAAAAGGGAGAACTTTGAAAAATATATGGGAGTGAAATCTTAAACTTAAATATAAGGCTGTCCACATTTGTAAGTATTCTCATTGCAGTTATGGCGATAGCTATTTTATCTTCAGCGTCCATCTTTTTCTATATTAACTTAATTTCTAGGTATCTAATAACATAATTATGTGTAATAACAATGGACCACTGACCTTCCTTCAAAACTAATTTTGAAGAAATTTCTGAACTCTTATTGTAGCTAATTTTTTTCCTATTATTTGGATTATGTTTCACCCATGTACAAAGAAATTCCACATTTGTGTATAATGAGTTCTATTTTACTACTGACTATTCATGTCCAAGTAAATAGACTTAAAAAGCTCTCATTTTGGAAGTTTTAGATCAAGAATCTGCTATTATAATGGGGAAAAACAATACCCATAAAGTTTACCTTACAAAAATGTTTGATGGAATGTCTTGCACACCCCGGTCAGATCAGATCTTCTGGAGAGGGACTTGAAAGTTTCTTGGGTGAAAGGCAGGCTGCAGTTCATAGACCTCTGAGTGGATGATGTCTTCTCACTCATCAAGTTCTCTGCATTTGGGATCTCAGCCACAGCTGATGAGAAAGCTTGGGGGTTGAGTCCTTTTCACAAGCTAGTCTTTGGCTGATCCGTGAGTAGACTAACCACTATTTGAGGTTTATATTCACTGTTAGCCCAAAGCTAAAGGACTTTAACACTGTTTAGTTAAGCGTTTATTCATCACAAGTCACATTGTCATTGCAACATTCCCCCCACAATTTGCACAGCACAAGTTTCCTTAATATCCTGAGGCCAAATCTTGATTCTCCAGCTCAATTGAATTTACACAGCCTAGCACAACCTAAAGGATGTGCCATTTTAACTCATGTGACGTCCAAAGAGCAAACATACCACAAGAGGTTCATTTTTTCCCATAACCATAGTAAGAACATACTATATTGGAACACTTATGAACATTATTTCACAACACAGATAGCGTGTATGTTGATGATTGGCAAACAGCTCAAGAAAATGTGATCGAGAGAAATTTTCAAAATTAAAAGGCATAATGCTTATTTTTTCACTTTAAGATACTTAGTAATGGTGTAGTTTTTTCTACTGACAAATGTACACTGCCAAAGGAAAAGACAGGAGAGTTACTGTAGGTTATATGGATGACATAACTCTAGCTAGCTAGCTGTAGGATTATATATAAAGAAATTGTTTTGAGCACTCTAAATTTTTATTAATTACTTCACAAAAGGCATACCAGCTGGTATTAGTAAATATACTCTCAGACAAGCTGTTCTGAAAAACTTTAGTTACATTTGGGCTCAAGGATTTCAAACAAGAGAACCCACATGCCATGGCAGACAAACATCTGCAGAACCTTTTTAATAGCACAAATCTGTTTACCTGTTTTAATTTTCCCATCCCACTTTTTTATGTGCATATTTTCAATCAGATGAAAATATGCATTGAGATATCAGTTTTTGATACTGATATCTTGCCAATTTAGTCTGCCCTTATGGTGGCCCTGCAAAATTTAAGTAAACACCCATGAAAGAGGAATATAATTTAAAACCTGCAAATAATGAGGAAAAAACATCAAGAGAAATATGTGGCTGTTCCTTAAACTTCTTTAATTAGTTCAAATAAATGTATCAATAAAGACAAAAAAGTGAGCATAAAAAGCATCTCATTCAAAATGCAGAGTGGATAACATGCTGTCGTGTAGATGAGAAAAGACAAGGATGAGTGCAGGCAGACAGAACAAGTATCAGTACACGTGTTATTAAATTCAAATTACGACCTTGTCTGATGCAAATATAGCTGTTTTTCACCGTGTTCAACATTCCTCCTACTTTACAAAATAGAGTGATGAAGACAAGCGACATACAGACTCTGACAGGAGCAGAGAGTCCACCACCTATGGAGCACACACACTCACACACACGCATAGTGACAGACAGCCTCGGACACCCTGTGGCACTACAGCACGACCTGCCATTCGGACATTCACCGAATGAGACGGACAAATCTCCAACAGACGGCTCCTGACAAAGAGATTATCACCAGGACAAGAGAAGGGTGTGCAGCTGTGGGTGGAAGAGTGCGGAGATGTGCGAGTTTGTGCTGGTGTGAGTGTTTAGTGGCGTCCTTTGAACATTCACACATTTGGACTTTTCTCATCACACTATCGAGTGCACATTCCGAGGAGCATTTACTTTTCTCCATGTATGAGTTTTATTTGCACATCTGTCACCTTAAAACTATCAGTGCTAAAGTAACTAAACACCCACAAACTGTAAACACTGAGCAAATTCCTTCACTTTGTCCATTAAAAAAATAAGTAAATAACTGAGACGTCTATGTTTAAAAGGTGTTTGGCAAGAAAAAGTGAGACATTTCTCACAAACACTGACAAGCAAACTTAATCCTGATACAGAAGTGCTGTCAGAACCTGAACATTTTAACAGTACATTAATTAGAGGCTCGTTTTCAGGACTTTTCGTCAATGTTTGAAGCAGGGTGGTTTTCATTTGACACCTATTTATGCATATTAAGTACTATGACTAGGTGGTATTTCATTGTCAACTTATACAGTGTGACTAACTTCGCCTTTAAGTGTGCTGCATATTCCACACCCTTTGCATTATCTCTCATTTAGTCTGTTTAAAACGCCGCCACACTTCTTATTAAAGCTGCACAATACATAGAAAGCATAATTTCAGTACTGTTGATTAAGACTGAAATGATGGTATCCACTGTGATTAACTCTCTTTTTTGTTGTTTTTTTTTGTTCCTTACCTTTACACAAAGCCCGCCACACCTCTTCCTGAGTTCTAGTAAATAAACACCTAAAAACACACATAAAGTGGAGATCTGGGGCAGATAGAGTTCATTTGGAGTAAGTAGCGATACGACAATTAATACGACAAAATATTGATTGTCTTTTAAGTTTGCTTAGATACGGGAATTGAAATCATCTTGTAATTAATTTTAAGCTGGACTCAGAATCTCAACTTTTATCAAAGAAACAATAAAAACCACATAATAATGTTAATGTAAATACATAATCATCGAAACACTATTTTGTAAATACAAATTCTATCTGATCTTTTTCAACTTTTCATTTACTTGTGTTTGTAGCTTCTTGTTTTGGAACTTAGTTGGCCATAACAGTGACATCAGTAATCTAATAATGTTCAACAGAGATTGTTGTGCATTTATTTTATAAATTTAATTTAGCCACAAATGCAATTTTCTGATTTACTTTATTCCAAATTGCCCATAATTGTACTATTCGTTTGTAAAAACATTCTTATTTTGACCAAGTTTGACATCAAGATTTGAGCTTTTTGCATAAAAGTCCAAGATAGTCACAGTAGCTGAAATGGTTGATGGGACACAGCTTGATGTGTCCTGACACAGTCTCAAGCCAACCACGAATTGCAACAATAATTGTGATATAATCATGTAATCCAAACACAAATACACTCACAAGTCAAAGGTGCCAGCGGAGGATAAGTGAAGCTCCACAGAAAGTCAATTAATCTTTTCAGCAGTCCCCCTTCCCTCCTCCCTGCTTAAAAGCTTCATTTACCTCCTATGGAGAAGAGATAGAAACACCATTAGTGAGATGATGGCAGGACTGGAAAGGGGAAAGGAGAATCACACAGTTGGATGAGCTGAAACAGTATAGGCCTCGCATCTCCACAAAAAAAAGGTGTGTGCATAAAAAAAAAAGGCGAGCTCATCTTCAGCATGGGTGAGCTCAATTAGGTTCCTCCTTGATTATCAAAGGAAGAGGTGTACAACTTTTTAAGGCGGAAGTGCGCATCAGATCCTGGGAATGGCAAAGGATGGGCAAACCTGCAGAGATGGAGTGAGGACAGTGGGGATGTGGTTGAGAGGCTCCTTTTGCTGCGTGGAGGTGCTTCGCAAAGTGTGCATTAGCGGATCCGACCCCAACCACGATTTCCATATCTCAGTGGATGTCTGTGGGTACGTGTGTGTCACACAGGACTCCAGCTGGATAATGGCTGCTCGTGTGTGTTTACATGCACGTACTCGGGTGCGTGAAATGCCAGTGAGCATATCGGCTCCGCTTCACCGAGCTCGGCTGGCTACTGGAGCACATTTGGGGGTCTCACTGTGTGACAGAGGTCAAAATAGACACACACCCCCACACACAATCAAGTACAAATAAGAAAGTCTGGCTAAGGACTCAAGACAAATCTCTGACAGTCTTGAAATTTCCATTTGAAAGTCTTTGAGTCATAATAAAACAAAGATATCTATATATGCCAGTAGGTCTCTGTGCTTTCTATTTTTCTTTCCATTTAAATGTAAGCTCTAAAAACTCTGTTAGTTAAGCAGCAAGATATTCCAATGCAATGGTACACGTCTGACTGCAGGACAGTCGGATTTGGATTGGGATCATAAGGCTGCTGAATAAATGTCCTTCACATTGCTAAAAATGTGAAGGTAGCCAAAGAAGAGCAAGTCCAAATCAAGTGAAACTCACCCACAAATCAACTTTTTTTGCTGATCAACTGCCTAGTAATTTAGGCAAATTTTGACATTTTTGTGCAAGTCTTTGAGGTACACTGTTGAATGGATGACTGTATGAGACTGGCTGCAGTGCTGAGGAAGCGGGAAAAGATAATGGTGGCTAATCGCAGCTCTCGCTGCTTGCTCAGGACAGGCAGACTGTTTCCTAGCTGCAGGACTTTATTGCCATAAACATCTCCAACAATACAAAAAAGGAGTTGCTAGACTTTTCACTAGTTGTTGTTTTGAAAAAAAGTCACCAGAGTCTGGAAAATCAATAGAGTTGACAATTCTGATCACACCCCCCCAGACTCAGCTGTGTCTCTTGCTAGGGTGGGGCTAATCTTTCTGAGGGGCTTAGTTAGACATTAATTACTGGAAGTACCCAATGTTTACTCAGGGAACTCTAAAGTGTGTTAGTATTTTTTTATTTTACAAGTTTTTTTCTAGCCAGGTCAATCAGTGAATAACAGGCCTGAGTTTAAATTCAGGATTCTCTATGTTTACAATGATTATATATTTCTGTCCGTGTTTTAGTGGAGCATTGTATCCTCAAATGTATTTTTTGTGTAACTATACGTGTCTGTTTGCTTACCAGCAAGTCTGGTGTGCAAACAAATGTTTTGTCCTACTTAACTATGTCCCAGTAAGACCAAACATATTTGCGTTGGTTCGTTGATGCTGGTGCTGCATGCATTTGGGCTGCAGTGGCATGTATGCCTGCATATGTGTGCATTGTGAATGTAGCAGCCAGCGGGGATAGCATGCTGCCACTGCTGACTCTGGGCCTGTCTGCCTGGTGTGCCCATTTCTGCACCAGTAGAGCTGGCACTGGCTCCTGCCTCTGCCCAGCCGTTTCACAGTGTGCCAGCTGGGCGCTACCAGGAGAAGCCCCGCAGAGAGAAGGCACAGGTCAGCTGTGACAGAAGGACAAAGAGAAAGGGGTGGGGGTGAAATCAACATCCCTTTTCTGTTCAGAAACAGAAAAGGGATGTTGATGTATCTTTAAGAGAAAAGTTAAATGGGGACCAAACTGACTGTTGGACTTTAATGGATATATTCTTTACTCAGTACAGAAACTTGCCAATAGGTTTTCTACAAAACTTTAACTGACTTGAAGGGATGCTTTTTTGCCAAAAGTGATTGTTTCTACCCAAATCATCTTTTGCCAATACAAAGGGGATGATTGGTTTTTAGGAAGGTGATGATATGTGACCAATAAAAAAAGTACAAAACAAACATTTGTCTAATTGGGGGCTAGGGCCACAATTAGCTAAAAAATAAATTATTTGTATAAATCTTAAGAGAACACTATATTCAATTATTTCTTCTAGAAATTAAATATTTTTTCTGATTCTCAAACTCATTGCAGAATAAGCTATGGTCATTATTCGACTCAGGACCTTTATACTGCAAGGCAGCAGTGCTAACCACTTTTCCACTGTGCAGCTCCAGGTGAGTATCACATCCATACAATGTTTGGAAGGACTTATTTTCAATTTCTTTTCAGTTCAAATTACTATTAATTGATTAAAAATTACACTTTGTTCTGTTCTCCAATTCTGTAAAATTATTTAAGAGGAGTGGCAACAGTGTGAAGATGAACAAAAACAAGCAAACAGATATAGACAAATTGTGAAGACCACATATTTTCAATACATCCCAAAAAGGTTTATGTTTTTATTTATGCACATTAGACCTAAATTAAACATTTTTTGTTTTTAAACTTTTATTAGAAGGAAAATATGGTAAAAAGAAGCAGGCAGAAACTGATAATCCAGCAGACTTTTTAAAGACCTGCAGCCAGAAGGTGAAGATGGAATAGAAGCCTTGAGGAAATGTTAATGGCCAAAGTTAGGAGATACTGACTGACATAAGCAGAAGAATGAAAAAAAATGTTTAATGAAGCTATTTAAACACAGGCATGAAAAGAGGAAACTAGTTGAGGACTGATTATATCAACATTAGTGGTTACAAGGTTCACAGTTTACATAAATTAATGAAATTTTCTGTAAATTTGAGTGGATACTAATGATTTGTTTGCTATTGTGGAAGATCCACTTAATTAAAAATATTGTCTGTCTTTAATCAAGGAACTAAGAGCAGATGGCCATAAAGTCCAAAGCACCATGCATCATAATTTTCTGCACATTTCTCTAAGAGATGGAGCCACATGTAAATCATGATATTTACAGAGAGCCACTAATGTTTCTGTGAATGCTTTTTAGACTTGGTGGTAATATATCTTAAGATTTCCTCACAGAGATTTATAGCATGCTTTCACATTTTGCAAATATTACCGTGAATAACCTTATTTGTACAGTTAGTAACATATTCAAAGTTGTTCAGTTATTTTCAGAGACAAGACTCACTGAATTTTCTCATAAGACAACCACCTAAATTTAATCACTCTTTAAGAACTATACTTTTATAACTTATCCGACTGCAATACTAAGTTATCTTCACAAATCAAATTAGTGTTTTGGTCCTTGGTCTTAGTCTTTGTCATTCTAAATACCGGTAATCGTGTAAAACTGCTTTTAAAAAATTAACTCCGCAACTTATGTACAACAGGTGGGAGGTCTTCGCACAGTTAAAAAAATAATTTTAAAACTGTCAATCATATTTGAAAAATCAATCTTTCAGATAATAATGAGAAATTGGTGAAAGACACCAAACCCAAGAGCAACACCTTCAGATACAGATGTCCTCATTTTAGAAAACTCATTCTCATAGATATGTTTTATGTCATTGAGTCCTAAATATCCAGATTTAATAAGATCTATGCTTCCTGCCCATCCTGCACCCAACATGGAGACCCCACCTTATTCCACGCCTCTCTCCCGCCCTCTTCTCCGTAGGCCCTGGGTCTCTGGCTGGGGCAGGCTGGCGCAGCTGCGCCAGGGGCTGTGTTGTCACAAGCAGTTAGGGTGACAGCCACTCACACTTCATAATGTCCCTCTCACAGGTCACCGAGCGACAAGCTGGGTCACCTCGCTCCAGCAGGCCGCCCCAGGGGAAGCAGAGCCCCCCACCACCACCACTATCTCCCAATCCCCCTCTCACCCACCACTTCTTCTTCAACCCCTGCCCACCCCCTATATGGCCCAGGAAAATGCAGAGACAGGAGGGGCAGGTGGGGGGAAGAGGTGTTCTATTCTACCTTCATGCCGGAGTCCATGCCAGGGTCACTGTTGAGGTGGGCATGCCACTGCTAGTTCCTCTGATACAGATGATGCTGACAAAGCGGGTTAGGGTCAGTTTGAGAAGCTGAGATGGTAATCATAGACTTTAGAGGAACATTATGATGTGCTACTATTCTTGATGCTGTATGTCTCGAGGTAATTGTGTGGAACTCTTAAGAAAATACAGCTGTCATACATTCATGTAGCGATGTCTTCAAAGTTAAGCAATAATAAATCAAATAAAAAGTGACAGTATTGATTTATTGCCTTAACAGGGGAGTGACCCATGTGTGTCTATTGTGATTATTTATGATCTCAATGTCGTTCAGCAATTTAAACAGGAAATGTTAAAATCCGTGTACGCAATAAGTCTTTCCAATAAATCCTTTTTTATTTTTATTTTTACAAGTGTATGAATTTTAACATCAATATCATCAAGTTAAACTCTCTGAATAAGAATAACATTCCAATTGAGTGGATGAAAAGTAAAGAGTGGAACACTTTACTTTTAGTGTTCCGCCTAAAAGTAAAGTGCTTCTTGTCTGTTTGGAGGAAAATGAAAGTTTAGAGAAAAAAATAGATTAAAAACTATGTAGAAAGTCAAAGTAAAAAAAATGTAATGTTTTGTTCACAGAAAATTGTTTTCCATCTTTACGCACTATCAAACGACAAGTTAAGCATGTGAATTCAGGGGCAGATCAGCTAATTGAATGCAACGCCTGAAGCTGGCTTCAGCTGTGAGTGAGAGGCTTCATACCTAATTCCTGTTATTCAAACAGTCACGCCCTCAGAGCGGCTAATTTACTGGAGGTGAGCACACACCCACTGAACAATGTGTGGCAATTAATTTCGCTCTCCCTCCCACATCTGGCGCTTCACTGCGACCGTGTCTCTGCTGTACTGTGTCACGAAGGCTAGGCCGGCCTCTGCAATTTCACACCTAAAGGACCCCAATGAAACGTGAAAAGAATATGTGGGATTGTTAAATTGCATTAAAGAGTTTAAAACACTGGATATGCCTTCTACACACACACGCCCTCACGCACACACACACTTCTTCCTTGTTCAAAATAACACTAAGCACCAAATGTGATCAAATGCTCAGTGACAAGATGTGACATAGTGTAATGTGCACAGAGGATGCACGTTCACAAAGGGTGGAAAATCTTATCATGAGGACCCATCTGATTATGATGAACACCTCTGAGGAGAAACAGAAACTTGATTCTGAGAAATAAATCCTATTCAAATAACTGTCTGGCTTCTCTTGATCATGCAAGAAGAGATTTAAAGGCCTAAAGTTTTGACATTGACGTAAATGTTTTTCAAATGTTGCTGCTTCAGATTCCTAACGCATTATATTCAAAACAGCAGTTTTTCAGATCAACGAGAACTTTAGTGGTGGGGGTTCAGTTGGGGTATTGAAGGTCTCACAATGGTCAAAGGCATCCGGCAAGGGCTCTGATGGTCTCTAGCCGACAAATGCAATAATGAACTACTGTATGTTGCCACCTTGAGCGCAGGTCGGTATGAGAACCTGTCCGTACACAACGAGATGAAGAGTTTTAGAAAAGTGCTTTGAGGCTGTTAGAAAGTCAATGTCTTTGATAAGTTTGTTTGGGTATTCTAGATAAAAAAAAGTAGAGATGAGCAGTACTATGACTCTTGTGTCACTTAAGGAGTGAACTATCCCAACCTACTTCTTTCAGAACAGAGTAAACTTACTTGCATTCTCTCCTTCAAGATTTCAACAACCTGCTGTCATTCTGTTTCAACAAGCCAACGCCAGTTTAGCCAGGCCATTTCCTTCCTACACACTTCTGCTTAATTTTGTTCTCTGTTCTCTCCTCTTGTCTGGGATATTGAAGATAGACGAGAAGCAAAGTAATTATCATCCATCAGTCTGTCATCATCCACAAACTATTAAAACACTGGAGAGTGTTGAACCAGATAGAAACAAGACCATTTTGACACCTCATGAAAGAAATCAAAAATACTTAAAACATCTAAAGCATGGCAGGGCTCACTCCTCTTAGGCAAGGTCAGTATTCATGGCAATGGCATCCATGGAGAGTTCTAAAGCCAAAACCGCTGCTGACAAAATCTACACATAGGCCTGTCTCGCTTTTTCCTTAATGAATACTTATTAATTATTCCTACCACTTTTGGGACAATGTTCTGTGGATATCAGGAGGTGGGGGTGAAGAAGGTGAGGATAACTCAGTAGGACCAAGGTAGTTGAAGATGATGATGGTTTAATGATGAAAAACAGACAAAATTCCAGGCAGCACAGGAGCAAAGCTAGGAGCTAGTCTCTTGTAGCAACTGGTAAGAAGTAATCAATAGACAGCAGACAAGAGGCAACTAGACAGTCTAGAGTCTAGACAGATTAGACAAGGACCTGACAGAGAACAAGAAACACAGGTGGGTATAAATACACAGGGGGTGATCAAGAGAACTAGACACAGCTGGGATCAGTCAAGGGGGAGACGAGACAACACAGAGACTCAACTGACACAGAATGCTAAATAAACACACAAAAACTCAAATTCTTACAGTGGACTGATGAAATGAAAGTGAAACTTTTTGAAAGGTGTGCATCTCATTACATCTGGCTTTAATCTAACTCTGAGTTTGTTTAAAAAAATATCATGTGTACAGTCAAACATGATGGATGGTCTGGAGCTGCTTTGCTGCTTCAGGACCTTGATGGCTTTCTGTAATTGATGGAGGAATAAATTCTGCTCTCTACCAGAAAATACAGCAGCAGAATGACCAGACATCATTTCACAACATTAAGCTCCAGTATACTTGGGATATGCAGCAGGAAGCAAGGTAAAACTCAACCCGAAATCAACATTTTTGGCATTATTTTGCCAAAAATCATCTAAGAATGAGTAGACATAAGGAAGATATGTAAACTAGAGTTACAATGAATAACTAGACACAAGAAATAAACATAATAAACTAAAATCACTAAGAAAGAGCTTAACTAAAGTAAAAACAGAAACAAGGATGTTCTAATCAAAGAAAGAGATTAAGGAACACAGAATAATAATGAAACTAAAATCAATATATTGACCCCAAAAACAATTCAATCAAATCATTTGAGAAGAACCAATTTAAAGTTAAAATGTGTCTTTTATTGTAGGGGCTCAATTTGTTTAATTGTATTTGGAAATAAAGGTTGCATTACTTCAATGCATAAAGAGCCCAATTAGATATTAATAGCATATTTAATAGTAAGTGTTGACACAGACTCTTATGGTTCTTTTTTCTTCATTGCTTTATTAGGAAAAAAACTACCGTACACCATCACTTTTCTCGTTGCTTCTGGAGTTTGACTTTTAAATCTCTTTGAAATTTAATAATGCAAATCGTTCAATAAAAGCAAAGACAGTATCAATTACCAGCTCTAGTATCTTTCATTTCCAACCAAAAAATACCACTTACTCTGCATTCTGCAATGTTTTTTTTTACATTTACTTTTTTTTTCTTACCCTAAACAAACCATCTCCCCTTTTCTCCCCTGCTGCACTGCCTCTCTGTCTCTCTCCCTTCTCCACGCCACTGTGCCAGTCACCCTGCTCTAGGGCTCTGGAGATATTTCAAACATATCTGGGAAATCAATCTTACAGCAAACTGAAGGAAAACATCGAATGTCATTGAGCAATAAGTATGAAGCCTGTCAGAGGTGGAGCTGAGAGCTGGGCCTGCGGCGAGCTGGGCCTGCCAGTATCCCAGCGAGAGGCTTCGTCAGCTGGGCCCCCTGCGTCTTCACGCACACACACAAAAATACAAATTCACGCACACATCTGACAAAGACCATTACAATGCAATTTATGCTGGTATATTGTGTTCGGTTCACTTGGCTATCACCTTTACTTTTTAGCATACAGCTATCACTTCAAAGTCTCAGCTCTAGACAAATATGTCTATGATGAATGATCATTATGTCTTTCAAAAAAACAACAATAAACGGTAGACAAGTAAAGTAAAATAATGGGTGGAGTCAGTAATTATTTGGGGATTTTCTTAGAGACATTTTTTCCTTATGTGTTTTCTTTAACCGTTCTCAACATCGATTGGATTGTCTACAACTTGCAGTGACCGCAGAAATGTCACGTGCAATTTAGTTCTGGCCAAGTTTTCTTCTGGTAAAGTTAATCTTTTGTTGATGTTTTGGTTGGACTCACTATGATTCTGAAAAATAAGAAATTCCTCCTTTCAGCTTCCAGACAGTTCAAAGTTTTTGGCCAAAACGGACAAACTTGGAACGACTCATATTTTTTCATCTTGACAAAAAAAATTAAAAAATCCATCGGAGGAAAAGTAACCCTGGATAATAATGCTGCCACTACCATGCTTCACTGTGTTCCTTGGATGGTATGCAGTTTTGTTTCTGTGCCAGACATAAAATACCTTGGTCAAACCTTGCAGACATTTTGGGAAATTTTAAAAAGTTATGAATGTTTTCTTTTAAAGAAATGGCATCATGCATCCTTATTTCAGATACGTGAAATGCAGGAGGTTGTTGTCACACGTAGAACGTAACCAATACTTGCACTTGCTATATAAGTGTTTCTGACTCCTGGGAACTCCCTGACGAGTTTCTGGCTTGTCTTTTCATCAGTTTTAGAAAAACTTTCCCTTTTGTACTCTTAAATGTTTACCTCTGTCAATAAATATATTACTCAAATAATAGCCTCTAATGTTATGTTCATTTGTGTTCACAATGTATAAAACTGGAATTGTTCCTGAAACAACATGCACTCCTGCTGGAACTATATGTTCTTTTCAGCATATGGCACAGAATTATTCTTTACATCTATGAAGCAGAGATCGAGCGACAGGACGCAAAGGGGGAAAAAAAAACACACTGGAAGATGAATTTCAGGAGGCAGAAGGGAAAAAGGGCAGAGGAATGGAAGAGACCTGGTCCAGACAGACAAGTGAAGAGAAGCAGAAATTGATGAAACAAGATGTCGCCATTGATGGGTCATTACACCCAAGTAAGCATGGGACACTAGCTGGGTCTCCACTGCCCCCTTCCTCCTCCTTCTGTTCTAAAGCATTGCCCAGACAATTACTACATTATTGCTGTTCCTGTACTTTAACACTATCACTTTGAGGCGTTGCGCTAAAACTCCTCATGCTACAACAAATCACAACGTCTCCATGCAGCAACCTCCTAACTCTCCATCTTATACCCTAATAAACACATGTTTATCTCCAGGTCAATTGAATTAGAATTTATGATGAGCATGATCAGTGAACAACTAACATGGCTGAAAACATTGCTGCAATAATTGGTCAAATCAGGTGAATTCGGTTAAAACTGTTTACACCCAATATAACATTCATCCAGTGTTTATCCCAGTCACTCGAGGCATCATGTTGCTCGTTATCACAGATCCAAGTCTGTGCAGCAGAAATAAGGGCATAAAATCAAAAAAGCGTCACTAATCTAAAAGTCCTCAGTGTGTGAATTTAATATAAAGCTTAGCAATTTTTTGGCTTGAAGCTCACTCATTACAAAACCTCCTTATCACACACCCACTGACCATGTCCACATGATAGTCCCCTTAAGACCTTAGGTTGCATAGATGAAGATCTATGTGGGTAAACTAGGGAAGATATTATTCAAATGCATGCCCAGATTCAAGAATTTGAAAGATGAATTAGTGATTTGCCAGTGACTTAGAGGAATAACAAAGTGTTTATGAAATTTTCTGAAATCCTGAACAGTGGATATGACGATGGGATAGGAATTTGATGGTTCTTGAGCAGCTCAGTGACGAGGAACAAAATGGTCATCATTTAAGCAGTGTATGATTTTGAGTGTGTTGACTGTCTCGCATCCACCCATATTGAACTGTATGACACTGGTCAAATCTAGACAAGTTATCAAATATTCATCAACACCAACCTTTATCTGTTCATATTACTTTTCAATAACTTAATTTGTTAATATAGAAGAAAAGCAGCTTAAAAACAAAAGACATAAAATCTGTGCAAATAGTTTGACCCAAATTGAGAAAAATGTCCATCACTCACATGGCCACACTAATGTTGTCACCAAAAGACTTTCTGCTTTTCACACATGAATCTCTCACAGAGAAAGCTCACATCAGCTTTCATGTGTAGTGCATTCTGACAAGTGAGTGGAACTAAAACCCGGTCCTCAAAACAACGACCCCTGGCTCCGTCGGGACATGCATAAGCGACAATAACATTATCTGTGCACATGTGGGCGTCTGGAAGTTGAGCCGACGCTGGTTAGCTGGAGGCTCGGTCCGCAGCCTGAGGATTGCTCTGGTCCACTGATTCAAGGGTAGACGATGAACCTTCATGCTGGGCCGACTTGGATCGTGTGCCGTGAAATTAGAGTGGGGTGTGAAGGTGGGAAAAACCAAGCAGGCATGAGGCTGGAACACAGAATCACACTTTCTCGCCTCTCATGTTCGCAGGATTCAACCCTGTCAAACTCCATAAAGGCAAAAATTGTACATAATCAAAAGTGGCTGGAGTACTTTGTTGTGACTAATGTGCTGTGTGTCTGTCCCACTTGTCGAAACACACCCTGCTATATCTTGAATAGCTATGCACATGCACCCCAACAATGATAAGTAGGTTGCTTAAAATCCTGCTGAACTTCTACATTTGCAACATACTCTGTTGTATGTCAAGGCAACAAATGCAAAAAAGTGCAAATAATCAAATTATGATCAAATTCCAGCAGCTTCTCACCAGAGGGTAACTTTTTAATTTTGTCATTTTTACACATTGACAAAGTATAGCTGAGACTGACTTGTCTGTATTCTTGATACTTTTCTTCCTGTCTGTAATACTCTTTTGACCCTCAACATGTGGCTGCCTTCATGCTGGCAGCTCTAATAGCTTCCTCTCCACAGTGACCAGACTAACACTGGTTTATCCCCCCACACACACACGCCTACACATGCCTCTCCACCGAGATTTGTATGTACCCTTTCTACAGCATCCCTGAAACTCTGATAACTGGATTCTCTCTTCTCTCCCCTCGTGTGCAATGCTCAAAGGTCATAAACGAATTAATGCACAGGCATGCACACACATAGGTGTCACAAGGATGTACTAAAGAACAAAATAAGACAGGCCATGAATACCAAACAACCCACAAGGACATAGTCTTTCTATTACCTGGACCTTTGGGGTCTTGGCTGGCTTGTTGGTGACTGAAGCTTGAGTCTCCAGTTTTAACATCCATAAGCAGAAATGCAAATACGCTAGCTGAACCAGGTTTAAGCAGAGAGCTGGTCTCCAGCCCTCTCACCACACCAGGCCTAGATATACTCTGGCAGTGTGAGGTACACTGATTACTGATATTATACACACATACACACATGCACAGTACCTTCACTGCAGGGTATGTGTAAACCCACCATGCAGAAGCAGGTCGCTGCATTAAACACAAGCATATGTTAGCAAGGAGTCTTACTATGATCTTGCACACAGCACTTCACTAGACTGGGCTTCAGCACGCTACACTTCTCTGTGTTCCACTGCATTACGTTGGGCAGGCAGGCCAAAGCTAGCTGATTTCCTCGCCACACAGAGCAACAAGCGCCGGGCCTTGCTAGCAGCCTCGCTAGGCTAGGCTAGAGTAAATCAAGGCCTCCTGCAGTCACTGGTGTGAGAGCCCATTTTCACAGTTCACACCCGACCTGCTAATGGCTGATCATTCATTCACGCTCTCTGTTGATTGCACAGGCAGGGGGTTGGCCAATCGTACAGTTCGCTAATGTACCGTACATAGTGAGGATAATCGGCGAGAGCAATAAGCATGCTAATGTTCTGTTGGCCATGAAAACAGAGGTCTTGTAATCTCTTGATATTTTAGAGCAGGATGAGCAGATCAAGTTGTGTGTGTGGTTGGAAGCCGCAGGTCGGGACATGGACATAAAGATTAATAAAGAGACCGACTTTTGGAGGCACATAAAACAACGCTTGTGTTTTACATAAGCATTTCTTTTTCAATGGTGAACTCAACGTTAGCCTGTTACCATAAATAATATAATGTCCTCGTGAAAATGCTGAAGTGAGACAGAAACTTTCTGGTTCTGTAGCTACGTGTTCATTAACTTTAAAGGTTAACTGATCCCCAATTAATCTGATAAAATTCATTAAAGATGCTCTTTCACTTGACCAGTCTTAGAAAAATAACTATTGTTTGTCCAAAATTTTGCAGTGCTTTAACAAAGAAACATTTACCTTTGTCATCTGCTTTGCTGAGAGCATCACCATTATCATTTCTTCTGAGATATTACAAAATCTAAGCCATTACTGACTTGATATCTGACCAAAACTGATTGAAAGCAAAGTTGAAGAGTGAAAAAAAATGGACAGCTTAAACTTTGTTGTACTGCTTGGAAATCAGCAGTGAAACATCACTTTTCACTCCCTTCTTCTTCCTATATAGCATTTTGAATATTTAAGTTAAATGATTTGTTAAAGCTAATAAAGTTTCATTTATTTGCCTACGTCATTAATGCTGGGGCCAGTGTCTAGTAATCAATAGGTAGGTCATGAACCACAAATCAGAGGGTAACACAGAGACAAATAACACACCAAGCTGACATAATAATTCAATTAGCCAAAAACTGCCTATCTCTGTATGAGAAGAAGTGAGATAATTCTAACCCAAGTCAAATTCCACGCAGAAAGGCCCCAGATTTGAACCCAAGACCTTCTGGCTGCAGCAGTGCTAACAACTTCATTATCTTGCAGCCTTCATTCAGTTAGATTCAGCTGTTAGCAAGTCACAATCTGCAAAAGAAAGTATCGCTTACAATATATTTGAGTTCTTAAAAATGTTGCATCTGCTTTGCTAACAGCTTTTTATTTACAGTGCACTGGGGAACATCTTGCAGAATTGAGAATTAGTCTAGGAGATCATTTACTGTGACACTACAAACCCTCACTCTGTGGATGAGCTGAACGCCGTCACTCTGTCCATCTAGATTTCCCGTTTCCCGTCCCAGAGTCCAGTTCTGCCAAACGTGACAAACTTCTTCAGCTAGATCGGATTATGCCACAAGATGGAGCATGCAGCTACAGACTCAAATAGTCTTCGGGCTAAACAGAGAATGATAGAGTTATGTGCCAGGGAAGCATAATTAATGCTCCTAATTGGGCTTTTCCTTCAGTGGTGACTGATAGTCCACTCATAGTGAGCTCTAGCTCCAGGGGCCACTAATATGTGCATCTACTGATGCATGTTTTGTGCATGTTTGATCTGAAGCACTTACCAGTTTTCTATAACAAGAGCCTGTCTCCCAGCGCTATAGGGAGAAAAAAAGACTTCAATCAAACAAATGTAAGTTTCTGTGAGTCTCAAGCAGGTGTATTATTTCACTGCATGCCCCTATTCCTACTGCTCAATGACGATTTGAGTCACAACAAGCCCCCTCTGTGTTCCATCTGATTGAGCCTTTGTCCACTACAAGATTTACTTAACCTCCTGAAGCTGCTCTCCCCCAGAGGTCTTACTCACCAGCACTCTCCTCCTCACTTTGACCCATAGCTTAGTGACATCAAATGAGCAACGAGGTGTAAATCCGCTGCTCTTTAACATCCCCGCCGCTGTTAAGTCAGGTGTGACACATGAGGCTTTTGGATGGGAGACAAATACTCAACGTATCCTTTTCAGAGAGTTTGTGCAAAAAAAATAAAATAAAATAAAAAATCTGTTCTGTAAGTCAGAACAGGTACACCATCTGTTCTTATTTCTACTGGTATACTCTCACTTACCTCACAAGGAGGAACTATTCTAAATGTTTATGAGGAAAATAATTTATATGGAAAAAAACTGATCATTTGTAACCAGGAATGTGTGTTTGCATGTGTGTATGTGGTGGTGATGGTTGGGGGCGGTGTGGTAAGGTTTTTTTAAAAATCATATTTCACATAATGTTCAGGAAATAGAACCCTAACATTTATGTTAATTAGAAATTGTTTGTTTTACGTCCCCACAAAAAAATCACTTTGCAGTCAAGATAAGCAGATAAAGTTCACTTGAGTGGTTGATACTGTTTACAAAAGATCATACCAGCAGGGGTCAGTAGTGTACTGCTCTTACCTTCAGCTGACAAGCTTATTAGAACCAATTCTATAAAAGACAGGCATCCACATAGACAGCATTTCTTATCTAAAATATTTAAATGCATTTTCATTTGTAATTTTTATAAATATCAGATTTCCTTGAAAAAATAACTAAATAGGACACACTATTAAAAAAGATAACTTTCAAGCGTACATCTGATATTGTGTGAGGGTCACTAACTCAGAGCTAAGCTGCTTCATGAATGCTTATTTTTAAAGTCCTAATGAAGGTTCTGGTAAGAGGCTGAGCCATCACTCAGGCGCATCGGTAAATACCGACATTAATTTGTAATTGTTAAATTTAATCAGCTTTTAATCATTTCCACCTAAACGGATTTGGATATCTTCTGAACACTGTGGCCTAATTTTTAATTTTATTATGAATTTTAAACTTATGTATGAAAATAAGGTTGTCTTTCTTTTATAGAGTGATGGAATTGACTTAAAAAAAAAAAAAAAGAAAATTGTGAGACGAGAGTTTTAAAATATGCCCTTATGGTTCAATAAAATAATGATGTTTAACTGCATCTTAGCTGAAATCGGAGTGCAAGAAAATGCACATTTTCTTGGCTCTTTGGTCAGAAAGACTGGGTGTCCCTTCAGTGTCCAACATAGGCAGCGACTGACACACTTTCGCTGTGTTTTCGCCCTCAGGCAAAGAGCTAATTAAGGAGAGACTCTGGTTTTATTTACTGTAAGCTCCTGGCCCCTGGCTCTCTCTGTGTGTGTTGGCTTGTGTGTGAAAGACTTGGAGAGGGAAAGACAGGAAGATCGTGTTGGGTAGATTTTGCCTCATCTGAGACCATTTTCAGTAACACTGGTTACAGTTTTACTGGGCCATGTCATTTTGGCCACATTAAACCAGAAGCACTATGTTAATGGGAACGCTGACAGATATACATTAGAAGAAGCTTTTATGTGTAGTAATGCATGAAAATGCTGCAAACATCAATTGTACTACCATAAGAGTATTCCTGAGACATAATCATTTAGTCTGGCAGTCATGGTCTTTGTACAGACTTTTAACACAATAATCAGTTTTGATCAAGTCATGAAAAAAGGGACTCACATTCAAATGGTTGTTTTTCAAAGCACTCAAGGTACTTATTGGTCAAGATTTATTTGAAAATGGTGACATCATGCATAAAATATGACTCAAGAAAGAAAATTACTACGTTTTTCACATTTATTATTGAATGTTAACATAACTATCACATTATAAAGATTTCCTGTTAAACATTTACGAGGTTGTTTAACTTCTTAAACTTACACATTTGAAACAGTAATAAAACTTACACACTCCCTATTCAGACTTATTGTTGAAAAATTATTTTTTGCTACTGAACAAGGTTCTACTAGAAGTTGCTTCCTGTTAAATGGGAGTTTTCCTCTCCACTGTCGCCACATGCATGCTTAGCAAATTTATGACAAACTCTAATTAGTTGGGGCAGATTATTTGGGTTAAAAATAGTTTCAAGTTGAAATGACTTCTAAAAAGACATCGTCTAGCATTACACAAACCAACACTAAACCTGACACAAGATTTATTCAAATTCACAAAAAATAACTTTAGACAAATAACTATGCTTTCATTTAACTTGTTATGTTGTCATTTATTAAAAGAAAATAATAAATCCTAACTTGGAATACTATTTTTAAGCTTAAACAACATCATCGTCAAATTAATTTGTATACCACAATAAAAAACAAGAAATGTCTAACTACAATGCTTCAAATAATACTTGAAAAATAATAACATAAATACTCTAAAAACTCTAACATAAACACTCTAACATGTTTTTAGAAAATAGAAAACACAATGAAGTCCAGTCAAATGCTCTACGAAATACTTTGGTTGTTAACTTTTAAATAAGTGAGTAGTGTGGTTACCTAGTGGTAAGTTATTCCACAAATGTGGGGCATCCTCAGCAAAAGTGCAATCAGTTTTCTAATATTTTTTTCATACAGCATGTTCCTGACAATGAGTGTATTGTAATTTCCAATGTGTGAAAGACACCTGTGTGGGGCACAAAAACTAGCTCTACCCCAGCTCCACAATTCTTCCTAAATCCAGGTATGATTGTGCAAATCCCATGATTGTATTTATTGAATATCACTGGGTCTGATTTAAAGTACAAAGCTCACAATGCATCAGGCTCAATCCAAAAGCTCACACATTACATCTAAGACAGAGGGTTAAACATGTGGAGTTTCAATCTCTACGTCTAAACTTAACCCAACTAACACACTTCCTCTGAATATGAACCCTTAGGCAGAACTCGTTATAGTGTAGAACATTACCTGTGGTGTTCTCAATCTTGCTTAAATATTATATTATTATGATAAACCCCTGCTGTCTGTTGACTGTGAATGGTCATCTGGAGGTAAACTGGCAGTGGACATTCTCCCAACATCCGCTGATGTTGATCAAACACACCCTGCAGTCCCCAACCGGTCCCAAGCTGATTCTAACAGTACCTCAGCAGGATTCTCTTTATAGGGTTCCACTAAAGCTCCATTTGTTGGTGACAGCTCTACTGCAAAGGTGACACACCGCAGTGACAGGGGCAAACACTGCCCACCCCCCTGCCCTCTCAAACTAACACACACACACACACGCACACCCCTGCAGTAACACCAGGCCCATCCTCACCAGCATGAGGGAGGCCTGTACCTCCCTCATGCCAGTCAATTTTCAGGAAGTCACACAAACACAGATGCACGAACACACTCAGTGCACTGACAACATGAAAATGTTGACGAGGCTGGCTTGATAGGTGGAGGAAAGCGTTTCAGTGATATTTCAACAGCGAGTGCAGCAAGGAGGACTCTCATTATGCTCTGCCGGATCTGACAGTGAAGGTGCTGTAGCTGTTATAGGGGAGCTGATGACCCGAGTGACCCGGAAAGCAAGGCGTAGCCCGCACAGCTGTGGTCACTGTGGTGATCTCACACAGTGCAATTAATGCACACAATCAGAGGTGTCTGCGACGGGGTGGGTGCGAGTGTGTGAAGACGGGCGTGTGCAGGGATGTGTTTGTGTGCGCCGGGGTGCGCATGCAGGGGTTTGCCTGCTTATTACAACCAAACACTGAGTTACTATCTGACAACAGAGAGCTCTGGGTAATTTCCCATCATGCCTCATCAGGAACAGCGGGGGGGCCAAGAGCCTCGCCACATCAGCTCACTCTGGACCTGGGTGGAAAATTACCATCATTAAACAGCGATGTGCAAGAGAGAGAAAGATGGAGTCATAGAAAAGAAGGAAAGAAAAAGAAAGAGAGCCCCCCAAAAACACAAGAGAATGGCTCTTCATTTTCAAGGAACCTGATTTAAAGGAAAGATGGGGACAGATCCAGGGGTGCTCCTAGACATAAAACCACACTGGGGCACAGCATCCATATTAATATGTTGTGCCTGTTTGTTTGTGTGTGTGGAGGGAGAGAGAAGAAAGAGACAGAGAGAGAGAGAGCTAAGCTCAAAATTCATCCCTATAGATTTAATTGTGATGTTATTTTTAATTCGACCTAAAAGTTTGGCATCTCATACAAGATAACAAAACAAAGTATAGCAGTTCTACATTTTTTTTAAAAAGCTTTCAGAAGAAACCCAGTTCTTCTTGTGTTTGTTGATTCACTTTTAATTGTCAATTTACAGTTGGTGTAGAGTTTCATGTTGGCCTTTTAATTATATCGGAGGTGCAGTTTGCAGTATGGCTAGAAAAAACAAGCAATTGAAATACTACTGTAAACATAAATCAGCTAAGGATATGAATTTTATATGCTTAAATGTACAGAAATCAATTTAGGGTAACATAACACAGCGCTATTGTGGATAATCCTTTAGTCTCTAAATTATGTTTTCTTTCTGAACTGTTGGAATTTCTTTTAATGTTTAAAATGAATCTTCATATGCTTTGTTGTTTAATACTCATGTATTGTTGAAATTGTATTTAAGAATTTTAATGGAGCACAGAAGAGCTATAAAGCACATGCACCAGTAAAATAGCTTATGCCTATGAATGACTCGTTCTTAGAGTAAATGATTAAATCTTCACCCAATATTGATCAATGACAGGTGGTAGTTTTAGAAACAAAATAGATAAATCTTAAGAAGGCGTCAGTTTTCTTCTGTTGCTCTATCTTATCTGTCTCTGGACCTTCCTCCCTCTCATTAGCAAGTGGCTGTGATTCCAGCGGACTGAACACTGATTCTTTATTGATCCAGGCAGCCCTCTGAGGGCTAATGTAATCAGTGCCCTCTGTAGAAGCTGCAGAGGCAGGTGGAGAAAGATCAGCAGGAAGGCAGGTGGGAGGACTTACTTACATATTGTGCCATGCAAGGTGTAAACAACGAGGTGCTCTGCACAGCTCCATATACTGAAATGCAAAAAAGTATCACTTTTTCTTGTTCTTGGAGGTTAAACAGAGTGAAGGCACTGCTTACAGCATGCAGAGACAATCGCCCGCTTTTCAAATTTCAACCCTTGTCTCCAAAATGAAGTACACACAGTGTGATGGCTGAAAGATTTGTAGCACAGCTCTGAGCTGAATGTACGATGTCCTGTCTCAAGTCTGGTTAACGTAACGGTGACATGTAAACATTAGAGAAGGATCCCTGAGCTCATATTGAAAATAACAGGGGATGTCTGTTAGAAGACACGTGTAAAATCCCAAACGCAACACTGTGAGCTCAGACAAGTTCTTTTTTTTTTCTTCTAAAAGCGCGGCTGCAGACAAGTCTGTTGCTTCACCAGCTCTTTAGCTGCTTTGACAGCATACAGGCTCGTATCTCTTCTTAACAACCTCTTTACTTTTATTTCTCAGTTAATCGTTGGTACTCTAATCTTGTTTCACTTTGGTCTTAAAAATGTTGCGTTATCCTCAAATGTTTCCTCATTTGCCTGTAGGAGCAAAATTCTCTTGTAATTGTTTAATGTAGTTTTGCTCAAAAGTTGGTTTGCCTAAAATATAGACAAACAGTTTGTCTAAAAGACTGTATATTTTAGACAAACAATGAGTAGCTGGACAGACAGGCAACCAGTAAAAAAGAGGCAATCAGTTCCTATTTCTTTATTTGAATCAATAAAAATACTAAAAACTGATCAGTTTGACAGACAACAACAAAGTCATTCACAAAAGGCTTTAGATAAAAGCATGGTTTACAATTTTTAAATTCATTTATTTAGTTAAGACAAGAAAGAAATTAAATGATTAACTGTGGGATGATCTCCGATTCTGCGTAAGGTATTTGCTGAATTGGTTCCTGTATAGCTCTAATATATTGTTTATCAGATGCTATTTTGGTTTGACAGTTCTGTTGATCTTCACCCATCCACTTTTCTCAGTTTCCTTTCTCTCTCTGCACAGATTGAACTGAAAATGAGTGAACAAACAGTCTGAGTACCCTGAGAGAACCCACCTATGCAGACAGAGAACATGCAAATCCTATACAGAATCCTATACAGAAATAACTTCTTGCTGTAAGTCAAGACAACAGGGCTTACCACTGTGTCACCAGCCCTTCTTGAAAACCTGCTGTTTTGAATCCATTTATTCTCTTATGCCCCCTGGTGAAGAATCTAATTACCACAAATCACAGGTGCCCCTTTTATTCAATAGTCCAAGATTTCTGTGTATAATCTTGGTGCACCATTCTAATGAAAAACACAATCCTTTTTTGAAAAAGTAAAACTTTTTAGAGATCTAAATGTCGGTTGCATGACTTCATCTATTTCTAAAGGTTATTGAGAGGAACAAAGATCTGGAGAAATAACAACTTAAGCAACACTTGAAAAACAATGATTATGAAAAGATGTTTGCGGCCTTCATCAGGATAATTATTCTAGGTCTTCAATTTTAATGTGACACATTAGGCAGTAAATGTTTAAACATCACAAAATATGGGACCGGGATTTTTAAGATGCAGATGCATTCTGTATATGGGTCTTGATTTTCTTGATTTTATTTGTGTATTAAATTAGAAAATAAATCTTAAAATATCGTCATTTAGACTTGAATATAGAGGAAGAAATGGCTAGCATTCAACGTCTGTGTCTATTGAAAATAGTAAATATATAAAATATCAATGTATCACGCGTTAGCCTGCTGTATGACTAACTGCACTTTGTCTAGTTTTTGGTTGATTCTTTTTCTTTTTTTATATAATAGATTTTTCAAAGACTGCAGAAATAGCTTTGCTAAATCTCTTGACTGTATTTGAACTGACCTCTCCCGTGTCTGGAGAAGATAAAATGGAAGACATGAAAAGTAAAACAGAGATGAAAGAATAAAACTCTGTTATTTATTCTTTAATCTCTGGATGAATGAACTTATGCGGAGCAGAATATAGGTTTTTATCAAGGAGCTTTACCTAGCTTCCTTTCCATAATACACACTGTAACCCTACTTGAAGCACAGACACATACAAACACAAACATTCCCCAAGCAAAGGCCTACACAGATGCGCTCTTGGTGAGGAGGTAGAGGAGGAAGAAGAGGAGGAGGAGGGGAGACAGAAAAGAGACATACTGCATGGATGACCCAGTTGGGCTTGTGCCAGTTCTGGAAGAGCCTGGAGCCAAAGTAAAGACCTGGAGACACACACACACTTACAAGTACGTGTGCACACACACCACACACCATCTGGTCCCGTGCCTTTTAATAACTGAAACAAGGCACAAGATGTAGGCAGCATGGTGCATGGTTTCCCAACAGCCTGGCAGCAAGAGAGTGGAAAGTCACAAAGGTAACAGCAGTCCTGAGAACAGTAAATACAGATTGCCTTACAGGTGCATGAGGAAAAACACAAGGCAACAGACAGCTCTAAAACTGGTTGCCTTCTAAAGGATTGAACTTTTTTTTTTTGAGAGTTTCTAATAGTTGTTGGGAGGAAAAGACAACTGCTGTTTCTTTCCTCGACCCAGCCTAATTTCCCCCTCACTCACTGTTTCTCTTTTCTTCATTTCTGTCTTTCTCCCCTGCTGCGTACAGGAGTCAGCCTGACTTTTGATCCTGACATCTGCGTCTTGCAGGAATGTCTGTGCGCTCTCTCTGCCCTCTGATGTAGCTCCAGGAACTAATGGAATGTGAAAGAGACAGACGGGCTTCTCGTCTGAAAAACACTGCCCTCTCTCCGCACACGTGTGCATATGCATACATGTGTGTGCGGGTGTCTACGTGTGTGCTTGTTTCATACAACTCTGCTGTCTGCTTCCATCATAGCCAATTTAAAATAAAGCCATTTGAAAAGAGGTGAGAGAGAAGACAGAGAGTAAATAAGTCTAACAGTTTGGTTTTTTGTGCTTTTTGTAAGAAATCTTTAGCTGTGCATGGATTAATCCTGCAACTCTGACTTTCTCTCTCCCTCGTTCTACAGGGAGAGGCTGAAAGGTCTAAAAGGGTGTTTACAATTCACTAATCTGACTTCAAAACCGGCTTAACTCTGGTAGACATCAAAGGTGTGCGCGTGATGGCCCCACTTATCCCAGTAAGAGGGGGATGTATGGTAGACTGGAAACATGGCAAAGAGAGCTGGGGAGCAAAAAAGAAAAGAAACAAGAGGAAGCTAGATATTTTTAAGATCTTGTGATGGTTGTCTCAATTGATTAAGGGAAAATAATTTCCAGACTTTTTTTAAGGCTTATAAACTTGAGAGACTCAAGAGGTGCCCAATGGAAATATGTTTAAAAATAATGTTTAAAAAATTATTCCCCCTACTGATTTCATCTGTTTTTACTTTTTTCACTCATCTTAATGTTTGAAATCATCAAACTAATTTTAATATCAGATACAGATCACCCTAGTAAATAAAAAAAGCAACAATTTTTTTTTTATGAAGATTTAACCCCATACTGAAAAATTATTGCTCCCATTTATTAGCTAAATGTGATCGGACAAATTTTAGATTCCATTTGATCGATCACACCCAGGAATGATTACAGAATCAAGTTACTTAACTCCCCTGCCGTCTGAAGAGATGGGGTCCATTAGACTCACCAAGTTCTTTTCCTCTGTGCGTGGTCCAGTGGGGTGCATTGACCCTGTGTGCATGTACCTTAACATTGTTTTTTTTTTTGTGTGGTTTCTAAAATTGATACTCTGATGGGTTAAATAGAACCCTCCGTTGATTGGGTTCAGACAACATGAAGTAAGTTGTCTGAGTCTCAAAAAACAAAAAGTCTCAAAAAACACCACATCGTGCCTTAGAACAAAAGGCATTCAACAGCACATCTGAATTCACAACACTAACGTTTACCATTCTGAAAATGATTAGTCCAGTGAGCAACAGCAAGAGCCATTGTCCACCAAAGAAAACATAGAACAGGATGAACCTTTCCCGGCATGGCCAGCCTCCCAAAATCGCTCCAAACGCTAATAGACAATTAATCCAGCAGGTCACAAAGGACTGAAAAGGACATCTAAAACACCGCAAGACTCAGTATATGTTATGAAGCTGTTTGACAATTTCACTTCTTGCATGACTTGTCATAATTGATGAAACAAGGAATATTCTTTTCCTTAATAAATGGCCATCGTTTCATAAACTTCATGCTAAGGAGGACTAAGGTCATGCAGTACTTCAAAAGACTGAGGCATATCCACATTTGAAAAGAAACAAATGAAAGGTCTTGACATGCCTTACTCAAAAACCAGAGTTCAGTCTGATTGAACTTGCCTTAACCAAGGACTTCATGCTCAGAAACCTTCCAATTGTGGTTAAACTAAAACAAATCTGCAAAGGAGAGGGGGCAAAAATTCCTTTGCAGCAAAATAAAAGAATCACTGATCCAATGGGAGATAATGGTGGCGCATCCAGTTACAAGTTTTAGAGCTTAAAATCTTTTACATTCAAATAAGGCCAGGTTGTAGCCTATTTTTAAATGCAGGAATCATCTGCAACTTTTCAGTTTTTAATTAGTTCAGCTTTAATATAAATTATTTTGTGGTAATCTGTAAATTTAATCACATCACACACACACACACACACCCACACACACCCACACACATACAAAAAACAGAAGAAATCTTTAAGGGGAAACAGTTTTTCACAGCACTGTCGGTTCAGCTTTAACCTGTGGACTACCTGAGTCTTATCAAAACAACTGATAATAGAAGGTCATCCGGTATATCAACCCGTGGCTTTCATAAACATATTCATTAAGAACTGATAGCTGCATTTCTAAATGCAGCTCCAAAAAGTAGACGGGGGAAGTCTTTATCCTGGTGAGGCAAACTAATGAGGAAAATTTCATTTAAACAAGATTTCCATGAATATCTGCACAGGAGAGAACGCAGGCAAGGTAAAATTAGCCCTGTAATAAATGAAGATTGTGGAAATACATCTGGCATTAATTGTCATCCTAAGGTCACGGTTCATTAAATTACCATTAAAGAGTTTGACAAAATATATTTAGTGCTCACTGAGGTGTGCTGGCTTTGTGAGGTAAAATGTATAAATAACTGTAATAACTAAAGCTGTGTTTCTGAGACCTATTAATACAGGACGGGAAGCAGGAGCCTATTCTGCGGGGACGTTATCAAGGGATTCGCGCTATTAACAGATGTATTTTTCCCCCTCTTTGAACACGTAGAAATAATGCAAATTATAATAAATTGTCACGTAATGAACAGAGGACCCAAAAAGCGGAGGTTTCGATGTGATGGAGATGAGCTTATCTGGGCTCTTCTATTATTTATTCAGTGTGTGTTTGCTGAATAGATCTCCATGCAAAGTTCTTTTGTGATTCTAAGTTTGTCCCACATTCCCATTGAGATATCAGGGAGCGACATGCGAGGCCGCCTCAAGCAAACATCTGCTCACATATGTACACACATGTAGAAGCACACACAGGCAAGACGTACATGCGCACTCTGGACATTTTAGAACACAAAAGATGTAAATTCTATTTAAAAGAACATCCTCAAAAAAAGGGACAAAAATCTAAATGAGGTGGTAAAGGATCAGATGGCTTGTTTGGATAAAGACCGTAAAGGGAAAAAGACAAAGAAAGAAAATGTGCACGCATGTGTGTATATGTGTGTGTATGTTTATAGAAAAGAGAGGCAAAGCAACATAAGACAGAGAGACTTGCGTGGACAGACACTGATTCCCCCAGGTGCATGTTGGGTAGGTCCTCAATAATCTGGAGTGACAAGAAACAGAAGGAGCCGATTTCTTCTCATGTCATATCCTCTTTCGCTTTTCGCTTCCTGCTTCTTGTCAACAGGACTTTAAACTGGTGTTTGTTAAATTGGATGTCAGGTTCAGGAGAGGACTTTGCTGCATCCAGTGCTTGTCTGTTAGCGAGCATGGATGTGCTGTCATTTGAATGTGATAACATGTTGTCTCCTGATATTAAAGGGTCCAGGTCAGAGAACGCAACACTGTAGAAATAGATTAGTTTAGAAAATTACCCCAATAAAAACCACTGGTGTAAATTTGCATAATGCAAATGAATACAAATTGATTTGTGGCTGCAGAAAAATCTACCACTGTCCTGGATGGCAAAGCCCCCCAGCCTTAACTGTTCAGCAGCAGGTCTGTCCTGCCTTTCCAGGAAGACTCAGATGAGTCTGAAGCCCCTGGACATCCCTGTTAATCACTCATCCTTAAACAAGCACTTTCTAAATGACCTTAGAAAGACAGAAACAAGAGACAGACACGGCACAGATTCAAACAAGGCCCTTAGGCCTCAAACCAATTTAGAATCCCAGTTTGATTTTTAACCAAATGCTCCCACGAGATACACATGTGCAAGAGTGTGGATCGTCAGGCAACCAGTTCCTCCACATAAACAGTAAAGGTCATTCCCTGTCTGAGTCAGTGTATGTTATTGTTCCTGTTACTGTGTGTGATTTTGTTTTGACTATCAGTGTTACAACTGTAGAAATGACTGACCTTTGACTATAAGAAATAGAAGATCACATCACAGTCATTGTCAGAGGATTATTTTTACGTTTAGGTATAAATAGCCATTTCAGATGCTGCACATGCAAGAAATTATAACAATAGTTCAAAGTCCCAATGTTTGCATTTACCTGGAAAGGCTGAGACAATATATTACGTTTTTTTTCTTTTATTCTCTTGCAGTGAAACACTTAACAACTTCAATATCTTATCTTATGCCATGCAGCAAAATATGTGGTTTTGTGTTAAAACAATGTCCTTCTTATTTCAAACTTATGTGAGCTCAATAAATTAGAGTATGCTAAAAAATTTATCCGAGTAATTCAGTTCGAAAGGTGAAACTCATTTATTATTTGTGTTCATTGCACACAGAGTGAAACATTAGTGTCATGGATGGAAAATGTTTTGGCCTCCACATCCATAATTATAAGTTGTGCAGCAGACAGTCACTGGCACCTTCCATGTGTCCATTGCTAAAAGGTATGCTTTTAGCAAAGGAGAAAATTAGGCAAGTTGTAAGACACAAGACCTAACAATGCAGAGGAGCTGAAGCCTCAAACCAATCTGGTCTACCTTTCCACCCCTAAAGACACACAGGCTGATCACCGTAATACTTCTCAACAGGGATGTAATTCATACAAAGTCCTCACCATATATTGAGTTACTATATAAGCTACACAATACATGAACATGCCTTTTAGTAGGCTGTCGTTTTTCATTTTAAATTTTTGGTATTGGTGTTTTGAAATATTTAAATTTTGCAAGAAACTGAAATATGGTTTTTCACTAGTTTAGTTAATGTAGTTTCAATATTTTTCATTAGTGATCCTAGATTCAATTAGAAATCAGTTTAAACTGAATTACCAAACTTATTTTTCAATGATATTTTGATGTATAAAGATCCAATACGTGCATATTGTGAAATGAGCTAAAAAGTTGAAAACTATCTACTGCAACATAAAATGTTTCAAAGCACCATTTTAAATTGCCCAATATATTGTCAGGATCTCATAGTGACAGCTGTTGAGAAATTCCTTGGCCCATTGTTGTCTTTTTGACATATAAACAAAGGCGCACACAAACAGTCACAGACACCAGATGGCTACTCCCCCCTAACCTTGTACATTAAGGTCCCTGAGGCAACAGGTCAAAACAGGTCCCACCTGAACAGGCCATTTCTGGTTCACAGGTGAGCCCTTTCTCTTCATTTAAGAAAAATTGCAGCATCACACATCTCTGTTTGATTGCAAATGAGAGCAGGTCACTGTTTGCCGGGGCTACTTCTGCAGGGCAGATGGGATTCAGAGGCTGACCCACCTGATGTAACTAGAAGGTAGCCAGAATTTCTCTTTTTTGTTATGACATAAAAATGCATGCTGGTGCTCTGAAGCAAGTAAAACGTGTTGAAGTTGTTTTTTGCAAAGAAATTCTTGGTGTTAGTATTCCAGTGATGTAGTGGCTTCAGAGGATCCAGCTTCTATGCGCCACAAATCTGGCACAAATTTCCAGAAAATTGTAAAACAACTGAAACACTGAGTTTATTTAAATCAAGACTAAAAAACCCACTTGTTTAGAGTTGCTTTTGAACCTTTAAATCAAACACTGACCAACTTACTTGATATGTATTGATTTAGGAGATGGCACTTATCAAAATGTAACATGTGTTACTGATTTTCTTAATTGTTTATGGTTTTCTATGAAAAGAACTTTGAACTGCCTTGTTGTTGAAATGTGCTATACAAATAAACTTGACTGATTGATTAAATGAAATTCATATAATACTGTCATTAATCTTAATGTAACCGAGCAGCGATAGCAGTAATTTTGTCTTGCTCCTTTTAATACCTCTAGGTGGCAGTATTGTCATATCAACATTTCTTAAACTGGACTCTCTGTCCCAACCTTCACATCTCTGAATAAAAACTCTCCCTATTCACAGAGAAATACTACCAATCCTGCAGACAAGTGATTATATACCTTACTCACTCTCAACTCTGGACTTAATATTAAAATCTGCAAAAAATATTTCACATCTCAGGAGTTGGCTCATTCCTATTCTGGGAGCATTTGATCCTGCACAAATGTCATATTGTTGTGGGTTTTAAAAAAAATAAATAAATGTTTAACATAAAATTGAACATTAACACTTTTCCTTTGCTGCAGTTATTGTTTGAATGAAACTTAAGGCTGACCATACCATTAAACACGACCCAAAGTGGAAAAACTGAGCATATTAAATCTGATGATCAGATGCAGGTGTGGTATGAAGGTGACGGAAAAAGGGATGGCTGTGCTGGAGCAATAAAAAACATTATAAAACACTTCCATTTATTGTAAAGAAGCACTTTTTATTGTTTTACAACATTATGTTAAGCTGTAAGTTAGGGATTTGTGGAAGATGCTTGTGTAGAGCATTGTGTTTTTGCTCAAGCAAGTACCGAACAATCAGGGTTATTATTTTGTCCTGGAAATGAGTCAAGTGGAGTGTGGGACACTCTGCGCTTTAATATGCCACTGTTTGGAAATAGAATTAAATGTATGTATATCCTTCTGTAAGCCTTGAAGCCTGTGGGCTGGAGAGTACAATAATGCAATAATGAACAACTGACAGTAGATGAAGATAGAACAAGATCCTCAGCTCTCTCTGCATTTTCTTTATTCTGCTTGGGGATTGTGTGATTTCCTGCATCAGTTGACACAAGTCCTTAACAGACTGTCATGTTATAACTCTGAAAAGGTCATCCCTATGTTTGCAGGCCTCTGTGGTACGCAGCGGCATAACATAGCAGACATAAGCAGGCGAAAGGTAAAAGTTAAGAGTATGCATGCAAACAGGCTACAGTGCCCCTACTTGCCTACTTGTGTAGTTCTCTCCCCTTTCTGCAGAATTGTGGGTGCAACTGAACTCCCCAGCAGAACACTGCTCTGACAGCTAACATTGCCCTATGTCACAGCGTGCACTGATTGTCTTATCTACCCATTTATCACAGTTGATTTGGACCCAACCTTGCCTGAAACCTGCGTTCAGATCTTGTCCGGGTGACTTGGAATACGCAATGCTGAAATTGTTGAGCTTTTTCCAAATAGGGGATCCATTGCAAATGCATTCAAGGTTATTTTAACTCACAGAGATGCTTAATGTGTTTTCTGACTGCATTTCACTGGCCTGAGATAATCATGACAATTAGCCTGACACTATAGAATGGTAAGGGGCAGGATCACAAATATTGGGCTCCACACACAGTGTCTCCTACACATGTACTGTCAGCAAAGTGACACAAAATTACATCTTAACAAGTGTACAGTTTTCCTGCCTCAGATTGTCTGAAGCGTTATCTCCCATGAACTAGAAGAAATGCATGAGTGTGCAGGATGGGGTTGGCTTCACGAGGCTGTCCACACAAGCTGTTTGCACACAAACCAGCACTGGTGTCTTCTGTCAGCCTTCATTTCAGTAAACACTGACGTCTATGTGAGGAAGCGGAGTGACAGGTGCATGATTGAGGTACTTAAATGCAGACACTCTCAGCAACCGTTCCTTCTCTGGATCTCCCAGGGATGCTGCGTTTTCCATCTTGACAATATATGCTTCAGCACTCTTTCATCTACTGAGACCATTTCATTGTCCTTTAATTAATGTAAGACACCTTATCCAAGACTTAGTGCTAATTGTGCAATTATTTAATCAAATCACAATAATCATAAAAACATAATCATGTCACAGTCGTGACGAGGAAAGACGCATGGCATACTTGTTTGGTTCTCAGAGGCAGGGGTTTTGTCACCTTTCTAAAAGACGCTGCTTCAGGAACAGATTGGCTAAAACCAGATCTGTAGAAGATAAACATTAAATATGCATCCAGATCTTCTGCTTGGGCGAGTGGACTGAATTTGTATAAATGGCTAATGTGTTGCAGAGACGGCAAGCAACTAGATTGAACGCTCATTACAAAATCTGCTCCATTGGCTATTAACACCCACAAGGAAGCTTACCATGGGCCCCGTCACACACTAGGGTTAAATTGAGAGTAAGAAAGTATAAGTTTGCCTATGTGTGTGAGAGGGTGAATCAGTGTACAGGTGAATCTAAAAAACTTAGAACATTACAGGGTCATTGCTGCATTTCAGTTTCAATTAAGCCATGATATTGAAATTCTAAATTCATAACACAAGAAGAAATGTTTTTCAACCATTTATTTGTACTCCTTTTGATCCTTATAGCCTAAAATTTAGTTATTTCCAAAACTTTAATATTGTATAAACCCAATTAAAAACATGTAACACATAATTTTCAGCCTATTGCAAAGTATTCCATGTTCTGTACAATAAAGGCAGTACTTTAAAGATTGTTTTTCATGAATTAATCAATACAATGTTCCATGCATGCAACCAGCCTAAGAAGGCCAGATTGCTTCAATAGTGGCTTACAGGTTGTCTGCAGTTTTGCTCTCTTTCATCTAATTCTTGACAACACTTCATAGATTCTCTTTGGGTGAACATTTTGTATTTGCTGACCGATGGAGTTAAACAATGAGGTAAAATTTGTAACTTTGGCAGTGTAGATAAGTGTAAGGTGCTGCAGAACAATGATATACTGTAAGTATCTCCATAAAGTTTTCCAAAGTGTCAGAAGCTCTAAAATTTGTTGACCTCTATCTACCACATGTTTTCCTTCCACTCAATCTTCTATTAAAATGCTTGAATAGAGAAAGCAATATGCGAACAGACAGCTTCTTTAGCCTTTGTAACTTCTCCGCCTTGTAGAAGGTGCCAGTGTCCACAGCCCTTAACAGTGTGAGCCATAAGTCTGTTTTACTGGTACGATTTGAGTTAAATTTCCTGTAAAACTGAAATGCTCATTCTACCAAAGTCATTATGCCAGATAAATGGACTTTAGGCTAGATGGGCCTCAGTTAGAAATGTTGCTTGTGCACATTTTTTCAACATAGTTTTTTCTTTCACCTAACTTTTTATTAATATGCCGGAATAGATTATTGAATAGAACATCCAGTTGATTTGGGTATGACCTTGGAGGCGTATCCTCATTGTGTCAGTGTCAAGCTGCTCGAGAACTGTCAAGATAGCAATCTTAACCAGTGTTGTATAGGCACAATATGGAGGTATAACATGAAATTATTTCCCTTTCTTATCCTTCTTATCGGTCTTATATAATTTTTATGTTGGAAACATACTTTTGGATTTTCTTTAGATGTGAGTCATCATTCTCAAAGAAAATCAGACACACTTGAACTTTCTCACCCTGTTTAGAATGAATCTATATGAGTTTTGCTTTTTGAACTGAAACAATGATATAAATAAACAAACTTTTCAATGATACTCTAATTTATTGAGATGCACTTATATGTGTCCAGTAGAGATGTTTCTGGATCATCACACTGTGGGCAGATAAAGGGTTGGCATGAACTGACAGTTTGGTTGACAAAGTAGGTGAGAAGGTCCAGGTGTCATGGCGTACATAAGGCGAACAAAACATCTCTATAGATTCTCACCGGGGACAGCGTCCTCTGTACTTATCACACTCACTGCCCACATTAGGCAACAATCCTGCTGATAAAAGCATTACCATTTACCCAGATGGCTCTTTAATAGAGGAAAATCATATGTGGGATAATATTAGGCACACACTTCAAACTGCAGCCGTCTGCACTGTCATGTTGCCTGCTTCGTGTTTTCTCTCCTGATGGCCTGCTGAACAGCTGATCTGAATAAAAAAGCCCATGCCAATTTTACAGGGTAAGTCAAGAGGCTCCCTACACCCACAGCTGCAGGGATGTTGTCAAAAGAACACAATTTAATAAACCTGGCCGTGACACCTGCACATGCTTCTGTTCTTTCTTTCGTTCCTTCAATATCTCACAGTGCTTTCTCTCTATCTCTGTCTCCCACACCTGCCAAAGTGAAGGATTTGCGTGTATTACACATAGCACATTGAACATGCCAATCACCTCGCAGCGCAGGTGTCTGTGTGTCGTCTGCATTCCTTTGGCAATTAACCATGCGCCAAAAATACTCTCAGACTTGCAGCTTCCGGATGCTAAAGTGGGGACAAACGTCATGACGGGCTGTTCCATCATTTACATGCCAGAATCACTTAGTTTTCAATTAACATGAGCAAATGACTAATGCAAGGCCTTTTAAAAATCATTTAAAATTTATACCTCAATGATTCATCATTCAGCGCAGATGAATGCAGAGCGCCTTACCTTCCACAAATTAATTCCAAGAAGAACAATGGGATGTCATATTTTATGAGCTAAAACACACAGTGACAAACAGTTGATGTAATCTCCGTTTCAAATTGTTTGCACTGCAAGGCTGTGAATCTGTAAAGCTAAGGCAAAGTCAAACACTCTTTCACTCAAAATGATTTAGACTGAAAGTACAGAGAGAGGGAGAAAGACCAAGGTAGAGAGAGGTGTTGACATGAAGTCTGTTTACTTCTTGGTGTCCCATCTGTAAAGATTCTGTCCACGGAGACCTCATACAGGGTGAGGGGACCCCTATTCATCTCCTCCCAAATGGGATAGCATCCTCCAGGGGAGAGGGGTGACGCAGTTGCTGCCAAGCCGATGGGGAAGTCCTTTTGCTGATAATAGCAGTCGACGGGGGGAACAACCTCAGCAGGCACGGGGCCAGACAACTGTCAATCACAGTACTTCTCTTCTTTTTTTTCACTTTTTAGTCACCACTATTCCTCCTCTGTAGCCCTCTCTCTCCCTGTCTTCCAACTCTTTCCCCCCAGTCACAGTGTGCACACTGAAAAATAATTCTGGACCAAATCAGCAGCGTGGAGATCCTCACAGTGAACATAATAGGCTCAATATTCTGGCACGGGCTCGTCAAACAAACCGAAGACGAGCATCACTTGAAGATGTGGAGAGGTGAACAATAGGAGGGTGTTTACAGGATGATCTTACTGTGAATCAGTATAGACAACAAAGAATAAACCTAAATAATAATTTGAAATTCTTTTGACAGAAAAAAGTAACAATTGCTGATCCTCGTTTAGTTACCTAAGTAGTAATTAGCATGCTGATAATTACTCAAATGTGGAATAGCATGAAACATTGCTATGGGCATCTCTCCCTTTTCAGTTTGTTTAATTTGTACCCATTGTTCAGCTGCAAATGGCAAAAATATAACAACAAACAAAACTGTGTGGAGGAAATAAATCTGCATTGTAAGCACTTGAATAACCAAAAAAGCTGTTTTCAAATAATGCTTTTTTAACAAGTTGAAAAAAGGTACTGAGAAGAACCTCACAATGTATCAAAATATAATTACTGATTGTGCTAACTCACCCACACTGGAGCATTTTCAAACATGATTTGCCCATTTGCCTGATGAGGCATGCTACAGACTCAGTTGGATTTAGGTCTGGACATTGACTAGGCCACTTCAAAACTTGAATTTTTTTTTTGTTTGTTTGTTGGAGCCATTTAATGTTGGGCTAGCTAATGTGAGTTGAACAAAAATTGGATCATTGTGAGTTGGGTCAATGTCCTGCTGCATAATCCAAGTATGCTTGAGTGTAATGGAACAGACTGAGGCCCGGATGTTGTCTGTAAAGATTTTTTGGCAGAGCATAGTTCATTGTTTCATCGTATACAGTTAGCCTTCCAGGTCCTGAAGCAGCAAAGCAGTCTCAGACTATTATCACAGTGTTTGATTGTTAGTAGGATTTTCTTAATTTGAAATTTTGTTTTAGCTTAATGCCAAGTGGAATAGGTTGCAAACCTTTTAAAATGTCTACTTTTGTCTTGTCAATGCAAAGAAAATTTACCAGGTTGGTGGTAAAACAAGTGAGGCCTGAAGTGCTTTTGGTGCTCTGCTGGGATCTCCTGTGACCTCTAGTACGAGCTTTTGACAAACTCGAATAATTTTGGAAGGCTGGCCATTCCTAGAACAATTCACTGTAGCATGGAGTCCTAAAACCTTAGAAATTACTTATGTGCTTCTAATGTGCTTTTGATTGAGGCATGATGTATTGCTGTTTTGTTATTTTTGCACGTAATCATTGTTGTCAGGTGTTTTTAAGTGTTTTAATATATAAAATCATCAACTGAAAACTAGATTTTGTATTTAGTCAGGTTATTTCAGTTTGGTCCTAAAATTTACTTGATAATCTGCAACATCAAAACGTAGGAAATCTGGAAGTGGACTAATACCTCTTCACAGCAATCTATTAACAGGGTGAATTCTGTTGTTTCAGGGCTTTTAATATCCCTATTTCTATTACTATCTTGTAGACTGTTTTTAAGGTCCAGTTCCAAATAGATTCTCTTCTTGGTGGAAAGTAACTAGATCAATATAAATGGACTGAACTGTATTAAATAAGAGATCAATATTTATTTTTATTTAGGTAGTAGATCAGAAACATGCTTATTTCAGGCCAGTAGGTAGATATTGCTCTCATTTCTGGAGCAGTTTAACAAATGTTGATTGTCAACATAAGCCTGAAGCTTGCAGGAATATTAACTAAGCAGATTCAGAGACAAGGATTAAAAAACACCATACTTGAATTGATATTTTTTTGCATTTTACAGATCACTAAAGCTTTTCACCAAAAGAGCAAAAAAGCACTCACTTAGAGAGATTTAGGTAAAATTAAAAAATGCTATGTTAGTATATTTTAGGTCCTGATTCTTTCCATAAACTTACTGACTTATTTTACGTCCACTGAGTTTGTTGATAAAATCAGAGCTGTCACAATTGCTCTGTAAAAGTGGGAGAGGTAACGCCATGCTGTTGCTGCAAGCTGTCTATTAATGAGGCATCACTCCATCAGGGGCGGTCGGTTATGACAACTACTAGAGGCATTTTAGTGTGTTTTTGTTTATTCCTGTGCCATCTTCCTATGTGTTTGTGTGTGAGTGAGTGTCTGAGTACTTGTGACCCAAAGCCAACTCTGAAACATGCAAATTTATAAGATATGTTTTAATTGTTTAGCCTAAAGTGCAATCGCTGTGATGGACATGGAAATATTAATGACAAGAAGTAGAAAAGAATAATTACTGCATTATGAAGTGATGGCTTACGCAAACCCCAAGAAATCTGTATACATCCCACAGGATGAGCATCTGAGCTCCTCGATATTTAAAGATAGATAATTTTGCCATAATTTCAGTGCATGACTGAATAAATCTCTTCACCAAGGCAAACCATCAACTCTATAAAAACAGTGTTCACTCTGATTTCTAACAAAAACACCAAGGCCGGGCTAAATGTTGCCAGACAATTGTAGACAAAGGCCAGGATTTCTGGAATGGTGTTCTTTGGAGAGATGAGTGTAAAATGCAATTAGTTACAAACCAGAACAGTGGATATTTTTGGGTAAATTCCTGAAAAAGGGGCCATCTACCAAAAGTTATGCAAGAAAGTGAAATTGTCATTGCTTTGCTGCAGCATGACCTGGCCAGCACTGCCATGGATTACACCAGAAATGTTGTATTTACAGATTAAATGTCAGAGTATGTGTTAAAAGGGATTAGTTTCACAAGACAGTGGTTAAATTTGTTACTGCTTTCTCAACTGACTAATAATGAAATATTGGACCTACGATGTGCCCCGAGACTGTTCAAATGTCGTACCACTGGTAGACACCATCAGCTTGTCCATCTACCTACAGTAAGTAACATCTCTCTCATGGTTTGTAAAATCTCTTATTTCTCTTTCTGTATTATAGTTTATACTTGTTGAATGAGAGAACTACAACCTTCTACACATACAGTAGGAATCTACAAAGCATGCAAATACACTCGGCAGCCTTTTTGAAATTCAAAAATAATTACAATAAGAATCACGGTCTTACACCACAGCTTCATGGGTTATGTTGCTTTAAATATCATAAAATTTGTGCATTCTATTAATTTTGTACAATTATTTGCAGCCCCAAACATATTTTAAACAAACTGAAATATGTGCCCAACAACATTGCAATTCTTTGTATATAAAGTGTAAATTACTGAAGCTGCAACCCTTCTGAATTGCCTCTTGTTCGGTCTCTGTTGTATCCTTCTTTAATCAGTTCAGGGGCCCAAGAGAAATGTGGTCAGTTTGCTTTCTCACAGCACTTCAGCTGACACTACCAAGAACTCATTTTATAAAGTGCCTGGCATCAACAAAACCAACACAGCATTTTTCTTTTGCACAATAGATTTCCCCAAACCAACTAAAACTTCCATAATGACCAAGTCGCTCAAACTGTGGCTGTGAACGATGTTTGGCTTGCACTTTCGTTGATATTGCCCCTTTGGTCTCTCCTTTCAAGTCCATCCATTTGACAAAGTGAAAACAGCAACAAAAACACAAACAAAAAGCTCCCCCCCAAGCCTCAGCACGCACAGCCAAACCTGACATTCTAATTAGTTTTAAAAGTAATTGCTTGAAATGATTAGTTGAGTTGGGCCACTTTCCCTTGTTACCTCTGAATTGGAAATATAATTGTGGCAGACAGTAATTGGCCAGCGAAAGACTGTTGGTTATTGTGGTCTGATGTGGCTGCCTGCATCATTACCACGGCTTGGACGCAGTTCAGCTTTTGAACTAGACTGACCAAAGAGGAACACAAACACACACGCACGCAATGCTCTGATTCCCCATGCCAGTTCTCCATCTCCACTCGGGTCCATGCCTCGCTCCAAGGATCTAAGTTGTTATCCATTCTGGCTGTCTTTTTTTTCTCCGCTTCTATCCTCCTTTTATTTGACCCTTCTATCCTTTACCTTTGGGGCAAATGGACTTCTTCTCACAGAAACAGAGAGAAAGAGACTGCAAGCCCTAATCCAGCCACGGGAATCTTCTGTTTGCAGATGGTTTCCAGACTCTGGTAAATGTCTAGAGTCACAAAGAGCAACTTTCATGGAGGAAGACTTAACAAAACAAAAAACTTGGGAATAATCTCCCCGGAATAGTAGACAAGCTTTTCATTCCACACATTTACCACTCCTGTTTGTGTTTATGGGATTTCTTTGTGTATGTACTGGCTGTTATTGCCTGGATCAGTCTCTGTCTGTTTATGTTTGTTGCAGGAGTTTCCTTTGCTAAATTGTCTGGAAGCAGAACAGCCCCCATCAGCTAACCAGGCAGAAATGGCTGCGCATCCCGCTACGGGGATCCAGGACATGCCAGGGGGGCCACATATGCAGACAGGAGAGCTCACAGTGAAAATAACACGCACACTGTACCTTAATCTCACTGACTCAGTAGCACACTGACTCACAGGCTAATTGACTGACCAGCAGACAGCGGTGAAGGAAGCAGCGAGATGCTTTAAGAATTAAGGTTAGCGCACACATACCAACTTCTTCTTTTTTTATTTAAATATGTTCAATCTTTACATTACTATATTATTAATATTAAACTGAGACAGCAGAATGTAAGCAGTAGAAAGATATCTGTTGCAGAAACAATAGATACAGCTGAAGGCTATAAGATTATTTCCTGTCAAGAAACAACATTAAACAACTTCTTCATGTGAAATGATGAATTGAAGGTGGAGATAATGACAGCTTTTAAGAGTCCACCCAGCTGCAATTTCTAGTTTTTGTGATTTTTGCATTTTATTATTATTGTCTTTATTTATTAAGAAAAAAACTATATTTCTACTTTACCACTCTGTACATAAAAGATAAGAAACAAGCAGCTAATTACATAAGGAAAAATGTACAATATTTCTGTCTAGTTCTGCTTTTTCATAACCACTAAATATTTGAGATCATCCAGCACATTTCAATATTAGACAAGGATAACCTCAGTGCATACAAATAAACTATGAATTTATTAACAAAAAGCAAATATCCAGGCTTGTATGACAAAAGGTCATGAATGGTTAAATATGATGATTTAACCATATTTCTTGATTGAGCTTCTCCAGGCACCGAAATCTGATTTCTGCAAAACCAATAAAAAACCACTTAGATTGAACCTTTCAGGGAACATGAGGTTTCTAGAAATATCACAGATAGTACCATCTAGATCTAAAGTTATCTAGGATATTTTCCCTACCTCTACATTTTTACCAAATACTTTTTACACTACTTTTTACTTCTAATTAAGTAGAAATATATTTCAGTGATGCTACTCTTACTTGAGTACATTTTTGGGGTATTATTCTACTCTATGCCTTATTCTGGTGCATATCAGTACACTTAAATCCACCGTTTTGGTACATATGTTTGTTTTATGTTAGATTTTTTACTAATAAATTATGTCACTGTATTATACAGTATATGATTAGTAGGTTTCTATACAACACTGAATGTCACTTATGCCACGCTTGTTAATATGCATGAAATAAAATAAAACTGATGTTGTATCACTTCCTTTAAATGTCCCATTATCAGAGGGGTATTTCATCCATTATATGAATTATGTGTGGGACATTAGAAATAGGATTCAGTCTTAATATGCTCGACTGAGGTACTTCCTACCAGACCAAGTTAAAGTTTTACTCTGATCCTCAAAGAGCTCCCCAAACTACAAATGAGTGTTGTTTGTTTCTCTGTCTGTATTGAAAAAAGGGAAAATAGGTCAGAAAGATTTTCTAAAGTATTCAATCACTAATGGTGCTTTTTGTGTCCCCCTCTTTCAACATTGTTTGTCGCCTGAGGACAGAGTTCCCAAAGCTTTACTTCTAAACTCACAATAAGTGTACTGTAAGCACAGAGTAGCCATCTTTACCATACTAACTCAGATCCCGCTCAATATTGAGGACAGAGGTAACAAACCAAAGCTAAAGACAGCCTAATGTTGAACTTACAGACTTAGTGTCCGGCATAAGGCAGGCAAAAACAACAGTGTAACTTTTACTCTTTTGAAGTTTGGAGTCTCACTTCCTAAATGAAAACCTGCAAAGTTTACGTTTCTAAAGAGTCTTTGCATTCTGTTTTTTTTTAACTCTTTGATTAGTAGACTGTGAGTATCGACAGCCTGGTGTGTGTGATCATCAGAACAAACTGACAGTAGGGAGCTCGATAGCCATCCCACCCAGCCTCCAATACCATCTGTCTGGTATGGATCTCTGGAGGTTGATGCCTGTTGGTTTGGGAAAAGTACACACCGCAAGCCTCAAGGGCTGGCAGAGAAGAGTCGGAGGAGGTGTATCTGTTACAATTGAAGCTGTTCAGTCATCTTCACACACAGAAAACTGCGACCGGTAGGGTATATGGGCTCCTTTTCATGATCTCTTTCACTGTCTTTCTCCCTCCCTCCTCTCAGAGAGGAGCGCGAGTGATCAAACACGACTGTGATGTCTTAATTAAGAAGTACTAACAGGCTTGATTAAAAGGGGAGAATGAAAGGGTCCATCAGTGAAAGGAGCAATTCCCCATTGGCCACAAGCAACATAAGTGGATGGGAGAGGAGAGCCTGTAAAGATGAAGTGATGGAAGAAAGCTGGGCACAACAACAGAACAGAAATAAGGAAAGAGTCCAAGGAAGAGTGACATGACTTTACCTAAATAAATAATTTTACAAGTTGCAGTTGTTGCCATTAAAGTGAAACAGGTTGTCATTAGTACCCTCTATATGAAGGCATATATTTAGATTTGAGATATTTTTGATTTGGAGGTAGCACAAGAGAGATTAGGATGTCAGAACAATGCTGCTGCATCTGACCTAAGTTTGCTTTCGGGGCACATTCTCCAACATAGATATAAAAACAAACAAACCTGCCTATTACTAGTGACAGCCCTCTTTGCCCATAATTCCTGTTCTTGTTTTTTTTTTTTCATGTGTCTTTGCACTATTAAAACATCCAGTTAACCTGAAATGAACACATGCTGTCTACCTCTCTACACACTATTCTTCACAGTCCTTATTTCTTGTCCTGTTTGCCCACTTTGTACTACCTTTACTACTATGTCTTTTATTGGACCTGTAGTATGAAAATATGTTAAACAGTGAAAATTGAGAAAAAAAAAAGCTGAAAATCCAAATTTGGGATTTTTAAAAAATATTAAAATTGCTAAACAGATAACAATTTAGAACCATTTCTAATCAGCTTTCACTCACAAAGGCACTGATTCTTGTCCTGAAAAAAAAAATTTCCTTCAGCAGCAAATCTTTGTTATACTGCAAACAGTTGATGCAAAGAGTTGGTCTCTATGAAATTGTCCCTAAATCTGAGTTTTTCTGTGTTGCCCCATAATGGGCTGGCTACTTGTCCAGGGTGTGTTTATGTATTGTAAAATGGAGCACCTATTTGCAGAAAGGGGAGATTTAAAGCTAAAGGAAAAACTTCTACTGCGACAGACTGGCAACTTGTCCAGGGTGTACCCCGCCTCTCGCCCGGAACGATAGCTGGAGATAGGCACCAGCACCTCCCGACCCCATTACGGACAAGGATGTAAGAAAATGGATGGATGAAAAACTTCTTAAACATAACAGAGGACAAGACCTTGCTGTTTGAGTTTGTAGCTTTGTAAAGTGCAAGCATGCAATTCATCAAACATTGTAGCACCGAGTCAGTTTTTTTTATATTAATCTGTTTGCATTACAAACAGATTAATATTTGTAATCTGTTAGCATTACAAATATATTTAAGTTTTTTAGGCAATAAACCTAAAAAGTTTATTAGTGAACTTCAGGCTCTTGTTTACTTTTTTAAATACCCCCTGATCATATTTAAATTAAGGCCCTACCAGATGAAGTTGACAGATCAGATGCAACAAGTTCTTATCCTGGGACTTGATCAAACAAAACCAAGCAGTATGTTTTGAATGAAACTACTGCAGTCATTGTTTAGAGCTCTTGTATTGTTGTGCCATCACCATAACATGCCCACAGGATGTAGAAATGCACCACTTCCACTTTTAAATGACCTAACTCACCTTCTAATTGAGTACTGTCATAAGAAAACTACGAATTTGTAACAGAATTTAATTTACTAGTCTGTATCGTTGTATAGCAACAAATCAGCATGATGTTTTCCTTTTGCTGATCACTCCAAAAATGAGTTATGGAACGTTGGACAAATAAAAACAAAACAAAACTAAACATAATTTGCACAGTTTATAAAAAGGATGAAACAGTCAACATTTTTGAGCCAAAGAAAAACAAACAAAAAAAAACAGGGCTACTGGTTTGTTTGAAGTTGGCTACAGCAAGTAAGTGAATGCCAAAAATCCACAACCAAACATGCACAGGGACATTAAAACACACTGGGCCCACTGCCGATCAACCCGGGCCTCATCAAACATTCCTGACCACCACTGTCAAAATAGGAACAAAGAAAGATAACCACATCTAAAATAAAAATCCGTACACTATTGTTTGGAAGGCAATAGATCTTAATTAATGAGTGGTAACTGGTGTGATCTTACTATCTTGCAATTTTAATGATTAAATGATTATGTACTGTAGTCTTTATTTTCTGTGGATATACTTGTTAGGTAAAAGAAAGCAAAAAGACTATAAAAATTAAAATTGAATACTACCATCATGTATGATATAGAGAAATGTCCTTTTAATCTTTTATTTTTATTTTTACTGTAGCAGAAATTGTAAAGTACCTTTGCTTGTATTTACAGGGCATATCCATAATATGAAATGACATGGGATTGGTACACCTTTCTTCTGTCCCTGTTGTCTCCTGTGTAGGGAGCAGACACACCTCAGCCTCACTGACAGCCCATAGCCTGACTGTGCAGTGCTGCATAGCTCAGCACAGCTGTCTGTTGTCTGGTTCTTCCGATGTCTACCTCCTCCAGCCTCACTCCCGGCTTTGTGCCCACTCAGCATCAGAGTGATCTACACCTCTGTCATTTCCTTGGAACTTTGGTTCAACTCATAGTATTGTGAAGAGTTATAACACAAACTACATGTGGCTTTAATTACAACTTAACAGTTTACATTCTTATTCTTTACTCTAATACAGTCAAACTCTCCCCAGCGTAAGGCTCTGTCCCAGGGGAAAGAATGACAAACATATCCTATTAGACCAATGGTCGTCTGAATCCCCAACCTTATCTTTCCTTGATCTCCACTAGGAGTTACAACAGTAAACAGCCATGGCTCCCTCTTTAGGGAAGTATATTTAAGGGGCACATGCTGAGATTGCTTGTGTCAGCATTTCAGCTAAACAGCAGAACAGTGTTGACACGCAACAGATGAATGTAAAACCTTGAGAACGAAGATGTGCTGGAAGCAAATCCCTGAAAAAATGTTTTTTATAAGCACACACTCATATTATCTTGAGTGTCTCTCCCAGCAGGCACAATCACACTCAGGCAGATAATTCAGTGTCACAGAGAGCCTTGTCTGTGACCCTCTGGTCCCCTCCAGACAGATGAAGCAGCTGGACAGGGACCCACGGCTGCCCAGAACTCACTTCCCTCGGGGAGCTCAAAGAGAAGAGTCCCCTCTCTGCCTCGGAGGATGACCAGCTGAGCTCAGTATGTGAAAGCTCTGTGTCCCCATGCCCAGGAAGGTCTGAGCAGGCGAAGCAAGACTTGTAAATGTGCAGTAGTGAAGTGATTTTTTTCTCTCTCTCAACCAGGATAGTTTTCAAAATGGATATTTAATGTTTTAGGATATAAAAAAGCATATAATTTAATGGTGGTCACTTTAAGATTTTAAGGGATAAACATATTTACAAAAATGCTTCATATTAATGTTTTCAGCAAATCATTATCCCTTAATGAAGATATGATTATGCCTTTTTAAATCTATGGCCTGCATATTCAGTAACAAATGCCATAAATATGAACAATTTCAAAAGTGACTTTGTCTTGGCTATGCCTTCAACAAATAGGCAACGAGGAATTACATCTATAAAGCTACATATCTCCAGACATATAAAGAAGGTCTGGAGATATTTTACTAAGTTCAACACAAAATTTATCCAATAGCAAGACAGGATTTACTAAGTACATATTAATATTGCATAGTTAAATTTTCCAACAGCTTTTTCTGCCTTAATGAAATATTAAGTAGCCAGGGACTTTGTGTGTTTCATCATAATGCCAAGACAGGGTAAGCATGATAGCATGACATTAATTTTTTGACAGATATTGTTTTGTAGAAAAGTGAGCACAGCTTTTCTACATAATTATGTAGTCTTGGTATACTGGGTGCATTTCACGTTGAAATTAAATGTAAAGAAATCTGCACAACACTAAGTGGAATGAGATCTGAAACCTTTAGATTTGTGTTGTAGTTTTCTATTTGTGAGGCATATTGATTGCGTGACTCAGGTTTACCTGTGTAAATTCTTGCATGTGTTGTTCCACAGGAACTCAGTTATACACATTGCTCACACTCTCATAAGTACACTGTAAGCCCCAGATGACAAAGGGCTCTAGTACTTCTAAAGCAGTACCATTAATCAAGTATGTATGAACACTAAGTGATTTTGCCAAAAAGAAAAGAAAACCTGAATTTAAAATGTGTCTGACCATAATAAAACAAAAATCACAACAAGAAAATTGACCATGTAGCCATTTTATTAAAAAGAAGTTTTAAACTAAGTACAGAAAAATAAACAATTGAGTGTGTCAATCTGAGTCTGAGTCCCTCTGAGCTTTAATGATGCGTTTCATCGGGGTTTCACTCATAGTGCCAAAACTATGCAGCGGCCAGAGCTGTGAAGGGGAAAAAAAGCAGAATAACAAGGAGTTAAAGGAGAAATAAGATTTGATTAATACAAAAATAAAGCCATTATAGGGAAAAAAAAACACTTTATTTCACATCTTGGACACACGCCCTAATACAGCTTTTAATGATGTATTTGACCTCATTAAAAATCCTGTTATTTCATCAGCTGTCGTAGCAGGGCCTCCAGTGGAGTGCTGCCATCCAATCAGATGGACAGAAGGTTGCCTGACCTATTTCCAGGGTCATGGTTGCGATGACATCCGGTGACATGACAACATAGCAGAATGGAAAGCTAGACAATATGCTGTCCAAGCTTCGGCCAATCAGACACACTTGTTTCAAACTTCCAACTGACTATAATCTCTGATTAGTACTTGGCCATAATGGAGGGATTTATTGGAGAACAATAAGTGCAAAGTGACTCAACTCCAAACACTTTGCTCATTTTCAATCTGAGATAAGAAAATGGAACACCAAGGCTTTCTGCATGTTTTGCAAACCAAGATAATTTTAAAGTTGAATTTGTGTGTTACCTTCCAGCAAACACGACCTCGAATCAGGGCATATGGAATTGGGCCATAGTTCCTTGAGTCAGTGGAATTCCTAAGGTTATCCCCTTCCAGCCATACATGGCCCATTGGAACCTAAAATCATTGTTACACACACAATATTGACAAAATGATTAACATGTACACTTGTCTAAAGTAAAATATGATTTAAATTCCCCCCCCACCTGCCTTCAAGACTGCATAAAAGTAAATTATTCTCACAATGTAGTGCAACTCTGTGTAAACCTCACCCCGTTCACCACTTAGTCCCCTCAGCTATCCCTCCCTCCTCACGTATCTTAACGTCAACTTGCCGATCCCTCTTTATCACCGCACTGTCGTAGGAGAGGGGTCATGGGTAACAAACCGGGTTGGGAGATGGAGACTTAGGAGAACTTCAAACAGGGTCATTAGGCTGTTGGCTGAGATCTGCGCCCCTCGTACCCAGGGAGGGCAAAGCCAGAGAGAGGCCTGAGATAGCTGGACAGAGGGAGAAAGAGGGAGCAAACTAAGCTGCGGCTAGCAGCAGCGTCCAAGGGTCTCCACCGCGGTCCGACCTGCCAGTGGGGCAGTCATCCAAGCAGGCTCTAATTCACAGTGACACCAATTATGATTAATCTCATCACTTTAGGAGAGTAGGCTTGTCAAGGCCCTAATTAAGTGTGCTGTCCCCCTATATGTGCAGACAGGATCAACAACACATTATATTGTCATAATGGGCATCACAATCCACGAGTCTATTTTTGTGTTGCCCAACTTTTTTAACGGCAAAAGTCCTCTGGAAGAAAGGGAACAACGTGAATAAGGAAACGGGAAACTAGCAGTGGAGTGATGTCATGCCTTTTCCTGTTCTCAAGCTCCTTCCTCCTATCACTCCGGTCTCTGATTGCTCCCCAGTCATAATGCAGGACGCTGCATTTCATTTCATATTTGATAATTGAGACAGATGATGTGACATAATCACAAGCCAGTGACACGTTGACCTAACATGAGGTAAACAACTCGCTGACTAACAACGACACAAATGAATATCATTAAAGGAGTCATCTGAGAACCATATGTCAACATGCTGGATTCTCACCATTACACCTCATTAACATGGTAACATATGCTGGCTCCCAAGCACAGGAAAAAGAAACGCTACTGTTTGTCATCTGCCAAACCATCATCTGCCAAATCATAACTTGGCTTTTTTATTTATTTATTTTAGAAAACCCTCTCTTGATTCTGTTCATCTATAAAAACATAGCTTTTTGGTCAACAAATGTCAAGGAGGGCACTTCTTTTTTAAATTATTCAGTGCATTTATGTTAAAAATAAAGGCTTGTTTGTATCGACAAAGTGTTTGCACAACAATGTGTGAGGTGAATTTGTGAGTTCTCAAGGTTTGTTTCCAAAATCAGATACAAAAACATCTTTAACAGTAGTGACCAAAGTGTGACCATTTTCAGCCTCAACCTCACATCAAGAGCAATACACATATGGTGTACCAGCACAGGTATTTGATGAAGACAGACATTTTATTTAAATGGTCTATTGTGTTATCGCATTTTAAATTTTCTTTTTACTGTGTAGTTGTCTTTTTTTTTAAGTATTCATAACCTTATGTAAGGTTGTGAATACACAAGTATTCACTGGTACTTCTGTAGGTATCCAAATCAGCAAAGATAGATACCTTGATTGCGTTGATTGCTCATGTCACAGCAATCAACGTGTCACAGCCTCAGGTTTTTCTTGAATATAATGTCACAAGCTTAATTTGTCCATCTTTAGACAGTTTTGCCCATTCTTTTTTGCAGTTCTTCTCAAGTTTCTTCAGGTTGGATGATTTTTGGCCATTTTCAAATATCTCGAGAAATGTTCAATGATATTCAAATCTGGACTCCCAGACTGGTGCTCAAGTCACTTTTTTTGACATCTTGGCAGTGTGCTTTGGGTCCTTGTGTTGATGTAAAATGAACAGTCACCTCTGTCTGGGGTCAAGAGTGCTCCGGAGAAGGTTTTTATCCAGGATATCTCTGCACATTGCTGTATTCATCTTTTTCTAACCTCACTAGTCCTACTGCTGCAAAACATCCCCTTAACATGATGCTGCCACCATCATGCCTCACTGCAGGGATGGCATAGGCCTAATGATAAGATATGCCAGGGTTTTTTTGTTTCTCATGATCTGAGAGTCCATCAGGGGTCTTTTTGCACTCTCCATATTGTAATATTTGGTATGAGGAAAGAGATTAATTTAATTCAATTTTGAATAAGGTTGTAGTGTAACAAAATATGGAAAAGGTAAAGCGGTGTGAATAATTGTATTCCAGGTGGTTTTCTCTTTAGTCTAGATAATTACGATCAATTATTGTAATTTCTCTCGATTTATATTTCAGCCAGTTAGAATGATCTAAACAAAGGATCTCATCTATTAAACTATTAATTGGCAACACTTTCCCATCTAAGCAAAAATGTATAAACAAGCATACTTGGAAGACAAACCAGGCAGTAATTTAAAAAGTGATTAAACAGAAATCTTTGAAACTTGGCCTTTCAAATCATGGCAAATTAAAACTAAAGCTAGAAACCATCTTCCCGTAAGTCACAAAAAGAGAAAAAAAAAATGTCAGAGGAAAACTTCAGCATTAAAAACACAGTTGTACCCAGATACTTATTTTTGTATTCTCTTTCAGAAATTGATACACAAAACCCTATTATTAGGGAGTTTATCTGAAGACAGATGAGATTAGTAAGTACTTTGTCATCTATCTTCAATGAACATCAATGTCTGTTTTTGACTTAGAACAGATTTCGACAAGCATTTTTAAATATCAAGTTCAACGCAGGCTTAAAGTATTTATACATGGAGTTCCTTTAATCCGCCGGCGGACTGCCGGGCAGAATGGATGGGAAAGACAGGAGCAGTCTTGTGGTAGCAGGTTGGGTCCATGCCAGGCATTGTGTGCTTGTCAGAGATGGGTCGAGTAGAGCTGAAGCCAGAGCTCTCATCACTGTGGAGGACGGCTGTTTAACAACCTTGCCATTACACTGTTCATTATTTTAACATAATTGGGGTGAGGAATTACTTTCCATTAATACAGTGTGTATGAATATTCAGCTCATCTCCAACCATATCTCTCTGTCTAACTTTACAGCAGAGAACAGAAAGTATGGCTGACGTTTCGTCTCGCATGTCTTTCTCTGTCCCCTGGTGTAACATTAGAGATCAACCGGTATTGTTTTGACACAATAGAAATGATTCTGAAAAGGTGAGAGAGCAATTAGTACATTGCTGGATCTCTGGGGGTGGAGGAGACACGTCTGTCTATCTGTCTGAACAAGAAAAGAGGTGATGACAGGGTCTAACACCGTCTTACAAAAATCATCTTTACAGGCCTACATATTATGTTTCACACCATCATAATAACCACACACAGGGACATTTATTCTCTGCACTAGAGGAAAAAACTACATTAGGGGACATTTATATGAAGAGGTATTTTCTCAGACTAGATGCTGGTAAACAATATTAATATATTCTTAGGAGTTAAAATACATAATTCAGGACACCACATATTTGATGATAGATGACGTTAACATGCTTTAAGTATCTATTATTCTATTACTAAGATGCATAATACATGTAAAAAAGCAGTGAACTACGGCATGCTTTAACTTGTTTTTTGTCTCCATAGTGAGCTGAGCTTACATCCTTTTGAAATCAGAGACCATCAACACAGACTTGAACCTCAAAACACAAACATAGTCTTGTAAATTGTACAATCGCATACACAGCTGACAGAAGACACACCAGTCATATCCCTGATAAATTTAAGTATTTTCAAGTTCAGAGTATGGTTTCAGCCCATTAATCCACAATGGAGGAAGAAGGTATGATCAATAGGAAATTTCACCAAGAAATATATAGCTTGTACATAATGAATTATGTACAAGCTATATTAATATTATATATTATATATATTAAATATATACAGCAAAGGAACATTTTTCATTTATCATATTTGATTTGAATTTATTCATTTAGTGAAACAATTCACTAAGCATTCTTGCAAAGCAGTGATTCCATATTGTTTGCCAGGGGATGTATTTTTAAAATTATTTTTAAGCTAATTTATGTTTTTAATTTTTTTACAATGCTCTGTTATAGTGTTATAAAACTGAAAGTTAATGAGAGAGAAGCTCATGGCAGCCTTCACAAATCAGAGGGAGGATACCTTCTGGAGCTATTGTGTGAACAGAGGCTCCTGCATTTGCTGAATGACCCAGCAGTTTAACTCATCCGTACTTTCACACAATTATAAGATTATACACTTAACAATGTTAGCTGATTGTGCTATATAAAATGACAGGATTAAAAAATATCAGCTAAAACTAACACTTTTGTGGTAGCTTTCCCTCCAGCACAGCTAGAATCTGAAGAAAGTTAGAAAAGTAGCAGCTTTAAGCCACCACAAAAAAGTTTTTGGAATGTGAAAAAAATTAGGGTTATAAAAGTGAGTGTGTTGAATAATATGTTGAGGATGTTAGGTTAATTTTACCCATTATTACCCACAGACAAAATTTGCTTCACCAACAACTACAGCTTACAGATGTTTGTTTTATTCATACTTACAGACAGTCCTTAAATGAATAATTAGCTATTTATGTGGTACACGTGCAGATCAATTTCATTGTGGTAGTTCAAGGGGACTCATCTAGTTTTCAGCTACATATAAGTTTCTGATGAATACATCAGAGTCCTGTTTCTGTTTGAAACTGGTCTATCACTTAAAGACTGAATAGAATGCATGAAATCAGTATCAGAGTGAATTCAAAAAAATTTACCGGAACCCAAATAAATTAGTTTAAAGTTTTAAAATGACTTAAAGTGGAACATTTTTCACTGCATTATGATACACTTTTTCAATCGTTTCTATGTGGAGGTAAAGATAGTAGAAGTAGGCATTTACTTTGTCATTTGATGAATGTCACTTGCAGGCCTGCCCTTGCGCTATATTTTTCTGAACTTATTCAGGCGTTTGCCCATAGTCTATAAAATACAAAGTAAATTCAAAGAGATGCAACATAAACACAACCTTTGGTTTGTGGACTGTCATATACTCATTCACACACACACACACACACACACTCAGATAACCCTCCTCCCACCCATCAGTCTGTCCATTCGGCTGGCACTAACTCTAACAGGCTTCAGAGAGATTGCGGGCCCGAGCTATGGGTGTTGGGGGGGGGGAGCAGTAATAGAAAAGCAATGACAGTGGTTTTGGCAGCAGAAACCCTGTTCATTCTCTGGTTTTATCACCATTCTTAGGAAATATAGGTGTTGTCAAAAGCTGATATTTTGACCACTGACATAAAATGGATGTGCATGGTCTAAAATGTAAACAACTCTGAAAGCCTATAGACTGCGATAGTCACACAAAGAACAACTCAGACACAGTTTTGCATTATGCATAAGCATTCATTTTAGGTTGAGAGAAGCTATCAAGTGTTTTGTACTAAACACATTTTTCATTCACTCTCTATTTAACTGTACCTTTTCCTCATTTTTGGGAAACACTGAACTGTGGCTGTTTGCGGTAAGACAGTGTCTAAAACATGAATAAAGATACTCACATATGTGTGGGTCTTGAACAAATCTGAGGGAGAACTGGTGCAGATCTTATCACCCTCCAATCCAATAACCCTTTTACAAATGTTCATTTGTGGGTCGAATGGACTTTTTGCAATTACTATGTCACCCCTGAAAACAAATAAATACAAATATTCATGTAATGACACACAATACATGATGCAGTGACTCGAATATTATCAGTTATATTCGCAAAACCAACTGTAGCAGATATGTGCAAATTTCAATGAAACAAACCAGAAACAAACCAATCTCACTAGTTATCAAAATCAAATAAGCAAAATAGCTTATCAATAAAGTTGACTCATCTGAAAATCAATTATTGAGCCATCCATGGTGTTAGAAACTGCACTCATAGACAAAGAAGAGGTAATTTCTTATAATTTTATAATAAATATGAAAGAGCAAGCATGGAATATCTAACCGATCAGAAGAAGTCACAGTTAATATTAATCCAACAGTCTGTACTTATTAATAGGCTAAGGAAAGATAAAGCAAGATTAATTAAGTGTAATTAACTAATAAACAAAGCAAATAAACAAGACAAAGAATTAACTGTAAGTTACACTATTTGTTGACTAAAGGTTTAATGGACCAGGAGCTTGTTTCTTATAAAATAAAGTGAATTAAAACCCTCACACTTATCAATTATATGTTTAATTTCCAAATGTAAAGAGGAAAATCTTATTGAAGGTCTAATTTGGAAATTTAAACGCTCCCACATACTCAACCCGAAGCCAACCAGTCGACGCACAGTCACATGGTTGTGGACTGTTTGGTTTTGTACACAAATTTCACACAATGACAAGGGACACTTTGAGGACGCCTCTACCGCTTCAATATACGTCACCCTTCAGCCCTCTGGGGTTCCCACAAACAGTCACAGCCTCTGTAGACAACGACGGAGAAATTTCCATACAGAGTTTTTATCCATTTAACAATCTTTACTGAAGAACCGTACAAATGTACCTATTTCCTCCCTGTGTCAGATAAACATTCCTCAAATGTTTATCTGACACAGCAAGATGGAGATACAAAACCCATATAGTGGAAGTGGACTAGTTGAAGGGAAATATCAACATTGCTGTCCAAGAACAGTTAAGGTAATGTCTATTTAGGAGTTTATTTACTTTTTTAACCACTTCTTCTCAAGCTTTATGATTCTGCCATCTCATGTCTTTCCCTTAGAGAAATCTAAGAGTCAAATACAGTGGTAGATAGCCTTCATATAAACAATGGTAACATTACAATATCCAGGTACATAAAACACATTCTTTTGAGAAACATGTATATTTTTTAATAAAGAAGTTGTTATTTTAGTTAGATCACAAAATTCCACTGGTTAGCTGAAACAGGCACAAGAGCAAAGAGTCTTTAGAGATGGGAGGTCAGAGTCAAAAGGTTTGAGCAAGCTAGAAACAAGACCCAAACCTTTCAGTGCAGCAAACAGAATCCTACTTACTTTTCTATTTTAAAAAGATGACGACTCATACGTTCAGAGAACACAACATCATGGTTTACAATTGTGGGCTCCATAGAAGGACCAGAACACTGAATGAAGACAACAAAAAAAGGTTATTATTTTGCGTAGAAAAACGTGTGAAAAAGGGGCATCAGTGATGTAATCTTGTAAATACGAACCACCACAAATTCGCCAATGTATTCAAAGGCACAGTGTGCAATGCAACCATACTGGATGGTGTAACCCAAGAGGCCCAGGGTTTTCCCCAGCATATGACGGAACATCTCCACCTAAGGAATAGAACAGCCAAAAGTTACAAAATTTCTTAAAAAAAATAAAAAATACTAAAGCTGTGAGGAGTTTCATTTCTGGAGGTGTGGAGAAGGTTGTCACAGTTGGCCTACCGCTAAGATGGCACATTCTTTAGTGTTTCATTCTCAGGGGCTGAGTGCCCAGTTCACACCAGAAAACTGTCCCGCACTTTGACCCTGTGGACGATGGACCTATCAACACCTTAAGCTCAGGTGATGGACAAACACAGAAACTGTGACACATCCAGCCAGGCAGCCTTGCCCCGTCTACAGCTACATCCCTGACTGTGCTGCCATGATCATTAGAGCTGTTATCAGCTCCTGTCGGCACCATAGAAACACAAAAACACCCGGGCACACTTACAACAGCCCTGTAAACACTGTCATTTAAACACACAAGGAATAGGTCTTCTGAGCAAACATCACAACCACTTTTGGGTTATTGACTTTTACTCAACCTGCGGGATGAACTGAAGAAAGCAAGCCAGTATTTACACACTGTCCAGCAGGTTCTATATGTAGAAAAGCTCTCGCACACCTGCACATACACAAACAGCAACTGTATACGGCTGGAGTTAGATGTTAGTACTTGCTTCAGTCACTTTCTTTTTTCTCAGGCTGCTGTCCTGCTAGCCCTCCACAGGGTAAAGAAATCTTTTCCTTCATCTCTTCTATTCCTTCTGTCTCTTTCCTTCTTTCTCTCGCCATGTCTCCTTTCCCTCCCAGGGTATTATTAACCAAAGCAAGCAGAGCGGAAACCAAAGTCCCAAATCCTCAGAGCTCTGGGAATGACTTCCCAAAGATGGACAAGGATTAGGACCCCCAATTTCTCCCTTACCCCACCACCTCCACCCCCCGTTTCTCCCCAGGTTCCCAACAGACCGGGTGTCAGGTGGCTCAGTGAGTCCTGCCAAAGGTGTTACCCCTAATCCCATTACCCCCGCCACTCTTCTCTCTCTCTCTCTGTTATACTCGCAGGTCCCTCTCATTCATTCCAACTGCATTTCAACTATTAAACTCTCCATCTTTTCTTTCATGTGTTTCTTTGGCCTATTCGCCATCCTTTTTGATCCCAAAAAGATAGACTCCATCCTCTCACTTCCCCACAACTTCTTCCCTCTGTTCCACAGTCACCCCTGACAACCCTGCGCTTTCCAGAAAACACTGTGAGTAGCAGGGCTCAAGCAGGTGAAGAGGAATATATACAGTATATACCCTGCATGGAACCCAAAAGAAAGCCGCCTTTGCGGTTCCAGCATACTCCTATTTCTTCTGCAAACTCAGTACTTCCCCAGCTGGTACAATAACACCTCTGGCCCTCTAATTCCTCTGTTGGCAAGAAAGTGGACTGAAGGTTAATGTGAATCTCTGTTCTGCGCTATAAGGCAGCATGTTCATGCCTCTTCCTCTTACTCTCAGCTTGCTTCACCTGAATTTCCATCTCCATGGTACTGTAATGCACTCTTAGACATGATCTCCAGTGTTCACCTCCTTCTGCTAGACCAGGGATCAGGAATCTTTGTTAGCACTCATTCACAGAGCACAGTGGACAGCCTCCCATACAGCTGCCCTCATATCTCTACTTCATCACATCCCCTCCCCTCCATTCCAGCATGCATTCATCATAGGTAGGGATTAGGAGACTTTGCATAACCAGATCACACGGCCACTGACTGATATCAAGAGTCCATATGCAGCCGCCTGGTTTTCTGAGTCCCCCTCTGTCACTGATAGTGTGTGTTTGTGTGTGTGTGTTCATATGCACGGACAAAAGCATCACCTGTACGTTACATAGAAAGAGTAACATATGAGCTGAAGTTACTCTTGGGACTCAGAATGAGCTGGACATACACAGAGACTTCTAATTAAATATCTATTAGATCTAATTTCCCTCAGGCAAAGAATCAAACAACCAATACTATCTTTCAGCTCGAATACCCCCTTTATGTGTGTGTGTGTGGTGTTGGGTGGGCAAAGGGTATTAATCGCATGTTGTATTACAGCTGTAAACTAACACAAAATCTCTCTGCTAATCCTGGATTACAGGGCAAACATGTTCATGAGAAAACAACAACAGGAGAAAAAAGTCAAAGGAGCCTTCCCTGCAGAACCATCTGTGACCGCTGGCCTCCTGCTGTCACCTCGCAGCACTACAGTCAGGATAAGAGGGCCATTTCAAATGAATAGTTGCAGATGGAATTATATCATTGTGTGTTTAACTTTGTGATCCTCTTATTGAGGGAACCCAAATTCATTCATTCAAGCAATCAAAACTAGACGAATCATCAGAATGTTTTTAATGCCCAATGTTACATGCTCATTTTGCAAAAATGCAGGTAAATAATTTGCTCCATTAAGATGGGTTAAAAACATTTGAGGATAGAAAATAATAGTTTGGTGTTTTTTTCTGTAATTTGGGTTAAGGTGAATTAAGAGATATAGAAATACAGGGAGATGAAACAATTGAGCAGTTTGGGAGTTGCTGCCGCTAAGCTTAAATTGTGAGTTAACTGGAAACGTTTGATATCAATATATGAGAGTCCAGTTATATAAAATTTATAAGGAAAATGACTTTATATTATGACCTGGATTGGTGAATATTAGATCCACACAAGTAAGTCTTAACAATTTTACTCATTTATCAATTGGTGGTTTTCTTTGAGGTTTGAAATGCCTGTTGTTGAGATTGTTGAGATTTTATCTAACCAACATTAACTACAAATCAAAAACATGCACTGGAGTTCACCTGATGGAGTTAATAGTTTTACATCCAGTGGAATAAAATCGGATGAAAAATAATGACGGTCAAATTAAATAATTCTAGACTAGCAACCTGTCTAAGGTTTACTCGTTCTCTTGCATAATGAATGCCTCAGGTAGGTTTCCTGAACTTTGTTTGAGGTTCATCAGATTTAATATAACTGATGGGAGGTGGGAACCGAAAATGTCTAGATGTTGAAATTGAATCAGAAGTTGTTCCAAAAAAGTACTAATCTATGGTTGTGCACACACCTGTGCAATCATGTTACTGTATTTTCTTTTTTTTTTGGTGTTTTACTTTTTTGTCCCAAACAGATATATATTTCTTCAGCTGAATTGTACAGGATAAATGTCACATTACATGTTGAAAATGTTTTGAAATATTTTTGGTCAAATTTTTTACATAACAAAAACTTGGCATTTAAATAGGATGATTGAAACAAATGAAAACAATAATTAGTTATTAGCTTTGATTAATTGATGAACAGGCAGCAAAACCTGAATTTTCACTAATGGATTAGCCAATCAAACACCAGAGATGATGAATGGAAAATCGACAGGCCAACTGATTGGAGTCAACTGTATTTTCCAGTGCAATTCTTTGTAAAGCTAAAACAAAAACTACTGCAGGGACTTAAAATGAAACATAGTCAGTAACCCACCAAAAGTGATACCTAATTAAACACACATCATTGATGCCATAAGGAAATAGTCAGAAAGGAATTACCTCTACTGGTCTCAAGAGGTTTGACCCTGCCATGAGTGAGTAGTGTTAATTGATATACATGACCAGTCTATTAGGACCACAAAGTGAATTTCAATCCAAACAGCACACACGGGCCTTGCAGTGGACTTCTTACACAACTAAATTAGGAAAACATGGGCTGAGAGAGAACTGGGCAACAGGGGGGCTAAGAGGCTTATGAGCCCCTTGTCAGATATTCTTCTTCTCCCTGAGGATCACAGATGGAAGGGAGTCTGGAGAAGCAGCCACACCAGAGTGGGGACGAATCCCACCTCTGATGTCTTTCTCTGGACAGCAGAAGGCAGAGGAGGGTGGGGAGTGAGTCCTGTTGCGCATGGCTTGATTTCATCTTAATGTGAGGTATAAAAAGGAGGAGCTTTGGCAACAAGGGGTGTGTGGAGGGTGAGGGGGAGTTGATTCAACTATCAGTGCAATCACAGTTAATCCTGAAGATTTAAACACAGACACCTGGCTGGATGGGGAATGACAGATGTAAAAGTCCCAGGACGATGTTTGTACAAAATCCTGGTCCCTCCAGATCCTGCCTTCTATCAAAGGTTTTATTGAAAAGACTGATCTCCATATTGCTCTTTGTATTGTTGCTAACAGCAACGCAGCCGTGAAACAGCTGAGCGAGGTTGCTATTTGAGGAGCTCAGGGTTTATACCTACAATCAAAGGGTCAGTCAGAGCAAATAATAGCCAAGTGATATGAATACAACTGCTGCGAAGTGAAAGGAAGTGCGGGCTGACACAGTCCCCAGCCAATTACATTCAGTGGAAAGTCAGTCACTAAGCCTTATTGTATTGACCACAAGAGATTGTGTGGTGCTGGCTCTGTGTTGAAAGAATTCAGAGATCTTATCTGTGCTTGCATCAGATTTACAAAGGCGTTTGGGTTATCCATGGCCCCGAGCTCAACACTAGCTGCTATTTTTTAATACTGACTAGTGAAAGACATCTTAGCTCACCCCCAATTTTTAGACTGCAATTTTTTTTCAATTCTACAAGAGAACATGTTTTGCATTTTGATTGTTTCTGAATGTGTCTGAATATGTCAAAACATCATATGACTCAAACAAAAACATCTGAGAAAACCACAATGAAGCAATTCAAACTATGGGACACAGAATAAATGAAAAATGGGGGAAAATCCTTTGATAAAATTAACTGCAAACAAAACCTGCCCTGTGCTTATTGTGCCAGCCCTGTTAGACTATTGCTTTTCTTTCAGTGTTAACAAAACAAATTTGGTGCATGCTGATAATAATCTGGCATCCTCTGGACACAAAAAGTTAGGACTCCTTATAGCAATTCCACACTGATGGCAGAGGAACATTGCAGAAAGCAAAACAGTCAGACCAGGAAAAGGTCTGACATGTTATGACTGCTGCTATTATTTAGCTCAATCAGATACAGCAGCTGACATAATAAGAGTAGAAAACACACCTCCCCACTAGCTCCTGATTTGAAAAGGTGTGTTATTTTTGTACAATTACTCAAGCCTGTTGTGGAGACACTAAAAATATTTCTGCACAGTAAAAGTACAGCAGAGATTTGTTAATCAATCGCAATACTATGCAGATTAGCAGAAATCCCTGCACTTATTGTTCTGCTGAAGCCAAATCTCCTTTTCAAAAATACAAGTCGGTTAGAGCATCTTATTTGGCTCGTATAGTCTCTCCACAATGCCCTGCGTTGTCAGTCATGATATATTCCCTTGGCCTCCTGTCAACATGCATAAGTCTCAACAGTGCTGTCAAAACAGCAGGACTGCCTCTGCTGAGAGCGTTTGTAAAGTGAGCAGTTGGGCGATTGCTTCCTCGGGAGAATCACAGCATCCTGGGATCCTACATGGCCTCTGGCCTCTCTGCTACACAAAGCTTTTTACAGCTGTCTTAAGGATGTCACTGATCAGTCTTGACTCCAAAAGAAATGTTAGTGGACTATGTAATATTCAAATTCAATTGTGATTGTCCTAAATAGTATATTTTGAAGGTCTAAGAATAAATAAAAGTAATTTTATGCATAATAATCTTTGTGGCTTTTTGTTTTTGGGTACTATTGTAGAAATACATCCAAGATCTGTTCATTGTCTTACACTAAGTAATACCTTCATTGAATTTCAATCCATTAAGCCATTATCTTTAGCTCACTCGTGATCGGATCATGATGGTAACAGGTCCAACATGCAGTTAAATACTCTCCATCTCAGCTTGAGCATGTCCAGGCCAGAAGAGATATGAAGTCTCTCCAGTGAGGTCTGTGTCTGCCAATTTTTAGCTCAGGTGCCTGAAAAAACCTCCAAAGTGAAGCACCCAAGAGACATCTTGACTGGATGCCTGAACAACCTCTGCTGACTCCTTTTGATGCAAAAGAACAGCAGCTCTATTCCAAGCTCTCTCCCAAAAGATGGAGCTGCTCACCCCATCTCTAAGGGTGAGCCCAGCCACCAGACGGAGAAAGCTTATTTCAGCTGCTTGTATCCGGGACTTTGTTCTCTTTCTCAAGATCCATTTTACCATCTGTGAGGTCAAGGACAGAGATGAACCAGTAAATTGGTTGCTTTGCATGTGGCTCAGCAGACTGGAACAGCACCCACCTTACCGCAGACGAGGTCTCAAGTCTGTCTTCCCATTTTCTTATTTCCTTCTCCATTCTACCATCACTCAAGGATAAGACACCAAGATACTCTCATCTCAGGCGCTTTGCACTCGGCTGCAAACTACTCCAGAGAACAGTAAAGACAGTCATGATCTAAACATGCCAACAGAACCACATCATCTGCCAAAATCAAAGATGAGACCCTGAAGTTCCAAAACCTGAGGCCCTCCTCTCCAAAACTATGTCCTTGGAATCTGTCTAAGAAAACCAAAAACACAAGTGGAATATTAGAAGTGTTCTAATATATTTCACCAAGAGGTTGATGAATGAAGTTTTGATGTTTAACATAAATGTATTGCTGCATACCTCATTATCAGCTCAGTTGCTCAGTAGTTTAGTCCTAAGAGATTTCTTCTGTTTTTGCTTGTTATACTTAAATGTTTCAGCTCCTCAAACTAAATTTCCTATCAAACAGGAAATCAAGTGTAAATATAAAACTTGACTGTCACTTGTGTAAAACATAAATTGAATGTGATCAATTATGTTTTTGAGGACTTAAGTTAAGCCAGTTGACTGTCAGATCTGTGGAAACAAAAAATCTCTTTAAAAACTGTTCAACAACATTAAATAGACTAACAGATCCAAAAGATTTTGATACTGCTCTTTTCCAAACAAATTAAAGAGCAAATGAGAAACAATAATTGACAAACCCCTTGCATGCTAGCAAAGCACAGTACCAGCTGTGATCCACAGGAGACTAAAATAAATTTTTTTGTCCATTGATGTGAGAGAGGGGTGCAGATTTTATGGAAGACGTGTGTCGCAGTACATTTGGGGTACAACTAACAACATTTCAGAAAAAGAACATCATTTTGACTGTAAAACATGGAGGTGTTAAGTGTGTTGGAGGTTACTTTAGGACCTGAGTGACATGCCTTAGCTGATGACTCGTACATTATGTTCTTTACAAGTCTATTATGGACAACAATGTCTGGACATGACCTGACCTTAAGCTCAGAGAAACTTGGGCTACTCCTAGTGATCCAAAGCACACAATAAAGTCTACCTGTGAATCTCCCCATATTTTGTATTTTCTTTTTTTCCCTAAAACTCCTGTTTCAAAATAGGCATATTTTAGTTTAAAAGCAAGGTATTTGGCATCAATATTTATTCTTTTTTTCAGTGCCTACTTAGCTACTTCATTAAAAATAATTTACTACAAACAACAATAATAAACCATTTTCTGGGCGAATATCCCAAATCAAAACGGTTTTTTCTTAAATCGAATTGTTCTGAAATCCTCTAAAACATTTTTCAATTTTATGTTTCTTTTACCTATTATAAAATAAACACAGATTACCGAAATCTTTTAAGGACTAAACGAAAATGACTATTTTCTGTGCAAAACCTGAAGTGAGAAGCCGCTTTTAAGCCTTGATTAGATTCCAGGAATTGCGACGAACACATAAACTCAACATTATTTAAAGCAAATATTGATAAACTTACAGCAGCAGCTGTTAACTTACATATATCTGTGGATCTTTTCTGATTACAGCTCAACGCTAAGTGTGACCATGCACTCACAATAACAATTCCAGCCTCCTCCTGACAGCTTCCTGAAACAGCAAAGTAACAAACAAGATTGTCATTGGTCGACCTGCCCCGGACTTTTCTTTGATTGGATAACATGCTCCACAACATTGACGTCATCAGTAGCAATATGGCAGCTCCCGTGAACAGTGTGGGTAAAACCTCAGCTGACCGTTTACAGGTTAATTGTACGAGCTTTCAGAAGAAAACAAGGAGTAAATTGATCTCTATACCCGGGACGAGACCTTCGGTCCAAAACGGACAGCTCTTAGTTTCAACCGGTGTCACGTCGCTGGACTACCTGCTCGGTCAGTGTCCCGCTGCTGCACAGGCTAAGAGCCATTTTAATGCAACGTTGGACAGAGTGAATATACTCAGCTGCAAACAAACCCACACCTTCACATTTTCAACACATCACGAGTTAAAAGCAGTAAGATGGATCTTTGTCAGAACCAAAAGTGCTCGTATTGCATTATCATTATTTATTGCAGATCTTTTTTTTCTTTCTTTTTTTTTATAAAAAAAGGTTTCATTGAAGTATTTCTCTCGCCATACTAGTGTCAAGAAATATCCTTTAAGTCTGTATACTGTTGAATAATATAATCAAGACGCCGTCCAGTTCCTTACTTTTGTTTAAATATGACTTTTTTTATTAGCCACAATAATATTCGTACAAATCAGAATTGAAATGTGATTTTTCTGATTATGTGTGCATATATATATATATATATATATATATATATATATATATATATATATATATATATATATATATATGTGTGTGTGTGTGTGTGTGTGTGTAGAAAGATATTAATAATGTTATAATATATTTTACTCCCTACAGGTGGTGGATTAGCAGTTGGTACAGTGCTTCTCATTGGTGAGTCTCTCTTTACATTTTTCAAGTAGACAATTTGTTGTCTACAATCTACCATTGTGTTTCTTGTTCCTTTTTTGTAGGATCAAACCTGAAAACAATGTGTATTTTTTAACCTGTTGTAGATTTTAAAAAAATAAATAAATTCTTAGCTTTATTTAAGGCATTTAAAAGGAGAAAAAAACCTTCACTTAGCACTTCAAATAAACATGTGCTATAAATGTGTTTGTCTTTTGACTTTTAAGTGTTTGCAATAATTTGTATAGATTTTTTATACCACAACAAAAAAACAAATCCAAAAATGAACTAAGTAGAAATAGTAGTATCCTTTATTTGAATATTTCATAATTCAGCAAATGTGTAAGAATGGATTTCTTATCCATTCTTGATAAGAAATCCAAGAATGAATAGGAAAAGCATTGAAATTTGTTAGTTTGAACAGGGTTACAAAGTAATTTTTAAGACTTTCAGACTCCATTAAACCACAGTGAGCGGTATTAAACAAAAAGTAAAGAAAAACGGAACAGTGGTGAAGCTGTGACTGAGCAAAATAGTATCCAATTAGAGAATTTCAAGGCAAAACCATTGCTTACCAAATAACTTAAAGATTCCTTCAAGTTACATGTGACTCATGTACAGAGACCTCAGTCCTTGACGCAACCATCACAGGTTCAAGTCCTGGCCTGATGACCTTTGCTACTTGTGTTCCCCCTCTCTCACGACCCGCCTTCCTGTCACTTCATTATCAAATAAAGGCCACCAGAGCCAAAAAATAACAATAAAAAGAGACTCCTGTAACATTTGCCATCAAATCCATCTTGATGATCCCCAAGACAGAATATTTTCCCAAGACTTTTGGGAAAATATTCTGTACACCGATACTGCAAAAGTAGAACATTTTGGAAGTTGTGTGTTCCATTACATTTGGCATAAAACTAAGACAGCTTTTAGAAAAAGAACATCAGACTTACTGAAAAGCATGGTGGTAACGGTAGTGTCATAGTTGGAGCATGCTTTGCTACTGCTGGACCTGCCTGGCTTTACATAATCAACAAAACCATAAATTCTTAATATTGTGAAGAAGAGTGTTTGACAACTTACGGTAGTGATCTTAAACTTTGGCCCCTTAGTTCATTTGGCATACCAGTGATCAGAAGCACACCAGCAAGTCCACCTCTTTGTTTCTCAAAAAAAGATAATAGGATAAAAAGTAGGTTTTGGAATGATTTAGTCAAAAATCTCATGAAGATGCTGTTGGATCCTCTTAAACAGAATGTTCAGGCCCAAAACCCTCCATTATCATCGACAATAGCAAAAAACAGGGGCCAAAAAATATCCACCAGTTATTGCAAATGCTTGATGGTAGATGTTGATCCAAGAGTGGCACAACCTGTTATCAGACGTAGGGGGCAATTACTTTTTTCATATTGTTTGAATTGCTTTCTACTCTCCTGTTTGTAGTCCCTTATAGCTTTCTTTTTGATGATACTTTGATAAAGATTCATTTTCATAAAAGTCTTTAAAACCTCAGCAACACATTAGCTAAATTCCTACAACCTAAATTGGCAACTATTTAGGAATCATCCACAGGCTCTGCGGTAAGTGTGTTACTCTCAAGCAGACTGAGAAAATGGACTAATAAGCTGAAGGTCTCCTGTTAGAATCCCAGGTGTTCACACTTTTCGGTTGCTTCTTCATTAATATGCTCCTCTGCAGATGTTTTATAGGAGTTTTCAGAATAACATAAATCACAAGTGGGTTTTCTAGGGGCTTAAATGTCTTCCACTGTGTTATTATTATTATTATCATTCATTGTAGGCTAGGCTATATGCACTGGTGGACAGTGAGGTTAAGGTAGTCATGTTTCCCCTTGAAGCTGTAATTTGTGTGTAGCCAAGGCCTATACCAACTGATGATATTGCTTTGCCCTTTAATTCATCCCCCCAATCGATGCAGGAGTCAGTGATTACACACTAATGCGTTCTTCCCTTCCATTTTGTGAATCAATGTACGGTTGGTTTCATCTGGTAATGAGAGACACAGTAAAGGTGAAATGCGTGTGTGTGTTGAGCACTCTCTTGTGTTTGTCTCTGAAAGAGTGGCATATGTGCACGATGTGTGTGTTTTTTCCTGGGTGGGGTGGGGTGGAGTGTGGGGAGTTTGGAGTGTGTGTTTGTTTGTGTTGTGTCGTCTGCTACAGTCTGCCCCTTTAGCCGTGACGGCCTGTTTGTGAGACACAGACATAAAATTATCAGACTGGTCATTGTCTGCCTTTGAAGTGTCTTGAGCTGTCTGTCCTGATTTGTCACCCAGAGGGGGGATCTCTTCAGTATGGCTACTGTCTAAGGATCTCTTGTGTTTCTGCAAGCAGAGAAACAAAGCTGCTTAGTCTGTATTATGTTGACCATTTATGGTTTTGTTCCTTTGTTAGATTAATGCTTCTTTGATTTAAATGCCACCTTATTCAGTGACTTCAAGCTGTTTTACATTATTTTATTTCAGTTCTACGAGCAACACAGAGATGGCTTACAGATTGTTTAGCAGTGTACGAACATAAACAAAAGGATTTGCAATTGTTTTTTTTTAAATAATTTAAGTGTTAGTTTTAATTAGAAATTCACCAATCAGGTTTTTTCTAATCTAATTTTCCAATTCTGATTTAGACATATTGCTATTTTTTCCTAAGGGTTAAAATGCATAAAAATGGAAGAAATTCAGAATATTTGGTAGAACCAGTAGTTTTGAACCTCTCAATAAATGAAGGAATTATAGCATTAGATGCACATATGCACCAAAGCATATTTCCCAAATATTTGACTTAATATACAAAGTGCATCAAAATGACTCTTTTGTACTTTTGATGCACTTTTTTGATGCCTTTGTGATTTTATGTTTTGATGCATTTATTTGAAAAGAAAAATAGAAATTCAGTTTTCTGTAACCTGCTGATTTCCAAACACATCTGATCGTGGGAATCTTTGTCAAATCTTTGTTTAAGGCTATAATTACGATTGATTACTCAGTATGAAAACAACATAATTTTACAAGGATGTGACAGTGAGCGCAGGTGGAGTGTGTAGTAACTAAAGGAACTGTTCAGAATTGCAGTCAGCTTATGAAATATTGGTTCATCTCAAAACATCTTTTTTTTGCTCGACAGAAGAGTAGTCCATAGCAAGCTGCTGTTATTAAGTATTGGGAGGTCCAATTTGAATAATTGACATCCACTTTATGAAATCCCTCATTTGTATTGAGATGGTTTGTATATTGTACTAAACTGAACCATCTAGGTGACTTTTGTTGAGAGTTAAGTCTGTAAACATTAAACAATAAACATTACTGAATTGAAACTGAATTAGCAGACTTTATAGTTGGAACATGTTGTAAAATTTATTTCTAATTGTTTTTTATTCACTTCATTTTTTTATACTGTAATTTAAAGATAACATTTCAAGGACCTAAGACATATAAGAGGAAAACATCTGACCTAGATCTTTTGTCTCTTTGCCCTGCAGCTCTAGCAGATATGATTCATGAGACTTGCACTCCCACTTCCTTGACTGAAGGCAAATGAAGCACAGACATCCTGCTTTTATGCAACCTTAGTCAGAAAAGAGCAAAAAAAGAAGCAAAAAAAGTGAAGGGAATCATCCTATGACTGTCCAGAGTGACCGATCTACCTCAAAGACACAACCACCCCCCACCCCCTGTTGCTCCTATACCCCACCACCTCCAGCCCCCTCCTCATACCCCCTGCCTCAACAGCCTAATGACTCCTGGAGGTTTCATTTGTAAGGCTCCCATAGAAACACAACCACAATAGGCCCCATCTTGAGAGGGCCCATCTGGGAGTCTTTGTGGGGCCTGCTGAAAGCCACAAAGGCCTGCTGACCTAAAAACCCATCAATAAGAGAACAGGGAGCCCCGCCGACAACAAATTGAAGAGCCGTGGAATTTCCTGGGCCATCCGAAGTCCGTAGGTGAGGATGCGGATCGGGGAACGTGGGAGGGAGGTTGGGGAAATTCTCCAAATGTCCGAGGATGACACATCAGGATGTCATTCCCAAGCTGTCAGCTGTATGCCCATTACCTCAGCTGTCACTGCTGTCTTTGTCCGTGTGCCCACTGTTTGCCATTGTGAGGAAAGGCCTATGGAATCTTAAACTAGTGACGGTGACAGGAAACAGCAGTGGCATACTGGGTAGAGCTATGTGCCCTCCTCTGTTGACTATAATAATGATGATGCTGATGAGGGGGTAGTGGGGTTGTCATGTTGAAAGCCTGCAATATACAAAGACTACCTTTGTGTGGGCAATTTTTACATTTAGAGGATTTTACCTCTCCTTTTAATGGCTCAGACACACTTCTTTCATGTTGTCATGTGATTTCTTCTGGGATTTTCCTTCTAAAAATATAACTTTCTCTGAAGTTCAAAAAGAGTTTATGCGAATGCCCCTCATAGTACAGAGGTGAAAAGGATGCCACTGCCATTAGAATCCAACCAAAAATGGAGAGATTCAAAGCAACCAGGTGTCAGGAACTGTTTTGATGACAACTACCATCTTCCTCACACTCTTTCTCCTCTTGGCAGTTGTCCTGACCACCAAGGTATCTTTCTGTTGTGTGGGAAGAGCCAGGTAAATGCTTAAGGCAGGTGTCTCCCACTTGCCTTTACTCCTGTGCTACCAGTTTGGGACATGATTGGTGAAAGTGGACAGGAATACTGTAATATGTTGGCATAAGGGGTGAAGATGTGAATTTTTACATTGACAGTCAAATCTCAGTGTAAAAACTACACCCATGTGCCATGTTGATTGCTACGTCATGTGTTGCCTGCAGAAGGCAGGTAGAAGGTGTCCTTACATCGATTACAGTTAGGAGCGGTGATGTGGGCATGAACTGCTGGACTTAGGTTGAGGTGTTCAAAATAATAAAGAGGAAGACTATGTGACCCGATTAAGCTATTTATGTTTTTCTTTGACCTCGTTTACTTTGTCATTCTCATGTGATAATCTGATGGTTCTCGTCTTTGTTTCTCTGTCAGAGGAGGACCGATTTGACAGCTATTCCCGCATGATCTTGAAGTACTTTCTGGCAGAGGGAGTGGTGTGTCGGCATGAACTCTTTGTGGCAACAGCTCAAGATAACCCTGATGAAATCCTACAGGTAGGAGATGAGACACTCTGCTTTTTAAATGAGGAAGTTTCTGACCCTGCAAAGTTTTTCCATAAGATACAAGAGTAGCTGTTTTTTTTAGTATAGTACAACTGGCAAAATCTACATTGTTTAACTTTTACTCAAGTAAAGATCTTGGAAACTACTTCTTGAGTATTTTCTTTCAGAGCTGTGGCTCTTTCCAACATGTGTCAGGGTCAACAGGGGTATCTGAGAGGTCGAGAGTGGTATGGTTCTGGCATTGTTGAAATGTTTCCCGGCATATCAATCCATGAACAGGACCACAGTTCGCAGAAGCTGCCTGCCAAACAGCAAAGAGGAGGGGTGCTTCTCTCCCTCTGATTGATAGTGGGAGGGTTCATCGGCTCACCCTCTCTTTGTATATCAAAGACTTATTAAGAGAGGGGTAGTCCCACTGGGGACGTATCAAATTATTTAGTATTTTGCACTTGTTTATTTGCAGCATGGTAATCTCCAGATGCTAAACTTGCACTATGTATTACATTAGCATGAACAAAGATGCATGTCCACAACTCCTAAGGATGTAAAGTTGCAGAAAGAAAAGCACTGTGGCAGTTCCATGTGACATTTGCTCAAAGACCAGATTTCCTGTAAATTTCTTAAGAGCTTTTATGTTTTCCACTTTATTTTGTTTATCATACAGACAAGGAAAACATTTTTTACTCATCCTCTCCACAGATTTTTGTTAAGTAAAGTTTTAGGAGAAAAGAAACATACACACTAATTACTTTAAAGAAGTAAAAAGTATACATTTACTTTAAAGAAGTAAATGTGTACTTCTTTTAGAGAAGTAAATGTATAGATAATTCCTCACAAATTCAACTTGTTTTGGATTAGAAATATTTGATCCACTTTGTGTGCATTTTTCACGTCCTTCAGTACAACAGTACACATTTTATAGTTGAAGTGGAAATCTAGGCTTAATCTTTTAGAAATATGGTTTAAAAATGGAATTTCTTTTCTTTGACTAGATTGTAGATCTGATTAGAATTATAATTGAACCATTCAATCTAATCTAGTTCTCTACTTACTGAGCTATCCATTGGAATGTGTCTCTGCGCTCGGGTAATATATAAATTCAGGGTTGTACAAGTGTATATTTCATGTTTCATTATTGTTTCAAAGCCATTTCTACCCTTCTTTTAATACAAAATAACTTTTCACCTCTGTCATCAAAATTCTAAAAAAAAATAGTAAGACTAAAAAAATTAGATGGAGAAAATTAAATAGCAAAATGTTTTTTTGACCTAGAGTTGCTGTCTTTATCATGCGACTGTCAAAATAGTTTGTTTTTTGGGTTTGTCTGTCGTTTAAAAAGTTTAAATTAAACATTCAAGCTGTTTTATGTTTGCCAATGTTGTATTCTTTCTTCGTTTAGGAGCTTCCAGCCCCTATATTGGATGATGTTGCTGTTCCTAAACCTGTGGAGCAGCCTAGACTGACTGGTGAACCCCAGGACAGTTTGGATGCCATGAAGATTGCCTGGCGCTATCAGAATCTGCCTAAAGTACAGGTGATCGATCAGTGTGTCCTCTTTAATACAACTATTTTTTCCTTATACAGTCGATCAGAGGCAATTTTTAAATCTTTATTTAGTGAAAGTTCAACATGTGTCTCTTTTAATGATAGGATGAGAATGCCCGGTACTGAATCGCTGCTTTTAGTTCTTTGACAATGGTCTCGACCACTAAATCCATCCACCTCTAAACTCCTTTATGGAGTGAATGAGGCCTCGGCCTCTCTTTTCAGAGCCGCAGCAGATTACTCACACTTAGCTGGCAATAGGTAGGCTTTTCACTGTTCCCCCAGCTAACATATACACACACATACACACACGCTTGCACCCCTGCTTAGCCTGGGAAACAAGAGTACTATGCAGGCAGTGCATTGACATGTCTGCTCGCTCAACCCTACGACCCAGACCTGCGCCTCCGTCTTCCCCCAAATCCCTGCCTTTCCCCCTGCTAGGGTCGGCAGCTCTACACTCTTTCTTCCGCTTTAAGGAGAGGAGACCCTCCCCTTCTTCTTCTTCTCTGCAGTCCACCCCCGTCGGTCTATAATCCATATCGCTATGTGGATTAGCAGAACACAGTGTGTCCCTAGGGATCCTCTCCCTCTTTCTCTCTCCCTGGAAACTTCTTTATATCTGTGTCCTTTCCTCACCTCTCCCTCCTTCCCCTGTAAAATTGTCTTTACAAACCGCTAGTAAGCCCCGCCAGAGGATTTGCATCCCAAATTCACCCCTAGAGTCAACGCTTACTTTCCCCTTACACACACCTCTCCTGGCACGGCCCACTGTGTCGTTCTCTTGATGAAGACATCAGATCAAAGGTGAGGCCGTCAGGGCGGGGATGGAACGCTAAGCGGGTTGCCTGGTTCACAAAGAGAAGATGAGCCCCTGACCCCCCCCACTGGCCCTTCTGACCCCCTCGTTCTGACGGGAGAGGGACACACCGGGGGCCCTAATCCAGATTAGGAGTAGATTAAGGGCCCCTCTCACAATGGAGTCCATGGTTTTACTGAGAAAGAAGAGCTAAAACTCTCTCTTTCAGCTGCAGGAAAACATCCGCCTTCCCCTACTTCCCTGACATGTTCGCTTTCACAGCCAGAAGTGGACATTTATGTGAAGAAATGATTAAGAGGCTGGTCATAGTGCTTATTTAACTTCTTCGCTGTAGAAAAGTTGAGGAATGACCCATAAACAATGCAATTGCATTGCCATAGTATTGCATTTTTGGAAAAACAAATAAGGTTATGTATTGTTAGTTTTCAATATTAAAGTCATACATGCTGTTTAAAAGAATTTGAGCAAGCAGTAATGTTATAAAAAATTACAATTCTTATCCTTGTGCATTACAGAGTGCTTTGGCATCTTCCTCTCGATTCGGACACTACTATGATGTCTCAAAGACGATGGAGGTAGAGATTCGCCAAGCAGCCAAGTGCCACCGCTTCTACCTTCCGGATCACATCACCCCGTCATCAGCAGCACACAGGTAGAACAGCAAGACATCGTCCTCAAAATGCAGGCAAAACCAATGAGACACGACCCAACGAACACAGGCGCATAAACACGACATCATCCACATAACAGGGCCGTACAAATACGACTTCCTCCGCAGAACGCATGTGAGTAAACATGGCAATGTTCGTGGAGGAACAGGTGAACCAATAATGCAGCGAGACAGCTGCAGAACTTAAGGAGCACATCTTGTATAAATAATCCTAGTAAACAACATGACCAGGCTGAGAAGACTAGGCTTCATTAGATGAGATTGTTTTATTCTAGTTGAATTAGTTCAAGTTCCTTGTTCACGTTATGATGGGGAAATGTTTCAAAATTGAACAAAAGCTAAAATCCATTTGAATTGTGTCTGAGACATGGGTATTGAATAGATGCTAAAATTATAGATGCTTGAATAAGTTGATATTTGTTTTGCCTGAAATTAAATGCATCAGTTACATTTATGCCACTAATCATTATTTTGGAAATCATCAAACTAATCAAACAATTGTTTCAGCTCCAATAAAATGTTTTTTTCTTTGACTTCAGAAAACAAAGCAACATAACTGACTTTGTTCAATCATAACAACATTCACTTAGTTGATTCAAAGTAGGAATTAATCTCATAATAATTTGCATGATCACGCATCATTAATTCTTTTTTTCTTCTATTCATTTTCTTTAAACAGTTAATTAATTACAGTTTTTTATTGAGTTCAAATAAAACACTTATTCAAAAATGCTCCATTTATGAATAAATAATAATTACAATCAAGAACAACGCTATAATCACTATTTTTGCAACTCATACAAATCAGCTAAATATCAGCCTGCTTCGCCTCCTGTTTTGCGTTGTTTGCCACTGGCCGGGTCATTCAGCCTCTTGGAAAAAGGTTGCATATGTCTATTCAAATAAGGGTCTTGTTTGCTCAGCGTCTGTTTGATTTCTCCTGCGTTGAGTGTACTTAGGGTTCAGAGGTCGCACAGGCTCTTTACCCAGAGAGTGCTGCTGAACACACACGGGCACACGAAGACACACTCGTTTGAACTGGGTAAATACAGCAATCTGGAGTGCAGTGGATGCTGGAGGAGGCTGTAGAGAATCCCTCATTCTTTCTATCAGCAAACAGAGACGGTAAACATGCTGCCCGTACAAACACATTAAATGTTGCAGGTATTCAGGTTAAAATGTACATTTTTCACGAGTATGGTGCTCGAGGTAGAAAGAGTATGGTTAGATATCATTTCACAACGTAATGATGATTAATGTGAAGAATGTAGGAGGAAAATTCTCCCTGGTTTGTGCAGTTTTGAGTGAAGGTGACATAGTGGTGCTGTTGTAGAGTGTGAATGGGTTATAGATCTTACAGGCATTTTGACAGCTGGAAGCTACACCTGCACAGCACCATTGTGCCCCAAGGCCCGCCCAAGTACTGACAAGAATAGAGGCACACACACCCGGTGCATATCTTGCACGCTCATGTAACACACAAACTCGAAAGCAAGCTACACCCCCTTGCACGTGTCCGCTGCCCCATGTTGATACCCTAGCTGTTAAATTGCTCCGTTTCACTTGAAGGCATAATTGGCACAAATTGCTCTCTAGGTGATACAGATCCTGTTGTTTAAGACCAAGCATCCCCCTTCCCTCACTCTTTCTTCCCTTGCTGAAAGAGGAACGCTGAGATAAAGACGCTTCCTGTTGCATGATCCTAATTAGCTGACGTGCTAGCCCCTGTAGCTACGCACCTAGACCTCTTTGGGTACCTGAATGAGCCGTGCTCAGTAGGGGTAGCTAAAGCACAATGCTGGTCTCCACAATGGCTGCCAACCAGTGGCAACCTCCTGAATGCAACTGAACGTCAGACCGTCCCAGCCCCCCACCACCTCAGAGCTGAGGCATGGGCAGAGAGGCCATGGAGGGTAGGTGTCCCTCTTTCACCAGTGCAGCTCTATCATTAGCCACAGCAGGGTCAGGAGGCACCATTGTTGAGATGAATAACTGAAATAGAGTTCATTGATATACTTGGCCAAGTGTAATCAACACAAGTGTGTGCTTCTCTTCTTTATGTGGGGGTTTGGCGTGTGACCAACCTATGTGTATCAGCTTTTGTGGCTCTCAGGTTGAACTGACAGCTGACGTAGCAGCCCACTGTGAGCTGCCACAGAGTGGTCATTACAATAGTGAGGTGTTTCTAAGTGGAGGGTCCTGTGTTAAAAGATGGGGTTAACATTATTATTGGTGAGCCCATAAACTCATAAAAGGCTCAGCAGTGATCCATCCCTTGACTGTTGCTAAATGTTGCTCGATGGTACTGCATGGCCCCTGTCAGCAGTGCACATCTTACCCTTGATTAAACACCAAAATGCTGTTCTCTGTTAGTTTTAGCCATCAGCCCATTAATCCCTCATCTCTTCTCCGTTGTGCGCACGTTTGTGCATATGTGCACCTCATCTGTCTGTCTGTCTCGGCACAATCAGATCCTCGGGGAGCTGACAGTGAACCAGTCATGTTGTAATTTAATCAACCAAATAAATTAATTGGATCTCTTGATATGGATCATCTGTCTGCTTCGGTGGCTCCAGAAAAGCACAGTCAGGAGTAGCAGACTGCAGTCATTGAGGATTAGGCTACTGCAGTGATCAGCCTGGCCCAGATTTATCAAGATACTATTGGCGATGGATTGCACATTTTAGGTATCCCCTTTTGTGTTCTGATGCAAGTTCTCTGCTGTACTGTGTCAAATGTGTCTCATTCTTTCTCCAATGCCAGGGTTGAGTCCTACTCTGCCTTACTGAAGTCACTGCAAGAGGTCATACACAGAGAAGGCTTTGATTTGGCGACCCCCATGGTAAGAACCAAACAACTGTTCTAGTTTTTCTTTCATTCTCCTTCAAATTATAACACATTTTTTTTCTCAAAAATGTTATTCACCACAAACCAATTTAACATCTTGTTAGAAAGCATTATAAGTCACTCTAGAGCTAGGAGCACAATAATCTTATTTCTTATTCACATAGACATACATCTGTTGCTTAACAGCAAAAATTAGTGAGGCGGAGTTTGGAATCAGGTGATTTTCTGGTTATTGATGAATCAAATCATGCAAAATACTTTTTATCATCAAATACATCAATGCAAAGAACATCTGCAATTTCCAGTCTATAAACACATCAGTCAACAGTGCTTTAATGCACTATCTTGAGTTCAAATAGGGGTTAAGGGTACATTCTATTTCACTTTGGATTTAAACTTACTATTGCTACTAAAAAACATGCAGAATTTTCTTTTCTTTTACACATTATTGTCCTCAGTTAGGTTGTCTAGCATTAATATTTCCCATTTTATTCTGATACTTAAAAAGCTCAATAAATAAAAAAGAGGCACTAGATTTTTATTAAAATGTATGATACATATATAGTGAGGAATTGGGAGTCTTGTCACTTATCTCTTCATTATCCTGTGCCTTACTAATTTTGGTCTTGTTCTTCCCCTTAGAGTCATCTCTGACCTTGCATTGATTCATAACTGTAGGAGAATAGAGCAGTAATGGGCCTACTAGCAAGTTGCTAATATTTAAACTGATAATAAGAGGTTGTTCTGTCCAGCACATTAAATAATTTGCCATTGCAGATGCATCAATGTTGATGATCAAGATTGCATAAAAACTTTTATTCTTTTATCAATCTTAGTTTTTCAAAAACACTGAAATGCCAGTCATATGTCAAAGAAAATATAAAATGAAATGGAAGGTTATCAGTTTCTTAAGCTAAATTTGATCATCTTTCCATATATTTACAAAAACAGAGTTTACATGACTGTTTTCAAATCTCAAAACTGGCATATGTCTAGATTTTGAGACTAGCCATCACAATGCAAATACAAAATACAGTTTTTGCATAATGATTTGACACATAGAAGACTGTAAAATACATGTTTTTTTAGTGGTGCTCTACATAAACAGTATCTATGCCTTGTTCACCTACTTTCTGTGAACCCTGTGCCCGTCACCTGGAGCCACCTCTCCTCCTGTCACTCACACATGGGATTTTCTCCCCCCAGAGCTGTCATTCAAACACCAGATTAACTGCTGACATCATTAAAGCAGCAGGACCACCTGACACACTGTTGGCACAGTCCAGGAATGCAAACCGGCACAGAGCGACATGGGCGCTGGCACAAAATATGCCCAGTATGGACAACAGTGTGGATTGGATGATTTGCTTCTTCTTGTTTTCTCAGACATTGTCAAGTATTTCAAGATTTAAAGTGAACTCTGCTGAAGTGACTAATAATTGGAAAGATTTTTCAGAAGAATGAGACTGGAGTCTTTCTGAGTCTCATTAGACTCCTTTCTGGTTGGGTTTTGATCCCAGACTAGTTGTAGTCTATATGGCTGGCCTCTGGTCTTTGGCTGGACCCTACTGGCAATGTTCCCTGATTTTTCTATAGGCTAAGCTATAGGAGTTAAGTTTGTTGTTGCATCCTGATGTTGCCACAGCAACGGTCGTATTACCGCAGTGACCTCCTGTGGGGCGTCAGACACAGAAACAGATTTCTGATTCTGTTGCTCTCAAAACCTGTGTAGGAAAACATCACTAAACAAAGGAAGGGCATGTCTTATTGTGACTACGCCACACGTGCAGAATGCTAATACTACAGCAGGCTGAGATACAGACTGAGAGTATGCTGTGGAGAGAAAAGAGTCTTATTGGAAACTATGAGGCAGCTTTGAAAAACCATGTTAGACAATGGCGTTTATTTTTCTTAGATCTGTTCAATGCTGATCCTGATCTGTAAAAAAGTTTAGGTCATGCAGTTGGGTGAGAAAGTTATGAGAAATTGGGCTGAGGAGATCTTAGAAGAGTTGGAGGACGTTTAAATTATGAAAAAGATTGAATAAAGAGTGAGAAGATTTTAAAGCAGGCCTTTGTTTATTTATGTTGGCTCTCACCCCAATAATCCTGAACCATCCTATAAGAAAGGCCAAATGAAAGGCAGTTGTATGTAAGAGTAAAACTCCCTCACAGTTTGGACAGGTTTCTCCATTTTCTGTGGTGCAGTGATATACCGTATATCCTATCAGAGTTTGGCCCACTTTTTTTTGAACAAAGTTGGTTTCAGTTGATCCCTTGGGGTGGGCTGGGATGGGATGGAGTCGGGAGGGTGGGAGGTGTGGGGGTTTAAGGCAAGGCACTCCACCCTTACCCAGGCCCCCCTTGGCTGCAGAGCATCACCGCTGTGCCAAGAATGTGCTGGGGTTTCCTGGGTGGCGGCCATATTGGAAGCCTGTCTGACAGGTCCATTGTGCATGTGTCAGATGGCTTCTGTGATTGGGTGGTTGTGTCCAGTCACGTTTGGGCTCCGTGTTCCAATCGTCTGTGCCGCTGAGCAGTCTGTCCAGTTGCTCTCACCCAACATTTAGAAGCATGGCCCACAACAGCAGCACCCAAGTTTTCAGATTAAACTGAGATTCGTGCCCTCCACTGACTTTCTGTAGTTTACATTTTCTTCTGCAACATTTGATACGTTTTCATGTTTTTTTTAATGTTTACATAACTGCACTCCTCACCCTCTTTGCATTTCTCACAGTCAAAGACACGTAACATCCTGCGTGTGGGGCTTCACTCTTTGGGTTCAGCTCTGTGGGGGGACGACCTGTGTTGCCATGACAAACCTAGACACAGCCACGCCCTGACTACCTTTCTGTATGGACTCCGTGCGTTGTTGAGGTCATCGCTTTCGGTTGCTGTAGTAACCTTGCCTTCACATCTCATCCAGGTAATATGGTGTTTGACACATACTGTCTTGTTTGTGTTACATGCTTCTGAACTTTCACTCAGTGTTGGTGTCTTAAACCATTTGGGATTTCAGCCAGAACACTGAATGCAGATTAACATGTTAGGGTTAATATTGAAGTTTAACCAATGTGCATCTTTTTTATTGGTTATGATTGACTCAGGCGCAGTGAAGGTTTTTTTATATGAGCAATATGGCTACCCTCCGTACTGCTCATATATGGAGGGGATAGGATTATTCTATCAGGCGTGGCAAAAGCAATGAAAAACCAAAGTTATTTGCCTGCTTTGCTCCAAACCTGTTTATTCTCTTAGTAAAGGAGCCTCAAATTCCTGTGTCCTGCAACTTTTTGATGTATGAGAGGTCCATCACACCTGAATCAAATGGCTGGATTGCTCTCTCAGCCTGCAGTCAAGTTTCTACAGAGTCCTGCTAATGACTTGATTATTTGATTCAGGTACTTTAAACAGGGATATATATGACAGTGACCCTCAAAGACTTGAGTTTCTGATCGCTGTCTTAGATTGTTAATAGGGATGGAGTAAGAAAAATGACTGCATACCATCTCTCACTGATGAAGTTTTTTTATTTATATATATATGTTAACAAAGTTGGTTTCAGTTTCAAAGTTGTATTTCAGATTCCTGTAGTTCAAAATCTTAAAAGTCTAGCTTGGCCAATCATTAACTTAATAATTCTAAGTTGAAAAAAGATTATTTTAACAGGGATACAGGGATTTTTAAACCTGTACTTTGTTTACGAAATCAAGAAGATAGTTTTGGGCCAATTTTTGGCAATCTTTAATTGAGACAAACCCAAAAACTGAGATTTTTCAATGATTACTTAAACTACTGTTTGAATTTATGAATTGTTTGAAAACATGGTGTTCTTGCATTTCTTTAAAATATTGTTAAAACTTCTGGTTTAATTCTTATTAGGCTAGTATTGTGCATTGTGCACCAGACAATAAAAGGATGGGATCACCCACTGCAGTGTTCATATGATCATTTCTACTGTCCAGGTTCACTAGGGTCCTCTCTCTATTTATATCAGTCTGTTGTCAACTGACTGTGGTTCAGAATTCATTCAGTCTTCAAACTTTTCGATTTAGCATTATAAAATTCAACTTACTTTAAAGTCAATAACATCAAATATTTGTAGATAAATGTATTCTCTGTTCAATCCAATCGTACAAACAAATTCAACTTAAAGTTGCACAAAGAGTTTAAACCTCTTCATGGCCTTATATGCAATGGTCGTTAAAGTTGTATATTGGTGGGGTGGGGGCTGCATGGTGGGCTATGAGTCTGTGTCCAGTCTGGCCTCTCAGTGTGAAGGTGGAGTCATCTGCTGAGGCATATGGCAAACCACCACCCTTCCCTAGACTATTAACCATAGACGGACACTTGCCTCCAAAGCCGTCTATATACCAAACTAGCCTGACCACTCTTGAATCTCTCTTGAAGAGACTCATCCTGAAGAGCACTGACTCTGTGTTGTTTGTGATCTCCTTATTCAAAGATATAGGTCAGTGCCTAGCTCAGAGAACAGCTGTGTTGTCACAACACGCTCTGGCTTCAGGCCTGTACGCACTGTGCAAGGCGGCTTGGCCTAGTCAAAAAAAGGTAGAGTGGCTAACTAGCAGATGTCAGCTGTGGTGGGAGCGGTCCTCCTGTCCCACACTGGCCAGGCTTCGCAACCCTTAATCTGTGCCCTCCCCCTTCTCCACCCTGGGGAGAGAAGTGAATGAGTTGGAAAAGAGGAGAGAGGGGGAAATTTTGGACTGAATCAGGTGTTTGGTGACGAAGCCAACATGGAGGTAATTAGCGGCTGTTATGTTATGACCATGTGATTAACTTACCATTTCAAATCTCACTTTGCGCTGTTGTCTTAATAAAATAAGTGTCACCAAAGTGCGAAGACTGTTCTCATTGAAACAGTTAATAGACATTATTTCTGCCGTTGCGTAGATGGATAGTTTAGATGAGAGAGCACGGCCTTTCAAAGACTGTCTAGACTAACATCAATGGTTTTACTGACTGAAACATTGTGGTCTCAGACAGTTAGCCTACTGCTACTAGTCTACAATATTTAATCTATTATTGAGCAGCTTAGGAAGCTGAGGAACTCACTGAAAGCCTCCCCACAGCAGCCGCGTGCGACAGTCCATCTGAAACATTAATTAGACTCCCCTCCATCATACAATATCCTGAAACCACACCCAGTCCTCACACATACAAAATATAGGTCCCCAAAAATGCCTGTGTACATTGCAAATTGAAAGAATTTTAGTGCTTAAAAAAAAATATATATATATATATATATATATATATATATATACAGTGGGGAGAACAAGTATTTGATACACTGTTGATTTTTCAGGTTTTCCCACTTGCAAAGCATGTAGAAGACTGTAATTTTTATCATAGCTACTCTTCAACTGTGAGTGATGGAATCTAAAACAAAAATCCAGAAAAATACAATGTATGATTTTTAAATAATTAATTTCCATTTTATTGTGTGAAATAAGTATTTGATACACCAGAAAAACGAAACTTAATATTTGGTACAGAAACCTTTGTTTGCAATTACAGAGATCAGACGTTTCCTGTAGTTCTTGACCAGGTTTGCACACACTGCAGCAGGGATTTTGGCCCACTCCTCCATACAGATCTCCTCCAGAGCCTTCAGGTTTCGGGGCTGTCGCTGGGCCACACGGACTTTAAGCTCCCTCCAAAGATTTTCTATTGGATTCAGGTCTGGAGACTGGCTAGGCCACTCCAGGACCTTAAGATGTTTCCTACGGAGCCACTCTTTAGTTGCCCTGGCTGTGTGTTTTGGGTCGTTATCATGCTGGAAGACCCAGCCACGACCCATCTTCAGTGCTCTTACTGAGGGAAGGAGGTTGTTGGCCAAAATCTCACGATACATGGCCCCATCCATCCTTCCCACAATATGGTGCAGTCGTCCTGTCCCCTTTGCAGAAAAGCATCCCCAAAGAATGATGCTTCCACCGCCATGCTTCACGGTTGGGATGGTGTTCTTGGGGTTGTACTCATCATTCTTCTTCCTCCAAACATGACGAGTGGAGTTTAAACCAAAAAGTTCTATTTTTGTCTCATCAGACCACATGACCTTCTCCCATTCCTCCTCTGGATCATTCAGATGGTCATTTGCAAACATCAGACGGGCTTTGACATGCGCTGGCTTGAGGAAGGGCACCTTGCGTGCACTGCAGGATTTTAATCCTTGACGGCGTAGAGTGTTACTGATTGTTTTCTTTGAGACTGTGGTCCCAGCTCTATTCAGGTCATTGACCAGGTCCTGCCGTGTAGTTCTGGGCTCATTCCTCACCTTCCTCAAGATCAATGATGCTCCACGAGGTGAGATCTTGCATGGCGCCCCAGACCGAGGGAGATTTTCCGTTATTTTGTATTTCTTCCATTTTCTAATAATTGCACCAACTGTTGTTGCCTTCTCACCAAGCTGCTTGCCTATTGTCCTGTAGCCCATCCCAGCCTTGTGCAGGTCTACAATTTTATCCCTGATGTCCTTACACAGCTCTCTGGTCTTGGGCATTGTGGAGATGCTGGAGTCTGATTGATTGAGTGTGTGGACAGGTGTCTTTTATACAGGTAACAAGTTCAAACAGGTGCAATTAATACAGGTAATGAGTGGAGAACAGGAGGGCTTCTTAAAGAAGAACTAACATGTCTGTGAGAGCCAACATTCTTACTGGTTGATAGATGATCAAATACTTATTTCACACAATAAAATGGAAATTAATTATTTAAAAATCATACATTGTATTTTTCTGGATTTTTGTTTTAGATACCATCACTCACAGTTGAAGAGTAGCTATGATAAAAATTACAGTCTTCTACATGCTTTGCAAGTGGGAAAACCTGAAAAATCAACAGTGTATCAAATACTTGTTCTCCCCACTGTATATATATATATATATATATATATATATTTGTTTTTTGTTTAAAATCCTCTTAAGTCCAAATTATTTAAGAATCCATACTTACAAATAATTACAGAGGACAGAATATTTGTGTTTAAGACACACAGATATGCTTTTTTAAATTCAATAATTACAATCCTTAAAGTTTATGTTGTGCACAACAAGAAATAGTTGAATAGGATTAAACAAGGAATGTCAATCCACAGCTGTCTTCAGATCTTTCCAGAGGTCTATTTAATTATCAGATCTATACTGCAGGACTTCCCAATAAACATTTTCTGTGTTGGGAAGACAACTTTTCTCGGCGTCGCTCTATATTTCTCTGTTCCCATTTTTTCTGTGTCCTAATCGCTTTCCCTGTTTGCTTGATAAACACATTTCTCCATTTGACAATGTTGAATCTTTTGATATTATATATTCTGTCACCGGGTGCAAGACATCTTAATAGTTTGACATCTCTGCTATTGAAATAAAGGCAAGATGGTTAGGAACGTAATTGCTTTGGGGTTTTAAAAAAAAGTCAATATTCATCTTAATAATTTTTTTAATCTTATTGAAAAAAAAAACAATACAAAATAAAACCAGCAATAGCTAAAACTTGGTGGTGTGTCAAAATATGCATACATTTTGACTTGGTTTTACACTGACATGTTTATTTTAGCTTATAAAAATGTTCCACAGAGTTTTATTAGACTCTTGGCTCTAGACAAATATTTATGGGCGATTCCCTAGAAATAGATATTCATTCACATCTTTCTCTTTCCTGCACTTTCCACAACTTTTTTTTTCATTTTTTACTTTTTCTAATTATGTTACTTGATGGTAGTTATACATCATGTGAAATACATTTTTTTTTTATAGCATAACTTGTATATAAGTTTATTCAGCAATTATAAATAGTGATGAAGAGCCATATAAATCATTGTTGGAACTATTTGTTGTATTTGAATAAGGTTTAAAAATTGATCTGCAATTGAGATGACTTGACCGCCTTTATAAAAACCAAGAGCTGTTGACTTCCCTCCCTTCTTAGTGACCTCATTCTGCCCTGTTGCGACTGTACTGAGCTGCTCCCAGTGAACACTTTCATTACTCTGACTTTAAAATATTTAAAATCAGGTTAAGTTGCTCCCTTTTAATTACTTATATTGGGTTTCCAGGGAAAGAATAGACAGTATTTTATCTGCCATTGTTGGTTGCTCTGTATCTTTTAAATTTTAGAACAATTGGTTTCACCCAGACTGTTAAGATCCCAACCACTACTGCACATAAAGCCAACTAAGGTACTTTTATTTGTGCAGCCGTGGCACCGACTGGTAGGATATGCATACTTTAAAAGTAGGACAAAAACGAAAAGGAGGAAGAAAGAGCGGGGAAAAAGACATGAAGGCATGAAAACTGCATTAGGCGGTGGCAGCCAACACAGAGAGAAGGATGTGAATGATTCAGGAGGGAAAGGGATTAATAATGCAGGACTCCCCCTCTCCCTGTGTCCCAATGTCCCTCTCTTTCTCTCCTCCCTTCCCTTTCTCCATCTAACCTTCTGGATATTTTTTTCCCCGCATTCCCTTTACCATCTTCTGTCTTCACCTCTTATCTGTCACTAACCTAACCAGTAGGGGGAGCTCTCCTCATCAAACCTGCCTAACTATTTTCTTTCTATCCTGTCCTGCTTTTCACAGGTTTTGGTTTATGCAGCAGCCATTACCTTGTTTCTCAAGCATATTTTATGAATTGAAAGAGTGACAAATTGTTGCTTGTTTGAATTACAACCCATTTTGTACATGTGGATAGATGACTGATATAAGGTGCCTGCCCTCAGATCAACTGTGTGACTCCAATCAACACTTTTACCCTCTCCAGCTCATTGCACTGAGATAAGTCATGGTCAGAGAGGACCTGGTCACAGGCAGAAAATGACGACCTAATTTAATTGCAACTCGGTGACATCCCGTCAGGAGGCTTTTAATTACCTACTTGGGTTGTTCTTCACTCTGGATCCCTCTCCATCCTACAGGACAGAGCTCTAATGGGCAACATAACCCGGCTGTGTGACAATGCCATCGCCCTGGAATCATTCAAAGGCTCTGAGAGAGAGACCAACCCTCTCTACAAAGACTACCACGGTACAAACACACACACACACTCGCTTATCTTTCAGTCTCTTTTCTATCGGATACACACACATGTACAGAGGCAGTGCATTAAAGCCAGAGTTAGGCTGTGGATGGAGGCAGGGCAGCCCCCTTGCAGGCCAGGCTGTCAGTGTGCGTTAGCGTGCTGCTGCTCAATCAGACGTGCTCCTCAGTAGACAGGCCGGGGGGGATTCAGCTGCCACGCCGTACCCCCTCTCTCTCTCTCGCACCCTCACCTCCCTCCATTCCTGCCTCACCGCCTCCCTCTTTCCCCCCTCCACCTCCAGCAGAGGCTCTCTCCCTCTCGCCTCGCCCATTCTCCATCCCTGGTCCCATACCCCTGAGGCTCTGGAGCAGCACAGACCAACACTGGGGAATCGATATTCTCACCATCACTCTCTCTTCCTCTCTGCCTGCATCTCTCCATCCCTCGCTCAATGTCTCCGTGGCCAGCATGCTCTGCTAATAAATGGAGGGCAAAGCTTTCAGTGGAGAGACAGGACACCGGTAAGGAGACGTGTGGAGAGAAAGAAACCAAGGCAGGGGAGGGGAGTGCAGAGCAGAGTTTGTTTCTGCTCTCCCGGTCCTCACCATCACTTTTTTTTTCAGCACAGTTTTATCATTTCTCTCCTTCTCCTCCTCGCTTTTCTCTTTTCTATCACTCTCCACACATAAAGGTCAGTATAAGTGAGGCCGGTATTTTTAGCAGTTCCTCCCAAACTCTCCCACTCACTCTTTTGCTTTTCCTTGCACTTGGCCACCATCCCTCAACCCTTTAGATTGTGACACATAAAAACATTCAGTTTTAGATTTTGCATCCTCCTTCAGAACATTTCCTAGATCCTTCACAGCAATTTTTAAATGCATTGTGCGGCGGTAAACAAGTTCTAGAAATCTAGAACTTATGTGACTTTTGCACTGCATCACTTTCTTAACTGCCTTTGAATTGCGAAAGTGTCCATTGGAGTTGATATTGTTTGAAATCCCTTTAAAATCCCATACTTTTCCTACTTAACTAATTCAGGTGCGGGCTTCTGAAACACATTTATGTGTATGATTGTTTTGATGTGCGTTGATGAGTGCCAACGCATCTGGTGCGACTAGGAGAGTGCGTGTAGCTGTTGCGTGCATGTGTGTGTATGCGTATTTGCGGCAGCAGTTCAGGGCTGCTCAAAGCATGCTGGGAAGCCTGTCACTGCAAATCAGGCAGAGGGAAATCACCCAAGTGCACAGAGGAGAGAACCCACCATCCCCCACTTTCTCTGTCTGCCTTCCTTTCTCCATTACTCCCTCGATCTTTTGCTTTTCTGTGTCACGCTTGTTTGTACCACCCCACTTCTACAGTGCTGTACAGTTTTATGGAAATGTCACTGTCCTGGAATGCAATAAAAAGGGGAGTTCAAAGTATAAAAAATCCCACACCTCTTCCTCATGTTATTACATGAGCCTATCTTTAAATTACTACAGTAATCGTTGGAGAAAATACCAACTGTTCAGTTTTAAAGAAACAAGGGGAGAAAAGCAATGGGAACAATTAGATGTGAATGACTTATTTCAAAAGTAAATTTTCTTGTTCATCACAATCACGTGTGAGCAAGTTCTGTTAATTTCATGTTTCTACAATGCTTTGTGCATTTGTGTAAAAGTCCTCGTTTTGTTTATGGAATTGCCAATCCACTTTATACAACATTAAAATAAAACCAAAAAAAAAAAAAAACTCTTTTAGTTTCACTTAATGTTCACTGAAAATCATCATCAATGTTCCTCTAAAAGACCAATTTTGTTACATGTTAATTTAAAGTGAATTTTGGATATTCAGTGTATTTGTGTAAAACAAGTTCAGATTTTAATAATCAAAGTGGAGCAAAATTGTTTATTGCAGCTTTGTTATTTTACACATATGCCAGGAGCAACTTCTTTAAACTTTGTTTGTTATTTATTTGTATTAGCCTGTTTCACAAAGTTGAGTTCACATCTAATGTAGTGGAAAGGGCTCAATCTGCAGCATGGTCGCTGCTTAATTTTCAGTGATTTAGATAAATGATGGCAAACTTTTTTTGTTTGTTTTTATCAGGAATACATAGTAAAAACAATTTAGGCATTGGTTTACTTTACACTTTCTAACAGGTGTACAACAATGAAACACAAATAAATGTAATTTTTGTTGAGGAGTGTGTTTTTGATTATTTATTAATTTCTATTGACTTTTTGTCACATTTAATCTGGTTCTCCTGTCCTTCATAGGCCTGCTGTATGTGCGCCAGGTACCTCACCTGAACTGTCTGGCGAGGCAACTCCCTGACCACAAGGATCTGGCCTTTAAGCTCAAGAGAAAACAGTTTACTATTGAGGTATGTTTTCCGCTTTAATCTTTGGCTCTCTTATTTATTTTATTAATAATATCTATCAGGTGACATTTGTTCGTTCTTTATAACTTAGCTTTAACCTGACTGTATTTTCGAAGTATCCATACCTCTTGAAGATTTTCGTAGCCTGGCATGTTAAAGCTACAAACTTCAGTGGATTATATTGGGATTTCAACAAAAAGTAAAGCAGAATAGTCAAGTGGAAGGAAGAAATATATGTGTATCTTGTCATTTTACCACCAAAAATCTGGAAATCTTACCATCCATATCTTTTCAGGCACCTTCACTTAATATTTTTGTAGATGCACCTTTTGTTAAAATTGCAGCTGAAACTCTTGGGGTTAGGGTCTGTTGTTTGGCCCACTGACTTTTCAAAACAGGTCAAGCTCAGTCTAGATGAAACGTCTTGCCACAAAATATTAATTTGATTTAGGTCTGGATTTTGACTAAACCATTCTAACACATGATTATCCCCAAAGCTTTCCAAGGAAAATGTTGGTTTCCTGATACACATGCATTTGCATGAAAGCCTGAAAGTTCAGTTTTGATTTGATGTCACCAGAACTCCCAAACGATTCCAGCATCCCCTGCACATCCTGTGGCAAACTTTAAGATGTGAAGCTCTGCAGCTCCTCCCGACCGACCATTGCCACTGGATGAAATTTAGGGTTATTGGAGTAAAGGTGACTTTTCATCAGATAATTTTCCAATTTTTATTTAAAAAAATAAATAAAATAAATTTTCGTCCTGTTGACCATTATGAACTTAAGTTTCTGGCAGTAATGTGTTAAAACCTGAAAATTCCCAGAAGATAAGATTTTTTTTTTTTAATGCACTTTATGTGCAAATGTATTGTTTTTTATCAATATTTTTTATGGTGGCATTTGTTTTCCTGTATTGAAACGGTAAGTAAAGAGATGCTTCACCCATGAGCAAAACTCCACCAAGCTCTGTTTACTGTTCTTTGCTATTGGGTGACTGAAGGAAGGTGAAACTATTGATTATGCACACTTGCTGGCACAGTTTCGTCAGTGTAAAGTCAAGAGGCAACAGAGTGAGAAAAATATCTATTTCCATAAATATGACAGTTGAAATACAGATAGAAGTTCTGGTAAGTGGTATGTCTCACATTTTGATGCATGTAATTCTTATCAAGTCTGCAGGTGCCCTTATATATTCTTCCGTGTTGCTACTTTTCAAATGTTTAGTCACTTGGACTGTGAAGTGGCACAACAAAAAACCAGCTGTGAGGGAAGTAAGTAATGTAATGTTAGTGTGGCTTCACCTTAAACTGTGCACTGTAAGCATTTACCAGTGGAAATCCAGTTTCATTGCCAGACACAGAGGAGTGACATATGGAAACAAAAAAGTCAGTAAACATCATCCTTCTTATAAGCTTAGCATTTTCCATATTTTTTGAAAAGTTATTTTTAAAATTCAAATATGTTTTTTTACTTATGAAAGATGTGCACTTCGGATGCCTATTTTTTACTCACCTTTTCAGCATACATTTAGATTTTTGATTTCTCATCCATATTCACACTATTCTTCTCTCCAAAAGATACAAATCTGACTCTCAACTGCTACTCTGGAGACAAATTAGGAGGCTCTGCACTTAGCTCAGGCTCATGATCGGTCCTCATTACATTATCATTACCTTATCACACCCTCTGCTCCTCGGCTCTTTAGTGAGTCCTATTGTCTCAGCCAGGATTTGAAGGGGAGGAGCGGAATGCCATCCCTACCCCCAAATTTCCACGGTCACTGTCTTCTCATTTTGTGCCACCTTTGATGATATTTCTAATCCTTTCTTCCATCTTAATTAACCCTCTCTCTTCATTTCATTGAATCCCCTAATGTGCTTTTATTGCACAGATTATGAGGTCTGTAAAAGTCAATGATTTTGTTTATTTCTTTATTTTTAGACCAGAGCTAATCTTTCAAGACAAATGTCAAGATCAGTGCAATCTTGGATCTTCTCTTCACCAAATGTTGCAATTTTTAGTAGCTTTGTGTATTTTTGATGAGACAGAGTTATTGAGGGGTATGCTTGAAAGAAACAAGGAACAACATTCTCGGAGTAGGCAGAAATCTGCATGTTGCATGAAAATCTTTGCTGAATGCTTTGTGAATTCCTATTATTACACAGCGGAATTTTTAAGGAACAATTCATTGACTGTCCTCGGTGCAATGAATAATCCAAAATATAAAATCAGTATAATAACGTTTTAATATACATGAATGGTGGAATTTTAAATGGCTGGATAAATTTAAATATTGTTAGCTTTAAGGACATTATGGAGACAGCGTTTAGAAAGCCAATTACCAGTATATACAGTACAGACCAAAAGTTTGGACACACCTTCTCATTGAATTCAATGAGAAAGTGTGTCCAAACTTTTGGTCTGTACTGAATACGGAGCAAAAGTTTGGACACACAGTTGTGTCCAAACTTTTGGTCTGTACTGTATGTTTAAGCAATATTTTATCCAATACTGAACGATTGGACTTTCCTTTCCATTCCCTTTCTCAACATTTCTCAAGACAAATTATTCAAGGCTCAGAGTTGGATTATTAAGATTGGTAATGATAATAAAGTTTTTGAGTTTTCCTTTTTCTATCAGGAAGTAGAATTACATTGATATTGAAATATGATATTTATATTGTAACAAGTATGGTAAGTCTAATGTAAAGATCATATTCTTACCAATGAATCAATCAGTTGGTTCATTAATCTTTAAACATAAAGCCCCCTTGATAACACAAAGTCATATACATAAGATTGAAAAAGTAGGAAAACAAAAATAAATGAAAAATCTATGGGGAAAATAAGGCTACACATGGAAAATAAAAATACATTTTCAGCTAACAAAAGTGATATTGGTTTAAGACTAAAAAATGTGATTGTGTTATTGATTATCAGTAGCCACAAAAATCTTACAAAGCACGAGTCTTGAAAATATGTTAAAACTACGATCACAAAAAGAAGAGTAAATGAATAAAATGCTGTTTGAGGGCCTTAGCATTAGAGCTTTATGGCAGCATGCCTAATTGTTCATAACGTACAATATATTTCACGTGTATTGGATTTTTTTATATTTCTGTGATATTGATTTCTCAAGTCAATACTGGAGCCTGTAAACTCCAATATCCACCAGCACTTAAACTTCAATTCATATTGTTTCCATCCGCTTGTACAGATGTAGTAATTTTTACCTAGAGTGTCTAAATCCCGACTACCGTTTAAATGGTAATATCTGGATATGATGTCATACATCTCAGCATTGAGACCATTACTAACAAAAATATTTGCTCATTCTTTAAGGATATGTTTATTGACTAAGTGAGAATCATATTCTGGCTCTGCTTTGACAAAGAAAATTAGTTCCACCAACATGAGACGACAACCCAAAAATAGTTGCCATTGTTGACTCTGCACGCTGCACTTAATCAAACCTGTCAATCATAATCCCTGGCTATGACACATTCTTACCTGTCTGGGAATTTCCCACAGAGTATTGTATCCGTAGTCACGCATCAAATTAGCCATAACATAGGTTTATCATTGTGATTCCCTATCATGTTCTTCCGTGTTGGTTGTTGTTATTGATTTGTGCATCAACTGGGAAATAAACATTAAAAAGGTTACAGAGACATATGTGACTGCTAGATCACAGGCTGGACTGCCGTTGGGTTAACAGCCGTATTGCTGGTCATCTGACTGTGGACAGCTGATTGACATATGAGATGACAGTTGAATTTGTTTGACAAGTCACTGCAGTGGTCATCATCTCATTTACTCAGGCTATAAGACTCGTTTCCCCTGAAGCCGCAAGAAACAGCATTCCCTCCATTTGTGCTTCATGTCCTGCTGAGATGGATGTAGGTTCAACTTTTAGTAGATATTTCCTGTTTTAATATCAGCAAATCAGAGAGCTCTCAACATTTGTTCTGTGAGGAATAATATGTGGGTGGTGGTGGTGCTGAATGACAGCTGATTGACAATAACAGCTTCTCACCAGCTGGTTCAGGCAGCTGCATGCCATCCCAGCTACGTGTGGATTTGTGCTAGTAACTAATATCTTAACTGCTGCTTGACTCATCCTTCGATTGTCAAGCACTTCAGGAATGAAGAGACAGAACATAGTTTTATTTAAATCAAATAAATCCTATCTATTTTTTTAAAAAGTTATTAGGACTTGCTCCAATCCCACACTTGGCTCATGAATGCTTTACTTTCTTGGTGTTGAGGTTGCCCCAGCAACACTTGACTTACTGAGAGTTCAAGCTACGGTTGATGAGCAGTTATTAGCCATGGCGCCTGAGGCCAGAATTAACCCATGGCCCTGTCTGAGCAGGTAGGGGAGTGTTAGGTGTTTGGACAGGATTAACACACACTCATTCATATATGCAAACATTTCTTGCTCCCACACATTGATGTATTGACATTGATGCGACAACACATCCAAATTGCTTACGTGAAAACAATTCTGTGTAACTCGCTCTGTGCGTGAGAGTTGTTCTAGTCACTCATTTTGCGCCGCCCAAGCTCTTGTCATACATTTCACAAAGCAAGATGCTTGAGGATGAAGCTCTGAAGAATGCAGATGGTACGCAATTACATTCTCCTTACCTTTGCTTGACCCTTTAAACTGACAGGCAATGTGCCTTTGGGGTACCGGGGTGCCAGAAGCAGGTCAAAAGGCCAACTACAGTGTAAGAAAGGGATTTGTGTCAAATTAGTCCTCTAATAGAGAACCTATTTGGAGGTGTTTTTAGTTGCACATGTAGGACATGTCACTGAAACTGTATGCTGCAAATAGGAATTGTTCAACTCCCTGTAGATATAAGCTGGTCCCAGTGTCAAGGTATACCAAGTTTTTAATTTTTATGGTTTCAAAACTTTTACAATTCATTCATGTCCTTTTATTGAGATGCTGATGAAAGTGCTAGAGACCTGCACACAATATTCAGCTGGCTGAAAGAAGTCCCATACTCTTGACTTTTGCCAACAACAATGACAAAATTTCCAGCTGCAGACCAAACCAAAAGTCTGACAAATTATCCAGCCAATATTTGCTTGTTTTATTCCCAGTCTTACTGAACCGGAGAGCTCCTCCACTGTCAGACTGCTGCACCAAGTGCACAAAGGAGAATTATCATTAGTCCTTCTGGTATTATCACATCCCTGTTATTTGCACAGTTTTATTTTCACTTGTGGTAAATTGTCTGTTGTTATTGTTTTGCACAATTTGTACATTTTAAAAAATTTCCCTGCTCAGATGCATATTTCTGGAATCCCCTAAAGCTATTTTTGTTACTGAATGGCATTTTTTTTCTTATGAAACAAATTTGCCTATACTTAACAGTGTGTTATTTTTGCTGCTTTCATATCTTTATATCTGAAAGAATCACTTGCTTTGACTTGCCTGTCACTTCGCTGCTGAACACCAAAATTTCCCCGCTGACGAACATTAAAGGTTATTTCTATTCTTCTATTCTATTCTAAAACCTGCATGAGCAAGGTTTCCCCCAGAAAACTTGCTAAGCCCGGTGGTTGGGTGCTAGTACAGTCATTCATCCAGTGGCCGTCATGTTTTTGAGTTAAAATATGTTTCAATTTTACAGGAAATTTTAAATATCACTTGATAACTATGTGTTATTGAAATATTGGAAAATTAATACCTGAACACCAACTATAAAGTCTTAAAAAATGCAAACATTTAAAAAAAAAGCTTCAATAAATAAGTAATGTTCAGCCTGGTGGGGGCACAAGTAAAGCCTGGTGGCCTGCCAGGCTTATAATATACTGGAGGAAATCCTGCATAAGACAAAAATAAGGTATGGACTTGAGCCTTGAGATTTTCATGTAAGATAATCTTAACTTTAAATACAGTACAATAAATACTTATATCACAATCTTAAATTTTAACCCAATATCAGCTGAGAAACTAACATACTTAGTATACTTAGTCATTTGTATTTCGATACATAACATGCACGAGCAATAACGTTAAATAAACACCCAGTGTAGTCATATAGTAGACAATAAATTAAATTCTTCTTTCACAGATTATTCTCCCTATTTTGGCATTCTACCTTAAATAAAACTACACAATTATAACAAGATGATATTAGCTGGTTAATTTGTGTGGTTGTTGGTTTGATTAGTCGGCCTACAGTTGGATGTTTAATAAACATGCTTCTCTCAGCTTGGAAACTGTACTGTCTCATAAAAAAGTGCTACCTTAATATAAATGATATTCAGATGTGTCATCTGAAGTGATGTCTGGCTCTCCCTTAGTGTTTAGCTGACTAACAGTGTGCAGCAACAAATGGGGTAGGGGCAACCATACTGATACTGATGACAAGTCCATACCCTAATGGTGTACCAATGCTTGCTATACGAAAGTTTATTTGAAACTACAACAAACATTATCTTCAGTCATGTGCAAAACATGCATGCAGCAAAATGTGTCATCTGAATCTTGCTCTAGTAGTCGAACTTTATATTAAACTGGTTTCTAATTGTGTAATGCTTACTCTGAAGATTATCTGGAATGATTGTGAAGAAATGTAAACATTTGATCCAATGTCAAGGCCATATGTGCAGAGTTAGGTATTGAAGTTTTAATATACTCTTAAATTTGAGGATTTGGTACATTAAGCAGAATTTTTGAAACAGAACAATGGCTGAGCGTTTCAGTGCAGTGTCTTTGGTCTGGGTGATCACCTATAAATGGTTCTTAAACAGGCTCATTCTAATGTGTGTGGAAGTGTGATTTTAAAGAAAATGCACCTGTAATCAAGAACATGTTGGTGTTTCAGATCCCACAACCAGATTTTCACTCCTGCAAACATCTCAAGTTGTTCCTCTCACTTCTACATGACTCTAATAGTTGAGTAGTTTTGTACCAAGGTGAGTAAAGGTGAAACAAATATGAAACACAAATACAGATGGAGATGCTGAGGAGAAGAGGACTCAAGAGAAAGAGGAAACTAACTGAAAGAGTCCGAAGGAGGTGTATAGAGTAGTTTAATGTTTCTTGGCATGTCCTCAAAACGTCTTTAAGACAACGCCTGTGTCTGCCCCCTGTTGAAGCCTGTGGGTGCCAAGGGAAGGGTGTTAATGGACCTATGTGAGGAACAGAGCGAGAGGCTTGGAGAGGAGGGAGGGGGAGGAATAAGCGGAGAGGAGCAGTTAAGTGATTCTCAGGTCAGGTCTAATTAAAATGAGGGCTTCTCCTCAGAGGCACCAAACCGTCTTATTGAGAGAGAAATGAAAAGGGGAGGAAGGAGGAGTTGTAAAATGCAGAACGAGTCAGACAGGGACCAACTCCTAAGGGCTTGTTTTTTTGCATTTGTTTTAATGTTTGTTTGCTTTACATGCCTGTTTCTCTCTCTTTCTCTCTGCATCCAATAATGTTTGGCACAGAAGATCAGGGAGAGGCCAATGCTGAAAAGAACTCATTTGAAGAAAGTTGCTGACTATATGAATTCATTTAGAGATAATGGCAACTATTTTCTGGGAAATGAAATACATTTAAGATTATGCCTTCGTTTGACTGTCCTGAATCGAGGAAGTCATTTAGCCTTTTACGAAACCTAACTTTGATTTATACTTTGCCAAGAAAGTCACAATCAGTTGGGAATGGACCTTTTGGCATAATATTCTAATTAAATAATTCATGCTTCCTCCCTTGGTGCACATCAACCTCGGTTGCAGTTGGTGTTCAGGTGTGCATATGGTTTGTGTGTGCATGGCAAAAGAGAAAGAGAGAGAGAGCTCTGTTCAGGCCAGTCCATTGCACGCTATCAAACTCTTCAGCTAAACAATTCTCTACATATATCAGGTTTGCATCCATTATTGAACATGCATTTTATCTACTCTGGAAATGTGCATGTGTATTTTTTAAGACGAGCGTGCATGCTTTGGTGCTGACTCCTGAACATGTTGGAGGATGTTTGCATCTGCTGGGGTACTTGCAAGATCCTTAAGTGATTCAGGTCAAAAGCAGAAATGCATGTTTTAAATTCTTCTTAATCTTCCAAAAGCAGATACAGTCTAAGATATTCAGAACAGAAGATGCAACTGTAACCCTCCATAATGGCACAAGTCACTAATTTAAGCTCAATGTTGGCTGGTTCAAGCTAATGTTCACCAAATAATGACGTCAGTTTTTAAAAATCGATGTAAACTTTGACCACAGTTTTAAGAATGTCCATTTACTTACTAATATTCTGGATGGAAAAGCAGTTGTGGTTTTGTTTGTGGTAGTTGAGTCAAAGTTGGGCAAAAGAATATTTGTGGCAACCAAATGCACTTCCGTCCGCGCTATATGAACAAAACGCCCAAACGTTTGTTTCAAGCAGACAGTCCTAAAGCTAAACAAAACAGGGCATATTTGCTCCTCCTGCCAGACTGTGTAAGAGCGTGGTTTGCCTGAACTCACCCTGAAAGTGAAACTGTTTCATCAGTGAGCAGTGAACCCTTAACACAGTCCATGCACCACTCAGCTCCCATCAGACTAGACTGGCCACATTGGACTCAGACCTGATTAAAGTAGCCCCAGTTGTCTTCAGCTCCCATTAGGGAAAAGAAAAGAGGCTATAACGTGCAAGCCATCCTACATCTGTGGGGTCTTGTGGCACTAAAGGGTACGTGTAATTCTGCTCAGATAAGGCGTCTATTAGCATATTGATAGTGACTGGAGAACCATAGGTCCCCTGGTACTTATAAATTGTGCCTCAGATGTATTTCTCTTGATATTTGCTAGATTTTTGTAAAAGTTGTGTATAATTTTGCCTTAGGTTTATGCAGTCTCTGTTCATGTGTTACAAACTGTGAGTGACACTGTAAACCTTGGGCAGAACTTCTTTTGCTTAGAGGTTGAAATATACAATTGAAAACAGATATTTACATACACAGTATACATAGACAGAACCACTTTAAGCATGTCTTGTTTTTTATGCAGTCAGGAATACCAGAAGACTCAACTTGTAAGAGAAAGTCATTTGACTTTTGACTCTACTTTTTGTAGAGTCAAAAGTTTACATGCACTAAGATAACTGTGCCTTTAAACAATTTGCAAAAACCTGGGTGATGATTCACACATGTGGATGTTACAGCACACATTAAACACTGTAGTCACTGTGTGACATCATGGGAAATCAGAGATTCATGGATGTCCACTACCTGGCTTCTTCATCCTTGGGTACAATTTCCAGATTCCTGAATGTTTTATATTCATATTTTTAAATGTGAATATAATATACTCCAATAAATTTAGGGAGGCCATGATTTTAGTGCATTAAAAAACTATTAGCAGAGCTAAAAGATGTGCACCTACACACTATGTAAGCTATGTTAGGAGGAATGGGCAAAGATTCCAGCAAGCGATTGTGAAAAACCCTGTGAAATATTGTCTTAGAAAATCACCACAATTATAAATTTTAAAGAACAATTTGTGTAAATATGTTTTGTTGTGTTTGACATTTTATTGATTCTTCAAAATTTTAAATGTTCAACTCTTATCTACAATAAATGTCAACGGTGTAACAGTTTTGTCATTGCTGTTGATAAACAACAAAAGTAAAAATTGCCATCCTAGGCACAAACAGCTCCGTGGTCAGAGCGGTTCAAAGGTGGAATGTTGATCCCGAACAGGAGCATCCAACTCGGGAAGGCTATCTGCATGGTTCCTAAAAATAACTTTCCCACACTCTCTCTGCTCAGTGTCCTAAGGGGGGGTCAGGAAGAGGAGTATGTGTTTGTATTTTTTGTCTTGTTTTTCATTGTTCCAATATGTTGTATTATTGTTGTGAATATAAATTTTCATTCCAGCTGCAAAGATTTAGTTAATTTACCTGAGGTTTAGATTCCCATTGCAAAAGTAATCTTTAGATAATTGCTTCTTTTATTGAGGGAAAATTATTTTTTTTTTTTCTCAGATTCTCATTGTGACATTCAGCCCTCTCTTGCATACTCAGTGATTTGATCGCGTTACCTCAGCTGCTTGTTCAAAGACTCAACAACGTTGCTCCATCTTTCATCTGTATGCTTCATAAAGAGCAGTGTTCCTGAATAAAGTCACTGCAGCCTGTCATTGACTGGACTCTCTAAAACGTGAGAATCGTAAAAGCAGAAAGATGGCTCCTCATTCATCTGTCTGTAAATATTAACATTTGAACATCAACATCTTCAAGTAGGGTTCCTTCACAAGTATTGATTTAGGTATTTTCCAGTTTTGGATAAGTATTGCATAAAAATCCAAGGCGCAGTGTTATTATTTTTTATTTCCATACTTTATTCCCTGCTCCTTTTTATATTTATTGGATGTGGGGGTCTTTTTTTATCATCTATCCATCTTTTGCAAAAACTTTTCATTCCTCCTTTCTCTCAGCAAGGAATGCAGATTGTCTCTTTCATTCCTCTCACAACATAGAGACACTTGTTCCATGTAATTAGTTAAGCTATTGAAACCTGACATCAGTCTACATGGCTGCATTTAAGGATTCACCCAACTGTTAACACACAGTTGTTTAAAGCGGAGTTGGCCATTGAAGGAAGTTAGCCGGCAACTGAATGATTTGGTGGTCATGAATTTTACAGGGGTAGGGGGGCATGTGTCCCTTCCCTTCACAGTTCACAGGTGGCTATTGAAAGGCCCGGCCAGATGATGATGGAGGATAGCGAGGACACATATAGAGCTCTGAATAGGCTTTAATTACACACAGTTGATGAGCCAAAGGGCCATTCAAAGGCCAAGCTTGCACTTCAAAAAGAAAGTTAGAGGGCAAGGTGATGCAAAGTTTGCGACCCCATCTCTGAGTCAAGGAGCATGTCTGACTCATCGGTTTGTGTTTATGCGGCAAAGATGGAACGGGTTTTATAATGCGTGTCTGCACTGTCCATACGGAAATGTGTGAAGGTAGAGGGTAGTGGCCATGGGGGTGACCAGGGTGGGAGAATTCTTCACTGTGTAGCTTAACCAAACTTTGCTTTTGTCCCTAACAATGATGAGTGATGATGAGTGACAGGGGTGTTAGCGGTGGGATCTGCTGAACAGAATGTGCCTAAGCAGTGCTCACCCAGACTTACACAAAAGCCAGCAAAAGGTCAAATCTGAGGCAGGCTTCTTATCCACCAGCAAACTCTATTTCACTCTGAAACATGTCACATAATATACTACAATATTTTGTTTGTCTTTGGGGTAAGGGTATCATGATGGTATATATTTTTTTATTAATAATTTATTGTCTAAAAACACCTCTACCTGTACCCTGAAAACTCTCTTTGCCATTTTTTTCCCCCCAATTTAGAACCTTAATAACAGCAGCTGTGTTTTTTGCAAATGAGATCTGGATCTCAGTGGGGTTTCACCTGGTTAAATAAAAAAGCTGCCTTAAATATTGATTTGTCTGAATTGCTTTTGAATTGCTGCTTAAATATCAGTTTTCTGGCTAATACTGAATCGAGGAGAGCATGTGCCGTTCTCCCTTTGTTGCCCAAACCCATACATAATGCTCACACACCCAAAGTTAAGGCACAACACCCTCCTTCTACCCCTTCACACATATGTCCCACTGCTAACCAGGGACTAGGGGTTGCATTCAAGTGTTTCCCAGGGGGCAGTCGTAGAGGGTTTTGTGGCCTGGAGATGGATCTAGATGGCAGTTAGTCAGGAACCAGTATTTTTCTATTTTTATTTGGAATTTTTTTTGTAACCAGCTCTTCTATCCCTTCCCCCTTTTCTGAAGTCTGGCAGTGATCGTAATGGGGGGTGACAGCTCACCTCTCCCTAGCGTGCCTACTGTCCTTGGAGCGTTAGACTCCCCCCTCAAAATTGTCGAACCACCCCCAAGTCCCGGAAGGCCACAAAGGTTACTCCATATGTTAGTCTGAGGATTCTTATGAGTCTGTTTTATTTTATTTATTCTTTTTAAATTCAGATGACTGTAGTCTCTGTCAACTCTGAAGGGATTGTCTGAATGAAACAAAATCAAAATATAATGTATATCTTCTTCATCATTATAAATACATTTACTCTTTCTGTTGAATTCATTTTATTGTCTTTTTTTTTGCACTGTCACCATTTGCTTCCTGTTTATCTGTGTGGGTTGTGACCCACTGGTGTGAAAAGATTCAGGGCCTGCAGTTTCACATCTATTAAAGGCTTCGTGTTTGGAGAGGGAAGTGATCTGATAGCCTGATGCTGTACGCTCACTTACACAGACTGTTTGAATGGGGATGTCATGTATGCCTGCTTCATCGGTCTCTGTGAATGTGCATCAGGGCGCCTGCTTTTGTATGCTCCTGTACTTGCATTTAGGATATCGATATCCTCAAATTAAACTCATACATACATGGTGGTTTTATACCTGGCAGTTTTGTTTCTGCAGCTGCTTTTACAGTTTCTGGCTCTTCTAGAAAAGTCATGCAAACACCATCAAAATAGATTCATGTTTTAATGAAGTTGCCTAATTTCATACTGAAATATTTAGGTTCTTCCCTTCAGCTGATTTCTTTTCTAAAAGGCTTAGGCCTGGGGACAGAGGAAGGATTTTGTGTTTGGTGAAGCATTGCTGTGTTTATTTGACAGTGTTTTTGGATTATTTCCCGATGAAAACCAACTCTGGGACCAGTTTAGTATTTTTGGTAGAATCCTCAGATTTTATTTAAAATGTGCTGGTATTTCAATTGATTTATGATGCCAGGCACTCTAATGAGGGCCCCATGGCCTTTGGAAAATAGAAAAAACCCATAGCATAACCACACCTCTACCATACTTAATGATAGAGATGTGCTTATCACAGTGTGCTTTACTCCAGACCCTACTAGCGTATTTGCTGCTGAAAACGTTAGTCCCATTTGACCAAAGCTTCCAGTGCCAGTTAAAGTCTCGGTAGTGTGTACCGAACTACAGCTCTGTATTTGTAGAAAAAGCTTTTTTCTCATATCCATTTCAGACAACTAGCCAATATGCTGTGGTTGCAAATCACAAAAATCCACCCTTAGCTTTGGAGATTTCTTTTTCACTTCCCTTTCTGTGTGTTAGAAAGAAATGCTTTTGCTTTTTCTTTGTAGCCATTTTGAAACAGAGAGTATTATCATACATTTGCTTTACTTGATGCCTTAGAACTTAGAAGTCACCCAAACAAAGCAGGCCATGCACGCTGCAGCTAAAGCTAATTATAGCTTTTGGACTGTTGAAGTCTCATTTCAGGGAAAATGAGGTTTTAACACCAAAAGTCTAGTAAGGTTGAGTTTATCTTTTTAATTGGTATTTTCTTTCTCTTTCATGCATTTAAGTTACATAAATGCTGAAGTACTTCTAACACAACTAGTTCATGCTGGTGTTGTCAGTCGCAGTGAACCGCTGATGCTTGTAAACAATATTTTTTGTTTAAACAGCAAAACACTGGATTCTTTGTGTTCATCTTATACTTGTGTAGCATCTTGCTGTTCAAATAATGGCAATGCTGGATGTAAGTCATCATCTATTATTTTAAAACTGAAGCATGTATGCATTCATAAACAATAATTGAGAGTTAACTATTTTGTTATTTTCTTGATAATCAAGTAGTGTCCCGGCTAGTTTTACTCTAAGTTACTAATTTTATCAATAATTGTCCTAAGCAAGTATTTATAGTTATTCATAACCAAAACTAGACAAGCTATTGTTGTACAACACATGTATTGATTATTTCTGTTTCTAATAATATTTTGCCACTTAATAAATCAAACTAAATTAAAGGAAGGATTTATTTTTTTCAGTAAGTGATTGATTAATCTTAAGGTTTTCTTATCTGTCTTTCTTTCACTCACTGTTGCTTTCTTCCCTCCATTCCTCTTTTTAATTGCATTTATCTTTTTAGAAGCACTGCTCTTTCAACATTCAGGAACTCAACTAAAATGTGCTCCTCTACTTCTCCCTCATTTGCTTGCAGACGCAAATTCACCCTGGCACCTTATAGGCTGCTCCCTGTTTTAAGAACTTGTAATCGTGGTGAACATTAGAGCTGCACACACACCCTGTGCTGTGCTCAAACAAAAAGGCGGGCAGCCTGTTTGGATGTTCAGATGGAAGTGCAAGATAGATGCTTTGGAAATTAATCTGAAATGTCGGAATATGCAAGACGAGGGCCAGAGGGACTGTGTTTAGCTTTCTGACATACTTTCTGAAAAACCTTGCGGCCGAAAGTGGAATCTGAGCCCCACCCTGCAAATGACCCCATGGAATGTTTGGGGACACATTCACTGTTTACCCTGCACATGAAATGTTTTTTTTTCTTTTTTTTTTTCTTTCTCACTGCAGCATTGAAATGTTTTACCTCTTCAGGACTTAATGGCTGCCTATATATCAGAGAAGATGCTTTGCCCTGGTGTAATCTGACTTGTCTTAATTACAGGCAGTATCCAGTAATAGGCTGCTCCCGTAGATATCGGCCATTAGAGCAGTGTCTCTGGCAAGAGGGGTCTGATTGGCTTTGAGGTAGCTGATAAAGAAGCCATGCCTCATTTCCCTCCAATTTTTTTGTTCACATATCTCTGTATTAAAGCGAAGCATGAAGATGGCGAAGGACTGTGTTAAAATGATTTATGCGCTCTTCTGTTTGGTTTGCAGCTAATCTGCTCTTCCTGATTGCATTGTCAGCAATCAGCGCTTCCATTTGAGTAACTGATTTCACTCGATTGAAGTTATTTCAAGCAAGTTTGAAAACTAGCGTTAAAATTTAAGGGGCTCTCTTTGTGGCTTGTTGCAATTACAGTCAGTGTACAAGATTTTTTTTATTATTATTATTATTTTTTTTTTTTTCTTTCTCTTGCGAGTGTTTAAAATAGATTATCTTCCTCGGCCTTAGGCTTGTTTGTATGGTTTTGATTTCAAAACCTCAAACCAGCCTCTCTTGTCTGCTAATTGAGTAAAAAAACCACAAGTGTCAACAAACAGACTTTAAGACCTTAACTGAGAACTTCTATCAGCAGGTTTTACTCTTTGTTTTCAACCGTTCCTGCAGGCCTACTTTACTTGTTTCCCCACAAGTTCACACATGCTGTATATTGAGTCACTGAGTTTTTCCTTTTAGAGTTGGGCTTTAGGATTTGTGTTATTGAAAACTGTGCATTGTTGATACTGTCACATGCTCAATCCAGTCATCTCACTGTAGAATTATTAAACTTCATTAAATGCTGTTTCAGAAACCAATAGATTTAACAACCAATCCAATAACGACCAGTCACATTACTTCAGGATCAATCTGAAGAATAACTTATTTTAAATAGCTGCTTAGCAGTTTGTTGTTAGCAATATAAGAAGCAAAGAGTTTTTTTATGTATTTCAGTCATCTTTGAGCAGGAAGACAAACTGGTAAGAATGCATTACTTTAGTCTGAAATCAGGCTAATGTAATGCTAAAAAAATTTTTGCATTTCTGTTCAGGCAGCTAAGTCACTTAATTTTCTTTCTCAGCTGGAGAAATAGTCTGCTTAAACTCCAACAAGAGCTCTGTCTTCCATGAGTCACTCTGACACAGGCAGGTTATCCTGGTTTCATGTGACACTGACTTTTTGGATGCTTGAAAAACTCCTCTATCTGGAGACGAAACCAGGTGACACTGTTAAAGGATATTACGAAGTGATCCTGAGCACAAGTGTATAGTGTGAATGAAAAACAAAATAAAATCTTGCAGGAACTTTACACAAAAGTAGACAAATATAGCAAAGTGTGTGATAATAACAAATAATAGCAAATAAAAACATTTAGTGCGATCAAATTTTACCATGTAATCACTTCTGGCTCTAAACCATCAGCATCTTATTTCACAGGTTATTTTAGCTAAAGGTCTGGTATGGACACTTTAGAGGTACCTAGAAAAAAACAAACAAACATTGAAATTAGGTGGCAAGTCAAATCTAAGGTGTTTGACTGCACTACATCACACATTCAGATTGTCTTTGCTAGCATCATCTGATCTTGTTACATGATATGTTTAAGTTATTCTGCACACTCCTTCATGATCCATTTCAAATGCCATAAAACAAAGTCAAGCCATTAAAGATAATATACCCATTATTAGTATGGAAATGAGAAATGTAATACCGTAGAATACTGAAAGCTTGTCACTTGAGTGACAGTTAAAGACACTCCTGGTTCAGTGCGCTGTATTTAAGATATGTTTGATGTTTTTCAAACTCCATATTTGGCACATTATCCTCGGGTGGCGTCCCACACCTTGTTGGTATTTAAGACAGATTTCAATGAATATTACCGTATTGCGGTGGCGCTTGCATTTAAGAGTACAGCTTCCTCATAACAGGGAGGTGTCGTCTGCTGACAGATCGCTGTCTGGATGAGAGAGCACAGCAGCATCCCACCTCATTACCGTAGCAGCACACTAACCGGGGGACCAACACACTGCTCGCTGTGATTAAGATGTAAATTTCCTCTAATTGGAATGTAAATTCATACATTTATATGAAGACGTCAGCTGTCAGATTGCAATATTGTTTCCTTTTTTCTTGCTCTCCCTTGCTCCCCATCGGGGACTAGGTGCCTGTAATCTGTATCATACTCCCGCAGCCTGTCGTGGGATTTGCCGTTTGTTTAATGCTGGGCCCATTGTCCTGCATCCAGCCTGTCATTGTAGTGCTTCCCATTCATGTTTTTGTGTTTTGTTGCAGTCAGACTTGCTCGCGCTACCTGTGTTTGTTCCTGCACGCATGGCTGAGCCGTCAGGGCTTTGGGGATGGGGAGGAGACTTTGAGATGGGGCCGGGGTCATTTGGGTGGCCGTATTTTGTGTGTGCATCGATTACTTCTGCTGAATGTTCCTCAATGCAAATAAGTCTGCCACTTTGAGAGGAAGCACATGTATCTGAAGTAATTAATTTTACCCTTGAATGCCAGCTGTGGTATTGGTGTGATGTGTTCCAAATTGAGCCTTCTTACTGAAAAAGGTGTTAATTTAGGGATTTGGCCGATGAAGTAAGTGAGTTAGCCAATGGATGCTGCCAATATAAAATGGAATATGTAATTCTTAGTGTTGCTTATTGAAGATTGTGCTATTATGTGATGTCGTTTTAATATGTAACACTGTTCAAAATATTCAAAAATGTGTTTAAATAGAGCAGGCAAAAAATGTTTGGTAGACCTTTGCGGAATGTTAATGAAATTAACCAGTCTGGCTTCTTGCAAGCAAAAAATTAAAAAACTGATTGTTTAAAACTTTTGCCGCTTTTGTATATTGTCCTCTCAACAAAGCAAGTTTTGTAATAAGCATTGTAGTTTTCTAATTATACAATTCAGGTAGCATATGTTAACATTAATATGAGTCAAGAAATGTAGGAAAGAATCCATCTGCCCAAACGTGCCCATATCTCCAGCCTGAGCAAAGATTTATACATTTAAAACATCAAGAACTATGACACGATTGGACAAGGAGGGCAGGAGTTGGAGAGTTTCCATGATTTCTTCCCATACAGTTATAGGAAGATATTACCTGGAGTTTTAAATCCTGCACACTTAGCATGTTTTAGCAATTACAAACAAAAGCTAGATGATGCCTTATGTAGCATTATTTTTTCATTGTTTCACATTTTTTTAGCATTTTTCACATTTTTTAGCATTGTTTTTCATTGGTACAGATTGGGAAGTATTAGTAGATGTGTTGTTGCATTCCTCAGGCAAAGTGTGTGAAATCTACCAAGTCACGCAAGCTTTATCTTTGAGTTTTAATAAGGGAATCACCTGAAAATTAGCAACAAAAAAAAAATCACATATTAAAGTACACAAACAATAGCAGAATACAAAATCCCCTTAGAAAATATTTGTTGCATGGTTTAGGGTGTGGTGTTGTATGGTTCAGCAAACTGAAAAATACAGGACCTACGATGTAGTAATCCCAGGAACAGAAAAAAAAATATATATATATATACAAAAGACAAAGTAATTAGTAGAAAGTCTTCACAGGCTTTACCTGTTTTGTTGTGTGTGACAGAACCTAAGTTTCCCATACAGTTTGCTTCCAGTGAAGGGCTGAGGAATCCTGACTATGCTGCCACGGCATGTCAGTGCTACTCCACCCACCTGTGGCACCCGACCTGTGCAGAGTTCTCTATCAATTAGCCTTCCAACAGGAAGGAATCCTAATAAACCTGCTCCCTTCACTTCCATTCAATCCATCAAGTTCTGTTCATCACATCGAATCAACAGGGTGGAAAACTGACACGTTCCCAGCCGTTGTTTCAGTTAATCAGGAATCTGCCTCTGGTCTGGTAAACCAGTCCTACTTTGGTCATGTGGGTTATGTTGAAGTTGAGGATGTGCTCTAGCGCTCTGCTGAGGGGAAATCAGCCTATCAGGAAGTGCATATCAAGGCACGCACCCAACACACCACACCAGAGTCATACAGTCCTACCCATCACCTGATTTTTCAGGTGTTTTAAGAAGAAGTTTTTCATATCTTTACCAGATACCCCTCCATCCATCCATTCATCTATCCATCCATTCTTCTATCCTCTTATGCATATTAAGCAGTCAGGTCTATTGGTAACAGCTCCTACAGGGAAACCCAGATATCCCCTGAGAAAGGAAGGCACCCAGGAAGTGCAGCTTTGGTGGAGTCCAGTAAATACGGCGAACAAGCTCAACTTTGTGGCAGCTGTTTTATTATTGTATATTTTTAAAGAAGTTGGTACAGAGAACATCTTAAAGTCTTGTCTCTGGATTGTTTTCCACATGGCGGCAGACATAAAAACCAGGCTTAGCTTACAAAAGTCACAGCACTGATGGGGGAGAGGAAGGGTAGAACTGGGGCAAAGATGGAGACAAGCAGAGAAAGAGAGAGAGACCATTTTGTCCCCCAGGTATGACTGAGTCACTCATGCAGAAGGAACCCACATGGAGGGAGGTGTAGGGGCTATGAAGGATCTCTTGGCTTCCTCTCCTCATTTGTACCTCCCTTCCTAGAAAACACATCTGTCTTCCTTTCTCTGCCACAAACCTTTACAGAAACATCACCTTTGCACTCTAGCACTAGAAATTGCTTCCCATTTGCAACATAAAGTTTTCTTATTTAGTGTGCAACTGTTTGCATTTTTGTTTCATAGCACCTGCCATGGCCTCCTAAATAGCCTTCGTTTAGGAGGCCGAAAGAATTTGCACTCTTTTTAACCTGGGTTATTCGGACAAATCACACTTTCCATTACCCCAAGCGGTCCGTCTTGCATGTAAATATGTGTAAATATGCTCTAAGAGCGATCACCATTTTAGTCTGCAGCAGAGCTATCTCATGGCTGTGTGCATTAAAACAATTCAACTTTGCTCCTCCCCCGCTACAGCAATAATTTGCGGATGTGTTGGGTGAAATTTAGCAAGAAATTATCATTTTCTGAATCACTTCACTCTGCTTGCTCTGTGTTTGTTTCATTCTTTCTCCTTCTCCTTTTCGTCTTTGAGCTCTTCAAAAGACTCAGAGCCCCCCTGCATGTTCTTCCTTTTGCTTCTTTTCTCTCTACTTCTTTTCTTCATCGTTATCCAGCAGCACTTTTCTGTGCGTGCAAATGCTTTCTGAACAGCATCCTTTCTTCCCTTTCAGGCTAGATGTCATTGTTGCTGCCTGTGGGCTGGGTGTATTTATTTAGGGGTAATTGGTGTGTGGATGAGTGAGGTAATGAGGTGCATCCACACTTGGCTGCTCCCTTCCCTGAGAGGCCTGAGACAGACGTAGCCTTGCTGGGCTCCGGCTTGAGAGGTACCACACTACTGCCTCCTCAATGCCAGCCAGAATGGCTCTTTCATACTCAGGTGGACAAACACAATCGCTGGGGCTGATACCTCAATGAGGCGTCTGCAGTTTGAAGTGCTGTGTACATGCGTGCACGTCTGCGTGTGCTGATGTGCTTGTGTTTGTGGGCGGGGAGTGAAAACAGTGCTCAGTCGTTTTCTTGTCTCTACCTCGAATCCTTGTTTGTCTTGCAGCCAGTGTTTGCAGAAGTGATTCTCCCTGCGTGTTTGTGAGTGCATGTATATCAGACCCAGTGGCTGTTCAAAGGAGCTCAAGGAGGACCTTTGGTTCCCATAGCCTCCTGCCAGCCCTAGACTGCCCCCGATATCCTGCAGTGTTACCTAATGATGTCACTTACACCTCCCTTATCCGTCTGCGTGTGTGTGTGGCAGGAACCGTCTGATGCTTCAGCCTTCACATGCCATTTGCTGCCTTATACCCTGTGAAATTCAATTGCACAGCTCTGCTGTAGCCAAAGAAGGGGGAACTCCATGGCTCTGTCTCTCCACGTGCTCTTTCTCCCTCACTTCTTCATTTCTCATATTTTCAGACTGTGTCATTTTGGTTCTTTGAACACTCAGTTGCCACTTCTTTATGCCAGACTTTGAATGAAGCTTAAAAGTTTTAAACAGGAAGACTTGTGTGTGTGTTGCCTACAGGTGTTCTGTAGATAATATGACGCGTACATTGTCTTGTTGTTATTATCAGGGGTAATTGGTGTGGACCTGCCAGCCTTTGATAGACACACAATTACTGTATGTGATGCATAAGTGGACTCATTTTGGGCCAGGATTTGGAGTTGCTAATGGTGCATTATTCAGCTTTTGGTCTGTCCCCAAATGTGCCAGGCCAAATCAAACACGCCGCTGCAGGGTAATTGAGGCCCACTCCGAACCCCCTGCAGTGAGCAAGGCAGAACTGTAATCCCCTGACAACTCTGACTTGGCCCCAATCTGGCAGGCCGCCCATTTCCCAGCAAAATGCCCAACTTGAAGGAAGAAGCTGATGGTAACATTTGAACTGCTTTCTAGTTTTGTTATTCTGTACATATCATCAATGTTCTGTATCCATCTCTGTTCTTACACTTTCTTTTACTCCTCCACTTTACAGTTAAGCACTAAATATAGAAAAAAAGCTACTGTATGTCGTACGTTTTAGTTTTTCTCATTCATTTAATCATCTGTTTATTTAATATATTGCATTTTTAATTAACTCTACACATTGAAAACATGTTGCAAATTGCATTACAAATATGAATATTTGATAAATCTCTGCAACAAAATAAAGCAGTGACGAGGGATTACTTTTTATAATTTCTTCAATTAACATTGTTTTCACAAAAAAAACTTTTGCCACCTCTAGGAGATTTTTAATATAAAATATCTCTAATTCAGAATCTACAGTCTTTATACTAAAATTACAAAAACTTTTGTGTGGATCAAATCAGTTTACAATGTCTCACCCAACATTGGTGAGATACGTAGAAGCCAGTTTAAAACACATGGACTGTGAAAATCATAAAAAACGTCTTACTGATTCTTGATTTTTATACATTTGTAGATAGATTGAATGTTTAAACTTTTTTATTAATTTTTTTTTCACATTTGAAAATAAAAACTTATTGTTATGGGATACCTCTTTGCTATTCACAATAGGCTTGTACTATTTAAAGGTGAATTATTACTATGTTTGTGTGATTCCAGTTCATTTAAACATTCGTCACTGTTTTACCTCTTAAAGGGGTCACAATCAAGGTACACTATGCATTTAGTGCTGGCTCTCTGATTTTTGACTTTAGCGTGCATTCTCCCCAGGGCCTGGCTCACTGTTTTAATAGCTTTCGTAATGCTTCACAATTAACACTCAGCCAGCGCTCTGGGTTAGGTAATGGCTGGTGTGTTTCAGGCTAAATTAGAAAACACAAAACAAGAATTCCCCTATCACCCCCGATTGCTCCGAGGACCTAGGGGTTATGCAGGAAATGGAAGGTGGTGAATTTTTTGACAGGGCAGCCGAGGTGATGTCTCATTCCCTCTGACATGTTGAACACCCTAAAGGTGGCTTTGCCAACAGTCTGCCCAGGAAGCACCTCACCTAGCTGTGGTTAAATTTACACAACCACCTGCCCACAGGGATTGTACTGGAGAGCAACACAGAGGTGGAGGTGGTGGAGAGGGGAGGGAGGGTAAACGTGGTGGCGAGAGAGAAATATATTTACACGGTGACTTTGAATGCTCTTTGCTATTTGTGTACAGAATACAAAACTAGTGCTCGACTTTTGCAGGAAAAGTTTAGCGCGTATTGGCTTATTTTTGCTTTACAATGCTGTTTTGTTTCTGTTTGCACATTTCCTCCATAATCACATGCATTTGCATCATAATGTGCCATTTATTTTTCTTGTAATGCTAATTTTTAAAATACCTTTTCAAATGTTACTTTGCAATGTTAAAATGTTGAATCTGATTTTGAAAGGTTTCTCATGTTTTCTGTGCTTGCATACACAAACGTAGACACACACATGCTTGCATTAATACTATATTTGAGTCAAAAGTACCTCTCCATTCAACATTTGCAAATATTTACACATGCTGCAAAAGTCTCAAGTTTAGGAAGTGATCCCTCAGCGCCTGCCTCAAAGATCGCTCTGTCAATTTGTTCTACACTGCACCTGGTTCCGCTTTCTTTGGCAATACCTTTTCAGACCATTTGCTGTAACAGAGATACAACACTGGTTCTTAACCAGGATAGAAATAGATTAGTGACTGAAAGTTTCAGTATTTAATATCTTTTTTTCTTCTGTAACTGACTCTTGTCTGTTCTTGGAAACTAAACACAGACTCATCATTTTTGCCATGTTTTCTGGTATTCTAATGTAATTACCAAATACACCTTAAGTTTATCACGGAACCTAAAACTTTATACTTTTTGAATTCCACTATGCTTTTTAGTTATTTGGTGTTATTATTTTTATTAATTTGCCATTTTTTTTGTTTAACACACAAAGTTATTATGTTTGTATCTTGACAATATTCAATCTAAACCTCTGTTCAAAAAGTCATAAAAAATGACCTATTGAATTTATTTTGAAGGTCAAATAAAAATCAACGTAAAAAACTGTCTGGTTAATTTAAGGATCACCATGATGTTTTCGCTTAAATGTGCTTATTTAAGGTATTTTTAAAATTAAAGTCTATTTCATCTAGTTTATGAAAAACCTACATAAGGCATTATATTGCATCTTAATTTTAGATAAAACAACAAAAATGACTTCAGTTGCAATGGAAAAACAAAACCAGGTTCAATTAAAAATAGTTGAAGTGTTTGGTTGTGCAAGACAAGAATTCAATAGAAAGAAAACAAAATAGAAAAAAAGTAAATAGAAACGACTTTCTGAAAACTGGAAGAAAATTATGAAATAAAAGGTGGAAAACATTTTGTACAGAACTATGAAACATAATCCAGTCAGTTGAGTGTTTTTATGTGTCCAAGAACCAAGGAAAATACGGAGGTATGAAGACAAGAACAAAAGCTAGTCTTGAAAATACATTTAGGTTAGATTAGATTAAATCTAAATCATTGTTTTTAATCTAATAAAAGATTTATAATTTATCAAATGTAGATGCTGTTTGAATTCAGACATTTTCCTGCAAAGTTAAAGCTCTAAGATTTTGAAAATGGATGGATTCTTGTGTTCACTTTTAAGAATGAGTTCAGGTCTCAGACCTTGAGTCCAACATTCCAGTATCATATTCTTGTCATTGGTTCTTTGAAATGGTGAACACGGGGCTCTGCTCTGAGACTTTTGTCAGCTGAGTCAGTGTGCACCAGAGACGTGGAGGGATGGCAGAGAAGTCCACCCATCTGTCCTTCCATATATACTGTCGTGGAAAATGTAACTATTTAAACATGATATATATGTATATTCCCATGAGGACTGCACATATTGAATTCTCTAAGATGCATGTCTCTCAGACAGACACCCGTATAGGTCAGTAACAATTCCTGATGCTCCTCAGTGGCAGAGTTCAGGCCGTTTGCCTGTGTGCTGATGAGAAGTGAATGGCCTTTGAGGCTTTACGCTGGTCTATGTGTGGCCCGGCTGGTCCAAGTCAGCAGTAATGACTGGCTTTGGCCAGCATGCCTGTTAATGTGAATGAGGTTACTCTGGGCAACACCTTTTCAGCTGGGTCCTATGAAGTCCCAAGTATGGTGGTCTTTGTCCGCACAAGGGCCTTCCTTTTAGCAAAAGGGCTTCTTTTTTTGTGAGGACTATCAACTAGTGATGGATTATTCCCAACCCCCTTTATTCATCCTTGCAGACTTAGAGACACTGATGCACAAAAGTAGACGCACACCTTCTGTGACAGCAAAACTATTGCGACATCAGTTAAATTTTAGCGAGGAAGATGCAAGTATTATGAATTTATAACCTCACCTACCTTGAAATATTTTATTGCCACTTTATGTAAATTTGGATATCTGCTTAGAAATGTACCTAATTTCTTCTATATATATTTTTTTATTTTATTTTATGCCGTCTCTTTTGTATAAAGCTTTTACAAGACTACATTTGAGCCAATACCGATGCAGTCCTAACTCATGTAAATAATTACTTTTCTCATCTTAATCTACATTTCATGTTGTCAGACATATAAAAAAGAACATTGGTTTTCATTTTCGGCATGGGAACAATCTGGAATGCAGTCATGTTTTTCTTGTTACTTGCAGTGCAGTACTACGCTGTGCAAGATGGAAGTTAAAAAAGGTATTATTTGAAACGTATTAGTGGTGACGGTTTTAAAATTGTCATTGAGGACACTGGACGCCTTTTACACGGCGCACGTTGTACTGCCGTCTTATTCCTGCCTCATCTCATTCAGTGCTGGTCTCCTACTAGCACAACAGACTTCCTCTGTGAGAGTCGCTCCATCCTCCCACCCTTCCCAAGCGGTCAGCCACTTACCCAGCCCGACACAATAACCTCCAGACGACCTTTCGCTTTGCCAAATGTTATGCCTGTAAACTGTGTGAACTCTATCACAGCACAAATGATGGGTGAAAAATGGGACTTTCTACTGGAGCTAAGGCTGGGTTTAGGAAATCCTCAATGTACAAGAAGGCTTTGTGCACTCATGTTGTAAATACCTCTCTGTATGACACACACATAGGAGAGTGGCAATGAGTGTGCGTCTGTTTTTTTTTTTTCGACAAGAGTGTGTGCACTGTAGACTGAATACAGAAGAAAAGTTGAATAATGCATGAAAAAGGTATTCTTGGTAATGTTCTTGCTTTTTTGTGACTGTAGTAGTGGCAAAACACGTCAGCAGAAGGTATCTCAAAGGAATATTTTAACTTTTAGGGTAACAGTTCTGAAAATAATGCACTATGAAACCGCAGCATGTATTACTATGCTTTTTGTGTAGAATGTGCATTACTTATTAGAAAAATAATTATTTTTGCCATGTCGTACCCATCTTTTTAGGTTTGAAAGAGGGCTGTCTTCCAGGTAATCCTTCACACTGAGAAGGCAGCAGTTTCATAGTCACTTGGGAGACATTTATTAACAACCCATGATTTGAAGATGTTTTCTACAATCTATATAGAGAAATACACTAAATAAAGATACATATCTGTCTGCAGGCTACTCTGTAGTTGTGGTACAATCAGAGGTCATAATTTGTCATATTTTGCTTGAATAATCTCATCTGTATGAGAATAAGAATAACAAGAAATGGAAATAGGCTATATTGAAAACTTTAAAAAAAAAAACCCAAATAGATTATGTGTATGAAATTTAAGATTTTTTATTAAATGCTTTTATATGAAAAGACGAAAACATGTAATTGTTAGGTACATTGGTGCAAGACAGTTTGTTAAGGCTACAGAATGGACCAAAGGATGAACCAAATGGCAATGCCTGGCAATAAAATGGCGTTACAAATTGGCAAAGTGAGATATCACCCAAAACCTAAGCTAGGAACTCCAGGTTTAAATTGAAACCAAGCAAAATTTCAATTAACCCTGCAAAGCAGCAAATCAGTTTATTTATTTTACAAATAACCCTTAAGCTGTAGATTAGCTATAAGTGTGATTTTTGTACCACAGCATCAGCAAAACTGTAAAAAACCTTTTACAAAGTGTCAGCTGTGCCTTAACCTGAGGACGTTTGTAACAGAGTCATGGTCTGAGGGGCGAAATGTGTTTGAGGGGTGGAGGGCACAAAAGGTCCCCCAGACATGCTGTCATAACCCGTGCGGCCGTGCTCTTTGCTATGGGCCTATCTCTAGTGAAGGCAGCACTTAGATATGTTTGTACTCTACGCCCTCTACCCCACTCCCTTTTCTCCCCAGGCGCCATGTCACCCCAGGGGGACAAACCAGCACTCCATGGCTGTGCCCACATCCAAAATGCCAACTAACCGCCCTCCTATTACTATCCTTTGCTATGAGGGTCAGCGTGCCCCCCACCCTTCAACGCCCACGGTCTGTACCAACACCGCCCTGCAAAAAGAAACAAAACAGAACTGAAAAGAGACAAAATGGCCCCACGCTGCATTTTCCTGTCAAGGCGCTTGACAGGACCAAGCCGAGGACCCCAGAGGAGTGTTTAGTTGAAGACACTGATGGCTGAGATAACAAGTCAAGTTGTTGTATTACAGTGCAGTTACACTTTGGCCCTCGTTTGTCCATTTGTTATTCAGAAACAACCCAGAGCTTGCCTATTCCCATGCGTGTCATGTTTAGTAACGTGACAGATAATATCAAATGCTGCATTTTATCAGCCTGTGGAGCGTGAAGGGTAAGTGAGGAGCTACCTAATAAAGGCAACACGAACAGACATTCCATTAGGTATTAAAAAAAAAACTTTGAAATATTGTCAGCTAATCAATTTCCTGTTTGGACATGCTCACTTCTAATGAAATTCAGCCACTTATTAGTCCCTTCCCCTTCGTTCTCTGTTTGGGAATATAATTACACCCAAAATGCTTACTCATCCCTCTGCCTGCCTGCTGCCTACTCTGTCAGATTCATTAGGCCATGAAGCGGAAGAGATGAGGAGCCTGTGTCTGTATCTGTCTATCTGTCAGTCCGCCTGACTGTCTGTGTGCCCTGCCTCTCAGATTATCCTGGATCAGGCTGCAGGTGACCTGGTGGGCAGGTGACTATCACCACATTACCGAAGAGAAATATTAGAAGAGCTGCAGCGCAGTTTTGTGCAATTCTTCCTTCAACTCAAACAGCAAAACATTTAAAGTGCTTCTACTGTATGTGTGTGCAGTAGGCTTGTCAACATCAAATTGTGGAGGTGAAAATATAGTAATATGCAAGTTTAAACCATAATTTTTGTGAGGATAATTGGGTGTTAAAAACCCTGATTTCACTATATAGAGCCTTATACATTGTATGGTAAAATGCAATTATGATTTTAGTGGAACAGTAAGTGCATTGATTTTGCAAAAAGTAAGAAAAATTAACCAATGAATAGGATAAAAATCATAGTAGGACAGATATGACATTTGCCAAAGTTTGATGATGAGATGGAGTTGTTCCGTAGGTGCAAATACTGGAGTAGATGGATTTAAATCCATTTTATTTTGACTAAAACTAAGCAATGAAAGAGCATGCAGAACTTGAATAAGTCAATTAAAAATCTAATAATATTGTGACTTCACTGAATTTGAAGAAAACAAAGTTTTCTCTGTCAAAATCACTGGTAATGCATGTATTTGTATGGTCACTGTACTCTTTGCATCTTTTGCATTAACAGTCCAGATTTTGGGAACTGAATTCTATAAAACAGAATATCTGAGTTTTTTTCTGTTGGCCAAAGCTGATGCTTATTTTTCCCTTAGTCCATCATGGCTCAATTTTGGAGCAAGTTGATGGCTGAGACGTACCTCCTCAGTGTGTCGCACCTGCCTGCACCAACAGGACATAGATACTGTTGTCTAACATAATACTAGACTTGGCATGTTGGGTCTGTTTGCACTTTTCTTTTATAGAAATCATGATCGATCCAAAGTATGGACTCAAAGTATTCTCTGGTTGTTGTTTTACAAAGCGGGCAATTTAACGTATTATTAGGGGTAGGGAACAAACTGCTCCTGGGCAAATGTTAGAAATAACTTAATGAAAAAAACTTTAATAAATGATAAGAGATGAATGGCAGAAAGAACGTTTAAACTGAAGTGTGATTTAGAAAGACCTTTCTTATAAACAGGTTTTTCTCTGGCTGCCGCTGAGGGTCGTGTTTCACTCTTTGTTGCCACAAAGAGGTTTTCTGAGTCTTTGTTCAGTGCAGGTGGGTTAGAATTACTACAGAGAAGTGATGGGATTTGTCCCAAGTTTTGTTTTTTTTTTCAGGCAGGGCAGCGGAAGTATCTTCTGAAATTGCCAGCGTAAATTTAATGATGGTTTGTGTCTTAAATAAACAATCACGTTACCTCATTATGTTGTGTGACATAGTGGGTGAGACGCTAATGTGTGTCTCTATAGATTTAGCAAATGATTTCCCACACAATGCGGTGTAACTTTAGAGGTGTGAGGAGATTATGGTTCTGTGGAGGTGATTTAGCTGGTTTAGCGGATGAACGGGGAGGCAAGTCTGGGAAATATCTACCCAGTTTTTAGCCATGAAACGTTCTGCTGCTGTTTTGACCCTTAGCTGGTTGTAGAAATGGGGCTTGAAATAGAGGACGCTGACCCAATGTCAGGGTCAGACATATTAGTTTACAGTAGCTGCGCTGCAGCTGTGCCGCTCAGGGAAGCAGAAATGGCAAAATCAAGCTGCTTAGGATTCTGTACTTTGTGTTGCTCTACATCAGGACAGCATCAGGCATTTCTCTTTTTATTTATCACACTGTAGAGCCAAACTGCTTACTCACAATTTCTAGTGTAAATCTACCAACTTTTATGTCACTAACTCAGTGGAGCTTATGAAAATAGTGACTGCATCTCAGCAGGGATTGTGTTGTAGTGGCATTGAAGGTAAATGTGTCACTTCCATGTGCATGTTCCACCCACGGCTAATCTGATTGGAACAGCCACGGCGGTGGTCATGTGGTCCAACAAGGTGTTGGGTTTCCCATACTTCTGAGCTGTACAGTGACACAGGCCATTTGAAAGTGTGGCCAAAACTCTATGGAAGAAATGACTCGTTAAATTAGCACCTAATACTCCATTCATTAGCAACCCCTTAGCATCAGAGGAATGCCTTTGATGGTGTTGAGTTTTATTCTCCTTTGTAGGTCCATGTTGGAAAAATAGCTGAATATTATACCTTCGCTGCCCCATAAGTCATGCATAGTTACAAACAAAGCTATGTTAGAAACCAGTAGCATAATGATTTGTTGTATGCAACAAATCATTATTCTTGATGCTCTTAAAGTATTGCCTGTTGTAGATATCAGTAACCCTCTTAGGCTAAGCTAGTCTGTGGGTCGGCCCTCGAGGCTCATATGAAGTGCTTAGCGCTCGTTTGGAGCTTTGTCGCCCCTCGCCCTGTTGCCAGCATGGCTCGAACCCCTCTGGCCGGGAGCAGAGCTGAAATACCCCTGACCACCACCGGTGAGGCAGCAGTGACATTACATACACAATCGCACTAAGACTGTGGCACACATCCATTTTCACATTCTCTTCCCCCACCCCACCCATGCTTTTAATCAATGCAGCACAACCAGTGGTCCTTTTTCCCGCCGTCCACTCCCATCTGACACCCACCATCGCCCCGCCACCACCCCCAACTCATTTTTTTCTCTCCCTTCTTTCTCCACCCTCACTAAGGTTGCCAGGCAGCAGAGAAAAGATCTCACACAAACATCCACCCCGCTATGCCTCTGAGGGTTTTCCGGATGTCCTTGTTTACATCATGGAGTGTGCAAGTCACAGGAAAGCCGACTCAGACCCCCTAACCAAAGTCTTTCTGAGCCTTTTGCTAAACCCCATTCATCTATATCTATTGGATCTATATCTATGGGAACGTGTAGTTTTGTTAAAAATGCTTCCTGGTTTTGGTATTAACATCTTAACACAATCATGCTAATTTGCTCATTTTCCGTCGTGTTGAAATTCATGCACCTGGATTGGAAGGTAGTGTAAAATAAGTTTTCATATCTCTGATAATAACAACATCGGCTGCCAGTGATGTATGTGATGGTTTTTGACTGTTGCAAGGCTCCCTGTTCCCTCAGTGTGCCAAACCGATCGATTGGTTTTGTCTGCTCCTCCCTCCAACTTTGATGTTGCCATTGATTGTTCCCCTCTGCCCCTGAACTCAAAGGTTAGAGGAGCGGAGCTTCACTTCTGGATTGCTTTGACCTTCGCTCTGCACATGCTCAGTGGGTTCTCAAAGCCCAGAGCCAAAGAGAGGCAGGCCCGTGGCAGAGAGACAGCAGTGTTTTTTCTTTATTTATTTTTTAACTCACCCAGTGAGGGTGATGTATATGTGATTGATTTTTTTTCTCCCCCATTCCTCTCTGTGCCATGTTTCTGCTGCAGTGCACTAAGCAGGACTGAGTCCAGGCTTGATCAATGCATTGTTTTTCTTTTTCAATCACACTCGAGTGAGCTGAAGACACGAAAGGTTACCCAGGTGAGGGTTGGCAGGGATAGAAGCAAAGCAGGGCTTCCAGATGACTCCATAGACGTTTGTGTGCATTTGGAATGAAGTTGGTGGGAAGATCGTAGACAAACTTTGTCTTTCTAAGATCTTCATATTTTTTGCCTTACACTTGTTGCCTTTTTCTTGAGATAAATTACAGGTTCTCCCCAAATCTCTAAGCTACTTTGGCAAAAATATACATTATCTTACTCCATCTGCTAACCACACAAAACGTTTCTCAAAAAACAAAACCCTAAATATATCCCTCTCTTTGCATATACAGCTCTGGGAAAAAAATAAGATCAGTTTCTCTGATTTTACTTTTTATAAGTATATGTTTGAGTGAAATGAACATTGTTCTTTTATTTTATGAACTAATGACAACATGTCTCCAAAATCCAAAGCAAAATTTTTTTATTTATGTGCAGAAAACGAGAAATTGTCAAAATAACAAAAAAATGCAATGCTTTCAGACCTCAAATAATGCAAAGAAAACAAATTCATATTCATTTACAGACAACAATGCTAATGTTTCAACTCAGGAAGAGTTCAGAAATCAATACTTGGTGGAATAACCAGGAGGTTTTCAGTGGGGTTTCAATGCAGTGCGCTGATCTCTAGAGAGTTTCAATTTCAAGTCCAAATGAACTTTCATTATTAAACAGAAAAGTTAATATTTTTAGGAATTTTTTATAATGTAAACATACCAAATTTTCCAAACTGTGTCTTGAAGAATCCGCATTTATTCTAAGAAACTCAATTTTAGTTTCAAGAGTTCGAGGTTTTTCATGGAGACCTGATCCAAATTTGTCCCTGATGCCACAAAAGCAGTTAAATAACCCCACACTTAAAATAAGTAAGGCTAATTTCAGCATTTTATAATTATTAGTGGTAATAATAAGATGCAAACAAAACCATGATAATTATATTGTAATCAAATCTCCAGAAAAGTTATAAAAGCTAAAGAAAAATGTCTAGAAATTTGAGTATGGAAGCGATGTGTCGGAGCCCGGTACTCAAGGAATTACACATGGCTGAGCTCCAAAGATTTGTTTGGCCTTTGTATACTTTAATCCAAGCTGCCCATTGCCCAGTGTGTTTTTCTCCATTCGTCTGTCATAGTTTTATCAGATCCTCAAGCTGCAAGGATTGTTACCCTTTATATAAAATTACCTTTTAGGAGTCCAACTACCTTTCTGGACAACTCAGCTAAGTTCACACCGAATCACACAGAGATGACAGCTTGTCCTTTTTTCCAAAACATGCTGTAGTTTAAGAAAAGCATTATATGAGCATCTCTAAATTGTTTAATGTCATCACTAGGAACTCAAGCCTTCATATCAGACAATAGCATCAGTGATAGTACAACAAACTCAGGTGTTTCCAAAAACAAATCTGAATAGTGGGTGGAAGTTGCATACCCTAAAGGGGTGAAGAACATTACATGGTTGTGATTTATCTCTTAGTAAAACTCTTCTACACCCCGTACCCAAACACCTAGTCATTTAGAATAAAGATAAGTATCTTTGGGAGTGGAAGGGCTCTCCTGTAAAGCTGGATGTCTGGAGGGGATGCGGATATGGCGGGCAGGGAAGCTTTAGCTGGTTGGGATTGGGTGGGAGAGAGCGCAGGCTTTGACCAGAGGGTTTCAGATGTCATAGCAGATTCTTTCAGGGCAAATTACAGGGTTTAACCTCTCTTGTCCCAAAGAATGGCAGCGTTCTGATTTAACTTCCTTGACAGACACTCGAGCAACGTGCTACTCAACACCATTGTCGGGGGAGGGGGGGTTGGTAGAGAGGCACACTTGACTTGGAAGATACTTCAGCTCCTTTCAGGCATTCGAGGGCCCTTCAGGACTCTGTTCGCTGTGGTCCGTTGATGGCCTTTCTACTTCATTCTGGTGAGAGCTTGGAAGTGTGGCCCTTCCACTGTATGCTTTAAATAAGTGTGCCTCCTCAACCTCTTAATGTTATTGTGCGTTCAGTAAAGAAAAGCTTTGCTGCAAAATGGCTAAAGCACCTGATTGTAACTTTGGCATGAACTCAATAGAATTATCCGTTTTAAAGACAAAGCAAATATTACCAGCACAGAAAAGTCATCTGGGTTCTTATTACCCTTTAATGCCAGATTACACACTTTCTCCCCTCTCTCCTGTTTTTTATTATTTATCTTTTTTTGTTCTATAAAATCTGACACACTGGCACACATCCAGTTTTATGGCTGTGAGGTGTAACAGACCTAAAGCTCTCTGAAGCATTTAGCAGCAAGGTAGCAGATTTCCTCGATGCTGCCAGTGTTAAAGGGAGTGCTGAAGCATCTAATGCAATTTCAACCCAACATGGCTCTCTGTGAATAAGCACCACTGGAGTGTACCACCTACTGTATGCTGATCTACTGTACTGCTACTGTTTTTGCTCTAACGCGCCGTTTCTCTCTGTGCCTCTCTCCTAGCGACTGCATTTGCCTCCGGACTTGTCCGAGACGGTGAGTCGTGTCAGCAGGGGGGAGCCTGTCGTAGTGGCGTCTGCCTGTGGCTCCAGCGCTTCCGGCACCAAAAACCTGGATTTCTGACAGGAAACCAAAGACTGAATAACTGTGGCCGTTGCCCTCTTTGCTGCGGCAAGCGGGGTGTTGCCTCGTTCAGGTGATGTCAACTGCGATGAAGCAGCCAACCGTTACCACCTGCCAACCAGGCCAGCCAGAGGTGAAGATCTAAACATCCACAACACCTCTGCTCATAGCAAACACATTTATTGTTTGCATTTAATATTTTTATGCAAATATATTAAGTTGTCATGATTTTGTCCGCACGTTAAATGGTAATCATCTAGAATGTCATAAAAAGTTCCATTACAAGACAAAGTTTGTTTCTTTTTACTTTTGTTAACCACGAAAGCTTGCCTCTGCCGCCAGTGTAATCATGAAATATTTTACAGCCTTTACAGATTCTCCATCTTGGGAAACATTGAATAATTTAGCTTTGTTCTTGGCTTTCTTTACAAACAAGAGGCATCTGCTGTGCTGCTCCACCATTTAAATCATTCTGCAAATACAATCTATGTTCTGGAACAGTGCAATGTGCTCTTGTGAAATTAATTAAAGAAGAGAACAAGTGTGCAAAACCCAACACGGTCTCTCTGTTGAATCTTGGTTCAACTCTGAGGAGCGTCCTGAATGGCAGCGCTCTGGTCTGCCTGACTGGTTTCAGGTTTATATAGAAATGCTCCAGTCTAATCCACAGAGACATTGCTGGTGAGCGGCATCTACATCCACTCGCCAGAGCTGAAACAATAGGAATGTGGGCAGAGGGGGTGCAGGCTTCACACCTCATGTGCTGTGTTTGATGGATGAGCTGCTTTAAAGATCAAATTAGGTCAAACAGTTACATACAAAATTTAAAAAAAAATTAAACTAACATGAAAAATTAAATGTTTTATGTTTGCTTTCTTTTGTTGGAAGCTGATACCACTTTGAATCTTTTTGCCTGTTGAAACTTGGTAGGATGGGTGACAGTTTGCAACATGTGTTCAGAGCAGGTTGTGAGACACACAAAAGCTCACTTTTATTGGAACTTCTGTTTAATATTTTGGTAATGACATATGAAGGACTGGGATGGACTGGCGACCTGTCCAGAACGTACCCCACCTCTCGCCTGTTGAACCCTGGCGACCCCACCAGGGATAAGCATGTGAGATAATGAATGGATGGATGAACATATAATGGATTAACATTAAAAGTGAATTGCAGGAGAATAGATTAATTAATTAATAGTTTTGTAATGTTTTTATGTTTGCTTCTTTGTGCTCCACTGTTTGACCTGTAAACATTCTGTGCTGGTTTGCTGTTCTTTAATTTTCAGATTATCAACAAACATCATTTGGTTTTTATCCATGAATAGAACAAAAATATAAACCATCTCATATGATGAAGATTTGGCATCACGTTTAAGTGGCTGCAACTCAACTTCACTGACAAAGTCGTCATAATGTTTCATGTGTCTTGTTTATTTTTTTCTTTTGCATCTTCCCCCAACCTTAAGCGAGCCATTGGCTAATTTGAACTTTTTATGAATTAGTTTATGGCAGTTTACACTCCAGTTTCACAGCAACATTGCCTCAATTTTCAACCAGCTATTCAAAGTGTAATTCACCCTGCAATGAATAAATGTGGCATTCAGTTTGTGTACGTTCCTCTCAGATTGAGTTTGCTTGTTTCCACATTCACAGTCTAAATGTGTTTTTAAATGAAGTCATGGTTTCAATTATGCGGTGTTGGATTTATGGCCACACTATTCATGATAAAGGGTAAAGTTGATTTCAATTTTTTCGGGTAAAGCTTCAAGGTTTTCCTGATTGGTTCTTCCAGGGCTCAGCAGTGGGTTGAACAAGATCACCACAAGTAGCCTTTTGTTTGTAACACATATTTTCTGTTATCAATAACCACAAAGTATTTTAGGTCTAGTTATACAACTAAGTAATCTTATCATTTTATAGACATTTTTCTTTTGACTTGAATCTTGTCTGATTTCTATTCAACAACAAACTTCCTGGTTGAGTGAGTGAAAGCAATTTAGAAACTAAATCTTCTTGAAGTATGATTCATCTTGGGCTCAGCTGTAATTGTGCTTTAAGTTTTGTGAAGAAAAGTAATTACACAAATTACATTTGAGTTGTAGAATTGTTCACTTCTATAAGAAGATACCTTTTGAAATGCAACTGCAACAAAAGTTTCAAATAGGTAATATGGGACTAAGTGTATGAATGTGTCCTTACAGCAGCTGTTCATGTCCTTTTGACTCCTAACAAATCTGTTTTCCAGAAGTTGCTTTATGTTAGAGCTCACTTTCCTTTGGGTCAAGGCGCACTACGCCGCAGTTCCGTTTGAAAGTCCAACATTTCTAAACCAAACAAAATTTTTTTGAAAACTTTGCTTTGATGCACCACATGTATTGGTCCAGGTTTTTGCTACAACCTATGTACTTGTATTATTTAACAAGAACACGCTATTACATAGACTCTGTCTGTTGTGCTCGCTCCCACAGACCGCGGAGAATTTAAGTGCCGCCTTCTGTTCTCTGCGGTTTGAACTCACGTTAAGATCTCTCGAAATGAACCCACCTCAATAAAGAATGGATCTGAAAGCACAAAGAGCCCAAGAACTTTTTTTTAAAGAAACTCACTGACTTCACAATGAGTGAGAATTACATTAAAACCATTTCATCCCAAAGATGTGTATTATTTAGATTTCCACTAATTGCAGACCTTGCATTTTGAATCCATCTTCCATTTCTTTCTCTGTAATTATTAATGTTCCTGCTATTCTGCTCTCCCTTCTCTTCTCTCTCACTCTCTTCACCTTGAACAAACTGCTCCTCCATTTTTGAGATAAAGTGGATATAATGAATAAAGAAATAGCATTCTGAGGGTGGGGTGGGGGAGGGAACATCTAAGAAATCTGATTAACCTCCAATCCTCCAACATCTGATTGGACTATTAAATACTGGGTGAGACGTGTAAATTCAGTGAATCACTTTAGTGGGACATTTGGCGCTCCAGATTGCTGTGTGTTACCTGACCCCGCTCCTCTCCTGAGTATCTTTGCCTTATAGAGATGGACTCTCCACACACCCGTTTAAACCCGCATACACACACATAACCCCCCCTGCTGAGGCAGCAAGTGAAGCAAAATAACTCACTCTGCCACACAATCGCTCCTCTTCCTCGCTCTAGGCTCTGACTGCTTTATTTCCCAACTTTTTTCCCTCCCCCCTCTCTCTCTCTCTCTCTCTCTTTCTCTCCTCTCTGCCTCCTTCTCTGTATTTTTTCCATACCACCGTAACTCCACTAAAACAAGAGCCAGCGATGGTGAATTGCTTGACCTTTCTCATTGTGTGGTGGTGTTTTGTTGTGTGGTCTGTGTCAACTCGGCTCAGCCCCATACATCAGGAGAGGCTTGTTATTTTGGACACCTTTGTTTTGGTGAGAGTTTGAAATGTTGTGATGTGTATAACAAGCTGCCTCGCTAGGAATTATTTATAAATGCAGGAATGATTCATGCTTCAAAATGCACGCAAGAAAATGTTTTAAAAAAAAGGCTTTCTTTAAGACACTTTTTTTTTTACTGTACAAAATGTTTTATAGTTTTCACAAAATACATTTAGAAAGCTCCATTTTAAATAAAATTAAATTGAAATATTTAAGAGACAGCGTGTTTTATCTCAAAAGCAAAGCTCAGACGTAAACCCCGGTATGTGTCCATGTTCTACGTACACACTGAAACAAAAATGCAAAACTCAAAAAAGAGCATGGTGACAGATGATGCTAGAAAAGAAAACAAAAAATAAAACCCATCCCATGGTCTTTAATTATAAATAAGGACTGTTCGACTGCAGTCTTCGAAGCCAATGTAGTTGAACAAAATGTGCTTACAAAATTTTGCAACACAAAACTAATATCTTAAAAAAAAACAGAATGAAAGAAACATTGTGTTCTAGATGAAATACAAAGGCTTTGGTCTGTTTTACAATCAACAATGATTAGATCTGATATGTACTTGTAAACAACTGCCAAACACTTAAGTTTAAAACTCTGTCAAGCAATGTTTAATCATAATTATAGGAATTAAATATTTCTAGTTGCACATTTTTTTATGACCATAGGACACTATATTACAACTATACCTAAGAGACAAATTGTACCTGACCCTAAAAAAATGTATTTCATGATGCATGGAACATTTATAGAATATTCTTGGGAATGTAAAACTGAAATTGACTTTTATTGGAGAAATCTTTCTGGAAGATTTCCGAAAAAAAGGGAAGACAAATACTTTACATTTGGACATTAACAAACTGGATTATATCGAAGACGCAGTCAACCATTTACAGAATACAGGTGTTTGGGGGGGAAGGGAGGCGTGGAGGGGGCAGAGGGGGGTCTTGCTGCACCTGTTTTCCACGCGTAATGTTCTCGGTGGTAATCTAAAGAATCAATCCAACCACGGAAGCAGGAGGTCCAACTTGTGTTGCAAGCTGTGCCGTCTTTGCACGCTTGGAGCTGTTGATAGGATTCCCAATCTAATAAATGCAAGGCCTTGTATCAGAGGCCGAGACCGCCGCGGCCTCAGTGGGTGGATCGACTTGGAGTTTTCCTCCACCGAATATCCATTTGCAACAAATAGGACCAATAAATAGTTTTCTCTTTTTTTTCTGTCACAGTAAGAATCTTCCCTCCAGCTTTTTTCGTCTTTAATGATATGCGTCCAGAGACCATGCAAAAGGCTGGTAGAAAGTCTCGATATAAGCAGATTAAAAGATAGTCATGGCAGATTCTCTCAGCTTCTCCTTTAGCAAAAAAAAAAAAGAAAGAAAAACCAAGATGGTTTTCTAGCAGTCCGTCTATCAGTACTTGATCTTGTTTTTTCTTTTTTTCATATTAACATACAAATGGCCATTTACAAACACATCAGAGAAAAAAAAAGGGAAACAATGACTGAAGTTGGAAATAGAAAAAGAACGGATAAGTTTTTGTTCCATAAAAATTTAACACCGGGCACTTTACAGAGGTCCATATTTTTTTTCTGCCTCTCTCCACTGTTGGTCTCTCTCTTCCAAGTCCTCGTTTGAATGTGCCTAGAGCTACACAACAGCACACTGTCCCAGCGGGGGGAAACAAAGCCCAGAGGTCCCAAGGCTCTCCCAGAGTCCCTCTCGTTCTTTCCTCTCCTGTCTGTTGCCTCTTCCTCAACCCTCTCGCGCCTTTTTTTTCCCCCCTTTCTTTCCTGTGCCATGTATTTGTGAGGAGCACTGCCGGAGGGCGATGGTGGAGTGGGTGCTTACAGGGTGAAGTAGCTCTTCTCTCTACTGTAGTCTTGACCAGTACTGAGACATGTCAGGCTCGCTCCCTGGGACTTGGACAGGGACAGACACTCCAGGAGAGATGAGTCCTGCAGAGACAAAATAATAAAAAAAAAAAAAGAAATGAAAAAACATAATACAGAAATCCATCAGCAAAGAGGTGAAGTATCTTTAAAGGTCGTAAGTAGCTGAGTGGATGCACTATGTGCAGTCAGAGGTGACACCGGGACAGTGTTGTACTTTAAAAGCTTGTAAAAATAAGCGGACAAGCTTTGGGGCGGGTGGGGGGGCTGCGGTGAGTCACAATGCTCTGCACACGGCCGCTCTCTGAAACGCTCGCAAGCTCGATAAATTGAGGCCGTGGCGATGGCATTTAAACAGAGAGAGTACAACAGCAAATGAATCAAATTAATTAGCAATTTAGCACAGAGGAAATGTGGTTATGCATGATTAACTCTTCATGACTATAACCAGTATGTATGGCCCTCTGAAACAGCACCCTAATGGGGTGGAACTAAACTATGTGCCGGAGTCGTGGGGCTGACATGATGGCCTAGAGTGGCAATGAAATGAACAGGGCTCACACTGCTGCAGGAGAGAAAATGATTTGATATTGACCCCGGGACGTTTAAAGGATGGAAGTCTCTCAAACAGACGGGATGGGAAGGTAAAGCTGCAGCGACAGATCATGAATCAGAGATGGCTATGAAGTACCCCCTAATTACAGGAGAGGTGGCAGATATTTCACAGTGCTGCGATTAGCTCCCATACGGATGTTGTTGGTAAACAATAAACTTTCTGCCTACCTGTTGAGGTGGTACCAGAAGTGGTCATTGATTGGCTGTTCATATGTGCCTGCATATGAGGGGGCGTGTATGTTTCGTAGCTCCGCCCGTTCACAGGCGGACTGGTAGGCAGCATGCAGGAGTAAGAGGAGGTCTGGCTGGGCTATAAAATGAGGAGAAAATTATTCATTAGCTTAGCCAACCATATTTTCAGCTCAGCAGTCTGTAATAGCTTTTATGCTGCAGTTTGTTATATTCCCCTGTCATAAAAGCCATTCTTTCTTGCTCTTGTTTTTATTTTAAATTTTTCTTAGGAAGACTTTTAGGGTGTCTGTTTGGACTTACTTCAGGCGTGTTTGTTTTCATAACTTGCAATAAACCTGCATCATCCCAAAACCTGAACAGAAGGTTCCTATGCACTTACTTGCATAGGTAGATTGTTGGCCATGGTGAAGCTGGGCATGGGGGGCAGCGCACTGTAGGTGTTTGTTAGTGCAGAATCAGGCCTGCCAAGCATTGACCCCGAGGTGAAAGACACTGTAAGGAGATGGAGAGAAAAAAAAAGTCAAAAACAACAGAAACTGTGCTCATTTATACACATGCAGTCCTTTGGTCAACAGAGCTCATCTCATCCGTGTCTCGTTCAACATGCTGATGGGCCCAGAGAGACACTGTACAATACTTCTCAGGTGACTGACTTTTGAGCATGAGCTTCAGCTCTGCTGGTGTGCTCTCCTGCCTGATTCTGCAATTACACGGACAGTCAGCTGTGAATTTTTACTCAGTCATCCATTAAAAGAGAAGCACAGCTTTTCTTCAAGTGTACAGCCCCCCTTTACTCTATCAGTCCACTCAGACTGTGACTCTTTTACTGTTTAGTGATATTTCAGGCAGATCTTGTCTGGTTTGTACTAGTAAGTGATAGAATGTGTCACCGTATACGTTTTGACATTTATTTGATAAGTGTGTATGTGTTTTGGAAGTAGCCCCAACATTTTGGAGTGATCTTGTCAGTTCTACATGAACTTCTTGGAAAACTATAATTTCACTTTAGCTTAAAGAGACAGTTAGTCTACTGTATGTCAGCCAGTTTAGACATGTATGCAACAGTCCTTGTTCTCAACTTTTATAGTCTACTTTTAATCAAAAACTAGCTTCATGGTGCAATTTTGCATGCGGAAACAGCTACCATATGTAATTATAAATGTAAATTATAATTATAGTTTCCTTCAGGCCCGATAGACTTTTTTTGTTGCAATTTTAAAAAGTGGATCTTCAGGAACATTTTTTGTGGTAAGTTGATCCCAGAATTTTAACCACAGCGCAAAATACAAGGAATAAGTAAAAAAATTAATTAAATTAAAAAAAAAAAAGACTCCACCTGGGAAATATTAAAATATTTATAAAATTGAAGAGTTTGAAGTTGTGTGTGGTGGGCCTACCCGGTGTGGTGGGCTGAGGGATGGCTTGGTAGACGCTGGTGCTGAAGCTGCTGCTGATGGGAATGTGACTGGAGGAGTTATTGGCCTGTCGACGCTGGTTCCGCAGCTTCTCCTCTCGCCTCCACTTTGCTCTTCTGTTTGAGAACCATACCTTCGATAAAATAAAATAAAAAGTAAATAAATAAATTACTATATATTTTTTTCTTCTTCCCAAAAGACAGAAACCCCAAAGAAGAATCTTATCTGCAAGCTTTCACAAGTGAACAAAAACAAGTTGTTGTAAGCCGTACTTGTATTCTTGCTTCGGGCAGGTCGATTTTCGCCGCTAGTCTTTCCCGTGCGAAAACATCTGGATAATGCGTTCTCTCAAATTCTGTAATAGAACAAATCAATCAAACAAAATCATGAGTAAATAACTACAAAGGTGCGTGGATATTAGTTCATAAAACGCTATTATGGCCTTTAAAGGCTAGGTTATTTGTCTTTCACCTCAGAATAAATTCATATGGTCACCAGGAACATATTGGCTGCTATTATTTCATATGATAGGAGTTTGACTAAATAGTTTGCTGATTTTTGGACCTTTTTCCAGCGCCTCGATTTGCTCCTGCGTAAAAGACGTGCGGTTCCTCTGCAGTTTTCTCTTGAGCTGCAGGCGCATCTGCGTCTCCTCCGAGTCTTCGCCGTTCGAGCTGATGGAGTTCGTGTTTTCTCCTGCGCCGTCCTGCTGTTGGCAGCCATCTGAGAGCAGAGGAGGGAAGAAGGGGGGCGGGGGGGGGGAAATCGTTAATGGAAATATACATTCATTTAATCTAATTGAATAATTAATTATCTTGTTGCATGAGCCTACAGCTAATTGTACAGAGCGCTGTGCTACATCATTAATTAAGCCCCCCTTTCCCTCCATCATGGTTAATTTAATTCAAAATTGGAGGAATTATTGCGATTTCTTCCTAGTGTTGCCAGATTACAGACGAGTGCCTACGTGAAAGAGGGTAGTGTAAAAAAAAAACAACTGTTTTTAATGTGTTTATAAAATATTGTGGGAAAAACAGGATGGCCCTGCGCACTTATCGTCTCCCAACAATGGTTTGTGTTCTCAAAAGGTTAAGAGAAATGTGTCAAGAAGTGGCGAGCCTCTTTTCAGAGCCTATGAAATGTATTAAAACCCCAAAACTCTGCGGCCCCCCTCCCCAACCCATCCCCTCTGTTTTCTAGGACAGAGCAGCGCTTCAATGGTCGCTCCCATATGGGCGTTGGTAGAGCCATTGAGGTGACCACCAACTTTTGAATAGGAGAAGACGCTTTTCAGAATGATACAATGCCTCCAGGAGTAAGGGGAACCATTAAACTATGGACACAGCCAGGGACGACCAGCGAGCCCTCGGTGGGTGTAATATATGGGAGGAGGATGGGGGGGAGATGACAAAAGGATCCTCTCTCTGTGGAGGCGCGCAGGCTATAGTGCTCCGGCATTGTGCGTACGAGGATCCTAGTCAACAGAGCTTTGAGTCCAGTGTGTTAACCCTTATCCACTACCATCATTAATCACGTCCCCCGGCCAGCTACACGCCAGTCAGGATTTCTGTCTTCAATTGGAAACAAATGAGTGAGGAGAGAGCATGCAACCCCCTGAACAACCCGAAATAGGGCCAATCTATTCACTGCCCCTGCTTGTCCGCGGTGGGCCCGAAGGCCCCTTCAGATGCAGGGCGAGGCTTATCGACTAATGTCTGTCTTGTTGTTGGACATCATTATCACACCGAGAAGTTAATGCGAAATTAAGCAGCGGGTGAGCCATTGGAGGGAGGTTTATGTAATATCTCAACGATGCGCGTCCCTGGCGTCAAGACCCGCGTCTTTTTTTTCTTCCTTTTTTTTTTTCTTTCACTGACGTAGGAACAAGCGTGGATCCATCCCTGCGCGCCACCAGCCACATCAAATAAAATGTGTCTATTTGATGATAAATTTGAAATGATCTGTAAGCAAATATTGACGTGTTCACTTGGGCCGAAATATATAGCAAATGTTTCAACATGTGAGTCAGTGGAGGACATCTGATGTTACTTGACAATTTCCCCTGCTGCATAATGGACAAGGTATTCATCTATAGACCAACAGTTTGTGTCCGCGCTATTTGTTTCTTCGCTCCGGATAATCCACAAAAAAGAGCGAATGTGCAGCTATTATCCGTCTGCCAGACCCACTGACGCTCGGATGGGATTTTGTTTTCTTTATAAAAGCGCTGGGAAATAAACTCGTTCTTTAGTATCGCGGTGTCTCAACCAGTCAGGCGGAAAAGCAGCAGCAGCAGAAGAAGAATAAAAAAAAAGGGAGATACCGAACCAATTGCGGCACCTTTCAGCTGCTGAGGCTGGATCAAAACACTCTTGAGAAACCGCTTAAAACTGAAAGAGAAAGTGAGAGACTAAATCCTATAGACGGGATTTGGAGCCATATAGGCAGCGAAGGAGAAGGAGAAAGGGATGAAAGAGGGCGACCGGCACCGAGGTTTTTATTCGTCAGTCTTTGGGATATAGAGCTGTCTTCTGTTTGGGGCCCCTGTCACTCTCAATGTAACCTTTCTATGTGTTCAGTCCGCTTGACTGATGGAAAACATATTTTAGATCCCCTGAGACAAAAACATGAAGGGTCGGTGATAATATTAACAGCATAGATTATTATTATTATTATTATTATTATTATTATTATTATTATTATTATTGAGGTTAATTATGATACTGTCATATTTTATATCGAAAACAACAATAAGACTTTTATTATTATTATTATTATTATTATTATTATTATTATTATTATTATTATTATTATTACATTGCTTGGCATATAATGCTCGTAATTCTGTGATAATATGCAATTTATAAGTTACATAATATATATTTGTATGCGTACATTTGGTATAAATAGCCATTTTCACTATGATATAATAATATAATAAATACAATTATTTATACTACTACTAAATAATAATAATAATAATAATTATTATTATTATTATTATGATTATGATTATTATCATAATCATAATAATGTTTAATAAATTGTTTTACTGCGTGGTGACAGCCCCACATATTGAAATTGTCATTACATAAATTCTCATTTCCTCTGCATTTTCTCAAATCCACACTTGCATTTCCGCCTTGTGGTGCGTGTAAATCAAACACAAATAAAATACTTCCTGGTTTAATTTGTTCGTTTGGGTTTTTTTTTTACAGACATAATCTGCTACGTCTGCTCTTTCCTGCACAAAGTTAGGCCTGTAATGCGCAGGCCCAACAGCACCGAAGCCCTCTGAAGTGGAACGTTTCCACAGCAGCCCCACCATCCATCTCCACGCTCCTGCCTGTTGCCATAATGAGACACAAAGCCCCCCTCTAATGAGCAATTACACATAGTGCGGGCCGTTCCCATAACCAATCATTGCGTGTGAAGGAAAACATTCCTTTGTACTGATATCCGCGCACACCGCTCCGCGGCTCTGCCTCCGCCTCTTCATCAGTGGAAAAGAGGAGAAAGTGCAGGGCTGTTGGATGGACACCTCTGCTGAAAGGACAAGCCGTTGTCACGCACATCCATGTCTGGGACAGTGGAGGCATTCAGTCTGCATGTATGGCCTTCAGCTTCCTCCAATAGAAAACCCTTAATTGATGGACTTGTGAGGGAGGGTGCAGGCTTACAGTACCTGCCTGCAGACAGAGTGGCATGGCAGCTCTTTTAAAATTTAAGCTGCACATCAAATATATTAGCGACTGACCACATCAATAAGAGCTGGAGTGCCCGGCTTTATCATTGTAGATATCAGAGGGAGACTGGAAGTCGCGTGCGTCAAGGTGTCTCTATCGCCACTGCGTGATAATGAGGCTCACCTTGGTTGGGCTGCCCTGGCACTGATGTTCCGGGGTACCAGCCTGGCCGGGTCCCCCAAGTTCCTGTCTGACCGTTGAGCATTCTCAGCTTGTCATACATGCCATCTGCGCCCATCTGTTGCTTTTCACTCGCCAGGTTGCGGAGGACTCTGTTTATTGATGACACCTGAATGACAAATTACATATGATCAAACTGAGGATCCGAGTCAGAGGAGGAACTGCAAAAAATAAATAAATAAATAAAATAAAAAGATGTTCACTGTGTTCACAACATGAGAGCGTGAAAGATTTATAATCTTAAAATTTGGGGAGTTTTAAAATGCGCACAAATGGTTCCTGCTCGGTTGGCGCATGTCAGGGGGGATTTCATACTGTACTGCCCCTCCACTTTGAAACGCGGTGTATTTAATAAGACTGAATGGTTGGATGCCCATCTGTTTTTCCTCCACTGCATGGGAAAAAAAGTCACTTCATGTGGCAAATTAAATCATGCACACAACTTCCAGTCGATGCACTTACGCTGGGTATGTTGTCGTTGGTGCAGATCCCCTCCGACAGCAGCCGGTCGCGGATCTCCCAGGCAAAGATCGACGGACACTCCCGCTTGTACTGCGCGATTTTGGCGACCACCTCCGGAGTGGCGACACGGGGCTTGCTGCCGCCTATCGCTCTCGGTCTTATGGAGCCAGTTTCATAATATCTGCCCAGGATCTTGCTCACGCAGCCGTTGGACACCTGGGCGGGGAACAAAAGACACAATTCACATACATTATTTATGACTATTAATGGAATGTCTATGATGGCTCAAATAATTTTCACCTTTTCACTGTCCAGCACTTGGACTTCATCATGGGTCTACAAACACAGAAAATATGCCTTCAATTGTACATTAGGCATTTTTCTATATAATAGCAGGCAGAGTACTTTTCTTTTTGTTGTTGTTGTTGTTGTTGTTGTCGTCGTTGTTCGCGGTCTAATTACATTTGCAGTGAGCAAATTATATAATTTTATTGCCTTGAAAGGGACAGAAAATCGCGTTTTAAATGATCTTTAAGGAGTCGCGTCATTTCCATTCTGCTCCAAGAGATCATTTTCAGACTGCGGACACAGTCTGCATAAAGATTTGATACATTTTTACTTACAAACTTTAAAAAATAAAAATTAAAAAAAATAAAAAAATCAGCAAGAAAAACTAAAATCTCACCTGCAGTATCCTGGAGATGTCGCAGGGTCGAGCGCCACTATGAGCAAGTTCAACTATTTTCTGCCTGGTGGAATCCGGCAGCGGTCTGCCATTAACAAACACACCACCAAGCTGGTTTACGCCACTGTGACCTACATGGAGACAAAAGCGTCGGAGTCATCACATCACAGCGCAGCGTGGCAACAGAAGCAGGTAAAAAAAAAAAAAAAAAAACCAAAAAATAAAACTGTGTGATAAAGCACAGTGATTTTCATGTAATGGTGAGCAGGGTGGCTTAAAGCGTACAGGATAACCGAGGTAAAGATGCAACATAAAGGCAGCATACGGTCAAACTGAAAGAAAACCTTTCCCCACAAGAGGTGTTCCAGAGCTGCTCTCCTCTGATAGCAAACAGAGCACAGTTATACAGCGGCTGACACATGCAGAACAGGAGTCAGAGGACAGCAGCGTCACACAAACCAAACCAAAACATCTTAATTGGGGGACAGAAATCAAATTTGCACGATCAGCTGCCTGCAGTAAATGTAACCAACCTTTTATCAAACCGGCAAACTTCTCCATCCTGCCACAAAGACCAGCACTTCACCCACTTCGTATTTATCAAGCTTCTAAATGATAATCGACATCCCTCACAATGTCGTTTAAAAATGTCGGAATGGTTGAATTCAGCTAAAAACGCAGCACTTATTTTAAAACGAGAGGCGATAAATCCGAAAGCTTTGCTGTGAAAAGACGCGCAAATAACGTGATAAGCATTTAAATGCAAACTTCAAAATAACATTTTTGTTGTTGTAATGTCTTAAAAACGAATAGCTTATTTTCAAAAAGAAAAAAATATTTTTTTCCTTAAACTTATTTTATTGCACTGCTGTAAAGCAAAGAATAAACCCGCAAACCTGAAGCCAAATGGGAAAGCCGACTCCCCGGAGTGCCTGCGCTGCGCTCTGATTCTCCGCTCCCTTCCCCTGCGCTGCCGCCCGGTGCATTGACTCCGGGAGCAGAGGCTCCTTAGCAATAAATAAGCTCCAAATATAGAAGAGGGGGAAAATATGATGAGCCTGCCTGACATTTGTCTTTAAAATAAAGCTAGCTGCACGTCAAGTTTGAGCTTAATTTCTGGAAATGGGCGGAAGTCGCCTCGGATCATGCATGGGAGGCTAATTGAAAAGATCAGTTGGAGCACTTGTGGCAGGCATGTCACTTTATGACACCGCTCCGCTTTTGAAAATCGCATCGTCACGACAAATAGTAGCATGATAAAACGACCCTTTCTGTCTGCATTTGGATATCACTCAGACAAAATTGGACGCTACTCGTTTACCCTCCGAGGGAGACTTCGTTTTAAGGTGGCCAGGGGCTACGCGCGGTCACACAAACGAGGGCGCGCCTGGATTCTTAACATATTAAAAGTGACATGCAGTTTTTTTTCCTCCCCCTTGTTTGTATTTGACAACAAATGCTCACAGCCTCTGCAGTCCTGTTGTGTGCAGTCGGTGGGTGTCTTTACTCTGCGCTGTGCAACATCCACTCGACAATGAGTGCAGACTTTATTTTTGCTATGAGAAAAAAAACAAAACATATCCCTTTCATACTTGACTGGATGCAAACCTGTTTAACTGAGCAACATATCCCTTTTGGCCGCAACGTGTAATAATCTCCCAGGGTGGATCTGATTGATGGTAAATCCATTATCATCCCTCTTGCTCTTTTGGTAATTCCAGGATTAAGTGGAATTAATAGACTTCTTACGATGAAATTGGCCCATTCCAACATTAAGCTGCGCTGCTTCTCCTCCGCCGCTCCATCACCTCTGATTTATGCCTATCATATAAATCCTCCGGATCAATAAAACCGTCAGATAAGGACGTCGCATAAAAATCAAACTCTCTGTGTGCTTCTGAGGTTAAGTCTTAATCATGGCGGCAATTCCCTCAAGTGGCCGCAGTCGATCTCGCCCGCTGGCGCTGATTACGCGCCCTTGTATTCTATTGCAAGTCGACTAATAGGAAAACATATGGTGTCAATTTGGACGCTCCCCACCATATACACCCAGGAGTTATTAGCACAAAAGCCGGCGAGGCCGCCGCGACCTTTAGACAACCCAAAGGGCCGGGCCGAGTGATATCTCCTCGGCAATTCGCAGCAGACATCACACACCAAGCCAGGGGAGCATCCCATTAACATCAATCCGCAGCAAAGCAGGAGCGCAGGGGTGTTTGTACACAGCTTTGATAAGGCCCCCCCATCATCTCTTGTAAGTGACAAGCAGGAAAATAAAAATAAAAATAGAAAAATAATAAATCATAATAATAATAATATATATATATATTTTTTTAAATCCCACCACTTCGGCTATTCAATATGTTTGGATTAAAATGCGCACAGATTACAGCACAGACATCGAGGTATATGGAGAATAATGTAATAAAATTATTCCACACACCTTCATCACAGATGTCATACACCTCTTGTCCAGCAGCAAGAGAGAAAATGTTTCATGTTTATCCTTCTTATGTTTCAACACACACATACTCACACACACCAAGAATAAAACTTTAAACAGCTTCATCTTTTGCTTCCCCCCCTCTACCCATGACAATATTCTTATTTATTATTTATCCCCTCTCTGAGCCTACACCGGTTAGAATATGAACCTTTCTACTTTTTCTTCTTCTTCTTCTTTTTCTAGTTCATGCTGTCTGTGCTGCAGAAATATATGGACTAATCTACATAAGACATTATTGCCATTCCCCGTGTTTCATGCGGGGCTCTTTTCCCCTACGAAGCTCATCTCGTATGCAGCCCTGGCAGCCAGCTCTAACGCTAATGCAGACGGCTGTGCAATTATTTAATACCAACTCAAGCAGAAACAAAAAAAAAAAAAAAAAAAATCTCCCTCTCGACCCACCCCCTTCTATTCTCTCCTCATCTCTCTCTCTCTCTCTCTAGAGAGGCATGGCGTGTGATTAACTTGTTCAATAATAACTTTACCTATACATATCATTGCAAAATAACAAAATAATAAACTAACTGCAATGAAACGAGCATCACATAGCAAACATTTCTTCCCTCATGCAAATTTCTGCAAGCACACATATTATTTATTTTTTTATTTTTTTTATTTTGAGAGTGCAAACATGTCAGCGGTTGTTGCTTCCATGCAACCACGTTAAGAAGCTGCGGCTGTAATGAGGACTTTCACAATAAAATGGAGATGTATGAAAACAACTTACTGTTCTGCATCATTGAGGCTACGCCAGACTCCCACGTGGCTTGGTTGTGGTATTCTAAGCATCACAAGGAGACAACAAAGCTGGTTAGCATCAAATTTAGGAATTTCCTATAAAAATGTTCATTTCACTTGCTTTTATACGTTCTAGATTTTTTTTTTTTTAAGGATTTTTAAAAATTGTTCCCATTTTTTTTTTCGATTTGAATTTGGCAGCTGCCTTTTCTTGTTCTCTTTTATCTGTTTTTCTTTTTTTTTCTTTTTTTACAAATACAGATGCAAAAGTAATGTATATTTATTTTACATCCTGAGTGCATGTTTATATTTATATATTCATATATGTGGATTTTAATTAAACTTGCCTGGAAACAGAGTTGACTGTCCACTCTATAACAATTTAGTCAATCATCTGCCGCTTTCACTACTTAATGTCTCCCTATAGGACAGAGCAGAACAACACATTAGCACAGCAGCAGCTACACTGATCTGCTCAAACCTAACAGTCTACATTCCCCCTCTCTCCCCCCTCCCCAACTTTATTTACAATTAATCTAAATCCGGTTGCCAAGCAAATGACTTATAATTGACGTGAGACAACATACATGTCAGCACCTGTCAAAATAAACTCAGACTAACCACCAGTGGGCCTATAACTCTTTTTACAGCACTTTTCTTTTCAGTGCTTTTATTTTGTGGGGCTTTAAACAAAGAAATCAGTTCTCATCGTCCCAGCAAGAGGCCTTTAAACATCCCCCCCCCCCCACATCCCTACCTCCCTTAAAGAAAAAAAAAAAAAAAGACTTGATGTAGGAACTGTACAGTGGCACACGTTGTCTACCTCGCCTCATTGCTTTGCAAAAGTACAGAGCAGGAGGGGGTACAGAGCTGGTGTACAAAGCCTGCTGGTCTACCCCAACAATGCTGCGTCCCCTCCTCTCTGCATATACTTCCAACTCCGGGGTGAAAACTCGGCCTTCGCGACTAGAAACACGCAACTAAAACACACCAACAAGTTCAGATTAATACAAAGAGCCGGAGGCATGAATCCACCCCCTCCGGGAGCATTCACACACACTCCTCTCCCTCTCTCTCTTCTGTCTGTCTGTCTCTCTCTCTCTCTCGCTCTCTCTCTATCACACACACACACACACACACACACACACACGGCCGTGACCCCGCTGCCGCTGGTGCGTCAATGCTGGTTTTGTTTGCCCTGCTCTCATAGATGAGGGTGGGGAGATATAAATGTTTTTTTTTTTTTCAATAAGTAATTTCTTGTTATAAATATTTGGTGGTTGTTCGGTGCTGCTGGTGCGGGTTGTAAAGCGGTTTTTTAACGACACAACAGCGCAGTGGGGCGCTCAATTGGAAAAGACAAATGCCGTAAAGAAGCTATTGAAAAAGAGAGAGGGGGGAAACAGATAAAAAAAAAGGGGGCCAGGGCAGGGAGAAGTCTGAAGTTTTCATTTTCTCCCTCCATGTGGAGCTGTGTTGTGTGCAAAGAGAAAGGAGGAAAAGGGGGAAAAAAGGAGGCTCCACGGTCCTTGTCTCTCAGAGACATGCGTGTATAGGCCGAGACTAGATTGGGAAGACGCAAGCAGGGGCCACCATTACTTTTAGATTATAACGTGTTTTAACAAATAAGCCGCTCGGTCATTAATCAAATTCAAATTCCTTCACACTGACCCACGTTACTCATCAGTCAGCAGCTAAATCTTAAAAATATATATATATACATCACGCAATTAACAATTCAAGATGTACTCATTTAAACTTAGTGCTTTGCGTCTAGACAGCATAAATAAAATGTTTTCATTGAGATTTTTTTTTTATCGCCCTATAAATGCGCTGGCTGTTAGTCTGTAGCTTTCAGGCTCCCTATAAAGGCCCGAGTGGTTAATCATTTATTTAGGGTCGAAAGCTCAAACGTTGTTGTTCCTGGGGGTTAACTAGGACCTAATCTGCATTTCTTTCCCTGTCGTAATCCGGAACAACAATGTCTTAATTCAACATGCGTTATTCTGGCGGCTGGACGCTGCGCTCACAACACTCTCATATACAACCGGTCCACGTAAGGCCCAAAACTCAGGCCGAACATGCAGAAGAAAATGTAGCATTTTGTTGTTGTTAAAATAATTATATCTGCTGCAACTAATGCATTAATTAGAGAAATAGTCAAATGTTAGGTTTCATATATATATATATTTAATTATTATTATTTAACTATATGTTTCAGGTTTTATTTCATGGCTTAATTTATTTCCTAATCACAAATGTATTAATAGATTAAATCAATTCTTATGTTTTAAGAAACTCGCTTGAAAGCAGCAGCAGTTCCACATTTTCTATTTTAAATGCCTAAAATTATATTTTAAGGATTTATTTAATGGTGATTATTTTGTGAGCTTTTATAAGAGACACTTTATGTATCCTGACTCCTAAAATAATGAAAACCACATAACAATATTTTAAATAAGTATAGAAAGTTCCAATTGCTTACAGGAAGAGCACGTAAGGATGGGAAGTTTTTTTTGTTTTTTTTGTTTTTTTGGAAGTTTTTCATGTGGAACACAAACAAACCAACCATCTTCCTGAGTATGTGATGTTTTTAATACTTTATTTTCTTTTCTTTCTTTAATTTATTGTACATTTTAAAGAAGGCGCTTCTATCACTCGCCTGCATGAATCAATCTGACACATTTCCTCAACGGGTCATTGCGCTCCATTCCCCAAGATGATCACTGACTGTCCTGGCTCATCGTGGCTTTTTTAAAATTTTATTATTGTTATTATTATTATTATTATTATTTAATTACTATTTTTATTTTATTTTATTTATTTTCTTCTCCCGTCTCGTGTGCTGTCATAAATAAGCGCTAAGCTATCCATGGACTTAAACACAACAACAGAATGACGGAAAGAATGCGGAGCGTATAAAATACGACAGAAGCGCTGAAGGCGACTTGGACTTTTTGAAATAGTCCAAACAGAAGACAGCGCGGTCCACAGCCACAAGTTTACCACTAATCCTCAAGCTAAAGCTGAAGATATACTACTTTATTAATAATAATAATAATAATAATAATAATAATAATAATAATAATAATAATAATAATAATAATAATAGAATCTTATCTCACCTTTTTGGGGCATCCTCCGTCCTTTTTAAACTATAGGCTGTAGAGCCCCGCTCTCCACACCAAAATAATAGGAGGGGGGGGAAAAGAGCAAAAAGCCAAAAAGCCGACCAGGATTTGAATGTCTCGCTCTCCCCCGGAACTTTTGAAGAGGAAAAATTAGTTTCCAGTGGTCTTCGGCGGAGACGGAGGGGATATCCCTGCGAAGGAGACAGAGATTGACAGTGAACTCAGATGTCAGAACGCACGGAGTTTGGCGCTGGATGTGCGCTGGCGTGTGAGAGAGCGAATGAGAGAGTCGGGATGAGGGAGAGTGGGGAAGAGAGAGACCAGGGAGGGTGGAAGGGGAGGAGGAGTGGAGGGGGGGATAGAGAGAGGGAGAGAGAGCGATGGTGGAAAGGAGGTGGGGGTAAAGAGAGTGAACACACCTATGCTGATTGGTGATGGAACAAGTGTATTAATGTTATGTGTTCCTGGTCGGCTGTGTGCGCTTCGCCTCTCCTCTCCTCGCCTCCCTCCGCCGCTCTTCACTGGCCCATTAGCGCGACCCGACCTCTGTCATCATCCCCCATATAAACACTTTCCCCCCTGCACCACAGCCAAAGCGGGAAACAGGACTGAGCCACAGCGACGGAGTAGAAGAAGAAGAAGAAGGAGGAGAAGAAGAAGAAAAGCAAAAGGGGGCAGAGAGAAAGTCTCGAGTCTTTCCCAACCCACTAATTTCTGCAGCCCACGGTCGCAAATGCACCCGGTGCACACTTGCTGCAAATAAGCAGCTGCAAAGACAAAAAAAAAAGGAAAAAAAAGAAAAGAAAAGAAAAAAACCCGTCTATTCCTCTTCCAGGGAATCTAAGGCATGCTCGGCTCCAACCTGAGGCTTGACGGTGGTGCAAAGAGATGGGAGGGGAAGAAGTGGACAAATGGGGGAGGAACTGGCGGAACCCACGGCAGCGGAGCAGCGCACACGTGAATGTTGGAACTCGTAGCACCGAATTAAAACCACAAAGAGCAGCAGCGTGCCTTTCCTAAAAGAGTCGATGCGATTTACGTTACGGAGATACATACGTATTGTTTTTTTTCCGCCTTTGCAGATGTTGCTCATAAGCCGCAACAACTAGTTTAGTTTTCTCACACTTCCCTCTGTCTGGTGCTCTGTAATAAAATCCTGCACCTGCTCCTTCTAGAATAAAATAAAACTTAATTATTCCAAAGTTTTAGAAGCGTCACTCATTGGCAAAAGTTTCTCATCTTAAATCGAACTATTGTAAAATAAAAACTCACAGCCTTCACTCTGGGAAAAAAAAAAAAAAATCCCCACCACGTGCTTTTGTTTATTCTTTTTGAGCATCACCGTCTCCCCTCCCGAACAGCCATACCCCTCCTGTCAACAAGGAGCGCCATGCGTAAAGAGCGCGGCCCTTTAGGCAAGCTCGGCTGCATTTTATGGGGAGGTGGGGTGGTGGTGTTGAAGGGAGAGGGGCTGGGGGTAGGGGTGCATTTGCGACGTCACTCCCGCTTCCTGACAGCGAAGAGCACGCGCGTAAATAAAGTAAAGCAAATGACTGCGTAGCCATGGCCACACGCTCCCCGTAACTGCACCGGCTGAATGACTGGACCATTACCGCACACCTCAGCGCACCCAAAAGCAACCCCTCTGCGCCATGTGTCCGAGCATAAACTCTGAGCCTCTGGGAGGAAGGAAGGCACCCCAGAAAAAAAAAAAAAAGAGGGGGGCGGGGAGAGAGAGAAGTGAGGTTTGTGTGCATGCTGAGGTCAAAACTAAAGTAAAAAAAAAACTGAGGGTGCCTCAGAGAGGGCCAAATGACGAGAGAGGGGAAGAGCATAAACAGGGGGAGGGGGAGGAAATTTTTCTCTACTGTTTTTTTTTTTTTTAGTAGGGATGGGGGCCACGAAATGAAGTCATGGGGGCCTACACTTGACTTTCTTTGACATGTGAAAAAGTAGGAGAAGTCAAAGCTCATCAATAAAACACTTTGGAGGTGAAAGAGGGCTCCCTAACAACCATTGCATTCCGGACTGCGGGTTCAATGAGTAGACAAACGACTCTGCCAGAGAGAGAGAGAGAGAGAGAGAGGGCGGGGGTGGTGGGGGGGTGGTGGGGTGGGGGGGTTGAGGGTCTGCTCGGCTTGAATGGGGCCCTCAGTGGGCCGGCGAGATAATGAGCTGAGAAGACCGGCTCAAACTGTCATCGAGGGTCCCGTGGTGAGGAACAACACTCTGGCCAGTGCTCCCTCATCAAACAACCCGTAAACTAAACGAGCACATTCATCTGTTTCTCCTTGCTGCTTTGTTTCTACTTACTCAGACTGGTGGTTCAGCCGATGGGCCCGCCGTGAATGCTCGCAGCTTATATCATCTAAAGAGGAGGTGGGGGGGCTGTGGAGGGGAAGTGTGTGTGTGTGTGTGGGGGGGGGGGGGTTCCCTAACATTTTTACGTCAGTGACCCCTCCTATTAGACATGCATTAGACCAAAAACACCCCCTCACACACTTTGTATCACACACACACACACACCCATACACACCACCGTTTCTCCCTCACCTCTTCCTCCTCCTAGTCGGGAGTTTGTGCCATTGGGGGGACCTCGACTTGGTACCAAATTAAACTGTAGGAGGAGCCAAAGATTCACTCAGCTACATTGCTTTGAATAATTTACAGTTTCCAAGAGTTTGGATGTATTAAAGTAAGACATGCTAAAAAGGGCCAAAGAAAGTTTTCTATATCCGCAGTGTTGTTTTTGAAAGAGAGCTCCAGGAGAACTGAGGACGGTTGGAAAGTTTCTTTTTTTTCTTTCCCCCCCCCCCCCCCCCCCCCCCCCCCCCCCCCTCCCCCATGTAGGAACCGTTTTAAATTCTCCAATTTGACTGCTCAGAGGGTCGCAGAAATGTATGGGTTTTTTTTTTTTTCTGCAAAACTCGACAAATGCACACTTTTGTTGTGCTAACTTTGGTGCCACTCACTCGTCACAATCTGCAGCTGTCAAACAAAACAAAACAAAACAAAACAAAACAAAATGCACGCCACTAACCTGGCTGCCTTCGCCTGACAGACAGATTCCCCGGTGAGAGTGTCAAGTAGTTTTCTTTGGAAACAATGCCTCCAGTAGGTTATTGGTTTCTTTTTTGGTTAAGCTGCAAATCCGCCCTAAGAGCTAATTCGTTGTCTCTCCACTCTCAAGAGGTTTCTGTAATCTTTTCTTCTCTTTTTTTCTCTAAATCTTCCCAGATACATCAATCTGTGTCAAGCCTAGTGGGAATAAAGCATTTTTAAAATATATTTTAGATCATATCAGCTTCTTTTTTTGTTTTATTTCAAGCTTTGTAGCTGATAAAGTTCATTTAATTGCTGTAAATTAAATACTGTATAAAATGAACAAATAATTGAAGAAGAGGGTGGGGGTGATGTTAGGAAAGCAATTAGCCCAATTCGGATTAGCAGCAACTAATGTCACAGGCCTTGAAAGGAAAGTCTAAGCTGCTCGCTATTTCCCCCTGAGGCAACGCAGTGTTTGTGTTCCTCTAGAAACTTTTAAATACAAAAAAGTGGAAAGAAAGAATAAATGTAAAAAAAAAAGAGAGATCTGAAGTGAAAACATTTATTTTCGCTGAGGGGAAAGCAGATCTGTTGGAGAGTCAAGTAACCATGCTGACTAATATGGGAGTTTTCCAGCTGAACCTCACTGGTGAAGGTTTCAGAGGTAAATTAGTTCAAATTTAAGAGAATGCAGATTACTGGATAAACTTTTTAAATATCTTTGCTGTTTTATTAGAATTGTTTGGCTTTTATGAAACTCTCCTTTTGGAGGTCACAGTCTGTCAGGGGAAATCTGTCAGAAAAAGTGCAATTTTCATATATATATATATATATATATATATATCAATTAAGACTTTAATCAAATTAATACATTGCTACGTCTGCCATTTAAAGAAGTCTATCAGCTGAGAAAACGAAGAGTTAATTAAAAACAATGATTGCAGAATTAGAAAAAAAACCCACATTATCTTCATATTTTAAATACTATATATATATATATATCTATATATATATATATATATACAGTACAGACCAAAAGTTTGGACACACCTTTCTAATTCAATGGGTTTTCTTTATTTTCATGACTATTTATAAGGCAAGAAATCCCACTTATTAACCTGACAGCGCACACCTATGAAGTGAAAACCATTTCAGGTGACTACCTCTTGAAGCTCATCAAGAAAATGCAGAGTGTGTGCAAAGCAGTAATCACAGCAAAAGGTTGCTCCTTTGAAGAAACTAGAATATAAGGGGTATTTTCAGTTGTTTTACATTTTTTTGTTTAGTGCATATTTCCACATGTGTTATTCATAGTTTTGATGCCTTCAGTGTGAATCTACAATGTCAATAGTCATGAAAATAAAGGAAACTCATTGAATTAAAAGGTGTGTCCAAACTTTTGGTCTGTACTGTATATATACAGTATATACAGTATATATATATATATATATATATATATATATATATATATATATATATATATATATATATATATATATATATATATATATATATATATATATATATATATATATATATATATATATATATCTATTTGTATATATATATATCCAAGTACGGTAAATATATATATATATATATACTGCATATACAGTACAGACCAAAAGTTTGGACACACCTTTCTAATTCAATGGGTTTTCTTTATTTTCATGACTATTTATAAGGCAAGAAATCCCACTTATTAACCTGACAGGGCACACCTATGAAGTGAAAACCATTTCAGGTGACTACCTCTTGAAGCTCATCAAGAAAATGCAGAGTGTGTGCAAAGCAGTAATCACAGCAAAAGGTTGCTACTTTGAAGAAACTAGAATATAAGGGGTATTTTCAGTTGTTTTACACTTTTTTGTTTAGTGCATATTTCCACATGTGTTATTCATAGTTTTGATGCCTTCAGTGTGAATCTACAAGGTCAATAGTCATGAAAATAAAGGAAACTCATTGAATTAAAAGGTGTGTCCAAACTTTTGGTCTGTACTGTATATATATATATATATATATATATATATATATGTTTTTGTATTATCTAGAACTTTTGAATCAAAATACCATTTTCAACACAGCGTTATGAGTATTACAGAATATTCAGGACATTTACTATTATTATTATTATTATTATTATTATTATTATTATTATTATTATTATTATTATTATTATAGCAGTTGCAGTCCTTGTAAAACAAGTCTCTTATATGCATGTATAAATATGCTTAATAAATATTTGCAGAACTTCGGCTGTTCTTCCTGTCACTTTGATTCATCAAACAGCCTCTGACTGACACGTTCACTCACTTCAACAAGACGCACGAGGACGCCACGGTTGTTTTATTTGCATATGTCATTGACGCGTTGGATAAGTAGGATTCGGGCTTTATACGAATAAATTGAACTTCTGCTCTAAGATTTCATCAGTCCACATCAGCCAGGTTTTTTTTTTCCTCCCTGATTGGCGGCGCACGTGGAGCGCGACCAGAAACAGAGGAAGCTCCTTTAACTGCGCGCGATTTTAACATACTGAGTTATAAGGAAATATAGCATAAAAAATGTTTTCCCGTTGTTTAAACGTTGCTCGTCTCCTCTTCATTGCGTCTTTTGTAGAAATTATCGTATAGCCTAAGTATTTTTTTTTTTTAATGGTTTATACTGCGTTGTGCTCCTTACATTTATACTATATTCTCTCAATATTAAATTGAATTCAGTTCAGTATGTTCATGTTTCTGCACAGGATGTTTCGGTTCATTGCTGCAAGGCGCTTGAGGTGAGCAGTCTGAAAAAGCACAAGGCTGAAAGCTGGGAGAAACTCCGGGACTGATGGAGTCACCGAGCAACATGCGAGACAGGAAGAGACACAGGAAAGCCTGGACCTGATGCTGCTAGCAGGCGAGGTGTGTACAAATATTATAGATGCACATTTAATACGAAGGTGTAGACCATTTTCATTTTCCAAAGGCAAAAATATAACTTAACTTACAAATCGCACAACTCATTCATTTTCTTCATCACAGCTCGTGTTGCCCTCACACGACATTCACTGAACCGGTCTAACTTCATTAGGTTCGCATGCACTACTTAGCGCCGCCAAAATATCCAAAAACTTAAACAAGCTGAGGAAGCATCGACCCAAGACCCGCAGGTGAGAGATTCCGCTGCCGGACAGCGACATGTCCACCGAACTGATCAATGGAGTCTGAGCGGTTTTCAACTCACCAGAGGTTTTTATGGAAATACGTTAAAAGCGCTTAAAGTGAGGATTAAATAAAAGCTGCATTAGTGACAACAAAAAGGAAATCCGCTCACTCTGATCAGCTTGTGTCGTTGATTATGGAGCAACATGCTGAGCACTTTTAATTTCTTTTTTTTAAAATTATTTTTCTTTAGGTTGCGTCAAGGTTGTAAAACGTTCTCGTCCTATAAAAGGAAAATATACGCATATTCTCCAGCAGCGTTTAGGTGGTTCAACATCAGAACTGATTAAAATATATGTATGGAAAGCTTTTTTTTTTTTTTTTAAATGTGATTCAGCGAAACTCACCGGATTGAAGGCAGCAGCGGTGTGTAACCGTGTATCCTATCCGTGTGCGTATATAAGTTCGCCTCGTCCCTCCGCCGGATTTCTCCTCAGAAACGTGTAGCTCCCGAATCAAAAAAAAAAATATATAAAAATCTGTCTACCTTCGGATCCGTCGTGGAGTTGAAATGTCAATGAGAGTGAGAGGGTTGAGAAAATATGCAGCACTTGCCAGCAACTTTCCCCTTCAGCATCAGCCTGAAGTTGGCAGTGATTGGCTGGAGCGACGGCTCGACGTCACACCTTGGACAGGACGCGGTGGAGCGCAGGACTGGGAAGTGCGCAAGGTGGCCTCCATGTGGAGCTCACCGGCCTGCGTGCGGGGGCTAACAGCTATAGCCACCGACTCCGCAGAGACTCTGCTGCATTTTAAAGGCTATTGTTTTATTTTAATGGTGTGTATTTTAATTTAATTGTCCGCTCTGCTCTCAAGTTTCTCTAAGTACACGCCGAGCGTGCCGCAGGCCAGGGACCCACCCAGGGGAGACCTACAGGGGGCATCTGGCACCCATGTAAATTTACACTCTTAAAAATATTTAACATGTTAAGACAGATCATTTTTGGTTAATAGGTAAATAGTTTTATTTATTTATTTACTTATGTCTACCACATAAATAAATTCTACCACAGCAACAACATATGCAATAAATTACATTAAATTCTGCTCCGAAGCTGAGATTCCCATTGAAATTTCAAGACTGTAATTTCAATGGTCTTGAAACTACATTGTGTGCATTTTATTAGTCTATTTTGTCTAGCAGCGTTCATAATATATATATATATATATATAAAATTTTACACATATAAAAAATTTTATATAAAAAATTATATATATATATATATATATATATATATATATATATATATATATATATATATATATATATATATATATATATATATATAATTTTTTTTTCTGTGATGTTCTGTGTTAAGATAAATTGTGCTGGTTGAAATCGTGACAAAGAATATTTGAATTAGTTGCTGAGGTGTTAGGATATTAAAAGCGTTATTTGGGGGTGTTTTCCTGCCTGAGCATGCTCAGTGCAACAGGTGCGGACAGACCACGTGGAAGCAACTCTCTCAGACCTCCCCTACCACTCTGGGTGGATGTGGGTATGTTTTCAACGCTCACACAGAAACTCACGCATACGGGAGGAATAAAACGTTTTCTCCGCCATAAAGCAGAGGTAACCAGACGTCTCCACTGTTTTTGTCTTTTATTTCTCTGGCCCTATAAAATTGTCATCAGTGACTCATAACTGGGCTTCTGCTTGGCTTTTACCGAGGCAGGCTGAAAGCTTCAAACCTTTTTTTTTTTTTTTTTTTCCACAACCACTGACGTTTGTGTCAATTTGAACAAGACGGTGAGTTAATGGGCAACCGCGCCGCCGCTCGTCTCTCAGGAAGAGACGGTGAGGGGAGGAGGAGGGGGAGAGAGGGGGAGGCAGGTACGGGCCAGCCAGGACTGGCTGCGTTCGGGTCATTATTTGGATGCGCTGCCATTAAGAGGCCTCGATACTGTGCAACGCAGCAGGGTGCTCAACATGGGCGCTGGAAACCACACGGCTTGGTCCCTGCTTATCAGGCTGTCAATAAAACGAGATGGGATGCAGCGGTCGGGCCAGGTGCTCCCTTTCCCTTCCCACACAGCCCCGCTCTCCAGAAGCAGATCAGGCGTGAAGGCAAATCTGTCCAGCCGGTTTTCCCTCTGCCGTCACCACGCTGCTGCTGCACAACGCCACCTCCCTCTCCTTCCCTCCCTGCCCGCTTTTCTGTGTCTCTCTCCCACGCACACACACGCAGGCACACGCGCGCGCGCGCGCTCGCGCAGCCATTTGCACACTGAAACACACTGACAGTTGTTTCTGCGTTTTATAGATGTATGGAAACTCTGCAACTCAAATATTCATGATATCAGCCCGTATTTGCATGTGATTCTATTATCTATTCCCATTGCATATTAACCAAGATATTCCAGTCTAAGTTAAACATCAGATTTAACTTGTAAATATAAGTTAGACACACTCTGGCCTATATGTGAACAAAAAAAACAAACTTGGAGCAAACTACAGGTGCTGCACTTTCGTCTTTTCCCCCCCCTTTTTCTGCACTGAGATGTCAATCTCCTGGGCGCCTGAAAAAAATTCAAACAAATCATGCAATGATCGACCTCCCCTCTCTAGCCATGCAGAACATTATGCTACCATAGCCCTACGCTTCATGAGCTTATTGTTTACTGCAGACAGAAAAAAAATGTCCAGGAGAACCAAGCACTTTGGGTGCACGCAGAGATGATGCAGCTCTCAAATAGAGGAAATCCAAGACAAGAAGGTGAGTTTCTGAACTTGGAGTTTATTTTACAGAGGACCTCATTCAATGCCTTAAATCACAACGTTTAGCTGCAAAATGCCTATTGTTGTGTGCGCAATGAACGATGAATCAAAGGGGCAACAGTTGTTTGGCCCCTGGATACCTGATGGATGACATGATAGTGTGATTCTGCCTCAAAGCGTCAGAAGTGTTCAGGAGGCTCCACCGATCATGTCAGTTTGCTATAGATCATGATAAAGTAATCAAACCGAATTCCCACCTCTCATTACACGAGCGTAAAGACGCACTTTATTGTTTCTCTCATTCCTGCGCGGAATGTTTTAAGAAGTTGTGCGCGCTCTGTGTGCGCAGAGCTTGATTTGTTTTCTCTCCGCGCTCTCCGGCTTCGGATCGAGACATTAGCCGAATTCCCCCGGGGTGATTGGATGCAATTTGTCCGGAGCAGACAGGCACGCCCTGGATGTTAGGAGTTCACTTTCGCTCAACGTGACAAGCCGAACTTCGATCTAGAATTTCATCTGAAAGCGCAGAGAGCGGAAAGATCCCGTGCCATTAAGTGTTCTTCTGGCTTTTCTTCCTTTGGAAACAACATGATCACTGCCCCCAACCCTCTCTTTTATTTTATTTTATTTTATTTTATTTTTATTTATTTATTTATTTTGCTGACAAATATCCAAAACAGGTCTACTTGCTAAACATTTGATCCATGTGAGAGGCCTTTGTGAGCAGTGAAATATGTGGAACTGCACACGTCAGAGTCAGAGTGTGTAGAAAAGTGAGAATGAAGGGATAGTATGCCCCAAATCTATGACCCTTAAATTAAATTAAAGATTGACAGTTTCGTGGATTAAGGGGAAAAAAACATACCCAAGACTGACACCTGCCATCCAGGCTTCGCCCTGATTGATTCTGATGCTTTGTGCTCGCAACAATAATGCTCCTGCTTTGCGCAGGGCTGAACAGGCGCGTTTATCACTCACTTGCCAGGAGTGGCTAAAGTCAGTGTCCGTGTCGCGCTGTGAGCTGACAGGGGAAAATGGGAGCTAACGAGGTTGTCAGATGTCCTGACAAGACAAATGAGAGCTCGTCACTCCCCGCGCTTTAATAACATTTAATGGAAACGTATTGCACCGTTCAAAAATAAAGTGCTGCAAATACAGGGCTCTGATGGCGACTCAGTTAATTACGCACGGTGCAGCAAATTACGCATCAACTAAAGGGTGTTGGCTTGGATTCAGCACCATCAAGGAACACTACCTTCATAACAAATGTGATCTAATATAGCAATTGGACCTCCGACTTTCAACAGCTAATTGAGGAAAAAAAAAGAGACAACTCTGTGATTTGTGTTGTGTGAAATACTGTTGGAATGTACTGTATGTTATAGAGCCACCATGACAACGATTTTAAGTTATCTGTTGAGGTGAACCTTTATTTGTTTAGGAGAGTTTAAATGGAAAGCGCGCTTTATCCTCTTCACTCAGTCACTTTCATCCCCACAATCCGGCCTCTAACTGATATCGAATGAGCTGCAAGAACAAAAATATTCTGTGCTTCAAGGTTATGCATTTTTCTGTGAAATACGGGGTGTGCGTTTTAGCCAACACACCGCTTGGCATTTGTGATCATGACATAAGATCTCAACGCAAGTTTGAACTTGTTTATCGGTTTAGTTGTCAATTTGTAACTCGATTATTCCAATAAGGCGTGTGAATGTCTCAACTAGATTTAGATAAAATAAAATAAAAATCTTGCATGGAAAGGAGAAGCTGCACATTTTAACCCCTGGCTAAATATGTATATATCAAGACAAATATCAAATCTGCCTTCAAAAACGCAGCGTTCCAAATCAGCTGAGTATTAGAAGACCCTCTCGCTAGATTCAGCAGGCACGATGAGTGACGTGTGACGGAATGACATTTGTGAGCTTGTAATTCAGCCCCGCTCTTTTCTCTCCTGGTGGAGGAGGCGGGATGTAAAAATAGACATTAGTTCGCTAATGCCATCACCTGGCCTGTGGCGCTTTACTGCGCAGGGTCAGAGAGGCCAGAGCACCTGCTGCAGAGAGGTAATTACACCACCGGCACCTGCAGACAGACAGACAGACAGACAGACAGACAGACAGACAGACAGACAGACAGACAGATAGACAGATAGACAGATAGATAGATAGATAGATAGATAGATAGATAGATAGATAGATAGATAGATAGATAGATAGATAGATAGATAGATAGATAGATAGATAGATAGATAGATAGATAGATAGATAGATAGATAGATAGATAGACAGACAGACAGACAGACAGACAGACAGACACTCCACTACCATACTTTCACTTGGGGATTGTTTTAGTCTAACATCAGGCCAAAATTTGAGAAAAATCTAAAGTGTTTAATTAAATATCTGGCAAGGTGGTGGATTTAAGGCTCTTTAGACACGTTGGAATGCCCATCATGGCTCCAAGCAACAGAGGAGACAGAACATTAAAGCACCGAATGTGACAAACTCAGCGCAAATCTTTGTGATACGTATAAATGGATGCAGCGGCGCATCGCAGGCTTCGCAAATCCACACAGATAACAGGCCTATGTAAAACAACACACAGCAAATCAGGCAATAACGACGGCAAACCGTCTGGAAAATGGACGCACATAGTGTGGCAAGAAATCACTTCTTCCTCCCCTCCCTCCTTCTCCGTGTCCGGATGACAAAGCCTGTCCCGGAGTAAATATTTTGAGGATAATTGAACTGATTGTTATTTGCAAGTTTCTCCGTCTTGAATATAAAAGCGGCGGCATGCCTGTGCGCACTCCTAATGACTTTCAGACCATTGGCAAGATATATTCATAAAGGGGCAACTCCTGAATCGTTAATGCGCAGTTCTGCGGAGCATGTCAGGATGCATTACTGATTTGGACTCTCCATCCTTTTCCTGCAAATCGCAAAGATTATTTTCACTAAAAAATTGTGAATTATTACACCGAGACTCATAAAGTTCACAAAAAAAGCTCCAAAGCTCAGTAGAGCTCACTAAAAACTCTAAAGCCTTTCATTCATCTGGAGAAAGAGGCAACAAAACAAGGAATCTTAGACAAGTGTAAAGCGACAAATGGAAAACAGAGAATTTTGTGTTTTGGTGACATGTTTGCGACGTATTCTGGATTCACTTTGTTACTCCTTGAACGTACAGATTATTGAAGACTTCTCCGAGGAGAAATAAAGATGATTTTCGGGTCAGTGCTTCACTATTGATCTTATTCAGTCCATCCCTTGCAGGCCGGTTATTCAGCAGCACCCCGCTGTGGATACACACTACATTTCAGTCTATGCAGTGTTAAGCCCGCATTCTGGCCACGGAGGGCCTCTGTGTACTCCGTGAAACGTTTCTAAATGTAATCACAAACGAACCGTAATTAGACAAGTAATTACCGGCGTAATTAACAGCCTCTTTCTGCTCGCTGTGCTTTGATATGCTCGGCCGGCGCTCTCTGCGCTTTATGGCTCACAGGCGGCAGCCGTGGCGCAGGATAAAGTCTTTATTATTATTGCTGGAAACCCATCTGGTAATAGTCTTGCCCGAGACCTCCTCCCCCCTAATCAAGGTTTTAATTAAAGACGGTTGAGGGCCATGGAGAACATGAAGGCCAGTAATTAAGACTAACATTGGACCCTAACAGATGCAACCCTCCTCCTGCGTTGACGCAAAAAAAAAGAGAGAGAGAAGAGAGCACACAAATCTAGGCGCACTGCAGGGTCGCTGCTGCTTAATATTCAGTAAATAATGACGGATGAACTGTGATTAAAGGTTGCAGCTCATTTTTAATACACCAAGACAACTCAATAAACTCAGCCAAGAAAAAAAAGAAGAAGAAGCAATTTTCGAACTTGTACCAGGTTTAAATCAAACCTTGGTGGGAATGTCAGACTAAATAACGCAACTTGGATGGGTATTATTTTCCTCTATATGTTGCTATATGCAGTATGACTCACCTGACTTGGATTTGCATGGGCTTATTTTCATATCGCTTTGACATGTAATGATTTGAAGACAGCTGTAGGGTTTTGTCGCGGGAAAGACTCTCCGATCAACATGCATTAGAGTGATGTGTGCGCATTAACCAGGCAGGTTCCGCCCTGAACAGGAACTCCATCAGAAGTAGACGTTTAGCTCATTTTTATTATTGAAAATCTTTGCTGGGGTCATTTTGATATTGGGATGTAAGAGAGCGGTCTTTCAGGATGCAACTGCTTTGGGTTTTCCTGTGTCTATTTAGCCTACTTTGTGTGTAAAAGTGTGCCAAATCACATCACGTCACAGAGCAATAAAACTGTCACTGATTCCCTAATGCCCCCCCTCCATCCCCATCCCCATCCCCCAGTAACTGCTCCTTCCTCTATGGTTTTGCGCTGCGAAAGTTAAGGTTTGGCCCTCTTCAGATGGGCAAGCAGATGGGCAGAAGTTTGGCCAAAATCCCCCGCAAAGTACCATGTCTGCTAGAGCAGAACAAGAGGAAAAACGCAGATTAAAAGAAGACTGCTCTCTGGCTTATGGTCACACCTTCCTCTACAAATGAAGTCCAACATGAGGGCCAAAGGTTAGAGACCCCGATGATGAGCCTAGCACTTGTCCTGCTCCACTAAGCACACAATTTACAGGAGTAGATCTTTACTCCACTGCTCTTAGGGTTATCTATCTCTGAAATTTTATTTAAACTGGGTCAATTCGATGTAATTGTTCAAATGAAGTGTTATTTACTCAAAACTAAACCAGCTTCATTAAAGAAAACGTCCAGCGACCCAGAGTCTAAATTTAACCGAAACATCTTCAGACAACAGCGAACTGTTTGAAAAGTTGCCCTGAGCGCTTCAGCAGCTCCCAGGCTCCCAGCGCACCTTCCTTACTCGCCTCTTGTGGAGCTTTTCTGACTCCTAGTGGCGAGTGAGAAATCTGCAGCTGTTGTAGTGAGGAGAAGTTGAAACTTTTATGCCCCCAGGAACTGGCAAGTAAGCAAGAAAACAATTGAAATTCTCCTTTTTAAAGTACCATTTTTTCAGTTAGAAATATCTCATTCATGGAAAATCGTGTATTTTGTTTTAAATTAACTTCATTTGTATTTGTCAGTACACCACAGACGTTTTTGTCATTGTCCGACGAATGACCACAAAATACCCAATTTAACCCAAGTCCTTATAAACGCAGTCACCTTATTGGGGTTACATTTATTCTTTGACATTTAGGAAATATTGTTCCCCCTGCTACACCTTTGAGCAGTTTAACAATTTTCATGGCTTTATACCAACAGCTACTGACATATATTGATGTGTTCTGCAGTCACTGTCACACATTGCCAACTGAAGCATCTAATGCATGTATGAAGCCTCTGTTGTGTCAATAAAAAAATACCTGTTTGACAGGTTCACTGTTTATAGTTGCTGGCTGCATGCATGCATCTACTAATAAAAATTAGAATAATATCATAACATTCATCTTCTGTCAATTTTACACAATAAAAATACATACAAAATAATCCATTATATAAACAGTGTAAATTATGAATGACCATTAATATTTAAAAGTAATCAATGCACACAGAGGGATCAGATATTAGTTTTAGGAGCATATCAAGCCATTCAATCTTGTAATTTTTTACAAAAATGAGTCAAAAAATTAATTTAAAAAAATGACCTTGTATTCACACAAGTTGGAAAGTTTATGTCTGAGCTAATGTGAAAATGAGTAGATTTTACCCTTCCTTTGTGAGTTTCTTTATTATTTGTTTAATCTCTTCTCATAAACACTGACCAGTGTCCATAACTAACTCTTTTTTTTTCATTGCCACCCCTTGTTACAATAGAGCAGCTCTGCAAAGCTTTTTTTTTTTTTTGCGCGTCTGTGTCTCCCAAGTTTGTGTGAGAGAAGCATGCAATTACCCTTAATATCTCAGTAATGCAAAAAGAATGAGACTTAATTTTCCATCTGGTTGCATGGAGAGAAATGTCAAACGTATTGGATTGAGACCGCGGTTTTAATCATTAAGGGATCACGGTTAAGGTTGATAAGGAAGGATTAGGGTTTTGCTGCTCATGCATAATTTAGCCTATTGATCAGATGGGCATCAGGCTCACACAGCCAGTTGGAAGAGGATTCTTTAACACTTATGTTAATATTCAAAAGAGCAAAATGTTAAAGCACTTTAATATTCTAAAGTGCCTTTAAACTTTACAATATTGGTATTACAGCAAATTGTCGTGTATTTTATGCAAATACAAAGAAGATTGGTGATATTGCAGTTGAAAACATAGTTGCAGCATTTTCTGCAGGCACACATAGGATGCTGCGGTGTTGCTTCCCTCATAGGATCTTTGTCTCTCTCTTCTTTACTCTTTTTCTTTTCCAATGTGTGGAAGGAGGCTGGCATTTACTTGACAATTTCTGCCTTTAAGTGCACACTTTAAGTGCAGTGTTTTTATATACACCTAAGATAGCTGCAGCCTAGGACAATTTAACAGGCAATTTAACTGACCGTGTGTTAGTGAAGCTGTCTGAGTCCCACTCTTTGCCAGAGCGTCATGGCATGATGGATGTAGGCAGTCTGGGCTAGGTGGAAGCGACACACACACACCCAAAAGCTGTCCCACTGAACACACAGCTACACGGACACGCCACTCTGCCATATTTTCTCAATACAAACACATATGGGCCCATCCACAGCCAACCCCCTTCCATTAAGTCAACATCTTGTGCTGGCGGTTGGAACAGTGCGGGGCTGGAGTCAGGTCGTCCAAATCCGTCAGTAAGCGGAGGCAGAGGCGTTTGTCATCCTCCTCTCTGGGCACCATTCTCCTGGAAGAGAGAGAGGGGGGACAGAGGGTGGTGGAGCTGCGAAGCATCTGGCTTTGGTAGCTCCAGCTGCAGGAAGAGAAGGGGGACAGGGCTCCTCGGCAGCCCAGGGGAGACACTCCTTCTGCAGCCAAAACCCTCCGCTACCCTGTCTGCTGAATGAGAAGGTGTTGAGGCAAATCAAATAGAGTAAGCTGGTACTAATGTACCTAAAGAGTGCAAAATTGATCTTTTTCATTAATGTTTTATGTAAAGTGCCAGTGATCTCTTAATGAAATGCATCGAGAGGAATCACAAATGATAGATACAGAAACACCAACTCAAACCAGGATGTCTTTGCAGTAATATCCAAGCCAACTGTTGTAGGAATTAAACTTAATCAAAAATATATTTTTCTTAATTTGTCAACACACTTAATCAATGGGTTTCTTTGAAAAAAAAGAATAGATAAGGTGCTAAAAAGTATTCTAAAGCCATTTGACTAGAATGCCGGACCAGAGGAAAATGTCACCCAAATAATGACCCAAAAATCAGAGGCTGCAATTGCATTGCCAAGGCCTGGAGACTCTCTTTAGCATCTAACGTCAGTGTGCAAATGATGTTTAGCCGCCGGTGGACGTTTAGTACCAGACTTCATAGCCTCAGAGGGTGCTTTGTCACAGATCTGTGGATGATTCAGAGCCTGAGGACAGCATTTAGTGTTGGCACTTAATGTCCCAATGTGTTCCAGGGTTTGCTCTGAGGCCGTATATAGTTGTGCTGATTGAAGGAAAGAGATCAAATTAGATGTTTTGGGGGGAAGAGATGAGTCCTCAGAGGGGCAACACAAGCATTGTTTCTCTATTGTGAAGTGTGACCTTTATGGCGGGAAGTGCAAGAGGGAATGGGGGAGTTGAGGAGCCCCTCTACCCTGTCTGAGAAGTCCTCTGGGATTAATTAACCCCATTCTTCCATTAGGCCTCTGGGATTGTTATAAGATTGGGAGTTTAGTTTAGCAGGAATCTCCATTCAGCATTCAACAGACATCTTTCAGGTATGTCCTGGGGAGTATACAAAGCCCAAAATCTAGATTCATATTCAAGATGTGTATTGAAGTAGTGGGATTTTGTTCTGTTCTTTCACACAAGCTTTAATTAAATTGGGACTTTCTTCTTGCTTGAAAATCTACCCAAAAATCCACATTTTCAGCTTCTTTCCAGAAACATATCTGTAAATTTTTCATTCACCCTCCTTCACTCCTAGTGACATCCACCAGGACCAAATAGTGTATGGCTACCCACACCATGCAATGAAGGTTCCCCCTGCAAAATTTAGTTTTGGTGTAATGTTTTGGTGGAGAAAGCAGATCCATTCTTCATCTACACCTGGTGTGCCACAGAACATCTGAAAGTCAGCTTTGCTCTCATGTTGCTAGACAATATCCTCCAAGATTTGGCTCAACCAAATCTTCTGTTGCAAGCTTTAAACAAGCTTCAACATCTTCTTTCAACATCTGCACACCACCATCAGAGTCATGAGGTCCTGTGATCAAGACCTGCTGACAGTCTCTGATACAAGACTGGAAACTAAAGGGAGACAGAGTCTTCTCTCATGTGGCCCCAAGACTCTGATATTCCCTTCCTCTGTCTCTGAGGTCAGCAGGTTCATGGTTTATTTTAAATTTCAGTTAAAAACTTATCTTTTTAAATCAGCTTTCCGTTAATTTTGTGCTATATTTTTATTCTCAATTTGTTCAAGCAATTTGTCATTTTTATCTTGAAAGATACAACACTTTTCCCATCGACTCTCTGGTTTATGGTGAAATTATGTTCTTTTCATTTTCACTACAAGATTATCACCCCAAGTGAGCCCACTGGACCATTCAGATGTTTCTAAATGTAGTTGTAACCATTGCCATTAGTGTGTTTGGCAGCACTAAGATTGTTTTATGCGATGATCTTGATTTTGTCAGTTAATGCCAGCCTGTGTGCATCAGTTAACTGAGCCATCTGATGCCGTTTTCGAAATACTGACAGATTTCAATAGCTATTCCCTTTGTCAAATTGTTTACCCATAACTTCATTAGTAGACTAATTTGCTCTGATTTATTTGCTTGTGTTGGTTACCTAGACTGTTGCCCCAAATGTGAATTTTATGTTGACGGTCCCATTGAAAATATTTAAACTGAGAAAACCATTGGGTTATTTTGTCCACTGTTCACACCGTTTTATAATAGCAATACTAAAACTTTGCATTAAACTTGCAATGTCTTTGTATAAAAACAAACTAATAAAAGGGGTTGCGGGTGCTTTCTATGGTTGGACAACAAGCAAACAAAATCTGCAACACTCATTAAGTGTTCTGAACTTTTCAGTCCATTTTAAACAAAGTTACTGCTGACAAACAGCATGCTGCACCCTGAGCTACAGCTTATTAGTTTTCCTCATAACTCTTTTCTGTGCATCACATTATTATTGTGTCTGTGATCAATTCTTTCTCTGTTTTTATCGAAGGAGCATCTTAACAACATAAGACACCTTAGTGGTTAGTCCCAGAAGCTAATGGATTTAGTGGCACAGATCACAAGCATCTGTTTGATGTCACTAATGATATGTCAAGGGGGGGCTGCCATGTGCTATTGTCCTGATCGCCTATAGATGCATGTCTGTATATAATGTGACGAATGAGAACACCGATCCACTTCTCCTCTCCTGAAACCAGACCATTACTGTCAATCATGTGGATGGCTGCAGCAGGCCGGAGGCTGCCAGCTCACACACAACGAGCGCCTGTCCCCACAGTCTCATGATGACGGTCCCCAGACAGGCTACCATAACAGCTCCAGCTAATCTTCTTTTCATAGTCTTCATTACGACCTGTCAGGACATAAATTGAGGGTAAATTGCCATGTTTATTAAGACGGAGCCAAAGCAGCATCTTTTAACTCCCCTTTTCCTGCTCCCCCCTGCCTTGTGTGAATGTTAACATTTAATAGTGACCAAGAGGATCAATTACAATGCAGTGTGAAATCACACTCCATACAGACACACGCACACATACACACACACTCACAGAGGAGTGCTGGCATTCACAGCTCCACCTTAATGTGTCTCCTCAAACATTATGCCCTCTGTTGATGACCACCTCAGAAAACCCATTCAGACAGACACTTGCTTGCCACATATTTTCAGCTCCACTGGCGATGGTAAAGGAAAAGGGGGCCATGCTTCACAGAGCACCGCAGCAGCCCAGCCTGGAGACTAAGACTTGCTGCGGCCTTTGCCATATAACACAGTAATTACTAGATCAAATCTGTTCAAACTGAAGCAACGTTGTTCTATGATCCCTCCTATACTAATCAGCGCGCTGAGGTATGGCTGGGCGACTATAAATTGCTGACTTAATTAAAACCAGGACCTCTCTGTCATCTAATTACAGGGAGAAAAGGTTATTGCTTCGATGCAATTTTCCAAATATGATTCCTTCGCGGTTATTAAAAGCTCGGGCGTCGTTTATTGTTTCAGATTTTTCAATATGGAAATGGCCCCGGTGACAGACGTAATGACTCGGGGAAAACGCTTCATCTCGATAGTGGCCCGGCACGGCCATTTGTCTGAGATAAGTGGAGCGGACAGGGAACGGGAAAATGTCATGGCAGGCATCCCATGATTGCTTCCACTTTACAGTTGTCATTAAACAGAGCAAAGGTTTCTTTTCTCTTGTGTGGCAGCGATGAGAAGTTTATTAATGTCTCCAGAATAGAGCGCACTGTGGGTTATTAGAACAGCAGAATTTCACAAGAGAGGAGGGAAATTGTGTGGAGTAATTTAGCAATGTGATGCTTCACTCTGAGGTGTTGTTCAGTTAGATCCGTATCGTGCTTGAGTTCCAGTTTTAAACCTTTCTGAAAGCCACAACAATTACAGAAAAATGAAAGTGATGATGAAAACTGAGGGAAATGTAAGAAGCATCACCTTATAGGGAATTGAAATCTAAAATTAGAATCAAATCAAAGTAGAACAGAAATACTTTATTTTGGTCAAAACAAGGTGAGAAGAGCTCTTTCTGTGGAATATTTTACTGATGCAGACCTTATTGTTGCTTTATTGTTCTCTTTGTCTGGAAGCTAGAGTGCTCACTAAGTAGGATAAAAGAAGGGATTATGAAGGATAACCATCCTAATAGTTCAGGATTCATTTGATATTCGATGTTCACTATCACAGGTTCAAGTGTGAACCCACATTTATTCAGCAGTGATTATAGGTTTAAAATGTCTTAATTAAATCTCCAATACAACAATTAACTAAAAGCAAAAATGTCTGCTAAAATGAAATACTCCACACAAAAACTGTCAGAAGAAAAAAACTTGTGATAGTTAGCCAACTCAGACTCATCTTGTTCTTATTCTAATTTTGCTGTTTATTATGATACAGTTATCATCCATCCATCCATCCATCCATCCATCCATCCATCCATCCATCCATTTTCTAACACCCTTGTCCCTAGTGGGGTCAGCAGGGGTGTACGAGCCTATCTCCAGCGAACGTTTCGGGCGAGAGGCGGGGTTCACCCAGGTCGCCAGTCCATCGCAGGGCAACACAGAGACAGACAGGACACACAACCATGCACACACACACTCACACCTAAGGAGAATTTAGAGAAACCAATTAACCTGACAGTCATGTTTTTGGACTGTGGGAGGAAGCCGGAGCACCCAGTGAGAACCCACACATGCACAGGGAGAACATGCAAACTCTGTGCATTATGACCCGGGGCCGGGAATCGAACCCAGGACCTTCTTGCTGCAAGACAACAGTGCTACCAACCCCTTACAGTTTGGCAGGTTTTCCTAAAAGCATATTTACATACCAATCTACTTTATTAAAACGAGAAAAATTTAATCAACTAATATTTAATTTTTCCAAAATTCCTTTCTATTGTGCATGCAGTAAACAATGTACCCAATATTTTTATTTTGCTATATTTGACATCTTCTGTAAATTGGATAGATGATTGACTTAAAATTTTAATTCCTCAAATGAGGCTATCTTTCATCTGTTGCTTATGTGGCCCTGAAGTAAAAATAAAAATTAGCAGTAGAACAAAATCAAGAAAGTCTGTGGTGCTGCACCTCTGCCATCATCTGTTGGATTAGCAGCATCCAATAGATCATCCATCAAAACCCAAGACTTATAAAGGCTAAACATCCTGGTAAAAAGGCTGACTACGTTTTGGAGACTCCTATGAAACCTTTTGCAATGATGGTGTGAAGAATCTTGATTTTATAATGGGTTCTTCATAAAATCAGAAAACTTAGTGTCTTAAGTTGGAGGCTTCTTCAGAGTTGCTGTAATACTGACTGAAACAGGAGATCCTTCCTGCCCACAGTCATCCGCATCTACCACAACTTTTTAAAGAAAATTATGAGTTAAAATAGCATTCAATTTGTCTTTGGGATCAATAAAGTACTTTTGAATCTGAAAGTGAAATACGCACAGGAAGGGTTTTATTAACCAGCAAAATCCAATCTGCAGATACAACATGATGGGTTTTTACTTTCATCCAAAGCAGCAACATACATGCTAAAAAAAATCTTCAAGGAGAAAAATCTATGCCTATGCTGAATTACATGTAAGACAACTGCATGGGAACAAACCTTGGAGCACATAGGCACAATAAAAACATAATATGATTTTGTTAGCTGCAAATTTAACCTTAAACAAGCATAGGGTTAGTTTTTTTTAAGAATGCCTGGTTATCCATAAATTGTCCATGCTTCAACAAACTGGAAAGACTTTGCTGCATAAAGACAGAATTATCTGAGGAAGACATAAATATGGAAGTGACAGTTCTCATGGGGCAGCAAGAGGCCACAACAAAACAGGAGCCCATCCTGGACACTAATGCCCCGTGTCTCCCACCATAGGGTTTTTTTAATTACATTAACCAAATGCTCTCTGCTGTGTGTGCAATCTCATGGTTAACTGAACACCCCCGTAGCTTTCCTCCCCCACCACCCCCCATACACACACACCTCCCATCCTCGTCCCACAGTGAAATATTCATGTTGAAAGCCACTCTTCCCATCGACTCTCTTCCTCCAACATGTTCTTGCCCGTAGTTGCTCAACCATGCCATCGTTGTTTGGGAGTAACCTCTTCAAAACATGCCACTATTCTTTGATATTAGGGTAACAGAAGTGTTGAAATCTTCATTTTAGTGAAGTAAGGGGCCGAGCTGAATTTAAACATCTTCATGACTGTTAAATTGAAGTGTGTTGAAGTTTATTTATAGCATTTTACAGCACAATGAAGCTTCTAGTATATGTTCTTTATATAATTTGGAGCTGCATCTGACTCTAAAATACATATTTGTGTTGCATACTGTTATCCCAAAACATTGATTCAGATTGACTAGGCGGGACTAATTTGAATACATGAACTATTCATTAATTGAATAAAGAGGCTAGTTAGCCCCAAGGCCCCTTTATAATCATAAACTGGGGTGTACTACTTATGCAAAACAGCAAAGTGCCATGTGCTGGCTTATTATGCTAATAGTGAATGGCAAAATACATGTTTCTCCTGCTCACAAAAGAGGATTAGGCATGGCAGCATCAGCAAGTTGCTTCCAGTGCATAGAGTGTGTTCCTCCATATTGCAGCATCTTGAGATGCAGCTGTGTAATGTGATTCTTCCTGTACTCATCAGGAAGCCTGGATGTGATCACAGCCCCCTCCTCAGCTGTTGCTCATCCTTTCCTGTTAAAAAAAACAAACATTATGTTACAAATTAGAACTCAACACAACTATATTTCATCCATCCAGATAACCTTCTTTTGTTTGAGCCATTTTCTGTTGGTGAAAACATTTAAAATTTGCGGGGGGGAAAGAAAAACTGTGGACCTACAAAAACTGAAAATTCAAGGCTAATTTCTAACACTGGTTTAAACATATAATAAAAAAACTGCTCTTTGGAAGACAATATGCACCATTTATTAGGTCTCATTAGCCAGAGGAACAAGACAGTAGCACAAAATGCACACCCAATCTATTACTTAAAATCATAGATAAGGCCACGCCTGGAGGGTAGGTAGATACATTGATAAACTGAGCTCTGCTTGTTGGTCTGTTTGTTTCTTCACTCCAACAGTCATCAAAAATAAAGCCTGTAGTTGGAGAAATGAGACCCCAACTGTATCTGCCAACTGTATCTACTGTTCACTACACCATTGTTTGTCAGCAAGACACCCAGACGACAAAAGCTAACTCCTGGATTGTTAAGTACAACTGACATTTTCTAGTTAAAGGTGTATTACTACAATTTTTAGTGTTGTGAATTAAAGTTTTGACCAAAGCAATCGTTTGCCACTAAATTACAGGCAGATGAAAATCCGCACAGAACTCTTCTAAACCCTTGGGTACGATAACGTTTTGTTAGGTCTTTGAGATATTGACCCCAGATAGCATTTCTCCTCACTTCCACCTCCCCATTGGATAAATCACAATATAAATCCTCCCATTGATGGTGATGGTGGTAGGAGTTTGTCCTGAAATCAATGGGTTGATGGTTTGATTCGCACTCTGTCGTTGTGTCCTCGGGCAAGGCACTTCACCTGCTTTGCCTGCAGGTGGCAGTCAGAGAGCCTGGGTGCATGGCAGACCTGCCTGTCAGTGTGCAACAGGGTAGCTGTGGTTGCTATCCAGTAGCTTGCCACAAATAAAAAGGAAAAGTTTTGAAAATGATTATATATGTCAGTGTCTGCCTGTCCAGCAGTAAAAACGTGTTGATCATTTATAAACTGTGGGCAAAATCTGTACAATCAGGAGTTCAATAAATTCAATTTTTACAATGTCATGAAACTGTAACAAAGATTATAACTTGTTGCAGTGGCTGTTGTAAGTTCCCAGAGACAATAGCAGTAGCAGATGCATTGTTTTATGTAATAGTTTTACGTTTCATTGATTTACAGACAACTACTGTATATTTGTTTAGAGCAAAGCTTGACACAGAAACCCCTCAACTTTGACAGAATATAAAATTATTTTTTAAGAATGATGATTCTTACTGAAGTCAATGCAGTTAAGAAATAGTAAAATAATGGAACAAATTCCATGTTGAATTTTAATGTTAATCATTGCTTACTAGGCTGAGATTTAGGGAGAGAGTAGAAATTATTAAACTGTTATGTGTTTTCCAGGTTTCAGGATTTTGCTTAAATTGTTTTAGTTTGTCCAAAACATGATACTGTCATTAAAATATAATGACAAAATATAATTTGAGTAGATCAAATGGAAGAAGTCATTATTTATTTGTAAATATAAGACAAAAACTAAAGTTGGAACTGTGCTAGTAGCTTTGGCAAAACCGATTAAATGTCCTACATATCACAAAAAACTTACATTTGAAAACTTCTATTAATTACTGATACACTGGTCTGAAGCGTCTTAAAACTTTTAAGTCGCTGTAGGATTATTGTAGATGTCATCCATTAAAAAGAGTTCAGTTTCTGCAGCAAATCAGTTCAATTGAAAGACTAGGCAATTCTTTTTCTGAAAAAAGAAAAAAAACTCATTGAACAATATTTGCATGTAAAAAAAAAAACAGGAGAGAAAAAAAGAAAATGCCTCCGGCTTCATTAACACGGAAACTAAAAAAAAAAAAATACTAAAAAGGCTTAAGTTCAAAAACACATGAACAAATAAATCAATTAATTTCCAATAGAAATAAATACATGAACACAAACATTATTCTGATGAAATGAGATAAGACCATAAAATATTAAAATCTACAGTTCTTCTTATCATTAAAGATCAAGTTATCTAAAAAAACATACCTCAGTGTTTTCCAGATTTTTCTAAGCAAATGTCGTTAATTAACGGTAACTCTGCAGGAGTTCTGCCGATCCACATCTCAGGCCAGAGAATCTGTAGACAGGACAACCATCCATCATAAGCTCCATATACCTTCATGGAAGTGTCAAAAGAAAAAAAACAACTAATTCCAATTTGCAGCTTTAAACAAGCTAGAGACACAGCAAACATGGAAAATAGTGTTCTGTTCTGGTTAGATAAGACCAAAATGTAACTTTTTTGACTTGCATGTGAACTGCTGAGAGGTAGAAAACTAAGACTGCAGATCCCCCTGAACACACCTTCCAATATAATTACATGGTGGTGGCATCATCATCATGTTCTTCAGAAGGAGCAGAGAAGCTGGTCATTGTTGATGGGAGGATGGATGAAGCTAAATGCATCTCAAACCTGTCAACAACATCACCCTATTTATTGAAGCTGACTGAGCATGAGGTATTTTGCCGTACAGAATATGGAAAAAACTTTAGTCTCTGGATGTGTGACGCTGGTATTGACATAGGCCACCCTGGAAACAAAATTTGATTCTACAAAGTATCTATGAGAAGAATATGAATACAAATACGTGCCACCGATTTTTTTTAATTTCGTGCTATTGATGTCACTTCATAGTAATACACTACTTTGAGCTGGCCGTTCCTTTACAACTTCTCATTGTACTTTCTCCTTATCACTTGTCGGCTTGCAACGTGGCGCCTTAACTCCTGTAATGTTATGAAAAGCCCATCTGTACATTGTAGGGATCGTGTGATTGGACGGAGAGGGAGGGGCACTGTAAAACGGATGCTGTGATTGGTCGTACGTAAAGCGGCAGGAAGTCCCGGCTTGGTTGCATCCTTACCACAAGAAAAGAGGACGGGACTGCTTTCAAACTGTGCAAGTGAGGAACTGGAAGTGTTTTTAGTGGAGCTGGTGGCTGGCGCTGATGTTTTTACAGGCTCGGCTTCCAACGAAAGAAGAAGAAAGAGCTCCGTTTGCAGTGGGAAGTGGAAGTAGCTGCTTTGCTGCTGACGCTTTGCCAACTGATTGTAGCTTTTCCAGGCCTGTTTGTGGTGTGTAAGGGGGGGCTGCTGATTAAAGTCAGCATCAGCCCCAGAGACTGATGGCTGGATTTAGCTTTAGCTTTAGCTTGGTGTGCGCTGTGCTCCTGGGCGCCTTCCTAGTGAGCGCGAAGCCCATGCTGAGGAAAGAGAGGGTTCTCCGTGACCCAGAGCTCAGCAGACAAGCCCACGAAGACAATAAGAGCTATCAGTACGACCATGAGGCCTTTCTGGGCAAGGACGAGGCCAAGACGTTTGACCAGCTCACCCCCGAGGAGAGTAGAGACAGACTGAGGTGAGAAGGATCCCCCTGACAGTGATAAGCTCTGATTTTTCTCTTAATATAATCCACTCAGTCTCAGGCTGGAGTCTGCAGCAGTACAGATTGGTGACATGAAAAATGAACAGGAACACATGTTCTTTAAGATGATCTCGCCTGTATATTTTTCCTTTATGCCAACAGGACAGCCTTACAAGTTATAACTGGATTGTTGCAGACAGTTGTTGGAGTGAATGTGCTGTGGAAGGTGTTTTCAGCTTCACTTTGACAAGTTGGCATTATGTCCCACATACGTATGAGGTGTGGAGCTGAAAGGGGGTGGACCCCTGTTGGGACGTCTCAACGTGGCAACATATATGTCTAAGAATATACTACAGCCCACAGTGCATGTTTTTTTTTTCTTTCTAAAATTGGGTTCACTCCGCTCCACCCACTGGAGTATTCTCACTGAAGGTGTGTCCCTTCTACTAAAATACTTTGAGATGCACCAATTAGGCTTTTTCCCAGCTGATACCGACTTTTGCCTTTGAGGTCTGAAATGCAGATTCTGCTCTTGAAGGCCTGTAACACACAAACACGCCAATTAAACATCATGTTGGTGGATTTATTTTTTTTCTTTTGTAGAACAAAAAACATGTGACATTTTAAGTTTTGATCCAGTTAAATGAATTGTTTTTATCCCGAGTATTCTGCCTTTCTAATTGAACCTCTTAGAAGCAAGTGCATGTTTTTACAATGTCATTAATCAGAGTTGAAATGTCTACATTTAAAAAAAAAAAGAACCTGTATCAATAATATCATCTATTTTCCCCCCCCCTCAGCAAAATCGTGGACCGTATAGATGGGGACGCAGATGGGTACATCACGACAGACGAGCTGAACGCCTGGATAAAGCGTGTCCAAAAGCGCTACGTGTACGAGAACGTAGCAAAGGTGTGGACGGATTATGATCTGAACAAAGACAACAAGATCTCATGGGATGAGTACAAGCAGGCCACTTACGGATACTATCTCGGTATGGCTCCTCTGGTAGTAGACATGCTGTTATTCAAAGATGTCCCGATTAGGCTTTTGCTTTCTGATACCAATTTTGATTAGTTCCCTTTTTTGTTTGTCTGAGGACTGTAACGCATGGAGAAATAAAAACTTACGATGAATCTTCCTTAATTGAGATTTCAGATTTGAAAACAACAACAAAAACTGAATTAAGCGTCAAAGCAAATAACCCCAAGCGCTTATAATTTTTAACCTAAAACAAGGTGCATGAAAGTACGTGCTATTTGTTTATAGACCGAGAATGATGGGAGTTTTTAATCTTGGTGTACTTTATAAGTAGTAATTTAAAAGAAAAATCTGTCTTTAACCTGCTGATTACTGATCAAAGGCAATCAAGTGAAGATTGGCCAGTTCCGATCCACTTTATTGTTTCATTTTTTTTTCTTTTTGGTAACACTATGTTAAAGAGCTATTTCAATGCCAGATAATAACCTACTTTAAATGCATGCTTTCAGCTAACCCTGAGGAATTTGAGGATGCCACAGACAAGTTCAGCTTTAAGAAGATGCTCCCTCGAGATGAGAGGAGATTTAAAGCAGCAGATCTGAACGGCGACCTGGCAGCAGACCGGGAAGAGTTCACATCTTTCCTCCATCCTGAGGAGTTTGAGCACATGAAGAATATTGTGGTTCTGGTAAGCCCAGCCCTTCCCCTCCCCCACCTCTCCCTCCCCTAAAAACACACAGTAATTACATATGATTAACTCATAAGACCACGCCATCAATTTTCTTATCTGGATTTCAAAGACAGTGACCTGAAGCCAATGTTATAGTTGGATAAAGAAGCAAAATTTAAAAAAAAAAGTTAATTACATGACGCATTATTTTAGTTAGAAACCCCTGTTTAATTTTGGAAATATAGCTGGGTTTAATCTGTGGCAACATTGTTTTTGCCACCTTTGTATGACTCCCTAATGAAATTTGAACAAGTTCTGGAAATCATTGCATCTGTAGATTCTTTTTGGAACAGACCCGATGGGAACCAACAGACAGTCCCATTTAGGCCCCGATCTTTAAATATAAATCTGGGTTTGTGGAACATTGGCGTGGCAAATGTTAGCAGCGATGCACTGTGCTGCCGTGTTCATAAAACTTGTACCACCCATTTGACAGAGTTAATAATTAATCCCTCATTTTTCCGATGTCGCTGAATGTTAACCAAGAAACGGCTCAGGCAGCGGTGCTTTTACGGCTCTTTACTGTAGTAAACACAATTGTCAAAGATTGGAGTCCCTAAAACTGATGCACAGATGTATTGTGGGTTTTTTTTCCCCAACAAGTTATTCAGGTCTTTCACACAGAATTGCAGAAAGGAGGCTTTGATGGCGCACGTTGTTACAGGGTGAAACATAAGAAGGAGGCACTTTGTGGCTTAGGAAGAACATGGCTGTAGGGTAATGGGACAGAAAACTAATGGAGGTTGTTGTGCAGGTTCAGGCAAGAGCATAAACTGTTCCCAGTGAAAGCCAACGATGCACACACACACTCTCCTTCACATAACAGAACTCTCTGTTAAAAGGTCCGGCTTCACATTTCTACCTGCTGAGATCTCATTGTTGCCTGTAATTCTGCTCTCAGAGGCCAGATTTGTAGAGAGGAGTGGCTGCCGAACATTCACTGGACAAAATGTTCAAGATTCTTCTTTAGTAAGGATTAATATCTGGAGCAAAGCAGGTAGATAGATAGATGGATAACTGTTTGCTTGAATTGACTAAGACGGGCCAGTTGGACAAAGATGATCCCTGGGGTAAACAGGTGGAGGCGCTGCGGCTCCCTGTTGTCTCAGTTAGACAAGGAACAGCTTTAAATTGCATACCAGAATCATGTAATTATTCGGAAAAGGACTGGACTTGATCTGTTTGTTTGAAATGATCCAAAGCAGATGATTTTATTTTCACTGTAATGAAATTTCCACCTCACATTCTTGAGGTTTTATTGTTGAGTATGATGATGTAAATTTGTCTGTCCCACAAGATGATGCATTTCTCTTTTTAAATATGTCACATTGAGCAAAATTATTCAAAACATTAAAATTGTAATCTCCATGTAAATTCAGGCTGTGAACAGGAAATCTGCAAATTAGGGACAGAATAATGAAGACAGATTAATGCAAAATATATATATATTTTTATTGACATTAAATCCATTTTTATAACTTTTATAGAACATTTATTGCACAAAAGTATAAAGCTGTGTTTTGACTGTAAGTTTTTAGGTGTTGTGGCTTCTCCAGATATTTGGATACAAACTGCTTAGTTACACATAGTTAGTTGGACATCTATTCAGAAAAGGCAATAAAAATACAAAATATTTTAACTATACATTTACATTTTGATATTATGTCTCTCTCAAATCCGTTGAATTTAGAAGTTATCAGTTGGATAATTTTTCCCTTCGTCTGTTCTGATCAGTGATTGTTGAGTTTTGTTTTCTTGTTGCTTGAATGCAACAAAGCAAAGAACTTCCCCTGCTTTTGGTCTATAAAAGCATCATTTATGTTTGATTGTCCATACAAAAAAAATAGATTGAAGTCATAAGCAGTGGAACAGAAACAGAAAAGTAGCTGTAAGCTAATTATTTTGTTCTTGGTTATGTATGCACATGTTTTTCTCTGTCCTACTGATTGCTTTTCTTGTTTTTACAAACCTGTTTGAAATAAATAAATCAAATCAGAAAATCAAGCTTGGGTTCAAGAAAAATGGGTGTTGACGAGCAAAGGCCAGAGCTGCGTCTTTCTAGTTTCTTATTTTAAGCCCACACTATTTTCCAAACAGTAGCATTTAGAGGATTTCCAAGATACCTGTGCAAAAATTTTGAAACCTTCTGAACTATCTTTGATAAGTGTGAAGTAATGGAGAAGGGTCTTTTATTGTTTAAATCAACTTAAATTGGTTATGTTGCACTGAAATAGCTGATGTTTTCCCCACTTTATTTTTCCATTTGCTGCTGTTTAACTACTATAAGTTTACAAAAACAAAACAGACTGACTAAACACTTATTTTATTGTACACAATGCTATTGTATATTGTAAGAACATAATACGCTTTAGCTGTCTGTGTTTTGTTTGCTGTTTTGTGGTGCTTTTTTTTTTTTTTTTTTTGTCTTGCCTACAAGTAAAATGAACATATAAGTGTTAATTAAGACATTCTATAGTCTGAAATTATAACCGTCATTTTATGGCAAGCATTTTAGAAAATAAACCTAGATAATATTGGAGATATTAATTACTTTTTATATTGAATCTTCCAGTAAAAGTGCTTTATGATGCAGGTGACCCCATCACAAAATGACTGTTATGTCCTGCTTATAAAAGGTGCAAAACAGCCTGTTTATTATCAGAGGTCCAAAAATCTTCAGCTATATCAATAACTAAGTGTATGTATTTATTACAGAAAATCTTTCAAGGTTAAATCTTCAACTTTTATCCATTAATTCTGGGATGAAATTGGGAGAGCTATTCAGAATAAGTTTAAAATGTTAAGTTTTACTAATTGTTGCTGAAAAATGTTATTTGTCTTTTAATTAAGAGGCTTCAGTTCTCATCAGCAGCGCTGTAATTGGCATGTCAGTCTGCCAGCTCGGCTATAAGTCGACCCTCACACACTTATTCACTTGCACGGCCAGAGGCAACATGTCTCCCTCTTAACTACTCTCAGTGGAAGTCCCACTACACTTGACCCTCATGTCTCCTTTTAATGACGCTGTTAACTCGTTCTGAATGCAGGAAACGCTGGAGGACATCGACAACAACGGCGATGGACATGTGGATGAAGACGAGTACATTGGTGAGTTTGGAGAAATAAAATCATATTAAATCAAATTAGGTTTAAAAAATAGTTTTGGAGAAATCGGCACTGAAGGCATCTGCCAGCTGGGCAGTGTACTCTGTGAACTGAAAGGAAACTGTTAAAATATGAGGAACGTAAAGGCAAGGGGAGGAGTTTCGTCTTTTAATTCTTATTCATGTCTGAAGTTTTCAATTTCTTTGAAGCAGAATTCAAATTTGAAACAAGTCTTGAGGTTTGGTTGTTGTTTTTTGTCTTTCATTTTTGCAAACAGTTTTGTTTCTGAACCCTGAACTCATGCTCAGGATTATAACTTCCTTTGCTACAAATTTCAAAATAAAAGCTTGTGCTTCTATATTTATTTATGCTCATAGCTTGAGCATTGTTGTGTTTTTGGTTTTAAAAAGTGACTTAAGAGGAAAAAACATCTCCAAACAACAACTTAAGTGTTTCTCTGTCTGAAGCCGACATGTTTGCTCACGAGGACGGGGGTCCTGAACCTGACTGGGTCAGGACTGAGCGAGAGCAGTTCTCCGACTTCCGAGACCTGAACAAAGACGGAAAGATGGATCTGGATGAAATCCGGCAATGGATCATGCCACAGGACTATGACCATGCCCAGGCCGAGGCCAGACATCTTGTGTACGAGTCCGACCAGGACAAGGTATGCTGCTTCAGCTGCCGCAATAAGCTTTAAAATGTATCCAGTTTATTAATCTTCTCTTTTCTGTGTCATCAGGATCAGAAACTGACCAAACAGGAAATTCTTGACAACTGGAACATGTTTGTTGGAAGTCAGGCCACGAATTATGGTGAAGACCTCACCAGGAACCACGATGAGCTCTGATGTCTGATTATATGTGTCCTAAAAAAACAGAAATCAGGATGGGCCTTACAGTAATGCCTCTCACATAGGAGATGGATAGAAGATGGACCTACCAAGATTTTGTGATCGGTGTTTTAGTCCTCCTGCAGATAGTTTTGTTCCTGACATTCAGGAACGAAACCAGAGGGGTCTTGCTCTTTGTTTTGATCAGTGCCTTCCAGCCAGGCAGCATCAGGCTGTGCTGCCTCTGAGATTTCTAAAAGTGTTTGTAGACATCAGTTGTATGAACAGTTTGTGATAGAAATGATAATGTGAAACCTCAACTTAGAGCATTTACTATGTTTTTTTTTTAGATATTTATCAGATGACTTCGATAATGAAAGTTGGGGAGGAATAGGATTTTTTACTGAAAATGTTTGTTTGCAGTCTAATTACACTTGTATTAATTAGTAACGGGTTTTTGTTTAGCTAAAGTGCTTTGATGATTTTCTTTTTATATTGATGAAACATGGCATGAATTTTGCACGCATTTGATTTTAATGTAGCCTGTGAACATCTTTTTTTCTTCCTCCATATTTAGTTTTTACTGTATTTATTAGTGTATGCAAAAATGTTAGTTTTTACTTTTATATTGTTTTAGATTTAAGTTTACACTTTACTTTTCCGCAATTAAATATTACAACCTTTTTTTTCAACAAGTTGTAAATAAAATTGGGGAAAAAGTTTTCAGCATAATCATCCGGATGGTTTGATTTTCCTAAAATTCCTTTTGTTTTCAGGGAGTTTATGAAGCTTAATGTAAAAAAAAACTATTTGTAAGAACAGAGCCTAACAGTGGTGTTTATTCTGATCAAAACATTGCTAAAAATTACATTTTATGAGAACACTGAGGTATATAAAAAAAATGGCACAAGTTTTCAAATCTTGTCCAGATGCATAAAAAAGTAATAAATATGTTTTTCCATTTTAATTGTGTCATAGCCCTGTCTTTTAGGCTTATTTGCTACATTACAAATGTGATTCTATAAAGTTTATTGGTGTCTGGGTTGAAACAGGGAGGAGGTTGGAGGAAATAAGTGAGATTAGGCACCTCTCTATTTAAACAGACAATTTTACTCATTCCTTGATTCCTCAAAGCTGGATTTGTTTTGTGGTTCAAGGGATTGTTTGGGGTTTTTCACAACGACGACCAAGGTTAGGTTCTTTTTTTGGGGAACCCCAGGCTTCTATTGCTCGATCACACAAGTCAGCCATGTCCTGTAACGTGGTTTGTTAGATCATAAACACACATCCAAGCCCCAAAAAGTCGCAGGTTTTGACCTTTCACATCAAGATACTGCAACTCCATTGAAATTCAGTGCCATCCCGTATGCCAACCTCAGTGTTATCTGCATCAGTACCTAACAAAGTGGCTGTTGAACTGAGAGTTATTTTTTTCTGCTAATTGTAGTTATCCCGGTAATTGAGGACAAACTGCTTGTTTTCCTACTTTTAACCGGGGCAGTTTTAAGTCCTTACAAACATGATATTGATATCTGTGGTAAATGGATTGGTTTTTCTGTGAATTTAGTATTGTGGTACATGTGAGAACTCCTATTCAATGACCGGATCACAGCCAACAAAGCATAATGGACCTATTCAAGTACTCGTTTTCTCTTCAAGGATCTCTCAAGTACTTCTAAGCTCCTGCAATCAGTCCACAAACATGAACAGCTTACAAAGCTACAAGATTTTATTTGTATTTCCGGGTCGTATTGTAATATTTTCTTACAGTTTAAGACAGCCAATCTAGGTCTTTCAAACATGAAATCCTCAATGTTGTCTTCTGATTCAACGGACATAAGAAACAAGCATATACTGTTAACGTATCTCTAAACTAATTGCAGTCCACATGCAGTGTGGAGAGACGGAGTTGAGAAGACTTGCTGTTGCTGCTGGCTGTTGCAGTAAAACTCTCGGATGTAACTGAGAAAACGGCGCTGCCACCCAGCTTGTCCCCTCTGCTTGCTCATGTGGAACATACGGATATATGTGTGCCAGTTAGCAAGACAAGTCAAGCGGGGACAATGCGATAAAGCTCATTAGGAACAAGGGATGGAGCGATGGATGTATGTGTTGGCCATGTTGTTGTGCTATAACCTAAGCCATTACTTTAATCTTAGAACAGAGGCCACAATTCCACAAAAAACTACTCTGTAATGTTGCATTTGAATGTTTTTATTGTTTTCTTGGCACGGTTAGACAACTAGGAGTAATAGGATAGCTTCAAAATAATTATTTTCTTGCATGTCTTGGTGATTACCTCTATAATTATTAATATTTTCTGAAAGACAGTTTTAACAGAGACACCAGAATTTGTTTTATTTGTGGTTTTGGTTGTAAGTTGTTTTTATTTGCTTTTTATTTATGGTTTTTGGTTGTTTTATTGTCTTCCTGTTCCAGCGTGGAGTGTTCTGTACAAAATTATAGTTTATTAGTCTTTCCATCTGTTACTGATTGAACAGATTTGATCTTTCTATATGATCAAAGGAAACAAGCGAAAGCACTTGTTTCCTTTCGCTTCACAAATGAAAAGCAGATTCAAGGTGTTTCACAGTATCAACATTTCAGTCTCATGTAGATTATATATTGGCTTCTCCATTGGTTGACTTAAGCATGTTGGGTTGTTCCAGTTTCATGCATCTGAATAATTGGGAGGCCTGAAACTCCAAAGTTCCTCAATGCACTTCCTCCAGACGGCATATGAGGTATGTCATGTGTCATATTGGATCTGTGTGTCAGAACCAATGTGTGATTGAAGGTGGATGAGTATTAGTGGTGTGCAGAGATGTAAATGAACCAAATGTGTGTTCTCTTGAAGATGTGGCGGGAGGGCGCACAGGCTAGCTGCCTCGCGGCCATGTTTAACAGTCTGCCCCTCCTGTTTACACCAGGGTACTAATCATGCACACTGGGTTGGGGGGGGCAGGCGGAGTGTGCGCATAGTAATGCCTTCAGACGGGTCTCATATGAGTGTCTGCGTAGATCAGCCCTTTTTCTCTGATAATAATGAGCCCTCTGGGTGAGGATCAGGCTGGAGACACTCAGAGAAGACGGTCACAAAGTGCACCACTCAGCAACCTCAAAGAATCATTCTCGCTTGGGCTTGTCCACCAACTGTCTTCTTCTCATTTTCTACCTCCATTTCCTTATCACAAATTAACAGCAGCGAACTCCAAACAGCCACAACAATTAAACAGCCTGCATAACAAACTAAACAATCCATCCAATCTGCTGTCAGTTCCCCTTACCTCCTTTCAGTCTCATACAATCATCATGATACTCTATTTTTTGTTTGAGTCTTTCTCCACTCACTCATATTAGTCATTTTAATTTTAGTGTTTGTGCCCCTTGTGGATTTACTTTCCATGTTGTTATTTCCAATGATCTTTGGGACAAATAAAACCCACCTGTTCAAGACTGCCTACTCCTTGTGATTCACCGTTACGTTTGATGTTTCTTGCTGCTGTTTTTACTTTTTTTTTTAAAGTGACCTTGAGAGTTATGAAGGATGCTTCAAAATAAAATGAATTATTATTATTATTGTCGCCACCTTGCACTGAGGCTTTTATATAATAGTATGCAGAGTTAAAAAAGTATTTTATTCATTATTTTGATGTTTTGACAATGATATTGCGCCTTAACGTAACAGCTGAAGGCAGAGGCTGTGGATTTGCTTTTCCTTGGAGGACAAATTAGATTTCCTGCAGAAACCACAGTATAAAGGTCAAATAACGCTGAACTACAACTGTTTTCCTTCTGTCATATAACTTTAGAATATTATTATGGTTCTTATAGTAGGAAGAGTTGCACAGAAGGACATGTAGAAAGAGAAAAGATCATGTTTACACTGCACCTAAACTGGAGGACTCTGCAGTTTTTTCCTCAGGGGAATAAGTTCTTAAAAAAAGCAGCTTTTGTTCTGTAGTACAGGGATCCTCACATCATTTTCTCAAGCAGAGCTCCAGACTCCGAGTATATACAAAACTGAAATCAGATATTTACGTAATTGCACATAAAGATTCTTTACCATTATTTCTCACTGCCAGACATTAAATCAGAGTGAGCCTTTTCCCGGCTAGGTAAGTTACGATTTCCAAAGTTATTTGTATTAGAAAGGCTGCTCTGTGGTTGGTTGAGCTGTTGCCTTGCAACAGGACAGTCCTGGGTTTGACTCTTTGCCTGGGGTGTTTCTGCACTGAGTTTGCATTTTCTCCCTGCATATGTATAGGTTCTCTCCTGGTACTCCGGACTTTGTCTGCAAACATGAAACTGTTTGCAGACAATTTATTGGAAAAAAAAATGTTATTGAAATTCTTTGAAATTCAATGGGAAATCATAGTCACATGAAACTATTATTTGGTAGACCAATCAGTAAATATATGTGAAAAATCAAGCTTGCCCTGCAGCAATAAAAATGGGGCATTTGGGTAAAAGCAGTCCCTGATGATGCACAGGCCTCCCCCTGCGTTTATGCAAGGTGTGCGGTTGTATGTGCATGTCGCATATGTAGGCTAATTCAGCGCCTTGCATGTTTCTACTCCTGCACAATGAAGCTTGAAGGAGGGCATCAATCTTTTACATTATCCCTGGGAAAGTGATTTTCCCCTCTCCTTTGGCAGCACAGGGCTTTACTCCTCCTAGTGGTGGTTACACTGCACTAGGAGATAGAAATCTCTTTCCTTTCAAGAACTACACTTTGTGCTCATCTATCATCATGACTTTTTATGCACCATCAACACGGTGTAGATAAGGAATCGTCCATTAATGACTACACAATTAGAGAGAAGGCTTTAAAGAGCGGTAGGTTTCAATTTAGGAACCATAAACCTAGTGAGTTGGGAACTAATTGTAACTGCCTCTTGAGAAATGGAGGGCCCTTTCAGATGAGGTCAGAGTGACTCAAAATCAGTTTCAAACAGCTTTTACAAGGCTGTTTCAGTCATCCACTTCTGACAGGCTTATGCATATTTCATGTGATTTACTCTCAGAGAAACTTTTCAAGTTTTAATTAAAAGACAAGCCTCTCCAAACCTTTTGGAGTCCGCAAAACAGAAGGTGGAGACAGACCTGTCCCAGAGAGACTACATATCTTTGGACAAAACGACTCTCTCGCTCCATTTGTCATCGTTTGTCTCCCTGTTTCTCGGGTTCTTTCTCCCCATGTTCCAGCATCTGAATACCTTTGGGGCAGAGGTGGAAAGTGAGGAGATGACGCCGTTCCCATCCCGCTGCTCTCTCGGGAGCTTGGGTTGGTTTGTGATCTTTTTTCTCACATGATAGAGACACATCTAATCCTGTTAGGATTTAATATCTTCCTGTGGTAAAGAGGAGGCAACAGGAAGGGTGGAGGGGGTGGGGATGAAAGCCGCAACGTTTGAGGAGGGAGCGGAATGTTTTTCTTTATTTGCTGGCCCACATATTTCTTTTAGTTTGGAGTGTACATATGCACGTGTTTGTGTTCCTTTGCCTGCGTACCCTCGTGGGATTGTCCCGGCTGCTGCCTGCATGTCTGACAGCCTCCTCTCAAGGTGTTTTCCTCTCGCTGCCTTTCTGTATCTGCTCCATCTTTGCTCCCTCAGTGAGAAAGTTTCCCCTCAAGGCCCCATCTGAGCTCCAGGCCCCCCAAGACCTCCGCATTCCCAAAGCCCCCTACACACAGGAGCCCCTCAGGCTCCACGCTGGACCACAGGGAATACCCCCCCCCAAGAAGCCCAAGGCCTCTCAGACGGCAAAGCAGCAGCTCTGCACAAGAGCGCTATAGCCCGAGGGGAGGGTAAAAGCTGTCTGGGAATACAACTAAGAACATGCTTCACTTAGCAGTCAAACAGCCCCTGACAGCGCCTCCTGGTGGTGTAGCTTTGTTTTCGCACACAGGCCTCCTTGTAACTCAGTGAAGTTTTGTCCCTTGGGCCTTGACCTTGTTAACAGTCCCCTTGGGATCAGAGGGGCCAGTGTGGGCTACATGTGCACTGACCTTTCCAGCTCCCAGAGGTTGGAGAACAGCTTTTTAACCCGGAGAATCTCAACAGGAGACAGATGTTGATGCAGGATATACATGGGTTTAACTAAACCCAGATATAAAAACACAATTCCCTTTGATTTGCTGCACTGCAAAGAAAAGAAAAGTTTAAACTTGTCGAATAAGCTTTGTCAGTTCTCCTGGTGATTTGTGCAGGACGTAAAACAATGTGCTTGCCTTGAAAAGGAAAAGCTTCAAGATGCTTTGATTGCGGAGTGTGTGAAGCTAGCAGGCCTGCTGTCCTACAGATGTCTTGGATGGTGCATTACCAGGTGTACGTCACCTGAGATTACCCACGCCGACACCCCTCAAAGGCAAACAGCCAGCAGTACAGCTGAGGGGGCATCTGGTGGCGTGTGTGCATGTAAGTTCGAGTGTGTTCATGCATTCAGATCGGAGCTAACATTTCACAGGAGGAGATAGAATCGTGGTGCACATTTGCTGTGTTGGTGGAGAGTAGAAATCTACCACAGCGTTCGGTCAGAAACCTCATTCATGAGGAATGCAGTGAATCAGGTAGATCAGCGCTGGGGTCGAGGTCAGCGTCTCTCCAAAAGCATGTGATAATGATGGTAGTAATGACTGAGGATGTTTAAAGCATTTGGCTCTCGTCTGCAGTCTCTGCTAAGAGGGAACTGGAGTGAGTAAAATGTTCAGCTCGGCGATTCCTGTGATCTCCCCCATGATTCACAACGCCCCTGCCGAGCCAGAACAAAGAGCAGCCCTTCCTAATCAAAGTGCATGGGATTAAGAAACAGGAAAGAAAACCGAACATCACAGAGATAGTGCCTCACAGCCATTATGTGGATTGGAAAACAACCTGAAGGACGGCTAAAATGAACCGAGTCTGACCCTGAAGCAGGAGGAAAGCATTTTAATCTTTGTTAGCTCTGCAACTGTAAGGTTCTGCCTCAGGAATTAACCACTGCTGGTGCAAGAATGGGAGACACTGTAGTAAAAATGTACTTTTGTTCACTCTTCAATAGATAAAGTTGATGACTGAGAGTCTGACACCACTGCAGAAAAGTAGAGTGAAAGAGAAGCCAGTAAAACAAATTATATATCTAGATAATCGCATCATTAGATGTCTTGGAGAAGAGAAATTACCTGAATGTACATAATCCAAACTTTCTGAAATACATGACTCTGCAGATGAGTCATAATTCAGGACAAGCCACCCTGATCCAGAAGCAGCAAGATAGTTTGTTACATTTCAAATGTCAGACAAATGAAAGAAGAAGCAGATGAAAAAAATGCTTGAAGTTGTCTTGAATTCTTTGGTTCTTGACAGCAAGTGCAGATAGTGACAGTGGTCTGAATGTCCTCTATTTGCATGTCTGTTTCTAGGTTGTGTTTGTATGTATTGAAGGATCAAATATGTTAATCCACTTCTAAATGTACCCATCCTGCATGTGCGTGTTTACATTGATTTTCCGGTTATATGACAAAAGTTTCCCTGATAGCTGGGCAGCAGCTCTTTCTGCCCACATTCAGTCATGTTTTATTAACATACCTGCTGTGGCTGAATCATCTTATCTCTTGCACACAAGCTGACACACAACTCCATCCACAACATTTATATTTAATGATGCCCAGCTCACTGTGAATGGGCCCCCTTGTTTCTCCCTTTCACTGACATCACCAAAAGTGTTGTGGATTTTCAGTGCCAAGAAGGCCTAGAGCAGAGCGGACATGTACAGTCTGAATTCTGAGGTGGAGAGAAGTAAATCCCATTTGGACTGAACATGCTGACACTGCCACCATGTGGTTCAAATGTGGTAGAAATCAAACTGTGGACAGATCAGCTTGAAGGACAAGCTTATTTGTTCTTCAAATGAGCTTGACAAAATGCAGTTTTGACAAATTTATTTTGTCAAAAAGTTAGAATATCATCTAAAAGTTTATTTTGTTAGTATTTTTATTCAAAATAGAAAAGCCTGTCAACATTTCATTGACTTTGTACAAACATCGTGATATATTTTAAGTTTTTATTCCTGGTAAGTTTGGTCATTATGGCCTGCAGCTGATGAAACCCCAAAATCAATTTCAGAAAATTCGATTTAAAAAGACCAATTACAAGCTTTTTATGATAGAAATTTCAGCAGCGTACTGACAAGTGTATCTATGTATTCTATAGTACATGAACTCAGTACTTGGTTGGGGCTCCCTCGCCTAAATAGCACATCAATGTGGCATCGCAGGAAGGCAATTGTTCTGTGCCAAAGTACCTTGAGTTTAGAAGAGGTTTAGCACAAGGAACATGTCTATTGTAGCCCCTGTCCTTACCTCAAACTGCTGTCCATGGGGAAATTCTTCTGAATTTTCCCATGGACAGCCCTTCACTGGACTTTGATTTACACTCAATTCAATGTTGCTGTTTTCTAGCGCACTCTTTCCTTCCACTTAACTTTCCATTGATATACTTGGATAGGGAACTGTCTGAACAGCTACCTTCTATAGCAACAGTCTTTCATTCTATTTTCTGTATGTGTTTTATTTGGTTTTATGTAATATTGAAATTTTGCTATAAAAAAGTGTTTCATTAGCTGGTAGCCAAAATCTTAACACTGAAAGAAATAAGCACCTAACATTATTATGTGTGTAATCAATATATATGAGTTTCTGATTTTGAATTGAATTCCTGAAATAAATTGACTGTTCAATGATATAATTTATTGAGATGGACCTGTTCTGATTATGATGATTGTCTTGTGTAGATGGGGAGTGTAGCTTAAGTCTAGTAGACCTGAACCATACCTCCATGTTCTCTAATGAGATTTAATGGGCCACAGATGTTACTGGTTATGAAGATGTGTGTCAGAGATTTAAGAGGGTCAGACCTGCATCTTGTCAGAGTCACAGAGGGGCACCATTTTACTGTCTTTCACCGCCATCGCACACCAGCACTGCTCATAGGTGGCCTCTCTTATTCTGACAACACCCAGTACTCTGTGTCTTTCACACACAGTCTTTCACACAGAACACTGATGTCAAATCAGTTTTATGAAACAGCACAGATAATGCCTAAGGAATGTCTGGAGTGTTACACAAAAAGGCACCACATACGATATATACAAAGCACTTTGGTGAGTAATACCTACTTTAAGGCATATAAAAATGTAGACAAAAACGTGGGAATAAAAGTCCGTTTTCGTGATCTTAATGCAAAATCCATAACATTTTCAAAGTCAATCAAAAATCAAACAAAAATAAAACAGTGCAAGTACATGACAATAGAATAGTGTATTAATGTTTTCCTCATCGCCCATAAACAGCAAAAAATATTCTTGGCTCAGAATTTGTGTGGCACTCTATCCTCTCAAGGTCTGAGATTTAATGTGATACAACCTTAACGAGCAGCGGTTGAGGAGTATCCTGATGATTTTAGTCAGTCTGTTCTTCTGGCATCAGATGTCTGACTGATGCCGCCGTCAGCTGTGCTCACCGCTTCACCAAGTCTGGCAGTCCACCCTAAACTGCTGACCAGGCTCCAGGCATGTTTCTCTGTGAGCTGGCACAACATATTGTCACCTTCTTCTTCATGTTACTCCCCAGCCTCTCGCTGCTCAGATGGCAGGCTGCAGCTTGGTCAGGTTCCTCTGGTGCATGCTGTTGTGGCGCACCAGCTCGTCAGAGCGGGCAAACTTCTTCTGACAGTTGGGCCAGCGGCAAGTAAACGGCTTCTCACCTGACAAAAAGTGGACAAACGAAGAAAAAAAAAAAAAACAGAAGAAGATAGTGCTTTAGAATAACAGGCGATGCAATAAAGTGCATGAATTGAAATTGTTGACAAATTGAATTGGGAACAATTGAGAGGAAGAAAATAAAAGGTATACGCACTTGTTTTACCTGTATGAGTCCGAGTGTGAGTCTTAAGGTGATCTGACCGTGAGAACTTTCTCTGACAGGTCTCACACTCAAAGGGCTTCACTCCTGCAGACGTGAGGGTCACAGTCACAGTGGAAAAATGTCAAAAGGAAGGGTGGGGAGTCAGAGGATGAATGTACAATTAGATGGAGCAATCACTGTCGAACACTGGCTGTGGTGCAAACAGCATGTATTAGAGAGGTTACGATTTCAAAACAATGTCCTTGTATTTTATGACTTGAAGGGATTTCTGTTGTTTTTGTAGATAGATAGATAGATAGATAGATAGATAGATAGATAGATAGATAGATAGATAGATAGATAGATAGATAGATAGATAGATAGATAGATAGATAGATAGATAGATAGATAGATAGATAGATAGATAGATAGATAGATAGATAGATAGATAGATAGATAGATAGATAGATAGATAGATATGAATATATTCATAGAAATATATTCAGATTTATTTCTTGTGTATTGTTCATATTTAATTATATAATGTTCAAACTTATGCAATACATTGCCATCCTAATATTAATAGTAGTAATTCATGATAGAAATCTCACAGTAATTAGCAACAATAGGGTTTTATTTATCACAAAGTGGAGAGACCTTATTATTATGTACTGTATGTATGTAGAAACTTCTTATCTTAACAGGTTTCTGTCTCCAATCATGATGCAGATTGGAGGCAATATGAAAAACAGGTTAAGTGAATCTACCTGTGTGTCTGCGTTGATGTCTCTTTAACTGATCTGAGCGAGAGAACCTGCGGCCACAATCCGTGAAATCACACCGGTAAGGCCTTTCTCCTGCAAAATAACCCCCAACGCCACTGACATTAACATTTCTTTATCCCTTTTGGGGGCCCAAATGTGCAAGAATCAACTTAAATATTGTTGTAGCTCTTACCTGAATGTTTTCGGCCATGCATCTGCAGATGCGACTGCTTGAAGTATCTCTTGTTGCAGCCGGGATGAGTGCACACAAAAGGGCGCTTCTCGTTGGCCTCTGCAGACTTTGCCGCTGGAGGAGCAATGCCAGGTACCCGTCTGACATCCTTGGAAAGACAGAAAAATACAGCAGAGGTACTTGTTAAGTAATTTACTTATTTACTACAAGTGTACATGTATGCATTTCAGTTATCTGTCTGACCTGGAGTCCTTTGAAAACGCCATGTGCGTGAATGTGGTACTGGGCGCTGACGAGCATGGGCGGGGCTGGAGCCGGAGGGTCGCTGTCATAACTGATCGCATGACTGCTGGCAAGAGCAGATTAATAAAATGCAAGTAAGTGAGCTGGATGTGAGGTTTCAGAACAAACTACAACAAAGCAAAAAAAAAGCTTCTTAACTGTAACATAAACTGCAACAAACTTATCTTGCAGCTTTTAAATAGATTTCTGTTACATGAAACAGAAACATGTTATATCATGTCATGTGAGCTACACTTGACTAAACCACATCTGAGTCAGAAATGATTGTGTTTGATCATCATATAATCATTTATTCATAAAGATACATTTGACTAAAAAGACAAATGTATCTTTTGGTCAAAATAATACCTGAAACATTCAAAGGTAAAACTCATCAAATATAAAATATACAGATAAAGACACTAAGTATATATTGAAACTTTTCTTTATGCCCTGTTTTTATTATTGGCATTAGCTCTGTAGCTAAAACCCTCTTCCTCCTCCTTTGTAGAGCTCCACAGAACCTGGTCCAAGGATTAATGAAGATGTCATTTTAAAAAATATACTGTTAAAACACAAAAAGTGATCTCACCCCTTCATTGTTGATGTCAGTGAGTTCATTTGGTTCCATGTGACGCATTCCAGCTGAGATGCCATTTGGTACAGGTTATCACTGACATTAAAAGAAAATAGTATCATAAGACGATATGAAGGTGATCAGATGATGATCTTGTGTTTAAAGGAACTGCTGATAGTTTGCTCATTAACTCTTTCCATCCACCCACCAAACTATAGTACTCTCATTATAAAACACATTGAGTCTGTTTTTACCTTGGCAGAACCCACTGCCAACACACGCACACACACCCCCCCACACACACAGGCATGCACACTTTTAAAGATGCGATTGCACTCTCTGTGGGAGTGAACGCCTCCGTGCCTAGTACACCCTGGACCAGAGCATGACATCACTCTGTCCTCAGCATCATTAGTGGCGGGAAACAGTTTTGGGGGAATTCTGGACGGCATTCCTTGAGAAGTCCTTGAGGGAAGGATCGCGATGGCTCGCTAATCAGTCCTCAGCTATGGTAAACTATGGAAAGACTCATTGATATCTGACATGTACTTGCTGTGTGTGTGAGTCTGTGCACGCATGTGCATGCCTGCGTGCTCGCTTGAGGGTTTCCAGTTCCTGCCATGAGCTCTAACAGCAGCACACTCTTCCTCCTGCTTATCTGCTGCTGTCCCAATATTTGGGTTGCACATGTTCCTTTTCTCCAACAACATCTCCAGTCGGCATCTAAAGAATGTCCTCCTAATTTACTGCTTGAGATGCTTTACATCAAAACGAACATAAGCTGAAGACACATTTAGTGTCTGAAACAGGCAGATTTCCCTTTACCCCCCCAACCAAGTCTCACACTTTCACTGAACTTGTCTGTTGTACTTTCTTCCTTGTTTTTTTTTTTTTTTCTTTTTTCCTCAATGAGGACTCGGACACATCAGCGGTAGGTCACACTGTGTTTGTTTTGGCCTGCTGAGCACCAGTGGGCAGCACTTAACCTCAGTACAAATGAGGATTCATGATACAGACAACGCAGAAGCCAACGCAGAGCCAGTTCACACTTCTAAAAATTACCAAGAAATCGTCAAGCAAGTGGAAACAATCTGACGTTGACAGATGAGCGAGGAGTCTAAAAACGTTGGTGTAAGAGGGAAAATTTTGTTCAAGGGTGATTGGAGACAGAGTGAGAAGTAGGAGCAATAAATGCATGAAGAGGGGATAGTTGTACCTGTTGTAGTTTCTCAGCAGAAGAGCTTGATTGCTTGGACAGGATTCTGGAGGACTGTGGCAGCCAAACATGGGATTTGGTGTGGAATACTGCTGGTCAACTGAAAAAACGAGATGTAAAAAGTTATTTTAAAATAGGTCAGCAATGCGTGACCTGTAAAAAAGACAGGCTGAGATCCCTGTTTGCCTTTCTCACCCCTTCACCCTACTTTTTCTATTGTGCAGAAATAGAATAAGGACGAGGGCTTTCTAGCCCTTACAATAATATTTTTTGGGCTCACTTGGAATCAGTAGTATACATGCTTCCAAATACACTCAAAAATATAAAGCTGCTGTCAGACTGTTAAATATTTTGCCATGTGTGTTGCAAATCCTTCCATGTCTTTGAAGTGTGTGTCTCACTTTTGATGCACTCCTGGTTTGAATAGTGTGTATGTATTGAAAGCAAGTAAACAAAATTAAGTTATTTTATTTACTATTCATGTGAGGTAGGCAGTAGAAACATTATGCTGAGACCAAACATTTACCCACCTATGCCCAAACTAACTACTAATAGTGTGACCCAAGTTCAAATGTCAGTTCTCAGTTGAATTTTTACAATAGATTACATGTTTAGTTGTGATGTTTAAATATTGTCCAGCACAAAAAATCCGAAAAGACAACAAAAAAATTACAACCATTACAATGTGTTGTTTTGTTAATAACAGTATTATTTTACTTTTCAGGTCTATTAAAAAAGGAGAAAATAAAAATAAAACCCACACGTTTTTCTGTTTAAGATATAGAAAAGAAAAACAGGGAATCCTGGAAATCAGTTTGATTTAAAAAAAAATTAAAATAAAGTAAAATAGCAACAATGTTGTGTATTTTTGTTAGCATGTTGGCAATACAGTAATGAAAACCTAAATACAGTCTAAATACATTAAAGTAGATTCATACTGTGCTAATTTCTGGATAGTATTACCTTTTTGTTACTTATAATCAAGCATAAAAAAACATAATAATGGCATCTGTTTACACGACAGCTGCAGACATGTTAGTTCACATGACTATGCACAAGAAGCCATTGATAACTTATAATGTATTCACTTCTCGGTAGAGTATCCCATTTCTCCAATGTAACCCCCACCAGAATGAAGTACCAAGTGAAGGGAGAGAGAGAGCGTTTGGGGCAGGAACAACACTGTGAAATAGGATTTAGCCTTAGTCTTTAGTTGCCATCTCTTAGTAGTTTCTAAAGATCAGAACAAATAGACAACAAAGCAAAAACTAACTTTAGTTTTCCTCCAAACTACAAACGTTAGTTTTGTAGCACAAAACTAACCTTTGCTTTGTTGGTTTTGTAGCACAGAAAACTAACTTTTGTGCCACATAAGTTAGTTTGTTGGGGCATTTTTGGTAGAAAAGGTTGAAGTTAAAGCTTGAGTATTAAGAACGTGCACTGTATAATTTGCGTATTATAAAACACTGTAAGATCCAATAAAAACCAGATGAACATCATTCATTCTGGGAGAACCCAGAAATATTATTGTACCTGCATGCACTTTCATAATATATTTGTAAAACAAATAATAGTTAATTTAAATGGCTTGCACATCTCCTCTTTTCAAGAAGTTTGATGAGAAACTGTGGTAGTTTTCAGGTTCATATAGTATACTACTCCCCAGACAGTTTCTGACATTCCAACAGAGTCTGAGAAAAGTTATTCGCTTTAAGTTATGATTTCCAAAGTCATTAAGGGAAACTGTATTTATGTGTGCCAGAAATGGAGACACTTGAATGAAAGTGGGTATTAGCGAAGGTGTTTGTGATCTGAGAAATGATGGGTTACTTCTTATATAACCTTGATGATGAGACACGACAGTTTTCCAGTCTGGTGAAGACACGTCACGGCGCAGACATTTACCTATGCTGTTCGGCGGTGACAGCGTGTCCTCGTGTTTGAAGGACAGGCTGGAGAGCTGGGGAGTGTGATGGGAGGGTGTGTGACCGTAACTGGGGTTGCTGTCTAAACCGACTGCTCCATAACCTGAGAGGAAAAACAAATGAAGATGGCGATGGAAATAGGAAAAAAAAAGAAAAAGATGTTATTTTTCCTGCTCGAGCCATTAAAGGTCACAATCTGACAAATGACTTGTGATGTCTTAAAGGTTGTGAAGTTGTTAGGTCAGTTATCTGTACTCTGCTGGTAGTAGCTCTTAGTCCCTGGCAGGGTTACCGCCGAGAGACATTCATCACACAACTAAATCCTCTTTCCTCAGAAACATATTCGTTTTCCCCTCATCTATCTCTGGCCTTGTGGTTGTAAAATTTATGGCAGGTGGAAAAAGAAATCTGGCAAAAACACAAGAGACAGTCTGAGAATGAGCTACTGTTGGATAAGCTTAGCAGAAGAAATGAACAATATCAATCCCAACTCATGCTGTTGGTAACAGTCTTAAACAGCAGCAGTTTCACATTTAATACAGAGCACTTTTAAAACATAATGTCAACTTTAAGTGGAGGCTTAATTTTGTTTTATAAATTCTTAAAATGTTTATTTGACACACACACACACACTCACGCCCCCACACACACCAATGAGGGACATCCTGAGTCAGGCCCAAGCTGGAAGTTAAATACTTTCTTAGAAAAATGACTCATTAAGTCCTTAAATCCCTTAAGCATCTTGAAAATAGTTTTCTGTTTTATTGCTGTATCAGAAACCACTTTCCACTGTAAACTGTATCGGCAAACAGCCTACCTTAATTTAAAACTGTGGATTCTGATAGCAGAGTCATAAAATGAAGAATATGAGATTTTAAGAAGTTTCTAAAACAAGCATATGAGTTGGAGTTTGTGAACTAGATATGTTTTTTCCCCCCCTCCAGATTTCATTCAATGATTTGTGAAGTCTAAATGCAGTCTTGTTTTGACCGTGCTTGTCAAAAGACGTGATAGCATGTTTTTCCGTTTGACATTTAAATTTTGACCAAGGAAGATATCCTGTCGCTAAATGAGGCAGTAAAAATCGAGAGTTATTTTTCTCATACACAGTAAAATTTAACACCTAATTTAAAATGTTTCCACGCTGCTTAGCCGGTGTTTTTGTTTTTGCTTCAAACTAAATAACCAGAGTGAAATATGTGCTGTAAGACCTTGTACAACTAAAGTTAAATTTAAAGTCTTTTAAAACTTAAATTCGTTTGTGTGTTAGAATCCTGTACTTGGCAAAGATTGTCCTGTATTTTCAGCCATGCTTTCAACTGGTTACTTTTTAGTCACTTCATAAAAACAACTCAGGCCTCAGCTGATACTTGAGTCATAATATCCTGTTTAAGACATTTTTCCCGCAAGTGTTGACTGAGTCCAGAACTGAGAAATCTACTACAGACCCTGTCACAGCTGTTATGGTTCATAATAATCTTGTTGAGACTCTGCTCTAAAACATTTACCCATGAAGGTGAATAAAAATCTGTATGCTGCTTTAGTCAGTAATAAAATAATTATATGTTTGTCTTTAACGGATTCTGTTAAAGACAGATTTGTGACGGGTTCCTTACCCTGATTCCTGGTCGGAGGTGGGCTGTCCACACAGCCGGGCAGGTAGGCCCCAGTGGGAAACATCCTTTGACTCGCGGGTGTCTCCCCAAAGGTGCCGACCCGACAAGGGCCCGAGCCTGTGAACTGGCCGGAGAAGTGAACGGTAAAGGCCCCGTGTCCACAGTGCGGGTCCTCATTTAGGTCAGCTGCCCCCCAGCTGGGCTCCTGCTTTATCAGGGAGTGGTGGGAGTTCAGGGTGCTGTAGGGAGAGCCAGGGTGAAGGTCAAGCAGCTGGGTCCATTGGCCGCCGCCAACAGGTATCCCTCCTGCTCCTGGTAGGGATGGCACAGGGGGTGCTGGTGGTAACAGGGTCAGATCGCAGACATCTGACCCCACAGACATACCTCCGAAGTTCAGCTCAGTCAGCATCGCTGAATGCAGTTTAAAGCAGTCCAAACAAAAATGGATGATACTCCAGGAAAAAGGAATCAATAAATAAAAAGACTCAGGTTATCCTAAGAGGTTATCAGTAAGAGTACGTGAAAAAACAAAGTGTTTGGAGCCAAAACGTCTTCAGAAACAAACATAAGTTCTCGCAGTGCGCTTCCAAAGTCATTTTTTCAGCCTGTTATGATGGAGGAAAAAATAACACTTAATTGAAAATTAAAAACCTGGATGACAAACTTGGAGTCCTGCAGAAGAATTAAGATTAAGAATTAAGACTGCTGAGTTAATGGTGTCTGGATGCCGTGTCTCTACATTGTCTGGCTTTCCTTATTCTCCTGAAGCCTGAAATACTGCATAACTCTGAACAGGGGGAGGAGCCAGATGACTCCTCTGCTTTGGCCCACCAGCTACAGGCTGCATCCATCTGAGTAGATTCTGACAAATGTCACCCTTGCTTTAGAGGGTGTTGCTCTCTGAGCTTTATCCAAGCTGAAGTGTTGAGGGTTTGAGTGAGTTAATTAGATGTTTAGTATTTCTTCTTGTGATCGCAGGCAATCGATTGTCTTTAGCTGTAAAACTTTAAAATGAAATGAAAATGTTTGAATTAAAATATACTTAAAATTATGTCCCCGAAAAAACTTACTAGTTTTTCTGGAAGTTTTTGAGTATATGGCCCTTTTTGTCAAATGAGCGTCATCGGACATCATGTTCAAGTTCATGTCGTTTTTTAAAAATATATTCTATTTTCAATAAGTATGTACTATAATTAAGTACAGTAGGAAAACAGTGTGAAGAAAATATGATTTAATAAAACATAATAATCAGTCAGAAGATACAGAAAAGATCTGTTTTGTTGAGGTGAGTATTTGCTTGCTGATGCAACAACGTGGAAAAAAAACCTGTTTATTGTATCATCTAAAAGTGTAATATAAACGCTAAAAGTCAAAGTGTTTTTGTGTGAATTTTCCCCCTTTGGACTCCTTTGCTAAAAGCATTTCACATAAAGTGCACGGCCTTGGAGCAAAGCCACATCACACAAAAGGATAATTATTTATTAGCAGAGGAGAGAGGGAGTTCAGTGTGGGTGTGTGTCAGACACAGAGGTTCCAGCTTCGACTCTAACTTTACTCAAAGTGGAGCTATACGCAGGAATGCAGGAGCTTCAATAGGCCTGCAAAAAGTAGCCAGCTGCTGTGGATCTTTTAACATTGTGGTATTTTTCAAATCAACACATGGGCTCCTCCTTTCCCTCAAAGCCGAGAACAATCAAAAAGCGATACAAATCAAAGTTTTTGCTGTTTATTTATTTAATTTAAAGCAAGAAAGTTTGCTACATTAATTGTAACAAACTGGCTACCCTTTTTTATATTCCCACAATAACAATACATTTAAAATGAGTTTGCAGGCACATTGAAACATGATTAAATGATTACTTTTTTTAGTGCTGTTTAGAAACTTACTGGAAAAGGATTTTGTACATCTATCCATTGCAAAGTTAGCAAAAAAAAACAAACATATAGTGACATGTCCTGTGACTTAATGAAACAAGAATATCAGTTCTGTCTGGAGAAATGGGCCAAAATTCAGCAACCTTTTAACCCAGGTCTTACAGATACTGCTTCCAAATGATAATGCTTACCTGAATTTGATGCAAGAAAATCACCAAAATCCTGGTATTTCTAAAATAGAAACCTATCCATCATCTAAACCCCCTTGTCCTTGAAGGGTCACAGTGGGACTGGTGCCAATCTCCAGAGGTCACTGGGCGAGAGGTCAGGAAAATCCTGGACAGGTCGCCAGTCCATCACAGGGCAAGGATAAACAGGAATAGGAGACATTTCTTTTGTAATCACTGCTTTTATAAAGCTGGCAGTGACTTTGTCCACCCACTTTTTAATGATTACAGAACCTCAATCAATTGTTTAAACTGACAAAGCAAAAAATAATTGTTTTTACATTTTATCTGCATTTGAATGCATCAGAACTGAGTTTGTGTCTTCTCAGAGTCCTCTTTCCTGACTTGGGTAACATTAGAGAATTTTAATTCCCTCAGGAATAGTTGGCAAACGCAACAGCTGCACACACACTAAGGTAAACAGTTATTCCCACAGTGCCTTAATTCAAAGCTAATTTATTAATTCATATTGTTTGTGCCTCAGCATGGAAACTGTTTTGTAACCTTTCTGCAAATTAATCATCAAGATTTTGCTGTTTTTATGTGGCTGCTTATGAATGCAAGATTAACCTTGGTTCCAATCTCCTCTTTAGCATGTTATAAACTAACATACTACATTTATTCTGAGTCAAATAACTTGTTGCTGAATATGTCCTATTTGTAAAAGTAGTTAAAGCAATGTATTAAATATTACATTGTTGCCTTATGGCCCTTTTCCCTCAGTGTTGAAGGTTGGACAAAACTAGGACAATCCAGTGTGATCATTTTACCTATGTTATATTATGAAGTTATGAAAGTTTCATAGGAAACTGTGGACATTAAGTGTTAAAAAGCTGAATAGACGGACCTCCACATGAAATTGTAGTGTTTCATAAAACCTCTGCGGTTTAATTCAAAATGAGTTAGAAAGGTTTTCGATATCTTAATTCAAAACAGTATTAATAAGGCTTTTTGAGAGTTAGAAAAGTTGCTTAAAAGTAGAAATCTACTGATCTACCTTTTCACTTCCAGTACTGATACAAATATCTGACTTTTAATATTGACCGATACCGATCCGATACAGAAAAACAGAAAAGAAAGGTTAGTTAGTAGCACTGAACTGAGAAAGGGAAAAAAATCAAAGTGGAGTTTTTTGGACATGCAATATTTTTTTCTTTTTAAGTGGCAATGATAAGACTATTCAGGTGTTTCATAAAATGTTTGCTCTTTCATGATTGTTCTTCATCACAACTGAAGGTATTTTGAGAAGCACTTATAAATTAATCCAAGATATTCTGAGCCTAAATATCTTGGATTATTAGGCTCCAAGATTTTTAGCCTTAGACATTTGCTAGAACATGACATTTGTTCTGGAATCAGAAACTCAATTGCATCCCATTTTAACACATCATTCAATCTCTAATATTCACTCACAGTTAAAAGGTGTTAAGATACTGAACTTCATAAAAATTATGTGTTTTCGAAGTTCAGGGTTCAAGCTTTTTTTTTCCAAATCACACAAGATTTAGTTTGAACCTAATAAAAATAGACATTTAATTAATTCCATGCTTGACTGAGTTCAAACTACTAAAACGGCCATCAGATTTGATGCAGGAGACTAGAGTTTGGTATTGGAGAGGTGAACAGTATTAACCAGTGTCTGTCATCACCATCTGGAACATGGCTTAGGGTTCCAGTGAACATCGCTGGCCCCGGTATCAACTTAAAAACACTGCTGTGTGACGGAAGAGGGGGAAACAAAGTGTCTGGGAAGAGAAGTCACTTTTAAAGTGATGAAATCAGCAGACAAACTGCTGAGCTGGCTTCACATAGACAATTTTTGGTCACGATTGCAAAATTTTAACCATGTAACCTTCAATATTTTTGCACAGCCAATGCCAAATCTGACTTTTTTGGAAATTTATTAAACAGTTTTTGTCTCAGTATTTTAATGTTTTAGTATTTCTAATTTTTGTAAAATTGTAGGAATTGTCTTAGTGTAGCATTAGCTTAAAAATTCAGTCCAATAGACTTAACTTAACAAACTGAGTTGGAAACTTTCCAGCAATTCTTCTGTACGGTTTTGTGACCACATGGAAAAGTAAGTGATCCCTGACTTTTTTTTTTTTAATCAGAAATAAACAAGTGCAAAAGGCAAAACTGTCATCCCCAAGGAGAACGTTTTCACATAGCGAACTTGAAAATAGTTACAAACAAAATTAATTTCTCCCAGAACAATTATTAAAAGCCCTCTGTGGTCCACTCATCACAAACAAACACAAAGTAATGTACTGTATGGATTAAAGGTTGTGGTACAGTTCAAAGTGTGTTGCCAAAAATCAGAGGGAGAGACAAAATGCGAGAGGCCTCTCAGCCAACGCAAATGCTGGCCTTGCCTTAAGCAGAGGAGTCTTTAGTGAGGATTCATCAAAGGTGACAGGGTTGGGGGAGAAAACGACCCTTTCAGGCCATATGACGAATGGCAGTCCCCAAATACATCCATTCTTCAGATCAATCTCTGGTTAACTCAGGGTTTAAAACAACATCTCAGTGGAGGAAAAAGGGAAACGGTCAACACCGCCTCCGACCCTTAACAAGAAATAGACAAGCCTTTCAGCACAATGAGTAAGAGGAAATTTGAGAAGGTTATGGCTCAGCCAAGAAGAAGCATGATAAACTACACAAAATGGGATCGGGCAGAGGCAAAAGAGGGGAATTACTTTTTCCATTTCAATCTGTATTCATGCTACTGCATTTGAAGATAGGTTGTTTACTGCTTTTTTAAAACTGTTTACTGAATCCAAAAAAAGAGAGAAAAAGCAGGATTAACTTACAATTAAAAAAACATAATACAACTGACAACTTGTGGTGCAGGAGAGTGCTACAATAGAGCAACAGGTGGTGTTTGGATGTGCTGAGAGTAGCATTAATAAAAGCTCAGACCTTCACTTCTCTTTGTGGGCATGGAAACAAGTTGATAACAAACCCAACAACATGGTGTTGAAATGTTTCATCATTTCCTTCTATCTGTCTTAATCTCTGGGAAATGGATAAGACTGAACACACGTTGGGAAGAACATTTCTATTTTCCTTAGGCTGTACTTACATTTCATTTACTAACAAAATACTATCCACAAAATGCCCTAACCTTGTGTAAATAAATAAATCACCCTCTAATCAAAATAACTGGCTTTTCCACTCCTGAGATGAAAGTTACCTTTAAGGTTTTTGTTGATAGAGAGCAGAATTTGTGGTCCAATCAGTCCTGACCTATGGATGCCATATTTACTCATTCCCTTTCTTAACATTGGATCATGAACACAAACTTAACAGAGATCATTGAGGTCTGCCATGCTTGAGATGTTATTCTGGGTTCTTTTGTCAGATCACTCTTGAAATAATTATGATTGGTTGGCCAGTCCAGGGAAAATTCACCACTCTTCCATGTTTTCTCTTTTTGTTTACAATTGCTGTCATTGCAGCTGTAGCCCCAAAGTCAAGCAGGGCATAAGGTGTTGCTTTTTGAGCTCCATCAGTCAGATATGCTCTATTTAAATAATCAATTTGTTTTACTAGTAAAAATAACAGGGCCATGGTTGTGAAACTGTACAAAAAAAGAGTAGTTAATCACACATTTTTCATCATTTACCAATGGTGGGACTTTCCACATTGAGCCATATTGACTTTGTAGTTTCTATGCTGATTTTTGGTTAACTGAAAACATCTAAGAGTTATGACAGAATCAAAACAAATCTCAGCTGTTTGGGATTTTGGTTATATGCTCTTATGTGAGTGTTAGTCTTTCCCCCCTTGGTTTGCAAATCTAATTTCATTTTGTGTTGTAGTTCCACTCCATATGTGTTATTTAATCTCCTTCCCTGTTTGCTCTTTGCCTCAGCTGTTCCACATTTCCCCGAGTAGCTGTATCCAGCATCAATCTTCACTCTTTTCTGATTTTACTAGCTTACTGATTTTCATAGTTCTTTGTTGGTTTCTCATTATTTTTGTTGTGCTCCATGTCCTGCTCGTCTTGCAATTTCTCCAGTACGTTTCTGTGTTGTTGTTAAAAAAAAACCTTTTTGCCAAAGTCAATTTCTGTACGAGTGTCCTTATTTTACACATGACAGTAAATTTTCTTTACAGCTGTCACTGATTACACATCGTCAGCACCTTTTGTCTAAACACGAAAAGGAGCACTTGAAGTTCCTATAATTTCCATGTAAAATTAATCTTTCTCAAAATCCCTTTTGACAAGCACCTTGCTATGGAACCCTTCATTCACAACACACCAGTGCAGTTGTTTACATCTTGTGTGTCCTTATGAAGCTTTGAACCATCCGTGGTGCAATGCATAATCACAAAACTGCATATCAAAGGTTTTGTTTTTGTTTTGTCTTAGTTGTGCCATTCTGAGCATCCCTCAAGGTGTGGCATATCAGACTTGATGGAAAAAGTATTGAAAATCACAATACGTGAGAGAGCAAACGTTTATGGTGAGAACTGCTCTCTTGATGAGTCATCCTCACTAATTTATTTCAAGTGAAATCTTAAATAGGAAATAAAAGGTAAATAAAACTTCAATCGCAAAATCTTCTGAAAACATGAAAACAATTATTAACGTGTCAAACTTTTTAACTCCTGCTTAAAGCAGAAATCCAAGTTTTATCTGTCAATTTGTGAACTTCTTTATTTTAGTTGCCATCAATAAACTTTTTTTTCTGCCAAACAGTGCTACTGATTCAGACTATAGTCTCAAAACTGACACGTAAGTTCCTCTTTCTTTCATATTTTCTGGTAGTTTTATTGCTTCATGTTACAGCTCTTCTCATTTGGAGTGAATTTAAATGGAACATTTTCCAAAGAGCTAAATAAGTAGCTAAAATAGCCAAACTTGTTACCATAAGACTCCTTCCAATTAAGTTTAAGTTGTGAATTAACTTATAGTCCTTCTTTCCTCAGGAGTAAATAAGAACAACAAGTTGCTAGGATAATATGTGTGCAATAACTTACTGTAACAGTGACGGCTATGTTCATTGCAACAGCTATTCCTAACTGGAACTGTCACTAACAGGATGTCCATAGCCTAACAACAAAAGGTTCAGGTCATCACCAAGATGTCATCACCAAGTGTTTTGGACATTTAAAGACTAAATTTACCCTGACTGCCATCTGATAAAGGACAGAAAATTATTTGGACAAAAATCTTTGGACAGCATTTATGACATAAAACCATGTGTTTTGTTTAAACATGGAAGACAGGTTCTTGGAAAACCCTTTTATTTGACATAAATTAATTCATAAACAAGATGACCAGTTATTTGGTGATTAGTTCTCTAAATAGGTCAGGGAAGAATTAATTAATGTGTATTGATTACAAATTTTAAACAGATCTAGAACGTGTGATTTTATGGATAAGTCCTCTTCTCTTCTAGTGGATGTCCAAATTCAGATGCCGTGACTCATAGCTATATTATTTCTGAGCAGTGATTACTTTGCTTAAGCAAAGGCTTGTTTTCATTATTATCGGAGGTGTGTGACACACTGTCATCATCAAACTTGCGTTGACCAAATGTGTTGAACACAAAAATTGCATTCTTGGGAGTGGTTCATTTACTATGTGTCATGTAACATATTTGATTGTTGCTGAATAATCTTTTTCTCATCCCAGCAGGTGGCTTTATGTCGGGATCAAGGCCGGCCCTTATCAGGTCTTTACAGTAAACCGCAGCCTCTTCCTCATCGTCACACCCTGACAGCTGTGGCCGGGGCGTAAACAGTCATCAGAAAACATTTCAGATATCTCTAGTGGTTAATATCTGTTGTCATACCCTTGAGCCTCATTTTGAGGCTAGGCGAGCAAAAGTTACCGGTATGACTCGGAGGTACGTGCACAGTGTTGGGAAAATATGAAAATCACCACAATCAGTACAGAATGTAACCATAACATCTGACGCTACATTTAAGGGAAAGTGTTGCTTTACCAACCCTCATCCTCAGGATTAATGCAGCGAGACATTTCAGTCTTAAGTAAATTGTAAACACAGATTTTCTGGATGGCAAAATAGTTTTATGCAACAAACCTGGTCTTATTGTTAAATACTGATCCCAGATTGTTAGGGGTTGTTTTCTTGAAATGAAGTTGTCTAAAAAAATGTAAAAGTTTAACAATCAAAGCTTTTATATTATCAAGTTCAGGATGAGCAAGTGATAGCTGTTCAGCTAACAGCTATTACTATCACATTTCCTTCATATTATTATTTAAAAAATATCTGTTTTCAGATCATTGAAAATTTCAATCTGGATTTAATCGGTGTATATATTGGATTCTTTACGGTCATTACAATCTAAGGTGACCTAAACTGACATAAGACACTGAGCAAGCTCTTTTTTGAGAGTTTTTTCTAATACAAAGAAGGTTTCAGAAATCTAAAACAGCATTTTGACAAATCTCTGCACAGTTTTAGATATTAAACTATAGATTGTTCTCATGTTGTCCTGGTTTGATGCTACCCTGAGCAGTGAGCTATATCTTCCAGATTAATTTCTGCCCCAGAGATGGTGGGTTGTTCAAAAAACTCAATGCAACAAACTTGTTCTAATTTGGTGACAACAGAATAAAGCTAATTTTGGCGACCTTGCTTTAGAATTTTGATAATTGATTCAGATGTGTTGATAACAAGCACCTAATCACTTAATCATTTAATAACTTCTCTAAGTCAAGACATCTGACTTGAACTCCACTGTATTATCACTTGGTGTAGAAGGTCACCACAGGAACCGAAGAGCTATTAGAATAGTCCATAGATTATAAGCTTGCACACGCACAGTACTACCCCATTTAATAGGGAATTTTAACTGATTGTATCTGGAATGAGTTTTTGAATTATTAAAATTGTATGAACAAATATCTTGCCAGTAGGGGGCAGAAAAACAGTGCTTACTAACAATAAATAATGATATATACACCTTTAACTGGAATGCCATAAATTATCACAAATCATCACAAGCTCCAAAGCCTAGATTGAAGGAACCAAACTTGGAAAAAATATCTTTAGACAACTTGATTTTTCAGTTCAATAACAGTTTATCATTTTCTGATTGCTAAAAAAGTACAAAATTAATCCATTTCTTTGTAGATGTTGACCATGATAGTACATTAGAAGTGTCCCCATGGGATGTGGAAGGTTCTGGACACATTTTTGTTGGCTTTATTTGTTTATTTGTTAATTAGATTACATCTTGGGGGGGTGAGTGGTGCTAAAGGGGGGTTAGCTTATAAGTAATTAACAAGTAATTTGCTCCATCTAGAGAAATGGGGAAGTTACTCATGCATTGCACCCTGACAAGGTCACCGACTGATAGATGAGCTAGAGCGAGGGGATTTTTCAGAGATTGTGAAGGCAGCCAGAACTGTGGGAACCAGACAATTAGTCGGAGGAAGGGTAGGCAGCCGTGCTGGATGACGACCATGAGACTAGTTTACATGAATACTCACCACTTGGCTGACTGGAAGGGAGAGAGCCCAACACCTGGGTTCAAGCAGCTCCTAACACACTGTCATTTATCTTTGAGGAGGCTGATCGGGCAGTTTGCCAGCATTTGAGGAAGAGCATGTGCTCATTCCCATCAAGCAGAGATGAGTCGATGAAGCCCAACTGACCAAAACATTGATATCTGGAATGTTCACACCAGAAAATATATAAGGGAACGGTAGCTATTGGTTAATATATAAACAATGCATGTGTAAATATATATTGAGCATCTAATATGTTATACTAGAGCTGCAGTTTTTACAATGAGGAGAAAATATACAGTATTCTGGTTCTCAGAATGCTGAATCCCAGAGAAAAAAGAGGCAAAGAAAAAAAAAGTTGGATCATAAATTAGAAACATAAAATTCTGCTGCTTAGATGATATGAGTTATATCTAGAAAGATCTGTCAATATTTTGCTGTCTCAATGAAACCAGAGCAGTGCCAAGATTTTACATAAAAACCACTTCACTAACTGCTACATTTTCTAATTACCAACATGTTATCTTTATAATAGTGCTACAACTGGAGTTGGGCTCTTTCTTTTTTCTTTCCCCCCACCCAGAAACATCCCTTTGCAAAGCAGTTTTAGTACATAAAATGCATAGACATGCAGTGCTATGAGAAAAGTTTTGCCCATATTTTAATTTCTTTGTTTTTGTGCTGTTATTTATTAGATTTTTTTTACAGTTACATATGTCAGATCACCAAAAGATAAGCAGCATATAAACTGAGTACATGTGAAATGTTGCTTTCAAATCATAAATGCAGTTACTAAGTGAGAAATAACAGTTAGAGGTGGATTGCTGACCTTTTTTAGCTTCTTGTCTTGCTACATAATCCAAGAGCTTTTTTGTACTTTAAGGATTTCTGGTAGAGAGCAAAATTCATGATTCCATCAATAACAACATGTTGTTCAAATACTGTCGCTGCTAACCAGCCACAGATGATCATACCACCATCATGTATGAAGTTATTTTTCTGAAATGTGGATGGAACAGAATGCTCATCTTTTAAACAGTTCCACTCGATTTCATCAGTCTGCAGCACATTTTTCTAAGAGTTGTTGAGATCATCAAAACATTCTTTCGGAAAGTACAAATTGTTCTTTTTATTTTCATCTTTTTAATGAATGAAAGCAAGATTTGAAAAATGAATTTTACATTTTATCAGGCTCTATTTCTCTAGTATAAAATTTGCTTTAATGATCCAATAATTTAAGTTTGATGCTAACCAAAAATAGAGGGATATCTAAGGGAACACAGGAGTTTTGCCATCACTCTAAATTAGTACTAGCTTGTCTTATTAATAGTAATTAACTGACAATAACATTTGAGTTTAAAACCTGAAAAAGTTGGGTTTGATAATATTACCAAATTCTAACTTAAGAAGTAAACATAACGCAGCATAAGATACTATCAGCATGCCCTGGTTCGCTGTCATATTGTATCAGTTTCCCCTGCAGGATCCTCAAAATATTTTCCAGTGCAGCTAACTGTTGGCTTATACATATTCGCTTTTTTCTGTTAGATTGTATGTATTTTCAAGAGACAGTTTATATTGTTAGACATGGGTTCACATGCTTGAACAACTCCGTCTGAGTGTTTGGGGCTTTTATGCTGCCTTCTACAGCTAATTTGCTTTATTTTAACCTTGTAAACAGTTGTCAGCAAAAATTTTCTGTTAGTGTTACTGATGGCACAACATGTAATCTCAGTATTTCTTGCACAGCAGTTTGAAAATCTTGAACCTAGATAAAAAGGAAAATTCCAAATGATATAACATGTCTAATGAAACAGAATAAAAACAAACACATCCAACCCTTTCATAAGCCTTCATCAAATAACTGCATTTCTATTTTTTAAGCATACGTTGACGCTCAACATAAAAAGATCAGTGTACCGCAATGCTTTGTGACTTTTTGAACTCTTATTTTAATAAACAACGACCAATGTCTCATAGGCACCTGGTGCTTCAAAGTCTGCAAAACCCTTATTTGGGACTTGAAATACACCAGACACTTGACAACAGCTGTTAATCAGATAATAGAAGCCTCAGATTTACACAAGCACTCTTGTGGAGAAACACCCATAAATTCTTTGACATGACAGTGTACAAGGGCGGGGAGAGAGTGAAGGTGGGATTTGGTACCAGGCGCCTTCCTTCCTAACACAATGACGCATCAAATGAGCTCTGTGGTGAAACACTCAATCAGCCATTTCCCCTCAGCACACTATTTTCAGGCAGTGGATGATCTGATGAATGTAGCAGAGTTAAGTTCCCTTTCTGTAACTGCTAAAAGAAATATGTGACAAGAGGACTTTCAAGAAATTATGACATGGCATGAGGTGTCTCCATAGCCCATGAATCCCCAAAATACACATATTTTCCTGACAGATGAACTGTGAGCAGTGAGGCAGGGAAATGAAAAACACCCCACAGTATCCTTACCCCTGGATGAGCCTCCTCACCACCCAAACATCAGTAACCCGACTCCATAGTTTTAAGATGACCTCTTGCTTCACTTGCCCTGCTCACCTTAATCATTGAGTGCCCTGCCATTGCAACAATACACAGGATCCCCTTTGGTGCAGGGGCCCAACACATGTTCACATAGCGGGTATGTAGTGGGGGAGACGTGCCCTCTGACACTGACAGTATGTCCACATTGGCCGTCTCTGGGTCACAGTTTCTGTGTTAATCTGCAAAAATGAACTATAGTTTAATATGATAACCTCAACACAGAATGACTCTCTACTTGAATCCATAACATTTAACGTTGATCTTCCAAAGAGGAGACATTTCCTGAAAGAAGAATAAAAACTGAAAAAAAATTAAGAAAGTTCGAGGTTTTTTTGTTTTCAAGTGATAAAGAGCAAAAGGGAATTTTTACACACATTTAACCTTATGCTGAGTTAAGGGAGCCAAATTCTCACCTTTATAGTGGGCACTTAGTTTTTCAGTATCATACCTCAGAATATCTGGTGTTCTGAAGCTATGACACATCTTTCTGTTGTGCTCAATAAGAGTCAGGTGCTGTAAATAGTTACGGATTGTGCAAATCAGTTCCATTGTAAACTGTATATTCATATTTGCAATAAATACCTTTAGTTTGGTAAGTCACACAGTTATAACATTAGCTTCTATAAGTAGCAGGTGCTATGCTGTGCTTTTTTAGAATGGCGCCTGGACAAAAATGAATAAGGATTCAAAAATCATTGGAACAAGGGTTTAGAGACCATGCACAAAATTAACATGTCTAACTGCAATATTTACCAAACTCAGAGGGGATACTGATTGTGATTATAAAAAAAATATATCAGACATTTGTGGCAAACTTCACCTTTTTTCCCCAAAGATATTGATAACAATCATTATGGTCAAACATTTCAGGTATAGGATTTGTCTCCAAAAATTAAGGTCACTGTCCCTGAATGCAATCTGTAATCTTGGGTTTTATGTTGCTTTTAGAATAATGGCTTCTTCCTCCTTTTACACATCAGTAATGAGTACAGCAACTCTCTTCACTCAGCTCGAATAGGGGCAAAATGGCTCTTTGGTCTACAAAGGTTGCAGACCACTGCTACTAATGAACTCGATTCTTGTTTCACAAAATAAATACAATGCAATAAACTTTCCAGGATAGTTGATGAGTCTTTTTGAGAGCTAGGGCCTTTTTATTGATTTATTTTTACTTTTTACTCAACACTTTTTCACATACACCAGTGTTATTTAACCAAGTTAAAGTTCGACTTATTTGTAGCATGATTAAAGTCTCCAAAACGACGGAGACAAAACGGTGAATAAATACAGACTCAGGTGTACTTGGGCTGCTGGGGCTTTAAGAAAATGACCCGGATGAGCATCAGTCTGCCCGGCGATGCTGGACTTTCTTTTCCGCTCTGATCTCGGAGTTGGTGAGAGCGTGGATTTCATCATCTAGGCTCACCGTATCACCAAAATGAGCGTCCCAGCGTTTATCGACATAACAGAAGAAGACCAGGTGTGACCTACGTTTTCTGAGGACATTAAAACTGCGTTGTTTAGATTAACTGTAGAATTAAAGCTAAGCATTTAAATAAGTTAGCATGCGCTAGCTACCTGCAATGCTAGCTCCGTACTTAGCATGTAATGGTAAAGATGTGTATGTTGGCAAATTCAGAAATAATTAGTAATTATTTAAATTTTGGATTAGTAACATAGAATTTCGTTGAGATATGTCGATCTTAGTTTATTCTAGATCAAAATATTTGCAGTCGGAAAAGTAACGCTTGACTAGCAAACGCTAGCCACCTACATACATGGCGACATAAACAAAGTTGCAAAAAATAAATGAAACAAGCAAAGCATTAAAATTATTCATTCAGTTTCCCTTTAGCTTATGTCACTAAATTCAAACTATAATTTTTGTGGTGGAGATTAAGCGGGCGTTTACATATTTCTTTAAACTAATACTTTTAGGCGCTGTAGTTTCAATGCTTTAGCAGGGCTTTTTCTAACTCTGCGTGTTTTTACATGTTGTACAATGTATGTGATCTAACTTTCAAACAGGTTGGATATCGGCACAAATGATTGGCGTTTGACTTAGTTGAAATGTTTTAAATTATACAAATGATATAACATGTAGAGATGTCCACAGTGCAGCACTCTTTTCTCAAGAATGACACAGATTAGGGCCACCAGCACGGGTGGTTGATGCAGATAAAGACATTTTGTTTTTAATTGGGGCAAATTTATTACATACAATTTAAAATCTTGTTACAACAGAAAATACTGGTAGCATAGCGTTTTGCTTTTAATAACCAGGCTTTATTTGTATTCTCTTTAATTTCCTAGTAAATGAGACAATATCTACCTAGTAAATTTTATTTAAAAGGAGATTTTTTTGTTTTATCCAAGTCTGCTCTTAATTAATCTATTAGACATGGCTAAATTCATTTAGCATTTCCAGACAGAGAGAGAATGACACCAAATCATATCCCTATTGTTGGCATTAGACAAATTGTTTGGCTTTATTTTTTATTTTAAATCAAACCTAAAAGGAACAATTTATACTTCTCTCGCCTTCTCCCCAAAAAACTTTTTAATTAACATATTGCATGCTTAGTTTATTGTTGAGCAGGTAAAAAAAAGAAAACAACCCTTTTTTTTTTTAAATAATTTTTTTGTTTGGACACTCCTGAACTAGACTAAGTAAGAAGGTTCCAGCATTTTGATATTTCAGAGCATAGATAGACAAACAGGATGTTTATTAAATTCTTAACTAAAATACAGCTTGCTCTTGTTGGACCTATAGTTCAATATTCTGCAGTGGAAGCATCCTTGACATTAACAATGTCACTGTAATATTTCAGGCTTCGGAGCTGAGGTCCTACATCAAGGCTAAAGGAGCTGATATCTCAGAGGAGAATGCTGAAGGTGGACTTCATGTTGATTTGGCTCAGATCATTGAGGCCTGTGATGTCTGTCTGAAGGATGATGATAAAGGTGGGTGAGGAAGAACGCTTCTATGTCTCACACACTGACTCTTTTTACCTTTTAGCAAGAAAGTGAAATTGGTTTCATTTTAATAGGAGGAGAAAAAAAACTCAAGTTCAGTTGTTTGTCTGCTTTCTGTGTCTTTGTAGATGTTGAGAGCGTAATGAACAGCATCGTGTCTCTGCTGTTAATCCTGGAGCCAGAGAAGCAAGAAGCTCTGATTGAAAGTTTGTGTGAGAAGCTGGTAAAGTTCCGTGAGGGAGAGCGACCCTCCCTCCGCCTGCAGCTGTGAGTCCTGTCAAAAAAAACATGTCGATTTCCAATAATTAAAAGAGAAAGATCCGTGTCAACGTTTGAGTTGCTTTTTCAGGCTGAGCAACTTGTTCCATGGCATGGACGAGAACACTCCGGTGAGGTACACAGTGTTCTGCAGCCTCGTCAAGGTGGCTGCAACCTGTAATGCCATTTCTTTCATCCCCACCGACCTTGATCAGGTATCTCCATTCTCGATCTTAAAAGCGGTGTCGGTTTAAAGGTGTGTTTCTTTGGCTTGATTCGCGTTGGTGTCGCTGAATAGGTACGCAAGTGGATTGTTGACTGGAACCTGAACACAGAGAAGAAGCACACAATGCTGAGGCTGGTGTATGAAGCATTGGTGGACTGCAAAAAAAGGTAACTGTACACAGTATTTGGTGTTTCTTGTGACTATTTCAAAATCAGCAGATGCAGAAATACAAATTGTCAAATGCATTCTACTTTACTGGAGCAATGCAGGATATTACTGTGACATTACTGCTGGACATGACAATATTCATTTTGACTAGCTTTTTGGCTGCTAAAAGTATATATTAAGAGAGCAGTGGTGAAATTTGAATGCATTGAAGATTGATATGAAATCCTACCAAGTACTGCACCCAAGAAGATTTTGCTTTTCAAGTATTGCACACATTTATTTTGAGATGAGGATTGTAATTTGACACATTGTGCCACTCAGAAATGTTGCAATGTAACAATGTTGCAGTGCAGTGTGTGCTTTATTACTCAGTGGGTTGATGGTGTGTTTTAGCGCATCGCTCGTCTGTGTGAATTAGTACATGCATGTTAAAAGGACTTTAACCTTTTTAATTTTCGACTTTGCAGTGAACCTGCAGCGAAAGTGATGGTTGAGCTGCTGGGAAGTTACACAGAGGACAATGCTTCACAAGCACGCGTTGATGCTCACAGGTGCATTATTAAAACTGGTTTCACGCTTGTTGAAATTTGAAACGGTGTCCCTCTTTCCAACCCATTTCCATCGTTTTCAGATGTATTGTTCGTGCTCTCAAAGACCCCAACACCTTCCTGTTTGACCACCTGCTCACCCTGAAACCTGTTCGCTTTTTGGAGGGAGAGCTCATCCATGATGTAAGTGCTTAAAGATAATCTACCAGGATGTAGATTATTTTTAATAAGACAGATTCGTCCAATATCTCTCATTAGTTGCATTTTAAGGATTTGGGGGATTACATCTCTTCTTTCCTTTTTAAATCTTATCGAAAAAATATTTTGTCATGCTTTATCAGCAGGAGCTAAATTAAGCTTAAAATTGTTTGCTGAATTGTGCCTTTTGTGATTTCACAGTTTACAAGAGCTTTGATAGCTTAAGTGCATGATGTCAGTCCAGAAACTTAATGACCTTAGTTTGTATAAATCCATCTGACTCATTATTCATTGGCGTTTTTTCTTCCCATCTGTCTTCTCAGCTTTTAACCATCTTTGTGAGTGCAAAACTAGCATCATATGTCAAATTCTACCAGAGTAACAAAGACTTTATTGATTCTCTTGGTAAGTACTTGTATTTTATAATGTGAATAAGAATATTATTTATTCCAAGTTTTTTTTTTCTGTTTGTGGCAAGACAATGAACTCTTGAGGGGTATTTTATTCCCCAAGAGTGTCTGCTTGTGTTGATGCAGACCAAGAATGTTTGTGTCAGCAGTACTTTCTTTTTTCTCCCCCCCAACTACATTATGAATGAAATTCAATTAAAACATGTGTAGGATGGGCTCTCAAAACAGCCAACACAGAGAGATGTTTTTGTTAATGAGTAGAATCCCTGACTGGTCCTAAACGTCCTGAGCTTTATTACAGGGAAACTCCCTGAGCGGAGAGTAATTGCCTGTGACTGTTTTGTGCTTAATGATCCCTGCGTTTTGGTCCTCAGGCCTCTCTCACGAGCAGAACATGGCCAAGATGCGCCTGCTGACGTTCATGGGCATGGCGGTGGAATTCAAAGAGATCTCCTTTGATACCATACAGCAGGAACTGCAGATCGGAGCTGATGACGTCGAGGCTTTTGTCATTGATGGTATAAATTCAAATGAACCTTGTCCATCCACGTCCTTCAAACACTCAGCGCAGTTCAGAGAAATATATACTCAAGACTATTTAAATGTAGTTAGGGTGTCTTAGATCCGTGTCTCCAGTCTGCTTGCAATATGACCCCATTTTAAAACATTGTGTTTTCTGCTGTCTGACACCCAAATACATGGATGTTGTTAGAGCTGCCCACAGCTGCAGCCTGTTGGCATCCTGCCTGTTCCCGTTTGCTCTGTGCATCAGTCAAGTTTGACTGCACTAATGGGTGAGCTCCATCCAAACTGTACTTTAAAAACAATCATAGCGTCAGTATGTGTGACGAATTATTCATTCAACCTTTAAAAGCTTTCTAAAGGGGAGCTACAGTTTGGGGCTGCTTCAGGTTCGAAGGTGATGTATGGGGTTTAGATGCTCCGAAAGGTTTGTAGGTTTAACACAGAATCACAGTGCGACGCTTGAATGAGACGTAATGATTGACTGACAGAAAAAGACAAGACCGCTAGGATCTTTAAGCTGCTAAATGCATGCTACGATGTTAAGACGCATCATCTTTCTGCTGCTTCTCAATGAATAATGTTACAGGAAATTTTGAACAAGATTTTGTGCTTAACTTTGGTTAACTTTGTGCCAGTTTGTGGTAATGTACAGACTTTATCTAGCTCAACTTATCGGTGTAAGCACTGATTAAAATAAACCAGAAAGAAAATCAAAGACAAAAGTTTGTTGGGAATGCAAGTAACACGAATGATAAACCAGGCTGTGATAGTTGGATACAATAAAATAATCTACAGTAGACGATACTGTTGGGCACATCCAACGATACTAAAGATGTCTCTAGCTCAGGGGTCCCCAAAGTCGGTCCTTGAGGGGCGGCATCCTGCAGGTTTTAGTTCTCTCCCTGGTTTAACCCACCTGGATCAAATGATGGCTCGTTAGAAGGCCTAAGTAGAACACTGACATGCTGAAAAGGTTGTTGGTGCCACCAGGGAGAGAACTAAAACGTGCAGGATCCCGGCCCCCAAGGACCGACTTTGGGCACCCCTGCGAATAGCTGACAGAATAAAAAATAATATTTCCATCCCGATCAGTTAATCTACATGGACTTGACGATTCCTTTTGTGACTTTCTTATATCCTGTTGATTTTTGTTGAAGCTCTTGCTCTCTCATCACCTTTCTTCTCGTCTTGCCTTTTTTTCCCCCCCAGCTGTTCGGACCAAAATGGTCTACTGCAAAATTGACCAGACGCAAAGAAAAGTTGTCGTGAGGTAAGTTCTTTCAATATTGTGCCATACATAAGTTAACATGAGTATGTAGCTAGTGAAGAAAAAGGTTATTTTAAGCTGTCTACAGTTAAGCGTATTTGTTTTAAGCAATAACTGGGGAAAAAATGTGGAATTAAAATGGCAATATGCTGCAGTTTGCTTTGTGAAAAAGATGTTTGGTCTCTGATAACCAAGAGAGCAAGTAATATTCTTGGCAGTCTGGAAAAGTATGGAATTTGATTTAGGTATTTTTTCTGGCCTGGATAGATATAGGGGAAAAAATAAAGTTTTTATTTTCATCTAAATGGATGAAACCATCATCCATTTAGATGATGGATCAGGAAATCCATCATCTAAATGGATGATGGATTCATCAATTCAGTGATTCTTGAGAAGAGGGACAAAACATGTCCTATGGATAAAGTACAAAATTTGAATGAAATATACACAAAATATAATTTTTTCAAATATCTGACTAAACTAACATGGCCCATGTGAGCACAACAATGTACGTTTTCCTGGTGTTTGCTGAATATTTTTTATTTTAAACATTGTAGTAGGTGGATGGTGTCTGTAAAATCCCCTGTCCTGGAGCAGAACTCAATACATTATAATCGTTTAAAACAAATAAAGAAATACTAAGATAATATATTATGACAATTAAGTATAAGTATTCAAATAAATAATTATAAAAGTATCAATAAATTGAGTAAAAATAATTTTTATATGTTTTCCAACTCCATTGAAATTTGTTCCAAGTTTTTGTCAACACCGTCATACATAAAAAGAATGCAAAAATCAGGCATTATTGGGGGGCATCAGAACTTGATTATGCCCCTAAATGATCTCAGGTCTGTGTACAGAAACGGTCTTGCATGTTTTTCATAGCTGAACCTGCTTTTGCCATGAAGTGTGACCTTGGCCTTGCTTTCCTGTCTCCATTCTCTCAGCCACAGCACACACCGCACCTTTGGCAAGCAGCAGTGGCAGCAGCTGTATGACACCCTGAGCTCCTGGAAGGGTAACCTAGCAACCGTCAAGACCAGTCTGCAGACCTTGTCCCCTTCTGCATAACTCCAACATGGACCTGACTCTCAGATCTTCACTGCTTCACCGAATCTCTGACTGAAAAGATCAGTTTTTATATTCATCAAATAAAAAAGTGAAGGTGACCAATGAGGGCTTTTGTGTTGATATATATTTGTTTTATTTCTTAATTTCAATGAATAATAATATAGTGTTCATCGTTTTAACAAAAACATTCAGGGTCCCCAATTGGAACTTCTCCTCTAGCAGCTCTTAACATCTGCTTCCAGTTACAAGACAGCTTGCCAGTGTAGTAGATGAGCTGTGACTGGGGGTGAGAAATAACCTTCAGCATGCGGGTCAGTTTGTCATCTATACAGATATAACAATTTTCATGTGAACTTAAGATGACCCTCCATGTTCCGGTCAAAGCTGCATTGTGCTGACGGCTCCTTCCCTGCTGTTGCAACCATGAAACGTTCAGCTGGGTTGATACAGTGTCTGCTCAGCTGCAGTCAGCATGATTCACTGTCTGCAATCCCCCTAAAACTGAAATGAAGAACTACAAATGTTTGGGGATTTTTTTGAAGCAGAAATGTAGGATTAAGTTACTAATGATCTGTGGCAAAAACAGTCTAGCAATAATTCTACAACAAACTTTAAAGTCTGGGACAGCAGTTTAAAGAAATGCCATGAGTTGTTATATTCCTAAAATATAGATGGTTCAGTTGTTGCTGTTGGGCAAAACCTTTTGTTTCCATTTTTATTGACTTTTGTTTTTTGGGGTTTTTTTTAAAAATCATCTATTGATCACGCTTCATCTGTCTATGATCAATAGTTACTGATGAATTGACATTTAAAAAGTATCAAAAACACTATGTGACTTTGACCAAACTGTACAAATTACTATCTAGGTGATACTTTTTAATAGATATTAAAAAGTATCTTTTTCTTTCATTGAAAATTCTGTTCTGGAAATCCGAAGGGTTTTGCATGACAGCTGATATATTTATTTTTTTATGCAATTTCTAGTAAAAAAAACAAACAAAAAAACAACTATAAAGGCATACAAGTTTGACCATAATTAAAGAATTGGTAACAAAAAAAAACAGTTGAATCATTGACTTTGACATTGTTCATATACTTCAGCCCTTTATAGTTTCTGAGGAATATAGCAATACAGGTTTCAAGCAAATAAGCTGCTGCTCTAATTCTAGAGGATTGGAAAAACGGTTCCATTCAAAATAAAAGAAATGTACTTAAAAATACCGAGTGAAGTTTATACTTAAACCATGCATTATTGGTGAACATTGTTGTCGAAATCAAAACACAAGAATGTATGTTTTGATTAGGACACTAATCCCTCTGTGGAAGTTGAGGAAAATCAAAGTTCATCTGTAAAATAAAAATAAAGTGTCTTCATTTCTCTACAAACTCAAGCATTTTCTGTAAACCTGAAACATGCTTCCAGATATAGTCTTCCTATGAGTCATCATGCTATTAATAAGTTTCTTTCTGACGAACAGCAGTTTGTGTCGAGTCATCCAAGTTCTTTCCCCTGTGAACATGTATTCCTGCCCAGAACTATTGGAATAATTCCTCTCCATTTATTAGTTTTGCCAGAAACCGTACTCTTGATGTCATGTTACTAACGTTCTGTTGGATTAAGGTCCGGAGGGGCTGGGCTGATCCGCCATGTTAATCACAATGTTAGGAGATGTCATAAACACTCGAGGGTATTTCCTTCTCGGCATAAGGCAACATGACCTCTTCAAATATTTCAAACTGATCCAAAATCTGTGGAGTATGAGAAACATATCATGCCTGACCTGTCTTAACAGTCAGGCTTGAATGAAGTATATGGAGGTCATTTGACAAACTAAGAACTAGACTGTACTGTGTGGAAAGTGTTTGCCTTCGCCTCTAACCACATGGTTTTAACAAAATGTCTGACCTCACTGCTATCAGTTTGATCAGGCCCTTTCGGTTAATGATTCAGTCACACACAACCAGCAGCATGTTGGTTCTGTCACTGTAGTAAACCTAATTTCTTCCTAACACAGTGATCTGGTCAGAAAAGTTGGACTGGCTTTACTTCGACCTCAACCATAGATGTTGTTCTATGCAGCACTTTAATTCAGAAGTGAGCCACTTGACAAATGCAGCAGAGAAATAATTTGTAGAGCCACAGGGAAGCACAGTGTGATCAGATCACCTCTCTGAGTACTTCTGGCTTTAGAAAGATTAAGGAACAGTAGAGATCAGTTTGCTTGTTTGGGGAGGAAAATGGTGTCAGGAAAGATGTTGCTACTTTTATTTCAAGCCGTTTCTTCATGTTGCTGCCAAGTTTGGCCCTGAGAGTTTTGGGTTTTTTGGACTGATGGAGATAAAAAAAAACAAAAAAACTGGACTAGATACTATACAGGTTTCGTCAGTAAGAGGTCATTCAAGCAAATGTCTCTTCAATATGTTTAATGTCAGTGAAATGGGAAAAATATATTGGAGCTGTTTCACATTTTTGTAAATTAAATACTAATTTCTTAAGAACTATAATCCATTTTCAGGTGGCCCCTAGCATATTATGATGTTAATCTCATGATTTATGTCATAGAGATTAGGTGTAAAAGGGATTTGTTTCAGTTTTTTTCCTCCGGGTCAGTGATGAAATCAGCAGTGACCGACAAAGTGCAGATTATTGGCGTTGCACTCTGGCACTCCTCAGCTCTCATCCGTCGTGCTTATTTCCTTGACAGCTAAACTTTCCGTTTAATTGATGTAGACCAATGTTGGACGTCTCCGATGCCACTGATTTGCAGTTTTAGTATTTTAGTCCAGACACTGAAGTATTTCTTTTAGATTAATTAGACCATTGGAGTGCCATTCACTACTACAATCTGTTAGTAAATTTTTCTGTCATTTCAGGGGTCTGCTTAATCTCACTGCACACTTGTGTCCAGTTTTCCACAGCAGACCAGCACCCACTATCAGGGTGTAAATCACAAAACACATTCTCTGGAGCACAATCTCATCATAGTGACCTGCAAGGAAGAGAGCAGAGCAGATGGAAACTACTTTTGACTCAAGCTCAAGTTTAGATTTGGTTTCAGTTTCTATATTTTTTTTTCAGCTTTGATTCAGATGACTTCTGCAGTTTTTCCTACTTGTGTTTTAGGTGTGTTTTGGTGGATGATCTGTTCTCTCCCACCAAAACATATAAATACATTTCTGGTTAACCGACCCCTGTTTGCTCAAAGCTGAGGTCATTTACAGTAAGTGAGTGGTGTGGTCATAATCTAATAAAGCCAAACTTGCAGTCTTTAAGAATGAAACATTGGTAGATTTAATTTATTGCAGATGATTATAACACCAATAAGCACAGACATTTCTCTCCCATCAACTAGTATTTACCATTAATTATTATGCATTAAGACAATATCATTCGAAACTTATTGCAGCTCATCTTACAGTAACATATTATTTTGCAATACCACATAAATAAACAATCTTTCAGTACTTAAGAGATGCAGACAACTACAGAAGTGGGACTCCAACTGAACTTCAATTAGCACCAACCAGAAGACAGTTAGATAACATAGATATGTAAACAAAAACCAAAAGCCCCACAAACCCCAAATATCTCCATAGTTACCAAACCAAATTTAAGCATAGAGAAACATAGAGACTATTACTCAAGATGCATTTCTTTTAATCAACTTAGGGGAGGATTGCCCTAAATCCTGCCAACTATTTCAGCTTAATTTACAGTTTTCTGTATAGAGAGCATTGCTATAGAAGCTGTTAACAGTGCAGCATTCAGCCAAACAGCTATGAAAATGCTGACTGAAGTAGATTAAGTGCTTTGACTTGAAGGATCTCAAAAGATGCTACAGTATACTGTATAAAAGGCATAAAACTGTTATGTTGTTTGGGGAAAGTTAATGCATGTACTCATTAGAATGTTCACACAACAAGATGAATTGCACTGCATAAAATTGAGCCACATGTTCAAAGATAACTCATGAGAATGTTATATATTTATACTGTATATACTGTATTTAAAAAAAATCAGGTACAAGAAGAGGGGGAATTAATCGGTAACAACAGATTCTGGACTCAAAGTTGTCACTGCATTTAAAGTTCAATTGAACAATGATACATCTTTGCATAATGTTTTTCTTCAGTGCTTTACATGCTATATTGGCACACCTGGAAAAGATGTGTAAAAATGTTAACCTAGTATATAGGTTTGTGGAACTGAGACTTTTACTGGAACTGTATGCTTTGGTTGGATGAGAACAAGATTGTGCTTTTTCAGCCAAAAACACCACAGGTGGATCTGATTTGGAAAAAATATATAAATATGTGGAAAAGCACACCATGCCCTCTGTTAAGCATGGTGGAGGATCTTAGGTCCACAGCTGTGGGTCTGTTTTTCTACTAAAGGTGCTGTGAACCTTGTTAAATAGGTTTACACAAATGAAAGATTTGAAGATTCCAAAATGTTTGTTTGAACCTGCTACTGGAACGATAAAAATAAAAAATATATATATTTTATTTTAAGGCTTTTACACAGCTCTGCTAGGGATGCCAATGGTTCCAAAGTGCTACCAAACCACAGCAGTCCAAAACATCCTTCGGATGTCCATGTTGGTGTCAGGTTACAGTAAACACCAGGGCATGATTCACATTGAATCATATGCTATTTGAATTCACACTTTTTAGAAAACAACGCAATGATCCTTCACGAGACCATGCTGAACAGGCTTAACAACTTTCTAATAACTTGAGTGAAAACTTACCTTGAGGCAACTTTCTCAATGTAATCTCATGGCAGAGTTTCTTAGAAAGCACCTTTTACATTTTAAAATTGAGAAACTGTGTATTATTTTATACACTACACCAACTCATTTAGATCTCTAACTTTGTGCATTTCTATACCAGAGGTATTTATTTTGGCATATGTTTTCTTTTCTTTTACAAAAACAATAGTTTTTAGGATGCCAGACATTTAATGGCTCGATTACATAAGATTACAACAGAAATGTGTGATTAAAGCCAAAAATATGATTTGTCCCTGGGTGGGGCGATAGCTTAAAAGTATCATAAGGTTCTTAGTCAGAGGACATATTTTAATCCCACGTATTTAATATATTAGCGGTGTGGTGTGTTCGGTGTGTTTCTCCTGCCATCTAGCGTTCACCTTGATGAAATGTAGTCAAGGTAAAGGTAAAGCCTTGCTCTACAGTTTCGGAGTAGCTACAGAACCGTACCTGCTGGGAAGTAACACAAGTCGTTTCTTGTTAAGTCTTTGGAGCTGGTTTCATCTTTAACCTCAGTTTTGGCTACTCAGTTTAGGAGTTGAAGTTCGTTATAGGGAAGAGACACAGAATGGAGTTTTAATGAGTGAAATCGGACGTTTCCATTTTCGCCTTTATCAGCGTCACGAACGACAGCTTCGGCCACCTACCGCTCCCTCCGATAACTTTCATTTTGTTGTTACTGAACTCTGGACATTAATATGTGCTGCGTTTTTTGTTATTATTTTACTTTAGAATGAATAACTTTGATTGTGATTACTATTTTTCGCTGTAAACGTTTGGGAGCAGTGTTTGTGGTGTGAAAGGACAGACAGTTTACGGACAGTTCGTACGTGGATTCATCATGTTATTCGGTCTGTTCGTGTTCCTTCAGCTGTTGAGCGCTGGAAACCCGGCCTCTGCGAGGAAGTTAATGTCCCAAAATGAAGTGTCAGAAGATCAAGGTGAGACATACTTTAGGCTACTAACAGCTTTATTTGTGGCCTGGCTCTTGTTCCAAATATGTCCTTTCTTAACTTGTTTGTATCTGGTCAAAGTGTTTGTAGGTGAGTCAGACGCGAAGTTGTTCCTGGGTCGCCATCTGCTGGCCAATCGCTTTGACTTTGAAATGTTTGTTCCTGGCAACCTGGAGAGGGAGTGTAGGGAAGAAGTCTGCAATTATGAGGAAGCAAGGGAAGTCTTTGAAAACATACCACAAACAGTTAAGTGTTGATACTTAGGGCTGTTTATCAAAGTGTCTTTTCTAGTTAGTGTTTCTGATTGCTTGTGTTTTTTTAGGATGCCTTTTGGAAAGAATACACCAAAGGTAAGAAAAAAATAATTAATGTCAATATTTTGGATATTATGTTATTACTGTTTTGGCTTGAGTTAAGATTGGTCATTTGAGTGTAGCACATACAATAGATCTTAAATTGGGTATTAAATATGCATATTAGTTAAATTACTATAGACCATATCGACCACTATATGTCAGCAAAATGTTTCCAGTATGATTCTTGGTATGTGTAATACATGATCCACCTTAGCTTGTGGTGGTTTGAGGCAAATTTGCAACATCAGTCCAAAAGTGGGTATAGCTCACTTAGGTCTTGCATTACAAATAAAGAGTTTTGATGTAAAGCCATGTAGAGTTAAGATAAAAATTTCAGACCCCTTTATAGTTTAAGAATGTTTTAATTATTTCCATTCAGTCAGGAAGTTTGCGTCTGATAGGGAATTAGATAGGAATATTAGATGATGTAAAATGGTGAATTTACATCATTACATTATGTCAATAATCATAATTACCAATAATGCCAATAAAAGATTGGCATTATCTTTCCTATAACTTATCAGCGTTTTTGTATGTTTACACTGGTGTTTTAATCATTTATCTTTGGTAATGTGCTTTAACCCCTTAATGTCTGATGGGTATCCAGTTGTGCAAAAAAAATATTACTTGTGTTTATGCTGTCAAACATATTGAATGAACTAGAGGTTGTACATTTGAACATTACACCTACCATTAGAGGATATTTAGGTAGGATCCCAATAAGATCTACTAGACTTGACTTACAGCTCTCTTCCTGGCAACTATGTTTCCTGTTGGTCAGCGTAGTGTCACTGCGCTAGTCTGTCAGCAGCCTTTTAACCGGCAGAATGTTTTGCATATTTTGATGTGCGTGTTATTTGTTTTGTCAGTGCAGATCACAAGCTGATTTCACATGTTTTTCTCATGACTAATCAATCCTATAATTACCTTCGTTACTTGATCTGGGGGATAAATGCTAATAACTTTCAGTTGTACATAAAGACAAGTTAGATGAGTTCTCCAAGCTAGAACAATGTCCTGTTCAGCTTTTAAGTTATATAGTTGTTATATATATATATATATATTCTTACTTTCTGTGGTTTTGTCAATACACAGTGGGGACTTCCTCAAGGGTGGATGTAACTGGACTTCTAGTGGGACTCATCTGTGCTGGAGTGGTGGTTGTTATTCTTGGTATCTTGATCTGGTATTTGTGTCGATCCACTTTTAAGAGTGGCTTCAGCCGTCGTCCAAGGTAAGTCAGCTTCATCCACACTTGGTAAGGTCAAGTAGTTAGAAATTTAACCGGTCTTTAGATACAATATCCACTTTATGCACCAGTAAAATTGGCAATGAGACAGCTCCACAGCATAATGCTACCACCACTGCTATGTTGGTAGTTGATACAGTTTGGGGCCTTGTCTTTGTTTTTTTGTTTGTTTGTTTTTTTTTAAAAAACATTCTGATCGATTTCTTTTGACATTTGACGCATATTTGGACATGATTCAGTGTTCCAAACAGACACTAATCTCAAACACATCGAACATATTTGAAAAGGAAAAAACAGACTGATATTAAGATTCAAGGAAGATTTTCGCAAATACCAGACCCACAATGGATTTAAACTATGGTTAAATGCTTGGATGTTGAGAGAAAAATTTAAGTGAAGAAGGCTTCTTCTATACGACTGACAAGAAGAAACAAACTTGACTCTTATGTAACACGATCTTCTAATATAAGCACAACACATCTTCACATCTTCAAGTACTTCAGAATAACAGTGTACTTTCTCTGTGTCTCACAGAAAAACATCAAGCAGTCACTTTTTAAAAGCATAAAATTATTGACTTTTGACCTGCAAAGAGAAAAGTTAGACTAGCACATAACTGGGATTTCTGTTTGTTTGAACTCTCCATCTATGCCTCTTGCGAAATCTGCAGCCATAAATGCGTGTTCCGTTATGACCAAGTTTGACACTCAGTTTCTAATTTGTTCTCTTGTTGCGCTAAGTATGCCCTAATGTAAACATTTGCCTCTCCTCACAGTTCCATCCGAGGACATCCTAGGAGGAGCAATGCCTCCCTAATAATGCGAAGGTTGGACGATGTCTCCAGACAGACTGCGCTCTCTCCAACATCCGGGCCAACTTTGGATGTAGAAGACCCTCCTGGCCTACCCTCATACGAGCAGGCGATCTCAGCAAGTGGACAACACGACGCGCCACCTCCTCCGTATCCTGGGTAATCCATGTGAACTGATACTTTTAATAATTTTCTGAACCCATTTCACAAAAACCATGTCATTGTAACTCTTTTTTTTTTTTTTTGGGTTTCAGCTCAAGACCTGGGAGTGTTCGACGATAATCTTTAAAAAAATTATATATACAGTATATATACAGTACATATATATATTGTATATATATATATATAACAATGCAAGATAATGACTGTGAAATTAAAATTTAATTTATAAGTAGCATCTACATCATAATACTGTATCTATTTTTACATCATAAGATTTATAATGGTGGTTTTGTACCTCTTGCTCCATTATGAAGCTGTTTTTCCCTACATAGACAAAATGGAAGTTCAAAAGTGTGCAAAAGCATGAATTTAATTTTGGGTTTTCCTGTTATAATTAACGTAGAAGTAAGAAACATTTTTTTTATTTACTGAAAAGTTAAATTTTTGGAGTTACCAGTTTTCGTCCAGTATGAATGTTTTCTGCAATTATACTTTTCTTTTTGAGGTGGGTTTGCTGAGCATCATGTTCAGTGTCGTCCACAAATCTTCAGTGGGATTTAAAGCCTGACAGAGATGTGGCAAATATGTTTTTAAACTTTAAGACTTTGAAATAGTTCCCAAAGAGTTAGTGTACGGGAGTTAGTGAAGAAAATTGGACGCTTTTCCATATAAAATTGCTGAAAATGAAAACATTGTCACTGTTTAACAGAAAGTTTCAGGAAAGAAAAAATTTCTGTTAAAACATGTCAGTATGGACCAAACCATATTTTTGGGACGGGGAGCGGTTTGTTTGCTTGTTTTCGATAATCTCTTAAAGTAAGTCTTACTCCAGTTATAAAACCTTAGTTTTTGGTTCCTTTCTTGATCTACCCCTCTAGTGTAGGTCTTGGTAGGTCTAGTGTTTGCTTTTAGAGAGAAGTACAGAGGTTATTTTGCTTCTGAGGAACACTGAAATATGTGGATATATTTCGCGACATAAACACAACTGTAGAGTCTAACTTGTTGGGATTTATGAGCCGTGGATAAGCTTTATAATGCAGTTGTTATGGTTTACTGATTTTTATCTGAATGATGGGTGTTTGATTTAAGTTAATGAAAATCTAATTGTTCCTCGAAGGAGCAGAGACAGTATGAAGCAGTGCATAAAAGTGAAATTTCTATGGATCCCATGCCAAGGAACACGGCATATTAATCTGACAGACATGACTTGGCTTGTATGAGTTCCTCACAGTAAAAGTCAGACACTGCTTTAATTTCCTTGATGGTAAAAACTGCGGTCAAAGAAACGGGCTAAGCATTTGTTATGGACTGAACTACCAGCTTGGTACCTAGTGATTCACTGTTTATTTTTTATTTTTTTTGGGTGCTTTTTATAAACTGTGATTTTTTTTCTTTCTTACAATTTGAAGAATGTACACAGCACCAATTATATGCTGATTTCCTATTTTCCTGTCATAGTCTATGCTGAGATAAATGATCACATTTATACCTAATTTATTTAATTATAATAAATCATGTACATTAAATTATGCACATAATTTATTATGTACATTACAAAATTATGTATCTGATGCTCTTTCTTTTAAAATGATTGCAAACAATTTATTCAGTTGAAAAGTACAACAAAACCAATAGTAGTGGATTGTTAAAAAAATGCAACAATTTGCTTCATCAGAACCAAAAGTTGTAGTTTGAGAATCTAGTTGTTTTAAAAGTGCAGATGCAAATAAGTTATGTACTTGTAAATACTTACTGAACTCTTATTTTCAAGACAGATTTATTTTTTCAAAATGCGAGTATTTGCACTTCATTAAGCAACTGTGTTTTTCAAGGTTGTACCAAGCACAGCTGTAATTTGAATTAAAATCTTTTCTGTATTTTTAAATAAAATTCTATTTTAATTATGTTTGTGTAATTGTATTTCAATGCCATATTTTAGGGCTTTCTCAGTCATAAAGAAATACACAATCTTGCAGTCCAATTCTTATTGGACAGATAAATTCACTTTCCATTTGAAGTTTACCAAAAAAAATTATTTTGTTTAACCCCTACGTTTTGCACTACCGTCTTTGTTAGAGCACATTTAAATGATACTTGGACACAATTTACAAATTGCTAAACGTTAGTTGGTTTAATTTGGACTTTGTTTTGGTTCATAAGTAATATTTTTCTAACACAATATTAGTAATAGCTTTTATTTTTTGAGAAACATGTTGGGTTATACCATAACCATCAATATTAGAAAATATAATTACTTTGTTTCATGAATCATTTTGAATACGATTAAATACATTTACCTTAATTATATAAATACACTACCTTTATTTATTTACTTGTTTTTTCAAGCCTGCTCATGGTCACATAGTTTCTTTTTTGGGACATCTGGAGTCGATTTTTCGGATTAAAATTTCCCTGCTGTGTGTTTGTATGTGTTTCTGTCTGCAGTGCAACACAATCCATCCTTAAAAGAAGTTTCATGTAGCCCTCTAGGTGCAGCCATGTGTCCCTGCCTCAAACACTGAAGACTTCTTGTAAACTAACAAACTAACGTGACGGGAAATGAAGGAAAAATAAATCACGTAGAGAGAGGAGACACTTTATCTGGGACACAGGACAGCCTGGCGTCGGGTTTGTTTTCCTCTGCGGACCGTACACCGCTTTTCCCGGGGTCCGGTGGGTACGACCCGGGGCTGCTACGATGTGCTCCCGCTGCTTCACGAAGCTCCTGTGTGGAAGTGAACCTTTCACCGGATGATGGACAGGAACTACCCGAGCTCCAGCTTCGCGGACGCGCTGGCTGTACCACCACAGACCGTAGCTTCATGGGCCTATGAGCGCGGCTCAGTCGCTATCAAACCAAGGTAGGAGTTGAAGGAGAGGGCGGGTCACCTTCCGAAGGAAATATCGGTGATGGAGGGCCTAGTGTTTGCTTTTGGAAAGAAGTACAGAGGTTATTTTGCTTAGGGGGGGACACTGAAATATGTGGATATATTTCGCGACATAAACACAGCTGTAGAGTCTAACTTGTTGGGATTTTTGAGCCGTATGTTGATATGTAACCCCTCGCTAATTTACGTTAGCAAAACAGTCCCCTATCACGTCCGTGGACTGTAGCTAGTTAGAGAATAAAGTGTTTTTGTATCTGTATTATGACCTGACCAGGTGTGTATATTACTTTAATTGTATTAATGTATTTTCTCCACTCGTGGTTAATAGTTGAAACCAAAGCAAATTGGACTGTTAGCAGCCAGAGCTAGTTACTGTATGACAGTTCTGGAAAGTGTTTCGTGTCGCTCTGTGTAGATTCATACCATGGTTTTTGCTGCTTATTCATTGAGAATAAGTCAGTGAAACACTGAAGGGTCTTTTCACCAAACTTGGCGATTAATGGCTTATTTGTTCATTTTGTAGTGCTTTTTTTCTAAGCAAATTTGTTTTTCTAAATATATCAGGCTTGTTTCTTTTAAAAACGATCTAAGTATCATTGGTTTTTGGCTCCCACTGTTTAAACACCCAAGGAAGCCAGGTATATGATTTAGTTATCTACTTTATAGAATTCTGGGTTCTTTGAAGTCAGCTTATCAGCAAACAGTTGCAGGATTTCTGGCACTTTGTATTTGTTAAAGGAATCAGTAAAAAGCCAGAATAACCATAGTTAGGATCTTTCCATTCACAGATGTTTACCTTCTGGCTGAAGGACAGTACTTTAAATCTGGTTGAGTAGTTGATTTAATTATATTTGAGAATAAAGGAGTGTTTCTGTTGACTAACTGATGCAAATTTGTTTTAATCTTTTATTTGTGTAGCACATTTTGAAGCAAATTTGTAGAGTAATTTTTGCAAAAGCAAAAAAGACAAACAAAGGGTGATATTTTTAGAAAGAAACCAGACAAGAACTCAGATCAATCAGGTTCTTTCTCTTGGCAAACGGATAAAAACCTTTTGAAATTAGTACTTCCCACTGTTTGGAAACCTGCAGCAGACTTTGTCATTGGCTGCCAAACACACCAATAATGTCATATCTTGCAGCTATAGTTAGGCCCGTCACAATAACAAATGTTGCTGGCCAATAAATTATGCCAGAAGTTATTGCAATAACTGATAATATTGTTGTTTTAGACCGTATTCAAGTAATATAATGATAGTGGCATAATAACGCAAGGACACATTCTCAGAGATAAATGAACATTAAATTCTATATTTAACACTGTAACTGGAAGACATTTAAAATCTCCAAAATAAATAAGCAAGACAACAGAAACAACAAATAAAATTAATTTTGAAGTCTCTGTAGACAAAATAAACAAGTTGAGACCAATAATGCACAAGACACAAGACTTTTGTCATCCAATTTTTGGTAGAAAGAGAGAGACGAGAAAAACAAAAAATTATGCAAATGGAAATTATTGAGCTCATTTTAATTTATCATGTGATTAATTGATTTATTGCTTAGTGCGACAGGCTTAGCTATAGTAAGGATATTCAGTAGCTAGTTTTAATTATTTGTCGACAGAGACAAGTTGTAGATAAATTGTTTAACCCAGTTTGAAGAAAGCTAAGACGTCTGCATGTTTTCCTAAAATCTCAGTATTTTTGCAATGGGGCTCATCTTTATTCTGAAACTTATTTGAGAGTAAATGGAGAAACAGTAATTTATCTGATATAGGTGTAGACAGATATCTGCTACTCTTTACCAGTTGTGACTAAAGTCAGCCTTCAGAGGCTTGTGTCCTACATTAATTAGGTGATTCTAAACATACCTTAGTTAGAGAAATGTGTCATTAGCAGTATACGGCAAAACGTGACAGCAGGCTAAAGAGATAATTTGGTCATTTGAATCGGTGTTAGTGCATGGATGTATGCAGAACATCAACCCTTGAGGGCCGGAGTTGGGCATCCCTGTCTTGTGACGTGACCAAGAAATTATCTATATTACTGAAGTCTTGAGACGGAGCCAGAAATAAAACTTCAGCACTAAATTAATCAGACCTATTACGCTCCTGACTTAAAACTTTCCTAAAAATTCATTTTTATAGGGTGGCCAATTGAAATTTTGAATTCTCTGTCTGCTCAGCCTTCACAGGGTGGATCTGTGTTGCTTCTGAAAAATAAAAGCAATTGGAAAAATTAACTTTTTGTTTGTTTTGTGCACACAGTCCCAATTATGTTGCACCAAACCTCGATGGGGAGCTTCTCCAACAGCAAAGCTACACTACAACGCAGCAGCTCCCCACTTACACTACAGCACACATCCCAGCAGCTGCACGTGAGTTTTAGATTCTACAAGTTTTGTTCATAAGTGGGACCAGTCAGCTAAATGGCTAACATTATCGAAGGCCTCAATCTTTGAGGATGATTTTAATTTAAGTTAAATTTTTCTTCATTTTGATTGGTAGGCACACTTGAGTCAAGTGGTAATAATCCTGCGACCTCAATCATGAGCTTCCTGTCAGCCATGGAGTCAAGAAGTCTTCAGACTGGTCCTGTTAGTGCCTCTTTGCTTCCTCCTTTTAGACCACCATCTTGGACTACTGGTAAGAACGCAGAAAATGGAGTTTGTGTATAAACAAATCTAATCTGCTTGATGATTTTGGAAGTTGTTCTTTTTTGTAAGCTCACAAATTATGCACAATGTGTCTCTTTGCTTTGTGCATGCTGGGCTTATTACAAACTTTGATTTCTTCTTTGTAGGTGCCAACTCTTCCACCACAGAGCTGTATCTGACTGGTGCTCTGCCTTCCACAGCCAGTTTCCCCTCTCCTGCTGCTCTGTCCTCCTTTCAGCACACAGGTGCCTACCCACCCAGGAGCTATGCTGCCAACACATCCCTTACACTTCCAGATTCTGCCTTCAGCACTTCCACCAATGGGCTGTTTCCTCACCATGACCCACTGCTTAATCTTAAACCCAGCCAAGCTGTGATTCCCACTGCCCTGACCTTCAATCACCTCTCTACACCCTCTCTGGGCTCAGCTCTGCCTGTGCAGTCCTCCACTTACCGCTCAGCCCAGGAGTCAGCCCCCCACCTATTACAGCCCCAGTTTGGTCTTCTTCCTTCTGCTCTGCCCGCCACTCATGGTGCCTCACAGTCCTATGGGGCCACAATTTTCTCTGGCTCTATTGAAAGAGCTCTTCAGCGTGAATGTAGTGTAATAAAGCACCACCAGAGGCCTTCAAGTAGCCACATGCCCTCAGAGCACATGCCCAATTCAGAGGACTCCCTCCAGGGGTATTTTGGCTCTGGCAGTGAAACGGATATGTCTTACCAGCAGGACCCGTCTCGTCACACACCAGTGTCCTGCAGTCCGTCTTCAAGAACAGACTCCACTCAAGGAGTCAATGGGTCTCCACAATCTAAAAGCGACTGTGGAACACAACTGTACTCATCCACTTCTTTGCTGAAAAATAAAGACGCTTCTTCCCGACTGAATTCACATTCTGCTGGAGATGAAGAGAATCACACTCAGAACTTGAGAACAGGGTCTCCGGAGCGTTATTCTTCTCCTACTGAGAAGCAGAACTCTGTCATTGCTAATCAACAAGCGGTCCAGCTGTCTGGCCTAATGTCAGATAGTTTGTCTCAAAATTACATAGCTCCACAAACACAGTCACAGACCTCCCATTCCCCCTCAGAGAAACTCTCCTCACTTTACACTACTTTGCCATCCCACTCGAGTCACTGTGACAACGTGGCTCCCGTTAGTCAAGCTCTTATTTATACAACCACTCCTGGGCTGAACCAAGAGCAGATCCAGTACGGAGCCCAGGTTCAGAGATTCTGTCAAGAAAATTTCTCAGACAGCTTCTCCAGTGCCCACTCTCAGGGGCCCCCAAATCTGACGTTTACCTCTCAGCCGCAGGAGCAAGCTTCAGCAACACATTCTCAAAGTTACAACATGGGACAATCCCTCAATACTGTGTTCCAATCCACATGTGTGCAAAGTCTTCCTACGTCTAATTCTTTGGTGGATTATAGCCACATGCAGGACTCAGTGGCAGGTACAGCACATACCAGTGTGTCCCACCAACAGACACAGCCTCACAGTGTTTTATCCGTATCTTTGCCTACATACTCTTCACCTGCTCAACCCATACAGAATGACATAAGATCCTCCATACAAGAAACAGATCCAACATACGCCAAACAAAAGCTTGAAGAACTTCCATCCCAGGACATCGAGGCTCTACAGCAGGTGTCCATGGTCTCTGTTGCTGATAATGGCATGGCTTCTCACAACAATGTCATCTACGTGGTTTCAAAAATGGATGATCACAAACCACAGAGTGTTATACGAAGCAATTCTCGCTCTGACGAACAATTCTTGGGACTTGGCCATGCAAATTCGGCACAGGCAAAGGATGAACATGTAGGTTGCATGACCCAGCAGCAGGTTTGTTTAGGCAGTGCTGATGGTCATGAAGTTGCTAACTCAGAGGGTTCAAATACCTCTGTTTCATCACATGGACCTCTCAGTTCAGAGCATCTTAACCAACAACTCAGATCTCCTGAACCACACCAACAAAATCAGCAAACCCACTCTCAGTCCCAGGGTCAAATTCCAGCTACCCGCTCTCAGTTTATGTCAGTCCCCAGCTCTCAGGTGCTTCTTGAGCCCAATCAGATGATTCTGGTCCAGCAACCTCTTGTCCACCAAAGCCAGAACTCTTCAAAGCTAGCATCAATGCAGGGTGTCCAACCAGCCCAGTGTTTGGGTCCAGTTCACGTACAGTACCTCCAGATGGATCGAGGCCTGCTTTGCACAAATGTCTCTAATGAAAACCAGAGTCAGCAGACTGTGGTCATGTCTGAACCAAGCTCAGAATGCTCTTCCTCTAAACACCATTACAGCCAGACAGCAAGTCAGCAGCCAAATGATGGCAAGAACCAGTTTGCTCTTAACTCTATTTGCTTTCCAGACTCTATGCTCCTGGCAGATGAAAGAAATATTTTGTCAAATGTTGATGACATCTTGGCTGCCACTGTGGCGGCTTGTGGTGTCACACCTCAAGATTTTGTCAAAGCTGCATCGTCCACTGAGGCTGAAATGACTGCAAGGGCAAGTCCCGTTGATTCCAAAGGTCAGCTCCTGACTGTGGATATAAGCCAGATGTCGCCCAGTTTTTCCTCATCACAACATCCTGCCATCACCAACACTCACTGCCAAACTATCAGCATGACACTAAATGGTGCTCAGATGGCTACAGACAGCCAAGATCAGGTTGCTCGCCACAACAGCAACATTAATCTTGTCATGAATGGAGATGGAATGACCTCTGAGAGTGGCTACCACTCAGCCAGACAGGTGTTTAACTCTCCAGGTGTCCACAATGGAGTTCAAGAGACTACAAAATGTGCAGAAACACAAGGATGTCCAGGTAGTGATGACTCACCAAAAAAGAAAGCACGCTCCAAGTCCTTAACCAAACCGGGGAGTTCTGAGGACAGTGAGGGACTGACTAGACCGGCTAAGCGCAGTGGACCAACTAAGCGTCAAAACTCACGGGGCAGTGATGCCACTCCTCCGTCTGCCTCAAGTAGCACACAGGACAGTTGTCCTCAGCATGAAAGAATCAGGCAGAAGATCCGTGAAGTGGAAGAGAAGCAGCCAGAGGTCAAAACTGGCTTCCTTGGCTCCTTCCTAGACTTTATCAAATCTGGCCCCAAACAGCAGTACTCCCCAAGCTCTACAAGAAGTAGCAGTCGTCCAAGAAAACCATCCTCCTCCTCCAAACCGTGCACTTTGCCTCCTTTGCCACCCAAAGTGCCCACTCTTCCTGGACCGTTGCTTCCCCAGAAGAATCCAGGTTTGAGCTCCCAGCAGAAACGTCTGGAAGAGGATCTACACAAGAACCTGGAGACGTTGCCATCGTTCAGCTCAGACGAAGAGGAGAGTACTGGGAAGAATCAAGCTCTGAGGAACAGCATCAGCTCAGCTCTCTCAGCTCTGGATGAGACTTCAGATCGGAAAACAACTATGGGTAATGGCATCCTACCTAAACTTGACTATTCAGCTTATATTGAAATCTCTCATGCTGTTTTATCTGTAATGGAAAATTGTTTTTTATCACAGACAGGAAAAGCTTTGCACAAATTTGCTAAAACTCTTGATTGACTCATTAATTCAAAAATAAGTTAACTCCTCATTATTATTATTATTATTATTATACCTTTCTGTTCCCTCTTCAGATAACCAAATTCAGGTTACAGTGATGAAGCCTGTCCAGCTTCCCACCATCCCTCTCACAATCACCCAGATTTACCTGCCACCGGTATCCGCCCCTGCTGTGGTGACCCCTGCGCCAACCACAGTCTCAGGAGAGAAGGAGTTTATGACCAAAGAGAAATCAAAAGAGACGACGTCAGGCGAGTTAGCTGTGCAGCTTATGAGCGTGGCCCTGGAGGGGCTGACTGACGATGAGCCGTCTGACAGCGGGGGAGAAGGGATGTATCGAGAGAGAGACGAGTTTGTCATCAGGAATGAGGACATTGAAACCTTTAAGGTATTTGAAGTTTAACAGCGAGAGTCAGAGTTGTGCTTCTGCTCCTTTAGTATTACAAACTATGCATGTGACTCCTGCCTGCCTCTCTGTTTAATAACTCTCATCAGAGATCTGGCATCCAAAAAACTGGTCTCCACAAACTTAAGAGGCATCCAGACACCATGCTGGACCTTTGACCAATCCGGTGCTGACTAAACACCAGCTATATCTGGTGGAATTTATAAAATCATAAACAGAGAATATTTAAGAAAATGTATTACATTCACCTTCTCCCAGTTAATGCATAAACTGCGAAGATTTGTTGTGTTATAGCACATTAGATCACAGCATTGACACACCCCTGATAGCACAGAATAGTTTAGATCATGTGGAAAAAAATTAGGTCATATGATTTCAAAACTTGTTCCACTCTTTTTGTGACAAATATCCAGTATAATTCAACAGAAAAACTAACAAATCTGCTATGGAGAAAAAAATTAAAAGTTACACTAACAAGATTGCGTAAGTGTGTTTAAGCTTCATCTTTTATTGTTGTTTGGTGCGAGTCTATCAGCCACCCACATTTTGGCTAGTCTACCTTGATAAAGTTCTTTTAGTCATCATGGCTTCAGCTACGTGTTCGTACACCAAAAGCTTATCTAAGGTTAATGAGATTCAATTAATTACATGTCATAATTTAATTTGCTGTGAAGTCTTGAAGTCCCTCTTCTTTTACATCTTTTGCACGACTTCAGGCCACAATGAGGGCAGGAGTGGAGCCTCCAGCTATTTGGAAGGTCCAGAAAGCACTGCTGCAGAAATTTGTGCCTGAGCTGAAAGATGGGAAGAGAGTGTTTTCTGCCACAAACAGTGTGAGTTAAATCTGTCTCTGGATGCACGAGGATTCAAATACTCTGTCTCCTCTCAACATGTGACCCTTTTTCCTTGGCATTGCAGTACCTTGGATACTTTGGTGATGCAAAGACGATGTACAAGAGAGTGTATGTGAAATTTCTGGAAACGGTTAACAAAAGGGAGTACGTGAGAGTTTGTAGTCGGAAACCACGCAGCAAGCCTATGAGTTCGCTAAAGTAAGTTGATAAATCTAATATCATACATTTGTTAGAGTGACTTTTCAGTTGTGTAACTTCTCTCTTTCTTTCTCTCTCTCTGTCTGTCTCACAGGGCTATTCAGATGAAAGCTTTGCTGGGCCTGACAGATCCACCTTCAGCAGCTCCCCAGAACCATAAGCCCCGCCCCAAACAAGTGAAGCCACGTGCAGAACCGCCGCCCAAGAAGAGGAAGAAATGGAAGGAGGAGTTTTCACCCACCCTCTCAGGATCATCTGCAGAAGAAGGTACTGAGGAGGATTTGAGAAAATACTTTTGTTTTACAGAAATATTTGGATTTCTCATTTAACTTTAACTTGAATCTGTATTCGTCTACTTCTCTTTGCTGTTTCCTGAATTTTTCTGTCTCTGTTACACTTCAGAGTTAAACCCTCCAGTTGCTTCAAGGCTCCTCAACACACGTACTACGAAAGAGACTTTCAAAAGCTTTGTTGAGCTTCTAATTAGTGTTGCTTTGGATGAAGATGTGATGGCAGCACTGGAGAGGGCAAATGGTTTGTGATCTACATTTCCAATGTCATCTGACTACTCTGAGTTGGGGTTTAGAGCATTGTTCATGTTTTTTACAACAGATGAGTTGCTTCTGCCGCATATGAAGAAAGTAGATGGGATAATCACTGATATCAGGAAACGCTTGCTTAACAAACTGCACATAGGGCAGGTCTTAAAGGTGAGTTTTTCTATTAACCTTACACATCTGCCTTAGTGAACAAAGCTAAAAGGCACATATACAAACCTGTTTTGTTTTTTTAACTTAGCTGAGCTATTTTTTTTATTGTTGTTTTCCAGACAGCTCTAGACAGCTTCCCGGAGATCTCAGTGGTGACTGAGCTGAAGAAGGATGGGGAAACCCCAGCCTTTAAGGTACGTCTCAGTGGGAGGGCTTACAACAAGAAGACGATGAAGTCCTACAAGTTGCCAAACAAAGTGCCTCAGGTATGTTCATCCTTTATCAGAATGTTTTATTACGTGATTTGTCCAGGAGAGGGCGCAGCGTCATCAGTTGTCCTTCTGCATTCCTGTCCTCCAACCCTTCTTCATAATAAGACGCTTTTGACATCTCAGGTGTAAGAGTGGTGTACTAATACTATTGCTTGTGCACCTTTTGTTCTTCCACTCAATTTTCCATTAATATGCATATAAATAACAGTGTGAGTTTTGTTTTTGCCGTCAACGTTTTGATTTATCCTTGTTATGGAAGGTGTTAATAACGCTTTGCCCAAAAGATGGTGCAGGCTAAACACTGTAGTAACATTTGTGTATTAAGAACCCTTTTCCTATTGTTGGTTTATGATATTCTTAATTTCTAAAAAAGTAGAATATCAATGTTTCATTAGCTGCAAGCCAAAGTTATCAAAATTTAAGAAAATTATTGAAATGTGACACACTAAATGTAAGGAACCTCAATGAGTTTCAGTTTTAAACAGATTTTTAAAAAATGGATATGTATTTGATAACTGCTTTTAATAACATTGTAATCATCCAGGAATTCCTAAGTTTTGAGTCGTGAATTTGTTTCTGTTCTAGATTATGTAATACAGAAGCCAATATTTTCCTACTTTTGCTCTGTATTGTTCTCCTTACATCATCTTTTCCCCTTCTAGGAGTATACAGTGGAGCAGCAGAAAACCCAGTGGTTCTCTCTGTACCACTCTTTGCAGCATTACAAATACCACACATACCTCATGTGTAAGGACGAGGTGAGGAATCGCTTACAGTTTCTGCTTGTTGCTAAATTTGTTTATTATTGTGCGATTTTGATCTAACCGATACAAATTGATCTGGAGACATTTCCTGCATGCTGCTCCTCAGAGTCTGTTTGTGTCTGTCGTCTAGATTGCATCGCTGCGGGTGCGGGCTGGCAACCTGGGGCAGGAGGAGACCGTCCAAAAGTGCCTGGAGAACGGAGCCTGGGTGGACGGGCTCTTTGATCGCTTTGGAGAGCTAATCAGTCAAGTGCAGCAGGTCTGCAGATGATTTAGCCTTGGCAGTCTTGACTTAAAAAGAAGTACAAGGGGAAGCTACTGCAAAGTTCGTCGCTTAAACTCAAATGGATGCCTTGAAGTCACAGCAGCAGAGACTGAGTGTGGAGTGGATTCCCCTCTAGCCACAGAGATGTCAGGAGCTATAACTTGATCAACAAAAGACTTTGTTTCGGGAGGCACTTCGGAACAATTCCACGTAGTGCGACTCCTTTTCTTTGTACGTTTTTATAGTTTTAAAAGCCATGTTTTTATGAGCCTTTTTTTTAATAGGTTTCTATTGGCTTTTCTACGCTCCTTTATTTTTGGCTAAATGCCATATGATAACCCTTAATTGTGTTCTAGATAGAAAACAATTGATAGAGGAAGTAGAGTGGGACAAATAAAAGGCAGAAATCTGATTAAGTACCATTTTAACAAGCCTCCATCAATCATTTAAGTAGGCTTACATACAGAGTTGATATATTGTACAAAATTGAGTATATATAAAGTATTACTGTAGTTCATACTGTTAGATAAACATCCATTGTTTAATGGAGTGCCAACTTCTCCATGTCCAATGTACATTTTGTGGAAAGAAAAGCGAGAGGTGAGACCTGCAGCCGTTCTCTTGTGGAGCTGAGCGACTGCAAACGATGCGTGTCTAACTTTAATGCATCGGACGCCTTTTCCCCCTCCTGAGATGCGTTTTAATGGAAACAGCACCAGCTACTGGTTTCCTCTAACAGAAATACCTTGAATTACCTTGAATTATTTCAAGGTAAAATGAAATAACTGGTAGTTGTCTTTATATTGTTTTATATACAAAGCCCACATTTTATGACAAATATATATTTTTCACAGAAGCAATTGTTATTCTTAGGAGACATTGTTTTTTTTTCATTGTCTTTTTTTACATTTCTCCTCACAAATGAATGTGAGGCAGAAATGTTGCTATCACTAATTCTCGTTGCTTGCAGATGCAGTTTATAAATAAAATGGCACATATGCTAAATGTGTTTTGGTGTGTTTCGCACTGTGCAAGCAAGGCTTACTTCTTAAAGTCTAGGGAAAATGTTATATTTGTTACCAGATTACATAACGGAGTACAGCATCTTTCATACAAGGTAAAGATGTGTTAACATATTGAGGTTAAGTAATCTCTCACTACAGTAGCATATTTTCATGTTGAACCGTCTAGAAAAAAATCTGCGTTTGATTTTTTTTTTTTTTTTGATTGTCCTTCCGAAATATTTATGCAAAATCTTTGTCATTCATAACGACCCCTGTACAATAAATGGAACCTAATCATTTTGTAATTCATACTACACCGTTTCTGTTGACAAGAGTGTCTAATAACTTCAATCCTTGACATGTTTGTTTTTCTGGGCTTTAAAAGTTTGTCTTAGTCCCTCTGTAAGATAGAAAGGACCACAAGCCATTTAAGTAAGGCAGAGGTCTGTTTTTTACCTTTACCGGTTGCCACTCATATACTAGTATATACTAGTATCAGTTCTGATTCAAATCAGCGCTGATAAAAATACTAGCATCCCTGAAGACAATTTAGAGCAAACAGTTAATCGAATGTGGATGGTTTTAGATTGTGAGAGGAGGAATCACTCATACACAAGAACACACAAACTCCGTGGAGGAAGATGAAACTAGCAGCTTCTCATTGTCGCCGTCATGTTGCACCATGATCAGGTCAGAGGACAATAATGAAAACAAATCAATGAATCTCAATTTTAGGAAACTGTGACGTCTTGGTGTCGCAAAGTCTTCGTAACAGCTGCTTGTTTGGAGATGATGCCAGTAAAACTTTTTGTTTTCTTTTCTGTAGTCTTTAGGTACTTTTAGAGTGGTTCACTTGAACCCTGGGGTACCAGAAAATGGGTCCTCATTGTGTTTTTCATATGGTGATGATTCAAATTATGACTAAATCAATATAGAAATGTGAAAACAGACTCATCTTTCTCCTGATTCTTTGCAGTACAAAGCTAAAAAAAATCCTCCGAGCTAAAGAGGACGACACATTTGACCGGGGCGCAGACTCTGGACAATCTAGCAACATTGTGCAAAGAGGAACGCTCAAAAATCCAAATCAGTGCTGATAAAAGTGTGAAATGGAATAGGATAAAGAGCATTCTACTAACGAAAGAGCGTCTCTAAAGTTGTTGCAGGTGATTTGTAAAAATAAACAATTTTTATAATCTGGGTGTTTTCTCCACAGGAAACACAGAGTGTCAGTAAATATGTTGTGTTTTATATATATGAATTTATCAGATGATTAAAAGTAAACACAAGATTAGACTACCTTAACAATTGAACAGCAATGAAGTGGTTTTAATTCACATGCAGTAATAAAACTGTCATTCCTCTGTGTCAGCAGGAATATACTAGAAAATTTACACACCACTGATCCTCTTTTGGGAGTGAGAACTCTTGGAAATGGAGATTCTAAGTATAGTCGACTGTGGTGTAAACAATTTCATTAGAACTGTTTTACCCAGAAAATCGTAGTGAGTTGTACTTTTTTTTTTGCAAACGCTTTGGCACTTGGTTTAAAAAACTGTGTCAGCAATACGTTATTCTTGTTTTGCCTTTGTAGCTCAGTCCACAGGGGTCAGTTAAAGTTAAACTTTACCAAATTGTTGAGTGTTTTCATGCAAATGTTGGCTTACATTCTTCAATGGGGCACAGCAAGGAGAGAAAGCAACAGCGACGCTCGCCCACCAAACTCTCATAACCCAACAGCGACCGGCTGGCGGACCAAAAGGGTCTCGGGGCTGTTGAATAAAATGTGACGGAGAAGCAACAATGCAGGGGGGAAAAAATTACTGGCGATCCACAAAACACAAAAGTGCTTCTGTGGTGCAGTTACAGCACTGTCCTCTGTCCATTAGAGCCGGACAGTGGAATGGGGGTGGAGGATAGTCCAGTTAGGCATGCACTTTGGATTCCAGCCGGGGCACAACTGGAAGGGATGGACTCCAAGAGTCTGCTCTCCAGATGAAAATCATATGAATTGCTAATGCCTTGTATCATTCCATATGTGGGAGTCAGACTGAGGGGACTGTGTGACGATGTGAGGAGGGCACAGAAACACGATTGCTCTCTGTTGCATTGGACTGAAAAACATTCTTGGCTTTTAAAATTTCTCTTCATGAGACATTATCTGCTGAGTGATGATGTAGTTTTATGTTTCATCATGTGTGGAAACGCACTGAAAGTTTTACTTCTTCGTAAAACATTCTTTGCTATGCAAGACTTAGACCTGTAGTTACATTGTTATTACATGCCTTTAAATGTCAGATTGGTTTCTACAAATCAGATTCTGCTGATAGCTTCAACATAATATTTTCTTAAATAACATAGGGTACACATACACACACACACACACATATATATATACTCTTTTGATCATGAAGAGAAATTAAATGTTGAAAATAATGTTATTAAAAAGATATTGTAGATGGTGATGGCTGTGGGCAGGAAAGGTCTCCTGTAGCTGTCTGTACTACAACGAATTTGAAGAAGTCTCTGACTGAAGACACCCCTTCAACGTTTCTACACTTTAACACCTTACAAGCACAACATAGCTGAGTTTTTCCACAATGAAACATGGTCTTGAGTCTTGACAGTGTCATGATGTTGGAGTTTCTGGGAATATGGACGGATTATTAGAGGCTTCAAAAGACTGTGGCCTGTTGTTCACCTTGCAACAGGTCAAAGATTTGTTGACTTACAGGGAGCACTACAATAAAATGGCTCAGGTGAAAGCATTTTTATGTGTTAGAAAGGTCCAGTCAAAGTCCAGATATAAGTGCATATCTGTGTAAAGGTTGTGACAAGACTTAAAGACTCTTGTCACAACGAATGCTTTTCATTCGTTCCAAATGAGTTAGATTTATTGTCCTGCGAATGGGCAAAACCAAAATGACAGTCTGAATGTGTAATTACTTTTTAAGGCCTTGCACTTTGCATTTGAATGCCACCTTCTGAAGAACATTCCCCAGGATATTCGTCATCATCTTCGTTTCATGCAGAATTTCATGACTAATAAGCAGGAGAAACAAAAGGAAGGATGCAAAGCCTCCCAGGCACATTGAACGCAGCAGGTGGAGACGCTTTGTGTCAAGTTTACAAAACACCAGCATATCACGCAGCAGCACATTCGGATGAGGAGCCGGCAAACCAGTTCAACCCTCAGCTTGAGATTCCCGGCACTGACTGGGTTACATTTCCTCCAGTATGTGTAAACAATAGAAATATGCAGCAACAGAAAAGGCTGAGGCATCCTACTTGCTCTGTACAGCAACACAGCATATGCAGGTTTTATAGGACTTTACTCTTTACACATCGAGTTAGATGTTTACAACTAACCATTAACAGTTTTTATCTTTACGAGTGTATATATTTCCTCTACTGGCTTTGACAATATCTCTGATGTATTCTGTTGTTCCCTTTGTTTCCATGAGAAAATATGAGAGCTTCTCGCTCCCATAAAATAATGTTTCCGTTTTTCCTGTTCTCATTCTAGATAAAACCTTCTAATCACAGCAACACATTAATTAGAAAAATTCTTCATTTGTAACACATTTGAAATGCAATTTGCGTGATTAGATGCCAGCAGTTTGATCCTCTTCAAAGAGGTAAAAGATTACAAAAAATGGTATAATAGTATTATTAAATCACACTTTAATTGGTAACGCACCTTAAAGTGTTGTGGATAACACTGTAAGGATTGAAAACAGTACCTTCCTCCCTATCTAGGAGACACAAAGACATGTTACCAAGGTCAATATGCGCTACAGGGTCAACTGTGACAAAAAAGTCAGCACAACTGTTGAGGAGAAAACATCGCCGTGGCCCCCATGTTTACAAAAAACAGTGAAGAAGACAAAACATACGGACACAAAATACAATTTGACTTTTCGTAAAACTAATAAAATATTTAGTGGAAAATAAAAATGATAAATAATCCAACAACTAAATAAAAGTATGTCTCATTTATGACAATTAGAATATTTAAAAACCTAATACCAGAAACCTGGTTAATGTTTTTACAGCAGAGTTTTGAAGCAGTTTCAATTGGGATTTTTTTTGTTTTGTTTTTTTAACTAGAGAAAAGAGCATCACAACAATCCAATACAACTGCATTGCTGGCATTAGCTTAGAAAAACCATGTCTGACATTATGTAAATATTTTTCTGATGAATAAATCCAGTTTTTTTTATTTAAAGTGTCTCTTGACCCTGAAGCTGGACCTCAAAATGACTCCTGTTCATTTCCCCGAGCGTCAGGCTTTACTTTCTCTCTGAGTTTCAGAATCCGTCATTGGGATGGAATTATAATCTAGCTTGCGTTTTCAGGACAGGCAGCAATATGAAGCTGTTAGTCATAGGAATGAAGTGGCAAAAGCCTGATTAACAAATTGTCAATTCACTGACAAGGCACGAAGGCAGGCGTATTAAAATCCAACATGTTCAACATGATCATGGAATGAAAGACGGCTCAATGTTCATTCTTCTGTGAAAATGCCTAAAGGATTGTGATCTAACCAGTTTGTCGCTGTTGCATGCCTCACCCTTTACAACTCATTCCCCCCTGATAAGAGCTTCAGTCTCCCTGAGGAACACCGTCCTTACAGCTCCATCTTACTGCTGCGTCTAAAGATTTCCAGGCAATGAAATAAATCCAGATCTTGAGTTTTCTCAGCCCATGTCACCTGAAACATAGAGGGCATCAACACATAGCATTGTCACCTGAGACATCTTCAGTCACATGCTCCAAACCTCTGTGACGCACATACACCTGTAGTTGCTTTGGCTGAAGGAGGAAAGAAAAAAAAAATCCAACATGTCTTGTGTCCATTTTGTGTTTTACAGTTTGAATCTGAAACTGCTTGACTGTGTTTGTTTGTTTATTTATTTTTTTACCTCTGATGGATCCACTGGTTAGGACCTTCTTATTTAAAGGTGTAACCTGGTCAAATGTGTTCCCATAATTGGAGGTGTGACTTTGTGAAAAGCTATGAAAAATCCGACTGGATTTTTTTTTTTTTTTTGTATTTCCTCATTAGTGTTATTCTTTTTTAGCACAATAAAGCCTAAATTATTAGGCTTTATTATTAGGCCTAATAAAGCCTAATAAATAGGCTTTATTTATTAGGCCTATTAGGCCAATATTAGGCTTTATTGTGCCTAATAAATAGGCTTTATTAGGCACAATAAAGCCTGTTAGAAGACAGGGGACGTGATTGTAACTCATCTGTAACAAATAAATACAATTCTTCAAGCTGTTATAGTAGAAATGCCCTCTTTAATTTATTATTATAAATTTTTTACCATAGTTTCAACTCTGATAGAAGACTCCAAAATGAAGAAACAATCGCAGTAATGCTCCTTTTGTTAGATTTCTGGGAGTCAGTGGGACGGCTCATTGCTGGGTCGGGGAGTGAGAGCGACATAAATAATACATGATAGAGTTGAGGGAGGGAGGAGCAACAGTTTCGGCGCTGTCTGCTGGCGGCTCCTTGCGTCACCTTTTGATTTGGAAAGCGCAGGGACATGGTGCGGATGGATGGCTGTCCACACGGCCACAAGAGGACCAGGTAATCGCGATTTATTGATTTTGATTATGAAACATTATTGGGGTTTTTTATTTTATTTTTATTCATTATTTCGTTGGTCTTTTTCTAATGGAACACGGTGACTGATTGTTTAATAAACTGTTGCTGCGTAAAAACGAAGATTTTGTCGAATCATTTTACGCACAATAATCTCAGTCGCTCTTGACTCCTCTCACATAACGTTACTCTGTTTGTAATCAACTTGGACAAATTACTGGTAACTGAGCAGAATAAACGGATTTATCTCAATAAGCATTTTTTTCTTCAGTTTTCAAAAGTTTACATGGGAAAAGTATTTTAGTAAGGCTTTACATCGAATGGAAATATTTATGTGTATTTTTGCGTTTATCTAATAATCAAAACGCCTTTCATAAGTACTCAGTTTTTATAAGTGGTCCGTTTGACATTTGCTCTGTGCAGACTCAGCAGTCTCAGTCTGCGGCGTGTTTGTGTCACAACATGACTACAAAAAGATGATTTAGCATAACACGCCACACAGGATATGAGGGTTTAAATTCATGAGTGCCAATAACCCACCGAGGTTCAAGCTGCGCCCTGAAGCCAGATCGGTTAATCTGACTGGTCTTAACTTGCAGATGGAATGACGATATTATCTTCCACCAGCTGTGATTTGACTGTGCCACGCTGCGTCTTCATCGGCCGGATTTGTCCCTTTCTTATTCTCCGCTTAGTGTTTAACAGTCGCAATGCATCGAGTTAAAGCAACAGCGAAAAAAAGGTCACCCATGTGGGAACGACGCCGCTCCCTGTGCGATTATTTACCTCCGCTGATGTGTGCAAACACATGGCGCGATGTTGTGCATTGGATGAAAGGTTGGGCCATTTTGCCCATCCCAGCTCAGTCTGCTCGGATTTTTCCTGTTTCTTTTTTCTTTTTTTTCCACGGACACAGAAAAGAAGTCATAACTGTGAAGAGAAACTGGTTTCGACTGTGCAAACTGAGCTTAGTCTCAAACTGGAGCAAAAAAACAAAAACAAAAAAAAAACTAGAGGTGACAGAGCTCAGCAGAGTTCCCAGGATTGTTTTGACCAACTTGACCTGCTCCAATGTTTTACTGATAACAACGTGAAAAAGTTTTGCCCTTTCACATATCTCTTTATGTTTTTGTTTATTGTCACACTTAAAAGTTGCAAATGATGAAGTTTATTTTAATATTAATAACCTTGAATGAGTAAAAAAAAAAATACTTTAAATGACTATATTGATTGCATAAAAAGAAATTCAAACCAAAAAAGAAAATGCATCTCCTCTCTATCTTTAATTACTGATTGGCATGACTTACAACACTACAAGAGTGCATCAATAACTGATCCAGCAGGTCACAAAAATAAACTTTTTCACTACAGCAATGTTTAAGGGGCATTTTGTTTTTTGCAATTTTGGTTTTGATCATTTGAATAGCTGTTTTTTTTCCTCTTCTTTTAAACACTAGATACTCACCTCTAAACTGCCTTCTGTATTTTATCAGGTAATGTTTGATGTGAAATCATCTGAAACATTGATGTATGACAAAAAGCACACATTAATGCTTTTTGCTGTAACAGGGTGATTTTTTCCACAGCACTGTGCTTTTTAACAAGCCTTTTCAGGTATTAATAACAACCAGATTTATAACCACGTACTGTAATCTTCAGACCCCCAGTTGGTCTTCCCTTAGAGTCTTTTCTGATTTTCTCCACCACAACCTAGACAGTTCAGTTTGAGTTTCTTTCACTCATCTTAACACCGTTCTGTTGGGTTCAGATTTAGTTTTCTAATGCGAACTGTTGCAAAGTGTCCTCCCTTGAACAGCTGCTGCAGTCCAAAATGTTCTTTCCTAATATGCAAATCCTCAGTCCAGGACCGTTTCCTCTCCCCAGAGGGAGACACAGTTTGATGCAGATTTATCTCATTAATCAGCAGATCACCCACAATCCCCATCCTCTGCACCTTTGATACGGGAACATCTGCTTTTCCTGCTGCACTGTTCCAGGGGTCTTTCTTCTGTCTTCAAGTTTCACAGATGGGTCTGTAATTGCATTTGTCAGGCTGTGTTATCAAAACACACAGTCTGTCAGAGCCTGATTTATGTCCTCGCCGAGCCCCTCACATCCCTCCCTAACATTTGCTCAGTAGGCTTTAAACGCTTCCTGTTGTGAGATGCTAAGATCTCACCGAGGCCTGCCCTGCTTTCTTTTTACAGATCTGAGTCCCGAGGGATGACACGAGTCGCTTTTCCACCACGGCTCACAAATTACATAATACTGAACATATATCTGAATCGTATACTGATTGGTGTTCTTGAGGTAGCAGCAGCGCAGCAACAAGGACACACTCTACTATTTGTTTTTTAAGGCTTTTACCGTGAGGTGAGCGTTTAATCTTGAATGGAACTATGATTTCAATCTCATGTTGACCAAAAAAAAAAAAAAAGGCTATTACACATTAGTGAGATAGACTCTGTTACTTAACTTTCATCCTGATTCTGCACACCCACATGCAGGAACTCAGGGGAAAGGGAGCGTGTAGGGTAGAGACAGAGGAAAACACAGTTCCTGGGTTTTCTGAGAATTTGGCTCAAACAGAGCAGAACAAACTAACTGAGGGATAAAAAGTAAGTCACAAAACAGACTTGACCTCTGGAACGCCAAAGAGAAACTAATTCAGACATTCATTCAATTTGTTCTATTGTTCAGAGATTTTGCACTGAAGTAACTTCATGTTATTTCATCCTCCCTCTAAGAGTCAGAATGTCTTTTTAATATCTTAAAAAGATCTTAATCAGTGGTCTTTTAGAGTTCTCTCTTTGTTGTTTAGCTGATTTCTTCTGTCATTTTCCATCCAGTTATTTTACTTGAGAGAGCCATCATGTTGTCTAACGTGTCCTTTTTAACATCGTTTGACAAATAAAAATCGAAATAGTGCAGCAGGGGGAGGTGGAAATTTGTGGAGATGTTCAAATTAGGGTTAGGTTTTTAAAAAAAAAAATATATATATATATAAGCTTTGAACATTTCACAGAGCTCTGTTCAACCCATCATTTGAAAATTAACAAGCACAGCACAGCCGCAAATCTGCCAACGCACGGTCGCCTTACACTGACTGGAATAAGTGCTTTATTCGGGACCAGTGCAGATAATTCTTACTTTGGAGGAGCTGCAGAGAAACACACATTGGGTGTAAGAATCACTTGTGTAAACATTTTACCAGGAGTAGTTTAGAGTAAATCAACAATAAATTACAAATGGGTGTCTTGTTTTTAAATTCGGTGAAACTTTTTTTGTACAAAGAAGCAGCGTAAGCCTCTGGTAGCTACTTCATCTCATGTCAATGGATTTAACTGTGCTACAGCTGTGATTATTCAACATGATACGTTTTTAGTTATTTTCCGCCATTTTGTCTAACATAAAAGTTTGCTTGTCTCAACTTGCTAGAAATTCAAGGGACTGAGGAAGTTTTGTGGTTGTGTGTGTTTTTATTTAATTTCATGCACACGATAAGCTGTAAAACTTGCAGCACAGAAACATTTTCCAGAGCGTCCAGACTGCTTTCATCCTTCAGCTTTTCACGGCAGGTTTCGCAGCTTATCTTTTTTACATCTCTGGCAGTCCCTCATATTTTCCGTCTTCTTTTGTTTTCCCCATCAGAACAAAGCATGGCTGGGAAGCCTTTTCGGGCCACCTACATCTGGAACAGCATCATTTCCAATCTCCAAAGTCAAGTCGAGGTGAAGCACAGGCGCCACAACCTGAAGTCGTACCATGACTGCTTCCTGGGCTCAGAAGCTGTGGATGTGGTTCTGTCGCACATCACCCTCAGCCGCTTCTTTGGCGATGAGGCGGTGCCTCGACACAAGGCCGTCCGTCTCTGTCAGGTCCTCATGGACTCTAAGGTGTTTGAGCCAGTTGGGGGTAAAGTGTTTGGAAAGGAGAAGAAAAGAGACAAGTTTGAGGACAGCAGCGTCAGTTTGTACAGGTTCCTGGGTCCAGTAACCAGCTCCTCCTTAGCTCTGACCAATACCAACTCTCAGTCCACTGGTGCCATCAAGAGTGGCTATGGCTCGCCGAACATGAACATGAGCAGCTGCTCACTAACAAGCGAAAGGTATGGAATCATATTGTAACATCTTATATGTACAAAAAAGAAAAAAATAAGCTAAAAAACAGTCCAGGACTCAAGCTTTATTTGTAATATAAAATAAAGAAGCTAAATAAAATGACTGGTAAACTACAAAATACCAGCAAGGACAAAACACTGCTCAAATGTGGTACAAAAAAAAAAAACTACAAAAATGTAAAAACACAAAGAAAGAAGATTAATAACACTTTCATGAAACGTCAAAACTCAGTAGGAAAAAAATCTATTACAAAAACAAAGCAAAATCTGTGGTTGTGAGTAATGAGACATTATGAAACATGTTTGGTTTTATCTGGACGTGTAGGAAGGCAATTGGCAGGAAATTAAGAAAGTAAAATAAACAGTGATGGGTGATTTCAACTTACAAAAATATACTTTAAACTATCATCCTGCCTAATGAGTAGTGTGAGATATTCTGCAGTCTCTGCCTCTGGAATGAATGGCCGATAAAACAGATACAGTATTCGTGGAAAAAATCAAGACTTCACGAGACAAAGTTTATTATCCTTTTTATACAAGCAATACATACTTCATTTATTGAAAACCAATTCCTGTAAACCACCATGTGAATGAAAGACAGGTATAAGGAAGCTTTTATTTATTTTTTTGCTGTATTGATTGTGTCTGTTCCTGTAACGAGTCTCTGAATCACGTCCATTGATTGCTCTCTTTATGTAACCTATCAGCCAAGGGGTCCCAAGCTACTCCACCCACTCCCCGGTAAAGAGAGAGAAGCTGCTGGAGGAAGTGCTGGGGAACCTGAACCTCAGCGCCACCATCACCCCACAGATGAGCCACCTCGGCCTCTCGCAGGAGTGTAAGCTTCTGTCCTGACCAACCAGACACCCAAGCGTGTCGTAAAACAGACCAGTCTAAATGTTTTCATCTGTCAACACTGTAAAACTGCTGATTGCTGCTGCTTGTAAAACTGCTGTTTGGCTTTGGCAGGTTTGTATGAAGTGTGGCACCAGCAGGCGGTGTCCAGGCTGCTGCAGCTCATAGAGCTCCCCCTGCTGGAGAGCTTGTTAGAAGGCGAGGTCGCTTCACGATCCTCTCTGCATGGCATGGACAGCGACCCAGATCTGCTGTGTCCAACAAGCTACCTGGACAGAGAAGTTCTGAAAGCTTTCAGTGAAGCACAGTAAGTCCTAACTGTGACTTGTGGAAAGGTCACCCTTTTATTGGAATTTTCTCGACTTATAGTTATAATCTATGAGCTTCTAAAACTACTTCCCAGATCGAAAGCCTAAAATAATTACCCTTTGATGAGAAATCATGTCAAAATCAGAAGAAATTTATTTTTCCTTATTTTTATCATGAGTCACAACTGAACCTATAACTGGCCTGAAATCCTTCACGTCTAAGGCTGTGATTATAGTACAATTACACACAGTGGGATAAGTAGATTAGGAGCCATATGCAAAAACTGCAGTGTCCACAGTTAAACTCTAAGCCACCTGGGCAAGTCGCATCAACTGTCTTTACATCTTGTTTCTATGTCTGGTACTTAAATAAGAAAAAAAAAATTGTGTACTAAAGTACAAGAAATAAAATCAATGTATAAAACTAATTCCTCCCCTTCCCTCTGCCTCAGGGCTGATGAGTGGATGTCAGTGGCGGTGGACTGTCTGGAGTTTCTGCCTGATGAGCTGGTGGTGGAAGTCAGTCGAGGTTTGGCTGCTTGTGCGGATGACCTTGTTCAGTGCAAGAGGTTGCTTTACCAGGTCCTGGTCAGGCATTACGGACAGACGCAGCGGCCACCTCTACTTAACAACTATATCTTTGATATCCACTCGGGGATCTCAGAACTACTTGGTAAGCAGTCTTTTTTTTTCAGTTCCTACCTTTCAAAATCATTTTTAATGTTGTGTCAGAGAAAGTGCCTGATGGTCAACTGGCTAAAAGAAGATTTCTATACTACTTACTTCCTTTACAAGAAAAGCATAATCCATAATAATTGTGTGGAAACTAAAGCAGCTCAGTTCAACAGCAGCAGGAATTATTCCCTGTCTGTTTTTGGATCATCATGGATCATTTCCTAGTGTCGAAGCGATGACTATTTTCAGTCAGTTTAAAGTTTATAATTGTTACTGTTGCGTTGCCAGTTAACGGGAAGCTGGAGCTGGCTTTAGAGGCGCTGCAGCTGAGCCTGAGGCTGCAAGACTCCCACAGCCAGGAGGAACTCCGGAGACTCCTGAGATTCATGGCCACTGCAGCCAAACCGCAGGAGGTGAAGCTGCACAAAGAGGTCAGTGCTCCTGTTCATCCTGGGTGCCGCTCTGTGTTCGTTTTTGCTCCTCATTAACTCTAAATGCTCTTCCCAGATTGAGAACAGGATGGCGGTAAAGAGGGCTTTCTCCCGCTCCATTGTGTACAGCGGAAGGCTCTCGAAGGGCAAGGTGGACTTGATGGTTCTGTTCATGATGGATAACTACTGTGATATGTTCAAAGTAAGTGCTAACGGTTTGTTTCTTAGAAAGGTAATGTCTTTGGTGTTGAGATAACAAATTGGAGTTGATATAAAGGAGTTCAATTGAACTGAATTGAGTTGAATTTTTCTACCAGATTCCCATCTCCTTGCACAAGATGGTGAGTGAAAGATTGAGGAATATCGTCATGGGGAAGGATCCGGATGTGATAACAGGTTTGCAGGTTTATCTGCTGTTGTAGATTAACAGGAACGACTTGCTCTGCAGTAAAGTAATTTCTTTTCTCTGCTCCTCCACTGCAGGCACAACATACTGCTCAAGGGTTAGTGCTAAGGAATATTCAGAAAGTGCACAGAAAGTCACTCAGGAGGAGATCCTTTCTCTACTGAGGACAGTTTATGAGAACCCCAAATTCTCCAGGAAGGAGAAGAGGCGGCTGCTGGGACAGTTTTATAAAGCTCACCCTGAGACTTTTGTTCAGTACTTTGGAACTAAATTGTCTAGTATCAATATGTTGTTGCAGTAATATTTATACAAGTTATATATCAAAGAGTTAAAAAAAAATAAAAAAAACTATGTTCAAATGGAGTTGTGCAGATAGCAACAGATGACTGAGCAAAAATGTAAGCTATAATATTTAATGATCTATTTAACAGTTTTATTTGGTGCGGGTCACTATGGCAAAATGCTCCCTTTGATGTGAAAACCACTGATGCATCCTCTGAAATAGAAAAAAGTCATTTTTTAAGCTCAAATATAGGTCTGATTCAGTCAAAAGCAAACCTGTAGGTTGGCTGTTTCAGTTTTTCTTGTACAACAGCATCAGATAAAAATGTGAAAATTTGACATTGGAAATTTTAGAAGTCCCTTATTCTGCTGTAGTGACAGTGGAGACGTGCTCCTGACTCTGGCTTGTTTTGTTTTCTAAAAAATTAAAACAGATGTTGGAGAGTTTTTTGTTTTTTTAATGGCCCCGTTTTAGTGGTCTCTTCAGGGTCGTTTAAATCAGGTACAAATAACCCTTCTAATTGGCTTATGGGAAATGACTGGAGTGTTTCCTGCTGGTTTGAAACATCTTGTTTGTATTTTATGTCATCTAAGGTAAAATTGAGAAGATTTCATGCATCTTTTGCATCAGCTCTAAGAAGACAATGGCATCTGGTATGCCAGCTATAAACTGATTCAGAGCGGATAATTGTGAAAGACAAAGCAATTCTCTGCATGTAAATTTAAGAAAAATAAACTTGTGAATTTGTTTCTGTGAAATAAGATATGTCTGAGTTTTTTTCCCTTTTTCTAAGTCCATGGTCCTGTTTGTGACGGAAATCCTTTTGTTCCGAGGAGTCAAAACCACAGACTACTTCGTATGCTTCCACTGTGCTCCAGCTGTTACCCGTTACTTCAAACTACCACAGAGACACAGAGAACCATTTCCAGGATGCAAACACACTTACTGCAAGACACGACGGTGCCGTTGGCTTAACTGGTTTAAATATCAAGATGTAAACACTAAAAGGAAGCATGTAAACCGTTTCAATCTCCCATTAGAAACACTCGTAAACAGAGAGAGCCCAGTCTGTTCTCAAATAGGTCCCACTTCTGCTGATTCACTAAAAAGCTAGCATTGAAGCATCAGCAATATTTCATGCTCAAATAAAAACACAAGCTGCCCAAATTGTTTTCCAATTTTATTGAAAGGAACAGTGTTTCCTCCGGATATCTAAAAAAAAAAAGCTTCCACTTTGCTATCCTTGGAACAGCTGAAACATAAGATCAGAACTGAAGTGTATCCCAAAGTCCACAGTAGAATTAAAAACTTTGTACAGTATAATTATCAGTCTTTCAAAATAAAAAAAACTCTTGACAGAACAGAAAAAAAAAACAACACTAAAACACTTTTGTGTGCTAAAGCATCTGTGTGAGCGCGTGTATGGTTATTTGTACAGATGTAAAAACCAGTCCTGTGGACGTGTGTTTTTATTCTCTATGACAGTCTGTTAAGATTACATTCTTCCAGCGGTTTCGGTTTATCGAATCCTCTTCTGCTGGCGCGCGCGGTAGATGTCGTGAATGGGTGGAGCTATGGCTCCCTTGTCGTCCTCCTCATCGGAGTCGGCGTTTGGCCTCTTGAGGGACTTGGCGGTAGCGTGGTTCTCCATGGGGCCGTTGCCCTCCCCTGCCGCCTCAGGCTGTCTGCCGGTGATGAGCTCCACAGCAGCATCAACACCTGAACACAATCAGTCGTATTGTAAGCAGGACAATGAAAAACTAAGAGAATATTTTAATGGGATGATACAACTCAGTGTCTTTTGTTTGGATTTTATGTGAATAAAGCAACAGAGACTAGCTTGGGGAGAAAGAGGCAGTATTTCCAGAAGAATTTAAAATTCTGAACCTGAAAAGTGTGGCTTGCATGTGAATGCAGCCCCTTTTATTTTGATGGCCCTAAATAAAATTAACTGCAAATAGTTGGCTTTCAGACATCACTAGATTAGTAAATAGAGTCCACCTGTGTGCAATTTAATCTCAGTCTAAATCCAAGCTGGAGAACATGTTTTACATTGTTCCAAGACCAAGGAACAATGTAAAACATTATGCCACGTTTTCAACTTTTCAAGGAGGAGTGGTATAAAGAAAATAATTGTTCAAATAAAAATAATGTAATAAGCACTGTAAAGACAGTCGAAGTTCATGTTGGGGGACAGAGAAAACATATGGAAGAAGGTCTTCTGGTCAGATGAGGCAAAAACTGAACTTTTGTCTCATCTGCCTCATTGACTTCCACCTCACTATTATATATTTCTATATGCTTGTAACATAACACACCTTAAACAAAAACGTAAAATTCAAGAGGTCTGAACATTTTTGTGAGGTGCTGAAAGTCTTTTCCTTTAGACTGGAAGTATTCAGCTAATTACTGGACAACATTTCTGTTGCTTCTCGAATAGAGACAACAAACAAACTTACTCTCAGGAAGTGTACATCTCCTAAAAGTTTCCATGAGCTCATCCACTTGAACAAAGGGACCCTGTGGACAGAAACAATTGAAAACTGAACACTGCTGCTGCTGACAACTCATTAAAGATGAGCCTGGTAGCGTTAACCGGCCGTAACTTACAGTGAAACACGTAGGTGGAGGGAGCAGCTTCATTAGGACAACAGCAGCTGGAGGGACTGGGAAAACTCCACCAGGGACCGGGTGTAGACCTGGAGCTGTGGGGAGGAACAGAGGTATGATCAAAGATGAATCCATTTACACATCAGGTCTATTTAGAGGGAAAACAGTGGAAAGACAGCAGCAGGCCACAGAAAATAGAACTCAACACACAAAAATTAACCCTGCCTGAAATATTTGGGATTACGTACGAGCGAGGTGTCGTGGCTGATACGGGATCATCTGATTGGTGTCTGGTTTGGGATACTCTGGTTTACGATCAGGATCGTCCTTTAGTGTAGGCACAGAGGGAGCCACCACAGCTTCAGGGAGCAGTGCTGCCAGTTTGGCACGAGACACATCCTACAAACAAGCAAGAAGATGTGTCAAACATCATCACACCTGATCACAAAGTCTTTCTTGGCTCAACTGCACTGGCAGTCATGATTCAAAGTCATGTATCAGGAAGAAAAACACACCTTGTAACCAAGGGCTTTGAGTTCACTGGTAGAGCAGGGATAAAGGTCCATGAACTTGTATCTATCTACAAGCAAAGCCGTTTCTTTCCCCTCATACTCGTCTTTGAAGGCTGTGAAACGTCGGCGCTCTACTTTCAGAATACTGGCCAGGTCTCCGATGTTGCTCTCGAACGCCAAGAACCGAGCCCAGATCTCACTGAGGAGCAGATGCATGTCACAGTTCACTGGTTTAGACCGATATCTTAAACTCAGACATGCACAGACAACATAGCCAAATGCTTGACATTACCCTGATTTCTCTGGGGATAGGCTTCCAGAGGTGAGGACCCGTTCGAACAAAACCCTAGTGTTGTTATCCTCTGAGAAAAGAATCAGACACATAAAACGTCTGTAAAAGCAAGCAGCAAAGCTACAGGAAGGTGAACAATTTAGAGAATGTCACAAACCATTAAGGTGGGAGAGGTAATCAATGTAGGCAAGTATGTACTCTGGAATGTCTCCATACTTCTTCAAACCCAGCTCAAAAATCTTAAAGGCCACTGATTTGTCCTGTTGAGAAAAACACAAGCAAGATTTTGAAGCATCTGTGTGTCCAGCCACTCCTCAAACCACGCACCGAACTTCTGCTTCGTCTTACTTTGCTGCAGTAGTATTCCATCAGAGCTGCAGACACGTAGACGTGGTGACGCGTGCGTAGGTCCTCTCGAGCCTTTTTGAAGATGGCGCGACCTGATTTGATGCCCTCCGCCCTCCTGGCGAACTTCATGTACTGGATGTAGACCAGCGTGGGGTCGATGTCCTCGATCGCAAGCAGTTTGTTGTAGATGCTGTGCACTTTCTCGTACTTCATGCGACTCTGAGAGAGTGACACAAAAATAACGCTATATAGGAGAGCTATATAATGAATTGGTTAGTTTGTTCTGAACACGTAACTGGACACTCACTTCTTCGTAATCAGCAAACGCAAAGTAGAGGAGCATGTTCTTTTTGAGGAGAGTCCCAATGGCACGTTCATAGATGTTAGCTGCTTCGTCGCTGAACAGCTTTGAATTATTCATGTCCTGAAAGAAAGAAAAAGAACAAAAAATTAGGAATTAAGACATAAGATTTATCTGATATTTAATATCTGAAAATTATTCAGGCTCAGTTTTGAAAGTATAGGTGTGTCTTACTCCTTTCTCTGCCAGCAGCTTGCTGGACTGCTCCAGGTACTGAGCTGCCTCATACCAAATGTCGGGATGGTGGCCCAGAACCAGCAGGCACTGCTCATAGGCAAACATCACTGCATCCAATCAAATTAAAAAGCAATTAAATAAAAATGTTCCTGCAGCGCAACAGTAAAATAAAGGGATTCGTGTCAGAAAAGAGTAAAACTCTGCCCTCTAGTGTCGTATCTGCAGGTAAGAAACTACATATGACAACCAAAAAACTGTTTTGAGACAAGACCACCAACATTTAACATTGCGCTTAGTGTTACCTCTCTTTGTGATGAGGGTCTGGTCTTCTGTGCGGAGTGGGTTGCTTTTTTCCCACTGAATGTACTTTTTCCACATTTCCACTTGCTGGGCCTCCTGAGGGGAGTTCTGTGGTGGAACTGAAGGTGCGTTTCTGTCAAGCCCTTTCATTACTGTCTCATACTCCTGCATTACAAAAACCACCCAACAGCCTGTGTCAGTTACCCAGAACAGTATTTGGTACATTATTCAGTGGGAATCTGATTTCTCACCTTTGCCACTCTCCTTGCATTCATGTAATCCCTGCTGCGATCTTCAATCATCTTTTTAGCCAAATGCACATTGATACCCTGTAAATAAAACCCATAGATTAATCCTGCTTTTGTTCCTGTTGAAACTCTACATATAATCTATGTAGAGATTATATCTACATATATCTACATATAATCTACATATATTTTGCTTGATGGCTTTTGGCACCCATTGTAAGTTTCTGTGTAACGTTTACACAGAAAAACTTGCTCAACTTTGTTCAAAATAACAGAATTCCTACATCGCTAATAAGCCCAAACACTATAACTCATGTCAGTCTTTTTATATTTCAAGTACGGTAACTTTCATACACCCTGCTTGCATGAATGTCTCCAAAACTATTTCCGTTCTGGAATTGTGATTTGTTTTCCAAAATTAAACACCTAATCTCCTGCAGTATTAATATCAGAACTTTTGATTTTATGGTTTTAGATCAAATACTTTGAATTAAAGCCACCCTGGAAAGCATTGGGGCATTTTGATGACTGATCTAGATTCCTCTGAGAAAAAAAGTACATGTAGTGTTTAGAATGAATTGATATAAATGTGTAATTATTGCTTTGTGATTTTCTTTGCCTTCAACAGAAAGCCAATCCAGATGGAAACCAAAATACTACCACCACCATGTTTCATTATGATTCTTCTTTGGGAGTGTCTAGCCAGTAAATATGTATGTCATCTAAAGGAAACAACCATGTGATTTTTCACAGCTCTTAGTACCAGGCAGCAGCATTCGCTTTGGATGGCAGAATGGCAAATATGCACACTCATAACATAAAATGCATTAGGTGCCCAAACAAAATGAAGATGTTTGACTAGTTTATGCTATTATAAAACATAGGACCTACTTCCAACTGATCAAGTTGGTTGATAACTCTTAATTACAATTTCACTTTAAAACTGAACTGTAATCCTGACAGTTCAATAATCTTTAAACTATTTTATGTAGTTTACATGGATAAATATGTCCTTTGCTACTGTTGTAAGTGAAGCTTTTAAGCTCATTTAAAAAGAAAAAAAAACACAATTACACGCAGAAGAAAAATACTAAACATTGATTGGCTCACTTGCCTCTTCATATTTGCTATAATCTCTCCAGAGCTGTTCAATGTTTATCATTGGGTTCACGCAACCTCTTTGGTAGACTCTCCGAACCGCAGTGATTCTTTGATTTTCTGCGTATGAGCCCACTGCCTCACTAATAGAAGACACAAAACAAACAAGATTTTAGTTTTTAATGCAGGTTACAATAAAATTAAGGTCAACAAATTGAAAAAAAAACAACAACAAAAAAAACACTTACACTCCTTTTAGGAAATTTATGTAGTCGACCCAAATCTGAGAGAAAGAAATAATAGTAAGTCAGATAAGAGCGCTGAATAGAAACTAAAACAACCTGATAAAAGTTCATATTTGCAGACCTGATAGGACATAATTTCCATCCCAATTTTATCAAGGGCGAAATCATACGCCTGGGCCATCTTCTCTCTGAGAATAAGGGAATGAAATTATTTACATTCTCTTCATATGTTGGATCTCATAATTCAGAATGTCTTACTTGTAGCTGGGAAGCTTCCCTTTGGTCTCTCGAACATATGCAAGGTAGCATTTCCACAAGTCAATGTGCAACACTTTCATTAGGCATCTCTGAAACAGCTGCAACAAGATGCGAGAACATGCAGAAAAAAACATTTTACATTTACTCTATAAGAAATAAATCACATATACAATCTGACTTATGTAGCAACCAAATAGCTGGTCAAATGTCCCATGAGGCAAAAACTGTTTCCATCATTAATATATTTTTTTTATTTTTTATCTATCCGATCTTCAAGCTACAGTTCGACGCTTGCAGAACTTTTGATTATATGCTGAAATAAATGGTTAAAATCAGAAATGAGCAGGCACTTAAACATTTGAAGACTTTATTAAAGTGAAGCAACATAAAAGGTACACGCAACATCAAGCATATTACATATAGATGAAAATATGTGAAAATAACTACTCCTTGCATCAACATTGAAGACGGATAGTTGTAAGGTTATTGAAAAGGCACGCCAAAAGATACTAGTTGAACTTTTTTAAAAAAAATCTATTCCTACATATTCAGCCTACAATTAAACAGAGCTACAACACTGAAAACGAGCTTTCAGTTTTGGGCACTTACCTTCTCTACCTTGTCATAGTTTTTAGCCTTTATCTGCAAATAAAAGTGTAAAAACTTATAAATGTAAAGCTCAAAGGAAACATGCATTCATGCAGTTTTAATAATTCAAACACACACATCCACACAATGCTAAAAATCAACAGTGATATTCACACAAGAATGACAACTAACTTTTAGAAAGGGGTTTATTTTATTTTCTTTCCACTTGCGCCACATAAGCCAAGAAAACACAATAGAAAAACAAACAATTCATATTGTCAAAATTAATTTAACTGTAGTAAGCCGAGCTTTTAAAATCAAAAATATCTGAAATATTAAATAACCATCCTACAATAAATTTTAGGGGTGCATGGCTAATAAATTAGTTCACTGATGATAATCTTCTGCCTTTAAAGAATCTTTTGGCCCTTTCCAGTAACAACACTGATTGAAAAGTTTTGCTAATAAGTAAAAATAAACATTTTAATGCCACACATAATTTTGAGCAATAATTGTATCATAATAAACCCAAGTAAAAAAATGTTGCACATTAGTATAACATCCCTGCCTCTTCACATCCTACATACCATCTTATCTCACTTAAATCCTTCCTGCTAAACATTTAAAATCATTGGGAATTTTTTGGACACAAATGTTTAAATTATGTGTGGGTTTAAGATTAAAGTCTCATCCTTGTGAAACTGCAAATGGGCAGAGATAGGGATATTTGTGAAATGGTTTCATCTTTTCAGGTATCCTACTCCTTAAAAAAACTGAATACAAGGCTGAGAGGTGTGGGAGGGTATACAGACTAGAAGAATAGGAATAAGAAAATCCTGAACACATCCTGCAAATATTTAGTTCACTTTTCATAAAATGCAAGAAATACAGTATAGAACCTTAATCTTTAAGTTTTTAATACAGAATGTTACAGTTGACATAGTGTTTCGAGGTACACCACAAAAGAAGTGTTTTTAGTCAAATTAGACTTGAAATCTGCATCATAACTTACAAGCGACCTTATTTGGCATAAATGGAGAGTCAGAACAACTTGAAATTCTGGCCCTACTGCACACAAACTAAAACAGTCTTGCCCGCTTAAATTTAGCATTTCAAATTCAGGTCAAGACGATTCCAGCTTCGCACTAAAGAAAAGCACAAATTTAAACCTCCAAACATTTTGTCAAAATACTTTCAAGACGTTTTTATGTAAAAGCAGTTTTTCTTCACAATAGGTTGTCATTAGTGAAAAGGACAAATTTAACTTCTTCAAATTAAAAACTGAGCTCCAGTTTCTCCAAGTCCACTTCTCAGCGATGGCTACAGCTGGCTCCTAAGCCTTTGTGTGGTTTGCAGAGACGTGCAGTAAAGCTCCAGTTCAGCTGCCAATGCCCAAATTCAACAGCCTTTGATAGTCAAGAGTATAATCTTACACACATTACTGTAGGAAAAATATTTACAGAGAGCTATTTCCAATCACCTTTCTCAAAGTTTATCTACCAAATCTGTTAAGAGAACAAGGAGTGTAAATCTTTAAAAAAGTATTCATTAGGTTTAGAGAAGTTTCCTCAATGAATATTAGTTGTTTACAGCACCATGAGTCTATATTAGTATATCTACTAACTCCAGTCTTGGGCACCTAATAAATGAATCTTCGTAGGACTCGTCTCGCCCCCAAATCCATATTTTATAATGCGGCAGGGGAAACAACTCAAGCTAAGCTGGGTCTCTTGTATGTATAGATGGCCTAGCAGGCAAATCGAACATGTCATGGAAAATGGCAATAATATGCAGAGAAAAGTTTTATTTTGTACATTTTGGGGAATTTCCAATGTGGTCCTCAGCTGTTCTATTTAAATACAAAGAAATTAGCACATACATATACTTACCACAAGGGGGAGCAGCTATACTAAGAATGGCTTTGTGTATGTCATTGATTATAATCCTAGGAGACTTTAATTGGTTTGATAATTCTAATAGTGTTATTTCAAAAATTAAATCTTTGTGCTTGTTCAAATCTAACTAATACAGCTGATTTAAGGAAATTCAGGTATTTGGAGTTAAATGGAGGACAGAAAAAGTATCTGGCAAAAGTATTCACACCCATTAAGCTTGTTTGCATTTTGACACGTTACAACCAAACTTTAGAACATGTTATTGGGAATTTATGTAATAAAGAAGCAGAGGGTCATGCATGATTTCACACTGGAGTGAGCAATGCTTCATCAGAAAATGTCAAGGAAGACTTTATAGGGAAAAAGAGGGGCAGACAAAGCCTCATGCTGTAGCGATACTTTTCTGAAGCAAGAGAAATGTGATCTGGTTAGACTTGAAAAAAGAAACTTGCTAAAACCTCAAGTACTTAAGACAGAGGAAGAGATTAATCTTAAAGCAGATGACAGAATATATAAACAATGGAATAGTGTAGATAAAAAACAAAGGGAAAAAAAAGTTATATTTAGAGCATGCTAGTAGAGGTGCCAAAATGTAATTGTAGTGAAAAGTGGTTAAAGGATCTCAGTCACAAGGACTGAATGTAGACGCCAAATTTACAGGTCTTTATTTTCAACAAATATTGAAAATCATGCATTTTCCTTCCCCTTTATAATTACATGCTACTTTGTGTAGGTCTTTCACTTAAAATTCTTATAAAAATGTAAAAGTTCACAACTGTAACAAAAATGGTAAAAGGTTTATGGAAATAAATACTTTTGCAAGGCACTCTGTAAAAAAAAAAAAAGAAAAAAAAAAGTTGATGCTGGATTTGTAGACTTTGATGCTGGATTTGTTTAACCTTTTTAATTGTCTTTGTATAAGCTTTGTCAATTTTATTTTTTAATATCAAACATTGATTAACAATTTGAAGTGGCAATATGTGCAAACGGCTAAAAATATTTGTCCTTTTCTGAACAATATTTCAGTTCTTTCTGGTTAAGAATCCCAAATCATCTGTTTAACAATCCATAAGGGTCATAAATCACACTAAAGTTGCATTTCTTTGATACTGTCAACTCTACACTTATCTTTAAAATAAATAAACACCAATAATATCCTTCTGGTTTATTTGTCTTGTTCTGTTTTATGGTAACAAATAATGACTTGGATCACACTATATTATCTTTATGGTTGTATTTGCTGCTAACATCGTCACTGCTATAACAACTTTAATGCAAATAAGAAAAATATTTAAGGGTTGAGGTCTATCATGAAAAAGAGAAAATTTGTTTCCCCAAATTCATAGAGCAATGGCAGAAAGTTAGTGTGAGGCAGAATACATGAGGACGTTTTATTTGGAGGAAACTCTACAATCTAAATACACTGACATTTTTGTTAGAACTGATCATCGGGTGTAAGGGAAATTAAATCTGGTCAAATTGCTGGTTGGATGAAAGTAAAACTTATTCTTGGCAAACTAAAAAAAAAAAAATAAGCAAAGGGTCACAGTTTGTGTGTTCAGGAGAAGTGGGGCGAAAGGTCTCAAGAAAAGAATGGCCCACACAATAAAGATCGTCCTTTATGAAAATAACCCAAAAGAAATGACACAGGAGGCAATAAATTGACACGACAAGTGAATAAAAGGCTAATGCACTCCAATACCATTAAAATAGTTTTAATACTGTTGCAGACCAAACATGCAACAAATGCACTTTACCCCATATTTAATATGCCGCAGATGATATGTAATCTTTCGTTTAACCTGGAAACATGAGGAATTACCCTTAAATAATTATCGATAATAACCCCTTCTTGCTTAAAGGCACAATTCCTAATGAGCATTAGTAGAGCCCAACTGCAAAGTGTTTTGTATCAATTTTTACAAGTCGTTCATTAGAAGGTTTCTCACTTTGTACACTTTGTTTTAGGAAACTGTGAGAATTCTTTAGCTTTCGAAGAACATCTTTGAGATTAGACAAAAAGGCTCAAAACAAGAATTGTGACTTTAAACTCCATTGAAGTCAGATACATTTGGATTGTGTGAAAATCACATAGTTGATTATGTTAGAATAAGTCTCAGCCATGCACACAAGGGAAAAGAATAAAAAAGTATTAACCTCGGCTTCAATGAACAGTTTCCAGAATCTGCCAGAACTCGGGAACTGTGAGACAAGTCGCTCATGGGTCTTCCTTGCTTTATCTATGGGTTGATTCTACAGGAGAAGATTGCATTTACATTCCACTCACTATTTAACATAACAATGGCAATCTTGCCAATCATGAGGTGGAAGACGAAATCTAAAGTTTCGTATTGGACTAAATTCTAACCCCAAGCCCACCACCCTCATTCCCAGTTTCCTTATCCCCAGTAATACAACTCGGTGTCACTAAACCTGTGCTTCTCGAATCAGAATGCTCCATGCGTCAAGGTCATATGGGTTTTCTTCCAACTTCTTCTCTGCTTTCTTCACCTTCTCAGGAATATACTCAGCTGCTGTCTGTAACACAAAAAAAGCAACAAGCAATGTTGTTAGCCAACTCAAAATGCTTGTAGTAATGCGACGCGAGGGCCCACATAGCGCTGGACACTCACACAGGAGGTATTGGTGTTATTCATTATCAGACCCTAAACATCATAAAAACGAAAAGCAGCACAAAATCGAGATAAATCGGCTGAAATACGTGTTTTCCCTAGGTAGCTTGGTTTTTCTAGCTGGCGCCATTAAATGGAACCTTACACAGAAATATCTAGGGTAAAAATAATGCATTAACTATCAGAAACTGCAAAGTAACACGACTGTGAACTAATGTTAGCTCGTAGTGTTAGTATCGGCTAGCTTCACGTTGCGACAAAAGCAGCTGAATCAATATGGCGCACGACCACGCCACAAAAAACCCTAAGTACATGACTTATACGCGTTTGATTCCCCCGATAAAGCTGCACACAGTGAACATTCCAAACTAATTTACGTGCCTAACAACGCTGCATGATAAAACATTAGCTATGACACAGATATCCCTCTAGCTTGGCCATGAATAGAACTGCGTGTTGCTACCTGCTCGGCGGTTCCCTCCGTCGACATGGCTGAAGAGTATCTGCCTCAAAAGTTAACAACCACTGCAACTAACACCGAAATAAGCAAGATGCAGGAATTTTCTTTAAAACTACTAGGTCATCGGCATAGTTTTAGGGTGATTTTTTTTACGTTGCTTTCGAGCAGCTAACAGCTCAACGGCTGGACTGGCCGATGACTAAAATGGCGAGAAGGCAGACAGTAGTGTTCCGTTGCGCGTGCAGGAACAACAAAGCTACTTCCGGCTGTCGGAGTTTCTTCAAAATAAAAGCATTCGCTGCAGCATTACGGATTAAAAAAAAGTCATTCATATTTTTAAAATCAGTTTGATATACTATGATTTACATTCACGTTTGGTTAAATTACACCAAGATGAGAAATCACTATGATGAAACCGCACTTCTAGAATGAATTAAAGCATAGTATGTCTCTAAGCAAATATCGTGTGATGTGTGAGATGTAGTGCATGCGTTACAATTAAGGAAGACTGTTCAGCAGAAACAGGAACAAGTGATTTTGTACCAAATGACACTGATGGTCCTGCTGGACAACAGGGGGAAGCAAATCACAGCCACAGAGAGCGCGCGCTTGAGCGAGTCTGTCTAGCCTGGCCAACAGACTAGAGTAATAGAGTGCAGCAGTTATCGTTCACATGTAGACATATTTAGTTCTATTTTTCTGTTCTCAAACCAGTTTTTACCAGTATTAAATATATATATATCTATATATATTTGTTTAATTATGTAGAAGTTCCCCTATACAAATTCATTCTGTATGTTTAACCTAATCATATGTGTGATTTTAGTCGTAGAGACTACACACTGAACAATTGTGTAAGCTTGGAAAACATAAGTTTATTTATATTATTTTATTATAGTAGTGTGAGGTATTCATTATGTCTGAGCAAAGAAGTCACGATGCCTACATTTGGGCGGTTTTGCATTGTATTCCAAATACGTTCTATGTTTAAGGTAATCTGCAATGGATTACTTAGGTCTGACTGATGCCGTCAGTTCACAAACATTTGCTTCCAGTTGCTAGAGAGAGAGAAGGGACATGTTAGAGGCTGGCAGGGCCGCGGAGCTGCTCGTCTAGACAGGGGGTAACGGGCACCCTTTCAGAGATGGGCAACGGCGCCCAACGAGAAAGGACGCGGATCTGAGCTGAGTAGCTACAAACCGGACTTGGTGTATTGCTCCCGGACGTCCATATGCAAGAGTTATTTCATGTTTGAAATGTGGGAGATGGTGGCGTTACCAAGAGCGAGCTCTCCCTTCCTGTCGTCTAGGACAAGATGGCAGCAATGCAGGCGAACTGTGCATGGGATGGATTTATAAGTCCATAACATGCTCAGAGAAGCCCTGGATTATACTTAAAGTGACTCTATGTGAAGGTAAGTGGCGGACTGAAAGCTGTCAGTTTCCAAGCTAAACATTTGAAACGTAGGTTTGGATGTGACGTATTACTCTGTCATAACTTAGCTGTAAACTTAACCAATTTTGGATGTCTCTTCAACCGCAAACGTGAGCAATACAGGCTACACTTTAAGTAGTCGGTGTACTTGAGGTAAATATTTTTTCCCTTTCGTGCCAAATGGTGATGACGATGTCGTCTAAGGTGATTTATTGTAACGCAACTGCCTTGAAAACACAAGTGTTGTCACGGCGACGAGTTAAGGTTGTTTTCGATATTTTACGTCGGATAAAATAGCCATTCAGAGCTATTTTATGGATTCATCTAACTTAAAACTAACTTCATTGAACAGTATGGATCTAGTGAATTCACTGGTAAGTTCTGTTTTACTTTATTTCAATTACCTCTTGACTCAGGCACAGAAAAGACTACCTATCAGAAGCGATGCTAGACTTCTGAACAGATTTTGAAGTTTTTTTAAAGGATATTTAACTCCTATTACAGGCATTAACACAACATAGAATGACCTACTTATAAAGATTATTCAAATGTAATCCGAATAACTAACTTCTCATTTTTGTTTTACTTTTAGTTTAAAAATGTATTTTATGTTTATATATATTATATGGCTCCTAACTAGGCATTAGACATATGCTTAGTTAGAAGGTATACCTGAGTATACCTGTTAAGCTCAGGTATAATAACCCTGAGTAAATGTAGCACAATTTGAGACCAGTTTAATATGTAAAACATAGATGCATTACATTATATAATTACTTATCTAAAATAGAAAAGCTACAATTATTCCCACTGTTGATAAAGTAATGCAGTTTAACATTTGTTTGTTATTTGAATATTGTAAGCATGTAAATTAAAAAAAATACATTTTATGGTAGTTTTTAATGGCTATCACAGTGAACATTAAACCTTTTTGCTCCTATGATATTTATAAAGTAAAACATGTATTTTACTGATACTAGCTGGTTAATTAGTTGGGCTATCTGCTCAGGCAGACCCTACAATCAGCTGCTTAGCAGACATGCTGCATAGCTTGCCATTTTTGGTTAACCTTGTGGGAGTGATGGGTTGGCTCTGCAGCGTTGCGCCATGACTGCCTGCCTTTTTACGAGTTTTGAAATGTTTGGAAACAGTAAAATTGATCTATCTCAGTCAGGGACGCAGAGGTGTTGCAGGTTTCTATCAGGCTGCAAGCAGTCGGCGCTGCATTACTTTATGCTTCATCCAACAAAGGATAAACTCACTACTCTAGCACTTTTTCTGGCATGTCATTGAAAGGAATTTAAATCAAAGGGATATTGGTAAAGACCATTTGTGGAAGTTTTAAATGAAACGTATATATCTTTGGCTTACCTTGAACCACATAGGCCCAAAATAATGTGTAGTTACTTGTTAAGTTATTTACATTAAACCAGATTATTGTTGATAGAAAATGAGGTAGATATCTAAAAAAATTATGAAATAATGTTATAGAAATATCAACTTAAAAAAAAAAAATATATATATATATAAATATAAATATATATATAAAAATATATATATATATATATAAATAATGAAATGTCAATAAATATTTATTCCCTTGTCAGCAATTAATTTAAAATAACTTTTTGTTGCTATTAAACCATTTTGCAGGTTTCCGTTGGCATTTTGAAGATTTGTCTTTGCTAATGAGCTTCAGGTCTTTGAGACTGAAAGGCCTCCTTGCCATAACCATAATCTTTGGCTTCCTCCACGGATTCCCAGCTTGATTCATGTTGTGTTCCTGGCTGGACCACTCAAAATACAAAACATTACTATTACCTCCAGTCAGAAGAAACATGTTGGTAAAATTAAAGGATTACTTTAAACCTGCCAGGATTGTGAGTAATTGTGGGCTTAACTTGGCCATTTAAAATAATAACCTCAGCAAAATGTTCCTGTTTATTTTAATGCATTCAGCCCAAGTTGGCAAACAAACATAACAGCAAATATTGGTGCCACACAGTCTTTTACAGATCACGGAATTATTAAAGCATGTTTGACTCAGTACACACTGGTAAACATTCTGTTTTTAACTCATCTAAAGTCCTGCTCAAGGTGTTTAATACAGTGGTATGTTTTAAAATAGACTTTACAGTAAAAGAAGATTAAAATCATATCTGAAATCCAGTGTGGAACTTGCAGTCCTCTTTCTATTAAAGAAAAACAATATGTTGACCTCATTTAAAATGCTGGTTAACATCAAGGGGGATTTGAGTTTAAAATATAGTTGTGACAGTGGCTGTTATCCAGTACAGAGTTAAGTTGCATTGTTCAACAATGTTTCGTAGAAACACAACTAAAAGCAATGTTTTTGTGTTTTTCTAATCTGTTTTTCTTTTAACCTGCTGCCCTATGAAACATAAACACATCCCAAACAAAAACAACTTAAGCCTAATGCTAAGGTAATCACACATGCTTAGCTTAAATGATATGTTTGGGTTTTGCTGGAATTAATGTGGTTGAGGATTTAGGCATGAAGTCATTTTGAAACTCAAGCTTTAATTATAGGCCGATCATTTAAACATGCAGCTATTTTTCGCGCTCTCTTATGTCGAGAAAGTCATTACTGCCTGCTGTACTTTTCCAACTTGCATGTGTTTACTTGTGTCAGTCATTTTATTGCCTGGAACTTCTGGTCATCAGTTGCTTTGAGGCAGGCGTAAATAGCTGTTATCTGAGTGATGTCATCTGGTCGTACGCCTACAGATGCACAGCAGTAAACAAAGCAGAGTGAGAGTTTATAGGGGAAGTACAGTGACAGGGCCTTGTTGTGTTCTAGCGAAGATTGCAAAAGTGATTTTTGGCTAGTTTCTTTTATCTCCTGAGCCATGTGACGACTTCAGCTCATAGACCTTATTTTGCTGTAATTCAGTAATTTGTTCATTTCTGACCCAAGACGATTTTGGTTAGAAACAGATGTGGTAAAACAGCTGTCTCGCTTGTGTTCTGCAATTGTTTAATATCAGTTTATGTAGTGCTGTGATCAGTGCTTTGCAGATCGATCAAAATTCCTGTTTGTGGGTATAACATTTCATTGTGTCATTCAGTCAGTCACTCCTACGTTGCTGCAGGATGTTGAAGACTAACAATAGCATTAGTGTTGCTTTTAAAAGATGGACAGGGAGGAGTCTTGTTTCTCAGTTGATGATAATTTGTAACAGATCTAGATATATCACATTTGCTTTTTAAACATATGTGCATCTGAAAGGACTTCTGTTGTACTTGTATTGTTTTGGGTGTTTTTCCAGAAAGCATAAATGCTAATGAGAAGGCATGAAGCCTTTGTTGCTTTAAAATTTTATTCCCATTTTTATTGCTTTGAGTTGAGGCTTTTATTAGAGACAGTCTTATGTTTTAGTAAAACTTTTTTATTATGTTCTGCATGTGATCACTTTATGAGATAACGACTTAACGTTATTGGCTAGGTTTGCACCAGTCCTGCTGAGGCAGTTCTGAATGTGATAATGTTATTGTAGAAATTAAACCGTAGTCAAAGGACTCTATCACTACATTTGATCATCAGTGTTGGACTTCCATGCTAGTAGACATTCTCAGTAAACGGTAGCTTATGACACTAAAAGAAAACTGCACATAAAATGTCAGACTTTCTCAGTCAAGATAGCACGAGATCACATGCTTGAGAAAATAAGGAGCCTTTTATCCGGAGAGTACGAAAAACCAAGTTCACGAGACTCAAGGAAAGCACCGCTGATAGGTTGTGGCCATGTGGTCTAAGACAGTAACCTTTGTGTGGTATTAAAAGCATGGGAACAGCATCGGGGTGGATTAGGGCTTCCATCATTAGGTCTGATTATTTAAGGTCAACAGGAGCCAGAGATGCCTTACTGCATTTTAGGGCAGATTTTGGTGTAGGAAGCAGAGCAGCCTAGCAGAATGCACTCTGGATGAACGTGTGACAACAAAGCATCACACAAACAGCTTTCCAGATCATCTGACAAAAGTGTGAAAGCCTTATTGGCCCGTTGTAAAGTGTTGTAAGATGGCAGACATTTGTAGCTCAGAGATGTGGATCCTAAGCTGTGGTGATCATTTCAGCTCAGTTCTTTTTTGAGTTATAAAGTAAAGCTATTTGACTCTAAATGGTTATTAATTTTAGTAAATGTAGACAGCCTTTGTAAATTGTTGTAAAAATAAAATGCGTTTGCAAAATAAATATAATTGTAGAATATAAACAATGCCATGTGGGAATTGTGTGTTGGGTTAGGTTTTAACTTTGCTTTTTTAACATTCATGCACACTTTTGTAGTTTTGCTTCTTCCATTTCTTACCCATAAAGCAAAACATTCATCGTCATCTGTTTTTATTTGCATCTAAGTATTATGATACACATTTAGAGACAAATAGATGCATTAATTCTTCAACCGCACAGATAATTTAAATTATTTCATTATGTTTTCCAAAGTCTTTTTAGTTCAACCCACTCCTATTTGGAACAGTTAACTTGGAAATGAATATGACCGATCATTATCCCTGATCAAACCAAAGTAAATTTAAGTGACCTTCTGCTTATAGATATTATTTATAGGAGTCTCATGACCACATTTCCTTACATTTCCTCGCCCCCTGGCATAAACTGGTTACCTGTATCAAGGTATGCCAGGCTTAAAGAGAGAATCAAATATTTTCTGACAGCCCATTTCTATGAATGACCCTTAAAATGTAATAATGTATTGGTATATTATAATAACATAACATGCTAAGCTAACTCGATTTACTGTAGAGGCTGTAAATCCTCTACAGTAAATCGTTTTACTGCTTCTCTCTGTTTTGACGGAGAGCTAAACTTGTTATGTTTGGTGTCTGTTTCCTCTGGTTTTCTTTTCATCACAGTTCATGTAAACAGACGCAGGTTGTGTAATGGCAATAACCGTCCCATGTGAAACACGTGACCACGTGGGGGACAAAAATAGTTGGTGGACAGTATGACATTCTGCACAATTAACAAAGAATTAGGGCGACAGATTTCACTTTGCTTGTTTTTATTAAATTATTCAAGTCATTTAAGGAATCATTGCAGTTCTATGGAAATATGTTGATGTAAAAATTGACATAACTTATTAACCCCATCATGTTTCTTTGGTCAAGGGCTCTCAGTGTTTTCTGTCCGCTAAGTCCACAAAATTTCTTTGTGTTATCTTTCAGTGTGATTTAGAACTCCAAAGGTTGAGGAATGGTGGGTTTAAGAGCTTATCTTACAGTTTTTTAAAATCATAAAGCACTCAGTCAACTGAGTGATTTTCAAAGTAGCCCTCATGTGTGGCGTGTCTATTTTGAATGGACTGTAGATTGTTTGGGTGTGTCCTGAAGACCTCTGACTCTCTGCTTGATGCTCCTCTGTGTGACTTAAAGCTCTTTGCTGAAACAGACTTGAATCCATAACAGTCACTTTGTGCTAACCAACTCAGTCCTGTTGTCTTTAACTGAAAGGCAGATATTTCAATCTTGATATCTAGCTGTTTATTACTGAATTAAAAACTGATTTTATAATTGTGCTTACAGGACTAATCTTTGCACTGTGTTACCTATTTAATTTATATAATATAAATGATGAATTTATATTATATACATTTATGATAAAAAGAAATATAAAATTATTAATTTTTGCCTTCAATGATCAGAGATAGTGTTGGCTTGTGTATTTTAAAATGACACTATGATGGACACACACACACACATTTCTGTCCAGTGTTCTGCCCTTGGGGCTGCAAAACAGAAGCCCATTTAAAGTTTTTAAAAGCACCAGCGTGTCTCAGGCGAAGGCTCAGTCACCGACACGAACAGCAACACTGATCAAAAGAAAGGCAGTAGATCCACTTAACTTTTCAGTTGGTAGCTTGCAGCCGACTGTCTGTCCCACTGTGAAGGGAGAGCGAAGGAGCTTTAGCGGGTCACCTTTGTTATAGTTGTAATGAAATGTCAGTGTGAGTCAAAAGCACAATGAATTTATGTGAGACAGTTTTCTTGCCAATTACACTTTTTTGCAGTTATCTGCCAAATGTTTCCTTAGTTTTGGAAGTTCTTAGCTGTTTTCAGTGATTATTTAGCATATTTTTGCATAAATGCTCAGCTCAGCTGATGCACATCCATGTTATTCCATAACATGTGTCCTGTTTTGGGAATATCTGGAACAATTTGTTGTGTTGGCTTTAATTAAGATTTTTCTAATAATTTTGAATCTTTATTTGTATGGCAGTTGGTAATCCATTCTTTTTTTAATAATTTTTTTTATCATTTATTAAGCTTTGGCTTTGTGATAAAAGAGGCTGTTCTAAATTTCAGTCAACCACAGATGTAAATTTGTAATACTTTGTGGTATACATTGATGCACTTCTTTGGCTTATTACCTCAGCTTTATTAATGTAGTTACTTGCACATTTTTTAATCTGCATTGGAGGGAGGAAGGAGTTGTGATGTTTGAGTCTGACTAGATTCTTTGTTATGTTCTCATGTGGTTTCCTAACCAGCCTATCTAGTAGAGGTGGTTTATTTTGAATGCGGTGAAGTGGATGTGCTGATTTCTTAGAAATGTTTTCACATTTGGCTGAAACAGAACAATGGAACCTAGAGAAGCCAGATTCAACTCTAATATTTTGGAGAGGGAATGTGCTGCAAATGTGTAAAACCAATGCTACCAGGCAAAATTTTATACACCTCTCATCACATCAGTTTTAGAATTTGAATTATTCTTACATGTCTCTGTGCAAAGAGTTGTCGAGACAATATCTTATCAAGCTCCTTTGAACAGAGTGAAAGGGAAAGTTGATGGTGCTCTGTAATAACCCAAGTGGGCTCGCCATCAAGAATTTATTTTAGGATACTCTTCAGAAAGAATACTAGAAAGTAAAAATAGATTTGTAAATATAGTATTGATTAAAGTTTGGAAGCTTCTGAAGCCTTGCAGCTTGTACATAATTGAATACCTCCCCCCTAGATGAAAGTAGGTCATAAGTTCCAGTGCTGCACAGCACGTAGAAGATGCTTATTAAAGTAATGCTCCTTCTTTTGAAGATGGTTTTTGAACAAGACCATTATTATGAAGCTTCCCTGTTTATTTCCCTACTTTTCTTTGCTTCTTATAATAAAATCTGTGGTACGGCCAGAACACTCTTAGTCCTTGCTTGACTACCTTTATGTTTTGTGAAAGATAGAAAATCAGTCTGAAAGACATAAACTTATCTACGCTATTAGATCCAGTCACTGCTCAAAGCTACTGTGGCGAGCTGAGCTCACAAAAAAGGTTGATGACCTTTTTCCTTTATGCAGCAAAGTCCAAAAAAGGAGTTGTGCTGTTAAACAAGTCTACTTCTGCTTACTTATTTCTAATAAAATGTAAGCAGACTTGGCACATGTTATCACAATGGAGCATTCTGTTTAAAACTGGTCATCAACATCTGCTTATTTTTGCCTTATAGTCCTTCTAACACACATTTGTTTTCTGAAAAATTACAGAGAAGCCCCAAATGTATAAACAAGTCTGCATTTTCTTTGAGTGAAATAATTTCTATGCCTTAAAATCAAACTAAATTCAGTTAATGACCAGTTGACAAACCTTGTTTCACGTTATGATTGTTTTTTTTATTGATTAAATTAGTTTCAAAAGACATACAGTACAGACCAAAAGTTTGGACACAACTGTGTGTCCAAACTTTTGGTCTGTACTGTACATATTGCAGTTATTCTGAGTAACACCGCGATGTACCAAACCATTGGCCAGAGATTATAATTGGCCAATTGTGTCTTGATTGGTTCTCATAGTGAACTGTTGGATTTTCCCTTCTACTTTAAATATATCAAAAATAAGGGTTCCCAACATTTTCGGCCTTTAAACCGATCATGTTTATAGTCCCGATATATTTAATAAATTATAGAACATCCCAGGGCATGGAAAAAATCTTGTAATTTTCTTTTTGTTTTCTGATGTTCTCACAGAAAATGGGTACATTCTTTACGTTATATATGTTATAGTCCTTAGAAAAAGAAACATTTGAATAAGTCAGAATTAGAACCAGCAGATCAGATAAAAAAAAAAAAAACAGTTGGAAATCAATATCAGCCAGAAAAAGTCTGATTTGTTCATCTTCAAATGTAATTTAAAACCAGCCAAATTGTAAACCTTCTGCAGGATCGATGAGAGTCTCAAATATAGTTTGGTAAAAGTGAAGCTAGAAATACATTAGGAAGGAGTTTGTGTTTGATGTACGAGTACATTGAGAGTCGTGTCAGTTTTACTGTGTTGACTAAAGTCCTGAATAATCTGAATAATACATGACTTGCCACCACAGACACAATGTTTGTATCGCCTTTTAGGAAAAACAGCAAAATGTGTCCATGTATGCCCACAGGCCAAATGTAGCTTTTATATCATTTGAGAGTGATCTTTTTCTCGATCAAACACACACTCTGATTAAAAGGAGGAGTATAAGAATAAAGCATGCCTCATGTAATTAGACATGTGGGGCTAATGATGATTTTTAACTTTGTTCTACTCTCTTTATCTCCCTCCTATCCTCTCAGAATTGGTTGCCTAGAAACCTGCTGTAGGATGCATGAAAATGGCAAGATTAGGTCAGACAAACCTTTGTGAAGTTAGTCATTTGCTGTGTGGAGGTGTTGCTGGGAATGCAGTTGGTATGACATAATGCTGAAGGTGTCATGCTCTCCTCTACATGCACTCCTTCTATGGAATAAGTATGAAATATTTAAAATGCCACCTCCACCTCCATGAACAAATGAATAAATAAAGCTTTTTATTAGTATTTATGTCTCTATTTACAGACAACAATCCAGTGTTGTCCGTAATTATGAGTAGAAATCTAAAGGAAAGAGAATGTGTTTCTATGGAACCCTTTACATAGAATGGCATACTGGTTACTAATATTTTAATTAAACTAATAATAACTTGTAAATATTACGTCTGGTTTAAAACTGATCCATTTGATCACATTGTCAATACAATTAAGAAGGGATGAAGAAGATAAATTGATAAAGACTATGTTTCTGCTGTTGATAAGGATGCACTTAAAACTGTAAATTGTCTGGACTTGTATAGCGCTTTATCAAGTGCAGAGGACCTCAAAACACTTCACACCACAATACGCCTGATTCACATACACATTCACACGCTGATGGTGGCAAGTTAGGATTGTAGCCTCAGCTGCCCTGATGCAGACTGACAGAGGCGAGGCTGTGACCCTGTGACTACCACTAGCAGGCAAGGTGGGTGAAGTGTTTGAACTGGCAACCCTCTGGTTACTGGACAAACTCTTACGTCCTGAGCCACTGTCGACTTCCTTTATTACATTGATTTGTGTATGGCCAGAAGAATAAACCACTTCAGTGTTGCAAGGCTTTAACTCATCTTTGTTAAAGACTGCTTGACCAAACAAACACAGAAAATGAAATTAAGAGAGCTCTACATCCTGAAAACAGCAACTTAATTTGAACATTATATTTTACTCTATTTATGCCTTTTCCAGTTTTTACTCTCGCTTGCTTGTTTTTGGTTGTGTCTTAATGACATCCTGGACACTAGTAACATGTTGCTCTGTTCTCTTTTTGCAGGTATGGCCTCACAAGTCTTGGTCTACCCACCACACATTTATCAAACCCAGACAAGTGCCTTTAGCAGTGTGAAGAAACTCAAAGTTGAGCCCAGCAGCTGTGTGTACCATGAGAGGGCACATCCGCGAACCTTTCTGAACAGCAGAACCGTTGGCATTGCACACGCGACCAAACAAGCCCATTCATTTGTGAACCGAGACTTAGCAGTGGGCCTGAGAGTACGTGGAGGACAGCAGTATCCGGTGCAGACGGTTGTGGTTCGTGGCGTACAAAGACAGCAGCCTGGTAAAAGAAGAGGGGGACCAGGCCCACTTGCAGCCCAGCAGCAGCAACAGGAGGCGAGGGTCGTCGACTCACAGGGCAAGGAGCAGCAGCATCAGGCGGTTGAAGAAAGTGGGAGCAGCGGTGGAGCAACAGGAGCAGGAGGAGGGGGAAGGGGAGAGGGCTGCAGTGGGGGAGTTGAGGAAGAAGGAGAGGGGGAAGAGGGTGACAGAGAGGAGAACTGTGAAAGTTTGAACTCAGCTGACAGCTCTCAACGATGTGGGCTGAAACGTAAAAGTGAGGACCTGGATAACCGAGGGAGCACCATGCAGATTGTGGAGGAACTGTCTATGTTGCCTGCCATGTTGCAAACGACGAATGTGGGGAATGCAGCCGTTACTGCGCCGACGGCTGTTGGGGCTGGGGGAGGCCCCTCCAAACAGGGTGTAGGGCATGGGGGTGTATGTGCAACTGGAGGGACAGGAGGAGGTGATGGGGACTATCAGGTAGTACAGCACGAAGTCCTGTGTTCCATGAAGAATACTTACGAAGTGCTAGATTTCTTGGGTCGAGGCACATTCGGCCAGGTAGTGAAGTGCTGGAAGAGGGGAACTGGGGAGGTTGTGGCTGTGAAGATCCTGAAGAACCACCCTTCATACGCAAGGCAGGGTCAGATTGAAGTTGGGATCCTTGCTCGCCTGAGTGGGGAGAACGCTGATGAGCACAACCTGGTGCGGGCCTTTGAATGCTTCCAGCACCGCAGCCACACTTGCCTCGTGTTTGAGATGCTTGAGCAAAATTTGTATGATTTCCTGAAGCAGAATAAGTTCAGCCCGCTGCCATTGAAGGTGATAAGACCGGTGCTACAGCAGGTAGCTACAGCTCTGAAAAAATTAAAGAGCATGGGTCTGATTCATGCAGACTTAAAGCCAGAGAACATAATGCTGGTGGACCCAGTGAGGCAGCCCTATAGGGTGAAGGTCATAGACTTTGGCTCAGCCAGTCACGTGTCCAAAGCTGTGTGTTCGACGTACCTTCAGTCTCGGTACTATAGGTGAGTACAAGGATAAAGTACATAGTAAACACATTTAATTTGGAAATTCCAATTGTTCTCTTTTAATGAAATCTCATCCATATATTCTACAACAACCTTCATATTTAAGAGACGCCTTCTTTGGATTAAACATGTGACCTTACAGCTAACTGATTTCTGATGTCCTTGGTTCTTGTAAATATAACAATCACACTTGACAGATTTTGTGAACATTTTATGCAGTCTGTGTTGCTGATTAGATTTATGAAAGTTATATTGTAATTCACCAGCAAAAAACAACAACTTGAGCAAAACAACTTGATACTTGTAGTTACTAAGTTCATATGTCAGATACAAACCAGTTGTAAACGTGTCTTATAATATCACTTAGCCTGGTTAGCATTGGTAAAGCACAAGGCTGTATGTATATTTTTCAGAGTATATATGATATTTACCTTGCCTCACCTATAAAAATTCCCAACATTTCTGAATGTTGCATGTTCCATGTGAAACAGAGGCTGAAAGCACAAAAGGAAAAGAATATAATTTTGAGTTTCTGACTACTCAGTCTGGCACCAGTCAATTCCTCTGTGCTTCTCTAATTGGGTGATTTTTATTTTTTGCAAGGCACCTCTTAGAAGTGTTTTTCTGCTTCAGGCTCATTGCTCTCTTCATGGAAAGACCTAAAGTGCCTTTGTCAGGAGCCTGACAATGGCGCATGACATTCATCTACTGTAAGAAAAATATTATTATGTCAAAAGAAGAGTGAAAAATACATGCTGGATTGAACATTTATTTAGTTACCAGAGTTGTGACCAAGTTTTTGAGGACTACAGTTAACCCAAAGTTTTTTTTTTCTAGTTTGTCCAGTGCGTTACTACTCTCTTTTTAGAATTTCATTTTACCAGTAAAAGTTGACAATAAGTCAACAGTTGGCTTATTAATGTGAATTGCGTGAAATATACTCTAAAACAGCTTTACAGAGCTTTAAATGCAGAATGATATTTTTTTATAAGCTTAGCTTTAGACCTTTTTTATTAAAATAATAAACACCATTCTCTGCTTAAAATGTTAGGTAAATTAAATTTTATGCTCAATAACAAATCAGACAGATTCTGTCATATGGTCCCTTAATGACCATGCAGTCACTGAAATTATTGATTTTACATTGTGGAAAACACTTTAATAGATGGTTAGCATGCAGTAGGATATTTTATGGTCACTAGAGAATTACACTGAGTGAGGTATTATCAGACCTGTCTTCAGTTAAACTCCCACTTATCCCCTATACAGTATGCGTATGTGTGGTTGGCAGTTTAAATTTGGGTTCTCAGTCTGGGTAGAAGACAGTGGCATAAAGTGCTAGCTGTCATTGTGAGCATCATTTACATAATATTTGAATAATTTTCATTGCCTCCACACTAAGGAAATGAATCAGCATGCTTTGCTGGGAATTCAGATTATCAATAAAAACTGATGCAAAAGAGAGTTGATAACTGTCTGCATTTGCATTTCCAGTCGATTTTCTCATTGTTCAAAGTGAGCAGAGAATACTTTCATTGAGCTACAGTTACACGTGAGCAGTGGAAAATTTTTTTCTGGGTAGATTTTCATTAATCCTTTCTCATTCAATGAGCTGTTTCTGTAGAAGCTATTAGCGTTGTTGTGAACGCTCTTTATTTCAGGAAGTTGCTCAAAATAGAGCTGTCATAGTTTTCTGTGCTTTTGTGGTTGGAGGAAGTGAACACCACAGCTGCTGGCGTTCGTCAGCGCTGTCAGCCTCAAACTTTGGTGAACAGCCGTTTCTCACACGTCATGCGTGGTGCTGTATTTTGATACAACATACATCAATACCTCTGCTGACTTGGTAATAATGTCAGTCAGGGGTCTGTCTGACTTCACTGAAGTTGAATAATGTGCTGCGGAAACAGGCTCATAAAGAAATGATTGAACTGCTCTTGAAATGTTGAACTGCAGCGCTTACCCACTAAGCATGGTCTCACAGGGATGTCTGCTTAAATTTAGTTTGACATAAAATACAGAGTGCTTCATTGGGGGAAGTGGTTGTTTACAACATGGAAACTAGAGTTACAATGTGCAGAAGTAATCGGAGGATAAAGTTTTCCAGGGGATTAGATGCTCGACAGTTCATAGGGCACCCTTTGAGGTCAGCGACTGTTCTGGCTGATTATGATGGCAGGGTTTCCCTCAGAAAACCTGCTAATCTCATTGTAGGGGCACTACCACCAGTGACCCACCAAGTTTTTGTGTTAAAAAAATTTGAAAGTTGCAAAAATTTAGAAGCTATTAATTTGGAAATAATAGCATGTGAGGCCAACAGGCAGGTGAAGGGACAGCACAATTGGCGCGCACCTCCTCATGCCTAGTTCAATGAGTCAGCTACTGTATAAACCTAGTTTAATCAGTCATGACTGTCACTGTTGCTCGTGTATAAAAAGCCCTATTTAGAGTAAAGAAATTACACTTAGCCTGGTGGGGGGAGCAAGTAAAGCCTGGCAGATACAAAACCCAGTTATGTATCATAACTGGGTTTTTCCCAGTTATGATACACTCGGAAAAACCCTGGATAACCAAGACAAACCCTGTTCCTGTCAGCAGAATAATGGCGAAGCCCCTGCTTATAGATACATCTTCTACTGTTATGACTTGATACTGTACAATACGACACAATTCAAATCTTCTGTTTGCATTATCAGCTGCAGACGCTTGGTGCTTCTAAATGCAATGTTTGTAAAGCTGTGATGATATACAGTAGATTGATGTCTAACCACTGTTGTGTTTCTTTTGTGGATTTGTTGCATCGTTTTGATTTAGTACGTGCATTGATCCAAATGAGTTTACAAGTAAGCACCAAAGAGAATGCCGCTCTGAATGAGTTTATGACAATCTCTTTGCACAAATGAATTTAAACATTGTTTGTGTGTGATGATGACGACTAAGCGCTTCAGATACTTCCTGCAGTCAAAAATAAATAACTAAATTCAGACTCCATGCAACAAACTTATTATATATTCATTAGGCATGCATACATTGTATAATATTTGCACTCAGTTGAGATAGAAACTGTCACACTTGTGCTGGCACTGCGAAGTGATTAGAAACATGAAGACTTTATTGTTTTGTGTCATGTGATGTAAAAGTTAGTTGGCCACCAGCTTATCATGCTATTTTAGTTCATATTTTTCTTGAAAACATCATTGTAGTTTTTATGGCTTAGTTTTAAAAATGCATTCATTCAATCAATCAAAAAATATTCCTATTAGAGCATAATTTCTGACCTGCTAAGAGTACTCTTAACATCTTGCTATCTGGGAGCTGACTATGCGTTGAAGAGTTAGAGATGTGTCGGGACTTCTGATCTCTACACTTAAAGAAAAATCTCCCTTGATTTCAAAACTTGGTTTGAAGTGGCGCTTGTAATTCCAGTCTCCATTGTAATCATTTAATTGTTTATGTAGTTCCTGGGGCTACAGTCAGTGTTTTTTATCTCCTTGGAGAAAAGGTTTTATAAACTCATAAGCTTGATGTGTTATGGCACAATGTGGATTCTCAGTTCAACTTGTGTGGGTTGCATATTAGTTAAACTAAAAAAAAAAAAATAAAACCAATTAAATATTTCATCATTATCATCACAAATTGATGGATGAAATAGATTCTAACTAGATTTTTTTGACCCCATCAGTCAAAATAACTGTATGAAATAGTCTTGTGCAACTTCTGTATATTTTTACAGGTCATACATTTTATCAATAGCATGTGTGGTGGCTTTGACTTGACTGCAGTGTTGGGACAGAAATGCAGCAATGACTCAAAACCAAATACATGTAGCCTACCGCCATTTAACTTGCACTCTGCATCATTGGCAAGAATACGCAAAGCATACTGTGAAGGAGCAGCGTTGCTGAGGCCGAGAGGAGAGGATGACTTAAAATAGTTCATGGGACTCTGGCCAGTTTGCTTTGACTTCTATAGATGGTGAAACACGTCGGCATCCAAAGTCTAAAACAGACAGCCTGAAACACTAGAGACCTCCCACCTACTAACTCAAGGTCAGCCAGCTCATCTGTTTTTAGTCTATTTTTAATGCCACTTTGCATTTAGTTTTGTTTAGTAAAACTATGTTGTACTTGTTTGGTTTTTTATTAGATTTTTTTTGTTATTTGTGTTATTATTGTGTTATTATTTTGATTTCTGTGTTTTTGTGGTTACATTTTTACACTTTTTACAAGTCTATTTTTTGGAGCTTCAGGTGACATAAACAAAATATTAAAAATATGTTAATCTATTTTAGCTGAACTAAATTTTCGGAATGTTATGTTCTATTTTCACCATCCCCTTAGAAGTTTAAAAATAAAATTCTCTTGACTAGTGACCAAATTTATTTCTAGTTATAGATAAAACGGTACTATACTACTCATCTTTTATGAACAACAAGATACTTTATGTTTACAGATATGTAAATTAAATAAAAAGTAAAGATAAAGAACCAGATAAAGGGCAAACATTTTTATCAGTGCTTCCTCAATGTCAGCAGCATTGAGTATTTAGGAGAAACAGAAAATGTTGAAAAGTAAAATCTTACCTATTAGTACATTAGATGAATTGTTTATTTTGCTTTTAATGCATTTTGTTCAGCCTGTTACTTTTTATTTATTATCTCTGCTAACTTTGGGTTTTTCTGAGCAGATACTTTTGTATCGGAGAGATCTCTGGTTAGTGGAAGTGAGTGGAAATGTGTCTCTATTGTCTGTTCACTGACCAGAGTAAGAAAAAAAAAAAGCATCGTGTATTTGAGCGCCTGATACGTTGGTCATGGGTCAGTCTACCTAGCCAGACTGATAACCAGCCTAATCGGTCACCTGCTGGGCAATCTGTGCTTCCTTATGTTTTGGGATCTGTGCATGCTACATTCTTTGATTTAGGATATGCTCTTATTCTTAAAAAAAAATAACCCTTTATAAACAATATAATACAAGGACATCCTACTAGATATAACTGTGTTTATGCAGATGTTTGTGAAAGCTACTTTGCAAACCTCTCTTTGCAAAGTAGCTCTGTGATTAGGTAGCGCTTCAGACAGCCTCACAAACTTGTTTTGTGTGTTGGCTAATGAAGAGTACAGAAGCTTTTTTAAAACCATTTACTGCTCTCTTTTTGTACTTTTTGGTCTTAAGCTCTTGCGCACCGTTTAAAACTTGGAAAAGAGGTGAAACAAATCCTAGTATAATGCTTTGATTGTGTTCTCACGTCTGTTGTAAATTTTATTGCACTTTTATTACATTGTGCAGCCAACTTTTGTCCCGTGTCCACGACAAACATCTGCTCTACTTCACCATTCTAGCTAAAGATGTCTCTGGTGGTATTGGGAAAATAGTGAAGTTCTGTGTATATACTTTGATGCCAATGTTGCAGTAAAAACAAATCCTATAAATTAAACATTACATTTCAGTTGTCAGCTATTAATTCCACATGGCGTTTTAGAGTTAGATATTATTCATAACAGAAAAAATGAACAAATATGAGCTCAATGAAAACATAATTATCCTTTCTCTTGCAAGATTATTGATGTTATTCCAGCTGCAAGCTGAGGTCCAGGAACATTAAATGGTCTTACATTGCTACTTTACAGTAAAAGCTAATCTTTTCAGCATGCCCATTGAAGCTGGTAGTATAACTGCTGGAGAAGATGAAAGCATCATTCAGTGATTAAAATGAACCTCATGCTGTGCATTTCATATTCATTGGAATAAAATTACTTGAGATGGTATATTTTGAGACTGAGGCCATGATGCCTCACTTTCAAAGATGTCAAGGATATCTTTATTGTTATTGTCTTTATTTGCTAGATTTGTAGCTTAACTTTATGGATACACAAAATCTCCATATTAAAATTTCAAAGTTGACTCATTGCAGCAATTTTAATGCCTAAGAAATGTGTTTCAATTTTCAAAGAATGCAAATGATTAAATGTTCTTTGTCTACTCTCTACTTTAGAATGACCTGAATAACAGAATTAGACTCATAAGCTTTCAAGCATTAATTGTATTAAACCTCAAAACAACAGAAGCGAGTTTATGCCTAACCTGGGGGAAGTAACCTCCATGTTGACACAGAGCTTAGTTTAAATCAGTAAAACGTGTCTAAAGTTTTGTGTCTTTAATCTAAAGTCTGGGCAGATCAGAGTGCAACAGAGTGCATGCGCCTCTTCCTCCCTTTGCAAAGCTGCCTTTGTGTTACACTTAATAATGCAGGATGCCCAGAGAGTGTGTGGAATTACAGTTCCTGGAAGAGACATGCTTTAAGTCTCTGCTCTCTCATTATGAAGCAGCCATGTTGTCGGTCTCTCGTTGTGACTGAGCTTTAAAGCATACTTTTGTCTGAGTCCCGCTGAGTTTCTCGGATTCTCAGTTTCGGTTAAAGACCTGTGTGAGCATGCTGCACACACTGATCAGCTCTGAAGGTGTGGCCAGCCATGTTTGCTGTGCTGTGGGCAGTTTACACACCGCCTCTCCCTTCGAGGACAGAACAGGGTGAATTACAGGGCTATTTCTGGACATTGGTATAATGGCCATGAATAAAAAATGATGATGAAGTTAAATTATGCCCACTAACATGTCTCCTAATGCAAACAAAGCCATGTGGAAATTAGTTGTTTCTTTAGTTGGCAAAAAGTAAGTTTGTTTCATGTGGTTAGGTTTTTAAGTAAAGTTTCATGTATATTTTTTTTCTCAGGTTTTTATTCAGCCTCTTCTACCTCTGGTGATTTAAAGCAAGAGGAGATAGATTGGACTTCATCAGACATAAATGTATTAATAATAAAGACAGAAAGGCAGACATGTTTGAGTACTTGCTCATACTCAGGATATCAGGATAAAGGAGCTGACTCATTACATTATTTGATATGTCCCTCCAAACCTCAGTCAGTAATTTAGTGCATACAGAAACCATCATGTTTGCATTGTTTTACAAGCAAAACATTTCCTTACAATATGTAACTGAGCAGTAGGCAGCGAGATGTGTTTGTATGGCAGCTGCAGATACTAAAACAACTGAGCACAGATAGAGAGAGAGATGATGTGTTTCCAGGGAGTTTTATTGAGCTACTTTGTTTTTTTGCCAAGAGAAGCAAAAGCATGATACCGCTGATGGAGCTTGTTTTGGTTTCACTCTGGGATTGGCGTCATACTTGAGACAATTAATATAAACCGAGTCTGTGTTTACTGCTTACATTTGGAACATTTGTGTTTCTTGTTATTTAAAATCTCTCTTTATTGTTATTAATGGGTTTTATTAAGTGTTTCTTACATAACACAAGAGACAGTGCGGGAACCTTTATGGTTATGAGGCGAAAGTAACATTGCTGAGAACTAATGTCTGGTTCTTAGTCATTCACTTTCAATGTTGTTAGTCAGCAGATCTGATAGGATTAATCCTTTCATTTGTAGATCCTTTGTGATTTTGCCGATCTCAAAAGCATCACAATTGAATTGACTGTAACAAATAGACTGAATAGGTTTTTTTTTTAATTTTTATAATTCTTCCTTTAGGTGTTGCTTTGATGAATTGATGAATTTTGCAGTAAAACAATACTCGTTTTCCTTCTGTATTATCTGTCATGACACAACTGTGTGACGCACCTGAGGAAGACGAGATACGTCAGCGTTTGAATTTGTTTCCATCTATCTGTTCTGTGATTTTTGCACGTGGTGGAAACATCACAAGGCTTCTGCTGCTCTGCCGTTCATTGGCTCCTGGGGTTTTACGTCATATTCTTAGAATGAAAAACAGGTTTGATTTGAAAGGAGGGGGACAAAGCCTTCCTTGGGTTGATCTGGATGGAACCATGCAACTATGGCAACCTCCACTTATTTCTTCAGGCTATACAACAAAGATGTGCTGTTTTCTAGTTTATTTTTGTTTCATTTTAGTTTCACTGTTGCACTAATTTGATGGATGCAGCTGTGAGGAGTGAGAACCACAGAATACAAGGAAAGTAGGATTAAGTCGGGATTCATACGCTGGAAAACTGTATGCATTCATCCATCGTCAGACAAGACTTTCAATGAGGAAGTTGCTTAAAGTGCAACAGAATCAATGACTGTTAGGGGCTGATTACAAAACATCTGTCACTCCAGTGTCTCACTAAAAGGCTCAGTGGCTCTCATCAAATACTATGGAAGATATTTTTCCAAAATAAATATCCACTCTGCCAAAGCAGGATAATGGTCATAACGTGAGCGGGAGTCGGATTAAGAAACAGCCGTAAAGAGCTCTTGTCCAGTGGTGTGTGATAAGGGAAGTTCAGTGTATAAGCAAAGCAGCTGACTTTTTTTTTTTCAACAAATATAGCACGTTTATTATGTAATGACATGGAAAATATGCCAAGCTGTTTTGATTTAATAAAACTTTCATTTTATGAAATTAAAAATAACAAGATTGTCCTGAAAAAATAATATATATTTAAAACATGCTTGTGAGATTGAAATAGCCAGCATAACTTCCTGAGTGCTTTTCTAAAGCAGTGTTGGCTAAACCCGCCAACTGTTGCTTGCAATTGTCTTTGCTGAGTGATAAAATGATCTAAAACCCAATTTAGCATGCCTCAGACTTGCTGTTGCTGTACACGCCCCACATGCTTTAAGCCCCATATGGCTCGAAGGATGTCATGGGGGAGGCATTTCCTGGGTCGCTTTAAATATGTCCAACATGAAAGTGCAGGACTCTCTTGGTCGGTATGCTGAGCTTTGTGGAACAGCAAACACAGGATGTAACAGAAGATCCTGCATCACTCTTTAGATCATTTATATCCTCTGGATTGTTTCATGCTGGTAAACGGTTTCACATTTATTTGCTGAACAGAAGTGAAACAGATCTCCATTCCTCAAGTTTCCCCGTTTGCTTTTCTATTACTGTCACCTATGCAAGATGAGAAAGGAATACTGAAGTTGAAATAAATGTCAGTTCTTTGCTTTTTTATGTAATTATGATTTAACAGACAAAATAATATTCTGATTATACTTATCAGTCTTGGTTGACTTTTGTGAAATGAACAATGAGACGTTGCATCTTTTGTACACACATCTTACTGGTTCTAACAGCCTCCTTTCATAATCCCAGTGAAGTAATAAAATGATTAGCTATGAAGTCACAATGAGGCGCCTCATAGGAAAAAAAGGACTTACTCTGTTTCCAGACAGGAAGGTCTGTCAAAGTTTTGGTCCCACTGTGACTGACCTGCTTACCCACTGCCACAGCAGGCTGCGACTTGGCTCTGTCACACACACAACACCGGCTTATGCGTCGGTTAGCTCTATTACACATCTACGACAATCCCATCAAAGCGAACGTCATCAGGAATCGCACAGCTTTATCAAACAGGTGTTAACTGCACAAATACAAAAAACCTAATGTGTGCAGATATAATTTATTTCAAAATGAAGGACTTTTCTTTTATATTGTATTCCATTTTAATACTGTAACTTCTGTTTTTGTGTAGACTTTTACAAAGATTTTTCATAATGCCACCCGCTGCACACCCTTTCTGTGTGTAATTTTTTTTTTTAAATAACACGTGTTAAACATGTCGGTATTTTGTGATTAAAATGTCTAAGTTTTTTCTATTGCACTTTGCTTTGGACTCACAGGTGTGTGTATTATCTGTCCCACAGGGCTCCAGAGATCATTTTGGGATTGCCGTTTTGTGAAGCCATAGACATGTGGTCCCTTGGTTGTGTGATTGCTGAGCTTTTTCTGGGCTGGCCTCTTTACCCCGGGGCCTTGGAGTACGACCAGGTAAACAACCTTCTTCTCACCTCTCACGTTTTTTTGGCCGCTATATTTGTCAAGATTTTGTCATCCCCGCACAGAGCTTATGTTGTTATATGACTCATTCAGCATTTTCTCCTTTTTTTGCACCCATCTTTCATGACTCAGTCTCTTTTTTTGGGTCCTGTTTTCTTCTGGGCTTTAATGTTTTTAAGTGGACTTTCCTTCCTTTGAAGCTACACCCATATCTACAGCCTCTCCGTCTCCTATTTCCACCTTGAAACTGGAGAGGCTGATTGCGTCCATCATCTCTCCTCTCTTACTTTTTCTTCTTTTCTATTCACCTACAAAGGATGGAGTTCATTGTATTTGTTTCTGGGTTTACTTACAAAGAAGCTTTCCTATTAGCCAGTTTTCCCCTGTTTAAGTTCTCTCCATTTTATGCCAGTAAACATGCTTTTTTTTTCTTCCAAAAAGCATGTTTTCATTGAAATGTAAATGAAGTTCAGAGCAATGTCAATCAACTTAAATCATAAATAAATGTCAAAGTGTAACATTTACTTATGACATTTATTACAGTATTTAAACTTTTAAAATAGTGACATTTTATGGAAAGTATTGTAAAACAAACATGGTGATAGCTTATTAAACCAATGAAGATACACTGCTCATGTAACTTACAGTGAGAAAAATGCAGAAGGTGTAAACATGTTTCTTGGTGACATACTTACCTGAAGGATTGGTGTTTGTTACAGTGAGCAGAACAGCACATTCTAGTGAATGATGGTATGTATGCTGGGAGCTGTTTTAATGCCTCCCCCTCTCAGCAGACCCCTGATCTTATCTTCCTTGGACTAGACAGATCAGGGCTTATGTTGAGCGGCTTTCCCCACCCCCTCCCACTGCAGAGCCGTGTATACTCACAACCTGCCAACAGAGTCTCAGTTAGATCCTCTTCTGTCCCTTGCAGCATCCTATATTACAACGCTGCACTCACAGCGATGTATTTTTGTGCTCTGGCATCATTTTTCACCCTCCACAGAACTGCGACAGAAGAGATAACTCAACATCTCCGAAAGGAGATTTGACTTGAGCACAGTGGCACCAAAGTCTAAAGATGATTAATCTGTTTTCATAAGAACAAGTCGGTCTGTCGGCAAAGCTGCTTTTGAAATATCTCGGGGGGACCTTCTAAATTTAATATGGGACTGTCTGGAGTTGATAAGATGAGGACAGAGCAAAAAAATTCTACAAAAAATATATTGGAATAGATTGCCACTGTAGGAGACAATGACTCTGAAAACTAGTAGAAGTTAGAGAAAGGCGTGTGTAAATTTATTGGCTAGAGATCAAAACCCACCAAATGTAAATCAGTGACAGAAATGGAAAGTTGGAGTGGGCTTCCTTGTTATTCTTTGTTGAAATGTTCTGAGTAACCTGTGCTATGCGACACCTGTCCCACATGTCTACCTCTGCCAAGTCCTGACTGCTGTCGTAAAGCAGAGTGCAGCAAGAGGTTATGGAAATGCCCACAGTGGTCAATCGAAGCCATCAAAGAGCACAATTATTTGTGCATTGTAAAGTTCTCAGTGGCACAAATGATCTTTGAAATAAACTGTAAAAAAATATTTGCTCCCTAATACGTTGCTTCTGTTTGCTTTTTTTAAAGCTACTTCTCATCATCGCACACATTTACTGTTAAACAAAGACAAACCGGGTAAATCTAAGCCGGTGTGAGTCTCTGTGAAAAAGTAATTGCTCCCCCTGAATCTAATAACCAATTGGGTCACCCTTGGCAGCAACAATGGCCATCAAGCATTTCTGATAGCTGGCAATAGTCTTTTATATCACTTGGAAGGAATTTTGGACCACTTTTCTTGACAAAATAGTTTTATTTCAGCCATATTTGGTCAGAAACTGATGGCTGGACTCTTCTTTATGGTTCCATCAATGAAGTCCAGGCCTTGAAGAAGCAAATCAGTCCCAGACCATCCCACTGCCATCATGTTCAGCTCTTGCTTTAGATCTGTTTTATAAAATGCAGTGTTAGTTTTACAGCAGATGGGATCCGTCCAGACACTCGTAAACGTTCCACTTCATCTCGTTAGTCCACAGAATATTTTCTCACCTTGGGCATCATCAAAGTGGAGCCTTTATACTCCTTTTGGTCAGCAGATGTCTTTTCATCTGGAAACTCTTGGATGAGATGTTGATTTTCTCCATTTGTGTATTGTGACTTTGTAACCCTTGTCAGTCTGACAGGTGTCTGTGGTTTTTGCGTCTCATCTATGTTTTTTTATTTGTATAGCTCAGCTGCTTCATAAAACCTTTTAGCCTTACTTGTGTTTTCAGGCAGTTTCTTTCAGGGTGATTTTTGTTATTTGTTTTTTGTTCTACATGGCAGTATTCTGGTCTTGATTTGAAATTTATGGTTTGTATTTACCCAGGAATTTTTTTTTTTATCTAGCATTACCTTTTGTTGATGTTCTAACTAAACAGGAGCAGGATAAATACTTTTTTCACATCACTTTGTGCCTTTAAGTACAATAAATGAGTTTAAAAGAAGCAACGTTGGAATGATAACTAATTTAATCTTATTTTAATTTGCCAAGCAGCTGCCTGCTGGTCATCCCGGGGTCACCGGATGATTTGGCTGCAGCTCGTGAAGTTTCTAGAGCCCGTCTTCCCCCTTTCTTCTTACCTTTCATTTTGGGGTCTTGTTCCATCCCACGCAGCATATTATATTTATAACTTTGGCTCTTCCTCTTCTCTCGGTCCTCCTCTTCTTACCTCATTGCCTAGTCTCACTATCTTATACTTTACAAGGATACAAGGCTTCTCATGACATGACAAACTGTGATTCTGTAAGCAGTTATAGATCATCGTTCTGCCTTGTAGCTTAAAAAGAAAAAACTGCAAGTGATGCAGTTGTTTCTTTTGTCTTTGTCACTACTCAGCTTGTAAAAAAAAAAAAAAGAAGTTAAGTGAGGTTAGAAGTGTAAAGGCCGCCGAGGGAATTATCCTAATTAGAAGGTGGCACAGTTGTCTCTTGACGTCACATGTGACACATTGACATCAGGCATGTAAAAGACAGACTGTGTGATTGTAATACTTTTATTATGTGGAATGGCTTTGGCCTGCATATATTAGGCATGTAGTGCTATCTGTACAGTCTGAGCTCACTGTCTGTTTAGCAGCAGTTCCAGCCCAACAGATAGTTGTTTTGTGAAGTCGAAGCTTCGCGCCACATCTCACTGAACTGTGAGCTTTCTGAGCAAATAAGCCTTCGAGGAAAAGTTTGGGTTTTTCTGTAGCAAGAATTTCTACCCACAAGGATTCATATCCTTTTGTTGCTGTTGTGCAGCTACTATGTTCCATAGAAAATACTTTCTGTTTCTGTTTTCTCTTGGGGTTTTTTTTTTAAACAGATGTAAATATTTGACGCAGAAAATGGAAGGAAGAATTATGCTGTGGGTTCAAATCCACCACTGCTGAGGAAAAATATAAATATAGGGGAATTTGCAAAAAAAGAAGAAAAAAGAAAAGAAAGCGCACAATGTTTATACGCATTGAAAGTTTTGAGGATTTCCACTTTCCCATTTATTTTCCCATTTATTAACATCCATTTACTAGATGTTTTTTTTAGGTTGTCACAAAGCAGAAGAATTTCCTGGTGCAGAATGATGAAAATATTTTGGAAGGTAAAGTGGTGGTAAGGTGGTAAAATCCCAAAGGAACTTAAACACAACCCAGAAGACCTCTGCCTGAAGCATTCAATAAAACAGAATAGAATAGAAATCCCCTTTATTGTCCCACAGTGGGGAAAGTCAGCAGCAAAGTGACAGGATGTTGAGGCAGGCAGGTTCACAGAAGGATGAAAGTATTAAAATAAATGAAAACAGAACAACAAATTGTACAGTAAGGACAATATTACAACAACAATAATAATAATTTTCCCATTAGCTGGTTAGACTACTCATTATCTTGGGGCTACATTTGTTTTGAACCAGAGCAGAACGACATTAACAGTGTTTTATTATTCATCATAGGTCTCATTGAAATGAGTCATTGACATTATCACAGAGACAGACCTTCTCATCCAACATCAGTGTGTGTCCTCACTAATGCTCTCCTGGAAGAATGAGCAGATTTTCTCATGAACAGAGTCTAAAACTTGTAGACAGTTTTTCCAGAAGTGTTGAAATTGTTGCAGATCAGCCTCATATTAAAGCTGTATTGGAGCCTTGGGATGTCAGTAAGGTTCTTGATGTGTTCCCAAAACTTTTAGCAATATAATGGGTTTGTGACAAGCCAACCTGAGCAAACGGTCCCACCCACACTAAAACAAATTGCAGTTTTTGCACCAGCATTGTGAAAACACACATTGAATGGTGCCTAGCAAACATTTTCAATGAAGAGGCTTTTATTAAATTGAAAAAAAAGATATGTGTACAATGGATGACAGAGCAAAAGAGTTGAAACGAATAGAACATCATTTCTGTTTGTCTTCTAAACATTCTGTTAGGTAGATCTGTAAGGATCAAATGTGTGACTATGTGGCTGTTAGGACTTTTTCCATACCCCTCATCCTTCTCTAGGTGGGTCTCTGTGTTTATAAGCTGTGCCGAATCTCTAATGATTGTTGTTCTCTACACTTGGGTGTGATTGACGTCAGCCAGGGTTCTTGCCACTCTCATTTCAAAAATCTGCGTGTGACATTCTTGCACCACAGCATCTGACTGCTATCCGCTGTTGCCGTGGAAAGCACTCGAACTGTGGGAGCCTTGATATCAGAGTTTATCTGGCATTTTTCAGGCATTATCTGCACAAACTGCAATATACTGGTGTTCTTTTGCATGACAGGTTCAGACTTTTCACAGGAAAAGGGCATCTTAAATGGTTCTGCAAACTTCCGTCCAGAGTAATTTAATGGGGGTTTTGGAGAATTGTCCCTGCTTGTGACTTTGTAAAGTGCATCTGTTATAAAATGCTTTGATAAAGCGACATTATCAAACTTTAAACCAAACAATTTAATAGTTCTTTTATTGCTAAATGTTTGAGGATTGCTCATCTTTCTTTGATTCTCTCTGATTTTTGTCCTGTAGATTCGCTACATCTCGCAGACACAAGGTTTGCCAGGCGAACAGTTACTGAATACAGGGACAAAGACAGCACGGTTCTTTTGCAAAGAGCCGGACTCGCCTTATGCAGCATGGAGACTGAAGGTGGGAACTGACAAAACATAGAACAGTACAACTCTCTATCTGAAGCAACAGATTGTGGTCCTATTTTGCTTACTGCTAAAGACGAATGTCATAGATCAAACCTTAACTGCTTTTAAAATTGTACTATACTTTGCTTGCAAATCCAGTAGAACAGAAAATTATGGCTTCAAGATACATAAGAGTTCTTATAGAAAACGTTTGTTCACAGTCTGTTTGACATGGTTGCTGCTTATTTGCTTATTTATTATTATTTGCTGCCTAAAATCAACTACCCATGATGGTCTGAATCAAAGATTCTCAATGTTAATGTAATGTTATTATCATCAATAAACCATTTCTAAATGTGTGCCAGCAGCATGTGCAGGAACTGTTTCACCACATTTCTGTCTAGGATTCTCATTGAATGATTTCTCGTTCTGTAGTCAACAGATGAACATGAGACGGAGACGGGAATGAAATCAAAGGAAGCGAGGAAGTACATCTTCAGCTGTTTGGATGACATAGCGCACGTATGTTTAGCTCTTTGGACTGAAATGTACACGGCAGGACTTTCTGTTAGGTCATAAGACGAAAATGACTGAAATCATTTGAAGAAAACTCTTTCCCCTTCTGAAATTCCATGCTTAAGGTTTATAACGTAAGCTTCCAGTGAACTTCCTCAAAACTGGCAAATTCCCCTGTTTTCTCTCAGTACTTTTAAAATTTTTTAGTTTTTTTTATTTTTTAGATTGTAGGAAATTCGTATACAATTTGTCATAATTTACCATAATTTTTTTTTCCATGTCACAAAATTTATTGTAATGTTTTATTCTTATTAGAGATTCACCAACAATTGTCCAAAATGGTTTTGCCGTAAAACAATGACTGGCTGGTCGGAAATTGAAAAATTTGATCCTATTTGGATCTGTGTGTGTCTCGTATCCATGATGCTAAGTTGGTTAAAAGGAAGTCAGAGAAATTAAATTTGTATTTTCTGACATGTTGAGTGTGTCTGCCCTTCATTCATGCTATGAGAGGGCAAACTTTCAGCATATAGCAGGAAAGCTGAACGGACTGCAGCAAATCTGAGTCCTCTGATCCCTTTGAGCTTTCTACCTCTTTTCTGCAAATTTGGATCTTGTAATATTGGCAGCTTTAAAAAAATGTTATGGCTACAACAAGGTTTATGTTCTCTTGGGAGAGCACACAGACTGTGTTTTGACGCCAGTTGTGCTAACTGCACATTTTGCTTAAAAAAAAAAAAAAAAAAAGCAACCCTTTGTATTACAGGTGAACTTGATGATGAATCTGGAAGGTTGTGACTTGTTAGCGGAGAAGGCTGACCGGCGGGAGTTTGTGGGCCTGCTCAAAAAGATGTTGCTGATCGATGCAGAAGAGAGGATCGCCCCTGCTGAAGCGCTCATTCACCCATTTGTGACGATGCAGCACCTGCTCGACTTCCCCCACAGCAACCAGTGAGTCAGCTGGGCCTCACATTTTAAGACATTCTGCAAATTATTATGATTGTTTCACATACCACTTTCCTGTCCGTAGTGTGAAGTCGTGTTTCCACATCATGGACGTATGTTGGACCCGTCCCACTGGGTATGAGGCTGCCAACAGAAATACAGGTCCTTTCGTTAGACCTGTAACTACAACCACTGCTGCCTCAACCAACCTCCCCTTCAGTAAGATCCCAGCTGTTCACACTCAAGTAAGTTGTCCAGAGTGTTTTAGTAGCAACTTCCACTTCTGTGCATGTGCATTTGTGTTTTGCAAACCGGTGCAAGAATAATTATTAGATCAGCCAACAAATATGCATGTTCTCAGAAGATTAATAATGTCTTTTGGTAGATAACGAATGAGTAAAAAACAATTCTTGGAAACAGAATGACGGAATAGCAAATGCTGCAGGTTCCTGACATCCAATGTTCTGTTCCTTTCATTTGTTCCAACAGAGACTGATTTCTTGCTTTTATTACCCATTTTGTATGCCGTCTTGCCTGTCTTATTGCGTCCTAGCACTGCTGTCATGGCAACAAAATCACGTCATGTTTCTGAGGTCATGGCAACAGTACAAATCACTGTTGTTGCCGAGAAGAAAAGATGAGACAAGGCCCCCCAACCTATTTTGTTTTGGATTTTTATAGTGCTAAACGTCTCAACATCTCTACCTAAAAGCAATCATGCTGAGTTTAAAAGCTAGAAAGATACAAATATTTACATATTAATGTTTGCGGGCAGCTAGAAATATTAGAAGTTTCATGTTGCTTTCCACATGCGTAACTAAATAGGTTTGATCACTTCCAATTTTAAGCAGTATCTAATACTGCTGAAAAGACGTTTATAGGAGAAGGTCGTAACTGATTTGGTCTAACCCATATGAAAGCCTGCTTTGTGTTCACCATCATGTGTATGGGGGGCTTGGCTACACGCAGTAGCAGTAGCAGAACAATATAGTCCTAGTTCTCGTTATCCTTTAAATGTGATTATACCCAGGCACGAGAGCAGGGTTAGCAGAGAAGCAAAAGCACATGTTCCACTATTTAAAGGGTCTGACCTGTTTCCGCTCGGCATTGTTAGCTCTCCTGGTAAGTATCCAGATTCAACAAACAAGGCTGACCTCGGCAGGCCAGCCTGGATAAATCAATCCCAAAAGAAGTCATTTTTATGAGCCTGGACATGCTATGATAGTAGCAAAGCCTTAACTTGATAACTTTATCCTAAAGAAGTGGACTCTGGGTATGTTTTTTGTCTAAATTTTAAATTCGTCAGAACAGTGACTTTGTTGTCAGCATATATTCAAGGTCCAACACATTCTCCTCAATTCTGTCCAACTGAAAATCAAACTGTTCATAGAGCTATCGCCACCTACTGGCAGAATAAAATATTTACGTTGCTTTTATCCTTTTTTTAGGGTTTAGTTCCATCTGCGCCGTCAGTAATGCACCATGGGATACCGCTGCAGACTGGTGGTGGTCAGTTTGGATGCAATGATTCGTTTCAGCAAGCTCTCATTCTGTGTCCCCCGACAATACCAGGTACAGCTGCGACTGTCAGTCTTGATTTCACTTTTATAAATTGTGTTTTTTTGGTAAATATCTAAATGTCAAATATCCTGTTAATTGCATCTTCAGGTATCCCCACTAATACTGCTAAACCAGCTGGCTACTCTGTCCGTATGGAGGCCTCTGTACCTCTGGTCACTCAAACAACATCAATCCAGCCATTGCAGATCAGACCTGGAGTCATCACTCAGGTAGGGAGTGGATACGGATTACACTAATAACTTAAAGTATTCATACCCTGTAAACTTTTCTTTTAACATTTGTTTCATTACATCACAAACCAAAAATTTTCAGCTGTTTTATTTTCTGGTATGTAACAATGTAAAATGGTGCATAAGTGTAAAGTGGAAGGAAAGGATACATAGTTGTAATTTTTTTTTTTTTTACAAATAAAATGGGAAACGTGTGCCATGCATATATATTCAACTTCCCTGATTCAAAGTGTTATGAAAATATAATTTGCTCTCACATTTTGAGACTGAATTTCTGCCCACTCTTTACAAGCCTTCTCAAATTCTCACATTTTGGTCTCAGTCTAGTCTAGACTGACCCATTCTAGCACATGAAAATACCTTGATCTAAACCGTTCCATTGTAACTCTGGCTGTATATCCAGGGTCATTGCCCTTCTGGAAGGTTTAACTTTGACCCTACTTTCAAGTCTTTTGTGGCCACTAATAGTCTGAAGAAAAACATCCCAACATCATAATTCTGCCACTCCCACGTTTCATTGTTGGGATGGTGTGGTCACAGTGATGTGCTGTGCTACTTTTGCTCCATGTGTAGCATTTTGGTCTAATCTGACAAAAAAAAAATTGTATCACATGTTTGCTGTGTCCCCTACACAAGATGTGACACTTCTCTGTAATGCTCTCTAACAAGTGCCAGTAGCCAACAGAGAACAGCTGCATTTATACTTAGATTATCTTTCACACAGGCTCTATTTTTGCAAATAAATGACTTCTGTAGGAGGTTGTTTTGCACTGAATTTTATTTAGAGGTATTAAATTAAAAGAGGCTGAACTCATGTGCACATCACACACTCAGACATTTACCTGCAAAAGTTTTGAAAATCTTGCATATTTTTTCCTTACTTTTCCCATCTCTGTGCTGCTTTGTGTTGCTCTGTCACATAAAATTTTCATAAAAATATTAAGCTGTTTGGTTGTGATCTGACAACATGTTAAAATGCTGTGAATATATTCCCAAGACACTAGTATTTAGGCTGAGAGACTGAGGTAAAGTGTATTCCTAATTGAAGTAGGTCAAACATTCAGTTGCTATTTTCCGACACACTGACAGGCCTGGTCGAGCCGTGCCCAGCAGATCTTGGTGCCCACTTGGCAGCAGGTTACATCTGTCCCCCCACCATCAACCACACTGGCTTCTGACACTGTGACTGGCACACAGAGATTAAGTGACTGGGGGTGAGAAATCTTTCTACTTTATTATTACATATCCTTGATGTAACATACTTTCATTGTAAAGCCTTATATGTACAGCTTTTTATTTGATGTATTTTTTATTTTTTTTTACTTTTGGTTGCCATACTTAAGGAATGGATGTAGTAGGCTGAAGCTGTATTGTTTCCTCCCCTTGATGTTAATGATGCCTGACTCAAAGCTGACCTTTGACATTCAGAATTTGTGCTGAAAGCTTTCGGCTTTTATTTTCTTATTGCAGGAAAGTGCGTCCCCATGGTAACCATTTCAGCTCCATGATTGCACACCCTCAGCCATTCCTAACCAACCAAATGACCATGTCCACCCACCAGCCAGTCAACATAGGCATCGCACATGTGGTGTGGCCACAGCCAGCGGCAAACAAGCGAGCAAAGCCTTGTGTGAACAGGTACTTCACATGGAATGTATCCTTAAGAAAGACATGAAAACATGCACCTATGGGAACTGACAACCTTTTTTCTATTCGTTGTGCAGGGGCAGCAACACCTCCCAAAACACAAACATCCAAAATGTGGCATGCCAGTCCCCAAAAATGGCCGACACAGCAAAGAATGTGGAGGAAATTGAGGAGGAGGGAGCCAGATGTCAAGAAGAAGGGCGCGCCATAGGAGAGGGGCGAGCGGAGGATCAGGTCGAGGAGGACGATGAGGAGAGCTGCTGTAAAGTGGAGCCAGACTGCGAGGAGCTCTCGGTTTCGCAGGAACAGCGGCAGGAAATGTTGATCTCTGGCCTTGCCAGTCCAACTGTTAGTGTCATCAGTATCAGCAGCGATGAAGAGGAGGATGCACAAAGACACTCAATGGGGGAGTAAGTACTGAGCATCAGGCTCAGTTTTCTGTTTCTCGTTCTAAAGGCTTTTGCATCTTATTTTTACTCTGCTTACCAACACAGGTGTAAGGGCAGTGCAGATTGTGAAGCATGTCAGAGCACCATCAGTATGGAGAGAGTATGTTCTCTTAGCAGTCCAGACAGCACGCTCAGCACCAGCTCTTCAGCTTCAGCCCAGTCCAACAACTCCCCATGCAAACAACCCAATAGGTAAAGCTCTACTTTTGGTCACGTTTTTACATCCAGGGCATTTAGACATTTTGAATTCAACAGAAACAGCTGATTTACCAACCTTTTCCAGCATGTCGGATGACGAACAGGAGAGCGGTTGTGACACGGTGGAGAGCTCGCCTGCCTCGCACAACTCTGGCCACAGCAGCAGTCCCTTTACCGAGCGCCGCTACATCGCCAACAGCAACCAGAACTGTGAGCCGCGTGTGGCGTGCGTTGCCCCTGAAACTGAGCCCAGCAAGCCTACAGTACGCACCGTTGTGGTGCCTCCAATGCGGGTGCAGAACAATAACAACAACTGTTCTATCAGCGAAACACCTGGAAACACAGGTAAATCTTGAAGTGTAAGGTTTTTATAACAGAAATGCATTTAAATGTTTGTTTCCTTAAAGGATATATCATTATTTTTGTGCCTAACCATTGACTACCATTGTTACTCTTAACCCCAAGGCCATCAGCCCTCCTGTTTCTCCTGACAACAGAGACTTGAAGTGATTGAGCAAGTCTCACTTTTTCTCCACATAATCTGCCCGTGTTTTAGTCATGAGGGTTTTTCTCCACTACAGTGATGAAGCTGACAAAACGTCATTCCTCTCCATCAGAGCTCTCAAGAGCTCTGTAGAACTGTATGTAGCTAGTCAAAATACTCAAAGATATCTAATGTCAAATGTTATCCTTCCTTTGACTCAGGCACAGTAGAAAAAAATTTGCTGCTTCAGCAAATATTCAATGAATAAAAATTTTTTTTGCTGTGATAAACTTATAGTTCACTAACAAAAGTTCAGGTGTCTTTGGTCATTTGGATGTTGACCACTTGAATTATCAGTCATAAACTTAAACTGTTATGTCTTCATCCCTCAGTTTTGGGTTCTTTCTTCTATTAATTTAAGATTTCAGTTGTTTTATAGCCTTGGAACAAATTGTTTGAAACAGACTGGTTTTGGCTGAGTGAAGAGAACTCCATCCTCCTGACCTTTGATTTCGTCCATGAAGTACACCCATGTTTCACTACATAGATGATTTCTATGGAAGAATTACTCACTACATTAATTTATCTGTTCTTTTACCTGGAAAACAATTTGTTCTGTGATTTCCGAGAGATGTACAGGCATTTTGGTTTGAAACAATATGTCAGGCTTCACAGATGCAAAGCCACAATCTTAACAGGGCATGACTCAAAAGCTTCCTCTTATTTATGAAGAACGTGTTTGAATACCTAAAGGTTGATTTTATTTATTTGTGTTTCAAACTAACATTTCTGGCACTAAAATATGTTACATGTCCTTTAAATTTGAATTTATCCATTGTTGTGGAATAGGAGTCAGGTACAATTTCCAAAATTGTCTGAAGGAATCAGTGTGGTTTGATGGAAACATATTTTCCCTCTAATATAAATTACAGCTTGAAATAACCAAAATAATGGGACATCTTTCCATCGTGTTGCTATGTTGTTTTTGATGGTATTATCCACTCAGACAGCTACCAAGTGCTTAAGTACGTTATGCGAGGTCAAAGGTCTGGTCAACAGTGCTGCTGTCTGCTCCACAGGTCACATGGCCTGGGATTATGCTGTGTTAGTAGGCCACAGAGGTTCTCACAGGTGATTATGGGTTCCCTGCTGTGACGAATCTGCTCTGATTTCTGATGTGAACACTTGCATGATGACTACATTTCTCTAAATCTGAGATCTGCTGAAACTGTGTGGATCTGCACTTCTCAAATCTGCGTAGTACATGTGTAATAACCAGCAAATGTTCAATGCTCTGAAAAAAAAAATAGGTAAAAGTTTATTATTTTCTTGCTATTTTAAAAAAACTAATGTTTGAAGTGTAGCTTTTATGCTGCTACGCATTATCTCTGTGGGCTTTGTAACTGCTGTGAAGAGTAATTTAAGTATGACTTTTTTCTGAGTTTAGAAAGTGAAGTGTTTGGCTTTAAATCCTAAAAGAAAAATCATATAGACTCATTTTGCTTTCTTGTCAATGGCGTATCTCTCCCCTGCCTTTAAACTACTACAAATGAAGCCCAACATAAAAGGGCAGATCTCTCTATTTTAGTCCTGGAAGATTTATTTATAGCAAACAATCTGACCCTCAACATAAGCTTTATGATCAAGCTTAGTTAGAAACCTCTCCTCTTCTTCAAAAATACTTCTATTTATACTCATCTATGCTTTAAGCTTTGGAACTGATCCCACACAGCTGAAATCTCTGATAAGCCCACAGAGCTGCAAATGTTTCCAAGTGGGTACCGAGATATGCTGTGCATTTGCAGTTGTTGCAGTTGGATACATGCTCCAACTCAAGTCCTGTTTGCTTGTTATATCCTTTCTGACACCAAGACCTGAGCACCAGTATTTCTGTATTCACGTGTTATCCCCTCTCTCTGTCTCTCTCTCTCTCTGTCTCCTGTTACATGACCTCTCTCGGTCTTAGAGTCTTCGTGCCACTCCAAAGGGCGAGGCATTCCTGGGCGACAGCATCACCACTCCACACCGCTCCTCAACAGGCCTCAGAAAATCGGCCCCGTGTTCCAGCCCCAGCAACAGCAGCCTATAGGCTTTGGGCAGGTGAGGAAATTCACAAAGAAAATCAGTATTTAAAAGGAGAGTAATGGTTGCACTTCTACACTGTTAAAGGGTTATTAAATGCAGAAAACAGTTGCACTTCATCAGTCGAGCTTAATTTTGCAGCATTGGCATCGGTCTGATGAGAGCTAATTAGATTTTATTGAGTGCAGCTTTGTTATGATGAGCTTAGTATCTCTTGGTAGAAAGACATGCTTCACCTTCTTAAATAGATCAATGACAGGAGTGCACATGCTCTAGCTCGCAGAAAGCTGCTGTACTTCCTTGCAAATGTATTGCTGATTTTTGCTTGTCATCTTTTTCTTTTTATACCACTGCCGGTTTAGGGTATTAACATTTAGCATCTGTGTATTTTGAGGGGAGGCGTTGAATCTGACAAGAAGCTGGCAGTTTGTTATGAAGGGTGACTTCTGAAGATACTTGGGTGTTTGTGACTGCATGTGGGCAATCAAGAGCCGTAAGGAGAACATTTGAATCGCAAATGTTGTCTTTTTGTGCCAGTGCGTGTGATTAGTTTTCAACTTCATGTTATAAATGGAACTTTATTCACTCCACTATCTGTTCTGATGTACACACTCCTAATTATTGAACAGTTCCACTGTATAGTACTGTGTCTTGCTTGTTTTAAGTGCAAAAATCAGACGATGTTTTTTGCCATGATCTGCGATTGTAAAGTCAAAAACTGAATAAAATAGGAAATGTTGTTTTCTGTGTATTAAATGAATCAAAAACAGATTTATTACATTGTAACTTTTTTTGAGTTGAGCAAAGACTGAAACTGAAATTCTGGATCAGTGTGAGAAGCCTGTAAAGTAAACCATTATGATGATGGCTCCATACTTAAAGTAATAAACATCCACGGAAATCTCAATCAATCAATTAAACTTTATAACAGACTCTTCTGCACAATAACACGCAAAATATATAATAGAATCTAAGAACACACGTACAAAAACACATGCAAAACATAATTTAAATTGATCAATTTAAAAACAAACAGTGCATCCTGAAACTGAATGAAAGGAATCAGTGCAATTTGTGATCACTACAACAATATTGTTTGCAGGACAGATCAAAGGTTTTATGAAATTTACATTGTTGGGAGGGTTTTAAATGTATAAGCACAAAGCAGCTTAAGTGTAACTGAACAGAAGCTACAGCAATTTTTCTAAATATCATCGCCATTTATTTAATCATTAAAATGATAACAGGAAAATTTGTCCTGCTGGGTTCTGCAAATGGCAGTCCCAGTTCATTTTGTCTTATTTTATACCAGCACTTCTCGTATTGAAAACTAGCAGGGTCGCCTGCATAAATAATAAATAGAAGCCAAGATTATGTGCAATAAACTACAGATATGTTCTTCTCTCCCTCAGGTCCAGCATTTCACTTCATGCCACCAAGAATGGAACGGGAACTTTGCCAACCGGCGACCACAGGCGTACATCCCTCCCACCATGCATGGGCACACCTTCACACTTTCCCACAGCAGTCCAAACCACACAACAGGCGCCCACCCCCACCTTGGGGGCCACCCGCATTCTCAGCCTACCCTGTTGTCGTACCCTCCGTCTGGCCCTCTGGTTACAGCGGCCCCCGTGGCCCACCTGCTGGCTTCCCCTGGCACCTCCCGCCCCGTCCTCCAGCCCACGTATGGCATATCCCACCCGGCAGGCATTGTGCACCAAGTGGCAGTGGGTATCAACCCCCGGCTGCTCCCCTCCCCCACCTTGCATCCACAGAGCCAGTTCAAGCCCCTTTTCCCCCCGCACTCTTACATCGCCTCGCCTGCTTATGGCAGTTTCCCCCTCAGCCCCACCAAACTAAACCAGTACCCCTACATCTGAGTGTGGCTCTGGTACCTTTCCTACCACCTGGGGGCTAAGCAGGGCAGCATCCCATCCTAAACCACAAACAACATGGTTTTCATTTCTAATAAAAAACCATGGCACAACCACAGAGAAAACAAGCTATTTTTTGAATCATGTCGACTTGGTTGTAATTGAACTTTTAAGCTTTAAAAAAAGAAGAAGAAAAAAAAGAGTTCCAACGGTGGAGATGATCTGGCAAAAATTAAGAAGGAAATAATGTATGAATGATTGAATGATAGAATGAATGAGTAGTTAAACTCACACTTAATGTGTTTTGCACATTTGATATATCTTTGCATTGGATCTTCTACGAATACTCCTCAAGACAGATGAATAATTGGGGTGTTGTTGAATAGTTAGAAAACCCCCCGGTCCCAGCTATTTTTCTACATTGCCTTCTTATGTGTGCAAGACACATCCATATTTGTAAAGCCATCCCAGTCTCTAGCTCTAGATCGACAGATGCACATGTTGTCCACGGTGTATGTTGTACTGCGTTTGAAGTATTTGTACCTTTTCGGTGTCTTTTGATGTTCGCAATGTCAAGTCAATTATCCGATTTAAATAGGGTTGTTCATCACGCTGCATGTGGTCTTGCATGAGCAAAAATGTAAACGGAAAGATGCATAGACGTTGCTCTTATTGTTTGTGTCACAAGACTCGCTGCATTGTATAACTGTCCCCAGCCATAGTGCCTTACATATTTGAGGTTGTTAATGTTACTACTTATATATGACTATATTCATGAATATTAATGTACTGGACTGCAGCACTTGAAATTCCAATCAGTCGATGCATCCTATGTGTGAGTATATATATGCACATGTGTATATGTTCCATGCATAGCCTGCATGGATGTGATGTATCGCGGACAGCGGTGCTTATTTTTCGGAGTCTTTGTATATTTCAGTGTGTAGTGAGTTCCTTTTCTGTTCTTTCAAGAAGAACGGCATGCTTTGCTGTTGCGAATGCCTGCTGTTTCCTTAAACACGTTTGACTTTTTTTTTTTTTTTGTCCTCTGTTTCCGAATGAACTAGTGTACAAAGTGCAAGTACTGGATATTGCTTAACATTTGATAATCACTTTCTATTTAGTGAAACTCTTACTACTAACAGTATTTGTACTGTTTAAAAACGGCAATACAATCTAAATAGTTGTCTGTTATATATTTCTTTGCTTTTTTTGTCTTTCTAATTTTATTTGGAGTGTTTTCACTTTGTTTTTAGATGTTTAGAAGTGTGACGGGCATGGCTTTGATTAGGTAAGATTAAAAAAAAAATAAATGCAAATTCGTTTTACGGTATGGAATATTCTTAGCCTGAGCAAACCATGCAGTATTTGATATACACACATATATGACATATATTATAGAGCTAGAATATTTAGTACAGATGCTTGTTAAGGTGTGAGGTAATTGTGTGCAATTCTCTCGTTTATGCATGTGTGACAAAGTTAACTTTTCCCCTTTATATTGATACCATTTGTTAAAGGCTTAATGCTTATCAGTGTCAACTACTTATTTTATACATTCCGTCAGGGAGAAAGTATATATATATGTATATATATATATATATGCAGTATATATATATATATATATATATATATATATATATATATATATATAAAGTGCTGTGTTTTTATTTTCTTTATTCATTTAGAGTGGTAATCAAAAAATGCACACACCCCTGTTCAAATGGCAGATTTTGTGATGTGCAAAAATAAGTGTATAATGAATTATGATGAACAACTGCCCTAAACGTGTATCATCTTTAATATGACATTGTGGAAAAAATGTGAAAGCTAAACACCTCTTGTAACTTGATTGCATATCTCTAATTGATTCACTTTGTTGAAGCACCTTGTCAGTCATTTTCAGTCTTCCTAAGTTTACTCAAGTGAGTTGGACAAACCAGAAATGAAATTCAGCTGCCTTGTAGGATTTTACCTTTATTTGGTCATTTACATCCAATAGGTAAAGCCCTAATTTGCAGACACGTTACCTGGAAAGAACATTTATCTACCAGGATATCAGATCACCATAGTGGAGGTGTTCACTGATGGTTGGAGAATAAATAGGACAATAAGGACTTTACATAAACTGAAGTTTTTATCAAAACTAATGAAAAGAAGAAACTGAAACTGGATACAGAGTCTGTCAAAAGACTAACAACACCAAAGGAGCTGCAGGAATTTTCAAAATAGTGGCTGCATTTCTTGTCACAGAATCAATTAGTCTGATGAAACTATATTTCCACTTTTCTTCTATGACTCCAAATGTCATGTTCAACATATCAAAGAGATCAAAAGAATATTGTACCAACAGTGAAAGATGGCGGCGGCGGCATCATACTGTAGGGTTTCGTCTTAAATGGAACTGATGTGTCGAAGTTGATAAAACTGTAAATAGTAAAAAAATCCCAAAATGTTCATCCAGAAAGTTGAAGATGAAGACTGAGTTTGTTTTTCAGCACCATAGTGAACGTTAGCATGCACCCTAATCAACAAAAAAATGACTTCACCGTAACAAAAAGAAAATCTGAAAGGCTTAGTCTGGAAGTTAAATTTGACAAAAAGTCTGTGGGGGTTAATCTGTGGGAAGACGGATGGGGACAAGAGATGTTTTCATAATCTGACAAGTTTAGCTTGCTATCGTGGGCATAGATTAGTCAAGACGTGGCTTAATGATGGACTGAGGGAGACTGAATACTGACATTGAATCCAAAGATGTTTCCACAACGTATTCTTTTAAGGGTGTGGATATTTTGGCAGGCAGGTTGTCTTTTAGTTAAATTTTACTCAACCCAGACCTTTTAACATGGGTGTGTTCTCTTTTGGGAGCCAATGTTTTAATTTGTTGTGTGTATTTTTTTTTTTCCCCTTTACTTCTGTCTTTTGTTTTTCAAATGACGTTGCTTGTGCAGCACCAAAGACTGTAATTCATATATTGAGCAAGGTAGCTATTCTGTTTGCATAGACCTCAGTTATACTGTAGTTGTAGAATGAGGTTTTGTTCAAAGAAAAAAAAAAAGTTATATTTAAAAAGAAAAAACCGAAAAAAACAGCTGATGTTTTGTCTAGCTTATTGGGCAATTAACAAGTCGTATCATTTCTTTCTTGAATGTATCATAGATAAGCTGCTATATGATGATTGCCACTTCAATAGCTGTGAAATTAGGTGATTTCTCTCTGAGTTTAAACCTAGCGTTTTGTATAGGTCCCTAATTATCTGAAATAGAAGTGGTTTTGATTTCTGTGTTTGCATTCATTTTCGGAGTGTCACTGTAACTACTGTATTTGCTGATGATGAACATTAGTTGGATTTGTTGTTCCTCGGGGTGCGTGTTTTTTCAGCATCAGTATTTTATCCTTATTAACCTCTTGGGCTCGTCACTGCATATAAATGATGTATCGATGTAACTTAAGTTTTTTATGTTTTCATATCGATGTTTTGTACACATCTGAAGCTGTAGCTTGCAGGATTGATTTAACTTTCTCATTGCACGAACACCGTGTATTACCAGTACTCTTTTTCTGAGTCATGGGAGCACTGTGAGATGCCAGAAAACAAACAACACCAAAAAAAACAAACTACGAGTCCAGTGTGCCCCTTTCACACTTGTCGTGAAGCACTTACAGCTAGTGAGGCTTGGAAATGTTTGATTAAAGTAAGAAACATAAATTTACCCCCAATGCTTTTGCTCCAAAACAGTTTTCACAACTTGTTTTATGTCAAAAATGATTACAAGTATTTATTGCAACCTTTTGTATCTGTTCAATGTTCTATCTGCTTAGAATATCAGTTGGATATTCTAACCTGCCTTGCGTTTAGATCGCTCTCCCCTTTATGAGTGACTCATATCAAAGTGTTTTTGTCAGTGCGAGGCGGTGGCCGTTGTTATGTGTCCTTTACTGAAACTGCGACAGTGTAAGCAGCACTGTGTATGTGCCTTGAGATCCAGAAAAGCGAACGAACGAAGAAGGCAGAGAATCCAACCCCACGATCATGTAGAAAGTCTCTTAGCGGCCGCTCTACCAAAGAGAGAGGGGAAACAAATTCAAAAGTAGGACTTTGTCATAGAGTCATGCTAGAGAATTTGATCCGCTCCTCTCTCAGATAGTCCACAAAAAAAGCCTCTGTGTGACAACAGGCTGATAAAATAACCCACAGTTAGACTGAATGATATGATGCATGGTGGTCTTCAGATAGTCACTCTGGCTGAACAGCAGATGCAATACTTTCCATTGTGCGGTCGTTGCACCACAAAGTGTTCTTAGATAATCTCCACGCTTTACGTTACCTTGCATGAACACATGCACACTTCGCTTCACTTTTGTCTTCTGTCATGCAGATTGAGGCTAAGTTGGAGCAACTAGAGCACAGCTGACAACACTGGTCTTTTAAAATCAAAGAAGCTAAAGTGTTTTTGTTTGGTTTTTTTTCGTCTGGTTGTTGATTTCGTGCTCCAGGTGGAAACTGCCCTCTACATTCAAACAACGACCCTGATGCATCTTTGTGTTTTTAGAGTTTTATTTTTTTCTTAGCCGTTTGTTTTACTGATCACATTCAAATGTCACTTTGGGAAAGAAATCTTGTGATGATGAGGCATGAACTAGATACATTAGTGCTTGAGATAGGTCCCCAATAATAAGCATGTGAAATGTAATCTGTGTTTTGACTCCTTCAAAGCTTATTCACCAGCAACGCGCCTGCATCAACTCTCCCGTATTTGTCACACAAAACAATGGATGCAAGAGGAGAGAAATCTTTACACTCTTTTCCATTTTATTTTAATTGATTGAAATCTTTGTTCATGGATTTTGGAGGCTTGTGGTCACGTTTAGCAGATAAAACAGCTATCTGTAAAATGTCCAGTTGTTGAAATTACTGATTTTGGTAATGACATTATTGTCCTTTAGAACTTTTTCTTCAGGGTCTCTTATTGATCTAAATGTGCTACTATGTAACTCTTTGATTTGATTGAACAAGGATTGTTTTTCTCAAGTTCTTTTCAGTCTTCTGGTCATCTCTCTCAATTTCAGAGTTAATTCACACTGCAAGTTATGGAATCACCTGTTTAGATTGCTCTTCAATTAGACTTTATTATGAAATCTGAACTGTTACTGTTTTAATACCTGTAGATTTTTTGTGGCTTTGTTTTTATGTTTTGTTTGCTTTTTTTCTTTTATTTTTTGATTTTGTGCTACACTAGTTTGCCATGTAGCAATTGCACTGTGCAATATTTACAGTATGAGGACTGGGAAAACTAACTCTATGGATGTGATGTCTCTTATACAGTTTGCGATAGTGTTTCCTCTAGTTCTCAGTGATTTAGGTGTGACCAAGCCTTCTCTACTTTGTCACATTAAGCGGGTTTTCCAGGTGACTCTTTTGGTGAGTGTCAAAATAAGACTTTATGGTGTATTATTGTTAAAATTCACTTTGAATTAAAAAAGATCTATTGATGCAGCCCTTTCTGTGTCCTGACTCTTCCTCCATCACCCACTTTCATGGTCAATTTATTTTACTAGGGCAAGGAGCACAAAAGTTGACAAGACAAATTATATAATTGTTTATAGTTTTGAATTGTTTTTGTATGACAGAGCAATTATCTAAATATCCTTATTTATACATTTAGTTTAGAAAAATATTCATGGATGTGTATTTAGTACTAATCTTTCAATAATGAAAATACCATTTATAAAGCACATTTATAAAATTAAATTAGAATTTAATTTAATTTTTGGGAGGTTTTAATACACTCAAATTATGTTTTGGTCACTATTTGCATACATTTTTATATCATTGTGTTTTAATAATATTGAGATAAATTACTTTTTAAACACAAAGTTAGTAATATTTGCAGTGTTAATGTTATGCTAGTTTTAAGATAATGTTAGAAATTATGGAATTAAATAGATCAGAAGACCATTGATGTTCATTGTGTGTCCCTATCCATGGGCATATGTTAATAATTAAATAACATTTGAATATTATACAATAATAAGTTTTATCATATGTCCATATACAATTGTAAATTAAGGTTAACTAAATAAGTGTTAGGAGTAATATTTATAATGTTAAAATCTAAAAAAATACTTATTCCATAAGTTTCTATGTGGTGCTGTGAATTAGAAGTGTGTCATCAACTTGTGTCTTTTGAGTCAAGGGTGCCATCTTGTGGAGTTAAAACGGTACAACAACCACGGCTGTAAGTGCCTTCTCTCGTTATGCCAACAACAAGCCTGATGAGATTGACAGTAGCTAAACTTTGAAATGACATTCATAGTAGAAGTGTGGCTTTTGTGTGTGTGGTTTACTTCATAGGTGAACGAGGCCAGTAATTCAAAACAAAAATTGGCCAGTTTGATCCAAACACAGCCAGCAGAGGGCGCCCTGCAGACAGGTCAGCTTTGACTTTCTATACAGATGCTATTTTGTTTCAGCCTGGCCAGAGGAGTACAAGACCTAAATGAGCCACCCACTCGCCGAGCTCCGTGGAAATATGCTTACTTTGGTGGTGACTGAATGTCCTCTACACTCAACTCAGTGACCGTCATCCATCAGGAGCGGGTCTGAGAGAGCCACTTCACCTCCAGCGGCTAAATGTCAAACCTCTGGGCAAAGTGAGAGCGCCACTCTGCGCCACACGGTGATGATGGGTGGACCAAGCGCAGCGGAGCGATAAGGGCGCATTTCTTAATTTCCCTTCAACGTCGCGTTCCCCACTTCCCCTCGTCCTTCTATCCAGCCCTGGACACACGACGTGACCCAGTGACGGCCGTGTTTCCCCCCGTTCACACACGTGGATTGATCCAATGCATTATTTACGAGCGAAACTTCAGCAACTTGTCCACTGGATATGGCTCCCGGTGTGAGGAGTGATGGGCGGGCGGGTCATCCCGAAGTACCGGGAGCCTGCGGGGCAGACGCCTATGATGGATGCTCACCGCGCAGGAGGGAAGCCGGAGGAGACAGGGGGAGGAGGTGTTTGAGGAGCGGTTTGCGAGCCGGAGCAGCGGGGATGCTCTCATACTGCCTGCTGTCTTTGGCTCTGCTTTCACTCCTTGTCCGGTGCGCTGTGGCCGCAGAGGGTAAGCTCAACGCCGAGCAATGCGCTCCAAACACGCTGAGGCGCATGCTGATCTGTTGCACCAACGTCTTTCTGCATTAAACCTGCCCTGCATGTGGTATTTACTGTTAGCAGGATGGAAAAAAAAAGAGCACACTGGGTGGAAAATGGATCTTTTGTTTTACACAGGCAGCGTTTTGTAACCCACTGCAGGGTGCATGAATCCTGGGCTGTGCAGATGGAGCTGCAGTTGGATGAATAGCTTGATAAATCATTTTTTAAAAGGAAGGGGTAAAAAAAAAAAAAAAAACTTCTGTCATTTAACCATCTCAATGTGTTTTTCATATGCTGGAAGACGCTGCTGTTGACATAAGATTGACTGCTGTCATTGACTGACCTATTGGCTGGTAAAATATCTTAAGGACCCTGACATGTCAGTATTTCAGATTGTGGTGATTCTGGCTATCTCTCTCCTACACCTGCAGCCATTTAACTTCTTTGTCTCACTGATCTGATTGCACTGCACAGACCTAGACAAGCTGCACTCACAGCCATTTCATCATCATCCCTTCCCCTCAGTCCAACTTTACTACCTCATTGTACTTGAGTTGTTATCAGTGCAAATTGTTACAGTTCCATTTAAGTTGCATTTCCACTACAGGGGTTATTAAACAGTATCATTGTTTGTAACGAGCTGCAGGGAGTTATTCTGGGAATGCCGTGCATTTACAGGGCAGTCTGTTTTCAGAGCATCTGGGACAGCACTAATGACACACATTCTCATGCCCATTGTGGGTCTGTTTGTCTCAGTGGGCACGCGAGGCAGCTGAGGTAAGTCGGGCCGACTTTGCTGCCGTTCTTCCTTCAACATTTTGAGCAAGTCTTTTCCTGTAAAGGACAGTTCCTCTCTGCAAGTGCACTGATTTGGCAGTATTCCACTTTGCTCGTGCAATTCTTTATGCCACTTCAGCACAGATGGCCCTGAAGGTCTCTGTATGCATCCACAACTAAAAGGAGAACAAAACAAGATGCTCCTTTGCAGGTGCTAAACCAACAGTGGCGCTCTTACCCTTTTCCGGGCTGCAAACTGTGGTGTCGTGGCTGTAGTCTCACCTCTTGGTGATGCACTGCTACAGTAGCACTGTCTCCTCCTCCTTCTCCTCTTCCTCCCATCTCTTTCTCTTCTTCCTCTTTGCAGTCAGCACATCCATTCTTAAACATAAGTGCAGCAGCACCTGAGCTGCTAAATATTTGGTGATGGTACCACACAAGTCCTTTTAATAGTCCCCGAATCCAGATTCAAGAATGTAGAATAAGTGCTACATATAAATAAAGGTTCATTTAGATTTTCGGGACTGTGAAAAACAAAGTGGCCATTATGCTAGACACAAAAACCTTTCCATTAGTCGCAAATTTGAATTAGATTTTGGCTCATTTGGGTTTTTTTGTTGTTGGTTTTTGTCCCACATTTACCTATAATAGGTGCATTGCCAAAAAGTGCTTAAAGTTGCCTACTGATCTGCATATCAGTGTATGTGCACATTTGTAAGTCTGGCTGTGTAAAACCACAGTGAGTGGGTATAACTAGAAAAGTACTCCTCTTCCTAAGGCAGAGACTGACCCCCAGCCCCAACCTCCCACGCTTCTGTTATTGCACACCCCTCCCCACAATAATAATAATAATAATAATAATAATAATAATAATAATATTATAATAATAATAATAATAATAATAATACTAATAATAAACACTCGCACACACATAACCTTCTTCCAACATCTAAGGAAAAACATGAAGGTGGCAGTTTACACATGCCTCATCTAATCTGATAAAGCTTGAAGAGCCTCTCTGAAAGAACAGAATAAAACTGTTCAGCAAAGCTTACTATTCACAAACATTCAAAATTACAAATGCTGTTCAAGTGATGCATGGATACCATAATGAATTTCTGGATTAGTTTTGGATCACTTTAATGACAGAGCCTTCCTAGTATTTTTCTAAATTGGCTTTAGGTTGCTCTTGGCAGCAATAAAAGCATCAGCAAGGTTTAGATATGTGTTTATAGGAATGATTGTCCCTTCTTCCAGGAAAGTATTTGTGAGGTCAGGCACTGATGTTGGATAAGAAGACCTGCCCTAACGCCACTTGATCCCAAAGGCGTTATGTTAGATTGAAATCAGGAGCCTGTGCACTTCAGACAAATATTTCACAACAAAGTTGCTCATTGAAGTATTTCTGAACTGTGCTTTGTGTACTAGTTGACAGTTATGTTGAAAATAAAGGACCAGTCCGCAGACTATCCCCACAAAATCAGGATTATGAAATTGTCCAAATTGTGTTGGTATACAGCAGCATGAAGAGTTCTTTTCACTAAAGGGCTTTGCTCAGCTCCCATACCATAATTTACTCTGCACCAACCATTACATATGATACTGCACATGCAGAGTGTACTCTGCATCCCTAGAGTCAGAGTCAAACATGAAGAAGCAGCATTCAGTTTTTATGCTCCTCTAATCTGGAACAAACTTCCAGAAAAAAACAGCTGGAAAATTGAGTTCCTTCCCTCAAAGGCCCAAACCTCTCTTGTTAAGAGTTGCCTGAGATTAATAGCTGGATTGTTTATTATTATATTTGATGATGATTATTCTTGATGATTTTTATGATGGCATTGACAAAATGTAATGTTTGTTCCATGGTTCATATGTTTTTGTCATGCAAAGCACTTTGTACTGCCTCGTGGCTGAAATGTGCTGTACAAATAACCTTGACTTGACTTAACTCTGTTGCAGTCAGACAAGTTGCAAGCTTCTTGCAACTGCTAAACCCAGACTCTGGATTGCCAGACAGAGTCATGATTAATCTCTACATAGAACACGTCTCCGCTGCTGCTCAAGAGTCCGGCAGTGGCAGCATGCTTTGCACCACTGCATCTGACACTTTGCATTTCACTTAGTGACGTAAGACTTGGATGCGGCTGCTCGGCCATAAAAACCCATTTCATTAAGTTTTCTCTGCTCTATTCCCAAGTTAATCTGAAGGCCACATGGCGTTTGGATGATACTGACTATACAGACAGGTAGCAACTTCTGGACAGGATGTGCCTCATTATCCCATAACTTATGATTAAATGTGGCCCACCACTTTGTGTTTTATATATCCACTAACAACTAACTGTGGAATATTTAGTAGGAAGGAAATGTCACATTGAGACTTATTACACAGGTGGATTTCTCCGAGCCCCTGAAAAATATTAATTCACTGGAAAATATTTGTAGAAGCCATCTGCATACTTAGGCAACTGATTTTATACCCATGTGGTCACTGAAGTTTTTGAAAATGATACATTCTATCATTTGGGGGGTGACCCAATATTTTTTGTATTGTACTTGCACTTTCAACACCTTGAGACCTTCTTTGCATTGTTTATCAAACAAAAACACAATAAAAGTTTCACAGTTAAACCTAAACATGCGGTTTGCATCGCATCATTTGTTTTGTGCAGCAAAAGAATGATTGCTGTTCCGGTTCTCAGTATGCTGAGAACCACAACAGTGTTTAAAAAATCTTGTATCAGAATTTTCTAAGGTCAAAGCAATTTTGGTACAATCACATTTTACCTTACCACTGGTTAGAGAACAATGCAATGTACAGAATCCTCCTATTACACTCACTCAAAACTAATTTGCAGCTTACACAGTTGTGCTAGACTCAAATGAGACTCAGTAATAGTTGGAGGAGCTGAACCAGAGGAAGCTATCAGTCCTCTGATGTCAGAGCAGAACCTTACAGTTACTTATGAGTGCTGACAGCTTTGGAGGGGACTGACCTCATAGAGCTCTCGATTCAAAACGCCGTCCCTAAGCTGCTGCAAGTCATCACTTCCTGCCCAGAGATTTATTGAAATAGACCTAAGAGACGGCTGACAACTGTTTTTTCATCAGACTGCACTTTTTACCTTTTTTTACTTGTGAATGCATTAGTTGACTTGTGACATGCTCTGTGGGTTTTCTCCTTTTACAGCCTCTTCTTGGCCTTTTTCTTGTGTTTGTGAAGAGAATTGATGTTGCTTTTTTCTACTCTTTTTCGGACTTCCGAGAACATTTATGTTGAAGTAAAAAAAAAAAAAAAAAAATCCTGTTTCAGTGTTTCTCTGGTGACCTGCTTGAAGAAGTTTTAATGTTAGTTTTTCCTAGTCTTGCCTTATTGCAGCTGTAGACTTAATGGCAGTTAATTATGCCATTTGTAAACCTGTTAGAGAGTCTTGAGATGTATGCGACGATTCTTTTCTATGCGTGTGATTTCCTTTTCCCCACAGGTTTGGGTTCAGCTGTTTCGGCGTCCACTGGAGGCTCAAACATTTGTCTTAGTGAAGACTTGTCAAGCTGAGAAGTTAATACAAACACACAATCGTGATTTTCTCCAAAAAAAAAAAAGATGTGTGCCTAAAACAGTTTTCTAAATGTGTAATTTGATTGTGGGATACATTTGTTTTGGTAGAAAAAAAAATGCAGCTTCTATTTAGAAACTGTGAAAGAACTTGAAAGCAAGAAAGGAAAACAGAAGAAACTGCATTGTTAGGTGATGAAAAATATATTAGTGTCGGCAATCATTCAGCAAGACTTAGACCATTTGTTGTCTGATCTGGTTGTAAGTCACTCCTATGGTCTTTTGCTTTCTGACAGATTGTAAAAGTCAAAGACATTTTATGTTCCTCACAGCTGTATAGAAAGCAAGCAGCAGGTCAATCTCACATTGACCTGCTGATAAAGATAAAGATAAAGATAGGAAAGGCTTCTAATTAGCATCGTGTACCATCTGCCTTGCATTAAGTTTGGTACAATCAGGGAATATTGCTATTGTGCGACGGGTTATCTCCATGTTTCCCTCTGTACCTTTGAGCCTCTGCGTTCTTTTGTTTCCCTGCGTTTCTCCGGCTGTTTGGCGGAGGCTGATGGCAGATGAAGGGCTTGGCTCTGCTGCTGCTTGAGAAAGGGCAGCAGGCTGGCTGATTTACTGGGACACGCTGTATTGCAGGCTGCTCTGCACAGAGCCGTTGTTAATCACACAGCAGTACACAGAACCACTGCAAAAGATCCCAAACACCGATTGTGTAGTTTGCTTAAGAACATGATTAAAAAAAGAAAGTGTAATTAGGTTCCTACTTGTGGGTGAATAAATGACAACAAAATATTCAGTTGCAATGTCTATTCATTCAGCAATCAACAATCATATCAGTTAAACCCTTGCGTCAACACTGGCATGTCTTGTTTCTCACAATCCTGAGCTTTGGTATTTTTGGGATTTAAAATTGTTCTAGAAATACTTCATTGGATTTTAGTCTAAGCTCTGACTGGGGCACATGAGGACATTCATACACCAAAGCAATACCTTTGTCATCTTGGCTGTGTGCTTAGAGTCAATGTCGTGTTGATGAGATGAGTCGTTGCCTTAGTCAGACCTTTGGAGCACTGTGTGGTAAGAAGTCTTAAAAAGTCTCATTGAATCCAACTGTGCTCACAGAAAAAAAACCATCCCCACAGCATTATACCACCACCACCATTCATCCCAGTTGGGATGCTGCCCAGATATGCTTGTACTTCAGGCCAGAGGATTTTGTTTTTCCTATCTGACAGTCTCTAAAGTGTGTTTCTGGCCACTGTAATGTAAGAAGCTGATTGGTGGAGAGCATTAGCTAAGATTAACCTTCTTGATGAGTCTACCTCCACAAGGGAGCACTTGAAATCACCTTTAGTGACGGTTGTTTTCTTGCTCACCCCTCTGGTCACAGCCTACTTTCCATGCTTGCTCAGTTTCTAGGGAGATTTCTGGTTCCAAATAATGGACTCCTCAGTGCTTTCCTAAAACGTTTAGTGCTACTAAAATATTTCTTGTATCTTTCCTTAGATTTATGCTTTCAGAAAATCCAGACTGCGAACCTCTACTCTACTCACTGACATCATAAATCATGTTCTCTCAGTGATACTTAATGAAGAGCAGAACAGCACAAATGACTTAACTTTATGCACAATAAGCGTATTAACTTTAGGACTACTATTTAATGTAGCTTAAATTAATTTTATGTTCTTGTCTAGAACTTTCTTACTATGTTTAAATATAATTCACATTAGTTTTCAAAACGCCCTTCTGACTCTTTGGTGGTTCATAGAACATTGAGTAAATTTCATCTCTGTACCTGAGAGTAAATACTAATCTAATACTTATATTAAAAAATGTAAATCAAAGGGTTCACCTCTAAGAAGAGTTCTTGATTGTTTAGCAATGTGCCTTCATTATAAAATCAGATGTTGCCGATAGAAAAAAATTAAAGCTCTCTTTCGCTTGATCAGACAAGATTTTGGATCTTTAGTGTCCAAAAACAAAAGAGACAAGTGGCTAGAGACATAGTCATTGAGCACTTTTAATAGGAAGCTGTGCTCATTATAAATGGAAGCACTAAGTGTACTGAAAAGCTTTGCTTTGCATTTCAGCACAGGCGCCTCTGTGGACCGTGGCATTTAACCAAATCCCTTTGAACCACTGGAGGAGGGAATGTGAGATTAGAAAGACATACAAGCACATTCATCAGACATTCATTCAAAAATGTTACAGATTTAATAGCAGGCAAATGGGGGGGCTGCACCATGGATGTTTTGGGAGGAACTGGATCGTTATGTAAGTTGCTGGCGCAATGGGTAAAACTAATTTAAGTAAATTCCAAAACCATTGTAAAAAAAATTGTTTGAGTACAAGAAGGACAGCATATGTACTGTCTAAAAGAAGTGTTTGATTGTAGCATTGTTAAAAAAAATTATTTGGAGTACAAGTGATGTTCATTGCAAATACCATTATTAACAATTGTGAGAACAGTGAATATCAGTACTGTGTCAAGGTACCAAACAACCCTGCTGTTTTCTTTGATCGTGTTTCTTATTATTAGTCTCCAGCAGAATTTATCTGCATAACATAAAGAGAAAAACATTCATGACACACTGGCTTGTCTTCTTAATGTTGTTTTGACCCACAAATGCCTGTAAGTTACAAGTCAAGCAGTTGTGGTCGGCCACAGAAACTAATGTTTAACGTTCATTTTTTCACAGAGTTGTTAATAACTCTAGTTATCATTTTTAATTAGAGAGCGAAACATTCTTGTGTCTGTCAGCTGCTTTTTTGGCTAACTACTTTGTGATTTTATACTACAATGTTATTTGAAACTAATTAGGTGAACACGTAAACGTTAAACCAAAAAAATACATTTCTTTTAAGTATTGAGTTTGTTCAGAAGGCAACTGTTTAGTGTCTCGTGGGCTACAGACTGCTAACAGAAAACACTGGGCGCTAAAAATTCTGGGTTTTTATTTTTTGCTTGAATAAAGCAAAAATAAAATAAAAACAACCTGGCTGTAAAACATTGCATGCAAGTATCTCTATTTGACCTTTTACTTACTTCAGCTGTTACAATCAAAGGCCCTTTAAAATGACCCTGTTGGACCTTTTAGATTAGTGTTAAACGTTTGTCCCACACAGATAACCTTATGAATCTTCCAAGTATGTTTTCTACACATCAGTGTTGCACTAAGTCTAGTTTGAATTCACTTTAAAATTAAATGAACTCTGTAGTGAATTTGTGGTTTTATTTAAAATAACAACATGTTTGAAACTTGAAATAAAATAAAAAAATAGTATCAACCTGAATATTAATTGGCTCATATTGCCTAAAGAATGTGGCAGATAATAATGATAATGAACAGTATAATTAGTGTTTTGATTTTTTATCTTTATCTGTATGTTTCTTTACTTAGTTATAAACAAAGTGGTAACTTGCATTAATATAACAAATGTGACTGATTTGATTGATGCTTACTAAATATTAATTTGAGACATAAAATATTTTCTCAATAAAAATGAAGAAAATAAAAGAAATTAAAACAAAGGAAACTCAAAATACACAATTTGTTGATAAAAATAAATAGTTGTACTAGAAAAGATCTGAATGTGTCATTTATTTTTGTGTGGTGACCCCCTTTTTTGGTTGTGGGAATTTTCAGCAGCTTGTTCCATCAGTGCATGTTTATAATTGTTATGTAAATTTAAATACTTACTCTTTTGTTTGATCTTTTGTGTCCTCTAATTACTGTATGTTGAGGGTTTGAACAAATAAGTAATCAACCATTAACACGATTACATCATGGTAGAAGGAGCAGAGTAAGAATTGCACATGAAGGAATCTAACAGAATAAAGAAACCAACAACCAAACATTGAAGATATAAAAATATTCCTTACATTTAACTTGACATTAGGAGCATTTTCTTACCTTCAGATTCCACAAATCCCAGGTATGTGATGGTATTGACAGCACATTAGCTCACTGCATTCATCTTTGAAGAAAATATAAACAAACCACTCATCACCTGGCATGGGCCAATGTCTGGTTTAAGCAGAAAAAAAGGCTGCCTGTTCTGGCTCTGAATAAATGAGTGTTTCTCACTTTCAGCTTATAGAAAAGCCTTTGATACTGTAGCTCACCCAATTCTCTGATTCAGAGAACTCCCTCTGATTTTAGCTTTTGTAAAACAAGTTGGAGGCAGTCTTTCTGCAGCAGAGATGTCAGAAACAGTGAAGCATCAAGAGTAATTTAAACTCACAGAGCACTGAGTGAATATTTAAACAATATTTAAGTCTCACTCAGCTAAACTCTATACGGACTTTAAATAGTACTCTTTGGACAGAATGCTGGCTTTTGAAGACACACACTTAAAAACTCCATACAATTCTTATTTAAAACTTTAAACACTTTATACTAAACACATTTACTTTAACTATGCTTGAGTGCATTTTTTAATCTGCTTTACAGTTGATGGATCTTTATCTTTTGTTAGAGCGATGGAGCCAGTCTTTAAGTCTTGAAATGAGACAGGCTGTTCTCCAGAACCCATTTCATCAAATCATTACTCACATAATCAAGCAGTGTGTAGCTGTGCCACCTCTGGAGATTTTACCTTCTGGAGGCACACAAGCAAAAGACCTTTCCATTTACTTGTGCTAAGAGCAGATGCTCACAATCTATGCTTTCAGTTGCCAACATATCCCATTAGATTGTGGCTGAATAGAATCTAATTTGGAAAACTTTGTTCAATGTGAAAGCAGTCATGATTCTGCTACATTCTTAGTATTTGCCAAATAGTGCACCTGCTGTATATGTCAGCAGTGCCCTCCCAATATGATTCTGACGTGTGTGCCCATAATAGCACAATGCCCCAGGGTTTGGGGCAGCTTAAGTTTATCTGTCTAGGTCAGGATACAGCTAAGTGCTGTACGATCTACAGACCATGGTATCACACTAGTTTGCTTCAATGACCTTGTCACAATCTGCAGAATTAACCATATGCATGGGAGGCTTCTGCTCTACCACCATCAGTTTCATCACCAGCGCAGAGGAGGGTTCCTTTTTAGCTTTATCAGCAGCTGATCTGCAGCACAAAATGACACAGCTGAACAGATTTGGTTTTGAAATGCCTTGGTTTCTTTAGAACATACCATCATGGATCATTTCAGTTTTGTCTTGGCTCTATAGGAGAAATATTCAGTTCAAAAGGATTCATACTCAAAATGTACAGTGCATCTGGAAAGTGTTTACACCGTTTCACTTTTTCTCATTTTTTATGATGTTACAACCTTATATATACGTATATATATATATATATATATATATATATATATACGTATATATATATATATATATACGTATATATATATATATATATATACGTATATATATATATATATATATATATATATATATATATATATATATATATATATATATATATATATATATATACAAAAATATATGTGCAGAATTTTGAGGAAAAAAACATTTATTTAATACAATTTGGAATGAGGCTGAAACATAAAATGTGATGAAATTTTGTTTGTAAAGATTGGTGTCTGGAAAATTTGGAGTCCTGTTCATCATGGGCTTCAAACATAGTCTTAGCTGGGTTGTTTCTGCCATTTTTAAAATGGCGGAAACAACCGTCATTTAGCTTTTGGTTAGCTTATTTTCTGAAGAATGTTCTACTTCTTTAAGAAAGTCCTAATGTCATGTAGGCGTCTTACAAATGTCACTGTTTATGCTTTGCATGTGTAGCCGGGTGGTAAAGTTTGGTTGAATGAGTGTACTGTTTCAAAGTGTTGGTTTTCTTTTATATTACAGTAACACTGCTATTGAATTATTTTGGTTCAGTTATGTAATTTTATTTGTTCTTTATATTTAAATATGTGCAGGTAGTTGGTCTCGGGTGCTGCACATTTTGACCACCAGAGAGCAGTGTTTCAAGGTGATTGCTGTTTCCCAAGACGGGGCAGGAAATGCATCTTGTTGTCTTCCTGTGTTGCTAGGCTATGTGCTGAACGTGGATGTGAACTGTAAGTGTTTCATCTGCGGGAGACAGATTTGGCAGAAAATCGGTAAATATATACATCACTTGTTGAAATATGCCGGTACATTCTCATTTATGCGATAAGCAGTCAGTATTGTAATGAGATGGTGTATTTGTGAAACGGATGGTTCAGGGAACCCGTATGTGCAGGGCGGCCATTTCCTGCACGTGATGACAAGATGTCTGATCATCGATGCGCTCCAGTATTAAGAGTGAACTGAGATGTTACTGTGGAATGTAAGTGTTAATAAAATAAATCATATCACAATCACGTGCTCTAAATCAGTGTGGTGTAATGCAGCTCTCTGTATTTTGTTTGTGCAGCCAGAGGCCACTGCCGTATTTCGTTTCTTGCTTTTTGTACGTTGTATTATCCCTTTTGTGCCTTTACTCTGTTATTTTAGAGATTGCCACATTTCAGCAGTAGCTACCTAATGTTTGGTACGTATGTGTTCTGATTTCTGAACAAAACTTAGGAAATAAGACAGCTTTGTTTAATCTGTCTCAACTGGAAATAAATTATACTGCACATTAAGGACCCCAGTTATTGTGTCCTGTGAGGCTAAGTAATTCCCGGGCTACACATGCAACAAGATAAAACAGTTTTACTAACTTTGCCTGTGATAATCATGACATAATAGCTGATCTTTATAAGTAATTATAATTAGCTGGCTTTAGAATATGTTTGCCTCTAATAGACTTTTGAGTGAAGCAGAAAGTGGTCAGGACCTTGTCAGCTGGTTTCTTGATAGTACCTGTATTACATCAGATTTTTTAAGGTGAAGTGGGCTGCAGCACTATGGATGATCTGATATTTTCCTCAGGAGAGTTGTGGCTCTATAGCAATTTCACAGATGAGAAACAAACAGTTTTACTGTATAGCAGGAACAGGAGTGTTACTGTCTACCTCATTCTCCATGTGTCTTTGTTGCCTGCAGCGCTGCACCATTTTAGACGATCATTGAAGGTGAAGCAGCTCTCCTCAGGATAAAATCATGAAACGAGTTTATTCACAATAATTCTATTTTCAAAGGCTTATCAAAGTCAATGGATGCCATTCTAAGACATGGTCAGCATCCAGTAGAGTGTAGACTGTAAATGCATAACAGGTGGGACTGTTAAGACCATAAAAGAAATCAAAAGAAGTTCAGAGTTTAAAATGGGTTTGTTGTGAAGGAAGACAACTAATTAGAGCTTAATAATTATAGGTTTAAGTCCAGAAGTAGAGTCAAACTAACATTGGAATTATGTTTGTTCCTTGTTCAAAAGACACCAAACTCCGACAGAACAAATCAAAATGGACCAGGCCATGCAATCTTTGCTGGATGCATTTATACCAACATTTATATAATGCAGTAGATACACATACTTGTTCTACAGCAAGGCAAGGCAACTTTATTTATAAAGCACCTTTCAGCCAAAGACAATTCAAAGTGCTTGTACAAAAAAGTTAAAAACAACAGATTAAAAATAAACAAAATCAACATTACAATTTTGAATATAGTTAAAAAAAAACCAAAAATTTAAGAATAGGCAACGTCAAATAAGAAGGTTTTTAACCTTGTTTTAAATAAACTCAAGGTAGAGGCAGTCTTACAGTGAGCAGGAAGCTTATTCCAGAGTGTTGGAGTGTTGGACAGAGCATAGCTGTCCCATTTCTAATTCTGAAAGGACAGTGTTCAAAAGACATATCCTAACTGAGCTATTCATCCTGAATAGATGGCTTCCATGGAGATGTCTATCCTCTTAGCTGTTCTGCAATCTGTGTGTAAATCTGATCAACAATCAAACTGGGAATAGGTAAGATTTTGCAGGGCGGTACATTGCCTGCCGAAAAATTGCAGCAGATACAGTAGATTATTTCATTACAAATCCTTAGTGTCTCATTGTCTGGAATGGAAGAGCCTTTTCTTTTCTTACCCCTTGTGTTGTCTTGCGGGTCAAAATATAACTTCACATTTATATAATTGCAATAATAAACCTTTACTGTGCAAAAGAAAACTGCTACAACACTTGGTTTGTGGTAAAACAAAAAAAAAAGTGTGTAGTACTGTTGATTGTCTTTTTGTATTGTGTAACAAAAATACATGATAAAAAAATAATTAAATTGAGTTGAATTGATAAATATCAGATTGTTTCATCATGCAAAATAGATCTTGGATTTAAAATTCTATTAATTTGCTTTATTTTGGGGCTTTTGTTAGGGATGGTCATTTTTGACCCGTAGGACAAGGGGAGTAAACCGAATATTAGGATCGCACGAGGGTAAAAAAAAACAAAGAAAATTAAGAGAAACCATATCCTTGCATAATCCTGCTATTGTCAAGCAAATTTTGACATACTGTACATTGCACAGCCAATGAACTTAAATATTCCTCTGGATTTAATTTCTAAATGAATATTTATTAATTCTATGTTTAGAGATAACTTTCTACATTTTTAAATTTTTGATGATAAATGCAAATCTATATTTTCAATAAAGACTTTACATGTTGAAACTGTCCATAAAACTAGATGTAAATGACATATTAGAAATAATTATCTTTTTTTCTAGGTTTCAGAAAACTTTACATGCTCTTTTGAAAAAGTTTAAAAAGTCTAGGAAATAGTAAATTTACTATTTTTCACTCTGTTGGAACTATGTGTAATAACTTGCTCTGCAGCATGCAATATATAACCCAGTTTATTAACTCTAATATAGGGTAAGGGAAACCCGGCTGACACCCTTCTGTCAGTAGTGAAATATTATTTTAAAAATCCGCTTTAAATGTACTTCATGTCCGTAAAGAGACCTAGCTAATGTGTTTTTACACAGAGACACTGTGTAGCTGGAAAAGTTGCTCTGTAAAAAATTCTAATTTTTTTTTGAATAAGTAGAACAGGGCTAGACATTTTGAATATCCTCTCAGGTCTCTTCAAAACATCAAAACACATCAAGTAGGCTGGCATAGAAAGCAACCAGTGGTAATAAGTGTTGTTGTCACCAAAAAATACGACAACAGCATGATGGCAACAGCATTACTGCCTCATAGCCCATGTTTTAAAATGTCACTGCACAAAAACCAGTCATAACTAATAATGCACAGACATCCAAAACACCCAATGATGGAAAGTCCTTGAAGTACTTTGAATAATTGTAATTGTCCCAAAACTATTCATATCTTTGGCAGATTTAGACTCGAAGTATTCTTTCAATTTTACTAACATGTTTCCTCTGATGAAAGTAACCTTAGCATTTTGCTGTGGTCTAACCAGAGTCCCAATTTGAATCCTGAATCTAATTGAAAATCATTGGAGGTAAAGAAAAGGGTGATGACAAGGAGGCCTTCCAACATTAAACTTTGAGGTTGGTTCAGCAAAAAAAACCTTGTGGAGACATGGTAATAGCCTTTCCATTGCTTTTTGAGGAAGATAGAAAGGATTGGCCACATGCCATGTCTTTTTCTCTTAATATGTAAACAAAAACAGATTTTTATTAAATGATATGCCTTGTACTTTGATTATCTTTTCAAGATGCTGGTGTCATTTCCTGTCAGAAACAAAATTATTGCTTATTAATTGTTTTCTAGAATTATGCAAATAATTGGATGACATGATGCACTGCCCCTCCCTCATTGGTCTTTCTGGGGGATTTCCTACCTGCCCTCAGCTGTGTTTGGGTGTTGAGTGCTATGATGTGTATGATCTTCTCAACATAACTTCCTTAAAATTCCAGATGAAGTATTTGCACACATCTTTTATGCACACCCACACTCACATCCATTTGTTCTACAACTCCCCCCACCCCACACACTCATCCTTGTAATTCTATCGATCTGAGGACTTTGTATTGACTTCCATTTAGCTTAGTAACTGCATTTATGCCTATTCATTACCATTATACTCACAACGCAAACTTTAATCAAAATTTTATTGACCCAAAACTAGCAGAGCACAGTACAATCAAAACAATGATGACCAGGAACATGTTCTCATTTCCCCCAAAAAACCTTCTCTTTTGCTTAAATGTGTTTTTTGTGTAAGTACACATTCACAATCCAGAAAGTTTAACATCATACCATCATATTTCACTGTTAAACAGCAAAATATGAGTCTGACATCAAAGCAAATATTTTCTGCTTTGATGTCAGAAAAATATTAACGTGTATGATCTCACTCCATCTCAGCTTTATCTAAATGATCCGTGTGCAACTTTTGTTTTGTCAAAACAAACACTGAAAAGATTGAATCTAGTGATGCCGCAGTTCTAGTTGCATGAAGCATGTTTTGCAACTATTGTGACAGACTAAAATAGTTAAATTCATGGTTATAAATTCGGCAATATGCTGTTTAAAAGCCTGTTGTTTTCCTAGCTTTTGTCATGATTAATGAGCTTCTAATTGAATGTTTGTTTTTAGGAGGCTGAAGCGTTATTACATAATTACTTCTAAATCATTTAATTGCATGTCAGTTTTAAAATTACAATTAAAGCTGCATTGTATTGCAGCAGCAGCAGCATGAACTAACTAACAGCGGCCCTGCAGGCAAATGGTTTTCACAACCACAGTGACATAAATTAAACCTTTTTCACAGTGGAAGTGTTGACATGTCGTTGCAGGAAAAGCATTAGTTTATAATATAGTATTTTAAGTACTGGAGACCCTGCAATAATGATGATCTATTCAAAGCACAGTCCTCTCTAACTCTGTGGTATAGTGAATATTTTCAAAATTCAGGTCTGCAATTGATGTTTGGTATTTGTGAGTTATCAGCCTCAGAGGCTGCTGCAGTGTAACAGTTGTTATCCTGCAGTGATTGGCTGAATTTAGGATGAGTTTCCCTGAGAGCTCATCCATCACTCTGCCTGCTGGAAGGAGTGGTGATCTCTTTGCTGGTTTGCCTGTTTGAGGGTTGGGTCATGGTTGAATATCTGATCACTTTGATGTGAATCACAAGCAGTGTCTGTGTTGTGCTACAAACATGTTGTTTGACCTGGAAGACAGTCCCGGTCTATGGCTGAGCAATAATGCAGCTTCTATTTTTTTTTATTATCACAGCGTCAGTTGTAACATTTTGCTCGGGTTATCATTGTGGGTGTAAACAATTGTGTAGTCTTTCTATTGTGATATAAAGATTTAGGCTCACTTTCACCATAAAGTCATAAAGGTTTAACTTCTCTGGAGTACATGAGCAAGGTAAAGATGTGTTATTGTTTTGGGCTTGACAGCAAAGCATATAAAACACAGACATAATTCTTAAAACAATAGTATTTAAAAAGTGAAACACTTCATACCTGAGTCTTTGGGATCTAAAGAAGTAACTCTCAGCATAGCAAACACAATGTTGTTTCCATCCAGCAAGGTCTCAATGCTTCTTATAGTGTTTTTAGAACAACCTTTATGTACACACAACATAAAAAAATAATCACCATGACCTCCATAACAACTATCTGCCTTGGACTGAATATCTAGTGTGTACAGCTTTTTCTTCTAGGATTGTGCTCATCTTCATTCATTTTTCTATGAACTCTGACTGCCTTTTATGGTCTTGCTGAGGAAAATCAGAAAGTGTTTTACAAACAGCATTTTGCATGAAGGCCAAAAAGTTGTGTGTGTGTGTGTGTTTTTTTTTTTTTTTTTAAACACCTCCTTCCACATGTTTAGTGTGGCACTTACAGGACTTGTAGCAAACTACAAATATATGTTCAAACCTCTGAGCCCTATACATTTCCGTTCAACTCACAGTTATGCACTGTACGTAGTTGTGCACTGCTTCGTCTATCAAGTAAAACTGAAGATAAAATACATAGAATTTGTATTGTAATGTAATAAAATGTTAAAAGTTCAAGTGTCTGAATACTGAATGCAATGTGTGGTGTCATATTTGTAATCCATCAATGAGGTTTGGAAACTTTGATTCCTAAATCCCTGTGAATCCTAGCCAGAATAAGCTACTTTGTGGCCCTTTGCTATACTGACCCCAGATTACAAAGCTGTGTGACAGTATTAAAAAGATTTTGACATTCTTGTACTTGACTCTAATGTCGAGTTCAGGGGGGAATCCTGGAAGCTTAACAGACTGATCCCACCTTATTATTTGTCATGGTTGTCCTCCCTACTTTATAGGCCTCAAACTACACTGTGGTACACTGTCAGGGAATAAATATGATTGTGATTTGAACAGCTTTCAGAGGTTAGCAGTTTTCAACATAGGAACCATTGTGAGTCAGTTGTGAGGTTGTGTGCATCATTGAATTAAAATTAAAAATATATTATCTCTCTTTTTTGGTTGTCAGCTTCTCCTTTTGTTGTGCTTTTACTTGTGAGATGGTGATTGACACATTTAAAATGAGTGCTTTGGAGTTTATGCTGTTGCACCATCCTAATAGAAATAAATATACTCTCTTTATACAGAATTTAGGCACAGTGACTTTGTTTTTCTCTTAACTAGCCTGTAAATTGTCAGCATGGGTTTTTGTGGCAAATCAGAGTGGAAAGAATGATCTGCTCTGACAGTATCAAGCCTCTTTAATCAAAAAATACTGCTTAGCGGTCGTGGATTAACAATTGCATGAGCTAGGTGCAATGTCTGAAAGTCTAGAATGAATGATTTGGTTTGCTTTAATTGTGCTCATTTTGGATTTCATTTATAATCACAATCACTTGGGGGACAATAATAAGGTGGTATTCCCCCAAAAGTTAACTAAGACAAAAAATATTCTTCAAAATGTGTTTTGGGGACTTGTAGTTGTATCACTGAAGCACAACTGGTCCGACAGGGACAGAGACAGGAGATCAGCACAGGGCAAATAAAACACAAGTACAGTCAGCATTCTGCCACACCAAGAGAAGAACTTTGATTTCCTTTGAAGTCTCTCTGAGGGTCCAATTAAACGGTCAGACAGAGGGGTATGGGAACTTCTCACCAATGACAGCAGAACGGAGAAGTAGCGTCTGACCATGCTGAGCTCCACCTGATATGACAGCGCTCTCATGTGTGACATCTCACCACAGACACCTGAGGGCATTCTATGTTTTTATTATTTGTTTATTACAGAAGGCTTTGTTATGTTTTGTGCATATCTGAAGTTTTTATGAGTTTTACTGAGCAAGTAGTTTGGAGGTATGAATATTAAAAAATATATTAATCCCACTTCAAAAATGGTCTAATTTGGATATTACACATCTTCTATATTCCCAGTAAAACACCTTGAAATTGCCAATTTCTCCTTAGTTGGAGCTATGGTTTTTAATATATATATTCTTTACTTTTAATCCAGTTGTGTGTTTTTTACTGTTTGGTTACACTTCAAAATTTTCGATCATTATCAAACAAACATAGCCTAATTTAATGCATAAAATAATTTTCAAATGATGAATTTATTTAGTGCAAAAAAAACCGACTGATTCCACCCAGGAAAAAGTTCATAAACTGGGCTCATAACATCAAAATTAAAGTATTTTGTGCAGTTTATACATTTTAATGTTGGTAATATTATTCATTGGGCATTGTGTACTTCCTACCATTTTATTGTTCCTTTAAGTTATTTTCAAATAATTTTCAAACGCTAACCTAGTTATGACAAAAACCTATGCAAATGTACATTAAAATGTCAAAGTAACAGTAATTTGAAGTTACTGATTTAAATATTATATGAGCTTAAATCTAATAGCATAAACTATTAGATTTAACTGCTCTGGGAAGCAGCTAAATCTAATAGTTTTAACTGCTTCCCAGTTGAATATGAGGAGGAATCTGGACCTCCTCATATTCAAACACACTTTCACGTGTCTTTTCCCAGACCAAACCAGTCACAACTGAGCCTGCTATGTAGGCCAGGTTGATACGATCAGACTGTACAGAGCAGCACAGTTGTCACATGTTCATTGCAGTTATCTGTTTTATACCTTTCCAGTTATGTCAACATTTGTACCTTTCAGGTTTTTCCTTCTGCCAAAGTACCATTTTTGAAAACAAAATGTCATTTACAGTATGGGGCATTTGTATTTGCCTTATTCATCATTTGCTGTCACTATCTGTTGCCTTTTCTCAACAGCCTGGCATGTGAAATGGCTGCTGTAATTTCCCAGCCCATCACCGCCCCGAGCATGGAGTGATGCTTCTACACTTGTCGCATGTTCGCTTTGATATGTATGTCTCCATTAGACAGCCGTTAGCCTGGTTTGACACAGCCTCCTCTCTGTTCATTTATCAGAAGATATCAGGAAATAGGTACAATGATTATAGAATTCCTGCCAGTCTATTGAAAACATCTCTGGGAGCCCAGTTTTGTGAACAAATATGTATCTTATTTCTTGCAAAATGATGAGAATTATAACATTTAGATAAAAATAGCAGCTGAAAGAAATGAAATCTAATACATAGATTTAATTCCTGTGAAATTTCCATGGTGAGTTGCTACCTTTTCTTTTATCTCTCGATTGAGAGGCCAGCTTTGCCTCTGGACATGGTGTAGGAAGTAAAGAAAAATCTTATCTTTACTGGTCTGCAATCGCCTGAAGAAGCTCTCTGAGGCTTCTGACTTTCAGTCATCATGTCTGGCTCAACGAGGTTCTTTGGATCACTTCAGTCATCAAAAGAATATTCTGCTCAGACGTGCTCCTACATCTTTACAGATCAGAGTGTTTGTTAATGGAACACAGCTTGTTTTACTCACCAAAGCCTGACAGCTTTTCATTTTATTGATGAGGAGAGTAACTTCAACCTTACTGTATATCGATTTTGCATGAGGTAATTAAGTAGTAAAGTTTTTATCAGGTAAACAGGTGGCAACTTAGTCAAGTCATTAAGAATATAAAATTCTGTCCTTGCATAAACAGTAGAAACTTGTGCAAAGCTATTTTTTTAACTGAGTCTTGTTACTGAGAAATAAATGATGAATTTAGTTCTTTCATCACCTGGAAAGACTACTCATTATCGAGGGTCTCTTTCATTGTATCCAAAGCAGAAAGACATCAACACATTTTAATTATTTGCTTTTATATTATATCATAATTGTGCCATTCACCAACACAAGCATGTTTTACTGGTATTGTTTAGGCCCAGTCACTGTTACCTCATATTTTCTCCAGTGATTGCAGACTGTCGCCACTGTGTTATGGTGTAAAGTTCTGCACGTTTTTTGTTTCCCCCTTTTGCTGACTAATTTACAGTAAGATCCTTTTGATAATTTTAACCTTTCTGCTCAGCTCTAAGGCTGCACGTTGGTGCAATTGGTAGCACTGTTGACTTGCAGCAAGAAGGTCCTGGGTTCGATTCCCGGCCCGGGGTCTTTCTGCATGGTGGGTTCTCTCCGGGTACTCCGGCTTCCTCCCACAGTCCAAAAACATGACTGTTAGGTAAATTGGTCTCTCTAAATTCTCCCTAGGTGTGTGTGTGCATGGTCGTTTGTCCTGTCTGTCTCTGTGTTGCCCTGCGACAGACTGGCGACCTGTCCAGAGTGAACCCCGCCTCTCGCCCGGAACGATAGCTGGAGATGGGCACCAGCACCCCTCCCAACCCCTCTAGGGACAAGGGTGTTAGAAAATGGATGGATGGATGGATGCTCAGCTCTAACTTTAGCTAAGCGATGAAAAATTCTTGCTATTCCTTTATGTCTGGTTAACCAGATTCACAATAGCTGATAAGAGTGAACTCAAGAAGATTGTTGAAGCTAAGTCAAAATGTGCATCAACAAAGTATTAATTTAAGGCTATGCTCATTTAAGCATGCAGATCATTGCTGCTCTTTGTTTCTTTAGGTTTCCCTCTAACTATTAAGTTTGTTTTTCATTTTAATGATACATTTAATATATATTTGGGATACAAAACCAGGCATTTCATCACTAGCGTGTGAGCTTTTGAGAGTCACTGTATCAGCCATCTACTTGAAACAATCAGCATTTTTTTCATTTGAGTCTAAATTGTATTACTTTTTACTGACACTCTTTGTATCACTGAAACCTTGAGATGGAAGAGAACACCAAGATTCAAGGAACCACACCTTTATTTTATTTTATTTTTCATAAAAACAAACAAATACAGGAGAACTTTATCAAACTTTTATCTAATGTTGGATTTGACTTTGATGAGAGTGAGTATATATTTATATCTTCAAAAAATGAAATAAATTTTGGTTGAATTTCACATTGCTGTTTTTGCTGAACTAATGCCAAATTAAATCCAGCTTCATTAGTCACAGGCATCTTGCCCTTTGAGCTGTAGGTGGTGCTACATTGCTCGAGGCGGACACATCAAAGCTTACCTGTTTTTTTCTTTGACTACACTCCACTCGCCTGTTTAGTTTGGAGAAAAATAAGCAGCTCTGAAGATGCTAGTTCTTAAACCAATTTTAATCCCAACATTATGAAAGACGCAAAAGCAGCTGGATGCCATTTATAGGTTTTAAACGTGATAGAAATTGTGGAATTACATAATGTCTTCATGCTGACCTTTGTTCCTCTGTATTCGCTGAACAGTCTGAGAAATCTGATATGTGATCACTTATCTGAGCCCGGAGAGAACGTGAACGTTGTCGTTTCCAAAAAAAGGCTTTGCTAAAAGCCAAGAATTAGAGGACTGTGAGTATCCTGTACTCAACCAGTACCGGCAGTGACAAACAAGAAGAGACTCTCAATGGGATGATTGGTCTAATGCACCACACAGAGGTGCAAATACAGGAGGAAATGATTGTAACATTTAGTTTAGAGAGCACCGTGTACCATCCATAATTTCATGACTGGGCTCATCCTACTAGACATGACTATGCCTGCTTAGATGGGTCTTTTTGCTTCTATATGACTGAAACAAGTAGTGAGCTCCTTGTATTTGGAACATTTAAGAAGAGATGTCTATAATATGACCAGAATGCAATTTATTTATTTTTTTTCTCACTGAATCCCAAATAATTCGAGTTGTAACATTGGAACACGGGCAGCAGAGAACATGCTCTATAAACTGTAATAGGAGCGGACATGACTGCAACAACATAAGCCTTAATAACTAGAGTGTCCTGAGCTGCTTCAGCACAGGAGTCACTCTGTTGACTTGTCAGGCTGAAAAGTGGCTGCATGTTCATCTGGAGGGAAAGGAAGACGGGGCAGGAGAAAGAGAGAAAGATGGTGAGAGCATCTCTTCCTCTGAGTCACTGTTCTGTTTGCTGTTACAGAGTTTTTTTTTCACTTACCCCATCATTAATAAAATAATGCATGCAAAATGGGTTAATTTAAACAGAGCATTTACATTTCCTGTGTACATTTTAATTACTAATAATCCTGTGGTCATATAGGATATAACTGAAAGTGAGCCAATTTTTTTTTGCCTTCTTTGTTCCTTTAAATCAAGGCTAAAAGCCCACCTCTGTGGCATTCCTTTCAACAGATAGTCACTGGAACATTCACCAAAGATATCTGATGTGCACTGAGGATTTTGATGATGGCACTCAATAAAATGTAATAATTGTTACTGGTTTCAAAATTAATAACTATGATGTGTTTATGACTTTTTCTCTTTGTGTTTTATGAAACACTTTGAACTGCCTTGTTGCTGAAAAGTGCTGTACAATTAAACTTGATTAATTGATTGATTGATTTGACCACTGCAGAGCTTCTTTTGATCAGAAATGTCCTAAGCATTAGCAACAGTGAATTTCAGGCCAAATGTTAATAATTTGCTGCCATTAAATGCCACATATGAAATTTCATAACAGATGAAAAACTGAGAATGGTTATAAAACAATGTTCCCAGATTTGATTGTCACACAGGGATGTAATTGAAGCTGCTGAAATAACAATTACTAGTTGTGGTCTTCAAAATCCGAAATTTATGGAAGTGTGGAGAAAGAAAACCATTGCTGAACTACAAATCTAATGACTTGTGAATGATGAATCCAGTGATGCATGACCTGACAGAGAACATCACCAACAAGCTAAACACATTCTGGGTTCTTTGTGCATGGAGTTTTAATGTTCTCCCTGCGCATGCATGGCTTCTCTCTGTGTACTCTGGATTTTTCCCACAGTCCATAACATGAATTGTTCTAGGTGTGAGTGCGTACATGTTTGTTTGTCTTTTGTTGCCTAGTGATGAACTGGTGACCTATCCCATGCCTGTTGCCCAATGGTGGAATAATGATGGACTATTTCTGCTTCTAGATGTGTAAAGCTGGTATTAAAATGCGCCAAATGATGTGAAAACCTGTTTGCAGCAAATGAAGTTTCTGCACAGAGTTGTCTGAAAGAGGACTCATGGAAATGCACACAACACATTTCTTTTCTTTTTTTCATGCTCTGCTTTGTGATGGCCTATCAGATAAAATTAAAAAAAAACTGGACACAGGTTCATGGTTCATAAAAACATATGCAGAAGAATGAAAAAGTTCAGCCTGTGTAACATACTTTACAACTATCCTGTTGGCCCAGTGGTCCGTCTCAGCCACAACCTGCAGGTTTTTCTTCTCCAAGCTTGAAACCAGATGAAAATGCATACGTTCAGCCGCATTAGTTTATAATTTCAAAAGAACAACAGCTCAAAGCAGTTGTGTGTGGAACTGCTTTTCTATACGAGCCAATGCGTAAAATATACTTTTCAGGCACTTTCCATTAAAATCAAAAAAACAGCTCGACCCGGCCTCTTCAGCGTGTTTCTGTGCTCGCAGCGGACCGATAGGCTACTATTTGAATTATACTGTCTTGTTTACTGTTTTCTGCACATGAGAGAACAAAAACAGCTCAAAGCAAAAAGAAAGTGTGTGCATAATAAGAGTGGAGCAGTGCAGGCCCCACTAGTGTCACGTCTGCGCCCTGGTAGCACAAAGATAATGCTGGCTGCAGAGGGGGGAAAATCACTGTGAAAATGAGGTCTGTGGTTTGGGTCGGCGTTTCCCAACCCTGGTCCTCAAGGCACACTGCCCTGCATGCTTTAGGTATTTCCTTGCTTCAGTCCAGCTGATTTTAATTGATGACTGATTAACAGGCGTTTGGTGAACTGCAATCAGTTGAATCAGGCACATTAAAGCAGGGAAACCTCTAAAACATGTAGGACAGTGTGCCTTGAGGACCAGGGTTGGGAAGAAGAAGGTTTTAAATACAAGGCAGGGTCATAGAGCCTTCTTTTTATTTAAAAAAAAAAAGTACACTAAAACCAAATGTTTTGTAATGAATAAATGACCTACTGATAATATATTAATTTCTTTCAGGAGCCTGTGGTATTGGGTGTTGTGTTAAGAGTAGAATGGATATTTGTATTTAACGGTGACCAATATTTCCTGCGTATAACAACTCTTTGTTTCAATAACAAATGTGGATAATTTTTGACACACTTAATAAAGTGTTCCACTGATATAAATAAGAGCAATTGACCGAAGATATTTACAGGCACTTTTAAATCAAAACTTAAGACAGTTTATGTGTCCTTGCTCAAATGAAAGCTGACAGAGGTTGGTGCTTTTGAAGTTTACATAGAATTGATTGTTTATCTCAAGATACTTATATGTTTAATAACCAACATTTACATTAATATTCAAGTCTTTGATTTTATTGCAAAGGTAAACAGATGACAAGCACCACTGTGAGCAAATTAAAATTTTTATATACATTTAATCTCTACAACATCCATTTAAATGAGAAATAACAGGGAAATGTTACATTGAATCTTTGAATTATATTCTTATTCTTGTTCTCCATGTTTTGTCAATGCATTCTGGTATTTAACTTGAAACAAAGCTCAGCTTAAATGCACTTCTGTTCTAATTGGCTTTATGGTTCCTAACAAAGTTATTAATTCCATTTTTTTGCACATTTTGTGACTTCTGCCGCTTCAAACAGTTCCCCTGCAGGATTGCCCTGTATTGGCTACATCAGTTTTCCATTCAATTCTGATTTGCCTGATTCCTGGAGAAATAAGGCACATCATGACGCCATTGGACTGGTGTGTCCAGGTTGATGTGTTATGTTCATTTTCTTTAACACAATCTTTTGCATGTGGACAAAAGTTTTGGAAACATCTGACCAGACCACCTTGACTGTCAGGCCTGCCAACATGGGTTGTGGACTTTTAGCTTTTTGTACTTTCATAAAAAAACAGATTTATGAAGTTTGCAACTAATAGATGTTCTGTCAACAAATTCTCTCATTGGAGTTGTGAATCTCTGCAGCTCCTTACAGTAGCCCTCTTGACTGCCTCTATGGCTAGTGTGCTCTTACCCCGACCTACTGTTTTGTGTGTTTGGCCATAAGTTTGTAGCTACAAATATTGTTTTATATCCCCATGTCTTCCTTGGTCTTCACCTGTTTATTCAAAAGTCTTCTCTGATAAACTTGAGGCCTTTCTGGAAAAGCTGTATTTATACTGAGATAAAATTTTCAGAAGTAGGGTATCATTTTCTTATTAGGTGACTTCAGAAGGAACCTGACTGCACACATTTTTCCTTAGGAGTGAAAAGTAAAAGGAGTGTGAAAGTGAATGCATGTCACTTTTGAGATTTATATCTGTAAAACCTTGTTAATTCACTTTACCTAAACTGTGTTGGTACAATGATTAAAATTCCACTGTTTTCATTTAGTGTGGTCACTGTAAAAAACATCAGCATAAAAACTTGCTGTATTATTGTGTTTTAATACATTTTAAAGACAAAAACAGTTGTTTATATTACCTTTTTTACCTGCAAACTTGGAAAGAAATGTGATTTTCATACTCAGAGAGCCTGAGTTCAATCATGTGTCATCTCTCATTAATTTCTCTTTAATTCCCAGCTCATCATTTACTTCCTCCTCTCTCCTTTCATCTGCACACCTTGTCCTCTTGTTTGCTGCTGAGAATGTTCCCTTATGCCCCGTACCGTCAGAGCAGGTGGCAAACCGCAGGTGAACCTCACACCTCCACTTGCGCTGGCATCTTTTGCATACAGTCAAATTTATGATGCCGCTGGGCTTACTAATTGGCTTTAGAAGATCTCACTGACCTCTTTGTGGCCTTGAAGCAGGACTCATGTCCTTTGTTTTGTTAGTGGTCATTTTGTGAGTGTGTAATTGTAATTTCTCTTCATATCAACCGGTTGTCAGAACATATTCAACATTTCAAAATGTGAAAAGCAATTTCACATTTTAACTAATTAGAGATTTATGAAACAAATAAAATAAAGCTGAATCGTCTTGCAGACATTATAAGGTTTCCTCAAACACCATTGCTCATGTCTGCTCAGAAACCGCAGTCGTACATGAGTGTGTGAACTGCTGCAGTTCAGCGGTTGAAACTTGCTAAGGGGGCGGCAGATGTGACACGACTGCTAAGTTTTAAAAATGGAAGAAAGAAACCCTGTTTGGTCGAGTCGATAACGTGCCACAAATAAGGCCAGCTAAGAGGACGGGAAAGGACGAAAGACAAATCCACTTCAGCTGAATTCAGTCTGGTAATCACCACCAGCATCTTGTTGGTTAGTTTCTGCTCTCCACATCCATCATGCTACCTATTTCTGAGCTGTGATTTTTGCAAATGCAAACAGCTTTGCGCCGGGAGTCCTTTTTGTGATTTTCAGGAAGTCAGATTTCAGGTCTGCTTATGGCTGCAATCTCTTGAATAATTCCATTTGTTCTACTTTAAGGATTGCCTCTGTTTTCTTTCGCCACTGTCTGCCCTTGGTATGCTGTCGGGGAATGTCAGAAAAATGCATTTACACCCCAAACCTGGGCTCAGAGCAGTGTTTATGAAGGTCTTAACATTTGCACAAGGAAAAAGAAACATTTCAATTGTTCAGTGCACCAGAGAAAACAACTTAAAGTAACATTTTATTTTCTAGAAGTATCTTTATAATAATGTAAAAAAAAGCCTTGACTACAGCTTTGAAACATTCCCCATAAAGACAAAAATAAGAAATGAACAAAGTGAGTTTCATACTTAATAGAAGAAAAACTGCATAAAATGAATACTATTTGATTTTTTTATGTTTACTTGAGTGCTTGGTCAAACCACAAATTCTCCCTTATCATAGCAGTGGTTAAGCAAAAATACCTGCCAGCCTCGAGTAACACATCATTTGTACCTTACACGGTTCAGTGCTTGTCTGTGTGTGTGTGAAGGGGAGTAGATGAGCTGCTTTTGCTTTGTCCACAGTGACACTGTGACGCTTGTTAATTTGAAAATCCTTCAAGGCAAAATGTTGTGTATATAGAGTATGTAAGCAAACTTTATGCTGGCATTAACTGTCAAGGTTAAGGCAACACGACGCGCTAATCAGGCACTTTTTTATGCACTGACGTCTGATTTTGTTTTTTATTGAGGACTATGATAGAAACAGACTCACTGTTGTTACCTTTGTTCCTGTTCAAAAAATTGGGAAAAGAAGAGTTACAGGGACTTACAAAATATTAACTTACCAAAGTTAATGTTTCTTGCCTTTTTTGATTTTTACTGAACTCAAAACAAAATTCCTCAGAGATCATGTTGTTTATTGACATATTTAAATGCTGAAAAAATTTCTATTTTCAGACAAAGGTCAGAATTAATCAATGTAAAATTGATTTGTTTTGAGTTATGGTTGTTATCTGTTATATCTTTATTGAGGAATATCGTAATATAATTTAGTCAGTATACACTATGTAAGTAACATTAAGATTGTGACAGAGCTGCAGAACTGTCCTTTTATTAAATCAAGGCTGAGTCCTCTTATCAGTCCTTAGTTTAGATCCTTATTAACCATTGACTGTCATCCTCAGTGCTCTATTTAATTGCTGACCAATTTGAGTTTGAAACATTTCGCCCCATCCTACATGGTAAATGGTAATTGACTTGCATTTGTATAAAGCTTTACCTCCCTCCAGAACCACTCCCACCCTTACTTCCATTTCATGGAAGTAGAAATAGAAACCCACAGCAAACCCTTTGGTACACATGTAACAATTTCTTTCTATTTAAGTATTTTCATAAATCAAGGTTATAGCCATATAAATGCTTAGATCTAATGTATAATTTAATAGTCATATAATTTCTGAAAACTTTGTATTACACTTCATTTTCATTTATTTTTGGCTTTTAATACATTTTTGAGCCAGTTGACACCTATGAAATGATAGAGAAATAACAGAAAACAACTTCTAATCAATCTAAAATTACTCATAAAAGAATGTGCAACCTTTGACTGACAGGTATTTATTGCAGCAATCTAACAGCGTTTCCTTAGAATTTACTATAATTGTGATATATTTAATTACTTTCCTTTATTGGCTGTCAAAGCAGGTTGAGGCCAACCTCCCTGGTGGTATGTTTCCGCCTCATGTCCCTGCACAACGAAGTTGGTATTGATGATAGATAGATTTTTATGCCAGATAGATATACATAGTGTTAGTGGTGGATGAGTTGACTCATAATTGACAAGAACTTTCAACAGAGAAATGGCATCTAAATAGGGCTATACGTAAAAGTAAAAATAGATTATCTTCTCTTTATGTTCTTTTTGCAGAAAAACCCACCTATGATGCCTCTGGCTCCCCACCAAGGAGCTCCGCATTCACAAGTCCTCATGTCCAACCAATGGCTGAGGTGTCAGCGATGGGGGAGGTGCCTTTCCAAGTGGTTCATTCGGACAGCAACGCAGATGTAGAGGGCGAAGGTTTATCGGGACAGCCGGCTTTTTCCTCCATCTTAACTGTGATGGCAGGAACTGTCAAACATCCAGTGAGCCTTGATCAAAGTAGAACCTTGCCAACTGTCAGTAAGGATGATACACTCACCACCCAATGGCCTTCACATAGTTCCAGCCAAGATTCAGACATGTCCTCCTCATCATCATCAGTCGGAGACAGCTTCAGAGCACGCTCAGGTCTGATTTTTAGCCGTTCTAAGAAATACCCTACATACCATGCCTCCAAGCTATTATGTGTCATTTATAGATGGAAAGCAGAACTTGTCATCATTTAAATTTTATCATTGACATCAATGTCGACCCAGCACCATCTTTCTTCTTTGTGCTATCATTCTTCTTATCTTTATTTTTTCAGTCATCTTCCACTGAGCAGATAAACAAAGCGGTTTCATCTTAGGGTCAGGGGAGTGCGTCCAACACAGCCTGCTTCTCAGATAGAGGTAGCAACGTTATTACCTGCTGAGCCTCGGGCTTGGGTAGACAGCATTGAGAGCAAAATCCACCTCTTATAGGGTTGGTGACCTACAATATATGTTGTTTAATGGGATACACAAAACGCCACAAGCGAGTCATCAATGTTCCTAAGTAAGCCCAGCAGAGAAGATAGCAATAAAATGACGAACAGTCATTTTGTCTTACTTGGGCCGATGACCAACACTTTTTATTCTACTCAGAACAATGGTCTGAATCATTTAGTTAATTTATATGGATTCATTCAAAATCTGAACATAAGCCTGAACTCTGTATCTGCTGATAACCTTAAAAACAGCTCTCCAATTTCATCCAATCAAAGGAGTCATGCAGTTCAGAGGCAGCAGGGAGTTTCACATAATCCCACATCAGCACTGCTGTCTGCCCGTGCTAAAGGCTATTCACTTTCTAGTCATGTCACAGCAGATGTTACACCGAACAGCCTTTATTAGGAATCAAGACAAGACTATAGCTAATAGTCACACTTTATCCTGTAAAAGTAGCAAAGGCATGTCATCAATCATTTCACATTTTGGTAATCCAACTGTAACACCAGCAACAATCTTCACAACCAGCAAATAGTTTTTTTTTCTTCCAATCTTCATCAGATCAAATGCCTCCCTCTCAAACCACAGCCGCCAAGCCAGCACAAACCCACGTTTCTGTAGCTTCCTCCTAAGAAGATGCATGATCTAACCCTGGTGATTTACTGATGGCAGCAGGTCAAAGCAGTCCCAGACTTCCTGCTATCAATATAAATTACAACCAGGGAGAGATAGCGGGGGCTGAGCTGGGATCTGCTTACGTGCCATCTCACCTGAATAACTCACTTTCACTTACTCAGCTGAGACATGACCCGCCAACGCTTTCGCCCCCTCAGCCTCGTCCACATCAAAGTCAGATGTTGAGGAATTTGTAACAATAACGGCACTTTCAAGGATGTAGCCCACACAGGCTGGACAGCTCTAACGATATTTACACCCAACAAAAGGGCAAAATCTTCTTTTGAGCAGAGAGTGGATGCAAGGAAAACAACCTGAATGACTGAACATTAAAGAGTTAAATAACAATCTAGAAATCTGAATAAAGCCCAATTCACTTGGACTCTATGTAGAGAGGGTGATTTTGTAGCAGACATCCTCAAAACAACCTCCTAAAAAAAGTCCCCGTTGAGGATCCTGCTTTAACCCCAACTTCTAGAAGATTAGAGAACGAAGATGACTACCAAGAAAGAAAACAAAATCACATAACGTCAGACATGTCACATAAAAACCAGTCTTCAAAAGACTTCCACCGAAATACCAAAAGTATTTATGTTACTCCCTTTTTTCAATAGAAATGAAGAGTCTATGATGATCAGAGATTCAGCATTTTACAAGACAGGGCAGTTCACAGTCTTCTATCTTTTATGACTTCAAAAGACACCTTTGTTTGTCTTTATTTCTTTTTCTTTTATATAGACAGTAGCAGAATGTCTTCTGCTAAATTGCCCTCACCTGAACATTTTGATTGTGTGTTAAAACCTGTTAAAAACCCTTCAATCGAATTCTATGCCAGTCATTCGTCTTCCTCTTTAGCAAAACCCCTCCTGACACTAATGACATTAATTTCTCTGCTGAGATCAATCACTAGCATGAGCAGAGAGGAATCAAATTCAATTTTGAGCCAGCAAAAAACCATTGCCTTAGCCTCTCCCTTTGCAGTAACTACCTCTTTTAGTGATGGACACAACAGCGTGGAGACATCGAGTGCTATTTTCAGCTCTGGCAAAAAACTAATGGCTCTGTATACAAAGTGGAAAGCCACCAAGCCAGTTCTGGTTCAAAGCAGTGCTTTTAAAGCAGGAAACGCATCTAGCAGCTTTGACAGTGCTAAATCTAATTTAGCAGCAGATGGCTCATCACATGAACATCAAAAACTGGAAGGCAAACAAGAGCATAATGTGCATTTATTGAATTTGGATGATTCAACAGCTGTCACCAGTAGTCCATTTCCAAAGTATCTCACCTTTGGAGGGCATACATTTTCTACCTTGGCTCAAGGGACTTCATACTATAAGAACTAAAGTCCTGATTTGCCTTTGGCTCATGCTAGATCTGCCGTGTCTTCCAGTGGACTGCCAGAGTTATTATAGGAACTTCTGCTACATCTGTCTGGAGTTCAGATGTGTCTCTACTTTTCTTTTCTATAAATACTAACTCTGAAATGCTATCCCAAGCTACTCTTCTTGTATTGAGGTATAAGAGCATGAAAGCCCCATACTCAGTTTCCCAAGTATGCATTTGACTCGGCTGTCACATTTTCAAATATTACTTTTAATGCCGAACCAAAGAGGTCAGCTTTACAATCAACCCACTTCCTTCATTCTTATGTCAATCTCCATCATAGTCAATTGCTTTTCCATCACCTTCATTCTCTCAGTTGTCCTCCTCATACTTATAAAAAATCTCTTCAGTGTTTTATTCAACTAACATATTGTCAACACCACCAAACTTACACCCATCGAAAGTATCATTCCTTTGGTTTTCACCAGCTTTGACCTTAAGATTAGATTCTGATCACTCACAAGTGACTGAGGCGTTTGTTCTTGCAGAGTCAGAAATGGATGATCTTACAGCTGGAACATCTAAATCAGTTGTGTCCACTTTCCCCAAAGAAAATGAGGTTAGTCTAAGCTCTTCTCAGTCAGAAAGGATAATCCTTTCTGCTGGGCCCATCGAGAACACATCTCAGGTATCACTGGTGACCCCGCAACACGATACCCCGACAGCCCCTGTGAAGCTCACCATAACAACCGCATCGCCACCTACAAAAACTCCCACCACTACCACTAGCACGCCTTCTCCGAAAGTAATGATGGCGTCGACCACCACGACCACTCTGCAGCCCAAATCCGTTACCAGAAGAACCATCACAACCATCAGGACTTATACCAGCAGAAGAACGTTCACATTACCCAACCAAAGAGCAAACCCCCCGAGGGGGGCCACCGCCGTCTTCGTCTCACCTTTCACCACGACCACAGAGGCTCCACAGCCACAGTGCAATATAACTGAGAGGTTATGGGTGAAAACAGGTAAAACTCTGGAGGAGAAGAATATTATTTTCTGTCATGCTTTGTTTCCAAATTGACTTTTCTTCTTTGTCTGTTTTAGTTGTGTCAATCTACGTAAGACGGAATAGGCTGGATAGCATTCAGAGACAGAACTTGCGAAGGGGACTGAGTCAAGGCCTCAGAAAAGCTTTGAATGACACATCAGCCCAAGCACAGGTAAGAATGCTTATTCTACAGTATATAATATGACAATGTGTGTGTAGTTTTATGTGTGTGAAGAAGTGTTTGGCTGCAGAGATTTGTTACATTCACTGATAACACAGAAGTTGAAAGAATCTGAAGATCACACCAATAAATGATCAAACAAATCAAACACGATTATTGCGCATTATTGTGTGCTTACACCAGCCTCCTGTCTCCAAAGTTCTTTTTATTTTTGGTGTTTGTCTGTTAGGGACCTCCCTGACCTTCCTCATGCAAATGTAAAATGCCTGCGGTAGGGAGAGCAGCAGGAAGACCCCCTCACCCAGCCCTCCACGCACACTAAACAGCAGACAGAGCAACATCACTGATGTACATGACACTGATTAAGTCAGATTTAAGGGGGGGCAGCAGGGATGAAGGCGAGGTTAAACCGTAGCCTGTGGAGGAAGAAGCAAAGGTCAACAGGATGAAGCAGCTTAAAAAAAGCTTTGGATGTGATTTACCAGATGAATTCATAGAAAAGAAACGGCTCCCATGTAATGTAATGGCAGCAGCAGGTTGGGAGTATTTACATTTTTTGCAGAACTAAATCTACTTGTGCTGAATATTTTTTTCACTATTTGAGAAACAGTTGTTCAGTGAAGCAATGGTGAGTTGTTCCTCATTTTACCCTTGCAAGAAAACTGGATCTTGCGTGTAATCTTGTGTGTAATCATACCAAGGACCCCGATGTAGGCTATTACAGAAGAGATGAAGATTAATATAGAAATTAGGTTGACTGGCTCCCAGAAGACACAGTGTGGTGTCACAAATTTGAGTTACTGTACCAACATTGAAAATGATGTCATTTAGTTTTTTATGGATGACAAGAGTCACATCTTTATAAACAATCTGCAGCAATATTGCTGGTATTGCAGCAACATTTTGCATACATTGGATCTGGTCAAAAAGGGGGGTAAAAAAAAAAAGTTTAAATGAAACCACTCAGTGTTTCCCCAATAATAAATCCAGTGCATGCACAAAATGACCTTTGTGTTCGGATTAGCTTTTTGTGGAACAAATCATGTTTCCCAATGTGCCAAAAAGCATCCTATCTCCCCGCTCTCCTGCAGCCCTCTAAAACCTCAGCTCGATGTGAATTTGTATTAAGAGCACCTCTTAACTATGCAAGGTTATTACTGAACACAGCCAGATAGAAATATGTGAAAAATTTCTTTTGGAAAAAGCAGTTAAACTCAGCAATGGGTTTAGTGTAGTTATTTCCTTCCTCCCCCTGTTTTACATATACAAGACATAAAAAAAAAATCTTGTGAATCATTTTGATTCATTGTTTTTGTATAGTGCCAGTTTCCATATACATACTCTCAGTGGAATGTAATTACAGCAGCATAACTAAAGGGAAGGCTCAGGAAAAACAAACAAACAAACAAACAAACTTTCACTGTAAGCTCCAGAAAGGGAAATAGGCCTATTCTTGAGAACTTGAGCTGATATTCATGAGGATGGGACTCAAAAGCTAAAAACTCTCATCTCTTCTTATGCACAATCCTGGAACTACAAGTACTCTTGTCATAGAGATGCAAAGTTTCCAGTCTGGAAAATATTATGCAATTAATAAGTATATTTATCAGGGGAACATTTTACATCCATATTTTACAGGGAGCAAATTTAACAAAGCTAGAACTGCCAGATATAATCTCTTCTGGTAATTTATTTATCTGTTTAATATTTCAGATATCAAAACAAGGCAAAAAAAAAAAAAAAAAACAATAAAAAATGAAATAACAATGAAAAAAAAAACCATTCAAATATTCTTACTCACTGATCCTGTGAGAGTGCTTGAACGATGCAATTTAACTACATGCTCCATTTTTATTCCGAAGATTTTTAAATTTCAATTTGAAAAATCAGCTTGGGAAAGATGTCCCAAGTTCAGTTGAGAAAGCAAGAAAGATTTTCTCCACTACTCAATTTTAAGTAGTTTGTAGCAAATGTTAAAGTGCTTAAACAGTTGATTAATCTATGGTTGTACTGGTTGTGCTGGTTTGTGTAAAAAGGTTGAATACTTCAGGATGCAAATAGTTTCTACCAAGCATTTTTGTCTGTCTTTATGCTAACAAATCAAAGTCATGAGTGTAAATGGAAATGTTTTACTGCAAGTTTGGGAATGTTTTGTTGGTAAAGGACACATACGGTATGCAATTTAAAAGTGACTCGCCAACATAAAACCTTCCACGGTAAATAAAGTGGAAGTTTGCTTTTCTGTGGCGTTAAAAGCCTAAATGCAACAACTTCAGTCTTATTTGAATATACAAGCAAATATCTGAAAGCCGAACTATTAGACTGATTTCATTTACAATCAAGGATATCAGTGTTATCAGTTTTACCTACAGAGAGAGCTTTAATTTAGCTCCTGTTGTTTAATATTTCTGTAATAATTAACCATATTAGGTGTGAAAAGCAATATCCCTCTGTCTGTAATAAGTTGCAGTTAGTGTGGGCAGTGCTATAACATTTTTCTCTCTTTTCTTTGCATTTCTTAACCCAGAAATGTAGAGGCAGAAATAAGTGTTTCTGCCTCTACATGGCTGCTGAATATGTGAAGCTCATGTTCTCCCACAGTGTCTCTCAGTGTTCTTGAAAGGTGTTTTGCTTCAGTGCACTTTGGTCACCTATTTGAACAATGCATGGGTCCCTTATAGCAGCTGATAGCTGGGGAAATTGCCTTTGCATTTAATTATAGACTAAAACGGTTGGGAGGAGACAAATGTGCCGAGCTGATTTTATGAATTAGCTCAATGACACAAGACTAAAGATTAAAAACATTTTGAAAAACTATTTTTGAATTTTTAATGCCAATTTAAAGATCTACATGTTTTTTTTTTTTGGTAGTTGTTTTATTTTTCCATCTGTCTGTCTTACTCTTAACGAAGGAAATAACAGGTTTGTTCCTAATAGCACCTTCACATGGGTTGATCCTGAGAGGATGAAGGGATGATAAAGAGCTCTATTCATAGATCTTGTAACAAGGCTGAATTGTGTGGAGGCAGAGTTGTAACTTTCAGCTACGGAGACAAGAGGCTCTCAGTGTTTTGGCCTCATCGTCAATGTGGGCCCTTTGATGGGTTTCAATAACAGATGTGAATGGTTCTACCTCTCCTACAAAAACACCTAGTTCCATCATCGCTCCTATCCCAGCTTTTATGATGAGGAGGACTCAGGAAAAAGTCAAACTCTTCCTGATAAAACGCATTGAGACTCTGTGTGTCGATGCACAAATGCAAAAGCACACATTTATTTTTCAGCTCTAGCTTGAGCACTTAGACACTTGGTCTCATAACAAAAGCCATCTCTTAAAAGACTTAAGGAGTTTACAGTCTCCTTATCATGATTTTTTTGTTGTTGTTGCTCTTTGTTCTTCGCTCAGCAACCTCTCAGTTCTTACCGGTTCTTGTGACATATCTGTATTTTTCATCCACTGTCTTTTCGTCCTGTGCGCGTCTGTGACTATCAGAATAGTTTTTAGGAGACCTTGGTCTTTTTATTAGATTTTAACATTTTCAGATATCATAACTAACTGTTTTTGCTAATTCAATTTGACTTCATTTATTTATTTTATTGGACTAGAGCTTGTATCACAGCAAGAAAAGCAGATGTTTGACATAATAGCATTTCCTACAACTCAGGTACTTCATTACATTCTGGTGTAAAAACCCAAACCATTGCCCAGCAGTTGGTTAATTGGTGCTGTGGGAATGTGTTCTATCTATTTACTCCACATCTACTCATAAATATCCATAAATATGGATATTTATGAGTAGGCCTTAAAGAGCCCACTTGGATTTGATGGGGATATAACACCTGGCTACCCACTTTTATTCACACTGCAGTTAATACGCTAAAGGCTTGCTTGGATTGAAACATCACAATTTTTCTTCAAAGAAGCACATTTATTAACCAGTACATCACACATGAAAACCCTATAGATAAAGCCAACATATTTTCAACTGAATGATGATAAATATACTCAATGTACCCATTAGTGTATCAGTGTGTGGCCTGATTCATTCTGTGTAGTCAAAAATGATCAATTACAACAGAAATTTTGGATCCCACACGGCCTGCAGTATTCTTTCATTTATGTGACATTGGTTGTGAATAGAGGTACCAGCAGTACTGTGGATAAACAGATTCCTACTGGCATTTGGTAACATTTAAGAGACTTGCATTTGATTTTTGTTCCCATTCTCTCTCTCAAATTATAGGCGCATACATTTCAGTGTAAAATTTGTATGTGATGTTGGGTCAGCATCCACGGTAAGCTAATCATGAAGCTGAAAATTGAACCTACTTTCATTTTGCCACAACTGTAATTTTCCAACTCCATTTTATTTGTTGATGTTTTAGAATTAGCCTCTAAAATATCTGATAATGTGGACTGCACAATATATGAGCCCGAACAAGGAAATTTTAGACCTCAGCAGAATACAATAGAGCCTCAAAATGTTAACATTCAAAATGATTTATTTGGTAATAAAAACACATCAAATATCACCACAAGAACAGCATATCCAGAGTAAGTGATGGTGGTAGTTGCATCATGACCTGGGTGTCTTTTCTTCAGATAGAGCTAAGGTTTTCAATCAGAATGGATGAAGGTCTGAGTGGTTCAAAATACCTTGCAAGTTTGCATTAATATGCTTTAACATTTTGATAAAGTTTGAATCAATTCAGGTTTTGATTCTAGTTGTTTTATTTTAATCTATAGTTTTTTTTATCTGTACCCTTGTCAGTAAATGGTAAACAATCATGTTTGAGTAAAATCATAGCAGTCTTTTTTTTCCATACGAATCTTCCCTCTGAGTTTTTGTTATTTTACTGACGTGGCAAGATAACTTTGGACAAATTCCATTTAATAATAGAGTACGTCTATACCATAACAGTCCATAACAGTAAGATAAAGAATCCTTAAAAAGTGGGGATCACAGCTGTGCCTTCTACACTGCCAGCACATTTTTAACTTAATTTTTTTAAACTATTGAGCTGTTGTTCAACCTAACGAAGGGACACTTCACCAACTCACATTGCTTACATAAGTAGCTATATGTGAATTACTGTATGTTTGGTATATCTGTAAACAGCCGTCTCCTGTTTTTTAAACTCAACTATCAGGTGGAGACGGTTTTTGGCTCTCCCAACATGACGGTGGCTTATCACGTGACAGGAGGGGAGACAGTTTACCCTCCCTCTGTAGTAGCAGAGGGTTTGATGTCCTACGGCCGTGATAAGCTGATTGCAGACCTGCGACAGTACCTCCCCATGGTGACAGCCCTGCCTCTTCCTGTTGCTTTGTGGAGATCCAGCCCTGCCACTGGCTTCCAGCTGAAAACAGGTCAGCCAACTCTCACTCAGGGTGAAAACAAGCGTGTCACAGAGCAGCTTGAGACTTCATAGTGTTTTTTCCCCCTGCTGTGACTTTGCCCTGAAAAGAGAAAAATGCTCGTTTGTCACACCACATCAGAGACTAAAATGACACATTACATGTGTGTAAAGTAAAGTTTATAACCATACACAGTACATCTAAACTAAGTTCTAGCAGCCCATGAAGTTTTACATTGTGCCATTCTTTGTGTTGCAGTGTTGCAGTTTGTGGGTTCAGGTGACGACCCCCGATCCTGTCGCTTCTTACAAACAATGGAACAGAGACTTGAGAAGGTCTTTTCTGAGGCACAGGCCAAAGTTCTCAGCGCTAAAAGCCGACTCGCAGTTCAGGTAATGCGGTGACCTTAATTTGCCTGGGCTGGGCTGCTCTGCTACTGTTAGTCATCTGGCATTTTATAAGATTTGGCAGCTTCAAACAGATGCAAATTGCTCACCATTTGTGCAAAATTCTCCCCTCGTGAGTTGGGGTGTTTCTGTTTTTTTCACTGGCTGATTTTCAGATGCATGGTAATTATGCCAGTGAACCACTGTTTTTACTAATTTTTATGCGCTGCCACATTAAAGTGCACCATGTATTAAAGCTAATGTGACACTGACACGTTTAAGTAAAAAATATGCTCCTTTTTTTTTTTACTGGCTTTTATAGTAGCTAACTGTTCTGTAGTTTTCAATTCCCTTCTGTCGTTTCCTATGTCTGCACCTTGTTTTCTTGCTAAACTGATATCTGGGATTTTTTTTATCTTTTCCTAGATTCTGAGTGTTTCTCAGACACCAGGCTCTCCTGCTGTGTCTTTAGTCTACACTGTAAAGAACGGGACTGTATTTCTTAATGGAACAGTTGCCTCCAACCTTCTTGGTCAGTTTTCTGCTGAGCTGGTGGGCTACTTCCTCTTCTATCCTCCTCTTATTATTGCTGAGCGTAAGTTGCAGTTTTTTTTCTAGTCTGAAATAAATGTGTTAATACCGAATTCAGCTGCTGCAAAGAGTGCATGCGTTTCATTAGGGAGTGTTTCTTTGGCAGCCTCAAATCTATTGTGTTAATTTAGAGAAAGCTTTTATGAGCTGTGGTCCACATGGAGCCTCTGAGTCCGTCTTGTAAAGTGCCCGTCAGCCTAAATGACTGCCGGTTTCCAGTGATCCCGTGTTCGCGACAGTTCTGCAGCTTTTGAGGAAATATTCAGTCTTCATCTGTTTAAAAGTGCAAAGATAAATAAGCAGTGACAGGAATCAGCAGGAGACTAAACAGCAGTCCCAGTGGGAGTCCAGTGTGTCTCCGCAAAAAGAAATACGACAGGCAAAGGTCTAAGATAAAAAAAAAAAAAGAAGCAAGTAGTGGTTGGATGCGATTAAAAGAATCTAATTAATGAGAGGCTTTGTGTTTAGCTAATTGTGATTAATCACATTTTTTTCAAAAAGCAATGTATGAAAATAAGAAAAATTATTCAATTTGAGCAAATGTTTTTTTTTAATGAATGAGTCCATAATAGTCATAAATGAAAAGTAATATATACACTAACAAAGGAATCTGTCTTGGTTTATTAAGAACTGGTATATTGTAGTTATCCTATGATGCTGTGGTTCTTCCTACCTTTAAGATACAGCCGCTGTTACATTTTCTTTATATGAAATTTATTTTTTCTTAACATTCCTCTCCAATGAGTATAAATACAGTATTATTACCTAAATGGTGGAAATAAAAGCAAAGATAAAACATCTGGATTGAGAGCTCTCTGATCACATTTTCACCTGATAGTTTTCTCATCTTATCTGCACGCCCCATACAACCACAGATGTTCTCTAATTTTAGGTTTTAAATGTTGAAGCTCTGTAGACATAAAGTATGCTCTCAAAAATGTTTTTTTTTTCCACATTTCTTGTATTGTGCACTGTTTATTCATTAACTCTCTCATCAAGTGGTACTCCTCTCATTTTCATTTTCGACACTAGTAGAACACTCACTTGCCTTTTTACATTTGATATTTATTATTTAAACACTGCGTCATTTTCATTTACAAAGCACATTAACGCAATTTAAAAATATATATACTTTTTTCTGCAATTAGTTTTTCAAAGTTAATGCTTTAAATTACCATCTCTTAAAGCGAGACATCATGAATGAATACATGGTACATTTCTACTGCACTACATTCGTCTATATATCGGTTTTTTTTAATCAAGAATTTCCACTTGTTTTAGTTTAATAATTTCACTAAGATGCTGTGTTAAAATTTAGAATGTTTACAGAAATTGTTTCTTTTTCTCATAAAGACTTTCCTAATACTTTTTGTAAACATAACAGCCATGCAATCTTGATAAGCTATTCAGATTTTATATTACAAACTCTGTAGATTAGGAAGGGTAAAGAGAAGCTAGCTGTTCAGGTGCATTTCTTGCAAAAAGAATTGTGTTGGGGTTCGATTAAAACTTTAATCGAGTTAATTTCAGGGTCTGTGCCTAATTAAATGCAATTAATCGCATTTTAATAGAAAGCTGTATGTTGACAAAATAAGCAACCTTTTCAATTTACTGCCAAATTATTGAATGAATCAACATATGAGCTCAACAACAAATATATTACTCTTTTTAATCTATTATTTAGCTTATTCAACCATCAATGTTGTGGAAAGTAAAATTATACGCATTCAGCTTTCAAGTGTTTCAGGATCCGATAATAATTCATGCAAATTCTTCAAAGAAATATTTCTTTTGAAATGTGGACTGTGGGCTCTAGCGTTGGGATGTCTGTGCTTGCTGCAGCATGTGTTACGTTGTGATTATGTTTTGGATGCTCCGACGCTGTTTTCCCCACTCGCAAACAACAATAGCCTTTTCCAGCATCCCATCAAATAGCAAAAATTAACCCCCAATGAGCCAAAAGAAGCGGGTTGGTAGTCCACTGCTACTGTTTCCGGCCAGAATCTTTGCATGTAAAAAAAAAACCCTGATGCAAATAATTACTTTAATATTTGTAACAAGTTAAAATATATGTGATTAATTAATTTAAATTAATGCATTGTAGTCCCCACTGTAAAGAAGTCAGTCTGCCAAACATATTTACCTTAAATGAACCTACTCTGATTAGACTCTAAGGTTTCCCATCATGCTGGTGAGCTGTACTCAATATTGCAACCTAGGCACACATTGAAACTCTGCGTATAGTTTGCCCTCTTTTTGGTAAAATGTAATCCTGTACTTATTAGCTGGACTGATAAACTAAAACCTATCTCAAGATAATATACAGTTGTAAAGGTACAATGTCAGTCACTACAGGTGTCTATGATTTGAACTACACCTTTTTAATTGTCTGTTTGTGCTGTTTTCCTCTGTGCTGCCTGTATTTCCCCAGCTTTTGCTTGATAAAACTGGACTTTTGCTATGTGTAGAATAACGCTCACAATCACGAAGGACTTGATGCTTGAGACATTTGAGCAGCATGAGTCACAACCGAGACTTGCTTTTCTGTTATACCTTGTGGCTGATCACAGCCTTGAGAGCATTTTTTTCCTGCCTCTGGCAACAGACAGCACTTGGAGCAATGTGTCTGTCACAGTCCTGTGACAGATGTGATATTTCGAAGAAATGCCCTGAGATGGTGCCTTTAGAACTGAGACTTTCACTGAGCAGATTGGTAAATATGTGAAACTTCTGATTTAAGTCCAGTTGAAACAAACTTTTGCCAACATCTAACAGGAGAAAATCATGAATGCTACAATTATTTGTCACATAGTTGAAGAGGAAACTGTTGTGCAAAATGAGAATTTTTAATGGTTGAATACTTTTACCACTTCACATCCATCATGATGCAAACCTCAGATTCTGGCTTGCAACAGTCTAGGGTTGTGGTAAAAAAAAAAAAAAAAAAAGACAAGCTAACTTTGTCTTTTCATGTTTGAGTCTGCTTCCAGGCAGAAAATCTATAAAAACAATGTCTCTGAGACTTTGTGACTTTGCCAAAACTGAACAAGAAAAATTCTGGATACTGGATGCTTTTAATACATGCAGATAGAAGCATGCCCATCACATCCAGCTCCTATTTCTTTGCATTAGGTTATAGTTGTTCTTTCTCGAACCACACATAAAACTGATGAAATGTAGTGATTAAAGATCATATTTTACCATCGTTTTGAGTAACAGAAAACTGGAAGCTTGTTAAAACATCTTCGTGTTGGAAACATTATGCTGTAGATTATAAAAGTTTGTTGAATGATGCGTCCGCTTGAATGATTTGGAGATAACAAGCTTTCATTAAAATTAAAAATGAACAAGATCATAAAACCTATACATATATAATCTTCACAAATATACTAACAGAAGAAATACAAACGAGAACTCTGAATATTTCTGTTTTTTTGAAAAATTGAAATCAAAATCAAAAACATTTAGAGACAGTTATTTGCATTAAAGAATGAATAACTCATGGTATATTTTGTAGCTTAACCTATATTGCATTGTTTTATTATTTCCCCTGGCACTCCAGAGTGAATGGATAACATTTGTCAGGATTGAGAAACAAGTTTATTTTTAATCAGTAATGTTACTTTAAATAAAATGTGTTTATCTGATAGCATTTTATGTCTTGATTTGCAGCTGGTGTGTCCTTGGCAGAAACATTTATGCTTCATTGCTATGAATCTCTACAGTGTCTTACTAAAAGTAATCTGGAGTGTATCACTAATCATTTACTGTCTTGGTTGCATATTTTTCATCACTGTAGATATGTGATTTATTTGCAAATGGTGGATAAGCAGCTCAGCCTGGTAAATAAAATGTGGTTGCATAAGTTTTCCCTGACTTTATGAGATGAGTGTGTGGAACTTGTGGTGGATTATAAGAGGCAGACAAGGCAAGAAGATAGATATTTATTTAAAAACATATGGAGGTTTTGTTTTCCAATCTGAGAACAACAGAAGGTTAGGATTTGTCACCAAAATTCAATCTGGAAATAATTTTTCTTATGATCTTGATTTTTAGTTTATTTTCTGGTTAAATGAAGATAAATTGAATGTCTGATAGGGCCAAAATGAAGAGCCTCTTTAGTTTCTTTTTGTACTTCGTTGGTGAAATTAATCTGAAAGATTTGGTTAACTACAGATCCATTTCGTTTTCCAAGCAAAGAGATGAAGACAATCTCCCCTGAAAAAGATGCAGGAACTGACATTGAAAGAAACTCATACACAAATGAAATACCACAAATACTTTAGATAGCTGTCATTTATTGTACTTGTTTTTGCTATACCTTAACTATTCATAATGTTATCCTCTATATGGGTGGCACAAACATATTCTGGCAAACGTTGCTTCCTCATTTCAAAGGCAATTATTGCAGCAAATAATAAACAGTGGGTGATTTTCCACCACCCTGAGCTCTGGTCCTACAGAACAGACCTGGGATCTCACATGACTCGAAAGTGCATGCCTGCAGCTCTGTGTTGCTGTGTGACTTGTGTAAGCTGGACTGCATGTTTCAGCTCTTTTACTCCCTCGCCACTCTTAATCTATTTCTCTCAAGAACATGAGTAAAGCTGCAGGGAATTTGTTTTGTCTGCAATTAAAAAGCAATTATAGGTGGAAAATGAATTATTGTTTTAAAAATTGTTTTATGGATCAAAATATATATTTTTTGCTTTTTAAAAAAAAAAAGTACTAAAGCCCTTTAATGGTTTATTCCTCCGCCGCTTATTGTAAACAGTTTGATTTGAATCCTTGTCTCTGATGGTCCACCTAAGCTTGCCTACAGCAGATTTTGCTGACAGTTTTTCCGACCTATCTATTACCATTGCTCTTCTTCTCACCCTTTCGCTCCTCGCCCATCTCCCCCTGACATGCCTGAGTGTGCACTTATGCAAGTCTGCTTTAAGAGGCCACTGATGCAGCATTCCCTCCAAACACCACTGTGCCAAGCCCCACCGGCACAGAAGCTTAATCAGGCAGGAAATACATGTAAGAGAATAGACACAACCAGAACTCATACGACTTTAAGCACATCGTCTCGTCTCTATTTGTCTGACATCCAGAGATAACGAGGCTTTGAACAGATATCTCAACCACAGACAAGAAAAAAAAAAAAGGGGAAAAGTGTAAACTGTTGCCTACCCTTGTGATGTTTCTGGAAATTTTGACAGGACTCTTTCTCAAATACAAAATATGTGTCAACCATTTCATCTCAGAGACAGGGTAATCAAAACCATTTAAATTATTCTAAATGTTTCCTTTTAATCACTCAAATCAAATATGTATCACTTGGCATAAGAAAAGCTTTATAAACTCAAAGTGCACAAGATTAAAGCTTAAAAAGAGGATGTCATGCCAACGTTTCTTTGTCTTTGCAGCACTTGAATACCACAATCTGAACACGTCTGTTGAAACCAGAGACTTCTGGGTAGTCACAGGTAAGGATGTCATTGCTCTAATTGGGTAAAGACAAAAATCATCTTCTGAAACTTTCTGAAGTGTCTCAAAATGCATTTATCAGGCATGCATCCATTATTGAAGTAATGTTGTATTATTTACATGATGGAATTAAAGCATAATTTGTTAAAACTTGAGAAAAGTCTGCTTGTGTTCATTTTTTTTCCACTTTGGTCTGACAGTTAAAGCCAAAGTTATACATACATTTGCACATGCAGGTTTAAAGCAACTTTTTAAATTGAACAATCTTTCTTCTTTCTGGAAATTATGTGAATATTTTGTATTTTTCTAATTATATAATTACAGGATGTAGCATACTGACATAATATTTAAATTAATTTTAACAAATGTAAAATTAAATATTTTTTATTTGATTATTTTAAATATTTTAATTTAATTGAAATATTCTCTTTTGGGGAGAGTGGTGTCTAATTTTCTATTGTATCTTCTATTGTTCCAAAATAATATTATCAAAGAATAAATCTCAACGTTTGAATGCATATTTGTACGTTGGCTTCAGGTATGAGTCTCTCAGATCAGATTTTGTGGCTCTTAACCTGCACATGCTGCAATATTAGGCTGAGTCAATACAAGGTCAGCACCGCCGTAATGAGATCTACTCCCACTCAACACGACATACAATCAACAGAAATGCTTTTTCAGTTTTCGATAAAGTGGAGCACCTGTGTGGAGGTTTCTTTCTTTCTTTTGTTTAGCATTAGTAAGAAAGGTAAATAAACCCACTTTATTTTTCTGTGCCAGCTTGTCTTTTTTTACTTGTTAGATCAAATTCATAGATTTTAACAGACCTTTGAATGTTAAATTATTAGATTTGAACACATTTTGGTTTCTCAAAATACATGTTTGCTTAAAATCTTAAAATTCAAACATATATTATGCCAATTTTATACATTAATTTATATTTTTTTTTGTTGCCACAACATGATAGTCTGGGAGAATATGGCATCTGATCCACATATCCTAAGTCTTTGGAGATAAAGATCAACATTTCTTCTTTAAGATATATATATATAAAAAAAAGTATATTCTTGCTTAGATTTTAACTCCTTGGTTGAATTTGGTAAATGGTTTTGATGATAATGAGAAAGTTTTCAGTGACTCAGATAATGCCAAAATAACTGGAAATGTTTATAATTAATAGCATAAATCGCATGTTATATGGCAACAAGTCAATGCATATAGGAACCTAAACATAGTAAAGACAACTTGTTAAGTTAAATCAAATATTAGAATGGGGAAATGAGGAATTAAGGCAGATCTGTAGTCAAAACTAGGCACAAACCTGTCCTAGTAATGAGGCATACTTAATAAAACGTGTTTACGGATCCAGTTTCCCAGCCGAACGCGTATTTGGGGTTTTGCTGTTGTCTTCTGTGATGCAGGAATCAAGAAGTTTATGAAGCACCCACATATCCTAATTCATAAGTTCTTTGCAGTACTGTTTGAACGTTGTAAGTTGTCAGGACGTAACACTTTTAGTATCACTTATTTTCCCCAAACGTGAAAACACTCAACTTATTTTGCTTGTCCCCTTTAAATTTTCTCTACACATTTTAGGCTGTATAAACCAGAAGGACGCAAGCACATTTTTTTACCTTCTTCTTGTTCTTTTTTTTACTTTTTGCCCTCAAGAACAGCTTACTATCTGTCTTAACAACCATCTCTCCACTCTGCCTTATGATTGAACTTGCAGTGATCCAGGATGTTGATAATGCCAGCCTGGAGGGACAGTACCAAAGCTTTGCCAGTCTAATGGAGCAGCGGTTGGCCGACTTGTTTGTGTTGGCAGGGCAGCAGGGCATTCGTTTTAGACGAGCCACAACTGTGGGCAGCTTCACCGTCCAGGTACTAAAACAGCAGGCATCAGCTTATTTTGTCTTCTCTGATATTTTATCAGACTGCCCTTGCATGTTTATGAGAAGTCAGTGAAATGAAATTGTTTATGTTGGCTTCTTTCAAATGCTATGAATATTTCATAAGACGTACACTTTGATAAACACTTTTATATCACTCGAGATGAGTACTTGTGGCCAGTGCCTCATAATTAGGGAGCTTCTTAGCTCATCATTTACTAATTGCCCATCAAAACAAGCCAGAGACCTTTCACTAAACAACTGCTCTTAACATTTCAGTTTAGTCATTAAAGCAGAATTGCACAAAAATGTAATTAACTGCTTGACCTACTGTATCATTTCGGATGACTATGGCGTAAGACATGTTGTCTTCAACCAGATGGTGAGCATCCGCAGAGCGTCCGGGTTAAAGAATCCAGCAGAGATGACTTACTACGTCCAGCATAATGGGATCCCTCTGTCTGGCACGTCAGCTGCCAAGGTCCTGAACACAGTGGACTCTCAGACCATGGCACTCACCCTGGGCTACTTTGTCCAGGTGCAAGCAGAACGTAAGCACATTTCCTCTCTTCCATGTTTGACCATAAAGAACTTTTTAACAAACCCTTCACAGTAAGGTAAATGAAAACATGTGATTCACCCTCGGTTTGGAAAGAAGAGCCGGCGCTGGGGTGAAGAGCCCAGAAAAAAGGGTTGCTCTGTAATCTCCTTGAAATGCTCCCAGTGGGACAGTGTTTGTTTGGGGCTACAGATCTGCTCAATGCTAAGAGGGAAAGAGAAGTGGAGAAAGGGTGCACACACGCAGGGTTTTCTTATAGATTGTAGCCTTCAATAGCTGAGTCAGGGCCTCTGTATATCAGATTGAGCTGCACAATGTCACTTGGCGAGGGCGATTAATGATTCCGCATGTTTTAGAATGTCGCCTTTTGTTATTGCTTTAAAATCTCTATTCTTGTATAATCTTTGCAACTACCGTAATGTCAGGACTATAAGCCACTACTTTTTTCCACACATTTTGAACACTATGGCAACAATGATGCGGCCAATATATGGATGTTTGACTAGAGACGAAAGAGACATTGAGAGCGTAAATGAAAGAGACTGAGGAAGCGTGTGACAAAGTAATTCTGAGGTTGTTCGATTCCAACACTGAAGAAGGCGACTTTGCTAGTTTTAGTGCATAGGAGGAAGATGAGGATAGCAATCAGTGACTGTTCCTGGTAGGCTACTATATTTTATTTTGTCGTGAGCAGCCATGTTCAGAAAAACATTTAGTACATATTTGTGTATAGTACTGAAATAAAAAGCTGTAAATAATACTTTAACAAAAAATTTTCTGTGTAACATCTTTCTGTATAAATATATCATGTTACAACATGGATACTTGTGGCCGATACACAAGTGTAGCCTATATATAAGTTTAAAAAAATGTTTTTAAAGTTATTGAATGAGGCTGATATGCAGGTGCGCACACTAGTCCAGAAATTACAGTAATTCACTTGTGGACCAAATGTTTCTGTCACAGTCTTATAGTCTACTTAATTAAGAAACGGTAAAACATCTTTCTGCTTTTTCAGCTGTGGTCAAGAACCCTCCAAATAACCTCTGGATTATTGCTGCAGTTTTGGCCCCGATCTCAGTGGTAACACTCATCATTATCATCATCACAGCTGTGCTGTGCAAAAAGAACAAGAATGACTTTAAAGCTGACGCCATTGGTAACCTCAATCCCAGAGCCAAGGCAAGTTTCCCTCTGTCAGTCCTTTGCCTTTAGTTATGAAGCTAGGTCTATCAATTTCCCTGCTTACTAAATATTATAATTATTTGTTGTTTGTTAGTATAAAGTTAATCAGCTAAGAAAATATGCTCTTTTTTGTGTTTTTGTGCTTTGTGTGTCAATGTAAAACATCTACTGTTCATGGGTCATATTATTGAATATATCACTAAATGATTTCTCCAAACCTCCTTGGGCATATTTACCAACAATAAATATCTGCAGCAGTGAGTTTTTGTCCTGTGTGATGGAGATCATTTTTGACGTCAGATGTTGTCTGACCAGTTTACCCTCCATACATGACATGTGTAACATTCATTTGAAGAGACTTTTTATTACTCAAACTCTCAGTTTGAGTTGCACAATCGCTCCTTGACCCACCAATATAATTTAGGCTATTCTGACAGCACAGTTATTGGCAGAAATGACAGTGCTGGCTAACAGCCAACCACATCAGAGAAACAATGTTGGTTAGATTTTTGAATTGCAGATATTGTCACATTCACTACTGTGGTGAACCATGATTGCACTGGACTCACCACAGAATGTTTATAAATCCCTCGGTTTTTAAGTTTCCAAGCTACTGCTCTTACACAACATTTCTCTTGACTTTCTCCACCTAAGTTGATGAATCATCATATAAATCTTGACTTCATGAGCGTAAATTGTACCCTTTCTTGTGAGTTATTTTGTGATTGTTGGATATTGTACAGTGTGTTAATGCACTGGTCTGCCATTCCAAATGTAACTTCATCACTCTCCTGCAAATTTTGGTTGGATTCTTAGGTCCCTTGTTCTTACTTTGTTTCATTTATTATTTTTTAAAATAGTTCCCAATGTCAGACATGACAGTTAATATGATTGATTTGAACCAAATAACCCAAACCCAATGAAGAGTCTATAATGCAGAGATTACTGCCTTGAATTCTTTTTTTTTTTTTGGCACATTACCTAAATCCTTTTAATTCTTTCAGTCTTTTTTGGGAGAATCTCAGATAATCTAGAAGCCAAACTTAGATCTCATTTGCATCTTTTAAACAGCTGCCTTTGTGTTTTCAGATGGCGTATCGGAGAGACGTGAGCTATTATCACCAGGTATCTATTACTCTGTAATTCTTCTCATTAGTAATCTGTGTTTTTATTTCCAAGGCTCAGCTGAGCCTGCCGTGGGATTTGAATGGGATTCTGTTCAGAGAACACTGCTGATATAGTTCAGTAAATCCAGCTGTGCTGATGAAAACCAAGGATATAACGGCACTTCAGACTAACAAAGCTTTCAAAAAGCAATTTTCTGGGAAGCAAGGCTAATATTGTCCTTTCTTCTTCTTGTAGCTGTCTCTAGATAGCAGGATTTAAAAGGTTAGGCCTTATAGAGCAACAGTGTTATGCAGGATGTTTTAAGCAGAAAGATCATTTCTGCCTGGGTACATGCAAATCCTTATAGTCAACTAAGTCTAAGTGCTTTCACATTGAGATGATATGCTTGTTTATCTTGTTTTGGTGTTTGCATATATTGGAGCAGACAAATTAAAATGCAGAGTATAACTAACAGCAGACCCCATCGCTTTCTCTGTTGACTCATTCATAGGAAAGAGTGCAGTAAAATCGTATGCATTAAACCAAAGAGGTACTCTGATTCTACGCAGTTATCACACACAGAGGAAGATCTTGCCATCTCATTTTATAAAACACAGACCTCTAAAATCATTTTCATTAAATATCATGTGTGGTCTGCCAGGACATTTAACATATTTCATTTTCAGAGTACACTGTGAATACTTGCTACTAAGGAATATGAAAGCAAAGGAAAGCTCTTGAAATGCTCAAAGATAGTGACTCCTAAAATTTTAAAAAGACCCTCACATCAAGCCCTCCGCAATACGGAATGTGCAAACCGAACCCTTTTATCATACTTACTTGTTAGTGCTTCTTCTTTAAAGACTGGCAACAGCATCACTTTCAATAAAACTCTCAGAGTGTGGGTGTGAGTGTGTGCTAAAGAAGATGAACGTTCAACGGGAGTATAACACATTGATTTTGCAGTTTGGCCCGGCTGCTCTCGGGCTGTGATGTGTGTCAGACAATTTATGACTCTGAGATGACAGCTGTCGTAAATTTTTCAGCATATATTTGTGTGAGTGGTCTTCTATTTATAAGCATACCGATACCAAATTTTAGACAAACTTGGTTTTACACCTTTATCTTATCTTGTATTCTGCTGAACTTAATCACTGGATTTTAACAAAGACCGGTGTATCTCATCTTGTTGACTACTGCTGTTTTTTATTTATTTAACCAGAGACAGGAAGTGCATGAAGAACACGAAGAAAAGTCACAGTTAAATCTGAGCTTATCTATTCAAAGGCATGACGTGCAGTAATCCCAGTTCCGCTTTTTAAATCCCTCTAACTTTTAAGGATGTACTTGGCAACTATGCTGAGATGCTTGTCTGTGCGAATCTTGGGACGGACTCATACATATCTTTGCATTTTTTATACTGAATTGCATTTGCAGAAGGGGAGAAATTAGTTATAAAAACTCTCTGTCACTCTTTATTCCTACCTAACACGTCCATCAGCCAGTCCAGGGATTTGACTATGCCAAGCAGCACCTGGGCCAGCAGGGAGGAGATGAGGAGACGCTGCCTGTCAGTCAGGATACTTTAGTGATGTCCCTACAAATTCGGGACACATCACTGTCGCTAGAAAAGGCACTGCAACAAGATGGGACAGCCAACAAAAAAAGTCACACTGCTGACAAACACAAAAGGTAAGATACTCCCACCGTTCCTCTCTTCAAGCTATGATCTATGTTACCCTTTTATTTTCCAAAACTGTGTCAAAGCTATAATGTTTAATATTATATCAATAGCTTTGGTTTAGTCTTTTTGAAAAAAGATGAAGCAGGGCTGCTGGGCCGTTCAGTTGTTAGAGCACTCGCACAATTTGCAGAGGCTATATTTCTCTACATGGTTATCTCGGGTTTGATTCCCTATCTCAGGCTATTTGATGTCCTTTCCTGTCTTTCTCCTCCCTTTTTCCTCACTGTTCAAAAGAGGACACTAGAGCCTAAAAATGTTTTTTAAAAATGAAGATGAAGCAATACCTCAGTCTAGTTGGAAATATCATTTTGATTTGTGCATCATAGCATATTGAGAGCATGGCCAAAGCAACTGGTGTTTTCAATACCGTGCAGTTAAAAAGCTTTTTTTATTTATTTTTCTACAGTGTAAAACTTCTTTTGAAAAAATATGTATTTTGCAACCTAGAATACTGGCCAGAAAGCATAACAGTACAAGAACGTTATAAACACATATAAATAACATTTGCTTTCTATAAAAATACTCTACATACTTTCGTAAGTGGCATGCTTATAACTAAATGTGGGGAAAGACAGACCAACGAGTGCAAGGATCTTGCACTGAAGAGAAAGTGATTTTGCATTTGATATTTAGCCATTGTGGGGCACTGCACTAGTAATATAGTAGTAGTAAACTAATGTCAAAAGCCATTTGGCCAAATCAAAAATGAATGTTTGATGAAAAAAAAAGATGTATTTCTTTAAATATCCTAAACATTTTCTTTAAGTTTTGATATAGTACTAAATTTGATATGTAAAAAATACTTTTCAGCCCCTCAGAAATGTTGACCTTGAAATACAACAACACACCTACTTTTTGACCTAAATTAGTGATTCTGGTATTGTTGATGGAAGAGGCTAGTAATGAGAGACAGATATTAAGAATGAATGAATAAATAAATGAATAAAAAACAGATAAACAGAGAAATAAGTTTTGCCGCTCAGAAAGATTTGTTGGGGGTTTAGCAAATGTATACAGCTGCTTATTACCCCCCAACAGGGGGCGCCCCTGTTTAAGATTAGCAATAAAAATGAGAACTCAAAGTTCATCGAATATTGTTTATTTATTTATTGTTTAGTATGTATTATGGTTGACATTAAAAGGTAGATTTTTTTTAAATCAAATTGATCCATTTTATTTTTCTCAAGCAGCAGCTGTTGATAAGAAGTTGCTCAGATTATACTTTAAAGTTTCTTAATTTCCTAATTCAGTTTTATTTAAAGTTACACCAAGTTTCAGCTGCAATATTTGACGAACACACTAATAAAAAAATCCATGCATTCACATACTTGGTGGATACAAAATCCTGCACTTCATTTGTCTTCTAATCACAATTTTCATTCAGTGAAAGTGAACGACACACCTCCGTTAGACTAAATTCGTTACACTTCTTTGTGTCTTTCTCTCTGCAGCATTGCCTGCTTTAGAGTTTTTCATTGCTGTTATCAATTTTAACAGACTATTAGGGGTTAGACCATAATTCTTTGATCTCACAGCCAGTCTTGTAGTGTTATTTTCAGCTAAGGACTGATTAGCTCTAAATCCAGCAAACACTGCAGTGTTTGAAGTCATGGGAACAAGTATGAATACAACTGTACAGTTAATTTGTAAAGTAGTCGTGGCTCACTTTAGACATAAATACACATTGTTAGAAAAATACTCAACATATGCTCAACCATACAATACGAAATGCGTATTGCACTATAGGTTGAAAAACTTATCTTAAACTCACTGTAATTTTATTTATTGAAAGAAATTGCAGAATTTGTTGCAGTTCTATTAGAGTAATAAAAGTCATAATCTCTAAGGCTTTTAAAAATGTTGAAATTAGCAAATTTTTCTCCTATTTTAATTCCAGGATTTGCTTGTTTCTCCAGCTATGTGACATAAATGAGTAATCAATATACAGTGGGTGAGAAGCTACTGGCCTTCGACACAGCAAGGGTTCAAATGCCAACCTGAGGACATTTGCTGCATTCTCCATTCCCTCTCTCTGCTTGCTTTCTGCCTGACAAATGTGGATGAAGATGATCAGTTCCCCAAAATCTTTAAAAACGCACATTCATTCACACAGAAAAAACAAAACAAAAACAACGGTGTATTTTGGAGATCTTTTTCTTATTTGGCAGTTTTTTTAGTTGCTTATAAAAATATACGTAAGATAAATGAATTTGACACAAGTGAAATGATATTTAGCTCTACCAATGTTTTTAAACATACAAGCAAAATTTGTGTGTAATAAACAGTAACACTTGAGAAGAGGGACAAAACAGGTCCTATGGATAAAGCACAAAATTTGTATAAAATATACACAAAATATAATTTTTTCAAATATCTGACTAATGTGAGCCATGTTTTCCTGGTGTTTGCTGAAAAATCTTTATTTTAAACATTGTAGTAGGTGGATGGTGTCTGTAAAATCCCCTGTCCTGGAGCAGAACTCAATACATTATAGTAGTTTAAAACAAATAAAGGAATACTAAGATAATATATTATGACAATCAAGTATAAGTATTCCAATAAATAATTATAAAAGTAACAATAACTTGAATCAAAATGATTTTTATATATTTTACAACTCCATTGAAATTTGTCCCAAGTTTTTGTCAACACCGTCAGACATAAAAAGAATGCAAAAAATCAGGCATTATTGGGGGGCATCAGAACTTCTGAGGACCCCATGACGTCTTTCTTTCTCTTTTGCCAAGAGGGCTGGGCAGCTCTAGTTAGCTTATGCTATTCTTTAGTTTTTTCTTCTGTTTTATTCTTAAGTTGTTCAACACAACCATGATGTGTCAACACCATAACTGACAATTTACAAAACTTTGATGAAATTTTGTGAAATAAATGCTTAATTTTAGTAAACTGTAAAGATTTCATGGACCTGATGAGCTACAATATGGCCTCTTTCAGAATTAACATCATATAAATTAAGGTAGTTTGGCATTTTGTCAACTCCGTCAGATGTCAACTCCATCAGAGTTTTTAACTGACAGCCTGACTCTTTCAGTGATAGTGTTGACAAATCTCACTTACATGCAGTTAATTCATTTTAATGTATTTTACATAAATGGCATTACTTCACATGTATCAAGTATTTCTTTTTACTCACTAGTTTGTCACCACCTTCAGTTCTGTGTCAACTCCGTCATGCACTGTCAAATCCTTCAGATGGACTTTGTTGTTTTTTGTTTTAAATAATATTTCTTTTGTTTCTTGAGAAGCATTTGTCTATAAAGCTGAGCATTTGTCTGTTTTATGCTATTTAGGTTAAATCCGGTAAGACAGCTTGACCGTGCAAGAAGTATTCTGTAAACATGGATAATAGTTTAGCAATTTTATTTAATTTTGTTAAACACATTATAATAAATTTACAAGAGCTTTAGTGGATAGGAGGGAAAAGGTGAGGTTGTAAAAAGGAAGGGATGACATAACCTGGCTGCCAGCCCAGCTTCCTGGGAACTTACCGCCTTTCCTGTTGCTATGGTTACTTGCAGCAAGTTGCCAAGTGAAGACGGTTCCGTCATCAGCGACGAATCAGAGAAGCTGAATTCTAAGAGGGGCCTGACGGTGCCGAAAGTCACAGCGCAGCAGAAATCGACAAAGGAGGAGGCCCGCAGGAGGGACGGTGAGAGTCGCACGTAGATGCAAATAAAAACGAGTCATTTTACCGCTTCTTCGCTGGCAAGGTCAAGGGCTTCCAAAAAAGCAAAACAAAAATATATTTTTCCTTTTTTGGATAAAGATGTTTGCACTGTCTAAGGTTTTCCATCACACAACGGGTCAGTTAAAAGGTATGCACTGGCACTGCAGCTTTTTTGTAGTCAGAAAGGTAACCACCCCTCTTCCCCCCAGCAGTAGGTGGAGATGGACCAAATGAATATGCATGAGGCAGACACTTTGCTGAGACGGTATGGTGTGTTTGACTGCTGGCTACTGTGACGAACCAAGATTAGCACACATACACCCTCTAATACTCAACTCTTATAAGTCCAGAAATACCTTGTGAAATCTCATAACTCGTGTTCCATTAAATTTTGTTCTACTTTGAATAATGTATTGTTTTGTCCAAATGTGGTGGACATGAGTAAAATTCCTCCAGTTCCGTCTCTCTGCTTGTAAATTGGATCAAATTTGTCAGATTCTGATTTTCCTAACGGCTAGATTTGAATAATTCAACAGCTGAGTTCGGCAAAACTGGAACTGAGTCCAGTTTTTTTTCTGATGCTGGATAACGGACAAAAGTGCAGAGTCAGTTTCTTTCATTTATCACACAGATGCATTACCACAACACTGGAAGCCAAAGCTGTCCTTGTGATCTATTGTTGCTATCCACAACTTCATTTACTGAGACAGATGACTTTTGTGTGATACAATTCAGAAACTGTTGGTTCACATTCTTCTTTTTTGGGGGGATGGAAGTAAGGGAAGAGGGTGGCCAGACAGGCAGGATGACAACTCTTCCCCCATTGATTGATGCGGTAGTGATTATTGGTATTTGCTGTCTCTTTGTTTGTAAACTTCTGCTCTTGTCTTCAGATCCATACGACACATCTTCTGGCTCCCTGCAGCTAATTTCCATAAAGCCTGTAACTGCACAGACAAATTGCTCCCACCCTGCATTTTCCGACCGCAGCCAGGACTCAGCCATCGTCAACGGAGAGGTGATTTACACCCACATCTGCACTTTGAGAGATGTTGGTTTTTATTGGGCAAGAACATCACTTGGAGATACAGTGCTGTAAAACAGTGCCTCTTACAGATTTCTCTTTTTTTGTCGCACTTGAATGGTTTAAATTATCAAACACATTTTTATATCATAAAAATATATTTTTATTGTCAAATCATTGAGATCAGCCATATTTCTTTACTTCAGTATGAATGGTCACATCTTGTTCATGCTTCTAGAACCAAGAAATGACTGGAGTATAAACTGCCTGACATGATGAAGTAGCCTAAACAGCAACAAATTATGTCCTGATCTAAATTAAAACACAGATGAGAAATAAATTGATTAAAGTCTCTTAGTCTGAATTGGGTTACAAAGCCGTTTTGGTAGGATTTTGGACTTCAGCTACCCACAGTGAGAAGGATTATCCATAAATAAAGACAATGTGGAAAAGTGGCAAAACTTCCCATGAGATGACCAATCCTCCAATAATAACTAATCAAAGAAGTCATAACAAAAATCCAGAATAACATCTTAAGAACTGCTTAACTCTCTTGCCTCCATTAAGGGAAACTTTTTAAAAATGAAAAAGAAACTGAGAAAAATAACAATGATGTCCAAAAAGAACATTAAGGCTTGTTTCCAATTTGCCAAAAACTATTTTGCGGACTGATGTGTGACCATCTGTTAAAACTCAAAACTCAAAACAAAATCTTAGAAAATTAACATCATGCTGACTTGCACAGTGGTAGTATTATGATGGTCTGGAGCTACCTGGATATGTAAAGGACATATTTGAATCTTTCCTCCAGTTATTCGACTTCTTTCTTTACTTTGACAAACCTTTGTGGTAATTTCCATTGCTCAAAACTATTATGGATTTTCCTCTGTGAAAATAGCTTATTTTTAACTGAACCTATACAGTTTAGAAATTATGTTATAGCTTCTTATTTAATTAGGTTATCCCACAGAGAATTTCCATGCCTCTGGAAACCCTGAAGCACCATCAGTTTAAAAAATCTCTATCTTTGGTTATTTTGGATACTCTGAATTAGCAGTTTTATGCAACTTTCATACTTTAAATTTTAATCTCTTCTTTCATTACTTAAGCCTTATGAAAAAAAACCCTTCTCACCCTGCCATGAACTTGCGTGTTTGCTCTCACCAAGTATTTCTCTCATGGCAGATATAGAAGATAATTTACCTTTCTACACACTGTTGGAATATAAGATTTCTTTATCATAGAAAATATTTTAATAACAATTCACCAGGAGTGGCTGCAAAGATGTTCACTTTTTATGCCGATCGACATGCATTCCTTCTGCTCACAACGGACAAGACGCCTAATGTCCTCACTATCACCTTGATTTTCTTGTTTTGTCATTGTATAAGACAGACTGTATGATTTCCTTTCATTTAGAATACGTTTGACTTTATTTGCTGTGTTTGCATTGTTGTAGCTGCCTAATACAATTGCTATATGTCGAAACAATTGCTGAGGCTTAATTGTCTCCCTGAAAAGGTTATTAAATAGTATCACGATGCCAAAACTTCCTATGCTTAACAAGAAAATGAAAACACTTCTTTCGTGGCTGATCTTAAATTTATATCATATTCACCCCACAATCTGTACCACAGTAGAGGAAGCAAGATGAATACTCTTCTCATTTTTAAGTTTGATCGTCTTGTGTTGAGTTGCATTTGTTGGTATGCCCGCTCTTCAGGTTAGCTTGGCGTTGAAGCAGAAATCAGACATTGAGCACTACAGAAACAAGCTGAGGCTAAAAGCTAAGAAGAAAGGGTATTATGATTTCCCGTCCACCAACGGCAGCAGCAGCGGTGGAGGTCGAGCCCTGGTGCATAAACAACGGAGCGACTATGAGAGGGAAGTCGGTGAGCATGGCAGACCTCTGGAGCCAGATGATGAACAAGGGTCCACATACGTCAAGTCTCACAGAAGGTAAGAGCAGACTAGATAGAGACGATGCGTATTAATATATATTTACATAGAGACTTTTTGCTGGCAGATTTTTGCTAAATCTGTTAGCATGTTTTGACATTGCTTGCATTCCGTTGCTGTCAGAAAATTTCGGCTCTTTGTATCAGACTGTCTCATTCATCGACACACAGTTCTTCACCCAGGAAATAACAAGTTTCAAGAATATATTGGTATGTCTGTCACCCAAAAACTGATCTTGCAATTGCATGTGACCTTTGAATGGACGTTTTCCCATTGTTCTTGGCAGAAATAAATTCAACCAGATTCACTAGGATTTGTATTGGATTTCCAGTTTTATCTTTCTGAGAATACAAAATCCTTCAGGTCCAGACTGGGACGTTTCCTCAGTCATTTTCCCAGAAATATGGTTATGGTTGTTAGGGTTTACACTCAGGAACATATTTATAATCATATTTGTATCCGTCTCCCTCCCTTTGTCTTGACAGTACCCTCAGCTCGTCTTGCACAAAATTATCTTTGCTGGGTTTTTTTCACATTTTTAAAGGTATCATGGAAAGAATGCCAAAGGCTTGGATGCTTCTACGCCTTCTGTTTTGAGTTATCACACAGTTAAATTTGTGTCAATAATGATATAATTTTCACTCCACCATAGATCCATCTTCATCACTTTGGCATCTGTTTCATCATTCTACCACACAGTGACTGATTTGTAATTTGCTGCATCAGTGGATTCCTTCTGTTCCCTCTTCTGAAGTATATAAAGGGAAACATGGATATAAAACATCGTAACTATTTAGTTTTTTTTGTATCTACCAGATATTACACCTTGCCCAACAAAGCTTAATGGACCTTTTGGACTTGGAAAAGGGAATTACTACCTTTTCCATGGCATGCTGGAACCTTGCCGTGGGTCATACAGTGCTCGTGCAACCAGAGCCAAATCTGGTTCTGGGAGCTGATGAACTCTGCCAACATGATTCTGTTCAAGGTTTTTATGGTCACAATCTCTTGTTGCTTTCAAATAAAAAGTACAACTACACTTCCCAGCACTAATTTTTTTAAATAACTTATGAAAATATAGCCATAAACTTTAATATGTGTTTATTGAAATTTTACAACACAACACAAAGTGCCACACAATTGTGAGTTGGAATGAAAATCATACATTGTTGCCACATTTCTTTTTTCTTTTTTTACAAATAAAAGCCAGTGTTGCTTACCACACTAGTATCAATGTGATACTGATACTGATTATTGATATTTTGGATTGATCTGCCCACCTCTACTAACATGTGTCATGGCATCTGTTAATATTTTCCCTAGTACGGTGTTTTACGGTGTGTAATGACACACGCTGACTATATTAAGAGATCAAAAGAATATTAAAATCTTAAGCTCTTGTATTTGGTCACTAATGTGTGACCAACATTTTTATTTTTATCTCTTCTAATTTAACACCTATTTTGTCAGCACCACATCTTTCAAGTAGGAGTCCAATTATTTTCCTTACCTTGTTCATCATGCCTCAAGCAATAAACCAACGAGGTTTATCTTCTACTTCTTCTGCTGAAGGCACATGAAAGACTGACCGAATAATTTGAACACTTTGAGTAAAGAATTGCTTTGCTGCAGGTTTGAATTGTGCTGCACTCACTCGGTTTACTCTAATTGGCAGGCATTCCCAGGTCGGACAGATGGCCTATCGCAGCAGACAAAGCCTAAGCAGTCCAAGTCCCGGAGGAACTGAGATGGACCTCCTTGTAATGAGAGAGAGGCCCAGAAGAGGCATCCGCAACAGTGGCTACGATGTGAGTCCCAATGTCAACACCCACCAACCGTTTCGACCAAACCTAATCAGCCAATTAGCAGCTCAAAGGCATCTCATTTTTTTCAGAGCTGTAGCTTAAAGGCGCACTCTACTGGTGATAAAAAAATTTAACTTTAAAGAAATGTGTTGTTTCAATGGGCAATGTGAGAAAAATATAGGGGAGAAAATGCACAGTTCCTCTCATTAGGGCTAACAGTTCCCAAAACCTACTGGACAGAAGAGCTTGTGTGTACATTTACATTGTTAAAGGTATTGGCATAGAAATGTGATACTGTAGAGGTGTAGTTAACAGAGGGACTTTGGATTAATTATACTCCCAACTTTGGCAAATACCAAGACCTTTAGGAAATGCAGACTCTTGTTGCAGAAATATAACATAAGTTCTCATTTTGTTTTTCTAAAAAAAAATGTGACCAAATTTCACAGATCAATTAACTGAGCAACGCTAAAAATGTAGGCTCCACAACTGCAACATTTGCAATTAAATGGGAACCTTGATTATAAGAATTATGAGGATTCTGTGAAATCCCTCTCTCCTTACTGTGAAACTCGGTGTACAAACAGAGCTATACATTAGACCTGTTCTACTCAAGTGTGGTTTATAGAATAGAATAGAATAGAATAGAATAGCAGTACTTTATTCATCCCAGCAGGGAAATTACTTCGCAGTTACAGCATAGAGACAAGACGTGTTCTGCAAACCGGGAGCAGAGAAATGGGCGACTTATAATTAAATGTAAAGATTTATAAAACACTGCTGGGTGATGTATAGCTATTTTACTATTCGTCTAATATGCTTTTATGGTCCTGAAGACAGAATATTTTTAGCGTCAAAGAAATTCAAAACATTTTTAAATTTCTATTTCATTAGAAAAGTACACGCATAGTTAAATGGAGCATTTGTGCAAACTGGTGGTGCTTTGGCTCTTTTTGGCCTACACAAAAACAGCATCAGAAATCTCACATTGGTCCAGTGACAAGCATTCACCTCACCATCACAAGGGGGTTGAATTGCAGAGAAAGTATGACACGTCCTCTGAGAAAAAAAACCACAATTCTTATACTTCTATGACCATGTGTTGATTTGCACTGTGTTTTTTTATGAGTCCTGGCCTTGTTGAATACAAAGGGACTGGTCTGGCTGCAGATTTAAGTCTCTTCCCTTTTTCAAGAGGGCTGATTTATGAGTTGCTCTGTGCTGGCTCTACTGTGGCTGCCCTCTTTTTGCACACGAAGTAGGGCAGCCTCAAATTATATAAATTTGTTACTGTGCTGGACTACTGAATAGATGGACATAGTTACAAAAAAGTATGTTAAAAGATAAAAATTATTAGGACAATAAATACTGCTCTCAAAAGTGTACACACCCCATAAAAATTTGACCATGATCAATCTTTTCCAAACATTTTTGTACTTACAATGTTGCATTTACTCTGTACACAACAAATGGAAAACAATTTTGCTGAAAAAAAACATCACAGGTAATCAGAGTCTTTAAAAATACTTAATTTACGCACCCTTTAAAGAAACAACACCCTCCTACCCCCTGCAAAAAAACAAACAAACAAATGTAAAGTATTCAGTCTTCTCTTTGTCACCAGTGATAATAAATCACCTGAATCAGAACTTAGGTTCAAATCCTGATAACAGCAAAGAAATTTCAAAGGAATATAAAATACTCATTGTATAAAGTATCATTCAGGAGAAGGCTTCAAAAACTCCTCTGTGGTGTAAATCCAGACAAAGAGCAGCCCGAAGACCCCAATGATGAAGGAAAACTTTGGACTTGGTGTTCCCTCGCCCGGACGCGGGTCACCGGGGCCCCACTCTGGAGCCAGGCCTGGAGGGGGGGCACGATGGCGAGCGTCTGGTGGCCGGGCTTTTACCCATGGAGCCCGGCCGGGCTCAGCCCGAAGAGGAAACATGGGCCCCCCCTCCCATGGGCCCACCACCCGTGGGAGGGGCCAAAGGGGTCGGGTGCAGTGTGGGATGGGTGGCAGCAGAGGGAGGGGACCCTGGCGGTCCGATCCTCGGTTGCAGAAACTGGCTCTTGGGACGTGGAATGTCACCTCTCTGGTGGGGAAGGAGCCGGAGCTAGTGCGTGGGGTTGAGAGGTTCCGGCTAGAAATAGTCGGTCTCACCTCGACGCACGGCTCTGGTTCTGGAACCAGTCTCCTTGAGAGGGGCTGGACATACTTCCACTCTGGAGTTGCCCAAGGTGAGAGGCGTCGGGCAGGAGTGGGCATACTTGTTGCTCCCCATCTCGGCGCCTGTACGTTGGGGTTTACCCCGGTGAACGAGAGGGTAGCATCCCTCCGCCTACGGGTGCGGGGACGGGTTCTGACTGTCGTTTGTGCTTACGGGCCGAACGACAGTTCAGATTACCCACCCTTTTTGGAGTCCTTAGAGGGGGTACTGGAGAGTGCTCCTCCTGGGGACTCCCTTGTTCTGCTGGGGGACTTCAACGCTCACGTGGGCAATGACAGTGAGACCTGGAGGGGCGTGGTTGGGAGGAACGGCCCGCCCGACCTGAACTCGAGCGGTGTTCTGTTGCTGGACTTCTGTGCTCGCCATGGATTGTCCATAACGAACACCATGTTCAAGCATAAGGGTGTCCATATGTGCACTTGGCACCAGGACACCCTAGGCCGCAGTTCGATGATCGACTTTGTCATCGTTTCATCGGATCTGCGGCCGTATGTCTTGGACACTCGGGTGAAGAGAGGTGCGGAGCTGTCCACTGACCACTACCTGGTGGTGAGTTGGCTCCGGTGGTGGGGGCGAAAGCCGGTCAGACCTGGCAGGCCCAAACGTGTTGTGAGGGTCTGCTGGGAACGTCTGGCGGAATCCCCTGTGAGACGGAGCTTTAACTCCCATCTCCGGCAAAACTTCGAACACGTCCCGGGGGAGGTGGGGGACATGGAGTCTGAGTGGACCATGTTCCGTGCCTCCATTGTCGAGGCGGCCGATCGGAGCTGTGGCCGCAAGGTTGTCGGTGCCTGTCGCGGCGGCAACCCTCGAACCCGCTGGTGGACACCTTCGGTGAGGGATGCCGTCAGGCTGAAGAAGGAGTCCTATCGGGCCTTTTTGGCCTGTGGGACTCCGGAAGCAGCTGATGGGTACCGGCGGGCGAAGCGGCATGCGGCTCGGGCGGTTGCTGAGGCAAAAACTCGGGCGTGGGAGGAGTTTGGAGAGGCCATGGAGAAAGACTTCCGTACGGCTTCGAGGCGATTCTGGTCCACCATCCGGCGTCTCAGGGGGGGGAAGCGGTGCAGCACCAACACTGTTTATAGTGGGGATGGTGTGCTGCTGACCTCTACTCGGGACGTTGTGGGCCGGTGGGCAGAGTACTTCGAAGACCTCCTCAATCCCACCAACATGCCTTCCACTGAGGAAGCGGAGCCTGGGGACTCTGGGTTGGGCTCTCCAATCTCTGGGGGCGAGGTCGCCGAGGTGGTTAAAAAGCTCCTCGGTGGCAAGGCCCCGGGGGTGGATGAGATCCGCCCGGAGTTCCTTAAGGCTCTGGATGTTGTAGGGTTGTGTTGGTTGACGCGACTCTGCAATGTCGCATGGACATCGGGGGCAGTTCCCCTGGATTGGCAGACTGGGGTGGTGGTCCCCCTGTTCAAAAAGGGGGACCGGAGGGTGTGCTCCAATTATAGAGGGGTCACACTCTTAAGCCTCCCTGGCAAGGTCTATTCAGGGGTCCTGGAGAGGAGGGTCCGTCGGATAGTCGAACCTCGGATTCAGGAAGAGCAGTGTGGTTTTCGTCCTGGTCGTGGAACGCTGGACCAGCTCTACACCCTCGGCAGGGTCCTGGAGGGTGCATGGGAGTTCGCCCAACCAGTCTACATGTGTTTTGTGGACTTGGAGAAGGCGTTCGACCGTGTCCCTCGGGGAGCCCTGTGGGGGGTTCTCCGGGAGTATGGGGTACCGGGCCCTTTGATACGGGCTGTCAGGTCCCTGTATGACCGGTGTCAGAGTCTGGTCCGCATTGCCGGCAGTAAGTCGGGCTCGTTTCCGGTGAGAGTTGGACTCCGCCAGGGCTGCCCTTTGTCACCGATTCTGTTCATCACTTTCATGGACAGAATTTCTAGGCGCAGCCAAGGTGTTGAGGGGATCCGATTTGGTGGCCTTAGGATCTCATCTCTGCTTTTCGCAGACGATGTGGTCCTTTTGGCTTCATCAGATCGTGATCTACAGCTCTCGCTGGAGCGGTTCGCAGCCGAGTGTGAAGCGGCCGGGATGGGGATCAGTGCCTCCAAATCCGAGGCCATGGTCTTGAGCCGGAAAAGGGTAGAGTGCCTTCTCCGGGTCAGGGGGGGTGTCCTGCCCCAAGTGGAGGAGTTTAAGTATCTCGGGATCTTGTTCACGAATGGGGGAAGAAGGGAGCGGGAGATCGACAGGCGGATTGGCGCAGCGTCTGCTGTCAAGCGGGCGCTGTACCGGTCCGTCGTGGTGAAGAGAGAGCTGAGCCAAAAAGCGAAGCTCTCGATTTACCGGTCGATCTACGTTCCCACCCTCATCTATGGTCATGAGCTTTGGGTCATGACCGAAAGAACGAGATCGCGGATACAAGCGGCCGAAATGGGTTTTCTCCGTAGGGTGGCTGGGCTCTCCCTTAGAGATAGGGTGAGAAGCTCAGTCATCCGGGAGGGACTCAGAGTAGAGCCGCTGCTCCTTCACATCGAGAGGAGCCAGTTGAGGTGGCTCGGGCATCTGGTCAGGATGCCTCCTGGACGCCTCCCTGGTGAGGTGTTCCGGGCACGTCCCACCGGGAGGAGGCCCCGGGGAAGACCCAGGACACGCTGGAGGGACTATGTCTCTCGGCTGGCCTGGGAACGCCTCGGGTTTCCCCCGGAGGAGCTAGAAGAAGTGGCTGGGGAGAGGGAAGTCTGGGCCTCCCTTCTGAAGCTGCTACCCCCGCGACCCGACCTCGGATAAGCGGAAGAAGATGGATGGATGGATGGATGGATGGATGGTGTAAATCCAACACGGCACAATTAAGTTTAGGGTAACATCAATTCTTAAGGGTCTACAGGAATTTCTTCTAAGCACTGGAAATATTTTACACCGCTCTCCTTTATCTTTATTGTGCCCAGACTAAGAAGTAGGGTTACTGTAAATAAAACATTCCGGTTCTGACAAAAAAAAAAAAAAAAAAAGAAAATCTGAAACCTTATAGTAAAATGTCATGTGGTCTGATGAAACCATGACTGGACCTTTTTCTAGAAAATGTTCAAGGTTTTACCCAAAACAAACACTGAAAATTGCAAGATGAAAACTATGCCCACATTGAAACTTTGTTGTGATAGTACCATTTTTCTCTGGATTTTTTGTCCCATTTAACTCTTTTCTTTTTGTTCTTCAGTTCTCATAGTTTTGAAGAGTCACTTGAGTCTAATCTATTAAATATATAAAATATATGATATTGTGTATACATTTCACAGACTGAGCCGGAGCTAATCGAGGAGACAAATGTTGATCATCTTCTGGGGCCGCGAAGGTACATGTATGGTCGTGGCCTTAAAGGCCACTCAGAGACATCCACTCTGAGCTCACAGCCATCCATTGATGAAGTGCGACAGCAGATGCACCTGCTGCTGGAGGAGGCGTTCAGCCTGGCTTCTGGGGGCCAGTCCACATCTGGAAGGCATGGCCACCACCAGCAGCCCCCTCCTGACCAATACAGCCCTGCGCCTCCTCTCCCATACGCAGACGTGGTCAGCAGCGTTCCAGGCACTATGAGCTCGGGGCGGGGCGGACTCCACTGGGTGCCATCTTACGGAGCAGATATTTATCAGTGCAGCCTGCCTAAACCTGTGAGTTGGAAAAACAATTTTATCTTTTCAAGTGACCAATCCAGAAACAAGTCCTTTAATCAAAAGAGGACTTACTGTCGTTTAAGGCCTTTCGCTTCACCCAGCTTCCTGAGATGACCGTGGGTTCTCCGCCTCCTTTACCACCTCGCACTGGACCTCCTCACAGAACCTCCTTAAGACGGTAAAAAATGAAGACACCCATAAATAAAAAGAGAAGTTCATTTTCAAAATTTCAGAAAATGTCATGGATGACAAAGATACAAAAACAGACGATTAAAAATTGGAGCACAAGCTTCGCAAAATACACAAAAGCCAATGTATGGCACCTTGTAAAGGAAAACACAACAATCTTTCCTTAAACAGACACTTGGTAAAAATTGGAAGATGTGAAAGATTAGCAAAATGGATAACACAAAAACAGACACTGGTGGAGACAAATGACCATCTTTCGTTTGCTAACCTTTTGGATGTTCCTTTTCTAAAAATCACATTAACATTCATATTCAGGGACTATATAAGGGGATTTCTTGTGGTGACGGTGATTTGAGGCCTTGTATAAATTTTTATAATGAACTTGTGTATAGAGAGATGGCAAGAATACTAATGTGTTAATTTTTTTACATGGAGTGTGTGTGCCATCTTGTGGTGTCTTTTTGCAGTTTCTTGTTTATGCCTCTAATATCTTGACTTAGTTCCACCTCGGACTTGGGGCCTAAGGGAAGGAGCTCAGAAACATCTGTCACTGAAATGCGGAGTCAACGTGAGAAAAACCCATATGGGCCATTCACACGAGCAGCACTTCCATCTATCACTGCAGAACAGCCTGTCCCAAACTACTCAGGTAAGCAGACGAGAAGGTGATTCAGAATTTAAAATGCTTACACTGAGTCTTTATATAATAGCAGCATTTTGACAAAAAAACAAAACAATCACTGACTGTTTGTATTTAAACAGGAAACCCTATTACTGCTGTCTACGCCATCCCTGCTGCAAAGCCAGGGTACTCAGAGTATTTTGTTCCCACATCCCCTACGTCCTACCACAGTCCCTCTTGGATGTCCTACCCACCAGAACCTGAGGATGTCCAGCCGCAGTGGACAGACTCTGTAAGGAACCTCATTTATCCTGTTTGTGGCCCAACAAGGCTCACTCAAAAAAAACCTACTAAAACAATAATAACAAATGTTGAGAATACATATTAAGTGTAGTGAGTAGGTGTGTTCATCCATCCATCCATTTTCTAACACCCTTGTCCCTAGTGGGGTCAGGAGGGTTGCTGGTGCCTATTTCCAGCTAACATTCTGGACGAGAGGCATGGTTCACCCTGGACAGGTCGCCAATCTGTCGCAGGGCAACACAGAGATAGACAGGACAAACAACCATGCACACACACACACACACCCCCCCACACACCCCCACACACACACACGCCCGCCTACACATAGGGAGAATTTAGAGAGACCAATTAACTTAACAGTCATGTTTTTGGACTGTGGGAGGATGCCGGAGTACCCGGAGAGAACCCACGCATGCACAGGGAGAACATGCAAACTCCGTGCAAAAAGACCCCGAGCCGGGAATCGAACCCAGGACCTTCTTGCTGCAAGGCAAGAACTGCGCCACTGTGCAGCTCCATACATGTTCAGTCCCCAATAAATTAACACCTTCTGTTTGTTGCAGTTATAGCTGCAAATCTTTGTGTTTCTAAGTTTTGCACATCTAGAAACCAATGTTGGTGCCCTATGATCACCCATGAGCATCACGTTTTTAGACTTGTTATAAATACTTATTCATATTTAGGTCTGTAAAAGTGATTTCAATTCATAATCATGCACTGATTTGTACACTTATATGCTCCTGCTTTACTATAAAAATTGTGTGTTTCTTTCCCTTCCTGTGCACTCTGTTTTCAGGTACCCTTACCTGGGTATGCTGAAGCTTTTCCTAATCCTCGTTACCCACAGGGGAGTCCCACCAGGCTACCCCTGCAGTATAGCCAGACACTGGAGCAGCCGCCCACTGCCCCTCGCACAGTATCTGAGCAAAGTCTTCCCCAGGTGCTGAAGGACATGGACAGCATGCCTCTGAGCAGCCTCTCCACCTCTGCACTTGTGCAGGCTATAAGACAGGAGGTGGCCAAGCTAGCAAAGAAACAGAATGACATTTTTGAGTTTTAACATACAGACGTGTTTGGGTCTTTGAAAGGGGCACACAAAGGTGATGCTACTTCAGCTCCGTTTTTAATATTTGTACTCGCCAACAGACTGATCTTTAATTGCTGATTATCCACCTCTTTTTGCACACAACTGGTGTATGTCAGCTCGTCAATTAAGGAAACTTCTAAAGATTTGTTTAATTTTAGAAAATAATAATTCCATTCTCTGTCAATGATGTCCCAGGTAATTATGCACATATCTATGTAGATATATCAATAGGATAAAACTAAAGGTCAAAAACATATTTTTTCTGGACCAGATTAGGATCTTAGTGGGACTTACAAGAGAAAATCCATTAATGTAATCGTCTGTACTGAGAGGACCAAATTCTTCCTGTCAGATGGGTAAGTATAACTCACAGTGTATATGAGCATGTACAGTTTAAGGACATTGTGTATCTAACCAAGCCTGTTATTAAGCATCAGCTTAAACAAGATGGGCAAGATCAGGATATACTCTTTTAAACATTAATCTCAGAACGAAAAACACTTTCATTTTTAATTTTGCTTTCTGTAGTTTCTTTACATGTCTGAGAAAAATAGCATATCAACAACACAAACTACAACCTTCCTTGATAATCTGATGGTTCTGTTTAAAAGGTTTAGTAACTGGAAATTAACAAATGGACAAAATACAATTTAAAACTTCTTCTTTAAATCTTATTTTAAATCAATCTAACAGGATTTATTTGGGTTTACATATGATGATGTAAGGTGCAGTTGAGATATTTGATTACTAAATTGGATTTATTGGTGAATTAAGGTCTTTTCAAAGGATGCAGGCTTGGGGAATACTCTGAGTACAGATTGCAATACAATACTTTATTAGAGTTAAATGTTTGAACACTTCAGGAAAGTCTCCAGTGAGCTTCTGTCCACAACAAGGTCAACAATCTGGCAGGTTTATGAGTTTTGGGTGCTGCTCAAACAATTTTGTTTACAAACAGCCAAAGTAATGAAAATGTACAATTCTTTTTCATGCTGTTTGTAGTCCACATTTTTACTCACCAGTCATAAGTCTGTGACTCCATGGCTAATTTTAAGTAAAATATTCTTTTGCCAGTCAAACACCTCTAATTAGCAATGGTATAAACTATGAACATGTCAGACTTTGTTGAGATGTCTGATACTAAGACACCTGCAGCAAAACCTTCAGGCCCAGTGGATTGTAAAATCGGGTCTTTACATTGTGTCTAAAATAATGCATTGCAACACAGTGAACCTTGTCATTGCCTTTACTTGTTGGTGGTCATATATTGGAATTCATCAATGTATTATTTATAGATACCTTATATAGGAAGATGTCTTCAAAATGGTGATGGACACATGAAATAAGTTCTTCACATGTGAAATGTTGACCTAATAAATTATTTTGTGTGAGATATACCAGCGGATCTTTAAGTTAGAAAATCATTGTAAAATTGATTTATTTCAGTAATTCGTTTCAAAATGTAAAACTCATAATTTCTAAATTCATCACAAACAAAGTGATGCATTTAATGGAAATGCTGGGCAGCGTGCAATATTCCTCGGGTGTAATGTCTCTGCAGTTCATGTTCTGGTAAAAATCAAGTTCTCGCACAGGAAATAAGATTTCATTTTTAGAGGTAATAGCACTTTGAGCAGGGACACAAATGAGGAAGGTTTTTTAGGAGTCCTTTAAAGGATCTAGCTAATCGCGTTTTACGACTTGAAGATCAGACCAATATAGCATTACAATACAGGGGATCCAAATCAGCTGCATAAACTATCCAGTCAAGTAAGGCACACATAGGAAAATCAATTCAAACATGGTTTGTTTGTTTGTGTGTGTGAAAATATTCCAGCTCTGAGAAAAAAAAAAAACTTAGATTTTCTGCAGAGAAGTGCATGTAGTATTGACCTGTAGCAGGGGTTGTGTGACTTGCATTAACACTGAGATTGCCAACTTGTACTGTATGATTTCTAATAACCTTAAAAATGTGGATTATTATATAATCAGTGCTGGGAAGTTGTCAGCTTTGACGCCAGAGAGATATGTATGAGTGAAGTTGCCTTTGACTATTTCTCTTTCATGGAACAGCAGGCTGCTTTTTTTTATCAGTCCTGGATGAAGTTAGCCTTTTAACTGTTGAACAAATCCCTTGTCAACTCAAGTAACTGTTTATTTATCATATGACTCCATGTGTAAGTAGATACATGAAGCCTCTTGTTCTCAAACTCATCAAGAACTCGGCCGTTACTTGTTTGGCGAGGCACCTTTGTCTTAAAAGCAGTACTGAAAACCATTTTTATGTGAACACCTTTCTACATTCTCATGCTGGATAACTACAATATTAAATAAAAGTATCTGAGGGTGTTTATTGAATGAAACATGAGAATTTATTCAATAAAGTTAAAAGCGAGCTAACTCTATCGGAAAATCAATGTCTTTTTGTCCTCGTGTGGCATTCCCTCATTTTCTTTTCATCTGTTGCTTGATTTTATTTTCACTGGTGTTATTTAGGGATGAATCTAACACTGAAAAAAAGATGGGAATTGAGGGAAATGTTAACCTAAATATTTCAAATTAAATAAATGATTTTATCAAATAAACAACAGTTGATTCATGCCTTTTTTTAGTTTTCACATGTCACATTTTCCAAAATGCTGTTGGTAAAGGAGTCAAAGCCGTTGATGCACTGAGGCGCTTAAAGCCTTCTGGACAGTGTTACTCTTTTATACTTCAAGTCATTAAATAAACAGAAGCAAGCCTGACATATCACAACCATCCGCCAAGGTGTGTGAAGTGTCTTGCCCAAAGACAGAAGTGGATGAAGCTGAAATTGAACCGGTAGCCCACCAATTTCAGGGCGAACTTCTACCACCGCCTCCATTACCACCTCAAATAACAAAGGGTTATATGCTTTTAATCATTATTACTTTAATGATGCCAGTTCTGGCTGACACATTCTGATGGTGATATCACAAGTAAGTATGTAAAGCTTTATTCATATAGCACTTTACAAGATAAAAATCACAAAGTTCTTCAACAAACAAAAAAACAAATACACAAAAGAAACACAATGTTTAAGGCCGACATTCAGACTTCTCTATTTGTACATTTTTTGTTATTTTTATGTCCTCATGTTTATGCATATTTTTTATTTAAACCCTCCTTCAAAGGTTATTTGTATTCTGTATCGCTACTGCAAAAAGCTTTTGGATATATCTGAGTGGGTGGATTTCCAGAAAAATTGTCAACAATAAATTAAATGGAAGTGGTTTGGAAAGAGGAGCAAGGACATCTGGAAAAAAAATCTTTGAAAAAGCAGTTGAGCCAAGTTGTTATAAATACCAAGGTTGGTGTGTTACATTAAGGGGTCCTAGACATATTTCATGCATAACTGCTGCAAACAGAAACTGTACTTACTTATTTTATTTCAACTCTGAGTCAAGTCAGCCCTTAGTCAAGCAGGTTGAGTGAGATGTATAAAAAGAGCTTTCACCAATGGAAGGCAGATAACTCCATGGCAATGGGAAGAAATAAGAAGTCTCAAAGTCCATATTTCTCGCCAATGGAAAATGAATAATGGCATATGGACATCAACATATTTCAGAAGAATAGCAATATTGTTGCTGCCACAAACAAAATAGAGTCAGTGTGGGAAAGAATTGCTGACTAAGTTAATGTGTGAGTATGATTTCACAAAAACCTACATTTGTATTTTTGACACTACACCTGTTTAACATTTGTGTGTGCATTAAATGAATCTAGAAGCAACAAAGCAGGCACAAAAAAAGAATGTGGCAGAAAAATAGATTAAATATAAAGGTACAGTTAAATCAGATACGGTTCAAGTGTTTGTGCAACCTTTTCCAGTTGAATTACACAGAATTCACTGGCTGTCCTGAACATATGCAGTTAATTATGTGTTGCCCCAAAAAAGACCTAGCACCCTATTTTCATATGCCAATATAACTGTACACTTAAAATTAACACAATAATTCTTGGATATGTGTCTAATTACTGTTTGCTGTACACCATGAAGTTTGACCTCCATTTTAGCAAATGTGAGAAAGGCAGAGGCCAGAAGGACAGATGAAGACCACCAGCACTATGAGGCAAAGAAGAGATGGCCTAGCGGGCGACTTATTGCTGAGGTCATCTCTGGGGGACATTTTCTGACCCAACCATTCTCCAGGACAACAATTACATTAGAGGACAGTTCTTAAAATAATAGCTGATACTGGCTTGAACCCACCCACCCATCCATCTTAAACTGCAGTTGATACCGATGCTCTTGTAGGTATACAATTTGTGACCACCATCACTTTTACATCATTAATAATATGCGTAGTCATTGAGATATGTTATTAAAACAGGTGAAAAATGGTATAACTCTAATAGATATTCATCCAGAAATGATAAGACGTTTAATCGTGGTTTGGTCACCTTCCCCACAGCGTAGATTTCTGCGGAGTATTAATGCTCCAACATCTACAAGCTCCTAAAGAAAGGGACACGACATTTTTTGACACTTTCTTCAAGCCAAGTTTCAGTATAAAGGTAGGACAGTCTGTGAATTTGTTTAGGCAACCCTGCTACTGAGCAGGTTCACAGAATATTTTGCAGTAGTAAATTGACTCATAGAGTTGGCTACCTGGCTTTCTGAAACCAAATACTGAGGGTGTGCACAGACTTATCCCTGAACTTCCTCTGAATTTTCACTAACCCAACTTTCTGGAAGGGGACCATGAAGATGAACTAAAGGGAAAAAGCCAATAGGAAAAGAAGACTTGCTTGTACGTACATAATTTAAATCATGCACTGAATAGTCAGGTTTCCCAGGAACCCAGGCTGCCTAAGATATCAAAACCTGAAGGGTAACTTTGCTACACCAATTTTTCTCAGAAATGTTATTATAAAAAGGAAGTGAAAATTCACTAAGGAACTCAACTTTGTTTTATTTATTTTTTGATGGAGACAGGTTTTAGGTAAAGGTTATGAATAGAATTTACAATAACTACAAAGAAAACCTGGAAAATTGTGCTTGTTTAAGTTTGTTAAAGGTATTCAAGCTCCTTCTTTTCTCCATCTTTAAAAAGTAACCCAGTGAATCTCAGAAGTATTAATGCATAAAGTTTAAAAAGTCAAACATTGTGAATGGACACAATATATGTTGGACATATACTGCGTGTATGGACACTAGATACGTATCTTGTGCTATATATATATATATTTGTATTTGTTTTTAATTTTTACCTGTGTCTTCTCTCATTTTACTATAGCTGTAATTCATAATTTTTCCACCAGGGCTCAGCCTAAAGCCATGAGAAGAACTCCTGTTTTTTTTTTTTTTTTCCCAGGCACAAACATTTTGTCCTTATCTAAGCTATAAAATGATCAAGTAAACGATACATTATCAGATGTACTGGTTTGGAGGAAAGTTAAAGCTTGCATGAAAACCTTTGAAAAATCCATACAAAAGATTTGATGAGTTGCCTCCCCTTCAAAACAAAGACAGTTTTAGGTTTTCCCAGTTACTTCAAAAGTCATATTGCATTAAAATCTGTCTTTGGTCAGCGATAGACAATATCATTAAATAATCTGTGCAGAAGTCATTCAACTGTCTTATACTGTAAGAAAACTTGAAGCTAGCATTGTATTACATCATTGGTTGTAATAGTTGGTTAGTGGCAGCAAAAGCATGCATGGTTAATTCTTTTTCACATATACAATCTAAAAAGCATGGCATACATATAACTGTGTTTACTTGGACACCCCTAAATAAAATTCTATGGCACCAATTGCCTTTAGAAATCATCTAATTCACACACTGATGATACATTCTTAGTATACCTCTCCAAGGAAACAAGAAATAATAGTTTTTCTTGAAGTACCCCACAAGTACTGATTTAGAGACCATCATTTACATCAACCTACTTGAACTACTCTTTGTGTGTCACTTTATCTCAATATAACAGGGTCTCATTTAATGCTGAGAACAGCTGTGAAGAGTTGTGCTTTCTAAATGTCTCCTTACCCAGGTAGGAGTACAGACATGGTTAGAGCCTAATTTGATTGTTGTAATTAAATGTGATCCATCTCTGAAGGTTCATTATTGCTGATGAAGGCTACTTTGAGTAATTATGAAACAAACCTCTGAGTAAAAATCAGGACAGAGATCCAATAAATCACAGAGGTCAAAGCAAGGACAAGGCAAGAGAGGAAACAATCATATTTAACAAAACATTTGAGACCAAAAATGACTTGTGAGAGGGGGTTATTTGCATATTTTAGTATTAGTCCTAAATTAGAGTTAATTTTAATCACACCACCCTTTGATTGGTCAATATAAATTTGATGTGAAACAAAAATCCAGATAAAACTTAACCAGTTTGTATTTGCAATTTATCTTGGCAGCATGTTGAACCTCAACAATTCATGCTCTGGTTCAAATAATTCTTGAACTAAGAGTAATTAATGCATAATGACAGTTACTTTCTGGGTCGTGTAGATAAAGTGTGGGGGTGTTTTCATCAACAGTTTTAGTTTAGTTAATTTGACTAATTATGTAAATCTATCATACTACATTTTCACCACAGTTACTATTTTGTAACTAGGTAACTTTACTAACATTTCTAGTTAAATAAAATAACTGCATACCATATCATGCTCATTTGCCCTACCTTTCTGCAACTATTGTCTAACTAATCGTTCTAAAAAATAGATTTAGCTTTTGAGCATGCCACTGTTATAATGACATGGCTGAAAGTCAATATGTAATAGGAGCTTTCAGCATGCCAAGTCTGTGAAAAAGTGAAGCCTGAACCCTCACACCTTTGGGGTGCGTGATTCAAGTGTCTGATTCGGCTCAATCAACGCTGAAACATCTGTGCTGTTAAGGCTCAGATGTGTAATAAAGCTCCTGCTGTTCCAGCTAGCACTTATAACTCTTTAATTTTCAGCACAGGTCTGTGTTATTCTGTTGAAATCACTATCTTCACAGCTTAACTGTCCCAAAAGATATTTAAAATCTTTTGGGATTTTAACTATCCAGCTGCTAATATGGTAAATAGAAAAGTTATGGAAAGGCATTGGAAATAATTGCTCTCTGCGCTAACGTCACACATGGAGAAAACCTGGGCATCAATGCACATATCACTGATTTTGGAGAAACTATGCTGTTCTGTTAATGTCTTAAATGTGGTGAAAGCCCGGTTGAGTTACTCTATAGGTATTTAATTACAGCTCTGTCTTGGTTATGTGTGCGTTTGCCAAGGTGAAGCATGCTGTGTAAAGCTTTGGTTGGAGCAGGATCAGTGAAGCTCACAGAGCTTAGCTCTTTTATTTGGCTTAATATCCTCAGCACCTGTCTTCAGGGAAATTAATGGGTGTTACTGTAAGCAGCTTTCTTTCCTCCTCACAGCCTTTTCTGCTGATTTCTTACTTTCTGGACCCCTTCTGCCAAGCCTTTCTACTTCTCTCTGATGACCTCACTATATTTTCACTTTGTAAATTAATTGCCAAGTGATAGCTTCTGCTAAACATTGCTGTAAGGTCCCCTGCTAATATGTGTAGTGTAAAGCTACAGCAGTCATCCAGGCTCAGCATCTCTGACCTGATACTCCTCTTTTCTGGTGTCACTTCTGCTCCATCCACTTTTCCAAAAATTCTTGTCGTCTTATTTTTGTCATTTATCTGCTGCTTTGCTGACAAATTGAAAAGTAGTGATAGCATGGTGCTTCCACGTTTCATCATTGACGTTTCTGCTGTCACTTTACAAACTAGTTATTGAAGTAAAAGATAAATCATACGAGTTTTATTGAGAATATTTAACATAATTCAAATTGCTCATACTGTTTACCTGATTTATATGAATTGTTTAATTAGTTTAGATGACTGTGAGTCATTAGATTAACATTCATAAATAATAGTAATAAATATACAAATCAGCTGATCCGGAAGCTGCCAATATTCAATTGACATATATAAATATATGCATACACTTTAGGCATTTTAGATGTTTCCACAACCAGTTTACAGTTATAAGAGTAATTACAGTTGCTTTGAAAACTTTCCTTTACATTACTTTCATTTAATTAAAGTATGCTACTTTGTCTCACTACTCATCTGCAGTAATTCAGATATGACAACACAATTACTGTGAAGCCAAAGCAAATTTCCGTTACAGCAGGTTCATTATTTAGTTTTACCTTCATACTGTAGGACACTGCTGTTGGTAAATCTTGCCCTCCATAATGTGACTTGTCTTAATTCTGGTGTCAGGGGTAAGGGAGTGGAAAAAGGCAATAGAGGGAATGAAAGGAGATTTATTGAATACATAAATCACTTTCTAGATAGAGGATATGTTGTTTCATTACTAATGGATCTCCACCACTTCTCCGTAAATCACATCACTGTACAACCAGACTGGACTCTCTGGACAAAATGAGCTGGAGGACATTATAGAGTCTTTTATAGTTTGGTTTCTACCTTTTATTGCCTTTCCTTCTAAGGGGTTTTTGGTACTCAGAATTGTAAAACACATGGCTTTTAGTTTTACTTCTCGTACCTCCCCCTATGTTCTCCTTGGACAAATGGGTACTTACTGTACTCCGTAGGGGTGGCTCTAATCCCTTATGCTGAAGAAAGTCACAAAGAGTTCAGATCTAACTAGGCAGCTATAATAACCTCATACATTATTCCCAAGAACATTTAGCAATAATTATTAAAGTGTTTTTCCAGGATAAAAAGGTGTTGTGGTTAAAAACAAACAAAAAAACAAATGAAAAACAACCTATAAGTAAATTAAATTAATAACAATTACTAATGTACAGTTTGAAAGGTAGATAGTCTATTTTATTTTTTGTTTGCACATTTGTTTTTGAAATATTCAAATCCCACTAAGGAAGAAGTGTTATCCTTCTATGCAAATGTAATCATGGAAGACATGTGAGTAATTCCTACAAACTAACATTTAGACCAAAATAAACGTAGATTCGGGGTCTATTGTACAACACTCCAATCCACATCATTTACACCACTAACTAGATGTCTAATTTGCATCCAGGCAGTTTAATCAGGAAAAGTCCACGGGAAATTTTAAAGTCAACATCTTTAGAAAATGTGCAGACAAACAGATAGAGTCACTTGTGTCAGTTGAAAACAAGGCAGCAGCAGCAGCAATGGTTAGTGCAGCAGCACCAACCTGTGGGTGGATCCCATTATCTGAATCAAAGGCACAGCACCCATTAACACTCCAGAAGTACCCAGACGCACTGGTTAGATGGAGCGGCAGCTGATCTGGAGTTATGTTTCGTTTTTAATGTTGGTTGACTGTTGGCAGTTATTATTGGCTTAGGGTTTTTAGTTTTCATGGCTTTTCTACATTTTATCAATCTGTAACAGAAAATTATTAAGCTAAATCATGAACTGAAGGTTTACCATTTGTTTAGAAGGCACACACATGCTCTTGGTTAAACAAACATAAAATATGATTTTATTCAAATAGTGAATAAGGAATACAATGGGTAAAAATCACCGACTTAATCACTCAGTCAGAAGTACTCAAATTATTCTCTGTATATGAAGCAACAGTTTGTGTTTTTTAAGAGTCCAGGAGTACTGCAGATAGTGAACAAAAAAACTTTGAAAAAAGATTTATTAGCAGAGAAAAATAGTGGTGAGCTTTGACTTTCTGCCCACAGCATTTTTATAACTCCTTCATCTCTCTTTAATGTCAGACTGTCGTTAGTCCTGTTTTTAGAAAGATAGATTTGACATAAAAGGGCAATTTATGAAATCTGTTTTCTCACTCTTATTCATCTATGGACTGTAAGAAAATATGAAAGGCAGTCTTTGACAGAAAGCTGTGTGTTCATTAAGGATGTAATGACTGTAAAACAGCTGAAACACTGACTTCTTTTAAATCTCAACTGAAAACCCACCTGTTTAGAATTGTATTTGAAATGTAATCAATTACAAATTTATTGATGGAACTTGACTTAATGATTGATTCTATATTGCATTGTGATTCTGTGTTTGTAATGATGTAAAGCACTTTGAAATGCCTTGCTATACAAATGTGCTATACAAATAAAATTTGATTGATTGATGTATAACTGAGCTACCTGTGCAATATTTCTTTATGGAGAGTAATAATAATGTTCAATTTTCTTTAGCAAGCCACTGCAGCCATGGTAAAATTAGCTGAGTTGTTCATGCATGACTGTGTTCTAATAGCATTACTTTGTACTGTGTCTCTCCTTCTGCAACGAGCACTTTTGTTACTCAAACACACTCAAATCCCCCCAAAATTACTTATTATGTTCATCAGTGTTGATCATTTGAGCCTTTAAAATCTAAATTATTATCTACATGTTGGGGAAAACAAATCTCTCTGCTGATATGTAAACCTTTTTTATTTCTGAAAATAAAAAATTTCAAGGCTCAGATTAAAACTTATAGTCACTTTAATTGAACTGCTGTTGAAAATAAAAAGAAAAGAAAAATGGAACAGGTTTGTACTCTGTGTGAGACTGACATGCACTATGCCTTTCAGAGAGAAAAATAATTCCTGACATTTTGAGTTGCTAGAATGAGAACCGGATTTGCTCTGGCTTTGCAAGAACAAAGCAGAGTTAATAGCTCATTTCAGGGCAGGTTTGAAATGGTGCTTTTTCTTTGATTAGTTTTAGAATTTAAATTTTTGTACAAATTTCAGAATTATTCATGCACTATTCTGATTTACATTATACCGATTTAATGTGTTAAAATCAGAGTGGTGTATGATTTAATCTGATGTATAATATAAAATTGCTCAATGAACTTTTATTAGTAAAGTTTAAACCTTTTGCATTATTTAGATTTACAGGCGTTTTATATCTTGATGTCCAACTTACAAAAGCAAATGAGTGTGGATCGTAAGATTTAATCTGTTGTATTAGTTAGAATTTCCTCTCGAGGGCATTTATTCAGAGCTGCAGGCCACCTGACCTTCATGTCCATAATAAGTGAATTTCTGATGTCTGGCATGAAAGAAATAATCACTGGGTAGAGATAAACATCTGATCTCTGCTCTTTGGTCGGGTTTAGGAAAATAGCTTTATAGCTATTTATAGCTTTTGATTTGAAAATTAAATTTTTCAGGGGTCACATATGAGACAAAGGATTAGGATCTTCTCAATATTATGTAATTGTGTGTGTGTGTGTGTGTGTGTTTTTTTAAAGATAATGTTTTAAATTTGGACAGTGTAAACATGCTTGTGGTTGACAATGCGCCATCAATGGCAGGAAAACGGTACAGGTTTTTGGCTCAGTTGTGGCACCGCAGATGAGTCCACTACCCCAGAGTGTTGTGCTGTGCATCCAGCATTTATGCTTTAATGCAGTAAAAATATATAAATGATAAATGAAAGAAATCATTTTAATACGTACATCTTAATACTTGGTTATGTTTTATGCACAATACATACTTTATTGCTGGATGCCCGGCACTAGAGCTGTTGGGTTTCAGAAAATGTGGCCCCCCGAGCAGTTTAGTTGGACAGCCCGGATATAGTGGCAAAAGACTGTCCCATTTGTCTGAGGAATATTGAGTACTAATAACCATATTTGAATTAAGCAGCAATGGATGAGGCGAGGGTCAGGGGCAGAAACAAAATAAGAAATGGGATTTATTCGAAGATTTCAGCTCACAATGAACAACTGTCATTGCGTTTTTGTGAAGATACCGAGCTAAATATTGTGTTTTCCATGAAGGAAATGTGATTCCACTGAAGCAGCACTTTTTTTCTTGGTGGACTATTTGAAAAACAGCTTACACATGCACTAATTATCCTCTATTCTTTGTTAGAACATTGGAGACATTACTTACTAATTCTTCATGTCTTTTCTTTTTTCTCTTAAAAAAATGTCTTCGAGTTAAATGGTAGCACTGGGCCTCTGTCTAAATAGTTTGAAAATATCTGTCCTCCATCAGCACAATAATGCTTCGGAGATCTCAGGGTCAGGTAGACAGTCATTTATAGAAAGCTGTTGGTGGCCTGTTTCCACGAGGGAAAGAATGATTTCCAATTTCTATGTAGCCCACAGCTTGGAAATTGAAGCTCTATCATACAAGCACATGCAGACGTGAATACTGACAAGCTCGTATCTTACACTCAAGCAAATGGATGTTACTAAATTGAGTAGAATAGGAAGGGTGTAAATGTGAGTGAATTTGGTATCAAAGAGATTAATTGATACTGCGGTGTCCTTGTGGATGTTTTAAGGACGACACATTGAAAGTAATTTCTTTCTTTACTGTTCACTTAATCCTGCTTCAAGCTGTTTTATATCTCATGTTTTGCTTTATTTCTTTTCAGATTTTAGAGACTTTAGATTCAGACTTCATGCAGTATTTATAGTGAAAACGTAATAAAAGTTACTTATGTATTGTAAAATTCTTGATTCCATTTGATAGAAAATTAAACAATGACCACTTCAGCAAACATTGCAATAATGGATCAAAGAACCTGTGAAATGTTTTTGATTGTTTTTGTCCTTTTTTTTCTCTCTTTTACAAGCACACATAATACAACTTTCAAACAATACACAGTAGTTTTTGGCACTCAATAATCCAGGAACAAGTTTTTTAAGTGGCTAAACCTTCTTGCTATTTTAGATTATACAAAAACTTAGCATTAGTTAAAGTACTTGCAGTTGAAAAACAAAAAAACTCAACACAATTTAATGAAAAGGAAATAGAAGAGTTTACGATTTTAAGTCGTAAACTCTTAATCCTTAATCCAAACCAGATGAAAGCACAGAAATACTCAGAGTGAGCGCAAAGGGATTTATGTGCAACCATCTTACGACCAGGTTGTACTTCAGCCACAGATTACTCTGATCTGGGGCAACTGCAGTTCAGTGGGTAGAGTAACTGTCTTTACAATCAGAAAGTTGCGAGTTTTATTTCAGCTTCCTCCAGCCACATGTCAATGATTCCCAATTTAACCCCAAGCTTTCTACCGGTCTGCTTATCAGGTTGTGAATCTGAGTGCCATTGGGAAGATGTTTCTCTAGTTTACGGCATCATGAGTGGAAAGCATGATTTAATAAAGGGCTATATAAATTCACTTCATGTAACATCTTTTTCTCCCCTCGGAGATACATGTGGGCTGTAGCATGGCCAATGAAAGGTCTGAGAATCCACAGATTTTTCTTTAAAACTACAGTAATATAAAGGGTCATGAAAGCCTTTTTCCAGTTGAGCCTATCGCCACTGTAAGGGCCGCTGAGATGAATGTCCTGAACCATCATGTGTTATTAAGCATTGTGCATTGTGGTGTCTTGTGTAAGGTGCACACAATTATTTATTAGTTTCAAGTATGGCCCCGATGCTAAGTCACAGAAATCCTTTGTGACATAAATTAGGTCCTTCTTGTGTAAACATTTGTTTAAAAGACTGTGACAGATGTTCATCATAACATTGTAAAGCTTTTAGCAGCATCCACAAACTGTAATTTAAAAACAGGGACATGTTTTTAAAGTACACTAATATTAAAGAAAAACTAAAAAATAGGCCTTGGCTCAGAAGACATGTACATTTTCCCTGCTTTTTAGTTTTGAGAAAAATAATAAAATATTTATTTATGGTGCTATTTGAAATATTCCAGTTACTCGTGTTGGCAGATAAAATGTACTTTTACTCCGTTTGCCTTCCCCATTTGTTCTGTCCATGTAAAACCAAAGGGAAAGAAATAACCTTGAACATGGGGTGAAAGTTGTAGTGAGATTCTCCATTTAATTGGAATTCCATTGTGCTGAATAGCTGGTCAGAAAGCATAGAAAAAAAACACAACTTTTTAAATTAAAACTTTGAGGTGACTCCTGTCAAAGTCATTGCATACTTGGCATACCCATCATGTTCTCTCTCTGTGACAGGCTATTAACAGTCATGTGCCATTTGTATTTGGTGCCTGACACTGACAGTATGTAGATTAAGGTTTGCATGGATGTGCAGGCGAGTCACTGCATTTACCATAGTATAGTATTTAGTCATTAACTGAATTTCACACAATGAAGAAGATTATAAATGTTATTCATTATAGCTTTCATTAAAATATTTTTCTAATTATTGAAATAAATTGAAAACATAGTTTCTGGTCAGTATTTTGACATGTAAGTGGTTTCACCACAGGATCAGTTGATATATGTCAATTTATTTATATTTTGTGTCATGACAATTTGTTCTGTTTCATAAGGATGGAACAGAACAAGTATTAGGAATGTTCAAAAGGCAATCCTAAAAACTGTCCAAAGCCCCGTTAAGACATTTGAAATGTTGAAAAGACTTATTATGAATCCACAAGGTGATACACATAACACAAAAAGAAAAGAAAATTGGTACAAAGGCATTGCAGCAATGTAAGGGGTAAGGGAGATCACACTCGGGACTAAGAAATGAATCCAACAGTAAGCAAAACTAAACATCAGAACATAACAAACTAAAGTAACTAAGAAAAACTACAAGCAATAAATAAACATATTAAACTAGAATCACTAAAGTAAAATATATACAAGGGTGTTGTGATCAGATGTGAACAGGTAATCATCTCTTTGTAACACACTTCCAGGAGGTGAATAAATATTTAAGATTTTTCTCTATAGTGTTGGTAGCTGTTCCAGTTAAAACTACAGATGCAGAAAGCAACTAAAACTTTTTTTTCTGTAAGGAGAAAAAAACTGGGTTAATTATAATGTTTTCAGTTAATGTAAAACTCCTTTCCAACTTGGTCTTGTGTAAATAAAACAAGCCATTACTTTTCCTTGCCTCCAGCTGCGGCCATCCAGTTTCGCCTACTGCAAACCCAGCAGGCTCACCACATCTGAGATCAAAATGGAGCCCTGTAATGAGCACTTAGAAACTGACTCTGATGCTGAAACTGTATTCACAAATATTTTACTATAAACTGCACAAATAAACTCCATCCACGAATGGATGTTCTGTTCTGTTTTAATGACTTGAATTTCAATGTTTGTTTCCCGCTGTTTTTGATATTATGCTCAAAACTGTTATTAAACACAGAATTAGGGAACTGCCAACACTCTTCTTCTATTTGATAAAAAATGTTGAATTCTTTTTTTTTTTTTTCAATAATTTTCACGAACCTCGTTTTGCCTTTGGTCTTAAAACAAGATCAGATGGTAAAAAAAAAAGTAGGTTTCAGTCAAGCCTCTATATTCCCCTTATTTTGAAAAAGATTGAGTATTTTACCCACATGTAATTTTGTGCCTGATTTAACCTTAAATTTGAATTCTTGTGCTCTCCATTCATTTTGACTGAGCTCAATGTGCAAAATAAAAACATTAGAACACTGTTGTTGCTGTAAAGTTTTCACAAAGTGGCAATTGGAGTTGACCACAAATGGAAGTTACCCACTCCTTCGGGTATTTCTTTGTAATATATTTTGTAATATATCATTTCAATTGCACTTTGCAATTTAACATTTACAATTGTGGCTGTATCATGAAATATGAAAAGGATCAAAGGGTATAAGTATTTTTGCAAGGCATTTTATATGTATTCATGGTATAACTTATGCATTTTTTTCATATAGTAGACACTTATAATTTTGTAATGAGTAAATGAGTTTATGGTTTGGTTAAAAAAAAAAAAATCACAATTGAACTGGCCTCCTCGCCAAAGAGGTTATTGATCCCCTGTAGAGTCACAGTTCATTCCACATGCTAAATTAAACTGAGAAAAGGTACCTTAAACGAAGCCCTGCTGCCATTTATCTCATTACCACACGTCTCAAGTGCACCACACGTGCTAAGGTGGTTTGAAGGACACGAGCGTCCTACTGGGGAATGAAGAATAAATGTGGACCCACTGGATTGGTTTTTTACTCTGTCCTTGCTTGTAGCTGTAATGAGTATGATACTGATGAGAATTGGCATCATTATTATTATTTTAAAAACTGATGGGTAAAAACTGATTATGATCAATTTGGTTTGACTCAGTCAGTCAAAATAACAGATAAAAAAAAAGTCTAACTCAACCTCTAGTTTCTTTAGTTTTTTTTATGTTTTTGATGAAAAAATTAAAATTATCTCTATATACTCTGTACTTTTGCCCTACTAACCATTTTACATTCAACTGAAATTAACCAAATTTAAAGAAGGCATGGAGAATGTGCTTCAAATTTTGGATGCTTTTACATTTTATATGCAAGGGTTTGAGGGTTTGATTAAAAGGAAATAACATTTTTGATATATGATGGCTGCAGGCTGAACCAGCATCTTCCTATAAAGAGCTGTCAAACAGATTTTTTTGAGTATTTGATTATAATGTCCTTTCTCCAAGATCTTAAAAAAAAGACAGTAAGATACCAACATAACCAATATGTACAAGAACATGAAAATAATTAAATATTTTTGCTTAAAATATTCTTTGCTTTCCTCCTGTAATGAACATAAAATACTTCCTTAACAGCGATTGTGGACAGACAAAGTGCCTTAGCAATGTTTTATATGTTCTGGAACTCAAATATTTCTTTAACTTTACAAAAGGACAACAAGCAAATCAATGTGCTCCAATTATTTCTGTGCTTTCAGTCACATACGATTTGGTAAAATAATAAAATTCAGAGCACTCATTCGCTCAGACAAAGACAGCCAGGATGTCAAACAAAATTTCTTAGTCTTGATGAATTGTCTTGGTAATACATACTTCAAAAACTCATCAGTTATCTTAAATGAGTTGCGTGGTTCTGAATTTGTTTAAAGTAATTAAAGTCACTTTAAATTCTTCTGGAGAAGTCATCAGAAATTAAGATCAAAGAGGGAAGAAAAACATGTGAACTTGTGCTTGTCAAACTACAACTTCAATGGCTTTCAAAGCTGGAGTTTTTAATATAATTGCTTTTATTTGTTTTTAGTTGCAGTTATTTTTGTACTTAATCACACTCCCATAAGAGAATTATGTTGTTAATATAAGGAGACTTACCACATATACTACTTCCTATGAAGAAAAGGTTCATTATGTTTGGTCTCTTTACCAATATCAGTTTTATTGTTCACACTTCCAGTTTAGTCATGTGGTGCTTTTTGTATTACTCTTTTTAATATAAATACTGTGTCTAAAGGAATAAAGTAGAATATTTGTAATAATAATAATTGGATTTTGCTCAACTCCTATCTGATATGAACATCCCTGTTGGATACATAATTGTGAAATAGCAGACATTCATTTGTCAACTCTTTATGCTCCTTTGACGCTTTCAACCATAATACAACTAGAGTCTTTGCTCCCGCATATTAAAATCTGTGCAAATATTCTGCCATTCTTAAACAAACGAGGATTATTAACAAGTTTTATTTTAATGTTGTGTAAAGGAATCGACTGATCATTTATTTGCTTACTGTTACTGAGCAGAAAAACAAAAACTTCTCAAATAAATGTCTCTTAAGAACACTGGAATTACTATGTCTAATCTTACAGCTCTGACCTTCAGATTTATCTTAAAGTTGTTAAGCAAATTAGCCTGTGTAAGTTTGTTTCTCAATGACAGGCAGCAATCTATTTCCCTGCATCACTTTGATAAAGACGAAAATTGCAGAAAACGACGTAATTTCTTTCTAAGGGACAGGCTGTTTTACCTGTTCAATGGGAAGTGATTTTGTCAGCCCTGATGAGCTCCAACATTTCAAAGACGATGAGTATGTGAGAGAGAGATTGTTATATTTAAAATCATTGTTCTGTTGGGATTTTATTTCTCTTCTGTTCTTTGTGGTTGACTGATTGAGTTGACTGATGTTTTCTTTCATAATTGCACAATTTAAAACTTGCAGAATGTGAGAGCAATTACATTTTTGGGCCTGTGTTTTAGACCCTAAACACAAAAGCATAACGAAATTGTTCCCTCAGTGAGACAGCAAACGTTACCATTTTTTTTATTTTTTATTTTTTAGAGTCTCTTCTGTGCTACAAATCCAAAATAAATGGTACATTTATTTTGTACCATTTATTCTGGTACAAAATAAATGTTGTACCAGAATCAATCACAGTAATCAAGAAAAAATATGTGGTAAAGGTTGTTCTTTCTTTTGCAAAACATCGAAAGTCAAGTAATTATAGAACAGTATAGGAGTTGGTGTCCCTGTTGGCATCAGTCAAACCTGAAGGAACAACCAAAAGTTTAATGGAGATTTGATCTCCATTAATTTGATCAATTAAAGGCTGATTAGAAAGCATAGTCTTGAGTGCAGTGGGAGGAAGTGGGAGCCATTGTGGCCAGCAGCTGAGACCCACGACAAAACAACATTAAGAGATTTGTGCAGGTTTCTAAGCAACAAACAACTGTACACTTAGACTTTGATGCTTCTTTCATAGTGTACTTCAGCTTCCTCTGATCCCTGATAGTCCTCCATTTTTCTGCTTCCAATAATAAAACATCTATTGCTCCCCATAGTGCTCTTCCCTCCTCCAGTTCCAGGGAGACCAGTCAACCCTACACATTCAGTGCTGAATCCAGTGCTTTCTAAACTCCCCTCTCTGATGCTTATTTTTATTCCAGTTTCAGAAGAAAACAAGAACTTCATGGTTTCTGGGAAACAAGAAGATTACGGAATATGAAATGAAAGGCATGCTGAAGTAATAATAAAAATTAAAACCAGAAACAGAAGAAATGATTAGATCATCATAGATTTGATCAAAGATATAACAGAATGAGGAACATCATAAACTTACTCCCTCCTCAACCCGTCTCATGTTGGTGTTTTACATCCCTCTGTGGGACAGCCATCTTTTGGAAAGTTCCTGCCTGAGACCACCAGAGTGCTTCACATGTGTCCCTAAATGCAAAAGTCAAAGTCAGGGTGAGATCAGAGGCTTATCATTAGTATTCAGCTGTGGGACATCACTCTGGAGCAGAGTGGGCCTCCATTCTGGCTAAAGCCCGGGTCATACAAAGAGCTATTGAGAACCTAAGAAGTTTCTTATTTTTTCAGCTTGCCAGACTGCGATATTTTGTAATTCCCAGTAAATTGTTTTTCTTACACTGTGCTTATGAACCACTGCTTGGCAAAGAGTAATGTGCAGAAAACTGTAAAAAAAAAAACATGCCTCTTTAGCTCACAGTTATGGGAAAAGGTTGGCAAATTAATTTACATATTTTTTCATTTAGAGTAGGATGCATTGAATCACAAATAAGAACAGCTAACAGAAGAAGATCTGGTCTGATGAAACATCTTTTCATTTACATCAGGTGGGTGAAATGTGTCACCTACCTGGGGAACACATGGCATGCAGGATGCAACATGGGAAGAAGGCTGGTGGAGCTGGGTTTTCGTTTGAGATTTTATCAGAGAGTCTGACAAAGAGCAGTTTTTAATAATATACAACAAGAAAGCTTACTGGGGAAATCACTAGTGATGTGTCCTGCTGTGTCGAGGCTTCAAAGAGTGTGTTGAGTAATCCAGGTAGATGTTTGTGAAGTGTGTATTGAAAGTTATGTTAATAACCTATGTGGTGAAGTTCGAAGCCTTGCAAGTCATATGTAACAATAATGATTCAGGAATTGGGTTGCAGGTTTGTGTGTGATTCAAAATATAAAGGGCAACCTAACACTGCTGATTCCCCTGTCACATTTTCTTATCTTGGGATTTTATTGCATGTGTTTTAGCAATCTCTTGTTCAATCCTAGGTTAAAAATGTAGAGATCATCACCCAAAATAAAGGCTTACTTCTGAACGTGCCGCTGTTTCAGCTTCCGTTTCATCATCAGAAGCTTTTCAGACCCATTGTTCACATTCTAATATTGCTATTGAATAGTCATTTTCCATCTATTCATCCATTTTTTAACACCCTTGTCCTCTAGTGGGGTCGGGAGGGGTGCTGGTGCCTATCTTCAGCTAACGTTCTGGGCGAGAGGCGGGGTGCACCTTGGACAGGTCGCCAGTCTGTTGCAATAGTCATTTTAATAGTCATTTATACTGTATTAGGAAACAAACTGTATCATCCTTAAGACAACACAGTCCGGCAATAATGGACCCAAAATGTTACTGCAGACAAAAACGTGGATGTCCTAACCCGAACGAACCAAACACTGAGAGACTGGAGAATCTCCTGTCTAGAGTATTGAGAAAGACAGAAAAAATGTTTTTCACGATCTTTGTAAACTTGATGTTCCTTTATTTATTGCCTACCCTGGTTTCTTTTCTAAAAAGGGCTTTTTCCAAAGCAGGCAAAATCAAATCAAAAAACAGAAACAGCCCGAAGCCCAATACAGTGGAAAAACAACATTTGTCCCTAGTAACATAAGCATGGTTACAAACAAAGTAATACGGGCATATTCACATCACTTTGTATACTCAGCACAACTCTTTGCCCCTGGGTGTTTGTGTATTTTTTCTCTGTGGTGTTTCTGTTTAGATGATTATAGTATTTCCCAGTGTCTCATTTTGTTCTGGGTTTCTTAGTTTATCCCTGTATGCTTTGGATTATTTCTGTAGGAACCTTTAGTTTGAAAGTAATGTAATACTTCTACTCTTTTAGATTATTAATTTCCTGGCACTCCTCCTTATTTAATTAGTGGATCTCTTTATGTCTATTGCTAAATTGTTGTTCATTTGTATATTAGATTAGATTCCTGTGTTTCTTGTGTCAATTATTTTACCTTCACTTAGCTCTCTCCTTAGCATTTCCCCAGTTACTCTGCAATCTGTTTATTGAAGTTACCTGGTTTCCATGCCACAATCACATCTCCAGAGTATTTAAGCTTCTTGGTTTTATTCACTGCTGGAATCTTCTGTTCAATTTTTCCTGTCATTGTTGTTCTTTCATGTCGACCCAGGTTCTGCAAATGTATCATTTCATTATTAAAGCCCTTCAATCTTCACTCTGCTATGTGCCTGCCATTCTGCTGCAACTTTGGTCTTCCTCAAAAGCCTCAAAGCATGACACACGTCCCCTTATTTGTTTCCATTTTCCCTTTCATCCAGCAAAGATAAAGATGGATTTAGATCATATTCAGACCACATTCAGAATTTATCTATCACAAACACAATTCATTTTGTTATTAAAATTTAAAGCTTCTCACACCAAAGTCATGTCATTGTTATCAATCGGTCTGTTTGCTGTCCACTTGATGGCACAGTAGACCAAATGAAGCATCTTGAAGCTTTGGCTCATGACTGGACCAATAGAATGGAAGCTTTCTGTGTTTCCTAAAGGATAAGCAGGAAATGGAGCATGGCAGAGTAGCAAGAGCTAATCAATAAGCGTACATACTGAGGGTAAAATGACATTGAATGCAGATGAATTAATCTGGAGATTTTGGAACAGCTGTGATGGAGAGCAAAACAGGGAGACTGACAAAACGTAAACAATTAGCACTGGTGGAACTAAACTAGATAAACCAAAGAGGAAAAAGACTAACACTAATCTAAGAGAATGATCTAATGTACACAGAACAGAACACAATAAATTAAGAAAGAAAACAAACATAAAATAAAGAATCTATATGGCAGCAACTTTCTAGCCAAAGTGATCGCAGAGAAACAAGTGTAATATGGAAAAACTTTTCAAAATTAAATAAACAAAGAAACGATCAAAACACAAATGAAAACCAAATCTCAAATATTCGAAAATCAAAAGAGCTAGTGTTGGGAGTGTGACAAATAAAGAAGAGTTTTTTCTGGGAAACTTTGAGTTCTGGCATCACTGTTACTTTGACTGATATCATCTAACTTACCATCGTTGTAGGCCATGTACAACCTTTCTGTGAGAACAGTCATGTCCTTTCTCAACTGGATAATTGGCCCTGACATCTATAATATGTGCTGGACATCAAGTCTGATTTATGGAAGTCACACCTGCAAACCTCAGGCTTTTAAAAAAAGCAGTAGATAGATATTTTCCTCTTTTTCCATTAAGCATTTTTGACCAATTAAGATTAAGTTTGATTCAGTCGTATCATTGGGTTTCTACCACCAGAGAATGATTGCAAGTGTAACCTCGCCTCATTTAATATCTTCGACAGGCAGAAGGCTGAAACAATTTGGACCAGATATGCCATATTTTCATCATCCTACATATTTTATTCGGAAAGACAAATAATATATTCAGATCATCTCTGTTTTAATGTATACATAAGTAACTGGATTTAGTTACATGTTATTCAACATAGCACAGATTTAGCTGACACTGTCTCCAAAACAAAGACTTGAACAAGATTTCTGTATGTAAACCCAATTTTTGCCACAATGAAACACCTCTGATTGAAAATGCTGAACATTTTAGTTTACTCAATGTATAACCTACCAAGCTTTATCATGTCCTCATGAAATGGTCCATTATCAAACCGGGTGAGTGATCATCAGTGTGATTGTACTAGGTTGCCTGCACACCAATCACATCCAGTCTGTGCTCATTCGCTGCTGCAGCAGATCAGTATCTGAGAGACACACACATGCTCTTCTTTTGTCCGTAGTCTATTGAGAAACACCCCCAACATGGCAGGCAGAAATGAGTAACGCCTGAAGCAGAGATTATTTCGGGAAGAAAAGATGGGAGGAATGGTTTTATGAGCAAGTGTTGGGATTTGGGGGATGTGAATAGTGTGATGGAGAGATAATATCCTGATGTTGTGATGATCTCTAAGACTAAAAGCTATCCCCGTGGATAACAGAAGTTACAAGATAGAGAGGAATACATCTGCTCATAGCCTGAAGGCTATTGTGATATCCTGTCTGTTTGTTAGTGTGTGTTGGACTCCGGGGGGTGGAGTTGTATGCGAGCTGATGGATATTCCCTTTCTCATTGTGGAAAACACTTGTGGTACTGTAGATTTCATTTTTATGATAATTTATATTAGAAATTGACCAATATGTGAAGCATGCCTACTTCATAGGAACAGAATGAAGAATGATAGTACAAAGAGAAGAAAGGATTAATGGTCCATGCACATAATCTGGCTAGAAATAAAAATAAAAAAGCTCTGTTTGTAAATGATAGCATGTGCTCGAGTCCATGTAAAAATTGCCCATAATATCCACTGCTACTTACTCTCAAACTATTTCTGCACTTAAAATGCATAACTAGTTTAATTGCAGAAATCATAGGAAACACAAGTCGACAAGCTAATGGATTTTTTAAAAATCTATTTGTAAGCTCATTATCTTAATGTTTGCTGATGATGGGCACATAGCTGAGGTGTTATCAGTTTCCCAATAAATAAAAACTATGTGAATTGATTGTAATGTCTAAAGTACTGCAGCTGTGTTTCTCTATTTAACTTGTTTCTGCATACATAACTCTTTCTAAGCCATGGAATCCAAATAGCAATGTCTACCTGAAGAGTTAAGTGCCCGATTCCAGTCTTGTTGGAGTCTGGTTCTAATTAGAAGCTTGGTATTTGATGTCTTTCCAATGATCCTCTCACCTTTGAGTAATTAGTTTTTGTCCATTCTTTTGGCTTGCATAGTTTTTCTAGACTTGTTTGTGCTAATTGGAAAGCTCTGAACTGTGAATGCGATTTAAGGATTTTTTCCCTCTCCAACACCTGAGGCTTCTGGGTTCTAAGAAGTAAACATGGTTTACAGTTACCATCTGTCATCTCTCCCTTGGTCAGATATTAGCAATATTTATATAATATTGTTGAAAACGAACACTGTTTTCTATTTATGAAATAAAAACAGTATTTTTTAAAAATAAAAACACTGTAATATGTGAAGATCTTAACATTTTGCAATCCCAAGTTACAATATATTTTTCTTGATATTTTTGTTTGACCAACACAAATTAACCCTAACCCTAACCCTATCAGTAGGACTGAAGTGTGAGGAAAATAAAACATTGTTTCAAGAATTTATTCTGAATAAATAATAATAATAAGAAGAATATGGTATGCATAATTATTGATCCAGTCAATTCCTTGTTTTCTCCAGATATTGTAGAAGTTGTTAGTGAATTTCTGCTCTTGCTCCTGATGGTGTGCTGTGGCATCCAGCACAACGATGTCAGCAGTGGATCCTTTAATTCCTGATAGTGGTGTGGTGGGGCCTACATGGATTGAATTCGTTTATCAAAGTCATCCCACAGATGCTTCATTAGATTGCCATCTGTGAAATTTGGAGGCCCAGTCAACACCTCAAGCATTGTTGTTGTGCTCCTCAAACTATTCATGACAGAGCTTAGAGTCCTGCAGCAATGGATTTCCATAGTTTTCCATGAAAAAGTGCGCCTGGTCTGCAACCATGCCTGGATCCATCCATCCATCTCAATGCCAGGACCAAAACATTTGCATCAGCCATCCCTCATTAGCATCATACTGCCTCCACTGGGTTGCCTTCTTCTCACAGTACATCTTTGTGCAATTTATGTAAAATATATATATGATTCATTCATCCATCTTCCTGTTCTCTGGGATCATTGCTGCTTTCATTGTTGGTGCATTTGTTTTTGTACAGGGGGCAGTATTAAATGCAACAAACTGTGATGCTCTGTGCATTCTAACACTTTTCTATCAGAACAAGCAATGACATCCTCAACAATTTGAGCTATAGGAGCTCATCTGTTGGATCAGGCCACACAAGCCAACCTTCACTCTCACAGTATATAGAAATTTTGTAGCTGCCTCTAGGGGAAGAATGAAAAATAAGGTAAGGTTGGCTTGTGGTGCCGGATGCATATCAGAAGTAAGGCAGCATGACAGATGAGACAATTGACTGGATTTACCATACTTGGATATATATATATATATTGAGCTATCCAGTCAGCTATATATATATATATATATATATATATATATATATATATATATATATATATATATATATATAAGGTTTTATATATATATATTTGTATATATATATATCCAAGTACGGTAAATATATATATATATATATATATATATATATATATATATATATATATATATATATATATATATATATATATATATATATATATATCTATATATATATATATATATATACTGCATATACAGTACAGACCAAAAGTTTGGACACACCTTTCTAATTCAATGGGTTTTCTTTATTTTCATGACTATTTATAAGGCAAGAAATCCCACTTATTAACCTGACAGGGCACACCTATGAAGTGAAAACCATTTCAGGTGACTACCTCTTGAAGCTCATCAAGAAAATGCAGAGTGTGTGCAAAGCAGTAATCACAGCAAAAGGTTGCTACTTTGAAGAAACTAGAATATAAGGGGTATTTTCAGTTGTTTTACATTTTTTTGTTTAGTGCATATTTCCACATGTATTATTCATAGTTTTGATGCCTTCAGTGTGAATCTACAATGTCAATAGTCATGAAAATAAAGGAAACTCATTGAATTAAAAGGTGTGTCCAAACTTTTGGTCTGTACTGTATATATACAGTATATACAGTATATATATATATATATATATATATATATATATATATATATATATATATTTCCCAGTGGCCAAAATTCTTAAATATCTAAGGAAAATAAAAATTTACATTTTTTAATTATTTGCAACAATTCATTTAGCAATATCTTGACTAATAGAAATATACAAGCGTGATATGTTTGCTTTGTAATTTTTTTTCAGTTTTTTTTAATTACCAGTAGTTGAATCTGTAGTATGTTTTCCATTAAAATAGGACGCTTATATGATGTACACAGACATTTAGTGCTATTAGACATAACATTTAAAAAAAAACCATGAGGATCTTCAGCTTGTGTTTTAATAGCCAAAGGTCAGGAACAAGTGGGATGTTGTGGCTGAGAAAAGGCCACGGCCTCTTTGAAAACGCTGGTAAAAAAAAAGAAAAAAAAATGTTTTGTAAACAGCTAGAATATTTCAGGTCTTTCTACTGGATATTTTGTAAATTAAACTTATTTTTAGAAGAAATCATTGCACAATAAGAATTGAAATGGAAAGATTATGAAACGATAACTTAAACAAACCTGTTGTGGCACATACTTAAACAGAAGGTCACACCACTTCTGCAATGTCAGCATACTTGTTAATGTGACATTTAAAGGGGACCACACAGCTGGGTGTCTTTTTATGTCTCTAAATTATAGGAAAGGTTATTTACTGAATGCATTGTGCCAGAGGCATTAGATCACCTGGGCAACATTTGCAAGTTTCAGTTCAAGATTTTGTTTTAAATTTTTATGGTTTTTGTATTTGTGTGGATTCCTGAGTAGAATGCTTTCTTGCAAGCATGAAAAGACAATGTGGATCTGGTGAATGTCTCTCTCTCTCTTTCTCCATCTCCTCAGCCAGCCTTCTGCTCTCTTCCCTCACACCTGCAACCAGTTAACTCAATTCTATTGTTCCAGCATTCACTCTCCCAGCATTTAATCACACCTCTGTCATTCACTCTTCTCTGGTTTCTTCTGTTACTTTCCTGATCTATTCCGTTTCCCTCATGTCTCCTTATGTTAACTAGTTATTGCTTCCTTGGATTATGTTTTGCATTCCGCCTGGCTCTCTGTGGATTTTTTTGTAAGTTTGTTGTTCATCATTTCTCATTAAACACCTTTTCATCATATATTCCACTTGTTTGCTGTTCTGCATTTGGGTTTTCCATCAACCAACAAACACACCATGACACAAGGACATTAATATATTCTAAAATAAAACTGTACATATATTTACATTAACTTCCAACAATACATTTTTCTCCTTCACATAGTCAAAAAAGAGTGTACTGAACAATGTTTTTTATCACCTCAGCATTGTATTTTTCCTCCAGTATGTCAGCAGCAAACTTAAACTCAGGTAGTTTTGTATCTGTGACAGAGCCTTAATAGTTTATGACAGAGAGTGTGATTTCTTCAAAGCCATTTATATGGCTGGGGTCTCTTCAGCACTGAAGACAGGATTCAGTAAGTACGGCCTCTGCAGACCTTGCGGTTCCCGTCACCTTCTAGTTGACTGTGATCATTTCTGATAGCCTCTGTTCGCTTTCTGGCCTCTGAACAGCACATGTTACACTCAAACCTTTAGATGGACATCAAAATGGATTATCTTCAAAGCAGTGAGTGGGGTGTTGAATGCAAGAAGCCAGAGTGGAAGTAAAAACGAACTCCTGCACTAGGATTTTTGATCTGTGCTGTGTGACGTTACAGAACATGGGACATTAACATCAAGACAATAATGTCTAGTTATTCATGTGCTGGGCTCTAGGCTCCCCAGAACACATTAGAATATTGTGTTAGATATTATATATACATTAGATATTAGAAATGTATGACTCTTATATTAATGAACAAAAACCTTCAAAGTTCACAACTTTCCAACAAAGTCAATCAAGTTTCTCTCTGTTTTTATTTTTAGTCAATATCTTTCAAATGCTCTCAATTCTTCTTCAAATTACGTGGACAAAAACATAGTAAATCCTCTCTAGTCTTCCTAGTTATATTCCTATTGCATGGTAAATATGGCCCTAATGACTCCACAGCAGGAGGCTTGGTTGTTTAATGAGCAGGCTCTTCTCCTCTATCGCGATCAAATGAGAACCTAATTTGATTTTCCCTCTTGACCTCTATTCCTCTCTGAAAACAAAGCCCAGGGGATTTATTAAAGGTTGATGCAGCAGTTGTGAATTTCACACGTGTGTGAAGACAGGAAGAATGATATGCCCTTGAAAACAGAAGGTATGTCAAACTTTTGCCAACGCCTACCTTCTTTAAATAACAATTGTAATTTGCAAGACTTTTGCAGTTATACAGAAACATGATGTAAATGCAAAATGCACAAATAGCTCAGATAAGCTTTTAAGGTAGACACATGTACCTTACAACCAAAGGTTTCTGAGGTGAATTTCTACAATCATTTCTGTAGTGACAAGTTCTTTAATTGCCAGTGTTGCTTTTCAAGCTGTGAAAACACTGGACTCTTTAGAGGTGCACATCAGTGAGGTGACTTCTCTGTGCTGTTTTCATCACAGAGAATAATTGCTTGAACAGGTATTTCTAAACATGCAGAGCATGCATCTTGGAGGCAGATTCGGGACATTCTCACAGGGATGAAAAAGGGGGATATGGCGTAGGACCCCGGGACTCATTCTTTGCCCTCTCTGGGTGTGTTGTTGTACTGCAGTTCTGTAAGCTCAGCCTGGTTGGTTCCAGGTGCTTTCTCCACGTCAAAAGCAAATGGTTTATAAAACGGTTCCAGGCTATTTTTGTTGAGTTTCAAAGTCAGCAAATGCCATGTGAACTCATTGTACATAATATGCACTTGGGAACACAGCAGGGCTGACTTGGCAATGACGAATGTTTCCTTGTTGAATCTGACTCTCCCATACGTGCAGCTTGTGCATTCTTGCCTTGAGCAATGAGCTGCGGTGCTGTTGCGTTATTGGGATATGTAGCATGATTGTTATACACTGGTGGGCCATATACAATAAAAACACAAAATTATAATGTGGGTCAAACACAATTGTATAAAGGGTCTCTTGCCTGCTACACTTGAAATTGACATCTCTTTAAAATCTAACATTGTAGATGCTACTATGGCTATATGGCTCTGCTTTTTAAACAACAGAGCTCAGAAGATCATCTTGGTCTGTCTCTTCAGCATCTGATGAAAAAACATTTCTAATCTGATCCTCAGAGTTCAGGACAAGTTGAGTGACCGTTTTGAGAATTGATAGACGTTAGCCCTAATTTTTCTACCATTATTACATTTAGGTCAGCTGAAGGAGAGAAACAGAATCCTGTCATGACGCTTTCTGGTGTTGGGCTCATTCATTAATCAGCCCAGTGGTAAATGCACAAGGTGGAACCACTCAAATTGTTGGTGTTAATTAGAAGGTTTTTCATTCCCTTTATGCTCCTCCTGACCTGCCTGCGGACTAAAATAAACTCGGAGGGTAGGGAAGGCGCAGGAAAATGTCAGATAGGAATAAATATTGCCATACCTACTAAGCAGGATGCAAAGTAACTGAGAAAGTTCTTCAGCACTTACAGTGTCTTGTTTGTTGTCTGCACTGCTACTCTAGTGATTGAAGAGCTAGTGTCTAACAGAAAGTATTTATTATTTATGTGCTTTAGACAAGGAAAAATTAAAATAGTAGAGGAAAAAGGCAGTAAGGAAAAGTGGATACTAAATAGAAGCCAACTACAGAATATTTCAAAAGTAATTTCTGATTTAAAAAAAAAGGTGTGGTTTTGTGTGTATATGCTATCCTGCAGGGGTTTAAATGAAGCCAAGCAGGTGATTTTAATGTTTGGACCATAAGGTAAAAGTTAGCTCTAACATGAATATTTTCAAACATTGTTTTCACCGAAAGCATAAAAAAATCATTGGTCACATTTTCAGGACCCATGGGTGCAACATTAACTTTTGTTTTAATGCACTCAGTCATTATAACATCTTTTCATCTACATGTAAAATGTCAATTTATTGGTTGCAGAAGAGTAAATGTCAGGAAATTACAAGTCTTGTGGGTTTCATCTGCAGATTTCTGCACAAAATGTCAAGTAAGGTGATCAAACAGTTTTGAAATTCTGTTGGACTAAATTATCTTTTCAGAAGCCTCTCTGGCTGCTTTCCAGGGATGAGATGCTACACTGTAAATAAATATTCCTAATTTAGAAGTAGAACACTGTGCCATTACAAAGGCTGAGGGGGTTTAACTAAAATTTGACTTTGTTGAGCTTAATATGAAGCTATTATGTTATTCCTTCATCAAAAACATACAAGGGATTGTGCTTTGATTCTTTCATGCATGTTTGAGGAGTCCACAAGTCTCCCAAGGGAACCATTCGGAGGTACCTAAAGACGTGCTTGGAGCTGTAGTCTTCCGTAGCTCAGAAAGCTACTCCCCCACAGCTTTTCCACACAGATCCATCAGATTAGTGGCAGCAGGAATCAGCAAACATCTGGTGGAACTGCACATCTGCTGAGCTTATTGTGAACTACCTTAGTTCCACGCTCCTAAGAATGGTTGTAAGCTTTAAAATGTAGTAGCAATGTTGTGATAACTTTCTTAAGGTCCAGTGTTGGAAAAGGAGCTGCTGAAAGCAGCTGCCCATTTAACTTTTATCTACAACTGAGACATTTGTCAACATTAGTAAAATAAGGTGGGAATGAGACAGGAAAGGAGGCAGCAAAGTTCGCTTAAACCTCCGTCCTCCTGCTGCCGGTTCAGAAGAGCCAATAAATGAAGACTTGTTTAGTCACTGAAAGCAGCAACCTAGAGTTTTTCTTTTCTATGGCTTTGTGAGTTCATGCTATCCTTCAGGGGATCAAGTGATACAGACTACCGTTCGCGTCAGTCAAACTCAGTGGATGTCTTGGCGCTCCTGTTGGTTGGTGAGAACCGCCGATAGGTTTGTAAGTGTCCGTGGCCGTAGAGACAGCCACGCAACGTTCATTACGCTCTGCCACTTGCCCGTGCCCCTGCTGTCCTGCTCAGTGTGCCGCTCATGTAGAGAGAGCGCACAGCGCATCCCAGCCAGTCCTCCTCCTCTTCGGGCTCATTCATATCAGGATGGATTTGCCCCGCTAAGAGCGCACAAGTCCACTTCAGCAGGTGGCAAGTTTGAGTGAGTACCAGAGCAGACCTGTACTCTATCTCAGACATTCATTTTTGTCTTCTCTTTAATTTCGGAGTCGTAAAATGAAGAAAATGATAGTAGCCCGACTATATCCACGGGCTGTCCTCCTGCTCTGCTTGATCTCTTCCGTCACCTGCAACACGTTCGCGTTCACCGAAGAGCCCTTCGACAGAGCCGTGAAGGCGGACAGCTACTGCAGTCGGGTTTTACGGGCTCAGAGCAATCGGAAGGAGACCAACAACGAGTTTCAACTCCAGGTTGAGGGGGAGCCTGAGCGGTACCAGCCGGGCAGCACATACAGAGGTGGGTGATCTACGGAGAACAACTCCGTCTGCAAAACTTGAAGTTCACTTGCGATTTAGTTCCAGTGCATAACAAGATGCTGTTTCACAAAGAAGTCGGCTCGAAACGGATACGGTTGCATCAACTTCGGTTGATTTCTTTTAAATTTGAGCACTCTTAATAGCTAGTAAAATGATGTCACTCTCCAAACTCCTGTTCTTATGACAGTGACTTTAACACAGCCCCAGATCTGACCTGTTCTGCTTGTTTTTTGTCTGCAGCCAAAGTGCACACTGCAAACATATGCCATCTGCTCTGTGACTGTTAGAGCCAAAGCCATTCTGAGGAACATATCATAAGTGATCATTTCTGTAGCTTTTAATTCTGAGAATACCTGAATTGTAAAAAATGCGTCATGTAAATCACCACCTACTATGAAAATTACTAAGTGTCCTTAATATATTTCTTGAAAGTGACATCTAAATGGATAAGAATCTTACCCCTGATTTAAAATACACAAAGATTTGTCATGAAGGCTTTGCATATCTGCCAGTCTGCTTGTAACAATCTTTTTTGTAATGTTGTTAACTTACCAAAATAAAGTAAATCTGAATCTCCAGATAATGGAAATGTGTTATTCTGTAGTCTTAGAAGATAGATTGTTGACTGAGCCCACCGTTTCTGTTTGGATTCAAGACTGTCGTTTACCCCAATTCTCTGTAAATTGATGGTTGCTGTTACTCTTGTTTTTTCTCATCAAGTGAGTCTGACTGCAACCAGCCCGTCTTACTTTAGAGGATTTACCCTCATTGCCCTGAAGGATGGTGCAGAAGGAGACAAGGATGAAGACTACGCTGGGAATTTCCAGGTATGGGATAAGCTGAAAATAAAGACGTTGATAGACAGTACTCAAAAAAAAAAAAGAAAAAAGAAACTATTTAAAAATATATTGCACAACTAAAGGATGATACTGTATTCTGTGGAAGATATATGTGTAATATATTACATTTACTGTCAGTGGCTGAAAATGCTACCCACATGTTGGAACTGAAAATTGCACCATCTTTCATTTGCGCTCCAAAGCAAGCACTGTGTTTGACTTCAGTTGTCTTGCTTTTAAATGGTTTGATCTGGATGGTTCCACCTCACATGTTGCAACAGGCTAGATTTAGAATATGAGAAGAGCCAACCGTCAGCTGGCTCTTCTCATATGCCAGGTCTGTTGGCCTTGACGCGTGTAAAGTCTAATAAATCTTTTTTTTTTTTTTTTTCATATGTGATGATGTATTGGGTGTAGTGTACAATTAGAACTGTCCACAGTATAATTAGAGTTTTATGAAACCAGGTTCAGCCTGAGTAATAAATGGAAGAGGCAGGGATCAGAGCGAGGCCAGAAGTTCAAAAAGAAGAAAAAAATTAGAAGAGAACTGGTGCTGCCACCGTATGCTAATGTGTTGCTGGACAAATGCGTGGGGCTTTTGTAATTATAATGCAGTGCAAGATGTGGTGTGTGGTCTAGAAAATATCTTCTTGCTGCCTGTGTATAATTATGTGAGAGATAAAATTGCTAAGGTAGTCGATTTCATTTCAAATATAAGCTTATTTGACTAGAGCGCTCATCTCCAACATTAAAATTTGATAACTGACAGATCAGCTTGACAAAAATGACTTGTTCCTCGAATTTATTACACTGACCCAGTGTTGCAATACCGATCAAGGTTTTGGAGTGGTTGTCCATCTGTCAGGTGGTTGGTAAATCAACCCTTAGAACCTCCTGATTCTAGCTTGATCATTAGGTAGACAAAAAAATTCATATAAAGATGTTATTTTCTAGGGTTTGATGAGAATTGAATCAATATTTTAGGCTGCATCATTCTAAAAGTGACAGAATTACTAGACATACAGCAAAAAAAAAAAAAAAATTACAATCTAGTAGACCTCTACATAGAACGTTAATTTATTTTTTAGGGCTGTACAATATCAGAAAAATGCAATTGCACTGTTATTGATTAACATTGTAATTATGGTGCTGGTTGTGATTAACCGCTGCTGTAAGCTTCAGCATCTCAGTCACTTTAATCTCAGTTTATGAAATAATGTTGTGAAAGTCCATACAATTAGCTTATTATGTTGTTGAATTCTAGGGTGTGAATATGTTGCATTTAAAAACATATACAATAAACTAGCAAAGAATGCATTTGTGGTTGTAATGTTGTTGGCATTGCAATGGGACCTGAGATTTTATTATTGTGCAGATAAATCAGTTTTTAAATGGATACAAAACAATTGTTTTTATCAGTGGAGAAATGGAGAAATCACATGTTGAAGCTTGTGGGCCTTTGAGATTTTTAGCTGCTATCCTTTTAAAAAGAACCTGCAGTATAATTCATGTGGAAATTTGCACAGCAGTCCCCCAGTGGCTGTAGTAAAACTCACTGCTGTGCTGTGGCTTCTGTGAACTTTGACTTAAAGGAGAGGAGTATTTTATTTTTATGTACACATCATTTCTCATTATTCAGTGCTAATGTTAGAAAATCTAGTTATTATTACTATTTGCAACAGATTTCGTGCTGTTTATATGTGGTGGCAGTTTTCAGTGTACATCCTCCTAACCTTATGTCAGAAACATCAGGTTAAAAATGAGTAGATTTCTCTGATGAAACAGTCATACTGCTGCACACATGTTTGAGTGTGGAGTGTTGAGAAGGTGAGATGAAATAAGCAGATGTGTGGCCAAAGCTTTTTAGATGCAAGTATAAAAAGATATTGCTGGGACCTGCTTTTGATTATACTCCTGCCAGGATTTTAGAAGCTACGGCCCTCTTTCAAAGTAACCTGTCTTTTTTTCTGTCACTGGACAGAAAATATTTTATTTATTTTATTTCAAAAATAAAATAAAAAAAACATATCTCTCTATCAACTGGCCAATCAGTCTTTCATGTTTGACGTCCTTTATTCCATACGAAAAAAACAAAACAAAACACAAATTCATTATTTTCAAAAGAAGTTGAGTTGACTGGGGTTTAGTTGTGGAAAGAAAGGAACGAAGAGAGATGCTTCAACAGAAGACGTCAAGGTTTATTTAACATACAGCTCATTTGAAATCTGCTGGTGTGCCCGATCCCAGCCATCTCTGAACAGCTCCTGACTTGATGAAAAGCACTTTTATTGAGCTCTCTGGGGAGGTCAGCTGCCACTGTGTGTGTCTGTGTGGTTTTTGGCAAGACTGTAAAGCAGCACGGAATGTTGGCGATGTCTGGTGAGACATTACTTCTCAGCAGGCTGACAAAATTGGACAAGGAAAGGAAAATTGTTTTGTGACTGCATAAAAGGATGACATAATTGACATGATCTGGCTTTAGAAGATTTGCCTCTTGGGTTGAAAGTCTGCTTTTTGCTTCACCATATTTGGTTTTTCGTATTGGGTTTGATAGTTTTGCTAAGGCTTGACCAGCAAAACTAAGAAGATTCTAAAACAGAGTAATAATAATAAAAGAGTCATGGGTCATTTTACAGCAAATTAGTTGGGTCTTTGTAAAAATACTGTTCAATACTTTTCCATAAGACTCTGCTGGTTTTAACATATGTTGTGGCTCTACCAGACTGGTTGAGGATGCCTCTTTGAAACCATGGGAACATACACAGAAGTGGGGGTGTAATCTGTTAGACCCAGACAGGCTAAATACACAGAAAATGCATGGACACACACACTCACACAGCTCACAGACTGCTAAACTTACTCTTCCTTTGACTTATTCTAACACACACAGACACACACCCACCAACTTTTGAAGGGAACTCGTTCATAACCTGGCATGACAAAAGAAATTCTCTGCTGACAGCTTTATGGAGTGAGAAAGTTCCTCATCTCTACTGCCCTGATGTCTCGTCCTATCAAACACATATTTGGTTTCTGGGGAGTGAATATTAGCTCACTGGCACAGCTTATGTAGTTTTGTGTGCCGTTAAAATCAGCAAGAAATTCAACACATAAAGCGGTTGCATTAGAAGAGAGACCATCATGTATTTTGAAGCTTATCTGCCTTGGCTGGGTGGCGTTTTTCTGCCATTGGCTTTCAGCCCTCACGCAAATAAAAAGCAAACAAACAAAAAAAGATAACAATCCATTTTTTTCAGGGGATCATGGAAACCCTTGTTATGATGCAATTTTAGATGATGCACTTTTTTGACCTGGTAAGGAAAGCTGATGCAAATCTAATGGTACTATGACTACAAGCTGTACTGAGTGACCTCATGAAGTTGCTTATGCGATGACTAAAAGTAAAGTTTTCAAAATGGTTCCTGGACTCAAAGATTGATATATGGTGAGCAGCTCATTCATCCTGGCATGACTTAGATGGAGTTCTTGGCCATCTGCAGCATCAGAAGCACTTTGAAGAGGTTTTCAAGCATCTGCCTTGAAAACCTTTTAGATATCTTCTTTATATTTTACTCAGAAGATAAAACTGACAGTATATGTGTTGGCTGCCTTGAAATACCTCACTATCCTGGGGCTGAACAAAAGCAAATGACTTAAGACTAGGGTAATGATAGGGATGAACAATATGTAGATTTTAAACTGTGAAGGATTAGATCATTTAGCATAGAAAACTGGTCTGTTTAATCCATTTCTATGTTTTATATCAAATTTAACAAGTTTTTAGTCTTATCTGTGTTTTCTTAGTCCATTAGCAGTCTTGCTTGTTAAACAAAGCTGCTGCTGAGGATGCAAGTCATTTTGCCCCTTTGCTGTGTCTCACCTTTGTCATTTTGTTTTTTTTATGTTGTATGTTATTCATGGTATGTTTGGTACCGACCACCTGTCGGTAAATACCTGCCATATCAGTGACTATGTTGACTCGCGCCTAATTTTTTGTATGACCATCTTGGTTTGACTTTTAAAAGCATGGGCTCCATTTTTCTTGTTCAGCCAGGAATCATTACAATCTAAGAGCACATTTGTAAGTGTGAAGTTCTAATATACCAGAAAGGAAAAAAAAAAAGGTTTTATTTCCTGCCAACTGCAAAAGAAATTGGCCTCTTGGGTCAATGACATTTATTTTTATTTGACTTGTATCTTTTGGCACCAAAATAAAAATGAACAATTATTCTAGTAAATAGCATTGCCTTAGTTTTAGTGAAAAATGTATCTAATAATCTTGCAAGTTCTCCAAGTCAGGGTAGAAGAAAAGCCTCAAACTCAATATTGTTCAATGCATAAGGAAGGAGTGGATATTTGGAAAATATGGATCCATTACAAAGACGTGCTTTTAATAGAAAAGCGCTTTCTATTAAATATTAGCCAAATTAATAAATTTTTTACATTGTTTTTTTACATTAATGCATGTCTGTCTTGATTGCAATGTAAACATTGCTCCCAATAAATATAGTATGTAACTGAAAAGAAAGAGAATTGTTTCATTTTCATGTCTTTCATGAAGTACAAAACATAATGTGAATTCATAGCCTATGGCAATGTAGGGTAAACTGGACGGCATGCATTGAGAGATTTGACATGACCTTTCATATATACTCCCAACTGACTTATACAAGGATAGAGGAGGTTTACATTTGCTATCGCTAAAGTATGCCTATAGCCTTGGCATCTGTTTCTGAAATTTATGCAAATATACTCCAAAAGGGAGTGGTATGGTGTCATAGATGATGATTGCATTGTAATGAGTAGATCACTGCACATAGTTTGTGGGTTTTCAGGTATCTAATTGATAGTATCTGTGAAATTACTCAGTTCAGGGTCAATCAATAAATCAGCACAGGGTCAAGAGCACAGCAGCATAATTAATACACATGAGGAGTAAAGGCAGGGAAAGTATTCTGATCACATAGAGCAGCTGCCATAGCACAACATTTTGACTACCTTTGTGCTAGCTTTGACGAAATGATTTCAGTACATGCAATGTAGACAACACAGTTTAGGGATGTAAGGGGTAATCCACTTTGACCATTAGCAATAATTAAAGTTTCAGAAGATGACCATAAAGCTCTATAAAAGGAAAATTCCCAAGTCTTCAACAGATGGAGAAGTAAAATGAGAGGAAAACAGGATGGCTAAATCTGAGTAGTGTTGTTGAAAACACAAGATTTTCCATGCTATTACATTGATGAAACACTAGTAGAAACTGGTGAAAATGCAAGTCTGACCAGTTGAGACTCTCTCATTTCTCACAACACTTAAACGTAAACATATTTTGGCCTTCCATGTTTATGACAGTAAGACAGAAAATATGCGAACTATTATCTGACATATGACAAGTACAAAGTTGGCCTAATTAACCCTTCTCATCTCCTCAATAATCTGTGCAGAAGGTCCATGAGGAGGTGATTGGCTGACCAGGTGAGATGAAGAGAGTCCTCCAGTTTGAATTTACACCACATAACACATTAAAGGTCTTTTGCTGTATCAACCTTCCAGACCACTCAATTCCTTTGGTTCAGGTCTACTCTGTTTGGGAACAAACGTCTTGAAAACTGCAAAAATGCTGAAAAAAATGAGTTCCTTCAAATGTATTTGTTTAGTTGTCATTGTTTATTAATAACTCAAACATTATATATTGTAGTCTGTTCTTCAACTTTTCAAGGCTTTCCTTTATTTTGCCATGGCAATGATGTTTTATTTTTTTGTAACTTCATTTTATTTTTAATCATTTAAAACACTCATTTGCCCTGTTGCTGAAATATGCTATACTAAACAAAAATTCCCAATGTTTTAGAACGTTATTTGATCAGATTGCCATATTATTTTCCCTTTCCTGCAGCAAATGCTTTTGTCAGAAGGTTTTTGTCTGACTAGTGGCCAAATCCACTGACATGATGTTGTTGAATTCTTGTCTGAGTGTATTTGTGTTGATCGCTGATTTATTTGTGTTTGGTTGTGTTGCAGATAATTGACGAGGAAGAAACACAGTTCATGACCAATTGCCCCCCTGCAGTGACAGAGAGCACTCCTCGTAGGCGGAGCAATATCCAGGTGTTTTGGACTGCGCCCCCTAGTGGCACCGGCTGTGTTCTTCTAAAGTATGTATACAGCAGGGGATGTTGAGCTTGTCTAGCAGAGGCAAGTCCTCAGCTCCAATACTTACAGACACATTGCACTCTAGAGGCGCTTTTCCACTAGAACACCTCTTACCGGTATGGACCCGGTCCACCCTGGCCAGATTCATTTTCCATTAGCAGATCTGGTGAGGCTCTGCCTGGCGGTTCTCAGATTTTTGTGCCTGCTTCAGGGGTAGTACTAGCCTCACCGAGCCAGGTATGGCACCATAGTGATTTGATTGACAGTTGACCACATTCCCTCATTGGCTAGAGATTACCTCTGGCAAACTCCATACAACATTATAGTTTGGAGCTTGGACTGTGGACATGCCGTCTGCTATTAGAGAGCTGCTTAGTACAGAGGAGAATAATTATGTGTTTAATAGTGACCAGCGCCAGGAGCACATGCTTTAAGTTTTGGTGCAGAATGACCATAATTTAGCAGACCTGCTATCAGCTTGTCTTTCAGAAGAACGGACAGCAATAAAAAAAGAGAGAAACGATGCAGCTATGGTCAGAGTTCTGTCAGAGCTGCAGTTTTGTGCCAACAGTGTGAAACATCGGAACTACATATTAACTTGTAATGTGAATTTTAATTTTTCTTTAGATTTGCAAAAATATATATAAAGTTCATCGATTTACATCTTTTGACTGCATTACCTAAATTCAAAAAGTTAAAGTTAAAGTGCCAGAATGTAATTATATTAATATATGTACAGTGAAATAATCAGCTGATCTGAGTCTTTGTCATTATCTTTGGGTCAACAATGAATTTCTATGAGGCCAGATGAAATATCTGGGTTTATTTGAATGCATCAGAACCAGAACTTCGAGGTTCTCCATCGCTGAGTGTCGCTGCAAACATCAGCGGCGAGTTAACCACAGCCACTGTGCGTTCAGGTTGAGGCTGTGTCTAGTTTCACCATATTGTGTTGTGCATGGCTTACCACCCAGGGCTTCATGAACTTGAGGGGAGTTCCTTTTTGTGAGGGACGTCATTGCCCACTAAAGTGGATCTTTTGTTGTTTTTCTCTTTGTAAGTTCACTCAGTGGACAGGTTAAACGTGGAGTAAGTAGTGTAAAAAATAATAAACATCAGGTTGTTAATGGCATTGAAGCTGATACCTAAAGGCTGTTAAGACTTTTCCTGTGGGAATCTGGGTTGCTTTCGATATTATTTTTCTCAAATTTTTGACTTTTTGGCGAATCAAAATTTAACTGAATTATTCTACACTGGACAGATATAACTGAAATCACAATTATGTCGTACCAAGGATTTTCTTTGTGAAAGCAGGAAAAATGCCTCTCTTGCATTACTGGCATTAGGAGCAGATAATTAAATAAACAACAAGAACAAATACATTATAATAACTAAAGCTCCTGAAATTTCAGAATAACTCCAAGCTATTTAACAAAAAGTATTTTCAGAAAAAGGTACATAGACATAAAAAATATATAAAAAAAAAACATTTAACTCTAAAGGATCATAACTGTAAAAGATAAAAAAAACAGCATATATAAAACTCTGTCAACCAAATGGACATGTTTTGAGTGATAATGGTATGGGCAGCAGAAGAGAAATGCTGTCCCAGTGCTGCATGCATTGAAGTTATCAAAAATGTTATAATTTCAGCTTTCAGGTTTTGTGGAGGAAATGAAAATATGCATTCTCATAACAATTGTACACTCTAAAATCTTTCTCATGATTAAATAAAAATAGTTTTTAGAGGTAAAATAAAATCTGCTAAATATTGCTAAACTTCTGGCCTTTAGTTCTTTAGTTTTTTTTTTATCACTTTTGATCCTGTTTTAATCGGACACCTCCCAATGCAAAACGCATAAAAATGCTAACTTTTCAATCAAAAGTTAATTTCTTTGGCAAAATTAACTAATTGCCATTTTTCATTGCAAAACTGAGTGCCATAAAATAATTTGGAAGCTTTAAACCTTCATGGGCTTGGTTGCTTAAAGCTGGATGACAGAAATCCTGTTTTTTTTTGTTTTTTTTCCCTTTGGTTTCTGATGCAAAACTAATGCAGGTGGTGGAAAGATAGCGTGGGATCTCAAAGACTGAGATCAATGCGTTATTTAAGTGCTAATGCATACTGTTTTTCTGTTATGCTGTCTGATGATACAAAGGAACAATAAAAATGTTGCACTTTTACTAATGCATACTATGATTTGAATGTTGTGGTATGACAAGTTTTCTTTGTTCTCTGTGTTTTTTTCTTTCTCCCTATAAATAACCTCTGAGTTTTTCCTCGGTTTGCTTGCTGCTCTTTTTTCCTGTCCTCTTACTTTATTTTTCATGCACACCCCTTTTTGCTGTGGTGTTCACCTCATTTACACAGAGACCAGTGGGGAGATGGCAATGGATTCAGTAAAATGCAAGGACAGAGGGGAAAATGGTTCAGAAGTGTGACACTGCATTCAGCTCATGAAGAGCTTCAGCTTTAATACGAGTGCAGAGAGAAATGGGGACAGAGACACAGAGAAGCCTCTGCTTTAAAAAGAGTTTGCCTGAATCATAATTACAGGCTGGCAGTAATTATTTGTCTCATCGCTTACCTGCAAGACAATTATGATGATAGTAAAGTTTTCCAAGGACTCTGCATTGCAACAGCTCAAAAATCTCAGTAGTGACATTGATTAGAAAAGTCCATCTTCTGTGTTTGTAAAGTGAAGGATGTTTTTAAATAAAACTGGGTATTTCAGACTCATAAATACAGTACAGCATATATCTGACTAAAGCAGTCAGCTGTATAGAAACACCTTACAATCAACATATACACAAAAATCGAAAGAAAAAGTGACTTGAGATTAGTAAAAGGACATAAGACTCATGTAAATGTTTGTTTTTAATTTTACTTCACATATCTCAAGCACTTTGTCAATGCCAGTCAGGGTGCCTGTCTCTAGAATATTATTGGTTATCAACAGAAGACCTGCACTGAAAATTGCAAATGTCTACACAATGAGTAGGTTTGTGTGTTTCTAAAAGCTTCCCTGACTGACATGTTGTACCCTAAACTTTGCTGTTTGACAGTATAATTATTGCTGTTATTGCGCTTTCAGATGGAAAAACACGAGCCTTGTGGTATGACTTTGTCCATGATGATAGGGCCAGGCCTGGGTGCACATTCTACATCATAAACTCAGAGAATAGACGTTAAAAGTTTCAAATCTATTTTAAGATCTCTGATGTGTTGCAGTAAGGTGGGGCAAGCCTTTCTTCATCATGTGTCAGCTATACCATCATCTTTAGCTCTACAATGTTATAGATATTGACTTATACGGACACTTCTTCAATTTTTCTGTTACAGTTGTCTGGGTATTTTGACACTTTATTAGTGTTGTTCTGTTCTTGATAAGGCATAAAACAAAGGGTTCAGTCACAGTTTAACAGAAATGTTAGACAAGGCGCTGGTCTTTTTGGCTAAACAGTTTGGGTCAGAACAGTAGAAACGCCAGCTGGCAGAGAGCATGTCCACAGTAAGATGTTTAAACATAGCTTAAAACTGCCAAAGAGGGATGAAACAAATGCCAGTGCTAAAATTAAAAAGATATTGAGAAATCATATTTTTGTAACTGTCTAAAAACTGACATTAAATTTCAAGATTTTTTTATTTTTTTCAATCTTTATGTTTTATTTTCTAAATAACAAAACAGTGCATGCAGATACACATTTTTAAAAGTGTTTCTCTAATGGGAAAGATCACACCATCCATAAAATATAAAACAGATTAAGAGTAATCACAGTTGTCAACATGTGTGTGAATATGTTGCATTTGTCATCCTGTGCACTTAAACATAGTACATAATATGTACTAATGCAAGATCAGATAGCCTTTGGTAAGAAATGAGCTCCTTTTTAAGCTTCATGTCTTTTTCCTTGCAAACAGCTTGTTTGCTTCTAAAATGTTTCTTTCTTTTCAGTTGGTTTCTTATCCTGTTTGAGTGACAGTAATCATCATACTCATAGTAACCTGGAAATATTAATGGTGCAAAGCTGGCCATCTATATAAGGAAGTGTAATTGGACTAAGAGAAAATATTTCCATTGTACAGTTAGACCTATGCCAGCTATGCAAAATGATGAGTGTTCTGTTTACATGAGGATTTTTTGACCAGAACTTTTGTAGGTTCCCAGAACAGATGTTGGTTAGTTATCGCAGAAAGTGTCTTTGAAAGTCACACTTAAAGTCCTATCCTTTTTGGGCTTTTTATGTTTTAAAAATAACACTTCTGGGGTGCATAAGTTGCAGTTTCAATATCTTTCAATTCCCTTCAGTTTTAAAATATTTTTTGAGTTTTTCAATTTTACCAACAGCAGGCTTCAAAAGTTGGTATAAAATGTGTTTGTGTGAGAGGGAAAGGAAACTGCAAGTGTTCAAGGTGAAGAGACTAGATATCTCTGGACATGATTCACAGTCAAAAATATTGTTTCTTTTTTTATGAGAAGGAAACTTGATATATTTGGCTAGTGTGCATTTCTGCAAACTGAAGAAACCTTTTCAGCATTTTTGTTGCTAGAGATATCAATTAGAACATGACATAGAACTTTTGGACATGACATAATCCACTGTTAGTTGACTCAAGTGCTCTAAAGCTACCCGCCCTGTTATTATCAGTTCTCAATTTTTATGCTTTTCTTCAACATGTCAATGTGTTTTAGCAGCTAAAAACATGGTTTGAGTTGAGACAGGCTACCAATACCAAATGCAGAGACAACATTTTAAGGCAATGACAATGTCCTCACAATAAAACAAACTTGTGGGATGAACAGCATTTCTCAAGGTGCTTAATAGGGTTTTTGTTTTGGTACGCTATAAAATCAAGCAGATCTAATTAAGAGCATAAAGAGCAAATTCAGCTAGTCAAGTCAAGAGGTGCTAAATCCCCGTGGTTAATTATCTCTTTGTTGCTTCACACGACCAGAATGAAGCACATTGCTGTCACCATTAAAAGTTCTTTTATATTTCCATTTGTAGGTGAGAAGCAATTTATTTGTAATTTTCTTCTCTAGAATGGATGTTTGTGTGATGCACTTTAATAGGCATTCTGAGTGCATCATTGATTACACGAGTTCTATAATACAACATACAGTTGTCGTAGTCTGTTTATTGTAATAAAAATTACATGATAATCAAAAGGACATATAAATTGAAATTGAATGTGTTCTTACGCCCAAAATACTTATTTCATTCAACTTAACTGAGCTAACAAAATAATTCCATTTTGTTCCCCTGGGTTGTTGTAAAAGATGAAAGAGCTAAGAGAATAATTTGATTGAAGGTTATATTTAGAGGAGATACAACAAAACAAGTTCTTATACACAAATTTGACGACCTTTATCTTGCTTTTTTATCTTCTCTTACTCATTTTTAGTCTATTTTTTCTCTGGAACAAGACCCAACACCACTTGCACACACACACCCACACGCAAATCAGTACTCTTTCGGGATGATTGCAATCGGTGGTAGTGTGGATCCAAAAAAAGTGAGATAGAATTTAAATTGGATGTTAAATAAGCATTACTCTTCCTGATTGTCTGACCAGCCAAGGAAAGTGGGCACGCGGTGAGGAAGAGCTTTCTCCTCCTCCTTCTCATGGAGATATGAGAAATTGGAGTGAGATTGAATTAAAGCGTGAACAATTAGAGATGTGGTGCGGGTGATGCTTACCTTTAACCATTTCATCCAGAGTGTGAGAGGCCATCCTAACCATAAACTGCATATAGAAACATGCGGCAATACTATATTTTATAGTAGCGCAGTTGAGGCGGACTGGTGACATATATGGGTAAATATAGATTTATTTTTCATATATTATTTAAAATGAGAGTTTTGTAACATATGAAAAATGTATTTTATTTATGTTGTTTGAATGGGAAACATGCAGTAGATAGATAGATAGATAGATAGATAGATAGATAGATAGATAGATAGATAGATAGATAGATAGATAGATAGATAGATAGATAGATAGATAGATAGATAGATAGATAGCTATATGCTCTACACGCCGTGGCACAGTTCAACTTCGTCTCCACGAAGAACGATTCCAGCTGGACTCAGCCCATCTGGCTCCCATGGTACCATCATCAGTTCCACCTTGTCAGGGTTTATCCCCATGGAAACTTTCCTGCAGCCAAGACTGGCGTTTGTAAAGAATTCAGGTCTCCGGAGGCTTATTTTCTGTTGTTATTTTCTCAAGTCCTATGGCCTCTGGGAATTTCTTTTGACCAATTTACATGTCAAGAGCCCTCTTAAACCTGCGTTCCCCACCACAGAGTGCAACAAGATTCGGAGACAGCTCAATTTGGGAAACCTCCCCTTTGCCAGGCCTCTTTTTTTTAGGAGCATTGCTTTTGCCCTCTCATTCGTCTCATTCCAACTCCCGGCACACAATATAATGCATTCTTTCTTTTTTAAGCTCAATCTTACATTTACTCTTGTTCCTTATTTTGTTATCATCTGAATTTTCATACTTTTACTTTCATTTTTTGTGTTTTTACTAACATGCAAGTTGTGTTATATTGAATTTTAATCTATTTTGTTTCTATTTTGAAACAAAATAGAAACCAAACCCTACCCACATCTGTCACTCTGTCCCAGTTTTCTGGCTCTGTCCAAAAAGCGGCTGTCAGCGGCTTATCTTTGCCTATGCAGTGCATTTATTTTTAAGTCAACTTATTTACATTTCATCTGAATTTTCATACTTTTACTTTCACTTTTTGTGTTTTTACTAACATGCAAGCTGTGTTATATTGAACTTAATGTAAGGCTTCCACCTTACCAGCAATTTTATCATAATTATATACACAGCAAAGAAAAAGAAAGGTGTATGCAGTAGGAAAAGTCAACTTATTTACTCTGCTAGAAGAGGATTTTAATGTTGGAGCTACCTTAACAATATTTTGTATCACTTCCTTCTTCTTGTGATTGCTTTTAGGGCAAGCATTGTACAGAAGAGAATCATCTATTTTCAGGATGAAGGTGCATTGACGAAGCGAATGTGTGAGAAAGGTAAGCTTAATTTACTGGCATGGAATAAATGTTTACTAAACATTTAGTTTCCTTTTTATTACCATACTGGCAGTGATCTTTCCCCACTGTGCTATTTATGTGTGTATTTTCTTTCTGTTTTAATTTAATTGCAGGGGATTTCTTGTTTGCTGTTTTAAATACTATAATGAATAGCTACATAATTCTCCTGGCTTTGCATGGTATTGGTTGCCATGCAGCAGCACCTCAAAAAGAACTGTACAGTACAATTTATGCTATTTCCACTTTCCTCTTCTCCTTCTCTTGCTTCCTACTCTTTTAACCACTCATCTTCTGGATGGTGGGCATCATTGTCTTCTCTTTATAGTTATGAGCGATATCTATATCTCATTGTCCTCTGCTTTGTCATTTCTGAACAGAATCCTTGTATGGAGATAGCACAGATAAGCCTTTACTTGATTGCTGTGCTTGTGGAACAGCAAAGTACAGAGTCACCTTCCATGGGAACTGGTCAGAGAAGATTCACCCCAAAGACTTTCCTCGTAAGAACAATTTTACTTCTGGTATTTTAATATAATCTAAAATTGAAGAAAATAAGTAGCTAATCTGTTTTTATTAACATTTGAAAAAATATTTAGATCCTTCTTTACATTCAGGGGAAAAATCGTTATGTGCATGGCAACAATTAAACTCTAATTATAACTACTGACCAGCATCTTTCCACTGGTATTTTGACCATTTGTTGTTGTTGATGATTTTCAAGTGGTTTGAGATTAGAAGGCTCTCCGACCTAGCGACCATCGTTAGCTCCCTAAAAAGATTTTCTATCTGTTTTGAGGACTCTGGCTGAATCACTCCAAAACATTAATATTGTAGTTAGAAGAAAAATGTTGTTAAAATCACCCTCTGCTGGTGAAGTGTGCAGCAGGGCGCAACAAAGAGTCATATAAGTCAGAGCTGCTGGTGTACAAAAACATCTATTTAAAATAAGAACAAGAAACGCGTAGCCTGGCGGCGGAACAGGTAAAACCTGGCAGCCCGTCAGTACAAGTGGGGAAACCCTGCAATTATCTAAGCTAGTAAGAAATGTATTCTGATAAAAAGCTGCACAGGATAAAAAGCTGCACAGGATTAGCTCTTATTTAATGTTGTTTTGTTGCTACTAATTGGCATACATTGGAGCTATTACAGTGTCAGTTGTCAATCTGTGTTGTACCAAACAATAAAAAGATGGTAGCCTTTTTTCCAAACTTGTTTTATTACTGAGCTTATCTTAACAAATCTGGATAATGATTCTGTGGAAACCAAAACCACACAAGAAAGGATTTTGATGGTTAAACCATGTAACTTAGACTTTGCACATCCCTTTCAATAATGATATGGGTGGCAGGCTATTGCTACCTAGTTGGGTGTGATGCGCATATAACCTTCAGCCAAACTATCAGGATGTGAATAGACCTTCGGCTTACAATGCCTCTCCTGTCTAAATCTGCCTCTCCCCCAGTCAGATCAATATACTGATTACAGTGGAATGAGATAAACCCTGGAATTGAAGAAAGCCCTAATTCACTATCCTAGGCAGGAAGTAGCTGGTGTATGATCCACTCTCTCACACGTGTAGGCGTGCACTCACACAATTCATAGATGGATCAACTTAGAGGAGGAGAGGGCAAGCTGTGTGGCTGCTGTTTCATCCTGACTCTTGGGGCTCTACAGATTGATTTCTCCTTGCACAAAGTCATTTCCTTGGTAAATAGTTATTATAACACTGCACATATTGCACTGGACAGTGTTATTCAGTGGTACCAAACACAGACTCATGGCCATTGTGGCGCCTTTTCTTTCCCAACTCCTGACCTTGAATTAGCATTTTTTGTTGCAAGAGGAGTTTTTTTCTCTCTCTTGTCAAGTCAGCAGTCTTCCCCATGATTATGTTGCCCAGTGACCAAGAGGGCTCAAAGCGGACTCAGTTTGAACTTAAAGCTGACGCCTGCTGGACACGTCTGCTTAATTGAACATGTTTATTGGCGGGTATTTGTACTCAGTGTCACACAGTAAGATACTTGGCAGGAAATGGTGTTCACATCAAACTGTTTAGTATGTGATACCAAGCTGATAAGGCTGAGGCTGCCCTGGTGAAGAATAAATAGGGCTTGGCACCTAGCTCATCAAACTTGCTAGTATCCATTCGGAGTGTGGAAATTAACAAATTTGTCATGGGAAATACATGAAATCGATACACAACTTTCCACAGAAAGTGTGCATAAAGAATATGCACAGTGCACCTTTATGTGGAAGCCTTTTTTCTTTCTGAGATGACTGACAGAAAATTTTTTGTACTTTCACGCAATATAAATTTTTTTTGACATGTACAGGTACATCAAAAACAGGCAACCTTTTTATTAACCAAGCCATAGCCACCTCCAACTTAACCACAGTTAACCTCACAATGACTTATATCACTGGCAGATTTAGGCTCAAAATTATTTTCTTTCATCCAAGAGCTCTGTTTATGATAGGTGATAAGACAGATGTGCCCTTCTCAATAATAACTGGAAAAATCTTGATTGTCATTTTAGCAGTTCAACCCGTCATATAATTGCTGACTAGATTTTGGCCTGATTGAACTGGTATTTTGTGGATTTATCTTTGGAATGAGTTCAATGTCTTTGGGGTTAAAGGGACTCATTACCGTCACTTTAATCTTTAGTTCTCTTCAGAGAGTTTTCAAAAATATCCAGGGTAGGAATCTGTCTAAGCTCCTCTGAAATGTCATTAGTTGCAGTCAGAGGAAACATGTTACTGAAATGACAATAAAAAAAACAACGTTTAATCCTCTGCTGAGGACAGCACTTGGTTACTCTGTAAATAGAAGTAGATTTGAATTATTTTACAAGGATTTGACATATAAAACTAAAAATATTTTGCTGTTCAGAAAACTAAATAAAAGTTTTTAATTTTTGTACATTTTCATTTTAACCAGAAAATCCATTAGATCAATTACCTTAACATTATTTTCATAACAAACATTAAAGTTTGTTTTTGTCATCAACTGCCCAAGTGCTAGTCATTCAGGTAAACTCTGACCCCTTAAGTTACTGCTTAATAACTAGTTTTAACCTGCTATGCATTTCACCTGACTGACTCATTCCTGTGGTTCTCATATTTGCGATATGCCTGTTTGGTTGCTCACTGGCCACCTTCATAAACTGTCTATCAGTCACCCCATTGTAAAGCAGCACTATTGAGATTCACCACCCTGTGGCCACATTTATGAATTGTTTGTCGGACATGCAACACTTTTTCTTAGACCTCTAGTCTTACCCCCTCCCAGCTGGCTAAACATCTAACTTTGTATCAACTTCATGTATTAGCGTGGTTCCTTGGAGGGGGTATACTGTTTTGGTTTGTTTTTATTATGTCATTGGCTTACGTTTAAAAGATCAAAAGAATACATTTAAATTAAGTGTTGGACTTTAGTAACTTTTTTTTTGTTTGATTTCTTTCATGAGTCCAAGGAAACATAGCTCAGCCAGTATTTCTTCTTTGATCTGCCCCCCTAGCCTACAGTCTTGTGAATATAAATCTAGGAGATTTATATTCACACACTCAAGCCAGTGCTTGATGTTGCAGCAGTTAAACAGCATACATGTCACATGTATGGAAAGGCCATAATAGGAAAGCAGAGTGCATGATGAAAGAACGTAAAAGCATTGGGCAATAAAGTTGTGGTTGCTTTTCAATCCCAGAGACTGCAGGGATGATGCAAAACTTATCCGTAAACATCAAAAAGATGTCAATAAATCCTTAGATGGTAACCAATACTCCACATCTTCTGAAGTTCTGGTTTAGAAGGTGCAGCTGATTTTTAGTTTCCAATGTTGTCATATTAATCCTGTCAATACTAACTGTTTCTTAGTATTGATACCAGCACAGGTGCATAATCTCTACGCCTGCATGTACAGATCCTAAAACCAACATTTTACAGTTTCTCAAGCCTACATACTTTTGTCCTGGATAAAAGACAATCAAAGGCACGAGTGACACTTATTATATAACTGTAGGAGGTAAAAATTAAGTATTTTTTGATTGAAACAAATGGCTCCTGGCAAATTGCGAATTGTAGCAAACATTTTTTTTCAGAATGAAATGTTTGGTCTGTCAATTAAAAGTAAAAGAGGCATTTAAAGAGCTCTACTAACCAGAGTTCCTAAAGTAAAACGTAATGGAAGAGGAAAACTGAAGATAATGTAAAAAAAATGGTTGAGAAATCCAGGTAATGAGATATTTTACTGTCTGACTCTACAGGTCGCACCAATCACTGGTCAGCCATCATCGGTTCCTCCCACTCAAAGAATTATGTGCTCTGGGAATTTGGTGGCTTAGCCAGCGAAGGAGTTAAACAGGTAGCTGAGCTGGGCTCACCAGTCAAAATGGAAGAAGAGATCAGGCAAAAGGTAAGAATTATGTGTTTGTAGAGGAGACTGTCTTGTAAAAGTGCTAAATAAACCCTATGAGTTCACTATTCAGTGATTAGTGTCCCATCCCATCCTTTGAGTTATGTCAAGCATCTATGATATCTTAGCTACATATCTTCTATTTAGATTTAAATACGTAGCTTACATGGGCTTGTCCCATCTTACCTCTCTGAGCTGCTTAACCCTACCCTCCAGCTGATCAGCTGCTCTTAGAGGTACCACGGTTGAACCTGAAGCTCAGAGGAGGCAGAGCTTTTACTCTTGCAGCTCCCAAATTATGGAACAATTTGCCATGACATATAGAAGTGCCCCTTCATTGTCCGGTTTTAAAATTCATCTTAAGAAACATTTTAATTATTTGGCTTTTGACACATGTTGAACGATAACGTCTGTTATCACGTTTTATTGTTTCTATTGTTGTTTTCTGTCCTTTCCACATTTTGAATGTTTATTGATTATTATCTGTATATCACTTTGTCACAGCTATTGTTGTTTTGAAGTGCTTTATAAATACAGTAGTAGTAGTAGTAGTAATAATTACAAAGAATATGGATCACTACCACCTCTTTTGGATCTGCTATGGAGAGTAAAATATTCTACATGAAAATCAGCTAAAAAAATATTAAATTGAGCCCTAAAAATTCTACATGCTGGGTTAATATTTTATCAGATTGATTAAGTATGAAATTGTGAGGTGCCATGGATTCAAAAACACACAAAAAATGTATTTAGTTTTGTTAAAGTTCTGGCCTTCCACCTCTCATCCTTCACATACTTCTTACGCTGTCTATATTATCCCAGCTAATAGTTTGGCATATTTTTCTTTTTCCTTTTTCTTTATGACTTGCTCACTTTGTCTTAAAATAACCCCTGCTGGAGGAGCAGATGGTTCAACAGAGTTTGTATTCTTTGCTGATGCTAAAGACCTAGTGTACATAATGAGAGCACCGTAAAAACTGTGAATTTCTTGGTCGGTTTCTATTTCCCTACTGCTGTTAATGCACTCTTTTATATTTGGCTTGAACTCTAAGCCGACATCATTACAAGGTATACAAGTTACCTCTAACCTTAGAAATGAGAGTGAAATTGCAGTGGACTTACTAAAGCTATAATTTGCTGTCTGATTAATTTGGGAAATAAGTATATGATTACTGGGGGTACTGGTCAAAAACCTTTACTTCAACAGGCAAAACATTAAGAACAATTTCTCATTTACAATGTTAGCCTGAAAGTGTTAGAACATCTAAAAGGGAAGCGAAGGGGAGAGGATACCAATATATGCATACATATAAAGGACATTCTGCAAAACAATTGCATAACTCCTTGAAAAAGTAATTTAGTCTGTCTTTCAAAGCAGAAAATTAAAACAAAGTGTCAAGATGTAGTGTATTTTGATAAAAGTTTGAATCATTGCAGTCGCAAAACAAAAAGACAAATGGCCAAAAGAAACCATTTAAGGATTTTCAGTTTAATAAGTTGGAATGAATGAGCATTGTATCTTGAGGAGGAATCTTCTGCAGTAGCTGATTTGAAGAAGGTGAAAGACCTAGCAGAGTTTTATAAATGAACAAGAGACAGTGAATGTTACAAAGAGACAGCAATGAAGGTCAATTAACCTGAGAGTACAACAGTGAGTGGTGTGTTTTATAAGGGTCATTGATAATAAATCGGATGGGGAAATAATAGATTGTATCCAATTTTTGAAAGACTTCTTTTGCAAGCGTGGGCATAAGTTCTGTCAGCATAATCGAATAATCAAAGAGTACACATTTCAATAATGGCTCTTTTAGCTGAGAATGTAAAAGATGAGTGGTTTCTGTACAGGAAGCCAAGTTTTGCTTTGACCTTAGTGTGAAGCGTGTTAATGTGATGAAGGACAATGAACTGTGAATAAAAGTGCTTGTACTCTGTAACTGGCACAAGAATGGTTTCATTTGTAATAGAGAAGCTCGATCTTTGGGGAACCAGGCGCTGATGCGATTTTCTTACATGTTGATTCTTGACTGGGGGATGCTTATTAGTAAAAGAACTAGAATTATCTTTGAACAGAGTCCACACTTCCTCTACTAATTGTTCATTAAATTACATTTCCAGATGGTCAGTTGATACTTAATTATGAGAGAAAAAAATAAATAAAACGAGTTGGTAACAACACTGAAAAGTAATGTATTTTAGCACAAAAGGCCCTTATGAATTCCTCTGCAAATATCTCCAGTGTTTGTGACCTTGTAGTAGTTCACAAACTATGATAAGTTTTTAAAAATTTCCATTAATGCTTAGATTTTTGTCAGAGGAATTCAGTATTTTCTTACAAGAAGAGACAATCCCCCAAAAAGACAGCATGGCATTTGCAATGGTGTGAAAAGTGTTTGCCCCTTCTAATTAACTATTTTTGCATGTTTGTCACTTTTCGAAGACAATTATAGTAGTCAAAGACAACACAAGTAAACACAGAATACAGGTTTTAAATGAAGGTGTTTAATAAGAGAGAAAAAATTCAAACATACATGGCACTGTGTTGGCTTCCCACCAGATGAAGTAAATTAAGATTGATCAATAATAAATTACATTTTCATTGTCATATTACTGATTTCAATTCCAGTGTTTCTCTTGTCTGTACTTTTTAAATGATAAAAAAAACACTTAAAAGCACTTTAACCTTTTTTGAATCTGTTAACACGAGTATCGTTTAAAACATGTTTATAGTTGGTCTTTACATTTGTCTAAAAATGGATAATTATATTTCCTAAAACAAGCATCTTGCATGTTCACTTTATCTACTTTTTCTGACTCATAAAACATAGTCCTTGTCCTTGCGGTAAGAAGACTGGGCAAAAGAGTGTCCCTGCTTTGAGCCGTGCAGCGCTGCTTAGGAAGTGCTGACACAAACAGAAAGATGACTCGCTGTGCGAAGGCGTCAAGGGGAGCAGCTAGTGATGAATGCAAAATTGATATTCATAGCCCAGCTTCTCTCCAGCCACAGGGTGCACTGATTGTTGAGTGTTCATACAAAGTTTCATTTGTAAAGCCAAGCAGGCATGCAGACCACACACACATGCTGTCACACACCCTTACAAGCACAGCCTTTTTTAAGTCCTACCTATGTCAATTCAGAGTGTGATGGGTTTATTTTGTGTTTGGATTTGTCATTCTTTAAGACCTGGGACCAGGGTGTGCTTGGCAATTTGTCTTGCTGTGACTCCATCAGATGTGTTGTAGAAAAGAATATACATGTCCAAGGTTCAATATATTTTTAGAATTGGAGGTTTATTACATTGAGTATATAGGGTCACCTATATACATATATATTGTCTTGAAATGTATTTGTATTGTAATAAGAAGAAAGAATATTTGATATAGTAGGATAGATTTATGATGCCTATATCATATGTAGACTTGCATGTCGACCAAACAAAATATTTAGACCTTTCTTTCGAAGTTAATCTCATGTCTGACAATTCAGTCATTCAGTTTCATGTCTGATGTACCAAGTCATAAAACAGACAATTAATAAGAAAACCTTTTTTCTTTTTCAGATTCCTTTAGAAGAAGAATCATAAAGTGACCGTTCACATTTTTAAAAATGGTGCTTTTATTTGAATTGTAAGCAGAGGAAACATCTTTTTAAATGTCGAAAGGCTACATGCCTACAGTTTGAGTAGGTTAGCTGTCAAAGTTAATAGGAAACGCATCTATTTTTTTGAAAAGGCTTTGCAGAGTAAACAGATGTCCAATATTATTCCATTTTTCATGTACAATTGCTCTTATCAGTGTAGTAGGCAGCACCGGGATGCAGCCAGAGCTCATTGTTGCCGTCCCTCGTTTTATGTTTGAGGTGATTTATATATGCATTTAGTCATTACAGAAGCTCAGTGTGTCACTAATGAGAAGTTTAATGAGACTCCCTCCATGGACGAGTAACCAGGGCCAAGGCCTCAGACGGATTATGAAATCTCCTATTTCCTCTCGCAGCGTGGGGTGTTTTTCATTATTACACAGTACGAACACACACAGAATCCTCTAATATCACGAGCCACACAGCTGCACTAGAGAGCACAACAAACCCTCCTCAGGTCATAGCCAGAATGGCAGATTAAAGGCAGGAAATACATATGGATGCCCGTTAATACAGCTCTGAGCCCCATGCTGTTTTTTGTCTTTCAAAGTCTGATAAAAGTTGAACTATATGTAAATACCAGAATAACATGAGCAGAATTAGTAATTCTGTTCTTTTTGTGTAGCTCAGTTAGTATTAGTGTGATTATTTTTGCCATATTTAAATAGGAGAACAGTTAACACAAACAGAAAACAACTAATAGAAGATTACATTGAGTCTTTAACTCTGAGTAAACAGGTAGATATATGTGTTTCAGCTTATACCTGTGGAATTAGTTCACATTGTTGCTCTGAAATTTAATTGTCATGTGTATTTTGCTTAATTCTAATTTTTAAGATTGATATGTCAGACAGATCTATAAATAGGTCTGAGTACATTTTTGAACAAGTTTTTTTTTTGCAGCATTGCAATTCTGTACAATTATCTGCTAATTTTAAATATGAAGACAAAAGTGATCTCCTCATCCACATCTCAGACTGTAACTACCTTGGTTTAGCATTCAAATGTTAAAGTTCATAAAATGAAAAAATAGATTAAATGAAATAAGTATGGGATGCAGCCAGGAGAAAGATATTCTCTCTAAAAACGACACGTCAGTGCACATCAGTTTTATAAAGTTAAACTGGAAAAAGCAAAACGGCCTTTCAGCAAAACTCATTTTGCTGTACTACAGCCAGTTATTTAACTTCTCAGTGAAACAATGTTTCTAGGAGCACAAAAAGAACAGACCCCTTGTACTGACTGTCAAGCATGAAGGTAGAGATGTTGATTAGCTTGGCTTGTTTTACACCCACAGGACAATGTAGGTGACTACAACTTTATTTTAGATTATAGATTCCAATCTGTGATAGACTAGGAGTGTAAATGGATCTAATTTATGTTTTTATGTTAAAAAGTTACATTTTTACCAGCCCTGTTTTTACAGTACAAATCTGTTGTTGTCAGGTGAATAAAAAAAATATAAACAAAAGGCACATTACAAGAATTCTTTCAACCTCACACTGTTTTAATACTTTTTGGTAAATAGGCTTTTTAAGAGGGAAATAGTTTTCTCCCACTGTATATGAACATCTGTTAGATGCAAACTAAGGAACTTACACTGACTTTTATGTTCTTCAAGAGATTTCTCATTTCATGAAAAGATTCAGTCTCTCATCACACTATTAGAAATCGAACTGCTGCTCACCTTGATGCCATTCAGAATTTAGATTTTCAACTCACAGTTCATTAAAGTTCTTGACCAACTAATTATTTTTGCACTGCTGCTGGTTTAAGGAGAGCACTATATGCTGCATAGCCTGAAAGCATGTATGAAACATCAATGAAATTCAGGCTCTTTTATGTTACAAGAGGGAATGTGGTTCACATAGTTCATGAGAATACACACAAACACACACTTCTGTGTTTTACATTTTTTCTCTTTGACTCATTTGTTGGTTTTTAAAAATTGCCTGGTCTTATGTTTGAGAACTCCTAAACATTTTGTTGTTTTGACCATTAAATGCTATTTTTTGGCTTTGTTGTGAAGATTAGATGACGCAGAAATTTGCCACATCTGTTTAGTAGAATTCTTGTGACTGTTTAGTAGTTATAAAAACTGGCAGCTCACCACTCTAAGCCATCAAATATCCTTACAGACAAGAACAAAAAAAATAACCACTTACTTTAATAAACAGCGCTGTCTGCTATCTTATTAGATGCCATCATCTTGTGATCTTCCTTAATACATCTAAAGAAAAACTTTCACTACATTATGTGAATTTTACTAATTCTTTTATTGTCTGTATAAAGTAAAAAGAAAATATTACTTTGCATGGAAAGTAGTAGGAGGACAAGTAAGAAAAAACACAAGACTGTACACAATTTTAAATTACTTAAACATAGTTATCATGAGCACAACTACTTCCTATGCTTTTGTGGTTGATGCTGCAGAGCATCACTAAAACTCTAAGAAAATAAAGCTAGGTTTAGTCCAGTGTAAAGAACATTGGAGAGTCCCATCTTGACTACTTGCCGGTGCAGATGTACAGCAATTTTACATAAGAAATAATGCAAAATGAAGCTGACAAGCCATAAATTGAAGTTAGCTCACTGTTGTAAATATTCTTAATGGAACACATTCACAAAACTATTTGCTCAAGCAAAATTAGTGCAAACCAGGATTACCAAGTTAATAGTTTGGCCATACATTTGTATGGCCAAACAAATGTACCCTGCGCTAATTTTGAATGAGCTCAGGGTAGCAATACCCTGAGCTAAAAAAGAAATTACTAAATTTCTTTTGAATTTCCTTGACCAAATAAGTGTCAGGATATTGTGTTGTTTGCTTATTGTTTATGTGTTCAAAAGATTTTCTTTGATTTCATAATTGTTTCCCTGTTTTACCCTATTTCAGTTCTTTAGTTACTTAGCTTTATTATGTTCCTCATACTATTTGATAGTCAATCAAAAATATTATGACTAATCAGTGTCTGTAACAATAACCTCACACTTTTAGAAGGCAGTATTTATTGGATACAATTTTCTTGGTCACAAACTCATGTTTTGCATGTAAACATTATATCTATCCTGTTGGATGGACTGTTGCTGCAGTAAATGCTCACAGCTGAAACAGATCACAGTGCCCCACATATTAAAGGTCACATAGTGCTGGAAGCATCCTATTGATGAGTGAAGAAAATGCTGATTCATTTGAACCTAAGTTTATGCAGTGGTAATGTCATAACAAATTTTGTCAACTTTCCAACCTAAATATTTTACAGTTTGACAGAAATGTTTTCAGTCTATGATTGAAAAGTGAAATACAAGCCAGGACATAGTTTATAGACCTCCTTTTGACAACAAAGAGATGTAAACTTAGCTTCCACTTGCAGGAAGTAAAAATGCTGTAATATACTTTTAAAACCCACTAAGAAAAATGTAGCTATTCACACTGGATTATAAATTCGTTGTATAAAGCCTCTAAGACAAGTGCTTTTTTTAAAAGGGTCAAATTGTTTAATCAATATCTGAATTCAAAATGGCAATACACTATTAGTTTTTTGGGTTTTTTTAAGTGTCATATCCTTTATTTGTAAGAGAAAAATATTTACATTTAAATGTGTATTTAGCAATCTAACACACACCAAACTAGCAACATAGATTTCTGTGTCTGTATCTCCACATTAACATGTTGCTATCATTTGGTCAATCAAGGAATCAATGTGATGAATCACACATCTCAGGGCCATGTAGGACTTCTCAACATATGATTCTTAAGACTGTTTTTTTTTTTTTCTACCTCATGCTGCCCTCTAGACGCAAAACACAAAACACTTAGATGCACAACATGTCAACAGGATAGTACCCACGTCTGCTACGGGCTGCTTTTATCTCAGAGGCTTCACTTTGGTCACCACTCTCTTCTCTTTCAGAAACCATTTTATCATGTTCCTTGCATTTCTTTTTTACTTCCCATGGGTCTATTGCATTTTTTTATCTCAGTTTCATAGACATACCACATGCTAAAATGAGGCCTGACATCTTAACCCTAGCTCTGTATTCATTCTTCCCAAGCCATGATGGTCAATAAGATAAACACTACATTGTCTGAAAAGTGACCAGAGATTCACATTACAACTTTTCTTAAGGCACTGCTCTTTTGTTTGCCTATGGTTTTGCTTGCTGTTTTTTCTTAGTTTTAATGAAAGCTTATATGTGTGTATATGAAAAAAGAATCATTCTTTAAATTTAGCTGGCAGATTTCTCTCAGACTGTCAAGTCAGCTCTTTGAGCACTGCTGAGCTATTCCTGTTTTGGAAAAGAATGCTCTCAAAAACCTTTATGCCTGTCTTGGCTCATAGGACTGTTATTATAACTGGTTAAAGTAATCAGGACTGCTATATGAAAGTAGAATTTCAAATGCAACAGGAAACCTAGTGTGTGCTTTCTGAGAGTTTTTAAGTGCGTATATCTTTAAACACAGGTAATTTATTTATCTGAGTGGATTTTGAATTGATTATCTTTTTGTTATTAAACACCCAGGTTGCAATGCAGTCGGGTGTTTCCATTCAAACAGTTTTATATGAATGACTTAAATACTTGTTTGTGTTAATCCAGCTGCATCTTGTGCATTTCTTTTGTTTTTTGTAGGTATGTATTGATTATACAGCAAACAAGAATACCTGATATCATGGGTATTGATCCTCAATGATGCAGTTGTGCTGGTTAAGATCAAAGTCAATGAAGTGTACCCATGGGAAGTTGCATTGGTGTAGATTTTCAGTCATCCAGAATATGACAAGTCCGAAGTACTTAAATAGATCACAACCTGATTTATTTTCTTCATTCACCAAAGAAACAATGAAAAATATCTTTGTTTGAATGTATGTCTCCGTAATATTAATTTATTTGTTTATTGGTGGCCCAGATCTCGCAGTGCGCAGAAAATCAACATCTTAATTCACAACTCTTCCTTCTGTTGAGCTGATGGAAGAAATCCTAAATGTAGCACTGAGGGGAGATGAGAATGGAGCGGAATTGTGTAGGAGGCCAATTCCAGGCTAAATATTATTTGGTTTTGTTACAGGTTAGCTCCAGAACTGTTTATCTTGTTTGGGTATGTAAGAACTTCTTGGTGAATGATTGTTATTCTCTATGAGCTTGAGATGACACAGTTTATGGAAATTAAAATTAAGATTAATGCTAAACATCAAAAAATGTTTTTACTAAGCTCTGGATCTGTATTCTCCAGGATCGTGACTCCCCCTCTTATCGGTCGATAATCAAGGCTGGATCGCTTTTCTTTTGATGTGCATGATTGCTTTTGACTATGTTTATTGGTGAATCCAAGTTTGCAAATTTATATTTTGCAGATTAAAGTGTGTGTGTGAAAGAATTTGCAACATTTTGAGTCCTCCCTCCCCCCTACTTTTGCAAACCATGAGAAACAGTCAGTAACAGGTTGGGAAGCAGATTGAGTGAAATCTATATTACAGAATCTATAACACCAAGCAGCTGTGTAGTATATGTGGATACTGAAATTTAAATGAAGCTATTTGCTTTTCATTCAGCTGTATGATTACTCAGCTGTGAATTGCTTCATTTTTATTTCACAGACTGTGGCAAGACTAATCAAACACTGACAAGACTGTTTATTAACAGTGATTTGGTCTGTTAGGTTTAAATTCTAAGTGTAATATGGTCAATTGCAAATAATAATAAACTCCTTGTCCATAAGGCAATATCTTTTCAAATCTTCATGAGCAGTTAATCTGGCTCTCTAAATGCAATGAGCCATCTTAATAAATATTTTTAATGTTTGATTCATGAGGTGACCTGATAAATCTGTTCTCAAAAATGGCGATACTTGTTTTTCTGCCTCAGTATAAATAACACTCTAGCACTGCTACTTGAAATTCACTACAATCTTCATATCATTTGGTAACTTACAGAACTAGAGGCTCTCTTTTCATGAGAGGGTCAAACAGATGGAAAGAGACACTGTCTGATAGAGTAGGATAAGGACAAAGGATTCAGATGCAAACTCTTACATATTCCTAATAGACTCAAAAACTAAGTGTAATTCATATTTACATCATAGTATATAATGTATAAATAATTTTCTGTATTAAATAGATTTTATAGGTTGTCTAAAAAGTTATAGATTACAATTGATGTTAAAACAGTGATAACGTTACATCTGCCACAAAACTAGTACATTCATAGATATAAATATGTCATGTGTCTACGCAGAGTATTGCAGTAAATATGCAAACTATGTTGTAGTACAGTGACTGGAACCAACCATCTTGTTGTGGTGCCCCCATCACATCATTATTTGTTTCACAGCATAATCCAAATGTGACCTTCCACCATAAACACTACAGGTGCAGAAATAGAAAAGAGGGAGAAAAATGAAATCCAGAATCTCCACCGTCTAACAAGTGAGGTCCTGACACATTCCCCAAACCTACAAGAACATCTGAATATTAAAAAAAATAAAATTATTATTTCATTAAACAATAAAATAAAATAATTTAGTTAATTTATTAATCAAAATTATTATTTTTTTATTTCTAAATGAGTAAGTGCTGCATACATTTATCTACTGTTTGTAAGAGACTGAAGCGTGGTTGAGGGATCAAGCCATTTTATTTTAAGAGTAAAGGTGTGGTTGAAATCAAAATACACCAAATTGCACAATATCATGTATATAAGATTATACACTGTATTCATTATGTAAAATATATTTCCAGAAAAAGTTGCACCGCATTTCAATTTTCCTATGTTATTGATTTCTAATATATTTTTTCTCCTTTTTCTTTTCAGTGCCACTTGGTGAGCAAGTTGTTTTTGGTCTTAGAGTTGACTTCTTGCTCATAAGTGAGATGAGGGCAGTTTTTTTTAGAGATATTAAAAGTGAATTATATTTATTATTCCTGAGAACCACTGTCAGATGAAATCATATTACAGAAGCACTGTGAGTCTCAACGTTTTATCTTAACAGAACCTTTCACTGGCTTTGAAAGTCATAAGGCGTTTGCCGTGTCCTATTAGGGATCTTTCCTCTTTTTTAATGCTATGCTTAAAAAAGAAGCTAAGTGTACAAAAATGAAACTAGGTTTGTATTTTATGGGTTTATGTTTTTGTGCCCAAAGACACATAACAATAAATTTTCAAGTGTCAGACGCAAACATTTTCATTCTTATCTATGCTCTTCTCTAATATTAGTCTACAGTAGAGTTTTGCAAGAAGCTGGAACATGGTTGTGATTTATTGTCCAGATTAACTGTTTTTGTATGACAGTAACATTAGCTAATTCCAGGTTAATGCTCATTATATTAACATTTGGATCACATCTTTCATTTTTAATGAAAATGAGTTGTTTTACAACAACTGCATTAAAAACCTCATTACTCTTTTTCTCTTCTTTCTTAGTGTGTTAATGTGCACATCACATAGTCAAACGCCACAATGTACATCAATATTTTGCAACAAAAAGCTTACAGATACACAACATTATGTTTTCTGTTTTGCTCATACCTTTATTGGATGGATTGTAATGTCTGATGAAAAACATGCAGCTAGTTTTTTTTTTTCAAAGCTTGTTGTCTTTTGCTTGTGTCTGTTAATTTATGCAATAACTTTCATGCGCATTTATGAATAATGATTGTTTAATGAGTATATATGCTAAACTTTCAACGTGAGCGTGGCGCAGCATGTTTGGTCCAACCTGTTCTGAAGCTGAAAGTTTTCTGCCGTGTTCGGTTACCATATTCTCTATGTGCCTGATTAAGTTTCATGCTCCATTTTCCCTCGTCCTTTACTTTGAGTTTGCATTGCTTGCTGTCTCATTTTAGTCATTTGGTTAACTGACAAATGGTCCATGGTTTGCTCTTCCACTTCCTAATTTCACCTGGATTAAGGTTCTGACCTCTAAGATGTACAGAGTGAGTGGATGGGTAATGATAAAGAAACTTGGTTTTCTTACAGTGAGCAGACACATGGTGTATCACCACATGTTGAACTGTTGAAAGAAGGCAAGCCAGTGGAGGAAACCTGTTTCTTAGGAACACAACATTTAGTTTGATGTGTTGAGTTGATCTTCATATTGCAATGATGTCTCTCCTATTTGTCAATTGTGAGATGAGTTGTAGAAACGAGTCATATCCATTCATTGAAGCCTTGCCTCACAACCTTCAGAACTTACATGATATGCTGTTAAGCTAGTACGTTCCTGGTTGTAGTGGAGTTTGGCACTGTCTGGTCATTATGTTATGCCATATTGTTCATTAAATTGTTGACAGTTGCCGTTTCTATAAATCCTCTGTATGTCTGTTAAGGACATTTTGTCTTTTGCTTTATTGTTTTTATTCATTAATTTTGAAAGTTATCATAAAAAAGAGTTCAGTTAATGTCGAGTTGGTTTTAGACTAATTTCTTCTCCTGATGGAAAGCTGTTTGTGATGCCAGGATCTTACATTGCTTTCTGAAGACATGGAGATTAAGGTTATTTTCTGGGCAGTTTTAGGATCATCAGCTATTCTACTGCAAAGCATTTCAAAAAATAACAAGTCCTCATCGACATTGTTGTAAAGTAAGAATCATAATAGAAAGAGGAAAAAAAATACTTTTAGAGCAACAGTCATGCTGAACTGGGTCATCAACAACAGTTATCTAAGTTCATCTCTAATAATACCTCCTAGCCGTGGACCCAGGACTGGTTGCCTGTATGATGGTTCAGGCTGCTTGATGAATGAATCTGCCAGGCTTCACTGCGGGGCTAAGAGTGTGCCACCGAGGACAATCATGGTCAGCAAATCAGTTCACGGCTCTCTAGAGAAGTATTCAGTGCTTGCAAACCCATCTACCTTTAGCATGGACAAATCTCTTGTCATCACTCTGTCTCCCCTGCCCGTTGGATGTTCTCCTTTCTATTTTTGCACGAGATTGGTCTGACTGAAGAGACTTCATCTACACAATATCTGAACTGCAGCCCATTCTGCCGAGCAGGATATGGGAATGTCAGTGGAGATTTAATTAACACCTGAAGGCTGTGTAAGCCTTTCACAGCACATGCTGATAACAGCCAGCTTGCATCCAGTTGGAATTTTGAAGCAATTTTCTATGTCTATTAATAGTGTGAAGTGTTTGCCAGGACAGACAGATCAGAGATTCTTTAGCAGAACATTGATTACAACATCAGAGAAGCTGCTATCGCAACCTAGGAAAAAGCTTTCTCAAGCTTAATGGGGCTTTGGCTCGCAGGCAGAAACAACTCACATAATTGCTTCTGATTGTGCTGCAGGGATTCGTTTGACTACTTTTTATTATAAAATGACATGTTCAAAATTTATTGGCTGCCCGCCTTATGCTAACCAGCTACTCCATTTGGCACACTTGCTCCACTGCTTATTAACTCAAATAGTGACAAAGGTAACAATACCCAAAAGAAACCTACTCATTATACCACAGTGTATAGAATACCTGGATTTTAACAAGGCTTCAATATGTCAGACATTGAACCAGATAAGTTACCAAAATTGGAAACTGAAGACTGAAGAAATATTGCCTGGTTATGTGAGTCTCAATTTCAGCTATGACAGTCAGATGGCACGGTCAGAAATTGGCACAAAAAACAGAAATTATAGATCGATCTTGGCTTGTATCAATGCTTTAGATTGCTCCTGGTGGTATAATGACATGGGGTATATTTTCTTGGCACAACTACTCAGTCATAAATCAAGCCAAGTTTATCTGTATACATTTCAACAACAAGGCAATTCTTTTGCATAATAAAACATAACACAATAAACAACCAAAGAACATAATATTTTAATAAAGAGAAATACTGAAAAGTTTCAGTCCAGACTAGAATTAATCCTATCAACCAAAAGCAACTCTAAAGAAATTTGTTTTTAGCTTTGATTTAAATGAACTCAGTTTTTCAGCAGCTTTGCCATTTTCTGGAAGTTTGTTCCAGATTACAGGAGCAGTATCAGTCCCTACACTTCAGCTCAACCAGTTGACGTCTTCTCTGATTAGGATTAACCCCAACAAAACCACAGGACCTGACGGTGTTGGGAATGACTCTGAGCTCATGTCCTGACCAATTTGTCCTTTTAGACATTTTTAATCTGTCCCTGCAGTTTTCTACTCTCCCTGCCTGCCTCAAATCCTCCATCATCAAAATCTGCTATTGTGTTTACTTGATTACTGTCTTTTGGGGCTTTTCTAAATTCAGAAATAAAATATCTACACATTTGTTTAAATATGGGCCAATATCTCATTAGGCTCTTTCTGAAACCCTGGTGAATCTGTGCTGCAAAATTTCTGGGCAGGTCTAAGAGCAAAAGGCCATCCGACCAGCTAATAGAATGGCGTATCTAATGAAGTGGCTGTTCGGTTTATAGCTGTGCTTGCTGATAAAGTTTTTATAAAATTATCCAATTTGTATTAGTAAAAAACAAAGGTGAAAGTAATCCACAATCTCTGGTCATGTCACACCGGCTTAATGTTAACATTACTAATTTAATTGTACATTTTTATTTTGTTATATTTTAACAAATTCCACAAGTGGGTGATTTTATTTAATATCCCAAGTGTGTCTGAGTTCTTGCTGCTACTGTTTCATGGTTTCTTTCACCTTCCTCCTTTCAGCCCTGCCACCAGGAACTGGGAATGGCCATTAGTATAATTTTTTCACAGAGACAGGGTGAATAATATGAGCAATTTCCACAGAAATACCCTCCCTACTTCTGCTTCAGTGACAGTCAGGCTTCACTGACATGAAAGATGCTAATATGGTTTTATTTGCATTGGGAGGCTTGCTGCTTCATCTCTTTTCTGAAGCAAGCTTCTAGAAAATGAACATTTAAATGAATTAAAATTCAGCTCTAAAAAGAAGAGACTCGAATATAGACAGAGGAAAAAGTATTAATTAATTAAAAAAATTAAATGGATGCATGCACCATCTCCAAATACAATACACAAGAAGTCAAACATTCATGGGAGTAGCTTTAGCTGTACAAACTCTTACACTTTTATGTTGCTTGACAGTTTTGCAAATTGGTTGCCTTAAATCTTTTGTTGTAATACAAACATAATGACACAATGGAAAGCAAATAAGTAATAAAATCCCGATAGAATTGTATTTGAAATGTAATCAATTACAAATTTATTGATGGAACCTGACTTAATGTCGTGTTTTGATTGTTGATTCTATGTTGCATTGTGTTTCTGTGTTTGATATGATGTAAAGCACTTTGAAATGCCTTGCTGCTGAAATGTGCTATACAAATAAAATTTGATTGATTGATTGATTGATTGATTGATTGATTGATTGATTGATTGATTGATTGATTGATTGACTGATAATGCAAAGTTAGAATGATTTCTTACACTAATGGCTATTTGATGTTTAACAGTTTAATAGTAGTGAGCATAAATATGGATGTGTGGCCGTTTTTGTTTTCCACAGTGAAGACTGCTGGCAGGGGTAGCAGCTCGAGGGCTTTGTGATGTTTTCACATTAGAATGGTTGTGACAGATCGGCTGCGATTTTCTTTTTCTTTTTGGAAAAATGTAATATTGTTTTTCAGATATTTCCACCCAGAAAGTGCTCAGTGAAAAAATGAGAAATCCTCTCTGAGTCGTTAAGAAGTCATCTGAATGACATCTCAGCTGTTTTGTACTTTTGTATTATTCCATGCATGTGAAAGCACTTGGAAAGAACAATGCTGTAGGCAAGATACCAATCAAATTATTGGACTTTTCTCAGATCTCAACAAAGCATAGAGGTCAGGGGCCAGTTATGTTAGAAAAATTACAATAATGCAGTTGTATGTTGAAAAAGCATATTGGAATACAGTGGAAAGACATTTTATTCCATCTCCAGTGTCATCCTTGGGTCACCAAATTTTTCTAGCAACCAATATAGACACCATGTACATTAAAAACCAGTTGCTTGGGCGCCGAGCTAGTAAAAAAAACACTCCTGTTCTATTGTCCCTACAATAGTTTTAACGTGCAGTTTTCCAAGTTCTAATGCTTTAACAGGAACTCTGTGCTTTGCTCAGATGAGACTAAGGTTGGGCTTTTCAGCAAGAAACAATGCAGTGGATTGATGTAAAACAACTATGAATATGTAGAAAAGAATCGAATGCTTCCTGTTGAGTATGCATGGGTCATAAATAATATGTGAATTAGACCTCTGGTGATCTCTGTCAGACAGTTACAAATGGATCATTATTGGATCTACCAACAAAAAAAAAACATTTTCAAAACGTATAACAAAATCTTTTTAGCCAGACATAAAATCAACCTTCCTCCATGGCTGTGTCAGCTCTCAAACCTAAATCCTATAGAAAACTTGTGCCATGAGCTGAATAGGAGAAAGCGCATGAGTGAATTCATAATCTAGAGAGATTGCACAGATGAATGGTCAAAATCCCTTTCTCTGTGAGTTCAAACTTTTTGAAATTTTCTACAACCAAACAAAGTGTGGAAAATGTGGGTAAAAAATAATGAGAGTATTGTAATAATAATGTAACCTGTGATTTTTTTCAAACATAAATATGTTTGATTGTGTCACAGTTTTTTACCCAGTAAGTGTATAGAAATAAAAAGGAGGATTTTTCTTATTTTATCAATTTGAACGTTTGATGTATATTGAGGCTTTTCACACATCTTGCCACTAAACATAAGGGATGCTACCAAATTTTAAGTGACTTCAAAATCCATGTTGCTGTTGTACAAGGGAATTACAAATTGTTGACACAGTGACAGAAAAGTTGCAGCTCAGCTCCTAAATTTTGTGGTATAAATCTGTATAAACAAACTTTATTCATATTAATCAGGGCATATGCATATTAGACCTCTAATTGTAGTTAGTGCAAAAGGGCAAAATTAACCATATCAGCACTTCAACTCTATCCCTAACAGTTTCTTATTTGCAATGATGTCAGTTTAAATGTAGTTTCTTGCCTAACAGGGAATTACACATGCTAAATCAAGCATCACAAATGAAGGTTCACTGCGCTTGTCAAGATTAGATGGGAATTATTCATGCAATATGAATCTGTTCCCTACAAGATGATGCCATTTCCACTGCTTGATGTGTCTTCACTAATAGATTCAAGCAGTTCTATATTCTGGAAATGACTCAGCTACCAAAAATCTCTTTGTGTACATGCTCAAACTATGAGAAAAGATAGATTTGTTTTTGTTTGCCAAATGTTTGAAATTGTGATGTGTTCCTATACGATTTCTTTCTGTCTGTCCACAGTAAGCTTTGCAGTCAAATTGGCAGCATAATGCCAACAACTGTTATGAGAAATACATCTGGTTCCTTCCCTGTCTGAATATGTTTTTATGGTGTTTCTTGATAAAATAAGCTCTTATTTTAAGTTTTCCAACAGTCTTCCACTTACAATAACTTATGTCTGTTGATTCTAAGTGAAGGTAAGATGCATAGCATGTAATATAATTTTTAAATTGAAAGAGGTTAAAGGATCAAGCTAATTTATTTGTAAGATTGTAAGATGTAAAAACAAATCCGAATTTGCCTGACAGCCATTTGGTTCTTTCACTTTTTCATAAAGATCTGGAGGAGCTCAATCACAGGGTAGGAGATAGTCAAGTTGCAAGCTTGCAGAATAAAATGAACTCCACTTTTGTTATGACTTACTAGTATGTTCAAACATTTGTAGGAATAACTTGACTTACACTTGACACTGCGGTCCTGAAAAGCTAACAATTCCACTTTAGTGGTTCTAATGTAGCTCAGATGTCTTATTCATTTTCATGATGTTTTGGCAGCATCTGAGGCAACCTCACAACTACGACACAAGCAGTTTAAAAAGTCCAGATGAGTGGTGAATGTGAATTGGCCATGCAGAGGGATTCTTGATGGAACTAAAGTATGACCACCATGCACAGTTGTCCTGGTAATGACAGAAAAAGAAAATATGTGAGGGTTGCTAAGGTTTTCTGTGCCAAAGGGAGAACCATGCACTACTTGGCTATTACCTTTAAAGAATTTACCCTCAGCTCACTGTGAGCCAATTTCATGGCTGATATCCCCAGTGTGAGGGAGTACGACAGGTCAATTCTCCCCCAGCAGGAAAGATTTGGACTTGTGGCTTCGGGGGACTCTGACGATAGGTTCACTTCCAGCTCATGGTGTTTCTATTTAAAAAGGTCAGCATCAAAATTGTGCATAATTTAAACTAAACACATGTACATAAATGTAAAGGTTCATTCTTCGGTCCCTGATGTGTGTGTATATTTTCCAAAAGTGCTAAAACATTCTAAAACAAGCTTTTTATGTCTATTTGTACGTAGACAATATTTTTTAACTGCAATAAAATCATAAGTTCTGTGAAGGATTTCATGGGTTGCATTCCTATCTGGATATGCTAATTCTAAGTCACTTTTGATCTATGGTGATGTGATTTTTAGGAATCTGATTGGATGTTTAATTTGCAATAGAAGACATTTTGTATTTCCTGTCAAAACGAAGTCAGTTCAGGAGATAACTGTCCTAAATGAAAAAGCAACACTAAAATCAGAAGGTGAATTAAACCAATCATTTTATGATGGTGACAAATGGCATTCAATATCGAGATGATCACTTTTGTGTACAAAATTGATATGGATGCTATTTTAAATAATGATTTGAGCTGCAGTGTTTGTCTGCTGTCAATGGCAAAATGAAAAATGACTCATCGGTTCTACTTTACAAGATGCACCAACACAATAGAAAGCTATTTTTTATCACTTAATTCGTTCCTGATTCCTTAATTGAAAAACAGTTAAATACATCTGTGTATACAAGGCAAAACATTTGCTTCTCATTGTCAGAATAGACATGAATCACTTTACAATTTATTCATTTAACTGATGAAAATGTTTTAACCTCTACAGTATAATTAGTGAGTAGTGACATTTATATTATTACTTAAAAGCAAATGTTATGGTAAGGATAGCTATTAAATATAACTAACTGTAACTTTGTTAAATAAAGAGTTTAGCCAATCTGTCCATTGGATACAAGATAAAGAAGTAGGACTTTAGACAGTTAAAAATATCGAACTCAACACTGAGTGATTAAGTGAACAAATACCTGAAAGAAAATGTAGTAGACAAGATTTAAGCATAATGTATTAGAAGACTTTAAAAAGCCTGAAGTAGTATTAATATATGGAGCCAGCACAACAATGGCTCTTGTTCCATTGAGATTTGTAGCAAAAATAAAAAATTAATATGTGCAGAAGATTTGGAAAAAGACAAGAAGAAAAGTGACAGATGAAAATAATGGTTATGCCATTGCTATCTTTTTCAATTTGTGAGTTTTCGCTTTTGTACAAGCTTAATGATCTGTTGCATGTATTCATATCATGGTGGTAAATATGTAAAATTACAGCCATTACAGCTAATACTTATTACAAAACAGTGATGGATTTTTTTCTTGTTTGCTTAACTTTTTTATCCTTTAGTCACTTCCTAATGCATTAATCTATTTGTTCTAATGGGTATATACATCAGAATTTTACTCTTTTCACTTTTTCTTTCATGAAATGTCCAGTTTGAATGAGAATACTTCATAAGTTTAAGGAACCCCCAAACCTGTAAATTTTATTCTAGCAGAAGCTCACAGGATTACAAACTCTACTGAATTAAAATAACACATTTCATTTTAAGGGATTTTCTTGATCTAGTTGTAAGACCTTTGTGCATAAAAAATGTTTTCTTCATTTAATTGGTGTTTTTCAAAATTCTTACTTTTCTTCTTCTGCTACTTTGATCTAGTTAAACCTATATCACGACTGAGTCCAGGGGGGCTTCATAGAAACATTGTAAACCGACAAACAAAACTCATAGTTTATGTTTATATTTGGCATATGTTCTACGTTTTGCAGCTTTATTTTTCAGTTGTTCACACATTTATGGTTCACTTAACAAAAGTTAAGTGAACTTTTTGGATTGGAGGAAGGTGTAACACCAGTTTCAACAACCATGGTTAAGCTCCAGAATACTTTATTGTAGGGACCCCTGAAGGGATTTTGCAGTGACTGTCCACACAATCTGTTCATATTTTAACTGTTCTACATGCATCTACCGGATATGTGACTTTTTATTTTCCTGCAGCATGATGGTTCTCTGGTTTCAGGTGGCTGTTAATGTTCAGTTTTGTTTGTTAAATAATATGTCACAATATTTGAATGGCTAAGATGCCTCTTCTGCTCCTTCTCTATTGTTACTACACCATCTGCTTCTGAAGTGTAAACATTGATTGACCAGTCCTCCACTGTCACTTTTGTTCAAACAATAACTTCTTTGGTCTTGACCCAGCTTGTATTTCTTTCTCGTCAAAGGGTGATGAAGTCCTGACAGTCATCAAGATGAAGGCTCAGTGGCCGGCCTGGCAGCCTCTTAATGTGTGAGTAAAATTAGGCCTTGAAAGTAAATTGCTTTTCACTCTATTTCCGGTTTTATAGGTTTTATTAAAATTGCAAGCCTCTTTCTCTCTACCTATCTGACCAGCAGTATTTTGGATATGTTTAGCTTATTTATAACATATCTTTGATTGGAAATATCTAACAACTTGATAAAACAAAGTGATAATGATATATATGCAGATTTTAATCGAGGTGTGTAGCTCAAAAATATATTTGACATCTGGCCTATTTTCAGGTGATTACTTTGAATTGATTTGAGGTCAAAACAAGTATGTTATTTATACTGAATCTGGGTAAACCACAGAACATTTTAGAATGCTACTAAGTGAATTGGTCTTATTATGAAAAACTCTATAACAAGTAAACTTTATAAGTAAAATTGAGGCTGTATGGTTTGTTTTTCCCCCTCAAAAATATCTATAACATCCACTTTTTAAAACTGCAGTTGTTTTCAAAGTTGCCTCCAAAGTTTGCTGATTAGTAAAAACTCAGTAGAGCCTTGAAACTGCCAGCTACGCTGGTTTTCAGGGTGCACGTTAATTTTCTCCCAGGTTCATAGGAGCCATTTAATTTTTTATTCATGAGAAAAACAAAAACCTTTTTTGACTCAGTTTGTGGGGAGAAGTTTGAGAATGCGAGCACAGCGTTGTTTCCTCAACTGCAGGGGGTTCTGTCAGGGCCACGAGATCAGTCTCCAATCTGAAGAAAACAGCCTAATTAGAAAAACCTGGGCTAACAAGTGAGCTATGTGATGTGGTCCATATGCTTTCAATAATAACTTTCCACAGGGACCGTATGCAGCATACAAAAGTGATTGTAGTGTGAGAAAGGTTAGTTAGACACAAGGAAAGGTATGAATATTTTGTGTCTGTAATTAAACGGAGGATTTCTTTCCCCAACAAACGTCAGAGGAACGGGTCAAATTGACACTTTGTTTACCTGAATGAAAAACATGTTAAAAAATTGAGTCGTAAGCAGTTGAGTCCATTACCTTCTTGTCTGTCCTGCATTTAAAATTTCAGTTTCATATTCATATCTGCAATCTCTAAAACTGGACATACTTATGTATATAACAGTGTAAGTAGCACAAATAAATGTATGTTTTTTTTTTTGGGGGGGGGGGGGGGGTTATTAGGGCTGCATATTAAAACATGGGATTTGTGTTAATGTTGGTGAATATGACAATATGTATTGCAATAAATTATGTAACCAAACAGTGTTAAAGTTTAATTGCCCAGCAGTCTGTCTGGAAACAAAAAACCCCCCAAAACAACATTTAATTAGTTACTTCTTAGCAACATGTCTATTAAAAAGGTTACAATGAAACAACTCTTAAATTTTTATGTTTAGCAGACAATCTTAATAATTTACTAAAATGTTTTTTGTCAAATATATAACTGTCATGTAGACACCTGTCATCCATCCATCCATCCATCCATCCATCCATCCATCCATCCATCCATCCATCCATCCATCCATCCATCCATCCATTCATCCATCCATCCACCCATCCCCTTTTTTCTTGACAGCAGAATTCAATCTTGTCCTGAACTTTGTCATAGATTTCTTAATTTGACTCCTTTCAGAAAAAAGCTTTGAATACATTTTGTCTTTTTAGTGCTGCAGAAATTTAACCGACAGCTATAAATCTGACCAAATAGTCGATAAGATCAGTCATCGTCCGAACCATTTGAGTTTTAAATAAATTATCTTTAGCACTGTGACCTGTGCACATTCTTGTGTAGCAGATACAGTGCAGAAATAGCTCCCTTGACTACACAGTTGATTCAAAAATGATCTGGCCAGTTTGTTACTTTTCTTTATCAGTTCTGTGAAAATCAGAAATTTGTCAAAGTGGAGTGATAAACTCAATCTTGAGAAAGCACTGCCTCTGACAACCCACTTTCATTTTTGCCCCATATCTTCTCTCTCATCATAACATTATTCTCCTCTTTTAGTTTCATCACTGAAGCTTTTTTCATTTATCTACCCTCTGTGTGCACCACAGCTTCCTCCGTTTTTAACGATTAAACTAGTTTCCTGACAGCCTGAGTGCCTTCCCGACACTCATGCTGACTCCCTGTTCTCTCCCACTCTGCTATGTCAGGCGTCATCCTAATAACCCAAAGACTGCTTTGGTGTTCCCTGATTTATATGTGGTTAGCCGCTAAAAAGGAGAGGAAGTAAGCTGTCAACAATGCAAAGTAAAGATCTTCTTTGAAGAACAGAACGCAGCCTTAATGAGCAACATTCAATGTTTTGGGGTTGATAGCAGTGGATCCTATCTGTGCAGAGTAGTACATCAAACACTGCTCCACTTTTTGAAAAAAATGAAAAGTTTTCCAGTGAGTGCTATAATTGAAAATTATCATAAAAAAGACAGTTCTTTGGTAATCCTTAAGCCATGGCAAAAATACTTTTAAAATAAAGAATTGTCAATACTAGTGACCTTGTCTGATACTGTATGTTGTCCTCAGAATTAGTCTTTCATTATGCAGTTAATGTTGTCTTTATTAATGATAAAAAGAAAAGATAGCTTTGACATCCTCACAAGAGTTGTCTGTATTTTCACATAGGAATATCATAGTTTCTAATTTCTGTATCAGCACTCTCCACAAAAGTCTAAGCAAGCTTTTGAAGTTATTACATCTTAAAATTAAGAACCATTTTATTTGGGCTCACTTGTCTAATTATCTCACTTATTTGTTACAGACTTGTTTGCTCCAGGGCTTAGTTTTTGTCTACTTTTCTATCATTTATTTTTAAGATTGACATAAAGCTGGAGTGTTCACTAGAGTGGAGTAAAGAAGTGTGTTTCTAGGCAGTAATGCCCATTTCACGTCCTCCAAGACAATCATTAATGGACTATGCAAGGACAGGGCTAAGCTGGTCACGTGGATGTAAATGGGCATGATGAAAGCCAAGGAGTGACTGTCTAATTGTCTATGTTTCAACAAGAAGCTTCCCATTTCTAATTAATCCTGTATTGGCTGGGAAATGTCTTGTAATTAGTTTAGCTGTCAATCATTGAGCAAGACAGATGGCCAAGGATGTGTGTGTGTGTGTGCATTTTGCTCTTGTGCTGGAACAGAACAAAATGGGGTTCATGCGGTCTGGTACAGGGAGCATAAAATATGGCATCTAAATATATGATGTCTTGAAATGTTCCACATTGCAAGAGAGCATTGTTTAGTTTTTTATTTACTGTAATGATCTCAACTTTAATTACTACTGATGTTTCAAAAATGCATACAACGTATAAGTTTAACATTAAATAATAACCACTGAGCTAATTTAATTGATTTAATTGATCAACAGACTTAATGTATGTTGTCTCATGTACCTCTGTTGGTCATTTAGCCTTTTTTACATTTGAGTCAGGTTGTGCTTCTAAAAATTGCTGTTATTTAAGCTGGAATTTTCCTTAATTGCGTTTTTCATTTATCCTTTATGTGAAAAAAGCTGATTTATAAATTATTTAGGCTATGAATACGTCTTATCTGTTTACTTGATTTGTGGGTTTGTGAACTTCTAAAACTCCAGCAGTCTATGTCAGGGAATCTTTATTGTGACAAACATAGGAAATGTGTACCTTTCAAAATGCATTAGGTTTAACTAAATGCATCATTTGGGTTGTTTGGGGCAACCATCTCTCATTAGTTGCTCCAGTGCAGCATAGCCTCAGGATGCATGAGGGACACCACATTTGTTATGCCAATGCCTTTGGAATTATTTCAGCTCTCTGTTGGGATGCAGCTAACAGCTGCTGCTTCTTTTTTCTCCCACTCAAATCCAAAAAACTGCACTGGTTCACTTAGTGCTAACTCTCTTAATCAGGCGTGCTGCCCCCTCGGCTGAATTCTCTGTGGACCGAAGCCGTCACCTTATGTCTTTCCTAACCATGATGGGACCCAGTCCAGACTGGAACGTCGGACTGTCTGCTGAGGACCTGTGTACCAAAGAGTGTGGTTGGGCCCAGAGGGTGGTCCAGGATCTGATCCCATGGGATGCCGGCACTGATAGCGGTGTGTCATATGAGGTCAGTGCAAACATTTGTTTATGTGAATGTTAATTGCAAGAATGATGCATTGCATTGCTGAAAGGGTCTTGCCGTGAACACAAAATGAAAAAAAAAAGTTTTTTTAGTTGTAATTTCTAAAGTTGCAACAAATCAAATATAAGACATAAGTTATTTGAAACAATTACAGATCTCAGATTTTTTTCCAGTCTGCAGTGCAAAAGGCTGCACTTGTTCAGGAACAGCCTGAGCCAATTGACTTAAAAATACAGTCAAAATATTAGCATTTATTACTTAAAGCCTTGGCTATTCACTGTCTGGCAAAAATAAGCAAACAACCTAGAAGATTATACTCACTTTAACAAATAACTATGATCTTTCCTTAATGAAAGGGAACAATTATTTGTTTGTTTTTCAATAATTTCTCGTGATCAAACTTGTGGCTCACCTTAGGTAAAAAGCCATCACTTTGCCTTTCTTTTCAGTCTTTCTCAAACTGTTTTGCACATTTATTTTGCCCTTCTTATAACCTCCCTCCTCTCTCACATCACAAAGTAAGTCTGACTTTGACCTTGTCATTATATCGACCGCTACTTCTTCATCAGTCTGTCTGACCTCATTCAAAGTCAGTTGTTTTGCAAAGGTTTGTTCACTTCTGGTATAAAAAAATAAATTATAGTTTATTCCGCCATCCAGTCTACCCATAACAGCTGTAAGCACTGCTCCTCCTCCCTCACAGAAGTCACTCTGAGGTGCTTTCAGCTGTACTCTCCAGTCAGCACTTACAGATTAGTCTGTAGGTTTTGTGACCACATGTGTGTGCCTCTGGCTGATCCCGTGGGGCTCATAGGCAGACACATGTAACTCCAGCTACCCCATACACACTCACACTACTTTGAGCAGCAGTTTTGGATCTAAAAACCTTTTACGTCCTGATTGTTAAATTCAAATGTTTTATGCCTTTGTGAAACATGTATAATAAAAGGCAAGTGTTCTGAAAACCTGCAGTTAAATATTATAGCTTGACCCACTGATATTGCTTTTTACTGCCAGTACTCAGGCCCCCAGAGGGAGTAATTTGTCCATAAAAGTGATGCAGTCACTTCAACAAGAAACATCTGTATTGTTGCTTTATTCTGTCATTTTCAATCCAGGTGTAAAGGACAAAATAATTGCTAAAACACAGACACAGTTTACGTCTAACTTCAGATTCCATGTTACAGTCACTTACCTCTTAAAACTGTGGATTTGTACCTAACTGCCCCTGTCACCATGTATACCCCCAGTCCACCTTCACTGCTGGTCTGCATTCCTTTGGTCTGCTAAACTATTTTTTTGTGAACATAAAAATCATACATTCCCAGCTTTGAGGAACCTTTCAGGAATACTGCCATAGGCTGAAAGCCAGCTTTTACGGACATTCAGATTTTAGGGTTATATGTTCACTGCTAGGAAAAATCAGTTATGTAACATACAGCCAACAAAACTGGCTGCAGATGCTTGTTAATGTGCCTTAATCCTTCAAAATACAGTTTTGATTTGTGATTGGGAATCATGATCCAGTTTTGTTTGGCTTTTTCAAATGTTGATATAGTTTCATTTTCCAATAGAATAATAAACCCACATACATATCCAAATGGTTTTGGGATAAATAAAACATGCTAACATTAAGCTTCTCAACTGACCTTCCCAAAGCCCTAATTAAAAAAAAAAAAAAGTTTCCAATGATGAAAAGGAAACCAACTGGCAAAGATGCAACTTTCTTAAGGCAAGTTTAATAAAAAATATGTGTGGTAAACCCTTTTCAGATAAAAAAGATCCAAAATAAATAAAAGTGTGTGAACCAGTATTTGTTTTCAGAATTCTAATAAATTAAGAGCACAATTATGTCAATTTTCTTCACCACTTTTAATTGAATAATTGAAACCCTTCCTTTCTTTCACATGTTTGTTGTGAGGGAGATGTTGCAGTTCGTCAAAGGATTGTGGTATCATTAATGTAGTTTTAATTCAGGATGCTCCGACATTCTCAGTTACCATTAAAGAATTATCAAGGCTTTCAGATTGCAGGAGTTATGCTCAGTACTATAAGGTGACATTAACCTCCATCCCAAATATTTTTATATTTTTTCATATTAAATAAAATGTCAACCGTAGCTGCAGCCCCTTTATCGGGGTGACCACAAAACATAGCTGTATCATTCTAGAGAAGTCCTATATCCACAAATGCGTAGTGAAGCAGAGCATTGGGAAGTTGTGGCTATTAAAAAGTGTGGGGACTTTGGCTATCTGGGACAAAGTCATTAAAGGCACAGGCCTGTGACAGAGTAATGAGATCTATCCTTTGTGTCATTACTTTTACTATATCTTTTAATCAGTGGCCACTCACTACCATTTCCCCCATCGTTCTCCTTCTCACTGAACCAAACAAAGCTGCTCTCTTTTTTTTTTCCCCTCTGAGTAGCCTCGGTTGGGGGGTGAGGAATGGGCTGGTCTTATTCCTCCAGACTGCCTCTGGCATTGCTTCTATCAACCCCATGCTGGCAGACCTTTACCGTTGACTAATAAGAGAATCTCCCCTGTAAAGTATGCTGCTCTTCTGCTGCTGCTCTTTGACTTTGAAACTTTTACTTTGGGTGACTTTTGTTAGTGTCACTTTGAAACTCTGTACTTGTTATACTTGTGCAAATGTTTTTTTTATTATTATTATTACTCTCAAAATCCTGACAGTGGGTTATTTTAGAAATCCTTTGTTGCCCATGTAATGTTTTTTTTCCCTTTTTGTTTCAGGCTCCCAACAATCCAACTGCACCCCCGGAAAAAATCCGCCCTCTTACCAGTCTGGATCACCCTCAAAGCCCGTTTTATGATCCTGAGGGAGGTGCCATCACTTCTGTGGCAAGGGTCATAGTGGAGCGTATCGCCAGAAAGGTCTTTTTGCCTTCCCTATAGATATATTTCCTGAAATCTCATGGTTTTTGCCATGATACCAAATAGCAACAGCCCAATTTTCCATCATGAGTTTCTTTATTTTAAACACAGCTTACTTCAGGGGGCAGAATGAACTACTTCACCCCAACCACCTCTTATTCAGATTTTCTTCGTCCTTATGTTTGGCTAGACAGCGTTTTGGACACAGTTTTGTCATGAGTCATGAATTTAGTTTACTCAGGCTTAAAAAATTTTATGGTTGGTCCATCCCACTGTTGCTCATTTCGTAGGTCTAACTATAGAAGTATTGTCAAGACAGAAAAACTACTGTTGAATGTTTTATGATAGAGAGTGTGCATTAGCACTGACATTTTCAACTGAAATTATCAAAACGAAATCAGACTTTCTTGTTGAGCCAAAGTTGATTTAACAGGCAGAAAATTTCAGCATTACAATCTCTGCAGTTTTTTCTTTTTACTATATCACCTCTAAAGAAAGACACTGTAAATCAGTAAAAAAAAGAAATCTTTTGTAAAAACCTTTAGGTTTGTTTTGCATTTGAAAGTTAAAAAACAGAAAAAGAGCAGCATGGTTTGAAAATAAAATGATATCCTCTAGTTTCTAGACTGGCATGGAATCTGCTATCACCTATAAATGCATTTAAATCAATTTTCTCAGATTATGCAGCAGTATTTTAACTCATCCAGTCAACCAGTTTTGTTGGACTAATGTAATGTTAATGTCAGCTTTGTGAGAAAACTCCATTTTATAGGAGTTCTTTGCTGGGCTGCAGTTACTCATCTTTCAGGCAACAAAGAAATGTTGGGTCAGCAATTTTCTTTCTTTTCACTCAAGTTTGTAAGAACCACCAAGTAATAAACTGCATAAAATTAAACAATTTATTGAGCTATAGAAGATGTAGAAGTGATACTTTATGCTTCTTATGTCGACTGACTTGTCTTTGTGTAATTTATGAAGAACTTTAGTTCTTCACTGCACATTTTTAATATCCACTTTCCAACTGAATACATATAGGCTGAAAGTTAAAAAAAAATATTACTATTATAACATGTTCAGCTAAAGCTACTAGCTAGACTTTTTGGTAAATCAGACTCACTTCAGAAATGGTTTCTCATCTATAGAAAATATGCCAGGCTCAGTGTTTTGTGTTTGTAAAATAAATATGATGATATATGAAATCTCAGAACAAGTACATGCCTCTGGAGACAACACAATTCATAAACGACTAATGATCAGAGTTGTTTTGAGTGCATATTTAAATTTTTCTAGTTCTTGTCCCTATGGATTTGCAAAACCTTAATCAGATTCCTCATTCAAACTTTTTTGACATTTGATACTTTTGTCAGTAAAATGCTTTGCTTATAGAAAATAATAGGCAACAATGGAATACATGGAAGTTTTACATGAAAAGAACCAGAGCACCTTCTCAAAAATTGAATGATCGCATGACTGTCAAATATGCAAAAAATAAATAAATAAAAATTAATAATAATAATAAGAAGAAGAAGAAAGATAAATAAATGGCTTGGGGGTATTTAATGTTAAATTGAGATGAAGACATGAAAGTTTGCAAATCATATAGCTGCTCTGCCAGCCTGTTTAAATGGATTGATTTTCTTCAAATTTCTGTACATATTTTCAATATTTTTGGTAAAGTGCCTTGAAAAGACATTTGTTCTGAATTGGTTCTATTAAAATTAACTGAGTACAATTGAATTTAAAATGCATCAGAATCTGTCAATATCTGTTAAAAGTTGCTTTGTGTTTCCTAAGGCCAACTGATCCGCTCAATTCTTGTTCCTCTCGTGATGTCATTGACCAAAATACAAAACAATATGAGCTGTTTCTTCTTTACTGTGGTTTTTAACTATTGTAACATTTTAGAGATCCGGCAGGGAACAATTTATTTACTGTAAACCATCTGTATTTTTACTGTTTGTGCCTATTTCTTTGGAAAATAAATAAATAAACCACTGAATAAAATATTTAAATTTCCTAACATATCTCAGATAATTTAATTGGTTGCCTAAATCTTTTATTATAAAGAATTTAAATTAAAATGCTCACAGGAAAAAAAATAAAATTCTACTTTAATTTGGTTTGTTGTTAATTCATTTTCACCTGAAAATCCAACTGCTTTGCAGAAACTGACACAACAGTTGTTGTCCTCTAGCGGCATCTAGAGGCAGCTGTGGGGACATTACTTTGTAATTTATGGCATCAACACAAATTACACATGCAGAAAGCATTCCTGTTTTTTCAGGAGGGGAGATTTTACAGGTCATCTTATGCATAATAATGTGTAGAGCATTATACATTTCACAGAGCAGTTTGCTTATGTAGTAATATGTTTTTTTACCCCAGGGTGAGCAGTGCAACATTGTTCCGGACAATGTTGATGACATTGTAGCAGACATTGCCCAGGAGGAAAAAGAGGAAGGTATTAATACCTTTTTTCTCTCTCTCTTTTGTTACACCCCTCTGCGTCTCCTCCAAGCACACACTGAAATAAACTTAGTTGTGTTAGACAAATGTGTAAATATGTTTTCTAATTTTTCTGTGTTGCAGATGATACTCCAGAAACCTGTATCTACTCCAACTGGTCTCCATGGTCTGCCTGCAGCTCAGCCACCTGTGAGAAGGGGAAGCGGATGAGGCAGAGGATGCTGAAGGCCCAGCTGGACCTGAGTGTCCCCTGCCCACATACTCAAGATTTTGAGCCGTGTATGGGGCCTGGATGCAGCGATGAAGGTCAGTGTGAATTGTCTAGAAAAATATGCAATGCATACACAATGCACTGTCTTATAATAGTTTTCTGAAAAGTGAGCAACTAAAAAACTGATTTTTTTAGCAGATAAAAGAAAGATACATTTAATATTGCCCACAACATAGAGTTACATCAAATCTTAGCTGTTTTAGAATATTGTTAATATTGATTTATTAAATAATGAAACTCATATATAGATCAATTCAACTCAGTGCATCACATTTTAAATGTTTATTTTGTTCACTTTGATGATTATGGTTCATAGCTGATAAAAACCATAATGTAATTCCTCAGAAAATGTGACTATACGGAAAAACAATTAGGACAAACATTTATTTTAGCCAAAACAGTTGACCTGCTGAAAGTATGTGTTTATGAATCAGTTACTTCAACTGCGCAGCTTGGCATAGATTTTCTGTGGGGTTTAAGTCAGGACTGTTCACTGGCCAATCAAACTCACTCATGGTTTTGGATGAAGGTATTGGAAGTAGGGACAAGGACTGCTAGAAAACAAAATCATATCTATAAAGATTTTCTGCAGATAGAAGTATGGAGTCCAGTAAAATTCCTAGGAGACAGCTGTGCTGACTTTGGATTTGATGAAAAGCATTTTTAAAATAAGTTTTTAATTTCTCTTTTTCACCTACACGGAGTCATTGGCACTTTCAAGGACTGACATTTTGGCTTTGTCCCTGTTCTGTTCAGATGCCTCCACCTGTATGATGTCTGAGTGGATCACATGGTCTCCATGTAGTGTTTCCTGTGGGACAGGCACACGCTCCCGAGAACGTTATGTCAAACAGTTCCCTGACGACGGCTCAGTGTGCACTTTGCCCACACAGGAGAATGAGAACTGTGTGGTTAATGAAGAATGCTGTAAGGTTTTCTTTCCAGCATATCTAAAAATTCTTCAGCACATGGAATGTAATATTTTGTTTTAATGTACACTGTAGACCTAATCTAAAATTTTCACTTTCCCTGTCTTAACCTTCTTAACTTTAGCTCCCAGCAGTTGCCTGGTTACTGAGTGGGGTGAATGGGATGTCTGCAGTGCAACTTGTGGTCTTGGCATGAAGAGGAGAGAACGCATGGTGAAGATGCCTCCTGCAGATGGCTCCATTTGTGGTGCAGAGGTTCTAGAGGTTGAGAAGTGCATGATGCCAGAATGTCGTAAGTTGTAGTACCAAATCTTTCCCAACCTGTTAAACCATAAGCATGCTGAAAACTGTCTCCATTTGGCACCAACGCTTATAACTTAGGGATTAGCCTTTATTTGCAGTTCTTACCAAGATGTATATTGCGCCTTAATGATTTTGTATTTTATTTTTTGTAATAACTAGATACAATACCATGCTTGTTGACTCCGTGGTCTGAGTGGAGTGACTGCAGCGTTACATGCGGGAAGGGTTTGAGAACACGCCAACGTATGCTTAAATCCCCTGTGGAACTTGGAGATTGTACAGAGGAGTTGGAACAGGTGGAGAAATGCATGTTACCAGAGTGTCGTAAGTACCAAACGTCCTCGTTTGAACACCAACACACACTGAACCTATGCATTCACAGTTCATAGTAGCTTATGCAAAATCTGTTGGAAACAAGTTCTGATAACTTTGTGTACACATGTACTTTAATGATGAAGTTGTTCACATTTCTAGTCCATCATCTGCTGCCAAATTATCTTGGAGTTATAGAATTTGCTGGTACATGTTAAAGGTAAGATGAACTAAATGCTCAAGTGCAATAAAAAAAAAAGCTTGAAAGACTTTGTGTATTAAACAAGAAAATATAATGACATTGTATTTGTTTCAGCTGTAACACTGGTACAAATCCAATTGAGTCCAGGTAAAACAGTCTATACATTTTCAAAAAAATTGCAGCTTGTGAAAAATGTTTGCAGAGCAAGAAATGCAGAACAAAGAGTAATATCTTTTTTAGGGTGTAAGATGCTGTAAACTTGTGTTCTTGAAATTTTGCAGAGAAAAAACACCAAAAAGAGAAAAAGAGTTACTTTTAAAGGAGATTTAGCTGGGATACTTTAAACAGACAAGTGATTTACATGGGATATTTGACATAATTTCAAAATATATTTGTAAGACACTGCAATCATTGCTGCAGTATTACTTCATAGGACGCAACACCGAAAATGTGGGTTCTGCTGCATTCATTTCAAATTTGTAAATTGAGATTTGAAAAAGTAGTTTGAGCTTCTGTGTGTGTTAATTTCTTACACATTTTAAAAAGGACATTACACATATATGTGTATACTGCTCAAAGCGGTTTTAGCAGAGGATAGTATTGCAGTCTAAAGCATGTAAAAAATGTTGTGCAAATTGTGCCAGTTTGTTAAATTTATTTTGCTTTTTAAATAAAAAATTATATATATAATTTCTATGATGATGGCATTGGAGAGCTAACTTCAAATATGTATTGATCTCGAGATCAGTACATCAGAACAGCATCTTAAAGATCTCCACACCCCATGCTTCCTTCCTCTCATTTTGCTGTGCTTATGTCTTTATCTTTAGCCATAGACTGCATCATGTCAGATTGGACTGAGTGGTCAGAATGCAACAAGTCCTGTGGTAAAGGTCACACTATCCGGACTCGCATAGTCACCATGGAGCCCCAGTTTGGTGGAGACTCCTGTACTGAAACAATCCAGAGGAAGAAGTGTAAAATTAGGAAGTGCAGTCGAGGACAAGCCAACAGTGACGAGAAGAGACGACGCAAGGAGCAGCGTGAAAAACAGAGGAGCAAACAGGGTAGAGTTGAGAGTGCCGTTGAGCATCCAGGTTGGCATTTGACCTCTAGTTGTTGCAATACAATAGAAGTATTTTTAAGAATGATAATTTGTGTGAACTACTGTTCCTTCTTTTCTGGATTTCTACCTTTAGGTTGCAGAATGAGGCCCTGGTCCAGCTGGACAGAATGCACCAAGCTCTGTGGTGGAGGTATACAGGAACGACTTATGACTGTGAAGCAGAAGTTTAAGACTACCCAGCTGTCCAGTTGCAAGGACAGAAAAGAGATCAGGGCATGTAATGTCCAACCCTGCTAAGATGTATCAATGGGAGGAAGGCTGAAACAGGAAGAGACGCGGTCTGAGAAGAAGAAGACAGAGCACACTGTCGCACAATGATCCAATGCACTCTGTTTAGGGCTGAAACAACAACTTTCTTGAATCTGTACGTGTGAATCCAGAGCTCAGGTCATTTGTTATTAAGAGAAAATGAACTTTATGATCTCTCTGGAAATCTGTTGATTCAACTTTGTTCAATCTGCTGTGCTTCAAAAACTAGCTCTGATACATATATATATCTCTTTTGCAGCATTACTGTAAACTTATTGTGGTATATATATGTTGAGAAAATGATTATAAAATTACTTGTTGATAAGAATAAAAAAAAAAAACTGCTTTAACCTGTGGTATCCCAAAATAATTAAGTAGATGATGAAGCACAGGTGTCCAGCCATTCCAGTGATTTTTATGCACTTTTAGTTGTTCAGTGCTTTTTAGGACCCATGAAGCCATGTTGACTTTTTATTTTTACCCAGCTTGATGGTTGTTCTTTTAGATGCATCATGATTGAAGACTGTATAATTTGGAACATCTTTAGAGTATGTATCGTTTTGCAGTGTATTTTTTATAACAATGTGTCAAGATTCTTACCAAAGTGTTGTGTAGGTGTTTTCTAGTTGTGTGTCCCCCTTTTTTCCATTATTTCTGTTCTGCTAACATATTAATATTTTGGAATAATATTACCTTTACAATAAAATTAAATGTGACAACTTGTCACATGGATCTGTCTTTTTGTTCACACGTTTAAGATGTATTGCATGTTCTGTTTTTTTTTTTCTTTTTCTTTGTGCTTGTGCTGCCACTAGATGGTGACAGGAGGCCTATTACCTTCTTTCATTAAAACATTCCTGGGTTAGCAAAAAACAATGTGAAGTTATGTTAAATATTTACACAATACATACTTCCCTTCAACTGTACATACCCCTTTAAAAATTATATGTTTTTGATACATACAAATAAAAAAATATATAATTATATTGCCCCATAACCTAATAATAAAACTAAGCAAGAAATATATCTGTTAGGAAGAAATAATAAAGTTTACACAAGACTAAGAGTCTGTGAAGCTTTGATTTGATTTCTGCATTCAGATATCTTAGGAAGACGTCTGTCAGCATATCACATCATAACTTCACAATATTTCCCCCAATATTGGTGAATATTGAACAAATGTTTGTCCAAAGAAAATTTGGAAAATATTCTTTGGGCATATTTTTCTCATACTGCGACTGCATCTTTTCTCATGTTGGTGTTTTTTATGCCAGACACACTTTTGAGATGTGGTAAAAAAAACAAAAAAAACAACAACAAACAAACAAAAACTTCCCCAGTTAATTTACTTTGGCTGTGAGACATTCAACATATTTAAGAATATTTTTTCAGCCTCTTAGCAAAGTATCTGACCAGTTTCTATCTTATCTTTTCAGTAATTAAAACAAAAACTTCAACCTCAAAATTTAAAACCTCAACACAGTCCACGCCTCCAGGAAGCAATCATTTCTCACAGCTGAGTCCAGACCCTCTGTACAAAGCAAAGTTTTGATTTTACCAGGCTACAATTTAACAATCCAGTGGAATTATTTGTAGCCCTGAGCCTCTGTAACTTTTCTGCTTATTACAAATGTGGAAAATGCTTGAGAATTTGATCTACTAAAATATATTTCTAATAATTACTACTCCATATGCATTTAAAAAAAATCTATATCATATGTTCCTACAAGTTTTTAAGTAATTTATGAAGATTTTCTTTTGGATTTTTATAGTTTTAATACCTCTGCAGATCCAACAAAATCAACTGTATTATTAATACATTTTTATGTGGAGATTGATCTTAACCAAAACATAGGTAAAGAAATATAAAACATATTTTAGACAGCTAAATTTTACAAAGGACTGTGGCAGAATGTGAGGACTTCTCAAAGCTATTTTTCTCTTAAAAGTAAAATGCATTTTCAACCAGAAATGGTAAGTTATTTATTTATTTATTTATAAATGTGTTCTCTGGACATATTCTGCCCTACTCTCTTTTTGAAGGGCAGAATATGTGAAGTGAAGGGTGAGAGTATCAGGCTTTCCTCATGTTGCAGCCCCAGGGACAGGGGTTAAAAAAATGCATATCACAATCCCTTTCCTGTTTCCATGCCAACACAACCACACATGGGGAAAGCCTACACACTTCACAAGCAATGGAGACATGGCAAAGGGAACCATTACAAGCATGACTGAGATGTTAAAGAACTGCCTAAGAGAGTACAGTAATATTGTAATACAGTAATAATAACAGTATGAGGAGAGCTGAATAGGTTAAGAAAATAAGAAAATGAATCGTATCATTTTTAGATTTTGAGAGAATTTGAAACTCCTTAAGCTCTACTAAGTTGCTCTGTGGAGGTGCCTGGTCATCTGACCCATTTGTTGCTCTAATATGTGGCTTAAAAACCAACTCAAACAAATACAGTGATTATGTAATGAGTCCCTCCACAATACTGTGATATTATACTGAGTTTCCTCTGTCTGTGAACACATTCATTAATATTTATATACTGGGTACAGACCACAGTGCTAACCCAAATTCTGATCCTATTTCTATTTTAGCTTTTTTTTTTTTTTTTTACCTAGGTCGTCTTAAACAAGATAATGTGGCCCACAATGAGTTAGCATCATATGCCACAGTTGCGTATTTTGGCATTCGTTGGAAAAATCAAAGATTTTTTTTTTTTTTGCTGCCAGAGTTTGGTAAAGCAACCGTGATCCAAGTTATTATACCATTATGTCTGTGAGTAGTTGAGTAATCATTCAATTGGTCACACTTTTTCTTATGTTGCTTGTCTAAAAGCATGTCTTGCATAGATCTAAATTCTCATTTGGTGGAGAATCCTGTCATGTCTCGAAGTGTTACCTTTGATATTTTGTGTTGTACGTCCAGGTTTGGTGTTCAACTGCATTTGGATGGGGCATGTGATATTTGCTAAGATGTTACCTCGTTTTTTTTCATAATTAATGATCTGGAGATGAAAGTTTCCTACTCAATGCACAGTCTATGAATACCCTAAGTGGCCACATAATCATTAACTGAAATAATCAGAAAGTAGGTCAGGATGTATCACACGGAGCATTCAACACCCCATGGTGAGTTGAATTTTCATCAGATTGCATAACATGTGATTTAGTAATGTTATTGTCGGGTCACTGCTTAAAGATTTCAGTTGAACTTCTGTCGATTTTGAAGCAGCAAAGTGTATGTGTGGTATTTAAGATATATCAAAATTGTGAGTGATTTTTTTTTTTCCATATAAAAAAAAATTCCTGAGAGCCCAGCTTACTTGCATATCAAGTTGTGCATGCTGCAGTGTCAGATGCCACTGAAAGGCAAGGCAGATCTGCTGCAGTGGTATTACCTGGAGCAAAAACCATAAAAACTAAACCTTTGTTTGTGTTGGAGTGTACGTAATTTCTTTCATTTAATTTATTTATAAGTTTTAATAATACGTACGATTATCAATATAGTCATTTTCACAGACGAAATCACAAAGTCCTTCTGAGACAGACAATGATATAGAGCATACCAAATTTGGACAGATTTTGTGAAACTTCTCTGTTTCACAAAATCTAAATGAAAAAAAAGGTAATCCTAAATGAAGCAGAAGCACAGGTACAGCAATGGTTTTTGTTTCACATCCTTGCATGAACATATAGGAAATATTGGATTTCATAAATCTATAAACCTTGAGTTTATAAAATCAAGAAGATGGCAATCCCTGCAACGTCTCTTTTTCACAAATGTACCTCTGGTACAATTGAAATACTGTCAATTTATGACCTGCTAAGACTTAAAGCAAGAAGACTGTCTCAGTTTGCATCAGAGTAGACTTCAACATTTTTCATTTTGTAAACAATTACAGTCAGTGAGGCAGAGTCGGGGTTTTGATATGTGAAGTTTGCAGCTTGGAGACTGGTAATAATCTCCCACAGGGTACGGATCATTATCTCAACCTAATGCATCCTTAATTTTAAAATGACAATGGCTATTCTGCCCAATGTCCCAGCTCTCTCCCATGTCCCCCACAAATCTTCTTTGCTGTCTCCCATTTGCTATAGTCACATAGTCGCAAAAAAATAAAAACAATTGCGAGTATGGTAGAAGACACACAAAACATGACAGAAATATGATTTTTTTTGAGAGAGACATTGAAAACATTAAGTTTACTGATTCAAACATTCAATTCTCTGCTACTGTAATTGCATTTAGAGAAATATTTGTTTCACAAAGAAAAAAAAGGACCATCATCATATGTAATGCATTGCAGTGAGAGGTGATTTCTCATTCCTGGTGTTAAGAAAAATCTCTGCCATCAAGTGAGGTAGAGTAATTCCATAACTTCCGTGAGATTAACCTTCCATTTATAAACTGTAACTATTTTTAAATCAAAAAATAAACAATGCCAGTTGTTTCCTTTAAATGAAAAGCTCAAGTTGAGATCAGTCAATGTCAAACTTTAGAATTAATGACCTAATCTAACACTACAAGTCAAAACAAATTAAACTGCAGTTAACGTTTTAAAAAATTATGTCCCCATTTGTTGTAAAACAATTTCTAGAAATAAAAATGTTAATTTCAGCCATCAATATATAAAAAGAGAATTTTCAAAATACACTATGCATATTTTGTTTCATTTCTAAAAATAAAAAAAAGTCTATTTCCTTTTGAATAAACTTTGTATATAACTTTGTAATATACAATAGTGTCTCTAATTAAACAGACTTAATTTGTTTTGATTTTGACCCAAGCACACTTTCAGATCTAGTAGTCTGCGTTTTCATTGGTGGGTACATATGCAGTATTTTTCTGCAACTTCATGCTGGGAAAGCTTGAACCTTGTGATGTCAGCAGAGATGTTGATTTCTTCCTTCCATCCAGATTGCTCTGGGTCACAATGACTCAGAGGGAGACACAGAAAACCACCACCAGACCATCCATTTGTTCTCATATATTTTCTCATTTCTGTCAGCCAGCAAATTAGAACATAAAATCTGGTAATTAAGGAAAAACCATGAGACAAGAAAGTACAGCAAATAAAACACCAAATCATTAAACTGAATCAACTGATAGTGTTCTTTTTTCACTCTCTTTTTTGAAATATTGAGCTCACCTGGGACTAAGCCTCTGAAAGGGGATTTGTGTCTCTTTCTCTGTCTGATTAGTAGAGGGTTTCACAGTTTGGATTAACTGTTCTAATCATTTTTTTTAAACCAAAACACAATGAATCTATTGTTTGGAGGTTGCTAAAATAAACATTCCTGATATGCTCTGGACTGAACCTGAAATCATGTGAATGTCAAATTTCAACATCGATCATATTGAGTAAAAGGAGCTCTTTCTTTTTAACCTAATTTTTACTAGGTGTTAATCACAAAACAATATGTAAATAATGTTGTCCCAAAAAGAGGAATTATTGCTTTGTAACACTCAACTAAAATGCTAAGTAAAAGGTGGAGGATGAGGAAAACTAAAGCTACTAAAAGGCAAACAGTAAGAATATACTAGTAAAAGAATAGGATCAATAAAATAATTCAAGGATGTCATAGTTAAATATGAACTGTAAATTTGGAAAAATTAGGTTTATTTAAAAGGAATTTGTGAATGAGGTCTAATTTATATTGAGTTATCTATATGGCTAGCCTGGGATAGAGTTAATGGATATGCCGACAGAAGACTACATATATTCTGGATCCAGAAAAGTCCTCCCTTCACCAGCAAAGTCGAATAAATGTACATGCTGTGTCCCCAATGGTGGCCTCGGGTTGCAAAAGAGAACAACTTCCTTCAGTGGCTCCTCTTTGCTAACACAATAACATTTTCATGCAATGAATTCCTTCCTTCTTAAACTGAAGGTTGATTGAAACAATTCATTATGGGATTAATAGTTCCTATGCCAACCTTCTTGCTCCTTGTATCCATGTAGGCCAATATGAATAATAACTTTTCCAAATATCTTAAACTGTTCTGTTGACTTTCACTAATGAGAAAATATAGGATGATCTTACTAAGTACTACAAACACCTACATCTACATTTTTTTGTGGATTGAACTGGGTGGGAGTCAATTATAGGATGAATATAAATATTTAATAAAAGAAAAAAATGTGATGTGTGTGTGTGTGTGTAAGAATTGTGTTTTGTTAAAAAACACAGAAGCATGTTGAAAAATCAAAAAATAATTTGTAACATACCATATTACGTCCATTAAAACTACAAGTTGTTATTCTCTGTGTGTTCCCAGAGTGCACATAGTATAAAGATTTATCCAGAAGAGTTCCTGGTCTTAAATTAAATCCATCAGAATGAAGCCTTTGGGAAGCTACATTAGCTATCAATAGATTCTAATGTTCATTTGGTCTCTACAGATTTTTAAACCATAGATAGATGAAAAGGGTTCTGGTAAATTACAGTGTAGCATAGTTTATATGACAAGTTGCACAAAGGCTCCATGCAGAGTGTTTGTGTAGTAGAGAATATAGGAGATGTCATAGCATCACTGGAGAAAAGCAAATGACATTCATAAAATATATTTTATATATTCACATTTTTAAACACTGTGCAGGTTCATTTAGCCACTGCTTATACTACAAATTAACACAACATGCATCAGTTCAAAAACTTTATTTCTTAAATTCATAACAATTGCACCTAATTTACCAAAATGAAAGCTGCTCAAGACACCTTTAGCTACATTTGAACGCCTACCAGCTCCATGATCAAACAGGTTCCATTTAGTTACTAAAAGTATGAGGAGCAAAACAGATTATCTGCAAATCAATGAAGAGAGCCACATGGAAGAATTACCTAAGCTAATGGCTCCCAGAGATGTCCCAAAGCATGTAATGGCTCCTACAAATGTTTGCTCACACCATTGAAACCCCCTTGCTACATTGTGCTCACTCTGACTCTCCTCCAGTATCCTCTCCCTTCTAGAGAAATTCTTTATCACAACCAATACAATTGCTGTTTTTGTCAATCCCATTTATTTATCCTGAAATGACTTTAGTGTTATTCCCCCTGACCAAATGGGCTTTGTACTCCATGGTTTGGTTATCTCTATACAATGTAGACGAGAAGAGCATGTGGGAAGTGTGAGGATAGCTTACAGTGTGAGTAGGCAGTGAAAAAAAAATCTAGGTCTGTATGTACATAATCAAACTCAGTCACTTCCTTTAGCTATGACCAATTTAATCCGTCCACATGTTAACCAAGTGCCAGACCTCACTATGATCGTATTTTATTTAATGTCACATCTAGTGAGTGTTTTGCAAAGCAGACATAGCATTATATAATATTATAAACCCACAAGGACATATTCTCTTATATGAATCCCAGGAAAAGTAATTATTATAAACAATTATTTTGAATTTATTGCAACTACCGAACAAAAAAGTTCTAAGTTTCCAGATTGCAATAATAATAGTGTGGAAAAACAAATGACAGCTTGTTGCAGGACTGAACAATTTAGTCATACAATTTGGGATAACCCAGCATGTGCTTTACTGGTGAAAAAAAAGAAAAAATCATATTTATTCCAGCATTCATTCAACTTCAGCAAATTTGGCTTCTTTGTTTTTCTTTTGCTCCATCTGCCACATTTGATGATTTGGGAACTGTATATCTTTTTAACAGCATAAGACAAAATTCTTACACAACCAATCCAGTAATATGATTTAAATATACAACAAATGATTACAAACTAAGCCTTCTTTCCTTGCTTTCTGCCTGAAGCCTCCATTATGCCGGCAGAAACTAACCCACTAAAGCAGCCAGAACTCAGAGGGACCAGGACAGGGAGGGCACATTACCGCCAAACCCTGGGAGACCGAGAGGTATGGAGTCCTGTCCAGCCCAAGGTCACCCCAATACATCCCTGGGAGCCATAGGCTCCTGCGTAGTCCTGTTTATCTTTCATAATAGACTTTACTTAAAGGATCTTTATTTAAAAATCTGTATTTCGGATAGATATGTTAATACTTCTGCTTAAGAGAAAGACATGAACACCCCTTCCACCTCTTCACTTGTTGTTTGAATGTCTTAGTGTTTCTGGGATAAGTGACTTGGGAATACAAACTCATTAGCAAGCCTCAGTAAATCTGGCACTGCAACACATCTATCCACCCCCAGCACCTAATCAAACAGAGACAATACATCAAATGTCTTTAGAACAAATTGATCGATTGGGTATCGCTATGCCAGTTCTAGTGCGCTAAATGATGCAGGCTGACACAAATCAGAGCTTGAAGACTTTTGCTAAACAACAAAGCATAAAGATATATCCTTTTTAAAATGATCTATCCCAGTTTTTCTTGCTCTGGATTTCCATTGTCTTGGACTAATCTTGGTATGATAATGAGGATGTGCAGCTGTAAATGAAGCATGAGCAGGGACATAATAGAACTGGAGACTACAGTGCCAGATCTGTGAGGTTTCAGCAGACTATGTGGAATAATTAATTTGCAATAGAAGATCTTGAGCACACCAACAGCATGAGTTGAAGCTCAAACAACAGACATCTACTGAGTTTCAAAAGAAAGCTTTTGATGCTGTTGCCTAGAAGTCTTTCCAAGTTTTAAAACAACCTCCAGATGTGGCTTCTGGAAATTCTCAAAACAATAAAAAAACATCCACAAAATGGATTCTGACATGTTTTATATTAATTTTTTTTATAGCTTTTATATTATGTGGTATTAAAACAGCTTAATAATGCTGACATAAGGTGGCATAATTAGATGATAAATAGTGGAAGTTATTTTTTTTTTCCTTATTAGGAGATAGAGTTGTGTCAAGTCCTATTTGCATTTTAGCAGGTTCTGCTGCCCTTGTGACTAACCCTGTTATCACATGATAACATTGTGCTTCTCAGCCATACCCCAAACGCATAATTTCTTAATTAGCTTACTTCAGTGTTGCTAAGCAATTTCAACTGCACCAGCAGGAAAAGAAGCTGTGAAAGCAATCATTTTAATCACAGAAATTTTTTTTTTCACTATTTGGTTCCAATGGCTGTCAACAAGGTAATTTGAGTGAAGTGTTTGTGAAGCATGCTGCTTTAGGAGGGACTTATTCTGTGTTTCTAAACTGACATTTAAAACGTTTTCAGACTCACAATGAGTATGCATAGCTATGTAGAAATAGAAAGCAGAATAAACACAGATTAGCTTGAAGCCCAAGTGAAAGGTGGATGAAACAGATTTCCACCCTGGAAGAATCCGTACTCCCATCAGGACTGCCCTCCCACTTGGTTTGTAGAGTGGGAAGCAAGTAGTCAGTCTCGACTCATGCCATTTTTAGCTTGTTCTGCACCGGTGCCACCATGATTCGACACTTGGTGAGCAGAATAGTGATCAATCCCTCCACCTAGAAATGGAAACGGACACCCATAGCCAGAGATATTAGAGCTATGGAGGAACTCGCTGCACTGTTACTATGGCAACAAGCCATGTGGGGAGGGGTGGGGGATGGCAGTGAGGAGGGTGTCAATGTTGGCTCTCTGAGATTGGTTGCTGGTTTGTTTGGTGCAATGGTTCAGCCTAGCTTTTTGTGCACCTTGAACTAGCTGAGGCTTCTTGGATTTATGATGCAAAAACAGCAAAGACTGCAGATGTGAGTCAGTGAAGCCCAGAATAATTGCTTAAAGCCATGAAAAACAATAACAAAAAAAAGCCTTTTTTATATTCAGTGACATAATAACTATGTTAAAATGTTCCATAATGGAAGCATTCTGCTCATTTTTAAACTCAGAAATGCTTTCATTGTTTAGCGTCTTCACTTATATGTAATATGTGCGTTAAAACATTCAATTAGTCTTAGTTGGTTAATTTTATAATCTTTTTTAATCAAGAAAAATCATACAGAATACAGGAATATTGCATTGCTATAGTATTAATATTTTAAGTATTTATCAATCTATTACATGGTTTTTCCACTTATGTGTATTTGGGAGAGCAGTCAGTCAGTGGAGCTTGTCTGAGTCCCTCAGTGTTCTGACCTCTGAGGATATACATGCAACATTTACACACAGCCTCACCCAGTCTCTCTGATAAATTATTACTGAAATGCTTTCACAAACACATCATCTCACTGTGTCCCTGAGCGACTATACTGTAAGCTCAATATCGTCAGAGTCCAGAAAATATGCATTATACAGAACATGTAAGCGGACACCTTAAAACAAAGACATAAAACCATGTACACACACATTCCAAACTTTTGCCCCACCCCTGCTCCCAAGAGCCTTTTTCCAGCCGTCTTTTTCTCACAAAGATGTTCTGATGCTCTGAACACGTCTGAGACTATCACACAGGAATAAATCTTTCACATCACCCCTGGAGTAAACAGCTCACTCAGCTGCACACTTCAGGACACAATCAACATCATCATTATGGGTGTTTCACAACTGTGCTTCCTCACTCACTAATGACAAGGTGCATCTAAGAAGTGTACCAGCTTCTATTTATTGCAAACATTTTGAACTTTTACTTTTGCATGGGACAAAAAAAAAGTTATTTCATTGTAAAACCAGAATGAGAAGGCAGCAAGAAATTGTGATCTAAAGACTGAAAAACTTTCTTACTTACTGTATAAATGCTGGATTAGTATGCATTCTTGTTTCCTAATTGGCACCAGTGGTCACCAGTTGGAGCAGGAACCACTGTGTGGGTGTGCTTGTATTCATCTTCCTCTCCTCTAATCTGAAGGCTTTGTCTGGGAGCGTTCTCCCTTGAGTCTCACCAGGATTAGCAGGTCTCTAACCTCTCTCTGGGATGTTCCCTCCCAAGGGGAGCACAGTGTCTAGCTGAGCAACACCTCTTGTTCCTGCATCGGCTTTCAATCTGCCACTCATGAAAGAGTGGAGATGATGGACGGGCAGATGAGGCTCCCTCACTCCCTGAGTAATATTGCTCTATGCTCCAGCTCTGGAAATAACACATCAACTGTCTTACAGTGCTGCATACTTTAGATAATTTTTTATTGCATCTGGATGTTCTTTTCCTCTACAATAAATCTCAAAGATAATTAACCCATGATTGGTGGGTGACCTCTGTTTCACTTACATTTATGTCAAGCTTGTACACTGGCTCATACCTTATAACTTCGCTGCTCTTCTATTTATAATTTAACAAACTCGTAATTGCATTTATAGTTTGGTTGTTAATTAGTATGAAATGTATGAGTTGTGATTAGTTCCATAATAAAGCCACACTATTTGATTCCAGTTGCGTTGCTTCCAGAATTGTTTTTGATACCTTAACTTTAATTCTCGTATACAACCTACTTCAATTCACATAAACAGAATGTAAATACAGCTGTTTCAGAAGAGTTGATGGATACTTTAATCATGTGTCAAATTAAGTAGGGTACACAAATTAAGCCTAATTATTATTTTACTACAGGCAATGCATTTAAAAACAAGAGCTAAGAGGTAGGTAAAAATAAGATTATAATTGTCATGTAATCAAGTCTTAAGAGGACATTTTTATTTTATGCATCCAATAATGCTGGTATGACTTGATTTTTACAAGTTGATTCCAATTTTCTTTTTTAGATCTGTCTCTTTTAAATGTTCACAAACAAAAATAAAATTTACTTATAAGGAAAAAAAATGTCTATGTAGGCTATCAGCTTGTTTAAACAAAATCTCGCAATTTATCCTGACACTGATGTCAACAATGTTGTAATAGCTGGGAAAATCCCCAAGGTCGCTCTGATTTCACAAATATATAATACACACAAACTTATTTTAGTTGTACAAACTTAGCTAATTTAATTGATGATTTTTGATCCACTCTTTCTGTCTTTTATGTTAATTTAATCAGATAGTTGTAGGTGCTTGATGTCTTGTCTAAATGTCACAAAAAATATATTTTTTACCAGAAAAATTTCACAGTAAACCCGACAAAAGTGACTACATGTTTTTATAAAATAAATACAGGCGTCACGCTGCAGAAACGCATGTTGCATTATGTATTTCCTTTTGCAATATGTATAAATCAAAAACTTGGCATTGATTTTTTGTAATACAGATATGGGTCTGAGTTTTGGATGGAGACCATCACTATTGGAATAGATTCCATACATTTAATTAAAAGGTTGCATTAATTAACCCCCGTCAAACAACAGGAAACAGATGGATGAATTATGTTGACAAAATCATAATTTTAACCAAAAGTCAGTCCAAAAGTCCAAATCCTCCTCAAATGTCTTCAGAATATGGTTGGCGTGTTTGATTTGTTAGAAGTAAGGGTAGGCTTAGAGCTTCATAACACTAGGTCTGACAGCTGGGAGTTGCAACTGAGCCAACATAGATTATTACCTGCAGCTATTGGCACTGAAAGATGCAGAAAAAAAATAATCCATTCCACTTCTGTTTGCCACTCGAGAATGCTCTGTACCTCTGTGGCTAATTTCAACATTGTTTAAATATTATTTTTTCCCATTCAGGATAAAGAACATTCAATTTCCATGTCCAGGATGAAATTAAGTTAATTTTTAAAACAGATGCTATTGTCCTTGAAATTGTTTGCCTGCTTTTTTAATTAGAAGATTTTAAATTTTGACTGATGGAGAAAGACATGTAACAATGTTGTTGCTGATTTAGGATTGCAAACATCTTATATTTGGACAAATAATGAAACACACTTCTGGGTGTGTTTTGGTGCGGGATCTGGTTTTGCATTAATCATTTTTTTCTAAGCAGTTTACAACTACACACTGCTTACGCTTAGCAAGGACAGATTTGTTGCTTTCTGTTTAAAATTATCAGTAAAGTTCTTTTTTCAAAAGATTCCATTAATTGAAGATAAAACTGTAAAGATATTCTGCAAATCTCTAAACACTGCTTGTTGTCATAACTCCATTTAATCTAAAGGGCTAAGTGGCCCCTGCTCAGCAATGTTCTGTACCACTTTACCAAGATAATTAATTTCAAAGGAAAGAAATAAAGACTGCACGTTGAAAATAAACCGTTATGTAAACTGACTCCTTTACTGCTTGTTAAAACATGTCCCCTGTTCCCTTCGCAGTGGGATTATATTCTAATTCGATCCCTGTGGACAGCAACTGCAAATAAAAAGATTTAGTTTTAGTTTTGCTTGTTGCCTGCCATTCTTAAATGGATATTTGTATATTTTTTTTCATAAAGTCACTGCTATTTTGCATTTGCATGTGAACATGCAATTTAAAGTGATTTTTGGTAGGGAGAGTGTGGTTCAGAGGATCAAATGCTCTCTCTTGTTTACCTTGCCTCTAAATCTTTTCCCTCGGGTGTGCGCACCTGATCCCAATCATCTGGCTCCTCTGTGACCTGCAACACCTGCCACACACACTGTCCCTCACTGACTCATTATGTTAACTGTACTTACGTCCATGTCTTTCCACAGGGATATATCACACCTTTTAAGTTGTCTTGGTGTCTCTGTCATCTTAATTGGCTTACATAATTAACCACTAAAGTCAAAGCATTTTTTTCCATTGTATTCTTCTGTGGATGTACTTGACTTCGTCTGTTTAACTTTGCCAGCAGTTTTTCAGATGTCACGTCTTGCTGCATCACAGTGTTCTGCAAATAGTGTATGAGTGCTAACCTGTTACAACTACAATATAATTTGGGAATATATATGTTAAAATGCAACGTGGCAATTTAGTCACATAAAATGATTGAATGTAAAGTGCCAAAGTATTTAAATGTCAGTTCTTGCATTTAAAGACTTTGACATTTATGGATGATAAAAGAGGAACAAATGTAAGCGTTAAACATAAAAAAAAAAACATTTCAAATGAGTATATTAACATGATAATCAAAGCAAAAGTTGATAACTGAAGTAACTTGCACTTTCAAAAACAGTCAACTAAAATTAGCCCATACAAGTTCATGCAAACAAAAAGTATGCATAAAAGCGGAATGAGTCAGACAAATGTATTGAAAACAGGAAGAAATGGAGGCGCAAATAAGCATGAAGGCTAAGAAAAATATTGAAATCTCTCCATATAGAAAGCAAATGGAGGCGCAAATAAGCATGAAGGCTAAGAAAAATATTGAAATCTCTCCATATAGAAAGCAATCCCATCCCCTATAAATGCAAATAATATAAATTGGTTTAGTCCTAATTGACAGACTGTAAATAGATTTCTCATTACAGAGGTATCAGAGAGGTATCTCATGATGGATAGAAGCAAAGAGCTCCAGGAAGGCCTTTGCAACCTTACTGCTGCAAAATATACTGATAGTATTTATTACATGTGTTTCTTCATTTAATGTTGCAAAATCTTGTGAAGAATCTAGAGCGAAGACAAAGGTGGGTCTTTCAGCATGACAGCAGCTGCTTTTCCATTACAAATCTGCCCAAAACCTTGTTGATATGCCACTAATGTCGAAAAAAAACCCCCACAATTTTGTAATTGCGGTGTTTGCATTAAATTAAAAAATGTAATTAAAATCACACATGAATAAGTTTCTTCACATGATAAGACATTAAAAAACAAGCTGAAAAACCACCTCATCCTGGCACACAAACATGAGTTTTTTTGTTTGTTTTTTAAATTGGTCTGTTTCTATTAAACAAATTTGTTTTTGCATTTCCAATTTGTGCAATTTTATCACCAATTGAAATGCAGCTTGTGATACAGATGTTATAATTGGCCATTCAATCACCCAGTGAAGTCACTTACTTTAATATCTATGGAAATAAGTGCATATCAAATTCAATATTGGCACACCTTAGAACCTTCATGGCTTGAAAACAGTCTGTCTGTAAAAGGTGGCCAAAACTAAATGTGGTATCCAAGTATGTTCTCCATACATTACTTCCCTGTAATGAAGTTGTCATTACAAAAAGGGCATTTTTGCTGAAAAATTCATTCCACTGTTTTAGACATACCTTAATGCATGGGCTAATCTGTTCTCATATCTTGTTTTTCTGTATTACTCCTGGGTTTTTTTCTAACATCTGGTGTGAATGTCATGTCAATAGCCAACATTTTTTAAAATTTTCTTTCTAATTTTATTATGTAAATAGATGTTTATTTGCGTGACACCTCATCACAGTCAAGAATACGTTAATCGGATAACTTTCTATCTCTCATAGATAGAGATAGATACCTGATAACCTATGATAATACTTAGACACCCTTTATAAGATGTTTTAGATAAGAAACGGTGGCCTGTATCCTTTCTCTTCTCACAACATCGTGAATTTACTTTAAGGTTTTTCTCCTCACTTATATCATAGATGTTCAAGGCCTCTCTTTTAAGCGTACAGAAGAGCAAATTCAAAAAAGAGCAGAGAGATGAATTTCTTTCCATTGTCCTCCTTGTAAGAATCTCCTCAGAAATGCACATTGTTTGATATAAAGCAAGCTGAAAAGCTTGGACACATGAGAATAATTTATAATAATTGTCATATAGTCTTTTTTTAGCCACATGTGAATTCTGCTGTGCCTTTCTGGCTGCTCATTGCCCCATTTCTTAAAATTGTGTTTACCGTTTGCCAACTTTAGACCAGTTTCACCAGAAAAGATGTAACATTCATAAAGGTCAAACCACAATAATGTGGTTCCAGAACTAAAATATTATAACCTACCGCCAGTGTTATTGTGCAACATAGCACTACTTGCCTGTAGTTAAAAGCAAATTATACATGTTAAAAACCATGATTGATATTTAATGGGATGAGGGATGAATTTGGGTCCTTGTCAGTGAACTGACACCCATGTCCACCTCCTCATACCTCCAAATAATGACCAAATCATCATCGATACTGTCAAGACAAACTGTCATAACTCATGCAGTGGGACCTAAAATGTCACTGTTCTCACATACTGAGCATTGAGTGGCATCACAATATTTATAAAGGGAAATGACTCAGATAGGGCTAGCCATTTTACAGTCTTGTTATGAAATTGTATTTTTATAGCTGTGGCTGCTTTGAGTGACAATTGAATAAGCCGGGGGATACATACAGTACAGACCAAAAGTTTGGACACACCTTCTAATTCAATGGGTTTTCTTTATTTTCATGACTATTTATAAGGCAAGAAATCCCACTTATTAACCTGACAGGGCACACCTATGAAGTGAAAACCATTTCAGGTGACTACCTCTTGAAGCTCATCAAGAAAATGCAGAGTGTGTGCAAAGCAGTAATCACAGCAAAAGGTTGCTACTTTGAATAAACTAGAATATAAGGGGTATTTTCAGTTGTTTTACACTTTTTTGTTTAGTGCATATTTCCACATGTGTTATTCATAGTTTTGATGCCTTCAGTGTGAATCTACAATGTCAATAGTCATGAAAATAAAGGAAACTCATTGAATTAAAAGGTGTGTCCAAACTTTTGGTCTGTACTGTATAACAGTGTCTGGTTTTCAGTGAGCTCTATTCTTTAAACATTGCTTTATTCCAAGACGACGACAACTAAAGAATGAGTGTTAAATGGCACTTACTAATTTAAAAGTGAATTTGATTTTAGAGACAGCCAATGTTGTTCCTTCACAAAAATCTTTTTGATGTTGTATGGATGTTATTCCAGCTTAATACTGTTCAGTTCAGATGTATATTTATACCAATATGATACCATAAAACCCATTTAGTACCAAACAAACTAAATCACAGAAAATGCAACATTCCCACCATACAGCATCCAACAGACGATTTAAGAGGGTAGGAAACAATAAAGCACTCAAATTTTATTTCCTAGTAATCACAACTAGAACTTTGTTTAACCATGTTACTTACCAGAATGAAGCCATTGGAAGAGCTATTGCTCCAATTAACTCAGTATTCTCTCTGAACTCCCTTTCTCCCCCAAATAGTTACCTTGGAACAGTGCTTTTTTCTCAGATCTCAGATCTTGTCCACTTGCAAGAGATAGCTACTCATGCAGATATGTTATTCCTTAATGGCATTTATCACATCATCTACCATTTATCATGACAATTTTCTTCACAAAGGCAGATCCAGCAAGACCCGAGGCCCAAGGCTATACCACCTCTTAAGGAGGGGCCTGACAGAGCCAAGGCACACAAGCCCCACCATGTCTGTGTCTGGTGTCTGGCGCCCAGCCCCAGACACCAAAAGCCACCAACACACCAGCGAGCAGAAGCTCCAACTCTATACTTCCACATCCAGGTAATAATACCTCAGAAGGTGGTCGCCTTAATTCTAGGGTGGAGACAAGTAGACCAAGATCCTGCAGTAATGAAGAAGCCCATCAGATCAGACAAGGGACACTCAATGCCCAACCAACTTCAATCCAAACTATGACTGGACCATCGAGAGATAGGGCAATTTAAAGGGGGCCAAACAAGCCAGAACAGCCCACGAGTTTTGCTGACGTTTAGTGACATATTGTTTCTCTTTTGTGAAATCATGATAAATAACCCTCATACGGGCTCATCATCTTGTTCCTAAATTCTAGGATATGAATTTTAGTGCTATGAGTGAGACTCTGCTCATTAAATGGGGAATGGCTAAGGAGGGCTAATAGTCACTGGTGTCAGTAATCTTTTTTGGTTCTTATCACTCTGCGAACCCTTTCAGATGTTATTAGCTGATAGCAAGAGAAAAAAAGCATTGCTAATTGAAAAGCACTAAATTGGAAGGAGATTGGGAGAAACAAAGCGCAGTCTTCCAAGAAATAGGAAGAAGATGATAATGGTGAAGACTGCAAGAAGTGAAAATTAAGGTAATTATAGTGAGGAGAAAAGCATATAACCACAGTATTATTATATTTAGGAAGAAGAAGAAAAGCAGAACGACTTGGAGTGAAGATTATGGGTAAAGAGTGCCTTGTTTCAGTTGCCATGGACACCAAGTAAGCTGATTTTGTGCATTGCAAGCACTTTTCTCTGAATGAAATCCCACATACACAACCAAACATTAGGCTCATTAACCATTCAACACAAAAAGCTCACACAACCTTAACTCTTTAGTTAGAAAGCATTTTATATAATCAGCAACTCGCAAAAACATGTTTTACAGAGATCAAGTAATGAGGACCCCCAGCTGGGTCCAAATTAACAAATTAATTTCCATGTTTTTTATGTATACCTCCCCAAATTCAACTTAATTAGAAAGATGCGGCCAACTGAGAAAAAAAGAATTTTTGTCATATCAGTATTTCACCTTTTATCTTGTCCTTCCAGTTAAAGCCCAAACAGTATTCAGTAAGGTCGGAAATTGTTCATTTCAGCACTTTTTTTTTTTCTCAGAGCCTGCAATCATGTGACAAAAGCTCAACACAAACACCGCAAACATAAGAGATGGGAAATTGCAGTGCAACAGAATGAATTCACAGCTCATTATAGATCTTATTTATCTTTGATGGAATGGAACAGGCTGGATGTTCTGTTCTTCATGGAAGGAGTGTGAAAAGCATAAACACGGCCAGGCTTTTTACCTTGTTTTAGTCATTTCTAACATAGTTTCCTTCAGTGGCCTGTGTCTTGTAAAATCTCAACAAAAAAACATTAGAATTTTTAAATTCTTAGATAAAATTGCATATACATTGAAAAATTCATACTGTCTTCATTTATTCATTGATTTCTATACCTCAATAGATTCATAGATGTCCAATTAAACAAGAAATTGTTTGCCAATTTATGATAATCAGATTATCTTGCATTTGCTTTCTTCTTTATATTATAAGTTATTGCTTTTTCTCTTTAAGATTAATAGTGTGCACACTAAAACTACATACCTTAATTAGTGGGCTTCTCAATCAATGCAACGATTCAGTGGATGTGAAATTGACTAGGCTCCCATGAGAACTGACAGGTGAAGTAAATGCATATAAAGAACAACAGGACAACAATGTAATAGCGCATATATTGACACCAATTCTCCCATGAGAAATATAGAAGGCTGCCTACTGGTTGATTATAATTAGACTTCTATAGAAGTCAAAGCAACACTCTGAAATTCTGAAAATAAAGAAAGAAAGACAGGAATATATTAATACATTGTTTCCTGATTAAGTTTAGCTTGTGGGAAAACAACCTTGCCATTTATGTGGCAGAAGATCGTAACATGAAAACATCAATGAAAAGCACAATTTCTCTCAATAACCAACAACTATTCTGTATTCAAGTTTTCCAAGGTAATCTACACGAACAGTATCGCAGATTTTGATGGGTTTTGAGTGGAAAGCGGTTTTGCCAATGAAAGCCTAAAATGATTTCACAAAGCGAAAAAAAAAAAAGTAGGTTCTGATTGGCCATGTGCAGGAACGTAAAACCACACCAGGCTTGTCAGAGCACTGATCGTTTTATTTATTTATTTTTTTTTATTATTTTGTACCGGTTGTAAAGCTTGCAAATGCGGCTTTCTCGCTGTCGCCTACTCGGAGTTAATGTGTTCAGCTTTCCCCGGGATTCGCATTGTTTCGTAGCTCAAATAAAAATGACTCGGAGACGGAAGTCAGCGTGATGCAAACGATTTATTGCAGCGGGAGTACACGCGCACATTTCAGCACACTGGACAGCGCACGGCGCCGCAGAGGCGGTGCGTGGATTCAACCGGTGGCTTTCAGCAGAGCAGCAGAGTGAGAGGAGTGTTTCACTCATTGTTACACACAAGAATACAACTCTTCGTGCTCCACATGTGGGATAGGTTGCTTTATTTTTGGAGCACTTGGACTTGGGATTTTTTCGCCCTTTCCAACAAAGTCCGGCATCGGAAGGCGTGCCGCTTGGTGAGCGTTTCACTCCACAAACCGTGCCGACCAGCGTGGAATAGGTGCCGACGAGAGACCGTCCATTTATAAGGATGCTGGTGGGAAATGCCTGGAGACAGAGATGACGAGATTTGTCAAAAAGCACTCGAACTCCTGTCAGATCTTTGCTCAAAGGGGGAAGTGCAGAATGAAAACTGTCTGGATTTTATCTACTATTTCCGAGATCTCACCAGACCACGATATTCTGATTCAGGTAAGGCATCATTTGCACGCTTTCCTTCAGTGGCGGAGCTGATCAGGAGGGAACGGGCATGTGACTTCTTTCGTTGAAACCGACCGGCATACAGCACGAGCTTTCGGGTTAGAGCATTTACTTGATCATAGTAGATGTTTAATCAACATTCTTGGTTTTTATTTTGTCCCTTAAAGTCATTTACCCGTTGTTAAATCGAAATTTCACTTTATATTTGAAGAAATGTACTGTTTTTAGTTTTGGGTTTTTTTCCAATTCGTTTATGCGATTTATTTTTGGTACCCACCAGAAGAAAGTATTAAACTAACTTAATTTCTGACTTTGTTTCATATAGTTAATTATACATAATTTATCTTTTCTCTCGGTTGAGTAAGCAGGAGGTCCATTATTCGCCTCTGTTATTCGCAGTTCTAATAGGCTCCTGCTTATTTAAAAGTTTATTTTCCTCTCTTGCCTAAAAGTCTCTGCCTTGGAGGAATAAAGTGTTTGCCTGAAACCACATCAGAATCAAAGCCAAATGTCAAGAAATACGATTAGGTTAAATCATTAAGGCTTTGAGGCTATCAAACCTCACCTGACTTGGCTGGCTGAGCGCGCGTGCGCACAAAAGCAATTCATAGATCGTGCTGGGCACAATTCCTGCAATCCTCCACAAGCCTATTTTTGTCTATATAGTTTGGGTGATGATTTCTGATTATACAGAAATCGTGCCATTTTAGGTCTTTCTGTGATTAGTTTTACTCTAGTCATTTTCCTCCTTAATTTTCTGTTCTGAGTAAACTCACTCACATCCCCAAATTTAGGATTTGTATGGGCTAACAAGCAGACAGGGAGGTTATTGATCTCAAATCACATGATATTTAATTTTATTTTTCACAAAATCTGGTAGATCTCATCCTGTATGATGCAACAACAGAATGATAAAGTCAGTGGACAGCCATTGGAGCAACCACAGCTCTAAAGAGCTTGGACTAGACTGTGTTATAAGACTTTCCTAAGTTTGTTTCTCATAAACATGTAAGTTATGTTTTTATACAAATCTTTTTATTGCTAACTACTGACAACAGTTAATGCCAGTCACTTATTTAGATCAAATTGTCAGACAGGTGCAGCAATATTAAACTATCAAAAGAAATTTGACTTTGCTTCCTAGCTATATCTGACATCTTGAAATTGACATCTGTCTCTTTAGGAAGTTCCTACCATTTCTGACACTTCCCCATCATCATCATCACAACAGTGCTTCTCTCTGGTGCCATTTACAACCTTTCTTAGGAGGTTTGGACTGAGAAGCAATTCAGATGATAAGCTCAAGAGATGCACAGTTCCATGCCACTTGCTAACTGCTGCCGCTAGTATGGTGGAGCTGTGCAGTGAAGGCAGATAGGGGTCCTCTGTGGGGCAGGAATTTGGGTGGGCTGAAGGTCCAAGATGGAGCTTTGGGTGATGGGAGATGCATTGTATGAGTAAGTATGTAGGCACTTTGGAATGGCTACCACAAGAGATTGAAAGATCTTTAATGTTCACAGATCATATGAACAGAGAGCACTGACATTCAGACAAAACACTTTTGAACAACAACATCATGTCTTCTTCTTCAGAATGCTGCCTGCATTGTTTTGACTATAGCTAAAGGCAGGTAAATATGTTTTGAAATGTCCTGCAAAAAGGTAAAATCTGTTTTTGGACACTACCCAAAAATAAACTAAATATTTCAGTCATGGGTTGTGCATCAGAATTGATCAAATATAACCTCACATTGTTGGTGGTATAACTATTAGAACCATATCCATTGTCATTCTTGGTTTCATACCAGTGCAAAGATGCCCTGCTGTCATCTCTTTTATCCTGGAGCTGATTTCATTTTCAATATGAACAATCCAATTTTCCATTTCAAATCATAAAGGAAAAATGAAATGTTTCTTGGTTTGCCTCTGAGACCCAGTTTTAAGTATAATAGATTCCCAGAATGAAAACACTGAGCAGGAGATGACCAAAATAGGTTGTCTTATATAAAACGCAGCAATTGTGCAACATTTCTTGCTGCTTTTAAAAGTAGCACACAAACTGCTGCTGTTTGTAATTCCATTACGTTTCTATCTAACCATCAGCCAATGTGTGTTACAGCTTTAAAACTAAGCTTCTGTGAATATGAACACCAAGCAACAGGTAAGACCAGGAGGAAAACAATTTAAAATGCAAGAGTCTGTCCCTGGATACTAACTTCTAATTAACAACTGAAAAATCAAGTAATGCTGCTTATTATACATTGAGAAAGCAGCATCTCAGAGCTTACACGTTGCTTTTTCCATCTCTTGCTCACCTCCTACACTATTGCACCTCTGAAGGTCTTGTGCTCTAGATTTGGTTCACCTTCTTCATTGTGATGCTGCCTCCAAACCACTCCAGATGTCTGCTGATTCCTTTTAACCAGTCAGTTCTTCAACATTCTGCCAAGCTGGGCTCGGTGTCCTCAGATGGCAAATCCCTCAGTTTCTCCCTGATCACACTTACTCTGGTGTTCACAGAATCTCGCAGCACAGAAAGGACAGTTGGTCTAAGTTCTTGTGCTAACTCTTATGACTGTGCCTACACACACACTGTTAGACCTTTTATTGTAATTTTACAGTAACTTACTGGCAACACTGTTGCCAGCAAGTTACTGTAATTACCATTCTACAGTACCTTTACTGGCAACAGTGTTGCCAGTAAGTTACTGTAATTACCATTCTACAGTACTCTTACTGGCAACACTGTTGCCAGTAAGGCAACAGTAACTTACTGGCAACAGTGTTGCCAGTAAGTTACTGTAATTACCATTCTACAGTACCTTTACTGTTATATTTCACAGTTAATTTTTACTGTGAGTGTGCTTTACAGTTATAACTGCATTACTGTAAATGTAGTTTCTAGTATAATACAGTAATTGTATTTTATAGTAAAGCTGGTCTACTGTAAACTTGTTTCACAACATAATGTCAGAGTTTTACTGTAAATTAAAGTTTACATTTCTTTAAGATAAGAATATTTTACCATAAACCGAAAAATTTCATAAAAGAAATTTTAGTCCAAGTACTGTGAATAACAGGTATTTATTTTCAGCAGATTTGTAGAAATAAAATCCATTTACATATTCGCAATGTCATAAAAAACAATGTCACAATACAATATAATGTGCTGTAAAACAACAAAACCATAGAACACATTTCCTACATCAGAAGAACTTTTATTCCATTCGTCAAACAAAATCAGTGGGATCCATCTTGTGGAAGCTGAACTGTAAAGAATAAGACAGACAATGTGGGAGGTCATGAGATGGTCAGGAAGTTATCTACATTTTCAAATCGACAGGAAGTTGACAAATTAAGCTGAAGTGACAATGTTCACATGCATAAAATCTTTGTCATAAAGCAGCATTAAGTTGATAATTTGTTTTAAAAAAAAATCAATTGGACTGAAGTGATAATAGAAGCTGCATAAAGAATGAGCAGGACTGGCTTCACTTCAGGTTTTTGGATTGTTTATGGCAAAAGCAGTCAGTCAGTCAGTCTTCAGTAATCCAAAAGATTGCGTACTACAAATGTCCCCAAGGGGACGATGAAGTACAACAATCTTTTTAGTCATTTTGTTGGTGCTGACGGATTACTGCAAAGGTGTGCCTAATAAACTGAAAACTGCATAGTATAAAAATACACCACACTTAAACGACTACACACTTATACATTTCTGTGATTTATTAAGAGATGCAGCGACATCCACTTTTTACCACGGACACAGAAAAGATGCAGGCTACTCTAAAGGGCTATTGTGTAGGAATCACATGGCATTTATAAATAATCATTAAAATCATATTAAAAAGGCTAAAGTAAAGTCAGAGCATGCAAGATAGGAGGAAAAGACAACAAAATAATAAACATTTACATTTGGTAAAATACTTACCTAGTTGGAAGTCCTCCATTCAAATTCAGCAAGTTGTTGGAAGAAGGTGGTGATCTGGGAGTTGACACTGACTACTTTCTTCTTGACAAGACTTCCCGTCTTGCGGCTTGTACCGACTTTGGCTGTGCATTTGGTACCAACATCTGGATTGATCCTCACAAAGAATCTTTTAACAGAAATAAAATATATTAATTGTAATTTTTAATGAAGACGTACAATACAGCAATCAGCTATGGTTCTTCATCATCAGTCAAACTGTCATTAAATTTAATTCATAAATGGCTTGGTGTAGAGTACTTGCCATTGTATCATCTCCAGCGTGGTGGATGCTGACTCCTGATACTCCAGATTGAAGACAGAATATGACCCAAAAAAGACAGCAAGGACGCTGGCAAAGTCATGTAGTTGCTCAGGCTGGAAAAATACCTTCTCCTCCATACTGACCATCCACCGGGTTGCAGACATCAAGCTATTTCCTAAAATAGACAAACCCTTGTCAGGCTAACGCTAGTGAGTAAAAGTACAGACTACCATAACAATTACATACATTGCTACGAAAAAATTATAGTGATAGAAAATATTCCTCTTACCAAGCATGATTACCCTTGGTGTAGTGGGTAAGGTCATTTCCATTTCAACAGACATCTTGGTGGAAGATACCTTTAAAACATAAAAGGAAAACTCTCTCTTTTTTTTTTTTTTTTTTTTTTTTTTTTTTTTGTAACCCCTCCAGGGGGTCTTTTTGTGGGCTCTAGTGTCCCTTTTTATGAAGTAGGCTGACAGGAAAGGGGGAGGGAGAGGGGGGAAGACATGCGGTAAATGTCGCCGGGTCCGGGAGTCGAACCCGCGACCGCCGCGTCGAGGACTTGAGGCCTCCAAATGTGGGTCGCGCTAACCCCTACGCCACCACGGCACGCCCAAAAAAAAAAGGAAAACTCTCTTAAATATGAATTACTGGTAGTAATTTATATTTAAAGGGCCAGTTCACTCAGATTACAACAGGTCTTTGAGAACCTCATCCCGGAGACTAGACTAGATTTTACTCCTACATCCTGCTACCACTCTGAAACAGCGGATGTGAATGCCAGTTTGTGGGGCTAAATGCATTTTTTAAAGCATTACATTCCACAAGTGTTCAGTCTGACTTCTGCAATGGCGGTGACTCCTGTGCATGTGGGACCTGAATGCAGAAAATGTTCTGAAGGAAGCAGGACATTGCTCTATTCCACATGCAAACCGATAATTAGCTGTGTGTTGATGTTTCTTCACATGACTACAAAATTCTGTAAATTCTGAAGTACAAATGCTGCAGAATTTACACCTGTACATAGTTGCACCTGTTAGTACTGACTTAACTTTAAATTTACAGGAGCATGGTTTAAACATGTGAACAGTCCTTATATGTAACCAGGGTTGGAAATTAACTTTTTTGTCCACCTGCCACTGTGGCTGAACCAACTCAAAAAATAACAGAAACTACTTTAATGTTTTTCACCTTTGTCCTCATTTACAGACTCTTATACACTATGTTGGAGATGTAATGGTACTTTAGCAGGCTAACCAGCTGTAGCAAGCTCAAAGTTATAGATTAGGTTAGCTGCTCCTCTACATTTCCAGACTATTTTGTGGCTTCAAATATGTTTGAAGAGCTGTCTTTTTACCTGTTGTCTTGTCTTTTGAAGAGATGAAGCTATGTTAGCAGCCAGCAGGACAGAACTGCACAGCCACTTGGAGGGAAAAAGCTTAGGAGTTAAAAAAAAAAGGTCATCTGAAGAAAAGAAAAAAAAGAACAAAGTTAGAAATTCATCCTTGCTGACCTACGTAGCTAATCTGCACTTTTAACATCTGCAAGATCATGGTTTAAACAAATGAACAGTCATTAGATGTAAAAAAAAAAAAAAGTGAAGGGGGGGATCAATTATCAGTTAAGGTTATATTGTTCGACAAAGGATGTAACAACAATGCTAACAGACACTCACGCACTGAGCTCATCTCAACCCAAAGCCGCCCGAGGAAGATTAAGCGGTAAAAGTCAAGCTAAAACCTTCAGCGGTAAAATTAGCACCTTAGCTAACGTTAACTCCGAACCAGCTCAAAAAATAACACCATCATATTTTCCTATCTTTCACCTCATTTACAGACACGTAACTTATAAGGTTGCAATATGCCAGTTATATAAAACACCAGAGTTAGTAAAGGTAACGTTATTTTACCAGGCTAACCAGCACAAACGAGCTCATGCTATAATGCTAAGTTATAGCATTATAGCATGATGCTATAAGTTACGTTAACTCCATCTAAAATGTACATTTCCAGACTAGGCTTTGGCTTCAAACAGTTTTCTAAGAAGTGTTTTTTTACCTGTCTTGAAGAGCTGAAGCAGTGTGAGCCCACAGCACGGAGACAGAGCTGCACTTGCACTTGGAGAGAAAAAGCTTCGGAGTTTAAAACAAACGTCATCAGAAAACAGTTGGAAGCGAAGCCACGCTTGATGACGTAGCTAGATGAACTGCATATTAATGTTAGCTAGGATGTGAAAAAAACAAAAGTACATTCTCTCTTTCTGCCTTAAAAATATGTTAACCACTAAAGGAGTAAAAATACAGAAACAGGGAACCACGATGAAGCAGCTATGATGACCGTTGGAAATCAAATATAATTCTTACTGTATATTATAAGTACAGTACCACTACTGTAATGTGTAAACAGTAAATTACTGCAAATTCAAAACATACAGTAAATTACTGTAATACTATGTACTATACCCATAATGCAATGCAAACTACAGTAACTACTTGTAAAGATGTCTTATAGGGTGACCAAACGTCCGTATTTCCCGGGACATGTCCGTATTTCACGTCCTGTCCCGGGCGTCCCGGGTTTGTTTTAGAAAGTGAGGAAATGTCCTGTTTTTTAAATTACCTTCATTGGACCATTATATTTACAGGCACTAGGGCACTGCGCACGGCCCTGCGTGTGACGTAATCCCTGAGCCGCGTCAGTGCGGGCAGCCCTGTTCTTAATCAGAAGATAGATAGCGTGGCTGTCAGTACGAAAACAACATACGAAAGCGCAAATGTATGTTTACCTACTATTTACAAAAGAGTTTCCCCGCTTTCAGATCCCCCCCCCCTCCCCCCCTCGCTACAACGTGTCCTGGTTTTCCCAACTGAAAATATGGTCACCCTATTTATGGTAGTTTTACTGGGCATTTTGTGGTATTTAACTGTAATAAATACAGCAAAGGCTAACAGTGTATGATGACCGTTGGGAATCAAATATAATTCTTACTGTATATTATAAGTACAGTACCACTACTGTAATGTGTAAACAGTAAATTACTGCAAATTCAAAACATACAGTAAGTTACTGTAATACTATGTACTATACCCATAATGCAATGCAAATTACAGTAACTACTTGTAAAGATGTCTTATGGTAGTTTTACTGGGCATTTTGTGGTATTTAACTGTAGAAAATACAGCAAAGGATAACAGTGCAGGCTCAAAGACATACTTAGCTAATTTGCTGGATTTGATTTCTGAGCTGCAACAAGAAAAAATGAGCTATCCTTTTTTAAAATTTATGACCATGTCCATTATCTTCATGCCAAACAATACACTTATTTCAGGTAGCTTAATTGCTAATTTCATATCATTTTGTGCTCATTGCACTTTTTAAAAAACTGTCTTTGATTAATGGTTCCCAAAAATATAGCCAGATTTAATTTTGTTTCTCAAGGTTGACACAATGTTTATATTTGTAAATGCTAATTAGCATAAACTTAAACAGAAGTAAATGATACATTTCTTCTGTATTATCTCTAAAAACAAAAATTAAAAAGTAAGATCATTGGCTTTGACACATTTGGGAAATATTTAACACGTAATGATTTGTTAATGTTAATTAGAAAAAAAACAAACTATTACTATTGATTAAAGTGTCTATCTTCTCCAAATGTCAATTTTCAAAAGTTGCAAGCTCCTATGACTAGGTCACAGTAGGATAGAAACAAAAGGACCACCCTGCTTATTACTAGAGATGTTTAATGGGGTATTTTTTTCAAAATTCTGTGCAAGTCTTCCCCTGGACAAATTTATTTTGAATATATGGCACAAATTCCATCTTTTCTCTTTTACAAAAGATAACTTATGGCATCTTGCAGAGTCAGCATAAGAAGGCAGAATGTATGCACCACTGACACCACATATACAAAAATAGACATGGTCAGGTGGATTTGCAGATACTGCCGCTATTAGAAAACACTGTGTAAGAGGGTGGAGTTTTAGAAGATCCCTATATGTTCAGCATAGCTGAATTCAAGGAGCTCAGTCAAAAGCTAAGGCAGACATGGGTGGCCAGCGTTTCAATAAATGAACATGATCGCACAATAAAGTTCTGCTGCAAAGTTGAAAAAATTTAATATCTCAGATGGATAGTTGTATGGCAAAATACTACAAGAAGATGTGACATGTTATGATATGATATGATTTGAAAAAGACAAGTGCTTTCTAAACTAAGTGACATTTTTTCTGTTTGATTTAAAGAACAAAAACTTGACGTAACAAGTACTATAGAATGGAAAACAAAAGCAGAGACATTTAAATCAAATTCAAGAATCTGCCAGTGTGGCAAAAGTAGGGAGTGGGCATTGATGGACGTTGTAGTAGTGCCAAGCAAAAGACGAAACACTGCTGTATAACTAGATCTTAAACAAAGAAAGACTCTAGACCAGCAAGGCGTGTTTGTTCTGTCTGCAAAATAATGATTTTATAGCTGTCAGATTCAGCTCTGTCAGATATAGGCTGATGCTTTCACCTGCACCTATACTAACTACAGGATAAGAGCTCTTTCTTTGATTTGTGAAACTGGAAGTGATTGGTGAGGCAAAAATTCAACCTCAGTGTGTATAAGAAATAAAAAACATGAGAATTTCTACTGCCCTCATAACAGGGATGAATTATATAAAGATTTAATTTTTGCGTTAAGTGGATATCTTGGTTAATTTTCAGTCTTGACAGAGACATATCCATAAAATCAACGGAAATTAATTAATTTAAAACCAATTCATGTCTTATCATAGTCACTATGGGAGTGTATGTGGATAAGTAGAAGTAGTATGTAGGTTACCAGATTAGAGATCAAGACCATCAAATCTCTTCTTTTCAACTAATCATTGCCCTCAGAAAATGAAAATAAACAGAAATCTGAACTCTGCAGCTAGAAGAAATGGATTGCTCCAAGGTAGTTCTTGTTTGAAGCTCATAATGAGAGAACAATGTCAGGTATGTTTCTAAATGTCTTATTTATCAACAGTCTCATTTCTAGTGCATTATTCTCTCTAAAACTGGAAAATATTGACATTTCATATATATTTTTTTACTTCATATTTTTGGCTGCGATATTAATAGGACTATTAATTTGCATATTAGCTTGTTTTTTGTGGCTGACTTTCTGCTTACCTCTTCATTTCATTGCTTCTCTAATTCAAATCTTGCCCATTCTGACACAAATGTTGGCATATCTATATTCAATAACCCAGAATTGACTTCCTGTTTTGATAATCAGCTTTGTTAAAAAATATTGTGCAGCGTAGAGCTCTGAACAGCAACTGGAAAGATAGAGGCTGGACCAAAAGAATAAGTTTAGTGCATAAATACTTGGTTGGGATTTGTGACAAAATGGCTTGGCAACATAAATACCAACCTTGTTGTCAGGAGAAGAAACCACTGTGCATGATAGAAAAATGTTGCATACTGTGCAGATTGCAAACATTGTACACATTATTGGTTTAGTCTTACCAAATACCAAAGCATACATGTCAGCTGAGAATCTTCCAATTGCACACAATCCATCCTGGTAAAACCAGGGGCAGCTACAATAGGAAAAGCAGGTGAATAACAGGAGAGCACTGGCTTTGGCAAGGGAGAGTATTGGACTCACCGGTTTGTGAAATTAGTAAAAAAAATGAGCCTAACTAATAATACACAAGGGAAAGATGCTTATCTCATGGTCGATCTCTGAATGTTTACATGCATTAGGACACATGCATGTAAACATGCTGTGTCATTCAGACATTCAAACATGTCTGGGATTAATGCACAATGGTTCATATAAAAGTTCCTTCTTTAAATTATCATTACAAGATTGTAGCAGTAGAACAATTTGCTTATCTGAAGACCATTCTACGTATGTGTGACTTTTCTCACAGTTGTGTGATGACAGTTGTGAAGACCTCATTACACACCCAATCTCTAGTTAAATTTGAATTTTATAAAAAATAAATTGACAATTAAAATAAAATAAAAGCACTATACAAGCAGGGAAACAGCAAAGATTAGTATTTAAGATAAAAAAGTATTTTAAAAAAGTAATTTTAAAAAATAAATACAAGTAATCTGGGGGTATATTTACTGAATATTAAGGTGAATAAGACAATTGAAGTCTGACAAAATAACCAATACAACAGACTAGAGAAGTTCAGTCAAGCATACATACCTATTACCTATATTACCAAATTATCTATACCTTTGGCAGATGCAGGTTTAAAATAATCCTTTAATTTTACCAATATGCTTCATCTGACTAGAACTACTTTGTGGTAGCCAAGTTTGAGTCTTGACATGAATCTGGTAATCAGTGGAGAGCTAATTAATAGGGTGATGGTAGGAACTCCTTACGATCTCAAAGAAAGGGAGTCTGCCCTCACTAATAATCTGTTTTGACAGTAATTCAAATATCATAAAATGAAGTCCACAAATACACTGTGGGCTTAGAATCACTGTGACGTGATTTTTCTGTTATGCCCGCTTTTATTCTCCCACACCCACTGGATGTATATGAATAAAATATATTGAAGTATTTTCCTTTTTTTTTAATATTGTAGCCGCAAAGTTTGATGTATTCTATTAGACTTCATGTAATAGATTAATGCAAAGTACTGCATTAATGTGAAGGGGCATGAAAAGATAACAGGGTATATAAAAGTTTATATAAATTGCATAAAGTGTGATGTGGATTTGAAGGATGGGAGTTAATCTGTGCAGTTAAATCAAAAGATAATCTGTTCATTACTCTGGTATTTATCAATACAAATAACACTTTTAATTATCTGATTTAAAACAGGAAATGTTTAGTCTTTTTATTTCAGACATTAAGAAGAATATTATTTGTGGGAGTGAAAACATTTGATCTCCATTTTATTCTTTAAACTCACTGGCTGATGGATTCCTCACAGAGCTCTGTGAGATGGTCAGAGTTTAGAATTTTTTCAACCTCACCTTACTCAAATATCTGCTTTCAGCTGTATTGACTTGGTTGCAAAGCTACCAAGACCTAAGTATAATTGATGGCAGAATCATGGGGATGCTTGTCTTCATCATGAACAGGAAAGCTGGTCGGAATTGGTAGGGTGGATGTAGCTAAATACAGGGCAATCTTGGAAGAAAGCCTGCAAAAGACTTGAGATTAAAGCTGTGATTCAACCACCAGCAAGACAACAAACTTAAACATATATCTAGAGCTTCAGTAGGACGGTTAAGAGCAGTGGTCGCCAAACCAGGTCTTAATGGTCAGAAACCTCTTTTAAATGAATGGCAATGAACAGTTCTCAATGAGATTCTAATAAGAAAATACAATCATTCAAATCAGGTCTGTTGGAGCAGGGACAATCTGAAATATGCAGGAGAATGAACCCTGAGCACAAGGGTTAGGCCCACTGCTATTTGCATACTAAGAGATTGGAATAGGCTGCTCAAAATCCAATCCTTTAATTCATTTAAGAATTTGTGGCAAGACCTAAAAGGTGGTATTTATAGATCATCTTCATTGAATATGGCTGAGCTATTTTGCAAAACGTCTTAAATAATTTTTATAGTAGCAGGAGGCAGTTCTGCACAGTAGCAACTGGAACAGATAAATAGAAATATAAGGCATACTATTCAAACTTTTCCATGTAAAAACTGCTTATAATTTCTTTCATCTTCAAAACTGTGCAGTTCTGTGGATTGACCTTTACATCAAATCCCAATAAATTGAATAGAAGACTGTGGCTGTAATGGAAAAAGTGCAAAGAGGTTCAAGGGGTTCTTATAATTTGACAGTGCTAAGTGCAAAATATTAGAAAATGTACAATTGTTGTGATCTGTGTTTTTCTGTATGTTTATTTTGAGTTTCTGTGTCTTCTGAGTCTCCTTGTTGTCCTGTCTTCCCCTTGATTGTTCCCAGGTGTGTCTCGTTCCCTGATTACCTCCTGTGTATTTAGTGTCACCTGTGTCTCTGCGTCTCTGCCAGGTCCTTGTCAGTTCTGTCTAGCATCGAACCTGTCTTCATTGTTGTCCATTCGTATCACCAGTTGCTACCAGTGTTGAGTCTTAGCTTTCGCTCAGCTGTGCTGCCTGGTCGTTGGACTGTTTGTATCTGGACATTTTCACCATCAAAGATTCGTTATTCACTTCTACCTGGGTCTACAGCGTCCTGCCTCACCATCTACACCGCACTTCATGACAATAATTAATGTTTGCAGATACTTTTGTTTAAAAAAAATATTTGCTGCAAAGAAATCAATCTTAAACAATTTATATGTTAATTATACTGTCATACGTAAACACTGCTACATCGTTTGAGAATAGAAGCATTTTTATGCACCATACACCAGAGTTTAAAGTCTTAAGAGAAAAGAAAATCCTGTCAAAATGTTTAAACTGAACCCCAATGCACTTAAAAAAGTCAAATAAAACTAAAGTCTAAGAACATTTATTTTGTAATTCATAATTAGCACATTACTGTATCTGTTCTGTGTAATTTAGAAACAAAAACTATCTTGAAATATCTGTCGGAAGATAATGTGTTTGTATTAAGAATTGATAATATTCTTACTTTTCTCCTATTGTTCTACAATAGCAATGGTGTAGGTTTAGCAAGAAGCAAAATTACAAGTAAAATCTCAATTTAATTTTGATTTCTTTTCACTTGTCATCTTCTCAGATATATCAGTGAGTCTACTCTCACTAGTGGTTACTGCCTGTGGATTGGCACTATTTGGGGTTTCCCTCTTTGTCTCCTGGAAACTCTGCTGGATACCATGGAGGGAGCGAGGACTTTCACCCACAACAAAGGAGGCTCAAGGGCACATAAACCCCACCATGAGCCCTCTGCCCACACAGCCTGCACCCCAACAGCCAGTTTACACTGCCGTCGACCCTCCGATGCACAACCGCCGTAAGTCTTCACATTGTTCTGTCGCCAAAGAGCCTACACCCGTAGCCTCTATTGTGTCAGTGGAGGCTCCCATGACTCCCGTGTCACCTCCACCTGTGGTGCTGGCCACACCAGAGGCAGCTATGAAGATAAGCCACACATCCCCGGACATACCACTGGATGCTCAGAGTAAAACTAGGGAAAACGGAGTTCACACAAACCCTCGAATGCAGAGGCAGACAACAGAACCAGCACCAGGTGGTTGCTCAGAAATGGGGTAGGTATTTTTTTTCCTAATATTCACAAATAAGACGTATTCCTGTTCTGAGAGTCCAGCCTTTCCATGATCTTGAATGTTACTACTCGTATGTCTCTCTTAACAAAATAAAAGAAAAAAAGTTTAATCTTACTGCCGTTGATTATTTTTGATGTAGTCTGACTTTAACTATTTCTTTGCCTTTTTTGTCCTCAGTCAAGGTTCCATTCGCAGACATATCAACCTCTCTAACCCAGATTTCAATGTGGCACAGTTCCAAAGACAGGATTCCCTTACTGGAATGGGTCTTGGCCTTGGCCGCCTCAAACCCGAGCTGTACAAGCAACGCTCACTTGAGGGGGATGAGGGCAGTCGCAGAGGTGGGGGCTGTGGGCGCCTCCATTTTATTCTTAAATTTGACTGCGACTTGGAACAATTAATAGTTAAAATCCACAAAGCAGAGGACCTCCCAGCCAAGGATTTCTCTGGTACCTCTGATCCTTATGTTAAGATCTACCTGCTGCCTGATCGGAAGACTAAACACCAGACCAAGGTGCACCGCAAGACGCTCCACCCTGTGTTTGACGAGGTCTTCCTGTTCCCTGTGGCCTACTCTGAGCTTCCCACACGAAAGCTGCATTTCAGCATCTACGACTTCGACCGCTTTTCACGCCATGATATCATCGGTCAAGTAGTGGTAGACAACTTCCTGGATCTGGCAGATTTTCCCAGGGAGACAAAACTCTGCCGTGAAATCCAATATGTCTCCTCGGTAAGTCATTTCAGGTACTCATTTTGTTCCATGGCTATAGAAATGAAAAGTAAAAAAAAAAATCTATGTTTTATCTTGGTTCATTAGGTTTTTAAAAAAAATATTTTTCTTTTCAAGCAGTTGAATTCTCATTTCTTCATTAAACACTTGTTCTCTGAGGTTCTTTGTGGTGTGAAGAAGCATAAAATCATTGTCTGCTTTTCCCTTTGCATTACAATTAGGTTGACTAGTCATTGTAACAACAGAAAAGATAACTATTTGAAAGGAAAAACAACCAGCACACAGTAGCCTTCAGATGCCTATCTAATACAATCTTTTACAATGTTCACAGTTGCCAGACATATGACTCATTTTAGTCTGGGTCTGCAGCTATTTCTCTTTCTGCTGAAACTAGCCAAAAGACAAAAAATTCACAAGACTTTTGAGAAAATCAACAGGATTAAAAAGCATTTCCCACATCAGGTTTATTGTAGTTGTGCTTGTGTCTATTTTAAAAGGTGACAAAATTATAATGTGAGATTATTTAAGGATCACAGCTGCTATTTTATTCGACAAGTATTATCAAAGATGGGATTTTTTTCCATTTAAACTTCTTACTCCTCATGTATCTAAATATAGAAAAGAACACTAAGCATCATCACTGCGGTTTTGTGGCTCATTTCATTTTTGGGTTAATGCTGAATATTCTGAGACTAAACATGTCTAACAAATAAGTTAACTTTTTCTTGCTTAATGAAAGACAATGTGGGGAGATTTATGTTTTCTATGTTTGTCCTTTCTTTGTAAAGCATTTTTGAATGTCCTAAACAGTATTATATGTTTGTCCTAAGGTTTTGTCATAAGAGACTTACAGTGTCAGTATTGGAGAATATTTTAAATGAAGTATCTTTTCTTGAGCCTTTTCTGCAGCAGATTGATTGGCTTCCTTGTCAACCTGAGATACAGCATGAGGGTCACAATTGTCTTCACTGACAGTAATGTTATAATTATTAGTACTATTGTTTCTATATTTTGTTTTGAAATACTTTACTGTGGTAGAGAAATTATTATTTGCATTAAATGACCAATCAGCTATATAACTTTCGTTTTTTTATTCATGCCATGGCCTTAGCCTTTTAGTCCCTTAAGTCCTTGAATTTAAAAAAATGTGAATAGATTTAAGGGCTCCAGGCTTCAGCTTTAACATCAGTGACTCACAGTAAGAAGGTCTCAGTTTGAAAGCTGGCAACACAAACTTTGCGGAGTTTACACATTCCCACTGTGCATGGGTGGACTTTCTTCATGTACTCTGATTATGCCCTAAAGTCTTTATACATGTGACTTAGTTAAACACAAAAGAACAAACATTACCCCTAAGTGTAAGTGTATGCCTTATGTGTCTTTGTGTTGACCCTGCAATGGAAAGGAACTTATTTTGTGTAAAGCCCATCATTTCTCTCTTTTGGGCTCCAGAAAGGATAATGAGTTTTGCAAAACTGTTCTAGTTTGTTGTTGAATTGATAACAAAAAAAAGACAATAGTTGACCAGAGATGCATCTTTTTTTAACCAGTCATGCAATTAGTCAACATAGGAAGTTTTTTTTCTACTCTAAATATCCTAAATCTTCACATAACTAAGAGTAATCTCCAGCTACCTTAGAGAGTGAATTGCTTGCTGAGCCTCAACAGATTTTCTGGAAGAATCCAAATGAGAGGAAATCATGTTTGAGGAAAGACACAAACTGGGTTTGGTAGTTTTGCTTCAAAGCTACAGAGCAATGTAAACTTAGAGTTTTATGTCTGAGTCGATATTAAAAGATTTGAGGATACACACCTCCGAGAAAGGCCCATTTCACTTGCTGAGCTCAAGTAGAGCTGCAGCTAGATGTCTACCTGACTAAGAGAACTTCCTTTAACAATTTTGAGTAAAGAGGAAGTTATCTACAGTAAAATACTATTTTAGTTAAGCAGCATCTTCACCTGATTTCAGAAAAAATACACCTTTCATTATAGTTTCAATTTATAGAAAGCATGTGTAAATGATGCTATTATAATTATTACAACAACCAGTTTTGATCATTTTGTTGAGGTATTTTACTAACTAACTAACTTTACCAATACCCACAATTCCCAATGAAATTAGCCATATGGTCTGCAGTTGTACCCTTTTATCAAATACATTGCTATCTGTAACAATATTGCAGAAACAGTTGTTGCACTGCAGCAGTGAAGAAATGAGAGCACACATGCAGTCACGGTTCTTCGTATTTTGTAAAGTGTATGAATCATACTCACAATCCTGTAGATTTTGGGGCACCCTTAAAGAAATGTAGATCATGATGCCCAATTACCCTAAGCTAATGGCAAGTTTATGCAATCAAATAAGAAGTAAGAAGGTCTCACTTTGAATGCAAACAGACAAAACTAGTTTGAGCTTAATAATTAATAAATACTATACATTACGTCAGTAACATTTAAAATTTATTACCATGTGAAAGAGAAGAGTGATGGAATAGATAAAGTTGTCACAAATCAACAGAGAAAAAGAGGCACAGACATTATTCTGTCGGCATGCTGAAGATAGAGACTTCACAGGAATATCGACAAAAGTATTGATATTTTTGAGCAAACTCCCAGCTTATGGTTGTTTTGTGGATCAATGCCTCCACTTATGCCCTTGATTAATTGTTAGTCAATGTTGTCCATTTAGAGCAGAAACCCATGAGAAAGGTGGATGATGAGAACCAGTGATTCACAGAATCCAACATCCTCCATTCTCACACTTTTCTTTCACACTCCCAGTACTCAGAGAAACCAGATACAGCTCACAGGCTGTATGCCTCGTCTGAGCACAGACTGTAAGACATGCACAAATGCTTGTGTCCACAAAATCTGCACAGAAGTCTCTCAGAAATTGGTACAATATACAAAGGTAGGGCATTCAGTAACTACTGCACCACAGATGATTGGATATAAATGATGGAATTTTCTTTAAGCCGCATTGCCAGAGGGAGGGACCATACTGTTTGTTTTGTTGCCAGATTGGTCTCGTTAAGCTCCACAGCAGAAGCAGAATGTATATTGATGGGAGAACATGTGTTATTTTTCTGATATTGAGAATGGCACTGGTAATAAAAACAAATGCTACGTAATGCTTTTATTGCTTAAGGGGATTTGGATTTGATTTCTTTTTGATGATTTTAGCTTTTCAGCTTCATGTAATGAAGGGTAATGTGCCACAGATGGTAAATTCAGAACAACAATAAATCTAATATTGTCGAAAAACTTCTGCATTTGATTTCTAAGCTGGATCCTAGAGCAGATTTTGAAATTGTTTACCTGTGTGCATTTTGATGATGCATGTTGACGGTGGGACATGAAGCATGTAAAACCCGCAGGTCCTTTGTGGGATCTGGACCATACTACGTCAATAGATAAATAAATAATCCTTGGCTGTGTTTGATTATTAATTTATGATTATACAAGATTCATGCTGAGACATATGCCCTTGTGTACCGTTAGTGGTATATTTCTTTTTTCTTGCCTTGTATTGTAACACTATATTTATAATTTCTGAATACAAATATCTCATATAAAATAATCTCAACCATTGTATGAGCACCCATCGAATTAAACATAAAAACTGTCGCAAGAACCTCTATCGCTATGACAGTCCTAGGTAAACCTAATTGTAAATATTGGACTGAAAATGTTTTTATGCTTTCATCTATTGTTTCAAATAATGAATTTACAGTTGGTCCTCATTTCAGGTTGTCTCTTGGTCATCAATTGCTGAAGAATTGCTATGAATTATTCTAAAGCCTAATTTAACACAGTTGTGCAGTATTTATACTTGCTGAAAATATTATTTAAATATCTGAAATGTATAAATTTCAACTGCTTTAATTACAAAGGATATTTGCCCCACTTCATACATAAATATGTATTACATATCTATTGTTGTATTCATAGCATATGGATGGCACCATTTCATGTTAAATCTCCACTTGTATCAAATGGGAAGCGTGTTTATTTGAACTCTTTGCATCTTGCAGAGTTCAGTATGAGAGACATCTGTGTGGTAATTATTGTGAAGCTACAGCTAAATTGAGCAAGCCATTACACAACCATGTTCAACAATCTTAAGTTAATAAATCACAAGAACCCTTTCACTTTCACAGGAGAAAACAAGCATATCTGTTAGAGCCGCATCAATAAGTAAAACCAAACATACTCAGATGCTGAAGGTAATTACTGGCACATCCTGGCAGAAACAGTGAACAGAAACCGTATTTACTGTGCATAACATTACCATGTCAAACAATTATTTGTATGCAGGTAACTGGGGGGTAGCATTACTCATGAAAAGCAAATTTTCTACTTTTACTGGCTTAGTTTTACCTCTGATTGCATCAAATAAAGATTCTTCATCAGACTCAAATCCTAGACCTTGTGTCTGAGTTGAGTCTTGAGTCTTTACAGTGTGAAATCAAGTCTGTAAATTAAGTTTTTGCAAATTAAAAGTGACTTTTGTTTAAGTCACAGATTTGAGGCTCCTCTGGTAGTGATGCTTTATGTGAATGTTTCTTCCCAGCTAAGCTTGCATTACTGTTCAGATAGTGTCTTTGCTTCTCTATCGCTAATTCAAAAAAAAAAAAAGGATTATCGTTTTATCCATGATAAACCTTGAGTATAGGTCATTTGGTGTGCATAGATTTGGAGCATGTGTTTAAATTCCTCTACTTTATGAAAACCCTGTTGGCATAGAGAAAACTTGCAATGATCACAAAACAATAACTCTGGAATCACATAGTAAAATGCTGCACTGCTCTGTCACACATATTTGGTTTCAATATATTTTATGTTTTTATTTTTTTTCACTCTCATAAAGATGCACACACATAAGATTGCACAGACTGGATATACTTTACCACTGAAATTTTAAAACATTTGCAAGGTGTAACATTATTGTCAGCATGAACGGCTGGATGGGTAGATGGATGTCCACAACATTTAAATGTTTAAGGGGCTGACATTTTATAAAATTAAACAAACACATCAATAACTCCGGAAGAGATTGTAGTGTAGGAGTAGTGCTCACCACACATTTTGTCTGCTGCCGTGGTTCTCACTTCTTGGTGGAGCTATTTTCAGTGCAGGTGATAAGTGAGCTGCATCTAAGAAGAAGTCTGCATTCTAGCTGAAATATGGGAGGGTTTTATCTGAGCCAAGCATAGGACACGGTTTTTAATTTAAAAAAAAAAAGAAGCACGAAAAGCACTGAAAGTAAAAGTCAAGACACTCCTGCTGTTCTTCCTCAGCTTTGGCTCCAGTGCAAAAAGGAATAACAAACGAAGATTCAAACTGAGGTGAGAGTAAATGTGTCTCTGATGTCTTTTAGGATAACGTGGATCTTGGGGATTTGATGTTCTCCCTCTGCTACTTGCCGACAGCAGGCCGATTGACCATCACCATGATACAGGCTTGCAATCTTAAGGCCATGGATATAACTGGTGCATCAGGTAAATGAAATAAGACCTTGTCAATCCATAGAAAGTTGCGTTGCTGTCCAGGAAAGAAATAAATGCATAACGTAAACATTTCTCTGTCTTTTAAAAAGATCCGTATGTGAAGGTTTCTCTGATGTGTGAGGGTCGGAGACTGAAGAAAAGGAAGACATCTACGAAAAGAAACACCTTGAACCCAGTCTATAACGAGGCTATTGTCTTTGATGTCCTTCCAGAAAACATTGAGCAGATCAGCCTTTTAATAGCAGTGATGGACTATGATCGGTTAGCTTACAACTTACACCATATGGCTACCTTTCATTAATAATTATAACAAAATAAACAGATAAACATACACTGAAACCTTTTTTAGGGAATATGTAAGCTATGGTTTAAAGACTGAACATTTTTAACAATCTTAACACTTTCCTTTCAGAAATTTTTTCATTAAGAATGTAACATGGCATTGACCCAGAATGCAAGGCAAGCTGAGATTACATTCTTTCTCTTCTCTCTTCCTCCTGCGCCTGTAGTGTGGGTCATAATGAGGTCATTGGTGTGTGTCGAGTCGGCAATGATGCAGACAGCCTCGGTCGAGAACACTGGAGTGAAATGCTCACATATCCACGGAAACCTGTCGCCCACTGGCATCCTCTTGTTGAGGTGAGTTGGCTTTTCTATAATGGATGTGACAGCTGTTTCCAGGCATGGACGACTGACCAGTTTTCAAACGCAAAGATTTTTTTTTTCAGTTGTTTTTTACTAACCATTTCAAAACTGGGATCTTCCATAAAACCTTGACAGATTTAAAACTTCAACTTATAAAAAGATAGAAATATGAAACAAGTACATATTTCTACTTCCTAGTCTTTCACAAATAAAACCAAAAAAGTTGTCTGTTTGCTTGTCTACATAAGTTGAGAACAAAAAAAGCATCTTCTCTCTAAAAAAGCATAGAGAAGATGCTTTTTTACATACTGTTATTTAGTTTGTATTTAAATAAATTAGATGTCTTTGGAACAATGGTCTTAAGACACAAGAGACCAAAGTGGAAACATAAACCACGTGCACTTACCAGAATACTAATGTAAGTGTAAAGGTAAACAAGGCCGTTTGTCCTAAAGCTGATTCCAGTCATACAGCAGTTTAATGACGCTCAGGACATCTTCAAATCTGCAACAGAAAGTATGATAAAGAAAAGTTGCTGTAGTGCCATGGTTGTAGAAATATCTGCAAAAATAAATGCCTGGAAACCGCAATAAAAGAAAACATTATTGTACACATTGTAACAGTTTTGCTATGCAGAGGCTGATTACATTATAAAAAAAGTTATTTAATTTTGTTGTCTCAGACGTTGGTCCTACAAATGATTAGACCATGTGGTTTTGTCCCAAGATTTGTATATTATTGAGTCATTTCTTTTTCAAGAAGAGAAGTCATAATTTAAATACATTCCAGTTTTAACACGACATAAAATTAATGTTCAGATATGTATCAAATTTGACAAAAATAAGACACTGTTTTTCCCTAGGAATAATAAGTATAAAATAAAAAAAACTATTACCTCAAATAACAACCATTTCCACAAAAGAAGTAGGAACTCCTAGACGGTAGAGAATAAAGTGATTATAAAGTCTGAACCTGAGTAGGAAAAGAAAAGAAATGATAATTGAGTTTCATTCACCTTCAGCAATTCAATGCAGACAACTTTCTTGTACCGTTGAAAAACATCAAAGTTTAGCAGCAAAAAACCAAAAACTAAGACATCCTAGGAATCACAACAAATAGTACTGTATTTTTCTACATCCTCAGCAGCTGCTGTATTTTGAATCTTGTGTAGAAACCAAATATTAACCCAAGTTTTATTTTCATTTCCACAAATCACTCATTCTCACAAAAATCTTGTCCCACCTGGAGGTGCATATTTATGCATTCACATCCCACATAGACCATTTTATCTTGAAAATATTTCATCCTTTCACTTGCAGATGTCAGTCAGAATAGAAAGTTGATTAAAAAAAAAGAATAAAGGCTAAACTTTGCTGCTATGTTTTACTACCCAATTCCGTGCTGGTGGTAAGTTATTTCGTATGTTCAAAAACAAAAATTTGTATATAAAATAAATGTTGTGCTTTTTCTGATTATCTATCTGTTTCTATGAGTTATTCGTGTATATATTTTTCTTAATTGGTTTACTTGTTCATAAATTAATTTTTGTTTGTTTATTTTTTTCACTTCTGTTTATTACAGTACCAGGGGACTACAAGTAGTAGCCAAGGAGGATCTTGTAATTCCCTCAAAGCTCCTCCTTCTCCGTAGCCTTCAGCAAAAATTTAAATGAAACTACTGATCAACCTGAAGCTCTTGCTGAGTGTTGCTGAATGTTGTTCAAAAATGGTTTTAATAAAATTAATCCAGGCATTTAGTAACAACTATGGAAAGGAGAGATGCACACTGTCTTATGTTGCATGTAGAATGATTGCAAGAATGGATGTTTTGTTTTTTATGATGTTTCATTAGAAAAACAGGTGTATGCAGACATTTTAAGTCTGTGCAATTCCTGCGTTTATACAGACTATACTGTTATTTATTTTTACATAGTCTTGGTACTTGTTTTAATAAAGTGAGTCTGTACTTGCAAGATGTACTTAAAACCATTTGAACTGCCATGCCATTTCTTTTGTTCTATTTGGTGTTGACTTGGTGCATGAGGTCATGGTTTGGTGGGAAATCTCTTAGTTTGTTTGCTTCTGTTTCTATTTTTACAATGCAGTGTGTTGCTTTGTCTGTTGATGTGAAGTAACGGTTAATTTACATACAATGTATATGTGAGCAAAACTATGTTGAATGTTGGAAATAAATAGTGTCGAATAAAAGTAACTGGAGCCTTTTTTGCTGAGTTGTCATATTATTAAATTCCACAAAGAAGAATATTGTTTCTATCTATCTATCTATTACAATATGCATATACACATTTTACAAATAATGTGTAAGAAATTTGTTTTAAGCTGCAGTACGTAACTTTAACAAAATAGCTTTTTCTATATCTGTTAAAACTATCACTATGCTGCAACAGTATTATATGAGACAGATGATCTGTGAAAAGAAAATCCTTATTGTTGATAGCTTTATGAAGTAATATATATGCAGACATTGGGATAGGATATTAACAGTGGCTTGCGGACTTGCAATAGTAACAAAATGGGACAACAATGCATCCAATCTGGACCAATTGACAGAGATTTTTGAAGACATTTATCTGACAAACATAATGAGGGAATAAAAGCCCTAGATGGAACAGAACCAGGAGAAATAGGAAGTATCCCAAAGAAAAAAATAAGACATGTGGACCTGACAACATGTCTTACTCCTGTTCATGTAAATCCCTGTTTTTGTTAGCAGGATTACAACAAATTGATTTACATTTTTATCTCAGGTTCTGTTCATTGCAACTATTTATAGCAGTGGTGATATGTTGTTACAGATGAATATCCTAAGACTGTAACTATCTTGCCCTTCAAATATTTGAGCAAGCAGTGAACAACCATGACCCTGTCTGCTTAGTCGGCTGCTGATTATAACACACCATGTGACTGTATCGTGATTGCATTGTCATCTGAAAGAGGGGAAAAAAAAGACAGGAGAGTGTTGGTTGTCACTGCAGAGACACAGGTGAGTGGGTTGCTTGTTAAGGCCTTGTTAGTGGGCACTGTGTATGACACATTTCTACTGCACTGTACTACAGTGATTCAGACAAGGAGGGGAAAGAGAGAGAGAGAAAGACAGAGAGAGATCTTATCACTGAACATCTTACCTGATGAAATAATTATCCACCTGACATTTGACTTACGCAATCAAAGACTGTTAATGTTAAAAAGCTGAAGAAAATCCATTGTAAAAAGCTACGTTGATAGAACATTTCTAACAAAAGTACTTCAGAAAGGTATTTTACAAAGTAATTAATGATAATGATTATTGGTTTGATCTGACGACACTAAAATATTCACCTGGCAAAGAATATGTGGCATTTAAACATATCCATACAAATAGTACATTTTTTTTCCTGCAGTCTATAGTTAAAAAAAGAAAGAAAAACCCAGTGAAACAGCAACAAAATACTTAAACTATATGCAGTCCTGCTCCAAGTCTTCAGACTGGGGTAAAATGACAAGTATCTGGGTGCTCGGCTGAATTACAACCAGGTCTTAGGAACTTTTAAGAGATTTAAAAGTACTTATTGCGTCCAACCTTTGCCATCAGAAATCCTGCTTGTAAATCCCAACGATAATGCTATGCCCAAAGCCAGAAAGCCTTTTTGCCTAGAGTTATAGTGGTGTGAACGCTATTCACAAAACGGCATGAAGGAAATATTTATGTGACGATTTAGACTTCTTAAGGCTATGATTTAAGTTAACATATGTTTCTAATACTTTGCCTACTTTCTGTGAGTTGCGCCTATTTCTTCTTTTAGAATTATTTTTGCCTGACTTTGACCCAGAAAAAAACAGGAACACTGAGTCTCAAGATTTTGATCAGGAATGTATTGAAATCACATCAGAATTTTTTTTTTTTTTTTGTGAAAAGCAAAAAGAAAAATCATCTATTTGATATGCCTTGTCTTATCCAGATATATATAGTTGTGGTAAAAATAAATGCATTGATTATTTATTTTTTACTTTTTTGTTTGGCCACATCATTGTTATAACAATGATGTTTAATTTAAATGATTTTCCTCATGAACAGAAAAAAAAAATCAATCATCTAGATATGACAGAAGGTGACAGAATTCTTTCAATGTACACCTGAAGGTACATGAGGTATATGAGGGTACATATAGGTCATGTATACATACATATATACATACATATATATGTATGTATATACAGTATATACTGTATATGCTCATTTATATGAACATATATTTCATATAAATATATGCTTCATATATTTATATGAAGCATTGTGAACAAACTTGACCTGATTAGATTACACTCATGTAATAATTTGTATTCAGGGCTAAACATTGAATGATATTTATAAGTGTTTATACTTTTTTTTGTTAAATTGGATGAAACATGACCGCCTGATCTGTGTTTCATTAGCGCCCCTTGGTGGCAAAAAAAGAAAAATCACATTTTAGAAAATAAAAATCTCAAAGCAGCTCATACAGGATTTTCTGTACAAAAACTGAAAAAATAATAATTAAAAAATACAACTTTTGCATATAATCCTATTATACATGTTCAGTTTAATATATTTACTGAGAAAAGATTTGGAGGTGAGGATACAAAGTTGGTATAGAGCTAAGAAATATATTTTATTAGGTGACATTGGTAACTGAGGGAGGTAACGACAAGATCCTTTTAACTTTTGAACAAGGAAGCCTTGTGGTAGATGATAAATGAGCCTGCAATCTCAATCCCAGTCAAAACAAATAGATTTTTGTAGTCTCCTAGCTGTAAAATGTCAATGAGTGGCTGAACAGTTTTAACTTGTGTTCATAAAGTATGTGTTGCACACTTAATGATTAGTCAGTGTGGTTTTCGCAGGTTCTTTTATTCGATGAACGATGTTAACAAACAAGAGCAACAGTGAGCCCCTCCGCTGACCAGCCGTTACTGCGCTAAATTGCCGTTGGCTCGCTTCATAAATAAATATTTACAATATAGGCCAAACAAATACTCATTGAAAACTTCCACACAAATATCTCATTACTTTACTCTAACTCACTTCCCCTATAAGACACAATTTATATAAATAGCAGCGCTAACTGATATTTACCTGTTAACAAACAAGAGCAACAGTGAGCACCTCCGCTGACCAGCCGTTACTGGCTCGCTGAGTCAGGAGTGCTCACCGTGCTCTGTGTGCCAACTGGTGGCGAACTGCTGTAACTGCAGTTTAATGCATCTCAGTTCAAGTAGAAGTGCAGCTTAAGAGTATAGTCAACAGTCCTTAACCCTCCTGTTATGTTCGTTTCTAGGGTACAGCAAAAATGTTCGTGGGTCAATTTGACCCAGGGAGTGTTTAATCATGCAATAGTGTCAGAAACCAAAAAATTCCTCCAAAACATTTTTGTATCTGATTATTAACTCCAATACTAACCATTTCAATCAATATTTGTGCAATGATGTTTTATTATTTCTCAGAAATTAAGGATCAATGACGACAACCTGCTCATTTACTCATTTGGACATAAAAAATGGAATTTAGATTTTTAATGTCCACTGAAAAAAACCTAGACACAAAAAAACAATAATTTCCTTGAAGTTGACCTTTGGTAAATTATTTTATATTATACTTTTTTTTTTTTACCAAAGGGTGATCTTTATAATTGAACTTGAGACACACATACTGTTCTGGGTCAAATTGACCCGCTGATTAAAATCAAGATAAATGAGTCATGCAGAGAGTATTTATGTTTTCATCCACTTCTGCTGAGTGTCACTCAGAGTGGGTGGAGTTTGTCCACAGGAACAGAAAAGATTCCCGTCAAAGGTTGTGTGAACACCTGCTTTCTCGCAGTTTCCTAGTGAAGTAAAGAGAATAGTGAGAAAGTGGGCTTGTGTGTGTGTGGTTGCGTGTGTTTGTGTGTGAGTGTGTGTGTGGTGAAATATGGTTCATAACTGCAAGGAAACATATAGAATTGGACATTTTAAAATCTTTTTTTGCACTTTAACCTGACTGCCGGGTCAAATTGACCCGAACAGTATCGATGTAAAAAGTAGACCTAGGGTTTGGTACAAATGTGTAAAATGAATAAATTTTCAACTTATGTCTAGAGTGCACCTATTAAGACAAATAGAAAACGTTTCATGCAAAAAAAATGCTTCTATTTTTTTTTTTTAATTTGTAAATTTTAAAACGGGTCAATTTGACCCGGAACATAACAGGAGGGTTAAATAAAGTAAAAAAAGGAAGGGGGTGTAATTATTTCTAATGCCATTCTGTCACATATGCACTAAAAACAGGTTGTTTTTTATAATAAATATGCCACATAGTTAACCAAGCAACAGTTGCACAAACATGATGTGCATCATATTTATAGCAGTCTTTTTGTAGTGTAAAGGACTTCGATAAATCCTTTCAACACTTTTTCTTTACATATGCTTTTAGGTTTTAAAGTATTTTGGAAGTATTTATTTGTATTGTATCAGCATGTTTCCTCTGAATAAGTAAGACAGTCATGTAAATCAAGACGGATCAGATGATTTCTTCCAAACCATTTCTTCTTTTACATTGTTTTATAAACTTCTGAGTGATGCCTGTCTCATACCGCAAACAAACGTTTTGGTTGAATGAAAAACAATGATAAACCTAAACCTATTCAGAGTATAAATAAATAAATACTAGCTGAATTGTATATCCTGTAAGATTCAATGGAAAAACAACAACAAAAATACTTTCAAGGAAGAACAAAATCATAAAACAGAATTTTCTTTTTAAAGAAACAACTTCTAGGTGTCAATTTCTTACTTTGTCAGTTCCAAAATTATTTAAACTTACTTACTTTAAAGCTGAAATTCGTAACTTTTATAAAAAATATATAGATATTTAACATATTTGGTGAAACTGTCACTATATTCTGACAGTATGGTATGAGACAGATAATCAGAGAAAAAATTGAGCTCCTCTGCCTTCTCGTGCTATCTAGAAACAGCCAATCAGAGCCAGGAGGCGGGTCTTAGCGCCGTCAGTCTCGCTCCATCCCCCCAATCCCGCTCCACCTTGCTTGGCTCTCTACTATGCTGCAGCTAGCAAAGCCTGTAATGTAGGCTAGTTGACATGGCCGCTGATAACGGTGGATAAACGGTTTCCCTGTATTGGTAAGTTAGTTCTCTACCATTAGCACATTTAGCAGCCAATACATGAGGGGATTAACAACAGTGCTAAGAAACTCCTGGCCGGAAGTTGTGCATATCTTCAGACGGCTAGTAGCTCTGAGCTGCTAGCTCAGGGATAAGATCGATCTTTTCACAAGTTATCCGTCTCATAACATACAGACACCACATGGTGACAGTTTCATGTGTTTTATAAATGTTACATACTGCATATTTAACTAGCTTGCGTCTGACAAGCTAAAAAATTTCTACTAATTTATGAAGAAAAACGCCATTTCGACGCTATGAAGCTTACCGGTCTAGTGCGAAATTCTGTTCCCGTGCGACAATCTGTTCCCCCTGTGTCGGGAGCGCGCAGTGCAACCAATCGCGGATCTGACCATTTTCACGACAGATTATTTCAAACTGAAATATTTTGTTCTCCCCAGATGACTTTGGCAAATAAAGAGCAAATGTTCCCAAATCTACAGGATTTGTTCTCCACGATGAGAGGAATAAACACAGTTAAAGACTTACTGGTAAATTAATTTGTTCCCATCTTATGGAGGGAAACATATTGCCTCACGCAGCTAGACCACCTTCCCATCCCTAAACTTTAGTAAATAAAGACAAAATGTTTTCCAGTTCTCAAAGACAGTTGTGTGGTACGATTGACCGACCTAAATTTCAGGTTTCTGAAAGCATTTTTTTCTCCTTTGAAAAGAGAGGAGCAATGTTCTCATGCATCAAGTAATAAAGAAATATTTCATGGCATGTAATATAAATGCTAGAACTTATTATTTGCGGCTTAAAAATGACTGTCAAAAATGAGCAATTAGAAATATCTTTTATCCAGTAATTCCAGTATTTCAGTAATTTTTTATGTCCTGCTATCTAGCTTACATCCTTTTATGTCAGCAATAAAAAAATACAAATACACACAATTTGTTGGGAGACAGTGGTGGTTGACTGATAAATTATGAGGTTAAACAAAACATGACAAAAAAATGACAGGCAGTTTTCTAAAACATTGCAGAAAATGTACATTATCATTTACAACTTCTCCTTCTATTTACCGATTGACCCATGTAGAAAGAAAGATACCAGAGGGAATCCAAGTGAAAGGGGGGAAGCCCAGATTCTGCGGCAATCTAAAGCTTATCTGAGCGGAATTGCACAGGAAGGCAATGGCCAGGCTAGCTCAAGCAGTTTTGGGAAATAAACTTTTTGCTGGATGTTCTACAAACTGCTTTATTATTATTAAAACCACAAATATGACTATATCACATGAAATCTCATTAGTTTGAAAAAAAGAAAAGAAATTCATATAGTCCAGTGAGTTTATTTTTTGTTGTGAATTGGCACTATATAAATAAACTAAACTAAACCGAATTGAAACGCTCTAAATTTGAGCTTGCGCCTCATTTGGACGACAAGCCTGACAATTTGTGACACTCTGGTCACAAAATAAGAAGACAGTTTAAACCCAAAAGCCACACTCTGAAGGTTATTTACTTTCAGAGTCACAAAAATGTCAGGATAGCTGTTAGAGCTTTGCTGTGCACTTGAACACACTCTGCAGTCCTGCCCTTCAGAAGAACATCTTTTCCATCATTCTATCAACTTTCACTCTGCTTTACACATGTGAAGGAGTATCTATCTGTCCTGCTTTAAGAGTTTCCATGGAGACACATGCCAGCCACATGTTAAAAGCTGCCTTGGAGCAAATGGATGACATTATAGCTGGTAAGAGTCTCTGTTTCATCATCAAAGTCTCAAGAGACTGCCCAGTTTTTAATGTTAGGCTTTCATAAGACCGCCAGCAGCCAACAGATTTTGCTTATGACCACTTTACATGTGTATTTAATGACAAATTACCATGGTAAGGAAGGATTGTTTTATGTTTCCTGCTCATTCACACTGTATATAATTGACCTTGTTTCTCAGTAATTTAACTCAAGCTTCTGTTGTTTCTTGTACAATTCTCACAGAACAACGTGAGCTTTAACATACTTCTAACATTTTACGTCTATTCTTTTCTAACATTGGTGATACATTTTGCTTACAGCTCATGCTGCAACAACAGCAGTGTTGTAGCATGGAGTCATGACTCCAAGATCTACAATCAGAGGTGACAACCTAGTCATTATCACATTTAGAGACAACTTAAAGGACAGGAAAAAAGCTAATAATTAAATAAAGCAACCAACAATTTTACCATCAAATACCTAAACGTTAACATTTATTGTTTCTCCAGATTACGTTACTCTACCTTTTGCTTTAGCTTGAAAAGGCACTACATGAAAAGTATATATTTTTTTTTTCTAATTTGTGGATTTGAAAAGCCACAACTAAAGTTTGATACCATTTACATTCTACATGCAGCAGCGGGTCATTATTCTGCCCACAAGGGGGCATAACTGAAAATCCTTTTCCTCTCCCTGCAAGTCATTCTTTTTTGTTTTTAGTCAACTCAGAACAGCTGCAAAAATGCATAAAGGTTGAAATAACCACAATATTTGAGGTAAATGCAAATTCCTATATTTGTGAATTTCCTCTGTTTCATTCTCTAGGCAAAATGTATGAAGGTGTTTTCAGTCCTCCGATGCAGCCGTGTGACCAAGGTTACAAATCTTCCGATGTTGACCCAGAGTTGCCCCTCCCCACGCCCGTGGACCCTGCTTTTGTGGCACTTGAGCTGATGGAGGTCCTCATGGCTGTGCTGGAGGGCCAGAGGAGTGAGGAAAAGCAGGGTGCTCTCAGTAAACAAATGTCTACAGACACAGCAAATGTTATATTAAAATGGCTGCAAAGAGATGAGGTAAGTACGTTTTCACTTATAGTGGCAATTTTTGCACACATTAAGCAAATATAATGGAACTGTGAAAAATGGGCATGCAGATATCCACAGAACTTTGTCTTCTAATGTTGAAAGGTTTGGTCATTGAATTTAGAAGTTTTGCTGGGGCCTGGCAAGAATTACTTCTAGGATCAGATTTTTTTTATTTTTTGCTTCACTGTTGGTCTGTGATCCTGTTTAGCAACATCTGGGGGACTGTTTTCTGGCCTGCTAAGAAGTGAACCTGTAGGAGGATGTAGTGAATGGGACTAAACCGAATTGTAATGAGATCCAGAGCTTCTGTTTGGAGTGCAAGTCGTTTTATTTCCCTTTAACATTTTATCTCTTATTCTTTTTGTCTTTTCCTTTCAGAAAGAGTGTTTTAATTGGTTCACATAAGACACCTAAAGTATTTGCGCTTGTTTAGATGTGATATTGTAAACATAATGCTCACTTCCACTCTTCTCCTCTGCCTCCTCCCCTTCTGTAAAGCCTTTACTGACTTCTTGCCCCTCACCACATCTGAGAAGCATATGGTGGAAAAAAAGTTTCCTCTCCTATATTCCCCATTTAGAAAGCCCCACAGAACTTAGGTTGCTTGAGGGGTGCTGCAAGAACAAACTTAGGAGAGACAAGAACAACAAGAAGAGAAAAGGGAAAGGTTTAGGACAGAAATAGTTCAGAAAATCATTAATCACATGGAGCTCAAATGCAAAAATATGCAGCAAGAAAGAAAAAAAGGGCAGTTGAAAGTAGATAGAAAAAAATAAAAGAGGGCGTGGGGGATGGGGGCAGGAGGTAACATAAAGCCAACTGGCATAGTTTGACTTATTCAGTTCAGCTCTAAAAGTCTGAGGCAGTCTGGGCTCCAAACCACACAGACCTAGATCCTTCCTGCACGCTCCTTGTAGCACTGGGTTGTAGTAAAAGAAGGAGAGCATGCAGTGCAGTTAAAAGCCATTGTTTTGATTATGTGTTGGTGCTTCATAGCATATATTCAGTTCTGTTAGACATCAAATGTAAGATCTCAACTACAATGGGTCTGCAGAATGGAGAATTATATTGATTTCTACAAACATTTCACTTGGCTCAGAAAGGTAAGACATTAACTACTTTTATGTCTACTCTTCATACCTTCGTTCAACATAGTTGTGGAACTCTTTCCTACATTTTTTGATAAAGCTTTTTGTTTTTGCTTTTCAGTTGTATCTTTACAGTTCCCACAGTCAGTATTTCAGTGGAAGACTTTCTTCTTTCAAACATGAAGTGTTGCTTCATAATAACAGTTTTGCGTTGTCATAACTTTTGAAGAAAATTTCTCTTGTTGCTTGACATCCCAAGCTTTCTATCTTAAGGTGGTTGTCTTGTTTATTTTTCAGAATTTTTAAGTTGTTTGAACTGAATTAAAGGAGGATAGTACAATGTGTGAGATAATTCACCTTAATCTATAAAGTATCTTTTAATAAATATCTGCCATTTGGTTATGTATGAGACCACTTCTATTGGTTTCTACTAGGTTTTAATATTCACTGCTAATTCGATTAATAGAAAATGAGCTCTGAATAGAAAGCTCCATCTGTACGAGTGGTTGTGTCCTTTGACTAGACACTTGACCCTCCTTGCCTAATGATGGTGGTGCCCTGTGGCACCTGTACATGGCAGCCTCTTTTATGTGCACAGGGCAGCTTTGGCTACTATGTAGCTTGCCACCATCATTGTGTAAATGTGGTTCAGTGATGTTCATAGCTGTACAATGAACTCGTCCAGAGTCATATGGAAATCTTTTGAGAATGACCCTGATTAGTTGGCATTTGGCAACACACTTGCTTACTGCAACATTACCAACCAATTAACCAAATCAGCTTGTGTTTACAAATGATTATCTTACCCACCTCATGCACACAGTGAAAAAATAAACTTGACCCCTATTATTTTCCCTCAAGTACGCTGTTTTTTTTTTTTTTTTGCAGTTTATTGTCAGATACTAGTTAAGTGATTTCTTAATTATAAAAGTTCTAAAGATCTATCAATATCCAGTAGCATGATTTGAAATTGTAATTTGAAAACTTAATTTTGTATTTACTCATGTATTTTTATCTCGCACTAAAATATAGTTCATGATTTGAAACATTAAAGTGGGCAAAAACAAATGTGTACAGGTGCAAATATTCCCTGAGTAATTCAATAATGTACATTTCCCATATATAAAGAAAACAAGTAGGAGAAATAAAATAGGAGGAAAAATAGGATTGAGAACACTGGTGCTCAAAAGTGAAATTGATGTTTCTGATGAGACATGCGAGTTGCAAATGTAAGACGTATGAACCTTCAAGGCTCATTCACTTTCTTTTATGGGCCACAAAAGATTCAGATTTAGATTCAATATTTAGTTATGAATATTTTTCTAAGTGGATTCACTGCATGGTCATAAGTTGAAAAGTTTTGAAATTGTAGCTGCTTTTACTATAAAGCTAATAGTCTATTTAAACATTAATTTTGGAATCTCAGACTTTTACATATTTGAAAAGGTATGTTGCAATTCTTCGCAGCACAAACCACAAAAGCTTAACAATTAATTCTGAAAAACAATGTTTTCTTCTAGAAGTTCTGAAGTTCAGTTCAATCTTTTTTTTATTATTCAAATGATAATTAGGAAATATGGGTTCTATTCCTATGCTTTGCACTTCAATGACTGTGAAATACACTGAGTACACAGGCAACACTGACCTAATACAGAACTCCCCCTCTAAACTATGTAACTGGCATAAAATGTGGAACACGACTTTTAATGCTGGATTAGGATTTGTAAACCTCTTACAATCTCCACACAGTTGTGGCACTGTAAGAGGTTTAAGATTTCAGTGCTTAAAGGCTGTAAATAATAATAAAAACGAAAAGCTAATTTCCACCGAGAAACTGTTCTATTTTGTGAGTATTCAAAGATTGATCAATTATTTCTATTCAACAGGCAAACCTCACCTTAAACAACAGCAGTGAGTCCTATCAAGAGAGGTTATCACGTCTGGAGGGAGACAAAGAGTCACTAATTCTGCAGGTATGACACTCTTGCATTGGTCTTGGAAAATACAAAAAGAACAACTAAGATTGCTTAGAAATATTAGAATGTTTCCAACACTGTTTTTTTTTTTCCTGGGCATCTGAATATAGAGTGAATTACCTGGGAATTGATTCTAACCTTTGGTATCTCAACACCGAGACGAGGTAGAGATGGGAAAAAGAGGGTGAAAGAACAAAGATGTATGGCAGTATTGTGTTGTAAATGTTGCACAAGTTTCTACTTCAAGGTAGAGATGGGAAAAAGAGGGTGAAAGAACAAAGATGTATGGCAGCATTGTGTTGTAAATGTTGCACAAGTTTCTGCTTCAATGCCCAGGTGAAGCAACAGTAACAAAGTGGGTTTGGTGCTATAATGACACCACAATCTCTTGTTTTGACTGATGTGTTTTTCTTATACCTGTAGGTGTGTGTAGCACTCCGGGCGGCTGAGCAAGTGCTTTGTAGACAGGCTTAGGCTCGCACCATTATGTGACCTGATGCATGTAGGCGTGTTTGTGTGTCAGAGTAAGTTTAGAGCAGGTGCCTTTTATCATTCATTAGGCCTCAGAGAAAGAAAATAAATTCTTTAGAAATGTTTGCTTCAACAGTTGGTGTTCTGTTGACACAAAGCTGAGCTATTTAAAATCAGTTTTAACCTCTCAGCATCAAAACACAACATCACAAGTACACTAGCACCTGATTATGTGCCCATATGTGGGGTAGATTCTGTGCACTTGTATATAGATTTAGCACAAACAGTAAGATAATTTGTTTCTGGTTAATTCTTTCTTTCTTGTAAAAGCATGTTCAGTTTTTTCCTTAAACAGCTCCACATTTGCTTGAAAACTCATTTGTGGGTTGAGTAGCGGAGTTGAGTAATTGCTTCTTACCAATGAAGTACTTGCCAAATACTAATAAAAAAGAAGGCTCGCCATCTTTTGATTTATCCACAATTAGAAACTGAACTTGAGGGAACTGTTCATGTCAGAGTGATCAACACAACATGTGATAACAGTTTGTTGAAGAAGGCCATCCCACAGCAATTTGTGTTGAAGTTGTTGTGCAGCAAAAAGAGGAGCTGTAAAGCTATGTCGGTTGTGTACATTTCTTTTGCTTACTATTGACGCCTCTACTTGTTAAATAAAAAAGGTTGTGTAACAGCCAACATTTCTTGTTTCTTTAAACTTCTATCATATACAATCCAATAAATTACGCCATTTGGTTCATATCCCTTCTCATAATCTGAGATCATCTGGTCAGAAATCAGTGCTGCGGACTAAGTTTTAAGACCAATGAAGTAGACAGAATTTTCTATTCTGATCTATTCTAAGTTGTGCAATAAATGACATTTTTCTTTGCATGACTGTGAGTTAGTTAAATCTTTTAAGCATCAAAAATATTTTTCTTTGCCACCTTTCAATTAGTTAAGGCTTTATCCTGTCCCCTGTTTTCTAAGATATATGTGCTTAAATATATTTTTGCTTTTGATTGTTCCCGTCTTCCACAGTGTTTGCCTTCTTCTGTTTAGCATGTTGTGACTTCTACATGACAAACTGGTTTATAAATTAATTGTACTTAGGCAAAAGGAGCTCTTAGTATTGGGAGTAGGCACAAAACATACAGAATGATGCTGCTCAACCTACAGGTTTCATAAAATATACTGAAATTTTCTTACTTTTAGTGCCAAGTATATTTACCTTTATGTGTTGCTGAGATTCCTGTAATTGTTTCTTTATTTAGAATCACAGAAATTTCCTAATGGAACTTTTTCTATCATATCTCATATATGTGGAAATTTTAAGAACGTTACCATCAGTTTATTTTGAGAACCTATTTATCATTTTCTAAATCATCTTTTGACATACAAAACCCCTCATAGGTGAGTGTGCTGACAGACCAGGTGGAGGCTCAAGGGGTGAAGATCCATGATTTGGAAAGTTCTTTGGTGGAGCATCAACACAAACTCAACAGTACAGAAGAGATGCTACAGCAGGTAGTTGCCTCTACTAGACTTTGAACTATGTGCTTTGTTCAGACAATATTAGCACAAAACAATTTGTGTGAATCTGAACCAAAGTCTGGAAAGCCTCATAATGACTGCAACAGTAATTCAATTAACTTGTTGTTCCCATAAAAATATACAGGGTAATAAGACGGTTAATCTCTTATAAAACGTGACATTTCTGCACTTTGACGTGTTTTTCATAAGCTGCAACCAGGAAGAACTTCCTCTTCAGAAATTCATTTCTTGGATTCTGGAAAAGATAGCTTTGAATTACTTTGGCAAAAAAAAATTTATGACACTCAAACATTTTCCCAAACAGTTTCTCACTCTGGGTTCCTGTCTGGTTTATGCAAGGCCAAACTAGTCTGTCTGGGCAGGAGATTAACTGCATAGCAAGCCACTCCCCTAACTGGTAATAACCATGACTGCTCACATGCAGGCTTCTGGAGAGAAAGAGAGACAGGAAGGAAAAACAGAGGGAGGGAGAAGAGAACAAACGAGGAGGAGAGAAACAGCTGTAAAAAAGGTGGAGAGATGGGAGGGAAAAAGAGCGAAGTGGTGCTCCTGTAAGAGCTGGATGTGCTTTGCTGGCACTCGGCTCTTTTGCTTTAGATTTGAGATAGTTTGTTAGAGTCCACTGGATGAACTGGATATGTGAAACCTTGTCCAACTTGAACTCCGACACATTGTTTGCATGAAGGAAATACTGACAGACACTGGATAAACCAGGTATTAACTTTCCTTCTTATGTTGCAACTCTTGTAAAATCTTTGTTGAAGGCCGGAGTGAAAAAATCTAAATAGGTCAAAAACGTATTTAAAACTGTCTTTTTCTTCTAAGACTTATTTAGCAAGCTTGCACATTATGAAACGGGCAGCCAGTTTCTTGGAGATGTGGTCATTATGAGGCTTTGGACCTGAGCCCTAAATCTCTTCCTGGTGACAGAATTAAAATACTTTCCATGTGCTGTGTAGAAGAAGTTCAGATCCTTTCAAAAATCCTACACTTTAAATGTTTACTGGGGCTACTGTCACTGTTTTCTGCTCTTTTCTGGATGTTCAGCACCTGCTTGACATTAGCCAAGTAAGAAGTACATCTACCCTTAAGTTCTGGTTTAACTCTGATGACTAACAGCCTTTGAGGAAAGATATCACAGAGCTATTAAACTGTAATCTCCCACAGCATTGGGTTTGACAGGAGGTCATTTTTATACAGAGGACAGGGAAATGCACCTGTCAAAGTTATTTTGATATTCTGTCAATGAATGTTTTGCATGCTTTTTCTTGGTCTCACCCCCTCCCTTCTCTCTGCTATGTACTTTGAGAGAGCTGCGAAATACACATTATAAATAGTGGTCATGGGTTGTGTATATTTAGCCACCCAAACAGCTTCAGAAACCAGTGTGGTTTGTGTGGAGGAACAGTCATTACAGAGCTGGTAACTTGCTGTGCCTCACACTTCATGTTGTCTTTGTAGAGCAAGTGCTTTAACTCGTTTAAAATTGGGGGTTTAATGCATAGGGTTGCGTCTGCCTGTGTTTTTCACACTCTTGCTGTGTGTCGTTGATGACAGGAACTCGTGCATAGGACGTCACTGGAGAAACAGAAGCTGAATCTTATGGGGGAGGTCTCTTATCTGAAACTGAAGCTGGCAGACATGGAGGGAACGCAGGTTCATGGGGCAGAGAGGCAGCACAAAGCTGAGGTGAGACTTCTCACTGGCTCAGGTACATTATATAGATAATTTTGGGTTTATTGTATTGTCTTAAACTCAGTGTCTGTCAGTTAAAAAACCGGTGTGCAGAGAACAATCACTTCATTCACAGTTGCTTTGTCATAGTTTCCAAAGTGAACAATTACCTGATTTTTGACACCATAAAAGTCTTATTTCCAAATTACCTTTTATAGTTTGATTTAGTGAAGATACCGGAAATTTAAGAGGAAATTTAAACGTAACTCTGGCAGTAATGACAAGGGTAAATATAATAATCCGCTATTTGAATGTTGACTTTAAGGAAGCCCATAAACCCTTATAGGATCTGTGGAAACAAATCATTCACCCAAATACTGACTTCATTGTACCTGGGGGGAAAAAAAAGTAAATGGGACTTAAAACATTTTTTCTTAGTATATCCAGATCATTTATTTGCTTAAGACTGGCGTGTTAGATTACCAACAGACTTCCTGGGCATTTAGAGACCACATGAATTATAGAAACGGAAATCAGAACTTTTACCAGACAGGATACTGTAATGTATGTAATTACTGTCCAAACACTGCTCAAAGGATCTTTTTGTTCTCAGTTTAAAGGAGTTCAAACCCAAGGGAGCTGTCATGATGGCCAAATATGTGAGCCCTTAGTTATTGAAAGAAATTCTCAGTTTAAAAAAATATTTTTCATAAAATTTTCTTGGAATCATCTGAATACAGTTAATATTTCTGGAGGTTTGCATTTGTAGGTCCAAAACAGCACACCCATTCAATTTTTAACACCTGCTTTGACTAAAGGAGATCAAAGAAACTGCTTTTATCACTATAGTTGTCCCCCGCGTGCTGCCTTTGTTATCTAAACATTATGTCCTCACATATGCATGTTTGCATGTACACACATAGACACGCGCAGGGCAGTTGGTCCTGGAGCCAACAAGCTTATGGTTAAAATTAGCCATGGAGGCCTTCCATATCATTTGTCATATCCGTTGTACTGAACCCCAAGTAAGACTTCCTCTGTACACTGTCCAGGCATAGCATGTGTGCTGTTTACACACTGTCTGGGGGAACATGGGTAGAAATCACCTTGAAAATTTATTGATGTCTGTTAATATGAAAAACATGGAACTTTTTTGTTCCATGTTTGTAAAATCTACATAAAATATATTTTGGACAAACCAGTGTTGGCTCAGTAAGAGTAACGGTACCAGTAGGTGTCCCTTTAAATACTAATTTCAAATAGGGCTGAAACGATTCCTCGAATGATTCGAGTACCTCGATTATTAAAATTCTTCGAGGAAAATTTACCTGCCTCGAAGCTTCGTTAATTTATGTTTTATTATTTAGCGCACCGTGTTCCAGCCAAGACATTATTTGCATTAATCGTAGCTCTGACCTCCGCCTCTGAGTTGTTGACGAATGCTAAGTGTTAGCGGCATAACGTCCAATTTTCAAGTTCGGCCCGTGGGGATTTTATTGATTGATGATAATGCCCGAGTTTTCATCATTTTTGGGGGACCAATAAGCATCCTTAAAATGACTGGCGCGATGCCTGGAGTACGGCAGCCTTTTTCCTCTGGGAGCTGCTGGTTCAGAGCGAATGGCGGGAAGAGCGCTGCAGGAGTATTTATACAGGTAAGCAGATAGACTTAACACGGCGGCTTGAGTAGTTGATGCTTACAGTGTAAGTGTAACTTTATGGACTAACCGCACAATAAATTTCATATTATCCCGGTCTCAACAAACGGGTGGCGGAAATCATCGTGGCGGTACATGGCTGGTAGATGAATTTCTGAGTGTGACGAATGAAGGTGCCGTAAATATCCCGTATTGCTCCTCCCCGTTCTTACTTTCGTCCCTGGTCTACCGGTCCCTGGACTTACGTTCGTCTGTCCCCTGGTCTATTTCCTCCCCGATAGTAACACCGGTGTTACACCAAATTTATCAATATTTTGTTTTATAAATTTTTTTATCCCATTAATCGATTAACCATAATAATAATGTATAGATTACTTAATTATTAAAATATTAGTTTACAACAGCCCTAATTTCAAATGTAGCCATATGAAGATACATTCATTACCAGAAACCTGGAATTCAGTGATTTTATAGATAATATAAAACAATGAAATGAAATAAAAAAATACTTCACATAAACACAGAAAATGAAATACACACTCCTGTTAATAAGTTAACCTTTGAGGTACAAAAAAAAATTAACCAATAAAATAAATTAAGAACTTGTCTACTTTTAAAGTAATATATATTCTGTATTTTTGGTAAAGAACAATACTGTATATCACTAAATGAAGACCACACCTCCTGTGAAAGGCGGTTAGGGCATGGTGGTGCAAATAATGAATGATGGGAATACTTTTCTTCGAATGTAGTTTAAGCCTTCTTAAAGTGAATGAGTTCTTAATACCAGTCAGTTTTAACCCAAAACATAGAGCATATCAGCAGTTTTTTTCCTTTCTTTTTTTTCAAAATTGTTCAGGTTGAATATGAGGTCAGAACTAAATCTGTCATGAAAATGTTTGTGGATCACCTGATTGTCAAAATCAGTCTGACTTCTTACAGATTTTAGGAACTGTGAACAACCACAGTCTTATCCACAGCCCCACAAATCTGTCGGATGTCCTGAAAGATTTAGATGATTTTGGCAAGACAGAGTAGGCAAGCAGTGCCAAGTCATATGGGACATGCACAGACTTCAACTAACAAAGACAGACTACTGAAATAAAATTAAAGAGGTGGTTTAATAGAATTTTGTGCACATATATGCAAAAAAGGTGATGCATGCCTTTTTCTCAGAGTTTTTCATACTAACAAATTATTTATTTTTCAGTTGGTTTGCACAGCATACATATCAGATGCATGCTGGAAAGGTTTCTAAATTATTTATTTTGTTTTTGTTTTATATTTTTGTCTTATCATAAATACCTGGCATTTAACATGGGTGTAGACTTTTTAAATCCACAATATGCACAAATCCTGCATATAGTTTCTTTCTCTCTCTCTAAACATGTTCTTCTCAATGTTTTTCTTCCCCACTCTGTCAGACTGTAGTGAATTTCATTAGTGAACTGCAGGAGCAGATGTGTCAATTTCAGAAGGAGATCAATAGCAAGATCCAGGAGAAAAAGGCCTTGGAGATTTCGGCTGACAGCAGATTTCCAGTGGTGGGCCCCACTGAGTCCCCTGAGGGCCGAGGCAAAAACTTCACGGTGTCCTGTGATGGACCCTCGGGGTGTATGCAGAAGCTAGAGGAGACTCCAGACAGACCTTTGGGGAACCTGGGAGAGGGTAGCTCAGAGGCAGAGCAGCTGTGCCACTGCGGAGGAGAAAGAGTAGGCATAGTTCACCTGCATGGCTTCCAATGTTGTGCACAGCATGGGTTGTCTTACTTTATTGTGTTGAGCATCAAATGGAATCGAAACATTCACCTACTGCAATTAGCCTATATTAAGCAGTGCTAAATATAGCTGAACAAACACAACAAATACATTTTGGATTATGGAATAATGTGACATATTAAAAATTGTCAGTCATTAAAGATTGTGTGCTGTATGAAATTATTAGAGTAAGCGTCTTTATGAAAGTAACTGGATTGTAAGCCTGCTAAGTTTTCCAAATGTTCCTGTTTAGGTTTTGCTAAAAGAGCTCAGGATTCTCAAGGACAAAGTAGAGTATCTGGAGGACCAGAAGTTACAATATGAAAAGAAGCTCAAGGCAACCAAGGTAAAATATCTCTGTGTTGACATTGCGTTGCACCATAAGTGCCCAAATTCCACTGTTAATTGTCCGCTCAACTTTCCTGAATGCAGTCCAGTTTGATGTTTCAGCCAGCTAAGTGAGTCATTCTCTTGTGCACGTGTTCCCTCTTTTTTAGGCCGTTATGGGTATGGCATATTTTTCATTCAATAGAAATAGAATTAATAACAGCTTAGTCTATTTAAGTACTGTCTTTATGTTTTCTTATATGGCTTTATTATAGACATTCTTCTGCATTTTTTTCTCTTCAGTTAGAAAAACAAGTGCACAGCTTTTAAAATATAGTACATAAAAAAATACAAAGGAAACAGTCATCTGTAGTGATAAGAACCTGTAGAGTTCAGAAACCATCTTTTGCAAATTAACATCTACTTAACATCTGCTGTGACAGTGGTCTAGATGTGTCATTTTTATAGATTTTGCTGCATTCTGTCTGTGTTTTTGGGAACTGGGGACCACATTTGTTGTCGCTTTGATGTCATCAGACAGACTGGCCACAAGAATTTTGTTAAAGAGCAGTATGCCACGATTACTATGCTGTTGAGAAGTAGATAGAGCACAGGGTTTGAAACTACGTGAAAGATTTAAAAAAACTGACTGAAGCTAGAGTTTACTTTGCATAAACAGCTGAAAGGAAGTTCAAACAGTCAATCTTATAGAAATTGTCTCCTTAGATTTAGGTTGTATGAATTCTGTTAGACTTTTTGTGTTAAGACATAACTTTTAATTATCCAACTGCATTACAAAACGGATTACTTGCCAGTATAATAGCCATACCTTGTGACTTAAATTATCATACTTGTCACATTTAACTTTATTCCAAAGATGGTGACACAGTTCAGCCTGAACAAATCTTTTTCATCTGTGTCCTCCTTATGTAACTTCCTTTAAAACAAACTAAACTGTGGAGAGTGGTGGTTCAACATTTGGTGCTTTAGAACTCAGAGAAAATAACTTCTCCATTCTTTGTTTGGGGTCTTTCATACATAGCAACTTTTGAGGAGATTTGAAATGCATACATGTGTCTTTATTGAGTGTAAGCTTTTTATATGTGAACCTTTTGTAAACAGTGAATAGACCTATGTTTTCTTTCTGCTAAAATTCTTCCTTGTGTGTCACCTTCAGGCAGAGATCAGCAACCTTCAGCAACTTCTCCTCACAAAGAATGCAGAAATTGAGAGCTTGCACACTCAGTTGCTGGCTAGACCTCCTCTGACGACAGAGATCTCAGAGAGAGGTAAGCAAACAATTTGTGCAACTTCAAGCCTTCAACAACCTGCCAGTGAAATGCTACAAATACATACGTATAATTAGATGAAGACAATTATCGACTGTCCTTTTGCATTCAGTAACAGCTATGGAAACATTTTGGCTTGACCATATATAAATTGTGTTTTTGGGGGTCGTGTGTCTGTCTCTCAGAAGAGATGTACAGGAAAAGACTAAGCACCAAATGTAAGCTTATGGAGCACTCAATAAAATCTCTTGGGACTTGTCTACTACTAACTGTAGATTGACTGCTTTTTCTCTAGGGTGTTTTTTCTTAATTATCTTTTTTATTTCCTTTTGCTTTAAATCAAAAGTTTGCTTAAATTACTACTTCAGTCTTTATGTGTTTCTAAAGAAACACCATCCTTTTTGTCAAAAATTGTCTGCTTCTGAGTTCTTGACTCATAGTTATTATTGTTTACTAGAAATGCTGATGTAGTCCTGAATAAACGGGAGCCAAAATAGATTAATAAACTATGTAACTTTTTTGTGACTTAGATCAAGAACTCCAAAGGCTTCGCAGTGGAATGAAATCACTGGTTGCTACCAATGAAGAAAAGGTAAGCTGTAAAAAAAAAATTAAATCAACTTTTTAGAATTATTTTATTGTGGAAAAACATTTCATTACACCCTAACTTATTCAACTGCTCTGTATGTGGGAACACAGTCATTTTTAAGGAAAGTATCAGCTATTAGGTCCTGTTATTTCCTAGAGGTGCCACCCTCTGACCATTTACGTTTTGCACAGAGGATCTTTTGTGTTCTTTCGCCCAGAGTATTTTGCACTTTAAGCACTTGCAGACAGACTTGCGTGTAGCACATTAGTCAGGACCTGCACACACACACGCACACCCCCACATCCTGAAACGAGCCTTTTCAGACTAGCCACAATTAAGCAGGCTTTGCTCTGCCAAGTTTAATTTTGGAGTGAGCTGCATTAAGATAACTATGGCAAAACCAGGCATGGGCACCACTTCAAAACAAACACACTCCTCGCAGCTGTTTGCTGCAAAATACAGTTTCCAGTGAGGTCTAGGTTTGTTCCCTCCCTGTCCTTTACTTTGATGTAAAGGCCATATGGTGGAAGGGTAATGTCTGTGGGCGTATCAGCCACCAGCCGAGTAAAACCAGCAGCGGGTGGTCATGCTTCTTAACTTTTAATGAATATCCTAATAGGGTTATGTTGACTTTAAAGCTCCACTGCTGTGTTTTCTGCAGGACAGACAGATTGAAGAGCTCACTCTGCTCCTGAATCAGTGCAGACAGTTCAGAGATGTAACTCTCATCTCAAGACAAGGTATTGGGATTATTTACCCTTCTATATGAGTGACTGAATTTCTACCCTTATGATGTATAATGTATAATCTTTCCATAACTTGTCGCAGCTCCATCTGCTGTCAGTTCATTGTCAAATGGTCGGACTGCTTCAAGTAGCAGTGAGGAAGGAGACCAGATCCTGACCAAGACTGTTGACTCTACTAGTACAAAATCTGATGATGTGAAGTCTGAGGTGGGATTAAATAAATCTAGCTGGTTTTAAAGTTAGCGTAAAAAATACAAATCGAAACGGTCCATGCAAATTCTGTGTATTGTAATTTTTTGACCCACAACAGGTTTCAACAAATAGTTCGTCTTCTCAGCAAGCATCAATCCAGACAGATTGCGATTCCAGGTAGTAAAATACTTTTTTATCATAATGAATTTTGCATCTCTTATTGGAATCTTTCTGAGTGTGTTTTGTCTTTTTTGTTTTTTACAGAACGGAGCTACAGATTTTATCAAGTAGCTTGAATGACATAACAAACAGACATTCACCCAAGGTATTTATAGTGTTAGTGAGGTATTTACCATCCCTTATTTTATTCAACAGACATGCACATTTGATTCAAAAGTAGCAAGTGCCTCCTGTTGGTCTCATTATGAATATTTAGGGTTTTTGAATATTTATTTTGTTGCATGCACATGGTTGAAAATTACTAAGATACTGGCCCAAACTTGGAGATATAGCAATTATGTTTAGTGTCGTCTACTTGACTGTGTTCTGTACATTGTCATCACTGATTTCAAATTCTTTAGAAGTGTTTTCAAATCTCTTACCAGACTTAAGAGCTGTTGCAGTGGTCCTCGTGAAAGGACCACTGCAACAGCCTCTGTCCTCGTGAAAGCCTCAGACAGAGGCTGACACGAGGCTTTCTAATATTCATTCTCACTTTAAAAGTCAGGAACACACCAAACTAAATGTCTGAGATTTAAATAGTCAATTGCTTTCAAAATTCTGATTAATCCTGATGTTATATTCATGAGTTGAGTGGTGATAGATGTGTGAGTGTGTTATTCCTGAGACATTTTACAAGAAAAATAGCCTCATCTCCAAATTTTAGAAAAATACACTTTTTTCACATGGCCGTAATTGTATTAAATGATCTGAGCTCATTGAATTGCATAAGAATTATTAAGAATTTTCTCCCTTTTTATGTATATATCTTTTAAATTTGTAAATAGTTTCTCCGTGGTGGTCTGGGTGATGATAGAAGTCAGACTTTGCCCATGAATTCTACTCTCCTGGAACAAAATGAGAATGATGTTACAGATATTCAAAGACATAAAAATCCAGTTGAAGATGGAGACTCATGCCAAAGTAAGTTCACACAATAAATTTCATACTGTCATTCATGATATTGTAGGTTGAACAGTGTAAAATGCTTTGGCATAATGTATTTCAGAGGCCTAGAGATTCCCATGAGAGCAGACAAATTAAATTTTGGAGCTATAACCACTCTCTTCTGACCAGAAGACCACTGAACTCTTGATCACAGCTAATTGCAGACCTCCTGTCAGAGCAGATGGCTCGTGGGATAGGGTTACTTACCCAGCCCAACCTCTCCCTTTCTTGAACCAACCACATTCAGCCCAGCTCCACCCTTCCTTGATGTGACTGACCAGTTTAAATCCAGGCACACCCTGTTATCTCTTTGAACCTTTGGCACAGACAACAGACTTTATCATAAAGATATCACCATGTAAATTATCCTAAAACTTTTACGTTGATGCATTTACCCAGTTATCTGCAACCAGTATTTATCAACTCAACAAAGCATTGTGAACAGTCAGGGTATCACACATTTTTTGCATGAATTAAACATGTTAAAAAAATATCTGGCTCCATACTCATTCATCATTATCAAGATATTTTCTGTTGCGTTAACTACAGGGAAGCAGATATAATCTTTATTCAGATGTCATTAATCAAGAGCATGTTTTTGGCAGGAAGTTACTGAAGCTTAGTCTGCGCCCTGACGCTATTCTGAGTAAAGCACTTTTTCAACAATACAAACATGTCTGTAAATTAAAAAAAAAGAATCCTTAAAATGACCAGCGCTTTTAGGAATCAAGTCTGCATACTCTTTGTTCTCAGTTACTGACTGTTGTTTTTATAACCCCCTTAAGGAAAGTTGGAGAAAGCCCATGACTGCACACCCAGTGAGAATTCCCCTGCTCATTGTGAGGCACAGCCTGGCCAGCGAGCTGTGGGATCTCCTGAATACATGAAGAACAACAGGAGCTTCAAGAGATTCTGGGGAAAGTAAGTGCAGAGACACAAAAACAAGTAAGCGATGTCCAAACAATTCGAAAGAGGAGACATTTATAATTTTATTTTTATTGCAGTTGCAGTTTTAAAACTGATGTTATGACCTAATTATTAACTGACCACTTGACATTTCTTCGGCAGATTATCTGCTGATTTAAAAATGAACAAAAAAACAGAGTGACGTACCCTGCCCTGGTCATGTGAATTACATTTGGTTGATCCCAATACAAAGACATGCAAAGTGTCTGTCAGTATTTATTTTGAGTATCAAAACTGCAGTCATTTTAACCTGTCAGCTTGCACTTTTGTTCACACAGGCTTCGAAGAACCCAGTCTGGCGGCTTCCAGCCTGCAGATCCAGATGCGGGTCAGTTCAGAAGAGGAGGCTTACGTGCAACAGCGGGGCCCAGACTTACCCGAACTCCTGAATCTAACCCCACACGGTAAAACACTTTGTGTTTCAACATTTTCCTACTGTACTTTCAATACCTTAATAAATTGTATATTTTGTCTCATTATTAATTTTGTTGTTGTCAGCGACCTGAATATTCCATTCAGTCAATGGACCAAGGAGCAGGTGTGTGGCTGGCTTGAAGACTACGGTCTTGGCCAATACATCAATCTCACCAGACAGTGGGTTGAAAATGGGCAGACGCTTCTGGCAGCCACACCTCAAGACTTTGAGAAGGTTTGAGAACTGCATGCCAAATGTAACACTGGTACAAAATAGATTTTACATATCTTTACACTTGTATATTGAGTCATACAGATATTGTAAAACATATCAGAACTATTGTTTTTGTTCCCACCTTGACTTTTCTTTCTGATTTCAGGATATGGGCATGAAACATCCCCTTCACAGGAAAAAGCTGCAACTTGCTTTGAGGGCCTTTACTTCAAAGGTTGCAGAGAAATCGTCAGAGCTGGATCACATCTGGGTCACCCGTAAGCGTTAATCCGCAGGAAATATGTCTCAAACTGTTCCAATTTTAGTTAAATCCACAATGATAAAATAGGGTTCCTTCTGTCATAAACCAAACAATCGTACACAGTGTAATACATCATAAGAAAATGTAAATATTATAATTTGCCAAATCATGAAAATTCAACTTAACACATTTTTGCATGAAGCATGTTTTTAATGTTGTATCTTAGTGAGCATATCTATGTGGGATTTTCTGTCCCTCTGTAGGCTGGCTGGATGATATTGGATTGCCTCAGTATAAAGACCAATTCCATGAGGCCAGAGTAGATGGCCGGATGATCCAGTATCTCACAGTGGTAAGGCTTAATCAAATTAATACACAATTTTCTAATACACTTGAAGTAATAAAGCTGTTTTTGTTGTTGAATGAAAGCAAACTTTTCATCAAATTCAATGTTTTATTTTTTATTTTTTGTAATTTCAGAATGACCTCTTGACTCTAAAGGTCACCAGTCAGCTTCACCATCTCAGCATTAAATGTGCCATTCATGTTCTTCATGCCAATAAGTTCAACCCAAACTGTCTTCGACGCAGGCCAGGCGAAGAGGTGGATAAACACAAAAAGAACCAAGTTGAAACTAAAAATATACTTGTGGTAGTATTACGATGACAAATATGGTCATGCCTCACCGTTATTTAAAGGCATGGATGTTGTTACTAGGGAGACGTTTACTGAAATTGTAATCTCATAGTCTTCCACAGGATGGCAGCAGAGATTAAATGAGCTTAATCTCAGCCTTTATGTTTGTTTTTAAACAATTGATTTAGCTATCCATCAGCAATGATTAAATATTTCTTATACAGTAGGATTCCAGTAGGTATTTTTTTATTTCAATGGAATATTATTTCAATGACATTTTGCTTTTATTCCCAGAAACATCCCTCTCCTTCAGAGGTGGTACAGTGGTCAAACCACTGTGTAATGGAGTGGCTAAGAGCAGTTGATCTTGCTGAGTATGCTCCTAATCTTCGGGGGAGTGGCGTTCATGGTGGCCTGATTGTAAGTACTGCTAAAAAAAAAAGAAAAAAAAGCTGGTCTGTGTTATTTGTGGTTTTACATTAAATAAAATATTTTCATTTCTATTTCGCATATCTAACAACATCAAAAAGACTACACTTGGTTTCCGAATGAAACATAATATTAGGTTAAGAGAGGGTTTAAAGAAAGAAAAGGTCAAAGACCTTTCCTTTTTTTATCTAAAAATGTTTTTAAAATAAGTTTAAAATTTTACAGTAAGGTTCCTTTAGACAAATTAAATACTATGGGTGACAAATCAAAGACTAAAACATATAGCTACTCACTGTTGGTGCTACAGCATCTAAATTGCATAAACCTGATTATTTGTCCAGCAAATTAAGCCACTTCTTCAGTTCAGGTCACAAGTTCATCAAATCAATCAAATATGCTATTACACTGTATTGCCAAAAGTATTGAGTCACCCATCTACATTGTTGCATTCAATTGTTTCAGTCACTTCCATGGCTACAAGTGTAATATTGCAGAGTGGAACTGATTAGGAACTCAGGCAAAATATTATAGGTTACATAAAGTCACAGAGAAGAGGTTGCCAACTTTCTGCAATGTCACTTGCTACAGACCTATGAGCTTCATTTAGCCTTCAAACTAGTTCAAGAACAGCGTATAGACACTTTTCATGAAATGAACTTGTTTTTGCAGCTGGATCTGAGCTTTATATCTTCCAACTAAATGCTTGGCATTAGATGTAGTGGTGTAAAGCACACTCCCACAAGACTGTCAAGGGGTGAACACCAAGGGGTGAACACTGTACCTGCTTTCTGGAATTACAAATTACATCTATTTGGCATTCTAATCAACAACTATGGATGTCAAAGTAGCCAGAAAACCTGCACCTGCCTGACTGGAACATGTAGTGCCTTCTACAGATGGGATTATGGTGTGGGGTTGTTAGTTCGGCTCTACCCATTAGCTCCAGAAAAAGGAGGGCTGGTTGTTTGGTGCAGCCCATTGGTTCCAGTGAAAAGATGCTTTTGAATAGTCTTGTGTTATTTTGGAATTTTGGAGCTTATTCAGTACCACCATCTATTTGTACCAATGCACAAAGCAAGGTCTTTAAGAACATCAGGTAGCAAGTTAAGCAGGTAGGAGTTCACCCTGCAATCACTGGTCACAGGCTTGACTGGACAAAACACTTCACCAAAAATTGTGAGGTGAGGCAATATCAGTGCCTCACCTCACAATTGCTCTACTGAAAGAATGGTTGGCTATTTCCACAGCCACATTTCTAAATATTTCAAACAATTTCCCCAGGAGACTTAAAGATATTGAAGCTTTAAAGTGTGTGTGGCCAAACTAACTGAAGCCTTTGTATTAAAATATAGGATGCACTTGAGGTTCATATGTGTGTGGAGAAAAGTGGCCCTTTGAGAAATATATTCTACCTTTACATGAATATCATAAGGCATCTGTGCCTTCATTTTTCACAGCACAAAATAAACAAGACTCATTAAAGTGTAACTAAGTAGATAAATTGTGTCATTCATAAGTTTAAATGTAAATAAACTGCATATTCATAAGTGCTATTTCCAGATGTGCTGCTGACTTTTGCGTCTTTAAAGCACACTTAGAATATGTCTCCATTTCTTAGCAGTCTTGCATTAATTTATCTGTGTAGAACTGGAAGATGCTCTATAACTTTTAATGTTGACAATCCAGCACATTGAGCTGACATACTTAGGAACAACACCAAACAAGCAAAAATACCTCTGGCTTTGAAGTGAAACTTTCAACTATCTGCTGTAGAAAACCACAAGACAAATCAATCAGTTACATACCATGATCTTTAGGAACTCCTTACAATTATTGTGACTTTAGTTATTCATTTCATATTAGGTCTCCCACTTTCTCATCCTAACGATAGCCTAAAAGGGGGAAAATGGCTTCAGAGGAGGAATTGTGCTGTTCTAAGCCTTTTTTAGTAGTTTGTGGCTTGAGACTGTTTCATAACAAACTACACTAAATATTTTATTATCAGTCCTTTTTGTTCTTTTATAGATCTTGGAGCCTCGCTTCAGTTCTGAGACTTTGGCGCTGCTTTTAAATATTCCTCCACAGAAGACTTTGCTCCGACGTCATCTTGCTACTGCTTTTGCTGCCCTGGTTGGGCCTCAAGCCATGCAGGAGAAACGAGAGTATGGCAACGCCACAGGCCATGTCCCACTTACTACCACTGCTAAAGTTAAAGTAAGAAGGCCGTTTGAGCACATCCATATGTAGTTATTACAGAAAAATAACAGATATAAAAATGGATTAATATTATATTGTACCTTTTGTGTTTTTTCAGCCAAAGAAGCTGGGCTTCACCCAATTCAGTCATCTCAGAAAGAGGAAACCCGATGAATCTGCAGACTACATTTGCCCAATTGACAGTGAGGCACTAACAGTGAACGGAGTTTCCCGGGTGCTCACTCCAGCACACAGAGGCTTTAGCTCAACTTTGGACAGACAAGCTGAAAAGTGGCAACCAGCAGCTGTAAAAGCTCACAGTAATGTGCCAGATAATAACTGAATAAACAAGAAACTCAGTTTTATCTTCCACTTATTGACTTAAAATTTGCTGAAAGATTATTATGGCTTTTCACCAGGATGTATTTCTGTTGGGATTTGCTGGATGAGTTTGGAAGACTCTATGAATACATACAAGTGTTTTATTTGTCATTGTCTTTTTGATCAGATGTGAGATTGAAAATCTCAGTATCTACGAGTTAAATGTATCTAATACGATGTGAATGGTATTACAAAGGCTGCTCCCGGCATTCCTTATGAAGATTGATTCCAAAGCTTACCCCACTGCTTTAAAACTGTTTTATTGACCATTTTGTATCAAAATATTTCTGTATTTTTTTAAATGTAAATTAGGATTGTATGTACAGCTTAATTATTGACATGAAGTACTTCAAGGTTGTCTTTTTATTTTTGGAATCGTTATTTTTGGCATTTCATTTAGTATATTGGATCTTAAAATAAAGTTATTGTGCAAATAGTATTCTGCTGATTAGACAGTTAACCTAATTAGAACATAACATTGTCATTCATTAATATGCCTTAATAAATGGTAGGTTTCTAATATTTCTGAAGCATTTAATGGTGTGTAATATTTATTTCTGTTTCAACATTAGATATAGATAGACAGACAGACCGTAGTGCATGGTCACCAGAGCACTCGTGGCTTTAACAGCTAAGATACAGTGAAGAACCCTCAAGCACCCTCTGGGAGGATGTGAGCTTGGGACTAAGAGCCACCTCTGAGGGAATGATGGGTGTGTGGAAGAATAACTTGCTTATGAATAAGCTGCGTAAATACTTCCACCTGGAATACAAGAGGATAAACTGCAAAAAACTAGAATTTTTAATTTTATATATTTTCCAATTTATTTGTTTAACCCTTATAATGCACCAAAATATTTGCATAGTCTGTTGTCAGTTTAAGTTATAAAACTTAAAACAGACTATGTTGTACACATTAAAACATTAAAAGATGTTTTAATTTGTATGACAAATCTGAACTGTAACCAAGTTTCATTTATTCCCTGAACAAGCCAGATATAATTGTTAAAAACGTTACATACTGGCAAGTAATCAGCAGCCATATGTCAGTTTTATTAATCCATTAGAAACTGCAGTACATATTAAAGCTGCATCTGGAAGCAAATGATCACCGGGATGGAAAATATAGATATTCTCAGACACTGGTCTTCAGACTGTTGCTTTACCCTTTTTTGTTTATATGTATTTTCACATCTGGTGCTGTCTAACAAATGTTGGTCTCACTTGGGGACATGTTGCTGCTGCTTGGAACAACCTAAAAAAATACTGATAAAATGTATCTAGTTTTATTTTAGTGTAGCTTTACTCTGCATTTCAAAGATAGAAATGATTGACAAAATTCTGCTTTGTGAAGAAAAACATGAGGTGGTGTCTGTTTTTCCACTAGTAGGCTTATTTTTTCTTTATTTTTCAGTTATTTTAATTGAGAACTTTACCTATTCAATGTATTTAAATAAACATAGCAAATTTGTTTATCTTAGGTTTTTTTAATCCTCTTTGTGATGGTGTTTGCTGGTCTCAGCCTGTTCTAACATTTTACCTGCCAGTATTTGATCAACATGTGGGCACATGTCTGATAGTGTAAGTTGTGTATTTATTTATTTATTTTTAAATAACTGCATTGTGGACTGTAGTTGACAAATATTTAAAATTAGCTTAGACATTATTTTAGATTTTTTTTAAACTTCTACAAGACTATAAGACTATTTTTGAAACACACACACATAAAAAAAACAAGTAATATATTAGCTCTGCGTTTCATTAGTTTGAAAAGAAAGAGTATTCTGATAATTAAGTGCAAATGACAGTGTCATAAGTCTTATTTTTATTCAGCTGATCAACGTTAAAGAAATTGGAGAGATGTAAGTGTGGAGGTTGGCATTATGGTAGGTGAACATCTTAAAAACGCATAAAGCAATTGTAACACAAGGTTTAATAAAGCTGGCGATTATAATATAAGACAAGAGGTTACATGAATTGAATGTTTAGCGCAACATAAATCATTTTAAACCAGCAGGTGTCAGTGTTGCCTATGTAGTCTGACAGAATACCGCCAGTTATGAACTTTTACACTTGGTTTCAGCTCTTTGTCACTTATCATCTAAGCACATTTATTTATTTTGGGACAAACATTTAATCATCCATTTTGCTCTTTATTCTTGAAAAATCAATGAATGTAGTGTTTCATGTGGAAGGTGTTATAGTTTAAGAAACTTCTGTTGTCATTTTGCTCAAATTATAAAGTATGTAAGACTTTTCACATTAAAGAAAAACAAGTTAGATCTAAAATCATGTAAAATATATTCACATTTCATTCAATTTTACTCTGCTTTCCAAGTTGTTTTTTTGGGGGGGGTTTTTGTGCGTGTCTACGTGGAGAAAAGATGCTTTGTTTATAACAGTGCATCTTAGGCTAATTTCAGTAATGTGATCCAGCCTGCACCCGCTGACAGTTTAATAGCTATTATTTGTGTCACCCTCTCTCATAATGCCTCTGCTGTAAATTGCTACCTGCAGGCAAGCAGGGCTTGACTGACATATTACCTTGCAATATGGTGTCTATTGTTTTAATTAAGTGTAAGTGTTTGTGACATTCACTGGTTTCCAAGTTACTTTTTAATAGCACATCAGGAAAAAAAAGTGAAATTAAATTATTATGGTTTACATTACATAAATATTTTTCCAAACTCTTTGCTAATGATTACACATTATTCTACCACTGTGACTGTCAGTTTATTTAAATGCATCACAAATAAAAACGTTGGATAGGTGATGCAACATAAACCCTCTATTGGCAGCATCTGCTTCCAGTTTTTTTTTATTTTTTATCCATCTATAAGCTTTATTATTATTCTTTTGTCCCTGATGTTTTTGGGTTTTTTTATTCATTACAACAAAAACTAGTTTAGTTTTTTTTTTTTCATCAGCCAGTTTATTTGTGCTTTAGTTTCTCCCCATCATCAATTTACTCTTTTAGATGCCCTAAGTGAGGCATAATCATGTTTTCATCTGATGTCACTGGCCATTCCTGTCAGTAATGTACCACCAGCTTGCCAGTTGGGGGAACATATTTGATGTCAGGGAGGTGCATGTGTTGCATACTCTCCATCCAGCCACTGAAGTCGTATCTGTCTCCGGCACACCAGTTTGTTCTGACAGGCCTGCCACAATGATGACTGCATCACCCAGATGCGGCAGAGTGGCTTCCGAGCCAACGCTGACATGCCGTCTAAAGGAGCAGTCAGCCGTCTACATGAGTCTCTTTCTGCCCCATCAAACCTCAGAGCCCATCTCATCCCACAGAATGAGGCAGCATCGCCCTGGTTGGTTGTTTCGTTTTGCTCTCTGCGATGAGTTCATCTAATGTGACAGACTTATCTGACTTAGATCGTCTTAATATCTCTAACGATAAGTTTGTGTCTTTAAATCTTTGAGTTAATCTAAAGACATTCTGAATTTGCTGCGTAAATGTAACTCTGTTGCTTTTAACATGCATGATGATGAAAAATTCAAAAACAATTACCATGTGTGTAGGACGATCGCATAACATAATCATAAATACAAATGCTCACAGAGATTATTTCAACAGTCAAAAATTTCCCCCTACTAAGCAGCTCCCTCTTCAGATTCAAGTTGGTACTCAGACTGGACTGCTTCGAGACATGAATATTAGTTCCAGTCAGACATGTTTGCAAAATGAAAAGATTATTTTAAAGCTAAATCTGTCCGGGACGTGAATATATCAGAGCTTGCTTTGGCGTCAAGTCAGTTGCTGCTGTTGCTAGTTTGAGGGATTTGAGTGGGGAAGGCTTGGAAGCTTGGAGACTGCAGCTATGAGAAGGAGCTTCTTGGTAGGCAGAGCTTGGTTCCACCAAACGTTTTGCAAATCAGAATGGTTGCCAAGAAATATTTAACAATTTCTCAAGCATGCATGAAAAAAAAAAAACATCAACCAGAACTATCATAAAAGTGCTGAAAGTCAAAAGAGTTCCCATGTCAGAAGAATGGACTCTGTTTCTGCACCTTTGGCCGTCATCATGGGTGATCAAGACTGACACACATCACCAAAGGCTTTCATGTCTGATGAGAACACCTGTCTGACTCCCAGGATGAAATTGGACAGAGGCTTGCCAATGCAATTAACATTTCATATGTGCTGTGCTGTCTCAGACAACAGTGTTGTGGTGCACTAAAAGAGAGAAGACAGAGCAAGAACAAAATTGTAGCATATGGTATGATGTTGTAAACTTTTTGCTTTAGTTATTTTTATTTTATCTTTACCATTTCTTAGATCTAATTCCTAATAATGAGTTGGAAAAAGTATTTGCTGAAATGAAATGTTTGGGTAGTTTAATATGAAATATAAATAACCAAAGTGTCTACCAAAATCAGTCTCAACATTTATTTATTAACTATCTCAAACCAACCAGCAAGTGAGTAAAGGGAGAAAAAAAAAAGATTTTAAAGGGGCCTAGTCAAAGTTCAGACTTCATTCTGACTGAGATCATATGACAAAACCTTTAACTTGTTGTTTATTCTTGAAGAACCTCCAATATTACTGAACTAAGGCAATACTGCAAGAAAGAATAAGTCAAAATTTCTCAGTGCCAGAAATGGAAAATGTTTGACGTCAGTTGTTGCTTTTCGTTGTAGAACAACCGGATATCAGGTTCATTGGCAATTGCTTTTTCAGATTGAGCCAGGTGTGTTCGAATAGCTTTTGTCGTGTAATAAATGAAATTACAATTTGAAAACTGCTTTTTGTAATTACTTAAATTATCTTTCACTGATCTTAATATTTGTCTCATCTGAAACATTTAGGTGTGACTCAAAAAAGCAAAAACAAAAGAAAAATACAAATGACATACACTTTTTATCTTTGCTGCAAAATTACTTTGAATAAACAGAACGATTAAAAGCTGGGGTCATAGAGATTTATTACATATTTTATATTAATTTTGTTCGGCAGAGATGAGACACAAGGAAAGTCAATCATGAGACGTTAATGCTGATGGTCTGTAAGGAGGAAACAGAAAAAATTCCACTGAGTTAATTAACAAAACAGCAATTCAAACTTTTCTTCCAAAATTTATAATTCAGAGTACTCATAAATAGTTATTACATTTACTATTTTGACAAACTGAAAAATACTATTTTACTGTGTAAGTCATCCACCTCTTAGGGACACGATCTTCACATTTATTAACAAAACACCTGGTTGTGTGGTTTTATTAACCTCCTGCGTAAATATGAATACCATAGCCAGAATATATTGCATCCTCTTTTTGTCACATCCTGTTTACAAACTGCAAATACATACAGCAAGGGATCTGTTTGATGAGATAAGACACTCTCATTTGGGCAATATTGCATAAAGAAATATGCAAGAAAAGAAAAAAAAAAAAACAACCACCAGCCACGCTAGATGAAATTACAGACAAAAAAATGGTCTCTGATGAATTGGCACTTAATTACCGGTTGATTAGCATAATTATGCATGTTAATAGCACCTCAAATGAATTGCAGTTGTCAGGAGGGAGGAAGCATCTGTAGTGGTGGCAGCCTGATACATATTTTCTCCTATCCAACAGCGTTGTCTAACTCTTCCCCTTAAGTGTTCTCCATTAATCACAACACACTTCTTTTCCTTTGGAGTGAAATTTGGCATTTTGGGATAATTGGCCCATTATGGTGCGCTTGTCACATCTGTAATACCAGGCTAATGAGTCCCCTTGTGTGCTAGCATTCCAAGATGATGGCAGAGCAATGGTGCTGAGTGGCAGGTAAAGATATGACTCAGTCATACCGAGACATGTAATCAGACTGTTGCAGAGCTCAACCTCTCAACATCCCAAACACTGACAATATTTGGATCTCTGTGAAGCCATGATGAAATAGTGAATGGAAATTTACTACCAATTAGAAGATGGAATATGAATATATGTTATTTCGTACAGATTTTAGACTATGATATACTTAAATGATTTAATTTTACTGTTATATAGTAACATATAACTAGCTATTAAACAATTTCTGTGTATAGTGTATTTTATGACCTTTTAGATGATTCAACAAAAGCATATTTAAATTTGGATTACATTTATTTTTTTAATTTTATTTGTTGTAGTAAACCACAATATATTGTAAGACCATAAATAACAATATACAGTGACAGACTTTTGTTGTTTTTGATACATCTTATGCTATTAATTTGAATCAATTACTTTAAAAACAATTTCTTGAAAGATAACAATAGTTACCTTCTCTTGATTGAAAAAAAAAATGCCATAACGTATTTGATGATACATATTTCCCCACACTACTGTTCCTGGTCTCTTATTGGGAGGCACTGAGGAGAGGTTGGTCTCAAAGTTGCAGACAGAATACTGTACAGATTGAGGGGAAGGGTTCAGATGATTCTGTTGCGTATTGCATTTGTAATAATCTGTAAGTACACTTTTTAAAACTTTCATCAAAAAGAAATAAAGGCTATTAACAATTTTAAAAAATGAATTATTTTATCAATCAAACATATAGTCTTTTTTTAAATAAATTGAAATCACAGTTACAATATTCTTAGATAACGCCTCTTTAAACAAAAAACAACAAAACAATTAAATGAAACAACAAACAAAGTACAAAACTCAGTGACTGAAGCAATCACTTTAGCCATTGGCTTTTGTGGCAGGGAGAATTGCATTGGATATTAACTTACTAATGCCTTGTGGTCTGTCATTCTCAGAGACAGCATCTTAATGCCCAAATGGCTCATTTACATTATTGATAAACCAACCCTGAATCACCTCAAACATGGACTATTTAGGGGAAATAATTTTATGCAAACTACATATTGATGGACTAATGATCAATTGGTCCTTGTGTGGTGATAATATGCAACCACTAAAATGTGATGTACATGCTCAATTAGAGTGTAAATAAGTAGTAGCTGGTTTAAGCAAGTGGCGTAACTGCACTGCTTCTCTGTCTGACCATACATCTTACTCCATGAATGATGTTGTGACAGAATTCTTCATCATCCTTGATAAATGTTTGTAAAGCATTATTCTTCTCCAATAATGGTAAACATTTTCTTTAGTTTAACTAAGATGGATCAGGACATCATTTATTTAATCTTACAATTGTCATTTTATGCATTTTTAGTGAAAGCAACGCTGGAATAATTTAGATAACATAACATTCATGTGTTATCAAAGTCAGGCCTAAATTAATTTAAAAGTCTTCAGTAAGACTAAAAAGTCTGACAAGTACACAAATCAATTTTTGCTGAAGCTCTTTTGCAAAGAGGAATGTGCTAAAATGTTTATCTTTAGATGTGCAAAGTCTGGTATATGCCCACCAAAAGACATGCAGACTTTCGAGGTGAATTTGGTTATTCTAAAAGTATGTATTTAGGTGGCTTCATGGCAAAGGTGAGCATTAGTACGAAATTTCTTAAAAACTAAAGTCTGTTTTTCTTAGATATTTGCCAAATTTTGGAGCCATTTATCATTCCAACACTTCTGACTAATACCACAGACTTTGCTAATAGAAAACCCTGACAGCATGATTTCTTTCCCATGGCTCTTGGGCCGTAAGTCTTGAAAGGTTGTTCTTGAAAAGGTAAACGTACATTTGTTGGCACAAATTTTGCTGTGCAAAACGTTGGATTTCATGTTAAAATGTTCATTTGAAGGAGGACTTCTTTAATTTAGTTTGAATAGAAAACAACATGGTGCATGTTTTCAGGGTTTTTTCCTAACTCAGTGCAATCTCACTAGAGAATCAATAAGGAATTAAATCGATAAGTAAAACTGATTTCTTAAGTGAATATTTCTTAAGAACAGTGTATCTTTAATTTTTAATTAAATCTTTCTTCCTCTTTCTTCTTATTTTAAACTTTTTAAAATATTTTTTGGAGAGGTCAAAGCAGATAAATTGCTCATATGCATCGTAGGGACATCCTTTTCCAAACAATAAAATAATCAATGCTGTGATCAAATACATTGTTGTGTACAAAGTGATGCAAATGGGGTCTGCCAGAGCTCCTTTTGTGTCTCTGACAAATTGGGGACATTGTTTGCATGCAGGGAGATTGCCTGTCTCTCATAGTAACACATGGTACAGAGGATTTATCTTGCTGATTGATTGGTGTCATCTGTAAATGTTCATCAGTCTCTTGATTCCTAAGAGCCATCACTATAAGAGTAAACTTATTTTGAAAGCAACTGTAAGTGGTACAATTAGCATTTCTGTGTCTATGACAGAAATAATCATTAATATTCCCCACCCAAACAATAAGAAGACAAAGGGTACAGCTTTGTCTGTATATCATAATTTTTCTCTATGACCTACAAGATATATAGATGTCACCAATTGCCATTGAGTTAAAGACAGATAACTACTATAAAACACTGAGAATTCATAATACAATCAAGATTGAAAAAATTCAGAATTCTTTTTTTTCCCCCAGAGATCCTAAAATTCTTCCGTAGACACTTGTCTATTTGATTTTGTTTGTCCAGTTGTTACATATAGAAGTAATGAAGACATTTTTCAATTTGTACTATTTAATTTACCCAACTTCAAATGCAAAGCATCTTTGGCAATGACTGCCTTGCAATATCAAGAATCTATTAAAACGGCACCATTTTCAGCTTCCAAGTCAAAGACTGAGGAATAATCAACTCATGCTTTGGGCAATGTTAGCCCACAATGCCCTTTTTAAAATGAATGACCACCATCTGCACTTGTGTTCACAAATCCTGTTCATATTGATGGCAGTGAATGAAATGTTCCTCTTCATTTTTAGCATTTCCACATATATCAGCCAGGGGGAAAATCATTTATCAGGGCCATACGGGTATTATATATGCTGACTGCTACCATTATGATAACATATAATAATGAAAAGAGGCTGTGGTGATTGGGGCTCTATGTGCCTCAAAGGTAATTTGCACAGTCATGTTTCAGGCGTACTGTGCAATAATTTTAAACCAACCCTGATGTCTTTGCGCTTCAAATGTCCACAGGCAACACATCTTTGGTCTGGAGGGGGGTTTACTGCAGATGTTAATCATCCATCGGTTGGGTAAAGTTTTGACGAAAGGTCAAAAGCAAAGTCATTGTTTGCAGAAAATTAACACACAATGAAAACCATCATTTTCTAATTAAGAGCCCAGCATGATGTTAGAGAAATTCTGATTCACACTTGTTTTCCAACCACAGGACACTGACGCCTTGCAGTCACTGAGTCAGCCATGAAAGTCCACTTGAAGTTCAGTGATATCAGGCAGTAATTGAAATAATCCCAGGCCAACATATCTCTATGTGAAAGACTGTAGATCATATTTTGTTTTCAATAAGAATAATCTAGTCTGTCTCCGGATACAATTCTGTAATGACATAGCATTGCTTTGACATGCACTTTTAAAAACAGAAAACATCAGCTTTCTTAAAGAAAAATGTGAGCAAATAGTGAGATATTAATAGTGCAAGCATTCAGCCTAATCTGTTGCTGTCTTTACAGTCTGCCTAACAGATACTAGAGGAGAAAAGGGACATCATATTATGAAAAAATTAGAGCAAGTGTGTTCAAAAGTAATTAGTCCCCTTCTTTAGCACTGTCCATTAGCCCTGACATATTGACACAGGAGAAGAAAACATTTGTGTCAACTCTGGCAGCTGCCTGCACTGTTCAGATAAACATTTTCTTTCTGTTTTGTTTTGATTCCTGATTACAAAATGATTAGTCAGCATGTCCGTCACCTTCTTACCCTTCACCTCTCGTGTAGCTTGACTGACAGATCAAACAATACAATGGTGGGTCTTTGTAAAGTGTCTGCTACTTTCTCTGCTGTATGCACTAGTCCTTTTTTAAGTGAAGCACAACATTTGGCTTGTAAAATTCATGTGGACATGCTTTACAATGGATAAATAAATTTGAGCTCCATTATTTTTCAATAATAATCTTTGAAATTAACATAGACAATAAATTTTCTAAATGTGAGGAACAGTTTATTATTGTTGTTAGTTTTTTGACTGTAGTACCTTGGGGGTCATAGAAGCAATTTCTAATTCTATGCAATTCAATTGTAAAAGACTTACTCTTACCTTTAAATTACGATACAGCAATGTAACAGAATTTCCTGAACAATTTATACCACTGTGTTGAGAAATCACAAACAGCAATATATTTCTCCCTGAATCTTTTCCTGAGTAAATATTAACTTCTTCATTGTTCATTTACCAGTATCTCATGGCTAACACAAGCTTTAAACAGCTTTAGATAAAACACAATAGCTCCTTTATAGAGTAGTATCACTATGCATGAATGACTATGACCAAATCCACACATCTTCTGTATACTTTATCAAATATTCATGCTTATTCTAATTGCAATATTATATACTGGAATCAGATGTTACTGTTATTACCTGAAATAACTGTGCAATCTAATGGCAAAGGTGACACAAATTCAGAGAAAGCACTTCATTTTGATTACTGACGAAGTAATGTTTGATGACCATGTGATAACTTGTTACGATAACAGCAGACAGAGCACAGGGTGCCCTTGTGTTTATTTCAGTAGCAGTCGGATTGTTCATTGGTCACCCCCCGACGCTGTAGCAGCTTATATTTTGATAAGAGTTTGATAAAAAGACGATAAGGACAGTATCTTAAATCTTTGGCTATATTGATTTACTGCTCGGGCTTCTACAAATAACATACCACCGTCTCCTTCCTTCTTTAACAACTTCTTAGATAGTCAGAGGACGTTGTTAATTTACGCATATCACTACATATTCTTACATTGGATAGATATATTACTAAAAATATGACATTTCTTAACCCTGGATTCAATTTGTGAGTTAAGGAAAAATACAGAACCCTTTTCTTAAATAAAAGACCATGAAAGACATTCTGTAGATTTAGATTTGTCTTGTCAACATAGACGTTATATGTAAAGATACGCATCAGCAAAAGGAATGTCTTTCAGTTTCATTCAAAATGGCCTCTACAGAAAGTCAGCCACGTAGCTAACATTTGTCTTTTCAATGGAACTATTTTAGAATAAAGATAAATGCTGTCCACTTTTACAAAGCTATAAATGTCTGATTTTACTCACCATAACGGAGTAATCAACATAAAGGCTTCAACTTTGGACCTAATTCCCAGTAATTTATCCTGTTGGAGTACAGCCAGGATTATTGACAGGATGGTATCATAGTGCCATAATAGTAACTGATTGCCGCAAAAGTTTTTTTAAGTTAAACAAACTTTTAAAGCTGACCACATAAGTAATACAATAATAATGCTGAAAATATCCACTCAGATTACCTTTAGTTTGAGGAAATATATTTTAATCAAATAAATTTAGTTTAGTTTTTCATAATAAAATAAAACTAATTTAAATAACTATTCTGTTCGTTGTGATTTGACATCTTTGAATGTCAAAGATTTTTAAAGAAGAACTAAAACTCTTTCTTCTGAAATAACATGAATGGTTTTGTTTCTCATTCACAAAACATTCTTGATAAAGCAGCTTTTATGATCTGTACTCCCTCACTAGTGACAAAATCACATGCTCTGGCACATGGTACTGTGCTTTGGCCTTTGATCAACGGTTAAATGTGGGACAGCAGTCACTTTTCAGGGCATGCTCTTAGTCCTGGTAAAAATAACTGAGGTACTGCAGAAAAAGAAAGTCCACTTATTTTTTCAGTTTTCTCTAAATAGAGTTGAAAAATGGGGGTGAATTTGGTAGATATTACTGTTTTGTTTTTCTGTTTTTTGCTAAATTTATTGCCAGTAGGAAGAAATATTAAATGCTTATAGATTTTAGATATTTGATTTCTTGTTTTGATTCACATATTTTCATGGAACAGTGTCGGGATGAGAATAAAAATGAGCAGAAGAAATCTTTGTAGATCTACTACTTTTCATGAACAGGATTTTGGTGGAAGGTAGTGTTGTTTTACATTTTTTCTTTGGCAAGGGGTTTTGACAAATTTTTGGTACGGTACTTTGGATTTCTCCAAAATGTTGCTCTTCAATAAGCATCTAAGCACATATTGTTTCAGCCAGTGGATCCACAAGTATTTTTCTCTTTCCAACAAATTTTGCAGAGATTTACACTGTACTATATCTACTTTTCATACTTTTGTATGTTTGCATATTTATTTTTATTTAAATAATCCCATTCAAGGTTGCAGGGCAGGGAGAACTAGAGGCTACCTCTGCAGGCAAACAGTGAGAGGCAGGTTGCATCCTGGACGAGTTGCCAGTCAGACCAGCATAGACACTCCAGATAGAAAACCATATTCAGACACACATATTCACATATAAAGTCAAATTATAGCCACTAACCCAACATGATTTTTTTCTGACTGTATGAGGAAATAACTCAATCCATAGATTTGAAATGACTGTCTTCTCATGATACAGCCATGTGATTTTTTTTCTTGTTTCCACTGAGTTTGTTAATTTTTCATGTTTATTATGTTACCCTATGTACTTAAAAATGTTATTAAAACGCTATGTACTTAAAAATGCCATTTAAAGACACCCCGTCACATTTAGACAACACATTTTTACAGAAATGCAACTAATGAAGGGATTCCTTGATTTGTCGGTGATATTCTACAGACACTTACAAAAGCTGGAAGGTTATTGTGGTTTGCAAAAATATGTCTAGAACTCCTTAAAGCTTTAAGTCTGTGATTGTAAAACACAAATATATTCATACCTTTTCACCAACTTTATACTGTACAGATTTATTAATTTTTTTTAGGGAATCCCACAAAATAGTGTAAAATATTAAATATTCATGTTGAAAAGTGATGAAGTCACAGTCTAATTCAAGACCTTCTGGTACAAACTGAATGCTTACCTGATTATAAATCACCTTGGAAACACATGGTGATGCAAAATCCATAATGTGAACATCATGCTTAAAACCATATTTAAGCATTCAGGAGCACTGCTACAATAGCCTGTTAGCATGCATTTTGCATTTATTTACCAATTAAAAATGCATTTGGTATGGATTTGAAAGTACTATGCAAAGCTGCAGTGCTCCTGTAAACAGATTACGGTCCTGGGGGACAGTGTGGTATTGAATGATTAAATAGGCCTACTATGATTTATGATAATGCATAAGAAAAAAAACAGGGGCCTCTACCCTTAGTCGCTTCGCTACAGCAAAGAATTGTGAAATTAGCATTTACTACAATTCTTCAGCTTCCAGTAAATACCTTTACTTTAATATCTCACGTAAGTTAAGTCTTTGTCCAAAATTATTTCAGTCACTCTGTGCATCTCATGTTCTGCAGTTGTCAATGCAAATACTTGACATTGGTGAGAAACAAATTACTCAATGTAAGTGAGACAAGAGTCTCTTATTTACACACAAAAAAACTAAATGTTTCAAGAAAAATAATTTTCTTTTGTTATTGAAAGAGTGTTACCCTACTCCTGGACTCTGATCTGTTTTAGCAGTGCAACACATGGCATCAGTCGGAGCTATAAAGCCCATGTTAAACAGCGAGTTGATTTGAGCACTCCATGAGTGGGAGAGATGTTCGTTAAGACCTCTTTCAATTCAACTGACATGTTGAATGCTCCTCAGAGCAAAGGGAGATTTGAGGCTTCGCTTTATGTGACAGATAAGATTACACAGCTAATCCAACCATGTCACAAGGGAATCATGTAGTCTTCAACTTGCTCTTATGAAGTGCTTCTCTCTCGCAGTTGGTGTAATTAAGAAATCTCTTAATGTGCACCTACTTGATTCAGTTTCTGTATTCAGCAAAGCAATTGGACCTAATATCTTTTATTCCGTGGCTCAGCTATGTTTCGTTCTAAGGCCAAGGTATTATCCTTTTAGTGTTGGTTTTGCTTGACTTTAGAATAAGTAGTCTTGTAGTTTTGTTTTATAATAGACCTATCCAGCAGTACACCTAATTACAAGGTTTTCTGGTAGAGCAAAAGTGTTTTTTTTTTCCTTTCAGCACACAGACTCATCAGGCAGCCTTAGCAGTAAAATGCTGAGCTTCAATGAGACATTCACAACAGTTTTAAAGCCTTGCTCCCATTCTGCCAATGGTATTTTGAGTCAGCTTGAATTTGTACCCCTCACTCCCCTATCACCCTCCTGCCCCCCAGAAAAAAAAAAAATCCTGAGTAAACACACTGAAAATGTGAAACCATTTTAACTATTAAATGGCAGATTCACTGTAATATTCAGTGCAGTTATGTACGGCATATGCTACACTGCAGCTAAGGGGTGAGATTCTTAACCTTTATCTTTTTGAACACTACTGGGTACAAATCTGTGTATTATCTCTAAAGACACAGCAACATACAGCCATAGTTTGGCAATAACCCAGGGGTGTTTCCTCCTGCTGGCCACACTTTAGGAACCTTTGAAATGTAATTAGATTTTATCAGCCAGTAAAGCAAACCCTCTTGTACAGATCAAGTGTGTGTATCATATGATTACAGTACCATGCTCTGATAAGAAACATTTCTGTATGAATGAAAACGTGGCCTTTGGCCTTGTGTGTTTTTGTCACTATAACGGTCTGTAATTGGTGCTATACAGATTACGAAAGGTTATTGGAAATAGCCTAATATTTAATATGTTAAAATAAAGAGCTAAAAGTGAACTAACATTAGTTTCATTTGTTTGTACATCACTGCTGAAACAGGAGAGGTCAACAGGGATTCAGTATTCAGCCACTAAAGTCACAAATTATTACACAAAAGGTTGTCTTGCCCTGAAGTTTAACCTGTTTTATGGTGTTTTACTTTTAACAAGACTGTATTTTCTAAAGTACACCTTATACTGTACTGAAGAATTAAAGACAGCAATTTCAATCACTGCCTTATTGCAAGGATTCCAGAGAGAATCAGAGTCACACAATATCCTGTGGCTTTTCAAAAAAGAAAAGAAAAGAAACTTGCATCCACCTTTATCAGTAACTCCTGAGACTGCATGCCAGGTTGACCTCTTTTGCAGCACTAAAGTATGGCTAAGGCTATGAAACGGGTACTATTCAAAATGAAAACAGCTAATACATGGTATAATTGCTTTGTGTTCTATTTGCTTTTGATACAAATAATTCAATTTCATAAAATTTGAAAATAAGTTTATAATCAAAGTTATAAAAGATGGGGCCCATCGTTCTGGGGCCAAGTCTTGACAGGAGCAATATATGCACAAGACTTGGCTGAAGCCACCCTGCTGTCACTTTGTGATTGGATTAATGTTGGTCTAGCATTGCTGCCAGCTTTGTGGAAACCCCAGGTGCTTCCTGCTGCTTTGTCTCGGAGGCCCTTTGGAAGTTCAGCCAGGTGCTGTGTTACTTTAAGGCACATTCAAAAAAAGTTTAAAAGTGAAGTTCAATTACTACAGAAACATTTCTGAAATCATGTCCTTAGTAAAATACACTAATTCTAATCTAGAACATATAAAAATTATTCTTGCTGCTTTTGAGCCCCAAGTAGGGTAGCCATTCACCAGATATTATGACTATTACTATAATGTTATTCTGATTGTTCTAAGTAACACATATTGACAGCATAGAAATTGAGTTTTTACATTTAATTTGATATGAGTTTGCATACCGCTACTGCCCAGTTCTGATCCTATAGTAAAAAAACAGATCATTAAAATGTTGCTATGTTGAATAAGCCCCATTCACCAAAATCAATAGCTCAATGGAGGAGACATTAATGGAAACTAAGGAGAATAAAATATGACAAAACAAGAAATGGCCAAAGTAGTAAATAAGGTGATTTGCATTGTGTAGTACACTTTTGTTTAAATCATTCTATAAATTTGACCTGCAATATTTCCTTTTGTGACTTGTATCTTAAAGTCTCCTTTTCTGTTACTGAATTATTTAATTTCAGTGTTAAGGTCCTCAACAAAATAAGGACATCATTAAGAATTTATGAATATAACATCAGTTACTTTTTTCTATCTCTCAACATTACTGGACCTTTTCCGTTTCTTAATTAAAGCACTCTACTCCTCCCCACTTTCCATCACAGTTCTGAGACCCCTGTGCTGCAGGATTATGGGATTACACCAGAAGGGTCCATGCTTATGAAAGCACTCAGTAGCAACCAGTCTGCTGCTTGGATTCTTGTGGTACAAAGAAATTCTAGGTGGAATTCTTTATTTGGACCAACAGAGCCTCTGTTTTTGTAAGCAGCACAGCAGGTCTGTGCTGGCATCCAATGGCATTTATTTTTACTTATTTGCCAAACAGTGTAAAAAAAACCCAACAAAAAACCCCTAATTATCTATGTATTTCAAATGAATCTTATTGGGTTACAAATAACAACTTTGAGCTGTGTGTGAGTGTTATGTGTCTGCATTGGAAAGTGTAGTTCTTGTTTGCCTAGGTGTCTGAATTAATAAGACTATTACCTCAGCAATTATAGCTTTGTGCAGCATCTTGGATTAATTTCTTTGGATATCCAATGCTACCAATTAAAACTGTTGCCATAAGTCTAGCAAGAGAGGGTTTCAAAAGATAAATTTCCCACCAAATAACAATGGCAATTTTGTAGGTTGTAAAACTGGGAGCAATTATTTTAATAAGCATAAAACAATTTCTACTGAGCAGCAGCCATGGCCGATCCAACATTAGTGCTCGTGCCAAAAGTAGAAAAGTAAGAGTGTCAAAACAACCACAGGAAAAAATGAGGTTACCTGTTCAGAAGGTTGTAAAAGGGGGAGGTGTTGACCTCCTGCTGCTTCACTCTGTGTGGTTACAGACTGTCTGGTCAATGTTGCGTTGCATTTTTCAGAGGGTGCATATCCACACACATAGTACACTTATGTAGAGATCACAAGTATTCATCCTACAAAGCATTCAAGCAGTGAACAAATGGATTAAGTTACTACTGCTAATCTTCTATACAGTAATATTACATGTATAGTCCTAAAAGTTTATCTGTGAAGTACTAGTGCTTACTGTACCTAAATGTTTAGAACAGTATTCTAAGCGTGTTAGTCCTAATGACAGTGACAGCAGCAATGATCAGCAATGTGAGAAGTGTCATGTTTAAAACATGCATGCATTTAAGTCCTTACAAGACTGAACTCATTCTTAGGACCCCAGCACAACCAGTTGTGCTGGGGTCCACAACTGGTTTCATTTCCGAAAATGTCCAATGTCAAGAATTCCCCCACATGACTTTCAACATAGGCACCAGCACCCCTCCTGACCTCACTAAGGACAAAGGTGTTAGAAAATGGATAGATGGATGGATGGATGGATGGATGGATGGATGGATGGATGGATGGATGGATGGACTTTCAACATGACAGGTTTGCTATTTTGCACTGAATTTGGCAGCTAACTCATAATGGCCCTAAAAACATTTCTTTGTATAGCAACCAAGCCAACTTATCACATTGACACGCCAAAATTGGCACAAGAGGCAGATTTGTGAGCAAATGTCTTGTTTACTGTTGGCATACAAATTGTATGTAGGAATCACAGAATACTAGCTGAGCGTGTATGCACTAATATTATTGGTTTGGAATATTTTCTGCTAATATAATGCTGTGATATGAAATATTTGGATAAACAAGATATTTAAAGAGGGGTATTGTATAAAATGTACTTTTTGAGTTTTGTGTCGTATCATCAAAATCATACCTGGAGTGTTGATTTGATTATTTCATATATATTTGAGGAATCCTTGAATCTCTGGCGGAAGCCATTCGTGGGCTCCTTAACACTTGCTCCCACAAAGTGCTGCCTATTTCTACAAAGCTCCTCCTTGGAGTTGCAGTCTTTAGCCAAGCTTTTGCCTCACAGAGCACCTCTCCCCTGCACCTTCCCCATACAGCTCCACCACATTAGCAGCAGCATTTTAAGAATGGTTTTACACTGCTTAACGAAAAGGAATTGTGGGGATGACAGCATAAAGGTGTACACTATTTAAGTTTAATGTTTAACATTTAAGTCATTTAAGATAATAAATGAAATCCATTGCATGACTGTATTTAATACTTTATTTTTATCCACATAAGCTACTAGAAAAAAATGATATATGTTGTGCATTTCTAATGAGTACTACTGAGTACTATAGATACAGTTGGGGTTGACCAAAGCATGCTTACCTTGATGTAGATATGTCCCTATAAATAAGTTTTCAGTACATGGTAAAGGATCATGTAACAAGCTGATTATCCTGCTCAATTTGTAGTCTCCTGCACATCTGGCTCTTAAATAACCACTGCTAAAAACAAGGAAAAATTTACAATGATCTTGACAGGGTTTCAGACTGGGCAAAGAGCCCAGTCCCCCTACCTCACACAGCCTCAGAGCCCGAAACACACATGGGGGCTATTATTCTTAAAGTAGCTGCTGTGGCACAAGGGGATAATTTGAACAAAGTGTGTGTGCATGCTTGAACACAGTCTTTGAATGTTTACTCTGTTATCATGTCCACACATCTCCAGCAAGTGGCAGAGTGAAAGCGTGCCTTGTCGAGGTAGAGGTATGGGAAGATTGTTGTGCTGTTCAAACCCTTAAAATCTCCTTTCCATTTATCCTTAAACTGTCAAGTCAGCTCTTGAGTGACTTGTTCATTTACATATTTGTTTTGTTTTCAATTTGGCAGGAGAACTCTGACACGTGTGTTTATTAAAGAGGCACTTAACAGACATGCAGGGGTGTTCAGTATATCTAAAGCTGTAAGTCATATAAACATTATTCATATGTAGAAGATGAAATAAGATAACAACAAGTGCCAAAATAAAGGTGGAGTGGTATACAACATTCATTCATCCATGCATTTATTCATTCACCTCTTTAAAAACTATGTTCAGGATCATTTTTCTAACCCCAAACTTACAGTAATACCAGTTGTTGGTCATACCTCTAGGCTCTAGACGGACTGTCTCCTCATGGTACTGGGTGAATTAGACTGTGGCTCGTCAGCAATGTGCTAAACCCATACGTGACTTATGGTTACCCACAAGGGATTTGGCCTTTAGTCCTACGACTTCAACCACACAGCAGAAACACAAAAAAGTCTCATCACAAGCACCAATAAAAGAAAGGAAGACAGCAAGTGTCAAATAATAGAATGTGCTCTTATGGTGAGCTTATGATTGCTGTGTTCTCCAGTCTAACCTTCATCATTTTTTCCATTAGGTTTAGTTTTTGCTAAGTGAGACAGACAGCTCTGGTAGCTTACTGTTTATTGCAAGGCTACCACTCAGAAATGTGCCTGATTACCAATGTTTTATGGGATTCTTCCAAGTCAGATAGCAAAGGGCAGAGTCATTAACACCAGTTTTGAAGTGTGACAATTCTTTAAAAAATTATTCCAGCTTTTGGGTACTTTTGATGCACATTTGCATTTTGGTTAAATGTCTCAACCACTCCTGAGAGGTGAGGCACTGGCTTTTATTCCACATTTATTCACACAAAGAATTGAGTTTCACCAAATGGGACACTCAAAAAGGGAATTAAATGTGTTTTTTTCAAGGTGTGTAATAATGTAACATGATCAAATATTTGTGCATTGAGTAAGTATTAAAAAACTAATATGTTACTTTCCCAGTTGCTATTAAGTGTTATTTGAGCAAAACCACAATGTTGGTGTAGTGTTAAATGGAAAGTTCAGAATGAATTCAAAGGTCTCTTGTTAAAACCTACTCCCAGACTGCATAACATTCATTTTCAAGAAACTAAATCGTTTCTATTGTTTCACAAGGTGATTCTCTCAGTTTATCAGACTCTGAGCTCAACCATTGTGTTTTCTTGCTTGCCAATAATTCTCTGCTACCTATGTTTCATTCCTTAAACTTTATGCTTTGCCAGTTAAAATGGAGCATGTACTCCTTTATGCTTATACGCTATTTGAAAAAATCTCATCTTAAAAATTCACCATTTTAATAGCAAGGCAAAAGAGTTGAACTATTCAAAAATAGGCTATTGCATCCATGTTCAATGCATCTCTAAGTAAAGACTCAAAGTTTTATCATTTTCATCCAATCTTCATGTCAAAAAGACATCTGTGCACTGCATTTTTCCAGCATTGTTTCATTGACATAATCCAACCAACTTCAATTTGGTTATCAAAGGAATCAATTGAAAAAGGTTTATTAGACATATGCTTGCAGAACTGATGAAACACTACACCTTGAATTTTGATCTTCTGTTAGTGAGGGTATTAATGAACTTCAATGGATAAATATGATGCTTGCTATGGAAGTCTATTAATCCTACCAAGTAAAACACAACTACTGATTTAAGGTTGTTGTAATCATCCTTGGTATATCACAACAGGTTACAATGTCATCAGTCCCATGAAGGCCGAGGTCCCCATTGAGATTTTGGACCCTCATGGAGCAAATCACCTTGGACATCACTCAGTGATGTCACTGAATGAAGCAAATATCACTGGATACCTAATCGCCAGGAGTTACAGGACCTCTCTTGCTTACTGTCTTTCGCTTGCAGCAATTTCAAAGAGGAATAGTCCAGGGCCATACAGAACATTGGTTCCAACTATGAACCAAGTTTAATGGCATCATACCTTTCTTATAGTTCTCAAATGTCCACTTGAGTTCCTTCCTTTTTAGTGAAATGATGTGTCCTTGTAGAGCGATGACAGGAGAGCTGCTCTGTGAGACGGAAGGTTGGAAGTTTGGAAACTGCAGCGCCGAGGTGGAGCTGCACCCAGAAGGCAGGCAGAGATGCAACTTTGGTGTCTCCAGATGTTTTGCACAGCTGAATGGTTGCGATGAAACGATTTCTCAAGCATGAATAAAAGAATCAAAGCAACACTCCAGATATGTTTTTGGTGAGGGAATAACATTATAGCATGATGTAAAGTTTTTTTTAAAAAGTTGATTTTACATAATACTGCCCCTTTAATAGTTACATGTTAAATCAAATCATGACTATAATTTTTTTTAGTAATGTTTGTATATTTTTTTCAGTTATTTACTTTTTTTGGTTAAGCATGAACCCAGAGGACAGAGAAAACTAAAACAAGTCACTAATTTGACTGCAATTCAAAAGTAAACCTTTTCAGGTGAGGATATATTTTGCCATCCAGAACCAAGAATGAACCTGAAAGCCAATAACTGTTTATCCAGTTAAATACTGACAATGTCAAATTTTACTGTCCTCATTCAACCTCCACATATTTACATTATATACAAATAAGACACATTATGTTGATTGCATCTACAGTAGTGTCATTCTTAAATTCAAAACACCTATTTATCACATACAGATTAGTATTGCCCATCATCACTCTTGCATAAAGCATCCACACATCAGAGTGGGAGTTGCTGGGGCAGGATGAGGGGTGTGATTTTCATGATTTGATAATGGAACTTAAAAGATATAGACTGAAGTCTGTGGGTGGGCTCAGGGGAAAGAAGCTCAATAATTAAAGTGTACAGGTGATTCATTCAAAGACAAAGCAGAGCTTATGGATATGTCAGCATGGTAGCTAATTGTAAATGTTAGCAGCAGTTGAAATGGATTGTTCTTACTACTGCTGTAGCTCCAAATTATGACTATTTTTTTTACCCTTTGTTTGAACTGAAATAGTCACTGTGAGCACAGATTCAGAAAAAGCATATTTTTAATGGATATATGCTTACAAAAAGTGAGGGAAATGAGTTGCAAACTGTCTTCAAATGCAGAAGATAATTCAAACATTGAGTTCAAAATGAAGTAACAGTTTTACAGAGCTTGATCCCTCATCAAACAAGCTATTCAATGAAGCAAGGTCCTAATCTGGTGGTATTCACAGTCTATTTCCAATGTTTGAACTTGGAGAGAATCCACAGGGAGTCCTGGTCTATCAGTGCTTTAACCTTGGTTGTGAATCTAGCCTTGCCTTACTTCATGCACAGGTAAAACTTCTAGATCTTGATGACCGGGTACAAATTCTTTTTAAATAGCCTTAAGAATAAAATAATTTAGGTCCCAGTTTCATTGAATGCTCTCTCATTTTGTCATGAGGATGCCTGCTGCCAAACCAGTCTTTCTCCTCCACAATAACTGCAGAACAAAGTTCCCGGTGTGCTGAAGCAGAGTTCAGTTGACATACATTTCTCATCCCCTACTACATACTACCTAAAATTACTTTTTAGAAAAAAGTTATTGTCACCAACACAGATTAATAAAAAAAAACATATCCTTTCCACTTTTAGGATTTTAGAAGCTCTTTACCAGTGAATCAATTATTTTCAAATATGTACAGATATGGTTGCAAGTTACAAAAACAGTTCATAACCCACAGATGTTGCAAAGGGAGTCTGCCGTTAAACATTTTGGAAAAAAAAAACCTCTACTGTTTTATCTGCTGGGTATAATTTATTCCAGAAGCAAAAAAAAAAAAGTAGCTGTTCATGACCTTGATAGTCGGCACATTAAAGGGAAGAGTGTTTGCTAAACGTGAAATTATATGCTGCAAGAAAGACATGGCTACATCATTGGAGTCACCCCAGAGTAAACAAATGAGTTCAGCAAGCAGAGGAGGGATTACCATATCTCCACTTAACTTATTTTATCCTGTGAGAATCATCAATATTAAAAGGGTAAGGAGAAGGAGAGAAACTGCTGAGGTGGGCTTTTAACAGCAGGGTGAACTGCAATGTTGAAGCAGAGAGATAAATGAGAAATCTCCCCAGAATCTACAAAGAGAGTAAACAGAGTTGTTTTATCTTCTCACAATGTACCAATTTCTTGATTTTGAAACGGTGTCACAAACAACTTAATTCTTGTACGCTGAGTTATTTATTTGCTCTTCTTGTTGGTTTTGTGTTTCTGTGTGTAATTTGATCTAACAACATGGGCTTTGATGTATATATTGCCATTCTACTTTTCAATTACAGTCTAAATGTATTTATTACTCATTTTCTAAGTTTAATTTATGACTGTTTTAAATCTCATTACAGTTTTGACAATTTTTCCAGGTAATTTGAACTGACGCGTGAAATATCTTTTAAGTGGCTTCTGTGAAAATCATAGGTTCTGTCTAACAGTGTATATGTTGCTATTCTTTTATTTTGTAAATTGGCACATCTGTATGTCTAATGTGATGTGACATTAGACACACATCACATCCAATATGCAATCCAATATGTTGGATATTTGTGTGTTTTTTATGTTCTGTGGAACATGAATCTGCAGTTAAACAGCAATTAGGCCAGATTTCTTTTATGTTTTTCCTGTTTAAAAAAATAAACAAATAATCTGCCACACTTATGTAGATAACACCATATGGATGTAGATACTACAATAGGGCTATGAGGCTCAGAATGATGGTGTTGTCAAGCTTAAGATTTTTCAGACTAAACATTAGGTTGCTGATCTGTGAACTTTGCTCCTGTTTATCTCACTGTGACAAAAAAAACAATTAAATAATGCTTAAGCATTAGGAGCCTGTTTACACCGACACTTACACAAGCTTGTGCAAATATGCAAGCTAGGGAACACACACCCTGAACGGAGGCCTTTTTCTGCTTGCCAAATAGTAATCCTGGCCTCCACCTGATATAAGTTATCAATATTTTACAGCTGCCATTAAAACTTTAAAGAGGCAACAATTAGACAGAGAAACAAAGGAGATCTTTCATGAAGTGTGGTCAGGAAAGATTTTAAAGACGCCTTTAAACCCTTTCATTTGTTCATATAAAATTCCTCCTGTTACATGAAGCTGTGTGGTTGGACACGTTTCATGAAAATATATTCTAACGTAGTCTGTGGTTTCCTTAAGGTTGCCATGGCCATCAGCAGGGAGAGTTTGAGTGAAAGGCAGAATCGTCTTCCACAGGACTGCATCAAATATTACACTTATATGTTGATTTAAAAAAAAGATGAATAATTGCATACCCCCCCTCCCCCCCAAAAAATAACTTTGTCGAATTTTATTGCACTTTTTTTGTTTAGGTTCTCTTGGCACTGATGGCCTTTATTCACTAGTATTCATCTGTTTAGCATTCCCTCTTTTAAACATCATCTTAAAGGCTGTCATTGTCTTGTCTGAACTTGGGTCCTACTCAACCACAGATCATACATCATCAGGTGCCATAACGTCTGCCAGTGAATATGCAGATTTTTTTTTTTTTATGAATAATATGGCAACACAGAAGTTAAACAAAACATAGCAATGTAACTCCAGACATAGGTTGGCTTTTCTAAAACCATTCAAAGAAACTCAGAATGATAATGAATTTCAAAGTCTCTCACTTAGTGTTCTTTTTTAATTTGTCTCATTTGTCCGTTAGTACTTTTACCTTCTAAAAACACAAAGTGCTTGAAATTGTGAATATTTTGAGTCTCATAAATGCAATGAGAAGCTGAGGGTAAATATAAACTTTACTTTAAACAGCAAAGCCAAATAGGCTGCAGGCTGGTTTTTCAACCAGGCTGTATTCTGGTTGAAAAACAATAGTTGTACATTTTTCTGCACCTGCACTAAATTTAAATTCTAAATAGCTGTAAAAAGAAATCCATCTTTCTTTATTTCTTTCTTGAAAAGCAGGTCAGCTCCCCCAAGATAATCCTTGTGTAAGCAAGTACCAATTCTATCAGAGTGAACAAAAATATTGTAAAGTAGGTTTAAACAGGTTTGTCTGTGTATTGGGGCTGAACTTTTAACTATTTTTTTTTTTGTAAAATGCACGTTCTCTTGCGATTAAATGTTGCAAATATCCAGTGCTTTCATTTCATAACTGTTCATCACTTAAGTTGAGACTCAATTCATTTAAAGATGCAGTTTGTTGAACTTAGTAACTGTTACATCTGCACAGAACATTATTAGTGTAGTCAACTGGATACTCTTTTGCTTTCCTTCATTTAGTTGGCATTGTGGTGGCATAATAATTTTACTCCCAAAGCCTATATGAAGTGTACAAAATGAAATGAGACCACCTGTAAGGTTTCTAGTGTTCACTGTAACTTTTAATTCTTCAGCCACATTTTGGTTGGGATTGTTGGTAATGATCAACTGACCACCTTAATCACCCCTTTTCACTTTGGCTGCATTTTACACACACATAATGGTATCACAAGTAAACTTCTCTGCTTAAAGGTGCAGCAGCCAATGATCCAACATGTAGTCATGTCCAGACACATCCAGTCTTTGCAGGGATTTGCCCATATGTGTGTGATCATCAAAACAGGAAAAGGTGACATTTAACTAAACTGCAAGTATATAACTTCCAAAATATAGCTCTCTGCATACCGTTAGGTACATAAACAAATTGTCTTGCAATAGGAATTCTTGAATCTCTTGTGGCAGCCATTTGGAAGTGCTTAAACATGCCTCAATGCTTGCTCTCACAAAGTACCTCCTATTTCCACAAAGCTCCTCCTTGGAAATATAGTTTGCAGTTGAACTTCTGCCAAATAAAGCATCCCTCTCCCAAACTTTTTTCTCAGTCCTAAACTCCTAAGAACGGTTGTAAGTGACATAGCAGAGAAGCATTGTTGTCATTACATGCTGAAGACAGTGTTGGAAAGAGCAGGAATTTCTTAAAGACACAAGCAAATTTCAAGGTGTCAAATTGCAAAGTCAGTTATCTTATAAGGTGTGTTTGACAAATACAGCATTTTTATAACATACTTTATTGATTGTGCAACAAAATGGCTCTATGTACCTGGAAAATACATAACATCACCCCTTTAAATGTAAACCTGCAACTGAAAGGAAATTTTGGTTTGCATGTTTATGGCATCTCTGCATGCATCCCAGTGGATCCAGGTGAAAATGTAAAGTTACTTTCACACCAGTCAATATATTTCCAATGCCTTTTTTTATCCTCTCAATCCACAATTCAGAGAGCCATTACTTTTCTTCAAGAAGATTCTGTCATGGATCTCTTTGGCGGAATGTCCAAGTTGGCCCAGTTATGGTGGAAAAGCCGAGTGGTGGCCACATAATGACCAGTGTCTCAGGGCCTGGCTAATTTTTCATGTACAAACAGGCTGCTGACTCCCAGGCCCAGACTTATTTAAGGTCTAAGTACCCTCCAGGGGTCATTAAACATTGTAACTTGAGTCTCTGATCTATTGCATGAAATTCACAACAGAAACCTCTTAGCAACCATTAGCTGATGTTAAAATAAGTTTACCAAAATAAATGCTTGACACATTAAAAAATGTTGTATTTGTAACCCAGTACACAATGACTCATTAAACCTATATCTGTATGTCTTCCAAAACTTCTCTTGTATCCCACAAATGTTGGAGGAATATTAATTCATCATTCCAAAATACAATTTTTGAGCTTTCAAATATTCTATTAATCCGTTTAGAACTTGAAAAAAGAAGTAACATATTGCAGTACACATATTATTTTCCTCCCTGCTCTCTCATCTTGTGCTTTGCTCACTCATGTCCATTTAAACTGACTCATGCAGTGCTGTTATGCTCATTCTCATTTATTGCATTCAGGGGGAAGAGTGTTTATTTACATTTTCCTCCAACTTCAGCTCCCTGGAAAGCAGCTAATTTTTGCCAGTGCTTAAATTCTTCACTTTCCTTCCAGCCTGGTGATGTAATGTTGGCATGATAACACTATCCATGTAAATCATGTTGCAGCAGCAAGAAAAGCAAAATCTCTATGGGTTGACAATACTATTGAAGCAAAGGAGCATACAATATGGTGTTAGAAAGCAGTTGATCCAGATTGTTGTCTAAATAACATGTGGTTTTAAGTAGGTTATTGAAACAAGTGTAGTTACTGAAATGTGTTGTGATGTGTAAATTCACTAATTATTTGTAAGTGTAAAACTAATTAGGCTGACGTGAGCTGGAGTAAAAAAAATGTATCACCTGTAAACCTTTATGCAGATGAAAGCAAGTCTGGGTCGAAGGAATCCTTGCAACACAAGTGTCCATATTCACATTTGTCGTATAAACTGAACATCTGTGAATACTTTTTGAATGCAGCATAATATGTAATGTAAGAGTGTGCAATTTTTTCCAGGGTAAAAAAAATAAATGATAGCAAGCAAGAAATTTATTTTGCTTTGACACAAACTAGTAGCAATAACTGTACGTTCTGCAGCTTGAGAAGAAATTAGCTTGACTGTCACACATTTAACATTCGAAACTAGTGTTTATCTGAAAATTATGTTAAAACGTTCCTCTCATTGAAATTGATTTAATTGCTTTTGAATTTGCTAGTAACGCAGCACTTCTCAGTAGGACATTATTATCAGAGACACATCAATGCTCTTTATGATGTTCTATGTTCTGAAAATGCTCATAAATGGTTATGGTGTTTCCATTTTTTACATATGCAATGTCATCATCATGAAACATATCAAAAGCAGCTGTGGATAGCTTGTAAGTGTCAACAGTTACATTACCCACATCCAGTACACAAACCTAGTAAGGTTGTTAATTACTGAACTGAAAATCCTTTATCTCTTACTCGAAAAGCCTCGCTGTGGCTTTCCTGTGTGAGGATCCAACACCAGTTTGTTGCTTCTTGATAAACCCGGACTTTTTCTTGAGGTCTTACAATGAAAGCCTGTCGTAACTCCTGTACAGGATGTTGGTCTTTGATGTCTTCATTTACAACGCACTTTTAACCTCAATGAAAGTACCATGTGGCCTTGAGCAACATGAATGAGAAATACATGAGACTTTTTTCGTCCTGGCAGTTTGATGCATGAATTGAATTATTTGCATCCAGCCCACCATTTCTTTTACAGGATAAGGAAACACAATGTAATTAGCTTTTACCCAAAAAAAAAGGAAAAAATAAATGAGTATGTTTCACATCAATACTAATAATTGTAGTAAGTAAAATATCTTCTTTTTAACAGTGTAGTTTGTCTATCATTTCATGTAATTATAAGTCAATACTTTAACTCTTGCAATTCATTTCAAATAATTTTCTTTAGATATCTCCACTTCACAACATGTTATATCGAGGCACTCTTAGTTATCAAATAGTGCATTAAATGCAGTTTATCATTCACAATTGGCTTACAGGTTTTTTAACTAAAGAAACAGATCGCATCGAGTCATTGACATACATTGACTCTTCCTAGACGAGCATGTAATGAGTAGAGAATCGCTGGCATTGTATAGTTGATGTCATAGCATTGCATTGTACTGAGTTGAGTATGCAAGTAGTGTCAGTAGAGAGGAAACAGTGGAAAAACTTTCCTCTAAGAGCAAGGGGCCACTAACCAAAGAAATGACACCTTTTGAAACAAACCCTGTGATTCCATCTGCTTGTGATGCAGAGCTCTAACACTCTGGATAGTGGTTGAAAATGTTACAAAAACTATGTAATATAATGTAATTAAATAACAGGAAGAGTATGGCTGGAAATCCAATGTAGCCAATTCACTGCCTCTTGGATTTTCCAATCAGTAGCTGCTACAACATAATGACTTGGACTTCACAATTCACCTTTAGTTAGTAGATTAGAACATCCTTCCTAGAGTGTGTTGTGGTGGCGTAGGGGATAGCGCGACCCACGTTTGGAGGCCTTGAGTCGCCTTTGCGGGTTCGATTCCCGGACCCAGTGATATTTACCGCATGTCTTCCCCCCTCCCCTTTCCTGTCAGCCTACTTTCATATAAGGGACATACAGCCCACAAAAAGACCCCCATGGAGGGGAGGAAAAAAAAAAAAGAACATCCTTCCTCTGATGTTCATTTTTGTTTGTGGGATCCCGAGGTATTCATAGCTCATGTGAACATCTGTAATATTATCCTCTCACTGAGTAAACCTTTAGTCTGTGATCACTCTGCTTTTTTCTGAATGCCACTTGGCCGCAATGTAGAATATTCAAGTGAGCTATATCAGTGAGTCAGAATCAAATTCTTAATTGCAGACCTGAGCCTTTTATGGCCCACTGCCCACATCAACCCCACTGACAATCTTTGACCAGCCTGCATAGGTTTGTTGTAAAAGTAAATCCCAGGACTGAACCACTCAGTTTCTTTCTCTGTTGGAGAAGCATGACAGTGAACCTATGACATAGGCTAATAGCCAGCAAAGCTCATCCTTGGCAAGGTGCTTAAAAGACAATAGGACCTGATAGCAAAGATTCAAGCGTTTAGTCGGGGGGTGGAAAAAGACATCCCAGAGCTCTCATATCCACATACGATGTCTATTGCTTTTTTGGCATGAAATCAATGTAAAGTTGGTCTTTGAGAACCAGTATAAAAAGTTATAATGACATATCATAAATGCTGCAAAGATACACATTTTCTAAATAGTTTTTAGAAATGTTGAACAATGCAATAATTTTGTGCTCTACACTTGCATGATGTACTGTTTGTTGTCAGTTTGATATGTATGCCTTAATGTTGGTTAGCCACGTAAGTTGGTGTAGCCATTTTAAGTTAATTAAGTGAAAGGAAATGCATAAGTTTCTGAATGTGTGTACTTATGAAATTATAAGAAGGAGCTGTCACTAGCTTGTCTCTTCTGCTGGCAGGCCCTCAATTCATCAGCACTTAAGTAGTTTTCCAACAGTACATTGACCTTGAGTGCCTGGTATCGATTTCCTGTGGTGTCGAGCTAAGAGAGGTCGTTACCACATGGCCTCAGCCATGGGGTGTGATCAGGAACAGATCCTGGAAATCCCAATGCAATAGTGATAGATCATCAGGCTCTGTGGAACATGAATCCTTACATATAGAAGCAGTGTGACACCTACACTGAATTTATAATCATGCAATTAACCAACAAAACAAAGACCAGGAACTGATACTGATGTATATATATATATATATATATATATATATATATATATATATATATATATATATATATATATATATATATATATATATATATATAGATAGATAGATAGATAGATAGATAGATAGATAGATAGATAGATAGATAGATAGATAGATAGATAGATAGATATCTAACAGAAAGGACATTACATGCATTCAATTTCATGGATGTTTTTTCATTATATCCATTTATGATATATCAAATGATTTATCAATCATTTGATAGTGACAGGAGAAGTAAAGTTAAGTCCACATGTGCAAATAAATAAACAACTCAGTTTAGTACTTTTTAACACAGTCTTGTTTTCTTTCTGTCTCCATAGCAGAATTTTTGAAAGAATTGTTTTATATCACATATTTTCTATGTGCCTCATTTTCTCTCTGGGCAACTAGCACGGCTATTACTGGCCTTGTCTCAGAGGGAGCAATCTCTGGTGCCATCCAAACCACAGCTCACAGCCTAGACTGCAGGCCCCATGTGGAGGAGAGCAGCTTACAAGCTTTACCCACCAGGAGAAAACTCCCTCTGCACAATGGTTCTTTTCAGAGTTCCTCTGCAGGCGTCACACAAAACCCCCACAAGATTGAGGTTTAAAGGGATGCGCACATACGTATACTATCCCCTATTTCATTATTCTGACAGCTAAAGGGATTATTGCAATACATTAGTATTAGTAATAAGGAGCACCTAGAGTCCAAAACTTCTTGATATGCAAATGCAACACTCTTAACATTCTCACAATAAGGCGCGGATTACGCTGCATCAAAGGAAGGGAACTGTAATCAATTGATTTTTTTTGTCTTAGTTCTACCAAAAGTAAAACTTCTGCATACTTACTTTTATGTTTATTTCATATATGTGAACTATTTGTGGAAGTGAGGTAAAGATGGTAGTTTTACATTTTGAAAATAGCAAAGATATCATTGTGAATGTCAATATTTAAAATATTTCACAGGCCATAAAAAAAGAAAAAAAAAGAGAGATTTATAGTTCAGTGAACACCCATGAACTTGTTGTTTACAGGCTACAGCATTTGACTTTTACTGTGCCAGAAGCTGTTGTAAATGAATCACTGAGGGGAAAGGTGCGGGGGACTGTGGCAGGGGGGCAATTCACATGACAGTGGTTTTAATTAGCATTTGAATCGCACAACTCCACGTCGCCACCCTTGTACAAGTAGAATCTGCGACTGGCTGGATCTGTAGCCAGGTAAGGTATATTATTCATTCTAAGAAGGTAAAATTTACCACCATTGGCCACATAGGTCTGTTTATTTTTTCAGCTTTTATGCTCCTTATAATGCAGTCCCCACATGTTCTCGACCCCCAAATTAATAATCATTATTTATTACGATTTTTTTGGCTCTGTAGGCCTTCATGGACAGTAATGCAGAAAACAATTTTAAAATCTCTGTGTATGGTGCATACAGTGTAACATGCAATTAAACGTTTTTGTACTGGTTTGAACTTCAAACAAGAAAGATACCAAAATAAGTTAATTTTTAGAATAACATTTTATACATCAACTCTAGAAATGAAATGTCTTGCCCTTCCTCGTACCGTAACTGGTAAGATTCCCTCAGACTCATCAGCCACTGGTGATCTGTAGGGGTGTACTTTGGAAAGGCATCCAATGCTTTGCGCAGAATCCACCTAAATATGTCCGATGCCGCTCCCTGTCAGCCATCATGCCCGCCATGACACCACCAGAACCTGAGCTCCTCTGCTTGTAACATACTGTGCCTTGCTACCAGCAACTGCAGATCAGTTTTGCAAGCAAATTTCTGATTGGTGTTAAATTGACATCACTGAAGTTACTCTTTTGTTGTTGAATTCCTTAACAATCTTATCTGCAAAGTCTGGTTGCTGATCAGTCTGATAGAATTGTATCATCTTGTCTAACAAAAGTTCAAAATCAACTTTTTTGGCTTCTTACGGTGTTTAATTAAATCTTTTAACCTTTTAATTTTTAAAGTAAACGATCTATCCAGCCCCTGGAGAACTTGAGTGCTACAAATTTTGCAGCTATGATTAATTTGTAAAAGGACAATAATAGTAAAGAATTTGAAGGAAGATCTCCGGTGGCATCAGTTTTCATAGTTCCCCTCATACTTGAGGTTGCAGCATGGTACAGTAAGTACAGAAATAAGGGCACAGGGTTGAAGAGATTGTGGTGGTTCTCCCTGTTTCCACTTGTGGTTTGCATGTCCGTGGTTTGCCTCTGGCTATCATTGGAACAGACTCCCTCATGCGCTCTGTGCACCGCAAACTTCAGCTTGGGTGGTACAGATCACCCCCGCCCCCACAGCAAACCCGAGATGAGATGTAACTCATTTCTTCCACTACTACACAAATTGATTTCATTTTCAGAAGTTCTTAGTTGTGGAATATGTAGGTGTACACTAAAGAAATTCAAGATGTTTTTTTTGAGTGAAAAAGTAAGGAGCTAAAGACAGCCGGTTCTAAAATTCTTTGTTTGTATCAATGCGCGCTTCTTGCCCCTGAGCTCCATTTCTTTGCCTTTCTCTCTCCGTCTTACAGCATTGACAACACTGTAATTTGAACTGCCTTTCCCAGGAGCCTAATCGTTTACTTCCTGCTTGCAGAATATGCAAGTATTGATTAGTTATCAGACTCTAATTGGGGTGCAATCACTCTCACCCTAGGAGGTTCAAATCTATGATGGGAATGGCAGATAGTAAATAAGCTAATAATACTTGTAAATTGTGCTGCCCAATTGCCCTTAAAAAATAAAAATATCCCCAATATAATTCTTTCAGTAGTATCAACCGGATTAACAAAATAACAATATAAGAAGTGACAGAAGATTAAAACAAATATCCTTCCTTGCAAAGTATTTATACCCCTTGAACTTCATCACATTTTGACTTTGTAAAGAGTCAAAATGTGAAGAAGTGTGACATTTATTTATACTTTGTGTGCCAAAGTTAATACTTGTCAAAATAACATAACATTTTGTTGCCAATACTGCTGCAAGGCTTTTGGAGGGTATGTCCCTAAGAGCTTTCCAGAGGAATGCTGTCCCATTCCTCCCTGGAAAATTACTTCAGCCAGTGGCACTTTCTGATATGGGCGACATGGAAACCTCCCAGGGCGGCATCTTGTGCGGAGCGGCATGAGGCCCCCCCTCCACCCTTCCAGCATTGCATGGGATCTGAATGTTTTGCACCCCACAACCCTTCTGCAGTTGTTGACAGAGGTGGGATGGGAGGAGAGGGGAGGGAGGTGGCTTCCCCAGGGCACCAAAAAGGCTAAGACCACCTCTGACTTCTGCTCATTCAGATTTTAATGAGCTGAATAAATCTCAACTGGACAGCAATTGTCAAATGATGCCACAGAGCCTCATTTGACAATTGAAGCTCATGAGACATTAAACCATTCAATTGTACCTCAGGCTGCATGTTCAGGCTCATTCAGAGCTATAAGGAAAACAGCATGCTACATAGTTCATATTTCCAATTAAAACATATTAAAAACATTGATCATTTTCTGTCCAATTCACCAAAATGATGCACTTCTTTGTTTTGATTTATCACATCCAATAACGAGAAAATATACTAAAGTGTGTGACTGCCATGTGTCAAATTGTGATGAATTTCTTTAAATTGCATGTAAGTGGAGAAAAAGTGAAAAATCTAGATAGGGCTTAACCATAGCAAAGTTACACCACCATCTACTTAAATGTTGGATCTCTTAGTGTCTCTGTGCACACTGTTTGTAAACGTACTGGCCTACATGTCCTCAAGCAGTAGAAGGGAATGCACAGTTCTCCACACTTCTCTGCCTCTCTCTGCTCTTAGCTTACCTCGGCCTCTCTGGAATACTGTGGGTTGCACTGGCCACAGCTCCCACTGTGCCGGAGCGCAGTGCAGAGTGTGGCTGGAATGGGAATAGACAGTTAATGGGCACTTAGAGGACGGTGAAAACATTTTCCTCTGGAGAAGCAGCGGCTTGGATGCTTCTCAGTGGGACAAAACTGAGCTAGTAACCATCACTCACTGACTCTGTGTCAATTTTTTACTATTCTCTGTATTTACTTTTCAATTACCAAAGCCAAATTTTGGTTAAGATAGCATAGCTGGTAGACCTGTATGAGCAGATTTGTTTTAGTCAGTAACACAGCAGATGGAACACCTAACAATCAATAAATGGTGTTTATTTATTTGACAAATCCTTTTTAGTATACTTATACATACTTATGCACTCTTTAATTCTCAAATTTTTAGATGTTACCTTCATTCATTCCATGGAATGCCTTAAATTAGACTGGTTTGGCAGACATTAAAATTGGTCTGCTTTAAGTTTTAAGTGAGGGCTTTGAGTACAGAGGATCATTCAGCTCAGTGCCCGACAGCAGTGCCTGGTGATGGGTATTGGCCGGGTCTCAAGCCCCATGTCCTGTCCAGACATATGAGAATACCATGGAGTGTGGTGTCATTTAGGAAAAACTGGAGACAGCTGCACATTTTCCAGTCTAACTTTGAGCTTTTGCCTGCATTTCTGTACATTACTGTGTTGTTTCCATTCCACCAACACCTCATGTGATTTTGGACACCAGCTCTTACCTTTAATGTATTTATTCACTTATTTTAACAAATAAATTCTTCTGTTTTTTTGTTTTTTTTGCAGTCATACAGAAACAAACTTGAAACAGCTTTTTTGCTGAAATAAAATGTAAGTTTAATAAAAATAACTGAATTCAGTTTCTTTCTTTTATTTCTTTTACTTGTATAAGCTCAGGTAAACCATTACCAACAATATTAACCTGAACGTTAAAAGTTAATATATGCTTTTATTGGTGATCGTTCAAGTATTCTTAACGACATAGTTTGCATCTCAAAGCCTGTAAATGACTCCAGATTTATCAGGGTTGGAAACAGGGCATTTCTCTGCCTTAGATATATTGTCTCAAACAGTGTTATGGAAGTGGAAGTGCCTGTTCTCTGAGAGGGGGGATATGTGCACTAGTGGGAGGAATGAAATCTGCAATGGGAGGCAGATGTGTCCAAAGGCGACCTTCTCAGCAGAACTACCCGACTCCTAAGGCAATATAATTGACTGGCTCAGGCTTTCCTGCCTTGTTTTATCCTCCAGTTTGTATTCTATCTGTCTCAGTAGAAACCATCAGATTTGATTCTGTGAATCGACACTGTTCCCTACTAATGAAAGCATAAATAAGGAGTTTGTTTATGTTTGCATCAGACTAGTTATAGAGCGAGGCTTGAAGGATTGGCATGGCATAAATTAATTTAAATAAAATTAAAAGTGGGTAAAAAATGCAACCACCAAATGTGGACATAGAAACTTATTCTGTACAAAGAATATTGTCATAGAAGTTTTGGTGAAGAGAAGAAAAAAATACTGTTTTTACTTTCTACTCAGTGAAGGATTACTGGTTTATTTGTTAAGGCTTTATGACGACTTAAGTAGTCTCAGAGGTGCATAAACTTTGACCCCTGCATCTCGGACATCACATCAGTGGTAAAATTGAATCTTTTATTTTTATTACTATTAAGCAGACTTTACGCCACAGAACGTTTTTCATGTGGCAGTCACAAAATTTACATTTAAAAAGAAAATAATGATGTAAAACATAAATCAAGACAACTTTGAGTTAAGAAGAAGTTGTAAATAGAGAGCACTGCTTTAAAACTGGAAAAAAATATACATTTTTGATTCAGGTTTGTGCGCTTTCATGAGCGTCAATAATTATTTAGTGCACTATAAACCTCATATTGTTTCCTATGTGATGAACTTTAACTTAGCTCAGCTCTCTCTGTGGACATTGGTAAACTGTGGTTTATTCACAATAGAACAATAGATGTAAACTGAGCAACTTTTATGTCCAAATTCAGTTTTTTCATGCTGTTGTGATATTTAGTTTTAAAAATCAGAGCTTGACGACTGGTGTCTGTGTATATGTGCTTACATATAATACTCCTTCTATTTGGATATGTTTTGGTATATGACGTATAACTTTTCAGATTGCTTTAAGCTGTAAGCACTTTCCATTGATTGTCTCTGCTTTACCCCAAAACTCTCACCACATGCTTCTGTTACACTTCTGTGTAAAATAACAGAAATTGGGTTCAACTTGGACTGTAAAGGCCCAAGTATTAAGTTTATGTTTTACATTTAAGTAAAAGAGAACTGTGTTTAAAGCAATCACTTCTATCTGTGGTCTTTTGTTGAAGATTGCCTTTTATTTGTTCAAACAGGATAAATGGAAGCCAAAGTCTGAGATGTTCTGGAATCTATTTCCTTTGGTGTTTGATATTCCTACAGAGATTAACACAAGATCTTACTATGAGTAGGCTCTGGGTGACTGTATTCACTGCGTTTTTTCACCAACTGTGTGTCATACCTACACCAACGCAGTTAGAAGTATCTTTGGTGAAGCTTTTCTTTGCCATTAGAGAGTACAGTAAGAAGCCATCATTTGCTGGTTTTGTGTAGTCCCATACAAGGGCATGAGGTGCTAATGACTACTTTTAAGATTTGTAAAATTGATATTTCATTTATGTTGACTAATAATAGCTAAATGCAAAGATGCAAAGCATAAAGTGTGCCAAGGCTTTCTCTTTTCAGTTGCTAGACATGGTTAAGCAGAAAGCTGCTCTGGCTGAATTGTATTCTCTTCCTGTGTGCGGGGCCAGGCAGGGGGAAGGGAAAGAGCAGATTTATGTCCTTCTGTGACACGTGCTGCTCTTGGTCTCATGCTTATGGAAAATTGGATGTTTTAAGAAGAGTCTGTCAAAGAAAAAATGTTTCTTTAAACCCTTTGCATGTCAGGCAGTTTGACAATGTTATAACTAAAGTAAAGCATGAAAATGCTGTTAATGACGCCAATATGTCACATTTTCACAAAAACATTCACGCCACTTTAACTTTGAACTCAAACAGCTGAAGGAGTTTTTGGCTGTTTGAAAACAGTTTGCTTCAGTCTCTAAAATTTATATAGTCTGAGGGATTGTTAGATTGAAAGAAAAAGTCCAGTGCCAATAAACTGATCACTCTTTAAACAACATATTAATTCACAATGGATGACCAGTTTATCTACATATTTTCACACTCTCTACTTGAACACTGAAATGCCTGTCAGTAAAATTGGCCCAGAATGCTTTTACCTACGACTTGTGGGAAAATGACTTCGGTCATAATTTTGTAATTCCAAACAAGGAGGGACAAGTCCATAGTTTCCAGCCATCACAGTTAGCCTTTGTCCATTCAAACAAGCATTCCCATAATGCCCACATGTTTCAGATGCCTTCTTCTTCCTTGTTTCTTCAATTCTGTGCTTGTTTACTTTCTGAAGAGATCTCTCTGCCCTCTGTTTGCAGCTTTCCTTCCCACTGCTGTGTAGGAAACAGACACCTTGGTTCCCGCAGACACTATTGATGATATTCAGATCTAAATCCTTTTATCTTATTGTGCTGGTATATTACTTTTTTCTGGTCAAATTGTGCAGAAAATTGTTTTATTGTCCAAACATATTCAGTTTAATGATATGGACTTAGTAAGGATCTAGCATAAAAAGCATGTGACCAAAATAAGAAAACGTACATGAGGAATGAGACGTTTTTAAACATTATGCAGAAAATAAGTCATTGTTCTGTGAAAAACAGGACTCATGTTGGATGTTCAAAACAAATGGAATTATTGTGATATTACTGGAATTTAATAAATGAAATTGAACTTTCGCTACAGCTACAAATACAAGTAGTGGAGACTTCACCAAGTAAGGAAAATCAAATCAAAAATATGTAGTTAGAATCTTCTGGCTCTCAGAAAAGCAACCAATCTGAAACAACCCATAAGGCAGACATGGATTTCATGTCATATAGAAACAGGAGAGTTGCAGCGTGTGATATGAAACGTTACGATTAGCACTTAAAAATTCTTCTTGTTGATAATTTGACTGCTGAAATGCAAATTTTTACCAAATGGATGTTAAAGCCTTAATGCTTTGAACTGTATTTCTTATTTTCACAACTCTGCAACTGTTTTTATAATTGCTTGATACTGTTGACTATTGCTTTGGTCTTGATTGGCCATTTATTTATAATGTCCTAGATCTTCTGTCTTTCAATTTCTGGGACTGTTTTTTGTTTTTTGTTTAGAATTGTGCAGGGCTGAATTAACTTTCTTGCTGCTGAATGCATTTGTCTATAAAAAACTTAATTTGATTCTGAATTTTGTAAACACACTAGAATACAATGATTACTAAATCAGTTAAAATATTAACTCCACAGTTTTATTGAACATATGGAAAAATTTCATTTGAAATTTGCGTTAGTAATTTAGGAAATAACATTTTAGAAAACATCACAGTGAAAATAAATTTTCTTTGAATTTCGCCTCCAGAAAATGGGCTGGATGTGTTTGGTGCCGGACAAAAGTGCAGCTTATCCAAGCATTGTGTTTGAGACTCAACCAATGATGTGTTATCTAAACTGTGATGACCTCAGAACCATCATCAGATTTGCAATATACTGCCTTGAGATGGTTATCCCTGCTGGATATCCCTGTTCAACATCTCAACCTCATCATCAAACCAATTTCTAAAACAACAATAGGGTGGACAAAAAACCTCCAGCACTTTCTCTTCTTCCTGAGCACATATGGCCACTGCAATCTGTGTTATAGATTACAGCAGGATTTCGTCTGGGAAAGAATGAGAATGCTCTTAGCTAATCCTTGTTTTCTGTTTGTCGAGGGACGAGCATGACTGTTTGAGAAAAAAAGGGCCGCTGAACTATCAAGATGAGAGCTGAACTGAAGAGAAGTTGAAATGACAGCAGTTCAAACAAATGAATTGATTTTGACAGATCACTTTTGTGTATTGCTCTCATGTGTGCTCAATTATCTGTTGGTTTCTGGTTACTTGACTTAAGAATTGGAACAGAGCTGTGAAAAAATGCACTTTCAGATTACACTTTATGTATATTTTTTAAGATCATAGCCGACAGATCTTGTTCTTGGTATATACCACACGACTGCCTTATTAAATCTCATCAAACAGCCCGTATCATGTCTTTTCTGTTTAGCCCTCCTCGGAGCTGCATGCTGCTGCGTTTATCAAGTCAGGACCAAATTCACAGTCTTCCAACAAAGTCTAAATTAGTGTAACAAGATCTGTACTTAGAGACACACGCGTGCCAAAACAAATTGCTCTAATGTTGAGAGACAGAAAAGAAAAGGGTTAGGAGGAATCTAACACCCAGTGAAGATGTAAGCCAGCAGAGGGAGGTAATCTTAGAGCTTCCATGGCCTGGAGGAGCGTACCCCCTGATGTTTAACCCAACTCAACTTGGCAGTTGACCAAATCGTGAGAACAAATGTTGTGTCTTCTTCAATTAGACACAAGTTTCTCTGTACAGCCAAAGCATGGGGGAGATTTCATAAAAAATGCAGAGTTTACATAAAGCACACAGCTTTGTGGTATGTCTTAGAATTAAACTGCATTTTATATTAACTTAATTCAATCATATCCCTCAGGTTGCAACTCATTTACAAACATCATTTGATCATTTGGCTAATGTGGCTAAAATTAATATAACCCTTTTTAGTCTTTGCATAGCATTCAAATTGCGAACATTATGACAAATGCCATAAGTGACCTAGAACGATAGTTCTACGAGAATTTCCTGAATGGACAAAGAATGAGTTTCCATGTTTCTTATTTCTGTCTAGCAGCAGACATGGCAGTGAGATAGATACACCTTTGTGGTGCAGAACACAGCTGGGTGCAAATTCATCACTTACGTTCATAAACCAAATATGTGTCATATCCAAGGCCAAAAACTGAAATCCATTGCCTCTCTTTAAAGCTTTTCCTTTCCTGGCTAAGCTGATATTTTAGAAAATCCCTTCCTTTGACCACCAAAGGGATTACAAATACACAGCCCCCTCCACACACACACACCTGTGTAGCCGTTATAGCGCTGCAATGTCAAAAATCTGTCCGAATTGAAAGTTCATTACAGTGTCTTGATGATGTCTTGTGGCACAAGGTGAGGTTCTGAGGCTGTTCTGACTGTCTTAAATATGCAAATAAATAAATAAAAAATGTCTGCAGCAAGGTTTTGTTGGTTCATTGTCATTGTGTCATGTGAGGAAACATAACTGTGGCTCAATGGTAGGAGCGATGATTTTCCAATCTTGAAAGTTGTAGTTGCAATTCAAGGGTTTTCCTTCCATTTGTTTGCTATGTAACATTGGTCCTTCTAGCATGTGTGGATGATATGATTTTGGCATTGACAATATGAAGCAGGAGTTGTCAAACCATCACAGTGTTTGCTTAGGATGTCATTTGACCAACAATTTCAACACTCCAACATGGTTAGTGCAATGTTCTTTGCAGCTGTAATGTCCCTTGGCTTGGTCTATGGGATATAAAGAACATAAATCTGGACAGTGAATGAAGAGGCTAGATGGCATTCAAGATGTTAATTTATTATATTATATTTTAAGCTAATTTCTGAACAGTCTAATAAGTAGTTTCAGGGAGAGCTCAGACTAACATAATAAACAAAATAACCCTGAAATAAAATGAAACTCCAAATAAAAAACTAGTTAAGACAAACCTATAAAAACAACCTACGTAACAAGCAGATAAACAAGAAAAAACTGAGACTGAATAAAAGGTAGCTCTCCCCTAAAGGCAGTCTGACCAAGCAGTACAACAGGCATTTAAGCCTGTTTAACAAACAGGGGTGTATGGCAGTCAAGTAGCCAAGAGGCACAGAAGAACAGCTTCACAGACATTAAATAGGCCACAGGTGATTAACGATTGGCTTGAGATCCATGAAGATGCACCCAATCTTAGAGGAGGAAGTGGAGCCTACAACAATACACAAAGTATTACTGCACTGCAAAACAAATATCCACTTTGGGAATGTGATACAGCCCAGCTGCTACACCTCTGCACTGCTCTCCCTACAACTAAAATGATTATGCCATGCTGCGACTAAAGACTGTTTTTTTTTTTTTGCAGATATAAGGTCTACCCAGTAAGCTCTATCAAAGATAAATATGTGACACAATTTCAGGGTTGGGCGGATGCTGGACACAGATGGTAGAGAAGATAACTGAAAGTTTTTAGAGACTGAATATGGCAAAATTATACTAAACATTGCTATTGCAAGAAAACTTGTTTAATTTAGAAAATTAATTTTGGTTTTACAGACATGAGCATTTTCCAACATGCATTGACTTGAAGATTGAAGATTGAACCTCAGTGGTGATGACCTTTGAAGAGTCCAAAAAAGTGGCAATAAACAAAGCCATATTTTTGTACTAGTATTTGTCTTTGTACTTTCTAATTCCCACATCCATGATTTAAGAAACACACATTTACGTTTTTATATTTCTGCATTTCTTTGTGTTGCACTACAGAATGTTGCATATGTTTGGTTATTAACATGCAAAGCAATGAGTCTAAGAATCAGCATTTGCCGATAAACAATTTAACCTATATTATTCAAAATTAAAAACGAAATAGTAAAGATTACTCCAGGTAATCTTGTTTGGAGTTGTATTAAATCCTCTTCAGCAAGTAATATTACCATCATGAGCAAGCAGCAAATAAACATTAGTTCAGTCTTTCTTTTAGATTATGTAAGAAACCCTTTTCATTCCTGCAGAAGATGTATTTCACTCAATCATTGAAGTGCTCTGTCAAATATTGCCCCGACTATTGCTTCCTGAATAAAATGGGTTAAAACTAAGATTTCCTGTCTTGGCAGAAGTCCCAACCGAGAACATGCCTCTGCCTGTAGAGAACCACAAAGATACATCTGCATCACAGCTTTATGACACACTAACATACTACAAAACAAATTCAACAAAATTAAATGCACAGAGCTACTTGTCTTCACCAGAATATCAAAATGCAACAGTTGTGCTGTTAGTGTAAGTCATTAGTTTACAGAAATAGAGTAATTAAATTATTATAAATAAGTTGCTGTAATGCCCCAAAAACTGAAGAAAAAAATGACATCATCAAAATTTCTAGATTAAATCCTCTATTTTTCAAATCTCTCACTGAATTATCACATGTAAAAACAAAAACTTTATATATATTTAGTTTTCTTTAGTTTTTTTTTACTTTTATGTTTTCCTTTTTATTTTTTACAAATGTAAAGACATGCTATATGGTGTGTAACGTGGAGCATGTGAAAGTCCCCTGATGCAGTTAGTGAATTAAACCATCAACATTTGAAAGCAAAAGAAGAGAAACATTTGTTGTTTGATGGGATGAACCTGAGAAATCTGAGAGGATGTTAAATCATATTATTCAGTGCCGCAGACATTTTACTGCTTACTGCTTGTTAAATATCAAAGCTGATCAGTAATACTTACAACTATACCTTTCTCTTCCTACTTCTCACAAACAAAGGCTGTTAGGTTAGTTTAGTGCCTGAAGGGGTAAGGAGCATTGATGGAATTACTACCCTGACCGTGCCACTTGACACACTCATCTCCTACTACAGGTGTGATGTCTGATATGGATGTCTGAGGAAGACAGTTTTTCTCTTTGTTCTCATCCCCCATTATTTGGACTCTTCCAGGAAAGCTGTATGCCTTGCAATGCCAGTAAAGCATCTTGCACAGAAGTCCCACCCCCATCCTTTGACCCGACACATCAACTGTTACAGTTATGGTTCACAGAGCTACACAACTTTCCCAAAAACATTGTCAGCAGAAAGCATGAAAAAAAAAAGTATTCATGCTGAACTAAACAAAATGATTCTACACAAGAGAAACCGTATATGGTGTAATACTAATGAACAATTTGGTGTCTTTTTTCTTTTAAGTTTCCCTCAATGTTTTTTTGAATTGCTGAGCAGCTTCTAAGCAACGCATCCTAATTCTTGCTCTCTCTCTCTCTCTCTCTCTCTCTCTCTATATATATATATATATATATATATATATATATATATATATATATATATATATATATACAGTACAGACCAAAAGTTTGGACACACCTTTCTAATTCAATGGGTTTTCTTTATTTTCATGACTATTTATAAGGCAAGAAATCCCACTTATTAACCTGACAGGGCACACCTATGAAGTGAAAACCATTTCAGGTGACTACCTCTTGAAGCTCATCAAGAAAATGCAGAGTGTGTGCAAAGCAGTAATCACAGCAAAAGGTTGCTACTTTGAAGAAACTAGAATATAAGGGGTATTTTCAGTTGTTTTACACTTTTTTGTTTAGTGCATATTTCCACATGTGTTATTCATAGTTTTGATGCCTTCAGTGTGAATCTACAATGTCAATAGTCATGAAAATAAAGGAAACTCATTGAATTAAAAGGTGTGTCCAAACTTTTGGTCTGTACTGTATATATACAGTATATATATATATTTCTTAAAAATTCTTACTTAAAGATGACTGTTTCACATTGAAGGGTACAGGAAATCTTGAGGTAGACGGATAGATTTTTTCAAAGTCACAGACTAGAGTGGGGATCCCCAACATCACAGGATGTTATGTATGAACATGCAGCAGAACATCCTGTCTTCCTCTCACTACTTCAACACTTCACATTAAAGGAAAGGCACACTTAGAGGCGCTGAGGTAGTGTTCCAAAATCACGTATGCTTACAGTCGTTTCCTGTGGTGTTTCAGTTTTGTTTTCTCTCCCTTTTGGGGTTCACAGATACTTTCTAGGCTTTGTGTCTTCCTTTGTTCTTATGTTTTCTCAGCTGGGGAACTCCTCCGTCTTCTGAGAAAATGGAGCGTTTCTCCAGAAAAACAGAGGTCAGTTGTGTTGCGTTTGTGTCTGACTCAATGCTCATAAGAAAGACATACCGCTAATCAGAGGGATAAGGTCTCACACCTTTCTCAAACTCCTCCTCACTCTAATTGATGGGTGTAATTTGATGGTGACGGTAACAGAGTTAGAAAGCAATTAGCGTCAGGGCCCGTCGGCACAAACACTGTGGAGAGGCTACCTGTGGGTCACATTTTAATTTGGTGAAGTGCTTAGTGCTTAGCAAAGGAGTCTGCCTTTGATATACTCAGTAGATGGTAAATCCTGTTAGTGCTAACTCCACAAACTACCCCACCAAACAATGTCCATCTAATCCACTGATTAGGAACACACTAAGAACACAACAAATTATTAGGGTGGCATCTGACTCTGGATTAAAATCCACACTTATTTAAAAAAAAAAAATGGAAGGACAAGTAGAGATGACAAAGAGGGGAGCGAATAGGTGGAAACAGAAACAAGGCAATCACGGGAGGGGTTTAATTAAAGCAACTGATTTGTGTTGTTTGTAGAAGGACTAATTGTCTTTTCCCCTGAGGAAGCTGTTCCCTAAAGCAGCATCTCCAAATTACTCTTCATACAATAAATCCTTATTGGTGGGGAATAGTGTTTTACCAACTACAAGAGAAAAAAAGAGGAGAACCTAGGTTCAATTAAAACAATAACAGCAGCACAAGGAGACTCACATTTTCACTTACATCCTCAAAAAAATAGGATAATCTACAGTGTCTTGCGTCTTCTAATTAGGCCAGCACTGCTGATTTGGTGAGACAAAGTGCCATCCTTCTTTTTCCCTGAGGAGTTTAACATGGAGATCCCAAGCAAGATCACTGACCCATGATGACCTTTAACCTCCAATTAAATCATGTTTGATTTTCATTCACAGATCTTAGGTCAACTGGCCCAAATTTCAGGGTTTCGCTGAATTTGAAAGTAACTTCTCCCTTGAGCAAAGATACAATTGACAGAGAATCTTTTGAATGTCTAAAGTTGTACTTAATGTTCTAGTGTATTCAGCTTAAAACTTCTTGATGTGGTTAATAATATTCTGCATATAAAGCATTTATTAAATATATTACACAGATACCCAACTGTACATATCTCCATGTATTGATTGATATTTAATCACAATGTAACCTCTGTAAACCTTAAACTTAAAGTTTAGGTTCTGTGGTCAGTGAGCATGTAACCACAGAATTAAATATGGTCATAAAAGTTTCCTAGAACCACTCCTGACTCAAAGTGCAAAGTCTATATTACATCTAATCTTCTGAAGTCATGCAGATTCATTTTGTTGTTGTTCTGCATGTCTGAAGTCTTTAACTTTTCAGATAGACTTTAACCCTGAGGAAATCAACTTGGTAATTTTCTAAAAATAGAAAATATTTTAACTCTGAAAAACAAAACAATCCTGTTGTTGGATAATCTGTTATTTAACATTCCTGAGAGAGACAGAGCATGGTGGCTTGCTCCTTGACAGATTGTTTTATGTATTTTATATTTGTTTATGTTTGCTCCATATTTATTTTTGGCTAAAAATCAATGGTATGGTCTATTTTGATGAAAGAAATTCAACAGCTCTCTGTTACCCTCTTTTTTATATTGAATTCCATCCATCCATCCATCCATCCATGTACTTGAACATGAACACATGTACTCACAAGTAAAGGCATTTTTAGTTACCATCTATTCTATCACATACATCACTCTTTTTGTACTATAAAGCTGTTATAGTACAGTGTAGTATGTAGTTTTCCATACTACAAAACTTTGATGTAGTATGGATTGGTTTATTGGGTGGTTGGTCCATTACATAAAAATTCATAAAAATCCTGAAGTTTGTGTTTTTATTGTATGAAAACACCATTTGTAGTATTGTATTATAATAAAAATTCAGAAAATACAAAATTGTGTTTTCTGTAAATTGTGGCAAGTTGTAGATTTCAGGTTTTAATGGTGTGCGAATGATCTAATCGTCTGACTGTTGATTCCAGCAATCCACATTGTTAGCAGAACTAGAGGGCCCCAAAACCAAATTTCGCTTAGGGCCCCATGGAGGCTTGGGCCGGCCCTGGGTCTTAGCATAGGTTTCTAAAACAAATTATCCTCAATTACACACAAGAAAAAGTTGCTAGTTTTTTTTTTAAACACAATCTTTTTTCTTTTTTCAAAATTACTCAGTAAGGAGTATCACCTCTTTCCTAACTCAAGGGTTAGTTGTTCATATCCATTTTACCAATCGTTCCCTGATACAATGATCTAAATTAGCTTTTTTTAAAATCTACAATATATAGCTGAAACCAGATAATTACATTAATGTGTTAAGGACATTTTTTTCTCACTGTCTAAAATTTTATTTGATTTTTTTTTAGGTTAGTTAGGCATACAAGCTCTTCCTATTATCAAAAATAATTTTGTTACTTTAAAGTCTAAAGTTTATGTCTACTATGCTTTTGAAATAATTTCAAAACATTTGAGTTAAGAGGCATACCTGAACACTACAAACATGCTGCTGCATGAAAGCATGGGAATATAAATAGAATTAAGTCAAGAAATCAGGAAGGAAAGACAAAAAAACCTGAAGAGGCTACTTTCATCTCATTCACAAAACATTTGAAAATATAAACAGCACTGGAGCGCCCTTACCATTCCAGCTGAAGACACGTTCTGTTTCCCAGAGATGGATTTATGTTGCTGCAAAATGTTCATTCATGGTAAGACTGTGTAATTAATGAAGCCAAACTGGATTTGAATGATGCAGCTTAACCTGCATCATCCAATTGCTGTGTCATGCACTTCTACATCAGCATTGGACTGTGCCACATCATAGCCAATCACAAAGCAAGCCTCTATTTATAAGGAGCTCCATCCACAGCTTCCTCTGCTCACCAGGTGAGCTTCAACCCATCTCTGCACCTTCTCCACTTTTGTTCTCCAGGCTTCTTCAGGCTTCCATCCTGTCTTCAACCTCCCCCACCAGTGTCTGGCCCTGGGGGAAAGACGTCTGTAGCCCTCATCCTAATGTTCCCAGTTATTGCATTTCACAACGCCGGGGTCCGAGCACCAAAACTCTAATTCACTTATGTCACATAAAACTTTCTAATAGCAGCTTTGTTCCATGTAAGTCTCTCCAGACTGAATTTACTGTGAAGCCAGTCCTGCGACATCATTGGCTCAGCCACTCAGCAAAGAGAAAACCACCATTCAACAAAATAGAAAATAAAACATAAAATTGAGCTGTGATTAAACTACTTTTGAATTGTGTGACCATAATTAAAACATGTCAATAAAACAGGGGGAAACTTCCTATCTATGAAACATAGCGTTCATATTGTGGGATTGCTGCAGGATGGATGGAATTGCGAAAATTTTCAGCAAACTATATTGCTGACATTAATATGATAGTGATATTTGAAGAAAGTGATTATATATATATATATATATATATATATATATATATATATATATATATATATATATATATATATATATATATATAGATGATATACCTTTCATCAATATATTTTCTAACTTTCATGAATTGCTAGAGGGTGACTTTTTGATTTTGTATTCATGAAGATAATGATATTGTGAAATTAAATCTGAGTGTCATGTTTAAATGAAAGGGAAACAAAGAAATAAATGTATTAAGAAAATCAACATTCTAAAGAGAAACGTGACACGCTAACATAGACATGTTTACTACTTCAGGTAAAGCAGCTATCGCTTGTTTTTTTTCCACCTAAATCAAAGTACGTACCTAAGTCACATCTTCAAGTAATCAATATGTTTGAGGATGACTGAACTTTGGTTATTTGCTATGTTATTTCAATTATCTGAGTATGACTATTAATGAACACGTACAATCCAGTACACATAACTTCAAGATGTATATGTCCAATCTTCTTCCTTGTTCCAATAAGTGCTGGAAGTAGATTTTGTGGATGAAAATGAAAACATAAGTTATGCACGGCTTCAGATTGGTGATAAGCCAGTAATAACTAGGGAGTTTAAACTAGTTGGATTTGTGAAAATTCTACCTGCACAGACAAAGCCAAACCTCTGACTAAACCAAACAAAAGAGGTGGAAAAGAAAAAACCAGAGAAATCACCAAAGATTGCACAATGACTCATTGTATGTTGGACATGTATGAATGTGACTATGCAGAAACAGAGACGTGGGCCATGCCAGCATTATCTCTTTCTCTTTGACACATGTGTCTGCAAACAATGAAAACACTCCCCTTGTTTTTAAATAACAACAAATAACCCCTTGTTAATCACTTTGGAGAAAGTGATTAAATGCTTCTTTTATCTAATCAATATAATTTGAACTACATGTCATAAAGCACAATTGATCATCATGATGGTAAAAACCTAGAATTTCCCTTTGTTTTAATGCAGCAAACAACACAAACTATAACTACATTTGATTCAATCTACACTTCATTAAATAAGTATTGAATTCAAAGTAATGGTCTTCAATTGATATATTCTACTGTGGCTACATATCTGAGGTTTGTCTGTGCGTCTGCAGACATGTGAGTCTAACTGGCAAAGTAACAATATTTCCAGCCTAGACTAATGTCTTTACCAGCCAGATGCAGCCTGAATGGAGTGCAACAGGAAGCACATAGCTGTCATCAAGACATGCTTCGGTGGCCAGGGGTTCAGATGACAAAAGAAAGATGCTTAATTTATGCATTGAATGAGCTTTCATGATTCCTGAGAAGACTGCCAAGTCACAGTCATAAAATTAGTTGACTTGTAGTCTTTTGGTAGGAGTTAGTACGTTGAAAAAAGAAAAAAAAAAGGCAACGTATTTTGAGCAGCACTGTGTCTCAACTTCAACTTTACATGGAGTGAGAGTAGTATTCACAGATGGAGAACAAATGTTCTTTTCAGGGTGAGTTACACAAGGCTGTGCTCGAGCACGGCCCAGCAGTCAGCTCACTTTGCTGCAAATGCTTTTGAAAAGCAGCCACCAGCAAACGTGCTCATGGCAAACATTACTTGTTCAATTGATTTGTGATGCAACGCACCAAGAAGATTGGGATTTGTGTTTGCTTTATTGCATTTTTCACTTTGTTTGCAGCTAAGCACTTGCCAAATCATTTTACACATTGATCAGAATTGATCAAAGAAGCTGAAGCATGGCCTACTTAAATGGGAACTAATCAACCTCGATATTTCAACATCATCGCCCTTAACTCATTTGTAGAAGCTGGAGTTGTTGTAGCAGCAATTTTACATGCGAGGCCTAAATACGCAGTAAATCAGACCCACATGGTATCTTTGTTTTAAGGAATCACTTACAACAACACAACTGTGCAAGGTCAACATGTACTCTTTGCAAAGGAGTATTACCACTTGGTAAACAGACTTTCACAAACAAACTTCAGTCCAGATTATTAGCACATAATTATGTGGTGCACATAATGCTTTGTGTGCTACATGTAAGCATTTCAGCAACGTTCGGTTTGTTTAATGCCTTCGAGAAAATGGAAAACTTAAAGGAAATGCTTGGTAGGAATAAATGAATCTGAGTGCTTAATGAAAAGTGAACATTTTACTTGGTTTTGGATAAGAAGCTCATACTTATATGGCTTACATACAGGAATATTATAGACTCACATTAATACCTACCTTTTTTAATACATACCTTTTTTTCCACAGGACTGAGATCAAGGCTTTATGGTGTCCACAATAAAATGGTATTTTTGGGGGGGTTTCTGCCGGTAACTTTCTGAAAGCATCCAATTTGTGTACAAAGACTTTATCAACTAAGAACCATGATGTCCACTCAGCTTATACCTTGTACATTAGAGACTAAAGTGTTAGGAAGTTTTCATTCTTGTCATTTCATTCTATTAGCAACCTTTTACTCAATTTTCCTTCTATTTTTTATAAGTCAAACAAACGTGTGTTTCCATATGTCTTGTGAAAGTGTGTCTTTCATATTTTATTGTCAGTCAGTGTGTGGGGTACTTGGTAAAAAGATGGCAGACTTTTATGAAGGTTTATATGTCAAGCACGTCGGTTTTGGCTGCCATGGATTTGAGCTAGCAGTCTCTGCAAATAAATGCAAATGTGCCAAGGTTCGTAGGTAACTGGTTTGTTTGCACAACAAAAGCAGGAGGGCAATGAGCCTGGAGGCCTCCACAGATATGTGCAGGCTTAGTAGTTCCAGATATTTTTCACCAGAAAATAAAAAGCTAGGTCTTATTATTTCAAGACCCATTTGTTCCCAACAAACAGATGTTGTCTTCAGATGTTGCTTCAAAATTTCCAAAAAATGCTTCCTCCCCCTCTCCCCCTGCAATCCTCAAAATACAACCTATTTTATGAAATGCACCAGAACCTCCTACAAAACACTCTTACTGTGAGCTGTGGGCAAATCATTAAATTTTACCTTAAAATCATATCACAAATAGGTGAGGGTGTTTATGCAAAATTTATTGAGACCTGTGCTGCTGTTGCAGTTGTTCCACTAATGTGCAAACATTAAATGACTGAGAACTCTTTAATGAATGAGTAAAGAATAATAACAAGATTGCAGTGGGAGCAGAGGAGAAAAGGAGACAGAGGAATGAGAGTTGCCCTTGTGTGCGAACACTATTGCCATTGTGTTTGCGAGTAGGTGTTTCAGTCTAGATTGGTGGGCCCAGTGCTGTAATTGTTGATTGGAATGTCAGGCAAGTTAGAAGATGTGTTTCGGACTACTGGGAGTTATTGTCCATGAGCGCTCCAACGTCAGGATTCTGGGGTCACAAACTCCAATTTAGTTTATAACCTTTTATTGGGCAATTTAGTGTCTGTGTGACCATGGGAAGTGCATTCAGAAAACACTGAGACGTTTAACAAGTAATCTGACTGCTATGGACATACAATAACCATGTTATAGCTTGTCTGGGGGGGAAAAAAAGTTAATTCTTGTTCAGTGCTTTATGCCATATCCCTCTGTATGTAAGAATATGTACATTTAAATAAGTTCCCCAAGTGGCAACCCCGTTTGGGGCACTTATGTTACAGAGATGTACAGTGATTCTTAGGCAAGGTCATTAATGTCAGCTGCCTATTATTATAATAACTAGGGTTAGCCTTTGCTCAACTGCACATGTTCAGAGGAAAACCTTTTTAGTCACACCACACCTGCCTTTTTTAAACATAACCTCATTATTCACTCTGTTATCTATGGCTCCTTAATAACATCTCCCTTTAGAAAGCAACATTGTGAGACTTCCTCAGTTTCTACCGTCTTTCCCGTTTCATTAGGAATCACTCAGCACTTCAGAGGAACATTCAATTATACCCCATTGGTAATTAAATGTTCCTCAAATTAGTTAATTTAAATCATCTTAATTTGGACTTCAGTTGGGATTTTATTGCAGAGCTCAAATGAACATTAAACGCAACACCCACTGGGAATGTTTGAAGGGCTAGTCTCACAATTACAGTCAGATGACATTTTAACCATCTTAGCTGCATACCAACTGAGAAGACAACATTATCAAAAGGTGATTCAGACTCCAGCTTTAAAACATACAACAGCCCATATTGTCAACAGCACAGTGTCATAGGTCATGCAAGTTTATAAGTGAGAGATGATCAGATGATTCACATTATTACATTATAATAGAGCCATAATGTGTTGCTTAGTCTTTTTGCAATAAGAGCAAATGTGACAGAACCTCTGCTTATGTATAGTTAACATTGGGAGATTTTGTCTGAATTTAGGAACAAAAAATCTGATAAAATGTTGTAGTTGTGACCAAGGTTTTCAACAGAAAGCTTGAAATTATAAAAAGATTGAGATGTTATTCTTTAATTTCATGTGTTATATTGTTGTATTGTTTAGAGAATAGCAGATATTGAAAAAGAAGAAAAAGGGTGTTTAATTCACAAAATCATGTAGAAAACACTAAAATGTCTCTTCCTTTTTTCTAATGGTATTTAGGTGTCTCTTATAATAAATAGTACAAATATCAGAAGTAGAATTAAATATAAGCTAATGCCGGAAAGTATGATGCTTTAAAATGTAGTCTATAAATATTACTTTTAGAGTTGGACACACATTTTACATGTATTCAATTTAATTTTAATCTCTGCGAATTAGTAGTGTGTGTTAAAAAGGCCACTTCCACAATGGTCCACCCCTTTGCACTTCACAATTATGGAAGCAATATCTAAGTCTTGCTGAAATTACTGTAAATAATTTACTCTGATAGTAAAACTTTAGTTTTAAATGGGGGTTCATATTCTGAACTGTTGTGTAGGAAAAGGTCAGAGTACTCTTGTGTTAATATAATAATTTTTTGATTATTATATCAAATAATTTGGCAGTCTGATCACCAAACAAACTATGCAGCCATAAGATCATGACAAAAAGAAATTACACTCTTTGAATTCATAAACCACAAATTCTACCATGTCATATTTTATTAAACAAAAATGAAGCGGGGTGTTGTGGTGGCGCAGGAGATAAGCACAACCCACATATGGAGGTCAACGTGGCCGTCGCAGGTTCGATTCCCGGCCTGGTGACCTTTGCCGCATGTCTTTCCCCTCTCTCATTACTCACTTTCCTGTCAATTCACTATCAAATAAAGGCCACTAGAGCCAAAAAGAACATGTTTGTTCTTGTAAAAGTAACATTAGATCTTTATGCACAAATACCTACTAAATCTGATATGTGTACATACATTAATGCTAATTAAGGGGAATACCTGACCAAAAAGGCATTCTTTCTAAGTAGTAGTGGTGTCTCCTATAGAAGGTCAGGAACCAAAATGTTTCATAATATTTTAACCTAAAGAAGCCAAGAAGTCTTTCCCTCTGGCCTTTCTCTTTCTTCTTTTGCTCTGCTCTAATTAGCTTGCTGACTCTGTAATTGTGAATACCACAGTTTATTGTTACTGTAAGATCCAGGTGACAATAGCCCAAGGGCTCCACCAGAGACTTACCAGAAACTTGAGCAGAGTATGATTAGCTCTGAAAATCTAACTGTAAAAGTGAAGGGCACATAATATCCTGAATTATCAAAAAAAAAAACAATAATATAAACTGAAATGTACTTTCAGAAAATTCTCCATTGTCAAACACATGAAATTTACTGCAGCATATTCAGCAATGACACTGCAATATTTTAAAATACACAGTACAACTGTGAGCTTGTTTTTTTTTTTTCCCCCCCCTGGAAGATTCACACCTCTGATATGTTTTAACCTAAATCGTATTAAGATTTGAATAACCAGTATGAGTGAATGCATAACACAAAGATACATGCGTAAAGCCAGAGTTTCAGGGTCACTCTAGGGCATTGCATGCATGCAGTTAAAGATGAAAGTCTAAGTTGTGTGAAACCATAATGGAGATAACTTGGAAAGCTATACAACAGTTAAAATATCATTTACTTGCAATACATATTAACCTTACACATGACAGTAAACCAATACATTATGTTCATGTGAATGTAATTATGGCTAATATGCAAACCATTCTGCCAGCTCTTGTGTAATATTGACCAGCCTTCTTCGATTGCTGAACATGAGGTGAACAGTGTAGTACACATTTACAAACCTCACAACAGCAATTTGAAATTTGTTATTTAATTTAACAAATATTAATTTTGAAGGGGATTGATATTAAACCTTGAAACTCTGTGATACCCTAGTGTGGAGTGACAGTCTAGAAAACGTTCTATACACAGGACTGTAACACTGGTTCACTGTTCCCCATTCAGCCTCTGAGTTGATCCTGGCTTGATTTAAACATCAGCACTCTTCTCTCACATAACTCCCATCAGCTGTAGGTGACTAAATATTTTCCATCAGTCTCAAGGAGGCCATCCAAAATCAACCTCAGACTACAGATGCGATCTCCTCCTGACCTTGTTTTGTCTGCTCTGTCCTCTATTGCACCCTTCTCAGCCTCACCCTCCTTCCGACTAATGGATTAAGGTAATTATGGCATGGCTGTGCCCACATTCTGTTGGTAGGGTGAAAATTGATATTCCAGTTTTGCTGTCCTCACTGGACTGTTGATGAAATTGCACTAGGCTTGAGCAATACCACGATTTCTTGTCTGTAAAGATGTAAAACATGGCTTGTATTTGTGCACTTTGATTTTATTATCTAGAATAATACTAAGAATAAGGCTGTGACTTCCTTTTACTAACTATGTGCTGGCAGGGCGCTATCAGCTGTGAGGAATGTAAAAAACTTGAAAAGAATTACCTTATCAAGTCCCAGCTAGAACTGAGCAACCCATCCACGCCAACACCATCTGAAAAACAGAAAACAACTCAGTGAACTCTGATCACGCTACTTGATTCACCTTTATCAGTCAACAACGCAGAGGGATTCCAGGTAGAGGTTGCACTAATAAACTAATAAATGCTACTCCTTGTGCTATTTAAAAAAAAACCCTGGAGAATCACTTGCACAATTCATAAAAAGAGAATTCAGAACAAATGAAAGCTGATACATTTACATTTTGGTTCCCATTTTATACTGGCAAAATGCATTTAAGATATAACCAAAAGAATTTTACCGATTTGTTAGAAAATTTGATTGTTAGAAAACCAGAGATGGAAGCAATATTAATTGTGTTGCAGTGTATCACCATCCTCTGACTGGGTCCTGACAAATGTTCCTTTGACAAAAACTTAAAATCATATTTTGTCTCTTTTGTATAATATCATCAGTGTGCTTTTTAGATTCCTGTATGCACACTATTTAATAGTAGGCTCAATCAGGCATATGTATGGTGGCAGTTTCTTTTAAGAGGATTCTTCATCTATTCATGAACCATAAGCCCTATACCGGTCCTTTGTGGTTGAGTGTATTTAAACTTATTTCCTGTAGTTCCTTAACATTTCTGGAAACTTTGTTCTTTCAATGTTTTTGTTGATTTAGAGTGAGTGTAAAACATACCTCAGGTGCAATGTACAGGGCAGAAATATACACAGCCCTTCAACTTCTCTGTGGATCAAATTCTGTACAATCATAAAAAAAACGAAGGAATACTTTAAAGTGTTTCTCCCTGAATCTATGCATGACAGCATGAAGAGAAAGGGCACACAGAGATATGCTCTGCAGAAAAAAAAAAATCCCATACTGTCTCATGACCCTGTTGTACACAAGTCAATTAGAAGTTGGAGACCTCTGAACTGAGATAAAGTTCAGTGTGCTGGAGATCTTTTTATGACACCTAAAGCAACGCCTGGGCTAGAACTCAGATAAAGTGATTTTTTTATTACAGTGGCACATCATAACAGTTTGAACCGAACACCGGGGTCACTAGCATTCATTTCTTCTTACATGACGTCTTGGACATTCTAGCAGGACACATCTTAAGTTCACAAGAGAATGTCGCTGTATCTTCTAAAAATATACATAAAAATGTATCTTTTATATATATATATGTGTGTATGCGTGTGCTTCTAATTATTTCTAAGAACACGTGTATCATGTTCTTTCTAATCGCTTTCTTTCTCCTTGCAACTTGTGCATAGAGCTGCCTGAGAGGAATGCTTACATGACCAAAAGGTGGCAGTGTTGAGTTTTGCAATTTTGTTCATAGCGGAGACGGGACAAACCTGCGAGTTCATTCGTCATATTATTTACATGACAAATTCAGAATTAGCGCTCAGACGAAAACTTGTATCCGAGGTCCGTTGACGGTTAATGTGTGGTACGACATGTAGATGCAATTGAGAAAAAAATATTTAAAAAGAAACAAACCATATATTAAACAATTCTTAAAAAGTACTGCAATATATATGCAGAAAAGATACACTAAAATAGAAAAGTGCATTTCTATTTTAGTGAAACGATCCGAAGCATCTATCTATCTATCTATCTATCTATCTATCTATCTATCTATCTATCTATCTATCTATCTATCTATCTATCTATCTATCTATCTATCTATCTATCTATCTATCTATCTATCTATCTATCTATCTATCTATCTATCTATCTATCTATCTATCTATCTATCTATCTATCTATCTATCTATCTATCTATCTATCTATCTATCTATCCTTTTTCTTTAAATGTTAGCATGTAAAACTTTCTTGTTTTAAATGGGACAGTGGTCCGTATGCCATATATCGTTATGATGCATGGATAACACTTTATTTAATAACTAAAATACAGAGTTATTAAACAAAGTTCAATCGTTGAAGCCAAAGAGAGTAAGTTGGGCTGACAGGCAGCTGGTGGCCTCTGTCAGTTGAGAAAAGTTTGTTTCTGAGCGCTTCTGATATGTTAATTAGCTCTGCGAGTGTGCGACCCTATTGGCTCTTCGTCCGAGTCAATTTCCCGTTTCCAGCCTTACGTCAGGGCGGCTACAATGCTCTTAAACTCATCTGCTGTGTGATCCCAGTAAAAAATCGTCCCACTAGGTACTCAGCGGCATCAAACGTGCGAGAGCGACTCTCGGCTTGTTTCCCCCTACACCTTCTCTCCGCTCGCGTAATGTGCTCCTGAAGAAGGCGTAAAGTGTTAAATGTTTGAAACACAAAACCACCGTGTTTCACATGCTGAAAGAGGACTCCGCTACTCGTGCGCGCGGCACTGCTGCGTCTGTGCAATAGACTCCGCAAAGAAAAAACTCCTCTCGCACGCCTGCAACTCCGTGGCTGCGCAGAAAGGACGCTGCGAAACCTCGTTTTTTCTAGTTTCAAGACAAACGCTTAAAAAATCAAACTGGCTCACGTCTTTCCCAACCAGCCCAGTTTGACAGCTGCTCTTCACCCCGCTTGGAGGACTGTCAGCAGCAGCAAGAGGATGGCATCAGAGCTGGCAATGAGCAACTCCGACCTGCCCACCAGTCCCTTGGCCATGGAATATGTTAATGACTTCGATCTGATGAAGTTTGAAGTGAAAAAGGAGCCGGTGGAGCCCGATCGCAACATCAGCCAGTGCAGTCGCCTTATCGCCGGGGGATCCTTGTCTTCCACCCCGATGAGCACGCCTTGCAGCTCGGTGCCCCCTTCCCCAAGCTTCTCGGCGCCCAGTCCGGGCTCGGGGAGCGAGCAGAAGACACACATAGAGGATTTCTACTGGATGTCCGGTTATCAACAGCAGTTGAATCCAGAGGCGCTGGGCTTCAGCCCCGAAGACGCAGTCGAGGCGCTCATCAACAGCAGTCACCAGCTCCAGTCCTTCGATGGCTACGCGAGGGGCCAGCAGTTTACTGGCGCGGCCGGGACAGGAGGCTCCATGGCCGGGGAAGAGATGGGCTCCGCCGCAGCCGTGGTGTCAGCTGTGATCGCTGCGGCAGCTGCCCAGAACGGGGCGCAACACCACCACCACCATCATCACCACCACAACGGCAGTCACCACCAGGCACCCGGCGTTCAGTCCAACGGCACCTCTGGGACGAATCACCCTCACATGCGCCTGGAGGATCGGTTCTCAGACGAGCAGCTGGTGACCATGTCGGTGCGGGAGCTCAACCGGCAGCTGCGGGGGGTCAGCAAGGAAGAGGTGATCCGACTGAAGCAGAAGAGGAGGACCCTAAAGAACAGAGGCTACGCTCAGTCATGCCGGTTCAAGCGGGTTCAGCAGCGGCACGTCCTGGAGGGGGAGAAAACGCAACTCATGCAGCAGGTCGAGCACCTAAAGCAAGAAATCTCCAGGCTGGTCCGGGAGAGGGACGCGTACAAGGAAAAGTATGAGAAGCTCATCAGCAACGGCTTCAGAGAAAATGGATCCAGCAGTGACAACAACCCTTCATCCCCGGAGTTTTTCATGTGAGTCTCAAACTTATCGCGAAAAAAGAAAAAAAAAAAAGTCACCCCTCCGAAAAGTTTTGGTTATGAAGCTTTTTTTTTTATTATCTTTTTTTTTTGCGCAAAGCCAAATAGACAAAGAACCAATTTGTCAAGTTTTTTTATGATTTTATACTTTTTTGTTCTTGTTTTTTTTTTTTTTTTAAGAAGCAATTCCCTCAAGTCTGTGACTGTTTAGATGTGGAGGGTTTTTTATTATTATTTTTGGACAGGCATTATAAGGAAACTTTCATCAATTGTTTTTTGTTTTTTATTGTTAGCTGTATATAGCGCATACGATGTCTGTCAGGCTCTTTTTCCACCGCTGTTCATAAGGTTTGCAGTGCTCTTATTTTTTCTTTTCTTTTTTTTTTTTTTTTTTTTTTTGAAAGTTGACTCAACGTCCCGCTGTTCATAAAGTGTGCGTGCATGCATTAAGCATACTCCTATGAAGTTTATCAGTGTTCCCTTTTACAACATTTTACTTGTAATTCAATGTACAGGTCCCTGTCAAAGCTGCAAACGGGCTATTTTTTTATGTTTTATTTTTATTTACCAAACTTGGAGAATCGCAAGCCTGCCATTTGACGCCACCTCATCTCATGCGTTTGTTTCTCATTGTGTTGAGCAACGAAAATGACTGTACTTTCATCACAAACTATACATTGTTTTAAAGAAATTTGCTATTGAACTGCCCTGCATGCTGGACATGTATGGTTTTATTTTCTTTATTTTTGTGCTTGAAGATGTTCCTTTTCCCCCCCTTTCTTTATATTTGGTCGGATGACTCCAGCATGTCATTCATAACTCCATCTTGGCCTCCTCACTTTTTTGGGACGAACACAAAAAAGTGACAGGACTCCCCCACCCTCCCCTTTAAACGTATACAAGTGCATTTCAGCTGTGTTGAAGTGCTCCACCATCGACTGTCATTGTAGGCTGCAGAAAGTGCGCAGAGCATTACCTGATGGAACTTTTGTCGGCGGAGATCCTGCAGCGAGAGGACGCAAAAAAAAAAAAAAAAAAAAAAAGACTTCACAATTATAAGAAAATCACCAGTCCAGTCTCTGGAAGTCTAGTCTGTTGCTATAAGACTTTGTTATTTAAATATATATCATTGTGCATATGTCAACATTTGAATAATTTTCAATACATAATTTAATTCTAAAGTTTTGTGATGCAACTTGCAAACAACAACAGGTTGAAACACAGATTGCCAAATCAAGGAGAAGTTGTTTTGGGAAAAAAAGAAGGAAAAAAATCGTTAAGAAAAAAAAAATTGGCTAAGCTCCAATTTATAAAGTGGGCAGCGTTGTCCAGTTCAGAAACGGTGCTTTTGCAGCATGCATTAATAAACTGGAGTGTGCGCTCTGATTTCACCCACACATTTAATTATTATTATTTTTTTATTTTAAAGTAATATTTAAAATAATAAAAATTGCATAAAAATACAATTTGAAAAAAAAAAATGAAAAAAAGTTTAATTGTCATTGTTGAAGGCGAAGTGACTTGCAATATACTTTCGAGAAATGTGTCTCTTTCAAACTGACGTACTGAACTGCACTAAAAAGAAAAGGATTTCGCCTATCGCTATGTGGGAGTCAGGGAAATAAAAAGTTCATCTGGACAGCTGTCATAAAGATAAGATTGACACCCTGTTACGACTTAATCGTAACGCTTTAATGTGTAATGATCAGGTCGGAAGAGAATGTTGTTTGTCTTTAAACAAAGTCAATATTTGCAAAGCAATAACTAATTATTATAATTATTATTATTATTCTAATCGATGATGTCTGGACATTGTTGGATCTTCAGGGATTGTTACCCTGCATGTACAAAAACGAAAGCACCATTCGCTAATGAATCTTAGAAATATAATATGTTAATTATTCTTTTTTTTTCTTATACATAGTATATATATAAATATATATATATATATTTTGCTGTGCAAAATTATACCACTCACTAACCTTATGTGATGTTCATATGTGCTCGTTTTTTTTTCCATTTCATACAATTAAAAGATATGCAATAAATGTATGTAACTGTCTTCATTAAGTTTCTCATCTTTTTCTCTTTTGATTTGTCTAGAGACGTTTTGTCTTTGTGATTGAAGCATTCATTAGGGAAATCACAAACAAGCTGATGTGCCACATTGACTATTCACTTTCAACTTTTTTTTCTTAACTATTTAATATATTTGTATCCCGCTAATGATTAAATGACAGGTCATGCCAAAACAGTGGGGAAAAATTCCCAAAACATTTTGAAGCTATGAGCTTAAATTTATAAAATAAGGTTTTGGACAGTAGCTTAGACTGATAGAGGCCATACATCCTAATGCATATAAGATACTGTAATCTGGATTATCCCAGTTGATTATAGTTATTTCTTTCCCTAAGAAAAAATAACTTAGGGAAAAAGACATTAAAAAAGTTTAATGTCTTTTTTTAGCTCACATAAATCATATTTCCCACAAGTCTACCTTCAAATTTTAACAAAAGATAAATCTTCCCACTGCATAACAGCTTTGTTCCCATTTGAGTTTCATATTCTGATTTTATACATGTTCTATACAAAACCATTTCCTACCATCTCTATCTAAAACTGATTACAAGGTTTATTCAGCTGACAGTTTCTATTAATTTTATTGAAAACTGTGATGAGTGTGTGCGCGTGCGAGAGTGTGTTTGCAGGCTTTCTAATTGTTTTTGAGCAGAGGTGTTCTTGAGAGTGTTCCTGTGTGTAAAGCTTGTGCCAGCATGTGTTTATATAGGTATGGATTCAAACGTGGGTGTATTTCCCTGAATGAGAGTTTTAATTGCATTTCTACATGCAAGTTTCTAGTGGTTTTGCATGTTTCAGATTTGCACCTCACTTTTGTTCTTTCTCATTGTCCTGTTTGCATCTGTGTGGTATCCTCGCTTTAGAGCATTTGTCATCGGAGTGTCATCGTTCGGCCTACCCAGTTTCGCTCAGCCTTGCTCTGTTAGTCAGTGGGTCTGATTGTTGGCCTCATGCGGACGTGCTCAGGTCGACGGGTTGCAATGAGGGCACAGCTGTGACAGGCAAGTGAGTCGGCGCACAAGGAGGTATCAGTATAAGTCAACCGCTGTGGTGAGCAGGAAAAACTTCTGCGCTTCTCAACTAAATCTTTTACCTTTTTTTGGCTGCTGTTTATACATCTTTGGTTGACCTCTTTCAACATAGCTGTGTTACTGCACCATAGTGTTAACTGAAAATGCTTGTCTTCTGAAACACAAGATGAAAAGTGCTTTTGTAAGTTCTGGTACGAGGAGTAGCCTCTTGGGCATCTTTTTTCACCGTTCCAGAACAATCTGTTTTTTTGAAACAGGAAAACCGATGCGCCAAAGTACATTTTGAAGAAACACTCAGGGCTTCAGAGGACAGATTCATAAAAAGTGAACCACACTCTCAGTGTTAATAAAGCACTTAATTATCTAATTTTGTTCAGACTGTAGATTTTGCAGGTATACATTTATTACTAAAATTACACAGAGACAAAGAGATAAAAGACAAACTACACCACCTGCAGATGATGATGCACTTACACACCTCCCCAAAAAACAGAGAGGGGAGGAAAAAGGCATTTTTAACCCACCACTTGTATCCCATTTGAGACGTGTGTGCTGCTGCTCTGGTGGCTGATTTGCCCCGAGTGAGTGGAGAGGCTGAGACAATAGTCGGTCTTGGGCTGAATTAAATGATTTTGCTGATGATTAATAGTGGTGTGGGCCACTGGCTCCTGCGATGTAGAGATGATAAATCGTGAGTGCAGCTCCGTGCAGCTGTACCCGTTTTGGGTCTTAGCATGCACACACCATGCAATTTACAACCAAGCTGCTCTCCTTCTTCCTCAATTTATCTAATTACATCTATTTGATCTAAGCAGTAGTGCTGCTGTATTTTGATGTTTCATATTAACCACAACACTGAACTAAATCACTTCAGGGAGATTAACTCTTTGTTTTTTTTTATGTTTTTTTTTTTACCCTTTTCTATTTTACATCTGTGTTTGATATTTCAGAGACAAAATCCTTTTTGGCCAGATGTTTGGCTTCACTCCTCTGAATGCCATGCATTTTTGTGGCACGGCTTTTTAAGTCCCTTGAGTGATATGTAAAAAATAAAAGAAAATGCTTTAAAGTTAATTCTTCATTGTATATTTTTTTAAAATCTATTTTTTAACCCTTTCCTCATTGGAATACAGTAAATGAAGTCAAACTGATCTGATCTTTACTCCAGAGTTGTGCCCATGTAAAACTTTGGTGCTTTGTGGGCCGACTCTACAAGATGCAGCGCAACGTTCACTGATGTAACCGTAGGTCAGTTGACAGAATAAAACTTCAAAGCTGGTTCTAGATGTGAAATATAGCAGGGTTTAGATTGCGCTGAAAGGAATAAAACAAATCTCTGCATTGCTGCTCGTCTTTCATAAGTAATTTTGGCCTGTGTGAGATGCTAATTGGTGCTTGTGCAGACAAGTACAACGTGGATGTGTGTGGAAACTTATTTAAGTGTGTCTCTGCATGCGTGTGGCTGTCTCTCTTTTGGACAAAAGGATGAACAGAGGTCAGAAGTTACAGCGCACAAGGCTGCTCTCAAAGTCATTAGAGTAATCCTAACCCTGGGGACCTCATGCTCATTTCCTCTTCACAGACCCCACTGAGTGAAATATGCATGCGCATCTAACGTGGAAGACAGAAAATTCAAACATTCCTGTCAAATTGCTATACATTACCCAGACAGTAAAAAAATCAACCTTTTAAAGCATTTTCTAAGTATAAACTACATTTTAAATAACTTGTTTGTGAGAGTAAAGCTAGTATTATGTGGGTAATCTCCTCCATGAGGATGGTGGCATTAAGACAAATAAAAGGTGTTCAAATGCAGTATTCTGTCCAACTTTTGCTCAGTGTGGTAAAGGCAGAAGGGTCTTGATGGTTAGTTCTATCCTCGCTTCTATGCTTTTTCTCAACAGAAACAGTGTCACTGTTAAGTACAGGAAGAACATTGAGGATAACTTCATGCTAATCATAATGCATTCCATTTCCACCTTTTGGGTGTATGTAGACTTTTATTATGGATCCTATCCAATCCTCTATAAACGAGGCCCCCGCCACGTCTTTTCAGAGTAAAACAGAAGAAAGCAAACTCATTTTCCCTCCTCTCAAATTGGCAGTAATCCACACTTAGTGACTTGAACTTTTGTGTGTCTTGTTTCACACTTTAATGGGACTTAATCAAGACAACCATGAAATGCAGTACAATAAAGCTACCAAAAAACGTCAGAGCAATTGCAGTTGTGCAATTTATAGTAATGTTCTCAGTAACAACAATAAAGAAATGTATTTTTTTCTTGCATCTTGTTCATGAGAAAAAGCATACCATAAAATAGATTCCAGTACATGTTCACATGGTTACCAGTGACACCAGACAATCCAACAAGACAGCAGTTACACTGATCACTGGCCTACTCTGTGTTTGAGCAGCCATAAAGACAAAATTAATTTAAAGACTTTCAGTGATTCAATGAATTTCAGGCATCAGTTAACATCTGTGACCGGTCATCAGAGTTGACTTTGCCCTTTGTACACCTTCTTCCTTTGTGGCAGAAAGCACGCCTCAAATAGATATTAGGAGGAAATGCGTGGTGTCATTAGAGAATTGTCCTTGAAAGACTAGCTGCCGGTTATGTTGGTAATGAGGTGGTATAGCCTCTTGAAGGGATAATTTTATACGTCTGTAAATAGACCCAAACTAGAAGCCTGTGACTTAAACAAATGTGAGATTATCTTTCAACCGTAGCAACACCATGGCTGACAAAATAACACAAATAGAAAAACTTTGATTTTAAAATAGTATTCATATATTCACTTTGTAGATAGATAGATAGATAGATAGATAGATAGATAGATAGATAGATAGATAGATAGATAGATAGATAGATAGATAGATAGATAGATTACAGTATTTATTACAATATTGTTAACAGATTTGAACATTTTAGTAATTCAATCCACTAAGATAAATACTTTATATTGAATAATTACACATACACCGATGTTTTCACTTTTGATAACTTTGATAACTTACAGGTAAGATAAACATGGCATTTTACATTAGAATTCAGAAGACCAATAATTGATTAAAAGTCTGTTTATTACCTACTTTTAATCTGACAAATGAACCTCATCACAGCTCATGTTCTAATTTCTGAAATATGAATACATGAATATGTCAGATTTAGCTAAAAAAAATACACAGCATTCCAAATTAGACATTTTAAATTTTGCTACAAATGTTTGCACCTGAATTTAGAAGTTGCATCTAATCAATGTTAAGCAAAGTGAGCATCCCCTTTACATGTACTTTTAACTCCTTCATTTATTTTTTATGAATTTCACATCACATTCTTATGTTTCACTGTCATAGTGGAGCATTTCTGTTGCTTTTCTGCAGCTTCTATTTACTTTTGTAGAAGTGAATTATGTGCCATTTATTTGAAAGTCTTATGACTTAAAATTTCCTGCACTGCAGTGAATTGGCAAAATATTTCCACAGCTGTAACTTTTCAGGGCATTTTAAAAGGGACCCTGTTTGGCATAAGTGCACACAACCAGAAAGTTACACTCATGTTGACACATCTGTAGCAACATTTATAGAGGTTATAAATAACTGTGTTTAATCCCACTTTACACAACCTGCTTACCTCTGTGTAATTTACTGGTGAGCTTGAATGTAAATTTCAGTCACAAGTTATTAGAAAAATTGAATCAAATCCCCTGCATAGAAAAAACACTGGATGTTAAGAACAATGACATGTAATTTCTCAAAATAAGCAGAATTAAAAACCTTTTTTACCTTTTCTCTGATGAAGTACTGCACATGTATTTTTGCCTTTTTTTGCTTTCAGTGTCTTGATGCATGAGCTATGCCTGTAGAATCTATTTGCATGCAAATTTTTACATTTCCCCATGCCATCTATGATACATGCACTGTTTTCCAGCAGACAGACACGGAGAGAGTGAATCTCAGTCATAATGGCTCGACTTGTTCTTTTGTGATTGTTTGTGTGGGTCGTCATGTGAGCTGAGCAGGATGGTAGAAGGAAGAGACTGAAATCAGCACCGAAGGTGACACAATGTGTGTTTGTATTTAAATGAATGTATCCATGCTGATATGTTGTGTTCAATCTTATCTGCTTCTTTAGGTCATCAAGAAAATTCCTCCATCTGTGATTTCACGCCCCTTCTTCTTTGCCCTGGGTTCTTTGAGGTAAATCGCCCTCCTTTACATTCTTTTATTTTCCTCTTAGTCCTATTTTAGCGCAAATGTTTAAAAACACTATTTGAAATGCTATAAATCTAAAAACTACTTTTAAAACATTTAGATATTTTTTTATGTATTACTTTACAGGTAAATTGTTTATGCATTTTTATTTCACTTAATAAAAAGAGCAAATTTCTTTTAAAGTGTAACGGTGCTTTAAAGTAAATTCTCAATGGAAAACATTTTGGATTTTGGCAAAATCCTTCCCAGATGTGTTTCACAGTTCAGAAAATAACAATGGACAATCATTTATCCAGTCCTCCTTTTGAGTTCACAAAAAAGTCCAACACATTCACAGACAACACAGTTGTAAAATTTCCGCCATGCTTGATGAAGAGTGTAGCCAGCAGATTATAGCCACCATTCAAATGTAAATTAAATATTAAGATTTTCTCTTTTGTCTCGGACAACAAGAGAGGGGAAGAGTGAAGAATGGGCTGCTGGGGCTGAAATCAATGCTGTGAGAAAGAGACTGTGTGTAGCTAACCCGATTGTTCCTTTAATGATTTCACTTAGCCATGAGACACAAGCATGACAGGATGTTAGCTTATGCATGACTTTTCACTGAAAGTGCTGTGATCTTCTAAATTCAAGGTTTGTATCTATACTCAGTTTGTGAACTACAGTTTAGTGAAGAACACAATTTGTGTGTTAGTTTTGTTTTATTTTTTTAACTTTGTAAACAACTATCATTCCTTTCACGCTTTCCACCAGATCTTGCTTCAGACATATCAAAATTTATACAGCTACATTTAGACTGTTGATGAATTATGATTGTCATAATTTATTACTTCAGTTATGTCAATTCTAAATAAATATTAAAATTTAAACAAAGAAAAAAAAGACCGTGATGCATTGCATTTAAGTGGAAATTAAAACATAATTTTGTTTCAGTTACCAGTGAGAAAATGAGTAGGAAGAGTGGTACTCAATGACTTGCGTTGCTATAATTAGCAACACAAGTCAGTAATTATTGATTTATCACCATCTTTTTTTTAGCATGGATTTATATCAACAAACTAGGTGGTAAAACAGCATTATGTGTGTGACTAATTTAACTTCTGAAGCTATCACATCCATTTATACACGTGTCTGCCATATTCCATTTTAGAAATCTCACTTTTCTTGTTTGAATCTTGACCATATCAAGTGTAACACTTGATTTTACGGCAACTTTCAATATGAATGCATAGTGTCTTCATTGATGTTATGCTTTGTTTCAAATCAAATGACCTAAATACATTACACACATAAACATTTTTGTGTTTGTACTGATTTCTTCAGAGACTAGATGCATAAAGTGATCATGCACAAATATATCACAGCCTGTTTTACACACTCACTGATAGTTATAAAGACTGATGCTAACTGATATTTATAAAGAAACTAGAATAATAAATTGCATCTGTGTTCAGACTGATTGAATATAAATGCTTAACGTAATTTAGGTGGAGCACAGCTAAAAAAAGCGATGAACAGGGTAGAGTAATTCCATACTAAAGCTTTTGACAGCGGTTGCTTTTTTCCTCATTGTTACCTGAAATAAAGGCCATTGGGTATAAGATTTTTTTTTTTCCCACTCTTGAGGGAAAGTTTGAATCTGTGTTGACACAAGAGGAGTTTTAGCTGAGACGTTGCTTTCGAGTTGCTGCAACTATTTTTGTATTTTGTTATGGACTGGGTCCACCAACTGATCTCAGAGCTAAAAGCTTAAACTGGCACATCACCTTCAATCCTTTAGTGCATGAACAGAAATAAAACTCGAGATTAATGGAGTGTAGCTAGTAGACAGATGTGATATATTATTGTACACTCCAGTTTGAGTATTTTCTTTAGTCTTTCTACTTCCCTTTCTGCTGATTATTGGTCACTACAATCTCCCCCACAAATGGTTTGATCTGGAGTTAAAATAACACTGTTATAATCAGTACTAACAATTTACTCATAACTTAGAAATGATTTTTTTTTCTCTTGCCTGTATACCATTTGTTTTCAGAATTCAAACTTCAAAAATGAATGTAATTTTTCCTCATTCAACAAGAATTTAAAAATCACATTCAGCAAGATTGTTTCTTCTCAAGTCATTCTCACTGTTATGCATATGTTTTAGTAACGTCATAAATTCAATACAGTAGCACAAATTAGGCTTTTGTAAATAAACAAAATTTCACAAAAATGTTAATTATATGCAGGGGTGGGACTTGATGTATGAGGTCATCGGTTGGAGTTTCATTCTATCTGCATGTTGGAAAGTTCTTGAGAAAGGGATTGACTGAAATGCAAGAATGACTAACAATATGTGATGTCACTTAGCAGCGTATTTGTGAAGAAAATATCAAAGGCAATCTATGTATCTGTTTAAAATTTAAGCACAATTTCAAGGTTTACAAAGAACAGAAAAAGATTAAATTATGTTGTATTTCATAGAATCTGCCATTAAGTACAACTCCATACACTAATTTTTGTAACAAAAATAACTACACATGTAAAATATTACTCTCACAACATTCAAAAATTGGCACACTTCTCAACCTTAATTGTCATCATTTTGTCTTAAATGAAAGAAAAAAAGCCTTTGGTGGTGCTAGATCTTGAAATAAGTGTGTTATATTTCATGCCTTTTTTTGTCGTCTTAGTTATAAATTGCTCCACAAAATCTATGGTGGTACAACTTTTATTTACAGTAGGAGTAAAGTCTCCATGCCCAATGTGAAAAAAAGTACCTTGTTCAAAATTGCTCTCCAATCAGTTAAGTGTAAATATAGCGTACTGCTCCTAAGTGTACCTCTAAAATTACCCAAGTGAGATTTATATTTCTGTCTATGTAATGAGTTAACAATAATTGAGTCATGACAGGAAGGGAGACAGTGTGGAGACGAGTGTCCATGTGCAAGTATTTGTACTGAGCATTGTTTACGTGATTGTGTCCATGTGGGGTGTGGGATTAGTGGCTGGCCTTACTCCAGATTCACTTTACTTCAGAAGGGGGGGCAGGACAAAAGCCATCCAGGATGACAAGGACAAATCTTCTTTAGATTAAGTGTTTTAAGTGCTGTGATCCCCCCCCCCACCTCGAAGTCATCAATGTGAATTAGGTGCCCTCTGGTCACTGCTACGGGGTGTTGAATATAAACAATGCCAAGAGAACGGATGTTAAACGAATGAAAGTGGAAAACCATGAGTGTGTCTATCTTAGTCTGCCCCATAAATCTCACTTTCCCAGCCATGCTGCTGCACTGCTCTGATGCAGCGCTTTGACAACCTTTCATCTGAGCCAAGACAGAACAAAAACAGTGTGGTTTCGTCTGTCTAGTTGGCAGAGACCTTCTCCAAAGCGGATGCATTGGGGAATAGCCATCTCTTTGTTTTATTGAGATCCATGCATATAAGAAGCAAGGTTGGGTGGAGGTGGGCTGAAGGGTTGATGTACAATCTGACCACATAGCTCCAGGAGGACAGGGTGAGAAATGTACATGGAGATCCAGGTGTCCTTGCCTTGGGAAAGAGCATCCTGACTCCATCCTGGAAAACTGAGAACCCACCAGTGTCACCGTGTCACCATAGCACCACTCCTCCAGCTCAAGAACAAAAGTTAGGACTGGAGAAATATACAGGTATACAGTGGTGTGAAGCTGTCAACCTATTTCACCTGCCACTGGTTTAGTGTGTGTTATAAAGGCAGACTCACCAAGGGGGGTTGCCACACCAAGCAAAGGGACTGTAGACTTCAGAGCCCAGCAGGGAGTTGAAAAACCTAGAATTTGCTGACAAAGATATAACTCCAGGTGCACATGCACTGTAGGAAAGAGACTTTGGAATAGGAAACTGAACACAAATATAGATACATACACATTTTTTGGGTTAGAAAATGTACAAGCATGTGGTCACATTGGCATACAATACGAGGAACGCACTGGTTCATTTGTGAAAAAGCAGTGCATGTGATAACAATTGAATTGAAATTTCCTGAAACAGTAAAACCCTGGCACCACATCTCATCAAAAGAGAATTTTGTGTCTTTAGAAGTTTTTTTCTGTCAGTGTAGTCAATTTATACATGTTGTAAATGAAGTCCTATGCATGTTTCCAAAATGCTTACCACATGGCTGCATGCTAACAGTGATGGTTCCTCTAAGACATTTTTATTACAGCATGCTCTATTTCTGGGTGCCAGGATGTTGGTCTCAGTCACTGAGGGCAGATGAAATCGATCCAGATTGACCTGTCATGTGAAGGAGAAAATGAATGAGGTAGAGGAGGGTAATGCAAAGACCATACAGAGTAAGGGGGTATAAAAACCACCCTCTTGCCTCCATATGGGTCAAAAGTCAAGGGATGATTTATTCAAGACTGGGTGTTACACCTCCTACCCCCTCTTTCTTCTTCTTTGCTCCACCTGCCTCTTGGAAAGGAGTGAGAAACTGGAGACTGCTCAGGAGGAGATGACTATATTTAGCCTTGGTGACCGAAGACACTGTGGTCTAAGTTTAAAGTTAAAAATACAGATATCCATGTTCAGTCAAATGAATCAATTTTTGTATTTAGAGGCAACAGAGTATATAGTCTCAGGTTCATTCAAGTCAAATTCTAAAACAACTTCAAAACTTTAAATGCATTACTGCTTTTAGGCATCACACTAAACAGACATATGTATAACCTTTATGAGTATTTCAAAAGATTAAGTTCCTGGGATCATGAGTACAGAACTTCAAAACATAAAACTTGAATTCTAAATGTAAGTGTCAATGCAATAATGGTTGGAAAAAATAATAAAGGAGAAAGCAAAAAAGAGAGAGTTACAGCTTACTGTCACAGAGGAGAGGAATTAGATTTAGTCTCAGTTTGGACTGAGCTCCACTTTGTTAATTATTTTCCTGTGGCAGTGATCTCAGCATGGTGCTACTTTCTCACTTGGTGACGAAAGACTCAGTGGCAAGTGCTTAGTCAGCCCTACTCTGGGGTGTGAGATGCTACGGGGTCTTTAGTGGACTGTAGAGGAGGAAGAGCAGCTTGGAACCACAACCATGGCAAGGTGAATTCCTGTAGATTAGGGCAGGCCCAACTATTGTCCTGTAGCGTGAGGAAGCTGTGTAAAAGAAATGGCATTTAGTGCAATGACCAAGATTTGTTTTGGTTTTATCTTATTCTGTATAATCACAAGTGACAATATTGAAATTTTACATCATGCATTTTTAATAGATTGATTACTAGGGGATGGCCATGGACCTCGGCAAAAGCTGGTTTCGTCAACTCATAACTGGTAAATAAACTGATTTTCCTAAAACTATTTAGGATATTCATCTATGTGTTGGTATTTGTCTTTGAAGGAAACATATCTTACTCATATTGCTCTTTATGCAGGCTGCAATGACAAACGCCCAGCTTCTCCTCCTCCTTAGGATTTCTAGCTATCTCCCAAATGCTTATAATCCTTCTGTTCTTGTTCTTTTTTACCAGCGTCACTTTCTCAAACCCTCCCTCCGCCTCACACTGCACCTGCTTCCCTCCTTCTCTCCGTTCCCTCTCCAAACGTCACTTTTCCCCTGCTTTCCTCCCCTGCTTTATTCTCCCCCTCGTTAGCTTGATGAATGGCTTCACTGCGGGGAAAGTGCTGATTTTCATTCCTCTGTCTGATTTCTGCTGGCTGTTATTAATTTCAAACACTCTGAGAAAAGCAAGTGAGTCAATAAATAAGGAAATGAACACACTTCATTCTGCCATACTGCAGCCCTCACAGTCATTTACCCAGGTTGTGGGTGCTCATTGCAGGCCAGGTTTGCATTTGCACTGATAGAGTTCAGCATCACTCTTGAATCCAAATATGTTTTTCTATTTTCTATACTGAAAGTAAAAATGGCAAAATATCAGATGCTTCTGGAACATTTTTAGTGTCTTGCTTTAAAAGATACAATTGAATGGAAACCAAATTGTACATAGTAAGTTGCTGATAGGAGCATCCTTCATAGTTCGCTGTACTGGGCTACTTAAGAGATTTAAACAGAAAATGGCAAAGGGAAGGAATATGGGAAATAAGAGAAGCATGGAGAAGTAGCAGCTTAACAATGTTATTGCTGGACATTAAACAATGCTGTCCATGGAGTGTGGATGGGACAGCAAGTCTAAGTGCACATCCCAGGCCTAATGCATTGTTCTGGCTTGTTAACAATAGACACAAACAGCCTTTGAGAACAATACAATTATTTGATTCTCTTGCTGCCAGGAGAAAAATCTTTGTAATGCTTCTTTTTTATTCTTTATTTCATGTATGTATGCAGTTCAACTGCTAAAGGTGTTGAATCATACTTAGCATTCTAAGCATTTATGTACAGAAAAAAAGATAAACAAGAGTAAGTGTTATCACTGTAATTACTGTTTAATTACACAACACACAAAGTAAAGAAAAAAAAAACATCTAACATTCCCTTTCTAGACATCTTATACTGCACCATAGGTGATATATTCAGTTTTACTGGGCTGGTAATTCTTTCAAAGCATGTCCAAAAGCATAGCAAAACAAGTGAGACATTGATGTCATTGTAAAAATCAGTTTAATCTGCAAGTTATATTAAATATTTTACTTCCTTTATCCGTCTGTATATCCAGTATAAATGGTGAAGCCCAAATTATTCACACCACTGAGAGATTTAGATTCAAAATATTTCCAGTCAACCCAGAAGTTTGTTTAGGAAGTGAAAAAGGGATCCCAAATTTAATTATCTTCCATTTTCTAATCATAACTCAACAAATTCTACCAGGAGTACGAATAATTTTGGTATGTAATAGGACATAATAAACAGTACACATACTTTATGTGCAGTCCAGCCATTTGTGGGTTGTTGCATGACAGGGACTCCAATGGAAACATAATTTGATTACAAACATGTTCAGCAGTCTTTACTGCCTTATAAAAATCTTCACGGTAAACAACAAATAAGGAATCTGAATGAAAACCAAAATCGTCTTGTCAATTATTTAATGGAAGTTTGTGATTGTGCCAAAGTGGGAACAAAGCAAAAAAAAAAAAAAAAATCTTCTAGAAAGTATTTATGCTTGCATGAGTTTGCATGAGCTTTGTATACTAGTCTTTAGAACAGCATTTTGATTTACTGCCACACTTGACAAATTATTATTCGCATACAAAAAGTACTATTAGTGGGCTTTTTGGATGACGTCCTGCCTTGTGTGCATTCTGCTTAGATGCATTTCCAGCTGTGAAAATGCTTTTCCAGCATTAAATGTCCCTTTGTGAGGGGCATGTCTTGCAGTGGAAGAAGATCAGACTAAACTGAGTCCATTTTCTTTTGAAAATTTCACTAACGTGTGAATTGTTCTGGTAAAGCAAATTACCAGAAGAGTAAGTAGTTTTACATGAATGAAACGATACAGATGACTTAAAAAGGATGTGAGAGATCCCTTTTGAAACAACAACAGACTCTGATCAAAAATATTTCAAAGTATGTTAAAAATGATAGAATTATTGTATTTTCTCCAGAAAATCACAAATCCACATCAAACATATTCAACATTAAATGATTATGTAGAGTAGTCAAAGCAGAATTAAATTTGTGCTTGTAAAAATGTTGGGCATTTCTGTCTAAAAATGCCGTACACAGTGTGCAGCTCATAAGCCATCGGACAACGGTCACATTTTATTGTTTCTATAAATAAAATAAAATCTATGTGATAGACCAACAGAAATAGTGAGTATTTGTGAAGTGGAATAAAATAATACATGTTTTTCAAAATTCTTTACAAAAAAAAGCAAGTGTGTTTAACCTATTTTACTATCAAATCTATTCTGAGCAACTCCTTTCTGAAGTTAACTAAAAAGTTAATTGGGAAGAGTTTCAAAAAGAAAGCTACTTTTAGAAAATCATGAGAATTTAAGTTAAGTTTAAGTGTTGTCCATCATCTTAAATGCTTAATGCAGTGAAAACACTAACACTTTGCCTGAGCTTGAAAAGGTCACTTTAACAGGAAAACATGGGAGTGGAAGCATCATGGTGATGGGAAGTTAATGAGAGTGGATGTGAAAATGGATGTAGCTAAAGAGCATCCTTGTATAAAATTTGTTACAGGCTGCACAACACTTAGGGCGGGGGCAGAAGTTACAAATGCCAACCATACTTTTCAGAATTGAACTGCTTTGTTCGAGTCTGTTACAGTAACCCCAATATAAGCATGTGGAACTCAGAAATATGTTGGATAACTTTGCAAGGCACTGAACAAATCCTGACACAATTTAAAAGAAGCCACAAGAAATACATTACCTCCCAATAACCTATTATTAGACATCAGTGCAAACAGGTCTTTTTATTGGTTTCAATCTGAAAAACACTGCACATTTGTAATATAGTACGGTACATAATAAAGGGGGATTTTAAATCCATCACTGTTACTAACCAGAATTACATGTAAGGTGGAAATAATGAACATTTAGTGTGGGTAGAGCTGGTGCAAATTATATCTAATGAGTTAAATATGTGGAGCCCAAGAGCAGTATATTTCACTTCAGCACAGATGCTCCATTTTACCATTCTAGATGAGTTACACAGGGCATCTGTTGTGGTTTGATAATTTATTGGCTATCAAAATCTGAAATAAGTTAAATATTAAAGCTATGCCCATTTTATGCTTTAGATTTCCTAATGTTTTATGTTCAACTTTAAAAAAAAAATCCAAACTGAGCTTATGGTAGCAGTGTGAGGTAAAGAGGGAGAGGAGAACAGAGGGGAGCCAATATTACTGCAGTTGTAGCTGTAAGGGTAGTGGAGCCTGCATGTCTGCTTCATGGCTCTGTAAGCGCAGACATAACTATTGTGTTTACAAGGCTGACTTGCTCTTACTGTTAAATTATTGAGGTGGGGGCAAGTTAAAGTAGGAGGAACAAAATGAGGGGGCTGGGGGAAGTAAATATTTGTTCCTCTCCCTCATAGTTCTGGTTAACCAGACGGAGGAATGCTCTTTGAGTTTTATAATTACAGAGTGTGCTGTAGTGTCACCCTCAGAGAGAACATGGCCTCAGAGACCTGAAAGAGCAGAGTTTTCTGTAGACAGTGTAGGGAGTTTGTCTTGAAGTGTTAGAATTTCAGAAATGGTACACTGCTACACTTCGCCACTGACAAAATGGATGTTTTGTTCAGGCGCATATCGCACCCCTTGCCTTGAGCATGGACAGAAACAACAACTATAAATCATATTTGTCTTCATCTTTCACATGGCTAATTGAGGTTACCTTACAATCATCCAGAAGGTCAGGTTTGTACCTTCAGAAATTTCCAATCATGCCACACTTACTGTGATATTTATTTTTTATGTATTGTAAATTAATAACTATTTCCCTTATATTTCATTGAATTGTCTTTTAAATAACCTTGTTTGGTTAAGTGTTTTGGATATCCTTTCATAAGCATCTCAAACATAGTTCAGACAGAAGGTGTATAACTGACTTGGGATTGTAGGCTTTCTTGCCCACACAAAACTTTTGGGCTCGGCCCAAAAGTTTTCTATGGGACTGCAGTCATGGTTTTGTAATGGCCATAACTTAACTGAACTTCCCCTGACCAAAAAAGATTTGAAAAACTAAGTTTAAAATATAATATCTCTTGATTTTATATTTCAAGAGATATTATTGTTTGTCCCATAGTTGGCCGTTTCATTTAATTTGATTTCATTTCACCACTACTATATCTATTGATATAAAGTACAATCAACCAAATAAGGCTGTCAGTATGACATTGAAATCAAATTCATTCAAAGTCTGATTGCAATTCTGTTAAGCTTATAACCAAAAAACAAACAACAAAACAAAACAATAAAACAACAACTTGTTTTTCTCAGTGTGCAATGAAAGAGCTAATTAAACAAAGAAGAATGGAGCTCTGGCCATAGCATCAGAAGTTCTATCATGTTTTGTTTTTGTTTTGTTTTTTTTTACCATATGCTCTCCGACTACAAAGTAGAGAGATAAATAAACAATGTTAGAGTGTATTTTCAACAGATGGCACGGTGCAACAATATTATTTATAAAAAGTGCCTTGAAATGGTGCCAATATTTAATGCCCATGGAAGATAATGAGTAATTTAGTTGAGATGTGTGTATATACGTTTGTATGCATTTTCCAATGTTGTGGTGTGTCAGACCTCTCCTAGTCACTTTTCCAGAGCCTTGGTATGTTGGCTCTGTTTTCAGAAAACTGTATCTTCTCTCTCACATGACAGTGCAGCTCATTTATTGAGCACGTATAGCAGCTTCAATGCCTTCAAAGCTCTCCAGTTATTTTTTCCTCCTTCCTCTCTTTGACCTGGTCTTTAAAGGAGAATGATGAGTTCACAGCTGATAGTGTCTGGTTGCGAGGAGCGGAGAACAGTATAGGATGACATTATCGGAAGTGGCTGCATATAGATGCAAAGAGAAAAAAAAGAGACACAAATAGAGGGAGAATACTATGGTGCACATCTCTGGGTATAAACTTCTGTCTACTTGGATTACATTAATGACCCCTGACGAACCATAATAACACAGATGCACAGCATTGAATTCGAACCACAGACAGTGTTTGAGCTCAAGTTTGACTTACTGCTATCATAGTTTTGTCATGAAATAAATAATCACTAGTTATATATATATATATATATATATATATATATATATATATATATATATATATATATATATATATATATATATATATATATATATATATATATATATACTGTATATATATATATATGTATATATATACGTATATATGGAATAAAATTAAAGAAAATGTAACACACAGTGAAACCCAGCATTCCAAAATTGCTATTAGTGACAGGAATGTGAAAGGGGAATGATGGAAGGGGACAAATCTCTTCCTCCGTCCCTGCAGCTAAAGTAAAATACTTGTGGTGACGGGTTGTGACAGCCTAGGGAGTGAGGGAGCAGGAGGGGAGTGTTACGCCAAAATCCCCAGAAAAAAAAAGAGAGGAGGGAAGATTAATTTAGGATGAACTGCCACGAGAATGCACTCTAAGAAAATCTACCTCTCTTGTCTTTCTCACTTTTTGCACCGAAGCTCATGTCAGTGCCTTTTTTTCCCCCCTTCTGACACAAATGCTTTGGTTAATAGATATTTAGTATATAAATTCTTTTAGAAGTTCTCCACTCATGACATTATCATAATGACATAGTCAATAATTATAACTACAGCTTCTCAGGCAGAGTCCCCGGGGTCAAAATTAGACATATGTCAAACACGTATGTCACACCAGAATTAGATGCACACCGGAGCAGCACACTGACTCTCATTTCCTTCCCTCGTCTCTTGATAGTATCCCTAATAGACCTCTCTCCCAGTGGCACACTGCTATTGCAACACTCACCTACTATTGCTTTAATGAGATTTCTCTGCTGTTTTCTGTATTTGTGTGTGTGTGTGTGTGTGGGTGTGTGTAGGGGTGTGTGCTGTTACATCTGTGTGTGCTTGAGGAAGAAAGATGTTAGTGATCCTTGTTGCCCTGTTTATCTCCACCCTTCTGTTGAAGTGGAGGGAGGTCAGAGGCAGGGCCGCCTGTATCCATCTCCATTCCCACGGCTGCCGTCTCACGAGTGCAGCGGTCATAGGAGGATGTAAAGAGTATGGATTTTTTTCTCATCCTCTCTACACTCACCAAAGCAGGAAGATTAGACAGAAGATGAGCGCAGCCTGGATGCTTTCATAGCACAACACTAGAAACATCTGACCCACGCTGGGTCGGATGGAGCACATTAAATATGTGCAAGCACACACAGGTGCACACACACACACATCAAATACAAGATAATTTATTTTGTGTTGTATTGTATTGTTCGCAGCTTGGTTAATTTTTGCACTTTGGACACTGAAATCATGCACTCTGTTACAACTACGAACTACATTAAATTGTTTTAACGACCAGAGACCAACCAGGCTCACTGCTTATCAAAATCAAATTGGTGTAATATTTTAGCAATACAAGATAAATAACTCTACTGAAGATTAATTCTTAACATTTCCAGATATTTCAAACTATATTCATAAATATAGAGATAAGATTGCCTTAAATTTTAATGATTATTATTTCTTTTAAAAATAAACATGGAAAATTGAGCATTTTACTAAAGGTACTGGAAAAAGATTTACCTTAAACAGAGCCGTTTACACACAAACTCAAATTTGACAGGGTCGAGTGGTTGGGGTCGGATAGCATAACAATGAATTAAAGAATGGTATAAGACATATTAAAATAAAGTAATCATATTGTGATTACTTATCATTATGACAGACAAGTTGCTCTTTAAGCTTATGTTGGTTCAAAGCAAACCAGACCCCTCAAATGTTCGAGATATGTCTATGTTTTCTATATTTGTACACTTTGTATCTGTTTTGATACAGTGTGCAGAGGTGTTTTGCAACATGAGAAAATGTTATGATTCTTTTCACTTTTTTGTAGATATTCTTACTAGATGTCATGATGAATCTTATTACAAACAGGCCAAAACTTCAAGCTTCTTTCCCATCAAAATTAAAAAGGAAGGAGAAACAACCTTTTTGGTCTTACACTTGCTGTGGTATTCATGGCTCACAAGGTTTGTTGTATCTCCAAAGATATTGGTTTTGCTCTTTGACCATTTCTTTGTCTTAAGCCAGATGTAAAAAACATAACTGCTTTTTTTTTCACTGTCAGATACAGTGCCTATAAAAAAGTATTCAGCTGCTTGGGTTTTTTACCCTTTTTTAAAAAAAATTTTTTATTTTTTTCTCCAAAGAGTTTTTGCGGCGCTAGTGGCTCGTATTTTTTCCACAGTAGGCAGACAGGAAGGAGGGTGAGGAGAGGGGAGAAGACATGCGGCAAAGGTCGTCGGGACCGGGAGTCAAACCCGCGACGTCCGCGTCGAGGACTAAGGCCTCCAAACGTGGGGCGTGCTAACCCCCTGCACCACCACAGCACGCCCCAGGGTTTTTCACCCTTTTACTGCTTTTACAAATCAGATCAGCGATTGTGTCTTTTTTAACAATAAAGTAAAAAAATAAATAAATAAATAAATTAGACACATTTAAAAAAACACTTATGTCAAAGTAAAAACTGTTTTCCACAAAATGATGACCATTATATACTAATATTTAACATAAAACAAGTAATTGCATATACATTCAACTCTCTTAGGTCAGTATTTACGAGGTGCACCTTTGGCTGCATTCGCAGCACAGAGTCTGTGTGTATAGATCTCAATCAAGCTTGAGCTTCTCGACACTGCAATTTTACTCCATTTTTGCTTTCAAAATTTTTCAAACTCTGTCAGGTTAGGTGGGGATCAGATGTGAACACCGAACAGCTCTTCTCATGTCCTGCCACAAATTCTCTTTGGGATTGATGTTTGGGCTTTGACTGTGTCACTCCTGAAGTTCCACCATGTTGTCATCAAACCATTTATTTGCAACTTTAGTTGGATGCTTCGGGTTGTTGTCTTGCTGGTAAATAAACGTTCTCTGAATAAATAGAGTGTTTTATAGATTTTACTTTCTATCTTTCCAAGCCTGGTCTGTGGCAGAGAAGAATCCCCTCAGCATTACTCTGCCACTGCCATGTTTCATGATGGGTAATGGTGTGTTTGTGATGATTTATAGTGTTGATCAGAGTTTTAGGTCTGATGAGACCAACAAATTCAATTTAGTTTCATCAACCCAAAGCACTTTCTTCCACTTGGTCATGGAGTCTCCTTTTGTCAAACTCTAGTGGAGCCTTGACATGAGTTTACATCAACAGTGACTTTCTTGTTGTTACTCTTCCATAAAGCTTTGAATGGTGAAGAACCCGTTCAATGGATCTTGTGTGCAGACTCGCTCAACTCTCAGCTGCTGAAGCTTGTAATTCCTTTAGTGTAGCCCTGTGTCCTGCCGGTCTCCCTCTTGGACGGTCACTCGGTTGTGAAGATGGCCTGATCTAGGTACACTTATAAATTGGTCCAACTTTTTTCCATTTCTTGATGATAGATTCAACTGAACTCCAGGGGATGTTCATTGTCTTGGAGATTTTTTTATATCCATTTCCTGACATACTTTTCAGTAGCCTAGCACAAAGATTTAGAACAATCAGAGAGCAGATTTTGAGCAGATTCAAGGCCGCATACATACTTAAATATTAAACTCCCCTGCACAATTCTGGTCCAGTGCAAAAGGGGAACATGTCACGGGAGCTTCTGTTTTATTTATTTATTTTTTTACTTTTTGATTACGTGGAATTAAAATGTGATTTTCCATCACGCCAATTATGATTTCCTCCTCTTCCAAACTTGTGAACTTGTAATATTCATTCCTCTTGGCCATGATTGTTGTGTTTACTATTCTGTTGTAAATCACACTGAAAAACTCCATGACCTTACTGAAGCGGGACGGAGAGCTCAGCAGATCTTGTAGTCCATGAATAGTTTGTGCAAAAATGAACATTCAAAAACCACAACACAACAATTTGACTTTGGGCGAACCATGCTGGAGCCTTAAAGATTAGCCCACAACCAGTAAGAACATTCTCTGCCAGCGCATTGCTATAAACACAAAATACAAATTCAACTTTACTTCAAAGCACAAAAAAAGATCTTTGGGAAAATGAAATATGCAATGAGTTGTAGAAAGAGGCCTACGATGTCTCTTACCCCCAGGTTAAGAGATGCAGAAATATTTGCTATGCACAAAAAGAAACACAATTATGAAATTCCAACATTGCTGGTTTCACTTAAAATTAAAAATGACTTGTGTTAATCGAAATAGGTTGTAGCCATCTTTTAGGTTCAAGAAAATAAACTATTCTGTTCTCCTCCTACTATTTCCTCAGTTCATTCCACATCAGAGGCCACAATGACTAAGAAATTGCATCACTAACTGCTCTGACTGACACTTCCTTCATACAGTTCAACACAGATTAAACTTTTTTTGTTTAAAAAAAAAAACAAAAAATGTTCACACATTAAGGTACTGTTTGATAAACAGGTCAATGACTCTCTGCATCTTAAGCTGAACATCAAGACAGTTGTAACATATCAAGGGTGATTATCTGATGCTCATAAAGAGAATGTTGTAAAATATGTTATTGTATGTTTTTCAGTCTCTGTTTTTAATCTAAGATTTAAATCCACTTTTTGTTTTCCACAGTCTGTACATGAAAATGTTGCTTAAAAAAGCCACACTAGATGAAAGACAGAAGCACACACATAGAAAGTGTGGGCGTCCTGCAATATGAAACTGAACCCTAACGTTATTTGTATTTTTAGAGTTTTCAAACCCCAAAATAGCAGAAGATAAAACTCACGATACTTGTGTGGGAAGAGCTTTGAAAAAAAAAAAAACATGCTGAAGTTCTTCAGGCCATGAAGTTTTCATGGCCTGAAGAAAAAGAATCAGTGAGAAAATTGTAAACTTTAGAAATCATGCAGACTTGCTTTGAAACCAGATCTGTTAGAAACACAAATGACTGTAGACTACCTTAACATCGTGTAAAACCGTACTTGTTGTTTTTACAATTGGATATACTTTTGCATGAGTCAACCTTGCCTACTGAACAACTGGCTCACATAAAATGCTAGAAAGGATAGAAAAAACTAGTACATAAGATGAAAAAGAATAAGAAAACAGACATGGTAATTTTTATGTGTATCAAATACAGAGTTTACATAGGTACACATGGCTAGTTTTACTTTATAAATAAACTGATGACTAACTTTAATTTTAATCTAATAGAATGAATGTGATGACTAAGTTAGATAATAACCAATCGTGATGTTTTGAGGTGTATCTGTTTCTTTGTGTGTACACAGGGAAAGATTTATGGCTAGAGCAAGGTGGAAGTGCATTTTTATCTTATAGGAGATTTTTTGTTTGTTTGTTTTTGTAGACACACAGAGGGCAACATTCCAGGGAACACTAGGTGGGTACAATGACATAAGCAGGGCACAGTGCCCCTTCCATACACGATGCTCTCGCAACACCTACATATGGAGAGGTCAAGGTCGGACATTGTTCCCACACACATCTTATTTTGCGCTGTAAAGCATTCATGTAGGAAGACTGGCTATACACCATCTTTTATTTTGAAGATGGCTTCACTTGCAACATTCCTTTGCATTGTCATTGTGTATGCTTTTTAGGGTGAATGCATTTTTTCCCCAACTGTGAGCAGTTACAGTACGTCTGGTTCCACACACTTGGCAGCATCCTGCACACACACGGAGTGAGTGCTGTAAATAGCCAGAGTGTGTCGTGCATCTCTGCTGTGTTTGGACCTATTTTAGAGCTGACACAGGAAACAGGGCCATTCTGACAGCCACCCTGCCAGCCTGTACAGCACACAGCAGCCCCAGAACCTTCTGTCTCTCTCTATAGCTCTGTCTCTCTCTCTCACACACACACACACACACACACGCCTGCTTGTGCACCCCCACACGCACAAATAAGTGTGTGAATTCCCAAACACAAACAGGCGTGCAAGAGGATCAGATTTTTTGCATGTTAACAACTTATCTGTGCTTTATCCTCGTATTATACTTGAATAAATCTGTTCAATTTCTTTCTCAACTTCTCAGAAACTTCCTTAGTAAACCTTCCATTTTGTCTTTAGAGTTGTTCAGTTCCAGCCTTGCTGTAAGAGGAAGAGAAGCGTCTACCTGTTTCTGAGTCAAATTTCACTGCATAATAATAACTCTGGCAGGGAGGAGCTCAATTACCCAAGACACAGGTTTCTTCTCTCATCTGCATGAGGCAGCTGGAGACCAAGTTAATTTAGAGTTAATTTATGTGGGTACCTGGTTTTGCTTCTTTAGTTTTTTGTGTTTTTTTCTGTCCACCAAACTGGTGTAATTAAATACAGCATCTTCACAGTTCATCTAATGTGTAAATATTTTGGCACAATAAGTAATATAGAAGCAAAAAGTGAATGGGTTTAAACCTAAATTAAGCTGTTTTGCAGTGATATGACAGTGCTGGCTCATTTAGGGACTGTTAGCATACAGACATAAATGCCTCTTCAAAAGAGGGAGCATGAACTTCTCTTATTTAGGGCGAAAGATAAATTCTGCAGACTGCCTCTGCCTTCGCAATGTAATTATGCTCACAGCAATGTGCCTTTACGGCCTGCCTAACATTCGGAAATTATCTCCTTGGAATGAAGTCCAATTAATTTTGGCACCTACAAAGCTTACCTGTGCACAGAAAAGCTGTAATGACACTTAGAAATTGGCTCTTGCAGTAATAGCGTATAAATAACGCGAACGGTGAGGCAACTATGCACTACATGATACAGACGAATATCGATCTTCTTTCTGTACCTTTTAAAAACATGCGCACAAACATTCGCATACACTTCAGTTCACTTTGTCAAATGATGGACTTTTTTATAATTACCCAAAGTAAATGGGCTGTATGTCATTCTTATGTCCTTTTATTTTTTTGAAATTTATAGAAAATATAAAAAAACTATAGACATATATACTGTAGATGCCTTGTTAAAGCATTCACAAACCTTTAACTTTTTGCAGCAATGGATTGCATAGTTTCAACATGTTTTATAAAAATCTAAAATGTCTGTTGTTCATGCAGGATGTAACTATGGAAAAACGTGGGAGCAAGTTGCTGGAGCAGAAACTGAGGGAAAAAACTAAAAATAATCAATTTCCAAAAAAAAATCAGAAGGACTTTGGTGTTTTTGCAAAAATATAATTGAAGTCAAAAAGAAACCAGCCATTTTTTTAAATAGCAGTTTTAGAAGTTTTAAAATGGTAGATTTTGTTCTTGAATTTAGCTTGTTCATAGAATAAATCTAATCCATTTTAGGGTGTGAACTATTAGCTCGTTAATTATAACTGGCTTTGTTTGGCTATTCACAAGCGTTTGTTACTGGTTTTGGCCAAAAAGATTAAGTTTTGAAAGGAACACGTGGCTAATTTGCATCACCAACACATCATCTTACTTTACACTAGTAACGGGTCCTTGGAAAAAGAGACCTCAGCCCAGGTCCATTTATGGCTCTGGGACAAATGCTCACCTATATGAACTATGGAATCCAAAGATCAATTCATGCCACATGAATTGATCTTGTGGCATGAATTAATTAACTTTGACTGAGCCACCCTAACACATATGCTTTAATCTTTCGTTGTAATTACCAGGCTGAAAATAGAGCCTTTAACAGGTTTTCTTCCTGGTTTTACTTGTATTTAGTTCCATCTACCTTTCCATCAACTCTAACAATTCTCTCAGTTCCTGCTGATGAAAAACATCTTCACAGCTCAAGTGCTGTCATGACCATGTTTTATTACGTGGATGATACTTTCAAGGTGATGTGCAGTAATAAGTCTCAAATAGTGCTACATATGCAGGATATAAAGTTAAAGTTTAGTTTTAAAAGATCAGAAATTATGTGTAAGAATTAAGTGTAAGCCAGGTATCTTACACATATTTGGAAACTGCAGGTAGGATCAGTGGTGTGCGGTCAGGGGAGGCAGGTGAGGTAGTGCGTCACCTGTAATCCTGACAAGTAAGATACGTACAGTACATGACATGAAAAGTAAAATAGATCCAAACAGTGATGTGAGAAAATCAATTTGTCTTTTTCTTTGCTCCGTATATATTATTTTTTATTATTGCTATGATAATTTTTATGGGTGAAAAAGCTGAATTCTTGCAAATACATGGAAGAAGTACAGGGAGAGGCAGTGCAGTGTTGTGTCTCACCTCTGGTGACGCTGTGTCACACATAGTGACTGAAGCCGACAGTTGGCGTGTTCCCATCTCTGTCTCTCTTTATATCACCAATATAATTGTTTAATTATACAATCTACATTAGTGTTCCACAGTCTAATATATTTTATGAATGTGAGTGACATATTTAGTCTTTCTGATTGGCTGTACAATATAAATGTGTAGGGTGAGGCAGATATGGGGCGGTGCTGAGCACCATAAGGACAATACAGGTGCATTTCTTCTACGCATTGAAAAGACTGAAAATAATATTTAAAAAATACAAGTCGTTCAAGACCATGCTTCTCAGTCGTCACCATTAAAGCTGACAGATTTCTAAAAATGAAAGGAAAATGAGAGACAAGCATGGACATTTTTGTAAAACAGAGTGACAGAAATATTGGTTGAGAAGGAGCTTATCTTTAAAACTAATCTTACTAAAAACAGAAAGGTCTGTAAACGGAAACAGTGGTCTTTTCGAGCCAGTGACATATTTTGCCACACCACAGTGGCTCTCTATTGTAGGGCACTCTGTGATGAGTCAGTCCTTTTGTAGAACAGCACCTTTTGTTTTTGTCCCTGGGAGTCTGGATGTTTTGCACTTTACTACTACTACTTGTGTCTGAATGACAGTCACAAGTCATTCAGAAATTATCTTTGACATCAGAAATATACAACTATATTTTTCATCATTATTGTAAATATTGTATAGGTTTTGCACCTGGTTTATTCTTATTTTAATGACTTGAATTAATTTAACTTATTTGAAAAATTATTTCACTAAACTTGTGGCCTTTTAAATATCCAGTGTTTAGGACTTGTTGGTATCTAGTGGTAGAGCTATACAATATGAAGAGACAAATAACTCAGTCTCACCCTCTCATCTCCCAACTTGTAGTATCAGTTTTGGTAACTATGACAACACAAAACAGTCACCCAGAATTGGATATTCAATTACCCTTTTATGACTTACTGACAAAAAATAAAAGGGAAATATTTAATACAAAGATAATCTATGTGATCTTGTCTTCCATTTCTCTTCACAAAGACACTTATTAAAAGGAAATCAAATAAAATTTTTGATGGCTGGAATACTTGACCCAGTTGCCTCCCCATCAGCTGCCAGGGAGTCAGGCATTTTTACCAATTATAGGGTAAATTATTAGCAGGGATCCCATGTCTTCACATTCTGGTACTTGGATTAGCTAAAATGCTTTTGGAAAGTAATGGCTTATCAGATATCCATGGAATCCAACGTTATACAAAATTATTCTTTTGTGTGATTAAGCTAAACGAATCGCGTTGGGTGCAATTGGGTGCTCTGAGATCTTTCAGCTGCATGTTACAGGTTGAAAGAAATCAGTCACTTTTTTTTGGAATTGAAAGGATTCAAGCCTAAAGCCCCCTGATCTCAAACATAATTGTGCACTGATCAGACTGCCTTTGCTCCGTCAAAGTTCTAAGCAATGCTTGTTCTATCAGTGTTAGGTTATATACAGGTGCTGCTGTTAAATGGTACAATTTATCTACTTTCAAAATTAATATTCAAAGGTGTTTATTGGTATACCTGTGACATATATATGTCAATTCTCATTTGTGTAATTACACATAGAACATCGTTGACCAGTGTCTTGTTGCATGAACACCAACTATTTAGCCATTCAGCTTTGCAATATGGTACATAAATGGCAGAGGAGTGGTGTACTGGAATGCGAGCTTGGCAGACTGTGGCTACGCTATTAGCAAGCGCTAACAGTTTTATTATTAGAAAATAAACTGTGCGCTGCAAAACTCTGAATGTTATTAACACCTCGCCATCTGGGTCTGACAGCTGTGTTCAGCCGTCACTGTGGCTGAACTGCTAAAGTCAGTATCTGAAATCTCCCGGCCTTATCTACAGCACTTTCATTCTGTGTGTATCTGTCAGTGTGTGTTCTCCTCTTTCTCTCGTTATCTCTCTTTCTTCCTCTTGCTGTTTTTCTTGCAGACGCAATGGTAATGAGCGAGTCAAAACTTTTTATTTCACGATTTCTCACGCACATAAAGTGAACAGGCAGCAGAAGCATTTACTGCTTTTTATTGTTTAACTGCATCATGTATGTGGTCTGTGGGACATCCTGTTGGTTTTGCATAGCTATGTTTTATTAGAGTAAGTAAATTTAGACTTCCTAAAATCAGTTACCTTCTTTATTTGTGCAGAAGTATTTTTTTTTTATCCAGCCCTTCCTTAAATGGTGCAAATATAATGCAAGCATGCTTCATAAAAGATAAATATTGTATTTAACCACCTATGTATGACTTACTGTATGTGTTTATCTCTGAAGTTACTTTCTTAGGCATGTCCTCTATAGTGTTTCTGCAGGGATTATTTAAGATTTGTATTCTTCATGTGTGTTTTCTTACCCCCATCAACCAGCTCTTCAAGACTTTTTTTGAACAGACAACCTGCAAACTCCGAGCATCATCAAAACCCACCCACACCACTCCTTGGCTTCTCGTCTTTAACAATAATATTTGTTCTAAAGAAATGCCAAAAGAAATGGACACATTTAATTGTAGGCACTGCAGAAAAAAGAATCATTCTTTCTTTGTCTTTGTCTAGACCTGTAGAAAATACTTTTCTCTCCTTAAACAGGCCAATTGTTTCTTAGGGTACATCACCCATGCTCCAGCTAATCTACATGGATACTTACCTTCTTTTAGATTTAGGTACATTGCAACCAAGCAGCATGAAGGACTCTGGACGGCACAGTAATCTATTTCACATGTAGCTGCACAGAGTTAGTGCGCCAGCAGAGAAATTGCGTGCTTTCAGTTTCACTTCTTGTCTTTTTCATTACACCATGGTTACCCATTGTCTAAAACTATTTATCTATGTGTTTCCTCACTGTCTACTTGCTTTAGACCAAATCAGACTTTTTTTTCAATTAAGAAAAAGTTTGAAGATAAGAAAATATCTTTCTCTTGAAATGGATAGGAACTTTTAGAGAATTAGAGTAAAAAGTCTTACACACACAAATGTGTGGTTGTATATTCTCACTCCATACTTCAGACTTTAAATCAATACATCTAATGTAAGAAAAGTGAAGAATGATCTCATAGATATCAGTGAACTGACCACAACCCCACGGTACTGCATTATGTGGTGAAGTCGTTTAGTTTGTTAGATTTATGTGCTGGCGCCACATTGGTGTTGCCAATCCCTCATCATTTAGTCTTGTTTCTGATCTTAATTGTCAAGCGTCCTCTTGAAGCTTGACAAGGGAAGTAGAGCATTCATCACATTTCCACAGTTTTTGAGCATCCAGTATGTAATTTGGAAACACCATCATGTTGGAAGCACAGGATTGCCATGTTCAAGTAAAAAATATACTAATATCCTCCTGTACAGGTGAAGTGATATCTAACACTCGTACCTAAGACCTCAGCTGGTAACTGAACCCAGGACTGTCTTGCTAGGAGGTCAGAGGATGAACCTCTGCTCTACTGTGTTAATTTCTTTTTAAACTCCACGTATTAAGAAATAAGTCCCAACAGTTATAAATTTGAATTGTTTCAAGACAGCTTGAAGAATAGAAAGTTTCATTCTAAGTCAAAGAATTCTGGCTGAATTGAGTCATCATTAGCACTTAATGTTCATTACTCAAATGCACAGTGGTTCTGAAATGTTCAAGAGATGCGTTCACACCCACTTTATCTTGAAGGCACCGTGTGTTATGAGTACATCTGATAAATTACCAATGATTATGTTTGTAAAAACTGCAAAGAGTGTCTTGTTTGCATCGCAGGATATGCACTGCACTTACACAATATCTTAAAACTGTTATTTTTAAGCCTTAAAACAACAACACCTGCATTGGTTGTGATTTCCAATAGCCTGCTTTTCTTTATTCTACTATTCAAAAGTTGAAGAAAGTTTTGAGAAGACAATTTGCTCCAGTTTATAATCATTACAGGATAAGACCTTTGGTTGTGAGGAAAGAAAGCAAATTAGCTGGTTTATCTGAGAGAGAACACTGAGTCACTGAGTCATTGTGGCAGCAGAAGAAAATGTCCTTGTTGAAATACTTAACACAGTAACAGCAGAACAGCATGTTGGTAATTTCTTCAGCAGCACACGTCTGTAGCCTAAACAAACAAACACCTTTTGAAGTGTCATTAAACTCCTGACAAGTTAGCACGCTCATTTCACCCCTTGTGAGGTTTGCAAAATTACCATTTTGTTCTGAGGGTGTATTAATGTATATGTTTGTGCAGATAAATGCCTGCATCTGTGTTCTACATGGTTAATGCACTTCACTCAAGCCTGACCACAAATCAAAGTGATGGTTGTTGAGTACCACATAAGAGAAGAGAAATGAAGCAGATGAGTGTTAAGATCAAACAAACCATCCCCCAGTTGAAAGCTCCTCTAAAGGGGTTGGGGGCTGCATAGCGTCAGTCAGTGTATTTCTCTTTTAGTGGAGCCGATACCACAACCACTAATGAGGTGATAACACAGAGACGATAAGTTGTTAGGAAGATGAAATGAGATTTGTTAAGTCACTTTGCTCTCTTACGTTCTGTCTCCCCCTTTTTTTGCTGCACGTTCTGCAGTACTGAAGCTTCTTTCAGGGAAAGTCCTCAATGTAAAAACTGTTAAAATGCAGTGCTTCAGTTAATGTATTACATATTGGTTTGTACTCAGATCAGAACTTGAAGTTCTCCAGATCCAGCAGACAATGGGCCTCTGAGGTCAGATTAAGTGTGGCACTGATGAGAGGGTTCTGTCACTGGATTGGCTTACAGCCAGTTTCCAATGTGGACTGTGTTGGAGTTTGATGAGTCTAATTTTTGTTTGTGCAACAGCCAGGTTACAGTGTTGTATGTAAGCTCAGGTCATAACTATAATGCATTTATTTATTTTTTGTCTTTTTTAACTGGTCAACTTTGTGATTTTCTTCTCACATACCAATGAGTCCTCACATGCCTGTTATTGTTTGCATTCTGAATTTATCACCAAAATATTGTTATACAGTCAAAGAATGCTCAAAGAACAACTGCAGATATGTTAGGATATCTGGCAATGGAACATTAATGTTATTCTGAAACTGGGAATAGAGCCCATTAGATGCGTATGTGTGCAAAGTATTACACCGAAAAAAATCAAACCCACCTAACTATGTGCACACTTCTACACAGTTTCTATAACTCTTGTACTGTACATTTATATATGTAATTTGCTTTCGTTTGAGAATCAGAGTTGTAATTTCTTTTGCCTTATACAGCAATTAAAACCCTTTGAACATTTTCACATTTTGTGAAGTAAAAACTACAAACTTCTTTGGATGTGACTGGGTTTTTATGTTAGGTTAGCAAAAAGTAGTGTGAATAGTAAAAATGATGCATGAGCTTCAATTTGATTTTCAAATAAAATATCAATGTAACATGTTTGTATATACATGCATTTGGCTCAAAACTAAAATCTTGTAGAAATACCCTTCATTGGGGTCAAGGATGCCAGTCATTTTGGGGAGATCTCAACTAGTTTTGCACAAGTAGAGATTCAAAATTGTAACTCATTAATTTTCTTAAAAATAGCTCAAGCTCCTTCAAATTTAATGTAGATAAGGCTTTACATTTGTTCATGTTTGGTGTAGTGGTCCTGCTGGTAGTGAACTTTCCCCTCAATCTCAGGTTTTCTGCTGTCTCTCTCTTTTTTAATGTTCCTGTCTCTAGCTCCATCCTTCTTTCCATGAATTCTGACCATTTAGCTAGACATCTGAACTGTCTAGATAAAGAAAAACATCTCTACAACAAGATGCTACCACCATGTTTCTTTATGGAAACACTATGATTGGGGATCAATTTTCCAACCATGTATAAGGGGGGTTTGTGTCCCACATCTGACCAGACCACCGTCACTCATCTGTTTTTGCTTCGTTGACTCTACCAAATTGTAGCCTTGACTCCACAGTCCAACAGGACTTTCAACAGGGAAGTAATCTTCCCACATTTTTATGAAGGCCAGATCTGTGAAGAGCACAACAGTTTTCCTATAAATAGATTCAAGGGATATTAGTACTTTTGCAATGTATTACGAATATTAACTGCGGTGATCCATGCTGTGAAATGAAGCTGACAAATCACACATCTGTTTCGCATCCACAGAAACACTATTAAACATTTACTTATTTAAGATCATCTGTGGAAATAAGTTGCCTATAAGCAATATTTAGTATAACATAACATTTTTTCCAACATGTGACCTCTTCTGTCATTGTCTATTTTGTCTCTATTTCACTAGAAATTGTTGTTTTTTTCTGATTCTATTAATGACAAGGTGGTAAAATCAAAGACTACTTCATAACTGTTTTTCTTTTTAAAATTATCTAAATTATTCTTTGGGACAATTGCTGGCTAATCTTCCACGTTATCTCTCTGTGAAAAACTCAGAGCACTGAATACAAAAGCAGACTCTTGCACTTGAAATAGTTTATGCTGAGCACCTTCGCCACATGTGCTTCACAGTGTAATAATCTAAAAACCCCCTTAAGGTCTCCAAAGAGGCCATATTTGATAAGCTGTGTCTCCTGTGAAGGGAATGTGGCGTGTGTGTTGGGTATGAAGGGCGTCATATGTCAGGGGCGCTGCGTCAAGAAAATGTTATTATATAAATGGACTATGCACGACAAAGACTCCGATATTATCATAATTAAAAGTGAACCGCACCATATGGTGAAATGAAAAGCTGCACATAAACAATCAAACTGAAAGCCTCTCAATGAGCAGAAATACATGAAATGCTCATTTTTCAGCTGCAAGAACTAACAAATTGAATATACACTTTTCCATAACCTTCTCCTCTCCTCATCTTATGTAGGAGTGAATGCTTGGTTAGTGCCCTGGGCCCGTTAGGGGTCTACTGTACTATCCCGGAATAGTTCTGTCACGTGGCTGCTCTGTGGGATCTGTTCCCCAGGCAGGAAGCTGTTATATGGTTACAGTTATTTTTGTTGTCTGTCTGGGGATAGTTTTTACTGCGCTCCAAAGGATCAATAATCGTCATAAATGGACTGCGTCACCCAGTGCCCTCTTTGAGCAGGACAGTCCGAGGGTTTGAGTAGGTTAGAAAGGTTTATGTGTAAGTGTATGCAAGTATGTAAACATCCATATTTCTACTGTCTTGAGGTATGCTAAATTAATTGCACCAAAGTGTGACAGAACATCTTTGTGTTTACTGTGAGATGGCAAGAAATTTTACTTTTATATAGACAGACCCACTTTGTGAATATTGAGAAATGTCTATGCTCTATGAGGAAAAATGAGTTGCAGACATTGTGGATTACAACATTCTGGAGTGGTTTTAGAGGGATTACAACATTTATCATCTGAATCTGACCACATGCAGATTTTATGCGTGTTAAAATCCCACCTCTTGACCCGTCCTGACTCTCTGGTCTTGTCTGTCCCCTTCTGACTGAAAGGCAAAACGACATCCCTGCCTTAGCCATGTCTGTTGACCGTCGGCGTCTAACGTACAACTTGTCTGCTGTACAGCCTATGCGCTACCACGGCCCTGAAGCTGCAGTCTCCCCCAAGAGACTCGGAGAGAGGAGGCTCTGTAACAGTCTAGGCAACGGAAGCCGTCTTCTAGCTAATTGGTTCCTGTGTTTGTGGCACACACAGACAGTGTCAGACTCAGCACTTTCTGTCCCTCTTTCTCTTCTTTCCCCCTTTTTCATCCTTGTGTCTGCCAACTATAGATGCTGAAGGTTTGACACCCCTTCAGGACCCAAGCATGATCTAATATGTGCATTGCTGAATGTTTGCATGTGGCCAGACAAATAAGATGTTTCTGATAGTGGACCGGCCGTTCCAAGGTGAAAATAAACAACAACAACAAAAAAAAAAAAAAGTTTATGACAAATTACAATTAATGTTTAAAAATAATGAACAAAAATAGCACTATATCTGTTCCTATCAATAATAGTCACACCCCTTGAACTGTTATTTTTTTGTCATGCCACAACCAGAGTCTAATGGTTGCGACTGTGGAACCTCTGGAGATGATTATGCAAAGAAAGATTCTTCATAAGATCAAAAATTGACCATCCTCTTCATGAGGCTGTCTTGGGAAAACAGAGATTCTTCAATCAGAGACTTCTTCAAATTTGCTGCGATACAGACCGTTACAAGAGATCTTTCCCTCCAAAATGTGTCACTATCTACAACAAATCTTTGAAGAATTAACATGACATACAACAACATCTAATTTCTCTGGGAAATCAGTAAAGTATTTTTAATTTGAATTTCAATTCTATTTGGTTTTCAGTCATAGATCAACACAAACTTCCACATAATTGCAATGTGAAAAAAAGTGATCAATGGTTTTACTTTTTTTTTTTACAAAAAGAAAAGATGTGTTGTGAACATGTATTTAGTTCTTTCTTCTGTAATATTTGTAAATAAAATACAGTGCCACCAGTTCCTTTTAGAAGTTATATAATAAATAAATCAAGTCCCATCTTGTCTAATTTATTGTAAGTAAAATAAAACTATAAAACTTCAAACACGTAATGGAGAAAATTAGTGGACAAACAGCATCATAAAGACTGTGAAGCTAATTCCTCCCAAGTGACATGTGCCGCTGTTGAACCTCCACTTGCTTTTCCAGCTTCATTTTCTGAGCCTTACTTATGTCTTTACGAGCCTTCTTACTGGTCCATCCACATTGAAGCGCGATTTGCTCTTCTTAGAATTTCCTCAAACACAAAATGCCATAGTGTGGTTCTCTATTCCTCCACAACCCTAAACAAACAGCTAGAGTGACAATGGGATTGTTTAAGTGATCATCCATCACTTAAAATCACACAGTCGAAACAGAGAGTCTTGTTACTTACAGATTTTGAGCTATTTTTTAAAGAGGAATGGGCAGGAATGTAATGCTACAGTTGTACAAAACTGCTAGTGACATAAATTCAAAGTATCTTCATAGTACTGATTTATTTGTAGTCACCATGGTGGCTGACTACAAATGCAAAACTTTTCAGATGTTAATTTGAATTTTAAAAAAGTCCCAAGCTTGATTTCCATCCTACGTTTCTTTGCTGCATATCTTCCCCTGTTCTTTCTGGCCCCTTCTTGTCAGACTACTTTCAAAAGAATACCACTAGTGCCAAAGAAATTAGAAAATAAAAAAAGAGTTAATATATTCTTTCCATTTCCAGATTAATCAGCACTTTGCTTTAGGCTGTTATATAAAATTCCATAAAACATATATAGAACTTGCAATATGTCAACATTTGAAGAGTTTAAATTGGCATGAGTACATTTGCAGTACCACTTTAAAGACAGTGCCATCCTTCTCGTTGCTAACCTACTCTACACCTGCAATTTTTTTCCATCATCGTTTATTTCTGTCCTTTGTACAAAGGACCCACAGACCAACAGGCAAAGTAGTCGAAGGTCACCGTGGTTCTCTCCGTATGTTGCCCATCCCCCTAAGAATGCTCTGTTTTTTCCACGAATGGCCTCAATGACAGAGGAGGTAGACTCTGGTCCAGGTAATCACAGCTTGTGTCTGTTTGGCCACTAAAATGTGCACTGATGCTTCCACTGTGAGTGTGTGCGACCTGTCACATTGTGAAATGAGAAGACTATGAAGTGAAACCCACTGAGTTCGAGTGAACTGGCACACACAGGCTTCTTCGTGCTCTGATCACAGAGTAGGTCCCTGGATGGCCACTGCCTGATGTTATGTGTGTTTATCACCTCAGGATGTCCTCTCGTAAACAGGCTCAAACTTTGCCAGTGCATACTCATATATAGTATCCTCCTCTTTACTGTCTGCACTACAGATATTGTATGTGTGAGCATTACTTTCTTGCAGTAAAGTTAATGGAAAATCATTCCATACACTTTGTCTTCACACAGGAGGCTTGTAATGGAATGAATTTGCATGACTGTGAAGTTTGGTAAAAAAAAATGAATGTTCTATCCCACAACATTTTATCACCTAAAACATTTCTGAGGTCACCAAAGCAAATCATAACAATGTCAGTGATGTCTCAAGTGAAAATATTTAACACTGTGTATTTCTGATGAAAAATTTGACTTTTTGTTTTCTACTCTTTAGCTGAATTAAGAATTTTGTGGGGACATTGAATCGGACAGATTTCTTAGGCACTGTAAAACAGAACTTCACATGTTGGATTTTAGCAAAAGAGTAGAATAAAAGGGAGTATATTGTGATAATTTTTAAATTCAGTGAAATTTTTTGTTCTTTGACTGTCAAAAATTAACTAAACATATATTTGAAGACTTGTCTGAACTCCATGGAAACAACGCTGTTTGTGCAAAAGACTCGGACCTGTAAGCTAGCGCGTCTCCCACGAGACGCTTTGTGTGACAGACTCTTGTCTCCTGTCAAAGCCTTTAAAATCGCTGTGTTCGCCCTCTAGCCAGTCAACTCCAGAAATGACCTCCTCTGTGAGGGTAGCTGGCCCAGCTCGGCCCTTTCTCTGCCCCACTGCATTAAACATTGATGGATCTCTAAGAGAAGGCTGGAGCCTGTCTTCTACTGTGGTCTGGCCTTTGCCTATAGGAAGTCTCTTCTCTGGCTGAAACATGTCTCCTTTCAACTTCTCTCCCTCCTTTTCTGATTTGACAACATTTGCTGCTGCTGTGGTTATTTCAGTGTGGTCAAATGAGGCTGTCTGCACCAAGCGCTGCTCAGTCTTAGGAGGCACATCAAATCTCAAGAAATGAGAATGATAAGTGTCTGCTACTGCGGCAGCCTGTGGTCACTTGCACAACCGTGAGAGATGACTTCCTGGAAATGACTCTGTGTATGTATTTGATTCCTGTATTTGCATCATTGTGCACTTATGTTATGCATTATGACTTACCACAGAGCACAGCTATATGAAAGGAAGTGGTAGGAGACATAACACGGTGATATTTCCCTTCCTTTATCTGTGTGTGACTGTGTGTGACTGTGTGTTTCGGTGCTGCATGTTCTTAGCAGTATTGTCATATTTCTTTTGCTAAAGCTCTACAGATGTGTTGATATAGTATTTTGAAAATATTCAGAATGTTTACAATACAAAATCCTTTGTAAAAATAATCACACCCTTTGAATCTTTTCACAATAGTACTCCAGACTCTTTACTGAATTGTAATATTTTCTTGTTAATTATTTTTATTTTATTTTTGTACATAGACCAAGACAGAGTTTCAAATATATGAGAAGTGAATGGAAAAATACACAGGTTGAATTATAATAATTTTTTTTTTTTTGCAAATAATGTGACACACATTTGTATTCAGTCCCCGCATGAATCAGTTCTTTGAAAAACCACATTTTATCGCAAATACAACCAGTCATTTGGGGAAAGTCTTCAGAGTTTGTACCTCTTTTTGGCCATTTTCTACAAAATACCTCAAACCTTACCAGATTGGATAGAGAGAATTTGTAACTAATATTGTTAAAGTCTTGCCTCCGAATCTCAGGTGCATTTAGGTATGGATTAACCTATGAATGTGCACGGAACAGTCTTTTAATTAGTTAGGCCTTCATAGAGCATCTGTATCTAATGAGACTAAATTACACATGGGGTAGTCTATTTATTTATTCTTCTAAAGCATGGAACTTCACAAGGGGACTAAGTAGAGAAAAATTCCAAATTTTTTTATATTTTTGTTTATAAAACATTTTGAAAACTATGTCCTTTTTATTCCACATCGCAAATTATGGGATTCTCTGTGTTGCTCTATCCCATAAAATGTTGTTAAATACTCATTGGGATCAGGAAAAATGTGAAAAAGTTCTAGGGTTATGCTTACTTTTGCAAGACAATGTAAGTGTAGAATTGCATATCAGTTAAAATATATGAAACAATGTAAAAAGAGAGCCCACAATCAGAAAACACTTATTCTATGACTTTTTCTTAACACACATCAACTAGTGATGTTTGGAAGCACTTAGAACTGCTTAGTCAAATTTAACAACATGCAATGTTACCAAAACTTGGGTATTTGTGGTTGAGAAAATGAGTGTCTGGTGTATGCTCTGTCTCAAAGAGACTATTGACTGTATTTTGAAGAAATCTTACTGAAAGATCTAATGTGGCCCTTACAAAACTAACCTACTAAGCAAAGCTCAGGACACAACTTCAGACTATGGATAATATCTTTTCACAATTTCAGCAAACAAATATGATGCATCTAGCAAGCAACATCTTTTGAAATCTAAGATTGTGATGATAGAATAAAGAAAGCACATGAGATTGAAAAAAATAATAATAAAAAATCTTTCCTTATGCTAATGTAAGAGTCCTCCTCAGAACAATCAGACCAGGTTTTGGTTTTTAGAAATTTGAACCGCCACTGCTCAGCTTAAGGGTGATTTTTACTTATTTTCAGCCTCTCTGATGACTTATGTGCTTTAAGAAATGAGAATCACATGAGAATAATGCTAAGTGAAATAATCACAGCTCTGGGCAAAAGCAAATGGGGATGAATAAATAAGACTGACTAAATAAATGATCAGTGATTGTTTGGCTCTAAGTAATGCTGCTGTAGCTTAGCATCCTGATTTAGTCGAAGCCTTCAGCCATCCCTCAGTGGAGCCATGGTCTTAGCGGAAGAGAACTGGCTAAAAGCCCCATTCTTCTTCATACCTTCAATATTCAATGAGTTTGCTAATTGCACAGTGCTGAAAGAAAGAAAAAAGGGAGGAGGGGAACCAGTGGGAAGGGGCGTAAAGAAGAGAGAAAAAGAGGGGGATTTAAAAAGTTAGACATATCCTCAGGAGGTTCCTTCCTCTGTGTTTTTACCTGTGCGTCTCTTAGCTATAATGTTAATGCTCATTAGTCAGTCTGTGTGATATCCGCTGAATCGTGGCTACGGTTAGCGACCATCACCAGGAGCATTCTGGCAAAGCGAATGCATTGACTGGTTACGCACAGGGCGTTCTGTTGTCAGCTGGAATGCTGCTCTTTTTTCTCCTTTTTTTATTTTACCTCAAAAGTTGGAAAGATATTCTGAATATATTTGCTCAAGGTGCACCCATTTGTGAAGAGGAATTGGAGAATGCATATGCATTAAAAAAGTCTTTGTGTGCATAAAGTGCCAGCACAGCACTTTAGCCTTCCCTCATCCTTCCAGCCCTGTTTTTTGCTTTAATCTTTTCCCTGAGTTATAATGCAATAAGTTCATAAAATCATTGGATCTCTTTGTCTCGACTTACCTGGAATGCATGTATGGGCTGTGAGAGGTAAACAGGAGAAGGAGGAAGTGGTGAAAACAAAAAAAGGAGTAAACATAAAAATGAATCACGATAAAACAAATTCAATTGCATATTTAATAGATTTTTGAAATTGAATATAATAGTTCTGAGCATGAGCCTCATCATGTACAGCATGTTTTAGTTCTCAGCTTTGCTGTCTCCTTTTCCTCCCCCTTGTAGTCAGCCCTTTCACTGTCCCCTGGCATACGGCAACTGAAATACTGCTGAACCAAAGTTTTTCTCATAAATCATGCCATCCACCAAACAAAGCAATAAAGATGTTTGTTTGCATTATTGAAGGAAATGTATTGCCTTGGGTCAGCTCTTGTAAGAGATGTGGATGTGGATGTATGTGTGTCTGTGCATGAGATCTCAAAAATACATATTCATGTGTTTTTATGCTTTCTGCTTGTGCAAATGTAATTTGCTGTTAAAAGCATATTTTGTTGACTTTTCTCTCCTTTTCTGTACAAGTTAGAAATATTGTTTCTGATTGCTCAGCTAGTCAGGGATCAGCTGCATGTGCATGTGTTTTATGATAGACATTGCTGAGAGGACGGTAGTGTACACATCCAGCTGGAAAATATATGTTTGGCTTGGCGGTACATCAGTGTTTGTAGGAGTTGGAGTTCTTTTATGTCCCAGTTTTGTCTTTAGGGATCATTTACAAGTCTTGACAATTTTAAAACAACCCATTTGCTGCTATTTATATTGATCACACAAGCTGCCAAGCTGCAGCTTGGAATAAAGGCTTCTCTTGAAATGCACTCTCTCTGGGCTTTAAGCTTTTTTTCTCCCTTTCTCTCTCTCTTTCTCTTTCTTAGATCTGTTCCTAGACTTGTTTTTATTCTTAAAACATGACTTGTACATATTTTAGTGGGACATTTTGAGTTGGAGAAATACAAAGTAGTGTGTGCTTGTGAAGTGGAAATAAAATCACAGATCAGAAGCATGTATACTGAAATTGAATTACACAAAGATAAACCACTTACTAATTAGTGAACTGTCAAAGGCAATTGATTACAATTACCTGTGCTGAACGTTACATGGGGGTGAAAGAGGAGAGGGCTGAATACATAAAAAGTGTGGTATATATATCAGATATACATAGAAACTTTCACCTTTAGCTGTCATTTATCACTCCCTCTGTATTGAGCCCTGAACATTCAGTGAACTAGAAAACCCTCTGTGGCAGAGAGGGCTACATATATATATATATATATATATATATATATATATATATATATATATATATATATATATATATATATATATATATATATATATATATATATATATATATATGTGTGAAAAAAAATTATTAATACTTCAGGAAGGCTCTGTATTTATAATGTGGTCTATCGTGGTTATTTAAGTCACACATAATGATATTGAAAAATTTGATTCAGTCAGCGCTATCTCAAAAACTAATAAGTCATCCTAAAATAACTCAGCGTCGCAGATAATTAAACGTAGAAAACTTTGCAGCCGGGCCTTTGACATAAAATTTAACTCCTCTTTCTGTTCACTGCTATCAGCCAAAACTTTCTCCCTCACACTAATTAAAGTGCAACTAGACCCAGGTCTCTATCAATAGAACCATCTGCTCAGTTGGTCACTCAAAACAAAATGGTACAGTAAACTTGAACCTGGTACACTGATTAAAACCAAACCCTAGTCTTTGGTTTGCGGTCTTGAGGCTTTTTTTTACAATTCAACACTGCATTTGTGTGTGTTTGTGTGTGTCTGTGTGTTGTTTAAATGCTAAACTCCAGCTGTGCTGTAACTTAAACTGGTCCATTGGAGTCTGTTCTGAGCTTTGGTTGTGCCTTTTTTTCATCACTTTATGTTTGTAAATCATTTAATTTGATTAAGCACCAGTTTTTAACAGTACTAATTTCATAATGATAAAAAAAGGTCTTAATATCAGTGGCGATTTGTGCCTTGTATAGTTGGGCCTTCTCCCAAACAACCCAATTCCCAACTTTTGCCAAAGCCTCCTCCATCAAAGTACAATCAAGTATTCCCAATACTGAAACAAGAACAAGTCACAAGTATAACTGTAGACTTTTAAACTTTAAGTAAATCATTGCTTAAATTGTTCCAGTGAACTCCTACATTTGAAGGGGATCTGTGGTAAACTGCCTACTGACATTTTTAAATAAACAACTTGCATCACAATTGTTTCCAGGCAGACTATCCTATGACCAACACGAAGATCTCATTTAGACAAGAATGTCGTATCACTGCTTTAGATCAATATATTTCACCTATTTTAAGACCAAGGAAATTTGGACTGAAAGTCGTGTAAGCTTGGACTTAGAATTTTTTAAAATCCACAAAGCATACGTTCATTTGATTTAGTTATTTTAAAATTTTTGGGCTCTAGTGACCTTTACTAAACAGTTAATGGACAGGAAGTAGGGAGGAAAGAGAAAGAGGAGACAAGTAGCAAATGGCCCGAGACCAAGAAACGAACCCGGGACAACAGCAATGAGGACCACAGCCTCCACACGTGGTGTGAGCTCCACCAACTGAGACAGCCAGTGTCCCTTTTATTGTATTGACAATTCAATGCTAGTTGTTGTAATAATGTAAATATGCAGGAAAAATATGTCTACATGTTTATTCTTGTCACGTTTTAATCTAAAGTGTCAGTAAAGCATGCAAGGTGAACAGTACTGACTACTTTCTGGCAGTAGAAGTGCCTATAACTGAGTTGCTCACAACACAACATGGGCAGAATGTGTCTGAAATAGGTAAGAAACACAGCTTTTTTTATTGTTTTCTAAGAAAAATGTCATTAATGTTGCTAAAATAATAAATATTTGAATAGTACACAAAAAAGTCCTGGATATGTATACCTTACACAGCATGCACTAAAGTATTGTTTAATTAATAAGAAACTGGGTTAGAGCTTTGGAGTTTCAGACTCTATTGCCACTTTAAAACATGTCTACATTCAAGCCTCTTTAGTTTATTTTTTTAAACATGACGATAAATATATAGATTTTTTTTATCTTATGGTCTAATATGAGTCTTCTCTGAATGCCCTGAAGGCTCTTACGGAATTGTGAAAGTAAAAAGCAAATCATGAAACTGTTGGCAAAAGGGGGAGGGTGCTCTCTGGGGTGCTCTGAAAGACATTTAAGAGAGACATTATCTGTGTGCCATCCACCTACTTTTAAACTTTTTATGATGCTGTTTATTCCGCTTCCTCGTCCTTCCTACTCCTACCGCCTTTCTGTCATTCAATGAGTGATAGTAAATGGCTTCCAAGAGGATGCAGCAGAGTGAGGGGGTGAGAAACTACCTCCTTTTGTTATCTTAACACCCCTCGGCACACGAGATGACCATTAAACATCCCGCGGCACATTTGACAAGAGCAGACTCCACTGATATGGAGAGACCTGAGAGTGACATGGTTGGTTGAGTGTGCTGCATCCTGGGCCTGGCAGCTTTACGAGTCCAGAGGGACCATAAAGACACAGGGCGTCAGACCCGCTGCTGCTCGATGGGCCAGTGTTAGAAAAGCATGAGGGACAGTGACAGAATGTCACTCCGCTAAAACAGAGTCTTATATGAGTAAGATGTTCCTGAAAATGTATTACATTGACTTTTTTTGTCTAAAGTAGACTAAGACTTGAATTTGTATTAACAATGATGCAGTTCTAAATGTTAGAAACAAGCACAGTATTTTCCAAGTAAAAGGAAAACAAAGCTGCAGTCTCCACACAAACATGACCAAATGCCTGCATGAGCAGAGTGTAAAGAAAGACCATTTCCTGGACTTCACATACCTGTGGCATGTCATTACCCAACGCTCGGGTCAGTGTTTGTTTTAGCAGGCAGGTCTTTAGATGACAGTGGGAAACTCTGGAAGAGCTCTATCAGTGTTTAGACAGACACCAAAGAGCCCTCAGGCCTTCAGGATGCTTCTCATGAAGCAACAGAATAGCTGCAAAATATGACAATTAGTAAGTTCATGCTGTTGAACAATCTGATGTTGCAAACACAAAGGATTTTTTGCTGTGGATGTTTTGTTGTTTTCCAAGCTTTTATTGAAACTGCAGGTGGCACTTGGCAATCACACAAACATCATGTTTTATACAGTAATCCTTACTGAACCAATCTCCTCATGAAAAAAAGACTCAATGCAACTTGGAGACAGTAAAATGCCTAGGAGTATTGACACAATGAAAACATTCACACGGCCCAGCATTGGCAGCTGTTTCTACTGATGGAAAACAGACTTCAGGATTGACAGTGTGCAGTAGTAGCAGTAGATATGCACAACACACATTGAAGGCTTTCTTGCATTCAATGCATATGGTCAAGTTCAGTGCATGTCTTGCAGGACATGTTTTTTTTAATTTCCTTAATACTTAACTGGATATTTTAATCCAAAACTGTCAGTTTGCATGTCTGTTGATGTGACTTAATGCGACTCACTGAAAAGTAAGTGGAGAATATTTGAGTCAACGTCGATGTTTCAGTTGACAAAGGTTTCCCTATGTATGAGTGAGTGTTCCCTTGACATCCTCTGACAGTAAAGTGTGAATCATCAGTTGTTTCATCATCATCACACTCCTCCCTCAGGGATGCGAGACGGGGGTTGCGACCGCTGCAGTCTTGTTTTCTAGTAATGTGTGAGCCGAGTAAGACAAGTGTGCAACATTCACATTTTACTGCCTCCTTACCGCCATTCCCCAAGTTCTCTGTCACTGTCTTGATCTCTGTTTAGGCTTGCATAAGTTTACATTGTATTCTTTAAGAAGGATGCATGATAAGAAACAATGCTTGCGGATTTGATGTATTGCAACATCAAAACCGATTTGAATTTTGAACAGGAACCCTTTTTTCTCTATGAACATTTCCTTCAAGAGGCCCTTTACTTAAAACGGAGTTGGTGAGTAAACAGTGTAAACAATATTGAGTGTTCGCAGGGGTACTCATAACAAGGGAAAACCTAGTTTCTCTAACTGTTAAAATCTGAAGCCCAAAGGAGGAAGGGGAAGGGTGGTGGTGGTGGGGAGGAGGGGTCTATAAAAACCTTGTGGTAAAGGTGGTCACACTGAGGTTCACATATGTGTCTGAGAGTGTGAGTGCTGTATTGTTTATCTGAACTTGGGTGCAACAACAGGCGCAAACCAACATCCGTGGGGGGCCGAGGAAGCAGGGAGAGAGAGACAGACAGAGAGAGACAAAGAGAGATAGAGCGAGGGAGAGAGAGAGTGGGAGGCATGCAGTCAAGTTTCTGTTGCATATAGTGTTTCATTTTTCAACACCTCAAAAGTCACCGGAATGTGAGACTGCTGCAGCTTCTGCGACTGCTGTGCAGAAGAAAAACACTAACAGACTCTGAACATCTAAAATGCCCGCTGACATGTTCCGCTGAGCGGGCTTACATAATGAATGTAGGTTTTCAGCAAACTGTCTTGACAATGCATTAACTGGATTTATTGCAACAGTACGTGGTGACCCACGCTCTCTGCTGTTAGGAACAAAACACTAATGCATCCGGTTATGCCGCTGCGTATATTGTGGGAAGGTGTTTTATTCATGCTTATAATGTCTGACATTTCAAAGATAGATAAATAAATAAGTGAATAATAAATAAATGGTTGGATAGTAAAAAAGGGAATGAATTTATTTGAAACACTGTTTTCTTTCTGTGTAAACAAGTGTTTGTACAGTGCATTACGAATGGGATTAGGATGGTGTTATGATATTTGTTTGCAAAATATCAGCAAGGATGTTTATCTGGTTGCTATGTGAAGTGAAATAAATGCATCTACTTTACGCAAGCAGACAAGAGAGATTTGTACCTCTTTCATGCTTCCATCTGTATACACTTTGTGTTTCAGTCATTGGAACATATGCTATCATAGGTAAATAACATTCCACCATCATCTTCCAATGCATTTGACACTGTAGCAGACATATGTTAACAGACTACACCAAAGTTCTTAGACAACTATTTATATATTGCAGCAATGACACAATATCATTATTTAATCTCATGCAACACTGCTCAGACATGCTGTCTGCGCTGATGAAGATTGTATCCCTTTGACATGCTGAATTTTTGAACTGATAGTGAGATAATTACAGAATTTCCCCTTCTTGGTGCAACTGAGCAATATATTCCCTTGATCCCAATGCATATGCAGAACTAAACCCAGGATGAATGAAAATGGATAGACATTCTTTAAAACAAATGAAAGGCCTTAATGTTTTGCATACTGTGGTCCCTGTTCTCACTTTTATATAATTTTCAGAACACCAACAAGCAGTAAGGCAGCAAATAGTGTGACAGTAGAAAAGAAATGCATGATTAAAGGTTAGGGGAAAAAAAGAATTAAACAGATTTAATGCTGGTTCAATGACTGCTAAAATTAACTTAAAATACCATAGGGAGAAGAAAGAGGAGTGATTGCTTTTATCATCAAAACAAAAGAGTTGCACTTGTGTTGTTTTCATTTTTGATTGCAAGGAATTGTCTATAATTAATACTTTGTTTTCAGCACTTCATCTGTCACATATAGCAGATGAAAGAAATCCCACGGCCACCAAAAAAATTTGTCTTTATATTCACGTTTTGCTTAAATGAGTCATCAGATGTCTAATTTCTTGTGTTATAGCTGTGTTTGTTCACTTAGGCTATGCGATTGTAGGATATGAGGTGCATCTTTCAAGCATTACGAATGGTATCTATCACTTCTTCCTGCCACAGCCTATAGCAGGCACTCGTATCTTCACATACCCGCATTGCTGAACTCTCTGGGCCAATATCTTTGTCAGGCCTCGCAGAGTGAAACACCGTTTCCTGTTTGGTTGTCCAAGCTTTGCCTTCTCTCTTTTAGAGGCTGATATGATGTTCTCACTCAACTTTGACCCTACTTAACTGAAACCATTGTTCTTTTCTTGCTCTGCTCCAGTCACAGGAAGTCATGTTCTGAACTTGCAGCTTCGGAGAAGGCAGCAAAGTAAATTATTCCAGTATATGCATTCGCAAAAAAGAAGTGTGCATGCGTGTAATGCACATTGCGCAGGTGAGATTTTGCAGCCCCTTTCGGCTGACAGTTTCAATGTAATCTGAAGTCAGTCTCAGATGCTCACTTCTTCTTTCATTCACTCTTTATTGTAATACATTGTCCCTATCATTCTATGTTCCCATCGAGTACTATTGTTTTATTCTAAACCCTTTTTCTTCCACATAGTGGGATTTAAGCCAGCAGAAGGGTGAAACAACAAGCATATAAAAGACAAAACTCAGATATCTATTGGCTTAATTACAAGGCAAGTCATACACAGCTGGTAGAGGCTAAGCCTCATGCTGACTCTGAACACAGAGGAAGTGAGCTCCTGCAAAGCTCGTTCTCCTTAGCTATGATGTTGAATGTCTGTTCTCCTGTTCCAGATCCCAAGCTGAACTACCTGACAAACTATCTATTGGGAATCTTTGATGAGGTAGTTCTGTTAAAGAGACGGAAAGGAGCAGGAGGAGGTGTGGCAGGAACCTTCATGAGAGCATCTCAGTGGGAGTGTATAAGGGACAGTTTAAAAAGATGAAGAGGCTGAAGATATAAAGCAGGCACACATGCTACTGCAGACCAATGAGTGTCTAAAAAAGTGAGTGCGGCACCGTCACTATCCGCCTTAATAGAAACATGCAGCAGCCCATTATGGATAGGTGTTGGAGAATAAATCATCTAAGTGGCCCCTTTTCAAAGCATTACCCTGTCAAACCTAATCAAACCTACCACTGCCTGCTTCCCCCCTCCCATTTGGCTCCATGTTCCCTGTCCTCCCTCCCTCAGTGAGCAAAGCCGTTTGCTGCCTCAGGCAAGGGCTGGGAACATAAGAGCAAAGTCAGAGCAGAGTCACGAATTCAAGTCACCACCACAGTGTCTCCTCTCAGACTGCAGGCTTCACTATGCAGAAGAAGGTTAATGTTGTGAGCTTAACACTCCAGCTTAACTCACTAATATTCATTTGGTCCCCCAACTTTGGCCTCAAGATTAAATTAGTAAAGAAAAATGCTAGAGCCTTTTGGAGCACCAAAGGGAAAACAAGTTAATAGTCTTTGATGTGACCACTGCTGCAAAGAGCATGGATGAGAACCGCTTTCCTTCTGTCTCCACTCTGTCTGTCACAAAGAGCGGTTTTTACCGCAAGACACATCCCTTATCCTTCTGGGAACCATAAGGCCATCTTTGAAAACAGCATGCCAAAGCAACAAATATGCCAGCTTAGAAAATTTGACTGTTAGAAAAAAAACCTTTAAAAAAACAAGAAGACAAATTGTGCTTTTAATATTACTTAAGAAGGAACTTTTTCTTGTATTTTTATTTGAAGCAATTAGGTCTGAGGTGGTAAAGTTGTATTTACCTTTTTATCTACATATTTAGATTTAACAATGTAATGGCTTGGCAGTGCATCTGACACATGAGAACTGTTTCACACAGCTCTGTACTTCCTTTCTCACTTAAGGACAAGCCCCATTGATCGGTTGGGATATAGGGCAATAAGCCTTGTGTGTTTTTCCATGACTCCCTTCACCACTGAAGCAGACTGATGCTCAGGGTTGCTATGACTGAGATTGCTCAAGCCACTGACTGACAGCACTGGATAAGGGATCGTGTGTCTGTCCTCAGTGCCAGCACAGCTAGAAGTGATAAACACTAGCAACCCGATCCAGAGACAAGAGACGCCTCTGCCTCCGACAGAGTTCAAACTTAATGCACTTATCTTCTTCTTGGCCAAGTCCAGATTTGCCAGGCTCGCTCATTCTGAGTTCAACACATCCTGACCACATGGAGGTCAGTGAAAGAAAACCTCTATGTGCCAGTTTCTTAGTACCATTTTGATTTACGCTCACATTGAACACCTGGTATAAATAAAATACCCTGGTATAAATAAAATACTGAGAATATGCCTGTCTCTACCTTAGTATAAAAGCCACCTCAATATCCATTCTGCACCAACAGGACCTGGGCATTCTATTGGGTCTGCAATATTTATGTAAAAGTTTTTTTTTTCTTCTTTTTATTGTCATATACTGTATATATATATATATATATATATATATATATATATATATATATATATATATATACGGTATATATATATATATATTTTTTTTTTACTCTTGTGTAAATAGGCCCCCATAAAGTCTCTGGTTCCTGCCCTTGCAGTAATGGCAATGTAAACATGGGAAAGTAATTTGAATTCTAACAAAGTGGAGATTAGCTGGTGACAGTTTGTGGCATGGGCGATTATTCCTAAAATAATCCTGTTTTGATATGCATCTGCATCCCGGCAGGGATTTTCAATTTGTTTTCCCATTGCTGCATGTAAACAAGCTCTAGTGTCTCCTTATCGTTGCGTCACATGGACAAGGAAAGAGCATATGCCCTCCTCTGCTTCCCCCTCCGTCTTCCATCTCACTACACAACCTGTCTCCTTCAGCTTACATCTGGTAAGAGTCGCTGAGCAGCACCGCTTGTCTGGGTTTCAACAAGTCTCTTTATCGAGCGACGTGGCTGTGGGGGGTAGAGGAGCTTTATGTGTGTACTTGCAAGTCATTTGCAAACATGAAGTCCTCAAAACGCACCTCCTGAATGTGTTCTGCTTGAGGGGTTCTGCCCATTCCCTGTCTGAATGGGCAAATTTGCAGCATAGCAAAATGGCCTCCTGTCTGCCAAAGGAGCCATCCTTCTCTGAGGCCTGGAGCAAGTGATAAATGTTTACACCTTAATTGTGAAGTAGAAGTTATAGAGAGAATTGGCTGTTTATCAGAATGACTTTGCATTAAAAATCCACTTTAATTTAAAATTTCAATCCTTCATACTATTTCTGAAATACACAGCTTAATAAAGATTTATTGCGTCCACTGTATGTGTTAACAAGCAGTATTTCACGTGTTATAATTTGAGTTGGTGAAACCACATGAAGTGTTAACCAGCCAAAAATCTTCTGTTTATCCTATTTCTTGTGTATAAAAAGCCAAGGGGCTATTTATCGCTTGTAGATTGATTGCTCATGCTGGAAGCTAATCAGTTTGTAGCTTATTGTGTCTTGATGTTTATGGGGATTATTGAAGGATAAACATGTTAATCTTCCGGTGTTGTGCAGGACTTCTAATTATGATGTTTACTCACCCAACATAAGGTCGCTAAAGATTTAAACTCTTAATGCAACCCAAACTCGGAAAAATCCCCCCCCCCTGCCCTCTCCCCGTGTAGATTTCACCAAACTTCAAATCTGACACAGGACCTGGATTTAAACCCACCAGAACCTGTCTGGATGTTAGCAGTGACTTATTTGCACAGCGGCAGGTTGTGACTGGATCTGACTGGTGAGGTTAGGCTGTGGTCACTGACGTGGCTGAAGCAGGCTTCCTTACAGAAAGAGATAACAGGCAGAGGTGAATGTCTAGTCCATGCCGACAGTCTGGATCGATAAGGGATGGATCACTTACAAGCAGCAATCGTTACAACCCCACCCCATGGCTCAGGTGGAGCCATGTGGTGACTTACAGTACCATGAAGAGGTGACGGTCTTGACTGGACCATGCCCTTGTATGGATTACAGTTTCTTGTATTTTTTTTTTTTACTGCATGCTTTATTCCATTTCTTTGTTAGAGTTGGCATTTATGTCAAGTTACATTGAAGTGTTTGTGTCTCTGACTGACAAAAACTGCATGATTGATAAACCTTCCCTTTCCACGCCATTAAGGTAGTGTAAAAAGAAAGGATGCGGAGTGGCCTGGCTTTCAGTGAGAGCCACATCTATATCCTCCCCTCATTAATCTGCTCTAATATATTCACTGCAAAGAGCTGCTTTCCTGGGGAAGAGCAAGCAGGCCTTAAATTACAATACAGAGGAGTGGAATCATTACTACCTTTAATGTTCCCAATCTAATTGAGGCATTAATTTAAGCAGAGTCTCTAGTGAGGATTATTCATAACTGCTTTTTAATTTAGAAGGGTGATCAGAAGAAATATTCCCAGATCATGGACAAAGTTTTCTTGTCAAGTTTTTTCACCTGTTTGCTATGATTTAAGGCAGGGTGTGAGTCACACCAAAACCACAAGGAATCTCCTTCTGTGTCATAAAATGCAAAGAATTGTGCACTTTTTCCTAAAGGTAGTGTGTATGGCTTACAGCGAAATGAAACACTGCTGCAGACTGACAGTGCCCCTGTGAAATCTGTTTATTTAATCATGACTGGGTGCCACTAGTTTCTTGATAGTAAATGTGTTTAATGTGTCAAGACAGAGCAGTTAGTAGAATGGCAAAGTTTGTGCTTTACCATAAGGAAATCAGAAAACAAAATCATAATAAGACAAAATAAGTAACCTTTGCTGTTAAACACTGTGGATCAGCAGGGAGAATTATCAGTAATTATCTATATTGAACCGCAGCAGGCAAATTTAGCCAAAGGGGAAATATCAGAAGCCCATGAGATAGAATCTTTTTATTATTGGATTCCCTAAAGCACACAAATAAACAAAAACACTTTAGGGACAAGCACACACTTATGTGCACAAGTTAAAACAAGCCCATACTGTACATGTGTGTTCACGGACACAGAGCGTGCCCCGAGGCATTGAGTCACACCAGTATGTTGCAGTCCCCCCTGTGGCACCAGAACCAGGCATGGCATGCCATCTGGAGCTGGGAGGAGGGTTTGTTAGAGGGTTGTTGAAGCCGAGTTGTACATGCCTCGACCGTACGGCTGGCCATCTGGCTTGGCATGCTGTGTATCAGTAACTTTGAGCAGTCCTAGAATAGAGGAGCAGGGGAGATGGATGGAAGGAGACAGAGGGGTGGATGGCTGTAGGGTTAAAAGCAGCCAGAACACGGTGACACCAATCGGATGAATGTACACTATCCCATATCCTGCTGTATTTTGGTCACTTTGTTTCTCTGTTCCTCTACTTTCATTTACTCAGGAGCAACACTTGTCAGTTTTTCCAACATGCTATGTACACTTGTTTAGTGTTCCTGTTTTTTGTAATTTTCAAATTGTTTGCTGCTCTAATGTACACTATTCAGAGCTATAGTCACTCTGAAAAATCACAAAAAAACTCGCAAACTTTTAGAAGATCAGGTCCTCAGTCAGCATGACTGAATAGTTTTAAACTATCAAGAATAAAAAGACAGAGTGTAATATGGTTAATTTCCTTACAAGCATTTTCCCCAGAAAAAAGGCTAGACATTAACATGTGAAGGTTTAGTCTTGGTTCAAACTTTTAATTAAAAAAATCTGAAAAAAAAGCATGCTGGGTATTTACACTGGTGCCCAATTACTGACCAGTCGAAAGGGCAGAGGGTTTCTGAGAAATGGATGAGATCTGATATTGCTTTAACTTCAAAGCCAAGCTAGAGTATAGAGTTCCTAAATACATCATGAATTTTGCAAGATTGTAAAGTCACTCTTTCTGATCTGAAAGAGAAACTTTTGAAGAACCCTACCCCACCTCTTTAAAGCCTGCAACTTACAGTAGCCAAGCGGATGGGCAGTCCATTAACTATTTAAATGCACAGTGAGATACAAGAAGAAGTGGCCAGCATTCTAATGAAAAACAGAAAGCGAATTGGCTCCTGACGGGACCACTCTGTTTCTGATTAACATTACTACGGCCAGAGTTACATTTATGGGTCTGGTTGTGATTAAAGTTACATTATCATTTTCTTTTCGTCTTTCTGTGTCTGCATAAGCACTCTCTTACCTCCTTAGTCATAAGTGTTTCTTTAGCATTAAGGGTCTGTGTAGCAGCTCCATATTTATATCTGCAAGTCAAGACAGTGACAAAGTGCTACTAAATCAAAATAGGGCCTGAGTAAACGCCAAAGTGTCATCTATCTTTACTGTTTTCCCAGAGGGGTTTGTCACCTACACAACACTCACAGTTCTATCTTTTGCTCAAGTAATAAAGAACTCCCCATATTAAAGCTGGGTGAGGCCCTGTTAAGGATTTTAGTTCAAGGCTATGCAGGCATTCAAGGAGACGCTGTCAGACTGCAATGAGATATGGGGATAGAATATATCACACTAACTGCAGCTATGTATAATTAAGCACAGGACGCTATAGCATATGGTCTAGACTTCCTAATGTAAATAAATGTAAGATTAATGTCAATCGAGCCCCCAAGCAAAAACAACAAAGCACTACTCATATACATTTAAAATAAAAGCAAAACAGAAATTCTTTGGGTTTACATGCATTGTTTAGCCCATGTTGGGTGACAATGGCGACTTTAGGCCCGCAGCTTCAATTAGTCCAATGTCTGGGTGGCAAAAAAACTTAGACTGTGAAAGAAAACATCGTTTGAGCAGTTTAACATTATTTATTTAACAAACATGTAAAGGGACTAAATAAATCCATCAACATATAATTGAGTTTTATCAGTGTGTATTTGTTGATTTGATTACTGTTCAACGCAACTCACAATCATTTGTGTGACTTGAGAATAGGCTTTTTATGTCTAGTGCAAATTATGTAACCAATGTGGTGAGAACCAAGTAAAATCTGTATTCCTGTATCAAATTTTATAATCTCTATTTTCATGGATCTTTGATGTTTTCTTAATGTAAAACATTTCAATATATATGTAGAACAGGGTTATTGTCAATGTTCAATGCAGAGGTGTTCAACGTGTGATCCAGCAGCCACTGCACAAAACCACTGGAAGATTTTATGCATCTCCCCACACCAATTGAGGAATGATAAAACTTTGGTCCACCGGCACAGGTTGTTAAAACAAATGCAACGTTTTTTAACCATTTCAATGACAAATAAAAATCTGCAATGCAGTCTTTTAGTCACCTTTTTCTGCTTTCACATTGACTCCATAGTCAATTGGACTAAAAACAATATACTGTATATATATATATATATATACAGACCAAAAGTTTGGACACAACTGTGTGTCCAAACTTTTGGTCTGTACTGTATATATATATATATATATATATATATATATTTTTTTTGTCTAATATTTAACACACAGAATTTATAATAAATAGAAACAACAAGATGCAAACTTTGGTGACGATGTTATTTTGAGTGATGACAGCAGGGCCATGCACTGTGGCAGGGACACTGCAGTTTCCTCTTCTTATCTCAAAGCCCTTACTCAAGCTTTCCTGTTGCTCCTGCTTTTTTTCTTTCATAGTGGAAACATCTGGATCCTACTTTTTTGTACTTGTACTCCAGTAGAACAAAAGTTTACTATGTTGCAGTGTTTTTGCTATTACACAAACAAAAAAAATAAATAAATAAAATATCAATATTTGGACCTTCTTTCTGTAGAAATCACAACCGGAATCTTCTTCATACTGTGTTTCACAATCAAGAAATAAATTTGCTACAATTATTACACAACAAAAACAAGATAATTAATGCAGCATTATAATTTATGTCCGTCTTATGAGTCTGGCTACCTGTCTTTCATTTACTGAACTATGCTAAATATGATATTTTTGAGTCACTGTGTTGTCATAAAACTAAGGGTGCACTGACTGTAGATTTCTGGTTGATTCGAGATTACCAATCTTTAACAAGTCTGACCAGCTGATTTCGATTTGGGTCAATAAAATTTTTTTTCCCCGGAAAAGTCACTACAAAGTGTCTAACCTGGCAACTGTGGGGTGGCTTCTTCACAGTGCAAGGAAAGACATGAGCTGGTGGGAGGGACAGTTAGTCGGCCATCTCTCTTGGCAGAGCAAAAGGGGACATGGCTGATTTTCAGACCTAAGATCGGTGAATAAGATTGATTTCTCGTGTATTTGTCTGTCGATTGTAGAAATTAGGGAAATAGAAGCTGATCTGAACCAGAAGTGCAAGTTGGTTTGGAGAAAAGAAACAACTTTCTCCTGATCCAAAGTATGGCAATCTTTTTCTATTGGATTCTGGTATTGTGAACAGATGGGCCCAGACTGGATTTGTCTCGTTTAACTCTCACTCTAAGTCCCAAAATAACCCCAGTAATTTTAAGGCTGTAAATTATGCTGCGAAAGTCCTCCATTTACACTCCCTGGTTGAGTAGGTTTGTCATTTCATCTGTCCCACTATTGACTTGTGGAGTTTGAACTTTTTTGTGCAGTCTTTTTAAGCATGGATATCATCAACTATTTTTTGAGCTTTTGACAATTTTGTTTATGATCCAACTCTTCCCCTACTATCAACATGTCAAAAAAATGTGAGTTTTATATATTCCTGATCTAACAATGCACTTATCTTACCTCGTGAATGTCATGAGACTGAAATTATTGATAGAGTTTGTCTTGACAGTGTTTAAATCTAGAATGTTTGTGTCGTATGAAATGATTAATAGGTTATCCATTGTATGCTTTTACGATCATGCTGAAATACAAAACTTTCAAGTGCCATACATAGACACTTAAACTTCAGTTGTAAATTCTCCTCTTTTTCTGAGTAATGTGGTGCTAAGAATTTAAATCCCTTACATGACCTTTGTTAGCATAGGCTACTTTTAGATAATCAATAAACATAACTTACAGTTAATTGCCATGTCACAATGTCATGGACACCACAGACTCCCCACTGAGGTTTGTGTGTAGAGTAGGGGTGGGATTTGTAAGAGGATTACAGGGACCAGATGTCTGCCTGTTTAGTTTTGGCTTTAGCCCAAACAAGTTCAGGTCAGACTGACCGCTGCAAGAGTTCTCCCAATCACAAAACGGTGGGGATGGGTACAGATTGGGTGAAACAAAAATCTACATAACTTATTATTCTTAGTCACAGTGTTCCCAGCTGTTGATAGTTTAAATAATGAAAATCATATCTTAAACATGGAGTACATAGATAGATATTGATGGCATGGGGAAAATGTATTAATTTACACCTCACTTGAAGTGTTATATTATCTGGATTTAAGCTGTTTTCTTAAAAAGGTCAGAGTCATCCTTATGCACTTTGAGAAACATAGACTGGTAGGTGACATCTGGGAGGAGCAAAGATTTTGAGAGCCTTCCAAGGTACAACAGGATACCAGAAATGTAACCAGCAACACAATATTTCTTGGACAAAACATAAAAATTTATTTTTTTAAAATTATTGTTGGTTCTCTGAGAGAGAAAATGTATTGTGAAGTATATGTTTGCAGAGAATATTAGTGAAGCTACATTATGAAACCCAAGGAACACATTAAAAAATATCACAGAGACACAGTTGTGGAGAAGTTTAAAGCTGGGCTAGATTATAAAACCCAGCTTTGAACACCTCACTGTTCAACCCTCTGCCTGAAAATTGAAAGAGTAGAGGTTTAATCTATTAGGCCTGCACCCTGTGAATCAAGTTTTAAATACAAGAATGGCAAGATTGTTGAATTATGGAAAGAAAACCATAGGATATCCCCCCTGGAGACTTTCAAAGATATATTCCATCCAATCTGACTGAGTTGGAGCTATTGTGCAAAGAATCATTCTCCCTTGACATACAGTTTCCCAGGTTTTCTTGGTGTGCAGGTCTATTCAGCCACCTGCATGCCAACTGTGAAGGATTTTTTAAAAGTACCTGTAATTTTCTTTTCTCTTCAGAAAATATGCACTACCTTGCATATTGGAGTTTGGGGATTTTTAGTGTTATAAAAACCCGAAAGGATATTGGTTAACTGGCTATGTAACAAAATGCAAAGAGGTTCAGAAAATATGATTTGCCTTGGAAGGCACAGTATTATCACAAGCTGTTCAGACTTAAACCTATTCATGTGATAAGAGAGGTGACTGAGGATACAGCTGTACTGGACACAGTGAATGATTAGAGACTGGTGTGACTCCTGAGGCTTGTACCTGAGACTGAGGGCACATATCTGTCACCTTTGTTACCCTGTCACCATTTTTTTTTGTGAATGATGCCCCCTCAGGCATCTGTGGACTACCATTACCTCTGTCCGCATTCTGGGAATCTCCTGCCTATTGCTTAGGGATGTCATTCACATCAGATTGATGTGCAGAGGTCTAACAGTGACCTGGATGACTTTAACTCTTAGCACATGGACTGATTTACTCACTTCGTGCAGGATAGAGGAGTCTCTAGAGATGTAGCAAAAGACAGAAACTGAGACAACTGCTTTAAAAGAATGACTTTTTGTAACTTAAAAAACATCCATCCGTCCATCCATCCATCATCACGTCTAAGGGTTATCAGAATATTAAGACTTTGAGGGAAGCATGGATGTCATTCTTACAAATGAAAGTCCACTCTCAATTCTTAAATGTTCCCTGGCCAAAATATATATATTGTAACTCTGCTAAGTTTTGTGTCTGCCTTAAAGTCCCTTTTGAATGAGATATGACTCGAAGACCTTTAAAACAGAAGGCCAAAGGATTTATTCTAATCAGATGCAGATCCTTTCAATGCAGAGGAGCAACAGCTCTACTCCAAGCTCTCTCCATGTGACAAAGCTCCTCATCCTATCTTTAAAGGTGAGCTCAGCCACCCTACAGAAGGAGCTCATTTTTGTCTCTTTTGTCTGGGATCTTGCTCTTTGGGTCATGATTAATTTCTTATGATCATAGCAGGTGAGGGTTGGAATGCAGAGAGACCAGTACAATATTTTTTTGCTCAGTTCTTTCTTTACCATAACAGACCAATGCACAGCCAGCTGCAGGTGAGGCTGCAATGTGTCTTGCTCTCTCTGCATCTCTGTCTTACCACTACCTTGCTCACTACTTGTGAACAATATACCAAGAAGCTTAAAAGTGTAACTTGGAAGGAGCAGTCCACCTTTTTCCTATTGAGTGCCTCAGCGTTTGAGGCACTGACTGTGGTCTCGGTCACTTCATAGCTCCCTGTGAACTACTTCAGCACACTCTGGATGGTCATTTTATAAAGATGCGAAGAAAACCACTTTGTTTGCACAAAGCAAATATGAGACCCAGAGGGTTACACACAAAAAAAAACAAAACAGAAAAAAACACCTGGTCTCCGTAACTATATATTAAGATCCTGTCCATGACTACTATAATAAGGAATAGGTAATGTTATTTATATAGCACATTTTCAGCAATAAGGCAATTCAATGTGCTTTGCATGAATTAGAAGGAAATACAACAAACCAAAAGAAAGAGCAGAAGAAAAAAAACCATAATCTGTTTATTCTTTACCCCATGGTTAAGAATAAGTAGTCTGTGATTTATAAGCTAGTGGGGGTTTCTCTGGATTCTTGTTCTAATAACGTTGATCTAAGGTAATGAGTAATAGGGACATGGGACAGTCCCAACAGAGTCCAAATTACACCAGAGAGGAAACTCTTGCTTAAGTGATACCCTTACAAATATTTACAAGTAGCACCTCAATGATCATAAACCTTTTTTCCAGATACATGCAAACAGGACAGTGGAACTTTGATTCAATTAAAATTTAAAACTACTTTTATTGATTCCAAATGGAAATTAAATGTTTTAACTCATATTAATTCAAGGCCTTCAGTTCTGCAAGAGTGTAGATCTGGTGCAATGTTTTACATATTAATTCATATGTTTAGATATAGCAATGAGGAGCTGTAACGCAAATGTATTTTCAATATGGCTTTTTGGTAGGTAATGAGATGTCACATCTCTTTGATGGGGACTTCACTGTATTGTTCAGAGAATACACGCCACATTTGTGATATTTAAAAAAGCAGAAGCACATTCATTACATGCACAAGAATGTGTTTTCATCTAAGATATGTAAATCTGCTCCCTCTAGTCAGGGAATTCTTGCATTCACTCTGACTGAACACAACCAGTTGTCAGTTTTTGGAGTTAAATTAAAGTCTTGTTTTTTTCTTTTTTATTTCCATTGGAGAAGCACTACATGCCCCTTCGGTGAGAGCTAGGGCTCTGTAATCAGTTTCCTGTCTCTGCTTCTACATTTCCCTGTCTTATGTTTTAAAGGCAGCTAGAGCTGACAGCCTCTTACTGGAAGAATGGGCTTTGAACCTTGGGGCTCCTCTCGGTACCAGAGGCTAATTGCTACTTCATAACCGGAAACTGCGTTTAAAAAACCCCCCAAAAAACATTTACTACTTGTTGTAAAGCAAGGATTGGCCCCTAACCATTTAGGTCAAAAGCACTGTTTTACAGCACTGGCCTTTATGGGAGCTGGTTCCAGAGATGGACAAATAGGATAACAAAACCTGTCAGGCGTATCAGCAGTAGCCAAAAATGGGGATGTACTTTAAACACTATTTCTTGGTGGTGAGCAAGAAGCTCATAAAAAGGACATTTGACCCGGTGTGTTTTTGTCACAGCTACAGTATGTTTGACTGTACAGAAACGGAACCAGACCAATCAGGGCTATGGACGGATTGTTCTGCATCTGATATACTTTCTTTTGCCTGTTGTCTCCACATAACGTGCTATTATGGGTGTCACTGTATCAAGCTTAATTATATGTCATTTGTCAACAATCTGAATGTATGGTTTGATGACTGTGCCCTGTGATGCTATACATTTTGAACCAGTCTAATAACTAAATCTAACAGGGTGTTATTTGTGGTAGCACTGAATGTTTCTCTGCCTGCGGAGGAAGGCTCTCCCTCTACACATGCTCACACCTTTAACGACTTCTTAAATGTCACAGAATGTCAAGTCAAGGGATAAAAGCATAAGACCTCGTCTTGCCTGCCAGTGATCCTGAGTAGATTTTTACTATGTTACGTTGCTGCTGGGCAGGACATATTCGCTCAGGTGTGGCCTAAACTTATCCCGATGGGTTGGTGACATGATTTAATATATCTTATACTAAAGAGCCAATGGGGGAGAGAGGGCAGCTTTCTCCAATGACAAAGCATTGAGTGAGCACATGATTTGCAAATGCTAGTCAAGAGAAAATACCCTGTCACTCAATTTTTAATTTTCTCTGAAAATCTAACTTTTAATTAAAAGGCGTATTTGCAGATGTCCAAGAAAATTCATAACTTGAAGTGCATATCTCCTTCCTTAGGTATAAGTCATTGTAAGCTGGCTGTTATTTTTTTTCCTTAGGTACAGAGGTTGGACTACTGCTGTGGTGAAATGAGCTTTAACTGCTCAATTTTCCATTCAGCTATCCAGGCAGCGCTTCTCCATTAGTGTTAGTCTAACCATCTACGCTTTGGCTTCTTTAGCTGTGATCTCGCTCAAGCCTGCTGGGTGTTATGAGTATGTGTGAATGCCTGTTATTCCACGAGAGCTCAGCGCTGTGAGCCCTGCAGCCGTGAGAGATCTGAGCGTAAGGCCACGACGGGGCTCTGTTAAGCTCAGCAGTGTGAGCCTGTATCACTTATGCTGCCACAGCGATACCGACACAGCGTGCAGTCCTCAAAGACAAAGACTTATGACCATCCAGCTACTCAGTTCCTCTGGCCACAGTCAGCAGGATAACCTTCAGAGAAAGGAGACTAAAGTACTGGGGGAGAGATTTAAGCAGACATTTTTAAGCATTTTAAGCTTTTAATGCCACATCTTCACAACTAATCTAAACCAATTTAAAGTTAATCCTTAGATATAATATTTTGATTGAATTAAATTAAAGTCTCAAATCAAAAGTGAAGAATATTAGATCATGGCCTTGACTTAATTCTTTTCTTCTCCTGTTTGTCTTGCTAACTAAATTAAATGTTCTGAAAAGCAAAGGATGACTCAAAGAACAAATGCTCTCAGATGGACTCTGTCTTGTTCCATTGTATGGATCAGTTCTTACTCTGTAGAATGAATCCATGTAGTTCTATTTTAGCCTTTTCGATACTTTTGTACGTTTACATTCAAAAGCTCTCAAAAGGATAGCTGGAGACTCTGAGGACTCCACAGGGTTTGAGAGAACTTGGAAGAAAAACTGTCATGCATAATTTGCATGGTATTTTCCCTCCGTAGACTCCCGATTCGAGAAATGACTGCCATATCAACCATACAGCTGTGGTCTGTAGAAGATGTGTAGGTGTGCGTGTGGGTGTGTATGTCGTGGTAATGAATGAAGGTAAATGGCAGGGTATGAAGCACTTCCTATCGTAATTTCACACTTGTCAGCTCTCGTGAAGAAATTTCACCTTTACACAAGGATAGCAGAACAGACCAGGCCTCGGAAAACACAGAGAATACGTCTTGGTGTTGTGAGAGGAATTCTCTTTGCAAAGAATTTCCCTTGCAAATATATTCCTCTCTGCGTTCCTCTAAAAAATATGTCGAATTTTGCCCAAAATATGCAGCCTAAACAATCCATCCGATCCACCAATTCATAAAAAAACAGTATTGTTTTAATAAATTATGTACATAGATCAAATAACAATATTGCTTTAGTATTAGATGAGTGAATAAATTTGTACATTTGCATTTATTTACATTATTTGCAATGTGTTTGCTGAAACACACCTTGCACAATTAACTGTCTGGTATGTAATAACAATTTAAAAGGGCTATTACTGAAACACTTATAGATAATATACGACTAAAAATGTGAAACACACATGACCCACACACGTCAGGTCCTTTTTGGTGTAATGTGTCCATGTGAACATTTTTGTTTAGGCTTCATTTGCAGCAGTAGAAAGAAGCAGAGCAATTATGCCTGAAACTTGATTTATGATAAAGAAATCCTGTTAGTTCAGTGTGTGTTTTTCTTCATCCTTTTTGTCTTCTTACTTTTTCTGTATTTATCCTGAACAGCACGTTAAATAGAAAATGTAAGTAAAAATATGCAATAATACATGTTAATGTTAACATATTTACACATTTTTATTTTCTTGTCAACTTTATTAACTTGTTAGTTGAAATGTCAGTTGCATGAGTTACATATCTGTAAAAAAAAGAAGAGACAAGGAATGTGTGAAAAGACAGAGAATATGAAAGCTTCTTTAGGAGACCTTAAACAAACTGACTAAAGTGGTCCTGTTTTCTGATCAAGCACAGAGAGGAGAACATTTAGCACTGCTGGAGACACTTTAAACAGTCACAGTGGAATTAGCCTCTTACTGGGAATTTAACGGCTTTTGTACTGGGCCATGTACCCAACAAAGTTACACTAAAATAAAGCAGCCAATAAAGAGCAACTTTCAAATGCACTTCAGATATTATCCTCCAGCCACAATCACTTTGTTGCCATTGCAGGTGTACAGAGATGTTCTGTACAGTGTGTAAACCAATAAGCACGACGCTCTGCGCAGTTGTCTCAACCCGGCACAAAGACATAAACTCACACAACCCGAGGTACCAGATGCACTGCTGTGTCTCTCAGGAGAAGCAGTGGATAATGAATGGGCCCCTCACAAATTCCAGAAAAGTGTTGCATGTGACTACAAGGAAAATATGTTTCCACTAAGGAAAAGCGGTGACCTTATTCCTTCGCCGTACTTATGCAAAGTTTGTGCGCATCTCCAGGTTTGGCTCAGCAAGGATGAGCTTAAATTTAGACCCCATGATGTCAACACAAACACAGAATAGAAAGTTCTTTTCTAATTAGATATCCCCATCCCATTCCCCCTTTTTTCCTAAAGTTCATTTCAATTAGTCCCACCTCGGCCCCACTTTCAGGTCTCAGCGATTTGTCAGTGCCTCAACTTCTACGCGGTACATTGTGGTCACAATGCAGCGTAGTGTGAATGCGTGTGTGTGTGTGTTTTGTTTGTTTTGTTTTTGCAAGCATGCTACTGTTTATTTATGTGTGTGACCTTGACAAAAAGTGACTCCTGTGCCCTTGACATTTACTTGTTGTTGTTATGATGAATTGCACAGGTTATTTACTAGTTCACAAGAGAGACTGCAGTTTCAGGCCCCAAAACTCATGCAGGATGCAGAGACATTCTTAAAAATAACCACTTTGGAACATTTGTCATGCCAGTTCTTTTCAATTAATGTTATGAAAAAAGTTTATAAAGTAAAAAAAAAAAAAAAAAGGTGTTCCACTAATACAAATCCTTTTGACTCAAAACACTTTACAAAACCTATTTGCATGAAAAATAAAATCAAATTAAGTGAGGTCATTTTTATTTGAATAGTGTTATTTTTCATTATTTGTATAACTTAGGATTGTTAAACTGAGTTCAATCTGTAACAGATGATTTTAAATCTAAACATGTAAAATCTCAAAGATGTAACAAATGTCATCTAGAAGATGTGCTGTACTCACCTGGTTGATATCTGTGCCAGTGATAGATGGCCCATGTGTCCAATGTTAGATGCTGAAAGCATTTCGTCTCTCTCCATTTCTTGACACCCTCACGTAAGCTGATCAATCAGCTGTAATGAAACCCATCAGGTCACCTTTAGAATTTATTATTTTTGTGTATGTAAACTGAAACCTTCCCTTGATGGTATGAAAGCTAAATTTAGGCTACCTTTATGCTAACATATCTTCATACCCTTGAAAAAAGGAAGATATATAAATTATGCTGAGATGCTGGGAACATATACATCTGCACCTGCTTGCCGCTGAAATTTAACAGTATTTTCTACTTGGTTGTGAGTTTGCAGGATTTAATAAATGTATCACAGAATCTAAAATATTTCAATATGAACCCAGTTTTGTTGCTCAAAGCAGACTGGTGTGTTTTCTTCCATGTTTCTGTCACTTGCTGAGGTTTGAGGTACTTAGCGTCACTTGTTTGCACACAATCTGGCTGTGATTATTGCCCGCTTCAGGCTTCACACACACTGATGCACCTACTCACAAATGCTGCTTCATTTGCATTTTTCAAGATCGTTGAAAGTGTTCATCTAGACATGTTAAGATGAGTAATCATAAGTACAACTTGTGTTGCAGATGATGTAAATATCAGGTGGATGTAAGGGGTAAATTGACTTTGAAAGTCCGACAAAGACGCAAAAGTTCTCATGAATTTATTTTGATGTGCTTTAGGGAGTTTCAGGCACTCAGTTTTCCACGGCAGTTTTTTTTTTTCCTTTAGTTTTGATATCAAATCTTTTTAATTTAACTTCAGGCCAGGCTATACTTCATTTTCTGCAGTCGGCACACAAAAAAACCTTATTCAAGTGAGAAAAAAAATAAACATTAGCTACTTGTTAGTTTATTTATTTATTTATGTTTTGTCGTTGTCATTTTTTTTCTTGCTGAACACAGCTGCTTGGACCCTACCATGCAGAAAGGTCCAATATGGCTCAGCCTGTAAATCGGAGTCTAGGGGCCAGAGACAAAAAAACAAGGGAGAACCACCAGGCGAAATTTAGCGCACGATGGCTCCCAACGGACATCATTTGGGGACCGGAGATCTTTTTTTTCCCCCTCACTCTCTCATTTATTTTTCCTGCATGGTGAGCAACTTGAAAAGCACAGCCCCAACATTGCTGCTGACACAACCACTCAGGGACGGCTGTAACAGCTCTCTTAGCGTGGCACCTGTTATTGAGCTATCAGAGAAGGAGGGAATGAGGAAAAAGAGAATCGAGGAGGAAAGGAGAACAAGGGAGGGAGAAAGAAGACAGAGAATAAGGCAAGAAAGAGTGAATCACAATAGTAAAGTCAGAATTAGTATCTAATAATTCACAGCATGGCTTCCTTTCCTCGCAAAGATTATATATTTGCTCATTGTATGCACTTAATTTTTATACTTTTTAAGTAATTTGAATATAATTAGATTCTTACCAGGTTACTTCAGAAACAAGGCATGTTTTTGCAGAGTGATAAGACCTTAGTTCCTTGTGTTTGGTTCCGCTGATTTCTTCAATTGTTTCCTTTCTTTTTCAATAAATGTAGAGTTATTTTACAAACCAGTTTCTATGCAGCCCATTTTCATTTGTCTTCATCCTCTGAATACAATTGGCTTTTGATTTGAAGTGATTCATAATACTTTCAACAAACTGGTAATGATCTTAAACTGTCCTCTCATCCCCAGTCTTACAAAGATAAATGACCCGAGTATAGTAAAAGGGGAGATATTAATAAGAAATGACTATGTTTTTCTATTCTCCGTAAATTTTCTTTGACTTGATTCCTAGACATAAGGGCAGGAATATTAAAGATGTTTTTCTTACAGACTACTGTAACTGAGCTGGTTGTGGAAACAAATACCCCTAATACAAGAAAACAAAGGAGAAAAGGAAAAACAGTGCAGCCTTTTTTCTTCTCTCAGCTAATCATCGGAGGTACACAGCAAGCTGCTGTCCATTCAAGCAAGGCAACTGAATTCCTCTGCAGAGCAATCAAAATGGATTAAACCGACCACGCTCCAGCTGCCTCCACGCAAATCAGATATGCCTGTGATGATGATAATCAATTCATAATAAAATAACACAACATAAATCTGATAGTGTTGTTCCAACAATTTTAATAACATAGATTTAAATATTGCCATGTGCACTGGAGTGATTTACCGGTGAAAAAGTGCCATCAAGCTTATATACAACCTGTTTCTGGTGGCCCGCCAATAATACCATTAACTGCATTGTTCAGACTCATTATGCGATGAGAAACACAATAATAATCACAGGACTACAAACACACAGCTTCTCCTATTGAACTAATCAGCTCCCCCCCCCCCCACCTCCTTATTAAGCTCTCTTCCTTACCGTCTCCGGCCAGCTCAATTTCATCATAAATCCTGCGAGAGGCTGCTGTGTAAATCCCTAGAGTTGAATTAGTATTGTAATTTCTGGTATCCTCGCATGCTTCACTAACACAGACCTTGAAGTTATTAATCTGAGGTGACAGGTGTCACAGAAACAATATGCTGAATAGTTCGATACTGGGTTAACCCCACTCTGTGCCAAAGCATTCGGTGTTTTCCAAATTACAAAGTATGGATTAAAGCCAAGTTTTAGTAAGAATAAAAAAAAATAAAAAATAAAAATCTTATTTTTATTACATAAGTTTATAGCAAAGTTCCAGTAAAGTTGGGAGAACTGTGTAAAATGTGACTATATACACTATTTATTTACTTGACAATCTATACAGTTCAGACCGATATGTTTCATACAAGTTTTGTTTCTATATTTAACATACAAAGAAGGGGTGATAAATATCCCACAATGAAACTGAAAATTGTTTCTTTTTCTCTTTTATTTTCAATGTGACAGTGTTACAGTTAAAAAAATGAAACTGGGTCAAGAAAGACAAAGAAACAAAGTGGATATTTGTAGTTTGTTCTGATTTTACTGAGTAAAGGTAAGGCCTTCAGCACATAAGGACTCCACAACATAAGCAAAAAGGGAATTTGTCTTTATGGGATCTTAGAATACTTTTCTGGCATGGATCAAGAACTTTGTATATTCTCTCTTCTAGACCTCATTTAGCATGTGTTTCTACCTAAGAATTGCATTTTTAAATTGTAGCGCTTTATTAGCAAGGTGTCAGTAAATTTGGATTCTGGTTGTAGTGTACAGGAGCCTGTAGCAGCAGTGGTATGATATGTGGGCCTGTGCAAGGCCATCAAAGACTTTAGAGCTACAAAGGCCATTTTTAAAAATAATTCCCAAGCTTTGTCATCGAGCAGCTGAAATTACCAATCCACAATCTTCACGCCAACAAGTACAGTGGCATTAGAGGCATGTACTACGTGCTTTCTGGAAAAGGACTAAAGTCTGTGAAGCAGCACACACAAGGTGAGATATTTTTATATAAAACATTTACTCAAGCAACAACAAGATTGCCACACTGAGTTCATCTGCCATTGCTCTTTTGAAAATAATTATACAGGAAGGCAATGCTGATGTCGATGCTACTCTACACATCCTGTTGTCCCTGTATATGTTTTGTGAAGTCACAGCTCTGCAGGATAACACTGTCTCCACTTTAGATTTATGAATGGCCTGAGGGAGCTCAGAGGCAGATAGTGTCCACAGGTTTATAACTAAATTGTTTTTGTTTTTTTTTGTAAGATGTTTCAATCTGATGTAAAGGGCGATTTAAGTCTTGGTTTTTTTAACTGAATATTGCAAAACTGACTATTTTTTAAAGCCGAATGGATGTAAAAGCATTATTCTAAACGTTACACCCCTCCTAACATTTTGTAAAAATAGGTTCATATGAAGTTTAAAATAATGATGGACAGTCCCTAAATAATTTGAATGTTATAATTTAATTACATGTACCCCAGGTGATAATTTAACTCAAATGTACACTAGAATTTAGTAAAGAATTACTGTCTTTTTCAATATTTCCAGTTTCTAATTAGGGGTTGTTAAGTACCATGCTATGCAATATGAAGTGATTATTTCCTTTTTGGAGTAGGCAAACTTTCAAAACATACTTATGGCCCTCTGACAAACATGACAGAAGAAACAGTTTGTTTGTCTTTGTTTAAGCCCTAGCTCCTTTACTAATACAGCCTTTAAAGTGATCAAAAAGGGCTGGTGATATTTGATGTTGTTTGTGAAGAGACGGTGGAAGGCAAAGGAGGTGTCATCTCGTGATATACAGCTTGAGTCCTCTGTCACACAGCACAGTGTCTGTTGGGAAATAATCTGACATCTTGCGTTTGACATATCCAAGTGAGGAATAGGGAAGAACGGAGAAAAAGGGAGGAGGTAGAAGACAGAGCGATGGGACAAAAAGGGGAGTTGAGGGAGTGGAAAGAAAGAGCTAGAGAGAACACAATCAATTCACCAACCCAATCTCCATCATGTCATTGCCTGTCAGCATAGATTTAAGAATAAAGCTTTTGAGAGAACTACCAGAGCTATAGTCTGATCACTGTCCTGCCAGTGTTGGCCCAGATGCCGCTGACATGCATCACACCATTCCTAAAAACACAATTGACACTTTTGTGACTGAATTACTGAGAACTACTCAGACCCAGGAAAGCTCAACAAGATCACAATTGAGAATACAACCCAAATCTGAATGGAATCTTATGCTGTACAATTATTGTTGTGTGCAGTGGTGGCAAACTAATAAACTACAGCAAATAAAAAATAAAAAAAAACTCCTGATAAATAAAGTTCTTCTCAGAAAAGGGTTCATGGAGGCCACACAGGGGTAAGAAACGTAACTCATTTACAGAGGCCTTAGTCCTCGATGTGGCTGAGGGTTCGAGTCCCAGCCTGATGGCCTTTGTTACAGGTCTTCCCCATCCCTCATGACCCTCTCTCCTGTCTGACAGCTGTCAAATAAAGGCCTCTAGAGCCAACAGAACTTTAAAAATGATAAAAAAGAAAGAATGGAAACTTGAAAACAGTAAATATTTAATACACAATAAAGATAACATAAAGGCACAATAGGACAGAGTCACTAATTATTTTCTGTTTATCTATGTTATCTATGTAGTAATACATCCATCCATAACACTCAAGGATCCATTTTTATTACATAAAATAATATGATTCTAAAACTTAAGTATTTCACTTAAAATGTTACTTTTTGACAAGAGAGATGACAGGCTTTGGACCAAGAAACATAGCCAACAATGTTCTAAGAAGAGTATTTTCACTATAAATACAATATTTACCAGCTAAAAATTCAAAATTGCACTTTTTCTGTTTCTAGCAGCGTTTACTCTTTTGCACACTACAGATTGCACATAAAATGTTAACCCTTTCCCCTGTACTATCAATGCAGAATGAAAACTGGAGGAACATATGGACAAAATCATTTATAAAGACAGACAGCAAGAAAGAGATTGTGACAAAGTGAATAAATCGAGTCATTAAGCATGTATTTGTGGGACCTGGCTCCCATATGACAGCGAGGGGTGGCAAGAAGCTTCTGCCTTTTTACCATCAGCAGACAAACAGATTGGCTCAATTGCCTTTTCTCCTCTGGGCAACTCTTACATTCTGCTTTCTAAGGGACACTTAGGATTTTCTTCTCCCTCAGGCTTCTGCATAGACAACTGCTTGTGCTTTGTTTCAAATTCCAGCACAACCTTAATGACTCAAGACCTCTGCTGAAAACAAGTCTCAAATGCAAGCTAATCCCAACATGTTTAGACAGGAAATACTGTAACTATGACTAAAATGTATCCATTTATATATTTTTACTGTTTGAAATGTTCAGACAGTTGAATGAGTTGATATATAGTTTAAATAAAAGAAAACCTATTTGGGGAACAACTCACCATTTGGTGTCCACTTTTGGAGGAGAGATGAATTTGCAACTTTTAAAACAGGATTCTTTACTTAGACTGTAAGAAAAGACAGAATCTTCTCTCCATTCTCAAAAGTGGAGAGAAGTGGGGGAACTAAACCTTTCCTATTTTAAGTCAGCTAGAATGTTATTTTCTCATCAAAGACATGTGGGTTGTTGCTTCGATTTTTTCATGCATGTTTGAAGAATCACTGAATCTCCTATGCAGCCATTCGGAATCACCTAAATATTTGCTCTGACAAAGCACCGCCATTTCCCACAAAGCTCCACCTTGGAGCTGCAATCTCCAGCCAAGCTTCTGCCCTGCTCTGCCCCTCTCCCACACAGCTGTTCTAGACTAGCACCAGCCACAATTAGCAAACATCTATCATGCACATCTGCTTATTTTGTAGGTGTGCAAGCACCGCTCAGTTCAAACGGTTGTAAACGGAAACATGGAAAGGCATTGTTGTGTTGAAGGCAGTGTCGGAAAGAGCAGAGCTTCTTAAAGAGACGGATGTTAAGATGCAAATTGAGAAGTCAAATTTCTTTTAAGTTATGGTTGATATATGCAGCATTTTTATAACAGCTGAAGGTAACAGCTACTTGATTGAACTATAAAATGAAAATACATAATACCTCCCTTTAAACACTTATTTTTTTACAGAACACTGTTTGTGCCATTTAGGTCTGTATTCAGATATATCTGCATTAAATGTGTTTTGCACAATTTGTTATGAGAAGCTTGCAAAAAATATCCATAACATTTAACACAAGTTATGCTATCCAAGCGCAATTCTCCCAAAAACAAAGGAAATATAGAAAAAAATAAAGAAACAAAATAAGTGTCTAAAAGTCAATCAGTTTCTTGATATTTAGCAAACTAAACAATTTTGGTAATCCTCAGAGGCAAAATATAGGAAAAGTTTAGCTTTACTTAATGTTACACTTTAAGAAAAATATGGTTTGTCTCACTATTGGTTTAGGCTGCATATCAAATGGCTTAAGGGACAGAGAGGATGAAATTAAACATACACAAATCTTGGCCTTGTAATCATGTTCCAGGACATAATGAAATGTTTTAAGTAGTAATATCTGCCTATAGGGTGGAACAAATTTTTCTTTGGTGAGTGGAAAGTAGATGTTCCTCTATGTGGCAGAGAGAGGAAAATCTACCTCTGATCTCAAACCGATCTTTCAACATGAGAATTTTTTTTTTCAAATATACACTACCAAGTTTCATAGATGATATTGAAATTAAATACCCATTTCCTCTCACAATATTTGTCTTAGGCATGCGGGCTGTTATTTTCACTCAACTGCCTTTACTTTCGCATATGCAAACCTCTACTACCCACTCGCTCTCTCTTGTCTTTTGATTTTAGCATGGAGGCCGATCGTTACATGAGTGATGGTACCCATCAGTGTAGTGCATGTGCTGTAAAACTGTCAGCTGCTGACAGATTGACTGACACCGTCAAACCTTCGATTACCAGCACAAAGCAGGCTGGGTCGGAGGAAAAACTTGGTATAGTGAAAGAGATGAACCGAGTAAGAAAAGGAAACACAAGTGCGTTGAGATGGTTATGTTTTATTTTTGCTTCCTTCTGTGATCACAGATCAAATCTGGCACTAAACTTAAACCATAAAACAAACATTGTTGGTTTTTAAAGAGAGCGCAATGAAAGAGATAAAAAGAATATTGATATAAAGACAGGGAGCATTCCCTGTGTAATTTCTAGCAGCTGTTGATTCAAAGGAAAAAACTTTATTTGGTCCAGATGGTCTCAGTCAGTCGCAGAATGAGAAAGCTGACTTCATTGGCTCCAGCCATGTGTTTTTCCTCCTGACAGAAATTAAACTGGTCGTTCGTTTGTCACAGCTCACTACGCAGCTTAAAATGTAGCAATGAACGTTCCTTGGTGATAATGCACCATAATTACTCAAACGCCTGTTCTTTATCTGCAGCACAGGAAGGGCATAGGGAACGCTTTCCTCACGTGGGATTTTAAAACCTTAAAAGTCCGTGTGATCTTCAGAAAAATATCCGAGACAGTGACAAGTATTGTTCTCTTTGAGGTGGCAGAAATCCGTAAGCCTGTCACTTTCTCACTCGGGACTTTACAAGAATAAAGTAAGGGTTAACAGGCTCTTTCTCATGACGATTTTAAGGTCTGTTGTGCAATATAAGTACTGTAAAAAACTCTTTACCTTCAATTATAACATGGCATACAAATTATTGATAGGTGATACATGAATTTATTTTAGCAGTGTGATGATATTGATTTCCTCTTGGTCCCTTTGTAAATGAACCTTACTGCACATTGCAAAGAGAGAGCCTGACCCCTCACGAAACAGGTGAAAAATCTCTTTACTGTGTAGGTGTGGAAAGCTTAACGGTGGCCTCTTATAGTCAGTTCAACAAAAAAATCTGTCATTTATCGGAAATAAAAATAAGATCTTCTCAGCAGCTAAGGAGGTGAAAGACAGTGGCTTAAAAGAAGCTGAGTCACAGCAGCTGAAACCGACAAAGTTGAAAAAAAAAATATCCACCGGCAGACTTTTAAAGTCTATGCTGCACATCCAAAGGTGCTCATGAATAGGGCGGAAAGAGACAGGCATGTATAACTGATGTCCGGATGTGACCTGCGATGCTTTGACGCAAATTTCCACTACATCTCTTTCCTGTCGCTGCTTGGTGAATCATGAAAAGCTATGTTTGAATATGAATGCCCCAAACTGGGCTAGAAGTTCAGTCTGGTCATGCTTCTTTGTGACAGAAATGACAGAGACCTGCTTTATAGCTAAGTTTCACTCCAAAATTCTTGAATCTTTTGAACTCCGCATCAACTTACCTCCCACTCTTTGTTAGAATAGAGACCGATGATTCATTTAGCCATTTCAGATGCCTGTAGTTCAAAAGCTGCCAAGAAAAAGATTTGGTTTCTAACCAGAAGGTTAATGTTACTTCAAAGAAAATCACATTCATGCTTTCCTACGACATCAATTATTATTATTTTTTTTTTGTTTTGAAAAAGTCAAAAATTTGGCATATGTGTCATAGTCTTCACTCTTGATTGGGGCGACTGTGGCTCTTTGGTAGAGTAGTCGTCTTGCGATCGGAAGGTTGTAGGTTCGATTCCAGCTTCCTCCTGCCACATGTCGATGTGCCTCTGGGCAAGGCACTTAACCCCAAATTGCCTACCGATCTGCGTATCGGTGTATAAATGTGTGTGTGTTTGTGAGCGCTTTGAGTGGTCAAAAATGACTGGAAAAGCGCTATATAAGTTCAGTCCATTTACCATTTGATCAAAAAAAGAATGCTATTGTTGTGTTTATGCTTATTATTTTGGCCAACATGAAGTAGCAAAAAACGGTAAAGAAGTAGGATATGTGGTTTTAAAAACCTCTGGTTTCAATTGCATGCACATTCAAACTATTAGAAAATTATCAACACCATGTGTCATTTCCCTTCCACTACACAACTTAACAAAATTTTACATTTACTTTTTTGGTTGTAATCTGAAAAGATTTGAAGAGGTTCAATGATAGTTTACATGCTTGTGTGTAGACACAAATATGTATTTAAATACATACATACATCAACTAAAAAAAAAGGACATGACCGATGGTAATTTTTCAACTCAACTCTTCAGTAGGTGTAGTGCAGCCCCAGATTGTGAAACACTGGTGTCAGCCACATTGTACCCTATTCTAAAAACACAGGATGTGATTGGTTAATTCTTTCTTTCCACTTGTCTATCTTTAGCACTGACTTACCCTGATGATCTACGGATCACTTGCTAGAATAATGCTCAAAACATCCTCCAAGATAAGACCTGATTGTTGCATAAGTCATGTCTAATATTAAAAGGGGAATTTCCATGAAAAGTTCTTTATGACAAGCTCTTATAATCTCTTCCGGTTCATAACTTATGTTCGATTAGATTGTATAGTTAGAATTTACATTTCTGTTAAAGAAATTACTATTGGACACCAAAATAAGAACACTTTTAATCTAAACCATGGTGCATGGTTTATTCCTTTTATAACAGGAACAGTTGCATATATGTTGACAGAAATGAAAACATGTACATGTATCTTTTGTTTAGGTATACACCTTTTTGGCCCCAAATGTGTTGCTTGTTTTATCTATTTTGAAACATAAACACCCAAGGCAAAGCAGTTCTTAAAACTCTTTATTTATAAGTTAAATACAATATGCTATCTTTCTCTTATCCACTCCTTTGCTCGAGTATTAGAAAATTTAACTGAATCAGTGAAAAGAAAAACCATGTTAAAGGCTACTGACATGAACATGCATTTGCATCTCAGGAAATGTGTCAGTAAAAAGGGACAGTCCCCAGACCCCAAGCTTTGGAACATTTTAACCTTATTTCTTTACTGATGCTGTACAATAACAATTGAATAACCGTTGAAGAAAAATTTGACTTTTTTATTTTAAGTTTGAAACTCTAAGCCTCGGCAGTTTTTTTTTTTTTTAATCTTTGCTATTTTCCATCATGTTACTCAATGTTATATTATCTGTTTCCCTTTTCCAGTTTCATTGCATTAAATTTCCAACAGTTGTGATCTGTTTTTCCATCTTTCACAGATCAAGAGTTCACAAGCTCTTTAGATGAAAAATGATCTGCACAAGATGAAGCATCAGCAAAAAATACATGACACATTGCCAACGTGCTCTTGCTCCTGTTGTCGGTATTAATAATTCAGCTACTAGGTCATAACTTTATTTTTAATGTATAATTGAGGCCGCCAATGATGACTGTTCTTCAGCCATTTATACTGTGAGTGATTTTTAAACAATAAGCAGCAAAGCCATTAAGCTTTTAACATCAACTGTTTTTCCCACTCTAGAAGATGGAGGAGTGGGAAGTCTAGGTGGCTTGTGGCCTGTGAACTGTTTCAGTTCTGTGCCTTCTGTATATTGATGTGAGCAGTGGGCTGCTTTGGGGTGAACAAGTCTTTGTAGTTGTTGCTATTGTAAACATGGAAATGTTAAAATGATATTTGTGGGGAAGCTGCGGTAAGCAAAGGAAGAAGTGTAGACTCCACATTAAAAAAAAAAAAGTGTGGTTTGAAAAGGAAGAGGGTCTCAGCTGAGGTGTAATTTTAGTTCATGGATTCCTGAATACATCTGAGGCATGGCAGAGCTTTTCAGTTTACTTGGGTGCTTATTATTTGTTTATTTTTAAAGTTTGGTGGATTAAAATACACTGTCTGTGAATGTAAATCTTTAGTTCTCTGAGCTTTGCTCAAAACAACTTTAAAGGATATCCTCAATCACACTAACATTTCTTTTTTTTTCTGCCACTTAATAACACACATGGACACAAAAGCAATAAATGGCTGGCCAAAGTGAGAGTTCATTTAATAAAGTAACTGAAGATGACTGTATTTATGAATACAAAGTTTATTTATTTATGAATACACAAACTAAAAACTGAAGTATAGATATTTTTTAATAAGTGCATTTCTGAACATTTTATTTTATCAATGTTTTGTTGTATTACTCCATTGATCGTCAGAATAATCTATAGATCACTCGATTACTTGTTTACAACAGTCCTACTGTCAAAACAATGATTCATGTTTTTACATAAAATTCTGACACTCCTATCATAATGTCACTGTTACAATTGACACTCATTTATCCCGTCACCTGATATGATTTGACTAATTGTAGTTCCAGTTTTCTGTTAGCATTTGACAGTAGTGTTGTCTGGATTGGACTTCTTAAGCTGTTGTCTTTCTACATAAAAGTCCAAAGAGTTATGCATTCAGAGACGGTATGTATTCTGAATGTCTTTCATTGTAGCATTTTTCTAATGTCTCACACCAGATTGTCTGTTTTCTTCTTACCTATGTCTTCAGCAAAGCATTTCCATCCATATTTTACTGGATAATTTGCTTTTTTCTTATTGTGAACTGTAAACCCAAGAGATGGTTCTGCCTGAAAATCCGAGGAGCTCAGCTGTTTCTAAAATATTCACACCAGCTCGTCTGGAAGAAACAACCACGTTAGATTGAAAATCACTCAAACGCCCATTTTTTTTATTGTGATACTTGGCTTACATGTCAGTAAGTGATCTTCCCCACCATGATGCCTAAATGCATGGAGTTGTGGTCATGTGGTTGGTTGATTCATTAATAGTGTTAAATGAGGAATTGAACAGGTATACCTAATCAAATATCTGCTGGACGTACAGTTTTTCCTTCATATTCTACTTTTTTTTTTCCACAAAGAAAATTGTACTAACTTATTATTAAAAACAGGAAGAAAAAAAGCTACTTCTTCAATCACACAGAAAAGCTGGTCAGAATGTTGAAGTTTACAAATAGTTCAAGACTGAAATTACATATTTGTTTCTGTAAACTTTTTTTTAAATATTTGACGTATCAGATAATCAAATTTAGACAGTAGTAACAGCAACGATTTCCCCTGAAAAAAGGACCTAAGAAGTGTTTCTCTTTAACTCTACTCAACACCCTTCGTAACTGTACTAAAAATATTCATAAATTGATGTTATGTGAAGTGTGACTAACTAATATACTAAAGGGAGTTCATCAAACTTTGCAGAAAATTAAGTTCAAGAACTTAAAATAGGGATTAAAAGATATGATAGACAGCAGTGCTATTTATGTCTCTTTGTTGCATTAACGCCAGTTACTTATCAGTGTACTCTAAGAATATACTAAGTAGAATTTACTTTCTTTTGTTTCTTACAGTACTGTATCATCCTGTTTATAAATGTTGATTTAGTCATCTATATGAACTCATCAAATCACCAAATAAATGGCTTTATCAATTTTGGTATTTTATTTATAATTTTACTGTTATTTTTTTCATGTGGAATGATAAGAGATACAAGAACTAAATTAATTGTGGATTTTGAAAAGTTAAAAAGGGATAAGGATATACCCTAAGGCTTTAAAATACACACACATTTTCCTAAATAGTTTTTTTTTTTCAAAACTCTATTTCTCAAAAATGGTGTCCAGCATGTTTTAGATGTTCCCCTTTCACCACTCCTTAACTAAGTAAATGGTTCATCATTAGATCTTTGAAGATCCTGACAGAGGAGATAATTAATTCACTAATTAATCTGTGTTGCAAGTTCAACCGTGCTTAGGGACAGTTAAACTTAACAGGGAATTTACCTGAGACACTGTATTGGCACCACTGAGATCTTCAACAAGTCTCTGGAACTGTGTGTGATTACATCCTGCTTCAAGTGCTCTACCACCATCCTGGTTCGCAAGAGATATTCAGCTTCAGGATTGAACACTGAGCCACCTTGATATCTGTTGTCATAAAGATCTTTGAACTGGTATTCGGGTGGAGCAGGGGAAAAACATGACACATGTATGGAGGCCTTGGTCCTCCACACGGCCGTCACAGGTTCAAGACCCAGCTCAGTGATCTATGCTGAATGTGTTCCCTCTCTCTCACAGTCTGCTTTCCTGTCTGACCACTCTCAAATAAAGGCCACTAGAGATGATAAAACCTTTTATTTATTATTTTAAACACCTGTTACTGAAGCATTTAAAGGTAGCAAGTGAGACTCACCATCTTCTCCTCCACAAGAACCAACAGCACCCCTGGTGGGTGTTCTCTCCCCACTCCACTTCTCTCTTTATACAAATAATCTCACCAGACCAGATTATGAAACTCCCACAGTTTGTAGATGACATTGATCTGATTCCAGGACAATAATAATCTGCATACAGACAGGAAGTGAATTGACTTGTCGACTGGTGTGGACAGGAAGTTTTGACCACACCAGGAAATTAATAGAACTTAACCCTCTCAAGACCATGGACATGAAGGTCAACTTCCTGTGAACACCCTCCATGCCACCGCCCCTCACCATCCTCAACAACATATTGTCTACTGTAGATCATTTTTGATTCCAAGGATCCACTCTTCCTAGGGAGCTCAGATGGTCCACACACATACACAACCACAGTAGAGACTGCTACTAATCTTCTACACTTCCATACTCTGACATGTGACTGACCATCACGTGGCTCAGCCACAAAGCAAGACAGGTCCAAACTGAAACCAGAGAGGCCTGATCTTTCCTACATCTGTACAGACATAAGGTCAGGAAAGGGGCACCTAAAATATCTGCAGACCCATCTTCCACAGAAACTGTTCCTCAAAACTTTTATGGGATATTTTATCATGTTCAAACTCTCTGTCCAACATATACTGGTTTATTGTGTTTTTATACTGGTTTATTGTGGGGTTTTTTTAAATGCTGACAAAAAGGCTAAAACTGGATAATTATAAAATCCAAAAAGCAAAAACAAGACATGGTCCAGTGAATCTCTCCTATTTATTAATCTTTTGTTTGACACTGATGTTATTACTTTGTCTTTTGGGCTAAATTCTGAAGACATTAACACTGCAAATTCCTTTATATATTTTTATAGTCCTGCAACATACAGGAGTGTGTGTTTGGGAATAATCTATGCTGTATCCTGTATTCGCTTGGTTTGTTCCTAAGATCAAGGTGGCTGGTTTAATTGAGCCTGTACTGGACCTGGGCCTAGGAGAACAGGCAGATGAGCATTGATAAACTATGAAATGGTTCCAATAAAACCAATCAATGAGGCTTTGTGAGCAGCTCCCACAGGGTTTTGATTTCTTTCTCAAACAACAATCCAGGATTTCTGTTCTTCAAAGGCAAACCCCGTTTTCTCCATTATTGTTGTTCCTTTCCCCATGTTTGAGTGATGTCACCCAGGTCGATTGCATCCATGTCCATAAAGGCTCTCCCACACTTGAGTCACCCGGGAGACAGCTTCTGTCAGTCCGTGCAGTGGTAACAACAACCAATAAAGGTCAATCTCCCATGGTAATGGCCAATTGGGTTTGTTCCCATTATTGGTCCTCTGAGTTGTGGTCAACAGATGGAGGGCTGGCATCACTGCACCAAGTTGCTTACCAGCCTTCAGAAAACAGAGCTCTGTATCTAGGCATAGCTGTGTGGTTGTATTCTGTCTCTCTCCTGGTGTGCTTTGGCCTGTACATTACTTCATCATATGCAGCTTCTGTTTAAGCAGAACAATCGCAGTGAAGTCATAGGAGTTTTGCTACTGAGGGCTAAGCGTCTAACCATTTCATCTAATTGCCTCATTAATGATTCACTGGTGTTAGGCTGCTCTAGCACTTCGCTGTGGGGAGCAAATTGTTCTGATTGGTTTGCCTCTGTCAATTATTGATGAAGCAGAGAGCTGAAGTGCTAACACCTGGCTTTGGAGGTCCAAATGGCCCTGCAGTTCTATCACACTGTTATCACACAGTCTGAGAGAGCATTCTGTCTTGAAAGGCTTGAGACCTGCCGATTGTTGTTCTCAGTCAGTGGTTGGAGAAAGCCCCATGTGAACAGCTAATATCTTGTCAGTTGAGAAGATATTAAATGACGGAACCAAGCTGGAAAAAACACAGTAACTGTTAGTTGGAACCATAAAAACCCAAAGGCTGCGGTGACACAACAACAAAATCTATTTGGATAACTTAAAGGTTAGGTTACTTTATTCATACAGAAAGGTAGATTTGTTTTGCAGGGGTACAAAGCATACATATCTATGCACAAACACTGTAAAATGTAAGAACGCATCAAATAACTATTCACAAATATTAGTGATAGAGGCTCTGTCATAATCAAAACGAAGCAGGACAAATGAGAGGAGAGTAAAACCTGATTTTTTTTTACATAAATAACGTGTTGAAATAATAATTGTACTATTAGGTAAAATTTGTTGAGCTATTGAGAGCATCAGTGTCAAATCAGTTTGTTCATTTCAACAACATTAGTAGGAACAAAGCTGTTTTTAAAGCATCTTGTCCTACATTTAGGGACCAGGGACTCCCTGTAAAGGTGGTGAAAATCTTTTAAAAGAGAAAAGGCCATCTGCTGTACCTGGCTGATGTACAGGGATGTAACTGATTGTTTAGACAACAGCTTAATCTGGTGAAGAGCACTGTTTTCACTCAGTGTTGCTTGACCAAACCATGACACCAAGGGAAAGGATCAAAACTGATTTAATTAAAGAGCGGTAAATCATGGTAATTATGGTTTGATCAAAATTAAATATAATCTATATAGTTATGGCACCTAATCTTATTACTTGTTATAACCTGAGCTACCAGGAGCATGTAGATATCAAATAGGTGGGGTTCTAGGATTGAATCTTGAGGTACCCTGCATGTGTCCACTCCGATGAGAAGTTACCTATTGAACCAAATAAGGTACTGTAGTTTAGATAAGATTCAAACTAGTTATGGACTGTACCAGAGAATCTGATTCTGTTGTGGTCGACAGTGTCAAAAGCTGCACTGAGGTCCAACACTGTGTATGTGGATAAAATTAAACACTTGCACTGGGGCATTCTCAGTACTGTCTCAGAATTGGACTGTCTGAGTACTGGACTAAATGAGATCCAAGCAGTAGTCTTTGCTAAGAAACTATTTGACTGTTGAAACAGTTTTTAGGTAATTTTGCTGATGAATGAAAGGTCAAAAATTGGTCTTTAATTCAGCAGTGGTCACTTGTCCTTTTTTATCAGCCCTCAGACTTTGAGAGAGAAGGTGAGCAGGCAGTGGGACATACAGCAAAGATCTCAAGGTCTGGGATCAAACCAAAGACTACTGCATCATAGATTATCAGCCTCCATATATGAGGCCCACACTCTGCTTCTACACCACCCTATCTAGTCTTTCTTAATGGTGAATGCTGAACACTGACCTCACCTTAGCCAGGTGAGACTCGCAGTGCAACATAAGGTGTTCTGAATAATTTTGTGACATCTTTAATGAGTTACTGATGTGATCTTGAAGTAACTGATTGATCAGTATTTCTTGTGATGGTTTACTACTGCTCCTTTTGTGAAGAATTATTATGTGGTCCGCTGGAGTCTTAAAGACAAGTACATCATCATTCAAAATATTGAAAAAAGTTCATAGAGGAGAGAGAAGACCTTTACCATCTTTTAGTTTGCCATGTGTAGTCAAACACATTGTGTTTCATTTCTTCATTTTACTGGCCTGGAAACAATCAGGCCTGGATGCAGCTCATAAAATTTCACCAAATAATTGGATTCAGTTGAGTCCTAATTTCGCAAGGGGGATAATAAATATTTTCACATGGGGCCAAGTTGGTTTGGATTGTACTATTTCCTTTAATGAACGGTATTACAGAAGACTACTCTGTATTTACTAAGGGTATCTTTAGGTTAAAATTTATTTGATGATCCAAAATGTATGACAAAACAAGCAATAAAAGAAGAAATATGTATCGGGAGGAAATACTTAATCAGAGCATTGTACATGTTTATATATTCATGATTTACAGGAATGAGGGGAAGTGTAATAGTATGCAATGCAGTGTCAATAGTTTCTTTGTTTGTGGTGATTTATAATAGGTGCAGGATGCACCTTTACAGTAGGGTCATGTAATTGGATCTCCAGTAGGCAGTAGCTGAATTCCACTGCAGTCTCTGTGTCTAATGGCCCACCCACAGGCACTACTCCTGGCAACATGAATCATCCTCACACACTGTGTGTTGTTGAACAATCACACTGAACTTTGTATGGTTTCAAACACAAATCTAGTAAAAAACTGTACTTTGGCTTTGTATTTGGATAAACCACAAACAGATTGAATGATATACAGTAGATATAAAGTAGACACGCTGTTCAGGAATTTGCTCGTCTTTCTTTGGCCTTAATTAAAGCTGATTAAGGAGTCACCCCCCATGCTGATACCACTGTCACCCTGAATCTCAGCCAAGCTGGCTCGCAGTGTACACTCACAGGGTGGTCACTCTGTCTTTGTTTTTAAACTGGCACTGGTGACAGCAGAGCCCACGTCTTTCTCAAAATGCAGTGCTTGTGACTCACTGTATGTGTGTGAGCATAGACCCTTGAAGACAAGACTGAATCAAGGCAATTGTCCTGAATATCTCATATTTTGGAGTTCACTCACTGTGTCGCAGTAGATCTTCTGAGTGTGTTTATTTCTGAGCATGCATTACAGCACAACTCTATAGTGTGAATCTCAATTTAATGTGTTTTCCTCTTTCTGTTATAGATAACACAACAAGGATTATGATGGCATCCAAGTGGCTGACCAGTTGCACCAAGAAACCTACAAAGCACAAAGTTAATAATGAAGAACTTCAAAGAAGACCGTCTAGATTCTCTCAAAACCCCCACATTGAAGATCTTGAAAGTGGCATTTTCTCTGAATTCCCTCCTTGATATTTTACCTGCAGCTTTTTGTACAAAACAAGACAAAAGAAAAAAAATAAGAGACTCATAATCATGAGATGATTGAAAACACCAGATAAATACTTTCGAAAGACTATTTTCTTTTGAGTGCGAAGATCAATGATGCATGCTACTGTAAATAAATCATGAAAACAACCTTTTTCCTGAAACAGGCAGCATACTCAATTGTTGTCACCAAATTCATAAACCTTATTACTGTGGAGTGAGTGCTCATGAATTGATTTACCTCACAAAACCTGAATACATTTTATGAGTCAAAAGCCCATGAAATGTTCATTTTAAGTATAATTTTATTGTCTTTGGTATCATTATTTGATATGTAAAAGTATCGCTCTTATTTTTATTTTTTAAGCAACAGCCTAGTCTTCCTATCTAATATCCACATTAATATATGTAAATAGAAATGAGTGAAAGCAGCAGCATGGACAAGACTATAGTTTGCATTCCCCAAATTGGTAAACCATTCAGTATCTCAGTATTTTATAATTAAATTTTTTTTCATTGTATTTGAGTAGATGCATAAAGGGATTAATTATAGGTCTCTAACACCAGGAATACATTTGGTTTTGTCTCTATCTTGTAATGGGGAAAGACAAGGTGAATGGGAAATGCCATCAATCCACTGGCCTGACAAAACCACAATGTTCAGCATTTCATCTATGATTTAATGTTAGTATTGGACATTTTCTCCTTGTATGTAATTTGTGTATTTCCAATGCAATAACTGTGCCCTCCTTCTAAATGCCCATAACTGCTGTAAGCAAAGCTGCTGTCTTATTGGGACACATTTTTCTTTGCACGGTTCCAAACTGTGCTCTACACCTGAGCCTACACATGGGGAAGCAAAATGGAATTCCTGCAATGTGGACATGAGGAGTTATCCTCCGTCTTCCATGAACTTTGATGATAACCAAATGCACTGACAGATGAAACACCTAGCCAATGAACAGATGACCTCAATGATTAGTCCCTCACTGGCGAAGGCAGATAACATTTGCATGGACAACAGAGGAAAGCTATTGTAACTTGTTGGACAGCAATTCTCCGCCACCGTGCATCCTCTCTACCTCTTAAGAAATTCATGTCCTACCAGTGACTCCCTATGTTATCCCCACAGTCCACAATTTTGCTGCATGAAAAAAATGAGAGCCTCATGAAGGAAGTTCAGCACTGATTCCTGTATAGCAATGGAGAAAACATCAAATATTCACTTAAAAACTAATACACTCATTGCTTGTTGCTGTATATATGTACACTAGGATGAGTCTGTGTAGTCTCAGATGCTGTACTCTGCATGTTAACTTGTAGATGGAACATAACAACTACTCATAGTTGAGTACATGCACATAGTCAATCAGTTGACTGACTGAACCAATGTACACTCTTTCTTAATTTTCTATCCCCTTTTTTCTGTTTCTGAAAATGTACAGTAGTGTACGAAAAACAATTTTTTTGTTCCCCCCACACTTACCTGCAGAGCTGATAAATCTAAACACATTAAAGGAAAGCACACCCTCCCTTCTAATGTCAGGCTGAAACTTGGCCATGGCAAGCATGAGGAGGAGAATAGAAAGGGGAGGCAGGCTGGGTTGCTCCAGTTAAGTGGCAGCAAACAAAGTGGCATGCGGCGTCCTGCCAACAACTGTCTATTCATCTTGTGTCAAAAGGATTTGCACATTTCAATGAGTCTACACACTGACAGAGAGGTCCAAGAGGAGAGAGTAAGAGGAAAGGCAGGGCTTTAGAGAAAGGATAGGGAGGAAAAGAACTAAATTTACTTAGACAACGTTGAAGAATTTTAGAGATCCAAACAACTACATGATAATTTTTTTCTGACCTCCTTGGAGAGCTCAACAACCCCTTGACCTCAAATTGTTACACCATAATGTAACTCTCTGGGCTACTATGACCTCACGTCCTGTCTGAGGTTAACTTTCTGTTAATGAGCAGACCCCTTAGCTCAACCAGATGTTCAATCTTGTGGTCAAATACCTGTTACCCTCTGTGATTTTTTATTTAAACCCTGACAGCTGCATTTGCTTAAACTTCTAGAAATAGTGACAGAACTTCCCCAAGTAAAAATAAAAATGACTAAAGGAAATACAGTATAAACTCTTAAGACTCTTGAGATCAAGAGTTTTACTTTTCAGACAGAAAATGATACAGGCATGACTAATTCCTGCACATTAATTCAGAACACACTCTAATACACAGATGTTTTTAAGCAGAAAATTTGGTTAGATGTGACGTTATGTCCTACTGTTGAGACCATGAAGGTACACAGTTTTAGTCAAATTTTGCACATTGAACAACATGAAGTATTTACAGTCAACTCGTAAACAAATTTGGGCTCATGTCTTAGCAGTGATTAGTTAAAGAAGATTTAAAACACAAAAAGGATGAACATGACAGTCAAATAGGAAACAGGTGAGAAGAAACAAGACACTGAGTGAGTCTCTCAGACTCAAACCTTCCATGTTTTTAGACATTAAACAAAGTCCCATTTCTTTTAAGATATACCAGTATGTGACAGGATAAGATGTTTTTTCTAATAGATTTGGATGAAGGCTTCACACTCACATGGAGAATATAGGGTTGGACACCTCCACATGTAGATCTGGGTGCACACAAATACACAGTAAGTATTTCCCTGGTCTTTGGCTTACACAATCTCATATACACATGTTCAAACCATGTTAATCAAAACAGCAAGACTATAAGTAAACAGATCGCCTACATAATGGGATTGTTCAGTGTGTAAACAATAGGCTGTTAGCGTAATCACAGGTCAAAGATATATTACCCAGAGAGCTATGTTGTATGTATATTATCATGATGGATATTGTAGGAGGGAGGAGGGGTGCAAGGGCACTACGATATTGAGCCTTACTGATTCCGATTTACCCCCTATTGGGCCCCATCCGCTGCCTTCTCTCGTCTGCTGCCTTATTCAAGCCTCACTTAATCAGCCTCCCGTTTTTTCTTCATATTCTTTCCCCCTATTTCTTAGAAACTTGGCTCCCCTTTTTCTCAGCCACTGATTTTTTTTATAATACCGGATTTCTGTCTTTATCAACTATACCTTTTATCCTTTCATCTCTTTTCCATCGCCCTCTTTTTCTGGACAGATATAATCGGCTTCAGCAAAGTCATCAATCCCTCTCTTTAGTCAGTGGGGTACGAGGATAAAGAAGCCCCTGCAATCTTGTTTTTTTCTGATTAAGCTAACAGAAGCCTGAGTGATATTGACCTTTTTAAGTTGCTACACCCATGTCTGAAAGATAAACAAGAGCAAGAAGCAGAAAGATGTTTTGTTGTTCCATGCTGATTGAGGAATTATTTTTACGGGCAGCTGCTCTTTCAGCTCAGTGCCGGTTAACTTTTCTCCACTTTACTTGACTACTATTTTCCTCTTATATTTGGGTAAATAAGGCCATACTGTGTGATTATCTCTGAACAGTTTGTGAGTGTGATCACTGGCTAACCTATGTGCACTTTATGTTTCTGTGCAGCTTGAGGTAGACACATTGGGCCAACATATAGAGTACACCTGTAGGCATGAATAATGGAGAAGAACATCACAAATCTAGTCAAGGCTATTTATGCTTCCTGTTCAGTTAGGAATCAGAACATCCAAAGTCCAGGACAGATATAAAACAAAAATGCTCCTTGAAGTTGCAGCTTGAACTGTGAAGTCAAAGTTTGCACATTAGCTCCCAGTATTTAATCTGTTATGGCTGGGGAGAATATATGATTTAGTAAAATTTGTAAGTAATGAATTTTTGTATCTCAATAAACCAGTGGCACGCCTATTACAACATACCTTTGTTGGTGTAGTATATAAAAAATGAAACAGGAAAGAAAATATATTTTAAAAAATATCTGTCATAAATGCTAATTTGAGTTAGCGCCAAAACAAAAAAAAAAAGGAAATCCCAACGCTTTCTGCCTTGCAAATAGAATGTGTTCAACTCAGGTGTAATGTAACTCCTACTTCCAAAACAAACTTAAGACAGCTTATGTCCCACAGTGCATAGGCCTAACCAGTTCAGTGGCAGTTGTTTACGCGACAGCAGTGTAATACTAATCTTGAATAATCCATTTATAACATAATTTGTAACAACATCAGCCACTTAATACTGCTTGGCCACTGGTTTGAGTGAGGTAGTGGGAGTGGAGTCAAAGGTGAAAGGATTACACAGAGCAGCAACCCATGTCAACCGCTTTTGTTTAATCCTGACCAATAGGCTGAAGTAAAACTTCTGATAAATGATTCACATAAACCATCTCTAAACAATGCAGGCACCCCCAACTGTGTGAGCTGTAACTCATTTAGCTGTTTATGGTAAAAAAAAAATTTAAAAAAGGAATTTAAAAAAACAGCTTGATGAGTGATAGATGGTGATGCAGAGATACTATGGGTTAGAGCTGCTTTATTAGACAAGCCACAGCAAAGACAGAGAAGGCCTCCTTATGTCACAGAGCTAATAACTGGAATGAATAATAGACGTTGTAAAGCCCTGACTCCCTCCTTATTCTGCCCCATACATAAGCTTGAGCTCTATGTGGGCAGTGAGCCACCAAGCCCTTCGCAAAAATGAGATGGGCTCCCAAGAAGATTGGGGGTGAAGGTGGGGGTGGAGAGAATCGGATTAACCAAAATGCCTCAATTGTAGGAAATGCTTGGGGCTGACCTTAGTGTAATGCCACTGACAAATGCTGTAAACTAAATCCTTAGTTTCTGATTAGGCAATCATGGAAACCAGAATTAACTGTGGTGAAATTGCTCAAATCTGTACGTATGTTTTTTTATGCAAATGTTTATGAAAGACTTGGGATTTATGCTTAATACCTTTATTGCCACTGGAGAAACAAATAAACAGGAGAGCAATAAATTGCTAGAAGCTGTCAAAAGGTACCATTTCAGTCAGCACAGTTTGACTGTGCAGTCTGGCTTCTGACAGCTTTATTTAGTCTTTAGCACCTGAGCCAGAAAGCAGAGAGCAAATTGTTGGCACAAAAAGTAGCTTAACTAGATTCCAATCTGCCTTCTTTGAGAAACAATTGATGTAGCTAATGCACATGAAAAACAAGGAGCAGGTTTTTGGTCTGTGTTTACTTTACTTGAGGATCAAACACAAAGGGCCAGGAAGAAAGGTAACAGTCTAGATTTAATTTTAATCTTTTCCTGCTATCTGAGCCTGATCAGATGGCATGACTACTGAAATGATGTTTCAGCTTGTCTTCAGGGTGTAAAATACAGATTAAAGGGGCTCAACTGCTTCTTTAATGGAGGCGTGCTGTTCTCCCTGCTGTGATCAGGGTGTAATCCTTCAGTTTTAAAAGAAGTGAAAAGTTTGTGGTGTCCAGAAAGTTACAAATATGTCCCTTCTGGCCCCCCTACAGAGCTGAGAGTGGTAGACAGCAGGGGATAACCATATGTCTTCCAACTGTGTTTCAAAGCTCCCATCGTTTGCTAGCTAAATTATATGATATCATTATATACACCAGGCAAAAAATAGAGAGCTATCGTTATGCATCTCAATGTGCAAAGTAAAACGTAATGTTTTCAAAACTAAGGTTTCTTTAAATAGCAAAGGGACGTAACTTTACTTACTTTATGTTGATCATTTGGAAGGGTCAGCTCATCACTTTGTTTTTACATGCTTTTAAAATACTGTTGCTCGTGAACAATTAAAAGTTTATGATATCCCACCACTACGAGCCCCTTTGCTGTTGCTTGAGGTTAATTTGTGCTCACCCCTCATTTCAATTGTTCTGTGGTAAATGTCCACATTATTTCCCACATGTGCCTGAATGAGGGGTATGATTATCAAAAGGTAGACCTTATGGGTAGCTGTTATATTATCAAAGGGGTTGTAAGCTGCAGTAACAGATTCTGGGGTCTTATTGCTATGGCAATCAGCCCCTTGCCACTTGGCCTTTCCTGACCCCAGTCAGAGATAAGCTTTATGGGAAAGCACATTAACATACTCTGGCAGTCACCTCACTCCTTGATCAAAGGCAGTCCTGTGAAATCAAGTGTTTATGGACCCCTAGTGAGAGGACAGTGCTGCTGATTGCCCATATTAGAGGTTGACTGTAAATGAGCTGGAGATGGACAAAGGACTCGTAGCAGTGGGGAAAACTGAGGACGGGATACTGATGTTCTTGCTAAATGAGCAATAATTTTAATGACCCATGAGCAGGATACTCTTCCCTAAAAATACTGTCATTAGAATCACTAAATGGAAAATGTTTTTTTTGTTTGTTTTTTTAACAAACACTGTGTGTTCAAAAAATTTATTTCATTCATTATTTTAGATAAAAAAACAAAACAAAAGTTTCTCATTAGCTAATATGAAACATGCCTATACAGCCTAATACTGACACTTTGGAGCCAATGCATTATATTGTAAGTTTAAAAGAAATTATTTTATTTTACCATTGTCTTTTTTCTATTAAGATACATTGACGCTAAATGTCCTTTAGATTTGTTTTTAATTATTATTATTTCTTTTTTTACTCTTTATTTTAATACGGGCATTTTACTGTGGCTACTAAAAAGCATAGCATTTAAGAAAATAAAACAATGTTAGCTGCTGTGAGTGCCTGCTTACAGCCTGATCACTTGTGTAAAATCCTCTCAGCGTGTCTACAATGATGGATAGTGATAGCCCTGTGTCTTTGTACACAACAGGGGGGACCTACTGTTGTCACCGGACAGATACAGGGAGTTGCAAAGAGAAAGATGTAACCACAGCTTAATGTCCTTCTCTGGTGCTGTGCATGCTCTTTCCTATTTGCTTTTCCCTTCACGGCACGGTTAACATCGTAAATTAACCTTTCCAAGCCCCCTGTGCTTACAAGCTGGTGCACAATACAAAGGAAAAAATAGATCTTTGTTATGCAATGCGGATGGTGCTGGTCAGAGACACAGCCTGTTACAGTGTTCAGTTATTCCTTTTTTCAGTGATGGGGATAAAACAATATAAGTTGTTCAGTCAAGCATACTTTATGTGCATGTCCTGTGTACTCTGCAAATCCATACGAGGCTGGTTTCTGTTCTCCATCTTGGAAATGTAAATGAAACACGTGAAACAAAATGTACTCTAGGTCCTTCTTTTCTTAGGTCAATCTTGTAAATAAAATGTAAATAACAAACAGCTATGCATGCTAATGTACACGCAATTTGTTCAGGTACTTTTGTAATCCAGACTGCTCATATGGCATGTAATAATGACAAAAAGCAAAAGTGGAAACAGCATAATAAATTGTGAACAACAATATGGTTTGTAATGATGTCAAAAAGGGAAAAATATGTCTTAGCTGGTAATGTTTTCTTACTGATAAGTATTGCATTGGCCTGCCATTTACTCCAGTGCTGTGCTCATGTTACTTGATTTTTTTTTTTTTTTTTTTTTTCCCAAGAGGTGAGGTAAGGGCAAATATGATAATAAATTACCAGTCTGTGGAATAGTGTAAGTAGCAATCAAAATGAGGACAAGTTGGTGTTCTGGCTGTTTTGTGTTTAATTCTTGATTGCCACTGCATGCTGACATGCATACTCCTATTAATAGCTGAGTATGACACACAACAAATACAATTTTTCAAAACTGAGCTGCCATTAGAGTTGTGTCAGCAGAAAAGAAGGCACATCACCAGCTATATCAAGTGTAGTTTTGAAAGGATACGCTTCTGGAAATAAATGCAACTTACATGAATAGAACAATTATTTTTGCTGATTCAGATTTTTCCAATAATTACTAACATGGAAAGAGTACTCAAGTAAATAACATTTTTTTTTCATTTTGGAATTTGTTTCCGCTTTTGTAAAACAATGTTTAGTTAAAAAAAAGAAAAAAAAAAGATGTATATCCAAAATTTCTCTTTGCCCTAGAAGCTCTATTGTGACATTGCATGTAAGGAGCAATGGAGAAAACTGGATTTTTTTGCAGAGGGTGGGTGGTGGGGTGCTTTTTAAGAGTGTTTATTGTAAGCCATTTTAGAACCATGTTAAATCCCAAGGCACCCATGGTAGACGGAAGTATCTAATTTCTAACCTGTGCTAAAGATATTTTAAATTTAATAAATAAGTATTGTAACAAGAAAACATGTCAAGCTGTGTGATGTTTTCTCTCATTTATCCTTTAAATGTTTCCATGTAAAGAAAAGAAGAAAAAATAAGTTATTGAGCATGAATATAGAAACTGTAAACAACCCAAGCTTATAAAAAGTTTTTTTTTTTTTTTAAATCAAATTTTGACTTGCGTTTAACTATTATTTTAATTACATCTATGATGAAATGTAAAAATGGAGGAATATTGCATTTCACATCATCTCAACATATTGTTGCATATTAGATTGGACAGTACTGAATTAAATATACCATCACACTGCCATGCTTAAACATTTCATCTAAACAAAATATAATCACCACTGTCACGATACACTTATTCAGGGAAAGTGATTTTTTTTTTTTGACAAAATCAGCGACTTTTTCAAACAAGTCAGGTTGGTTATTCCCATGCTTAATTCTTACTCAGGTTATTTTAAATATCATGAGATAGAAGAAATCATTGAACAAACATGCTTAATGACATTGTACTCGTGATCAGATGCTGATATTTCAGAGTGATGTCTAAACAGCAATTCATTTTTCCTTTATGCTCAAGGCATATCTCTTATGGTTAAGTGAAGGTTATCAGACGCAGACTTCAATCAGTTAAACCATTCATGGCGTGGTATGTTTGTGTTTTGCTCATTCCCACAAATTGTTCACAAGAGGACACATTCAATTAGTTATTTCATTATTGCCTCGGGTGAAATCAATCGACAATGCCGATAACAAAGCCACATCAATTTGTGAGCGGACTCCAGCGCATTTTTCAAAATGACTGAGGACCACTTCTATTCAGGCACCCACAAGTCTTTGTCTGACAGTTTAGCACACACTCTCATGATGATCCATTTCATCACAAACTCTCAGAGTCTCTAGTTTTTTGACTGTTGTGACCACAAATTCCACATGTAAAGTCCGTCCCAAGTCCCTCAGTGATATTTGGCATTTTTCTGTCACCCTTACCTCTCTCCTTCTGTAGCATAGATAAACAATACGAGTGACAGTCTCTCATCACTCAAGAGGCTGAATATCTGGCCCTGACCCGATAACATCAAGTGTGTGTGTCACCTGTCAAGTGGCTTCTGTCACACTTCAGTGGGAACTCAAAAACAAGACTCCCTGTGCATGTGTGCGCCTTAGAAACGGACTGAGTATGTGAAGTCAAATGGGGGATGGGGTGGTATAGGGCTGTGGGTTTAAGAGTGCCTGTTGGCATGCAAGTGCAGGCGTCTTTAGGCATGAGTGGAGTTGAGAGAGTTGAGGGGCTGGGAGGGTGGTGGTGCTTGTGAAGGTAAGCCACGAAACAGAAAAAGAAATAGGGGGGGTGGTGTAACGACCCAAATGGGAAGGACTTGTGCAGACACTGTGAAACTATCTCATTTTGTAGGCTCTGCTGGTCTCATTCTCATGTTCGGAAGGGGCAGGGTGATGTGGGAATGCAATTATTTTCACCTATAAAAGGCAACATATGCCAAGATCATAAAACTTCTTATTGGACAGTAATTTATTAAAGCAAGTAATAGAAATGGAGAGTGCAAAGACACAAGCTATAATACGAAGGTGTCGTTCTGCTTCTCATTAATGACCTAGGTGTCAGTGAAATTCAATATTGTAGGTGTCTGACATCTGAGGGAGAGATTAGCAGAACAGAAAGATATCCTTTCTTCACAAGATCCCAGGGAAATGGGAATGTTCATTGTGTTATACATAATATCTAAATCTCATTCTCAATACATTCCCTGTGTTTCTCTAACTCACATCATTAAATAAATCATTTGACTACTTAATTAAACATTTATTTATTTCATGGTACATTTAATTAATGATTTAATAATTCATGTATTCATTTAATTGTGTCACTTCTAACCCTCCATATTTTAGTGATGGGATTCAATTAAAATTTTTAATCAAGTTATTTGCAGGGTTGTAATTAATTACAAAAAAATGTATAACAACAATATCAGCAATATCTTCAATTTGAAAATAAATTTTCCTGCTAAATAATTTAGTAAATAGACATGCTTAACAACAAATATTTATCCTGTTAATCGGGTTACTCAAACATTCAGATTGGTGCAAAATGCTACAGGAAGTCCTAATCATTCATGTAACTTCTCTGAAAAAATCTTTGAAATTTGGAACATATTCGCTGATATTAGCGTTGGGGACATATGCGTTTGCTGCAATAGGTTTTGAATTCAGATGGTATTTTAGGCTTGAATAGATTCGGTGACAGGCCAACTCCTTTTTGCATAATGTCTACACAATAATAGTATTTTCCAGTGTCCCATCAGACACTGAACCAGAGAAGAAAACCAGTGTGCCAAGACAAGTGGCCATTGATTTACAGATGTACTAGAAAGAAAAAAGACAAAAAAAGAACGTTCTGGTGTGCACCAGATGCTATATTGTGCGCCACAGACACTTTCTTGTGCGTACCAGATAGTATCTTGTGCTTACCAGACACTATCTGGTGCACACCAGATACTATCTAGTGAGAAAATAACTTTCTCACATGAGAAAGTTATTTTTTTGACTTTTCTTCTATGTCCCTTTAGAGGTTCCATAGTATTTCTAAGTCGATATAATTTATTGATCAATGTTATATTATATATAGACAGATAGATATGATTATATGTGGCCCAATTACATGTGGCCCATGAGTGCACACTCACTCCACATCAGGTGGCTTTGGTGTGTCTCCTTTTGGTATTTTTGGTTAAACGTGCATGCGGCTTTTCAGTTGTATTAATGGTTTTAGCTTTGATGCCAACAATAGTCAAAGCGGTCCAAAGCAGCAAACAGCCGCTACCAAACAGAAAAAGGCATAAATGGATGAGTGATCTGAAACAGCATCCTTCTTCGTCTGCTGAAAATGTTTAAATCATTGTTGAGCTCTGAATGAGCCATAATAAACTATCATTGTGATCCTCACAATGCTAAATGATGTGGATTTGCCAGTAGGGGAGAAGGCTGTATTGAGGAACTTATCTGCATCATCTTCTTATCTAATACACCAAGTGGAGGAGGAAATGATTCTACCATGGCACGTCTTTAACCAGAACAACGGAAATGAGTACAAATGAGCCAGGCGGATATATTCCATTGTCTGAGGGCATTGTAATGGTAAAATACAGGTTTTGTAGTTGTAAATGACTCTTCATTCAGACAGAGCGAAGGATTTTGTATCTGTTTCTCAGATAAATACCAACACAAATGAGGCTGGAGAAAACAAAAGCAGAAGAGAGAGAAAATGGCAATTGAGTTAGAGAGAGGGAAGGTTTTGTATAGCCCCATTGTACAAAGTCTGGCACACACCTTTGTGTTTGTTGTCAACTTCACGGTGACAACCATGTTCTGAAAAAACTGCACAAAGGGGAAATAGGCTCCTCTAATTGTTGTAAACAGATGTCATATTGCAGTGAGTTTGTAGAATAGTAAATAATTCCTCAGTGGTGGAAGGCTAACAAGTATACAGAAACACCCTCTTTTAGCTGATTTTGGCAATTCGAAACAACCACAATTGAAAAGTTTTTTTGTCCTTGGGACACAATGTTATCTTAGATTTTAAACCAGGTGCTTTCACAAAAGACCATTTTTATGCGTATTATTTTCACAACAGAGCATCCATCATTATACACAATCTTATGCTGATTAAGATTCAAGTTGTACTAATGTGCCTCAGCCTTCCAAGTATCCAGTAATATTTTTGATTTTCTACAAGGCAGTTTTTTGTGAAATGTTTTCAAAGGTGGTAGATATCTGTGCTTTTTCAGGTCTTGTAGTTGTTTGGAAATTCCATCAGATTCATGATCAGCAATCAATTTACTTTCTGAAAGCCAAACAACACAAAAGTTGTTTGGCTGAAGAAAAAGCAAAAAATAACAATAAACCTCACATCACTTAATGTAACAGCACTTAATGTTTGCTGGTAAAGCATTGTGTTATAAGGGTATGACATTTGTCACTTTGAGTTATTTAGAATTGCTAAAATCCAGTAAAATGGAGAACACTGATTATTTATATCTTGAGCTTTCCACCACCTATAGAATTTCGTCACTTTTGTACAAACTCAAACATCTAATTTAAGACAGCCAAATAGCTGGTAATTTCAACCATTTAGGTGTTAGCTTCTCATCATGCCAATGAAGTCTTGATTTTCTACTAACTTACAATGGTATGATGGTTTTTCATGATCGTCACTTTAGAAAACCTTATTTCCAATGATTCCAAACAAGAATACCTCTAAAAAAAATCTAAAACCACTTTCAGATACAAGCACTGTTTTGCATTGCAGCTCCTACATTACCTGGTGTAACTACATAAGCAGACATGTTTTACTGCTTAAAGTGAAACTCAACCCTAAATCAACTTTTTTTTCTTGACAAACTGTCTAAATAGGTCATCTATAGGGTTTTCTCTATGTTTCTGTGCAAATTTGGACTACTGGCCTCATGGTCAGACAGTCCTTAGGCAGCTGAATTTTTCTATTGGTTGCAGTGATACAGTTTGGTACAACTTTGTAACTTTGAGTAAAAAAAGTACAGCACTCCCTCTACCCCCACCTCTTTCCTGCCCCCGGATGGTGAGTAAGGGGTTGGAGTAGCAAGTGGTGACTGGCAACCAGTGATCGATAGCATTACTCAGCTTTACAAATGCGTGATTTATTTGCAATGTGAACAAGGAGTGGAATGAGTCTCTTCTGTTCTGACTATTAGCAAAGGTATGGTGTTGAACAGATGACTGTGTGAAACTGCCTGCAGTGCTGAGGAAGTGGGAAAAGCTAATGTCTGGCGGGACTCGCTGCTCGCACAGGACAGACAGGTCGTTAGATTTATCTCTAGAAGAGTCTGAAACATCGATAAATATAGCGACAAAGTGGATAAGTCGACAACAGTGCTTCTTTCATCTTGATCACAGCTCCAATCACTTCCCCCTCTCATCCCCACACTTGGCTGTCTCTTGGCTCCGCCTACTTTGCTGTAATATTTCAATATTTGCCACAGCCAGAGTTTTGCTTTCAGAGAAGGTAAAGTAAAACAACCACTCATACAAAAAAGAAAAAATGCTTATACCAATATTTTAATTTGCATTGACAGAATGTACATTTGCTTTTGTAAAATCCCAACTCCACATTTTCCCATAACCTTTGTGTTCTGTTCAATCAGGGATTGATCCAAACCTGGTCAAGGTTCTGCAGGCCAACTGGTCAGTCTGTCGAACATGGCCACATCATGTCTGCCAAACAGAATAGAGAACACTAGGGGGTCCAATCCCTTGTTTGCATTGGAGTCAATATCTAATTGATCATGGACTAATTATATAATCACACCTGAATTAATAAGAGACTGAATTGATTTCCAGATAACCTTTCCTTTTGTAAAAGTAAAGTAGCTCACATTGCGAGGTAAATACAGAAACTCCTCTCTAATGTATGTATGTATTTTTTTTTTCAAAAGCCAAATGAAGGAAACCATTTGAAGACCCACAAAGAACTTCATTAGTCACAGGCATGCACACGCGAACATACACACACACATGCAACACACACAGTTTCCCCTATGTTTATATATGGACACATATGCAAAAATTCATGCAAGCATACAGTTCCTTGGACATGTCTCATTAAATTCAGGTGAGCAGATTAATTAAAATGATATTTAAATCCCTCTGGACTGTAATCTACTCAGCTCAGGTGTGTCACACACAGACACACACCCGCACACCCCAATGACTACATCAATTTACGGATGCCAACAATGCATATGAAAAGATGGTAATTATGACACAAATTATTTATGGAACATAAAACCAAAATTAAAATCACAAAGGAGAAATTTCAAAACGTAAAAGGAAAAGAAAATTTTCTGACAATTTTCCAGTATTTTTGATTTTTTTTTCACCTCAGTGAATAAAGTAAAATTCTTTCAAGCTTGACCTTGTCTATTCCTTCTCAAAGTCTGTAATCAGTCAGGCTGTTTATTCATATCTCTGACCTTAACTAGAGCATTAATTGTGAACCTCAGGCATGCTTTGAAAAAATCCTACAGCAACCTACATGGTGCAAGAATGTTCCAGCAGACTGAATGGTTTGGGGAAGGAAAGTCAGAGATAAGAAGAGAAAGCGTAGATCATGCCTTTGTGAACATTTTAAGAATCTAAATGTTGGCTACATCAAAGAAGGCTGCACGTCATGATGATCAAGAAGGATTTCATACAGGTCCTATTCGCTGAATATGTAACCCACTAAAAAGTACATCGCCGCAATTTCTTAAAGGAAAAGAACGCTGACATCTACTCCAAGGTATCTGCGTTCTCATTCTCACGTAATATTGATAGAGTGTCACTGCATGTTAACACAGGGAACAAAAGTGTTAAGTAGGAGGTGTGTTTCACATAAAAGTTGCCTACTTTCCCACCAATCAAATCAAGATAAGAAGGAAACTGAAACCAGAAAGCAGCTCTTCTATGTGTTTCTAATCAAAAGAGGAGTGATAACAGCAAGTCATTTTAATAATTTATTTTTTGACCTTAAAGAATGTTTATTTTGTTATACAATTGCCAGATTTTTGCCTCCCACTTAGAGCAATGCTTGAACATGGACACAGGGAAAAAAAGAGATCAAGCGTGAATTCAAAAGAGGAATAAAAAAGGAAGCCATCCAATTTTGTGCTGCAGGCCCCTTCTTGACCTTCACCTGGTAGAGAGGCAAATTGCATTAGAAAATGACATGTCATTCATCTGGGCCATACTCAGAGGATCATTTAGTTAATTTAATGATTAATAAGTTTAACACCTCTTAATAATTTCATTTGGCCCTGTGATTGAAATCCTGGGCTGAGCACGGCAGGAGGCAGATGAGGATGTCTGGGACTAAGACTGTCTGTCTGGAGCTGAGCAGAAAGACGTAGAATCTCCCCGAGGACTAGAGATCAGTCTATTACCACCGTGACCTTTTCTCTTCACTGGATATGCCATTAGAGAGGAAATCTGAAAGTAAAGCCTTGATTAACACAGTTATTCAACATGTTGAAAGAAAAATGGAAAAGGAAAAATATGTCCCTTCATTAGGAAAATGTTCTGCATTATTAATGTCAGAGAAGCCCAGCTAAGTGGACCTCGGAGCATTATAGATTCTTGGTTTAACCAGATGTGATCACTGTAGAGACTCACAATAGGCTTCTATAAACGTGTAAATGAAGTGTTTCCTGAAATCTTCCCGCTAATGAATGCACAATGATTCACCTTCGTATTGTTGTGACATTCATACCAATTTGATGATTACAATGACCTTTTTGATCATTTTTTTTATTTGAATAGTGTCAAAATGCACTGGAAATGATGAGAATGTTCATTTTCACCTGTTGTGAAATATAGTTTAGTACTCAGAAGTTTCCACATCATTGGTACATTCTTTCAAGCACGTTTTTTGTTTCCACCTTCAACACACTGAGGAAGTGCTGTGTAACTACATTAGCATGTGAGTTCTCACGATCTCAAAGCTTTCAGAAAGAGAACTAGTTAGGCAACAGTATTCTCCACTGAAACTCATGACAATTTTTTGCGGGGGTGAAATCAAAGAGAAGCCAGCCTGAGTTGTAGTGAGAATACAGTCAGACCTGATCATACAACACAGCAGATGTTGTAGGTGGGGTGAGTTAAGTCGTGAGCCACATCCAAACACACACACACACACCTCGACACACAAGATATCAATTGCCGCTCTCAGAGCTTTGTTTCAGAAGTCACAACTTTAACATCCTCACATATCCACTTGTTGACCTTGTAAGGTGATAAACTTCCTGCATTCATATGAAGTAGCCACAAAAAGGCCTGCTCTTTTGGTTGATATTTAACTTTGGAAAAAAAAAAAACATATCTATTATACCCTTACCTTAAGACCAAATTTAAATGCCCCTCTTCTCTTTCTTACCTGTGTGTCCAAATCTCCACAAGTCATTTGCAGAGGTTCTTTTCAAGTAACCAAATAGGGCTGCCTAGACCAGAGAAACACCATGACCTTGTCCTTTGCTTCTTTGAACCAAATGCTTTCCCTCATCTCCATCCGACTCCTTGTGGCTTATGGAACACAAGGTCATGACAGATCCTCACTCGTTTCTTTGCACGTCCTCTGAGAAGTCAGCTCTGATGTGTGTGTGCGTGAATGCCGAGCTGAACATAGAAAGACCTCCAGACAACCTTGAAGAGCCCGCTCCAATCTATACAGCCACAGTTGATCCTTATCTACAGTATGGCAGGAAGGAGACCTTTCTAATTGTCTGAAGCCACATATTGTCACGGTGGACAAAGAGAGTCTATTAAGTCCATGCTACAATGTCCAGGAGAGGCAAACTAAAGACGTTGACATCTGAAAACCAGGCTGTCCGCTATTAGCTTTATGAACACATGTGCTGTTCAACTTTGTAAACATATTTTTCGAAAAAAAAACTATGAGGCTTATCCTTATACAAATAAAGTTCTGAGACATTGCCCCTTTCTCATAACTATGTTGATAATAACATCAATCTGAGCCTGAGTGCCTAGAAGCTAAAACGTTTTGCAAACTCAAAATGCTTTGCTATGTTTCTCTCTTTTTTTCGTGTATTTTCTCCACGTCTCACAGAGAACCTGACCTGCAATAGTAGCATGGTCTTCAAAATAAACCAGCTTCCCTGAAACATGCAGGTCTTTGGAGAGAGGAAATGGCTAGGATCTCTGTGATGATTTTCATTGGACGTTGCCACACATCATGTGTGCACTTAAAAGCGCTGGTGAAACTCAAACCTGTTCAGAATCTACTCAGGAAAACAAACACAGCTCCCACTCCAAATAAATGTCTGTTTGAAATAAAATGCTGGACCAATATTTTGGATTTGGTTAGAAAGAAATGAATACGTTTTGAAAATGGCCTTTTCATAGAACTGGGAATTCACTTTGAGGGTGGCGTAGATCAAAGGTTGTGCACTGCCTGTTTGTTGGGGCGGTCTACCAACAGCCACATTACTCTGGCACCAGTGTTTTTTTTGCAATAGGTTGCACCTGGAGAACACTAAGGCCAGTGTTTTGGTGAGTCTGCAGGGTTGCTTTCAGTGCCTTCTCCCACCGTTTATGAGCCCAAAGAAAAACCTGAAACACCTTAAAGAAAAGTCAGAGAAGTGGAAAGTTTTTTACATCAGCGCATACGTGAAAAGATACACAACAAAGAGATGCATATAAAGGCAAAGAAAAAACACACACCCCTGTCCTGCAGATTTCCATGTCGTTGAAAGATTTTAGGTTATGTTTTAAGTTTTGTATGATTCCAAAAATTCTAATAAGGATTTGACTTTGTAAGTACTTTTTCCCATAAGCCAATTTTCCTCTCATGTTAAATTTTTATTGGTGATTCACCCAAATCATCTCAGCTACTCGGGTTGTTTTTTTCACATCTTCACCACTATTTTAATTGCTTGTTTCCACCTGTGGAGAGAGAAGAGGAGAGGTTTTCCCCTCTCACTGACAAACACCGGCAAGCTTTGAGATGTCTTTCTAACGGGCCAATGACAGTTTCCTCCTGTCACAACTCTGACTTCCTGTATAAGCATAACCTCATTAAAACTGCCACCCGAGTCTGTGGGCGGGCCTCGTGGCCCTCCCCTCCAATTAAGAGTAGTACGGGATGTCGCGCTGACAACTCCCACTTTGAGTTAAAATCCTGGAGCTCTAGGGGCTAACGCCATGTGTCAAAACATAATTATGATCTCACCCATACCTCTGTCCAAAAGAGAGGAGTGAGTGTGCAAGAAGTAAAGGTAAAACAGTGAATTGGAGGTGGAGAGGGAGACAGCAGGCTTGGGGTCAGAGATTGGAGGCTGTGGAAGGAATAATGAACTGAGCTGAATAATGAGACTATTTGACCACATAATGTTATTCCTCTCCCTCACATGACTGTGCCTTAAAAATAAAGGGTGATATTTATTCTGTATACATCTACGCTGGGCAAGGGCATGTTCATCACCTGTCTGCCGATGCTCTTTCCACCGAGCAGCGAGAGTGAAGTTCAGCAGTCGAAATGTGCAGAGCCTGCTGGTGTTACACATGTCTAGAAATGACACAAGATGATACACCTTTTTTGCTCCCTTATTCTTTTAAATTTCCAACACACACATGCCCACACAAGTAGAAATGTGCACTGCAATGGAAGTGCAGCTACACCATTATAGGTAAACCTGTCCAGTTACTAAGTATGCATGATGAAGGTGAGATTGACACTAAAGACTTGCTGATCCAAACAAAACATCAGAATGGTCAAAAAAGGAGATTTTAATGACTTTGAGTGTCATGTAGTTGTTGATCCCATAAATGCACATCTGAGTGATGATAGCAACTACTACTGGATTTTTAAAAAAAGCGATATTGTGCATTTTCCAGGCACATAGTGCCATTTCATATTCACAACCAAGCAAGTATCATACCTCTTGTCGTTAAAAGTGCTGTATACATTTAACACGATTTAAAAGAAATTGGACTTTGTGAGCACCTTGTAATTAGGCCCTTTGTTTCTTTAAGAAGCTGCTGCTCTGTACAACACTTGTACCACAACAACATTCCTCTATTACACCTTTAATGTTCTTTTTTTACCAGCATTGCACTGAGAAATAGTCTGTTTGATGAGCTCAGCAGATGTGCAGTTCCATGACATGTTTGCTAATTACAGCTGGTGCTAGTCTGAAGGAGTTAAGTGGGGGAGTCGCAGGATAGGGGTGAGGTGGTAACTCGACTTGTAACCTGCAGCGCTGAGGAGCTTTGTGGAAAAGGCACCGCCTGGTGAGATCAAACATTTCTGCAAACAGAATGGCTACCAAAGGAGATTAAAGGATTTCACAAAGATGCATGAAAGAGTCAAAGCAATAACCATGTATGTTTTTGATGAGGGAAGAACATTATAACAAGATGTAAAGCTCAAAAAAGTTGAATTTACATAATGTTTCCCCTTTAAGCCATTTAGAGCCACAACCATTTAGAGAATGGCTCAAAAATCAGAAAATAACCACATTCAGATAGTAGAGTCAGAAATTGAGCTGGATAACAAAAGGTAAAACCTTTCTGCATTGTGTCAATGATTTAGGCAGTTGGTGGTAGTGTATGGTATAATATATGGTATAACGGTGTAATGGTATGAGGAATATTTGCATGGCACACTTTGGCCATCTTAGTATCTTAGATTAAACGCCACAGCCTGACTATTTTTGCTGAACATGTCTATCTCTGGAAATGAGTTGACTGTAATCTAGTGGCCTACACAGTTTCCATTGATTCATTCATTAGAGCTGGTTAAACATGTGGTGCATGTCTGAACTGACCAACATGCGTCACATCATCGTCGTTGTCCAGCTGACCGATCTGCAGCAATTGCACGATGCTATAATGTCAACATGGAATATTTCTGAGATTTGTGGTGCAAAGTATTGGGGGTTCTGAAGACAAGGTTCCAGTCTGGTACTAGCAAACTGTACCTAATAAGTTTTTTTTTTTTTTCAGGAGCTACAGAAAAAAAAAAATCACCCTTTCTAAACTTTTATCGCAGCATGGAAGACAATTTTTGATTTCAAGTAATCCCTCCCATGGCAAAGCACACAAAGATGAAGGGGGTAAAGAGGGTAAATGGAAGAAAGAGGTCACACAAGATTGACACTAAAGATGACCTCCTGTCTGCAGTGTACAGTGTCCCAATGAGGCTTCCGTGACCCCACCAACAAGACTCTGCAGGAGCCAACACGCTGCAAGCTGTGCCAACTGTCATAGCTGCCAGTCAGCTAGGTTTGATCACTTTAAAATTATGTCACCTTACTCTTCTACTTCAGCAACACAATAATGTTTGTACTTTGATGTAGAAATTTAAAAACTGCAAATGGTAAATGACCCTGCACTAACATAAATTAACTCTCAATATGCACAATGCTTTTTATTAGATTTTCAAAAACATCTAAGCCACTTTTGGCCTCCCTCTTGCTCTTTTTGTTATTTACCCCACTTTTTGGATGATGAGTGGGATGCAGGCTCGCAGATAGGAACAGACAGGTGTGAGGTGTGAGATGTTTGACATGCTCACACAGCATGCGTTCATCACAGAGACAAGACGTGTTTGACAGCAGTGACTCCCTGACCATGACTACATTATCTCTTGGTGTGTTGCTGAAGGTCAGGAGAGAATCCTGTAATATTGAGGAAAAGGAAACACATGATGTGACTGTAGAGGACAGATGAATGAAAGCCATCCTAAAGGGCAAATATTTAATAAACATTTTTTTTTTTTATTCTATTTAACACAGAAAATTATTTTGTTTTTGCTGAATCAAATCCTTTAACTGTATTTATTAATCATTTTTGCCTTTGGGGGTGCTGGTAACTTTAATAAACCAATATAATGCAAATTCAGTATTGGCATCCTTAGCAAAGATGTGTACAATTGTTGCTGTGGAAACACTGTAAACCCCAAGAAGATCTGAAGGTACATACAACCTTCCTGATCACACTGACTGTGCCTGGTGAAAAGATAAACTTGGCTTCTCGTCTAACCTCGTTACTGAAATCTCCAATAGTTTTTAACTTGTTGTAGACATAAGTGTAGGAGAGGAGCTGTTCCCAAACTTACTCAGCTCAGTTCATTTATTTATCTCATGATTTGTAGAGGTGAGCAGTGGATCAAGGCGGCAACGGCAGTGGAAGTTGTAATAATAAACAACTTCTTCTTTAGCCAGAATTGTAATTCTTTTGCAGACTTTTACTGATATTCCTGTAAAAGTCTGGAATATGGGGGGAATATTCAGCTTCCCCCATCTTCACGTCAACTCTTGTTGTTGTTTTTTTTTTTCTTCCTATTGAAGAATTTTAGTGTTTCACTGAAGCAGTGATGTATTCTGGGTGACAGTCCATGTTAAGTATTAGATGTAGGCCAAAAGGTTTACGTAGGGTCTTCTGACCACATCATACTCTTCCACGTTTAGTGTGCTTCCTACTTGGCATTGAGAAACTGGATTTTGTTTGGCTGTTCAATAAAATTTTTCTTTGATTTGTGGAGTAAACACATTTTTCTCAGCAGATTCTTGCATTTGGGTTATGGATCTTTGCAGCTCCTCCTTAGATACCAAGGGCCCCATGGCTGCTTCTCTAATCAGTGCTTTCCTTGGCTTAGCTGTTGTCTTGGTAAGATTGCTGTGGTGCCATATTCTTTCCATGGATTTAGCACCATGAATCATGTAACTTCCACTTCAAAATATGCAAAACACTCTTTCCTGTATTGCATTTCAGATAGAATATCAGTAAAATAAATAGACATATGTGCTTGCAGCATAACAAAAGGTTTGGTGTGTTTGAATAAATAGTAGTTGGAGTAAAAATATCTTCTGAACATTTAATACCAACTGATAAAAAAAGTCATCTAAGAAAGCCCAACTTACAAGTTTGACTCAGTATGAATGGGACTTATGAAGACCAAAATATGTTTGTTTTACTTAAATGACATTTTCTTTTTTTTCATTCCAATTTTGAAGAGTGACTAAGAGATATGGGTCTTTGTGTCACATCATTTTAATGCAACATGAAGTCAATGATTAGCAATGAAAAAATACTCAGAATAATAGTTACAGATAATCCAATGAATTTTTGATTATGTGGAATTGAGCTTCCAAAAGAAACTCCATCTTCATGATGGTGTTATCAATTGTCTAATACATTCTAAGGACATGAGAATTTTTTTTGAGATACAAATCAGGCAGAGCAAAACAAACATTATTTGAACAAAGATGTCAATTACAGCAGTACACAGCCATTATGTGGCATTTCCTCTGGGGTGGCAGTATGATTGGAGAGGGAAAAAGTGGGGGCATGGGGATAAATGGATCCAGTGTTTGTAATGGAGAGGAGCATGGCCGCCAGCCAGGGATTTGAGTTAGCAGGCCTTGTCCTGGAGAGGAACACTTCACACTCTGCCAACTGGGGCTGCCCATGCGGGGAATGACATGTAGAGACCTCTCTTTTCTCCACTGTCTTTCCTTGTGTGTAAATGTGTGCACATTCTTTGCCATGCGAGGGTGTGCGCCTGTGCCCTTGCTTGAAAGTGATTAAGGAGAGTCCACTGGAGCACGTTACTCAGTCCTCCTCCCTTATGAGCATTGACAAAGAAAGCTCGGCTGAAGCTTGCTTGCAGCAATTCAAACTCGGGCTGCAGCGTAGCCATGGCAAACTTGTGCAGAAATACCACTTTCTGGGAGATGCTATCTCTCTGTTGAAAAGAGGCTTTATTGGCTTTAAAACAACTAATTTCTACCATTTGTTTTTCAAATACAGGCTCTGCATACATACACACACCCACACACATGTAAGCAAGCCAGAGAACACAAATGCACACACCCTAATTGCTGTAAATGAGTGAACGTTTGAAGCGGGTGGACAGGTCTGGCTGAGTGGACGGTTTCACGCGTTCATGCACTGCTGCCCCAGCAGCATAATGAGGTGTGACGCATCAGACTAAGTGGCTAATGGGGTGTGAAGTCATTAGAACACTGCCTGTATCCCTCTAACCCTTTGCTGTCTCTTTCTGTGCAACTCTGTCTCTTTTGTTTTCGCTTTCACCACCATCCTCCATCAGTTTTACCATATTTTTCTTTACTTCCTTTCTAATAATGTCATGATAATCTATGCTGTTTTCTAATTCATCATTAACAGTGACTAGGTATTATATCAAACCTTCCTCTTCTGTTTATGACCACCACATTTAGAGATTATGCCAGAGAGCTAAATGCAATGCTTTTATTCTGGTAATAAACAACAAATGGATGTTCACCTATAAAAATCCCTAAAAACCTCTTTATAGTTAGTGGTTATTTTGCTGAGAATTGCAAGTTTCGAGATAAAGAGTAAAACAGCTACATTTTAATCTAAATAAAATTTTAAAGAAGGAGCAGCAGAAAATACAATGCACGCATGTGAACACTGACAAATGCAAATAGTTCAACACATGCCGAAAAACATAAACTGAGCAGGAGACATCTGTTCACCGGAATCAAACACAGCTATATGAACATGGGACAGATTGTAGACATTTAAAGAAGGAATCTCTGTCCTTCTGTCATTTTGTATTATTGGTCTTTCTAATCCTTTGTCCTGTACAGTTTGGCTCAGACAAGTCATGGTCACCCTCTGAAACAAAGCGGATGTTTTCTACATCCAGATTATTCTGTCGGAGTTACAGGTGGACCAGTGCCTATCTGCAGTAGTCAATGTGCAAGAGTTTATCGTAAACATACTGGACAGGCAATGTATGCACACACCCACACCTAGGTGTGATTTAGAGTTGTAATCTAACATGATTTTTGGACTTTGGAGGAAAGTAAAAGTGCCCAAAGAATACATGTTAATGCACAGAGAAAACTTCAGACAAAATGCCCCTGGCTGAGATTTGAACCCAGGATCTTCTGGCTTTAAAGCAACCAATCTTTCTGAGCCAAATGTTGGCTTGTAGAGAAATTTCCACAATGGGTCCTTGGACATTTTTTCTTCTGTGAAACTTAAAGCAGTACGTAACTTTCACAAAAATATGTATTTTACACAATTGTTAAAAGTGTCAACATGTCATGACAGTATAATATGAAACAGATAATCTGTGACAATATCAAACTCCTTCACCTCCTCCCAATGCTGCCAGTGCCATCTGAAGAAATGTCAAAAACAACCAATCTGAGCCAAGAGAAGTGTCTTAGCGCAGTCATTCATCCCAGTGTATGCACCGCTAAATGTGTTAATGGCAGAGAAACAACTTACTGTTCCAGGAGAAATGTTTATTCGACTTTATTGGTGGCCATGCTAAAAACCCCGATAATTCAAAGCAGACTTCATTGTTGTGAAAGAAAGGGGCAGGGTGTGAGCAGCTCATACATGAATATGATTGACAGCACAAAGACCATCATCCTGGCTCTGACTGGATGCTTCTGGTGGAGCAGTGCGGTTGTGCAGATGACAGCAGGTCATTAGGAAGAAGGCACAGGAGCTCAATTTTTCCTCAAATTAATTGTCCCCTATTATGCTCTCATGACAAAGTGATAGTTTAACAAATCTGTGAAAAATATATAGTTTTTATAAAAGTTACATTTAGCAGCTCGAACAGAACCTTTTCATCTCCCCGTGTTTTTGTTGTATACGTGTGTGTGGGGGTGTGGGCGTGTGTGTGCATTTCGACTGGGGTTGTGAAATCTGTATCGATTATGTAGATAAGGTCCCCTGCTAGTGAACTGGTCCACCTCTGGTAGGAGTACTGCAGTGATCTGGTGACACAGATCTCTGCCCACTTCGACTATAAAGTTCATAATGCTAAAAAATTATTTATTTGTGTTATAAATTATATACCAATGTTGTAATATAATAAATTAGTTGCACCAATAGCTATGCCTATATAGAAAATAAAAATGAGAGAATTTATAATATGGCATATTTGCTAAATTCTGAAATTAAGTAAAACTAAATTCAACTTTGAAGAAATATGCAAAAATCCACATTTCTTTGAACCTGCAAGATATGCTGTGTATGAACAACCACACAGAAATCCTGAGGTTGCTGCAGTGTGTCTGCTCCATTGAAAGTTAAAATCTGCAAATGGTCATCAGCCTGGATACCTCTGCTCGCTTTATCCCATATGTCAAAGCACAAATTAAGAAAATATTTTAAATATTTATAATGTACAATTTCTCAAATATGATAAGCGCCTTACTCTGTCTTTTCCATATTTGTAAAAAGATTGGGAGTGGACGTTCAAGCCTCTGAATAAATATTTCCATGAAGTTTGTTTGATTTTTATAGATGTATTTGAATATTAATTCTGTGAACACTGGTATTTGGCATGGGTGGCTGGGCTTAATTATGCTTGCAACAACAACAACAACCGCAACAACAGAAGTCCATTCAGACAATTCATTTGACAGTTATACAAAATATGAACTAGAAAGGAGTGTAGACTAGACGATTCATAAAAATGCTAGAGAAATTCAGTGAGTGAGAAATGCCTAGCCTCATCCTGCCACACTGCTCCATCTTTAATGGAAATCTATCCATTTCTAGGGTAGATTTATATTCATTTTTGAATGATTTGGCCCTGCTTTCAGCAGAATATGCATATGGAACTGACTACTCTCAGCCATGAAGAAGACATACTCTGCAGTGGAAATGCACCTTCCGTTATTTCTTGTGGAACTGTTAAAATAATGCAACACTAACTGTGCATTAGTCTTGGTCTTGTTACATGCTAATCTTAGTCTTGTAACTCATCTTTGCCTTGTAACATACTATTATTTTAGTTGGGTTCAGCAGTGACAGAAAATGTTTGACAGGGTTATGAGAAGGTGTAACAAAGCAGTCTGGTCTTCTGAACTCCAAGCACAACCTATCTAATACTAAGAAAAATAAAACAGCAAGTGTATGGATTTAAATTGCAACCAAGGCACACAGTCTGTTCTGTTTTTTGATGCTCTGCTCTTTGCGTGTGTGAGAGAGCACAACACCAACCGTGGCACCAGCCCCTTGTGTAATTTCATTAACCTTTACACAAAGCAGTGCATGTACAGATCCTCCCAGCAGATTATAAGAAGCGAATCCTCCCACACATCTACTGAAAGTTACAGCTGTGCTAAGTCAGAGTTAAAGGTGATAATCTGCAACGTTCATTTTTCCCTTATGATTCTAGGTATTTCTGAAATGCATACACAATCAAAATACCAAGTTAAAGAAACGAAGTAAACATCTTAAAAACTTAGTGTAAGATCTGTCTATCTGAAGTAGTGGGTTTAGATGTCTTTAAAAAAATAATAACATTAAACATTTTTTATGCAGTAAATAAAAGGGATAAATTGTAAACATTACATAATAACATATGACAAATTGTCATGCTAAGGCTGTCCAGATACAATTATATGATATTGTAAAGCCTATCCGATTCATTCTTCTCATTTTGAAAAAGCTCCTCAGTGAATTCAGCTACATTTTCACACCCTATAATTTTGTCAATCAGACCAATATTCACGTTAAACATAGCTTGGTGATCAAAGTCTTTCCTACAGATATTTTGACATGGAGGACATCTCTGGTCTTCCATTTGGAAGAAGGCCACTTTACCACTTCAGTGGCAGGGTTCCAGAGCCAGCTCTCCTTGACTCCTCCTCCAGTGTTCTTGGATCCTCCCACTAAAGATCCCCTGTGGGTTCCAGTGTTCCACAGTCTCCAGAGTGCCAACGTGCATTTTTTTCCCACCATCTGCCTCTTTGACAACATTCTTCTTGGGGTCTCGATGCCTCCTTTTGACCCCAGGGGTTCCTCTGCCTTCACCACTGGGCTCCAGACCTCTTTTACCACAACCGTTAGCCTCCAGATTTTTGCTGCACATGTCTTGGTCACCTTCTACAGCTTCTTGACTGAAGGTTCCAGCCATACCAGCAGAGTATGGTTTGACCTTCCAGTGCACCGTTGCTCTGGTGTATTGGTGCACCAATGAGCTTATTGTTAGAAAGGTTTTACCATATCCAGTAATTGCTGTTGTTCTTCCGTGTTTGGTTTTTCACTTTGTTCCTTGTGTTCTGTTCTTTGTGCATTTGGATAAATCTTTCTTGGATCAGTGTTGTTCTATTCCCTTTGATTTGTAGTTTATTTGAGTCTTAGGTTAGCTACATTGGTGTTAGTCTCTCTCTGTTTTCCTGTTTGCATTCTGAAACAGTTGTTTGTGACTGCATCCTATTAATCGTGTTTCTTTGTCATTTTACCATGTTTTTTTCTGGTGGATGTTGTCATCTCTGAAGTAAGGATGCACGCCTGTTGGTTTCAAGACGAATTCTCATGTCCTACTACCCTATTTCGGCTGCTAAAGAATCCATCCGCATGTCGTTCTCTGGAGATAGTTTGTGACTGCACGATAGTGTGGAAAATTCTCTTTTCTTCTCTTGTAGCATTAACCCAGGGGACATTGATCAATGTTAAACCATGAGATCTAAATACAAAATTTATGTCATTTTGGTTAAGTTCTGTAACCGAAGTAAAACTAAAGTCTGTAAAAATGCTAACTTCTTCAAGAGGTGACAACATATTGCAGGTCTAAGTAAGGTTTTGATTTATGAAAAGTTTGATCTGGGCTGAGAGGCAGATGAAACCACAAGGTTCTTACTGGAATTCCTCCTTCCTTTTCCCTTTCAAATCATTCCTTAAAAGTTAGGTCAGGTAGGCAGTGAAATGGAAGAGTCCAGCAATGAACATAGAAAACCAGTAAGTTCACTGAGGCAGGAAAAAATGCCATGGGACTATACTTATGATCAAAGGCAAGTCTGCATTTTTCAGTTTCTCAAGCAGTGAGTTTCATAACTTTTATTGTTTTTAGAACTTTGAGCCTACAGAAATCTCCTCAATTTTATTAAGTACTGTTCATGGAGGAGTTTCGAAAAAATGTGTTTGTTCAACGTTGTTCTTTCAAGGAATAAAAATAATCTGATATTCTTTCAAATTATTTTATACACATCTTTTTGACGGGGAGCAGCTTAGTCAAAATTAAAGACATGAACTAAAATCTTCTAAGCAGGAAATCCCAAGAATGCATTAGTTTCAAAACCAACAGACCCAGGTAGCCCATCATATCATCAATGGACTCTTTGATTAAAAGAAAAAGTTTAACTAACAGATTCTATAAAATAGACACCTCAAATAATAAGCAACATTTTAGTGCCAAAGCTACCACAGGACAACTCCAGATTTTCTCATTCCTGACTAAAAAAGGCTACACAATATAATGCTGGTGGTTTCAAGGTTATAATTTTCAGTGAATGTGTGTTTTCTATGTTCCATCTTAAGTACAAACCTCAATACTGATCCAACATGAACACAGATCCGAAGAAGTAATTTTACCATGAATTCAGAGACTAAGTTCGTTTTTTGGGGGGGGAGGGTTTTTGTAAAAAAAAAAAAAAAAAAGACTTTTTGTTTTTAATTTACTTTCCCAACATAAAGCTTTTACACAAGAGATGAAAAGAATGCAAAATATAAAAGTGTTCTCTTTCTATGGTAATGTGTCTGACAAAAGCCTAATTGAAAGGAGGTCAGTTTCCTGTGCAGATGTCTTGCACATTACCTTTGCCTACAGGCGAAGATAACATGAACTCCATATTTACAATATTTTTATTTTAATAGCACTCAAGAGAAATCCATTTGTAATTAGATCAATACTCCCATGTTCTTGTTTAGCATTTAATATAGAAAGATTAGAGCTGCCCCCAGAAGGATTAAGTGTTCATTTCAGGACCACTTGTGTGTGGGCATTTTTCTTGTAAGGATTAGGTATGCTAATTAACCAGAATTAGCATCTGGGAGTGACTGGGTGTTTACAGTCAGACAATCCTCAAATCTAAGAGGTCATTTTTTACCCTTTCTTAAAATTCTGACAAAATAAACTCAGCATTAAATGATAAACGAGATGAAATGATGGGATCACATTCACAAAACACAATTACTGGAGCTTGATTAAGTGTACAGTATGAGAGAATGACTAAAGGCCTTGACATACTAAAGTGCTGAAATCGGTTCTCACTGACGTACATGCGTGGAACCACCTGCAGAAAAGTGTGACACTCTCTGACGGTTTTGTAAAAGCAAAACCGAATATGCAGGAAGGGAACAAGGGAGGTACCCCTACAGGTTAGGGGGTGATGTATCCAGAAGTGGGGGGGGGTTTCCCCTAGAGGGTCTGTGGCGTTGTATGAAAGGTGCGTGCCAAAACAAACATGCCAAAACCATGTCACTGTGCTTGAACTATTCTGCTACAGATGAAGCATGTTGGAGCCTTATATCCCCACAATGAAACATTTTTTGAAGAGTTGGGTCATCTATGACCAACCACTGCTTTGAGCAATCATATGCTTTTGGCTGTCATGGTGTGGTCTAGAAGTAAGACAGGAAACCAGTGCATTGTTCGATTGGCACTAAAACCAGGGAAGCTGCTGTACTCTGCAGGAGTCACCATCACTGAAGATGATTCCTTGACATGCATATGGCACTGAAGCCAAATGCTGCCAAACCCTTGAGAGTTAATATCCCCCCAAAAATGTGACCATAACAAAAGAATGTGACAAATCAAATTACATGATCGTCCATCTTCTCTCTGTTTCTTTAGCTTTACATTGCTCCAGGTATAGCTACTAACAGAAACCAATAATGGCAAATGACTCATACTTCAAATCTATTACACCGATGGTTCCCCATTCTATTACATCTCTTTCTATGATATCCTTGGTCATAACAGGCAGAGTGAAATTCACCTGCCATCACAGTCTTACTGTAGTCCATATGTCGGAAGAAAGCTTTATGGCCTACCTATTGCAGACAGGTCAATCTCTCAACTCTAATGGTTTCTTTGGATCACGTGACAGCCAAATGCTCTGCAACACTCGTTACAGCAGATAGAAGCAGGAAATGATTATCAAGAGGTCAATTTATGCAAGAGAGAGGCAGAATGACAGAGTGAGAGGTCAGACCGTGTCCATATCTCTAGGCATTAAAGATTGACATGCAGAATCTGAGATGGCCCTACACTGCCTCACTCCTCAGCACACACGCACTTCTCCATTTAAATTTCTGACAGACGATGAAAGTGCAGCCATTAAAACGTCCGCTGAGTGCTTCAGGAATGAAATGGGGGAGATAAAAGAAATCCCCTGGGTAATCAACAGGGCTATGAATTAACCGTGAGTTTTAGATTGGGGGGTAAGAGGATTTGGTCCATGTTTTACTCATTTGTCATCATTCCTTCTCAAAACATCAGACCAGGCAAAATCCTAAAACCCGTACGGTTTTTAACCATAAGGTCAAAAGAGACGAAGTTGGTTCAGTTGCAATCGCATATATTTTATTAAACTTAGTATTATAATTCTTGAAAATACTTCATGAGGCAATGTGTGATAGTAGTGTCAAGGTTTGAAATGAGATTTTAAAAATATTTTTAAGAACATTAAAATACGAGGAACTGGTTTACAGACTGAATTTTGAAGAATCTGTATCCACTTAGAACAATTCAGTTGAGGTTTGAGATTGAAGAGTAATGCATTCCTCAAGCAGACAGACAGCCTTTATTGTCAATCATTGAGTAATTAAATATTCTGATAGAATTTGCACTGTTGGTTCACAGCAAAAAGATCTTCGGCAACTGGTACAGGTTCCCTCCTACAATCCACATTGTTACACTTTTAAATCCTTCTAAATTTTAACTTTAGAAGTTAGTCATGTAAATGTATCATTGTGGCATAATTGTTAGCACTGTTGACTTACAGCGTAATAGTCCTGGGTTAACATCCCAGCATGGGATGTTTCTGCATGGAGTTTGCAGTGCTTTCCCTTGTATGTGTGTGTTTTCTATCTGGGTTCTTTGGCATCCTCCCACTGTCTAACTGTTTGTTAGATTAATTGAGCTCTCTAAATTGCCCTTTAAAATGATTTATCCTGTGTGTGCATGATTGTTTGTCTTGTGAAGGTCTGGGTTTCTGTCCAGGGTCTTGCCTCTTAAGATGTAAAAAGGTGCATGTAAGGTGATGCTAGATCACAGAAAGTACTCTCCTGAACACATAACATGAATGAAGCAGTTAGCCAAGCCCTCCCAGTAAGTTGAAGTACTAACCATTGGTCATCTAGCCTTCTAGCCAATTGTTAACTTGCAGAGTCATTAATTGATGATGTTTTGCTTGTCAAAAAAACAAAAAAACAATAACATAAGTACATTTCTCATATAAAATAAATGTAATACAGTCTCACCAGCCATATTCTGATAAATGTAACTGCTGACACCAAATAGCCACAATCATTTGTAGCATAAAACTACTGTATAATACTGCTAAGCACAAAATATGCACTTTCAGAACCAGCACTTATGGTGTTAAAGATGAAGCTTGTCTCTGAGGTGGGCTGGACTGATGCTGGCTGTGGAGGATGACTGAGGTGAAGGGGTTAGGATAGGAGTGAGCCCAGCTACAAGGGCCTCTGTCCCAGGCCAGTCTGCGAGCTGCAGCCCTGTGCTGATAAGACTGTAATAGTCCTCCTTAGAGGACCCAGGGCTCTGCTCCCCTTATTAGTCATTTATCACACCTGGCAGCCTCACTGAACCATAATTACTCTTCCCTTATCCCCCTGCACTGTCATGTCCATAAGAGCGGACAGAGCAGAGGGGGGAGGGAGAGAAATAACTGTAAGAAACCGTGTTTAGAGAGAGAGTGGACTGAGAGAAGAATGAAAAAGATGGAAGAAGAGGGGGCGAAGAGGGGGCGGGGGAGGAAATAGTAGTAGCAATAGTAGAAAATAATTTTGTGCAAACTGAACAGACACATGTAACATAAGGCGGAATACCAACCTAACCGACACAAAAGTCATGTCTCAAACACTGAAGAACACCAAGAAAAAAAAGGGAGAAAAAAAAAAGAAAACTGGTTGCACAAACCTTTTAAAATCCCTCTTTAATATACCATATGCATGCAATGATGGAAAGGAATGTAATCTCACAGATACACCCCTTGCAAACAGAGCAGCCCCTGTGCAAGAAATGAGAACCAGTTGTTCACACTAAAGCTCTCCTGCTAACTATTCTAGCAGACAGGCTACAGTCGAGAACATGTTAGGAAACTATCTGAGCACAAACAAGCTTTATGAACTCTAAGTGACACAAATTAATTTTCAGCTAATCAAGTTTAAACAGGCAGAATAATTGGGGGTTTTTTATACTCAGTGGTATGCTTAGATATTAAAACAGTGTGAATTATTCCCAATTATATAATGTTGTTTTGATGTTTGAAAATGTTGCATTCAGTATTGCAAATATAATTATTTTAGTAAGATGAATCTGTTATTTTTGAACAGATATAAAACAGAAACTGGCAGATATGGAAATCAATACTGGCATGCTTGCATTAGCAATGGAAAACTCTCCTCCTCTTAGCACGAGCTGTTGAACTTTGCACAGGCTCTCCTTGCCTGTCTGGTACAAACACAATACTGAGCTTGTCAAAACTGCTTGCCGCACTAACATTTCTTTCATGATTGAGCTACAGGGACATTTTCTCTGCTAAAGGTTTTATTTTGTTGCCACGTGCCTGGCTGTCATGAAGGTGCTCCCCCTGACACTGTAAGCAGATCCAGATGTGAGCCACATGCTTCCAATCCCAAGCTGAGGCTTGCCAGCTATACACCCCCAAACCGCCCAGACCTTAACAACTGAAATCACCTCTCACACAACAGTTAGTTTCATTAGCAAACTGGTTTCGCCTTTCATAAAGACAACAAGGTGAATTTCTAGTTATTCTGAGATTTCTTGCTATATAAATCTGGTCTTAATTGAAAATACTTTCCTTAAAATAACTTGAAGCACTATTGAACAGTACACCAAATGGCCAGAAGCCAGTCCCTGCAAGACATCACTGTCAGCACCTTGGTGAGTTGTTCCAGTCTGAACTGAAACAATCTGGGTCTAGAGAGAGAGTGTTTCACTTATATACATTCATAAAGAAGCTTTTAAACTTTTTTTATTGCCTTAGTTTAAGCATTAACATAAACACTTTGGTTCAGGAGGAAAGAGCAACATAGACACACAACAAAATAAGCATTTAATAACAATTTGGAAGCAAACACACTCCCTGGATGCCCTGTCCAATTGTGGATGCGACCAGGGAGAGACGTGCCAACAGTTGTATCGTCCTTCACAGATGGGGACCACATCAGGACACACACAGAAAAGTCCAGATGTGTGAAAAGAGGGGGAACAGAGGGACTGCGACAGGCAGGGAGGTTGGGAAAGCGGAAAGAGAAATGGGATTGCATGAATTTTGCTGTCATTAAAAAAAACCTAACAGATGTGTAAGTCCCATAGGAGAAACATCTGGCTTCTCGCTCTCTCCCTCATACACACACACGCACACAGAAAAACTTTTCAACAACCATGTATGGTGAGAAAATGGATAATGTGCTTAAGATCCGTACTGCTGCCTTTCTCCATTTTAACAGGCATTTTATGAAGCAGCTTCCTTAATAGCCACTCACTTATAAAACAAAGCGGTAATGACATGCAAATGACTCGCAGGGAAACACTGTAAAGAGGATGTGATGTATGGGCCGTCTGTAGATCACAAACACACGAGCACATACTGAACAGAATGACACAAACAACAAAGAAATGTTCTAGAAATCCTTTTCTTTTGTCCTTTTGCCCATTTAATTACACATACAAATGAAATATGTTACCTGCAGTTTGACACTATATAAGGTGTACCATATAAAATTCATAAGGTGTATGAATTTTACTTATTTTTTAAAAAGTGGTTATTGTTAAACTAAGCTAAATTCATGCAGTCTTTTTGTGACTACAACAGTGTCCTAAAAACACAGTCCCAAATGGCAAAAATTCTGTGTGCAGAAGAGAACTATTATATACTGCAATAAAGCACTGTAAATAAAACACAAAGAAAGTGACAGAAAATAACAGCATACCAGACTAAAAGCTAAAGTGTTTCAGAGAGGAACAGCATATGTGACTACTACTGCAGCTTTTACATCATCCAATTCAACTGACTTGGTGAAACGATGTGAGTTGTGGAAGCAATTTTTACCTTAATCTACCTGAGTATTTCATTGGTAATGATAACCATTGTATTGTAGTTCCTAAAAAAATAATTAATCTTGATACCTAAAGGCAAATTCATACGACCCAGTCCACTCTACCATCTGCTCGACCTTGAAGCCATTGTGATATAAATGCTGGTCCTCGTCTGCTTGTCCGCCTGGACTGTTTGCTAATGTCAATGTGCAACCCACATTTTTCAGACTGTGCCCACTGACATCAACGAAGCTTCCCATCAAAGGATGGTAAACGGCAAAAAAGAAAATGGCATAAATCATTAGCAAAAGGAAAAACAATAACGCTGGCTTATAAGTGTGCTTCTACACCAGAACATTGTTTTTGTTTGTTTTATATCTTCCAGAGTTATTTTTTTCAGATTATCTAGTCTTTACTTTTGGAGGTGTGAAAGCCATCTGAACTACGGTGGAGACCCCTGTTTTCACACTAAAACAGCAGTCTCAACCCACTTGGAAGAGAACGCAGTTCTTACAATGGAAAAGCAAACTAAAACTAAAGAAAGAAAAACTAAGCACATCTTACTCCATCTCTGTCTTTTTCTGTGATGACACATTCACCCAATGCTTACAAACCAAAATGCAGATAGCTTGCTTTCTCATCTTACCTTAATAGGTAATAACCAGGCAGGATCTTCAATTTGAATATCCATAAATTAGTTTTTCCTGGTAGAACTTAATGAAATATCCAGAATTGCATCCCTCTTACCTCCAATTAACATTTCTGATTTCTTAGACATTCTTTCTTGGACAACTGGGATCAAATTGTTCAATTATTTGCACTGGGGATACAGTTGCTCCTTTCCAGAAAAATAACATTCTTCCTATCTAGGATGAACACTTGAAGAGATTAAATTGATTTTTAATGAGGAGGAACTCTCACACCAGATGACTGCAATTGGAAATTAGATATAAGTGAAGCCTTTTTTATTAAATGTTAAAATGTCTTACCGACTTCATTGCTGCTTATACTGTTAAGTTTCTTGTGATTGTTTCCTAAATGAGGAGTTGTTGTAAGTGCATGGCATTGTCCAGGAAGTCTGATCCACCTTCAAAGGTCAGTGTGAAAATGAGCCAAACTGAATAAAAGTGTTCTGCAGCAATCTCCACCCAATCAAATCAAGTCTGACGATAAAGGTCCATAAAATTTATAGTGTATGTAGATTTCCCGTTTTCTCAATTTTGGATAAATTATCTGTCAGGTGTCTTACCAGGTGAGATTAAGAGAGCTCCGATTCTTTTGAATTTTGTTTCTTTCGAGTTCTTTTTTTTTCTATTTCCAGGGCAGAGTTGAACTTAGATCTCAGTCCAAGTGCTGCCACATTTTTCTCAGTGGTTGTTTAGGATTTGTTGTAAACTGATGCAGCATACGTCTGACTGCAAATACAGACAAAGTAGTAATTATGGAAGGTAAAATGGGAACAACTGTGGACACAAAGTACTTCTCACCAAACTATTTATTATTAATAAATATTTATTATAATAATTATTATTTATCACAAAATTGGCAAAGTAGATTTTGTTCCAATGATTTTTTTTCAATTTTTATTTGAATTTAAGAAAACAAAAACATTCACAGATATCTCCATCATATTAGGTGCCTTTAACACAAATCTATTAATGTAAAAAAACTTTTTAAAATTTGGTTTAAATCACAAGTCTTCAGATCTCATAAAGATTTCCTTTATAAATAGACTTCCCTTCATTTATCCTCCCCCCTCCTGTGTCAATTCAGTCACCAGAAATAAAGGCATGAGTATATATGTTGCTCTCAAGCTGCCAGAGCATCTGCATCCTGACTCCAATTAGGAGAACAAACCACAGGGAGGCCTATCCACCATCAGGAGTTCAAAGGTCAGCTGACAGGAAAGAAAGAAAGAAGGCAGCCAGAAAGGCGGTGTGTACAGTAGACAGAGTAGCAATGCGAGTCTTCCCTCTACTGTAAAACTGAAATAATAAGCCAAAAATCTCCCTCTCTTTCTCTGTCATACTTGCGCTTTCACTCTGCATGTCCCTGTCACCTCTTCAGTCTGCTTCCTTGTTCCTCCTCTCTTTTTTGTTCTTGTTCTATTTATGACTTCCTCTGAAATCTCGGCATCTCTTGCACACTTATGTGGTCCATAAATCAGGCTCTGAAAAGGACAGCGGACAGGAGGAGGGAGAGGGAGATGGAAAATCAGAGGGAGGCCTTCGCTGTTGTCTGAGCAAATGTTTAAAGGCCCACCTGAGAGCTTTAAAACTGAAACCTGCTGGAAATACAGTAATAACCTAGGTACGCAGGTGATAGGACCAGCAGCATGAAGCATTAAAAAATGCCACTGTGACAAGCTGTAAGTGTCAAGTCGTCTCTGCGACATTACGCAAGTGCCATTAATTTCTCTCAGATGGGATTTAATTACAATACATTTCAGATAGAAGAGCCAGATCTATTTTTTTTTCCTCTTTCACAACTTAATAAAATGCTCTGCAGTGTTGCAGCAGTGTGCTCACTGGAACCTGTCTCCAGCATGACTGAAATTGGCCAGAGCAGTTCCGTAGATGCATGCCAGAAACTTGTATTGGACTCTGGGGTGATTAATTTTTGAAGTATGTTGTAAAGAGCTATGAGATCCATAAACAGGAGAGTACACAACAGGCAACCCCTGGACGGCGACCGGAACAAAAAAGCCCACAAAGCGCTATGGTCACATATAGCCATAGCCAAGAATCATTTCTCCAAGTTACAGTTTAATCAATAGCATTGTTAACACGGGAATTAGAATGACATTGTATCGCATCACATTTTGTAAAAATTGAGGGTTTAAAGATACCTATAAAATGACTATAGAATTTGCCTTGTTTTTTGTAACTTAATTGCTGACTTGATGTACCTATGGGACAACATTATTGGATATTAAATTCTTAATCATTAAAAGACATCTAAAATCATATTTTTGGCCAAGAAAAGCTAAAAGTCTAGAAAGTAAATTACAAATAAAATATAATTAGCATTTTTTGGGGTTTTCAAAATTATAATTATTATATATATTTTTAAAACCCTTTTCAGAAACAAACATGCCCACAAAAACAGGAAGGTTCTGCGATCGATGGATGATGACTTATCTGGAAATATCTCATGGCAACAACAGATCTGATTATTTCCTTGACCTTTTCAATGAGAATGTGTTGAATGGTTACTTGTTTTTGAGACAAAAAAAAGAGTGGATTTTGTTTTTATTGAGCCACCAGAAAGTCTCTCCATTGGAAATACTGTTCTATCCCAAAATAATGAAGCAACTGTTAACGGACAGCTGTTATTTGATAACAAAATGAAATTTATCTATCAAGACTATGCATCATTTTACTAGAAAGCAGTTTTCTTTTCTCTGTGTCTGAGCAAAATGAAGGAGAAAACATTTGCTACGACATGGTTAGTCATATTTGACTGTAGAGCCTCAATATTCTAACTTCCTTTTAAATCACTAAATGTGTGAACATGAAAAGCTAAACAACATGTTGCTTTACAAAAACTGACAGTTGACAGATTTACAGAGTGGTGAGACTGATGGTGTTTTATGACCAATATTTTTCTAAGTATATTGTTGTACTGTATTTAAATCCTCACATATCATATAAAACTTGGATTAGTTATATGGATAAAAATAAGACATGGCTGCCCTTGTATGAATCATTTGATTGTTTACAAAAATGGAAGGACTGCCAGTGTAACAGAACTGGAGAAGAAATTGCAATATGTAACCCACCTATTGTCAGAATTTTGGTGTTTTGAAATAAATTTTTTGTCACAAGCAGCTAATCACTATTGTCATGAATTACAGGCAGACTGAGTTCACCATGAAGGATTATTAAGGTTTTTTGTTGGGTCTTGACTCTTCAGTGCTGTCACTCTTTAAACACTCACTTTATTTACTACAATCTGAGCTGGACATGTTGCTATCACTACTTTTGTTTTAGGTGAACATCAAGTTGTTCACTGAAGCCCCTGTTTGACCGTCCAGCCATGACGTCATCTGTTTTTAGTGTTCTTGCCAAAAGAACACTAAAAATAAGCCATAAGCATGGCTTTCCTTCCATGTCTATTTACATATTTGTCAGTTGATTAAATAGAAATAAATTTGACTATTTCAAATTATAAACCTGAACACTGTCAAAAACATAAAAACAAGTTAAAAGAATGATTAAATATGCCATCTAAGCATTACTTACAGTGCAGGTGACATGAATAAATTTCAAAATAATAATGTGTCACTGTTTTATTCATTCATATGCCCTGGTGACTGATGTAGAACAAAGGGGGAGGGGTGTTTATCAGCCTTCACTAAAAGCCCCTCCCACCTTCCCTTCTCTCACTAGAATGTGTGTCCATCAGGCCTCATTACTCTAATGGCAGTGGCAGTGATTAAGGTTTCCTGGCTGCAGAGCCCTTTGTTTGTTTGCCTGTGTTTCCCCCTCTTGAAGACAGCTTTCAGGATGCCTGCAGAACCGCTCCCCCTTCCACCACTTTGCTCTCATGGGGATGTAGTCTTGCCAGAACAACCCTAGACCTTGGAGTTATCACATGGGTGCTGGGACAGGTTATCACATTTGGAGAGAAGGAAGCGAGCAACTGTTCAGGTCCTGCACACAGGCTGATATGGTTTGCTGAAGGTACTTAGCTGCAACAATACTGGTCTTGTATTCTTTCTGCCTTTCATCCAGGCAGTATCTAAAGCTTCCTTCAATATGCGCATAGAGTAGCACACAAACACACACGATAATTACCCATAAAGCAGGTGACAAAACATACACAGGAACGACCAAAACTGAAAAGAAGATGTAAGAACAATTGATTGAAAAATAAAGTCTTGTTTTACTGATATTGTACTGTTGCAAAAACTTGAAAAAAATAAGATGCAACGTTTCAAACCTCCTCTTTCCATTCACTGAAAACTACTTCACCTCTTCACTAACTTACAATGGAGACAGTTCTTGATTTCTATGTTTGAATCGGTTCTAATGTTTTTGATTCATCAAAAAATGAAACATTTAAAAAATCCTTTGAGATAGCTGTGCAATATTAGATGGTTTTATCTGCACCTCCCTAACCCCCCACCTTCTATCCCATGCACAACAAAAAGGGAAAGTGTAGACATTTATTGTTCTTTGTACAACATTACTAAAACAATCTTGTCTCAGGACTTAGTCAAGTGCTCAATGAAGTGGGGCACTCAACTCTGCCTTCTTCAGTTTCACTCTATTCAGTCGTCTTTCTTGCAGCTTCATTCATAATGGATAGCTCTTTGGGTAGCTGTCACCAGAAGTCTATCAGTGGCTTAACAGTAGTCAGTCATAGGCACAAAATCCATGGTGAGGAAAGACAGAAGTAAAAAGGGAGAACCAAATGAAAAAAGTTTTACTCTATTTGCATCCTAATAAATGAAATATTAGGACTAGAGTAAATTTACTCTTTTCAAGAGTTTAAATATCCATCACATGTCCATGTATTACTGTCTATAAGCAGTTTTACAAAATGCTTAGAGCAGGAGTGTCAAAGTGATTTTTATTTCAGGCCTCATCAAGATCATGAATATTCTCAAAGGGCTGGTTTTGGCAGAATGTATTGAAAACTGCACATTAACGACAAAATAAAATATGTGACGCACCAAGAGAAAACCAATAAATAAAATAAGAGCAGAAACTGAGGAAACTGAAAAAAGATACCACAAATTTCTAAGAAAAGTTATTTCTTTTTTTTTCTTGGCAAAATATACTAGTTGAAGTAATTTGATTTGAATGATAAAATAATTCTTAAGCACTCTGTTGTCTTCTACAGTCTTAAGGACCACATAAATAGCTATGGTGGGCGGGATTTGGCCAATGGACCTCAAGTTTGACACATGTGGCTTACAGAGTGGAAATAAAAGAAATCATAGTTCTACAGACCAGAAAATATTTTCTTGCTCCAACTTTATGTGAGGTTGCTATCAAATTCAAAATATATATTTTATAGTCATCCTTTTTTTCCCCAACTCTTTAATTTTCAATAAAACTAATTGTATGAATTTTTGTTTGTCTACATTTTTCACAGCATGTCAACTTAAAAAAAAATAACAGACTAAAAAAACAGACTATTACCTCTCTTGTGGAAAAGCTACAGACCTAGACATCAGGTGCAGTCTTGCTTAATACAAGAATTAAAACGTAATTGTCTCATAAAAATGCTTATTGTGGCGTGACCCAAAACACCCCAGGAGGACCATCAGCTGCCAGACACAAAAAGTTCATTATGATGACCATGCAGAATAATGTCTGTCACAGGAGACCATCAAACAACAACATGTACTCAAAAAGCAAGCAGACAAGCACAATACATAGATAACAACCAAGTGTAAACAAAGAGCGGTACATGTTTGTCGCACATCTGAGCCGTCAGCGGCAGAGCCCAGGACCTGTGCACAGCTGTTCTCCCCTGTCCTGTCAGTAGGCTTCACCAGACAGGGCCTGTCCCAAAGGCCTGTACTGGGAGGCCTGCACACAGTCTGACATCTGGACTACACAGGAGGGAGCGATTGTTCCCATTCTCAGATTTTTTTTTTTATCTTCCTGCCTCTTGTTTCATCTTACTCTATCCATCTTTGTCTGCATTTGTAACTCCAATCCTCATTCCATTCTCCTTTTTCATCTCTCTATTCTGTTACAGCAGGGTCCACAGGTCGCAGTCACCAGGGAAAGGATGATGAACAGCTCTACAGTTGAGCCAGCTGACTCTTTAGCACAGTGCTTTCCCCTTGTTCCTTTCATTCTCTCCTCTGCCTCGCCATCACTCTCCACTTTTTCTAACTGTATCTGGTCAATGCACACGTCCCTCTTCCCATCCTGCCAGAGCTGCTGAAGCAAAATGCTACGTGTAAAATCCTTAAAGGAGCTTGAAAGACGACATGAGTCCAAGAACATTCAGGTCATAATTCATAACTCAATGTATTATAAAAAGCGAGCAGCCAGTAAATTAATTTATTTGATCCATTTTACTGGGTTGTTCAAACCTCAGGTTTTTAAAGTTTTTCCCTTTTCGTTGTTCCTAAAATTATTTATTGGAAAAAAAAGTTTTTTCTTCCTCGTGATCAAGCTTTTTTTTTTCATCACTGGTTGATCAATTTCCCTTTATCTCTGAATTCAACACAAAAAAAATTCCCCTAAAAAGGTAAAGATTTTTTTTTCCTTTCTCTTTTAGATTAAATCAATTTTTATGCTTTCACTTAGGCTAATGTCCCAAGAAAGCAGACATATCCTTTGAGGGACACAAACGCTGCATCATGTTTGGTATACTCCAGAAGCCATCAGGGTTTTAAGGCTTCTTGTGAAGGAAAACTGATAATTGAGGATATTTGTGTCTTTGGCCTTTATTGACATCTCTGTAAAGGTCTAAAGTCCTGTGCTCCCTCACTAGCTTTATCTAAAGATATGAGCGTCACTGGCTACATTGACTTTGTTTTTTACTTCCACAAGAGACTCAACTTATGCTAACACCACCGTAATGCTTTAAAGAGCTGCCATAACATTCTGTTATTCTTCAGGTTCTTTGTTCTTGTCTCTTACTTGATAAGGCATGGCAGCCGCCAAGGTCACAGAGACAGGAGAAAGAAGAAGAGAAGAAGAAGGAATAGAAGGGGGTGGGGGGAGCATTTCTCTGGTGTAAATGAATAGTTCTATCTCTCTCTCTAGATGAAGAGGAAGAACCTCATCAAAATGTTGTCTCATCTCTTCACAAAACAAGACCACATTCAAGTCAGATAAATGAGAATTGTCACGCTCAAAATCATAATTACAAGCCAGCGTATTCCCTCCAGCACTGAGGAATGACTTTATCAGGCACCCATTGGTCTGTTAGCTCGGGGAGGATCCTCTAAGCTCTTCTCTTGTCTGCAATCTGTGATTGTTGAATTCCAAGGGGGGTATCAGGGCTGAAAGGACTGAATTTAACAAACCTAATTATCATGCTTTAATTAGTATCAGGGGTAAACCTCGGTGGGACACCTGCAGACTTAATTTATATCCTGACAAGCGGGGAACAAGTGTTAATGTGCCGTATTTATGATGATGCCCCAAAGTGCGCAGGAGGTGCTGGAGGAACCTCACCTCAACTCTTCCAGAACAATGTGAGAGGCAGGTAATTACAGAGAAAGGGTCTGAAGTGCTCAGGGATCAGCCTTGTCTCATTGTGTTGATATACTGTCATAAAATCACAACAAGTGAATTCTATAACAAAATGATTGCTTCTTTATTGGGAGCCGTGAATTTTCATAATCTTGGAAAATCAGAAAGTCAAAATGATGGAATTACTTTGAAAAGATTGAAAATCAGTTATAGACAAATGAGATGCATGATACAAAACGGATAAAGATTTCAGACAGAGGGATCAGGCAGCATCTCTTGCAGAGGCCTATCTAGAGGCCCTTCATTGTGAGAAATGCTGGCCTTCACAGAAACTTCTACTCGCACAAATAAATGGGACAATTGTTGTCCTATTAGTCAAAAATAGATGTGCCGTTTGTCTGTTTTGCTACCACAAGCAAAGCTTTGCGAATGATAAAATAGGTTAGCAGGGCGGGGAAGAAACCTGGAAAATTATGCATATGCTGTATAGAGGTTTGTATACACTGTTGTTAACCACTGCAGACATCCGCCTGGCCTGAGAGCTCTCTGCACCGAAAAGAAGAGGATGTATTCAATCCATTATGGAGGTCACGCTGACGATGTTCTGACGAAAACACGCGATAGAGCAAAAAAGAATAAAAAGAACAAAAATTAGATTTGAGGCAGAAAGAGACTCATTGAAAAAAACTTGAGAAAGGTAACTACTGACTTATAGACATCATCAAATTCTGGTTTAGAAGAAATTGAATATTTGGTGAAGCACAGTTTATTACCTCCCTTTTCAACTTTCCTTTAATTTTTTTAAATTATTATTTATTTAAAAGGTTATCATTTTCCATTTAAAGATTTACTTTAATATTTTACTTAGCCCATAGCTAACATAGCAACTATTGGCTTTAATACATTATTTAAAGTTTAAAAGTAAACCTAGGTGGGATGTGAAGCACATCAAGAAAAACAAACCTTTCCTAGCATTTAAAAAAAAAAGAAATGCCCTTTGAAGTAGCTCGTGTGTGGGATAATGTTGTGCATGAATAGAAAGGTGAGCGAATGCTGTGATAATACAGTAATTATTCCAATTATTTTCAAAAATGCTTAATGTCTCTTTCAGTATGTTTCATCTGAAACTGTATCGTCTCTTTGCAACTTCTATATTAGTGTGTCTGATTTTATTTCACGTTCACATTTTCTAAGCTGTGGGCTTTCTGACATGTCACCCTATAAAGGAACCACAATGAAGGCGTTTGTTTTTACACACCGTACAGTGACCTAATTCTAAAGTGCTTGGTACTTTGAAGTATAAATTAGCTTTTAAGTGAAAGAAATTTTTACATGTCAAATGAGTGGAAATAGCATAATGACTTTCAAAATGAGTCATTGTGTCAAGTGTGTAATAATGCATAACACCTGTGTGAGTGTTTTGACATTTGTAAAGTGAATCTTTGTGTTCATTGAAGATTTTATGTTTGACAGAATCTGCTACAAAGAAGGTCTGCCTGATCTTATTTCCAGTTCTTTCAGACAAATTTTGCCTGTAGATTTTTGTAGTTCAGCGGAACCTCATGCATTGATGTTCACAGCAATGGAACCTTGGGAAATTTTCCATCCTTACAAAGCTTAAACCAAACACCTGAACCTAAATGTTCTAGGTGAACACTGTGGTCCTAGTCTGAGCAGGAAAAATTGATGATCTGGAACTGTGGAAGCTGAAAGTAGAAGTCATCAGAGATGTGATCAAAAGCAAGAATGGTTTCCGTTGGTACATGTCTGGGATTTGTGTATCGGAAGAATTAAGGAATAAAAAAGGAAGTTTTGAAGATATCTCATCAGCCTTGAGAACTTGAGGGAAAAAAATCAGCATAATGTAATATAGATCACTCTTAAAGGGGTGGTGTTAGGTATTTTCCAGGAACATAGTCATTTTTACAGCACAGTGAAGTAACTATGTTACCCCAGTTACAAAAATACTGTATGTATCAAACATGACTTAAAAGAAATTTTACTTCATAATTTTACACTTAAGCCTGTGTCTCTTTAAGAAGCTCTTACGCTAAGACTTATTGTCATCACAACGTTTCTCATCCTGCCATTCACCAAGGTTCTTAGGAGCGTTGGGCTGTGAAGTGGTGTGAATGTTAAGCTTGGCTGATGCATAGTTCTTTTATGTTGTCCTGAATGTTTGGAATGCCAGGCTGCAAAACTAATTTCCCCTTTGATGAACAATAACGGATCTGAACTGAAACAGCTGTTTGCTAATTGCTGTTGCCACTAGTCTGAAGGAGCTGGCTGGGAAAGGACTGGGCAAGGGGAGCACTGGGAGGTGGAAGTTTAACTGGAGACTCATCAGTTTGGTACTATTTCTAAGTTTCTATGATTAAAATTACTATTATTGCTGTTAGTCTAAAAAAATGTGTGAACTAGTTTTCAAAATATAAATGTTTGTTTTGATTTCTAAGATTAATTATACAGTTTCTCACAAACAGTCAATCTTGATTTTTATAGGTAAAAACTAATTAAAGGAAGAGCAGAATATATGTGTTAGTAAAAATAATGTGACTAAGTGAACAAAATGAAAGCTTTCACTTCTAAATGTACTACTGCACTACTGCTATTACTACTTCTACTACTCTAATAACTATAAGAAGAATAAGAATAATGCTGATGAAATTTTTGCTGCAGAAACACTGAGGATTGCTCTGGCTCCACTGCAGCAACTTAATTTTTAATAAAACTAAGAATATTTTTTAAAACATTTGAACAAAATTGTGACAATATTCCTGTGAATTTGGACACAATAAAATGATTTTAAAAACTGTGTAGTAACATCTCATATATAAAAGGTCTGTTTTTTTTAACATTTAATTGAATCTATATGAGTCGGCAAAAGATTTAGTACTTAAACTGTTTTTTTAATGACTTAATCAGTATGTGGTTTCACACTTTTTTGTCAATTGCAAGTTTTGTCCTAAAGTTGCAATATGGAGTATTTAAATCTTTAATTGACAGCAAACACCTAGTTGCTATGTGAAGATGCAACAGTATATTGATGTTTTTTCCAGAGCGTGGAGCTTTTCTCACCTTGAGCTTTCATGGTTCACGCTCACCAGGATGGCAATGATCAAAGTCCTAGCTTTTCCTCTACTGAATAGCACATTTACTTCAGTCAAAATGATTCCTATAAAGGCAATGACTCAATCTATAACCGAATTGCTGTGTGAAGTGTTTAAAACGCTGTATCTTAAACCTTATACTTTCAGCTTTAAGTCTAACACGTTGCTGATTATAGCGTTTTTTATGGTAGTATATCAGCTTTTTGAGATGGTACTGAATTTAAATTTATGAATAGTTTATTGAAGTTGCTCATACAAATGAGAAAAGAAATGAAAGTAAAATGGAAAACAGAAATACCACAAAGCTTCTTAAATTTAATATGCCCTAAGCACTTTGCTATTTCTGACGTAGCAAAAATACCTCGTATGTGCCGTACATGTTACAGTTTTGACACTTTTTTCATGTAGCTGACAGGAGTTTGAGGTTGCACTTACTGTAATCTTGAAGCCACTCCTTTGTTCACAGCTACTGAGGTTCGGAGAAATTCTTCTCAGAGTACATCATGAAACAAGATTTCCTTAGCGAAAGTTTGGTTATTAGTTAGATTCCTTCCCACACCCGCTGAAGTGGGACTTTTGGTTTTCTGTTTTCTCCAGGGCTGCATGACTTCTTTGAGCTGACTAACTGTTGCTTGTGGGTTTGTTAAACTGTGAGATCTGATTGTCAGCATTGGAAGTTTACTTGCAGCCTTTTCTTTTCAGCTGCTTGGCTTGCAGTTGTGAAAAGCTAAAGGTGAAACTATGTGTCTTCTAACCTCCGAGCACCATCTCCGTAAAGCAGCACTGGTCATACCAGTATCAGGTATTGACAGATAGCTGTGAGGCCCAGCCATGGGAGCTCTTGGGGCAGATTGTGAGCAGCAGAAAAGCTAGATTGAGTAATCAGGCTCTTGGCAGGCAGACAGAAGACCTTCAGTAGAGTTGAACTGCTTTGAAAGCCCTATTTGCTGTTGTTCCCCGATGCGCTGGCAGCTTATCACCCAGGCAAATTTCCTTGAACCGTGCAGTCTATCCAGCACTCCCCTTCCCGACACACACACGCACGCACGCAGACAATATAAATCCCCTGCGTCTGAGAGATTAATATACTGTAACTCTATGTTACAGTTATGTTATGACTATGTTACTGTGGGAACAAACATGATCTTAACATCATCTTGATGGCTGCCATTAGTGTCATCCAAAAGTATGACACACCGAAAAAAAAGGCTGCTTCTCCAATCATAAGTTGTAAAGTTTACAATACAGTGATGTTACGATGATACCAAAGGGAACTGGACCGAAATTTTGATCACTCCTTCACATTAGGGTTTCCATGTCGATAGTACAAACAGAGCATTGGTCCATATGCACTCAACACCTGGCCCCTGATTGTGCTCCCAGTTAATCTCAACATTAATTATTGATTCTTAATTTAATTTGAGAGGCAGGCACATTGTAAGCCTGGGGACACTGCTTTAAATAATGCATATGACCCATTCAGAGGTAATCATATTGTCATTGATTAATATACATCAGTGTTCTGAAGCATACCTGATGTGTGTGGGATTCAGACCCCGGGTATGATACAACCTGGCACTGTGACAGTATTTCAGGCCAGTAGTATCTCTTGGGTCCCATCCTCATTGTCTGATGTTTCAATCACAGTTTAGGAGCTGTGATGCATGGAAGCGTACAATATCAACTACCTGGATAACCCAAGTGATTCTAACAGCCAGACAGACTGGGAAAAAAATAGAGACAAATAAAAAGAAATGTCGCAATTTGGCAATGGAAGATCAAGTAATTTTTCACATTTGCATTGGACTGTTGTTTTAACAGAAGTCACTAATTATTTACATGCAAAATAATGTGCAAAGGTGATGATAATTTAAAGCTGCTTTTTTTATTGGATTTATTTTAAAACAGGAGACATTTGCTTTCTTCTTTGCTCATATTGGGCAAGTATTCAGGACCAATTAATCTGGATTTAAACAAAAGTTGCCAAGAAAGTTGTTTACTGAAGGTAAGATATTAACTGCTTAAAATTTTCAGACAGAACCTAACTTATAAAATCTAAAAGAGTTCATTTGACTTGTAAAGATACCATGCACATACCAGATGAAATTATTTGGAGTAACAAAACAGACTCCCTTTACTGTAAGTGTAAAAACTACATGAATACCTTAACCTTATAACAATCAGATGCTTTTCATTTACATAATGACAAGAATTATGTAAATGAACATTGGGATTCCTATATCCCCCCTGATACATATATACACATGCACACACACCTGTATAGAAACAGTGGAAACACTGATGCAGATTCCATGTCACCCTGAGTTTGGTGTAAATAAACACAGATCTGTCCAGAAAGGAGCTACGAGCTGAGGCTGCTTTCAGTGATGAAAAATTCATACACCGTTGTTACCTAAATGCCATTCATAGAACAGAGAGTTCAAAAACATGAACCAATTACAGTGTAAAACTCAGCTGTCTGGACAAAACACAGGCATTTTGATAGCTGCAAACTTCGACACACTCGAACCAATAAAAAGCCATGCCATGCTCACATTCTGTCTCCCATACACACACAACTACACAACCTCTATCGAAAAGATAAACAAATCCTGTCCAAGACTCTCCTTCTCTTCTTCAAGAGATTGTGAAAGCTTTGGCAAGCTAGAGTGAATATGTTGTTTTTGTTAATACATAAAGATTAGGGAACGAGTCTGTAGGCCGAGTCTCCCCCTGCCTTCCTCCTCTCTCCTTTCATCCTCCCCCATCTTCTCCCCGAGTCTGGCAAGAGAGGTGGTCTTGTCAGACAGCTCTTCTCCTACGTACCACGGAGCTGTGAGAGGTGTGGAGCAAACCGGCTGAATTCTAGAAGGCTTCTGTCTTTCTTTCTTAAAACCTTTTTGAGTGCTGGAAAATACTCACTGACAGTGGGCCTGTATGTGTTCTGCTGTCTGTTTGACAGGAAGGGAAGAACAGCCTGCACCAGATACAAAATACCACCACAAGCAGATACTTAACCAATCTGAGCAAGTTTCACAGGTTGAGTAAGAAACAATATTCTACAACTTAGGGACAGTCCGTTATATGTGGTTTATTTGAGACAGTTTATGGCCCTTTTTTAGCTTTTGCCAACCACAGTGATAGTAAGTATTGATAAAATGGTGACCTAATAGAAGTGGGTGGTTCGCTTATCTGGATCTTGTGGCATTGCTGCTGTGGAAGCATGTTTAAGAATAAGCATGTAAAAGTGGAGCATCAGAGATGAGGCCTTATTTCACTTCAGACAAACGCTTTGAGGAATATTAACAAAGAACTCTGTAGATAAGGGCTCACTAGCATTTAGACTTGACTTTTATACAATTCAAAGAAGATACAATATATTTGTGTATTTGAATTGAATCTTTTCCCACCAAATAGTTGTTTAATTGTAGGGAAAAAAAATTCATTAGAAATGCCCAACCAGTAAAGGGCTCTGAGAGTTAAAAAGTGACTTGAAGAAAAAGTGGGAGATCAATAGATTGGTTTGGTGTTGTTTCTGCAGTGATGCAAGTACTGTCTGTACACACAAACACACACACACACACATATATATATATATATATATATATATATATATATATATATATATATATATATATATATATATATATATATATATATACATATATATATAGTACCTACCTGGTGTAATGAACTGCACACAATCAGTGTGTGTATGACAACTACAAGTATGAGTCTATTCTGGCCAAAAAGACAAACAACTACTATCAGAGCCGTGACTAGTGAGCAATTAGCTTCAGTTAGCTTAGTATGCTAACCAAATCACACCTGAAGAACTCTTTGCCTGCAGTCGCACCAATCTCCCTGTAAGTGGCTTCAAATAAGTAAAAATCACTGCATATCAGTTTTGGTGAAAATCATTAAACTTTTCATCTCTGTTACACTGTGGAGTAGGAAGTCTGGGGTTTTCTGCTTGCATTCCCACCCCAGTCCTGGATTAAGTGGAAGATAATTCAGTGGCTGGAATGAATAATACCAAACATTTATTCCCTTATATCTAACGTCAAGTCGTTGTAGCTTACTTTCAAGATTTTAACTTTTTTCAAAACTGTAAACCTTTAATACGGTTTTCAGAATTGAGAAGAATTACAACCAGTTTTGGAACCGAGAAGATTCAGTTTTTTTTTTGTTTTTGTTTTTTTTTCTGTCACACCATTTATACTGCACAATTGCACATCTGCTGCAAAATCACAGCAGCTGTGACTCAAGACTCTGAATAAATCAGAGTCTTGAGACAATAAAATTGTCCAAGCCCCCACTGTACTTTGCAGAAGCATCACTCAATTTGAAACAGCCAGCATCATAAGTTAAGTAAAACTGAAATAATTGCTTAGTTTTTTAATCACTTGACCAATTGACATAATGCTCAGGCATTGTGATGACATCTAACTCGGGTAGAGTAAACCTCCAACAAATAAACATGGTTATAATGGTGGAGGAAGTGAAAGTCACATTGTTACATTTGGTGAGGAATTTTGCTGTTATTGGCCAACATTATGTCAGGGAAGATAGGTAACAAAACTTGCCTTTCTCATACATAGATATGAGACAAGGCAAGTGAAAAAAGTGAAAGTTTTTTGTAGTAAACCAGACAGATATTTACGTTAAATCCAAAGGGTCTGATCATAAAAGATTCCAAATAAGGAGCACCAAATTGCTTGTGCAAAAACATCCATTTAATTTGTGCCTGTAAAGGAACTATAAGTGGAAAAAATAATTGTATTCCTTTTATTTTTGATATCCTTTTAGCTACATGATGGGTTGTCTGTCTTTTTGTTTGTTAAAAAACATGACAATATTAAAGTTATATCATGATGTTTTTTGTTTTGGATTTATTACAAAAATATTGTCAGTACTCTGGTGATGGTAAGATGCACACATCTTTTGCCTGCACAATATGTGTAACATGTAGTAGACAAATAATTTGTGCCACCTTTTCTGGGCTTTAGACCCAGAGCATCCAGACATAATGGTGTTGTGCTGTGACGTGATGATGTTACTATGTTTTGATCACATATTGTACATCAGACTGTGTACTACATGCCTGAAAAGTTACAATTGTCATTTCACTTTGAGACAAATTGCGAACGCTAATTGCTCAGTTGCTGATGAACCAACCACATTGACTGACAGGTGGAATCAAGTAAATTGGGTACAAATAAAGCTTTCCTTCCTATCTGGTCAGTTTACCTTAAATATAAATAAGAATAAAATAAAGCAGTGGTGCCCCAGTAATAATGACATTTCAAATCCTGTCCCAGCAGAAAACTGTGAAATCCACCTTCTTGATTCAAATACAAACCAGAGTTACATGTGTTGGGGCCGCCTAATTAATTTCCAGATATAAATCCAATCAAAAATATGTGGTAGGACTTTGTTATGAACTGGCTCATCTAACTGTAACAAAAGACAGGAAGAGACAGACTTAGAAAACAAATAGGATCTTCAGCCTTACCTGTGAGCTATACAAGTTAACCCTTTTAAGATAAGCTTTTAAAAATGAAATAACAAAAAACTAAAAAGATGTGGTGAGCAGTAGGCATAGCTGCACCCAAGTGCTGGTGAAATATGCAAAGACTGGTGCAAAGGAAAGAGCCGCAGAAGCGCCAGGAACAGCCACAACTAAGCCACCCATGAATCAGGCAAGACCTACTGTCGCCCTCCTGATTCTACGTACAGGAGATGCTGGATCCTAAAGGATCTTGGGGGCAGCAGCTTCCGGTGTGCCTCAGAGAAAAAGGAATCAAACAATTAGGAAAATAATAAAGATAGTCCATTGATTTACAGGGGGAGCTGTGCCACGGACTTGGAAATTACTGTTCACAGACACTCCTACCTATCTGACTGAGATGGAGCTATTTTAATGAGAAGAATGGTCAAATATTTTCATCTTTAAATATGCAAACCTGAATATATTCCAAAAAGCTTGTAGCTGCAATTCCAAAGGTGGTTTATGGATACAGCGAGACAAATTCAAAAAGTTTCAAGAATTTTAATATTTTCACATGGCGCTGTAAATAAAGGCTGGAAAAAAATGCCCACTCCTTCCTGAAGTAAAGTCCGACTTCCCAAAGAGCATTTGTGGGTAACCATCCTTCAAAGTCTGAAACCACATGTCTTCCAACAGACCTGTGAGCCACACAAGTAAACCCTTTAAGAAAAGCTTTTTATCATCCTAAGTGAGGACGAGAGAAAGGCCTAAATCACATCAGGGACAACACCAGAAGCACAAAAAAAGTTCCCTATTGAACAATGGAGCTGCCATGAGCACCACCTCTGTCTCCCAGCTGAGCCTAACAGTCAGGGCTTAACCAATCATTGAGGTCAGAGCAGACGCATGGATGACCAAAGTGCAGCCACCATAATGTAATTGTCATTGTATTGCTTTCCTGTGTAAAAGGCATCTCTTTTTTGGATTGGAGTGTGGATGAATAGGTCTGGGGTTCATGCAGGCAACTGTAAACTGATTTAAAGGAGACGAGTATGGTATTAAGATGCACTTTGGAGTAGTGGTGTTATTCAGGCATCACAATAGATCTCTGTAGGGACGATGCACTGATGTAATCAAAGCCCAACATCTCAGACTAATACCAATTCACCTGTGTCTTTACACACACTAATACAAGAATATGCTTAAAGGTAGAAGAGGTCTGGTTGAAAAGGGAAAAATAACTTGTTATAGGAAAAGAAACATTAAATTTAGATTTCCTTATTATAAAGAAGCAATATAAACCTTAAAAAATGTTCATAAGGTAGAAAATCAGCACACGGTGAAGTGAAACAGACCAAAAAAGAAAAAGAGACTAAACAACTTTGGACAATTTACTGCAGCCAGCATTTGGTGAAAAAAGAAAAAATGTCCCACTAAGTTTCCTATGTCCTCTAACTCAGGAATCAAATCTAGATTAATCTCCAACTCTTTTTTTGTTTTATTTTGTTTTTGTTTTGTCTGATAACAAGCTTTTGGCCACTCTCATTAACTTTACATGAGCAGTTTATAGTTTTCCAACATAGTACGTATTAAACTACCTAATGATTAAATATACAAGAAAGCACATTCCTGAAGCCATTAGCAACATGATGACTTGTTAAAGCAGTTTTACCAATTAATGTTTTACGGTAATCTAAATTTACCTAAAGTTTTGACAATTTAAGTGGTAACACTAAAAAAGGAAAGAGGTAAAATAACTGAGGATGATAATAAGCATTGATTTTTAATTTAACATAAATTAGCAGGTGTACCCCCAATCATTTATTCTTTTAATCGTCTGGGTTCTTTTCCGGCCTCTTTACATATGCAGATAAAAATATTTTCACATTTATTCTTTGAAAATGAAGTGCATCATGTCATGAGCAAAGCTACACTCAATCTACATCAATTTTTGCCAGAAAAATTCAACCATGTTTTTAAAACACTCCACAGTAGTGGCACCACAAGATGCCACAACGCATCAACACTCAGCTTCAGCCTCCTCCTTCATTAGCCAATGACACCTTTAGCTTATGGCCAGAGCAGCAGCTAGTGCCTATAGTGTAATGAAATTTACGAAGAGGAGCCACTTGGTATGCCAGTGATGCGGCAGCAGGTCCCTGTGCTCAGTGAAAACCACACGCTTGCTTTTATAGATTGCATAATGGCCTGCATGAAAATGGTTTCACACCAACATAAATCAAATGTCAAAATACAACCGGAGCAAGACAATTCCCACATGGACACGCAACCACTGACACACACACACATAGCAGATACACATAGAAGAATCAGCCATCCAAAGTGCTTCTAGTCCTTATGCAGATACATGTAGCGCCTAATAGCACACATAATAATTTATTAAGAAATGTTAAATATTCATCAATATTGAATTAATCATTTACAGCAGATCTTTAAATTACAGGTTGTCCTTGAAGTTTTGGTTGTGAAATGTACCTTTAGAAGAGACAATTCCCTGTGGATATTTTCACTCTCAGGTGTGGACTAATTAAATAATATTTTTATCTCTTTCAACACAGAAAAAAAAACAAAATATATATATATTTGTATTAAAAAAATCATGATTAATATGTTGAGCCTTAGATTAGTATTCTTTTCCACATAACTGCTGTTAAAAGAAAAAAAACTTGAACTTTTTTTTTTCCTTTTGATTGATAAGTTGGTTGTTTATAAGGTGGAGTTACAACATTCTCACCAGAAAAGTCATGATTGATGTTGCTGAAAAGAATATGAAGAAGTAAACCAAAGTCAAATCTCCAAAATTAGAAAACCATAAAGGCTGCTAAATCAGAATATTAATAGTTTTTTTTTAAGTATTTTAAAACTTGTTTTAGTTTCTCAAAGCAATAAATAAAAGGTAGTGAACTTCGTCTGAAACTTAGATGCTGCATTATATAGCACATATTAACAATGATGATTAAAACATCCAATAAGGGGTGCTGTGGTGGCGCAGGGGCAAAGCATGACCCACGTTGAGGCCTTAGTCCTTGTAGCGGTGGTCGTGGGTTCGATTCCCGGCCTGGCGACGTTTGCCGCATGTCTTCCCCCTCTCTGATTACCCTGTTTCCTGTCAAACTACTTTCAAATAAAGGCCACTAGAGCCAACAAAACCTTAATAAATTAAAAAAAAAAAAAAACATCCAATAAATTTAGAAAATAATGAGCAATCTGATACATTGAAAAATTACCAAATTTTGGGACAAAAAATGATTTCCATATTAGTCAACTGTAAAAGTACACACCTGCTTTTACAATATCATACAACAATGTCAGATTACCAAAATAACAACTCAAATTATTTATACAACTGTGTAAAAACAAATTTTGTGATTTTATTCAATTTATAGGTGATGATTACGGTGCTATCTCCCAGCTTGAATTCACTGACTGTGGTTCACGCTGAAAAGCACAGAATGAAAGCCCAGAGACTTGACTTGTACAAATTAGTCACACTGAAAGCTTTGGAAATATATAATCAAATACTTCTCCATAAAATGTTAACATAAACAAGGAAATAAAATAAAATGTTACTATACTGGATCTCATTTGTCTAGCATAGTAACACAATTCAACACTGATTTTAAGTCTTTTTGCCCCATGATTTGGAACCTATTAAAGAATAAACCACTTTTGCGTACAATATCATGAAATCCTGTGTTACTCTAGTGTAACGAGAAACTCAATGTTTGGTCACATAGAAACTGCTGATTTTGGGGATGTTTTTGTTTACATTTTTAGACTGATCAGAATTTGTCGATGATCCCTAATCAAACCAATGCTTTCCATGTAAGTACATGGAGTTTCATTAAGCACTGTCTATTCATGGCAGCAACTTGCATGAAAAGTCATGGCTGCCTCTTGTGAATCAGAATGGCTAGTGGAGAATGGAGGCCAAATATCCAACTTAAAACTAACTTTACTGTGTGAGCAAAACCACTACGAAACCAGACAGTTGAAGCAAAGGAAAGGGATTATCCGATTATCCAGGCTGGATTGGAGTCCAACCCAGCCCACTATCCAATCCTGCCCCATTTCACCTTCCAAAGTCAGGGATACTTGTGCTTCCCACTCCCCGGGGTAAAACAGGGTCACCGGGGTACTTTGTCAATGCCTGTCCTTAGATCTGTCGCATCTTTGCTGAAAGAAACCGCATAAAACAACACATAGCAAAGATCAGTCAATTAAAGATTATATATACTAAATCTGTGTGAAAGTTTTTTGGGGTTTTTTTTCACTTTTTCTATTTGCCTTTCTACTGTATCAAAAGGCAAAAAATACAGTATTGTATTTTTTGACTTTTAATGTAATTTCTCTGATCAGTTAATGTCCTAAAGCAGAGAAGCATTGACTTAGGACTGCTCATCAGAATGGGTAAGAGAACAGTCTGAATACAAGGTTCGGGGAAAGAAGGCAGTCGTTAAAAGATTAAATAGCTATGATAGCAAATAATCAGCTAATTCATTGCGTCAGTCTACTCTTATTGGTCCCTAAGCCCCCTCATTACAGGACCTATATCTAGTTTTGTAGCTGATGGAAGCACTTTGAGGTTTTAAACTTCAGCACAGACAGCACAGCGATACAAGATTTATAGAAAACAAGTGTTTTATGAGTTTGTGATTATTTTATTATCACTGGTGGTGAAGATCAATGATTTAACAATGCAGCTCAAAGCAAAGAAGTTTAATCTTTGCAAGTCTAACCATACCTGTTATTTAGTTAATCTTGGTATTTTGTAAGTGTGGTTAATGGTCTTGTGGGTGTCTGTGTTTTCCTTGTGATAGACCTGAGATCTAAGATGTCCCCTGAGGACTGAGAGTCTATCACTCAGATAAACCCTTTCATGGAGACAGTGAGAAATATAATTGAAAAATATATTATTAAATAAATCAGATATAATGACTGGAATGTCTTCAGACAAAATACTTTGTGTGCATTTCTTCCCTAGTAGGATATTTATTTCAAGTACTTCATTCAAGAAACTAAAAAGTTCAGTTATTTTATTTTTTCCACAACAATTGTCCAATGTATTAATAACTGAGAAAGATTAATGGACTTACATTTTTACAAATCGCCAAACTCTATATGTGTCTACTTCTAATTAGTTCTTTATCATTTCAGTGACACATTTTGAATTATTTGCTAGAGAATTCTATTACAGACATGCATAGATGTAAGGTACCAGCAGGCAAACTCTCATCCATGTACCCAAGACTTCACCATAAATCAGACTAAATTCCCTAGAAAGAGGAGTGCAGGAGGACACTGCATACTGAACTAAAATAGTATCACCCATGGCTACTTCTGATTGAATGTTTTATCACAGACCATCCAGAGTGGCGGAAAAAGAAACTAATTCATTCATCCTGCTTAAGTAAAGGCCTATAACAACCATGTAATTCCACAGAGATTTTACCATTTCCAAGCTCTTTGATTCATCATGTTATTCATGTCTTTTCATCTGTTTTTCTTCACTCGGCTTTGTGTGGCAGACATCAAAAGCCGGAACTGGTTAAAAGCATAAATAAAAAGGGGATGCAAAAATGCTACTACAAATAAAAAATTCTTGAGGTGACCAGTGCCTCCTGAGATTATGGGGCCTCTGGCTTTCAAAAACAAGGACATGGGCTCTTTAAAATCACTCTAAAGTCATAATGAAAGCAATTTATTGTGGATAAAATTTACAGAAAACTTCTAACAAAATTCAAATAGAGTCCATTAGGAATTGGTTAAAATAGTTTTTGTAGGTCTTAGAAAACTACCAAGAAATAACTTCCTGTCCCGATTCAAAAACTGTATTGTTTAAACTAACCCAGGACCAATATCCTATGTTTGTTTACAAGGAGGTGAGAGAATAAAAAACAGCATTGTGGGAGTAAAACGTTAACTAACCCCTGCCTGGCCTGTGTGTGTTTTATCAACCAGCAGATGAACTAAATGCTCTCCTGGGTCAATGCTTAATATGGCAGGTTTTAAGCACGTAAGCTCATAGGACAGCTTTGGGATTTGGTAAGACAAGGGATATTATGGATGTCCAGCTAATAAATTTGCATCCGCTGTGTGGTGTTATCATATTAGTACGGACCAAAATCCCTGACAAATATTTATGACATTTTGTTGAAGCGAGGTGTGCCTGAAAAAGTGTCTGGTGTAGTAATTAGACATTAAACATGTTTGACTCCCTTAGCACTATTGCATATTATGCATTTGCCACTAGATACGTGATCATCTGCATTTATGATTCCACCTTTGCAAGAGAATACAATAAATGCATCCACTGGAGCTGATTCAGGGCATCCAACAACATCACATATTACGGATAAAATTATAAGAGAGTTGGTTAAATAGACTCCTAACACAAAATATGGTAAAACCAAAATGGACACAGATACGTTTTACTGCCGTTTAATCATCTACCCGTGTTAGGAAGCTGGCAGAGGCAGCTTGTTCCTGTCCCGTGAGTGATAAATCGACTGACTGAAGTATTGATATAGAAGCAAAACACATGCAAAGATGGTGTGTCTTCCTACAACAACAAAGAGATTCACAAAAAACCAACAAAGAAGGAAAGAGTAGATAACTGTGCAGGTGCAAATAGTTCAATATTGTTCCTATTTCTGTTCGACACTTGTTTAAAGTTAAGCAGATACTTTAAAACACACACACAAAACATTTGAGGTCAAAGTTTTTTTGAGTAGCTTGTAGTTATCAGAGTTTCACTGGTTGGAGGTAGAAATTATGGATTTATGATCCTTTAAAAGGAAAAAAGCAATTACTGGAGGACAATAAAAACTCTGACAAACAGATAAGGTGTTCCCTGGATCTGGAATATCATGATCATGTGTGAGCACATATCTATATTGATGGCCTAAGACTTTTTAAACCTAAGGGTCAAGATATCTCACTTTAAACTGGGTCATTAAGGTCATCTTGAATAAATATACTCATAAGGTGTGATCTGCATGAACAGACAGCGCTGCCAGACCCATCTCTGTAATTCTGACATGATTGATAGTGATTAGAGATCTTGTCTTCATTCACTTTTACAGGACATTTCAGCATTTTATTTAAACGACAGTTAACTTCTCTCAGTACTAAAATGTAAACATAGCCCTTATAGTTAGTTAAATCTAATATTGTTCCTTCAACACCTATCAATGCACTGCCATCCAGCATAAGCGATCAAATACCTTTTTTCTCCTCATAACCTTTCCTTGTCTAAAGTTGGTATTCTGAAGGACTGCAACATCTAACTAAAGCCATGTGAAAAACTGCATAGAGAGAGAAAAACCAAGTCAAGAGGAAGAGGAGCAAGTAGGGAGCATTTTGTAACACTTGAAAAGACATTCTCACTAAAAGGGAAGCACAGCTTCTTTTATGTTTCTTTTATGAGGGGATAAAGACAGTTTTTCCAGCACACATGGAGAGGTTGAACCTTTCTTTCATCCTGTTTCAATAACATTTACTGTTCGTGAATACAGATAGATCATTGAAAAAGTTACGTTTTATTTTTTTCCACAATATCTGGAATATAGGTAGAAGATATGTATAATTAAAAAAATTATCAAATATTACAGTATGTATATTGTTAGAAAAAGCAATAAAAATATTCACACAGCCTGTTTCATTACATCAATGACACATTATAATGTTAATGTGTTACATGAATTGTGAATACAAATACATCCTTTTGTAACTGTCAGGCAAAACCCGCATATTTCCAAAAATTTAATTTTGAATTTTTTTTAAAAAATGTATATGTTCTTAATCTAAATTTATAAATTTTAGACAGAGTCAAATCCATAATTGATACTTTTCAATTGATATTTATCAATAATATGACAAAGAGATGTAAAGTGTAATCAATAGTTTTGGAGGACTTAAAACAAAAAACTATGGAACAATGAAACATGAGAAATTTGAGATTATTATCATTACAGGATAACTTAATATCAAGGTTTTTTTCTATATTGCCCATTTCCAGTTTAGGATGACACATGAAATGCGGTCGTGAAAAATTCAATAATTTAATTAAATATATTTGTAGTAAAGTAGTATATTTTTGAGTGACACAGAGACTATCTCTTTCTGCTGGACCTGAAAGCTCATCTCACCTCTGTCTTATCTGAAAAACTCCCGGGTTGGGTTGAGAGGAGGAAAAGGCTGAAGCCAGGTCCTGATGAAAAACGAGGGTGTCACAGCATTGTTGCAAGGTTAGCACACCCACTAATGGAGCTGTGCTGGGGCAGGGTGCCCCGAGGATCGACCCCACCGAGGGGGGGCATGTACAAGCTCAAGATAAACTACTGTAGGGGGCATGGCACTGCCCCAAGCCCCTCTACTGCCCGCTAAGCACTCACATGCACACACACAACCAATCACCCTGGGCTATCCTTTTAACATTTATAGCTGACCATCAGATGCAACCTAGAGAACTTCACTGCTCTTCATATAGCTCTGTGTTTGACACAGCAATATTCAGTGTTAATAAAAAGCTGACTGATGTGATGCTGTAGCTGTACGCTTCCAGAGTTTAAATGGAGTGCAATCACATCTTTGTTTCACTAAGTTAATTTAGGGAATATTAATTCACAATCACATTTACCTGAAACAAGATTTTGATGTTCCCTACATAAAACAGACCACTTTTTTCCCCCTCACTGTTTGACATTAAATCACACAAAACCTTTGCCATTTGAGGACAGTTAGGTTCAGAGTTATTTCTATTTGCAAAATGCCAAAGTAATAAGTAAGAATTTTTAGGGTTTTTTTGTCCATTGTAGGCATTTACAAACTTTACTTAAGTATTTGAAGAACTGAGGCTGCCTGTATGACTCAGGTCAAACATTTTTGGTATATTTTCATAACCTTTTCTTAATGTATAACTTAAATGTTGTCTTATTCCATCTGATATTAATCAGGAGTTTAGCAAATACAAATAATTTGGTAATCCTAAATAACCTAAAAAAGGAAAAGTTAATTAGATTTAATTTAAGAAAGTAAAATAAGGGGTGTGTTTTTCATACAGTAAATGTAAATATTTGCCTTCAACTGTAAGTTGGCAAACTACTTTGACAATGGAGGCACTAATACTTGTGTATATAATATTTGCATAGAGAACTTTAAAACATATGAAGTAAACTTAAATCAAATTCCTTTCAAATGTTTAGTTAAGGGAACCAGATCTTGAACTATATGCTGCTCACGGTTCACTGACATTAAGTAAACAGTGTTATTGCCCATTGTAAAGAAATGTCTTTCTAGCAGTTTATGGCTTTACCATATCCAGAGGAGACAGACATTTCTCTGCTGCCCAGGGAACATTGCAGACAGATATGTTGAAAATGGACAAAACTAAAGAATTAAACATATGGCTGACATGCTTCTCCTGGGTAAAACAGCACAACTAAATGGTCAAGGGTTAGGAGTTTAACATATATTTGAACATGAAGAATGACATGCCATGGAAAAAAAAAAACTTCACTCATATGGGACAGCTGTGACAAGGAGTCCGTTTTGCAGAAAGCCCCCTACAGTAAGCAGAAATAATATTCTTAATTTCTGACAGTCAAAAAAAAAAGAAAAGTGTAAAGAAAATGACAGAAAGGTAGTAAAGCATTTTCAAGCCAGCCTTTAAGTAGATTTGCTTTCAGCAAAGACAAGATGATGTAAACTGATTTTCCTTCTGGCTGCATGCAAGCACATTTGATTTGTTAAGAGGGAGTAGCTGTAGGCAACAGAGGTGGAGCCTGATTCGATAGAGAAAATGTGGAAAGTTCAAAATAAAATCCAGTAGTTGCAAGTTCTGAGGGCGTGTTTAAAGACGAATTAAAGTCTCAACATTGATGTAAGAGAAACAAAGAGAGTAAGGGGAAAAATACCTTTAGGAGTTGGATAACTCAGCCAACACCCAATGAGCAGAAATTTTATGGAGAATTTCTGCTCAAATTTTCCATAAACTCTACCAGGCCAAGGTTTGTAGATAAGGACCCCACCTTGCCAGGTCATCTCTGGCCTCCTTACTTCATTGCCATAAAACTCTAAGCTCCTGTGCCACAAACCTTCTGACCTGCTTCTTGGGATCTTCAGCTGTCGCCATTTTCCTCTCGTCCTCTGTCGACATCCTCCTGAACTCTCCTGCAATCACCAGCTTACAGTTTTCAAGCTCCTTTAACACAGACTTCTGGTCTTCAAGTTCATTCGTCGCACACCAGGAGGTCATCCACCAGAACGCTTTGCCTCCTCAGGGCGATCTTCCGGTTATCCACCAGAGCTCTGTAACTCTGAATTCTGGTTTGTTTCTAATTTTTTTCACTCCTTTGGAGATCTCCTCCACCCAGTAGGTTTGGGTTGTTTTTCTGTTTATTTATGTTCTTCCTGCCTGGACTTTTGAAGGCATCTGGTAGCCGTCTTTAGGTGTGAGGAAATCCTGTTGTGATCCTTAGGTGTTAGAAACTTTGGCTTCATTTATGCTTCTGTTTTGAACATTTCTTTATTGTTTATTTGTTTGATTTGACATTTTAGTTTATTCCTTGTGATAGTTAATTTATCCATATGGTTTTCTTAAGAGTTGTTTACTTGGATTAATGTTTCTTTCTGCTCACTGTTTATGTCACCTTTCCCTCAGACTGTCAGATTACTTAGCTTCCCAGCTGTTTCACATCTAATTTCCCACTGCCTCTACGTTCTTCTGATTAGTCCCTCTGGTTCTTATGCCACTTTCATCTCTCCCTCAGTATATTTAAGCTTACTGGTTGAATTGTTCCCCACTGGTTCCTTCAGTAACATTTGTTATTCTCAGTGTCATCCTCTGTTGCTTCTTGTCCTTAAATCTTTCACCATGCACTACCCGAACCCCAGTCTGTATTTTGGTCTGATGAAGACGTCACCTTACATGACAGAGAATAAATATATATTTCATAATATGTTCCTCTCTCTCCTTTCCATGAAGCATTAGTAAGTCCAGTGAAAGAGATTTGTCACAGCTTTGCTTGTAAAGTTAGAAGAACTGGAGGGACCACTAGTAGAAACTATGAAAACATAAACTCACTCATATACAGGTTTTAAAAGATTCCTCTTTAGCTGTGATGTCAGTGCAAGTAGTCTAAGCTGCTTTTGAACTGCAACAAGTCTGTGTGGGTAGGTTTCAGTATGTCTTTCTGTTTCTGTCTCTTACATTATGAAATAGAAGGTGACACAGCCTACTTATTTGCAGGACCGAGCCAGCCTAGAACACAGCTGATGATGGCCTGCTCAACAAGCTGCTGAAAATCCTCAGTCGCTGATCTAACAAAGCCCCTCTTATTCGGGGCAGCAGACAGAGGCCCACAGGGAGAAAACCTCAAAGACTTTAACAACATCTCAAACCCCAGCCTCCTTGACGGCTTGTTTCTTTCATTACCAAGCTAAAATGGGCTCTGTGGGTGCCAGTGTGAGCATGCCCGTATTAAAGAGAAAAATATGCCTTTGCCCACACATTATCGCTCACATGGCACCGACACCCACAGGCATTATTGCATGGAATTTTCCAGTACTAGTATCTCATCATCGAGCGTAATACGTTTCCATGTGTGGTGGCAATTACAGTGCCCAAATAAAAGTGGTAACAGAAGCCACAGTGGCTCCTAGGTGCTGAAGCCACTGAGAATTTTTTTATGCTAAAAGAAGGTAGCTACTTCACAAACTGAGCAATAAATCTAATAAAACATGCTAAATATGCATTGAAATGCAGATGCTACACTTAATCTAAAAATACATGCAGGTGCATGCACACAAGTTTTCTTTAGCAATTTGCTTTTTGCAGGGCTTCATCTACTTTTCATGCAATTTCTTAGTGATGTGGTTTGTTTTTGATTAGTATGCAACAGAGGTGGGGACTCGAGTCACATGACTTGGACTCGAGTCAGACTCGAGTCGTTAAAATCACGACTTGAGACTTGACTTGAAAAAATGCTCAAAGACTCGGACTTGACTTTGACTTTCATGCCATTGACTTGGGACTTGACTCGACTTGAAGCTGTTTACTTGAAAAGACTTGATATTTTTTACTCAAAGTCTTAAAATTTAAAACATTATTTATAAAGTGGCGTCATTAATTAATTTCACTCATTCCGTATCAATATGCGCAGACCGTCACTATGGTTTTCCTCTCTCCTTATGTATGTATGTGTACGTAGCTGCAGCACAACCAATCAAATTAACAGGATTTGGACGTTTAAAAAAACGCGGCAAAGCTACAGAGCTCAGGGAACGAAATACGAAATAACCGCTCGAATATGCTTCCGCGAGTAATTTCTTTTGGCTACGTAGGTTATGAACTTTCGACTAAAAAACGAACTGCAACTTGTAAAACATGCAAGAAGAGAATATCGGATGGAGATGCCACGACGTCCAACTTTGTCCGGCATTTGAAGCTTCACAAAGATCGGTAGGTGGCACTTTTCTTTTGCTGTAAGATAGTTGACTTTAGCTAACTTCGTGTTAGCATGTGTACTCCGGGTTAAATTGGTGATGATTTACCATAAATCCGGTCCTTCAAATGCCTCCACAAATAATGTGCACCGTGTTAGCTCAGGAAGCCGGTGGATAGTGAGCGGGGCTCCGGAACAGAAAGCAGATTCTGGACCTGAACACAGGGAACAGAGTCTCTCTGTCCCATCATGATGATGAGCCGGGTCTAGTATCATCTAAGGATGGTTGGTGTATTTGAAGACATCTACGTTGGGAAATTATATTGACAATATATTGTTTACTGCAGTCAGTGCATTAAGTCAACTGTTTTTGACTTAATGCACTGACCGGCGTGACTGTCACATGTCGCACAGAACCCATTTCCAAGTAGTATAGCTTTGCTGGGAAAAAAAAAAAAGACCAAATACAGTGACTGTCCCAAATAAATGTTGTGTTTAGAATATCTGTCCCATATTTACGGAGGACTGAAACTAACATACTTAGAAATAAAAGCAGAAAAATAAATGCACCAGACCTTCCTGAGTTTACTTGTGATAACTTAATTTATACTTATTTCATCTTTTGAAAACTATGATTGTTGTAGTGTTGATGTTTATTTATGAATAGAAGGAGTAAACTGAAGTCAAATGTAATTCATGAAAGGCGGTAATTTATTTTCTGACATCTGTTTACTTCTGACAGATTTGAAGAATACCAGATGAATAAGAGGATCACAAATGAACCTCAAATACATATTTTAAAAAGAACAAATGGTCTAATATTTGAATTTTATGTATAATTGCAAATTATAAAAAAAAAAAAAATAAAAACGACTCGAAATGACTTGAAATTAAAGGTTCCTGACTTGAGACTTGACTCGACTTTTGCCTGTCTTTACTTGAGACTTGACTCGGACTTGAGGACAGAGACTTGAGACTTACTTGAGACTTGCAACACAGTGACTTGGTCACACCTCTGGTATGCAATAATATGTCGCATAGGGAACCGTAATTCAAAATGGTAATCCACATTTGACGGGTGAGAACTCACAAAGTGCTTTTTGAGATGATGAGATGAACTGCAAAAACCAGTGTTACAATTCACTCTCAAATGTTTACATCCACAAAATACTTTTACTATATTTTTCTAAAACTTCAATTACCTGCACAAGAAAGTGCACTGAAAAGTCCCCATATGCCTGCATAAGCCTGCAAGCATTTATTCCTGACAGCAACTGTACTACCGTGATGTAAATAAAAACAAACATCCACGCACACACAACAATCTCACATGCTTTAAAAAAACATCACACAAAAGAAGGTGGCGGTGCAACATCTACGAAGATTGCACAAGTGAAACACCCACAGAGCCACCACGGGACACATTTAACTTTAGCTTCTTTCAAAGCATCACTATTCCGATAATCTTTCCACCCACCCGATACCTCATGAGCAATGAGCCTTACCAATACTGAAAATGGACGTTAATCTATCATCAGTATACAGATCACACCAAACGCGTTGCACTCCCACTGCTCTCTGCAAGTGCACTGGTTCAGTCACTCTGCACTACTCTCATCAAACTATGACCACTTCACATACGCCCAGTGCACAGACGAATGACAACAGACACCTTTCATTTGACATTATGATAGGACTCCAGAAGATGTGCAAAAGATTAGTTTGGGAATGGTAACTCTTTTAAAAGTGTAACAAACTCAAAAACTTCAGGTGGAGAATTTAGGGAAGAAATTAGCTTTCCTGTGTATCTATCAAAAAAAAAACATGACTAATCATGACCTCTTTCCATTGGGAAATTTTATCTAGTTCCAAAGCAGAATAAGATAAAATGAGAGAAAAAAAATCCTAGATATCTCCAGGGCTGAAAGTCATTGTAGGAAGAACCTCAAACTTATGTGGGTTTTCAACACACTTTTTTGGGGTGTATTTTAGTTGTTTTCTTGTGGTTTGCTTTTAGTTAGTATGAAGTCTTGATCAGTGGTAACTGTTTTGAAACCTAAGGAGAGTTTTAGCAACCTGTTTTCATAAGTAAAAGTAGCAAAAAACAGTGAGCACCCACCAGGAAAAAGGGTGCAGAGATGAGTTGTTTTGAGGGACAGTGTTGTGGGGAATGTGGGGTTAATAGTCCCGGGAAGACAGACCTGGCACCAACATGTTATAATAATACACTTGGCAGCTAGAATAGTGTCAACCCCTTAATTCCCCCTGGGAGAGAAGGACACAGCCTAATCTGTATTCAGTCCTGACATTGTCCACATCTGATATGGAACATTAGCCTCTAACTCTCTCTATAGACTAGTGTCCTTCGGTTTATATTACTTTATGTTAATAGAGAGAGAAAACTTCATGTGCTGTCATTTGTCATTGTTAGCGGGGGTGCTCCCAGAGCCTGTTTGAAATGCATTTGTTTAGAGGAGCAAGGGGGATATGGTAAACCTGTCTACCTGGAGAAAGGTGTTGTTTCTCCATCTTTATTGATCTTTGATCCAACCAAGGACCTTCCACAAACTGCTTTCTTTCCATGTTCTCCATTCCGCAATGCACATCTAATTTTTCTCTATTCTTTTGTGGCATAAAGTAAGCCCAGGTTGACCTAAGTACACAAGTTTTGTCCATTACATAAGAATCGTCCAGCTAATAGTTATGATGGCCATTCAATTTGCCTCAATATAAAAGTTTATATACCAGTGCCAATTTGTGTTTAACTGGGTTGAGTGAAAATAAAAGAATGATCCACTCATCACTTCAAGTAGTCAGCAACAAGACTGCAAAACGTTTTGAAAATCATTCAGAGCTTCCAGTAGACAATCAAACTATAGTTTGTAGTGGGGAGAGTTTTCAGAATACAAAAGAAAAGCTAAAAAATGTGTTCTGATAGCAATATAAGCAAATATACATTTTATATATTTGCATAGCATAAGTTCTTCATCAGTCACTTATCTATACAAAATAAAGCTTATGCTGCTCCTAACTTCAGTCCATGCAATGTTCTGCATTTGCAACAACTAATTAGACATGGAGAATATGAGTTACTTTAGTCAAACTTAATATATTTTTAGAAATACTTCAAAAACCAGAACCGTCTCCTCAAGCAATCATAGCATCTAAAATATGAAATTGTGCTGAAAATATACAATCAAAGTAGCTCTGACTCCACATGGGTCTTCTGTTGTTTCAGACCAAAAAGCTTACAGAGATAATTATCTTACAACGGAAATGTAAAGCAAATCAACATGAATAAACATGTTCTAGGCAGTTGCTCTACAAGAGATGAGCCACCGGTACGCTGCTGCTTAACAAAGCTTGTATCATCTTATTTGAATAAAATAAAATGAGAGAGCGTCTGTTGAGGCTGGCAGAGAGAATATTGTTTAAGTCTGGCAATGTTCTCCGACTTCTGTTTGAATTAATTCCGCTAATTGTCTTCAGCCCAATTAGAAGTTATTCCCCCTCTGCAGTCTGGTGAAACAGCACTGAGCTAATTGGATTAAATCTTTATCATTTTCTGGAGAACACAGAGAAGAGGAATATGCAGGAATGCTATTGCTTTTTTAAATTAAAATTTACCTAATGACTTTTCCTTTATTAACATACAACTTCCACATGCTTTCAAGTTGTAATTTGAGCTGAAAATGTGAAGTGGGGGACATGTAAAACGGTTCTTTAAATAAAATAGTCTCCCTTGATTGCTTCCTGGTTATAACTATTTAGTTTTTTTTTCTATCATGGTCACTTCATTGTAAAACTGTGTGTAAAAAGCAGTACAAAGAACATCCATTTCCTTGCATGCTCATTTACATGAGTGACAATAATTGAGGAAATTGCACAATATATTTGAGCCTCTTAAACTATGCTTCTATTCTGACCTTTAAACAAGAGCTGTTTCTGATAAATGAGACACTACTTACCCTTCCTGGGAAACAAAAACAGAATGTGTAATGAAACATTATTATAAGTAAATTGAAAGCAATATAAAGAAATGAATGAAATGCATGAAATCATAAAATCAGTTTGGGCAAGTGCCAGATCTGACTGGAAAAAGAAATTATCTTCCTCCTAAAGTTTTGGAGAGACAAGCATGAAGTGCTCTAATTGTGTCTGGTAAATGTCTGCACTGACTTTATAAAACACAATAGGTCAACAACAACAGATTACTATTGCTTCCCAAAGCACATTTCAGAGTGGTCTTGTACTGTGACCAGCCCAAGGCACACCTGTGCAATAATCATGCAGTCTAAGCAGCATCTTGATATGCCACACCTGCGAGGAGGGATGGATTATCTATGCAAAGAAGAAGTGCTCACGATCACAGATTCAGACAGATTTGTGAACAATATTTGAGAGAACTGGTTATTTTAAGTACACTAAAAATATTTTAGACCTTTAAGTTCAGCTCTTGAAAAATAGAAGCAAAAACAAACGAAAACAAAGTTGTGTTTATATTTTTATTCAACATAAATCAAAATATTAGTTCCAAGAAATTTTACTTTGTACTGTAATGTCTTGAAATTGGGCCTCTGTTGCTTTAAAAAAATACCTGCTCTTTCTGAAACTCTGCCTTCAGAAAGTCCTCAAGTCTTTAACATTTTTACCAGTATTTTGCTAAGAAGTAGCTCATATAATGAGCTCATCAGATGTGCAGCTCCACCAGGTGTTTGCTAATTGCTGCTAGCTAGTCTGAAGGAGCTGAATGAGGGTGTAGCGGGGCGGGGTGCTCTGTGAGGTGGAAGATCGAAAGCTTGGAAACTGCAGCGCCACAGAGGAGCTGCGTCTTGAAGGCGGCGTTAGGTTTGCCCAGCCATTTTGCACAACTGAAAGGTTGCCACAGCAGATTAAAGGATTTCTCAAACATTCGTGAAAGAATCAAGACAACACTCCAGGTACATTTTGATCCTTATAAAATGATGTAGAGCTCAAAAAAGTATATTTCAGAAAACACTGCCCCTTTAACTGAATTAGTTAAATAAATTAACCTAAATATATTGAGATGCGTCAGTATCTGACATTTGTAAAGCTTTTATTAGTTCTGTTACTTTTACAAGAGTATTTGTAAAAAAAAAAAAAAATGCTACATAAAGAATATTTGCCCTGTTCCTTGTTTACAATGCAGTGTGCTTACTCTCCCACTAACAAGAATGGCCACCAGCATAGACCATAAGAGGGACAGTAATAGGACCATTCACATTCTTAGTAATTGTATGTTTTTCATCTGAGTCTACAGGGATTCTCAAACAAATCTCTGCTTGAGCAAACACTTCTTAAGAAGAATTTTAGTGAGCAGTAATGATTGTAAGGAAGACAAGGGAGGTAGAACCAAAGGGGGTACAACATTTTAAGTAGACCGTCTTAGAACATAAATAACATCTAAAGCAATCATATTTGAGGACCACTTACACAGTAATACGGCTTGTGCATATATTTGTTTTCTAGCAGGGACTGGTGGTTGTTAGGATGAACTGCTATGTAGTAAAATATGCCTCATGTAAATATCTGAAAAAACATCTGAAATAACTGTACATTGGTTTTTGTTTGTTTGTTTTTCCACATGAGAATACATGTGTAATTAGACTATATTAGAATTATATACACTTTAAAAAGTAAATACAGTTCCACATGTAGTCCACCTAAACTCCTGTTCTTAAGAAGTTGGGTGTCCAGCACTGCTATGCTCCTGAAATTCATTCCCTTAAAGTTTCAATGGGAGAAACGAGAAGAGCACTGGAAAAACAAACAGCAAATCCAATGAGAGGAAGCTTGGGTTGATATACGGCCAGCAGGGAGTACTGAAATTCACCGCCAAGGGAGCGGATAGGACTGGAGGGCAATAAGGAGTATGGGAGGACCAGCTGGCTTTATGCCTCATGAAAATATAATGAAGAAGAACCAACAACCAAACAGCCGACATCTAGATGTTCACGCAAAAACAACCGCTGCGTGCAAGTATCGATAACAATCAAAAAATGTTCATGAGCAGAAGAACTACATGGAGTATTGGTAATTCTATGGCCGTTGCATATTCACTCTGAATGAATACATTCAGAAAAGAAAACACAACACAGTTTTAAAGTTTTAAAATGAGTTAACGCAAATGTTAATTTTGGCCTTTAAAAAAAGGTTTCAAGTCTTATGGTTCCATTTTCCCCTTAATGAATGAGCAATCTGTGCAGAGTGAATTATGACTAATTCAGTCACAATTTCACTGCCTGTCTACCATGACAAAAAAAGCAAAGACAGGAAATATTTGAATTAATGTTCACATTAAATTAATGTTTTAATGTGAACTGGTCTAATGTAATGAAAGAATTCAAACACAAATGATGAACTCTTTTTTTCACAATTTTGTAACTAAGCTTCCAGATAGATGTCTTAAAAGTGCACAATTACAGTATACAAACTTTAATTCACTTTCCTTAGATACTCACAATAACAGTGTGCCTATTTACTCAAATCCTAACCCTATTTTCAGTTACCAAGATTTTTTTTTCCATTTTAAACAGTTTGTGAGAACAGATGGTAAATCCTGTGAGACGGAGATAAAGGGAAAAGCAGTGCTTTAGTTGCTTAGTTTAACGAACAAAGAACTGTCATGTCTGATAATGTAATTTGTTATTTCTTTTTATTACAAAATGAGACATGAAATATCTAAACCACATTATTTCATGCTTGTCTAGACAGACACCTCTTTGGAAGAAAAAGTCACATGTTGACACTTTCAATTGGATTTCAAATATCTGTTTTGTAGCTGGGAAGAACCTTCATATATATTGAAAAAGACTGTGTAGGGAATTGGATGTCTGAATCTATGAGGCCAAGTGACATTGTACAGTGCACAGAGAAGAAGGCTCGGGATCAATGAGCATCATAAACATAATACAATACAGTAATCCATTGCCATTTCAAGCAACTAGGCTTGGCGTTGGAGGCCTCTGCAGACCATTCTTAGCACCTTTACAATTGCACCCACAAAAACTTTGATTGAAGACAAACAGAACATTTTATTAGTGTGAAAGAAATTAAACGTTCACGAGTGTATGCAACCCTGCTCAAAACAAACAGTTCATCATGTTACCCAGATACACATTCCCCCGTGTGCATATGAAAACCCTCACTCACACTCCAAACATCTGGATTTGTTACGGAAATTAACTGTTGGGTTATTATTGCTATAATTTAACCTGCAAGCAATTGAGCCATGTGTTTAAACTTTTTCTTGGATCCTTGTAAGACGGCCTGGAAAACTGCCTTACAGTCATAAATCAACCAAATCCTTCTGTCAAGAAGCAAGTTGGAAGTTTTCTTCTATAATATTACCTAGATCACAATAAAATAATTTGTGATGTGTGAGTGGAAGTTTGTTGAAATTGGATGTTTTATGCTTTCATACTTGATAATTGACTTCCTTTGTAAGATTGGATCCATTCAGTGCAAATGCAGAGAAAAAAAATCAATTGCTGTTTGGCACCAGATTTCCTATTTTTTAATAGCCCTCTTAAGTGTGGTACTTGTAGGCTAGATATCAAATAACAATAGAGGAAGGTTAATCACTAACATTCTCAAACAGAAAAGCTCTGCACACATAGCATAAGCCCTAAATAATTTCAACCAGTATCTTTGTAGTTCATAGCTACATTGAATTTGTCATTGATAAAGTATTTTAACTGAATGGTTGAAGTATTTTTGTTTATAAATTCCTATATTTGAAAGAAGTTGCTTGTGACAACTTTGGACAATGGCAAGGTTGAACATGATCCAGAATTAGCCTAAACTTTGTCAACAAAGAAAACTAGAGGTTCTGCTGTGCTGACTTGTGGTTTGAAGAATTTAACTGTTCTTAATCTGCACTGAGTGCTCAAATAAAAAAGCACAATCACTAATTTTATAGTATTTTGCTAAAAATGTACGTAATACTACTATGCAGCTTTTTCAGGCAGCTCTTCGGGAAGAAGCTGTCTAGTGGCTTAAGTTCTAAGCTTTCCGTCCTTGGGAATCTCTGGACACACTTTAAATAATTCAACACAACAAAAGAGGAGTGGGTAATAGAGCTGAGGCAAAAGTAACCCAATCAAAGGTGACTGTCTGAAGTTTCCATCCTTGCCCTCAAAATTCACACAATAAATGCGCCCACCATTCTCTTAGGTCAAAGGCCATTTGTTGACCACAAACCACATTAAATAGGTTGCTCTGTGACCATGACCAGGGAAAGTCCTGTGGTCTTCCCCTGGTCATGGCCAGTGCGAGAAACATAACTGCTCTGTAATCATGTTACGCTAACATGGGACCACCCACGTTTTAGCAAAATAAATATACTTTTGCGCAGCCCTGACTGCATGCTTGAACAAGGTCAACTGTCAAAAAAAGATGAGAAATTGTAATTCAGTTGTAACACATTGCAGAGCTGCGTGACTTCAAATGTGATTTTCCTTTGACATAATAGAAAGTTCAAAGATAGAAAGTAACCACAGTTTCCTTTGAAGGCTTTCAAAATTAGCCTTAAACATGTGAATCACACACAGTGAAACAACCATTGCAGGTGTTTTTCTTTTAGCTGTAAAACAAGTGATCTACACCAACACACAGTAAATGTCAAAATCTGTTAATCATTAATAAATGCACCAGTGAGTGAACAGTAAAGAGAGCTTCCAGAAATGAATCAGTTTCAGCTTTTATCCATCGACTTTATAGCAAAAAAAACTCACATAAAGCTCCACTTTGATCTTTTTTTAAAATCTTAACAGTTGGTCTACTAATAAACATGGCAAATTGTTTTTACAATGTTAGACTTTTGCCATTTTGAAATGTAAATTTGATGGAGATGTTACTTTAGTTCAAGTTATTTACAGTCAGGGTACACTAAGGTACTCAATAGCTAGTTCATGGCAGCTTTCATAAACAGCTAGTTGGGTTGGAAAATTATAAATGATCATATAAATATTTGAACACTTGACAAATGATAGATTTTGATAGAAAATTTAAAACGTTCTTGACAGCAAATATGAACAGTGCCTTTGACACATATGAGAGCCCTAAAAGGGCCTACCAAGGGTCTATTAGGGGTGCAACTCATTTTAGATTAGTTTTGGAGATTTCTTTAACCTCCTTTGCCATTTTGTGGTCACAAGACAAACTTCTGTGTTACACATTCAGCCTATTGACTCGTGAGCCTCATAATAAAACCCCAGGGAATCAACAATTAAATGTTCTTGATTAACAGTCCTATTAACTCTTAACAACATGACAGACAAAAAGTGTTTCAATTATATTGTTACATTGATACATTGATCCCTTATTCATTTCAATGTGTGATTTACAGTCATTAGAGTAATCATGAATTATCTGTTGCAGCAGTAAAAACTGAATCCGCCCTAAGTACGCCTTTGGAAAAAGGAACTATATTTTAATCCAGAGGTTGTGCAGGTGCCCTTGCCAGTTTTGCAACATGTTTAAGATGATTTTAGATCATTCCTATTTCCATGTTGAGTTCTAGAGGGAGGCAACAGAGCAGTTCTGGAACAGAGCAATGGTTTATTAGTTTGTTCAGTCTCTTTGACTAAGAAGCTCTGATGCTGCTGCCCCAACAGATGGCTGCAAAAGAAATCACACTGTTTCATCACAGATTTGTGGAAAATGCAGTATGTGGCATCTTCTTTTTATATTTGCAGTTGCCTCACCACATCCTCCTGTTCTCCAACAATAGGTATTAAAGAATGTGACCATTACTGGGACTGTGTTCTTTATACCTATTACTACAGTCCATATCCACCTTTGTTTACTTGTTGAATTCAACACAAGAACAAACCATGCCAAAGTGACGTAGAACTACAGCTGCAGGATCTTTTGGGATTGTCCGTAGAAGCAACCACATAAGTAACGACCAAGTCTTTCTTGGTCAGTTTATTTTTCCATTAGCCACATGAATCACAATTTAATTCTCTAAATTAAACTAAATTTACAACTACAACAAAAACAAAATATAGGAGTCAAAATGTGATATTGGCCTTTCACTGTGCTGTGCTAGTAATAAACTCCCCAGCTTAGATCAAGCTTCTCATCCCCAACGCTTCATAAAAACCTGCCTGAGAATATCATGTGTGCTGTGTTGCACTTTTTGAAAAATAATGAGTGCATAGTTAAATCTATTTCTCTGGTCACTTTAACTATAGATTACTTATGGTAATTGATCACATTATGGTTGATTGTCTAAATTTTGAAAAAGCCTTTATGACGGTAATTAGTATTAAAGGCACAAAACACAAAGCGAACGAGCCAGCAAGAGAGAGAGAGGAAAAGAGAGAGAGAAAAAGAGATCTTGAAACAGACCACAATCAATTAGTCTAGCACTACAATAGCCGGGAAATATCATATAGGGGTCATGCATTCCTTATCAGACAGAATTTCACATGCTAGATAAAGCTCCAATGATTAATTGAGTTGGATGAGTAATTGTGAGAAAGATGAGTGTTATTTTCCTTCCTCCTGCAACTGGTAGCACACATAGTTAACCTAAAAAGTGAAGATCACAGTTAAGGGCACGAAGGGCATGAAGTCCCCCCACACATGTTGCTAGATAACAAGAAGCTTCTGGTGCAATTATTCTTTTTTGCAATAGGTCTCAACACAAATACGTCTGCAGTGCACTTCTGCAGTGAAGTTCCGTGAGTTTCTAATGAACAGAAGGATATCATTACAGTAAGCTAAAAATGTGCATATTCAACACACTGATGCAATAGTCTTTTTTTCTGGCAACACCATCTGAAGCGACGGTTTACACAAGCAGCTTTTGCAGATTCTCCAGCTGCATATTTGCTTCCAGGTATTGCACCAATGCATTGTGGAACCACAGCACAAAAGAATCAAATGTGTCCGCATTCTCTTCAGCAAGCAGGTGTTGTATGGGTAAACTGGCAATGGCGGACATGCCACTCTAATTTCATTGACAGGTTTACGACCTTTTATGTGTCCCAGCTGCTGTGTTTATGACTGGCTGACTGTGCGTTCATGTTCAACAACATTAAACATGCATAAGCTAGACACAGCAGACTGCCACACTGAAAGGAATGTTCTCTCCAAGCACAGAGAACATCAAACATGTCTTCAGGGGAACATGAATTGAATGGGAGCTATTAAAACAAGCAGATATTTAAATACAGAATGACACATGGTCAGACAGTATTAAAATAGTGCATGGTAAAAATACAAATCTAAGTCATCATGGAGTCTAATTTTATCAGGCTCTTTAGCTCAGGAATGTCACTGCACAACAAACTAATCTTGAATAACAAGATTAATTTGGCCAAACAAAATCAGAGAAGTTGGGCATGAATTCACTGGAAACTGAGATGCTGTGCCAGTGTTTCAAGATGCTAGAAATGCTTTCATTTAAGTTTTTGAAGTGGTTCAATTAGAAACTAACAATTCATTGCTGCACCTGTTACCTACTGTAATTGTATAGATTAAGCAGCTTTGTCTGTTATTGGTTCTAAACACTTCAACCAAACATGTAATATAGACTTAAAGACAAAGATTTTACCATGTTTTATACTTACACTTAGATTACTGGTTTTATTTTTTTGCAATTTATTTTTGTATTCTCATTTTTAAACCTTTGGGAATAGCTGTTCTGAATGTGTCAGGTCCTTAGAATAAAATAAGAAAAGACAAATAAAATAGCATGATCAGTGATCATAATTCAATAACTTTCAGAAGTGTTCCAAATTTGGAAAGGTCCCTCTTTAAGTACTACAGGAACTCTTTCAGAAAGAAAAAGAAACAAATGTCATATGGATATGAATGAGCCAATGGAAGTGATTTATATAGATTGCTATTTGGCAAGCTCTGCCGCTTTTGCTTTTGTATACAAAGGCCGTGCTCTCAGGAGTGCTAAAGTCTTCAGATTTATTAGTGTCCCTCTTGAAACTAGACTAAATTTACCATTCATGGTTAATGTTCTTATTTATTAATATTTTAATTATCCAAGTTTAGGTTTACTGAAAAAAATATAGGTTTGCATTTGGAGAACAGCTAATCCTTTCCATTTTATTTTTCTCAAGAATCCAGCCACACTGTTAAGTTTGTGGTAAAACAAAGAGATCAGAAAATAGGAAATACAAACTGAAAGAAAAGATCAAAACTACCATGAAGCTTTCATGGTAAAGCCCTCAGAGGAGGCATCAGTGTCACAGTCCATAACAAAACATGCCAGCATCATTATGAGTGATAAGAAGTACATTTTGGCATTCACTGTACAAGTGATGATGTTTTGTATGAAAGACTTTCTGTCTAGCTCTTCTCTTCCAGGCCTCAAAAATATGCAATAATCTTGTCAGTAATTAAGACCAGACTTTACTAGGAGCCACTACATACCTATTGATTTTGATTGTTGTCATATTCTCAATAAATCTAAAACACTCTGAACACTGTCGATTAAAAACAAGCAGGTAACTCTTCAGGCTTTTGTATCATAGGCGTAAATCCCGGGGGGGGGGGAATGGGTGTCCGCCAAAAAAAAAAAAAAAAATAATTGAAGAAACGTTTGCATTTAAATAATGTCAACATTTAAAGGCAAAAGAAACAATGAACAAACTAAATCTGCCATTTATTTCAGGAAAAAAGTAAGAATTAACTTTTAGTTCCCCCCTACCATTGTTAGAACAATGGTTCAGTCCAACTTGAAGGAGGAGCAACAGCACAGGCTCTGTAAAGCCGCTGAAGTGAGGAGCTAGCTGTTAGCTGTGGCTCTGCAGCACAAACATAAAATCCTCCAGTAAGTAAATACTTAAAACAAAAGACATGTAAACCTTTATTTACATTCACTGCTCAATAAGAAGAAACACATTAACAATAAAAATCAGACTGCAGTTTGTTATTTTCTTACTTTGGCTGAATCTTTTTAAGCTGCTTCATTAGCAAAACTGCTACACTGCTTTCATAGACTTAAGCTTTCAAAGGTAGCAAACATCTCATTCATATTTAACTCTTTAACTTTTAGTTAATTAGAAGAGTTTGAAACGGGAGGGAGAGGCTGAGCAAGTGGACCCAACTCTGTGTTTGGGAGCCGAGAACAGATAGAAAAAAAAGAAAGCTGCCTTTATTTGTTACTGTCTACAGTGTAGAGCCTTTAAAACCACAAAATAAAATCTGAATATTGTTCAATATAAACCCTGGTGCTTTAAGTGTTACGTTTAAGTTACAATCCCCCCAGATATTCATTTCTATCTACTTATTTATTCTCAGTCACCCAGGACATGACAAAACTAAAAAAAGGCTTAAAAATAAAGCAACTTAAGTTATGATTTAAACAGGCCATCGCTTGTATTGGGAGCCATTACAATAAATCAATGTTTACGAGGAATTTTATTAAGAGCAGTTACTCATTAAAGCTTTTTTATTTAGAACCTTAAATTTTTGTAAAGGTGTAGCAGAGATTAGATCAGTCAAAACTCATATCTAAGCAACGTTTGAATTTTAGTTTTACTTCAACAGGTTGCTTACTTAAAAACAATTTTTCTGGTGTGGAGAGCTTTAGATAGAATATGTTTATCAGCTTGTGTTATTGTGTGGCATTAAACAGCAATAAAAATGCATGCACACATAATTTTTCTTATGAGATTGGTGATTAATTATGCTTTCCCTGTTCTTTTTCTGAATAAACACTCTTACAAGTGAGCTTGAAACAAATGCATGCCCTGATGGCCTAGTGGGTGGTATCTACTGAATCAGTTTCATCATAAGTCATTTTCCTTTAATCTAATGCAAACTGTCCAAATTTACACAAACCAATTAACATTTTAACATATTGTAAAAGTATCCAGTTGAATTTCAGTACTGATTTGTCAATTATTAAATATAAGGATATAAACTGGTTATAAAAGGCTAACAGATAAAAAAAAAATTATTCACTAACAAAGCATGCAGGGAGGATAAAAAAAACAGCTTTTTAAACAGGAAGCCTTTATTTTACAGTAATCTGACAGGAATGGGGCAAAAAGAAGCGGGGAAGACATGCCACAAAGGAACTGAGGACAGGAGGACTAGAGATGGTCGTGTCGAGATCTACAGCCTCAGTATGCGGCGCGCCTGTGCTAACCACTGTGCCACGCGACACTCCTCTGCTAAATTTTAAAGTACTTCATTCTTTAGGAGCTTAACTGTGGGCCACATATGAACAATAAACCAGCTGAAGATGCAGTGCCACTTTGACACACATGCAGATGGTCACATGCATGTTTTAGATTGTAGAAAAGGAGTTACTATATAAAGAATTAAAAGCAATTGTAAGCTGGTTATCATCTGCATGGAAAGGTAAATATTTCCTATAATGGCTAAAAATTTTATTTATTATTAGCTTGAACTCTATTTCTGTGACTAGCTTTGGTGTGAAGAAATATTCTTTATTCATAAGATCAAGCTTAAAAATTTTGATAAAAATCTAACTAAATCCACCTAAATTCCAGTCACATTAACAGGCTTATGTCGTTAAATATTGTGATATGTTGCATGTAAAAACTTAATTTAAGTCTTCTAGACAATCATAGACACAAATTAATTTTCTGTGACCATGATATCATTATTAGTGATAACTAATGGCAGTTTTTTTTTTTTTTTTTTTTTCAATGGGAGTTCTACATTTTGACAGAAGCTCCTCTCATAGATTATCCCTGCCCAAATGGCAAAAAACTATACTGCTTGGTAAAGTAATATCACTAATTAAAGGATAACACAGAGAACATAATGAATAAACACTCTGATCAATTATCTAATGTGTTTAGCACTTATCCTAAATCATGATCTCCTCTCCAAAGGGAGATGGAGCCAGACAGCAAATTTATTGGAAGCTGTGTTGCACAAATCACCCAAGTGTACAGAAAAATCAATGTCCTCAAACAGTGCCCCACTTTTTCCATCCAATTGTGACAATACTGCTGACATGTAATATGCTGTAATTTGTAATTTCAGCGATTGTTTATTACTTTAATATGTAATATCTCAAGTCATTAACTGGAACACACCAAATGTGGTATTACTGTGGTCTTATAATGCGGGAAATGGATTTCAAAGGTAGTGCAGCATGTTGCAATTCAGCTTTTAAGTAGTGACTATGAGAAGACATGTTTTACATTTTATTAGTTTGAAATATAGCAATATCAGAACAGCTAACAGTGTTAAGTGGTTTCTTAAAGCTGTTCAGAAAGCATGTTTTTCTACATTAATTAGAAAAAACATTTAAGACCATTTAGTAATTACTTCATAACTGTCTATCACTAAAATGAGAGGAACCAACTCAATGAGTATCGCAGAGAAGACAAACAGAGAAAATAGAGACAAAGAGACTTATGATTCAGGCTTAGCTGTCCTCATTGCAAAAGAGGCAAGATGGGCCAGGAGGTGTGGAGATGCTTTAAGCTGATTTATAGGAAATGGTAATAAAATGGGACCCCACCCCTTGCGTCCCTCCCCTGCCTGTTTAATATGCAAATATGCAGAGCATCCTATTTCAGACAACTCCTCATCAATAAAATCATGGCTGCAAGCACAGGTACTCATACTTCATCTATATGAAAATACATGATGATAGTTTTACACAGAGCCATCTTTTAGAATGAAGCCCATGTGTCAAAGCAGGTGTGATTTGAAGGATTTTACACAGTCATATCCTACATACCTGTAGTTTATTTCTGGGATACTGGAAAAACCAAGGGAAGAGGTGGGATGGAACCACAGGAGATCCACAACTGAGAAGATAAAGAGATTAAGCTGTCCTTCAAAGCTGGACATCAGTTTGAAAGTCTAAAAAATAAAAATCTGCTCAGGTGGTGCAAGAATATAAGGGTACACTAATGTTTGATCCCACGAATTTCTTTAAAAAAAAAAAAAAGAAAAGCTAATTTTCCACTAATAATGGATATTTTTGTCTTATCTCAATGGCCCTACGGCCTCTTAAAGGAGATATATTTATGTAATATATATATACTGTATGTATATACAGTATATATATATATATTCCTCACAAAGCAGCCTCTCCCCCACTCAGCTTCACCACACTAGCAGCAGCAGCAATTACCTAACACCAGGTGAAACTGCATCAGCTGAGCCTATCATGCAAACTACTTCTCAATCCAGCCTAATAACAGTTGCAAACAGCATAGTGGAAAGGAATTGTTATGACGATGTGCTGAGGGAGGACTGACGAAAAGGGCGGGACCTTCTTAAAGAGACAGAGACCAATTTAAAGCCATCAGATTACAAAGTAATTTTTTCCAAGTCATGTTTGATATGCATCTTTATAACAAATTATGGCATCGCTTACTTGATTGTGGTACAAAATAGAATTATGTTTCTGAAAAATACATAATACCCTTTTATCAATTTGACCAACAATGAAACTATCAGTAATGTATCTCCACATTTCAGAGTCTCATCAAAGCCATTCACAACATTGCATGTCTATCATACTTATGCAGATTATAAGGTGAACATGGCTCCTTCTTGGTAACAGTGAAAGACAAATTAAACATTCTGAGAAGAGATGTATTTTTATTTTTCCCAACAACTGTCCCCATATAAAGAGGTGAACTCAGGAAAAAAAAAAGAGGGAAACAAGGATATGTCCAGCCCCTGGAGGCCTTGATATAACCCACTCTTGGTCCATGTATTTTACATGAACAATCCTCAAAGGGCACAAAGAATAGGAACTTCACACTATTTAAATACAGGATTTGGGACATCAAAGCCAGGCTGATATTGGAATAACAGAAATAATTAGGGATATGGAAGTTGCAGAAATAGCCACATTTCCATAAGATGATAATTAGTCCCAGGGCTAGCTAGGTCAGGACAAAGAATGTTTATTGAAGCTCTGTATTTAATGGAGGCCTAAGGCTGGCATGCCAGGTAATTACAGAAGAATAGAGAAGTAAAGTTGAAATCCTGATTGAAAATTTTCTTTTCAGTTCGTTTCTTCATAGTGCTTTTAACCATGCATGGAGCTGATATAATAAAGATCGTCTCAGTTTAAATAACGTGTTGACGCTACATAAGTGATACACACAAGAAGCTCAGCCCTCAGTTAAGTAGGTTACCACACTTTCATTACAGGCGCCTTTCAGCTAGTTGAGCGGAAATTATGATCAGGATATTTAAAACAGCAGCTCACAATACCATAGATAACAGGGCGTTCTTTTGATGACGCTTAGTGACTACAAAGGCCTATAAAACATGCGTACTAAATGATTATGTGGCTTTGTGAATCATTTGGAAGATGAAAAAACTGAAACCTCAATTAGCCCAAATCGCAAATCGGATCAGATCGGGCCAAGTCTACTGTTACTCTTCTCTCTGTGTGTAGTCATTTGGTTTGCCTTGTTCCATTTCCACTTATGGGTAAACAGGGGAGGGAGTAAAATCATTTTATTTTCTCCTGCTGAGAGGGATGTTAAGAGGGGCCAGAGAGTCTGTCTCTTTATCTAATAACCCTGCCACAAGCTTGCCAGCACAGGAAAATCCTGGCAGTGAGCAGGGAGGGAGTCACAGAGCCATTTAGAATCCAAGCTTGGCTCAGTCAGTGAAATCCACACTGCAACTCAAAGAGTAATGTTGGTCGCTTCTAGTCTCCCCCCACTTCCTCAACGGGAGCAGGTCTGATGCATCTGGCAGCATTTGGATGTCAATTGTAATTGAATGCAAGGCAGTTTAAATCACAGACCTGTGCTTTTATAAACAGACAGCATATGCCATAAAACCGTATTCACTTGCACACATTCAGAACTCTCCCCAGGGACTCTTTCATGATACAAAGAAAATTTGAAAATGTACTTGGTGAAAGAGGGAAGAGAAATAAACCTTTTGCCTAGTCTATACAAAGTTATGCATTTTGTAAGATTTACTCGTACGTTACACAATATTGAGTTTACAATCTTCCAGTCATTGATTCCATTTAGATTCATTATTTGTTGCTCCTGGTTAAAAGGAAAAAGAGTCCTAACATTGTGAATTATGGTAATAGTTAGGCTCCAACAGAGAGAAAAAAAAAGAAGAAAAAATAGATACCAGGGCAGAACTGTACTGTGCTGAACTGGAAGTTACTATAATTATTTTCTGATTAACATGGATATTGCTAGGTTTTGATTAATCATAAATAAACATCTGTGTGAGAATGATGCATAACATTATCTACAACATTTGATTTATAACATGATACATCAAACTGTTGATGTTATGACTGGGTTATATTGATACTGAAATTATGAATAACTATCTGAAAACTTTATTTGTTATGAATTACTTAAATTAGAACATACCTCAATATGGTTAATCAATATTATTTTTATTTACTTGTTGCAAAGCATTACTTTGTTTCTTATTGAACACACTTTCCTAATGTTCACTAACATCAACCTAAATCAATATTAATGATTTAATTTATATTATATTTTGTATGAACCCTCTTGAAAATGAGATGCTACATCTCAAAGACTTATCCTTGAAACAAATAAATTAGTCTGATTCTCAGTGTGCCTTTATTTATCATACAAAAAATAGATAAAATCTATAGTTGAAATAATGTCTCATTTTTGATAGGAAATGATAAAAGTAAGATATATTTGTGTAGGGGTGTGTGTGTGTTGATGAAGATCAAAATTTACAATATTAGAAAAACAAAACACTCACTGACAAAGATACAAAGGTAGCCTGAGTGTTCATGTAACTACAACAATCAGCATTAAAAGATGCTTTTTTTTCAGACCATGTTTACTTTTATTTTAATAAACTAAAAAGTAAGCAGTGGAATGACTTTGATCTAAGCAGTGAGCAATTACGGTTATTCAGAATGCAGTGAAGACATCAGAAATAACTACTGCAGAAAGAAAGGTAAAACAAATTAAAATGTTGCTCATATTGCCAATACTTTAAACACGCATATCCTTGACCTCTCTTAGGAGAAAACAGAAGTCCATACTTTAATATAAAGTAAATGAGACACTCAGTGCTCTAGTAGCTCTGTGAATGGCCCCAGCAGCATGGCAGACAGTGTCCCCTGGTGTCAATAATGTCTCCTTTGTGTTAAAAATCAAATTTTAAAACCTCAACGCTTTGACTTATGAAAAAAAGCTGGTAAAAACATAATCCAATTACTCATCCTAATTTCAGAAGGTGCTCAGCAGTATTTTAAGATATCATAATGAATTAATCAGGTTTTCTGGTTAAGTTTGAAATGAGAATTTGTTCATACTTACTGGTATGTACTTACATACTTACTGGAATTTTTCATCCTTTAAATCATCCATCCAGTTATCTATCCATGCAATCCCCTGGAAATGTTGGCCTTGTCCAAAGCCTTCATGCTGTAAGGCACAAATGCCAACATCTGATACCTGCTGTTTCATTTCACACTGAATTAAGTCAGAATGGTGGTTAAAATGATTCAAAGACACAGAGACAAGTGAGCTCTCAAAAAAAGTTCATATGAACACATGACCTGATCAAAGATAACAGTTTATTTAAAGCCAAGTAACTATTTGAAGTAATTCTTTTTCTTTTTTCTTACACTTCTTTGCTTGAATCTCTTCACCTCTTTTCAGCACACCTGTTGCCAAACAGAAGAATGGCATCTGTAGACACCGTCTGGTTATTTTCTATGGATGGAAAGCTGAGCTCTGGACAGAACAAACTGCTGACTTTGCTCAACATTTGTTTTCCACGGAGGGTGCACATGACATCACATTATCCCCTGGGGCTGTGTGGGATCTAGAGCAGGCTCAGACTCTTTATGTGTCCAGAGCAAAAGCACCCTAAACACGTGTCCTGGATCATCATACCTTAGAACCCTATTGTCCTCCAGTCAGAACATTCTCACAGAATGAGGTATTTTGGGTGAGGATATTGTCCCCTTGTCATGGTTCAGATGTGTACTTACAAAACTGAGACACGTGAAAAAAAATATTTGCAAAACACCAATGATGACATGCTCACATTTCATACCACACAGTGTTCAGCCATAGCTATGCAAACACAAAATTGTTAGTCTTAAAAGAGATTTTAAATTATTGCTATTTACTATTAATCTCACACCTTTAACATCCTCTATCAGATTTTGCTCATCCATTTGTCTCACTTCCATCACATTTATTTTGTCTTATAAGTATTAGTTCCTTCAAAATATGAATACAAATAAGCACAAACTGCTAGCAGTATTTACAACAATGTTAAGACCCTAACTTCTGGCACAGGTCCCAACAACCCAACTCCCCTGAGGCAAACCATAGTTCTCCAGGTAGATGAGCACAGAAATACATCTTGAGAGAGAAGAAGCATCCGCCATCCCATGCTGTCAGACATATTTGTGACACTCTCCTGACACCAATCATTTCCACATGGCTGGCCTATCTGTGTCCTATTTACCAGAATCTGTTATTTCCATAATCCAGTGGGTGCCATTGTCTTGGATTAATAGATGAGTCTGAGTGTGCAAGATGGCAGGGCTTTGTAACCCCTAAAGAACGATGTCTGTGGTCTGATGAATGACATTTGGGTGGTAACCATGTCACTTCTTACATTAGCAAATCCTGTCCCATGTCTGCCATATCGAACCTTCACTTCCAGCCTGACGTTAACCTGATGCACGACACAGTCAACTCCCAGCTACACTTTAATAAGGGAATAGTTACCTCAGCTACACAGAACAAGTAATGGGGGGGAGGGGAGAGTTTCCCAAAAGCATATAAACAATTTGTATTTGCATGTGAAAACATGTATGTGCTGCATAATCCCTCTTCACTTGTGTTTATTTATTTTTTATTTTTAAATGACAGAAAAGAATGCTATGAAATGAAAGTATGATATTTAAATAAAACATCAAATAATATTCATTTTGATCAAAAAATATATACATTATATATACCAAATATTACATCCAAATCATATATTTTATGATTCTTTTTTAAAGATTTTGGTTTCCAAATAAAAACTTCTTGAGCAGTTAAACATTTTACATCAAATTATAAAAAAAAAGAATCTTGCTTGCAGAAATGTGAGTACCATGTAATCCACAGTGACCTCCAAAATTATTCAGGACTCCTTTTGCATAATGTACTGCATCAATGCGGCATGGCATGGAGGTGATTCGCTAGCCCACTTCCTCTCCAAAGAGAATCATTTTCAGTTCATACAAAGGTATACAGTAATCTTCCTCAATTAGGACATAAATATAAAACTCAATAAACAAATGCACATGTAGTTACCAAAATACACAGAAATAATCTGTTAGCAGTGAATCAATATTAATTTCACTTTTTGAATTGTATTGGAAAAATAACTATTCAACAATATCATTACTTACTCATATGCACCTATAGATTTCTTTAACCTAATGTGAAAATCTGAATGTGTCTTTGAGAGACCGTGAGAGGTGTTGATTTGTGTGACCAAGTGGAGTTGAGTGCCATCATGACAGGCTATTAGTCACGAGGCTTTAGCCACTCACCTCCTATCACTAAGGTAATCCATACCTTAGACAACTATCCTACACATTTCAATACCTACATTGCACATAGATCCATTAACTCATGGGTGTCATACTCGGCGGAAACTATCACTCTGAGTAACATGACATGACTTACACCAAGGTCGATCAGGGCTGACAGGTAAAATATGAGTCAATGTTGGAATTGATCAATGAAGATAAGAAGCACCATGTGTCGGTCAGACTTATGTCCTCTCAACAATTGCCTCCTCAGCTTGAAGACACAAATTTTGACCTCTCCTCAACTTCAGTAAACCTAGTTTACTGAAGGCTTGAGTTAGCTGCTGAATGTCAGTGACATAAGCTTTTGTTCACAAAAAAGAGAAAACACCATTTAAGGGAAAGATTATCACAGGATGTTTTGAAGCAATTTGAGTTGCTTGGAAACTAAAAGTCAATCTATTTTTTTTTTTTATTCAGCCACAGGGATCAAGTTTGGAGTTAATTGCAGCGAATCCAATTTTTTAATTAAAATGAACATCACAACGATCTGAATGGATTGGGGTTTGTGCTATAGTCATTTTTTCCCAGCCTGTTTAATTTTCACTCCCCTGCAGGACATCTTGAAAGAGTCCTGTTGTTTTATTTTAATTGGGACAGTGATGTAATAGACCTACTCCATGCTGGTCTCTTCAGTTTTGGTCCTGGCATGTGCGACTGCATACGCAGAGAGGAATTGTTGTGGATGGCATGTCATTTAAGAAATAGGGTAAGTCTGAGAAAAGTGTGCCTAATGTCTCAGTAACATAAGAAACATGAGAACAGAAAATAAATTTAGGAAACCACAATGCTTTGTGACACAAGAAGAAATGGGAAAAGAAGCAACCAGCATTTTGGCACACTAGATTATTTTGTTGATTTCTGCATTATGTTGTCTTAGTGTGTTCTTTTGACTTAAAGGCAATATGACAAATACATTAAACACAATCTATCAAAACATTATAGGCATTAAAAGTAAAAGGAAGCTTTAAATATAAAAATCACAAATGAGAGGAATAAAAAGCAAAGGGGTGGTGTATCCTACATTATTTGATTTGTGTCTCCATCGTCATGTAGTCACTTCAGTAATTTCTGAAAACCATGTGAACATTCCTGGGCCACAAATTGTTTTGATGCAAATACACAGACATAATGAAAAGCAAAAAGATGGGGGATGTGTGTTACAGGAAAGGAGAAGCGAACATGGGAGGAGGATTGATATAAAATACTCTGAAAATTCAATTCTTCATGCATGCTGTCCGCGCATACCTTGCTGAGTTGGCTCGGTGATTAATATTCATGTATTTTGAGTTCCTATAAATGCTTTTAACCACAGAATAGGACAGAAGACGGCAGGGAGCTTAAGGAGAAGAGATATTTGAAAACTGCTTTTCCACTCTTCCTTCAAGTATTATGAACAATGTAGAGACAATGTGGCATTTATTGGTCAACCTTCTTTGTGGTAATGCCCCTGATATTTCATTTCTATTGACATAGCTTTGGGCATAGGATCCCCCTTGTCTAATAATATCACACCAATTAGCATATGCTTTGATTTTAAAGGTCACCAAGCTGACCTGATTGAACATGATATGGAATGCATCATAGAAGGCTATTTTCAAAGTCTTTTAATCCTTTTAAATCTATATTCAGTTTTGTTACACTGTATTTTTTGATGTTGAGTAAAAGGATATCAGATAAGATGTTTCTCTTATCTGATCTGAGGTTTGACGTATTTATGTGACAATGTGGGTTGTATTGCTTCAGTTCATTAGTAGGTGAGTCAAAGTTTTGTCTGTAAGCACGTATGCTTTGTGTTTCATCTATTAGGAAAATGACTGGAAATATACTCACCAACCTATTTATTTGCCACAACTGCTTGTAAGCAAATGGCAAATCAATCAATCGCATGACAGCAATTAAGTGCACTGACGCATTAGGAGACAACTTACAGAATTTCAGTATCAGAGTAAATAAGAATCAAGATTTAAGTTGCTTTGAATGAGGTATGATTGGTTCCAGACTCGCTGGTCTGGGCATTTCTGAAACTGGTAATCTGGGATTTCAAGCACAACAGAATTGGAAAAAAATCCTTTGAAAAAGTAAATAATATCCAGTTGCTAGGAGATGTTTTGATAAAAATGCTTTGTTGACATTGGCAGTCAGAGGAGAATGAGCAGACATCAACAGTAGCTAAAATTATTAGTTGAATAAAATAGCCATGATATTTTAATGCATTAACATTGGAATGCCATCTCTGCATGGACTATATGTCAAATCCTAAAGTAGATGGGCTGCAGCAGCTGAAAACATGCTTGGCTGAGAGCTAATAACAGAAAACAGATAACATTTTTTTTTACATCCTTACTAAAATTGAACAACAAACTACATCTACTGGTTCAATTAATCTCAATTTCAGCAACCAGATTCAGAAGGTAGGGTCAGAATTTAGTGTAAACAACATGGAATGATGGAGCCATCCTGCCTCGTGTCAACCCTTTGCAGTGGTGGTTGTAGTGATATTATATTTCTGAAATAATGTCAGAAATATTTTCTGTGAACACTTTAAGCACATTGGGACCAATGAACATCTTTTCAAATGTCAAATGTAGAACATGTCTGTCCATTTAAAACCACGTTGTACCCATCATGGAATGACCACAAAGGTTTGGACTTTTCAGTTGAATAAAATGCCTCATTGTTCTGTTTTCAATAATACCGCTTTTTATTTATGTTTGTGTATTGGAATAATCCACACATTTCTCTCAAAGAAGGTGCTGTAGCATCAAATACAGAGGAATGAGACGCTCTGTTTACCAGTGAGTAAAGTTGGCTGCTACGAACACATTCAGGGCATACTCTGCCTATAGATGGTGCTCTGCTTAAGCTTGAGGGCTATTTTAAGTCTCCCCTTACAAGCAAACCAACAAACATTGAGGGGAGCCCACATGGGAGTGTGTTGTAAACAAGTGGGTGTGATGCATCGACTACAATCTCACTTTTTGTTTTACTGAAAATACCCTTCTTTCATCTAAGACAAACAAGCAGATCAACCAGCGCCCACACACAACCCATATTAATTACCCCATTCATTTATGATGTTTAATCTCTGTGCAAACTGAAAATGCAGCAAACAAAGGTGAGAGCAGGATTTTTCTGTTGTTTTGTTTGTTTGCGCAGTGTAACATTTAGCTGTGATTTTTCAGCTGCAACTACAACAATGTCCTGATTTTGCCTATCTCTCTCACTTCCACATAATATATTTCTGGCTTAATGATGCAGGTTGCTTAAAATAAAGTAATGCATTAAAATATCTGGGCTATGAACAACTTCATAAAAATAAAAGGAGTCAAGAAAACCTTTGTTTTGTCTTTTCTAGGCTGTAATGGTGTCAATACAATGAAATCCTACAAAGACCTATGAATCCTGGAAATGCATTTATTTATTTGCTTATTTATACATTGTTCATTTCAAATGACAGCGAGGCTGCACTCCAAACTTCACAGGCCTGGTCACCTGAGCTCTCTCAATTTATTAACAATAGCACACAGCACACTGGAACCTGAGGGAAATATGATGCCTGTCAGCTCCTATGTCCAGCCAGAGAAAAAAATAGCTGAAGTTTCAAAATTATTGGTGACCAGGCAAAAAAATAAATAAATAACAAAAATTGAATAATTAAGTAAGCAACTCTACACCTGAAAGACATTATGGGCCACTCTGCAGCTGCAGTCAACAAGGAAGGTCACGGTATAAGGTGATTTGACTCTCACAAGATATTTTGCTATAATTTTACATTGAGAATCGGCACCAGAAAATTCATTTACATTACTGTATTTTCCAGACTATAAGTCATAATATTTTTTCCATCATTCGGTTGGTCCTGCAACTTATAGTCTAGGTTGACATGTCTTTTTTTTTCTTATAATTAGGCTTTTTTTTTTACTGATTTGTTAAATGCCAATTCATATTGATGGACGTGAACCAAGGAATTAATATTACCATTTGAAGCCACAAGCTCAGTCAAACGCGAGCTAAAATGAAGACGGTCAGAGGTCTGGTACTTGCCAAGAAGGTGAATATATGACTTTCCAGCTGGGCCGTCTTGGTGTGACCGCTTCAATGAACACAACCGCTTCTCTGTCATCCTGGATTTACTGCAGATGCTTCTGCTCTGCACTTCGCCAGCTATGGCGGTGTGGAGCCGTTCTTAACCACCCTGATTTAAAGCACGGACATCGGTGCATCAGAGACACCCAGCAAATTTCCGGGCCAAAGCTGAAAGTTTCCGTATGTTTGTTAAAAAGCAACCAACTGAATACAAAATGAGGCAGGAACCTTTTATCAACATGGACAAGGTCCCTCTCATGTTTCACATTTTCTAAATAAGTGTGACTTACAGATGTTTTTTGGGGTTTTTTGCCTTTTCTCCTCATGATGCATTTTTTGACTTATGCAACTTAAACTCAGAAACAACTTAGAGTCTGGAAAATAGATTAAATTGATTTTTCACAGCTCTACCCTTGAATGACAGAAAAAATGTCTTACACCGTTTTGTCTACAGTTGAGTATATTGTTTTAGTTCAGCTTAATATCTCCACAACAGAAGGAAGAAGTGAAAATTTGCTAAGCATTGGTAATTTAAGACAAAGTATGTTTAAAGGAAACACAATTTCTAGATTTCCTTTTTCTTCATCTGAGCTCTGACTGAAATAGGACTTTTAAAAGCTCTCTTGTGACAAATAAAATCATAGCTTTACTGGTTTTACAAAGCACACACATGATAAAGGATATATTTATGGCTGCTATGACAAGGCTATGGACATAGAGGTTTGCAGTTGACATTGTCAAGCTTTGATCAGACTGCTCTTCAAAAAGAGAAAAAAGCTAACTAAGCCAAGCTTTGGCATCTGGGGGGAAGTTGTGTGTACTCAGTACAAAGACAGAGGAAGGAGGAAAAGTACAGCAGAGGAGGACACAGACACAAATGACACAACATTTCAGTCAAAATAACTTGCCTCTTCCTGTCTTACAGAAGTACTACACTAATGTGATTAAAATACCGCAAAATGGCTCTCTTTTGTTTAAGTGAGTATAGAACAAAGCAGAGCAATTTCCCCCTTTTCGGCTATGACCAGTAACCTGAAGGTCAAATTCTAAAACAAAAATGCCTTTTGATGCACTGTAGTCTAGCATGAATCAGATAAATGTTGCCCTGACTATGTTAATGTCTAGTTATTATCAACAGAAGATACATTAATGTCAGACTGACATCCAAGACCCTCCAAAAAAATTAAGTATTCAACTTCTGTATTTTAAATAACTCAAATCTTTTCACTACAATTGTTTTTATAATAAAGAACTAGATAACTAGATAACCAAAGATAACTATTTGTAAAATTTCAGAGAAAATATTAATTCATTTCACAAAGTAAAAGGTAATGATTGTCAGTGCGCAACAGCCATAAGATAGATAAAAAGTAATAAAATGATTGTGACTGACGTGAACATCTTCACAAAGCTCAACTTCAATTCTCTTGTTTCCCCTTTTCTTCAAACTTTAAAGAATTATAAAGTAGCTCCTGCATGTGTACAGAGATATGGTATGCAAACAGGCACTTTATGAAAACAATTTACATTTTTCCAGTGTTTAACAGACATCAAGAAAAAAATCCTATATCTGACGCCTTCTCACCAAATCTATCAGATATCAAATATGACTTTCGCCCCTTCCTCTTCAATTCATTGTGACTTTGGTTGATTTTAAAGGAGGTACCTCTTGTCTGTAGTCAGAGAGAAAGTAGAACACGCCCCCACCATTGCACTTCTACCTCTTTTTCTCCCACACTTGAATGGCAATTAAATTAATTCTCTTTTTTTTTCTCCGCAATGGGTTTTGTTTGGACTTTTGTGTTACAGCGAGACGGGGGAGGAGTGACACATCTAATCTAACGCAGCTTCGTATCTAGAGGAAGACTTATGAAATGAGAGGAAGGGGGATCTTTATCAGCATGGAATTACTGCTTCTCACTGCTCCGTCCAGGAAGTGTACGAAGGGATTCCATTATAGTAGGAGAGCCTTCAAAGAGGCCAGCGCAGCCAGAGGACACCTTGGGAGGAAAGACAGGACTATGTTGAGGAACAGGATGGAACCTTGCTGAACCAGCATTCCAGAGAGCAAGATCACAATCAGGCATTTACAAAAGACCTGCACAATTACCTGCTAAATAAAGGTCATTTTTATATGACTTTAACACTTGTATGGCTCAGAGAATTGTAGTTATTATGAACATAAATTGAAAGTGGGAGTTTTTTGTTTTTTTTGCATTTACCCATAAATTTATGAGAATCCTGTGAAAAAATGCATGCTCAGGTAATAGGTGGAATTTGCAAAGAAATTTGCATATGGCTTTGATGGTATCCCAGCAATACTAATTGTCCCAATCAATATTTACATAACATCACATTTTTTTATGTAAGGAAAATAGAACATTAGGATTAAACAGTGTAAATTGACTGGATTACTGTGTTTCAGATTCAGAAAAGGTCTCAAATCACTCCCAAGATGTTTCATAGCAATGATGGAAAGTAAAAAAGAAAGAAATCACACCAAACTCAGTATTCCTTCTCTATATGTGTGAGGTTGCTTTTGACAAACTGCTGTTCCATTAAGTAGTTCACTTACTTACACAACATCTCTATTCACACTGAATTAACATGATACACCTTAAACCCACCAAACTTTGTGCATTTTAAGTTACAAAGTTTCCACCAGGGACCAGAGATCTATCGACTTAGGCCTTCAGATGTTCTAAAGTTACAGAAGACTGTCATTGTGGTTTAGGTGATCTGGCCCAGTGGAAATGTAGACTTTTACTCATGGAAGTAACTTTACCTAAATGAGTGTATAAACCTACTGAGGGAAGAACCTTTTAACATTGAGCTAGTTTATTTTCAAGCTCTTTGGGGTTCTTGTTCTTAAAAAAAAGGGGGTCTTGCTGCTAAAGGAACCACTCAGATGAATAGGATCCCAAAAGAGTGCATTCAGTAGTGACAACATCCTGCACAAAACCAAGAGGGTCATCAGAAATGATTGTGATGCCTTGATGAAACGGCAAATGGATGGACAACAAACCCTGTCGCCATGGCATCCATTGCCCATAGAACTGACCCTTAGGACACTTGTCAAAGAAATATCAAAGACAAGTCTAAGTCCTAAGACCATCAGTGGTTGCCGAATTCAACATTAACATACACATAATGTGTATAAGAAAGAAAGAAATAGTTCCTTTCTGACCTAAAAGCTGATCGTAAAAACAAGCCAGAGCATATGCGTCTTTCTGTTCAAAACATGTTGGCAATTTTTTGAAGTCGCAGCAATAATAGTTTGGCTGTCTTCAGATGCATGAGAAGCACAGAAGGAACGAACAAGTAAGGAGAGATGAGTGACTGTTGATTCTGCATGTGGTAGAGTGCTTATTGATAGAAGATGGAATTTTTTTTCTTTCCAAAACCACATGACCCTCATTCATCCAAAGCATCCACCCAGGAATACAGCACATGTTTGCATACGATGCAGTATAAAAGAATGTCTGAAAGACTGACATTAAAAATGTCTCCACAAAAGGCCCTTGTGTAGATGTACATGAATACATACTGTATTTGTGCACGCAGACTGAACAACACAAATTCCATGTTTATTGTTGGATGGAGAAAAAGAAAAAGCCAGGGTGCAAAAACTAACATATAAATAAACAACATTGAACAACTTACTCTGGAAATAGAAGCATAGTTTTGTGTTTGAGGCAGGAAAAATTTAATCTCCTTTTTAATACCTTGTATTGTATAGACAGAAGAGAGGTTGCTCAAATATAAATATTAGAAATGTAACCTTACGAAAATGGACTTTGCATTCTAAAAATATACAAGAATACCACAGGCATGTATTGCTACTATCAGTGAGAAAATCCTCCTATTCATTTTTTCACATGAATAGGAGGTGGATATTCATGTCCACCTCCTATTCTCTATTTTTTATATATAAAAAATATCTATTTTTTATATATATAAAAAATATCTATTTTTATATATATATAAAAATATACATATTTTTATATTTATAAAAATATACATATTTTTATATTTATAAAAATATAACTCAAAAAATGTAAATCATTGCCAAAAACTAAGAATTTATTATCTATACATTACTCCATTATATTGCTGAAAAATGATGTGCGCCCTTACCAACAACCAATGGAAAAATATCCATCAATCTATTGCAATCATTAACAGAATTTAAGGTTCTAAAGTTATTTTACAAATCTGATACTAAGACTGGATAAAGGACCATTGTATTTTTTTCCTTCTTTTTAGCTAAACATCAACAGCTCTGCAGAGTGCAGTGTTAAGAAATGGATCTGATCTGCTGTTATATCATACTGTAAATAGTTGAGCCACAAAACCAAACAATTCTGCCAGCAGACTAATCACTGAGGCCGGTAAACCAATCCTCCATGGACATGCACCGCAAGTATAAAAGTGTGTCTGCAGCCCCGATTATTTATTCATTTTGTTTGATTCAGGATGATGTTCCTCTTGTGGATTACATTTTTTTTCCTCTTTTTTTTTCCCTATCTGGTGATAGTGCTGGCACTATGCCCTCTGTTTAAGATATCAAAGATTTGCGGCATCTCATTGCCTCGTGTTGGCTCGCCAGGGGAGTTTCACTAAACATGAAATGGATAAAGTCTCAGTGATGTACTGCTGGAAAAAAAAAAACAAAAGTGGAGAGAAAGAGAGAGCCGGCAAGAGAGGATGAGAGATTGAAAAATGAAAAGATGTAATGGGGTTCTTCTGTTTCAGAGAGGGAAGAGCTGTTGCTGCCTCCGGAAGCCGGTGCCTTTCCTGGGATGCAAGAGCACGGTGGTCTCAGGAGAGCGAGCCTGTGGGAACGATGACTTTAAAATATCACCGCTCAGGCCTGTGTGTTTCTGCAGTCCGTGTATAAAAGATAGGGTAGATTAATTGATTTTTCCCTCATCATTATGAGGTCCAACACAAACAGAGTAGCTAAATTTAAGAAAACACATGCAATTAATTATGATATATTTTCAGACATTATTCTAATGTAAGTCTACTTCCTAGTAATGAGAGGTGTAACCATACACCAGAAGCATTGCAGCAAGTAGATTAAGTAGTTTACATACACAAACCTTTAATTTTAGTAATCTTTTAGAAAGCAAAATCTTACAAAGTAAATCCTATCAAAGGTACTGCAATCAAGTTAAAGCCTAGTCCTTGCTTTCTCTACTAGATGCCATAAGGCTTATGCAAAGACCCTTTTAATGTTGAGATATAAGCAGCTCTTAAAGACATGATCATGTAGCTCTCAAAGTCAAAGACCATGTTCACACAAATGGAATTTCCATTGACAAGAAGCAGCCAGACAGTCTGTCCAACCTGCTTTTAACATAACTTATTCCAGAAAAGGTGTACAATATAAAAGGAACAGTCAGCAATTTTTAAGGAAAAAACAACATGTCTACCTACTTACCTGCCTACTGACAGTACCTACCTGCTTACTTATCAGCAGAGGGGTTTCTATATATACTTGAAACATTAACATTAAACAGGGTCTATTACTGCGGTCATCAAGGTGCTCTTGAACAATAAGAGCACTGATTATTCCCACAACAAAAGCTGTCTCCTCCCAAATAAAATCTTCTCTGCATAATGGCTTAGGATAACAAGAGGAGCCACAAGCCTTTATACTACACATGGTTTCTGATTTCCTGTCTAAATCAGCATAAAGCATCTTTCCTACAGATAGATTACCTGTCGGTGCATTTAGTACAACTTAGACCACATCTGACGCCACTAGAGACACCAGCATGCTCTTCCTGAGGCGCTTAAACAGTGGCCTCTTCAAAACCACAGAGCTATTACATCTGCCTGTTAAAAGCTTTGAGGAAGACTTCAAGTCAAAGTCAGGGTGCAGTGGGAGCTTGTACAAAGGTGACTGGATCCATCCATCACTGTACAGTTTGCAGTCACTCCTGATGGAGCTCTTGTTTTGTTTTCGTTTTCCTGTAGTGCGTTAGTCATCACAGATAACAGTAAGAAAAAGACAATATGTTTTCTCTACAGGAAGAATAAAATCAGCAGGAAAAAGAAGCAAATAAGCCAAAGACAAGTTTGATTAGTGGTTCTAGTAATGATGCATTCAACTTTGCATTAGAACCCTTTCTTCATAAAAGGGTGAGTTAGCACACTCGTCTATGGCAATTCATTTGACATTCAAAACAAAACTCCATATCAAAATCAAACTATATCAGTTTTGTGTGTATTAAAGGTGGGCCATGATGCAAGTGGACTTTTTTCACCTGTATTTCACATTATGATGTCATTCACTCATCAAAAACATACTCAGTGTTGCTTTGACTCATCCATGCATGTTTGAAGAATCCTTGAATCTCTCCCATGGTAGCCATTCAGGGTTGCCATAACACCTTCCAACTTCTTATTCCACATACTGATATGGCAGTGTCATAATATCTCAAATATGAGGATAGAAAATCCTTAGTGTTACACTGAAATAACAGTTTGTCTTATATTTCATCCTTTTATATGATATATACAGGAATGGCTGGCACTAGTGGGGTGGTAGTGCTAAGCCCTACCTGGTGTTTACAACAACGTTTAAGCATTTAATAACTACAACTGAAAAATATTATATAACATTTTGTGAAATTTACAACAAAATTGGTGCCAAGCAGTAATGAGAAAACCCCAGAATCTTTTCAAACATGGATCTAATAAAATGGCTCTCTTATACAATCAGCTAGTCGATCACTTGCCAAATTGTCCCCTATATATTTATCAAGAAACTTTATTTACTAAATGCTTTTGCAACATATCAGTCAACAGTGATGCAACAGAAAAGCACTTTGAAGTAAATGAAAAATAGAATAAATTCCTCTTTCAATTAATTGTATTGAAATTTTAAGTTTAGTAACTGACTTGCAGTGAAGTTTACAGGTCTAGCTTGGCATTAATCTTTCAGTACAAATGTGAGGAAAATATTTAAAGACAGTTTTAAAATATTCCATCTTTTAGGAACAGTCTGAGGCTTAATGAATTCCGTCTGCATGATGTGCGTCAGTTTCTACATGGGGAAAAACAGCCAAGAAAAATGGCAGTTGTATGAATAATGAAGCTTAATAGAATGGTAATTCACACTGAGTGTCAGAAAACATTGTACTTTAACTAAGTGGGTTATTTCTCAGAGAACTTGACCCTCATGGAAAGGGGAAAAAAAGTATGCATTATGTTTTGAACTCTATTTTGAGTCATAATGGCACCTCCAGTAAACATGTCATCATGAACCTTAGGTGCAATTAGAAGATTTCTCTCAAATGTTCTCTAGGAAAGGAAGTGAAACCTCTCTTCTTTGCCTGGAAAGAGCTAGGAAATAAACTTGACAGAGTCAGACAAGTGCCGTTCTCCTGGCAAGTCCCAATGCTCATTCACAAGATTGTCAGACAAGTAGGCACGATTTGTCACTCCAGAAAACTGCCCTAAAGTCCAGCTGCAATGTCCTACAACACTGCATCAAATGCTTTGCATTGTATTTGGTCATGTAAAGTTTGTATGCCGAAGTTCTTTTCCACTAAGCTCACCATGCACTGCTCTCAAGCTGATCTGAAAGAAGTTTGGAGGTCTATAGCTATTGACTCTGGAGAAAGTTGCCAGCCTGTGCAGACCACACCATTGACTGCTCAAGCTCAGTGATTTTCTATGGCTCACCACTATGTTGCCGAGATGTTCTTGTTCCCACCAGTTTCATTTCTGAAACACTTAGTAATGAGGAAATTTCACCATATGACCTATTGGCCTGTGATTGGTGTAAACCAATCACAGAACCACACTGGAAGCGAATTATCCCATGAGAGCAACTCATGTTTTCACAAATGTTTGTAGAAGAGTGACAGAGAAGATGGTTGAAACATCCCTTTTCATGATTTGGATGGCTAAAACGCTGGTGAATATTGTTGCCAATATATAGTATTTGAGTAGTATATTTTTTAACAGTTTTATTAAATGTGCGAAATTTCATTTCTTAGATGACTAAAAAAGTGAAATATAATAAAGTATTTTTATTTTACATGAGTAAAAATATTGACTACTTTACCCACTTGTGCTGACAATCACTTGTGACTTATTGCTCAAAAACAGAGTAAAAACTATAGCTCTTTTTATCCAAGCCTGTTTAATCACATTACTCTTTCACTGAACAACATTCGTCTCTGTGCATTTCAGTATAAATTTAAGTTGAATAAATGTGTTGGTATTACATTATTACCACTTCTAAATAAAACTACAAAACCACCACAAGCCCCTTCAGGTTGGTTTCAATAGAATTTATGTGCCTTTCATTATTTAGGTGCTTTATTTTATATTATATCTTACCATTTACCATTTATATCTCAACTGTAGTCTAAATGAAGTATCAGTGCAAAATAGTCTAATAATTCAATTTGTGTACCATTATTCTACTGCTGTGCACTGGGATGTTGCCACTGTTGAATATATTTATACATAATCTAAAGCTTGTTTGTGGGATCTATAATTGATATTTAAAAAGCTATTTCTAATAAGAAAGTATTTCTTTATTTAATATTTAAATGCAATTTTTAAATAAATGTTTCTTCTCTTCCCCCTCCCCCCAAACGGCGTACCTTTGTGACTTATTGTGGAAGCTTCTCATTACCATCTGCAAATGGCCAATGCAGTAGAAAAGATTAACTAAGCATACATTTAGGGCTGAGGCAAAATGGACATGTCCACAGATTTACTGGCATTTATTATAGTTGTTCTTGTTTTAAGTGCAAAAATCCCCCTAAACTGCATAAATGGATAGGCTGTTGCTCCACTGTGCAAAAACCATTAGAGGTAGAATTTATGCATTTAACATATTAGAATAGAAATGAATCCAAAACGAAAATGGAGTAAGGGATCACATTATCTCCCCTGTTGGCAGTTTTCTGGTTCAACATTTGGCAGCCTCGTCAGTAAAATGAAAGAATTATTTCAATGATTGTACAGCGGTGAATTACAGTTTATGGGGGGGAAAAGTGGTGACAGATCTGCAGAGCTATAACACTTCCCCTCCCTCTGGCTCCTCTGTCAGTTTTAATGAAGAAACCTCTCAACACAACACAAAGTTAGACATATGCAGGGAGATGAAGTTTGTTTTTTTATTTATTTTGTTGAACTGAATCAGAATGTTTTATTTTGCTTTTATGGCCACCAAAGGTTAACTGGGACATACAGGACTTTAAGTGACAAAATGAACCTGTTTCTTACTGCTGAACATTTTTACACCATGTCATCTCTTTAATAGTCCCAGTGCTTCTCTCTACAGTGATATGCTATAGGGTGTTAGGCTCACACCTTAGTTACACTTAAAAAAAAATATTCAGAATATGAAAAACTATATTGCTATACCCGCTAAAAAGCCTAAGGGCAGATGTATCCTACTTATATTTGTATTAGCTCTCTGCTAGTGACTCTGTCCTTCTGCACAAAATGCTCTCTATAAATAGATGGTAAAAGAATAGGCCTTTCTAAGTCAGTGGTTCACATCCTCCACAGTAATGGTATCCCATCCATACACATATCAAATGCCTTATCCCTGCAGCATTTAAGCAAATTAAATACCACCATCATTAGCAAGCCTACACCTCATGGATTCATTCAAAATACACCCACATCGAGGATACAAGAAAAGCCCATATGCCACAAAGCATTCATTCAAAGACTAGCCTCACTCCTTGTACGTGGCTCACTGCTCTGAACACGCGGTGAGTAATTGCAGTCGACCTCTATGCCGCACTTCATCAACACAGTTGCACCATGGGGACAAATGTATAAAAATTCAACCAGAACAATTTGCATATTGGTCATCTGATCTGATGTGTAAAGTGGTATATGATGTTAATGTGTCATCTAGCCTCATACCAAGGTCACTTAATGTTACCTGGGAGAAATACCAAAGGAACAGTCCATTGTGTCATAAAGACTGATATTATGTTTTAAGCTAAAGAGTGCTCTTAGGTTTATTTTTATTCTTTATTTTAAACATTTGTGTGTTTTATTCCCAACTAGTATCAGTGCATCATGGGCTATTGGAATATTCTGTCTTTTAGAGACTGATTATCAAAGGCTACTCTACCCTTAAATGCCTGCACTGTCTATATTTGCTTCTTTAAAATGCTTTTAGGACTTTCTCGGGCACAAAACATGGGCTGTTGGTATCAATGAACTGAATGTTTGCTTCCAGGTTGAGACCCACAGTTCATCACTGTACCATTGGCTCATTTGTCTCCATTCTCACCTTTGACCTGCAGGCAAATGGTGATAAAAGCACCCTTCATTACATTCGACAATAAAAGCAATAGGCAGTTCTTGAGTCAAGCAGCACAGTAAACAAACATAAATAAAAGAGAGTGGGAATCAATGAAAGAGGAAGCATTGTAAAGCAGCACACAAATCTTGAAGGTGATACAGTTAGACAAGTACAAAAAATTGCAATGGCTCAAAAACAAAGGTACTGAAGTCTGTTTTCATTGTATGGTGTTAAATCCATCTATTATTATGTGGCACCATGAAAATAGTAGCCCCCATTTCATTTTTTCTGGTTCGTGTCTTGGGAAGGAAGGTGGTTGGTGATGGTGTTGACTCACTAGCGCCACCTCCTGGCTGGCTCGCCAAAATATGTAGCACAACAGAAAATGATGGCCTGGGGCACTTCTGGTGTAGCATGTTTATTTAGTTTAAACTGTGAACAGAAAGAACAGCGGTTATAGTAGCTGCTCCTAATATCTGCTGTAAGCTGTTTTCTCATTGGCAGACATCTTCAGCCTGCCAGACAGTCAACCGCTAAACACAATAATCAGAGAGCAGCACAACAGTAAACATACATACTCCTACTGACGTCACTGTGCATCTACTCCAACATAACTTTCATTAACTAAACTCAAAATACATATATTTAGAAAATATTTTACGGCCCTTTTACAGCCGACCAACCGAGCCATTACTTTAGCCTGGTGCTAACTCCGGCTTCACATTCAGCTCGGCAGTTCAGTTCTGTTGAAGCACCTTAATTTCTGCCAGACGGTACTCATCAGAGGCTACTAGCGTTATAATCTATATATTTTATTTATGACTCAGCTTACCTGTGAACAGAAACCACAGCGGTTATAGTAGCTGCTCCTAACAGCTGCTGTAAGCTGCTTTCTCAGCAATGGCAAACTTCTTCAGACTGCCAGAGCGTCAACCACTGTTGTATACGGCACTGAGCGCCCTCTGATGGCGAAATTCGTACATTGTTACGAATTTGCGTAAATTCTAACGCAAGTTTCTCGTTGCAAGTAACCTTTAGCATAAAAAAATAATAAAATGGGGACTACTATTTTCATTCCTTGTTCTCTTTCATGGTGCCACAATTAAGACATACTGTACATAGGAGCTTTCAGAAACCAAAGTGATAAATGTGGGCAAACCTAAATTTGTGTATGCTTTTAACTCTGAAACTAGACAAAAAGGCAAATCTGTTCCTGAAATGGTTGGCAAATAACTTTTCTCTGCACTGAGAACCCTGTACTGAAGCCATTTGACCACATTTACAAGAGGTATAATGAAAGTGTTTATGTTTAGGAACTAGTGTTATTATTATTATTATTTTTAGCAAACATGATTATTTTGCTTCCCACAGTAGCTGAATACTCTGTGAGGTCTTCATTGTGTTCATGAGAGATAATCTGGGGGAAGAAACTTTCTCTGTGGCAGCTTGCTTTCACAAAAAGCGTTTTGTGGCACCAGCCCGAAGGTAAAAATCTAAACAGTTTGTGTCCAGGGTGTGTGGGGTCTGCAGAAAAGTTAGCTGTCTTTTTTCTGACCCTAGATGTATACACGTCCTATAGAAAAAGTCAGCCTCATAATCCTCATGGCAGACCTGATTGTTCATTTCAGTGTGGCTCATCCACACTGTGATGGATGTGCACAGGACAGACTGAATAATAACAAAATACAAAATGACCAGCATCTCCTGTGAAAGGTTGTTCTACCTTTTTTTCTGCTAGTGGCTTGCTGTGTGCAGAGGAAAACAACGAAGCAGCAGTTTCCTCAGCTGCATTTCCTGGAACATTGGCTAAATTCAATATGTAAAAAAAAAAAAACCCAACAACAACAACACATTTGCTTATGCCCTGTACTCCACAACTATGACTAGTCCTTTGATTTGAAATAATCCACCTTAAAGACAGTGTCTACCAGGTTTGTTATTAGTAGGGAATACGACAAAATCGTACTCTGGAACTTGGCCTTTTCAAAGTAAAATAAATGTACAATTACTCAAAAACGAAGCAGGTTCAAGAAATCCGATCACAAGTGGTCTCTTGGGACTGGTAAGAAACAATCTTTTGTCAGGTGACAAAAGACATGCTTATAGATTACTACACGAGATTACGCAATAGATATACTAATGTTAAAAGGCTCAGAGCAAGAGAAATAGTATAAATACCATTAATCATTTTAAATTTTTCTCTATAAAGATGTTTTTAAAAGAGCTATTGTCTATTTTATTGTCATGAGGAAAAAAAACAGATGTCAGTAATAGCCAAAGTACTCCAAACACATGAATTTATAACTTAAGGCTATGACTGTTAAGTGAAATTACACAAGGTATAAATATTTAAAACATGGATATACAAAAGATGTGGATGGAGAAAATGAAGACTGAAAAGTGGTATGCAAACTAGTGCAAGTGTGAGGGTGAACGATTTGTGAATGATTTTGTTGTTGGCCAACCCAAATTGTAGTCAACAAAGAGCATCCTGATGCAAGAGTCTTTGTTTTGGTTTTCAATTTATTGCAGTTATATTCAGTCCTTACTGAAAAATAAATTGTTTCTCCTTGTGGTAGTGGAAAAAATAAGCCTTAAAGTTTACTCAGTGTGTACTACTACTTACTGTTTCTATCATATAATGAACTCTATTTTAGGATCAGAAAAATATCATAAAAATGTGCTATATGCATGTTCAGGGTTTATATGTTTGAGAATGAGCTACCTTCAGCTTCTTCCATGAGCTCCACACATGTACAACATTCACAGTTTTTTGAAGCATCCGATTTGTACTGAACATCTTAACAATTTCTGGCACGGAAAATAAAACAGTCGAGCCTGACCTTCCTCTTCCATCACTTTCCGTTTTCCTCTGCTCCAATCATCCACCCCATAACGGATTAGCTCAGAGGAAGACCCATTTCCTCCTTGAGGCTGCTAAAATATTAATCAAAACACAGAGGAGTGTGCAGTAGCTCCCAAGATGCATGTCTTCTAATGGTAATACATGGGGAAGGCAGAGAGGGAGGAGTGCTGCCTGTAATAGCATCAGAGAGGGGGAGGAGAAAAGGAGGGCCAGAGGTGACAGGGGGCTTTCACAAGGGACAAAGGGAACGAGAAAGGGACAAACAGGCAGGAAGAGTGGTAGAGGGACGACACGGGATGTGTGGAGAATCTGTGGACAAAATGAGCTGATACGGAGAACTTCTGAGAGATAGTGGAGATCAAAGGAGCATCACTGCCTCTCACAGCTAATTTTATGAGCTTACAAGAGTTTAGATAGCCTTGTGTGAAACTTCAGGCTATGAATAATAGATTATAAAAACATACAAAAAGTCAATTTAGATGAAAGTTTTTTTCTTGCTTACAGGGTCAAATATTTGTTTAGCTTCTTGTTCTTCTGACTGTGTTAGTTGTAAAGAGATAGAAAAGAAAGAAGCCCAATATTTTCACCACGTCTTTTTTTTTTTTTTTTTTTTTTTTACCTAAAACTCAGTTTTATGCAGGTGGTCTGTTTGAGAGAAAAAAGCCATCTCTCTTGTGGGCCTGCCTTTGGAACCTGCCTTTGGAACTAAGCCACTGCCACTGGGGAAATCAAGGGAAAATCCACACTAATCATATGACTAAGCTTTCTTGTGGTAAGAGTAGACGAATGGTGTTATTTTGGCTCATTTTTCACACTTGTCTTCTAATCTTTCTGTTATTAGATAATTCGAGCACACTGACAGTTGTCATGTTTTCTGAGAACGTTTGGCAAGCACATTAGCGTGATGAAGGCTGTGAAATTAGGCACACGCATGTGGCAGACAGCCTCCTAACTGACAGTTTAAGGTTGTCAACTGTATAAAATACTGGGTCTGTAAAGAACAACATGCTGATTTATGGGGAATGCAAACTGTATATCCTCTTAGGTCATCTTCAGCTAACATGCAAATGGCTGTGACTGTTCCCCTACCTGGTAATTAGGTAGACATGAAGCCCCCACGGGTTACACACAAGCAGCATGCTGCCATACTCTTCCTCTTTCACACATCAAAAATCCCAGGAGGGTGGGCCATTTTGGGAAAGGTGACACAACTCAAGTGACCGCTGTCTACTTGACCATTTCGATAATGAGATGGAACTGAAGCTTTGTTGTATGCAAATGAAGCTGTGCGTGACAACAATGTTGAAGAGAATTGAGCTAAGGTTGGTACGCATTAACTTCTCTTAGAATAATAAACACAAAATAGAAAATGGCAAAGAGGATGTGCGCATGTGTATTTGGTAAAAAATAAAAAATAAATCCAATCTTCAATGTTCAACACGTGTTGTATGCTTCTCATAGAAATGCATTGAAATCTCTGGTGAAAAGCTTTTGTCTCGTGTTGCTTTGCCTAATATAAACCAATAAAGCAGACTAACCTTGTGGGCCCAATCAATGCTTATTTAGAATACCATTGATTAACAGTTCTGATTATTGATTATGTCATTCCTCTCCACATATCCCAATGGTTCTGATAAGGGCATGCCCTGCAACAGATAGCCAACTATCAGCCGAGCTATGGGAATCACGTGACATGATGCTTTTCTATTGAAACGCTTGCACTAGGTTTTAGAACTAATTTTTTTAATGAAAGCCATGTGATAAAAGTTTTGGGGATTTTTGCCATAACTGACTGATGTTGACATCTCCCAACCCAAGAGGTCTAACCATAACACAGATCCATCTTTTATGGATGGGTCCATTGAGTGCTGAAAAATATTTTCAGGACTCATCCAAAAAGAAGTTCCAAAGTAGATTTTCCATGTACTTTTTATTTTTTTTAAACTGGCACAACTGGCAGTTGTGCTGATGTTGCACATATCCAACAAAGTTGTGACCAATGTCTGCAGGAGTTGTGTTGGTCTTGGGCCAGAGACTTTAGGTGACAGATGTTTACTAAACAGATCACTTTAGGAATAAATATAATAAAACTATAAGTGTGACCTCAAACAAATGAATACTTAAATCAAATTGGCGTTCTAATTGTAGGAAGGTACTGCCAACTTTACTAAAAAGAGACAGTAGTGCTCCAATTTCCTACAGTTGATCTCAAAGTCCTGTTCATCAAAGCTCGCACATTCATCATCAGAATCTGTCAGGTATACAGCTGACAGCTTCTAATCAGAACAGCAGCAGCAGCTGAAATATACTATATATATATATATATATATATATATATATATATATATATATATATGGGTAATATACAGTCTAGCATGTGGAATGGGTTAATATAGGCCTGTCGCGATAAACGATAAATCGATTAATCGTACGATAAATTAAAACTATCGACGTCATTTTAATTATCGGCATTATCGTCTCTTCCGGCCTTTTTCTCTTTCTGTTAGTGACAGTGAATGAAAAAAGGCTAAACTCCGGTGCTCTCCACTGACTCCTCCCTTCCTCATTTCCTCAGTGTAAAGCCCAGCGCACACTACACGATCTTAAAGCTGTCGGCCCATTTTCAAAACCTGACAGACCACACATTAGCCGACAGAAATCCTAGGTATAACGGTTCGATCGGGTTCGATCCTGCCCTGTGGTGTCCAACAATGGGCACAAAATAATGGCTACAAGTTCAGTGAACTAATTTTAAAACCAGACATTAATCAATGCGTTACTACAATCTACCTGCAATGCATGTGGCTAGTGTCAGCGTAAAGTCCTGACTGAATGAAAATCATTATAACCTATTTTTGTCACGTTAACGAAGAGCAGCTGAAAAGTTACCGGGTTTATCAACTGCGGTAGTAATTTCGCTCCAACTCCTCCTCTTGTCATTTCTATATTCTTTGCATGTTGAATAAACATTAATGTTGTTTCCACATATCATCTCCAATGTCCGCTGGACTTCGGGTTGCGCAGTTTCAGCTGTTTGGGATTCCCCGACGTAATTTCCCCTCAGAAAGCGCGGAGGAGAATCCGCGCTTTCTGATTGGCTGCCTGTCACATTCAATAGGCTGCGTTAAGATCCCAGTCGGGAAAATCCCTGATTTAGATCGGAGCGGCAACGATCTACCGTAACACACCACACAATCTTAGAAAGACCAACGTTTTAAGATTGTTGTAAGGGGAAAAATAGGAGCAAAAAATCATGTAGTGTGAATTATTGCATCAGGTAGTCGATGTGCCCATTTTCTCTATTTAAATCTAATTATTACTGAAGGGCAACATAATTTACAGACTTCATAATCTGCACTCTTTTGGTTGAATGCAGTATTTATTTCCACTTTGGCTTTATGTTGTTTAGTTTTTTTTTTCAAGTGCGTTTTTTGTTAATGGAGACTGAGAATCCATTTTATTTTCGTTTTTGGTTGTTTTGTTTATTTTGTTTATCAGTTCCAGTGTTTAGTGTTCTTTTGAAAATAATGTGCATCTATCTTTGGCAATAAATCACATGCATTATTACGTCATTTCCATTAAATCAGTGTAAAAAGGTCTTCAAACAATATTATCGTTTACCGCAATAATTTTTGAGACAATTAATCGCTCAGCAAAATTTGCTATCGTGACAGGCCTAGGTTAATACAATACTCACCACTAAATAGATACGAATCTGCAGCACACGAGTGCTGAATGGAAATATGTTTCTAAAATGTCCTGCCTGAGACTCTCCCACTTCTTCCAGTTTGGCAGACGTAGCTCAAAAGTTTTTGCAAACACTGAGTTTTGACCTCTAATAAGTAGGCTGGCTCTGATGAGTGAAGGGAGCTAAACTGTAGAAAATATGATATAATAGCAATTATGTTTCAAATAGTGCATGAACAATTATTTTTCTGTGCAAGTGTAAACTCTAAGACAATACTATATGAGGTGAAAATCCAGATGACTGAATATGTGCATTCAGAAATGGCTAATGGACATTCACTTTTTCAGCATCTCACTGTGGTGTAAATTGACGTAAGTCAGACTGGATAAAGCTGCCATTTTTGTCATCAGTCCACCTACCCCTTCTCCCATTTTCTCCATGCTTGGATATTCTCCTTGACTACATGTCTTCATTCCACCCTGAACAAATGGGTGTGGGAGGTGAAGAAGTAAAACGAGGAGAGAGAAGTCGAGATAACCAGCTTATTCAGAGTTCGTGCTTCAAAACCAACTTAAAACTGACATTAATTGAATATGTTGTGACACATTGGAATCAACAAAACATTTGTTTTCCGTCAACTAACCTTTGTTTTCTATCGTCTTGCATTTAAATTTTGTAATATAAACATTAATGATGTTACTTCAGCTTCAATTTACAAGCAGCAATAATGTGTCATGCCTCCTTTAGGCATGATGGGGGGAAAGTGGAGAAGGAAGACACACCAATGAATCCTTGCTTATTGCTTTTCCAGCATGCTTCACCTCTCATCACTTTGCCTTTCTGTGGGTGGACTATAGAAGGTAAAACATTCCTACATTTTGCTGAGATGGATTTCCTGATCATATAAGTATATGGTTAGAAAATAAAGAAGTTGAGTAAGCACATATGAGATACACCTTAGAGTTTTAAGTGAAGGACCACTATTAAATGAAAAATTGGTATCTGAGAAAAGGTAAAGTAACTTGTAGGTGAAGTATGCACAAAATAAAACAGAGAATATGTGTTAGGACTATATATATATATATACAGACCAAAAGGTCTATATATATATATATACAGACCAAAAGTCCAAACTTTTAGTACAGACCAAAAGTTTGGACACACCTGTGTGTCCAAAAGTTTGGACACACTTTCTCATTGAATTCAATGAGAAAGTGTGTCCAAACTTTTGGTCTGTACTGTATATATATATATATATATATATATATATATATATATATATATATATGGGTTTTCCACTCAGTTGCATTGCAAAGCATTTAGAAGAATAAGTGACGTTTGAATGTTACACCAGATTTCGAATGTTTGCATATCTGGAACAGCAAACAAGAACACTAATAAAGGAACTTCATCCATCATAGCTGATGCGTTAAAAGACAACACTGATTTCCACATTGATGTTTTTTCTATTATGTCTGGTCTTTGCAATCCAAACAGACTTCTCCTCAACCCAATTCCCACATTTCACCATCCCCCCACAACACACACACACATGTGCACCCCTATGAGTGTAGGACTCAAGCATGAAATTACACACTGTGGACTTCACAAAAGACAGTACGAATTGTCTGGAATTCATCCTATTTATCTCTCATTCAGGTATGAACAATCTCCAAGGTAAATCACAATAATAAAAAAAACATTTACTGATCAGCTTCATGGAGGTCCCTTCTTTGCAGCCCAATTTCCTACATTTTATTGCAAGTGGAAAACAATTAAACAATGCCAATTTCCCATTGGGTGGATTTCCAACGTAATGTACTCAGAGGTCACGCTGTGCATTGCTCAAACAAAATGATCTATTGGCGATAAAAAATTTTTAAAAAGCTGTAGGAAAGCACCAGAAGTAGAAAGCAGCCTTGGCCTAAAACATTTTAATATTTAAAATTAAAATACTTTTTGACCAATGTCATAATGACAGACCAAAAGGGGCAAATGTTAGGAATAAAATCAAGCACCACAGATAATTACAAAAATATTTTTTCCACATATTGGAGGGTTGATTAGTTTGTTTTGGAAAATAACTTGGTTATCTTGCAGGTAAAGACTCTACCATGAAATTCTTCATGTATGTATAAATTTCTTCAAAAAACAGATGAAACTTGGCACACCTGTGGACATTCTCTGCACTACTACCCTTTGTCTCCAAAGCCTCCAATATAAAGATTTGGGTCTCCATTACCTCCTTATATTTCCCCCTTCGCTCTCTGATTAAAATTGGTTTCTGTGCTGCTAAAATTATGTAGTGATTTGGTCAAAGGAGAGTTAATTGATTTCTTAGCTTAGTTTGTTTTTCAACAGTCTATTAAATTGTCGTAAATTATGTCATTTTACAAATAATAAAATGACGTATAAATGTTTAACAAGTCTGAATATTGTTAACAAGCGGTCAGATAACTTTATTTTCTTAGCAAGCATTTTCTTCTGAGTATCTTTCTGTTTTAGGCCTAGTGTGTTTAGTTAAACACATGTACTGTATCATTGGCCTCTAATTGTGCACACATCACTCACAAGAAGAAGTCCAGAATCAGAATCACTTTTAGAACCAATTGTATTTGCCAATTTTGTGCAAATTTGGAATTTGACTTTAGTTCCATTGGTTCTCAATGATGATATTTAAATATAAATACAAAAAAGCTTGAATAAAAAAAACAAAGTTTGTAAATATGTATTTACGCAGTGTTTTCACAAGAGAGGAAGACCATACTGAATTTGTGCAAATTTTCTTGGTATAGGTATGGGCACTCTGTTTATCAGAGTGTTCATCAGAGTGACAGCCTGGGGAAAGAAACTGTCCCTGTGGCGACTGGTTTTCTCAAATGGCGCTCTGTCTGTCTGACTCCTGTTTGTATGCAGACTTGTCATTGTCCTGGATCAGACTACTAAATGTGGTGTCATCTGCAAACTTCAGGAGTTTCACAGATGGAGCCACTGAGGAGCAGTCATTTGTGTACAGTGAGAGAAGGAGTGGGATAAAAACACACCCTTTGGGGTGGCAGTGATGGTTCATGTGTGGGAGAAGACGCTCCCCAGTCTTACCTGCTGCTGCCAGTCACTTAGGAAGCTTGTGATCCACTGACAGGAGGAAGCAGGCACTGGAAGCTGGGCGAGCTTCGGGTGCAGGATGTATGGGCTGACTATGTTGAAGGCCAAGCTGGTGTCCACAAATAGGATCAGGATGTGCGAAATGAAGTGCAATTCTAAGTTGAATGCTTCGTCTCCCAACATGTTTGCAATGTAAGCAAACTGCAATGGGTTCTGCAAGGGGAATGTGATGTCAATAATATACTTCAACACCAGGAGTTTATGTCAAGAGACGTCAGGGCGACAGTCCTATAGACATTTAACCCCATGGTGGTGTGTTTCTCAGCCTGCTGATGAGAAAAATGCGGGCAGTCAGCCAGGTTCTCAGGCATGAGGGAAAAGCACCGTCAGGTCCCTGAGCTTTCCTGGTCTACTAACACTGAAAAAGCCCATTTACATCTTCCTCAGACATCTGAAATCCTGGAAGAAGATCTGAGGAGAGGAGGGTGACTGGTGCATGGAGAGCTTTTATGTCAGACTGAGATGTGGACGAGTTGAAAGGTGTGAATGACTAGCTTCCAAACCTGCAGTAAAACCTGGTCAGGTCATTTGCCAGACAAGATTTTGGTCAGGGTGAAGGGTTTGGCTACTGCAGTTAGTAACTGATGTCAGGTCATTTGCTGAAAAGTGTTTTTTTTTTAAGCTTCTCACTATAGTTTCTCTTAGCTGTCCTGATCTCTGACCCAAAATGTCCTGACAAACACTAATGTATGAAGTCACAGTTTCAGGTCAGAGGCTGAAGCTTCAAAACTGCTCCAAGCAGGGCAGTAAAAGGAGGCGTGTAACATCTGCCTTGACCCATCAGTCCACAACCTAACAGTCCCAACTACAAACTAAGATATTTTAAATTTCTGCCCATATGTTAGAATGAAAGGAAGCAGACAGTAATCAGAAAAGTCTTAAAATTGCCCGGGTGACAGCATGATATGAATATTTAAAAGCTATGTAGCAGTAGATCCGTGAGTTTTTATCTCTGGTGGGACACTTAATGCTGTCTGTACTTTAGAGGTTCTGAACTGTTAAAATCACAGTTAAAATCCCCAAGAACAATGATTAGAAAGTCTGGATGGTTTTACTCCAAACTGTTATCAGCTGAGCAGTTTTTTGGTTTTGTTTTGTTGTTTTTTTTTATGTGCAAGCTTGTGGTTCGGATGGTTTACAAATTAAAAATCTGCTAAAGGAATATTTTCATACAAAGAATATGATCCCTAGTCTGTACAAGATGAGGATCTGCAATCTGGCAATAAAATCCTTTGTAGTAGAGTTGCTATAAAAGTGGGAGAATGACTCCATCAAAACTGTCAATAGACAATCCAAGAGGTACAATTGCCAGTGCTAACATTTGCACAATGTGGTGTGCAATTAAATTTTTATAGTCAGTATGAAAATATATAAATAAATTTTCAAAGAAATGTGGACACACCATTTAAGCATTTTGTGATGCTTAAATGTGAAGTTGGACTTAGATAATATATTATTTCCATAATATTTCAGAAATGTGCTATGTGCTTCATATGCATCGCACAATTAGACCTACTGGCTATTAAGCAACTAAACTCTGTACAAGGATTACAAAAACGCAGAGACTAAAAAAAGTGATCACTGAAACAAAAAAACTTACATCCCAGCACCTCTCAGGTTTTAGAAGCTGAGACACTAAAATGTTTTATACAAAAGCTAAATGCAGAGAAAAACTACTCAAGCCAGAACATTAAGCCATTCTGGATTAAAAGTCTGAGTCCCTATGTGGAGAGGCCATTTAAAAAATTACCCTAAGAATATCATGCAGTAGGCTCTGTCGTATGAATAATTATATCTTAATTCTGACATTTTCTGATTTAAAATTTAAGTGAACAAAACATGGCTACTAGTACGTTTTGCTATGAGTCCTTGTTTCTAACATTTTCTCCATAAAAATTACAAGAAAAGTCTCATTCAAGTTGTTTATGTCTTATTAGAAAACTTGATGCCCTCTTAAGGCTCATTTTCATTTAAGCACTTTTTTTTGCCTTAGAAATTTTAAGTATTTTTGTCCAATTCCAAATCAATTTAAGGGACAAGTAAATGTTGATGCAACTTCAGCTTTGAAGAACTGAACTACACACAACAAAAAGACTGAAAAAACCCCATTAATCCCACAATGCACTGCATACACCCACTTTCAATTTTTTTTTTTAAGTTTCTAGGGGGAAGATGTAAAAGCTCAAAAGTAAATATTTAGTCCACTATTTGGGTGACCGGTGACTGCATTCAGCCTTAATGCTGACTTATTTACAATTCTGCAGAAGGAATCTTTAAATTACAGATTCCCCAAAAAGAAAGACTCTATCAGATAAAGTCTATCTGATACTGTTGCTGAACCAATGATACACCCACACTGCCCACAAGTGCCAGCAAAGTGGATACTTGCCCCAGGGTGAAAGAATAGGAAACAAGAGGCATGCCAGTGAGTCCACATTCAAACATAAGATGTTTAAACAGAAAAAATTATTCTCTTTTAATAAATAATACATGTAACATACACAAACATTCCATGTAACACAGCTAGTTAAAGAAAAATACAATAGCAGGATAACTCATTGATTGCCATCTGTCTTCCACCTGCACACTAAATCCACTAAGGTCATTTTCTTCAGTGGCGTATTTGAACAGCCTCACACACACTTCCTCAGTCCCTCTTTTGTTGTCATTTTTGTCGCTCTTGAGCTTGTTGCATCTTCCTCGTCAAACAGTCCAGCCTTTCTAAACCTACTGCTAAAAATCCATGTGTTAGCCGCATCACAGCGTTTAAAGACTATGAAAAAAGTAGCAGTTTATAATCTGGAAATTGGGGTGCATGAGACAAATGTGTTTAAAGCAGACTGTTCTAGGGACTTCAGTAAGACTCAAGTCAAACGCAGAAGTCACGCAGAAGTAGATCTGTTTCTGTATGTGTGAAACCGGCCTCATTTTCAGAGATTTTGATCCTTGTCAGATCCAATTGTGTCTGCTCTTTACTTCTGTTAAATATTTTTGGCACTGTCTAAGTCTTTTTGACTCATTGTGTGGTTTTGGCTTAAAAAAACAGTTCTTGAGATTCTGCTTATCTTAATCTATCTAGAAGCAGCTGCTGACATGTCCTGTTGAAGAAATCCAGACACTGCTGTGTTTTTGGGAACTGTGGACAGAGCCCCTGTTCTCTTATTGTTCGGTCAGCAGTGCTAGGTTAGCCCCTGTCAGCCAGCCAGTGTTGAGCTCTGCACTTTGCATATGGGGGCTCTTCCGTAATGAGCCTCTATGTATGGGTATCATGTGAGATATCTGAGCTAGCGCTTACTGTTCCATGGCCAAGGTCAAAGCCGGCCCACCCCACCACTGACTCCCCAACCCAATCCATCACCTGAGAACACAAACCGCAGCTAAGCTCACATTCCAACTCCTCTGGTCATCCTCAAACCAATTTGGGAGGACTGAATCGTTTCATTCATGGTCATTTCTATTTATTAGCTCAATATACTTCCAAGATATTAGCAAAATAACATCCCAGATATTAGCAAAAGAACAACCATCAGATGCCATGCCAAAATACTGCCGCCATTTTAAAATTTGACATTCACAAAAATACAACTGAAATATAATTGGTGTTGAATAAATGCTTTTGAACTTTATTTCAGCTAATATTTTGAAATTCATCAAAACAGTCTTCTGATCTTGTGTTTATTGTAGCGCATCTCTGACATTTACTTTTCCTCAAAAAGAGCTGGCTTTCAACATGTCAGAACTGAAAATCTTATTTGTTTCTACATGAAAACGACAGAAACTTAAGTGCACAGGAGCCCTGAACAATCTGACTGTACACCATCATACTAAAGCTAAAGTCCCCACAGCAATCAATAATCTGCCCTGTACAAGATCATTTATCAATATGCTGCTGAACTCAGGGGTAGAATAAAAAAACATGTACCTAAAGAATTAACGACCTCTGTGCTGCTGTATGCATGTACATGCAAAAGGAAGCTCACGTGTTCAGCAGCCTGTAGTTGTACAGGCCATCCTCTTGTTTCCCACAAGAAGGTGAGAGTTCATTTGTCATGAACGGAGAACAGAAGATTTTATTGCAGATTTAAAGTTGTGAAATGATTTTTGTTCATATTTTTTTCAGTGACATTTGTTGAGCTCTGTGCTATGAACAAAAACTTTTATTTTTTCATGAAGTAACAAAATGTCCCTTGCTTGCAAATTGAAACAATTTTCTGAGGTGATTTAAATGTTTGACAGACACAAGATCACAGTACATAACAGATCCTGAATGGCTTGTCTTGTCCATTTTCTTGGTAGGTTGTTTAAAGCAGTATGAGAATTTGTTGGCTCAGTTTTCCCATCTTATCGATCATGGTTTATTTTTCTGAATATGAATGCATACATGCAAATTACTCTTTTTCACATGCAGTTTGGCCACTGATAGTCTGTAATGATCCGTCTTCAAGATACAGTTTTGTCATAACATAATTTGAACTACTGTAGGTTATATGTAAGAGGGGTAAAACCAGTGGGCAATATATTAGCCAGCAGATTGTAAATTGTAGTTCCTCTGTCAAATTTCAGATCCATTCATTTCAGCATTTCCAACATCTTGTTTTTCTTTAACACTTTTGATAACAGAACATCTCAAATCTCAAAATACAACTATAAAATAAAAATTGATCATATTTAGTTATAAGACACTAAAAGGGTACAGGTAAAGCATTTTTATAAAATCAATTTTTTTATGACAAATTTGAATTTAGTAGTAAATCAAAAAGTTAAAGAGGTTCATCTTCCCATTTCAAACTGTAAATGCAGCAGGAGGAGCTGAAGCAGTGATGCAAGCTTGCACTACAAATCTTATTATCCTGAAGTTGGTCAAAATAAAGTTACTGGATTAGATCTTGCTCCGACGTTAGTGAATTATTTTACACCAGCTTATAGTTTCGTCATCACTATAAGGTGATAATGCGTGAAAAATCTTTGAAATTGGAGCATGCATTAAAAAAGGTGAAAAAGAAAGGAGAGATGGATTTGCTGCCATTTGTGATATATGACCAATCTGGTTGCCTATGTTCAGATTTGCTGTTAATGGCTATTGGTTGAGATTTTAATTCTTTCTTTTGTGTTTTTTCACTTCATCAATAAATTGGCAACTGCTTGATTGAATGCTCATCCATTGTGCTAAAATGAGCCTGAGCAGGTTTTGTCTCTTTAGAGCGATGGGGTTGTTTTCATTACAGATGCTTTTCAAAAGAGGATTTAAATCATCCACTTTTGAAAACTGAATTTAACATTCCTAAGCACAAATATTAAATTTGACAATTGTTCTCTTTTAAATTCTTTCAGTTTTAACAAACATTTCATGTTTTATTTAAGTTTTATGCACATTTATTGTCTTACGTGAATTTGATAAAAGCACTGTACCCTCAAAAGGGGCAAATAAAAATGGTATTCTCAAAGAATATACAAAAACGAAAATTAAAATGAAATTTGAAAAATTCACATTAAATCCCAGGCAAAGAAATTATATATTTCTATTTATTTATTTATGTATATGCTTTTTGGTGTTGGTACAACTCTTTACACATGCTTGTGTGATTACAAACCATCTGAATCTGCACAGTAATGTGAAAACAGCCTCACTGTACTATTGTCAGTATTGGAAAATGAGTTTATGCAGGCTTGAAATGTTTTAATTTTTTTCCATTTTCATTCCCAGATTAGTCTTTAACAACACCTAACATGTCATTTATCTCTCTACAACGCTTTCAATACTCAAGGTCTTGTTAGACCCCAAAATGAAATGACATCAGCTCAGATGTTTAAGATCAGATCTTAAACATCTTAACATTTCGTTGTGAGGTCCATTAACTCTCTACAGGAGAACAGCCAGACTGCTGTGAAATTCTGAGCATATCTGACCATTAGTTGTAGCAATTTCATACCATTTTTTTCTAAAAATAAATAAATAAGAATTCAAAATGAATCAATATATCTGTACAAGTTTGCTAAGATGTATTGATCATAATATTGTTTTTGAATTAAAAGAGTTTACAGAAACTTTGTGAAGTAGAAAGAAAAAGTTTTATTTTTAATTCCTACACATGAGAAGTGGCTGGGGCTTGATGAAATGGATCATTTTAATCTCCGTCACACATAAATTCATTATATTAGGCAACTCAGTTTTTTTCAGAGAAACCAAGGACTGACTGTTTACTCATTGCATTTGCTGACTGACTGTGGAGAAAACACAACACTGACATACTGAAGCTCAAGTTAGTATTCAAACAAAACTGTCAGATTCAGTCAGATTTAAAGTAGAAAAGAACAACAACTGCACTCCTGGAAGCCTACATAAACAAAGCGCTGGCGTCCTTTTAGCTGTAGTTGAACAACAATGCCCTCTATTGGTGTCCCGCTGCAACTGTCATCCCAACTGAGGCCATCACACTAAGAGCACACCGATGTCTTTTCCAGCACACTCAGCAGAAGCATCACATTGAAGTGCAATCACCTCAAACCTCAAAGTCTGTCCTTATTAGCCTTCTAACTACCACAAAGTGCTCTGTTGTTAATTTACTAATGTCATACAGCTATAGCAGTCCTTGCTGCCAAGATCAGGGGGGTCTTAAAAAAAACATATTAATTGGAACAATAATGAATAAAACCACAGTAGGTAAGTGCAAGCGCCTCCAGGAGGAAGAGGCTGCAGTCAGGCTCTCAGACAGCTTCCCGGCTCTGCGTGCGTGCGTGTGTGTGGGTGTGTGTGTGTGTATGGGATTGCGAAGGAGGACGGTTTACAGGATCACTGAAGGAGTTCTTGACAGGAATGAACATTGAGCCTTTCGTTTCCCTGTTGTGTTCTCTACTGAACCGGAACAATGGTGTAGACAAACAGGGGCGCCCCAGAGAGCCTGGCAGGCTAAGTGAGTGAGCACAGAGGCTTAATATGACAGCTCAACTTGCGAGTTCAGGGCGAGTAAAATATCCTACATGTCTGTGAATAGCATCTTAGCAAATCAAACCACAGCACTTAAATGAAATGAATAGCATCTTGTACAGCTCAACTGCTTATGAAATCTAGGCTTTTTAAAGTCGGAATATGCTCACATTAACTGTTTTCATTCTTTTCATGTGGACACAAGACAGGGTCATTTTTCCTAAGTCGATTTAAACTTCATTTCATAATAAACTTTACTCCAAAAGATAAGTTCTCCACACCAGGAACAGTTAATGCTGTAACTAATTCACACCCATGTGACACTAAGACTTAAAAAAATGTTCATGTAATCAATACATTTGCTATGGATGACAAATGAAGACATTCGTGAAAAGTAAATGAAACAAAGTAAATGACACATAACATTTTCATAGGAATATTTTTTTGTTTGTTTTTATATACATTTTAACCAAAAAGATATCATTAATACCCTTCTAACAATCCATATTGACAAGTTGGCAATTAAACTTTTATGATTTTCATCAGATTGTTGCTTGTTTCTATTTATGTTTGGTGAGTAGGTCCAAGTCTGTAACGTTGAAGGCCTCCTGGCCATCACCCAAATCTTTTGCTCCCTTCACAGTGACTTACCAAAGCGTTCATATTTCTGTCAGTCGGAATAAATATGTTATTAAATTTAAAAGATTATTTTAAATCCAAATCTGCTAGGCTGGTGGCTAAGTATGAAGGTGGGGGTAGCATTGTAGAACAACAATAGACATAGATACATTCTAATAGCTGTTTTGCAGTGATTAATGTGTTTATCACTGCTGTCGCTTTTTTAAATATTTGGACAAAAGTTAAAAAAATAAATTAAAAATCTCTGAAAATGTTAAAAGCAATCTTCTTGTCTATACATGTTTATTAGTAAATTTTTCATGGTTTATTTTCAAATTGCTTAAGGAAAATTAAAGAAAGCAACCTTTAGTGTGTATTGAACGCTTTGAGAAGGAAGTCATGCAGTCTAACCAAAACGCCTTATGATACATACCAGAGCAAAACTAATAGCCTCAGTCCCCTCCCCATTTTTATTGCAGCCAAAACTCTCTCTTTGATTCAAAGCCCCCCAGATCGACTGTCTTTGGGCTGGGAACCACGGGGTGGACAAAGCAGGGGGTTAAAAAAAACAAAACAAAAAACAAGATGTTATTCTAGAACAGTAGATAAATCTCCCGGTTGTGGTTTTCGGTGGCATATGCATACTTAAAAGACTTCGTACCTGCTTAAACAACAGTGAAGAAAACATTCCACCAACAGGGAAAGACAGAAAACACAAATACACACACACACACACCCCCACACACACACGCATGCACTCGGTCTAAATGGGGCTGACAGCCCTGTTTTTCATTCTGAGTCTTACCTCCCGAAACGTGATTAATCAACAGTCTAAATATGCATATGGAGAGGAGGAAAACAAAGCTTCAAACAACACAAGTTATGGCTGATGTGGAAACTGACACATCACAAGTAAATGGAACAAAGAAAAAAAATCTGCTGTTTTCTGTGATTAAAAGAAAAATCTTTTTAAAAGTGAGGAAAATGTAGACGCAGGTTGTTTGGTGTCATTTTACAACTCTGTGGAATAAAAGCTGAAATTAAAGTAGTTACTTGATTTAATTTTATTGGTCGTATATCATAATTGCTCACATTATTTCCTTTTCAGTTATGCACAGAGTGGCCAAACAATCCAAAGAGGGAAGATGTTACACCCTGAACATGATCCCGGACATCACTAGCACAAGACTCTGGTCACACTGGGAAAAAAAAAATCTACTTTTGTTGACAGGGGAAAAAAGCTACTGTACATGTGTCATGAAGGTTTTACCTGTCTCTGTGTTGCAAAATAAAATAAGGTGTTATTGTTGATTCTTCACAAACAGCAATGTTCTTGGGCTACTGAGTGTCTTTGACGTGTTTCTGAGTTTTCAAGGGCTAAATAAAGAGGTGTGCAATCAGTCACTGTCACTGTCATTCAGATTTGATTTAGAAAGGTTGCATTGTGTCTGATTTCATGCTTGTTTTACATACCTACTAAATTGCCAATTTATTTGAGTCCCCATTTTATGTGCATGAGCTGCTTGAAATTTTGTGATTGTTTTGAATAACCATTTTAATCTGTTTTCTGTGATTTAGGAAAATCTCTGAACGTCTCTCCCCATCCATTCAGCTCTTCGTATGACGCAGTTGTGCATATTAAAGGGAAGCAGCAAGCTGTGAAAACAGCTTAATTAGTAGTAATCAGTTCTAATGGAACATGTTTCCACTATTTGCCTCCATTAGGGATGGCTTATTTCTCTTCTTCCATCAGCCAACCGCTGGCATTCTAAACCAGGTGAGGCAGGTGAATTAATAAATGTGTCGCAGAGGCAGAACTCTAACTCTAAAAGTGATTGTGATAATAAAATAAACAAAAAAAACACACCTGTATGTGGTTAAAAAAAGGGGAAAAAAAGAATTACAGCAACATTAAATAGCAATAATGCATCCCTGGTATTTATCAATTCCATAACTGCAGCTTGAGGTCAGTGAGACGAGGACCAACCAAAAAGAAACATCCACTTTAAACAAACCCATACCTTAACAGAAAGTAGGTGTAGGTGTAGTAAGTAGGTGACAAAGAGCTTTCAACACTGGATCAACAAGATCAGGACTGACAGAGTAGAGGAGACTGACTGACAGGGAAAAGGCAACACAGATAAAGGAAGTCACAATTCTAGCTGACACCATTTCTGGTTTTTCCAACTTAATAATAAATCAAATCTGTCACTTAATATAAAAGTGCTAGAAAGTCAGAAATCTGACTTTTTAAAGATTGTGTATTCAGCTCGACAGATAACTGATTAACCATTAGATTTGCATGTTCCCATATTGCATTCTTTATTTTTATTCTTTTTTTTTTTTCCATATTACTATATGAACTCAAACACTTGCTTGAGTTCATTTGCTTGAGGATGCAAAGTAAACCTGTATGTGTTCCTTGTTAATAGTATCACTGTTAGCTTGTCCGCGACCAGTGGACATGCAAACTCGGATTCCCATCTCACTGCAGCTTGTTTAAGCATCCATCCATAAGCGCTCAATCAAAGCACAGCAACCTGATGTGAACATCCACACACACACCCCCACGCACGCACACACACTACTACAGCCATAAAAGGCACAGATGCCCAAAGGAAAGGACAACATTCAACTCAATACAGTTAAACATTTCTGCTGAGTGGACATTACTATGCATGGGGGATAAACACTTGGCTCAGAGAACAGACGACCAGGCCGACTGGTGTTTTTTCTGTGATTCAGTGTTTGTTTTTGTTTGTTTCTTTTTCTGTACAAATAAAAGGACTCATTTGAATTTACTGTTTAAATGAGCACGTTAGCACAGCTCAAAAAAAGAGTGAAACTTTAAGATAAATGTGTTTATAACCTGTTTTTGTTTTTTATTGAAATATAGAATCAAAGAGAATGATCCAAAGCATGCTTAAGACTGCAGGTGGTTTTGTTCTTTAAGTTCCATTACCACACACTGTTTTTTTTTTCAGTTTTTAAGTGTCTGTTTCCAGCATTTGGGCGCTCTACCACTCAGCCTAACAGCACTGTTTAAAATCCAGGAGGGATCACTTTGAAGAACGCCTTATGTGAAACAGGAGAATAAAAATTACCAAGGCTCAAATAATTTAGTCAATTAATTTCATGATAATTCTATTTTCTCCCCCCCCTCCTCCTATCTCTTTCATTCTCCTTCTGTCTTTACTGGTTTTCAAAGAACTGCCTTGCGGGCAGTAAGTATATGCACCATGAACACATTTAATTTTCCCTGTTAGTCCACAGCACGGCCAGAGGTGAGGTTTAATAAGGATCAATGGCACTTTATCTGGGACAGGACCCACTCCTGCGCATGCAAATCCCAGCGCCAGCAATGGATTCAATTAAAAAAAGAACCTCCAACCACCAGCAGTGGAAATTCAATTAAAGGATTTATGCAAAGGTTTGCTAGCTTTTTTTCCATTTGCTTGCTGTTTCTGTTTATGTAATGAGCTTTTCATATCAGGAATCAATACATAATCTGGAGGGGAGCCACATAGAGGGTGGTGGACTGCCTTTACATATGTATACAGGATATATTTCAAGAAAAGGTTTTTAATAGGAAATTTCACTGCGCAATTCTGCCAAATGAACTTGAATTAAATTATCTTCGGCGGATGTTTGTTTTGTTTGTGTGCAGGGGTGGGCACGTGTGTGTGTGTGTGCCTTGGTTCCTCTACATGAAGTTCATGTTATTGACTTGGACACACTTTGAAGTGCATTGAACCTCCTTAAAGCCTCTGATTGGACTGCTTCTCCAAGTCAAGTACTGAATGTAAAAGGCCAAGGTTCCCGCATCAACCCCAGCCTACAGCCTTAGCTGTGTGTTTTGGCCTAATGAAATGGGATCTCAGTAGACAATAATCCTTGTTATAAGATTGAGCCAGGACACCCATGTCAATATTAGCAAATGGGATTGTTGGCTTTTTGTGTCTGTGTGCACACATATGCTGTCAGAATGCTCTCTTACATTTGTTTCCATTGGGCGGCAAAATGCATTCTCATTGATCTCCCTCTCAGGTTTTAAGTAGAACACAAAAATAAGACTTTTCTGGCTGAACTTCAAAACTGTGGGTGGGGACCCATAACATTTTCCCACACCTGCGTGATTAGAGGATTTAAGCTACTCTGAAGTTCCTGAGAAGTTTTTGATTAATCTGCTGCAGATGCACCAAGAGGGATTGTTCCAAGATAGAGGTGTAAAAAAAGGGATGCTGTGTCAACAGAAAAGAGGTGCATAAAATAAAAGCTGTATAATAAACATCCGGGCATTTAATGAAGAGGAGCACAGACATTAGCAGCCATATCTGCAGAAAAGTCTAAGTCTCAAAGATATCCATTTATAGGTTAGAGAATGTTATGGTACCTTAAACACTTTTGATAGTGCAACCATTGTTGTAGTATGGCAAGTGATGCATTTCTTTATGTTTATACAGAGATTATTTTATTGCTGAAAAGCTTCTCTTTTTTTTTTTTTTTTTACCTTAAATGGTGCAACATTGGCAAATAAAATAACTTTTCTGAGTTTTGCCCATGAATTACTTCCCAAAGTTTTGCTGCCAATTCTGAAAAGCTTTTGGTGAAAGTACTGTAATGCTATGAGGAGGGATAGCCATCACTGGGGGGGAGGGGGAAAGTAAAAAAAGAAAAGTCTCATCAGGGAGGCCAATCCAAATGCCGAGAAATGTTAACATGAGATTTTGCAAGCAGTGACAATTCTATATCTTCAGCATTAGGGATCAAACTCTGCCCTCCAAAATGCCAATACTCAGCTTGGTAGAGTGTGATTTATCAGAGAGTATACACAAAATTTAGGAGTGGAGAGGATGGAATGTGTCCGGCCTACAGTCTTAACCTCAACTCCATTAAATACTTGTGGAATCAGAATGAGTGTGCTGTTTGGACCAGAGTAAACAACCCACAGCGGCTGACTTGTGACAAATGCTGCATGAAGAATGGGGTGTCGTTTCACAGCAGAGTGATCAAGCTGGTTGCAGCATGTGGAGGGGATGCCAGTCTGTCCTGGGACTGTACAATTCTTCCATGCTCATCTGAATATTCTGTTTGTCAAATAAGAGAATTGCTACATGAGCAATTTGTCTCATTTCTTCAAAGGTCTATCAATCAATCCAATAAACGACAGAATTCCAGAGCCAGCAGCAACCAACAAGCTGTTTGGCATTGACAGAGAGGATTTGAGAAGTTTTCCATGGACACAACCCACACACTCAACTCTGCTTCTCAACCCACATCACATCTTCACATGTATGGCAGTGTCTTACTGGGAAGAACAGACTTTACAACAGTGTAAGATTTATGACCAAGAATATTTTTTACAAGAAAGACAGAAATAATCTAAACTTAATTCTCCCTACTTTTTTGCTGTTTGTAAACACTGTAGAGATCTGATTGATTTGATATAAGTACAGTGTAAGTTAGAGGCTTACATATGGGCATTGAGGAAATGTTTTGGAGGTTTTAAATTAACATTTGATGATTTCTTTTAATGAGGTAAAATTATCATTAAACAAATGGTTCCATAAAATTTCAAAACAAAAATTGTGAGCATAAGTTAAATTTATATCAACATAACTGGCTCAAAATTACACACACACCCACACCCACAAATAAAGATATAAGCCCCTGTAATCATTTGATTAAAATGGTCCTGAGTAAGTTGCATCTTGACTACTTGCCATTTGAAGCCATTAATCGCTTATGGCATAATTCAGGCTTGATACTTCACCAGTTTTATTGATGGGTCTAATTTAAACTGGATAGTTTCCTGACACTGATCTGGCTTTTAACCATTTGGACTGAGGTCAGCGTCATTCCAGAGACTTTTCGCTAACTTGCTTTATCCATTTCAAAACCAGTTTCAATATATTTTCCCTGCTGGAATACAATGGTTTGATTTTCAACAATCTGACACAAACAGTCCTATTGAGATAGAAGAAAATTGGCTAGAAAGACCAGCAATAGCCCCGCCTCTCGCCCGAAACGTTCACTGGAGATGGACACCAGCACCTTTCCCCACCCCACTATGGACAAAGGTGTACAGAAAATGGATGGACCAGATGGATGGATGGATGGATGGATGGATGGATGGAATAGGGCATCATATGAGATAGTGCAAGGGCAGGGACCCTACATTAAGACATTATTTGTCCTTAATGCAGCTGTCTGCAGTTTGATTCTGAATCAAAGCAAACAGCAAAAGAAAAAAACCCATCTTCCAAGTTAATTTGCTAATCATTTTAATTAGACTATGTCATTTTTTTTAAATGCTAACAAATGTTGAATTGCAGTTTATTGTAAAATACCTATTATTTTACAAGAAGCTTTTCCAACATAATACAAATATCAGAACTTAGTCTAGGGAGCTATTTAACACTACATAACTTTAACCAAAGAGAACAGTACAGTCTGCTTTATCCTTCATCCCATCAGCACTCTAAGTGAAGGAGAAGGCTGGGATATAGAGCAAAAGAAGACTAAAATTACCATCTGTATGAAAAGTGAAACTAGACAGGTTATTCACATCCTGGCCAGGCTATAAATAGGGTAACACACACACAGCTAATGTGGTGGATTAGTAGCAGGAAGCAGACAGACAGTCATCACAGTCCTTGTTCCCCTTAGCCCACCGGGTCCTGGATCCCAGCAGACGTCATACTATCTACCAAATCAGTATTAGTCAGGGACTTTGTCCATTCACAAAAGCCGTTCCATACAACTTGCAACCCCAGTGTGTTGGCTAAGGTTTCTGTTTCAGAAGTTGATATTCTGTCAGGATGTTCCTCCCTCTTTTCCTCCTCACTGTACTGTTTAAAGTAAGTGTGTAACAGAATCCACACCTAAGAACCCTTTCTCCATATTTGTATAAAGTTTAAAGGCATGGGATCAGGGTTTAAGTGCCTGTTTATCCTCAGGCTCAATCACTTTCTAAGCAACGCTTTGTCTCATCCAATAAGGTGTGATTGATAGATGGCTCTGAATAGTTGTTTATTCTACTCCTTATAATTTGCTTCATAATGGCAAAACCAATCAGCAATCACATCTATTCACATAAGTAACAAATAGCAATCTTTAAGGATTCATCATCATCATCATATCTTTATTACAGACACATAATGTTCATAGTCAGAAAACAAAAAAAAGACTACAGGAAGTCAACATTTATGAGATGTTAACTGCCTGCATCATTTTTGTTGCAAGAACAATTAACTTATTACAATGGATATATCTGCAATTCAAAGCTGTATTTTATTAGCAGTTTATAGAATAATGATAGGGCAATGAACAGGGATATATCTGCACAAATACATTTTGTCTTGTTTTGTTTTACTGAATTAGAAAATGCAGCAGCTTGCTGCTTCATCTTGCTAACATCAGACTGCCAGTAGACACTCCCTCACCTTTTCCTCTCTCCTAAACACCAATTAGGACTCCATTAGTCTGGCCTGGCAGCTCATTTGCTCTGGAGGCAGCTGAGGGGGCCTGTTATGTGGGACCTTTGCCCATAGTGTTCCGCCCCAGCAGCCACAGCACCACATGGCTGTCATGGTAATGCAGCCTCCGTGTCTCCCTGTTCCACAAGTTAACATTCCCTCCCTTCTCCTTCACCACTTCCTGCCTAACAATGCTTTGCCTGGGAAATCCTCAGCCACACTGAGTGCCTGCAAGCAAGACTCTGGGATTGAAAGTGAGCAGAGCAACTGGAGGGCAGTCAACATACGTCGGTGGGGCCACTTGTTAGGCACTTCATTAAATGTCTGTCCCCGTGGTAAAAAGGTGAGGTAGGACCCTTATTAACTGAGTAGTGACAAATCCCCCAAGAGCAGGCAGATGAGTTACAGAGCCAGCTGCTCTAGCAGGTCTGTGTGGAACAGGGGAAATAGCTAGTGGTGGAGGAATGGTGCAGGGCTCCGGTTCAGGTTTGATGAGACAGAGCAGGCACAAGTCACATTCAAAGCACTAAGCAGCCTCTTTGCAACACAGAGAAATTATCCCAGTGGCACGTAAGAAAAGGCCCAAAGCTCTCAGGAACTTGTTAAAGCTGCCGACATCCTCTGCCCCTCGCCGACACTCTAATGCCTGATATCACACATCAGGGACTTGGTCAAAAGATCAGCATGTGCATACACAGAAATATAGGAAGGGCCAAAGGGAGCAAAGACTGAGAGTGTAAAGAGACAAGCATCTGTTATGTGGTGGGTCTAATGGGATGCAGAAGGTATTTAATTTACATATGAAGCAGATAACATGAAACCATATTCTTACAAAAAGCTGTGAAAGTGTTATACAATAGAAACAAGATATTTACTGTGATCACCATTTTTTCAGACTTTATCCATTTTAGGTCAGTTAGGATTAGCCAAATTTATGTGATTTGCAAATACCACAATATTGAAAAATACCAATTATGGATTAAGTCAATTATATCTAAGGTTTACAAATATTGTACTTAGTTTGCCTTTATGAACTGGGTAAAACATTTTGAGTATCCTGCCATAATCTTCTCATAATAGTTTGCTGGAATTTTGGTCCTTTCCCCATGACAAGCTGGTGTAACCAAGTCAGATTTGTAGACCACCTTGCTTACGAACACGTTTCCAGCTTTGGTCACAAAATTTCTATTGGGCTGAGATCAGAGTTTTGTGTTGGCCACGTGAGAATGTTGCAACATTTCTAATTGATAATGTGGTAAAACTATACTAAAATGTGGAAGATCCATTCATACCCAAGCTTGAACTTTCTGAATCATGTCTTAAGAAGCTTCTTGCGTATTTCCACATAATGTTTTTTTGTTAATTTCTGGTTCACAGACCCCATGTCCTTCCTGAATGGAATGATGGCTGAACATGCTCATTGTGCTTTTGCTTGCATATATTGCATATATGTTATAGTGAGCTTAAAGATGGCTCAGAAAACAGCATTCATGTCTGTTACTTATCTGAATGTGATGTGTTGCCATGTGTGGTGTATTTACGGTTCGAAGATGAGGGATGTCATGTATGTTGACATTTTCATAAACGCCTGAACAGATGTTGAAGTTGCTGGTACTGGATCTTTAAAGTCAATTGCTGACCCCTTTTGAATAAACCATAAAAATCACATAGGCGTCTTTGGTCATATTTTCTACAGTAAACTCCTCTCTCTTACAAGCTGACATTTTACAACATTACTTTGGGGTTCAGGAAATTGAAAAAAACAAAAACTCCCTTCATATGGTCACGATCTCCATGTTGTGAGTCACTCCAGCAAACACCAAAGCAGCAGTGTTTTGTTCTTACAATAATTCGGCTAAGAATAGCATGACTTGTTCACTACACAGGCTTTACCGCTACTGTTTGTCCAAATGCAATATAGGTGGTGGCGAATGAGCAGAGCACTGTTCTAAATTTAGTGTTTTGACATCATTTGCAACCAGTGCCATTGGCACAAAAGGAAACAACAACAAAAGGAAAAATTTCATTTAAAAATCTCCCATTAGTGTGGCAATAAAAACAGTTTTGGGAATCTTATCTGACTAAAAACGGGAAATTAGTCTGTGTTTTTAAACAGTGAATGTAAATATGTTCCCCAATATCTCAAGTTTTTGTGAAGGTTCAGACAAACTCGATCAAGTTACTGTCCTAGAGATGATTAATATGACATATCACATAAAATACACAGAACACAGTTCTAGATTTCAAGTATCTTTGACATGCACCATGATTTCTCTCAATGCATTAAGGATATGTAATTGCTTGTGCCAATCTTGTCAACTGAGTGCAAAACAAATCAAATATCGCTAATGTACAGTTTGGCTTTCTTGAGTTGCCTTTTGTGATCCCATTTCCAATATGCTGGCATCGCAGTCTCTAATCTCCATGGATCCCAGGAGCATGTACAAGCAATTAAAACAATAGCATCTTTACGCCCCTGCAACCAATAAACTAGCTAATGTCACTGCTGTGTAAAGACACTTAGTGTCAGGGGCAATACCCCAGCTGGATTAGAACAGAGCTCTTTGCTTTTAATACCCCAATATAAAGAAGGTTTAAAGAAATGTATGCACTTTATTAAAGAGGCTCAGAGGAAATAATATCATATACATAACCAAGACAACAAACTGGAGTCGAAGCACAAATTTACAAGGCATATCATTCAAATTGAACTTTATTTATCAATACATACTCAGCAGTCTTTTTTGTTTTGGGAGGGCTATTGAATGTATGTTTCTTTTTGAGGACTCATAAGAGTAGCATAGGAATAAGAATTTTTAATTATGCAAGACATTGAAGAGATGTACTTTTTGTTGGTTTGCTTTGTCTTAAGTGATCTTATTAACAACAACAACTGCACATAGCAGGCAAATTTTCAGCATGTGTGTCTGTCGAGCCTGAAACATGAAGATATAATCAGAAACAGATGTTAAACTACTGTGGTGCTGACAGGGCATAAGTAAGGAAATATCCAGATGTAACCCCTGCAAAAAGGAAACTAAAAAGCAGTGAGGTTTCAAGATGCCACAGGTGCCATTTGTGTTTAAACTTGAGAACTTCACTTTGTTAAAACGTATCATAACCTGAAGGACAAGGAAGTCAGTTGCACAAGTCAGTACATTTTTGCTTTTCTTATAAGCAGAAGAAAAGCATTGGGAAACAGAGGCATGGAATATATATCATAGAAGTGTGGAGAGAAAATCTGAGATAGAACTGGTGTTTGTAAGAAAGACTCATGAACTATGTGGGGGACTATTTCTCTGCATACTAATACACTGCTTTCATTGGATTTGTCCCAAAGGTTTAACAGGACTGACCGGGGAGTGGCCCAGTACCTTCAGTTTTCCTTTGCGCTGGCTGACAGTGGATTTACATACCCTCTCCCTTCCCTTTTCACATTTATTCCTCTTCTGTGTCTTCTCAAAAAAGTGTAATGGGACTTACTTTACCCCAGGTAAATAATCCATGCAGCTGGGCAAACAGAATCCAAACCCAGCACCAGAGTTGGCATAAAATTGTTTAAAAAGGGAAAGAAAAAAGGATTTAGGGAGAAGGACTTTGGTGTGTGCAAAAAGTAGAAAAACGGAGCAGTTAGGTTCATACAAGCAGAGGGTTTCATGCTTTCCTTTGGGCCATTAAACAGGCTCCACAGGCTGCAAGGCCAGGTTATGCAATATTTAGTTTAAATACCAGAAAGAAATTAAGCTTTGAGCCTAAATTAGCTGAGTATGACCATTATGAAAATAAAGGAATGTTTAAAAATAAAGTCAGTATAGAAGCAAGGAAAAATTTTAAAGGCGTAAAATACTTTTTGTTCAACCAGCTTATCTTTGTTTGTTTTTCTGCTTCTTATGAAGGTGAGGGCCTCTCTGGCCTGACTACACAGAAATGGTTTTAAGAAATTGTTTTGAAACCAGTTCAAACAATCCATATATTTAATTTAGTATCCCAACAAAGGAGAAATATATTTGACTTGTGGCTCTGTGTCGCACACAGAAGTAGTGGAGGAAATTTTTAAATTTAGTTTTACAATGTGTTTCAAACAACTTCCTCCAAGATCTTTTTGTGAAGAATTGTTGTGATTTTTAGACTGAATCACATGTTTGCTATATTGGAAATCACATTTATTGATTTATCAATATTATTTAAAGCAGCATTTCATTAAAAGACACTTGCAAAACTCATCAGATAACAGAGTTGAAAAATGCATGAAAAGAGGAAACATGAAGACACAAGTTGAGGACAGGAGTTGGGGACTATTGCCTTATAACAACTACATAAAATAGGCAGAGTCAGCATAATTTTTGGCAGAGCAGGAGGGAAGGATATTATGCTTGTGGATAGTTCAAAGTTGCAACAAAAAAAAATAGGTCTTTGATTGTTTCTGGGAACACTGCATTCTGGCAAGTTAGAGAAAACCCCTGAATAGAGAAGAAAGAACGAACAAAGTTTATACACACCTCATAATGACACATCATGCACTTGGCAAATAAGAAAATGGAAGAAGCCTATGTGAAGACATTTATGCTGAAGTGATGTTTGTGAAAGAACTGATATGCCAAATCTATAATTTGGTAATTGAAGATACATAGCACGCTCAATTGCCAAAGACACCCGTAGGGACATGTTGAAGAAAGTTAGAGTCAAAGTCATTGACAAGCGCTCCAGATATTTACTGCATATGAGCTTATTGCACAAGTAACAATTATTGCGAAACAGTTTCATATTAATTTAATGGAAGTAAACTGTGATGTAAAGAAAAAAATATTAGATCACACATTGTTGGTACTTGGGAATCAAAGCCTGTTATTATAATTTGATATATCTCATCTCTTAGAGCCACCTTTCTTCCTTCATCATTCCAGACCACAGTCAACTAGATCTTAGACAATATTCTAATTAACAGTAGTACCACAGTCTAGTGGTCATGTGTTATTTCTCTATAAAATGGATTCCCCACCCCCAGTACTCTGCGTGGAAGCTATCGGATTTAATCTTGTTGCCCCTTACGCTAGAATAACTGTGAGTACTTTCTTGGCAAAGGCATCTAAAGCTCAGGGGTTACTGCATGGTTGATCCTCCAGCAAGGTCCTTTCCATTCTCATTCAATCAATCTTTATTCAAACTATTGCCAAAATCAATTGCTTTGTGCCTGGGATGCGTGGTTGAAATGCGGGGAGGCTCAGAGTCAGCTAAGGTACTCCATGGTAAGGCTGTGAAACTACACTCTTTGAAAGTGTTCCCTCACGCAGAGCACATCATCATGTGTTAGACGAGTTACATGTCCTTTGTCAAACAGTTGCAAGAATATGTATTTTATCATAGCAAATTGTATTTTTGGTTGGTCAAGGTGAAATATGTGGTCAACCACTATGAGATTTCACATAATTCTGCTTCATGATAAATTCTATTGTATGACCAGAATTTTTAAAAAAAATAACAGATGAGGAAATAAAGCAAAACATCAGTTTTTCAGGTTTATTTCAACCATTCTTAAGCCTTTTCAAAGAAAAAAAAGCTGGAAACATTAAAAACTTTCATGTATTTAATGTATATATGCTTGTATGATAAAACATTTCCACATGAATCAGAGTAAAAACTATGAATAAATGGAAATTGCCAAGTCTTCCAAAAGCATGAGGCTCAGTATTGACTATACTGACAAATCTGGTTGAATTATGCAGTGAGCGTATGGCTTGATTCTTTGGTGAAAATTCAAACTTTCTTACCTTTTTCACAATTGCAGAAGAGTCACAAATGACCTTGTCGTTAGGATTGGACTTGTCCATAAGATTGGATGACTTCAGTTAGAAATTGGTACTCTAAATGTTTTGTTATTTCTCAAAATATTTTAAGTATTTTGAGAAGTAGCAGAAATTTTCCTAAGTGATCTATGTTTTTGGGTCAAAAAAACGAGACAGCAAAAAGTTGTTACCATGCTTTTAAATATGGGGGAGAAGTTGCTTCTCTTGCTCCATCGTTTTAATGGGCCTGTGTATACACAGGCTGCAGAGGAACACAATTTTAGGTATAGAAGATGGATGTGTATACTAAAAGAAACCTACTTCCAAAGTAAAAAAACAACATATAGCTGCCTGGCCCTGCAGTTAGTATTCTAACCGTGATCACATGTGATAAAGAGCAGCAGAAATAAGACAACTGGCCCTTACTCTACACATCCTTAACACATGCTTCTATGTCAAAACAGGGTCCTGTATAGAGGTAGAAAAGGGAAGACAGTGTGGAAGGAGGTAGAAAGACTTGATTAGGACACCTTGATAGGAGTACCAAGTCACATCACGGTGTTATCTAGATCATGGTCCAAAGTATTACCGACACTGCACAAAAGTACCAAGGTAAAGGTGAGGATGAAAGACCCTTCCCAGAAGTTGGCTCTTTGCTTGTACTCTGAGAAACATTGAGGCCAAACCTAATAGTCTGTAAAATAAACTACAACACCTTTGCTCCAGCAACTATGCCAAATTTCCTCTAAGGCCTTTTCCACTGCCTGAATTTTGCTCAAATACCATCAATACCCTTTTTAAACAATAGCTTAGTCATAAAAAACTGTGTGAATGATAAATACAAACAAACAGTCCAAAGACAAATTAAATCTCAAGCATGTTAAAGTCATACTACCACAAACAATTACTCAGCTATTTTAAGTCGAGGCATGTACATGGTTAATTTGGTCACTGATTTTCCTTTTCCTGAGTTTAAATGCAGACCGACCAGCTTCACTGCACAGATGAAATGCAGAAAAATTCCTGGGCTGTTCAAGTTCACTGAAAGCAAAGAATGATGACGTCTAAGGTGTGGCAGATCATTGTGGCTGGGAAATACGGTCCATTTACCATTGGAACACAAGAACAAAGTTTGATGATAAAAAAGTACAACTTTGAGCCAAAATGGTAGCATTGTTTCAGTTTGCTGTGTGGGGTCACCTTTGATTCTGTATTACATATGGTGAACCAGGGATTGATCTAGATTCTAAAAAAAAAAATCTATCATACCTGGTCCACAAAATCACAGATAAGTGGATGTCACACAGTCTAACACAACACAGTCAATTAGAATATTACTTAAAAGTTCATTTCTTGCAATACATTATACATTTATAATGACAAACGAAGGTTTCCAAGCCTCTCCTATTAATTATTTTCAGCTGACAGCTAATGAAAACATGACAGTTTAGATTAAAATATTACATCAGACCAATGAAAAACAGGTTTCAATCAGAAATGTGAGCCTACAGAAAGTGGCCAGTACCTAAGTAAAGGTTGTTTTCAGTATGTACTTACAATCTGACAAATGAGTTTCATCATAAAGCATTTAGTTTGGTGAATATGGCTGCACTGTTACTGCTGTCATGTTTTGAGACAACTTCCTGCCCCACATGCTGATAGGAAAGAGGAAGCAGTTCATTGTAATTTATTTGCAATAAATGAGGTTGAAGGTGTTCAGGAGGAGGTATTAGGGAGATTAACAAAGTTCAATCCGATCCAGGATGTGGAATAGTGAGACTCTGAAATGGTAAAGTGTGGCTGATCTTACTTGTTCTGATGTGAGGGAAGAACCAGAGCTGAGAGCTTTGATCCTGGTGTGTCTGTGGAGGAATGATGGGGAGAGTGGGAAGGCTGTCAGGTCTGGAGCTTGACTTGGAGCAATTGTGGGCATTCTTGTAGCTGAATCTATGGTGAGGGTGAGGCCGTTGCCTGTTTGAAAAGCAAGAGAGAGTCTGACCTTAGCAGAGAAAGATGAGGAAAGATAAATCCAACCATGAAAAATTCTTCCAGAGGATTCAACTTGGAACATAATTGTGATTAAAAAAAAAACTCGAGACTTGACTATAACCAATAATGTGGGGCCATCAAGCAAAAAGTGACTGTTCTACAGCTGTTTGTCTGCTGATTGATAGTATCAGCTGCAGGTGTGCTGGGCTGCCCAGCTCTCTCACGAAGATCCTGTTAGAGGAAAGAGCACTCACACGAACACAAAATCCAGGAACTTAACAACCTCAACAGGATGCCGAAGTAAAAGAGGTTTACAATAATTTATCTATTCAATAATTATTACAACAATCAACCAAGGATTCACAGTGGACAAAGTTGTGACTATGTCCAAGCGTTGGGAAATATGTGTTACTTATACTAGTGGCAAAATGTTCAATAAACTGACTCATCTACATGTTTTAAAGCAGCTGTCCCCAACCCCCGGGCCGCGGACCAGTACCGGTCCGTGGACCAATTGGTACCGGGCCGCGCAAGAAATAATTAAATATTTCCGTTTTATGCATTATTTGAGTCTGGAGGATCTTTTATTTTGAAAATCCTTTAACCAGATTCTCTCGGTTACATCTTGCGCGCCAACATTGAGCCCAAGCAGCAAAATGAGTAAGAGACAGATCAGATGTCTTTGGAAAGTTTCTTTGAGAAGGAGAAAAGGCCCAGAGAAGAGACAGGAGAATGGATTTATCCCAGTAGGTGATTCCCACATTCCAAGCTCTGCATGATATGGTGACCAGCTTGTTAATGAGGCAATGAAGCTTCAAACTGCTTCGCCACGTAGAGACCAAGCACCCTGTGCATAAGCAACACTTCGGGTGTCATTGTCTCTCATCACTCCCAGATGGGTCTTATTGCAGAGAAACAAGCTCAGGGCTCCCATTAGTCGTTATCGTGAATTAAAATTTTCACAAAAGTAAAATGTTAGTTTTTGTGGCGCATCTTTATCTTATTTTGAAGGGATATGTAAATGTTACCATAGCGACCAGAGTCAGAGAGCCTTAGGGCAGTGGTTGAATAGAGCTTGTGAGTTTTAGGTCTGGTTCACATGGCACGATGACACGAGCCGATCAAAGTCCAACAGGTTCAATCGGTTCTTGTGTCCAGCCACACAGCAGGAGCAGCACACCACACACGAACCGATTCCACTCACCAACATCCCGATTCCAGAAGAAAATTCAGTAAAATCCCCAACATACCATACATGAATTTAGAATAATCAAACACGGATGACGATGTAGAAGCAGCAGTGACAGTTTGTGGTCTCATTTTAAGCAATAAAAGACGTAACCAAAAGTAAAGGCGTTTGATAAAAGACGGCGGGAGCAGCCACTCTATTTGCTGCTCTATGATTTGGAGGTGAGTTATGTTTGTTCGCAGTTAACATTTTTAACTGAATAAACATAACCACGTATAATAAGCATATATAAAAATGACCTTTACATATAGTAATAAACATTTCCACTCCGATGTCCACCGGACTCTCAGTTGCGCCATGTCAACTGTTTGGGATTCCCCTCCATGCTTACATCACCGCGCTTTAATCGGGCCAAATACAATGTTAAATATGCTCGATTTTAGATCAGGCATATTCAACACACCACCGCGTAACGCACCACACACTGCAGGAAGTTGTAAGATTGTAGTAAAGGGAAAATCGGGGAGAAAAAAAAAGTCTTTAGCGGGAACACCAATATGCAGAAGCATTATCTGACGGTTCCTCCCCCACCCCTCTCCTGGGCCGCAGCAAAATTGCCAAGTCTTGACCGGTCCGCGGTAATAAAAAGGTTGGGGACCACTGTTTTAAAGATCAACAGTACAAGGAAGAGAAAGTCAAACTGAAATGAACAACTTCATGCTGCAACAGCTGCAGAGTTAAACATCTAAGTAACTACATAAAGTAAAATGTTATTTACTTTGTGCCTGTCAAGACATAGATCCCCAAGTGCAGTAAAAAGCTGAAAACTATATAAATCAGTAAATACAGCGATTCAACACAGTATGCATGATCTTCCCACCCTCTGCAGCAGCATGGTAATTACTGAAATTTATGAACAGACCCAGTGTCCAAAGAGTTGTTCAACACACCAAATATTTTCTACAAAAAAAAAAAACAATCACATAAAACAAGTTTCAAATGTGGTTATGAGAACATTTAGTTTTTGCCGGAGGAAGTTAGGGGGGGTTTCCCTCCAGAACATAATTACCTGGAAACCTTTTGACTAATGATAATGTTGGAAGTGTTAGATTACATCTGCTAAAGCAGAGCAGGTCCTCCTTCTGTGGAAGTTTAGTTGGAAACTGGGGATAAAGACCTCTGGCCACCGCAAATGTAGATGCCAGAATGCAACTAAAAACTGAAATCAAACCAGTACAGCAGTATCCTGACATTTTCATATCCTGGTGCAGCACACTTTCAATGAATTTTGCCTCTGCAGACTTCAAATGCGGATTTCAATCTGTGATCCAAATACATTTATACATTTAGACACCTTGGATACACCCTAACACTAAATCAAAGGGTGCATTCACACCATCCTTCCTTAGTTCACTTTAATCAAACTCTAGATTGTTTGCTAAAAAAAAAAAAAGTCTTGTCCATTTGAGGATGTGTAAATGCACAATCAAACACTGATGCTGACCAAAAAAGGCAAACTGGCCCGCATAAAACCTTAGGTCTCGGTTCAGTTGGAGGGAGCCCGAATGCATATGTGAATGTCAAATGGACCACTACAAAAGCAGGAAGCAGGCTATAGTGTCTGGTTAAATATAACAAAAAAAATGTGCGAGTGTAGCGCTAACAGGAGAAGTGTCTCGTGGTCTTTTACCATACAATAATATGATGCCACTCCATCTTTGTTTATATTTTGTGAAGAAGGAAGTTGTGCTCAGAGTCTTCAAAGGTGTTTGTGTTGTTTCCTTCAGTAGCTCTTGGTGCAGGGCCACCACAGGGAAGGAGTTGTAGAGGTCCACCACAGCTCAAAAAAGATGCAATGTAGAAATAATATATTTTGACTTGTGAGTGGTATAACAGATAAGATGTGTCTGCATTCATACTTTCCACTTATCTAAACTGCTTGCTGTGGTTGCATCCATAGCATCATGTGCATTGTGCTAGCAATTGCATTGTGCTTTGGTGTGCGTTTTAGAGTTCCTGGGGTGTCTGATCATACCGGAGTGAGTGCGTTAACATTCAGGTTTTTGATTTGGAAAAAAATGCCTTTCATCAGTGTGCCAGCATACATTATTTTTGTATCTGTCCTTTTTTGATGTTCTTCTTGTAGCAGTGCACATAAAACAGAGCATTGCTGCTGCTCTAAATTTGACATTTGATGCTGTTGACTTGCAAGATAAACAAATTACACTTGGACTTCCATTAAAACCTATGCAGGTTTAAGATCTGTTTGTAGCAAAGAGGTTGAAACTGCAATTCAGCATTAGTTTATTTTATTATTTTGAACTGAATCTGTCTACAGTTGGGAACAGCACAGAGCAGCCACACAGTAAAACTAAGTTGTTGGTAAGGAGCAAAAGTTACTTATTCATGGAACAACCATTCACTGTGGAAAATAAGGCCCCATGATGACAAAATAATCACAGCATGACAAAATAATAATAGGCAGGAGCAATCATCATGCACAAACCATAAACCCCCCCTAAATTTACCCCATCATATCTTTTAACGTTTACACAGTGCTCTAAGCAGAAAGGGCAATTTCCACTGCTCTGCAACTCTGTCTAGGTTTACATGAGGATTAGGGCTCATCTGTCAGGTCTGAATCCAGTGTGAAGTCTTCTATAACAAACTGAAGTAATTACCAGCTCAGTTCCGAGGCTAACCTCTTTCATTTTGTGACATCCAGAGCTGCCCATTCTCAGGAGTGAAGACCTTAACGAATGGCTTTAATAGGCAAACCTTCATAATGTAAAACCATTGTCTTGTGGGACATCTCACAGCTTTGACAACAGTGCAAATATGAGTAGTTTGTTTACATGTCTGCTGGGAGCAATAACAACCTCAATGGGAGGAATTACTTAAAATAATTACTCAAGAAAAAATCTTGGTGAAGCACTTGCAATGTTATGGAAAATAAGAACAGAGAGACACAGAAAAAGACATGGAGACAGAAATGATGTGATATATCCCTGTGGTGGTTGGTGCTCTGTGGTATGAGGCAAACACATAGGCTCTTTAAATGCGCCAAGCAAATTTACTCACACGGAAAATTAAGCAGAGACGGCATTCTGTCCCCCCTAAAGACTTTAAGATATATGGCTGCTTTTGTAATTATCATGGGTCACCTCCTAAATTGAGATGTGCTCATATACCAGTGATTCTAGTGTAAATCTTTCCCTGTGTGTGATGATTCTTTCAACAGCAGTTCCGTGTGTGTTCTGCTTTCCCTTTTTTTTTTCTTCCCCCTTTGCGCTCATTGCTATCTTTGTGCAGGTATAAATGTCTGCGTAGGGGTGCACACGCATGTGTGTGCATCTATGTGTGCGTGCAGTGGGTGATATATGAGTTGCGATAGGATTGCGAGAGCCTTGTCGACAGCTGCTGGCTGCCATTCACACCTGAGAGGACCCATGTCCTTATGAGAATTAATGTACTCTGACATCCTCTGGGACTTTGGCAGCCCCCAGAGGGACTAATGAAGAAATACAACCTTGCCAAGAGAGAGTGGGGCATTTTAAAGGGCTCCCTCAGGTCCCAGGAGAGGGCATTCAGAGAGGGCATGGATAGTTAGAGGAGACGGGGAACAAGGGTATTTAGAGTTAGAGCAGAAACAATAGGATTTTTCTTGAACTTTTGTTCAGTCATTATTTGATTTTGTGTGGCGTAAAGTACCCCTCAGATGTTCGTCAATATGTTGGTCTGTGTTTTCAATTAAACAAGCAAAAAGCATCACCAAAATATGTTAGAAATTCCTCTCCTGCTCATTAAAAACCTAATAATCAATCATTTTCATCTGTACATGTAGAACTCTAATGAAGCAGTCTCCTGGATACTATGTTTTCTGATCTTCGAGCAAGTCCAGATAGGGTCCCGGAGGTCTGGAGAGTTAAAGGGCTAATCTCTATGGATCATCTGTGCCTCAAAGAAGGTCAAAATTGGCTTGTGTAAAAACAAGCTGTGCCTGGGATTAAAGCACTAGTCATTATGCAAAATCTATTTGGGTCTCACATGATGTATCATCCAAGTACCAATTAAAATAGCTTGCTTTAAATTCAAGATGACCTACTCATCTTTAAATGGGCAGATGGTAAGGCATAAAGGTATACTTGTCCAGAAAAGTCTGCCCAGTTGTCTAAGAATCATAAAGTTGAGCCATGAGGTATGAAAAAAAGATAAATATTCCATTTCTTATACTTCTGTTTTTGTTCTGTTTAAATCCTTACTTGCCCGTCACTTTTCCTCCCACACATCCTTCCCTAAATCTGTCTCTCTACAACAGATAGCATGACTCGAACACTCTTGGCAAGCTGCGAGACTTTCACAATCCAAGAGAACAATGTGAAATTAGGAATCAGTATGAGAATCTGACCACTGAAGGGTGTTTTGAAGGTTGAACATCTTTAGAATGATAATTTTTCTTTTGTGTTTTTGCAAAACGAATAGATTTGCTGAAATGAACTCCAGAATTTTGGCTTCAGGACAGTACTGCTCTAAGCAAGCACAGTTGAGGTTCTTTGAGTTTGAGGACAGAAAATGGACTGCACTTCTGTCAGTATTTCCACAGGCCTCTGGATCTCCTCACCATGTTGACTAGTCATCCAAAAACCACCAGGAAATCGTGGTACAAACTGACCCAGACAGAATCCCAAGCGTAAAACCATGTGACGTCAACATGACCAACATCTATCATTAGCACATCTACAGACTTTATCTTCACAATCTCTTGCACATTAAACTAAAGCAGGTAGATCTAATGAGCTGAAGGCAATTGGCTTGTGAAAAAGACAAAGTGAATTACTTTTTTTATGAGGACATGAGTTTAGTTTAGTTCAGTGAAGTTTTTGGGGTTTTTTTTGTTTGTTTTTTTAACAGTACCTCAATAGATCTTTAGGGAAATTTGTTGGGAGGATACGACTGTCTGAATTCTGCTTTGCCACTAATCCCTGTAAATTACAGTGTAACTGCATCCATGGAAAGTTAATTCAGCCACTACGCCCCTCCTGTTCATTCCAAATGAAAACTCCTGAAATAGCATCTATATTTATTGCACCAATGCAAAAAAATATATACTATGAAATTACAGAGACATTTCTCCTTATTTACTCATGTACATTACCTGAATGTTTCAAGACTATATTTAAAACTGAATGTATATATTTACACATTTTATGTGACAAATTAATCTGCCAAAAGTTGAAAATCTGTTTAAGCAAATGGGAAAAGAAGAACATTTCTTGGACTGCAGAGTTCAGACAGAAAAGGCTCGTTTATGTTTGTTAAAATAATCCTTTGTGTCAAATTTAAATTCTGATGTAAAAAACTTATTGTGAAGTTGAACAATAATTCTAATAAAACAATTCAAGACTAAAGGTATAAAAAATAGAAGTCAGTCACTGTACAAAGGTTCTCATTGTTACTCAAACAAACATAAACATTAATTTGTTCATCACTTTGCAGAAGTTTTGCTTCAACTTTAGAGTTTAGATCTATAGCACCAGCCAAACCCAACCTGAAATTTGGGCTGGGCCAAAATTATATGCTTGATGGTCGGGCAGTGTCGAGCTTCTGTGGTGCGTTTTTAATAAGCCTACAATAGAAACCACAGAGAGAAGCATAAACAATACTGCATGGTATAAAGATGTGTTAATCTACTTATTCTAGTCTAAATGGAGATGGACGTAGTTTACCCTGGTCAGAAAATAAATAAAATAAGGTGCAGAAGTTAATCGTCCTGTAACAAGCGCAGCGCACATGTTGCCCGCCCTTCTCCACTCCTGCCAATCACAAATCCCAAAAGATTTGCACTTGCCTGACCCAGCTGTTACAACAGGCAACAAAATGGAGCTGGGAGATGTCAAACAAAAGCTAAAAAATGGGAAGTTACACTAATAAGTCAGCAGACAGAAGAGTCAGAGGTCTGGAAAATTATTAAACTGGTAGCAGTAAAAAACAAATATGTTGAGTTTACTTTGAACTCGTGACTCTAATTAGAGCTAATTTGTCGGGTTGGATCAGGTTTGGACACATGTCTACGATCTTGGGTAGAGTGGGATTTTTTTAAAGCCCAATCTAAACTCTACTCACAGTTCTTGCTAATGTTTATTCATTTTTTTTAGACATCTGAAGCTATTAACAAATTCAGATGCTTTTCTTTAAGCTCTGGAACCATATGTATACGTCACATATGGTTTTAAGGCTGCCTTTCAATGAATTTTGCCTTTTTGTGGGGTGGAAGAGGATGTCACAGCAGATTAGGCAACATTCAAAGAATTTAATTTCATATTCAGTCTTACTTGAGCAGGAAACCAGTGATAGCACTAGTAAGCATGACAACTTTACAGAAAGGTTGATTTACAGAACTTTGTCAAACCTTATTTTATATTTATTCATGCTATTTTTTAAATTAATTACACTATTAACATTTACATGTATTGTTCATTTGTGTTGAAAATGTTTAATTTCCACATGGTTGTACTATATTTTAGTTAGTTGTAACTATTTGATTGATTGATTAACTCTTCTACATGGATTTGGAAAGTGGGAAAATTGACAATTGAGTTTTTTTTTCATTCAACAAACCCTTAACTGGTTTACGTGTGGGTTTATGAAATAATTGATTAACCACTAGGCACGAGTTTGATGCCTTCAGTTTCCAGCTGCAGGTCATATGACCTCTAACCCCACATCCCACATGATTAATGATTGCACTGAGATTTTACCTTTGCCCTCACTTTATATTATCATGCTTATATTTGTCACAATAGTCATGTAAAATGTCTGCTGTAACATAAAACATCTCCTTTAAATACGACGCGTTAGGCAGTCAGCTTTTGCAAATTATGTTTGTTACAAAATAGCACGTTTGGTGACTTCTGAAGCCAAGACTAAAAGACTAGCTTTGAACATGATTACATGGGCAGACACTTACTGTTAGAGACACTTACGTATTTCTAACTTTAAGAAGAATTGCTTGCCATATGTTAATTTATTATTCTGCATTACCTTAGGAAAATCCCACTTTAAATTGTAATTCTATCAGCTTTGAGAATGATATGTTAAGAGTTATTTTTTTTGGTTCAGGAAGACAGGGTCTGACAATGAAGACGTATTTAGACTCTGAATGAGATTCTTTAAAGTGCTTGCTTGAGTGGGCGTTGGAGAGTTATGGCTTTAGCTGCCCTGTAGTTTATGTGCGCTCTGGGTAAAATGCAGAGCACTTTGAGAACATTTATCATAAAACACTGGGAAGGGACTCTGGTATAAAATGGCTGCTCTGTTCTGCCTTAGTGTCTGCAATCTCATGTAAACTCTAGATGTCAATAATGTATGATTCTATTGTTGATAAAAATGTCAGATCACCTATTATTTGTAGCTTCAGAAATTATAATGTGGCTCTTTTTTTTAGTTGTTAAGACTAATGCTCCCTCATTTGTACTATACTTTATGAATGATCACCATAGAAGTTAATGCTAATGTAGAGTTATACTGAACAAAGTAGCTTCAATTCAAGTTGCTGGTGTATGAAGAAATGTAACCAAAGAGAGAAATTGCAGACTAACAACACAGAAAGGTAAACATATGCTAAAAACAGATCACTAATAATAATAATCTGCATTCACTGATATTTTTGAGTAATTTGTATTCACCATTTAAAGTTTCTGTTTTCTCTGATTAAATACTTGATGTCATAAGATGGTAAACCAACATTAAAAGCCACAAAAAATAGGCCTTTTTTCTGCTAGCTCAACTTACATATAAATCAGCTAAATGTCAAAACTCAGAGCCCCTTGGTCCTCTTAATTTTTCTCCCTTTTGTGTATTTTTCCGAAAACATAAATAAAACCTACAGCCACACTCTCCAAAGGACACAAGCAGTGGGGGACTCCGAGCACATTGGCAACATTTAGCAGGTGACAAATGGAGTTTCTCAGGCTGAACCAGCCCAGAAGGCTCACTCAGATGGGTTGATGAATGGAGAAGTGAGGCCAGACAGGCAGGTTTATTTTTATTACGTCTGTCAGAGAACCTTCGCTGTGTCTCCAAACCAAGTCTGCATTCACACTATGAGCCACTCCAAGAGGGGAGTAGTCTTGAATCTCAATGATGGACTTGCAGAGTGCAACTGTAGCTCTCTATAGCTTTAAATATTGCGTGGGGTGAAGGAAAAATCTTGAAAACGAAATTTACATCAACTATTACAAGTGTTTTCCCTTGTTCAGTAAGGTTAAAACAAAAAGAAGCAGAGGAAAACAGAAAAAGATACATGAGGGCGATATCCAAACTTCAACCAGAACACCCCAGAGCGAGAGAAAAGTGTGGACACCAGGTGACACAGCTACTAATTGAATCTAAAAACAAGACAATGAAGGGCAAACTTACAAGAAGTGGCGAAACACCCATCATCAATTCACTGCATTTCCTCCCCAATGAGAAAACACATGATGGCAGTGAAAAACACTGTTTCTGTATTTGGCTGCACAGAGAGTACTTTATCTACTTGACAGAGGATGTGAAATCACAGAAAAGGTGTGCAGAGAAGTGAAAGAATATTCTTTTTAAGAGAATGATTCATGGGCTCCTGGCTGCACAATTCATGAGTCAACAATGTACTGCGGGTGTCTTTTGGGGGTGTGTTCAGGGAGGGGTGTGTATCAATAGGTAATAAATCTCCAGCCATTCCCAGGATGAGGACAGCCTCACAGGTGTCTCCCTGTAAACAGAGCAGCTCCAGCAGTACACACAGGTCATAGAGATACTGTGACTCTGCAGACCGGTATTTCAGAGTGGAACAGCATTGTGCGCAGAACAAGGGAGTATCAAGGTAAAACACTAATAAAAACTTTCACACATTCACAAATAGCAATGCAAAACAGGAAGGATGCGAAAGAGCTGACAAACTGTGTACTGATGAAATTGGAAGCAGGTGGGACACCTTAAATAAAATTAGAAAGTTGGTTCTGGAGCTGAGCTGTGTAAAATTTGTGGAGAAGGCCTAGGGGGCACGATGAGTACAAAAAAAAGCTATCTGTCAGTTAACAAATGAATGGTTGTTTTGCTTATTTCCATGTCCAGCCAAAGAGGAGCTTGATAATGAGAGGTGTATTAACTTGCTGAGTCCTGCAAGTTAGTCTTTCTGAGTCAAATTAAGAGCAGCATTAAAACACGTTCTTCATTAAAATAGGGAGAGGAATCCTAACCTGCTTAACAGAAACTGGCATGACACAGACACAGATTTAATGTTGTGGTATCATGCAAAAGTCTACAACTTCCCCTAAAACCACCAAGAAAGCAGCCATAATGAGATCAAAGTGCGCTACCGTTTGATGGGATCACTAAAGACCCTTTGGAACCACAGTGATCTGTGGATAAACCTTTTACCTTTTATTAACAGTATTTTATTTTTTTTACAACACAGCAGTTAAAGTTTCACATATATGTGGAATGTCTTAATATAGAGTTAATTTATGTTTCTTTATTAAAACCCATAAAAACTTGCCATCATTTTTTTTAATCTGCTCTTTTGTTGTCGTAGGAGGTAAACTTAGACTTTTAAAGTATGAAAAATATACATTTTAACATAATACCTAAGCTGTATATATAAATTTCCACAAGCTACTTATTATCACACATCGTTTTGTCAATTTTAAGCCTTATTTTCTATCATTCATATTGTAGCACAATGCAAATCCACTTGAAACATTGCAAACAATCATTACAGTCTGTTCTTCAACAATAGGTTACCATTTAACCATTTTTCCACCACAAGGCTATTAAAGCTCCAAACGGCATTCCTGAAATCAAATGATTACATATCTGAACTTCTCGGGTCATGACATCCTCTTCTGATGTGTCATCTCCGCTCCAGTCAGCCAAAGAGGGTTCTCGTCTCTAGTTCATCTGGAGTTCAGATGGAGGCTCAGGGATTGTTTTCCCTGTCTGTGTCTGTGAGGTGTCTTTTAAGTAGCAGCCAGGGAGGAATCCTTTCAATTAGAATGATTTATGGGAGACCTCATTGAGCTTATTACGCATGGGCTAAGGCTGGGTGTTTTCCGCGCCATACAGAGGGTCATTTACGTGTTGATAACATGAAGAAAAATTGGAAGCATTGGAAGAGCATCAAATCTCATCCTGACTCTCATCAATCTGCAATAACTTGCGCCCCATTAGTTTTAATGAAGTCTGTCTAACCAACAGTTTTCTCCTCATTTTCAGCCACATGACACAAACAACAGAAACAGACCAAGACAGGTTTTTTTCCACGGCAGTCTAACATTTTTGCATGATAGCAAAGGTGGATATTATTAAGCTTTCTCCTCTTCTGATAGATTTGCAAATAATGCATATTTTAGCAGTTTCATACACTACCTGCTGTCTCCCAGGGTAGTCTAATGGCACCCCTAATAATGTTATCTTACAGTGTGTCTGCCGTGCAAGGAAAGCTTTTAAATCTCAAACAATTATGCCGGTTCTCATTATGCAATTCAGCAAAGACATTTAACTGGAACACTTCAACTTTGTAAAGGTGAAAAAATACATCTTTAGGCAGAGATAAAAGGTATAAACATGTGTTATTTTTCCCTTGTCTAATACAAAACAGAGTTTGGGAAAAGTTGGACTTTAACAGTAATTTTGAAAGTCAGCACAAAAATACTTTTAACACAGGTTCTGACAACACTGTGGCTTTGCTGAAGAGAAGACAGAGTACTGAATTTCATCTTTTGACAACAAAATGAGTTCATGTCAATTAATAAAATTGCCATTCCAGAATTATAAAGTGCAATTATAAATTACAAGCTTGTTTAAATTAACTTTAAAGATATCATTATGTAAAAATGATTGAATTAAATCAATTATTGATTGATTTAATTTGTGCAAAGTTTTTTTTTTTTTGAATTAATAAGTTCCACCATTAGGTGAGACACAGATGTGTTGTTCAGGAGCTCAGCACAAACCCACTCATAACCACACCACTACCCAGAACTGCCTGAGCAGATGTTATTAAAATCGCATTGCAAAAGTAGCCAAAAGCGTGGCGGCAGCGTTACAAAACAGGTAAGGCATGCTAGATCATTATAGACAAAATAACTTGTATCAGACAGCTTTCACTAAGGTTGTTATTTAGCCACTCAATCTATTGTTGTTCTTTCATAACAGAAACACAGGTTCATTTCCTGACTACATGGATGAGCTGCCCAATTTTATGCCTGCCTTTGAAGATAATTTAATGTTGCTCGGGCTTCTCTGATTTCAACTTTGTAGGAATTATTTACAGAGGAAAATGGGGCAAGGTGGCTGTATCAAAATACTCTACGCCCCAGGTGATTATCCACTAGTCTAAGGCTGGACCTATTGATGAAATTGGCTCATGTTTATGCACGCGAGGGGGGATTACTCTTTCAAACAGTCGGACCACCATTCCATTTCTTCAATATGTAATTATAAACGGATTAGTCTGCATTCGAAATGCAAACACTCTCCTTACTTGGAACCATATCCTGTTTCAAATATTATTGCCAGATTACACGTGAGACAAAAAATGGAAGGTGTGTAAAGAAGAAACAGACGTATATGGTGAGACAATGCTTTTCGCTTCAAATCCATGGAGCTTCACAATGTTAAAGTCATATTGGGCTGCAGGCAATGAGAGCAAGAAACATGGTGAATTAATTAGCCTGGCAAAGAGAGAGTAGTGCCGTCCTGACCCTCTGATTTCATTGGTCCCTTAACCTGTCTGCCAGCTACATAATCATCAGCATTACTAATTAAGAAATACCAGTACAAACTCTGTCCTTGTTTTCTGGCATTAGACAGTTCTCTGTACTAAAGGTTAAAAAATGAGTATGCTCAGATTTTGGGGTGTGACCATTCATCTTATGTAACTTCAAACAATGATATTTTAGAATTATTAGCCTAAGTTTAACAGTGTTGTCGACTGACTAGTTTTCATAAAGATGTTTTTTTTAACAGTTAAAAAATAACAGAAGCAAAACATTTCACCAGAGATCCACCACAAAATGTAGTTATTGTGAAGGAAGGTTTTATATCTGACCAGAATCAATTGAATGTTGTTACTGGTGGGGCAATAACAACATTCAATTGTTATTGAATGTTAAGCTACATAGATTACAATCAGCAATTATAATATCTACGTGACTATTCATAGGCAACACAAATCAGTCGGCTGAGTGTCTGATTTACTCATTGAAATGAAGCTTTGCATGTTGTTAAAGAATAGATGCATCTCAAACAATTAGGATGTAGCTGAAAAGTTGGTTTATTTTATTTGTCAAAAAAGACAAAGATAATTGATATATTTTAGATTCATTACAAACTGCGTAATATATGAGTATCTATATATGTCATTTTCTGTCATTGTGGTTTAAAAGCTAAAATAAACCTATTTTTATGTGTTTCAGATATTTAAAATAATAAATAAATTGCATGGCACAACTGCAAATCTACTAAAGTTTGTAGGAAACCCAACAAACATGTGGGAAATGGGTGTCTTGTAAGATGAAACCAAAATGAAACTTGTTGCGTTGCATGCAAAACTCCAAGTGTGGTGGAAAATGAACACTGTCACTGTACAACACCCATAACACGTCATTTGTATCAAAAAAACATGTTGATTTCATCATGACAGCACAGACTGGGAAGCTGGTCAGAACTGATGGGAACATAAATGGAGCTAAAGTCAGGGTAATCCTGGAAGAAAACCTCCCAGAGGTTGCAAAAGACTCGGGACTGAGGAGAAGGTTCTCTGTCACAGAAAAATCACTAATAAAAGAAAACTCACATATTAAAATGGCACAGTTATCATCCAAATCTAAATATAATTGAGAATCTGTGCCTAATTTTCAAAATGAATGTTCACAGACGCTCTCTTCCAGTGTGACTGATCTATACCATTTCTGCAAAAAGGAGTAGGTAAATAATTCAGAGACATACCCTAAAGGTCTTGGAGCTGTAAATGCACTAAAAGGTGATTCTACAAAGCAGTGGGTCTGCAAGGCTGAATACAAATGAACAAAACACATTTTTACACGCAAGAACTTGTATAGTTTTTCTTCACTTTACAATAGTGAAGATCAGATAAGTTTTTACTAGCAGGCATGTTTTTGTTACTCTACATGTGTATATACAGTATTTCTCTTATTTTTAATATATTTTATTATATTATACCGTTCTTTAAAAACTCCAACATGATCACTTTAACATTGTAGAAACAAGATACCAAACTTGATGGTTGACTGAACTAGACACATTCAGCACACATAGGTTACCTGAATGTGGCTCTAAAACAGGTTTTGTAAACTTTTAGAAACTAATAGTGGTTGTATGACTCTTTTCCCTTTAATCAGTAAGATGTCCCACTGCACAGTGTTATGATGCTTGCAGGGAAGCATTATTACAGCTAAGGGAGCATTTTGGCACGATAAAGAGGTGGAGGTTGAGAGAGTCTAGCCTAGTCATTCGTCCAATATGAAGGAGTAACATCAGAGACAGAAACAATAACTGCTCTTCCTCAGCAATGAAGCCTCCATGCATCCAAATGCAGAAAAATGACAGGAGGTGACGTTCCCGGCTGCATTACTTTTGAGTTATGGAGGCGATTTGCAATTCAAAGAGTCTAAGGAGTGCTGACCACAACACTAACGCCTCCACAGGCCCACTGAGGCAAATAAGACCAGGGGCAATTTGCAGCACTTTTTGCTTGGAAACAGTTTTAGGCCAAGTCATGTAAAATAAAAATATGATAAATACCAAAACTAATGAGGCCAAATTTTGTTTTGAGATAAAAATAGGGGTGGCGTTGGGACTTCACTTAATGTCAAGGATACCTGCTCTTGGCTAAACTTTATTGGCCTTGAGCATGTTACGAAGCAGCTTAGATGTTCCACGGATAAATGGATGCTTTGCATATCTGCTTAGCCAGTGAAATCGCAAGTTAGGTGTTCTATTTAAAACAATGTACACATTGTAGAACTCTAGAACCGATCTTATGCAACAGGGACCAATTACTCCTGCCAGCTATAACGTCTTCATCAGGTCTGTTGGAACCACAGACGTAATGGTGCAATATTTCTCAAAGCATCTCTTCTAGTCAAATGCAAAAAAAAAACTTGAACACATGTGATAAGTGATGGAGACTTACACCACCACTGCTAATATAGGATGAATAACAAAGGCCCACAGACAGAAATAGAAGAGAGCATTTTTTTCTTACCACTGAAATGGTGCATTTTGTTGCACTTCTATCATCACATCACATCCTCTAGGGGTAGGACTGGATAAAGTGTATATATTTTAAACTTGTCTACTACAGCAATGATTTGCAGATTTTCTTGCATGACCACCTGTAAATCTAATTGATTAATCGACAAGTTGACCTCTGCAATGTGAGAAGGCAAAAGCCATTTTCTCATGCAAAAGGATCAATCAACACAACAAAAAGGAATCTGGCTGCTAATCAGAGAATGCAGGCTCAAGGTGAAGAGAACCAATTTGAGGTTTTCTGTAATTAAAACCTGAAAAAAATGACACAGTCTAGTGTCATTTTTGTGTATGCTCAAGCTTTCCATCAAATGTAAGTTAAGGTAAGGTGAAAAGAGAAAAAAAAAAATCCTCACCGAGTTTTAAGCTGTTGTAGTTTGTTGACAAGCACACATGACAAAAATCCCTTTGATTATGTTTAACTTTAGCAAGAACTCAGTCTTTTTGGTTACGAGTCGATTTGTGTTTGAGTTTAAACCAACAAACAAGCTCAGTGCTCACACTCTCAACTCAGCCTCTGAAATGTGTGGTAATTCAATTAAAACTTGCATTCAGTCTCAGTAAACTGGACATTTTCCAAGAGTGCATTTTACACAACACAAATACCACAGAAATATTTAAATATTAAACCTAAAAAGGGCACTGCCAGGCCTTTTAAATATCGAAGAGAGTATCCACATTAAAGTCTTCGCAAAATAACAAGCTGTTTTGCATTTGAAAGAAACGAAGCACTAAAATTATCAGAAATATCATCTTATATTTAACTTAAAAATGTGTACACCCTCACACTGACTTTAGAATAGCGAATATAGGCAAATGGTAATACTGGTGCAGCACCATAAATAAGAACAGCTTAAAAAAAAAATAACTTATTTCAGTAATTCAGTTTAGACAGTAAGACCCACATTATATACTGTAGATTCATCATACACATAGTCATATATTTTAATTATGTCTTGAAGCTCAGAAAAACTCAATTCAGAAATTTCAACTTATTAATTACAGAGTTGTCAGTCTGCTGAGAAAAATGCCAATGCACTGTAAGGTTTATGATGTCAACACTTAGTCTGTTTGCTTTTTGCATAAATTACAACATCAGTGCAGTGTGGCACGCAAAGATGTTCATCCTTCATCCCATCTGGATTGTTTGGTTTGGTGTCCCTCATGTTCCTATTGACTATACCTGAGGCCATCTGAAAGTTTTAGGCCTGACAAGCTTGCTGGACAATCTGACACAGTGATACCAGGACCTTTAAATAAAGCATCTGTGCAATTAGCAGCATGGACAGGCATCAAGCCCTGCTGCAACATGAAATAAGCTTCTTCATAAAGAGAAGCTGTGATAAGCACAGGTTCCCCAGACCATCACTAACAATGAAACTTCACACTGAACTGTAAAGCAACTTTGATTGCGTGTTTCTCCAATCTTCAAATCAAATCAACATGTTACCTTTCTTTAGAAAGAGGCCTTTGGATAACAGTCCAGTCATTTTTTGAAGAGGCTTCACACATAAATAGACATTTATGACTTTGTGATGGCACTTGAAACACTAACTTCACCAACAGTCCACAACTTATCCCTGTTGCTTGTTGACCTTGTCTATCACACTTTTTCCTTTTATTCAACTGTCCATTAACATGCTTGGATACAGTGCTGCATGAACAGCCAGTTCTATTGTCGATTGGTCTCTTGAATGTTATCAATGACTCTGTCCTGGACAACTCCCAAGTTAGCATTCTCCCTCAGGCTTGTGGGCAATAGCATAAATTGTCTATATTTATTTATTTTTTTTCATTCCTGTTTAGTAATATTCAGATTTTTGAGAAAATGCTCTTGAAATTTTGAATTAAGCTCTGAAATAAATCAGGTTGTTTATTATATTCTAATACGCTTATACATACATGTATACTACATCAGGAAAGGAATAAAATCCAAACCAACACATAACACACACACATACGGCATATTGCTGCCATGTTTTCTCAATGCAAAATATTTCTGTAGATCCTCATTCAAACCATGATTTCAGAACGAAAACACAAAAAAATTAAAAATAAGTAAATATATAATTGTTACAGACAAAAAGCATGGGAATTGTTAATGTTTTCCCCCACAGAAGACTCAGACTGAGAACAAAATGTTCACCATCACCCATATCTGATGTTTTTCAAGTTCCTACGTATCACTGCCTTTGGCATATTCCTGAAAACAAACTGATTCCAAGCCCTCAAATCTCAAATAATCACCAGGGCTGATTTATAGTAACTCTAACGTCATTTTAGCAGGTGGAGAAGGTACCAAAAGATAGAGACAAATGATTATATAACACAATACAATGACAAATCCTATTAATTTTAACACCAAGGACACAGTTTTCATTCAGAACTTGGATCCTGTTTTATTATTCCTCCACCTACCTATTCCTATGAGACAACAAACAACATAAATGCTTCTAATAGGATTATGGTCAATGAAAATATGTCGGTGCAAAGTGAAGACAAGAAAGGAGCCAAGTGAAGGAGAAAAGAAGAGGGAGGTACTTTCCAAATTTCAAGGTCAAAAATAAACAGAAATTCTCTAAGGTGGTTATCAAACCTGTTTCCTCTGGATCCATAGTTAAGTGCTGAGTTGTGCTTATTTATTTAGCTTCTGAAACATTCCTCAGGTAAAGCCAACAAATAAAATAGAAATCCACGTTTTAGTATTAATCTTCTTGATTCTGCATTCTCCTTTTCTTAGGTTTTCTAAATTACTTAAAAACACATCTGTAAGTGAAAAAAAAACAACCTAGCTTTAGCTGTTAAATAAGAAGCAATTTATCATTAGCACTCATCTCGCTTTGATTTTCTCATGTTTGCTTTGGCCTGAAACTGAATTCTGCCCACAAGGTTATGAGAGTCAGTGGTGGGATCTAGATCTGCTGACATCCACAAATACAGGGCAGCCGTCATATTTACACAAAATGGCACAGGGTGGGAAAGAACCTCTTTATGGCAGAGTCTGAAAAAGGATTAAAAAAAAAAAGGACAGGCACAATTTTGCCTGTCACTTTGCATTAGAAAATAAAACCTTCCAGTTAAATGTGCACCAAGAAACTTCTAAACAGGCGTTCCTTCTAACAAACTACTGCTTGGTGATAAACGGTCCTGTGCTTCCAAAGGACCACCTACCTGACAGGAAAATCAGGTCATCCACCTGGAAATGGTCAGAGCCACAGACACTAACAAACAGCATGTGATTAAGGTTGGCTATTACTCAAGACTTTGGCTCACACACAGAGTAAACAGAGGTGTAAAGGGGAGGATATTTAAATTGAAGTTTCAAGTAAGCAGTGCACTGTATTTGTTCTCCACAGAAGCAGATGAGGGCCACCAGAAAAAAAAAATACTTTTGACTTTAATCTCAGAATTCTGATTTTTTTCCTCAGAATTAAAACTGTTTAAATTGTTTATGCACCATCAATATGGGATAGGCTTTCAGTGTGGATAAATTGCAGGTTTACAAGTTCTATAAACAAAGAAGAAGCCATTATGTGAATATTTATCACACAGCGTACTATCAACATAACTGAAATGCACCTGAGAGTGTTTGGTTATTTATTTGGATTTTAACATCAGCTGACTCAAAATCTATGTCAAAATCCACAGAACCTGAGCTTAAAGTAAAAAATAAATAAATAAATAAAATAAAAAAAAGATGTCAAAATTTTGAGTAAAAAAGATCATGATTTTATTCTGAGAATAAAATTATGATTTTATTCTCAGAATAAAATCATAATTTTGAGACTAAAGTCTTTTCTTTTTCCCCAGTGGCCCTAATCTTCTTCTGTAGCTTCTCTAAAACAGGACAATAATAACAAACGTAACAAAAGTTACGTGAGTTGATTCTCACTGCACCCAATTTTTGGTCATATTAGTTTATTTGGAAAAAAAATAAACCGACTTCTTTCAATCTGGTTGTACAGTTTTAAGTACATTTTCACACTACTTGAAATGAAAGTAATGGCATAAGCAGTATACTGCAGGTGCAGGAACGTCATGGCATTTAGACTGTATTCTTGCTTGTGGATCTTTAATAATTAAATTTGGTCATACCATTCTTCCCTGATCTGTTTAATGAACTTGTGCCATCCTTTTTAATTCTGAAGTTATTTTGTTACAATTGTCTTAATCACTAATGAGTCTGTGGGTGAAAATAGAGTTTAGTCTTTGGGCAGCAGAGGAACATCCATGCAGTTGTTTTCTCTGTAAATCAGATATCATCCTCCAACAAGCTGGCCACCTAACTCCTACTGGGACAAATTAATTAGCACTTTCTGTATACAGTCTATCCCAAGCCATAAATACATAATGGCCAAAAATGAGTCATATTCAGACAACAGACATGAAGCACTGAGTAAATACAACCATTCAAACAATGGCCAGATATTAATGAAACCCCAAAAAGTAGAAGCAAAATGTTGCTCTTATCAGTGGTAAAGTGGAAATTATTAAAATTTATAGTTTCTAGTCACTACAATTATTAGCTATATCTCAGCTGTGTCATCTAAGACCAGATGAAAGTGACAGACCAAAAAGAAAACATGTCACAATCAGCACAAAGAACAAGTAAATATTCTTCAAACTCCGACTTTAAGTCTTTTTTTTTTGTCTAATTAATGTGTTAACATGGATAATAACTTTAGTGATCCTCCTCTCAAAAGCCGACTCTGTCTTTGCTAAGGACGATGAAAAATGCAGCAGAAACTGGCAGATCATTCATCTCTGTTGCCCCGGTGGGTGGCGCTGGCTACAGGTTGACTAATGGTCCTGCTGAAATGCTTCACATGTCTGAATAATGACAAGCTATAAAAGCTACGCTGACTATAGAGTCAACTGGCTGTTTTGTAGCATTGAAAGCTGTAAAAGTTTTAAAATAAAGAAATCACACTGGATATGATAATGTTGGGCCCAAGCATTTAGGCGGTACTGACACAATAGTATCCCAGGTAAACATGAAGAGCACAAAGGTTACAGTGTATCCTATAAGAGTGCTTTTTCATTCCAGACCTTTTTATAACTATTAGAACAACGAATAAAACGATAAAACTAAACATAATAACAGGTCATTGAGTTTTTTTTCTCATTTTCAGTTTTAAGGACATATATCTAATAATTCTTAATAAATGCTTTACTGGTCATAAATGACATCTCTTATACTTGATTTTAAAAAATAACACATAGACTGTAACATTTTACTAAACAATATTTAGGAATTTTTACTCGCTGACTGTATCCACACACATTTCAAATTCAGGTTAAATTGGATTTCTGGTCATTAAACTGGCTCCAGAGGAAATGACAAACCACACATTAAAAATGCTTTTTTGTTTGTTTTGTTTTTACCATGAAAAATAAGGTACCAGAATGTGCTTAAAATAATTTGTATTTTTTGTATAATATATTTTGATCTGGAAAAGCAGAGAGTTATAGATTTTGAAACATAGCTTGTCCAGATGGCAAAAAGCAAATATGTGGCATTATTCCAGGCTTTTAAAAACAAAAGCCAGTTTCCATGTTGCATTGTTTCCTGGTTTGTGAATCAGAAAACAATAATTTTCTACCATTTGGCATTTCAAAGTGAATTAATTGCACTCACATATGTAGATTGCAATTAAAAGTGTAGAAAAATCTTGAAAGGAGAAAGTTGGATCTTTAAAAGTATGGCATTTTAAAATGAGAAATATGTAGGGACCACGAGGGCCCAAGAAAGACAGCACTAGAAGAAGGAGGGCTAAAGTCAGGATCTGTGTTGGAGTTTTACCTAATCTGCATTGCTCCTGCTAATACCCCTCCCCGCCTCCAGCCTTGCCCCCCTCTTCTGTTATTGCTCCTTCTGCTCCTCATGTCTGTTAAGTCAGCATGACATTTTATGATGCCTGGATATTAAAACGCAGTTTCTATTATGTGTGAGAGGGAAGTGGAAACAGCCATGCTCATGCTCGGTAATTAGGGGAAGCAGGCCGAGGGTGTATTTATGAATGCAGGGAAAGGCTAGAGGGGAACCAGGGGAATTGGTGTGTAATGTCCTGCTGTCAGAAACAGTTTTCTCTTTAACTCTATACAGAGCACCGTTAAGGGTGGAAATCATTTTGAATCTCATTTATGATCCATGATTCCTCTGAATCATTTGGTTCATTTGTCCTCTGTGATCAGTCCAACAGAATAATGCTTGTTGGAGTGCTGATGATAGTAGCGCTAAACTGTTTTAGCAAATAGCGCCGTGGCAGGATAGATTTGATTATACCTGATGAGATGAACGCAGAGGGGTAACACAGTTAGTTTAGTCTGTAACACAGGCTGCTTAGTGCTGTCAACAAGGCCATTACGTTTGTAAATTATTTTTCCTTATGTAAAAGTAATCGCAATACAATCCAATTCCTACGTTGTCCTACAGCTAAAAATAATGTACAAGCTGGTCTTTAGGCAAGAACTATAATAGCACCAAGAAGCATCATTGTGAATTTGCTTAGGAATACAAACCATGCATTTTACATGACAACCAGCACAAGTGTATTTTCAGAATGTTTTGCACTTGCATCACATTTGTATTTCTCTTTTTTTTTTTTTTTTTTGCAAACTGTGCAGGACTCTGCACCTGGGTAGCAGGGAAATATAGACATCTAACATGAAGTAAACTTTGGAGCACCTTCATCAATGTTCTCGGAAAACACAATTCCTATATTTTTTTAATTCTTTAAGATAAAGACGTATCCAGTTGTTGTTAATGTATTGTTTACTTATTTTTTATTTCAACTGTACACAGCTGTAAATATGGTAAATTGGTAAAACCTAATCAAACCTTAAATTACACAGTGTACTGGTTTGGACATCACGAATAATGGAGCTTTTGCTGTCATAGCATTCTAACTAATAAATGACTCAATTTATAAAATATAACCTTTTTAAGGTTACACTCTACAATCAGCCATTTTAGACAGCGTTGCAAAATTTTGTTTGTTTTTTGTTTTGTTTTTTTTAGGGTTTTGATCATTTACACAAGAACAATAATGTGAATCAAAACGATTTTGTGATTCATTTACAAATGATTTTATCCCCAGTGTCTTCAGTTTATTGACCGAACCTGGACAAGACACATTTTGCCCAGGTTATTTTTCATATCAAACAAAATTGATTTATTTTCTTTTCTGGAATTTAAACAATAAGCTCTATCTTCAGACATTTAGAGAAAAAAAGAGTTTATGGAATAAAGAGACTGATGATTAGCTATCAAGTTTGCTTAGATGTGCTTCTTTTACACCTTGTATATTCATGATGTGGCTTCGGCCCAGTGAAGCTGTACTGTAGCTTGCTTTTCCCTGCACAAGAACATTAAACAATATTTTTAGTAAGACCCACCAGGCCCCCAGCTCAATAACAGTTTGAGGCTGTGAGAGAAAAGAGTGGAGGTGGTTCAGACACCTCTGAGCCTGGAGGGCTGCTGCGAGCTCTCCCAGGAACCACAAAGCAACACAGGTCACTCTCAGGTTTGTTGCTTTTCGTTTTCTCCACAGCTCAGGGACAAAATGAAGCCTTAACCTTGTAATCCAACCAATGTGTCCCCTGGTGGCCCTTCTGGATTTAAAGCTGGGAAATTACACTTCAGGCCTAAGAGGTAAGGTGGGAGAGATGTGATTTTTCAGCAAAGCCAACAGAAGCCGACAATTTAGATCACAAAACCAAGAGACCTGGAGTAAACACTGACTGTTGTTTGATCACACCTTCAAGTGCAATATTCTTTCTGACATAGGCACTGAAGTGAGTTGTTACTTATATAAACAAAGAATATATAACACCTGTGTTTATTTTTGATCTGATTTTATCTTTGATGGTTTTGTTTGGAAAGGTGGAGCAGGCTGAAAAGTGACAGCAGTCACTCTGCCACCTGTCACAGTGTGGTTTTAAGAGAAAACATACCAGCATTCTTTCTCCTCAGAGCGAGCTCAGGCCCTTCAGCCCACTCCATCTGCCGTACAATCAGCCCTCTGTTTGAGACTCTGGGTGGGTCCGTCTCCTTCCACCAACACTTCTGTGAAAACAACCTGATCTCAAACACAGACTCTCCCTCTCTCGCTATTCCATGTGTAAATACATACTGCTGAACCCACTTCTAAACCCATTGCCCACCACAGAGCAGGAGGACCTATGGGGAACCCGACCCCATTCCTGCCACTTACCATTATATTCATGCCCTTCTACTTAATGGAAAACATATGCGTGGGTGTATTTAGCGCAAAGATGCATGTAAATGTAAGTCTGCCAAGGCTACACTGAAGCAATGTTGGCTGTGACTGTACACACCTATTTCAAAAGCTCACAAATGTTGGCAGGACACATGATTTAAGCCATTTCATGCCTTCACTTGAAGCCTTGATCTTTACCTACCAGTCAAGCATATTTCCATAAACCGCTATTTTGACAAATCTAACCGTGCCATCGTCTGACCACCGAGGTCAGATTAAATCAATGCAACAATTACACATACTAGCTCATTTTGCATGCGCAAAATGTTGCATGAACAAGTCTGCTCTGTTTAATGTCTGAATAAGCATTCTCATCAGACATGAGCATCACAATGCTTTTCTGCTGGACTGAGCAACACTTCTGCACAAAACGATACATTTTGCTTTTCAGATTAATGGCGGAGTTGCAGCCACGCCAGATTAGTCCCCGTGCACACAGAAACACTTTGCAAAAGTTTATATATATGTATGGATATTTACAGGCACATTTTGGAAAACAAGTGATACTCAGAAATCCTTATTAATTAAAATGTTAAAGAATGTTTCCAGTAATAATTGTCTGATCTTGTTTTAAAGAAAATGATTTGATTTCAGGTAGGCACAACAACTGTATCATAACACCAAAGAGAACCCTGAAATTGAAATATGAACAACCACTTTTACAATACTGACTGAGGATGTTATAATCATGTGCACCTGATGTGATATGCCTTTATAACATTAGTAATGGAATTTAAAAGTGGAAGTGAATGTGGATGAGTCCTAATTTATTCCTCCTCAACAGTAGAACTATGTAAATCATGAAACATGACCCTTGTCTACATTAGAAACAGTTTTATGGTCCATAAGTCTTTAAAATCCATGATACCCTTTAACATTATATAGTACAAACCAGAGGTACAAAACAGCCATGAATTTCATGTGGTAGTAACAGGTATCTATGGTTTAAGAACTAAACAGTTTTCTTTTCATTTAGTTGAAGGAGAAACAAAAGAAGAAAGTTAAACTCTACATCTTACATGTACAGGACGACTTACTTGTCGTTCCCTCAGGTTGTCATATGATTCATTGTCCTGCTCTCTAACACCTTAACAACTCGGCTACGATACATGACAGCAGGGACGAGACTTTCTGTGTGAGCATCCTCTGTACTCTCATTATGTGCTATGACACCAGGGAAGCTCTTAATGTATAATGATGAAAATGTGCCACTTTGACAAAAAAAAAAAAAATCTTTGGCTCACTGAGAGAAACACATGAGCCGACATATGGTTCAGTGTATTGCAGTCGACATTGACATATTGTAAGTTGAGCTGCAGAGGGGCTTACATGAAGAGGAGGCTCGTCCAAACGCCCGACTCCATAGATCATCAGAGACAGAGAAGTCTCCCTCAGCCTGTTCGTGTTCCTAAAGTGGGCTCATTCAGTCTGAAATGAAAACAGAGAGAAACCCATTTACGTTTGTGGAGTACGACTGCATATGTGTGTGGTATGAATCTCAGACGGACCCAGCAAGGCAAGTCAGTTTTCTTTGCTCAGACCACACATGCAACATGCTTAAATGCACACATCTGACCACTAGAACAACCAAATAACACACAATTTAAAGCAGAAGCCAAGAAAAACTAAGCTGCACTTTCACCACATCCACTCCCTGTAACAGAAAGCTCAAATAAGTATTTTTGGTTGCACTAGTTAAGGACTCTCAGAAGTGATGTGTCTTTGATGAACTTTGTCAAATGATACAATAATTACAAGTGCAAGTGTTTGCCAGAATACTCAGCCCTACCAGCTCGATCCCCTGGGAGGCTAGTCAGCCAAATAAACAGATCCGGTTTCTAATAGCTGAGACATGTAATGAGGAGTCATGCCAGATCAAACTGCTACCCATTACACTCATTCGTCCGCTAAAATATTCCTCAAGTTGACATTCCCCATTCACAATAGTGATCATGCTGTTGCTGGAGGCAGGAGTCTTGTTTATACTGCCTTTTAGTGAGGCTGTCTCTATTTTGAGAACACACTGGAGGATTTTGTGTCTCCAGAACATCTTCGACACACACAAAAATAGACAGAGAAGAGTAAAATATACAGTAGATAAGCTCTCACTGACAGGCACACGCAGGCGATAGCCCAATTGATTACTTCTGGCACCAATGCATCACTCAACCCATAACTCACAATGAAACTATAATCACGAAAGGCAGTGATACACTGTCTTCATTTCGAGACAATAAAGAAGAGGAGCAATTTTTTTTTTAAACTACTCTAACCTGTGTTTTTTCATTACAGTTTTGTTCCTTGAAGGCCACTTTATTGACAGCAATTTTGTCCCAGAGGACACCATCTATGCTCACTAAGACCAATGCCTTATCATTAGATCCTAAACTCAGGTATATTTGTTCTTGCCATTTCCACAATATTTCAGGTTGTTAATGTGAGAACTGACCTCACATTGCATAGGTCAACATGAATGTTGTCCAGGCTCAAATACAGAGTACAGGTGCATCTACTCAGATTGGAATAGCATAAATAAGCATATTTATCTTTTTTTTTTCAAATAAAATAGTGAATGTCTTACTGTATAGATACATTACACACATAGTAGTCAATTTCAGCATTAGGAGAGCAACACCAGAGGTGAAGTCCAGACTGGTTCTTCCGAGATCAAGACCAAGACCACATATTCCAAGACTAAGACCAAGGCTGAATGTTTAACTTCAACAAATATTTCAGGACATTATTTTTTTGTACACCATACAATGCAAAGATTAATGGAAAAACAGTTAATTACTCAACTAAAAATATTGTATTAAACAAATAATGGTAATATTAAACTAATATGCAAGTTATTAAACACTGTCTAAACTGAATTAATCTGCAAAACATTTGTATGACAAATTGGAAAAAAAAAAAAAAAGTATCAGATGTTAAAAAGCACACTGTTCCTAAAAACACTACCTGGACATAGCAATACATTAGTAGGCCTTTTAATAATATTATTAGTTCGTGCAGGTTTGCCAATGGCCTCACAGTGGGAATTCACAAAACCACCAGAGCCAATAGAATCTATGGTATTTATAAAAATCACCAAGCCAACACAAATAATCCAGGGACAACAGATTACAGGAGCCAAATGGAAATATTTTCTCTAACACAGATTATAGCCATGGCTTGATGAAATGAGCATTATTATTATTATTATTATTCTACTAAGAACGTCAAAAACTCACTTCCGCTTACTTATATTTTGGGTTAATAAAGAGCACTGTAGTTGTTTATTAACAATATAATAATCCTCAAAAATAAGACTAGCCAAATAATTGTGCACACATTGTTATGCAAGTTTCACTTTTTCATTTGATTACCAACATAAATTCACTATTTGATTATACTCCCATGTATTCAAATTCCCTTGTGTTGGGTTTTAGACGTTTACACTTTGATTCAAGTAGAACACAGTCTGTTATACTTGTATGAACTATAATATACAAAAAAGAAAACAGGCAACAATCATCAACCATTGCTCAATAATAATATTTTCTACCACTGTGATATTGATAAAGCTGTTTACATGTTTATAGACTCAGTATAAAGTATGTGCACATTAAGTGTCCTATAGATAACTACAGTTTGGTTGATAAAATTCAATATTGACATATTCAAATAATCCTCCACCCCTTTGTCTTTTGCCTTCTTTTGCGCTATTCTTATTTCACTCCTGGTAATAAGAATCTGAATACATAAAAGATGCTGCTCAAGTCCTTCCTGTTTATATTAATGTTTTATTTAGTGTTTTGTATTATCATAATCAAAGTTCCAATAAAAATAACAAAGTGGAATAAAATATACATATCAAGTGACAGCCTAGTTCTGTAACCTGTCCCGTGTGGAATTTTGATGTTATGTTAACAAACAAATTAGCATTTAAATGAGTCCTGCATTTTATCCTTCAAGGTTATGTTGTTATGGATATTAAATTAGAGAGTGTGGAATTGCTTGTGTGTGCATGTGTGTAGCCGTGTGTGGTCCACAGGCTTGCCAACCAGCAAGTCCCCCTGAGAGGTGTTCAAGCGGGTTTGTTTAGGGTTGGCTTGGGATGGAGCGCGGGGTGGAAATGTGCACGTTCCAATGAATGTGGTTTTCGGCCTGTAGACACTTTAGTAGAAGCCTTCCAGACATTTCCAAACTGTGGAAAATGGACAACAGTTGGAGATGATTGTGTCCTTAAAGACATTGTGCATGTGGTTTCTCTGGGTTGGGGAATAAGGTCTACATACAACACTTTGTTCCCATGGGGGGAATGGTTTGTCTGTGTGCTGGCCTGGTTAGGCTTCTCGTTGCGTTGGCTGAGCTCCTAGGGTAGCAGGAACAGCAGTAAGTGTTTCGACTGTTATTGTTCTGGTGCTACGTTGTTTAAACAGTAAACAGTGCTTAGCGGCGGCTGCCAGCAGGCTCAACAGTCAGTTTACATTGTAAACTCTAAAACCGAGACTTTCAGTGTTGAAAAAGTGTTTTCAAGATTTTCACAGTGATTGATCTCATGAAATTACTGCAAGGGATACGAAAGTTAAAATAATCACTAGTTTTTTAAGCCAGGTGTGATAAGTGCTGACTGTTAAGGTTTCTGCAATAATTTTGCAGGAAATGGTAGATGTAGAAACAAAAGAACAAGAATCTTAAGTAAAGCGTATTATTTTAGCGATAACTGTAACTTCCGTCACTGCCACGCATACCACTGTGGGGTTTAAAAATATAGATATATCAGAGTGAAGTTAGTTTTATTATCCTTTCACTTCTTCACAGTAGGAAATACATGAATGAAACAGAAAGGCTAGTTCCATTGCACCTTCAGAACATACAGTTAAGTGTCAAATTATTCTTACCACTCGCAGATTAAGGTTTAAAATACTCATAAATTTACCAACATTTTACCAACACTTTATGGCCACTTTGAAAGCCATTTTATTGTCACAGAACCACATATGTAAGCATAGCTACTAGTACATGAAATCCCATTAATCTTCACCTTCCCAACCCCATTATTTTCACGACCACACAAGCCAACATATTACACCAGTACATGATAAGGAATCCATAACGCTTACATTGAAAGAAAATGTTGAAAAAATATAGATTATATAAACTTTTCTTTTACAAACATCTTAAAACTGTAGCATGCCTAGTCAGTCCCCTTTACTCTGATACATCTCAATAAAACACACAAGTCACCTAATTAGCAAATAGATTTCACTGGTAAGTAATTTGGTTTGATCAAAACGGAGGGAAAGAAACCAACTCTATTTTTGTCGATTGTACTTGGCAATATCAGATCAGTGTTAGTGAAGCATCTAATCAACAACACAGAAAGAAACAGAACTCACACAGTGATATCAAGCATAAATATTGGCTGTCTTATGTTGCAGACATTAAATCTACAACTAATATTGCGTTGAGTTCACACTTAATCTCTATGGCAAACTAATCTCCCATATAGATGATTCATGAACCTTTTCAAAAACAACTTTTTAATCTACCCCTTGCCGGCTCAGCAGCTACAATAAAATTTGGATTAACTTGTAAGATGGGTGATATGTGGATATTTCTTCCTGATTCTTATACCAGAGCAGCTTCATCTGTCTGCAACAGTAAATATGTATGCTAATACAGTACCTCATAAAGTCTTTAAAAACACCTTCCTGTGATATTATGGGCTGGAAAAGCCTATTCAGACACATGCATACTTTCTATATGTGTATACAACACAAACAACTTGCCTCCAGCAGCAAGTGTGCCAACTCTGCAAATTGACAACAAATATTTATTTTGAAAAATTAGTGCATGTGTTAACTTGTTAAAAAATAAATCGGACATAATTTATTTATGTCATGAGAAAAAACTGATACAGTTTTTTTCTCGGTTTTTATTTGGAAATTGTTTAAAGACAAAGCTTGAGATACTTAAACTATTTCACTTTCAGAGCCTTTCTTAGAGAGCCTTGGTAATTTAGTTTTTGTTCATACAATTTTTGTGGTCTACCACACCCCTTTAATCCATAGGTGGTGTCCAGCGATTTGACACACCTTGCACAGAGCTCCTTTGATTAAAGCCATGTGGGCTTGGTTACAGTTGGGTCCACTCCTGGTTGCCTGCTGCCTATTAATTCATCTGAAACTGTAGCTACACTTAAGGATCACCATTCGGACATTCCAAAGAAACACTGATCCATCACAGGGATGGAAACCTGGAAGCACTCAGATCCCCCCAGCAAATCATTTCCTGGAACCACCCTTAAACCATTATCCTGCCCATATATTTATTTATTTAGCGTCGCAATCCTGAGCAGTTTGGGTCATTGATAAAACCTACTTGGAGAATTGGAGAGCTTGGTTTCAAATATAAGCCGTAAAGAAATGTTGAATATGATTCTGTGGGTTGGTAACAGGAAAAAAGGGATTTACAAATTAAGTGGAAGTCACTTTAGCACTTGAACATAAAAAAAACTGAAAGTCCAAATAACAGTGCCATTTCATGGCAGTGGATCTGATTCTAAGTCCATTTACAGAAGTCAAAGGATGTTTCTGATTTTAATTTTATTTCCTTAGCTGTTTGCAGCGCCACAGCAGCTACATTAGGTACACATTTCTTATTTTGAATTAATGACGTATACCTAACTTTCAAAATCTTAGATTTAGTAAAAATAGGGTCAAGTTTAGATTGATGTGGGCTTCTGTGACAAAGCCACTTTTGGTCCCTTAAAACACACACAGGTTTCTTTGGTGTGTACACATTACAACTGATATATCAATTTCATGGGTTTTAGTTCTAAAGCATTCTTTAAATGTATCCTTTTTTTACATTCATCATGAATATGGTTTTATTTCTAGACATGACTTCCCTCAAACAAATAAATGTTCCAAAACATTAGTGTGTATTCTTAAACTACTGGGAAATCAGAGGGAGTAAATGTACAAGTCAAAATCTGTATGTATTTCAAGATTTTTAAATGATCAACCCCAGTGGTTATGCTCCGAGGCAAAAATGGACAAAAACAATCCCATCCGAATATTTATTATAAGGTTTTGAGAAGGAAAGAACTTAGACTCACTTCTGCTGTATCTGAGTCTAATTTTTAAAGTACTAGTGATGAGAAGTTGTCAGAAATTATTTATTGTCATAAAAACAAACTAAATGCCATACTTTCTTCCTTTGTTCCCTTCTTCCTTGCTTCCTCCCATCATATTTTTATGATGACAAACTCTAGCTGGTGATTTTTAACACACATTTATGATAATAATAAGGTGTTTGCTTATGCTTTTTGAAAAAAATTTTCCACTGTTGAATTGACAAGAGTATGAACATTTTCTGTTTACATCTCAAAAAAATGCCAAAATTGTCCTATAAATGATGAAATAGTTCCAATAAATAATGTCATGTCTTATCAGATGTTAGAATTTTTAGGGATTTTACTTGATTTTTTAAAATTCTGAATAGAGCAAACCACTGTGAATATATCACTCGTTAGAGTTTTGTGGCTCTTTTTTGTGTTTGCAAATGCAACAAAATAACTTAATTCATTTCCTATATATATATGGTTTTTCTTTACAGGTTTTGCATTGGTCTAAAAACTTTCCTCTTGCTGTTTTGTCAGTCAATCACATACTTAAGTACTTAGATGAGTTTCATTCAATTTGCTTGTGAAATATCTGATTTACAGGTAAAAACTATTGGAGAAGAATTTTCTACGAACTCAAAGTTCCTTCTCGTCAGGTCAGAAGTTCATCATCAAGTCGGATCTCAAAATCGAACATATCCCATAACCCACAACAGTATAAGTTCCACAAGAAAGGATGTGAACCGCCCAACCCATTTAACTGTCCTGACAAAGACAAAGCTTCAGTGACATATGATGAGGGTCTTCCAGCGACGTCCATAGACAATTATAACTCAGGAATTGGCATACTAGAATTTTGCAAACACAATGATTGTGTGTGCAGACAGCGATGACAAAGCTCCTAAAGATAAAATGTTGCCAAACACAGGCCAGACAAAAAAGTCAGAGTTAAACCACAAGAGGAACAAATAAATAATACCTCTTTATTTTGAAAAAGAAAAAAAAATGTTAGATTCACTTTCATGTGCATTTAAAAATCTAGAAGTGGTTTGCCTTCATGGATGCAGTGAACATGAAGGGAGTGAAGAAAATACGCTTTTTTCCTCTCTGGCACACACACAAAGATGTACGTGAACGAGGGACTTGAAAGACCTGCTTAAAGCGTTTGAACTCATCATTACAAGCTCCAGCCTGGGGATCTGCTCAGCCTGACAGCCTTGTTGATAGATTGTAATTGTATGGTCGCAATTGATTGACTGAACCTTGCTCAATGTAATATGCATTTGTTAGAGGTTATAGGTAAAGGGAGAGGGAGTAATGACTTCCCTTCGTGTCCTTTGGTAAATGACTCTATGCAAACTCTGATGGACACCTTTCCAGCATGAAAGAAGTATATTTTTTTGGTTTCGGCATATCTATTCTGCTTACAAGTGAAAAGAAATATCCAGGTTCTTTTAATCAAATTTCAATTATTTCAGTAAAGAGGAGGAAACACTCCAGTTTTATGGCAGAATCGTTGTGTGTTCTCTAAAAGCAGTATTTTCCTGCAGCACCTCCAGGTAATTAATCATCCATACATGTTTTAAAACATCAGCGACTCTCCTCCTCTGTTCTCTTACTCAGTACTTTGCCTCTGTTGTACCAAGGCGTGAGTGATTACCACCAAACTAAATATATTTCATATTCCAAAGTGTGGAAAAAACACATATGGCATGTTCTTTGAAGCTGTATTTTAATGTGAGTATAACCGATGGGGGAAAAAAAGGAGGTTCAGTGGAGAGTGACTTCTAGTGTGCAAACGTGAGAGGTTCAGCATTTTCCTTTATGAAACTTAAATTAGCTCAACATTTGTGTTGAGCTCCACAAGCTATGAATGAGATTAAAGCAACTAGTAAATATAAATATTTATCAAATTTCTATAATTTATAGATGTTCTTGTATTCATCTTTTTGAGTTCATCAACTTTCTGTTCTCCCTTGGAACAGCAGAATTTTGTTGTCAATACCTAGTTATTAAGTATTGAAAAGGTCACACACAGTAGAAGTGCAAAATTAAAAGAAAAATTATATACCAATGGCCAGGTAAACATCCTATTGAATGTTTAAATTTCCAGTTCATAAGTTTCCATGATTAAAAAGTAGATACTTGTGATCTCATGTAAATTTCATCCGGGAGAAGAATTCTGAGAATAATTTGCATTATTTGTATGTTGTATGTTATAATGTATTTCAGTTGCTTGTTATAAAATATATGTTTAGTGGCTTTTTCTTTTATTTGTACTATGATACTGGTGTATAGGGTTAAAACATTCCTCTTTTATGCAATAAAAGTTATGAGGTGACGACAGAAGAAGTCAAATCAGCTTACAAAAGACTAAAGACTATTTCTCGCACAGAACAGAAACACTTCACACTGCAGATTGTGTGACAAGCACATATGGCAGAGACACATGGCTCCTTCTTAGTGACACTCACATACTTTGCACACAAAGTTCCCGTATCTAACAATACCACCATTATTCTTTTGTTTCATTGAGCAACCTGGTGGAGCAGAGTGGATCTAAATCAAGCTTCTAAAAGCTGCATGTGTGTCTGAGATGTTTCCTGGGTTATCTGACAAAGACAGAGGACAAAATGAGAGACAGATCGGTTTCACCTCCATCTATTTCTCTTCTTCCTCCCTAAGCTAAGTCTCTCTGCTCTGCTATCCGGAGATACAACCGGATGACACCAGGCCCATCTTCCTTGTAGAAATAGAGAAGGGCTGTAAAAAGCCTTTTCCTGACGTCACCATAAGAACAGGAAGAAGCAAAGAGAGAGGTTATGGGCAGATTTATTTTTATTTTTTTTAAAGTCGCACACTTGAAGTATGCTTTATGTTTTGCAATTTCTTATTTTCTGTTTTTTTTTTTTCACTTTTGTTTTCACACCTGCAGGTATAGTCAGCAGCTAAATGTTTATTGACTTAGGGATGAAGCATAAAGAACCAATGATCTTTGATGCTTTAAGATAAACTTGGACATATGAAGGAGGTGAGGTCTGATTTCATATTATTGTTTTAAGCTTTGGCCTCCTGCTCTGTTTTATGGGTCTCGGAGGACACTGGGCATAAAGTGCTAATTGGTTCCAAAGCGAACCATAAAACAGATTTCACCAACGACTGTCCGCCTTCATCATCACAGGAGCGTAACGAGTGTTTTGCAAACAACACAGTGGGGCTGATAGGAGGCCAGGTGGGTAATTGATGTGGTTACTAAGTGGCTTATTTGCATTCTTTACGCATATCAAACTAAGCAAGGAGAGAAATATAGGGGTATTGCACACAGTTGGGGAAAAACTGAACACCTAAATGACAACAATAGCTGAAATTCTTATTTCAGATGGAAAGCTTTATTCTGTTTGCACTGTTTTTTTTTTATTCCTTTTAACATATTTTTATATATTAAGTTTAGCATAGAATTGATATTAATCTTGATATTAATTAAATCCAATTGATATCTGTCTTTACTTCAGCCTAAAGCAAAAAAACTGAAGTTATTTGAAGAGATTTTAGGATGCTCTTTGAAATACTTGCTCATAGAATACTAGCATGGTTTTGTGAAAGCTTAATTAGACTACAAACTCCTTTCTCATAATCTGAAGATAATTACGTTTATCTATGTGTTGTACTCTTGGATGACATGAACCATATTAAAATATATATAGAATTTATCTTTTGAGAAGACAGTCTCCAGAATTGTGCTATTGTCAAAATTTCCAGCTCATTAACAGAAGTGTTTAACTGTCCCCAGTGACAAGAGAGAAGTAAGAAATAATAAAGGTTATATGTGGCTTAATTGTGAACAATGCAATTATTAAGCGTGGTCAGACATAATATTGACATGCCTCCAGTGCGTTGAGCTAAGTTGGTGTGTTTGCATCTTGCATTAAAATGTGTCCAGGGCAAACATGTGTCATTCAACATAGAAGGATATCTAGAGCCATACATGAACCAGTCTGCCGTGCAAATTAAAGATGTCACCTGTTTCTGCAAATTTACAAATTCATTGAGTGAAGTAAAATTTACTATCAGGTGAATGTGAATATGCTACGGATTCACAAGTGTCTCTTTTGTCAAATCACAGTTTATAAATATTTCAATAAGCTTGTTTATGCAACAGGTTTGGCATGAAATGAGTGAAGAGGCATGGATAATTATTCACGATTTTGCCAAGCTTTATATGTTTGCAGCCCAATTAATAAAAAAGGACATTTTAACCCCTTAAATTTTAGCAACACATGTTGCCATGCTTTTTAAAACTATTTGCAATTTCACTGAAGTTTAATATTTTAACAAAACAGTTTTGGCAGCAGTTACAGCAATTAACAACTAAAACAAAACTTAAACTACAGAAACATAAGCTATTTTACATTCTCATGTTTTTTTTTATTTAATTCATGTTCAATCATGCTTACCAGTCACATTCTGCTGCTTTCATTTCAGTAATATGACACACCAGAAGGCAGTCAAACAAATTACATAAATCCAGTTTGTACAACCTGCATTAACAGGGCAAATGACTTTATTTTCTCTGCATGACTAAATGGTTCACTGCATTTGGTACAAAAGAACCATAGCTCTTCGTACTGTAATTAATAGCGTACCTTGGATTGTGTTCCAAAAACCTAGCAAGGTGCTCAAAATATGATTCAGTCGTCTCTCTAGCCAGGCTTCTGCTCTCTGAAAGCCCACAGCAAACCAAACAAAAATATATTTTTTAACTCTTCTCTTCTGTTAAAACTCATGTGCTTAAAAAACCTAGTGAAAGGAGTAGGTTGAACATATAGAAGATCAGGAAGAGACTGGGCAACACAGAGGAGAAGAGACTTGCTGTCAGCTCCTCTTCTGGTATAAAGAATCACTAAAGCTTTCTGTGCCAGATGTTGGCCAGGATCATTAAGCGTGTGGCTAAAGGAGAGGCTTTTACTCAAAGAGAGCCATGTACCAAACCTGCATAATCAGATCTCCCTGGTCCCCTCCAGCTAAAAAGAGAGCCTCTCTTAAGCAAATGAAGCTAAATAAAAATGAAAGTAATTTATCAGTGTAGCGGCCACTCAAGTTGTCACTCTTCATCCTGCCTACTCTCCATTCGACCATTTATTTACATCAAAACCATCAGCCCACACAAAGCAAATTTAAATAGAACCAACCTGAATAATAACAGAATAATACTTTAATAGTCCAAAAGGGAAATTAAATAGATCCTGTAATTGAATGTCTGGATCAGGATCAAAATAATGGCAGATGTAAGCCAAAAAGTGACTTCTCCAGCTGTCCAGGTGGACAAATTAGGATACAGATTTGGGTACAATAGAAGTGGTGTCATTTCACTCCGATTAAACTTGCAATTACGATTTACCACACAGACTTAAAACTCTATGCTTGTTTATTGCTAAAAACCTGACAGTTAAGGAAACAAAAGACCATCAATTACATAAATAAACAGAAAATAAAGCAAAAACAGTTCAGATCTTGGCAAGCCTACCAATAAGGGGTTTACATACTCCTTCATGTCCAATTACCTGCTTCCTATTTGCCACATTGAGGAGATTTTGATTCTTCATTCATCACGTGAGCTGCCAACAGCTAAAGAGCTCAAAGAGTGATCCCCGCTGCTACTGTGTATCAGTGATGCTGCTCCGCTGTGGCAGATTTCCCACCGAACACACAGAAGTGGGAGACAGATTATTTTCGCCAGACTCATCCTCTCCGGGGAGCAATATGTCTGTGTTACAGTAGTGTTAGTCACACAGATAAAAGTGCCACGCTCCACTGCAGCATGCAGAGTTTGGCTCCTTCTTCCAAAGTGGTTTTAAAACACAAGTAATTAGGCATGATGTGTTAACGTAAATGAGTGATTGTGGTGCGTGCTAGCTATTTCCTCCCTTATCAACCATAACAATTGCATTGTAGTAAAAAGAGGAAATAGGAGGGAGGCTTGCAGCCTCAGAGGATAAGTAATTTTGGATGGTTTAATCACAACTACTCTCTTGCGCTCTTAAGTACTCAAGCAGGTGAATTAATAAATTCGAATCAATAACACACTAACCTGGGACTATCTCTTCAACCACAACTACCTTCTAAGTTGTGCACTTACTATGCTTAAAAATACCAGCTCTCTTTAAATTACATATACAGTCTTGCAGAAGTATTCATACCCCTTGAACATTTTCACATTTTGTTTCACATACATAAACTTTGTGCTTTTAGTGGGAAACTGACATCAAGGTAATGCATAATGATTTAAAAATTACCATGTTTTAAAAATCAAGTTCCCTTTATGAAGTTATACAACTCGTGAAAAAAAAAATCCACCTGTGTATACTTTAATTACTTTATTAATATATTTTATGAAGACCATAGAGCTTTGTTAAGGAACAGGTAATAACTTTTTCAGATTAGGGATATTAAATCACATCCCAAGCTTTGAGCATTGTACAGCACAAGATTGAATCATGCAAAGACACAATTTTCAAGTATGGCCATACTGCGAACCTACCAAGCATGGGTGTCCACCAAAACTGACTGAGACGATTAATCAGAAGAAGCCACGAGGCCTTTGGTATCTCTGGAGGATCTGCAAAAATCCACAGCTCAGAATATGTCAACAAGAACTCTATAAATTGTATACTCCACAAATCTGGCCTTTATGGGAGAGTACCATTGTAGAAAAATTCCACTAAAATTCAACTTGTAGTATGTCACCAGCTGTTTAGGGGCAAACATTTGGAGGAGGGAACTCTGGTGAGACCAAAATGTAACGTTTTGGCCTACATGCAAAACCCAAAGTGCCAATTGAAACATGGTAGTGGAGCCAGTAATGCTGGAAATCTGATGAGAATTCAAAGGAACACAGTTGGATCCAATTCCTTCAAACCCATTCAGGAATGGGAAGGAATATACACACAGAGATGAAGGCATGAAAATTGATGTCCACTTTTTATCGGATAACAAAGAAATAAACCATGCATGTTTCTTGTTCAACCTCACATTATGCATTAGTTTGTTTTTATTGATTACATGAATTCCCATGTGTTCAAGTGGTATGAATACTTTCCACTGAGTTCTTGAATACCAAACCTTTAAATTAATACGTGCTCTTGTTCTCCTTCTTTCTTAAAGGCCATAATAAGAAAACGGGCATCAGTGGTTTGCAGCAACCTATTCAGCAAGATAGCCATGTCTAATGGGGTCATAATACGCTGCGAGATGGCTCTATCTGCTGGGGACAGACAGGTCTCTAAGCAGCCCTCAGGCCATCGCCTGAGGTCCATTTCAGGGGAAACTCTCAAGTGTTTCATAATCTGACGTTTTGATCACTGAACTGTATTATCTTGCCTTTTTAGCAGTTAGTTGGAGTGCGGGCAGGCAGATCATTACATGTTTTCATTATTGAAATAACCGCCTGCTTATATTCACAAATAGACATTTGTAGTTTATCTTAACTGGTTACTCTGATTGAGTGAAATAATTCAGGGGAGACACTGTGGGCACACAAGATCAAGCTAAGAGGGAAAAAAAGCTTCCTATTATGAAGAAATGTTGCGTCAGCACCTGAAACTCCAAGACTTGAGATAGAAAATAAAAATAACAGGAAATGGCTTCTTTATTGCATTTTATTCTATTCCTATATTCCAGTACGTTGGTCTCTGAGGAGAACTGGCATCGATTGGTGAATTAATGCAAGCGTCTGTTCTTCCTTTCTCTCGTCACTGCTCCTCCAATTCAGTCTGGTTAAAATGCCTCTGTTAATCAGATTTCTTTTAAAAGCGAAAATAGAATCAGAGGTCTTGTGCCAAGATGCACTCTATGATACTCAAGTGTTCACTTCATCTTTTGTTTTTCAACAGTTTTCCCCAAGTGGTCTCAGAGATGGGTCTCATTTTTAACTTAGTTAAGCATGAGGTTTGAGAGAAGAGAAACAACAGAATGGGTATAAAAAAATCTAATAATATAAAATACATGAAACAATGTGGGGTTCTTGTTTTGCAGTTCATTGCTATGGCTCTCTGCCAGTATTTTAGTACTTTGGAGATTTTTATCTGATCACCTTTAGGATTCTTTATGTCTGAAACGAGGCCAGAGAAGAGGTGGTGACAGTTTTCATTGTTAACAACCGTGTTAGTCCCTTCCAAGGATCTCTTTTTGCTATCTGTGTCTGACATGATTTACCTTCCCCAAAGTTATTGCACTGAAACCTAGAGAGGACAGTTTGTTGTTTATTGAGCAGGCGCTGGATAAATGCAGAGTATGTTTTCTGTAAGGTGTCTATACACACACACCCACACAGAAGGGCTACCTTTTTCTTTCAACCCTTGTAATATGTAGCATCATCCCAGCTACCGTTTGGAGAACCAAAAAAGATTAAAGAGTGTCATGTTTGTTTTTTTGGTTGAGGCAGTTTATTTACCTTTGTATGGAGGTAGCCAGAAACGTCCACAGAGACATGTTCATATAATACCCAGAGAGATAAACCACAACTATTCTGTGACTACAGGAAGTGTTCAGGAAGATTTAGCAGACTCTGAAGTGTTGGTTTACTGCTTGACTGGGCAGTTCTGCCTGCAAAAATATAATGTTTCCTGTAGCTACATCACACTATTCAGTATCATAAGTTAGCAAATGAAAATGTATGTTTTTGGAAACAAATTGCATGGACTGATGATAGTATTTCTTTGTTTGATATGTTGACAGAGGAGATGGCTGTTTATTTTTCTTAGAAGAGAAGTTCTTCATCCTGTAAAATTCATGGATCTGTTGTGCTTTGGGCTTGAGTTACAGCAAATGGCCCATAGGACATTTACAAAGAGAGAGGAAGGGTTCAGTTGAACAAATAAATACTGCAAGAATATCTAAAGCCAAACAGAGGATATCGTCTCGCACAAGATGACTAACCCAAGTTAAAAAGAAAACCCAAAGATCTCTACTTAACAGTGCACATGCTGAATGATTTACCAGAGCAACCTAAACACTGAAAATCAGTGTGTAGACCACAAAAAGAGCAGTACATGAACAATGGCCAAAGATTTTAACAAGAACCCTCTGTGGGAAGCACAAGAGAAGTTAAAATAGTCATAGCTTACTGTCCAAAGTACAAGCAACCATCTGTATCAAATGGGGGTGTGTAGAAGCTCTTTCTAAATCAGGCTAAAATTTACTTTGCCACTATACTTGCCACTGTTTAGCTGCCTCTCTGGGAAAAATACTCATCTCATGGAAAAATGAACAGAAACCTTTGTAAAACATTTTCTATCATCCTCCTGCTGAAGATTATATTCATACATAACTGAACCTTTCTGATCTTTCATATGTTAATAACAATAAACAGCTGCCAGCACTAAATATATGATCAGTTCCTCATAAGTCAGTCATAGTCAACTGATTTATAACCTAATGAGTATGATGGATATTGTGAAGACATACTTAAATTTTAATTGCCGAATTTAGAAAATCTCAACCTGACTCAGCCACGACTCAGCTAAGACTGATTTTTTAATTAATAGAGAAGTTGCTTTGTTTATTTATTTATTTTTGGGTGTAATTATCTGGCTATGACCCTGAAGGAGGAAAATGCTCAACTCAAGTCAAGGCAAAATCACAGAACAAATGAACACCACAAATATGCTTCCCATTTGATTTATTTAAAGAAATACCTTCTTCAAGTTCTGCACCTCGTTCAGATTTTCTTATGCTAGAGTTAGAGAGGTCCTTTCATTTCAATTAGCGGTTTTATTTTAATCATAAATAGTTTAATAACTCAAAATAAAGTAATAATACCTTGATAAATACATTTGCAGATTACACATCAAGATATTTGTTGAACAATTAGCTTTTTTTCTCGAACTCAAATGTTGTCAAAATTGTTAAAGCATAAACAAATAAATTCCACAAGACATTTCTTTATTAAATGGCAATTTTACCTAATTTGTGCCTTTCTTCCTTTATAAGATTGTATCCCTCTATATGATGTCAATTGGATGCCTGGTTTAGTCACATTAAATAAATTAGAGACAACTGCGGCAAAAGGAATAGGTGGAGATAGGAGTCAACTTTGCTATATCATGTATTCAGTGTTGACGGGAACAGATGTGACGCGAGATTCCTGGCATTTAACAAATTTAGATACAGTATGTACTGTACCTTCTGATATTGTCCTTTTTATTAAAAGTCATTATTTTCTTTAGCATTACCATGAATCAGTGATGTATAGTTTCCTGCTTGTTTTATGTGTTCGATCATTAAAATGTGCAGTTAACTTAAGTGTATAATTTAATTATGCAGTATGAAAATAAAAAAAAACATGTAAACAAGACAGTGTCAGTTTACTAACCACAATTAGGTGTTGCATTTGGATCCTTTAAGAAGCCTTACATTTCTTTGCAGAAGATAAGCAGCTCTTGCACTACCATGAGAGCTAATCATCACATTGTTCCTGATGAATGGGCAGCCAAAATGATTAGGCACTCTACAAAAACTCTTAATTAGCAAAATCTCTTCCTCAATCAAGTATCTAAATTACATTTGTACAGTTCAGTGATTACTGACCGAAAAGGAAGATTCTTGAGCTGTAAAGAATAAGCTGGCCCATAAATGGTCCCACTGAATGGGTGACCACTTACTGAATGAATCATGTCCCAATAATTAAATTGTATAGCATAGCAAGAGTGTTAACTTTAGTGGATGTGCATTGAGCGGTTCTGACTTCTCAAAAGGCTTTTAAAGAAATTAAGTGATGGACTAAGACAATAATTTCTCTTTTCTGGGTCATTGATTGTTCTCCTTTTTTTTGGCTTCTTCAGACACGCTTTGCTCCGCTCCTTGATTAATATTGTGGGACCCCTGTCTTAATCCTAGAAACTCACATAAGTTAAGGCTTGGAAAGAAAAAAAAATACATCGGGCCAAGCTTTACAATTTAGAATGGCAGTAATTAAAAGGTTTTTGTTGAACTTTTATCTCTCTGGATTCCTTTTTCTGCAGAGACGAGCTTTCGACATTACCTTCAATCACTGGATTAAGTGTAGACTTATTTCAAATATAAATTTAAAGGAAATCAAACATAAATCAACTTTGGCTTCATTACTGAAAGAAATTTATATTCAAATGCATCAGTATGCTAATATTCAGCACAGATCAGAATCTGAATATATGGATATTGCTCACCAATCTATCAAGTTCTGCAAATGTTCATGCTGAATTTGAATGATCTCTCTCGCTCATATGTATTACTTATGTCATGCTAATGGTGGTGCTTAACCTTTAAAATGACAAGCTGGTTCAAAAAGCTTGATGATAGGGGTGTAATATCGACACCTTAGTGCCTTCTTCATGAGAAATGTGTTGGACATTTTTTCTTACAGCGCTGATGATGTCCAAATCCTGCAGATTCCTCAGATTACATTTTGGACCTCGTCAAATTAACAACTGCTATCTGTCTGGATCTGACAGTTATTTAATTGGTAACTGAAACAGCATTTTTTTTTTTTACATTTCATACCAATGATCAAAAACAATTAGTGCTTTAATCTTCTCAAACTTTAACACACAGTTCTGTTCTTGTTATTCTGTCATTCTTTAAGCATTCAATGTCACATTTATTCTCTGACTTTTGTTTTTCCTATTTAATTTTTTTAATGAGTTTGAACAATATAAAGCATCTTCCTAATCAATAAGTAGGACCGTAAGCTAATGCCATTCATCACCTTCCAGCCGTCACTCCTGTTGAGTGATAGATCTCCCATGCAGTCTGTGTCTAAAATTACTCATAAAGACCGATTAGGGTGAAATCGGAACCTTCCTCTACTGAAACTTCAACAAATCATCAAAAAAATAGCTTTCTCGAGTCAACCAGCCACATGATCGACGAGCATTTCCGAGCGCAAGGCCAGGGTATTGTGTGTGCCATGAAGCTTATTTTATAGGGTCCATGATCGATGTTGTTTAGAGCGATTTAAGCGCCCCTTATGCTGGTGTCAGCATCTGACCCCTCCACAGTGATAAAGCTATCAGAAGGAGAGAGAAGAAGCAGAAGTGAAATACGGAGGGAGTGTACATGTGTGCCAGATAAACTCCTGCATGCTGGGCACTCGTCCAGCTCTGGAGGGAAAATGCCTTCGTCTTATCTGCATAAAACGTAGGAAACACAGGCAGTGGTTTCATTTTTATGACCTGTTCGGTGCACGAACAGTCCGTTGTCACGGAAAATTGCACAAGTCATTAATAACCTATAGGGACCAGGTGAAAGGATGGAAACAGGTGAAAATAAAAGTCAATGTCAAGGGTGACCATGTTCTTTCACTCACTGCAAATTAGAATGCTCCTAATTTGCAAAAGAAAATACATCCAAATGCAAAAACACGAAAAGACAGTATTTGATGATTAGTAATTTTTCCCAGGAAAAAAAAAAGTGCTGGCACAAAAGTGGTCATCATCACAGAGGTTACTCTAGAAAGGAAAATCCACTGGGACAATAACCCCTCCCATCCTTTCTCCTCCAACCTTTATAATATAACCCCTACCCCAAATGAGTAGTTGGGGCTGTCATATGAAATTGAGACCTATTGGTTGTAATCAGGAAGCACGACACCCTGTCCCCTCTAAGAGCAGGTCACCTCTGCTCCCCCTGCCCTCTTCCTGTTCTCGTCATTTCAGCCTTCATGAGCCCCATGTTTTATTCCCTATTTCTGTCTGTTCACATTTGTCTTGTCATTTTTCATCCTGCTGACTGATTACTGGTTACGCTGTTGAGCAGATATCCTCTCACAGTTCCCCTTCCTCTGTGGCTTTATGACATTATTACATCTTTATCACCACCATCAATACTTCTGGACTCATGGTGGGATATTTGAACACTGAGTTTGTAGTGGAAGCACAGACTGTCGGCTTGGATTTAAAGTGTTGTTTCTTGGATAATGATCTGAAACATTAACCACAAGTCTCTGACTAAAGTAGTTTTCCATAAATTTTAAATTACTGACAATTCATTTAACCTGTAATATTATGCTAACTCTTTTGGTTTTCATGCTGAAGCCTGAAGGTTTTAGGCTGCAGGATGCCATGCTTTACCACACAGAAAGAACCTCAGCTGAGCCTTTCTATGTAGGTTTAGCATTTTCTTCTTCGGCAAATATGGATTTTCTCGGGTGTGATGGAGTAGCAACCTGGTCAAAGTTTGTTTCTGACATGCAAAAGCATCAATGCATGGCACTTAAAAATATAAGAATTCACTGTATAGTGTGGTCCAAGAAGCGTTTTATTCTGAAAATGCACCTGTAAATAATGCAGTATATTTTGCATCTCAGAAAAGGATTTTTCTGTAATGTTAGAATAAATATTAGAGGTTTTATTTCGATTTTAACTTGTTTGGGACAAACTGTTTTTTTGCTGCTCTGTGTTATGTATTTATGTTTTTATTTCTTCACTTTCTAGAAATAGATGTTGGAATGAACTGTTCCTTTCATTGTTTAACGGTATATCTGGTTTAACCAACACATGATTTGTGGTGTGATCTAGTGTGATTCTAAAAATAATTGATCAAGTTTCTGAAGTTTTTTTAAGTCACAGAAACTATGCAATAAAAAAATGTAATATAGTAATTCATTACATGAAACATTATAATTCAAGCATTCTTAAAACTTTACAACATTATAAGACCAATGAAAAAAGGATTTTTAACACAGAAATGTTGTGTTATATGGTCCACAAAACTGTGCAGTCACTGAAGCCACAAAGGTTCATTATTAAAGAAGCTGGCTGCTACTGGATTCAAGCATCTCAATGAAAAATTGAGTGGAAGGAAAAACTGTAATACAAAAAGCTGCACAAGTAACAGCGATAACCACAATTTTCAGAATACTGTAGAACAAAGGCCATTCAGGAGCCTGATAGGGATTCATAAGGTGTGAACTGTAGCTGGAGTCAGAGCGTTGTGGGCCACTTCACACATACATATTCAGAACCTGGGATACAACCGCTGCATTCCTTCTGTTGAAAAGATGTCATAAGAGTCTTACCTGGGCTAAGGATTATAGTTCAGCTATCAAAAGTCCTCTTTTCATATGTAAGTGAATTTAACTGAATTTAGGAATCAAAGTCTCAGAGTCTGGAGAGCTGCTGTTGGTCCACTGTGCTTTAACCAGTTCAAAGTCAGCTATTGTATTTAATGCAAAAGGCGGGATGACCAGCAACTAAATGCATGTGCTGAGTAAACATTTACATAGGCAAACATTTCTGTGAAACAAAAGTGTTTTTTGTCATTTCATGAAGTATTCATAATAATTCTTTACAGAAACAAATTATTGAAATTTATATGAATATGAATATGACTCTAAAATAATAATAATGCTGTAATACATATGCATTTAGATAACATTTTGATTTACTGGGAAATCATCTGACTTTACAATTCTCACATTTTGGAATGGTTACAGTTTTGGCTTTGGAACCTTGAGATTTCACACCGTGACCTGGAGAGTATGCCTGGAAAGAGGGATGTCTCTGTGAACCAATGATCTGACCTTAGATAAGCAGAAAACAGCAGATTACACACTTTTTATCTCACCTTAATGACCTTGAATGTTTCATAATGATCCGAACAGATAAACTAAAAGTGCACTTGAAGGTAACACTGATTTCAAAGCATTAGCTCAGAAAAAAAAGTCAACTAGCTTTAACGTCTATAATAATAATTATAATAAAAATATTTTACAAAAAAAAATAATACGAAAAACGTTTTACCAATAGCAGAAATATTGTTGACAAAAGTATCTGATTTCTTCCTTTAAATTATAGTTGCAATGGGTTGTATGTTTAACCTGAATTTTCAGTTCCAGTGTGTGAACATGTGGACCTGGAAGCTGTTATCCACTTTAAATTAACTCACAGAAGGTGTAACTTAAAATAAAACATGTTGGAATGTTGTTGTTTTTTTTGGTTTCTGGTGCAATTTTATCTCAAAAACACTTTCAACACATTTTTCTTTTTAATTTAAGTGCATTTCAGTTTCCTCTGTACAAAAATAAAACAATCCAATTTAGGAGTGAAGAAAAAAAAAATTATTTTTTTTTAAATGCGCCTGTAAAATGTTAAAATTAAAAACTCTCTCTATTTTTCTGTGATTTGTTTTCCTGCATTCATGTATATGCATGCATGTACATGAATTGGTGTTGTCACGGTGGATGTAGCGTGTCTCTGCATACGTAATTGAGTGACTCTGAGGCAAAAAGCAGTATGAACGCCAACATTAACTTGATTGAAATGGCAAATTTTAACACGAGTAAAAGCATAATCTTTGCCTCAAATAACACACAGCTTTAGGGTCAGAGTAGTGGAGCACTAGTAGCAATTACTATTGACACCACGCTAATTGTAGCTGAATAATTAATTCTCACTGTTCTGGAGTAGGGAGACCTGAGAGATGAGAAGTGAGGTGACTGTGGCAGACTCGCGCTCATAATGAAATTGTGACAAATTAGAACTGGGAATATTTTATTTATTATACCAGCAAAATGCTATTTATTCAAATTTGGTTACATTTTAAAGAGGAGCCTCTCAAGGCTACAGTGTGGGATCTTTTCATCAAAAATACACAATATACTTGACTTGAACCCTAAAATAAGATAAAATTAAGATAAAAAGTTGGAACTTCATCTGATATAACCAGAAGATGTTGCTACTTTATGTTTGTCAAGATATGAATCGATTCAAATAGGTGAACTAAGTGTCGCGTAAGCCTGTAATGAGATTTGCAATGCTTGTCTGCCCTCTATTGGACAGAAAGCTAAAATGTACTTTTGTTCATGGAACAACATTGGCATTGGTGTTGAACATAAAATGTTTTTATAGGCAAATCTTTTGAGTCTCTTCCTTGTGGAAAACAACAAGAAAGCAACCATGAAGTCATAAACTGTGAAGTTCAAAGAAGGGGTTAAGCAGACACCAAGTAGTACATTTCTCATTTGTATTATGATAAGGACAGGGGGTTACTTTATTAACTTTCCTGATTTAGATTCATATTTAATCTGCCCAAAGACATATAGAAAGTCATAATCATCTGTTCTATACAACTCTAGTAAAAATAAGAAATTGCACTGAAATAATTTGCCTATTTAACACATTTAAAAATTTAAAGTTCTTACTGTTCTGGGTGTACTTTCAAAGACCTCTATAAAAAAGGATGGCCAATTTGCAAGAAAATTGGACATTTGAAGGAAGGTTAAAAAAGTTACTCATTTACCACAAAAATCCAAGCAAGAATGAATTATTGCTCTGCTAGATTTACGATACTAGGACGAATACAAAAGGAGACAGAGTGTTCTTTTCATCAGCTCTGCATGTCTGGAACGCTGTTCCTTTGGACCTGAGATTGGTGGTCTCAGGACAGGATTTTTTTAAAGCCAGCTAAAACATATCTTCGTAAGCCTTTTGGTAATTTATCTAGCTTTTTATGAATTGTTGACTCAGGTAAATTAAGTTTTCCTTTACTTATTATTACTTTATTTCAGTTTTCTACAAAGAATAATTACTGTAGCTTAAAAAGAACTAAAAACCAATATGTAATTTTTTTGTCTGTTACTATTAACTGTGTGTCAAACTGATCACAGATATTAACTGAACATAAATTTGTGTTGTTCTAAATGATTTGGTGTTAGCTACACTCTCTGGGAACCAGTTTGGCAGAGAAAAATTGAAGTGTCTTGCTCAAGGACATAATATGACGAAGACAGACAGAGCAGGGCTCGAACCTCCAACACGCCGATTACCGGACAAACGCCTACCACCGTCCCCAACATTACCCATTGTCCTTAAATCTGGCCAGCCATATTAAAGTGACATTTCTTCACAACTAACTAATCTACTGTTGGTTGTTAGTGGTATTATAACAAGATGGAAGCAATTAGGAATAACAACAACTCAGCCACAAAGTGGTGGGCCATGTAGACTCACACACCAAATGCAGACGTTGCTAACTTTCTGCAGAGCCAATTGATACAGACCTCCAATGGCCTTAAGAGTAACTAAAAAGCAGCACAAAAATATAGGGCGATTCATGGCAGAGAGACAGCATCAGAGTTTTGCATCACCAGTGAGGTCTGAACTACTGTAGTGTTTTCTGAAATGATGACTCATATCTCTTTGCTGGCAATCAAATAGATGAGTGTTTGTTTGGTAGTTACCAGGATAGCTGCAGTTAGCTGACTGCATTTTGTCAAGTGTAGAGTTTGTAGCTGGGGGAACTAAAGTGTGGGGCTGTTTGTTCAAAAGAGGGGCTCTGCCCCTTTGCTCCAATAACGGGATATCCAGCCTACCAGAAGGAATTTGGTCATTTCATGCTTCCAACTTAGTAGAAAGAGCTTGGAGATGGACACTTCTCTCTGCAACATGGCTGAGCAGCAGTGCACAATGCAAGATACAGAAATCAATGGATGAGAAAATAATATCAATTATCTTATTTATAGACTTTTATATATTGAAATCTCAAAGGACACATTCACATGTTGATAAAAAGCTACTGGATTGTAGTCACAGCTGCCATCGGGCCTTTGCCGGCAGGCAAAGTGGGTGAAAGGTTTTGCCGATTGACCCACCCATTGCAAGGCCCCCTCCTACACAACTGTTACTCCAAATCAAAACAACTGACTGAAATCAGATTTGAAAGAAAACGACTGACCTGCGAAGTCATGTACTTGAGTCTCAACCCAATAAAACACCTTTGGGAGAAGCTACCACAGCCAGGTCTTCTCAATGAACATCAGCACAAGACGTCAGAAAGGCATGCCAACAACTATTTTTGAAAAATTACACAACCGAGTCATACTATAAGGTGTTCTTGTGTTTTAGACTAAATAATGCATTTTGTGTTTGTGTTGGAACTAGTACAGCTAAACTTTAACAACAGATCTGGTTGGTTTTCAATTTTGAATGAACTGGCTTAGTTCCAAGCTACAGACAGAAATACCATAAATATTATGTCTATTCCCAGTTTCCTCTACAGTCACATTTGCATACTTTATCTAAGTAGACATACATACTGTATATGGGGAAAATTCATGCACTTGGGATGAAAACAATTAGGAATGCACCAGCATATGGGCATTATTTTACAGGTAAGTTGTCGAATTATGACAACTCTGACACAAAGCAATTCAAAAGAGAATGAAATGTTATCTGGCTCTGCTGCCCTGTTAAAGTTCCTATTAAATGCACTTATCCTGCTACAATTTACAGAACTACATTTATAAACATTTTATTTACCACTGTATAAAATGTACTTAATGAATCAAAAAGAATGTTTTATTTCTCCTTTTATAACCAATTGCAAATTGTAAGTGTTGGTTTAACCAAACTGTGGCTAAAGAGGTTGATTGGCTACACCGTCACTGAATATAGGACAACATTGCCATCTAGTGAATAAAATAGGGATGGTTTCCCAGTCAATGCTTAACTGCCATAGAACTTTTCTTAAGACAACTAAAATATCACTTTTTGTCTTCTAAAGAAAAGCATTTTAGGGTATTTCTTTTTGTTCTTTTGTTCTGTATTTTCTAAAGTGAAAAATATATGCATATAAATTCTCTGGCATACTTTTTGTGACCTGATTTTTCTCTAAAAATAAAGAAAAATGAAGTTAGTTAAACTTCAGTTAAAGCTGGCTATTCCACACTGCAAAATGTGGCTGAATTTGTTATGTCAGGGTTAAATCAGCCTGGTTTACAAGCTGGAAGGTGAGAAATTTACTGACTAATATTTTCTTGAAAACATCTTGTCAACTTAAGGGCTGCACAATGGCACAGTTGTTGTGCAGCAAAAAGGTCTTGGTTCTAATCTCAGTCTGGGTAATTTGCATGACCTCCCTGTGCATGTGTGGGATCTCTCCAGTTACTCCAACAGATGATAAAACATGTCGGTTCGGCTTATTTGGCTACTTTGGATACCTTTGATATGAGGTTGTTCGTCCTGTGTGTCTATGACTGTGATGATTTACTAATGACTTGTCCAGGGTGTATCCTGCTTCTCGCCTAATAACTGGTCCATGTGACCTGACACAGATAACAATTAAAGAAAACAGTTGAATGGATTAACAATCAACCTAAATAGTGCAGTTGTCTCTACATGTTACTTGGCAGTCATGCACTACTGACAACAAACCAAAGCACTTCCCTTTGAAGAGTTCATCTTACGTTAAAAGAAAATAGGCTGGTCAACAGATCTTAATGACTACACAAATATTTGCTGCTTTCATTGTGTCAGGAGATTTCTGAGTCAGAATGAATTCTGAGGTAGCATAAATGCTGAACTATATTTGCAGACAACAGGTAATGACTCCTCTTGGTGACCTTTACTCTGAATGGCTGTGTCGAACAAGTCAAACCAGAAAGATCTGTTCCATCATGTTTACATTTATTGCTGGGTGTATAGGTTGTATTTTCTTGTTCGCTAAATTACCCCTGACTGTCGAGCTCAGCAAGTCCTAATTTTGCCATCATGAAGCTGGCTCAGTGATCTTAATGCCTGTTTTGAAGTCCATTCTATATCTCAGAAGACTTTTGTTAAATCTGTTTCCCATCCATGTCCCCCCTGCATTTGCCCTTCCTAGTCTTTTACCAGCATAAGACATCAACAGCTACAGAAACAATCCCTTCTGTAAGTAATCTACAAATCACCCAGCAGGGATCCTGGATATGAGGAAGATTTCATATCATTGGAGCTTGAAAGCAGGGTGAATGCTCCAGATCTTTTGTCATCACCTTTACATTAATGTTTAGCAGCTGTTGCAGGAATTTATACAAAACATGTCTAAAAATGGGGGAAACTAGAGTTGAATTTCTCTCTGAGTCTGCAACATTAATTAGATAGGAAAAATAAGTAAAACGTTATGCCACCTAAGACAGTTCTAGTAACAAAATCAGGCAGCATTTTGACTACAGCAGGTCACATATCTGATTGAGACTTCAAAAGGTAATTTCATTTTCTTCTCTTTTTAGACCCGAACTTCCAAAACCTTATCATATTAACACATTTTTAACAAATTAGAATGGAAGTAAATAAATATAAAGAAATTAGTATCCTAAACAGGATTCCCTTGGCATCAATAAATGTACAAAACACACAAACTTAAACTACTTTGACTTCAGAATTGAAAAACGAAACCCCCAAAATGGTGATTTCAACATAAAATGGTTATCTAATATGTTAAAATAAGCTTTACTCAATATGCACAGAGTAGTACTTCATTGTACATTCATATCAAGCTCCGAAAAATGGCCAAGAGCACAAGAGCTCTGTCCATGAATCAATAATTTATTGATTGGAATAAGAAAGCCCTGTTTACTTGAATTCTATAAATGCTAACGCAGCTTGAGTTAATGATAAAGCCTAAAAAAATTATATAACATACCATTTTTTTTTTAAACACAATAAAAAAAAAAGCACATTAAGATATTAATGGAAATCCCAATTTCTACAAAGTAGGTAGGTAGGCTTTTCAGGGATTTTTCTTTTTTATGTTTGATTAAACAAGTTTAAAATCTGATAAATCATAAGTGTTTAATTTTGTCTTGAAAGTTTTAATGCATTTTAAACTTTAATTTACAACATCATGTAAGAAGTTTTTTTTTTTACTTATTGCATGTGCCTCAGCAGGTTTTCCATGAACCTGTTTTTTTCCATTTGTTACAAGTCCCAGTTTCTCTAAAAAAGCTAATTAAAGGCAACGTGAGATAAAAATGGTCAAGCTGTTTCTTAGCCTTGTTTGCCATATTAATCTGTTACCCAATGGGCTTTTCTTCACAATTATTTATTTAAGTCAAGCTCAAGAGTTAAAGGATCTCCCTTGCCCAAGATAAAATGTTATCAGTTTGATTTGATTTGAACCTTTGCTGCTTTTTCACAAAATGTGTATTTAATGAGGATTACAGAGAAACACCACAGTATTTTTCTGATTGGTAAAAATTCAAAAGGTTTCTCATTTTTGTTGTCTTATTAGCCTCCTTAGTTGTTTGTTTTCTCCACAACAGAGCAGACTACATTGGAATACAGTCTAAAACTGGTGCAGATTTGAGCTGCTGTGCTTCACAATTTATGTCCTCCTACATCTCTGAGGCAGAATTTTCCATCATTTGTGTAGGTGTCCGCCAATATGGATGGAAGAGAAAGCTATCTTTTCTGGGTCATCAATCCTGATTCACTCTAACACAAATCCACCACATCCTCATATTTTGTAACACTTGACATACTACAAATATATACACAGTATACACAGCACAATTTGTGAAAAATGGTTGGTAACATGAGGTCCAGATGTAAAACAGGACAGCTTTGATGTGCATAAGCTTTTTAAGCATATGCGAAAACAGAAGGTGAAGCAGACTGAAGCTTTGCTGTGACTGCATAGAGCATGAGGTTATTTGGTCTATGTAGCATTAATCTTCACAGACCATATTAATCTTTAAGATTGTTGTTTTGTTGGAAATGAAAAACTTAGCTGATAAATTATAAAGCTGACTGGGAGATCTTGGGGTGAAAATGTAAATCAATAGATTATTGTAATGTTTTAAGTGCCATAAATATTAACGTATCCATGCTGGCCTAAACCTTTGTCTCAAAACAGTTTGTAAGTAAGATAACCTAAACATCATGTATTCCAAAATGCATAAAAGTAATTACTATGGGTTTTTTAAATTTTCAGACTAAACTGTTTCAGTGGAATGTGAGAATGATCATGACACAGATTTGTAGGTAACTAATAAAACTCACAAAACATTACATTGAAAAATGTTAAGCCTCCATATCACTATAATATCAAACCTAACAAACTGAACACCTATTCCATTAAAAAAAGAAATTGCACTGATTTGTTTTCCATGATTATAAAGTGTGGTTGTCACTAGCTCGAACAAATTATGTGAACTATACTCTTCTAAATATGTTAACTCACAATTCTAAGAACTAGGGCTGCATAAAATACAATTTTCTGGCCGATCACCAATTGTGAAAAAGCCTGACCTGCCAATTGTGATTTTGGCTGGAATACAGGTTTTAGACTGTATTCCAGGTTTTTTACCAACCGGGTGGGCAGGTTTGTCAGTCAGCCCTCTCACACTGCAGGAGAGGAGCAGTAGCAGACCAGACCTTTCAGGAGGTAGGTCAGCTAAGATTAAAGAAGGTGGGGCCAATCAATTGGTGCATCCCAAAAATGAACAAAATTTGAAATCAGAAGATAGACCTTTCAAGCAGTGGCAATTCACATGACTGCATACTGATGAAAATCCCACTTTTCAATGCAGTGTCCCCTGCATTGAAAAGGGGGACACTGTCTGGCTCTAAAAGTCTGGCTCTACACAGAGCCAGACTTTCTTGTATTCATCTAAAATGTTCTTAATCATAAGAAGGTTTTTAAAACTGATAAATAAATAAATAAAAGCTCTGGACTTTGGCTGCCGGTTGTTTCAGTTTATGTCCAGTCCTTGTACCTGGCCATTAGACATATCAAGCCTGAAAAGCTATGTACAGCAAATAAGCAGCTTTTGGAAGTCATGTTGTTAAATGATGCAATATAAGTCCAGACAAAAGCTTGGCTTTGCTGGTGCTAAAATATTATTATATGTACTTCACTGTAATTTCATGCTAATTTACCGAATAAAATAGGAATAGGAACTGCTTCTTTGCATGAGGCTATTTGTAGTGTTGACGTACTTAAAAGATCCACCTCAAAAGTCTGAGTTCAAACTTAAAAATGTCCATTTGTCCATCCATCCATTCATCATCCATCTACAGTTTATCCAAGACCTGGTCATCAAGGAAACAGCATACAGAGATCCCTTCTCAAATGACCGTATCTAGTCTCTCTCCGGGGAGACTCTGAGGAATTCCCGAGCCAGCTGTGATGAGTAATCTCTCCAGAGAGAAGTGGGACTGCTCAGACCCCTCCTCCTGGCGACACATTTCTGAAACACCTAACTACTAAGTCATTCAGATGACTCCAGTTGTCTGAGAGAACACCAGCATAACTTGTACTTGTAGTTGAGCTTTTCTTTTGTGAAATCAATTAATCAATATGTTTTATAGTCTCCCAACTGGGTCCCTTTAGCTACTTTTAGAGTGCTCCGTGCCTTGTTTGGGGGGTCAACAACTGTGAGCAAATGTACTCATCTAATAAAACAAGCAAAGAAAAATTTGATTGCAAAATTCAATCACTATTTAAAACTTTAAGGAGAATATTTGATAGTCTGAGGAAGGACTCACATTCAGAATGCTGCAGTTAAAGGGGCAATACTTTCCAGGCACGTTGTGCCATGTTATAGCTCTGTTATTATTAAAAAGTTGTATTTATCAAACATGATTTAAAAGAAATTTGACTTCACAATTTAATGCAAAGTATTTCTCAAGCACTCATGAAAGATTCACAGGTATGTTTTTAATGAAGCAACAACATTATAACATGATGCAAAGCTCCAAAAGATTTTACATAATTCTCATGGTTATATGGATGTTTCTAATTCAGATCGGATCCGATTGTGAAAAGGATGAATCTGTAAACTGATTCAGAGACAAAAACTGCAGCAGGTATATACATTAATAGACAAAAAATGTTTTACCTTATGTCGCTGTGTTATGTTGACTCCTACATACATTTGTTTCTCTTTTTATGTCTTTTACCCTTCTTTCTAGCTGAGAGTATGTCTCTTTGTTTGCTTTTGTCCATCTCTGCTTTATTTATGCCCCTGAGCATGGACACTGTCTCCTGCTGGTGAGCGATCTGCTGTCATCCCACCTGCTCATCATTACTTTATCAACACTGCAGTAATCGAATCTTTTCTCTCCAAATTGTTCTGTCTTCCACTGCAGCGAGACACTCTCAGGTCAGCCAACCTGCTTTGGTTAGGTCCCTGTTATTTTTTGCTGTGAACCTCAGGTTGTCCTTCATAAGCCTGTCAACGTCAGTCAAACTCTTTACCATGTCATCCCTCATGATGTTCACTGCTGTCATTCTACTTCTAAGAACCATCATGCCCACTCTTTGCTATCTTTCCCACACTCTCACTTTGGCTCACTCATTCGTTGTTGTTGACTTGGCTTTATTTGCCTCAAGCTTCTTTTACTTTCCTTCTTTGGAGGCCCCAAGTACTCTATTTCCTGTTAACATTTTAAAATATTTTGACTTTTTATTTGTATTACCATTAGTTGCAGTTTCCTACATCTATCCTTTTTTGAGTCTTTTTGCTGTATTTCATTTTATCCACTTCTGGTTTATAAACAGAACAACTTTTTAAATACATGTGTGTTGGATCATGTATCCAGTTTTCCTGGACCACCTCATTTGTACCTTTACAACTTTAGAGCTGTAAAGGTTACACAACTTACCCTAAAATTAGCTCTTCTTTTCTTTGGCTTACCCATCGAGATTCTTTTTTTTCAAGAATGTAAAGAGTACCAACTACGCTTAAGCTAACTGCAGTACCTCTCATACTGCTTCTTACTTGGTACCTGCACGACTCAAACCGCTTGGGATTTGGAAAGTAGGACCACGTGGCAAGGCGTCTGACTTTGGATCAGAAGATTGAGGGTTCAAGTCCCTTCGTGGTTGTTTTTAAAGGATCGACACAAGTATCACATAGTGCATCTCTGCAATATTCCATATTTCAGTTCATGTTAGTTAAATAGCAAATGTCTTTCTCTACATTATATTAAGATTTTTTTTTTATTTTTAAAACTGCACATATTTCATGTGAACCCTCATCAACACTGCATGACATGCTGTTCATGCAAGACAAGCCAAATCAAAAACAATTTTCTGACTTGCATCTTAAATTTCTAAACACTTCCATATAAAAGTCTTAAGTTGTGGAGTCCCTATCAAATCCTACCCAAGGCAAAGTCAAGTTTGTTAAAAATATTTAGGCCACACACTACACCAATCAAAGTTTAGGCTTATATTTTTTTCTTGCAAGCTATATATAAATCAAAAATCGTGTTTATATGCAATAATTTCCTATTTTCTTTATAACTATATTTAAAATAACCATTTCTATTTCTATATGTATGTTCTTTAGCTTTAACAAACACATCTTACTAAAATAAATAGTGCTTTCACTTGGATAAGTTTGTACCTTTCCATACAAAAGCAAGCTTATTTAGTTACTTGAGTATCAACTGACATAATATGCCCAATTTATTCTGCTTGGTTTGCAAATCAATCTTTTGTTTATATTTCCCCAAAGCAATAATAATATTAAATGCACAAATGAAACTAATAATGCTACTAGAACCATTTTCCTATTAAAACAATAATACCTTAACCTCATAACAACGTACAGGACGTACAGACTAGAACGGCTAGGCTATGCTTCGTAACAAGAACAGCCTAGCCGTTCTGTTAACATGGTATAACTTTCATAAAACCACACATAAGTTGGTTTTAAAGCACCGAAATCATGTACAGTCTTGTTATTTGATACTTTGTATACATTTTAAGCAATATTACCTGAAACGACGGGAAGCAGCATGCTGTGGTTTGACGTTGCCTCGCTAGTGAGCGGAAGCTGCAACACTGTTCACAAGAAGGTTCCCTCCGTCTAGCAGACCCTATTGCCTTTACGCTATACTGCCCCCCTGTGTCGCACTCCACAACCGCATTCACCTAGTCTCAATCTGATAGTAATAAATACTTGCTAGAATTATTTTTACCTTGAAACTGAAATGCTCCTAATAAATTGTAAATAAACCATTCTCAATATAACATAAACAAATGTTGCTGCACAATTTGTGTGTGTCAAATTTTGAAAGAGGCACGGTATTATATGTTGTTCAGACACATAGTGCCGTTTTGTAGCACAGTCAAGTAACTGTTACTGTCAGTTGTTTTAATAATGCTGTACATATGAAACATAACTCCAGCATCACAACAATGCTTCTCCATAATGTCAATTCTTTTGAAACTTTGGGGCTTACAAAGAATATCTTAGCTTCCTGTCTGTCTTTTCACCGTCTTCCCTGCTTAGGCCACTGTTAGGCTCACTAAAAGTCATATTCATTACTCCTAACATTTTGTCACTTTAAGGGCTCACTTGAGGCTTAATGTGCTTAGTAATAAGTTCAATTTAACCAACACAATTTTCCCTTTACTTTTTCTTCCAGTCTTTCCATGGCTGCTCTTAGCTGACACAATTTAATAGTAAATTTCCACATTCAAAAACATTTGTAAGCATTTTGAGCCAGTATGTTTACACATCAGTACTTCAACATCACTATCACGCTACTTTGCACTGTACAGTGTCATTGGCGTTTTATGTAAATGCATGTACCGAGGCAGCTGAATGAATGTTTTACTACTGAATACAACTACTGACAATAAAACTCAGCGATTGTGAAAGGAATGACAATGTGCCAGCCTTTTGGGGGAAAGATGATAAAGTATGAGTCAGATTACACAGAAGATGTGCTGCTTAGAAAACTGAAAGGCTCCTTTTAAACTAGGCTGAACAATAAAACTCAAAACTCCTTGAAGTTCAAGAGATGTATAAATAAAACGCAGCCATATATTAGTAGTTGTTGCTCAAGATGCTCAAGATTTATGTAAACTATTTCAAGGAAGACTTATAGCAGGATGCATTTAGCATTAGTTTAATGAGGTATTGCATGGTACATTATGTCAAGGCTTTGCAACACAATGTTCAGTTGACAACAATGGATGATAGTTCTAGATCAGTGGTTCTTAACCTGGGTTCTATCAAACCCTAGGGGTTCGATGAGTCGGTCTCAGGGGTTCGGCAGAGCCTCTGCCGCGGAGGTGAAGACACACTTGTTTAAAGTCGTGATGACACGCCCCGCTTGGCCATCACTTGCTGCAGGGGATCATGTTACATTGCTTGGCCAATCGGTGCTGCGAGGAATTTAGTGCATGCAGCAGTCAACGGCTGTTGTAGTTGTATGTCGTGTGGTTTCTTTCTTAATATTTGAATCCATACTAAATATGTCGAGCAAAAAGAAAACAAGGAACAGACTTTGCTGTGAAGATGACATGAGAGTAGCACTTGCCAAGGTGAAGCCACGCATATCTGAACGGGTCTCCCAAAAACAACAGCAGAAGTCACACTGATTTGCAGGTATGTACTTTGGGCAATAATTTATTCTGGCCCCAAGAAAGTATTTTGTGGATTCAAAACGACAAAAAACAAATAAAAAAAAAATAATAATAAGTTATTAAAAAATATTAAATTCTTCAAATAAAATCCAATTTTATTTTTAATTAGTAAAATAGTAAAAAACTATTTTTGGGGGCTGAAATTCTTTTATGGGGCCAAAATATTTTGGGGGGGCCAGAATAAAGTAATACCATAGTTTGTTGTGAGTTCATGCACTGTGTTGGTTTTGTTCTTTGAGCAAGGTGATGTTCATGCACGGCTTATTTTGTGCACCAGTAAAAAAAACATATACCTATGTGTTGAATTTGGGGAAAAAAAATCATATTTTATTTATCACTAAAGAAGGGTTACGTGAATGCGCATATGAAACTGGTGGGTTCGGTACCTCAAAAAAGGTTAAAAACCACTGTTATAAATAAAATAGCTGAGCTGAGGTTTTTGGTTTACTATCTTATAAGAATTTCTCTGCTATGAAAGTCCAGAACCGCTGTCAACAGTTGGGATCTTTAAACATTTTTAAATGAAAAGAGCTTCAAATTTTTCATTTCAAATTGTCAGATGATATAATGAAATCCAAAATTAACGGTAAGTTTCTCTGCGATTAGCTTACCCAGTAGCATTGATTGACAGCGCTAAGACCTTCTGCCTGGCTCTGTTCTCTCAGGCCTTTTTTACGCCACCAAAAGGTGCCAAATGTTTTACTCCACACTTGCACTTAAACTGGTAGTCTTCATCGGAGAAGCTTCTCAATTTTTCTTCAGAATGTTTTACCAACTACTTTGGAGGTTGCTATTTTGACTTTGGTCTCATATGGAGAAATAGGTACATGTGTTTTGCTAATCTGGAGGCTTGTAAAGTAGGAGTATAATATTTTCTGTGAGCTTATTTGCACAAGTTTCTGTACCAGCATAGTGAAACAAGTTTGTTTGGTATTCATGCTCCTAGACACAGAACATTTTCTGAAACTTGCTGCTGCATTTTTTGTTAGATTTTTAACTATGTCAAACAAAATAGGTTCATGTTAGGATAGGGGTTGTGATTTAGTTTCTTTTCATAGTTTATTTATTGGTTAAGGCAGAGTGGAGAAGAAAGTGTGGAATATATAACAGCTCTAAAAGACAAGTCAAATTGAAAGGAATAATTAATTGCTTTGTGAAATGGCATATTTGATGCCTGCCTAAAAGTTATTATTTTCAAAAGGTACTTTTAATCAGACAAACAAACTTCATTGGAAGACACATTCTAACTCACTGAACATGACTGATAGGTACATTTGCTGGGTGATCCAGCACAGTGATTCCAAAAGTCAATAAACATGGTATTGGCACTTTCGGCAAGAAGCACAGGTGCAAAGTCCTTCTTAAAGATTAAATCATCATCTCCTCACCTCCACAAAGCTTGCCAGCAGAGGAAAACATGACATGCTCAAAAATCCCCTGGGAAGGTGTCTGCACTGACTTTAAACTTGATAAAACAAACTGAGCCAACATCATCAGATGACAACCCACATGTAGAGAATATCCCACAAACTCCTTAATGGGCTTGCTTAGCAACTCTCTGTAGCAATGTGATTGTACCCATTCATTGTACAGCTTTTGGAGCTACATGTTTTCCTTCCACTCAATTTTCCATTCCTGGAAGGAGCACACTGTGAACCCCCAGCTTCTTTTGCAGTTATTTATTACAGTTTACCCACCTGGTGGGTGTCACTAGCTGCCCGCTGGACTATCTTCAAGTCACCAGTCTAGCCCATATAGTTGGGTAGAACATAACATGGCCATAACATTCTTTGTGTTAAACATGCTTTTTATTGTCATATGTAATCTAATTTTAAGATTAATTAAGGCTGGGGTTTTATTGGGTGCAAAAGAGTTTCACAGATTGAAATCCACCTCCCTGTGATTTTCACTTGTTGAATTGAATTGCTGAAACAAAATAACTTTTTATTATAGATTCACCTGTATGAGCTGCTGAATTTTGTACAGATATGTTTTAAAATATGCATAAGCAAATAAAATAAAAATAATCTTTAGATATTTTATTTTATGTACGTTTTTCTCTTAATGTATTTCCTGTACAATCGGAACACATAAAAAGTAATCATAGTCCAGTTTTCTTATTTTAGAAGGTCAAACAATACTATCACTTATTTCAGTGATCTCACTCATATCACTGAAATAAAATTACCAACATATTTACATACATTTAAATAAAAAACTGAGATGAGAACAAATTTTTAATTAATGATGCGCATGTCACTGAGCCAACACGGGTGTTCTGGTTCCCATTTGGCCATCAATCACTGTACCCAGCATAGTTACTTTAAAAAAAAAAAAAAAAATTAATAATATCAGGTCAGAAAAGTAGGCAGGTAGAGTGAATAATAGGAAATTACCTTCCAGTTGCCGTGAGTAAATACAGAACATCTAACATATCCCCCGCTGAGTAGTTGGACTGCAACAGAGCTCGGATGAGCTTGGTGCATGCAGACCATCAGTGCTGTGCATTCTTTAGCGGGGGACTAATTTCCAGACCTCCACTTGGGTCTGGGTAAACAGCACCGCCCCGATGGTTGTTTGTTTTAAGTGTGGAACGATCCGTCGCACAGCGCCGGGCTCGATTGACACTGTCTGCTGATCTGCTACTGCGGATTGCTCAGAATAACAAGGCTGCTCGCTAATTCCCGTCTATCGGGGCTTTCGCCGAAACACCGAGAGAGTAGGGTCCAAAAAAAAATCCAACAGGGCAGGCAAGAACGCCGCGCCACCGTTGTCCGCACCCCAGAATGGCTTCAGGAGATCTTTACGAGGTAGGATAAAAGCACGTCCACGCAATATGCTCTGTAATATTGACGAATTATGGAATTAGGAAGTAAAGGGAAGGGCGTCACGTATGTAAAAAGCGGTGTCCTAAGCCCTTTAAGAGGCGAAACTAACCCTCTTCACGCTTTACCAACACGGGGTTGGCTTTATTAATGCTTCTACTTAAAGTCGCTCCTGATATACTTTAGCATGATTCCTATCGGCTGTGGTAAATAGGATGTAATAGAGGGGCTGAACTCCTCAGTGTGTCGCCGAGTTGAAAGTCGTGGTAAAGTGACAGCAGCAGCGCTGAGCGGACGGGCATGGTGAGCTGCCACAGACTGAGTGATGGGCTCTCAAGGTGCGCATTTAACATGCCAAAATATATTTCGCCATGGCAGTGTTTATTGGTCGGGCGAGTGTGTGGTGAGATCGAACAAAACAAGGCGGCAGTTTATATTTAGCGAGCGCTGAAAAGTGGTTGGAGTGTGCTGGCTGATGTCTGCATTTGTGAAATAGTGACTCGCAGCGTGGGGTGGAAAAGTTGCCCCCAAATTGGAAGGTCACGCTGACCCTTTGTGCGCAGCAGCATCACTCTGGAAACAATGCCAGAAAATACCCAAAGTCCTGGCACTTTAGCCTCGTTATCTTGTTATGGTGTCAGATGTTGCAACTCACAGAGATGAAGGTTTGATTACAGATGACGTCGTTTTAAGACAAACAAGCATGCCTTTTCCATCGTTTATTAGCCTGCATGTGATGTGGAGCACATTGCTTAGAGTTGCCTCAAAAAGTCCAGCAGACAGCTGGGGTTCTCCCGATTTTCATGTAGATAATCTCTTAACTCCATAGAAAATACTGCAGGATGAGTTAAGGACAATAAATGAAATCAAAAACACTAGGTTATAGTTTTCACCCTGCTATTTTTTAAACTGTGCATTTCAATGTGTGTTTCATGTATGAAACTGTAGAAAAATACCACTTTGATTGTTCTCAGTTCTGTATACTTTGTTATCCACTTTTAATGTAACGAAGATCAATTCAATTGTAGTTTATTTTGTGAATAAATCTTTGCCTCAGTGTTATGAGCAGTACTTTTAATAGAACTTTTATAGTTCTATCTACCAAAATTAGACAGCTTCCTGTGCAACAAACACTGGTTTTGATGGTTTTTGATAAGCAATGGGTACTATTTTCATTAGCTATGTGAAGTATGCTTTTTGTTTCTCTGTTTTTAAATGTATGATTTAACCAAATGCATGATTTAATCAATGGACTCAAAACTAACCAAGGAAAGGTTGGTGTGAGTTGTTTCTGTTCCAATATGGTAACAAATCAGATGTTGTTAAGAATGACAATATTCTGGAAGTGTACAGGTAGAAGACATATGCTTCGCTCAATAAACTAAAAGTATCTGGGTCACCAATAACATGTAATTTTTCTAAATTTTACTTTTAGAGCTTATTTAAAATGTATAATGTCTATTTACCATTACATCTAAAATAATTTGGAATATGATAAAAATCCATATTTTTCTCATTCATTTCAGAAAGCAAAATTGAATTTATATAAATTAAGGACACAGAGTGAAATATGGTATACCAAACCTTCATTTCTTGTAACATTTATAATTATGGCTTGCAGTTGATGAAAACTCAAAATTCAGTGGCTTAGACAATTTAAATATAATTGAAATGAATGCAAATATTGAAATGAGTGACACATATAACTTTCTCACAGTATTACATTTTTTTAAGTGTCCCTGTATATTTAACTATGTACAAATAATCTACATAAGTTTATTCCCTACCTGTCTGTCTGTTTATTAGGATTGTGTAATTTTATCGATTCTATAATATTTATTGATATTTTTTCCCTCAGAAAGTATCAATTTTTCATCCTCAAGTATCGATACATTAAATCGTACTTTGAGTTTTATATCAAATGCACATGATTTAAATGACAGCTATCACACATGACATTTTTTACCCAGTTGCACATGTACATTAACCTTTTACAATTAATTAAATAATGAAATGAAATTGAAAAATTACACTATCTAATATACGTATGTGAATAAGGCAAAAAAGGTTATTTTTCTGTATAGCCAAATACACAAAGCCACACAATTAACATTTAAACAAAGCAACTGTATAACAAAAACAACATTTATTACACCAGCATTACACCATCAGTTCAATTAATTCAATCCAAGTCTGTGGAACAGTCACAAGATGTCACCAAAATCACTCTGTCCGTCTAAAATCTTTCAGAAAATCTTAAAAATGTATTGTATCGTGCCGTATTGAATCGTATCCTTTGTGGAATATCGTGATATACTGTATATCATACAGTGTGCAAAATATCGCACATTGCATTGTATTGTGAAAGTAGTGTATCGCTGCAGCCCTACTATCTATCTAGTTTTATTCTGTCTCAGTTTACTGCTGACAACATAGAGGTATTTGAGGCCAGGTTTAAATGCTGTGCTCACAAACATTAGTTGCTTACTTTTCCTTTAAGCACTTCTAGGAGAAGCAGTTTTGGAAATTCCTTGAGGGTAACTTCCACTTGTGTATTAGGCTAAAGATATTTTGTTTCTTTGCACACAAGAATGTGCCTAAAAGCCTGCGGTGCTTGATATCTGGTAAAAAAAAATTTTGTTTAAGTTTTTTATGGCTAGTAAAAGACAATGTCCATCCAAAATGTTGGGATTTATTTTTTTTATTTGTCTGGGAGTTTGTAATAATAATTATAATAATAATCAAATAAATCAAAAACAGCTGCTGATTATTCCAGAGTTGGACGAGTTCTTTGATTCGGGACCATACTTCTGCAAGTTTTACATCTTTCCTTCATTGAAGGCACCCATCCATCCGTCATTGTTAGGCTCGTGTAGATCTGAAGAGATCTACACGTTAAGAGGCTGAAGATATAATTCTTTCTCAGGTTCATTGGAGCACAGACATATAAAATGTGTACTTACATTAACCTTTTTGCAGTACTCACACACACTTCTTTTTAAATGCCAGTTTTAGTACTTAGCCAACTAATCCCACACTTATATCTGGGTCAACAGCTGCACACCACCTCACACTTACTTCCTCTAATGCTGAATGTGTAAACTACTAGGTCAACTAGTTTCCCCTTGATGTTCTGAGATCAAATTAAAAAGTAGAGGTGACTGAGCATCCGGTGTGGCTGCCCCAAGATTGTTGACATAGCTCAAACTGCTCAAACCATAGAATTATTCAAATATTTTCTAGATTATTTGGGAGATTTTTTTTTTTTTACCTTTTCTTGAAAGTTGCATGAGATACTAAATAGTTTTTAGTAATCCTGTTTCTTTTACTGCATGTTGCATTCAGCATGTGTTTTATTGTTTGCTTGGGAACTAGTTTTGTGATATGTGATAATACATTTGACCTCAAACACCCACTTTTTTCAGACTGTAAACACAAAATGTATTATAATGTATTCCTTTTCCCCAGTATAGTAAAATTGTATGTTTTATTTCTCTGAAAAGCAATGGAATAAAATTGGAATTAGCAGATGAGACTTGGGGGGGAATTACAAATTTGGCATTAACCAATAAAAGCTTAATTATTGCATTTTTTCCATTTATATAAATAGAGGAGTAGGGCTGGGGGATATGGTCTAAAATCAATTTGATAAAATTAGCAGTTCATCTTGACAACGATAAATGGACTTTAACTCATTTTATCAACCTCCCCATCTCTTTCACTTCTTGCTACAAACTGGACAGATCACATGACTCCAACCTACAGACTGTACATGTAGTGCAGCGTCTTAAAAGGACATGAGCATAGCCTATGTTAGCTATGGTTCGCTTTGTACAACCCCTGAACCCCTGGCTATTGAGAAACGATTGCTTGCTGGAAGCATTGACGTGGTTGAAGTCCTATATTTTTAAAAATCGCTAACATTTGTCTGTGGCTTATGTCTGTGAAGCTTAGTGGAAATTGCCCGAGAGAAGTGATTATCCCACAGGTGTCAAACTCCAGTCCTCAAGGGCCGGTGTCCTGCAGTATTTAGATGTGCCACAGGTACAAAACACTGGAATAAAATGGCTTAATTACCTCCTCCTTGTGTAGATCAGTTCTCCAGAGCCTTGCTAATGACCTAATTATTCTATTCAGGTGTGGGGCAGCAGAGGCACATCTAAAAGCTGCAGGACAGCGGCCCTTGAGGACTGGAGTTTGACACCCTTAGCTTAATCAAACGAAATGGCTGTTAATGTTAATTCAATATTGTAAGTGTTGCCAACACTTACAATACAACACTTACAACTCTTTGAAAACTACAGGCAGACTATAATCCTACAACAGCACAGGAAATTAACACTATTTCTCACAACTTCTCTTTCTGTTTGCTGATTGGATACTGGAGGAATCCAATTCAATGGGAGGAAGCCCAGATAGAGCACTGAAGAGAGATTAGAATTGAGCGGAGATTGACAATGACCAGGCTAAGCCTACCTAAGCACCTTTACATAGCCAAAATGACAAATAAGACTTTTCTTTTTGTTCGTTACACCAAAAATACCGACATGGGCAAAATGATGGGAGTCATTGTCAGAATTTTGAGTTTATCACCAAGGCTTATAGCGGATAGTGTTCTTTGAACTAAGCCTTCTTTGTTGCACATTATGAAACGCTTTTCGGTCTTTTTTAATTTGAAAGGTCCTCATGTATAGCTATGACTCAGCAGCAGAAGCATGAATGACACTGCTGTCTTGTTGTATCTTTTTTCTGCTAATGAACAACTAATGAAAACGGCTTTAAAGTGTGAACAACAGACTTTATAATTTCACTGTTGATACTTTATTACTCAGGTATAAGTTTTGTAAATGGTTATGGTGAATTTATACTGTGACTTCAACGTGATATTTTTCATATTTTCGCTGTACAAAATGAATTCTGTCTTGCTACCTTTAAAGTGAGATTTTATTTCTGGTTTCATTTTTACCATCACAAGGATCATGTGATGATCACATTTCATACAGTGACAACTTTGTTGTCACTGTATGAAATTTGGAAAGAGTTCAATATTTGACTTGAGATGGTATATCCAAATTCCATACTGAGTCTCTCATGCTGAATTTTGTTTTCTATGTGGAGTACTCTACAAATGTCACTTGTGATTTTTTTAGCCCATTGTGAAGTGGCTAAAGAAAACAAAACTTCTTTCACAAAACATACGGAGAAAATATGAGATTTATTTTGCATTGTCCTTAAATAAAGCTATTGGACTACCAGTATGTCACGCCTTTTTGTAGATCAGAGTGCCATGGTGAGCATGCCGTTCTGCTTGCTGCAAACATGTTAAAATAATTTTTAGATCAGCACCATAAATCAAATTCCAGCAGTCATAGCAGTATTAAAGTATGTAGTACTTCAGCTGTAAATGACTGTTTGGGTGTATGGGTTCTCTGGTAGGATATTTCTATGACCACCACCATTATGCCTTGCATGCACATTTTTATATCCTCATGTCAATATTGACCAACAGATGTTATCCTAATATAAAGCCTTGTTAATATTTTATCTAGCACTCTGTACGGATACTATATTACATGTGATGAGTTGTGCACTGCAGTCCTAATAATCTTCCCAAGACCTGGTTGAGGTGGTGTACTTTATGGCTAGTTTCAGTGCAGTCTAAATCTGGCATGAAGGGGATTCTTTTAAATGAGATTTAACTTGAAAAGCTACAAAATTGACTTTTTGTTGCTTTATATCATGATGTAATGCCTCCACCAAAAACATAGAAGGAGTGTTGCTTTCACTCATTCATACATGTTTGAGAAATCCTTGAATCTCCTGTGGCAGCCATTCAGAGGTGCTTATAAACCCCTACTTATACAATGTACTGCCTATTTACCTGAGTCTCCACCTTGGAGCTCAGTCCTCAGATAAGTTTCCACCCCACAGAGCAGCCCTCCCCTGCAAGAACAGAAAAAAAAAATGTTCTCTCTCCCACAGTTGCATGAACAAATTGACAATCTCTTATTGCACCCAGCTCTAGGAGTTCTTGTAGCTTTTTTCACATATCTTTTGAACAGAACCTTTTTCTTGCATGGTGTCTGAAAACTAATGTATACAAATGTTGTAGTTGGGGGAACCTTTAAAACTTCAGTACTTGTGAGGTATGAAATGCCGTGGCAGAAAATAACTTTGCTCTCGTTCTTGCCGTCTCAAGCAACGGTACTAGTTTCTGCTTTTGAGGAGCATGTTGGGGATAAGACAGGTGGAGCAGCTACATAAGGTCTATAAGCACACTGCAGATTCATTTCCATACTTAGATATGTTCTTGTATTCAGAATAGAAATCAAAATTACAGAGAGATCAAGTAGGCATAACTTTCTGCCTCCTTGGTCTGAAGAAAATACACCATTAATCACAGCATTAGTCATCTCATTTGTTGAGTCCTGTGGCGCACAAAGCCAAAATCTTAAGCTAATAAACAAAAGAGCTTTGTGTCATCTCTTCTAATTCCCTTCTTTGGTGGGCTGCTCGCGTTCTCACCAAAACCAGGAAGACAGAGCACATAACACCAGTTTTAAAGTCTCTACACTGGCTCCCTATAGCTCAAAGAATAGACTTTAAAATACTGTTGTTAGTTTATAAATCACTGAACGGCTTAGCACCACAATACATTAAAGATCTGCTGTTATTGTACCAACCTTCCAGACCTCTCAGGTCTTCTGGTTCTGGTCTGCTCTGCATCCCCAGAACCAGAACCAAACGAGGAGAAACGGCATTCAGCATCTATGCACCACAAATTTGGAACAAACTTCCAGAAAACTGTAAAACAGCTGAAACACTGACTTCCTTTAAATCTAGACCAAAAACTCACCTGTTTAGGATTGTATTTGAAACGTAATCAATTACAAATTTATTGATGAAACTTGACTTAATGTCGTGTTTTGATTGTTGATTCTATGTTGCATTGTGTTTCTGTGTTTGATATGATGTAAAGCACTTTGAAATGCCTTGCTGCTGAAATGTGCTATACAAATACAATTTGATTGATTGAGTGGGTGGTAAATCAGTTTTTAACAAGAAAAAATAAAACTATATTTTGAATAATGGACCACAGCAAAGTATGTAGTAAGCACATAAAGTTTATTTATTAAGCTATTTTCACTGACAAAAGTCACAAAGTACTGTTCAACATAAATCACAATTAAATTCCACAAAGTTTAAAAACAAGCATAAGAAGCATATTAAAATCCTAACAAAGCTTTCCTTAATTCCATGTAATAACTTCTTAACTGATTCAAGCTATTGTATTTTGGTAAACAATATCAGGAATTTATGTAATAATTATAAACATATTTTATTTTAACGGCGATCCTGCTGAAGCACATATGTTACTGGTGTTGTTAATCCAAACCAGAGTGATGACTTCCAACTTACCCAGGTAGATATGACCAACATCCTGACATGCACTGGCTGGAAATTAAAGGCAGAAACCAAATCAAAATAAACCAGGGGAAGCTTTTAAAATTTGTCCTTTGTTCTCATTGTGTTTTGCATTTGGAGCTCTACCCGCTGTGCTTTGTGGAAGAAGATTCTTCAGTGAAATATTCTTCATCGTTGTATGACCAACTCCATCAAGAACTCTTTAGAATGGCTACTTTTAGCATTTTATTTTTTTTGCTGTTAAGGATTTCAAGTAGCTTTTCAGTCTGTTTGCTTATTGACCAAAATGAGTAACGCAACAGGTGACTCCCAAGATGTTTTCTGCTAATAGTTAGCACTATGTCTTTGCAGCAGGGGATACAGGTGTTTTTCTCAGTATGAAGAAGAAATGATCATTTGCACTAATGAGTTACAAGGGACCATTTTTCTAAAGATGCAAAATATGCAGAAAACCTCATATGCAGGAAGCCTCATAGTATAAGTACTAGTATATTGTGGAAACATTAGAATTGACTCAGAGTGTGTTTTCTTTCTCTCACTGTTTACACGTAAACAGTGACCAAGCTTAGTAACTGCAATTGTCTTTTACGTTTGCTTTTGCAAAAGGGGTCCATAGATATTTTTTTTTCTACAAATAAGCATTTCAAAGTGTGGTGTGCATTTGTGGTCAGCTCCCCTGACTCTGTGTTTAGTGGAAACAGATGCAGCTGCAGGATGTTCAGGTCTGTCTACCAGCTTTGCCAGCATTTGAAGAAATTTTACACACATTCTCAATCTTCCCTTCAGATCTGAGCACTTGCCACTTCCTTGTTGTAGAGAAGCATCCACACAGCATGATGCTGCCTCCATATTTTGCTCTGGTGATTATGTGTCTTGGGTGTTGTATTCCCACCACATAAAGTGTTTTATATATAGGCCTAAAAGATTAGTTTTTATTTCATCTGACCAATGTCCCCACTTCTACATATTTGCTGTGGCAAACCGCCAGCTTGAGTTTTTGTTTTATTGCAAGTTTTCTTGCTCCGTGCATGCAAATAGGTTTCATGTCAGCTACTCTCAACTCTCCTACCTGTGCATGGGAAGTGAATCTCTTCACAAAACTAACATTATACTAAGATTAAATTACACACAGGCAAATTGTATTTGCTAGCTGGGTGACATCTGAAAGTAATTAGTAACTCTGGATTATATTTAGAAATATAAAAGTAAAAGAGACTAAGTTCAAATACATGCCACACTTTCCCATTAAAAAAATTATTTTCTACTAACTAAAAGGTATCTGCTACTAACATGGTGGTAATCATGTATAATTAAAAAAATGAATTTATAAAGCTTATTGAAACGTGTAAGTCAGGAGTCAGGGGATGCATACAAAAAAATCTCTAAGGCCCTGAACATCTCTCGAGTTCAGTTGAATCAATCATCAAGAAATGGAAGAAATATAGCCCATGTGTAAAATCTGCCTAGATTACGCCATCTTCAGAGTTATACAAGAAGAAGACTACTGAGAGAGGAAACCAGGACACCTTCAGCTGAAGTAGTTACAGCTGAAGCTTCTAGGAGAGTCTGCACACAAAAACGGTTGCCTGGGTTCTTCACCAGGCAAATCTTTATGGCAGAGTGGCAGTCAGAAAGCCACTCAAGAAAACTCATATCAATGCTCCACTAGAGTTTGCCTAAAGGCACGTGGGCAACTACATGGTCAAGTGCAAGAAATATTATTGGTCTGATGGGACCAACATGGAGCTTTTTAACCATCAGATAAAACACTTAAGTTTGGTGGACACCAAACACATCACCACAAACACACCATTCCCACAGTGACGCATAGTTTTGGTACCTTCATGCTGTGAGGATGTTTCTCAACAGCAGACCCTACAGGCTTATAAGGACTTTAATTTAACATGTTTTCCAATATTTTTGTGAAAATATGCATACAGAAATATTAACAAACTTTTCCAAATTTTATTAGAAATCAGAACAAATTGGTTATAACTACCTAAAATAAAAGGCCAGTCGCACACCTAATATTTTTTCTTGGTTGTAAATTAAATAATATTTTGAGATCAGGCTTTGAGTCATGGAATATTTCACTACTGAATGAAATTCAAACAACTCACAGTTGGGTAATGGCAAGCATGAATCACCAGTCTCTGTAGTGCTTGGACACCTTGTCGCTGATGAAACATTAAAATGTGTTGGAGTTTGATTGAATTGTTTCTCATTTGTATTAAACAGATTACTGGCAAGTTCAAACTTAATTTTCTCAGATTCCTTGTCAGCAAATCAATTTGTGCATTCAGTACAAAGTAGGCTGAGGTTTTAAATAAACAAAAGCACATCTGCCTCTGTATTTTCAGATTCTCTTTGTTTCTAGCTTTTCACTAGGTAGTTTAAATGTTCATTCAGGTTTCAGCTTGAAACGCTTCAAAGGGCAAACACTGGGATTGCAAGGCTTGACATAATGCTGTCCAAATGGATTTTAGGATTTGTAGTTTAACTGAGAGGCCATTATGGAAAGTATGATACAATAAACTAGTCAAAACTGTAGTTGCAAACTGTTATAAACTCTTAACTTGTCGTAAAATAATCAGCAATATTCCTCTTTGACAATATACTCATCTGGCTGTCTTATATTGCCTTTGATTATTAGGCTAGGAAGGTCAACCTGTTGCTGGTCATGCTTAACTTTAATTAGCTGTGCTGAAGAAAAAATACATTGTTTGGCTTTCAATTTTGTTTTAGCACAACTCGTGTGTTTTCTTGTTTAATTGTTGATTAGATACACACTTATTCCTGTTTTCAACTTGCTTAGTACGCTTAATATTTTTTCACAGTAATTGATTTTAATTACTGTAGATATTAAAGTACGTCAAGTACTAGGTAATTGGATAGACAGAACAGTAGAGCTGAATACGTTTTCCTCACGTAAGTCTAATGCAACACTGAAGTTGGCTATCATGGCATTTGCTTGATGTTTATGTTGTTTACAACAGTTTTGCATGTAGGGAGAAGCTGCTTCCTTTTCTCACAAGTTTTAGTGCTTGTTCAGTAGGATAAACTAATGCTTGTGGTCAGAAATGTGTTCAGCTGCACATGTAACCACACCTAAAAATTATGTCAGCTGTGTATGTTATGACTTTTTGTAACCTCTTGATTTGCGGTGAAATTTGTGCAGGTGAGATTTGATAACATCAATAATTCCAGCCATACTTTGCAAATATATTTTATTTGAACTCTTTCAAGATTGTGTAAACTATGGTTATTCCAAAGTGTGGCACATTTTGTTTATGAACATTAGGCTTCTGTGTGACATTGGAACTTTTTCTACTGAAGTTTTTAGTTCTTCCATATTTTGTTAATAAAACTTTTTACTGCTTTTATTGTGCACAAAGCATCTGAAAGCATAAAGTATTACTACATGCAAGTTACATTTGAATAAAAGAATAGACTGAAAACGGTCACCACAGGAATGGAAATTGTACTTTTGGTTTTTTTCATGCAAGTTGGTGTAGGAAATAATGCAGAGATATTAGAAAATCAATTCGTCTAAACATCACAAATTTGTAGTGCAAATACTAAGCATTTATTCAAGAGAATGAGATCTGTAATCCAAAACCTTCCCCAAGTGCTAAAGACTAAGCCTCACAAAAGAGAAACATAAGAGAAGCCAGTGTTTGGCATATCAGTCAGAAATCAAATTGCAGAGTATGCTGAGATGATGTCCAGAGACAGTATGACACATTTTAGCAGGTTTAACATGAAGACACATACAGGGAATTCTATAATCTGGAACAGTGTTCAGGAAAAGATGTGCCCAACATTTATATATAGGCAAGGTTTGGGTACCAATCTCAAGGTATACTATGGTTTAAAAAAATCTACAGTTTTCACAGTATCAGTGTTTTCAGTAATACCATTCAAAACCAAATAGACCACACATGACACTAACAGGTTTGGTCCTAAGGTCTGTGGTGTACAGCCACACAGCAGGAGCAACACACTACACACAAATCAATTTCACTCACCAACACTTGGATGTCGTCAGAAAACTCGCAAAACCTTGAGGCCAAACATGAGTTCATAGTAAACAAATATGGTGGACTAAGCAAATGTGATAGTTCATGGACTATATTTAACAGAGAAAAAACAATAAAAGATGTCTCCAATGTCCACTGGACACTCCGGTGGCACCATGGCAGTTATTTTATCTCCGCTCCACCACATAAAGGACTCCACAATAAATACACACCAGTCAATGAGAACGTTACACATAACTTCCATGCACGACACCTCCACATCACCATCTGTCTAAATTAGAAAAGATCTTATTTTTGCCAGACACCGGAATATATCCGTAGTCGATCTTCAAAAATCACACCTCTCCAACAGGAGAATGCACAAGTACAGCATCTGTATTTTCAAAATAATTCACCAAGACAAACTACATTTGCTCAAAATACTATCCACATTAACGAAAATATGGGTACATTTATGCTATTATTTATGCATGTTTCATTATTAGCTATGCATACACACAAAAGTATATAATTTTAAAACCTATTAAGTCAAGTTCTCTTGCTCAATTCACTGTAGGAGTGTCAGAGTACATGACGTTAGAGAGCAGTGAAGGGAAAAATTGTCACTTTGAAAGTTGAGAACTCCAGTATTTTATGACAACACTCAGCCTTTTTATCACTGGCTTTATCTTACAATCTCTCATTTCCCACACATGCTTCTTGGAGCACTTCTGAGGTTCGCAGAAGGGCGGAGTCTCACATAGTGTAAATTACAGCAGATCCCTTCATGATCACCTTACCAGCTAAGTTTGCAGCAGAACAGAGACGCATGCAGTGTAAATCCAGGCTTAGAATATGTTTAAACCTTCAAACTTATACATTCATAGTAAAGGACCAGATTATGATTTTTCAATACCTAATCTTTTTGGTTCTGTTGGTACATTTACCCAATCATACACTAATCTGCACACATGAACGTTAGCATCCCTTTCTGAATACAATGAAACCTCCAAATATAAATCACATTTGGTTGAATAAACAATTACTATCTTGAAAAATTGTATCTGGGAACAAGTTAACTCATTAAAAATATTAAGTCAAAGCATACCCAGCATCTAGTCCCTACATAATAAGCAATATATGATGAAATATTAATGAAACACAAAGAATAAACACAATGAGCACTGTGCCTGTGGGACATCCACCTGTTTGACATGAATACAGTTGAGGTGTTTTTTTCTTCTTTTTTTGAAAGGAAGAAGGCTATTTGAATAAAAAATCAGGGAATATATCAAGATTCCATCTTAAATTTTGCACTGGAACCATAAACAAGCATTTAAAAAGAAACGGCTTTCTAGAAACGTCCAGCTGCCTGCATAGATGCTGGACAAAATGACTTGGCTCACCAGCGCTGTTTTAATTCATTTCAAAGATACTCAATCAAGTTTAAGTCAGGGCTCTGTGCAAGCCACTCAATTTCCCAAATCTGTTCATCCATATCTCTGTGGAACTTGATTTGTGCACTGGTGTACAGTTACGTAAGAGCAATACAATAATATACACACACATGAACTTTAATGAAGATGTTGTACATATTTTGCTCTCTGTGATACTTTTTGTTTTAATCATAATACAGCTTGTATGACACACCTTGAAAAACAGAGGCAGGAGACATATTACTTCATATATACTCTAAGGTGGCATGCTAATCGGTCAGCAGATGTGCACTTTTGCTGAACTTTACCAAACTAGAACCTTTTGTAGTCTGTTAACGTGTTAGCTAACAGATGATAAGCAGTCCTCTATTTGTTAGATCAAAAAATAGTTCATTCATGAATCCATTATCTAAACCTGCTTATTCTGGGTTGTGAACTGAGTGGGGGCCTTTTCATGAAGGTATCTAGGAGGTTGGAGGGCATGTGAGCTTCTTAGGGTTCAAAGAGTTTTATTCTCCAGATAAGTGACAAAACAAAGGCAGTGACAGATGAAACAAAGACCCATGCAAGCTCAATGGTACATTTAGAACCACTAACTATCCTAGAAAATGTTTTTAACTGTGGGATGAAGCTGGAGTACCTTAAAAAAGCCACACATGTACAAGATGAGCACACAGGAATTTAAATCTGTAATTTTCTTGCTTGTTGGGTGACAGTGCTAACCACAAGAGCTCTAGCAGTTCTTGGTGTGGTTTCTCGTGCTGTTATGATTTGCTTGTGCATCAGATCTAAGCTAAAGGATTTCTTAAAGCTTCGAAGAATATCTCAGAAATAACTCCAATTTACACAGTGAATTTGAAAGGATGCCATATAAAGATGTGTGAAATCTCTAGTGATTCCTTGTTCAAAGCAATATCTTAGAAAGAAAATAAATGGTTTAAAATATATAGCACCTCTTTAAACGGTAATTGCTTATCACTCTAAATATCACATCTATTAGATTATGGGGATCTTGGCCGTAACTGCAGAGAAAGGATAGGCTTTGATCATGACAGAAATTAGCTCAGAATATTTCTCCCAAGAGAAGGATGAAAAGATTATTTGGCCTGAGAAAGAAAAATTAATTATTGGACAACCACACAGAATTTGTTGAATCAAGTCTAAATTAATGAATATAAAAATCTGATATGGTGACAAAAAAGGGATAATAACCAGCCTGGTAAACACTGACAATTAATTAGATAATTGCTAAGAATATAGGCATTTTTTTAACATCATTAAAAAATCTCTCATTCGCCGATGTTTTAAGGTATACACATTGAAGGTTAGCCTACTTTTAATTGCATACTAAAACTGACCTTTGGTAATATTTTTTTATTAAATATATAAGTAACCTTCTAGTTGTGAACTAAGTTTTCAGCATCATTTACCTTACGATTCTCAGAAAAAGCTACTTCTAGGGACTATCAGAGCAGCATGAACCCATTGGAGGGGGTAGAGAGAAAGTCAGTCAAGCTATGATGAGCTGTCACAGCAGCGTATCCATCTATCTCAGATGTCTGGTGAAACATCAAGTGAAAAAATAGGTGGCTGTAGTGATTCTCCATTCGTTTTCTTCATGATTCTGCAAAAAAAAATAAAAAATCAGTAAATACTGACCTAGTTACTGCTGTAACTATAGTTCCCTCAGGATGAGTGTGATGGGTTTGGACAGACATCACTTTTTTTTATGTTTTAACTATTACACCCTCTTCAGATTACATGGGGCTATATGATATTGATTTCCACCTGGAAAGTTTGGTGGAAACTTGGTGGAAAGTTTCCACCAAACTTGGGGCATGAGATAAATTGCTTCAAACAAAGCATTTTAAATATTCCATGAATGTAGAATCAATCATAAAGTGATCATACTCTTACAGTAACATAGCGTAATTAACATGTCATCTCTGAATGTTGCGTCTTTTAGGATTTTGCTAAGCAGATGTTGATCTTATCAGTTCTGAGCAGGGGAATCAGCAAGCTGCACACTTTACAGCAGAACAGCTGATCTAAATGTCTGCAAATGGAGTAGAAGAGATGGTGTTCAATATGTGTCACCTTCACTCATTCACATGCTCTACAAAATCCAGTCAGCTCTGACTCTGTATATTTTCTTCTGCCTTTGTATTTGGGTTTTTCTTAAACATTTTCCTGTTTGTTTTTTCAGAAGACTGCTGGTAGCTTTTTTCTGAGTTGTCTTGCTGCAACATAGTGAAAGGCTGCAAAGATTTGATTAGCTAGGTCTCTTGAATAACTTTTTGCTCTGGTGGCACTAAAGTGCCCAACACATTTTTAAGGTGCACCAGCACACAGGCTAGGTGCACCCAAATTTTCAACTGTTTTACATTTAACATTGAAGTTTTACAGGTTCCCTCTTCCTTTCCAATCAGGAAAGGGGGGACATTTTTTATTTATTTAACAGCGTAGGAAACATAAAGTGTCCTTACCATGCCCAATAAATATCCTTATACACGAGGTAAAAATAATGCGACAAAAACACGTGGAACACGTGGAGCCATTTAGGTAATTGTTTTTAGCGGGTCATACCCAGTTGTGGGAGAACCAATGGAAAACGTATAAAACACAAGCAGATGAGAAAATGGGTAAATAGAAATTCCAGCTGAAGAGGATGTAGCAGTAGAGCTTCTTCGGCTGCAACTTAGACTGTCATAAAGTGTACTGCTGCAGTGATCATTGCATCCAGCAGGCCCATAATGAGAGAAAATCAGGGGATCTTCGCTTATCCTTCTCTGGCCCGGTGGGCCGATGCACATTTATGGGTCGGCCCGAAGCTGTCATAATTTAACCAAAAAGTATGTTGAAAATAATTTTTTAATTGATATTCTTGAAAAACATCCAATAAAATCTCTTAGCCCTCATTTGTATGCTTTTCTCACTCATGCCATGGTTCTTTCTGGATTCTTTCTGCTACTTTTCATTTCAAAGTGCTGATGTTTGTGTTTCATAGTTCTCTGAGGTCTTTTCTGGTGAAATTCTACTGTAAAACGCTCTTACTTGTGGTCTGACATTAGAGAAATGATAGCGCCTCACAGCTTTTCTGGGCTCCAGTGTGCTCACTTATCTTTCCTTTTCAGAGGGCTAGCTCTTATCTTGGACTTGGCAGATATTACAAAATGTACCTCAAAATTTTGTCACTGCCCGGTGAAACTCACAATAGAGTACAGCAGAAGGTTTGTCTGTGTCTGAAGGGTTTTAGTAGATTTGTAATTTTAAGATGGTATTACTGATATTTAAGCTGTTTGTAAGCAAAAAAAAGGAGCAAAGATCAGATCCTAGAACATACCTTGTGTAATGTAACGTGATTAAATGGGGGGGCTACTTCCTCCCTTCCTGGTGGGTTTGGTGGGGATAAAATATGTTAACAACATAGCAACTTTGATAAAAAAAAAACAGTTTTTAAGTCTACTTGTTTCAGATTTTATATACTTGTACCATCTTTTGCAGGGAATGATGTTATAATGGGTCAGTAAAATCAGAGGGTGACTTTACATTCTTACATTCAGAGTTTTTTCTTCTAAGGATGGAAAGGTGCAACAGATGATGCTCAGAGCGGTTTTTATTATTCTTTGTATTGCTTTCCGCTTCAAAGCCGAGCTGCCAGCTTAGCATAGCTAAACAGATGTCATCACAATCTTCAGTGGTGGATTGGTAAAAGCTCAGCAGGTTTAACTGTTTCTTTGCTGCACCCTGATGTGCCACCTACAGTAAATCACTGCCATTGCTTTGGTTCCCCCAGATTGTCTCTGTGATGAATGTCCCCAGGAACCTGTAAGATGACGCTCTCTCCTCACAGTTTCTGTTCATATGGAGTCAGACAACATCCTGTCTTTGTCTCCTAAAGTCAACCAATATCTATTTGGCTTTGCTAGTGTTGAGCAGCAGGTATGGAGTGCTGCTGTGCCACTTCCTGAACCTCCTTCATGTGTGCTGAGTCATCCCGTCCAGTAATAAGTCGCACCACTCTAGTGAATTTAACTCTCTCGGATGTGTCAAGCATCAAGGTGAGGAAGCAAAGTGGGCTTGTTTTACCAGCTCGTGGGTAGCTGGTGAGGAAGTCTTTAATCCAAGCTTAGATGAGGATAAAGGGTTATTACATGTCAGAGATACTGTATGTGTTTAACAGTCAATTCATAAAAAGTATCCTGATGTAGTTCTTTTTGTGTTTTTAATTAACCATTCAGTTCATCAGTGTGCCTGGTTTCCCTGCATACAGGATGGGGTAGACCAAATTTAGGGAGACCTTATGACAAAGTGAGTGTAGCAGAATCAGTAGTTCAGAATCAGATCTGACTCTCTACATTTATCAGCACCTGTCACCATACTCAATAACTCCTTTCATTAGACCATAAAATTTACATGTTTATACCAGGATATTCCTTATACAGAGGAACAGACTTGCTGTGATCAGCCGCTAGGGTTGTTGTGGTGCAGAATTTTCATGTTATTTATATGTGTTGTCTGTGTATTTATTGTCTATTTGGGTAATTGCTACACATTAGCTAGCATCAAGGATTACCACCACCATTTGGCCTTTCCTGTTTGTCAGCCTAATCAGCAAAGTTCCTCAGAATAACGCTTTTGCCTTTGCCTTTGCCTTTTCGACTAAAGAGGATTGACTAGCTATGCTACCAGAGTTTTTAAACTTCTAGAAGCAGCTCACCGTTGATTCTAATGATAGTTCTGTCCCCGTCTGCGAGGTACTGAAGGGGCAGATTGCCTGTCTCTGCAGTGCTCCCCAAGCTATTTTCATCTTGGCGAGATTAAAACAGTTTAGTTTGAATATACTCATTTGTGTCATAATCCATACAAAGAATTCCTTTTTTGCATCAATCATATTGAAATATTAAATACTTTGATAACCCTTTGCTGCTCTCCAAAGAAGTTGCTGTTGTTTCTAGCCTAATATTAGCACCATGTAGTGGGAAATTTAGTTTTTATGCATACACAAGCCATCTTGAATGGTTGATAAAATATTTTAGCCAACCTTTTTTTGCATCCAACCCTAATGTGCTTTATCTGTGTTCCCCTCAGGTGGAGCGGATTGTGGACAAGAGGCGAAACAAGAAGGGCAAGTGGGAGTACCTGATCAGATGGAAAGGTTATGGGCGTAAGGAGGACACCTGGGAACCGGAGCATCACCTGATGCACTGCGAGGAATTCATCGACCAGTTCAACAGCTCAAGATGGCATTCACACAAACGACCTAAGATCCCAAAAAACCACGGGGAGCCCCTCACAGCCAGCCAACATTCAGCTACAGAAAACTCCCGGGCGCGGTCTGAAGCCCGTAAGAAGAAAAGGACTAGTGGTCCAGCTGTGGGGATGAGAGTTGGACCCGTTTTAGGAATTGGAAGTGGAGGGTCGGGACTCGCTCATAAACAGAAGAAAGTAGGTGCTGGTGCTGGGAAACCTCCTTTAGGGGAGAGAATGAGCAAAGCCATGACATACAAGGCTCATCCATCAAGTGGGCCTCACTGTGTTGCCCTATTGAGGGTTCCTCATAATGGACTTCAGAACGGAGAGATGGAGCCTCTTGTGTATAGTACAGCACCAAGGTCACATAGACTGCCGTCAGATAGAGGGGAAACAGAACTAGGACAAAGAGATACCACTGGATCACAGTTCACTACTGAACTAGGTAAGATGTTAACTGAGCAAATCGTATGGTAAGCCCAGATAAGATTATAGTACATTAAAAAAAAAGTTGATTTGTGACAGGTTTCACAATAGAGTCCACAACACAAACACAGCACTGCCCTGCTGGTGGTAAGTGCAAAAAAAAAGATCTATTTGCCTGTAAAGCAGAGACGTCATCGTCAGTGGCTAGTGTCCTGTTTTGTTATAGATGTTTCTCTTGTTCAAGGCGCCTGGATGAAGTTAATGTTCATTTCCAGGTCTCTATGGAGCTTGACAACATGCTGAGTCATGTAAAATAGATGTGGTGGAGCAGGAAACATTTAAGATATGCAGAAAAGCCCGCTCTTGAAGAATGCAGTTGGAAAGCATTTATATAAAGTTATCGCTCTATTGTAGATCCTTAAATGTTCAAATTAGTTTCAACCGCTTATTGTTTTATATATGGGAATTAATGCTAAAAATGGGTTCAGTAAATGTTAGCTGAGTAAAAAACTGTCCTAAGTCACTTTTAGTAAAATTGTATTTTTGAAATATGTAATTCTTTTTTCACACAGTTTTACATAGTCTAACATAAAAAATCAATTAAAATGATTTGTTTTTTCCTGAACTTAACCTTTTCCAGGAAAATAAAATAGTTAAGCTCTGTACTTAAATATCTAATCCAAATCAGCTCTGTACACCCCCCACAATGACAAATTCCACCTAGAAAAGATTGTGGCAAAAATATTGACCATCCATTATTGCTCCTGTTGGTTTTTCACTTTATGTCACAGTTCATCATGTGTGCATCCCCTTGTCATTAATGATGTACAAAACACAGATGGGTGTAATATTTTGACAGATATCTCACTCCACCAATTACATTCAAAGATATTGCAAAACCCCCACGGTAATCCTGGTGGAGCTGCAGAAATTCACAGCTTAGGTGGGAGAACCTGTCAACAGGACATCTATGCTGTTCACAAATCTGGCCTTTAAGGAATAGTGGCAAGAAGAAAGCCAGTGTTAAAAGAAAACATACAATTTCCAACTTGGAGTTTGTCACAAACTATGTGGTGAACACAACTGGAAGAAGGTGCTCTTGTAAAAGGACACCAAAATTTGGACATTAGAAAAGTAACACTCCATATCAGCCTAAATACACCATCCCAACAGTAAAACAACAGCATCAAACATAAGTTTGATACTGTGGGGAGAGGGAAAGTTGGTAAGAGTTTAAGAATGTGGACAGAGTTAAATACAAATAAGTCCAGAAAGAAACCCATTGCAGGCTCCAGGAGAGTTGAAACTGTATAACATACCTTTCTACTATAAGCTTTGTGATTTGAATGAAGCTTTACTGCTGTTATGGAGTTTTTTTTATCCCTTTAACTGAATTGCTGAGTATTTTTTCACAAAAAGTATCGAGCACAGACTGCTTTTTCTGAACTGGTCCAGAAGCATGGTAAAACATTGCCAACTAATTTAAACTGGGGATATGCAACATTATTTCTTGGGTTTCTTGAATTTATGTCATTTTTATTATTTTGTTTCTAACTGTCGGGTCATAAACAAATATTTTAACCCTTGGAAGAATTTTTCAGGGAAATTTTCATGCCTTCAAGTCTCAAGAAAAGGCTTTTCAGAACTGTTTTTAGTTTTGTTGTTTAAAAGTTGACCAAGTCAATACTTTTCACAAATCCAATATGAAGAAAACTTTAACATTTATAAGTATCCAAGTTATTAATCTCATCCCATTTGTTTGAATCCAACTACATGGCATGACTGTCCAAATAGGCTCAAATGCTCTCAGAAGCCTGATCAATAAAGAAGCTGAAAATAAGACAAAATAAGAAGTAGGTTATCATTTAAAAATCCTTTAAGCATCACATATTTTCCTCCAATTATTGCAATTTAAAATTGACATTTCTAAAATGCTTTTTTTTCTCTATGACAGAGTTTTCCTATTCCATGATAATCAATGTACTCTATGATAGAGCTTAGTGCTGAATACTTTAGCAGCCTCACATTTATAATGTAGAGAGCTGTGGTTTTACACACTGGGGCTTGTTAAAGCTCCCAATGAGAGGTGATAACACCTTTTGAATTTCACTCTTGGGTCACAGTCCAGGGTCTGATCCATGGTAGTTAATCATTACTGCTGTTCTGAACAAGTCTTTTTTGATTTAGCAAAAATCTGTATCAACAGGGATTCCTCTCTTTTTTTATTATTTGTATTGATGTGTAAAGAAGAGTCTGGACAATTTGTTATCGTTCCATTTCTTGGTGCTGCATTGGTTTGTAGCTGCTGTAACTTTGAAAACAAAGAAATAAAGTAAAAACCTAGATATTGGATTTTTGGGTAAAAATTACTAAAGTAGTTAATTTCCCAATTACTGAGATTTCCCCTCCAGGCCCATCGCTAACCAAAATGTATATAGGAAAAGACAGCAGTTCAGGCATTTACCATCTTGCTTATTTTCCCGTTTAATCATGGAATCATAGCATTATATATAACTGTCAGCTAAATAAACTTTCTCTTCAAGGAGGACTCCTTTAAGATCAAATAGTTTCCATATGTTACTCACGCTTAGCAGGTGCACCAGAATGTGAACTTAAACATGCTTTACAAGGATAAATATTTTATCTGTCAGGTGTTTATCCATGTAACATTCTCTATATGCTAACAATAAGGTCACATTATTGTGTTGTCTTATAGCAATCAGTCACTCTGACAGCCACTATACATCCTAATCTCCTAATCCTCAGAAGAATACTTCACTCATCTCATTCAACAACCTCAGCTCCACTCATTAATCCACTGCAGTATGTAAATATATATGTAAACAGTATATATTTGGTTGCCAGTACTTGACACAAATGTTCCAAATCTTTAAAATCACAACAAATATATTATCAGAAATGAGAACAGACATTAACATATCTATTTCTCTATGGATATTTAAATGGAAGCTGGGCAAGTGAGGTGTTAAAAAGAGCATGTTCATGGAGAATGTTCATTATTTTCCTTATTATTTTTATAGGGACTATTCTCACCCAGTCTTTGTCCACAATCTCATAAGTTCTCAGCACAAAACCTTGCAGCTTCAAAATAAATTCTTGTGGCCAATAAAGTCTCACTGGTTTTGGTTCAAAAATTAAATTCACAAAAGTATATTATTCACTTTTAAGAGACTCTTCTGGAGGCACGCTACTTTTGCCACAAACTATTGAGGGACCAGATCACCACCAACTGAACACAACCATTTCCTTAACAGTACTGTCAGTTTTAAGAATGTTCTTTAAGCACTTCAGAGGTGAAATCAAATCATTGTTTCTTAAAAAAACGGTCTGTCAAAAAACATGCTTTTTAAAGTCATCCTTCTGAATATTGGATGAATTGGCAGTACAGTGAAAAGGCCTCACCGCATGGGTTGTTGTGAATGAAGTGGTGTTTTTTTCTGAGTGACTTGTGCTCTTGTGTACTCCCACATCATGTCAAGATGTTCTTGGATAAGACATGAATTCCTTGCTAAACTTGTTGTTCTTTGTCTTGTTTTTTTTTTTTTTCCACCTGACTGACGTCATAAGCTGAGGTTGTGCTTTGACGGAAATCCTCTGCTCAGTGTGACTGTGCTACAAATCAAGGTTGCAGCTCTTAAATATTAATGAAATCAGGCTGGAATTCACTGAAGTCTACCGTGAAACTTCAGAGAATGAATTGAGAAAAAGCCTTCAGATGATGCAGATGTGCTATTAAGCTCATTCAGAAGTGACTCAGTTTCCTCCAGTTTCTTACATAATATTAGGCTGAAGCTGAGTCCCCCAGATGTTGTATATTTGAGACACAATGAGATCTGTTATGAAAAAAAGAAAATTAAAGAGTATCATAATAGAGCTGAAGGGATAAGAAATAACGTGTGAAATTGGATGATTCCGTTCAATACTTAAATTAAAATATAGGACACCATGCAACACCTGTGTGTTTGTCTAACATATTTGGACTTATGAACATTTAATATCTATTTCAACAACAATAAAAAAATCTCATTTAAATAAGCAAATAAAAATTGAAAATGTTAATGAAATATAAAAAAGAAATTCAATAAATTACAGCAGCTCCACATGTATTCCCACTTAGAGTAATTGAAATTACACACAATTTTATCACATCAGGTGCACATGATTAAATGGTCTGTATTAAATATTTTGAAGGAAGTTTACTTTGTCTAGACATTTTGTTGATGGTATGCTCCTGACTGTTTAAGTGAGAGTGAAAAGCATGGTGGGACACAATGAGATGTCTCAAAGAAAAGCACTTCTAGAATAGTGTTCTTTGGATAGTTTAGTCTGAATTATTTGCACAACAGAACTGAGGGCTTTTTTGTGTAAACAAAGTACAGCATAGTAGGAAAATAATCTCAAACCAGGTGAGAAGCATAGAGCTTCATATATCATGGTGTGAGCTGTTGGGCTGCTGCAGAACCTGGCCAGTACAATAAACATAGAATCCACCATGAAGTGTATCTCAGGGTGTTTGATGAAAATGTGAGACCATCTGTAAATATACAAATGCAATGGAGATGACAATAGCCCAAAATGTACCAGTATTTTGGTAGCATACATGTATTTTTTTTTTCAATTTAGCTAAACTAATTGTAAGCTTATACAGTTTAGAAAAATAAACACACTTTGTTCCAATGAGTTGCTTGTATATATTCCCAGCCACCAAGGGTTGGATGGGAATATAGAAAGGGAAAGATCTGTGTGGAGTTGAACCCCAGATCTTGATCTAATGGAGATGCCATGGGGAGACTTGAACCAGGCTGTAAACTCAAAAGATCTTTTAAAAATCTCACAGCCTCTGTCAGGTGTGAGACAGAGGCTCACACCTCTCTTTTCTAAGACTAATGGTACAGACTGGTAGATCCCTATAAGAAGCATCTCATTAAGGTAATTTCAACCAACTATATTACACACTACGGAGTGTTATCCTTTTTCCCGGTTAGAAAACACACTTTGTGGTTGATACCTCTCTTTGTAGCAATCCCTCTTCCTAAAGAAGCATGAAGCAACAGTGGACAGTTTATTGCATTGTGTCATTACTTTGGCGCAATACATCACTGTGAGTGTGCAGGTAGTGACAGTTTCTATGTTAAAGACATAAGTTTAAAGCAGGAGTAGCTCCTTTTGTGGCTTCATCTAGGAGAGACACAGCTAAATATATAGAGGCTGATCCAGAAGTAAAATACATGTCATGAAAAGACAGTTATTCACAGCAATTCTCCTTCACTTTCTTTGTCTAAGAGACAAACACAACAAGTAAAGTTCAGTAGAAAAAACAATGGTCATAATTTTTGTCCTTAAGACTGTCTGCAGGTTATCTGCAGGTTCAGATAATAATCACTGACTTCCAGTTTAAGTGAAAATGAAAGTCAGTGATTCTTTTTTTTTTCTGAACACAGAGCTCATTTCTGCTCCAGCTTAGATGTGCAAGCGATTTTTTTTCTTCTGTTTTAACAAGAATTATTCTGTAAACTGCAGTTATTTTACCATTTTTTTCCCCATCAATTTGAATGTGTTTGACAAAAATCACATGAAAAGAGCTGACATCACACTGAGCTGCAAAAAGAGCAAATGGAGTTTAATCATAAGTTGTCAAATACGAACTCCCTTAGAAAGAAATAAAAATGATCTTTTCTGTCATCCCTCATTCAGGCTCCTCTCTCACCAATGGGAAGATGCATCTGCACAGCTCAGTAAAGAGGAAGTTGGCGGAGGAGAAAGGCTACGTGTTTGACAAGCGGCTCAGGTATAACGTGCGACAGAACGAGAGCAACTGTCGATTCAGAGACATTGTGGTCAGGAAGGAGGAGGGCTTTACGCATGTCCTGCTCTCCAGCCAAACCACAGACAACAATGCTCTAACACCAGAGGTGAGAGGAAAACCTGCCAACAATTTCTTCCTTTTCATTTGTCTTGTCCCTCTTGGGGGTATTGTTCAGTGCTGTATTGGTAAATAAAGTTCAAGGCAACTTTTAAATGCCTCACATTTAGTATTGGGTTGCATTTAGGAATACTCGCTGTTCTGTGATGTAAGCTTATTTCTACAGCACCATCCCTACATAAGGTCATTCAAGGATATTGAAACAGAGAATTGCAGTAAAAATAAGAAATGTGTAGTAAAGCTAATCAGTTCCATATATTACAAGACGGATTTCTATCTGTTGAATTTTTTTCCACATTTCGCCAGATTGCATCCATAAACATCAGTGTGTTTCATTGAAAATGTACTGGGTAGGCCTACACAAACTAGTGTATTTCTGTGAAACAGCAGAAGACTACCGCTTTTCCAGGTAAAAACCTAAAAAGTGTGGTGCAGTTGAATTCATCCCTCTTTGCTCCGATAGCCCTCCCTAAATAAAACCTAGTCCAATCAATCACATCCTTGAACAGACACCACCTGTGTGTAGTTAGTATGAATTCAGTTGTTCTCTCCAGACCTCAGATCTTTGCCAGAGAATATTCATGAACAAAAACATAGAGAATACCAAAGAACACACCAGACAAGTCAGGAATAAAGTTGGAAAGACATTTAAACTGTGAAAATCCTTAAGACGTGACCACCTACATGAAATGAGGCGAGAGCAATAATCAAGAAGATCACAGTGACTTTCAAGTAGATGCAGAGATCCACAGCTGAGGTGGGAGCATCTGTAAATCTAAAGGATTCAAGTTATTTTTGCAAGGCACCATAACCACTCCAACTGAGCTTTTTATGTGCCAGATCGAGGAGCAGCAGTTTAGTTTGACATCTGCCCAGTGTGATGGTGTCAGCTGCATAAAGCTGCCATTAGCGTACTTCTGGAAAAAAAATGTCTTCTGCCTCCTGCCAAAGCCAGCTTTGAAAAGTTTACTATGAGGGCTACAGGCCATTTAATCCAGAGTTCAGCCATCTGTTTTCACAGAGGCAAGATGATACTTGAACAAGTGAAAAGATTATGCTGGTGATTCAAAGAGGAAAGAAGCTTGTAATAGCCTTTTGAGAGAAGTGCAGACCCTAAAGAAGATTTCCAGTGTTTCAACTGATCTTTCTGTAGCACCATCAATGCTGCACAACATTCAAGTATTTCCAAGAGGACCACTCTGATTACAAAGATATATATTTTGCAGGAGCATCATTAAAAGCAACAAATATTTTTTGGCAAAGACTGAATGCATTGCACCCACTGGTAGCGGGGTCTCCCTATTTTTAGAAGCATTTCTGATTAGGTCTGGTGTACCAGCTGTGTTCTCTCTACAGGCATAAAAGATGCAAAATCTGCACCAAGCTGCGTTTGCTGGTATTTCCATAGTCTCCTCGATCACCTGCTGACGCTATGTCAGTTAAACTCCCCTCATAAAATCAACATGGAGCGACAATTGGAACAGTACAACCTGCCTCCAGAGGTTTCTCCCTGCCTTTATCTGGTGTCAAATAAAGAAATTACTCTCAGCGCAACTTCCGTGTTCAGAAGTTGTGCTGAGAATAAATTCTCTCAATGAAACAGCATTCATTTCTACAAACTGAATTGTCAGTGGCGGTGAAGGTAAAAAAAAAAAAAAAAAATGAATGAGGGGCAATTCAGGTTGTCAGGTAATGGCTTTCTTCACAGCTGCTTCATGCGTTGTAAACTGGCTGCCTGCAGGATTCCACCAATATGAGCTTGGATGCTTATTTCCACAATCAGTCAGCAACAAACTGCTACATTTTCTGTGGATTGATTTAGTTACTTGTTTTCTAGCTACATGCCAGCAACTCTTAAGTTGTTGTGGGTTTTTGATTTTGGGAAATGTTTACGGCAAAAGTTTACACATACAAGTTTGTCTATTTTGAGCCTTTATCTCTTTCTTTTCATTTTCAGCATTGCTTTAATATGTGTTTCTAGAGCTCAGGGTTGGGCAGAGATGATGAGCTGGATCGCAGTCATCCACCTCAGCCTGATAACTCTGAGCAAACAGGTTTTTCTGCTGCTCACATGTTACTCTGAGCCTTCACACAGGACTGTTCTCGCTTTGATGCAGCGTTGTGGGCAAGGCAGCCTGTACCTCACAGGCACTCAAGTGGCCTAAGTGAGGCTGTGTTTATGTGTGTGTGTACTTTCATGTGTAACAGTAAGCCCATAAGATGTGGGCTTATCAAACAGCTCTGATACGTCCTTTTGTGCCTCTCGTTCTTTGAAGCTGCAGAGACAAGGCAATCCCTGGATGTGCTTGCTGAATGGGTTCACTTTAGAAAATCTGGAAATTTATCCCGGTACATTTTTCCAAGGAGGAAAATCTTTCTGAGGCCTTAAGTAGAGTACTTTTTCCTGTTACAGAAGCTAATACGTCATAGCATTCCTATTTTTTGTGCTGCTGTAGAAATCATTGGTTTTAAAATAATTTCTGGTAAGGTTTTAAGGTGGTTTGACTATTACTTGCAGGATAGATACAGTATGTTCCTGTGTTTGTTGGCAAGTCTGTCATCCTCAATCAAAATTATCTTTGGAGTACATCAGGGATCCACTCTTAAAATCCTCCTGTTTTCTTTGAACATGTTGTCATGGCGGATGTCATCTGTAAACATAGCATTAATTTTCCCTCTTATGCATCTGCACATCTATTTATTCCCTTCTAAACTCAATTTTACATACAAGCTACAAGATATCAAATGCTGGATGCTGAATTTACCAATCGCTCCTATTGACCTGACACATCTGACCTTCTTAGCTGTAAAGTTGGACCTATCCTTTTAATTTTTTTTTCAATATTCACTTTATCTTAAGTAAGCATGTCAGTTTAGTTTTTTTTTAAATTATTATTTTAATGCAGCTTTTGAGTCTCAGGAAGGTCAGTTCAAGTTAATCAAAAATATACTGTATCTTGAGATAGTGATTCATGCAAAATTAGACTGTTGTGACTCATCATATCTTTATCTGAGCCAAGAAAGCTTACAATCACTACAGATAGTTCAAAAGGCAGCAGTCAGACTTCTTTCCAAAACTTAAAAAAGAGACCACATTACTAGAAGACCATCAGTAACTACTCTGGGCCTCCTTTGAAGTGTATCTAAAATCTCCAAACCTGTTTCCCACCTGGCTGAAAGGTCAGCTCCTCTGCCAAAACTCTCCAGGCCACACCACACATTCAGCTGAGATTGAGGTTTTTCGGTCAGGGAATTGATTTTCTTGAGTCTCCGACATGCAAACTCATGTTTATCTTCAAAATGTCTTTTAAAAACATAGTTTATATGCAGGTATCCCATGCCTCATATAAGCTATGTTTTACATGTGTTCTAAGAATTTTTGTTTTTCCGAGATTTTATTTTGATTGCAAGTTTAATTTGAGTATTTAATGATGTTTTATTAGTTGGTGGTATTTTTTATCATATTTCTGCTTTTACTTGCTTGTCCTCTTAATTATTTTAAATCTTGTGTAGCACTTTGCGACTTCTGTTTGGAAAGGTGCAAAATGAGTACTTTATTAGTAGTAATTGTAGTAGTAGTTAGTTTCAAGTAGTGTTTTTTTGTAAACTAATATTTTGAGACATCTTTTTAAGATAACCTCAAAGCAATAGATCTGGTAATCTCTTCTACACCGTATGCACCACTTTTACAATATATTTTGTAAGCCAGTTCACCTGTGTCTATTCAATAAAACATACCCTGTCCGTGGCCACACACACAGAGAAAAACTCTCTCTCTGCTGCAGCACCATTAGGGGTAAATGCTTGGTTAGAGTCTTTTATGAAAGTCCTTCAGGCAGTGGAAGTATTTTCAATCTTTGATATTTCATCTATTCACTTTGAAAAGCTCTTCAGTTGCTTTGGCAGTGGTTGCTGGCAATTTGGCTGTGGGCTGCATTCCCCATTGCCATCTTAAATGCTCACCAAGGAGGTGGGGGGAGATTCTGAAACCTAATAGATACTTCCTGGTTATTATTATTACTTGGTTTTGTAAGTGTAGCAATCTTTTCTGAGCTTTTTTTGTTGTTGTTGTTTTGCCCTTCCTAATGTCAGGTCAGAGTCATAAGCATCCACTTATAGTCAGTTATTTCGAAAGTAAAAGAGAGAAAATAAAAGACTTTCCCTTACTGACGGTGATGAAATGCAAAGTCTAAAGCAGCAGAGACTAGATGATTGTTTGGGATATACATACTGTATCCCTCAGTTTTCACTTCCAGGAAAATGTTGTTCATAGTTTCTGAATTGGTGCCATATTTGTTTGTTTCCAAACACCCTCAAGATGTCTCCTGGCTGCACTTGAATGTCACTTCGACAGCCCTCTTCCGTCTTTCACACAGAGCTGATCCAGCATCTGTTCGTCTTCGCTCCATGTTTGTGAGCTGGGTTTTAATTTGTCTCGCTAAAATGCCGTCATTTGTTATGGAACAGAGAAAAGCAGCTGTTTTTCGATCACTCCAGCAGGCATTACATCGATTCAGATTAATTTCCTGTAAACTTGTGTTATTGCTGAACATAAAGCCTCTCCTGTAACCTGAGTTGTTTTACAAACCATCAGTCTACATTTATCAGACTCTCGATGTGTCAATCAAGAGGGACAGGTCTTTACAATGTCTGTAAAAAGGCTTACATCCCTGCAACATAGGGAAAATATAAGCTCAGACTAAGGTCACGATCAATTGGACAGGACAGATTATACGCTTGATGAGACATGGAGTATTAAGTTCAATTTGAGGTTGGATATTTAATATAGGTCAAGGGTGATAATCTGATTAAAACGCATTATCAGAATGACGATTGACTGTAGATGGTAAAGTGGGTGGGGCGGCAGTTTCTAGGGAACCAGAAACTGCCGCCCCACCCAGAGCCCACTCTGGTCTTCATTGCATGAGACAAAGACCAAAACATGCAAGTTGATACAAGTACCTCTATTCTCATTTTAAATCATTTCTGGTGCTTCATTTTAGCGTTTTTGAACTGCAAATTTGAGGTATAAAAATCAGTAGTTTTTTTTTTTAAACAATGTGAATATGTGTTCATGTTAAGTAGGGAGGTAGTTTGCTTAAGCTACAGTACAAAACGAATGAGTTGTGATGTTGATATGGTAAAGTCGGCAGCTGTTAGCAGCGAGGCTGTCAAACAAATGAGATGCTGAACAACTTGGCATGTAAATATTTTACTCAGACTCTATCCTGGGAGAATATTCAGAGTGAAAAGTAAAGTCTTTTTCAGTCTGAGATTTTTTTTTAAGAAACAAATGCAAAAAAATCACTCAACTGTTGAGATGAAGAGAAGTATGGTTCAACTGTAAATGAAAGGTATACTTGAAGATCCCAGCAGAAACTGCATTCAGATTCTAATATGCTGGCCTGAACTCTTATCACATCCCAGATCACATAAACGTCTACACAGTGTCTTACAAAATTATTCAGACCCCTTGAACTTTGTCAACTTACGACCACAAACAAATACATGTTAACACAGCACCTTTTGAAGTTTACATTTAAAAAAATAAAGAGTTGTGCTTAGTCTCCACCTTTCTTTCAGTTACAGTTTTCAGCATTTTGGTTTATGTCTCTTAAGCTTTGCACATCCAGAGATATTATTTCCAGTTCCTCTTTGCAGAGTAGCTCAAACTTAGTCAGATTGGATGAAGATCATTGATACACATCAATTTTAAAGTCACTACAGATTTGCAATTGGATTTGACTAAGCCATTCACCTAATACATCAATGTTTTGTGGATTTTTATGTAAAGGCGTCAGAGTAACTGGGGCTGAAATCAAATGCACACTTTTCAGTACAAAAATTTAAACCATGTAAAATAATCATTTCACTTCCAAATGATGTGCCACATCATTTTGGTTTATCAGATTAAATGCTTATGAATTGCACTCGAGTTTGTTGTTGGGTGACATAATGGAAAAAGTTCTGTTTGTGTCAATGCTTTTGAAAGGCACTTTCAAGTTGCCCACTGATTTAAGTCAAGCAATGCATTACTTTATCTTTATGTTGCTACAGAGAGCTGACTTGTCATGAAGACTAAGATGAAGTAATGTAAACTGGTGAGAAATATTTTCCTACTTGCAGCAGAGCTGTGGAACATCAGCAGGTCGACTGTCGTAGCTTTTATTGGACCTGAGGCAAATCCTTAGCTTCGGTGTCTGCTCTCTGGCTGCATGTAGATGGACCATTTCCAGGACTAGACAACTTTGTCCTGACAGGCTTTTGGGAGTCCTTTGTCAAAAGGACAAAGGACTTTTGTCCTTTTGACACAATTTTGTGTTCCAATTTAAGATTATCTTTTCTTTTTTCCATTTCTTATATTTTCTAAGAGGAGCAAATCTTGTAAGATCTTCTGACTCACATCTGATTTGAAGTTATTATTTATGACTGAGGAATAATTAATTCACTTCATGTTCACACCAAACATTTCCTGCCCTTTAAATTGAATTCTAATACACTTTTGTCCTCATTTAAATAAGCCAAAACACGATGGGTCAGCCTGCTATCAGCTTGTGAAGTCTGCCGATATTGTAAACATTTCTCACTTATCTGTTTGCTTACACCTCTACAAAAGTTGCTGCCGCTTCATGTTGCTCACTACTTGAACAAATCATACTCCTGCCTGACAAAATTTGACATCTTTCCATCTGTTTCTACAGATCATGAAGGAAGTGTGTCGAGCTTTGGGGAATGCTGCTGCTGATGACAGTAAGCTGTTACTCCTCAGCTCTGTGGGGACAGTTTTCTGCAGTGGCCTGGAGCCCTCCTACCTCATAGGGCGTTTGTCCACCGACCGCAGAAAAGAGAGCAGCCGAATCGCCGAAGCTGTACGGTAAGACAGAACCTCAATCTTTCAGGATATGCACTAGTTGTGGGCAGAATCTACACTCATCTCTCTGATACCCCTTCAGGGACTTTGTGTTGGCGTTTATCCACTTCAAGAAGCCGATTGTTGTGGCAATAAACGGGCCCGCTTTGGGTTTGGGGGCATCCATCCTGCCTTTGTGTGACGTAGTGTGGGCTAGTGAGAGAGCGTGGTTCCAAACACCATGTGCAGCCCTCCACCTCACCCCCTCTGGATGCTCCTCTTACACCTTTCCTCAGATTCTAGGTGTAGCTTTGGTGGGTCTTTGTTTCTATTCGGTCTATTTTTATCTAAACAAACCACATGAATAACTCATTTTGATAAATGTAAGCATTACATGACGCACTGAAAAAAACATCCTCTAACTGCAGGCCAATGAGATGCTTTTCTGTGGAAGGAAACTCACAGCACAAGAAGCATGTAGTCGAGGTCTGGTATCACAGGTTTTCTGGCCAACCACATTTAACCAAGAGGTGATGCTACGCGTTAAGGAAATGGCATCATGCAATGCTTTGGTAAGGCTATAACTAAAAAAACTTGTAAGACTAACCTATTTGTGATACATAACCCTAATTAACATTCTATTGCTTTTCTTTTTGTTCCCAAAGGTTTTAGAAGAGTCTAAATGCTTGGTGAGAAGCATCCTCATCTCAGTGCTAGAAGAAGTGAATGAGAAAGAGTGCCAGATGCTGAAGCAGCTGTGGTGTTCAACCAAAGGACTGGAGGCGCTCTTCAGCTACGTGCACAATAAGAACAGTGAAAAGTAACCATGCGGAGTCTGAAGGACGAATCCGGTTGATGTGGGTCTGAGGCTGCCTCAGCAGGGATGATCGAGAAGAGGATGCTGGGATTTTCCAACTCTACTGAAGGTCTTTGATTCACTCCGTCAGAGAAGAGTTTCTGGACTTTTGTCTACTTGTCTCTAAAAACAAAATAAATCCCATCATCATCATCATCATCTTTTATACTAGGGCTTCTTTTTGGACCCTCTGTGTAATAACGTCCACGTTCTTTATGTAGCAGTTTGGGCCGGGTGTACATCACTTAGAAGCAGAGGGACTGTCGCAGAGTAATCTCACTGCAGATGATAAATAAATCATATATGTTATTAATATATTCATATATTTATTTCAGATGTATAACTTAGCTGCTTTCTGTATTTGAGCTGCATTTTTGGGGTTTTTATTTTGCTCACTTATGTCTTGAGTTGAAGGGTAAACCAAAGTCTGGTTAAGCAGTCTGTTTGGTTTTTGACATGCACTTGGACATTCACTCCCATGTATGAAATCTAAAAAAAACCCTATCGCTGCTAGTAAATCAGTCCGAGGGATTGTTCAAGAGTAGAGGTCAAGAAGTACCACAATTTAATAAAAATCATTAAAAGATGACTAGATGAACTAAATGTGGACGTGTATAAGTACCAGCAAATAGACCACAATGATTGATACCTCTCAGAAATGTCGAGTTAAAGTTATTTTCATTCAATCAGGCAAATGGAAGCATGCATTTATTTATTTTTCTAACAAAAAATGGCACAGTCCAGTTTTACTTAGACCATTGTCAAACAACAAAATATTATTTGGTATTGCAGCAATTAAATTCTTTTTTTTTTTAACTGCTGACCAGCTTTTTTTTTATGTTTTCACTGGTATTTTAACAAATTTTTCTTGTGATGAGCTGCAAGTCTGAAGTTGGAAAGCCTCCATCCCGTCTGTGCCCTTCTCCTTAGCGCCCTCCACAGACTTTCTCAAAGATTACTTCCAATCAGAAGAAACTTGGTAAAATTAAAACATTACTTGAAATTTAATTCTGCCTCAGGTATAAATGAGTTTAGTTGTGCAAAGTAATCTTTAGTCAACATGTCCTCTTTCTTCTTTTCAGATTGTATAATCATGAGATATACTAATTATAATTGTTTGAAATGACATTTACCAAATTTTTGTGAATCTGAAAAAGTAACGATAAATAACACTAATTTGTCCAATTCCCTTATAGCTGCACTTACCGCATCACACTCCAATAAATTATTTGTGGTGTTGGAATTATCAGTTAATCTAAATAGTGCGGGTTATTGGGGACATTTAATAACTAAAGTATTTTTTTAGGATGAATAAAAGTAAAATAATAATTTTTAAAAAAGCTTTGTCTTAGGATGTCAGTAAAAATGTCAAAATTCAACATTTGTCACTTGAGCCAGCCTGGTCCTGATCTGCATGTAACAATGGAGGATTTCATTGAATCTGATATTTTGCTAAATGTATTATATTAAGGGATCTATTTTGCTTCACCAAAGTGTATATGTATGTAGGTCTGTGTAAGTCGTTTAGTAAGAGATGTCAATAATTTTACAGTGAAGAGGTATTTGCATGTAATATATTGTATTGTACGTACTTCAGGGTATGTTTTTGTAGCATTGTAATTATTTTTGTATTTATTTTAGATAATAATTAAGGTGGTGAAGTGTCATGTGGCTTCCCTTTGCTTTCAGTAGCACTGCGGCACTTTTCATCCGTCTTAGCCTAACTTATATGCCCCAGAGGTTACCCTTGGATAAATTCAGAGTAAAAACTGATTTTAAAAAGTTTTTGTGTTGATTACTTTTATTGTAATTGATCAGATGAAAGTCAATTTCTCATCTTTTGTGTTTTGCTGAGACCTATGGATGAGAACAGCTTGAGAAAATGAGGTTTGTTGGATTTTAAACATAAAACTGTATTTAATGACATAAAACTGGTTTGATTTTTTGGTTATTCATTGAAGGGAATTATGCAAGATTTCATAAAGATGTTTGTTTTTTTACCAAATGGCAAAAGCTAAATTTAAATTTTTAATTAAAGCGAGGAACATCACAGAACAAGGAAATTTTCCCAGAATTTGTTTTAACAAGTAATTCCTGGGAGTTTGTAATCACTATGTATGACTGTAAATATAAGATGACAGAATATGATAAGTTGATTGCTCTGAGATTAAGTAAGCAGGACCCTCATGCTGTGACTACTGTGTCAGTGAATGCAAATCACTACATTCTGGTGACTCTAAAATGAGGTTTTATCTATTTATTTCTTTATTTATTTTGTTTTATAAATGTATCCAAACTTGTCCATTTAGACACATTTTTAACAGGGCTTCAGATCTAAATGTTCATGTTTAAACTGCTTGATAATTGAAGACAATCGTTTGTTACTTTTGCCCCATTGCTGATCATAAATGACCATATTCCCACCAAGTGTCTGAGTTGTTTTTGTTTCCTTTTTTTAATAATGTGTGCTTGGGTGTGTTTCATTCATAGTTCATTTCTTTGTCTAAAAGCACACTTTGCAGGCTATTTCATAAATGTTGGTGCTAAAATGCAGAATCAGTATATTTACAGCTCCAGGCAGCAGTTTTTGTTGCATGATGTTTTGCATTTTTATTGGTACATTACTGCCATCTTCTGCTGTGGATAGTGAGTTAAACAAAATTCAACCCATTCTTCTTTCTTTTGTTCACAGGTTTCTTTTAGCTTTTCTACTATTTATTGTAGTTTGTTGGAATGCTTCACATGAACCTGTGTGTCATTTTGTGACAGCTTTTAGTATTTTAGTTCCACGGGTCAACCTGGAGGTACAATCTTTCCAGGAGAGCAGTGCCAGCCCCGAGGCCCTTTCTCCCTGAGGGACCAATCAGAAGCACCACTTTGGCTGATGTCGTGAAGGTTTCCAAACCAGATGCCTAAAATACCTACCCCGCCTTTTATGAAGTCTTGTCCTTGCAGTCAATCTCCATATTTCATGAGTAGATGAAATATGGAGATATGATTGTTTTTGGCCATATCTCTCTTGTACCTGTACAAGCCTGTACAGCACGGTGTCCAAAATGTGGTCTGTGGGTCATTTAGTGAAACAAATGCGTCCCTTGCAGCACAATTCGTTCATGTACGTTTAAAACAAAAATCTTTAATGCTTAGATTTTCACTAATAAAATCTCAAAATTGGAAGTTTTGGGTAATTTACAAAATGTTTCTCTCTTATTGCCAGGGTCATTTTTAATCTTCTAACAAATATGACTACAAATGTATTTTTACTCAAAAAGCAGATTTGGATCATTAATGAAACTTGGCTAAGTACTTTAAGCATTTTCAAATAAATGTTTAGTTTTTTTTTTGTCAAATAAATCTGACACGTGCTTTAGATGGAAAAGTCAAGAGAAAAAAAGAATGGACACAACATATCTATTGCACATGTTCCTCCAATGTATCATTCTCTCTATTTTACAATCATTTATTCACAAAACTGCAAAACATTTTAACTCCCCTCCAAAAGTCAACCTGCTCTTTACTCACTGCAGATCATACCCGACTTGAATAATCCAGAGATCTGAAGCTATGAGCTCAAAGGCTTTTCCAAGAGGCTTTGTTCAAGGTAAGAGGACCGAACAAGGATAATTGGACTATACTTATGATGGATCCTATAAAGGGAACCAGTTACTTAACCTTGCAGGTAGGTCTTGAATAAAATCCTGTAGGTTCTTCCTAGGCATAGTCCAAGCAAGCCGTGTGGGAATCCCTCCCTTAGTGGGGAGTGAATGTTTTTAGCTTGATGTCATTTGGTCTGTTGTCTCATCCCTAACTGCCAAATTGAAAGTGGTGTAACCTTTAATTTGTTTGGATTTAGAAAATTCTATTGTTCTCATCTCAGTCACACATTTTTAACATAATATGGGGTTTGATTTTCTGTGAAATGACAAATAAATACACTACATAATATTATTCATACTTATTTTATCAAGTTTAGTCAATATCAGACCTGACATTTATCAGTGCCACCCTTAACACAAAGTGTTTTTAAAATCCCAACCTGCCTTAACATGTATCCTCTGATCTCTGTAAAATGAAACTTGATTTCCTTCAGGCCTCTTATTCCTTCGTTTTAGTGTTTTCGTCTTCATCATAGGATGTTTCCCAGTTGTGGGAGGAAGAGGTGATAATGTTAAAACCATTACCTGTAAAAATGTTTTTTTATTTCTTAAATCTTGCTGCCTCAAACGTAATCAGCTAAATATATTTCACAGACTCAACAAAATGTAAACAGTAGTGTAAAAAGATTGGGAATATATTTTATAAAAGGGTTGCCATGTGTTTTAAAATGCCTACAAAATGTTTGTTAATTACATGGATGCAAAAACCTAATGTGTCAATGATCTAAAGAGCTGCAAGAATCAAGTAAGTTTTGCTAAAAGCATCTCAATTGAAATTTTCAGACATTTTTATACCAGGCTGTAAAGGGTTAATCTTACTCATATGGGAGAACACAGCACAACACTGTTTCTCCACTAAAATATATTACACAGCTGGAACCATGTAATATAAATATATATATATCAATGGCCCTCTCCTTGGGCTGCCACCTTATCGTGATGGAGGGGTTTGAGTGCCCCAATGATCCTAGGGGCTATGCTGTCTGGGGCTTCATGCCCCTGGTAGGGTCACCCAAGGCAGACAGGTCCTAGGTGAGGGACCAGACAAAGCGCAGCCCGAAGACCCCAATGAGGAGAAAAAACATTGGACTTGGCGTTCCCTCTCCCGGACGCTGGTCACCGGGGCCCCACTCTGGAGCCAGGCCTGGAGGGGGGGCACGATGGCGAGCGCCTGGTGGCCGGGTTTTTACCCATGGAGCCCGGCCAGGCTCAGCCCGAAGAGGAAACATGGGTCCCCCCTCCCATGGGCCCACCACCCGTGAGAGGGGCCAAAGGGGTCGGGTGCATTGTGTGATGGGTGGCGGCAGAGGGAGGGGACCCTGGCGGTCCGATCCTCGGTTACAGAAGCTGGCTCTTGGGACGTGGAATGTCACCTCTCTGGTGGGGAAGGAGCCGGAGCTAGTGTGTGAGGTCGAGAGGTTCCGGCTAGAAATAGTCGGTCTCACCTCGACGCATGGCTCTAGTTCTGGAACCAGCCTCCTTGAGAGGGGCTGGACATACTTCCACTCTGGAGTTGCCCAAGGTGAGAGGCGTCGGGCAGGAGTGGGCATACTTGTTGCTCCCCATCTTGGCGCCTGTACGTTTTGGTGGATTTGGTGGCCTTAGGATCTCATCTCTGCTTTTTGCAGACGATGTGGTCCTACTGGCTTCATCAGGTCATGATCTGCAGCTCTCGCTGGAGCGGTTCGCAGCCGAGTGTGAAGCGGCCGGGATGGGGATCAGTGCCTCCAAATCCGAGGCCATGGTCTTGAGCCGGAAAAGGGTAGAGTGCCTTCTCCGGGTCAGGGGGGGGGGGTGTCCTGCCCCAAGTGGAGGAGTTCAAGTATCTCGGGATCTTGTTCACGAATGGGGGAAGAAGGGAGCGGGAGATCGACAGGCGGATTGGTGCAGCGTCTGCCGTCAAGCGGGCGCTGTACCGGTCCATCGTGGTGAAGAGAGAGCTGAGCCAAAAAGCGAAGCTCTCGATTTACCGGTCAATCTACGTTCCCACCCTCATCTATGGTCATGAGCTTTGGGTCATGACCGAAAGAACGAGATCGTGGATACAAGCGGCCGAAATGGGTTTTCTCCGTAGGGTGACTGGGCTCTCACTAAGAGATAGGGTGAGAAGCTCAGTCATCCGGGAGGGACTCAGAGTAGAGCCGCTGCTCCTTCACATCGAGAGGAGCCAGTTGAGGTGGCTCGGGCATCTAGTCAGGATGCCTCCTGGACGCCTCCCTGGTGAGGTGTTCCGGGCACGTCCCACCGGGAGGAGGCCCAGGGGAAGACCCAGGACACGCTGGAGGGATTATGTCTCTCGGCTGGCCTGGGAACGCCTTGGGATTCCCCCGGAAGAGCTAGAAGAAGTGGCCGGGGAGAGGGAAGTCTGGGCCTCCCTTCTGAAGCTGCTACCCCCGCGACCCGACCCCGGATAAGCGGAAGAAGATGGATGGATGGATGGATATATCAATGGCTGGGACAAATGTGGTATTTACTGAATTATTTAATGCAAATTTGAGTTTTGAGATGGAGAATTTGACTTTTTATTTAAAACCAAAAAATCTGGAAACAACATAAATTCCCATTCAACAAACTTTCACAACAATAAACATCTTTGTCAGCGGGTGCAGAGAGATTCCTGAGCGGTGTAGTCTACAAGTACAACGACTGAAACCATCACGTTAAAATAAAGTAAAAAGAAAAAATAGGAATTCTAAGATCAATTAAACATTAAAGAAGAGAGAGAAAGACAATATTTATCTGAAATGCTAGACTTTTATTCTCCAACTGACCTGCATGTTTTAGCATCTGCTCTTAGAGCAGATTCCAATATTTACTCTGTAATTACAGAGGTAGAAGCTTTGCACCAACCAAACCAATGGCATAATGACATAGTTTTGCAGCAGATGATGATGCGAGGAGCTGTAAATGATATTATAAATCACACTTCAAATTTAGAAAGAAACATAACCACCTGTGTTCCTCTGCGTTGACAGAAAACCAGTCATGGGAGCCTTGCATACTGTCTCCTGTTCACTTTTATGTCCCAATATTTGTGGATGTATTAAAACTGCTTGGGTCCTTCCTTTATCCTCTTCCTCATTTCTTCTGCGTGCTTCTTGCTGCGCTCTCGTTTTTCCAATCGCTATGAGATGAAAGGAAACATAGACACATGAGAAAATTATTAGCAAAATAAATTATATACCGGTTCATAATTAACTAAAAACAAACTGACACACCTCTTTCTTCAGACAGTGACGCATGGCACGGTCCACGTCATTACATGTGCCAAAGAATTTCATGACATTGTGCTGACGGAGACAGGAAGAGATTACATGGTTTAGTTCAGAAAAGGGTGGTGAGAAAACAAGGCAGAGAGCGGCTTACCTCTTTGTGGCACTGTCTCAGGAGGCTTATGAGTTCATTGCACTCGTCTGTGTGCAGGTGAGGTGAAAGGTCAGGGTGCATTCTGAGTTAAGGAACCACTGCAACAACGCTGAAAACAACAAACAAAGGTGGCGCTAAGAATAAAACCACACATCTGAAAAGCACCACAAAACCTTCCTAGTTAATACTCTGGAGAAGCATGGATGGTTCTCCTCACTGTTTCCAGAATTACATTAACCACAGTACTGCTAGACGTCTTCTAAAGGATACTAATGCCTCCCCATCCCTCTCCTTCTTGATTTGTCATTGTGACGACCGACTTCCCTGTGGACACTTACCTGAAGAAACATAAGACATGAACATACAACACTGCATACAGCAAGTCATCAAACAAAAGTGAAATGGGAGACATCACCTCATCCTAGTCAAAATAAACACACACATTAAGCGTGAGTTTCCTCCGTTTCACATTTAGCATGCTCGGATGTGACCCTGCTGATAACCAGACCTTCTAGTAACCCTCAACGTTATTTATTGCAACTCTCTTGTCAGTTCAGCTGCTACCCACATCATATTCCATCACCAACAAGTAACAGTGCCGTGATCAGGCAACTCGTACAAAGAAATCAGTATTTGCTGAGCTCCCAGTGAAATAAGGCTCAGCAGCAAAGTGCACCCACACCTCCAAATTGAGCATGGTTGCTGCAAAAATGAATAAAGTTGAAGAGAGGGGTTTGGGGGGACTTTGCAATGAATAATAAGAAGGCAGCAGCAAATTTCTTATCATCATATTAAAATTACTTTTTTTCTAAAATTACAATTAGCCAGACAGAATAAGATGATCATGGAAGTGTTCGGAGACTGCTGAGTGGGTTTATTTTGGTGTGAAAGAGGACTGAATATGAAGCTGAATGTCCATCACACATGCATGAGAAAAATGACAGTCACTATGAAGAGGCAGTTTAGGTGTGTTGATGGGTGTCAAGATTAATCAAAATAGAAATATCTGACAAACATATTTTACGATAAAGTGACATTAAATGGTGGATATCGTAGATCTAATTACAAATATTACTAAAAATGTTTGACTTTAATTGTTGCTTATACAAACACATTATTAGTTGTATATTTGTCCAGAGGAATAGATGGTTTTGATCTTTTCACTTCTATTCTGACTAGCAACGCAGTTATTAGGCCATTTGAGATTATAATATATCCTAGAACATACCGATGAAACATTTTGTCCATCTACATTCATCGTAGAGATTTATAGTATTAAGGAACCGGAAGAAAAGCCAAGGGTCTCTAGAATGCTGTAAATCTTCTAAGCTATTTGAAGACACTGAGCCCTGTCGGCTGAATAAAACTTACCAGACGTAAAGCTGTATCATCTGAGAACTTTCCCAGCACACCTCGATCTATTGTCGGGTTAACTAACAGGCCTTAGCTAAAGCAACACACATATTTACATTCACTAAACAACAGATTAACACTCCAAAAACAACAACTCTGCAACACGATGTAATACCTGGTCACGTTTAAGTGTCTATTCTCAACGTTAGAGCAAAAACAAGTACAATCTCCTTGAAAAACGTGGAGCTGTAGGACATTGGAGATTCTCACAACGACTCCATAACTTATGGCACAAACACTGTGGGACAGAGCGAACAACGAATCATCGTCCGAGTTTATTTAATTTTGACCAATCGTGTGCGTTTTATGAAGAAAAGGCGGGACTTGTTGTTTCAAAGGTTTGGAGGAAATGCAAGAGAACTATCTACTACTTGTATCCGAGTTTGCATTTCTTACGTTACATGTTTAGATAAAAAGCAATATTTAATTTTGCTGTGGCATTTGAGATTGTTTATTTTTATTTTTCAAACTTTATTAGAAAGTCAAACATTACAAAATGAGGTAAACAAAGGAGAAATGAACGTAGTCAACAATGAACACTAGGCAAAGGCCAAGCCTTTTAATCATATCATATTAAACAAGAAGCGTAAATTTATTGTTTATAGAAGTTTTTACATTATGGAAATGTTGCGTGGTCTCATTTCATTCATAAATCAACAAAAAATATTTGTATTGAATTACAAAATATTAATTTATCAATATGATTTTAGACAATTAAATATGTAAATTAATCAAAATAGGTCTGCCTATTTGCAATAAAAAAATATATTGTTTTTTGGGGTGTTTTTTTCAAAAAAAGGCTTTTCATTCATACTGAATAGTATCATCGGAAACGGGGCTGTTAAAAGCAATACTCCTCCAACTCACCAGAGGGCGCTACAGCACACATAGAACGCGTGTTGTTAGTTTCTGATTGGTCGATTCATCTTGTCTGTGGCAGAGGCGGTTTGTTCGGAACGTCTCAGTAGCTCACAGTTGCTAACACGTCTGTTAAACAGTACAAATACAGTTTTATAGTACGCAGATTGGGTTTTATTTGTTGCCTAAGGAAATATGGATAATTCGGCGAAACACTTACTGCAGCGACTGGTGCGACGGATCCCTGCTTCGATGCTAAAATCCACGCTGGACAAGTGGGAGCGTCTGACCGCAGAAAAGCGAAAATCTTTAGATTTCACTCAGTCAAAATGGATCATAACCCAAGAACTAGTCGCCCTTTGTGAGGTATATTGAAGCTAATTTCTCTTGAGTAAGATGTATGTATATTCCTTTCTGTTTTAAACGCACTGTGGTGCGATTAAGCAACAGCAATTGTATGTAAATGTGATATTGGTTCAAATGAACAATAGATGTTATTGTTGTTAATTGTTTATTTTTCTTAACAGAAAAGTGAACTGACTGTAAAACACATCACAGAACTTGAGATGATATGTAAGTACAGTTCTTAAACTGTGGTTTTAACTTTGCGATACTTTTTCATGTATTATCTTGCAGAAACCTTTGTAAAAAAAAATGCATGCAGATTTTATCAATAAAAGAAAAATAAGACATATTTTTTTCTTTTCAGACACATCTGCTTCTTCTCCCTTTATGAAAATAATATTTAGATGGTGCGCAGTGTTCAAAGGGAATTATTATTTATTCTTAAAGCCATTCATACAAGCCTATTGTAAAATTGTACCGATGTTTGAAGGAAGATGGAGAGACTATGTGTCTTTTTAAAGGTGGTTTTCCTGGATACAAACTTACTTGGTTCACCTGAATGGGGAAAAAAAACTCACTTTAGTTATAATGGGAGACTTTTTGCCCATTAAAGCTAATTTTAGATTAGACAAATGATGAGCTGTTCAAGATCGGGAAGAGGTTTTTATTTGACAAAAGAAAGTGAAGCAAAACGAAGCCCAAAAATACTGTCATCATAGTCAGCACTTCAGTACCGTTGTGTAGCAACATTATTTACATAAAGTCAAAGAAACATAACGTTTGGCAGTCTGAACACAATCTTATAACTGCAACCATTGCTGTTAGTTATTTAATTAATGGATTACAGTAAAACCTGATATTTAACTTTGGTTTCATTGTTTTAGATATCACTGAGAATCCAAACCAGGGAATGTGGCACACCTTCCAGCTTGTGGAACCTGAGGGTAGGTCAGAACAAGACTATCCACCTTATAACTTTAAAATATTAAAACCTGATAGTTTGTTTTAATTTATATAAAAAGTAGAACTGACATTTCAATTATTAATCTGCTAAAATCTAGGTCGTAATGTGCACCAGTATAAATATAATTTCAATTTCACATATTTCATATTTTTGCTTTTAAAAAAAAGTTTTATGTTTATTCATAGTAAAGAAATATCATTTTGGGTTTATTTTGTAAAATACAGCTCATCTCTTTAATTTAATGATGAGTAGACATTATAGTGTGACCATAAGCTCGGAATTTTACTGCTGAAATAATTGTTCATATTTTTACATCCTTTAAATCAGATTTAACCGCTTTCTGTTTGTTTGTTTTTTGTTGTTTTTTTTTGTTCCCAGATGATGCTCACTCTGTGGAGCTAATGCAGTTTAAAGAACAATTCAAATCCCATCTCAGAGAGCTCCAAAGAAATGTGAGCCTATAAATGCTTTTACAGTTGCATTTGTCTTTAACGTACTGTTTGAAATACCAATGATGTCTTTTGATTTTGATCAAAGGTGTCGGTCAAAATTAAGAAGCACACAGACCAAGCTGTTTGGATCCGAGTTGCCTGGGGAGACGGCTTATCTTCGCCCAACCACCTGAAAGCAACATATGTTGTTCTTTATCTCCAGACCCCTTATGTTTTTGTTAATGCTTTGTCTTCAAAGCATAAACCTCTGCTCTTGCAGGTGAGGTGAAAAACAAAAAAAATTTTGTGTGTATTTTAAGTACTTTCCATCTTCTAAAAGTTATTTTTGCTGCAGGCTTTGACTTTGTCCACCAGACATCAACAAATTAAGGCTGCTAACCTGAGTGGACAGAAACTGACCGCTCTCAGGGACCTGCTGATGAGGCAGTACCAACAAGTAAGCCAGCCTCCTCTGATGAGGTAGCAAAACACTACAGTGGTTTAAGTTTAATATTATTTTTGTGCCAGTTTCTTATTTTTAAGGGTTAAAAGAGTTGTTTTTACCACAAATTTACCACAAATTGTTAGAGAATTATCTGATTTAACTTTTTCTCTTTCTTTAGGTGTTTCCAACAAAGTACCCCAGCCCTCTCGCAGAGAGTGATCAAAGCATTTCAAGTATGTTGAGTGGAATTATCTGATCTTCTCCAGGCAATTTATTTATGTTGGATATCTTGCTTTCTTTAACATTGCAATTTTGTTATTACGTGCTTGGTTGTGTACATTTAGAGCTGCGCGTTGAAAAGGTGCAAGCTGAGGCATCAGCAAACAGACATCGAATGGCGGGAGAAACCTTCGGCGATGGGATGTTACCTGCACTGCAGTCTGCAGTCTTTAAGGTAAAATGCACAATAATTGAATATAGGTCGCGGTTCAACACAGAAATGTAACATTACTCATTCTTGTTTTTATTTGATTTTTTGTTTTCTTTTAGCTGGAAACAAAATTCAAAGACCCCACTAATGAAGCCATGACACAACGGGATGAGCCATTCACATGTAGTGTTAAATTTTCAAGTTCCAACCTCCTTGAATCACTCAGACATTGTGCATCCTCAGGTATGAGAAGTGTATTAGTCACAGTCATAAAAACAATTATACATTTAATATATTTTTTGAAATCTTTCCTCAGCACATGCAGTTCTCTAAATGTTCACAAGAGGGCGCGCACTTATTGTAGAAACCATCATGCGTGTTTGAGTCTAACTGAATGAGCCACATCTTGTATTGATGAACTTAACATATTTTTAGAAATAGGAAAACTTTATTTTTATTTTAAAAGAAAATAAGTTGAGTTTTGCAGTTTTCTACTGTCAGCCTAACTCTCCCTTATGTTTTCTTCGACTTTGCAGGAATTGCCTCAACCCCTGTCACACCCATGCTGTCATCTATTCCTCTAAAAGGAAGGAATTATTTTGTCATTACGGACAATGTTCCGACTGCTTAATCATAACTGTGCCAGACACAGTCCTGATTTTCAATTGGCCCCTACTGGAATGAGTCACAACTTTTCCCACACTTTCAGGTAAATTATTGTCCATAGACATTTTAGTTTAAACCAGACCATTTTAATAAGCCTCTCTTAAAAAAAAAAAAAAAAAAATATATATATATATATATATATATATATATATATATATATGTTTTTCTCTTTTTTATGCACCTTATGCCATGTAAATCTGGATTTTTAAAGCTAGTGGCTTTTTTTTACTTTATGTTGTCATGGGTAAGGATTGTACAAATAGTAATTGTTGAGTTACTCTTAGTTAAGTTCTTGAAGATTGTCTTTTTAGTACCTCCTGCTTAATACATACATGTTGTATAATAAAAGTTTTCCTTTTTTAATCAAAACATTAGTTGTGCAATTATGTATACATATATCTATTAAAGTGTTTCTTTTTTGCATAATTTATCATATCTGAAATGAAATAAGCTCTCTCTAACCTTAAAACCATAAAAATTGGAAAAAGTCATATTTTTTTTTATGCATATTCTAATATCCAGAAGAAATAACATAACATTCCAGTTTTTTCTGTTATGTAATGAAATTTAGATGGGATTTTGGATTTGCGTTTTTTTTTTAAGTGTAATAAAAACATATGGTTTTAAAACAAAACATTGTTTCCTATGTCCTATATTACTACAATATTAACATATAGAGCAGATTTGGTTCCAGTAATAAACTATGTATTGATGTTCCTTTGTAGTGTTACACCATGCATCAAAAATCTATAATTTTTTTGTGACTCCATCACCAATTGCTTCCTCAGACAAGATGAAATAGGCCAACAGTGACAGTTGTACATGAGAAAACTGGGTTGCTCATATAAACTTATGAAATAAATAAGCATCTGCTTTATTTAAAGCATTTTTCAAAAATTTTGATTATGCAAAAAAAGGTACAAAGTATTAATGAAAAATTGAAGTAACTACATAGGAACTCGTGTTTTTCAAAAATAAATTAAAAGATCTGAAAATTTCTAAGAATTGCCCACTCTTTTAACTCTTAAATATTTATTTAGGTAACATTTATGCTTTTAATAGGGGTCTAACTGAAAAAAGTCAGTCCTACTTTACAAAACGGAAGTTTGGAAGTTGTCTTCAACGTGACGAAGCTCCGCTTTGTTAACGTCACCGTAGTAAGTGGTGATTGGCTGAGACGCCTTTCAGTCAAAGCTGAGGGAACGTTTGCCCCATGCTAAAGTCCCTTTCAGTCAAAGCGGAGGGACGTCATGCCCCTGTTCATTCAATGCTCCTGCTGGGGGGGCTCTATGCGAAACGGAATGGACTGTCAACAGAGAAACATGGCCGTTTCTGCAACGGCCAAGGCAAATAGCAGGCATAACTCGACGGCAGGCGGTGTGAAATGCTGCGAGGAGCCCATGCCGCAGTGTCGGGAAATAATAAAACCTACCATCATCGAGCTGACCAAAGAAGTTAGGACGAACATCCTGTGCACCGTGGAAGGATGTGGCAAGATTCTCCCCAACACACCTGCATTGAACATGCATCTCGTAAAGTCGCACCGGATAAAGGTGAGTAAAGTAGTACAGGTAAACATCCCAATATAGCTTAAATGTGGAAATAACTGCAATGCTAATTATGCTAACTCGTGATGGAGAACGCCCAAAAGCTGGAAAAACGCAAGTCATCCAACTTCGATTTAGCTAATTTACAGATCGGTAGTGACGAGATGACAAGAACTATTCGAGATTTTTCCAGTTTTATACGAGTACTGCTTATGTAGTGACAGTTTACCACTGGCTGGTTAGCTACATTTAAACTAGCTGTATGTGCCATCATGTTATGGTTTATGTAGTTTTTTTTTCTTTTCTTATTGCAGCCACTTTATTTAAGAGAAAAATAAAAATCACACACAAAAACCACCTGCCATTTTTTGTTTAATATACCTTATCTTACCCTAGTAAAATGCACGTGTATGGTTTGCTGGTTGCACAAAGCAACAGAAACGCCAGCATTTTGTCATTATTATACTGTTATTTGTTTGCTTTTAACGCTGGAATAGGTAACTTTTATAAACATGACTTACATATTTGTTAAATATTTCACTATTTTATGACGGTATGGTACAAGACAAATAATTTGAGAAAACAATTGAGCTCCTCCACCTCCTTCCAGTGGTCCTACTGCCATCTGCAGGAATGCTTTTTTATGTCAGAAATAACCAATCACAGCCAGGAGGAAGGTCTTACCCTGTTAATAGCCTTCAGCGCCTACACAAGTGTAATTGCATTAGCAAAGTATAACAGTATACATATATAATGATATAAAACTTCCCTATTTCAGGTGTAGTAACAGATTACAAAAATTCAAACAACTAATTATTTACTTGATCATACTTGCTCAGCTAGTTCCTGTTTGCATAATCTATTTGTAGTTAGTAGTCTGTTGTACTTAATGTTGATGCATTTCAATTTTAAGAGGGGAAAAAGTTACTTTCAGTTACTGACCAGTTACAGATCATCCTTTGTCATGGGACAACTAGTTAATTCCAGTCTATGGTTAATCATTCATTGCATCTCTAAATGTATTGAAATATGTATTGATTATGATAAAATAATATGTAGCGTAATCACTAGTATCAGTCACCAGACCAGCAAAGCGAAACGTCCCTAAAACAACCAGCAGTTAAGCATCATGGTCATCACAGATGAGTTTTAGATTTAAAATATTTTCTTTTAACCAGGAACTTTGTATCTAACTGGAAAGCTTAATAAGACATGGTATGAAAACCATTATAATAATAATATATATAAAAATCAATGTTTATAATAATTTTAACAACAATTAATTCCTTTCTCAATAATCAATCAATAAAACATTTACTGCCATTGGCAATCAAGAAATTCTGGTCAAGAAACTTTTTATGTTTCCATTGGTATTTTCAACCAATCTCAGATGTTATGAACTCCAAGGTTTTAGGTTGGAAGAGCTCTTTGCCTTCACCCTAACATTTTGCTCGCTCTGCTGATTCTCTTCAGGACAAGGGTCACTTTAAAGTGTTAGTGTTACGTCCAGTCTGAACAAATGTTTAACAAAATGTAAATAATACTTTAAATCTCAAAATGTCGGCTGTATGAATACTTTGGAGCTCTGTGTCACCAGAGAGCACAACGATCCTAGTTAAACAACAGAACAGAAATGTGCATGATCTGCCTTTTATATTAAAATCAGTGAGGACTTAGACGGCCTGTTTAATGTGAATATTTGGCACTCTGCAAGGTTTACGTTGGTTTGATAAAGTGTATGTAGAGACAGTTTAAGCTCTTGGCTTAAAGTCAGACAAACGTCCGCACTGGATCGGACCTTTCTGTGGGTGGCTGTAATTCACTGTCTGCCCTCCATGAATGAAGTTCCTTTCTGGCAAAGGCTCCCCTTTGTCCAGTGACAGACTAAGCTCTTTGTTTAAAATAGGTGAATGTGAGAATTTGAATTAGCACTTAGTAGTGAATGTAGGCAGGCTGGAGAAGTTTTTAAAGAACCAGTAAACCCACTGGATTTACCATGAAAACGCTGTGTTAGCTATATAAATATGACGGATGGCAAACATTGTGGGTGTAGGCAAGTTTGGAAAAACATTAGATCAACTTTACTGACCTATTGTTTTGTTCCCGATAACCACAATCTATGTAGTTAGTTTTAATTTTGTTAGTGCATCTACATTGGATTTTCAGATGAAAGAAAGGAGCAAACTCTGACATTTAATTTGAGTGAAAACTTGGAGACAGATCAATACGCTCCTTTGTGAAGCTGCTATTAGTGGTGATAATGATAGTCCAGTGGTGATAAAGTTCTTGGATACTGCTGCTTCTCACTTTGCACTTCTTTTTCTGAATTATGCATGACTTGAGGCTGCCAAACTGAGGCCTGGTGTTGGTATTTTCATAGAGGTAGATGGAATGCTTTGCTTTGACCAGACTATTATTGCCACTCATAATCGTATTTTACAGTTTCTCAGAGGAGAGAAATGATCCCTGCAATCACTACGTAGCAGTTGTAGCTGTGCTAGCTCTTTTAGCTGCATGCTCATAACAAATATTTTGACATTAAGTAGGCTTCATCACTTAACCATAAGATGACGATTCCAAGGCAACCAGCAGGAAGACCAACAGTTTTTCATGTGGATGTTTTGCCCTCTCACTTCTAGCTGATAAAGCAGAGGCCCTTTAATAACCACCCTCAGCTTGTCTTCTCCCTCTAGCGTTTCACCAGATGGAGACGACCTTGGCTGCTGAAAGATGACCGTATTTGTTGTGGCAGTGGTGCTGCCTTTTTATGGTGTGTCAAATTCATTTAGTGAAGCTCCCTGGGGATATTAATCTGTTTTACTCAATAACAACTGAAGTTCTTGAAATGCATTAAAAAGAAGTCACGATGGCAACAAATCTTGAAAAAATACTAAATGCTTTATGTGTGGCACTTCAAATATTTTTGCTTTCATATCTGTTACAGCTAATGATATAGTTTTTCAAGTCATACCATGAGTTGTCTATTAAAAAAAAAGTAAGTTCAAGCCAAAGTAAACATCAACTACACACAATTTTACCTACATTTTGAACTAAGTGTATTTAGTTTAATTTTAACTTCTTGTTAACTTTGCGGTTTTGAAGTGCCATAAATCACTGCTGCATTTGTCGAATCAGAATCAAATGTCCCCGTTGAAGACATTGTACATCTTTAATGTGTAAAAAAAAATTGCAACTATTTTAAATGTCTTTGCTTTTGTTGTCTTTTGACTTTTTGCTGTGACTAACCTCTTCAGGATGGAATTGTCAACCCCACAGTCAGAAAGGAGATGAAGGGCTCACAAAAACTTTACTGCTGTCCCATCGAGGGCTGTCCCAGGGGCCCCAACAGACCTTTCTCACAGTTCTCCCTGGTTAAGCAAGTAAGAACTCTCACCCTAAAAATCCAATGATTTAATAGCCTCTTTGTACCTTTCTAAAAGACTACATTAACACATTGGTGTTGTGAAACTCACTATAAAAAGTTTCCTCCACTTTACACTAGACCTTAAGAAAAAACAAAAAAAATAGCATGGTGCTTTTGTTCTTTCAGATGGTCGGATTGTTTAGATCAGCTAAGTTTCAAACAATTAAATATTTGAGTTGTTTGATTTTTACCACAAACAATTTATTTAAGATGTCTTCTCAGGTTCGCTGAAAACTTGAAGATACTTCTTCAAGTAACTTGAAGAGGTTTTGCAGTGACTATTTTAGTAACAAGACTTCCTTATATAAATTTAATGTTCTATATTTACTTAGGCCTCTAATAATCTATGTGGTTATCAACTGTAGTTTGCCACTATCATGTCATACCACAGTGCCATCAGACCATCTGTCTAATATTTAGTAGGTCTCTATTAATTTGCCAACACATTATTCTTGTTTGAGGCACATCTTGTGAGTTTCAGGGTGGGCTTTCTGTGGATCAGGCATGTGGAGTTGCACCCTGCAGGCGGTCGTTCGCTTTGGGATTTGGGGATTTAGGTAGTCAGGCCAGTTGCTTGGACTCTTTGGCATTTGCACTGAGTCCATATTATACGGATAGTTATATTCTAAAAGGAAAAAAAGACATGCCTGGTACAGCATGTTGCCTTGTTGTGGTTAGCTGTTGCCATGAAGGATTGTGCTTTTCAGCAGCATGTAGGTGGGTGGTATCCTCATGAATGACAGAAGCAATAATTCCCCCAACAGAGCATTGTTTAGTCATGTAATAAGCATTGTTCTTCCTTTTTCCTGTTGGTTTTTGTCCTTCTGTTAATAAACCTTTTTTTATTTTACTTTTATTTTACTTTAATATGTGTCATTGTAGCATTACATGAAGATGCATGCAGAGAAAAAACACAAGTGCTCCAAATGCAACAACGGCTACAGCACAGAATGGGACCTGAAGAGGCACATCGAAGACTGTGGGAAGACCTATGAGTGTACATGCGGCTGCCCCTATGCTAGCAGAGCTGCTTTGTTGTCTCATATCTACCGTACTGGTCATGAAATTCCTACAGAACACAGGCATGTAAAAAAAGAGAGCAAATGGGATATTATTATACTTGTGGTTTATTGATTGATTGCTCTTTACCTAACTTGTTTTTCTTTGTTTACAGAGTTCCCCCTGTAAAAAAGCGGAAGATGGAGAAACTTCTGAGTGTTTCTGAAAAAGTGAAGGTTCATGATTCAACTGTTCAAATGACGCCCGCTGCTAAAGAAGCGACGGAGACGGCTCTCCCCTCTGATTCAGCTGTGTATATCCTAGAGCCAACGAACCAGAGCTCTAACCCCCACAAGGGTCTTCAGAAGTTGCTCCTCCCAAAACCCAAGATGGCTTTAGTCAGCGTTCCAGTTATGCAGCTGGCCCATCTGCCTGTCCTTCTTCCGTCCACAGAAGGTGGCCCTCTGAGGTCTGTAGTGCTTGCAGTAGACAACCAAGGCTCTGTGAGCACTCTTCAGCTCCTGCCACAAACTCCAGGAGCGGTCCTGCCCCAACTCGATGTAAAAAGTTTAGCTTTCAAGGATTATATGCCCTCTTCACGTTCTAGCCAAGGTCCTATCAGCACAGGGGTTCAGGTCAATCTGGATCCTGCGAGTACAGACGATTCAGCCGGCTGTGTGGCAGGACAGCGCGGAAGAAGCACCTCTACCAACATACAGACAGACAGGTCCTACTTGTCAAAAATGCCTCCAGTGGCTGGAGAAGGAATTGGACTGTGTTCTGTGAGCGAGTCCTCAGTTTCGTCCTGCTCCCAAACAGACATCAGTGTGAGTGCCCAAGTCCTCCTGCCAGTAAGTGTTGAAACTCAAACATTTGTTTCCAGAGCCAAATCCACATCATCTGTTGGAGCTCAGACTGACAGTCAGTGCCTGAGTCAAATTACTTCGCCCTGCTCATCTGTGCTGCCTTATAAAACTAAGCAGACACAGACATATTTTGCAATGCCACAACTGGAAGAGAAGGCTCAGGATCAGGCCGCAATGTGCTCCGATCTGTTTGAGAACGACTCTCTCAGCGTTTCTACCCAAACATGTGCAGACATAAATGAGGCCCTCAACGCTGCTGGAAGCAATCTATACGAGGACTCAAAGTCAGTGGGTGGTTTGTGTTTCGGAGTGCAGACACATGATCTTGGTGGAAGCAACATGGCGGATAATCAGACCCAAACAATAACCCTTTTAAATGACCTGGAGAACATTTTGTCTGATCACCAGGTCATCACAGAGGCCTCTGCTGGCTGTGGGTCCGGCCCAGGCTCTGTTCAGGAGCAGCACAATGGAATAGACTTTGACTTTGAGGAGTTTCTTAATGCTGTGCACATTCAGACCCAGACAGAGGAGAGCGAACTGGGTGTCCTGGGTGGCGATACACCTCTTGGATCTCTAGACATTCAGACTCAGACTGATTTCCTCCTCATGGATGAACTGGACCAAAGTGAAGGACAGAGCCGGTCTCAAGCCAGCGACCTGGAGCTATTTGACACTCAAACTCAGACTGACCTCAATTTCCTACTAAATACTGGAAGTGGCATGCCCCTGAGCAACATCCTGCGACATTCAAGCTTTTCTATAAGCACAGAGTCCTCAGATACTGAAACACAAACCGATCTCCCCTCATTTGCTGGAGGTCCTTCCTCACAGACCCACACAGGTCAAGGTGAGCATGGAAGGATGCTGAACAGCACAGAAACCCAGACCATGACCAGTCAGGCAGAGGGCCTGGGGCACCTTTTCCTGACCAGTAATGAAACACAGACTGTAATGGATGACTTCCTGTCAGCAGACCTGGCATGGAACATGGAGTCACATTTCAGCTCCGTGGAAACCCAAACATGCGAGGAGCTTTGTGCTCTCTTTCAGCACTCTGACAAACCAAACAGCTGAAAAGCCTCACAGGGAAGTTTTCCCCAAGCCGCTTGCAGAACAGGGTTATGATATACCGCTTTCTTCTAGGGGAATGAGTCTGTGTTGCTCTAGTAGCCGTTCGACCATTCCAGAGGGGGCGTCACTTCCGGAGCATTTCCAGGTCTACATCCTGACATGGGGCTCCTGCACAGTCTGGAAAAATTACAGGATTTTATTTGACCATTTTGCTGGTCTGGAGAAGTATGAAAAGAAGAACGCAGAGGATGGGAAATGTTTGATTTTTTTCTTTTTTCCCTGCCTTTATTTTCTCATTTTTAATTTTCAAAAGGACATAAATCCAATTATGTTTCATGAACGCTGTGGCTTTTGCATTTGTTTTTTTTAAAATGACTTTCTTTATCTCTGATTTACCACACCAGAGCTTTATGTACAATTCTAGCCATCCAGCATTCAGAAATCAAAAAAGAAAACTTCCAATTAATGTTTTAATACAACAAAAAGAAATGCCACACAGAATCCAGTTTCAACACTGTTTCAGGATGTGTGGAACCTATACATAAGGTTTCTATTCAAGATCTTTAAGGTTGATGATTTTGTGTTCAAATGTCCAGAATGCTATAAAAAGTAGAATAAACTCTGGAAATTTGAGTCTGGAAAAGTATGAAATTTCAAAATGAAAAATATGTAGAAACCCTGCTGATAGCTTTGGTGCACTTTATTAGATCAGTGGGCATGATTTATTAGCTCCTGTGACAGTTTACATATTTATTTGCACACAGAGTAACATGTTGTATGTGTTTTGTCTGAAATGCCATTTAACCCGTATATTTTCACCGCAAGTGATTTGTGACGTCAAGTCTTTTACAGTTTCGTTTTTAAATTACCAGGTGTTAAAGCTTCTTGAACTCCTTGCATCTCAGCAGTATAGGATGCAACAATATACATTGTTTACATTTAAAAAGCGCATGAAACCTTTACAAGGTTGGCCGCACAACACGGCTGTCTTATCTGCACTTGTGCATTTGACGGCTGCCCTCCTTGAAGTTACTGTCGGCCTAATGAAGGCTGTACGCTCTGCTTTACATGCTCTTAACATTTGAAGTTTATGAACGACATGACCAATGTCTTAAGTTAATTTTCCTCTTAAACACTAAGCTCGCCTTGACATAACTGATCTTTGCTCCAAGCAGCTAAAATAAATTTAAAATATACAAGTATGCATTCATCTGTGGCACAAGTTTAAAAAAGTAATTGTTGAACAGTAGTGAGTTTTTGCACACTTTTTTTTAAAAATTTAAATGTGATTGTGATGTTTAATGTTGTGGGAAAACTAAAACTTTATTTTTTTGTTGCTTGTAGGTAATTGCTCCAAGTCATTTAATGGGCTTGGCTGTCATTGTCTTTGACTTATTCATTAGCTGGGTGTAAGTTTATACAGTAGCAGCACTGTGTGCTGAAGCTATCCTGTATTGTTACTGTGCAGTAAACGGTGAGTTAGACCTAGGATTAGCACTGTTACTGTATGTTTACCACCCGATAGACTGAAAGTAATATCCTTGAGATAACTTTTTAATTCTGTCTTGTTCAAAAGTGGCAAAATTTAATTTCTTTTTCTTTTTAAATACTATTGAACTTTTTACCTCACAGCAGAATAGATTATGTTTTAAAAGAGAACATGCTTTTTGTTTTGTCTGTGCCTTAATTCAGGTATTAACTTTGGTTTTGTTTCATAATAATTTGCTGCTTTTAGAGAAAACACGGATTACGAGCATATTTACAGCATCCATTTGTCCCTACATTGCATGTGTAATCAATTCAGGAGGAATGCTATCAACATGGTTGCATGATGTACCAGAATATTTCTGGTTGGATTTGGTCATTTTGTCGTGTGAAATGATTGCTTTTCAGCACATTATTTCAATAATAAGATAAGTTTCCATCTTATTATTTAATGGGTAAGTAGTTTTGTTGTTACACTTTAAAAACAATTGGAAACAGACGAATGTATAGAAAATAGCACAGTGTCTAAGTGTACCATACTCATTTAAATTTTTTTGCACAACATCCTAAATGATGATGGATATTTCCCTGTCTCAAGTTGTTTGTCTTTTTTTTGTCACATTGTAAATTTGACTATTTATTGTTTTGAGATCTTGACTTCTAGTTTGTGGTTTTTGAATTCAGAAAAACACAGCATTGCTGTTTCCAGCTTTAGTGGAACAGACAAATGCCTTGCTTTAGAAAGAAAATGTTTAATCTTTGTTGGTCTTAATTGTCAGCAACAGTATTTTCTCCCTGTAAAAGGAGTGCATGCACAATTTATGTTTAGAGGAATTCAGCTTCAGTTGCCTCAATGCGTAGTTATTGGTTGCCTTGATTATTTGTTGAAGCTACTCTCCAGTTGTCAATAAATATTGGAAAAATATTGTGCTATCTTTTTTTTCCAAAAGTTTTAAAAAAAGCCATAAAAAGCTTTGCGAGAGCTGCATGTTAAAGTAGTTGACTGATGCACAATGGAAACCATACAAACAAATGATTTAACAGGGTTGTCAAGTGCAAAAATTTTAATTGCTGAAATTCCAATCTGGTTTAGAATTTAATATGCACTCAATATTGTGCATATTCAATTCTAGACTGTTGAGTATTGCAGCTCTAGATGAAACTCAACCTTTAAAAATCTGATTTATTATGTCAGTAACTCAATTCAAAAAGTCAAACTTGAGTTGTATTTCACACACTGATATTTTTTTTTTCAGTGTTACTGGTCATTTTCTTTATTTGGCTTGTATCTAACAAATCCCAGAAAATTTGAATATTACATGATTCATTAATCATGTAGAAATGCTTTGCACACATTGATGGCTTGAAGACTACTGACTTGACAGTTGACCAGATGTTTATTTATTGCTCTGTATTAACTCCTCTTTTAAGATAAATGTTATTTATTTGCATTTTATTTGGAAATCAAACCCTGAGAGTCATGCTTTCCAATATGTGGGCACTTGTGCTTAAAACATCCTTCTTTATTGATTTTGTGTAATACTCAATTTCTTTCTAGAAAACTAAGTTTTGGGTAGTGGATATGTTTGAATTTTACTATTTGAATTGAATTGTTGAAATAAAACTACAAATGGCAATAGCCTGAGTTATTGAAATAAACCTTTGCCAAGTCAGATTAAAATAATTGTTAAATTGCAAGGGGCACAATCGAAAGCTAATTTTCTGTACTATTGTGATCAAACTATTTTCAATATAATTTAACCAAATGTTCATCCTGATTTGTACTACCTGGCATTAAGAGGATCAATATGGCTTTAAAGTTTGGATGATTTTAATATAATATGTAATAAAGCCACAGTGATATGCTATCATTAACCTTAATTCCCTCTGCAGCTCATCTTCAACTCTCAACACAATTTAAAATAGCATCATATTACACTGCACTGGGACAGCAGATATTGTGCTCCGCTCATCAGACACATTCGTGGTTTCAGATTGCATTTAACGCCTAAATAGGTATGAAGTATAATTGCTGTACACATAAAATTCATGATAACCAACAGAAACAGTCTGTGAAGCCATCAGAAGCATTGAAAAAGGACCGTCAGTGTATAACAAAACGCTTAAACTTTCCATGCATTTATTTGATTGAATTGAGAGATGAGACATTTGTTTCAAACGCCTCATGTAACACACAAAGTTCTGATTCTTAGATGAGCAGACTCTTGGCGGGCACCAGGGGTGGAATCAAGCCTCTTGGCATGTTGTTCCCCAGAGAGTACGCTGTGGGATGCAATGTGTCCATTTTGGGACATATGGATGATTTCTTCCTGCTCGGAACAGAAACACAACCCTTAGGGAACAAATTGGGGCTTTGCTGGCATTGCTGATTGCTGTCGGTAGCTGCTAGGGAGGAAATGGGACGCTCTAACTTAGCCGTAGCATCCAGTCCTGTCCGAGTTGCTTTGATCCCCTTCTTAAGCCTGTAAAGGCTTTTTACATCTGCCGTCTTCCTGCCTTTGTTGTCCTTCTGGAGTGAATTGATAGGAGGTAAAAATTTGAAGGTTTTGATGGGGACCATTGTAACATCATGCCTAACACTGGGCTTCTGACCTTTCAAGGCTCTACACACTAAAGGAGAAGATTGTGAGGTTTGGCGAAGCACTGGACTTGTCTCTCGTGCCACCCATTTCTTCTCTGAGGAACCTGATAGGGATTTCTGAGTGGCACTGTGGCAAGGTGATGTTGCTTGATCTTGAGGTCCCAGTTGATGGCTCAGCGATGCAGCGTCCTTTACGTTAGGCTGGCCTGGATTTGGCTTGCAGTGCTGCTCCATCAGGCTGGCTGTGCTGCCTACTCTAGAGGGCATTCGGTTGAAACCCGAAGTGGTCAGGCTTTCAGCCTCCTTGTGCTTTGCCATGTCCTTCTGACTCATCATTACGCAGCACAAAGGAGAGACTCTGTCCCAACCGTGGACCTGTTGTAAAACCAGATTTGAAATAAAACTTAGCAATAGTTTTATGTATAGACATAAAACCTATAAAATAAATTCTTAAACTCTTGAGGCTAACAAAGAGAAATGATGTAGAAAACTTTTCAAAGCACACGTGTTGCCAAATGAAGGTGTTAGTAGTGTAAATACATTTTGGTCATTTTAATAATTTCCTGTAACCCTTTGACACCCTCCTATTTAAATAACTTATAGTTAAAATATAAATATTCATATCTGTCAAAGATGCATAAATGTATTTCTATCTTTGATCTAATAATGGAAGCAATGGATAATTACTTTTTTTTACATATTTATCTAAAATGTTTTGATGAAGAGATTATAATTGAATATGTATGATAAAAAATATAATTAATCTTCTTTCTGATTTGTGCAATTAATGAAATACATTTTTACAGAAATGTATATTTATAGGGCCTGAGGCTTCATTGTATATATTTACTGTATATATGAGTGCTAAAAACATTTGAGTCCAATTGCAGTTGATAACAATTAGGGATTCACTAATTGTTTGCCAGGTGAAGTGAAAATGTCAACCAGGTTTAGTTAAAAACTGTATTATTTATTTTTTGGAGACACACAAGTCAGGCTTTCACTTAGATTTTTTTATTTAGATTTCTCTGGCAGATTTAGATTATGACAGATTCTCCAGGATTACAGCAGATAAACGAGAAAAATAAGATCTTGGCTAGAGGTAATAATCTGACAAATTTAAAAAAGAAAATGAAAGAATTACAAAATTGCATCTTCAGCGTTTGGGCACAACCACTGGCAGAAAATCCCCTTTCAGCTCTCTGGCTTTCATTAGTGTTTAGGAAGTGTTGAAGTGGTTTGAAAAGAAAGTACACCAAGCAGTAAGTACACAAAAAAGACCACAGACCTCTTGAGAAGACTTGTAAAGGACTAGTTAGTGTTGTAAAATTATTACAACTCTTTGGAACTTAATCCAGGAGAAAGGTTGGTAAAAGGCTTGAAGCACACAGTTTGAGTTTCAAAGAACCTAATAACTAAGAAATCTGCTGAAGCTCAGCAACTGAAAACTGGCTATTTTGGGGTTTGAGTGATTCAACCCCAACCCGATGTGAGAGACGTCACGCTTAAGTGTGGAAAGTGAATAAAACAGAAAAAGGCACTAAATCTTTTAACATAGATTTAGATTGGTTTGGATAACCTTTTTCTCAGAAACTGTAATATGAAAGTCAAGATATATTTTTTTTTTACTCAGGTTATCATTATGTCATAGTTTGAAGCATTTAGATGTGACAAGCAGAAGGAAAGGGGACATGCGTTTTCACAGTCCTGTATGGAAATATGGTCTTTAAAAAGAAAAACTCTGATAGACTTATAACTACAGAACTAAAATTAAGACAATAAGACAGACGGGAAAAAGCATAAACATTACTTACAGCATGTTCCCAACCGGGGTAACAATGCCACTCGTGTGGCTCCAGATCTCTCATGAAGCTCTGCTCACTAATATCTAGAAGGGCATCAATATGTGTCCTCTCTGGCATCTCCAAAAGCTTTGACTCCAAGTCCTCTATGTTTATTGCCTTGTCATATGTCTTGTCATATTTTTGTTGCTCCTTCACGGCATTGTGAACTTGTGGTGCATCTTAGGAGTTGATATAAGATATGTGAAATGTATAATCAAGTGCTGTTTCGGTTAACACAAGGTACAATTCCAAAGCTTTTACTAACCAGACTCACCAAAAACACTCACACAGACTCCTTTTAACATTTTGAATGCGTCAGTCCACTAACCTCTCACAATAGCATGCCGTTACTGGTTGTGTTTACTCCTGAACTGCAGCGGAGGAAGTTGTGAATGCCTTCAGAGAGCAGCGGTGTCGTCGTCATGGTAATGGGAAAGCGTGACGTTGAGACCGTGGAAGGGCAGGACACGACGCAGCACTAACCTCAGCAACTAGAATATGTAATTAATACGCCGACAGCGTGTGAGTGTGAATGTAAGGCGGCAGACTAATCAAACATTTCATTTAAATACAATACCAATTGTATGAGTTTGGATTTACGCATGCGTCGGAAACTGTCGATTAGAACAGAAAGCTCCTTAGATGTGAATAATAATATTTTTGAACTGCATGTGTGTGTTTGGGCGGAGCTGCATTTTATAACGTCGAAGTGAAAACGGGGAAGTTAACAGGTTTTATTGCTTCAGAAGGAGGAAACCATTTTGGTCAGTTGATACGTGAACTTCTGCACGTAGGCTGTTATTTACGTCAGTACGCTCAATTCATCCAAGGTAGCTCTGAAAGGAATGCTAGTTTACTTCTTTAAAATGCAAGCGACTGTTACTGACGATTTTTACTCGCTCTTGCTCTCTCTCTTGCTCTCTCTCTCTCTCTTTCTGTTTTCCACTGAGCAGAACGTGAGCTCGAGTTGCCATCGCTGCAGCTGCAGTCCAGCTCTCAGCTGCGGAACAACAATCCCTCGGTTAATTGGTCCAGAGCTGCGGAGTGTCAGCGTCTGACGCAACAGGAGCACCTATCCGCGAGGGGGACACTGATACCTGAGCACTTTATGTCTTGACTCGCCGGGTGTACTTCATCACGACCAACTCGGTTCTGCAGTGCAGGTCACCGTGGCGCTGAAGCAAAGCCCCAGTGTGTGCGTCCCATCCGTGGCCATGCTGCCTCCGAAGAACTGCCTCCCGAGGAACTACAGCTGCATCGCGGGGCTCTTCGGAAGCCTGACCGCGGCCAACCCGAGACTGGAGGATGGAGAAGAGTGTGATGTGATGAATGGCTCGTGTGAACCCATGGAGAACCCGGTGGTGGACGAGAGGCCACGGGGCAGGGAGATTTTTCTCAAGACCCCGCAGAGCCCGAATCTCCGCCGTAGGTGCAAATCGCTCCCTACGCCTATGGAGAGAGCAAAGTTGGAGATCGCACGCAGTAGAAGTCCGACCAGTCAGAAAAAGGTGCGCTTCGCTGACTCCCTGGGTTTGGAGCTCATAACTGTGAAGCACTTCGACGATGCGGACGACCCGGAGGTGCCGGAGCGCATTTTGGCGAAGTTGCCCAAGGCGACGCTCCATCACCTGGACACAAAGTTTCCCCGGGCTCCTTCGCAGTCCGTGTTCATGGAGCTGCAGTTCACAAACCCAGGCACGCTACCCGACTTCGAGCAGAAAGTCAGAGAGGTGAAGGTGCTGCTGGAGACGGTGCAAACGGACGACTTCACCCTCTCCGGCTTTGTGCGCGTCTTGAATCTGGCCTTTGAGAAGAGCGTCTCTTTGCGCTATTCCCTAAACAACTGGATAACCTTCATGGACAGCTTGGCCACCTATGTCCCAGACTCGAACGACGGTGTCACTGACAAGTTCAGCTTTAAGATTGTCATGCCCGCCTACTTAGATAACGGTAGCACCTTGCAGTTCGCCATTAAATACTGTGTCGGCGGGCAGGAATTCTGGGACAATAACAACGGGAACAACTACAAGGTGCGTCGCCATCGGCTAAAGATGTCGCCACCTCGTGAGTGGGAAAATGGTTGGATCCACTTTATCTGAGTGATGGGCTCTGATTTTACGCACTCGATTAGTGCGCTATCTGCGCGTAATGATCTCCGGATAGTCCTTAATGTACGACTGTAGCCTGTTAAATGTTTGGATTCATTTCTTCTGTCATAATCAGCCACTAAACATGCTGTGACAGAAAATATTGACCCATGCTATTTCCAAACAGCTGCCCTGTTGTGATAATATTACATTGACTAGATGAGCCTGACAGGGTCCCAGCAGGAGGGGCGGGGATGCGGTCTGATATATAATTTTTTATTTTTTTTTGCCTTCATGTCAGGGCTCGGTGAAGCTTGGTGCCCTTTGGGGGGGGAGACATGCGCAAATGATGTAATATGCCACGGAAAACGCCAGCTTCAGGCTTTACTACTCACGCCAGGAGAAGTTGTAACATTTTGCATTTTTGTTTAGCGTGCTTTTGGATTTAACGGTAAACAGAGAGCCTTACTGCATAGCTATCTGGGTCCGGAGTCCCACAGTGATCTCCTGCAGTCTTTGGAGGAAAACACGCACACCTCTGCTGAAACAGAGGACAAAATCTAAATTAAATAATTTAACATAGATTATATAAACATCAGAGATATTAATATGAAAAAGATATTTTATGTACTAAATAATAATTTCCTATGAGATTCTATCAAAAATGCCTTATTCTATTTGAAAAATATATGTTATTTTTGTGCAATATTATCACCTTTTGGACAAAACGAACTATTAAATAGTTATCAAGTGATGTTTCCAGCCAGCATTTGTGTTTGGTCGCCATGTGAATCTTGCTGTGGCTGGTTTGGAAACTAAAGACTTTAAAGTTTTATTTGTGATTCTTGGCTGTTTAGCTCAAAGTACCAAGATAAGAATACCAATCCTACTGTTTTTCTTTTTTTTTTAGATGACCTAGATATTGTTGTCAGATTTAATCACAATTCTTATTATACTCCTTTTTTTCCCCCCAGATAGTAAATGGTACAGTTATTGCACAAACCTAGTTTTAAGTGGACCCTAGTGTATAACTGGCTTCTTGTCTGGAACCTACATGAGTGAACTACTGACAAACCTGTTGTGCAAAGCCAGATGAGAACCATGAAGGTATTAGCTGGATTTCAAATTAATATTAAGAAAGCTATTTCAAATTTAGAAATACATCTAGGACCCATATGGATGCATTAAAGTTGTAGACAATCCCATTTGGGACCCATTATTCAGCACAGGTCCTTCTTGAATGTGCTCCACATGTGAATGCTGGCTGGGTAAGGGCGACGTAGTTGGGTTGTAATTTGCCTTCGTGTTATTTTAATCTGTAGCATTAATCCGATTTTATTTTCAGAAAACAAAACAGTGCAATTCTTTTAAGCCTGTATGACTAGGGTTGTGTTTATACACAATGGGAACCACTTCTTCTTACACGCTGTCTTGAAAATCTTTCTTTCCACCGACTGCACTGCTCCAACATGGTTGTTCTTCCAATCAGGAAAACATATGCAGAGGCTGTATGAGCAGTTAAGTTTACCTCACTTTATTTATGTACTTCCTCCTCTTCAGGTCAATGGTGGTGATAGAACAGATAGTAATTATTTTTGCATTCAAACAAAAGCGTATTATTGTATATTCACAGATGGAAATATTTTAGGTTCTCGATTGCACTGTTAGCGTTGTTTCCACAAAGCAGTTTTGTCTGTAGACAAAGTAGCTACTACAGATGACTGCGTTAAACAGCTTCTGCTGTTGTAAAGGTTCTCAATCACTTTGCAAGGGTGGGTGGGGGTAGTTGTCCTTTTGCACTTCACAGGAATGACCAAACAATGTCAGCCATTATTTATTTCTGCAGCCCGTCTCACTGCTTGTTTTTCATGCTGTAGTCACGGATTCATCTGATTTATGCCATGGTCTTTTCAACATAAATTGGTCCTACAGATATATATTTTTATTGAATTCTTTTTAACTTGGTCCCCTGTGCAATGTACGCACTCAGTGCTTATGGTGAACTAAAGCTTGTAAATAAACTTGAATGCAGATACCCACTTTGCTCTTTCCTCTGCTGTAATAATGCTTGAAACAACAGGAAGCAGAGGAGGAGGAACACTCGGCGTGCTTATAATTCCAGTCCTCTGAGTGTAGTCTGAACATCACCTTGGCCTTTATTTACATCCCCAGGGCCTCAGAGGAAAGTTTTCCACTGGAAGAGCCCGGAATGTGGATGAAGGCTATTCCTGTAACCACTTAGCTTGGGGTTTGGAGCTGTTCCCATTATGAATCCATCGGTGGTGTTGGTCCTCAACTTTGACACACGTCAGCACCCAAAGACTGAGGCTAATAATTGGCTCTGATGAGGTGTGAGGGAGACTCAGTGACATTTGCTACCACACATCTTTATTATGTACATAGTTGCAAATTACTGTGGATATAAAAGGTCTAGTCATGCCAGATTCTGTTATACGTGTTGAAAACAACACGTTGTCCGTCTATGTGTACACTTTGGTCAAGCGGTGTAATAGAACACAGCATTGATTTTCAAAGATGAGATAAATAGATAGAAACACCAAAAAAATATCCCAGCCAACAAAAAGTGAGTTTCTTACATCAAAGACTTCACCGCCGCCTAATCGGATTTTCTATGTTAGAAAAATCTGATGAGGTTTCTTAACTTGAATGACTTTTCACATTCTCCCTTCTCGTGGTACTAAATTGTAATAAACGTGTACAAATCAGTTTTAGCTTCGATGTTATTGTTATTGGTGCATCCCAATCAGAAAGTCAACAAAAGGGCCTGAGGTTTCATTAGACACTCACCTGTATGTAAACATCGTAATTTGCATCAAAACACAGAAATATGTTACTGTGTATGTAATTGTGTCCGTGTTTCATGCTGAATGTCTTCCTATTGGTGTTCTGTGTATTTTTGAAGCATTTCCAATCTTTATTGGTGCAAATGGTTCAGTCATTCAATGCTGCAAAATTATAGGAAGTTCTCTGAGTCAATTAACACACACGTCTAATTGTAGAGATGGAACATATTATTATGTTTAGTCTTGCAGTAATTGTGGATGTTGTTTGGATTTGCTTGATTTTTACCCTGATATTAGCCAGAATTTGAGTCACACATCTGAAAAAAAAGCATGTACACTTTGTTCCGATGCAAACTGCTCACTATGTGAGTGATTCGTATCACGATTGATGGGGGATGCAAGTGAGGAAAGATTGTAGACTTTATGAACTCTGGACAGCGGCTAGGGACATGTAAAGTCTGAATAGGAAATATAAGATGCACTTTGGTGCTTGATAGCTTTTTGCATGAATGGCTCATGATTGTAGCTAATACTGAGCAGTCAAAGCAGGTCTAATGCAGTTAGAGGAGGAAAAGGGATGTGTATTTGTCTCTGAAAGTTTCTCCATGGAAATCTTTTCCAGCTTTTAGCACATTGTGCTGCTCTTGTGTCTCAGTCTGTCTAATGTATTATAACTTAATGACACTGGTATTTTTTAAAAAATTGATCTTCTTTTATTTGCATCTTTTCAGAACTATTTGTTTTAACATCTACACTGTGAGTTTCGTGTCCTTTATTCTGTGAAAGTTCTTCATATTTGCACGTTAAGCAGAAACGTACTGTCATGTTTACGTTTAGCTTGTAATGTAATTCCATACTTTGTTAAATTAATACTTAATAAAAGCTTTTGTGATGGAAAACAATCTTTCTGTTTCTTGAGCTCACAGCCACCCAAATAGACGTGTAAAAATATTTCTTGGTTTTTCTAAGTGACTGCATCCCCAAGTAGTTCCAGTAGTAGGTCAGTCAGACATCTCATTTCTATAGACCTGCCATTGGCCACCATTCTTGAAGCAGATCTCTGCAGCGGGTTTCAGCACGACGCCATTATGAGCCTGCCTAAGGACATGTCCTTGAATTGATTTCGGGTCTGACACCGCTCCTCTGTTTACAGAAGGGGTGCTTGAAACAGGAGAAAGTGCAGGAGAAGGTGCCATAAATTGGGAGAGACATTTCATAAAAAAGAAAAAAAAAAACAAATGTATCTTGTGTGATAAAGACTAATAGAGAAGTTCTTTAACCTACAGAGAATTAAGGAAGGTGCTTTTGCTTTTCCTTTAATTATTTTAACATTTATAAAGGTTATGTTGACAGAAGATAACGCCTCTGTTTATGAAATGCAGAAGTACACAGTCAACATTTATTTCTCGCTACCTGTTCATGTGCACACACATGCATCAGCAGCATTTCCTATCATATATTTAAATTCTTCGTATGCAGACCTTTTTTCTTTACAGTCACACAGAGCTTAACACTCTAAGGTAAAGACAGGATTCACTGTCTTTACTTTAGAGGACACATGACATGTGGATGGTTGGGGTTCAAAGCGCTGACCCTGCAGTTACTGCTGATCCATTGAAAACACGGCCATATTGGATCTAACGTGAAGCATCCACACATTTTATTCCGACATACATCTTTTTCTTGATCTGTTTTTGCAGTAACATATTTAAAAATCCTATGTTTTTGCAAACTAGGCCAGTTACTTAAAATATGTTAATTATTCAAATTGGAATACAAGTGTCTCTCAACATTATTGAAAAAATAATGACTTTTGAAATTTCGGTCAGAGACTGCAACCCACATATTGTTTCATTACACACAGGTTGGCATATTTCAAGTGTTTATTTGTTTTAGTTGTGATCATTATGGATTACGGCTAATAAAATTCTAAATTAAAGCTTCTCAGGAAATTAAAGATTGCTAACTTCACAGTTGACACACTGCCACAAGAGGCCATTGCTAAAGAAAATGATTGTTTACATGGTGCAGGATCCAAGTACACTGATGGAAAGAAAAATGTTTTGTAGAAAAAAAAGTACACATACTAAACACTTGAGAAGATAATATAGCAAACCCCATTCAAGAGTTTTAGGAAGACTTATAAGGGCTGTCTTAATACATAAACTGTGCCATAGGCTTATTGCCTCTATCATGTTTTCCTGATGCAGTAATAATGTACAACGAGCCACTAAATATTGAGAGCATATACTGTGCTGTACATGGACAGTATTTTCAGTAGGCCCACATTTCTAAAGGGAAAGGAAAAATCCTTTTAGAGGCAGCTTAAAAAACATTCCGGTCAAAAACTGTCAGACATAATAATTGAAGTGAACGAAAACAAAAAAAATGTCTAAACATATATGCACGTAAGAAATAAATGCTTAGCTTTTTGGATTGAGTTACAAAAATAATTTTACTTTTGGATTATATTTTATGTCTTCTTGAGATGCAGCTGTGTACCCTCTGGAGTTAATCATCCAGCAAGTAAAATAGGAAACACCTTTTACTGTAAGGAAATTAAAGTAATTTAATTAGTTTGAGTTGGCCTTGGTGAGCACCTGTAAAATAAACCAAGAATAATTGCATTACTGTTTGAGTTTGTGTAACAGGTTAAGTGTGTGCTGCACCTGGGTTTCTGGAGTCATATTTAGAACATGTTGGTTGACATGTTAATCTGTTTGTTAACCAGCAGTGTCGTCACTGAGCGGTCTTGGCTCACAGTCAAAGGAAGCGGAGTGACGGAAGCGTTGAAGGCTTTCTGACAGTTGGTGAGTGTTCTGCGCAGCAGCTTAATCCTTTCAGCAACCAGTGAATGTGGCTCCATATGGCCAGTCAATGAAAACCTGCTGTGAAGCTAATTTGATTCTATGATTGGACCTACTCAGCAGCTTGCTCAATCAATCTTATGATTCATCCAGTTTCACTGAGAAGTGAAGCAGGAAATTAAGACATGCATAGTTAGTTTTCATTACAATGTGGCTCATATATCTTAGTCTTTGATGTATTTATCTCTTGAAGATGTGTTGGATTTGCCACCATCAGCGAAACATTTCACAGCAAGCTTAGGCTTTTTTTTAAACATCATTCTTGCATATTTTTAGCCATTCAGAGTTAGCCACCCTTAGTGGCCCTTGGGCTCTAAGCGGCTGCTTAGTTTGCTTATGCCTTGGGCCGGCCCTGGGTCTAGAAAATAACTGTGTGGTTTTTCTTTCCTTTTTTTTTTAGCATTTCTTCATGTACTTTCTCAAATAGTTTCCAACTTGGTACTTCCTCATTCAACATTTGCAACTATATTTTTGACACACAATACATTTGGTTTGGATGACTGTTTTCCTTAATAAATTAAATCCACATTTCAGAGATAACTTTTTTATTTACTCGGCTCATATTTGACTGATATTATTTGATAAACTGAAACATTTATGCATGACAAATACTGCGCATTGAGGCTTCAATATCTGCTCTGAGGACATGTTGACATGTATTCAGGATCAAACCTCCAAATATGGACAATTATTAAAAAAGTTGAAAACCCTCAACTCTCAAGCCACAGCTGTTAAGACCAACCAAATGAGTACAGTCAAATCAACAACAATGTGTACGGCTTTCTGTGCATTCAGCTGTGATAATCAGACAACATTGTCATGAAGTGCAACAACCAACAGCTGCTTACATAACTCCTGTGTTCATGTGATGATGACGCGCTCTTCACTTCCCCCTCACCCCCAGGGCTCGGCAACAGCAACAACAGACCCTAGGACGCCTTTTCAGACCAGTGCTGTTTCTCTCACCTCACCTGGAGCGTTCTTCACCTCCAATAAAAGGAAGCCACTGCAGAGCACACAAATAAGTTCTGTAGTTTGAATTTTAATCCTTTATATGAGGCGTTCACAAAGATAAAAAGTAAAATGTATCCAGAGATGCTGATTCAGAGGCAGCTGCAGCCACATGGGGTCAGGCCATAACCTGGTCGAAGTGAGCACTAGATCTGAATAATTGATCTGCTAAATGATCTTCTACTGCTATGGAAAATTCATTATGTTGTTTTGAACTCACCGTGCTGTCTTTCCTAAAACCATGCATCTTCATGTCATAACATTCACTTAGACACTCTCACAAAGATGGAAAGACAAGACAGGACAGGAGTCTGACTCTATCTTCTTCAACATTTCCCAACCTCCCTCTCTACTGAACCCACTTTGACTCATCTGTCTACCTATTTTATCACAAAAAAAATGTAATGTGAACAATCTACATCTCTTAAGTTGGGATGTATATGTAAGCTTTACATATATATTGAATAATTGTTTTCCATGAAACACAATAAAGTCAAGCATGCGTGTAAATCAAATACATATTGTAAAAGGAGCAGCTTATCTCCTAAACTCCCCAACTATGCTTTTAGACATGTATAATAATTCATGAGGATATCATGAGATATTAATAGAGACGGCAGCTTTAGTTTTGTGACAGGTAGTTGTTTGTGACAAAGGCAGATCTGGTATTCTCCATAAGAGCTTCTATTGTTTGAAACTCACTGCTTAACTTGGAATTTATTTGCCTTCAATCCAACTTTTAAACCCGTTGGCTTGAAGGCAACAGGTTTAAACCTCCAGTCCAACAGAACTCACCTTGTTCTTACAATGATGTTTGGACTTTTGATTTTAAAAAAAAAAAAAACTCAGTAAATAATGTTTTGTTGCTTTATTTATATCCTCCACAATCTGTGGAAAGCTTCTCAAAGGATGAATCAACTAACCTAAAAAGGTTTGTTTATGAGTGAGTGCCACGGCTTGTTTCACCACAAACCATATTTGGATGTGTTTCAGAAAAATCAGAGGGAAATGCTTCTGAGGCAATACTTTCTCAGCAAAACAATGGCCCTTAGCCATTTCTGCATGCCACATTTCAGACTGATAAATTAAGGACTGATGTAAGGTTGTATGGGACCTTAAGCAGAATTTGATTTGGAGTCCCTTTTGATGTCAGGAACATCAAAACAAATATAAAAAAATATATATCTATTGAGGGAATTTATATTATAGCTTGTCTGGGAGGCCCAGTGATGGTTCGGGGGCCCTAAGTAGTGGCTTACTTTGCTTAGAACTTGGGCCTCCCAGTGCTCTGGTTAAAAGGATCCGTTTAATCTAGAAGATAATAAGATCAATATCTAATTACATGTACGCAATGGCCAAACTAGTCTCTTCTTTAAACTTTTGTTTTTTCTTGTTCTTTGGTATCCTGCTTTTTCTGCCTTTTTTTGCTCCAGTTTTGTATTGCTTTTGACCTGAGTGATCATGTTTTCTTTGATTTTCTAAATTTACATTTAATTAACGTTTCCATAAAACTGACAATTGTCTGCTGACCTCTCCATAATACAACATAATTACCTTTTGTTTATTGTCCACCTGTCTGTTGTAAATAGGTATATTTATTTCCTTAGTTTTCATTTTTGATTTTTATACCCAATCTTTTACAGCTTTTTTAAGGAGTAGTTTTAGTACTGCTTGCCTTTGTAATTGTTACTCTTTCTTTTCCAGTATGGACAAGTCTGCTGTTCCATTAATAGATGAGCGGGACTACTGCAGCCACAGTAAATTTTTGCACAGTCAAGAGCAAATAATTCTGGGCCAGAGGCACACGCATAAATTATCCACTGATCCTGACAATTTTCAAGAGCAAACCAGAGATAAGCGAAATGACACATTGAGAGATTCAGGAATAGACAGAAATAAACAGGCAGGAGGCAGATTAGAGTGAAGGCACGTACGGAGGAGGTGTGTGTTTAAGCTATACTTAACGGACTATTTCTTATCAGTCCCAAGCTGACAGGTCTGTCACCGCCACTCAGAAAATGCCATCAACGTGAGCTACTGCTGAGGATTTCCTCTTCAAGTAAAATGTGATTATTGAAAATATCTGAGTGATTTCTACTATATCTACTTGTAAAGAATATGATGAAATGATCATTTTGTTCACACGTCACTTACCTTGGTGTTCTTGAAAGCACCAACCCAAGAACCCTACTTTGACTGACACTATTTCAACTCAGACTAGGACTGATCTGATATTCTTCATCTTCTGCAGTTGTAGCTTCAAGTATGACAATATTTAAGTAACTCCAGTAACTATAGATCAGTTTCATATTCAGCCATAGAGACCAATCTACAGCTACTACTGATCTACTTTATTTCATGTTTTATTTCCTAACCAAAAACAAATAAATAAACAGAAAGTACAGTATTGACCAAAATTACAGTGGAGATGATTTCTTAGGACCTCAGGACATTGTGTTCTTTGTGCACAGATGGACATGTCTCATTTAAAATCCCTACAGCAGTCTCTGTTATGCGTTTATGTACAAGGTTGTGCAAGAGGATCTATTACTCATTGAATGGAGAAGGTCACCCTCAAATACACTCAACGTTTCGTTCTAAGGATGCTTGTCTAAGAAGCCCTGGATGTGCAGCTTTTTCTAGCTTTGTATATCAAGTGACTTTAGATGCTCATCTTTGTCTCCTCCACCGGCACTTTATCACAGAGAATGATGTCAATGGCTGTCACTCCTGCTCTCATTTACAAAGGAAGGGGAAAAAAAAACAAAACGACACCACTATCTGCTGTTTGGAAGCACAGCCTGACGCGTGAGTGATTCAGCAAAACGTGACCGCTGTCAGTACAGATATTTGTTAGTGGCTATCCCTCCCTGCAGCTGGATGCTCTGTGTATCCACCAAGCAGCAGAAGCGACCCATAAATATGAAAATACAGTGAACTTGTTTATGCATACGTGTTTGTGTGAGAGGCTGTGTGTGTATTTAGGCTGCCCTGTGCACGTGTTTCTGCCTTTGTTAACCCGAATCATATCCTTTTCAGCCTTTCCCCTGTATCTCTGTGAGCCCTGTTGGCTTTGGGTGCACAGGATTCACAACAGGTCTCATAAATTAACGATGATGGTGCACTCTCTCACACCTCTCGTCTTGTCTGGCTTCCATCCCAAAGCACTCTCCGGGTCTCTCTCTGAGTCTCTCTCACAGACACGGGGAGGTCACATGGAGCCAGTGTGTGATGACATGAGCTGGAGTCTTGACGTTCGACGCCAAGTCTAGTTTTATGGTATTTTTTATTTGATGCAATACGTGGATGTGTACACAGTGCTGAAATACACATAAAGGAAATATTTCAGTTTATTTCAGGGCAGGAAATGGCTGCAGAATTTTAGGTCAGCTGCTGAGGTAAACCTCAGACTCCACTGAAGAGTTCAGCTGTCTGAGTATAGTGTTGGGTTTTATAGCTCCAACATTTATAGCAGAGATGCTTAAAAGGTGGGATTAATTTATTTAACATTTCAAGATGTATATATCCTATTTCATCGGGTACTCCAAAACTTTAAAAGGTATTTGAACAATTTCAAGTTTTTAGAGCATTTTAAGTCATTTTTGCTGTTTAATAAAATAATGCACAATAGCAGAATTACATCTGAACTGTTTTGAACACTGATTGATAGAGCTGCATCACGCTAAAGATATATTTCCATGTATTTTCTTTTTTATTCTGTGCACACGTGTAGAAGAAACGGTTTCTGTGTGACGAGTCAAACTGATGATCTTCATGCATGTGTGCACCCAGACTCCATATGGTGTCTTATGTGGAGAGGCGAGTCAGGCTCTCTGCTGCCCTCTGGTGTTCCATCATCTGAAAACTTTACTTTCTACTTGATCCAAATCACAACACAAAGTCTACACAACATCTTAACAAAAAGGACAAATCATTCATCATTCTGTATGCAGTTGATAACATAACAATGATGACATACCAAATTATAATACCAAGAACTGTAACATAATTTAGGGTTTGTGTTGCTTTGGTTTGAAAGAGATTCATTCTGTAGGTGAGATTTACAATGATAAATATTTTAATGTGACCTGCTAACATCAGGGACTGCTAAAGCTTCCTTGGAGTGTCTGGAAAACTCACACAGGTAAACTTATGAAGTCCAAAGAGAAATAAAATATTAATCAGGGCTGTTCGCTTTGAACGCTTTTAAACTCACTTCCTTTGCTGCCCCCCACTCCTGTATTTACAGGTTGCTTTTTTGTGCAGGTTTTTTTTTTTTGCAGCCTCACACTCTGTCCTTATTATGGGAACAGAGTGTGAGTTACATTTTTTTTTCACCTCCAATAAACTTTATGTTTTAATTTTTCTGATCTAATGAGAAGGGCAGTGCCTTCATGGCTGCAGCTCCAGGGACCTGTCTTCCTTGTCTTTGTTTTGTTAATTTGTCTTTCTTTGTACTGAAATAAAATTTTGTTCTGCATCTGAACAATAACAATAAAATCATTTTGATTCTAATTTTGGTAACTGTCATTCACTGAGGGAAAAGGTAACTTGTTGCAGTTGCAGTTAATGTCACTCCATGTAAAAAGATGTGAAAAGCCTTAAAATAAAGTAATCTCTTATTGCAGTAGCACCATTTATCATTGAAAAACATTTTAAAATTCAAATCTTTATTAAAAACAAAATGCACCCTATTTACTGTCCTCCTTCAATAATTCAACAGGTGCAATTTGCATACTTGTAGTTTGACATTAATAATGTTAAATTCATATTTTGTATCACGGGCTGTTTCCAGCAAGACATTTTCAAGCCACACTCTGAAAAGGAGGAGTCAGTATTGTGACTGTGCCAGTAGGATAAACTTTTAGCCCAATAACAAAACATGGGGAGCTCCAGAATAAAAACATTTCTGCAAAATGGGATCTGAGCTGATGAAAAAATATAAATCCACAATAAATCCAAATATTTATTCAGTGCGACTCTTTTGTAAAATTAAACATAACCTCTTTGATTTTCAATGACTCCCATCCTTTGATGAATAATTTTACCAAATTATCTCAACTGACATTTTTTAGACTACATCTACTGATTAGTACAACTTGTTGCAGACACAATTAAATCCTTTTAAAACAATGTAGTTATTCTGGGATTATTAATAAATCTTTACTGGCATGACATCAGACTACTTGAGCTCCTGTTCAAAATCTCCAAATGTGTCTCATTTATCTGACTATGCCACATGTTCAAGTGAGCACAATCAAGAAATGTCTTCCTGAGACACAGGCCACTACCTCTGTCTCTGTCCTTGTCTTTGACGAGACACATCACAGCCTCAATTTGTCTGGATTTACGCCTGCTCTCCCTCCCAGTTCACCCTCTCACACTCCATCTGGTCCCTCCAATCTTCACAGCCCAATCTTTCTCTGAATGCATTAGCTCGAACATCATCTATGTAGGAGGATCACATTTAGACTCCCACCTGCTCATTTAGTCCCTCTTTCAGGCGTATGTGTCCCCCACACAAGAATAAATATAAAAACAAATCATTTGATCATCACTGCTGTCTCTTTTCATCAGGCTTCACATAGCTTTTCTTAGATAAGCTGACACTTCTCATCCTGTCACCTTCTCTGCCTCTCCAAGGACTTCACTGCTGCCATGGTGACCAGCTTCTGCAACACAGGTGCGACCCTGACCTTGTGGGCCAATTAGCCTTTCATGTCTGTGGATTAATTATACCTGTGTCTCTTGTTGCTTGCAGTGTGTTTGTGTGTTTTTATTAAAAGTGACCATGATTTTCTCTGGTTATCTAACACAGCCTAGACTTGAGGTAGAGGACATTTCTGTGCCCCATTAAGATTTGGCAGGTGACAAATGGAGGGCTTAAGATGTTGAATGGGGAGTAAATAATCAGACTCTTCTGGTTTGTGTTGTTTTAGCTGATCAGCCATCAGAATAGAATAGAGATTCAGATAAGAACATTTTGGCACAAACTCTGCCCCACATCTACATAATCTCCCACGTTTTGTAAGGAATAACTGAACCATTCACATAAATTTTACTCAAAACACATATCAATATTGTACAACAGAGCTTAAAGAGGACAAATGAAATCTATATAAGAGTGCCTTGCAAAAGTATCACACTCTTTAAATTTTTCAAGATATTGTAAAACAAGCCACAATTAAAATATTTATTGTTTGTTTTTTTTGAAGTAAGATGATGGACACTGTAATTTATAAAATGTTCTTCAAATACACATCTTCAAAATATGGCATTCGTATATCCAGATCCCTTCACTCTAGTGTCTTAGAATAAAAGAAAACGGCAACCAACTGGTTTCAGAAATCACCTATTCAGAAAATACTGTTCACCTGTGTGTAATTTGTGTCAACATACATACAGCTGGTCTTCAGAAGTCTTATAGGTTTGTGAAAGAATATTAGGGAACAAAATATTATGTGGAACAAGAAACACAAAGGACACAACTGCAAACCATGGAATGACATGGAATTTCTCCTATATTGAAAGCTGGGCACAGAGGAAATTAATTACAGAAGCAACCAAAAGGCCCATGGTGACTCTAGGGACTGCTGACCAATGCTTGGGATGGAAAATCTGTTGACAGGACAACTATAATCATACTAGATTTACTCAGCAATAGCAACGTGACTGAGTTTTTCTTAAGTTTTCAGTACATTTACAACCAGGCCTTGAAAAAGACTTGTAAAGAAGTACAAAAAAATCTATTCTTTATTCCAACAGTATATTTTTACATCAGTCACATGCCAGGAAATTACAGATTTTAATAAATTGCTCACACCACACCCATTAGCATCCCATAGACTTCGTCAAAACTCCTGTTTGCCTGTAAGATAACACTTAATATTTTCTAAAATAATTTCACCAGTTTGGAGAAAACAGATATTTGACCTCTCCTCCTCATCATACGGTCTCTCCAGGTGCCGTAGTCCAGAATTCAAAAACGGCTTTCCTGGAGCTTTTACTTGCATCCCTTCTTCACACACCTGAATCAAGTGAATGGCTTGTTACCAGGCCTCTACAGAGCCGAATGTCACAAGGGGAAATAGTAATTTGATTCTGGAAGCTTGAGCGCTTGTTGATGAGAAGCTCAATCTTTTTTTTCCATCTAAGTGCCAGCAGAGTTTAGTCTTTGCACTGTGTCCCTCCCAAACAAGAAGTTGGAAAGCAGACCTCGTGTCCTCAGAATGCCCTTTGCTGTAGTTCTCTAACACAGACTAATGGAGAGCTTTTTTTCTTTTACAAGTCTGCCACTTGGTGAGATCATTATTGGACCTCATCTTGATAAGGGGTAAGAAACATACACTCCTGTTGAATATAGAAATTTGTTCCTGAAGGTAACAAACAGTCATGTATTACTGATTAGAGATTTTGAACTACTGATTAAGTTCTGGGGAAAAAAAGCATAAATTGAACAATCACCAACACCAATTGTGACATCAGTAATTTGGTTAAATTGACTTAAAAATCTTATCTTACTCCACTTCAGTTTCTTTTCCTAATTTAGTTCTTGTTTTTCAAAATAATTCACTGTGAGATCAAGTTACTGCAACATAAGATTAATTTGTTTCCTAGTCAACATACTAACACGTAATTGTCCTAGTAGATAAAAGACTCTTTCATGTTGTGAAACCGGTACTTATATCTGGTTCTGTTCAGTTCCTCTTAAGCAGAAAGGAGTTTCATACGAATTCACATTACTGGACCCAGTTTTCTATCTATAGAGCCAAAAGGCATTATAGAAAGAAAAGGCCTGTTATGTTAAAAAACCAACACATTACAATCAGGGAGTCTTAGACAAGACTAATCCAAAGAATATAATCAAACATGACAACTACTCCAGTGAACAGTCAAATTAGAAATTATACACAAATGAACAAAAGATAACAGACATATTAAAACTTTGTGGATGATTCTGAATATTTTAATGTTACATATTGGCATTGGAGCATCTGAATGCAGAGACGAGGACTGTAGGTGCATGGTGACAAGCAAGCAAATTCAAGACGCAATACAACAGGCTGTTGAACAAGAACAGAGATTATGATACTCACTGAGAAAACTATAAACTTTTTTTTGCTGCAGAGTGTGATTTCTGGATTGCTGGATAGATGAGGCAACGAGAAGATCGACAGGAACTCAAAAATAGATTTTGACACTGAATTCCTGAAATATATTTTTAAAACTAATGCAGGTGTGTGTTTTCTATGTACATGTAAATAGATGCACAGAAGTCCGCAGCTTAAGTTTGCAAAATATTACAACATCAGATCCAAAACTTAATTTTGACGAGTGATTGTTATCCGGGTGAAGGGGAGACTTGCTATTCCAATTTTTGACCACTTGATGGAAGCATAGGTTTAGTGTTTGGGCTTATGCTGCAGAACAGAGGTAGACTTAACAAGCAAATAAATTGAAACCTCATCCTCTGGGCCTTTGAGGAGTCTTGTAAGGCGCTGCATTAAAATGTTCTTATTGGCTGTTTCTGTCCCCCCTCACTCTCCCCATCTCTTCTCTCTGTCTTTTGGGGAGGGTTTGTAAGGACTGCTGCCTATTAAAGCGTCTGTGAGAGCAATGTGTTGAAGAGGGGCCAGCTCAGCTCTCAATCTGAAGAATGTGTTGGCATATACAAGGGGCGCCACTGAAATGGAACTTTAATTAATTTACACGAAAAGCTGAACAATCGTAAAAGCAGACCTCAGCGCTGACAACTAACAGCATAGGTAATCCAGGCTGGAACATAGCTTCCTTTAACCTGAGAATTAGACTTTTACGAGGGCTTGTACTTGAAGCCTACTCCTATGTGTAAGGAGGGGAAGATAGCAGCTGAGTGTGAGTGTATGCCTGGGCGTCAGATGGTAGAGGTGGGCTGTGAATGAGCCTTTGATCTATCCAGCCAAGTTTCCCCTGTGGACAGCAGCTGTTATGATACACACCGTCTAGTAGCAACAGATCCTCCCAAGATGGTTCCCCAGCGCTCTTCTCTACTCTCCTGTCCTGTTTTCTCTTTATTTTCTCCTAAGGCAGTAATTAATGAAGGGGAAATGAAAACAATAGCCCTGCCAGTCTGCAGGCCAGTGGTAGTCCTGCCAACCTGACAGCAAATCAGAGAGAGCAAAACTTTAGGTGAAAGTCTGTGATGGAGCAGAAACTGTTTAAACTGCATTTTCATGGAGGTCTTTTTATGAGTTTAAACAAGGGAGATTTATTGTGCAAGCTAAACTGATCATTATGAGGGACATTTACATACTGAGTATGCTTCTTGTTTGAGTTGCATCTACAGAGAGAAAAAAGATAATACAGTTTAATGGGTACATGTTAATATAAGGCGCTTTGTCCCAAGGAACCGCTTTTATCATAAGTATTTGTAAAGATGCAAGAATTCAAGGATTCATTCTTTCATATTCTATACATTTTTGTGACTTATTTTTTGTAAATATTATTAGTTCAAATACAGTATTTCAGACCTGCCACACTCTTTTCTCTTCTAGCTTGGGCATGACTGGGTCTTCTGAATTGCCAAATTAGTTACTAAGTGGCTTAAGGACTGGCCATGATTCTTGTAGCCCTTTCACAGCTCTTGTTTCACTCCCATAAATCTATTTATGGGCAGAGAAAGGTGGCCTACAAACCTAACTCAATTGCACAAGTTCTGTCAGGAGAAATAGACCAAGAAATGGTCCATCAAACTCATGTCATTGATGCAAGTCATGCAGTTCCGTGGCAATGCTATCTAACCTTGAGAAAAAAAGCTAAATTTGAGGGAGGTTTGAAAAATGTCCAGAAATAATTGTTTATTGTACTGGCATTTTGCAATAATTTCAGTTATCTTACCTGTGTGATTAAATATAGCAGGTTTCTATACACTGTACTTTATGTGTTCCACATCTCCTTCCTGGAAGTTCAACAAAAAAATTTTTTTTTGTGTATCAGCAATTTTGTTAAATGTACTTGTGAAGTTCTGCATGGCCGGCACCAGTCCGTCGGATTTGCAGATCCTTTGCAACTTTTCCCTATTTTCCATATTCACTTTAGGGGTAGCATAAGCTGCTCCAAGCTGTACATTGTGCGCAAGCGATTTGATAGACAGAAGACCGCATTCATTGATTTGGTCGTTATTTACATCACTCCAAACGACAATATTTTATCCACTGCAGTGGACCAGCGGACATCCCACTGCTACACAGTGTGGAATCGCATGACTATGAGCTTAATCTTGAGCAGCAGCAGCAGCAGGAATACATGCATGCATGATTTCGCTGTGTGAAACACTGGAACACTTTACCCTGAATGTGCATTTTATTCTTTGTTTGAAAATTTATTTTAAATAAAGTTCACGCGTGGATTTTGGTTTACATCTTTTGAGTGCGCTATCTAAATTCACAAGGTTGCATATTTAATAAATAAAGTGCCGCAATCAGAAATTTTAATTAATTTCATTATGCTTGGGCCAGCAATTAATTTCTAAAGGACAAAATAGAATAAATGGAGGTATTTGCCTCCATCAAAACCACAAACTCAAGGTTCTCCATTTGTTGAATGTTGCTGCAAACTTTATCATCATCAGAGCTATATGACCACAGGTTCTGTGCGCTCACGGCCCGCCCACATTCCCACGTTGCTGCCTATGTTCACGCCTACAAAAGTGAAGAACAGACTGCAATGGAGATGCTCCAAACTGGGGTAGAACCAAAGCAGACATAACCGGCTAGAATGAGACTTGACGTTTGAAGAAATGGCATACGTGTGTCTGTAATGCTCTATTTATCGAATTATTAGTCTCAGAAAAACTAAAACAGTAGATCACTAAAGCAAAGACAAGCATTAGGAGCATAAAATAAAGATCTGACTTTGATCAATCATTGTAGACTTTAAAATGAATTAAAATTTGATTTCATTGAGACTTTTCCCTGTCCTAGTATTCAATTCCTCATCTTTTTCATACTTTAAAAGTGCAGTTATATAATGATACTAAGTACATAAACTCTACATAGAGGTACAATAAAAATTTACTTTAACTTTTCTTTTAGTAATTTAATAATCAAACTGCTTTTAAAATGAAAACTTGTGTTTTATGATCTTTGGTTCTCTGTGTTGTTGAATGAAGGTTTGTGGAGCAAACACACGTGCAGTGCAGTGTGGTCAGGACAGGGCCGAACCGCAGGCACCCATGTGAAATGAGTCAGTGAACAAACTTTTATTCGTCCTCTGTGCTGCTCTGTTATTAAACTACCTCAGCTAAACTCCCAGACTGTGGATAATTCACCTTTGCTCATTTATTCTGATGTGTATTGACACAAAAAGTGGCTGTTCTCCCTGGACACTTTACTCTATTCTGTGACCTTAGAGGGAACTTTCTCAGTGTGGCCTAATGCCAGCTGAGGGGTCGGAGCACCATTTATCCCTGTGGTACCTGTCTAGCACGCCGATTGGGTTACTAAGTGTGTGCTGGGTACTTCCTTGGCCATTCAAGACTTCTAGCTCTGCAGGCGTGTGCAAAGGCCTACAAAGATCCATTTACATGCTCATCTCTCCTTGAAGCACAGGTTTGAGATGAGGTGTGCATGTTCACGTTTGCATGTATGTATACTTTTAAATGTTTGCTTTTTTTACTCAAAGAAACCCAGACATACATTTTCCCTTTCTCCTATTTTTTCCATGACAAACATCTCTTGCTGATGTAAACAATCACTTAGGTCATGTACAGTATATTTAAAAATCCACGAGTCGTTATTGGTAGTGGTTCGTCCAATAGAGATGCATCTTTCTCTCGTGAAGCAAGCCTAAGCATGACAAATGTGTTGTGAATGAATATCGTGTTGCTGGTTCACCCCATCTCTGTACATGGAGCTCAATGCCTCTCCACTTTACACCCCAAATATACATCCTGGTGCGCGCACACACACAGACACAGCTAAAGCCCCCCCATGGGCATCAGTCAGTGAACCAATCCATCACAGGACATTTGTGTTGATGTGATGAGGTGGAAAAAAAAGTGTAGCTGAGTGAGGAAGAAAAGGACAGATGTGGGGTTAAAGATGAAGAACAAGGCAATGGGGAAAGCACTGTAAAAGGCTGATCACAGTGATGGATGAGGGAGAAGATGGTGGTTGATAGTTACCCTCCTTTTTTCATTAAAGTTTTTCTCAAGCAAGAAAAATGAATGTCTGAAAAAAACGTTTAAAAAAAATGGAGAGAGGCTGAAGCCGGTGGAGTTTAAAAGGAGTGGAAAAAGAGAAAAATCAAGACAAGCGAGGTTTCCCCTGCAGGGCTGTGTGGCTGGCTGTGTGCTCCTGTTCTGTTAGGCAGCCGTGGCTGGCTAAATAAACAGTCGTAATTGGCTGTGGAGCCCCACTAGTCTGGGGTTTCACTCGCTTTCATCCTCTGGAAGCTGCTGGGAAGCTGTGGGAGAGGTGAGGTGAGGCATCATGAGAAGCACACATGTGCTCAATCATGCGTGCTCACGGGACCAGCGGACAGATGTGAATACGGTACATAGGTGAGCTCTGAACATAAAGAGGCTGTAGCTTAATTCCGTCCTCGTCCTGTCTCGACATAAATTGTGCCACACTGGAATGTGTCAGTGAGCTGCCACCATCTCTTCCTGCATTTCAGCTCAAAGAGCGTATTATGACCACCTGCTCAGCATGTCAGGGGGCACAACATGTATACGCACACTTCCTTATGTTTCCTTTAACAGATGATCACTCAGATAAAATCAACAGCATCAGTGACTGAGCGTATTCAGAGCTTTAAGGAAAATGACCGAACTGAAATCGACACCGTGGTCCAACAATAAGGCACAGACATTTTTGTGGTTGGTGGTTGATGAGGAAATACAAAGGGAGCTAGGTGTTGGTTTGTTAGATACAAATCACGTCAACACCCAAATCGAGTGGAGTTGAGTAAAGTCAAGTCAAGATGAGGTGAACAGATACAAATGGGAAAGAAAGCCTTTTGGCTTTACTTTCAGCAAGAAGTTCCTATGACATATAGACTCAGGGGAGCTCAATACAATGCATACAACATTTTTCAATTTTTAATTTAAAAAAAAAAACATTTATTCTTTTACTTCAACTTCTCAATTATGCCCTACTTTGTGTTAGTTTTTCACATAAAACCCCTGATAAAATACAAAGTTTTTAGCTGTAATGTGGCAAGATGTGAAAAAGTTCAGAGTTTGAATACCTTTTTAAGGAACTGTAAGTCATAATAAAATAAATGCCATATCTAACTGCCTTGTGGATGTTTAAAGTTGAGACGTAGAAAGACAATAAATTATTAATTCCAGGCTTCAAATAATTTTGAATCAACTCTAGAGAATAACAAGTTTTTTTTTTCGCTCTCTTTTCCCACGGCCAGACTTTTCTCCATTGTTGGTTCCATTTGGTGGGAACCTGCCAACAGAGGGTGTCCTATGAAAAGAGAACACCTATAAATACTAAAACTGCATTCTCAGTGCGATGGAAATGTGCTGTCTTAGTAAAAGAAAGTGGAATATAAAGAGACTCTCACTCTCACCACGCTGGCCCTTGTCCCAGAATGACTGGAGAGAAAGTATTGTGAAAGAGGTTGTCATGGTAGAGAACAGTAGAACAGAAAAAAGGAGAAGCACTAGAGGGCGAAGAGAGGAAGATTTGCTGTCTTGATTTCTTTTTTGTGCCTTCTTTTTTTATTTGGCTTGAAAAGCAAAGCAGAAAGAAAGAGACAACATGACTGATCAGAAATTGCTTTATTGTGTAGCCAAGTTGCACTGCATACCCAGCACAGGGCTTATAAACAGCATTTGATATAAATTGTTCCAAAGAATGAACCGTTCTGCAACAAACAATGTCACTTGTTAAAAATGTTGGCGCTTTGCAAAAGTTTAACATTGGGATTGTTATTGTTTATGTTTATTGCCCACGTCCTTTTCTTGCTGGACAAAAAAAAGAAAAAGGAAAAAAAAAAACTGCAGTCACAAATAATAGTAGTTTTTATCTTCACAGTTTTAGATTATAAATCCCAAGCCTCTAAATGACGGCTGTAGAAATAATGCAACTCACACATATATATTAATTGACTGTGAGAATGCTTCACATAAAGTTGCAAGACTGAACACAAAGTGTTTTAAAAGACATTCACTGAGCCGGATTATCTCTGTTCCTTATTTCATATAGTTACGACTGCACTGAATTATATACTGTCTAAAACATAAACGTAGACATTTTATATCTACTTTCTATCATTTTAAGTATTGAAATTTACTCTCTGAAGAGGATGACTGTTTCCCACTGTGTTTTTGAGCATCTCCTGAATATTAAAAAGTTTGCAGTGGGATCATTTTTGGCACAGGAGACCCTGATTGTGATTTAAGGAGCAGAAGGCGACTCCGGCCTGAGATCAGCACCCCAGACTCCCTCCATCGCCACTGAACTTCTCTCCCTTCAACTTGTACGACTGCTGACTCTTACACGGCTCCTCGAGCAACCTACACACCCCAGGAACCCACACGAGCCATGAGAGGATATTCTGTGTCCGAATATACACATGGGCGTGCGTGTTTTGTGGAATCAGAGTCTCCTTATACAAGCTGTGCATGTGTCAGGCACCTCATGTATCAGACAGCACCTCTGCTTGCTGAAGCAAAATGAAAGCGAAGCAACCGGTTTTCCTATATCTGGCTCATATATGCCGCTCAAGACCCAGACACACACATGAATAATTGAGTTCAAAGGTAGAACATGAAAAGAAATTTTTCCTTTTTGAAAGCTAAAAATGTACATATGAATATGGTTGTAGGGAGTTAAGCACTCTCCTTTGGGGCAGAAAACAAGTTATTGTTCTGCCGATAAAAATGGGAAACCACACAGAGAGCGACAGAGAAAATAAGGACGTTATGGGATCGTTATTGAACAGTGAATATATCTGAAGATGTAGAGAGCAGACAAGGTGCAAAATTATTTAATACGGGCAAAAGTGGATGGCAATAACTTTTTCATAAGAGCTCCCTGAAGATGACATTTTATCAGCAATTCCCTTGCAGCATGAAAGAAAGAAAGATGGAGTGGAGAGAGAGCTTCTTCCGAAAGTGGCAGGCAGCCAACAACAACAGCCGACTCCAGTAGGTCGGCACAGGAAGGGGGAGGAGGGGGCAAGAGAGTGGATCTGTGAATGTGTGTGTTTTGAGGGAGGGGGGGTGGACGGGTGGGATGTGCTGTTAAAGCCCTTATGTGTGCACCCTGCTCTCCTCAAGCGTTCCCGTTTGTTGTCGGCGAGCCAGAGGGCCTTCGGCTGGACTCGGTCCCGTGGGAGTCGTTGCACGGCATTCCTTTCCCATTATTCCAGGCGTCTCTTTACGAGCAGCACCATCCCCGGATTCGGCTGGCCTTCCCTCTTGCCCCTGATGTCCTGTGTTTTCATCCTTGTCATTATTTGTTGGTTATTAGCTGCTGCTGCCCAGCTGAATGATGGGGATGTGCCAGAGAAAAGGAAGCGGGAGGGAAAGAGTGATTTTACGCACTCTGAAGCCTTCCCCAGTGTTTGAGTGTGTGTTTTCCTTTTTATCATTAATCAAAACCGACAGCGTGTCTAGGTTTTACAAGACCGAGACAAGCATTTTAAATATGTCTCACTAATGCTGCCATCCGAACCTGCAGCAGTGAGCAGGTGTTCCACGTGAATATTTTACTTCTTCATCATGCTTTTGGTTCTCCTCATTACCTTCTGTCCTCGGTCCAAGTTTTCACACCGTTCTTCCTCTTTCTTCAGTCTTCCTCATCTGGGTCTCGGTGACCTGGCAAGGGAGGAATGCTCAGATCAGAATGTCATGACTTTAAAAAAAAAAGTCTCCACCGGGAGGGGTCAGGGCCCTTGGGCCTGGGAGGGACCTCCTGACTTACGGGCTGACTGACAAGTACAGGTGAAAGTAGTTCAGGTCGTCCTTGTGTCAATGAGGACAAACACACACATTCAAACACATGCACACATATCAACAGGCTCCAGCCGGGCTATGCCTTCTGTGGGAAAGAGGGGAAAGATCAACCACAGCTGTGACTGGGTTCACTGCACGGGAAAGTAGATGCTTCCTGACCCAGAAGTCATGTGGCGATATCACATGACTATTTTTGATCTGCCTTGATCTACAGCCTTCTCTGTTTTGAATTTGCATTAATTTTGCTTCCACATGGACGAAAAAGCAAGATGCCCGTCACAAGGCTCAATGACATGTAACCAGACAAAAAAAAACAAAAAGGGGGATTAAACTAGAAGCCAGGGCTTATTTAGCTTCTTCCTCATTAGCTTCTGTCAGAGTTAGATAACCCAGGCTGAACTAACAAATGGTTTGAGCAATGGCATACCCACACTGTATGGGTTTTTTTCTTGTACAGAGGAAACACATTCCTTGGCTGCACCTCTGACCTTGGAGAGAGTGAAGAGATCCTGCAGAAATAAAGGAATAAATAAATAACAAAGAGTCCAGGCTTTCCTCCAGATGTTACATGAACTCTCTCCCTCTTGTGTGAGCACAATAGGCTTCATTTGCAGATAAAAATTACTTAGCAAAACTTTTTTTCTGGCAATTACATGATGCCTCCTTTTTCATTCTAGTTGTAAACTTCGCTTGAAGGTTTTCGTAATTGGGAACCTACTCCCTGCTCTCCTTTAAGCAATTGAGCTGCTGTTTCTCTGGGTGGATTCCCTCCTTTGCTACCTCACTGTTTCATGGCATCTAATGGATGATCAACTCCTGCCATGGAGTTTTCCTCCATGGCAGGATGAAAACTGTTGCTGGTAGCTATACATTGCTGTTATTTTTTAGCATCAAAGTTATATTTCGCTTTCACACCCCATCCACCTTATTCTTGTAACCCACGACAGTTTAGGTGAATTATGTTTGTGACATTCTTACATGTAAACAGATGGTCTCTCGCAAATCAAAAACAATTTTTTTAAAATGGTAGAGAATCAACTTTTACACCTTCATCTTTAGAAGGTCTTTGGTTTCAGGGTTTTAAAGTAGATGGTTCTTAGTGATAACTTTAAATTCAGATTCTTCAATGACATTAGTTCTTGGTTCCTGATCTGTTGATAACCAAGAGCAGTGGAACTACCTATCACAGGAATAATGTTTAACCCATGAGCTTGTTGAAGTTTTGCTGGCTTATGCGCAGCAACATTAAGTACCAAATCTTGCATGAATATTTCTGTGAGTTTGCGATTATTGAAACAGACAAATATAAAAAATTTAGTTAAAATCTAAATTAGTTACTTGAAGAAAATATCTCTCTATGGGTGATTTGCCCCTAAAACAAACTACCTTGCTGTAGTTTGGACTTTGACTAGACAACTCAAAAACGTATTTTAGAAATTACGACGTGTTTGCAATCATCAACATTGTCTGAAACTGATGGCTGAACATTCTTCCTCTTCTTATTAATAGACAGGAGAAATGATGGCTCCGTCAATTATGACAATTTTTGTACCTAAAGCCACAAAACAGCCTCAAGCTTTTGTTTGGGAAGGTAAACAAATGTTCTTTGTTTCTTTTGATAACAGTCCCACTGTTGGTTGGTGGGGTCTTAAAGCATTTGCAACCAAATCAGCGTAAAGTAATAATCTTAGTTTTGATTCATTAGGGACATGAAAGTTCAGCTTGTTTTACAGCAGCGATGCTGCCTGAAGGTTTAGCAGGTCGTGTCCATATACCAATATTACAGTACATGCTTTTTGGCAATGCAAATTGCTCCTAGCCTTCACTGTACACAAACATACAAAAATAAAGACTGGATTTAAGAACGGATTGTTATTTTATTTGTTTTAAATTTACATTTTACATCATGATTGTGAAGAGTAAAGAGGACACTAAATTATCTTTCCCTGACTTTGCTCTGTCTGGCAGGATCCTCCAAGTCAGTGATGAGGTAAAATATTTGGGAGGTTACATCACCTCTGACCTGTCTGATGATAGAAACATTTACAAGCAGCACTGTATGAAATATGTACAAGCTAACATGCTTCTTCAGAAATTCTCTTAAGTTTACTCTTTAAAGGATATTGTATTCCAATGTGTACTGCCCACCTGCGGCAGCATTACAGAAAAAGCAGCATGGATGAACTTCAGGTCGTGCACAATGATGGCATAAGGATGCTGCGTAAGGTGCCGCAATGGAGTAGTACCAGTCAGATGTTTGCAAATGCTAGTGTACCAACTTGTACTGCTGTGGTTCGAAACCTTATGTTCAGAATATGTGTAGGTTAATAGACTCTGTAAACACAATCATACCCACTTTGACCAACCCTGTTCATAACTCAGTTAGGTTCTTCTCTGGTTTGTGGAATCACTACTGCCTTAGTTTAAATCGTAATGGATGGATCATTTTATTTTTATTGTTTTTTGTTGTTGTTCTGTCTGTTTTTGTTTATTATGGACCATATACAGTATGTATATGTCTGACTAAAAAGGCTTGATTGATTGATTAAAACAAACCAACTTAAAAAGAAGTGTGGGTAAATGAGCAGCCATGCCTCTGAGAAACCTTCATTGTGTGCATGTTTGAGAAGACTGTGAAATGTTGTAAACTTGTATTTCTTAACCACTTGGTTGTGATTCCTGGCTATACTTTATTGCCATGTACACAGAAAATTAAGGCATTAGCAAGTTAATAATTAAAATGAGTTTGGGGCTTACATTGGGAGAAAAAAAAGGCAAACCAATAAAGAAGGGCATCAGAGGAAAAAAAACATGACAGAAAAGGGAAGGAAGTAGTAAAGAATAGTGTAGCAAAAGGTCACAGAGAAGTCAGGGCTGTCAGTCAGGCTTTGCATCATCAAGTTGCCTCGAACATGCCAACTCATTGCAAGAAACAGTGACATTTAACTTGGGGGAGTACGCTTCACAGAAATAACTACTTGGGAATTACAGTAAATACTGTACTCTATCAGCCTTCACACTAGATGACATCTGTGCTGCAGCTTAAAGACAAATCAGATAAAATGTGAGCAGTCTTTACTGGGTCTTGGCTAGAACTTTGGCATCATGTTAGGAATGGTGTAATCTCCCCCCTTTTACACAACAGTTTTGAAAAGCTCACCAAGAGAGAATATGGCAGATGGTGTAAGATAGTGTAATGATAGTCTTTAAGGAGTCTTGGGTTTATTTTGTGACATAATACATTTTACACAAAACTAAGGGAGTCCTGATATCAACCAAAAAACAGAATGGGATTTTACTGCTCTGCATCTAAATAGAAGCAATCCATTTCAGCAAATAGTCTGGCCCAGAATTTTGCTCCAGCAAATAGTCCACCCCAGTATTTTTATTCAGTAGTGCTTGTATTTCTCATGCAGAGCAGACATGATCACAGCAACAGAATTTGTTAACAGTGGTAGATGACACTACTAGAGTAGAGGCGATGGCAGTACTTTTCTTTAAAGACCAAAAAAGATATTACAGCTGAGTGCAAAACTTGTGGCACAAAACCAGCGAAGTTTAATAAGACCAACCTCATCATGCATTTGAAGCAGCACCACAAAAACATAGAATATGTCACGATGTGTTAGTTGAGTGGACCCAAATGTAGACAGGCTGAGGCGAAGAGTTGATTTGAGGATTTAATGAAGAATATAAAATTAAAAAACATAAAAATTACAACAAAAAAAAATCCACAGAGAACACAGAGAGTCAGAGCAGAACAAAAACTTCACAGGAACAAGGAACAAAAGGGAAGTAAAAAAATGTAACAGGATTAAACAAGAGAAACCAGCAAGGTTGACTACTGAACAAGCAAACGATGGCTGATTAGAAACAGGTTGCAGGTGTGAGGGGAGAGAGCAGAAGGCAGACAGGGGGAAAGAGAGAGAAAAAATGGCACAGGGGCAAGGGAGAGTACATAAAGGTCTAGGATATACAGTACATCTAACACTAATGAATAACTAGGCCTAGGAAATACAATTAAGCTACAGTAACAAGGAATAAGTAGAGACAAGAAATAAAAATAAACTGAAGGACTGAACTAAAGTAAAACAGAAACAAGACAGATCAAATCAGAGAAATAGACTATAAAACTAGCAGAATAAATCTAGAATCAATAAATCAAACTCCAAAACAACTCACCAATCCAAGATCCTAACAGAATGAGAATTTTCGCTTGCACGGAGGCTAAAAAACAAACCTACGGCTCCTTCAAACAACCAGCCCCTTCCATTGATGGTAAGAACAATCTTTTACATGACTGGAGAGTCAACCAAGGGACGAAAGGTTTTCTATCACAGCCTTCATTGAAGAGCACAGGAACCAGCTCAGAATGCTTGATGTGCATTACCGCCACCTACTGAAGTCTAGCATGCTGAAGTGCTTATCTTAAGAAAAAACAACAACAACAAAAAAAACAAAGTTGACATTATACTCAGACTGCATGGAGTGGAAATGGAGCAATATTAAAGGTTGCCAACAACTTAGCTAACTGGTACTTTTTTTGTCTTGCTACTAGAATTATATGTTTATTTTACTCCACATTGTGTTGGGCACAGTCAGGAAAATTGAAACTGTGCACTCTACCACCATGCTTTGCTGCAGAGTGATGGTTTGTCCAAGGGTTCATGTTCTGCCACAGCTGAGAGGAAAAGCAGTGAATGCATGAAAAGACGTAAGACTTTCTTTAAAGCTAGAAGCTTATTTTACCTAAAGCATAAAAGAAAAAGGTGCATAAAACAGTTCAAAGTGCATACCACAAATTTTTAAAACTGTATCCAATTTGCCTTCCACTTCTAAACTCTGTATTACGTTTTTGTTGGTGTATCTATCATAAAAATGCAAATAAAACATATTTAAGTTTGTGGTTTTAACATCACAAAATTTGAAGAAAAAGCTTATGCAAGGCACTTTACCTCTTGCGGTAGTTTGGAATAATCTTCTAATTCATAGCTGCATCCTCACCAGACTGAAAGAGTCACGCTTCGGGAAAATTTAATTGGGTGTTTGAGGTGGGATTGTTTTACAAGTGTGCTGCAAATATATAGCACATTCAGAATCTCAATAATCTTAAAACTTGGCATTTGGCAAATTGTAAGAGTATAGCAGCTTCATGATTATCGCTATAATTTGTTGCTGTACAGCCATGTGTAAACAGGCCATGGGAACCATGGCATGGTCTCACACTCCTGTGTGAAGGGACTATAAGTGTAAGCTGAACTCAACACCATAGTGCAGATGTGGTGAATTAAGTTCACATAAACACACCTCTGTGTGGCACAGCTGATACTGAAAACCAGTTGCATATGTACCCAGTGGTGCCAGCACTTCTCATATGGAGCTAGGTAACCATGAACTCTATGTGACACCACATGTACAGGATTTGGTTGTCATATTTGATATTGATAATAACGTCAGGTTAATTAAAGGGGATTTGATCATTGGTTTTAAAAATGTTGGTTTGTTCTTTAAAAATAACCACAGACATCTGCTTTTCATGGGCTGCTTGCTGTATTCGATGCTGGTCTCACTAGGAAGCTAAAGTTCAAAATGAGCTTGGGGAATCAAAACCTCTACAGATACATGCATTTTAACTTTAGCATGTTCCAATCTATGCAGTCCAGGGCTTCAAAGGCAGTCAATGGGACATATTATTTTACCATTATTTTTTATTTTATTTTATTTTTTTATTTTATTGACTCTAGTGGCCTTTATTTGAGAGTGGTCAGAGAGGAAATTAAGTAATGAGAATGAGGGAAGACATGCAGCAAGGGTCATCAGGCCGGGACTCAAACTTGTGACAGCCATATCAAGGACTAAGGCTTCCATGTGTGGGTTGTGCTTTACCCCTGCTCTACCTCAGCACCCTTTCTGTAAATGTTAAAAAAGGTTCATAAGCTTTTTGTGAGCCGTTGCTGCTTGATCAATGCTGTTATTTATATGTGCAAAAGATAAAATGTCTGTTCTTAACATTTCCTCGGACAAGTCCAATTTTCAGGGGGTGTCTGTGGTGAGGTATGGAGTCCTGTTGTGTAACTGTAAAATAATGCCTCCCATATGGCCATGGAAAAAACCAAGCACATACAGTACCTTGCAGTAATGACTACAACCAGACCCTCGGACAGTGCATACACAAATTTTAGTACCATGGTCATATAATGTGAAATCAGACCCACTAGTGATTATCTGTATTAGCAATTTGCAAATGTGACAGGAGGAAAACAGTTTTTGTGAATTTTGCCTGTATCTTCTCCCTTAGTTTTGTGCATATTTATATATGCCAGTTTTTGTTTCGAAATGTGTGTTCATATCCTTTATCTCTGCAAGCTAACTTCCTCATTTGTTTTTAAAGATATGCTAATACTCTACCTTAATTAATCTCTTTTCACACCGGAAGCAAAAAGAACACCAGCTCACTTAAACCTCAGGCTCTTTATTATATAAAAATACAGACACATTTTTACCCTCTGCTTCCAACATAAAACTAGTAAAATAAGTGTTGAACATGTCAATGTTTTTCTTACTAAATATATGTGAAATAGTTCCATTGGGATAACATTTACTCCTAGAAATTTAGCTATGTGTAAAAAAAATGCAACAGTACAAGGAATACGTAAACAACACATTAAGAAAATAGTGTACAAAAAGGTATAGAAAAACAAGAAATAGACTGAAATCTGTCAGTAGTTAGAAAGCATTGCTGTAGCTATATGCAAAGTAATATCAGCTAATTTAATAACTGCTGGACTATTTGTAAAATCCAAACAAACTTTGCAAAAGATCTTACGGTTGAAAACCATGCAAATGACAATCTTATAGATGACTTTCTAAACTTCTGCACCATTCAGTGAACAGCACTAGAGTAATAATCCATGAGTGACAATAACAATTTCACCATAAACCAGCCATGATCAGGCACCCCTCAAAAGATCTCATATGTCTGACCAAAGAGAATATGTTGTAGAGCTGTGCAAAAGTTAGCCGTGAGAATGGCCCACCTGACTTATATGAAAATAAAATAAAAATGTCAACAGACATTTAAATAAATACTTAACTGCAGTACGCCACCACAACCCTCAGAAAAAACCCATGACAGCTCTTATGTTTATAATTACAGTGGTTTGTAGTGAATAACTGCATAGACAAAAGATATGAGCTGTGACTAGTAGAAGATGAGACAAAAAAATATTTCAGTTGTAGCATACCTGAAGCTAGTCCCAAGAAAAAGTGCCAAAATCTGGCATATTACCAAGGATTGTCAGAGCACAACAGTATTGCAAAAGTGGTATGATTGTTCATTGTTAGACCTGTACTGTGGTTGCAGTGTGAATTAAGAAAAGAACATGACATTTCAGCATTTAACAGCAAAGCTTGGTGTACTTGTGTCCTCTTTCTACTTCTTTCTAAGTGAAGCGTAAATCAGAATCAGCTGTAGTTTGGAGTAACTACTGATAATTACTTATCAATAACACACAATCTAGTAAAAAGGTGAGAAAGACTGGTTAGTAAGTTGCCAAGAGTTAGTAAGTTGTTCATAATTCAGATGTGCTGAACTATGAATTATGAACTATAAACTACTATAATAAAACTGAATGCTGGAATCAAATCAAAAGATGCATCAACAAAATATTAGTTTAAGGGTATGAAGGTTTCAGCAAGCAAGATACATCACATTTTTATATATTTATATTTCTTCTAAACAGCTTTGTTTTCAGTTAAATTGTGCAAGGTAAGTGTAATATGTGGAACGTTTTAAAGGATTTATTATTTAATATCACATAAGCCTGATATTTGTGATTTATTATATCATTAACAACCATAGATAGATAGATAGATAGATAGATAGATAGATAGATAGATAGATAGATAGATAGATATCATACTAAGTAATGTGCACTTTTTTACTGTTTTCCAACTATTTTTGCTCATCACTCCTTGAATGAGTCTTATGATAGCTGTAAGAGTTTTGTTTGCAGGTGATGCATTGTTGTTTTTATTTGACAGTGTGATTCTAATCAGGAAATCTAACATCTAAACTAATACTGGGGGGCTGGCTGGGGGTGGAGGTTGTCTTTGGGGTGTCTGAGCGGGTCCCATGAATCGGGGATGGCGCTGTGTACAGTGAGAGTGAGTTTACAGCCAAAGTTACACAGCGCAGGCAGGAAAGTTTTGCTGGATACAAATGATCTCAACTTCTGTCATGCGGACGTTCAGAACAAACACGTGGACTAAGGACTTTAAAAAATAAGGACTGTCGTGCAGTTACATGGAAGTTTTGAGGGATTTTTCTCCTTGTCCTTGCGGGTGAGAGCAACGCTTAACGGGACTGCTGGCTTCGCTGCTGCACGCTGTTTGTTTCAATGGACTGCCGTGGGTTTTATCACTCTGTAAGTTGGACAAAAACTATTGCATGCTCGGAGACAAGTGTTCAAGACGAGTATGACCTAACTTGTTGACGTTTTGCTATGTAGCCTAGCCTCGGGGGCTTAACAACAATGAACTCTCCCCGCGACCAGGAGCTGGCACCCTTATCTCGCAAACACCGGCTCATGGCTGCATCAATGCCCGGTGAGGACAGCGCATTGCCCCGTAGCACTTCCAGGGCTGATCGGAACGGATTGGGGGGTCTTGTTCACTGTTTTATATGCGGGAGCGGGGTCACACCTGGGAAGGAATTAAGGCTGCAAGTGACATATCAGAAAGAGAGGTCGCCTTTTTTCCCGTTTCTCCAAAATCAAGAGCCAGCCCCGGGTGCGTGTGAACTCAGCCCGGATGGCTGTGCGCTGGTGTGCGCCGTGTGCCACTGCTTCTTGACGGAGCAGTGGAACTCATTTGAGCGGAGCAGGACGCCCATCGAGAAGCGCATGTATTGGCTGAAACGACCCTACCAGTGCGACTCCAGGCGGGTCCCACAAGAGTGGAACATCTCCTACGATCTGGAAAGGAGAATCAGCGTGGGCAGCCACAACTACGACGGAGGCGCAGAATCTGATTTCTCATCTTTTTCTGAAAACGAGAACCTTTCAGATCAGGAGATGGATCTGGTGGAGAGAGTGGGCAAGGACAAGTGTCTGAGAGCGCCCGTCAAATTCCCAAAAGACAGTAGCAGGAAAAACAATGTCATCAGTATTAAAAGCAGCCCGGATTCACAGCGGGCAGTACGTTGCGCGGTGGGTGTTTATGACACTCAGGAATTGCCTAAAGCTGAGAGTGTGCAGCCGGCTAGGCGCGGGGCTAAAATTATGAATGTCAGTCAGTCATCAGAAGCTCTGCTGAAGCCCCAAGAGAGACTCCTTCAGCGGTGCTGTGGCAATTCTCTAACTGACACACCTGTGCGAGACAACGGGGTCATTATGCGCAACAGGCGCTGGTTGGAGGAGGAGAGTGTCAGACATGTGGAGCAGCGTCAGATCCAGCGTGTTGCCGACAGCAGCTGCGCTCCGTCCAGACATCCATCTCTGCTGCATCGAGGGAGAGCCGAAAACAACTCCAGCGCTGCGCTGTCTCCTGTCATCCCCAAATGCAACTCGGCTGTAGCGAGGGAGATCAACTCTGACAACTCCGGAGAAGACGAGATAAACATCACAAGTGATGATGAGCGGGACATTCGTGGTCCCAAACCAGGGCCAACAACTCAGCTAAGAGCTGCCTCAGATCCTTCCGCCAGGAGGGTCTCCCATCACACTGCAAGCTCCTCTCCAGAGGAACGGGTTTGTTATATCTGTGGTAGTGGACTCAGAAATAGTGCCCATTTCAAAATCAGTGTTCAAAAACAGGAGAGGGCGCAGGGAGAACCCTTCTTCCCCTTCCTGTGGCTCCACTCAGCTCCCAGAGGTGCGGTGCCCATCAACCCCTCAGGTACAACCGTTGTTTGTGGCAGTTGCCACTCCTCTCTCATGCAGCAGTGGGAGAGCTTTCAGTTGGCTGATGTGCCTGTCCTTCAGCGCCTCTACGTCGTCCCCCTGAATCAAACTTCCAGTGCTTCCGGTCTCCATCCATCCCAACACAACACACTTGACAGAAGAACTCCAGGTTCCCTGGAGGTCACACCTGAACCAAAGCCCTCCCATGAAGCATGTTTCCTCTGTGGCCAAGAGGGTAGAGGGGATTTGAGGGTCGTGTATGCAAAAGCTGGTGTAGGGAAATCCCGTGCTGTGATGTACTTTCCTTTCATTGGCTTGTTGCCTTGCCCACCTAATGCTCAAGCGGTGAAGAACGGCCGTGTGCACTGTTGCCCACAATGCCACACTATTCTGCAGGATATCTGGAGCGCGTATCGACTCAGCCTCAGTGAAGACCTCATCACATCTGTCAGCTCCTTTCTCGTTCGCTATCATTCCTCCTTGTCCGCCGATGGGTCTGGACCCGTCCACTCTCAGGTGGGGGTGGTCTCTCGCCACAGCAGCTCTCTGTCGGTGTGTTACCTGTGTGGAGCTGAACTGAGTGCAGGTGCAGAGTACCAGCTGCATGTCAATCCCCCCAGTCGTTTTGTGGAGAGGGAGCCTTTCTTCCCGTTTCTCACAGTTTACCCACCTGCACCAGGTGCTAAACCAGTTGATGCCACAGGCCTCGTGTCCGCTTGTAAACTTTGCTACCATGACCTGCACTCTCAGTGGGCACAACATGAGAGCAAGGCCCTGAAATCCTCCAGCCCTTCTACCTCTGGCTTACCTGGTGCTAACTCTCACCCGCCGAGCTCCCAGTGGGCCCGTCAGTACAGCTGTGAGGCCTTTGTGTGCTTTTTCTGCAGGCAGGAGCAGCACAGGCAAGGCAGGCTGTGCGCTGTCACAGTGGCTCGGCTACCTGTGTTCCTGTATGCGCCTCGCAGCCCTCGCATGCTTCTGGTGGATGATGGCAGGAGGCTGGTGATAGGTTCGTGTGTGGATTGCAAAGCGGTGGTGCAGGTGGGACAGAGCATGCAGCAGGATGGAGCCATGGCAGGACATGGAGCCGCACTTGCAGAGAAGAATGATCCTGAATTGGATTCCCCAACACATAGAAACAAGGTAAGAACAAAACGAAGTAGTGGTTCCTGGGTTGTTTTGGGCATAACCTCTACTTTAAACCAATAGTTATGGTTTAAAGTAGCAATATAATATCAAAACTGCTCACTGCTCTGTGCAATACTTTTTTCTTTCCTGGACAGAAGAGTAATTCTCATGTGTGCGTCTCTGACTGAAAAGAAAAGGAAACTAAAATCTTTTTTTTTTTATTATCAGAACTTACGTCTATAAACAAAAGAGGGAAACTATGGGGATCCGGAGGCCATGGCCAGTCCAGTGTTTGCTCCGTTCATGTGTTTATTTTAACAAGCATGACTGAGTATGTGTCACCTGGTGCTAAACAGTTTGTTTTAGTTTGAGCACACTGAGGAGCATTTTCAAGGAATGCAGTTTAAAGCTAACTTTTATTGTATTTATTGTGACAACGTTGAAAAATCTCTTTGCAAGGAGGTGAAAGGGTTGAGGTCAAGTTAATCCTTCAGAAATATGGCTGGATTTCTACCGTGTCCACATTGTGTGTGCATATCAAAAGAAGTTTGGCAGTAATTCATGTTTGACGACAGGCCATTACATCTCAGCAGTTGTTCGGGCTGTTTTCTTATTTTCCTCATTTAAATGACAAACTGGAGTCATTTTGGTGAGTTATAAACAACCTTTTCATCAGTGCTCCAGATGGGCTGGCTCAGTCAACTGTACGTGCACACACTTCCTCCGAGGTTAGATCATTCATTCACTTGATTTTCTTTTTCTTTCTACATTTTTTTTTAAACTTCCCTCAAAGATATACAAATTAAATTTCGAAACAGATTCTTGATTTTTCCAGCAGATGATTTGCAAAGCTGAAGAGTGTGTGGGTCTTTGTTGAGCACACCTTCTGGGTAGTCAGGGATGGGTGATGTGTAAATGAAGAAATGAGGAGTGTTTAGACAGCCAGCTGCTCCTATGAACAGATCTCTCATGCAAACAAACACTGACTGTCTAACCACGCTGGACATGTGAAGAACATCTGTGGACGCCATTCAGAGTCCCCTGAGCAGCCTCTGCTTTCACAGACTCACACTCTTCTGTGTGGAGCTGTCCACTTAGTTCTCCTTCTGCTCCTTAAATAAGTGTTGGACAGGCTGTCATTTTTATTACACCCCAAATTAAGCCTTTATTATCAATCAGACTTTGCACTTATAAATTTTTGCTATGATCATGGGACTAGTTATTCATTCTGCCAGGGTTATGGGGATCATAATAGTTGGGGGGTTTCGGCGGGGGAAGTTTTAAGTGACCGCTTTGGACATTTTTGGCCTGATAAGCAAGTGACCTCATAGCTGAAAAAGGAGCCAGTGGTGTTGGGAGGAGGTGCTGCAAAATAGCCGCAGGGAAACAGGTGCTTTAGTGCCATGCTTTTGGCTGGAGAAAGTCTGTCATCGCTGGGGTTTGAGCTGTCAGTAGAGAGATCCCATCTGGTTCCCTTTAGTACTCCGTGAGCGCACATCCAGGGTTTGGTTTAGGTCGGTTGAGTTCAAGCCAAAAGCTGCACGGCAAAATGTCAAACGGCTGCAGATTCGTACTTTACCGAGAGATTCATAAGAATTAAATTTGAAAAATATGACGGTAGAAGCTATTAAAGAAAGAAATATTCAAACTTTGATTGAGGCTTATAGTTAGGTTGATGTGTTCACAGAATAAATGAGAGATTCGAAGACAGTGGATTACACAGTCTTCATATTTCCTAATTGTTCATATCAAATCCAAAGAGTAGCACAGAAAGTAACAGCTACTGACACGACCATAAGTCACTTGTTTTCCTGCTTTATGTTACTTTAGTTTGTTAAAAAATATAGCTCTAATCATTTCACGCTCAGCTGGAAATTATGCTTGATTTTATTAGAATTCTGTAAGCAAACATATTTTTAAGGTGTTAAATGTTAAAATAGGAACAGCAAACACTAGAGCATCCATAAATGTGTATTGTAACTGTTCTGTAATGACACTTAGATATAAGTTCTAACTTTTAATAGTAAAATAAATTATTTAGGTATAAATGTGTTAAAGCAATAAAAATAATAGTCAAAACAATACCCAGAATACAGAAAATTGTTACTTAATAAAGGACTATTTTAGGGGTGCACCGATTGTAGTTTTCTGTCTGATTGCCGATTACCAATATTTAAAAAAAAATAAATCTAACCGATTCCGATTTTGTCCAATGCCAATTTTTTTTGTCTGAAATGTTAATCGATATTGCAAGAAAGTTGCTGAATTGGCAACAGTGGGGTTAGTATTGTTAACAGTAAAAGTACAGATGTGACCTGGTGGGCTGGTCTGCCAGTCAAACCTCTCTGATGGGAGAACAAAGGACAGTGGTTGATTTTTTGACTTTTGCCAAGGTAGATAAGATCGGGGCATAGGATCGGCTTCACATGTAAAAATCACTGATCTCCCAAAATTAAGGAAATCTGCACCAATAAATCGGCTGGCTGATAATTTGGTTCACCCCTAGATTGTTTGGATTCCTTTCATTCCTTTCCTTGATTGCAATGTGAAACTACTGCTACTTGATGTCACCACATCCCACATACTGAACTTTTAAATCGACAAACTGTAAAACATAAATAAATTGTGTCTTCATCTGCCATGCTACCAACTCTAGACTCTTTTAAGTTTACTTTGTTTCATTAAAAAATCAATAATGCATATTAATATTTCCAATAGGATAAATATCAACAGAGCAGGTTTTGTAGGTTGAATTAAACATTTTGAAGGAATAAACTATACTATTTGTTAAATATTCAAAGATCATTATTAAATTAGTCCTAAGAGCAAACTGTCCAGGATTTTAATTTCTAACTGGCTGAAGTACTATATTGTAAGCAGGTTTGCACTTGAAAGGAAAATATTTATTCTTGTATATTACAATGGTATTATCATGATTGTGTCTGGCAGTGATCAGGGGAAAAAAAATCCCCTTTCTGGATTTCACAGTTCTATTATTTTCTGGTTTTACTTGAATTGTTATTTTTATTATTTTACTCATTTGTTCTCAGCATGTGTGATTAATGTGGACTATTGAGATTTAGTCTTCATCATTTAAAGAATGTATTTTATCTTTTCCCAAAAAACATGTTGATCCCCTTATGATGCTGCCAGAACGGAAGGAGAAGCGGAAAAAAAAAACGAAAAAAAAAACAAAGAGCAAATTTAGATGTGATGTCAGAAAGGGTGACAAAAAGCTGCCAGGATTAATTATTTGAAGATGGAAAAAAGAAGATTAGTAGGAGGAAAAAAGGATCTGTGGGGTTAATTGGCTTCAAATTGCATCTTGAAGAAAATAAAAGAGAGGATTTTTTTTATTTCATAATTTAATTATTAAAGCTAATAATACAGCATGGAGTATCAGAAAGGATATTCAAAGGTGTTGTGGCTATGAATATGATGTTCATGTGTGAGTATGTTTCATAAAAACTGTTTGTATCGCGTGTAGCGTATAAAGTTGCTGCAGCTGTGCTCCACTCTCAGCGCCGTGGTCTGACAGACGGCCTCGCGTTTCAGTGGGAATTCTCTGGGATTTAAAGGGGTTTAATGTGAAAGCTGTTGAAGGTGGGTTTTGATTAGCTCTCAAAGCTTTAATCGCTCTCTTCCCGCTAGTCTGACTCTGTGCTGCATTCCTGACCACGTCTCAATGGAGAGGTCAGATCATTCACGGAGCAGATGAGACTGAGGTGTTCTAGCTTTTCTTGTCTTTTCTGTCATATCTGAACCTGGTGGTTTAGCTACATCCTATATACGAGGCTACCTGTGATAATGCTGGTCATAGTACTAGCATAACACTCTTTAAACTAGGTGAAGCCTTTGGTTCTGCTCCAAAAAATGTCCTTCAGGGTTTATATTTTAAGTGAAGTTGCATTTCACTTAATAGTTTGTTGCTGTCCAATGTGGTATCTTTGTAATTTTTTCAGTACTTACTGTTGTTTCACTCAACGTTAGCTTAAATTGCAATCTTTCCAAGAAGTTTACAGTAAAGTTAAAATGCGACTAAACACAAAAGAAATAAGGTTTTCATTGTCACTAAATGAAAATTTCCTGGCAGACGGCTGATGTTGGTAAATATTTAGGAGAGAGAGAGTGATTAGGTTTTCTGCCATTCTTTGCTTGTTGGTGTAAATTGACATAAAGTATATAGTGGTGAGTGATCTGTGAGAGAGCTGCCAGGGTACGGCTGTGTTTAATTTTATTTGAGCAAAAGGTTTTAATTTTGAAAGGAAAATACATTCAACATTGACTCAGGAAGTTGAGGTTTTTTGGACAATCTGGTCCATAAACAGACGAAAACGGATTGACCTTCATCATGAGATTTTGTTTCAGAAAATGAGAATTTTATGATCAATTAGTTTTGCAACCTGGTTAAATAAAGGTTAAATGAAAATGAAATCATCTGGTGTTGCAGAGAAAACATTTTTTTACACTCCTATTACACTCTTGAACTTGTAGTAACTGCTCCAGTGTTATGTCACAGACAGAGAACATTTGTAATTCAGTTTCAATAAAATGTCATTCAGGTTTCTGTGCCTGCCTGTCTGCATTTGCGCTGATTGTAGACGTAAAGCAAAGTGCCATATGGTTATATTTTTGAGATTTCAGATTGTTACAGTCTAACATGTTGATTCATAGTCAGCTTGATTAGGCTATATTTAACTATATTAATTTTTATTAACATGTTTGTATTACAATCTATTGAAATAAACCTGTAGAATGACTCCTTGCTATTTTCTCTAGGTTATATTTGTCAGATAGAAAGCATGAGGAGACTGTATTACTCAGGTTAAAAGATTTGTTTCTAATGAACACCGATTATTTAATTGAGCAAACGAAACAAAGATACTACACTAAATTGACTCTGCTGCTACGTATTAAAGGGAAGTTAATCTCTTTTATTTTCCTACTTAAAGGTCCAACATTTATCAATAGTTAGATCACACTGCAGGAGCTGCATTTTCACAGTTCCCCAAGAAAGCAAAACACTTAACCCATTTAAACCCACCGGTCACAATAGTGATAAAGAAATTTATATCACTTTCAAGGACTCCAAAAAGCTCACTGATAAAATTTTCAGTTAATGTTCAGCAAATATTGAAAGTTTAGAGTGTTTAGATAGTACTGATGCAGTATCACATGTTTAGAGTAAATTATCACATGACCAGAGCTGTTTATATCTCGGTTGCACCTTGGCGAGAGGAAGACTGCTACCAATGTATGTTTAAATAAGCATACAACAAAGATTTTTGGTGCACATCAATATGTGTACAGTTATGATATACACCTTTGCATTTACAAAACTTGGTTTGGTGTGTGAGCAGGATGTGTAAACATGTTGACGGTCACAATAGTGACGGGTGGGATAATACATTTGATCTAGGTACGCTTATTTAAATACATACCATATTCTTCCAATTCCAAACTTCTTCCTTTTTAAGATTAATTTCGAGTGTGGTTCTTGATTTGTTAGACTTGGTGATGGCCAGACAAAGTATACAACAATGTAGTTATGAGAAAGGTGGATTCCTTACTGACTTTGGTAGTGGTGGCTTAAACAGGGATAATCCATGCTTGATTTTGAATGCATATGATCAGTTCATGGGTAAAGAGGATGATCTCCCCCTTCACCAGTCATGTGGCACTCTGTTACCACCTGCAAAGTTTATGATGAAGGGACAACTGTCTCTTTGATGTACCCTTTAAAACTAAAGAGGTTCTAGGTAATTAGGTTCCGACACAAGATGAAAAACTGCTGGTCCACTAGAAAGACAACAATATTTTCACAGTAGAAACAAAGATGAGAAAGAACTACACAGAGCCTGATGTCAAATAGATCAATGAGCACATGAGAGGTGTAGACCTTCATGACCCAAACACCTCAAGGTACAGAATAATGATCAGGTCCAAGAAGTGGTGGTGGCACCTGTAAATAGGTTGAGTGTAGATTAGGAGGTTCAGTTTTATCTTGTAACTGGTGGGTTGCCTGCTGGACCCCCACTTTGTCTGTGTCAGTCATTGTGGCATTGATCAAGAGGACAATTCACCCGCCTTGCGGGTCAGAGGACCCGGTGGTGCCAGGGTATGACTGCCTTGCTTCTGTCAAACTGTGCCAGGGAAGCTGTAGCTACAATATAGTAGCTTACTGCTTTCAGTGTGAGAATGTGTGTGTGATTACTTGACTAAGTGTGGTGAAAAGCACTTTCAGGTCATTTGGACTTGATAAAGAACTGTACAAGTACAGGCAATTTACCTTTTAGATATTATTTTAAAAATATGTCATAGTTGAGACAATCTTCTCATGGGTTGTGGCTTATTATCTTACGCAAAGGTTTGGCATAAGGTCAGTAGATCATGGAAATAGTTCTCAATGGACACTTCTCTTCAAGACGTGATCAACACACTTACTGATCAGTCAATGCAAGAATTGTTTCCAGAGATGTTGCTTTTGCACCGCCCATGCCTGGGAGAAATTCAAGGCTTTATTGCACATTGAGTGCTTCAAGAAAGGTCATGGAAAATAAGGAGGGGATGAAATAACCCAAAATTGAATAATACCAAAGTCACCAAATGGTGAGTAGGAGCCATACAACTGGCCTTTGATTCCAGGCCTTGGGGTCCGGTATCCTGCAGCTTTCAAGTGTGTTCCCAGTCCAACACACCTGAATTAAATGGATCACCTCCTCAGTATGCAGTCCAGTTCTCCAGAGTCCTGCTAATCACCTGATTCAGGTGTATTGAAGCAGAAACGGATGGAAACGGTTTCTGACACGGGCCCTCAATCCCTGGAGTTGAAGATCCCTGGACTAAGTTTATTACTGTATGACAGTATGACTGATGATTCATGATTTTTAATAATATAAATGAAGGCTTCTACTATACGTAGATGTTATCTTTATGATCTCTGTTAACATGATAACATAACACTACAACAGACTGAAGTTCAATGTAATTATGCATAAACACTCAAGCACTCAAATTTACCTTGGTTTAGAATATACAGATAGTCAAATTTGTACTTTACAGAGCAAGTGTTGCACTAAAATAACGCTGTGACAAGATATATTCAAATAAATAAACAATGTTCACTTTTTATGATCTTTTCTATTTGGAAAAAGCACTTTTAGCTAATCTTAGTAAGAACACCATGTTATCCCACCGGTCACAATTCTGACCAATCATAAAACACACTTTTTCATATATTTTTCCACAATTTTTAAAATTGTTTCCCCTTGATTAGTTCAAAGGGCTATCAATGACATCTGATTTTATATTTTCATGTCTGGGAAAAATTTGGGTTTAAATGGGTTAATAAAGGACATTTCTTACCCTGGATACTCACTGTTTGAACTCCTCCAATCAAGGAGACGGTAAAAAATAATAAAAACAAAGATAAATAGACTAAGGAACAGTTTTTATCCCACAGCAGTTTTCACACTTAAAGCTGTGAATACATGGCATAAGATCTGTGAAAAAAAAATGCTGTTTGTGTTGTATATGTTCTCATATGCTTTATTTTTTGTTTGTTTTTGTAATGCACTCATTGGATAACAATTTAATTTTATTGCAAACATTACAGAGACAACAAATCATAATTATTTTTGATAATTGGTCAGTCTCCCTGAAGCCCAAACAAAGGAGTTTTATGGCCTAGTTGTAAATTCTGATCTTCAATTGTAGTCTGAGAAGGGAGGGTGAGTTCAGTGTTTCAGAATCGTCTGAACCCAGCACCAGATCCTCAACCAAAGAGCAATTGTAGTGCATTATTATGTTCCACATTCAGTGTGAAGTTTTATGACAAACTTCATAAAATCCCATGAAGTCTATCTTCTTCATGGGATTGACATCACTGCTGCTCTGTTTTTGATGAAAGACCACTCAAAAACTAACGGGGTGCCAGTTTAGACCCACATTGTTCAGTTGTTCCTCGTTTTGGATGTGGAACCTGGTTGAGTTAGCCTGGTAAAAAACAGCCCCTTGTTCTACGCTATTTACTTCATGTAGAGAGTTTGGGCTCTTGGCTATTGAGAAACAATTTCTTCCTGGAGGTGTGAACTTTGTTGAGGTTTAAAATTTTACCCAATTGCCCATGATGTATGTAATGCGCCAGTTGAATGCCAGACATTGCTTATGCTGTGAGCAAACAGCCTCTACTGAAAAGAAAGAAGAGCCGAGCTGAACGAAGCGGCTGTTAATGTTAATTTACTATTTGGACATTCAGACTGAACGGCTTCGTTCACCTCCTCCACTGCCATTGCTTAAACTACAGGCAGACTACAATATTAAAACAGCGCAGAAATTTGTGGTCATTGCTCACAATTACTTCTTTTCAGATTGGGCCTGTAGAAATCTACAAGAGGCAAACTTTTAAATGGGAAAAAGCCCAGACTGTCTGTGAATGAGATTTTAATCAAGCAGAATACAAAGGAAAGCAATGGCCGGGCTAAGGTTGATTAAAAATTGCAATGCTCAGGTGCTGCTGTGGGGCATACATGGCAAGTATGGATAGTCCTCAATATGGATGTCACAGGTTTGAGTCTCGACCCGATGACATTTGCCAAATGTCTGTCCTTCTCTCATTACCCACTTTCCTGTCTATTTGTGCAAATAAAGGCCAGTAAAGCCGTAAAAAAAAACCTTAAAAAAAAAAAAAGAATGGCAATGCTCTTAATGGAAGCTACAAATTAACACTGAACATAAAGGTGGATGGAGGAAAACTGAAATCTGCTAGTTTTACACAACGTTAGACAAACATAAAGTAGTTTGTAAACATTTGTTATACTGCAAAAGTATTGAAACCCCTTGAACCTTTTCACATTTTAACCACAAACTTGTATTTCATTGGATTTTATGTGATAGACCAAGACAAAGTATGCATAATTACGAATGAAAAAAAGACAGTTTTCACATGTTCATATTTATGTAACTCCTAAAAGAACGGTAGTGCAACTAACTCCATTCAGAACTATGGAATTAGTAAATAGGTTCGATATTTGTGCCATTTCATCTCCAGCTGTTCACTGCATTATATTCAGAGATAAACTGCTATAAATGTTTAAAGCAGGGTCTGGGTAAATAAGAATACACCAAGCTTTGAACATTTCTTGGAGCACTTATCAAACTATCACCGTGTAGAATAACTGCAAAGCTACCAAGACGTGTTTGTCTATTTAAGCTGACAGACTGAGAACAGAGTGAATAAACCTAAGAGGCAACAGAGGACTATTAACACGCTGAATCTGATCTTTACTAGCAAAAAGAAAGTCATAAGTCACATTTTATGTTTGTTAAAAACCCTGTAGGGACACAGGAAGAAGTTGCTGTGCAGTGAGTTGAACCTTATGGGCTGCATAGAACGATGAGTTTCAGCAATTTGAACTTTGGAACAAACTGAAGATTAGAGAAAGCTGGAGATCTTGTTTGTTGGGAAACTCAAAGAAGTTAGCTTAGAGGTAAAGTTTAACATAGAACCTATGCACTTTGTGCAATTTGGAGTGGATCTCACCTGGTGGTAAGAGGAAATGAACAGACAAGAAAAACAAGCAGGGAGAGGGAAAAAGGTGGAGGTGGAAAATGAGAAAAAAGGTTCCACATAACCCTATCTACACTAGTAGTTTAGATTAAATAATATTAATTTGGTTAGTAGGAGTACCGTACTAAGCAAAATCCAAATGGGCAGCTTTGTTCAGTTCTTGCAGTCTGTTTAGTCTTAGCACAAAGATGGTGGCGAGACAAACTCTAAAAAGACTTGTAAAGCAGCAGAAAGTGTTTCTACTTTTTTTTTTTTTAAAGATTGAAAACCACCTACCGTTTTTATACCACATATCAAATATAATAAGCTTTTTCTGGGCATTGTGAGTTGTGGCTGAGTATCCAGTCATTAAAGGCTTGAATCTGCTAGAGATTAACAAATGTTAGACTAGTAAGGTGATGACAGTTCCTGTCACATCATCGCTGGTCAACCATGTGATAACTTCTGACCTCTTCCTCCACACATCAACTCCACGTATTGCTCCTAATCTGTCTTGTGTGCTTCACTTCTCTTTTCCTCATCTTCATATATTCATTGGGAAAAATGGACAAGAGCATTTCTAAGGGATTTACTGATCCAGACAGACACAATGGTACAGAATAAATGAATGATTTCTAGCAAAAAAAAAGCTTTTAGAAGCATTTTTCAAGCCTGTACAGAGGCCTAAGTTCTATCTTTTTCCATATAAGCACACTTCCCATGCTGTACATCTGCCTTGTATTATACCCTTCCACTGCCATCATGCACTGAGGCATAATGTGGTAGTATCATAGCATGGTTATGCTGTAAAAGCTGCTTCTGTACTTTCCTGTACTCTTTATTCAATAGTAGTAAACCCAGGTTCACTGTGGCAATTACAGAGAACAGAGGTTAATACAACAACAGCTCAGCCTTCCCCCTGCCAGCTGCCATTTGGCCATAACACATACTTTACACATTGTCCTGTAAATGCATATTTGCAGACTTGCACTCAAATACACATACATAAAAACTGTGTAATTTCTGTTATTATTGTCATTAAGAACAGCTGCATGCCTGTGTGTGCTGTGCATGAGTATGTTTTTTTTTTTTTTGCACGTGCATATCTGCCAGGTGGTTAGAGCACTGGCAGGTGTCTGCTCTCTCTCTCTGGGAAACGCAGCTGCATTGTACCACAGCTGCACATGTATGTGCTCTGTGAGTATGTGTGGTTCTGCATCTGGACCCAAGCAGAGGATGTAGCTGCACAGTAGCTAGCAGCAGACCTATTTTCTTAACCAGGCATTTAGCATGTAATTTCTGCACTTGGCTTCATTTTTCATTGTGATTAAGCGCTTTTCATTAGTCATGTTCTTTGTAGCCCCTCCCCAAATGCGGCTGCAGGTTTTTGTGATTGTGGGTTTTTGTTCTTTAGCTACTTTAACCATTATTTACTTCATTCCACTTTGCTCTTGTGTCGTACTCCTGCACTCCTACTTGCCTCTGCTCTCCCTGACTCTGGTGTCAGTCCAACTGGAGGTCAAAGACTAAATATACAGCAGAACCACCAGCTCTCACCAGCCGTTTGCCTGATTTCTTCACCTCTTTCTGTCCTCCAACCAAAGAGGAGCAGGAGATGAGCACTGCCGATGATCTTCTGGGAGATTATTTTGGCAGAAGAAGACGTTCCCTTCTTGGATTTCTTCCTCTGTCTGTAATCATCCTCAAGCATTGGCCCTGACCTCCGTGCACCCCTAGCTGCCCCCTCGCCACCTGGTCTCTCGCATACTCAGCTTGTCCTGCCAGCCCCAGGACAGCTGGGAGGACTGAGACAGCATGGGGAGTTTAGCTTTGTACGGAGCCTCACATGACACTAGAGACTCTGATGACTCTAGAAGAATGCTGACGATATAGTTACTCTGACTCATTTAGCATTATGTGGGCTTTGCACTAATGCACAAAACATCCAAATTGGAGTGACTGGCTTAGACTTTGAGGAGGTATTGCCAGGGTTTTTAACATTTATCGTTTGGTAATGTTGATCCTGTTTCCTCAGTGTTATGGCCTCAGTGACTAACCTCTGAACACATACTGGGACAATGAGACTTTTGAAATAGTTTCCAAGGGTACAGAGACATGACCATGCCATGAGTCACAAATAAACTGATACAGTTTATGTGCTGCAGATAGATCCCATGGATTCCATTACTCATAATGTATTCTGTATCCCTTTCAAGTGTGCCATCTGCTGTGGTGACATGTTATTAATATAGATTTCAGTTGGTCATTCACCATGGCTGCTGATGTTTACAACTTATTGAAAGCAGACCTAGCCGCGTCTGACGCTGCAAGACTTGCTAGCAAGCTCAGTCAGTGCCATTTCCCAACATGGACTTGGGTTGTGTACAATGTGTTAGTTACGGTTAATGTACAAACTCTAGTATAGGTTTAAATGGCCTAAGCAATCTCAAAACATTTCTTTACTGTAGAATTAGCTTCATGGTGTAACATCAAATGACTATCTAAATTATAGAAATCTAGAGCAGGGGTCCTCAAATCCAGGCCCATAGGGAGATACTTTTAGATGTGTCCAACATACCTGAGTCAAATTTACCTCCTCAGTATGAAGTCAAGTTCTCCAGAGTCCTGCTAATGACCTCCTTATTTGACTTAGGTGTGTTGAGGCGGAGACACATCTAAACGCTGCCGTACACCAGCCCTTTGGGTGTGGAGTTGAGGACCCCTGATCTAGAGCATAAAATGATTAAGTTGTTATGAGAGTCCACAGGCACAGAGGGGTCCTAGATGTTTTTATATTCCTCTCTTCTCCAGGGGGTTGTAAAAATAGCACTTGGCTCAAGCAGAAGTGTCAGAGGTCTTCTTCTCTTTCTCTCCACTTTTTCATTCTTTCTCATCTTCCCAGCTGTGTCACCTCTCTCCTTGTCTCCCCCATCACATCACTCTTCTCCTTTTCCCACTTTTCCCCCTTTTATCCCGCTCTCCTCTCATCTTGCTCCTCATCTTCATCTCCCCCTGTGGTATTAGTGGGGCCACATGTTGCTGGCCCTCTCCTGGTGGTGTGAGCCCCATGGCAGGCCCTGGCTCCAGGCTGACGCATAGTTCGGCGTGTGTGTGTGTCTGTGTGCGGATGAGATGGAGGACTGTAATGTGTTCCTGCATGCCTAACAGTGAGTGCGTGTGTGTATGTGTGAGGCCGCTAACACAGTAACCTGATAGTGGTGCGGCTGAGCTGTACACAGAGCGGAGCAGTGCTGTGATTTATCCCGCGGGCCCAGCAGATGGCTGCAACAGGAGTTTGTTTAAGTTTGCTTCAGAGCCGGGCAAGCGGCCAGGAGCATGGAGGAGGCTTGCCAGAAAAATGTTCACTGACTCTGGATGCCTAACCACACTGTTTCCCCCCACCCCCCTCTCTCTTTCTCTCTCTCTCTTCAGCCTCCCCCGAACCCTTCCACAGCCCCCACAGTCCAGCACACACACAGACACGCTCACACACACATGCTCTTGCAGACTTTCTGTCGCTACTCTCCTTTTACCCCTCTCTAATTTCTCTTTCCTCCCATCTGCTCGACACACATGCCTTCATACATATGCACGCTCTCCCCCACTTGCACACACACACACACACACACCCGCGCACGCCCACGCACACACTGGTTTTTTTTCACTTGCTTCTCTGTTCTGTTGGCAACATCCCTGGTGCAGACATGATCTCACACCTCAGGAGGGGGGCACTGAAGACTGAGGACTCGTCCGTTCTGCAGGGGTCCTGTGAGCACAACCATATGACCGGGACTTAGCCTCCCACACAAGATTAAAGATGGATCTCCTCAGCATAAACAGCAACAGATCAACACATGAACAGTCGTCCACAAGTTTACCACGCACACACACAGTAGATGACTTATAAAATAAGATCTAGTTGGACTTTGATTTGCCTGCACTGCCCTTTTTCCTCTCCTGTACAGACGATCCAGGCTCTGTGTTGAAGAAGGTGATGACAGTTTCTGTCACATTACCTCAGGTCAACCATGTGATAACTCCCGACCTCTTCCTCCACACATCAACTCCACTTATCTCTCCTAATCTCCCTCGTGTCCTTCACTTGTCTTTCCCCCGTCTTCATATATTCATCTTGCAGACAGAGTCTAGCCACATAAGAAAAAGGTCAGTGTGACTAAATCCATTGAAGAAGTGGACATCAAAGCAGAAAGAAGAACATGTGGTGGTGAATAGATGTTTTTGGAGGTTGTAAATTTGTTCATTTACTTGTTGATAAGTTTCTGAGAGGAATGTTAAGAAGAAAACTTTTTTTGTCATTCTATTACATATGTAAATCTCCTTCAACCCACTTTAATCTAACACAGCAGCATGCTGAGGAGGTGATTCAGAATTTTGATTCAGGTGTGTTGGTACACATCTTAAAGATGCAGGACACTGACCCTTAGGAGCTGATGTTTGTCACCTTGGAGGTATAGAAATTGTGAGAAAAAGAATCCTCAAAGATTCCACTCTCTTTATCTTCCAACCATGTCAAATGCTAAGGTTGGATTTTCAACATTTTTTACAGCAAAATCAGAAAACTTCAATTAAAAAGGATTTTTTTTCAGAGCTGTTTCCAAATCTTTACCAGGCGTTCCAAACACGTTTGCAGCATCTTTATGTTTCTGTTATTTATTTATTGTTTTGTAAGTTACAACACAAACTTGTAAGTTTGTGTGTTACAACACAGTAACAAGTTTCGTGTTGTGCATGGATTGTAGTTGTGTTTGTCTTTAGTATTGCTTTGTTGTTAGTATTTTTGTGCTTTTATCTTCATCCACCTGTACACAATACTTCAGCACAATTCTTTTCCTTCTGATTATTTCTAAAAGGCCTGTTTTTGGTGGATGCTTCCTGTTTCTGTTTAAGTTATTCTTACATTTAACTAAGCAGGAGGCATGAAAAAACTGATGCATGGAGCATCAAATCATACATACACAAAGACCTGAATGAAGTGACATCCTCGTGAGGTTTTCTGTGAGTAATGAGTTCTCATGTCCAACGTAATGTATGACTAATTGTGGTGCCTGTCAAGACCATTGTGCTTCGGCACAGTTCAGAATTTCCTCTAAACCTTTTAGAGGAAATTTTTTCTACTCGATTTGACATTGACTTGCAATAGTTTAAGTGGCGTAGCAGTAAAATGTTTAAACTGCTCATTTCATTTCCAAGTTTCTTTGTTCCAATGTCGGCTTTATACTTGTATTTATCTATTACCTGTTTCATATCACTGACATGGAAAAGTATTACAGTTTTTGATGCAGTGACAGAAAATGCTTCTTATTTGCTTGTGTGAAAGTAGTAGGTATTCCAGGAGATCTCTAAATGTTATTGCTCTCAGGAGGGAGGAGAGATGTCTTTTTTGTAGTAATTAGGATACAGTGATGCGAAAAACAATAATTGCAGACATGAAGAACTTTTTATGACAAAAATGGCAACTAAACATACAATGAGTTTTGCATTTTGGAAAAGAAGTCTGACTAGTTAGACTTATCTGTATCACTCTGACTACAAAAGTCTTAACTGCTGCTGTGAAAATAATAGCATAATAAATACATATGTGATTGGTCACCTTTATGTTCAATCAGCTACTCACTAAAATCCAAACAATATTTTATTTTCAAAGAGCCCGTTTGCTAAACATTTAGGAAAAAGCTTCTCCTTATATTCCACTGCAGCAATGAATAGGACCACAATTTTTGTGTACTTTTAAAGTTTAAGACAAATAACTAAAACAGCATGTGAAAAAAATACCTTTTATTCTCAAAAATGTATTTGTCAAAATTTTATAACTTAACTTAAATCCTGTAAAAAAAAAAAAACAATTTCTGAAAAATCTAAAAAAGTAAAAATGTTTATGTATGATCATAAGCTTTATATTTTCCAACATACGCACTGTACACTAATTAATGTGAGGGTAAATCTATATCTATATGTCTGTCTGAATGTAGCATGAGAGAAATGAAAACAAACAGTTTCAGTATCTTAACTTTTTGCTGTTGCTTTAGCCGATTAATGAACCGTATTTAATGTCTGTAAATTCTTCAACTAAACCCCAATTTGTTCTCTTCTTCAGTAAAATAAACAAGTCTTGTTGTGATGTTTGGGTCCTTTTCTCTGCAAAAGAGGAGACAGGTGAAGGGCACAATTTATCTGACTTCTGCTCTCCTGCTCAATGGCCTCCATGCAGAGGAAGTGAGTGGGTCACAAGTCAGGTAGTTTAGCTGCCTGCTAATGAATATTTATCGGTCGAGGTTACAGTTGGTTGACCCATATGTTGCTCTCCCAGACTCATTACATTAAGTGTGCTCGTGTTCACTCATTACAGTCACATGGCGTACACCAGCTTATGCCTTAAAATCAACATTGTAGCTTCATTAGAGAGACTCAACAAAACATTCCCCTCTAAAATCCTTGAAGAAACTGTATGAAGGGTATAAGATCATTTTATTGTTATATATATTTCTTATATACATTTAGATCCCGCAATTGTTTTCAGATTCATCATGTTAAACCACAAACTTCAATGTATTCATTGGGATTTTTGGTAGGCTGAAAAAATTCAGCCTATCAATACAATAGGTTGAAAAGTTATTGTGACGCAGAAGGAAACCTAAAAATGGTTTTAATGTTTAAATCTGTGGTTTTCATTTGTTTTAACCCCACAGATTCTCAATTAAGTTATTTTTGCATTATCATCACTGGCCCTTTCTAATACATGGATTACTCAAAATAATCTAAGGGATTCTTTGAGTGACAGGGGACTTCTAAAAGTAACTGTGACACAAACTGAAAAAGCCTAAAGCTTATTAATACTTTTACAAGGCACTGCGGGTATTGAGATCAAATTGCAGAAAACCAAAGTCTAAAATATATGTACTGCAACAAGTATTGTCTATTTATTGTTATTTTGCTCTCGAATGCCATACTAACTCAAATGATAATGGTAATTTACATTCTCTTATCTTTTTTATAAGTTTCATGCCTGGGTCAACAGTATTGTAAGCAGCTGAGCCTCTAATGGAATTACTTTGTAACAACTGAAGCGATTGTGTCATCCCAATCCAAGGTTATTTAGATGAATTACGTTGTGTGTTGGTGCCAAGAACATGGTTGTGTCCGCGGGAACAAAACAATTTCACATATTAACTCCTTTCCTTGCTGCCATGCGTGTGATAGCTCTACTTTTTGGTCTGGACCAGGTGGGGTTCCTCAGTGCCATTTGTCGTCCACCTGCTGGTTTCCCTCCCCCGAGGAAAGTAGCAAGCGAAAAATTTTCTACAGACTGAAGCCTCAGACAGACTGACGCTGGCTGAGCCCCGATCAGATGCTGTTTGACTTCCACTCAATGTGGAACACGTGTGTGCAGGGTTGGACTGATAGCTGGCCTTGGATGGGCTCCCACTCCGCACAGATCCACAGGTGCCAGAGTTGTTCAAAGTTGCTGCATATGCTTGTGATTGTCTGAGAGAGACAGTGGAAGCAATCCACACACACACAAGAAGGTTTTGACGGACTGAGCCTCCTGGAGGATCTGTCAGAATAGATCAAAGGCGTCTTTCTCTGTTGTTTTCCTGCTCTTGGCTGAGTCAGCTTTATGCAGGCAGTCTAAGTTGCTTTTATTGAGTGTTGCTGAGCCGGTCAGTGGTCTGAGGCTGCAAGCATGGCTATGGTACTGCTGGATCTCTGTGATAGGTTGTTAAAGTTGACTGACGGCTCCGCTTTACAAGCTGCTATACATCAAGCAGTAGACCTGTTGCAACCGTGGGAACACAGCCATATCCGTGTGTGTTTGGGTGAAGGGGTGTGTGTGTCTGTACACACTTTGGCGAGCAGAGCAGAAACCGGGTCTGCTGCTGAATGATAAGGCCTGCTGACCTCGTAGCCTCAAGCCTGCTGCGATGAGGTCATCTCAAATTACACCCAACCAAATGTTCCCTGTGTGCAGCAGGAAGGTTTATGGAAGATCCCTATGATTGATGACAGCTTTCTGACCAATCGAATGTCCAGCACTCCCAGACAAATAGACCAAAATGACTAACAAATGTGGTAACACAGGAACGGACTCATGTAATGATGCTGTCACAATATATCTTAAAACCTCCAAATAACCTATGACGATTTGGAGGTTTTAAGTCCAAAAGGACCAGGGAAAATGTTTTTTGCTCTATCATGAAACACCACAATAAATAAAGAATTAGGATTTGTCTGATATGTTTTGGTCTGAATTGCCAAGTTGAAAATATCCAGATCCATTAAAATATTAAACACTAGTTTGGACAAAGTGTGTAGAATCAATAGAAAGAGAAGTCCATTTCCGCTGACTGACCATATGTACACCTGGTGTGTGTCAAAAGGAGTTATAGTTGAGAGTGAGGGCCATGTGGGGAGAGAGGGGCAGAATTCCTGTGTGTGTGGTATTGCGTAGCTTAGTCCTAAGGTAAATATTTGAGAACTGCAGGCACCACTAGGAGAAGCTCTGTGTTTGATGGGGTGAAATTGTGTGAGGCCGTGGATGACGTCAGCTTAACCTCGATGGATCGGAGACTGAGGAAAGAGAGAAAGACAGAAGTTGAATTCTTATCTGAGAGAATTCTGACTAGCGCTACATAGAATATGGTTCAATAGTTTGTGTGTGTGTGTGTACTCTTATTGTGAAGAAAAATGATTCATCTTGCTATATATTTTTCCACTGGTATCACCTGAAGGTGACTTTGTGACAGAAAATCCCGTTTTAAACAACTGGTTGACTCACTTTTCATCCTTATTCTTTCACCCTCTCTCGCAACCATTTCATATTTTTCATAAGTAAAAATTTTAAAAGTGAGTTGTTTGAATCTATGCAACCTAATAATTGTTAGCTTATTTGATCTAATAATCCTAAATAAATTGAAGTGCAACAAAATATTTTCAGAATTCAGCTGTGTTTATCACAGTGTCTCCATGCAGCCGTTCTATGAAGGTTGCAGGGGTTTGTTAATGAACAAACATTGTCATGTAGACCAAGGGACACAGCAGACATGTCAGCAATAAAGCCGTCAAGAAGATTAAAACTGTTAGGTTATAACACAACAAGCTGTAGAGCACTCTTCAATGCATCATCTGAACATGGAAAAATGATGTCACACATACAAACATAAGACATGTCCATCTTCTAACCCAGTGGTTCCCAAAGTGTGGGGTGCGCCCCCTAGAGAGGGCGCAGTGCCATTGCAGGGGGGGAGCGGGAAGCGGTATGGATGAATTAAAAAAAAAAACAGTTACACAAAAGTGTTTCACTGTAAAGATGGTTTGTAGTTTGTTTTGTTGCAACCTGAAGTGTGAAATAAACTTCAGTGGAGTTTGAAAACAAAATTTGTGTATAGGTCTGGTTGAACGATGTGTGTGCCCAGTTGATTCTTTTTTCTTTTTTGGGGGAATTTTATTGTAATCCATAGGGGTTCCCAGAAAATCTTTGGGAACCACTGCTCTTACCTGAGAGCACAAACAAGGAGAACATTAACATCCAAGAGGCCCATGGTAACTCTAGAGGAGCTGCATAGAAGAAGAATCTGTTGACATGACAACTATCAGTTCTTCACTTTCCAAATCTGCCCTTTGTGAAAGAGTGGTAAAAAAGTCATTGTTAAAAGAAAGCCATAAGCCGTCCAGACAGTTTTGCAGACATGCGCAAAGCCTTATTTGTGTCAGAAAATTTACTCTGCAACTCAGCGTGCCCACACCATCCCCTCTGTTAAACATAGCGGTGGCAGCCTCATGCTCTGGGGATTATTTTCCGCTGCAGGGACAGGAAAGCTGATCAGGGTTGAAAGGAGGATGGATGAAGCTAGATGTAGGTTAATCCTGGAAAACAAACTTTATAAATGAGCAAAAGACATGATACTTGGGCACCACTTTCAAGGTATTTTTCTTCTGCCTGTTCCTAGGATCACATTAAAAAAGGTAAACGACTACTTTTTTGTAATGGAATAATTAATGAAATAATAAAAATTTTCAGAACTATGTGTATATGAGTTAATGTCTCAAGTGAACGTCTCACTTTATACCTTTTGTTGAGAAAATATGATTTGACATCATAGGAAAACCAGACCCACCGTACTCTTAGCATAGGCTTCCAGGATAAGGCACATTAAAAAAAATCACTCTTTCTTTCAGCAAGTATCTGATAAAAGTAATTTTTATTTTGTACCCGATTTAAAAAGAGCAGGAGACACCTCCACCCAAGTAGACAGAACATTTTGTTCCCAATCTTGATCCCTAATCTTTTTTCTTGTCTAGTTTCAGTCTTACTGTCAACTCCAAATCTTCCTCCTCCACCTCCTTATTCTTCTCTTCGTCTTTCTCCCTTTCAGCGTGAAGCCAGCCAATGTTTCCGGCGCCAGTGCTGCTCCTTTATTTTCCCCACCGGAGGAGTCAGATTTATTGGTTCACTGTTTATTTTTCAAACTAATTTTAGTTTTTCATTTCTTATCTCTCATCACCTACGGTTGCTTCTCAGTAATCAGTGGTGAAAGGTGGTCAATAAAAGCTGCTCATCGGGTCAAATCTTGCAGATCATGTGTTTCTGCTTGTCTGTGTACATGCACGCGTCTGGAAATAAGCGAGTGTGTGCGTGTCCATGCACAATCCAAGCACAGATGTTCTCAAAGGCTTTTCAGTTTTAGGCACCAGTTCTCCCTCTCCCCTTTCAGAAAAAAAGGGAAGTGTCTAATAAAAGGCGGCCGTATGAGACGGCATGAGTCATACACACTGAAAGAGTCGGCTTCCATCGATCTCTCTGAGCTTGTGTGTGTGTGTGAGCCAAATGAGAGAGAGAGAGAGCGAGAGAGGGAGACGGAGAGGGGAAGAGAGTGAGGCAGGAAGCAGGGAGGGAGGCTGTGCCAAGCTGGAACTGAATTCCTGCCAAAAGTCTACTTGTTTGCTCGTCTGGCTGGAGCCAGAGGCTGACCTTATTAGCTGGGAGGGCAGCCGTCTTATTAAAACACATCTGGCGCTCAGGGAGCCCAAATAGTCCTCATATTGTCTTCCTGCTTGCTCCTGACCTTGCGTTACCTAGCAGGAATGCTGACAAGGGCTTCACGCATCTGTTGAGAGTTTCACCAGGGTCTTTCTCCTCCTCCCCTCTCTTCCACCCTTGCTGTCTTTACTGGCGCCTGCACGGTAGCTCTGTGGGACCTGTTTTTCTTCCTCCCCCTCTCTCTTTCCTCTTCCCTCCCACCTTTTCCACCCACCACCCCTTAACGTCACCACCGCTCTTTGGCATAATGTCCTTATACCCCCTACGGAGATGCTTTTGCTGTTTTTTTCTGCTGCCCTCCAGGTTGCTATGTTGCTACAGTTGTTCTTATGTTTGCTTTTATATAAAAATGTGACTTGTTTAAACAGCTCTTTGATAGTTGTTACAAAGTGTGCGCTCTGTCTTATAGTCTATTTGGAGTGAAGGACTTTTTATGATATATACAATTTTTACTCAGGACAATATGTACACCACGAAAACTTTTATTGCAAGAACCAGATTCTCTATGTGAATCTTTAATAGCACTAAATATAACCAAAACAAGTATTTCTAAGGCAATGCTAACAGGTGTTTTGGCTCTGAGAAGATGCCAGGAGAAGGTGGGATTATTGTTTAAAAGAACAAGGTGAATATTCAGTTCGCAGAGACAAAGTTATGTTTGAGTTAAATTCACAGCCACAAAGTGAATTAGTTCATATTTTGTGACAAATGTTTTATAAGATGAGGTCATCCATAAAATGTTATTGATTAGTGTATGAAGTCTTGTGTTGAATATCATATTTGGTATTTTTTGGTATCTATGCCTAGTTTTCACTTTAACATCCAGTTGATTATCTTCTATTGTGTTCCTATAGAAACGCAGCCCATTCAGTCTACATTTCTAATCGTGGTCATGTTGTGAAACCCACTCCCAGCTATAATAAAGGAAACTTGTGTAAAGTAACTTTCATATCTCCTTGTTAGGTTTTAAAAAAGGGGGACTCACACATCATCTCAGCGTTTTGCACTAAGTTCCACTCTGGAGTTACTGCTTTGTACTGTCTGCATCTTTAGATCTGGATGATTTCCTGGCAGATATATTAGTTTAACTTTTGCATAGTGTGACCCCCAATGGTAATATTTTCATGTTGTCAATGGCTGATTTTGACAAAAATAGGAATTATAAGGCTATCCAGAACACCTGACTGGACGGTGCATCAGACAACTTGATCCCTTCCCAAACATGAAAGATTCGTCACGTTTTTATGCATGATGTTCATTGAGTTTGTCCTTAAATCCTCTCAGATCGTAGCCACTCATTCTCATGTAAAATCCATTCCAGGTCACATTTGTTGGTTAAAAAAATTCTGCTCTTTTGGCAGTTGAATCAAAAGATATTTCACTTATATCTTGTATTCACCTTGTTTCCAAAAGCTCATAATTTTGTTTCTGGGGAAATTATGTTTGAGCACATTGCCTTTCTATGTCAAACATCTCTAGTGCTGTAACCTTAACATCAAAGTCCTTTAAGCCATGAGTGTTCTTAAAAAAATTATTTTGCATCTTTTTACACTTTTTTTTTTTTTTGCTTAAATATTAGTTACTAACCTGGTAAAATCACCTGTTGGAAACCATTAGCGGACTGTAAAATGCTGCAGATGGAGGTCAAGCGGCCATCTTTATGCAGCTGCATTAACTGAGTTTCCCTTCTGTGTGTCTTCACCAGTTGAATGATCAACTTGAGGAAACATCATTTGCATTTTGCAACATACCAAGTTTGACTTTGCTGCATTTGTTACTTTTACCTTTGACCTTTCAGGGTCCTTTGGCTGTAGCTTGCAAGTCTGGATCAGTTCTAGCTTTAGATGCCCTCTTTGACCGAGTCCCTGGAAAAACACACCAATCCCCTTCCTAACCTTATCACTCTGAGCCTTATTCTTTCCTATTGACTGTCGTCTATTTGCTAATTGCATGAACAGGTTGATAAGATTTAGTTTTGGTTTGACTGCTTGTAAATTATTAAGATTACAAACACTATTGATGCATTTCTGTTTTTTTTTAGGTTTTTCATAAGCTGAAAAAAAAGTGTTTATGCTGAGAGGATCAAGTCTGACGCATCTGTTATGGAGTCTGGACTTACTTATCCAACTCACAAACACAATCACTCTTTTCTTCGTTTTTTTTTATTCTCTCTGCCCTCAAGCTGCACTGGACATCTTGATTTCTTTCTCATTTGTGTTTATTTGTGCGTGCTGACATGTGAAAGCTTTACATATGCGCATGATACAACACATGTGTGGTTTCGCTCTGTCTCCACACCCATCAGATCTGCCTGAGTCATTTTTTTCCTTTTCTTTTAAAGCAACTATTTTCGTTCCAGTGTGGCACCACGACTATTATGTCCCTTGAAATGTTGCCTCACCTCATCCATATACTATCTTTATTCTCTGTCTTATATAATGAAGCTATAATGATGCTCATCTGTTCACTTGAGTCTGTGATTCTGTTTGAGTGCAGATTTATTTATAGTCCTTGCCTGCTCTCTGACCTGAACTCAATGCCACTCTTGACTGGATGCCAGAAGCTGCGCTGCAAGGTGAACCTGTCTCTTGACAATGAGGACTGGGGTATAGCGACACATAAGCAGCACTACATTGTGTCACTATGCAATGTATCTGGTAAAGCCATTTGTTGCTCTTGACCACCAGCTCTTTCATCCCCTCCTTTTAACGCACACGCGCACACAGCCCGGGGCCACTGGTAAAAGCTTTGTTTTATTTGTTCCCAGGCTGTTAGTGAACTTTATTGCCTGCAAATCTTTTTATGCTTATCTCAGCTGCTGTGTTTAGGCTGTGTGCACGCCAGACGCATGCATCATCCTTCAGAGCTGCACCTCTGAGCTGTGCTGCTAAGTAATACCCCATTACATAGTTGCATATGTTTCTTGTGCTTCAATGGTATAAAAAGAAACAATAATGTTTAATTTTTAAACTATGCATTTAATTCTATGGGGTTAGTTATTAGATAACTAGATAGGTTAGGTTGCCATGGATTTTTTTAGAAATGTAAAAAAACTTTTATATGCCTTATGTGCAACATATGTTCGCCACTGCTAGAGTATTCACACAAGTGATACTTAGATATTCCAGCAATAAATGAATAGCAGCAGTATTTAATCCCATGCCGATTTACTCATGTGAGGTAGTGCAGTCAAATGGTTAAAACAGGTGAAAAACAAAAAGATGCATCAGCCACCAGTTTCAGATTCTGCTCATGAATTTTATTGTTTGGCTTTATTTAGGCGCTGACATTCATCTCCAGCATCTGAAATTGAACTGGTCTTATACAAAACTGGCAATAAACCGACACTTCATTAGACCATACCATAATAGAACAGGTCAAACCAAATAACAACATCTAAACAGAGAAACAGGAATAAGATTATTAATCTAATTTACAAACTCATCTACATAACTAAAGGGTTTTGCCAAATAAAACATTTAATACAGGGTAACTCAAAAGGTTACTGTAAAAAGAAAAAGCAATATTAAAAAAAAAAACCCTCCATTTGGTAGAACCCGGTGATGCAATCAGTGACATCATCATACAGATTTAAACAGGAAATGCTGGGCCGGCCCCTCCCATACACCTTCTCAGGCTTTAACATCTAACAGGGAAAAACAATGGTGAGTGAAAAATAAATAATTTATCAGGAATGTACCTTGAAACAAAAGAAACATTCATATTCATCCAATGGTCCAGAAGTGTTAACTTTTGCTAAAACACATACATTGATGTAAACTGCAACGTAATGCTACCGCAAACAAACCTGGGGCAGTGAGTGAAGCAAAGTTACAAACAGGAATGTTTAAATTAAAGCGTTATGACCAACCATAGAAAGATTAAATCAGAAATATACACAGACTGAACCACTTTGTCATAACTCACATGAGCATGCTGAGTTCTTGAGTCTGAAAGTGAAAGCAGCCTTATTTCCTTAATAAAGCAAAGAAATAACTGACAATTTGAGCACACTCTTAGAGTATTTCATTTCATGGTTTTTTTCCCTGAAATATGGGAGGAAAATCTAATGAGATTAGCAAACACAGAATTGAAAAATGTGACCTATTAAGTTTAGTAACTTAACTGTAAAATCCAAAGCAGGGAAGAAACGACAGCTCCTCTGTCTACCTAAGGACTGTTTGAACAGACCATCCTCAGACAGAAAAACAGTATTTTCGAAGATCCCTCTCAAGGTCCGCACTCTAAGTATGTCCTACTAAACTCAGGGTGAAGGCACATAGCTTTTGTATGTAAGGTTATCACATAAAGATATCAATGACCACATAGCAAGAGATGAACAGGTCTAGAAGAATACAAAACTAGCTAGATAACTTATTCCTCAGGTTAGCTCCTCAGTCATGTTATCTTTCGGTTAGACTAGCATCTGTTGGGTTATATAAAGATGGTTGACCGGACAGACTCTGCGTCCTCTGGGTAGATTCCTGACATTCCTCCACTTCCCCGCACACTACAAAGGGATCGTTTTTGAAAGGGCACATCACAGTTCTGCCTTGTTACACAGCGCTAGAAAAACAAAGTGCTCTCTTTGGAGTACGCTCGTCAGAGGTTCAGTGATGCAAACGTTGTGCTGTTGCAAACAAATAAATACTAAAGCTCCAGCTTATCTAAACCAGGAAAGTAAGGATGGGTTTTTCTTCTTTTTGTTTTAGAGTGTGGTGATTTTGTGTGTGTACGTGTGTAAGTTTTTGCCATGGGATGGGTTGAAATGTGGAAGGCTCTTCCTCCCTCCATTGATAGAATAAATATAAGCTCTTCCTCCCTCTGCTTGCAGGCTCTTCCTGTTGTCCCGTTGGGGTGTGTGCGTGTGTGTGTGTGTATGTGGAGGGGGCAAAATACATGCCACTTCCACGGATCTCTTACTGTCTCACACTTAATCATCTTTGCATCCCCCTTCTTCAGTCTCAGTCCTCCATTAAACCTTTCTTTTTGCATATATCTTATGGAAACATGCCCTCACCCTTAAAAATGAGCTAGCTAAATTACATATGCACACCCACGCCCACGCACACACACGCACACGCACACACACATATATATATACACATATATATATATATATATATATATATATATATATATATATATATATATATATATATATATATATATATATACAAGCAGTGCTTGTGATTATGTTAGCTGCTAACTAATTATACCTGTATGGCTTTACAGGAAATGTGTGGTGTGTGTGTGTGTTTTTGTGTAAGTGGTTTGTGTGTGGTGGCCAGGCCCTCAGCATGGGAACAGCTGTTCAGAGCTTCGTCGGCCACACACACATGTTTCTGATTAGCACTTGGTGAGTCCCCCTCCTTCTTCCCTCCTCCCTCTGCCCTCCCTGCTCACCTCCCTCCTTTTCAGCAGGGGCCGCGGCACGCTGGCGGCACCAATAATTTTAATGCCTAGTCTGGGTCTGCCAGAATCACAAGCTTTTGTGTGTGTGTGGGCGTGCGGGGGTGGGTGTGTGTGAGAGAGAGAGCGTGCCCGCACACAGACAATGGCACACACACATACACACACAGCTGCAGTGTTGCCAAGAGAGGGAGCACAAAGCTCTCATGCCTTGATCTGCTCTTTTCCCCTTTCCTTCCTCTCCTCTCTCTGTTTCTCTCTCTGTTTAACCCTGACCTTCCTCTTTCCCTCCTCCTCACCCCTCTCTCTTTTTCACAGATGTTCTACCTTAACAACTTTGGAGTTGACTTGTATGGATTTTCCCGTCTTTTACTTCTGATCACAAATCCTCTTAGAAACGCTGTAATAATTAGTTTTTCTGTTTGTTTTTCTTTTCTTTTTTGGTTGGCTGTTCAGTCTTTTTGTTTGTATACAACAATTTAATGACTAATAATAGCTAATAATATATTGACATGCAAACTAGGAAAATTTCCTCATGGATCAAATCAGAGAACTGGTGTAATATTTTGGTAAACCAGAATGAAGATCTGTGTTGCTGACTCAAAGAAATAAAGAGGTGGTAAAAAGGCAAATGCACTTGTTTTGAAGACCCAATTAATGCTAATTTATTTATTGAATGAAAATGTAACACAACTTTTAAAGATCTGATTAACTTAGAAAATATCCCACAAGATTAATTGACAACATTACAAGAAAGTCTTTATACAGGCTTCCCCTTGGAAATCAGAATAACAGTGATGATTCAAGACATTTGCACATAACTGCTTTTCTGCAGTTAACTGAGTCTCAATCCTACTAACAGATTAACAATCACTTGATTGTCGACAATAAGAAAATAAAAATTGCAATGTAACGTCATTGGGTTAATTTGTTTTTATGTATTGAACCAACACAAACAAGTGTATATTTTTGTGAAACGATACATAATTTTTTTTTTTTCACGAAAAAGGGTGGTGCATATTTCTATTTGGTAATTTTGTACCCTGATTTCCATGAATGAAATCTTGCACAAAAAATATCTTACCACATTAGAGGCAAGTGTCCTGCCTCTCTGCAGCAGGGATAGGGAAGTTGGTTAGTGTTGAAGACAAATGGCTCTATAAATACAAGATGAAGAAAATCTGTTACAGGCTGCAGAAGACTCAAGACTAGCTTCACTCTCCAGCAGAACAATGACCCTAATCAGACATGCAGAGCTATAAGAGAACGAGTCAGATCACAGCATATTCATAAGTTAGACTGACCCAATCAAAGCCTTTCCTAAATCACGTAAAGTGTTTGTTGTAGGACTTGAAATTGTCACTCAGAGATGCTAACCATCTTGGCTGCTTGAGATATTTTGCAAAGAAAAATGTGCAGAAATTTCAGTTTCTTGATGTGCAAAAGCTGGTGTACACATACCTAAAAACACTCGCTGCTGTGCAGAGAAAGGTGTTTCTACAAATGATTGACTCAAGGCAACTACATACAAATGCATAAAACAATTTTTTGTTTATCAAAATTCATATAGACCTGATGTCTTTTTCCATCGACTTCACAGTGATACATAACTCTTATGTTGATTTATCATGTGAAACCCCAATGAAACACATTGAAATGAAAAAATGTTTTTAATGGTAGCAAAACTTTTGCAAGACAAGTCTGTATTTATGCGCCAAAATGCTTCATTAAGAAATGACAGAAAATCAGCAGCTTTAAAATCAATACATTTTGACGAGTAACACCCAGGTCGTTCCCTAGTGCATTTGGTTAGGGCAGTGTGTTTCATATTTTGATACTGATGTTCGATAAAGCTACTACTATTTCTTTATTTCTTCTTCCATCTGTACTTTCATCTCTCCTTTTTTCTGTTTCTATGCTGGTTGCTGTACATTCTGTCCAGAGGTGCCACGTGAATGACAAATATCTAGCTAGAGAACAGATTTGGGATTTTGTGATGGATTCCAGACATTAAAAAAAAACCGGCGTCAGCCATTATTGTTTGATTTGTTCCAAATGACCACTGTCTGGAAATATTCTCCACTTGATTTCCTTCTGCCTGTCTTGTCTTACTTGAAGACAAAATATTCCTATTCCTATATATTATGTATTCCTGCTTATGCTTTTATTACAAAATGATTTTGCAATAACATTGCTGTTATAATTTGTCTAAGAAATCTAACGGTTTTTGTCAGACAGAGAACATCTTTTAGAGTTTGTAATTACATTATTAACCACCAGATGGTGGCAATGCTCCATTCAGTAGAGGAATAATCTGGATGCAAATAAGGAGATCTGGATCTCCTCTTAATAAAATAAAATTAGAGACAGACGGTGTGCAATAAGGGAGTGGGTCCAGGTACTTTTTCAAGCAGATTTTATATGAATTACACCCAAAGGCTTTTCTGTCTCTATTTATGTTTGCATATCCATTTACGTGTTTCCAAATGAGCCTACTTGTGCAACAGCTTGAGTCATTCTGAACTACTTAAAAAGTGTGCACAGAAAGTACAATATGTGTGGTTTTAAGAGCGGGCACAAAGAGCGGCTGTTTAAACGCTTTGTATGATAATTGGTGTGGTGTGCTTGTGTGTGTGGATGTATGTTTTTACATAGATGCATGCGGTGTATGGTGTCATCATTCAGGCTCTGTTGTGGTAGACTTTCGGCTCCACACACCAGGCAAGTCTGTAATTACTCAAAGCAGTGCACACACACACACTGACACACGCAGACATGTAGCTTGTAGAATCTGTGGTCCTCGCTTTCTACCAACTCTCAATTCCTCTTTCACCCAATCCATTCATCTTTCCCCAGAGTTGTCTCAGCTCGGGTTTGGCCATGAGATCTGTATCCTGTGTTTTGAACTCTGGAATGCATTGATGCTTTTCGATAATTCATGTAACACGCTTGCATATACAGAGGCGCTGCCAGTAAAGGAAAATACAAACGGCTCTGTTTAGATACCTCTTAAACAGTGAGCTAACACATACCAGGCAGGTTTGGAAACTGTCCGGTCAGCATTGTGCCTCTATGTCAACACGAGCATGCACATGTTCAAACCAGCTGTCAGTTCAACTCAGGCAGCACCTGGGACTGCAGATGTTTGCCTGCAGCAGGTTTGACCTCTGACCTCACAGGCCTCAATTTAACACAGACTCCTGCAGCCCCAAATATCTTTCTCTCACACGAGCATCAACATCAAACACTGCTGTTCGTTGGATTATGCCAGTAGGGGTTGTGCTTGCTTGTGTACCACTAACACAACTGTTTGTTTATGTGTGCTTTGTGTGTGTGGGTGTGTGTGTGTGTGTGTTTTCTTTTCCAGCAGTCACTGGAGGACAAGCAGCTCAGCCACATTGCCACCAGTTTTTGAGCCTTCATATCTCTGCTTGCACAGACTGTGTTTAGACAAGCAAGAACACACACAGATACAAACTGCTGCTCATCATTTTCAAATTAATAAAAAAAAACAACACTCGGTTACCATGCACTCCATTAATCTATATTTCTGTTTTTTACCCATTTCTCTTTCTCTACTCTATATCCTTCCGTTCTCTTTCACACTCACTCACATCCCAGTCATATACATAAACACATTCCCACTCCCAGGGTGGCTAAACTAGATTAGTGTGTATAAAGGCTCATAATCCCTGCTGCCTCCCCAGCAGGCAAAGAGGAGCCTGTCCTCCAAATTAGGTTGGCCTCTCCAGTGATGAGTGGCTGCCAGCGAGGATTCACTGTATATGTGTGTATGCTTTGTTTTTCGTGCATGAGCTGTGAAGCGTGTGATTGCAGCAGCAATGTTGACGGACGTAGAAGACACCCACTGAACGTATAGGACTAGAAGGGATGTGGCGGGTGCGTTCCAGTGTTTGGTTACCTGTGTTTATATTTGTTTAACTCGAATATCACATTACAAAAGCTGGCAGCTGAATGTGCAACAGATGAGTAGCGGAAGCTAAAGAGCAGGTTTTGCTTAGGGTGTGTCGTAATGTAGGGTCCTCTGGGCTAGCCCATGTCATTTGTTTTTAATGCAAATTATACAGAGCATGCTGGAAAACAGGGACCCAGCTTGTGGTAAATGCTATTAGCTAATCGTTTGTCTCTTTCTGCTGAAAGAATTTGATGCTGGCATGCTAAGGAGCATTAAGCAAGAATGACATCCGCATGTTCATAGTGCTACTAATAAATATGTTTTTCGCATGATTTTCTAGCTTAAGCATGTAAGTGTAACACAATAATGTTTTGGATTGTAAAGTCTGTTGCTGAATATCTTTATAAATCCTGTTCCCCACTATGTTGTTGGAAAATTCATACCACTCTGTCTTCTCGAACGCAGTTTGTGCTAGTGATGGGCTATATGGACACATAAGTTTATCATGATATTTAGTCTCACAGTGCTGTCACCGCCCAGTCAGAGTGCAGGAAATGATCTCAAATCTGAGGTGCGAGAAAATGTGGTGCAGTTCTACACAGATGAGACAGATTGGTCCTATTTTTTTAATCTAGTTCTTATGAGCCACCCGTTTAATGCCGGACCGGTCAACTGCCCATATGCCCCGTATCAGACTGGCTCTCGCTCAGTGCTTTTTTTTTTGGCCATTGGTTGTTGGTCTTTGACTGACTGTCACAAAGACCCACAAATACTGCTGTCAAGAAAATGTGCAATTTGAAAATTTGTTTTCAAATATATCATTTATTGATGTTTGAATTTTTTTAATTAGAATATGTTAGAAAATGTTATTCAATGTCTACAATAGTACATTATCCTGACTTTTTTTTAGAGAAGTTTTCATCCAGCTGACAGGATGACTTCATACTATCAGGGCAAGGGCTGAAAGAAAAAATGAAAGGACTATTTACAAGTGTAATGTCATGCATGCACATTGTTGCAGGCATCAGATTAAGACTTTATTATAAAGTGAAATCTCTTTAATTGTCCTTCAAAGAAAACGTTTTAGTTGTGCTAGACCAATAAATTGTAGCGACATTTACTTGCACTTTAATATTCAAAGCATTTTTGTTATGACACTTAGAATACCGCAAGTGTTGTCCTTGTCTACTTCTTATCATTGTGATTCAGCTGACTGACTCCTGCACTAAAGCTGTATTAGCTGTGGAGCAGCACTCTTTGGGGTCTTTAGTGTGCTAATAGTGAAGGGCCCATAGGGAAGCGCAGTAATTGGTCTTTATTTATGCTGAGTGAAGGCTATGATTAACTAATATCACCCCTGAGTGTATATGCGTGCACATATTAACACATAGGCTTTGTAAACTCGTGCAGCACCGCACACAAACACTCTCACACACGATGTAGTCGCTTTCTTATAGCGTGTTTAGTGATGAGATTGAGAGGAGAATTGGAGTAATCCCCCGTGGCAGTCAGATCGCTCTAAAGGCCCTGACTGGCACTAAAAGGAACCCATACTGCAGTTCAACAACATATTTAATTGCATCAGTATTTTAGCATTGCTGGTTTTGGAGTAACTAGTTTAGTACTGAATAATTTCCTTATTTTATTTTCAATCTGTTTTTTGTTTTTTTTTTAATATAAGCATTTGGATTACCCTCTTTTCCCTACTGCCGAATGCAAATCTACACAAAGATCCAAAGGATGTCAAACATAAAAGACCAAAGCATCATGTAAATATGTTTGCATATAGGCTGTTTACCTCCTTTTCTGCCACTGCTAATGAGCTGAGGGCAGCAGGGCCATGCTTTGTCTTTTAAGGCAGACAGAAGGTAAGCGGGGAAAGTAGTGAGTGTTGGGCTGCAGCCTACTAAGCTTACACACTTGACAGCATCGTGTTGTTCATGTTCCGGCTGTGTTGCTTTGTCACCTGCGTGCGTGTGTGTGTGTATGTGGGGGGGAGGGGGTGTGCATGTGTGTTTGCATGCATACTGTCAAATCCCCACAACAGTGGTGCTCTCGTGTGTTTACTCCAAGCCCAGAAACTGTACACCGCGGCTGTAATCAGAGCTGTAGAGTGCCTCACAACAACAGTATTCCCTCATTATGGCTCCAGCGGATCGCCCTCACCTCCCGGGTTTGTGATTATAGTTTCTTCTTGATGTCTATGCATACAGCGGTGATGCATATGGATGCAGACAAAGGGATGTGTCTGCACATAGAATTTCTTCATTTAGAAGTAATTTCAGTGAAGTGGATTTTTTTTTCCTATTTTGATGATTGAGATGAGAAAAATCAAAAATAATGTTGGGTTTTTTTGCACACGATTTGGTGATTGCTTAGTTTAGTGACTCTTCAGGCCATAGCTTGCATTGTTTGGGTTGGTGTTAAGTAGAGTAAGTAGACAGGTGTTTTGCTTGAGCTTCGTTCTACTTGCTCAAGTAAAACAAAGTTCAAGTACACATTTTGATAATAAACAAGCCTCTTGCAATGCATAGTACTTTTGTAAAATCTGTATAACACAGTAAAACAGTGTTTTTCCTTTTGCTTAAATTATAATACTCTTTCATTTGATCAAAGTTTTCCTGAAGCTCCTTAAATTTTTCTTCAAGTAATTGTTTAATCTTAGTTGAAGCCCATTTTTCAACAAGCTGCTCCCGCTGAGCTCTGAGGCACCCAGGCTGCTCAGCATTAATATAAAGTGAGATACACATCAGCTTCATCTGCATCAAACTGATTTCCATTATGGGAATTATAATATGCAGGGCCTCTTTTTTTCCCCTCCATCACCACATCTCTTCTTGTTTTCTTATCTCACGAAGACAATTCCTGTGGTCAGTAACGAGGCAGTGACAGATTACCTACAGCGAAGCAGAGGCTGCCGTGATGCTCAACTTGTACATCACGTGTGAATCATTTAAATGGACTGAAAGGTCATCTTTTGGGAGGTTCCGTCATAGGTAAAAGTCTGTGCAAAACCTCCTACATGTCCTTCTGTGTTTAATTTTCTGAATCTTTGTTTTTTTCTGGTTTCATATCAGTTAGACATCAACATCTTGGGTTATTCTGCTCACTTATTATGCGGTTAACAGCACATACACAAGGACACACATGGCTTTGGTCTTGTAGTGGCCTGCTCCGCCCTCGGCTCGGCTCTGTCTCCGTGTCTCAGAGCACACATTCATTATCTAATCTTCCTCTATGTTTAATTTACAGCCTTTGCCGCTGCTGCCATATGCTCCTTTTGTCTCTCAGCCTGCTAACACACAGACAAATACACCCGCACACATTTACTTACATGTGCACACTGCTCAGCCCTCTGAAAAAAAAAGGAAAAACGGCAAAAACAAACATGTGAAAGGCAGAGTGCATCCACCTTCTTTTAGCACCACTTCTTAACCCTACCACAAGCTTGCTTTGACACAGACGGAGGTGTGTGGGTCTGATTATGTCTGCTGCTCGTGCATTCACAAAGTGTTGCTCCGAGGAGACAAACTGACCTCTTTGAGGTGAGATACCTTTGTAATGTTCCCCTTTTTTCTCCTGCCTTTTTTTCTCAAGCATGCCTGCTTGCCCTTTTCATTGTCAGCATCCTGAAGAGGGTGTGGCGTTTTGCATTCAGAGCTGTCACCTTCTTTGCTTTTTCTTTTTTTTCTTCTTCATATTTTTCTCTGCTGAAGGAGTGAAATACACACACATCAGAGTTCCTGTATATCTGCGTGCATATATACAGAGCTCTGTGTGTCGTCTCTATGCTTGCTCATCCAGGGGCAGCTAATGTAGTTTCGTTGTGAAATATAAATGGAGCAAGAGCAGCCACGCTGTAGATGAGCACTCCCAGGCCTTTTTATGCATTGATGTTGTGTGAAGAGCCCCTATCCTTATTCATTTTCATGGCTCTGTAGTCCCGCTATTGACTTAAAGTGCAGCAATGCTACCACCTACTCTGGCGCTTTTGGGAAACATAATGAGCCACAGTGAAGGGAATTTAAATACGATGGAGTGGGTGAGGGCAAGGGATGAGAGAAGCCAACACAAGGGGAGCAAGAGGGTATGTTTGTATTTATTCCCAGTGAATTTCTGCATTGTTCTTTTTTTTTACTTACTTTTTTGCCTGCAGGAGTTTCTCTCTGTTTTTAACATCCCTATTTCACAAGTAACTTCCCCTGCTCTCTTGGCCAGGAGCACATGTTTTGAAATGACGTATTCACACACTGAGACACTTTCAGCTTGCGTGCGTGCGTGCGCGCGGGTGTGTGTGTGTGTGTGTGTGAGACAGAGAGTTTGTGGTTTTCAGGGCTTTTTCTCTGGCTCCAGAGACCCTGGCCAAGTCAGTGGTGAGGTTTGGCTCTCTTCTCTTAACACAGTGCACACACAGTCTTGAGCTCATACAGACACACATTTCTTCCACTCTTACACCGCTTTTTTTCTGCCACTTCTTTTGCAGACAACACGCGCCCACCTTTTCTACCTTCTCACCCTCCCTGCAAGTACAGTAGATCACTGCTCATTTTAATAGTCTCCCAGAATAAACCTCCGTTATATTGCAGTACACCTCTAAAGCACTAAACTCCTTTTTTCCTTCCCTTTTTGCCTCCAATGCAATAAACGCACCCTTCCACGCTGACACACAAAGAATGCACCTCCTTCCACTTCTTAATGAGACAAAGAACCATTGATTTAGCAAGGAGTACAAGGAGTTAGAGGTGATCGATCTTCTTAGGCCTGTGGACAGACTCACGGGGGCTGCAGGGGAAGGAAGCAGGGGAGGGAGCAGACTGGTGTGATCAGGAGAAAGCATCCCTTTAATGTGGTCACAGGGGCTACAATAGGTTGATCTGAATGTGGCCTACATGACATACATGGCGTCCACCCTGGCAGATCAGGATGAGACAGAGCTTTGATAAGGTGGCTGCAGCTGAGAAGGACAGGAGAGAGAGAGAGAGAGACAGGGAGAGTGGGGTGATGAAGGAGAGTGAAGGAGGGGGTGATGGGATTGAGATGGAAGTGGTGCAGTGATGCATGAAGTCTCGAGGAGTCTGTGTGTGTCTGCGTGTGGTGAGGAATTTCATGGTGAGGCTGAGGTCTGCCTCTCGTGGTGTGTATGAGAGCCAGCTGTCAGCATTTGTGTCTTCTGAGGTTGTAGTAAATATATATTTGTGAACTGACTTCCCTTCTTCCCTGCCGCCATTTGGATAAACATGTGAACAGTCAAACAAATCCCCAAAACTAGCTTAGAATTTTCTTTAGTGTTTCTTTAGCGTTGTGTTCGGATAATACAATATGAAGGACATCTTTTTTTTCTTACAAGTTTTATAAAAATGTGAGTCTTTATGGTCTGTGTGACGCTCAAAAGCAAAACAAAACCTGTCCTTTGCTTGCAGGTAGCAATAAAGTTTTACCTTTTCCTCAGTGCCACTGACTTATTGGGTACATTTGAAGTTCAATATTGGCTCGTGGTTTCTAGTGAGCATTTGTAAAGGTAACCCTTATGTCATTGTTTTTTGAAATCTCTACACTGAAAAGGGTTTTTTTTAGTTAAAAAAGGAAACTCCAGTTTTGTTTGTGTGTGGACGAAGAGGTGGAGACAAAGAATAACTTCTTGTTTCTGGAAAATGTTCAGCCTAGTGCTGGGCATTAGTTTGCATAAAGAAATGTGGTTTGAATTAAAACCCAGAAGACCCAGTTTGATAAAATAGATTATTGACAGAAGGTAGTCAAAGTCAATCAAACCAGCATCACTTCTGGACATCGTCTCCAACTCTACGTATGCCATGGTAACAGCAATATAAAGCTATAAAAATAAAAATCTTGCATTTGACAGCTTATCCTCACAGATTCTTCATTCTTGCAAATAGCCAATTTCGTAGGATGCTACATCCCTGCCAAAAACTAGAGGAGTGTATTAAATAATCACAACATCGCATTATGTTGGGCATTTCGACGGCATTTCGATTTATTCACAGGCCCATGAATGCAGCAAAGTGAGTAGTAAAACACACTCTTATTAATATAAGTGCTGTTGTGATAGCTTAATATGCTCCTTGGGTTTTTGGCAAGTATGTGGCGCTACAGTTTTGCACAATATCATAGTTACAGGTTGGACAGATACATTTTATTTGAGTATGGATCTAGATGTTCTCATTTAAATACTTTTTAAATTTCTTTGTTGTATGGTTTTTCTAACTCATGATCTTTTTTACTGTAGAGATTTTTAGATTGTTATAAATACCTTTATTTGAACTTGTGCACCTTTGTGCTTCTGTTTTGATCACTGGGAATTTCCCTTCTAGAGACCAAATAAACAATTATTTTAGTCTATTATTAACATGCCATGTTTGATGCAAATTAAGTCCCGTTTTAGTGAAGTAAGAAGATATAATTATTCAGGCATCCATTGTTACTTAGGTTTACTCTGACTAAACAAAGCTGCTTCTCTGCAATCGGAAAGTTGTGGGTTTCACCTGAGCTATATCCTTCATCACGTGTTAATGTGCCCACGGGCAAAGTACTGGGAAAATGTGGATTTAGGGTGAACATGGTTTGAGTAGTCAATATGACTTAAATTAATCTAATTTAACTTACACACGCTTATTATAAGCACTGTGTTTGGTAGTAAGATGTCTTTTTATACAAAGACCAAGAATGAAGATTGGAGGAGTGGGAGTGATGTAGCTTTGGAAATGATGGGGAAGAGAGACAGGGAGCCAGAGGGAGTTACTACACAGAATCTAACAAAAACAAAGTGTTTCAACCTCGGAAGTCTCTTTTCTGTCATCATGTTACATCTGCACCTTCATGTCTATAAAACTAACACAAAACCATCTGCTTAATGTCCTGGATGTTATACTTAATTACACTTTCGGAATGCAACATTTGCTTTTCAGAGCTTTTGTGCTTTCTCTTTTACATCACTGTTTGCACAGAAAAATACTGCAGATGAGTTTGTGTAAACATTCTAATCACTTCATGGTTAGCCCTGAGAGGATGTCATAATTTGCTGAATCCTCCTCACTGACTCCTTCACCCTGCCGCGCAGCATCCAAATGAGAGACGGAAAAGAACATGGGGACATATGGTACGAGGCCAAATGATTGCAGACGTGTGAGTGAAATGTGTGATACGCTTATTGTGGCTTGGCTCTGCTCTCCAAAAGTGGTTTGGAGGTGGTTATTAGCTGCAGCTTGATGCTTCTCTGTGGAGCAGAACCTGGCAGTCGCTGAAGCCCATGACGACAGAGTTCTGCCCAGGCCAGGGCCTGGTGACTGGCCTGAGGTTTTGAAGCTAGCCCCTTCCCAGCATGGAGAACTTCCACAGTCTGGTGCACAGCTGGGCTCCAGGATGACTGGCTCTGGACCCAGCTGATCTACACTGAGGTTAATCAGTAGTCGTCCTAATAGATATTAATCAATTTTTACACGTCAAATCTTTAGAGCAATATATAAAGAAATATTTTGAAACTGACTGAATGAAATAGCTTTGGATTTACCAGAGATGGATGTGAGCATGTTTATGCCCAGAGATGCATCTAAACCTTGCACAGCTGTTGCAAGTAACACACACTCACAGACACACACTCATGCACATCATGTTGAATCCATCATGGCCCTTGTGTCCTGAGCTGCCAGCTGCTCACTGCTGTGATACCACAATTGTCCTGTTGCTACGATACACACGCGTTCACAGAGCGCCTCACCCCTTGTCACACACAGTCTGTTTTCCCCCATATGTTAACAACATGCCACTGATTGTACGCATACAAATCAACACACAAAAACACACTATGGACTCCATGTTGAGCTCCACATGCCTGCTCATATTATACATTGTCAGAACTCAGGGTTTTTTTCTGTTTGTTTTTTTGTATGACATTTCTATACGAGACTGCTGGTGTAACAATCCATATTTCAATTCAAAAATTTAATTTTATATGTTATGTAGTTATTTGCAACAGCCAGAGTGGCATATTCCGAGCATGTTTTTTTTGTTGTTGCTAAATTATGACTACATATTTTTCTTCTGCTTTTAATTTGAATTGCTTTTACTTTTGTGTTTGCTGTGTGGTTGTGGCCACAAATCTCTTCGCTGCATGTGAATTTAATTGGGCTGGAGGAAATGATAAAATCTATGTCTTTACGGTCAACAGAATGGTACAGTGGACTAGGAGGAATGAATTAGGCCTTAATAAGAGCCTTCAGCTGGTCTGCATTGTTTGGTCTGGTGTCTCTCAACTTCCCCTTGACGATACTTCATAGATTCTCTATTGGCTTTAGATAAGGAGAGCTTTCTGGGAATCAAGCTCAGCGATACACGGCCATTAAACTGGTACTTTCAGCCCTGTGTGCAGGTGCCAAGTACTGTTGGAAAATGAAATCAGCATCTTTATAAAGCTTGTGAACAAGAGGAAGCATGACGTGTTTCTGGACTCTGGACTTTATAAAAGACAATGAACCACCAACAGCAGAGGACTTGGCACCAGAAATCTTCACTGACCGTGGAAACTTCACTCTGGACTTAGAGCAGCGTGGATTCTGTGCCTCTTAGACTCTGTAGCCTTGCTTTCGAAATAAAATGCACAGTTGGTTGTTGAAGCGCTGTCTACTAACTTTTGAATAGACTTTGCTTCACAATTCTTTGAGGACTGAGGTTTTCTATGTAAAGTAATGTTCAGTCAACATACAGCCATATTTATTATATTAGAATATGATTTGCGATTAGGCTCCTTTATCAGATTAACAGTACCTCTTGAAAATATCAACCTATGAGCAGGTGTTAGTCATAGTTTTCATTAGGTCCACATTCCTGTATCAAATATTGTCTTTTTTGTTGGTTCTATGTAGTATTCTAAACTTAAATGTCACGTTTTTATGATGAAAATCATCATAATAAACAGAATTAAGGGCTTGGAAACATCAGTCCATGCATTTAATCTATATGTGTTTCTCTTAGTGAATTGAGTTACTGAAATAAATGAACTTTTCTATCATATTATAGCTTATTGAAAATGGATATCTTGAGTTCAAAATTGTCTGTAGTTGCAAACATGGACCAGAGGGGGCAGAATTGAGGGCATGTGGTTAGTTCATGACAACCATTAGAGGGTGCTATCTGCCTGCTACCTTCCTCACTGTTCTGGTGTGGCATCACTTTATCCTTATCAGTGGGGATGGCTCGACAGCAGCTCCTGCCTGTCTTCTCTCTCATCACCTCCCTGCCTAGCTCTCCCTCTCTGTTGTCTTTTTATCTTCTGCCTCCCTGCTCTTCCCCTGCCTTCTCCCTCTTCCTACCTTTTTTCTTTTAATCCTTACCACCTACCTTCCTTCCCTCTCACTTTCGATGACTCTGCCTCTAGTCACACCTCTGCCAATTCTTGGCCTCTCACTTTGTTTTTTTTTTTTGTTGCTTTTTCTTCTTCTTGATTTCTTTCAAATGTTCCCCCTCTCCAGCTCACCTTCCCACAGCAGCACCAAATGAGTGTCCCCCTTTTTCAGAGCCTCACTTCATTTCTTCCTCCCTCCCTGTTTCTGGCTCTCTCCTGCGCTGTGCATCGCTCTTGCCCCCTCAGGGCTTTGTTCTGCCTTAATCAGCAGCTTAAGTGTTGCATTCTCCACCAGACAATGTCTGCCATTTAGCCTAGCTCTGTGTAAATAGGTGTGCCTTGTTTGTGCTCCAGCGGGCATGCCATGCCAGCCTTTGTGCGGTAGGGGCAAACGGACCTACACCCCTTTCTCGGCCCCCTCCACACCCACTCAAAGCTACAGGAGGGTGAAGCCTTGCATGCTCGTTGTCACAAACACACAGGCGAACCTGCAACAGCATGAGGTTTGGGAGCAGACTCTTACTGAGGGCTGTCTTTGAAGAGCTGCCATACCAAGCTATGTGCTTGGCCAATTTGAGCAGCAGAGTGAGGGATTCTTTTTACAATCAGCCATTCTCGCTTTTAGTCTCCCTCAGCTTCTGACATGCAGCCTTAACCCATTTGTTCATCAGAAGCAGCCTTTAGTTTAGTTTACCCGTGTTTGGTTATGAAAGAGCAGCGGGAAGACTCTGTGCGCAGGAGACCGGCAGCCCGTCTCCCTGCCACCTGGCACGTTCTTTCTAGAAAACACTGAAGGCCTCTCTGCCCAGCTGGATGATGCTTGCTCTCAGACTGGTGTGTCGTATCCAGCGAGCCAGCTTCCTTCCAGCACCGACCATCTGTCTGCATCCACAGTGACAACCTACCTGCACACAGAGGGAGGAGCAAACAGGGAGGAGCTGTCGGGCAAACTGTACCGATGCCTGAGCAGATACACAAAGCATCCCCTTTATACGACATGCAAGTCTGTGTTTGTGCACAAAAAAAAGCATAGCAAAACATAAATCCTAACATTTTGTTTTTATTTTTCAAATTAAAGATCAATTGGGAACTAAAGAAAGCACATGTGGATAACTATATCAACCCAGGACATGCAAATGCATTAAGAGGGGAGGAAAGTAAGCGTGCCCGTACTGGTCCATGCTGTCCATGCTATCTATCCTCCTCAGATGGCCATTTGGGCTTGTTAATCTATCGCCTGGTAACAGAGACAGCCTATCAACAACAGCCACGCCCCTCTGCACATGCTCATAGAGAGGGGCTCATTTGGATCCTTGAAGAGAAAACGTACACACACACACACACACACACACACGCGCGCTCGCACTCCTGCAAAACTACCCTCAAATCCTGGCCTGTCATTGCTCTCCATTGTGTGGCTGTGGTTGCTTTCTCCTGGTGTGACTGCCAGCAGATGGCTACCATGGAGCTGTCAGAGGCGGCCTAGGGCCCCCACACACATGCAGGGACACACACTCATACAAAAGGAGTCTTATTGCATACAGAACATATGCACAGTGCCCCGCTGAATGGTTGAAGTATTGGCTGTGTAAAATTTCTCCAGGTCTGCTCATTCTTTAGTTTTCTACAGTACGCTTTTATGCTGTCAGAGTTTTTGCACACAAATTCACACAGAGGCTTCTGATGGACTCTGGAGCCACAGGTGCCCCCCATGACCCTTCCTCTGTAATGACTGTGTAATCTCATAAAAGGACTGCCCTCATGCATTAACATGTCCAAAGCCCGTTGTTTTTTGTTTTTTTTTTTTGGTGTGTGTGTATCCACTTATTCTGAATTGTGCTTTTGCATCTTTGCATGCATGTGTCTGTTCATGCGTATTTATGTGTGAATTCCTCAGCAGTCCCATGTGAGTAGATGGAGGCGTCAGGCCTAATAGAGTCCATCATCCCAGTGTAAAAAACAGCTGCGGCAACAGGGGGGCTATCTGGAGGTGAAAGGTCAGGGCTGGGGTGAGGAGTCGGCCGTAGTAACACAAGATTCCTCTAGTCGCTAATCATAGCTCTGATGAACTGCTGTAAAAAAGGGGGCAGCTGGTGGACAGGAGGCAGCGTGTGTGGCAAAAGACACAGAGAAGGGAGTGAAGGGAGGGGAGGGGGATGGAAAGAGGAGATCGGGGATTCTTTACCTCGCAAATAATTACCCACACACAGTTAGGCAAGGAGGCAGAGGGAGGACAGATTGCGATCCTGGAGGAGCTGTATATCAGAGACGACCAGCACAACAACAAAGGGTTCTATCAATGTCTTAAACTCCAGAAATATGCACAAAACATTCACATGTGCCAAGAGAAGCACCTGCATGCTTCGTCACTCTGTCTTCTCCTTTCACACACACATACAGAGATTGTTGTGTCTGCAGAAAGCTGGAACTAATGACAGACTCTGTGTTGTGCGTGCTCACTCATCTGCCCCCTGGACACACTTTACCCACCCATCAGAAAACAGCTCTGTGTGTTCTTTCCCTCCCTCCTAATTTCTTTTTCTCTCTGTCTTGTTCTCCCTGGATCCTACTTTCTTTCCCCCTCTTGAGACTAGACTTGTTTTTGCTGTGCTCTGCTGTATATATTACCCACTGTATATCTTTTCCTGAGGCCTGAAAACAGATATATGAATACAACATTGGTTTTGGCTGACACCAGGTATTCCAACCTTCCAGGTCCTAGTAAATAAAGTTTGCATGCAAAAATTTCAGTTAGTCATATATATGGAAAATATTGAACCTCCGCTGTGATATGGTTATATTTAGCATCTCTTAACGCATCAGAATTGCAGACAAGTATTGTCTGCAGTTTGCAGGAAACTAAATTGGCAAAATATTTCCTGCTGCAAAACTGATATTGTAATGATGCTAACCATTTCAAGGGCAGGGGAGTGTTTTAAAATAAACGCTGCCCTGCGTAAAATAAACACAGGGCAGCGTTTAATGTAATGTTGAATGTAGGACTCAACACTCCTAAATTATTAGGAGTGTTGAGTCGGATCTACATATTTACGGAATGCTGTTTTAGCTTAGAGTGTTTGTTTTCTTGTGTTTACTGACTATGTTCACAATAGATTTGTGAATCTATTTCATTGTGTAATAAAATGCTGCAGCGTTTTGCAACATGTTGGGCTATTGTAAATCTCCTAAAGCTGGTTTGTCTGTCATAATAACTTAAAACCCAGATAATAAAATAAAACCCTCTGTTAACATGAACTGTTAAAAGCTGCAACTAATATAGTCAAAGAACAGGTTGGAAGATTTAGATCATGTTAAGGATTTTTAATCTGAGAATTATTTTTGTTTGCTTTAGTTGTGTGTGACAGGTGTTTTCATTTTGATGGCTCTGCCCTCCGTCTTTGTCTTTTTTTCAATTACATGATCACTGGCTAGTCCACCTTGTTGCTTGAATTCAGAAGGCTCTGTTTCGCAATTAATTCAATAATTTCAACAACACCGAGATGGCTACGAGGTAGAAATATGTACTTAAAACAAATATTCTGATGTAAGTGACCTTTTCAACAACTGTACAATATTAATAACAAAAGAAAATCGTACTCTTTGTTTCTTTCACTAATGGCATGTGAGCTATACTGCGCCCCAGTGGTATTGTTTTTTTTTTTTTTAGTTGGTATTGCATCTATGTACTTACCGTTTAGCATGAATGGGCCTTAAACCTGTCTGCTTGTTGATCTTTCTTGGCAGTTTTGGCAGATGATGCAACAGTTTAGCAATTCCTGGCAGGATTTATTATTGGTACTTAAGAAAATCAAATTTGTCCATTTCAGTCTGCTTTGGTTCTATTCATTCATCATTTTTTGGCAAATTATCTGAATATGTTTCTAGTGTCACAAGGTTTTAGCTTCACTTGTACAGAATACAAGTAACAATTGAAGAAAAGCATTGAGGAAAAATACAAGTAGTCATACTTTGGGTGCAAAACAAATTGAAAAACTGTCCATAGAGTTTTGTTTTATAGAGAACATACTGTGTTACCTGAGTTTGAATTTTAAACAGATTCTAGTTAGTGTAATCTTACAGGGTTCAAACCTTTCTAGCATTCCTCATTAAAGAAACAAAAGTGCATGTAAATTTGAATCGGCAAAGTACATTCACAAAATCCTGAGGAGCAGAAAATCAAGAGGGATTTATGTGATGCTTGTATTAGGTGGATGGCTGTGTGTTCTTACATTTAGTTGGGAAACAGGCTGGAAAACGGTCTGCTTGTTTCTGCTCTCACAACTGGGCTTAGCAGGAAGAGGCCAATCGATCGCACTCTCCCTCTTCCTGTTGAAGCTGTTAGTGGACTTGGATGGAAGACACGCCTCTAGTGGTTTCCAGCTGTGTGTGTGTGTGTTTTGTGCATGTTCCTTCATTGTGCATGCGTGAGCAAGAACATATTTTTCTTAAGCTAGCATGTTGTCTGAGACCAAGCAAAATTAGGCACATTTTCCTAATTAATATGTATTTATTTGGATTTATTGACACATATCCTGGTTCTTTGCATTCACAGTTGGCAGTTTACCTCAAGGTTTTGCCAATACCAGTAATAAATCCAATGTATTAACCTTGCATTATCTGCTACAGAGTGAGGTGTATACGTAACTGTCAGTGCAATAATGTTTTGTATGCATGCAGTTGTAATGTCTCCCTCTTCCTGGTCTGTGTGACAATAACCTGCCTTGAAGGAGGACACACAAAAACCTTCAGGGGTCAATAAAGTATCGTATCTTTGTTGGGTCACTCGTGTCCTTACATCCTGTTCCCAGGGCAAAACAAACCCAATGAGTGACAAAATGTTCACAATGACACTTCAGATTTAGTACTTCGTATCCTTTGAGCCCAGTCCTTCAGGATACACATGTTTGTTTTATCGACGACATCCCCGGCAACCGAAGGCCGGAATAATATCCAGGGGTTAGTTGCATCAGCTTTCGCTTTGGCTGATCCGCTGACCTCTAGCATCCTGCACTGCTAGGGGGATTTACTTTAGCTTGTGTACACCACCTACAGTGTATAAGGGTCTGCTGAGTCATTCTGAAACCTATTAGCAATTATAATGCTCTCTAACGTATTACTTTAGACATGGAGCTGAGGCTGATTATGGTGTGCTCCAAGGTCATGTCCACCATCATTTATGGAGTTCTCTTGAAATATGGTCATACTGTATAATCCACAGTGGATCAGTTCTTGTCTTACAGAGGAGAGGCTTATTGAGCGATAAAGTGAATTTTGATTATTTACTATACTTTTATACTTTTTAGCTTTGAGGGTTCTAGTATCTGTAACTGGGCATGCAGGCCAAGTTGTCTTTCTTCATAAATATTAGAAATTTTAAAAGGTTCAGCCAATATTTAAATTTTATCAGCCTAAAGACAGTTGATAGAATAATACAAAAAATAAATTGTATTCTTGTACACTCTTTAGGTTTGTTGAGTTTGTATGTGTCAAAGTGTATCCATCCAGCAAACCCCGGATCAGCCTCAGTGGAAAGATTGCTTCTGTGGGGCTTCCTGTGCGTCTGCCCTTGACTGACCCAAATGTGACCTGTGTTTGGCCCCTGGGCCTCCTCTGAGCTATTGTAGGGACCTCTGCCTTTGTTGTGAGTGTGCACATAGAGTATGTGTGTGCTTGTGTTGGTGGTGTAATTTGAGTTCCAGGTTAGGACAGGACTGCTGTATGGTTCATCCAGGCAGAAAAAAACAAGACACAGGAGCCTTGGGGTAGGCAGAGAAAGGAGGAGGGTAGTAGTGGGACAGCTTAACGAGTAAAAAGTAAAGAGAAAGGGACAAAGAGTAGCAAAGCTCTTTTTTAACTCAGTGTCTTTGCGAGAGAGATGTCAGTATGTGTCAGTTCGCTCCACTAACCAGCCTGTAGCATGAGAAGCAGATCACTCCCCTTCCTTCTCACACACTCTTGCTTCCCTTCTTGGCAACTATCTCTCCACTTTCTTCACTCGTATCTTTTGGTGATAGCTTTTCTGCCTCAGTTGAGAAGAAGCGAAACACTCCGCGGCTCAGGGGAAAATGACAAGACTAAGTTAGAGACCAAGCAGTGAACCCATCATCTCTAAGAGGCTGGCAGTGTGGAGTGCAGGTCTTCTCCCGATCGCTCCATGGCTGAATGGGGAAGGGTTGCTCCAAATGCAGCGGGGACCAGGGCCCTGAAGGCAGGGCCATGCTGCTGGCTCTGCTCCACTATTCTCCTCGGTGCTGCGAGGAGGGCAGCTCACAGCTCTTCAAACACAGACGGGATCAAATCTTCAAATCCCCTGGAAATGTCAGCCACGTTTGAGGAAATGTCAGCAGAGCCGAGAACACACACAAACACCTATCGACCAGAGCATGCACGCACACAGGCAGTCGCGGCCAACGCCATGAAAGAAGAGCACTGGGATATAAGGCATCCATTCCCTGTGGGTAAAAATAAGTCTCATGTCCTTATTTTTTAGAAAGCCAAAGGGAGAACTTTTGTTTGCTGGTTGTTGTTCACAGTTCTGCCAAACTTCTAATCCCTTAAAACTTCTTGCACATTCTCATAAATAAACATCTGCTTTAGTGCTCACAAACATCAAGTGATGCAATGCATAAGTGGAATACATGGCAATACCAGCAAAGTGAAGAGTAGAATGTTTTACATTAAAACCAAACAGTAGACAGCAAGACATTTGCAAAACAAAAGCATAAAAAATGTTGGAAACTGACAATAATAAACCAACATACTCAATGTATTCAAAAACAAAAAATATTGTAGAGTGAGGTATTAGCTCAAAAACAGTTTCTAAACACGTATTTCCTGGTTGATTATGACGATACAAAAGGAGATTTCCATCAAGAGTTTTACAATTTCTGCTCTTACCTTTTCCCATAAAACAAAAATATTGAACACCATGTGAAAATACGGTGAATCAAAAGTCTTCAAACGTAGATCTTTAGGTGATCTCATCTTCAGGCAGTGACATCATGCCGGGGTCGTATTGATCTCTCCTCACTCCTGCTGACTAACTTATCGACATCCTCAAGTGTATTTCCTGTCTGGCCTGTCAGCAGTGTTTATGGATGGCACTGCTCCCTGGTGACACATTCACACATACACACAGAGTAGAAGCTATAACATGGCCCCCATGCAAACAGGAAGTGTACCCCTAAGACTATGTTACATCATGTTGTAAAAGCAGATACACACGCATAGATGTTCATCCCCACCACTTCTTATTGATGTAGTGCTTGATCCTGGCCTCCTCCTTAATGAATCTGGCAGGTGCTGACCTGCAGGTGCCATGGAAGTATTGACCGGCGTGGACCTGAAAGCTTTAGGTCAGAGAGATCAGAGGAGAAAAAGTAATTCTCTCAAGGTGCCGTTTTGAATGATGTGCTTATGAATGATGCTCCATCATTCCTCTGAGGTGGCACCGAGTCTAAAACCTAGTTTGTGTGAGCAAGATGGTGTCAATGCCGTTTCATGCAACTGACAGATGAAATGTTGGTTGTGAGTGCCTTGACTGAAAAAAAACAATATAGAAGTCAAAAACAAAGAAACAAAAAAACACAGAACCACGTACATATTACTGGTGAAACCTGCGGGCTGTCTTGATGTTTGTATATTCCTGTCAAGGTCGGCACTCAGCTGCTAATGTCTGGTGATCCTTTAAGGGCACACACAGTACTCCACACCGCTTTTTAATTCCTGCTGGCAGGCTCCCTCCATGTAGTGCAGCATCATCCATTACCAGCTTCCTCCTTAGCGATTAGAGAAGATAATGCTGAACTGTGGAATTAACCTCAATTAGTAGTACCTCTGTAGATCTTTCTCATTTCACCTCATGACTCCAGCTCTGCATCTTAAATGTCCCTGGTCTATTTCTGGTCTATAGAGAGGGCATTTATCAGAATGGGGAGTAATATATTAATAATGTAATAATATGGCATTACTTTATTTACTCTATGCAGAAGATAAAACAATACAGATGCAAGTAGTAGTTATTCTCGTATTGGGGTTAATGTCCTTCTAATACTAAACTTTGTCACATCCTGACATGACACATCTTAGTTATGAACAGAGGATCTTAAGTGTTGAAAGCCTTTTGAATGTGCATAACAGTAAAAACACTAATACCAGTTTACTTTTTAAAGTTCTTAATTGCATGTAATGCAAATGTTTAATTTGCAAACATTTACAAAGCTGCATACTGATGTAGTGGAGATCCAGGCAAATGTTGAGTTGGCCAGGGGACTAAAGCCTGAGCTGCTAGGTAGGTCAGAATTCAACTTTTGTAATGAACAGCTGCTAAAATTAATTCCTAAATTGTATTGCCATGTGTGGTTTAATACAATGCCAATACTGTTGTTAAAGCAGTTGTAGTAATTTTACTTCACGCCCTAAGAATTTTGGGTTTTATGCCAGTAAAGTGAAGATTTAATCTTAATCTTGCATTTTAGTTCAGACAGAACAGGACAACAAACGATTATTTTAGAACTTGCTAAATTATCCACTGCTGAAGTCCAATCATTGACTTTAAGACCGTTAGTTGAGGTGACACACAGAAGTGTGTTTTCCTTTATCAACCACCAAGCAGTGGTTGCTACATACATGTTTAATATAGGCATGGAGTAAATAAATTTCGGAAGAGATGGAAAGAATTTGAATTATTGACCACATGTAGTTGTAAATACAAGAGTGAGAAAGGGGAATTTAAACTTTTTAAAATCTTTTACTGAACTACAGCGTGTTTAGTTAATTCCTTGTGCAAATGTGTTAAAGCTGAAAAAATTGAGGGAGTTTCTATGAATTCTCTTAATAGATGCCTGTGTGCAGAATCACCTGCTAATTAGCTAATTAGCATGCTTACATTAACATTTAGCTCAAGTAACTACTGTGTTGCTGGCAAAGCATCTGTTGTGATTCTCATTTTCTTTCGTACTCAACTGGTGTCTGAATATTTGTCACTTTGTCATTTGTCACAACTCCATACAGGGCTGACATGTTATGCCATTGCTAAATAAATAAATAGTATGGATCCCTACGAGTCATATGATGCATTAGCAATGTGTATGCTTTCAAATCTCAAATGTGTTACTCTCCACCATCTGTTATGATGATTTGTGGATACATTTTGTGGGTTTAAGTTCCTCCTTTGCCTGAACTGCTGTTTAGAAACCGTGTTAGTTTCACTTTTGTATCGTTACCCTTAGAATTTAAGTCACTCATTTGGCACTTCTGTTCATAAAGAAAAGAAAAAGAAGTGGTTGAAAGAGCAGAAGGAAACTTGTAATCAGTTTTTTTGTGTATTTTTCTTAGAGTATAGCTAATCCCCTGGCTCAGACATGACTATTTGATTGAAAGTTTTTTTGTTTTATTTTCACACATGAGGATGTAAACCAAAGAGGCACACCCAACTTGTCAGGTGAGGAAGATAAACAATAAAATTCAATAAAGTGAAAGAGGGAGTACACCCTGTCACTGTCTTCCTGGTAACTCTTAGTCACACAAGAACCCAATAACTGTGTGGCACAGCAATTACAGTGCGTGGGAGAAGTGGATCATTACCTTGTACAAAGGGTGAGTTTACTGTTAAGTGAGGTCTCTTTAAATGCTTTTTAACTGCTGGTGCTTCTGTAAAGCAGCTGTCTGGGCTTGAAGAGAGGGCAGGTGGGGAGGTCTGAAAGAGGCCGTTGAGACAGAATAGAAAAAAAAAAAAAATCTCATGACCGGTTGGTGAATTTACATACAGGCCAACAGCCGAAATACTTGTGGGTTTTTTTGTGTCATAGTTACGGTTGTGGGTTTTGCCCACTTTTTAACTGGAGGAAGAGGCAATCATATACCTTGATTTTCACAAACACCTGCAAACATATGATCACATCCCTCCACTCTTCAGGAGGAGTTAATTAGAAATTTGTGTGTGTGTTTTATTTTTAGCAGAGTGTGTTTAAGAGAGGTAGTAGAGCCTTGTCAGTCTTCAGGGCTCTGCTCTGCTCTGTAGTACAGTGGCTGTAGCTCTTGCTGAAAGCTATGTATATTTCATAAACCCAGGGTGCCTTTTTGTCTTAAGATATGATGCACCTCCCCTGCCTGTCTCTTCTGATCATCAGTGGAGGGAGCCATCACAGACTTTTCTCTTTTTTTTATCTATCCCACTCCTCTCTCTCCATCTTGACAGCCACCCTCTGCTTTTGCCTCTGCTTTTCATGGTCAGCTTGTCTCTGTCGTGAAGTCTCATCCCCCTTTCCTCTTTCTGTTGTGGAGCGTAGTGGAGTAGAGCACATCCAAAACGACTGGTTCTGTCAGGCGAAGCCATTCTCTCAGTGTCTCTCTCCATCTTTGATTCTGTCTGTCTGACTATTTTGCAGCTCTGTCACTTCAGGGAAGGGGCACTTTTTCACCTGGAGCTGCATCCCCCTTCAGTTGTTGTCTTTTTATAGTAGGAATCAGAGTGCTTTGACAGTAGCTAAAAATGGTTGCACCGCTGACAAAACAAATCTGCAATTAATGGCTATATTTGCAACATCAGGCTCTATTTATGGTGAGAGTTTTTTTTTTTTTTTTTTCCTTTTTTGCTGGCTTTGCTTTTTCAGCCACAATAATGCTTGAAAATCACAGAATCCCAATTGGGTTATTTAGTGAAGGGGTTGCATTTTGAACTAATTTCTTTTAGTACTGCTGATAGCTTGCATTACTTTCTGTCCTCTTAGGTAATTTATGCTCAATTTTTGTCCATTTACGGTGCCATGAAAATCATTCGTCCTGTTACATATTGATTTTGTCACACTTAAATGTGACACAATTTAATGCCACAGGCAAAAAGCTGTGATGATTTCATTTATTAAACTAAACAGCCATCCAAACTAACCCACATTTATGTGAAAAATATAATATACTATAAATATAATAATATAATCATGAAATGACTCTGATTGTCCAGATTTTTTTGCTTCAGTCTCACAGCAACACCAAGGCCTAAATTGACATCCATTAGTCAAAAAGGGGTTTCAGAGTAATTTTTAAGGCTTTTAGGCTCCAGCAAACCACTGCAAGAGTCATTTTTCCTCAAATGTAGAAAACATGGAACAGCTGAACCTTGCCAGGAGTGGCTAGCCTACCAGAATTACTCAAAGAACACAGGAGGCCACAGAACAACCCAGAGTAACAACTAAAGCACTGCAGACCTTACCTGCCTCAACTGATGTCAGCATTTATGATTCAACAAGAAAAAAGAAAATGGGCAAAATGGCAGAGATGGTAGAGATCCAGGGCAAAGACTATTGCAGACTAAAAAGAACACAAAGGTCCATATTTATTTTTGCCATAAAACCATCTTGATAAACTTTAGGTTAGAAAATATTCTGAAACTTTTTGAAAGTTTTAAAGTGACCTATTCAAAGTCTGGACTTAAATCTGATTGAAATGCCATGGTATGATCTGAAAAGGTCTGTCAATGTGACTGAATTAAAACCGATTTGCAAAACAAGAGTGGATCAAAATTCCTTCACAGCAATTTGAAAGACTTATTAACAATTGGCTCTAATTGTTGATGCCAAGCATACCACAACCAGTTATTAGGCTTAGTAACTTTTTAAATTCGGGTCAGGTTAGTTTGGATAACTTTTTATGACATTATATTCAAAAAACTTTTTGTATTCATTTAGGTTGTATTTGGTTGATGATCAGACACATTTATGTGCGACACAAAAGACAAAATAAATCAGTGCCGCAAAAATGCAGAATTTGTGGCCACTGATCACACTTTCATTAATGTGGCTAAAAACAAACTTTGGACGTAAGACTTAGCAATTGATATTTTGCGCAAACAGGTAAATTTTTGGCACAAAATAACCTCTAATTATGTTTCTTTATTTTTATATTTTTCCAGGCCAGTGCTTTGGTTTCAAGTAGCACTGGAGCCACTAAAGAGACAGACTCAGAGCCTTCACGACCTGCACGGGATCACACTCCTTCATGCCCTCTGACCTTAGCGCCAGAGAGAGGAGACGCTCCACTTCCCAGTAAGTGCTAAAGGCACAAATGACCTCCTTTTTCCTAAATTCAACCTTATTAATTTCTCTTTTTGCCTGAACTGTATGTTTGGTCTATTTTGTGTTATGTTTTTGCAAAATGAATTAAAAACTTTACCACTCAGTGTTGAGATTTGCACATCCTATCAGAGAAAGTTATTTTAAGTTGTGATCCCTGTCGACTTAGCGTTGTTCAGTCCTGATTCTAAAATGAGAGTATTCCAACAGCAGAAGAGCCGCAGCTTCTTTTCTGCAGAAACCTCAGTTTGAGTAGGTAGCCTTTGAGATTTGACTAATTATTCAAGCAGAGTGGTAGTAAATACTCATTCCCTATTTGACAGAATTGTAGAATCTGCTAGTTTGCATGTTATCCATTCATTTTGCTTCCCTCACTGCATACCAGTGAGATGATCTAAGATCAACGGCCCAAAACAGATACATTAACATTTGCTTTTTTACCAGCCAGAAGCAGCATGTTCTCACTTTAAGTGTTTAATGCTGTGTTGTTGGAACCTGTTTGTATTTTGTTGCCATGACTTTAAAACAGACCTCTCTGCAGAACATGCAGAGGAAGTTGAGTTTTAACTACTACAATGAGTCACATACACACACACACAAAAAGTCACTCCCTTCAGTTAGCACTTTTCTGACCCGGCTGCGTGGAAGCTCAAGAAATTGCGAGCCCCCAGAGAGATGAAGCAACTCAAAAAGTTACAAATAATAGTTTTGAGGCTGACGTGTGCTGACGTGTCAGCTTTATGCATCTGTTTAGCCACTCTCCATCACCTCTATATAGTTCCATAATATCTGTCACTTCCTCAAACAAACTGTTAACTCAATACGTCGACACATATCCTATCTACACTCTGACTCCGGATGAGACAGTAGGGATTTGCCTTTAGTTTGCTTTGCAAATACCTGGTGCTCCTGCTTGTTTAGCCAGCCTTTGACTGCATTGTTAAGTAGCAACTGCTCTAAATTACTACCAATTCAAATCTGCAAAACCAGCCACAACACAGACAGAAAAAAAACGTAACACAACCAATCAAGCTCTGCTTTTGAAACGTTACAGATCAGGAAAATATTACAGGTTAAACTGTTAGCAATGCTTTATTTAAAATGTATATCAGATTGAGGTAATGTGAACCTTTTTGTGATGCTTATTCCCAACCTCTTGGTTACAAACATGCTACTTTGTACTTCATACACGCGTGCACAAAGGAGTCTGTCTGTGCCTTGGATTTTAAGAGTGAAAAGTCTGTCTCCTCATATCAGTGTTGCTGGATGACTTTTGGTTGCTTTCTCTTTGTCTCTCTCTTTTGTGTGAAGTTTAAATTTATTCTCTCCACCGTTTGCTTTTCACTTTGCTGCTTCAACTCTTTTGCTCATCGCTCTCATGCTCAGGCCTCATTTTCCCTTTTCTCTAAGGCTATTTCTGTTTAGCCATGAGGGCCCCCCTGTCATTTACAGAAACTCATCTCAAGCTCCCTTTTCAACGGATTCTTCACATGTACACACACACATGTGTGGGACACACATAGGGACACTCTTGCACAACCACATCATGCTTGATTAAACAGTCATGACAAAGGGGCCACCCCACAATAAACAGACACACAGGCATAACACTGAACGATCCTCTCAGTGGTTCATTGTGGGTTTGAAATGGGGTTTTCATGAGTTATTTAAGTGTTCTCCATCATGAGTGTTTCGCTGCAGCTCCCACCGACATGACACGGACCATTTCCCCCGCTCAGGCGAGAAACATGGCATAACGCATGACTGTGGTGTTTGCATGAAGTGGAATAGAGAGGTAAAGAATCTAAGAGGCATAGTTTTATATGATTTAGTCTGTGAACACTGAATCTATAGAAAATATATGTCTGTTGCTTACCATATCATGTATGTTTGTTTTTGTTTTTTTTACTGAAACAAAGTTGGTTTAAATGATCTGACATGTCACAGTAATTTGTGAGAGTTTGCACGATGGAGCCGCAGCAAACAGATTTACTGAACATCACTTCAGAAGGTTTAAACCAAAATCTCATCCCTGCACGTTTTATTCACTGTGAACCTGGTCTTTACCAACCACACATTTACTCAGCAGTTAATTACTTACCTATAAATTATTTAAAATAAATAGTGAATTAGCCAAAATGGCAGTGACTCACTTCGTTAATGGTACAGCATGTAACTTTTACATATTTGTTAAAATTGTCACCATGTCGTGACTCGTGACGGCAATAATAAGAGCAAGTAATCTGTTAAAACATCGAGCTCCTTGTGCTACAATTGCCGTTTGAAGACATGCACCGCTCCCAAACATAAAACCACCAATCAGAGTAGTGTCTTAGCGCTGTCAATCAACCTCATGCTGCTGCATATACTAATGGCAGAGAAACAACTTCCTGTTCCAGGAAAATTGTTTATCTGCTGTCATCGATGGCCAGGCTAACTGGCTTGAGCAGTTACGCTCTACTAACAGGGCGAAACTGTTGCATAGCAGAAAGCAGAAAGTGGGAGGTTGTGAGCAGTGCATATACAATGATGACTGACAGAGCTAAGACCCTCCCCCTGGCTCTGATTGGTTGTTTTCCAAGGAGCGATGTAATTGTGCAGATGACAGCAGGACCACTGGTTTATTGAATATGACAATGAGCTCACTGTTCTCCAGTGGCCCACAGGTCAGAATTAAATTGCGCACCGTTCGCTTAATGTTGAACAGGAGGCCTGTGTAAAGGACCATGCCACAAACAAATCTGATGTAAATGCATGATGCTGTCATTTGAATATAGACCAAAATCTCAGAGGAATATGTCCAACAATTTGTAAACTCTATGCCAAACAATTGGGCAGAGGAAAGGCGGTCCAACTTGGTACTAATAAAATTGCTGTCCAGGGTACATTGTAAAAAAATTATATGGCTAGGAAAACTGTACCATTCTGAAGTTCTTTATCTGCCTTTACACACATACCTTCATCCACACATTTAGACATATCAATATTTTTGCTTGTGTTGTAAGTCTGACCTGGCAGAGAAATCACACATGGCCATGATGTGATTGTCCTGCGTGTGTGTTTTGATTGTTGTAGCACAGCTGGACTTCTCAGACTTGCCAATGTTAATCACTTGGACGCTGGCCAGTTCAATACAATTGCAATTATCCTCTGCGGGAGCCTGGAAAACCGCTGAAGAAAGGGTACAGCTGAAGCCTGAGGCAGGCTGAGAAGGTTTCATAATGTTTGGCATACCACGTCTGGGATGAGGGGTGGTCTCTGTTGATTTAGGAGTTTTAGTAAAAATGTTTAAAAAGAGGAGAAGCTTGGAAATTGGCAAGTTTAGTGATGCTCCATAAAACATGCAGTGCACATGTAAAACATATTTTGTCTGTTGGGTTTAGCTCAGAGCAGCAAGTGGGTTCATTGAAAAATGGGCTCCAGGTCCATGGACTGTGAATGCAGGGAAGTGGACTTTTTTGGGATAAGACTAAAGGATAACTGAAGATGCATAGTGTGGAATGGCACTGCTTGATCCCCCTCCTCTGCTCCCTTCTTTTTCGTCTTTCCTTTTGTTCCCATCAGTGGGGAAGTGAGGAAGGGCGGGTTAGCCTCCGGTGACAGTGACGTGCCTGTGTCGGCTTTCTGAAGCGCAGCAGATGGAGGAGCCTGTTTTGTGTGTGTGTGTGTGTGTGTGTGTGAGAGAGAGTGATTAAAATGCCGCTGAAGAACATACTGAGCCTCTTGGCATCACCACACTTGGCTCAGCATAACCTTGCTACCCTCTTTTTCCAAGTTAGCAGAGCACGCGCTTAGGTGTGCACCTCTTCGTGACAAGTTTTAGCCGCAGCCCTGACGAGCAGATATTAATTAACAGCGTCCCTGTTGTCTTTTACAGATTTGATTTTCTTTGAGTGGCAGGAGTGCTGCATGGCCTGTGTGGCTGTGTCTTCACTTATCTGTTTGAGTAACTCAGTAATGCACTGATCACAGGATTTTCGAAAAGCAGACCTCTGTTCTGCAGCGTGGCGCCAGTCCGGGCGGGCATGTGGGAGTTAGTCAGGAGACAGTGGGTTTGGCTCTGTGCCACGGTTATTAGCCACTCACGGGGTGGGCATGGGCTTATGCCTTGACTCAATCACTGACTTTGTTTGTGTTTTATGTGTTTGTTTGTGTGCATGTGTGTGTGCTAGTCTAGCGTTCAAGTTGGGGATTCTCTTATGGTCACACTGACCTTATTGTGCAGTCACTCCTGGTTGATTTGTTCCCTCTCCAACATATCCCTCTCCCTGAAAGGCTACGAAACAGACTATTAACTCCGCTCCCTCCGCTTCAGTCTCCATCTCTTTCTTTCCCTCTTGACTTCTATCACTTTCTCTCGTCTTACATCCACATGAGTTTGATTTAGCGACTTTGGTTTGAGCCTTGGAGCCTGGGACAGTACGCTTACGCAGAGACCTATAGATTCACAGCCATCAGAGCATATCATTACTTGGCCATAGCTCATCACCAGATACATCAGCAAGCTGGAGCTCTAATAGATGCGAGCTGTCTGCATTCAGGAAGTAATAAACCCTTCATCATTTCATCCCCTTAATTATTTCCTCCTCACACTTTGCATAAATTGCAGTAAACGATGACAGGAGAAAGTATTTCAGAGAGAGTTTTTGTTTGACGAAAGCAAACCATATATTTTAGAACAGTGTTCAGTGTTCATTGCATGAGGTCTACCTTATGAACTTATGTGTTACATCTGTAAAATGACCCAAAATATGAGGTCAAAATTATGATGAGCCACCCAGAGGAACAGAAAAATGACTTGCAGTATCTAGTTTGGGCTTCTGCACAGCTCTTGGCATCATGATAGGAAATTGTAGCAAATTATTTGAGAGATACTTAGAACAACTTACCACTCAACTGCACAGAGAAACTCTACATAATTGTACTGAGACCAATTAGTGCTGGGGGTGATCACACCTAACCTGATGTGCCAGATGTTTTTTACTTGGAACCATCTGGGAAACATGCTATTGGAAAGTGTCTTGAAAAGCTGTTTTACAGGTGATTGGCTAAACCATATATCAGTCTATATTAAGCAAACACCAACAAAACAGTTAAATGAACCATAGCCAGAGGAACTTGTTTCTAAATTAATCTCCTGTAAAAGCTATTTGGAGGAGGAAAATACAGAACATACAAGGAAAAGGCTTCTGTTTGGTTTTCAGCCATCAAAATGAAGAATTTCTCTTCTAAACATACTTAATGTAGACATACAGTAGTAATTGACGGCAGATACTTGTATTGAGTGCTAATTGGACCAGATCACTGTTCCTCCACAAGGACAAAACTTCAAGCCAGGCAAGGTGATTTGCTTATATAGATATGTATGCAGCTCTAACAAAAGTCAGCATGTCTCTTTGAAAAGTATTTAACACAAAATGTATCTTTGTTCAGCAACTTAAATTACTGCTTAAATGTTTAATTTAGGCTTTGGCAAGCCTTGGTCTGACTTTATGGCTCAGCGTTTAACACCGAGGTCAGGCTGGAGACTTGTCTCAGCAGGAACTCTGTCAGACACGAGCAGTCAGGAGAAACCTCCTGACTCTGACCTTTGACACCCCTTTCACCAGGAAACAGGTGTTTTAGCAGGATTACTGCTTCCAAGCTTGTAGCTTGTGGCAAATTATGTCACAGCAGATAGAGGAAATTGAGCCAGTTTTATGTTGTTGTGATGTTGTTTGTTATATAGATTAGCTATACATTCTTTCTACGTCTTACAAATGTGGATTAATTTTGTAGTGCTTCTTTTAGGTGCTACTGTCAGGTTTTCTTCCTTTCCACCTGTCTTGCCGCCCTCACCCTCATGACTTCATTTCTTCTTCCCCTCCAGCCTCCCTGTCACCTCCTCATTCTTGTTTTGCTGCTTCTGTATCCCTCTCTCCTTCGCCTCCCTTTAAACCGTCCTCCACTGTCAGGCGACTCAGCCGAGACTAAGTGCTTTTTGGTGTCTCTCTGCAGGTGGGACTGTAATAAAGCTTGTCGGCAGGAGGCATGGGTCGCGCTGTCACATGCTCTTTGCCTCCCCTCTTTAACTCCCTCCTCCATCTCCCTCCATTGCCCGACCTCCCACCGCCACTCTCCTCCAGGACTCTGCGCTTTCATTTTTACTCTTTCACTTCTCTGTCTTTTCTTCTCCATTTTGTCCTGCTCTTACTTGACATTGCACTCCTTGACTTGTGTCTCATGCCCCTGTAGCTCTCTGGTTTCCTTGCCAACGGCACTTTCAGGATAGTGATGAAGAGAAGCAGCAAGAGGAGACACTTGTCTGTTTGTAACAAGCACACACAGAAGCGCAGAGAGGCACAGACTTACAGGCAATCCATGTAAATGACCCCAGGTGAGCTTGCATTGTTTGTCCAGCTGCTCCTCCTAACACCAGCTCTTGTTCCCTCGTAAAGCAGCAGGTTACATGGAAATCAGCTTCCTCTACACAAAACAGTTCTTTCTTTTTAAAACCATGTGCTCACTGTACATCTTTGCTTGTCTTATTGTGAATGCTCGTTCCACCCTCACACAGCTTTTAGAGGTAACAGCTCATATTCTATTTGCATGCCGGGTTTCCAGACAGGTTTAAACCCATTTTCTTGTATGAGAAAGCTTTCTCATTGTCTTTCTTGTTGTTGCCACAGGATGGCAATACTGAGCCCAAAGGGAACCTTCTTCTACCAGCCGGCTTTCATTCACACACACATTCTCGCACTCACACACACATGTGCACGTGCAGCTCTCTTTGGTTCATGTTAGCCTGGGCTTGTGTAAGGTGACAGAGCGCTGTGAATAATTTAGTCCTGTCCATGTTAATGGCTGACAGCTAACGCAGCCTTTCTCCTCTGCAGTCGGTCCATTAACAGCACTTTCAGTTTCGCTCTCACTTTCTTCCTCTCTTCACGTGTCATCTTGTTGGTATCTACACATTTTTATTTATTAATTATGTTAATTTTGGCTAATAATTGTATAACTTATGCATTACAAGAATATTGAGGAACCATGTTTTATAATTATCACATTGGAGTATATTTTAAAACGTTCAAAAGTATGTTTTTTACTTTGTTTATTTGCCAATTTAGCATGGGGCTGGCCAATAAATCAATAACAACATGTGTCACTATAGACATGTGATCAATATCAATAGATAATACATACCATGGGATTTTCACTAATTTCACTGAACTGCACAGCATTCTGGGAGATGTAGGCAAGGGAAAGGTTGTAGCAGCTCAACCTCTCACAGCCAGCTAAGGTTGGTTGGTGGTATCAAGTAACTCACTCTGTCTTTGGTTACCTAGCAACAATTCACTTACCCACTCTTTGGTTACCTTGCAACAACTTGTTGAGTAACTTGCGCAGAAGGAGTTTAAGGCTTGGCTACAGTGCCTCATGCTTAAAAATAAACAGCGTGGCGTGAAAGAAGAAAATGAGTACAACAGCTTATATTATGATGCATTTTTCAGCCACATCGTTCAAGTTGAGCATAATTAAATGTAAGTAAATAGGTAAGGAAAAATGCTGCTAAAACTTTTCTTTACCTTGTTGAACACAATTTCTACTCATTAGCGCCTCCCTATCTCTGCCTCAGTCTAAAGCAGTGGTTCCCAAAGTGTGGGGCGTGCCCCCTAATGGGGGCGCCGTGCCATTGCAGGTGGGAGGGGTGCGGGAAGCGGTATGGATGAATGAAGAAAAAAAAACAGTTGCACAAAAGTGTTTCACTGTAAAGATGGTTTGTAGTTTGTTTTATTGCAACCTAAAGTGTGAAATAAACTTCAGTGGAGTTTGAAAACAAAATATGTGTATAGGTTTATGTCTGCTTGAATGATGTGTGTGCCCAGTTGATTTTTATTTTTATTTTTTGGGGGGGATTTTATTGTCATCCATAAGGGGGGGCCAGAACATCTTTGGGAACCACTGGGGGGCCCAGAAGAAAATCTTTTGGAACCACTGGTCTAAAGTCTTTTGCAGCCTCTAACAGTTTTCTTGAAAGATGAGGTTTTTAACCTCACCTTTCTTGAAACTTAATCCTCCCCCCATCTTTACCTCTGACCTGTTGGGTGGGTGACTTGGTTTTCATGATGCAGTCCATATTTTAATTTGTATAAAAAATCATTTATCATTGTTATTTTACTTCATAGTTGTTTCTTTGCATCTGTCACATAAATTTCCAATGAAATACATTTGACTCTTTGCTTGTAACATGACAAGATGAGAGAAAGTTCAAGAGATATGAATACTTCTGTAAATCACTGTGTGTTTACCTTTCTATTTCACTCTGAACAGAACTTTCATTTCAAGAAGAAAGTAAAACTATGTGATTTAACTGTAAACTAATTTAGAAAGAATTTGTTGTGAGAAAGGGGCTTTTTTCACTCAGACTTCTTGGAGCATGAATTATCACATTTTGATCATTGGGTTTAATGCAGACTTAACAAAATCATTCAATTGTCTCATAGACATTATGTATTTTATACAAACAGACATCTTTCTTAAGTAATCTGACACAGCAGATGTTTGGTTTTTTTTACACTGAACCATCCAGAATGTTGTTGGAAATGTTTTGAAAAAGAGCTATCACCTTCAGATATCTCTTAGCATGTGATTACATAGACCATCTGTCTTTACCTGTCATTTTGAAGCTTTAGCCAATCAGATAAATGGAGTGGATCCAGTTGGTATGTCGGAAAAGTTCAAAAAAGTGCAAGAAAGTAAAGAAAAGCTGTCAGTGTTCTGTACTTCAGTGCTTCAGCAGAATCCATGCTGCCTTTGTACTTTATTTGGATTATATAAGTGAAACAGGACAGATTTCAACCTTTGAATTTAATCTCAACGGATCTCAGTTGCAAAATCTACATGGCCCTTGGAAAAAAATTTTTAATGTTTTATTTAGAAAGTAAAAAAACATCAAAACTTTAGTCTCTAACATTTTAGTACAAACAATATTGAAATTTTACAAGTGAAGGTGAGTCCTTCACAATAAAAAAAATAAAAATAAAGGAAGCGGAACATGGTTGTCCTTGTGTGTGTGTCTTTTCTAAGCGCTTTGTTACAATATTGCAAAAAAAAAATAAAAAACTGGTATAACCACCATTTTCCTTTGCCTTATATATATATTTCTTATTTTGTTTTTTAAGAGCCTCAATAAGTTATAAGACTCTTGTCTTAGTTCATCACTTCACTAACATCCAGTTGTCTTAATTTTTTATCAGCCATATACAGATTCACAGGAACAAACACAGGTCTGATGTGTGTGTCGGGGCCGGTGGGGTGCATGTGCAGTACCGAGCGTCAAGCAATATTAATGTTATAATTGGTCCTTTAGGCTTCAACACGGCTTGTTTGTGACGTGGGTGAACAATGTTATGACCCTAACAGTAATGAGATCATATGCACTAAACAAATTATTTCGGCCCCCCTCTCTCTGTCTCGCTCTGTATTTCTCTTCCACCCAGGCCAAATGCAGGGGTGATTTTGCATGTGGTGTACATGATTTGCAGTTTGTACAGCCCATGTGTGTTTTCATAGGGTCTGGCTCACTCCATTTTCCGCTGTGATACAATCAGTGTGAGGTGGTAGAAGAGCCTGGCCCGGCTGAGGCCTGGCCAGGCTCTTGAGGAGTAAAAAGGGATTGGCAATGACGTTTCTGGGAAGAAACTCCCAATGATTTGGATTTCCTCCCCAAACACTGAGATCAAGATAAAGGACAGGAATGGAGCAAAGTATATACATATCAGAGATGCACCCATCAGTCTTTTCCCGACTGATTTCTGATTTTCTTTGAGCTCTGACGTGCCTGTTTTAGGTCAGATTGCTGCCAATGTTTTTTTTTTTCTTTTCAATGCATGACACTGATTTAAGAAAAATAAAAAGTTCAACAAGATTTTATCAAGAGTAGTAGTACAAAATGTAATTTTTCAGCTGAACCTGATAGGAGTAATTAGTTGTGACAAATTTAATGCACATGGGGAAAAAGGTACTTGACCAGTTTGTTTTCAAGGAACCAATTACAATTTTGAAAATGATTTTTATCCTGTGATTTTTGCATCTCTTGTATAGATGATATTCTTCCTGCTATAATAGGGCATCTAAAGATTAAAAGCTCTGACTGTCTTGTTAATATGAAGAGAGAGCAGTTCTCTACTGCTATTGATAAAAACACACAATATGTTTTGTGTCCCCCTGAACCATGCCCAGATTATTTTTAACATTCATGTTTTTGGACTGTGATCTCAGAGCACATGAAGAAATCCTGAACGGGACAGGAAGATCATGCTAATCCCATTCAAGAATTTTCGTTCCATTCCTGCTGTTCGGCAACGATGAAAGCTAGCATCCTACAGTGCAGCACACATCTCTTTACTAAGAGCTAAGATAAAGTTGCTAAAAATTTCATTATGTATGTACATTTAGTTATAACAGATGATTTTGCACCAATGTAGTACACAGGAAATACCTAGACAATATTGTCTATTCCTCACCTGGTACATTTTTCTAAGAAGTGCAGCGTTGGGCAGTGGAAAGAAACTTTTAGTTTGGTCAGAGCTAGTCTCTGTAGTCTGGCTGATAAAGTCCAGCTGGCCCAGCAGATAGAAAAAGCTCCAGTCTCCCGTGTTTCTACTCCCTCCGTTTGAGCATCTGTCTGTCACATGGTTGTCTTCTCATTTCTGCAGTCGTTCTTAGCATCACTCCTCTCAACTCTCGTTATTAACCGTATTTCTACCCCCTCCCCCCACACCTCCTCTTTTCTTTTTCCTCCACCACTTAACACACGCATTATCTCCTCTTCCATTTGTCCCTCGCACACACACACGCACGCCTACACACGCCCGCACACCTCCAAAAGACTTGAAGAGGGGTCATGATTGAGGCGTGCTGTTAATTAGTCGGCAGTGGTTGTTGTAGTAATGCTATGGTAGGGTGTAATTAATTAGGTGGCATGTGCACAGTGGGAGAAAAAGAGGGAGAAGAGGGATGGAGGGAGAGAAATGCCGGCTATCAGTCCTCTTTTTATCCTCTGAGCTTAGATGAGTTCCCCTAATGAGAAAAAATGAGATACTCCCAACCGGGGAAGAAAGCATTTTGTCCCTTACATGTTCTCTCTGCCTTTCTGCGGCTTGTCGTTCTGTCACTGACTTGTTCCTGTTTCATCTGCCTACCACTGGCCTGCTTTTTGCTGGTAGGGTGTCATTGAGTGGGAGTCTCCAAATACAATTCCTGCAACTCATTCAGACACGCTTACAGCTACACCACCAGGCAAGGATGCTGTACGGTGTGCGAGTTCTCGTAGTGGCACTGTTCATGTGTTATACGTGAAAGAGAAGGAGAGAAATACGTAGATGGAGTGATGTCAAAAGGCCAAAGAAAATGTGGGAGGGAAGCAAGAGGTGCGCAAACACTCGGAGCTCTATTGATCCTCTCCTCAGTTCAACTGTCTCCTTGACCTCATTCTGAAGCACCTCTGGATGCTCATCCTTGTCAGCTAACGTGCCTGTGCAAGACCACATGTCAAAGGCCTTCACATAAATTAGAGTACTGCATCTGTTTACTGTACTAGAAAACAGCAAGTGGTGTCAACCTGTCCATTTTCAGCACCACATGAATATGTAGAGGTGCCAGCAGATCCCCATCCTCACTGCTCCTGCAGAGCACTGAGATCTTTTAGTTGACTGTGGGGCAGTTTTTCTTTGTGGCCTATTTGATGCAATGTGATACTATATTAGAATAATTAGCAAACATTTTAAGTTAAACAGAATAACTATTAAGCAGTGAAAAAAAATCCTTTAATTAATGAACTTGGAATTATAATTTCATTAGAGGAATATCAAGAATATGCTTATTGGCTCTGAACAAAGAGCAGCAATGTATATTTTCCTCATTCATTAAAAATAATCTTTTAAAGAGGGATGTTTATAAATGTTCATATATGGGAAAATGAAAATTCGATGACCTTCACTAGAGGCAGTAAGTAACTCATTGTTAAAATAACAATTATGCTATCAACATTGTTTAGGCGCAGCAAGAATTCAAACCCAATGAGATCAAAATAATGCACAATAATGAGAACCTGTTACTGCAAACTGTATGGTAATTTAGCACATTAACCCACATGCCAAACAACAGGCTGTTTCTTAGGTGTGATCCTTGATCTGCATGTTTGGATTGAGAAATAACTAAACTGGACATATGATGTATTAAAATGTTTTTATTTTAGGAAATATGCTGCAGTTTTTTCCCAAACATCCCCATTTGACACACAAATGTAAGAATCACAGACCTCAAACTCTTATAAACGCGTTTACACACACTGTGATTCGTTCCTCGCGTAAACTGATAGTTTAATGGCTGTCTGGCCTCTCCTGTGCCGTGTGACTGAAAGTGTCCAAGGTGACAGGTTTATGGACAGCTTGGCACTGTCAGTGGAGCAGCACAGCTATTTACAGCCCTGCGGTAGACACTTCGGACACTGGCTGTTAGCATAAATCCCTTGCTTGGATCAGCTACCAAATAATGCGCATTGTCAGCCATGCTCAAATGTAAATTACTGTATGCACACAACAAACAATCACTCAATCAGCCACTCTGTTCCTTCTAACCTCCCCATCAACACTCAAAAATACATCGCATGCAAACATTACACACATGCTGCAGATCTGTATCTCGGTTATTTACGGCTCCCTTCTGGTGTAACGTTAACAACCTCCACTCACTTTTCCTCCTTCCATCTCTCTCCACTCCGTATCACAGCCCCCTCAACTATCATTTAGCTTTACGAGGTGTCCTAAAAGAAGCCTGAGGTGAGCATCTCTTACTCTTCCCCTTTATGTCAGAGATGTTGATATCCTCCATAAGTCAGACACACCGCTCTGTGTCACAGAGGAGAAACTGATGACAGAAGGTGAGTGGTACCAGCAGGGAGCTCCAGTAGCTGGGATCGTGTGTGTGTTGGTGTCTGAATTTAAGTGAGACCAGAACTCTACCAGTTGCAGAGTTATTAAATGGATGAAAGAGAAGTTAGCTGGGTTTCAGCTTAAGCAAATGATAAAATGAGGAAATGGAACGAGATAGAGACAATGGAGAGATGTGGAGGACGGGAAGTGGAGCAGATCTGTTTGTGTCTTTATGAGCTCTCCCTTTGTGTGATCCCATTGCTATAAATAGAGGTCGGCTGAAGTGTGGCAATTTATAAGGTCCATCTCTCAGAAAAAAAGCATATCAAAACAGCAATAAAAATGTGATCAGCACCTCATTTTGTGTGTGTTTGTGTATAATCTATCAGAGCCTTTACCCATGACTTGCCTCACTTTCTAATGGGTGACAGAACTCATTTTACGTTTTGCGTCATGCTGTCTCAATCTAAGAGGTTTGCTGATGCATGCAATTGGAGTTGCATCTGCATTACTGGATTTCAAGGCTAAAGTTGGTGAAGCTCAGACATGTAAAGTTGTAATTCTGACTTTGGAAGGCGTTAGGGGATATTTTTGTCTGATTTAGATTTTGGAAAAGATTAACATATATTCAATGTTTCTGTCTCCCATCACATTGTATACCTGGTTATGCTCATGCTCACATTTCATAATGTAATATGTTTTTTTAAATAGAAACCTTGGAGCATATGGGGTCACAGTCAGAAATTAATAGGAATACTTCACTATACTTCACTACTATTTAGCCTATCATGAGAGACAAAAAATTGACTTTCATTCATCAAATTCATATTTTCACTATGTATGTTTCAAACTAAATATTTTGTTAATTGAGGTTAAATATTTATTTGTAAATCTTAAGGTTGTTTTTGTTGACATTTCTTTATTGTAGCTAAGAATTTCTCTGATTTTTAACACAACAATTGCATACGACTATCAGTACCATGAGGTACAAGTGCCACAGAATGAGAACTTAGTTTCACCTTTTACTGTTGGTGAAAAGTTTTGTCATGCTAACCTCCTCAGCAGAGATTTAGCCTCCTCTGATGAGACTAAATGATATAATCTCTGAATGTGCTTATTTCCTTTATAGATTTTCTGTCTGTATTCTTCTCAGTGCGGGTGCATAAGCCTTGCTCTGCACAGAGTGCTGGTGTTTTTCCTTTTTTTATTTATTATTTTGCTCCTCTGGGGATAAAGAGAAGGTTTGTTTGATTAATTAATGCTGTTAGACATGAATGTAAATGATCAAAGGATCACATTTGCATTTTGTCTTAAATTATTCATGAGATGCGATTGCTCATGAATTAGGACACCTGTGAAGGGCTACTCCTCTGTAGCTCAGACACTCACCCATGCACACGCACACACACGCAAACACAGCCTGGGATGTGACCTGGTGTGTTTAACCAGACCCGCTCATCACCCCTATCTATGTGCCACGCTGTGCACAGGGATGCAGGTCACTGCAGGTTCACGGCCGTATTATTAGGTTATGCAGCCGCTCTGGCCGGGGTTCAAACGTTCTGATTAGGTTACCGCGTAGCGCTAAAGCTCAGCCTGTCACCCTGACTGTATGATTCATCTCCATGGAGACAAAAGAAAAGCTCTGATCTAATTACCCACACTGCTGCCATCTCAGACATGAGGAGAGGGCCGGGTGGTGTGAATGAGAAGTGAGGAGCCACATATGAATAGGCACAGGGGCATAAACAGGGGTAACTGCGAATAAGAGAGAGAAATCAAGTGCTCAAACAAGAGCATCCTCGGACGCTAACAAAAGCTGGCTTGATAACAGGTATTATTTGTTTTTGCTCATCTCTCCCCTCATCATAGGCAGCATCCTACTGCTTCATAAATGGGCCATTGTTGCCATGGATATGAGCAATGGTTCTCCCGCTCCCCTCGATGGGGCTCAGTGATAAATGGTGGGATGTGTAGGAAGTTAATAATTTATCCTGGGGAGGGAGCGGCGGTTCCGAGGAGCGTTACCTACTATAATGGGTTAAGTGCGGCAATTGCAGCACACCAAGTGATAGACTCGAAAGAGACATCGTATAAAAAATGAATAAAGGCTGAGTGGAGCATGCTGGGAAGGAATTGTCAGGAGACTGTGTTGGGCTCTATTGGGAAAGGGGGGTTTGTGTTGTGTTTGGGGAAAAAAGCTTTGTCTTGTTTTTTTTTTCTTGAATTTATAGGATTGTCAGGTAAAGATCGGTGGTAAATTAATGGCGCTTTCTCACAGTCATTCTGTAAAGATCTCCTCCCACTATACTTTTACTAGAAATGAACAGCTCAGTATGCTTTGGGCTATAAAATATGACAGCAGTAGTGACTGATGAAGCTCTTGCAGAGGAGCGGCGCGAGGCCTGGCCGTACATTCTGTGCTGTCAGGATCAGTAATTCACAGACACTCGTTCTACATACGCAAAAAAACATTCTTTATAATAGAAGGAAGAAAAAAACACTTGTCTGTGTTTGTGCTATCCAGCATTTCACTTTTCTTTGATTCTTCTGAGAGCATTACATTTTTCTTCAGGTTTACAAGCATTCATCCAACACCTGCGTCACGTCCTTTATGTGGTGCAGCTCTGTCTTCCACTCTCTGACTCTCTCTTCATCCATGCTGTCTCCTCCATCTTCCTCTTGGAGGCTGGCGGTCACTAACCAGGGTTATGCAAAGGTCACATCGGATGTTAATTCTAGAAAATGTATCCAGTCATGTTGAATTTGTTACTGTACAGTTAAAGTCCTATTAACAAAAGCTACTTAGAGGGATCTTCTCTGATCACTATGAGAGAAGAAGTGTTGGATCTGTTCTACACTGTCCTGCAGCCTTGCATTTGAGCATGATAAGCTTGTGTTTAAACAGAGCAGAGCATCACCTCCCACTGGCTATTTGATGGGGTTTCTCGATGCTCATGTTCATGTCACATGTCAAATGTGTGAGTGTAATACCCAGAAAAACAGATGACTGGAGCTTTCTTGTCATTTCTTGAGTCTTTTCTGCATCTCTCTCTTTTCTTTCCAAGACAGTCTAATTCTGTTAATTACATTAAGTGGTCAAAAGTGACCTCTTTATGGCAGCCCAACTAATTGCGTCAAGTCACTGACTTTGCAGCAACTCCTTTTACTTAACAAACATGTGGTAACAGTGGATAGGAGCTTCTACCGTTAACCTTTTAACTGTCAGCTTCAAAATGTTTGCATGCTATCCATTGGGTTAGTTAATGGATTTTAAAATGTTAGAAAGCTTCAGAAGACAATAAAAAATTAATCAAAACAACAAAGGGGCAATTAAAATGCATAGAAATAAAATCAAAGTCTTAGAAAAATTACTTTTATAAAAAATCTAGTCTCATTGAAAACAATAGAGATTATGCTGTAATGTTTGCATGACAGTATTGATGACGACATCAATACTGTCATCATTTTGGAATGATAACAGTATTTGCAAAAGTTTACTTCTAACCCTTTGAATAAATTTGAAAAGCTGGTGACAGGAGGAGCAATAAGACACAACAAAAAAAATGTTAATTTTAACATCTAACGAAATTAACTACCAGACATGTACCTATATGGGTTTAACTGAGATGTTCAAAACACACCAACAGGTTGTCACATTGATCATAATTTTGACCTATTTCAAATGAGTCCATTTAAACTAGAATCACAGATTTGTGTTGTTATTTTTACGTCCTTTCTTCTTATTTTCTAACTTTTACCAAAGCCCCGCAGAAATCCCAAGTTTTCTGCAAAAATGCAACCTGCCAACAGGTATCCAAGCTTTACGTGGCACATAAACTGACAGCTCCCTAAAACCTCCACCCTGTTGTACATACTTGTGGATGCACACACATGTAAAGCGATCAGCCCGCAAACAAGCAAGACACATGTACAGAATTGTGCCACCCCCTCAACTCCCCAACCATGGTTGCCTTTGTTCCCAGCATCTGTTTCCCTCCATGATTAATTGCAATTAGCGCGAGGTTTGAAGGCCTGTGGACGAACACAGCGAGAGGAAAAACATCAAGATTAATGAGGGGACGCATTCATCAGAAAGCAGAAGAGAAAGAGAATACAGAGAGGGGAAAGAAGGACTGGATAAAGGAAGAAAGGAGAAGGGGAGAAAGAAGGATGACATGATATTGCAGGAGAGGCTGAAGGAGGAGGAATGCTTTGGTTGTAATGTACGGTTGATGGAGAGAGCAGAGGAGCGTGACACACAGCGAGAAGAGAAAGTGACTGAACCCTGAAAGGAAAACGATGAGAGCCTGTTTTCAAAACTCAGGCCACAGAGGAGCACCACATGGGGCTGATTAAATATGGAAATGATAATGGCTAATTGACATTTATTAATCAGAGCAGTCAGAGGAGGGGTACACTACATTTTGTTACTCTGTGTGTATATATGTATAAGCACGCAGAGCGTATTTGACTTTATTTTTGCTTCTGTCTGCAAGCCTGTTTGATCTCCTCTCTTTTGTCTCAAAGAGCTCTCTAATGTTTAACCCTCCTGTTATGTTCCGGGTCAAATTGACCCGTTTTAAAATTTACAAATTAAAAAAAAATAAATAGAAGCATTTTTTTTGCATGAAACGTTTTCTATTTGTCTTAATAGGTGCACTCTAGACATAAGTTGAAAATTTATTCATTTTACACATTTGTACCAAACCCTAGGTCTACTTTTTACATCGATACTGTTCGGGTCAATTTGACCCGGCAGTCAGGTTAAAGTGCAAAAACAGATTTTAAAATGTCCAATTCTATATGTTTCCTTGCAGTTATGAACCATATTTCACCACACACACACTCACACACAAACACACGCAACCACACACACACAAGCCCACTTTCTCACTATTCTCTTTACTTCACTAGGAAACTGCGAGAAAGCAGGTGTTCACACAACCTTTGACGGGAATCTTTTCTGTTCCTGTGGACAAACTCCACCCACTCTGAGTGACACTCAGCAGAAGTGGAGAAAAACATAAATACTCTCTGCATGACTCATTTATCTTGATTTTAATCAGCGGGTCAATTTGACCCAGAACAGTATGTGTGTCTCAAGTTCAATTATAAAGATCACCCTTTGGTAAAAAAAAAAAAGTATAATATAAAATAATTTACCAAAGGTCAACTTCAAGGAAATTATTGTTTTTTTGTGTCTAGGTTTTTTTCATTGGACATTAAAAATCTAAATTCCATTTTTTATGTCCAAATGAGTAAATGGGCAGGTTGTCGTCATTGATCCTTAATTTCTGAGAAATAATAAAACATCATTGCACAAATATTGATTGAAATGGTTAGTATTGGAGTTAATAATCAGATACAAAAATGTTTTGGAGGAATTTTTTGGTTTCTGACACTATTGCATGATTAAACACTCCCTGGGTCAAATTGACCCACGAACATTTTTGCTGTACCCTAGAAACGAACATAACAGGAGGGTTAAGGGCTGCATAAGTGAGAGCTGTGGGTACAGTATCGCGTGTAGGGGTGTGCATATAAACCGGGTGGTAATGAGAGTGCGAGTTTATTACAGAGAGCTTTGGCGGATCACGGTGGTAACTTGCTCTTTATTTCACCAGATGTGCCATCATTTATTCACACATGCACTCAGATGCTGGCAAGTCCTCTTACTATCTTTATTCCTTTTCATCTCTCATTTGTGACTTTCTTCCATCCATCCGTTGTCCCTACCTACCTGTCTTTGCAGGATCTTGAAGACTAGAGCAAAAAACAAAAGTAGGAAAAGACCAGGACCCTTTTTCTTAATGGGTGAGAAGGATACAGCCTAGATAGGTCACCAGTAAAGCATAAAAACAAGAGAGCAAATAAATATGCACAACCTCACCCCTAAGGACAATTTAGAGACCATTTAACCCAGCAGTCATGTTTTCGACTCTGGGAAACCCTCACACGCATAGGGAGAACATGCAAACTCCATTCACAAGTAGTCCAGGTTAGGCATTGTACCCAGAAACTTCCTTCTGCAAGGCAACAGTCTCTGTCACTGGCCAGGCTACCCTCATCTTTGATTTCTTTAATTGTTTGTATGTGAATCCCTCACATTCTGTGTCATTCTGTATTCAAAGCATGTAACCAGAGTTTATTTGCCTCTCTTGGCTTCGTGTGGTTTGATTCCCTCATTTTATCAGTTCACACACACACACACACGCCCACGCCAGCATGCATGCACACACACGGATGTCAGTCTGCTTGCCAGATCACACAGATTTGATTAGAGACTCCCTAAATTCATTAACCCAATGTGATTTAGCCAGCTGTCATTAGAGCCGCATGTAAACTGGTCTGAAGTGGACTGATTTGGTTTGAGCTTGTCAAATGCTTCAGATCTGTCCTGCAGGAGCTCGGCAGTTTTCCATCGTTTGAAATCCACAAACAAAACAGTTACTTCTTTGCCACTCGTGCACCTTTTAAAAATAATTCTTTTTTTTTTTTTAGACACAGCCATTCCACTGGGAGAAACTAAATCATGGAGATTTACCTTCGTAGGGGGAGTCTTGTTAACAAAAACAAAAAGAACTGGGTGCTTTTCTTTCACCTGCAGAAGGATTTTCATGACAGCTCCTGGGATTCAAGGTGGCAGCTGTCTGCACCGCTCCTCTTGTTGCTGCTGCTCTCCCACCTTTGAATTTGTATTGGGAGTTAGTCGTCTGCAGCTCTAAGGGCATCTGCTGAGGGTGTCTGTCATTTCTGATCCCCAAGAGACACAGACGGTGGGGGCGGGAGTGTGGAGAACTCCACCCCTCTTAGCCCTGGCTCCTCTAATCCTGTTAGCTCAGCACAAGATCAGACCGCCGTGACTGGCCTTCTACTGCACACACACTCACACTCACGCACACAACCTCAGGGGGTTAGAGGGGACCTGGGGCGCCTCAAAGGGACAATTGTTGCTGGGTACAGAGGTGGCGGTGAAGGGTCAGCAATCAGAAGGGAGGGAATAGGAGACACACATGCCTGAGCACAAACACTATAGCAGGAAAATGCCTATGTAAGGTGATAAAATGACTATAAATTAAAGATTTTTTGACTGTCCCATCAAAATGATTTCTTTATATTTCTCAAGATTAAGATTTATTTAGAATTAACACAAAAATCAACAAAAGTTATAAGTTAATAAGGTTTAAAAAAATGGTTCATTATTACTTACATTAGGATTCACATAAAGTGTAGTTAAGAAAAGGAACCACAAATCTAACAAAGTCTATTCTAACATTATAAATTAAAGGGAAGATTAAGAGTGAGGCACTGAACACTCAAAAGAAATATTTCATTTTACTTTGGCAAGTAATGACAAATCTTCAGACAAATTCTCTTTCAGCATAAGAATAAAAAAATCATATGCTTATCAGATTTAGATTCAGAAGGACTTTTTGAAAAAAACACGTAGCATCTGTTCGCATGCCCTATCTATAATACACATTTGATCACTTTTGTTATGCTATTTTCTTTTTAAATTTGTTTCATCCGGTTTCTAAGAAAGGAGAAACAGATACATGTTGACCTGACTCACCTACACACACACACACACCCGCACACACACAGCTTATGCTGAACTCTCAACACACAGCAGACTGGCTCAGCCTTTTTTTGTGCATTATTTCTCTTTCGCGCTGTTAGTGAAGAATCCCCCTCTCCTCAGGGAGGGTATCGGGTGTCAACAGAGCAGAGCCTCTAAGCCTCAATATTTGAATGTTACCATTCTCCTGCTGCTGAAACGCACAGCAGTGTCCAGTAGAGGGCTCCTGGCACAGAGGAGAAGTGGGGTTCCCATCTCTTTTTGTCTTGACTGCTGCCTTTACTGCTCACCTATGAAGGAATAATGGCTGAAATCAAGCAGTGTGCAATGCTAATAGCATTTGAATTGGAACACTTCTAAATTAATTAGGGAAGTAAAGTATGCAACAATCAAAATGTCACTGCTGATAAAGCTGCGTTCCCGTAAGCATCCTGAGGGAATCGACAGACTGATTTGTTTCGTGTTATCAATCTGGGTTAGGCTTTGCTAGCTCTAGGTTGTTTCATCTGTTTGGATGTGTTAGTGTGGTTACTTTTTTGAATGCATGTGTGTGTGTGTATGGGGAGACAGTTTGATTGAGCTCTGTGTTGTAAAGCTGTCTGTTTGCCAGACGGTTTGTCTCCTGGCCAAGACTCTGCAGTAGAGAAGAACACAATGATTATCTGTCACAAGGCAGGAGCGTTCTTCATCACTCTGGGAAGAGAAGCAGCCTAGACTGGCCTCTGCAAGCCTTGAGACCACACACTAAATCAGCTTCAAGAGTTGTATAACTTAAAAAAAAACAAAAAAACAGTAGCCGTCAAACTGAAAATGCAAAGCTGTGAAAAAGTCCAACAGATCTCTTCCGTTTTTGCTTTGCTGTCACACTTACATGTTTCAAATAAACAAACAAGTTTTAAGACCATTAGAAATAATACAAGTAAATAGAAAATGTATGTTAAATTCAGTTTTGGAATGATAATTACCTGTATGAAGCGAAAAATCATGACTTTTGGGAATCCGAGTTTTAATGCACAAGACCTGATTACTGAGAAACATGCAGAATCAAAAAATCAACAAAGTGGGATAAGATCTCAAAAAGCATCACATCATGCCTTAATATAAAAACAAACCAGAAACAAAGTTATTGCCAAGAACTGAAAGGATATTTCTAAGGTTTGGGGACTGACACACCACACTGATAGCCATTGACCACTAATGGAGAAAACATGAAATTAATTAACCTTCCCACAAATGGTTAGCCTTCCAAAGTTACTTCAAATTCCCAATGGTGACTCATCGAGGCGATCACAAAAGAACCAAGAACTACATCCAAGGCATGGCAGGCCTCTTATGCCTCAGGTCAGTGTTCATGATTCAACAATAGAAAAGAGACTGGACAACAATGACATATTTGAGAGAGAGTTCTGGGCAGAAAACCAAATGGAGATACTTATTAGCAGGACAATAATCTGAAGCACAGCAGAAAGTACATCTCTGAATAACAAAAAATAAATAAAAAAGCCAAAACAATTTCAAATCAAGAACATCCAAAACAATTTCCAATCAAATCATTAAAAGCTGTTTCCTTTAGTATTTACACAGGGTATATACTGTATATTCTGATATTATTACCTTGAGGATCTAAAACATTGTAGTATGACAAAACGTTAAAAAAAACCACTCTGCAACTAAACCTTTTCACATCACTGAATGTTTTACTTGTAGATTTGTCCCGACACAGCGATCTGACTTTATCTGCAGCTTTCAGATTACCAGAAGTGTCTGTGAGGAACTCTTTCCTTTGTTGTGGTTTTTCCGTGTGTGTGCCGGGGTGTGTGTGTTCAGACAAGAGCGCGAGAGGTATGTCAACAACCTTTAACCTCTGGACCCATTAATGTTGGGAGTGTGAGGTGATGATGTGGTGGCTGGATAGTTGGCGTGTGTGTGTGTGTGTGATTGTGTCAGAGCAGACATGATTTATAACGTATTGGGAGGCAAAGAGGAGGGGGACACTGCACTCAAAAGCCTGGGGGCACGAGGTCTGGTCAAAGATCACGAAAGGTCAGATCGCTGAGTGGATATCAAAGAGCACCCCGGGAGCTAGATACGCCTGACTGGGGACTAGATAGACTTGCAGGGGCTGACTTTTTTTTAGACAAAGACGCGTAAACACACACACACACTGTAGTAGGCTGGAGCAGGTGGACTGCATTGAAGTATGTCACAAGGATCAAAAGTCAGAAAAGTTGGTCAGAAAAGCTCAGCAAATGGTTTGCTTGCTTCTTCTACCTCCCTTGCTTGAACAAAATAGCGCCCCAGCATAGGTTACCTCTTGACATACTGACTGGAAATATGTTCTAAAATACACATCTAAACCGAAGCGTGCTGGTACACCCAAACAGACATGCACAGGCAGACAAAGCCCCACAAAGGCAGCTAATTTCACACTGGCTCTGCTAAGGCCTGGTTTGGGCACGGCTCTGAAGCACAGACAGAGAGACAGATGGTGCAAGGCTGGCAGGGGGAGCTTCTGCTCTCCTCTGCGCGTGTGTAGGAGTGTGTGTGTGTGTGTGTGCGTGCGTGGGTGGGTGGGTGTGTGTGTGTGTGTGTGCGCGTGCAAGCATTTCCACATATGCATTTGGATGATTGTTTATGCAAGCTTCTTGCTGGTGCGCATGCATACTCCTGCGTCTCTCCTGTGCATTTTTCAAACACCACTTTGTTCTCCACACACCGCCAGAGCTGCGGCTTCAGGCTACTTTAGGAGAGCATCTCTACAACTGCTTCCCGCTGCCAAGCGAGGTGTCAGAAAACCTTACTCCCAGCGTAACCTCTTCATAGGCGCTTCTCAATCCAATCACAGTGCGTTGTAGCAGTCATTTCCTTTCTCGGAGACAGGAGAGCGGAGACGGCGCATATTAACGAAAAGGAGGACCTGTTTGAAGTTTAATGCATCTGGCAGAGAATGAAACGAGCTCTTGTATCTCCGTGTTTCGCTGGAGGTGTTGTTTTCTGTTGCATTGTGCTCCGCTCGTGCTTGTCTATTTACATGCATGTCAGCGTTCACGTGTGGCTGCTTGTAATTTAAATGACTGGTTGCCATGATAGCTTGTGCATAGCCGAAGCTTGTTAGCATGCTTGGCTTGGATGAACTGTGGCCAGAGGGTAAGGGAAATGTGTGTCTGTGTGTCTGTGGGGGGGGGCAGTGTGGGTGAAGTTAATAGAAAAGCAGATAGGGAAACGAGAAAGAATTATCTTTATAGTGATGACAACAGCAGCTTTAAAAGAGGTGAGGAATACAGGTGGAAGAAGCAAGCTGTTTTGGCAAATTGATGGGCTAGCAGACAGCCCGGCAAGTGAGGGGAGGGTGAGGTGGAAGGGAGGCAGACAGGCAGTCAGATGGATGGATGGACAGGCTGACAGCCAGTGAGCCAGCCAGGCAGACAGAGAGCCAGTATCATCTCACACTGGGAGAACAGGAGGAGTGAGAGGGGATCGTATTCCCCAGGACAGGTGGCAGAGACATGCCACTGCTGCCACCTGGCACTCACCACCATGTGTCCTCTCTTTTGCCTTCTCTGAGCAACAATATTGTTGTCAGCTCTTGACCTGAACTTCCATCGTAATCCCCGCTGTAGTGGAACAGAAATCTGCACCAGTTTCAATAACTTGGAACATTTTTGCCCTCTGAGTGAAATCCGATTCGTGATCTCTATCATCCTGCCTGTGTGGAGGTCAGAGAAGCTTGCAGATAAGCTCTCTGCCCGCCCCATCAGCCATGGTTTTTACGGGCAGGTGAGGCGGTGGCAGAGGACACCTGCTCTCATTGACCGCTCCATGGACCTGTCTGACCACAGCCCCACCAGCACCTCAAAGGCTAATTAAACTCCATGTGGCATGTACAGTTTTACTCCCACTCCCACTGAGAGACGCACAGAGCGCGCCAGCTCCGATCAGCAGTGTGAATTCAGTCACACAAATAGACACACACAAATGTAGAATTACCAACCCACATCCTTTGGATCGTGAGGAGACAAAAGTGAGGATTGCAAACATTCTATCACATGGGGATAGAAACAATTGTAGAGCATGCTTATACACAGACTCACAGCGACTTCTCGCTGCCAACAGACTAACCCACTTCAGAGTAGGAGTGTTCTCTCCAGCGTCCGCCCACAGCTCTCCTTTTCACTCTGACATTACTGCAGTTTTTCTTCTGATTTCAACACATTTCGTGACTAAACTGTCATTTATGTCAGATGGACCAAATCATCAGGGTCTTGAACAAAACTTTTCTCTTTCCTCAATGCAGACAAAAAGAGTAAATGAAATTAAACACATCGCACCTGCACATGGTTTGCCTTGTTGCAGATTAAAGCTCCATCATTCGACTTGAATGTGGAGCTCTTCTCTGACATTCTCAAGTGCTTTTTGAAGCAGCACTTGGAGTTTACTCTTAGTTTTATTTCAATAAAATCTTATTGTTCCCACCAGACTGACTTTTTTCATTTTTGTAATTTATTTTCTTGATTTTACTTCTCATAAAAAAAGGGAATAACGCCATATTGGAGCTTTTGGGGGAGTTCTGGACGCAGAAAATGGAAAGCTGTCTACTGGATTAGGCCTGGAAAGCTAACTTTTTCTTAAACATATTGGGGAAATGGGACTAAAGAAGAGATAAATACCTTTGAGGGTTTTTTTAGGGTGTGTGTGAGTGGTTGTTGGTGGAAAAAAGGAGACCGTGTTGGTGAGGGGCTCTGAGAGGTGTGACTGTTCACTAAACTGATTTAAAGCCCAGGCCTTCCAGGCCCCGTTTGCTTCCAAAGTGCCACTAAGAGTTGTCCCATAATCCTCTGTTCCAGGTAAACAGCTTTCCCCTCTCCAAAAAAACCCTGGACCCGTCTCTTGCACTCACAGAATCAAAGTATGCCTTCAAGAATCCCTTTTGCTTAAACGCTTGGGGCTCCTTATCTTTAATAGAAGTTAGAATGCACAAAGGTGGCTCTGTAATTGATGCAAATTAGCTCCGTGTTTGTTGATTTGTGGCTGATGAGGGGATTCAACAAACAACAGAGTAGATCAGGGCGAGGCTAATCTGGTGTGTGGCTAAATATTGAGTCACTGATATGCTTTATGGTCAAGCATAAGTGGGTGAAACATGATATTTCAAACAACATAAAACATTGCCAATAAATCTAACCAAATTGCAAAGCTGTAGGAGTATTTTAAAAATGTAAGAAAAAAAATGCTTATTTTTATCTTATTTGTGTGTTTTTGCATCTCAGTTTTTTTTTTCTTGTTCCCTCCAGATGTGGAGACAAATCTAAAATCCAGCAGTGACACATGACACATACTCAGAATTAACTCTCCATGTTAGCATTTCTTCCCGTTGATGAGGTTCAAAAGGCCCTAAAAAGCTGAATCTTCATTCTACTCCTGATTGTGCACCGCCAACCTGCACAGCTGCCTGATGGGCAAAGCTGTTTTCTCTCCATCTCCTTCCCCGTTTTTCTTGTGTTTAACAAAGTCTTTCACCGCACAGCAGAGAAACTCCTCTGTTTACACTCCATCACAGACACTTAAACACTATTCCCTCGCCTCTGCCTCCCATTTCGCGTTTAATCTCTCCCTCCTCTCCTTTCTTTTCCTTTCTTTATCCACTCCATTTAGTCATTAGGTCGGCTCTCATCTGCATAAGCTTTCGGTTGTAGCACTCGATTGCGCTGGGCTCCAGCTCATGTTTATTAAATAAGCCTGCTTGTTGTGTCAGCCCCACAGCTTGCCCTGCTCTCGTCCTCTTACTCGCTTCTTGCTTTGCTCTTTCTCGCCTCGCTGTCTCTCCCCCTTCTCCTTCCATCCCTCTGTGGTTAGCTGCCCCCACCCCTCCATCTTCTCTCCATATTCCTCTGTGGGGGTATTAAAGGCTGTTTCTGTTGGCGGTCAGTCTTCATAAGCAGTGTCTTGCTCAATGTGTTCACTCTGTTCCCCGCGCGGGCGCACCTCAGCGCCCCTCGGTGCGAGCTCTCTCTGCAGGCCCCACTCAGAATGGAAATGAAGGGAGTCTGTAATGAGTCCCACTCAGCCAGGGTCCCCGACCCTGCTGCCATCAGCCGGTTTAGCAGGACAGAATCACAGAGACGGAGAGAGGGTGGAGAAGCAAGGGGTCAGAGACGGAGGGAAGAGGAGGCTCAGGGGAAAACGCAGGGCTTTTTTTTCCCTCCCCTTTTTTTTTTTACACCCCCAGACCTCTTTTAGTAGCTGGTTGCCAAGCTGCGACAATGTTAAGCTGGCCTTTCTTTTAGTCTGTAGGGAACACTGTGGGATCGCCACAGGAGCAGGAGAGGAGAGAGATTTAGAGAAAGGGAATGCTGGAAGGAGGAGAAGAACAGCGGTGCAGAACTGAGGACGGGACAACAATGTCATGGGGAGTATTTCTACCCTCAACATAAGTGTAATCTGAATGAATTAGAACAATAATAGCTACTGAAAAAAAATCTGCCTCTTGTAGCAAAATGTTCTTATCTCTTAAACTTTTATTCATTTAGCAACAGGCAAGAAGAAAAATGTTATTGGGATTTTATTAAATATGTTGGTATATCATAGAGATGCACAATACAGATATGAATCTCTGTATTGATATTGAAAAAAAGATTGGGTATCGTGGCAATTTTCCCAATTCATAAGGGCAGATCTATTCAGTCTAATTCTATGCTTTGTGCCTTGAGCAACATTATGCTTTACTATTTATTTAACATTATATTTAGAATTGGTCATTTGAATTTCTGAACCATTCAAAAGAAGGTGGTGCAGTTTATTTTTGATATGTTTGACCAAGGTTGCCAACTTATTGTTTTTATCACTTTCAATTTCTTTTTTATGTATTTTACATCGGCTGTTATAGTCCTAATTGCGTTGACCGGACATATTAAAGTTGAGTTATTACATGTTTAACCAAGCTTGTGAACCTTCTGGTGTATTTATTTATGCTGTACTTATGCAGAATTACCAAATAAACTTGTAGTTCAGTATATTTGCATCTGTGTTTAAAAAAAGAAATATTTTAAATCAATTCATAACTGTTTTTCTGTATCGGCCACTACTACACCTCAGATATCTGTATTTGAGGTGAAAAAAGTAGATCACTGCATCCCCAGTATATCATGTATAATTTGATCCACAGCTCAGGTGGGATATTTTGTCTGCAGGACAGCTACTAGTTGTAAAATCCATAAGTGTGGACTTTATGACAGAGTGGCAAAAAAAATGCCATCGCAGAAAGAAAGTCAACAGAAAATGCAGTTTGCAGTTTAACACAGACAATGCAGGAAACCCATCAAGTATGTGGAAGAAGGTGTTAATTTTATAAATCTAAATTTCTGAGCTAAATTCCTGATGCACTCCTCATCATCCTTAGCATGGTGCTGGCAGCATTATGCTGTGGAGATAGTTTTCTTCAGCGGGAAATCTGGTGAAGGGAAGAATGAAGAAAACCTGCACAAGAATGACCTCAGATAAACAGCCAGAGCTACAATGGAATGTTGTAGATCAAAGTCTGTGTTGTAATGGTCCAGTCAAAGTCCAGACTTAAACTAACAAACAGACTTAAATAGGCATTTACAGATGCACTCCATGGATTCTCACTGCTCTAGAGTTTCTAATAAGACATGGTGAAAGATTTTACAATTGGTAAAGAGAGACTCTGAAATAACATACAGATGTAAATGCAGTGACAAAAGATTCATGAAAGCCTTGTATTATTTCCCATATTGATAATTATGCAATACATTGTGTTTGTCTATTATATAAAATGACAATAAAATGCACTGAAGTTTGAAGGAGATTGGAAGTATGTTGAACACAATATTCTCCTCAGTCAGGACAATTCTTCTGGGTTTAGTATAAAATTAAGTTCAGGGCCAAAAAAAGTGGTGACATTTTTGCTTGTTTATAGTAAGTTTGCTGTAGCATTTCAGGAACATGGGGGTTAAAAATGCATCATTTTCATGTCATCCAAATTTGGCTCCGTTGTGACTCATAGCTTCTCTTATTTACACATAGCTTTTAACCTGTAGCCGTAAGCAGTCGGCTGGAGAAACTAGAGCCATGTCAGCACAGAGTGACATGGCCTCCTGCGAGGTGTGTGTGCGCACATGCAAGTGTGTGAACAGTGAGAGTTGTTTCTGCGCGATGGTGATAGCTGAGACACAGCTGATAAGGAGATCTAGGGTTGAAGCAGTCAAACAGTGCAAAGATAGAGACAGGCTCAGTGTGTCCTATCTGTTCCTCTCTTTGTGTGCAAGTGTGTATTTCTTGCTGGGCTGGCTGATTGTTTGGAGGCAGATGCCTCACTGGGCATGACGCCCAGGAATTGGGTGTGTGCGTGCGTGTGTGTGTGTGTGTGTCCCAGTGAAAGAGGGTAATGGCTGACTCTACGCGGCCCCTGACCCTGCTGGGCAGCACAAGTCCTCCTCTGTTTCTCCTCACACTGATTAGAGGGTCAGAGCTTCACACACACACACACAAGCGCTTCAAAACATGCACACTCCATAGAGTGTACCTAACGTGGCTTTGCTGTCAGCACAGTAGAAAGGAGAAAGAGGACATCCAGTAGCACAGAGAGAGCGAGAGAGCGGTGAGGTAGGAGTGAGAAGAGAAGAGTCGGTGGAAGGCTGAAGATGAGGAGAACCTCTGCACAACACGAATTTGCACAGATAAGCTGGAGAGGAACGGATAGGACAGGATATAGGCTTAGAGGAGACGGATATGCTTAAACAAAGATAAAAGAGAGAAGGGCGAGAGCAATATACCTGGTTATTAGAGGCAGAAGAGCAAAGGATGGAAAGTGAGGATGGGTGGAGTCATAGTAATAGAAAAATGAGGTCTGGGGATTTTTTTTTCCCACCTCTCTCTCTTTGTTCTGCCTTTATTTCCTCTGAATCTTTGAAGGCAAATCATTCATTCCAATCCAAATGCCCTTCCTCCATCTTTAAATCTTGTCCACCTCACCTCTGAATTTTCATATCTGTTTATACAAAAAGGAAAAGCAGAAGCACAGCGAGTCTGAGAAGGAAGGAGACGAACATCGACAGTTTTAGCTATTGAGTCTCAGATCTGTGTGTGGGCCACATTGCAGATGCATCAGCACATATTTGCTGTTTGCATTCATGTGACTGTGTGGACGCGTGCGCAGCACTGACCCATGTAAAGAGACGGTGAGTGTGGGCCTTGCATAATGGATGCCAAAGACACACGAGTGTAGAGTGTCAGGAGGAATTCCCATCCCAGCGCGCCTGGCTGAATGTCTGCAAGAAGACAGAGAGGCTGACAGACAGACAGAAAGAGAAAGCACTTGTAACATCTAGAACGCATCATTCCAAACCTCTTCTGTAAGTCAGATTCGGTCACAGCTTTATCACCTTTCTCCAGCAGCGTGACCCTCTTCTCATTTTTCTTCTTTTCTGTGCAGTCGCTTTCTTCTCCTTTGTATTGCTCTGATTTCTATGGCTTTCTCCATGTGTTTCATCCACCCACTAAGCCCTGAGGTACAAAACAGTAAAAAAATGCAACCACAAAAAAGGGAATGCTATTATTTTATGAAAGACGACAGTAAAAGTTAAAACATCGTGCTCTTCACAGTGAAGTTTGAAAGAAAGCCTGCTTTCTTTTGAAAAATGAATATATTTAAAATCCAAAAGTCATTAATAAATCTCTTTATGTTCACAATCTGAATTTTACTGGCCAATATTAACATTTGATAATGTCCATTTCCTTTGATTGATTTGCAGATTCTGATTTTGCGTAAATACTATTGCACTTATAATATTATTTACATAAACTGTTCCTTTATAGAAATGTTAGGTTTTAATTAAACAGAAATCACAGGGTTATTTTTCTAATAACCAATACAAGACAGAACAGATGGTGCAAAGGAAAAATTTTGTTTTTAAATTTGATTCATTGGCATCATGATTCATCATGACCAGGGGGAAAAAAATTGATCAAGGGAACAAAAACCAGGGTAAAATTAGGCATATTTAGCAAAAGAGTTTCTCTCGCATAAATGTAAAAATAAAATAATGTTAAACTTTGAAACTCATATGAATTTCTAAGTTACTCAAGTGGTAAAACACACAGACCTGTCTTTTTTTTTTCTCCATCGTACTCGCTTAGCTGCGCTACAACAAATGTTGCTTCGCCTCTTCCTGCTTCAGTCACAAATCTTTCCTGGAGGAAGACGTTTACCGAGACATTTGAACAAAAGCCCTACATAACTCACCTGACACTGAGTGATTTGTAATTCAACTGGAAGTGGCTTTTAGGAAAATTCACATTTTTGTCAAGGACGATATGTGCGGTATGTAATTTTTCTTTGTCCTGGGCTCAAAGCTCAAGCATAGACGAGAACAGGAGACCAGAACTGGAGGTGTCAAAATGTCTGGTTCCTAACAATGAGCGACTGAGTGCAAACAGGGTCAACAGATGAAGATTCAGTCTTTTAGCTGAAAGATTGAAGAAAAAAAGAGACTTTTGTGTCCTTTCTCCTTTCTGCCTTCTGTAAACAAAGGTGACTAAAAATAAAATTGGAAGAACATGAGGGGATCTTGGTGTTAGGTAAAGTGAGGAGGAGGGAAGGGGGCTTTCTATTATAATGGTGAGGTCAGCGGGATTGGTGCCATTGCAGATTGAAAGAGGCCCCAATTAAATCACTTTGTAGAGCAGACAAGCTGGAACAATATGTGTGTGTGTGCGTGGGCGTGTGTGTGTGTGAGCTATCTGCATGTTTCCCTGTGTTTGTTCTGGGTCTCATTGCTTTTTGGAATGTGTGTCTAACAAGTGTGCGTTTATCTGCATGTGCACACGCACTCACGCTTTGTGGTTCTGGGGCTGGGGGGTACGGCAAGGCGCTTCAAGTGTCGCCATGGTACTGTAATTAGTGAGCGAAGGTCAAAGGTCGGCCACAATTCTGCCGGCCGGGGACAGGACCTCTCTTAAGAGCAGGACGGGGAGGGTAGGGGGAGGCCTGGAAGAAGAGATGGCTTCACACAGCAGTGACTGAACACCCCACAGAAGGAAACAGGAGAGAATAGAAGCCATTAAGCGGTGTTGGTTTTGTAACGGTTACCCTGCCTGCTTCCCGCCTGCTGGCTTACATCTACATGTTTACGGCTGAAAGGTGTTTGTTCAAAAAAAAAACCAGGTTACTTGCTTCCATTGTAGCCTGAATCTATGCTCAAATTGTTCACTTATTCACTGTGAATAAGTGACTGAAGGGCCTTTAAGTAGTGTATAAGAGAACCTGTTAACTTCTGGAGAAAGGTAATAAGACTTACTAATATTCAGGCAAAAGTATCACTGCCACCCTTTCAAGTTACATACATCTCGTATAGAAACTTCTTCAGCCTTCCAGGATGCCTCCTTCGGTACATCAGCACCACTCTGCCAGTGTTGCTCCTCGCTGCCATGTTCTGCTGAACTTGGCATACCGGCAATCGCAGTCTGAAAGTAGAACATGAATTACTAAAGCTACAAAAAAATGTTTCTCTCATCTCAGAAAACCTCCAGTAAATGTTCTATCAGATCTGTCATTGAAGAGCAATGGTACAAAAGCACTCAGTGATAAGCTACCACAGGAATAATGCTCTTCATGTTGCCTTTTTGAGTTCAGCCTGCATAGAAAAGCAGTAGTTTCTGTATAGATTTGACAACACAAGGCCAGAGATGCCTAATATAGGACACACCCTGAAAGTTGGCAAAGCATAAAGAAGTGATCATATATTCCTTATTCATCAAAGGGATTTTCAGAGATGCAAACTGTTTCTGTGAGTAAATATAGCTGCCTACATATGGGATGTGTAATATGGAGGAAAATACATCTATGATCACTTAAATGGCACGGTGTGTGGGTGTCAAACACAGAGATTGTCGGTTATAAGAGACATCTTGCGTCTCTTTTAGTTGGCATATGGTGACTTGCGCACATGCCGCGAAATCTGTCAGTGACATGTGTGAAAGGGTATGTACGTCTCTGCGTGGGGCGAGCGTTTTGCCACCAGAGAGCTGAGTTGGAATAATGTGTTTTGGGATGTTTCACTTTTAAAAAATTGCTATTTTGGCCTCTTAATTAAAGAAGACACACATGACACTGAAAACACTTTCAAAATTAACAATGTTAGTGGTGGTAATACATTAAAGTATTATTGTTATAATGTTCATCAATTCTTGAATAAGAAATATGTTAAGATTTCTCCTGATTTGTAGTATTTACTGTTTAATTTGTTAAATTTTTTTTTCTTGCCTGTGGCCATTTTAATTTATTTGTACATTTCAGGTCAATAGAGGAGTAGTTCAGAAAACTACATGTTTTTTTTATTTAGATTAATTCAACCATAGCCTCATCATGTATTGATTGTTTCAATTGCACTCTGACATCCTTAATTTCAGAGAAAATTTGACGCAGATGATTTTGAAGAATGTTCAAAATCATCTGATTTTTAACATTCAAAAACTTCAATATATTTTCTCTGGATTGTTTTTACTAAACAGAAACAAAGTTATGCACAACTGCAAAGTGAAAGGAAAAAAATGTAAGGTTTTCTTTTTTCTTTCTTTTTTTTTTACAAACAAATCTCTAAAAAGTGAAGTGTGTTATTGTTTCCCACTTTATGGTAAAAGCAAAAGTTGCAACTGACTACCTTCAAAGGTAAGCTAGTTGATGAGTTCAATGTGTGTAATTTCATCTATCCATAAAGTTCTTCCACAAAAGCTTCTGTGGGTTTTTTTTAGAAAACAAACAGCCTTATTAAGAGCAAGGAACACAGCAGGGACGTCAGAGAGAATATTTTTGAAAAGCTTAAAGTATGGTTAGGTTAAAAAATCATGTCCCAAGCTTTGTACATCACACGGAGTCCTGTTCAATATATCATTTAAAAATCTGAGCAGCATGGCACAGCAACAAACTTGCACCAATTCCCTAAAATGACAGACACAGCAAAGAGGACAATCGAGCACCAGGCCCATGGCAACTCTAGAGGAACTACAGATAATTGGATGGCAGCCCAACTATTATTTATTCACTGCATGATTCTGGACTTTATGAAATAGTGAAAGGATTTTTAAACTGTTCACCGACAGCCAGGACAAGTAGTTTACCACCAGCCAAGAGGGGACAGCAGACATTTGACAGAAGGGGCTCTGATTAGACAAAAACTGAAACTTTTTGGCTTCCATGAAAAATGACGCGCATTATCGGATAACAAGCGCGGTGAACACAGTGTCCCTAATGAAACACGGTGGTGGCAACAGCAAAGGACGCTTTTCATAAGCAGGTTTGAGAATCTGGTTGGTGGATGAGAAGATGAATGAGGCTAAATACAAGGAAGCTCTACAGGAACCTGCCAAAAGCTGCAAAAGACTTGAGAACAGAACAGAGGTTCATCTTTCAGCAGAACAATAACCCTAAAGATACATAGTAACTATGGGATGGTTGAGATAGATGGATATATCTGCTAGACTCTTCTAGATCTAAATCTAATTGAGCGTTTTGGGCAATCCTTCAAACTTAGCAGTTCATAGATTCTTTCTCTCCAATCTGACTGAGTGAGCTATTTTGCAAAGAAAACATGGGTAAACAATTTCAGTTTCTTACAGTCCGGATCTTCAGAGCTGGTAGAGAGAAAAAAGGCTTGCAAACATAATTACAGTGAAATATTCTATAAATTATTGATCAATCAGGCATGAATACAATGCACAAGACACATTTCCCATTAATTTTTGTACAAAATGTTTTTACTTCCACTTCACAATCATGCACAACTCTGTATTGGTTTGCGAGAAAAAAAAAAAGAAACCTCAAAGACTATTGATACTTCGAGAGGCAAATATGAATGACTTCCCTTCATTTTTTCCCATTTGGTTATTTCCCACATACAGTACAGACCAAAAGTCTGTACTGTATGTTGTGTCCAAACTTTTGGTCTGTACTGTATGTTCTGCCATTTATTTGTGTAACACAGTGAAGATGTTGTGTTTTTGAGACTTTGAGCTGCTTGTCTTGAATTCATCAAGTGGCTTGAGAGTTAATTGTGAAATATAGATAGGAGATTGTGTGCAGAGAGGCTCTCACAAGTACACTAAGACAGACATGTGTGCAGGCCTGTTATCTTCATGCATGCACTGTGCTCTTCATTGAGGGAGAGCACTGTTTACTGTGAGCCAGCTGGCAGGAAGCCCTTGGCAGAGGGCTGGCATTCGTGTGCCCGCTCTGCTCCTACCACCTGTCTGGTCCCTGGAATAGTCACGGGGCTCCTGAAGGGAGGGCCTCCTCTGTGGGTGAGTGTGAGGGTGCAATCTATACAGTGTCTCGCCTGTGAATGAGGTGTGTTGGGTGTGTACTTGTGCTTTAGAGAAGACAAGGTCAGGAGGAGCTAGCTGGTTGTTCTGTCTCCAGATCTACACGAAGGGGTTGTGCTACAAAGGCCTAGTCTGGGTGCTTCTGCGTCCAAGAGCGAGGGAAAATCGGCCTGTCGTTCCCTCGGCCCATCTGTCTGTCTGTCTGTCTGTCCATCTGCAACCTGAACTGGTGTCCCCGTCCTTTTGACTGCAGGCTTGTCTCTCTGAGCCCCCCAAAAAATGCCAAGAAAAGGACGGCGAGCTCCACTGAAACACTGAAATAATCATATTTGTCTTTTGTTATATATAAATTCATAATTTAAATATTATTTAACCCAGACTATCTTGGTTTGTCTTGCTGGTTGTGACTGAAGTATTCAAAAGAGCAAAAAAAGATGGCAAAGAAAGGGAACAGATGAATTCAGGACATTTGATGGTTGCTGTGTGGGGGAGTAGTTCGGTTATCCAAAAACCCTTGTACTACCTGTCAGCGAGGGATTATGTGAACAAGTACTTGCTCAATAATTCAAAATACTGCAAAGAGTGGTTGTGACTAAATAATGAAGGAGCTTGGCACTGATGATCAAGATCATGTGAGCTCATGAGGGCGTGTGTCTGCGTGGATCTGTGCACTAGGGACAGGCCTAGTTTCCTGCTCTTATATGACACCAGAGCCCATTATGACCACAATCAAGGCCTAGCTGGCGCGTTTTCATGACAGGAAGAGTGCTGAAGAAAATTATCTGCGTATGGTAATCCTCAGCTGCAAGGCGAGAAAACTCCTCTGTGGACGCCTGCTCTCATGAGATCTATCGAGGTGTAATCAACATGAGCAATCAGCGATATAGACATCTTGGGGTTTTTTTCATTTTGTTTCTGCCTCCAAAATAAAGCGGGGATCAAAAAACTGACTGTCGTCAACCAGGACTGCTGCGCCTCATGCAAAATGCAAGGCTGCATCACATTGTGGCCTTGTGCCTTTGCCATCTCCTTTCGTCAGGTTTGTAATTTGGCATTCATGATGCCATTGTGCTGCCGCCTCTGTGTTTCCACTCAGACATAAATCTTCCCAAATTACATAAAAATGAGGACCTTCCACAGGCTGTGGTGACCTTTGCCTCTGCCTCTGCTCAGACTGCCTGCTTGGGTCTCAGATGTGCTCACGGTTCAGGTGCGGGGTTCTGTTTCTATGCCAGCAGGGTGAAGGGTCAGATGCCATTAAAGCCTGCTGTTATCTAGAGGTTGTAGATTGTAGCAAATGGCTTTAGACCACATGTCTGTTCACTTTGGAGGCTGCAATTTGACCTCTGAACCCTACTGACCTGAAGGGTCCAAGCAGGAGGCCAGACTGTCACCAGAACAAGACCCCTGACCCTTAAATCAATATGGGTCAAAGGTCAAAGGTATGGCTAGCTTGATGATGCTGTGTGGTCGTGCTAGTGCTCTGTTCTTCTGAATACCTTTGGTATTAATTGGAATCCATGTTTTCCTTGCACACTAGACACCATATGTTTGTTGTTACTGTCTCCGGATTAACAAATTAGCAGTTTCCCATCTATCACATATGTTTAAACTCATCGACTTTTCCCTGACAGTGTACATGAAAAAGTAAAATCCTGCTAATTTTTTCCACCATGACCTACCTACATGTTTGTAGTTGTTATTGATACATTATATCGATGTACCACTTCTCTTTACTTGTTTTTTTTCCCTATTTCAGACTTTATTTATTTTTTAGCTCTGTTTTTATGTTTTGAATCTGAAATCTCCATACACCAGCGTTACTAACGCTGTTGCATCACATGGTTTTCTTTGTTGGGCTTTAGCTAACACATGATGAGCAATGCATGAAAAATCCCATCGGACCTGTGGGTGTGTGTGTGTGTGTGTGTGTGTGTGTGGTGGAAGTATCAGCGAGAATGGCTGTGAGAAACTTGGTGCAGCGAGGCTGTTCTCCTATAATGCAAGCAATCCTTCATGTCTTATCTGAGGCTGCTAATGTCTGAGGCCAGCGGAGGCTGGAGTTAGCAATTCATGGCTTAGACCTTGGCTTTGTGAGAGCAAACATCAATAAACTTCCCAGGGTTCAGCTCCTGCTGCATCACCTGCATCATCCTGAATGTGTTCGGATTATGGGTAGATGTACGTGTGTGTGTGTGTGTGAGTGTAAGTAAGAATGCTATAGACAAGGATTAACTAAACAATTGTGCTGAGGGACAGTAGGGCAGTAAGGAGGGTCTGTGCTAGTGGCTCAAAGGAATCCCTTTCCCCTCACATGGCGGAATACGATATAGATCTTGATGTGATATGTTATCAAACTGACAATAAACCTGAGCATGTTTTGTGCAGTATACTGATATTTTTAGTTTGATAGATTTATGCAATACGTCTCTTGCCTAATTGGTGTTTCTATAAAATTCATTAGTTTCAGAAAAACGTTTCCCACTGAAAAGTTTCCCCTTTCATTTCTTCCTCGAAAACATACAAGATAATCATCAGTTGTGTGATTTTGCAAGAACGCACAAAGAAAGCCCTTATAATCACAAGATTTTCTCCACACAAGTAGATGTAATATAGTTTTGTTGTTACAAAAGACCTTTACTAATGACATTCCATGAAATAGACATAGACATCTCTTTCTCTCTGTCTGAAATTCTCTCATGCCCAAGTCTGTCTGTCTATCTCTTTCTTAAAGAGATGAATTTATTTTTATTTGTTTATTTCCACTCAACAAAAATAAAATGCCTCTGAGTTATTAAACCAAAACAAGAACATCAACTTTTTCTGTACCAAACATACCATACTATATTGATATAAATTCAACAATTATGATGCTGTCAATACACAGCCTGATACATATTGCTTAGTGGTCTCAGAACTAATATATATCATGTTCTGTTTACCACACATAGACCTTCTGCGGTTGTTTACAGACGAGCAGAGACAACAAAAAGTAAACCAGACATGGTTCAACTGATGTAGTTGTATCATAAAAAAAATATTAGCTTTCACGTTGGATTAGTTTTTCGTTCTCAGTGTTTGCTTCAGCCACTCAAAGAATATGTACAATAAGCATGACAGTAATAAAGATCCCATGTTGTGTAAGCATATTAATGCATCGATTAGACTCAGCATAAATGGAAACGGATTGAGACAAAGCTGGGGAAATGGATTCATTAATATAGCATTTGTTTTTCTAAATGAAAAAGGAGACAAAGCACTTAGAGACAAAGAATCGGGTGCATTAAACTGAGGTAAACATCATCTTCCTTTCTCATTAGGCTGTAATGTAGCCCTTAATGCATATTTTACATTTCTTTTAGATCACAAATTATGGTAAGCCAATAATGTCATGAAGTAAATATGGATAAATGAAGGACAGATTTAATAATAGAGAATGGAACTGCAGTGAGGGACTTTAGAGTCCTACCAAATAGCATAAATACTATTTTAAATGCAAATATTCAAGGATTGGCTGAACGACAATTGCAATACATTTCCTTGATTTGTTTCATACACACCAAGGTAGAATAATAGTGCCACTAATATTTTTGCTCTTTTTGCAAACTTTTTGTTTGCAAAAAGAGAAAAACTAAAAGTTTTTATCCAAAACTAATTTTCAAAAACAATCAAAGCAAACATCCAGAATCAAATTTCTTTCATGACATTATTTAACAATATTATTTTACAGAAGAGCACTATGTGTGTGGGGGGGGGGGGGGGGTATATGGCTTTTGCTGAGTGGCAAAAGAGAGGAAATGTCACAAGAGATGCTTTTTGTCTTTGAAATGCTCTCATGCTAACTGATCCACACATTTTGTCAAAATGCTGCGAAAGTATCATGTTTCTCTGATAGCAGGGAAAAAGTGATGCGTCTCTTTCTGCTCTTATAATAAGGTGACATTTTATTCTGCACAGCCTCCAAATAGGAGTCTAGTTTTTTTACTCTCTTGCCGCTTCACTGCAATTGCTGTTCTCTTGACTTTTCTTTTATTTCTTTCTCTCAGTCCATTTAATGCCTTCCCATTTTTGACTGGATCGACCCAGTAATGACAGTCATGTAAACTAGAAAACCTTGTACAGATTATTATTGCCAAGCAGCTTTTTAAGAATTGACAAACCTTTAAAATGTCTTTTAGATCGATCTTGCTGAACAAGATATCTCTTTTTTCTGCAAAGTTGATTTACTTCTCGTATTCTCATCTGTATCAAGAGGTTGGTAAGATGCTGGACATTTTCCTCAAGACAGCGTACTACCACTTCGTCTTCTACTACTGTAGCAATACACACATTATTCATCCTCGTGCCTCTTCATCCGTTTCTTTCTGTTTTTCATCTCGCAGCCATCCATGTATGCAGAAGACAAAAAAGGGAGTTGTTAAAACAGAGTAGCACCCAGCCCTCTGCCCCATTAATTAGCTGAGTAAATGCTGGAGAGAATACAGTAAGGCAAGTGAAGCATAGAGGTAAGCGAGGGATAATGAAAGCGAGTTAGAGAAACATTATGGCGACAGAATAAAAAAAAGTCTTAGGGCTTGTAGAGAAGCAGATACCTTCTGATTTGGTTTTTACACCCAAGAGAGCAAGGGAGGGACAAAATGAGTAGGAGCTAAGAAAATTGAGGGTTATGTGGGTTGAAAAAACAGGATCTCTTTTCTGTCCCTCCTGATAGCATATGTGTATCTTATTAAAAGAATAATGAGAAGAAAGACACCAAGAACACATGGTGAAAGCAGACTGATTTATGCCTCGGCTTTAGATCAATGCACAGCCTACACTTCCAGCCTACGCAAGCAACCAATGCCGTTGTGAAGATTTATCCTTCACGCTGCTACGTGCAACGATATTCCCAAGGAAGTGTTAGACACTACAATAATGTCGAGTTAAGGTGTTGGCTCCATGCTGTTAGGATGTAGAGTCATTAATTAAATTCAAGGCTAGCTTCTAAAAGGTTAACTAGATAGAGATTTCTAAGTTGCTTAAGCCTTTTTCATAAGTTCTTAATCACGAGGCTCGTGGTGAAATTCTTGTGAGACATCATTGTCTTGTTGTTTTTGCCTACCAGCTGCACCAAAATATTTGTTTTCTCCTTCACTATGTTTTGCAGGGTGACCTTCAGAGCATCCTGTTTTCACTGGTGTACCAAGACAGTTGCTACTGGTTTAACCCCTTAAGCTATTGGCTATTTTTTGAAACTCTCAGCTGACAAACTAACCTCAAATTCGGGAAATTCTGAACCAGCTCCACAGCTGTGAGGCCAAACAGAAAAACACGGGGTTCTACAAATAAAGATACACTTGGGAGCATCCTTAAAACAATAAGTGTCAGTACCCTGTATGATCAGACCAGGATGAAGTTGTAAAGCTTTTTATATTGGCAGTAAATTAAAGGGTGGATAACGATGTCACAGTGAGTTTGAAATATTGGTGATTCTAAGCCTTACAAAAATCATATTCACCATGCTTTGGTATTAGAGGAGAAATAATATACCATAATTATTTCAGTCATACTCGCCAGAAGTTGCTTTTTTCTCCTTTTTGGCTGAACGTGCTAAGGTTAGAAGCCCTTGTAATCAACTTTTGAAATGTAGCCCTTTCTTCCAGATGTGGCATGCTGGCGATAGTTTTGTGCAAGTTGGAATATTCATTTTAAAGTTTATAGTAGATAGATTTAAACAGGGCATAAAGGCCCTTTAGGCATTTAAATGTTGAAATTGCATAATTGTTATATGTTCTGATTTAAATGTACTTTCATAAATCCGCTCACTCTGAAGGCACTGGATTTTATTTAGAGGTATCTAATATAGCTTTCATCTTTTAACAAATTTAAATCAATTAAAGAGATGATCAGTTGGAGAGAAAGCGAGAAGACCTTTGTTTCTGTGCCGCTCCACTTTGTTTTCCACTCTTCAGCTACACTGAAGTGAGCGGATCTCACTTGACCTTCATTAGTTTGGATCAGGCTGGTCCATACTTAGCACTTGCTCATCATCATAGTAGGCAGCAGCATCCACAACTGGGATGTGTAAAATGTCAACTCTATGCAAAATAATGATGTTTTCTTGCAAACATGCCAGGTAACGCATTCTGAATTCTGTTTTGCAAATAGACAAAATCTGAAAAAAATAGAAGTCATTTGAATCCTCTGATACTAAAGACAGTAATTGCTAAGGTTAGTCACAGTACATGCTTATGTTAAGGTACAAATGTTGTGTTTGACATGCTATATGTGCATGTTTCTTTCGTTTTAATGCTACATATCCCGCATTCTCCCTCGTTCACCTCAGCTCCTTTGAGCAACTTGCACCCTCTCAGCTCTACCTGCCATTATGTGCAGCCGAGGTGTCTCTAATGGCCCGTGGCGCTCCCTTCCTCCACCTTTCCCCTTTCATTTTCTCATAACAAGCCCCCTGCCCTCTCTCACTGGAGCTCAGACAAGATTATCCCTACGTTATTTCCACCTTCCACTCCATCCCACACTTCCTGGCTCAAGCATGACCCCACAGCAGCAGGAAATGGGCATTTGCAGCACTCGTTTCTCTCTTCCTCACTCTTCCTCAGAGCGCACACACTTGGAGCAGGTCACAGATCATTTCGAGCACCTTGAGTGTGGCGAGGCAATTACTCTCCCTTCTGGTCACCTCCAGCTCCCCACCGCTGCCACCGCTTCCTGCACAACTACGAAAGGGCTCCTCCTCTATTATCTCCCATTCCTCACACGGTGGGAGACGCCAGTAGTGGTATCAGCCCAAATCTCTACTACTGCTGGTGTTGCAACAGCTAGCCTGTCCGGCTAAAGATCATCCTTCTGCCTTTGGTTTGCAGCACCACTATCCACACATGCCACAGTGTTGGTTATCTGTTTCAGCAGAGCGGACAGGAAGATAGAGGGTGGAACCAGGAGACATACTGCTGTAGCTTATGTTCATCTCAAACTGGCTCATTGAATGAGCAGAGTCATCCGTCATCCATCTCCACGCTCCGGTTGTTTCCCCTTCATCACAATCCTTCTTTGAGCCGCTCCTCATCATAAGTCCGTTGCAAGCAGAAAGCGACATTTGTGTGTTTTTGTTTGCATGAGTCTGATTTACAGCAGGTATGTTTTCAAGCAGGAACTGGTAATAAATCCAGTGACATCATAGCAAGAGGGGAAATCGAAATGCTGCTGCACTTACTCATATCTACTGCGCTCCACTCTTCTTTACGGCGGTTATTATCACCGTCACTGCACAAAGGCTTACACACACACACCTAAAGACTACTCTGGAGATCTAATTGAAGGTGTGATCGTTGAGGTCTGCTGTAAATCCTGCTGCACTGGTCACTACAAAACGGGCTTTGACTGATTTGGTTGTTGTTTTTTTATTGACAAGGACAGGAAATCACTCATACACACACATCTTGTGCTTTTTTTGTCTGAACAGAAGTGATCTCAATCACAAAGCATTAAGCTTGCAGGGCTCCATTCATTCATTCATCCATCTATTTTCTATCACCTCTTTATCTTTACTCTATGGGGCTCCATGGGGTCTTGTTCCCATCTCCAACGGTCAGAGGTCAAAAAAGCCAGAGAAACCAGGTGACATCGGATTAAACCTTTGATTTATTAGAGGTAAGCTAGAGGGAACAATTTAATCTTTTTTACCCCTTATTATGCTTTTTTATGCAGCTGAAATACACAGTTTTACATTTATCAGATGCATTGTAAAGTTACCATAGCGTACAGACTCTGAACATATTAGAACAACTGTGCCATGACTATTTGATGAAGTCATATAATTTTTAGCACTTGCTAAGAGCCTGATAAGAAAATTTACCCACTAAGACAAGCTATTAAGCATCTTTCAGTTAGAAATTAAGACCGCTTTGCCACTTGGTGCCGAATGTTCCTTGATAATTCATTCAGTGAGACCGATCAAACAAATTTTGCAGAAACAAAGTCATGCAACAGGAGCGGCTGTTTTATCATGCCCATATTAGTGGAGAAAAAAGGAAAATAAAATCTTTGCAAGACTTTGATGATCATCTTTAACCAATTTGAGAGGTCTCTGCTATGACACGCAAGCTGTTTCCATCTCACTGTCAAGAAAGATTTACACACACTGGGAGGATGCTGCCAAAACAAGTGAAATAGATGTATTTCCATCTTGCGGGTTGTGGTGTTAATCAGTTACTGGAAGCAGAGTGGATAAGTTGTTATTTTATAAATGCTTGAGGAAGAGAGCACATGTTAATCTAAACAGTCCTAAGATGAAATGTGTGACATAAAATGCAGGCTTGAGAGGTTTATATTTTACTTTGTTGTTCACACATTCTTTGCTTCTCTTGTTTATTGATTATTTCAATAATTAATGGCAGTAAACAGCAGGATATTGATGCACTGTGAAATTAAATGAATATCACAAGATGCTTTTATGTATGCCATGAACTCCTGACTTGAGAGGTCCTGGGGTAGCAGCCCTCCTTCACATATTACAAAAAGCTCTGCAGAAGGTCTGTTCCCACAGAGACCAAGCTTTGTAGCACCATGGTTACCGCAAAACCCTTTAAACCACCTCAGGCCCCCCTTTTCAGCGTCCCTTGATCCCTTATTCCCCCTCCATTACAAATCTTTAGCAAAGGAGAAATGTTTCGACCCCTTTCTCAGTTGATCATGGTCTACTAACGAGCAGTAAAACCACTAAAACCATGTCTCTAGAAAGTGCAATCTCCTCAGTCTAAACTATTGTTTTGCTTTGTTTTGTTTTTGTCACATTTCTGCTCATGTTTGGCTCACAGTGGCATGTATGCAGCAAATTCAGGTTCACTGATCAAAGAGCCATATTTATTCCCATTTGGGGTTTTTTGTGTGCATCGAGTCGCTTCGAGAGGCTTTGCGAGATTTATCTCCTTTTTCTGTCATACATAAATGAGCCGCACAGAGCATTTCAACACGGCAAGCGCAGAGATTTATATGGCTGCCGGACAGATTAATCTGCGGAAAAATACAGAGAGGAAAAGCAAGAAAAGAGGATTCTTGGAAGGCCTTTTCTCCCCAGGCTGGTAGCGGACCAAACAGCTCTCTGCTCTACAGGAAGAGTACATTTAATGTCAGGTGACTACCTCTCCTTTTTTCTTTTGCTATTTTCTTTCTATAAATGTCTACAGAAATAACACCCAAATACCCATGGCTCATCATTTTAATGTTTAAAACCAAAGTTGTACCTAAATCTTTATGTTTTTGGTAACATTTCAGAAGAGCTGCATTCATTTTAATTGATTTTTACTACATCCCAGTGCTCTTTTTGGAATCTGCATGACCAAAGCGGCCTTGAGATTAAGATCATGAACTGATGGTTGATATTCTCCTGGAGGTTTTTGTCTTTAAATAGCAGAATTCACGGCCAGTTATCCAGGTCTTGAAGCAGCACCAGACTATTACACTACCATCACCTCGTGTTTTCTGAAACTCTGCTTTAGTTTGTTGCTTAATGTAACAGAATGCACATTTTACGTTACGACTTGTTTGTAATGCCTCTCACTGTGATTCACTGGAGTACAAAACCTTTGAAATGGCTTTTTAATCCATTACAGAATGATAATTAAAATTTAATTTCTTTCTCCTCCTTAATTTATTTTCTTAACCTTCTTCATGTAGCCAGACAAGTTCTGTGTAGGACTGCAACTAACAGTTATTTTAATAATTGATTATTCTATCGATTATTCTGACAATTCATCAGCTAATTGAATTTAAAAAAATGGCCCATTCGGCAGATTTTTTATTTAGCCACTAAAGTAACTTTTGCACAATATTAGAAATACATGAAAATATGCAAATAAATAAATTATTTTTTCATTAATAAAATACAATCTTAACTGCCTGAAATGCAATGAACATTTGAAGCAAAGCATTCATCTGAAGTTAAAAAACTGTCTACTAATCTGTTTTGTTTTTGTTTTTTGTTTTTTTTTAAAGTGGATATTAAAAGATGCTTATATTAGACTTTTCTTTTTACAGAATTTGAACCAGGTGAAGCTAAAAAGGACACTTGTGGAGTTCTGGGTTACATATAGAGAATGTTTAAAATGAAAATGTTTACATTTGTTCTTTCAGTAAATGGCCATTTTTTAATCTGTATACTCCAGTTAATGATTAATCGATTCTTAAATTAGTTGACAATTAATTAATCAAATGAATTTGATAATCAAATTAATCGTTTCAGCCTTAGTTCTGTGTAAGGGATTTCTATATTCTGTAGTAATTAAGCCTTGAAGTGAGTTGAAGAACCTAGCAAAGAATTTGGTTAATCAGAGTTAATTCATGATTAAGATAGATAGATAGATAGCATTTATTGTCATTGAACAGAATTCAACGAAATTTCCATTGCAGCTCCCGTGCAAAAGGTCAAATATATACAGTAAAAATAAGCAAACACACAATAATAATAATAACAATATATACAACTAAATTAACTAAAGGCACTCAACCACACCAAAGAAGTAGCAGTAGGTCCAATTATGGCAAAGTACAGATGATGTGACAGTGCAAAGTGCAGAACAATATGGCTGTGTGGGGGTGGGGGATATGTATGTGTGACTGCGAGGTTATGATATGTGTGGGAGGGGGGGGCGGCAGGGAGTAATGGCTCTGACGGCTGTGGGGAAGAAACTGTTTCTCAGTCTATTTGTTGTAGTCCGTATATTCCTGTACCGCTTGCCTGATGGCAGCGGCACATAAGATATAGAAAACACTTTTATCCAAAGTGACTCACAAATAAACATGTAACAATGTAATCAATATCAAAGCTAATAATGTCATGTAATAGTTAACATTTAAAGCAAAAACAAATCAAATCTATCAAATACTTTTTACATTCCTGTAAGAATGTAAAAAAATAATAATAATTAAAATGCAACCACACACATCACCCAAACGACCCAATGATTTTGAGGATGTAAGCACTTGTTCTCATGTACGCACATCTAAGTGTGTGTTTGAATGTATAAAGGCGCATCCTGCTGCTTTGGCAGGGGATCACAGATTCTTAATTCAGTTGTTATCCATGTTTGAAAATGGAATTGGCTGCAGTGTTTGTAGAGCTATGGTTGGTGTGTGTGTGTGTGCGGATGTTTGGCAGCAGACTGAAAGGTTGCTGTGGGTCTACGCTGGCGTAGTTGGAGTGGGAATTCGATTGGTGGGGACAGGAGGCCAAAGGCCGCCCAGGCTGGCGACTGCCACTTGGTAAAATGCCCCATCTAAACACACGCCAGATCTGAGGAGATTCCTCTTTCCTTTCTGCCTATCTCTTATCTTTAACACTTAATCTTGTCTTTCTCATAAAAAAATGAAGACAAACCCTCACTAAGAGCGGCTGCTTTCTTCTGAACCTTTTTCCTGTAATTATATTCCTTGTTCTAATTACAATCAGGCAATATCACAGCCAGTGTTGTTGCTCTCATCAATGAGAGAGCTCCTACTTAAATGCCGTAATGTAAAATGTACTACCACATAGAGGCGGTTAGAAGCTATTTGATTCCCCTCTTAATTAGATGTTTACTTTTTACCTTAGAGTACCCTTGTAAACTGGCAGTCTGTTATTTGAGCTCGTTATCCAGTGATGGGGTTGGGGGGCGGGCATCATCTCATCGCCAGAGAGAAAACAGTCAAATCTATGTGCATCAGCAAGCTTTGAAGAGAGAGGAAAAAGCAAAAGACAGAAGGATGGAAGCAAAGTGGAAACAAAGAGAGATAGCTAGAAAAGAGGAGAAAATAGAGGGAGAAAGATGATTAATCCAATCAAGCCTCTTAGTGTTTCATCAATAGGCATTGTTTTAAGATGGCCGCTTCTCTGAGGCTCGGGCTGTGGGCTGCAGCTAGGCTAACACCCGAGCTAATCCCACAATAATACAGAGACGAGGACGACACTGAGGATAGGGACTGTACCGGCAGATTAGCACCAGCAAAGGATTCACACAAACAGGGGATGGAGCGGAGAGGCAGTCACAGATTGAGTTAGGTGCCTATTGGATTGTACGGCTTATAGTTTTATCCCGTGTGAATGTGTGCTGCCGGTTTCTGTTGTCGAGTGTGGCGGAGCTGAACTGAGCTGCTGGCGATTCGCACAGTGCGGAGAGGTCATGTGTGAATACATCTGTGGTCTTTCACATGTGTGTGTGTGTGTGTTTTGGTTTGAAACTTCATGTTTCTTTATTGTTCAAATATGGGGGTCTGATAAGGGATCCTGAAGCAAAAGGTAGTTCATGAGTTGGGTGCTCATGAACTTGGTTTGAGGCATTCGGATGTACAACGCATCGTTAAGATGTGCTGCCATTTAAAAGATGTGTATATTAAAGGCAAAATATTCACTTTCTCTTTTTTCTTTTTTTCCTCGTCACTCGACATTTCCTTTTTCATTCTCTTTCCTGTTATCTACTTCCTTCTGTCCCCCTGTCGATTTCCCTCCCTGCTCCCCCTCCGCCCTGCAGCATTTTCTGAGATGACAGAAGGGTGTTTTTCCTTTGTTGTGGAGCTGCTTGCACATCCTCTCCTCTGTTGACAGGTAAAAGACATGAAAGATACTAAAAGACTGAGCACGATGGAATCCTCTGGGGAAGAAGAGAAGAGGCAGGGAAAAAGGGAGGACTGATAGCAAATGAGAGAGCAGGAGGGGAGGAGTGCGTGTGCACCAGGGGGGTAGGATGCAAAAATGACTGCCAAAGCTTGGCTAAAGGTAAAGCATTTAGTGAGAGAAAAGGAAGGATTGAGTCAAAGGAGGAGAGCAGGGAAAGGGGAGGAGGGTTTGACTGTCTCTGACCTCGGGTAAGTCTCTTCGACTGTGTGCTGATGCATGAAACCTGAGCACACGCAGTATTAGCACGCCTCACTTACCGAGCACAGCAGAGGTCTGACACAGGGCAAGGCAGCTTTACACACACACACACGCCCAAAAAACACGCACTATTAAAAACACACAGCTTTCTCAACATACAAACATTCATTCATTTGTTCTCTTGTTCAGTACTTACAGTCCTCTCACACACACACACAAAGCTGCACCCTTGCAGAAGAATAGCGTGTTAAAGCGGCACGCACAGCGAAGCGTGGTGAAGGTCAGTTCAAGCCCTGCAACGAGCCCCGAGGTGCCGGTGCCACGTTGCCCCCTCAGCTGCCCTCTGCTGCCTTCATACATGTGCAGTGTGTGTGCTGGCTTGGCGTCCGGCCAGGGCCCCCGTGTTTGTTCCCTAATACAGTTGTGTGATTCACATCCCGCCTCGGGCAGGTCCAACTGTAATCCAGCTCTCTCTCTCCAGCTTCCTTTCTTTCTGTCTTTCTCTTGTGCTCCTCCACGTGTGTAAGTTAATGGGTTAACCATCTCTGTCCAATAAACAGGGATAATTGAGACAAACAAGCCAATGAGGAAATGTCACAGGAGAGCACAAGTCAGGCGAAAAAACACACTGCCAACAGCTCTTTGTTTGTGTGTGTGCATAGAGGCAGCCTTGTGTGGATGCATGAACGTGATTAAATATTAAATGCAGTGTATTGAGCAATGCACGTAAAAAAAACTAAAACAACAACAACAAAAGAAAAAGTGTGCCGTGTCATTAGCTTTATTCTGGCATGTTGCTGGATTTTCCCGCTGGGTTTGCTCCCCAGGCTTCCTGAGCTGCGCTCGCACACCTTACACCTGCCCCTGGGCGATTACACAAACACACAGCCACACATGGCAGAAGAACACCCACCACATATGTGTACACACATTTGTTAATCAAATGAGTTACGCTTTTAAAGATCCCCCTCCTTAAATCTTCTGCGGTTCATTATGCCGTGTCTGGTTCTCTGCTCTTGCTGTCTAATAACAACGGAGCTCGCTGAGATCTGACGTGTTTGATGCGGAGACAGATGAAGAGTTGGAGGATGCAGCTAAGAGAGCTGAGTGACAACAAAAAGCCTAATCAGGGCAGAGCTGTGTGGTGCAGTGTGTTCCCTCAGCTGTGAGCGGGGACGCTTCTGTTGTCTGTGCTAGAAAGCAGGTGTGCCACAAGGCATGGTGGGAGTGGATATGATAAGACTCCACATCAGCTTGTCAGCTTTGGCCAGCTCTTCCTGCACCTGGTTCCCTATTCTTCTTCTTTCCCTGCTGTCTGATAGTGTTGGAGGATGCAATCCACTTTAAAACAGGAGGGACGGGAGCTTGGTGAGGGATGGCAGCTTGATTTAGAAAATCAAAATGTAATTTTTAAAATTGGAAATTAGAAGACGTCCCTTTGGTTTTTGAATGGAATGCTACTCGAACTCAACTTCACCCTGAGTCCGTGTTCACTTTCCAGTCCTGGTGGCAAACAGTCACCAACCTTTAGCAGAAAAATGAAACAGCATATAAGTGTACTGCATTTTATATGCGTTCAGTTAGCAGTAATCCATGGTAATTATTACTATGAATTACTGCATTAATGCAGCACAGCATGGAAGTGATCAACCTGTCACTCTGCTGAACTGCATTGTTAGGTCTGGTCTTCCTGGTGTTCGTCTCGACAATATTCCATAAATTTCCTACAGGATTTAAGACAGGCAGGTTTGCTGATCAATGAAGTACAGTAACATCATAATAGATAAAACTGTTACTGGCACTGAGGGCAAATCCTGCTAGAAGAATAAAATCAGTATCTCCATAAAACTTCTCAGTCGAGGGAAACAGTAAATACTTTTGTAGTTTCTGGTAGATTCTGTAGTAATTTTTGGACTTAATAAAGCACACTGGACCAACACCAGCAGATGATATGGCTGCCTCATTCTTCACTATTTGTGAAAGCTTCAAGTGTCTTGAATTGTGTGCCTCTCCACTCTTCCTCCAGACTTTGAAACCTTCGTTTATCAATAAACGCACAACTTAATTTATTTTAAAATAGGATTTTGGACAGCTGAGCAAGAGTTCAGTCACTGTTTCCCCCTAAACCAGTTTCTGACATGATCTCTAGTTCACAAGTATTTAAACAAAAGGAAAGTCACAGTCAGAGCCGGTGTCTTGGCATTGTGTCTCTTAAGACACAGACTCAAGCTGCAGCTCATAACTCTTTCGTCAAACTCTTAAATGGACTTTGCTTTAAATTCCTCTCAAGGTTGTGGTTTTCCTTTCTGCTTACCCACTGTATTCCACAACACTTTCTTCTTCTACTCAACCTTCCATTAATATGCTTGGATTCAGGATTCTGAAGCGTAAACCTCTTTTGCAATAACCTTCTATTAGGTTTCATTCTATCTGCTGAGCAACTGCCAAGTCAGCAAACCTCCCCTATGATTCTGTAATACTTGTTATGGCCTCACATCACATCATTATTAGAAATATTTTTTAATTTCCATTAGCTGTAAATCAAAGTTAACAGCAATAAACATTTCTACTATATTTTTAATTAAAAAAAAATCTTTGGAAATTGTGCATTGGAGGGATTTGGACCAGCTATTTAGAAGTAAAAAAACTCACAACCTGAATTTGCACTCTCTTCAGAATTACATACTGTTCAGGAACATTGAGTGCTTTTACGTTACTTTTTTGTGTGTCGTTTCAGTTGATGCTCCCAAAAACACGTCTGAGTTTCTACTTGCATTGCGTGACCACTTTCTCTCTCTCAAACAAGTTCTCTTCTACTTTTTCATCATACCACTCAAATAATTGGTGTGCAGTTTTTTAAAGGCAGAAAAGGCCTTTTTGACATCTTTCAAATTTCAAGTCAGACCTGTTGAACTCTTAGCAAGTTAAAAAAGAAGCACCAAGCATTTTTCTTTTGCAGTTTTTGTTGTCACACACTACGTGTCTGCACCGGGTGCTGTTGGCCAGCGTCAGAGATGTGTGTGTGTGCAAAGTGTTGAGGAGTATCTGTGACAGCAGCGTGATATGCTCAGAGATGACTCAGTGTCCTGCAGCAGCAGACACAGAGACGGGGGACTGAGCGAGAACCAAATTAAGTTTTCCGGCATGTGAAGTGGACTTAGAGAGCAGGTGGTTTGCATTCATGAAGTGATCGAGCAAACATTTAGCCTTGCAGTTCATTTGGTCTTTAGAACGACAGAGGATTCGGACATCATGTTTTAGGGCAACCTGGTAATAAACAGTAATTACTCCTTGACCACCTGACAAAGCACTCAGCTGCTTTTGTTACAAGTATTTTATTTTCACTACGTTAAGTGCAAGACTACAAGCACAAGTGAAATAATATCAAGATAACCATAAATAAATAGAAGTTTGCCAATTTCCTACTGTTTGAAGATCAGATTGTTGTCAGCTTTTCAGAATATTGTTCCTTTTTGTTTGCTGTTGTAATTATTAATTGATAGTAACGGCAACAACAGAGACATGAATGAAATTAAGGTAAATAAATGCTACACAGTATAGAACGTGTTAATGGAAACAGTTTTGATAAACCAAAGATGCAAAAGATTGAGAGAAAAAGTGCTAGAATATTTTTATAAAAATTTTTTGATAGCAAATAAGAAATTTAGGTAAAATGAATAAAGGTATATAATATTTTGGAATTAAATAATATATACACATTTAAGGTAATTGACACATTTTGAATAAATCATAAAAACTTTTGAGTTAATAATGAAAACAATTAAAGATTTATATTTTGTGACCATTTTGGCAAAATCAATATTTAGAAAATATATGGATTTTTTATAAATACAGAAAACAAATGTAGATTTTTAAAAAAGGGTTGCATAACCGCAGGTGTTTTTAAAATATATTTTTAGTATGTGAATATGGCACTGAGTCCTGTGCTTTTATTGCATAAAATCAGCATCTCTCCTGATTCAGGCTGTTCAACACATAGCATCTGGGTTTTAGATTTTCTTTTTATTTATTCTTTGCTGTGTATGCCATAGAATCAGTCCGTTCTAAATATAAATTTACAAAATCATTATAGGCTGTAGAAAAACCCTTGGATAATAAACAATACAAGTCCTCCAGCTATACAAGAATACATACAGACGATAACAACTTCATGTCTTTCTTTTGTTTTCTTCCATGTTACCTTTGCACCATCTTTTGGCTGCCACACTCTTGCCTGTCTCTCCACGTCTCTTCACAGGTAAGTGCCTGAACTCTTGCACACACATGCACATTGCTCAGCTGCTTTATCTGTAATCTGAAGGCTCTGTGTGATGCTGTTGGAGTTCTTAGCGAGGCCACACTCCTGGATAATGTTGCTTAGAAACAGAAGTGAGTGAAAGTGCGCAGCCGACCTCGGTAGCTGTCCTATTGACATGGAGGTGAGGGGCTGTGATTAAACTGTAAACACTCTGACTATACAAAGAATTGTGTTCCTTTTTTTCTCTCTCTTCCTTGGTTGTAAAGTGGGATGTTGCACTTCTCAAAATATAGCTTATATTAGAGCCTTTTTCTCCCCTGTTTACCCCTGAAGAAGCTGCGTGTGTATAATGTGTTTGAGAGTGCTTGAGAGTGTGGTGCTCAGCTGGCCAAGCGCGAGTTGTGTAATTGCAGGGTTATTGCTGCTGAGCCTGATGGGTAATGACACATTTGCAAATTAATTCTCAGTGCAAGGCTGTGATTAGCATACGGAGAGAAGCATTTCGCACACAAAGAGCGATGCACATGCTCACACATTGCGCGGGCCTCTAATCACCAGTGAGAGGTCAGGTTAAATGGGTGTGTGTAGCGGTGGAGTGGGTGCGGGTCTAAGCAAATAGGGGTGAGTGAGGGGTTACCAGATTTTATTTCTTATCACATTTGATAAATGCATTCGCACGGAACTCCAGCTCGTTTTTTGAAAGGAAAATCTCTCATATTCTGTGTGAAGGGCCGTCTATTTGGTCTTTTTGCAGAGGCCGCATGAGGTGGACCGTCTCTGAGTGCTATATGTAAATCTAAGCTGGCTAGTGATAAAACATTAGGATTTGTTCTCTTTCCTAAATATCACGTTGTGAATATATTCTTGTGTTTATGTTGCTATTGTGTCAGGGTGCAGCATGAACAGGAAGATATTAGTGATGCTTTTGTCTTTGCCTTCTCTGCTGTTGAGAAAAAAACACGGTTTCAAATCCCTTCACATGAATACACAGCTAAACATACACACACTGCTTGAGGACTGATCATATAGGGAAGACAACTGAAGTTGGAATAGTGGGTTGTTTGTGTGTGTTATTTGTTAGCTGACTGTGCTGTCCCACCGTTTTCCTCCCTCTTTAACATCCTCATTTCTCTTGTTTCGTTCTCCTCTTCTTTCCTTTACTCTTTCATCAGTGTTTTCAGTTTCACACACAACCTCGGTCTGAAAGGAGCTTTTTAGAGAGTAGGTATGAGCTATGTGTTTTTAGGCCTGAGCATGTGCTTTATGCTTTTCCACAAACCACATCAAATGTGACTCATTACATTACCTTAAATAACAAAGGACAATGGCGGTCTTGTGTTTTCAGTGTCTTAATAGACACAATCTCTTGAGAAATGCTTCAATGTGTTTTTTTTTTTTCATAGTTTGGATGATTATAATTTACAATCCAAAATTTAGTTTCCATTTATTAGAATAAGAACAAATGCAATGACCATGTAATGACCTACACCATCAATGACAAACCTGTTGACTTGACAGTTCAAGTAGAGAAGACAATCATTCACACCTTTCACAGCAAAAAGTTTCTACAAAATCAGCTGCCTGTTCAGAGTTCTGCATCCCAGCATACTAATGGGGTAAGTTAAGTGTAGATTTTGCCTTTCTTTTAGAAATTAAAGTGAGGTTTCCGCAGTCATGGCTGATTTAGGGAGCCTTATCATCTGCTGTTCCTGGTCCACTGTGGTAGCCGTCTATCAGGAAATCTTAGAGCACCTCATGCTTTCATCTGCTAATAAGGTTTACATAGATGCTGATTTAACTTTGGCACCTACCAAACAGTACCAGGACCTGGTGTATCTAACATGGGATCACTGTGCTTGATTGGGCAGCAAACTTTCTTCATCTGATCCCCATAGAAACTTAATGGAAGATTGTCAAGAGAAGGATGAGAAACACCAGTCCCAAGAGTGCAGACAACTACAAAGTCACCATTAAAATCAACTTAGGCTTCCCTAACACCTCCACCGAGCAACAGCACTAACTGTAATTCCAGAAAAAGCAGCATTGACAAAATAATGAGTTTTCATACTAAAGAGTCCAAACGCATTTTCATGCCTGTAGAGTGCAGTGACTTTAAATATTGAGATGGAAAATAAGTGAAGAAAAATCATTACAGATTGTTTTTGTACAAAAATACTGAGCATGACTTATAGTATAGCAGAATCACACTCTTGCACATGATAAGCACTGCTAAATTTGTGCATAGTTTTCATTTTTTGTTTTTAAGATTCTCACTGACATACTAAAGGACATCTACGCAAACTTTCTAGACTCATGCATTGACAATAACAATAGGCTCGGGGCTTTCAATTTAATTAGAAAACTGAAAACAAATTCAAATATATTTGCATCAGCAAATCTGTTCCTTTTGTCTGAGTTGCTCCTCTCAATGTAATGAAATATACGCCGGAAAATGTTTCTGAGCTCGTCCACCGGGTTCTCTTGGTTGCTTGAATCTTTTCAAAACTTGCTCCTGGCTTCCTGTTCTCATCCTGTCCACCTTGCAGGAGCAAGATGCCGTGCTTTCAGTTGTCTTTCTGTCCGTCTCTGTCTGTCATCGTGTTGTCAAACCTGCTGTGCCTTGAGGCGGGGACTGCACGTCACCTCCCAGCCTGTCCAACAAGGTGCGAGACGCTTCGACACCTGCCTCACACACTCACCTGAACAAAGCGGCACGGAGGCACGCTCATACCTTTGAGCGATGATAATGTGGGCCGTTAGCACACATTCAGCCTCACTGGGGAGGTAGAAGAGAATGCGTTGAACTGTTTCGCTTCATCTGTCTCCGTGTTGTGACGTCCACACCTACTCACTGTTGCCACATTAAATATTTGCTGATTTCTTTGTATTACTAAAAAGGTCTTTGTTCCTAGAATAACTACCCCTCACTCCCCTTCCCTGCCTCTATCTATATCTCGATCTGTGGACACCCCCCGTCCTCCTCCTCCTATTCCACACTTGATTTCTGCTCGTTTCTGTCTCCTTCTCAAGTCATCGGTCCCTATTAGCGATTATTTGCCCCATTTGGTTGTGAGCATGCCTTTCACACTCCCACTCACTCTCGCTGTGCTTGTTGTGCTCGTGGAATGTGTGTTTTAGGTTTTTTTTTCCTGTCCTCTGAGTCTTCCTGAAGGCATTGGACCCCCTCGATGTGCCCCACCACCCCCTCCTCTTCCGCACTGAACTGCTGCCAATCTCCCATGTCTTTCTCCCCCATAGAGTTTTCACAGAATGGGTTGGAGAGGAAGACGAATTGTCCCCATCCCGTTCTTTTCCCTCTGTACCACTCCTGTTATTTTGTGAGCCGGGGTGTGTTTGCGTGTGTGTGGTTTATCATGGACGCTTCCCAGCAGATAGTTAACTCCTCACCCTCTAACTGCCTCCATCTCAGTAAGGTTTGTGTGCAGAGCAGGCAGTGGAGTAACACAGGATGTTTGTGTGTTTATTCAAGATGGTGTGTGTGTGTGCTCCAGCATTTCTCACCTTGGGAGACCCATTCTTCCAACAAATATTACGCTGTGAGGACCCTCTGCTCTTATGGGGCCCAAAGGCTGGACCCCATAAAAAGATGTGATGTTTTAGGGTTAGGGGATCAGGTGTACATTGAGCTTAGCGAAATGGTCAGGGTTAGGCTGTAGAAATGAATGGAAGTCAATGAAAAGTCCTTGTTAAGATAGAACGACGTCCTATGTGTGTGCATGTTTGTGTGTGTGTGAAGGGAGAGAGAGAGTGGATGGGGGATAGTCGGCTGTCGGAGCAGCATGGTGAGCAGTCTGTGCACCAGCCTGCACTAGCCAAGTTTCCTAGACGGACACACAAACGCACCCACACACTCGCAGACCGAGACGAGGACTCTCATTTTCAGAGAGGAGAACGGAGGCGGGGGATCTTTTGTATTTTCCTCCTCCAAACACGTAGCTGTTCTATTGTGAGCTGCCCTTGAAGACCCACAGCCCTCTCTCTCTCTTTCTCTTTCTGTCTTTCTCTCTGTGTGTTTGCTGTCGGTCAATCCTTTCCTACTGTCTGATACAGTGTGAACAGATGCTCTCTTGATAGTCGTTGGCCTCTCGCTGTCACTGGGGCTGTGCAATCAGCTGTCACCCTGACTTCAAATTGAACTGTGACCACTCTCCTCCTCGGGTGAAGCATCAGCCCTGGCTGGTGGTTCCTTCTCTTCCCTGCTGCTGCCCCCTCTATCTCTTTTTCACTTTACCTCCACCACTCCTCTCACACAAACATACACCCGCACACCCCGACACACACCCTTTCTCGCTTTCTGCTTGTGTTGATGCCTGGAGGGAGTTCATTCTGCCCTCCTTCCATCCTCCTCTCCTCCACCTCCTTCCCTCTGTTTCGGCAGAGAAAGAGAGAGAGGGAAAAAGAGGGAGGTTGAGAAAATCACAGAGCAAGAAAGGGAAAGAGAGATAGTTACAGCGGTAGCGGAGGAAGCATCGTCCCTTTGATCATCTTTCTTGGACAGAAGGATAAAAGACAGTCCCTGGAATCAGTGGCTTGCTCCTATCTGCTGGATTTACCCAGCCTGGGTTTGTTCCCCCTTCTATCTCTGTTCTCCTCCTGGCTCTGGACCTGCCTGCTTTTACATCTCTTCCCCGGCTGTCCCGACTCTCTGGGTGTGTGCCCGTGTGGGTTTATGAAAGAAAAGGCGACAGAGAGCGAGCTTCCTGCTGCCGCTTAGAAACGGACAGCAAGTGCGTGACCCTTTCCCGGGGGGATCTGGGGCGAGAGCGAGCGGGTCGAGAGTGGGGGCGTGAACGGGGGCTAACCCTTGCACCGCTCTGTCTGTGTGCATCCGTGTGACTGTCTGAGGGGGGTTTATGTATGTGTGTATGTCTTCTTAGCCGGCTGGGCGGTCCCAGCCTCACGCTTGGTTAGCGAGGACCAGAGAGCAGGGATGACAGGCTGAGCTCCAGCCCAGCCTCACCACACACAGAGCCTTGTTTCTGGGTGGCTGTGAGGGCACCGTACCTCTCCTGCTCACTCATCCAGGACAGGATCGGCTGCCTGCACGTTTTAAACAAGTTGCTCTCGCTTCATGACACGTAAACAGTGACAATGTTCGGACTAAAAGCACCGCTTTACTATTTACCAGGTAAGCTAACTTCAGTTTTTGCACACTTATATATACTTCAGTGTATTTTAGTTGTTTTCTGCTGTGGGAAAGTGTGATGAATCTTGTGTGTTCACGCCGTCTTGCGTTTTAGACACATTCTTCTTTGTGCTGACAGTCTTGAGGTCTGAACCTGAGCACTTGTAATGCTGTGTGACAGCAGCACTCACTCTTTTCCTTTACACCCTGAGCTTTTTATCAGAAGTCAGCAGGTAAACAGGAGTCTGACTGACTGTGTGTCTTTTATGCAATACAGCCTTGCAGCAAGAATCACAAAGGCTAATGTATGGGTTTTTAAATGCATTTTTATCTGTTGCCTGTTTCTTCCTGCCTTTGCCGGGGTGTGCATGCGTTCACACATGCTCATGTGTAGATCTGTGGTTATCTGCGTGTGTGTGTGCGGGCGCGTGTGGGGGGTGTATGTGTGTGTGAAAAAAACTGAGTGCTAAGGCGGCGTGAGGTTACCACCGGTCGGTGCTTAAGTGCGTGTCACAGCTCACTGGGCACTGATTGTGGAGAGGAGAGCCAAGAGAGAGGTGGTGAGGGAGAGAACGAGAGCGAACAGACTGGAGAAGAAATGGAGAACCAGACAGAGATCAACTTCATGGAAAAAAATGTTTTCTCTGTCAAGCTGTCTGATATACTTGAAATTTGTTCCTGCTTTTGTATAAGGAAATATCCATAAATGTGGAAAAGTCTTAACTGTTTTTGATTGGTATGTTCGCGGTGCACACCTGTTAAATGAAAAATGCATTTTACATTTGCACTCTACGACAGCCTGTTTTGTTTTTGGTCTAAGCTTTTGATCCAAGAGATGCTTAATATAATTTACAATATTTAAATATTTGCTTTAATTTTAATTTCCCATGTAAGCAAAGACACAAATCCCATGGAGGTAACATGCTCTTATTTATATGTGATTGTCTGAGTGTTAACTTTGCTCTTTAGTTGGAATGGATTACAACGTAGCAACATATTAGGAAAACACACAACTGCAATATTAGTGTTGAAAATTGTCAAGACCACATTGAGAACGTTTTCCTCAGTCTTCTCTTGCTATTCCATTATCACAACTGGTCCAAGAAACTCAGCATGCAGTGCAATAATACAGGGAGCCTTAGCTTTAACTGCCCACCCAATGTTGCCTCCAGCCAGGTCTTCATAATTGTGAAGTGGTGACATTTGATGCTCAAATGACAGCTGAGATTTGATATATTTTGCAGCTCTTGATTGCAGGCTCTGTTGACCAAACAGAGCGTCAGCCTTTTCTAACAGATCTGGCATCTTTCAGAGCAACAAACTGCTTTTATCTGCAATGTCTTACGTCTGAGTCTTTGCCATGTGCTTTTATGTATGTTCTGTAAAACTGATCTATTACTTTAAATCAGATTTCAATTGCATCTTTTTTTTTTTTTTTTTTTTTTTTACAAAATTTGATGAGTTTTTTTTTTTTGTACAGAACTGTGCACTCAAACTGCCCTTTGAGTTGGGTTACAGTATTTAGACTGAATATGAAAATTATTGTAAAAGTAATAAATTGTACTGCTGAGAGAAAATGTGTTTTTGTTTACCTCATAATATGTTGCTCTGCAGAATAGCTATTTTTATGGCAAAATTAAACTATTTCTAAGAAATCGAAGTTTCACTAGTAAATGACATAATAAGAAGTGATGAAAAAGACAAAATCCATAGTTAACATATGTAACATATTTGAGGAAACTTATTGCATAACTGATAAATCACTCACCAGTGCATAATATTACAGCAGGATAAGCCAGCCAATCCTTTTCTTTTTCTTTTGGGCTTTTTAAATTTTCTTACAGCATGCATTCAGAAGCCTACTCCACATTTCTTTTTTTCAGAAAGGGGTTGGATTGGGGGAGGTTTAAATGGATATTTGCTGCTAAAGGCCACAGAGCTCCTGCTGTGCAAGAAATAAAGACATAAAGAGACGTGCAGAGGTGCTTGTGTCAGAGGTTGCAGACAGGGACAAAGGGTTGAATGCAGCTCTCTTCTACATGTGTCTAACCCTCTGGCCAGACTGCTCTTTACCCTCTAGGTACTGAATACTCAAAACAGAGTGGTGTAGAAATCAGTAAAGATATAAGTATGTATATGATATATGTATGTATAGAGTTATGAGACTGAAAGTGAAATAAGAGATGTTTGAGGTTTCTTTTTTCTGTTAAAAAAACAGAAAAAATAAACAAATTTTTCATCACCTTAGGACTTCTACACCTCATTATCTTCTACATCTACCTCTTCTAATCCTGCTTTTTGATATCTACAGCCCCATAACCCACTCTTTTTTCTCTTTTTTTTTTGCTCAGTGTGTGTGTAAACAGGTTTCTCCCTGTGACCCCTCAGCCTTCCACACCAACCTGCTGTAGGAGAGCCACACAGATTAGAGACACAGAGAGATGGGTCTCCGTTGTGACAGAGGCCAAAGCTAGTCAGGGTTGCGTGTGTGTGTGTGTGCGTGTGCGTGTGCGTGAGAGAGAGAGACCGACACTGTGGGTTGCTTCTTCTCTTCCCCCTTCTTTCATTCAACCACTGAATGAGCCCCTGCCTGCCTTCCCGTCTTAACCGCCGTTGCCTTGGAGACCATGTCAGACACATGCTAGTTCCCCATGATTATTTGACAACAAAAAAGGTTGGGTTAAATAAAGAGGAATGGGCTGTGCGTGCATTTGTGGGAGGGGTGGCCGAGGTTTTGATGGGAAGAAAGCGGGCGGAATGCAGAAAGAAATGTATTAAGGTCGAACAACGGCGCGGGGCGCAGAGATAAAGGTGGAGAGGAGAAGCACTTGAACTTGGGTCGCATTTACATCACAGCTGAGGGAGAGCAGAGCCAGAGAGCAACCACTTCAAAATGGAGGTGGTGTCAATGTTTCGACATATTCCTCAACCTCACCTTTTCACACTACTAATGTCTTTTATTCTTTTTGCTATACATTCTACCCACTTCATGGTGTACTCAAAATTCTCTTTATTTTCTCACATCCATCCTCCACATATACTGTACCTTTACTTGAACCATGCCTAGATGTGCCGGCTCCTTTTTTATGTGTAGTTCCCTTTAAAGTTGTTTGGTTGATCAGTGAGAAAGAGAAAAAGGAGTAAAGAAAAACATATGGAAGTAGGAGTCGATTTGTTTTCATTCCTTTTATTTTATTAATTTTTTTAAACAACATACCACTGAGGTAATAAGTAAAGTGAGGTACAAATCAAGAGGTGCTGGTGTCTTCTTACAGCAAATCACAGAATGGAGTAATGACTGAAAGGAAATCTATCAGACTTTTTAAATTCAAGTCTAATTTCATGCAATCCAGTAGTAATCCCATCCTTTTGTCAGAATTACATCAATCAGTCAAACTTTATTTTTATATTAGCTCCCATTCAAAGTTGAAATTTTCCTAACAAACAAAACATTTAAAAGTAATTGTCAGGAGACATTTCACTGAGTCAACTATTACACTGACATGAGTAGAATAGCTGTGAAAGATGCTGCAATTTTTTCAGTAGATTAGACTAGAACATAAAATAGAATTTATTTATTAAAATAAACAAAAACAAATTGAATGTAACATATTAAATGAATAATCTGTAACTAGTGAATGAGGCAGTACAAATATATTATTAAAAAATATTTAACAAATACATAAAAATAAGAAAATGAACAAAAAAACTAATTCAAAAGAATAATAATTTTTGGAAAGATACTTTTTAAAAAATTGCTGTAAGAAAAGGAATATTTTGACATTTCTGCATGTTTTGCATCATTGTCAACATTTTTCCCATCTGTTTGTTGGAACTCCCGAAAAAATCTTAGTTTTGCATAAAAACTACTTGTCAAATTAGCCTGCACATATTAAAATTACTGACTGCAAGGTGCACATACAGTGTACTTGGGGTTTGCACTGTTGTCTTATAGCAGTAAGAACCCAGTGAGGTAGTTGTAAATAAAAACGTTCTTTGGTGTACTGTGGGCAAATAGAGAAATTCAAACCAGGTTTACATCACTTGGCCTACAAGTGTGCATCATTCTTCAGAGCATCATGAAACCTGAGAGTTTCCCTCACATTGCTAAACTCTGATCAGGCTTAGTTGAGTCTGGTGATGCAACATAACATGCACAATAGAAAATGAGAAATAAACATATCACACATCTTTTAAAAAGCACTTTCCATGCCTAAAAATGAAACTAGGGAACAAGAAACTCTGCAACCAAACCACTTTCACTATTGCTGTGCACCATGTTCCTACCTCCCTGCCTGTCTTTTGTAATCAATTCGCAGAGAACCAACAAGATGGAGAAAACATCTTTCTTCTATGTCTAAGACAAGCTCCTACCAGGGTAATCAATATGTGTGCGAGCGATGCTGGGTGTTAAGTCCTGGATCAGAGAGTGGACTAATCACTCATGATTCTCAGCTTAAAAGAAAGAAAGAAGAAAAAAAAACAACTCGAGTGTTGCATGTTCATACAGTGTAAGGGTGAATCTGAATGTGCTGGTAACATTAGTCACAGGAGAGATCCCATTGATGAATCTGCCAGAGGAATCCATACTGTGTTAGAAGATTATCTGTGCAGCAGTGAAATCATTAGATCCAATTAACTACAATATCCTTCCTTCCCTGTATTCCTAACTGAGACCATCTCCTCCAATCAATTCCCACAAATCTCCTTCTCTGCATCTTCGACTCTCTATGCAAGCATCTACTCAAGTGTCGGCCATTTCTCTGTGTCCTTCTCCTCCTCCCACTATGCTTTTATCCCTCACTTCACTCTATCATTGTATCCATTTATCTGTTTTACCCCCTCTCTGCTTTACAGTCCTGCTATCCTTCCATCTCTCCCGCTCCATGTGCTCAGACAGCTCTGTCATTAGATGGCAGGAATGGCAGTAAAGCAGTCACAATGATAGACTACCAGCTCCCTTACCCTTCCTCCTCGCCATCCTCCCCCCTCGCCTTCTCTCTCGCGCTCTCTCTCTTTCTCATCCTGCCCTTGCTATAAAAGCTCTGACCCATACACAGTGTGGCATCTGTTCCACGTCAGTCCGCAGGTGGCACTGCCTCGGTCACAGCTGTAAAGGTCGACGGTGGCTCGTCACACCGGCTGCCCCGTTAACCCCCTCATAAACCCAGAGCTGTTAAACTCCGACCCTCCGAACCTGCAGCCCCTGAACAGTCTCTGGGCACAAGTCACCACCAGAAACTGTGTAGGAGGAGATCCGGAAACAAACACACACATTTGTATGAAAACAATAGATATGCATTGATCTTGCTTTTTTTTTTTTTTTTTTTTTACCGGTTGATTTCCATTCATGTTTTTGCCAATTATTTTTATGACCAATTCTGATTTTCATTTATTTTTTTGTACTCTAAGAGCTATGAGCATTTAAAAGGCCAAATAATACACTGTTGGGTGTTTGATAGACGCAGCAGTTTTGAATCTAGCAAAAACAAAGAAATTGTAAGATTGATAAATAATGCATCAAAGCATTTGTCTCTGACCTTAATGGATGTTTTTAAAATTAACTCAGAAAATATGAGGACATACCCTCTGATTGTCATTCAATGTCTGTGCATTTGATTGGTGGATCTCTGAAAAACACTAATAACACTACAAAACTTTTATAAATAACCTCAATGAAAACGTTAATAAAAGTGCACTAAAAATCCATATTTAAAGAACTGATGTCTTGGGAAGAAGAACAGTCTCTGTATTTGCTTTTGGACAAGAATCAGAGGGGAAAAAAATTACACGCCCTGCCAAAAGGTACAACAAAGTCCCAGCACATTAAAACCTCATTAAGATCTCACATCTTTCTTCTTCTTTTACTGGACGACTACGAACAATCAAATATTAAACATGTTATCGTCTCACTGTACAACTTTTTACTAGTATCTTTTCTGTCAAGACATTTAATCTTTCTGCACAGTGAAAAGGGGAGATTAAACAACTATTTTACAGTTATCATTTATTGTGGTAACAGGTGGGGAGTTGGGGGGGGGGGGGCAGTTAGAACGGGAGGAGGGGGGGTAAATACTGGTATCACAGCAGTGACTATGATTTATGGACCTCTGTCAGTCCTCCCTCTGCCTTTATGTTCCCTGTTGTAGTCTTGTCAATTTGGCACCAGGGAGACGCAATGCAGTTTGTGTAATGCATTGTGTTGCATGTGGGTTTGTTTGTTCTGCTCCTCTGCGGCTGTGGACGGAGTGCACACACACACACACACACACCCCACGCCCACACACACATTCAGATGTATAGACGGAAGCAGCACTGGGCTGGTAGACGTTTTTTTTTTACAACCGTCTCAATGTGAACATATCACATTTGGCATGCTTGTCAAACACTTGGACGCTCACCTCTGCTCTTCTGGGTTGAGTCACTGTAAACTCTCGTGTACCCCCTTGAGTGAAATGTGAGAAACCAGAATGCAGGCTCACTAGCCTTTTAATATGTGTGTCTGCGTGTTTGTGTGTGTTTTGTCACTTCTCTGTTGAAACATTATTCCAGCAGCAGAAATAACTGAGCCCTAATTGCCTTCATCTTCTTTCACTTCCACTAATCAAATTAGACTATAGAGAACTCTAATTAAGCCCTCCCTGCATGCAATGATGCCCACACTTACACACTGACACAATGCAAATTATTACATATTAGCACATGTACATGTACTGTACAATTTGTGTTTTTATTTGTGACCATCTGAGAATAAAAATGGATGATAATAGCACCTACTGTACATTGAATAGTAGACATGAAGTGAAAACTGACGAGGTGCTAGTGTCTTTTTTTTTTTTAGGTGAGAACATTTTATTGATTTTGACCTGCAGCACAGTCACTGCACAGAATCTCTGCAGGATGCTTGACACTGTGTTCCCCAATAACACCAGGTTCAACAAAACTCTAATGAGTGGATGTCAAAGTTAGACTGAGGATGGTGGATGCATGTCAAACAGACTATTACTCCAGACGGACTGGGGCCACAGTCCTCTCCATTCATTTGTCTGGCATAATAAATGAACATAACGTATAGAGGCCATGTCGTATATGCCCTTATCTTCTGTAAAATGGGAGTTGTCTTTGTCCAATACTTTTACAACCTACATTAGACACATGGTGTTTATCTGATCTGCTTCTTGTATGCACAGGTCACATCCTGTGGAAAATTTTACTTTTACACATCAAGCCACTCATCAATTTAGTCACCCATCAGCTTTTCAGATAAATTAGCCTATTGCATGTAAAAACATTAACAAACAAGTAAATGCATTTTAACAGCAAACAATGCCAGTGAGTTATGGAATTGAATGGTGCTTTTGTTTTATAATTACATTAAACTTAAATCTACTGTGCACTTCAAATAAATATGAATGAAAATATGTTCTGCAAAAACAACTAGAGCCTTGTGAGTTTCAAACGCCCATTGAGAGAAAGATTTGTTTAAAAAGACAGATTAAAGGGTGAACATAATTGCCAAGAAACTAATTAAATCAATTTTCTCCAATTTTACAAAAATGTTTGCACATTACTTTTGATACCTCTTGACATTTTCCAATAATCTTTTAATCAAAAAGCATTTCTTATTAAGCCTTGTATAATTAAACATTACCTTGACAAACTGCTAGACTTTTTATCACTTAACTAAAAATATTTTATTTGTTGTTCATATTTGAATATATTCATATGCGAGTTGTAAACCCAGAGTGGTTCTACAAAAAATATATATTCCTCATGTCCCTCCTAACAGACATGTGTAAAGATAACTCTAATTATGCATAAAATTATGATCACTAATTTCGTGATGATCCCATTTTACTGGAAAAAACAAACATCCCAGACCCATCATGGCCTCCGCTACATCCTGAATGTGTGTCCAGGCAGTTCCAGCTCGGACGCTTATTGTTGCTGTTTTGGCGATACAAAAGGGTCATCTTGGGCACTCTGGCTGGTCTAGACCTACGCAGCCCCAAACTGTGAAAAAATTGGCATGTACTGTGTATTCTGACATCTTTTTATTAGAACCAACCTTAGCTTTTAGAGCAGCTGAAGCTGCAATAGCTTGTCTGTTGGGTTGGACTCGATTGGCCAAACTTTGCTCCCCGAATACATTTTGTGTTTGTCACTCATGATCACAACTGTTCCTCCTTTGACCCATGTCTGAAGATACTGACCACTGCAGAGTTGGAACCTCCCACAACAATTGCAGTTTTTGGGGTTGTCCTAAACCAGTTCCCTTAATTGAATGTTTACATTTGCCCATTTTTTCTACTCTGAGCAGAAATAGTCCACTTGGTGCTCATAATGATGATCATTGCCATTTAATTCACCCATCAGTGGTCATAATGTTCTGCCTGATTATTGGATGTTCCAGCAGTTACTGGATAAGTGTCCTTTGCTCTGCTGCAGAGCTTCAGTAACATTTTATTCACTTCCTCCCTGGCAAAGCACCTGCTGTCCAGACCGGGGCCAGGCAGTTAAGTCGTCACGCCTGACCGTTTTAATAAAGCCTCTCTCACTTTAATGTGAGCCCTCTCAAATCAGCACACACTCCAGAGCTGACAAATGTTGATGAAATTAGATCTCCCTTGCCCTTTTTTTTTTTTTACTGCGCAATAAATGAACCTTTGGTTGTGAAACAAGCACAAAAATGACATAAATGGGATATAACTAACTTCCTGTTGTAACTAGTGTGGGGTTTTGACAGGTGAGAGAAAGTAGAAGAGAAGTGGTATTTTTTTGTCTTTGTATAGAATTCTTATTCTGATTATGATGATGACACTTGCCCTTTCAAAACCTGTCCATCTCTATTCCTTCTCCTTTTACAGACATTCACCTACGACCTCTGTGTGCAGTTTATGTTTTCACACCTCCTTCACAGATAACTTTCCACCGTCTTTGTTCCGTAATATCCAGCCTTTTGGCCATTTGACATATGATAATTATTCATGTGGGGTGCTTTGAAGTATCTAGAGTCCATAGGAGGAGGCAGAGTGGGGGCTGTGGTGTCTATAGATGAGTTGGTAAATGCCAATATCATCATGTGGCAGTGTCAAAATGGGGTTAAAACGAACAGCCAAAGACCTCGTTGTATTAGCGAAAGGTGTAATTTGGTACAGTCATGGAGTGTAATGAATGAATAACCTCTGTCTCCCACTTAATTTGCAGAGGATGCTGTTGTCTGAGTTGTGCTCTTGTTTGTGTGGATGATTGGTGCCGAGCTACCATCCTTTCGGCACACAGGAAGTGGAATTGAATCATGGGAGGCAGATTAAGAGAGCGGCGAGAGCTCATCACATCCTGTTAATGACAGGAGATGACTCAAGGCGAGGTCTCTCTTTCTCTCTCTCTTCTTTACCCCCTCTCTCAATCTTCTCCTGCCTCGTCCGCATCTTCCTCCGCTCACTCTTCCTCGCTGCCTGTCGTTCTTAGATGGTGGCTTTGAATGGGGCAAGGACTGGATTTAATATCCTATCAGAATTAGTGCTGCACAGGAAATTTGCGTTCGTGCTGAGTGCGAGGCCGAGAGGCTCGACGACGGATGGTAGAAGATGGATGTGACCTGAATAAGACACTCTAGAACCGGTCAGATGATTTTCTCAGGAGGAGACGGATGGATAATGAGGCGAAGGCACAGGATTACAGCTCCATCATTTTCTGTTTATGAAAGCTTTATAAAGCAACCACAAAATAAATAGCACATCATCAGGAACTGCATGTAAATCTTACTCACTGCATTATATAAAATTATTCTTATCTACTTTTTTCCACAATTTTAGGGCAAGTATCCTTTTTAAAAACAGGAGAAATATATTTTTAAAAAGTATGAAAGAAAAAGAGAAGAAACAAAGCAGCCAGATATTGATGATGATATATGTGGAATGGAAAACTTGGCACAATGTCACCCAAGACAGCAGCTCAAATTTGAGTTCATTAGTTGAAGGTTTACATGGAGCCTTGAGAAATCTTGTCTCAGAAATCTAAAAACAGACACTCTCTGGAAGAGATAAAAGGAACGTAAATAAATAACATTAGCATGTAGCACATTTCACAGATGAAACCACTAAATACTTTACAGTAAAAGCAATATGTTGAAAACCTAGTAAATCTGTAAGAAATCACATTTGCAAGTTATTGCAACGAAACTTCGCATAAAAAAATAAATGAACAAATATACAAATGCACACAAAAATCCAGCTACAGTACATCTACATGGTTTTGCAAATTTCTGCTCCTGTTCTGACCAGAAGTTTTATTTTGTTGTTCACAGGCTAGCATCAGCATAATCCTCCCAACTATTGTGCCACTGAAATAGCCTGTAGTGGTTATGCAATTCTTGCTCCTCTTCGTTTGTGATAGTCAGTGCCCACCCTGGAATCATGCGCAGAAAAGCTGTTGTTGGTGACACAACACATTTTTCCTTTGTTGGAATTTTTGATCCAAGTTGTTTATTGGTGTCAGTGCATGAATACAAGCACACTCTCCACCTTGCAGTAATGCTGTGGGGTTAGAAGCTGGTGACAAAAATCGGCCTATGTCACTCGTTTGGAAGCAGATTTCCAAGTAAATCCCAGAGCACCAGCAGTTGAGGAATTATGTATTGATCTGACACTCACTTCTCCTGCACTCCTGTTCAGATGGATGTGGATCCTCAACCTGATTGTGGCCGCTCCAGTCTCTGAGTCTCATGTCAGTGAAGGTCTCAGAAAAGAGCTCGACAACTGGAGGCCAGAGGGATGCTCGGGAGAGTGTTGAACATCAGATGAGGGTCAGAGAAATGCAGTGTAAGGTGAGAAAAGGGATAAACGAGGAAAGATGTCAACGAGAGAGAAAGATACACACAAAAAGGCAAGGGATGAGTGTGGGGGGGGCGCGCTCGTGTGTGTGTGGAGGAAGGGAGGACAAGTGGTGGGGTGCGTGAACAGATTTGGGGAGGGCCGGCCAGCTGAATCCTAGTGGGGAGTGGCAAGAATAAGCTGGCACTGCGGAGGCGGGCATATGGAGGGCAGGTTGGCACTTTGGCTGCCACCGGAGTGTGCACCTGCCGGCAGGGGGAGACACTGCCAGGAGGAGTGGAGGGATCAGCGAGGGAGGGATGGAGGGAGAGCGTGTTTTTGTGGCAGCAAAACTGAGTTTTGGGCTGCTCTAAATGGCCTCTGTAGAGTTTGGCTGTTAATGAGGGATCTTAACTGTATCCGACAACTGCAAATACCCTACTGTGCATTCTCACATTCTCGCTTTCTGTACAAACAGCCACACCTCTAAAACACACAGAGCTATAGATGCGTGTTTAGCTAGCTCTTAGTGAAAAATAAACATGGTTTCCTTTTATCCAATGTTAGTCAAAGTTTAGAAGCCAGGTCTAAGTGTATCTGCTGGTGGAAGCAGTAACATATAGCCTTGATTGTCAAGATAGTACTTAAAATGTGCAGTTCTTTACACCACTATACATACTTTAATTGGACTCAGCTGTTTTGCTTTTAACTAGCTGCTAATTAAATCTGACTTTTTCTTTCACTTCTGGTTTTCATATTTCTTCTATCTAGTTAAATAGCAAAACGCACAAAAACAATCCTTCATATGGCACAAAAAGAGTCAACTCTATTATTAAAGCCTAAAAAAGGACAATAACGGTATAAAAGTTTTGAAATGCTTGTGTGTTCTTGCAAACTTGAGCTTTTGCCAAGCTGCCGTGTTTGTCTCTTGGCACCTCAATACTGAAACAGATGCAGGAGCCACAAGGTAATGGCCTTGTTAAGCCTCTGTCAAAGAGGGTTTCTAACAGCCTACTGGACCCCATCTGTATTCTAATACACGGATAAACACACACGTAAAAATTAGTTCATGTGTTTTTTCTTCTCAGCATGTTTTTATGCGCATTTCTAAAGCTGGGTTGGAATAGAAACGCTTGTTTTGACTTGTAAGTTTTCTTTTATTTTTGTTCAAATACAGTAGGAGAAGTGGAACATTTCATTTAAATGCTGGTAAAGAGAATAAAGGCTTTGGCATGGTTCCCATGCTAGCTTGCACAAAGCCATTGGGACTTTGCCAACTTGCAAATGCTTGTATTTATTCGTGGTCAGCTGTATCAGAACACATAGTGTCATAGGGCAGCACTATAGTCTAACATTGGGGTGGGCAACTCATTTTTTGCAACAAGTCCTGTCAGTCACTGTGGTCATTATTTATTTTGAATACATTGGTTGATCTCAATTTATTCAAAATATGTTTGATAACAGACTCAAAAAATCACTATTGGCTGCTGTAACTATAGTTGTTGCAGGTGAATAATAATAAATGAAGGTTCTTGTATTTTATTTTGGTTAGTGTGATATTAATTGAGACTATTGTTTCTGAAAACAACAGTGTGTTCCCCACTAAAAGAGCCACTCTACCTTTGACTTCAGTGAATAAAGACTTTTTCAAGGGGGTAGCTGTACAATAATAGAAAACTGAATTAAAAACATTGTTGCTTTTAGTGCTCTCTGTGGCCTTTAAAATCATGAGTGTTGTCATCTGTGCCAGGAGAGAGACTCCATTCAACAGACCGAATATCTTATTGATGTGCAAAATGTTTATTCATAAAAACTCAAAATAATAACCAACAAATATTACAATACAATAGAACCAGCCCTTTGCAAACACTAATATTGTGATTATAGATTAAGCAGTCCTTGCTGCATTCTGTATCAGAGTCTCTTTTCAGCATGAGATGACACTGGCACACACATAAGGATATTAAAACAGCTACCCAAGCAGGGGAATGACATCAGTCAGATTCAGCGTTATTTTTTGGATTTGCATGTGAAATTAACAATTTATACATGTTTGTTTATGGATTCTCTTTTGATCACCACTGGCAACAAGCTAAAGGACCAGGGTCTACAAACTGTCCAGGTGTAACAGGTGGCCACAGAACACCTAATGTTTTATTTTCTTTGCTGTACTCATAGTTCTACTTTTCTGGCACTTTTTTAACTGTAATCTACTCATCTCATTGTGTGCAGTCTGCTACCAACCATGAAGAGACCCAGGAATGTAAATTACATTTATGTTTAATTCAGAAATACACTGTCCTGTTCCACTAACTTGTATAAAAACATAACTAAAATGGATCCTAATGAGACAAATATGGCCTGAGCAGGTGACAGACTTCAGTATGGGAGTCAAACCAATGACTGACTTTATCATATCAACGTCCTCTTGCATACACTGGGTTATTATTTTGGCTTTAGTCTGTGAATGCTTATGACAGCATCATGTCTCCTGTTTAGATCTGACACCCATATGCGTCCTAATGGAAGAAAAAAAACATTTTAACCGATATTTTGGGATTATTTGAAAGTGCGACTCAGAGCAGATTTCTTTAGTTACTCTCTGGCAGGAATCCGGAAGAAAATATACCATGTATAATGATTAAATAAATCCTGCGCACTATTCTCTTATCATCTGTAATAAAATCTATAACTGAATAAATATTATAGTTGTTTAACAACAAGTTTGATCATTTTTTTGTTTTGTTTTTTTGCTTGGCAAACAAGCTTGAATTTATTAAACTTGCATGAGATTTTTTTTTCTTTGCAAAATTTTTGATTTTCAAATTAAACTGATAATCAGTTTAATTTGTGTGCTTCAGATGAATGCTGCTCCTCTTTTATGCGTTATTGTGGATGAAAGTGCTTGTGATGTTCTCTGATCAGTCACCCTTGTTCATCTGAAATCCACAGAGGAGGATGTAATGGGGGCAGCAACACTATGGCCTTGAGGTGTTATCTCTGCCCCTCGTTGTGTTGGAGTGACTGTAGATGGGATCTAGAGTGCGGTGAAGAGAGAAGGGCCGTGGGGCTTGACTGCAGTGCAATCCGCTTCTCTTTATTATTTTTTTTCCCCTTGGTGGAGCAGGATGGCAAGCAGATGGTCTTGTTACCATCAAAACAAAAAAGAGCACAGAGAAATTTGCTCGTGTTAATTCCTTGTCCCCCAGGTGAGATGTCGAGGGTACGCCGACCGGTTTGCATGCATATCGCCGACACACACATGCAGAGACTGTCCCTGCTGGTTTTAAACACACCATCTGCATGGGAAAAGTGTGTCGGAGGAGTGTGAAGTGTGTGCTTGGCTTGAAGAACGTGTTTCCAGTGTTCGTAGCCATAGCTTATGTTGCTTTGGAATGCAAAGTGTTACAAAACACTTTATGTATCAGTCGTCAGTAACCCAGTTGTCCAATGATAGTGGGTGTTTTGAGGGCACACTGACTGAGCTGAAAAGTGGGCTGAATTGGCGATCAGAGGCAAAAGGGATGCAAGAGTCTGTTCTAACTGAGAGGAGGAGATGGCATGTTCATCCTTTAGATGGAAACTAAATCCCTCCATTCTCTCATCTTCCTCCCTCCCTCCTTTCCCCTGCTTGCTTAGCACCGAGACGAGAGCTTCTGCTTTGTAACGTCTGCTTCTTCATGTTTTTTGTGTATCGAGGATCTGGACTAGCCCGTAGCTTATCCCTTTGAGTATGTGTGTTCTGCAGGGGATAGAAGCGCCTTAGCCTCCTTTATCGTCTTACAGTACCGTTCTCACTTTGCTGCCTGAGCCCCTAGGGAGAAGGAAAGTAAGGCAGGGAGGGGTAGTGAAAGGACATACCTACACCAAATGTACAGTGTCCTAATCTTTACATGTGCTTTCAGATTTTTAGAGGCACCAAGGCTAATTTTGCTTGTAAAAGCAAATTCATAGTAGCCCCTCTGCTAGTACTGGTAGCTCTTTGCACAGCACAATATAAGTCCGACATTATTATGTTCTGCTGTATGGTTGTGTTTTTATCAACTAAATTAATTCAATGTCTCAAAGACTAAAAGGAAGAAAGCAAGCTGGCAGATAAAAAAAGATGCTTCCAATAGCTGGAGGAAAGGTGCTTTACACAGCAAATGGACCTTCAATATTTAATTAAATAAAATAAAAGGGGGGTAAATAGAAAAGAAAGTAGGAAGTACAGTTAATGGAATAGGCTTAAATTAAAGAAACTTCTGCCTTTTTCTTTAACTGCCTTTGGCCCTGAGCAACTTTAAGGGAAGGTTCTGAAGCAACCTCTTAGACAATTCACCATCAACAGATGGCGAATTTAGTGGATTATCCCTGAAACTGATTGTCATACTAATGAATCCAGATGCTCCCATATTGTGCTTATATAGCCATGTCACAAACAAGGTATGGTGGAAAACTCTGTGGCCACTTCTTGTACTGCAGCATCATGTAGATAAACTCTAAACTCGTGTTACAATTCTATGTATGCATAGCACATACACCAAGTGTCCCTGTAGTGTTAACAAGTCACTGTACTGCCCACACAGAGCATTGTTAATGAAATGAGAATACGCTTAGCAAATACAAAGTAAAGAAAAGAAAATACAGTGAAAGAGTTGTTGCTGATGGTCTTGTGGCTGGAAGTCTCAGAAATATCTGGAACAATCTAAGGTATGGGTTATGTGTTGTTGTTTTTTTTAGTTTTGTTCTGCTGTTAAGACAAAAGTAAGATTAGGGATCTGATTTGTAATGAAGTAGAACTAAGTGTTCTCCGGGTTTCACTGTAGCTGTTTTTAATGATTTTTCCCCTTATCCTTCTTTTCTCTTTAACATTTCTTACATTTTTCCCATTTGTGTTTTCTGGATTTAAATAGCTTTGTTTAGCTCTTACGACTATGTACTTTTAGATTCCCCCTTTTCAAATCAGTCTGCACTAGTTAAAGACTCTATCCAGTTTTACATTTTTTTTACTAACAAATGTGCACTCACAATGAAAACAATGTCGTTTAATCAATTTAAACTGCTGGATTTTAAAAAATGATTAGTCCTAAAACGGGTCAAAAGCTTATGCTGCTTTCTTTTTATTTAGGATGATGACATCACAAGGGCACAGGAATAAAATTCATCATCTTGCACTGGTGAATGTTATAATAGAAGAGAAATGTTTGAGATATTTTTACAGATTCTAAAGCACTGGAGGATTTTATTTTTATGTTTTAAGTATCCAACCTATCAGTTTTTGAAACAGTTTGACTCTCAATATATCTAAATATTGTAGGGACTTAAAAATCCCTTGAATGGAACTTATTGACCAGACCGTATGGATTTTTTTTTTTTTTGTAATTTTGCTCAAGATGATATCTAAATGGATATTGGATATTGAAATCTGGCAATTCATGTCCACTTTAAAGTATTTTAGTATTGTGTCTAAATCCATACATTGTTGTCCCATTGGCTCAAACCTCTACAGCCAAACAAAATACAAGTGAACAACTTTAAAAGAGAAACTTGATTAAACATTTCTGAACAAAGAGCAGAAAACAAACAACATAAAAAATATAATCTAAAGAACTCTGATCAGAAGCATTTTGACTTGAACCATTTGTGCACATAAATATGTTTCTAGAGGGTAAATTTCACCTTAATTAACAAATTATTAAACGCAAAATTAAACATTTCCAGAAAAACTCACAGTGACATGTGAAAAACTGTATTGAAGGTGAATTGGGTTGATTTTACAGAAAAGTCTTGCTAGTAGCTTTAATAATCAACAATTCTTTTCTCAACTTGCAGAGAGAGTGACATACATGAATGCATGTACAAACAGGCCCAATATATCAGTAAAGTTTAACCAAATATTTGGTGCACTATATATAAAACGTCCTTAGTTGCCAACACCGCATCACTTGAACCCCTGATACTCACCTTGAAGGACATTTGTAACCTTACTCCTATTTTTATTTTGTTTTGTTTTGTGCTTGCTCTTTATGATTACCCTTAGTGTTTTGCAAAGCAGATATTTATTATTATTATTATGTTTAATTTTAGACAGTATTTACAGATGTCTCTCTCATAGATCCAATTGCAAACGTTCCAGATCCTGTTCAGAGACTATCTAGTCAAACAGTGACAAAAAGGTCCTGCCATCTGTGCTTTAACATGCAATAAAATTTACTGGCCTTAGCGTTTTATGACTTTCGCAAATCTCTATTACATTTTAACTGGTTAAGTGTACTATAATCATGTATGCAACCTTACATATATATGATTTATCCAGGCTCCTCCTTTTTTATGACAGATATTTAGGTGCAAAACTCTCGTGCATGATGAAGCCTGACACTCTGTAACTGTACACAAACAAGCCTAAAACATAATTTGTACATCACACACAATAAAATCTACCTCATCTCCTGCTGCTCTTTAACCGGTGTGGTCGATTGTGGGATTTGTCGGAGTCCTTGATCTGTGCAGAAGAGTGATGATGAGCTTAATGCACTCCGTCTCTGTCCTGGACGTGACCACCACATTAATATAGTACTAATGCAGCGCACTGTCTGCCGCATGCTAATTGCTTACTCTCATTCTCATGCAGTCTCTCTCTTGTTCTCATATTGCCTATTGTTGTACAAAGAAAAGGAAAGACGGACCTCTACAATGTTACTAAATCTATGCTATCTGTCAAATTCAGTGGTTTTCCATCTCTCATTACTATGACGCTATGATCTCCTGTGAAAAGTCTTTCAGGGGTGAAACACACCTTGACCTACAAGTCATAGTTTAATGTTAACACTTGTAAGGCTTTCAGTTTTCTTACACTTTGCTCCAAAAAGGACCCAGCTGACCTTTCGTGGCACCACACACAGGCACTTCTCAAACTCTATGGACTCAGGGAGCCACTTCAAAGCAGCTCAGTTCTCAGGCCAGATGGCGGAGAACAGTTTCTCCTATGAAGGAAGGAGAAACTGTGAAGCTGGAATGAATAAGGACGTAGGGATGTGTAAGCATGACCACTAATAATGGCCTAATAATGTATTTGTCTGTTTTGGCAGTTGTGAGAAGGGTGAAGAGGAGCAGGGTGTTGAGGGAAAAGGGGCTGACAGCTTGTCACAGCTGGTTAAAAGCAAACTGGGAGAGGAGGAAGGGGTGGGGGCTGTTTGCAGGACTAAACGCTGTAAATAACATCAGAGAGTGCAGCTAAATGGAAATCAATGCAATTACCCTATTAGCATGGGCTTGAACTCACCCTGGCTCCTGCTACATTTATCTCTTCCTCCCTTTCTTCATTTCCTATGCATTTACCACTCTGTGCTTTGTACATAATAATAGACAGAGATTGTGAATATATCTGCTACTAAATGATGAAAAACACCACTTACTATGCTCAGCCGTATGATGTGTAAAAGGTAACGTAAGGTGACATATTTACTTTGCTTTGACAGGTTTGTCTTGTAGACAAAGGAGACCAACATCTATTTAGATGTGCAAGTAAAATAATCACATACATAAAATACCACAGAAGTGTAGCTAAAATACTAAACTACTCATTGAGGCTGGACATTGTTCTTCAAAAAAAAAAATTTCCAATAAATAAAAATGCTTATAGTCGGAAAACATTTGAGTGGAGTAGATTTACCTAACCTCCAGTTATCTGCCCAACATGAATACCCAACCTAGACAGTATAGTGGATTATGCTGCTAAGTGATAAGTCATAATTAGACAAATAATTGGTCTGGTTTCCATCATCCCTTTGCCATCTGTCTCTGGGTAAGTGGGCTTGTGGGAGTGGGTGAGAGAAATGGGGAGTTTATGTGAGAAGGTGGAGATAATTGAAAAGATCTGCAGGTTTTATGGATTACGTATTCATTTTAAAACAAATGACAAAGGTTTTCCTTGGGGGTTTACATAACACTCCGTCTCCTCTGTCTCATCCATTAGGGTCATTAATTTAGTCTTTCTTGAAATCTATCGGAATAAAAGACAAGAGCATACTTTACAAGTTATTCTTTACAGTAAATGTTTCACCACTTACAGCTCATTCATCTTTGTCTTTTTCTCTCTTTTTTGCTGAATTGTAAGCATTTTGTGCTGCATCCATAAAACAAACAAAAAAACGTCTGAGACACACATTTCTTTTCTGGGCACCTCCTCTGTCTTCTGAGTTTATTTTGGTACTTTTTTCTGAAACCAGGGCACATCCATTAGCATTGAAAGTTGGAGCCTTCCAGGTTGCTGCCAACCTTGTGGTATTTAGATCAAAAAGTAACTTAAATAAACAGCAAATTCAACAAAGCACCATCAACAATTATTGTATATTTTTGTGGTAGTAAAAACAACATATTAATTTGCTGTAGATCCATTATAGAAGAGGACAGAAATAAACAATCATGAAGAAGAAAGCAGAGAAGGTTGTTAGTATCTTTTTTGATTGATTTTTTTGCCTTTGAAATCTGTTTAATCCAGTAATTTAACAGTGATCAAGTATAACATGATAATCATTGACAGGCGAAGTGAAAAAAAAGATTTTATTTAATCATGGCACCTGTTAATGGGTAGAAAATAATAGGTAGTACATGAACATTTGATCCTCAAAATAGATGCGCTAGAGGCAGGAACAATGAACAAGCATAAGGATTTAAACGTGTTTGACAAGAGCCTAGTTGTGACGGCTAGATAAATAGGTCAGAACATCTCCTCCTTTGTGCTGTTCACAGACGAGCTGCTGTAGTCTAAATTGGTGAAGAAGTTATGTAAAAAGGTGTATGAGTGGGCAGTGCAATGCAGCTTGATGCTTGTAGCCACACACCTGTCAGGATGCCCAGGCTGAATCTGGGCATGTGAGATTTGGACCACAGAGTAACAGAGGCAGGTGGCCTCGTCTGATGAATCACATTTTCTTTTATATCATGTAGATGGCTGGATACATCCCATACCTGGGGAACACATGGCACCAGGATGCACTATGAGAACCAGGCAGGCCAACAGAAGGGGCTGTGGCACTTTGGGTCATGTTTTGATAGTTACCCTCTTGTTCTGCTATCCACGTGGATAGACGTTTCACTGCTAGCTCCAGCCTAAAATTTTTGAAGACCATATATATAGCCTTTCATATAAACTGCATCTACTGAATCCTGCAGGCTCTTTCAGCTGGACGATGTGATATGCCACAAAACAAGAAATGTTCAGGAATGGTTTTGGTATCACCAAAGTTTAAGTATAAGGTATTGACTTAGCCCATCCAGGATCATTCCCCAGATCTCAATTCAATCAAGCAACTGAGGAATGTGCTGGACAGCTTCAATCCACTTTGCAGCCTGCATCTGCTGCCAACATCTTGGCACCAGACAGCACAACACACCTTCAGGGGTCCCATGGAGTCCATGCCTTGATGGGTCAGGGCTGTTCTGGCAGCAAAAGGAGGGCCTACACATTTAGGCACGGAAGGGTTGCTGGTCAGAGAACATGGCTGTTGAAATGTAAAACACCAGGTTGTTATAACCTTACTCCCAACATTTGCTTAAGTAAGAAAATTGAGTTTATTTGCATAAATATAACTCAGCATTTGCATGAAGTCCTCCTCTCCCTCCTCTATAAATTGTCCTCTGCTGGTGCCTGAAAGGTGTGGTCCTGTTGTTACCACCTTTTTTATGGCATGGCTCTACTTCTATCCTTCCCTCACAGTTTTTACGTTATTCAATTTTTTACAGCATAAAATCTGGTACCTCACCTGCTTTACTGAAAGGAGCAGCAAGTGATGCTTTATTTATACCATGGTGGTAAAAGCAATTCGATCGAATTAGCAGCTCATAAAGAGTCATCTCTTAACTATCGGCTATAATAATTAGAGCACAACCTGCATCCAGGTACAGTTGAACAAGACAAGAAAGTGCAGGACGTGTGTTAACACAACATACTGTAAACCTCTTCTGGCTTGTGCTGCATGTGTGGACAATGTGCATAGAGAAGGGTTAAGGGTGTCTGTGTGCTCTGAACATTCACAGTGACAGCTAACAATTAGCTTATGCCAGCGTGGCTAATAGAGGAGTGTACATTGTTAATTACATCACGGCAGACTGGTGGAAAGGTGGAATACATTTGAATAATAGGATAAATGATATTACAGGCATTGCGATTCCTAATAACGGATATTGGTGTGTCCACTCATACCCAGAGGCCTGTTGATGAACATTCAGGAAAATTAAAGACACAAGACCAACCTGTCTTCCTTCTGACACACACACACACAGCAACACCGGTCTGTGTGTGCCTGAGTAGTGTGCTCCTGCCTGGTTTTCCAGATCAATGATGTGTGGTTGGGTGATCGATGTGAGGGCTTAGCGGACTGGAGAGAGCTAATGGGCAGGTCAGTGGCTCAGACACATCCTGGCTCCCCATGCCTATTATCGCTACGTCTGTTAATAGGCCTCACCACACTCCCCTGTTGCTCCCACACACCCCTATATATACGTATACACACACACACAGAGACACCCAGATCGTTGGACACCGATGGGAGGGAGCGCACATTTTCACTCCACACAACCTCATTCTCGTCTCCCTTGCTAAACTCACATTTTTGTTGCACTTCACCATATATCTATCAGGTTTACTTCCTTATTGTTCTCGTTGTGCTATCTTTGCCCCGGTTTAACAGTAAGCCTTAGCCTGCAGAAACACAGCATGTGTTTGCAAGTAAATAAGGCGAGGGGCAGATAAGCAGCATTTTTACAGCCATGTAAAATAAACATGAAAGAGATTACAGTGCAACACTCATCTAATCTCCTCAAAGACGTCTCGAGCACACACAAGCTTGGAGACGACCAATCCTCTGCTATTCTGATGAGTTGAAGCAAACAGAGGTGACTTCTGATTGGCCATGTGTACTTGTCAGTTAGAATAAACCTGGGGGGTGTTTGGTTTAGAGGGGGAAAGGTCTCGGTTAAATCAGTACAAAAAAAATGTGTATTAAAAATGTTTAAATGTCAAAAACTGATTGTTTTTCTCTGTCATTAAAGGCAAATGTGAAGTCTAAAGAAAGGCATTATACGTTCAGTTTTGTACTGTGCTCATACACACGTACATACATATTGATCTGCACGGAGCTCTTCCTAATGTTTATTGTGATAAAATGGAATTTTCCTTTTTCCTGCATGAAACTGATTGAAATTGTGCTGTTGATAATTTCATTAATTAGAAAGTAACTTAAAGGTTTTTGCAAAAGCAACAAACAATGTTCTATTTTTTGACTTGGTAAAGAAAAAAATAAACAAGCTATAAACAAAGTAATAGCAACATTATGCAGGCCATTTTAGTTCCTCGTTCATCTGTGTAGGACTGCTCTGCTAAGATGTGTGATATTGGAAGAGTGAGCAACAGTACAAGTTGTTCTTCTCACTGTTTTGCCTCTGTTTTCCAGTTAACCTGTCACTTGTTCAGACCTTCTTTCTTCTGTGCAGCATCCGATCTGCATGTTAATTACCTCTCTCCTCTCTCCTTAATTTAATATCAGGCTGCATGAAAAGAATCTAGAAAGCGTTCCTCATAGGTATTGCTTATGCCTTCCAGCCCTCACTCACACAATATCTTATGCACACAGCTGCTGGTTTTTGCTGGCAAAACCAGCATATCTTCCATCGTAAGCTATCTGTAAAGGGGGTGGATGAAGTCCTTTCTGGCCTGTCCACTCTGCCTTTGCTTCCCCTGTGGCAAAGGCTACATAAGCTGCCACTTGTCAACAGCATAATGGAGGCAAGGATAGACATAAGGGGCCGTTGTTCTGCTTTTTTTTTTCATACACATTTTTGGCAGGGAGTGTTTACTACTTCAAACACATATTGCTTTCTAGACCCATAATCTTCGATATATGTACAAATTACCCAAGTTGACAAAAACATGTATTCTGTGACAAGCTGCACAGTGACCTTTGCTAAACATGAGGTTTTACCCACCAGAGCACGAGGGAATAGAGCAAGGAGCATGATTCTGCTGTGGCTTTAATAATTAAAAGCAATATTAGTATAACTTCCCCTTTCACACAGACACACGCCAAGTACACATACACATTTGCTCCCTTTCTCAGCCATGCAACAAGGCTGTGTCTCTGGTGGCTGATAGATTGTAATGAATGTAACAGCAGTCAGATCCTTGAAAAGCCTCTCAAAAGCTTAAGCCCCTTTATTAAATTAAGTTAACGATGCCTAAGGCCAGGTCCGCTGCTGAGAGAGAGGGAGTGAGCTGGGGAGAGGAGAATAAGGGAGGTGGTGCAAGAGGAAGCAAGGGCTGCAGAGGAAGAGGAGGAGGAGGGAGCAGTGTTGAGATTATGTGTAAATGGCGAGTAGTTAAATGAATGAGGGATAGAATGGTAGGCGTGGGTTGGAGGGTGGAGATCAGTGTCAGACGAAGAAGGTGGAGAAGGTGAAGAAGAAAGGCTTATACAGGAGAACGGGAGGAGGAGAAGAGGAGGAACACCCTGCAGATTCCTGTAGTTAGACAGCCGTACACCTGCAGCTGAGTAATTAAGCTGTGAAAGATCCACAGTTTAAATGTGTGTTTTTGAAAGTATGCCAGAAACTGTCGGCAAAAAGGCAAATGTTTAACCACTCCATATCTAAATGGGCCAGGCATTTCAAAGCTGTTTTCACACTCCTTTAGTCAAATGTTAATTACGCTTCGTGCTAAATGCTGACTCCTTGCAGTTATATGCAGCGAGAAGGAAAAACTGCACAATAAAATCAGGGAATGGGGACAATTACAGATGCAAAATCACGCTTTGGATTATATAAACCTACACTGTACATCTTAATGAAACTTTTTGTCTCTGCTTGGTTTGTTCCTGGATTGGCAGCTAAGCTTAGTGTCACTGTATCTTCAAAAATGTATTAGTACGTATAATTGAAAATATAATTATTTCAGATTATTAGCACATTTATGCATGGTGATTTGACACTCCTCATGCAGCAAAATGTGGTAATGAATTGCATTGTGATGCAAGAGATGATAATTTTGCCTACATTCCTGACAGAAAGATCTAATTAAATAACTGAAGGCTAATACAATGTAAGCAATTTGTGATATGAAAGAAGAAACATACATTTATACAATTGGACAAGAATATAAACTGTATGAAATACTTTTTTAATGCTTACCAAAACTTTGGTATCTTTGAGTACATAAACTGAAGAGGGGATTTTATTTGTGCCTATACCGAAGGTCCATCAGAGCTCTCACAGCTCCATTTTTATTTAGGAAGTCTTGTTGCAGCTCCTTCCATCACTCAGTTCAAGTGGAGGTAAAAGATATTGTACAAAAGCTGGGAGAAACCAGAAGGTTCTAAACGGATGTGTGCTGCGTTAAGAGGATTGCTGTCTTAGTTTAATGATGTTTGCCTATCTCCTGCTGTGCTCGCTGTAAATTCATAAAATTCTAATAGGCCAGGGGACACAAACAAAATGCAATTAAGCTCACATTTGATCCACTGCATCATGCATTTAGCAAATTCACCAAACAACGTACAAAGGGTTTCATCCCACCTCCTTACTAGTCATTACCTGCTTAATCCCTATATTTTCATCCTTGGCATTTGGACAAAACCCTGCATTTAGTGCTTACAAGTGTGGCTTTGATTTTACAGCCTGTGCAGTCTCTGCTATCTAATCCACAGGAAAACAATTGATAAGCCACACAGAGGTTCAGACTCAGTTGAAAAGTCTGTGCTTTTTATAGCAGACTGTCCCCTTGTGGACACTTACCAGAACTACGCTTTCCTTTTAACTACTCTATTGGTGGCTGTTGGTCCTTAGGATCTGTTACAAACCAGGATACAACTTTAGGATCAACCCAAGAGTGATGTAATTTCCTGTCATCCTCACATCATTGTTGTAGATGTCGTTAACTCTGTGGTATCCCATGAAATTGATCACAGTTGATGGCTGGATTGTAGCAAGATAAGGTTAAACCATAGACTGGACGTCAAAAAACGGACACTCTTGTTTACAGACAGAACACAACTGTACGTCTTTGATTTGAGGAAGCATAACTTTTCCCCCCTTAATTACAACTGTATTACAATATAATAAGTAAAAATCGTCCAAGCTCACTGTTGTAATTTCTTCTGGTATGCTTTAGGTTGGCACTGCCTGCGTGTTGAAAAAGCATAAAATAAGCAAAGCATAAAATATGAGGACATAAACACAAATAATTAATGTTGCCTGTATAAACATCAGTAGAACACACATGCACTTTTAAATAATTCACCACGCTTGATGAATGTGAAAAATTAATTTCTTATGTTTCCTGTCATTTGTCATTAGTAGATGAAGGAAGGCCTAAACTTAGATTTCTTTATTTAAATGTCCAAGAAGTGTCTCTTTTCTTTCTGGCTTGACATGGGTGAGGCATTTTGTGAATAAAATGATGAGGGAGAGCCCTGTGGTCTGGGGAGGGGCAGCAGGTGCTTCAACCCTACCCCCCACCGTCCCCCCAGAGCCCGCTCCGTCCACCGACTCGTCTTGTCTCCCATGAGTGTCCGGCCCCCGCCGGAGCGGAAGCTCCACCTCCCGGCTCCCAGCAGCCGGCCGCCTCTCTTCTCCTTTCCTCGGCGGTCTGCTGCGCTCTACTCAGTCCCTGTGGCCTCGCTGGGCGTTGGAGCTTCTAGCGTGACAACAATAAGTGCCGAGTGGTTGTTCTCGACGCGGGGCAGATGGATCCGAGCTTTGACTATTAACAGGAGAATTTTTGTTATGATTATTATTATTTTTGTCTAATTTATGAACACCGGCGGAATAACCCCATATTTGTTTGCGGTGAGTGATTCTGTGTAAATCTTGTTACTTGCGTTGTGTTTTGGAGGTTGGAGGTTGTTCGTGTGAACGAGCGAGCATACGGCGGGGGTTTTGTTGAGGAAGTCATTACTATATCGAGGAAACGGGTGTGTGTGTTTCCGAAGGTCGGTGCATGAGCCCTTGTCGCGCGCGCGCTCTGACGTGTGAAAGAAAGAGAAGCGATAAAAAAAGAAAGAAAGAGCCGCTCCGGTGCCTTCAGGTGACCATTTACATGTTTATATTTCACATTTGTCTGTTTTAGCGCTGAGAGTTTTCATGTGGTCGTGTTTAAAAGCGCACAACATCTAAAAGGGGTTAGAAAGAATAGCGGGCGACCCCCACCCTTCAAATTAACTTGTAACAATGTTACCGGTGAACTGTGCCGATTTATATGTGAAGCACCAGCCCAAAGGAGTGTTTTTTCGCCTTTAACTGTCTGCGCGTGTTCGCGTAAAAACTGTATTGTTTGTCTTCTTGGTAGCGCGGAGACTCCAGTCAGGCTGGCTCCATTAAAATTGTCTGGTCTGAGGTGCTCCCACAGAGGAGACGGACAGGGGCATTTCCTCAGCGTAATTGTGACTGACTGTTACAGTGACACGTTTTGACCATTTGGTGCTCCCAGGATGCGGGGTTTGACCCTGGGGGTAGAAGGCGTGTGTGTGTGTGTGTGTATGTGTTTTGTGAGTGTGTGTCAGGCGCGTGCGCGTGGCAGGTGGACCTTGTTGAATCACTTCCCACGCGCTCCTTCACTTCTTTAGAGCCGCAGGCGCGTTCAACAGCTGCTTCTGTAGTGAACACACACCGAGAGTGAGAGACCCACCACTCATCAGACTCGTCACACACTCCACGTTTAAAACACGGTCTACAAACAGCAGCGAAGCAACAGGCGTTACTGAGCACACCGAGGTTTCCTGCAGCCAGGAGGAACCTTATGTGTTTTAGCTCCTCCTGATGTGGAAATTGGAGCCTTTTTCTGTAGGATTTCATTAGGTTTGTTGGCAATATTATTAAAACGGTCTTATGATTATTATTTTTTACTTTAAAGAGAATTCAAATAGCTTTCAAATGTTGCCAAGCTTTCAAATGCCTGGGCTACAAAATATGTCAGGTTGAATGCTGAAATGCTTGGATAATTTATTTTAATCATTTTATATTTAAACCTGTAAGAAGTTGCAACCAAAAGCCCCCCCAGCCCCCCCCCCCCCCCAAAAATAGCTTTTCAAATGAAGTGGTTTATATATTTTTATATGTTTGATAAGTTATGTAGTTTAGTCACTGGAATAAATGCCAGTTAATTCATTCCCAAAGTAGGAGTTTGTGTTGCAAATCAGTGCATGTATTGGATCGAAAAGTTCTGTGAAGAAATCAAATTACGCAACAAAAAATAAAAAGTATATTCATGCTAAGAATCGCACAAGTTATATTTAAAAGTAACACTAATGAAAACACTATATTTGTATCTGACGCGGTTTGTGCTGTCAAAATACCCTGTTAAATTGACTTATTAGTATTGTATGCTCTCAAAAAAGTCATCTCACAAATCTTTGATTTTGGTGGCTAGAAATTAAAAGGTGTGGCAACCACTGTGACTGACTTGTAAAAGCCATTTTGCTTAGTGAAAAGTCACTTTCATTATTGTAGTGACTTTTCACTAAGCACCATGCAAACAGCAGCTGAGAATATTCTTTAACAATAAAACCTGGCTATGTTGCTAACAGGAATGAAACAAAAAATAATAAAGAAAGATATTCTGAATTTTTGAGGGCATAATGAAACCAGTAGCATAATCGCCCATCAAGTATTTGGAGCATAAACAAAATACCTATCACAGCGTCCTATTTTCATCCTCCTTTCTGTAATACCCGATGGCATTTTGTGCTCTGATTTTATCTATCATTTTGTAAATGTACCTTAAATAATTTTACATCCTCCTTTTGCTCAGAAGGGTGAGGTACAGAAAGACACATTATAGGTGAATTAATAAGTAATGAGGAGACACCTTTAATGCTGACAGTACACAGCGCAGGACGATAACAGATTTCCTGTTTCATTCGTTCCAAGTATACGAGTTCAACATTAGAATATTTTAACATGCTCTAAATATACACATATATAACATACTTGCATTATTTTTATCAAATGAGCCCTCTGTTGTCATTTAGCAGTTTGTGGCGTTTCAGTGTGAATTTCAGTTTTTCCTAAGATATGTTAGGCAGTTATTGACACGTATATGTGGTATGAAGAACTTTATGAAAACATGTCATGATTTATTTGCAGCTGAGGTCAAAATTAGACATTAGCTCTCCCCTTTGCCACAGAAGTCATCCGGTAGCACTGCTAGATTATTTTGCTTTCTTTCACACAGGAAGTTCCTCATATGTTAAAAAACACTGAACCTGGCATCTTACACTACACCAACAGGGTGATTTCTTGATCAGCATTGTTCTGGAAACTAAAAGCATCTAAAACGGTCTTTAGAAAAGTAAGTGGAAGCCGTTTAATCAGTTTGAGGAAACAAACTACAGTTTTCTACCAGCTTTATTTATGTATTCATGATATTTTGTTGGAATTGTTTGTTGTATGCTTGAAATGGAAGTCTCAAGTTGTGATTTTGTGGATTCATGTAGTTGGGGTTGAGTTTCCAGCTTTATTTACATACACAAACACTGCATTTTAAATCCAAATTTTTCATATGCTTGGACAAACATCACCGTTTAATCACATTCTATTAAGTTTCTGAATTATTAAATGTATCAAAGCTGCCAACATACATGAAAGGTGTAAGTAAACCTACAAAGCTCTCTTGTTTTAATCAGTGTGCTACTGCTGATGATATAGTGTTACAGTTTGGGCAGTTTCATAAATTGGTTTGTTGATAATTTTGATACCACTTGAATTACCTGTACCTTTGCCACAACTTTGCAGTTGTGGTAACTTTGTAACCTTTTGTGATTCCCTAGGCAATGTGAACCAACTTTAGATGAGCATGTTTGAAACATTACAGGCTTGTTTGTTTTATTCTGCATATTTTATCACTAGTTTTTATTTCATGCTATTTGCAGCATATCTTAAAGGCCAACAGTCTTAAATTGTATCTTAATCAAGCGTAATAATATAACTTCTCTCTGCAGCAAAGTTATTACCTTCTTTAGACATTCATGAATCTTGACCTAATTTTAGAACATGATCACTTGATCATAGAAATTACATCTGCAAATCTTTGAAACATATACTCTAACTTCTGCCTACATTGTAACTGGCCGATTTATTGAATATCATCTCATGTCAAACTCTTGTCCTGTCCTTCTGTCTCTTATATGAAAAACATCGATGTGCTCTTTTTAAGTTTGGGGATTTTTGTTGGAAGATCATGAGTCAGTCTTATGGATTCGTCATGATCCAAGGCCTGAGTCACAGTCTTCCTCACAGATGTAGTTGAACTATGTCTATTTGTCATTTTAACTCAAGATTCAGGGGCTCACTCACAATATTTAGCATGCTTGTTTTTAAACAACATGAACCCCCACAGCTTCAGGTCACCTAGATATGCATCAATCTGTGTAAAGAAATTTAAATTGCCTGTTTTCTCTTGTTACGCTCTGACAGGTTACTGAAAGTTTAGATATTTTTCTACTACCAGTTTGAGTTAATAAACACGTCAACCAACAAATTTTACTATATTTAAATGGAGATATTCTTGTATGTTCTTATTTATTAGATTTAAATCTACTCCTCTTATTTAGGAACCTGCAGCACATTTCCCCTCATGCGTTTGTAGATCTTTGGGTTTAAAAAATAAAACTGAACCTGCACATCAGACTTTAAAGAATACAGGAAATCAGTGTTAGTCTGGAAAAGCCAGATTTGTGCATCTCTAATATCACTGCTACCTTGAAGCAGCAGTGTCTGTCTGCTGTGGCTCGTTATTTTATAGAGCGATACAGCTTCCGGGAAAGTCAACATACAGGAGTTTGGAGTTTTCTTCCATTTATGTAGTGATGGACTTTGTCAAAAAGTCAGATCAAGATAAGTGTCGTCTGCATATCTGCAAAACAGATAATTATGAATTGGGTTAAATGATTTTAGTTGAATTTCTCATCTTTCTCATCAGACTTTCACGCATTTGCTGGCTCTGCATGTGACGAGAGTATAAGTAAGACAAATTAAGCAGATTTTGCACAGAGGTGCAGTTTCTTACTAGTAATCTGCCGTTTGAAGGTTTTTTAACCTTTAGCACTGCAATGCTGATTTTACGAAGCTGGCACGTTTTCAGGTGTCGTCGTGCTATGGTAGCCTGTGGTGCTGTGATGTCTGGGGGCTAGACGGCAGCTGTGCCGAGCAGAGTGTTGGTGACAGTTTGTCTGTGGCAGCAGCACCTGGCTCTGTTTAGAGAGTGATTAGGAGAGTCCCAAGCAGCTCTCTGTTCTGTTTACACAAGGAGCCTGGAGTTAAAGGTGACCCACTTTGCATTTTCTTATCAACAGCCCACATTGATAGCTTTGAATAGCACAGACTGTAGAGGGACTTTTGCATGGGTTTACATAGCTCTCAATTGGAAAGAATGGGATGTGTTTGACTGGGCGAGGCTTGGCTTTGACTACTATTATAACAATGTCCTGAGGTGGTATGAAAATGTGGGAGCGTACACTGCTGCTGTGTGTGTCATCTCAGGGTTTCTGTGTGGTCTGGTTGTGTGTTGGAAGAGAAACCACTGTAGGATGTTTATAAAATGAGGGTTTTTCTTGGTCAGCGTGTCTCCCTCCACCTCTGCCATTTTTTTTCTCTCCCTCTGTTACTGTGCTTTGCCAGCCAAACCTTTGTGCTTTGTGCTGCTAAATTCTGGTTGAAGGCATGATATGGTACATTTGATTGGATTTGTGTGTCTAAGAATCCTCATACTGGGTGTTTAAAAAGAATAACAAAAATAAATGTAAGCTGTAAATGTGATGACCAATGAGGACAGTTGAACAAATAGATCATAAAATATTTAACTGAGGGGAAGGCAAACAGACAGTTCAACAAATGTAGGGAAAAATAGCTGTAATAACTTAGAGAACTCAAGAGCATTGTTTTGTGTTTGTTTTCACACCTTCCATGTTTTGCTTCTTATGTCACTGATAAGGCCACTTAACATTTTTCATGTCTTGTCTGGATGTCAAAACAAACTAAACCTGCTTTTCATCAACCTTGACTGAACTAAATAAAACTGATAGCCAATAAGCCTTTTTGGAAATGTAAAGAAGGTCTGGTCTTTCATGAAAGTGCATTTACAGTTGGCTTATACTCCTGCTATTGTTGTCTGCGTCTGTTCAGACTTAGTTTAAATCAAAACCCTGGCACCAAATTTTATATTTTGGCTCTTCTTTGTGAGGTTGTCATCTGCATGTCTACATAGTCTTCATATAGTTTGGAGAAGCAGGAAACGAATAGACTCACCAATCAGGCTTATTGTGGTCACCCCATTTATGGTTTCCTTTTAAGTCTGACCTGTCAATTGTGATTTTGACTAATTCAGATTTTTTTTTCCTCCAAAAACTGTCAAGTAATTTTTGACGTGGTCCTGTTTTGACTAGTGCCTAGTAGATTGAGGTCAAGGACTTGGGATTCATAGTGTTCAGGTGTGTCAGGACCAGGTACATTTCCTGTGCCATTACATTGTTGTTTGTTCATTTGTAATATTTTCTTTCCATAATAAATAGTTGACTGACCCTCAAGTTTTAGGATACTTGTTGTCTTAAGTCACAAGAAAGAAAATAGTGTTCATTTTTATGTTCAAGCATCCAGCATGTAGAAGTGAGTGAAGTGCACATTTTGTTATTTTTGGATCATTAGTTTGATGTTTGACTTGAAGAAATTTGATTGAGCTATTGATCTCTGATTAAAGCCAGTCAAGGAAAAAATTAACTGTAATCTCAAGTCAGTTGATTCATGCATTTCCTAAAAGAAACTTTGATAGATCATGTAGTCAGGTTCACAACTACTGTTTTTACTCACTCTCATTTGTTGAAATGGCCGAATGTTGTGAGCTGATGTTCAAACATATACAAGATACTGAAGCAGAACATAACATCCAATACATTGACTTTGCTTGATTGTGTCTCTTCCTTTGTAGGGTCCATTTTTTTCCTTTGCAGCACATCCAAACCTAGATCCTTTGAACAGCATCTGAGGCATGCAGCTTTTTTCTCCAGTGAGTTTTCTTTTATAAAACAAGGCATAGTTCTCAGCAGTGGGCCTGAAACTGTTTTCCGCAATGTTAACTCAGCTATAAATTTCCTAAGAGAAGCTGAAAAAGTAAAATGCCTCCTTTCACACCACTCAGTCTTGCTACAACCACACCAAAGAGCTCCTTTTTGGATAACTTTAGATTTTTGTATGTTTGTGTAGCTCATGTTTGCTGTTGTCGTTGTCATACCCCAGAACCTGATAAGCGCTTGCCAAACAAACACAACATGGGCAACATGAGAGCAGCAGATAAGCGGATCATGCACACGGTCAATACTGACCATACTTGACTATTGCCCTAATAGTGTGTGTCTTCTTTCATTACCAATTGTTTTATGTATGTGTATGTATTTCAGCATGACTCATATACTTTGTGTTTATCAGTATTGTCTCTGTACGCCCTGCAGTCTCACACTCTGTTATAACCCAGCATTGTGCCAGGGGGCTACTTTTCAACAATCACCTTTTCTTTTGCTATCACATCATCATCTCTCTTTTGGCCTCTATCTGTCTCTGCTTCCATGTCTCTCCTGTTTCCCCTGCTTCTCTCTCGCTCTGGTATCTGCTACATCAGCTGACTGTCATATTGTATGTGTCGGTTTGTTAGCTTGCCTCCTTGTGTATGAGAGCAAGGTCAGTCATATGCCTGAAGAAATGAAGCGGGCTTCTGTGGCCAAGTGTTTTAATCAGTTCCTGGACAGAGCTGTGTCAATGCTCTGACAGAAGGCCTGCAGTTGCCAGCTAAACTTGCTTCATGTGGCTGATATTTGCATAACTAAAGAGCTTCTGTTTTGGACTCTTTTTGTGTGTGTCTGTTTATATCTTTGCTTCACATCTTTCATTTGCATCGTCTCTTATCTCAGTTTCACATCAACCATATGGGTTTCCCCTGTGCGTTGCCGATGACTACGCACCGGCAACGCACGGTTGCTGTTGCCGATGACTGCCATGATGTGCAATAACTCAGTAAGCAGAAGAAATGTACAGTAAGGTCATGTTCTGGCAGAAGGATGTTTGGCATCCTTCTATCTTTTTAAAGGAAATGTTTATAAAACACCTCATGTTTTTCCTAAAGAATGGGTGTTATTTAGTTATTTTAAAAAGACATTTCTGTAGGAAAATATATCAATTACTTTTTAAAATAGGTTTATCTTTTCTTCTGGGTCAACTTAAACATGTTGACCTATGATGTGACAGTAATGTAAGGATGATTTTATTTTATTTTTTTAAACCCACAGCACCTTTTTTTTCCCTACGTCACAATCTTGAAAAAAGAATGATCTCAAACACCATCTGGTGAAACCTGATTGGTGCATCTCTAAATCAAACCGTTGAAAAAAGGAGCACCTCAGGTCTGAGATGAGAGATTAACAAAGTTTGCACTTACATAGCCACAAACATAGGCGAGTCGGTTTTTAATGTTAGATGAGAGAGCAAATAGGCTTGATGGAGCATTAATCAAATTTAGAATAAGATAAGATGATCCTTATAGAAAAGATCATATTATAGTAATCAGTTTGATTGCCTATATTTACAGTGAATCTGTACAATGTATTGAACTGCAATCGTTACAGGAATGTCATAGGACTAGTTTGATGCAATGTATGGTAAACTGTTATACACTCGCTGACCACTTTATTCTCTATACGTGTCCGATTACTGACCATAATAGGTGACTCAGCCAAACATATGGCAGAAAATCAGTGCATAAAGCTGTCCGGATGTCGTGAAGTTCAAACTCTGAATCAGAACGGGAGTAAAAAGGGATTTAAATGACTTTAAATGTGACTATCTTTGTTTCAGAAACTGCTGAACTGAGAAAACGTTGGGTTAACTAACCACGTCTTACATCCGTCCCTGAATGCACAGAAACTCATCAAACCTTTAATCTGATGGACTACAGCAGCAGCAAACCACAGCACGTGCTTTAGCTTTATCTTAGAACTGGAAACAATTTAATCCAAGGTGGGGAAAAGTCAAATGTGTATAATCACTGCCCTGTTTTAGTACCAGACAAGCATCATTTAAAACACCACAGCCTGCCTGAAGATTGTTTCTGACCATTTCTATCCCTTTATGACGACATAAAATGAGTTTGTCAACTTCTGATAAACTCAAATTATCTCTCAGAAATGCTAAAACACCTTGTGGGATTAAGGTAGCAAAGTTCTAAATGCAAAAGGTGTCCAGCTTATGCATACCATTGTCTCCAGGAAGAGGTTTTCAAAGAGAGATACAGTCATTCTTTGCTTGCCAATGATATGAGTTGGGTAGGCTTTGACTACTTTTGATGCCCACACCTGGTACAGATTTCAACTCGGCAGATGTTAAAGCTCGAAGGTGGTAGGAAAATATTAATGTAAAAAGAATAAGAGAAACAATGGTTTTTTGCAGCTCCACTTTAGGTCATGAGAACACCTTTCATACCTGCAGTTACATGAATGTGACAGGTTTTCAATGAGTTTTTTTGTGGCAAATGTAGCGTACATGCTAGCATGTTCTCTTGACTGTCAAACATGGCATCATACAAAGTTGAACATCTACTAAGGCTTTTGTGCTAAATAAGAATATAAAACCGCTGTGTGGCATATTCTTTGGCATCTTTAACAGGATAACAGTTATTTTGTGAAGAATTGGGAGATATGTGGTCATTGTAGTGTCAAGTGCCCACATGAAACCGATTCACTCATCAGGCATCCACACTCCTGGACAAGCACATGCATGTATGTGCAGGAACACACTCCGATTATACCAATTACAGGATTATAATAGGGTAACTCTCAACAACTGGACCCAACAACGGAAAGTCAAGTGAGCGTCTGTGTCTGTGCGTATCGGTGTGTGTGTGTGTGTATTTGGTGGAGCCACTTGGGAGTCAGGGCCCATGCAGAGCACTCGCAGTGCTAATTAGGCAGCTACAACCTAACCGAGTATATCACAGGGAGGAGGAGAGAACAGAGCAGAGAGATGGGCTGAAGTGAGGAACGTGTGCAGGGGAAGGCAGCAGAAGCACAGCTCATCTCCTGAGGTGGTCTGTGGAGGGAGACAAAGAGGAGGAGAGAGAGAGCTGTAAGATGATAACAACCAAAATATGTTACATGCAGTAGGGTCCCCAGGCACTGAGAGATTTGCAGTGCAGACTTGTACAATTCAACCAGGTCTGTGTGACATGAAAGCTGGCCTGTGTATGAGTGGCTAGGTGTGTGTGTTTAACGTTTATGTGGCGTAACGTGTACCAAAGAACACCACAGGTGCAGAAACCACACAAAGATCCTTGGCAGGTCTTTGTAGAGTTCATGATCTGGAACATCTGTCATTTCTCCCTCTTCTTTTGAAAACAAAAAACAATCATACTGCCACCTTTCTCTTCTTCTGTAACAGATAAGGTTGATGGAAAAAAAGAGTTTAAACAGGATATGGTGGCGATTGTGGTGATAAGTGAGAGATGAGTCCCTCCTCCAGGGAGTGGTGGCCCTGTTGTCTCCCCCCTCGGAAGGGGACTGTGAAAGGCACAGCCATCCAGGCAGCAGCTTGACTTCAGGGGGAAAAGGACCACAAAGAGCCAGGGACACAGACAGGAGGCTCTTATGTGTGTTTGTGTGGCTGAATGTGTGCCTCTTCATGTGTGGGTTCACACTCTCTAAGCAGCGTTGTGAAGCGTAACCAGACTGTTCTGTCATACGCCCACGCCGGTGTCTCAGAGAACACAACTACACACTTCCCAGATGACATGCACGCACATGCACACAACCACAGCCCCGGCGAGCCGTACCACAGCTGATATGTAATTAACAGACAGAGGAAATGGCCCTGTTGGGGTGGGTTAGGCAGAAGCAGGGTGGGAGGGAGCGAAGAAAGTCACCTCAGCTTGTGCCTGCCCTCAAGACACACCGTTCCTCTAGCTACGCTGTGTGTGTTTGTGCTGGAGGATTGAAAGGAAGAAGGTGAGAAGAGGGAGATGGATGGTGGCTGGTCTTTTGAATTCTCTGTTTTTGTTGCAAGCTGCTGTCATGCAGGTTGTGGGTGTGGGGTGGGGGGTGACGATGAAGAAGAAAGAAGTGGGAGGTGAGGTATGAATAATAAGCTGTGCACATTCGCATACACAAACTTGTCAGTTGAATTCACACAAGCTAAAAGGAAGGAGGACAGCTCCTTTTGGTTATTGCAGACATTTTTTTTTGTCCCTGCATTTAGGACAGCGAGAGGAGGGTCGAGTCAGGAGGTGGTGCACTTTGTTCTTCAGCGTAGCGCCATAATGGAGGGCTACTGTATAATGACAGTTCAGACAGTGGTTAAACTCTTTTGTCTACCCGATTGATCTCCTCCAAGCACAGCACCACTTTTCTCTCGGCATCTTCGTCTGTCTTTTGCTTTTTCCCTTATTCTCCAGTGGAATTGCTTTCTTTGATGGCGTCGCTTTGCAGCCACTGTGCGTCTGTTTCAGGATGTCTCTGATATTAGGGGTTTTGTCTTTTGTGTGAGGGTAACAGAGATGGCACTCGAAAGGTGTGCATTCCCGTGCAAACACACACACACCGATATGCGTTTATTGTATAGCGCCTGAGGGCGGATTGCTTTGACATCTCATCTCAGAAGTCAAACAAAGCTGGAACTACCAGAGCAGGTTTATCCTGCAGTGCCCCAGGATACGTCTGTATTTCTACGTGCGCTTAGGACTGAGATGATCACAAACATCTAAATGTACAGTTGGTATGCAAGATTTGGTATTTTTGGGTCAAATTCATACTCAACATAATTTTTGTAGACCTGCCAGTGATTACATTATTGTTTGATTGCCATTGTTTGAGGTGATCAGTCTTTGTGCACACTTAGCAGTTTCGTTTTATTTATCTATCATGATAAAACCAGCCGAGCTAAACGCACAAAACTCCCATTTGATTATTTCCTTGTCCTTTTCAGTGAACCTGTTCTACAGCTATGTATGATTCATGGTGGAATATTTGGATAGCTGTACTCTAGTGTAAAATTTTGACATTTATATGAAGATGCTCATTTATTTTCAGAAATGAATATCTTAAAGAGGAAATTTAATCAATTCAGTTACTAGAAAATGAAAGCAGCAAATGTTTTATTGTTTAGCAATCGGCAAAAAAAAGTATAAACACTTATATTTGTCCACACAACTTGAAAATATTCCCTTTACTCTTTGTTGCAGCTTTGGTACGCAAGTGACAGTTATCAGCAGTTTGACACCCAAGTAGTTGATTTTTGTCAGCCACAAAGTTGTGCTTCCTGTGGTTATTCAGTCAGTTATAGTAGGTGTGACTTTGGCCTGTGTTACATCTCGTTCTGCTCAGTTGGTTTCATCCACATCTCTGTTTGGCTGGTTATTTTTAGACGCCCTCATTTAGTTTCATTTCTCTGTCTTAAGCCTGAAGTTTCCTTGATGATCACTGGACTTCTTAAATACCTTTTTCTCGGCCCTTTTAATCACCTGTCAGCACATTCTCAGCCAACCATCCTAGCTGACATGTTCTCACCAGGCCGACTGTAAAATCCCTCCTGCAGTCAGAGACTGAGTGACTTGCTCCTTTCAGCAGAGAGCATGAAGTTGCTGCTCCTGGATGAGGAATGCTTTTCCATTTAGTGACACGTTTTTTGAATGCTAAGAAACTGACCTAAAACATAATCATGAGAAGTTTGTGTGTTTGCTATGTCACATCATGTTGGATGTTGGTGTGATGTTACCTGAAGCTACTTAAATAAGCAGTTTAGTCTGGAAAGGCACAAATAGACCAAAGATCGGAACTGAACAATTGCTACTCTTAGTCTAATATTAAAAAATCTATTATTTTTTTTCCATTCATGTATTTCCTCAAAACATAGATACTCCCATCGCTTTTTGTTTTTTAAACCACGTCATTTGTTGACCCTTTTTTAGTTTCTTAGTTAACAATCCAATAGAGGCTCATATTGCTTTAATGCATAGACAGGAATGATCTTGTAATTCCTTCATTTTTAGCTGCTACTTCTGTTAAAAAAACAGCTTCACACGTTTTCTCTTTGATATTGTATTGACTACAGGTATTTTACAGACCTCAAGGCAGAAAAGAAATGCTTCAGATAACATTTGAAGCAGCAGTAAGTGTGTGGGGTTTTTTTGTTGTTTTTTTTTTTCATTCTGGCAACTGCAGCTCTGACACTACAGGAAGGATGATCAGAAAACAGTGATCAAGTCTCGTGTTTGAGGAAAGTAATTACAGGGACGTAGGTGTGGAACAAAGCAACAAAGCTGCAGAAGTATTCAATGCGCGAACTAGTTTATTGCCAAGACATTTTTATTGCTCATTTGAGGGCAGGGCACTCACCGGCTTGGCTCTGTTCCTAAGCAGCGCCTCAGTATTGGAGCTAAAGTGTGCTTTTCTAAGCCTCTATAAAATGGTTTATCTATGTTGTGTGTGTGCAATCAATACACAGTAGCTAGAGGTGGTGCACCTTTGGTCCGTGCAGCGTTAGACTTTGTCAAGCCATCCTAGTGACTGGATCGAGTTGATGGGCCAGCTGCACTGCGCTGCTAGTTTTAACAAGCTGATAGGCAAATCCCTTCCTGGTTAAAGATTAACCACCCGCTTGAGCTGCCATTGCATTATCTCTCAACTGGCCAAGGCACACAGGAGCCAGGGGGATTTGCTTTGTGTGTGTGTGTGTAAGAGAGAGGGAGGGTAATCTGCATTCCAACCACAAAAGGGTGGAACATAGTGTGTCTGTCAGTGCATTTGAAAATGGGAGTAAGCGATCGGCTTTTCTACCAGCTGGGTGTTAAAACTGTGTGTTTACTGTATGCCGTTTACCAGTCAATCTGCTATTGTGTGTGTGTGTGTACTTCTTTATGTGACGTATTGAGAACTTTCTCTGGTAAATTCATTAACCTTCTGAAGACCGATGGGACTCATGAGGGCCAAAGCCTGGTCCTAATGTGGTAGACCCCCTTTCTTTAGGGTAAGTGTTGGGAAGTATGATGTCAGTTGAGTTTTAGCTAAGGCTAGAGCTAGGAATAAACTGGTAATGGTTAGAATAAGTGTTTGGGTTCAGCATGAATGACGTGACTATTATGAATGGAAGTTGATATGGAGTCCTATGTGTGTAGAAACACAAAATTGTTTGTGTGTAAATTAACCAAGTGTTGCGTTTTTGGGTGTATCCTGTTTACACGATGTCTGTTGTAATCTAACTTCTTCTTTCAACGGCTTGTTTTGTTTTCCCTGAGGGCGTAGCAGCACCCAAAGAGTTAATTGCATCAGGAAGACCTCTGATTAACCCTTAGGTTACCAGGAAATTATTATTTCATTTGGCTTCAGATCCAAAATATCGTACTTATGTGAGCTTTGCATTAGGATTTTTAGCCGTGGTATTGGATTTGCCCTTTGTCCCTTGCAAAATCCCCAACAGTATCATTTTTAATCTGTTTTTCCTTTTGTGTATCAGTAGCTCTGAGGTCTGTGACATATGCTGTGTAGCTGCCTGATTAACTGTAATACAATGCCATCTGCTGGATGCTTGAAGAACAGATAAATCCTGTGACGTTGAAACCTAAATGTTTGCTCACTTATATGGAAATTCCTTAGAAATTTTTCACCATAAGCTGCATCATATCATACATTTCCTCATTAGTTCTAGTGACGTGGCAGCTTTAGCTTGAGTGTTACTTGCTTTTCCCCTTCTGAAAGAGAAATGATTAAAGGATTGCTATTGCTTGATGGGTTAGACCATTATTCACACGTGTAGTAATATTCTTATTGTTAGAGGTTATAACTGTTAGAGGTTTATTTTATTTTATCTTTTTATCATTTTCTTGCCTACATTGTGTCTAAACTGTCAAAAGCTGACAGAAAAAAATAAAGAAACCAGTAAGAGACTAATCAGGTAGAAGCAAAAGCTATGATAGCTCTATGCAGTCACTGGTGTATCTTTGCTTTAAAAAGTTATTTTATCCCATAATTGTTACATTATAACATTTGTATAAATGTTAAAGTCTTTGTAATGAAATGCCAGACATTGCCATTTCTGGATCTGTCTTCATATGTATGAGGCATTGAAGAATCTCCTCATCACAACATTAGAGCTGCATGTCAGTTCAACAGCAGAATGCTGGCTGGAACTTATTAATCATCTAGAATTAGATAGTTATGATGACAACAGAAAGGTATGTCATTCTGACCTACAAGCAACCTACAAGCATTTGAGAAAGATAATAAATTTTAGATATTTATTTTATAATTTTGTTGAAGACTGTACCTCAAAATTGAACTAAAAATTTTAAAGAAGCAGGAAAAATACTTTTCTATTTTAATTAAAATCACTTAAATCATGTTGCTGTTGATTTACACATTGACAATGTTCTGTAAATGAAGGCCTTTATCAACTAAATAAGAACTAAGCAGACACTATCCTCCCAAACCATCAGGATTCTTTAAGATTAGGGTGTAAAGGTGTGAAGCACGATGGTGTATTTTAAAGTGTCTGTCTGCAGTGTAACCCTGGTCTGGGTGTCTCTATCTGTATCAGTCACATGCTCTATCACCCTTCTGAGTAAAGCAGCAAACTGATGGAAGGAGGAAATGACTAAAGAAACAACTCATTCTCACCCCTGCAATAACAGCAGGACCCGTGAAGCGGAAGTCTAACCTACGCTTTCACCCTTTTTCCTGAGCCCTCCTCCTCACAAACACTCACAAGCAATTGTTATCAGGATGGAGGGGGCTGGTGTGGAATTGTATCAGTATCTTTTGTTGTGTGTCGTTAGATAGCCGGTCCACATTTTTGACATAGCTTCCTGGTTTGAGAGTAGTGGTGAGTGTTAAATTGGAGAGAAATCATTTCTTGGCTATTTCCAGGTGGAGTTGGGTTGTTTATGAGAAGAATGCTTTATTACAAAAGGTTTTCTTTCCCAAGCAGTCAGGCTTGACACAGGTCAAGACATGTCATCTTTTTTTTTTTTTCTTGTTGCTCCGTGTGGGGCGGTTCACATGTGTAAGTAACCTACCGGCTCCCACCCATACACGTCTATGTACACCACCCATTCTGTGTGAGATTCTCCCTGGCAATGGGGTCACATATAGTGACCGACCGAGTGCCCTCCCCTGACTTTTCTTCCCTCCCCCTCCTCCACTCTGCCGTGGCAGGGCATGCATGCCTGTGTCTGTTATCTACAAATGGCTGAGGAATTATAGGTTGAGAGGGGAGGAGGAGGAGTGAGGGAAGGAGGGCGGGGGCGAAGGGATGAGGTCATGTGACATCGCAGCAGCTGCTTGCCTAAGAATTTCTGTTTTCTCACTTGGGGAGAGAGCTTGAACAGGGAGGGGAGAGATAGGCAAGCTGTGTAGTGTGTTGCTTTGTTAGATAAGCTTTTTAAACAGTCTGCGAGAGGCAGGAAGGCAGGCTGGCCGGGAGGGTGCGGGTGGATGGCTGAGAGAAGATAGAAAGAGGAGTACAGGAAGATGGTGTGTGTCCTGTTGGTGTCTACCGGCGTGTGCTGGGATGGGCTCGACATGAAGATGCAGCCGTGGGGGATCCAGGCGGCTCCACTTCTTTGTGCAGTAAGAAGCTCACACCATCTGCTTTTTGATCTCACTGAGGGATTTATGAACCGCTGCCAGACCTCTAGATGTGTGCATTTATCAAGCTCTTGTCTGTGTCATCTTTCTCTCGCTGTTACCCTCATTTGCCTGTCTGTGCTGTGGCTTCATGTGTGTGGTTTATTACTCTGTGGCTGGTTAGAGTCACAGAAAGTTGAGGGTAGATTTCTCCTACTTCCGTATCTGGCTTTTTCAGACAGATTCTTTTGCAAGAGAAAGGAGCCTGAAGTGCATTGTCTTGACAAAGTCGGTCTGTTAAACCGACTCAGCACTGCTGTGTTTGTTCTGCAGACAGTAGTCATTGTTGATTCCATTATTAATTGTTTGCTGGGTTCATTCAGAGTGCACTGGGTAACTGGGAGGTTACGAGCAGGACAACTCAAAACGCTATTTACCATCTCATTCCTGACTTGCTACTGTGTGTGAGTGTGTGTCCAAACACTCACAAGGTGCTGAGCTTCTGCTGTCTTCTCAGGACGGAACATGATCTTTTTATAGCCCTCTCAACCCCTGGGGTAAACCCAGATATAACTCCTACTAATCTAATTGTGCTGTTGATAAACCCGCAGCCCACTTTTTATTCTCTTATGAATGTCATATTGTTAGTGAATGATGATTCACCACTTTTTTGAGGGGTTTTCTTGAGTGATTCCCAGCCTATGTGATTTGATAATACTTTTGGCTTGCTCAACCTGATCTTGTCTGAACTTACATTGTCCTCTGAGCCACCCCTATTTGTGTGTGTGTGCTTGTTTTGCCTGAGCACGTAGGGCTATCAGGCTCCGCTCTGGCATTTAGGGATTCCACTGACAGAGAGGCTGTCAGCATGGTTCGTTTTACAAGACACACACACTGACACACATCGTATATGTACAGGAAGAGAAGGGATAGCTCTCCTGACACTGTCACTGACAGACAGAGGTCTTCTGCAAAACTTGGTCTTTTTTCAGATTAACTAACATTTTTCTTTTGACAAGTTAAAAATAATTTGAATTTAATTTCTTGAATTTGTTTTTAAATATTTGTCTTTTATATGCAGATGCTGGATCAGTTTTCATACAGACCTTTTAAAAAGTTACAGTGTTAATACTGGAAGGTATTCTCCATTGTACCATTACTGTAGTTTTAATGAGATGTAAGAGAAAGTGCCCAGGAATTTCCTCTGGGTGTTTATAGAATATCCCCTTCCCCCACCTGTTGCTGTGCATTCCAATTAAGCTGCCTGAAGAATATAGTTATATGTTTTTCTTATCTCTTATCAAAAACTTGTATCTGACTGATCAGTCACATTGATCAAATTTGATAGGGTCAGGGATATATGCTTTGATGCAAAAATGTGGAAAATCTGTTTACTTTTTCTGGTGAATTTAAAACTAATGCCTCTATCAATTAATCTACAGCACATCTTTTTTGTGTTATATTCCTTAGTAAAAGAATATCTGAGTTACTCAGAACCCGCATGCCAGACCTTAAAGAAGCCTTGAAATCAATATCAGCCAGAGCAAGCCTCCTCGACACAGTTTTCTTTATCACACTTGCAGATAGGAAGAATTGGGCTGTTAAAAAATTAAGAATAAAACTACGTCGAAACTTAAAGAGTTCCATCTTTAGCTTAAAACTTCAATCGCAAGCTTCAATCTTCCTGTTAATGTCATGAAACCATAAAACCTCAATATTTCTACTCAGACCTTTTTCTTAAATAATGTTTGTTGTGGAGATCCACTGCTACTGGATGTGAATTTTCTCAAATTTATGGCTGCGAGAGAGAAAGTCAGGTTGGTATGGAGCATGCTCAATAGTGTAAACTGTGACAGCAGGCCTCTGGTGGCCATGCGTGCATACTACTGAGGGTTTTTTCTGAGCAAAAGAAGAGTGACCTGCCCTTCTAACCTTCCACCTCTGACCGTAGGACGTATGACCCTGAATCCCCATCCTCTCCAGCTGTCACAGACACCCACCATCACAATCTGCCCTGCCTGACTCTATCAAAGGAAACAGCCAAATGCCTTTTACTTCTCGCTCATGTTTATCTGCATTATTCCTCTAATATTAATTTCCATGGAAGCTATTTTTATCTGCAAAGTAGCTTTTGTTTAACTTAAGAAAGAAAGTTAGATTTTTTTATTATTATTGTTTAGTTGTGCACATAATTAATACTTCCCACCCTCCTTTCTTTCTGTTTGCGTTTTTAGGCATGAGCCATGAGCCAAAGTCACCATCATTAGGAATGATCTCAACGGCGACCCGTACAACGGCGACGGTCAGCCCCCTCACCCCGTCACCTCTGAACGGCTCCATCGTAGCAAATGGAAGCCCAGCTGCCCAGTCATCCCACTCTGGATTCGCTGCAGCCCTCCGTAAACTGGCAAAACAGGCAGAAGAACCTCGAGGTAAAGCTAAAACCTGGTGCGACTACGATCGATTCTTGCCTTGTTCTAATGGATGTTTGAAGTTATTTCAGGAGGAAAAAAAGATTTCCATTATTAAGAATGTACTGCTAATATGAATTATATGGTATCCCCGCTGTATTAAATTTGATGTTGTCCCTGGAGATAGGTGGTGTGATGAGGAGCCACTCCAACTGACCCATTTAATTTGCTGTGTGCGAGTCCATATGCTTGGATGCACTTGTCACTGTGTCTCTTGACTCTTCAGTTCATTGTCATAAGAGACCGTTTGTCACAAAAAGGCAGATTTCCCATCTAATAGTTCTATAAATAAGAAAAACTAGATATACATAAGATTTCCATGCATCCCTTTTGGATTCACCTATCAGACAAAGCATTAAGATTAAGGGGTTTTAAAAGTTGCTGATGAAACCAAATTTTTCCATCATCCTGTTCTTGCAGTTTAATGTTATTTTTAAAGAGACCGTTCTAGCCATACCCTAAGGCACCGCTTAGAGGAGGCCACTGAGTTTTTCTCTTTAGAGATGCTCTGATCAATCATCCAGAGATGGAAATCAGTTCATTTTCCCTTGATCAGCTTTGATCTGCGATTGGGGCATCAAATTCTAAAAAACATCAGATTTTCTTTTTAATCCTATCCATGAAGTCTGTCAAAACTAAGAACTCTCTCCAGTGTCAGGCTATAAACCATTAACAATAAGCCTTTGAGCAGTTGGGACCATATTATGCCTTTTAGCGATGCAGAAATGTAGGATATTTTGTTGGATTTAAAACCACCACATCTTCTAAAAAGTCTGTTATAAGTCTGATCTTAAAGGTAATAAGAAATTACGATCGGCCAGAAAAGGTCTGAGCAGTTCATCATTCAAAGAATTGTGGAAATATTTTAGGTGCCTTCTGAAAAGGAAAATCTTTGCTCCATTTCCCTTGGCACTAAATAAGCTGTGCTACACCGTTATTCCCGACTTTGTTGCTGCTCCTAAATCAGAAGGACCCCTCCCAGTTAGAAGTCCCTGGACAATTTGCTCCCCAACCCACAGAGGTCTGGGACCCAGAACCTCTAAGATGATTTATTACCTCTATAGAACCAGCTTCTCTTTACCTCCCTTTCCATCTTTCAGTCCTTTATCTGTCCTCGCTGCTTTAGCCTTGTATGTCAAATACAAAATTTCACCTAGAAAATTCAGTCTTGCACTTTACTTTTATAAAGAACCCATTTCTTTTCATTCAAAATGTTCCATCTTAGTTCTATTGCATGCCCCCTTTTTCATAGTAATGACTTTTAATATTTTGTTTTACACTATGTGAGGTGTGCACAGCGCTTTTGGTCATTCAAAATTGACTGCCGAAAGAGGTGCCTTTTTCCCTTTGTTGAATCAAGAGGAGATGTAGCTCATTTTTACTAAAAGCACATCGCCTTTGTTATCTCTGAGGACTACACAGCCTGGTTGGAGTAGGTAGTGAGGTGTCAGTGAGTCAGCTGTTGGGCATACAGCAAGGTGCAACTGCCTGTGTAGGAAGCTTTGTGTTTCCAGGGTGGGCAGAGAGTCATATGGCTCCTGAGCTCAAGTCATTTTTCTGTCTACAGTCTGTATTTATAGCCAACACACACCCAAACACCCCCACATGTATAAACAGTTGTTTTTGCAATGGTATAAGCTTTGTGATTTCTTTGCATGCTGCAGCCTGCTATCCTTTCATTACCTTTTGACTCAGCCTCCTCTTCTCTTTCCCACCCTGTGGTGTTTGCTTTCAGGGGCAATATATGTATGAGAGATGTAATGACTCACGTTCTAAGGCTTTAAGGAATTAGCTTAGTTTGAGCACTAGTATTGCAGCGACCAGCCACTGAACTGATTTAAGACCCGGAGCATGGCTGCTGTTTATATACACACCCACACACACGTGCATGCACGCACACAGTCGCATACATCGTCACTTCTCTGAGGCAAGCATAATGAATAGCTCTGTGTTTTGAGAGCTGTGTTGAAGAGGGGAGGTGATGGATAATGAGTATCGGAGCAGCATAAAGGACACTCTCATCCAACGTACGCTCACATGTGTAAGCAAATCCGTGCAGACGCAGCCAGCACGCTGCCTCAGAAAAGCAGACCTCCTGATATCTGATTAATTAAGCCGATCTGGGTTTAATCATCTCGGTTGTTTCTTCTCCGCTCTCTGCTTAGGCACACAAACACGGAAAGAGTTTTACAGCTGGAGAGAAAATGAAGCGAGGGGGAATAAAGGTATTCAGGGTAGATGGAATGAACCGAACTGGCTAGATAAAAGGATTAGGAAGTAATTAGTAGATTTGTGAAAACCAGAAGTGTCGGTTATAAAGTGTGCATGTGGGGGTGTGTGTTGGGGTGTGCATGTGTGTGGCCAGAGGCTTCCCTTGTTTCTGGGAGCTCAGAGCATGCTGGGACAGTGGGGCAGTGTGTCGCTGACCTCTCCATCTGGAGCCTGCCTGAAGCTTGCACTGCCTTGCTGTGCTCAGTGTAGGGGTGTGTGCGTGTGTGTGTGTTTCTCAAAGGCAGAAACCCTTCAGGCTGTTACTGTCCCTGAAACACTCACAAACCAGCTTTTTTCCTTTACCTTCCCTCTGTCTTTCTATGCACCCTTCTCATGAGTAAGATCACAAATGAGGCATTATTTATCTGGATATACAGTTTGTACAGTCAGCAGAAGCCACTATGTATTGCTGCTCTTATTTCCACCCGCCATCTTGTACCGTCTTCCTTTCTCTCACTGGCACAGCAACACACATACTGTCTGTGTGCGTGTGTGTGTGCATGCTCTCCCCTCCCCCCCAACTCAGTGATGCAGATTACAGGCTTTGTGTTGTGTTGTCAGTGCATGTCCAAGACTGTAGTAGCAGGTGTGTGCAGCGTTTGTGTGTGTTAGCATGTGTTTGTGTGTTACGAGTGCACGTGTTGAGGCTTGTGCTGTTTGGGGTGGCATATGGATGCAGGGCTGGCTGGGCACTGCTATGCACACCAGGTGTGAAATGGACTGTTTAATTAAGTGCTGATGTTGTTGTAATGCATGCTGGGAGGGAGGAGTGGGGAGGTGGGGGTGAGGAGGGGTGTTGGTGGAGGGGGTGGAGGAGAGCAGCCACTTTTTGGCATGATGAGACGTATGCCTGCCCGGTCGTTCCGACAGAGGTGATGGTGGTGGCAGCCGCGGGTTGGGAGGGGTTGGGCAACATTAAAGCCCTTTTTGTGTGTTTCTCTTTAGAGCCTATCGAGGGACAGGAGAGTCGGTGTGTGTGAATGAAAGGACCCACTGAAAACTCCGGGCGGCTTTTTTTTTTTTTTTTACAGGGTCACTGGTTAATGTAAAATGTATTGGCTGTGCAGGGACACTTGGCCGCTGCGTCTGACCACAGATTGCTTGGTTTGTTTATTGCTTCTGCTCCCTGATTGTGTGTGTGTGCATGTGGATCAGCTTGAGCAATCAAGTGAGGAGGCTCTCGGAGAGAATGGGGTCTGGTAATAGAGGAGACGATGGAGAAAGGAGTTTCACATTAATCATATAGAGCTAGGCACTGAGACAGGATTCTCCTTTTATCTCTTTTGTTCCTTTTTCCTTCTGTCTCTTGCTGCTCTATCCCTTTTTCTCTCCCTGTAACCTCCTTCCAGACCTCATCATCACACAACATGCACCCCACCATATCAAGGAAGTGACAGTCCCGTTAATGAAGTGCAGGTTGAGAGCTGATGAGCCCGTTTTAGACTCTAGGGATGAAAGCCTTTGCTGAGTTCCTCCTCTTCCAGCTCTCTGCAGGCCCAGCATGTGTGGCCATCTTCCCTCTATAGATAGAAGGGGAGGAGCATATGGCAGTGATGAGACCATGCTGATGCCAGTCACATGTCTTGCGTGCAGGGTTTTTGCCTATCACGTGGTAGCGTGATGAGAGGGAGAGGCAGTGGGAAGAGGAGGGCTGATAATGGTCCACAAGGAAATCTTAAGAGGATGGTAAAGACTTGAGGAGTCATGAGAAGTGTGTGGAAGGATGGAAGCAGAAGGTTGAAGAAAGAAAGAAACTTACAAAATCTTCACTTTTTCATATGTTGTATATAAATCAAAGCATTAATGTATTTATTGGGCTTTTATTTTATAGACTAAAAGTTTTTTGCAAATAAAATTCTGATTTGTGGACCTTTCTATAATTTCATCTTAGTATAAATAGAGTTGGTAAGTGAAGTCCTGACAGGTTCTTTTAGTTGGCTATCAGAAACATAAAACATACTAAACACAGAGGACCACAGTTGGTCAAGAATATCTCAACCTTAACACATACAGAAAATATGAATATAGCATAACTGCAAACATACAAAGCCATGAATCCACCTAAGCTAGGTGGAAATGGGGATAATTATTCAGAGGAGCAGTATAGACTCTGGAAGGACACTCTGCAGAGATCCATGGCTCAGATAGAATATGTTGACTGGACAACTATTAGAGATGGATTCCACAAATCTGGCCACTAGGGATGAGTAGAAAGATACTTTGTGCACTGTTAAAAAATAAAGTGGTAAAGGTATCAACATACGTTGGTGATGATTCTTTTTAGCAGAAATAGAAAAGCTGGAATGGGTAGACTAGTAGATAATGTCCATCTCACTGAACTTGAGCTGTTTTGCTAAGTAACAGCTCTGATGAGCTAAAATGAGCTATAATTTCAGTCTCTAGATCTTCAGTACTGGTAGAGATCCTTGCAGCACTAGTTGGAGCAAAATTTAGATTTTGGACTGCATTAAATCAGGGAGCTGAACACATACATGATTATATTTGTGACCTTTATCTGTAAAGTAATCTTTAAACCATTTGTCCTCATCCTTTCACGTCAACGTGCTTCACAGGTATATTAAACTCCAATAAAATTGTGTTGTTTTGTCACTTAACAACACTTCTGGTTGTTAAGTGACAAAATGTGACAGTTCAAGATGTGTGGATCCTTTTCGTAAGCCACTGTCTGCAAATGAATGCTGTAATGTAGCCAGTTTAACAAAAATCTCAATGAATAGTAATTTATTGTATATACATATTTTTTAATTGAGCTTTAAGGCTGACAGATCTTCGTCTGGTTGGCAGGCCCTGTGTCTGAACAGAAGGAAAATGAAGTAGGGGGTATGAAGAGGTGGTGTGTAGGGGTGCTGTTCAAAAGGAGGAGTTGGAAACGATAAAAGAATAATAGCTGTTGGTGTGTTTGTGTTTTTCCTCTCAGTGTATAATGCGTGTGCCCATTGAGGAAGGATGCTTTGAAGTATACGCAGATTCTCCAAGCTGTAAGAAGAGAATGAAGCTGTTGGTTGAAGGCTCTTGTCTCTTTTATTTCCACCCTTCCCTTACCTGCTCCCCTTCCTGCTCTTAATTATTTAGTCTGCCCTGCCTCTTCTTTGGTCTGTACTGCCTCCACGATGAAGAGGACAAGGAGATGGAGGGGGGCATCAGACGGAGGTGGGGGTAGATGTAGTGCAGCTCTGTTGCTTAGCAGTAGAGTATCACTGTGAACACCCCCCCTCACCCCACCACCACCTCTCTCCAACTCCCCCATCTCTGGCTTTATTTGCTTCCCCATCCTTGTGTATGCATGTTGCGGGTGTGCATGTGTGTGTGATGACTGAATAGGCTGTGACACTAGAGCTGTATTAAGTGTAGCTCTGTTCCCCAGGCTGAGTGGGCTGCTATTGATTGGCCTAGTCTTGTAGGGGAGAGTAATGGCTCTCCGAGGTGAGGTGGGGAGGGTGGGAGGATTAGGCCACTAATTGCTATTGTGCAGACAAGATATGACTGCCCCCACCCCAACCCCATCCACCACTCACACATCTGCACCCCTTATCTCTGCTTTCCTCTCTGGTCTCTCTCTCCCATCTATTACCTTTCTCTTTTTTTCTATTTTTTTTTAAACTAAATCACTCCCCATCTCCCATCATTTTTCATTTTCATGTCTCTCCACACATGTCACTGCCATCTCTTCATCACACGTCTTTTTACATGCTGTCTCCTGCCAGTCCTGCCGCTCCACCACTCATAGATTTTTTTATTTTTTTTTTTAAGTTAGAAATTACCTCGATGCTATCATTGATCCCTTCAATAGTAAAATTCTCCCCCATGTCTTCACGGCACCTACTGTGAAATGACGACGTCTATTATGGTTATGTTACCATGGAAACCAAAGCTGAGAAGAAATTTGGATAGAAGGCGGACCTGAAACCGACCCGGGGTTTCTGCTCCTTACAAATTTAAAATAAGCACACTGTTGCATGAAAACGTGCTACCTGCGCACCAAAGCTCTCATCTCTCATTGTCCTTTCGGCAGCGCCGTCCCACCGAGAGGGTTGTGACCCAGTTTGACTGTGTAATGCTGTACTTCCTCTGAGAGTTGATGATATACAGCACACTGCGCTGTCATAAGAAGGGGGAGAGAGGCTTGCAGAAGAAGAACAAAGACAGCTTATCAGTAAAAAAGCGGGAAGACAGGAACGTCAATAAAGGAAGATAGAAGGATAGGAACAGTAGAAAGAGGATGTAGTTGGGAGCAACAGAAGGCTACCGGAGCGGAGGTTAAGGCTGTTATGGTTAGGAAGATGAAAGTCTAAACAAAGACATGTGAATGTGGGGACATCATATTGGAGGTTTTGTAGCCAGGGAGAGAGAAAGGGAGATGTGCTGAAAGTGAGGCATGTGACCAGTCCGTGACCCCACGCTACAGGGTTTCCCTGGAGGGCTTTGTTAATGTGGCACAGCTACATCACAGCAGAGGAGCTCATTGGACTAGCTTTTCACCACCTGCTGTGCATGTGCATGTATGGAGGGAATGGGAGGTGGGCACATATGTGCCTGTAAGCACAGCATATAAATACAGTATTGGTGTTGACATTCATACAGTGTGTTCTTATAGTTTTATGTCCAGCAAGTCTTGATTAATTAAACTGAATCAAACATGCCCATCCAGCTTGAAAAGAATATAGCATCCCTTGCAAAATAATATCCATTAACTGTAGCCAAATTTGGTCAAATTGCAAGCAAAAGATAACATTTAAAATGAGGTTTTATGTCACACACAAATTATCTCATAATTGTGAAGTGGGAGACAAGGGATACATGCTTTTCAACATTTTTTAAGTTAAAACATTTGAACTTTTTGACCTGCATTTGTGTTTCAACTGCCTTTAGATGTTATTTAATTAGTAAACAGAGTCTAACTGTGTTTAATTTTTCCTCTGTATAAATACAGTCATTCTATGAAGACCTCAGAGGTTTGCTAGAGAACATTTCTGAACTAACATTATCGGGTTAAGTTATGATAAAGTTAAAGGCAGGTTTTGGCTACAAAACAGTATCCCAAGTATTGAACATCTAACAGTTCGATCCATCATGCAGAAATAGAAAGAATATTGTGTAACTGCTAACCTTTCAAGGTTGGGCAAGGATAGCATTAATCAGAACATCAACCAAGAGGCCCAGGGTATCTGGAGGATTTCCAGAGATCCACTGCTCTGATGGGAGAATCTCTTTACAGGACAAGAGCTTGTTGTGCTTGTTGTGTTGTGCTCTGAAGCAGTTCAGAGTTGATGGGACATTTGCTGACAATTCAAAGAAAAACAGTTAAGAGGCTTCAACATATTTGCCACTGGCGTGGAAATGATCATCCAGCTAAACACTAAACATACAACTAGAGCTGCAATGGAAGAATTTGGATCAAAACATATTCATGTGTTAAACTAGTGAAATCAGAACCAAAATCCCATTGAGAATTTGGGGGAATTTGAAAATTTTCAAGACTTGAACATTTCTATTTAGACACTCTCCAGCTAATCTGAGTCACCCTGAGTTATTTTGGAAAGAAGAGTAAACATGTCTGCCTATAAATGTGCAAAGCTGGTACAGACGTTCCCGAAATGACTTCCCACTGCAACTGCAGTGAAACGTGGGTAGAAGGCAGATCTGAAACTGGCCTGGCGAATAGTATTCACTCTGGGAGGCTGAATGCATACGCATATTGCACGTAAATGCTATGCGTATCATTTTCTATTTTAATTTTTAAAAACAATGTAAAACTATGCATCAATTTCCTTCATCTTCATAATTATTCATACCACTGTGTCTGTCTGTCATATAACGTTCAAACAAAATATGTCATACGGATTTGTTTATGATAAATTTCATGTCAGGGTGCAACTTATTACATGCAAGTGTTACATCTGGCTTTTTTTCTCCTTGTTTTTCTTCTTAGAAAAAAACCTTTCTCAGCAGGTGATATTTTTCTGACTTTGCTTTGTTTTTATTTTTCTTCAGCTGCATCCTCCATCAGCAGTGAGTCGTCTCCAGTCTCCTCTCCGGCCACCAACCACAGCTCTCCAGTCAGTACACCCAAGAGAGGTCCTCTTGGTCCAGGACCTGTGCTGGTTCCTCCAGCAGGTCACAGTGTGCCAAACACTCCACCTGTAGTCACCATAGCTCCTACAAAAACAAGCAACGGCCTGTGGAGGAACGAGGGCCGGCAGGTAAATTAACATTTAAAAAGCCTTTCACACTGACATTGTGTCTATCTGTTTTTCCCCACATATCTAGTTGCTTTAGTTTGCTTCAAATGCCTTTTTTTCCTGATTCTTACTGTTGTGTTCAAATCTTCTCATTGTTCAGCTTGCCTTCAAGCACAATCTACACACACCAGATGGACTTTTCAGGCTTCAGTGGATTTTCTTGCAGCATGAAGCTCATGACGTGTCAGTATATACTTGACATATGTGTCTGTGACATAGCTGACAGGTCTATGAGTGTAGCTCCACCAACTCACTGGCTCCATGCATTAAACAATGTCAGCTGCCACTGGGACAGCGAGGTGACGGCAATATTAGCAGCCAACATCTGTGCCTCTCTGTGCCCACTCCCATTCTGTCCTTGGATCAGTCTCTCCTCAGTCTTAGGGTTAAGACTGGTAGTTCTCCAACCCAACCCTCAGCAGTCAAAATGATCCTCAGCCCCATCACCCCGTTGCACACTCTTAAGTTGCATCGTGGAAGTGAGAGAAAGTGGGAGAGCTGCTTGCTTTGATAAGAAGTGGATTATGGATTATGGCTGCACTTTAAGGCTTCTTATCTCAGCTCGGGGCTAATGGTTAAGGCCAAGTGCACGGTCATGAACAGCCCTCAACAACATGCGGAAATTCTCTAAGACATTTAGATGATTCCCTGGGGACAGACAGAAGAGGGACAGTTAGCGCTGGGCAAAGAGGTCAGTTAACAGCAATGTGCAGTGTTGTTTGAGCCATTGTCCTCTCCCCTGAATGCCCCTCTGAACCTCGCAATCTGCAACCACGGCTTTGTCAAAATGACCCGTCTGCAGTTCAAGGGTCAGCCAGTGCAAGGAGGGGCCGGATGAATGAAGCTGTCCTCTGGAAAAAATTCATAATTTTTGCCATTCTTGGAACAAAGCAGCTTCACATAGCAGTAGGAAAAAATATATCATCAAAAGCTCCCATCATACCTTAGTGTGTGCACCGCTTATGTTTCCTAACCGTATGCACATGTGTGTGCTTTTGCATGGCGGCTATGATTGTATCTCTTAGAGGTCACACTGAAACCGAAGAGGTCAGGACACTGGGTTTGCGCTATCCCCAAAAGCAGTTGAAGGCCACGTTGCCAAAGAATGAGGAGGTTAAGGGAGGTGATAGTGGCAAGAGGTTAGGCTAAGGGGTCAGAGGTTGGGGTTGAACAGCAGGAGAGATGCATCGTGAAAGCCGGCATCTACGACATTTCTGCTGCAACCATGAAGTGAACCTCAGGACTATAAAAACACACATCACGAAAATATTTTTTCACAAAGAAGATAGTGTATCAGGCTTTTTTAATACAGGGTAGCACTCTATGGTTACAAAAAGACGAAATGGTCTCATTCAGAGGCACAAGTGTGTTTTCTGCATCCCTTGTAAAGTGTCTGATAAAAACATTTTTTTTTTCCTGTGGGCAAAAATGTTTGTGTCCTCTTTTGTGCATTAGAAGGGTATTTTAGAATCTCTTGCTGAGATATGAGTCTTTCAGAGGTGGGGGTGACAGGCAGTGCAGTGAAGTAGGGAGGCCTTGGTGCGTTGGCATTTTGCTTTAATGACTGCGGGAGTCTGCTCCCGCTGCTGCCTGTAATTGCTTTATAATTGGCAATTTGGATTCATGGCTCCATCTGAGAGGCATAAACGAGCACTCTACAATGCGCGGGGTCTCCCACCCTAGCTGAGGGTTACAGGGGCCTAGATTGCACAGAGGAAGAAGGTTGTTAATGGATGTGTCTTTGGAGTTTGAGTGCTTGTGTTTGTTAGTTAGTGTGTGCAAAGTGATGGACTACTGGTAAAGAGTGCATTTTCAGTAAGGAAGAACTCAAATGGTATGACTGGTTGGAAGTATAGGTGCCTGAGTGAATAAGTGCTGTGGGCCTTACCAAAGGTCTGACCTGTTAGACCTACGCCTTTGCATACCCTTCTGACTGTGTATCTACATACATTCAGCAGGATCCCAAGAACCAAGGTCAGGAAACGGAGATGAACAGAGTCTCAAAGCTGTGTTGTAAGGAGATATTATAACTAGACATTGGTCAGTTATTTGAATCATGGTATACCAAGGTGTTTAAAGTGGATGTATATACAAAGTATAGAGAAATGATGATGGATGCTCAGTATAAGGGATTGCCACAATGTTTATGACTCGTTGCAATCAGCTGTTCGCTGTCTCCACATTCCTGCAAGAGGAATTCCTGCAAAGATAGTGACTTGATATAGTTTCCTAGTGTTCCTTAAGCAAAGTTTTACTAATGACCATAATAGAAACCTTTGACTGCTTTAATTAAGTAAAGTGCTTTAAAACTACTTTTGCAGTGAATTAGTGCATTACAAAGAAACTGAATTAAAATGTATTTATTTAATGCACTACTTCATGCCCCCACCTGTTGCTGTGCACTGCCATTCAACTGGGTGAGAAAAGGTTCTTAAACATTTTCTCTGTTCATAAGCAAGACAAATTTGACTGTTTGAAAAATATTTTCCATTGCAAAAAAGACGGAGTGTGACAGTGCAACATAAATGACACCCATCACTCTAATTAACATAAGCTATTTTAAAACTGCAGGTAGGCAACCGATGTGTCTAACATAGACTGCATAGCCCAGATAATTAACCAGGTAATATCATTTTGTTATAAATAATACTGAAATTAATGTTATTTTTACAGCAGGAGGATTGTATGTTCTCTTTTTAAAACAGCACTCCATTGTGTTAAGATTTTTCAAAAAAATTAGTTAAACACTGTTATATTGTGAAAATCTTATAACAAATGCTTTGTTGTAATATCACATTTTGTTTCCATCTTCCATGAATGATTGATTGGCTCACATTTAGTGGCCAAATAGGTTGTAAAACAAGAAATAGAACCAGCTAATAAGCAGCGTCAGCAGCTTAATTATTGCTGTTCCATCTTCTTATAAGATTTGTGTGAAAATAGTTGAAAAGGAACAGTTGATTCAATTTCAGTGGCAATTTATGTCTGGAGATTGGACCAATTCACAGTAATTGCATCACAGCTGTGGTGGTGAAAAGATGCCTCTGTGATGCGGAACACAGTTCAACTTTTTCATACCAATTGCTGGTTAACAGATAGTCTGAGGTTATCTACAAAATGGCTTCATCAGCAGTGGGACGTAGGGTGTTAATTCATATTTGCTGTGGTCCGGGATTTAGGTGGATTCAAAGTACAGCAGCTTAATAAATAGTGTATATGTGACGAGAATAAGGCAAAAATAAAAGGTAATGTCTTATATGGGTAGGTGTTTCCTCAGCATAAATTTGCATCATAGTTCCAGTGATGTAAAAAACAAAAAGCTATCAACTCACTCAGATCCATGAATTGCAGCCTTATCTGTGTGTAAAGTGCAACTTGTTTACAAGGCACAGTCCATTAGCTATGGGTCAGTATGTAATTCTGACACTTTGACAATCTTCAGAAAGACAGAATGTTTTACAGGACATGCCAACAAAGAAAAATGTATAATCAACATATTTCAGTTAAATAATTATTCCTGCTACTGCAAAATATTATGACATAGTTACTAATGCATAAAGCTTCCCAATATATTGATTTGCAGTCATTACTTCTACTCGAGTGTGTGCATTATTACAATCGCAAGAGAGCTCTTTGATGTGATATTTGGGAGACTCTAATTTCTGCTGTCATGCATTAAAATGCTACTTTCCAGTACTTTAAACTGCAAATGTTTATGGTTTTGAAACCATAACTTCAGTGCTAAAAATAGAGGGAAACACTGTACATTATTGCATAATTTAAGGTGCAAAATTTGGTTTATAATTTGGTATGATTTACTTTTGAACTTCTCATTGATCATGGCATAAAGTTGAATGACTTTTTTGTGCACTTACTGTTTTGTGGTTTGCAGAGTCATATTCTACTCAGTCCACTTTTTCTCTAACTGCTCCTAAATGTTTCTTGCATGTCCATGTAATCAGTCTACTGTCTGATCATTCTTTTGGTGAACCAGTGTAGAGAAAAACATCAACGATAAATGTTCTGCTCATTGTTGATAAAGGTGCAAAGTAGTCGTCATAATATTTGCACTCTCTCTGTTACTGCTAACAAAATCTGGCTTACACAGATCTTGATGTCTATCAAACTGGGCAAAAAATAATTGCCTTTTAATAGTCCATTCATAAGAAATGACAAATTGGCATCCAACAATATTGCCATATTTAATCAAACTTTGTAACTGGCAAGATATATGATACAAACAGTTTTAATCTTTTGACATGATTGAATCAACAAGTGAAGAAGAACTGAAACTTTTGCCACATCCGAAACTATTGGGTGTTTTCAGTTTTTGTCAAGTTTGTTGTACTTATCTGCTTCTTCAGACACAATATAAATCTGAATATTTTAGGACAGGATAAAGTATCCATAAACTGCTGATACCGACATATTTTGACATATCTATCCCTCTTTTTCACATGGCTGCTGAGGCCCTCGGCGGACGTCCACCTTCTCCCACTGCTCATAAAGCTTTAAAAGGGATTGGGCTGGGGTCGAGGAGACTGTGCTTGCTTTGGGGGGGAATAAAGTACCACGTTGTTTAGTGGAGCGCAGCAAACTGCTTGGAGTAAATAGCTGCATTAGACTACTGGAAAGTGCGAGCGGGGGCTTAAACAAAGGGTCATGTTAGGATTCTGACCATTAGAGGCATTTAAGATTGGATGTTGGCGCATCAGTGTCAGCCTGGGTCAGTAGCTGTGGAGTTAATGGTTCAGTAAATGGGATTTGTTTTATCAGAGGCAGTGGTGAGAGAGGCGGCAGTACTGCTGTAAGGTCTTCTACTCCCAGGGAACCCAGAGGTTAATTTAGTGGGTTCAAGAACTGCCAACTCCTCCTGCTCACTGTCTTTATGGCCTCATCTTGTTTTTCCCTGTCTCCCCTCTTTCTCCTCCTACTTGTTCTCTTGCCAATTTTAAGTCTGGTTTTGCGAGATGTCTGATAAATGCTCCTTCTTTCCCAGGAAAACCTTGACAGTACGTTACCTTTGAGTAATTTCTTTGTATAACTCAGAAGGAGTGTAAAAATCTCTCCTCTGCTCTTGCATTTGTAGGCCGAGGAAAACCAAAGCTTCAGAAAACGCACTCCCACTCCCTCAGCGGGATGTCTTTTGTAGCGCTGAAACGGTGTGTGCGCTTGCTGAGTGTTAGTGTGTGTTTGTTGTGGGATTGAAGAAGTGAGACAACTCTTGCTGCCAAAAGGAAAGGAAGAAGGGATGGAGGTGAAGGAAAAGAAGAAAGAAACAGGAATAGAGGCATAGGGATGAAGCTTTTTGGACTTTGTTGTGGATACAACCACAGACTCATACTCTCTTTATCTCAGATCAGAGTCATGATCGTTTGCAACATCACTGTTCTCATCGATCATACGAATGTCAGCTCTTGTTTACATTTAGTGAAAAAAGCTCTACTTTTCTTTGCCTCTATCCTCTTGCTTCTACTCTTTTACATTCACTATTAGAAATGTTAAGCCGTCTGTTTTTAACAGAGGGTGCTGTGTAAGAAATGTTCTAAAAGTGCTTGAGGTAATCAGACTGGGCGAGGGAGGCTGCCACTCCACAAACAGGCCTATTATTTCTTCTATCTCCCCTCTCAACTGGCTCCATGAGCTGTGACAACCGTGACGGTCACAGGTCCCAGCGAACAATGACCAAGATTCTTTCCCTGTATCTCTCTGCAGGCTGACTCGGGGCCCCGTGGGGCCAGCAGGGAACGCCTGGCTGCAGAGGGGACCTTCTCCCAGGAAAAAGGTGGCCCCTCGGTCCCTGCTCACCTCCTGGGAAACCCCTATGCCTTTGGTCTCACCCCTGGTGCTGTCATGCAGGATTCACGGTTTCCGCCCCTTAAGTAAGCAAATACTTTTTCTCACCTTTATTAAATTGCTAAATCTGTGTTTAGTTTTATTACAGGAAGTAGCCGCTCACTTGGATGTTGTGATCAATACCATTTCTGATATCAGACTCTCTGGAATAAGCAACTACAGCACACATTCATCTTTTTGACATTAGTGCTGAAAGCAATTAGTTTATGTCGTTTCTTATTGAATCCTGATGAATCTACACAATTATAAACGGAGAATAAAACAAACTATATTTTTCCTGCTGTGCCTTGCTACTCCATCCACCCCCTCCAGCCTGCCCAGACAGTTGCCTAATGCGGTGCCACCTGGTGCCATACCAGAGGAGTACCTCCGGAGTTTTCGGCCCTACGCCACAACCGAGGATTCCCTCAGGATGCAGTCTCTGCCCCTTGGCCTGGACCCTGCAGCAGCAGCGGCTGCAGCCGCCTACTACCACCCCAGCTACCTGCCGCACCCCTCTTTCACACCGTACCGGTAAGCATCTTATTTAATCCTTTTGTTGACTTTTCAGTTTCTCTCAGATTATTAATTGTGCAAAATTATTAATCAATATGTGTGTGTTGGTGCACATGCATATGATTCATGGTCCGGTGAATTATGAGCCTGCATATTCAGTGGCAGTGGTAATGCAAGCGACATTAAACTTGAACACAAACTGCTGTATTTAGTCATGCAAACTAGCAAGTAAAGACTGAAGAACTCCATCCTGGTACTGAGCTGTATGGTACAAGTTCAGAGTTCAAAATGATAGATATACTCACCTTCACTGGACAAGCTGATGCTAAAAAGATGGTGTTGGATATTTCTGGGTCTGCATTATCAAAATGCACTTAGGGTGAAGAAACATATCAATTAAGACTGTGGGCATTGAATTTAGATATTTTCTTTACCCAGATGCCATAGGTAACATTAAGACATGAATAGTTTTAGAGTTGTTTTACTACCAATGTATGCTTGAAGGTTTGTATTAAAGTAATATCCCCATGAAATAATTGCTTGATTTTTTTTAATAAACAAGGTGTTAATTTATCTTAAATATTTTATCTGAAATTTCTAAATGAATTCCTATTTAAAAGAAATCTGCTCAGTATATCAAATCACTGTAATCAGTGCAATGAAGCATGTGCAATTTTCCCACAGTCTGCCTGAATCCATTTCTCAGGATCACATTTAGAGTTCATTGCATTCACACTCTGTCACCCAGCAGTATATTTGTCTAGTGGCCTCTCTTCCTTTGGTGCCCATACCTGATATAAATTTTAGTGTGTGAGATGTGAAATCTCTGGAAAAGCTGCGGAAACATTTTGATTGCAGAAATGAAACGGAACAGTGGAGAAAAAACTGGGGAATTGCAACGAATGTCATCATCACAATCTTTTTTATAAAATGTTGTAATTGTAATTTTCCAAATCTTGTGCAGCAACACTTTTAAATGCATTTCCCTCATGATTGTGTGCATGCTGAGAAGGACTTCTTTTGCTTTAGGCTCTCTAACCGGCTGCATGCCCCTAGTCTGTCATCTAACATCATAGGACTGCAGTACCCATCACACACACTCCTCCATAATGGATTTAATGAGGGGTGGGCTGTGGATGTCACACACATGCACATAAGCTGTGCGTCAACATCCAGCGCTGTCTTTTCATGGTTCTTGTGTGGTGCTGGAGCTTAGCTGACAGATACCGCTGCCTCCTGGAAAAGATGGAAGACCCAGGGATGTCGCTTCTTTGGGAGAGGGAGGCAGACAGGTTAATGAAAGTAAAAGCTGCACTGTCACATGAAGAGACTGACTGACGTTCTTTTCCTTTCCTTTTTTTTCCTTGTAATCCTCATATCCCAGGATGGATGACCCGTTCTGCCTCTCTGCTTTAAGGTCACCTTTCTATCCACTGCCAGCAGGGGGAGCTTTACCCCCCCTCCATCCTTCTGCTGTTCACATGCACCTACCTGGCGTCCGCTACCCTGGAGATTTTGCACACCCTTCATTATCAGCACTGCAGTCTGAGAGGTAAAGTCTCCCTTGGTAAATGCATAGAGCATATCTCAGCAGTATGTCACAATTAAGTGTTGTCTTCTTCTAATTTTGCTGACATTGTTTTGTTTCCTTGTGCAATTTGTTTTTCCAGACTCCAGCTGGAAGATGAGCTGCGACAGCGTGAGAGGGAACGCGAACGAGAACGCGAACGAGAGCGCGAACGTGAAAAAGAAAGGGAGCGTGAGGCTGAGAGAGAGAAGGAGCGTGAGAGGGAACGCGAGCGTGAACGGGAACGGGAGAAGGAGCTCGAGAGGGAGAGGGAGAGGGAACGGGAGCGCGAGAGAGAGCGAGAGAAGGAAAAGGAGAGGGAGAAGGAGCTGGAGAGGCAGAAGGAAAGAGCTCTGAGAGAGAAGGAGCTGCAGGCGTCCAAGGCCATGGAGAACCACTATCTGGCTGAGCTCCACTCCATGAGAGGACAGGAGGAACGAAGCAAGCCTGAGAGGCTGACCCCTAACCGGGCTGGTATGTGTCCATGCTCCCCATGTCGCCTCCAAGAGCTGCAGTCATGTTGCTTATAAACACTGAAATAGCTTAGATCAAACTTATGCTCAATATTTTCTGAAAACAAATGGATATGCTGACCTGGACTGTTACTCAGACAAAACCAGCTCACAGATGTACTTATTGTTTACAGTGAGGAAGAAAATTAAAAAAATACATATTTTAGCAAATTCTTATTTTGTATGGATTTATTACTGAATAGTCAGGATCTCACAAGCAAACATATTGTTTTAAAAACAAAATTTACACATCAAGTAGGCCACTTTATACATCAGTTACAATATAGAACATAACACTAGGACTGTACTAAATCACAGTTTGAAAAAGCAATTTTTGTTTCTCTCATGGTAGCAGCAGATGTTTTTTGGTGTAAAATGAAAGTTGTTTCTCTTGCCATATCCTCTGGATGACAGATTTTAGAAAATCCTCCGCTAAGCACAATCGCCTTGTCTTACTTAATGTTTTACCATTGGGTATGTATGATCATATCACTTTGTACTTTACCTTATAAATAGGTTTGCTGTGATGAAGCAGATTCATTTATACTGAATTTGGATTCATGGAGCTTGATATAAGTTGTATTTATTTGTTTTCAGACTACATTTGTAATTTAGTTCTACATAAATTAAACTGAGGAGTTAGGGAGTTTAACTAAGGAGTAAAAATAGTTGGAACAATCGCACCGTCTGTTTTGGGTTATTCTCACTAGATGACTCATTTCAATCAAATACCTAATTTTATCTGGTGCACAAAATAAAATTGCTTATTTTAAATGTTTGCTTAAGCAGACATAGTTTCCTCAAATTAGTGAGAACAAATATGTAACCTACAAATCTTTAATGATGATTATATTGATTTTGCTTCAACATTTTTAATCTTTATTTTAATTTTGCATGTGTTGGTTACATTACAGGAATCCACGTGCCAACTATGCAAATGAGATGCATGCAGAAATGACAAGCTAGCAAAATATGATAAAATATATTTTTCACTACTGATAAAAGATCATGACAGTGTAGCATGAGCAAAGCACACTTTATTAAGAAATGACGCCTGGCTAAAACTAAAATAGATTATTAAGTAGTTGCCATTTGTATGAAGCAACAGATCATACAAAAAGCAAAATGTATATATTTACATTTTTATAAAAATATATAAAAATTATTCTTACTGTCTTTGCTGCAGAAAAAGCCAAAGAGCCTGCTCTTCCAGCTCCCAAACCAGTACCACCTGGAATCCACCCATCAATGGTCCAACCCCATCATCACGTTTCCAGTCTGATCTCCAACCATGCCCTCTACATGGGTTCTGGCGTTGTGGGCACAGGACTCACCGCCTCAATGATCACTCAGAGGGCCAATGAGGAGGAGAGATGGTTGGCACGGCAACGCAGGCTGAGACAGGAGAAAGAGGATCGCCAGTCCCAGGTGTCTGAATTCCGCCAGCAGGTTCTGGAGCAGCATCTGGACCTGAGCCGGCCCGCTGACGTACCGGATCACAGGACAGACACTCACAGGTGAGCTAACACTCTCAAACCACATGCCGTGGCAGTGTCTTCATGATTTCTTTCAGTGATTGCACAATTTTTTTGTTCCTCTTATCTGATGAAAACAAAGCGTTCTGGGATCTGTTGCAACAAAACACACAAATAGTGAGATTTTTGTTCACTTCTGTCAGCCTGTAGGGACAGTGATTGCTGTGTTCTGCAGTTCTAAATCCAGGCTGGCATTGAGTTTGGCTTAGGCAGTTCCAGGAAAAAGATGAACCATTTCTGGAACATGGCATCTGCTATACTTCCCTTTAGGCTTCCTTCTAGTGCTGCAATGGAGAAAACACTGCTATGCATAGGAGCTGATGACGGTAGTAACATTGAATCTTTATAACTCCTGTTTATGAGCAGGAATTGATAAGGGTTTCAAACATGTAGGGAGTCAGACTACTTGGACACACACAAAGGCTAATCCTCTCAACCACACACAGGATTAGCCTGATACCTACCTCTCATTGTGAGGGTGACTGTGTTTGTGTTGCTCGTGATTCAGAGGTAAGGGTTGTGGTTAATGCTGGCAGGACTGGAGAGGCACACACACACACATCACACACACACGCTATCAGTAACCCTTCAGTGTAATCACATAATCACAGCTCAAAGGCTGCAGATTGCAGATAAGACGCAGTTTGCTTATTCACATACACCCAAACAGCGTGTATAGATAATTAAACTAGTCATGCAGTGTGTGTAATACTTCCACATTTTCATTTGGAAATATACTTGGGAAAAAAATATCCATCGGCCAACTGTTCTTCCTTCTTGACTGTTACCATTAATTTAGCATCTCTAGAGCAGTTTTTAGTACTGTCATAATTTGTTTGTTATTTATAAAATTCATTTGTTTTACCATTCATCTGTTGATGTTTTCTTTTCTGGCACCTCATCAGGAGGACATTTCCACTGGCCTCTTCTTTTATACACAGCTCTCTGCTGTGCATGCCACACTACAAAAGGCCTAACAGATAAAAAAAAAAAAAAAGCAGCCTGTATGTTTGGAGGAAAGTGTGTGCCTTGGCCACATCCTCACTCTGCTCAGGGCTACTCTGTCTGGGTTTGATAACGCTGCAGTGCAGACACACTGACAGGGCTGAGAGGAAGCAGGCACAGCACATGGGCTCTGCTGTGTGTCTCTGTTCTGTGTGTTTGATAGGAAATAAATTTTTTGGGAGAGAAATTGTGTTTTATTTATGCATTTAACATCTTAAAATTTCCTGCCTGCAGGTCCATGCAAAACCACCATGAGCCAGGAAGCAGAGAACATCATCCCCACTTAGGCGCCCCTCCACCCCTTATCTCGCCCAAACCTCCGCAGCCCCCACGTGAACACCACCCGCCACCTCCAACCACCCTGTGGAACCCCGTCTCTCTCATAGAAACTGCCTCAGAATCCAGACGTAGCCACGAGCCCTCAGGGATGGGCCACTTTGAGCTCAGTCGGGGCCCCCAGGGGCCCTCTAAATATGAAGATGGAACTCGAAGGAGAGACATGGCGGTGACTGAGAAATACCCCCCTCACAGAACTCCTCTAGTACTCTCCGAGCACGGAACCTTCCTTGCTGATCTAGAGAAATCCACCCAGTCCCTCCTCAGCCAGCAGAGGGCGTCCATGTCTTTGCCGAGTCAGTACGAAATGGAGGGAAGCTTAAAAATCCATGCTGGACTGAAGAACCTGCAGGGACATCCAGTGTACAGCAGGCATGGACAAGGTCTTGGAATGATGGCAGGAGCTGGGATCGGACCACTAACCGCGCAGGGGCCGGGCCCAGACACGGTGCTGATCTATGATGAGTTTCTGCAGCAGCACCGAAGGCCTGTCAGTAAACTGGACCTGGAGGAGAAGAGGAGAAGGGAGGCCAGAGAGAAAGGTATTCATCACAGGAATAAGATCAGATGGACCCTGCTTGGAAGTAGAAGAGACTGGGATAAGATGAGCCATTTTTCATATTTAGGATCACTACATCAAGGCGACCTTAGTTTGATAGCTAACTTACTTATATTGTGCATCCCTTCATGCTATCAGAATGAATGTACAGATGGCCGTTTCGACTAACATAGCATGTCCAATAAAGTTATCTCATGGCACAGCATAAACACACACACTCATCCTCCCATCAACTCAACCCCACCAATCATACATCTCCTCCTTCCATAAATAAGTCTGTTTTTCCCATCCTGCGCATTTTATTTGTTATACACAATTCATCGGGTTCAATAACCTTTTTGTTCCTGTTGCAAATTGCTGATAAACAACTGTTTAGTAAACTAAAATTTTAAAAAATGTTTTATTGAGCTTTGGAAGCAAACATTAACCTTTAGAAAGAAAGTGCTAGAACTGAATCCTCGATCCAGAATCATTGTTTCTTCCACAGGCTCAACTTACCCCAAAGCCACCATTTCAACTTTTTCTGCCTACAGCTACAAAGCTTTTATCTTTAGTTTATGACTTCACGTTGTAGTAAGACACATTTTAAAATATGTATTATGTTCTAAACACAATTCTTATGAAACATATGATGCACTAAATGTTTTTGTTTGTTTGTTTGTTTGTTTTTTGGTAAAGTCTAACAACTTTAACAGTGTGATTCTTAACTTCACAGACTCAACTATTTGGTCAAATGATCTGTTTTTTTTACCGTTTCCTAGCAACAAGGGGTCGCTCTGCTTACCTTTTGGCTCAACTTGCCCCAGTCTCTCCTACGTCATATCTCATAGTCTGACATTTTTACAAGAGGCAGTAAAATATTGTGACACTGTTTCTACAGGTTACTACTATGAGCTGGATGACTCATATGATGAGAGTGATGAGGAGGAGGTGAGAGCCCATCTCAGGAGGGTAGCAGAGCAGCCCCCACTGAAACTAGATGACTCCACAGAGGTAAAATATGCTTTCTATTCTTTAACCTGGCAAATGAAAACACAAGTGATCATAGTACAACACTAAATACGATCTGTATGATTTGCTTCCATACAGAAATTAGAGTTTCTGACCATGTTTAGCCTGACCACTGTGAGCCGGCGTGATGAGCTCATGCAGCAAAAGAGAAGGAAAAGGAGGAGAATGCTCAGGGAACGCAGCCCTTCGCCTCCTGCTTCACAGTCCAAGCGCACGCCCCCACCCCCTCCTGCTCAGCTCAGCACGCGTTTCACTCCGGAGGAAATGGACCGAGCACCAGAACTGGAGGACAAGAAGCGATTTCTCACCATGTTCAAACTCTCTCATGTCACCGTGCAGGAGAGAAAAGGTCAGTCTGTAGAGCAGTGACACTTATACAACTCTTTTTAGTTACTTTGTTATAATTAAAAATTAATCTAACGAGTATAAAATAGAGTAGCATGATTTTCTCATTTGTCCTTCTAAAAATTGTTAGGCAAAAATTTAAAAACAAAATAATGACAAAAATTAAATAAATTTGTGCAGTTTATAAAAAAGTCGATCTTAAATTAGTCAGGTAAACTGGACCTGTTTTGTTTTAGCTGTGCTTTTATATATTTTCGGAAATAGTTATTTTAGAGTTAAGAACACAGGAACGACAAATTGACTCGGGTCATTAGCCTGACCCAAAAAATATACCTCAGTTTCTCTTGTTTTGTCTTGGGCATCTCATTTCAGCAGAACGATGCCCATTTGGATCTTAAAAAGCAAAACTCAGTTGCATTCTGTTCTGCAGTATGCTGATGCTTCACTTCAGATGAGCTCTGTTGGGCTCATTTGCACTCCACTCCCATGAACATGCTGACTCAAGCCTCAAAGGAAATTATAAAAGGGTCAAAAAATGATGTCAACTACATATCCCTACATTACAGTATATGCAACGTGTATTGAGCAGTGTGTGCACTATGACTAACTTTTTCCCAGTTAGATGGGAGGACTTGGCAAATCGGTTTGCACACACACGTTTGTCGAATTACAATTCTAAGCCCTTTATTTATCAGCTTTTCTTTAATTGTTCCTTAGCATTCAGATGAAGAATTATCGTCAAAACCTTGCATTTTTTAAACTGTGTCCAAAATGTCTTTAAAAGCTTAAATGGTTTTGTTAAAGATCGTATACATGTCTGAACTGGGAGTTCAGGCTGAATCTTTACAGTCACAGTTTAGGAAGACTAACTATAGTGTAGCAGTAAATGAACATCACAGACATGAATCATGGTAAACTGTTTTCTTGTAGACAATGAAAGAGTGGTGGAACTGCTTCAAGCCATTAAAGAAAAAAGTGTGACCTTGGATACAATCAGACATTCACCTCATCCACTGTGCAAGAGCCCTCCAGCACATGTTTCTGGTAAGATGCTTGTCACTGAATAATCACTCACTTTTCCATCACTTAAGTATTTAAAAAGCTTTTTCTAAACTTTTTTTCTAGTAAATTTTTCTAGCTGTAAATGTGAAGTATTCATGCCACAGCAGTGATGATGTGGATCTTGACCTCATCATGATAACATTTGCTGAAACAATTGCAGATCCAGCAGTTACTCGGCACTCCTCTGAATCTGAAGACCACCATAATGTCAGACAGCATAGTCCTCCGTCACATTGCCCAGCATCCCCCAATGGTCATCCAAAACCCGTTGGGGATACCTTACGGCCAAAGGCGCCCCCCTCCCCAGCTGTCTACCCAGATAAGGCCCGGGGGCCCGGTGAGGGACCCATCCCGAAGAGGAACTCCAGCTTGCTCAACAGCTTGCGGCCGCCGCTCCCCCTGCAGGCTAAAGAGGGACTTCACAGCATCAATGGCCGCACAAAACCTTGGGACAGCTTCACCCCAGAGGAATTCGCCCAGCAGTTCCATGAATCTGTTCTTCAGTCCACTCAAAAAGCTCTGCAGAAACACAAAGGTAACAAGCTTTGTGTGCGAAAGTAATTTTGATGCACAATGTCAGTTCAGTAAAAATCTGAGCCTTAATTACATTTGCAATGGTCACTTCAATCACTGAACACTTAATTCAGCTGGAAACTAAAATATGAACGTCATAAATTCTCACAGATTCGTAAACATACATGATTTAATATTCTCATATTTATAGTAATTTATCAACAATGTGCTATCAAAAACTACTGTGTATAAATATAATATACAGTTTTTTGTATAATTACAGATTAAAAGTCTAATAGTCTTCAAACATGTTTGGCTGCCTGAAGGTTTACAAAGTTATAAATTTAATTTGGTGCATCTATTAGACACAAGTTTCAAAATACATCAAAATATTAATATTTCTGGTTTTTAGATGTTTATTTCTGTGACAATATAATTTTAAACTAAGAATTATTCTAATACTTTGTCATTCTGATGGTTGCTGTAGTTGTAAAATATTTAAAATTCTGAAATATTGTAACATTGCTGCTTAATGCTGCTAAACAATAGTCAATAGCGATTTCAAATATATACATTGACAACTTCAAACTAGTCGTAGTAATTATTATGCCATTAAAAAATGGTAAGCCTTCAGTTTAAATATAATTTCTGTGATAATACATGTTGTAGGATTCATATTTTACTGAAGTTATAGCTTTAAGCTTGAGTCTCATCAACAAAATTTTCAATAATGCTGTAAATATTTCTCTTAATATTTTGTGCAAGAAATCCAATAATATTTTTAGTACTAAATGTAAATGATTAGTTGTGCTCTCACTTGCAGCTCAAAACAAAAAGATTTGTATACATAGAAAAGATGTGGTGTTTGATGTAGAAAATCGAAATCTATAAATTCTCTGCATAATTTGTTAGAAATACTGTAAAATTACCACTACATGAGTTATCCTCTGGCAATAAAGAAAAAAAATCTGATTGGAAATTACTCATTAGTTGTATTTTTGTCTCCTGTTTTGTTTTTGTTTTTTTTATCTACAGGAGTGGCAGCAAATGTGTCAGATTCATCTCACCTCCAGGAGTCCTCGGTCCACTATAACATTCCCGAGCTTCAGAACGCCCCTAGCCGTCCGTCTCAGCCACTTTCCCAGCCTCACTCGAGTGCACCACCATTTCCTCTGCCCCTTTCCCACTCCCTCTCCCACCCTCAGCCCAATGGACAGCACTTTCCAATGCCCCTCCACAAGGAGGCAGCAGTGATGAGGGAGGACCTGTCTGGTCCAGATGACTCAGAAGAGGAAGATGATGAGGAGGAAGACGAGGCTCCGGTTCCCAAGTGGCAGGGAATCGAATCTATATTTGAAGCATATCAGGAATATGTTGAAGGTAAGCAGCACCATAACATATACAGTGATGATACTGGCAACATAAAATCTCACAACTCTTCTTAAAGTGTATAGATGAGCCATTTTCAACTTTTAAATTTGGGTCAATTAAATCCCTTTCATATCGGTAACTAGAGTACATTGGGGTATTTTCTCAGAGACCAGCTGTAAACTGGTTAAAAGGTATAAATTTAGAGTTCAGCTTGCTGTCAATATATTGAAAATTCTAGAAATGAAATAAAAAATTTAAGTTGTCAACATATGTTGTTGTAGAATTTCTCTGCCACTAGAGGGAGGTATTTACTCTTCAGGTGTGTGTGTAGCTGACACATTCTCATAGGTGGTTTCCTGTCACCTTGAAATAGGAAGACTTGCACCTACAGCTGAACATGGGAAACTTTTCTCTGCCCTTCTTCTTAACTTCTAACTGTGACACCGTTATCTGTTTCTTTCTCCACATCCTGCTTTATCTGACAGAGCAAACTTTGGAGAGACAAGTATTACAGAGCCAGTGTCGAAGACTAGAAGCTCAGAACTACAACCTCAGTCTGACTGCTGAGCAGCTGTCTCACAGCATGGGGGTAAGACACACACACACACACACACACACACACATAGAACATTATGATAATGCCCAGGATCTACTGTATACCCCTACTATATTAGTTTAAAACTAACATAGTACAAAATATTAGTTTAGATGTAAAAAAGGACAGAACGGAGGTAAAAAATTGGTTATGAAGGGTTACTGACTCAGAGTCATATAAGGATGCAGAATATTTCTTACATAAACCTGTAGTGCTGCTTGAAAAAAAACAATCCTTTCATTCAGTAATATCTTATACTGTAGACCTGAATGAGTGACTTTCAGTTTTTCCTTATCTACGTCCTTTGTAACACTTGACTCCTCCTCTGTTGCTCAGGAGCTGATGTCGCAGAGACAGAAGCTGGCAGTGGAGCGGGAGAAGCTACAAGCAGAGCTGGAGCACTTCAGGAAGTGTCTGACACTCCCGCAGACACATTGGCCGAGAGGCAGCCATTACAAAGGATACCCTCCAAGGTGACCCCGACATGCCAACCTGAAGACCCCCCGCTCCCGGCCGCCTCCCCTTCAGACTTAGAGTTTATTTTTTCACGGTCTCGTCCTTGTGGCTTCGTGGAGGGGTATGTGGCTGGCTAGATAAGATTAGTGAATTAAATGGCTTGAGTGAATAAATAAACAAGTGAATGCACAAGAGACAGGACCATTCATTGAAGGACAGTTAGTCTTTGGACTGTGGCTTGCCAGGGACTGCTCCAAAAGCCACTGATGCGTGCCAATGTAGCCAACCCTGAGAGGCAGGAGAACCTGAAGATCAACACACAGTTACAAGCAAATGCCTGCTAGTCACATTCTTTAGCTCCTGCTGCTCTGCTGTTTAGTTCCTGCATCCCTCACCACCACAGCCACACAGACAATCCTGCCAATGAAGGAGCATCTGCCCCCCTTTGTCCCTTGAGGGGTTTCATCACAAGACTTGAAAGCTCCAAATCTCCAAACGAAGGCTTCCGGCCAGTTGGGACAGATTTTTACCACAGCGGCTACGTGAGCTTTTGAACTGGAAATGCACTTAAGAATTAAAGCTGAAGAACTACCTGTTGGTACTGTGTTACAACAAAGAACTATTCAAATTAGGGAAAACCTAGAAAATGTACATGTTTTTTAAAGAATTAAGGAAATGTTTTATTTCAAAATAGAAAGTTTGAAAATAAGAATTTTAAAGGGTGCTTCAGCCTTGTATTGTACATAATATGAAGACTTAAATGAATTTTGTATGTTTTTATTACTTTAATCATTGTTCTTTTAAAAGAAAAGCCTGCCATTTTTATATGTTTATGCTTTTTGGGGGGGAGAGAGGGGGTTAAAAAAAAGCCTTGCTTTTAGTGTTTTTCTTTTGTTGTTTTTGCTGCTGCTGGCCAGAAAAAGCTCACTCTGAGATGTTTCACAGATGGAGTGAAAGCAGGATGCGCTCCTGCGTTCTTCCTGTCCTGACTCAGAGCAGCTGAGACCCAGCCACAGCCCACCTCATCTGGCCTCTGAGCTCAGCAAAGCTGGCTCAGAGGCCCTGAGACATTGCCCCCCGTGCTGCACAGCAAAAATGCCTGTGTTTCCCCCTCCTCCTCTGCTATGCTTCACTGCTGCTGGCATGACTAGTTAGTCATACCGTCACCCATAAATCAGACTTACAGTGATGTACAGGTGCATCTCAACACTTTAAAATATCCTGGAGAATTTAATTTAATTCAGTTATTCAATTCACAAAGACAAAGTCATATTTTAGAGATTATTACATGTAGAGTGATCTATTTCAAGGAAATATTTTTGGTTAAAGTTGATTATGGCTTCCAGCTAATTAAAAAGACTTTAAAAACAGACATAAAAAACCTATTTTATTTTACAGTACAGTATCTGCACTCAAAACTTAGTCAGGGCTCCTTTTGCTTGAATTACTCTGTCAGTGCAACGTGACATGGATCCTCTGGTTCTGATGAGGTTTGCTTTGGTAGAGGCCGTCAGCTGGTGTGAATTGTTGGGTCTCCCATCTTCCTCTTGACAATACCTAAAAATATTCCCTGTTGGATTTATGTTCAGTCTAGTTTGCTGCTGAATGAATCACAGTAAGTAGTCCTTAGGCAGATACAGGTACTTTACTCAAGGTAGGGGTTAAGTCCTGCTGGAAGATGAAATCAGCATCTCCATAAAGCTAAACATAAAGTGCTCTAAACTTTGATGGTAGATGCTGACTTTGGACATGATAAAAAAAAAAACAATAAACAGACCAACACCAGCAGACGCTATAGCACCCCAAATCATCACTGGGGTGCCATTACTATTCTTGCTAGTGTTTTAAATGAATTACAGACACAAACCTTTCGGTGATGGTCTAAATTTTTTGGGATGCACCTTTACAGTTTATATATAAGGACTCTCATAAACAGCCAGCAGATGAAACTGCTTCTTAATACTTTAAATATTGACTCATTTAGTTTTTAAGTCAGAACATAGCTTTGAAGCCACTTTAATAATTACACCTTACAAAATTAAGCCCTTATCAAACAGCCATTAAAGGACACGGTGCCAAAAAAAATTTAAGGATTTTATAATCTTGACTTTGATTAAAATTGTAATTGGAGAGCCAAACTTTCCATCAAGAATCTTCCATTTCTCTTGACCTTTTTTGAAGGATCCCAATGCTGCCCAAAGCTGTCATCATGTTCTAAATATCAGCCACAAAATCACACATGTAATTAAGCTGGACCTGATTACAAAGGGGTTTTTTGGGGGGTTTTTTTTACGTTGCATACATGTTTACAACTTTTCCTCTGCCCTGAAATCTGTCCAGTAGTTCGCCGACTACTTTCACCATCAGAATCATTCAGCCTGAGTTTTAGGGCTGAATGTGCCATCTGAAACCCTGGAGGCCATCACTGACATGACTGTGGTTTTTAAGGTGTTTATGTAAAAACATGAAGCCTTTCAAAAAAGGAGAAATAATTTTAGATGTACTAAAAGGGGATTTTTGACTAAGACTGAAGCACAATTATGCCACACGAACCCTATATCACGTCCAAGTGCCTCAGTAATTTGGGAGCCTGTGAATGAGTTGCAGTCCACACGATGAACATTAGCAATCAGGGGCTTTACATCCAAGCGTCTGCAGTATGTCACACCTTCAAAATAAGACTTAGAGATGACATTAAATAAATTTATCCGATCACTAATTACTTCATTCAAAACTAATTGTTTTTTTTTGTTTGTTTAAATGAGCAAGGCCTAAACTAGATAAGAATTAAAAAGTGCAGTCTGTTACTTTTCCACAGCAGCAAAGAGCCACCCGTGCAGCCTATCAGCAAATGAGGATGCATGCAAGCTGAGGTAAGCTGCCAATTAGCTGGGGAGGACAGTGCAGTAAGATAAAGCTCTTACTCAGCCTCCCTGGGTCTCCATCTCCAACCCACGCACGCCCATGCAATAGCCCTGTTACTCAGTGGAGGATGTCTAGATGCTGTGAAATCCTGTTGTTTTTTTTTTTTTTTGGTTCTTTTTTTATTAATGTACTTGTTTAAATTCATCGTAATGTAATATATTCTTTGTTGAATGTAGTAATTAGGTATTTATGAATATATGGCTGTGATTTCTGACAAAAAAGAAAATAAAATACTTCAAAAATGTCAAACATTAAAATGTGTTATTGTTTGTCTTGGGTGGGAATTCTCTGAGGAATGGAAAACTAAACAGATTCCCAGATCCTATTGTGGAAACTTTATGTTTATCAAACTCTGTTAAGAGATTTTTCTTACAGCTTTTAAATTATTTGCCCCACCTTAAAATAATTTAATCAATGAGTAAAATATGAAAAAGCAATTTTCAAAGGAGTTCATTGATAAGGGAAAGCTACCCAAGCCAGCCTGACCCCATGTGATTAATTGACACAACTTTAGTTGAGTCATCCTTGTACCCACATTTACTTCTACTCTTATTTCCACACTTCTTTTAATTCATCAATGGCATTTCAGTTGCATTAGAATGCAGACTTTGACTAGGCCACACCAAAAAGTTATTGTCCTGGCTCTACCAGAATTCATGGTCATGTCTGTTGGGGCAAGTCAGCCTAGTCATGAAGCAGGAAAACTGACCAGGACCATCATTCTACCACCACGTTTGACTGATGGCTTTGGCTGAAACGCTTAGTTCTTTGTCAGATGTCCCGTGGCCCACATCGTCCACAGAGCTCCACTTTTGTCTGAACAGACCACAGAATATTTTCCCCCAAAGTCATGGGAATCAAGACTGGCCGCAGAGGCTTTGACCTTAGATCTTTCCCATGGATGTCAGTCTCTTTGATATTAAATCATGACCAGTGGCTATCACTGGTTCACAGGAATCCCAATGGCTTGTAAAATTTTGCGTCAACAATGATTTTCCTCAGATCACAGCACGATGCGTTTCTTTTTCATATCTTTTAGCCTACTTTCAGTTTCCAGACTTGTTCTGTTTAAGTGATTCTTCATTCTACAGGTCTGACAAACTGAATAAATACTTCAGTTTGTCAGTAGACTAACATGTTCACACTACTGTAGATGTTAGATCAATTACTGAGGAAGTGAACTGCTGAAGCACTCAAACATCACAGAAAACTACTCAACATACACACAAGCACATTTATTTTGTCACATGATAAAAACGTACATTCAGAAACCATAGCATGTGAATTTCCACTATTAATCACAAATAGTTAATCCATATAAAACTTGCTTTCCATAAACTCAAATCTTCTTCACAAATGAAGCTGATTCCTTAAAATGAAACAAAAGAGTTCAACGGTTGAAGTCCAGTCTTCTAAACATTCAGAAAACATCCAAAAGACCTTGGTATTTTTGGATCAGTAGTCTGCAAACTGGCCCTTAGTGGCACCAGGCTGCAGGTTGGAGCGCAGCTTGTACATGCAGTTGAGAGAATCGAGAAGGAACTCTCTTATGGTGTTGATCTCCATCAGAGTCAGGTTGTCCAGCTGCGGAGCAAAGCACAGGATGAAGACACTGATCTAGCACTGTGACACTTGCCAGCCAATATCTTAATCTAATATAAGTATTTACTATTTGTAAATCTGTAACATTCACACTTTTTAAGAGAAAATTGTTCTTAAAGAAATATTACACAGTTTTGTCAGAAGCTGTACTACAGCTTAACTGAGAGGCAGGTTTTTATTCTTTATACAATGTTCAGTTTGTACACCTACATGCCTCCTTCAGTGGGCCTACTGACAATGATAGTTGTTAAAAAATATACATAAAACATTTATTGACTTTTTATGTTACACTGGGGCACCTTAAAGTGGCCATTTCTCTCAAGAGCCTGTAGCAAAATCAAAGCGAAACAGGAACCAGCCGAGACACAGGCTAAAGGGATAAAAGGATAATCCGAAATATTCTGCAAGACACTGTGACTATGACTGGTAATCCTGTTAAGTTGGAAAAACAGGTGCTGCAAGCTTAAGTTTGCCTAATTAATGTGGATCACCTGAAGATGAACCTCATCATACTTTTCTGCACTCTCCTTGTCGTTTCACGTTGGGTAATGCTTTAGTGTGTGTTTGGGTTTTACACGTGCGTCCGTTCTGCTTGTCGATTAATCTAACAGCATTGTGGTTTATTCCCACGTTACCTGAGCGTGAGCCTCCTGCTGCCTGATGAAGCTGTCGGCAGACAGACGCAGTTTAGCCACCCGAGTGTCCCAGATGTCTTTGACCAGAGTTCGGATCTCATCAGCTTTAGGAATGTTGTCAGACGCGCTACGGAGAGACAAAAACCAGCAACGGAAGGTCTGGCATCACCTCGACAAAGAGCAACATGGGATGCAATGCAGCATGTTTATGTGTGTTACTCACTGGTTCAGTAACAGTTTGGTTAGCTCCATGTAATATGGGCTGGGTGCAGGAGTAAAGGTGTCTTCTTTTCTCTCAAGCTCTCGTATCTCCTCTAGTTTCTCTGCATGATGGAAGAAGGTGTTTAGAAGGAAAAAATCTCCCCTGTTTCACTACAAAAACGTTTGTTATGGAATTCCCTTATTTTATGCTAGTACTGATTTTTCCTCCTTTGTCTTATCTATGGTTCCCTCCTTTGCCGTGTGTTTCTGCTTTTATGCACGTTCGGATTTTAAAAACATTAAAAAAAGTATCAATAAAAATATTGCAAGCTAGGAAAAACAATAATCATCCAAACTTGAAAAGACACAGTCCAGAGTCTATTTCCAACCATTTTTTGTTGTACTTCATAGTTTATGGAGATTAAAGAAGCTCTGCATTGTGCAGCTGCAAAAGTGAAACAATGGAAAATTTCACTGAGACAAAAGCTTTAGTTATTTGAGAAAATCCTTCTTTTAGTTTCAGAACTTAAGCTATTATAAATAGGATGTACACTTTATAGAAAATGTACACATTTTTCATTGAATTAAGAATTGTGAAGGCATTTATTTCAAAACTAATACTGCTAGATTTAAAAAAAGTTGTGTCAACAATTTGTTTAGAACTAAAACACTAAGTAAATAGTAATGAGAAATATCATCTGCATAAATAAACATGCAAAATACTATAAATACCAGAGTATTTTTTATTAAAATATATATATATTTTAACACTTAATAATGTTAAAAAAACATTTACAGCTTGGCATGATCTTTAGTGTCAGGGTATCTTGAATCATCAGTGGTAAGAACTGAGATGAATGTTTTTGGTTCAGATCAAAGTATATTTCTCTTTAAAAAATGGACCAGTCAAAGTCTTGACTTCAATTGAAAATCTGTGCCAAAACTTTAAAAAAAATTGCTTGTCACATACGCTTCTTGTCCAGTCTGTCTGAGTTAGAGCCATTCTGTCCAGAAGAATTAGCGAAAATGCCAGCCTTTAGATGTAAAGTCGGTTTAAAAGATTTGAAGTTATTGCAGTGAAGGTGGGCAAACAAAGTATAAACTCAAGGGCGCTGAATATTAATGCACGCCACACTTTTCAAGTGTATGTTTGTAATACGTTTTCAAAAAAACAAACCCATGTATCAGTTTAATTTTACGTCACAAGTGTTGTGTATTCTTATGGAAAACCTACCGACATCCATCCACTCAGGGGGAAGAATCCTGCATTTCTGTCTCTGCTTTAGGTTTAGGGCCAACCACACGGGGACATCAACAGAAAGTCCCGGGTTGAAGGGTCCCAAATCGCCCTGAAGACAGAAATGAATGTAAGTTTTCAGGAAAACATCAGAATCAAAACGCAATTTATTGCAGCATGTTTTAACACAATGGGATTTGTCTTGGCGTCTGGAGCGGACATATAAATGAGCGATGTGTAAACAAGTATGAAGTGAAAATAATGTTTTGATGCATCGAATAAAAAAGATGGAGGTTAAAAATATAATATACAGTCTACACACATCTGACGCAGTTCTCCTCACATACTTACCCCGATTAAATAGATCTTGTCCAGGCTGAAATTTGGTATTATTTTCACAAACTCTTTCTCAGCTAGAAATTCAACCTCTGAAGGATCCATAGCAAATCGTTACTGTTTTCCGTGACTTTTTCATACCAACACTCTGACTAGAGTTCCCGCGCAATGAGCTGTGAAAAGCCTGCACAGGAAACGAGGAGCGGACAACTGCGTCATCTCCCGGAAGTACGACACACAAGATGGAGGCTGTTTATCGTCGTGCTCTGAAATAGGTTTGAAACATTTTAGAGTTATTTGTCATTATGTTTCCTTTGAGCAGTTGGATCGGATTGATTAGAAAAATAAAAATAAATTAATGAATGACCAGCGCCGTGTGAAGGTAGCCACAGCTAAGGGCCGCTAGATGGCGATGTTTTCAACCTTCCTTTATTCTCATTTTATTGGGCCTGAGGTTATAGAGGACTGAAACAGAAGACCAGGAACGATATATATGTTTTATTCAAGAGCATATCGTTTCCAAATAAATGTATGTATATATACACATATTTTCTTGTTCTAGAATATGGTGCCATATTAGAGTAGCTCTGTTGTGTTGTTTCTGTAGACTTGTTCAAAATGTTGTTTTTTTTGTTGAGACAGTGAACAACAAAAAACACACCATTCCCTCTATCTATGGAAGCTATGCAGCTGGAAAGATTTTTGCTTGTACTTTTACGCTTTCGCACATTTGTTATGACGCATAGACTATGACAACAGTCTTGTTTTTACAACTAGGAGAAGATCATGATCAAATACTTCCAAGTATAACCCCAAATCAAAAGCTGAAAAGGAGGCTTCATAGATTCAGAGCAGGACCAAAGAGTATAGACAGGAGGAAGTTCAAACCATCTTCTCCATCGAGCATACTAAGCAGGATCATATCCCAACTCCAACGTCTCTCTGCCAGGTTTTCCAACCATGTGACAAGATAGAGATTTGAAGAGGAGTGGCAAAAGCAAATGAGGTAGATTAGTATGTACTCGCCATCAACTAATGGAGTCATCCAGGACATGCTACTATAAAATATCATTTATGCTGCCTGGATACTGAATCATTAGCAAGTCATGACAGCTATGAAATTATCATACAACAAATCTTTAGTCAGAGGCCTCTTCAGGTTCATTGCAAGACTGACTGCTCCTGGAGCTTCTTCCTGCACACATCATAACCAACCATGACTCCTTGAAAGTTCTTGGACAGACTTTTCTTAACGACAAAGTATTTTTAAATTTAATGTGTTATTTGTATTCAATAAAAATTTCAGGGTTTTGAGCTAACATCACTGATTTCTTCTGACTTTGTATTAGGTTGTGTATTATAGCAAAAATACTAATTTGCTGTAAGTGATTACAACTTAAAACACAATTCATTTCCAGAAATAAAATAAAGCTTAATAAAAGAAGTAATTGTGCAGAGTTATGAGATTAAAAGATGCGGACTCAACACAAGTTGCAAGATCTTAACAAGAAGCCTTTCACACAGCACTGCTTACCTGAGGCAGTCTTAAAAATGATCAATACAGTTGAATAAAAGACTGCAAATTTATTTCACAAATGGAAAAAAAAAAACTTCAGCAAGTATCTTGACACTTTAAGAAACCAATTTCATTTTACATTCAGTTCATAAAGGTTCTGTAAAAATGCCAAGTTTTTAAACAAATTTAAAGTTAATTCTGGACAGTTTTATCCAATACGAAGGCAGCTCTATAATGTCGAAATCTTTATCTAATTCCAATATTTAAGTGATTTAGAAGTCAATTAAGAACACACACCTGTAAGCAAGTTATTCAAACAAGCATCTAGTGAAAAACAAAATCCACACATTCTAATGACCTGATACATTGCAGACATTTTAAAAAGTACGGTAAATTTAAACCTATCTGTAGCCAAAACTAACATCCAAAAACATTGTGGAAAGTTATAAATAAGAAAGTTTGTTAGCATGAAGCAATGAAGTAGGTCAGTGTAGGTTTTTCCAGCATCAGGGTACATTTACATGTGAATTTTGTTTTAAACCTTAAAAAATAACAATTAGAAGTCATCGCTATAGTTTTATTCTCACACCTTAAATTAGAAATTATTACAAATGCTTTATTAATAAGTTAGAACTTGATTTCAGTATGGCTACTACCTTTTCAATTTACAAAAGTCAAACATTCTAGATCTTTTGCACGCATCTGTAGAACCAATTTCACAAAACCAAAATAACGGAAATATTTCATTTAAGAACAAATAACCTTTATCCCCTCAGCATCACCTTGTAAAGGTGGACCGAGGCCAACTGTACATGTGTGGCGGCTGCAGTTGAGAGACTTCAGTCTGAAAGATCAGTGCTCCACCAATTCTTTCAGTGCAGGAGGTTTTTAATGTAGCATCATGCGAGCAGAAATGGATGCAAAATTTCACGCGGAACTCCAAAGATTTGCACTGAAAGTCTTAACAGAGATCCAGGACCGATTTGTTAATGGTAGGGTTGGTCCAGTCATTCCTTAGATCATCCAAGTGGTTGTCAAAGTCAATCAAGTTCTCATAGGACCTGCCCACCAGCAGGGCAGACGTGATCTTCTGTGCTTCGCTCCAATCCTCAAAAGCGTCCCTTGAAAAATATCCAAAAATATCCACCCAGTAAACTCCGGTGAATATACTTCAGTTTTAGTAAAACAGTGTTTATGTCTCAGGTACTTACGTTGTGACTTCTCTGACTTTCCACTTGTTTTCATGGTGATCGTGGATAAACACAATGGGCTCAAAGCAGCTCATTGTCAACCTGCTGCTGTCCACCTGTAGAAATCACAATGAAATTATTTGATGTCATGCATAAAAAGCCATGCTAGTTTAAATGATAAAAGATTACCATAACCATAGCGGCTTCACTGAAATTCTCCGAAATCCTGGAAGCGACTTTTTGAGCAACCTGATTTGGTCTGAACAAAGAAAAAATTATGCATCACCTTAATTTAATGCATTTAGTTTCACTGAAAAAGCAGGACTGGGATTTCCATTTAAATCTTTGTACCTTGAGTCCTTTGTCTGTTCATTGGCTTGATAATATCCGACAATGATGTAGTTGTTTTCTTTACACCAAGTATCAATCTGACATAAACAGGAAGGAAACAAACAAGTACGGTCAGAATGACAGCTGAGATTAGATTATGAACATTTTCAAAAGACAAAGAACAAGACAATTTTCGTTTTACTGAATGCAAAAAGGTGAAAACATTTTCACCAAAATGATGGCTATGTTAAAATTAGATTTTATATCTGTGGACTTAATTTTAGGAGCTGCAGTGATATTTCTATGATCTTAAGGATTAATAAAGAAACAAAACTAGAGTGGGTAAAAATTGGAATTGATTTCAAACAATAATTTAAATCAATCAGGAAAAAGCTGATTTGTGTATTTGATAAAAACATCATAACCCCAGAACTTTTGACCAACGGATATTTTAACCCAGATATTATTTTTTATTTTTTAATATAGATTTTATGTAGTCAAAATTGCACAACAACTCAAAAACCGGTCACATTTTGTTTATAAATGATCTGTGGGATCACAAGAGAGAAAGTTTCATTAATGACAGCACAGTGCAACCATCTCTCCAAACATCAAAACACTAATAGCAACAAGGATTTATTGTAAAGATTCTTATCACCAACACCTTTTTGTAAAATCCTCAACATCAAGTCGAATAAAGAAAAGATGGTGGCAAAGACTGACTCGCATTCATAGAACGGACATAACCTCAACAACAAATGAGCTTTAAATAAAACTAAGCCCATACACTGTACCCCTCTTTTTTGAGGAACACATTACTCCCAACCTGATCTGCAACATAAGCTAACAGCTGCATGTAGAGTTTAATTGGTAAAAAAGAAAAAAAAAAAAAAAAACTTACCAGTGTCAAAGCTACTTCCAGCATTGGTGCCAGAGCAAGAGTACCGTGGAAAAGAGGGACACAGTCCACGCACAAAACTGGACCACTGTGACCGTCTTTCTTTTTCTCTTTTGTCTTTTCTGCCACCAGCAACCCATTCACAGCACAGTGAGGATATTTGGCAGTATGTAAAAGCATTTTACAGTACGCCTGACTAGTCAACTGAATAGGCATGTCTGTAAGAAAACAGGTGGACGGACAGTTCCTTTTAAAGTGTCAGAGTGGCTAGTTGCGGCGAAGAGCGACTGCTGCTGCTAGCTATCGTTACCGATCATGCCAGAAAAAAAGTAGAAATCAACCTCAGCAGTTTCCTTAATGTCTGAACATAGGGAGTCTGCTATGCATTCAGATTGGTACCTATACTCTTTGTAGTTATTGTTAGTTATAACAGTATTTTCTGTAAAATGAGTAACTCGTGTTCAGTCAGAGGAGCTAATCTTACGTCCACCTGCTATTGGTTTCTGTAGCACCGGTGGAGCCGTAAACAAGTGAAACGTTGTCGTAAAGTGCCTACGTTCCAGTCGAGCTTCAGCTTATGTCAGCGGAGGCCTTACGTTCTTCCGTCCAGATATCCAGCGCTTTTCAGACCGTCGGCGGACAGGAGAAAGGAACGGTGCAGGTCGTTTATCTGTTATTTACTTACAGCTCTTTTATTGTGTGGTAATATAACACAGTTACAGCTTATTTTAAAATGTAACGTTGCGGATATAATATCATACAATACCTCCTTCGGAACGGAAGTTTTATTCAGTTACTTTGTAGAGCGACTCTCGGCTAATTTTCCGGTTAGCTATCGTTAGCATTCGCAGGTACATTTTGCACAGGGTGAAGATGTGAATGTAGAAAACGTTTCACTGGTCAGACATAAGCTTATGATGATTATTTTTTTTGTGCGTAAAAAATAAATAATACCACGATGTTGTTTTAAATAAGCAGAAAGTTTTTGTGATATTTTTTTCCGGGGCACTGTGACCTTGTGTTTGTAGCTAACGCTAACTTTAGCTTGTCCTCACAATGAGCGGAACACCTTTTAGTTTGGTCAGCCATGTAACTGCTTCCATTTAATTTAAGTGAGTTTTATTAGTGATGGCCGTACGCAAATAACAATTATAGACCTGATGTATAAATAATTTAATTCAGTATGAAGTACTTTATGTACTAATTGTCATCTTTTGCTATCTACAGCAAACTTTCTTTTAAGTATTTGATGCATATGCAGTTTATCACTGGGTCTGTGAGAAAACAGGCTGCGTTTTGCCTTAAGTTGAAGTATAACAAGATGTAAAGTTCCACAACTTGTTTTGCATTGTATTTTCCTATTGTTTCCACAGAATGCTGGCATCAAGAGCCCTCAGCCTTATTGGCAAACGAGCCATTTCTGCATCTGTCTGTGTACGTGGAGCACATGGTGAGTCCTGGTGCCAAGAGGAAATGAATATTTTCCTTTCCTGGCTGTTGATTATAACAATACAAGGAGTTGGTTCCTGTTAAAATTTAACTGCTTGGAAACTTCATTTAAATTGTAACATTCAAAACTAGAGTTTATTGATCCATAAATGCAATTATCACAGAATGCAGCTACAAAGATTCCTGCGTCCTCTGCATTTCTAACAAATCATCTAATTCCTCATCTTACGTTGTCTGTGTGTAGTTTTAGATTTGTCACTAGGAACCCCTTCACTAGCAAATTATTTTACAGTAGGCGTTCTAATAGTACATGTTGATGTTTTCTTGCCAAATCTTTATGGTATAGAAGACGATCGTTCACTTAGACTAGGGATCTCAAAATCCAGGCCTCAAGGTCGTATATCCTGAAACTTTTTGGTGTGTCCCTGAATCAAATGGCTTAATTACCTCCTCACTATGGAGTCAAATTCTGCTAATGACATTATTTGACTCAGGTGTTTTGAAGCAGAGACACATGTCAAAACAAGTAGGAGTGTAATCTTAGTCAAAGTATAAGAGTGACAAAAAAGTGAATACTAGGTTGGCTGTTATTGCTGGTATGCAGCTGTTTGATATCCCACATGTGTGCTTTTAATCAGGAGTATGCAAAAATTTTAGACATCTGATCAGATTGTTGTAGCGGTAAAGATCAAGCAATGAATGTTTTATATTCTTGTGGTTTGCAAAGCCTGCTGCATTCAGATATCTGTTAAATATGCCACCAGGGTTTAATAATCCCATTAAACTATAAAATAAACATTTCCAGCGGTTTAGTTAGGTGTCCTCTTATGGTTTCCATTGTTTGTTTTCAGAGAAGTCTTGTATGAGGTTTGGTACTAATAAATATCTACTTTTATTCTCCCATTTAACATGGAGATACTTATATGTTTTTTCCTTGTTTTTGTTCCTACTTTGTTAAAATGTTTTTTGTTTGAAAGTAATTAGTAGACAAATTCAAACATACATAGCCTGTGACTGAGTTGTAGTACTGTTACACCTATGGAAGGGTTCATATAAGAAATTGAAATTAAATTCTTGAAATTCAGATGCAAGAATTTAGCTGTTTTTCTTTATGCTGTCTTTTGCGGTGGTAGTTATTACTATAAACTGGCTATACAAATAAATTGCATTGTTTGCTATATCGCAACCATTGAGTATAAATTGTCGTTTAAATAATAAACTTTCGCCGTCAAATTCACTGCGAGTATGGTTTATACGACACCCTACGAATGGATCACTGCCCCCCCCCCCCCCCCAACCTGAAAAATTTCTACCAATTACGCTCCGCGGAGAAAACAAACAACATGGTGACAGCGAGAGTTTGAGGTGAGAGGCTGAATGAGACAGTAACTAAAGAGGAATCAGATAAACTCATTTAATTCCGAAGAGAAACAGCGCTAAATCAATAATTTGGCAGTGATTTGGATTTTATATGGAGGATGTCGAACAAAATGAGGTAATTTGTTATTTGTTATTAAACTATTGCGACAAAAGGTTGCATCATAAATTTATTTTACTGCCTAATCACCACCTAGTCTGATTCTTTTACACGGCATGTAAAAGAATCAGACTATTCTTTTACATGCCGTTCATAGCGGTGCTGCTGCAGCAGAACTATTTTGTTAAAGTGAAACCTGGAGATGTAGGTATGATTCGTTTAGTGATATGCAATGGGAATAATAACTCGAAGCCATCCATTCTTTTTTCTGTTCTCTGTCGGCTTTACTATACACGCAGACTCGTTGCCATAACAACGGAGAACAAAGCAACTTTATGTATTAGGATTCAGAACCAAAAACACTCAAACCCACATAGAGCAGAACATTTAGTTTGTTACAGTTTTATGCTTTTAGACTTGATGTGTATTTTGCGATTATTAATAACTGATCACTGTGCTAGATTAGCCACCGCTGCTATTAGCCACGCTAACACAGCGGCGGTTGATTAGCTAATTTAAACACCTGCTTTACTGATGCTCTGTCAGTTTGTGTGTTGGTCGCCTTTTTATTTTTAAGCTGAACCAAAACACACCTTATTCCACAACACATCTGTGTTAAGTTTGTCAAAGTCAAGCATAACTGAACTACTTCACTCTCCCTATTTTTTTTTCTTAGTTAAAACTTATTTCTCACCTTGTTATCTAGACATAGTGTAGACAGTTCATAGCAAAACACTATTTAAATAATTTTTTTAAATAAGCTTACATTTAAGTCTAGCAGGAAAATGGGGGAGGGAACTTGCATGGGTGACATCATGCTGCAAGGAGTATAGTTTAAAATGACATTGGAGTTCATTTAAGAATATTGTGATGTATATCGTGTATGGTGATATAGCAAAAACTATATATACATGTCAGAAGCTTGTTACTTTTGTATTTATGTTAGAACACATATATTGATTTGAACAAAGGTGTTCGGTTTAAAATTTCACACAAGTGTGTTGTTGTTTTTCTGCAGGCGTTGCTAAGGTGGAGGACTACAGTCTCCACCCCTACATTGACAGGAGGGAGATCCCTCTTCCTGAAGTGGCTTATGTGCAGCAACTTACCGCAGAACAGAAGTCCCTGAAGGAGAAGGAGAAGGGCTCCTGGGCTGCTCTCAGTAATGAGGAGAAGCTTGCACGTAAGACTGGTGACACACAGCCTTTCTTTGCTGGTCAAAACCAATTTTAGTATAAGGAAAATATATCTTGCTGTTCTTAACACTCAGAAACTCACCTATCAGCCATGTACCGCCAATATGATTTCCGCCACCCATTTGTTGAGACCGGGAAGACATAAAGTTTATTGTGCTGTTCATAAATTTAGATCTTTGTGTCTTGTCTGTGTTCAGTGTACCGCATCAGCTTCAAAGACAGCTTCGCTGAGATGAACCAGGGATCAGAGGAGTGGAAGACTGTGGTTGGTGGCATCTTGTTCTTCCTGGGCTTCACTGGCCTGATTGTTCTTTGGCAGAGGAAATATGGTAAATAAGGAAATATTCATTTGTAAATGTCATTTTATCAACAATATCTTAGTGTTTTGAAGAACAAAAATGGCTTTCTTGCCGTCTATTGATCAATTTTATATTTTCCACTTGTAGTGTACGGACCTGTCCCACATACATTCGACCCTTTGTACAAGGAGCAAGAGCTGCAAAGGATGTTGGACATGAGAATCAACCCAGTCGAGGGCTTCTCAGCCAAGTGGGACTACGAGAACAAGCAGTGGAAAAAGTAATGGGTCTCTACAGTTACCTCCTGTGCTTAGATCCAGGCAAATCTAACTTGAGAGATACAAGAATATCTATATTTCTGGTTTTATCATTTGTTCAAAATACTGCAATCTGTGAATTGTGGAAGACCACTTCCTCCTAAGGTTCCTGTGTATAATAAAATAAAAACGCGTTCAACCAAATAAAACCTCTCCAGTTATTTCTTTGCTTTGAGTCTTCTTTTTCCATAAGGAATCCATAACCTAAGGACAAGGAATACACTATGGTTATCTTAAATATGCTTAGCATATTTAAGACTACTCTTTGGTAGAGTAGTCGTATTGTGATCGGAAGGTTGTAGGTTCGATTCCAGCTTCCTCCTGCCACATGTCGATGTGCCTCTGGGCAAGGCACTTAACCCCAAATTGCCTATTGATCTGTGTATCGGTGTTATAAATGTGTGCGTGTTTGTGAGTGCGACTGGGTGAATGTGACTCTAGTGTAAAGCGCTTTGAGTGGTCAAAAATGACTGGAAAAGCGCTATATAAGTTCAGTCCATTTACCATTTTAGCAGTATTTATTTATGTAAAACTTTAAAATTATTTTTAAACAATTGAACTAATATTTGGATGGCCATATTAACAGATGTTTCTGTTGCAACTGTCATTGCATACAACTCAGCTTCATCAAATATGCTTTAGGGTTGTTTTACAAGCCATGGTGATGACTGGATTAAATCAGCTGTTTTGGCACAAAAAGCTAATCAGAATTCTAGATGAAAATGTAAAGGTCCCTTAGATCCGTCAAACGCATGACAGCTTTCTGCTGTACTCTCAGGGTTTTCGTATAACATACGTAGTTGGCACAATAATTCTTAATTGTACCAAATGTGTCATATTTCAGACCCATCTGTCTTGGAATAAACATCTTTTGTCCCTCTGTGTTGACTTTTGTCTATTATTTCCACAGCTCTTTTTCTGAAGCCATGTTTCCTGTTAAGCCATATGCAACAACTTGGATCTGCAAGCTCGTTTGTATTGTTATATAGGTTTTTATTTTGGAAATGCAAATCACAGGTAGATTAAATTTTTTTCCTGCATCACTGATTTTGTTATTAGTCCTCCAAACTGACCAATTTGATATTTTTTGTAATTTGAAAAAATAGGTGCCATTAATTACAAAAACCCAGGATGTTTGGTTCTGATGCATACAGTAACGTTTTATTGTAGATACAGTTAAGATGGTATTGTTGCGGGGACCTCTTGAAAGAATTTGAGGAGTTAATATCTTCCATGCATGAGAAAATAGTGTAAACAAATTGCTTATTTAACCATCTAATATCAGGTACTATCCAACATTTCTATTTGAATATGACAGCCACCTAAAACAGTTTTTGCTAAAGACATTTTTAAGTTGAGGTGCTGATGTGCTGGTGCTCATTACTCCTTCACCTCATCACCAAAAAAAAGAATATTCTACACAGACTCAACATACAAAAGATTCATAATCCCCTATAGATCTCGCCAAACAAGTTCACTTACATATTTTAAACGGAATGTATCCATCAGTGGATCTGTTACGACAGTGATATAAATAATCTAAGCAAATAACTGCATATTTTACAGAAGGACTGAAAGTTTGGATCAAATATATCTTCGGTATATATAAACTATGTGAGTCAATGCATATTATTGGCTTTTGCAAGAGGTTTGGCATTGATTATAAGCTCATTATGGAAAGGTAAGACTTTCTGGCAGATGAAGATATTATCCATTGCAAATTGAATGCGCGGTTTATTAAAAAGCACTGAAGGTTTCAAATATTTTTTTTTTTTGAATCGAACATTAATTACTGTATTTTGAATTACCATTAAGTAGCTGGAATGCCATTATTAATGTTTGGAACAACGACAAAAGATTTATTGTGGTTTCTAATATATGTTACAACGGCCTGCCATAAGCAGCGTCTGAGTTGACTGCAGCACGCCGTGATGCCACTTACCGGATGAACAGTTGTTTCACGTCAAAACAATCCGGAAGACGGTAAAGCATGACGGAACTGCTGCTCAGCGGAGGCGAGGTCAAGGCTACGGTGATCCCAAATGTTCATAGAAATATAATCGGCTGAACCTGTGGGTTATCATGTACAATAGGTGTCGGCAATTATCTGCTTTATGAGCCAGGACTAACACACCCCAGTGTTACGGTTTGCACTGCAGGTCCATGCTGACATAGCGCAGCTTTTCCAGATATCCGAACTGGTGTAGCTCCACCGTAAACAGGTCCAGCGACATCATGGGGAATGGAATGAATAAGGTCAGTTGTGCTTTTGCTTCCCTACTCAGGAGTTATGCTGTTTGTGGTCCCTCTAATGTAGCAGTGAAAAGCCTTCCTGATAGTCTGACAAGTCACTGTCAGTCAGACTGAGCTGATTGTATATCGAGTTAGACCTCCAAGGAAATGCAAGTTAGATATGGAGTAGACTTGTCTGGTATTTTGGAGATTCTTTAATGATTTCTAATGTCAATGCTTATTACCTCTTTACATAAACCATTACTGAAACTCATTTGTGATCAAAATGCATTTGGTAAATGCTAACTATCTGATTATAGCAAGGCTCAGATTGTTAGGCAGGGGGCGCTGTTGCAGAATATTCAAAAGAATACTCTTATAAATTATTTAGATTTTTTTTTTAAATGATAAATAAATAATATATCTGTCATAATGATGTGGAAAATACTTCACTCTTGGAAAATACATTCACTTCTTGAAATCCTGTTATTAGGAAATTTAGGTACATTTGAGGAGATGATAATGCTTTATTTAATGACACACAGTGGGAAAATATATATATATCTTCACTGGTGAGAGGATATTAATGTTTATTAATGTTGGAATTCCCCTTTTTCTGACTCAGTGGTGACCGTTGTGGTCCAGAAGCAGCACTCTGGTGCCGCTCATCACTTTGTCCTGCATGGCCGCTCCAAGCCTTGTATGGCTGTGAGGACATTGCTAAGTTCTTAAGCCTTAAATCCAGCCTTACCTGACCTGGAACGAGCAGAGTTCTGGTCTCTGAGTTGGAATGGATGATTGAGTGATTGTAATGCAAGATGTCTGTGTCTGTTGCTTCACAGGTTGTTGATGGACTGTACCTGGGCAACATAAGAGGTAAGACAAACATGTTTCAAAATATGTTAACGCGTTAAGTTTAAGCTTAAAGAACAGGCAGACCATGTTAGACTTTCAATCAGCATATTTGCGTTGGATAACTGTTAGCGTAGCCTATTTGGGATTGTTTCTTATTGATTGATGCAGCACAGAGAGTCTTCCATTGAATCCTTTTTTAAATATTTAGTTTTATGTCAGTGTCAGTGGGTAATTTGGAGTGTACTTCCACATTTAAATGCACTAGTAAATTGTATGCTCTTTGTGGTTAGTAGCACAGAACAAACCAACAGTTAAGCTGCATCAAACTGACATCTTTTTTGGCCGCTTTTACAAACTGATTTCTGTTTGTGTTTCATCGAAAGGATAAATATCATGTAGAAAGAGTGACTGATGAGACTGAAATAAGAATCAGTAATCATGTGAGTGTTCTGATAACTGGTTTGGCTAGGTGCACACCCTCGGCCCAGCTAAGCTGGCATTTGCATTTCCACTAATTTTAGCTCCTCCACCCGATTGCAGTGGCACCACATCTAAAATTAGTCCAGCTGACAGGATCAAGTGATCATAGGACTAACTATTGCAAAGAACCTGTTCTCAGCTCTGTCTCAATTTGAACCTTTAGCACCGCTGGTCAAAGTTATGTTTGTTTCGTGTAAAATATTAACCCAGAAGTATGCATCTTCATTTTTACAACCTGTCCTTTACAGTTGTGTTTGGCTGTGGAGCTCACAGTAGTTCTGTTCATTTCAACGAAAAAGCAAAAAATAAACAGCAGTTGTGGATGAAGCTGAATATTGCGAGAAAGTGAAGAATGTTTGAGATGCAGAACTTTGGTATCAAGGCAGAAGACAATGCCTATTCAAATGGAAAGCACAGATAGCAAAGTCTACAGTTTGAGTGCAAACTGAGGAACTAAAATTATTTATGGGCATTTATCAAGTAAGAAGGTGATTGTCTGATTTGGATAAAAATAAAAACACTACAATTCTGGCCGCAATCTGATAGACACTGCCAATAAAAGCTTGAGTTCTCAGTATTACAAAAGTGACTATTTTAATCTGGCTGTATTATGACAGCAACATTACAGTATCAGCCATCAATGCGTATGCTGACCTAATCTAATCCAGCTCTGGAGCAGTTTGTGTACCGAACTTCAGATGCATTTATTTCTAAAAAAGAGCCACCATACACTGATTTTCTTTTGTCTTTACTCTTTAATGATATTTATTCTAGAGGCTCATAGAAGAATCATAACCACTGTCTGAGTATCTTATTGCCTGTGAATGGAGTTCTGGGTTTTGATCCAGGCGTCACAAAGGAAGGGAAGCTGTGTCGAACCAGCCTCTTTGCACACCAGACATGTCTATACAGGATTTTTTTTTTTGTTGTTGCTGCAAGATTACCCTGAAGAAATACTTTTTTTAGACTCTGAGTTAGCTGAGATTATTGTTAGATGATAGCCAGTCACAGATGAATTCATACTGACCTGTTTTTCCAACATTCTGTGTTGTAAAACCTGTTACAAAAAAAAAACATTCAAAAATGTCTGTGAGGGGTAATTCAATCCATTTAATGCTGTGATTCCTTGTGAATATTCTCAGCCTGTTTCTGAAATTAGAACTTACTGTTGAGCTCACAACATGTAAACACAAGTTGAGCAACTGTTTGACTGATGTGTTTCTTGTTTTTCTTTTCGCAGATTCGGAAAACAGAGAAGGTCTCTCCAAAAACGGAATCACCCACATCCTTTCAGTATACAACAACGCTAAGCCAGTGCATGAGGTTAGTGAAGAAACCAGCCTGGGCGGTATTTTTGGCTGTTGCGTGGTGTGTTTTTAATGCATCAAACCAGTGCTTCCTGTGGAAAATTTTATCTGGTGATTTTTCTAAAGGCTTCGGTCTCTTTAGTAAGTGTAGTTCAGCCTGTCAGCCAGCAGGGGGAGCTAGTGACCTTTGATTGATGTAAAAGAGTTTGTGGCATCAACTAAAGTGTAAATTCAGTGTGTTAAAAGAGGTTTAGTTTAACTAAAAATGCAAAGCTCGTGATAAATAAGGTACACCACATTAAACAAAGATTTAAAACCAGCTTTAATCACAATCTGAATTCTGCAGTTGACTGCTTTTAATCCTTGTTTTTCAGGACATGACATACCTTTGTATTCATGCGGCTGATGCTTCCAGTCAGAACCTGTGAGTAAACAAGTGGGGTTATTAGTGCTTGTTGTTTTTGTTTTGTATGTATCATTAAGACTGTCTCGGTTAATAATGCTAGTGTAAGAATTAAAGAAAAGTTTATCCACCTCATTGCTAATTTCATTACTATTAATCTTTATATATTTAGTGCAAGGTTTTTTCTGTACTATTAAATTTAGCTCAAATCAGCTTTATTTATAGTAACTTCTCAGGTTTAGCGTATTATGAAATTTTGGAGGAAAAAACATCTTTATCCAAATGGGGAACTTGAGGTGAAGATAACATTACTGTGCCTCATGTTTTTATTTAACATAAACAAGGAATAAAAGGTGACTTAATAACTTAGAATAACTTATTAGTCTCATATTCTACACTCTACTGTTTATGTTGACCCAATTTGAGCTAACCATCACCTTTTGAATGGATGTTTTCACATTTCATTGCAGTAAATGGTCACTTCCTTACTATGAGCTCTCCAGTACCTTACAGTTAAACTGGGATGTTTTTGTTTAGGGTAGCAAGGTTGGTTTTCACCTGGTTTTCACCAGCCTTGTTACTCTGGGTTATTATCAGACATCTAAAATTTGTGGTTGTTTATCTAAAGAAAATGCTATTTTTCCCGAAAGGTTTGTGGTTTATTTAGATGCAGTTTTACAAATCTAATTTGTATTAAAATGTTTAATTTTAAAGAGACCAGGCTTCCTCTCAGAAGCCTTTTTAAAGTAACCACACTCGGTCAGCTTCCTGCTCTCTCTAACTTCAACATGCTGATGGAGGCCTGTGTTGTCGCAGGTGGAAGCCTTTAGTTTGTAACTTCCCTGAACATCGCATGGTCTGACCTGAGTGTGAACTTCACACTTCTGATAAAGAACAGCTGCTGTCTTGAATATTTTCAGCCATTTTATTTACGTTCATATTCATGTCGCTTAGCGGACACTTTTACCCTGTCATATTGCTTTGACGGAGACCCATCGTCTCGATCCGGGGCACGACAACATGTGGCAAGTTCGAGGATCAAATTCCTAACCTTATCAAAGATAGATAATCCTTCTGTTTCTGACAAATGGTGCTAAATATTTGTGACTGAAATTGTAACAGTCTGTAAATTGGTTCGGAAGCACCTACTCGTTCTTTTAATTTCTATTTGAGCTGCAAGGGGGAACTTTATTTTGCATATGCTTCTTCTGCAGCTTGTAATGACACAAGGTATTATGTCATATGAGTTTGTTCATCTTTGTCATGTGATTTAAAGAGATATGAAAGATGAGGTGTAATTATCTGACGGTTCTTTCATACCATTCCTATGGATTAAAGTCCATTGAATGAGAGTGTTGCCTGTTGCTGCACACTGCTGGTTAGCTAACTGAAATGAAAGCTTCTACATGTTTTCTGTACAAGAAAGACAGATTGAGCTGTTCCATATTTAAGGTGTAAAAAAACTATAGGTTTTAAAGTTATTAGGCAGTTTTATTTACTTTGAATTAAATGCTTTCAGTATTTACTAAACAGGCAGATGAAGTCCTTATGTGGTTCATTTAAAATGTTCTGCTAAACCGAACAAAAAACAATTGGTAAGTTTTTTGCATGGTTGCTTTCTTTTTTTTCCTCTATTACACATATTAAACCATCTTCTTTTGATAGTTTTTCAAGCTTGAATTCTTAATATTCCAAACAGATATTACAATTTTTGTGTTACTCCTGAAATGCCTATATTTTTGCCAGACTCACTTGTATCAAGATGATTGATCAAGCGAGCTAAAAAAAAAGGCCTACATTGAATTTTCCAGCCAAATGTTCGGGCGGAACATAAATCCTCCATTGAAACTTTCAGTATTATGTACCGGATACGTCATTTTTGATATGGGTGATCCAGATCCCTTTTATTATTAATGCAGGCCCTGCATTTATGGGAGGTAGAATTATAAGTTATAAGCTACACATAAGACAGAAAGGGATTGAATGTGAGGCGTCTTTGACCCAAACTATGATCCTGTTCTAGAGAAGTAGAGCCTGAGAGGAAAACGCTGCTTCTCTACTAACAGTTAAACGAGCCACAGCAGGTTATATCTTCTATGTGTTTTGGAGGGAACTTCTGTGTTTTCAAGTCATCGGCAGCCAGGCTGAGTGTTTGCAGAGACATGAGCTGCGCCTCCACTCTCAGCAGTGGCTGCTATCACAACACATTAGTCATAGCAGTAACATGTCTTTTGATTAGCTCTGTGACTTCATACGACACTGTTTGTTTTAACTCATAATTAAACACCGTGCTCAAAGAGAGGATACAAAAAACCATCGGTCTTGGTCAGTAGTTGGAGCATTAATGAGCCGTCTGCGTTGTTACAGTGCAAACTGATGACTGATTTTGAGATCAGGCTGAGAACTGCTCGACTTAGTGCTCTCTGTTTAGAGCTCTGGGCTGTGTAATTTATAGGGTGTTGGTGATGTTTCTGCCAGCAGAGTTGGAAGTGTCAAGAGTAACTAAATACATTCCCGAAGAAGCCCTGACAGTAGAAAAGCATTGATTCTGCTAGGTAATAAAAGAATCTCAAAGAAACAGAGTTTCTCCGTTTTAACCTCAGTTTCAGCGTTAGTAGGTTCAGTTATCTGGGCTCTGAAGAGGAACTCGCTTGAAGTAAAACTCTTAATGAGAATTTAACTGTTGTGGCTGTTTGGCTGTTCTTGATTGGGCCAGGTTGGGGTGTGGTGGAGTGGGGTGTGGATGTCTGACCTCCACTGTCGCAATCAGGCGTCCTTCCCTCCGGCAGCAGAGGAAGGAAACCTCCCAGTGACATCTGGCTGTTTGCTTCGACCACCCAGGGCTTTATAATAAACCCCCTCTGTCACAATCACTGGTCTGACTGAGGAGAGGAGAGGGTGAGGCCAACCGCCGTCTTGCCTTGCTTGCCATCACACAGGGGCCCCTACGGTCAGACCTGATGGCCCTTCTTATGTGTTCAGTGCATGACAGAAAACAGCATTAATGGTGTCTTGGGCTGCTGATTTTATCTGGTTTAAGAGTGACAGCTACACCGCATCAACTGCTCTTTATAAATTTTCTTCTTAGGCTTCTTCTAATGCAGCCTGTACCGGAAGTTCATCTTGTTTTTTATGAGCATTGGTTTTAATGCATAGAAATCACAGACCATGAAGGCATCGACTGATTTGCATCAGCATTTGCATTTGTGCAAGTTGTCCCCTAGTCCAAACTGGTTCCAAAAAATAGGCAGATCATTGTAATTTAAGAAAAAAAAAGGAAAAATCAGCATAACATATACCAAATATACCACAGATTTGCAGAAGCTCGTTATGCATTTCAAACATACAGCAACTTCTATCTGCTAAAGCTCAGTTTTTGCCCTTTTTCTGTCTTCTTAAAACCTCAAACTTCTCTGTCACAAGTTAGTTTTCTGCACATTGAACAAGTACCGCCGGAAACCTCTGTGCTAGACGAACAAAGCGAAGTGCTGAGGGAGACATTTTAAAGAAGGCTTTGGATCTCAAGGAGGAGGGAAAAAAACCCGAAAAGTGACAGTCTATTTTAGCTCCAGTCTGTTAGTGAGTCTGCTGTTGAGTAACCAGCATCTGCTCCTCCAGAGGCGCCGTTATCAGCCACGCACTTCTTGATTATGCAAAAGCTAAAGGATATCATCGTTTTCAGACTGAATACACAAGAGGCCAGAGGACCATTTGTCACACAGCCACACCGGCTCTGTCCTGGTGCTGTATTTTGGAGCTGTTTTTTGTTGTATTCATTTCAAAGTGATGTAACTTTGCACATAAAGAAAAGGTAGACGGTTACTTCCCTTCTCTATCCTCGCTGTCTGTGCCCTGGTCTACCACAAACTCTCTGTTTGAGCCAACCTAATACTTTTCTCACATGACATGAGTGGAAAAGTAGAAAGAGAAAAAAAACCCCTCCTGATAAGCAGTTTCTTAGAAAAGACTGAAATCTATTAAAGCAGACTCATGCTATGTTGTAAACCTTTCGGAGTGCATTTGTAGTTTCAAGTGTCACAGTCAGGACATCGTCATAATTTCTGAAACAAATTGGAACCGCATCGCTCTGGCCTTTACAGGGGGTTTCAGTTCAAGGTGTCTTTTCTCAGATCCCATTTAACGTAACCCATTTTTAGCTCCACTACCTGCATCGCTGACAAACAAGATGCTTCTTTCCCTTAATTTATGAGTGACTATATTTGGCTTTTTACTTTAGACGCTATTGCATGTTGCACAATTCCTATTTTTCTTCTTGTCAACATTTCTCTTGTGTTCCTTTTCCAGACTGCAGCATTTCAAAGAGTGCATCGGCTTCATCCACCAGTGTCGCCTCAATGGTGGAGCCTGTTTGGTTCACTGGTAGGTTTTTAAGATTTGAGCAGCTTCCTCATGGTAGCTGAGCATGTCAAGTCTGCTCTCTAAATAAGGGTTATGAGAAAATCTCTTTCCAGATTAAAGCATTGTCAATGAGTGACTTGCTCTTCGGGTCTGAAGTTTACATGCTGTCAAAATAGGCATGTTGGCCTTTTTAATGGTGCATATAAATGTTGCCATGGTGTTTTTGCTACACAAGCGTCTGGCAGAAATCCTGCTGCATTTGGAAAGTTCATTTGAATATTCCTGGCTCAGACCGCTGCTGTTAAGAAGAGCCCACAACATCTCAATGAGAGTGTTGTTAGGGCCATTTCTGAAGCTTTATGGAAACCCACTTTATCCCAACATCAGGTTAGAACACCCCATTGGGTCCCAGGTTCCTCCATCTCTCACCCCAAACACTGAGTTTGACTTTAATATTGAAACTAAAACTGAAATGGAACTGAGGTTATTTCTCTCAGTTGATCTGATTTTATTAAATATTTCTATAAATAAATGAAATCTGTATGTGGTGTTAAGAGGCTTGAGAGGGGACTTTTTGTGAGCTGTTTCTATGGAAGTTGTTTAATATAATTGTAGCAACAGCTTCGTCTACAATCTAGTACAGTAGGTTTCCATTAAAATATTCAATAACATGCAATGGCTTGATAAATAAATAAACTAAATGAAAATGATTTAAATGGAGAGAGAAAGATTTAGCTCTTAGTCCACAAAATAATATGTTTCAAGTTGTCAAAGTGTGGACACAGTTCCAACTCCTAAGCATGGTGGTGGTAACATCATGCTGAGGGTCTGTTTCACCAGCAGGGGTGATGCTGCACTGCTCAAACTGGAAAACAAGTTTGGGTCCAAAGCAAGAAACCAGTCCATTTAAATGAACTCAATGAATGCTGCCATACAGAGTGATGAAATCCAGGATTATGGCAGAAACTTGTTGTTGTGTGTTGGAGAGCCGCAACTTGCTGAGGGATTTTTAACCAGGTACTAATGGTTATGTAAATAGTCTGCATGTATAACTTTGTGCCAGTCTGAATGCGATAAAGAATGCAGACATATGCACCCCGCTTTTTTTTTTTTTTTTTTTTTTAGTAATGAAAGTAGTTTGTTGTATCATCATTCCAGTGCAAATGCATCAGTGTGACATAATGCTGGATGCTGAGTTACACAGTTCCTTTTTTGCTGTAGTCTTGCAGGTGTGTCGCGCAGCACCACCATGGTGGTGGCCTACCTGATGACCGTCACCCACTACAGCTGGGAGGAATGTCTGACTGCAGTGAAGGCTGTTCGCTCGTTTGTCGGCCCAAACTACGGCTTCCAGGAGCAGCTGCAGGAGTACCAGAACACACGCGTCTCCGAGGTAAACCTGACAAACCCAAAAGCAGAGAGAAGCAAACGCCTTGGTGGTTTGAATGTTGAAACTAAACGCAATGCGGGTCTTTAGTTAAGATGTTTTCACCGTCTTAAGAACTGCAGCAATTTAGCGCTCTGTAAATAGTTTCAGGTGTTAATTGTGATTCAGTACTGAGGCCGGGACAGGATGTGACAAATGCAGCCATCACATGCAGACTGTGGTTAACCTGTCAACTGTTAATCGCAACCATCTCAGACACACTTTGAGCTGTCTCCCAAAGTGGGTTAATTTCTGTCTCCTGCAGAGGACAATGAGCAACTATGATTTGTTACCCTTTAAAGACTAGAGGTTATAAATACAAACCAGTTCAATAAATTCACATATAACTTAACTCTGCTTCTCAGCTTTACTTTATATGCATGACACCCTTTTTAGATTTTTCTTGGTAAAAAAAAAAACAAACAAAAAAAACAAAAATGAAAACCCGACTGTTGCAATTCATAACAGTCGGGGGGCTAAGCTGGCCCAAAAATATGAGATTTTTGTTTGTAATGTGAAAACATGAAAATGTTTAAGGGATTTGAATACTTTTGCAAAGCATTAGAAATTCCAAAGCATTCTTATCAAAAATTCTTTGTACCAAAAACAAAGTAAAACTAAAATCTGAAATTTGAAGAAATCGGAGATATTTATAGATTGCATTTCTGTTTCACTACATTTTTAAGACAAAACGACAGTTATACACCTCAGGGTCTGAATTAAGTCATTTTACGGTCATATTCAACAAATTACAATATGCAAGTATCAAGCAGAGGTTCTATTACTCTCACCTTTCTGCGTAATTCTTTTTAATTGGTAATATTCTAATCTTAATAGTCTTGTTTTCTTTAGCTGCATCCAGAAAAATCCTCATAAAGTCTTGAAATCGTCAGTCTGTACGAATTTAATCTAATGTATTTCACTTAGTGAACTGATTTAAGGAAACAAATGAACTTTTCGGTAATTAAACAATATATTATGCCGTGAACAACTTACAAAACTCTGTTCACTCCATCATCTGAAAATGGAAACGGACACAACTGTCCACCTAACATGACAGGAGGCGACCAAGGAGAGTTTTATTCAGAGGATCATCCAGGAAGGCCACGGTGACTCTGGAGGAACTGCAGATGACAATCTAGATTTTACTTTAAACTAAGTAGCAGTTCTGTTTGTAGTTTGCTACCAGCCGAGCAGGGATCATACCAACCGTGTGAAAGAAGGTGCTCTGGTCAGATGAGACCAAAATTATTGACTTGCTGGAAAATCACTTTGTGTGGTGGAAAACTGACACAGCACATCAAACTGAAACCAGCATCGCCACCGTGGAACATGGCGGTAGCAACGTTGTGCTGTGGGAAAGCCTTTCTCCTGAAAGGATAGGGAAGCTTGTCAGAGTAAAAACACTGTTGTACATAAACGCCAGAACTACAGTGGAATGGTTTAGATAAAGTGCAAACCTAAATCCAAGTGAATATCTGTGTAAAGACTGAAAAAGTAAACTTTATTAGTTAATTTAAAACAGAGTCAATTTGCAAAATGACTCTAAAAGATCTTTTACCAGACTTAGCTTAAGCTAGTTTCCATCTGTTGTCCCTGAGCAGATAAGTTCATTAAACAGTCTAATATCCTAAAATATACATTTAAAATCCCCATCTACTCTAATAAGAATCACTGTAGAAAGTCATAAAATGACAAGAATATAAATAATACTAAATGCTAAACTTCTGCTCTGAAAATTGATGTCTACTGATGCTCTTCATTCAGTCTGACTGAGTTTAAGCTATTTTGTTGAGTAGAAAAATGAAAATAGTGGAGACCAGGTAGTTAACGGTGGTTCTACTAATTACTGACTCAAGCAGCTCAATGCCATCCTTTTCAGGTTTTTATTTGTAGAAAATGTTGAAAACCCACGTGTGATTTTCATTTCACTTCACAATTCTACAGTGCTTTATGTTGCTCTGTCTCCTAATTACCAGTAGAATTAAGAGATTAGGGGTGTGAATACTTATGTAGGGCACCTGCACATCTGATCTGGCTTTGACATTTTTCAAGGCAGAAAAATCCAAGTCAAAGTCCAGGAAAATCTAAAGTAAATTTAAGTGCCGGATTCAAATATTACTGGTGCACAGTTTGGTCCTTTCAACAAATTTTCTTTGATTCATCTGAAGAATATGATCCGTACCGAATTGAACGCGTCCAACGTGATCTTGCAGCGGCTGGCTGTTCTTAGCCTGTATCTTTTGCAGAAGACACGCAGAGTGTGTGATTCCATGACCAGCCCGTGTGAGAAGGGGAACTGCAGGGGGTTTGCTTGGATTGCATTAGCCTGGGTCTGCTCATCACGTGTTAAGCATTACTGTCAGCATCTTGCAACATAGCATGACTTCAAAAAAAAGAAAAAAAAATGAAACCTGCTCATTGTTTGAAAACGTTGCACTGATTTCTAGGATTAAAGAGGAAATGTGTTTTCTGCATCTGTGATTTTCCCACATGTGTAAGAGAGAAAGTAAAGCCTCCACAGATGATTTTTGTATTTAAGATTATCTGATTAACAAGAACTTTTAATTATTTATCTAAACACGCATTTGTTTGAAAGTGTTAAAGATCCTGCGGACCTGAGCAACCTTGAACGTTGATAACGTTATCAGATCATTACAGTTTAACCAATCCCTGCCTTTGAACTGGATCATTGTGTTATGATTAAAACATTTCGAAGGGTGAACAGACATTTTAAAAGGTTTATTAAATATCAAACACTTTTATTAACTATTGTATTTGAAATTAATGGTTAGTGCCTAACAGTGGAGTTTTGAAATGTCTGGAAAAGTATTTAATTTACTTTTATACAGTAATTTTCCAGGTCTGTATGGTTGAGGAAAAAGGAAAATTAATTATGGAAAAATATTAAATTTTCCTTTTTCTTTTATGTCCCTTTTGAAAGGACAGAAAGATATTGTTGCTGTGTTTTTGCATCGCTTTATATTAAAATAACATGCGTTCTCTTATGATTTCTCATTGCACATTGATTTTAACTTAGTTCCAGTCAGTATTTTTTTTTTATAAAGAAACATTTTACCACCTATTTGGTCTCTAGAGAACTTTCAATTCAAGTTAAACTGGACTTGTGGTTCCTAAATTGGGCCTAAATATCAAACATATCCCTCATATTGATTGATAGACTTTTCTCCACACAAGAAAAAGGTCATTAGTCAAAATCAACAAACATGTTTTACAGAATCAGCATTTCGCCTGGGAGACTTTCTTCCTTATTTGACATGTGTAACAGTTGTAGATTTTGAAAAAGGGCTGCTAAGCCAGACGCCACAAAAGCAGCGGTCCATTGGCACACTCTGAAAGCCAGCCCATCAATTTAAGCATTATTATTTTATTATCTGTGAAATCTTCTGATCGTAAGGCTTGACTACAATTTAAACAGATTCAGAGTTGAATGCCCAGAATCTTTTTTTTTTTTTTATCATTCTAAATAAATATTGTGTACATTTAAATCTGGAGAACTATAAAATAATATGTAAGAATCTTGTCAATATGATCCTGTTTTTGTTCAGAAGCTGCTGGGCCTGAGTTATATCAACTCAGATGAACCAGATGTGACTTATCCTGCTTGTACTTTGTGGCTTTTGTGGAGTTATAAAATATTTCAAGATGACACATTAACATTTTGCTAGTTTCTTTTGACGTTATCTTTACTCTGGTTTCATCTTCTTTAAATTCATCTCTTTTACAGCTGGGTTAGTGTAATGAGTCAGTGCTGTGGTGTTTGGCTCTTTGGATGAATGTGACAATACTAATTTAAGGAAGATGAATGTATTACTTTCACAATGACTTTCACTTCAAATAATATGTTATGGCACAAGTTAGTGGATAAATCCTGAATATCATTTTAACTTTTCTTGATGTTAAAGAAAGTTTTTAAAGAAAGGCTCATATATGTAATTAAATCCAAAGTCATGTAAGCTGGACAGTAACATTAAGAATATATTTTTTTAAAAGATTACGATCCTTTCATTTTTTTATTTTCACTCTTCTAACAGAATTCAAGTTCTACTACAATTTCACTAAGAAGTTTCATTCTTAGGTTATTATCTGTTATATCAGGTATCTATTCAGCTCAGATGTTTGAAACATGGAAGCAATTGTTCCAACAGAACAATGATCAAAAAGACACATCAAAACCGATTTTTGGAATGCATAAAACAGGGTGGCAACAATGGCATTTCTCAACCATGGGGATTTTTCTGCTTTCTTTAATATTTTAATATTACATCCGATCGATAAAAAACTATTTTTAAAAGCAGAAACGTGAGCTTAATGAACAGGTTATTTTCAAAAGGTGCTTTTGACAAACAAGACTAAGTAAATTTAGTCTAAGTCAATCAGGAGATATATTTACTGTATTAAATATGATTGTACAACCAACCGTTTGTGGCCAGTTGGATGTTAAGGGAGGGTTGTATGTATTGTATGTAGCCTTGGTGTTTAATTTGGATGCTCAGTGGATTTGTGAAAAATCCATTATAAATACATATATTTTTTTAAAAATCATGATATTTTTATGTTGTGATGTATTTCACCTTTGATAAATACAATAAAAATGTTTTATTCATTATTATTATTCCTGAGCATGGCTCACCACAACATTATTTAGGGTAATGAGGGTCTTCATTGCTTGCTTCTTTTTATGTCTCCAGTACCGAGTTTGGCTTCAGTCCAGTTTTCGTCCCAGTCCGTTCAATGACCAGCAGGAGGTGGAGGCTCTGTTAAACCAGTATGCTGAGCAGCAGGAGAGCCAGGGCAGAGCGGTGGACCACAGCTGGATGAACCGGGGAGTAGACGCTGCTGATGCTGAAGGCGACAGCTAAAGCTCCAGCTCCGTAGCCCCCATACCGAATGCAACTTTTTAGTTTGGATTAAAGAAATGGGTTTTTTTTAAGCTCTGGATATTTATTTAGAAATTTGCTACAAACTTTGATTTCTTATATCACTGAACACTGCCATTGCTATGGTTTTGGTGACGCCTTACAATAAACACCCCAGCACTTTAGCCATAATGAGTAACTTCCATGTATCTTTTTTTTTTGTTTGTTTTTGTTTTGTTTATTTATTTATTTATTTTTTTACCATTGACTCAGCAGCCTTACATCTGACTGATTAATGCTGTTTCGATTAAAAACTGTTTGCCTTTTTGAAAAATGAGATGCTCCAGTTCAGCCATAATGTCTTATTTTTACGTACATCCCTTCAGTTTCTCCAAAATAAACTATTTAACACCGCAGCTTGTGAAATCATCATGTGCATTGGACTGATGCATTTTTCAAGTGCATCTGATTAACAGATAATGAGAAAGATTTTTTTTTTTATTATTTGATCACATTACACAGACCAAAATGCATTACCTGGACCCCACAGTGAAACTTCCTGATTTGGTGGAAATAATGATGATGTGTAGTAGGTGACAGAGTGTTGCACAAACTTCTACTTTCCCTGCTCAGGAGGGAACTTTATGCTCCTTGTCAGGCTGTAAGTAGAAAAAAGAGAACAGTTAAACAATAAAAGCAGGAGGTAACATTTGGTGACAGATTGCTTTAATTGTCCACAATAATTTATGGCACTATAAACACATTGAAAATGTTTTAACATTTAGAAAATGTTACTTGAGGTAAAATAAACTCAATGAACTTTGAAGAGTAATCACCCTTTGATTTCCAAACACCTGTCTTCCTTTTAATGCCTCTTTGTAATGCAATTGTGGATTTAAAAAAAAATATATATTGTTAAATTTCTGTTCTGTTTTAATTATGTATATATGATTTATTTTGTTGTTATGTTTTATAAAGAAATGCAAAATTGCTAATAAATCTGAAGCTCTTGCAATGAGTGTGTAAGCCAAGTTGAATCATGTATTACAAAAAGAACTGATAAGGCCAATGAATCACATGTTAAACATTTACTTCCTTTTTTTTAAAAAAAAACACTTAATTATACTATCATTATTCATGAAATTCTGAAGAAATTGCAGACATTTAGAGATGGCATTCTAGTCTTTGATATATTTTCAAATATACCAGAAGGGATTCGAGAGAAGTTTGGAGTGAACAGCATTTAGTCTCATGCACCAATATGGAGTTTGCATGTTCTCCCTATGCATGCATGGGTTCTTTCCGAGTACTCCGGCTTCCTCCCACAGTAAAAAAGTTGAACCCGAATTTCAGTTTTCTCAGAAAATTAAGACATGATGAGACCGATAAACAATCATCTATGATCCAGTAATATTAAAGTATTGGCCAGCAGAACCTTGAAGAACTGCTGGTGACCTTTCAGTAATTAAGCAGACAACTCCAGAATTAGAGGAATTCCATGAAAGGTTGTTGTTAAAGATCTACCTGTTTACAGAGATCTTAATGGGAAATTGAGTGGTAGAAAATTTTAGTCAAATAGGAAAATCACAGCTTTTTAGAGGATTGTGAAGCAACGCCCATGTAAGACTTTAGTAGAGATTACAAGGTGTGGGAGAACAAACTTCAAGAGCCACCATATATTTGGGCATTAGCTGTCCTATTCTGTGTGTCGAGCAAATCCTAAACTAGAGGCAGCACCAATAGGGTCTTACTTGTAATAAAACGGAAAATATCAAAGATCAGAATTTCTATTTTCAAAGAAAAACAAAAGAAGACAAGAAATGTTTCATTTCAGTTGGGAATTAATGTTCTTGAGTCTGGAGGAAGACTGGAGACATTCAGAATCCAAACGGTGACCATTTACGGAGCCGTGTCACTTTTGTTCCACTGATGAATCAAGTCCAGTCGGTGCCTCCATCTGCCAGCACATTTTAGAGCACATCATTCTTCCTTCTGCTGATAAGCTTTATGAAAATATTGATTTCATTTTCCAGGAGGACTCTGCACCTGCTCACACTGCTGAAGGTACAAACACTTGATTCGATAGCCATGATTTAACTGAGTTTGATTGGTCAGTCTGTGGAGTATTGTTCAGAGAAAGATAAGACATCAGATTGAACAATGCAGACAAAGTGGAGGACAATATTAAAGCAACCTGAGCTTCCTGAACAGCAGAGTCGATCTCCTCCATACTACTCAGCACTGATGCAAAATTAATTCAAATATTTAGAGCAAATAATGTTTCTTTTTATTTATCTTGTTTTGTTCACATTAGCTGAACAGTTAGCTATAAACCCTAGTGGTAAAATTGAATAAAAACACCCTGGCTCGAGTTGCTAATGTGTGATCAGGCTACATAACACACGAATTTCACTTTTTTATTTCATTCACTGAAATAAACCAACGTATTGGTTATGTTTCAATTTATTGAGATGCTCAAGAAGTGGTTGTGTCTTTAGCCTTTAAACTGTCAACATTTGTATGGAGACAGTTGGACAGGTTTAGGCATGCAGCTTCCTGGCAGGAAAAACAAACAAACATACTTACAGTAAGTTTGGCAAGCTGTTGAAAATTCCCATTTCGCTCAGTCCATCCGGTTATTTTCAGATTTTAAACTATCAATAATAATTGTTCTCCGTTTACTGGAACATAACATTGTCAAATAATTTCAATATCATAGGGAAATTGCACATTTTGAAACCTGGTGTGAAAATAAACGTCTTATGTTGAACTCCAGTAAAACTAAAGGAACCTTGGGATTGGGATTGGGAGCACTCGGTCATGTGATGTTCGGTGGAAATATTATTGAAAAAGTGCTCATCTTTAAATTTCTTGGCATCATTACATCCAATAGTTTGGGCTGGAGGGATCATGTTGATTATCGCTGCTCTAAATTAGCCCAAAGACTTCATTTCCTGCAGAGACTTGGGTTGTTTGGAGTCCAAGCTAAGATCATGCTGACTTTCTATGACGCAGTTTTCGGGAGTTTAATTAAATATGCCATGGGCTTGGTTTGGCTCGCTTACCTTGAAGTCCAAATCTAGACTTGCTAGCGTAGTGAAAACCTGGATGAAAATAAGTAGGACAAATTCTCAACCTCTTCCACTGCAGTCTGTCGATGACACTGCAGTAATTAGACAGGCAATAAAGATCTTGACGGATCCATTTCATGTTCTGCTTGGTGACTAATAATGCCAGGAAAACGTTACAGAGTCATTTGTTGCCAAACCAACTGTTTTAAGCAATCCTTTTCCAACCTCCATCTCTCTTCTTAATAAATTGTGATTACTATTTGGAGGATGACAGGGAAGGCCTTTGTTGCATTTCAAGTTGTTGTGTATCTTGTACATTCATTTAATTATTTATCTTTTATTTCTTTTTCTTGTTGTTGTTTTATATAGCACTAATGACAAAAGGTCAAATTCAAATTGAAGGACTCATGATTCAGAAGAGGTACCAAAGCCTCCTACCCCACTGTTGTGATCTTTCAAGGATAATGAGGTAAAGACAATGAATGGATAAGTCAGAAGTTGAACCTTGGAAATGTTTGACCTTTTTCTTTGGATATGAGAAAGCCTGTTTATTCAGACAGAAAGATTACCTTTGCTGAGGGTGTGTGTGTGTGTCATTACTTTGACACACAGTTGCATTAAAAATAAAATCAGCTCAGCCTCACCAACCAAATCAATCACTGTATTATGTTTCTACTTGGTTTAGTAGGAGCAGTAGAGTGAGGGAAATCCAACAGATTAAACAATCATGACATGCATGTTTTTGATTTTAATATAAGGTGGCCCTCACCCATTTTATGATTATCTTAAAATCATAAAATGGGGATTCCAGAATTTTTTCCAGAAGATCATGCTTTGCTTAAAACATTGATTAGACAGAAGAAAAGAAAATAATGTAGAAAATAAAAGACTGCTGAGCTAAAATGATCTCAAATTATAAAACAATGACAAGGACTGAAGATGTCAGACCTCTCACACACCTGGGATCATGGATCAGTTTGAACACATTAAAATAGTAAAAGTGTTTCCCTCTTTGGTAATGGTGTTACCTCATCCCAAAGAGGAAATGCTCCTGAATTACGTGTTTCAACAAGACAAGGACTCCAAGCACACCTTCAACTGAGCAGACCAACAAAATGAGGTGTGGAGAGGTCAGTCCACATCTTGGACCTTAGCTTAATAGAAAAAAAAAATGTTGTGTGACATCAAGTGTGTCATAGACAAATCTAGGCCTTTGTTGCATTTCAACAAAGGCCTGGATTTGTTGTGTCTCAGACAAATCTAAGAAATTACAGAAAAACTGTGGAATGTAATTCAGTCATTCTTTTTGCAGTTTATACTGTTTTTAAACAAAAATAGACTCTGTTTTTTTTTTTAAAACAAAAAAAATGGCTAATTGTTCTTTTTTTTCCTTATGAAAGATGATACAACTGACCAGTTTTTTTCTTAGAGTTTAATTTTGTGTGGCCTTTTCAATGTTTTAATGCAATTTATGTATATAAATAAATGCTGTTAAACTGCTGGTTTTTACTCAATTTGCTATGATTGAACAAAACTTTATAAATGACAAATAATTGAGTTATTTACCTCTGTGTTGACCTTAAAATTATTTCAGACATGTAGCCTATTTTGGAACTAAGATGACATAATGAAGATAGGTGATTTATTGCGTTTTTAACTCAAATAATAATTCTGAAGTCTATTTCTGATGCGCCCCTTGTGTGTTCTCTGGTTCTCTATTTCCATGGTTAATATCGTGCAGGTGCATTTCTGAAGAAATCTGGAACATGGCTTTGGTCCACTCTGTACAAAGCGCCACTGTGGCAGCACAGCCGCTTTTTCTTTTGCGGTTTCACATTAGATTTGCGTGGGCGCGGATAGGAACGCACAACCTCCTCGTTCTGTCGCACAGAAATCCCCCTCTTCACACAGTAACTTGTGACTTTACGGCTTTTAATCAGTGCTCCCCGTCCTCGGAGCTTTCGGCGTGGGCAGAAGCTTTACAACCATCGCTTGTGTCAGGCCATTTCTTGTAAATACCAGCAGTTCAGAGAAAGAACCCTTCCTGAATGGGTCGTCGAGGCGCAGCCATTGGCTGGAGAGAGGCATCGCTGGTAAGCCCCTCCCTCCTGTTTCATTCATGCAGCACAACAAACTTTATAGGCAGCTTGTTCAGGGGAGCGCACTTGATTTATCCTGAGGCATAAATCAGCATCTCACACAGAGCCAGGAGCTCACCAGCCTGACTTACTGTAAGTGATTTTACTTTTGGTTTAGCAGAAAACGCTGACAGACTCGACTTACAATCACTCATTTAATAGTTAACTTGATGATGCCAGAAAGAGTGATGGGAATAATTTAGATGTTTTTGTTCTTATTCTTATTATAATTATAATAATTACTATTATTATTGTTATTGTTATTATTATTATTATTTAGGTAAACGTGAACAATCTGAGGCAAAAAGACGCGCTGTCAAGATGTCAAACTCGGGTGGTCGCAGACTGAAGCAGTGGCTGATAGAGCAGATCCAAAGTGCGCAGTACTCTGGGCTGCAGTGGGAGGATGAAAGCCGCACCATGTTCAGAATTCCGTGGAAACACGCAGGAAAGCAGGATTACAACCAAGAAGTTGACGCATCTATTTTCAAGGTTTGAGTTTCCTGGAATCTGGATTTTTTCTTTCTTTCTGTTTGCTTTTTCTTGAGGCGCTGCAGCTAAAACTTAATTGATATTGAAGAAACATTTTGTTTATATGATAAATAAAAAAAATCTTTCTGTATTTCTTTTTCTCTCTTGCTTTTTAGCTCTCCTTCTTTCTTTCCTTTTTTTTTGTTCTTTTGACACCTTGCTTGATATTTTTTGCTTCTTGCCCTCTCCACAGGCCTGGGCTGTCTTTAAAGGCAAGTTTAAGGAGGGGGATAAGGCTGAGCCTGCAACATGGAAGACCAGACTCCGCTGTGCCCTCAACAAAAGCCCTGACTTTGAGGAAGTAACAGAGAGGTCACAGCTGGACATTTCCGAGCCATACAAGGTGTACCGCATCGTACCCGAAGAGGAGCAGAAACGTGGGTTTTCCTTTAAACCTGCTCACTTGTCATGATAATACATAATTAAGTTATTTCTGTAAAATCTCAACAGAATCATAACACGTGTTTGTTTCTTTCTTTTTCACCCTCAGATGGTAAAATACCAGTGATGACCATGACAGGTACCGCCAGCTCTGGTGACCACACAGACATGGCCTGCAGCCCTACAGAAATAGAGGAGCTCATTAAGGAGGTACAGAACTGCCTTTCACTTGAAATAGTTCATCTTCACATTGCTTTAGCGTCTTGATGCTCTCAAGTTCATCACCTCTTTGTATTTTTCTCCTTTTGCGACACTTTTTCACCTTCAGTGTCTCACTGCTGTTCTCTCCTTCAACACTTGTTGCATTCAGCATGCATACCCTCCTCCCTTGTTGTACACCACAAGCTAATGAAAACTGCTGTGTGTCTTTTTGCAGGAGGACAGCTGCAGCATCCAGGCCAGCCCAGAGTATTGGCCCCAGAGCAGCATGAATGGTAAAAAAAAAAAAAAAAATTGCTCTCATGTTGATTATTTGAACTGTTAGCATTTCTCTATGTGTTGGACATGCAAATAGTTATCTGCATCTAAATTTCGTCTCAACTTTGTAAGACTAATTAGAATTTCTGAGACATTGACTTTTTTTTTTTTTTTTTCCATTAAAAATAACCCCAGTGGAAAGCTCTGCCGTTTGTCCCGGCTGCTGTGGGTGCTACATACAAGCTGTTTGCTTGTCTGTCTGTTGAATTCTGCAATGGAACAATTGACTAATATCCTGTTTAAGTCTGCTGACTAAAGTGATTATTTCTCTGTAAATCGTGCTAAGGGAATGCTATTTCTGATGATGCAGCAAAGAACAGACATGACACTGAGGTTGAGTCCACTACAGTAAAGCAGAGATGAATTACAAGAAAAGTCATGCCTTCTTTTTGTAATTCACAGCTTTCTCTCTGCATCAGGACCCCATGCCATCAGGCAACGTCAATTCAGGTATGAAAACAGTTCCTTTTTCAGGGATTCTATAAAATCTATTAATTAAAATAAGTGTTATCATATATTCTGTCATTTCTAAACTTTTTTTCTTCCATTTCTAGGTTTCTCCCAGTTGATGATCTCTTTCTACTATGGAGGGAAGCTGATGTACAACACACTGGTTACTCATCCAGAAGGCTGCCGGATTTCCCCCCAGCAGCACCTGGGTCGTGGCGCCCCCTACAGTTCAGACAGCATGCAGAACGTTCACTTCCCCCCAGCAGAGCTTATAGAGTACGAGAGGCAGCGCTACTTCACCCGCAAGCTGCTGGGTCACCTGGAGAGAGGCGTGCTGGTGCGTGCAAACCAAGAGGGCATCTTCATTAAAAGACTGTGCCAGAGTCGAGTCTTCTGTAGCGGGCTGGGGGATGGCAGCTCCCAGTACGGCTCCATGCCCTGGAAACTGGAGAGGGATTCTGTAATCAAGATTTTTGACACAGGAAGGTTTTTTCAAGGTGAGTCTCAATGTTTGGAAAGCTAAGATCAATGATTAAGACACGTTTTCCAAGCAAAGATGTGACAGAGGAGCGATGATATAATATGGTGGCCTAAAGCTCTTTTTTCTGTTGTTGTCATAAATGTTGCAGCTCTACAGCTCTATCAGGACGGTCAGATTGCTGCTCCGGATCCCTCGGTGACGCTGTGTTTTGGAGAAGAACTGAATGATGTTAGCAATGCCAAGAGCAAACTGATTGTTCTACAGGTAAGACCTGTCGACTCACAACAGAACAGCTGAGAAAATGTGAATCTGTTGAAGAGACACAAAAATCCAACAAAAAAAAAAACAAAACAAAAAACTTCTCTCCTTTCTTCTCCTCCAACAACAGATCACCATGGTGAACTGCCAACACATGCTGGAGTCCCTGAACCTGCGTCGCTCGCAGCCTTACACCAGCAGCCCAAATGTGGAGATGAGCGATGATGTGGCCACCGAGCAGATGGCCAGAATCTACCAGGACTTGTGCAGCTACAGTGTTCCTCAGAGGCCGGCCTGCTATAGGGACAACATGCCCATCACTGCCTGACCAGCTCAACAAGATTCACCTATAAACATATCAGACATTCTATAGAATTTTCATGTGCACCAAAGAAGTGAACTGAAATTTACTGAGGATAAGAAAGCATCATCTCCTCTCTGACAGTAGGACTTTTAGAGGGAGGCTCAATTTGCAAGCTTCCATTTTGGTTTTGCATGGAATTTCTGTTGCATCCATGCAAGGGAGATATCAACTTTATCAATTTAAGATATTATGCTACAAGCAGGGATTGATAAATACTTTTCATTGCCAAAGCTTCATTTAAACTAGGTTTATATAAGTAGGCAGTTATGTTCTCAAACTGGATTTTACTTGTTTTTTTTCACAGTTTCAGGAGCTTAGATGATTAATTCTTGTGTGTGTCAAAGTAAAAAGCAGTCGAATAATATCTCATTTCATACTATCGTATTTTCTACAGAAAATGAAAATATTTTTGTATTAGTTGACAAAAATTGCATAATGTTTGGATGCAATGTGGCATTAAAGTACAGATAGGTTTTACTATCAAACTGTTCTCTGAGTAAACTGTATTTCAAATAAAGAGTTTTACAGAAATGCGCGTGTGCTTGTCTTTTAACAATTATCAAATAGTGTACAAGTTGAGTTTTAGGTCAACTTTTCAGACCGTTGAGAGGACTAAAATTAAAATTTTCTCTCTTATTGTTAAATTTTACATTTCTTTTCACATTTGTTGCTTTTATAACTCATATAAACCTGTCTTGGTAACTAACGCCACATAAAAAAAACACAAGACAAGCTTTCGTGTTAAACTAATGTCTGTGACATGTTAGTTTCTGCTTCTTAAAGTCTTTGTTTAATCAGGCGTGAAACCAATATTTAAAATTTAACTGCATAGCGGGTCAAGCATATTTCCTCCCTCAACATCAAAAATGCATTTATTCGATCTAAGATATTCCTTTATTATAAATAATAATTATTATTTTGGATGTTCCCTTTTATGTCAATGTTTTATTCTAAACGGCACAATGAATGTTAAATTTTGCAGCAGAATCTGAGACGTTAACACATGTGCTTCATATGATGGTTGGATGCACAAAACACTAATAAAGATGTATCCCTAAATTAGAACATCACTGAAAATTTTCAGTAATTCCATTCAACACTAATATATACTGTAGGTTCAATAAATTTGGCTTGCAGCTATATTTTGAATATTACATAAGATCAATAATTAAGAGGAGTTTTGCTACTGGAAAGTGAATACATGCTTGCGGAACGTTTTTGTCTGAGTTACTGCATCAGTTCATTGTGGCAGAGAGCAGTTCAGCTGTCGATGTTTAGATATTAAGGAAGTCCAGGCTGTAAATTTTCATCAAATTCTTAAATCAACATTGTTGCAACTGCATCTGTTCCTACCACATTTTTTTTCTTTGACTCAACTTTCCAATATAGAACTCAATATAAAACTCATCAGCGTATTTAGGAAAAATCTTTTGCTGCCAACCCTCCCTGAGGAAGAGTGCCACTGAATATGATGTTTTACTGCTCTGATGTTGTATTGAAACGTCTTTTGAAACCTAATTTTGGTTTTTCATTAGTGAACTCGGGAGTTTCACATTTTGAACTAAGTTACTGTCCAGATAAAATAAATTACATTTATGATATTTTGATTTGTTTTTTGCTTTTTACATATGCAGTTATGTAAAAAAAAACAACATCTGATTAAAAGTTGACTCAATATTGTCTCATTTTATTTCTAAAGAAAGTGTTTTAATTTTACTTAAACAGCAGCAATTAACATTGTTTTACTCTTTAAACTTGACAAAATCAACAAAAATGTATTTTCAATCAGTGAGATACTTCTCTCTGCTTTGAATGACAGCTATGGCATTTGTTTTATAAATCCTCCACTTTTAAACTTCTTTTAAGGAGTGAAATTACTGATTTCATATTTATGTCTTTGAATCTTTACCAGACTCATGAGTTGCAAAAGTCTTCTCTTTGAAGGTTTCTGACAGAAGTTTCAATCATCATCAGCACCCCATATGATACGTATTTAATTTTAGCCATTTAAATTTATTCCTCACTCAAAAATGTTCATTTTCTATAGTTTTCTTAAGTTATTTAGCAATGAGCAATTATCCATATTATCTAGAAATGAAAGATTTTTTTTTTTACATCAATTTATGTTGGTTTGAAAAGAACACCACTTTCACATTTAAAATTAAATAACTTAATTCTCTTCCAAATATTTGAACAAAAGTGTAATCAGAGAGACCAAGAATATTTTAATCACACAACAAAAGTAAATTCAAGGGGGATTTCTTACTATAAATAATTATAAAACTTTGCTCAAAGGGAATTCCTTAATCTTTGAGGTATGCATTACTTACTATGAACACATACTGAGTTTAAAAGGATGAAACTAAAACCTTATCGGAAAGTAAAAGAGGGATCTAGGCAGGGAAGCTTCTAGACACTTTTTCCAGATGACTAACAGAGAAAGGACAGGAAGAGAGGTGACCAAGTGAAGCTGAGTGATTCTGTGATTCAGAGTGAGATTCCTTCATCTGCTTTTCCTGCTTTTCTTGCTGCTGCTCTTTGTTGTGCAAAGGAAGACATGATGGCATTAACCTAAAGGCCAAATGGCAACACTGTAAAAGAAGTGTGTTTACGTTATGCGTCATGTAGGCAAACATGCACACACTCCCACACACAATATGTTTTCAGAGCTGGACCTGCCGGTATGTATCATTGACCTACTGCGCGTCCCAAGTACACTCGAGGTTAAGGGCAAAAACTAATGACCTAACAATCTTTTTCAACATTTTCTGGCAGAGAACACAATTCCTGCTTCAGATACTAGATACTAGAAAGTCGTCCCGGTACTAAACAAGCAGCAACAAACCATGACACTACCAACGCATGTACAATTTTATTTTCCTTAAATACTGTAGATTTATGTCGGATATAAGAGGATGGCACATCTTTACATAGTTCCAAATACTTTGTTTCCTCAGACAGCTGAATATTTTTCTAAAAATAATTTAGAGCATCATAAACATGTTTTTGGTGAGCGTACTTTTGGCTAGCAGTGGTTTTAGCGTTGGAACTCTCCCACAGCTGCCATTTTTGCCCGTCGGGGCGCTTTAGGACTGTGACGTATTCATCAGGGTGACATCCTGGGGAAAGAAACAGCTTTCTGTGGTGACTGGTGTTTTGCAAATAGCACTCGGTAGCTTCAACCTAGAGGTAAATGTCTAAACAGTTTGTGTCCAGATTGTGTGGGGTTTACAGAGAGATTAGCTGCCTTTGTCCTAACCTCTGCAGATGTAATTGTTTGTTGCGCTCTGGATCTGTCCTGTGTTATTGATGAATGTCTTCAGGACAGAGTGAAGAATGGCAGACAATGATCGGCAGATCCTGTGGAATGTTGTATTTCTTAAGTTGAAACAGGAAGCACAATGAGGACTAAGAGTGCCAGTAATGACCATCTTAGGGCTTATATATCTTTTAATATGTTTTCATCAGTACATAAGAACTACATAAAATAACATATTAATACACTTAAATTAGATTTATTTGTCTGAAAGGTACATCAACCTTAATATTTATGTCCCTCCTGAACAAGCATCTGTATATATTCTGCTTTTTGAACATGAACAGTTTTTGCCCATGTCATGAATGTTTATGTGCATGTAAATACTTGATGATGTACCAACTTCTTAAAAGTGTCCCATTTCTAAGTAGTTTTTTTTTTTTTACTATATCTAAGTTTAGTAACTTAGGTACAGTAAGTTATTCTATCTATATTTAGTAACTTATAAAGGTATAGTTACTATCTTTATTTCAGTTTCACAAGTGTTTTGTAAACACCCTAAGCTTACACTGTACTTCTTGCTTGCTTATTGAGTAACATTTTAGCTATCTGAAAATCTCATACTCCAGTTAGGCAGAATTGCCTCCATCGCAGTGACGAGGTACCAAACAGTGACAGTTTTAAAATGATTGTCGGGGTGAGTATGTGTGCGTTTCTTTTCAGTTCCCATTACAGAAAAGGCTTTAGTTTCTACAGATCATTTGAACACTTTTCGCTATTACTTAGTGAAATCCCAAATTAATGAAAATCCAGCTTTCAGTGAAACTTACCAAGGTATTTGAAAAAGTTCTAAAAGTATCGGATTTCAAATGAGCTGAAACTCCTTTCAGAAACAAGACACAACAATGTTCATGCAGGCCTTTCGAACTGTATTCACACCCCTTAACCTTTTGCTAATTTTGTCCCATTATAACCATCGTTGGTAGATTTTACTGTGATTTAATGGGATCAGCCAACTCAAAGTAGAGCATTTTTGAATCTGAGCAAAAATGATATCGGTTTTTATAGTAAACACAAATCTGATTAAGGGTGGCTTAAAATCTCAGCCCTCTTGAGCCAATAGCTGTATGGTCAGTGTCCTGATGGAAGATTAGCCTTTGCCCCAATCTCAACTCTTTGACAACATCTGATTGATGTGTTTCCATGACAGTAAAGTATTAACTCACACTCATCTCTCAATTAATCAGATCAGCTTTCCTCTACCTACTTACGAAAGCCACCTCCACAACATAATACTGACACCACCGTGGTTTTATACAGATGATGTTTACAAGTGGAAGTTCGGGCTGAGACTCTTAGCTGAGTTTCATGGAGTTATATATTGTGATTAAATCATTACAGGTGGACTCTACTGGCTATTTAGGATTTTTGTTGCAGTAGATTTTATGTAGGTGTATTAGATTAAAATTATACACCACAGTTTTTAGATTGTTATTTACAGTTACAGGACAACAATGGTAGTACTTAGTGTTAGTCCATTACGTATACAACATTTTAAGAAAATACATTGAAGTTTCCGGTGGTAACATGAAAAACCCTCAATGCAGCTGCAAGTTAGTAGGCATGTATTTTTAAACACAATTTGATGCGTTAAAACAATCTGTGTCTAATTATTTTTTAACACAATGAGTCACAAAAATCACCTTGTTAAAGAAGTCATGTGGACTTCGTACGACATCTCTGGATAATACCTTTCACTTAAATTAGAATACTGAGTGAATGGTTCATTGAACAAAAACACAGATGGAAAAGGGGGTCTCACTCCCTCTGTGTGTATGTGTGTGTGGGGGTGTGCGGGTGTGTGTGTGTGTGTGCGGGTGTGGGTGTGTGTGTGTGGGTGTGTGTGTGTGTGTGTGGTATTATTATAATGAGTCTGTACTGTCTAATTTCCGCAGAACAGGAAGTTCAGAAACAGTCTCAGAAAGCTGATTCTGTCTACTCTTGAAATGAGCACAGTGTGTTTAGATGTAGCTGATATCTCCAGTAAATTCTATGAAACAGGCTAATGTGACCTTGGCTGATAATTTGTGTTTAATTATAGCATTAAACACTGATCAGGAATGTGTATGAAATTAGAACATCAGACTCCTTCAACATTTTGGTGTTAGGAAGGTGATCTAAAAATGATTTACAGACCTACAAAACATATCAGGGATTTGGTCCTCGTTTATCTTTTTTATTATCAGAACCAGCCTTTTTCCAGTGTCATGGTGCCTTTTAATTATGTTTACATTCTGTATAAATAAGGCTCTTGTATTGGATGATTTGCTTTGTCTATTTTATACTGAAAGTCTGGCCCATTTTAATTCTTGAAGCAATTATTGGTTCTCTTATTTTTATTCACTAACCTATAGTCCACAAAAAAGTAGAGGTTAAAACATTTTTGTTTCTGCTGTCGCTGACAGCACCAGCAGTTTAATCGGAGTTGAGAAAATGGCATTTAAATAGAGTAAATTTTGGAATCAACTTCAGAACCACTTTGACACAAAGGGACTTTAAATACTATAGAACTTCTAAGATCTGATGCTAGCTACTCTAATCAGCCATGTCATTGTTTAGGAGTGTTGCAATTAATTTCATCACAAAATCTCATTTTTTAGTGTGCCTTGCTTTTTTTATTTCATCTTTGTAGGGAACTTTTGTAATTCACATGTGTGTTTACATGTGTTTCATTTAATCTGTCTTGATCTGGGAACTATAGTAAAGGTGTTATTTTATGTTATAGCACTATTTTTTTTATTTTGCACGAGTTATTTTATGTTTTAATTTAAATAGGGGAAAACAGTTCATTGAATTTAGTTTATAAAGTGCAATAAAACTTACTGGAATATTTGTACCTGAAATATTACCTGAAAAACTAAAAGTTTTCTGTTGTGAATAAATTAAACCAGTGCAGTGTAATCTTTGTTGGAATAATACCTTTAGCTTGAGAAATCACCATGTTGCTGTTGCCACCATGAGCTTAGAAAAAACAAACATCCATTATGAGAAAAAACTGCAAAGAATAGAGCTGGACATATAGGTATTACATACGGAAAATAATTGAAAGCTTCATTTATTTCAGTAATTCAATTCTCTAACTAAAGCATTATGTAGGTCAACTACACAAAGATTGATGTTTTCTAGTCTTTAATCCTGTTATAATGATTTTCTTCATACAGGCCAATATATAAATAAAACATTTTAATGCAAAAAACATTCTTAATACCTCCTTAAAGGTTGTTATTATCAAAAGAAAAGCATACTCTAATTTATTGAGTTTGGAGCGTTAAATTAATCATCCTCACTTTATTTTGTCACCTATAGAAAAACGTGTCCTGGTCAGTATTTCAGGTTATACGTAAAAACTACCCTCCAAGCTTCTTAAAGGCTCAAGGCGACAGTTCAGCATTCTTTCATTTACATCGGTTTTTCTTAAATCGTTTTTCTTTATTCACATCTTTCCAATTAACTTCCTCTACAGATGTGTTTACTTGTTTACCACTCATGGTGTTCACTATAGTACCGGCTGATCATTTACATTTTTGTGCCTCATGTGATGTCACTGATAACGCCAATCTGCATTTCATTGTCTAGTTACGTTTTGCAATTGTTTTAAATTCTTTAGTAGGGAAACAAGCACTAATTGATAGCTAATTATATAGAAATACAGTGGACAAAAATACTGGAGAAAAATCTGAGCATGTTTAAGCTTTCATCCATCCATCACTTTTCTTATACCCTTATCCCATTGGGGTCAGGAGGGGTTCTGGTGCCTATCTCCAGCTGTCAATGGGTGAGAGGCGGGCCACCCTGGACGGATCGCCAGTCCATCGCAGGACGTTTTAAGTTTTCATGTCCGACATATTGGGTTGTCCTACATAATCCATTCAAAAACAAAGAGCTGCAATCAAGGAGATATCCTTTCCATATAAGACTGGATTTTCAAAGGCTATTGCCATTTATTATCTTTTAAGTCTTATAAGTCTGCACATGTGCTTAAACATATAAAGAAGAGAAACATACAATACAAGTTGATAAACTGCCTTTCACAAAAACTTTTGCAGTGTAGTGATGACGTTAGTTTCGTCAGTAAAGATTTTTTTTTTTTTACCGTAAACTGTAAACTGTAAACTTTCATTTACAAAAAGGGTGCTGCATTCATTTTCATGTCAAACAAAACAAAAAATAAAAACAGAACCATCTGAACATGGAATAACATTTTCTCCCCAGTGACACTTTTACTTTTGACACCTTATTTCTTGGAAATGGCTCTTTACTTTCACTTAAATTACATTTTTAAATGAATACTTGTAAAAAAAAAAATATTGTAATACTTAATGAATGTAATAAAGGATTAGATTTTTCTCAAACCTCAGAAAGGGAAGGAACTTAACTAATGCTTGTGTACATTTCTGCTCACATTCAGTGTCTGCAATCTGGGTCTCTTAGTGTCGCAACATATCTCTGTGGCGTCTGAGGCTTCCCACAACAAACCATCAGAGACGCTCAACAAACAGAACTGATGTTGCCATCATACGCAACAGTGGCCTTCTGCTCCAGCATTTCAGCTGCCTGTCTCTCTGCAGGGACGACTTAAAGGAAGCACTTCTGATTTTTCAGAAAAGCAGCGCTTCAAGGAAGCCACCCAAAAGAGGAATAGCTATAATTTGGAAGTCTTTTTTTTCCCTCTCAATTCAGTAAAAGGAAATACTTTTTAATGTGTTTTGATGTTTCAGGATTTTTATGTTATTGCTGACTCCTCAGTTATTGTCCCAGAGTGTGGCTGCAGGCTCAGCACTGACCTTTCTTTGAATTTGCAAAGTTAGCTCAAAGCACAAATTCTGACGAAAAAGAAATTAGATTTCATAAAGAAGTTCAAGGCGCAAATGATTCCGAGGCGCCGTTCATATCAAACTGGGCAAAAACCGACTGCAAGTGTAGAGAATACGGTGGGAAGTTATGATTTACCCTGAGCAGCTTGCGTTATGCAAGCTGAGGTGCTGAAGGCGTTGGTGGGGTCTCTGGGGAGAACTTTGGTTGAGAATCTGTGGCTGAGATCAGAATAGGTATTTAGAGAGGAACTGGGAGAATGCTGAGGACGCTGACACTGGAGAGGCAGGTGGGACGCGAAGCCCACATCCTGGGCCACCTAACCACACACGTTGTGTACCTACACACTCCTAGCAAGGTACTGAAGCCACTGACCGAGGATCATATCCTCTAATCAGTATCAGTTCATGTCCATCACACTAGAAGGTCCTTGTTGCCTTGCACTCCTTGGTGACTTCTTCAGGGTTAGCTGTAGACAAACAACAGCACGACGCACAGACATGAATGTTGTAAACCAGCTTTAAAGTGATCATGTGTCGCTTTCAAATCGTCAAACTTTAACCACTCGTCTCGTAATCCAGCACCATTAATTTTTCCTGATTACAAATGTTAATTTAATTTAGTTAATTTGCTGATGCTCTTACTGCAGTCCATGTATTTTACATATTCAGTTTACATTGTGCAAGTAGAATAAAGGCGTTGTTAAAATAATAAATATACTTAAAGATACAACCCAATGGTGTTTTTTTAAATTTTAACAAAATCACAGTGCCAAAACAAAAGCATTTAAAAAAATAAAAATAAATCTATGTGCTTATTGTGAGTTTGGGTCAAATATACAGTAAAATACATAAAAACTTGGCTGACCAGTAGGTCTGCGAACAACTTTAGTAGATTTTGACTCAGATTCAGAATATAAATTGGACTTGAGAAAAAAAAGGGGTTCAATCTTGTTTGTTTGAGATGCAGATTTTACTCTGAAGATTTGAAAGACATGATGGTGGAACTGAAGTCAGAAATATGTAGAACATCTTCAGACCTCTAAGTGGCCAAAATATTTTATTTATTTTTATTCACCTATTAATCAGCTCATAATCCTCTTTTACGTTTTCCATCCAGCTTGTTTCTATGCATTTGCCATTAAAATGTTGTGGTATTAACATGTACAATGGCACAAAATGCAGCCTGAACTCATGCTACTTTAACTCACCCAAAGAGCTTCTCTCTAAGTGCTGAGCTTTGTTTTTTTTTGTTTGTTTGTTTTGTTTTTTTTTTACTTCTTCTCTATGCTGCTGATTGAAATAATGGGTATTGTGAGTTTACAGATGCATGAATGGTGGGAGCGCTGGGAAGATTGGGATCATTTGAATTCTGTCTGCCTGGTGATCATTTTTGGCCGTAGTTCTGCAGGAAACCTGGACCTGCTCTGTGTAAGCTGAACCAGTGGGATTGTTTTATTTCTTATTTTTCTTTTTTTTTTTTTTTTTGGTGAAATTGATCAGAATAACTATTGATTAGCAGAACTTCAAAAATGTCAAAGAAGCTAAATGAAAAGCTGTGGAGGAGAGTTCCAAGCTGCCATCAGTGGTGCATTTGATTTTCCAGGACAAATGTTCACAGACAATACAAACCTAACAGGGTACTGAAGTGCGCCTTCCCAAGCAAGATTCTCAAAATAAAAAGTGTTAAAAAGTTTAAAAGAGTGTTGGGGGAAAAAAAAACCCTAAAAACTTTAAATCCTGCTGTTATGACCTCACAAAAAGGTCAAAGTCAAGCTGATCAAACCACCTTCGAAGGAGGAATTTGATCAAAACATGTGAGTAAAAAAAACATGGAAGATCTAACCTGAAATGAACTCTGATCTGTTGCCTTTTGCCTACCGGAGACAGGAACTTGTTTTTGAAGGATGGCGGATTTTAGCTTGATTAAACAAACAAAGATGACTACATCTTTAAAGTGAGCCATACTTGAACCCCTCAAAGCAAATGTAGGAGACATGACACCGGATGTATCACATCTCAATGAGTGGGTGAAGGGACAGCTGAAGATTGCATCACTCTAAGCTCTTGTTGCTGCACTCTTTGACAACAGTGATCCTTGACCGCCTGATTTGTCTCTGGACAGGAAACACAGGAAGGAGCCCAAAAAGAAGATCCAGTACACAACTTCTGCCCCGAAAAGAGGAACAGTTGGAACAAGGCCCAGTTGAAGAGTTGGACTGTTTAATCCTTTTATTTTTATAAAATAAAAACTAAATTAAAAAAAACTGTCTTGTTTATCAAATGAAACTTTAGTGAGCAGAAGGGAATCCACCTGCCGGATTTCTAAACGTTAGTGTTTTTGACTTGTGATTAGAAAGACTACCTCAACAGACATGAACATAAAGACTGCCTATAAAAAATAAAAGCTTCCATCCATTATGTGAGTAATTTAGTATGAGAAAAGAGCTGCTCTGTTTCATATCTGAGAAAAACAAAACCTATGAGATGACGAAGGTTCTGGATGGTGCAGGGGAAGAACAGGGGTGGGGTAAAGGTCTCAGAGGAGCCCAAGCAGGGGAACGTTAGCGCTCACACCTCAGTGCTCATTCTTCTTATATATATGTGTGTGTGTGTGTGTGCGCATGAGCACGCCTGTGTGTTTGTGCATGCAAAGTACCGAAACGGCAGGATGTGGGTATCCGAAAAGGTGATTATTATGAGGTAAATGAAAGATACCTGGTAAAAATGGGTATTTTAACATTTCCTCTTAAATAAAAGCACGCTGCCTGTTTTTTTAATTTAAAAATGTCATTAAAAAAAGATAGAACTGCTTTGAATGAAAGTTGGGAAGCAGTGGAATGTGAGAGGAAAAAATCACATGAAACCTGAGGTGTTGCAAATCATTAAAAAGACAAGCAAACAAAATAGATTCTGAAAATGGCTAAATTGCTTGCACTGTGCTTCAGAAAAGTTGTGATGGGGGTTGTGCACCGCAGTGTCACTTCACTTCTTCTTTTAACAACTAAACAGTGTTTGGGATCCGAGATTAACTTGTGTTGATTTGAAAGTGAAAATATTTTGTTTGTTTATAGGCTTTTAGCCTCTACAAGCTCAGGCCTCCTTTGTTTTGCCTTCTGTTTTCCTTTGTTGAAGTTTCTTGATTTTAAATACAGAACCCCTTTATTATGTTACTAGAAAATTAAAACAGTCTTACTTGAAAAAAAAATTATCTACGCAACAGCATGTTTACATTTTCCCTGGTACTTTTTGAAATGTGCAAGTTTTTCAGATCATGCGCTCCAATTCACACCCACACTCTCAATGAGGCTCTCTTGTAAGTGAGAGAGACTGTAATGCTGATGACAAGTCAGATATTCCCCCTCCTTCTTCCCTGGAGGTGGCACTGTCCAATAGTTTCCAAAAAGGAATTTCTACATTTGATTCATAAGAGCTGGGGCATTTTTCCACTTCACGCCATTCCCCCTAACTGCAGAGGTGGCAAAGTTCACAGGAATTTAAGAAGCAAAACAATGACTTTCAGTACAGACAGGAGCCATTTTTATTCCAACCAATTTAGTTTATATTAACATAAATCAGGGAATTTTCTTTGGTGGCTCATTTTTTTATTTACACAAATATTCTTAAATGTCCTGATTATTTTACGGCAAAGATTTTTGAAACTTTGAGCCACCTTGTAGGTTACTTTATTTTATATTTATACTGGGTTTATGTTTTTGTTCATCCTAGATTTGCTAAAGGTAACGAACTAACAAACTAACTAACAAACTAACGAACTAACTAACTAACTAACTAACTAACTAACTAACTAACTAACTATACAAACAAACAAATAAATAAATAAATAAATAAATAAATAAATAAATAAATAAATAAATAAAAGTTTGAGGAAGTGTAAGAGCGTTCAAATTCAAAACAAAAATCTTTTAACCACAGACTTTTCCAGTTCTCAAAATTTTCAGCTTTGTTTATTCAGTTTGATACACAGGATTAAACATTTTCTTCTACACTATATTTTAATTTCTTTCTCTACATACCCATTACAGCAATTTCCTACATAATTATTTTATGTAAAGATTTTTTACACGATCTTGATTACTTGTCTGTATTGTTGTTCATGTGTTCCTCACAACTGGCGAATTTTTGATTCATAGAGGAACAGAATCCTTGTGGCTTTTCAAAACTCTGTTTCTAATTATAAGGAGTGAGTGAATAGATCGGATTAAATACGCAACCTGCTTCTGAGTTATCTGCCATGACTCTGGCAGCAGGTGTTGATGGAATTTTAAAATTTGCTCTAAATTGGTCCCAGTGCAGCTGAAGGAGCTGTCGACCACAGACCTTAGCAGAAACTACAGTCACGTTGCATACTTCCTCCTTTAAAATACCAGGCTCCAAAAATGACCGACACATGATCATGGTGGAATTACCTGCTAATACCACCACCTTTTAAGCAGGAGCTTTGTTAATAAAATCAAAAATTAGTTGGGCAGCCTGAGCCTGTTCATTTCTTTGCTATATGCATGTGGCCTGAGAAAAATCACGACGCTCCAAAGAAATGTATTTTTATTTAGTAAAGTGTATTTGGAGAAACATACAGCTCAGTCTTGCTGAGAGAAGAAAAATAGTGAAAAATTTACAGCAACCCTATAAGCTGCTGAGGTGTATTTTTATCTCTAAATTTGCATGTTTCTCTGTGAGGCTGGGCCCACTTGAAGAAGAGCAACAGCGGCATCCATGAAAGCGTTGATGCAGAACTTCTATGGCTGGTTAATCATGATAGTTCTCATAGTTTGCCGTGCACATCAATAGACGGGGGGAAATTCTACTTATGTAACTTAGGGGTTGGAAAATGTGCTCATGTCATAAGAGGGCATAAAAAACACGGCAAGGGCAAAGTGAAACTTATAAAAAAGGGGAAATACCTAATTCATGAAACTTGGTCTCTGTGTGAGGAATTTTATTAATCTTTAAGTTATTTTGTTGCACAAAACATTTTCAGAGTGAAAGAAATATTCAATTTTAACTGGCTGCTGAATTGTTGTGCATCACAACTTTGTACTGCCATCTAGTGGCAAAAGATAAAAATGTAAACTCTGTTCCTTTGTTTCTCTCTCTCTTTCTATTGTTTATGTGTTTTTTCTTTCCTTTTTCTGTAATACTTCATCCATTGATTTTATCCTGTTTTTATTTTTCACTTAGATTTGAAAGAAGCCAACAAATGATTGGTATGCAAAATAAATAAATTAATAAATAGAAAACGAACAGGATCATATTTTTGCCTGGAGGAGCAAAGTTGTCATTATGAAAAGATATCAATGGCCTTAAGTTTTAGCTCAGGAAAATCAGATCATATCTGTATCTCGTGTAGGCGGTCAGAGTAATTTTTGCAGCAGTCAAAAAACAGAGAGGTCACACATGTGACCACAACAACACAGACATGTCTCACTGTCAGCCATGACGCATGAACTTTACAATCAGTCTTACTTTAATTGACTGAAACTTTTTACTGATCAAAATGATAAAACAATTGATACTATGTATTTTGCAATAGCTGAAGCACATTTTCTTCTTATGTATTTCCTCTCTGTTGGTGCATTTGCTTATATTTTTTGACATTTTCAGCTGCAGAAATAACTTAGACTCTCTTTGAAGTTTAAACCATCGAGGAGGAAACTCAGTTTGTGGTTTTGTGGATTCTCAAGTCTGATCTTCTCTACAAACCAGTCATCCCATAAAACCACAACTGATAAGAGAAAAATCATTATGAATCAGTACTTGAATCTTTACAAAAGTGAATATTGAAACCGTTGTTTTACCGATGAACGCAGTGTGAGGTTTTAAGACTTTTGGACTGAATCAGTAAACTGAATATTTGCCAAACTTTGACTGACTCACACACCTTGCTGATGCTGATGCACAGCTGTAGGAGTCTCTGAGTATTTGTTTACTAAATTACTAAGATGTTCCATAATTATCCCAGCCAGAATTGTTACCTGATCTATACGGAATGACTCACTGATCCTAATTGAATAGTTGGCAGAGAGTGCTGGTGGCGACAATGTGCACTCAGTCCATAAACCATCAGTCACGGTTTTTAGTCCCATTAGACACTGTCTTTACACAGAAAAGTTGAATCAACTAATGGATAACCTTTACCACGTGTCCTTGTTGCATCTGTGTGGGAAAAGTAGGCGCAGTTGTTTTTTCAGTGTTATTTGTGGCATGAAATGAAGAGTTCCTTCAAATTTTGGGGATGTGAGACTACCTTTTGTGGTATGAACAAGCATGTTTCTATGAGAAAGGGGCTTTTTTTTGCTTGTGCCTTGTGTGAAAAGAGATTCGTTTTTTTGTTGTTGTCTTTTTTAGTTTAGTTTAGTTTTTTATTGCAAAAAACAGTTCAGTCAAAAACCAGTAGGTGAAATTTCAGCAGGGTCTTTTGTTTGAAGAAAACTAAAACTTTGTCGTTCGTGTCGAATAAAATGCAATATGGTACAGCTATGATAAGCACCAGACTTCGTGACCCTGCAAGGAAGTATTGATAATAGTATCAATATTTGATACTATTATCAAGTATTGATAATAGATGTATCTATGGCTGAATGGACTGAACACAACCACATCTCCCTCATCACTTAACAATATATTATCATGCTTTCTGATTATAAAGAGTGACTGTAAATTTGTTTATAAACTGTGCTGGGAATTAAACTACTTACCGTCTTACTGAATTTTTCCATTTATGCTTTCTTGGCAAATGTAAATGTTTCATACCACCAAAGCAAATATAATTTCAGACAAATAATCTTTTGAGAGAGTAATACTCCCTCAAAAAGAGAATTTCATAAGTGAAGTGAAAAACTATTCAAACCAACCTGGCACCATGTGAAAAATCCCCCAAGAAAAAAACTAGAATAACATCTAAAGCACCGCAGGCTTCACTTGCCTCAGTGTTCATCATATAACCATATGAAAGCGGCTGGGAGAAAGTGTCATCGGACTCCGAGGTCACTGCTGATGAGAAGAACACAAAGACTCGTCTCACATTGGCCAAAAAAACGTCTTGAAAATATTGTTTGATCTGAGGAGACAAAAGTAGAACATTTTGGCAAGTGTGTGTTGTATTACATCTTGTTTAAAACTAAAGCAGTGTTTCAGAGAAATAGAATTATACAAACCAGCAAATTTGGTGTTGGAAGTGTGACGGTGAGGGGCTGCTTTGCTGTTTGAGAACACGGACAAAGTGACATAATTGTTGAAACCAAGAGTCTTGGTTGTTCTACCTGAAAACCCTAAAAGAGAATATTTGGTCTTTTGATGGAAAATCCACCAAAACACATCAACATGCCCACCTTTGAATATCAAGGTCTTAAAGTGGCCTAGTGAAAGTCTGGACTGACTGAAATCAGTTTGAGATGCTATGGTATGACCTTAAACCCTCTACCAATAGTAAGCAGGCAACCAGAAAGAAAGTTGCCTGCAACTGAAAACAAGTTGCCTTCCATCGTGTCCCTTAGTGTTGTACAACTCTGGAGGAGAGAGCTGTGTCTTTTATAGATTCAATCCTCCAATCCTTACAGTCAGGCCAAAGCAGCTGATGGGGTTGTCAACTTCCTCACTGCGTCCTCAATCAGCAGAAATCTACTGCAGAGTAGAAAAAGGACCATGTTCATCCTGCTGAGCCCCTCTGGGGGCTGAATTACGATTTCCTGAGTGACGGCGAGGCCTGGGAAATTGGTCTGAATGGCCATCCATAAGGGTGTCTGCATCCTCCAGAACAATGTGGTGACCCCTGGGAACTAAGAAGGTCAGACAAGGGAAGGTTTCCACCCTCATGTTCATACACATATATCAAAAACATACGCGCTTCACACACAGAAGCACACGCACACAGGCACGCAGATACACAAAAGCACACTTATAGGTAGACTAAGTAAAAACAGAAGAGATAAAATCTCTTTACCTTTGATAAGTCTGAACAGACTAACTCAAATAAACCTCTCCAAAAGGAAAAGAGCTAAAAGAAACCCACTCCTGCTTTTATGTTCCTGTTACCTATCAGTTCCCTTGTTGTGTGATACAGTTGTCTTGGAGACTACAGATAGACTGAGCCCCACAATAAACTGATCCTGTATCAGGCTGCTAGTCGTTAAGCTCCGCTGTAGGTGGAAAAGTTATAAAGTTGTGCGTAGACTAAAAGATGAGATTTCTCCGTATCTCTGTCTGGAAACCTGACAGATCTGGATTTAGTCTGACCCCAGACCTCCTACATACATGTCTTGCTGTTCACCACCCCCTGCCTAACACTCCTTTCTCTATCATCTATCATTTCAGCAGGACCACACACACATGCATGACATACACAAACACACACGCACACACACTCTTGATTAACCTCACGCAAATTCAAAGTCATCCCTCTGAGGTGGCAATGACTGTGAATAATACCTACATTATGTGCGAAGTTGGAAATGAGAGTAACGTTTTATTATTCAGGTAGTACACATGAGAAAACATGTATTCATTTGGAAAAAATGTCTTCTCGGTGGGATATTTGGTGCCTGTAAAACATGAGCGCAGCTCTTACGTAGGTAGATCAACTCACTCCCCACTCTCTAATTGTGATCTACATCACTGGGTTTCCCTCCACAACCCCCCTCGCAGTACAGATGTGGTGCAGAGAGCCAGACTGGTGGTCATTCTGAACGCAATTTCCTGTAATAGAAGAGCGCTTTGAGACAATGAGCTCAGAGAAAGCCGATACCAGCCAGAGATACCCAGCGCACCGGGGAATTCTTCCCTCGAATGACCCCAAAAAACACTGCTCAAACATATTCACCAACATTTGGGGCTTGTTTTGTCCCTACTTACTGTGAAGACTTTTAAACAACAGTGAAACAACGCAAAGAAATGCATTAAGTTAAAGGTTTGGTTGCATAAGTTTAAGGATGTGCTTATGACTGCAGATTGGCTTTTTTTGTTAGTAAAGCAAGAAAAGAACATCTCTTTGATTGCTTTTTCTAATTTTCTTTCTTACATTGAGCATTAGTCAGACCGACTGTAGCTCCAGACCTGCTCTAACCTTGACCGCTAACAGGTCTCACCTTTCCCACATTGACAGATCTCCTTCTTGTTTTTCTCTTCTGTGGCTGCAGATATATTTCTTGATGGATGGACCAAAACAAAGGACAATAACTCATAATAACCTGTTAGCCAATGCAGAGGTTCACCTTCCAACAGGACAACACAATCTGATACAGTGAAACATGAGCTACAATCGAATGGATCAAAGTACTTTCAGTTTAATAGTTTTTCTACTCTACAAAACTGAAGATCAGTGGTAAAACCTCAACGCTTGATGTTCACAGATGCTCCTCATCAAACTAAGCTTGATATTTGTTTTTTAAAGAATAGGAGAATTTTTATTTTTTTTTTTAGATTGCAAACCTGGTAGCCTGGTAGCCGGTTGTCACTGCACAGATGGTTCGGCTAGCATTGCTGGATACCAATGCTAGCCACATTTTTCAGACCTTTATTTGTAAACAATTATGAAAATTATTTGTCCATTTTCTCTTCAGAACTATCCTGTATTTTGTGTTGCTTTTCACATAAAATCCTGCTAAAATACAATGAAGTTGACTGAAACAGGACAAAAGGTAAAAAAAAAAAGTTCAAGCTGAGAGAATATGTTTGCAAAGGGCTGTACTGTAGTTGTATAATATATCCTCTGATTAGGATTAGAGAAGTGAAAGACTAATTAACATTTGTTTCAAAGTTACGTCTGCTCAATAGTTTATGGACTAGTCTGCTCAAACTTCCTCCTCATGGTGGAGCTAGAGGAAAAGTCAGGGAACAATGAGTGAGTTCAAGAGATTTTTTGGTCGTTTACTAGGTTTTTTCAGACCTTTGAACAACTTTTGAAAGAAAAACAAAAAACATTTCTATAATGTAATTCACCCTTGAGCTTTTCTTGGGAAAAAGTGTCTTTAAAAAATGGACATCCAAAAATTTTAAGAGAAAAATTAGAATTTGTATTTTTTGTCATTTTTGTGTTAACCGTCTTCGACGTCAACCTTTCAAGTGTTTACATTGCATCATTATATAGTGCCGCAGTCTTCTGTGCGTAGGAGCTCCATGACGAACACAACCTCAAGTGTTTAGCCTTCTTGTACTCCTGGAGGCTTCGGCAGAGCCAGCAGATTACTGTCTTGCATAAGCTTCAGCATCAAGTCACAGGATGTTGATAACATCCAGCAAAACTCCATCTCTCTCAATAAGGCCGTGCATTTCTTTCTTTCTCCCTCTACCTTTCCACCCACACACAGCAGACGGGGATTCGGTAAACGAAAACCAACACAAGATGAGAATGTGCGTCGGTGAATTTCGTAATGGGCCACAAGAATAGCTATAAATGCCTGCTGCTCTAATCACCCTGTTTGATTTATTACCAGCACCACATAATCGTCATTATTGTAATGGGCAGGATGACGTCCTATCCTGATTGCTAAAGAGTTTAAGAATTTGAAGAAAGAAGCAAAATCTCCAGGATCTTCTCTTCAGTTTGCTTGACCTCTTTCTTCAATAGTGCAGTGAAAAAATGTTTGCACCCTTACAAATTTTTAATAACCCTTATTAAATCATGATTTATGTGTGATTAATCACATTTTCAACTTCAACAACTAACCCAAGCTTGATTACCATCAATCCTACAGAGTCAAGAAATCACCTAAACTGAACTTGTCTGACAACTGGAATTTGGCTAAAATATTTCAAAATGTAACGCGAAATTCAACATATACCCATCAGTCATCAGAAAAAGCCACAAAGGCTTCAGCAAACCACAGGGAGAGCCTTTGTCCACAAAATGAGAAGAGATACAACAATGGTGAACACTCCCAGGAAAAACTGTCGAGCCAAAATTACTCCAAGAGTGCAATAATATTTTTTTTAGAAAGTCAAAAAAGAATCCAATACATCTAATGCCCTGATGAAGATGACTCAACAATAAGAAAACTACTGGGGAAAACGAATTCCAATGCCACATCTACAGCTGACTGAAAGAAGCAGAAAAGGTTAATATTATATCATTACAATTCCCAAGACATGTAGGAAATTATTCTGGGGTCTGATGAGACAAAAATGGAACCTTTGGATCATCTGGCATAAAACAAACAAACCCTTTCAGGAACAAAAGATAATGGCAGTCAAATATGTGGTAGAGGTGATTAAATGGGACTGTTTTGCAGCTTTAAGGCTTAGTAGATTTGCTGTAAGAAATGGAACCATGAATTCTGGGCTCTACCAGAAAATCCAGAGGAAACATGTGAGGCCACTATGCGGTCAGTTCTTCACCATAAGCTCAAGTGTTATGCAGCAGGACAATAATCCAAAGCCCACTTGAAAGTCTATCCCTAAATGCCTCAAATAAAACAAAATTAATGTTGGGAAGGGGCCTAGTCAAAGGCTGGATTTATATCAGATTGACCTTTAACAGCCAATTCACAAAACCCTCCAACCTGTGGACCAAAATTCATCCACTGCAAGGTAAAAGACTCATCACCATTTGTTGCAGCCACTAGATGGCAGTTTCTATGCTTCAAGGGCATTTACATTTTCCAGATGAAGTTTAGTTTCAACAGCTTATTTCCCTATACAAGCTGAATCATCATTTCAAAACTTTTTTTTTTAGCATTTACTCAGGCTATCTCTGTTCAATATTTATATTTTCTTTGATGATATATTTAGTTTAAAAAAACTTAATATACAGTACAGACCAAAGGGTTGGACACACCTTTTAATTCAATGAGTTTCCTTTATTTTCATGACTATTGACCTTGTAGATTCACACTGAAGGCATCAAAACTATGAATAACACATGTGGAAATATGCACTAAACAAAAAAGTGTAAAACAACTGAAAATACCCCTTATATTCTAGTTTCTTCAAAGTAGCAACCTTTTGCTGTGATTACTGCTTTGCACACACTCTGCATTTTCTTGATGAGCTTCAAGAGGTAGTCACCTGAAATGGTTTTCACTTCATAGGTGTGTCCTATCAGGTTAATAAGTGGGATTTCTTGCCTTATAAATAGTCATGAAAATAAAGAAAACCCATTGAATTAGAAAGGTGTGTCCAAACTTTTGGTCTGTACTGTATATATATAAAAAAACAGAGGAAATTTCTGAGGGGGCAAATATTTTTTTCACATCTCCATAACCTGTTTTTTGCCTTTGATTTCAACAGGGTAAAACCTATTTATAGGCGTCACCAGTAAAGTCCAGCTTGAAGCTAATTAATCATGCAGGTCATCGGTTCTCAGCAGCCACGTATAAATTTGTTCCCCTCTCTCTGACATTAGATGGAGTGTGAGGGTTATTCTGCGTTTACTCGTACGCCTCCCGCAGGTTGGCAGCTGTCCAGGACTGCTCAAGTCCTTCGTCAGGTCCGGGACTTTAGGAAAGATCTTCTAGGCCTGATTACAAAAGTGTCACAGAATGACAGATGAAGGCTCTAAAGAGCTCTATCTTTAGCTCTGGGTAAGGCTGTCTCTGCTCCAGACTCCACTTGGCTCTTAAAGGCAGAATAGCAGGACGAAGAGGAAGGGAAGAACAGGGGAGAAAAACTAAGTCACTTCTTGGGAAGAAAGTCGCCTCTGTGAGTGTGGAGTTTTTAATGAAATATTGTTAATCAAAAACAAACAACGCATCAATAAAATGTGTAGAAACAACAGCAACAGATTTTCAAACGGGAAACCTTTATTCATGACCAAGTGTTAATAATGACTAATCTATGTACATCTAAAGATTCATCCATATTGTTTCTGAATAAGACAAAGCAGGATTTTCCCCCTTTGTCTGTCTGCCTCCCCCCCTTCATGCCTCTGTTGGTTTAACCCTGGTGGGCAGCAGGCAGACCTGACAGCACCCAGACACTCTCATGTGATTTATAGTGTGCTCTGAGAGTGCAGAAGAGATGACCACTCCGATTTGACCTCTGCCATCTTATCAGCCACTCATCAAGAAGCAGAAAACACTCAGACTCGTTGTCGCTTACTCATCCAACCCTCATACGGAGGGAGAGTTGAACATTGTTAGGTTAAAATGTTTGCATCTCTTCTATTTTGTCCTCTTGCAAAGGACCTTGAAACAATGAGTAAGATGGAAAAATTTTGCAGTCAGCTTTACACAAAGTGTACTTTCCCAGATTTTCAAAAAGAGTGTCACTTGTAGCTTCTCATGCTTGAAAATTCAGATTGTGCATGACTTCTTTTTGTTTTCTGTAATTTACTGAATCACTGCAAAGCATGACTCCAACAAGGGGACCCAACTTAAGTTTAGTATTATATTTCTATTTATTAGTACCAAAAATAAGAATTTTACCATTTTTATTTTTATCAGAATTCCAGAAATCCCAAAACAATAGGAATATTTTTGGATTGGAATCTTGTTACTAATTAATGCTTTTTTAAATGATGGGTATCGTTGTCAGTAGGAATACTCAGCCACTAACCTATTTCTGTTGTAAAGTCCATGGCTTTACGGGCTGCTTCTCTTTCTGAATTAAAATAAAGGCTGCCCACCTTTCTGTAAAGCATGATAAATTGCATCACCAGTCACACACATTGTTTGATAATGTGCCAAATGTGTGTTTTCCATAATTTTTTTTTTTTTACTGTAACAATACTGCTCACAATAAAGAGAGACTATTTGTTGCTGCAGAACTCAGATGTTCCCAGCTACCCCTTTAGAAGTGTGCAGAGAGCAGCTGAGACTCAGTACTATCAGTTTCTTACAAGAATCAATAACAATAGGGAGCCCTTCAAAACTTGTAAAATGTATTTTAGTGTGAAAGACCAGCAGCCTCTGGCCAATAGGGGGAGCCATACCCAATGCTTTGAAACTTCAAACCTTCTAAAAACGGCATCATCCCATCCAAGCACAGCTTTGAAAGCTCACTGTCTTTTCTCCTTTCAATCATTCTAGAATAATAATAAGACATTAATAAAATAAATTAAAAATGAACAAACAAACAAAACATTTGGAGCACAAAAGCTGTCCAAAATAATAATTTATAATTTAAACTCAGTGCAACCAGAGTAGGTCATGCACCTACACCTGGTGTCCTCTGTTCCCAGTCCAACAAAAAGAAACATTTTTTCCACAGAAATCACCTCAGAACATCTTTCAAAACAAGTTGGGTTTGAGGTGACGTAAACACAAATCTGTTTCTGTGGTTTTGGTACACCATGGATTTTTTTTTTTTTTTTGGAAAAGGAACAGCAGCCCAGCATTACAACAACAGAGGCCACACAGACAGTGGTGATTAGTACCTTTTTCTGGACACATGGACAGTCAGATGGATAAAAGCAGAATAATACAGAAAGGGATCATTCAATGTTGTATGATTTCAGCAGATAACTAACAGTGCAAATGGCAAACAGGGGTAAAAAAGCAATGTAAAATCTGCTTGCTTTCAAGTTGGCGTACATTTACACATGACTGACTTGAGCAATGCATTAAACTGCAAGCAAATGCGGAGACATCAGAGTTAAGTACAACACTTTTATTCTTTCTTAAAGATTTTTACATTGCCTGGTTCCATAACAGAAGAAAAAAGAAGCAAGAAAAAAAAACTATTTGGATTGCAGGAGGGGAAGAAACGAGCCAGATCACTGTGGTAAAGTCACCCTGACACAGAGACAGAGACCAGACAAAAAGCTCCCCCTCGTAAACTCCAGAGTTAGTCTTCAGTGATCTGGCACAAATAGCCATGGAGTGACACTAACACAGATGCCTTCATCGACACCGAAGCGTTAGGCATTTTGATGTACACATGAACTCTGAGTCAGAGAGGATGGGAATTTAATCTGTGGGTGTATCTGAGCTCATTTTTATCAGCAAGTGGGATTTTTTTTTCCTGGTCTCCACCATGCAGGGATCAATCAGACAGGAGACAGCTGAGGGCAGGCGTCACCCACACACTCCTCCTTCTTTTCTGTGAGCCTTGGCCCACCCAATTCACTGCATCAATCAATGCACTGGCTGCCAAAAACTCTCTTCCCTAATTCAACAGGCCTCCCTGCCTCCCCAAACACACAAACACATCAACAGATCTTTGCTCACTTGCACTAATGACCACCTCTTCAAGGAGCAGAGGTGAATTGAGGGTGTTGTGGAGAGCGAGGCTTGCCACATATACAGTTCTGTGAGAAAGTATTTACCAATTTACTCATTTCTTCTGTTTATGCTGTTTTGTTGACCTGAAATGTGTCATCAAAACTAATTTAGATATAAGACAAAGATAACAAGAATGAAAAACCAGGTGGTTTTCAGCGTGAAGGTAAAAAGCGATCCAACTCAACCTATTCCTATGTGAGATATAAACACTGCCATCAAGTGTTTGGGAGTTTTCTTTACATAATTGTTTTAAATCAGCCACATTGAAGGGTGTCTGGAATTTGTCTTTTTAGTTCATGCCCAAAAATGAAAAAATAAATGTCGTTTTTGCCCAGTCTCTTTGTAAAAAACACAAACTGAATCAAGTGTAGCAGTGCTTCCAATGTTGCTTTGACTTTGTTTGTGACCTCCGGGATGAACTCTTGGAGTAATTTTGGTAAGTTGGACAAACCTGGGAAGGTTCATCACTGTTATTGGATTTATGGATAATGGTTCTCAATATTTGCTGAAGTTCCACAGCCTTAGAAATTAATATGCAAACCTTTTCCAGGAATATTTTAATAACTCTTTTCTGTTCTTGGATTTCTTTAGATTGGGGCATAACATGTTGCTTTTCAACATTATTTGTCTACAGCTCTGCCTAAGTTTGGCTTGTGAAGTTGAACTAAGATTTCCAATAACCCATGGTTAATCACAACTAAATTATTACTGAGCACAGCCATAACTAATCTTCACATAGGGTCAGGATTGCTTTTTTCCCCTAAATAAATGAAATCATAATTTGTAAAACAGCTTTCAATAAAATTTAAATGGCTTTTAGGATATGACACACTTAAAGGGATGTGAGTTTCATAATCGGAAAGTCAACTAATTTCAAATGCACTAGAGAAATGAACAAAATAATAAACAATAATTGGAGCTTTTCAACATAAAAACAGATTTTGTTCATATTAGTAATATAATAATCACTTATGTTGAAATGCCTGCATGCTGTTCTCTTCATCCCTTTCGTAAATATGTGGGAGATGAAGATGAAGAGCAGATGATGTTCGGATATTTTGTGAGTTCTCAGTTAGTTCAATGTCTACAGCATATTTTTAACCTCAGCTGAAACAAAACAAGTGAGGTTAGTCCGAAATAAAGATATTAGAGTAAGATCCCCAGAGAAAGCAATAATAAAAGCTCAACTCCTCTGTGGGGGTTTCAGATTACCTCCCATTCTTATTCCTGGTATTCTTCCACAGCAGAACCAGCGGTTGTTTGTAAAGGATTTGTAGGAAGCTATAAATGTTTCCGTCTTACGGCAGGCTGATGGTGACTAACCCGCCACACAACCGTCACCAGATTCCGAGGCAGATAACAAGAACATTAACAGTGACATCATCCTCACACGCAGATGCCATTCGTCTCTTGATGCCCCTGAGTAAAACAGGAAAATACAAACAACGGCAACAAGAACCGCAGAATAACAATGGGCTCAAAAATGGAAAAAAACTCCATCATAACAGACTAAACAGAAAGTGGGACGGAGTGAAAGGCTTTGTTGACCCAGAATATCATGAAACAGACACAAAACTTGTTGTTATTGTTGTAGTATAATCTTAGACTAGCTGGGCTTAATCAAGGTAAAGCACATCTTCTTATTTTCTCTTTTTTGTTAACTATTTTAGTATTAAAATAAATAAGTATGCTGTTTAAATAAACTTCTCTCTCCTGGAATCCCACATCAGCCAGTGGATGAAATAGCCTGACCAAACAGCTTTAGCACTCTAAGTGGTCACAAGCTTTTGTGGAAAACAAGAACTAAAATCCAAAACTTAAGTTTTTACTTAATAAAATATTAAGTTTTTGATGTTATTATCAAAAAAAGATTTAACTTTCTAATGTTCAACAGCAATTGTGATTAGCAGAGTTTTATATCAAATAAAGCGCTTTAGAATTATCATGTTAGAACTATATTGTTTTAGAGTGTTGTGAGCAGCATGTACACAAGGGTGATTGACAGCCCTGAGACTCTCCTCCTGGCTCCTATTAGTTGTTTCTGATGGAATGTTGTATTTGTTCAGACGACAGCAGGACTGTAGGGAGAAGGCAGAGGAGTTTGATATTTTCACAGATTGTCTGTCCCATACCGTACTGTCATGACAGAGTGAAAGTTTTAACAAATATGTAAAAAATATATCTTTTTAAATAAAAGTTATAGGCTGCTGCTTTAAACCTGCCTTTTGTGTGATTGTGACGCACACTTGTGACATCATTAGTCAGTGCCTTTAGCTGACACAGCACAATTACCACCGCTGCTTTGTATTTGTTTTTGCCTCTTTGCCATGGGTTTTTATTCTGGTAAGGTTAAATAAAGTAATTAAAAAAAATAACATTGTTCCATCTTCTGTGAATCCAAAAAGCCAAAAGAAGATGGCTGGTAAAAAAAAGAGAAAAAAAAGAAAAGTTAAACCTTCTTCAAGTTCTCAGTAATCACTGTTAAAATGTACTTTTCATTCATCATCCATGTTTTCATTTTTGACAAAAAGGTTTGCAGCTTACGTAATCAAATTTGGAACTATGAGGGAAAACAATCTAATAGAGAAATGTCAGATTATGCTGCATGCATTGTCTAGTTGTGTCTGCTCAGATTCATGTGTTTGTTAAGCTATGATGTACATGTGTTTGTGTTAAACTGCCACCGCTTGCCTACTTTTATTTCCCCTGCAGGGATACTGATAGTCCTTCAGATAAGCTCCAACTCCATTTACAATCACAGCTTCTGAGATTGAGTCTTTCTTCTCTAATAAGTAAATTACCTCTAATACCTTCTGCGATGTACTTGGATTCTCTCAGTCTGCTCGGACACTCATCCAATCCAGATGTTAGGCTGGTCTGCAGGGGAATACACGCAGCATCTAATGTATGGGAGAGCAACAGACAACCAAAGGCTCAGGCATATACATGTCGCCAGTAAATGTAATCGATAGCTCGTCTTTCTTTTGCTTTCTGCTTCAGTCTGAAATGAACCCCTCGGTGTTTGCAGTTTTATATATTTTCTTCCTCTCAGCTCTCTTTATTTTTCCCTCTTTTGTTGTACCTCCTGTTCGCCATCAGTGCAGCCCGCTTTATCCCCACTGGACTCGTTTCTTTTGCACAATAACAAACACAGGTCTCGCATTAGGGCTACGGCCCATTCTAGCTGGCTAATGAGGATATCAATCGATCTTAAGGTGTAACACCACAAACTGATTTTGGGGGGGTGGGCAATTTTTTTGCTGATTAAGAACCCCACCTGGAAAACATATTTATCCACTCTGCTTGTTTGACATTCCTGAACAGCTGTGTATCAATGATGTAAACACAGCGCGGCTGCTAACTATTGCTAATGATATATCCTTAGTTTACAGATGTATCCATCATTGGTGGATGATAACTTCTGGTTTTGGACAGGGCAAAAAAGATTAAAACTGATACCACATGGGAAGTTCAAAGTATGATGAGTCTATTTGTATGTTGGAATGTGTGTCTTTAGCGGTCGAGGGTGGGAGGACAGTGTTGTGGATGGTCGCTCTCGCCATCAGAGGCCTCCATGGTGGCTGCTGGGCCATGTGTGCCAGAGGACATGGCTGTTTTGTTTCATGTGGTTTCCAAAAATATAGAGTTATGGAGACACAGTCAACCCCACACCATCGTCACCACCTCCACCTCCACCCTGCACAAACACTCACAGAACAGAAACAGTGAGAAAGCAGAGGGCGATCCAACATGTCTGCTGTTGGCTGTGACCCGTACCTGTTTCTGTGGGTTTTACAGGCAGCTTCACACCGTCAGGTCACGCATCGCTGCGCCGTAAGGTCTCTGAACACTGACTCTTTGTGCAGCCACAGCAGTGCGTGGGAAGAGCCTGGTGCCACACACCACACAATGTCTTCAAAATAAAATGTGTCACTACTGGAATATTATAAGTACGTCAAGTTCATAAAGTCGATATTTTAAAAGTATTTTAAAAGGTGAAAAAAAAAACATCCACTTGCATGACATTCCCCACTGCCGACTTTAACAATTAAATTTGATGACAATTTCATCTGACAGCTCTTCAAAATGCATTTACTGACAACTAATTTCTAAACATTAAGTGGAGAAATTCAGAGGGCAACCTAAAAACTACTTGTGAGTAGACGAGATAAAAACGCAATAAAAAAAAAGGGCAATTGGCATTTCAGCACGAGAGCCTTATGAACATCATGATCAAATATCAACTGTCAGGAGCAAAAATACTGGAGAAAAGTTTATTTTTATGATATGAGAAGACGCTGAGGAAGGAAACAATGGATATTTTAGCCTCCAAAAACTCTAAATAATAAATATAAATAAAACCTTAATAGATTTTAAAGTATGAAATTATATAACTAGAAATATTTCTAAAAAAGATTTTATTATATATGTTGGAAAGAAAGCTTATGGATAAACTTCATGAAATAAAATGATATCACTCATATATTTTAAAACATTTCCAAAAGTTTGTGACGAAATTTAGTAAAATAATAAAATAAAAATGCAAGCATGGTTGAGATGACATCATGCTTTGAGCAGTTTTGCTTTATATGGGCGACATTATTGTTCTGTTGTATATTACGTGCATCTAAATTTCATATCATGTGTTCTATGCTTTTGTTTTAATAAGGTGAGGAATTGCAAGATGATGAATCAAAAACAGTAATAAACACTTGAATCTAGTTTAAGAACATAAAATAAAGCTTTAAAATGTTTACACAATGTTTTTTTTTTTTGTTTTGCTTTTCAGCATCCTGAAAAATGCTGAGAAACATTTTTCAGGATGTAGTTATACTGAGTCCTCCCTGCCTGTATGTCATATTTCACTTAACTTTTTGTGTTTGTGTGTGAGTGCATCTCCACTGAAGAACAGACGCCCATGCTCTGGAGCAACACAGGCCAAACGAGGCCCATCTGGAAACCATTGGCAGAAGCTGGAGCCCTGCAGCTATGAGAGCTTCTGCCCACTTTATCCGTGTTTTGTCTCTCCTTCTGTCTTTTTTTGTGTTTCAATGCATCTTTGTTTTTCCGCAAGTGTACATATAAAAATGTAGGTATGTAAAGTAGACAACCCTACAGAGGGATGTGTTTAACAGCGCTGCATATACAAAGAATGACTGACACGACGACCAAACACCCAACGACTTACATCCTGGTAATGGGCAGCATCTTTTCCATTTTGATCCCAGAGGGAAGTGGTGGAGATTCTTATCATTGCAGCCCCAGAGACACTGAGCTGATTGTGTGTGTTTGTGTTCGCATGTCCACATGTGTTAGTGTGTGTGCTCTCAGGGCTACGCTGTGTCCTGAGAGAGAGGTGGATGTAGCAGAGCCCTGAGGCCACAGGAAATCCACAGAGACAGAGAGACTGAGAGAGTGAAGGCTGTCAGAGGCCAGAGGAGACGGTGACATAGATGGCAGAAAAGCAAACTGGTGGAGCAAGATCTCCAGACTCTGCTGCAGTTCACCATAATGGAAAAGTTCAGGTTACAAGGTGCTGCTTTTCAACAGTTAATCTGTAGGTTGCTTTTGATGTTGATTTTTCATTGCTATGCCTATCCTCATAGAATTTTGTGTTACAGTACATAACCAACGTTCTTGGTCAAACTTTCCAGTGAAATCTATTCATAGTTTACTTTTACTCATTTATGTAACTTGTCTCTCTTTAGTCATCCTGTGAGTCAGACTTGTTTCCCAGTTTCTCCTTTAGATGGTCACTCTTTGAGCAGCAAGCATCAGGTCTGCTACAATCCTCTCCGACCTGACTTTGCTTGTCCAGCTATTTCAATCTATTGAAGCTTTATTGGGTGAATAAACTATCTCATGCATGTTTCTCCTAATGAAAGAGTTCATCTGTAGAGGAGACCTGCCAGACTTGTTCACAGACCTCCACCATGTATCTGTGGGACACTGTTCCCCATCCCCCAACTTTCCTCTGTGTAGTTTTTGTTTTTATCCCTTTCATTTCGGCATATTATGATTTCATTCGGGCTGCTCCTGTGGCCTTTAACAGTTCACTTCCATTTGCAGTGTAGAACCTTCATGGCCCTGCATTCTGGTTTCAGAAGACCACCCACGTACCCACACATTCATCCGCTGCCTCACTCGCTCCCCACCGCCTGCAGGCCACTTCATGAAGGCAGAAACTCACTGTCCAAACAGGAAAATAATCATACTTGCATCAATATTCCTGAGAAGAAAATAATCATAAACAGGGAGAAGAAGGGGTGAAAAAAACCTGCAACAAAGAGTTAATCTAATATCCAGAAACTTCCCTCTCCTGTGGATTTATCAGATTAGGCGCTGTTGTCAGTTTGATTTTTGACAAACTCTTTCATAGCCTGTATTTTCTGGCAAAACATATTTTTCTGTATTATCTCAGCTCAATCAGCATCAACATCAGAAGGGAGTGTGCTGCATGTTTAATGCTGTCCTGCTTGAAGGGAAAGATTCACTCCGTCCTCAAGTCATCTCAAACCATTTTGTAGCATCTACATCCTTCATATTATGATGCTGCCACCACCATGTTTCATCGTGGGAATAGGGAGATGCTATCTTTTCCTTCGTCCATTGCGTTTATATGTAAGCCAACAAATTCAGTTTTGCTCTGATTTGACCAGAGCACATTTTTCGGGTATTTGTTGTTTTCCCTGGACAGCTTGTAGAAACTCCTAATGTTTCTTTTAATGACGTTTTTTTCAACAATGTTTTGCTCTTAGATCTGTGGAGGGCAACTCAAACAATTTTGGGGATTAATGTTTTATAACTCAACACTGCTTCAAACTTCTCCAAAATGTTTTTTCTTGATCTGCCAAATTTAACCAAAATTCCTTTTTTAAATTAAAAACTGTAAACAGTATTTTAACAGAAACACAATTTAGGTTTTATAAAACTAACAAATTATCAAAAAAAAAAAATTGTTTATCTAAGCTTTTTTGACTTGTAAAAAGAATCTGATTAGATTTACTTGAGTTAAATTCAAGTGAGATTACCCTTTTTCCATTAAGATTTTTGTGCACATCAAAGCATGTGGCAGGCGAAGGGCACACACAAGCACATGTTCAGCCACCCACAGAGGATTTAAGAGACACAATGGATATCAGATAGATGGCAGATCCTCTAAAGCTTTAAAACGAAGCTCACAAATTACCCTCACCTCCTCCACTTCTTCAGAGGCATGTCCGCGTTCATTCAGTCCTACTCTCTCCTCCCGCCTCCCTCGTCCTCTGTCATGCTGCCTCTCGTGTTACTGTGTGTAGATTTTGTGGGGTTTACAAGACAGCTGAGTCTGGAGAAAGCCCAGGAACAGAGACAGGAAGACCAGAGAGCAGTTCCTGAAAAGGCTTTTCGGTGACATTGTTTTTATTGGCAGATGAGTGAGGGAAAAACGTTGCTCATGTACAGCAAGGTGAGCTAGTAAAAAATAAAATCTGAATGATTGTACATAAATTAGAACAGTCTCACGGGTTCTGCTTTATTCCAAAAGGGAATATTCCCACAACTACAAAATGTTGTACAGAAGTTTGTTGTAAAAAAAAAACAAAACATGAGCTGTAAAATATATGCATATACAAAAGAATAAACATGTTAATGTGCAAAATATGCTATATTTTTCTTGACAGGCACAATACCAAATAAAGCACATTTTATTTATTAATTAATTTTTTCTGCATGGTGCTTATTCCATAAACTGAAGTAATTGCCACATTGAGGAGTTTATTATTAAGGAAGTAATAACAATTTTTCATCAAAACTACAATAATATCTGCATTATTTGTATTTACAAATCATTCTCAGTTTAAAGAAAAAAATATTTTCTTGTAAGCATTGTGTAATTTTCTCTATTTCATACTGAACTTGTCCTATAAATATACACGTATTCTCATGACAAATCTAAAAATTTCTTCCATTGTGCACGTGTGTGTATTCAAGAGAGAAAGTTTTGTGCATACAGTGAATCGGCATGTATGTTAGTGTCACTTGTATGTTGCATGGTACTAAGTGTGTCTGCTTGGTGTATACTACTGAGTCGGAGGGAAGACATAGAGAGCGCACCTTGTTAGGTAAACTGTTTGACATTCGCATGGAGGATGTGATAAACAGGAAGCTGGACCCCCCGCAGTGTCCCGCAGCCACACGCCAGGGTCACAGCAAATATCCCCAGCATAAACACGTCCGATACGTAGACATTTATAGTTATCAAGCCTGTCAAAACATCAAAGGAAAAGCATGAAAGTTGTCTCCTTAGATACAGAACCAGATTTGGTGATGTCAGTCCCAAGCTTTGATAGCTTCGTTTTTTCCTACAGTTTGAGGTTAGACTTGCCAGAGGATAAAAAATGAACAGCACTTTTATGACAACACACAGTGTTTATCCAGGGTTTTATGTTAAAGATCTGGGGTTTGTGGGTTCAGTTCTTTTTATCATACACCCCGCTCCCCATCGCTGTCTGACCTCTGACGTTTCTTTTGTTTTGTTTTTATTTTTTCACTACTGTTACAGTGAAACTTGAGGGCAGAAACACAGACAGTGTATTAAAACAATTGTTCCTGTCTGGCACTGGTACATCACTCTGCCAGTGATGTGGTAAATATTGTGTTTCCTGTCTCCTTCTAAACTCTCTGGGTAATTGGTTTGTGTTAACCTTGTGACCCAGTTATTGCAGGCCCTGGCTGGGCTTACTTATTCTAATGTGGCATTTGTTTATAATCAAGAAAACATATTTGTATATATGTGTTTTCCCATTATTTTATTTCAATAAATAACCAAACGAATATAATAGCATTCTTTTTTTAGTTATTATGTCTGTTTAAAGTCTGGAGGAACAGATTAAGTGTCATTTCTTTTTTTTAACATTGTTTTTTTAGTTTTACTTGGTTTATTGTTTTTGTTGCACATTTTTACCTAAAACCTTCATAAATCAGATTTTGCACACATCGAATTATAACAATGTAATAAAATTTACAATAACACATAGAAACTCTAATGTGCATAAAATAATTCTTGTACAGAAATAAAAGAAATAGAACTGGACTAATGTTGGATTCTGGTGAATGCTTTCATTTTATGAAAAGGAAAAATAATTAGCTAAAAGTGAAGTGCAAACAAAGATTTTAAAAAAATAAAATTCTAATTTTATTTTTATTTTATTCTCAAAAAGTGAGGCTCGATACTGCACTTTGTGTCAGTCTTGCTCATGCATCAATTTTCCCTGTGGTGACTGAACGTCATGGAGGAAATCCAGTTCAGTGAACTCTCACCCTCTGCAGCAACTGAAACAGCAACGCTGTAGTGATTAAAAAGAGAGTTTGAGGTTATCTCTTCTTGCTTAGTTGTTCAAAAAAAATGTAGGTCAGCAGCATAAGAGTTGAAATTAAAGGGGGTTACTGTTTTATGAGAATCTAAAATATTGCAACCCAGTCCTATTATCAGAAGTAAAGTAGTTGCAGTATGTGCATGCGTGTGTTTCCAGGTTAAAGCTGGAAACACACTGCTGCTGAGTGGTTGGAGATACAGGAAAAAATGAGCAATTAGGAAGCTCCTCAACAGCCCTCTACAGGCCGATTAGATTGCAGAGACTTGCTACCAAGCAGGAGTGTTAGAAATAGCTGATGTCCTCTGGTTCCTCTTTGTCTCGTCATTTCTTCCCATTTCAATTGAAAGTTTCTGAGCAAAAATCTAGTTGTAAAAAAAAAAAGTCAAAACAAAGCTAAACAAGTATTTTTAAAAATGAAAAACAAAACACCTCAAATTTTTGTCTTTAATAAGAAAGGTACCAAAACTGTAATTTTAACAACACCGTTAGACTTTTCTTAATTCTAACAAAATAAATTCCTTTGACAGATTTAACACCGGCAGGATTTGAGTCTGAAAAACATTCTGAAAAATATACATGAACTTATACAATTTCCAAAGGCAAATGAATTGCTGTCCTACGTCTTGTTTCAGATATTTATGTTTTTATTTAAATTTTTACTAATGTGTGAATAACATTTTACACATTGTGATGCATAAAAATAAAACTTTTAAAAATGTCAAAGACAGCGAAGGATTTTTTATGAGAATTTCAGCTTCACTATTGGAAATACTCTGCAGAGCGATCAGAGTGGTGGAAACATTTTTACATCGGTGTTTTGAAAGAACTCATGATGTTATGAAGTATTGAATATTTTCTGAAGTGTAATATTTGCCAAAAGAAAAAAAAAAAAAGTTGTCCTGTTAAAAAAAGAGGAAAACTATATATATTTTAATTAAAACATTGTTTTTGATAAAGTTAGAAGCTTTTAAGATTATATATAAATGTAGCTTCATCTTATATAACTTTTAATTTTTACAATGATCCAGAGCTTCTAACTTTTACTTACCTCAAAACAGCAGGAATGCAGCTTCATTGTTATAATTACATTAAAAAACAAACAAAGACCAAAGAGAATTCCTCTTTTCTTATTACACTCCAAGCAAAGTTATTCCTAAAATGATGCACAGCCTGCTTTAGCTAATTCTAAAGTTGTCAATTGTGCCTTTTCATAGCTTCTTCTCATCTTACAGTGCAGTAAAATTTCACAGAATAAAATGCTACACATGAGCAGCAAAAATTTATGAACATAGCCTCCTTTTCTAAAAAATCAACTCCATCTGCAATTCGAGCATCTGCATAGCGTTGCACTCCAGGTTTGATGTTTCCAAGCAAAAACTCTGGTTGCATGTGTATTTTTGGAACAAAGTCAACATGACAAGTGGCCAGCAAACCAATTGTGAGCTCCTTTAGCCGTCCTCCAATTTGGACGCCTGCACTTCCACTCACCCATCTGGACCTATCGCAGTCAGATACGTCCAGTCCAAGCACAACATTTCTTTGTTTCCACTGGAACGGACCCTTTGAAAGTGCTGGCCTCGCCTCTATGAGCCTCGCCGATTGCATAAAACCATTTGGGGCTTGAGTGTGAGTATGGAAGTGTTCAACTTGTCTACAGACAAATGGTGCTTGTCCAACATACTAAAACTAATCGGAATTTTGCCACAGAGAATAAAAGACATAAAAAAGACCATGAGACGATGTCAACAACCTGTCAGTACTTTGCTGCCTCCTCAGCCAAGTCTCCTAAGCACTTCACATCTGATATGCTTAAGTGTAATTCAGGCTGCACCAGAAAATGAAAGGCACGTCCTTTCATTCAAGGGATGTGTCATAAGGCTTGTTCAAGGTATCTACTATGTATGGTAGGAAAATGATGGGCTATTATGGACCATCCCTGGGGAGTCGGTCAAGAAAGATATGAGTGGTATCTCCAGTCACAGAGTCCATGACCTTAATATGTAAACAGTGGGAGGGACAATGATGCAGAATTGTGTAGCCAGTCTGACAAACTCCGTCATTCTGCTTTTAAAACACACAATCACCACTATATTTCAAGAAATGTAACGTACACTCATTAACTATTTTTAAGTTTGTGACGTATCGTACATATTTTCATATTTAACACAATTCATATGAGAAAAATGTTATAATTTTTTTCTACAGCACGTTTTATTTATTATGAATTTTAAAACTGATGTAACTGATAAATGAAAAGGAAATATTTTAGAACTGATCAAAATTTTTATTACCCAAATTTCACTCAATATTTAGGGATTGAAATTGACTTTTTATTGAGAGGATCCAGTTTATTTGTAGTCATAAAATGAAGATGGAAAAGTTTGAGAAAGATTGGAGTTAGTTTTTATGAGATTTATGCATGTTCGAATATCCATTAAAGATCATTTAAAGATAAACTAATTTAGAATCGAAATTTAAGATTTATGTAAAAAGTAAAGTGACACCTCTATTACTCCGGAACAGGTGCATGCATTCAGAATTATATTTTTTCTTTACAATCACCAAACTTTGTGTATTTTATGATAATTGTGAATTGGACAGAAAACTATTTGTAGTTTTCAGGGGGGGAAGGTTTCCACAAAGCCAAATAAGAGGTGCGCTTTGCAATTATGATCAAACTCTTTAAATAAATTACAGACATCTCAGAATGTAAGGTGAAAAAAAGTGTACTGAATATGAAAATGTATTTGCACTGAATTTTTCTCTCTCTTTAGCTAGACTGTTTAGACTCAGTGGCATTGGAAAGAACATGACACAAATGCCGTGCGAGGTTGAAAAAGTAATGTCAGTAGGACCACTTCACCTCTCGCCTGGGTGGTCCTTGTGAGGAGAAGTATAGAGGACAAGCAAACATTCAGATGTAAACTGTAAACCAGCTCCACTCTAAAATGAGCCAAATGCTGCCGGCACTGGCCACAGAAACAACATGAGACTACTGCGCTGACATTTGGGGAAAGACATAACAATAATGAGAGAGAATCTGACACTAAACCGTGGAGAGTCATACAAATGTGATGAGTCACTGAAGTTCAGAAATAGATTAGCATGGGGGGTTTGCTTCATCGTACTTTGAGGAGCAGAGTGGTTGTTGTTGCTGTGAACTTCAGATACGAAGACCATTTAATAGCCTGCAAACTGTTGACTCTTTAATGATACCAGACAGCCACGTACACTTAAATGCACACATACACATCAAGTTAGAAGAAGTAGGAAATGACACAATTTGCTTGTGATTCCAACTGTCAAACATGAAAACGCTGACCCTGGCTGAAAAGGAGCAGTATAATCTCACAGCAATCAACTGTATGCTTAAAGCGGGCACTTTGTTGAGTCCACACAGCAGCAACTTGAAAGCTAGGTGAGCCCGAAGACTAGATGCCGACCAGTTGGGGGGAAGGGAGTCGACTTTAATGACAAATCCTCTCAAGTAGATGAACCAGAGAAACGTGCGTGTCTGGCTTTCTCACAGCCTCCTCTGGTACTTTGAGAAGGAGGCATGTTAAACTGGTTAGAGGAAACAGGAGAGTAAAAGCTGGCAAAGCAGGCGGGCAGGCTCTCGTCATCCCTCACCACAGGAAATTAAGGCAAACAATCAAGAACCTATATCCTGTCCAGGAGACCACACTGCACTCAGATCAAAATAGTTAGCAGCAGCGTGTGTTTGTGTGTGTTGGGATGTGCACCTAAGAGTGGGTCAAAACAGGGAAGCCTTGAGTTAAATTATTCAAATAAATCAGAGTTCTCCAGTCTCTTAAGAGTGCAGTACATGCAGTTGAATAAGTAAAATCAAACTATAAATACACGCAGCCACCTATTTGTGGACTCACCTATTGGCAGATTTTTCAGAACCTGACTCTAAAATATTTGTTGTTTTCATATGGTAAATCTAAATTATTTGAAAAGAAATAAAGCACATTGGTGCAGTGCTATTTTAAGCTAGTGTTTGCAAACCAGTCAATCTAGGAGCACCCTTTATTTTAAGTATACAAAAGGTTTTAGAAACCGAACAGAATATGCGCTTTGCTGAACTGGAACTATATGCACGCCGCTCTGCAACTGCTCCTGCCTTTTCAGCCTCACATTTTCATCCCTATCCTCTCCTCATCGCTTCCTCTTCACCTTCGAGTCCTGCCCCCATAATCTGTCCACTTCCCCTGGATTCTTATGTCCTCTGCTCTTCCTCCTCTGCCTCCCCCTCGGGGTTCTCAGGTTACCACGCATCGCTGCTCCAGACAAGAGAGGGATTCTTTCAACGAGCAAATTACAGGCAATTAGGAGCCAAAAGGATAACATTTAGTGCGCAGGGGAAGGTCGCAGCACGAGGACGGAGGGGCGTGATTTTGGAACACCCAGAACCTGCATGGAGAGAGGAGGGCTGAGAAGAGTGTGTGGGAGTGTTTGTGTTGTATTAGGTGTATGTATACATGTTTAAACAATGTGCTGATAAGAACTGCTCAAATCCTGAATCATCCGTGGTCATCCACCAACCTCCTCGCCTGCGTCACAGTCTGCAACTGGAAGAATTTGAGAGAGTGACTGCAGCAGACTTATCTAAACTCCAAGATCCTTCACAAAGTTTTACAGCTTTATTCCAGTTTGGATCCAACTTTTAGAAAAGAGGGAGGTGATTAGATCTGAACTAGATGAATGGAAAAATGTATGTCAGCATCTTTGCCAGGCAGTGATTCCTTGAGGCATCCCATCCATCATATGTACCACTTGTCCTTGCAGAGCAATCACTGGATGAGAGACAGGGTGTGCCGTGGGCAGGTCACCAGTCCATCGCATGGCAACATAGAGACACAGAGGACAAACAATGACAAGCACAAACTCACACCTAAGGACAATGTAGAGAGACCAATTAATCTAAAAGTTATGCTTCTGGACAACGGGAGGAAGCCAGAGTTCCCAGTGGAAACATGCAAACTTCATGCAGAAAGATCCCAGGCCAGGATTTGAACCACAACCTTTTTGCGGCTAGACGACAGCACTAACGACTTGTCAGCCCCTGAAGCATCTCAAACAAGTCCAGTTATGCTCCTTTAGCTGTGAATAAATTACATTTGGTTTGTGCTCCTTCAGAGATAGTGGCCTAGTTATGTAATTCAACCAGACTACTTCATTTATACCATGGACTGGAGAGTTTACAAACATTTAAATGTCCGAGCTCCACTGCACAATCAATGTTCTGTCTTTGAAATGAACAGATACACTGCATCAACACGGGGTGGGGGGAACTACAGGAGGGGTGGGTGAGTGTGTGCAAAAGCTGTTGCTCTCAAGCTGAAGCAAAAATGAGGCCTGGAGGAGCCAACATCTTAATTCCAGGCCCATCATAATCACCGCTCCATCACAAAATGGATTTTGTCAGGGCATGCCAAGTCTACTAAGAGCTGCTGCAGTTAAACATTAAGCAGCTGCTCTTGCCTCCAACTCTCTCTACATCACTGAAACATGCAAGGTAAAACACACACATGCATGCATGCATCAAAAACATCAGCACACACACAATGCTTTGCAGAAGCTAAACATTTGTCATGTTATAAAATATATTGAAGCCTAAACCTTCAATATATTTCATTAGAGCTCTATGTAATATGTCCATAGCATCTTTTGGACAAGTCCAAACGAACATTTTTGGCAATTTTCTTTGCTAAATAGCTCAAACTCAGTCACTTTGGATGGAGAGATTCTGTTTTCAAGTCTTTTCACAGATTCCACATTGTGGTTCTGGCTAAATGTTTAAAGGGGCACTATTTTGTAAATTCAACTTTTTTGAGCTTTACGTCATGTTCTGTTATTCCCTCATCAAAAACATACTTGGTGTGTTGCCTTAATGCTTTCAAGTGTGTTTGAGAAATTGTTCAGTCTCCCCTGGTAACCATTACGTTTGCAGAAATGTTTGCTCTCACTAAAGGCGCAGCCTTTTCCACACAGCTCCTCAGCTGAGTTTCTGCCTGACAGAGCACCCTGCCCCCACTCAGCTCCTTCAGACTAGCCAGCAGCAATTAGCAAACACCTGGTGGAACTGCACATCTGCAGAGCTCATCATACAAACCACTTCTCAGTAAAATGCTAAAGGCTTAATAGAGGAATGTTGTTGTAATGACTTGCTTAAGACGGAGTTTTGAAGAGAGCAGGAGCTTTCAAAAAGACAGAGGCCCAATTTCAATGTGTTAAATTGCGAAGTCAAAACATCATTTTCATAACTACTGCAGGTAACATAGTTACTCGATTGTGTTATAAAATTGCAGAATACTTGCTTGGAAAATAGGTAATTCTGCCCCCTTAAGGCTGTTGTTCCAGTGGAAGGTGAATCTTCTGTCCAGTTTGAAATCTTTAGCAGCTTCCGTTCCAGGACTGTCCTGCTTTCAGCTCATCCATCTTCCTAGTACTTCTGACCAGTTTCCTTTTCCCTGCTAAAGAAAAACATTCCCACAGCATAATGTTGCCACCACCTTGTTACTCTGTTTTCAGACTAATAGACAGTATAGGCAGTTCATCTCATGTGATGTTATATATTTAGGGTGAAAAGTTCAGTTCTGGTCTAATCTGACTAGCGTACCTTGTTGATTGTTGTGTACAAATTTAGTGCTTGTGTCTGCGTGTATTTCATACAAAGTCTGGAACTAGTTGGATTAGCTCTGCATCTAACGGTGGTGACATGTGCTGCAGTGATCTGCATTTTGCAGCAGCTGCTTATGTTGCGTTTGTGCGTGAACTTGTTGCTCGTACCTGCCGCCTCTCTGCTGGCTGGGAATGCTGAGAATGCTCGTCTCTGACCCTATGCCTTCCTTGTCCAGAGTGCCCCGCCCAGTCCAGAGGGACATTGATGGGGAGTTGTTGGGGTGGGGGTGAGCGGTTAGTGACAGTTCAGTTACTCTCACCAGAACCCGCCGTGTTCTGTCGCAGAGTGGCATCGCCCACCCTCTGTGCCAGAGAGGAGAGTTTATTTTTTTAGGTCCGGCTCTCCCGAGCGCTTGCTGCAGAGGACCACCGAGTGCGGGTCCCTCTCTCCCTCTGGCCTAAGCCTCTTCTACTCCAGCCGGAAATAGATTTATTGGGGATGAGAGGAATGGAAGCAAAAAAAAAAATACTTGTGACCCCCACTTAACTTGCAGTAAACACATGACTGTGGTAGTTTAATCAAAAGTGCACGGCCTGCTCTCACTGTCAGAGCAGCGGGGTTATGGGAGTGTTGTACACAGGTTGTGCCCTCTGTAAGATGGAAACAACACAACCAGACACTTTAAGATTTCCCTTAGAAATAAAATAGAAGCTAGGCTCAAACGCTGTCTCTGGATGAGAAAGTTTGGCGTAAGATTGCATTATGCCATGTGTTGAATGATTCAGATGGTACAGAACGTGCTCCTGCTGAGGGCTTAAAACACACACTAGAAATATGCCATTTTTGTTTGACATCACATTTATTTAAAAAAATAAAGCCTCAACCACTTGTGTGGCATTTTTAAGCAAAGACTTTTTAGCCAATCAATCGGCCCATGTTTCAGCTGTATTTTATTGGATGTATCCAAAGATGAGAAGATTTTTGTTGGTAGATTAATGGCATTGATGACAGCAGCAACCAGTGACAGGCTCCTGCATTCATTTCTAATAATTTTACGTTTTATTCCTGTGGCCAAATGTTTCAGCAGCGGTACAGTTGAATGTGTCACCGTCTCTTTGTTGAAGCACAAAATGATTAGATAACATCCTCTGCAGTTAGTCATATTAGAAGAATATGCGAAGCTGAGGATGAGTCCTACAAAGTGAAGGGCAGATATAATCAAAATGATTGCTTCTTTGAGTTATCAATAGTCACCTCTAAAAAAGTGCAATCACGTTGAATTCATTAAAACAGGCAATTTGTGTTTTGAAAATTTGTATGTGACATTTTTTCCAGGTTAAAAATAATGGAAATTATTTGTATTTGTTCCAATTTCCCATCTTTATCACCCAAAAATGCCTATCACTCAAAATGTATTATTTTCAGCATAATAAATACTATATATTGATAAGTAATCACACCCCTGGCAGATTTAGTTTTTATAACGTTTTCTTGAAACTGAGATGTTTGTTGGATAATCAATAGTTACAATGGATGGATAAATGGATAAGATGCAAGAAAGATGCAATAAAAAAAGGCATACCAATGTGGCAAGAATGATTCATATGAATTTTATGTATTTTTCCTAAGTAGCCTTTGAGACTTGATATTTTGATGTTTCTAGTTTTAAAATCTTTAATAGGCAGGTGAACAATAATGTTATTAAAACATGATTAAATCAATAAATGTCAGGGATTGTCCTAGTTTTGGAAAATGTTATTAATTTAACTATTTCTTCTTAAGTTGAGACTCTAATAATTCAGAAACACCCATCCATTCGCTGTTCTTTGAATTCTATCCAGCTTCCTCCAGGTTGCAGAACAATACAATAACAATAACTTGGTTTTCAGTTGCACCTTCCTGCTCTGCTTCTCTGTACCCTGGCCTTCTTCTGACCTCTTCACATCCTCCTGTTTCTCCTCACTTCCTGACATCTTCCTGGTGATGAATTCAGTCAACACAGAGCTCAGTGTGGACGCAGACAGATGTCCTGTGTATCTGAAAAACCACGCTGACCATTTTACAGAAAGGTCTGAGGATATGCACACATATCACTGGCCACCATCGGCACTAAATAAACAGCCTCGTGCTCCTCAGGGGTGATGGCAAATATAGTTTCAGAGATTTGACCAGCTCCGCTCACAGGGCAGCGGTTGCGTGGGGCCTAAGAACGGCCTTCCTGTCTAGACCTGTGGAGATAGAGTTAATGAAATTCTTAACGCTGTCTGAGTGTTGGCTGTGGCATCCATCCTCGGTTCGTTCCTCCCGAAGCAGACCATCACACCTCTGGTTACACCTTTGTCTCCTCCATCCCACCCCCTCACTCTGTTTCCCTTCCACCCTCTGCTGCCTCCAAACACTGAAATACCCGCTCATTGTAAGTCTGGATTTCTTCTCCCACGTTTCTTGCGCTTTCACGCGTGCGCTCCGTCTTTCCATGGAGGAGCACCGTTTATGAGACAGTCTAAGAATAAATAGTGGTCAGCAGTTCAACGCTTTGGCTCTAGCAGCTTGGTAAATATGGCTGACTGGACCCAGGCAGGGGGAAAATGTGTGAGAGTCTAAAACAGCGGGCGCACAGCTCTGCCAGCGAGAGCACCTGGACGGTGTTAATCACAATTTAACATAAACAGCACTTCAAAACACACACGCGACCAACTGCGCATGCGCCCAATCTTTTTCCGTCATATGAAAGGAGGTTTCAGTGTTGGCCTGTAGAACACTACAATAGTAAAATGTGTGGTAATTAAGACCATAGATAAACAAATTTTTTTGTTGCCTTCTCTTTTTTTTCCCAATTAAAAATGGGAACATTTCTGAGGATTCATAACAGAATTCATAATACCTGACTAGTAAAATTGCATTTAAATACTGTGCTAATGAGCAAAGCACCGGTCATTATGAACTTTTGCCACTCAAAACCTTTCGGCTCTGGTCATTTCAAATCAGATTTTTTTTTTTTTTAATAAAATATAGTCTTCTGCATGATATTTTATACTGTCTACCTTGATAATATTTTATTACAAGACATATCTGGAGTGATAAGTTATCATAGTGTGTCACATCTTGTAGAACTCCACTGGCGTAAATTTGGATTTAAAACAGTTTTAAGAGGATCTAAAGTGTAATTAAAACATATTTACTGTTTATCAGCATAATTCATGAACCCATGTTAACTACGCACAGAAAAAGTAGTTTGCCTGAAACTTGGAAAATTACAAGCAAGGTAAGAAGGTAAAATAGCAGTGTTTTAATAAGAAATATAATGAATTCACATTATATTAAGAAAATCCTATTATTTGAAGCTGGGTTCATTGTTTGTGCAATAACTTTAAATTGTAACATTCCTCTTGGCACAAATACTTCACAGTTTTAAAAAAATAAATAAATAAATTGACTGGAATAAATTTGCTGTCAATAATCATGATACTAACTTTTCCTACCACTATATCCTTACAATATGAAAATCACCCATCTAAGTTTAGGTCTAATATTAAACTGCTCCCAGTTTTGAATCAGGAGCAGTGTCATTTGAATCAGTGACACTGTGATAATCAGTGAGCAGATGTTGTAAACATACACGTACAAACAAAGACTTGCAGCCACACGCACATTTAAAGTGAAGTAGACTGATTCCACCGCACGTTTTTCACAGGAATTTTTTTTTTTCTGCAGCAGAGCTTTTTAACTCGGTCTTGTGGCACTTGGCCATCCAGTAATTTATCTCTGTGGATTTTGGACTCATGCACACTGTCACTTAACATACAGCCAGCACCGTAATAAGTAAACACACGCTTTTTTCAGCTGTCAGACATCAGCCTAACAGCTAAACGTCTCCAGGCCCTCCAACACGGGGGACTCTTAGTCTGACTCGAGCATCAAGCTGGGTCTGCTCGAGTACTTGTCGAGTGAAGAGGAGCTCCGCAATGACAACAGCCATGCTTTATTGCCCAGTATCTGGCCTGTGATAAACATGGAGGGGGGGAAGGGTTTTCTATGTGTCTCTGTATCAGTGTTTGTGCTTATCAGTCAGAAGAGAAAGATGTAATATCTGTTTAAAGGCTCTCGGTGAAGGCAGGCCACACAGCGGGCCTGCTGGTTGCTTCATTTAATCTTTCACAATCTGGCTTCCCTCTCATAACTGCAATACTTAAAATTTTTTTTAAATGTGCTAAAATTTCCATTCATATATCAACTTTATAGAATGACATAATATTTCAGAGTGAGCTGCTCTTGAATAGGGGATTTTTTTTTTAAATCTCATGTATAAAAATTGATAGATCATTTAACAAACGCACAGCTGCTCTCAAGCATCCTTGTAGCACTGATGCATTTTAGTAAGAAATGATGAACATTTTAGGATTAAAGCTTTTTGTATGAAGCTTTGTTTTGCTGTCAGTCATCATAATTTGTGTGGTATTGTGTTGTGTTGGTTATTTTATTTTTTCTATGATATTCCTTTAGAACAGTTGTTTTCATTCTTGTGTTAAAATCCTACAGTCTGACAGCGGCAGTCTGCAACCTTTAACCACAACAGGTCAGGTCTTGGTTTTAAACATAGGCTCTGGTTTTAGCACAGGAGGCTGAGCTGATGAAGTGTGATCAGTTTAGAGAGATGTATCATCATATCAGCCTTGTAGATACAGAGAATAAAGCACTATTAAATAATTTATGCTCAAGTAGGTCATGGTAAAAGAAGAAACTACTTCATCTCTGAAGGAGCTACAAGTATTTTCTCTTTTTTTTCCCCCATCAGATCCAGTAGGCATTTTATTTTATGCCCTTTTACAGAGAAACTTGGAGTGAACTTGCAACCTTAATTTTATGGGAGGCACTGCAGTGGTCATTCTTCTCCCGTGGAGCCAGCTGGAGGAGCTTGACTCCAAGCCCATTACCGCTCAGTACAGCTGTGTTTCTGCCAGACAACAAACCTGATCCATAGCACATTTCCAGCTCCCCCTGACTTGCTTTTTATCCTTCTTTTGCAAGGCAGCACACACTGAGCAACTGCTTAGTGCAAACCCGGATTTTCAGTGGCCGGCTCACACATAGTGACTTGTTTAGTTGTGAAACTCCAGACCTTCCCCCGCTTGCTCACTCATTGATTAACTCGGAGAGTGTTTGGCCATTAGGGTCTGATCTGCAGAAATCAAACCAATATGTGAACTTTGTGATTAGTGTCAAAAGTATTACAACGCCTTTCACTCAGAAGCTAGGTCTCAGTGCATTCCATTCCTGCTCCCCATATCTCTGGCATGAAATACAAATACCCTCCAATAAAGGAGAAACGCAACGGAGAGAAACAAGGTGGGGGTTATCGAGCGCTTACATATTTTCCGAGTCATTTTCAAGAACACATCATTGAGGAGCAACCTTTCTTCCAGCTTGAACACACAAAAAAACACACACCCTAACACACATTCAGTTGTAAAAATATTTCTCCATCGTCAAATATTTGGGGGTTGTTAGGGAAACATGAGGCTCCCCAGCAGAGAAAGATCTGAAGAGCGGTCTGCTCTCTACCTGTTGCTCTGACAGACCTCCCTGAAACCCACCAGCTGCCATTCACCTGTAAAGGCCACCTCACTGCATAAATATAAGTCAATGCACCCAAAGGGCAAAAGGGACCTGCACAAAAGCCTTTTTCCCAGAACAGACTTTGACGCTGAGCCCCAGCCAAACAACTAGCTGCTGTATCATTTTCACCACCCAAAAAATGTCAAAACCAAGGACAGGAAGGAGGAGGGACAGCAGGGTTACAGTACAATGGCAGTGGTGTCTGAGCGACGGGGAAAGAAAAGAAATGACTTTCACCACACCGAGTGGGTGTCTGGGACCGGGAGACAGCAAGATGGTTGTGCTGAGTTGTCTGCTTTCAATCTTTAAATGAAATTATGACATGACGAAAACTAATTACGGTTACCTTGTTAGGGTGAATTTTTAAAGTAGCCTTCATGAGAATTAAAATCAGGATGCAGCAGTTTTATCCAGAAAAAAAAAATACAACATTACTAACAACTTAAAAATAACATTATTGGAATTACATTCTGCTGGGACAAAGCCACTGAATCTAAGCGGAGAGCTTAGGTGGGACAGAAAGAAAGAGAGAATGAAGGAATTTTGCATATTCATTTTTTTTCACTTCATTACACTCAGTACTGATTCAATAAGCATGTGTTACATTTGTTCACTTTCCACAAAATGGTTGATGTTAATTTCCTCTTCATATTGTATATATATTTAATCATGTCAATTGCCTGTGAAACTGCAGCGAAGTTAAGCAGTACCCCTGGCTCTCTGAAGAGGGCGTCCAAGAGCCCCTGGTCCTACATGCAGCCTCTCCCTAGGCGGTGAGGATAATGCTCCTCTACTGTGCAGAGACGGTTGGTAAGCATCAAGAACTGACTGACTTTGCTTAGTCTCAATTACAAAATACGAACAAACTCTATCTAAGCTCACAAATCTTAATAAGACTTGCGAAGTAAAATTAAATTGAAAATGGTGGGACTAAAATGAAGGAGACTGATGCATCCAAGTATCCTGGAGAGTGATATCTGGCTGTACGGTCCCTCTATAGCAGTACTGAACACTAAATCTGACACAAGAGGAATGAAGCAAAATTTGCGTATCTTTAAAGATAAAAACCTCTACATAAACAAAGCAAAACACCTGAAACTCAATCACAATTACACATAATCTGGAGGGTGAAGGAAGCAGCATTTCTGACCTCAAATTAAAATTTTGACGTAGCAATTTTTCCCTAAGGACAAAGAAAACGAAATAATCTAAATTACAGCATCACAATTGAGATACGATATCATGTATCTCTGAAGGCAGAAGCCAGGCAGGAAGTCTGCGATAGGAGCAAATTGTTATAAGGAAGGAAATGTTTAAGTCCAGAGGCATGATAGCTGCTGATTCTGTCATAGCTCTCCTCTCAAGACAACTGAAGGGAGTCTTAAAATTGTGCTGTGCTGCTTTTTACTGTTTTGAGATTTTTAGAGAAAAAAAAGCTGACTTTGGAAAACATAGGGAAGTCTTTAGCTAAAATATAAAGCTTTTCTTTTCTGCTACAGTGTATGAGGTCGCTGACCGTCTTTTAAACATCTCTGTTAAAAATAAAATATATGCTAAGGTTATGACCAAACACAGGGTTTTGCTCAATGAAATCATAGGAACTGCAAAGAAAAGCATTGAAGAAAAATATTACTAGATTTGGATGAAGACAACACTCTTTGTTTTATTTTGTTATGTCTTTCATTATCAAAATGCTCACACCTGCTACAATTGGGTGATGACGTGTGGACATATGAGTGGAGCATACATTCCTACCACAAAGTAAATGCAGAAGGTTTTTGTGTGACTTATTTTGTTGCTGTTTGGCTTCATGTGTTTTGGAAATTAGATGACATCGTGTTGCTCACGTCTGTGGAAACAAGACAAAGGAAGGCGGGAGTACAATGGGAATAATTTGTCAAACAAGATGTAAAAGTGTATCAACATGTTGCTCCAAATATAGTGCTAAACAAAACTCACAAAAATTGATAATTGGTAATGGTGTTTGTTTTTATTTCATGTCATCTGGGCAGATGCCCAGGGTGAGAAGATTTATTTAATATGGATTGTTTAGGGGCAGCAAAATGAAATGACCAATCAAACCCCAGTTTCTGAACAGGTTTTGCATGTTTCAATTGCGATTTTAAAGAATTGATCTTTGGTGATTGATTCCAAGTCGTTGAGTTTGGAAAGACTCCTTGCCATTGGACTAATGTTCTTCCACCTCCACAAATTTACCATCACATAGGTAAATTATGATGGTAAAACATAATCCAGAGAGGATTTTGGCTCTGGGTTTACTTCCAGTCAAGAAAAACAAGATAAAGGTTCACCTTAAGCCTAGATCTGCCAGCTGAACAGATAAGCCTAGGCTTAACTGCACGTTTGCCCTGCACTGGCTACTTGTTGAAAATATAATTTGCTCACTTATTTCTTAAATAATATCATTAAATAAATAATGATAAACAAAAAAACTTAGAGAAAGACTTAGCCAGTCTCTTCACTTCTTTATCTTGAACAGCTTAATCAGAGACAACCTATTTCATTCTCTTTTGGATGTTAACTTTTAATGCCATAACTCAACCCATTGGGCTAAGGTTTCATAATTTAATTAAAAACCACATGAAAGCAAATTCCAGTTTAAATCAGGGTGAAGTTCTGAATGGAATTTTGTGAAAAAGTACAGGTTACATGCAGGGAGGAAAAACTTCTGTGACTCTGTCGTCTTGATGGGCCACATCTGTACCTCCACTGCCATGCCTTGAGATCACCAAATATGGACATTTTCATGCATTAACATGTACAGTCCACTTCTTTGCAATGGTTCACAAAGTTACCTCCACCCAAAACTAAGCCCCAATGTTGCAGTAGAGTTTTGTGAACATACTGTTGTAAATCTGAGTTGTATGCTTCCATACTGACTGAAGAATCAAAAACATATTAAAGGGTCAATTGAGCAAAGGAAGAATTAAAATAGTTACAATAATCTTATTTTTAGCAATAATTTTGTATTATTTAAATTTAGCAACAATTAAGACAAACATAGGCAGCTGGAAATATGTTTTAAAATTATTACCATCTCTTGGAGCTTTATAAGTCATATTGAGGTATAGTACCAACCACAACTTTGAAAACTACAGATGTAAACAATAGGTCCCTTTAGGAAAAAGAAAAAATTCAATGAAAGAAAGGCATTTAGGAAAGATACAAGGAAGAAATATACAAACAAGTATTTGCTTGTTCCAGCAATGTAAAAAAATAGATTTGACAACTTATTTGGTTGTACTCCCTGATCCAAGCTATGTTAATCAATATTTGTTACAGTTCATAGCTGAATTTACTTTCAGCTAAACTGTAGTATTTCACCCCAGAGTAAAAGATGCACATGTGGGCTGGAGTCCTGCAGAGGTCTGGAGCTCCTCTCTCCACAGATTTAGTCTACAAAAGCAAAAGACAACAGACTCCACATCTGGACTAAACCACCATTGGTGTCATCCGCTTGGACACTGATCCAAGGCACATCTATGCCTGTGTGCCATATAGGAACAGGTCAAAATAGTGCAAGTGGAAATATGGACTGTGGCAACAAAAGCCAGTATATCTATAAAAATTCAGATTTCCAATCCAACGATATGCTTGAGAAGTTTTGGTCTAGTTTTAAATCCCACCATAACACATAAACAGCTATTTTTAATGATGTGCTCTGAAATGTGGGCTCTACTAGCTCTGCTGTTTAAGACCTCACAGCTCTTTTTGACACAGAGAATCATGACATTGTTTTACCTCGTCTGGAAATGTTTCTGGGCATTAAGGACATTGTACTCCAATGGTTACAGTCATATTTGTTGAAAAAGAGCTTCTCCATTCATCTTGGCCAACATTCTTAATCAGCATCTTCTTTTAGCACCAAAAATCTTTTTACTGTATTTTGTTTTACCACTGAGATAAATAACAAGAATGCATATTAGCTCCCTTCTTTTCTCATAATCAACAGATCTATTTGCTCATTCAAGCTAATAGCTCTCCTTCAGTCCATTCACTGCAAAATACATTCACATTTTACACATTCAGTCTTAAAAGGAAATATATTTAATGCAAACTGGTTTCAGCTAAGGTCACTGTCAAAGGTCAAGGTCTATTTATCCCTTCAGGAATTGGAGACGAGGTTTATGCCATGACCACATTACTTGGGTTTTAGCTTCCTTGCTTTCAAATTTGTTAAAAAGTCATTTTGAAACTTCATTTTTGGTTGATTATGTCAGATCACACTACTAATAAATCACTGATGTTCTCAAACCAGCAACTGTTGCAGGTTCTTAAGTCCTTTTCAGCTCTTGAACCCAAACTTTGGAGAAATTTCCATTTCATATGAGATCTGTCCAGGATTATGAAGAGTCAAAAAACATCTGAATAAAACACATTACCCAGACATTTTGCCTGCTTTGAATGTAATACTATGGCTTTAAATGAATTGTACAATAATTTAATTGCCTATTGATGTTCATACTTGTATTTTGTTCTTGATCAAGCTACTTTTAATTTATTGTGCTTAGACCATAATATTTCTGTTTAATATTTAAAACATATCTTTATGCATAGGTCTGTGAATTGCTGCAGTAATATTGTGGCGAGTCTTGAAAAGGTGTTAGGGGGTCGTAAACAGATATGGAGCAGAACGGACTCTCGTGGTGCAGCTCCTAAAAGGCCGTTCACAGTTCACTTCACAGAGCACCCCAAGTCCCGCTTCCCTTTATAGATTTTTGTTTCTCTGCAAGTCTCCCACACTCTCCTCCGTCTTCTGCAAATTTTCAGAGCAGTGACTTGCGAACGTATTCAAAACTCTTGAACTTTTTCACATTGGGTCAATGACAACGTGAAACACTGATGATCAACTGAAATATCATCACAAAGAACTGCATGGAAGAGAAGCTGAAAATAATGCATGACTTCAAAGAGAAATTAAATGTAACTCATTAATTCAAGATTCTTCAAAGAGTTATTGAAGAGAATGGCTGTGGGAAGGAAGGGTCTAATGTAGTGGTCTGTATTACAGCAAATTTGAAGACGTCTCTGACTGAAGACATTCAGAAGTCACCTGGAATATACTTTCGAATAATCTAATCTCACGATTTACCAAATTGCTCCGTGAAGGCCTCAGAGGTTTCCTAGAGAATTTTAAGGAACAAATAGCATCATAAAGGCTGAAGGACATCAGACAACTGCGACAGACTGGCAACCTGTCCAGGGTGTACTTCGCCTCTCACCCGGAACTTTAGCTGGAGATAGATACCAGCACTGGTACCCGCTAGGGACAAGGGTTAGAAAATGGATGGATGGACATCAGACAAGTCAGAGATAAAGTTGTGAAGAAGTTTAAATCTGATCAAAGATCTGCAGCAAGCCTTAAAAAATTGGAAAAATACTGAACGAACAAAGACTTGTTTTTGTGTCATTTGACCCCTTTCACATCCACACAAATTCCTGCAGGTTCACATTGGTTTCGTCAGGTTATAATAAGGCTACGATGTTTTCCGTCACCTGCTTTTCCTATTCCTGACTGTGACAGATGAAACGTGGGAGCGAAGGAGCATCCAAAGTCGCACATGATGGCAAAATTCCAGCAGCTTTACTCGGATGTCCCCTCTTCCTGCTATTCTATATATGTCACCAGGCCTTCTGCACAGGGTGCTTACAGGAGTCTTGTTGGTGAGAGACTTGTACTGTCATACTCGCACACTTTCGTTTCACACAAACACCTAAGCACTGGAGTAGCACACATGCTTTACAAACTGACATGGACATCTAATGGGGGATCATTCGCAGTGTCTGCGTTTGGCTGACCGAAGGGTTGCGGCTGCACACCTCTCGCTGTCTGCGTGTTGCTGTCAGCCATGGGAAACACGGCAGTGCAGGAGGGCTGTGGTCAGGGAGTGACGTGATGGGAGAGCATGTGTTTCCAGTGGAGAGGTTTAGCCATGCATGCTGTCATGCTCAAAGACCTGTGGAGGAAATTCTCAGCACCCCTTGGCCTCTTCGTGTCCTAGGTTTTAGAAAAGGTGTACTCCAGCTGGCCAAACATGAACATATGCCTGGTATGTCATATTCAGTTCAAACTGTTACCATTCAGTTTGCCTTATTCTTCCTCTTTATTTGGCTTTTATTCTGTTTGTGCAAACACTCTTTGGCAATCTGCTGGAGCAATAAAAGTCCCTGTGGTTGTCTTACAGCTTAATAACACCAGCAGGAGTGATTCATTCAGTTTAACTGCGAAGGTTATGACTTCCCCCTGCTGCTTTCTAAATATAAGTCTGTGATAAAATCATCAGTCATTTATATTTAAAAGTAATCTGCATTTTAATTGTTCCCATTCCACCACATGTAGGTTCCCTCTGACAGATATTATGAATGACTTCAGTGCTTAATGGACTGTGACAATCCTTCTGTCATCATACAGCGATACGTCTTTCCATTCTTTCTCCTTTTTTCTTTCCTTGCCTCTTACAGAGTGTTTATTTATCTCCCTGTCTCCCACTCTCCTCCCCACCCTTCTTTTTGCCCTATGATAGAATTAGGGATTATATGAACCGTGGAAATCGCACTTCCTAAAGAAACTACTATTAAACAGCTGTCGCTAGAGAATGTAGCATGGAATATACTGAAGAGGTAAAAAGGCTGTTTACTTGTAGTTCTGTTGACACACCAGAAAATATCCACGATGTCAGTAGGTTGGTGAGAGAGTTTGGGGTCAGTTGGATGTGCAGGTACAGATTTCTGTAGGACATCGAGATATAAGCAATCAGATCCTGACTGCAAGAAAACACATATACAACTGGAGGATGTGTACTAGATGCTTAATGAGGAAAATGAGGAAAGAAGCCAAGATTAAAAAACTGTTTGGTAAAAAAAATAATAATTTGAGATTCATAACATCAATGGAAGTAATTGATGTTATGAAGTAATTTGGATTCATTATCCACCAAGCCAGTATTTTCTTAAGCTTGAAATTAACATTTAAATTTGGGATTTAAATGTTAATTTAAATTAACATTTAAATTCTGTTAATTTGAACAGAATTCTGAGTTGCAATACAGCAACCGTTTGCAGAATAAATAAAGTGCATTCCAGTCAGACCACTTTACTGCAAGGTTTGATTTTAAGTGTTAATTTTATGCATTTAAAATAAATGCAGCAATTATTCTATTTATGTTTATGCTCATTCATGCACACAATGAAAATGGAGATTTGCAGAAGCTACAGAAAACGCCTCCCTGCAGTGTGAGAATGCAGTTCTGTCATTTCTGCTGCTCAGAACTGAAACATGTAAAAATTCTCTTATTTAGAAACTTGTCTCCACTTTTACATTTCAATATACACATTCCTAACTTAAATTTACATTCAGACGTTCCACTATAAAGTTTTTGAGTTTAATATATTTTTTTTGTTAAATCTCTTAAGTGGTATCTCCCAGTATACTGTAATTTTAATTTTGTACTGTTTCTCAGTTTTAGTCTGGTGCTTTATGAAAGCAATTTATTGAAGTTGTCAAAGATTTGTTTTCCTGGAATATTTTGTTCATTAAATTTTTTTTGCATGCAAGAGCTTCCAGACCGATGTACTTTACAGTATATTTAGGAAAATCGGTAAACGCTTGTGATGGTTGCTTTGGGCAAAACACTAAAACACATTCTTTAGTTGTCTTTCTATTCTATCACTGATGCTAGTTCCTAAAATCCTTTATTTTTTCTCACAACGAAGGTCTTCAGAACAAATACATACTGAAACCAGCTGTTTATTTTTGGAATGGTCTGTGTTAAATCTAATTTGTGTAGGATGGGTGCTGGGAGACCCAGGAATCCCCTGCAGCTTTGGAGGAGGAAGAAGAAGAATGTGACCCTCAGAGGTCAGTGGTCCCCTCTCCCAGGTTACAGGGGCTCTTGCACTCGGACTGGACAGGGGTCACAGGTCAGCAGGCTCACTCATTCAGCTCTGCGCTGGCGCCTGGCGGCACAGCCCTCAATTTGTAAAGCAGGAGAGGGTGACCCCAAAGGGCCTCTCCTGGCTTCCCTGGCCAAACATAGGTCTTAAACACTACCAGCCTCCCCATGATGCGCCTCGTCTTCCCATTAACTCCCTGCTCCAAAAACCAGGACCCATCAGTTTAATGCACACGCTCAACACCAGCCCAGCCTTAATAAGAGGAATTACCCCAGCAGGGGCTAAAAATCCAGGAGAGGGGGGAAGCATGTACGCTGTCATCCCTGCCTCATTACTTTGTGAGTTTACGTAGGATCATATGCTGCTTGCATAGTGGCATAGTGGCGGGTCAAGGATGCTTAACTCCTTGACCCGCTCTGTAAATAATTTGATTTAGATAATGCAAAACTACCTTCTTACACCACCATCTAAAACTACAGGATAAGAGTTAATTTGTGCTCAGTTTTAATGTTTCTGGTAAGACATTTTTCACATTACGAAAAAAATACTTCCAGCACATTTAGCCTCTTGTGATAATGGATCCCCACGGTGATGCTAATCTCTGCAGGACTGCGCAGTGGAAAAAGCAAAAGAAACACTGAGTATATGACCGCCTGGTTCTAAGTAAGCTGCCAGTCTGTCTCTTTCCACTGATGAGACAGACTGAACTGATACTGACTGTTACAGAGAGACCAATTATCCTGACCAATGAGAACGGGCCTCTGACAGCATAATTACAGGCAGCTTTGCCCTGCAGCAACCATATGCCTGGCTACAGCCACCAGTTACCCAAAAGTCTGGAACCAGAGTCAACAGAGAAGTAGAGATGGGACAAGTGGGTTGGCCTCAATTAATTCACCAGGACCAAGTCTCCTGTCTTGTCTTATACATGAGGGCTTCTCCATGCTCCGCTATTAGCCTGAACTGGGGCCTGATTTGGCCCAGCTGGAGGAAGCAGGCCATCAGAGTTCAGTTGGTGCAGACAGAAGTAAAGTAAACAGCCGTGGTCACTGGGCAGGCCGTTAGCAGGCCTCGGACAGATGAGCAGGGGGCGGGAAGACCACACACATACACTTACAACCAGACCACACAGGGGCCAGAGCATAGGGGCCTATACACGCTAGCACACGCCCCATCGGCAGGGTTCCCCTGTGGGCAAAAACACACTGCAGGTCACAGCGAAGCGGCATGGAGAAACAACAGACTGGCACAGACCTGGGCTCAGTGAGCCTGGATGAACCCTGACACAGGCCTCTGCGTGAGAGAAGAACTGGCTCGCCCGACCCGCTGACTGCAGACTTAATCCCTTTTAGGCAGCAGCGCCATAAACACAAACAGGAAGAAAATCACAAGTATGCTGCTGTTTCCTAGCCAAATCTTAAAGGGCAGTGTGGAGAGTGAGTCCACCTCAATGGTGGAGGAGCATTTTCAGCTATGATGAAACACACATTTCCTAGGAGATGGGTTCAAAATAAATAATTGTTAAATTGTCTTCGTAAAACTGAAGTAGTTTTCTCCTGTCATTAATATGATATATAACATGTTATGCCTAAAATTTGGACCTAAAGCAACCTTTTTCTTATATGAACTGTCTGCTTTAATGAGTACCCTTAAATTTTTGTAAAAGAGACATCTTTTTGTTGGTAAAAAAGTACTTTTACATTTTTTTAATAGAAAATCACATTGACTGTAAAGAAATGAACCACCTAGCTGTGATGTAAAAAGCCAGGCTGTCAGAGACGGCAGGAAAAAAAAGCTTATCATGCTTCACAAATCTTCTGAACACACAAGTTAGGAGCTTGGCAAACATATTAACACTCCAAGGCTAAACCCAAATAAATAAAGTGTGTACCACACAAACACACCCACTCGCCTTCTCTTACACACACACACACGCCCCCACACACACAACATACACCCTGTTTCTCTCACTTTCCTCAAGTCCACATGACCATCAGTCTTTTTCTTTATCTGGACAGTGTCAGAATGACCCATGGGAGAGCCTGTGCATGTGTGTGTGTGTGTATGTGTTTGTGTGTATCACTCTGACATAGGGTGGGGTGAGGAGTAGCGCTCTCAATCACAATTACTCCCCGCTGCCACCAGTCATGCCGCCTGCCTCACATCATCTTACCATGTGAGCGCTCACACTCGCACACACTCGCAAACAAGAAAAGACAAGGTCAGCTTTTCCACTGGAAAGACAAGATGTTCTGTGAGTCCAAGCTCACCTCCAAAGAGTATCCAGTGCAGCTGTCAGAAGCATCAGGCCAAGCAGCGCCGCACCGCACCATCTGCTCGCTCACAACACGCCGCCCTCCTGTGCAGCGGTAATCCTCGGCACCCTGCCTCCTCTTCTTTCAACGCTTATCTTTCTCGTTTAATACCACATTTATGATAACGAATGACAGGTAGCTTGGGTTGCCTTCTCTTTGCATCTGGCTTTCATCTCATGAGGGAACAAGCTGCATTTTTTGCGCTATCGCAGAAACCCTGCAAGCCTTCAGAAATCCTGATGACTGGGTGGGCAAAGCGCTCAGGAGAAAGATTTCCTGGCTTTTTAAGAACATATGAGAAATGCAGCAGATACATTTGAATTCACAGCATTTTATTCGAGATAATGTTGGGTTTTATCCAGTGATACAAAAAGGATTCTTTAAGAAAATTTCAGTAGTTCTGAGCTCTGCAGATGTTGACAGTTTTTATCCGGGGGTCAAGCTGGACAAGGACGCGGATGTGGTTCAATGTCTGGACAGGAAGGGTCAGGGGCAGCCATTTGGGGTCATGGTTGCATGATGGAGGAAAAGAACTGGAAACAGTTTGCAAGGGTGGAAGGTGGTGGGTGATTTTTGTGGGATGGCGAGGTCCGATCGCAGTTATGGGGAGTCTGGGGACAGAGACTTTCAAGGGAGAGCTGGGCTCTTGATGTAGGGCAAGGAGATGGAGAAGGTCATGCAAGAGTGAAATATGGCTGTCTGTCTGGCAGAGGGGAAGAAAAACACAGACTCTCTCCTTCCTGCACTGTGACAATCATCCTCACCATTCACACCTTCATCCTGCAAAATAATTGAAAAATCAGCTAAAAGTGAGACGCGGTAATTAAGAGAAACGTAATCACACAATTTTGGAAGAAGAGGACTACACAGAAAGGATTATTTTTTGCTTTTTAATTAGTATACAAGTAAATCAGATTTTTTTTAAACCTGCCATTCAAGAAAGAAATACAGTTGCACTCTATAGAATTGGCCAAGATCCATCAAATGGCAGAATTTTTTCCATTTTCAGGTGAGCAAGTTTCTGGTGAGACTGTGATCCTAATTAAATGACTGAAAGTCTTTGGCTCCGATTCTTCCATTGTTCCTCCAGACAGGAGAAATCCTGACTTCTCTAAATTAGTCCTTAATAAGACTCACGTAGGCCACTTCCTTTTGACCTCACACATCTCATCAGGACTTGTATCTCGGTTCCTTTGCGGAAAAAGGAGTACTGGTGAGGAAACCTTGCAGCGGCAGTGGAGCTGCGACGCAGGAAGGCACTGAGAGGTGACTCATTTGATGTCTGGAAGGATGGCATCTGAACTCTAAAACGCTTCAACACATTTAGTGATTTGCTGCCAAAATGATGTGTCACATGCAAAAGTAAAAAAGCATGGATATTTTTTTCTATTATTATTATTATTATTATTATTATTATTAAACAACAGTAGCATTTGTCTCTGTTCAGCATTTTTCTCTGCGGTCAACCTTCAGCGTTTTGCTTTTTGATGGATGGAAAATGCTCTCTGTCTGGCTTTGGGAGGCAAAATATCATCAAACTTTTACAGCTTTGCAGGTGACAGAGACTTTTTTTTGTTGTTATTTTTGCTGACGACGCCCCTGTAGGATTATGACCAACACATTTAGCATAAAAACATTCAAGCCCTAAAAATAGCACACCTAAGACTTTCTTTTTATTCTGCAGCACAGTGAAATATGTAAACCTGCACAATAAGCATTTTAGAAATATATTTCTCAATACAACATGTAGTTGTTTTTTTGTGTGACTTGGATAGGTTTTCAATGGACTCTTGGAGTAATTTTGGTAGAGTAGCATCCCCCAGAAAGATTCATTCGTTGTGGTTCACTGGAGTCCCAAAACCTTTTAAATGACTTTGTGATCATTTTCAGACTGAGAGATTTCAGCGTCTTTCTTTCTCATTTGTTGTTGAATTTCTTTAGAAGTTCTTTAAGTGTCAGTTAGTGAGATCATTTGGCTTCATGTTGTTAGACAGGTTCTATTTAAGCAGTGGTTTAATTTGACAGTTTTGTCAGTAAAATACCACTAGTGAAACTGAACTCAGCTTTCATTTTTTCTTAATATCAGAGATTATATTGTCAGCTTTTTACATTTCACCAGCTATTACACTCACTGTTCAAACAATTAAACTCATTGCTTCAAGTCTGATTAAAGGTATCTAAATGTTGACAGAAATATATATTTTTTCAGATTTTGTGCATTAAATGCAATTCTTGCAAGTGAAATTCACTGTAAGATTCATAATTTCTCACAAAATAAACCAAAAAACAGTGAAGTTTACATTTTTGTGGGGATGGATTTTCAAAAAAATACGCTAAAGAGAAAGTAAAACGAAATTTTCTGTTAACTTTCCTCCAGCATAATTTTTGGACATGTTTTTAATTAGATGTAACTGTAAGCCCTTTTAAATAAAGCTCAACATTGCAGATGTGGATCGACAGAGTGCAAGGCGTGCTAATAGAACCCTCTAGATGGCGTCAACATGCTGATCTGTTGGTTTTTGTGTGAAAACAATTGACTACATGATGGCAAAAGAGAATAGGGAACTGAATGAGTCACTGAGGCAGCAAAATGTACAGATTTAACTTTATAGTGTGTATTTATTTCAATAATACACAATGTGGTGTTTTGAAAGGAAAAAAACGTAATATTTTAAAAGTTTTAAACCACAGAATGTCTACTTTTCTTTCTTCCACAGACACTTGTACACACAGTGACCAGGTTTTCATGGTTGTTGCCCTTTCACATATTTGCACATATCTATGGCACTAAATACTCATAATTGTTTGATCGGTGTGTCAGCTGGCTGCATATGATTGGGCCTAAATCATCCTTGCGAAGAGGTGGGCCGTGGTGGGAGCATGAAGCGTCATGCAGGCCTCTTACATCTAATGATTCGGGGGTCCCAGGGTCCCAAACTGTGTGGTCCTGCACAGACACAGCAGACTCAGTGAAAAGCAGAATGCCCCTCTGCCCCCTGTTCTCCCTCTGGGACAGAAATAACATTCATTCTCTGGATCAAATGGCAGCACAACACACCAGTCGACGTCAGAAACAAAAGAACTGTTGTGTCACCCAATATCAGACACAAGCATTCGGGCAACTTACAAGGTCAGTGTCAACAAAATGACATGTGGTTTGAGGAAGTTAACCACAATATATTAATGTTCATAAACTAATCAATCCCACAACATATTACAAATTATTTAGTCTCGTAAAATCTGACAATTTATTTTGAGTGTTCGCTATCACGCATTAATAGAGATATCAGATATTTTGTTTTTATTTCTCAAAATAATAATTTATTTACTAAAAATGATTACACTTCAGTACAAACTGTTAAAACGGGTAATTATTAAAATACTAAATTTAATGTTAATTAACCTAATTTACTGTAGGAAGCCAAACAAACAACACTGAAGAACAAATATAATGATGTTAATTTTGCTCTAGATCTTCAACATAATTGATGTTTTTGACTTGGCAGCCCTTCAAAATACTAATTAACTTGATAAATTTTTCAAAAGAGCATTGTTCCTTCTATAATACAAGAAAGGGTGATGCAGACTAAGTTTGATTGGATATTTTCTTTTTCCAGTCCTGCCAGGGTTAGAGCTAGAACAACTCAATGTGTCGGATAGAGGGCCTTACTTTCAGACCAACCTACATTTCTGCTCTGGCCTTCCAGGAACACCAGTCTCCCTCTCTCTCAGCTGGAGGAATAGTTCACTTTCCTGCTTTAACATTGTTGTTGTCCAAAAGGGAATTAGGGAACTTTGAATTCAGAAAGAGGCTTCCTAACACTTGAGTCCCTCAATAGGTGGAAAGAAACTTAGTATGCAGAGAGCAAACAATGTAAAAACCACAGAACTATTTTGTGATGCTGTGCATCAAATTCAACAGCATCTTGGGCTACAAGAGCATCAAATCCATTTTTATAAGCCCCAATACAAATGACATAACTAAATGAATGATTACAGATCAAATTTTATGAATCACCTCCAGACATTCACCACATTTTTTGCTCTGTCACAACTAAACTTTATGCTGGATTGTCAAAACATACATCCAAAGGAAGCTGAGACTCCACAGTTTTCAATAATACTCGTCATAATCCTCTATGCCACGAGCAAATAAACAAAAGAATTCAACTGAGAAATGTATTGGAAATGTTTTTTTTAAATTTATGTATTTTTGTTCTGGTCAAACAGAAAAAAATCACTTCTTTACTTTTGTGATTTTGATATTGTCATCTGATAATCTGCTTATAGAAACAGTAATGGATTCAGAGATGACACCAAAGCCAAGTGGATCTGAGTGTTTTCCACCATAAAATGTCTCCCGGGGCTTCGCAGAGCATCAAAGGACAAAAGATGATATTTGGACAGGCCTATTTTCAGCCTACAAACAGGCATCTGGCAGCCTTTACTAAATCTTATCCTTTCATTTTCTCTTCTTATTTTTCACTTTAGTTCAAGTCTAGTTGTTTTTAACAAACTTTGTGTCTTTTAACATTATTTCTATACGTGTCATTTAATTTGCTTGTTCAGAACATTTACCAATGTCTCTTTGTGCTCTTTATGGTTTAAAGCAGAAGTCGAGAGGAAACCTTAATCAGAGAGAGTCCCTGAGGTGTTGATAGGGGTTGCAGAAAACCAGAGGTCTTCTCTGACCCATCACGAAGAGAAGCAATGAACAGGGACTCCTAATCATGCCTGCACTGTCATTCACATGAAGATTCTCACACACAGCCAAGTGGATGCACACAAAGGGAGGAATGGCTTCCCTTCTGAGTTTCGGCTCAAACAGCTGCCGACATCCCAGATGTTGTGCTATGATGAAAATGTAACCATCCATCTGCATTTGACATTTGTCCAGAACAAGACCAAAACACACCTATAACACTTAGAGATGAGACGAATAAATAGACATGTAGAAACTGATATATGGATTGATTAGGTGTTTTGAAATCATAGGGGATTGGGACACTGAATGTTAAATAAAAGAAAACAACAGACTAAAGAGAGAGTCGTGCACAGACCTCCACGTGAAGAAAGTCAGAGAAAATGTCTTCCAAACCAGATTGTTTTTTTCCACATCTTCCTTGGATAAATTATTGTCAAATTTAGCCGCATTCCTTTGCACACATTATGGCCAATATTGGTGCTCATGTGAGAGAGAGTTGCAAGGCTTTGATTCCCCTCTCCCATTCGCGTGTTCTTGCTTCTTTGTGTGTGGGAGTGTGCAGGAATTCGTGTCAGTCAGCTCTCGAAGAGGTCTCAAGTATCTGTTTTTCTGATGTGTGATCCGTAAATATTTGAAGTGGAGAGGGCTGAGCTGCGTTGTTGGACAAATCTAATTAACCCGAGGCTTCCTAAGTCTTTCTCTGTCTGCTGATGTGTGCGGTGGTTCCAAACATTGCCAATTCACCTCCTTAAAAAGGCTTGGCGAATCTAATCTTGATACATCAGCTGGACAGCTAACCTGAACTGGTGTGGATGCAGAGGAAAAGTATTGTTCATATAAATATAAAGTTACAGAACAAAAACAACAAGATGCTGTTTTGACCCACAATGTCGTCATTGTTTCAAGACAATAAGAGAAGCTGAATTGATGTTTTCTGTCCTGTTTCTCATCGGAGCATTTTAATAAAGTTAAAATGATCACTTTTGGCTCTTCCTCCTGCACATTCTATGTGTTTAGCACCAAACCATAGTAGCCTCTGATTCAGTGCATTACACATATCTTCCCCTCTGTTCTCAAGCTGACCCTGGCAGAAAACATAATGCCTCCGGAGCATTGAAGCACTGCAGGTTCTGAGATATTTTGCCATCCTTTTACTCAGATCAGACATGAAGCCTCTTCTCCCGAATACGCCGCCTGTCTCGGAACGTCCAATTGAAGATACGACTTGGGTGAGGATTGAAGGGATGAAAGGCGGTGTGTGGGGGTGTGTGTGTGTCTCTGTTTTGAGGATTTGGTTTGCATGATTTCATTAGTGCGCCGCAGTCTTAGGGTAGACTCGGTTTTCTTAGCACTGACTCTGAGCCTCACTTTTCCATAACGCAGCACAGGATTCAGTTTCACATTAGAAGAGCCTGCTTAAAACATTTCTTCTGTGAATTGCTTCCTTTTTTACTTTTTATTTTTAAAGTAAGTATTGAGGAAAATTAAGTCACTACCTCAATGGAAGTGATAAGACGCAGTGCTTTTGTGGGCTTTTCTTAAACTTATAACACTTTAGTCCAACTTTAGTCAGGGAAATTGCTTGATCCCTTGCAATTTTTCTGATTACTGATTCCATGTCACAAAATCCCATAAAGATTTAAAAACTTGTGTTGCACTGCCTCACAGACAACCAATGAAATTTGTTTTGCTGTAAATGTGCAGTGTTGCCAGCTGTGGCTGGATACACTGACGAAGAACTAACGCCTTGTCCAGATGTTCAATCACACACAGCTACAGGGGAATTAAATGAGACCTTGAATTAAAAAGCGTCACACACTGAGCATGTAGTTCACTTCCCCTGTGCTCCTCAGAAGTGCTATTTAATTTCACTGCATACCACCAACAGTGTACCACAGAGGCAAGATGATTAGAAGGGCTAATTAGGAGCTGCTAGATGGTGAAGAAGGCATAGAACAATGCTGCTTTTATTATGATTTCTCTTTAGTCAATGTATTTGTGTGCAGTGTGTATTTATAGCTGTAAATCAGTAGAATCCCTCTGGCCATCAAAAATGCCAGGTTTTTTTTTTTTAACAAAAGGTTTAGCTTTTCACCTAAGCTAATTTTTAATCCTTAGAATGTCACACATATTTACATTGTTTCACTTACGTTAGTGTCTTGCAAAAGCAAGTTGGTTTGCTTTAGAAGCAAGTTCCAAAAGCATTTTGAACTTTTTCACATTTCCTCTCATCGCAGACATAAACTGCAATATTTTTTAAATAGATCGTTTTTTTTGTTTTAGAGGAACATAAAGCAATAAATGTGAAATGGAAACTAAATGATGTTACGGTATAATGTTCTCTCGACCTGTAGATATAATCGTTCATAGAACAATTTTTAGCTGCAATTCTGATTCCAAATCTCGTGAGAAAAATTCCTGCCTATTCGTCTTTGCAGTCAGATTGGATGGAGTGCAGCTGTGATGAGTAAGATTCAAGCCTTGCCCAAATTAGAGGTAGCACAAGAAAATGGTAGAATTTGAACTATTTCACTGTAGCGCTGGATGGATTCTATTGTGCTACTGGGAGGTGAACCTCCACATCAGTCTCAGGTTTTTTGTAGTCTCTAACAGGTTTTTTTCCCGCCCCCGGAGTCGCACTGTTTTAACCTCCATCCATCTTTTGAACAACCAGTGACCAGCTTTCCTGTCATATAAAAAAAAGACAGAAATAAATTACAATAAAGTCTATACTATAGCAATGTATAGCTCCTCCTCAGACTGGAGCAAATTAAGGAAAAAAGAAATTGTTCCTAAAATTGTTTGAGCCACAAGTGTATTTGCTCCCAGTGTAATGAGACAACCAAACATTGTATCTGTGTCCATCAATGAAGATTTTCTTTAACAATGCATCATAAGACTGTATTTATGTAAACTGCGAAAAACTTCAAAGATAGTCCAAAATTTTTTTCAAAGGTCGTAAAGTCTTTTTTCCATCTAACACAACAGCTGCGGCAATTTAATTTATATCCTTGTCTTCAACTTCAACTACAGCAGTAGCATAATCAGCCCTTCTCAGGCATGATACAGACTTTTTAAAAAGCTTTAACACAAGGAAATGTAGCATTTTCAGTTGCTTCCATCCATCACTGCTGTGTTTCACACAAACACCATTTTCTCAGCTTGCTATTATAAATAGTTATTGATATATGACATTTTGATGTGGGAAAAACCCGCTGCTCTGAGCTACAGTTTAATCTTGTGCATATGCCAAATTTTGCACAGGGATTTGGACTCCCTCCATCACTGTCATAGACAAGACTAAATGAAGCCGCAAGTAATAATGACTTTAAAGTGACTGACGTCTTAAAAGAATGACCATCATTACCTTCACAGATTGATGAAGCCATTAATGATATACATCTTGGGCTTCAAGAGGGCAAAAGGTCCACCTTCTGAAAGAACCTGTCTTCTCTGATTGTTCAAATGACTTTTTGAATGAACCTAAACCAACAGCTAGTTAGTATCTACATGCATCACAAAGTGGTGTCTGTAAGTAACAAAGCTAAGACATGGTGGGTTCATGATGGCTAAGACATGGTGGGTTCATGATGGCTAAGACATGGTGGGTTCTCTCCGGGTAAACCATTTAAGAAACTCTGGGTTGCCAGGTTGAGACTGAGTAGTGCAAAAGGTTACACCCACAAATAAGTAACATTACCCCTGAAATTAAAGTATTTTGATGACTCAAATGCAACATAGTTTAATTGATCAGGATTTTTGATGGCCTCAGACTAACATTGTTTTGCAGTTAAACATGCATTTTAGAAATTCAATTGGGTGATTTCTTTACTTTAAACTAACAATGTTGTTGTGAAAAAGGTACAGAACAACAATATTTTCTTTTTTCAACTTACTTGGTGGGCTGCACAGTGGAGCAGTTGGTAGCACTGTTGCCTTGCAGCAAGAAGGTCCTGGGTTCGATTCCCGGCCCGGGGTCTTTCTGCATGTTCTCCCTGTGCATGGTGGGTTCTCTCCGGGTACTCCGGCTTCCTCCCACAAACGAAAACATGACTGTTAGGTCTCTAAATTCTCCCTAGGTGTGAGTGTGTGTGTGCATGGTTGTGTGTCATGTCTGTTTCTGTGTTGTCCTGCGACAGACTGGCGACCTGCCAGGGTGAATCTCGCCCGGAACGTTAGCTGGAGATAGGCACCAGCACCTCCTGACCCCACTAGGGACAAGGGTGTTAGAAAATGGATGGATGGACATACCTGGTTTGGGGAGTTGTCTACTTCCTGTCTGGGCAAGAGGTGTGGCCAAAGTCTGAGGACAAAACCAACTCAGCAGGACCAACCATGTTCTTGTCAGCAAGGGGGGTGTTTTAGGTTTAGCTTGATTAGTCGGTCCTTATGTAGTATTGGTGTTTAATCTTGTTTCCCCTATTGTGTGTAAATGGTCAGGCCAAATTACTATAGAATTTACCCTTCTATATCTTTGTGTTGGGTAAGTTTGTGGTGTTAGATTATATATACTTATTTTTGCACAGTTCATTTTATGCAACACAGTTTTTAGAGTAAAGTTTTACCTACTGACCTCTTTAATGGGCTCAATAATTACAATTTCAAATAACTTTGTATGTGCTATACAAATGGGTTTGTATAGTACATTTAAAACAGCAGTTGACCAAAATACTTCAAAATTTACACCAGCCATCATAACACAAAACAATGATTAGAACAATAAAAATAAAACACAGAGATATTTAACAACAAGCAGAAGCCATGTTGAACAAAAGTATCAGAAAAACAGCAACTAGAGATGTATTAAAAGCAAGTGAAAACAGATGTGTTTTTAAAAGAGATTTAAAAAGTGGAAGTGAAAATGTCTGTCTAATGTCAGAGTGCTGGTTCTTCCAAAGTTTTGTGCCACAGTCAAAAAAGCCAGATCTCTTCTGAGCTTCATCCTAGTTTTGGAGATAACCAAAAGCAGATAGATTATCTTAGTGTCCGGGAAGGGATATAAGGAGAAATAGGTCAGAGAGATATGGTGTGCAAGAACATGTAGGCATTTATAAGTCTTCAAAAGAATTTTAAAATCTATTCTATGACGCAAAGGGAGCCAGTGAAGGGAGGGCAAAACTGGTAAAATGTGTTCAGAACTACGGGTTTCTGTTAAAAGCCAAGTCGCAGGTGAAAGGAAAACCTGATCAACTCCAACGTAAAGTACATTTCAATAATCAAGTCTGGTCGTAATGAAGGCATGAACTATTTTCTCAAGGTCAGATCTGGATAAGGCAGGTTTAAGTTTAACTATCTGACTCAATTGGAAGAGATTTATTTAAAAAAAAAAAGTCTTAATCTGCTTATCAATGTTAAAATCAGAGTCCAAAATCATTTCCAGATTTGTAGCACTGTTTAAGATTCACAGGGGAGAGACCCCAACATAGGGCTGAACAAAATCACTTCAGTTTTATTATAAAAGGTTTGACGCCAGATTATGCTGCTCTTGTAATCTCTACCCAGTGCTCTCACCATGATAAAATGATACTCTGGTCAACAGTACCATAGGTGAAGTCCAGTAGCACAATGATAAACATTTGTGAAAATTACCATCTGTCTACTGTGTCCTAAATCCCTCACCTCATCTGTGCACCATACAGGAGCCCATAGTTCCTATATATAGTCCCCTCAACATGATCTCTTTAGTCAGCCAGATTACTGCAATGGACAGGAAAAGTAAAATGAATACAATCAGATTTTTAATTGTTGTAGCAATGCTGCATCTCTCTAACTCACCATAAATATAATAAACATAGATTAACAGAAAACCTTTCACAACATCGCATAAGGAGGAATCCGACATGGTCAGATTTGCTAAATCATATATAACACAGCTGCCTTCAGCAGTGTAATGCACAGACAGCTGCGTTATCTCACACAGAAACAGCATTCCAGGGTAATCCAGCTTTAAAGCATTTAAATGGGTTTATTAGTCAGAAAATAATACAATGTCAAGAAAAAACACAGTGGAACAAAGTAGGCATCTCTGGTACAAGTGCTTTACATTGCTAAACTGCTACTACCTCTTAATCATTTAATGCATTGATTGGTTCACATGCTGTAGAGTAAGTGGTCTATAACAGTGGTCTATAACAGTGGTCTGCAACAGTGGTCTATAACAGTGGTCATATACATCCGACAGGGATTGTATGCAATGGGATCTTTATCCTAGCACTGGGACAAGTCACTTTAACAAAAATCCCCACTCACACTGTCTCTAAACACAACATTTTAGTGTTTTTGGCCAGAGACAATCCAGATTTTGGAAACAGAATGTTTCTTATAGGAAAGACAGATGGCCACTATTAAATCCTGTTAGCATCAATTAATTCATGAAACTAGTTTCCTTGATTTATCTGCTTGATTTATCTGTCCACAGACTGGAGCAGAGTTAAAATATTTTAGCTTTTCTGTAGTACACAGGCATGGTAAGCTGAAAATGTTCTGCCTCATATAGATAAATAGCTCCCACTTCCTCCAGAGCATAGCTTTGGTGGATGCTGAAGAAAACCTTTATACATTCAGGGTGACTGTGGCTCTATGGGAAGAGTAGTTGTCCTGTAATCAGAAGGTTGTAGGTTTGATTCCATCTTCCTTCTGCCACATGTCAATGTGCCTCTGGGCAAGGCACTTAACCCCAAATTGCCTACCAATCACTATGGGTGAATGTGACTCTAGTGTAGCGTGGTCTGAATGGTGAAAATGATTGGAAAAGTGCTATTTAAGTTCAGTCTGCTTAACATACAACTATGCATGTACGAAGTGCATCTCTTCATCTGTGACATCACTAGACATATACTACCTGACTTTCAGTGCAATTAAAGCGATCTGTTAAGAAAATAAATTTTACACATTTTTCCTCTTCTAAAATTGCAAACATTTCATGTATTTGTTGGTTTTGTATGTTTTTGTTCATTTACATTTATTTTTGCAGTGAAAAACAAAACATTTGGAACGGCATCTCATAATTTACTGAAGGAACTGATTCTTTATGGTCTACATCACACGCTGTAATAAGAAAGAGGATCAAGACTGAAGTACTGACGTATTTCTGCTGTTTTTGAGCTGCACTGAAAATGAAAGGCTTTGTCACGTAACAAACGAGACATTACATAGAGTTGTTTAGTCTCAGTGGTTGTTTCTTGCAGACCACTTCAGGCTCTTCGTGGCAAATACGAAGGAATTTGGTTTTGGTAAGCATTTTCTCAAAGCTTGCTGTCATAGAGAATACTTTGATAGGTTGTCACTGTATTAATTGTCAGGAATGTAAGACAGACATCCCAATTAAGCCATTTCGGATTTTGTCAATTTGATTTTTCTTTGCAATTTATACAACGGCAGACATGCCTTTTTGTGAGTTTCCCAGCTCAGAGATCAAGACTGATTCATCAGCTACTTAAATTAATACATGCAAGCAGAATGGCCCAATAACAGCTCTATTTAAGTCAATTTGTCAGATAAAATAACTTTAAAAAGATCATGCATTAACCGGATGAGCTGACAAGCATCAAAGAATGTCTTTGTAGATAGTATAATTATTTAACTAGTTGTTGAAATGGGTGAAGAAACCGATTTGTGGAGCTTTAAGCTTTGTAATAATAGCTTCCCTCTTCCCCATCGCCCTCATTTGGTCTTATCTAGCTTGTAGTGCCTGATGGTGAGGCAGTGTTGGATCGTGAAGGGAAAGAGAGAACACGCATGCCATGTCGTCAAGTCTGATAAGAGACCACTCTGAGTGTACCACTATGTTTAAGAGCAAGTTTATGCGTGTGTGCGGGTGCGTGCAGGCGTGTGTGTGTGTGTGTGTTAGGTCTGGGTCCCTGATTGCCTTTGCCAGGCTTCCCACATTAAAGTGGTCTCTGGCTAGAGGGGAGAGATTCCTGACTACACGGCAACATGCAGCAGGGTGGGGAACACAGCACGGAAAAGATATGAGGCAAGGGAGTAAAGCGGGAGGTAGGGAGCATTTAGGTGAAAAGGAGCTGCCAACCAACTCCCAGGCTTCTTCTGGCCTGAATCCAACTGTCCGACACGCACTTGTTCACTCTTCTTTCCCTCATTTTCCCCTACAAAAACACAAACACACACATGTTCTTAAGTGTGGACCGCACAGGGGGTAGCCCCCTAACCCCTCTGGCCCCATATCCCGTTCCTCTCTTCCCCCTCTCAGCTTTAATTGAGAAGACAAATGGATCTTTCAGGCCCCACTAGTCCGCCACCATACATCAGTCATGACAATGTTAGCTTTATAACAGTGAGCTCGCCATGAGCCGAACCACATGTTTGGCCCATGCCAAACGCACGAGCGAACACCTCAGTGCCATGCTAATGGTGCCCCAGTAATTACCTGTTGTTTTATTATTAAAGACAATTTAGGTCCTAATGGAATTCATTTAACATTGTGCTCTAGCCCAACCCAGATGTCACTGTAGAGGGATTGTATTTCTCAGTGCCGGACGGCGGAGAGGTAAAGATAATTTTGACAAGACATGACACAGAGTGAAACTATCCTCCATTTTCTGACAGGCTTTGTTTCCCATTATCTTATAACTTTCAGTCATCTCTATTTTTCATTTGCAATAATTGGTAAGTTTGAGTATACCCCCTTCAAAAATCTGATGTCAGTAATAATAATATTATGACCTTGATGGAAGCAGTAAGTGTTTAGTGAGTACGCAGTTATTGTGGGGTCAATCTCATCCTAAACTCCTGGCTAATAGATGATTAGTTGTGACTCCGAATTCACTTTGCAAGCTTTCTCTTTCTTGAAGTGGAATTATCCAGAAAAATAAGCAACAAGAAAGATGTGACATTGCAGTAAAGCCAATTTTTTTTGTTTTTTTGTTAGTTTTTGATACGTTGCTAAATTCAAAAACAACTTCTGTAATAACTTTCAATGAATTTGGGAAATATTTTGTATTAAAAATAATTTCTTAAAAATTTCTTATTTAATTGTTTGTTTTTTGCCAGGCAGATGTTAGAAAGAATAAATTTCCCTTATTATTTTGATCAGCACATTGATGGACAATGAACAGCTTGTATGATAAACATTTTTTTATACAAGCAAACATTTTTAAGGTTTGTGTCCTACAGATGAATTAAAATATAATGACTTACAATGTGACATAAACTAGTTGCCAGAATTGTTTCTTTTTTTTGAATCCTGTGACCAGTGCCACAGGTTTTCTGATGTGGCAGTTTCTGGTTGATGAGTCTGCAGAGAAAGGAGCTCTAAAGACAGGGTGGAAACTGCTGTGGCACCAAAGTTATGTAAGACCTGGCATAATTTTATTATGTCAAGCCAACCAAACCCAAGACAAAGTCAAAACCTTTGGGACTCTGGGAAAGAAAAGACCAAGTCAAAGACCACTACCACTGTGAGACCATTTTTAGGACAAGTACTGTTATCAAAATGATTTATTTGTTGCTGCAAACATTTGAAGATAATTTCTGTCACAGAAATAGTTACTCATGAAAGGAGTAGGAAGGTGAGCTATATAATTTAAACTTGAGGCCTTTGCCCAGCCAACAAGGCAGCTACATTGACTTCATTTGATATTATAGTTGAGAAGTTAAAACGATGGGCTGCACAGTGGCGCAGTTGGTAGCTCTGTTGCCTTGTATCGTGAGGGTTCAAATCCCAACCTGGGGTCTTCTGCATGCCTGGTTTTTCTCCAGATAGTCTACCCTGTGTCTTGCCCATTGACCGCTGAAAGTAGGCACCAGCACCGCTTGTGACCCTTCTAGGGAAAAGCGTGTAAGATCATGAATGGAAGGTAAAATGATGCATAAAGCCAACACGATGCTACACGGACACATGTTTGTTTGCTTGTTTTTTTTTTGGAAAACTCACAGTGGTGCGAGATATTCCTGAGTTCACATGTAATTTATAGATGGCCAGAGGGAGCACAGAGGCGACTCAACTTTGTTGGTTTATGATGGAAAGAGGCATAAGACCAAAAATCTGAAGCTGTCGTCTCAAGACCGGTGTCCGAGTACCACAACACTAAATCGAACAGTGAGCATGATTTGTGCTCAGGTAGATAAAAATCATCAAAGTTGTCTATAGAACAAAACAAATATTCCAGCCCCCTGGAAGTTAATTTTCATTTTCATTTAAGAAAATTGTGACAGATTTCTCCAGTAGCCATCTTTAAATCTTTAAAACACATCTCTTTGATTGAATTTTCAACCAGAATGCAAGTTTTAATTTGATTTTATTTTCCTCATGTCTGTGTTAGTTATGCATTCAGATCCTTTGTTTTTTAAATCTTTTTTTTCCTTTTACGTTAAGGGTTTAACATAAATTACCTTTATAAATATAGTTGGTCTTGAAACACTGATATTCAAAATAATCATTAATACCTTACTACACAGTTTTGTTCAAAATGTCTCTGAGCTTCAAATTTTTGGCATTTACCAGATATTAAAATTTGATGCAGCTGGCTGCATTCTAACTAATGTTTTTCCTTACTGTACTGAACCTCCACGTTTTTACATGCAGAATATGATGGTTGTATAGACAATAAGGATGATGACTACTTAATCAAAAGCAACACTTTTAAAATGAATGAAATATTTCCAGTCTGTTGAAAACATTCTTTCCACACCAGATTCATCAAGCGACCATGTGCCAGTACAAACAAACAATAACTGCTGGATAACATCATGAATGCCGAGTTGCTTCTCAGCTTGAAATAGAATCAGACGTGTTCATATAAGTGGTGGGACACGATAAAAAACAATTATCAAATTAATTAGAGGCCTCGTAGTTAATCACAATTATTAACAATTTTAGCAATTCTTAGACACAATAATTACATTTTTCATTTTTAATAATATTTTAACTTATATACCCAAGAACCTAAATCATCCCTAACCTTGAAAACTAACCCTGGCTTACACGCTAACTACAGCACTAAGTCATCAGATGAAATATTCTGTATTAGGCCATTGTGAACTGGAACAGAGCATTGAAGGGTTTTTTTTGTTCATGAGTTGTTTTATGGAAAGCCATTTGCTCTTTAAAGTGTACCTTCCAGAAAGTAAAAGAATTGCACCCACTCAAACGAGAAGCTAGCTCAAATGGCAAATTTTGTCATACATGAGAAACTCTGCAGAATAATCATCCATTATGTGAGGCTGTTGATATTATTGAGTCGGAAAAAGAGAAATAAAATGCTTGTGCACTTACCAAAATAACATTCAGAAACCAATAATCTGCTAAAATATGAAATAATTGCATTAGGTTAGTGCTAATGAAAGGTCACAGAGAGCGCATTCATATATAGAAGCAAAACTCAGTGTGCTTATCAGTACATCTTGTAGCTTCCCCTTCCTTTTCTCCTAACTCTAATCTCCAGAGGGGTTTCTTTCCCTTCATTAAAGCTGATGTGTTGCTCTCTTATTTGTTAATGTACCTTTCCCCCCCCTCACTTTTTTTTTTTTTTTAACAATTTCTAAGTGTATTTTCCATCATCATTAGTTCCTAACACAGGAAGCCAGTAGGGTGTCCTGGGACTATCATCCTTAGCTCTTCTTCCTGGTCGCTGCTCTCATGGCTTTTTATGCCTGGTATTCAGCATGCCTCTCCTCTGACTGGACACACTCTCATCTGAGGCCAAAAAAAACAAAATAACAATCTTCCCTCCCCTCATTTGTTCACTTTTACACTTTGGTCTGTTTTCCAGTGTCTCACCACAGATGTCATGTGACACCCACAGATCTCAGACAGCGTTCTCATGGTTTCTGTCAAAGCAGTGGAACTTATCGTATCACACAGAGCACAGTATGCACACAGAGAGGCGAAGGCAGGGACACTCTGTTTTATGACAGTTTTTCTCTGCCGTCATCCCCCCTCGCTGTTACTACTTTTTCTTCTTGTCTCTCTTGTTCCCAGCAGTTTGCAAATGTCGGCCAGGGTATTTTTGCTTCTTTTTTTTTTATCAGAGGACTTCCAGCAGAACTCCAGCAGGCTTTCCCAGGAGAGGAGGCTACAGGAAGTCGTAGGCTGATAAAACCGAGTCATTACTGAGCCAGCACAGGACCCCAGGGTTCATTACCCCCCTCCTCCTACACTTACTCTGCAACTAGTGGACCACTGAGCAATGCACACACCTCAGATATGTTGCACATTTTAACTTACACTTATCTTTTTTTTTTTTTTTTTTTTTTTGCATACTGTACAAATGATCCAAATAGATTTGAGAGATCTCTGACCTGGGTGCAAGAACATGGCGAGTTTATACACAAGACCAGATCCTTAGATCCTTCAGAAAAAGCTCAAGAAATTCCTCTGCATTAAGTTATTACTCAGCACTATGTAGAGCGGAGGTTGGGTGCAAGGAAAGAACATAAGAATAAAAACAGCTGCCTCCCAATCTGACGTCACAGCCTTGAACACAACTGATGTAGCTCCCAGGAATAGCACTCAAAAAAACGTGGAGCTGCCCTTCGTGTCTGCTAGCGTGGGGATGCTGGGAAATAATTGGCACTGATGATCTCGTAGAAGTGATGACAGCTGACAGAGAGAGCAGCTGCAGGTGAGAGAAACACCAGAGCTCAGCACCATGAAGAACACGGAATGAAATCACAACCAGGGGAAAAAAAGACTGAAGAAATTAGGTTAATGTTTTCACTCTGTTAATATGTACAGCATCAGATTTCAAAAGCATTTTTAAATAGACTGACATTTTTAAGTATTCTAAACTGTCAGTCACTGACAAGTAATTAACATGTTATTTATTAATTAACTAAAGTTTGCAGCTATAGACTAAAATTACTTCACTAAATTGAACAGTGATAAAAGGCAATTCCTGCGTGAACCAATGTGTTTATATTGTGATATAGTCTGAGAAAATATTTTCACTTTATTTCAATTATTTCAATCTTCTGTATTTTTTCTTTTCTTGCTACCAAACATACTAAACACAAAACCCCTGAGATTTGGTCTTTCTATAGAACCTGCCTCTCCAATTGAAAAATATTTTTATTCATAGCCACTTATTCCATCCGGATGACATCCTGATATGCTCAAAATAAAAGACACCTGTGACCTTACTATGTGGTCACATAGTAAGGTCACAGATACACATAGTACTATGTGGTCACATATAGTGACCACATAGTAAGTTCACTTCCTATGTGACCTTACTTTCACACTTTCACATGTGTGAAAGTTTCTCTCATAATCATGGTCTTTATTACATGTCCAGAGGACAGTTTGTGTTTTCCTGCTGAGTTTCAGAATGGCAGGTGTTGCCAATTTGGAATTCTGAGCTCTGATTGGATGGAGAATTTGAAAGGACCAACCAGGACTCAGAATGGCAGGACAAAGTGAAGTCACCTTTAGGGCTTTCTCTCTCCTTCTTTTCCTTGATGATAAATGTTTTACATACCTGTGTTTAGCTCTGCTCCACATTGTTTAGTTTAAAGACTTTGGTGGAAGTTGGAAGACTGACTAAGTTTGGGGCAGCTTGGACGTTTTCACCCGTGGGTAGGTTTCTTTCCATCAGACACAACAGGTAAGTTGGCTGGCGACATCCATGTAATGTTTCTGGTGAGCCTTTTGTTTGATAGGATATAGACAGCAGTATTCTACCTTTCTTTGTTTCTTTCTTTTCCACTTATAGTAGCTGACAGTTAAGCACGGTTTTGTTTTGTCTCCTTGCCAACACTTCCTTTCTCCCCCACATTTCAAACTTTTTAAAGTTTTGAAACTTAAACAAACAACAACTTTTTTTTCACTTTACAAGGACTCAATTTACTGTGGTCTTTGTGTTACTGTCTCTCTTTACATTCAAGGGTTGTAATACAATTTGGGTCGTGTCTGTGATCTATTTTTCCTGCTCTGCAGACAACCACAGTAACGGATAAGTTATTGCAACTGTGTTTAAATATTAGCTTTCACTGTCAGGATTTTATTAGTGTTTCTTGTCATAAAAAGGTCGAGTTGAGTCATCAGGATGACGTGCTGTCTATTGCAGCATATTTTAACATTCCTGTGAAGAAGCATGGTGGTAAAAAAAATTTAATAAATAAAATAAGAATATTCTACAACAATCCTTGCAGGATAGATTGAGCTAGAAATCATTTGGCTAAAAGTTCAATTCAAAGAACCTTAAAATAGTCCATAATTAGTTTTACCACTACTTTGTGATTAAATACTAATACACTTTTATTCAATTAAATTATTGGAAAAATAGTAATTTGGACATGAGATGAACATTTGTTGATGAGTTGAACGAATGTAACATGGGGTTAAAGCAGGGGTGTCCAAAATTTTGCCAGCTGAGTCAAAATCAAAAAGTCAAAAGTGCTCACTGGCCAACAAAATAATAATACTAATAAAGAAGATTAAAATAAAATCAACCAATTAAAGTTGTTTGACTGTTGTTGGTAGAAAAGGAATTTGAATCACGTCAAAACATTTGCTATATAAGTTGAGTAAAAGCTGATTTAGGCACAGCAAAGTCAGCTTTTTAATAAAAGTCTTTAGAAAAGAAAAGCTTGTTGGTAATTCACCCTGATTAAAAATAAAAGGTTGCAGCATCACACATTATTTTTTCAAACTTAGTTCTGAATGCAAACTGAGAAACCATCTAGAGACCCACCGACCTGTACTATAACTTATAGCTTACCAGTCTGTGTGATGACAGCACAGCTGTTTGTGCTGATATTTATCTGTCAGTCCAGTTAACAGACAGGAGTTTGGGAATGACATCAGCTGAAATGAGGAAGTTCCTGAAAGAGGCACAATAGTCATATCTGGGAGTGCAGTAAAGTGTTAATTTCTTTCTTTAGTGACAGTTCTGGTGTTAAAAGTTAACAGGTCCAAACGGTCTAAAGGCACAAAGATTGCTGAGAGGAAATAAAAGATCAGACTGATATTAAGATTACAAAACTGAATGTTTTATGAATCCTTATTTATTGTTTTACTTTGTGGCATGACTGGCCTACATTCACAGGAATTGGACAGGAAACAGACTGGGACACACAGGGGAAGACATCTAGCAAAGATCCCAAGGTCGGAAATTAAACCTCGCTCTGCTGCACTGAGAACTAATAGCCTCTGCATACGAAGATGAATATATCTTAAGATGGAAAAAAAAATATTAGAATTTACATTAGTCGTACTGTTAAACCAGACAACCATTTCTCAAGAGACAGCATACTTTACATATGTCTGACAGTTTTAGAAATACAAGTAGCAGGACCAAATGATTGGGCTGTACAATCTGTTCCTCTGTTAATATGAAGTTAACTCCCTGTGCCTGCTGCTGGAAATAAAAAACTACCTCACTGAACACAATTTCTTGATAAGATTTGTTTCAGCAACAAATTAACTTGTGCTAAGACCTAAAATGCTTACATTTATATTCAAGAAAGATCCCTATATATTTGAGATTTTTTTGATAGCTGCTCAAATACTGAAATGATTTGACTTTGGGTCACAAAGACCAAAAGACATCCCATCCACCCCACTGTCTTCAGTAAGTAGGTCTATAAAATGTGTCTGGTTGGTTCTTACATTCCTTTACCAATCCAGAGAGAGCAGTCAAATGACCCTGTTGCTCTTGGGACTCCCTCCTCCTTCTGCTCTTTCTATAAAGGCCTCCCCCCCCCCACACCAGCCCATCGGTGCAGCCAGTTTCCTTATCTGTTCTCCACTCAATTACCCTGGGCTGCAGAGGGCATTATAGAAGCTTCAGAAGCACAGCCTGGAGGTTACACTGGGCTAAACTGGGAGGAGACAGAGGTCACTGATGGCCTTTTAACCCTTTACAGAGATAAAGAATAAAAGGGGAGGGATGTCGTGTTAAAGTGGTTCTGTGTGTTTTAGTGAGTGTTAATTGTGCAAAAATAAAATAATGTATAACATAATACACTAATGTTTTTAATCGAAGAACTTAGGGTGTGGTAAAAGCTTTATACAAGGTATGTACAGTATATAAAGTAGTCAATCCTTTATGTTCATTATTCTGAGAACCACCATTTGGAGGAGTTACAACTGGAAGCCTTTTGTAGGAATGTCTCCAACTACACTTTGCATTTCTTTTCCTTCTTTTCCATTCTTATTTGTACAATAGCTCAACTTTGAACCAACTGGTTAATCCTTAATTAGATTTGGCTCTGGGCTTTTTTGTTCATCCTAATAGAAAAATCTTTAATTTAAACATTTCTGTGGTAGCTCTGGTTTTATGTCTAAAGTTGTTCTATTGGAAAGTGAACCTCTACCTTAGTCCCAAGTATTTTGCAGGAATTAATGGTTTTCATCCATTGTTGCTCCATCCAGTGTCCCTGTCTAATGTTGACGCAGTCACCAGCATGATGCAGCCACCAACATGTGTCACTGCGGGAATTATATCTTTCACTTAGGGAGAAGTGAAATGGTGGTTTTCAGCAACAAATAACATGCAACTCTTTTTTATGACATCTGACACCCAGAGCACTTTCTTAATCACGTTTGCTATTTCCTGCATAGCTTGTGGCAAACAGAACTACTTATGGCTTTCTTGCAACCATTGCATGTGTCATTCCATGAAGGCTTGCAGATGTAACTGATTTTCCTGTCTACAGGTTATCCCACCTTATTTGTAGGTATGTGCAGGCCCCCCAGAGTTATCATTGTTCTTTTGACTGATTCTCACATTTTCTGCGGGAATATGTCCTCTAAGGTGGGCAGCCATGTTTTGATAGGATTGCAATATAAACGCACATTACATTACTTCAAAAATTGTCATTTTTGTGAATTGCAACATTAATGTGTGGAATATTGCATAAATAAATGACTGTTTGAATGTAATATTTGGTAAGGTATTGCATTTCAAGAGTTAGGAAATCATGTTCTACAAATCAGTGATATATTTGGTCATTTTGATGGACTAACTGACCTGAATGCCCACTAAAGATATACATCTTTATATAGATGTAAGATATACATCTACCACTAAATATATACATCTTTAGTGGTAGAGATGGAGGAGTACATTGAGAAAAATGATGACATGATATTATGGTAAAGAATGCCAAGTACAGTATCCTGAATATGTTCTCTGAGGACTTAGTTAGAAGTTATATTTATAGTGAAAGTGAATAAAACATTTGGTAATGATACATTTTACTTAGGGGTATCAGATTAAAAGCTGCGGAAAATAAATGAATGTTTTTCAGAAGTTTTTTTAATTAACCTGTTCTTTTCCTTTCATTTTAAAATTATGCTTTGTGTAGATTTATCACATAAAATCCCAGTTAAAAAACATTGGAAATTATGGTTGTAGTGTGGTAAAATATAAATACAATGGCATTTCTCTAGTTTGATTTAGCTGGTAAATAAAGTGAAATTGCTTGCAAGTTCCTTCTGTGACAGCTAACTTTTCAAAAAGTAAGAGTATTAGTTATATTACGATTTAATTTTTTTTGAATCCTTTTACTTTTTTAAGACTCTGGTTAATAAACCATACATCCTTCTCTTAATTGCAGTACTTATGTCTTCATCTTGCCGTCTGTCGCCACCTCTTTCATGGTCAATCAGACGTCCTTTTGCCACTCTGAGCTGTTATCTATCATCCGTTGGCACAAACTTATCGCTCTGTCAGCACCCGGCTGCTCCGTGTGAGCTATCACACTCTTTGTGACGAGGCATCCTCACCTGTCCATCCATCAAGGCAGAGGCGCTCGGTGGCATCTCTGGCTGTTTGCGTGTTTGACAGTAATTAGGAGGGAGGTGTTGAGAGTGAAGCCAGCTGCGTGCGACCCGTGCTCAGCAGTCAGCCAGACAACTCCGCTCTGACAGGAGACTGATGACAGGAAGAGACTTAAACTCTTCAGCACGTCTACTGGCAACTTTCAGATGAGCAAAGGTGGGGAACTTAGTCCGACGCCTAAATTAATAATTGTTGGAGAGCCTGTGTATTTCGGCATACATGGACGGTTCAGTGCTGAAGGGATTTGGGTTTGTGCTCAAGGCCAGTGCTTTGTTGCATTCGCGGTTGCACCACAAGGCTTTTTAGTTGACGGGTGGTCTTTCCAGTCAGTACTCTGCTCTGCCAGTCTGAATGCCATCAACAGGGAAGGATTTCACAAAGATTTTGTTGGTTTGTGTATATGTGCATGCCTGCGTATGCAAAAATATGACTGAAACAATGCTCCCCCAACTGTTTTTGTCTTCATGTGTGTTCCACGTGTTGCAGCCACATTTCGGCAAATATTTATACCGGGCGTAAAACACTCTTGATCTCTCTCCCCTGTTTATTCTCCTGTTCTTTCTCCACATTGACTCTCACACTGACCTTTATTCATCCCGATCGAGAGTGACAGGAGGGCAGGCACTAAGAGACATGGGGAGGCCAGACCAAGACCAAGTGAGCATGGCGCAAGGTCAGGGGTGGAGACAGACAGGCAAAGACAAAATCTTGTGTGGAAGTGAGGGAAGTGAGTGTTCGCCTTGATGGATGACTTGTCATCTAACAGAAATCAAAAGCCCAATCTACCAAACCCTCTTGTAGCAAAAGCACACAGCGTAGTCATGCAAGGAGGTCCGTCGGGCTAATTGTGGAGTAATTTGACATCTGTTGACGCCTGAAAACGTGTTAGCTACTACAGAGAAAGAGAACGAGGGATAAGGGGAGGGTGGTGCTGTAATGATCCCTGCCTGATTTCTAAATGAGGCACATGCCTGCTGACCAAGCTGTTCGCACACGCCTCTGAAATGAGAACAAAAACATCCAGATCCAGTTACAGGGCCGAGTATCGCATTTGTGGTCTTTGTCATCAGCTCAGCTGCATTTGTGGCGGCATGATCAATGGGGTTTTTGTAATGATATTCAGCCTGAAACATGAAGTAATGTGTTGCTGAAACTAATGAGCTTTGTTGCTGGGTGGCCTGCTGGACACACACATACACGAACGTTCAAACACACCTAAATCATGAGTACCTTATCCCGATCTAAATCTCTCGAGTTTATTCGAGATAAAAGAACAAGAAAAAAAAAATCGTGCTGCATCACAAACTGTGTCCTAACAACAGACGAAGCATCCATTTTGAAAAATACAGGTGAGACCATTTTGTGTGAATTTGGATCGTCTCCTGTGCTTCCATGGATTTTTCTTCCAGTTTATCTTTTTCTTAATTGTTAACTTTCTTGGATTTAAATTAATCGAAAGAGGGAAGATGTGCATAAATGAAACATTGTATGTCTCCATTCAAATGTATGTAGATAACACAGTAAGTTACTGTATATACATGGTCTCAAAGCACCAGATGGCCGTTCATATTGAGCTATTTTCTTCTGGAGGTCTCGCCCTGCTAAATGGTGTTTTTCCTTTCCACTGTTGTAATATGCTTGGTCAGGAGGAGGGATCACTGCACAGTTAATGAGCCAATCAAATGGAGATTCTTAGATAACTACTAACTACTTTTTTAGATACGAACAATCGGTGTATAAACAGTTCTTGACTGTATTGTATTATAAATTGGAAGGACATTGACAAAGCATTTAAATATGTTTATGATCAGTCTAATATAAATATTTTTTAATTAAGTTTATTGCTACAACATTAACTAGTTTTTCATTCATCATAGTTATTTTTTAAATAAAGAGAAAAATTTATAAATTCATAAAATAACATATGAAATATGTAATTGCCAAATATCTGTCTCATTGTCTCTTTCTTATATTTTTGAGAAATATATTTATCTGCTTTCATTTTTGTTTTAATTTACACTGTATTAAAGATACTTATACACCTGTTTGAAATTATTTGTACATTTTCAAATACCTTTTTCAATTGCAGAGAGTCCTTTTGTTAATACTTCGCTCAGCGATTTTAAACTGGGAGCAGGACAAAATGGCAACAGATTGGCACAAAATAAGGGTGTGAAAAGGAAAAAGGGTGGCTTGACCCAGAATGATATGGGTGAATCTATAATTATGGTCTAGGAAATAGATTAGAAATAACCTATGGATTTAAGCCTTTCTAACAATGGCATTAAATTAAAAATATCAGATAGAATCAAAATGTTTATCTTAACTTATGTCTACCAATGGGTACTAAAATAGAGAATTTCTTGAGCAGAAAAATTAAGAGCTAAAATCCAACAAACTTCTAAATGTAAAATAAACAGTAAAAACAAAAGCACTAACAACAAGGATCTGACTATGTAAACTTAAAATCTTGCAGTTATACACGCTGGCATAATGATTAACTAAGGCAGTATGGGTGCAAATATTAATAAGCCAGAGCCCAAATTAAAGGAAGACTGCATTAAACAAAAGTAAAATAAACAACAACACAGACACACAGAACAACGTAAAGAGCAAGATATTGGTGTGTGGGTTATTTCACATTGCAGAAATAACCCAAAAATCCAATTACCTCAACTCTGCAGGATGAAGATCTGAGTCAATGAATAGGATGAAGCTGGTGTTAAGAATAAATAAAAATTATATTATTGTAAGTGTGCCATATAAGCAAAGAATAATCAATGGAATAAATGTGTTTTCAAGCTGTCCCCAGATATATGGACTCAATTTAATAACCTGTTAAATCATTAAAATATCAGCAGCAAAGAAACCATTTTCCTGTCAAAACTGCATCAGACAGCTTAATTCATGAATTATTTTTTCAATAAATGACATTTCTGAATTGCTAACAGGGTGCTACCACGTCTCCAGCTGTGAGGAGTCCTTCAGCTTTACCTCGACATTCTTTCCAGAGCGAAAGGTTCTCTGCTTGTGTAAGGAAACAGATCTGGTAGCTGAATTTCTCTGCAGTGTTTTTGGCAAAAAAAACTCTGGAAGAGGCTTTCTAATCATTAGTGAGGCTGGCACGAGAGGTTGACGAATATCTGTTAACACTCTGATGTTATTCAGCTAATATGGAGAAAGTTCTTTTTCCCGACTGCAATCACAGCAGCAGTTTGATTCTCTTTTAAATGTCAGCTGTCAAAATAGGCCTTCTAGCACTAAATCGCCAGGCAGAACCCACCCGGGCCAAATCCTTGCCTTCCTCACAGTCCGACCTTGCAACAGATCTGCCTGACTGGCCTTGCTGCTTTCCGAGCAAGCTCAGGTCGAACAGCTGACGTAGATGAAAGAGGATTCCAGAGTTCAAGACAAACAATTAGAAGAAAGTCACAACGAGCAGACGAGGACAAAATGGAAAAGATTTGGAGGAAAGCTGTCCTCTCTGGACAATGACATCATAGCATTCCCAGCTTCCATTAGAGCCTAATAAATGAAGGGCTAACAAGGCAGAGTGGGTGGGAAACACTAGGGGAAAAAGGTGGCGGGGTGCCCTTCCACCCCCGAGTCTCTGTCAACTCCTTCATGAACACTTGAAGGAAAGGTGGGAGGGGGGAAAAATATTTGCAGCAAAGTAAGGGTGCAAGGAGGTTTAAAAAAGAAGAAAAAAAAACTCTCGACCCATTAGAGAAATCAGGCTGGGACTCTAAAAACACCCTGAGAGCAGAGAGGCCGAGTGGCCCTCCTGTAAACATACGGTGGGTGGCAGCCCCCGAGCGCTCTGACAGCCAACAGCGGCCATGATGGATCTGCGGAGTTATCTCATTTTCCACTGTTTTAATTAGAGGCCAGCCTGTGAGCCTCGGCAGCTGGCTCTGCTGTACTGACTCCTGCGGCCTGACAGAGAAAAATGTCCACCAACGCTGCAGCCAAGTTAGGAACGACCAGAGGACAACACCAGAACGAAATCCAACCTCTCGGTTCCGTTGTTGTGTTTACTGCGCAACAATCGACAACATAATTTAATATTTACAGTTTGCCTCTATCTGCCTTTGATAATGTTTTAGATTAAAAGTTTAAATAATAGGCAACTTTTTGCGTAATTTGCAGGAGAAAAAAAAAATTGCCTGTATTTACAGCAAATTAGAGCCACGCATCTTTGATGACAATGAAGGGACGAGTTAAGGTATCAGGTATCCGACCACAAAATGGCTTGGACTGCATTTAAGAGCGTAACCTGTTATTAGGTGGCACTCCCAGGCCTCTAATTGAGAAGGATACTGTGGGGATCTGGTAAAACAAAACAGAGACAAAAGGCCAAAAGAGAGAAAAAAGAGCTACCTCACACAGTTACTATGGAGAAGATATGCTTGCAATATGCACTTAGAGGAGGCATAATGGAAGAAAAAGTATTTTTTTGGAAAAATATATGAGAATTCTTAATGTTAATTTTATTGTTTTCTTATACCTGAATGTAAATGAAATGTTGCAACCACTACAGTAATTTTAGGGTTGTTGGTTAATGTAATAATTTGAAAAATGTTTTTATAAAGTTTGCCTACAGTATTTAGAAGAGAGTTAAAAGCTCTCAGAAAGAAGTACATTGTTTAGATGTGTCTTTTCAATGTTTTTGTTTTCTTTGCAGATCCAATAAAAAAATCATAATGTAACAACTGAACAATAATTTCTGAAAATGTGGCTTTCATTTTCAGCTTCACTTTTCAGCATATTTGTGTCGTCATTCTTTGCTGCTAAAATGGTGAAAACGTTTGTTGCAAAAGCGAATACAATGTGAAGTTTTCCCTCTGGTATCTCCACTTCACAATTATTTTCCAAATCCATTAACAGTGAATCAAATCACCGGACTTGTAAAACAAAGAGAAAATGATGAGAAAGGAATGTTTAAAGCTGTGAGAAATAAATCCTGAGATATTATTGTAACTTATGCTCATCGAATCACTAGCATATATGTATTACACACTAATGCAGTTGACAGGCCTGTAAAAATGTCAAGGAGAAATGGAAAGACAGTCTGAGAAAGCAGGTTTACCAGCGATCTGGTAAACCTGGTAAAGTGGTGAAACTGTGGAAATGAAGAAAATAAAATCATGTCGTTGTTTATATCTGAACCCGAAGCGGTAGGTGTGTGTGTGCGTGTGTGTGTGTGGCTTTGGATTTGTTACAATGCAAGGACCATTTTCCTAGCACACACTACATTATGGGAGCCAACTGATCCTTATAGAGCTGCATAAAAAGAAGTGCTGTTTCTGGGTTCTGGGTTGGGTTTAGGACTAAGATCTGAAGTGAGTTTAGGTTATAGGTTTAGGGTTAAGTTATTGAAGTGAATGGAAGTTTAGTCATTTATTCATTAGGATCCCCATTAGTCTCCACTGAAGTAATTACTAATCTTCCTGGGGTCCAACTGATAAAATATAACACAAAGTCCTTGTGTAGATAGAAAGACATACTGTGTGTGTTGGGGGGGAGAAGTCCAGCCATTCTCACTGTTTACACCTTGTGCTATCCTGTATTGACTTCATAGGAAATTTGTACATTCACAATCATAACAGAAATATTCAAACTAACTTTAAACTTAAACTCTCACAAGTACTGTAATTCACTTCGCAAGATGATTTTAAATGGAAACTGAGTGAGCTTTTAGAAGGAAGTAGTTTTCAGTTTAAATTTTTATCCAATAACTTTTATTCAATAACTTAATGAAATATAAACTTTACACCAAATATGTATTAATTTAGGCTTGCCTCAGAACAGGTTTGGATCAGAACAGGGTTCAAAATTTGAGCACATACAAACACCTCAAATTTCACCAACTTTAATATTTTTTTTCCTGAGCACCTCAAATGTCCCTCCTTGACTTTAGATGTAATCAAAACTATCTGTTCTTCCTTCTTGCTCTTTGTAATTACAGCCTCTACAAACAATATGTAACCAAGGGATAGAAAACAATCTAAGACATGAAAATTAACGATTGTGTTAAACTTGAATGATTTTTTTTTTTCTTATATATCAAATGTTTAAAATATTTCATTTTGAAGATCAATGCCTGAACACAGCTTAATCTGTAGAGGTAGAGTAGAATTAGCATATTATCTTTGTTTTCTCTGCTATGGACTGGTTACCTGTAATGGTGCAGATGACACCTGAAGACTCCTGTGATTGTCCAGTCCATATATTTCCCTGGACAATGAATGCAATTTTGCCTAATTCTATTCGGTCATGGCGATTTTTATCTACATGGCACCAATTTACAGTACTCAGTTCAAGGCATTTTCTTTGAGAGACACGCATGCCATGATTACCCAAACATTGTATATGCAATTCACTTTATTCCAGTTCTGCATACGTACACAGAATGACAAAGTTCATCACAGGAAAACAAGTTATTTGTTGCTGTGCCAGATATTTGTACAGCAGGCCTAAACATTAATGCAAATGGATGCATATCATTTGTTCTCTTGACACTTTGCCAACATTCTGTTGGTGGTATCCTGCTCACAAAATGCAACTTCTGTTTTTTACACAACCAGAGCCTAATCTAATGCCTTATGTCCATGATGTTGCTGCTTAATCAGCCTCTCCCTATTAACACACCCCAACCCACCACCCCTTCTGCCTTTCTGCCTGTTTTTAGCAGACTCCATTGCAGAATGGCAGGGTGTTATGACAGCACGCTACTGTTAACTGTGTTTGGTTTGGGAGGACAGGAGAACACACACATACTGACATTCTCCGACACATACGCTCAAAGGATACTGACATCTTCATCTCCAGAACTGGCATTGGACAAGAGAGAATGCACTCAGGCATATTTGTGTTTCCAGCATCATCTTCTCCAGATGGAGTTCATCTCCACTCTATTCAAAGCCATATTTTGACTGTTTACTCAGAATTCCTCCATATCTGGCTATTGTTAACCCTGCTTGTCTCTGTGAATATATTCAGAAACATGTTTGAAGTGGGAGTATATATCTGCTGCATGCTCGAGTCAAGTAACACACAGCCCATGTGTGCTCACTTAGGGAAAAAGTGAGAAAGTTTTCACAAGTTCTGGTCATGCTTTGGTGAGTCCATAAGATTGTGAACTGTTTGACCTGCCCAGGTGGATGCTGTTCTCCGAAGTGCATCCTGCTTCCTGAAGACATTTGTTTGTACACACGATGAATTAGTGTTCGCTGCAGCAGGATGTTTGGGACCTGCACACGTGTGTGAGTACACTTCGGTATGTGGGTGGCTGAATCGTTGGTGTACATTTGCGCCCAAAAATCAACTGTTAGAGTTTTCAGTGACCTTACCATAGATATCAAATTCAGTTTTTTAGTTAGAAAAATCTGTCCTTGTCCTAAAATAATGCATTGGGTTTGCTAAGAACCACAGATTATGGAAATATGAAAAATAAAATTACTCAAATCAGAAGAATTTTGAAAAAAACCCAGAATGATCGACAAACTGGAGCCTCAATGTGCCATTGTCTTCCCCCATCGCCACATTCAGTTTTTCCACATTTAGCGCTGAACACTTTGATGCATGCTGAAGGAATGCAGCTCGAATAATCACTTGGGGGAGCATGAAGAGGAAGGAGAGAGGTGTGTTCCTCTGATGAACCGAAGAGGTGATGGAGTCGATTAAAGAGGCCACAGGGTGAGAAAAGATGGACATTTAAGAAGAAAGGATTGGAGGACAGAGAGTCAGAGCAGGAAGGAGAAGCAGAATGAAAGTAACTGGGGGCCTCCCTGGCTGTTGTTACGCTGTGTGCGATCATTTGGCTTGATTTGGATTAATGCTTTAATTGGGAAACACACACAGACTGTTACCATCTGTATCCCATAGCAGTGGAGCGGATGCCAAGACAAACCATTTCTGCGTCACACTGACAGATTCCACCGCGGTAATAAGAGAGCTCAAATAAAGGCTCTGTGTGAGAATGATAGGGCTTTAAGGACAAAATAGTTTGAGACTGGGTGGCTTTAGGTCATCAGAGCGGCACAGCCAACCCAGAGTTAACATCACAGAGGCTGTTTTGAACAGCCCGGGATGTAGAGGTTTAGAAATCCCTTATGATTGCAGAAAGAATTCTACTTCTGCATGAGTTTTAAAACAGTGACCATTAAAAACAGGAGATAAATTAATATTTTCAGTTGGAACACACTCATTTACCATAGTGCTATTAAGGTATATGTATGCAGGTACGGTAATTAAAAAACGGTGAGGGCTTGTTATGCTTTTGCTGTGTATAGAGGAGAGTGCACTAAAACAGACAACAAAGGTAATATAAATAAATGAATGTTTAACATCATTACAGTATGTCTTTGCTTGTCTCAAATGTATAATAATAAAAAAATGCTATGCATTTAAGACTGTCTTGCCAGTAGGGACAGAAAATTTGCTAAATTATTTTAAAGGGTGAGTTCAGATTTGTATCTAGTCAGACATACATTGTCTGTTTTAGGCTGAACATGCACCAAACACACATAAATGTGTTGTCTGTGTTTCTTAAGGATATGAAGGTTTTGAGTTTGAGGTGTGATTAATAATTAGTTTCCACTACTCTAAATCTGTACTGACATTTCCAAAAAGCTCACAAACTAACTATTTAAAGTTGGGTTATAGAATCCCTAATTTTGACTTTCAATGAGTCTAAAAAACTAAATTTCTCAATTTAAAATACTTCATTATCGAATCAATATATATATATATATATATATATATATATATATATATATATATAAAGTTTGTTGAAGAAGCCAATATTGTCAAACCAAAATCAAACTTGTTGTCCTGGATATAAAATGCTATACATGGTAAACAACTGGCACAGGAAGTTCTCAGCAACCTGAGAACACCATTCATGTGGTCAAACATGGCATTGGTGGCAGCATCATGCTACTGGGTCAGATGTTTTCAAGATGGTCAAATTTGATGAAAAGTTGGAGGAAGTAGAATAAAATGCCTCACAAAAAAAACAGTTCTGGAACTGGGGGAGATGTTCATCTGAATGATCCAATTATCCGTTGTAGAATGTTTTGCACAACCTACTATTTTGCTTGTTGGTCTGGGTAGGAGTTATGAGAATGTGTTTAGTCTATGCACAGGCAGTTTCAGATGGGGGCAAACAAGGTCCAGTTGTCCTTGTAGAACTATTCTGGCCCCTGTTGTGGTTCCAATGATAAAGACATGGGTGTGATGGACAAGGGGTACGCATAGGACATCCCCCCACCTCATGCCAAATGCCCCAAGTACCTTTTTCAGTCATTACAATTTCTTAACTTGGTGTTAACATGCAGCAATGTGGTTTTCCGAGCAGTCTTTAAATGCACCATGAGAGCACTTTGCTATATAGTGTTGGTTGTAATTTTGGCGGCTGGCATTACGGAGATGCAGCATTGTGTGTTGCTCTGCAGACAAAGTGTAAACGCTCGTATTGACTATAGTGGTTGCATAATTACTGCGCAGTCGGTTCTGTGGCGGAGTGGAGATGGAGTGGAGGTGTTGACGGCGGTGTTACACCTGTCCATCACCGATAGGAGACATGCTGCTGAGCAATGGGTTTCCACAATACAAAGAACAAAGTCAGAGTGGAGAGATTAGACAAGCAGCAAGGACGATGATGAAGAATCCTCTTAAGTAAGGAGAAATTATGACTTGCTGAAAAAAAGTCTAAATCTGTTGGAGACATAAACCCTTTTCAGGTAATTATTCTGGGGAGAAATTGAAAGTTATATATAGCCTTTCCTTTCTAGTTAATCATAATTGTGAACCTACGTGTTGGTTTGTTACAAAAACTAAAACAAAATGCTTTGAATGTTGTGAATATAACATGACAAAATGTGAAATAAGGATTGTGGCAATACTTTTTGAGTTGGTTTAATTGCATGTTTCCTGCTGATTTATAGCATCCACTGCATCATTTTGGTCTGTCAAATTCAGTTAAATACACTGAAATCAATGGTTGCCACATGGTAAAATACAGTAAAATTGTGATTAAATATAAAATGTAAATGTAAACTGTAATAAAAAAATGAAGGCTATTAATACCTTCTCAAACCATTGCACCTTTAGACTTCTGTCCAGCACAGAATCAGTAGACACAATTCTCTACTTTGTAATTAAATTTAATAGTTAAATACATGAGCAAACACATTCTTACAGACAATTATGAGAAACTGCTTTCATTGTGACAGGCCGTCTTTCTTACCAGAGCTCTGCAGCAGAACAATGTAAAGCTACACACCCTGTCTGTGTGATTCTGTGACCTGTTGGACCCCTGGGCTCTGGAGCACCTCTGTGACCCAGACCGAGTCCCCGCTACAACATCCCACTGTTGACCCCCATTCATTTGGACCGACCTTTCTTATCAAGTCTGCCAGTTTTGACTCCTACACACATGTGTCTAGCTCCCTTCTCTCTTCTACCTTCCCTGAGACCATTCTCCTTCCCTCAAAACCTTCAAGTCCTCTCTCACCCATCTGAAACCACGCTGTGGGAAATAATGTTGACTCAGCAACAACTCAGGTGTCAATGCCTCCGTTTTAAAGCCGAAAGCCAAGAAATCTGACGTTGGGTGAATAATGATGCGATAAACATTTTCAGAATAATTGAAAAGCCAAAGCCTTCTCTTCAGGTTCACCAAGAATGCTAACACAGAGCTGCCAGGAGGGCTTTATTTTTCCAGTTTTTTTTAGTCCTGCCGTAGTTTCACATGCAGCCCATTTCATTTTGATCACCCAGGCCAGCATAACACTGACATCATTGCACTCAATTAACAATGAATAGTGAGAGGAAAGTACATACTCAAATATCTACTGCATATTATCCCCCCTGGCAAGAACATCATGGTCATGGTTCCTCACTTACTGCCTGTGAGATACATGCAGTGACCACTGCTGCAGCAGCAATATGCAAACAATCTCTGCAGCAAAAAATAAGAACTGTAGCCAGAAACAAGAATTATGAATTAGAGGGGAAAAAAACAACACCAGCTAATTTCTTTCCGCTACAGGAGTTACAACAGGATACAGGTTAAGGGACATTTTTGTGATTTTTAAAATTTATTCTATGCAGAACCTTTTTTGCAAGATTGCAGATCTTGGGATGAATTTATTAAATTTTTCTTAAAGCTTTCTACCTTTTTAAACAAATAGAGCACTCTTTCCATTTGGCATTTTTTGGGACACAATTTTGTCTCATTAGAAATTTATTTTTTGATTCACTACTACAACAACTTAATTTTTGGTAAAGAATATTCACATGTTTAAAATACCTTCCAAATTGTATGTTTGTTTTTTTTATTATTATTTTCCATCAGATTTTTTTCATGTATTGAAAGAGTACACATTTATTACATTTAAGTAATTGGGAAAAAAACACATTCTTGAGGATTAAAATAAATAGAGTTTAAATAGTACCATTTAAGTAGTTAAAACTTTTGGAAATTTTAAAAATATTTGCTTTACATGGGGAGGTGGGAAGCTTAAAATGGCTGTCATAAAACCTTATGAAGAAGGTTTCTTTTGCTATTAGAAACATGTCAGATATGTCTCTTCATCCCATATAATATTTGAAGAAGTATAACACATAATGTTTCTGTGGCAACCTACAAATCTTTTCTGCATCATGCATGGGATGAGGGGTAAAAAGTCTCCTTTTTATGTTTCTGTCTCTCTTTGAGTCTCTTGTCCAGTTGTGCTGACCACTCATCACCTGCAGAAAAACACCAACAAAAAAAAGAGAGATCAGAAAAGGTTCAAGGAGGATAAACATGGGGTGGGCAAAATTACCGGTGCTAAAATGTGGCAGAGAAAGGTGGTTTCTCTGTGCCTACTTACCAGCTAAAAATACCTCAATGACTAGCCAAAAGCACCGCCAGCCTACAGAGGTATCCTTGCCAGCACCTTTCATATGAATCACCTTCTCTGAATTTGTTAAGTGTAATGAGCATCCTGAAACATCCAATTACAGATTCCCATCTAACGAAGTAAACAGCGCTTCAAACAGAGCTCCAAACAGAGCTCTCGATGAGGAGTTTGTTGTCAGGTAATGCTGGATGTCTGCAAAGATGTGGGGGTGTAAGGTGTTGACAGTGTTAGTGTTTTCCTTGATAGAGCTGCTCTGGTGTTTTCCCATATTTACGTCAGTACACATGCGTGTGTGTACAGGCCCATTGAGAGGTTTACATATGGAGAGTAATAGGATAACTCTGGCCTCAAGCAGCAGAGAAACAGGTGCTTATCTTGTCAGACAGTTGTGCTAAGCCAACCTTTGACCCTTGGTTAAAAGCCAATTGAGAAATTAAAGCAAGAAATTTGCACACTTTAAGCCCCCCTCACTGCTTTCAGCTCCCCTTTCTCTCACGTATGCACTTCAGGACACAAAACCTCCTGGTAAAGGTCAGCAAGACGATGAACCACTTTAATAACTAATTTCCAATATTCTACTCAGGTTCTTCGGATTAGGGTTATGGTTAACCCTGGAAACATCAGCAGAAAGTTCTCATTTCTGCTGATGTGAAATGGGAACTAAAAGACAATAAAATGGCAAACTCAGTAGGAACAGCAGGTTTGAGATTGTCATTTTTACAACATTAAGCATGAAAGACCCATCCATGGGGGAGCAGACGGGGTAAAGCTGACTGATGTGTGGGGTCTGACTCACATGCATTCACCAGTGAGGTCTGGGTAACTGATTTAGTTTTTTCAAGCAAAAGACATTGTTCAAGTTTTTTATTTTGTTTTGCAATGTCTGCCAAGCTCCTTCAAAATATGCCGCATTCATTTACTGGAATCTATGACAAACACACTGACTGGCTCTGGGAAGTGAATTCATTTGGCTTGAAAAAAATCAGTTGTATTGGAAACTTTTTAGTCTTTTGTGCTAATAAAACCTAAATTTGACTCAATTATTTCAGACAGACGTGACATATTTTCCAGCTATTTCCAGGCTCAATACAGCAAGACGTTTCCTCTGCTATTGTATGGTAGTACTTAAGTTTTCTCATGACTGCCGTAACTGGCATCATCGCTGCAGGTGAAGTCACTGCAGAGTGGTCCTTATGAGCAAATCATCAGAGTGTGACTCTGGGGAGAAACTAAGACACTGGTGATGGATTTCCAAAGACTGCCACACCAGCACCGATGAATATCTGGGGAATGATCATTGAGAAAGTGGACTCACTTGAATATTAAACAGGACCAGAGCTGCAGCACTGATATATTTTACAGAAAGGTTCAGAGCAGACTTTACCTTGTGAGGAGATTGAGGAAACATCGTCTCTACCAGCTTAGCAAATCATGAGACTCAATGCTAATCTGGCTTTATGTTTGGTGTCCTTGTCCTGCTGGAAGGTGAACTTACGTCCCGGGTTTCAGTCTTTTTACAGGTCTTGTTCCAGATTTGTTAGATATTTAGATCCACCCATTTTCCCATCAGCTCTCAGAAGTTTCTCTGTCCTTACCGAAGAATAGCATCCCCACAGCAGGAAGCTGTCAAAATCATGTTTTGTGGTAGAATTGGTCTGTTTATTATTAGATTTTCACCTCATATAATGTTTTCCACAAGGACGAAAAAGTGGCATTTTGGTCTTGGTAAGAAGATTCTCCCACAACTCTGCATCTCTTTCAGATTTTTGCAGCTCCTAATTTTTCTGATTAATACTGACCTTGTCCAGCTTGTCAGTAAAGATGGACAGCCCTGTCTTGAAGACTTATAGTTGTACGATATCCTTTTCAATTTCAGAAGACTGACTAAAAGATGTGCTACTTACAATTTTATCAACATTTCTTGGATATTTTTGGCAGACAAGTGGTTGAACTTGCTTTCATTTAGGGGTATCCAATTAAAGGGGGTGAATACAAATGCAAGGTACTGCATTTCAGTACTTTGAGAGAAGTCTAGTTTCTTTCATTTTTATAAGTGGCGCACACAGCAAGCATAAAAGAGACGCTCATGGGCGTAACGACATTCACTCTTGTTTTAAGCACATAAACATAAATGCATAAACAAGCAGTGGGATAGCTGAAGGAAATCCTCAGTCACACCAAAACAGGAACACAGAGCAATTATACAAACCAATAACAGCCAAAAGCTTAAGAGAAACCCAAGCTTAGAAAAACATGTATTTTAGGATGCAGCCTATGAGCATCAAAGACAGACAAAAACATACAGTTCACAGCCATCAAAATACAATATGACACTTAAAGGAGAACCACATGAGGTAAAATGAGAGACATAGATCTTGTCTTACCAGGGGGACATTTTCATACAATCTCTCTGAGAACTTGGAACGCTAACAAATAAAACACAGTAGCTATAACACATTAGATGTAAAAGAGGTGTTGAAAAATAAAGGAGTTGTGCAGATAGAGACAACTCTCAGCTTCTTCCATAGTTACACGTTACAGAATGCAGAAGCTGAAAGAGACGGAAACCTGAAAAATGCTCACAACCTCAGTAGTCCTGCTAATAAGTTGCTATTAGCAGGACTAACAGACTCCAAGCATTTTAGAAACAATCCTGATTTGTCCTCATGAAAATGAATGATCTTGTACAATATGTTTTAAGAAGAAACCTTCACATTATTGTAATAAGAATGTGATTTGAAAGAAAAGCAGGTAATTTGGCAAGCCGCAAAAATTTCACATCTCAAAATAAGTTAAACTATACATTAAAGGTTCCTCATTCTAACGTTCTGCTAGTTTAGTGTATAACTTATGAATCTCTTTTTCCTTTTTTGTGATTACTGTAAAATGTCTCAGCCTTGCTTTCCTCCCAAAAAGAAGCTGCCAAGTATTCGGGCTTTCTTTGTTAAACCCAGCCTCCCTGTCTCCCCAATAATCTCCGGGCAGTGGAAGGTGAAGAGCAGTGTGTCCTGCTGCAGCCTGAGGGTTCAGGGTGGATCTGGGACGGCAGATGATAATGAGCAGAGGGGATAAAGTAGAGTTATGGAGGTCTTATCACCCTGAGCCCTTGGGTCACGCAGTGCTGCTGGTGGTCAAATACCCTTTAACTATTAAAAATAAAATAGAAATGTTCCTTAGAGTAACAAATTATATTTTTTTATTAGGGGAAAAAATTATGTTTACAGCTTTTGTGGAATACAAATACATCTGCAACTCTGTCAAACTGCCTTCTCAAACTAGCAAACCAAGGAAAGAAAGGCTTGACCTGAGGTTTCTTGAGCTCTGATTGATTTTAATCCTTGGTGCTGTCCCTGGATACTATACGCTGTGTGGGGGGTCAAACAGGCAGACAGGGCTGGGTGTCACTGGAAGGGGCGGAGCACCCAGACCTCACGCTGTGATTTGTTGAGGTGCATCAGACGGGAGTTGACCAGATTCTGAATAAATCACTTTAGTGGCACCAGTGACAAAACCGTGATAATATCCTTGAGATATCTGCAGGAACGTGTGTGTGTGTGGGTGTGTGTGTGTAATAAGACAGGACAGCTATCTCACAAAGATTCAGCAGGGACATAAATGAGAAAACTCAAATATTTGTGTTATGTTTTATTTTCTTTAAAAATACTGTTTTAAATGGAATTATTTTTCTCTTTCAATTTATATTAACAATTATTCTTGTTGTTGTAAAAACAAGCTTCAATATCTAAAAACTCACACCTGAAAAGAGTCTACAAGAAAGGTAGTGGAGCTAATATCGAAGTCAAATGTTAATGCTGATAGTGAATATGGATGTTTCTCAGGGAAGGACAGATTGACATGCACTGGAGTAACAACGGAAATAAAGCTGCAGAGGAAGTGAAGATTTAAACTCAAGGACAAACACTAAACACTGAAAACTAACTTATTTCACAGTTGGGTTTGTATGCTATTTAGTTCATTGAGGACTCTAGTTTCATTTTGTTAACATGATGAACAATAGTTTGTTGTTTCTGTAGAAATATTTGTTGGTTAAATAAACAGGAAGAGTCCAAAGCAAGAGATCTGAATGAGTGTGGAAAGAGAAACAGGACTAGAGTTTGAGGAGTCAGACGTGAGGTTCACTCTTTTTCGTAACACATATTAGAAAATGTCAAAATGTGTGGTTTGTGAAAAGAGTGTTTGAAAATTACATGTTTAGAAAAAACTATAATTAAGTTATTTTTTGATGTCTAAAGATGAATATTACCACACAATAAATTACATCATAAAACACAATTTAATTTTGTTTAATCATTTAATTTTGTCCTCAGTTTATTATTATTATTTTTCATTTGCTGAAGCATTTGTGATTTTTATCCTGAAAGGTGCTATATATATATATATATATATATATATATAAAACATTTTTTACTTACTTTAACTGCAGTAAAGTATTAAAAACACATTTTGAGTTTGCGCTGATGTTTCCTCTGTGTGCTTATTTTAGCTTTATTGTTATTGCTTCATATCCTAAAACATAAAGGCAATGTCATACATGTCTCAGATTATCCCATCTCATTATTTGGGGGGGACCATAAACAGGAAAATTTCTTAAGACCAATTTTTGGGGGAGTTGGCGAGAGTTGCCCTGCAACCTCGGATGGCTGAGGGTAATGTAGTAGATGATCTTCCCTCAACGTGTGATGCTGAGATAAGGAAAAGACGACACACACGTTGAGCTGCTTTAACCTTCAACAGGAAGATTTATTCTTCTGGTGATGACCGTACTCCATATACAACACAACATATGCAATACTTCATATCAAATACTTCAGGTATCACTGTATAACTTCAACAAATAACCCTTCCATTCAGTACATTACAAATGACTGCGATATCCCTTTAAACCGAACAAGAATTATTTTAACATGCTCCATCATGAATTTTATTGAATGACAAAATACTTTAGATAGCTTTTAATTATCCAAACCAATTAGCTTTGTTTTAACTCAAATATCTTGTCCCTTTTCCTCAGACCTTTTGTATTTTTAACTGTCAAAATAAAAATATACGGATTTGCTTTTAACTATTTTAATAGCTTTTACAATTTTTATTCTGCACAACATATACTCATTGAGTTTGACAACAACATTGTTTCTGTGTTATTGAAATAACCCATAAAGAAAAGACACCAGAAAAATGTCTTTTACCGTTTCAAAAGTGAAAAATACAATAAGTTCAAAATGAACTCAATCTCTAGTCCTTCAACTGTTTCTCTGCTAGCTCAACACATGTACAATGTTCGCTCGCATTAGCATTAGTTAGCCTCCCGAAATACATCCCGTTTCCTACACAATGTCCATCCAAAGCTGTACAAAGTGACCCACCAGTTGACTCTCGAGTCTATAACCTCTTAATTCTTGAAGGACACCACACTTATGCATCAACATACATTTTTACTGACCTGCGATATGGAAAAGACGAGACACACGTAGAGCTCCTTTTACCTTCAACAGGAAGATTTATTCTTCTGGTGTGCTCAATCTTTTCTTGGTCACTAACGCGTCAGCGCCCCTAGCGGCCATGTGTAGAATTGCACGGACTAACTGAAATAACACTACAGAACTTATTACGATGAGAAATTAAAGATACAAAATGAAAAATTATGTTGGGGTGCCTATTTTCTTACTTCTTGGTTTTGTTTACTAACAACTTGTTTTTCACCCCTCTACACGAGTTCCCATTGAAATCTACCGTAAAATGTGGTTTAAAAAGTTTTTAAACCACATTCAAGCTGCAGAACCAAAACATGATTAGTAATGCACATCAAACGTGTTTTTCTAAGTAAGCAACCCATTGAGAAGTAAAACTAAAATTCAAATGTTGCTTAGATATGAGTTTTGTTTAGTTTGACTGATCTAATCTCTACTCCACCTTTACAAAAATTTAAGGTTCTAAATAAAAAAGCTTTAATGAGTAACTCCTCTTAATAAAATTCCTCATTAACATTTATTTATTGTAATGGTTCCCAATACAAGTTATGGGCTATTTAAATCATAACTTGTTAAGTTGCTTTATTTTTAAGCCTTTTGTAGTTTTATCATGTCCTGGGTGACTGAGAATAAATAAGTAGATAGAAATGAATATCTGGGAAGTATCATAATTTAAAGCACCGGGGTTTATATTGAAAAATATTCAGATTTTATTTTGTGGTTTTAAAGGGTCTACATTGAAGACAGTAAGAAATAAAGGCAGCTTTCTTTTTTTTCTATCTGTTCTCGGCTCCCAAACACAGAGTTGGGTCCACTTGCTCAGCCTCTCCCTCCCGTTTCAAACCCTTCTAATTAACTAAAAGTTAAAGAGTTAAATATGAATGAGATGTTTGCTACCTTTGAAAGCTTAAGTCTATGAAAGCAGTGTAGCAGTTTTGCTAATGAGGCAGCTTATCAAGATTCAGCCAAAGTAAGAAAATAACAAACTGCAGTCTGATTTTTATTGTTAATGTGTTTCTTCTTATTGAGTAGTGAATGTAAATAAAGGTTTACATTTCTTTTGTTTTAAGTATTTACTTACTGGAGGGTTTTATGTTTGTGCTACAGAGCCACAGCTAACAGCTAGCTCCTCACTTCTGCGGCTCTGACTTGCTGTTTCTGAGCTGCTGTTGCTCCTCCTACACTTTGGACTGAACCATTATTCTAACAATGGTAGGGGGGGGACCTAAAAATGTATTCTTTTTTTTTCCTCTGAGATAAATGGCAGATTTATTTCGTTCTTTTTTTCTTTTTCTTTCTCATGTTGATCTTGTTTAAATGCAAACGTTTCTTCAAAGATTTTTTTGGGGGGGGGAAATTTTAGACTTTTCCAAGATTGGGGGGTCCGGACCCTCCTGCCCCCCCCCCCCCCCCCCCCCCCCCCCCCCGGGATTTACACCTATGTTCCTATACACAGATTTTGAGATGAACACAAATGTTTTCCTTTTTTTTTTACATTTGTGTTTTTAATTGCACAAGTTTGATTATTAAAGAAGAGCACCTCTAATTCATTTTAATGAATAACTTCATGTTTTCCACTATGCACGTTGTGGGAGCGGTATTCTGCTAAAATCAATTTAAAGTTCCCGTGGCTAATGCACAGTGCAGCAGACTGGAAAGATGAATTTGCATTGGCACAGTACAGGGACAGGCAGGTCGGTGTAACCTGCAGGAGTATCATGAGCCCAGCCAGGATGAGTCAATGAAGGATTGCCTTACCATTAGCATTCTCACTGCAGGCCAACCACAGACCCAGAAGCTGATGAAAAGATTGATTGGAGAAGGTTAAAATGCCATTTGATACTGCTGAGTTTGATTTAATGACCCACTTTTAGGATTAAAAGAAAATCAGCAGCGGTGGACCAGCAGGCAGACGAGGTGACAAGTTACAGAGCTTTTCTCGGCTAATCATTGTTATCCAACTTGTTGGGCCCTAACCCCTGAAACCGAAAAATATTATATTTTTTGCAACAAATGACCGCCTGAATATCAGGGACAAACAGCAGACATCCATCAGCGTTTCAATAGCTAACAGAGCAAGAAAAACGGGGGAAAAAAATAAAACAGGAGCGGGCCTCCACCTCTCCCCTCATGTCAGTATGTATCCCATTATGGTTGTACTGTGCGGACAGAGGAGCTCTGCCTGCTCACCACAGCTTTATTTATTTTACTGTCTTTCATCTGCAAACCACCGCCAATCTGCATCAGAGGGAAATCCACTCTGTGTATCCCATAGGTGTCATTTAGGATTGATTCCCTGGAATTAGCAGATGTCAAAGTAGAACCATGTGGCTGTCGGTCTGTCCGTCCTCCCCAACACCTGTGATAAGACTGTTTGGATTCAGGGGAACCTCACATGAGAGCCTCTGGTGCCTCCACATTAATTTAGCATTATGGATTCATTCTCAGGGTTTATATATTCAGTGTCTGCTAAACATTAACATGGAACTGTGAAATCCAGTTTTATCTGATCGACCCTGCTTGATAGAATGCTGTTTAGCTAAAATATTCAGTTCAGAAAAATAAAGACAAAATGTTTAATAACAATGTTGCCAAGAATTTCTGACACACTTGTGTAAGATCAATACCATTCTAAAGACTCTGTGTGTGAACAAAATAGTACAACCTTTATTGATTTTAATACAAGAAAATGAGACACATTTACTTAGAAGTATGGTTAGGCTGTGATCCAACAGATATTAGAAGTATATAATATTGTAATATGCCACACATGGTTAATGTTATGTATCATTAGGCTGCAGGATCCATTTATTTAGAGAAGTGGGCAGTGTGAGTGCTACATATCCTCTTAAAAATGTGCAATAATATGAGTATAGGAAATAGCAGGACCACCAGCGACTTCCTCTTTGCTGAATTTGTTTCTGACAGTGTTTGTATTTGCTCTGGACCCCACCACGCAAACACAGAGAAGTCATCAGAAGGTCTTTAAGTGGTTCTTGAATTTGGCAAAGATTAAGACCCCTAAGCTAAATTTAAATGGAACCGAGTGCTTTCGCACGTGAAACGTTGCACAAAACCGAAATCTCACATTTCTCTTAGTTTATGATGTTTCTTTGTCCCACATATATTGAATGCCATGTAGAATTATGGATAAAAGCATCACAGAATGTTATAAGCTTGATTTGTGAAAGTTTATTGTAAACATGTTCATAACATTTCATAGTTTCATTAAAGGCAAAGTCAGTGATATAAAAACAGAAGTCAAAAAAATGCAATACAGGAATGAGCAACAAGAATGGCTGTAGAAGAAACTCTCATAAATAACGGTACACACATTTACAGAACCTTAAAAAGTAATAATACTTATTTGACATATTTCATGATTGGATTAGAGACAAACTTCAGTGTATTTTATTGGGATTTCTTGTGACACAGTACTGCATTATGGTAAAGTGGATGAAAATTATACATGGCTTGAATATATTTATTTTACAAATAAAACTGTGAAGTATTGGTCTGCATTTGTATTTAGCTTTTCTGACTTAACACTGTGTAGGAACAGCGTTAGCTGGAGTTACAGCTGCCATACAGCTGGGAATATCTTCTTTAGCTTTGTTCCTCTGGAGACAGATTTTTAATCAATTCTTATTTGCAAAATAGCTTAAGTTCAACCAGACTGGATGGAGAGCAGCTGTGAACATTGATTTACGGGTCGTATAAAATGTTTTCCAAGAAATGCTGTTCCAGGCCGGGGGTGTGCAACCCTAACAATTCAAAGAGCAATTTTTGCCCTTTGCCCAGCTAGATAAAACTTGTTTAGAGCAGCAAATGTTAAATAAAGTTTTGAAAATTTTTTGACAAATATTTACTATGGAAAATCTGATGTTATTATTAAAGAACCACAATGCTATTTCTATTTTTAGATTTTAAAGCAAATTCAAACTTGAAAACAGTTTTTTCTATTGGATGTTATACAACTATGTAAAATAATAGTTTCCTAGTCAATGACAAAAAGAATATGACTTTTAGTTCCATTCTGTTGTAGAATTTCAATGCAATTATTCCATGAAAAAACTGGAAAAACTACTGAAACATGCATTTGTTAATATATGAGTATTTAGAAACATTAGTTACTAATCTTTTTCTTTTTTTTTTTGCTAAAGTTTTAAATAACCATTGTGGAAGGTCCAAAGAGCTACTTGCGGCTCCGGAGCCGCAGGTTGAGGACCCTTACTCTAGACTGGTCGAAGACACTAGCTGTTTTTACGGTTGTTGTCCTGCTGAAAGGTAAACCTTCACTCCAGTCTCTACTTTAGCCTGTATTTATCTCCATTTACCTTTACTTTAACTCAGACCAGCTTCACAGTCCTAACAAGAAAATTGTCCCCTCAGCATGATGCTGCCACGACCATATTTCATGGGCTTGCGACATGTATTATTTTCCCTCCACACACAGTCTTTTGCATGTTGGCCAAAACGATTGGTTTCGTTTTCTGTGTCCCCTCCATGGCTTATGAGATACTGTAAATGAAACCTCATTTGGCTTTGCTTTAACAGTTCAGCGTCACTCTTCCAGTGAGGTCAGGTGTGTGAAGTGCTTCAGCTGCAATGTTCCTGTCAACAGATTTACTTGGATCTCTGCAGCTCCTTTAACTAACACCTTTAACTTTTCCAGGATTTCCAAACCTCTGAGGCCTTCGCAGAACAGCTGGATTAATTCAGAGATTCAATTACATACAGATTGAACATTTACTAATTAGGTGTTTCCTGATGTGCACTGGGTTTTTTAGGGGGCCAAAAAAATTAAAATGGGTTGAATACAAATGCACACCACAATATTAGATTTTAAAAAAATGATCTTCACATATGAAAATCATTTGTCATTTGCACAAATATGCGTTTTGTTTTGTTTTCACAATTTTGCTGCTTTTGACGGCATTACGCCTGTTTTTAGTTGAGGAAGTCGAAAAGACAGAAAGCAGGGTAGAGTTGCTCAGTCCAACACCAAACATCTGCCACCTGAGTGATTGCTGATCCAAACTGCCCATGGCGAAGGCTCAAACTGTGGCTTTTAAAAGAGTCGTTTCAGCCTAATACATGGCCCATTACCAAATGGCCATTCATCACATTAACCCCATGTCTAAAGAGCCGCTAGTGCGTCAAAAAGTACAGTGCCATGGCGCTCTGTGTCTCTGTTCAGGACACACTGAGCAGAGAGTCCACTTTGCCATAACTGTGTTTACCTCAGAGATACACAAACACAGCCTGCTGCCAGCTCTATTAACAACGCGAGACTGGATCTCTGCTGATCTACAGGCACGAACTCATTAACTACGCAGTGTAAAAATGAGGATTTTCTGTTTGTACCACAGAGTACCACACTGCACTTGGTACTAGATGGTCCAGGCAGTGCAAAAAATGCAACAATATGCTCGCTTAAAAAAAAAAAAAAAAAAAAGACGTCTATATTTAAAGAAAAGAAAATGAGAAAACTAAACCTGTGCAGCAAACCTTTAATTAGCACAAAGTTGGAATTAAGGAACTTCAGGCCTGGCTGCGGTGAGCCTGATTTCTTAATAACATGGTGATAAACACAACAATCAGTCAAGGTTCCTGACAGGACTTACAATTCAGGAGAGATTGGCCAAAATAAGAGTGGTTTCACTCTCTCATTGTGGCGGTGTGTATGCTGGTGTGTAAAAGGACACCGGCTGCAGTCTGCAGCGAAGCTACTCGCACCAAAGTGGTGATAGAAAGAGTAAAAAGCATCACTTTAATTTTACAGGACACAGCAGCACCAAGTGAAGCCGCGTCTGGAAAACAACAGCTGTGCAATCCGTACTGTAAAGTCACTCAACCTTCAGCACAACAATGACGCTTAATGTTTGAAAAAGCAGAGGAAGGCACAGTAAACACAGGGATGTGCAGCCCTTTGGTGTTAGGTGTCACTTTTGATTTAGGTACATCATCACATATGACAGTGTAATTTACATTATATTATTCTATCATTCTAAGCATACAAACACCTCAAAATAAACTAATGTCCCAGTATTTAACATGCAAGAAAATAACGCTAACAATGTGTCGTTAAAACTGTTAGATTGGTTTGTGCACAAATTTCTTTGCATATTAACACTCAAGACCTAAACCTTTAATTTTAGTCAGTGAATTGATAACAACGACTGATTAGAAACCTGACTGACACACAGATTGTAACCAAAAATTGAGAAAATACAGCTTTTCAAAAATGTACAGCTGATACACTTTAGCTTTTCATTTACATAGTATGTATTTTAAATATTATCGAAACCTAATTATAACAGAGAAATGGCTGAATTACTGTATACCTATGGAAGGTAGGATTATTAAAAAAAATAATAACTGTACTGGTAAATCAAAGAACACATTCCTGTGTGTTGGATATGAACACTCGTGACTTTAGTTTTGGCAGTGTTAGGACAGTTTTAGGCCAACGCCGTTTGTGGAGGGAAACTGTCACCCTGAACATGCGAAGAAGAATGATGGTTTGCTTCGTACTTTGCTTTTATCCACAAGAAAGGTGTACATTTCTGAGAGTTGATGGAAAGATGGATGGAGATAAATGTGCAGTAAGAGGCCACCAAAGACTTTTGACTGGGATAGAGGTTCACTTTACAGCAGGACAACGAATCCAAACAGCATCACAAGAGCTCAAAGTCAGACTTGAATCAAATTGAGAATTTGTGGCAAGATTTAAAAAGAGATAGTCACACAGGGCTCCATCCAATCTGACTGAGATTGTGCAGCTGTAATTTCAGAAAAAGGCAGTTTTGAGTTCTGAGTCAGAAATCTGAATACAAATGCATCCCACTTTTCGTAATTTTTATTTTATAAAAAGTTTACAAGCCATCTGTAGTTTAAGTTGGAATGAGTCGTTTACAAAAGATAGAAAATGTTTACCGAGACAATTTCAACTGATCCCTGATTCAGAGAAACATATTAGAATGTGAACATTTCTAATAAAATCTCATAGAATGCATTAACTAATATTCAGATTCCATCAAAGTTTCTGAAAAGAGCTTGTTTGAAGCTGGGAAACAGAAGCACACCTACCCCTGCAGCGATTATATGCTCTGCCCCAAGCAGTCTTTGCTTTCCTCGACTACAATCCTCAGCTTTTTCTGCTGCTTTCTGTTGGAAGATCATTTGCTCAGCAGAGGTGATGTGAAACAAATAACGACTCTGAGAGGTAAATCACAGCAGCTCCTCTCTCTCACCTCGCCACTTTTAGCAGACCGTGGCTGATTTCCTTCCTTGCGTGACTCCGGAGTGTAAACACTCGGCAAGAGTGACTCATCACTATTTGTCACTTCCATGGCCTGATATAAACACGAGAAAGGGTCAGGGGTCATCTTGGGGTGGCGTGTGGGTGGCGGGGGTGCAGCACATCTCCCCGTGAGACATCTTCCATTCTCCGAAGAATTCACAGCTTCCTGTGGCCAAAGCCGCACGCCTGCCCACTCGAGCCTGGAGGAAGGAGAAAGAGAAACAGTTAGACACAGGCAGGGAGAAGGACAGGCGATTTAGGTGACAGATTACCTTCCCTACCACACGGCTCTTCAGCAAAATGGAAAGAATGCAGTAGAGATGAGCCTGTGTCTCTTCCTTTACTGACAGGCACAAGAAAAAGAGTGATAACTGGAGGCAAGATGGAGCGGATAAGGTTGGATCTGGCCGTGTAGAGTAAATGAACTTCATTCTGCTTCATCTACTGAGAAACTGATTAATAAGCCATGAAAGGATTGTTTACATGGGTTTGCCAACTTGTTCTGTGCACCAATTGGCACTAAGAGAGCACTGATCAGCACTTTGGCCTCTTTAACCCGACATTATTGCAGGGTAGTTAGGGTGGAAGGGAGGGATAGCCACTTCCTTTCAGGCCCCCAGTCTGAAGACGGGCCAAACGGAGTCCGGCATCAATCACTATGCACTCCGCAGCTTTCTCAATGCCATTGTTATAGAGCAGACCAACGGAAAGAGGCCGGTAGCAGGTGAAAATAAAAAAGCCCTCTGACAATTACAGGGTAAGATTTCTCTCCCAGCGTCGTTAGCGTTTATACAAGCCAGAGGGAGCAGAGCCTGTCCACTAACGCGCATACAAATATTTAGTCAACAACATTCTCCAACTGGCACTGACACATGAACACATGCGGCTACAGGCAGACATTACGGGCGCACATAACCGGCCGCTGACATACAAATGCGTGTGTGCACAGAAAAGTAGACAGATTTGCTCTAATGTCTGCTAATGGCACCATTACAGTAAGAACAAAATGAAGTGTTAGACCACAAATAAAGGTTATGGCATCACTCTGCTGATATGACTCAAATTCGGTGCTTTGCAAATGTATTCAAGCGCTCTGAACTTCCTATTTTGTCAGTTCAACAAATACTGATCAATTTGTGGAGAAGATTACAGCTGGATTACGTTCTAAACTAAGAAAATTAAAGATTGTGCTAAGCTATCTATCTATCTATCTATCTATCTATCTATCTATCTATCTATCTATCAATCAAAGAATTGAATCAGATTCATTAGCTGTTAATAGCCTGTTGATCCTTCAGGAGTATTCTTAATGCATTTTGTGCTTTTATGAGTATTAAAGCAGGTAAGCAAATAATACAAATTTTATTATGTTGTAAAATTGAGGTGCCAGAAGTAAAATTACTTTTTTGTTGCATAGACGTTAAATATATCTGTAGTAAAATGCATATATTTGCTCCTTGACCTGTTAATCTTTCAGCGCTCCACAGCCTGAAATATCTTTCAGGCTTTTCGGCCGGGCACGTTCGACGGCTGCATCAGCATCTCTGCACTGCAGTGGCTCTGTAATGCCGACAAGCGGTCGCACAGTCCACCAAAGAGACTCTACACTTTCTCCTCTAGTGTAGTTTTCTGGAAGTTTGTTCCAGATCTGCGGTGCATAGAAGCTAAATTCTAGTTACTCAGCTGCAGTTTTTGAGTCTTTTCCTCCTCAGTTTTTGGACTAAATGAACGAGTTTAGCCTGCCTCAGCATCTCTGCATCTCGTCCCATATTTCACAGCCTGAAATATCTTTCAGGCTGTGATATTTTGGCTCTTCCCAGGCATCGTCAGTCTCTTTCCAAGCTTCATCCCTTGTGCTGCCCACCACATCTCCCTGCTAGTTGTACTCCTCTCTACTCCTGTCCTGGGTCGGGATCACTGCCTAAACCTGGCAGGATCTCTGTCACACGATGCCATACATGTGATGCTTCACTGGGACCCCCCTCCGCTCAGGAAATGCTTTCGGCCTTTTTCCCACCCCGGTGTTCCAATGTGGAGAGTCGGGCATTATATGACTGAATCCAGTTACCATCCCAGAACATTCCTGGCTGATTCCAACCACTGCTTTTGGCTACGAGTTCCCACAGACAACGAGGATATGCCCCAGTTTGAAACCGGCAGGGGCACTGACTATCAAGCTGTAAACTACCAAGGCTGTTTATGCCAGAACAGAGGAGTTTGAGCTCCACAATAGGCAATTATGCCCACCCATCCCCCCCTTCTCTTCTTCATTCAATTTGTGGTTTCTCTGTAGGTGGATTGGGTTGTGCGCAGATTAAAAATAGTCGGCTCATTCCAGACAAAAACTGTGAGGGACACGGAGCACACATTGCACCAATGATATCTCCCATTGTGGTGCGCTGTTTGGGAATTCTTAATTGCTTTTTCCGAAGCAGTGTGCCACAGGAAAATCCCCCTTCAGACGAGAGCAGAAAAGGGTTGGTGGGCTGCGTGTAAACACCATAGATGTTATGTAAACATGGACGTATAAACCCATGTTGCCCCATATGCACCCATCAAACTACCATCAAGGGGGTATCAAAGGAGCTAACCTGCAGCAGAGCCAGTTGTGGCCTGCGAGTGCCCTCCCTGTCTCTTTTGTGTTCTCCGCTGTGGTTTCTGCTTCAGCTCTCATTATTGATGTCTCCCCAAGTTAGACAGGCCATGATGGACCAACTCTGGGAGGTGTGCGCGGGCCTGCAGGGTGGGGCCCCAAACAGGCTCCCACTCACCGAGAGGCCGAGGCGTTGCAAAGAGGCTAAGCCAGCAGAAAGAGAATTGAAGCTAAAACAAAAATAATAATAATAATAACTCGAGACAGAAGTTGTGTCGCTCTGTTTTGCCTTGTAAAAAAAAACAACATGCTTTTGTGTTAGCATTTGTCTCATTTTACAAAAATAAATTACACATCTATAAAGCTTTGCAACTAAGTTAGATGCATCACTATGTTGCATCTTAAAAGAAATACAAGTGTGGAATCATGAGGAATTGAGTTAACCTAAAACCCAAAGTCTGTGGTTCTTTAAATCATCAACTTGACAGTAAAATAAAGTTAATGAATGTTTTTTCCAGTTTTGAACTGAAGCAATCATTTGCGTTCACAGCCCTCATCCATTAGACAGATGTGAACACCCCCTCTCACCCTCCCACACACACACACACACACACACACACACCCACACGCCCTCGCCCACACACACACACGACAAGCAAAAAGGAACCTGAAAATTTACTCAAAATGATCTCAGGATTCTTAGAATTGGAAAAGAAAATCATGAAAAATCAGAAGGGATAATAGTAAAAGATGAACTACTATTCTGGAAAAAAGTCATGAAAGTCATGAAGCTGAAATAAATATATTTGTTTCTCTAAAAACTCATTAAATTAAAAATCACAGCCTTGTCAGATTTAAAAATGCTACATTGTGCTATTTTACCTTTCAATTCTAAATGAACATGTTTCTGAAATGTTTATTCTGTAATATTAATTTCTTTTTGGTACAGCTGTTTTTTCTTCTTCTTCTTCTTTTTAATCCGAAGAGCTTGAGTTGAGTTTAAACAGGTATAAGCAATGAAACATTATGAAACATTTTCTGTGCAACCGTAAACCACATCTGGACAGTTGGGAGTTTGTAAAAACTCTGGACCTGCCAAACCCTTCCCTCTGCGGCCTTCATGTTCATTTATGTTGTGGTGTGTACGGAACTGCACATATAAAAGTGACTAAAAATACCACGGTCCTCCGGTTAATCAACTTTATTTCATTAATATTTGGTACAAACAAGTGAGACCATAAATAGGACATTAAATATTTATTTTTAAAAATATGGCACACTGGGGATCATTTGTGAAATGTTCTTGATCAGGATGTTTGGAGTTCTCATAATAACATTTGTGGAAGAATACCCACACTTTGGTTGAAATCGTACAAGTGTTAAATTAAAAAAAAAAAAAAAAAAACATAAAAATAGCCTGATACAGGTTAAAAGCAACAAAGTTCAAAGCTTTTCAGTTAAGTTTTCACCCCAAATCCAACTGGCTTGATTTCAGCTTTGAAATTAGAAATCTTTATTAACAACTTTAATGTGTCAATGTTATTTTTCGTAGGTCCAATTTCTAGATAACACATATATTTTCCATGAGTCCTGCTTGGCCAGGTGAAGTTGCTGTAACAACTAATTGCAGCTGTAGAGGTTTGCAGAATTAAGCCAGAAATAAACCAATGCCAACCATCAAATGTAACTATTTTTTGTCTCAATTGTGTTTGTTTTGGATTACTATATTTTGCTTATTTATTTTTGATTTCTTGCTGTTAATTAACTTTTATACAAGTTGGGGTTTTTTTTTATTTATTCATTCACATATTTACTTATTTCATCCTTTTTGTTTGTTTTTATTAGTGTCTTGGTGCCATTAACAAAGTTGACTTTGAAACTTGTATTGTGGTTTGTTAACTAGGCCTTTCTGTACATCATTTATTATTCCCCACAATTTACCATGTTTAGCTCATTATTTCTCCCTTTCTCTCATTGTTGTTTGACTTCCATCGCCCTTTGATTTTATCTTGCGTTGCGCTCGTTCTGAATGGAAAGTGATATGAATAAAGACAGATTGAGATTATTTTCTTCCTTCAGAAGGACGAATAATTGCACCTTATTTCATTCTTCCTCATATTATTGTGCAGAAAATAAACTGTTGTCGTCATAAAACTACCCGTTAGTTGAATGTGTGAGTTAAATGACTCAGCTTCTTTTAATTTTAAAAGACTTTATTGACTCGATGGTTTAATGTGTCAGATCGAAATGAGTTTTTAAGTCTTTCCTATGAATAAATTCAGCATAAAAAACAACTTTATATTGGATTCTCTCTTCTTTTTTTTTTAGATGAAATTAACGAATTTGTTGAACGCAATACCCGCAGCATGATATGCGCATCATCCGTGGCACATTTTGACTTAAAAATCACCAAATGCAGAAGAAACAGGCTCCAATGTGTCCATCTCGAATGACCTAAAATACCCTGATGAGGGTTTTTTTTTTGTTTGTTTGTTTTTTGGACATTTATTTCAAATTATGACCTCGGATTCCACATATATCCCTATTGTTTGAACAGTTCGTCATCTGAAAATGAACACAAATCAAAGGCAACATAAAGAGTAAGTCTCTGCGCCGCGACGTACAACGAAGCACAATTCAAATATCTGTTTTGGACGCGCAAAAACTCATTGAGCGCATTTGCGCCGCGGCTGATTGCTGGCGGCGCCCATCAAACCCGCTTCGCATTGACGCAGCGACCCAATGCGCGCAATCAGCGGTCTGCGCGCAGCCCAGTCCCTTCCCGATCACATAAACAGCACTTCAACGAAAATATACACGGCCACCTACTGCGCACAGGGAAAGTGATGGGGGGGGGGGGGGGGGGACCCGCGTCGGCTTTACACTGTTTTCAATTAAAGTGACAATGCTGAGTGAGCTGCAGACGACCCCCAGGAGGCAAAAGAACGCAAAAAACAATTTATATCGCAATTAATCCATAAATACATTTAATTCGATTGAATAGTTCAACTGTCATTAATAAATATGTGACATTAAGACTCAGATGCATTGATTAAACCAATTAGTTTCTTTTTAATTTGTGAGTTGTGCGTAATACAAACTGTGTGCCGGCTCTGTCTCTGTTATTCGCCATATTATATAACTTAATCATTTATTGCCGCCAATCATGGCCAGAAAATTATAGAGATAAAAGACAAAACAGCAAATGCAGCAGACTTCAAATCAATTGCAGGCCCGCTGATGCAAATGAAGAGTCTCTTTAACATATCGTTTAAAATATGTTGGCATTTGAGTCTTTTAATTGCATTTAATTACATTACTAACCGTTTCGAGTATATATTTTTAGAAAATATGCTCAGTATAGTAATTGAGTTAACATCACGCGCATTTCCTCTTGAGGTTTTGGGGGCATTTGGGTGATAAACCTCCGTACGCTGACCTCAGAAACAGAGATTTCTCCCAAAACTTGACTCAAGTTCAGTTCGGATGGACTCAGGCCCAGTTGATGGATTTTTCTGGAGCGCTGTCCTCCAAACAAAGTCTGTGCGGCCCCTCGGTGACCCTCTGCCGCCCTCTTTCACCACCCAGGAGACAAACTGTTGAAACTATTACTCAGAGGTGATGCTCTGTGGATGAAAAATTCAATTTATGCTTAACACTTAAAATGCGAAGGCGGGTTTCGATGAGCCAATGTTTCAGTTCTGTCCTGCTGACCACTGCTACTATTGAATGTGTGATTCACGGGCTACTGCAGGTGTCATTTCTAAGTTTATCTGGATAAATACTTTTAAAAAATAACTAAATTTTAAAAAAAACTAAGGATGGCCAGGTAGGCCCAGATGGCTCTTAATGTTTCCATACATCACAAAGGTCACCTACAGGGGCCTATAGAAGGTTTTGTAAAGGTTTCACTAATAGAGCTGACACAAAAACGACCCTGTGTGATAATAGAAGTTTTATTCAGGTAGGCTGGACTTGCTTATTAGCTTGAAATTTAATCTGAAAAGAATTTGTTTGTGTTTTTTCAAACCACAGTCAGTAACTTCATGTTTTCAAGCATCTGCTGATTTCATTAGCTAGAACCTGTGTTTTAGTCCCTATGAAATGATTAAAAATATTGTAAGTCTCCTAGCTTTTGAATGAAATAGAAGAAGCAACTCCTCAAAGACTTTCCTTTGCTCACTTAATTTCATGTGTTTAGTGTTTGATACTTGGGGCCCACAGTGACAAATTTATGGAGGTGGTCATTGTCCCCCTGGATCCCTTGAACTCGCCACTGATCATGTATTTGTGTCTCTTTTTGTTCTGAACAGGCGCTAGAAAAGTTGTTTTTTTTTTAAATTAAACACCATTAAAGACTGAAGTAATTCATAAGACAATGACGATGTTCCAATTATAAGGAGCAGTCGTAAGACATGTATAAGTTAAAGTAACATGCATTTTTGCGCTTGACATCTAGACTGTGTTTAATGTTTCAGAGTGTTGTACCTGAACTGAAGTGACTGAACATTCCTGAGGGTGCAGCGCTGTCAAATATTTCATGTTGGGACGTCATGGAAAAGTGCAGGACTTTGTCTGTGACGGAGCAACAGGGAAGCTCTGATCTCGGCTCCCAAGCCTCTGCATGAAGTAATGAACAAACTAATCTTTTTTACCACTTTCTCATGGCAGCGTTTTCCTTTGTGGCTCAAACTGTTGAACATGTTGGGAGAAGGTAGAGTGACATTAATGAATGACCTCTCCTGAACGCAGAGCTGAAACGTGGAAAAAGGAGAAGGCCACTTTGATCGCCGAATCATTGTCCAACACTGATGGATACACATTTTTATGTTACAGAAACTGACAGAGCCGGCCTGATGCACAAGCAGACTTTGCGGCTGCTGAAGGCCACTGCTGGCCTGGGAGCCAACAGGAAACTTTTTCTATAAATTAATGAGCTTTTAGGTTTATGAAATGTTTTGAAAGATAAGTCAAGGTGGCTGCATTTGTTTATATTATTGTTTGTTTGTTTATTTATCATTCCCTTGTACATTTTTATTATAGTATAGTTTTACATTTACAGCATATAACATAAACCTTTTTCAAAGCTGCTGAAGTGACTGAAACTTAAACAGACTCTATAAAGCCCGAGCCTTTTCAGTGTCATTCTAAAATCTAAATAATTCCTAGCCTAATTTAACATATATTTACATTATGAAATTATCTTATGATAAATTGGTACTGATTTTTTTTTTTTTTTAAACCAGAGTAAATATACGAGATAAATTTTTCTTTAACATTTGCTCGCTGCCTACTGGATCTGGGATATTGCTAATTGATCTGCAAGTCAGAGAAACTTATTGGATTTTGCTGTCTGCAGAAATGTGGTGAACATAACTGCCTTTAAATCTCTGAATCCTTTGAACGGTCTAGTCATGTTACCCAACATCTGCCGTTCTCATGTTTAAATTCCTTTTTTTAATCTGATCTTTTTTAAAATCATACTATAATGATTTTCCTCTAAATTAACCATGTTGCTGATTAGACTTTAAGGAAATGATCACATAGTTTTTACTTTTGTTTGACTTTGTCATTAGCGTAACTTTAGAAGTTATAACACAATCCACCTAAACACATTACCAGACAAACAGTGTTGCTTAATTTTGCTATTTAATTAAAGAGCAATGAAAATGCAAAAGACGGTCCTGTATAGAACAATTTGAGAAATACTGAACATAAAAATGAACACTTTATTCCAAATGGCATTCATTTAAAAATGAGAAGAGATTGTGTGCTTATCGAGTTAGAAACAATCGGGACTTTGTGTGAATTGGATCCATTCATTCATGCTCTTTACTCGGTTGTAAAAAAGCTGTGAGATGTAAAATTCAAAAATGATGAACCAAAGTTGCGCTGTGAGGTGGGCCCCCCTTATATGAAATCCCGAATTAAGGCCTTGGTCCTCCTTGAGCCGCCTCTGGAAACTGGCCTGAGACGCATGAACAAAAAACTAAAAAATAAATAAAATAAAATAAAAATAAAAAATCTAAATATGCCTTCTCCTTTTGGAGTAATATGACATGAGGCGACTGAGCGTGAGAGAGGGGAAAAGCCTTAATGGAATGAAGTCATCAGCGGTAATTAAATGCAGTGGGCAGAGGGGAGCACGGGAGCGCGCCTGCCTGTCCCTGGTGCGCGCTGGGTGGTCCGCTTCACTGTTGAATATGCGGCTCTCAGTGCAAGCGAGCGGCGGAGCAGAGTCGAATCAGTGACGCATATGGGCATTTATGTTCGACTTTAACTCTTCTATATGTCTGAAACAAAGGGCGACATCTAATTTCCAACATATTTACCTTTTTTATTGTGAAATATGTGCATGTGAAGCAGCCATACACATATTAACTGAGAGATCATTTAAAATCGTCATGTAAATCTGTTACCTACATATTTACACGAAGACGCTCTATCCAGGTGTTCTCTGATTTTACGCAAAGGCCAGATGTTTACTTTTTTTTTTTTTTTTTTTTTGAAGCTTCAAAACAGCCAAGTATGATTTTCACTCAGAATGAGAACCAATAAATAAAACAATGGAAAGGTTAACTTAACCCGCGGGTTTCGAAGAAACTGAAGGCTGCAGCCATCTGAGATCTCCTGGGAACAATAAGGAACTTACTGTCAACAGTTTTAGGCTATATGGACTGATCTCACTCCCAGGGTGAAACAGGCTAAAGCCACAGGTCAGTGTAAAAATAACAAAACAACAACAACAACAACAAAAACATGCACACGCAAACTTGTGCGCAGCGTCCTCTGATTGATTTGTAGCCCAGTCATAATTTCTAGAGCTGCACGCATGTTTTAATCTCAATCTTAGTCTTTCCATCTATTCCATCTCCCGCACAGCAAGCGCAGAGTTGCTCCTAACGCGCCGCGTCTTTAAAGCGGCCACCGATCTCTTTGTGAGTATGGTGAATCCTTACCTCGGATCCCGGATCACTCCGTGATTTCTCTCCCCTGCAGGAGTCGATCTCAAATCCTCCGTCCGAGTTTGTGCGCTCCCAGCTCGGCTGAGTCTCCACCTCACTCCTCCCGCGTCCCTGCGTAAATATTATGACTGCATTGCACAAACAATATACATTTGTAAAAGAAGAGAGAGGGGGAGAAAAAAGTCCAACATGTAGCCTGCCGTAAGGACGACGCACATTTTTTCCTTGCCATATCTCATTAGTTTGTGTGGTATTAGCAGATCTAACAAGGCTTTTGCCTGATTTTCTTATTTAAAGAAGGTCCGGGAAAATGTTTACATTTTGTTGTATAAACATCCTGCCCATGTCCCTGACTATCTTTCACAGAAATCCGGAGGCAGATTTTGAATGTGAGGAACGCGTTGTCTAGTAGATATAGTTTTATACTTTTTATGTTTTTTTTTAAAAAGTGTTTAATGTGAGTCATATCCTTCCTGCTGCAGCTTCAACGAGGCTCATTGACTCACTCGCACATTTAAAAGGAGACATACTGTAGAGATTGGATCATGTCAAATGAAAATTTTATTATTTTTGTTTAATTAAAAAAATATATATTCATGCATAAAAACAAACATAAACTCAAATTGGAACACAGTGTGACACAGATCCGCAGCTGAAGACAGATGCATATAGTTATTTTTATGATCCAGGGGTGGAATGAATAAATTAATTTGCTCGAGATAACATATAAAATCCATATCTGTTAGATATAAAATCATTCTACTAAAAAAAGTGAGCGCATGCACGCAGATGTGCATGTTTGCAGCCCACCACTGGAGTAGGAGGGGACTGGGCGGGCCCCCAGCGTTAGGATGACAAGGCGTACAGCTTCCAATGCGCCGATGGCAACAGATAAGTAAAAAGTGAGCTCCGCGGACGCACGACAACACAGCAACTGAAGTGGAAAGCGGCTCCTGTTCAGCTCCGCGCTCTATTTCGGACGTTACCTTTAAAAAAAACAAAAAAAATAAACGGCTTCAGACAGGACAGAATTAAAACCAACGAAGGAGAGTCTAAAAGACAATCGTCCGCTTTTGGGTTTGGGGTCTTTTCCCACCCCTCCTCTTTATGCCAGGGAAGTGTTGTCAAACTTTCTAACCGTAAGTGGAGAATTTATTTTTTTTTCTTTGTCTTTGCCACCTCGAAGACTGAATCCAGGCAAACTAATGACGGCAGAGGTCCAGCAGCCCCCAGCGCAGCCTCCTGCCCAGAACAGCCCGATGTCCGCGCCGGAGAAGCCGCATGGACAGACGGTGGTGATGGAAACCGCGTCCTCCACCACGAAAACCAAGAAGACGAACGCAGGGATCCGGCGACCAGAGAAGCCCCCTTACTCGTACATAGCCTTGATAGTCATGGCCATCCAGAGCTCCCCAACCAAGCGGCTGACGCTCAGTGAGATCTACCAGTTCCTGCAGAGTCGCTTCCCGTTCTTCCGGGGCTCGTATCAGGGATGGAAGAACTCCGTGCGTCACAACTTGTCTCTGAACGAGTGCTTCATTAAGCTGCCCAAGGGCCTGGGCCGACCGGGGAAAGGCCACTATTGGACTATCGACCCGGCCAGCGAATTCATGTTCGAGGAGGGCTCCTTCAGAAGAAGACCCAGAGGCTTCAGGCGCAAATGCCAGGCGCTGAAGCCCATGTACAGCATGATGAACGGCCTGGGATTCAACCACATTCCCGAGGCGTACAACTACCAGGGGAGCGGCGGGGGCCTGTCTTGTCCGCCCAACAGCCTGTCTCTGGACAGCGGGATCGGGATGATGAATGGACACTTGGCAGGTAACATGGATGGGATGGGTCTGTCCGGCCACTCCATGTCTCACTTGTCGAGCAACAGTGGACATTCCTACATGGGAAGTTGCACGGCGTCCACTGGGAGCGATTACCCCCACCACGACAATTCCGCCTCCCCGTTGCTGACCGGCGGGGGAGTCATGGAGCCTCACCCCGTCTACTCGAGCTCGGCTTCGGCGTGGGCCTCGGCCCCGCCAGCGTCGCTCAACAACGGGGCTTCGTACATCAAGCAGCAGCCGCTGTCTCCGTGCAACCCGGGGGCGAACAGCCTGCAGCCGAGCTTGCCCACACACTCACTGGACCAGTCGTACCTGCACCAGAACGGACACAGCAGCACAGACTTACAAGGTATACTTAAAGCTTACGATGTCACAAAACTGTTCAATATTCCGCGATGCTGCTGCTGTGAAAATTAACACACACACACACACACAAAAAAAACAAATAAAAAGACCACACTCCTAAACGAGAAGCACAAAATTTAATTCACACGAAAGAAGTAGATTTTTTTTTTAGGCTGCATGAAAAACGGACACGTAGGTTACTGTGCCAAATAAGCGCAGTGCAAACAACACCGTCTTAATTCTGCTGCCTTATTACGGAATATCCTAAATTAATGCCACCAGGGGAAATTACCACCTATTTTATCCTTCTGAAATTAACGTGCAAGTATCAGTTTCCTTTGGAATAAAACTTGAATGAGAACGAGACGTTAACTTTCTTTTATGGAAAGGATAAAGACAAATAAGGCGTGGGGATGGCAGAGAAGCGTGCCAATCTAGGCGCTAGAAAAGCAAGCGCGGTAAGGTCCAGCCTGCCTGGCCCCGAGGGCCCCGAGGGCCCCGGTCCTCCGGGACTGGCGTGCAAAAGGGCCGCTGTCAATTAACCCTTTTTAGCCCGCCTCTACTTTCGATGATCTTGATTCTGCCTCTTTAATGGACTTCGGCTTTGTGAGAAAGAGAAAAACAAAACAAAACAAAACAAAACAAAACAAAAAACAACGTGTTCGACTTACAGTTAAAATTATACAAACAAAAGTGTAATTTGGAAAATTTTAAATTAAAACTGAAAGAAAGTGTTTTTGTTTAACTGTTTAGAAGAGCCGGGATTATATTTTCAGTTTACTTATTCTATGCCAGTATAATCATTTTTTTTATTGCTCTTGTATTTACAAATAAATCTACAATTTTTGAAATGAATTTATGGCATCTTCAAAATTAAATTTCCCAGAATTTATACACATGTGATTTTTTTTTTCTTTTTTCTTTTAATATTCCCCATCCTCTCTCCGCAGGTATTCCTCGGTACCATTCCCAGTCGCCCAGCATGTGCGACCGGAAGGAGTTCGTGTTCTCCTTCAACGCCATGACCTCCTCCGCCATGCATTCGCCGGGAAACAGCTCCTACTACCACCACCAGCAGGTCTCCTACCAGGACATCAAGCCGTGCGTGATGTGAACCCCGCCGGGACACGCTGCACACCGCATGGACGGTGTGGGAGTGTGTGTGTGTGTGTGGGTGTGTGCGTGGGTGCGTGTGTGTGTGTGTGAGTCACTCGGACTGGAGCCATGCAGACAGCAGCACGGGAACAGAGAATTAAAACAATAAAACAACAACAAAAATCACCACTGAGAGACTTTTGTGCTGAGGAGAGAGAGCTCCTTGCTTCCTGTAGCCCGGAGTAATTCCCTGTGTTGTTGGACACCAGACGACTGAAGCCACACAATAATAAAATAATAATAATAATATATAATAAAACAAACAATTCCATACCTTCAAAGTGGCATAACAAAGAGAGAGAGAGAGAAAAAAACGTGCAGTTTGGTACTAAGTCCTGCGGAGCGGATGACCTCTCACTTCTCACATGTTTAATAATTTTTTGTAAAATATGCACACCTTCGTTTTTTTTTTCCGTTTAAAGTTTTTTTTATTATTATTTTTTATTTCTAATTTTCATGTTGTTGACAAATTAGCTGGAACAAAAATACCCGGCGTTGATTTCTGAATAAATAATTATGGACATTACATAGGCCTATATACTGTACGTCCATACTGTATACTGTGTAAAAAAAAAAAAAAAAAAAAAAAAAAAATTGGCACTTTTTGAATAGCCTATAAGCGCAACTTTTTATTTATTCTCTAGGCCTGTATTTTCAGTTTCCGGCGAACTGGCCAAGGAGTTCCGTGCTTTATTGGCAATATTTGTCAAGATGCGTGTTATTTGTTTTAAAAAAAAATGAAAATAAGGATATATTGTAAGCACTGTCTCGTTTGTCAAATTTATGTGGACTATTACTTCTATCACTTAGTGTAGATAGGCTATTATCAGGAAAAACAGCGAGGGTTCATCCTGTGTGAGCTGATGTTTTATCTTTTTTTTTTTTATTAAAATAAAACCACCCGAATTCTGGGGCTGTTTGACCTTCTAAGTCCATAAAACGGGAGTTTATCTTGCATTTTTAGAGGAATGTTGTGAAGAAATATGTAAAGAAAAAACGGCAACCATTGGGAACCAACGTGCGTTTCGCTCAACAATAATTCAGATCCCTTCTTCCTAAAATTAGGAATTTTTTTTTAAAGAAATTTGGAGGGGGGAAAAAAATCACTACGTTAATTCATTCAATTTGAAAAATGATCGATTCCAAAGAAAAAAATAATAAATCAAATAAACTTTGATTCACAAAGTCAGGTGTTTGCGCTGGCTGGTAATCAACATTTTGATGTTGTAAATAAGAAACAAAAGATATCTCACTCCAGCGTAAATTTCAGATATATTACTCAAAAACATTCATAATTTAAAGTAAAATAACATAAAATTAGAAAAAGAATCTCAATCTGCATCAAAAATGCTAATGAATTGTTTTTGCTACAGCCTACTCATTCAGGGCTACATAAAAATACATGTATATATAGTTGTGCAGTGGAAAAAAACTACATGATGACGAATAACCTAACATTAACTCATTATTACACGAAACAACACGACACAATTAATGTAAACGTAAATAATGAATATGTGTAGACCAGCGTGTTCTAGACCCAAATCAAAACATAACTCAGCATGGTGAACATTTATTAAGATTTTCTATGGGCAACATTTTTGGTTGCGGCTCTCGTTTCTTTAGTGTCATCCTTTGAATTAACCCCCGGAAAGATGCTAAAATATATTTTGGTTCTAGTCTGAAGCCAAATGCAACGCGACCTGCTCCGACTCGCAAATCTTATAATCCGGAACACACAGGATCGTTTTGCCAATCTTAGTCTGTAGGATCTGTTGGTGCTGGAGTCCAGGCGCGCATCCTCACAGAGAGCAACGCACTTCCATTTAGTTGCTCTGATATCTCGCATGACCACTGACTGAACCCCAGTGAAATACCACGCTGCCCGGCCTGAGCAGGGGCAACGGCACTTTAACTAACTGATGACATTTGCTGAGGTTCACGACTCTGTTGGGGCTCAGAGAGAGAGAGAGAGAGAGAGAGAGAGAGAGAGAGAGAGAGAGAGAGAGAGAGAGAGAGGGACGGGCAGCTGTTCCCAGGCCAGGCCTGGTTGACAGCTCCATAAAAAGCCCGAGCCCCGCTCCGTGCAGACAGATGCACCGCGGGCTGGTGTCTCAGAGGAGTCGGGCTTTAGAGCTAACAGAGCTGACACCGAAGCGGTCATTTGTCAGGTAACATTGAGATCTGTAAAAAAAAAAAAAAAAAAAAAAACAGAGCTACAATACATTACACACCAATCGGGATAAGGGGATTGTATGATTGAGTTTCAGATGAATCTCTTGTGAGAAGCTCAGGTAGACATGTTCAGAGGTGAGCTGCAGTGAGAACTTCAGAAAGGCAGTGACTCATTAGGAAAAAACTTCTGATTTGCTCCACTTTTAAAGTGTAACTGGCGTCTTATGCGTTACATTATCACCCCGTTTTCAAAAAGGAAAATGATTGTCTTAACGCCATGCATAAATGTAAGCTCTGCCATTTAGAATAGTTTTTAGTTTGAAGACTGAGCTCACAATTCTCATCTCTCATTTTAACAAAAGGGCACAAGTTCCTCCTTTTCAACATCCATCACAACCAAAACAAAGTTTGGTGCAACTGTTTAATTTGGGGGGAAAAAATGACAAATGCTGTCTAGTTATGACTGGGTGCTTTAATAGTGTTATCAAACAGATTAAACAGAGGATCGAATCAGGATGTCACAGTAAAAAAAAGTTCAAATGACTAAGAAGCAAGCCTGCCTTAACGTAACAGCTTTACACAAAAATACAAACAATGATCTTAAACTCGAACTACAACACCTGAATTTTGCAGGTTAAATCACACAAGTAACTCAAAAAATAACTACGGCCAAACTAGGGCTCTCTAGACTACCTAGATTTACATAAATCTTAGCTAAAATAGCACAAAAGGTTTGACTTTGAGTTTGTCCAGTGGGACATGTGTGGTTTCAGTGGTTTCCAATGCTATCTTAAATACAAAATTTGACAACACTTCTGTTTTTTAGAATTTGATCAAAGAAAACGAAAAATGAATGCTTTAAAAAATATATAAATTAAAGACATGGCAACTTTGTGCATGCAAGTTTTCTTGCAAACTGAAAGGTTTTTGAAATGTCACTGTAAAGTCTCATGCATCCATAATCAATATCATTTACACGGTTTCCAGATGGTGGAGTCATTTGCGTCGTTTTTTCTTGTTTAGTTTTTTTCCCCCAGCAGACTATCAGCCCTAAAAGCTTTTTTATAGCTGGAAAAGCTTGACTATGAAAAATAAATTTAGTGCGTCTTTAAATTAGAACAGAAAGCTACAGAAACATCATGACCTGCAGCAAGACATTACACAAAATAAACCTTCAGGCAGGAAGATCACCTAAACACATGGAGTGAGAGTTGGGTGTAAACAGAGAAAGGCACATGTGGGAATCTTTAAGCTTATTTCAAATGTTACAACAAATACAATTCAGGAAATGTTTCATACTGACCCTACGTTTAATTTCCTCACACCTTCAAGTCTTGTTTTTGCTGGAAAACTACAACGAACATTAAGCTCATGTAACAGATTCCATTTGAAATGATAAAAACAGAACAACACTTCTAAAGATATTAAACATGCATTAATATGAAGATACTTTGTGGCGGTACGCTGCCTGCTGCTGTTACTGATCAGCCTCCTTGGCGGCGTCACTTTTAGCATCTGGCGGGGACGCTTTTGACTTCGCAGCCGCGGATGGTTTTTGTCTCTGTCCGGACCTCTTGTGTCCCCGCTGGCTCTTGGCCAGCTCGGCCTGCAGGCTGTGACCGTTCAGGCTCAGATCCTGCAGCGCCTCCAGGGCCTGGTCTGCCACCTGAGGGTCGCTGTAGTCCAGGAAGGCTCTGTGCTGTGCGCCCTGCCAGGTGAGCCTCAGCGGGGCGGCGTTCCTCTCCCTCAGCGCGGTCTTCAGCTCGCTGACGCGTAGCCCGGCGGGGATTCCTCCCAGGTACACGGTGGTCACACTTTGAGGGAGCTTCCTCTGGGTCGTAGCTTCACCTCTACCTTCCTCTGGGCCCTGCTCCCTCACCATCCTCCTGCTCCTACCTTTCACCGCTTTGCCAGCCTCTCCCTCCTCATCTCCTCTGCCACTTCCCCTGCTGTCTTTCCTGGCTCTAGCAGGCTGCTGTCTGGGTTTCTGATCTGCCTCTCCTTTTTTCTCCCGTCTAGATTCCTGGCTGGTTTCTCCCTCAGTATCCTGTTGTGTATTCCGCCTTGGCCTCCGTCTGGGTTGTCTTTTCGGTTGATTAGTTTGCAGACCGGGCTCTGCTGCATGCGACGCTGTCCCCAGAGTCACGTCCTTCCCAGCCTGTTCCTCCAGAGCACGCAGCTTCTTCAGGATGGGAATTTTCTCCAACTTTTCTGCGTCCAGCTAAAGACAAAAGAACCGGTTTTAGCCCATACTGCCCGCCGTTAATAAATATCTTTACAGCCTCAGGATATTTCACTTCCCACACAGTTAAAAATAACCGCTGCCGTCTTGATTTGTTGGGTCTTCAAGTGTCCTGGCAGCCTTTGATGCTGACCAGTCATGTAAAGGATACAAGCCTATTGTTTTTCACACTGGCCTGTTTGACCCGTCGTTCCTCCTGAACCCTGCAGAGCCAAGGTGGCTGGGCAGAGCCGCCTTTGATGATCAGACTTGGCCTTCCTGTCTGGGAGGTCAGTGGGCCTTGTTTACTTACATGTGTGTCTGAGAGAACCCAGAGGTTACACACAACATGGCCACACGATGAGAATGATATGCTCATCGTGTCTGATGAGAAGAAATATTATCAACAAGAAATTCACACACAGTCTCTGCCAGTGGAAATAAATAAGGAGGAGGATTCAAGCCACACAATATTATAAATACACAGGAAAGAAAGTAATGATTGGACATCACACAGAGAGGATACGTTCAAACAGCAGATGTATTGTGCATTGAGGGTTATATGAGTGAAACACTTGCATAAAGAAACACTTTTAAAACACTCGTGTCTCATGAGAACATGAGTAAGCGGGGTTGGCCCACTAGGGGGCAGTGTGACCTTAATAAAGTAGGCACTGAAGCTCAGTCTGGGGTAAAGCCTTTAAGGTAAATTACATTTGCAAAACCTGCCTGATCAAAACCTAGAGGCAGACGACTTCCAATATGAAACAAGAACATCAGCAAAAGCATCTGCAAGAGAAATAAGCAAGCAAGTTCACCGTTTCAACAGAAAAAATAAATTCAATAATATTAAAAATTGTATTTCTTTATAAAAAAGAAATTAAAAATATCTTATAAATATTCAATATGTGCGTTGGGCAGAGGGGAAAGACCCTAGAAGTACCTAAAATACAGTAACACTCTGGTAAAATAGTTAATAGGAAGTGAAAATATTGACACATTTTACTAACTGATGACCAAGTTATATAATTATATAATGTATCTTTATATCATTATAAAGGTACAATTATAATGATTTAATTGTACCTTTTAATTACAATTTTATAAATATATGCTAATGTGCCTCTTGGCCAGGTCTCCATCAAAAAAGACATTTTATCTCAAAGGATTTCCAGGTATAATGATGCTAAAAATGAAAAAGAAAAAAAAAAAGAAACAAATAGGACTGATGCAGTGCCTTAATTCATGCTATTGCTTTTCTTTGCAACTTCTTTTTGTAGTTATATGTCATGGTTTTTAACATAACCATGACAAAGCAAGAAGTGTTTCAATGCAGAGGAGCAGCTAACTGGGTTTATGAAAACCAAACAAATACTCTGCTGCTGGATGAGTAAAAAATTTAATATCGCTGTGGTTTGAAGCAAAGCCAGTGGTGAGGAGGATTATGTTTATGGAAGTTTTCTATTCATATGTAATGAGAATGTTAGTTTCCTGGAAAATAAAATTGATATGTTTGGGTCATTGCGAAAGAAACAGCTGAAATACTGGAAAGGCAGCATTGTGTGCTACATACAGGCAAGGCTGTGAGTAGATACGAGCAAAACAAGCTATACACAGGCTTTGGTCAAAGTATGGAAAAGGTGACAAAAGTCAAAATGTATTCCTCAATACATTCACCCACACAAAATCAAAGGAAAAATTCAGTTGACTTTAGAGATGAATCTAAAGTCAGTAGAAGTTATACATGCAACTTCAAATGGACAACAGAGAACAATGTCTGACTTAAAATAAAAAGATTTTATTGGTATAATAACCTTTAAGTAAGAGTATATTCTCAGTTTTTACAGAAAAAAAATTACAACATAAAACAACATTTAATTCATTGTATTTAAAGCATAACAGCAACAATTGTTCCTACTGCTGCAATTGAATCTATTAAATATTAAAGCTTTAGTTTTTGTGCAAGAAAAAAGGAAAAACAACAACAACACAACTGTATGTGTCCCCTTCTGACTAGATTTCAACTAACATGATATATTTCTCAACCTGAGAAAGTTAATTTAAATCATCATGCCAAAAGAATAACCAAAATGTAATCTCACACTAGCATTACACAAGCCAGATAAATAGCCTTAGCTTTTACCTTAGTCCAGATGATTCCCTGTGGTTTGGGCAGCCTGCATTCAGTCTTAATGACTCTGGTGGGTGTGAGGATGTAATCAACAGTCAGGTCATGACTTCCCATCAGCTCCTCTGGAATGTCTACCACCTAAAACACAAATGGAGCAATTTAATCGTTTCATTAAATGGCAAAAAAATACTATAAAACATTTGCAATTTTCCAGAAAATCAGACAAATACTAACCTGGCAGTCATGGACAACAGTGACAACCACAGTGGAATCATTCACAGCTCCCATCGAAGCCATCATGGCCCACTCCAGATCAGCATAACCCTCTCCCTTTCCAATCCGACAACCTGCAGAAGGTGCATGTTCAGGCATTTTTCAAAGAAATGTTGTTGTTTTTTTTATTATATAACATACAGAACTAAGCTAATAATAATTAAAAAGAAAATGTTTGTCAACAGCATTATTTTATTTAGGTGAATAAATGAGAAAATTCCAATACTTTCAGATCTGAAGAAACCATTTTAAATACCATATATAGTTGTTTTTTTTTTTAAACAGCAGTCTTTGGTTAAAAAGAACAAACCTTTCTCAGAAACTGCCACTGAGCCAACCACCACCAAGTCAACCTTCACTTTTGCATCCAGGCCAACAGGAACACTGAAGTCCTTCACACCCTGCAGGAGATTTAAAAGTTACAAAAACTTAAGACAATTAGAAGAACCTCTTAATTTCTCTGACTCTTATGAATACTGTTTCAGGTTGAAATTGCAAACCTGAGATGAAGCACAAACACGCAGCTGTTCTTTGTTGGCACCCTGCGGCGGGGTGATCTTGTTGAAGAGACCAGAGCGAAGACGAGGAGTTGGAACCAACAAAGTCTTCTGTGCCTGTAAATTATGCCAAACAATAGACCACTAAAGACTGGGAATTAGACTAACTTTAATTAAACATTGATATATGACTGGCATATATCAGAGAACTGTAGAGTGAGGATGAAAGTCGCAGTAAGATTCAAGATGAAATGACGTACACTGTTGCGATGTTACTAATTATATAAAGTTAAAAAAAATGTAAAAATCCACTAAATAGTTTGTTTTCCATGTACTGTTTTATAGATTTATATCTCCAGATTAATCTGAGCAACTACAGTTTTTTTATAAAAATGCAAAGAATTTTTTATTTTTAAGGAAGTGCTTTTTGGTGCTTTTCTTCCAGCAGCTGCATGCTACCTGCAGCACCGCGAACCGAGCACCCTCCAGAGGTTTGTCAGGATCCACCTTCACCTCGGCCGTCTGGGCGAAAGTCTGCAACTCTGCCACTTTGCTGCAGGCTCCGAAAGCCCCCTAGAGAGGAAAGAATAGCAATTCATACAAGTTTTTTTTTTTTTTACCTTTGGTCAACTTACTTCCAGCGTGATAAAGCGAGCCTGCTGCTGAGGCCTGTCTGGGTTTACTTTCACTGTCTGGCTTGACCTATACTCCTGAAGCTCTGCAAGCCTGTTGCATGCTTGATTGGCTGCCTGATCAATAAACACACAATAAGAAAATAAACCAGAAGAATAAATAAATAACAAGACTCTGCTATTACTATTTTAAAGGCAATGTAGCAAATACATTTGTGTTTACACCCGATTTAATTCAATTGAATCAGTTTAATGAACAGTACTACTGAGAGGTAGTACTACTTGTCATGTTTACAAGATAATTTTGTCTTAATTGTTTCCTGATTTGTAGCAAGTATAGCTAAAAACAGGGAACTTTGTAGCAGGTTTCTAAATCAATTAATCTGTTGCCCAAATTTAATTAAGCTTAGAGGACAACTTGTAGATATGTCATAGCTATAGTACCTTGCCATAGCATCCATTTTTATTGAACATTATATTTTCCCACATTAAAAGTAGAGAACACGGATTCTTCACTAAAGTCACCCAACAAACCTCTGAAGCCTTTGCAGAGCATCTGTATTTACACTGCGGTTAGTTTGCACAAGGGGTGGACTATATTTGATAATTAGGTGAACTTTTAAAGCAAGTGGTTTCACTGGATTTAATTTAGGTATATTAGAGGAGGCACACAAATTTAAATTAAATTGTAAGTTTTTAGAATATTATGTAAGATTTTCCTTCCACTTCTCCATGATTTACTCTTTTAAGCAGAGCCCACCACATAAAAATCTAATAAAATATTGTAGCAAAGCTGCGCATTACCAGTCTCTTCCATGCACATGGTGTCGAATATGCCACTCAGCAGAAAACCGACCATGTGGCGCAAAACTAAAAAAGGAGTTTTGGAATTAACCGCGTCAGATTGCATAGATGATCATCTTTCTCTGTAGAAGAACTGCAACTTTTGCGCAGTATCTGTGAAGTATCTCTCCTAAGAAAACTGAGAAAAACAGTTGTTCCGTGCTATTTTTAGGGTCCCTAAAAAATAACGACCCCAGAGACCCAAAATAGCCCACAAGCAGCACTCATGGTGGAAGAACTATTAGCATGAACACATAATAAAAAAGGTACTACGATGTCGGAACACGTCATTTAAAAACGCGGTGGTTCTTCTGTAGTCGGAACTTGCCTTAAAGTTTGGGATTCTGTTGTGGACAGGCCTGGGAAAGTTAGCCAAGTTCTTTTCCTCTATGTAGTCCCAAACCCTCTGACGGATGTCCCACTTGGACGCTCCTGGACGTCAGAAGAGGGAAATGAGGTTAGGATTAGTCCAAACAGACGAAGCTACATCAACGATGGTAGCGACCTGGACAGGACCTTAGCTACATTTATAAACAGAAGTAAAGCGAGGAGGAGCATTGTTCTTACCTGGGTTTATTTTAATGACAGGCTCCATGATGTTGTTGGTGTTAGAAATGAGCTGCTTCTTCAACACTGACTTGCACTGGAAAATCTTCCACGTGAGCGCTAACATGCAGAAACAGCTGCTTGTCAATGTTTATCACTGCTACGGAAGCTTCCAAAGGACAGTTTTTTTTAGAAAGCGCGAACTCGATTTCTACGCAGCCGTGATTGCAAGTATTTCATGAACACAATGTCTTTCAAGTTTCGCTCTTATAAAGAAGCAATGTCCAGTTGATGTGCAGAGAAAACACTGGCCTTTTTTTAATCCCTGAATTATTTAGAGGTCAGAGAAAAGCGATCTAACAAACAGAAACATTTTCATTTAAATTTGATCAGGATTGAACTTTAGTTTTTAAAAAATAAATAAAGTAAAATAAAGAAAAACGTAAATAAAGAGTGAAGAAAAAGAAAACTCTGGTTCATTGGAAGGAAATCATAAATTAGCATTGAATGTCTGTTTTATTCTTGAGATAAAATCTAACTTTTCACTTCTAAGTTTTACAACAAAAAAAATTACATAAAATATTTGTGCTGTCTGTTTTTCTGACCAAACAGCTCTCTCAAACACTTTCTTCTTTCTAAATCAAAAATTGTGTTCTGACAACGTGACATTATCTCATTTTTCCAGTAGAGGGCGAGCTGCACCAGCTTATTTTACTGGGAAGAGGGAGGCTCCATTTCCTTCTTATCTAAAGGTATGGCAATTTCTTTTTTTTCGCTCTAACAAACTGTCTTTGTTGCAGTGAACAGCTCTTCATTGCCATCCAGACACCACGCCTTAATTTTCAATATTTCACACTAACTGACCCAACTGGGTTTGTCAACTTGACTTATGGGTTTGTGTCCCATTCTTGCACGTGTCCTCCCTAGTATTCCTCCCACCAGCTTTCCGTCTCCAGTGGTCCACTGCTCCCCCTGACTCCCCCACTCTCTCTTGCAGTCTGGGCAGCTGGCCAGCCCAGCCCTCCCCATTTTTCTCTTTCTCTCTCCTCTTTGCTCTGGATTTCTCTCTGTTTTCTGCACACACCGAGCCAAGCCTCACAATGCTGCGTTTACCAAAGCAAGTGGCTGATAAATTTGCTGTGATGTCGCCGTTGCCAGACCTCCCTGTCCGCTCTGTAGTCTTCACATGGCTCTGATGGCAGAGCGGGACAGGTGGACTGAGCTGGAGGAGGAACTCCACATCTCCTGTTTGGGACAATTTGCACAGCAGTAGAGAGAGAGAGAGAAAAAGGAAAAGGGTGGAACAGAGCCAGTTCAGAGCTTAGGTCTCACTGTGTCCACCCACCTCCACCACCCCCTCTTTACTCTCTCCTATGCACATTCACTCGCATACATTCCCCTTCCCCATTTGTCTCCTCCACTCTCCGATGCTGGTGTGGTGAGCGGCAGAACACTCTCGGCTGAGCTGCATGGAGGCACAGGGAGGGGCAGGGAGCCCAGGTAAGAGCCATTTTCCTGTCCTTTCTTTTAAATGCCACAGCTGGGAACAGGGCTGAAGCAGAATCCTGTCTCGCTCCAGGAGGCTTGTGCTAAAAATTATGCCTTTTTGTTCCCTTTTTTTCAGATATACTGTGTGACTATCTCTGCTTTTGGTCTCCGATCTTAAGCAACTCTTGAAGAGTTCATTAACCATATATGTGGTTAAATATAGCACCAAAGCACTACTTATCATTGTTCTTTTACAAGGGATGTAGTAAAGGAGGGTTGATTTTTTTTCCCCATTCACACAGCTTAATCTGCTTTTAAATCAGCTCACAGGAGGTCAACCGTGCAAAGGCTGGACTGCTGAAATACAAATTGTGGAACAATAGTGTAGCCTTTGTGTAAAAGCCACCCAGAAAAGCCTGTGCTACGGTGGCACTGAGGACGGCTTTATTATGGCTGCTGGACAGAATCATAATTGAAAGTGATGACGTTACAGCTGCATTTTGTGTTTAGCACTGGTATGCTATAGATAACATAGGAGCCCTCAGCAACACGCCCATTAAGCTGTGATGAATAAAAGGGGGATGTTCAGTTTATTGAATTTTTTGGGGGGGTAATAAGACATGAAGACAAAACAATTGTTTTTGACAGCTGAACATTATTGCTCTATAAGTCATTCAGGATTACCTGAAATTAATTACACATATTCTTCTGTTCTGCTAGATAAACTAATCATGAAAACACCCAGTGGTTTGCATTTCTATTACAAACATCTTCGCACATTTAATAATCAAACAAGAATTCAGTTAAAAGTGAGCGGCTGCAGCTACTTTATGCTGATGCAATTGGTAAGTGTGGTTTGTACACCATTTCAAATGGAGCATTACCAATTCAGATCCAGCTGCTGAGAGGAGTCAGTGTTACAAAGTCATAATTGTCCTATAATGAGGTCCATAAGCCACCAGCTAAATTACAGAGCTAATCTCATAGAAGTTTTCAATACTGAAACAGTTCTAAATTATTTATAAAAGAGTTGTCCTTAAATTAACGCCACAGATATATTAAAAAAAAATAGCAACAAAAGCAAAAACAAAAAGCACCTAAATGTGTCTGAAAAATAAATCAGGACTGAAATAAATAATTTGTAACAATCCCAATTCATGACATGAGTGTACACTTGCTGCTAAATCAACCAGGTTTTAAATGATATTTACCGTTCTCTGATTTTAGTTACACAGAGGTGGAGGTGTGACTTCATTTCAAACACTTAAATACACACTTTAAAAACTAACACTTTCTTTACTCTTGAATTTTTAGCATCTCTGTTTTCCCAGTTATCCCAGTCATGCAGTACCGGTACAAAAGTTGAAGACATTGTTAAAATGTGATTCAAAATTATGGGACCTATGACGGTTCCTTGTGGAATTCCTATTTCAATTCTGGAATATTTAATGTGATCAATTAGAAAACATTGTTTCCCCAAATTTGGATATAATTCAAAGCATGACAGCGGCTTTTCAGACAGATTGTGTCTTGAGTGATTTGAGATTAAGATATTGTGTTAAATGCCTTCCTATGCGGTAGTATTTCCTTTGCCAAGTAGCTGACAGTCTCTCACCAGTGTTTGCTTGCTAAAGCAAAATGTGTCCTTAAAGGGTAAAATAAAAGTCAGTAAAATGACACATTTCATGAAGGTTTAGTGTATATGAGCTATCAGGTAATTTCAGGTCATTTGTATTTAATTATTGCTCATTTGTGTTGTCATTGAGTACTGTGGAGATAAACTCGGGATCGTTTGCCATCCATGCCGTCTAATTATTGGAGGAAAACCTTTCCTTTGTCATCAGTTCTACTCAGATTATCTGTGGTTGGATTGTTAAGGAATGCGCCATGTGTTTGCAAACCCTAGCAATTTCCTATTGCTGGTTGACTGACATGAAACAAGACAACAATCGATATTAACAACAGAAATTATTTTTGACTTCATGACTTAATGACTGTAAACCAACTCAGTTTGGCAGGAGATGTTGACTGAAAATATAAAATCACCCCCTACAGCATGAAGGTTGTGTATACTTTACATATATAAACACAGAATACAGAAGAAACATTGACAGCATCCTGAATGGTGTATTAATTTGTCCCTCTTGTCCTGCAGTAATTGAGTGTTAATTCGAGATCAAATTCAATCTGACCCCAGATAATAATCTCACTCTAGACCATTGTCATACTCCTATCTATTCGTCTTCCTTCACATGTCCTGGGTTAGCGTCTGCAGAGACAGTTGCAGCAGACCGATGCAGTCAGAGGGCAGCCGCTTCCTGAGAGAGACGCATATATAACAGCCAGCTTTGTTTTTATGTGTAAGCCACCCTTACAATTGACCCGAGCTTCTTCAGCAGGTGGCTGCTTGATCAGGCCAGCTGGGTAAACTTCTTCTCCTCACATGTAGATGATACTGGGATGTCTGGAAAGGCTCTTTTTGTCTGTTGCCATTTTTATATTCTGACTGAAGTCCAGAATCATCTTTCGCCAAAACCACAGATGCAAAAAAAAAAAAGAAAAAGAAAACTCTGTGGGAACTTTAACATGACATGCATTCTGAGCATTAGACATAGATAACCGTAAAACATCCTGCATTTTAAAACTGTTTTTACATTCAAGTTCAGCTTTTATGGATATATGGCTGAACAGAGACACTGCTGTAGAAACTGAAACCCATCCCGCTGTCCAAATATTGAGTAAACATTTCATTAGAACTACAGAGGTTAAACTGAAATCTTTCAAGGCGCAGCTCCTCAGTGGGGGAAATAAATCAATACCCAACGAGTGCCATTGCTTCTGAAAGGCATATCACAGTATGTCCATCTTCCCCCCTCGCTCTACTGCATTCAGCCGTCTTTGTTCCAGAAATTTAATAATCTTTGAGCATATATTGCACGGAGAAATGGTGGCCGCCATCTGCTGAAACCCATCTGCTGCACTCCCACACTGCACTGCAATAGTTCTTCAGGTCTGATCGTTTCTCCTTAAAAACGGAAGATTTTTAATATCATTGTGTAGTTTCTAGTTGCTCGACCCACCGTCAACATTTTTGTATTTCGGTGAAATGTGCAACACTTTTCATGCACCTGTGCTTTTCTTTGCCCAAGCTTTGTTTTCAGCTGTGTCTTTGATGCCTTAACCCCGATCAAGCAGAACCTCTGTGGAGCATTAACTCCTAAATGTGAAAATGTGCTATTATAAATTCGTTCTGTTTAGTGACTTTAGAAGTGAAGAGGATGATGGTTTTCTAGTCAACCCTTAAAACACAAACTCATCAGCTGAAAGAACGTGACTGCATGGTGATGAATATCACATCTGAAAATGAAAGGAAACATAACATGATTGTCTAAAATTCATGTGATGCTCCATATCCCTCAAAGAATGTTTTCCTAAACTTCCTCATTTTGTTAGGTTGATGCCGGTCCAGACAGTTTGATCTAAAATCTAAGCGAATGTTGTCTGCTGAGATCAGATTAATACAAGGACAACACATTATGACTCGCATAGTTTTTCATTTTCAGTGATCTCACGAGGTTTGTTGACTGACGCACTGTAAAAAAAACAACAAAAAAACTCTTCTATTAGAATAAAAAAGAGCATCTTCTTTATCTACACCAATTCAGTCCACCATACTTTTTTTTTACCCCTCCAGGGGGTCTTTTGTGGCTCTAGTGTCCCTTATATGATAGTGGGCTGACAGGAAACAGGGAAGGAGAGGGGGGAAGACATGCGGCAAATTTCGTCGGGTCCAGGAGTCGAACCCACAATGGCCGCGTCGAGGACTCAAGGCCTCCAAATACGGGTCGCGCTAACCGCTACGCCACCACGGCACGCCCCCAGATCACCATACTTAACGTGTAAAATAACAGAGAAGGTGTTGAGAAACTTTAGCGTTGAAAGAGAAGTGATCACACTTTGTCTCTACATTTGTCTGTTCATTTCTATTCAGTATTGCACTAATGCACATTTATCTCTGCTGTTAAATGCTCCTATAGATCACAGTGCTTGTGTGATTTGGGTTCTTGTTGAAACACCTAGTTTTATCATCGATCCTTCTGTCTTTCCAAGAGCATTTCCATCACAGGACTTTTTTTTCCCTCAAGGCTTTTGGAGTCATAAAGACAATTATGTTTCTTTCTTGTAAAAATAGAAATAACCAACAGTTTGGTTTTTCGTAAAAGATGAGAATGTTGTCCTGGTTATGTCTGCTTGGTCAAGCATATGTTTTCCATTTTTTTCTATGATTATAATCTCTTCTACGATGTTTAAATTGTGTTTAATTAAGGCATAAAATGGGAAGTTAACATTTTTCCAACACAGGAATCAGCACATTGACAGCAATGGCTGCAGGGACACAAAGAAAGGAACATTTTCCTCATCAACAATTATTTTAATCTTTGATCATGAGAACAAAGGAGGGAATCAGAGAAATGAAATCTCATTTTGTGTATTCAGTTTCAAAGCTCAACACTGAGTGGCTCAGTGTGTGTCTTCACCTCTTTGTTGTACTTTCTGCATTGTGTCTGTGCACTGCTGTGTCAGATAGAGCTGTCGTTTCACCACTAAAAAATTTTGCTTTTTTATGACATCGCTTACCAACAAGCCTAAAACTTTAGGGACTTTGGACAAAAGTGGAAAAGCAAACATTTATCAGCAGGGACATGATCACTGGGTTTGTTTAAATAAAATTAAAAACAAAGGTTTATATTGGAAAAACCATTTAAAGGTTCTAACAACAAAAATGCTCACATATTTTTCAAACATGTTAACACTTAAAATATATGTTAATATGAGCTGTGGATAAAACCTGCAATTTTGATTCATAAACTTGACTAGAGGTTGTAAGAATGAAAAATCAATCACATAAGCGAATGTAACAAAAATGATTGATGAACACAGAGTTTTTTCAGTCAGAATATGTCTAACAGAGTATATACACAAACTTGAAAAGCATAATATAAAGTTTGAAAAGTTTTCTAAGTCTTGATAAATATGGAAAACTAAAACAGAGTATGAAACATTTTTTTTATTCCCGGCCTTTATTCTTTGATTGTCTAAATGTATTAATCGTTCTGTCTTGGCCCTCTGTTTTAATTTTCTACCTTTTTCCCTCCACCCTACCTTTCCTGCCTTATTTCAAGTCATTCATCTCATTGCCACTTTTCTTAGGTGCTTTTATTCCTTTGCTATCATTCGGTCCCTTCTCTTTTGAGACAATGAAGATGTCTGTGTCAAGCTGACACTCTGTTCTGAGAGTCAGATTTCCACATTCTTGTAACACTTTTGTTCCTGATTTTTAAGTGGAGATCAAACATATAGAAAAAAAATCTAATTTCCTAAAATGTTTTATTTTTTCAAAAATGACAAAGATCCTTGGATCAATAACTTTCTTTACCTCCACTCTCTCCCTTTCTGTTTCTGGGATCATGTGACAATAGAGCCCAACAAAGACATCCAGAAGCTACTGAAGCCGTCCAGCTCAGGGGATTTATCCAAGGAGCTGTTCCAGCACCCGTCAGGGGAGGCAGAGGGCAGCCTGTCGGGCCACACTGCCAGCCTGCTGCACATCAGCGAGAAGAGACGTAAGTGTCAAAAAGATGGGTAAAGACAAGGAGATACGAGGCTAAGAAACATTTGAGAATATTGCTTCACTAGAAACGAACCCTTTGAACTTTTAAAAGTGAAACTTTCTGACAGATTAGCTGCCACACTTCTCAAGGAAAAAAAAAAAGAAAGGCACTTTCATTGTTAATGATGATAAAAACTATGTTGATTTAGATCACATCTAGCATGCACTAATTCTAAATTTTTAAGCCTTCTTAACCGTCTCTGTCTCCTTTAAGTATTCTGCTCCACCAGACTGCAGTGACACAGTTTCATCTGAAAGGACTCATTGTGTCACACAGAGGCTCGTGTACATGTGCCACCAAACCTCACGGCCACTGAAGCACAGCAACTGAAAATACAGAAGCGACATAAATGACAACAAGGCCACTTTTATCTGCTTCACTAACTAAACAGGTCTCTGGGATTGAAAGTGACACATCAATCAGCCTTGCTACCTGGCAGGTCAGATAATATGCTGAGACAGGGGAGGGAAATCAGTGAGAAGACGATGCTTGAGGAAATAAACGACCAGAATTTTGGTTTAAATGCAAGATATTAATGATACTATCTTAAATAACATAAATTATTTGAGGAAGATCTACTTAAAACTTTAAATGAAGCAAAAGATGATCCACATGTTTCATGCTTAATGTGTCTGAGATGCTTGGGGTGTTGCCCTTTTCATTGAATTGTGTCAAATCCATCAGTTTGCATGCAGAGAGAGATTTATTTACATGTGCTTTACGCAAAAAAATTCTCCCAGTTTTTTCGGCTTCAGCTAAGACGTGTCTCAGCAGGATTTAGTAGTCCTCCCCAATCATGTCTCAGAGGCTCTCTGATCATCTTTTGAGATGAGGCAGTTGTTTCAGTGCCTGCCTGGGAGTGAAATCACACTGATCAATAATTTAAGAAGTGAGAGGGCATAGAGGATGCAAAAAAACATGAGGGAAAAAAAAAAAAAAAACGTCTGAAAAGGAAGCGTAGCTGATTGGGAATTATGTTGCAATAATAAGGAACATTTTTACCACATTATGTCTTATACTTATGTCTTTTTTCCTCTGTTATTGTTGCACATTTATCATCTCTCCTGTAGCTTCAACTCTCCCTACTTTCCCCATCATCCTTCCTCTCCCGCTTTTCTTTTCATCTCCTCCCCCACAATTCTCTTCATGTTTCATTGCCTCTAGTTTCCACTTACCTCCGAAAAAAGATGCTCATAAAAGTAACTGCTAACAAGCCTCTTTCAGTGAACTAAATGAAAAATATATTCCTTGAAATACTCAGACATAATTGTAAATGATAAAATATGTCTATTATCTATATTCTCTCATTTTTACAGCCTCCTTGTTTCAATCCCACATGTCTCCCGCTACACCCTGTGTTGAATGTTCTTAATATATTTGACAAATTACTCATTGCTACTATTTCAGCATGATGGATACTCTTCTTTAAATCAATATTGGGTCTGTTTGGTGTAGAATGGAGGAAATGAGGTACAGCAGACAAAGAAACCAGCAGGAGATTTGGCTCTGCCTCTTCAACATGAAGCAGCCTTGAAAGCGGCATGCAGACGGGATAATAGCAGTTTTCAGCCTGCCATTCTCCTTTTGTTCTCCTCTCAACGTCTGACCCAAGAGCTTTGCTTTAGACTTTACAGGGTAAACTGTTGCCAACTAATTTATGAGGAAATCACACGTTCATCTGCTACTGTTTCATATCTAGATCTAAGCTAAAAAAACAACATATGTTGTTAAAATGCCATGTTCTTGAGATGTAAAATCATGAGACAAAAAATCATTTTAAAAGTGGATTCTTATTAAGTTTAAAAACATGTAATAAAACAAAAGGTGCAATAACCTGAGTGCATAAGTACGTTTTAAGTCAGTTTCAACAGTCAGGTTCTTGAGTTAATGTCTGCCATTTGTTAGGAAAACTAATTAAATATAGTAAAGTTCAACTTTCTAGTCAGATACTCCTAACATTTGCACATTTGCATTCTTCTACTAAAGCCATAATTTGTAGAGATGTCATAAACTGGGAAAAATTATATTATTGTACAAAGGTCTTAGTCTGGAGAGAGTCCAGGGCAGTTTATATAAATACCACAAGAACAACAACCGGTGGGGCGTGCTGTGGTGGCGCAGGGGGTTAGCACGCCCCACGTTTGGAGGCCTTAGTCCTCGACGCGGACGTCGCGGGTTCGACTCCCGGTCCCGACGACCTTTGCCGCATGTCTTCCCCCCCTCTCCTCACCCTCCTTCCTGTCTGCCTACTGTGGAAAAAATACGAGCCACTAGCGCCGCAAAAACTCTTCGGAGAAAAAAGAAAAAAAAAAAAAAAAAAAAAAAAAGAACAACAACCGGCAATAACAGGAGATAATTTGGAACCACAGAAACATTGGAGGTGCTAGACATTCTTCAAAAAGTCCTAAACATAAAAGATGGAAACTGATCACAGTGGCTTCCAAGAGACTGATAGCAACACTGAAAGTCCTGCGGGAATTTGTGCCAAGCATTGGTACATGTGACAGCAAGCTCCTAGTTCCCTAATCTGTTCTTCCAAAGAAAACATCCATACGTGGTTAACATCTTTTAAAGTTTCACAGTGAAATATGGTGGTGGCTTTATTCTGCTCTGCGGTTACTTTTTTATTTTAGGTTAATTTTGCAAAGTAGAGAAACGAAACAAAGGATCGTTCAACTGCTCTGATCCTTTGGTGTTCGGTTTTTGGTTTCCTTTAATGTTTCTGCTTTGATCATTTCCTTTAAAGACGCAGTATTAAGTATTTTAAAGGAACATAGTGCGACTCTATAGCATATTTATGTAACTATGTTACCTTCTGTTGTTGCGCAGTTCCACCAGGTGTTTGCTAATTGTTGCTGGCTGGTCTGAAGGAGTTGAGTGGGGGAGGTGCAGGGAGGGAGGCAGAAGCTTGGTAACTTGGATACTGCATCGTCGAGGAGAAATAGCCACGCCGTGAAGGTGGTGCTAGGTCAAATCAGTTGTTTAGGACAGCTGAATAGTTGTCTTAGGCATTTTGTCCTTGGGTAAGACACTTCACCCACCTCTCCTGCTGTGGTGGTCAGATTGTATGGCAGCCTTGTGTCTGTCAGTCTGCCCAGGGCAGCTGTGGCTACAGTCTAGCTCACCACCATCGGCATGTGTGTGAATATGTGAATTACTGGGCGTAGTGTGAAGCGCTTTGGGAGTCCTCTGGACTAGGTAAAGCGCTATGTAGCTGTTTGTGCATTGGCTCTGCCAAACGAAACCTAACAAAAATAAACTGTTTTGAAGGTGGGCACACTCACTCAGTCAGGTTATTGCAGCTTTTTGGATGTTTATCTCTCTTCCAGTCATAAATTTGTTTCTAGTGGAATTTTGTAAGATATATGTGAAGGTAGTGAAAGTTTGTAAAGTGATTAATCATTATATCAAAATCTGCTTTTGTATTGCAGTGTGCACACTTTTTGAGCTTCTCACTTTAACAATGGAGAGAATAGCAAATGCTTTTAGACTCCTGCTGCACTGCATATATAAATTCCTTGCGTTTCCGATTAAAATTTTGCCCTTGCCTCAGTGCATTACCAATTCAGCTCCCCTGGATACCTGGTTGCAGTGCTGAGTCACACACTTTAATGCATGCTACATGTAAATATGACCCTGCTGCGTAAGGCAGCAGAGCGTTTGACCTGATGAAGAACAAGCGTTGGTAATAAAATGAACAGGTGCAGCGTAGGGGAGAAAAATGAAATAGTGGGGTGGTAAAGAAGTGGCTGTATTCATCTCCTTCCAGCCTACAGTCACACACACAGGCGTCAAGCTAAAACAAATACACTCAGTGTACAGCAGTGAGCACTGATGAAACTGGAAATGTTTAAAAAAGACACAGAAAAAGAATAATTGTCCAATAATTTGTAAGAGAAATAACAACGTGCACAACTAGTATATTTTTAGCCCTTCCTCCTGACTGAGAGCATGCTGGTTTCGTCACTGTTGTTCACAGAACCTCTGAGCAGTGTGTCGTCTCTGGAGGTCCACTTTGACCTGTTGGACCTGACTGAGCTGACAGACATGTCTGACCAAGAACTGGCTGAAGTCTTCGCTGATTCTGATGAGGAAAACCACAGAGAGTCCCCAGCAGGTAAGCCCTGTGCTACAGTAAACGCAAAGGAAGGAAGTAAATGAAAGAGATTTACAATTATTGCTTAAGTAGCAGTTGTAGCTCTGAACAGACAAAAACACAACAGTTCAATCAGTTCAATTGTTCTCCTCCATCCAGGAAAAAAAAAAGAGCTCTATCAGACATAACTCGGCCTGGCACAGTATTCAACGGATGACAAAAGAAATCTACAGTAACAAGAGAAATGTAAAGAATCGTTAACATTGAACGAAGAATGTTGATAAATGTGTCTGAGCAATCTCACAATAGAGCTGAGCCATCCATTTGCAGATGAGTCTGTTTCAGCGAGTTACAGTTTCAAATGATTATCGCAACAGGATCCAAAAAACCCTGCTGAGCAATGAAGAGCTCAAAGGTCAAGTGACCCTCAGCGTCACAGATAGTGTTCATATTTGTGGGGAGATTTTTTTTATTTATAATTATTTTTAATGATAAATACAGAAACAACCATAAAAATTAAAGCATGAACAATAGTGGTAGTAATATTAATAATAAAATAATATTCAGTGCAAAGTAGCCTACAATGTCTTTTTTTTTTTTTTTTTTGGTGGGGGGCAGTGAGGGACCTGGATAATGGATAGGGGGGCGCTGGCCCAAAAAAGGTTGAGAAACACTGAGCTAGACCAACACAAAGTAGCTTATATTAATGAAGTACATGTTTTTTTAGTTAAAAATATGAAGGGAGATAATCTCTCTTCATTAGGTTTTAAAATAACATCTTAAACTTTTGAACATCTCATTGAACATTGTTCAGTCCATCATCTGAAAACCGGAAGACATAACAAACCTAACAATAAATAGACACACACTGAAACTGACAGGCTGGGCGAAGGGAGGATTAATCAGAGATGCAGCCAGGACACCCAGGGGAACTCTGAAGGAGAGATTTATATCTCAGGTGGGAAAATCACTTCACAGGACAATGTAGCCTTCGTGGAAGAGAGGCAACGAGAAAGATTAAAAAATAAAAGAGGCAAATGCCTTCTGCCGCAAGGGGACAACTCAAACATAAGGAGGGTTGAGAACTTACACTTCAACCTCAAAGTGAGTCATGGTGGTGGCATGATGGTGCTGAACCTCTTTCTAAAATGGTTCACCGTTTTTGGTGAAGAAAGAGACAAGACTTACGTCTTTATGGCACACCAGCAGTCAGGGTGATGAGGAAAGGATGTGGGCAACACAAACAAAAGCATGAAATACATGTGCAGAAAAGTTCAGACTGAACTCTTAGACGTGGCACTGAAATGTGGAAGCAGTGTTCGCTCAGCTCTAAGCAAAGTGGCAAATCAAACAGATTTATGTAATCAGTCTCATTGCTGCTGTCTCACATTCACCTCTGAGCTAAAAATAGCATTTTTGTCATTTTCTCCTTGAACAATGCAAACACCTTCATCTTCAAGAAATCCACCCTCTCCCTGTTCTCTTTTCTGTTTATTACTAAAACTAAAAAAAAAAATTATTTTTTTTATTTTAGTCTCGTACAATGAAAGTGGAAGCATTGTAATCTTACATTTTATAATTGTCTGACCTTGAAGAAAGTATTAAAAGTTGTCTAAAAAAAAAAACCTTTCCTCTTTATTTTGGCATTTAGAAGACAGAAATCATTTTGCTGATCTTAACAGGCCTAAAATAGAAAATGTTTGGTATGATTTAAAATCAGACAGTGAGAAAAAGGTTTTGCATCTTTTAAAACAGAATTTGTGAAACTAAACAGGATCAGATTTTCAGGCAACTATTCAGAAAACACGCGGTATGTTCACAGAGCTACAGAGATTTTAAAAGCAAGACGCAGCGATATGCAAGATTAATTCTTTCTGACAGCTAAAATACATGAGTGAACGAAATATCAGTTTTACATTGGATTCTACTTTTTGTGAATTGTGAGGTTTTCACTCTAACTCGGATCAGATAGCGTTAAGCTTTGGTTGCGAGAGAAAATCGCTCAATGGAAAAATAGTGAGGATGTATCAGGGTTCAGACGATGGTTAAAGCGGGGAGAGAAGCTGAAGATGGGTGAGTGAGTTCAGGCTAAATGCAGGCTGTTAAATAATTGATTTTCCCCTTCTGGAAACAAAGCCTGTTTCTTCTCAAGCCATTTAAGCACAACCAGAATGCAAGGAATTCCTTTTTGCACTTTGTCTTCCTAGTCTCAAATCTTGTGTCGTCTGATTTTATTTTCACCTTCCTTCAGGCAAGCAGCAGTCTAAATCCCTATTTAGATTGTGTAAGTTTGGACATGTGGCAAAGCATGTTCAGTCCAGAAAGCTCAGAACAAATAGCAATTAAAGGCTTTTTATTCTAGAGAATCTGAGCAAAAGAATGACGGGGATTTAGTTGGTTTGCTCTTCGTTTTATCCTCAAGTCAGATTCACGAAACATAAAATTTAGACACACACAGACAACCCACCACGGGCAGAGCTTTGTCACTTCAGCTGCAGGACGAATGTATGGATTTCAGAGAACAAAAATTAAACACAGAAGCATTGGTCCAGGATTTTACTGAAGAGAAGCATAGAGTACACAGATGTAAGGGCTCTTCTTATTGGAGAGAAACAGAACGAAACAGAGCTGGTAGTATCATCTGTGAGACGATAAACAAAAAGAGGAACATAATGACCAAAACATCTGCCTCTCATTCTGCTCTTTAAAATTTAGGAGCTGCCTCTTTTGGAAACATATGAAACAATCATCCGATCTCACAATGCAACAATTTTGGTCGGGAACCAATGAAGAGAAGTCAAAATTGGGAAAAATGAGCTTTTCTTTTAGGTTTGATTAGAACTCCTGCTGCAGCATGTTGGATCACCTGACCCGTCATCGACACTACACTTGTCTTTATGCAATTGCTTGAAATGCAAACAGAAAAGTTAAGTTTGATCCCACAAAGTGCACATTTAACAGCTGCTTCCTCTCTTCAGTCATTCAGCTATGTTCCTCCTTTGGGAGCATGAGTCTGTCTATAAAAGCACCATTGAATGTAAAAAGGTCAGGTTCCGGCTCAAACTGGCTGCCTTTAGTACTTACCTAGGCCTTTAATTACTTCCAGATCATTATCAGCAACTGCTTGCCCTAGTTCACAAACTCTGGTTGAGCTGTGCAAGAAAAAAAGAAAACAAATTGTTTTTTGCAGAATTTGGGAAGAGCTGATATGGATTTTTAGACATAATTACTTTGACAGTTTACAGTGATGTAGGGTTTATTACAATGTCTTCAAATGAACAACAAGACATCTTGAGCTGTAATCATAGGACTACCAACTGTTATGTAGTTTTATAAGCTATACCTTACAAATTAGAGGAAAACTGCAGACATCGTGTGATTCAGTAACACTAAGTGAATCAGAAACTCACTGACTGAAGCAGAGAAATCTATATTTATAGCACTGTCTGTCTGGGAGCTTAGACAAAGCTGGCGCCTGCGAAAGCAAAAGAACAAGGGACAAAAAAGAAACATCTCAACTATTGTAGTTCATAAATATTTTTTCCATTTTGTCTTCTCATGTTTTCCCGCAATCCAATTGTCAGGAGAGATTCAAACAGAGCACACAAAACAATCATATGTGCATTACACAGGCAGGATTCAGCTTGCACCCGTTGCGTGGCGTAAATGCACCAGGGAGGTTTCTCTCATGGCACACGTTACTGCGGAGTCCTCGCTGCTTCACATGAGTTTGACATCTCATTAAATCCAGCAGAGGCAATCAATCATCTGAGATCAATATTTGTCTTATTCCAACGCCTCTCTTTCTTTTGTCGCCTCTCGGTCTTTAATATATGGCAGAATACGATGTGTCTCTGGGGAGATATCTATGCGGAGAACTCGAAGAGATGGGACCCAACATCAGGCTGATGTGTGCAGAGGACAAGAGCTCTACTTCACTCATTTAAGGCTGATTTTATGTTATTGACGAAGGTTCAACAACACCACCAAGTGGCATGGAGTGGCAACAACACCAACACCTTAAAGTCTGTCCCATGTCAGATGAGAGAATGTTAATATCTTCACTCTCTTTTGAGAGATTAATTTGTTTATTCTATGTGATGGTCAGGTCTCTTTTCTTCAGTGAATTTCTGTCACATTTCCAACACAAATATCAATGTGTTTAATTGGAATGGTGTGCCCTAGACTTAAACTTAACTGTGAAGTGGAAGGAAACTAGTTAAAAGAATCTGGGATTTTTTAACAATTTTTTGTATAAACAAATGTAAAATCTGGCTTCTTATTTGTATGCAGTGAGTTTTGGGATTTATATTTACCAACTTTTCACATTTAGAGATTGAAATTATTGCACATTCTAGTTTGCAAAATAGCTTGAGCTCAGTCATGGGGAGTAGAGAATTTATAAGCAGCTATTTTGAAGCTGTTACATATTGACTTAACTAAGAAATAGGTTTTGACTTGGCTAATCCAGTAGAAATACATTTTTTCACATAAATCATTGTATTACAGCTCTCATTGTGTTTGTTTTCCTGATGGGAGGTAACTCTCCTCTCCTGTCTCCAGTCTTTTATTCCAGAACTGTCCTGTATATAGCTGGTGAAGCTGAAGTGTTTACAGTGAGGTTTTCTTTGTCTTTTTTTTTCATCCGCACCATAAGTCAGAAAAAATACGTTTTTGGCTTTTGATTTAACATGGGTTTTCTAGTTGAAGCTCTTGTATGAAGGTCAGATTTTAGAAATGCACAACCATCTATAGTTCTTCCACCTGAGCCGTGGATTTCTACTGATCCTCCAGAGTTACCATGGACCTCCTGGCTTTCTCTACTAATAATGTTGTCCTTATCCAACCCAGTAGTTTAGAAGGGTTGTAGGTCTTGGTAGGCCTCTAACAAACCTCTGAGATCTCCACAGGACAGCAGGTGTTATATTAAGATTGAATTACATCGGTGGATTCTGGTTTTCTTTTTTTAATGAGGTAATTTACGAAGGTAAATGGTTTGACTGAATTTAAAACAATAATTTTCCTTCCACTTCACAATGACACGCTACTTTGCTTGTCAATAAAAAAAATGTAAAAAGGCGATTAAATGTCCTGGTTGCAAAGTGACAAAACACTAATCATTTCCTTCAGGTCTTTTTATGGAAGAGGAGTTTTCATAGTATATTGCTATAATTCTGTTTTATACTATATACAGAAATAAATGAGTTCTTGAGATAACTGCAAGTGTACTTTTGTAGGGTGCAACATTACCAACGTTAACACTCTTATTGTCCTTGCATAAACTGTTTCTGAACAGCCTGATTTATGTGCGTCTCTTTCTAAAAACCCTCAATCTGTTTAGCTCCAGTGATGTGTTTGTGGCCCTCAGGTTCCCACCAGCCTGTGCTGCCCAGGAGCGGCTACATGCGCTCTCCCTCGTGGACGCGCTGCAGTAAAGTGGAGCTGCCTCGTGAGAGGAAGCATCACAGTGACTCAGACACAGCAGATCCCTTAATGAAGCTGGAGAGAGCGAAGCATCCATAAAGCTCAACCCGAAACGAGCCTGTTGGACAGACGCTGTGGTGAAACCAAGCCACCGAGACGCCTCCATCTGCCACTGTGCACGCACGTGACGCCCCGCAGTGCTGGCGCGTTCAGGCTCAACTCTGGAAACTCGGCTCTCTGCTCTACAGACAATGATGACGTGCAATAATCCCACTGTTCCCGCTCATGTCTCACACTAACCCAAGCAAACCTGTGCAGTCATCGTGTTTTTATAGCGGAGGGTTCTTATTGCACTCTGAGCTGCCAGATGATTTAAATATTGTTGTTTTGGGGTTTTTTTTTTTTTAGATAGACAGGGTATGAGGTCAACAGAGTATCAGCACCTTCGTCCTTACAGCACCTCAGGGTGGGCCAACTTTATGAGATTGGCAGCAAAAGTTAAAGCCACAATGATGGCAGATCTTGAGAGGTTAGATGAAACATAAATTAAAACATCCTGGCGCTTATTGAGACTTACTGTTTTTTTTATTAATTCATCAGGGGTTCCTGCTGCCTGTGACGTTAGCAAAGTTAGCCCTAATGAAGATATGTGGGGTAATATCTTCATTATTACAATAAATGTGTGTTGGAATGCAAAAAGCCTGAATAAAAAAGTTGCACTTCTTTCTCTAAATTGTATAGCCAGCGCCCCCTGCAGGATTGTAGGTGGTGTAGACAAGTAAAGTCAAGTAAATACACCCAAGTAGCAGCAACTTGCAATAATTTGTTCCATACACAGATTTCTTTTTTTTTCTTCTTTGCTACCGATTCCCTCCCTCCAACCTCCAACCCTTAGAAAAATGTGTGGCTGCCACAGTCGATGCTGCAGGGATGCAAATGAGCAGAACTTGAAATGAAAATAAATTCAAAGCAAAGGTCATCATAATTTGTGTGGATGCCAAAAAAAAAAAAAAACGCAACAAAGTGCCAACATTTGTTTTAATAGTAAAATTAACTCAAGATATTTCTTTACTGTCAGTGAATGGATAACAGATTGCTTGGTTCATGTTCAGCCTGCCTATAGGAAACTGTCAATAACTGAATGCTGTGGATCAAATGTGATGCTAGAGGACGGTTGAGGATTCAATAAAATTGTGGCTCCTTTTAAGTTTTGCATTGTCATTTTCATATCCAGCAAACACCTTTCTTTTTTGAAAGAAATTGTATAAATGTAAATTAAAATGTATAAAATTAGTAACATTGCAAAGAGAAGCCAATTTAAAGTTATTCTGGTGTCTGCAACAGGTATACCCACAGGACGAGTTAAAATTTTTAAATTAATTTCTATTTCAATAATTTTTTTAAGACTACTAAAACTCAGTTTCTGCAAATAATTATGGATATGTCATTCATTCTCATTTCTAATAAAAAAAAACATTTTAAAAAGTGTCGTATTTAGCAAATCTTGAACAAATGTTATAAACTCATTTGTTCTGAGCAGGAACAGAAAACATAAACATTGAGCTAATGTGATTTACAGACAATATAAAGTCATACAGTGGTTTTCGTGTCCATGAATTAAAAGAGCTTGTCTTGCTCACATAGATGGTTACAGAAATATTTGCATCTGAAACGTCTGCCTGGCTTTAAAGCTATGGAAAACATGACGGTGAAGGCATTTTTTAACGTCATGAAACAAAATAAAACAAATCTTCTAAAATCCTAATTTAAAAAATGTATTTTCTGATAAATAAAAATGGAGTAAAGGATATTAATTTGTCTATATTTCATGAAGGAGATGATCAAGTTACAGTAATAACTTCTTTCATATGTCCATAGAGCAAATTTTACAATGAGTGAAAAGTGGGTCAATGGGCATTACGGTGCACAGAAAGTCTGCTACAGCCACAAATTCATCTTTATTGGAATGTTACATGTTGTACCAGCACAAAGTAGTGAATTGAAATTACTGAGTTGGGAATAAAAACAATTTATAGCTTCTAAAAAGTGTGGCATGCATTTGTATTCACTGATAATGCTAAATAATCCATTGAAAACAAGGGATTATAAATACTAAAAAGAAAACATGTGTGTGTCATTTAATATCTATAAAACTGCAGCTATTTCATGGAGGCTTCAGAGATCATTAACATTAATGGAAAAAAACAGCATCAGAAAGACCAAGAAATAGAGCAGACAAAACTGAGAGAAAGTAGTGGAGAAGGTTAAAGCGTAGTTAGAATATCAAACAGTGTGTTAAGCTATAAACATGTCACAGAATGCTGTTAAACCCAGTGTCTGAAAATAAAAAGAGTATTACACTGCAACCTGTCCAAGAGTTTTCTATGAAGACCAGCAGCGTGGTCTTCATAGAAAGTGTCAAAAAAAGCAATTTTTGAAGGAAACTCAATGAATTTCAGGGTGCAGCTTCATGCAGAGGACATTACTGAAAACTAATGAGAGAAAGTGCAGAACAAATTCTCAGCAGAAGCAGCTGTTGTCAGCGTTGATGGGGGATGGATGTAGCTAAATCCAGGGTAATGATGGAAGAAAACCTGCTAGAGGCTGAATGTAATGATTCAGATCAAATGGTTTAGATCAAAGCAGAGTCATGAGCTAATCAAAGGGAGATCATATTCAATTTAGCAATCTATCATAAGATCTGAGTATTAGACAGACATCCACTCTTCCATACACTTTTGCAGAAACTGAAACATTTTGCAATCAAGGCAAATATTTCATGTAGATTTGGTTCTAGAAATGTTTGAGTCATGGTGAAAACATCAGCCCTTTTTGGAGATTTGTAAAAAAGAAAAAAAAAACTCCCTTGCTTTATAGTGGTGCACAACATAAATCCCAATCAAATATGGATGGATGGATGTGGTTGTAATGTGACAAAATGTTAAGTTCAGGGGATACTAATATTTCTGAAAGGCGCAGTAAATTTGTTAATGAAGCATGTGAAAAGGCAATTTGTTCTGTTTTTCATCCTCTCCACACTTTAGACCTTCAGGTTATGGAGTTTCCTCTTTAAATTCTAATGCTTCACAAAGCTCCTCATATGAGCCGTTCTCTTGAAAAGGCCGAGGTCCAAGGAGCTCCACCATGTCCGTTCTGTCCAGAATCTCTTTATCTAGCAGACGCTTCGCCACCTGTAAAACAGAAGTGCTCTTTAAAATGCGGAAGTCTGCGTAGCGCACAGCAGGTCAACGGGTCGCACCTTTTCCACCATCTCCTTCTTGTCGACAACAAGCTGAAGTGTTCGCTGGAAGGCGACGTCTACAAGCGAGCGGACCTCCTGATCTATGAGCTGCGCTGCTGACTCACTGTAGGGCTTCTCTGTGACGGCGTTTTGCTGAAGGTGGAGGTCAAAAGAAACATGACCCACAGCCTTGTTCATTCCGAACTGAACAACCTGAAGAAGCAAATGGAAATGTTCACTTATAGAGTGAAGGTTTGACTAAAAATCCAACATGCGAGACAAACGTTTCAAATTATGTTAAATCTCGGCGGCGGTCCTGACTGCTCATTGAGCTGATTACCTGCTCGTACGCCGTCTGTGTGACTTTCCTGAGGTCGTCTTGGGACCCGGTGCTGACTCGTCGAAAAAAAACCTGCTCGGCCACGCGTCCTCCTAACATCATGCACATCCTGTCGAACAGCTGGTCCTGGTTCAGCAGGTGCAGCTCCTTAGATAAATACTGTGCATAGCCCAAACCTCTCCCCCGAGGAGCAATGGAAACCTGACGGTAACGTAAAGTAAAAATCTTCCAAATCAGATAAATAAATGTAATTACTAGGAGCTTATTGGATTATCCGGACAGGGTCCAAGGGAATACCTTAAGCAGTGGTTCTGCATGCTCCAGGAACCATCCTGCTACGGCATGACCAGCCCTGTGATACGCCACGGTTGTCTTTTCTAGAAGCTGTAACGGCTGAGTGTTTTTATCCAGACCTCAGATAAAAGAAGGTGCCTTACAGAATCAGTACTTAGCAAAATAATATTCCAAAAATGTTGCATGAAATGCCTAATTTTATTACGTTGTTTAAAAATAGACCTATAGCCTACATTTATGTATTCACATCAAAAAGTGGTTTTGCGACACATGATGTAAGAAAACTTAATGCTGTTAACATCTGGTGGGTGAATCCGCACAGAAACATTCACTATGAAAGAAAATAACGCAGTCATGAAAAAATGATGATATTAAATAATCAATTCTTTATTAAAAGATGCTTTCTTTTAATAAAGAAAGCATTTTGATATCAAATGCTTTTTTTTTTTTTTTACAAAAGAGTTGAACTTCGACAACAAAAATGAACATTGTTGCTTAATAAAATTATTCATGTTAGTTTTAGGTTGACTTACCTCCAATGACCCTCTCCACAGCCAGCTCAAAGTGCTCAGCACTGATGCACTGGCTGACATGACGTGCAGCTCTCAGTGCAGCTTCATTACAAACATTGGCAATTTCAGCCCCTAACACACAGGAGAAACAGCCACAATGTATCTAGTGAAACTGACTTGTAGCGTTTTAAAGAAAAGCTTTTGCAAGCTGGGACTAAATTGTTTTGTTCCAGCCTCTGCAGCACAATGTTCAGCATTTCTGGAAAGTTAAGCGGTAAAATTTAGCATCAGCAACAGATGCATGAGCCCCACTTTCCATTCTTACCTGTGAAACCCGGGGTCTGTGCAGCTAACTTCCTGGACAAAGCTTCTAGGTTTAAACAAGGCTCCAACTTCAGAGGTCTCAGATGCACTTTGAAGATGGATGCTCTGCCTTTTATATCAGGCAGGCCTGCAGGAAAGAGAAAACAAGCCTGGTATGAATTTTACAGTACATTTCTACTGGAAAACCAAGTTCATTTGCTGGAGGAGGAAACTGTCATCTGAATATCTAAATGAACTCAAAAAGTAGCGACACAGAACTGTGAAAAGGGGAGCTTACATTGAAATTATATTCAACTGCCTAAATAGCTTACAAGCTATAAATTAAAAAATAAAAAAAGATCTTGAGGAGAACCTTTATTTGTAAAGTGTCTCAAATAACAATGTTTATTCCTTAAATTTAAAAGGTTTGTGACGTTACAACTACAAACTTTAATGTGTTTAAAGTCACATAAGTGATTTTTTTCTTGGAAGCTGATAAAATACATTCTTTGTAAAACATTCATTTATTTAAGAAAATAAAAATGCTGCAAAAAAGGCAACTGAATAGAAACAGGTGAAAGAAGTCTTGAAACAGGTATTAACCTTGCCGATTAACATGATCTAAGTCTGTAGAGTTCTGCAGAAAGAAAGATATACAACTAACTGCAACTTCAAATTAGTAATAAACAAGCTACTCAAAAGCAAAACCCTCTGATTTAATGTTAACATTAGTCCCAACCCGAAGGTTGGTCTCCAGTTATCTTACCATTATTTCATAAAAGAATCGGTTTCAATCAATTATCATATTTGTTTTTGTCAGCAATAGACCAGCTTGTTACGAGCAAATCAGATTTTAGCTGGAACAAAAACGATCAACCATCTCCACCAAAACATAAAAGCAGCCAGACAAACACAGCATGGCTTAAATGACATTAGAGGAGAGCAGAGATGAGAAAATATGTGCAAATTTAATAAACTTCAAAGACTAAGCTTGGCATCTTATCTCCAATAGAAAAAAAAACTAACAATGTTATGCCCGGGCGTTGTTGCGACTGCTGTCGAGTTACAGCAGCAACAACGACGACACCCATGCGACACAGCATGAAAAAGCATCATGTAAACAGGAAAATGTTGCATAAAGTACAATTAAAGTTAAATTGTTGTAAAACACTTACATAAGAGCAGAAAGTTATACAACAAGACAGGGAATAAATGAAAGGGGAATGAGATTCCCAAGAGTTCAGAGAAGAGTCTGTGCTGTACTTCACCCAAATATACATGTCGATCAAAGCGGCCGGGTCTCAGCAGAGCCGGATCTAGGACATCAGCTCGATTAGTGCCGGCTAGCACAACAATGTCGGTGCTGCTGTTGAATCCTGCAGTCATACAAATAGGCCGGGGTTTTAAAATGTTGCCTAAGGAATTGGAAAAATAAATGTGCTTAAATGCTCACCATCCATTTCCACAAGCAGCTGGTTCAGAGTGTTTTCCTGCTCGCTCTGCCAGCCAAAGCTCCCGCTGCCTCTTTTCCTGCCGACCGCATCGATCTCATCGATAAAAACAATGCAGGGGGCCATCTTGCGGGCCAAGGCAAACACATCTCTCATCTGACAAAAGACCAGATCATAAGCGATTTGTAACACGGACAGATCATTTTTTAAGCAATTTGTGAGAATGGAGGACTGACCCTTGCAGGGCCCACCCCAGCAAAAACTTCCTGAAACTCGGAGCCATTAACTGTGATGAAGGGGACATTGGCCTCCCCTGCTGTGGCCTTCGCCAGCAACGTCTTCCCAGTACCAGGGGACCCAGATAACAGCGCACCCTGAAAAGACAAAATGCATGTCATGAGTAGCATGTCAAAATAATCGTGACAGTAGAAAACTGAGACGCAATCAAATATGAAAACACGCACAGACTTACCTTTGGGATCTTGGCTCCCAACTCCCGGTACTGATTTGGGTTTTTCAGAAAATTCACAAACTCCAAGATCTCTAGTTTGGCCTCTTCGCAGCCTGCCACATCCTTAAAGCAAACATTTCCAAAGTCTTTAATTATCTTTGCTTTAGATGCTTTCATGCTGAATGGATTTCCTTTCAAACTGCCGCCGTGTGCTCCGGCTATGGGCCCCTGTCGCTTTGCAAATAGTAAGCAGCCAGCCAAGAGGAACGTAGGGAGAACACTTAAAACCATCGTCCTGAGGAGGAATGAAAAGGAAGTTGGTGTTAGGACAGATGCTGGAGAAGAAAATCTAATTTGCATGTTGCTTCAGCTTAAGGAAAGACTCTCACCCGTCACTTTCACTGGTGTAGAGGACGGGTACTTTCTGTGTGGAGTCCAGGCCCATTTCCTCCTGAACCATCTCCAACTTGTGTTCAAATGAGGCCACGCTGCCAATGTTAAACCACAAATAATCCTGAAACACAAAACCAAAAAACGGCATAAGAAGTGGCCCCTTCCTGAAGAGAGTCAGGTCACGGCACGGTATTATCTTACTAACCACTTCTGATGAGTTCACTCCATCGGCCGGAAACACTTTGACATACTGTTTATTGACCACCGCTACACGACCAACCTGTGTGAACAAAACGATCTGTTTACACTATTGATGAAAGGAGATTAGCTGAGAAAGACTCCAGGAGCGGCACTGAACTAGACTTACCACGCCTTTGCTCAGATACAGAACAAAATCCTGCCAGGAGATCTGGACTCCAGTTTCCCTGAAGTGGAAGTACAAAAAGGCCGTGGTCATGCCCGCAGCGCCGAGAGCAAAGTTCTGCACAGTCTTTTCATCAAAGGCAAAATCTTTCTGGAGGACGAGGAAACGTTGAAATGAGAACAGATGAATCAGCTTCTGACCACTGTCACATTAAGTTTTAAATATTAAACCAAATGAAGCCCAAATTAAAGGTAAAACCTTCCACCACATGAGTAAAAGTGAAAAAGGTCAACTTAGTTAAAACCTTAAAGCTCAACCATTATTTCACCTACTTAGCTTTATGCATCACATCAACAATATCATGTTACTACAGACTAAGGGTTTTGTCATTTCTGAAAAACGTAATTAAACTGTATAATTGTGGTGAAATGTGAACTATTTCATAAATATATTAATTATATATTAATTCTGACTTCTACATTTTCTATGCACTGTAAAAAAAAACCGTCTCTAACTTGTACACTAAAATTCTGGCAACAACAGCTGAAGGTATTTTACTGTAAATTAGAGACTTTCTTTTTTTACAGTGCAACAATTTTTTTACACCTTCACTTTGAGCATTAAGTATTAAAAATCCCTCCGTATCCATACGAGCAGTAAATCACCTTTTCAATTTAAATGCTTATGCCCCGCTTTTACTTGCATCCACAAACAGATCCTAATCTTTAGCGGAACAAAACGTGTCACTGTTATAAGAAAACAATGTGAATTTCAACAACTTTGGAACATTTCTAATAGAAACCATGTTGGACCCAGTATGAAGCCTTACAGGCCCAGTGGTTCTGAAAGCAACATAAACTGCTTTAAGTCTTTGATCTATAGGATTAAATTCTTTTTTTAAAATTTATAAACCTTTTATTGCTTTGTTTATCCATAAATTGCTCAGCTTTTGGAAACAAACTTCCTATTTTTTCACATTGTGGTAGAAGACAACAAAGCCTGTCCCTCCTTAGTAAATCAGAACAATCTTTCATTAACAATTTATTGGATAAAAAGTTTTTTTTTTGTTTAGCTATAGGCCAGTAAAGTTACAATCAATTGAGCCTCGTTTCAAATATTGCTTTATAACAAATAAACTGCATAATTATAAAACATCATCACCTTGGCAGCTTTTTTAATTATTATCTTCTCATTTGAAGATAAAAAAAGACATTCCTGTGCTTTTCTTATCCAATCTTTCTTTTCTATGAAAGTGTTATACTATCGCATACAACTTTATTTTACAAAACAAGATAAATGAGTCTCACGTGTTTAAAGAATGTGCAGAACATTTTGACAACATAACTAAAGTAGACACTTAGATCTTCACCTTGAATCGTTTCCACCACTGAGATCTCTCCTTTTCTCCTCCTCTTTCACCCCTGCCATCATTCCCTTCACGCCTTTTGGTTCGAAGTGAGTCTTGCTCTCTACTTCTTTTATCTAAACAACAAAAACCAGATATAAATTGCAGAAAAGCAAACCACATAGCAATTTAAGAAATGCCTCTCTTAATGAGGACTTTTTTTTTTTTCTTCCTTCACTTTCTGCTGATGTTTGGCTGCCAGTTCCTTCCTTTCTCTTCGGGAACAACTTTTCAAAACCTGAAAGAACAAAGGAAGTTAGGAAATCAGATGGCTAACACTGGCCAAAAATATTTGGGTCACTGGGCCTGGTCAGTCGGATTCATTGTATTGTGTGACAGAGTAAGATGGCTTGCTGAGTGCTTCGCGTACCTTTCAGAGGCCTGTTTGAGCCGAGCAGCCGTGCAAAGCTGTGTTGATGCAGTTCTCCACATCTTCCCTGAATGAGCAACGCCATCTGCAGTTAAAAATATTTGACAGGAAATGAACATCACCAAGGTAATAGCAGAAAAGGTTCCCTAAAAGCCCTATGATTTATGGCAAGCGAGGAGTTGTTAGGAAAAATCCACCACCTGTTTTCTTCCAAACTTTACAGGATTATTGAAATCCTATTAGTTAAGTCCTTGTTGAACTAAACTCTGGGACATTTCACCTCGTTTTATGAGGTAACAATGGCCTTGCTAGTATCTCCAAGACAATGATATTGTTTTAGTCAATCTAACATAACATATTGACTCTTCTGTCCATAATTTGTGCAAAAGCAGAAAGGGAAAAACTTTTCCCACTGCACTGCTAAAAAGAGACTTCCTTCTCATCCATCATGTTAAACCAAGGACTGCAAAAAGAACATCATGGAACTGAGGAAACTGTCTCATAAACTACATAATCAAAAGAACCGGGCCTCTTGGTCCCAGGAGAATACAAACAGCCGAGGAATGATGCAGAAGCAGAGCTACTGTTGTTTGTTTGTTTGGGGCTTTGAAGGGCAGCTGTCAGCAGAGATGCAAAGTTTTTTTCTCACGACAGAAATGTTCATGGCTCATTGTAGGAACTCACGCATCTTACAGCAAATGCATTTTTCTATGTAGAAAAAATATATATGTTTTGCAAAGTTATACATTTTTATACATGCGTACATTTTACTTAAAACATTTCTTCTTACCGAAGCCCCGTTGGAGCGCAAAGTAGCTGAAACTGTGAAAAAGTTTTGTCTCCACGTCCGAACCGTCCGCGCTCGGTTCCGAAAAGACCACATGCTGAGGACGAGGGTTCCCGTCAGACAGAATAACGAGGAGCCACAGTCCCCCTCATATCTGCTCCCATCTGCCCGCAGACGCGCATCGGATGAGCCGAGAGGAAGCTGTGCTTTGCACTCATTGGAGACCAGCGCAGCACGCACCTAAGAACAAGTTCAAACCAAAGATCTCGCGAGATGAAAGTTAATTGAAGACGCATTTAAAGTGGAATGTAAATAAATATATCTCGAACATATTTCAGTTTATTACGATTATTTATCTGGTGTCTACTTTTCTAGTTTATGGCTTTGTTTCAAGATAGTACCGGGGTCAGTTCGTCTGAAATATAAACAAATCTGTAATTTCAGCAACAGCTGTCCATCAGCACTTTAATATTCGTCCACTCCACCGCGCAAGACGTCTCCAAGGGGACACCTTTCATCCGCTAGCCCTCTTCATGTGACCTCACAACATTTTTGTTATGTAATCTGACTAAACCAATGCAAAAGCTTCAATTTGGATGTATGCTTGAATGTGCCGAAGAACAAAATTGCTTTTCATCCTCAGCTGTCTGAGACTTTTGAAGGTTTTAAGTCAAAATTGATGGATATTTGAAACTGCTCATGTTTCAGCTCTCTTAACAAAATCTTTAGAAACGTGAAACAGAGCCACGTGGGTACAGTGCTCTATTGGTGACGTGCAATCTGAAAAAAACTTCTCATCTCATCTTTTTACCACATTTGAATAAACGTGCCTTTACCAGCATCATGTAATGGGTGTTTCACTGGTGCACTTCACAAATCAGATGGCATTTTCTTTTTGACAGGAAAGATTATGTTGAAATATTGAAAAAAAAAAAAAACATTTCAAAACATTAGCCAGAAAGTTTATTTATTTCATGCACTGACCAGTCGTTTTACAACAAGGCGTTGCTTTCACCAACAGCATGTATGGTCATTAAGTTAAAAAAAAACAACAAAAATAAAACCCAATATATGTACAGTACTACAGCGCTGCTGAAAAAATAACACAGCCAAAACATTGATATTTTAAAACAAATACTTTGTTCAAATGGTTAACAAAATTGCCACCTAATAAACTCCTCATGTCTACACAAAACTTGTTCTCAATAGCATAAGACTGAAACCATCAACACAATGACATCAAGATGTTTGGATAGCAGCTGAACATCCAACCCATTAGCTACATCCTGAATGTACGGATGAGTTCACAGATTTAAATAACAGAGGAGCAAAATTAACTCCTTCAGTCCAAACTGTACTGCAGAGGCATGCTTCGGTTAACCTGTTAGTGCAGATTCAGAATATTGTTATAATCACTTTTTTTTTTATCTCATCAAATTATAATAGTTAAAGTTTATTCCTCTACTAACTGACTGACAGAAATATGAGAATAAATGCATACTGAATGATGCAAATAAATATTGCTGTTTGCCCTATAGTTGTGTTTATATAAAGACTTCATAAACTATTTAAAACTGATTATTAGGGTTTGATTTGAAAAAAAAAAAGAAGAAAATATTCTGAAAGAACCTGCAGAATCAGGACAGAATTAAAATCTGTATTTTTCTGTTTAGTTTTGCCACAATAATCGATATTGAGCACATGATTTTAGTTTTATATGAAAAATCACAAAACAAGAATATGAGCAGTATATTTATGATGGCTAACATTTTTCCATCTTGTAGTTAAAAGCAGGGAATTTCGACTTAATACATCAAAACATTTTATTAAAGGACATACGTTTAGCTGCAAGAAGAGAAATACATAGTTTCTTCTGGCGTCATCTTGGACTGATGTCAAGAAATTGTTCTAAAGGGAACTGAAATGTAATCTTACACCAGGAGCCATGTTCACAAATATTCCAACAGGAGCACTGGGTCACCTGAGACGCACAAGAACGTTCAGTACACCAGGTTCTAAATGTTTTAGTTCCCTGTTTCACATTGTAGTGCACAGAAGAGAAAAAGACACAAAAAAACAAAAAACAAGTCAAACATAATACCGAGACGGGAAGCTAGTTTGGCCCCGACTAAGAGTAATGAACATGTTATAAAAAACAACTTGTGCTTCTTCCTGGAGTCTAGCTCATTTCTCTTCTTCCACCTCATCCTGTTGGCGGTCAGTCATTCGAGCGCATCGTGGACAGGTGGTAGAGTTGTCATAGTAGCAGTCTCTAAACACATACACGATATATGCAAAATATAGACAAGTTAAACAGTTGCTTTCTTAACTAGAAGAATGACTCAGCAACTGCAAATAATACAGATACTGGAGTTGTTTATGTCTTTAAACTCGTAAAAGTGGTGAGAGGGTCAGTTGAGTTTGCTTCTCCGGCCTACATGTGTTTTAAGTATCTGCTTAAGGCTTACGACTGTTTCCCATGAGGCATTTTGTGGGGCTCTGCAGGACGACGGGTCTCTGGGTGGCTTTTAGTGGCCATCTGATCCCTCTGTGGTCAAAGCAACAGCTGTGTCTGTTTTGTCTGCATGAATTTGAGCTTATTCCCAGTGCCATGACTAAATGAAAGAGATCCTGAATACAAGGTGTAAAAATTATCTTCCTCCTACGTGGAGAGAGTTTAGATTTATGGCCTAAACCAAATCCAACCCGAAATTCGGGCCAGATCAGGTCAGATTTATTGGCTTACTATTGCAATATGTACAGTCAAATGAGAATGTAATAAAGTTTTGTTAATCTACTTATCACAGCCTAAATGCAGGATTAGACAGATGAATACCCAGGGGTGTCAAACCCATTTTCATTTCAAGCCACATCAAGATCACAAATGTCCTCAAAAGGCCGGTTGTGGGAGAACGTATTAATAAAACTACCCATTAACAAACAGCTAGGGTATTAATGAAAAGCTGTCTCTGAATTCAAATTGAATTGAAATTAAATACTATTGAACGTCTTTTCATATTGAAGCAATTTGGCAGTTTACAGCTAAAAACTACTGATTGATAAAATCATCTTTAAGAACACAACTGTCATCTTGAATGTTATTTTTTTTATGCTTCCTTCTAGAATCTAGAGGGCCGCATAAAAACATATGGCGGGTCTATTTTGGCCCTCGGGCCTTGAGTTTGACACGTGGTTTAACCTGTTGAGGAAATAAAGGAAGTTAATCAGACTGACACAAACACAGTCTGACTAACTGTGTTACTCAGCGGCTTTGCCCTGCTCTGCTGGAGATTTCCTTACGTCTACAATTTCAGCCTTAAAAGTTGAGAGATTTCAGTTTAGTTCAGTTTAAAAGGTTGGTGGCTCCTCACCTGTGGAAGACGGCAGAGCACTCGTGGCACACTGAGGTGTGACTGTCAAACGGAAACAAGATGTCTCCCTCCTTACAAAGCTCACAGACAAAGCCTTTGGCCTGACAACGCTAGACACACACACCACACACACAAGTACAACACAGAAACGGAACAAGAGTGGCATCAAGTTTAGATACTTAATAAATGATATTTTTAACTGGTCCCGTAGCTAAAGTATAGGAAGTTGTATAACTTTAAGTGGACTGGGCTCACCTCGCAGTCCAGCTTGATGTGCTTGGCAAATGTTGTGTGGATCTCAGTGAGGGAGCAGCTCAGCCTCCCAGTGGAGATGTCGATCAAATCCTGTAGTGAGTACATGTCGTCGTTTTCAACAAAGTGCTGGCGATCCTGCAGCTGTGGAGAAGAAACACAAAGGAAACATGAAGCAAAACCAGAGCAGTGTAGCCTAGAACCTGTGCAGGCAACTTGAACGCAGCAACTCTCAACTTTGAAAGAAACGGGTGAATTATAAATTAGGAAACGGATAATTAAAATAGTCACTTGTATGTTCTAACGTGTTTAAAGTTTTTATTTCTAGGTTTCCCATTCCTTCTCCTGAACAAAGAAACTTCTGTTTTGGTGCTCAAAAGGCAAAAGTGGTGATTATTTATTATTCTGTAATCATTCATCTTTAACAGGATAGTAGCCCAATAATAATGTGTTCATGGACATAACAGACCAGAATTGAAATGTTTTAAAATGATCAATTTCTATATAACCAAAGCAAATGCTAACCATAAAATAATAATAAAAAAAATCCAAAGAGGATTGTTGAAATTAAAATACTTAACATTTGAGAGATTCTATTAAACACTACCGCCTAGATACTTTTACTAGGTGCACAATTCCACCACAAGAGGGAAAATGTTTCACTCTGTTTTACCGATTAAAAAGAATGCTGCTAAGTCATTTTGATGTTTGTTAAGTTGATAACTCAAATAGTTACTGACCTGCAGCAGCAGCCGAGCCTCCATCGCCTCCTTGCAGGTAATGAAATAAGGTTTCATCAAGAGGATATCATGGCGAAGTTTCTGTGAATCCAAGACACATACAAAAATAAATGTTGTTGTTGGAACTCCCAGCATGAGATCGCCACCCTCAATTAAAAATGGGCTTTTTTCTCATTACAATTATCAGCAGCTGTAAAACAAATTTATCAAGAACCAAAATATTAATGAGACAAAAATCTTTAACAGAAGCCATTTTGTTACATATCACTCAAAAGTTTACAAGTGTTAAGAACAGCTCTCTCTGTTTTACTTAAATATCATATAAAACTCACGAAATCAGTCTGTAACAACAGCAGTATTAAAGAGAACTAGAACATTTCTGAAAAAAATTAAACAGGGCCTGCCAAAGTGTCGGCTGGAACCCAGTGTTCTGATGCTAAAAATTAGCATCAATGCTAAATAAGATACAACGTACTCAATAACAGGTGGAGAGTCACAAGCATGTTAAATTTAGTGTATAAGCTCAAAGTAACCAAAATGCTGTCAGTGGCATGGGGTGCAACTAGCATGTTGTCTTACATTGACTTCCTCCATTCAGTGTAATGAACATGGTTAGTAAATAAACAAAATAGCTAAACAATATATTTTAGGGAAATGGTTACTGGTAAGGTGGGCAGTAGCTCCTGGTTGTAAATATATTATAAAACAGACATTCAACACAAATGTAAAAAATCTGATTTATACTTCGTGGCAGTTCGTTACTAGAAAAAAAAAAAGCTCATCCCTTAGCAACAAATTAATAAAAAGTAAAATCATTGTTTATAAAACATAAGCTGTTTTGAAATAGTGCTTATCTGCTAAGAAAGAAGAAATTTACAATTTACTTTGTGGCATTTGGTTACCAGAAATTGCGCTCATCTCTATCAAATGTTCTCATTGTTCAAAGAACAGAAGATTTCTTAACAAGAATTGTGCAGTTGGTGAATTTTTAGGAAAAGTGAAAATGTTTTGGTATTTTTTGTCATTGGTGATGAATATATTATAAAACATCTAGTCAACGCAAATGTAAAAATCTGATTTATATGTCGTTGCAGTTCGTTACCAGAAGAAAACGCTCATCTCTTGTTTCATAAACAATTAATTATTGTTTATAAAACAATCTCTTCTGAAATACTGCTTATCTGCTCAGAAACAAGAAATTTACAGTTGGCAAATTTTGCAAAAGTAAAAATCAGATGTTTACTTTGTGGCACTTTGTTACCAGAAAACGCGCTCATCTCCTAGCAGCAGATCTATGCTCTGCTATGGCAGGCTCCAATTAGGAAGGTTTAAAAATATATAAAGCAATTTCAGCTGTGGTTCAGCACTGGGTCACATTTAATTTGAGTTTTCTAATGTACCTTTAGGTGTAACAGAGCTAGTTTGAGAGCAGCAATCCAACAAAGAAGGGTTTAAAATGAGCTACCAGGTCAAAACTCTACACATGTCCCCAAAATTGTGAACTCAAAGTGAAATTTAAGATTTTTAGGAAGAGAAATAAATCAATTTCCTCACCCTGATCTCAACCAGTTCCTCCACAAAGTTGAACAAAAGTGGGTTGATTTCTTTCAGCTTCAGCACAGGACGAGGCATCATGAGCGTCAAGTAACGCATGGAGGAACGACAAACCTGGAACAGAGAAAATGTCCTCTGAGAAAAGATACTTTTACACAAGAAACAAAGATGTATCTTTCTTACTATTATATATCTAGCACTCACTTCCCAAAAAATTGAGAATAGTGTCAGTGCCTTTTTTAAGCAATCTCTGAAGTGGTCAAAAACAAAAATCTTGATTGGTTGTGGTCTAACAATCACTTAAATTTTTGGTGAAATCACATCATAAACAAAATGCAAAACTTGCAGTTCTGTTCTGTTTTTAAAGTAAGAGCATTTCCACATGTACAATGCAAAGAAATCTCATGGGATTAGGATTTAACTGCTGTCTAGCCATAAGAAAACCACCGATCATTAAGTCTGACCTGAAAAAAGGGGCTTACATACCAAACCATTCAAGATTGATTAGACAGTGTTAGGATCTGAGGTGGCAGCAGGTGATCGTGTCTACATTCAGTAACTTTATGTGTCCAAAGCAGCTCTTCAAAGCACTGAGAATCCTTGTGATGTCCAAAACAAAAAAAAAGAAAAACATGATTTGCCGTGAACTGTGTTTTAGTAGTTAACTGAGTTGCTAAGAAAATATACCCATAATCTACCAAATTAGAAAGACCATGAAACTTATTTATTTATTGCCGTTCCTCTCAACAAGAAAATAGAAAATAAACTGAATTAAACAGTGAAAGACGCGGAAACATGATTGTAAAATGGGTTGAAATCATGCAGTTATTTTGACTGCCTGGGGTTTCAGTTGCTAAGGTCTGCAAATAACAGCAAATTATTTTGCTGACTCATTATTTTAAATGAGTCCTGCCTCTGGACTCATTTCCAACAAGTCATTCTTTGGTGCATCAACTTTTATCGCATGCCTGCTGATGATACCTTGCGCGGCTCAAACTCCCAGTTGTGGATGACCCGAGCTGGAATGATAGCCGTGTCGTTCCAGTGGCACGTGCTGCAGTAGTACTGGCCTGTGTAATCACATTGCCTGGCCTCGCTGGGAACACCTCCTGGGACATAAACATGGCGCATTACAGTAAAGCTAAAGTAAGTAAAAAAGTAGAGAAATTACATCATGCAGCAAACAGAATCACAGCCTCATGTTGTTCATTCAGAGATTTAGGATTATACTTACTGTAGTGGAGGGGGAGTACAGGACTCCTGCACATTTCTCAACATACTTTAACAGAATGACATTTATGGGTTCCCCATTCTTATTTTAGCCAAATTTTAAGCAATAAATTCAAAACCTCACAATGAATTAATGGCAGATTTTGACAACTTTCCATCTCATTTGTACTCACTCAGTGAGATAGGAGTGCGGCATTCTGCACAACGGTAGTCTTGTCGATCTAGTCCTATTTCTGGGCAGATGCTTAGTTCATACTCCGACTGGTGGCTCACCTTTGACCGGACGCAGGGCTTCGTGATCTGGTTCATACACTTGCTGTGGCAACGGTAATAGCATCCTGAAACAAGAAAACACAATTGCATGCTACGAAAAGCAAAAAAGAAATATTTTCACTTACTCAGACAAAGATTGATTTTATCTCGAATGTGCATGCCTTAGAGAAAGCTTTAGTAAATGTTAAAAAAACTAAAACTTAGTTTCCTTCTGACTTTAAACTGTGATATTCATGAAGTAACAAGAACCTGAATGAAACCTGCTTCACATAAACAAACTGATATTCTCTTTAACTTCCTCTCTAGCAGAGTCAGAGTTGAACTGTTCGTTTCATTTCTTCATTTAGACACAAACTGACCTTCAAAAAATTAGTAACAATAAAGTATTATGAACAGAAACATAGGCAATGTTAGTGGGATTTTGGATAATCTTTCTGAGTAAAATAAACCCTTCATTCAATGAAGGGTTTATTTTCACAGCATGAAGGGTTGAACCCTTCATGCTCTGAGCTTCGGAGTGAAGCTCAGGTTCGGCGTGGAAAAATGTAATCATCTAGACAAAACAAACGTGGCTCTATCTGTGTGATGATGTAATCAGAAACATGCATATCTGTGTGACGACATCATGGTGAACATTGTGGTGCAGCTCAAATTATTCTATTCTAAACTTGAAAAATTTGTTCATGAATAAATGCTGCAAACAGCTTCATTAGCAGTTCATATCAAATGCTTTTGAGTTAAACTATTAAAACTCCAGGGTCCAATTAAGTCCTTTAGTGTGAACGACAAACTCCTTGTTACTTTCTACATATTCTGTGGTGCTTTGTAGTTTTCTGCACTAACACACCCTGCAGTGCTGCATCAGTGTATATCATGGTTTACCTGTGCAGGTGTACCAGGTCTGGATTAGACCCCAAATGATGGTACTGCACTTGTCACAGGTCTGTTTCACACTTTTACTCTTCTCTTTTGAAAAGCGGTGCTCCAGTATGACTCTCAGATTAGGCTCATCTTCCTCTGGGTCCTTCAGAGGAAAACAGCAAAATGAGACTCAGATTTTGAGATAATGTGGTTGGGTTTGTGGATAGATATCAAAAACAGGGTTTAATTCAAAATAATGATTCATTTCTGTAATCATCATTCGCTATGACCTGAAGTGTAATGCTGTTAGTTCTGAATAATTCCCAGTGTGCCACTCAGATTTGTCAGGAATATTTTGAAGAAGAAAATAAAAAAAGTTACTCAAACAGAAAAATAAAACACAGAGGAACACATCATCCATCCTCCTGAAGCAGCATTAAAACAAACATCCGTGTCGTGTCTTCTTCTCAGTTCTAACCTTAAGTTCCTGCAGTTTAAGTCGCAGGTGGATCAGTTTGACCACAGTGTCTTTTTGTCTCTCCGAATGCTCCGGCAGCTCCAAGATCAGCTTCTTACATTCTTCTATGGCCAGTTTCAGCTGTTCAATGTCCGAAGCCACAAAGGAACCCTGAAAAAACATTTTAAAAAAACCCCATTAATTTAAGATGGAAGTCTTTCTACTTTGCAACAGTTTGATTGAGTCTCAGCAACAACCATTTTGGTTAATGCCCTTTCAGCAACAATGGTTGTATCATGGCTACAGGTTGGAATAAAAGTCAGATTATGTAAGATGATTTGATTAAATAAACAGATCAAGCAAAAAGTATAACAAGTCATGGTCGAAAAATAAACACCAAACATTTGATTTTGGTCAATCTTTTTACCCTACATCTATTTATGAGAATTTTCAGTGCTCCAAGACATTTCTTAAATTAAGGAGTTCAGCAGTTTAACACTTTCATTGTGTTAAGAGCAAAGCACAGCTTCATCAACAAAACAGAAACAGGGATTCACAGATCCTGGCCAGTTTACACATCTTACTTTCCAACTGTTACAGAAAAACATTTAAAACTCACCACAGGTCTGGAAAAATGGTCCTCAGCTAGGCCAAGGTCCATGGTGCGGTCAGAACTGTGGGTTTTGGTCCCAGAAAACAGTTCAGAGCTTCCTTCTGAAAACACAGAATCACAACTTTAAAGTTAAGTTAAAGTTAAGTACTGGTTGCTCAGTCCTCCATACTGCCTCCACACACAGGAGAATCACAAACTACCGTCCAGTAATGTGTAACCAAGCTGTTTAAAAGGACATGTGATCACCGTCATAAAAAAATGTAGATCAGCTGAGTAAATGAACTCTGAAGTTTAATTCATTCTGCTGTCAGTGTTTTTTTTTTACATCCACTTTTTTAATAGTCATTTAGACCAAAAATAATTTCTCCTTTTACCACAAATTCTGCAACTGCCACTTATTTATTTGACTACGCTGTGCATTATGTCAGCAACTAAGCAGTAAGTTATAATCATGTTGCTTTCTGATAAGACATTAAAACTGAAAATCTGACACCAACATGTTTTTTTCAAATGTAAATAAAAGCAGCAGGCTGTTTAGTTTCTAAATTGTTCCTATTTATGAGCCGGTGCCTAGCAACGCCATATTAATCCAGATAAAAGGGATTACACTATGGCAAAAATGCACATTGGGTAACCACATATGCTTTACAAAACTACAAACCACTTGTAAATCCTAGCAGTTATTGCATTTTTTTGTCATTTTAAAGTGAAAATACATAAAACTGCATCAAAATTTGACAGAAAAAAAGGATACATTTTTGTAAAAGCTGCGTTAAGTCAATATGAAAAAAACCCACAAAAAAACTTGTTAGTCCAAGAAGAATAAACATAACTAAAAAGACTAAAACTTTATTTTCTTTTTTTTTTTCGCAAAGACTGAAGATAATCCATTTTAATATCTATCAAATTAATTTGGCTTAAAACTGAAAAATGCAGAAAAATGTATCCTTTACCTGTGTACACTTCAGAGCAAAACATCTTTAACTTGAGTGTCGAATCACTTGCAATGTAAGGATCAGCGCGGATAAAATGTTTGAGAAGTTTTGCTTGAGCTCCTAAATCCAACAACCAAGGAAGTGTTACTAATTTCCTGCTTACACTTTTGCTTCTCATTTGTTCTGGTTTAGCTACAACATTTCCCACTTCTTGTTTTACAGGCCTGGAGTTGGTCACAAGGGTCCATTTGGCTTTTTTGTTTTCGCTAGTATTTGACTGACATTAAAACTGTTTCATTATGTTCAACCATTTCTTAAAAGTGGATTTTAAGAAGGAAAGTCCTGCACCAAATGTGAGGAAGTTTGCAAGGAAGTGACATTAACAAAAAGCAGATAAAGGGGAAGCCCATGAACGCAGAAAAAAATATCCCATAAGAAAAAATAAAATAAAGACTTAAATGTATAAACTTTCTAAAAGTGAAAAGACAATGTTTGTGATGAGTATTTTGTTCTCTCCATTCAATTAGAGACCACATTTGGGAAAGTTTTTAGTCTAGAGTCAATCAAATTTTATGTATATAGCACCTTTCAGCAACAAGGCATTTCAAAGTGTTTTACATCACAAAATTACAAAGTCATAGAACACACAGTCAACAACATTACATTTTCCACATCGGATTATTTATTGTTTCATGATTAGGTTTCAAACGCAACTCTAACCAGATGGGGTTTTAGTCAAGATTTAAAGGAACTCAGTGTTTCAGCTGTTGTGCAGTTTTCTGGAAGTTTGTTCCAGATTTGTGGAGCATAGAAGCTGAATGCTGCTTCTCCATGTTTGGTTCTAGGGATGCAGAGCAGACCAGAACCAGAAGACCGGAGCGGTCTGGAAGGTTGGTACAACAGCAGCAGGTCTTTAATGTATTGTGGTGCTAAGCCGTTCAGTGATTTATAAATAACAGCAGTATTTTAAAGTCTATTCTCTGAGACACAGGAAGCCAGCGTAGGGACTGTAAAACTGGTGTGATGTGCTCTAACTTCCTGGTTTTAGTCAGAACACGAGCAGCAGCGTTATGGATCAGCTGCAGCTGTCTGACTTTTTAGGCAGACCTGTGAAGACACTGCTGCAGTAATCAATGCAACTAAAGATAAACGTATGGATGAGTTTCTACCCAACTCTTCAGTCAATTCAGTAACAAGTCACTGAGGTCCAAAAGTACGTCAGTGCAGGTTCTGTTGGACCTCTGTATTTTATTTATTTAAGACTGTGGTTCTTCCACAGTCTGTGTTTATATGGATGTCATTGAACACCTTGACTAGGACAGTCTTCACATTGTTTTTACAGCATAAAAAACAACTGATTTAATGTAGTTTGTAAACTTTTTACAAGATAATTCTTGAATAAGATGATGTATGATAAGTAGTCAAACCAAACATAAGTCCAAATCTGTATCCCGATAAGTGATGAGTAAAACAAGCCAGGTTTTTGGTGTTAAACTGTAATTAAATACCTTTCTTTACCAGAAGAAAAAAACTGTTAACATTTCTCTTATAGCTTGTTTTTGTCTCACATTTATATATTTTTGTTTATACTTGTGTTTTCCTACTTAGCTGTGATTAACAATAATTTTCTTTACCATGTTGCTGGGTTGCCTTCCCTCCTTCAGGTTCTTCCTCTTCTCCACGATCAAAGGGATTGAGGCGAGTTTGACGGAAATGTGCAAGTCTCTCATCATACTCCATTTTATCGGCTACATCTAAGAAAGACAAAAACCAACTAAGGTGACACACAGGCAGTCAAATTCACTTCTCTTGTTCTTGATGGTCAGGGCTAGTTTATAGTGGAAGCTGGCTAGCTAATGTGTCCACTTGATAAGTGTACATTGGAAAATGTTCTGCTCCTATAGAAAATATTATGTCAGTTAAACCCTAATTATGATTTCAACAATCCAGAAAACTAAAGTAGTAAAGTATGAATGCTTTAGATTCATAGAACTGTATGGCTGGTACATTTAAAGGTGTCTGTTAAAATTGTTAAAAGCTCACTCAAAGAAGGAATGACTAAAAATGAATGGCAATGACAATGCTTGTCATACAAAGAACTAATTTGCATGTGTTCTCTGTCTCTTCTCAGAATCTGAGAAACAGGCAGGAGTTCAGATAATTAAATAACAGCTTAAAGCTTGCAGCCAGTGCAAGTAGACGCTTCATCACCTCATTATAAACCAATCAGGAATCCCGTTGAATGGCCACCTAACGCAACGCTTCACATATTACTGCCGAAAATAATCTTGAATATGGAAAACAACAAGTTTCAGCCATCCTACCACCATGAAATGGCAAATAAACACCATCCCGGCTAAGGCTAACGAGCTAACCAGCTTCAAAAAACAATGTTTTCTTCTGTTGTTTTGATACTAATTCTGATGCATTTAAGAGCGAGTGTGTATAAAAGCTTACCCCGTTCTTTACCGTGTTAACATCAGATAACAAGCAGCTAGTAAAGCGTATTTTGTAGCGACTAATATTGTTAATATGGGCTGCTCTCGGAGTGTTGTTTTGCCCCTGTCATCAGCAACATCACAAAGCGAAGTGTAAATTTACCTCCGTCTCAACAGCTGCTTCCGGTTTGTTTCCTTCAGAATAAAACCCTTCGGCGAGCATCTGTTCACTTTTGATGTGAGTTATTTTAAATAAAGTAAAGATTAAGATAAAATCAATGCATTTTATATGTTTAAGAGGGGCTTGATTTGATTTAAATGCAATAACTAAGTTTAAATTGATGTTTTAAGCTTTTATTTTGAAGTTTTAACATTTTCAGCCCCCAATCCTTCCAATAAAATAGTTGAAATTTGCCTAGTGATTTTTCACTTCATCCTACAGTATGTAGAATAGCCAAATAATTACTGCTGAATTTACTTTGAAATTTAATTGAGGCTCAAGTAGAATAAAATAAACAATCTCTGATTGTTTCTCATTGGGAAATTCATCAGCAAAACTTATTGGTAAAAAGAAAAATAAACTTGCACTCACATAGGATTCACTTTTTAAATTGAAGAGTTTTAACTTTTTTAATTAAACAGAAATTTGAAATAAGACAGAAAAATGCATAACAATAACAGCTCTTGGATTACAGTTATAACAATATTAAAACTACTACTACGTTACTGCTAATAATAATATTAACAATAACAACAACAACAAAACTAGAAGAACAAGAAGGAGGGCACGGAAAGACTATAAACTAAGACATACACCAGAAATGTTGATCCTGGGATGCACAGCCATGTTAGAATTAAGTTGGTATTTGTACAAACTGCCTTTTACCTGTGTAAAACAAAGCAGAGAGCAATAATCAATTTCCAGATGATGTATTGAACGGTGTTCTTGAGATTTTTCAAAGCTTTGGATAGTGTTTTGTATTTTAGCTCTACTTCAAACAATCTGCTGTGTTCCTTCATGACCGGTTGGGCGTCTAATGGTCAAACACCTTCGAACTTCACAGAATGGCTTTGTAAAACCAAATGAAAAACACAGAGGCATCTTCATTTTCATTTCATTAGTAATGAGAGACCAGTCCTTTGGATAAATGTGGGAATTCCCCCATAAAGTAGACATTTTGACCAAGAGAGCATTACCAAACTGTCTAATTCCAGCAGAGTATTGTATCTTATCTTCTTTGATCATGCCCACCACCTGCATGCAACAACGACTGTCTTGTAAATTTTAACGCTGCCTAGGGATTTTTATGCATCATTTGAATGTGAGAACATTTTTCACAAAAAGCCAATGGCTCTTTGAAGAGAGTTGAATGATATTATTCAGTGACTTTTCAGCATAAAAGGCTCATAACCTGAAGCAGTTTGCACTTTCCTAGAAACAGTAATCATGAGGGCGTCATGTTGAAGCTTTAAACACGAAATGACAGTAAACATACGCATAATTAACTGTGAAATGTACCACTTGTTGGCTTGTCAGCCACTGGAAAGGATTAGCAAACCTAAAAATGATTTAAGAAATGGTACAAAAGATAAAGAAACATTGTGGAAGTTCACACAGATAGTGCCCAGTATAGGTCTAAAGTATTAATATTCTATTAAAAATAATATTTTTTCTAAAAACAATTAGTGCTTTATAAAATAAAGAGGTGTTAAGAGCAGCAAAAATCCACTTTATGAATAAATGTAATCAAAAGCTTACACTATAATAACTATTCTGCAAATACTGTACACATCGCTCTTGATGATCTTAAAATCTTTAGGTTAACAGTATGGAAGTTAATTATGATTGCATTAGTTTTTTGCTGGAGCGATTTGGTCTGTGCTATGAACAAAGCTGTGCTGTATGGAAGGAAGAGGAAGTCATAATCCTGCCTGACTCTGAAAACGCTGTTCCCTGTAAATAAAGCAGTGACACTGTGCCCTAATTTAGTGTAATGAGTTATAATTAAAGTCAAGTGGCCTCTCCACATCAGATCCACTATTAGGTTCATATGAAGAAGAAAACTGATGCAAGTTTTCATAATGTAGTACTTGTGTCACTGATTTGACATAAAGCAGTCAAGGTGTGGTTAAAAGGTGAGTTTAAAGATTTATTAAAAACCCAGTAATCTCTCATGTGTACATAATCTAAAATGAAGATTTTTGCAGTTTTGTGACCAACTGTGATCTAAAGTTAAGGATGATTAATTGTCGCCGGTGTTGAACAATGTTTAGTAGTTGCATATTGTTACTCTGGATAAGGACATTGCTATCCTGTTGCTCTCCTCTGGGTTAGAGAGGTCTAAAAAATCCAATGATGACCCATTTTAAGATTCCAAGATTACTGGCAAAGACTTATAGATCTTTAGTTAAAATGTCCCGGTATTTGAAAGCGTCCATGGCGGCATGAAGTCTAGAAAACTTTCTGGGGCTTTTGGAAGAGAAACAGATCCACTGGATCACAAATAGTCCAGCGGGCATGAAGTGGTTTTCCACAAATCATCCTTTGTTTCATGTTAAACCTGCATGAAGTTTTTATTCCTAACTTCTCAATCTGACTCTCATCTGACAAAAGCATATGGTTACAGTTCACATCGCAGTGATTTTAGAAACATCAAAAATTTGCAAGAAATACCTGGAGACAAGGTCTAACAGTTATTTGGAACGATGATGACCCAACATGCAATGTTTTGCCTCAGTTTCTTGGGTTTTGTTCCTCCTACCTTACCATCCCACCCTAAGGTAGCTGAAGTAAAGCCTTAAGATGATATCTAAGCATGTGAAGATAATGTTCTGGCTTCATAGGACCCTAAGAAAAGAAAGTTTTAGCGTTTGTGGTAAATTATATGTGCATTTCTTCTCAAACAGGGTGTTGAGAAGAAAACTTGTTCCAAAAGATTCAGGACGAAGGCAAAGATTCACATTCAGCAGGTCAGTGACTCTCGACATACAACCAGGACTAATGTGAATGAATTCATATTAAAGTATATCGCACGTTAGAATGACCCAGTCAAAGAATCCTAGCAAGACTTGAAATCTGATGTTCAGGCATCATCCATCCAATGTTTTTAACCTTGAAAATTTTACAAAATGTCCAGCAGACATGCAAAGCTGGTAGAAATATCTCAAAGAATGGCAACTCTGTTTGCAATGAAAGGTGGCTTCACAAAGCATTGTCTATGACAGGCCCTGCAACATGTGAAGACTCCTTGGAGTAAATTAGTTGGTTTTTTTTTTGTTTGATTGTTTTTTGGATAAATAACACATTTTTAATTGAACTTTTTTATTATGAAAACAATAAGACTAGAAAAGTCAACTCTCTTTTTTTATAATAGTGTCACACTGACCATTTCACACATAAAACAGGTAAAACTACAGCTTCATCAGAAATGTTTTACCCCCAGAGACACATATTTGCAAGTTTACATACAATAAAACAGTCTTTAGAGGCCCTGAAATGGCTATGATTGTTGTACAATCATACAAAAACAATAAATACTAAAGACACAATTTGTCATTTCTCTTAAAACATAATTACTCATCTCCTTTCCAAGCCTTACATGTAGAGAGTGGATCAGTCTTGGATCTCCTTAGTCGAAACAGAAAGGCATCCCTTAGCTACGAAATGAACTAAGGTTTTGCTTAGTCTAGTTACACAGAAAGCTTAGCTACATATTTTTTTTTTCCAGTTAGTATTATTAATCATTTCTATTAACCTGTGTTTATTTTAGGAACAGGTGTAAGAAAAAACAAAGAGAACAAATAAGATAAGATGGAGGTTTTGTTGTGTTAAAAAAAAATTGCTAAGCCATTTCGATTTCATTGGCTACAGGGATGTACTAAAAGCTGTAAATACAGTGGTACGCATTGATTCAAGTTATCGTATGTAAACCTAAAACTTAAATTGAAACTTTTGAAACGGTAAATAAAACTTTAGAACAAGAAGCGCATAAAATAAAGAAAATAATCACAGCTTTACACTGAATTTCACTCTGAGGTCAATATAATAATAATAATAATAATAATAATAATAATAATAATAATAATAATAATCTTCACTAGCAGAAAGATGTTCAGACCTGAGCAGACTAAACTCAAATCCGGAACCGCCGCGTCTTTGAAGTTTCCCGGGAATCACGTCTCCAGAAACAGCCTTACTTTGATTAAGCCTCCTTTCATAAACGTCCCATGCAATGAGCCTCGGGCGTTGAGCTGCTCATGTGATTTTTTTTTCCCATCAGTGTTTTTTTTTTTTTCCTCTCCGCGTCTCATTCGCACTTTTATTTTTGGACAGAGATGTTGACTGGAAGCATTGTTTAAGAAAACAAGATTTCTGGAGCGGAAGGATCGTTTCAACAAGGCGCATTTTGGGAGGCAGTTCAATCGGTTAACTTTATTGGAACCACGATTTACTGAATCAATACAGTGAATGAACTTAGTCTTTATCGAAATAAAACCCAAAAACAAAAGTGTTTGGGTTTTTCTTTTCTCTTTTTGTTATGTAAATCATGAAATATCCCGTAATATTTATTCTTTTTTTTTAGATTGATCTATTTATGGATATTGTACATTAATGACCATTTTTAACAACACAAATGTAAATTAATTACAGCCGAGGTCAATTTCTATTGTTTGCTCCCTGCCAGATGGTTCATGCTGAAAGATGTTATAAGTTATTGCAATAGAGATAATATTGCTTATTATTATTATTATTATTATTATTATTATTAATTTGGTTATTGATTATAGTAAAATACCATATACGCATCTTTGTCCTTCGTCATTTTATTTTTTCCTCCCTCCATTTTTACCTCCAAACAAATCCTTTGGTACCATATACTTAAGACGTTGCATATCAATATTTGTTTTATTTTCAGTTGGTTTGTGAATTATGGAAATGAATAATCATAAAGGTAACTCTCGTATATTTTAATCTAACAACGTTCTGCGGATCCCCGTTCAGGCCTCTTACAAAATATTGCAGATTAAGATCCCGAATAACTGGCTGATCCGCTGGTGGATATTTCTTTCTTTCATAAAATGTTGAAATCTAATATTATATTTTCTTGCAGCATAAAAAAGTCACTTTAAGTGATTGATTGTCAAACGAATTGTTGACACAAATGATCACAGAAAATATTTTGTTACTCGCCCAAATTCTAGGCGGCTGTGACCTTCTAGCTGTCAAATATTTCACTGGACTTTGATATTTATTAATGTAAAGTTAAATGACTATTTTTAGGTTAAAGATCTCTTGAGTTATCTGACAGCATTGTCAAAGAAAAGGCCCTGAAGTTAGAAAGTATTGGGCATTGAGCGTTCTCGAGCAACAATGAAACGGCAAAATCTCCCAGTGAAACTAATCCCAGCTCCATGCTGGCATTAGTAAACGTTTTCGTAAGATTCCTCCTTCATCTTGTAAGTGCTGCGTGCAGCTCGGGGACCAATCCGCCCAATAAAACCTTCACAGAGAAACAGTTCTTCGGATAAAAGATCGCACGTTGACCTAATTTGCCTCAATTTACCGGTGACGCGCACGGCCGCTACATGCCAAAGCACCAGGAGCACAGGACCAGCTCCTGCAGGGTTTTGCGCAGCTCCTGGCTCCTGTAGGCATAGATGAGCGGGTCGATGAGGGAGTTGCAGATGATCAGAATTAGGAAAAGGTTAAAGTTCCGGAAGAAGCAGTTGCAGAAGGGACTGGTGGGGCAGGCGAGGATGAGGATGAGGTGAAGGAAGAAAGGCCCCCAGCACAGAATGAAGACACCGAGCAGGATGGTGAGGGTGATCGCGCCCTTCATGCTGGTGGACTGGCGCCTGCCTTTGTGAAACGCGGTGATGCGCCGCGAGTGCACGTGGGCCAACACGAACATGTGCAGGTAGAGCGCCGCGTTGAACACCAGGGTGATGCAGAAGAAGGTGACCAGGCACACGATGACGGCGTTGTCGGTGTGGTACACGATGAAGAGGATGCTGGAGGTGACGCTGGCCAGCCACACCACCGCGATGATGCTGACGGCGCGCTGCGTGGTCATGATGCTGTGGTAGCGCAGCGCGTAGAAGATGGTGATGTAGCGGTCCGCGGCGATGGTGCACAGGAAGGAGAGCGAGGACACCACGGAGCTGCAGATCATCACGTCGATGACGTTGTCCAGGTGGCGCAGCATGCCCGGGTGCACGTCCAGAAGGCCGTGGTCGTTCAGGAGCATGAAGATGGTTTCCACCACGTTGCTGACGCTCACCAGCATGTCGGACACGGCCAGGCAGCAGATGAAGTAGTACATGGGCGAGTGCAGGTTGCGGTTCCTGATGATCGCCAGGATCACCAGGATGTTCTCCACCAGGCTGATGATGCCCAGCGCCAGGAAAAGCTCCTGCGGGATCCGGATCTGGACGCAGCTCGACAAGTTCCGCTCACCGAGCGTGGAGTTCGTTTCGTTCTCGTCCATGATTTCAGTCAGCGGGTTGAACTCCACGTGGAGATAGCGCAGCGAGCTGTTGTTGAAATCCATGACGGAGTTCTGAGTAATGATGACGGACAGATTTCAGCTTACCTGGAGCAACAGGGGGAGACTAAGTTTCACCAGTCCATGGGAAGATGATTGCGCATCGGCTGCTTCAAATGTGTCCTGTGATAATCAGGCAACTCGCAAACCGCTTGGAAGCTGGTCCCAACAAAGCTGAGTTTGTCCAGACGACCGTAAGACCCAGGGAGTTCTCAGCTGTGAAGGCGAAGTCAGGAGAGACGGCGCGTTTGTCCATTTGAAAAATCCGTCTCCTCTTCCAAATTTCCCCCACAGTCATCGAAGCAACTCTACTTGGACAGACATCCATTAATTATCCACGAACGCGTTTCTCTTGTCCGTCATGATTCTTTGCGCATCTGATCTGCTGGAACCATCCAATCCGTTCTGGACAACACAGTAAAGAAGGAAAACTGGAGACGTCTGTTCCAGATGGAGAGTGAGCTGCTTGAGTCATTTTGAAAATAATCCTGAGTGACTTTACCAAACTCCTCCTCTCATACAGACGTCAGTTGGAAATATGGTCCCGTCTCAGAGTTTGGGTTCAGCGATGTTCAGTGTTATGTAAAAATATTTATATCTTAACAAGGACATTCACAAGAAAGCTCCTTTAAAAAACACACCAAGCAAATGCTGTAGTTCTGAATTTTACTCTCAACAAGAGTTCATGACAGAAGACTTTTATGCTTCTCAAGGCTGCCGTTTACCAGAGAGCTGAAAGGTAAAAGCTTTTATTATCCTCCCAAAAGATTTTACAACCTAGAAGAATCCAGAGCAATATAAATCTCCTTATTTCATAAAACAGGACAAATAATTAAGGACCTGCTTTTTATGCTTTAGTTGGCAGTGTTTTACTGTGGAGCCTAAAGACTGTTCAGGATTGGAGGATTTTGATGAGTGAGACATGGCCAGTGGTGGGAAGTAACGAAGTACAAGTACTTCGTTACTGTACTTAAGTACAATTTTCATGTATCTGTACTTTACTTAAGTAGATTTAATAATGGGTACTTTCTACTTTTACTCCACTACATTTTACAGTAAGTATCTGTACTTTCTACTTCACTACATTTCTACAAAAGTGTTGCGTTACTCGTTACATCCAAGTCGCACTGCTCTCTTTTTGTCCGTTAAAATATGAAGTTCAGGGACTTTAAGGTGGCGCCGTAAAATCCAAGCAATAACGTGACTTAGTGTCTGTTGTCACCCATCGCCTCCCCCTTTACTAGCACGGAGCTCCAGACATGCGCAGTGGTTTCCTCTGAGCTGAGAAGATGTCTAACTAATCGATAATAGCTGCATAAATCATAAGATATGACGACATGTAAAACCAGCAGCGCTTCGCTTTCACAGACGGTGGGACTTTGTCCAACTTTTAGCGTCACTTGGAAGGAAAGCTTAAAGAAAGGTAAGATCTGTGGACGTGATGCTAGCAAAGCTAGCTGTACTGAGACACATGTTGCATCTGCGATGAAAAAAAGTTGTCACTCATGCGCTGAATTATTGTGTGGATTCAGGAACGATCCGATTCTTCTGGACGGATCTTTACTAAGGTTGATGGGACTGAAGCCTCACTGAGAGCCGTTCTTTGTTCTTGTATACACTGCAATAGCTATATATAGCTATAGCTATATATATATATATATATATATATATATATATATATATATATATACACACACACACACACACACACATTTATTTAATTGCCGAATAAGTAAAAGTTGAACGTATGAACACAGAGCATGCTCATTGGTTGATTTTGTCTCCTGTCATGGTGGCAAACATGCAGTGGGAGGGAGGATGAGAACAGTCATGGTGCTCCTTCTGCTTGTTGCACCGTTGGACAGTGTTCATAGTGTTGTTGCAATTACAGTTAATTGCTATGTTTCATGGTTTAATGGTGCAGACAGTTGTGGTTTCTGACATGGGCAATATGGGCAACCGCCCAGGGCGTTATTTTTATAGAGATGGCAGGCGACCTCTGCGGATTGTAGCACAGCGATGAAAGCAAAACAGAATGAAATGAGTTGTAATTGATACTGGTTAAATATATTTCAGCTCTAAGTATTTATATCTAGGTGTTTTTATGGAAATGTGGATCTTTCAGATCAATCTGAGAACCAATTTTGATAGGTGCACTTCATTTTATTGTGTCATGTAGCGCAGGGCGCTGGTCTTGGTCTCGTGTTCAGTGGTCTTGACTGCAACTCTGCTACGTGGCTCCTCGATTGCATGTCTTCCCCCCCACACCTTCGTTCCATCCCCTTTCAGTTGGATTTCTTTCTAAATAAATGTCACTAATGAAGTTCATGCTACGTTAGGACAGGAAATAAGATGTTTCCATCCCTGAAATTATGATGCATAGAATCACATATCTAAGTCTAAACTCTTACAGAGAATAAACACAATAAGAACATGTTTAATCTGTGACATTGTTTATTAAAATGGCACATTTATGATGTATTCAAATTAAATACTATCGGCACACTTAATGATATTAGCGATTAGGTTATGTATTCAGCAAGTACTTTTACTTTTAATACTTAAGTATTTTTAAAAGCCAGTACTTTTTTACTTTTACTTAAGTAAAATGTTAATGTGGTACTTTGACTTTTACTTGAGTACATTTTTGCCTGTGTATTTGTACTTTTACTTAAGTACATTTTTTGAGTACTTTCTCCACCACTGGACATGGCTCACTGCCCAGGGCATCACAACCTTGTGGGTGGCACACGTACTCCAAAGGAAAAGACGGACGGACAATGGGAATTTTAAATACTTTCAAAATGTAGTTAATTCTAAAATATTCTGCAGCCCTTTTCAGATCATAGTTTGACAGTAAACACCCAACTATAGTCCACTTAATCCTTTAACATCATAAAAGTTGTTTTGCCGTTAGCCAATAGGGGCACAGCTTATAACTCATGGCATTCATTGTAGCACAATGCACATCTAGCATTTACACAATATCTGCCAGAGGTGTGTGTTGCAGCTCTTTAAGGCGATGCTCCGTACATTTTGTTCCTGCTTTCTATTACACTATGTCCCACTGTCTCATATTAATTCCTATTATTTATGGAGGTTAGAAGCTTGTGAACGTCCCTGTGGCGAATTACGAGCGTAATACTGGTGGGTTGATTTCAGCCTCACAATGCATAAAGAAACAAGAACATGTGGAGATTTAGGGGAGTAAAAGGGTCTACTCTTAATTTTATGGTACCTTGACTCTTATTTTTTTTAAAAACAATTATTGTCAGTTTCCTCTGGTTCCCTCTTATTTCTGCTGATTAGTTTGCACTGCTAAACACCAGTACCAGAAATGTTGATTTCTACTGGGATGTACTTTTAAAGAACTCTGCTACTGGAAACCTTTTCCTCCTGAGACATATTTTCCCTTATATTCACTCTAATTTGGCCAATCAGAATTTGATATTCAAGGAACTTCTTGTTTTTAAAATGGCTTAACTAATTTCTAATAAACTATAATTTTAAGTATATGTGTACTTAAAACACATAACAAGGTTTCTAAAATCATCTCAGGGGTGGAGCTAATGAGATAGAAATCTTCTATGCAGATTTCTATTAGACCTTTTTAACAAGACAGCAACCAGAATGACTTAAATTCACCTCTATAAACGTATATATGTGTTAGAGGAGTTGAGCTGTGAAAAATCCCTTTGTCTTGTTTGTGAAGCTTTGTTAGATGTTCTGTTGTTTACAGCTGCATCCCTAAAATGACATAAACAGATCTGAGGTCATTAGGTCAAATTCCTCTAGACAGTGGTTATGTAAAAGAAAAAAGGCTAAAAATAAATGTACTTACTTAAAATCAGTAGACATTTTATGGATAAATGGAATAGATTCATAAGATTTCTGTGCACTAAAGTGTATTTTAGCCAATTTAAAAGTTGTATTTTTTCAAATTACATCAATGTGAAAAGATGTTCAGTATTATTTCTTTCACGAACACAGTAATTTATGAGTATTTTTTAATAGTTTGCTAACGGCTTTTATCAATACATTCTGTTGCAACAAACGTTCATGATCTCGACAAAGCCCAAAATGAAAATGAGTTTGAAACCCCTGAATAAAAACCGTGGTGTTCTCACTACTAATACATTCATCACATACAAGCTCCTGAATTCCAAACATTTATTCCCATTTGATGGATTTTGGGATATCTGTCATGAAGTGGGGTGTAGATGGTGAGGAGAAAAGTGGTAGACCCCGGTGGAAATGAAGGCAGTGATGATTTAATGACAAAAATCTCAACAATCCAGACAGCACAGGTGAGCAGAGGCAACGACTCACATGTAACTGGACTCGACTAGAAGACAACAGACAGAACAGACAAGGACCTGACAGCGAATAAGAAACACAGGTGGGTATAAATACACAGGGGGTGATCAAGGGAACTAGACACAGCTGGGATCAGTCAAGGGGGAGACGAGACAACTGACACAGAATCCTAAATAAACACAGAAAAACTCAAATCCTTACAATAACACCTAGTAAAAATACAAAGTTCAGTTTCTCTAAAAACACTTGAGCGTCACATCATACCAATTAAAAAAGGGTTGTTGTTTTTTTTTACCCCTCCAGGGGGTCTTTTTGTGGGCTCTAGTGTCCCTTATAAGATAGTGGGCTGACAGGAAACGGGGAAGGAGAGGAAGACATGCGGCAAATGTCGTCGGGTCCGGGAGTCGAACCCGCGACGGCCGCGTCGAGGACTCAAGGCCTCCAAATGCGGGTCGCGCTAACCGCTACGCCACCACGGCACGCCCCAAAAAAAGGGGGTGTTTGATACAGAAATGCTGAGTCATGTTATTGCCAACACAATGCAGGGAAATGCTGCTAACTCAACAGTCATCCAGCAGACAGCCATCAATATTCTCCAAAGAGTTCATACCTAGAAAAGCTGGCTGTTCTCACACTGTTCTACTTACCGTATTAATGGAAAATTTAGCGGAGGGAAAAAGTGTGTACATGCCCACACATATAAAACTGCAAATATCACTAGCAATAATTATGGTGTCACTGCGCTTTACTCCCCAACATTGTCGTGAGTGTGTATTTAATCAAAACGGGAATCTCACTTTTTAACTGAGGTGAATCTCAAATTGGGACTCTCAAAAATGACATGAACTTTATTTCACCTTTCACACACTTCCAAGTGTGTGTGTAAGCCTTTAAATAGAAGAATCACATAAAAAGGTCTCCCAACCTCAGCCGTAGCTCCAGGTGGACTTCAACAATGACATCCATCCGCACCATGTGGCCTATTGAGCCACAAAGTCAAAGTAGCTGCAGTCGCAGCTCATGCTGCTGACATGCACTGCAGCAGTATGCGTGTATCCACACTCTGTTAAAATGTTAACATGTAAAATACAGGAGGAAAAAAGAAAAAAAGTACGCAGAAGCTCAAAACTAATGAGCTAGACGTGATCACGTTTCTGCACTAGGGTATTTTCTTGTGCAGGAGGTTTGACAGGAACACCATGATAAGCACAGCATGAGGCAAAGTCATGATTCAGTCAAATTAAGTTATATTTAGGCTCTCTGCTCCCTATCAGAAATGACAACATTTTCCTCCAGAGATAAACATCTGAATAAACAGCCTGACCGGACTGAAACAAATAGCGAACAAAACCAGAGATAAATAAGCATAATTTACTGTTGTGGTGCTGGGAGGAGCAGCGTTCTGCTCCCAGAGTTTAGTTGCTGCAGCGAAAGCCTTCCATGGGAAAACACTGAGCATCTCGGCAGAGAGGAGAGGAAAATATTCAGTTCAGTAATCAGTTTAACAAATACAGAAATATCTGCACTTTCACAGACTTGTGTTTAACCTAATAACAGGCTGAGGGAATAAGTCGGAAAAAATCAAATGCTTGTAAATTGACCCAGATATAAATGTTACTCTGACAAACTGACATTGTGGGTGGATTTCAAGGCAGAAGCAGAGCTTAAATACGATGTAAATAAGTGGGGAAAAAAATCAACCACAAGAAGGTTTCAGCAGAATTTCTCTTCTTTTCGGACATTTCTCCAAGTTATTTCTTAAAACTTTCGCTTTGGTGCATGATAATCTCCAGTTGAAATTTCTACTAGTTCAGCTTATGTATTGATCAGTGTCTTTTCACTGGGTGAAAACCACAGCAAGAAGCTTAAGTGCCTCCCAAATGTATTCACACCACCCCTTTTTTCACATTACCATCACAAATTTCAATGCATTTTATTGGGTTTTATGCAATAAGTAAATATGTTATAAAACAGTCAAAGACTGTAAGGCAGTTCATTTGGGATTAGCAGTCCCTCAGTCTCTCCGTCCATCTGCATGCTTCACTGTGGAGATGGTGTGCTCAGGATGAGTTTCCCACCTCACACAGCAATTTGCATGTCATGCCAGAGAGTTCAAGTTTGTGCTTATCTGACCAGAAAACAATTTTTATTTAAACATTTGCTGTAAACTGCAACCAGGACTTCCAACAACTTCTAGACTTCTACAACGAACCTGCACATAGCTGTTAAAATGCTGAGGAGTCAAAAATGTGCTTTTATTATATGCAACTGATTTTATTCATCAATTTGTGTTCATATTCACCTAAATTCAAGTGAAACAATGTTGTTTTTATTGTATTAGCTTAACATCCTAATCATAACTGACCGATCTGATTAAATAAACAAGCATTTTATTGAATAGAAAATTCCATGTTTGGAAAGTGAAGAATGTCATTTGCAACCTGATGGCAATAATAGTTGAACAGAAAAAAAAGAAGTGTTTTTTCCCATTAGTTTTATTCTGTTGTAGAGTTTTAATGCAGATTTTGAACCAAACTACTTAGAAAAACTGGTATAGGTCTGGTTTTATTAAAATGTATTTTTAAAAAACATCATTCGACAAAATTTTTGACTAAAATTATTAATAGCCTATACATGGACCCGAAGGGACAAAGATTGGAAGACCACTGTTCCCTGATAACAGGTCGTAGTTCCTTTCACCACATGCTTGATCTATATGATGGATTGAACGTCTTGATTTGAACTGAATTTGGAAAAAAGTAGATTCTGTATTTGGATGTGAATTGGGCCCAGTAGTTTTAGAAAACACTTGAGGTTCACTTATAAGTGGATTTGTTTTTAAACCAAAAAAACAATTATTCAGTAAATTCAAACAAAAACAATTCTACCAAAAATGAATTTATTGATACATTTATGTCCTCATACATATGCAGTGTCAGCTCTCCCTCACAGCACAATCTTTTATTACACTTTAATAAATTCTCTGTGCATATGTTTCTATAAATGTTTCTTCATTAAAAGTGTTTTTTTCTTATTATTAATCTGTGTATTTAATGAGAAATAAAACTGTAATGAGTGACATGTGGACTTGATCATTTAAAGAAAACAGATTAAATATTTAAAGTCTGGAAATTAATTAATGTTCCACAACCAATATAAAAATTTTCTCTGCTTCATATATTACCAATAATATTTTTTCCACTTTAAGAATGAATTGCTTTTAAATTAAATTTTGAAGCTGTTATGTATAACCGTAGTTAAACATAATTGTTCTCACAATAATAAACGGACTTCATTTTATCTGCAAACCAGAATGATCTGAGGAGGAGAAAAGATGCCTGTTATTTGTCATTGGTAGATTAGTGAAACTCAAGACATAATAATTTACTTCCAGTTTTTTTTTTCTGGGGTTTCAGGAAAGTTCCCCTCGTTCAAACAAATTTAAATTTTCTTTTCTAGACAAATTAAAAAAAAAAAACACAATTAAGATGTCCAAGTCCAAATGCTCATAGCCGTAAGAACATGTCTTCTGTTTTTATTTCAACTCTTTGCATCCAACGCTGGTTTAAGCGCTGCTCTCTCAGTCCCATTCGTCCTCGTCCCTGTAGGGGTTGTCCTCTCTGGGCGGCTCCTGGAATCGGATGTTTGCCAGCATGTCCCTCATGGCCACCATCAGACGATTCACCTCCTGGTTCAGCTCCTGGCCGACTCGCGCTACTTCCATGTCATCCTCCTGTCTCAGTCCGCCCTGAAAATGAGGGGGGGAAAAAACTTCATAATTTAACTAGGAACCAGCTCGATTATTCTCTACTGTTGGCAGCGGAAACACCTCCTGAGCTGGCACGGTAGTCCTGGTGGCGACAAGGAAATGTGACATGCTCGGTAAGTTGTGAGACGTCGAAAGGTGCTCGACGTCTCACAACGTAAAAAACATCATTCGACAAAAACATCACCAGGTTTTCTCTACTCAACAGTAGAGAATAATCGAGCTGGTTCCTAGTTAAATTATGAAGTTTTTTCTGCATCAGGTGGTTTTTGTTGCAAACAAGATGATGCATTTCCATGTAAAGAACATCCAGACTCTCTCTCTCTCTCTCTCTCTCTATATATATATATACAGTATATATCCCCCTTTACTTTATTACTTTTATCCATATTATATCTCTTCCTCTCTTTAAGTAGATAATAATATCAGGAAGGATGCAGATGGAAAAATGTAGAGGGCACGTCTGTTTACTCATGTACAGCTGACCCCAGGATGTTCATCTGTACATCCTGGGGTGTACAGATGAACACCCCAGATGAAACTATTAATCTGTATGAATAGTTTAGTAAAACTATTCATACACCTTTAACATTTTTAGCAGAAAACGAACACTGCTCATCGTCCTGAACACACCTGCTATTGTAAAACATGGCGGTGGCAACATCCTGCAGTGGCATAAGATATTTTTCTTCAAAAAGGCAAAAGTAAGGCTCTACAAAGTTGTTGACTAAGGCTGTTTAAATAAATTTGCACAACACAATTTTTTAATTTGTAAAAAATAGAAGAAAAGGCAAACAAAGTACAGCTAAAACACTGAGTTTTGTAATTGTAACATGTCAATGTTTAGTGGATACTTTTGCAAAGCAGTATATTCATGTTTATGTATGGTTGGGTTTTTTATGTTACAAAAATGCATTGGATTACAAGAACATTGACGAGAGAAAGTGAGTAATACTTATGAACCTCTGAGTACACACATGTCTCGGCTTAACCTCGTTTAAGGTCGTTCTGCTGCTCGTGAATCACAAGCAGCATCCTGTAGCAGCACTCTGCAGCCTTTAGGTCCCAACCAGTGCACATATTATAAGAACATTACTGTCCAGGGGATCCATCCATCCACTGGTAAATGCTAAATGTTCTGTCCTTGTGTAGCATTAGTCATTCAGCCATTCGGTCACACGCTGGGCCAGTCTGACAGCAGTGAGGCTGCCACTCACCGCAGACTCCTGCTGCTGCTGACTTTATTCTGCATCAAATCACTTCGTTCCACAATCTTCTATTAGCCCTTACAGTTTTCAGTGGTTATGGGTTTGTGAGATGGACCACAGGCACAATGCTAAAGGTGTGACTTCAACCCGTCTTTCCGTGTTGGGACCGTTCAGTTGGTCTCAAGGATGGATAAACACATGTAGATCAATGAACAACATGATCGGAAAGGGGCTTTTCATTTGGAGATGACCTCATCCCCGTTCTAATTTTGACAGAAGAACAAAAGGAGAAATGGCCTCATAGCAAACAAAAAGGCTCTTAATGTTCTTTAGGGATTAAGTTAGGGATCTGTTTCTGCCTCACAAGATCAAGATCCCAAGTGTTATGTATTTTTGTTAATGATAGCTGGCAGGAGCCTTTCTGGCCTGAGAACACTTTGGGATCCTTCAGGAATAAGCTGGAGACAGTCGTTGGCCAGAGAAATGTATGGATTATCCTTTTGGACTCGTCACATCTGCGACCCGACTTCATGCGAGCCAAAGAGGGGTTGATGTACGGAAAGATGGCAGGTCGGTGCATGACCTTCATGTTTCAGATCTGCCTGCAGTCAACAAAAAGCCGACGCTTCGACACAAAAACTAAAGCTCACTTTGAACAAGTCAAGCAGTTTATGCACTGCTGTTGACCCAAAACAACTTTTCACTTCTTTGAAAACCTGATTCATTCCAAAAAAAATTCTATTCAGCAGATGTAATAAAATTCACATTTAAATTAAGTTTTGTACAAAATCCGACAGTATGTATTTTGTTTTTTTGCTCTTTTTTTTTTTTAAGGAGCGTTCTCTTCCTGTTAAGAAACAAAGACTTTCAGTTCTCAAAGATGGGATGCCAAAAGCCTGAAACACTGTAAAAAAAACACAACAGATAAAAGCTTTGGACAAAATGAAATGATCAACTTTAGTTCAGTAAAACCAAATTCTTAATGTACCACAATCACAACAGCTTTAATCAATTTACTTAAAAGACAATCAAATCAAAATTCAACGAAATGAGCAACTGTAAACTTTATTACACACAATTCAAAGTTTGAACCAAACAACGTGTCTAAGAAGGTTTGACTTATTTAATCAAAAATGATTTAACACTAAGAAAGTATGTGTTACCAAAATGCCACAAACTTTCTCCTGGCACTTTTCTAAAAGCCTTAGAAGATAGTAAAATATGAAAATAAAACTGGAAGATCAACTAGGGGAAGTCACCTATTTATTTTCCACACATCAAAGATTCTATATATAAAAAAGAGGTTGAATAATAACTAAGGAACTCAGTGACATTTCCACACAGCAGTCCTTCATCATCCCAATGAATAAGTCTCATTAATAGCAACCATGCTGCAAAGACAAACAACTTTGTGAATGTTTTCATTGTTGTTCACCAACACGCTGGCAAATGGGAGACAAAATTAACTGCAAAAAGGTCATATGCCTTAATAGATGCTCTATAGTTGTTGTCCCTTTAGGCTAACCATGAGCTTTGGGAGGAAATGTTTCATCAGTCAAGGGCATGTGCTAAAATACAGTATTTCCTCCTAGCTGTTAGCAGCACAAATGTTTCCACAAGGCCTGCAGTGTGCTGCGGCCTAATAGCTGTATCTATGTAACTGCTAACCAGAAAACTAGAGATGAAGCGCCACAACAATGTTTATGAGGGCTCAGGCAACATCATAAAAATTAGTGAAACTATGAGGAAAAGAACAAAAAGTCTCAGAAAATACTTGGAGGATTCGTGCGCAAGATTCACGAGTACGATTGGCTAAGGGGTTTGCATTTAATTCAGCATTTATAAAAGACCAAATAGTGGTTTTTCAAGCACTTGAGGGTTAATGTGGAAAGACAGATTCAACCTCCATGCAAGCAGATTAAATTGATAAAGAGGTCATGACGATGATTGTCTTCAGAGAAATTACATGGGATTCAACAGCAGTAAACACATGCTGACCTAAAAACATCCTTCCATATATCATATTTAAATGGCAATCCCTTAAACACTAGAAAAACTTGAATCAGGTGATGAACAAGATCATTGGTTCAAATCAGCTCTCTGTGAATAAATTATGATTCATTCATGCATAAGGTCATATGCCTTAGTAGAAGTAGAATCATTGCTGCTTACATCTACAATGATTCTTTCTATTCTCCTAAATCAGCAGTTTGAGCTCAACCAGCACAGAAAAACTGCTACAGGAATCCATTATTTATTTATTTAGTTTGTTAAAATAATATTACTATCTTCGCTGCACACAGATGTATTTTTTTTTTTGTTATTTTTTCCCCATTAGTAGATTTGTTTGTTTATGGATGTGCTGCTAAACAACCCAAGTTGGCTTTGTCTCAAAGTCATGAACTGACAGCTGGAAATTGTTCTTTGGGATTTTCTGGTGGGAGCAAAGTTTATGGTCCAATTTTCCAGATCCTGACGTAGCAATAGCGCTACCAAATGTGTCACTTATTATGTAGTCAATGAAATGGCTCTGATGAGATGAAACACTCAGGAGTATTAAAAAAAAATCTGCATAGGAACAAAAGCTTTTTCAAATCGCTGTTTGTAAATGTTTTGATAGGTAGATTTATTGATTTTTATTCACTAAGATCTTTGTAGAGGACATTTCTATTTCATGTAAATTCAATGAACAACAAAGGGTTTATTTTAGATCCACTGTTGTCAAACTGATAGAATTACCACTGGTGGTGCATTGACTGTCAAAGCATGAAAGGTTTTCTTTGGATTCTGTTTCGTTCTTTGCTTGTTTGCAGTACAAACCTGAATAAAACAGCATGTAGTGAACAAACACATCACAAAATATGGGTCACACTAAATAAAATGTAAGCAGCAGAGGGCCAGTATTTGAAAGTAATCTCTTTGTTGGTTGTAAGCAATTATTATTATAATTATTATTATAATTATGTTGAAATAGTGCACATTTTAACATAATAAAACCTAGGAAACTGGATTAAATTGTCTTCCATGTCTCGGTCTGTTAAAGTGCTCAAGTTATGCTCACTTGAGCATAATTTTTCTACTTGAATGAATTTTACGTCAAAATTAATAGGCTTAAACTCAAAGATTTCCCTGAAATTGGTCAGGTACTCAACATGCCTGAAAAAGCAGTCAAGGTCTAAAGAAAAACTCTGAAAAATCTCCAGAAACCTAAAGAGCACACTGCAAAAAAATAGCAAAGTACGACTCGTTGGTAGTAATGTGGGATGATTAACTTTACAGAGTTGTGAATGCATTAAGAATTATTCACCGATGCATTAATCTCATAAAATCAGAGAAGCATCCATAACAAAATAGCACATGTCCAGGTCAGTCATTTACAGACACTAGTTTCATCACATAAAACCAAGATCTAAAACCAGGACAGAACTTTGCAGCGTTTAGATTTCTAGTACAGCATTTATGATTTCTTTTTTTCCCCAAACACAACATCAACTTTCTCTTATTTTTGCTGTAAGAGAAGCTTGGCTCTGTCCAAATGTGACAGGAAGTTCTGCATAAACCCTTAAGGCTACAGGAAGTAGAATATTAAGGACTGCTTTACTTCCCGCCTGTTGAAGAAGCAAGTTTATATCGACTGTAATGACCAAACTCTGGACACAGAGTAACAGAATTTAAGAGACAAATAACTTGTGTCTGTGGGGTTTACAGCTGTGATCACATGTCGTCTCCACATGCACAGCATGGGTTCTTAATTAGTGCTTTCAGCTCATATTCAGTGCCAATGTCTTTGGATGTATTAGCAGTTTCCTCTTTAGAGCGTAGAGAGAGAAATTCACAAACTACTCCTGGAACCCACCGAGTTGACATCAGGGTAATAATGTGGGTCTTTATTGTGATTTTGTTCTGCCATTTATATCCCATAATTTTAATGATTTAATCTTTCCAAGAATCCAGCAGCAGAACTTGTGTAGCTCACCTGAAGGTTGAAGTTTGGGAGCAAAGAACGGAAAAACAGCGACAGCGTGCTCTCATTGGATGCACCAGCATGCTGCCTGAATGTGAAGACACAAAAATCACTAAATCGTGACAACGCTTTAAATTTATAATGAACTAAAGTTAGATGAATGCTTGTTCTATGAAGATCAGAAATGCATGCACATGAATGCATCACATCACCTTTCTGGTCTGGTGTATGAAATCACGGAGTCCAGTGGAGGCAGAGGGTCAAAACCCATCACAGGCTGAATGGTCACCTCCTACAAGAGTCGAAAATATACCGTACATTTTTTTAATTATCACCTTCAAAGAAACTATTGGCTTTTTAAACTTTCTGCTGCATTGCTGATGGCTACAGCCTGGAAAGAACACAGAGTTCATCACAGCCAAGAAAACGTCTGGACTTTAAATAGAAGAAACACGAGTGTGTTCTCAAGGTTTGGATCATGAGTTGGTAAACTTTGTTGTGGAGTGGAGCCGGGCTTTTTTGCATGTCGGTTTGAAGAAGAAAAAAAAAAAAACAAGAGCATGAGGATATGTTGAAATTTGTAATCTGTGTGCTGGAGCTGTGGAAATGTTGCTTCCATCAGCCTATTGGTGTTACGGCAATAATAATAGATAGGAAACTATAAAGCAGGGATGAGCCGATCAAGACTTGAGACCAATCAAAACTGGTCATTACATATTATAGTTAGAATAAAGTTATTGAAATCAGTGCTCCATCTATGACTGACAGATCAGTAGTGCTAGAGAAGAGTGAACTGGGATGCTGCACTTCACCAGGTGCATAAGCCACTGAGCGCTTCGTAAGAGTGTTTATAGTCCTTGAACCTTTTCACATCTGTAGTTGTGCCATACTCTTTCCATTTCCATATGAAAGCTTAAGAAGTGCTTTGCAAGCTGCTTTATACTTCTTTACAACTGTCACTGCTGTGCTTCTTAAATCTTCATTCTGCTGTTTATTCACTCATTTTCTCCAACAGACCCATATGAAGTAGCACAACATGTGAAAATTAAGGCCGATTCCACCACAATGTTTTACTGCAGCTTTAATTCAGTGAAAGCCACAAACTGCAGGGTGATGACAGCGATCAGGAGTCTTAACATGAAAAACTTTGACATGCCTCAATCAAGAGCCAGATTTAAAACTTGGGGTCGGAGTATCGACATGCCTGCTAAAAATAGAGTAAGTTTTGCCATATTAGAAAACAGCTGTGCAGGAGATTTTAAAGATATCTGCAGAGAGAACAATAAATACGCTCAGATATGGATTTGTTTTTTTATTTAATAAACCCATCAAAACTACAAACTCCTAACATTTTCAGTTTAGTGCATCAATTCACACCATGTGTTTTAGTGCAACTTTTATGATATTAATAAATAAAAAAAGTGTTAAAGGAAATGGAAATATGCAGGATAATTCATTCCTTCATTTGTTGTATTAAAACTACTGTGACTATCAAATAAGAACATTATGTTTTATTCTCCTTTGAAATCAAATTTAATCCAATTTAAAGAAAATCTGATATTGACATCAGCACATAAAGCCTGATCCATTCAATTTTCTGAGAGGCAATGTCATTGGAAACTCAGTTGGTTACTTCTTACAAGAGGCAGAGTCGAGGTGGCTTCTTTAATCTCAGAGAGGAGAACATGGCGATGGATGTTTCTTGGTGCACTCTGGTATCTCTGCTTTCTCCTAGAACAGAGCGATAAATGACAACACTTACCAAAATTAATGAACTATTAATATAGAGTCCAAGTTCATCAGAGAATAAATACGTTGAACCCACTTAGCTCTTTAAGCAACATATGGTTGATCTAAGTATTGGCATTTTTACTTAACATGGCTCATCTTCGTTTGACGCATGCCGGCAGAAATATGGGTGAGGGCAAGCAAGCAGGAAGTGTACAGCTTACTTGTTCTCACAGTCCTCTACGAGAGGATCTTTGGCATCAACCCGGCGAAGCACCTCCTTCACTGACTCCTCTAGCCAGAGCATTACCACCGCCTCCTTCCACAGGCTGTACGTTCTCCCCACATACAGAGCCGTGAGCTCAGCCAAAGCTGGTGGCTGCCTGGAGACACATGGCGTTTGGTGGATTTGAAACAATGATCTTTATCTGCAGCATATGTTACATAAAGTTTTTTTTTCTTGGTTATACAGTGTGTACAGATCCATTTTAGCATGCAGCATTTGTGTGTTATGCGCTACATTAGGAAGAAAATGGAGACCTACCCTATCTGACTCTTTGGACCAAAGAAGCTATGGGAAGAGACTGTGCTGTCAGGCTGAACAGTGCATAGATCCAGCAAAGGCATCAGAACTGCAAAACAACACAATTACAGCCGGACATAAATTATGAAAACCTCTCTATAAGTTGTGCTCTTAAACAGAGGGTGTGTGAAGGATTTCATCTAACCTCCAGGGAACATTATGAGAGCGCTCTGCAGCATCTGGTCAGCTTGTTGCCTCTGTTTGTCACTTTCTTCAGGATCCACATCATCTCGCTGACTCAGGTGGAAATGACAGAGTGCGCAGGAGAATGCAAAGTTTGGCAGCTGAGACAGATTTCTATGCTCCTGGAAAAAAAAAAAAAAAAAAGAGTTATAAAAAACAATTTCAGTATCAGATTTCTAATGAATTAAGTGTTGCAGACAAAGGCCCAATTTTACCTCCCAGTCCTGATACAGCTGAAGGAGAGGCTTGTACTCTCTGGAACGAAGCATGAGGAAATCGATGAGCAGCAGCATGCAAAGCGGGTCGGAGTCTGGGTCTAAACTATGAGACACAAAACCACGAGTAAAGCAGTCACTTAAAGCACTTAGAAACATGTAGACATAATATAATGAGAAGTCTAATATTATTTTATAATGACTTACAGAAAACCGTGGAAAATGTTTCATTTAATGGTTTATTTATGTGTAATAAAGGATCAGAACCTATATTAATATTTTATCTACGAAAATTTTCATCAATTTTAAATCTGAGGTACAGATCAAACACAACAAACATTGTTAACATATCTGACTAAAGCACTTTCTTCCTTGATCCAGCCTGTTATTGTAGACAGACAGTAGCAATCCGCTGTGATCTTCAAAGTCTTACTTTGGATCCAGTTTTCTATCCTAACCCCGATTTAAACTTCTACACAAGTTCATCCCTGATTTGTCTGCTGTGTTACTTTGTTTTCATGATGTTGTTTGTTCGCGAATGTTGTCTGACTAATTCTGTGCTCTAATTGAGAGGCTTCTCTGGGCAATTGGATGTTTTCAGAGTGAACTGAATACAAATGTCTGACTCACTTTTCAGATTTGAAAAAGTGTTGAAAACATCCTTAACTTTTGCATCAGAATTATGCAATATTTTGTGTTGGTCTTTCAATGAAATTCCCAAAAAGGCAAAATAAAAATCACTGAAGTTTGTGGAAAACATTAAAAAGATTAAGAGGAATGAACACTGTTGCTAAGAACAGTAATGTCGGCATGCAGAGCAGCAGCTCATGGGACTTTACATAAACTACTCTTCTAAATATTGCATCCAGTGCAACTGTAACATCAAGTACTGAGATTCTGCAGCAATTTTGATCCAGTGAGTAGATCTACTTTGGATAATCACTTTTAAGAGAACTACAACATTTTCAGGAAGTGCAGCAAAACCAAAATATCAATACTTGCACACAATACACAAAAAACTAGGGCAAATGTCCATCTAAATTTCAGACAATGAGCAGCAGACCAGTTTATGAATGCAAAATTCATATTCATGGCTTCCTTATTTAAATAATACCTTGCATGTATCATAATAGTCGCAGCTTGAATTTTCTTTTTAATAAACAAAATGCTAGTCAGAAATGAATTTAAATAAACCCATAATAATTCAAAGTGAAATTCTGTTAGGTTTGACTTTCAAAAGACTTTCTTCTGTTACCAAAGGATCAGTTTGCAGTACTCCAAAGCGGTCCGTGGGCATCCTCTCTTCTCCAGGAACATCATGTGCTTATAAAGAGCCAGAAAAAATGCTCTGCAAACAAGGATTATTAAATTACTGGATTGCTGAGCCATAAAACATAATGAATTAAGTTCAAATCATTAATCTGGGGTCAAACTGACGCCTTCCAACACCAGGAGATTAAAAAAAACAACAAGGACACAGCCAACCTGTTTTCTGGTCGCAAATAGTCCAGCTGGCTGGTTCCTGATGTTAGGCTGAATAAAGGGTGAAAAGCACACTCAAAGCTGTACAAAGCCCGTTCTGCACAAAGAATAAAAAGAAAAGACATTTTTCTAAAGGACTTCATAAGATATATTGTTGCTGCCCAATGAGGAAAAGCAGGGAACAACAATGAAACAAACATGCTCTGGCAGTCATAATCTTATTTACAATCTTGCCAGTACGTCTTTACAACCTAAAATGATCAAAACTGAGAACCTCTGTCTTATGGTAAAGTTGGGCTGATGGCATGTAAATCAATTATCCAGGGTGGAAGAGTCACAAATTACATTTGTGACTCTTCCACATAGACTAAAAAATGTTAAAGTACAGAGTCTGTGATAATAAACATAGCATTGTGCTTTAAATGAAGCCTGAACCCTGATTGCCTAACAGAGGCTGGTTTGTTGAGTCACATTTTGCAAAAGCGCACAGCTCTGAAATGATTCAATTTGATAAACTCATAAACAAAAATAGGATACATCAGTTTATTTGTCATCATTTTTGGCCAAAGTCACTGACAAACATCATTGTAAATGTGAAGCAAAAAAAATGCACTGATCTCTGCAGGATTTTAAAAAGTAGCTTTTTAATTTAGTTTCGCCTTTACTTTAAGGATTCTCACAAGACCAAGAATAGTGAAATGTAATGATCTAGACACAATATTCCGCTTGTCCTCTTAGGATACGATGATGAAAACCAGACTTATAATTGACAGCATTTTGTAAAGGGAGGCTGCATCGTTTCATGCTTGTGCCAAAATCAGTTGTCTATAAAAAAAGGACAAACTTGGAACAAATCGACTTTGTTTTCTAAAATAGATCAGCCTGCGAGGCTTTATGGACGAACCGACAAATGAGTTAGAATTGCAATATGAAAAACCTCCATGTTCAAATCAACTGAGGAATGTTTTACAGGGTCATTCGTGGGTAATACTTGATACTAACCAAAGTAAATAAACTTAAATCTTCACATCAGGCTTTCAGAGTGCATGCAAAACACAAATCATTTGTTCCTAAAAAAAAAACTGACAGTGGGTGCAAAGAGTTCCTCTAAAAACTTCAGCTCATAAAACTCAATGCATTCCAGTTTTCTCCTCACCGATGAGGTCGCGGGCCATCTCTTGATCCTCCTGTATCCTGCAAACGTCAGAAAGCTGCAGCAGGGAATCGATGTGATACGGGTTTAGCTGAAGCAGAGCCTGCAGAAAATAAAGCGGAAAACAGAAATATATCGCTGGACTTTAGTAAATAAAGATAAATTAAAAATACGGAGTTTCTGCAGGCAGTCCCTTCTCTGATGTTAAACAGTCGCCATCAGAAGGAGGAAACACTAAAACGGGACCGATCCGAAGGATCCGATAATCTCCATATATAAAGGTGGAAACATCTCAATGTTTTCTATCTAAATGTTTAGTAAAGAGCCATAACCAAATTAAATACATACAATATAAACTTCAAATACAAAAATAGAACAATTTAAAACAAGCAAAAATAAATAACTACAAGAAAGTAAAAAATTAAAACAAAACTCAAACATAAAATACAGGAGGGACATTAGACATTAATTTCTTTACAGCAAAGTAAAGACAGATATTTATGATGATATTTGCTGCCTTGAGATGACCACAAACAGAGCAGCAATGGAAAACTAAAGATACTTTTTTGTATCTTTATGTAGATTTTGAACACCTTCTCCTGTCCATGAGACTCTTGATTCTTGATTTAGGATTTTTGTTCATAAAATACACAATATTTTATCGCATGTTGAAAATTTGGACCATTATTATCAAAGTTATATAAGTTGGCAGTGAGCTTTCCATGTCACTACCTTTTTTTCTAATCCTTGGTGATTGCTGCAAAGGAAACAAATAGATGCAGAACATCTTAATTTTTACATATGCAAATGTTTAAACTTTAAAAACTTTGTGCTTTTAACTTTGCTTGAAGAATTTACAAACCTTTTCTAAGAATTTTAAAAGTTCTTAGAAAACTTTTTGAGTTCTCTGGCACACATGAGGGGTTTCCAATATGCTTCCCTCAAAACCTAATTACAGTGAACCCTCGTTTTTAGCAGGGGTTACGTTCCAAAAAGAACCCATGATAGGCAAAATCCGTGAAGTAGGAACCTTTAATTTTTTTACAATTATTATACAATGAAATATTCTATAATACATTGAAACCAAAGAACAAAACCTTTTTACAGGCCCAAGCATTTGTTTAACAAATAAAAGTACTGTATAAACGTTTTTTTTGTTTGTTTGTTTTTTTACAAATAACTACTGTACTGTAAAATAATAATTGTAATTATCAATACGAACTGAAGGCTTCAAATTGCGGAGATCAGCACCGCCCCACCGCGACCCGAGTCATTGGATTAGAACGGGAGAAAATGAAAAATGATTATAAAAAAAATACAAAGTACAGTAGGACAAATAGTGACACGCGTATATTTCACTGCTCTTCTGACTGAGCCGCTGCATCCCGACTCCGCTCTGTAGCGTTTTTTTTTCTTCTAAAGCCCGCGGTGCAGGTGTGTTTTTTCGAGAGAAGAACATAGTTATCGGTAGTTGTTGTCGCTCTTTTTTCTTCTGGGCAAAAAGATTCTTGAAATTGGCAAGCTGTTTTACGTACGTGAACATATTAAACCGCAACGTTACTGACACACAGGTAGAGAAGAAGCGGAGAGACTGTTTAGCCAATCAGAATGCAAAACACAATGCACAATGCAAATCCGTGAAGCAGCGAGACCGGGAAAGGTGAACCGCGATATAGCGAGGGTTCACTGTACACTGAATCGTCCCTGAATAGTTTGATGTCTGTGTTTTAACTGCTGGAGCTGTTTAGGCAAACTATGTCCTACTGGAGCTGCTCCTCTGACTACAGCCTGGTAAAAGAAAATGTGGGTTGTTAATAAAAGTGCATTTCCACTGCAGGAACCATTTCAGAAAGTAGGAAAGTTTTTGTCCCACCTTATTCAAATCAGGAAAAAACAGACCTGTGAGGAAGGCAAGACCCTGAACTAAAGACGGAGTGGTGGGAAGGTGGTAAATATTTCTCAGTTTCTACTCGTATATAGTTCACATTTTCTGTTAACTTTAAATTACATGGAACATTCAAATACACTGATAAAATTTATCAGACCTGTATTAAGAGAACATTTGTAAAGGTTCCAAAATGTTAAAATATTAACATTATAGTTACTTGGCAAAACAAATTGCAGGAGTTTAAATTGCTGGAACAAAATATTTAGCAACGACTCCACTAGATTCACAAAGCTTCACCTTGTAGATTAAAGATAAAACAGGTTTAAGCTCCATGAGAGGAAAACTCACCACAATGTTGTTGGGATCCATGGACTCAACAGCATCTAAGAACTTGAACTGCGCTTGTTGGTAGTCCCGGTTGTGCTCAAAGGTGAAATAATGAACGCCATTCTTGGACTCCAGCAAGGTCATCGAGATTCCTGAGGAGGCAGAAATTAGGGTTACAAACTAAAAAGAATTTAAATGAGCTAATTTATGTTAAACTTGTATTAATATAACAATAAAAAAGGGGGGAAAAAATTATGAATTCATTTTGACTAAAAGGGAAAACTATCAAATAAACTGGATTTATTTAGTAAAGCAAGATTTCATGTAACACTCTTTATTCTAAGGAATAAGATTTATACAAGCAAACAAAAAAAAAAGATTATGAAACTACTTTACTTTCAATTCAATACAATAATTAAAATCTACAACAAGCCAAACTGTCAACTTTAAACCCAAAGATTATAATGCAAATTTGTGGTACCCTGCAGTTTAACATGAGTAGTAATGTGGCTATTCCAGTGATTGTAGATTTTAATCACCGCTAAATTACTATAAAATAGATAAAGTAGTATACAAGATATTGTGGGTCAGTACGCATAACAGAATAACCTATTAGGAATTGCTCAGATGACCTGTTTAAAGCATAAACAAAAACAGGAACTGTGTGAGCAAGTTACTAAACACCTAAAACACAAGGCTCTGTGTGCAGATGAGGCTTGGCTTCAAAACTTTCATAACCTAAATTGCTATTTGTGGGGGGGGGGAAATGCCATCAGGCCATGGCATGAATATCCATCAGACAGATAAGGTAATGAATCAATAAGGTTTTTCAGTTTGCGGACAATAAGCCAGTCTTTGTGATGACGTCATGGTCCCAAAAATGCTTTTAGCCAGTTTTATGTTGCCTGACTGCAAATCTGGGAAACTGAGAAAAGTTTTGCTAAGCTACTTTCAAGCTCTTGTAAACGTTGCTATTCAAGCTCTCGTAATGAGAGCCTGAATAGCAACGTTTACAACATTCTCGTAAACGTTGCCATTCAGGTTTCCTAAAGAACAGCTGGATGTTGTAAATATTATTTAAATTAAGGAGAGTTGAACAGATATACAGAACAACTGAACTATGAAATCATGTGGCTCCTTATCATCTTGTGTTTTTGCTAAAATATTCATAAAACTTAAACTTTTTATTCAAAATATAACACTTTACAACCTCACACTTTGGTATATTTAATTGGGATGTTGTGTCGCAGACTGACACCAAGTAAAGCGTTTAACTTTACAATAATGTAGAAGGTTGTGTTGGGCAATCACATAAAAATTAAATATTTTATTAATATTTAATACTAAAGACCCACCGGGTCGGCTAAAGCGAGGCCAGCTCTCCTTTGGGCTGGTAATCCAAGTGCTGCGGTGAAAGTGCCTGTTTCTTTGCCGAGGTCTGTTCAGAAAAAAAAATAACAACTTTATGAATCTTACACATCAAAATGACAAATACTTTTCATTTTTAAAACCTCTTACCTTTGATCACCCAGAACAGCCCGAGCTCCAAAGTATCTCTTCAGTTCAGTCTCTGGGTTGAGATTCCTGATGACAAACCAGAAACAGTCACTTTGTCAACATTGATGAGCTGTGAAGATTCACTTCATGTGACGTTTTTCATCATTTTCAGTTTAAAACAAAATGTTACAAAAATAGCATAGACAACGATGAGAAAATTTTGTGGCAGGCAGGATCACCACCTTCTGGCAGCTAACGTTTCCCTAAAAATTAATCACAATCTAACAACCTACAACAATATTAGGAAAACATGTGATTTGCAGTATCACTGGTAAATGTTGCAATAGCAATATGACTCTAACAATGAATGTTGATGAGTGCTACAGTCTTTCTGCTTTTGGTAATAGCAAATATTGATGCCAGATCAAGAAGATTCAAAATGTCCACCTCAACAATGATTTATGGAAGAAGTTGCTCTGGTTGCCGTCTGCTCTTTCAGCATTGGGACACCTTTACTCTAACTTCTTAATGCCTGGTCCACCTTACTACCACTTATCATCCAAACCTGTCCATGCTGCATTAAACTACTGGTCAGTACATATAATACTGGGACAGAGAGCTTGAATGCATGGCACTTAAAATTACTGGCCAACATTTATGATAGTCCAGTCAGTTCTTTTTGATAATCTTGTTGCGAACAGTAATACTGAGATAATGATCAATTTGCGATATATTGTGCAGCCCTGGTCACAATGACCTAAAGATTAAAGTTGTGACATGTAAGGATTGACCACAACCAAATTTTTTACAAACAACAATTAAATGAAAAGGAAAACATTATGTTTCATTAAATCTGAAAACATAAAACTCAATGCATTTATTTTTCATTCTAATTTAATTAAAGCATGATTTTCATCCTCTTTAGCTGCAATCTAAAAGCACCCGACAAATCCGGCAGCAACTTCATGCTTTCACGCTCTGGTTTGAATCTATAAAGCTATATTTCTCTGCTTCTCCTATCTTCAGATGATAAGAAATAGTCCAGCCTCGTCGATAATTTTACTCCATTGGAATCACTAATTTTCTTACGACCTTTATTTTAAGTCTGCGATAGAATGGCCGCAGTGCTAACTCTGCTGAATTGGCTCCTGTTGTGTAACAATTGAAACATGTAATCTTGCTAAATATATCCAATGCGTTATCATGACAGAGCACATTAAAATCAGAGTTGTGTTCATGTTTTTTGTCAGGTTTCTATGCATCTTCAGCATCAAACAGGTTGGTGTTCACACCTGTGTTCCACATGAAGCACAGATCTTCTGACTGAGCCGCCGCAGTCCTCACTTTGCAGACTCACACCGTTGGACAGCTCCAGGTTATCCAGCAGTAAGTCAATATTTTCAGTTGCGGCTCCCTAAAAGTAATAAAAATGCATGTTGAGTGAGTTGTGACGTCATATTAACTGTTATGTTGTTCCCAAGATTAGTAAAGATTCTGTAAACCGAGGCAGCACTGACTGCATAAACTCTATAACTGAATAATTAGCCGTAAAACGTTCTGCCTTATAAATTGTTCTATTATTCTATGGATGTAAATTAGGCTCAGACTGAATTATGGAATTGTGCTGTCAGAATTGGATATATTCCATACATTTAATTGTCCATCCTCTGATGTCGTTTTAGTTTTCTTCTTTTTTTTCTTCTTTTTAACTCTGTCTCCCGACTGTAAAAGAAAAAATAACACAGATGACAGATACAAAATGTATCTTTAGATAAAACAGTTCATTAGGAAGATAACTTCTTTCTAATTGTTTTAACTTTACCTTTGTGGACTCTTCCTCATGCTCTTGATCTTGATTCTCAACATCTTTGTTATTATTCTTTTTGGTTCCACTTGCTTTATTTTTCTCTGGATCTTCATCGGGTGAAACTCTATCTGACTCATTTTCTGCATCACATATCTGATAAAAAGAAGTCAAAAAGGTGTATTGGTGGGAGTAAACCATAAAGTGTCAACATATTGCATGATAAAAACTGGTCTTCACCAGATTCTAAAATTATTTCAGTAACTTCAAATGTACAAAAGCACACAACAAATCCTGAATTGACAAATGTTAAAGATAAAGCAGTCAGTCAGTGTCAGTACTCTGACAATCAGCATATGCCAATATATTCTCTATAACATTTATATTTTTGAGTAAGAGGCAACTTTACAAAGCAGAAATTTGTCCTAGATACATAATTTTTACACCAGTCAATAATGTAGGAATGAAACTAATTTACCCTCCACTCTGTTATTTTGGTTTCTCGCTAGACAAGCTTTAAATGTGTTTAACTTACCAGTACCTACTGAGTTGTTTAGTCTAACAAAACTACAGCATGTTAATATTTAACTGAGATTAACTGTTAGCATGTTTTAGCCATGTAAGCTACCAGGAGCTGATGTAAACAACTGGAGACAAAAAAGTACCGTTGCTGTACAAGAAACGCGTCACTCCATTTTTAATCGTCACCTTACCAGTTCATAAATGTTACTGAAGTTTTCCTGAGCCTTATTTTTCTTTGTCTTTCGGCTGCTGCCTTTGCTATTGGAGGGAGGAGAAACATTATCAGCGTTAGCAGCATTAGCCGTGTCCAGCTGCTCCTCCCCAACCTCAGCTTCAGCCTGCTCCTCCGGGCTGTCTCCCAAACTTAGGTCCCCGAGGTCCAAGGCCTCCTGACCCCTCTGTTTCCCTTTGAGTCTTCTCAAGGCCCGTGTAGACATTGTAGACTATGTGTGGCTTGACTAAATACAAACTGTATAGTGTTAAAATGTTGTTTTCATAGCTGTCAATACCACACCAGTCAGATGAGGGTAAAATTCACAGACTCTTTCTTCTTCTAAGTGTTTACGGACAGTTAGGGTGAGGTCTCCCTCTAGAGGTTAGAGTGAACATAGCATCACTTCTTTTTCTTCTTTTTCAAATAAGATCAATTGAAATGTACTCAAGTTAGACAAATTGCTATTATTAAATAATGCATTTATTATATTAAAACAAACTAATCAGTGGAAACAACACTTTTCTTAGCATCACCAAGGGATGGACAGTCCTTCCTGGCCATCCAGTATTATAGTGATGGCCAAGCATAGCTACTTTTTCTTCCTCATGGAGGCTTTATTATGCAAAATTAAGTTTCTAAACTGTTGCAAACTGTGGCAGTCAGAGTCTGGTTGAGTCTGAAATAGCAAAGGATTTCCGTAATTTAGCACTATACTATGTGTCTTTTTTCCATATTTACTGTCATTTAGAAAGAACAGTGTGGTGTGTGACTGGTAGGTGTCTTCAAAATGCCAGTGTGAGAATGATTCAGGCAAAAAAAGACTCTGCAGACACAACTTCAGTTGAGCAGTGAAGGATTTTATTTCAAACTGCAGCTTGTATCAGAACAACCCAATTATGAGGATATTTGGGCCAGTTATAGAGGCCTCTAGACAGCACATACACAGTACCAATGTATAGGTCTTACTTTCGACAGTTTTTTCTACACCTTACATATCAGGTCTTCTTTAGATATTGGTTTATTTTGTCTCCACATTGTGCTGGGATCCATACTTGTCATTATGGATCCCATATGGGTGTGTTTGGAGCTTAGAGGTATGCACCAAACACACCTGTAGGCCTCTTTGGTTTGTTTAGTTTTACTGTTTACTTTTAGTTTGTTTTTTAGTCATCAGCATTCTGGCTATTGGGTTAGCTCTATCTAAAACCTACAGATGATATTTCTACAGACACTAGCTGGACATTCATATTTTTTTATTGTGCTCATGCACAAAAATTAACAAATCTGGGGATATTTCTCTTTTTATTTACGTAAGCAAAAAATACTCTTTGAATTTTTAAATCATGTTCCAAAAAACAATTCATAAAATAGAAGTTAGAAGAAATAATACCTCAAATACTATGACTATTAATTTTTTTTCCGGTTGTTTTTGTATGTAGAGTAAAATGAATTATTTCATTTTTGAATACATTAAAGCAGCTATTTTTCTTGCACACACACTCTTTGAACTTGAGTCAACACTGTGGAGAAGAGTTTCAGTCTGAAACCTTTCAAGAACTCTGCAGAAATTTGACTGCAGAGTTCAATTTATCTCTTCAAACTTTGAGTATAACTAAAATCCAGTGAAAAATACGCTCCAACTTCCTGCTATTTCAAACCTAGATATTTTAAAATTCTTGAATTGGAAAAATGGCAACCAAACTGAGACATGCTTTCAGATGTAACATGAACTAGACTGTCAGCCTTACTGAAAGAAGGAACCATTTTTTTCATGGTGGAGGTTTCCAAACAGCCTGCAACCCATTAAAGATAAGCTGTGACCAGTAACAGGATAAAAATAACAAAGTAGAAAACCCTGTTTCATGAGCAATAAAATGACTCCAACATGCAAAACGTGTTTCACAAGCAAATCTATAAACACACTGCTTCCCTCTTAAAAAGAATAATGGATCATATTTAGCATGATTGTAGACAAAAAGAAAAAATACTTTGGAGGACAAAGGGAATTTCTGTAATACTGAAATCCAGTTGTTGCGAAAAGAGGAACTTGCAAATGTCATTTCTTTAATTATTTTTTAAAGGAAACAGAAAAAACAGAAGTCTACAACCAACGATTCAAAGGAAGCAAAAGATTTATTTACAAGATAATAAAACTATGACTAACACCAAAAAACAAATAATAAAAAGGACAATATCAGCTAGAAACAGCTAATGTTATCTAAAGGTATAAATAGTACCATAAAACTGTAAACAACTGTAACCCAAGGCTTTTAAACACAAACACACAGAAATTACAGTTACGATACACAATTCTTCCACAAGGCGTTTGCATGCTAATAAGAATTTACAAACTCAAACATAAAGCAGCATCAGGCTGTGACCTTGGCTTCATCGGACCGGTAAGCGCTAACATCTAGCATACAGTACTCTAAAGTGACAATAGTTGCCCTTGGTTGCAGTCTAGCAGCTACAGAATTAAATTTGCCTGCAGCATATTTTGTTCATCAAAAGTAAAAAAAAAACCTAAATTTCGTCATTTATTTTTCTCTGAACTATAGTTCCAGTAATCCGTAACGTAGGAAGGTTCTGCCCGCTCAGAGGCATCAACAAACTTCTGAAAACTTTTTTCATCTACAGTCACTGAATCCAGGGAGCTTCCACAATGACTGTCATTTTTTCACAGAGGAGGGTGAATAATAAGGGCATAGTTCTGGACCTGTTACTCATCTGCAGTAACTGGGATGGGGTTATCATAGGCAGCTGATTCAAGGTCCTTTGCTTGTTTCCTGCGCATCTCTGGAGGAGGTCTTGGTGGTGGGTTCTGTGGAGGATTCTTGATGCTCTCTGCGACTGGCTTTCGCACTTCTTTCCGTGGAAGAATGGGCTCCCAGTGCTCACCTCGAATAGCTGCCTGGAAAACAAGACAAAGTCAGTTAGAGTCTTTTGAGCATCTATCTAGCTACTAAAACTTATAAATAATAGTAAGCTGGTTATTTTCTAAACATTCTTGTTTGTAAAGCTATAAAAACTGTGCTTTTAACTGTATCAACTGTGTACACTTTATCTTTAGCTTGACCATTTTGAGCTATTGAATAGTTCAGCAACATCTTTGACCGGTCAAGTTTCAAAACTCTGAGGTCATGTCACAACTGTGGAAGGACTGAGCAACAATCTCTTCCTTATTACAATTTCCTTGTTTCTGTACGTCCTTTCTTAGAATTCACAGTTATTAACCTGCTCAAGTGGAGCCAAAATCTGATAAAAACGTTTTTTTAAAAAGTCAATTTACTGCAAGGTAGATGAGGCTGGCAATGCCGAGGCAGACACATCCAAGGACAGTTGCTAGCATAAAACCTCCGGGAACACAGATGCTGAAAAGGAAAAACAAAAGACAGAAGGCGATGGAATGTTAAGCCTTTTGTTTAGGAAGATTAAATGAAGAGGAGGAATGCTGTTTTACAACCCGAGTAGGCCAATCCCACCAATCCATATTTAAGGTCTCCAACAAACTCATCAAGAGAGATTCCAAATGTGCATAAAACCCAAATAAACTCACGCTGCATGTAAAAATGCTCTGACGTAGTAGTTCCTCGTCAGCGGTCCAAAGGCTTTTACGCACACTGTGAAACAATACTGGCCCCTAACAGACAGTAAATAAGCATCATTTTATGATCATCACATAACATGAGTGCAAGGCAGATGAAGAAAATAGAGAGAAAACTGCAGGACTGCTTACGTTCTTTCCACACTTGTTCCTTTGGCCCTCTTGCCTCTTGGATATTCAAGCAGACACACAAACACGCCAGCGGCACTGGTTTTCTGTCAAGGCTGACACTTCATTAATTCCTCACAACCAACAAAAGAAAGTGTGCCAGTATGACCAAAACAGTCAACAAGACAGTCATTTAAAAAATACTTATGGCAGGACATCAACTATACATCTAACGCACAACATTTTGCAGATATTGTGCCTAGCACAGATTTACAGACAGTACTGTCTATAAAAATTTACACTTTTTAAACATACTTGTATTTACTCCTAGTTGTTATTCCCCAAAAACTATTTTATACATGCCTTTAATATAGTATTTTAAACCTTGTCAATTTATTTTATGTGATAGATAGATAGATAGATAGATAGATAGATAGATAGATAGATAGATAGATAGATAGATAGATAGATAGATAGATAGATAGATAGATAGAGTGACTATAGTTCCACATTTCCTCCATACAAGGACTACATGAAACTCCTTAAAAAAGAAAAGAAAGCTATATTTTCCCCGTCATCTGAATTTTTTGAAGTGCGTTTTATTCCTTGTCAGGTGTAAAGGATACACTGCATAAGCAGCAAACTCCCAGCCTCTGAACTGGCCAGCCACACCTACTATTCCTCCAGCAAGAAGAACTGAAAGAAGGAAACAGGAAGGTGAGATTAAAACAAAGCACCTTCTGTGACTCCACGCCAAAAAGCCAGACTCTGTTAACGTGTATTCTAATTTATCGTGATGTTGCAGTAAATTGTTTTTGCAGAAACGCTGAGAGAGAAAAAGTTCCAACTTATACATTATGAAGTCAATTAGTTCTCTCAAACCAAAATTTTAAAATGAGCTCAATTTATTTGAATTGAGTTTTCATACTCACTGAGCCCCGAAGTTAGAGCCTGTTCATTGGCCCACATCGCCCACTCTATCTTCCCCATCGCGACCACCTGGACAGCTGCTGAACGTCTCTGAAGCGCTGCGGGAGGGAACGGAGCTCCACAAGGAAGAGACTGTATTTACGTGATTAAAAGCACGCCGATTTAAGGGCTGGTAGGCGGGGCTTGCGTTAACCTGTCCCTATTTCGCTCGTCATTTCCGAAAAGTTGCCTAGACAGCAGAGAGGAGGGGTTAACAGCTCCGAACTTACCGGACGGCAACGACAAATGACGGGAAGAATGAGGGCTGGACAAAGAAAACATTTTTTTTATGTATAACTTTTATTTACCAGTAGAATGTTTTACTGGTGTTCTCTTCAATAAGGAAGATGTTTTTCTAACTTGCAGAATCTTTATTGAAGGAAGAGAGGATTATTAGTAGCTATTGGGACAAACCAGATATGGTTCTCACTATACAAAACTAGTAATGAATATTGAAACCCTTAAATGTACGTTTCAACAATTCCATTTTATCTTTAAAAACAAAAACCTGACATGGAATAATATCCAAACTGCTATATTTGCATGAAATGTGAACAAATCTTCACCATATGGACAATAAAACATGACATTTAAAGGTATTTCAACACCCCGAAATGGAAAATCATACAGAAAGTATCAAAATCAAATTTAAACAAAAAATGCCAAAAAGTGCAGAGATAGCTCAATTTAGTTTAAATGGCATTTAAATGACATTTTTAACAAAAAAAATAAGTAAACACAGAACTTGGAAAAATTTTATTATTTGCATCAACATCGCTGAAGTTAATTAAAATAAAAATATTTATGAAAAATACATAAAATTTCAAGGAATCCAGAAGAATTAAACCTTGACTAGATTTACACTTTAAAATAAAAACAAAGTATGAACTTGGTGCCAGAGTACACATTTATTCACAATGTGACTTTGTAGCTAACAACACATTTAAAAAAAATGTAGAGAGCTACACAGGAATTTGAGAAATGAGTGTTTTCAGATTGATGAGGAACTTTTTAAAGGGACTTACTGTGTGGTAAAATCTTATAAAAAACAGATTCTTTTTTTTATACAAAATAGAAATAAAATGCTTCATCTTGTAAATTTCAGATCTCCTGAGTAAGCTTTATTGCCGCTGAGCAGAATTAGCTTCTTGGGGTAAGAGGCTTCTCAGACTGTCTTCTTTGGTAAACCTTCTGCTGAGAGGAGGTGCTCAGACGGATCGTCAACAACACGAGGGCCTGGTCCAGCCTAAAAGGTATCACACATCATTAAAAAAAAGACAAATCTTGTGTGCGCACATTTGTTGAAAATTATTTTTTAATTGTGCTTCTTCAAACCTTTGTGCTAATTATGTAGTTGATTCCCTTTGGAACGGGCTCTAGGCCAATATTCTGCTTCAGCTCCATGGGAAGAGCAGCACACTTGACGGGAAGACCTCTAATAAAACTAAAGATAAGTAGCAAACACTTAGTGACATCATCCAGGGAGCTAAAAGCAAACACACCCTACTAGGTAAACATGAGCTTCAACAGGTCATATGTAGGTGGCACCAGCTTATTTTGTCATTGTTTTTGCCTGTAGAGGACCGAGAAAGTTATCAGGCAGCTTTCCTTTTTGTGTTCTTTAATTTGAAAGAAAGAACCAGCAGAAATCTGACAAATTAAGCTATTATCTGAATGGGTGTCTATATTGAGAAACTGTTTCAGATTGATAGCTGGTAACATGGGCAACATCAGAACGTATTTATAAAGGTTGCCAAATGTGGGTCATTGTGACTTATTGTAGCTTGACTTCTGATTTGCTAAATTCATATAAACTACAGTACAGACCAAAAGTTTGGGCACACTTTCTCATTGAATTCAATGAGAAGGTGTGTCCAAACTTTTGGTCTGTACTGTATGTAAGATCATTTTTGGCACCACTGCAAAATAAATGCGAAAATGTCTTCTATGGAAAGCTTAAAGTGATTGTTCTGAAAATGTTCAAAACTAATTTAAAAAAGCTGATAAAATGACTGATAAATTAATAAATCTAAAAAGTACATTTATCTGTGTTATCTGTTAACGTACTCTTCTCCATTTCTGTCTGGGGGGAAGAAGTGCTGAACCAGCTGCACAAACTCTGGAACAAACTGCTGCAGAGTGAAGATCACAGCGTTGGGACCTGCATCAAAACTGTAGGCCACCTACAAGAGAGCAGACAGGGTGTGAAGAGCAGCTTGAGAGATGCTCTTTCCTGTTCCTCATTTCAAAAACAACCTGCAAGTTTCACATCTTCATTACACAACCGGACAAGTTCAGCTGCAACAAATTAGGCAAATTTGTGTTTAGAAAAAAATAGACGAAGATAATGAAAAGTATGCCAATGTAAAAAGGACTAGTGAGGTTAGTTTGAAAGTTTAAACTTTCACAGTTTTTAAAACTAAATATCCAGTCATATTGGTATAAGATCTTAATCCATCAAAAAATATAATTCCTTTAGCTTTCTGTTGTCAAAAGAAATAATAATAAATCATAAAGTAATAAATCAATATTTGTATTCAAACTGAATTTTAACAGGTATTTTACACAATGACTTTCTCTGCTTAGGAACAGATTTTCCAGTTGCTCACCCTGGTCTCCCCACAGTATTTGTTATACCGATGCACCAAGTGAATGATCTGCTGGGAGACACTGTTGAGGTAGAAGATAGGTGGGTGGGTGTCAAGACAGGTGGCATGAAACTGGTTGCTGTCCTTCATGGTCAGCTCTGCAAATGCAGGAAAATCCTTTTTTCGCACTGCTTCGATCATATCTACCATCCGACGTGGGACGATGGCGTCTGCTCGGTGCTACGCACAAACACACAAATCATGCTCAGTGTTTCAACCACTCCGATTAAAAACACAGTGTCGGACTCAAATAAAGTACCTGTAACAGTAAACTTGTTTGTACACTGGTTTGCATCCCAGAGGTGCTCCCTATTGGTTTCCGTTCAGAACTAGCCTGAAAAGAAAAAAGAAAGTGTGAGGTTACTCAGAGAGGAAGAAGCCATTACTCCACAAGAAACACAAAAAATCAGATTACACTTTGCAAATGTACGCAGGGACAAAGTGAAATTTTTGGGTTCATGTTTTCTGGTCTGATGAAACTAAAGTGTTTGACCAGAATAACCACACAAGCACTGAAGTAACATCTCAAGGTATCAGCCAGGAAGTTGAGGCTTGGGTACACACAGGTCACAGAAAAATTAAAGCCCGTTTCAGCAGAAATAAAGGATTATGTGTCTTTTTATACAGAATAAGTATAAAAATACCTATTTCAATATTTTTAAACTACTGTGAAAAGCTAAACTAATAACCACTTTATTTGTAGATATACAAATGGCAACAACAATTCACAAGAACATTTTTATTCCCTTTTGTGACAGCTTAATTCTCAGAGTCAGACCTACCACTAGAACAAGAATCCTGAGCTCAGGCCAGTGACTCTCTGGCTCCACCTGCTGGGCTACACTGTCTTTCCCATCCTCTTTGCTTCCCATGATCCACTGGACAAACCCGCCATACATGCTTCTGCAGGCACTGCCTGAGCCCTGACGAGCAATCCCAGACAGCTCTCCTTCCACACCGAATGCCTGAGCCAGAGTATAAACTGCAACACAAAATGCATAGAACAAAAAACACTGGTAGAAAAAAAGAAAATCTACCCAATAATAGTAACATAATAAAATAGTCACTTTTGTCAAGCACTATAACAGCGGACACAAAGAAATACACAAGCTCACCAAGACAAGCAAATCCAGCTGCGGAAGAGGCGAGTCCAGCAGCAGTGGGGAAGTTGTTAACAGAGCAAATGTGGACTTTATGAGACAATCCCACTGAATCAGTCGCACGAGCGTCTCCATCATTACGTCTCTTCCTCGCTAATCGTCTGACTAAATAGAAGAATAAAAATAAACGGATAGTAGCCTATGCTTTACTAGAATAACATTTCTGTACTCTACAGATTTCAAGAGGAAAACCTAAGCAGACATGACTTACTTTCCCTCAGACAGGACTGCAGTCTTTGATGGGTAATGTCCTCCTCTTTGCCATTGAGCCACAGTCTGTCCTCCTGAAAGGATCGGCTGATTGCAACTGTTGTTGTCGTTTTCAACTGAGCATAGGAAATAATGCAAGACAGGTTTATACCACATAGCATTTAATTACTGATGTCATAAATTATCATCATGTACTCCAATTTACACAACTCAATGTCCAAAAGAAAAGCAAGGTTAATTTTTTTTTTCTAATTTAAAAGCTTGATATGACCTTCTAAAATGTACAAAGAAAGGTTTACAGATCAAGTCTTTAAACACATTTTAACACTGAAGGGTTATGGTTCAAAAGCACGAAATACAACAGGCATCCAAACGGGAAATGGGATGGTTAGATAATCTTACATCATGATCATTTTGAATAAAGCTGGCATGGTCCGGTTGTTTTTCACGCAACGTAAAACTAAAAGAATAATACAAATGCTTTTGTAATCAGTTGTAACTACTCTTGTTTGTTCTAAAATATATTGCTTATTCTGTATTACTAATATTGCTGCTAAATTTTCATTGTATACATAATTCGTATACAAAAATCTTAATATAAAAAACACTCCTGCTGAGTTTTTTAGCAATACACAAAATTTTTACTCCATGTCTTCTTGTGTTACTAACAAGCCAATATGCTGCTTATTAATACTTACTAAAGTATGTATTAATAAGCAGTGCTAAAAATTGCAAGCAGGCCTAACTTTTGTTATTCATTAGCTGCGATCAGAAACAGTTTCCCCAACCTGGTCTTGATGCAAAGTGACGCTCATAGATGAATTGATGGGTAAAATTAAATCTTCATCCCTCTTCCCCCCTGCAATATAAAGTAGTCACTTTAGTAACAGATGAGTTAAAGACTATAAAGGATGATTTTCACTCAAATGGTCACAAATATGGAGTTTTTAAACCACCATATAAAGATAATGTAATGTAATGGATGTTTTAGCTGTTTCACGACTATTACTAAAACAATTGAGGTTAAATCAAACAAGTCCAGGCGGTACTTACAGTATTTAATGACAGCTATATTCACAGGAGCGGTGCACGTAACTATACTCGGTTTGTCCATGCTGTCTTCGGGCATAGTTCTGTCTGTGAGCCGATTTTTGGGCTACCTTCAAACTTAACCTCCTCTGTACGAAGGGTTTCGTGTGTTTAGCATGATCTATACTGCTAATCCAAGCACACCGTAGCTTTTGCCTAGCAAGCTCTTCTGATTGGCTGGTCATAAACATGTGGCTTTACCCTCCACCAATCAAATGGAACTTAATTGACGTAAAAGTCCAACTGGCCAATGAGCAGCCATCTGACCACGGTCATGCAGAAGTGGAGCAAGGACACACGCCTACTCAGAGACTGGGACATGTTTTACTGTAGCAAACTAATAAGTTTTCAAAAAGCAACATACAGGTTACAGCCTGATAAACTTAAATATCACCAAAAAGTTCATATATTTTAGTAATTCAATTCAAAAGGCCATGATCTAAAGTATTTTTATTGGCTTTATTTTTCTTTTCTAAAAACAGAATTTGAGTTTTTAAGTACATGTTATCCCTAATCGGCAAAATTAACAAACAAAATGCCTTTGTTTGCTTTTAACTACTTAAAAAAAAAAGAACTTTTTGCTATATTATTTTACATAATTTACAAATCTTTCATTTATGTTAACTTTGTATTAACTGCATCTGTGATAACTTGTAATTCAGCGTCTTGTAGCCATTTAGTAATGACTATTTTTGTTTAATATTGTACAATATTAGTGAGGAAAATAGAAATGCAACTTCTACGATAAACGTACATTAGCACGTGTCCAACGAAAGCCAGTGCTTTTCTGCTATTTCCGGCGTCCACCGGAAGTAGGACCCATAATGGTTTCATTCTGCCAGGAATAAGGTGAATAAATGTGATACAGATTACAGTACCCCGAATCCTATTTGCTGCACTCATGGGTTCACGTTTCACTGCTGAAACAGGTTCTAGAAACTTTTTTTTTTTTTTTTTTAAATGACCAGAAACACAACTGATCCCAAGAAGTATCAAAAAACAGACTGGGAGGAATCCAACTCATTGAAAGATGCAGATTTAACCACAGAAGAAGAAATGCCTCAAGCTGAAAAGGAGTCTTTTCTGTCAAAAAATTAAAAAATAACATGGCAGCAGCATTCAAATACTGTATGACACAATGACAAAGCAAAATGTCATGAAGATGTAACACTACTCTTCCGCATTAAAGGCCAGTAAAATATGGGATCAAGTCATGTGTGACCTGCGATGCCAAAACCAACTATGCTTAGAAGATGCTAATCAACCATAAGGACAGGAAGCCAGGCATCATCCAAAACAACTGCAATAAAGGAGGTGTGGACAACCTAGATGAGACAATTGCAACATAAAGGAGCAAAAGACTTCAAAATCTAATAAATTACAAGGAGATAAAGACAGACATTTGTACACGTTTTTTATTTTCAACAGTTTTTGGATACATTGGCAATCTGTTAACTCTGGCTTTGGAAATTAAACCGAAACTTGAAAATATCATGGTTCCAACTTCCTGTGCAATTAAATGAAACAGATTAATTTGCATAAATTCTTAAATGAACCATGGTTATACTTGAAGATGGAAAAAAAAAAAATTTAAAGTATAAGGCTTTTTGTATTATTATTTTTAATGAAAACTTTAGAAACACAAGTCAGCAACGAGAAAACAACGCAAGAGAAATGTTCAAACCTAACAGGACATTAGCTCTGAATAAAAAAAAAAAAAGATTTATTGCAAAACAGTTCAGATAAAATGAATGTCTTGCATCCCATGTCTGCAAAACAGAGTTTAACCATAAGGAGGGAAATAAAAAGAACAGAACTGTTGTGAGGAGGAGTCAGACAGTGTCATCAGCTATCATGGGCCTGCAAAAACCTTTGTGAACACTGTGTGCTTCCTTTAAATCCCCCTCCACGCAGGAGAATATTAACCTAACATCTTTGTTCTTCTGTTTTGTTGTCTCCGTTCCAAGGACACAGAAGGTAGTGTGGCATCCCAGGAATTTGATGAGAACACACGAGTCAGAGATCCTCGCAGAATCCCAGCAATGCATTTCACCTCCTGGAATTTTTTTTGCCTCATTCCAGCGCTTTTGTCTAAACTCAGTAATCATCCTCGTCGTCTGAGTCCATCACCCTCCGTCTGTTGAACTGCCAGTCAGGCACAAAGCGCAGTGTGAGGCGAGATGGACAGAAACTGAATTGATGGTTTTAAGACATTTCAGGGTGACTTACTGTAACTGTGGTCTTTTTCTCCGTTTGCTGACTGACTTTTTCTAGAATCTCTATTAAGCCGGACTCAGAAATCTGAAAAGAGAAAAGTTTGCTCGTAATTCTGCCATGGAGATGATAAAAAGCACACAGTGTTTTGTTCCTTCTGTCTTACCTTTCCTCCTAGCTTTCCAAATCGAGCCATCTGAATCAGATAGTTCTCGACCGCATTTGCCTTCTCTGGCTTCACCAATGCAAGATTGCTTACTGGAAACAAATATGTAATAAAAATGTGTGTAATGGCATGCAAAATATGCATTTAGTAAAATCTAAATTTGAGTGTGCCCTTACATCTTGCTCGAGCAGACTGGTCCAGGACTTGAGCCAATATCGAGTTCCTCATTTCAGTTTCTCTGTAAATAAACAAAAATAACATTTCCACATTGGTTCAGCTGAACCCAGTTAAAAACAAAAACTGAAATGAAAATTATTTTAAGCAAAAATACACCAGAACACCTGCACAGACACACAGGTGCAATGACAAATATTACATTCATGGCTGAATATTTACAGGATTTATACAACTCAAGAAACCTGACGTTTAAGCTGATGGTTGACAAAGATCTGCACCGCGCATAACCAAAGTACAATAAAGTTATTATAAACAACGATTAGCATATGCCTGTCACTTCAAATAAAACGAGTGTTGTTTATTCTGAAGTGCAATAAATAACACTCATGTTCTTGAAGTTGTTTTATTTAATTATCAGCCAGGGGAAAGAAAGGTTCAGTAAACTAAGCGGGTTGTCCAACTTTTAAAGGACAAGTAATAATGATGGTATAAAAATAAGATATTGCTTTGAGAAATATCTAACATTGCTTAAGTGCCAAGTGTTTCCTGAACCGCTCCAATCTTCTGTCTTAAAGCAATTCTAAACTGTGGACAAGTTAGAATGATCAACTGTTTTAGTTTTTAATGTATTGATCAGGAGTCCAATACAATACTTGATTGAGATCAGCTCAGAAAATCCCAAACAATAACTGTCTTGTATGAGAGGAGGGATCAGTACAACAAAAGGAAAAAAATACTAAATCACTTTAGCTCCATGATTTTAAATATCCCAGGAACCTTACCTTTGTTTAGCTTCTTCACCATGCTGATTATTTGAAGCATCCTGAAAACAGACAGCACAGCTTTACTCTATTAATTCTGCACTAAAATTACAGAACACAGCCTAAATGTTTACAGTTCTTCTTAAATACATTACTGTAGGATTTCTGCTCTTGGTTGGAATAAATTTGTGCAAATAAGATAATGAATCATCCTGCAACCCACACGTCAATGAGCCTCAGATACATTTTATTGTCAAATCAAGTTTCTTTGTACTGTACATTTCAATAATGATGGCATTTAGTCAAATAATCGAGAATAATCATTATCAAATATGCATCATTATTCAATGTTCCAGTTATTATTAATCAAAGGCCACTCTAAATAGATGAGGTTTAGCCTTGAATTGTATTGTGTTAATACAGATGCACCGATTACATTTACTGATTTCTGGTTTCCTTCAAAGAGATCCACAACTAGTTGTAACAATAGACTTAATTTAATAAACATTTATATCAGATGTAAAAACAACTCTGCAAAACTACTGTAAGTTTTTTATACATTTAAATAAAATATTATCACAGAGACATTGCCATGCTGTTAAGGCTTAAAATACATTTTTGGGTAATTGACCTATGCTAGTTGATAGAGCGCTCGCTCAGTCCACAAAAAAACAAATTTTTGCGCAATAAGTAACGTTCAGCTAATAAAATACCACTTCAGAAGGGAATTAAATACTGCAAAGAGCTCAAATTTCTAACAAGATGCAACATTTTTGAAGTAATTATTAGTTTTCTATTTAACAAATTAAACAAAACTCGAGTTTTAGATGTAGAAACTAATGTCTGCACTGGTACTTTTCAGTCAGTTTTGCTGTTACCAAATTTTCCTAAAATGTTTTTCCTAATGATCAGTTGCCTTATGTGATGTCACACGAGACGTATGTGTGAAAGTTTAATTTGGTAAAATTTTATCCTGATTAAGTAATGATTTCCAACTGGACAGCTAACCAAATAGAAAAAAAACAATCAATGCTATAATATTCTAAATATTTTGTTAATTGATTACACACACAAAAAAGACTGGCTTGTAACTCTAAACATTTATTAAAAGCTTCCGATCGAATATCAAAATACTTTACCAACTTTAACCCAACACTTAACGGCTGTATTATTAAACGACAAAAACACACTATTTTTACAAGTCGACCAGTTTTTGTAGAGTTTCAGATTGCAGGGGGTGTGCGCTGACACAACAACACAAAGCTAACGCCGACATGTTGCTATGCATCTGGTTATCCCGACCACGGGAGGAAAGTTTTACACGTTGCTCGGACTTCGCTTCGTTTCTTTGCGTGATCTGGTAATTGGGAAAACTACCCTGTAATCAGATGGTTTTCAGTGTTTAGCATAGCTACATTGTTAGCAATGAAAGGACTGAATTCAGCATCTCCTTATAAGGCGGCCTCCAACACGTTTCCAGCTCCTGTGCACAGTCCTCACCCCTTGCTTCGCCTGCAGTTCCGCCATCCTCTGCCGCCTTATCGCCTCCAATTCTTCGTCTGCCATTATTATTCACGGGAACGTTCTCCTTCAGATATAAAACAAGATAAGATACTGTACCCGAAATGCACGATTCACTCAAATCAGAGACAAGGCCCTACCTTAGCACAGCCCCAGATGGTCGAGAGCAGATCACACAGATCATGCGCTCAGGCGAAAGCAATGGAACACAGATGGGGGATCAATGAAGCTGCTGAGCCGAGTTTTCTATTTGAAACTCGCCTCAGTTAATTTTTTCATAAATAAATGTCGATGTCAATGTCGAAATAATTTATACAGCACTCTAGAAACAGGTTTAAAACTGCACCAAAGTGCAGTACAAAAATTATAATAAAATAAGTTGATGAAAAGAAAAAGAGAAATAATACAAGAAAAAAAATATATATACGAGGTATATATGAGGTAAAAATAATAAGAGTAATAATAAGTAAAAAAAAAAAAAAAAGAGAGACTTTACATGAAGGAATATAAGCTTCCAAGTGAGGACTGATCCTGTCTTGTTCAGATATCATATGTGGGTGTTCTGTGTGTGATTAATCAGTTGATGACATAGTTCATTACTGTGGCATTTACCAAATGTACATAATTTTGGTAATTCTGACTGACCTAAAACGAGAATTTTGGTTAAAGCAAATTCTAAGAATTATGTATTTAACTTTAGAAAGTGAGCAAAAACGTATCTATTTTCATTGTGTCAACTTCTGAATCAAATATGGGGGGAAAAAAAACACTTTTATTTATTATAACTATAACTGATAACATTTCCAGATCCAAATAAAAATACTATGATTTCATATTTGCAGAAAATTAAAAGGGTTAATGACAAAATTACAATACTTGCAGTGTGACTTTAAATGAGGAAAAAAAGTTTGTTTTACTTTTTAAAATGCACAACACTGAAGAAAAAAAATGACAACAAGGCATTTTCATTGTGAAAAAATCTATTAAAGTAAACATGTTGCTATATTTTACATTATATAAATGATGCATAGTTTATATGCATAATTATATACATTGTGCATAATGTATACAATGTGACACTATTGACATGTAAATTGTGATTAATTAACACTGTTAATAATCACTTAATTGCAAGATAATCATAAAATCAGTAGAATAAATACCAAAGTTTAACATTAACTCATGCTGGTGTTTGCACCAGTAAGACTGCAGTATAGCTTTGTGGTAATACATATAACCATTTATTTTAGTGGTTATTTTATATGGTTAATGGTTGTAGTGCTACTTTCTTCAAGGAAAATAAACAAATAGATATTTCGCCAGTTGTGCTGCCAAGAGGGTCATTAGTGGAGTTGCTAATGCTTTTTTTCAGTCAGATCGTGATAAGTTGATAGAAGGTTACAACAGATGCTCTCTAGCTCCCCCTGTATGTGCTGAAGGAGAAACGACTCACAAGCAGGGCCACGTGATACCTCTGGCCTGGATCAGGTATAGTGAAAACAATCTGGGTGGAAAAAGCAGAGATAAGCCACTTACGTACAGCTCTGTCAGTGAGGTTACAAATGTTCACATATTCATAGGAGTTGTGATTGAACTATGGATGGCATTTTCTCACCTCAACATAGGGATAAAAGGAGGTCTGTCCCATACTGGCCCAGTACTGACCAGTCTCAAAGTGCAATTTGTAGACAGCAGGTAGAAACTGCTGCTGTGTGATCAGTCCTGGACATCGCCCATCACTGTTAGTTGTCCTGTTGAGAAACAATAAGCCTTTAGATGTGTGAATGGATATGACTCCCAGTAGATCTATATTAATGGTGTTACCCAGAGGTTATCAGATGCCAGACATCGGCTGAAGGGTCTTGTTGGTAAAGTCTGATGGTCATGTTTGATCCTGGGACCCCCAGAGCAGTGTTCAGCACATGGGTGGTTAGAGGACTGGGTGAGCCTGACATAGTTGTGATCTACAGCAACAGAAATTAAGACTTGATGCAGATGTAATGTTAAAACAAATTCTAAGAATAATGTATCGATCTCAGTCAATTCTTTTGCAGTGCACTTGCTCAAAATAGATGAAAACTGTAATCGAATTGTCTTCCTTCACATATTAACTGGGGGAAATTAAGAGACTGGAGAAACATGTAACAGATGCAAAACCAAACTTTAACTTTTAAAGAATCTCTAGACTTAGTTTCTTTCTTTGTACTGAACATTAAATGTCGTCTGTTGGCTGCTGAAATTTGAGACACTTGATGTAAACAACAAAGACACTTCAGATTCAAAAATGATTTATTTAGAAGATCACATGATCTGCAACTTTAGTCACTTTCAACTTCAGTTACATTTTAATATTAGCCTAGGACCATAAACGAGTGGACAATTTAACTAGCACTAATTTAATATAATTATTGCATCAAAATGGTCTTTTTTACTGTATTTTTAATCTCACCCAGAGCTCATAATAATGGCGTACATAATATGTTAAACAGTAAGTATAAATTGAGATAAACTTTTATAAAAAGCTCTCTGCTTACCCGTCTTTCAGAGACAATGTGACTCTTCAGTTGCTGCAGCCTGAATTCGCTCATGTTCACTTGTAAATAATGTGATGTGGTTCTGCAGTTTTTACTGTTACGTTTCACTTGAATCTATAGTTTGATGAAAACAATCAAAATTCTACTCACAATACGCCAGTAAAATCCTGCATACAGTCCCACTCGGTCAGCACTGCTTTCAGTACACAGAACGTATCTTCTGTCAACAGTAGGCCTGTTGTGCAAGAATTTCCTTTGGCCACAGTTTTAGTTCAGCTCTTTGAACTTAGATGAGGCATGGCAGAGCACAGTCAGCTGTTGCGGGCCTGATAAATAATTTAGCAAAAACAGTTTTTTAATGAATTCTACCTATATATTAAGGAGTATTATGTAAAATCAACTTTTTTGAGCTCCTCCTTGGCGCTGCAGTCTCCAAGCCGAACTTTGTCCTACCTAGGTCTTGACATTTGTGAACGAATCTCTTCATCCTTATTTTAAAACAGTAATGTGAAGCACTGACCATGAAAACGGTCAGAAAACGGCCTTCAAGGGTGCCGGGACTCTCATTTGAGACTTTTCAAGCTTCTTTAAGCTCCATCTTCAGTTTCTCAATGACAGTATTTTAACTGATGAGAATCAAAGGGGGACATAAACCCACAGCTGGTGGAGGCCGTTACGTTGCTCCATGCAGATTTATCTAAGCTACATGGATCTATACGTCTCACTCTAAATGATTTCTCTCTTAAAGACACAGCTGCTGGAGGAATTGCTGGAGCTGTGCTTGTTGCTCTTTCCAGCCGTTTTGGTAAAAATAAATCAGATTTTGTATCTGTGTAACAAATCAGCAGGATGCTGCACGCTGATGATAAAAACAACAGAGCTGTAAAAATATACAGATTAAAATATATATCTGTTTCTAAGATGCTTGGTGCCAAGATTATGTATTATCGCACAGAGTTTTCAGACAAATTGCTTATGTGGAAAGTACTGGAGTTTGCAAACAGTTTGTGCATCAAGTGTGAATATAGATGTATCAGCCCACATCCACACAGAGTGAATGCTACTGAGTAAAGCCTCTTTACCTTTAAAATGAAAAACTTTCTAACTCCTTTCCTCTTTTGTGCCTTTGTCTTTCAAAATGACATCACCCAACAATGTGACGCACACGTTTATACTTAATATAATAACACATTTACTACAGGGACCATTAGTGTTTGCATTTTTAATCGTAAAAGTGAAAATAGAAACATATAACACATGAAGAGACAGATATTTATATATTCTTTCTTTTAAAAAGTACCACAAAAGAAGTTCTAAATTAAGATATGATTCAGAGAGCTAAATGCTTACATAGTAGTAGACAATAATGCACAATGTTACATGTTGATCTTGGCCTTTAGACATTTTAAATGTCAAATATGTGGAGGGGTCTTGAGGTGAGATTTTATTAGGATATCTGACGCAAAAAAATCTGAGAAAGATGGAACGGTAACAGCTGATTGTTCATAAAGAAACAACTGGCACTCCTTCATTCTCATTCATGTTAGGGCTTTTATGCATCAGGGCATAATAAAATAATTGGTTGTTTTGGATTCCAAAATAATTTAAAACTAGCTTCACAACTTTTCATTAAACAAAACTGAAGCCATAGCAGAGAAGCAAGTAAATCCTTCCAATGGAAGCCATAGGATTTCAGAGGGAAATAAGTAGCAGGTGGATATGATTCAAACATCATAAATACAGTATATCTATATGTATATATACATTTTTTTTATTATTCTTTGCCTATTTCCCAAATTGTACAAAAGATTTCTCAGTGGAAAACATTTAAGGCAGAAATTTTAAAAAAGGAAACATAAAAGAAATATAAAACCTTCATTTTAGACTCTGCAGACCTCAGTTAGCTTATTAATTGTTAAAGTGCATGACAGTGCAATTTTTTAAAAAGTTAAACAACTATGGATTGCCAAGAGGTTGGCCAAAAAGTGTGCCTTGAAACGAAACATCCCTAACACAACATTAGATCAACAACAGAATGACTGAAACAGGGAAAAATCAAACCATTGCAACGGCTCAAAGTCCAGACCTCAATATGACTGAAATACTGAGGGGGAACCTTAAATAAACGCTCCGGAATCAAACATCAATAATGAAGTGAAGCAAGATTGTAAAGTCAACCAACATTCCTCCACAAAATGTGAGAGACTAATAAAGTCATATGGAACAAATGACTTCAAGGTTGGTGCTGCTAACGTTGGTTATATTAAATCATAGGATGTGCTGAGTTTTTCACACAACACTTGATTTTTCTTTATCTTTGTATAAAAGATAAAACATTGCAGTATTTGCTTTTGTGCACTTCAGGTTAGATTATTTCAGAACCTGGTGAAGATCAGATAATTTTTCTATTAGGTCCTGATGCATGTAAAACACCAGACCTAAAACCAGGTAGAATCTTCATTGACCACAAGTTTGTATGCTGCTTCTGCTGTGGGTTTTACTTGAAGGTTAATGTTTCTCTTCCTCCATGTTTGGTATTTGATCCACATCTTTCATATTTTCCTCGCTTTCTTCCTCAGGGTCAGAACTGTCACTACTCATCTGTGACGGGTAGAGAGAACGGGTAGGGAGGAGGAAAACAAAGAGGATGTTCATTAGCTGCCAGTTCAGAATGACTCAGGAAATTCTCACATGCACCTTTAATGATTTTTCAAAGGAGAAAGAATGCACGTACTATGTGCTCATCATCTTCATCATCATTAAGCACCTTCCTGTCAGGGCTCTCTTCGTAGATCCAGTGGCGGGAACTGGGTGGGAAGAAGGAGGAGAGGGAATTCTCCGGACTGCTAGCTAACACGCTGAACGTTGAGCTGAGCGGACTGTCCGCTCTTGTGGGAGAGTCTGCTAAATAAGATGAAGCAGAGGCACTACTTTCAGTTTTCACACAAAAGATAAACCTCAACTCGCTCCTGAGATTTAAGCACAAAACAAAGTCGGTAAATACCTTTCTTAAACTGATAGCCAAGACGGCGTAGTGCGTTGCCAACAGTGTGCTTGGTGACTGTGGTCCCAACTGCCATCAGGTCATTAACAAGCTCCTCCCGTGTTGTTGTGGGCTGATCCACCACTTTCCTTATGATCATCCTCATCCCTTCAGGCAAGATCTTGCATGGAGCTCCAGATCGAGGACGATTGACGGTCATTTTATACTTCTTCCATTTTCTAATAATTGCACCAACAGTTGGCACCTTCACGCCAAGTTTTTTGCTGATGGTCCTGTAGCCCATTCCAGCTTTGTGCAGATCCACTATCTGGTCCCTGACGTCACATGACAGCTCTTTGGTCTTGCCTACTCTGTGGGAGAGGTTGGAATGAGAGAAACTGAGCCTGTAAGCAGATGAGTTTTATTGGATTTTAAAAACCATTTCTTTATTCCACACAGTGTCAAACTAGAGTCTATTTCAGAGAACAGTTTTGTTCCGTGATTCTCAATGAAAGTTTGAAGTCAGAAATACATTTTACACCTGGTTCTCCTCAGGATATATCCCCAGTACAAACTGTAAGGTGTAAAGTGGAATTGCAGAATAAGTGAGATGAGGTGATTGCTGCAAAAGCAGCATGACTCAGCGATGCAGGCAGAGCAAAGGAAACACAGTCTGAGCAATACTTTGCTCAGCAGAATCTGATGCAGATGTTTCTGATGCAGAGCTGTGATCTGAAAGGATCTTAAACTAAATCTTAACAATAATTAAACAAAGATATACATTATATATAAGATATAGATGATATACATATGCATAAACCTGCAGTAATATTTGATCATGTATGCAGAATATCCCATTTATTTTGAAGAAGTCTTCTCAGAATGATCGAGGCTACTACCAGAAGCTTAGGATATCCACAATAATATCAAAAAGGTATACAATTTCTAAATAAAAGTAATATTCTGTCAGTGCACCATACACCGCATGTTTCTGCCTAACACCAGTACGAATTTTACGGATTTTGGGATGTATTTATTGTATGATCACATCATAAAAATACACAATTTTCCTGAATTTACCTTAAATTTTACATTAATCTTACCAAACCACCCGTGGAAAAAATTAAACTAAGTAATGTGGACTTAATTTTTGTTATGGAAAGATTTGCTAGCGTTATAACAGCATTGCAAAGGTTAAAGAAAAAAAACAAAACTTCTGAATATTGTCTCTGTTGGCCAAAGCCAATGGACCCAAAATATATGACACCTCACCTTTGTTTGGGTTTCTCGTCTTGCTGATTATTTGTAGGGTCCTGAAAAAAAAATAAGACAAATAAGACAAAAAAGTTACCTGAAATATCCAAGTATTTGGTTCTGTTCGCTTATAGCAAACTTTCATTTGAATTACTTTTTACAGAATCTAAGATAATAATGGGCTGGATATTATTGATATCATTGTTAAGCTAAATCGTTAGTGTTGTGAATAGGTTTCAGTAAATTTTACACCCAGTTCCGCCTCACCCCGAGCTCTGCCTTCTGCTTCTTCGCTGCTCTCCGCTTCCTCAACTTGTCTGCCATTTTTGGTGACAGAAATGTAGACCCACAAATATTTACATGACAGAAGGCATCGTTAGTTCACGTTCCTCTCAAAACAGAGGCCACAACCTACCCACTGACGGGGAAGCGTAATCAAGAACAGAAACAATGATCCAGGATTCAGGGGGAAGCAATGGAACACAGAGAGAAGATCACAAACCAGGGGCTCATTTCTACTGAACAGAGAAACTATAAATAAAAAAAAAAGCATGATTATGGACTCAACAACAAAGCAAAAGCAAAGTTTGTTCTTTACCTGATCTTAAAAGGCAAATACACAATTAAAAATATGACCTGAACTAAAAACAATTTGGTTCTTGACAGGTAAAGTATCTAAGCTAGGATGTCATCACATCCAAAAAGGCAACCAGTCCACTGGAATCAAACTACAAAAGACGTCCTATACATCCTGTAAATATTCTATATAACTTAGCTTTAAAAAAAAAAAAAAAGCAAATCAAGGAAAACACATACAAATACTGACTTCAAAGATTTATTTCTGGACACTCATTTGGCCAAAATATTAATGTTCAACTCAGCAGTTGTTAATTTGGATGTGTGCTTGCACTCACTGTGATGTTGAAATATATTTATATACCTTTTCATCTTCAACTTTCTAGCAGACACCTGAAGGTTTTGGATCAAAACTGATTGGTGTTTGGAACTTTGGCTTGGTATGAAGGGTTGGTAGTCATGCTTTTCCTGTTTCCAAAACAAACACCTGCTGGACTTAAGCTAATGCATATTATTCATAGTGCGCATCCAAAGGTGTAGTCAACATCTTGTACATAATCTTTTTAAATAGTGTTGGAAGTATTTGCCCTTTCTTGACATGTTTAACTTTGCTAAAAGGCGGGACCCTCCAAACAGTGCAGTTTCAACAACTTAAATAATTTTACTGTAAAACAATTATACTTCTTTTCCTTTTTATTGTTACTCTCGTTAGCTTTACAGCTTTATGTTTTTAATATTTCTATATTTTTAAAGCTGTATTTTACTTAACTCTTTATTTACCAATTTACTTAACAATATATTGTTATTTAACTAACTAATTTATTTTAACAGCAGTGGAAATAAATGAGAATACAGCATTTGAGGTTACATCACCATTTCATCAGCTCACTTACACCACTTCATTTTAATGGGGTTCGGTTTTAAATCAATGCCAATATTATGCCAATAGAGTACAATGTAAAGCACAATACAGACAGAACCAATAATGCTCCTTAAAAAAATACTTCACTCATTATTCACAGCACACTTGAGTTATTTAGGTCCCATTTTGAAAACAGAATCAGTTATTTCAGTTACAAAATACATCTGCAGTAATCCCTGTCGTTCTGAGTCAGCCAGCGAAAAAGGCGGTTCCTTATAGTTGCTCTCTAGCTCCCCCTGTATGTGCTGTACGAGAAACGACTCACAAGCAGAGGGACGTGATATTTTTGGTCCGGGTCAGTTATAGTGAAAACAATCTGAAGAACAAAAGCAGAAAAAAAAAGAAATTAAAAGAAAGCAATAGAAAAGACAAACAATCTCACATTCTTATATTAATAATGTAACAAGGACTTGAATTAAATAGAAAGTACTTCAACTTCTTTTCTTGATTGCTCATGATTTCAGTTATAATCCAAATTGCTTCTTAAGTTGTACATTTAGATTAAAGACATATTATTACAATATTATTCTTGTCATAGTTAAACATAGTGCACTGTGTTTTGAATCAATGACTCCGAGACATTCGTCTTACACTTAATGTGGACAATTTTCCAGTTTTCAGATGTGTCGTACTTGAAAAATCTAGATGTAAAGTGTGAAACGCTACTGACACATTTAACATGTTGGTCTTGTTGGAATGGATAGAATATTTAGGGAGGAGGATTTTAGATGATTGGTGAAAACAAGACAAGAGGTGCTGTTGGTTTTTATTCACGAGCTCAAACTGCCTTTTGCTTAATAATTAAAAATCTAACCCACTGACAACAATGTAAATAATTCAGCAATGCAGCTTAGAATGAAAAGTCACGGTTGGCCTTTTCTTACCTCAACGTAGGGATAGAAGGAGGTCTGACCCATCCTGGCCCAGTACTGACCAGTCTCAAAATGCAGTTTGTACACACCAGATTTAAACTGCTGCTGTGTGACCAGTCCTGGACATCGCCCATCATCATTTGTTGTCCTGTTGAGGAAGTACACATTTTAAACTTAGAGATATTGTGAAAACGTATTTGCCGCTTTACAGGTTTCCTGAGATTTTAGACGATCCGAAACCTTTAAAAAGTAACAACTGACAAATACGCCAAAGGAGGCAAATACTTTTTCACAGTTTACCATTTTCAAAGAACATTACCCAGTGGTTATTAAGTGCCAGACATCGGCTGAAGGGTCTTGTTGATAAAGTCTGAGGGTCACGTTTGACCCTGGGACTCCCAGTGCAGTGTTCAGCACATGGGTGGTTAGAGGACTGGGTGAGCCTGACATAGTTGTGATCTACAGCAACAGAAAACAAGACGTGTTTTGCTACTTTAATCTGGAACAACCACATTATGAATTTGTTAAACGACGTCAAATATAAAAACCTTAAATTTGAGACAAGTATGTATTTTTAGGTGTACACATTTTCAGTGTTCACAAAAATCCACTTTGACTCCCATACTTCAATAAGAGACAGAGGAAAGTACTGAATGGAAGGAATTCCATTCAGTACTTTCATATTACCAATAGTGCTGGCTCTGTTCTGATTCTAATTTGGTTTGTATGCAATTCAATTTGGAAAAAAAATGGAAAGAAAATATTAATTTGCTAAATTTGGGTGCTCTGATTTAAGCTGTGAATAAATCAGGAAATCCAGTTATTTCATCAGTAGCTGAAGGGGAAGCTCATTTACACATTAAATTTTATATCAAAATATTACAAAAAGAGGTATTTACACCATGGTGCCACTAAGAACAACTGTCATAAAGATTTATGGTTCCAAAATTGAAATAGTCTATAAATGAACTTTTAAAAATATGTTTAAAAATACAATTTATACACAACATCAAGTGAATCAAGAATAATATGTCAGTCTTGTTTACAGAAAAATAAGATATAAACTCGTTAAAAGCTTTCTGCTCACCGTACTCTTAGACAGAATGTGCCTCCTCGGTTGCTGCAGCCTGAATGCTCTCATGTTCACTTATAAATAACATCGGATGTGGGTCAGCAGCTTTGCTGAGAAATTTAATTTGATTTCATGGTTAAATGAACAAAATCATATTTTTACTCACACTAAGCCTGAGAAATCTTGCACACTGTCCTACTCAGCACAGGAACTTATCTTTTTGTCAACAGTAGGCCCGTTGTGCAAACGTTTCCTTCGGAAACACTTTTAGTTCAGCTTTCTGAACTTATATAAGGCACGAAAGATCGGAGTTTACTGGTGGGGGAGTTAAGAATCCGTGAAAAATAATGCAACAGAGCAATTCTTTATTATTAATGTATAATAAAGAATTATATCAATATTATATACAGGCAATTGCCTCCGTGTGAAAGGTTAATTTTCTTCCCATGGTCCAAAAACATGCAAACATGTGACTGTGAGTTGACCTTCGTGGTTAGATGGCTGATGATCTGTCTATGCAAGGGAAGAAAACCTCGCTGAAAAAGGTGCGTTACTGAAGAAAGTGGTTTTTGGACAAACTCAACAAGCATCTTAAAGCTCCTAGTTCATTTTCTCTGTGTGTATATGTTAACTGTTGGAAAAGAAAGACTATAATAAACCCACAGCTGGTGGAGGCCATTTCATTGCTTCATGCAGACTTATTATGTTAGCTATATGGATCTGTCCGTCTCCCTCTCATTGATTTCTCTCAGGCGTACTCGGCTTACACAGAGGCAGCTGCTGGGGGAACCGCTGCAGTTGTGCTTGATGGCTTTTTTCAGGATTTTAAGTAAATCTGATTTTATGTCTGTGCAGCAAATCAGCAGGATGCTGTGAGCTGCTGATAAAAAGGATGGAGCTGTAATGCATACAGATTTTTAAAAAAATGTATCTGAGTTCTTTATCTGTTTCTGCGGTGCTCGGTGCCAGGATGATGTATTATCACACAGACATTTAGAGTCATCGTTCAGAGAAATGGCTCAGAGAGGAAAAAAAGCTGCAGTTTGCAAACAGTTTGTGGAGTACGTGTGAGATTACAGATAAATCAGGACTGGCAACGTGTGAATGTTACTGAGAACCGTCTCTTTAGAGATGTGCTCTTTAATAAACACATCTGAGGACAGAGTGAAAAGAAAGATTTGAGGTCATTGGGTAACAATTTGATCTGGACTCAGCTTTTCTCCTTTTTCTTTATGGTGTCCAAATTTAAGAAAAATCACTCTTGAACCTCGACATCACTTCTTCAACCCTTGTCTTTTATTCTTCTTCCATTTCTGCAATGGTCTTTCAAGATAAAAACATACCACAATGTGCTGCATACATACTCAATATGAAAATACTTTCACTACAGTGACAACAAGTATTTTATCTTGATAGTGCAAACCAAAACATGTAACAACATAGGAATTGGATAATTATTTATAACATCATTATTTTCCTTAAAAAAGTACCACACAAGAATTCCTAACTTAATATTTAGTTCCAAGAGCTAAGCAATTACAGTAAGGTATACAATAATACACAATATTACACACTGATTGGGGCCTTTACACATTTCAAAGTGCCAAATATGTAGCAGAGGAGACCTGTAATATTTCACCAGCACACCTGTTGCAGAGAAAGTACAGTTCCTTACAAAAGTATTCATAACCTTTGACCTTTTCCACATTTTGTCATGTTTCAACAGCCAACTTCACTGAATTTTATTGAGAGTTCATGTGAAAAACACAATGTAGAAAGTTATGAAATGTAAAGAAAATGAGATGCATGTTTTCAAAAGATTTTCAACAGTAAAAATCGGAAGAGTGGAAAAAAAGCCCCCTTCACTCTGCTACTCTTAAATAAATTCCTGTTGTCTTCAGAAGTTGAAACCAAAAATGAGCTTTTGGTCTACATGCACGACACTAACACTGCACATCAACATGGATACACCTTCCCCAGGGTAAAACATGGTGGGGGCAGCATCATGCTTTGGGTTTCCTTTGCTTCAGTCAGATTTGGCAGAGAAATTGATAGAGCTATAAAAAAGAAATGCTTATAGGGGTAGACAGGCCTTCCAGCAGATAAGTGACCCTAAACATACAGCCAGAGTTACAGTGGAATGGCTGATATCAAAGCCCATTAACGTGTTGTATTGTATGAAGTTGTTCTCCATCCAGTCTGATTTTATTTTTTCCTTTAGATTTGCAGTTGTTTCACTTTTGAAAAAAGTCTGCAATGTATCTATGCAGTGATTAATGCTGGTAATTGTTGTGTTATGTAAAGAAAAGACAAACGTAAGTAAAATACATAGGGAGGCTTGTGATCAGAACTGATTCATTTTCCATCAGTGTGATTCATGGGGAGTATTGCTGTTCTTATTGATCCATGCCCTCAGCGGAACCGATTCATTTTAAGTAGTGAGGCTTTAATCTTTACTCAGCTTCCAGCTTTAATTTACATTTACATTATACAGTATATAGAATCAGTGCATCATTCTGTTTCTTTCAAGGTAATCTGAAATAATCTTAAATCTATTCATGTTTTGTTGTCACGTCCTTGTTTCTAGGTCAAATAAATCCAAGCAGCTGTGGTAATAATGAATATGTTGTCTGATCTGATATGTCCAGGCCGCGTCGAGCCTCTGTTGGTGGGTGTTAACTTGAAGGTTTAGGTTTCTCTTCGTCCATGTTTGGCACCTAATCCACGTCTTCTACGTTTTCTTTTTGTTTGTCCCTCATATTTCCTCCTCAGGGTCGGAGCTGTGGCTGCTCATCTGTGACAGACAAGCAGGCAAAACGACAGACGTGGAGACGGGGAGGTGAGAGGGACAGACAAAGAGGAGGTTCATTAGCTGCCAGCTCAGAATGACTCAGGAATTTTTTTTTTTCTTCTGTGGAAATAACTTGATTTCACAGACTTGGTTCATGTGGAACTTAGGAGACAGAAACTGGAATGTCTCACTCCAAATGGCTACTTTAGGAAAAAAATGAGCCACTTGTTCCTTAGTGGGGCAATGTTTGGGGGGGTTTCAAAGAATACAAGCAACACATGATTGTCACACACCTTCATGTCGGGACTCTCCCTGTGGATCCGATGGCGGGAACTGGGTGGGGAGAGGGAGGACAGGGAATGCTCCGGACTGCTGGCCGTCACCACATAGGACAAGCTGAGCGGACTGTCCTCTCTCAGCGGAGACTCTGGAAAACAGGATGAGGGAGATTATACCTCTTGGAGATGAGGAGCTAAAATGAAGGATTTTCGGTGAAACAGTGTGTAGAAAACGAGCTGTGACCGGCTGGCTTTTGTAGCGGATGACAGGCAGACCATCAGAGTGGAAGTGACGGGATGAAGGACAGATGTGAAGTGAGTGGGAGGGAGGTGAGAGGCGGATAGGATGCATGGTGACGGACAGACGAGTCAAATGATGGGGGGATAAATTAATATAATGATGAAAGCTATCAATCCATCAAGGTCACTCAGCTGCATCTCACACAAGACGTGGATTGCTCCACAGGGACTCTGTGTGTCATTTATGTTTCTGTAGATTATCAGTTTGTTTAAAGCTACAGTTTAAAGTCAGTTTGCAAATAGGATCACAGGATTTTGGCCCTTTCATTTGCATATTAAGCGCCTTGCAAAAATATTTATTTTGACTTGAACCTATTAACTTCTTTTCATGTTAAACCAAAAATGTCACTTTATTTTATTGAGAATAAATGTGACACACCAACACAAAGAAGTGTATAGCTGTGAGACAAAAAGAAATTTACAAATGTTTTTCCCCAATTTTTTTTGTCAACTAAAAATCTGGAAAAGTGAGGCATGCTAATGCAACCCATTCTCACTCCCAACTCGTCATATATTGACGCATGGGACGGTCCGTCCTCGTCACATGTTGACACGCAGGGTACCCCTTTCGCGTCAATATGTGACACGAGGTGTTTTACACTATGCCTTACCGTAATTTTTGCCCTAAACCTAACCAAATCGTTGGGTTTTGAAGGTTCGGCAGCGGTTACAAGAACCCTTCGCGTGAAAAATCCACGTAAAACATGTGACCTGCCCAAATCGTCAACATGTGACGCCGATGGACCCTGCCCAAGTCATCAACTTGTGACGCGAAGGGGGTACCCTTCGCGTCAATATGTGACGCATGGTCAGAAATTGTCCTAACTCATCAATATATGACGAGTCGGGAGTGAGAATGTGTTGGCTAATGTATTCAGCTACACTTTATCCTGCCATCTTCACTGCATGGCACCATGACTTTTGGGATTTGTCTCGTCCACTTTTTCATGTCAAGAAACTGAAATGTCTTCTTTGCATAAATCAATCTCATTCATATTGGGTGGAGAGTTGCGTCCTGACATATATTGTCAATTAGATGTACAAACTTTACTAGACAATTCCACCACAAGAACTTGCTTTAATCCACCCCATTCAAACCAGTCGTGGTTGCTCAGTACCATTGTCCTGCTGTGAGGTGAACCTCCACTCCAACCTCAAGGGTTAAGCAGCTTTTAAAAAGTTTTCTTCCAGAATTAGCCTGCACAGTATTTAACACCATTCATCCTTTAAAATATGATCAGTTTTGCTGTCATCACTCAACAAAACCACACCCACAGCCTGATGCTCCTGTAGCACATTTTAAGAGTGGGATATATCATTTTTTATATAAACATCATGTAAAGTAAATTTGTATGACTACAGCATCTTTTCCCATGTTTGTTGTTTTATTTTTCTTCTAATAGAGGCATCTTTCTCTTCACTCTTCCAGTAATCCAACATTTGTTACGTGCACAGGTAATAGATGTTCTCTAAAAAAATAAAATCTCTACCCCTGATGTGGACCTCTGCAGCTCCTCCAGGTCGGCTTTTGGCTACTTCTCAGATTAGTGCTAGCCTTTCGTCAGTTTACAGGGAACAGTCTTGTCTTTGGTATATATGCAGTTTTCTCTCCATTTGAGAAGCATCAATTAAAGGGTGGCTATAAAATGTTCAAAGCCTGAATGTTGTTTTATAACTTAACTCTGCTCTAAACTTGGTTCCTTGGCCTTCATGGTGCTTTGTTCCTTAATATGCCTAAAAATTAACATTTAATTCCACACATTTGTTGAGCTAACATACCTGGTGACTTCTAAAGGTAATTATTTGAACTACATTAGTCACATATCAAATTTAAAAATGTTTCTGAATATTTTTGCAAGGCAGTCAGTGTTGCGTTTGCAAGCTGGTGTAACTAATGATAAACATCCACATGATGGCAGCAAAATCCACGCAGTACTTTAGGTAGTGCTCACATACTGTAGTTTCCTTATCTTACTCCATATATTGCTTAAACTATAGCTGTGTTAATCCACTGTGGCTAGTATTCAATTTGAAGCATATCATTACTGGACGATGGAAATAACGGACTGATTAGTTGAAAGAGTTGTGGCTTCATTCATGCATCATATTCCCATCCTCCTCTGCCCCTGCAGCACCAATTCTGAGTCATTATGGTCTGGACTGGTGCCTGCCAGGACTAAACCAGAATGAATCTGAAAGTAGGCGCATCACACTGAGTCTGTTTTAAAGCGATTTTGATGCACCAATAGATTATCTATCGTTTGATCTCAAATCCGTGTGCCTCCGGCGTCGTTCTGAATGAGTGTCTCACCTTTGTGGTCGTTCTTCTGTGTGTCCATCCTGTCAAGGCTGTCAAGAAGCCCATCGATCTGTGTCTTTATCAGAGTCAGCTCTTTTTTAATCACCTGCAGCTCTTCCATCCCCACTGAAGGAAAGAGGGAGAGGGAGGTAAGCGACAATAAGAATTACAGAACCTGAAGTGCCTTTCAGCAGAGGTTCAGGTCTAGCTAGTATTTTAAAAAATTGCTGCAGCTTGGTTCAGCAATGATAATGTATTTTAGGAGGAACAGTGCAGGTATTTGATTAATACTTTACATCAGTATGTTTATGTTTCAGGGTATGTTTTCTCATATGGCCTATATGATATTTTAGTTTGCTCAAGTATTTTCAGGCCTCAATCACAAACTTGAGTTGAATGTTTTTTGGGTTTTTTTTTTACCATATTCCCTCATTCCATCCTCCTTCATCACTAATCCCTTCATCCTTCACAGCGCTTCACTTATTCCACATTTTGTTATATTACAGCTTTATTACAATTTGTATTAGTCATCTCTGCAACCAACTTCCTTAAAGTCTGAACAAACGGTTGGCTGCTTTAAATCAGAACTAACATTTACTGAAGCTACTCCAAAGATTTAAATACTTTTTTAAACAATTAGCTGTTTTCATATTTTATTTCATATTTGCATTTTGTTGCTTTTGTTTATTTTTATATGATGTTTGCACACAGTTTTGTCATGTTTTCTTCACCTTTGGTCCTTAATTTATAAGAGTTGGAACCTAAAGCTAGCTTCTCTACCAAATGCTTCTGTTATAGCTACAAGGTAGTATTTTTTTCCACACCGTTTTTGAAAAGCTTAAGTGAATCTGCCTGAGCCCATTCATATTACTCACACTTGGCTGTGTTTGAACTTGTGGAATGGGCTCTTGAGCTCTTAGAGTGGGTTCTGTCTCGACTGCGTCTGTGCCCAGTGGAGTAGGAGTAGGAGGAGGAGCGGGATCTCTTGGCCACACTTGGTCCTGAAGGGACAGGAGAGAGGGAGGCTGGCACACGCTGATAGTCACACGCCCTGCAAATTAAGCAGACAAGACAGTTTTCAAAGTAACTTATATTTAATTGTGACTGTATGCAACCAGTTTTGTCTGTGTAGCAAGTAAAGCTTTGTTACGGTCTAGTCCAAGTGAGACGGAAGCAACACATTTAGCCACAAACAAGAAAAAAAATCTAACAGATTCTGAACTAAAATATTTCTGAGATCAGGAGAAAAGACCATGAGTCTTATTTCACTTTTCTCAAATTTTAAAATGATTTATTTTTAGAAAACTTTACTAAGCATATGTATTTTATAAGAAGCAGTTAATTATTCTTTAATCAATAAGAACAAGTTTCTTCTGACTGTAAGAGATCCTAATGTTTTGGCACAACTCACCCAAAGTCCCGACTTGATTCTGAGTCTGACAGAGAAAATGTGTCGAGAGCTAAAGATTAGGGTGATGGCAAGGAGGCCTTCCAACCTCAAAGACTTGAATTTCATCACTACATAAGCAATAAGCTAGTCAGTACATATTAATAGGGTTTAATCCTGTTATGCCATAAAAGATTTTCTATTAATTACTGAGAATGATATGGTTTTTGACATGTCACTCTTTAACAAAATGTAAAAAAAAACAAAAACAAATGAATAATTTTTGTTATTTTTTTCAAAACCTGCAACTCTTTTTGAAGTATTTTACTGTTTTTTAGAGATGCTTGTCTCATTGCCTATCAAAAAAAACAAAACAAACTTGGTTGCAGAAAAAATATTTTACATTTAAATTTACCACAGGATGGGCAGCTTTGAGCCCAACTCTATGTGTAATAAAGCTCAATATTTCTGATTTGTTCAAATCATTAATGGCCTAAACACTTTCAATTATTTCGTCAATATTCAAAACAAAGTCAAATGCGGTAACATTTGTTCTACTGTACTCAGCCAAAAGCAGCAGACTGTAGACATTGAAATAAATGAAATAAACTAGGTAAAATGAGGAGGCAGCTATTAAAACAAATACGCATCTTTGCACTGTTCCTTTGTTTTTTTTAATTTTGTCTCCAGAGCAAGAGAGTGAAAGTGTTTCCTCTGGCGCCGGCCTCCTCTCTGCGGACCGCTCCATGTCTCTATCTGTCACTGAATGTAATTGGTTCTGTCAGGGCCAATCAATAGCGCCCCGCCAGGCTGGTAGTGCTGCAGACAGCGGGTGTATCACAGTCAACCTCTATAGTGGTTACAGAAATGACACTTTGTGCATAACTGTTTCTGTAGAGAGAGAAATACGGTGGCGATTTAAAGTAATAAACAAATAAAAAGAAAATCCTCAGCACTCACTGACCCACTGAGTAGGTGAAACACAAGCCACAAGATCAAAGTTCACCATTTAGAGCTCTGTCTGCACTCAGAGTATTGCATCAGTAAGGACAGTCAGTAAAAAGCAGCTTAAAGTAATTATTAATATTTTATTGCAGTAACATACGTCTCACACTGAAAAATGTTGTAAAAACCAGCAGAAAATTACACAACAGCAGCATTTTTTTATAATTTATACTTCTTAAAGTTGATCAGAATGCCTAGAGACTTTTAATTATTAATCCACATCTTTCGGGGGGTTTTTTCCTGGGTAGAAATATGTATTATATGATATAGTGATAATTTTCTATGAGCCACTAGCCTGGATGAGTCTGGACATTTACTCATCTCTTGATGTGACAAAATTGGAGCCCAGACGCAATTCAGACTTTAAATATATTGGGCAGTAAAGATGCGAAATCAGTTTATCTTGAAATATCTAAAAATCAGAAGTGAAAATACTTTTTCCACAGCGCTTTGTAAATTAAATCTGGGTATTAATCAGAAGCAGCGAGCATCCAAGAAGAGAACTGAAATCATGATGGTGAAGTACTGTAGATCCGCTGATTGAGTTGTCATTGAGTCGCAGAGCTGTGAACTCATTTCTATGTTTTGTTTTCTGAGAAGCTGTGAATCCTGGCAATGAGACCAATGGACATACTGCGTCGTTCTGCACCTCCAGAACAGAGCGTCGTCACGTGGATGAAGTGCATCAGGACATCCTAACTGAGTGAGTTTACGTGATTTGAGCACCAGGGAGTCTCGTTCTCAGGGAGCATCGGGAGAGACGGCAACCAAAGACTTATTGGAGTTTAAAGGCTTTTCGAGCGGTTTGCAGGGGGCAGATACACAACGTGATGTTACACCGGCTTTGAAGTGTCATCCCAGAGAAAGGAAGCTCAGACAATGAGAGAAAGCAGACGGGTGAGGATTACAGAAAAGTGTGTGGGCGTATGTGTGTGAGAGAGTGTTTGTCTCTGTGGATTAGACCGTGCATGTAAAGCAGCTTTGTCAGCTAGAGCTGTTATCAGTGTGCTGAAAGACACTTTACTTTTGTGTTTGAACAACAGGACAGTCCACCAAAAGACTAATTTCTCTCATCCTCACAAAGTGACGCTGTCAACAACAAACACTGAAACACAAATGCACGCATCATGCATACGCACACGCACGCATAGACTTCGCAGATTTAAACCGAGAGGGATATGCATATAAAAATAAGTATTTCATTTTTTGCCATACACATTCACACACACGCAGCTGTCTGTAGTGTTAGCCAGTAGCACGGAAAATAATCAGGCACTGTGTTAGACACAAATTGAAAATCAGTGGCGAGTGTTCCCCCTAAACAGAAAGAAAATGCAAAAGAAGAAAACAACAGAGAAAAAAAGACAGTGGAGCAAAATTGACATTAATTTAAGCAGCTGATGAACAAACTTAGAAAAAAAGAACTGATAGAAGGAGATGCACATTAACCATGTGTGTTTGTGTATAAGTGTCCTTATGTATTGTGACCGTTTCCTGTTATTCAGATGTGCTGAGTGCAGCAGTTAAGAGTTTGAGCCTGAGGGATGGAGGGGGCTCCCAGAGCAATTTTAGTAGATGACTGATTACACGGAGCCACTCACCACCTTGTCCACCCGACTGCTGAGCTTACAGTGCAAACATTTTAACTGCTCAGCCAAGAGTTTATGATACTTACTCAACAATAATGCTTACACAGTTTTACAGAGACATGTTGTCAACTTCTCCAGGCAGCGAGACAGAATGAAAATCAAAAGGAAAAAGCTTCAAGTTTTCCACTTCCGTTTGAATTGTGAGACAGTTATTTTTTGTTTTTAAGCATATGCACTGACTGATGGCACTTTTTAAATTTTGTTGTTCTTGTGACAATGACAATAAAGATTTATCTTATCTTATCTATCTTATCTTCTCTGATGTTCAAATCTGAACTATGAATTGGTTGGAATATCATCACTTGTGGATTTATATTTTTCTTCCTTGTTTATTCATTAACAAGATATGATAAACTATTATTACACCATTTAAATGTGTTGGATGTAATAATGCCCTTGAAAATTCTTGACTGATTATAGAAAATGTGAATGTTAAACTACAAATGAACCATAATTGAACTAGAACACTAATTAAAGATCAAGTTTAATCATATTTGATAATACTGATTTGTGAAAATTCCTGTATTTTTACAAAATTTTCTGTTTGACATTGTAAGGCATCACTTTAAAACACATTGATCTAAGAGTAGAGCCTTGTGGGATCCCTAAGGCAGGGCAACCTGTTCCTCGTTAAACTTTAATATGTAAGACATGACAAAGATTGGGTATCTGATTTAAATCTGGACTTTGAAAGGGTCCTTCTGACAGGAATATGTTTATCTTAACAGTTATTAAACTTTTAGGTCTAATTTCATATTGTTTTTAGCCAAGAAATTGTCCCTCCTCAATATAAGCAGGTCTTCTGATGGTTACTACTTGTAAATGGGCATGTTTAAGTGGAATAAATGTTTCTTCATCCACCCATTGGCTTACACCTTACTAATACCAAAATCTAAAACCAGATGCTGAATAGGGTTTGCTGTAAAGAACAACACACATTCCTGCAGTAAAGCATGAAAACATCTGAACAAAGCAGTTCTTAAAAATCTTCAAAACATTTTACTATCATGGAGCCACCTTTTTGTTTTGTTAGGCCAGTGTAGCTGCGTCTTTTCCCTTTCAATCAAATGTCTTTTATTAAATCACACGGTGTTTTTATCCAATCCACAACCAGGAATTGTGCGGACAGCGGGTTTGCAGCGGTCTCTATAAAGGGAACTGCATCTTTTTCAGGTTTGCAAATGTTTAATGCTTGATTGTGACTACTAAAAGCCAATACTAAACCGAGACAGAAAGATGGACAGGCTGAACGTAGACAGAAATCAAGACCGTAAAATCTCGTTGCTTTCTGTGACACACAGACATGCAGTGAGGTGTGTGAGAGACCCGACTTTCTGACAGTACCTGTCGTAGTAGTCCTCGTGGTAGCTGTCGTAGTCCAGATCAAACTCTGACCTGCAGAACAGCGAGAGATAAAGTCAGATCAGATGATTGGATAAAATGCTTACAAAACTTTGATGAGGCACTTTTGTTGCTGCTGTCATTGATTTCAGTTAAAGGCTGTAATTTGTTGAGGGGTTAGTGGGTAAATGTGAGAGTAAACACAGTTTTTGTTTTTTGCTGCAGCCTCTTCATCTGGAAAAAAAACACTGCGCTCATGGTCTCCAGCCAGCTGAAAGAAAACACTGGGTTTTCTTTTTCTGCTGCGGCATCCAGGTGGAAAATCCATAAAAATTGGATCGCGCTGCAACCGTATCACCCACTGAACACATCGATGTTTGAGCTTGCTGTGGTGAGCCACGAACCATGAGAGACGGGAGGAATGAAAGGCAAATGAATGATGTGACAGTTAACTTATAAACGTTGGTATAGTTGATGCATACCTGTAAAAAAAAAAGGACTCGAGGAAGAGAGAAGTCACACTAAGCTCCAGCGAGAGCACATTCTGGTGTGTCAGACCTCATCGTTCCTCCCAAATCCCTGCAATGAGTCTCTATTAATCCCTGCATGTGGCTCACCATCCCTCAGTCTGCTTCTCTGTCTCACTGACTCTGTCCTCATCATTATGTCCTTCTTTTTTTAAACTGACTTCAGTCTCTGAATTAAACTACAAAACTGTCCTTAAATACATGTTTAATAAATGTTTGCATACAAAGTGACTGAAAGCAAAGACAGAAGCTGATGCGGTGAAGATACCGTAAAGGACAGGCCACTGTGAGATTTCTCTACTGGTTTGTCATGAATCCATAGTCATCTGAACATCCATAAGATCTAGGAAACATGTCCAGCCATGGTTGTGCTGCACTGGAAGAAAAATCAAATAACTGACTCAAAAGATGTTTTTTTTTTTTATATATATATTTTTTTTCTCCGAAGAGTTTTTGCGGCGCTAGTGGCTCGTATTTTTTCCACAGTAGGCAGACAGGAAGGAGGGTGAGGAGAGGGGGGAAGACATGCGGCAAAGGTCGTCGGGACCGGGAGTCGAACCCGCGACGTCCGCGTCGAGGACTAAGGCCTCCAAGCGTGGGGCGTGCTAACCCCCTGCGCCACCACAGCACGCCCCCAAAAGATGTTTTTTAATGAGAATATATGACGAATAAAATGTCAAACGAAACAGCAAAAATGGAAAATGTTTCATCCATCCACGGACACTTTCGAAATCAGGATAAACACAAAGGAGCAGACAAAAGTCTGACATTTTATGCATTATTTGATTTTGTACAGATTATTACGGACAGTGTTATGGAACCCAGTAGCTTAAAAAACAGCAGTTTTATGGCTACTCACCAATATCAACCTATTCAAGTAGCTTGTTATATAATTTGTCTATCCATTGTCTACACTGGATTATCCTTTGTTGACAAATATAAGAAAATATTGATGAAAATGAAAATATTAGCATATTTTAACTGATGTTGTACTTACATTCACCTCATATTTTTGTTTGTTAGAACATGAAGAGCAATAAACTAAATTTAATGCTGAAGAATGCGCTGCATGTTATTTTTGTATATTTAAATATAAATTATAAAGATCCATTTTATATTGCTCATTTTATATTAGCAGAAATTGATTTTTGAAAACTTCCCTCATATCTTTCCTACTGAATAAACAATCTGTTTATCAATTTTAGGTAATGACTCATTGTTCTCAGCCTCTGTCATATTATTAGAGGAAGCTAAAGTGAGCACTTCACATTATTAAAGTCACAAAAGTGTTCAAAAGAAATGAGAAAACAGCAAAGGGAAAACTCTCGCAACCTATTTGTGTAATTGTGTGAATCTGAACTCTAGACTCGTTTTGGATCAGATCGTAATCACATTTTCTCAAACTCTGCTCTCACTGTCTGCACTGTCTCATGCCAACTAGTTTGCTGAGCTCATGGGACAGAAAACCTCCAAATAATTTATAGCAAGAGCTCATTTACTACAAATATACTGTGCAATTTCAGTCCAATTTCAAGGAGGCCTTTTTGTTGTCCCACTTCATACAGAAATGATCCTTGCGTTGTTGTAGCTCTTTCCGTCAAGCTACATGAAACATCTTTGTCTTCCATTTGAGGATTCAATATTATGAAGGCATTTCTGGCCTTTTACATCTTGTTCCTGTAAAAAAAAAATCCATGTGGAAGAGGAACCGAGCACAGAAACAAGCTGCAAATCCTCAGCTTCTCAACTAGGCTGACCTTTGTTTTTCTGAGTGGATTCATCTTGAAGAGAAACAGAAAATAACAGTCATTGAACGAAATCCTCACTGAAGGGGAACCGAACTGCTGCTTGGTTTCTGTTCAGTGCTTTTCTTTGTGGATTTCTATCTTGGGATCGAGTGTTTGCTGGACGAACTGCCATTCGGTAAATAATCTTTTTGGAAAAACAATAACATCAAATAGTAATAATAATTCATTTGTTATGTTCTACTTGCAACAGTCTGGCAGAACTACAAATTATTACTAACAGAACTCAAAAGTGCAGAAGAAATTGCACAAAATACCTTTTTAGATTAATTCAGTGGTCGTTTCATGTGGGATTAAGCAGGTCCTGTGACCTGATCCTCTCACAGCAGCATAGATTAGGTTTACTATTGTAATAAATCAATTTATTGCTTATCCCTTTGTAGCAGGCACTCTTGAAAATGCATCTAACCAGGATGCCAATGTTACATGTCTACTAAATGTGTGAAAACAGTATAACAACACAATCTTCAATGCAAGCGATGTGAAAAAAAAGACTGAAAGTCAAATATTTTGAGAATAAATGAGATGTTTAAAATAACCAATTTTATTTATAAAGAACTTTAAAAGAACCACAGCAGAAAGAAAGGGCTGCACATAACTGTGCACCATAAACATACGAAACTAAAACATATAAACATGACGTAAGGTGATAAAACATTAAACACAAATAAAACAGATTTTCGCTGATGTTAAAGGAATAAAAATGGGTTTCAAGACCAGTTTCAAAAGTAGGCCATGAATAAAGCTCACTAATGTGGAGGGGTAATTTATTCCACTGCTGAGGAGTTGCACTGGTGAAGGCCCTTTCCCTCTAAACTTCCTCCTAAACCTTGTACCTGCAGGAGGTGAATGCATTGCAAGAGCATTCAGGCCTTTAAAAACGAAACAAAAAAAGTAAAATAAGCTCTAAAATTAACAGGCAAACTGTGGTAATGTGTTCAGTTTTAAAAGTACTAATTAAAAGTGTTTTGAACCGGCTGCAGACGAGGAGGACTGACTCACCCCAACATAAAGTCTATAGCAGTGATGAAATAAAATCCCTGTTTCAAAGAGTTGCCAGAAAAGTTTATTTTTTCCAATTCAATTCAAAAATACATTATTTATCCAAAGGGGAAATGAAATGTTACAATCTAAGTGTAACACATATTAATCTAAGGTTCTTCAAAGAGTAATTGCAGAGGGTTGTGGTTGTGGGAAGGAAGGATGTTATGTAGCAGTCTGCATTACAGCAAATTTGAAGAAGAAGCCTCTGACTGAAGACACTTTGCTTTTTTATGACAGTCTCGTAAAGAGGATGCTCAGGGTTATCCATAATTTTCTTGATTTTATTTTTACCATCTTCCAGAGATTCCACAGTAGCAGTAGTAGTAGAACAGAACCATTTGATAAAATTGTAAAAGCAGGACTTTAAAACTGGCCTAAGTTTAAAATCATACAAATTGTCAACATTTGGTTTGATAGTCCAAACGTGGACTCACTGGGACCACTTGGTCCAAACACCATTACCTCTGTTTTCATTTCATAAAAACTTAAGAACTTCAGGGCCAGTTAAGCTTAAATATCGTAATGCTTTTGCAATGACAGCACCACCCTTACATAACAGGTAATTGTTTGGTCAGCGGACAGACCAATATTTAGTGTGATAAATTTAACTGTGCATAATATCATAAACAAATATTTAATTCTTCATTGTTTGTAATGATGGCCAGGTATTGTCGCTGAGTTGGAGTAATGACACGTTGTCAGAGTTTTCACTTGATTTAGTGGATATAAATCTTCCACAGGTAAGGACCGCCCCTTTAAACAACAATTACATGCAAAGAAAGCAGCCAAGCGCCTCGGCCAGCAGAGAGAGAGAACAGCAGCAGATGGACAGCAGGGTCACTAAAGGCTAATTAATTTCTTTTCATAATTTCTCAAGTGCCAAAGCAATCCATTAGACGTGCTTGGCAATAAATCATCTTGGCCGCAGCGTGCCTCTGTGTGTGTTTTGTGCACACCAGTAAAACGGCAAGTAGCTTTTGTGAACAGGACATCTCAGAGATTCCTTCCTTCCAGCAAGCAGAACTCAACTAAGGCAAGAAAACATCAGTATTTTACAGATTCAATGGGGGAAAAAATCCCTGGAAGGTGTTTGGGATGAAGTATTGACATGTTTAAATGGTTTAAAATTTGACAGATGCAATAAAAATGTAGGTGACAGAAAATCAATGACTGGCATTTTTCTTTTTTTTCTCTCATTGATTTTTTGGACACTGCGACATCTTTGGTGACAAATAATCATTCATTCTTTTATGTTAAGGCTTTGTCCGATTAGAAGATTGGTTGTACTATTTTTGATGGTTATATTTAGAATCGAAGGGATATTTAAAAGTCATAATATTCTTACAAAGAAAATAATTTCAATAATAGGAGATTAGATCTTCAAACTGTGTGTTTGTTTTAAAGACTCAAGCCACAAAGTCAAACTCAAGACTCTCAGGCACAGAGTGGCAATCTCAAAAATTAAACCCAAAATGGACTTACTATGCGCCAATCATCTTTTGAGATAACACTTGTAAGTCTAATACTCAGAAATATTGCAGATTCATTACTGCATGTTATAAATAAATCTTACATTGACTAATTAGTTTTAATAATTGTCAATATTGAATAACAGGAAATGTGTTACATTTTGCCGTTTTCACTATGCTTTGTGCTTGGTAGGTCTAATTGCATAACTCCTTGAGAAATACATTTCTCTTGCACCGTTTATAAGATTTCAGCACTTGTACCTGATGACAATGTGTAACATTACACATATTTATACAGTATATCTTACCTATCTTTTGCAATCTAAATATGCTCTACAGCTTTGAAAACTATACTGACTGAAATCTCTCCTAACCTGCTGGAATTGGTAGACAAAGTTAGAAAAAACGTTTCTAAACTGATTTAGTATGAGTGTAACAGCAGGAGAAGAACAATTTGGTTTTATTTTTTAAAGAAATTATTCACTTTTCTGTTCGTTAGCATATAATTAAGTGCCTAAAGTCACTTAATTATAGAAAAAAGTTGATTATCTTTTTATTTCGTCAAGTTTGAAAATATCTCACTCTGTCAGAGATTCATATTTTCCAGAGAATAATGTCCAACTCTCAACTTCAGATGAGAAGCAACAAAACATCTTTATCCCTATGCTCCTCCAGCTTACACTTCAAACCACTATGTTTTTGCTCAAACTATGTGGTGCAGTCAGTAAATCAACATTGACCTTGGATTAGAAATAACATACCAGAAACACTTTCTTACTCAAATCAATTCTAATTGAGATTAATGCTGCACTCACAGAGAACAAGACTCTAATGCAAAGTTTAGTTTAAAATCATAATCTCTCTGCCTCTTCTGTCTGAACTGCTGGACTGAAAGGCATATTTGCATTCTTCCTTTATGTAATAAGTCACACAGTAGCTTTGGGAATGTTTAATATTTGCCAAACATAATAACCCAACAGGATCAAGTTACAGTGTGAGTGATGAAAATGTGTAGAAAAGTAAACTAATAGAGTGATTTTGGTTTCAAGTGAGGAATGGAGTGAATAACTGAAAGAACACAAAATTATTGCGATTATTATTCTTCAGGTTTTCTCTTGGTGAATTCCTGTTGAAACCTAAGCTGTGACTTTTTGAGCCTAACATTATTTATGATCTTATACAGATTTTGGTGGCTATGTTACCTCCTCACCTTAATGTTTAACAAAGCTGATTGGTGCTGATCCGTTGATTTGGAGAGTTTTTGGCGGGGGTTTTGAGAATTTTTGTCCTTCATTCAAATGATCCTCGCCTCTCTGGAAGCCTCCTCTCAGACCAGACACCTGATGAGCCATTAAGGAGGTTTTGGTGTAAGAAGCTAATAGGTGCAGCTGCAAAGTAGCAACGAGTTTTGTCACAATAATGATGGTCTTTATATGAACAATTATTCAGGAGAGCAAGATAACATTAATTCCTTTGAAAATGAGCCTATTCATTTAAGAAGGTAGCTCTAATAGCTGAGCTAAGGATTCATTTGGGATAAATAATGGAATCCAGGCAGGCAGGCAAACAGTTTCTGCAGATAGATGGTCAAAATTAAGCAGTGGGTATCACTCCACATTCTACCTTTGTGACAACAAAAGGTTTGTGTGTTTTGTTTCTCATCAACAATCCTGACATCAATCCCCAGTATCTGATAAGGTCCAGTGGACATGAGTTAAAAATGTGTCTCCCATAATGCATCACTACTTGTTTCCTGCTTTCCGAGGCTGTGGTGGATGCTGAATCTAGTTACCACAGCTCCTAAAGCACAGTGGTTTACATAATGTGGATGAGCAAAATCTCAGTTATATAAAAATGTATGGAAGGCATAATGCAGCACAACAATCAAGAAAGAACACAACCCACACCTACACAGAGAAACTGAAAACAGCATGAGCGGAGAGGAAAATGAGATTATGTCTGAAAAACTATGCAAAGCCATTTTCCCCCCTTGGCTTTAAAAGAAATTAGAAGAAAATTGGGAGTGTTGGTGGACTGACAATTAGTGGAGAGACGTAAAGAGAAAGAAGAGAGACTGTTGGATTTTGACCATGATCAAAATGAGAGCAGAGAGGCTTTGATGAGGGAGGAGAGGAAGATAAAGAGAGAGCTGGTAGCTTGTTTGCCCTCTCAGACACTCTCTAAGGACAGACTCTGAGCTAATCTCTGTCCGCTTCTGCTTTCATTTAATCACTGCCACTATTTGTCTCTCTGCTCCGCTCACACTCACAGTACATTTCTCTTAACTGCTCTTGTTTCTTGTAAAAATATATCAGTCTCCTTGCACAGGAAACTGCCCTTTAAACACACTTATATGCAATGAAACATGGATTACAGCCATTTGTGCAGCTTTAATATTTAATTTATCTTGATTGTTCAGCAATACTGAATCTCTGAAAATGCATGCAGCATATTAAATACTTTTTATAGATTTTTTTGTACCTTTTAATAAAAATCTGTACTGCTTGTTCTGTTAGAAGTTATAATGACAAGAGAAAATAACTTGCTATATCTTCCACATGGATCCATTTTGCAGTGTTTGGTGCTTGTTGTGACCTTGTTTGCTGTACATTTGCAGCACAATATAATTTCCATAGCTATTCAAGGGATAATTTATTATTATTCAAGATAGATGTAACCAATGTCTTAGCAACTGGTGGACTTTAAGTGTATGATATATATGTTTGGCTTTTTATACATTTCTTCTTCTGACAGTTTTGGTCCTCTATAGAGATCAAAGTGTTGTCAAGTATTTGAATTGTCCAATCAAGGACAAAACCTAAATCCAACTTAGAATAAGTCTTGAAAGTTGCTATTCACAGACTGTTGGCTGATCAGTGAAGACGTGTCCTCTGGAGTCATAAATCAATACTTTGTCTGACACTCCAATGGACATGTCTGGGTTTGGCGGTTGCCAGGACAACAGCTCCTCGCTGAGTTCATTGTGCTAAGTGTAACATTTGGTGGAAGGAGGATTATGGTGTGGCACTGTTTTTAAGACTTTGGGTTCAGCCCCAGGATTTTTTCCCACTCAAATGAAGTCCTAATGAATCAGCACTAGCAATGCTCCTAACTTTGTATGAACAGTTTGTTGAATGTCCCTTCCTGTTTCAACATGACTGTACAACAGTTCATAAGCATAGTTCATCAAAACATGGAAGAGTATCTGCTGAGGAAGTAGTTTACTGGCTTATACAGTCTGGATCTCAACCAGAGAGAACAACTTTGGGAAGAATTTACGTAGAAACTACAAGTCACATTTTCTCATCCAACAACAGCGTCTGACCTCACAAATGCTCTTCTGGGAGAATAGTCAAAAACTCACAAACGGGTCCAAACAGGTGCAAGGAGTGGTTCAACATCACATTTGACCTTATGGGTTAGCAATGGGATGTCACTCAAGTTCAAGTGTGTGAAGCAAATATTTTGGCAATATGATTTCAACCAAAACATTTGGAATAAGCTGAAAAAGCATTGGACTGCAGCTGAACAGAATCTACAGTTGCAAAAGATTTGTTTGCCATAAGAATGGATTTGTTCACTTTTCTACATAGATGAATAGGTAAATTGTTATACAAAAACAAATTGCTAAACCTATGATATTGTATTATATAGCCATATGTACCATTTATTCTACCAAAACTATCTTACTTATAGTACTACAATAAATATATGCAATAACACAGAAGTACCTGCAGAAATATACAAGGTTTGAGCCAAACAACTTTGATATTTCCAGGGAAACAACTTAAACATGCGGTGATTACACACTTTGCTGCTTCAATCAATGACACATATTGTGGTAGCTAATCAATAGTCTGGTTCTACGTATCTATTACTGCTTGGTCCACTGGCCTGCAGAGTAATGGCAAGCCAAGGAGCTCATAATTTAATTCCCAACAGGCATCAAGGTTAAATTACAACCTTGGAAAAATTTATTCACTCTGAGAAATGGCAGCAGGTTGGTAAAGGCGGTGTGTCAGACTGCACTCAGTCGTCCTCTCTTTACTAAACAGCTGACAGTCCTTCGGGTCTGATTGCAGAGTCACAATCAGAAAGAGGCACATTAGATTAGTTCATTGATAGAGAGGAGCTGCGAAGTGCTGCAGCAGCAGGAAGGCACTGAGCAGACCCCAGAAGGATGGCAAAGGCGGCGCATAAAAGACAGAACATTGCCGACAACAGAGAGGATGTAGGTTTTTTTTCCCTGACATCTCCCATCACATCCATGCAGATGACATCCAGCTGTATGCATCTTTTAAACCGCACCAGCTGGATAGGCTTTCCACCCTCGTCCGATGTTTATCTCGGATCAGCGACTCGCTCTCCAGCAATTTTCTGGTTTTAAGTTTCAACAAGGCACAGACCTTGGTCACCCACTTACTATAATCAATCAGATTGTTACTTCTTTTAGCCGGTAATCAAGTCATAAGTCATTTTATATGGATAAAACATGTAGGAGTTACAGTTACACTTTCCATCTACGTAATTTCTTCCTCTCTACTAGATTCAAATCAGACGATAGCAGCAAGCGGCTCTTTGTTTATGGTGTTAAAACCGTCTCCTCTTAGAATAGCCTAATTTTCCTGCTTTCAGTCTTGAATGAGCAGAATAATAGATTCTTCTGCATGACTTAGGACCATCTGCACAAAACTCAATATGTAACGAAATGAGCGAGCGGTGCATCTTTTTACTATTTCTCCACTTTGAAAACAGCTCTTTAATTAAAGCCTGTCTGTGTGCATGTTGTATTTCTGTTTGAGACGGCCATCATGCACCAACGAAGAAACTGTGAATTTACTGGTTCATCAAAAGCAGTGGATATGAAGAGAAGTAATTGAAATTTCACAGATCACGATTTCTGGTGCCATTTAACAGCTTTACACCATGAGATGATAAGTTACAGTCAGCGTGGCTCAGTCTGCACCCTTGGAGAGTGCGAGGCGCCCAGACGTTCTCTAACAGGGTCCCCGTCACAACACAGCTAAGCTGCCAAGTTAAAAGGTTACTGGAGGCAGCCGGGAATAAATAATCCTTCCAGTCTTTAAAGTTCTTGCAAGTCCCTGTGTCATTGTCATGTCCTGGACTACTCTATTGTCCTGAAATTAGTGAAGTATTAAAAGCTAAAAGTAATTTTGGCTCAGCTGCGTGAAGGGCAAAGCAGCACAGTTATACTGATTCAGTCATTTTCTTTCACCTTAACGTAAAGTAAAATAGAAAAGGAGGAATAGCCAAGAACAAAATGTGATTTTGTCTTGAATAAAATTAGGTAATTAGAAGAGAAGGTGAGTGTTTAGGGACATCCAGTACAAACAACATGCTGCCATTCAGAGCTGTTCTCAGGAGAACCATTCTTGGTATTCAGCTTTGATCGACAGGACTGACATTTGTTGAGTCAACTTCCGACTGGAGTCTGCAGTCCTCACTGGACAAAACTTTAACCTCAGCTAACATCTAGCCCTGCTCTGTCAATATGGTCTGTGTATCTTAGTCATTCCTGTTAAGACGGAGAGATCAACAGAGTCAAATATCTGTCAAAGGAAGGCAAGAGTCCAAGTCTAAGACTTCTGAAAAATAAACAATCCAGTTAAAATACGCTATATGCATAATGGAGTGATGCAAGACTAATGAAGCATAACAAAATGAAGAAGCAGCATAAAATTGTTCAGGGCATACACTTTACCTTTTATAGATAATTACTGGGACTCCATTTTAATAAAATTGCTGTTTTGAGTTTTGGTCTGAAGTAAAAAAAACACAGAGATGTAAAAAGTTAGAGATCTTTTTTTTTCTTTTAGGAAATTGAGATCATTCAACGCTGCAGTTTTTCATCCGTTGCTTTAGTATAAACTGCTGCAAATTTACAGGATTATAAATCAATGGGTAGTTCCAAATGATGACACAATTGATCACACACACCTTTTAAAATTGATTTACTGCTTGTATTTCCCAAGTTTTTTTTATTTTTTCAAGTGATCCATAGCCCAACACTTTTGTTCTTTTATACATCAACAATATTCTATAGATTTTGTTTTAGAGGGTTCATTATTTCATGCCTTAACAGCATATTGGTATTGCAGTACAATCTCAGTTCAATCCAAATTTAAACTGAGATTTTTATGCACGCTGTACACTCCTCTTGGCTTTTTCTGCCATGTTGTCCTCAAGCAGAGTGAAGGGGAACTTGTAGGGTAAGTGGTAGAAAGTAGATAATATGAGTCATTTTGAACAGTAAGAGACGATTTTATGTGTCTTTAGAACATTTTCTGGTAGAAACATTGAACTATTTTTAATGGTCTCCTGGCTGGAGTCTGAACCAAAATTACAGTATATGTTAATGTTAAAAGACAAACATTAACTGCCCACAAAAAAATTACTGATTTAAAATCAGACTACAGAACATATGTTTCTCCAATCCTTGCTAAAGAAGATGAGCAATGATGCTAAAAATAATTCATGCAGTAAGTTCATAAGGGAGGAAGACAGCAAGACAGCAAGCTCCCTGTTTTGAACTGCCTGGTTCACATTGACAATACATCTCACCAGTGAAGTCTACAGAAAACCCAAACATTTGACCCAGTACTTTTTTCTTAAATGTTACCACCCACTGGAACATAAACTGTCCATCATTACAGCTCTACAGAAATGAGCCGAACATGTCCGCACAAGGAACATAATCACATCAAGAAAGCCCTTCAAACCCGTGAATATCCTGTAATAAGCCATCCAGGATTTCAAGAAAATGCTAAAGATAAAAGATACTGAAAGATAAAAGAACACCGTCATTACGTATTTTGTTAGAGTACCCGAGAATCTAAAAACGATACTTACCAAACATAATATTGCTGTGAATCTGAAACCTAACAGACCTCTGAGACAGAAACTGGTTCATACCAAGGATAAAACACCCAAACTCAAGCTCAGCAGTGTTTATGCAGTTACATTGGAGAAACCAAACAGCAGCTACACAAATGAATGGTCCAATGCAGGAGAGCAAATTCATCGGATCAGGAATCAGCTGTTCATTTACATATCCAACATTCATTTCAGGACAGCAGCATGCACATTTTGGACAGGGAAGATAGGTGATTAAGTGAGGTAATCACCTATCATAAAAGTCGATAAAATATTGAATCATTTTGAATAGTAATCGCCTAAGTTAAAGACAAAAACCGAAACGGAAGAAGAGGCCTCAGATTTCATTTCAGCTGCTACTCTGCAGCTCTGACTCGTCTTCATAGGAGATTTTTTTGCTATTTTTGCTATTTACAACTTGGGACATGTGACCATCATCTAAAAAAAGCCAGGGTTTCATCTAATAACACCACTTTTTTTCTTTTATCTTTGTAATACGCCTTCAGAACTGTAGTTTAACAATCCACTTGTGTTTAATAGTATTGTTGCACTGGTGTAGACTATATTAATAGGTAAATAATTTGCGTTTTGGATAAAGTTTTTCCATTTTTCTCTCTGATTTGGGTGCAGTTACTATGTTGCTTAGAACCTGGTCTCAGTACAATATTAACCCTGTCAGAAATACAGCAACCCCAGAGCCACAGACATAATTGTTAATCCAAAATACTGATGCCTTTTTTTCTGCTTCCAACATATGAACTGGAAGTACTAATCACTTGTTTTACAATCCCCACACCTTGACAGGCACATTTTTTTAAAGTGAGGTAATCACCATTATTAAACTCAGCTATCACTGTTTTCATTTTTGTTTTGACAAATGCATCAGCAGTTATTCTGCTGTAATAGCATTGTTAACTAGAAGGAATGATGGAGCCCCCTTGCACCCAGTGACTCAATTTTCTTATACTCAGATGCTCATTTTAACTCCCCCTTCCTCCCCTTGCTAACCCCCATTACCTCTATGTGCTGACAGACAACTTTTGCAGTCCAAGCCACAGAAAAGTCTCTACTGCTGCCTCCCAAATGCTGACATACTCAAACACACCGCTCCCGTCCCCTTCCTCTGCCCTCCCTGAGTCGCTCACTGCTTTTTATTGCCTCTCCCTGGCCCCTGTTCTATCTTTGTGTCGCTCAGCAGCTTGCTGTGCCGTTAAAATGACCTCTGCTAGTTTGTCGTGTGTTTCGGTCCCTGGTTGCGCTCTGTAAAGTCACTTTCAGCATCATTCTGGTGACCTGGGCAGTCATCGAAAGAGAGAGACAGCACTGCAGGGTTCACATTCCCTCAGGAGCAAAATGAACGCACTTAGCATGAGACAGTAATGAAAGCAGTTTTTTTTTCCATTTTAGCAATTACGCACATAGAAATCTGTGAAATGCACATTTTCCTATGTGCAGAAATGTGGCTTTTTGAATTTTTATTTTGTGTCGTAAGATGGTAAAGTGGAATGGCTCAGGGTTAAAGCAGGCTACCCATGTATCATATTTCTCCTTTCTCTACGGCCGTCACAAGTTCGAATCCTGGCCTGTTAACTTCAGCTGCATCTCTTCCCCCTCTCTTACAACCCACTTTCCTGCCAATTTACTGTGAAAAAAAGACAAGTAGAAAAATCCTTTAGGATAAAAAACATTTTTTAAAGGCCATTTTACTTTCCAGAGCCTGCTCAGTATGAAGGATTGCTTCAAAATCAAAGAATAGATGCCATCAGGTGGGTTTCCTTAGACTTTATTTTTCTTCTACCAGTTGCATCAAACTTGACTGCACTGTTTTTAAGCTACGATTGAATTAGAATGTATTTAATAGAATTTCAATCCGACTGTAAGATCAGTTTGAATGTTCCTGTATATTAATTGGATTTGTTTGTTTTTTGAAAGTCCCTAAGAAAACCGCTATAAAATATTGCCAACCAGATTTGTTGCCTGGGAGCAAAATGGTTTAAAAAAGAAGAAAAGGTTTGAACATTTTTTGCACCGTGTTGTAAACTACAGTACCTTGACTCAATTTTTCTAAGTTTGAGACTCCACTGAAAGTCACTTTGGGACTGCTGTTTATAAGTGTTGTTATTTTTACTGAGCCTGAAGTGGCAAGTTGCTCCCCTAAGCTGACTGAGTGTCTAAATGCAGGCTGGTATTGATCGTCCTTCCTCGGGCCTTTCACACAGCCTCACTGAGGACACATTAAATGCGTTATAAGTCATTAAGAGCTCCGGGCCTTGAATTTCACCCGTCTGGCTTAAAAATATATCGACATATTATGCTCGGACAAAGTTTGTATTTTTCCAGGTGCCCTGTAGGTGTGTAAGAGCACCGGCATCTCTGCGCACCTCGCCCTCTCCTTACTGTGCTGAACACTGGGGAGCATGTGTCAGCGCACGGCTGGGTTGGGAACACGCAGAGACATTGAGTCTGTGTGTGTGTATAGGGAACAGGATCGTCCTCTTTCTGCCCCGGGGGGCTCAGAGCCCATTTCCTGTTGTGCAGTGTGATAAGTTTCCCTGTCAGATCCTCACAGCACCACTATATTTCTGATAAGCTCCACTGCTAGTTTTCCCGACCTCTGGCACAGAGATCAATTTGAGATTGATTCCGAATGCCCTGCTGGGCCGAGCTGGAAGATCAATTTGAGATGGATTGTTCACGCCAGGGGGGCAATGACACGCAGTGCAGTGCTCACTAGCTTTCTCTCCCTCGCTTTCTTCACCCCTCACGCTCCGTGGCTGCTGTTATTTCTATTCCATCTGCATTTTTCTCTCCTCTTTGCTGCTCTTTCGTTCAATTGTTTCACACTTGTCCTTCGATGGTCCTTTGCGTTGCACCCTGCTTGTCACTCACCTTTCCACATTAATCCTCATTTATGCCTTCTGTACTGTTTTCCACCTGCTTCCCTCACTTTTGTCCTGGCAGCTGAAGGTAAGGAGTAAGGATGGTGATGACTTCATTAGCAGACGGACAAACCTGCACAGATAAGTCTGCACATGGCTGGGTGATGCTTTGAGCTACAGCAGTGGTTGGGATGGAGGATGTTGGAAAACTTTTAATACCCTGAGAGTTTTTTTCACTATGTCACATAAACTTCAGTGCAACCTACAATATTTAAAACTAACCTAGTAAAAAAAAAGAAAAGTCAACCTGTGTATAATTTAATCTCAGTATAAGTCTAACATTTCTGTGAAGATTTAATTTGTTTGTCAGAGAACAAACAGCAGCACCAAAATGACCAAAGAACACATCCAGGCAGGCTCCAGGAAAAGTAGTGGAACAGTTCAAAGAAGGCTTGGATTAAAAAGCTTTAAACATCACATGGGGCATTGTCCAATCCATCATCTGGAAACTAAAGGATTATCCCACAACTGAAAACCTGCCAAAAAACGGCTGTCCACATAAACTGACGGGCCTGGAAAGAAGACCTTTATTCAGGGAAGGAGCCAAGAGGCCCATGGTATCTCTGGAGGAGCTGAAAAAGCCCCACTGGAAGGGAGAATTAACGGAGCATTTTGTTCTCCATAAGCCTGGCCTATATGGAGGGTAAAAAGGAGAAAGCAATTATAAAAAGAAAGGCATAAGAAGTCATGTTCCTATAAATAAGGTCACCTAAACATGTGCTCTGGAGGAATGAGATAAAAATTCAACACTGTGTGTCATCTTGAGCATATCATCCTCACAGTGCACCATGGTGATGGCAGCGTCATGCTGTGGGGATGCATTCTTCCACAAAGATAAGGAAGACGGTCAGAGCTGGTCGGGAACAGACAGAGCTAAACACACTGCAGTCCTGGGAGAAAACCTTCAGAGTTTCCAAAAAAAAATATGTGACTGTAGTGGTTCACCTTCCACGATGACATGAACATACACATGCAACCAGAACAACAGAATTTAAATCAAAGCATATTCATGCAGTGAAATAGCAATTAAAGTCCAGATCTGGAGTATCTGTGGTAAAATCTGAAAACTGTGGTTCCAGGTTTATCCATCCTGACTGAACTCTAAAGTGTGGTTCTACAAAGTATTCACTCAGTGGGCTGAATGTAAATGTAAGCCAAATTCTTACATTTTTATGTATAAAATCTTTTTCTTTTAAAACGTGCGGCCTTTTACTTTCATTTCACAATAATGTGCTACATTTTGTTAATATGTCTTATATAAAATACATGGGAGTTTGTCATCGTAGCATAATAAAATATCTCATAATTTTTATTTTTTGCTCTGCAATTTATCTCCCCGTAACATCCTGTCTGCAGCCAGGATGTTCTGCCCACCGTCTCCTCCTCTCTCTTGTTTCCCACCGTCTCAGAGGCTTTGTCGATGGCCCTGAAACTATCTGATGCACTTTCCTTCCTCCTCTGCGGGGATTGACCTTTTCCCCAGCAGTACATCCACCTCAGTCTGCACTGACCTTTACCTACAGTACGGCTCCAGTCACCTCTTAGGAATGGACTGCAAACAGCACATTGTCTGTGTATCCATGCAGAGAGAAAGCTGTCAGGGGACAGAGAGGGAGGCTGGACAGCAAAGTGAAAATGGCAGTTAGGCTGTAAAATTGATGTTAAAGTGGAAAGGGGAGGGAACAGCAGACTTTGGTGCATAGTTAGTGGGCTGTTTTTGGCCACAGCTTAAGTGAAAACTGCCACCACGGTGGCACGCTTGCCAGTGACGGTCTGTCACCCAGTCTGCCAGTTAGTCATGCAGCTATGCACACATCATAAGAGTGACATGAGAGCAGAAGCTTAAGAGATGAAAATCCTGGACTCTTGATTGATTTGGCATTATCCAGGATGGATAGATGGTTTGGAGAGGCTATCTAAATCAAATCAATCAAATCCTTTTTACTATAAGAGGCAAGAGGTCTTGTGCCACTTTTGCAAAATTTTCCACCACAAACCTCCCATATGAATAATACATTCATATGTTTCTGCCGTCATTTTGTCAGATTAATTGTTTGATTACTGCATTTGAGTGCTTCCTTTTGCTTTCCTAGATTGCACAAGTTTGTAACTGAAAGTGCAGATAGGTACAACCCAGCACTATCTCATTATAGATTATCAGACAGAGAGAATATCTGAGTAGCCAACTAAAAGATCAGTCAACACTCAGCTGCAGGAGTAATAAAACAGACCAGATTACCACGAATCAAAGTTGTAGTGTCACCTTCCTCCACCGATCTGCCAAACAGTGTGTTTTGTGTAAAGTCTAGCATGGAAAATGAAGGGTAAATCATTCATTTTCTCCAAGAGCTAATCAGTGTGACTGTAGCTGTTAAATATGAAAGACACAGACGGCATCTGTCTAAGGATTGTACTTGAGAACAAGGACAAGGAGAACAAACTTTCAAAGGAAGCGTCATAAAGCCGGAATATATATAATGTCATTGTTACAGTGGATCTACTGTCCAAACAGTAAAGCATGTTTGACAAATATGATTTTAAACTACATCTTTGCTCATAAAAAATGAAATGTGTCCTAATGAGAGAAAACACATTGCAACAGTCCTCCAGGCATTACTAGGATGAATAAGATAAAGCAATGGTAATAAAAGCAATAGGCTGTCTGCTGACACCTTAAAGATATTTAAACAGAACATCAGGAGAACACAACTCTTGTAACAATAGTTGAGAAATTTCTTGAACAATCCTGTGTCCCATTATGACAGGAAGTGGGTTTGCCGCTGATGGTGGAATATAAAATTGGCACTTAAGTCAAAACTTGAGTATTTGTTGATGATACCCATGTCGTTTAGAGATTTTAGGAGCTGATAGAACTTCTCACTGAATTAGTCTCTCGTTTTGAAACCCAAAATAAGAGGCTTTATGTCTAAATGTTGCTGCAGGGAAGAAATGTTAAAATCAAGACATTAACATTTAAAGTAAATGCTTACAATAGTTGGAGAAGAGATTAAGGTACCATCTCATCTGTTGTTTTGCAGCTGTTTTGACACCCAGTCGAGGTGACTGGAGCAATCTGCATCTGCTTTTACATGAGATTGCAAAATGGGTTTTTTTACAGCTGTTTTGCTTTTTGTTTTTCTCTGCACAAAACTGACCACCAGCTTTCAACGGGAGGTATTTTTTATGCATTCTCTGAATGAAGCAAACAACTCTAGTCTTTGAGAAAATATTTTTTACCAACATTGGGGTAGGGTTTATTACTACAAAACTAACGGTCACAATGTTATAATGGCAACATGATACAATTCAGAATCATTTGGCTTTTAAGTGAAAGTGCACTTACTGTTAGTGTGTAGTGCTGTTATATCGTTTTACATTTGAGCTGCAATGTTGGCCTGTTTGTGTCAAATCTGAGTGGAGTTATTGTCAGCCACAACATTTCTATTCATTCTGAAAGCACTAATATATCCGTCTCTTAGATAAAGAACTCTCTGTATAACTGATTTTTTTTTCTTTTAGCCACTGTGCAAGCATAAGAAAACATGAAAGCTATTCTCAAAGTGAAATTAAATGGGATGATGTCAATCACCGTAAAGTCATAAAGCTGTGTGATGTTTTGCCTTTTGTTTTTCATTTGTACAAAACACACCTAAGCTATTTGTGAAAGACATTTTGTCAATCATAACAGGATACCAACTTTTGCGTTCTGCAAGGGAAAAAAGGTCATGAAGTTTATTATGTCTCCATTCAGGGAGGCAACAGAATCCCAAATAAATCCATCTCCTTGACATTCCTGTTCATAAATTATGAACAACTTGATCAATGTTACCACTGAAAGAATTCACACTATTGGTAACACATTTTTTTTCTTTCAACTTCTACCAGTTGTCTGCTTTTTCTAATTTCAAGAATTTAATAAATTTTTATCTGACTCCTACTTTATTATAATTACAAAACTGATAATGTCATTAATGGTCATTTTTGATTGGTTCAGATTTATTTCAAACATGATGAAACAGATTCACTATATCAAGTCACGCCTTCATAATTTACATTTCCTTTCTCCATATTTGATAAGCAGTAGATAGAAATGCAAACTTATATAATCCTGTCCAGTTACAATGTCAGTCAGCTGCTACTGAAATGTTAACAAAATTTACAATTTTAAAATAATATCTAAATCTTTCAACAACAACAAAAACATAACACATGATTAAACATGTTGATGTGCTAATAAAATGTTGCATGATAAACCTCTGAACTGAAATGAAAGTAGATGGGATTTTGTTTGACTAGCAGGAGTCAGAAATTCAAAGACTGAGTAGAAGGAGTTTGATCATAAAAGCCAATGAACTTCAGCTTTGCCCCTTGGTTTCCCACAGCATGTGGCGCATTTACAGATGTCAGCCAACGGCGCTGCAGGCTAGATACACATATACAATCTGTCACACCAAGTGTCAAATATTGCACAGAAAAAGAGATAAATAAACAACAACTTTGTATGATAAGTTTCTCATTGCATCTTTCTGGTATAAAATGTTTGTTTTTCATAGTGAAGAACATGGATTAAATTTAGAAACATTGCCTGTTCTTACTTTATACAGAAGAATAAAGTAAGAACAGGATGATATTTTAACCTGATCAGGACAAAACCTCTTACAGACAAGTAGGACAAGGTTGAAGCTTTAATGGGAGCAATGTTAACAGCAATGGAGGTTTTATTCATCTTATATTATCGGTTATTTGACCCTGGCTCATAATTTTCAGGATGAAAAAAAATTGTAAAGGCTTGGTTGTGAGAAATGTCAGTAGATTAGCCTGTTCTTAGATGTATTCCTGTGAATAATAACAAAACTTGAAATAAACACAAAATTCAATTGGACCACTGTTCTCTCATCATCTTTCTTAGATGTATAAGAAAAACCATCAGGTTGCTGCATTTATTCCATCCTATTTCCAGCACTTTGATGACTGTCCCTTCTCATAATTAATGATAATGACTGATTATGGCAAATTAAGAGGTGGAAATGCACATACACTTTGCTTGATAGTCACACAGCGTCATCCCTGTGTGACTCCTTCCTTTCCCTTTGCACAGAGGTAAAATGAAGCAGATAATGCAATTAGTGATGAGGAAACTTTGTCATACACTGATTAAAGCAATGACCAAACAAAAATGAAGTCGCCTATGTTATTTCTTCAACCAAAATGCTTGCTTTATTCTGAGAAGATACGTTTAAGGTAAAAATACCGGGCTAAAAATGATGATCCTGTTTGGTAAGAAAGGAAAATTTAAGGAAGAGCAACATCTATACCTACACAATGGCCTTTTCAGACTCTGAAGAACCTCTTCCTCAGGATTACATATGAACTGGTAAAAGCATTATAAAATGCTTCTATATAAAAGTTTAAATATCAGTGGGTAGTGTTAATACTTTAGTTCTCACTAGAGCACAAGTTTGTTGCATTAAGTTGTAATAAAAGATGCCCCAACTACATTTAAATCATTTGTCTGGCAGCATTTTGGGTTTCCAGTAGGAACTATAAATGGCAACAGTGCAACAAGCAAGACACAAACAATGTTAGTTGTTCAGTCGCTGAAAGAGGAAGAAAACGTCGCTATAACAACCAGTGCATGGACGTCTAGGGCTACATTGAGCTACTGAACAATAACAATAAACTTTATCAAAAGCCACTGGGAAATGCACTTATTGTACTGCAGACCAGTTGAAGCACTGTCCGAAGGTCTGAAAAGATCAAAATAAATCAGAAAAGGCATATAAGTTTGTTGAGTTAATACAAAATAAATGCCTTTAAGAAATTTGAGTTGTCTTATGAGTAACATCAAAACCTCATCTCGTCCCGGTATCGCGTCTCATCTTGCTATTGTTACACTCCTACCAAGTAATAGTTGCTTGGTAATAAAGGTATTTTTGATAGCTTGGGCTGCACAGTGGCACAGTTGGTAGCACTATTGCCTTGCAGCAAGAAGGTCCTGGGTTTGATTCCCGGTCCGGGGTCTTTCTGCATGGAGTTTGAATGTTCTCTTGGTCCATGCGTGGGTTCTCTCCGGGAACTCTGGCTTCCTCCCACAGTCCAAAAACATGACTGCTAGGTTAATCGGTTTCTCTAAATTCTCCTTATGTGTGTGGTGCATGGTTGTTTTCCTGTCTGTCTCTGTGTTGCCCTGCGATGGACTGACGACCCGTCCAGGGTGCACCCCGCCTCTCGCCCGTTGACAGCTGGAGATAGGCACCAGCACCCCTCCTTACCCCAATGGGATAAGAGTGTAAGAAAATGGACGGATGATTGTTAGCTTTAATGTCAGATACTTATCGCTTTAAAGCATTTCTTGGGTTGAAAGTCTTACCCTGAATGCCATGTCAAATCTGTAACCCAGCCCTGTAGGGCCAAATAAACCCAGGCCAGGATTTTCTTTTACCCTCTACATTATGTAAAGAAGTAAAGAGTAAAAGAAAAACAAATCCCTGAGTCCCAGTTTATGGGTTAGCGATTAGCGTAAACATCCTTTAAGACCCTTTGTGTGGCACCTGAGCCTCTTTATGAAGGCCACACAGAGTAGTGGGCTCTTATAGTTGTTCACCGGAGCATAAAGAGGCCGCAAAGCAGTAGCATCTGTGTCTGGGTGGGGAAATGCTTGCCACTCTCTCAACACAGCTGGGGTTTACTGAATTAAAGGACACCTGTGTCTGTCGGAAAGTAATAATAAATGATAACACCCATGTGTTGTCATGGACGCGCTACAGGAAACAGCCTGAGGGGAGACATGTGAGGGTAAAAAAGATGAAGGCAACGGAAAGAAGGCATGTACCTTTCCTTCATGGAAGGCTGCCACCATCAAATGTGACATAATTTGTTCATACATAATATGAAAAGACTTTACTGGGTTGGCCATCTGAGTTTGAAAATGTAATCATGAAAAGACTAATCAAACTCTCCAGTAATTAAATCAGTTCAGAAATGTTGTAAACCTGCATGGAGTCAGCGAGCAGATAACGGGACTTTAGTGTCTTACAGAGGAGGTTGAGTTTTTTTTTTGTTTCCTGAATTATCTGGGCCACAGGCAGAAGTGTTTGTTGGCCGACTCTGTGAGAATGGAGAGAGGCGGGAGCAGACGGGGTTCTACGCTGCCAGCCTCACGGCGAGGGGGGGGGGTTGGAGTCTGGACAGAGACATTTTTGGTAGCTGTCTCCACATGATTTACATTTGTGACTGTGGCTGTGTTGTAGTTTCTGGCTCTGGAAAATTTATTATGTACACTAAATTGGAATAAGACACATTTGACTTATCTATTTTTTGGGAATTGAAATCGCATTTTGAGTTTGGTGGTGGAGACTGACTTCTTTTGTACAATAAAGTCATATTTATGCTGTTTTCCATCCACATGTGACTAGAGGCAATATGACAGGATATTGGATTTGCAATTTTTGTGTGTGTTTGCCAAATACAGATGAGACAGCCATAAACCTTTGCAAAGACTATAAAGGGATAAAGAGGAGCAGGACTCAATGATTTGCATCAGCTTCACATATTTCAATAAAAAATGTACAATGCAATTCAGTAGAAACTGAGCAAATATGAAAGTCTCTTCAGACTGTTTCAAAAACAAGCAGAAAAAAGCTTCTTTATAGCTCTAAATCAAACCCCAAAAACCATTAAATAAGAGCAATCTATCCTGCGCTGCATTCCATGGTGTTCACAAATAATGTTAAAATGTGGTGCTGAAAGCAAAAAAAGCAATGTTAAGAGGAAGTGACTCAAGGATTCCTTCACAAAGTTGACAAACAACATTTTGAAGGAATGAGGCATAGAGCGAAATTTTCACAAAATTCCAGTCGAACAGTTCACAAATCTGAGGTGAAAACAATTTCTTTTTCATTCAAGTTTTCCTTCGGATACTTTCACAGAGGACTATTGATAGCAATGGCGTAAATATGATACTGAGATGTGTGTAAGCATTTACTACGTTAAATGTTAACATCGCACTCGTAGTGTGAAGGTGTGAATGTGAAAAGCCTCACAGACCTGCTGGTGCGGTTTTAGACTGTTTATTTTCCATTTGTTATCGGACTTGACAGGCTCCTTTTATCATCCCCATAAAACATCACATGGGCGATATCAAGCTGTATCAGTGGTGAGACCTCAGGTGTTTTTCTTTGTGAGCATGCATGTGTGTGGTTCTGTATGACTAACCTCATTAATGCAATGATGCATGCTGCTAAAAAACAACATGGGGGACAGTGCGAATAATGTTTGAGGTTAAGGTCAGAGAGAGACGAGGAGAAAGAGAGAGCTGGATTAAAGATATTCTGCACACGGAGAGGGGCAACCTGGGGACACAATATATTATATATATTGTGAATCCTAACACAGCAAAGTAATATGTCCAGTGTCAGTGTGTTATGTCAGGGAGATAAACCTGGTGGATAACCTAGAATGTAACTGGCTTGACTAGAAAGAGATAGATCATTTATATAATATTTATTGTGGATTTAAGATATGTGTCATCTTTTTACTGGCTTCCCTTCCAATTCCATAGCAATTTTATTATTTTATCGATTTTAAAACAAGTACCTAAAGAATCTGGCCTGGGCTAAATTTGTCATATCTTGTCACCATCCACACACAGGTCACAGCATTCTGAATAGGCCACTGCTTTGGCTTCAATGTTGCTACATTCAGCTGGAAGCAGAATGTTGATCAGGCTTTTGCCTCATCAGTTTACCTTAAAAGCAGCCAAGTGGCAAATTAAAAGCAGCTAAGCAGCTATTAATTAAATCATAATTAATTTCACTCAATTATGAGCTACTTGAGGTTTGCTCCGTATGCCAGCTGTTCTTTTCAGATGAGAGCAACATTGGACTTTTTCACCTTCATTCATAATGTCTTGTGTGGCAGAGAGCTAACCTCACACATCTCCCTGAACAAGCCATTCCCACTGCAAAACATGATGGTGGCATCATCATTGCGTGGGGATCCTTTTCTTCAGCAGGGACACAAAAGCTGATCAGAGTTGATGTGAAGATGGATGAAAATAAATACGGGTCAGTCCAGGTAGAAACATTGCTAGAGACTGTAGAAGACTTGAAAATTCCTCTTCACAGACTGTAAGCGATTAATATAACTGTACTTTAACTATTTTGCAAGGATGAGTGGACATTAGGGTCGGGCGATATGGATTTTAAGTTTTACCACAATATTTTGTAATACTGATACTGATAAAAGTGGCGACAACTTTAGGTATGACTGTGACTGCCTCACACAGCAATCCCATCTCCACAAACACAATTATTGCTCTTGAACAAAAGTATTGACATGCTTCTTTAGAACACCAGTGACATAACAAAGTGTGATTTGTATCACTTGCACATAGTCACTGCAGTTAATCATTTTTTCAAATTTATTGATATTTATTGATGTTCTCAATTACAAAAGAAAATGGTAAAGCTAACAATCCCAACACTGAGGACAGTTTTGTTTTTTTAAAAAAACATTAATTGGAAGTTATCATGACAACAATAAATCTAAATTCTTATGATAAAAAATTGATCACAATAACTGATACATGATATGGCAACTGCCCATCCTACATGGACTTTAGGTGTTAATTTTCTCATGTTTATGCCGATGTGTAACATTTATCACAAAATTTCCAAAAAAAACCATACATGCCAAGATAGGAAGCAGTGCAGCAGCAGCTAAAGAAAAAAAACAGTACTGTTGTTTCTCCCCAGACAGCTGTAGCTTGTTCTTTCATTGACTTCCTTTACCTTTTTCTGGAAGTAATTAACCTTTTTAGCACACAGTCAAAGTTCAATGACTTCAGGATCAGGGCATATCTAGCCAGACAAACAAACAAAACAGAACAAAAGAAAACACTCAGTTGTTGTTTAGGCTTCTTGAGCAAAAATCTACAGGTACATACTTCAAACTGGGTCTTTAATAATCTCGCATTGGGAAGCATTTTCAAAAATTTGGAAGGCAGTGTTTACATGTGGATGAGAGTTGACTGAAGAATGGTTTAAAAAAACAAAAAAAAAAAAAGCAGTCAATGTGGCTTATTTAGGGGCTTTTAAGAACTCAAAGAATATGATAAATAAAAAACAGCATATGGACTTCCAGAAAACACACCAGACAAAAAACACAAATGAGGCCAGTAGCAGAACATGAGTCAATAAATGAAAATCTACTCCAGCTTGAGACTGATGCTGCAGACACTGAAACCAGCAGTATCTTCATGTTTTGTTCTTGTTAGAATGTATAAACAAACTCAACAAGCCAATGCAAAGTCATCTCTCTCCTATGCCCTACCCTCTCCTTCGAAGCACAGAGCCTGTCTAGCTCCACAGTACTGCATTGACCTGCCGGCAATAGACAGCAATCAGCTCCAATCACACGTGTGCTCTACATCAACAAATAAATTAAAACACTGACTGATGGAAACCGCACCTCTGGCAGAAATCAATAGCCGCTTAAACACACAGCAGGTATGAAGCTAATAATGAATAATGCTGCATTTATTGGAAAGCTGAGATGCAGCAGAGTTGCAGATAAAGGGCTGCAGCAAATAACACAACACATCATTATCTTTGAGAGTGTGAGGGAATTAGAGTGTCTGTAGGGGTGTGTGTGGGGGTATGGGGTGTGTGTGTGTGTGAGTGTGTATGACTAGGTGGTTCATACTCACCCATAAGTGGTGTTGCTGGCCCTCTTACTAGCTGCCCTGGAGCGACTCGACTTCAACTCTCCACTCATGCTCATGTCTGCATGAAAGAGCAACCAATTAACTTTGTGCTGATGGAGTCAAGAGCAACAAAGCTAATAAACAAAGTGGACAAAACAAACAACAGGAGGAATGCTCAGATTAACTAGAACGAATCCATTCTGCACCAAGTTGGTTTTATCTGCGCAGGAAATGACTTGTTTCATTGTACCTGTAGTCTCAATTCGACATTGACTGGTTTCTGTCTTTCTTTCCTTTTTTATTTCTTATTTTTAATTTTTTGTAAGGACCCATTTTAGTCCCAAAGTTCCTAGGTGGAAGTTTTTTCTGGGGTGGATTATGGCTACAGAAATACAGTCGTGTCATAATTCAGTAAAGGTTACTGTTAACAGGCTTAAAAAACTACAAAGCAAAATGATATTCTGTAAAATAAGCACTTGAGAACTACAACTAAAGTGGCTCCCTCTAATCATGTCTAATTATATTAGTTTTAAATTAAAAAAATGTTATCAACTTAAAATTCATAATCAACATGTTATAAAATAGAAGAAGCAATAATTAAAGTGTTGTAAATTTTAGTTTAAAGTTGTGTAATTGATACTATTATAGTTTTACTTAGTCTCAAATTCTCCTGCTGTTCCATTTTTGTCTATAGTTTGCAAGGTGACTTCAAACATCAGCCACCTTATGGCTTTGTTTCCGCCATCCTGTCTGCATACATATCTTTACACATGTTCTCACCAGATAATTAATCATAAATCACCTTGATTACAGTGTCTGCCAACAGTTCAGTGTTTGCACTGTGGTTTTGGGTGTTGATTTGCCCAAAGAGAGGCATAAAAAGGCAGAAAGGCAAAGGGGGAAAAAATGAAGGAGTCCGGCTTGACACGGACAGATGGGTGTTGAATGGAGTGTGACTGGGCCAGCTGCACATACACTCACACAGTATGACTGTCAAATGGCTGGGAGCTACAATTAATTAAGTACGGGTCTGAATGTGTGGAAGGAAAATTAGACATGTGTACGCGCCTTTGCCTCCCACAGCAGAGATATTTTTCCGACAGTTTGTGGCCCAACAGCGCCCTGTTGGAGAGCTTTTCTGCAGCCGGCAGTTTCTCTGCTGGTGGGCAGCTTGCCCCCACTGCAGACAGCTAAACTATGTCTCAACTAGGACCAGGCACTCAAACACATCCTACTGGTTAATTAAAAATACAGTTCAAATAACACATATTTGAAATTTGGCCAAATACGCAAGTACTGTACAAAAATCCAAAATATCTGAGCAATCAAAACAAACATAAACATGCATATTTTAACTCTGTGTATTTCATCCTGCACAGGAAAATCACAAATCAAGCATGGAAAACAAAACTTTCTGATGTTTTATGATGCATTTACTAAGAAACGCGAAGACAGTGTGATTGACTGCATGATGAAGCCATTAAACAGGACAAGATACCAGGATGCTGCTGAGCACAGTTGTCTCTCTCAACGGGAGCAAAACCTCAGGTGGTAATCAGCGTGCCTATTCGTAAACAGAATCCTACACGCCATAATTAGCATCAACAGAGCAGACTTCACATATAAGACACACACAGACCGACAGACACACATACAAGTTGTTTTTCCCCAGATTTATGTTGGTGACACATGGATAAATAAGCTAAATGCTCTTAGCCTCTTTTATTGCAACTCAAATACAGAGACAGCACAAAAGATATAATGCTGTCAATGGATGCTATGTGCGCTGCCTCGTTTTTATTAATGAAGTTACAGTCGTCACTAAATTCTCACTATTTCTAGTGTGTGTTGATTTAGAGAAGAACTAAAAGGATGATAGCGGAGATCGATGGTTGTTTTTATAGAAAACATACCAAGTACATATTGACAAAGTGGAGAGGAAAAGAGAAAAAAATGCTAATTTTTTGGGCCCTTTAATTCTGAGGGTAACAGAGTATACAAAGAAACAGAAAACATATAAATCATGAAATGTATTGATCGCATAGTTTATGCTTGGAAGATCAATAAAATTGCTTTCTATAATAAAAATGGCACAACCTTAGAACTCCATCAAAACCTTATAATCTTACAAATGAATTTGATGGTTGAATTTAATGTTCCAAAAGAAAATCTTCCTTTTGATGACATTGATAATTATACATGGTCCTGATCAAAAGTGTTCGTACTCTAAGCTTTTTCACCTTGTGCTTCAGTACAACCATGGACTTCAGCATATTTTTTATGATACACAAACCAAAGTAGTGGATTATTATTTAGTGGAAGGGAAAAATATTGAAACTATTTGACAAATAAAAATCAGAAAAAGTGCACCGTGCATACGTTTTCAGCCTCTTACCTCTGATACCCTGAAATAAAGATGAGTTCAACCATTTGCCTTCAAAAGTCCAAATGGTAAATGGCCTGTACTTACATAGTGTTTTATCAAGTCAGAGGACTCCAAAGCTCTTCACACTTAAATCAGTCATTCATGCACACACTGATGGTGGTGAGCAATATTTCAGCCTCAGCTGCTTATTGCTCAACATAAATGTGTTTTTGTTTATCAAAAACACATTTATGTTCTGGAATGGTCTAGTCAAAGTTTGGATGAGAATCCTATCATTCCTTCCTCATTACAATTACTACTTTGAATATCCTAATGTCAGTATACTAGTATGTGGCTTTAAAGTGTCAAAATGTAAAAACTTCAGGAAGTAGTGATCACTATTGCAGGTCATAAGAACTGCAATAGTTCTTATGACCTGCAATAGTGGTCATTATGTCTATTTTAAAAACAGACATAAAACTGACATAACTATAATCTGATCTTTAAGTTTAGTTGATAAAACTGGATTAAATGACACACAGAGGTCACATTCAATCAGCCATAATGAATTATAAATCCTCTGCTACAGTTTACAGCCTGTCACTTTGCTTTATAACAGGCCTGGAGCCAGACTGATCCCTCATGCAGGCACAAAGTCAAAGCTGACCTAATCTTACTGGAAACAAAATCATAAAATAACAACAAAATAAACATTTTCTTATTCAAAATTTCGGCAGTTTCTCCAAAAGACAGTCACCAAGCAGCTACCCTGAGAGATGGACCTTAAATTCTCTGCTACTCTCAGAAATTATTATTAAAGCAAGCCATTAATGTATGTAGAAATCTGAAGCTGAAGCTGGACACTTTTTGGAGGAGGGATAATGTTCCAATCAGATAAAAAAAAAAGTGCTAGGGCAGCTTCTCTCACCCATTCCTGTTCTTGACATTTTTATGCAGCGCCTAAAATCCCATTTTAAATTATTTATCAATTTAATTTAGTTCAACTTTGATGTCAATTCAGCAGATATTTCACATGTTTGAGAATATGACAGCTACTCAGATAATTGAAAATAAAATATCTTTAAAAATGCAGTACTTCTGTTTAATTAACATCTCTTCAAAAACCCACATCTAAATCAATTAATTTACTTGGTAAAGTAATCATCAAGTGGGTTTAGTTAATGCCCATTGAGATCATTTTAACTTTTTGTCTGCCTGTTCTCTAGAACTGCTGAATCGTGCTTAGGATTGAGGCGAGGATGAAGACACCCCCAGCAGAATCTGAACAAGAAGCGGTGCACCCCTATGGACAGGTCACCAGTCTATTACTGGGCCAACAAACACAAGACAAACCCACACACTACCACCTCAGGATGACTTGGAGCTGCCAATTAGTCTCACATTGTTGGTTCTGGACAGCAGAAATATGCCTGATACCAGGTGAGAACCCCAGAGTCCATAGGACTCACCATCAGAACCACCTTAGAATCACTTTTTGTCATTTTGGTGTTTTTTCATGTTCTTCTGCATTTTTTAATAGACTTATTAGATCTGATTCCAAGTATTGCTCATTTTATTTATCTGAACAACATGTATTTACAAATAGAGCAGTGCAAAGGGTTTTCTGATGATATGTTTATATGATTGTGCAGAACAGAACCCTTATTTTCTTTTCTGCATGTATTTTACCCCCCCACCCCCCTTGTTAATTTGATCAGTTCATCAACATATTGTGTTAATTATTTTGTTGTTGTTGTTGTAATAATACGGTGTGCTTTTTTGAGATTATACAAGCAAGACTTATAGTTTGTTTATTGTTTGCAACTGCTGCAAAGTCGATCTATTATTTTTTTAGTCTGGTTGTCTACATTTAAACATTGTTTCATAGCATTCACGCTTCTTGCTGACTTGATCTACTCCATACCTTCTTGCAATGCTACGGACCTGATCAGGCTTTGCGTCAAGAGCCAGCTATAAAGAATTAAATTTTCATACTCGTGGCTTTGCAGTGCAACTACAGGCAGTAATGTCAATATATGATATTCATCTGAGACAAAAGAAAGATAGAGAAAAGATAATGAAGGCTTATGTGTTATGTGAAGAAAAAAGCTGTCAGATTCAGAGAAATGGAAGCAAAAACATTCATATTGTGCAGGATATCCAGAGGTGTCCAATGTTGAGCTATGCCACCAATGCTCATCTCAAAAAATAACTCTGAAACAGCCAAATATGAATCTCTGTTTCACTGTTAAGTCTGCTAGACTGCACTGAACTTGCCTCAACCCTCTAAAAAAAACCCCAAAAAACAGCTTTTGGGAGAAGACTGTGGTGTCTGCATCCGCTTCAAAGTACAGAGTAGAGCTGCTGCTCCTGCATGCCGGGGAAAGTAATCTTATTAAGGGTTGATTTTAAGGATGACATTCACTTTACAGCAGTACAACAACAGACAAAAATGCAGGTTTGTTCCTTCACTAAAGAGTGGGAGCATGACAAAATTAGGCTGACAGAGGTTTTGATCCCACAAGCCTTCACAGTCTGAGACCAGGTTCTGACCTTGGCAGTGTTACAAATAGTTACACTTCAACTACTTCTCACCTCTGATGTAGAGGAAGTAAAGGAACATAAAACAACACTGTCTCAGTGCAAAATAAGTTAAGCAGAGCTTTATATTTTACCAGCAGATTTCTCCAAAATTAATCTGTCTGTGCGTGTTCTGAACATGCAATGAGAATAATAAAAATAAAAAGAATAATCATAAAGGAAAAATATTTTAGGAAGAAATGCAGGGGTAACAAAAACTACAAGCTGAATGGACTACCGCGCTGAGGGAGATGTAGAGAAAATCTCAAAAAGCACACCGCACCATGCAAACATTCACTAACACATGCATGCACAGAGATAAAGAGGTCTGACTGAATACTCACATCTTGGACTGAACAGGGTCATATCAGGGAGGCAAAGCAATGAAAAGCACAGTAGAGGAACAAGCCAAGGGATTTCTTTGCTTCTATCTCGAAACTCTTCTTATGTTTTCGCTCTTGGGGTGAGTGCGTGTGTGTCTGTGCGTGTGTTTGTGATCAAGATGCTGTTTGGCTGGCTGCTGTGGTACTACCGAGTCAGTGACAAACCAGACAGAGAAGCTCCAGTGGGTTGTACCAAATGTCATCATGTGGCAGGGGTGGACAGTGGTGCACTGGGTTGTTCCATAAAAGAAACAGGGAAGAGGTTTGGATGAGCGTGCAGCTGGTTCCCTCTCCGCAACGAGACCATCGCATGTTCTGTTTTTAGTAATTCAAGTCTGGCGAAGAGGAAGCTGCAGCCGCAGGGGTGACTGTGTGTGTGCCTTAATGGAGCGTCTGGTTAACACTCTAAAAAAGCATCTCACATTCTTATTCGTTTGTAAATTAGGAGTTAACTAAGCACATCTTTATAAATTTAGCAGAAAAAGTGGTTTATTTCTAGCATCATAATGTCAGATAATTAATCAAAACAGACACTAATCAGTTATTACTGTTTTCAAAATAATTATACAGGATTCCCTTTTTTTACATGCATCACATTGTCTATGCTCATTTTAGTTGTGCTGTTCTAGTCCTACTCTTTAGGATGTTTAATCTTTCTTTCTCCTGAGGAAGGGCTTTCATGTAGGTTTAATTAGCTTTTTTTAAACAGTCAACCCAGGGCAATGGCTGGCTGCAAGCCAAAACTTAATCTTAGTCAACTCCAAAAAAAAACCCATTATTACCTCTTTTCACACCACACTTAACCCAGAAACAATTACATTATTAAACTGTTAACCCCTCAGTAACCGACTTCCAGAGAAGTGAGACGCAGCTGAATTTTATGGACATCAACAGACAGTGAGGAAAATGTTAGAAAATAAGAGTGATCTGGTTATATGGTTAAATAAAGAGCTGCATGCAGCCCACAATGTTCAGCTTCTTCCATGTTTGTTGTGTTAGGGTAAACCATATAGAAATAATTTTGTTTTTATTCTTTATTTCTTATTCTCTAATAGAGTTTTAGTTTACATTTACAGTATTTTTGGCAATATTTAGTTTGTCAGTTACATTTTAAAAAACAAATGTAATGATTTCTGATTCTGGATCCAATTTTTTGCAAGAAGGAAAGCTTGGAAAGACCTAGAAAGATAGTTGTATCTTTTGAAGATGACATTTGCATTTTAAATATTTTGGCAGAGTTACAACTTAATGCAAACAAAATGCGTCACTTTAACCAGGTGACTCTGTTTAGGCCTGTGTGTTAATATGAAAATGTGTAATTTGAAATGAATGAAAGCTATCTGGAAACACTGTCTAGGCTTAATATTGATTAGCTCCGTGTTTGGCTAGTTAGCCTTGCTGCTACGCTACACTCTTCTAAACTAAGGCAACAGGTAATTTCCTCAGATTAGTATTAGTACCTCTACTCCTGTCACGTTTTTCTTCGCCTTCTTTTCTCTTTTCTTTCCTTTTTTCTTCTTTGGGCACCAGACCAGACAGTTTGTGGCGTTTCGTCATGATGCTTTCTGACGTCACTTCCGTTACAAAACTCACCCACCACAGCGCGTGCGGAGAGGTGCGTTGCAGGAACAAACCAACTAGTAGAGAAGGAGGGGGGACCTAAGCAGAGTGTTATTATTTGTAGATATAGTATTTAATATTTTTTGCTATGCAGCTAAATTAGTTCTGATTATTATTATTACTAAACTGTATTATTACGTGTTAGCTTAAAAAAATAGTAAAAGGATTGTTTTTTCTTGTCTGTTTTTATGGCGTCCCCCAAACTCCTGGCGATTTTAGCATTTGCCTATATTGTCAAGCCAAGGCCAGGCCCTGCGTGTCCACTTTGGATCGTCAAACTGCAGCTTGTGGTTTTCATTTCGCATGGACCTTACCAGAGGGGCCGCTTTTCATTGGCTGATGCCCATTCTACGTGGTCACGTGCGTGGCCGTCTCACAAACACACGCAAATTTCAGATCTACCATAACTGACTGACACCTGCTGGCCTCAGGTTTGCAACCAGCTTGTGACTGAGAAACCAGTAACCTCCTCCCAGATGATGACATGAACTTGTTAGTTCCTCTGGCCATTGTAGTAGCTGATATATTGTGAAAATCCGGTAGAAATGATGCACTAATCGAGTCATGTTTACATAGAAACAACGCGCTGTGAGGCTTTGTGAGACTTGCGGTCATGTGGGTCGGTTGTGGGCGGAGCTTGGTAAGGTCCATAGCTTTCTTGTTTCAAGTCTTCCATTAAGGCCAGATTTGAAGAGACATATTTATAGTTGTTCTATCAACAGATACTCCTACTTGAGCCCCGGATTTCAGTTGTTCCTCAAGATAAATGGTCACATGATAGCTGGTACGTTTTAGCCGTTTTAGGTACGTTTTAGTACGTTCTTCCCAGTTTCAGGTGAAAAATAAACAACTTCACCTGTTTATTGGTAAATTTGATCCCAAGCTTATGATAAAATTATCCCAAAGCTTATCCCCAAGCTTTGGGATAATTTTATAACATGTCTATCCCTGCTTTAACCTTCTTCACAACTTTTTTTGATGTGCCTGCTGTGGTTCCTGTTTGTTCTCTAATGTTCTCTTACAAACCTTAGATGCCTTTAGAACAGCTGAATTTACGAGGAGATTTTATGACACGTAGGTGGGCTTTATTTATCAACCAGGTAACGTCCGCAGGTAGTTTGTTACACTGGGTTTCATTTAGGCATATCAGACTAAAGGGAGTAAATCTGCATTCAGGATTCAGGAAAATTCTAACCAAGCTGGCAGCAATATAGTAAATCAAATTCACATCTAAATTATTATCTAACTAACCAACATTTTGATGTGTAATGATGGCACTTGGAAAAATTTAATGTTTCAATTGTTGATTTTAGTTTTTATGATGTAAAGCACTTTCAACTGCCTTGTTGCTGAAATGTGCTATACAAATAAAATGTCATTGATTGATAGAACAATAAATAAGAAATAAGTAAAAAATAAGACAGAGCATCTGATGCAAGCCTATTTAAACCCAGTATATTTACAGACACAATGAAAGATTTGAGTGAGAAGTATTAATCAAAACAGACACTAATCGGTTATTATGAAAGATTTGGAAAAATTATTTGTTTTTGACAGGGGCATTAGAAAGCTGAACAAAATAAAATGGACAGTTTTTGGCTGACAGTGCAATTCTTCCTAACCTGTCTTTAAAAATTCACGCCACACTTTTCAGATTTTTATTAGTAAAGTTGAAAGTATTGTTCCACTTCATAATAATTTGCTTCTTTGTGTTTGTACATACTCCAATATATTTTCCTAGGCTGTTTTGAATGATCACATTGACAGATTTGTAGCAGTCGTCATAGAGGGGGAGGATTATCTGTTTCTTTCATCTTTATCAGCACCTAATTTGTGAGGTTTAATGAACGCTCATGTTGCATTCATTATACCTCAGAAGAAAACAACAAAATGTTTGCTTATTTCTTTTTGTTTTGTGTAGATGGTACCTTGGTGGAGCATTGGATGAAACAGGAACGTTGTATTGAGTTTCTTTCTCAGTCCCAGTTTTCTAATCCATCAATGTCAATCCCAAAGCTTTCTGAACAGCATTTAATGAAAGATTTAATTCATAGTTTCACTTATTGATTCTGAGTGACAACATTCAGCATCTCTATGAGGAAGTAAATAAATCTCACAGCAGGTTTAAAGGTATTTTCAAATTCAATTCAAATTCAAAAAAACTTTATTGACCCCAAAGAGAAATTAAATAACCATAATGAAACTTAGATCTATACATTAACCAAGACTATTATGCATTTCACTTTATGTAAGATGTGGTTGCTCATTTAATCAACCTAGATGCAAACTGAGATCTATAGCAACTGTTTGTACCTTCATGAGCGTACCTTTGTTTCTTTGTATAAGATCAATATCACAGTAAAGCCTCGATATTTTTGGTCTTTTCCATTTCTGAGGGAAATAAGTGACTCTTTAGCTTCAAAGTGCACAACTATACTTACCAAGTTGGTGTGTATTTGTATCTCTTCCTGATTTTTTCTGCTGAGAAGGTGGGTTATTTTAGACTCTTCCTCTTTGTAAGTTACAGAGCTGCCCGCTGAGGTGTAAAATGATGCTATTAGAGCAGTGAGAGGGAGCCAAAACAGTAAAGGTTTGAACACGTACAACTGAATAATGAGCTGAGACTCTCCACAGCGGTCTATAAAGTTAAGGAGGAACTACAGCTCTAGGTTTAGTTTCTCCACTGAGTCTCTGCTGAAGGCTCCCATCTTTTTGTCTTTCCACAGTGTGCAGATGAGATTAGGTGTTAGGGCAGGTTTATGCCTAATTGCAAGTTCAATCTTCTCAACCACTTAACTACTGAAGTGTCTCTGAGCAAGACACAGAACCCTGAGAGGCTCCATCACTATCGGTTTGTGGAGGGAATAGACCATAACTCAATGCACTAAATATGAAGTTGCCAGGATGTGTAATAGTATAATAAACTGCATGATAAAATGTTAATTACAGTTCTTGAGTAATAGTAACAACTATAGAGAAAATATCAATTGCAGGCTCTTTAAGAGTCGCCGTGGATCTCTCTGAAAGATGTTTATAGAGTTATAAAATACATACAAAACAATTCTTGTTCTCATAATTCATATGAAGCTACAAGCTACAATAGACGTTCTCTCTTTTTGGGTGTTAACATCAAGGCAGGCAGGGAAGACCTATAACGAATAAAAATCAGTGTTTGGTGAGGTATCACCATATTCTGACATGATAATCTTCTTTTTAAATGCACCGCTGCACTCTCCACCCCTCATCCCCCACCATGGAGCACAGCAGACAGCTCATACATTATCAGTGAGTGCCTTTTCTCTTTCGTTCACCTTCTTTCTCTGTGTCACACCCACCGACGTCCCCCTCTGCCATCCCTCCTGCACTTTTTTAAACTTGAGTTTCTCCGAGTGAAAACCTCATTATATTCTTCTGCCGGACCTGCAAACTCAATCGGACAGAAGGTTAGAGAGCCCCTGCTCTCGAGTCGCAGTAATAGGGTTTTGTTTGTATACATGTATGAAAAGTTGCAAAAGAACCAAAGAGAGCACTATGAATGTGACAGTGTCCACAATGAGCTCATTTATTTGTTTATTCAATTAACTGACAGTAGCACCGGACTTGTTTTTGGATATTTTGATTGAAAAAAGCTTTTTGCTCTCTTTCTCATTTCAGCTGGCCAACTGGATTTTACGATTTAGTTCAAATGACCTTTTAGTGTATTGGCTCTATAAAACTATTTATAGTGGTTTCTTTAAAATGATTCATGTTTCATCTTATTTTATAAAATGTTGTTGAACCATTTTTGTTTAAAGTAATGTCAACATTACTGTGACTGAGGTCACTGTTGATACTTACAGAAAGATTTAATGCTTTATGCATAAGTGGGAGTAATCTCATGATCTCTCCATTTTCAGGTTAACAGGGAACCTCTAATATTAACATCACACAAATTACTTTGTACGTTTAAGACTTGAAGTGATCCAAAATCCAAATTAGACCTCAAAGACAAGCAGAAATTGGCAGCCAGTAAATTCTAATCAGTGCATCTCTAGATTATTTCTAATCATGAACCCAGAGTCCATCTTGGTTCTGTGGTACTTAAACGTGCCAGTATCTTCTAGTTTGAGCCCAGCTTTGGATGTGTCTGTTTTTCTATGCAGAGTCTTTTAGACACAGTCCACACACATGTGTGTGATGTGTTAACCAAACAAAACTGGCTCAATGAAAAGCACAGCAGGTTCTTTTTTAGAGGGCAATCCAATTTTTGTTGGATATTCTCTAAAGAGTAATTAGGCAGAGGATTCAATTATTGTCTGAGAAACTGAGAATCTGAATCTTTGTTAACTTTTTTTATTGCCTGCTCTTTCATTACATCTTGCGTGGAAACAGACAGAGCATCGAGTGAGGGTGAACTGAGTTGCATTCTCAAACAGCCCCATTCATCATCCTCCACAGCCCTATCTTCTCGCGTCAGGGCTAGCCTTTTGGCTGCCCATCAGTGACTGAAAAAAAATCCATCTTAAATATGCAAACATGTATACTTGAGCTTGAAAGGGTGATAGAAATAAGAACAGACAGAGACATGTAAAAACACCGAAGACAAAAATGCCACAGGGAGAGTATAAAAGCCAGTGAAAATAACACAGCAGATAACAAGTTTTAATATTGTTTAAGTATCAGGAAGGATACTGTTCCTCCATATTGATCCTGCTATGCACCAAAATAAAGTGGCTTTTTTGCACCATTTTCATAAGAAATTGATTGATCAAAAGATCAATTTAATTTCATATATCACTTCATAAACATAAAGGTGGATGCGTAATAGTGTACCCGCCTGTGTTGAAAAGTCATCCCATCTTAAAAACAATGATGCTACAATTTATTTATTTAAAGTAGGGTATTATTTATTTTTCAGGCACATTGTGCCATTGGTGCTGCAATAAAAAGAAAGGTCACAAACACAAATTTATGAGAATTCTGGGTTAAGATAAGTAAAGAAAATAGCTTTTCTCTCATTTGGATGGATCGATATCTTCCTTTAGATGTGCTGTTTGATTTTAGAAGATAAAACCTGAGATTAGCATACATCTGTTTCGGTGTATGCAATGTACGCATCGCCTCTCTTCTCACAACAAGCCACAAAGAAACATCCACCATTGAGGTGCTCAGCTGTGGGGTTGTGTGCTTCCCCACACCCAGTTGATTACTCTCTCCTCAGGCAACTCTGGACTGGGACAAAGTTTAGCCCCTCTTAAGTACTTAAAATGACATCATGCTGCAACAGGTCAATAATCACTGTCTGCCATTCACTGAGATTGTCAACTGACCCGTCCCCTGAAGCCAATTTGCCGTAATGGACCTGACAATGTGCCAAAGTCCCCAGAATAACAGGGAAGTCCAAACTCGTCCAACACATTAAGTTGGCAGTTCTTCAGGGCAAAACTAATGCAGCATCCCCTACTGGCTCTTTATTGCTTATTGTTTATAACCATTTTGTGTGGATAAAAGTTAAGTTTTATAACTTAGCATAAATTTGAATACATGTATAAGATCCATACTATACATTATTTCACTTGAATGGTACACTTGTAGATAATCAAGTCAAGGGGAAGTATTCAGTATTACGAATATAATCTCAATCCCCTGATCTTGTTTTAATTTAATCAAGTTACATAGTATCAACCAATGTCTTATTATTGGTTCGAAAGGTGAATAAAACTACAATATAAACTGACTGTAAAAGATGATTAGACTGCGTCAGGTCACTAAACTGAATCACACCGAATCACTCTTGAGGGACTGAAATGATATGATATTAAATTTTGGAGTTTAGACTGACTTGTGTCTCTGCATCTGATTTTACTTGCTGGTCTCGTCCTATGATTGTCTTCACTGTTTCCATCAGTGTCTCGTCTGTGTCTCTGAGTATTTATGATCCTGTCTTCCCTTCTGCCTTTGTTAGCTTGGCTCTTCATCTTGCTTCAATTGGCTCACCAGCTCTTCCACCCTTTTAACCTTGTCTTTTCCTTGAATTATCACTGGATTTCAGTTACCTGCCTCTGTTTCCCAAAGATTGTTTGAACATATTATTGTCTAAGTTATTTAATTCCTTCTCCAGCACCACAGACTTGTAACTTGATATAATTAGGTCCTTTGTTTTTTGCTCCTTATCAGTAATTATTCTTCTAGCACAAGTTGTAGAGAGATGCATAATCTGAATCTTATGTTTCCTTTTATGCACAGAATGCAATGCACTGGAAAGCAAGAGTTTATTCCCCAGAGATCTTTTCACAACTCACTGCTGCCAAATCTTGCATTCTGATATCCAGCCTTTGCAAGTGAGAAACCATAACATACCAGTGAAACTTGTGAAACACTTGGGGAACATAAACATAGCATAAATGAACATATGCTCACACAACAGGTCTTGATGCTCAATTCCAATATTACAACATATGTATCAAGTCAATGACATGAAAGTTTGATTGAAGGCGACATGACCGTTCCGACTGCAGACGATTTGAATTCTATTAAATCAGTATTCAATTTAGTACAACATATGGGACTCGCAAAAATCTTAGTTTTTGGAGTGGAGAAGACTAGAATTGGGCTGTTCAGATTGCCATGAAAAACTTGGATGTCACTCACTTAAGGGCAAAAAATCTGATCTTTGTCACATTTGCCTGCTGTGTGAACTTAGACAAGACAGCTTGCCTATTACGTGTAAACTGCTTAATCTATTTCACATATTTGTAAGTTAGTAACCTGGTATCCAGTGGTACTAGATGTTTGGCTTCACCTTATGAGAGCCTCTGCAAAGGTTTCAGACTACGCTGTGTGTTGGCTGACGCTTAATGCTCTACTGTCCTGCTGTGAATAAAATAAATCCCACGTTCCATTTACATCTGGTGTTTTCCAGACTGATTGAGATGCAAGTAGACAAGCCTAATAAAGACCCGTCACACTACATCTGGTTTTTGTCCATTAAAACATATAATGTCATAGGCAGGACAACAAACAGAACTTTACCACATTTCTCTTAAATCTCAGATACATTCACAGTGACTTGAAATGCATGTTATTCAGACATCAACGTCTGAGTTGCACTTTTGTGGACTTATTCTAGTAAGAAAGGTAAAGCTGTTTACAGAATGAATTTATGTAATTGCGTACAAGTACTTTCTCTGCTGGTGGCAAGTCACGCCAGGTCAGTGAGTGATCCTTCAATTTGTTTGGGGATGCACTGCATTTAGACAGCCAAGCTAATACAGAGACAAGTGCCTCAGCCATCTTCAATTGCTTTAAGTGCAGTCACATGCTTCCTGCTCTCTGCATGCAACCCGTCTGATCATCTTGGTGATGAATGGGTCACTGGTAATGTTTGACACTACATGTTTTTGTAATTAGGCCTCCCTAACAACATTTTGCAAGCTATGATCCTTCTGTTGATTAAATTAAGGTCAGGGAAAACAGTAATTATCGGTATGTCAAAGTTTTATTTGTGCTTAAATGCACTACAAATGGTGAGTGTGAATCTCTGATACTATTGTTTTAGTGCTTGTAGTGGTTATTATAACAATTGGCAATCACAGTCCTAAGCTTAGGAGGCATTAAAATACCATCTCATTAGATTTAATAGAGCCTAGTAGTTTAGTTGAAGTCACAGTTAGGTATAACAGTCATTACAGATAAGTTGCAGTTTAGGATTTTTGAGGCTAACCTGCATGAATGTCTTTAAAAGATAAGAATGTCTGCGCAACCATGTGTTGGTGTTTTGTTTACATTATGAATATAATATGCAGATACTAAGGGCAGAAATAGCATTCACTTATCTGCCGGTTTGAAAAATAGTTTTCGTTTTCGACTTTGCATTTGCAACATAATTACATATTAAAAGCAGCAAACAGCGAAGCTGCCAGAGTTCAAACTAAAGGACTCAAATGGAGGGCACAAGAGAAAGGCCTGGTGTTTGAAGAACAAAAGATGAGATTTCTTCTTGCAAGCTGATTCTAAATCACAAAAGTTAAAGCTTGCAAGCAAACACTGGGATCAACCTTGGGAGACACTGAGGTGAACAACAATCTAAAAGTAAACATTATGAAAATTCCAAGGGGAACATAAAGTACACAAAAACAATTATTTGAAAAGGCTTGTGCCATATTTGCTGTTCCAGGTGGAATGTTAAGGAACAAAGCAAAATCAATGTGGTCCTTTTATTTCTGATAAAGAGTTGGCAGTTCAGAGTGCTGTGGCTTGCAGAATCAAAAATAGAGAAACAAAGAGAAATGCAGCATATGCAACGTTTCTTTGTGTGATTGCGTTTTTTCATAAGAATCAAAGTCTCACTTGTTCTGTGTTTTTCTACAAGGTGCAAATCAGGCTATTTTGTTGACATTCAGTCCACTGATATCACAAAAAAGGAATGCAGAGAGAATCATAATTATGTGAATGTTTCACATTTGTATTGCCACACAAACGGCTCTTTTCTGCACTGAAATATCTTTTTAATTCAATGTTATCAATGTTGATGGCTTGTAATATGTCATGTGCTGCTTGGTAATCAATTACGATGATGAGTAGACCTTTAAGAGATGTACAGCTACTTACACCTTTCCAAACTATTATTATACATACTGATTAGCTCTCTGTTTGTTTATCTGTGAAGAAATCATCATAATGTATTCCACTAACTCAATGGCAGGTCCTTGTTAGCCAATATTTATGAAAAAGCTTTTGTTTTTTTTTACATTGCCTAGATTATACTATATGCTGGTTATAAAGTCATAACTTTTTACTTTGTAAAATGCATTTTTTATGTTTTGGAGAATAACGTTTTGTTTTGTAGAAGTATGTTAATAATGTCTGTACATTTTAATGTCTGCATCACACTGTTCTTATGATATAATAAATTGTACTTAATATAAACTGGGTTTTATTAAAGTGTCTTTCTGTGACTTTGTTGTAAACCTGTTATATTAGCTAGGCTGAACTCATCTAGATTTATAATCTGATGCATTTAGACCTATAAAGATATAAATGTGTTACTCAAATATCATGTGTCAGATGATGTAACTTGTCAAGAATCAAAAAAAGTTTGTGTCAGGTTTAGTTTAGAGCAACTGCAATGACACAAGCGCTACTTTTTATGAATAATTATTGTCCCTCATTGATATGAGCTGCTTGTATTAAACCTAACAACCTCCATTTCTGAATATTTCCTCTTTGCCTTCAAATTATCATCATCTAACCGATTTTCCACTGATGATGAGCTGCAGCTCCGGCAGATTATCCTTTCTCAAAGCACGGCTCCTTTTCATCCTCTTCAGCACCTCTCATCCACCGAGCCATTCAACAAATGATACACCCCTCCTCACCCAGTTAGGGTGCGCCACTCTTTGAAGTTAATGAGTCAATACAATCAGTCCTTTCGCTTTTAATTAGAAAACAGTCAGAATGATTACATTTTTAATTGAAGCTGTCATTTTTAATTAAGATATGACATCCTTGAGAAGCCTCTCTCCATTCTCAACCCTCCATACATTTGTTTATCAAGAGTCTTTTTATAATGTTCCACCCATTTTGCCTCCTGGTCTTTCTACTCTTTTTTTTCCCACTCTCTTGCTGTCTGGGATCCAACTCGCTGCTGGCAAAAATATTTATGTTGTAAGGAACATCTTTTGCTTTCATAGTGGGGTATATTTTCAGTCTTATCTTATTCTGATCAGTTTATTCTCTAGTTCCCCAGCGCGGCTGTTCCCACTCTTTTTCCCATTACCATCCCATTGTAGCCCGGGGCTTAATTCCTAACAGATTTGGTTTGTTTGACTGCCTGTTGAAGCAACATTAATGTAATTTTCTACAAAGCTATCGCTTAAACAGGAGAAACAGAGATTTTGCAGACAGTCTAGAAAAGTAATTAGTAAAAATGTTTAGTTTTTGATGCAATTCTTACAATTGTTCTTATGTATTATTTTCTGCAGAGAGTAGTCTGCAGACTGGATACTTCACAAAGCCAACACAGAAATAGAATAATTGGAGGCATGTCTTTCTGTTCAGTAGGCATTGCTTTCTCTACTAAAACTGCCTAGCCATTAAGAAAACACAAAGGTTAAAGTAAATCACTTTTTTCTCGCTTGCTTCAGAAATGCCACATACATTTAATTCACTCAACCATGATCTCTTCACTCTGCTCAGCCAGTTGTGATTTATGACCTCATAAAAACATATTTACAGCTTTAGGAATGGAAAACAGCCAATCATGTTTTCTTTTTTTTAATGTAAAACAGAAAAAGTTATCCCTGACTGCAAAAAAGGATACACTCATAATGTGAATGTGTGTGCTGGGACTGTGAACGGACTGGATGCAATAGGTTGTGTAAAACACTGCAGAAAAACTCACCCCTGCAACCCAGTGGCTTTTACAGCCAAACCCCAAATTTTTTTTAGGCAATTTTATTGCGTTCAGATAATCCCGACTCAAATGACAAAATGTATTTATTTATTGTTAAATGTAACAAACATTTAGCGTCAACATTTTATCTCTTATCCAAAATGTGTCTCTAGCTTGAAGATAGGTCAGGGGTTTCAGGCTTGTAAATTACTGTCAATATAATTACACTTTTAGGACATTTAAGTTCCCCGATAGGGTTCTTAAAGTCACATGAGTCTTTGACTCACTCGGTTATTTGACATTAATTGCTCTGCTACTGACATTAACAGCCTGTTAGTGTGATTGTTTTCCTGCAATTTAAAAACTTGACTCTACCAACTCAAATTCATAATTAAACAAGCCTTTTGAATGCAAAGCAAGACAAGGAGACAATTTGCCTTCTGTTTATGCACTAAGCGTTGCCATGTCTGATATTATTAAGAAGCAACACCAGCAATTTAAATATGGGTTATCCATCCCAGTCTTTGTCTCTCATACATGAAAACATCACGCTTGTCCCAAATTTAATTTTACTAAATTCAAAACAAGATGGGTCCCAAAGAACACTTGCTCAGTTTTACAGACCTAAAATAAGCATGAATTCCAATTAAAATGGATTTTGTTATATTTTGGATTGTCTGACATAGGATTTTTGTTGTTGCTGTAGAAAACTACTTCCATCAAAACCAAAGGTTTTAACATGAAGAAAACCCACCTTCTGAATAGACCTGAAATGAAAACTTTTGGCTGGGCTGGATGTCCAGTCAGGTACTGGATTGAGCTGTTGGGTCCATGTGAGCTATAATGGTGTTTCGCCTGCCTGAACCAGTTCCAATAGCCATTCTTTCCATTCCATTAATTTTCACACAAAGGGAGTTAACTATAAATCTGTTGCCATTATTCTTCTTCCACTACCCTGTAACAATTTAATAAACTGGAAAAAAAGTTTCTGATTTTTCAGTATTTGAACTGCCAGTCACTGATTAGAGCCAATCACTGCAAAATTTGTGAATCACAATCACTGGCTGACTGACTGACTAATTCCTATGGAGGCATATTTGTTTCTTGATTAACGCAATCAAAGAAAAGAGCTATCCTAAAAAAAGTTTTAAAAAGAAACCTATACAAAATTGATCTGATGCTGAATAGTTTTAGCTTTTTAGTGAACAAAATAAAATGTTAAAACTGTTCAAATAAAATTCTTGCAAAAGGGGCTATTCCTAATTCATTTATTTATAACCAATTAAAGCTACAAAACAATGGCTATTGGTAATATAAAGAGAAGACAAACGGTGGTAGCATCAACCATCTTCTACAATGTGGTTTGTTGACGCAGCAGCTTATCTTCAGCTGAGAGGAAGCAGTTAGATAAGATCAATGCAGGTGGGAGACAGAGGAACTCTGGCATCACTTGTCATACAACATCAGTGTTGGACGATGTCTTCCAACCCATACATGAAGCTGTTGCAAAACCAGAGTTCCTTCAGTGACAGACAGAGAATGACAACATCCTAAATACAAAGATACTAAAGAGCATCATTGCAGATCCTTCACAGCAAAAACACAAAATTGTACAAAAAGTATTTTTTTTAATGCAAATATGTTAGTACACGTGAAATAAGACAAAACTAACTTTTCAACAGATATGGGAGCTTGTTTGAAGTAAATAATTCCTTATTATTGATTTTAAAAAGTGCTAGTTTCACTGGCAGATTATTTCACTTATAACTTGGGAAAATGTGCTGTTAAGAGTGAAAGAGTGGGGGAATTTTTTTTATTATCAATATCAAGAAATTATTTACCTAAAACAAGCTCATAATTTTTCTTAAAAAGTTACCTGTAAGTCAGTTTTACCTTTTTTTTTAAATATAGGCTACTGATAAATTTTCACTCGATAGACCAATAAGATGTTGTCTTTGCAGTGTTCCTCCCGGCAGCAATCAGACTTTATAACCATTGCTGCTCCAAACAAGTTCAATAAGTGTTTTTTACATCCTTGCTGTTACTTGCAGAATTTTTCTTCTTGTTTCAGTTTTATTTTTTTATTGTGTCCTGTCCAGCAGTGTAGCAGTCAGTATTGTCTGAATGCCAAAGAAAAGCTGAACAGATTTACTTTCACAAGTGGAGCATTACGCTTTCACTGTATCACCATCCAGCAGCCACAGCGATGACTCCACTAGGTTGGGCTCCTTTTGACATGCAATTTTTAATAACTGCAGTATAATTTTCTTATGTTGTAAATTTGCTGTTTTAGTACAGCAAATTTCATATATTCTTTAACTTTCTGTATTTTAACTTATCTTTGTTATGCTGGCTGCTGGTATACCTGAATTTCCCCACTCTGAGACATTAACTGATATTGCTGTTTTATTTCTATTTTATTGTATTCTAAATTAAATCTGACAAATGCTGACGTCTTTTCTAGATTTATATATCACAATTATTTGACTGCAGGAGTGATGTTTCAGAAATATCATTGCTACTTAAATGATTGACATGCCTATTTATTCTCAATGAACAACAGTTCGAACTGCATAGTCTGAAAAGTCCAACTCAGCTTGCTGTCAATGTTAGCTTGGACAAAAGTTTATAGTAAGTCAGAGTTCAGAAGGTCGTTCTGAGATTGGCAGTCAGTAATGGTCTCTAATGGGTCTGGGGTTTTGGATGTCGGGTGGTTCCACACATCACTCGGTGAGGTGTAGCAAAGTGTGAAATGCAAACAACCCCACCCCCAGCCTGTCTCATGACTGGAGCTGCTTTCGCTTTTTCAAGGATTTAACCATTTCATTGAAGAAAAGAGCAATTTGCATTTAAAGTTTAGACCCATTACCAAGCAGCATTGAAATTTACTGCTTATTATGACTTTCTGGATCTCAAAATTGATTTAACCCTGAGAAAATTAGTAAAATTAGTATATAGTTGTCTCATCTTAGGAGACGCTGACTTGTTGAAGGCAATTACAAAGAGCATTAAAACATTGCTTAGAAAAAACAATGAGTGGAACTTAGTTTGTTTTCTGACTGAATCTAAAAAAGCTTTTGAAAGGTCAAATCTGTTTGCGCTGCAGTAGCTGGGGCACATCAGAAAACAGCGTCACTAAGGGGAACTGGAAAAATGTCCCCTTCTGTGATATGCGAGTGTGTTGGTTTACAAAAACATCCATCCATCCATCCATCCATCTTCTTCCGCTTATCCGAGGTCGGGTCGCGGGGGTAGCAGCTTCAGAAGGGAGGCCCAGACTTCCCTCTCCCCAGCCACTTCTTCTAGCTCCTCCGGGGGAATCCCGAGGCGTTCCCAGGCCAGCCGAGAGACATAGTCCCTCCAGCGTGTCCTGGGTCTTCCCCGGGGCCTCCTCCCGGTGGGACGTGCCCGGAACACCTCACCAGGGAGGCGTCTAGGAGGCATCCTGACCAGATGCCCGAGCCACCTCAACTGGCTCCTCTCGATGTGAAGGAGCAGCGGCTCTACTCTGAGTCCCTCCCGGATGACTGAGCTTCTCACCCTATCTCTAAGGGAGAGCCCAGCCACCCTACGGAGAAAACCCATTTCGGCCGCTTGTATCCGCGATCTCGTTCTTTCGGTCATGACCCAAAGCTCATGACCATAGATGAGGGTGGGAACGTAGATCGACCGGTAAATCGAGAGCTTCGCTTTTTGGCTCAGCTCTCTCTTCACCACGACGGACCGGTACAGCGCCCGCTTGACAGCAGACGCTGCGCCAATCCGCCTGTCGATCTCCCGCTCCCTTCTTCCCCCATTCGTGAACAAGATCCCGAGATACTTAAACTCCTCCACTTGGGGCAGGACACCCCCCCTGACCCGGAGAAGGCACTCTACCCTTTTCCGGCTCAAGACCATGGCCTCGGATTTGGAGGCACTGATCCTCATCCCGGCCGCGTCACACTCGGCTGCGAACCGCTCCAGCGAGAGCTGCAGATCACGATCTGATGAAGCCAAAAGGACCACATCGTCTGCAAAAAGCAGAGATGAGATCCTAAGGCCACCAAATCGGATCCCCTCAACACCTTGGCTGCGCCTAGAAATTCTGTCCATGAAAGTGATGAACAGAATCGGTGACAAAGGGCAGCCCTGGCGGAGTCCAACTCTCACCGGAAACGAGCCCGACTTACTGCCGGCAATGCGGACCAGACTCTGACACCGGTCATACAGGGACCTGACAGCCCGTATCAAAGGGCCCGGTACCCCATACTCCCGGAGAACCCCCCACAGGGCTCCCCGAGGGACACGGTCGAACGCCTTCTCCAGGTCCACAAAACACATGTAGACTGGTTGGGCGAACTCCCATGCACCCTCCAGGACCCTGCCGAGGGTGTAGAGCTGGTCCAGCGTTCCACGACCAGGACGAAAACCACACTGCTCTTCCTGAATCCGAGGTTCGACTATCCGACGGACCCTCCTCTCCAGGACCCCTGAATAGACCTTGCCAGGGAGGCTTAAGAGTGTGACCCCTCTATAATTGGAGCACACCCTCCGGTCCCCCTTTTTGAACAGGGGGACCACCACCCCAGTCTGCCAATCCAGGGGAACTGCCCCCGATGTCCATGCGACATTGCAGAGTCGCGTCAACCAACACAACCCTACAACATCCAGAGCCTTAAGAAACTCCGGGCGGATCTCATCCACCCCCGGGGCCCTGCCACCGAGGAGCTTTTTAACCACCTCGGCGACCTCGTCCCCAGAGATTGGAGAGCCCAACCCAGAGTCCCCAGGCTCCGCTTCCTCAGTGGAAGGCATGTTGGTGGGATTGAGGAGGTCTTCGAAGTACTCTGCCCACCGGCCCACAACGTCCCGAGTAGAGGTCAGCAGCACACCATCCCCACTATAAACAGTGTTGGTGCTGCACCGCTTCCCCCCCCTGAGACGCCGGATGGTGGACCAGAATCGCCTCGAAGCCGTACGGAAGTCTTTCTCCATGGCCTCTCCAAACTCCTCCCACGCCCGGGTTTTTGCCTCAGCAACCGCCCGAGCCGCATGCCGCTTCGCCCGCCGGTACCCATCAGCTGCTTCCGGAGTCCCACAGGCCAAAAAGGCCCGATAGGACTCCTTCTTCAGCCTGACGGCATCCCTCACCGAAGGTGTCCACCAGCGGGTTCGAGGGTTGCCGCCGCGACAGGCACCGACAACCTTGCGGCCACAGCTCCGATCGGCCGCCTCGACAATGGAGGCACGGAACACGGTCCACTCAGACTCCATGTCCCCCACCTCCCCCGGGACGTGTTCGAAGTTTTGCCGGAGATGGGAGTTAAAGCTCCGTCTCACAGGGGATTCCGCCAGACGTTCCCAGCAGACCCTCACAACACGTTTGGGCCTGCCAGGTCTGACCGGCTTTCGCCCCCACCACCGGAGCCAACTCACCACCAGGTAGTGGTCAGTGGACAGCTCCGCACCTCTCTTCACCCGAGTGTCCAAGACATACGGCCGCAGATCCGATGAAACGATGACAAAGTCGATCATCGAACTGCGGCCTAGGGTGTCCTGGTGCCAAGTGCACATATGGACACCCTTATGCTTGAACATGGTGTTCGTTATGGACAATCCATGGCGAGCACAGAAGTCCAGCAACAGAACACCGCTCGAGTTCAGGTCGGGCGGGCCGTTCCTCCCAACCACGCCCCTCCAGGTCTCACTGTCATTGCCCACGTGAGCGTTGAAGTCCCCCAGCAGAACAAGGGAGTCCCCAGGAGGAGCACTCTCCAGTACCCCCTCTAAGGACTCCAAAAAGGGTGGGTAATCTGAACTGTCGTTCGGCCCGTAAGCACAAACGACAGTCAGAACCCGTCCCCCCACCCGTAGGCGGAGGGATGCTACCCTCTCGTTCACCGGGGTAAACCCCAACGTACAGGCGCCGAGATGGGGAGCAACAAGTATGCCCACTCCTGCCCGACGCCTCTCACCTTGGGCAACTCCAGAGTGGAAGTATGTCCAGCCCCTCTCAAGGAGACTGGTTCCAGAACCAGAGCCGTGCGTCGAGGTGAGACCGACTATTTCTAGCCGGAACCTCTCGACCTCACGCACTAGCTCCGGCTCCTTCCCCACCAGAGAGGTGACATTCCACGTCCCAAGAGCCAGTTTCTGCAACCGAGGATCGGACCGCCAGGGTCCCCTCCCTCTGCTGCCACCCATCCCACACTGCACCCGACCCCTTTGGCCCCTCCCACGGGTGGTGGGCCCATGGGAGGGGGGGCCCATGTTTCCTCTTCGGGCTGAGCCCGGCCGGGCTCCATGGGTAAAAGCCCGGCCACCAGACGCTCGCCATCGTGCCCCCCCTCCAGGCCTGGCTCCAGAGTGGGGCCCCGGTGACCCGCGTCCGGGCGAGGGAACACCAAGTCCAAAGTTTTCCTTCATCATTGGGGTCTTTGGGCTGCTCTTTGTCTGGTCCCTCACCTAGGACCTGTCTGCCTTGGGTGACCCTACCAGGGGCATGAAGCCCCAGACAGCATAGCTCCTAGGATCATTGGGACACTCAAACCCCTCCACCACGATAAGGTGGCAGCCCATGGAGGAGGTTTACAAAAACAATAAGGTAAAAAACCCAGAGAATTTTTCTTCCATCAGTACTGACTGACAGTCATCTTATGTGAGTCAAATTTACATCTAAATCGAAAGCACTCAGAAACCACATAATATTAACATCTCACACAGATTTCTTTTTTACACAAGAAAGGTACTATTCTTTATATACACGATTATTTTTTGATGTGTGTACAATTCACATTCCATTAAAACCACAGGATTTACAAGGACATACAGTAAGTGCAGGGCGTAGTTTTTTTTTCTGCAGTGTAAAAGCTTGGTTGTGTAAATACAGTAATTATCAGTCATTATATCTGCACCCTGAGCCTCCATGCCTCAAAAATGCATGACTTTCTCTGCACCTCTCTGCCTCCTTCCTCTCTCCTTTTCCTCTGCTGAACCTTGAGGAGTGGCTGGCTGTGGCTCTTTGCAGTCCATTTCCTGGTGAGGAGGCTCTCAAGTGCAGCCCTAGCCATTATTTGCCTGCACAATGCTGTATTCTCATTAACTCTTATCAAAGTTCATCTTGCATCCAAATGCTGTGGGAAGCTCAACACTGACTGCTCTGAAAATAGAAAATAAGAGAGAGAGAGAGAGGAAGAGAGGAGAGAGAGCGAGAGTGTGAGGGGGAATGGTGTAGATAAAAGAAGGGCAAATAATTGTTTAGCAGTGATTGAGGATGAGCATAATCATTGCAGTCCTTTGACTACATTGAGATTAAACAGCTTTGATGCATATTTCTCATGTTTTCTGTAAACAAGTGGATGCTTTTGTCCTTCTGATTTTTTTTTCTAAATCTGAAAAGCATTTAGAGAAAACTTAATTAAAAGCAAAAACATTTTTGATAGAATTCAGAATCTTTATTAAATCTTACTCTCATAATAGAAAGCCCTTGTGTTATTTGCTTTCAGTACAGCAGTGGAAAAGAAATGCAAAAGCTGGGACAGAAAGCGAATAAATAGGAAATGTGAACACTCTGTTCCACTTCTGGTAAACAGTCGCTGAATAAAGACATGAGATGAGTGCTGAGTGCGGTCCCTCCTTGATTTGTAAAGATGATTAGAAACCCACACGGTAATTCTGTCTGTATTATTTCCCCCTCCTTATGAAAATAAACGGTTACTCCTCCGCTTGTATCATCAGATCCCCACAGTACAGCTGGAGTTCCTCATTCAGATGTAAAGAGCGATAATTGGAGGCTGATTGCAGATATATGAGGGCTTTCATCTAAACTCCGGTTTTATAATATCACATGTGAATTGGAGATTTCTGAGGCGGGACTTGAGATCTACCGCTCTATTTTCCCATTTGTGGAAAGGACACTAAAAATGCGAAAAAGAAACATGCTTATTTTATCTCAAATAACATCATATTAAAGTTAACATCTTAATAATAACGTACATTGAGATTTAATTATTTTTGATCAAAACCCTGATTTAATCTCAGGTGTAAACTCATGTTCACAGAACTGAATTTATATTTACATGATCAAATTAGCTGCGTTTGTGGAAAATATATATCGTAATATTACAAAAATCATGGGAATAGTGCAATATTAGATCAAAGTGTAGCAGTTTCGCAGCAAATATTAAGAAAAACCTACAAAGAAAAAAATATGTTTATGTTTGGTCATGTTCAGACCTGGTAGTTCACAATTTTCATGTTTAAAATCCAGCAATATTTTGAAGAGGGCAAAAAACACTTGACTGTAAAAACTCAGGAACGTATGCACATGTGATGCATATTTCCCTATTTTTCCCTTTTTGGTTTTACTTTTCACTGACCTTTTTATCTTTATTGCTTAAAGATATTCAAATTTCTCAGTAATTAACAGTTTTATGTTAAATATTCACGTAGAGACACACACCATCTTGTAGCTACACATATACTGAGGCCTGATATTGAAACTGGGGCATATTTAAGACTTTTTCACGCCAATAGGATTATTACATTTAAGGCTCAGTATGACCGTCCAAGACCTCACATAAACCCTGCTCGAGGTAAACATGTCGTTAAAGAGCACTGTTGCCCTTTGTAGAGATTTGTTTTGGCAGTAACACGTTTTAAAGCAAATTAATTTGGTCAAATGTCTTTATTTAAACTTGTGGGTCACATAGCTGGGCAGCACATGTTCAGTTTGCTCACAGCTCAACCGAGCAAACACTTTGTGGACCTTTCACCCGCTGTCGGGACTCTGCTTCAGCCGGCAGATAAATACCCAGAGGAGACTGTCTAATTCACTAAATGCCTCCAAAACTGTAACCATGATGTATTGGGTTGAAAAATATTTTTGGCTTTCCCCGGACCTATTTCCACCGACTCGCATATTAAAGCATTTTTAAATTGGCAACTTGTGCTACTAAAGCTGTGCTGGTTAAGTTGTTTAGTGCACACTGGCAGTGGCCCTGTAAAAATCAGGTCTGCAAGAAGAAGAAAAACTAGTTTACAGGATTAGATGTTGTTTGAAGAAGCAAAAATACAACAAATTGTGTGTGTGTGTGTGTGTGTTGCTCTGTCTGTGTGCTTAGAGAGTTTCAGGTCTACAGGATGGCACTGTTTGCCTGCTCCCACTTTAATTGGCTGCTGGCCCCTCAGCCTTGCATGAATGGAGAGTCATTTAGAGACCTTTCACTCTTGCAGAGGATTGTCGGCTGCCGCTGAAGGAGAAATTGCATTCCTGTTTCCATACAATAGCTGGACTGAGTTGGAAGGGCCAGGAGTATCACTGTCATTATCATGACAATGGAAGCTAATTCCACTGCCACCAGCGCCATTCTGAAACCCTCTGCTGCGGCGCCGGCTTATCGGGGGGCACCATGAGAGCAGCAGGAAACCGAGCGAGCAAATCATATGAGGCAAATACTCGCTCATTCACTGTACACTCTCAGGCAGGCTCTTAAACATTCTGCACTCGCAATCTTTGTAGACAGCCAAGAACTAACACATCAGCAGAAAAAAAAAAAAAAAAAAAAGTTTATTACACAGCACATCTCATTTAATGACACAGTATGAGGTCAAGCTTATTCTGCCTCACTCAAATACCCGCAGCTCTGGAGATGTCCTTGTCGAATCGCCGTTTATGTGTTGGAAGAAAGAGGGGCGAGAATACACTGTGAGTTATTTTACATTAGTTTTATGTTTTTGTGTGATGAGTCAATTAGAGGTATCACACACTTTCAGAGGCAGAAATTTGAGAAATTGAAACTCAGTGGAGCATAAGTGTAATTAGTAGAGTTTAAACCTGTGAGCTTGTTGCTGTTTTTCATTTGCATCATTTCACCGCTGTGTCTGATGGTCTTTTTTTCAGCCTTTCACTCGTTTCTTCGTATGCGTCATCATCTGTCATTCTGAAGTCTCTTTCTCTGTTCATCAAAAAGACAGAGTGATTTTCACCTCACATTGCTACAGAGGTGAAACCTTTAACTTGGACCCTGTTTTCCAAGAGTTTGGAAATAAAATGTTGAAACTATGGTTTTCTGAGAACTCCATGACCAGAAGCTCAGTGGAAAGCTGTAGGTCGATTAAACAGAGACAACATCTGTGTCAGTTTGTTTGTACACGCAAACAGGCTTGGATTGTTATTGTGAGTGTTGCGTGATAATTGGAAAGATGCTTACAGAGGCAGGATTTTTTGCTTACAGACTTAAATTAAAGTTCTCATTCATTGCACTTAAATAATCTCTCCTATAAAAATCGAAACCCAGTTGCAGTGGTTTTTGTTAGAGTGGGAAAAAAATCTCATGAAAAGAAATGGTTTCATTTACAAATCAAAACGATCTTTATTAATGTCACTCCAAGCTATTTCTGTGAAGTACATGTTACTGAAGCATATTTGTGACTCATTCACTGCCATGCAAAAGCTTCCAGATTTCCTCTGGTTCTTGCTTCTTTTCTGTGGAAATGCTGAAATCTTAAATCTAAGTTTTAATATTGGACAACGATAACCAGACAGACAAAAAAATTACATTTATTCATTAGTAGAAATAATATATGTAATTGCCTTTATGTTGAATCATGAATTAACTACCAGTTAATCACATTTTTGGTTAAATTTTCAGGCTCATTTGTACCAGACCTACAAACAGAGGCGGTCCTAGCCTGTTAGGCACCCTGGGCAAACAATCCCACCGGCACCCCTAACTCCCTAACCCTCACTCCGGTTTTGTGGAGAGAGGGTGGCAGAGGAAGTTACACATTAGGCAATGTTATAACCCTCACATCAGCTTAAAATGTCAGAAACCGACACATCCTGCAGAATCAAGAAGTCCTTTATGTAGAACCTGTCTGACAGTGTGAAGTAGGCTAATAGAATTTCCATAATTGCTTACTTTAATGTTACCACTTTTACAGATTTTAAGTTTTTCAGGCTTCCACCTTTAATTATATAAGGGTCATAAACAGGCCTTTGCAGAACTTTACGGCACGCTGAGCAGGTAATTCAACCATTTGCTACAAGTTTGTTGGAGCAAGAGTACAATCAAAAAGCAGGAAGACTTTTTGAAAAAAGAGAAGAGGCCCATTTTGAAAGTGCAGAAAGCAAATAAACAGCGACTTTTCTAATTGGTACGACAAGATAATCCTTTATCAATTAGTATTGAAGTAGAAATTCAAGTAGCAAAAAGTGGACTTTACAAAATAAGAGCAAATGCTTCATAAAACATTCAATTATGCACAATATTTACATAGTAGATCTAATCCACACTTATCCATTCAGCCAAAAGCATACAGGTCACCTGGATTCCTCCCACTGTGCAATCTGCTCTGCATCTGTAAAATGCACAAGTACACACATGGCCCATGAACGTATTGTATATGCAACACATACACCATGCTGAGAAAGAGACTGAAAAGAAATATGGAAGATAAATGTGTGGAAGTGTCTGAGTCTGAGCCAGTTCCTCAGTAGTTCTTCAACTCCAGTAAAAAGATGTGAGAAGAAGAAGTTGCTAATGAGACATGAAGCGTTAAATTCTTGTCATGCACATAATGGGGCAAAAAAGGATGCCAAGCACACACTTCCTCTGTAGGAACACTGTTCAGTCTTTGCCTTAGGCATGATATCCACTTATCATTTTCTAAGCAATTAAAAAAGTAGAGCATTTTTTTCTAAATTGCTTTAGTTGTTTTTTTTGTTGTTTTTTTTGTTAGAGAAAATTGCTGCTGAAATCTTTGACTGGGGAAGAATAAACTCTTGTGGTTAGCATAATTAATAAAAAGTTCAGCTAAAAGAGTAAGCAATCTTGACAAAATGCAACCCTCAAGCAACGTTTTTGACCACAAAGTGCTATTTTTGTACCACAAAGAAGTGAGACATAGTCGGGTCCCCAAAAAGCCGTTTGTAAAAGCTGGTGTCTTAGCAACACTGACCGCATTCAGAGCAGATTCAGCTTCAACGGATCGATACCAGATGACACACCAGAACTTAGCAAAGACAGCCGTAAATGGACAACGCTAAACATCTGCCACCATCTCATTCTTCTCGATCAATGTAAGTAGTATGTGTGTCCAAACAGTGGGAGTCTTTGTGAAAACGACAAATATTGATCGCTTGGGGGTTCTTGATGGTAAGCACTGAGTGCGATTGATTTGTACTGAAAAGCAGGTTTAAACGTGTAGTCACTATCACACTGAGAATTTAGTTGTTGGGCTTTTTTGGACACAGAAGATTAACATTTTACTCTTAACCCCCAGTGATTACCAGTGACACAAGGTACTTCTAATTGCGTGGACACGGAGGAGCACAGCAGGCCAAGCGAACGACAGATGGAATTTAAAAGGGCAGTCTGTGTTACACCTGAAAGAAAAAGAGCCAACCAGCTAAAGTAAAACATGTTTTTAAGCTTCCACTGAGGTTTTGACACATTCCGGCTAGTAATAGTAATTTATGAGTCGTAGCTCGGGGGTTGTAGATCTGACTATAAACTTGAATATCAAAGTAATCTTTTCATAATTTTTAATAAGGGTATAAAATTTCCAGTCAATATCAGTTACATAAAAGAGGTAGTAACTTTCTAGCACCAAATGTTACCCTTTAAGCAAACGGCTCAGTTTCACAGCCTGCTGGGTTTTGGCCTCAGTGCAGCTGGTGCTACAAATGCAGAACAATACTGAGTTTGGGGGAGAAATATGAGAGAACAATTCATTGTTTCGCTGAAGACCACCATGAATATGATCCTGTGGTTAAATAGAAATGACTTAGTTTATAAACCCACTGTCCCTTTTTGCATTCAGAGCAAAAACTCATTATTTAACTTCTGTTCCTGAACAGATACAGATACATTGTTTTTGTCAATTCACAAAAAGAGCTGTAATTTCAGCAGAAAAAGCTTCACACTGATAACATCGCACACAAATACAGATCCTGTGGTCAGCAAGTGTATTTTAAGACAAGAGGGTCTAACTGTGTATCAGCAGTGGGCATGTAGAGAGAACCTTTACCTCCTTCCATACTTCTTTTAAGTGTCTGCCTGCAGGGGCCTTACCATGCTGGCAAATGTATCGGTTCCTGGTTTTGCAGCGCTGATCATTCCAGTTGAAAGTGCTCAGTGCCTGCAGTTCAACACAGTTTCCGAAACTGCACAGAAAATGAGAAGCTGTGAATAATAGTAAACACAGGCCTCACCTGCAGTGTTACTTACAAGAAAAGAAAGAGCTGTTTCAATGTTGAACTCCAAACATCTGCTCATTTAAAAATAATGATCTCTTAATTAACAGGTAGCATTATTATTCAACTATGCTACAAGAACAAAGAGCATAAATGTGAACCACTTATCAGTAAATCAGGAAATATTACTGTCCTCGGTTCAGAAAAAAACCCAGCGTCTATACAGAAACACATTTTTTCACCTGCTGATGTGTTTCATTTGTTTATCTTAGTCCCAATGCCCTTAGCTGTCTGTGTTTATGATGCCCGGCACTGCAGCTTAAGTCTGCTGTGAAATATGCTTCATACCCTTGGTTGTCAGGTTGCCCAAAGGCAAAGCTGCTGAATCGAAGGAACTCTCCTGTGTCCCAGCAAAACGAGTCTCTAAGAGGCTTAAATGTCAAACCTAAAAAAAAAAATACAGAAACATTACCACTTTATTCATGTGCCCACTAAACGGCCTAAAACAGAAAGTAAACAGATGTAAACTAATCTGACCTGCTGTGTAGACTTATATTAATGTTTATTTGATGTGCCAGTGTGAATGGCTGCACCTATCCAGAAGTTTCTCGTTTCAAAGTCGGTGTTGGTGACTTCATTGCTCGCCTCCAGCTCACTTACATAAAACACTAGGATGTCCTGAACTTTCTGGCTGTGAATCTCAGCTAAAGTTCCCCCAAGTCCATGTTTGTTAAAAAGAAAAAAAAAGAAATGCATTGACTCAATGGTAGCGTAACTATCGCCATTTATATGGCCACAGCTCTCTGTGATGCTACTATATTCTCACCTGGCAGCGAGTTTTGGCCCCATAGTAGCTGTCAGCTTCTGAAGACACCATGAAGCAAGTTTCATCTATTATCAGATCACAGCTGTGAAAGGGGAACTGCACCTTTTCTGATGACAAAAGTAGTCAGTACACAAAGAAAAAAAATAATTATATGAACCGTCAGACATGGGTTTTAATCAAAATACAGTCTTAAATATTTTCCCACACTTGAAAGTGTTTGTAAAAGCTGATGGACATCCAAGCATCCAACCGAACCGGATAATGTTTGGTTTATTTCTTATCTGTATTAATGGATTTATCGAATAAGCCCATTTTATTCAAGAAGATGTCAAACACAAGATGCCTCTTAAATAAGCAAAACGAGATTGCAAGATATAAGTGACATTAAAGAAACAGAATTAACTCATGAACAAGGTTGTACTAAAAGAAAGAAAAAAATAGACAGAGCTCTGTTGTATCATTATGCAACAATTTGATATTTTTCCCAGTGGTTTTGTCCTCGCCATGACATAGAATAAATGCTAAAATTGTGACTTTGCATAAGAATAGTGAACATCCTGCACTAGAGAGTAACATGTTTTGAAGTGATTTATGTACATTTTTTTGATGAGTATTTATGCTTATTTTTTTGAGAGTCCTGGATTTGAATTTTGACCAGGGGTCTTTCTGCATGGATTTTGTATGTTCTCCCCCTGCATGACTAGGTTCTCCCTGGTTCCTCCAGCTTCCCATGGTCCAGAATCATTCATGTCATGTTAACTTGTCTGACTGCATGGTTATTTGTTTTGATCGTCTCTGTGTTGCCCTGTGATGGATTGGCAGTCTGTCCAGGAGATACACTGCCTCCCAATCAATCATTTCTGGATACAGGAATAATCTAATTGATTATTTCATTGGTATTATTGACTTATTGTTAGCCGCTGTCTTAAGACACATAATATTTCTCAATACAAAATGATTACAAAATTCCAAATTAACAACAACAAAAAAATCTTTGAGATAAAATAAAAAAATAAAATTGCTGGAAAAAAACAAAATGATGTACACAAGGTACAGAATACAATAGCTCTTGAGAGGAGCCGGAAATTTGAATCTAAGTTGAGACTCCAAATGAACAGCAGGAAAATGTAACACAGACCGAGAGAATAAGAAATAAAATAAAAACATGTGGTTGAATGTGTTCAGAATCAGATATAAGGGAGCCCTGGGTCCTGCAGAGGACAGTGAAGGGATCCAAAAAGGTAAATTTATAGTTCATGCTTTTTGTGCAAAATCTGTTTCAGAGGTGCTGCAGAAACAAGGCATCAACCCCTGACAGTCGCTCCATAAATTCTTTAAACTGCTGCAAAATCAAAAGCAGAACCTGCTACACAACCTTCTGCCTCAAGCTATTAAAACTGGCCTGCTCTTCAGATTATGTTCTTTACTTTATGGCCATTTTTGTATCTACACTGAAAAAAAGAGAATGGAGCACCAACTTTTAAAAACGTATAATCAAATTAAGTTCCTCCAAGCAAATGTTTCAAGTTGATTAAGCTTAAAAGTCATGTTGAACAAATGTAAATAAAGTATGACAAACTTTATTCGATCACATGTAGCAAATTAATATTTTTTTCTTAAGTTGGAGATCCATTCTCATTTTTCAGGGTATTTATTCTTTGCTCCCAGTCATTTTTTATGACCCCAGGTATACACTCCCATTTTGTTGCATATTTATTGTATTGAATGTATACAAATGTATATCTTAACCTGTAACGTTAAGGTGGTTTTTGGTTTCTAAGCTGGTTTATTTTGACTTCAGTTTAACAAGTGAGAAATGTTTTATTTTGGGGGGTGGGGTTCCCAGCAGTTAGTTGTAAAATATATAGAGTACTGTACAGGCTGTTAGTGTTCTGTTGCAGCCTGGTGAGGTTAACATTCAAAGGAATTTAAAGAAAAAATAAAATAAGACAAGTTGGGCTCACCTGCGCACTCAGCACCACCGTAGCATCACATCACACACACAGGAGCATTGAAACGGCCGTGAAAACACTCCATGCTGCATCTTACTGTCAAACAGACAAAGCACATATAGATCCGACTGTTCAGCTTTCTGTTTATGAATTATAACAAGACAAAATATACACAGAATAACAAGCATTACCCTGACAGAAGCAGCCGGTGAATCCCAGGTCACACTCGCATTTGCAGGATGTAAGATTAAGGCAGCCATGTTGCTGCATTCTGCATGGGTTCTTAGGAATTTTTGATTCAGAAATAAAAACAAGCAGGATGCTAATCCACACAAATCACTTCAAATGATCTCAGGAATAAAATACATTTTTAAGATTAAATAGTCTTGCCACACAGTCCGCCTACGTGGTCCCACATTCGGAAACAGCCAGACATGGAAGAGGTGCAGAGAGAGCAGTACGGCCCTCGCTTATAGGGTGTCACCAGGCGACCATTCATTTCCCAGTTACCCCTGCATCACCAGTAGCACACAGTATGTAGCAACCCACAGGGAGACACAGTGGCTGGATCGATTTTCTACAGCTACCTGTATTCTTTAACATAGAATTATATAAATCTATTGAGGGGAAGGAAATAAAAATATCTTGTATCTTCTACCTGTTCCTTTTCTAACAAATTATGTAAAATTGCATGTCAGTTGGCATGATTATTTGACTAATTATTTTTACATTTTATTTCCTTTTTGTAATAAATTAATAAATATTGATGTAGAGAGAAAGGACAAGACTTACTCTGGGTAATACACCCCGGCAAATATCTTCCAGAGGAGCCCATCTCTCAGACACTGCTGGCTGGCACAGCCCACATGACTTGAGGAAGCCCAAACCAGCTGCAAACAGCAATTGGATCAATTACTCCAAGTCATTATTTTTTATAAAGATAAAACTACAAGTCTTGTGAATAATTACATTATTTCACAAAGCCCAAACACATATAAGGAGATTTCTATGTTTCCTGTGTGTAGTGTTGACAGGTTGCATTTTCTCTACATCGCCCACTATAGTACAGAAAATATTCTTCCTCCTCAAACCAGTCATCAGTGATGTTGGAAAACTGATCAGCGGGGAGATGCATGTTCCAGCCAGTGTGACCGAAGCTCAGTGAGTGGAGAAGGGAAGCGTCTTTGTTGCACAACGCAGCCCGCTGCTTAGCAAGCACAGCAAACTGCTCATCCCATTCCTGTAAGCACAGACAGTAGTTGTTTGTATTGATTTTTTTTTTTTTATCCTGCAGACATATATTCATCTTTAACACCTGAAGGACAGTAAATATAGTATTAATGGTGAGCAAGGTTTACAAGCAAAACTGTCAACAAGTCATTTCCAAAGGTGATTTTGTATTTATGTTTAAGAGGATTTAAATCTATACTAGTTTAACACAGTGAAAATTTCCAGGTGTAGGTTAAATGCATTGGGTCCAGCACCTGTAAATTTCCCATTCTAACTACCGTATTTTTCGGACTACAAGCCTCTACTTTTTTCCCTCGCTTTGAACCATGCGGCCTGTACCCCTGTGCGGCTTTTCTGTGGATTTTTCTTCAACCACCAGGAGGCTCTTTAACAGGTACAACAGGATTGTCAACAAAATGTATGCGTCATTTCAGTGATTCTTTGGAAAACGGAAGAAACAAGTTGTTATACAGAAATGCTTTATGAGGAACAAACATAACAAATAGAGAGCAGGAACATGAGATCAAAGGCCTGTACACATAATCCAAGAACAGATCCTTCTCCCAGGGCTGCAAGAACTAAACTATGTCGTTCTGTTCTTGCCATATACAAATTCTGCAGTGGGAATGACATGTGAGGACTTCCCAAGAGTTCTGCACTTGAGTTCATGAGAAGCAGAAAATGTCCTGGCCAGAAAGATCTGTTCTTGTTCTTGCCACCTCCAATAAAATTAGAAGTTTCCCTGTTCTTGCGGAGTATGTTTTGGCACTGAGAAAAAAAAAACCCAACAGAAAAAAAAACTATGAGAGATGTGACTACGGCTTGTATCAGAAATGAAAAGAGTTGGTTTTGAGTGTCTGTCTCTCCTTTACCATTATATACTGGCACCTGCTTTCCGAACATATAAGCTGTTATAGATAACATAAGGAGAGACAGATGATTTAAGTGTCTAAAACAAAGCTGCAGCAACTTATTTTACCTCAAACCTTTTCAAGTTATGCATCCAGACAATTTGGCTCATGAAGTAAATAAATCTCAAGGAGAATGTCAAATCTAATCTAAAACAACAATTTATAAAATCCTTTCAATTATTTCATGTTCAAGACATAAAAATAAGTGACTGATTAGTTTCCAGAGGTAAAAGATGTGAAATCAAATTCACCTCATAGACTGTAACACCGCTCCAGGTTCATCTCCCATCCATGTCAGTGCTTCGCATTTTGTTTTCAGGAGATAATTTTCATTTGGTGTTCACCTTGGTTATTATTCTTTGTAACTTAGTTGCGTTTTTTTAGGTTTGGGTATTATAACTGCTTAGATGATTATAAGTAGTAGACCCTGGAGCTCCATCACATGCTTTTACGGAAGCAAAGGACATGAAATGTGAATTTTCTAGATCTCTGGAGACACTAAAAGAAAATGTTCTGCAGCTACACATGAAACCTTCCTCTTAAATTTATTATTTTGACAGATATGCTGGGTGAAGACATACACACCACATGCAGATGCACGGACGGTAAGATGACCTTTGTTTCAAAGGTATTTCATAATCCTCTGTGAGACTATGAGACACAATAAAAAGAGATTAAGCTATTTGAGTTCCACAGTCAGCTTGGATGTGTTAACTTTCTGATTAAATGTAGCTTTTATTGTATTTATTATTAAAAAGAAAGGTCAGAATGTCCGCTAGCATTTTTGTAGCTAGTTTCCCACTTTCTGTCCACATCTCCCATCGCTGCTGGAACACTAGACTAGTCTAAAGCCTCTAATTTTGTTGAAAGGAATTACTTGTGGTAAAAAAAAAAAAAATGGGGGGCTGAGCTGTCTCTCATCCGGGCCGATTCACACTCGGCAGCGAAACGCTCCAGTGAATGCTGAAGGTCATGGCCTGAAAATGCCAACAGAACCACATCATCCACAAAAGGCAAAGATTTGGCCCTGAGGCTTCCAGACCAAACACTCTCCTTCCCACAGCCACACTCTCAGATCCCATCTATGAACACCTCAAACCGAATCAGAGATGAGAGTCAGCCCTGCTACATTTAAGACAATAGTTCTCAACCAGGAAATCTGACCTGCTCTGACTCAAACTCAGGAGTTCAAGTGTCCTGGTGTCTTGTTCGATGCTGGATTACAATAAAGATTTATTTTAAATATGTGGAAAGCAACAAAGTGGACTGGGTTTAATCCTGGCACTCACTAAGAAGCAATTATTGTAAAATATATAACACTATCAGTATTTTTGTTGACAAGCTTAATATGATCTACTGTATTAATCTGTTTAATACATGAACACACAGGACCTTGTCTGGTAATATGGGAGTTCCTCCTGTTGTACTGATGCTCAAAGCAAAGATTTGGTTTTCCTGTTCTGCTCCTCCCTCACTTCTGGGAGGAGCAGAAGTGAATGAGGGCATTAATACCTCCTTAATGCGCAGGAGGTATTAAGGTGATCGTATTCTTATGACCATAAGAATACACAGTTGTTTGGTTTGGCCTATGTTAGAGTTAGATAGTGTCCCAATGGAGAGAGATGCTTTGGTTCCCCTACTGGTTACCTTTCAAAAAGTTATTTAAAAAAAGGCTTTAACAACAGCTAGTACAGTCAAGATACAGATCATGCAATAGTTTTAAACCACATCTTTTTTTTCATTAATTGCTTATTGCATTATTTCCTAATCTTTTAAGGTGGTTTTGATCAGTAACTCTTCAGGCTTCAGGAAGATCTTTAAAAGTTTTTTGGGTTTTTTTTATAACCAAGTTGGGCAAAAATTCCAACAAAGAATTCAGCTAATCTTTAAGTGGATTGTGCTCGACTAGTAGGTCTTTGGGGAAAACAAATGAACGTCACCAAAATACTGATTCATTCCTTCAGATTAATAGATCAGAGTAGATCTTTCTTTCAATAGGAAAAGAAAAAAATTGCACATAAACGAAGAAAGTCCAAAGAAACATTTTGATACTCCTGCAAAAATCTGGAGAAATATAACCAGACATTCAGAGATTCATGGGAAGTTTGGCCTCCTTAACAAACAAGGAATATTTTAAGTCTTTTAGAGGTAATCTGTGACCTTGCTAAGTCTCTGAAGTTCACACTGTCAAAATAAAGGCAGGGCTTTCAGAAATGGTAAGATAAGTGTGATAATAAAAAAAATACAAACAGAGGTCAAAGGCTTTAAGGAAATCATAAAGCCTTAACTTTAATTTCTTTCTCTACAGGTGTTGATATAACCTCCTAATACATCTGGCTTGAAAAACCCGGAGAGAAGGCATAATGATGAAAAAAGAGGGAAATTCAGTTATTCTTGAAGTGTTAGTGTTTTATCTCATTCAGAAAAAAAAAAAGAGCCTTAAAGCCTGTATAATAATCACTCCGTTATAATCTCCACACAATGCCTTCTGGTTCATTCTTATATGCAAGAGGCGAAATCGTTTTCAGATTTTCACAAACACAGCCAAAGCCCTGAACCTTTTAACGTTTATCAGTAAAGCTCTTTAATTTGCCTCTTCAGCTCAGCAAAGCTTCCTGCGAGGGTTTTTACGGGGAAATTACCTGTAATACCAGAGCTGAAAATGTAGGCTGATTATCCACATCCTCTCTTCCTCATTACAGCCTTATCAGTCGAGAACCGTTCTCTGAGACTGGAGAGCAGTCGAAGAAAGAGGCTCTCTCTGTATGGGTGGCTCTAAGAATGTAATCAACGATGAAGTGACAGTACGCCCTCGCACAAATCTTATATTAGGCCCAGGAGGTATTAAGTCTCTTATCGGCTTCAAAATCCATCATTATCAACTGCTAATAATCATACACATAGGACAATAGTGCAGATCAGCACTTCAGGGCATACAAATTTCAGCTAATATAAAACATGCTGAACATTAGAATAATGAAAGTGAGTCTCATTATTCGAAAACAACCTAAACTTATTCCCAATTTTTTTTTTTAACCTAAATGTTTCAAACGGAGGCAGAAGAAAGATTCATTGGTGTAATTTTGTAGAATTACCCCTACAAAAGTCTTTGCACAGCTAATTGATTTTGGCTTCATTCAAACTGTCAACGTCATCAATCAGCCTGCAGCGCGGCTGAGCAAATGTGGCACTAACAGTACTGTTTCACATTCCTGAGACTATCAACACATTTCTCTCAGAAGAAATGATCTCCAGTGAAACAACACTGACGCAGTCAGTGGAGTGAAGCTAAAATGTGAAAATTTATCTTTATGAAGATAGTTGCAACACTGCCGGTCTCATTCTGGGAATAGCAGGCCGCTCGGATCTGCCCACACACATCAGCGGCAGTGTTTTCTATTCTGACATCTGTTTCATCAGCACAGCTGACAGCACCCTCATCATCATTACCGTGTTACTCTGCTCGTAAGAAAAGGGGCCGCAAGCACTGGGGGAGCGTTACATGTGCCCAGGAGCTGGAGCTGCAGCACCCCCTTGTGGTGGCTGCAGGTTCAAAACGCTTCACTCAATAAATTTTGAACAACCAGTGAAGAGAACATGATTTGATGAACAGCGGTGGAAATACAAGTGTTGTTAGAACTAGCACTATTATTATGTTGGAGAGAAAAAAAAACAGTTTTGTTTTGGACTGTTTTTGGATAGTGAATATTAACCCAGTGTTCAAATAGAACAAAATCTTAATTCTGCAGCACAGCTTGGGGCTTCAGGATGTTAGAAAAGCTCCAGCACAACATTTCAAGTTTTGCCTGTCTTTAAATATGCAACAGCTGATCTGGCATGTACTTTCTGGTCAAACAGATTATTATATATTTTTTTCCCATAGTTTTGGAGAAGATTGTGGCTCAATAATTAACAAGGATAATGAAATAGAAATTTGGTTTTCATTCTTATGATTAGGTTGAAAATACAAGATGCTACTTTAACGAACAGAACAGATCCTTACCTGATTAATGAAGTTAAAGCAGTATTAATTTATTTATTTTCAAAAAGTAAGTGACATTTAACCAGGATATTCTCCTACAACAGTAATCAATAATAACACTTCAAAGATAAACGGGTTGCTCAAATTATCCGGTTGACCATAAACAAAATACTGTCAAAAATCACAAGAAATTATATGAAGATTGTCATGGAAAATTATGGGAATTTTACAAAATAAATATTTTTAACAAAAGAATAATGTTAACTCTGACAGCTAGCATGCCACTCAAGAAGACTGACGTAAGGTGCTACTAACCATCTTTTGCATGTTAGCCGCAGCGGGCGTGACCCGGCTCCTCAGCTTATTGTGCTGGGCAACAATCTGAGAGAGCTCCTTCACCCCGAGTCCTGAAAGATAAAAACAAATTCTTATTTACTATTGTTTACACTTCTGCTGCTGTTGCTGTAGCAACAAAATGCAAATGGCTCGTCTAAGTGTGTGGCTGGAGGATAGCTTTTGACAAGTCTGTCTCTCAAAGCTCACTCTTTTAGACTCAACAAATCATGCAACTCCATTTATCTGTATAGAGATTAACATTATTTGTAAGGCATGAAGTTCACTTGATTTTAACTGTTTCAACATAAAGTCGACAGTTATCAACTCAAAATGATGTGGTAAAGTAGAGACATTTTTTAGATTCAATTTAGAGCATTTAGCACTATCAGATGTTATTGTAACTTCCACATCTTTAAATCTTGATTCCAACATGTGGACGCAAAACGTTACCCACTTCCTATATGCCCACACATAGATACACATAGAACGTTTTGCACTCTGAGTTGGAGTGTCACTGCTCTCACATTGAAAGTGTGTTTACCATTGGTGTCAGAAATCCGCACATCCGGTGTCTGCGCCAGAGTTTGGCTGGTCCAGCTCAATGCTGCCAGCAGAAACAAACTGAGAAGCAGATCCAAGCTTCTGGGAGTTATTTCAGAGCCCATGATGAACTCCCACCAAATCCTTGGCAGCAGCAACGCTTGTTTGGCTCTCAGTTATCCTGCCTCCCTGCTCCTCTCCTCCCCCTCGTCTGCAGCCAATCACATGTCCTCACACCGGCTGGAGCAATACGCTTTTCAGAGTTTTCATGGGTCTTCATTCATTTGCTAAAATTGTTCACGTCACATTTTCTAACCTTTTAAAAGTTGCTTCTTTGTAAAACCTAACAACAAATCTTAGAGAATGAATAAATAAACACTTTTTAATACTTAAGCTATTTAACTCCATAAATTAAGTGTGTTTGAAAACATAATATTTTGCTCTGACTTGATTGATTTATATGAGTATTTGTTTCTTATCCATATTTTAGGTTTGGATGAAGTGAAGCATATTTTCCAATTCTGACTGATTTGTTAAATGAAATGCAGATAAAAATTTGGATTTTGTGCTCTAATAAATCAATAATCTAATAATGTTATGCTAGCCTTCTTTAAAATAATCTTATCTACGTTTTATAACCCCAAAAAGGTGATAGCAATTAAATTTAAGCAATCTAGAACAGCACATACAATGATTTTTAACAAAATTACAAAATATATATAAAATAATTGTATTTCTAAATTAATTAACTTAAATAATTTAGGTTAACAAATTTAAATGGCTTGAGGTCGAGTTACTCATCAAATGTTTACAGTGTGTGTTGTAAAGTAGTAAAAATCAAGTAAAATGTGTGATTTATGATACCATATGTTAACATTTCCTATTTAAATGTACATGTTTTAATTTATTTAGAAAAAATATGGATTTATTGAAGCAGAATTTCAGAAAATGTCTAAATTGGAAATGTTTAACATCAAGTCTTTTTTGTTATGTACTCTGACGACTCAAGCTAAATATTTCTCAGACTTTAATGTGCATGTCAAACGCTTCTTAAAATCTTGAAAAATGAAGGCTTGAGCAAGTTATCTGAAAGAATTTTTGATCTGATTGATTACAATTATAAAACTTGGTAGCACTGGGAAGCACCACAAAGTTGTGGTTAGTTTACATTTTCCTCCTTGGCAGGTATGCCACTGTAGTGTCACAGTGTACTTTACTAAGTCATCAGGCTAAAGAGATTTGTATATTATTGCCATTAGATCTACTTTGATAGACTGATGTTTGCATGCAACACTAATCCTTGGAACTTAAACTTTTATTTTGAAAGTGTAGGTAATAGATTGTTTTTAGATTCAGTGCTTCAGCATCAGAGCATATAATCTATAGGAGATAACGGAAAATGAAATCAAATGAAGTCGAATTGGGGTAAGTTCTCCCCACACGCCCTTTTTTCCACATCTCCTATTGTAAAAGACACAAATCAGGATCTAAGCGCTGTGCTCTGATCTAATCGTGATCTAAGCGCTGTGCTCTGATCCACAGTCTGAGGACGGCTACAGAGCGGCACCATAGGCTCATGTCTCTCTTTGTGGGCTGCTTGCTTTGAGGATCCGGTTTCCATCTTTGTCATGTTCTTTATCTGTGTAAGTTTGGTTTCAGCAAGGATTTGTCTTATAGCAGTCGATTCAGATCCCCATCTGGGGCCAGTCAGAAAAGCCCACCTGCTGAGGTGATTTCTCAATTCAATCCAGCAACCAAAGGAGCTATTGATGGTTGGCCCCATAACAGGTATTTAAAATCACAGCAGTACAAAATTAAACTCATGCTGATGGCAAAACTTTACTAAAAGAGTACAGAGATTCTGTCTTCATGTGTTTTTGTACTTATTTGACGGATTTAAATTCTCAAAGACATTTTATCATCTCAATTTAATTTCATGTCTGCATGCACAAACACATTCCTTTTTACTGTCTCATATTTGACATTAGCTTTAAAACATACAGACCACCAGGATAAGTATTTTCTAAAAACAACAATTCTTTCTTGCCACATCTTTCTCAGGAGGAAGGATTGATGCAAAGAAAACAACTCAATGCAATGTTCTTTAGTAGATAACGTTTACCAGCTCGATTATAAACTGAATTTGCATTGTGCTACACAAGGCTTGAAAAATACTTTATTTAATTTAGCTTAAATATGACTGGATTTTATTGGCTTCATTTGCTTATATATTTGTGTATAACTGGGCCTGGATTTGACTGGTTTGTTAATTTAGAACCTTACTGTCATAACATATATCATTATCTCAAAAACCCATTTACTTCAGGCTACTTTCCTTTTTCCTATGTTTGCCGTATATTTTTCACTTTCTTCCCACTGCTTCTCCTTTCCTTTCAGCTGGGATCTGCTACAACCTTCAACAGCCTCATGTAGGTAAAAGTATCATCTTCCTTAAAACTTCATAAAATTGATGCATAAATGGTTTAAACCAGTGAATGCAAAGGGCAGGGATGCATGTACAGTATGCACATGCTCCTGCAGAGGGCACAGCTTCTCTAGCTGCTTGCATAGAGAGGAAGTGCTCTCCAAATTAAGTGAAGGGATAATAACATGGTCACATTTTTCCTCCAAAACTCTTTCCCCTGATTGGTTGCTGTAAAGTAAACCCAGCATTCCACACCATTTAGCTACAGCAGCTTTTCCACTCAGGACTATTTCCTCACCTGACATTCCCACTCCCTCTCAGGGAAGCTCAGTTCAAGTTCACTCTGCTGATAGTTTTCAACACACCAAAGGACTGCGTACTGGAAACATGTTTGCATCAGCTGTGAATCTCATTGCTTTGGTATGTGTGTGCTCTCTCCATCCTGCTTTTGGACAGGTAAGAATCTCTACAGAAAAGAAGTTCCTAACTAATGTGCAGAATGTGTCGAAGTTTGAAGTTTAATCTAAATAGTTTCAGGCTCTCATAATAACATTTGCTATTAAGGGTTAACTTCTCACAAATTCCTTTATGCTCTGAGGTACTCATGAGTATGATCATGAAAGTCCTCACTGTACTAAAGAGAGAAAAGCTTCTTTTCCCTCTGCTTTGCACGCAAGCTTCTCGAACAACATGCCACATTCCGCCAGGGCTGAAATCACGACCGTATCTGTGCTGTGCTTCACTGCAAGGCTGCAAAACATTTCCAGGAAGCTCAGTGTGTCTGTGAATGAGTCTCTTCACTTCATTACATCTATAACTGTACCTTCGTGTGCAGTATTTGTTTGCATTCTCCCGAGATGTGGTCAACCTGAGCAGGTTTATAAATAAATGTAAGAACATGAGTATGATCATTTGGGTCCTTTAAGCAGTACATGTACCCATATGTTGCTTATTTTGATTTGATTTGTTTAGATTTTTACCGTAATTCCGTGCCAACTGTGGAAACATCAGTGACTTCACATTAGTGAATTAGTGAAGCCATGTAAAATCCCTTCTAGCGCAAACAGAAAGAGGCCTTTGAGAGCAACGCTGTGAACTCCAGCCTCCATCTCCACCAGATGACTGAAGTCTTTCCAAACCTCCGTTGAGCCTAAATAAAGAAAGGTGTTTCCAACAAATATTTGCATTTCTTATATAACCTCCCCCAGATGAAAACACTAATTGGTTGTGCAAAAATATGCATGAGCGGCTGGGCAGGTGAGGGAATGATGGAGATGAATGAATGAGTGTAATGAAGGGAAACGTGAAACCTACAAACAAGAATCTAGCCCTCCTTTCCCTCTACATCCACTAACATGTAGTGATTTAACACAGGGAAGGCAGCTATAGTCCAAACTGAACCCAATTGGTTTTGTTTTCAATCTATTTTTCAGTGAAAGTAACATAGATGCATCTCTGGAAAAAAAATGAAGAGCCCACTGCACTGAACCCCTTTGAAAACCTCCTGGTTTCCCCACCAAATATTGATTTCTGAACTCTTCCTGAGATAAAACATTAGTATTGTTGTTTCTAAATGAATATGAACTTGTTTTCTTTGTATTATTTGAGGTCTGAAAGAACTGCATCATTTTTCATTACTTTCTGCTAATAAATCCAAACTTTTTGCTTCTAATTTCAGAGACATGTTGTCAGTAGTTCATAGAATAAAAGAACAATGTTCATTTTACTCAAACATAAACCTATAGAGTAAAATCAGAGAAACCGATCCTTTCAAATGGTCTCTGAATTTTTTCTAGTGTTTTATATGTATGTAATTTTATGACTTTTACACAGAATATTCAATTTAAAACCAAAATACATGTTGCACAGAGGGTTTGTGACTAAACATTAGCTTTCTAATGAGGAAACTTCTGCTTGTATTTCAAGTGACGACTCTTGAAGTACTGTATATACTTTTGAAAGTATTTATATCTTTGAATTTTACCACATCTTTGTCCCATTACAGCCACAATCTTTGGAGTGTTTTGTTGGGATTTTGTTCATAAAGGTAGTGCACAACAAGTGAAGATACTTTTCAAATTCTGACATGCCTTTGTATTCACACCACCAATCCTTCTTCCCCAGCCTGTCCTTGAGGGGATTTTTTTTTATCCCAAAATAAAATCTTTATGCTTTGACATAAACTCTGTCATTGTAAGAATAAATAAGTTTTATTCCAGGATCACCCTATATTTAGTTCCTCTTATCTTCTCACCAGCACTTATAGCTAAAAAAAAAGTAATCCCACAGCATGATGCTACAACCACTATGTTTAGTGCTTTGCGTGTTGACCAAAAGGTTTTGGTCTCTTCTGATCAGAGCAACTTCTTCCAGTGTTTGCTTGTGGAAAAAGTTGCAAAGGAAACCTAGAATTGGTTTCATTCAACAAAATTCTGAACTCCATTTTCTAATTTGTCGATTTCCCAAAGCTTGTTGTGGTGAAAGGCACATTTCCGTCCACTTTGCCTTTTTGCACTACTTTGTGTTGAACTATTACATCAAACCATAGTGAAATGCATTGAGGTTTGCAACAGTCATTTTACAAAATGTGAAAAAATAGTGGCTATGAATGTTTTTCCAAAGTACTGTATGATCTCCTCCACACATGGACATCTAAATAGCACAAATCTTCATTTTACACTTATGTTTGTGGCCATATATACTGAAGCTCTTTGGCATCTGGAAGATAAAATGTTTATGGTTTTAAGGTGATTTATATATGAGATTTGTTATTTAATAGATCTAGAAAAAGTTATCCGCTGGCTCATCGGTCAGTGACAGAAGTGGCTTGTGGTCTCTCACTTCAGAAGATCTTTCTCTGCAGCTAAATATTTATTTTCAACAGGAGTAACTGCTGCAATGGAACATAAATAAATCAAGGAAACCAGCATTTTCTTTGAAGAACACTTCAGAAGAACTTTCTGTAATTTTAAACATTTGTAGCGTAAGCTTTTGAAGAGTCTAGACCACAACATGCAACCAGTTAAGGTTTTAGGATCTATTGCAATCTGATGCGAAAATTACTGAAAATTGGTAACACTGCCGTTCTGAATTTTGCTTACTGTTCTGCTTTGTGCCAGGACTGTCCAAACAGGCAGGAAATCCAAGTTACGCTGAAGCAGGTGCAGAAGCTTTTGTCGGCCCATGAAGCCTCCTGTTTGCAAAGTCTGCGCAACCTGAGGAAGAAAATAAATTTACTTCAGAGCAGTACAGGGAAGCAGACAGCAAAATCTACAAACAGTAAGCTAAAATGTAAATAGGTTAATTTTAGCAAAAGTGTACTTTAAGTTTATGTTGATGTTTTCGTTAATGTCTGTATTTTTGCAAGGTACTTGTCCAAAACTCGATGAACCCATTAATGGGAGGAAACTTGGCAAATCCCACAGTGTCGGCCATGAGGTCCACTTTCTGTGTGACCCCGGGTATGAAATTGTGGGATCAGAAAGCAGAGTTTGTCAAGAAAGCCTCACCTGGACTGGCCAGCAGCCGACATGTCGAGGTTTGCGTCGAGTCCTGTGCTGTGTGCCCTCCGTGCTGAGACATTTCCTACATTTCCTTCTTCTCGTCATCTTTTCTCTCAAACAATCCCTTTACTCTCTCATCACTATATTTTTTTCATTTTGACACCATTTCATCAGAAATGCTACTGTTTTCCACATAAAGGTGAATTTTGAATGCGCTCTGTAATCACATTTCTTTTTCCCATATGTTGGTTGTTGCCCAGAGAAAGTCTGACATGGGACATTCCACTCCAGCCTCTTTGTCCCGCCTGATTGCTTCCTGACTTTGAGATAACAGCTCAAAGGCTGTTTGATCAAACATGCATTTTCTTACAAATTGGCAACACCAAACACTAGCCTTCTTTTCCCTTATTATTTTTTCATACTTCTATCTCACGCATCCGTATGTCGTGATGTCCTGGTGGCTCGAGGATCAGGGTTATCAAGTTGCACACGTCACATGATCTGCAGCGTACAAAAGTACCAGCAGTGCGTAACCTCGTCTGCGTCTTCCTCCCTCAGACTTCAATGAGTGCGCATCGTCTCCCTGCCTGAACGGTGGGACGTGTGTGGATGAGATGAACCAGTTTTCCTGTGTCTGTGCCAAAGGCTGGGTTGGAGAGACCTGTCAAAGCCCTGTGCCAACATGTGAGTTTAAAGCACAACATGCCCACGCTATGCATGTGTGGGAATGGCACTTTTTGTTCGCCAGTTTTTCTTCATCGTATGGTAGTAAAACATTAAGATTTTGCTCTTGAGTGATAAATGAATGTACAGCGCATGTAAATGCAGTTTAAATGTGACTAATTAAATTGTCTATGTCAAAATCTGTCCAAAAGACACGAGTTTCTTCAAAGTTTCAGTTTTACAACCAACAAAGACATCTTTTATTTGTGACAAATCTCCAACAATATGTTTGGTAAACACTACTTCTCTCATATTTAAAGACCTCTTGGATCATTGAACCAAAAATGCTATTTTTCTGCACACGTCTAAAAGGTGGGCCAACCAGAGGCATCTCCAGCACTTCCTCTTCAAATGTGCAACGTCTACACTTTTGAGCATAAAAGGAAAAAAAGAAGAATCAAACTATTGTTCTGGAATTGATCAAAATACTTCACTTATTGATCAAAATACTTCACTTCTTATACAACTGTCTTTGTTGTTGGCAGCTCTGACTGAGCTGTCTGTCCCATTGTGTCAGATTAAAAAAATGGAGTTGACAGAGAGCACCGTTAAAGAAAACTACATCAAACTTAAAGCCTTTTCTGCATCTGACTGCCACTTCCCGTCCCTCGTCTCCTTCAGTCTTCATCACCACAACAAATACTTCTGCTGGCTCCACTTTGGGTGCTTCCACCTTACCAGCTGCCACAACCGGGGCGTACGTTCGTCCGTCACGCTGCACTATAGTGCAGGGGACCACCCACTGCACCTGTGAGCCAGGATACACCATCTCTGGTAGAGACAGCTACAGCTGCACAGGTATGCTCCACAGTTAGTCAAACTCTAACTACAAATGCCTGTTTGGGATGTCTAATGTGTGTTCATTGTGCGTTGCAGATATAGATGAATGTGAGCTCTTCCATAATGGACCAGCAGGAAAACTGTGTTTACATAAGTGTGTTAACACCCCTGGAGGCTATCGCTGCTCCTGTCCTGCTGGGTATAATGTGACTCGTGACGGACGCAGCTGTAAAGGTGAAGAGACACTTGGGGAGTTTGGAGACCAGCTTACTACGCCCATGTCATAGAAAATGAAGTTGAAACATCTAAAAATGTGTTTTAAAGATACAGAACAAGCAAACTGGGGCAAAAACCACAAAAAAGTTACGATATTATGAAAGAAGTGGGTGCAGCCTTGATGTAAATGGAAACAAAGAAAAGAAAAATAGCACGCTATAAAAAATTAGATGTTTTAAAACTGTGCCAGTACATGAAGACTACCTATAGTGTATTAGGAAAACAACTGAGAGTCAAGAACATGTATTTTTATGTGCATAAACTAAAAAAGATATATGTAGTTTTATTAGCATATTTTCTTCTCAGTTTGAACAGCAATAAAGTGTTTAATCATTGAAACTCCTGGTCCTTTTTCTTTCTCAGATATTGATGAGTGCGCTACCAGGCAGAACAACTGCACAAACGACCAGATGTGTGTTAACACATACGGTGGCTTCCAGTGTGTTCGGGTGGACTGCCCCAAAATCCCTCATGCAACATATGTCAAAACATCACCCATGTGAGTAAAACCTTTAATACTGTCTCTAAAAATCAAGTAAAAGTTGGTCTATTTCTATTTCATTTCAACACAAAATAAGGAAAATAAAATTCAGTGCATACAGTCCTGATAGACAAATAAAGGGTCTGATCCCAGAAATCAAAGCTCTTGTTGTCTTTAATGCACTTTGGAGAGACATAGCTCAGACACTTTAAATTAACGTTAGACTGTGTTAATAACACATATATTCACAAACACTTAAATGATTAAAAAATTGTTTTAAATATTTTACTGTAACAGTTTTATTGTCATAAGCATTTCTTCTCTGAAGACCATGTTCAGTCTAAAGGGATGTAATGATGGATGGATGAGAGTTAAGTTTCCAAATTCTCTAAGGTAACTTTGAGAGCAATGAAAGGAAAATACGATATTTAACATGAAAGGATGAAGCAGAAAACAAACTAACAGCTTTAAATTTTCCTCTGTTCTATTCCAGGCGTTGTGAACGTAACCCCTGCCCTTTGGACAACAAAGCCTGTTCTCAGACCCCAACCTCCTTTTCCTACCATTACCTCGCTGTTGTGTCCAACCTGTCCGCCCCACGCGTCATGTTCCGGGTCTCAGCCCTGCGCCAATTGGGCGACACGCTTCGCTTCACCTTACTCGGGGGGCGGCAAGCACGCCGCCACTTCACAGTTCAGCGCTCAGACCGTCAGACGGGTCAGCTGATGCTGGTGAACCCCGTCCAGGGCCCCGCCGCTCTGGAGGCGGAGGTGGAGATGAGCGAGCTGGAGAGACGGGTCCAGCTGGGAAGGTACATCACCAAAATTACCATGTTTGTTTCCCAGTATGAATTCTAAAAAAAAAAAAAAAAAAAGGGAAATAAATATTTTACAAAGATTGAGAAGATTGTAAGTTAAACAGAAAACCAGCATTCACATGACGCCATGCAAGACATAATTAAACTGTCTGTCCTGAATAAAACTACCAAGCATGCTGTGACGATACGGGTGATGAGTGAACGTTACATAACTATTATTTTGCTGCTTTGTATTCTGGTTTTAAAACTTGTGTGATAGGACTTCATATTTGTGCCTGGGTGGAATTATTAAATATCACGTAAACAATTTAAAGTCTTGCATTTGTAAAACTTCTTCTTCAAAAAAAAAAAAGAAAAACATGTTTGTTGAAATCTGTAAATACACTGAAAATAAAGTGAAACATGCTGCAAAAACCAAGGAATGCATTGGAAACCTGATAAATGTGAGCTGTGGTGGTTAAAAACCAGGAAGTCCGACAGGACAGAGCGAACACTGTTTGGAGAATTTGAAATTAAGCTGCTGAAAAGGGCTTCTGTGATTAAAGTGCAAGTATAAATTTAACTTTAGAAAATGCAAAACAAGTCAATGTTCCACGCACCCCAGATGCTTGATCTGTGTGATTGTTTTCCTGTCTTATTTAGTGGAAGATCAAGTGCCTTCCAAAAGTATCCATAAAGCTTTAACTTTGTCACATAACGGCCACAAACTTCAATTTAGAATGTTAGTTATTAAATCTGACAGGGAAGCCACATAATGCAGTGATAAAGTGTTGCATGAACACAGTACAGAATCTGAAAGAAGTTCTCGTGATCGACAGGTGTGTTGGTTTTCATTTGTGTTTATGTGTTGATGATAATTTCCTTATTGCTATGTTCATAAAGTTTTTGCCATATTACAGTTAATTTCTTTGTGGGCACTAGAATGATGTTGCTGTATTAGGTCATTCTTTTGTATTTTCTTAGTCTAGCCATGTATTCTGTTCTTTGTGCATTGGATTTTGTTCTCTTATAACAATACTTTGATTCTTTCCCTTCTTGATTTGCAGTTTCTTTGAGTTTAACTCTCTTGTGTTTATTAGTCTCTCCCTCAGTTTAACCTGCATGCATTCTGCCCCAGCTGGTCCTCTTTGTCTCGGATTATTTCATCTGGTTCTGTTATTCTCCTTAGTGTATGAGGTCACTGGTTCTCACTGTTCATCTATGGGTTGTTCTGTTCACTATGCATTTCCTGGACCTGATCTCCCAGTGTTATTTTCTGTAAGTTTTCATTATTTTATTAAAGCATCCTGTTTTATCACAGTGTCTCTCTGCATTTGAGTATTTTATAAACACAAGCATGACAGAAGCAGCCAGAGGTCAGTGGAGAGGTCCACAGCTCGAGTGGAAGAATATTGAGAAGACAAATAATAATGTAATAATGTAATAATAAGAACGCCAAGTCCTGGTTGCAGTTTTCAAGCACATGACAGTAAAAATTAAGGTTCTCCCTTTGGATAAATCAAACTAAGCTATTTGGCCAAAAGTCAAAAATGATATTTCTGTTATTATAAGTATCATAAGTAATATGAGTGTATTGTCCAATAAAGTATTAGTTCCCATCCATAGACCCAAATAAAACTCCCACTCATCTACATCTCACATTTTCTATATTTTACTTCTGTATTGTTTCTTTCCTGATACAATAATTTCTACACAAACTGAAACTGCCTTCCAGAACCATTTATGTTTATTCCTTCAGCTCCAAAACCTGTTCTCTGAAATGGACAGCAATAAAAGTATAATAATGAGTGATTACAGAAATTAATAACATGGTACTGTCGTCAGAAAACATTACACTCACTTTATGTTACCATTGATAGTGATATTTGGTTTGTTAGTTGGCTTATTATGCAACACTGCCCCCTAATGTTCAGAGCTTAGACGTGACCGTAATGATTAAATCTTCCAATATTCCAAACAGATGTATATATTTTTTCTTACTATGATGAGAAATAAATCAAAGAACTGGTATGAAGCACAGCTTCAGGATTTTCTTTTTGGGATCATTTTCACTAGTGTCTAGGTTGTAGTAGTAGACCTGATTTCCTACCTACTGGTTGGTGATTCCTGCATCCACTATAGGGATACTCAAGAAACAGATCCTTCAGCACTGGAAGTCCCTCCTAGAGAAGGAACATACACAATTTATGAAATATTTATGTGCACTTCCAAGACAAGCTTTTTTTAAAAATTGTATTATGATGAAACTATTTCTCTTTTTGTACTTGTGCATGTTATGGTCCAGGGGTTCGAAGTTTTACTTTGCTTTTCATCAACTATTCAGTTGTAGTTAAATTTGTATGGAAGCCCGTTTCCGCCACTCTGTTAAAAAAAATAAAAATAAATTATCTCATTATAATGAGATACTATCTCAAAATAATGAGATAGTAACTCAAAATAATGAGATAGTAACTCAAAATAATGAGATAAATTTTTTTTTTACAGAGTGGCGGAAACGGGCTTCCATACAAATCAGACTGTCACTCAAGGATTACATACTATTAATAAATAACCGTTCATTTTAAATAATCAACACAGATAATCTGATGAATTTTACTTTTCGAATTATTCCTAAATAAAATCAACTAAATCCAATTTAACTTCAATTCTATTTAATTTTTGAGACTTCTTTTTCTTTTTTTAAACGATGCATGCAACAAAAAGAGTATGGCAATTTACAATAGTGCAAATCTACAAAGGGCTTCGCAGAGACAAACTTAGAAATGGGAACACAAAAGCATAAGTGATATAAAATATATTAAATAAAACTACAAGTGGACGATTATTTTGGTTTTAACATGCATCAATGAGCAATTCCATTAATATTTCAGTCAGGTATCCATGTTTCAATATATTTCAGAGATTCCCAATACCATTGGAATTCAGATTTTTTTAAAAATTAAAAACTGGGGATTATCTTAGCTCTCTTTGTTTATGAATAAACATTTTTACCAGACAAAATATTAATTACAACACAGTTGTAGATTTTTGTTATTCAATAATACTCCAATTATTCAGCTTAAATGACAGTTTTTTTTTCTGTCACCAAATTCGCAGACTATTTCATTTTTCCTGCTGATTCTACTCATTACATTTCAGTAACTGTTCTCCAATTGAACTCATATTTCTGCAAATTTCAGCAAGAGCATTCAATGAATGCAATATGTGCCCTTTTAACAAACAGTTAAGAAGCTACTTGTTAAAGACACTTCCATTTTTATAGAAGATGCAATTGTTCTTGTTACGTTCTAAGACTTTAAACATATATCTATAAAAGAATCTTTAAAAGAAGACAGCATCAGAAATGAGAAAAAATATACAATTAAGATGGGAGACACCAAATTATTGAAGACAATAATCACACATTCTTTGTACAATCAAGAATAATAAATGATAGTTTACAGATGGTATTACATTTCCTGTAATGGACAAAGGTATCTTAATGTATTTGAAAAGCTTGTAGACAGCTAAAAATAAGACTGTTTAATATAATTTGAAACAAATGACAGCATCGGTTTCAATCTCATTTTGCTTTTAAGACAAAACTGTCAACACTTCCGACCCCCTCCCCTCATCCCTTACCCCCCCTAATTATTCATATTCATATTCTGTCATATTGAAGTTTGACTAGAGGCTGTACCTACAGTCATGGCCAAATGTTTTGAGAATGATTCAAATGTTAATATTTACAAAGTCTACTGCTTCAGTTTTTATAACGGCAATTTGCATATACTCCAGAATGTTATAAAGAGTGATCAGCGTAACAGCAATTAATTGCAATGTCAATATTTGCCTAAGAAATGAACTTTATCCCCCAAAACACATTTCAACTTCATTGCAGCCCTGCCTTAAAGGGACCAGCTAACATTGTTTCAGTGATTGCTCCATTAACGCAGGTGTGGGTGGTGATGAGGACAGAGCTGGAGATCAATCTGTCATGATTAAGTAAGAATGGCACCACTGGACAATGATGCTTGTCCAGTGGCATCACTGGTGCTTGGCATCATTGTTTCTCTTCTGTGAACCATGGTTATCTTGAAAGAAACACATGCAGTCATCATTGCACTGCACAAAAATGGCCTAACAGGAAAGAGAATCGCAGCTAGAAAGATTGCACCTCAGTCAACAATCTATCGCATCATCAAGAACTTCAAGGAGAGAGGTTCCATTGCTGCCAAAAAGGCTCCAGGGCGCCCAAGAAAGACCAGCAAGCGCCAGGACCGTCTCTTAAAAGTGTTTCAGCTGCGGGATCGGGCTACCAGCAGTGCAGAGCTTGCTCAGGAATGGCAGCAGGCAGGTGTGAGTGCATCTGCACGCACTGTGAGGCGGAGACTCTTGGAGCAAGGCCTGGTCTCAAGGAGGGCAGCAAAGAAGCCACTTCTCTCCAGGAAAAACATCAGGGACAGACTGATATTCTGCAAAAGGTACAGGGAGTGGACTGCTGAGGACTGGCGTAAAGTCATTTTCTCTGATGAATCCCCTTTCTGATTGTTTGGGACATCTGGAAAACAGCTTGTTCGGAGAAGACGAGGTGAGCGCTACCACCAGTCTTGTCTCATGCCAACTGTAAAGCATCCTGAAACCATTCATGTGTGGGGTTGCTTCTCAGCCAAGGGAGTCGGCTCTCTCACAGTCTTACCTAAAAACACAGCCATGAATAAAGAATGGTACCAGAATGTCCTCCGAGAGCAACTTCTCCCAACCGTCCAAGAGCAGTTTGGTGATGAACAATGCCTTTTCCAGCATGATGGAGCACCTTGCCATAAAGCAAAGGTGATATCTAACTGGCTCAGGGAACAAAACATAGAGATTTTGGGTCCATGGCCTGGAAACTCCCCTGATCTTAATCCCATTGAAAACTTGTGGTCAATCATCAAGAGACGGGTGGACAAACGAAAACCTAGGAATTCTGACAAAATGCAGGCATTGATTGTGCAAGAATGGACTCAGTCAGGATTTGATCCAGAAATTGATTGAGAGCATGCCAGGGAGAATTGCAGAGGTCCTGAAGAAGAGGGGTCAACACTGCAAATATTGACTTCCCGCTTATACACTCTTGTTACTGCAGTATGGGTTAAAAGTTGTTGCTCTCTTTAATACTGAAATACTTCAATATATATTATACTTTACCTTTGTAAGCATGATCATGCACTTAAACTCAAATATTTATGCAAATTACAGCAGTAGCGTTCAGCACTCACTACATTTTCAAAGGAAATGCAAGTGATCAAGTGACTTTGTAAGGAATTAATCAAACATATATCTATGTGTAGAGATTAAATTAGTTTCAACTTTAAGAAAAGATAGTGATCTTTAATAGAAAACAGCCACAGCAGAAAATAGAAAAATTATACAACTACGACAAGCTACACACCAAATTATTGGAGAGAATAATCACACATACTTTGTACAATCAAGCACAATCAATGAAGGAAAATATGTATATTGCATTTTCTAAGCAAAAGGGCATATTAATTTATTTGAAAAGCTTTTATATAGACTGGTTAATATAATTTGAAACAAATAACAGCCTCAGTTTCAGTCTAGTTTTGCTTTAAAGACAAACCTATCAAAGATTTTTTTTTAATACAGTAAATTTCAAAGTGCAAAACAATTACCGTAATGAAAATCTACAAAGAGAGCACAACAGCACATTTTATTTTGGATTAAAAATTTATTAAAGTAAACCTCATTCACCCCACTCATTCTTTCCATACAGAATAATACAAATCAATACTTCAAATTCATATTGTACATCTCTAAGTATCCAAATGTCAAGATCCAAATGATCACATTTAACAAACTAGAAACTTAAACCATTTTCCCACTTTATAAACAAGAAGGCCCTCCAGTTTTCATCTAAATGACTTTTATAATGAAACTCAACATAGGACAAATATGGAAAATAGTTCTACGGCTTTTCACCAGTGTGAATCATCATGTGCCGAGTTAAATGATGCTTTCGACTAAAACTTTTTCCACAGTTCCCACATGAAAACGGCTTTTCACCAGTGTGAATCATCATGTGCTGAGTCAAATTATGTTTATGACTAAAACTTTGTCCACAGTTCCCACATGAAAACGGCTTTTCACCAGTGTGAATCATCATGTGCCGAGTTAAATCCTGTTTTTGACTAAAACTTTGTCCACAGTTCCCACATGAAAACGGCTTTTCACCAGTGTGAATCATCATGTGCTGAGTCAAATTATGTTTTTGACTAAAACTTTGTCCACAGTTCCCACATGAAAACGGCTTTTCACCAGTGTGAATCATCATGTGCCGAGTTAAATTCTGTTTTTGACTAAAACTTTTTCCACAGTTCCCACATGAAAACGGCTTTTCACTAGTGTGAATCATCATGTGCTTAGTCAAATTCTGTTCATGACTAAAACTTTTTCCACAGTTCCCACATGAAAACGGCTTTTCACCAGTGTGAATCATCATGTGCCGAGTTAAATGACGCTTTTGACTAAAACTTTGTCCACAGTTCCCACATGAAAACGGCTTTTCACCAGTGTGAATCATCATGTGCCGAGTTAAATCCTGTTTTTGACTAAAACTTTGTCCACAGTTCCCACATGAAAACGGCTTTTCACCAGTGTGAATCATCATGTGCCGAGTTAAATGACACTTTTGACTAAAACTTTTTCCACAGTTCCCACATGAAAACGGCTTTTCACCAGTGTGAATCATCATGTGCTGAGTTAAATGACGCTTTTGACTAAAACTTTGTCCACAGTTCCCACATGAAAACGGCTTTTCACCAGTGTGAATCATCATGTGCCGAGTTAAATGACGCTTTTGACTAAAACTTTGTCCACAGTTCCCACATGAAAACGGCTTTTCACCAGTGTGAATCATCATGTGCCGAGTTAAATCCTGTTTTTGACTAAAACTTTGTCCACAGTTCCCACATGAAAACGGCTTTTCACCAGTGTGAATCATCATGTGCCGAGTTAAATCCTGTTTTTGACTAAAACTTTGTCCACAGTTCCCACATGAAAACGGCTTTTCACCAGTGTGAATCATCATGTGCTGAGTCAAATTCTGTTTATGACTAAAACTTTTTCCACAGTTCCCACATGAAAACGGCTTTTCACCAGTGTGAATCATCATGTGCCGAGTTAAATGATGCTTTCGACTAAAACTTTGTCCACAGTTCCCACATGAAAACGGCTTTTCACCAGTGTGAATCATCATGTGCCGAGTTAAATCCTGTTTTTGACTAAAACTTTGTCCACAGTTCCCACATGAAAACGGCTTTTCACCAGTGTGAATCATCATGTGCCGAGTTAAATCCTGTTTTTGACTAAAACTTTGTCCACAGTTCCCACATGAAAACGCCTTTTCACCAGTGTGAATCATCATGTGCTGAGTCAAATTCTGTTTATGACTAAAACTTTTTCCACAGTTCCCACATGAAAACGGCTTTTCACCAGTGTGAATCATCATGTGCCGAGTTAAATGATGCTTTCGACTAAAACTTTTTCCACAGTTCCCACATGAAAACGGCTTTTCACCAGTGTGAATCATCATGTGCTGAGTCAAATTCTGTTCATGACTAAAACTTTGTCCACAGTTCCCACATGGAAATGGCTTTTCACCAGTGTGAGGCATCATGTGCCGAGTTAAATGACGCTTTTGACTAAAACTTTGTCCACAGTTCCCACATGAAAACGGCTTTTCACCAGTGTGAAGCATCATGTGCTGAGTCAAATTCTGTTCATGACTAAAACTTTGTCCACAGTTCCCACATGAAAACGGCTTTTCACCGGTGTGAATTCTAATATGATCATTGAGAGCATGTTTGGCAGTGAAACGTTTTTCACAGATGACACATGAGAAAGGTTTGCTTCTTCCCTGATTTTTCTTCTCAGCTTCAGCAGCTTCCTGGAAGTTGACTTGGTTCCCGTTTGGTTCCGATTCAGAGTCTTGTGTTTGCTCATAAACAGTAGCCCCCATGAAGGTATCAGTCTCCTGTTTTGATGCAACCTGTTCTTCACTCTGACTGCAGTAAACTTCTTTCTCTTCCACTTTTATCTGCTGATGTTTTAGATCCTCCTGCTCTTCTTTTCTCTGTTGATCATCTGGCTCTTCCTGTTCTTGTTTCCCCTGCAGAGGTTCTAACTCCTCCTGGTCCAGAGTGGAGCTCCTCTCCAGGTCACATAGCTTCTTATAAACGTTATGTCGTTGGCGATCTAGAGAAGAAAACAGAAAAAAGAGGAATTGTTAACTTTATTTATTGAAGTAAATGAGAGAAGACTTTAATTTAATCCCAAATTTGTAATTGGAAATTTTTAATTAAGTGCAAGTTATAATTATTTCTGTTATTTAGGAATTATTACATTTTATGTTGGTTATGTTAGTTAAATGTCAGTTTTATATTCAGGATTTATTGTGGCCAGTGGGAAACTACGTAAACTAACTTACACTAATCTAATCTATTTATACATACAAAAAAAAAAAAAATAATCACATGCATAACCTATAATAACGAGGCATGGTTACAAATGTCTTTAGACTCGTTTTAGATGGCTGATCAGCGCAGAGTGCAGGATTTTTTTCTTTTTTTTTAAAGATTTTTTTAAATGCCACATCATGCAGATGGCTTTGTCTTTATGTGCCAAAGTCAGGTGAAAATTTGTTATTATGCACAAATGTACATCCTGGAGGAACTTTGGTCTTGCTTGGTCTGTAGTAAGATGATCATCTTTAGTAAGATCTTACTAAAAGATGTTGCCATCTTTTAGTAATTCAGTGCACTGAACATAGGCCATACTTTGTGGAAAGGGTCACAAAGTATGGCCCTTTACAGAGTGGGAACTCTCAACTGAGGGAGTGACAGTGATGTAGAAGACGTAGGATACATGCAGTACATAGTGAATATTCATCCACTATCTACTGTATTTATTTAGCCTTCATATTTTTTTATCTGTCTCCCTTTCTCTTTCAATTTTTATCAGCTGTATCTTTCTAATTATCAGAAAGATGATTTTGTGGGGAGACAGTAAAAGGGCTTTTAATTTAAAAATAAATAGCTAAACATGTTTGCAACCTTTCAAATAAAATAACCATGTTTATTAATACACTCTAAACAATAATGATGCAAACAAAAATGCTGAGTAATCATGTTAGTCTAAGAACCTAATATTTCCAATCTTTGAAGTCTATTTCTGTAAAAAGCTTCCAGTCCAGGGCGGCACGGCTAACTCTGCTGCGGGGCTGGTTGCCGTGCTTACGTTAGTCTTCTTATGAATAACGGATGCATGCGGGGATAAAATTATCAATATATATCTTCAGTAGAAGACCTTTTAAAGAACATATGTATAAGATATTTTACTTATAGTTGATTATTAAAGTATTTTATGGACCTTACCAAGCTCCGCCCACAACCGACCCACGTGACCGCAAGTCTCACAAGCAAAGCCTCACAGCGCGTTGTTTCTGTGTAAGCATGACTCGATTAGTGCATCATTTCTACCGGATTTTCACCATATATCAGCTACTACAATGGACAGAGGAACTAACAAGTTCATGTCATCATCTGGGAGGAGGTTACTGGTTTCTCAGTCACAAGCTGGTTGCAAACCTGAGGCCAGCAGGTGTCAGTCAGTTATGGTAGATCTGAAATTTGGTTTGATGAGAAGCTACAGACTGACAGGAGGAACCAAAGAGCTCTGTAAAGGTAAAGGCAAATCTTCTGAAGTTGGGATATAATTAATTTAATTTCACATAATTACCTCGGTAGAAGCCATTTGTTTGTTAAAATTTTATGAAATATATTTGTTCTGTTTGATGTTTGTTGTGAATGACGTAAACTCACAAATGAACGAGGTAATTAGTCCAACGTTTAGAAACTACAGCGGCTGTAATGCGCCACAGCAAAGGTAAACAAAGGTAAAATAACCTGAACAGGTGATCAACTCAAAACCACTCCTACCTTTTTACTCTCTCTCTTTGTAGTTTAAGCATACCTGTTACCGTGGCAACCGCCTGCGCCCCGCAAGCCGAGCAAAGATTACTTAAAAACATAACATTCAGTCCGTTAAGATATCAAGTTCCCAGGCTTGATATTTATTTCTCGATTATTAATCAGTGCTTCCCTGAACACAGCGATGGTTGATTGACTAGCTGTACTTGGTGCTAACGTGGCTAACACGATTAAACAGTTTAGTCCAAAGCCTTTTCTGCTAAAATAAAATCTTTAGTGTATGTCAGATACAGACACATTGCATATTGATCTGTTTAGCTAACATAAGACTGTGTAGCAGACAGGCTTCAAGGTGTAGAAGTTGTATCAGTTCTGCCATTATGCTGTACTTAGCTAACGTGAGGCTAACGGTGTGTTTGTGAGACGGCCACGCACGTGACCACGTAGAATGAGCATCAGCCAATGAAAAGCGGCTCCTCTGGTAAGGTCCGTTGACTTGCTCTCGTACAGGCAAAACGTAAAGATGCCTGGTCATGTGACGATTCGCCGTAGCGAGATGAAACCGATATAACTTAAGAGTAGACAACCCATTATATTATTTTAAAACTTTAACCAGGACCCAAAATGTCAAAGCAACATTTCTAGATTCCGAAAGTTAGAAAAAATGTCTGGCCACAATCGTTGCCGGCGAGACGGAACACCAAACGTTGGTGTTTCCTACCTATTCGGTGTAAGATGATCTGGGGAGTCCGGGAAAAAGCCAGCAGTCTGCGCTGATCGTCCATCTCTTCCTCCGACTCGACGGTTATTTCGTTAAACTCTGTGAATGTTTCTTCCGCAGCTCTTAACCACTTGTTCATGAACTTGTTTAAGCTGGACCGAAGAAATGTTTAAACATTCACACGTTAAACAAAACAGACCACGTGCCCTCCGTCTTCATCCTCTACAACGGCTTCTTCTTCTTCGATTTTTTTTTGGCGGTTGGCAAATCTATGGAAGCCCGTTTCCGCCACTCTGTTAAAAAAATTATCTCATTATTTTGAGTTACTATCTCATTATGTTGAGTTACTATCTCATTATTTTGAGATATTATCTCATTATTTTGAGATACTATCTCATTATTTTTGAGATAGTATCTCATTATTTTGAGATACTATCTCATTATTTTGAGATACAATCTCATTATAATGAGATAATTTATTTTTATTTTTTTAACAGAGTGACGGAAACGGGCTTCCATACGTATGAAATAATCATAAATAGGGATTCAACAATTATGAATACAGCCACAGTTGTCGCTTTAAAAACATATTCAATACAGAAGGAGACACAAACTGACTAGAAAAACCTCCTGTGTATTTAGTGAGTAAGTTTTCTGTATCGCCACCTCTGGCACTGCAAAGTGAAGGTTGTAATTCCTGCTTCCAGCTCTATTATGATGATGAGCCGCTAACTAACCCAACATTACTGCAGGGCTCCTCCCATTGACTGGCCCCCAGCTTCCATTCTCCTAAAAAAAAAAAGAAGGAGAGAAGAAACTCCAGTGTTATCCCGAATCCATGTTGCAACTTTTCCTACCCCGAAGTAAGTTGTGTTAAATGTTATTTCCAACACTAACTTATCCAATCAGAGCATGCGGCGTAAACTTACCCATATGAACTTAAACAGAGTTACTGTAACTTTATCCAGCTTCTTCTTCTGCAGGGAAAGATTGTTTTCAAACGGCTAACTTTAGCTTAGCTCTCCAGATGTTGAACACAAGCACTTGTGTACGTTTTTTTTCTATGTACTTTTGTATTTTAACTAAAATATAAAAAGCTAGCGACCTTTAAGTTTGTTTTTGTCACTTTTATATTTACTTACGGAGTTTACTCTGTCACAAACAATGGCGAGCTAACTGTTTCCCTGCTAACAGAGCAGCGCTGTTACTCCGCTGGGTTGAAAATAACGGGTTTAATGCGGATTATTGCTTTATGTTTAACGTACTTGAAGGAATATATTACAGCGCATACACTTAACATCTTATTTTCATCAAAAAAATATATGATGGCAGTTTCTTGAGTAACTTCAGACGGGAAATAAATACGAAGATGTCCCATTTTAGAGACTTAAAAATGACTTTTCTTGTCACTTTATCGAAGTGTTGCTGGAAAACGATTTATTTCAGTAATTAAATAACTTTTACGATTTATTAATAATTATGTGCTTAAAATACACAACTAAATTTGATGTTGTTTCCATGCAAACCAAAAATATTTTTGAAAAATGATACAATTTCCAATATAAATACATTTCGACACCATGAAACCAAGTCGGTAAGTCTATAGCAATGGTATACTTGGTGTGCAGTGGCATATAATACTATAATGTTATTTATTTTATTACTCTGATTTTTATGCAGTATATATGCATTTGCATCAGATTTTAATTAATTTCTGCCACCCCCAACAAACTGATATTTCTAGATTTGTAGCTGTTTCAAATATTTTAAATGCAATTATTGTGAGCTTCTTACTGACATTTCTAGAAATCTATAATGGGGTGAAAAAACTCTTGATTGTATCAGGTACATGTTGATACATTTATAGCCATTATGATGAATTAATTTAGTTTTAAAAAAAAATATTGTCACTCTTATGGGTTTTACTGTAATTATTGTGATAAACAGCTCTCCTTTTTTAACCTGGTTGGGCCTTTATTTTCTTTTTTTTAAAAAGTAATCTATTTCTAAAAGTAACTAGCAAAAGTCATCAATTCTTCTGTTAAGCTATAAATGAATTTTTAACATGTGGAAGCTTGAATTACAGATGACTGTTTTCAAGCTGGTTAACAAAAAGAAGAAATATTAGTGTCTAGCATTCAACATTCAGCATTCAACCCTAACAATTCAACAATCGTATGACATTAAATAAGTTGAAAACCATTCTCAGTTGATTTTTTCTGCTTTTTCCACAGATGACAAGTACATAACTTTGCTGCACAGAGGAGGAGAGACAAAATGTCTCCCAAAGTCCCTGCCGGCCAAGGCAGAGAGGACTATTCTGCCGTCCAAGTTGCAGTTCGAGTTCGTCCGCTGCTGCCCAAGGAGCTCCTGCACTGCCATGAGAGCTGCATCACCGTGGACCCTGAGCTGAACCGCGTCACCCTGGGTCATGATCGCCACTTTGTTTGTGACTTCCTGTTTGAAGAGACTTGCTGTCAGGAGGAGGTTTATTCTGCCTCCGTCCAGCCGCTCATAGATGCATTCTTTCAAGGTTTCAACGCCACAGTGTTTGCCTATGGCCAGACAGGCTCAGGCAAGACTTACACCATCGGAGAAGCTAATATTAGTAAGTTTTTCTTTTTTCTCTCTTTGTAGTATGTTTCTTTAAAGCATCATAGTACTATTGCTGTAACTTTTTTTCTCATTGCAGTGCTTGAGAAAATGCTTCCTTTCTGCATTCGGCTTACAAATTTGATACCATGCAGTTCTGAAAACGTACCTTCATGTTTAGGTTCCTTCAGAGATGAGGAGCAGGGCATCATTCCCAGGGCTGTTGCTGATGTTTTCAAGCTGCTCGATGAAAACGACCTCACAGACTTCTCTGTACGAGTTTCCTATTTGGAGGTCTACAAAGAAGAGTTCAAGGACTTACTGGAGGTCAAGACGGCCAGCAAGGACATCCATATCCGGGAGGACAAAGGGAACATTGGTATGGTTTTCCTTATTGATTTTTATGGTGCAAAATAAATACAATGTAGTATTTGCTACTGTAAACTTTATGTCGTGTTACTTTCCAGTATTGTGTGGCGTAAAAGAGAGTGAAGTAGAGGGTCTTGACGAGGTGTTGAGCTTGCTAGAGTCAGGAAACACAGCCAGACACACCGGATCAACCCAGATGAATCCAAACTCCAGCAGGTCTCACACCATTTTCACCTTGCATATGGATCAGCGTCGTGGAAGCACTCGACTTTATGCGACCGCTGGAAGCACTGGACCGCAAGTGTTATCTTCCAAGTTCCACTTTGTAGACTTGGCTGGGTCAGAGCGGATCTTAAGGACTGGTAACACTGGAGAGAGACTGAAAGAAAGCATCCAAATCAACAGCGGCCTTCTGGCTCTGGGTAACGTCATAGGGGCCCTCGGTGACCCAAAGAGGAAAGGCTCTCATATACCATATAGAGACTCTAAAATCACAAGGTATGTCTGTTTAGGTGATATTTTCCTCAAGAAAAATGTCCTTACATGACAGGTCTTATAAACTTAATTTTTGTTTCAACTAGGATACTAAAAGACTCTCTTGGAGGAAATTCGAAAACACTGATGATTGCCTGCATCAGTCCATCATCCTCAGACTTCGACGAGAGTCTGAACACACTGAACTATGCAACGAGGGCCAGAAACATTCAAAACCGAGCTACGGTCAACTGCAAGCGCGAACCGGATCGTGTGGAAGGACTGGAGCAGCAGATCAAAGCCCTTCGAAGGGCTCTGGAAAACCGTCAGCGCTCCGAGACACGAATCATTGCTCACGCCGATCCAAACAGGAGACCTAGAGTCGGAGAAGCAGAGATCAGCAGGCTGCAAGCACAAAGCGCTCACTACAGGACTTGTACAGACACCGCTTACAGGTTCGAGTACATCTACTAAAGGAGTTAAACTCAAATTTTGATTATAAAAGATTTGGTTGTTGGCTCACACTGCAAAAACACAAAATCTTACCAAGTATTTTGGTCTTGGTTCTTGTGCAAATATCTTAGTACACTTGAAGTAAGATAAATCCACCTTAAAAGTAACTCCTCAGAAATATATAGGAGCTTGTATTATGTAAATAATTCCTTAATATTGATTTTAAAAAAACGTAATAGTTCCACTTTGAGATTTTTACACTTAAAACAATATATTTTCCCATAAGTGTCAAAAATCTGACAGCAGAATTAGTACTTTTTCACAATGTTAAGCAGTGCTGTTACTTAAAACAAACTCCTATGCCTTGCCAAAAATTTACTTGATATTTGCATTATAAACTTGGATCAAAAATACCTGGTAAGATTTTTTGTTTTTGCAGTGTAAGAATTTGCAAAAATTGAGATCAGAAATAAATTCCTTTGTAGTTTTTCGTACATTGACATGACAGTCGTGGTTTATAAAACTGAACCCTTGAAGGTATTGTTTAATTAAAACTATATACACATGAAAATAAAATTATAGCTTCTGCCGTTACAGTTTATGCCAAGCAATTTTTAAATTCCTATTGAAGCCAGATCAACAAAAATGTGAAAGAAAGTTAGTTAATTGGTGTCGATGTGTAGATTTTCTTCAAGTCCACTGATCGATTTCTATTTGATTCAATTTGTTGTTTTGTCAGGTGTGAAATGTGTCTGTAATTGTATTGATTTCAGCCCATTTAGCCATTTGGACGACTTGTATTGATCTGTTCTGTTGGTGTGCAACAGGTTGCTGGGGGAGCTTCAGAGCGAGGGGACTTTAACCGCAGAGCAGAGTCTGAGGGTGAAGGAGTGGCTTTGCTCGGTGGAGGAGGAGCGGAGCGGACTCACAACCGCCTCCGGACCAGACAGCGGCATCGAGAACAGCTCCACTGAGGACAGCGTCGCGTTGAGAAGAGCCAGGCCTTCTATCAGGAATCAGGTCCGTTTCTTTCAGATGGATTTTAGTCACAGATCGCTGACTTATGGGTAATTCACCGATTTGGCTAACAACTCCTCTCACAGGACACAGAAGCTGTGGAGGAGAGCTGGGACGATGATCAGGACCATGAGAAAGAAGAGAGTGTTGTTCATCTTCAGTCGGAAATCCAACGGCTGGAGAAGGAAAACACTGATTTCTTAGCAGCACTGGAGGACGCTATGGAGCAATACAAGCAGCAGGTTAGAAAATGTGATACTCCATTTTTTCTATTAGAGCAGCATTCACAGAAATAACTAAATTATCCTCTAACTTGTTCCCACAAGATGGCGCATAACATTATATTTACAGGATTTTCTTTTCTTGTTCATCAGAGTGACAAGCTGCAGGAGCAGCAGGACCTGATAACAGAGCTGCAGTACCAGCTGTCCACTCTGGGGCTGATGGGTATGGGGCTCAACTTGAGATTTAGACCACACACCGCCCCCATGGGCTCCATGCAGCATGGGCAGAATGGAAACGCATATAGACAGGTAACAAACTTTTCCCACTTAGAGAAAATCTTTTATTGTTTTTAATTTGGATGCAAACTTGAACAAAATCACCATTTTTGCAGATACACACCAAATCAGATCTCCCACAAGACTTAGAAAATTTACTTATGGATCACTCTGACTATTTTAATGTGCAAAACTGCAGCTTAAGTGAAGTTGCATTTCCACACTGCATAGTGGTGATGAAGGAATTTTCAGTGAGATAGTTTTCATTAAACAACATGAAAGGACATTTAAGCTCCTTTAAGTTTTATTTGTCTTGTTGCCAACCCAAATATTACAAACCAATCCCCCATAATCACCAGATTTATGGCTTTGGAGATAATGCTGATAACCCAAAAAAATTAAGAAGTCAACTTTTTTAGTAGGAATGTTGATCCCGGCGTTCACAAAATGAAATCAAGGCACAAGTTATGGTTTTTTAAAGTTACAGTCCTCAAACTTATGTTGTGCTACAAATTAGTTCATGTTTGGTCTTTTAACAGTTTTCTGTGTGTATTATTAACAGGTGAGCTTGATGGGTCATATTGGACAAGTTCCTGATCAGGATGGAAAACTTTATGAGGACCAAGAGATCCCAGGAGGAACAGAGGCCTGCAACAGGGAAAAAGAGGCCAATCATCCAAATGTCAGCCAGGAGAAATGCAGGTCAGTCTGCTCCAGTGCAGCGTCATCATGCAAACGTATAAGCAAAAATATTTTATTTTTAATATTTTATTTTTTCTTCACTGTCTTACAGGATAAACTATCATTTGATTTATGTTAAATTGACATGCTTTTGTCTTTGATCTGCCACCTCACACTTTGATATTTATATTTTTGTTTTTGACATTTGTCTGAGTGAATGCTTAAATATCAATCAAAAGAGGGAGATTTTACAAGCTGCTTGATCTCTGTGCAACCTTAAATTAAACGAGGAATGAATCCTTTGGTTCTTAAATCTGGTTCAAAATGGTAAACTGAATTTTGGGGTATTTTTGCATTGATAATAAAGGTACCAAATTACACAACCTGTTCTTTAAAAGATGCTCCATTCCTTGTTTGGCTAGATTTTGAACTAGAGCTGGTCTAATTTAGTTGCTAATAACAACTAAGAAGCCCTGTATTCTAACAATCATAAGTCATTTTCTGCATTGTATGATTTCATGATTTTTGAGGCATACAATGATTCGAATCAATTACTTCTCAAGTTCAAAGTTAGAAATTTGAATATGGAAAAAAAATTGTACTGAAAAATGTGCACTTTAAACTGTTTGTTGCATCAGGCCAGTGAACCTGACCTGGACCAAGCGGGACTTGCTTTCAGGTGGACTGAAGGCTCCCTCTTCTCAGGCTGAACCCGATCAGCACCCATGTTTAGCCAGAAAAGCATGTAAGTCTAAACCCTGAAAATTAAAGTGATGACATTTCAAAGAGTTTGAATTCTTAGACTTTCTATTTAATTAATTTTCACCTGGAGGGCAGGAGTTTTCAGGGAGTGCTGATACCAGTACAGATTTAATTTTACTCTTGATTATTTCTGAAAGATATTATCTTTAGATTAATCTGTATTTTGGTTTTAATTATACACCATCAGTGTAGAATAGCATTAGTTTCTGACAGATTACCCACAGATGCAGATTACTATATCATTTCATTGTTTTAACATTTTTCTTCAAGGTTTGCAGGTCTGAATATGAGCTATCTCAAAGTTTTGACCCATTTCACTTCACATATATGCTTTTAAATCTGTGAAGCTAATTCCAGCAGCGGGGAAAGTCTCAGAAGCTTTGAGGGAATATCAGAGTGCGGACTTCTTCAGGCACAGCAGAAGATCAGGGAGCTGTCTGTCACCATCCGCATGAAGGAAGAACTCATCAAGGAACTGGTCAAAACAGGTAGCTGTCCTGCACCTCCTCTGGAGGCCATTCCTTTTATTGTTTATATCAGCTGACTGTCTTTCCTTTAGGGAAGGATGCTCAGGCCCTGAATAAGCAGTACAGCCATAAGATCTCGGCTCTGGAAAGTGAAGCTGTGCAGGCGCGTCAGGAGCTGCAGGAGGCTCAACGTCAGCTGCAGGATCTGGAGAAACAAGAGAGAGAAATAAGCACAACAGACAAGAGCAGAGCGCAGGAATGTCGCAGGAAGATAGCTGCTGCTCAGAGCAGAGTTCAGGTTGGACGGATAATCTTCTCGATTTAATGGACATGGATTAATGTAGCACCTAAAGTGAAACCTTAAGCTAGGTTTTAAACATTGTAATATTTCTGTTTGAATGTTAGGTGCTCAGTCAGCGGCAGAGGGATACGGCACGCCTGGCCAACCTTCCTGTCCAGAGTGAGCGCCGTGTGTCGGAGCTGGAGAGAAGCGTCCAGTCCATGAAGCAGCAGCAGGAGCAGCTGCAGAGGCGTCTGCGTGAGGAGAGCCAGCAGAAACGCCGCCTGGAGACTGAAATGCAGCGAAGGACTCACAGAGTCAAGGTAGAGCTAAGCAACATGAGTTGAGCATGATCAAAAGTTCTTGTTTTAATAAACAAACTAAGGGTGTATCGGTTTGACTGGGTGGAAAGTGTCAAAAAATGCCAAAACTTCACTTCTCAATTGTGAGGAACAAACGAAGCAGCAAGTTGTCCTGTACAAAAACTTTCTATGTTTGGTTTTCTGGATTTCCTTCAGCATTTCCTACGTCACGCAAACTGCACCAGGCTTACCTTGCAAGCGAAGCAGGACTAAAGTTTTCAGTTGGACCAGAGTTTGCCTGTTTAGTCTGCATCAGAGTTCAGATGAGATTTCACACCTTTTTGAATAAATTGGACTGTCTGAGAAAACAAACTGTGGTCCATTTAAAGTACACCAAACACCTATCAGGTGAAATTTTCTAAAGACAAAAAAATGTATGTCACCGTTAAAGAGCTGATTCACAGATTATGGTTTCAGTTAATACATGATTCTTAACAAGATATAAAACAGAAAGCTATAAGTACAAAGATTTCAGGCAGCTGGAACAATTACTCTTTCTTCAAGAGCTTTTCCAATCAAAATCAACTCTACAACACCTTAAAACAATGAAAAGAATCTAAAAGGAGGCTATGACAATGAAATAAGGCAAGAAACATTTATTTACTGTGGAATGTCACAGTTTTCCCCTATTTTTGCCCAATAATCTATGATATTTTTGTTGTTACAGGAACTTGAGATAAAGAATGAGCAGCAGCAGAAGATCCTGAGAATAAAGACGGAGGAGATTGCAGCCTTCCAGAGACAGAGACGCAGTGGAAGTAATGGATCTGTGATTTCATTAGAAGAGCAACAGGTGAGACAAAAACTGGCCTAAAGCAATGATTATAGCTTTAAGTAGTTATGAAGAGTGGTGGTTGTCTAATTTTGTGTCTTGACCCTGCGAGGGCAGAAGATTGAGGAACAAAAGCGCTGGCTGGATGAGGAAATGGAGCGTGTTCTAGATCAGAGGAGAGCGCTGGAGGATCTGGAAGGAGAACTGACGAAACGAGAGGAAATCCTGGCCAAGAAAGAAGCTTTGCTGCAGGAACGCAGCGGCCTGGAGACCAAGAGGCTCCGCTCCAGTCAGGTATCCACAAACACAAACAACTCCAGTTTACCTGCGCTGCAGGTTTATAATCAAGATTACTGAGTCAATCTTTTGCCCAGGCCTTGAGTAAGGATTTGGTGACACTTACTGGGCGCATCGAGACACTGGAGCAAGAGCTAAGTGAGAGGAATGGCCTCCTTCGCAGCAGCAGCGCTCAGGACTCCCAACATATACGACAAGAGATCTCGAACCTGCGGCACGAGAAAGACTCGCTGCTCAAGCAGCGTGTTGAGCTGGATGATAAACTGCGGAAGGGAAACCTGCTCTCACCCGAGGTCAGTTCATTCTTTAAACCCAACCTTTGCTGTGAATGAGGCGCATTGAGCAATCACACAACCACATTAACGGCATCATTAGCCGTCGCTGGAAGTTATTTCACATCATCGTGCTCAGCTGTTTACTGGGTTTGTTTTTCAGGAGGAGCGGATTCTTTTCCAGCTGGACGAGGCGATTGAAGCTTTGGACGCTGCTATTGAATACAAGAATGAGGCCATCACTCAGAGGCAGAGGCAGCTCAGGGCTTCTGCCAGCATGCTCTCCCAGTGGGAAATGAACCTCATGGCCAAGCTCAGCTATCTGTCCGCCTCTGAGACCAGAGCTCTGCTGTGCAAATACTTTGACAAGGTCTGTTAAAACCTCACCATGTTCTTTACACGATATACTGTATATGTAAGCTGTTAAGCTTAATTAATTAATTGTATAAAGACGCTCTAATTGAGCAGCTGAATGGTGAACCTACATCTGAAATCTACCACATAAGTACTCTGAACTATGGCTGCAACTAATGATTATTTTATTAATCAATTTTTCTGTAGATCTTTCTGGGAGTTAATGAGATAAAAATTGACACATTCTTTTTTTGTTTAACCACTTAAGCCTTTGTTATACAATATTATAAATACACTAAAAGATGTATTTAAAATACATTTTTTAATATGTATTTTACACACTAAAATACATACCGAAACGCTTCTCCGAATCAGTGTCTCGGAGAAGCCGAAATGCTGATTTAAACAATTCGATTTATTTTTTAAAATAAGAAATTAGCGTTTTATTGCCTAAAATTCAACCACACGCTTTACCAAACACTTGATCATTTGTATGAAAGGATGCATCTGCAGCTAAAAATACTTCTAACATCAACATGTGAAAAGCTCAGTCCTTTATGTTTAACCTAACATCAATACAGTGCATGGCTGATTTGTTGATTATTATTTTATATTATTATTGACTTGCAAAAGGTTCTTAATAGGAGGTTGTTGTTTTTTTTACATAATTTGAACCAGGTGAAGTTAAAACTTTGCCACTTGAGAATTCTGAGTAGAACATATTTACAGACAAAAAAGGATTTTATGTCTTAATTGCAAAATTTATACATTTTAGTAGTTTTTTGCAGTTTTGGCTTAATTGCAGCTCTGACTGTTGTTTTTTCTGCAAATTGCCTTTTTTTATTGTCTTTATATTCCATTTAATGATTAATCGGTTGCTAAATTACTTGATGACTATTTTAATAATCAATTTATCATGATTAATCCGATTAATTGCTTCAGCCCAACTCTGAACAGTATTGGTGTGGCTGCGTTGTGTAGGTGGTGTCTCTGCGTGAGGAGGAGCGAAAGCTGCAACTGGCGCTGGCCGAGCTGGAGATGCAGCTGGACGAGCAGCAGCGGCTGGTGCAGTGGCTGGAAAACGCCCTCGACCGCGCACAGCTCGACACAGACCGGCGGCTCACGCAGCAGCAGAAGGAACACGAGAGGAGCATGCAGCTGCTGCTGCAGCAGTGTCGAGGTAAGAGCCTCGACACCTAGGACTACAAAAATATCATCCGCTAACATCACAAATCCTCCCAAACCAAGCTCACTAAGAGTGAAATTATAATCACTCCTCTTGCTAAAAAATATTTTTTTGAAAAACATTTTTAATTTCAAAAACCACTATTGAGGTGCACAGCCTGTAAAATAAAGAAATAACTCAAATAGAACCTGTCTGACAGCATGAAGTAGACAAGAAGGTTGTAAAAACGTACACATCACTCCCCAATCTAAAGACAATTCAAGAACAGATTAGGAATAAAGTCACTGACATCTGTCACTCGGGGAAAAAGTGTGTTTCTGCAAAAAAAAAAAACAAGTCTTGGATGGTCACTTTTCGAACTGATAAAATAGTTCTTCAGAACCTCATGCTGACAGTCAAACATGTTGGTGGCAGTGTGATGGTCTGGGACTTTGTTGCTGCTACCAGTGTTGTATAAAGTACTGAAATCTCAGAGTCAAGTAAAAGTACAAGTACCTCTCCAAAATACGACTTTGGTAAAAGTCGAAGTCACTGACTGAAATGTTACTTGAGTAAAAGTCTTAAAGTATCTGAAACGTCTTGTACTTAAGTATGGAAATTACTGTAAAAATGGATGTACTCAAGTAATGTAATGAAAAGTACAAGTAAAAAGTAAAACAAGGCAAGTGTGAATGACATTTCTTATATTTTGGTAAACTTGTCAAATAAACTTAAAATAATGTACCCAACCAAGTGCAGACAAAATTAAACCTGCTAATAAATTGTTCCAGTTTTAAAGAGTAGCACATGTTAATGGTTTGTGGTTTTGAACTTGCATGCCTTTCCTATATTCGTTAAATTTAGTCTAAATTGCTATCGCTATGGCTTCTGTCCCCCATTGAACTAGGGTGACCAGACGTCCTCTTTTTCCCGGACATGTCCTACTTTTCAGACCTAAAAAGATGTCCGGGGGGAATTTAAAAATTGTCCGGGATTTTGGTCAACTGCCTCAAACACATTACATAGCTTACAGTGCATTATAGGGCACGGCGCTGCGTGTCACGTAATCCCTGAGCCGCGTCAGTGCGGGCAGCACTCTTCTGTGTCCGTCCCTCCCTCCCACCCGCTGTACAGTGTTCTGATTTCCCCAACAATGGGAGAAGCGAAACAGGTGTATCCTATTGGAGGTGATGAACAAGCCCAGGCAAGCAGGCTACGGACTTTGTTCGGTAGCCTACTTGCTAATCAGTAGGTGGGGTCAAAACACTTTGTTTCTCTCTCTCGCTTTTTTGTAACGAGTAACTAAACCACACATTGAAAATGTATCGGAGTAAAAGTACGCAATTAAGTTCGGAAATGTAGTGAAGTAAAAGTGAAAGTCATCAAAAATTTTCATACTCGAGGAAAGTATGAAGTACTCCAAAATATACTTAAGTAAAGTAGTGAAGTATTTTTACTTCGTTACTATACAACACTGGCTGCTACCAAACCTAGATGACTGTAAAGAGTTTAACCATGAATTCTCTTCTCTACTTGAACCAAAATGTCCTGCCATCAGATCCTGACTTTGGCATTTGAGCACATTTGAGTTATTCAACAGCACAATAATTTAAAGCACACCAACAAGTTCACCTCTGAAGCACTAAACAAAGGGAGATTTTAGATTGGCCTTGTTAAATGGAATTGAGGTGCTGCAGCATAATTTTAAACAAGCAATTTATCCTCCAAAGTTTGACTGAATTAAAGCATTTCTACAAAGCAGAGTGGACCAAAGTTTCTTCTCGATGATGTAAAAGATTCCTTATCAGTGATCACAAATGCCTGATAGCCGTTGTTGCCACCAAGCATAGCATAGCCATGTATTATATTTTGGAAAATTGCTTGTTCGTACTGGGCGAGGTTGGTTTTAATAGCTTTCACTTAATAAATAAAATCATCATTTGAAAACTTATAAAAATATAAGAAAGCAAATCCAGTTTTGCCATTTTGGAAGTACATTTGAAATTTAAAGGTGAAACTAGAAATGTATTTACTGAATTCTGTATGCTATGCTGTTGTAGATAATGTCTGTAAACCTGTATGTTTGTCCTCTGGTCGTAAAGAACAAATGGACGAAGGCCTAGCAGGACGGCGGCGGCAGTACGAAGGACAGATCCATAATCTTACCAAGGAACTCAACCACTACAGGACAGCAAATCTGGAGCTTAGCAACAAACTGCGAGATGTCTTTGGTTCAGTCAGTCAGCCTAAAGAGCTTCCCAAAGGTAAAGTCTAAATATCAGGAATGCAGTATGACACTAGTCTAAATTAAGGATTGTTACTTTGGCTAGAAACACTTAACATGTTTCTCAGTACATTTCACAAAGGCAGATTACTGGTGAATCACCATTTCCTGCCTCCATTTCAAATATAAACAATCTTCAGCTTCCCAGTAAATTATGCAAACATTGAAGACAGTTTAGAGGTCCATAAAATACTGGAAATGAAAGTATTTTTAGGGCAGATCACTTTGGTTGTGATCTTAGATTAACTGTTTCTTTTGGCCTCTGCAAATAACCAATCTGGATTTACAGGTGGTCGCTGCTAATCTTTTAACTATCTTTGAACTCTCTGTAGCCAGATGAAGATAACTGCTCCAAATAAGCAGACTTTTAGCCCACAGTCCTTATTACATGTGATGATTTTCTGCTCCTCCTAACACTTTACCTTTGTGCTGTCTTTCAGTCTTAGCCTCTGATGCCAAACCTACAAACCTGGGCAGCCGAAGCCCTGAGGACGGTGCTGGAGGCAGAGGGACAGGACATCCTGACAAACCCAGCAGGTCCAGGGAGGAAATGAGAGAACTGGTGAACACCCCTCTTCCGTCCACGTGGAGGCGCTCTTCTCTCCCATCAGAGGAGCCTGCTGTCATGGAGGAACTGTGGGTTCAAGCAGCCGGAGACTCTCCTGTTAACCGTGTAGTTCAGACGGGGATGGGGTCCTGGGGGCCGCAGACCTCCCTGCCTGCTGTTAAATCCCGCAGAGAGTCTCGTCGCTCCAGCCTCAACTACGCACAACAGCCATCAAACAACGTTTTGATTGACGTACGGAAGAATCCTGTATGAGTGGAACTGAATCCACAGTGAAACTTTCCCTTTTGGTGGCTGAATTATGTTAAATTTGCTATTTTGTGTTTTTTTTTTATTTTTTTTTTTATCCAGTTTCATATTATGTTTTCAAAGGAAATTCCACAGATTTTTCTGCAAAGCACTTTTTCTTAAAATAAAATTGTTCTCATGCTGATATTAAGTCTATGTACTTACCATGTTTATAGTTTTCTGACTTTCTTTTTAACATTGTAGTATTTTTTATAAAAAAAAAAAAAGATTGACTGAACACATCTTGGGCTCGCCTTATATTTCTTACAGATTTTTATGAAAGTAACATAGACATGACTTTTCATAGTCATTTGGAGACTATGAAAAGTCTCCAAATTTCTGTTAAGATGCCAGGTTATTATAACAGAAAAAAAATGTAGACAATGAATCATTTTACAACTTTTTGTGACATTTATCCTGCACCAAAACAATTTTATTAAGATAATTTTAATTGTCTGGTATTTAGAGATTTCAGCCAGACCTTCATGCCTTTTTTAAACAATTATTGATTACTTTCTTTAATGTTTTACAACATTTTTCTAAAACATTTTCCAGTCAGATTGTTCTCATTTGTACATTTGTAACATCTTCAATCTATGACTTTAGCTAAAAGGATGCAAATTTCAGGAAAATCTTTCTAATACAGCTGAATTTTATTCACTGAAAATTAAATAATTTTTAATTAGGTAGATGTGAAATTAAGAAGATTGAACAATGAAAGTGAATCAAAAGGTGATTCAGTTGTTTCAGTGTCTTCTGTTTGTTGACATTTTGTTAATGTGAAATAAGACGTATAATGATTGGACGTAACAGAATAGCGTACGGTGAGAATACCATTTTGTGCTAGACTAATCTCCAGACTAAACACTAGAGGGCAGCATAACAGTTCTGAACATTTAGCTCAGTTATACGTCTTTGTTTTACTATTCTTCACACAGACAGAATTCCTAGTTTTCTCCTTTAAACCAACAGAAATTAAATTCGTAGTCCTTTTTTATGATTGGTATTTGATAAAATAATATATATATATATATATATATATATATATATATATATATATATATACGTGCAACCATATTTACTTCAATCAGTGTTGACAGAAAGTATGCTGGGAAAAATAACACAAAACAGATAGTATTTTAAAGCTGCAACATCTGCAGCTTAAAATGAAGATTGAAGACAGAGATATTATTTTAGCCAATCTATTTCCTCTATGAAACTTTTTCCACATTTTGTGATGCCTTATTCAAAATAAAATCAATATCTTATCCCAAAATCAGACATCGCTCTATGACGATGTGGAAAACAATTTAGACATTTTTGGGGGCTAATTTAAGGAATACATTTAGGAATAATTATTGTTGAAATAATCTTCCCTGAAAGCAGTTTGTATAGATAAATGGAAGGCAGACAGACAGATTGGTTCAATATAATTGACTGTAATGTACACACAAATGCATAAAACATGAAAACACGCTTCTCTGTAGTACCGCTAGGTGGCGACATATTCTGGGTATACTGTACTGTGGTCCAGTTTGGCGAACGTCATCTTCTTGTGGTTGCATTAAGATCAACGTGTTCATGGAGACGCCGTTTATTATCTGCAGAAGCATTGATACACGAATAGTAAAAATAAATGGATGTTGGCTATTTAATTTCAACCAAATATTCATTTATTTATGTCTGAAAAAAGAGGATCTGACTCTTTTGCATGAATCTGTTTTTCGCTCATTGTTTAATTGGTTCACTTGTGACCATACACGTTAAAATTATATCCCATATTCCCCGCCAACGCAGCTCCAAAACACGCACCGACGCACCGAAGAGCTCCATTCCCATTGGTTATCTTCAACCTACCGACCGCGTGGCGTCAGCAAAGGGAGGAGGAAGTGTGAAGAGGAGAAAAGGCAGCAGGGAGGTGAGAGGGGACCACTGTGAGACTGTCAGGGGGGCACATCTCAGCCTCAGGACCGGAGACCGAAGCGCGCGTTTGGACACGGGGCGGATGAAAAGGTTCGCCATCCGCACGGAGCATCCCGCGTCTCTGACGGAAACCAGATCCTCCTGATGTGGTTACAGGAGCGGGAAGATGTCTCATTCACAGCCCCATCATGCAGCCGTGCCGCAGATGATGAGGGGGGGGGGGGATTATCGATCTGATCCACGCCGGGACTCACCTGTCTGTCAAAGCAGGTGTGGACAGAGAAACTGGAGGCTCAAGAAGCGCTGTGGATGTTTTTATCTCCTGGATGCAAAGGACGCTTCGGCAAACCCTGAAAAGTGAGCTATTTGGAGTATGTGGTGTCTATTATTATTCCCATACGCTTAAATTTACGTAGACATGTCTTTTACTCCCAGATCTATCAATTTGAATTATGTTGAAGATGTTTCGCCTACTGGGTGATGTGTACATTTTCCATTTTTATTTTGGATCTGATATTTGAGTTACGGTGTGTCCAGTTAAACAAAGACAACGTTGGACAATTCAAAGAAACCCGGCAGGCCTTTTGTGCTTTATTACTCTCTTTCAATAACGCTAACTTTGCACCAAGAGTCTGGCAATTATAAACGCCACTTAATTTAAGCAAATACAGCACTTATAATGTGGCCTGTTGCGGAAGTTTATGTTATAGAAAGACTGGCAGAAATGTCTTTATTTGCTGATATTTGTCAGTGTTTTTACTCAGCTATGCAAAGAAAGTGACGCAGCCGTTGTTAGTGCATCTATTCTCCAATTAAAACATCTGACGTCAGACGCTCTGACCTGAAGAAGCGTCAGATCATCATGAGGCTAATTTGAGTTTACGTTTGTAATCTAGAGCTGTGCAGGGGAATGACTGTGCATTAAAGCTGGTGAATATTTTCAAGGGTGAAAAGTTTATGATTCTACAAACCAATACGGCCGAAATGTCATTATTGGTTAAATTAATGGCAGCAATAATTAGAAATGCTTTTTTAAAATTATTGTGAAGAGGTATTGAAACAGGATTAATTGATGGCATTCAACTTTAATGTGGATGATTTGAGATTTTATTTAAACAGTTTAGCAGCACAAAAAAATAAATAAATTCAGCCACTACAAGTTTTGTTCTGTTCCTGAAACTGAGATTTTCACCAATAATTTTAGTGCTTCTGTATTTTAATTTCTAGGACAAAGTTAACTAATAGGCTCAAACCTGCAGTAACGTCATTCATTCTGTGATTTTCCCAGGAAGCCTCAGCTTTTCCAGTTTACTGCTCTGACGAATGAAGGAGCCTGTTCCTGTCTTTGGTTATCTAGCTGTATGAGTGTAAACTCTCCATCATAAAGCTAGATAACCGAAAGCAGGAATGACCTCCAAGGCTTCGACCCCTCAGCTCTTCTGAGAGGAACCCTGGAAAAAGAAAGAAGCATCACATGATGTGTTCAGGTAGGTCTTAATTTGTAGTATCCATAAATAAATGAGTGATTATTTGTCTACGTGTGTGTAGAAAAGAATAGCAGATTTGTATGTATAATTTTCTCTTTTTGTCAAAATAAAAAGTTGTAATTGAAATCAATTGGAAATGAAAACCCTTTTCTCTTTCTTGATTATTGAAGGATTACACAACAAACTAGCTGGAAAACTGCAACAGTTGAAATTCCTTCATTTTTCAACCTGAATGTTTAAAGCAACCTATTCCTGTCAAAACAAAACAAAGAAAAGGAATTATTAAACCCCTAAAAGATGCATCTGAAAATCTTGCTAAATTGCTGAATTTCAACTGTTGCAGTCAGGGGCGCAACTACATACTTTCTGAGGTGTATGCAAACATGTCATCGGCGAACCCCCCCCTCCCAAATATGACATAAACTTGTACAACTCATCTTTAATTAAAGTATCAATAACAATAAATGTAATAAATGTACATATATGTGAACAAATTGCTGCCTACAGGGCAATTAAAAAGAATGAAACAAAAAACAGGGCAATATAATTTAATTAATTTAATATATTTGAGCCAAAGAGCCACTTCTGTTAGCCTGTGTCTAGAACCGCCTGGGCTGCAGGTCTGAGGCATTTTGTTAGCATGTTTTCTATCATTCTTATAGCTTGAGGAAGCCTTATTCAAATTGACAACCCACATTAATAAAATGGTAAAATAATATTGACCACAAAACACTGCATTTATAAAAGATATTAATATTTTTCCTACACAATCCTAGCAAACGTTTTTAATGTTCTCTTCACAATATTTATTTACCATTAATCTATTTGTATGATTTGTTCTTTAAATTGCCATTTATATTATTTTTCGGTCTCAGGAAATGATTGAGGGATGAAGAGGCTGATGTCTGGTTCTTTAGGTTCTTTAGGTTCTGACGGGTCTGTGGTTCCACTGTGCGCCGCTGAATGTCGCCTACACATTTATTTTAATGGCCCTTTTAAACTTCACTGTGATTGTTTAGCCTGTGTCTTCCCACTACCGTCTGTATTTTTGCCAGAGGTTTTGCTTCTAAGGACGGTGTTTCATCGGTGGACGTTTTAAAAAGACGCGGGTTGATAGCAGCTAAACCGCGGCTGCGTAGCAACCGTCTCTAAGCAACCGTGACAACAGCGGCAGTTCGTGGGGTTGGTGGGAGTCCTATTTAGGTCCCGCAACGACAATTTAGCTGACCTTTAATATTTCCCGTGTTTTGTTATTGTTGAGATGTGTGTGATAGGTGCGCCTATCAGACATTTATAGCAATACGGAATAAATCGCGTCCCGTATTGGTTCAATACGGGGCGGAGAAAACAACAACCACCTGTCATTGTAGCCTAGCTTAAGCTAACCTGAATATTTACAACTCTCTTGTTGATACACTGACATTACTTACCTGCTGTCTTTCAACCACTTTGAAAAGCATTTCTTCGTCTCTCCAACATCTTTATCCCTCCCCCTCTTCCGTTTTCTGTTTTGTGCCCAGGAGGGTTTTTTTTTCTGCCGCTCCATCTTTAGCTCCCTGTTGTCGAGTGCATTCCTACAATTCAAATTTAACTTCCTACAATTCAAACTTCTAGAACGCGCCGAGGCGCTACCTGTATGGGAGGGGAGAGCGGCTGGCAGGAGGGGACGGGCGCCTAATCAGTGCTGTTCCTCTGTTATTGACCATTTTATACACAAACAGCTGTTAAGTACTTAAAATACTGACTAGAAAAACAATTCCCCACATCCTTTTTTCGCCCCCTCGAGTGCAGTGCATACCCACTTTTTGCGCCACTGGTTGCAGTTTTCCAGCTGTATATATATATATATATATATGCTCTGTGAGAGGTCAGCCTCCATCGCTGTGAGGAATGCTCCAGGTTGCATGTTTCTGACTCATTCTGACCTCACTGCTATCTTTAAAATCATTGTGCTGCATTAGACCAAAGATGAATGTTTTTGGTTCATGATGGTTATTTTAACATAAAAGCCCGATGAGCAAATTCAAAGGCTTCCTGCCTTGGGCTTCTCCCACTGTGAGATCTTCCTCACTAGGGACTTTAGCTTTCCACTAATTATTCGAGTCACATTTCTGGGGCCTCTCAAAGGCCACTCTGTGAGTCACTGCAGAGCTGCCACTGAAAGCTGAACAAAAACTGACAAAGCTGGTATTTTGATGTGACATTTTGATCATGTGATTCATCCCTGTGGTTTTCCCTCTCAAAAGGTTCACAGGGATTTTACACTGCTAATGGCTGATAAATTAGATGATTCTATTAAAATCTGCATGTCATCAGTTCAAATTAATGTTGTTCTAAATGGTTATAAAGAAAATATGGATAAATGACTGCAGTGTATGGCTGCAATGTGACATAATGTGAAAGAGCTCAAAGATAAAATACATGCAAGGCATTGATGTCTGCAACTTCCATACAAAAAAGAAAGAAATTATTATATTATTGTCTTTATCTTTGTTGTGTTTTTCAAATCCAGACTATTGGCCTCTTATCAAAACTCATGTAAATTGGTTTTAAAAATAGATTAAAATGCAGATAATTGTTAAGTGTATAAAAATAAATCACAAATGTTCCTTTCCTGAATATTTTTCAGACGATTAAGTCTTTTCAAATCTAGTTTAAATTGCACTGCTTACTTTTTGCATCTCATTAACAACGACTGTAAATGTATTTTTGAAACACAAAACAAGAATAACTGAAATAAAGGGAGGACAAAACGCAATATTATTATTTATACACTACTTGTTCTGGTAAATTAACTGTCTGTATTATTTTCAGGTTCTTTGGTTTTATTTGTTTTGCTTGTTTTTTAGAGTTATTTATTTGAAATTTTATTGAAAGAAGAATGGAGGTGAAAAGAAACGTTTTTTTTTATTTTACACAATCTTTTTGAAAGTTTCAAAGAAAGGAAACGAGTCTACTGCATAAACTGCTTTTGTTAAAAGTACATAACAATTTAACAATAAAAAAAATTGATTTCTTTAATTGTGCCGTATTTAAATTTCCACTGATCAGATCTTAAAAACTTCTTACACTATATTTCCTTAATTATAGACGTTTAGTTTTGAAAGATTTTTTCATATTCATATTTATTTTTATTTGTTTTTTTCCCCTTGTAAATAAATCTGAGGATAAAAAAAAAACATGCAGCGCGGGAAAGCGTTTTCTAACCCAGGGCCTAAAAGCCTGAGATCAGGTCAATAATGTACGGCACGCTCCTGCAAAGTGAGTGCTGTAAACAAAGAAGTGTTATTCATCATTGTAAGAGGAGGTGGAAACTGTAAACTGGAGATATTGGAGCAGCCTGGAGGCGGAGATCCTGGCCGCGGCGCGCAGGACAGTTTCAGCCCGTTTATCTGATGGGTTTCTCCTGCAAATCCCACGATGAGGGAGAAAACGCTGCCAAAAAAACCCCGGGAGTGAAAGACAACGGTGTAAAATAAAGGAAACAAACTCCAGCCGATAATGAAAAGGAGGCAGACAAGCTGGGCTCATTAACATAATTGCATAGAAACTGGGAGCAGGCCTGTTTAAAGGCGCAGCGGCGGCGGCGGCTCGCTGCATCACCAATCACACAGCTTCATGCTTTAAAGCTTTACACTCAAATTCACTGCGATGCCCTTTTTGTTTTAGTCTTCCTAGCAATGATTTTAATTCTTTTTATTTTTCTATCATGATGTAAATATAGCTCGTTTTAGCTGCTTGGAAACATAATGGGGGGACTGTTCCTTTATTAGGAAGCAGGCTCTAATTAGCCATGCAGCCTGGGGGGAGGGCTCAGAGCGAAGCTGCTAATGAGCGATGCACAGATACCTGCTTCTTAATGTAGTATTTAATTTCTTAAAGTGTAGATTATTGTCAGCAAGATTTATTCTAACGTCATGTTTATAATTGTTCGTAGATTTATCAAATCCTAAACCACGGGGTTTTAATGAGAAGAAAACGCCCTAAACACCCTACATGCACCTGCAGCTTTGACTGGGTCTGTGCTCTGGGTCAGTGTTTGGTGCTGCAGCTGCAGACCTGTTGGCCTGTTGGTAAACACACTGTCCAGGGCCCACATTATAATTCTGATCCTGGCTTCTCGCCACAATGGCTGCTTTTGTGAAAGGAGCACTTGACAAAGGTCTGCCACTTCTCCTTGCGTGCGTGTGTGTATGGGTGTGTGTGTGTGTGTGTGTGTGAGAGAGAGAGAGAGGCTGGTGCAGTAAACACAAGGCACAGGTGGGAACCTCAGTCCAGACCAGACAGCAGATGCTTGCAGTAGAACAGCAGCAATCACAGCAGTTTATGGAAAGTTTTTCCTTTGTGTTCCTGCAACTGCATCTGTGTGTGTGGGTGTGTGTGTGTGTGTGTGATGGGCGTGTGTGGGCGTGTGTGTGTGAATGTGAAGAAATGTGGTGTTTTATAGCAGAACTACCGAAGCAGAATGTGTTCAGTTTATGTGTGAAAAAAAGCACCTTCCTTAAAATCTTAGTTTAATTCTTACATAAAGATTTCTCAGTACTGATAAAGAAAACTTGTTCAGTATTATGTTGGTATATTAGATTTTACTAATTATTTTTTGCAGAAAGCTTTAATTCCAGAGTTCAGTAGCCTTTTCAACAAGACTTTTTTTTTTTTTTCAAATGCAAAGCAAAGATAATGTAATGGTTCCACTGCAGGATGATTGTGGTCCAAATATCAGTACAGGAACCTGATGGAGTAAAGAGTCTTCTCTCAGGCAGGACTCTCCAGCTTCATTCCCCATTTTTTCCAAAAAACACAGCAGCTGTGATCCCATCTTAGTCTGGGGATAAACATGATTATCCTGCTATGGCTTGTTCTTGGCTTTGTAGCAGCGACAGGGGACCTTTCAGAGCGCCAGTTTTCCCATGGTTCAGTGGGTCTGATCAGCTAAACCCCTCGTGTGGACCAGTCACAAAATATGAGCTTTAAACCAGAGCAAACTAGCAGACAATGCTGCAACTGTAGAGACATGCAGCTATTAAGCTACAGCTTCTCAAAGCATTTATCTCTAAAGATCCTGCTGATTTCATATTGCTCACAATATTACATCCATGATTTTTGAGTATGTGATATATTTCTCACGTTAACAAAAAATAACTTTTGAAATAGTTTTAGTAACTGCCAAATTCCTTTCTTTTCTTGTTCTTTCTTCATAAAGAAAACACAAGTGGGCCATAGAAGTTATGAATTTAAGAGGATGGAGGCCAAAGTTAAGAAATAAGGGTAACACTTTGTTTGACGGGTTGTGAATAAGACTGTCATAACACCGTCATAAACATGATATAATACCTGTCAGAAACACAAGTAAGTCTTCATGAATATTTATGACTGTTGTCATAAAGTGTCTTTTGGTAAATCATGACACTTTTAATACAAAGTTGACATAATTCAAAATGTCTTTGTTATGACAACTTGACACTAACCAAGAAATCATGATCTGACATAAATTTGTTATAAAAGTATTACTGATTAAACTTTTAAAATTATGTAGCTCTTTGTTATTAAAGCTAAAGTTTAATCAGTAATACTTTTATAACAAATTTATGTCAGATCATGATTTCTTGGTTAATGTCAAGTTGTCATAACAAAGACAAATTAAAGTTTTCATATTTTTGTGCTTTTTGCATAAAAGCCAAAGTTGTGCAAAAATCAAATATAAAACAGGAGGTTTTGACTTATTTTATTCTGTCTTCGCTGTTTCTGCAGTGGTTGACTGTAGTTATAACTGCAGCTTTTGTCCAGAAATTATTTTCTTTGTATTTGATAAATCACAAAAAATAACATCCACGGTCATCTAAACTTTGTCAGATTAAACTAACCAAACCACAAACAGTTCCTCATTCACGAATTAAAAACAAGAATTCAAATTAATAACATTTAAAAAACGAGTCATTTGAAGCAAAATTTTCCCAGGAGTGAATTTCCATTTCAACCCGCCGGTCGTTCATTATGACAGTCAAGTTCAAGTTCAGAGGGGCTGAAACGTCTCGACTCTTCAGACTCTGCCGTCGCTCCTCCCCAACACTCCCCTCCTTCTGCGCTCTGCGATGACTCCGTGGCGTTACCATGACACAGAGGCTGTGGTGTTGTTATGGCAGCGGGCTGGACGGCCCGGCTATGCGCTGGTGAAAAGGACAGCCTGTCAGAGAGACCAAGAGAGACTCGGGACCCCCACCCCATCACTACCCAACAGCTGGGCACAGTCCCCCACCTCCCTGCCACCTCCTCTTAGAGCTACCCACCCTAAGGCTTTTCAAACAGCACCAGACCCTGGGAACAACTAAACATTTCACATTCATCATTCTCTCTCTCACACACACACACACACCCCCACACACACACATCTCAACCTGCTCCTAAATCAACTATTTGTCCCTAAAATCCAGCCCCTAATGTAATGTCACACTTCACCTTCAGCCATAACACTCCCACACATTGAAATCCTCTTTCTTTTCTTTCTACCCACCTGCGCTCTGTAATAAATATTTCAAATTCGAAACACATAAAATTTGAACAAGGCTGATATTTAAGTCCTTCTACTAACTCACTCTGTGTGTGTGTGTGTGTGTGTTTGTGGGAGCAAAGAAGATTTAGTTGAGGTCTCATTCAAGTTTGAGCTTGAAAGGCTGGGCATTTGCATAAACTGCATGCTGTCTGAGGGGCTGGGTACGTGTGCGTGTGTGCGTGTGTGTGTGTGGGGGGGTGTGCGCGCGCGTGTGTGTGTGTGTGTGTAGGGGCGGAGTGTCTCTGAGAAAAGATATGAGAGAACATGAAGAAAAAGGGGGGACAGCAGAATCCTGCCTTGTGAATCTGAAGAAGAAAGAGGAGGTTTGAATAACAGAGAGGGTGAAAATTGGTAGAGAAAGAGACTTACCATGTCCCCCCAATGGGATTAAAATGTCCTGGACCCTTTTTTTATGTGTAATTTGGTGAATCTGGCAGCAGCATGGCTGTGGGGCCGGGGTGGCCCAGAGCTCATATGAACTGACAGGAGTTCTGCGTAAACTATGCAACTTTCGTTTGCGTCATCTAACTTATTTGCTGCATGCTGGCAAACGACAATTATTCCTACCAAGTTGGATAATTTGCATTAAAAGATTTTCTCCTTTTTTTTCTGTAGCTAAAACAACGATGAGCCTCAATCCAGCCATGCTTCAGAATGAGAGGATCAGCACATCTTCCACCAGCATGCTGGGATCTGGCAGCTCGTCTGAAGATGAACACATGGAGCTGAACTCAGACTGAACAGTTCAAACAAACAGTAATTTAAAGACACAAAGATGTAGCGATGCTTGTAAAGTTAGTTAGGTACATTTTTTTCATATGAAAAGTGATAATGCAGGTTTATTGCTGCTAAATATTTTTCTAAACTATTAGATTAGCCTGGACATGTCTTAAAATCATGTTCGATAGAAGAAAATATGTCTGTTTAGCCTCAACTTAAATAATTCTTATATTTAAATGGTGTTAATAAACGTGATATCCTTTTTCTTTTTCAAAACAAAATGCTGAAAAGTGGATTATTTTAATGTAAGCTGTTCAATTATCCATGTCTTCAATAAAACAGATTAAAAGTAAGAATGTAGGTGTGATTATTCCTGGTTTTACAGGCAACATGAAGCTGGTTTGCGTCAGCACCTTGGACAGAGGCAGACAGAAAAGTGTTGCAGGTTTTGAGCGAAAAGAGCTAAAATTTTGAACAACAGAGCAAGAAATGACGGATCCTTCATGCCAAAGTGTGTAAAGGCATTTGTTACATCAGTGGGATAATTCACGTATAAAAATTGAATGTAACAAGAGTCGAAAAGGGTCCATTTAGTTATTACAGACCTCATATCATCACATCTGCACTGGTAAGAAATTAAAAAAATCTCATTCCACCAATAAATGTAACTAGGAAGGAAATTTGTGACAGCTCTGGTATTAGTCTTTAACATGTCGCTGCTTAAAGTTCAGACACAATTATTATCCTGCTGCTGGTCAGAAGGTCTTGACCTCTTGGTCTGCTGGGACACAAGTTGACCTGAGACAAGCCAAGACACGTGCGCTTCATGCAGAGAGACTCATCTTATTCAAGCAACTGTTAAAAATATAAAAAAATTAAAAGAAAACAGCCAAGCCTTAAAGCAAGAGAGGCAACATTTTAATAGCATTTTGAGGGTTTTAAGTAAATTTCTTGATAATTTAGGAGTAACAATTGGATCTGCAATTGTTTTTTTTGTTTGATTCAGGTTGGTATTGTTTAATCTACTGGCTTGATTTTAGAATTTTTTTTTTCCCATTATGATTAGAATTAGAGATCACATACAGCATGTGTGTATATAGTCTGCATCTATCCAGCTGAGATTCTCACTCTCTGCAGACAAAGATGTTCTTATTAGTTCATGAAGTATGTGAGGAGTTAGGATATTTACCATGTGGCAGAAGAGCGATTAACTAATTGCACTAAATTTAACAATGTTGTGCGTGTCTCATGTGTCACTCTGAAAGCAGGAAGTGAGATGTTACAGGGAAGTCGCTCATGAATGACGAACAGGCCACTGCAGAGCCGGCTTGTGTCTGTGGACGGCTGCGGAGGGTTGTCCGGTCATTTATATCTTCCAACTGAGTGAGCTTTACGTCTTGTTCTCTGCGTTTGCATGAGAATAGAATCAGGTCCTGTGAACTTCCCCAACCTATTGACCCAGCTCCCTAGACATGAATAGCGCTGCTTTGAGGCTCCCCAGCCTCTCAAACAGGCTTTAACCATGCTTTAAGTCCCAATCATGGTAATTTAATATATCTTAAGCCTCTGGCTGTTGGGCTGGAGCCCCTCCAAAGTTTGTTTTAGGCATTTTCTGCTTCTCACCTCATCATCCAGTCTCGACGCTTAATTCAAGAGGTTGCTGCAGTACTCTGGCAGCTCACATACTTAGAAAAGGTATGCATGTATTTTGTTCCCCAATAGACTTTTTATATTGAAAAAGAAGGGGGGACCTAGTGAGGGTAAAAGATCTGAAAAGAATCATGAAACCAATCAACTCATGATGACAGACTTGTTGCATTTCAGCGTACTTTTTAATACTTTGGAAATCCTCAACATTTGTAACGACAGAACATATATGTACCGAAGAGAGTTGGACAAAGTGTCAGCTTTATGTTAAGAACAAAATGTTTTTGTTTGGGTTTTTATTGATGAAAGTGGAAGTATTGAAGTTGTTACAGGAGGAAAATGTATGGAGGTAAATCTGTACCAACGGCATTAAGAAGATTAAAAAGCTCATATTTTATTGCCATAATATAATCTAACACTAGAGAAAATGTCAAAACCCCAACTTTTAATTTGAGAGATTTATTTCTGTAAAGGCAAAATCTCTCATTAAGAAATAATTGTTCACTACAATAACAGAAATTTGACTCTCAAACCTATAAAGAGAATCTATCTGCAGCATCGTTTTCAGTTTATATCACCTTTGGGAAAATGTATTTTTTTGAATCAACGTTCTGTTTTTTATTCTTTTTTTTTTTGACAAGATGTTACATAATAATCTTATTAGTAATACATTTGAGTACTTTTATTGACATCCTGGAAGTCAAATCCTCTTTATAATTGTTGACCAGCTTTTTGCACGTTTCTACTCATATTTTGATGAGCTCTACATCTTTGAGAAAGGAATGTCTTTAACCTTCAGATTCTTTGTCAGACTGAAGTCCAACTCTTCTTGGGCCCTTCACCTTGTTGGCACGTCAGGACAAATTTGTTGGTGAAAGCAAAAGATTACTTTAAACTAAATCTGCAAGGGGTATTAAACATTTTGTATGAAGAAATAACAAGAACTTTCGCTCACTTATATATTTTTAGACATCTGTAAGAAATTGTAGGTGTGATATTGGGGCATAAAATCAGTACACCAAAATACTACTACCAGAATCCAGTACCAATAAAATAAAAAAATAATAAAGTAGCTGATATTGTAAATTTAAAAAAGAGGTCCTGCAAATGTTTTACAGTTAAATTTTTTACATGTGATGTGTCTCTGAACACATCTTTCACGAAGAGAAAGGGTGGTACACTCATAAATTTATTCAATGCAGGCTCATAAATACAACTTTTTGCAGCCATCTAATAAGAATTCAATAGAGCAAATTACTGAATCTAGCTATTCCACTTACCTCACACATCTTATAAAACCGCAGGTCTCCATGTGTGACCAGTAGTCTCTTAAAAAACCTCAACAGTGGGAATAATTTAAATGGGTTTACAATCGTAAAGATATCAAGAAGGTGAAAACAGCTGTCTTTGTTCATACCAGGACTTTTAAATATGATACTGGAAACTGATGCTTTAAACACTTAATAAAACTGTGAATGTATAATTTGTAAACCTGAAGAACATGACAAAAGTGAAATAAAAAACAGTAGTTACTACTCTAATTGCAGAAAAGTTTTTCTATAATTTTGAGTTATAGAAAAGGTTATTTATTATTATTATTATTATTATTATTATTATTATTATTATTATTATTATTATTATTATTATTATTATTACTAGATATATTTAGAGAAAAAAGAGAGTTGGTGATAATGTAATATTGCTGCTGTAGCACCCCCTGCTGGGGAAATGTTGCGATCTGTTGCATCATTCACAATCCCCTTAAAGCTGTTTTAATGTCTCCCTCTGCAGAAGCAAATATGTAAACAGTGAATGTTATTTGTTAGATTTGGAAAGTAGACAGTAAAAGTGACACAAAGGGAGCAAGTTTCTGGGTTACTTACTTCCCCATCAAAGCCTGTGATTTCAATGTGGACAAACATTCCTGCTCAAATTTGAATTAATTTTTTGACTCTTCAAACAATTGACAGAAACTTCCTAATAAATAATGCATAATTACATTTGGTAGTTTTGTTATGTCCAATCACATTTGGTAGTTTTGTTATGTCCAAATGTTGATTTTTCTAAAGTTTCAAAAAGCTTGATTCTGATTTTAATTTTTCTTTGAGAACGATAAATATTATTTCTTGTATTCCCATCATTAATGCTCATTAGTTATTAAGAGCAATGGTAGCATTACTTCATGTGGGTAAGAAAGATTCCCTGCAAAACAGGATTTAAGTTATATTCTAAAACAAAGTTTCTATTTATAGCAGTTTCTAATACATGTGATATATTCAGCCTTCTTGTTTTCTGTTGTGAAGTCTAACTCTCCCTCAAGTAGCAGGATGAATGAATAAAGACAAATACCATACTGATTCAGTTTTCTTCCTTCAGTGATAACTTCCACACCAAGGTGTGTCGATGTTCCTGCAAACTAGCCAGGCTTGGATATGATGCCTTAACAGACAGGAAAAATAACAGATTTTTTATTTTCCAACTGGTCCAGCAGTCTGCCAGTCTGGTCACCAGACAACCTGACACAAACTAAAAATAGAAAAACTATTTAAATTTTGTGTCATCTATGCAGCTTAATAGTTTTAGATGTACTTCTTTTATTAAGAACAACACTTCATGACTTAAGTGCAAATAGATAGTCTGGCTCAAACATATTGTCATGTTTAAATTCTTCTCTTTACCCAATGAAAGCCATGCTGAAAACAAGCTGATGTATCTCAAAGATGCTGATAATCAACGATTTATTCTTATTCCACAGTGCAGAGTGCAGGACACTCTCTGCTGCCTGTTTCACGCTTTCTTTGGAGAATGTTACTGCTGCCCTTCTGGATCGCTGATGAACTGTTGGATGTTTTCCCATGTTGAAGAGATGGGACTGGTCCTGAAACAAGGACCTCATCAAAGCTTAGCAAACAAAAGACTTACAGCTCAGCAGATACGTAAGCCTCCAAGCTGATAGATTTGTTCAAGAAAACAAAGCATGCGTTTGTTTCTTTTTTTCCCTCTGGTCCTAATCAAGGCATCTAATTAACATGCCTTCTTTTCAAATAGTAGCAATTATCAGTGCAAACTTTGATGAGGTGGAATCCATTGCATTACTGGCTGTGTGTTCGACAGCAATGTCAGTCTCTGATCTGCTTGATTGAACAGCCAAAGACTCGTTTAGTTCGCTCTGCCAAAAACTAACTGTTTGTACATTATAGTGCTAAAAAATTAGGCATGCACACGGACAACACTTGCACTTCTTGGCACATGGATGCATATTTTGTCCTTTATTGATTTAGTTAGAAAACCTACTTTAAAAATAAAAGAAGAAAATATGGTAAAACGATAACTATGTGGATTCAGGTCAAACTGTCCTGAAAGAAAGAAAGAAATCCTGAGTAGGGTTTTGAATCTTACAGATTTTAAAACGTTACTAGAGCAGCCTACTGCTCCGGGTTAAGTTAGATAAACAGGTTTGAATTGAGCTGAGGCCTCTACAGAGTTTGACTCTTCTTTTCAGTTTCATCTTTAAAAAACTGCATAAGTTTTGGTCTTTATGCTGATAAGCTCTGCTCTGTTAATGTAAGAAGCTGATCAGTTTTTGGGGCATTGTGCTTGTCTTATGAAGTCCAACAAGATTTCTAGATTTCAACTCTCTAATTTCAATAACAGGGATGTAGTTGTTTGTTAGTTTCTATGTTTTTAAATTAAAAATAAAGTATCCAGTCATTAATTTATCCAGTCATCGTTAAGGACTTACAATCTGTCAAAGGTGTGAACTAGAGATCAGCACTAACTCATCAAAATCCTGGAAAAAAGAAACACTTTTAATATTAAATATAAAGTCTTTAAAGGTACACAATTGTTTGTAATAACATTGTGTTGCCCTTAGGCTCAGAAGAACTTCCCTTTATATACTGCAGGCCTGGTTGGCATTTCAGTCCTGCACCACATCCTATCAGACTGGTTAATGAAATATGACCTCCTCCTATCTAACCATTTAAAAGTAACTATTATTCATCAATCTTTAATAAGCTCTTGTTTGGTTCACACCAGCATGGCCAACGTAGATCCAAGAGCCACTGCTTCAGGTTGTGTGCCAAATAAAAGTATGTCTGAAATCTCTAATTTTGTCTCATTTTTCATTACATATAAAAAAAATGGTTCTAAAAAATGACCACAATAAATTTTAGCAAAATGAATACTACTATTAGGACTAAGATTAAGACTCGCATAGCATTATTTGAATTCATTGCTAGTTATGCTATTTTGCACCTTTTACTGCTAACAGGTCCAAAGTAGTCTCTGGTTAAGCAGCTGCTACTAGTAGCATTTATTCCCAATATCACCAACTTGAAATTTTCAGTAGTTTGTTCATATTTGGCTCTTAGAGGCCAAATGTCATCATAGTTCAAAATCATGAGTTCTGTAAATATTGAAATTTACAAAACACAAAATCAGTTTAATCAACCTTTATTGTTTTTCAAGACATGCATATATTTTTGAATGCATAAATAGTTTATGCCTTTTCTGTCACTTAAAGACAGAAAAGGAGCACTGACTATACAATTAATCTCAAAATTATTAACACCCCGTGCAGATTATGGTTCAAAGTAATCTTTTAATTTTATCAACTCGTTTCTTCTAACTGGAAGTAATATGATGGTTCTAAGTGGCCCAGCCAAAACAAAATGGAATCTGATAGAGAATGTGTGCAGAAAAGTAGATATTAGGGTCCTGGCAATGATGCCTTCCAACCTCAGAGACTTGGGGCTCATTACCAAAGACAAAACATCAATATACCAGTGAAAATCACCTTGGTAAACTAAAAACAGACTGGACTTTAAGCAGAGTACTTTTAAATTCCTCCCAGAGCCGGTTTGTTAGGTCTCTAAGCTACTGCTCTGTTTATTCTGTTATACTTCCCAGACCAATGCTAACTCTATATACTCAGGTTTGCACTGGAAACTTTATTATCTCTACTTTTGACTTGGATTTGGTTTGTTTTTAATGCACCGATTCCTGAGTTCGACAAACCAAACATAATAGTATCACTTTGAGGCAACTATCAGCCATGTTTTCAACTGCCTTGCTCACACTTTATTCACTTTCTGAATATGTTTCTCGAATATATTGGAAATGAATACAACTACTGTGCTCTAAAAGTGAACAAAGAGGAAAAATTGTAAAAAAAAAATTATGATACATGCTTTTTAACAAGCTTCATAACCCATTATTCTCTATTTCCCTTCTGGATTGCCTTGTAAATAAATCCTTCCAAACTTTTCTACTGAGTACCTGTCAACAGACAGAAGATAGGTACTATAATAATAATAATAATAATAATAATAATAATAATAATAATAATAATAATAATATGCTACATTGATTTAAAACAAAAAAAGAGCTGGGGGACACTGAGAAGGAAAAGGCTTGGATTTCATCAGGGTAGCACACACAGTGTGTCTCTATGGCCAGGCGAGCCGCTGTGTGCACATCACATTTTGTGAGGCTCTGACAAGATGTGACAGCCCAGCTTTCACTCAGAGATCCCAGAATTTAGTCCATTTTTCTGCCTTTTTCATTTACAATGCTTCAGTGGAGATTTCTTTATTTCAGAACGGACAATGGTCTCTTTCTTTCTCATTCCCTACATCTCCCTCCCTCACTCACACACACGCACACACACACACACACGCGCACAGACAAAGCCTCGCTTGCAGACACATGCACACTTGCTTGCTGTCATGCTCATTTTGATGGTAATTAATGACATCACTGCTGCGTGCAGGAGCATGGTGGTGTGTGTATGTTTTGAGGGGTGGGAGTGGAGGAGTGGGGCGCTGCGTTTGTTTGTTGAGCAAACCGTGGGAACAGGGAGCTCTCCAGGGTGGCGAGTCAGGGCCTCCAACAATACATATGCTGTTGCTTTTCACCCAAACACCCTCCCTTCCCAAGAGAATCATTACTCTCCCCACCTCTCCTGTCTCCGTCTTTCCCTCCTTTTTTCCACGAATTTCCCTCCTTTGCTTGTCGCACTGTAGGATTACCGCCCCCTCTCTGTGCAAAACAGCTTCTGCAATTCCTGCAATCATTTTAGAAACTAAAAATTTATAACCTTTACTGGGCTTAAACTAAATGCATCCATAGTCATTTCTAGTAAAATAGGTGTCAAAGTAAAACACCCACACAACAAAAAAGGGGCATGAGTTACTATTCGTTCTGATTTCTTCCTCCATTACAATCCAAGAAAGCAAGACCTTTAATATTTTGTAACTGTATGGAACAATAAGTGTCACTGCCCTCTTCCAGAGAAGCTCACTCTTTCAGTTTTTGACAAAAAGGAGTCACTTTTTTAATGATCTGTACTCAACACAACTGAGGACATTGTTTCCCTGTGGGTTAATAATAATCTTTATTTTACACAAAAGAGATAGATAGATAAAAAGAGAGAGTCTTTTGCAGAGGTAAATGCTAATTAGGGGTTATTTCTGCACATTTACCTTCTTTAATCATACACAGCAGGTATTCTGGCTCTCAGACATTAACATGCATTACTTTGACTTTGATTTGTTGATAATGCATTGATTGCATTAAGTAAATTGTTGGCTTTGTCGACAAACTCTGGGGGTTTGTTGAGGATTAATCATGTGCTTCACTTTTGGTGTCCTTTACATTTATTTGTTCAGGAATTGGAATTTCAACTTAATGCAAAATGTTAGCAAGTGAAAATATTTTTAGCTTATTTTTCTTTGGCTTTTGTATCTACAAATATTTAGCATCCTATATGAGCTTAAGTTTAATATTATTATTTTTACTTAATGTCTGAAAGATGAGCAGCAAACTCTGGGACACCAGATGTTTGTCAGGAAAGCCTTGCAGGCCTCTAAGGGCCTCCCAGGCTGCAGCATGAAACACTTTTTAATCTATTGAATCTAGTAACTATTATGCACCTAAATGTTTCACTGTTATTCCATAGGTTATGCCAGATGTTTCATGGTTGGTAAAGCATGGGCCTACTCCTGTACAAACTGCACAACCTAAAGAGAAAATGATCATAATGCTGACAGATGACATAGAAACCTAGAAAAAAACAAGTACAGCATTTCAACGTCAGGAAAATTCAGTTATAGTTAAATAATTCCTATATTTTTTACTATGCATGTTTTGCCCAAATGTCGATATTTCTGTCACTGATTTTCTTTTAACTAGTATATTTTTAAAGTGCTCGATTAGTTATTTCTATTTTTAGGAATTATGCTAAGTGTCTTGCCAGCTGCAAACAGATATATTTACAGATGTGTCTCCTCCAGATTTACTGGAAATGTTGCCGATTTCTATTTGCAAATAGAATAAATTAAAATAAAAGACTGAAAAAGCGTGGCATGTCTATGTACATATGACCCCTCCTGATTTCCCAGTAATAAAATTCAAGACAACGTTTCTCCCTCATCAATGACTTATTTCGTGAGTAGGGTTCGCATTAGTGAACAAACGACTTAATAAGAGCAGACAGGCCAGAGAGAAAGTTTGAAAGAAGTTGACAAGTCCACTATTGGTCCTATTTGGCTTCGTGAAATTAGGGCAACAAAAAACAAACATTGCTGGGAAAAGTCATGAGAAGTCTTGTTTAAAGTAGGTGACGCAGCAAACATGTGGAAGATCGTCTACTGATCAGCTGAGCCTAAAACTGAATGTACTTACTTGCAAAACGTTAAGAAAACTAATAGCACAAAACACGATGTTGGCAGTACATCATGCCAACGTTATGCTCTGAGATGTTTTCCTTTCAGTTTGGCTGAATCTGAGCTACTTTACAGGGAAAAGTGGGGACAATTTTCAGGAGGCTGTGCAATGGTGGGTTACACACGCAACAAAAGGCTCACACTCTTTACTGTAGCAGAAAGTGTTTTTACAAAGTACTGCCTCATGGGTGTTGGGCATAATATAAATGTCTGACAAACATTTCTGTTTTTAATTTTCTTAAAAGTGTCATTTTCCTTCCAGTTCACAACTAAATACCTGTAAAAATAGATTAAAATTACTATTTCATGGGAAAGGGTAAAAATCCCATCATATCTATAAATAAATTACCTTATTAATGGCAGAATACATGGCCCAGCAGCATAAGGTAATATAGATCTAATACCTGCTAAGCATTGATTAGCTCTCTGATCTGCAGGTGCATCTAATTAGCCAAATCATTCACTTTAGATTCCTCACATATTTTTTTAAACCAGCTTTCGTTTCTCCTTCTTTCAGTCCAAGCGGGGAACCAGTGGCCTTTGTGACCAAATCTCCAGCTATGAATAGTGATTCCACTGGTTTTTCCTCCACACCAGTGCTTGCTAAGAGGTCTTCCCCCCCTGAGACCTTCCCCTTTGACCCCAACAAATGAACTCCTGTGAAGCACATTAAAAAACAGGTTCACGGTCCTTCATTGGTTCACGGTGTTCAGTGCTGTGGACGGGACTCTGTATGAGGAATTTAGGTGAAATGCATGAAGACCTGCGGGAGATTTATTACCTTACAGTGGGAGTTGAGATCTTGCCCCTTGGCATCGTGTGATCATTTTGTGAACACAGAGAAAAAGTTTAGGACGCTCCGTCTGTGTTGAAGCCCGGCTGGACTTGGCAGCCTGCTCCAATCAGCTCAAACAGATGATATAATTGCCAAGGCAAGATAGGATGAGGCCATCGCCTCTGCAGTCCTCCCGTCTCCTTCTTGCTTCTATCACATCTATTCTCCCCAGCTCTATACTCGCTGATTGTCCTCCCCTCCCTCATTGTTCCACGATCCCTCCCCAACAACAGGCCAATTTGTCCCTCCAGCTTGGCTCCCGCCTTCCCTCCTGCTGCGTTATTTAGCCTCTTTTCTGCACTTCAATGGCAGGTACTGATTAGGGAACTTCCACGACATCTTTGCGAGTCCTCAAAAATCCCTCCTCCCCTTCTCAGCAGCCTTTAATCTGATTACAGGCTTTTCAGAGGAGTCCAGTCCCAGGAGGACAATAGCAGACCAAGTGGTTTCACAAACACTCTCCCCAGGGTCATATGATCTACGAGGAGAGGTGTGTTTACTCTCCTCTGGCATCAGGTCCCTGGAAGCGCCATAATTTAAGAGAAACATCTCTTTTAGCAAACTCTTCCTGAACCTCCTCCATCTTTTCTTCAAAGGAAATTTCTACATTCTCTTAACATGCTTTATTTGAGTAAAGCAAATAAAGCATGTTGTGTTGTGTTGACCTGCTTTTCTATATATAACAAGATAAAAAGCCATTTTCAAACCTTTTAAACATACTAATGCACCAACATTCACACAGCGCCATAGTGAAAATGTAATTAAGCCAGTGGTTTCGTTTCTGTGCTCCAGTCTGTTTCATATGTTTTATGATGTGTGTGTCCGATTTTGTCTTGAAAATATATTTTTTTCTTCTTTGGTATTTTTTGCCACAATCATCAAAAAACAAACTTTTTTTTTTTCCCAGAAAACCTCAATAGCGTTCCTTTAATTGCCTTTAAAAATACTCTTAACTTTTCTAAAATTAATCACAATTCTCTTGAAATTGTTTTAAAGCTCTAAGCTTGTTTAAAATCCAAAGAATGTTTAAACCTTCTGAGTTTTGATGCCTTTTATACCAGAAAACAAACCTTAATGCAACCCTGTAGTTGAATGCACCATCTTTTAAGAAAGGCATTTAAACGGATAAAGACCCGGACTCTATGTGGAAGTTATTGTACTCAGACTCTGAGGTGACAGCAGCAGCTTCAGCCCTCAGTTAACCTGTTTAACCTCATCCTTCAATAAAGCTTCTGCCAGCAGATAACCTGACAAAGCCAGCATGCAGCATATGTCCAGCCTCTGTTTTCGCAGTTCATTAATGTCACAGTGATTGGTCAGGAGATGATCCTATTGACCGGTCTGTCCAGGCATCATTACCATCAGAATGAAAGGGTGCGAAGAGGCCAGAGGCCTTGGGGTAACAAGTGTCCAAAGACCTCAGGGAGCCGCCTTAACAATCTGAACCTCTCCATCCTCACAGCGAACGTCACAGAGAAAATGTTCCTGCAGACGGCTCTCAACGAGTCTCCTTGCTTCTACAGCTTGTTGTAAGATTCTGCTTTTTGAATATTTATGACTTTATCATCGTGTAATGCTTTAAAAGCTTACAGTTGGAGCCAAAATACTCTACTTGCTGTAATCAAACACCTGAAAAATGTGCTTAAAAATGAATGTGTGGATATTTCACATCATTTTTCAAAGTTTTTGTGTATACGCTAATTTCTAATTTGGACACAGGATTGTTTAACATTTCTACATTACTGAACGAATCAAGTAGAAGTTAGCAAACCAAAAAACTTTAACATTTTCAGTACTATGAAAAATGCAATTGATTTCTGGTGAGGAATAAATAATAACCAATATGTTTGTGGGTCTCAAAAGGGATTTAAAGATGTCTTGAAAGAATGTGAAGTCAGTCAGTAGTTTGCAAATGGAGGATCATCAAAACAACAGAACTTAGTCCTAAAGTTATATGTCACAAAACCCTAAAACGTCACCACAACACAAGAGTCTTTTTAATATTTATGTGTGTTATTTATTTATGTGTATTAAGTTTTTGCCTGTATAATCACAAAGAGACTGAACAGATTTGACTGGAGATGTTTTCAGAGGGAACACAGATGAAGACCAGGACTCCTATAATAATGCTCTTTGGACAAACAAGTCTAAAATTAAATAACCTGCACACCAGAAGAAAAGATGTGTTTAGTATAACCCAAGTGGAACATTACAGATATAAAAAAAACTTTGCTGCAGCAGAACCTGACCAACTCTAATTCGTCATGTATCAGAGAGTACTTAGGAAAAATGTGAGAACATCTGTAAAATGAAGCAGAATTAGTCCCTGCAACATCACAACAACCCCAAATCTGACAAAAAGTGGACAAAAAATAAAAAGCAAAAAAAAACAAAAAACAGGTATTGATCCTGAAATGGACTAAACATGTGTAAAAAAAAACCTCAAACACAATCACAGAGAGATTGGTGGATGGCTGCTAGAAGTATCTCACTGAACGTACATACCAAAGAGTATCATTACTGCAGGTTCTATAATAGTGTAAAAAAATCTATTAATTTTAAGAATTAGAAAACAAAAATAGATTAAAAAAACATTTTAGCCTTTTGCCAGTTTGTTGGTGAAATGTGTAGCGATCCGGATAGATTTTTATTGTATGTATTTATCCATTTGCTTTGCAGCTCTGTTTCTGTGTGAAGTGTCAAGAGTCCAAAAGAGACAATAAATTATATTCTAGAAAAAAATCTGGAGGGAGAAAGGTTGTTTAAGGCATCAGACCCCTGAATTAGTAAATGACCCCAATGTCTGTGAGACAGTAAGACCAACAATAATGTTTGTTTTTTTCTTGTCGGATTGAAATAGATTAGATAAAGTTGACTGGTTTGTTTCTGCAGTGCTGAATTAGAAAACAAAAATAAAATCCATTGTAAAGAAAAATATTAAAAATGTCAGAGATTCATGAAAAGCTTCCTGAATCTTAATGCATGACTTCAGAGTTGCACATTGTTTTATTACTAACATCTCCTGCTTGAACAATTATTTCTACTGTTCTCTCATTTACTGGTAGAAAACTCTATATAGGCTAAACTTTAATTTTGGCTTGTTTACTGATAATGTGGGGCCAACAGACTGTATATTATTTTTAATGAAAAATAGACTAATAAAACTCTTTAAGTTACACCCTACAACCTTGAACTGCACTAATTTGTGTTCAGAACAGATACATTGTTTATGTGTGTTATGCAGTGCCACCCTGTGGCTTAAAGTAGGAAAATGCAGATATTTATATTGTTGCATTATTTTACATCTTATTTTAGTGCAGGAGAGAAATTCGGCCTTTTCTGGGAATTATTTTATTCTTATTTTCCTCTGATATGTCTTATCACAAAAGCCACAACTTCCGCCATTTGTCATATATTTACATTCAAGGAGTAAAGTTTCACTCAGATTTTTCTTACTTCTTGTTAATATTTGTGTGTGTGTGTGTGTGTGTGTGTGTGTAAATCTGGTGCACATCTTTGCTTTTCAAGCATCTTAATTTTTCCATTGATGCATCTTGCAATTCTAAAACAAAGTCCTAAATAATCCACAAACTGTGACATTATGATTCCTCAGAATTTTTTATTTTTTTTATTTCAGGTAAATACAATTTCATCTTACAAAATCTAGAACAATAATATGTCGATAAGAGAAATAACTTTTGAAACTGTTAGAGTTTCAAAAGTTATTTTGAAACTCTAAATAATATGCCAGAAAAATATGTCTGGCCCATTATTTTACATACGACTGAGGTTTTATTGGTGGTGAGGTTTCACGCTGCATACTGATAAAAACCTTCTATTTTGTTTTTAAATACACAAGACTTTTCAACCCTTGCTGTCTCATAAACTTTTACAAACAATTCAAAGGACTTGTAATTAAATATTTAAACAGTAGCTGTCAGAAATTAGTCCTGTTTTTCTTAATAAATATCATCTTAGGACAATCCTGTTCGTGAGATGCAGTCATTAATGGAGCACACGTTTGTTAGATGTTTGAAATCTGAGTTTTCCTGGTGGTGAACTTCCTTTGGCAACTGGAGTTAACAATCAACATTCCAGCAATCAAACTGAATAAATGGCATCATGGTTACTCTGTAAGAATTAATGATAAATGCAGACTACTATGGAGGTAGATACATTATTCAAACCTGTCATATTTGACAACACCAGCCTTTTTCAAACCTGATTATTTCCTGTTTGCATTACATAAAATAGCACATTTTAAAATCCTTTTCAGCTACACAATTTTCTGTAGTAAGTTAAATTGCTTTAGACATAATTACATTGAAAAAGTATTGACAAAAATCAGCATATAGAACATAAAAACATCCAACTTCACATCATACAGGCTGAAGTAAGAACCACGGTCACAGCAATAATTTATAACATTTGTTCCTCAATGAAACGTCCACACTAAATCTGGTTGAATTGATTTTAGATCTAAAAAAAAAAAACATACTTAACATTTTAGTTTCCGATAATCAGATCCTGATTATTGTATCAGGTGTAGAAGTCGTCAAAAAAGAAAAAATGGCAAAGTGAAAACCTTCATAAATTATGTTGCTGAAGAGCTGCATTATGTTCAAATTTAAACAGCTTGTCTCTAACTCTGCTCAACACAGAAACTGGACTCGGTTCTGCCAGAAACAAAGAAGAAAGTCACAGTTAGCTAGAGGTTCAGAAAAAAGGGGCAAAACAGTGTAAACGTGTGAATACGCTTACATGTCTTGGCCTTTGTGAATCATGTGGTTGTTGTACTCCAAAACAGGAGGAAGAGTCTCCTCCTCTTCCTCAGGAAGCTGCAAAATTATGTTGGTTAGAGACGTAATTTAAAGGGAAAGAGCACCACCTAGTGGTGGAAAAGGTGATCTTACCTCCCAGTAAGCCTCATCGTCGAAGCAGTGATCATCAGCAGCGTCACCCCAGATAGGAATCTTCAGGATGAACCCTTTTAAAAAAATAAAATAAATACCTCTGGCGTCCTTTGATATCACATCTCAATGTACATGTATGCTCTTTTCATAAAGAAATATTAGCATGTTAGTAATTGTCAGTTGCTAACATGCTAAGTCAGTCAGTCTGACTCAGATTTAATGTTTTTTTTTAATATGCGTTGCCAAAATAAGCACAGAAGCCAACTGCATCCCACTTCTTTTAAACTCACCAACAATGGCTCCTCCAACCAGTCCAAAGGCAATCGACACACATGTCCCAGCAGCTTGATATCCTCCCTGTGTTCCCATTCCTCTGTTTGCATATTTGCCCTCCTTATCAAATACATTTATCAGCCTAGGTGGAAATAAAAATGTAGATAGAGATGTATATCAGATTTTAATGACTGGTTAACACATCTTTACATCAGTTGCTGATGAAGTAAGGAGATTTTTCCAGTAGCACTATCTGTCTGGAGAACCAAGGTCTGGGGTGTGTCAAAAAGAAAAAAACATATATTGTCTCTCTTTTCTGCATCTTTCTGGTGATTATTTCAATATAAGCACCAAATCAGTGATTTGACTGATGACTGACCGATAGTTGTGACCGCTTTTGGCTGACTACACTGAAAGTGGAAACTGAAATGCTTAGGATTTGGCCTATAAGTGGTCTTTGATTCGTGCAAAATGGCCCCAAATTGAATCAAATATCAGAATGTAAATCTATAAATTAATAAATCAAAACAAAAATGTTCTACAGCAATTACATTTCTTAATATTTTTGTTATTATTGCCTCATTTGAGAAAACAGGAGGGACTAGTACAGGGAACCACCACTTGAATGAGGTTTGAGTTATGACTGTGTTCATTTGGCTCACCCTTCTTTACTGTAGACATCCTCACTAGCCGCTGCAGCAACGACAGCACCGAGGAAGCCGCCAAGCATTCCTGGGACGGCATGCAGATTGTGAATACCGCATGTGTCCTGGAGCTTTAGGGTTTTCTCCAAAAAGGGCTGTCAACAAAATTAAAGTTGTTTCTCAATCTGTCCATTTCATATTGAAAATGTAGATGTGCCCAAAATAACTCTTCTGAATAAGTTGGTACTTTCCTGCCATGCTGCCAACTTCCTGTTTAAAACACATTCTTGTCTTTTTTCCACCTCTACGTCTGCAGATGACACAGTAAAAATATGCAGACTTACTGTGACAAAGACGAAGCCGAAGGTGGAGATGATGCCCATGCAGAAGCCCACAATAAGCGCGCCGTAAGGAGTGATCATAAACTCTGCTGCCGTTCCCATGGCTACAGCACCTGCCAGAGTGGCATTCTGGATATGAACCTGTCACATAAGGGGGGAAGAGGACATGTTATTCATGACAAGTATGAGAAATATGCCTGATTATTGATTTATTAAGAGATTCTGTTTTAGCAAATGTACCATATCCAATTTTCCTCTTTTATGGAACATGCTGGACAAGGCAACAGCAGTGAGAACGGAGGAGGCGAGGGCGATGTAGGTGTTTATGAACGCTCTGTGCTGTCCGTCGCCGTGGTCTGCGATGGCTGAGTTGAAACTGGGCCAGAACATCCACAGAAACAATGTACCTGCAATCAGATTAATAATTTACCTAAAAATCTGTGAGAGAAGAGTTCCACATTTTAAGCCAAAATAAAGCTTTAGTTACCAATCATTGCGAACAGATCCGAGTGGTAGTTGGACCCGTGGAGCTGTTTACTTTGATGTAAGTTTGGTCGATAGAGCACCCAGGAGATGGCCAGTCCGTAATACCCTCCAAAGCAGTGGATGATCATAGATCCACCAGCATCTCTGCACTACAACGTTAGCAACACGTCAGGAAAAACTCTCTCTAAAGTGAATGAAATCTGGTTTGATTGGTCAATCAGACTCACGTGAAGCAGTTCAAGGATGATGTATTCCTCCACAGCAAACAAAGTGACACCAAACAAGGTGACAACCATGAGCTGGACGGGGCTCACTTTACCCAGCAGGGCACCGAAGGCGATCAGAGAGCCGGCGCAGCAGAAGTCTGCATTGATGATGCTGTTTGGAAGAAGGAGAGTTCAAGCTCAACTGGAAATATGTCTTTCACAGATCACATCAGCTGACAGGTGAAAGAATGTAGTTTCACTTTAGTTACATAATAAACTCCACAGGGAAAAGTACTTACTTCTCAACCCCAATGTAGATTTTTCCAGTGTCCAGATCAAGGGAGTGGAACCAGCCCTGCATGAGAAGCGCCCACTGCAGGCCGAACGAGGCGATCAGGAAGTTGAAGCCCACGCCGCCGTAGCTGTAGCGTTTCAGAAAGGTCATGAGGAAACCAAATCCAACAAAGATCATCACATGGACGTCCTGGAAACCTGCAGGAAACATACGGCCGGGTTGTTATGTAACAGCTTATTCCAAACAAGACAACGCTTATTCCAAAAAAAACAATATCTGTACAACTCCAAATCCAATCTGCATGATTTAAAAATGAGGTCAGTTTATTTATGGAAGTTTCATTTATAATTTTATCCTATATGTGCAATAATATTTCATGAGAGTAACTTGTAGAAGACAAGGATTTTTGTTGCAGAATATAGTTTTGTTCAACTGCTGCCAGGCTACCCAGATAATAGATATGACAAAAATAGATCATCTTTAATTAAATATTTCCCCATAAATTAGTTCTTAGTTGCTGTGAACACCTGGTGTTTTCTTTGGCTCTGTGGAAAAGTACCTACATTCTTCCTGGCAGAGAAAGAAACTGGCAAAAGCACATATTGCATTCAGACATTTTTTCTCAAACATCCATCACACCTGCATTAAAATCTCTGGCAACTTTTTCATACTTACTGGGATATCTGAAGTAGAAATCATTGTCAATGTCGGTGAGGTTATTTTTATGTTTGTACTCCACCCAGTGTGCGTCTGATTCCTTGCCATAGCGGATGAAAACCCCAAACAGGATGATCATAGCAATCTGCCAGACAAGGCAGACGGCTGGCAGACTCACACGGACGTACGTGTTCTTCTGTGGACCCAATCTCTCGCAACAGTTTCCCATGATGATTGTGATAGTGCTGACCCTCTCCTGGTACTGGTCCTATCAGTCCGGTTCCCCGTCTGTGTCTTGCATTAGCATGTCATCACTTTTATAAAGCGATTTGTGTCGGGGGCGGGATCTTGTCCACCACCCAGAAGCAAGGTGTGGAGTCATTACACCTGCTGAGAACAAAGCCACTCCTAATCTGATGTTTCCAGACTGGTAATATCACTTCTAGAAAAGTGCTGCGGGAAGTGGAAAGCACAACACAGCACAGACAGAACGTGCTACTGAAATTAATTATTAAAAAGGAAAATGTTTGATGTTCTCATGTTGTGCTATTTCTCTAAATGCTTTTAAAAACGTTGCACCGTTGTTTGTCTGATTATTGGAAAAGGTTTATTGGTTTCAGCTTTTGGAGAACAAGTTAAACTTTTACCTTGTAACTGGTAACACAGAGATATCAGAAACACATAAATCTCATATTAGTAACTTATAGTTAATGTTCCAGGGACTGTGAATATTTAAAGAAATTAAAGGTTAACTGTAACATATGAAATGTCTTTGCTCCAGCACTACACAGGGGAAAGTAATGTGTATCAATAGGCAAAATGCAAAGCAGATGTATAAATAAACAATATACAACAGATGACTAATGTTGACAATTGAGCATCATAAAATTAGACACAGTAACAGAATCTCCTATGATCTTTTATGGCTGATTCCTGGAAACGGAGAGCTAACCTGAAGAAACCTTGTGCAGAAGATCAGTGACTTAAAAAATACTGCTGGTACGTTTATTAATTTGGAAATGTTTGGATGAGAGTTACTGCAAATCAGATGAAGTGTGTGGGTTTTAAAGGATCTTGGATGAAGAAGTGAAGAAGGTCTGTATAAAAAGTTTCCAAACTGACATCAGTACAAAGTAATTCTGGGAGAAGGTGAAGTTTAACAAAACATCAAGCTTGAATTTCAGAATGTCATTTTCTAAATGACATAGAGCATTCATGTTAAGCATTTCATGCTTAACATGAAAATTAAGCATGAAATGCTTAAACCAGAACTCAAATATCTGGTTTGAGTTCCAGAAATTAAAAAAACTCTTTCACTGGGATTCAAAATGTGCACTCAATTAATCGTAAAGCAAAAATATTGTGGATTAAATGAGAAGATGAAAGAAAAAACACTTTAATATCTAAAATATATGCTGAATATCAAACTGAAAAGAAGATTTTTTTTTCCACATTTTAGAGTAAAACCTGAAATGTAATTTTTAACTACTTTTAATTAGATTTAAAGTAATGACAATCTACATGTCAAAATGTCATATTTAGAATAACAAAACATATTTTCTTCTTCATTCGTATTTTACCAGTTTAATGTCTCACTGCTAGCAGTTTTGACCATTGTCTTCGTGGAAGAGTGTGAGGAACATCTTTGACGTACAAAGTCACATGCTCACCACCTTTGAAAACGTTTTGTGTGCTTCATATCTCACTGATCATCTGACCAAAGATAAATTACAGTTAAAGAGTTCATCATATTTCAGGTACGGCTCCTTGAGTGACACCTAGAACATTCCACTAGATATCTGTTTTCTCATTTAAACATACTTTTGTAACACTGGCTTATCAGAGATCTTGAGATAAATTCCCAGTATTTTCTAAGGAGCGATGAATGATAAAGATGGTAACATTCGATTGAACAATGCTAATAATATTATTTTTGAGTGCAGAGTTAATGGTCTGGAGTTTTCTTCTTGTGTTCTTAGAAATATGTGCTGAATGCTAAATTAATGCAAATTTGTAAGCAAGATTTTGTAATTCAAGTGAAAAAGTATCAGATCTCTTCCACATTTCATCTTGTTCCTTTTTTGTACACAGACCTTTTTTGTATTTTTCAGATAATCAAACCAATTTTAGCATCAAAAGTTTCTGAATTATGATTTCCTAAACATATAAATTCAATCTGATCTCATGTGAAAATTATTCACCCTAAACTCACTTGGCAGACACAAAAATTGGTGAAAAGGATGCGTGACAACTGGCAAAGACTCACTCATCACTGTGGAGAGGTTTGTTAATTCATCCCTATTTGAGGATTTTCAAGTATAAATATTGGAATCAAATCAAAGTCCAGACTTTGACTAGGCCACTGCAATCCTTCTCATTTTTAGCCATTTAGAATCGGACTTGCTAATATGTTTTGCATCATTCTCCCAACTGGGTTAGAGTTTAAGTTCACAAACTGGTAGTCAGACTTTCTCTTTTAGGATTTATTTATTTCTGCAGAGCTGAATTCATGTTTCCATCACTTACAAAGAAATCATGGAGAACCAGCAACGTCTCTCCAGACCAGCATGTTTCCACCATCAAGTCTGACTGCTGGTATTAATTTAAGCTTTAAACTATTTTCAAACCAATAGATCTCACTACCTTTGTTTCTCATCTGCTCTTAAAGTCATTTAAATCAAAGTATAGAGTGTTGATGTTTCTGCCTACTTCATGTTGTCAGACAATTTCTTCCTAAGTGTTCAATTCAACACTGGATAAAACTGAGCTCAACTTTGTAAAACAATTGTTCATTCACAGTCGATGCTTAAATCAGATTGTTTTGGATATTTATTTTTCATTTACGAAAAGAAACCGTCATTAAAATTTTTATTTTAAAGTGTGTTGTGTTTAGTCAGATTACATACATCCTCAGGTTATATTTGTGTTATTAATATTTAATACCTTAGATGGAATAGCTTGTCGGCGAACAAGTAATTTCCCCTTGGGGCTCAATAAAGTCTATTCTGTTCTTTTCTATAGATCTGATGCTCAAACATTTTGATATAATCTACAAAGGATATATGTGGGGAAAACACTTTACAGCTCGGCAAGTTTTTCATCTTGTGCAGAACTTTTGATCATCAGGACTATATTTTCCATTTTTATCATGCTTATTTTCCACTATATTTACAATGTTGTTTAGTATTTCAATTAGCCAATATGATCAAGTCAAAATTAAATCAACTTTATCAAAGTTGACAAAAGCATAAATGCTGCATAAGTGGTAAAGAGATAATGATGCATCTGTTAAAAGGCTCTTTTAAAGGAGCACTTTACTCCTTTTGGTTGATGAAAAACATGTTTACAGACACAGAGAGTCCTCAGTCAGGAGACAGAGAGCCATGAAAGTGAGGAATGTCACTCAGTCACAAGGTCACATTTAGACATTTATACACAGAAACATTCAGGCAGCTGAAAACCCCTCAAGCAAAAATAAATCTTGTTGTTATTCAGTACTTTGTAAATATTTGGGTCATGCTGGAAATGCGGCTGTCATATAAGTTTACAGAGCAGATAAATGACCAAATGTTTTATTAGAATTATATGATTTTATTATGTTTTCATGCAAAGTATAAACATATAGAAAGTCTCCACACTAAAATAATTTACATTTGTCAGTTTGTTTTGGACGTAGTTGGATGAATCAGAAAATACAATTTCTAAACTCCCTAAGCAATCATCAGCTTTAGTCAGTTTTCCTGTTCAGCTACAAAAAAAATTCAGGAGTTTATGGTCTTTAGAAGTTAAAGAAGGAAAAGTTTGTCTGTTTTAATGCATCTAATATTTATTTACTTCCCCTTATTTAACGGTGAAACCAGCTAGCCTTTAATACAGTGAGAAAAACTGATATAAGTTAGAAAGTACAGAATTAATTCAAACAGAAAAGGTATGAAAGCATAAGAACAGGGCATCATTAGAAATAACCTCCCACAAGAGAAAATGTGTTGAACAATACTTAAAATCAATTCAGTTCAGTGTATTTACATAGCCTCAACTCACAACAAATGTTGTCTTGAGTCATTGTACAAAAAAATTCAATTCAATCACACATATATACCAATTAATCATCTTTATCAAAAAGTACAAAATGCTCAAGTAATTATTTGGTAGTTTAAAAAATGTTTGTCTAAGGAAACCCAGCAGATTGACTTTGTTTTGTTGACACAACAAAAAATATCAATGTAAAAAAGTTCACACTAAAACTCTTAAAACACCATCAATTATCTCCTGGTCATCTCTCGTCAACCACTCCTTCAAAAACTTGATTAAGTATTGAATAAACAAATGATTCTGTTTACATAAATGAGTCCTTTACCTACGCTCTAGCTTGAATAAAACCTCCTGAGTGTAAAATACAAGTTTTTGTATCTAGAAAAGTCAAAATAAGTGAATAAATCACCCGATTTATATTGTTAATCTCTCATAGAAACCACCAACCTAAGCAGATCGGGGAACTGTGATGTATATTAAGATTCCCCCAAGGACCCTTTAATATTGGAAATGCAGAATTAAAGCCTTAAGATGTTTTATTTGCATCTGCTGTGTCAGTTTAGTCCTGATTAATAACCATATTTAAAGAGTTTTCAGCTGGATTTAGCTCAAAGCCCACAGGATGCTGTTTCAACAAGAGTTGAGGTGCAACAGTAGCTTTTGTTTACATGTCGCTGTAACAGATTCCTCTCAAGTCTGAGTCACCTGCAGACTGCACCAGCAAAGACGACTGCATTTTATCACCTTTATAGTGAGTGAGAGCTCTGTTACAACACAATGTTCACTTTACATTCTCCATCCATTGCTGCTGAGGGTGGGACAAAAATGGAATGAATTTTTGAACAGGGAGTGCTCAGATTTGCTTGGGTCAAAAACAAGCAACAAAATGATCAATGCGAGTAAGTATATTCTTTAATATATGTGGATATACACTGCCTGGCCAAAAAAAAAGTCGCCACCAAAAAATGCCTTTAGCTTTGATTACAGCCCGCATTCGCTGTGGCATTGTTTCAATAAGCTTCTGCAGTGTCACAAGATTTATTTCCATCCAGTGTTGCATTAATCTTTCACCAAGATCTTGTATTGATGATGGGAGAGTCTGACCACTGCGCAAAGCCTTCTCCAGCACATCCCAAAGATTCTCAATGGGGTTAAGGTCTGGACTCTGTGGTGGCCAATCCATGTGTGAAAAAGATGTCTCATGCTCCCTGAACCACTCTTTCACAATGTGAGCCCGATGAATCCTGGCATTGTCATCTTGGAATATGCCCGTCCCATTTGGGAAGACAAAATCCATTGATGGAATAACCTGGTCATTCAGTATATTCAGGTAGTCAGCTGACCTCATTCTTTGGGCACACAATGTTGGTGAACCTAGACCTGACCAACTGCAGCAACCCCAGATCATAGCACTGCCCCCACAGGCTTGTACAGTAGGCACTAGGCATGATGGGTGCATCACTTCACCTGCCTCTCTTCTTACCCTGATGCGCCCCTCATTCTGGAACAGGGTAAATTTGGACTCATCAGACCACATGACCCTCTTCCATTCCTCCAGAGTCCAATCTTTATGCTCCCTAGCAAACTGAAGCCTTTTTTTCTGGTTAGCCTTACTGATTAGAGGTTTTCTTACGGCTACACAGCTGTTCAATCCCAACCCCTTGAGTTCCCTTCACATTGTGCGTGTGGAAATGCTTTTGCGTTCACAATTAAACATACTCCTGAGTTCTGCTGTTGTTTCTCTTCGATTTGATTTGACCAAACGTTTAAGTAATCGCCGATCACCATCATTCAGGATTTTTTTCCGACCACATTTCTTCCTGGAAGACGATGGTTCCCCACCATCCTTCCAGTTTTTAATGATGCGTTGGACAGTTCTTAACCCAATTCTAGTAGTTTCTGCAATCTCCTTAGATGTTTTCTCTGCTTGATGCATGCCAATGATTTGACCCTTCTTAAACAGACTAACGTCTTTTCCACGACCACAGGATGTGTCTTTTGCCATGGTTGTTTAAGAAATGAGGAGTTACTCATTGCATCAGCTGGGGTTAAATAACTTGTTGCCAGCTGAAAGATAATCGCCTATGCAGTACTTATCCAATAGGAGGCTTGTACCTATTTGCTTAGTTAAATCCAGGTGGCGACTTTTTTTTTTTGGCCAGGCAGTGTATTCATAAAGTATGAGTACATCCAGATTTGAAGTGAGAGAGTTTGAGATTAATGCTGATAAGAGTCAAACAAGACCTGCTTTGTTCCTACAGCAGCTTAATTAAAGTTTACTTTAACTTTATGTTATCGTCAATCTTCTTAAACTTGCTTCGTGATTCAAGAACCACCAGGACCAATTTATGGGGAGGCAAATATTCTTAAAAATTTGGATTATTCAAAGATAACTAGTGCAGGGAACACACTGAATGCTGATGATGGCTCTACAGAACCCCACTTCAAAATTTTAAAAACAATCTTTTCACCTTTTTTATATTTGTTGTTGTAAATGGGTTTTAGATGTAAAACTTACACCTGGCATTATTATGAATTAAGCCTCAACTGTGCTAAAGAATAAACCCTGGTTATTTTCACATAAAATGTCTTATAAAGTAAAAAAGAAAAAGAAAAAAAAAGTTAGATAAATAAAAGTTTTCGGCAAAACATTTTTTTAACGCAAGTTTAAAACACATGCTCATATTTTATTACAGAGTGGCAGATAAGTCCACAGACGACAGAGGACGGGAGCTGCAGACGCAATGATGACGTTTTGAGCAGAAAAGGGAAGTGACTGTGGAAATGTGGAAACATCTGTCTGTAAGCCAAGTGATAAATACTAAGAAATGGTCAAATATTGCCCTGAATAGACGGAACAAGTGACAGAGGAGCAGTACGGAGGTTTCAGATCTAATCAAAAGAAGGAATCTAAGTTATGCTTCGTCACATGGTTTGGCGCGCAGCACTGGAATGAACGCAGCACAGACACAAAGAGCGGCTGTCAATCTCAGGTAAGTGAGCCATACCACAGTGCCCTTCAGTTATTTAAACAAAAATAAAACTTTAAAGATTTTCCTGTTGTTTGTTTAGCACTGTCTGGTGCTGTGGCTGATTAAATGGAGATGAATGCACAAACTGCCACAGTACACGAGTCAAATTGGGCACACTTTGATTTAACGAGCCAACCTGCAGAAAGTGACTAATATTGGAGGAATTTCTCTGCAGGTACAGAAACCGCACAAGGACAGATGCCATGGAGATATAGAGTCAGCCGATCGGTCGGCTTGTTGTTGGTGACGGAAATCTGCCCCACCGCAGGCGATGTTCCTTTCTGATAATTTTCAGCATGAAGATCAGAGGTCGCCTTGTCGGCCAGCATCTTTGCTCCTCACATGCTGCCTCATGCGACAGCATGCAGAGATCTTTCTGCAGGAGTTCCGTCACATGACGCAGGGAGACGCACAGTAAAGACTGTGACCGAGAGCAGCCTCCATTCTCAGATGGAGCAACATCAGTTGTTGTTGCACTTGCAATTTCTTCTTTTTCTTTTGCTTGTTTTATTTTGTAGATCAGAGAATATCCCGTGTTTATTTTTCTATTAAAATGCACACTGATGTTGAAAATACAGGTGTCATGAGGTGAAGCAGGTTATTTTATCCTCCACATTATTTAAACAATGTTTCTCTGTCTGGTAGTATATGTGTTTATTTTGGAACGTGATTTATTTAAAAATTAAGCTCACATAATCCACCTTATTTGTTTTTAAAAAAATTTCAAACATAATAATTCTCATGTTGGAATATATATATAATCATCCAAACAACAGATGTGATTATTTCTCTTCCTCCTGTAGTTTGCTTATGATAAACGCTAAAATATGTGTGAAACAAAACATTATCTTGAAATGAAAAATATTGAATTAAAAGCAGTCTTATTTTTAAATTAAAATATATTTGTACTTACAAAATGCTTAGAGAAATAGGAAATGAAAACAGATGGGAAAAAACCATTACTGTTTTTAGAGTTTTCCCTAAATTGTTTTCCAATTGTGGTTCACTGGAAAAACATTGGATCTTAATTAAATATTTATTTTCAAATTAATTTCTAAAAGTTCAAAACAATTTAAAAAATCCACTTTTTGGAATTTATTGGAGAATGACTCCAATGAATTCTCCAATGACTACAGGAGAATTACTCCAGTAGTCATTTTTACTACTGTTGCTGTAAAGAAAAAAATACACTGAGATTATCTTAACTTGAACATCTAGTTAGTAAGAGTTAATTTATTGTCTCCAGACAGATTTACTATTTGACGAAACAGTTAATACCAACTCCAAAAAACAACTCCCTGCTGTTGTCTCACACAGACACTTTAACGGTGTTGAAATCAAATGTGACAATCTTAATTTGGTCAAATTTGTTGTGTACTTATCGCAGCTAAAAACCAGACGTGCCTGTAATTCTGGAAGTTGACAAATGATTTGTCTGATTAACTAATCGATCACTCAAGCTGTCAAAAGAGCAGGGAGGAATCTTCTCCTAGTGCAAGAACTTTGTTCTGGTCATGTTTTGTTTCCTTGGAGGCAAATAAATCACAACTCTTTCATCAGACGAACTAAACGTTACAGAAAACAAGCTCAACCAGTGAGGTTTCAATTACAAAACCGCCACAGGGGGGATGGAAAGCGTCGACTGATGAGGGACACACCTTCCTCTTTGCACGAACTGTATGGAGCTTTATCTAGTCTAGAAGACTCCAAAGCACCTCAGAATACATTCAGTCATTTACGCACTGATGGTGGAGTTACATTGCAGCCACAGATACTCTGTGGCTGACTGGCAGAAATAAAAACGGCTCTACTGAACCTGTTGGCCACCAGGAGGCAAAGCGGATGAAGGTGACTGAAATGGACACACCATCAACCCTATAGGATGAACTCTGACCTCCTCAGCCGCTGTCGCCCCATCATTCTCATATATAACTTGTTTGGGAATTTCTAGCCATGATATTCAATTTCTAATAAAAAGTAGCAACAGTTATTCATATTATACTTGAATGCCTGTTTTTTTTCTCCCTTTTATCTACAGGATTAATCTCAAATAAGGTTTGCAGCATGAAGTCTCAAAGCATGTTCTCACTGCAAAGAGGATTATCCACACTGAAATGTCTAATCTACATTAAATAAACGTCAAGAAAAGAAGCTGCACATATTTTCATGATTATTTAACTTGATTTAATCTGTGCAGCTGATACAAAGGACCAGACAAAGGTGTTTTCTTAGGTCTCTGGTGACAGTATGTAACCTCTGAGTTACCATCACTAGCAGACAGGTTTGTCACTCAGCAATGTCACCTGCTGTCTCTAAAAATGCAGCTGTTAGCAGAAGTTTTCCTCTCCTGTCACATGACAGATTTGAACAATGTGTTGGGTAATAGTTTCTGTTTTGGCAGGGAAAAAAAAGGCAAAACTATTCATTGTTTTTTTTTCATTAATTAACAGCAGGAAACAATTTGTCCATTCATCTGAGGTAACACATTTATGCACACAAGGTCTACAGGGATCTGGTGCCTATTTCCAGAAATGAAGGGGTGAGATGCAGGACTGCACTGTGGACAAGTCACAACAGCAACACAGACAAGATGGCAATTATGGGACGCCCCCTTAGTCATGAAGTCTCCTCATTTTACGATGTCACCAGGTGACTCTGAATCCATCCTTGCACTGAACAGGTGCAAGGAATCACACATTGATTGGAACAAATCAATGTGTGGATGTTACCACAATGTTCTCCAGTTGAACAAAAACAGAACTGAAGTTATTATCTTTGGACATAAACAGGAACGATCCAGAGTCAACACAATAGATATTACAGATAGAAACTAGAGATCAGGCATGAAATCTGGGAGTAGTGATGGATTCTGACCTAAACCTCCAGAGTCACATAAAGACAGTTACAAAGTCAGCCTTCTATCATCTTAAGAACATCTCCAGGATTAGAGGACTAATGCCTCAGTGAGATCTAGAGAAACTTATCCATGCGTTTCTCTTCAGTCGTATTGATTACAGCGTCTTCACAGATCTGCCTAAAAAAATCTATCCTCCAGCTGCAGCTGATCCAGAATGCTGCTGCTCGCGTTCTGACTAAAACCAGGAAGTTAGAGCACATCTCCCAAGTTCTAAAGTCCCTACACTGGCTCCCTGCAGCTCAGAGAATAAACTTTAAAATACTTATTTTAGTTTATAAATCACCAAATGGCTTAGCAACAAAATAAATAAAAAAGCTGCTGGCTGTTGCTGTATCAACCCTCCAGACCACTCAGGTCTTCTGGTTCTGGTCAAAATCTTTCATAAACACTTTCCTTGCAGAAAGCCTTCCTATAAGGACTGAAACAGCATAGGGTGTGTCGATATTACATTAAACCTCGTGGATTAACCATGGGATGTTCCTCAAATTCACACGTTGTGAAGCAGGTATAGTTTGTTTGGGAAAATGTAAGTATTGAGTCGATGCACTGAATGCTATTATTTTTTTAAAGTTATTTTGATACAACAGAACATGCAGCAGAATAAACGACTTACTGGTTATAGATGTGAATGAAGTAGCAACATTTCACCACTTGTTAGAAAATGCAGCTGTCTCTATTTCTGTTGTAGCTGCACTTCATGTGACTCCTGCTTCAAACGTGTCAGCAGCAGCTCACTGACATCATCTGCTTTTACACTGGTCACATCTCAGCTTTTATAAGATGATTTGTATTTATCTCAAAGTTAAACAACGTAGCTGCAAATTTTGACCCTGAAAAATAATTGGAATTTTATTTATTTAAAACAGATTCATTAAATATTAGAATTAAATATTAATTCAAATATTTATTTTTTAAAAAAAGAGTACTTTTTGTTTTTCCATCTGTTATTTGTACACAAATGGAAACGAGAAAAATTGTAATAATTGTCTGAGTGGATACAGATCAAAAAATATTTATACAAGTGTAGAGTGGCTCCTACACATCATAGTGCAAGCTTGTGTTTTCTGCAACGTGTTTCTTTACTAAAGGACAACTTCGTGTCAGATTCTCTCCTAGTTCTGCACCTAAACTCCAGTTCACTGTCATCATATGAATTTTCTCATTGACTTTAGAAATGAACTCTCTTTCAAATAATTTTCACTTGTCCTGAGATGTTGCAGCTGCAGTTGATAATGACTCTAGGGAACATGTTTCTAAGGAAATTCCTCTCAGCTAAAACTAACTACTGATCATCTTTTGGGAAAAAAACAAGAAAGCTAATGAAAACATTTCCATGTACTCAAAACAATTTTCCCTGACAGCTGCTTATTTAAATAGTATGACAAACCTTTTGAGTCATTTTGCATTTTTTTCTTTAATAAGAACAGAAAACTGAATAAAAGTGATTCACTTTGCGTTCATACCTGGAACCAGTTCACCAAGCTCTCTTTCAATGGGATATTTTTAAAGGAGTAAAGCAAATTATAATTTAAGATTATTTATACATGCATCACTTTGTATGCTGCACATTGTTTTACCAGGCTCAGTTGTGCTCTAGCTTTGATACATTATCTAAAACCTAAATTAAACAATTCAGTGATTACTAAATGAAGTGAAAGCTGTGTAGATCTGTTTAAAGTGAGATTCCAGTTATCACTGGTTTCTAAGCTAATCTCTCCAGCTACAGACTTCTGCAGCAGCACCAGGCCATCTCTCTTGTTAAAAAGCAAACTGCCACTCCTTCTTTATTTGAGAAAGTTGCAAAGCGTTGCACAATCTTTGAGAGGTGGGACTGGAGCAGGGACTATAACTCATCTAGCTTTATAGCTCTCTCTCTCTCTCTCTCTCTCTCTCTCTCTCTGCATGATCCAAGGAAGTTGGACCGGCTCCAGATGAGTATGTTGAAACAGGTTTGCACACACCCTCGGCTTACTACTCATTGCTTATTTGCACTTTGAATTACAACTTTGAATGGACTGAATCTAGAAAGATTATTATGTCTGGAGTTTATAAATCTCTGTTGTGGGAACAATTTTTGATAGGTATTTTCTCAACCTATATAAAAGGAAATTGTCTTTTTATTAGCAGAGAAAGGGAGTGAGTGGAATGTGGGAGAGTGATCTTAACAAAACAGGGGGGGTAACACTGATAACAAGTAAGGATAAACAGAACTAAACTCTACACACAGACAGTTTTACAACTAAGGAGTATCTCAGGAAGGCCCCCTAAAAAACACTTGTGAAAACGTGAGTGAGTTCAAGGAAAAGTCTTACACACAGTTGATCAAGTTCCTCCTCTCTGAGGTGATAACACTAAACCTTAAAACTAAAAAACAACTTGTAATATAAAACTACTAATGTAAGGAAGATAACAAAACATAATAATTCCAACAATTTTAATTAATAAGTTTACAGACTCACCATGGGAATATTTTGGGAGCGTTTTTTTGTTATTTTTTGTGTATTTTCTCTGTGATCCTACAAGGAATGACCTCAGTCAATTTTAAAAACAACACCTGGGTCACAAGTTTGAACGTTTTTGTGTATTTACTCCAGAAAAGCTCAGCTAACACTAATGCCGCCAGCAAGTCTCTTCCACATTTCCTGCAGGATATTTGATCACTTTTCTTGATAAAAAAAAAAAAAAGCCTTTGTATTGTAGTTTGTTATTTTCACTTGGGTTCCTGAAGCTTGATGAAAGTGTGCTTTATTTATTCCAAAGTTAGTTTTATGTATCCAATTACGTCCAAGTTTCAATCATATGTTGAAAAAAAATGGCAGCCTGGCAGCCCCAAAGCATGATGTTCCCACCACCATGCTTTACAGTTCTGTTACTTAGTCTTAAATCCCCTTCTTACTGTAATCCCTCCAAACATAATTTCTGCTCACTGAGGCCAAATCGCTAAATCTATGGAAGTTTGACAGTCTTAATTAGCAAAAAGGCATCCGACTTCTCCATGTGGGCAGCTGCAAATTTCAGCCGAGCTTGAAGGTTTTATTTTTGTCCATCTCCGTTCGATGCTTGGTGATAAAATTTTATTTCATTTGCAGTTTCCATGGTGAATCCTGGGTTATTATCTAACATCTGGAGGTAAGAGTTTAGGTCAGCTGGCTTAAACATGAACACAAATGGGGTTTCCAGCAGGTTAATGATTTAAAAATATATAAAAAAAAGACTTTTAAATGAATAAAGCAGAAATGCATTAAGCTTCTCGAATGGTATCAGCTTCAAACCCTTTGAAATATAAAGCTTATTCTTAAAACCAGATCCACACTAGGAAACCAGGAAACTTAAATGGACTCTTATAGCAACAGTGCTAAAATCAATGCCAGAAACTTGATGATGGCGATAAAAAAACCTTCAAAAGGACATTTACACAAACGTAAGAGAGGATCAAAAGTGTATGTATTATATCAGACCCTGTGTGTACAAATGTTTGTTTCTGAAATTCAGCGTTTTTTATGTGATTCCTTTAATCCTGAAAAGACAGAATGTCTTAAAAGCAACAAAAAAGGCAAAAATGTATTTGATGCTGCATGAAAATGTATCACCAGGTTTGTAGACATGTTGTATTTTCCGAACTGCCTCCTGCTCTCAAACATAAGAGATTTTGCCCCACAGGGAAACCCGAGCTGCTGTTTTTATTCAGCTGAAAATATAAAGTCTCATCCTTTAGGCGGTTACAGATTGTTAGTTCTGATTAGACTCTTGCATTTCTTTTACAGTGTTTAGAAAAAACCTATACAAAGGCCCCTCAATTCCTCAGAGCAGCTTTACTGGACAAAATACTGGAGAGCGCTCTCTCTCTCTCTCTGTCTGAAATGAAGTTTTCTTGTGTTGGAGGCGACTTTGGGAAAGTTGAAATAAGAGAGAAAATGCCCCCAGGAGGCCAACCAACACACTTCCCGCCTCTAAAAGTAATTTTCCATATACAGTAGTTTTCACACCAAAAAAGTAAAAAAAAACCCCAGTAAGATCCATTGATTTTCTTTTTTTATTTGAGTTCTTCTTCAGTGTTCAACTCTTCACCAGAAGGAAACTAAATATATAAAACAAGTGTGCAGACTACTAATAAAAAGACAGAAAAGGCCTATAACAGAGAATTGCATCATATGATTTTGTTGTGTATAGCATTGAGCTCAGTCCGAATTTTCCTGAAAGTCGGTCTGTTTCTGGGGTCGTACTGCCAGCAGTTGCTCATGACCCTGGAGATCTCCACGGGGCAGCCGTGAGGAGCGGGCATCCGGTATCCTGCAACAAGAGTCACCATCAGCTCTCCGCAGGATTACCTGAACTCCAGCGTTTATCCTCCGCAGGCCGAGAGGCGTCTTTACCTTTCTCCACCTCGTCACGCGTCTGCTGGTTATTCATGCTGGTGTAGGGCGTCATCCCCATGGAGAACGTCTCCCACAGTAAGATCCCAAAGCTCCACACGTCACTCTGAGTGGTATAGCGACCTGAGAGAGACACCAGGGGGCAGCATTCGCAAAGGAAAAGGTGTTGTGTTCTTTTGACGGTTTGCAGTTTGCAAAGTGCAATAGGGTGAAATGACTTTTGGCCTACCATAGTTCAGGGCCTCTGGAGCGGTCCATTTGACGGGGATCTGCCTCAGACCCCCCTCTGCAGAGTAGACCCCGTCATCTCGCTCGCGGGACATCCCAAAGTCGCTTATCTTCACCACGTTGCGTTCTGCAACAAGGCAATTTCTTGCTGCGAGGTCCCTAACAAAAGAAACAGATGCATTAGGGGAGAGAAATAGACAGAAAACTCATGTTCTGCAGAAGAAACAGGAAGGAGAGAACAGACGATACTGAAAAGGAAAGAGAAAACGTGTCTCTGGTGTTTTGTGTGGGTTCGTTTTGACATTCTGTGATGCAGGCTGGGCAGCCATTCTTCCAGAAACCTGTTCTGATCTGTTCCCGCAGTGTGAACTGTACTCAGCCAGATATCACAATCGCCGCCTCCTCCTCCTCTCCACAACTCCCACAGCTTCATGATGCCTCAATTCCTCAGCCCACATCCACTGTTTAACTCTCCAGAATTTTCTTGTTTTCAGAAATGTTCAATTTAATTTATCTCTACTTTTAAGTTTTTGTTGAAACGAGCTACAAGGACATTTCAAGTCTGAATAAAAGAACCTGTTAAATCTGTGCACAGTCAAACTAGAGATAATGGGACTTTTCTCAGTTAGCTCACATATGAGAAGAAACATATTCTGCTAACAGAATAAAATAACTTCTTTCCTGGAATGAAGATGCAGAGCTGCTCCTATCATAACTTCACTGTAAAAAACCATTTCTCTGCATGAAGTTTGATTACGTTTCAGTTTGGGCACCGCGTCTGCACATAGGGGAAATTCTGCATATTTATATAAAGTAAAGCAAACAGTTCTGAAAGTACAGACCTGTTTGCAATAAAAAATAAAATAAAATGTACTGAAAGGCAGTGACAATTGTGATGCTGGAAAGAAAAATAAATGTGTGGGAAAACATATCCAACCATGGATGTTACAGAAGGTATAATGCATCCTCTCCTCCAGGAACCTACGTTAGATTGCATTTGCAAATAATGTTTCTAATTTAATAAACTGTCTAAATTTTTTTAATGCTTTTTAAAATACAAAAAATAAAAGTTTATGATTGTGAAGAAAACAAACTCTTCAGCTGCAGAGATAATCAAAATGATAAAAATATAAACTCTCAGAAAACAAAGATACTTTTTTATTCACCAAATGAAATTAACAATATAACTGCAAAACAAGACTGCTTGTTTTGATACAATTATCAGTTACTACGGACTCCTGTAATGTCATGCATATTTAATTTTTATCTCCAAATGAGTAAAATAGATGAGTCATTCCTGCCTTTTTCAATCCGCAGCATCACATTGATTTAGCAGCATTAGTTTAGACCCGATTGTGCCAGATGTTATTCTTAAAGCTCTGAAGGAAACCTAATCTGGTCAGGACTTGGAGTTCCCTGAAAATAATAGAGAAAAATTATATTCTAATTTTCTTCTCCTTCTTTGATCATTTCAGCTTCTGCTCTATTTTTGGGTGAAAAGTTAAAAGAATTGTTGCAAATTGTTCCCATCTGCTGAATCTGGTCGACACGTTTGCTCTGGCATCTATTCGGCTCAATCTGCCTCCTGAATCAAGTGCATTGATAAACTAGTGAGAGCAAAATAATAGCAAAAAACGTAGGATATTATGAAAATTAGTGGCATATTGAGTTGACTGCATTTAAACATTTGCAGGTTTGTTTCTTACTACTTTTGCTGACATATTGTGTTTAAAGTCGTCTCTTCCAGTTTGAATAATTCAAGTTTTACTTTTTAAGATCTTGACTGTTTGCATTAAGTCTCCTTGAACAATTCTGTCTTTTCAGCTTAATCTGATGCAGAACTGAATGCTTGTGTCATTAAATTACGCTCACGGCAATAAGTCAAAGGGGACTTTTCTCACGTTTTATTTGAGGAAATTCCGTTATTCCTGTTTTTTAAACTGTCATGACAACATATGAGGAAGTGTTGTGAGGAAAGGTAGCAGTTTGATGATGCCTGTGTGCTAATTTCAGGGCTTAAATGTCAGTCCACATCAAAGGAGCTTGAGCTGCTCGTCTTCTCTGAAATATTTCCAACACTCAACATTAACATAAGGGTAAAGGTTGAAAATGATCAAATAATTTACTTTTATTTCTCTCATATTCTGCTTTTGGTGTTTCTGTGCTCAAATTGGGAAACCCGGATCTGTGCAGAGAAGTGCAGAGAAATCCTGTTGCAACACGGGTTGAAAGGCCCCTCATAGAGAGCAGGAAGCCTTTATAAGACGCCAGATTTGCAAATGCATTCAGCAACAAAGATCTTCACTTCTGTAGACATGGTGTGTAATCTGAAAGAATAAAAATTAAAGTGGTTGGACAGCATTATCTTCGTTACATTTGGAGGAAAGAAGGATAAACCTGAAAGGCTGAAAACATCATCCCAAGTGTTAAGTGTAGGGTTGGCAGCACCATGTTATGTTTTACTGCAGGAGGGACTGGTGCATTTTACAAAAGATGGCTATATCAAGAAAGAACATTAAATTGAAAAATTGAAGCAACATCTCAAAATATCAGCCACGAAGTTAGTGTTTAAGAACATGTGGGTCTTCTAAATAAATAATGACTTTAAAATAGACGAAATCTTGTTAGAAATTGCCTTAAGGAGACAAAGTCAATGTTTTGGAGTGGATGTCCTGATCTCAGTGCTATGGAAATCTAAAGAGTTCAACGTTTTTTCTTCTGATTCCCCAGAATATTTTCCTAAAAGTCCTGGGATTCATCAAGATGTTTTCCGGAAAATCTGAGACGAGCCATAATGATCTCTTGGTTTTTGTTTTGAAACTTTGTCATGCAGACCATTTTTGCTTCTTTCCTTTGGTGAAGACATGAACTCTGACCTTGGTTTAGGCCTCACTTGCCTAAACCAAGTGAAGCCTTCAGTTCTTTGGATGCTGTTTTGGGATCTTTTGTGATCTCTTGGATGAATCATCGCTGTGCTCTTAATTTCTGTTGGCCAGCCGATCCTGGAAAGTTTACCACTGTTCCTTTGTTTTTTAATTTGTGGATAATGGCTCTCACTGTGGTTCAGTGGAGTCCAAAAGCTTTAGAAATCACTCAACTCTTTCCAGATTGATGGTTCTCAATTACTTTCCTTACTTGCTCCCAGTTTGTTGGTGATCTAGGCATGATGTGCAGCTTTAGAGAGTATTTTGATGTATTTCACTTTGTCAGCCAGTCTTCACTGAGAGCAGTGGTGCAGGTGTGGCTAGAGACCGTCATAAACCACCACCACTTTTCATACAAGACCATGAAGGTTTGGATCATTCTTTCCCTAATATTAAACACCTTCATTTAAAAACTGCATTTTGTGTTTACTTGTGTTGTTTTTGATGTTCTGAAACACTCAAAGTGCATTAAAAAAAAGGAATCACAAAGGAAACAAAATTTTTTTACAGCACTGCGTAGCTGGAGTACAGGAGGCCCTCGCTCTGGATCACCCCACTCTAACCTTCCCTGCCGCAGGCGGCGCCGACTCATTTCCTCTGCAGTGGCTGAGTTTCTCTGAGTGCGACAGCTTTGCTGTTCGAGCTCAACTATCCATTCCTAGCGTTCCGGTTTGTATCAGCTCTAAAACGGCCGCTCTTGCACATTATAGATTCACAAAAGGAATCAGCTAAACAAAAAGGGAAAAAAACTGCACTGGAGGGATGATGGCTGGAGCAGAGTCCAAACAAAATCTCTGATTCAAACACTTCTGTGTGTTTGTTGTCAGATGAAAGCTGCATGCCGCAGTGGAAAACCACCGCTGTGGAAAACCACCGCTGTGGAGCACTGAGTGAGGTCAAGGATGGTTTCAGGGTGCTGGGCTGCAGGAAAACTTTCTGATCTCTGTAAAATCAATGGAACATGCAATAAACATGAATAACACGCCATCCTGAAGTTTCACACCATCAACAGCTTTAACCCACACACTCAGACTGAGCAAGAACCAGTTGGCAGAGAAGAAACAGACGAATGATGACCTCAAGATGACTGGTTAAAAGCTTCATCTCAGTCACTTTACAGGAGGTCCCCTCAAAGAAGGAAAGATTGCAGCAGTGAAAATGGCTGAAATCCATTCTAGTAAAAGGTCACAGAGGTCACATGAATGCCTCAAAGATGTGATGCCTTTAAAATGTAACTTTTGTATTATTCTGAATCAATAAATTCAGAAAGTTTTGTTTTTGCCTTCAGTGGCGGCATTTAGGGCTCCAGAACTCTTTTACATGGATACGGTTTCTGCTGTTTAAATGCGTATTAGTTGTTACGATTGTTTAAACATTCCTTAAACTTTGTGAGTCATGTGAAATATTAATTTTAACTTTCATTTATTGTGGGCGGAATGACATTTCCTTTTGGCTAAATGAAGATCTTGCCTTAAATCATTCATCATCCATGCTGCTTTTGTAAGAAAACTAAACTAAATCACAGCCTTGCTTTAAAAGTTTCACAAGTTTTTACTAGTTGGAAAGATGTGCAAAAATAAAACTCACTGTACAAAGATACAAGAAGGATTTTTGGTAATTTATTTAGTCAGTAAAACACATCACCACCAACCTGTGGATGCACTTCTTACTCTCCAGGTACTCCATTCCTGCTGCTACATTTTCAGTCATTTTGACCAACATCTTAGGCGTCAAACCGTGACCCTCGTTCCGCAGGAAGGAGAGGAAATCCCCACCTAGAAAAGTTTAAAACAGAGAGTGAATGATGCAGCTGAGCGGACGGAGCTAAAGATGTAGAGATGGTGTCCACCTGAAACGAGCTCCATGATGATGTAGATGGGCTGTTTCTGTGTGCAGACGCCGATCAGTTTTACGATGTTCGGATGGTTGTACTGCTTCAGGATCCTGCAGGACACGTGAGCAACTCAGAGAGTTTGCTGCTGATTGATCTGTGTGTGTGGGGGGGGGCGTGCGGGTGTGTGTGTGTGTGCTTGGGAGCCACACTGACCTGGCCTCCATCAGGAACTTGCTCTTATGTTCTGGAGCCAGATTCTCTTTGCAGGACTTCACAGCTACAGGAGTGTTATCAGAGCGTAAACGACCGCTGTACACCTCTCCAAAGTTGCCCTGCAGAGACATTTTTAAACATCTATGAAGCTCCTTCAAGATCTTTTCACTCTATCATAGACTTCTGTCACTAACTGCGTTTCCTTTAACCATATAATTCCACAACTTGACATGTCAAAAATAAATTGACTTAACGTTTCAAAAAAAGCTTACTTTTTAGGTCTATAATGAGGTGGGGTTAGTGTATTTCATAAAACTGCAATGGAAATATTTTTTTCTAGACGTTGCCACTGGTGCGAACCATGAAGAGGAAGACAACAGGAAGTAGGAAGTAGTTGGAGGATGATGGTCCAGCCTGATTTTAAGGACTAATTGATTGAACAAACTTATTCACATGTGATTTTAATTGCATTTCTTATTTACTGCAATTACGAAATTGTGTTTTTTCAACATTAGTGGAATAGTGACAAAGTTTTGAGCACATTTGTAGTGCAAACAGCTATAATCTTCTTCATTTGTTGCAATTGCATCATGTTCTGTGCATCTTTTTGTTCTTGGTGAGTTTTTTTGGTTATTCTCTAGTTTGTGTAGAAAATCTAAACTTTTTAATTATCACATTTTAGAGTTTTGGATTAAAGAAATAGTATTTTGTAAAATTGTCCAGCGTCTTAGCTGTCATTCAGCCTTAATACTGAAAGGGCCAAAAAGTTTCTAATCTTTTATGCCATGCATGAAGTCATTACAAAAGGTGGGAAGTTGTGTGGAATAAAAAATAAAAAAAAACCTGGTGTTGATATAGATCTCAGCAAGACATATGTTGCATCACCTCTTCCAATAATAGCACTTAATTTTTGGTGATTTAATGAGACTAAATTCTGTTGCTTTAAAAGGAAAATTGATTTGAATTTCGTCTAATGGCTTTCTTCAGCTGAGAAACGGCATTAAAATTCAAAAGTTGCATCTCAGACTCTAAAGGCCTTTTGCAGTATCCTATTTTAAAAATTAAACATGAGTTAATTTAGAAAAAGACTGAACAAGTTTGGATTGCTTGAAATAAAAGGGCTGCCAGAAGAAACTGTCAGCACTTTGCAAAGTTGCATGAATCCCACGGCTTCTGGAAAGATGCAATTAGAAAAGATTAGACTAACGTAGAAATATTTGGTCCTAATGCACTGCAGCATCTTTTGCAAAAAGCAAACACGGCACAAATTTTCTTCTCATAGAACATGAACGCTCTGCAATCCAGATCAGATCTTAACTAGACTGATATGTGGTGAGACCTTCAGTGAGCTTTGCACATATAAATGTCTGAGAACGTCAGCAATATGAAGCAATGTCAAAAAAAAGAGACTTAAATGACTAATTCAAGCTGTTTCGACTAAATCTGATCTCACAAGTTGTTGGGGATTTTTTTCCATGACTTCAAATATATGAATGTAATAAGATATTAATAGTTCAGATCCTAACACGATATCCTGCACTGATTTCTATCCGTGTCCTGATAAAAACTCTTCCTTTCTCTCTTCAGCCCTGAGGACGCAGCAGCCATGATTTCCCAAAGGAATCTAAAACTTAACAGCAGATTAAATGAAACCAAAGAAAGACTGTGTCGTTTAAGGATCTTAAATTACTTTTTCCCCTTCATGAGGATTTAAATTGGGCTTGCAAATGCAGATGCAGTAAGTGTTCTTGACCTGCTGCAGAGATTTTTTTGTATAGCTTCATGTTTTACTCTCGATACTCACAGTTAAAATCTGTTTTTAATAGGCCTTCTTACAACCCCCCCACTGGTTTTGTCTTACATCAATGCATCCATCAATATTTGCTATCTAACACAAACAGCGCAATGAAAATTTTACTTTTAGATTACAAAACAGCTTGAAGGTTTAGTGTTTCACAGATGAGTTAACTTTTCTCCAGCCTTTCTGTGTTGTAACATTTTATACCCAGCAGTGTTGCTGACCTGTAGCCAGCAAACATAATCAAGTGGGACCGCTGTGGTGTTTCCGCCCGAAGCAGTTTAAATTTAAGCAAAAGCAGGCAACATCAATAGTCTTCCTGCTGTGCAGAAATTAACTCCCAAGTGAAGGTCCAATTAAAATGAACTTTCTAGAGACAGAACGCTCAGAAATCTGAGTTGAAGTAGCAGGAACACCAAAACAGGCACCAATAAGAGGAAAACGTCAGAGGGAAACCACAGAGGTGCAGCTAAGCTTGAGAATGTATGTTAATTTTTCCATCACTTTCACTTGAAAACAGTGTTGAAGTCAAGATTTTTTTTTCAATGTTTCTGCCAGTAGATGTGAGATGTACTCACCTTTCCAATGAGGGGGCCCAAGATAATGTCATCATGTTCAAGCACCCATTTATCCTGCAGGGGTTGGAAACCAAAGGAGAGGCTGCGTTACTCCGTGACAGCAGCAGGTTACAAAGTGGAACGGTGAATATTTGGGAAGCAATTTAATAGAAGAAGATTAGATAAAAAAGTTCAGATTTTTATATGACCTATCCTAACCTTAAACAGGTTAGGATAGGACTTTTGCACAAAATCATTCTTAGATAATGACATTTCATTCTGCTCAGTTCTGCCTATTTTCAGCTTCTTTCAGAATGCGCTGTTTTAGGGCCTCCTGTCACTTTAAATCCAAATAAGCTGCTGCTGGCCACACCCTCTAACTCAACGCTTACACTCACACATGAACATTTTCTGCAGACAAATGCAGAATTAAACAAACGTACATCTTTGAAAAGCAGAAGCAGAGCCTTCTACGCAACCAACAATTATGCAGCAAATGGCTTCTGGATGGTAAGTCGTCATTGTACAACGCACACAGCGGTAGGGCCTGCTGACCAAATTTGCTGGAGCTACACTTGGGTTGCTAGGTAACGGCAGAGTGGCTGCCAATTTGGGAGGTGTTTGAAACAGCTAATTTTAAAGACACCAAAAAACAGCGATGAGAAAGCAACACAGTTCATGCAGCGGCTTGGACAGAAAACCAGAGCGGAGCGCCAAAAGCCAGATCACATAGATAACATTAGGTGATAATTATGAGCACAAAGTTTATTAGATGAGCAAAGTTATGAAAATCATGGTTTTACTTTCAGTATTGGTTTCTTCAGGGTGGCCTCTGTCTTCCTGGTGACGGGTAAACGAGATGACTGCAGGTGATTGATAAGCTTCGGGATGCTTTGGAAACCTTCTCCATCCAGACGGTACAAATTCTACTGACACACATGGAAACGAGTTCAGAAGAAACCGTACCGACATAAAATGTTGTTTTTAATTGCTATACTAGCTGAACTGATGTGTTCTTGTATCCAGTTGGTGTTGAATTAGCAGGATAAATACACAAGCTGGGGAAAACGACATAACTGCTAAAATGCGTGCACAGTTTTTATTTACATAAAACATTTTTAAAAACAACATCTTTTTCAAAACCTTTGAAGATATAAAAAAAACTGTATTCTTAAAAAAAATTGAATGCAATATTAATTGAGGATGGAGTGATGCAAGAGAGTGAAATGCGAGCTGTGCTTTTAGAAAGGTTTACTTACATCCGTGTTCTGAATGAGGAAGTGCTTGCACGATCCTTCCCACTGCACAGAGATGACATACACCTGTTTTTCCTGACTCATCCTCACCAGAAAGTCTCCGTCGTTCTGGAGCAGCTGCTGCACCTCCAGCCTGGGAATGGCTCCGTGGTACCAGTCCTGCTGAGACAGGGGCCGGTCCACTTCCTGCACGGCGGAGGGGACTGGGCGAACCTGGAAGCAGGAGGAGGAGGACAGGGAGATGGGATCTTTAGTGGTGCTGGCAGGAGTCTCAGGAAAATACAAAGAGACAGAGGATGCGCAGAGATCTGGGAGAGATTATTTGAAGACACTTCAGTCGAGACTCTATAAATGTTAAAAGTCTGAGCACTCCGCCGTCCGTGCATGCCTGTCGGGCACCAGAGTGATGTGAAATAGAGAAGGAGCAGCTCACTCAGAAATTACATTTTATACTTCAGGTGCAGCATTTTAAATATCACAGCATTTCCCCCATTTGAACTCTCCACCCCGTCGGTGTGTTTCTCAGCATTTTAAACGTAAACTTGCTGATTGTGAGGTAGAGCTGAATTTGGGTCGAGCAGAACTTTGAAAGCAGTTGACCTTAAAATGTCCCGTGCAGCATGGTGTCAGAGCACGTTAAACCCACGGGATGTCCTCCGAAACTCTGACACGGCATCTGCAGAGTGATTTATTGTTTGTTGCACTGTGAGGTTTGGGAAGTCAAAAACAGGCCCTGCAGTCAACCTGCACTAAGGTAGGGCCAAAAGAGGAAGGGACGTTACCTTCAGCAGGAACAAATGTCCTTCACTCATAATATAATATAATTATATAAAGCTGTAACCAGCATGGGTTTGCTGTGGTGGCGCAGGGGTTAAGCACAGCCCATGTATGGAGGCCTTAGTCCTCGGTGTGGTCGTCGCAGGTTTGATTCCCGGCCTGGTGACCTTTGCCGCATGTCTTCCTCCTTCTCTCATTGCCCTCTTTCCTGTCAATTCACTATCAAATAAAGGCCACTAGAGCCAATAATAATAATAAAAAAGCTGTAACCAGTACTATGAGGTTAAAGAGTGCACTAATCAACTCCACAAATAAATGTCTAACAGAATTTAATGAGAAACAATATTATAATAATATTGTCATATTTTTATTATTTTAACATAATATCAAATAATTATATAATATTATAAAATTATAGTACAATTTTATATAATATAATAAAATATTAGGAAAAAGTCTTATCTATAATATATTATAATATCCATCCATCCATTTTCTAACACCCTTGTCCCTGTTGGGGTCGGAGGTGCTGGTGCCGATCTCCTTCTAACGTTCTGGGCGAGAGGCGGGGGTCACCCTGGACAGGTCGCCAGTCTGTCGCCAGGCAACACAGAGACAGACAGGACAAACAACCATGCACACACACTCACACTATCTGACAGTCATGTTTTTGGAAGCCGGAGAACCCGGAGAGAACCCACGCATGCACAAGGAGAACATGCAAACTCCGTGCAGAAAGACCCCGGGCCGGGAATCGAACCCAGGACCTTCTTTCTACCAACAGTGCTACCAACTGTGCCACTGTGCAGCCCTGAAACTATGATTCATTTAAAATTTACTAAAACCATCATGATCTCTTTTCCTGCAGGTAAGACAAAAAGTTAATATCACACTTCCTTAATTCTTATATAATTTATATATTCAGGCTGAACCAGTCTCACCTGACAGACGAGCTGCCGTTATAAATTTTATGACCTAAATTTCTCATTCATATTTTCGTATATTAGTCTCACATTTGTCCCTGGCTCATTTCATAATCAGTTATTGACTAATATTGGCCTTTTTAATTTAATGAGCTCATCATGATAAGTTAATGATCAACTACATTCAGTTCATAATTTCTGTACAACAAAGATTGTTTTTCTGGCCCTTATTTGTAAGATGTTACCAAAATGTGGTAATTTTTATTACCTTTCAGAAGGAAGAGAAGTTTTATTCTGATGAATTTCATAAACACTCAGTTTGTTAGACTGATCTGAAGTGGAATTAGAATCGTTTTAATTTCCTTGGGGAAATATTTGGCCATGTCAACATAGTTATTGTTCGCTGCATAAGCAGCTTAATGAAATGTGAATCCCATCCTACCTCAGATTTGTGTCTAAACAGGTTGCTCAGGTTGTTTATGATCCCGTCCACGAGGATTTTACCCGAAGTTTGAACATTTTCCTAAAAATAACAGAGCAAAACATCATGGTCAATATAAATGTAAGCTGTAAAATGGAAAGAGAAACATTTTTATGCAACAAACAAAAGGTAATCAAAAGAAAACATTTGCTTTAATTGTTGTTATTTATGTTTCATGTTGCTTTCAGTTTGACTCATAATGTAACCGAATGATTAACCATTTCAGGACATATTTTTGTTCCAGTAATCCCGTTATGCTGCAGTAATACCGTTAAGTTTGGACAGTGTCCTTGGTACTCTGAATAAAATTTAAAAAATTTTAAAAAAAGCAAAGATTTCTCTTATTTGCAACAGTGGATACAAATATTTCTGTTTTGTCCTACTACCAACAACGACATTGAAAAGTTATGCAACTTTTTTTTATAAATAAAAGAACCTTGTGAATTCAAAGCATAGTCAAAGGAAAATAGTTTAAGGTTTACTTTAACTAGACAGATGTTTGGGATTTGTAACCTGGTAAAAATCTATATAGAAATGGAAAGAGGTGAAAACATCCAGCATATCTGCCTCCCAGCAAAGGCTGCAATTTGTTTTTGTTTTGAATTTTTTCCTGAAATTTTATTTCTAAAATTTTCTCCAGTTTTGTGTTGGTCCTCATTTCTATTCCATGTTAGTTTTTTATTTAATTATTTATACAAAACCTCCAGCTTCAACTTGATTTGAAACTTTCTCTGTACCACATCAAGACTCGCTCATTTTAAAACCAAATGTCGGTGGTTCTTCCCCACCGAAAACATCCAGTCACTTTCAGTGAGACGTTACACACATCCTGCAAGACGCCTGTTTACCGGCCTGCTTCAAAGAACTGACAACAGCTGAGGAAAAGGCAAACCAGAAAAGGTCTGCAGCAGGGGGAACATACATTGCTTGTGCTGGATGAAAGCGAAACAGAGTCCATGTCCAGCCTGAGGGCTTGTGGAGGTTCTCTGAAGCCCAGCTGGTCCAGTTTCTCCTTTAGAAGAAGCCTCTGAACCTCCAGTTTGGCTTTTATACCCTGAGACAGAGCAACCTGCTGTCTGGACTCCTCCATTGCATGTCTCTTGCTGAACTGATAAACCCTGAGGAGAGAAAACATAAATAAAGTTACTTTTTTTTGTATTTAGCACATCCTGAAGTTCGCTACCTGCACCTCAGTCAGCTGTGATGATCCATGAAACTAATCAGAAACATCCACAACAGCCACAAGTGTCAGGCCACAAAAACATCCTGAGCGTGCAAAGGTGTTGCCATCTGCTTTTGATCGCTAAGGTTGTTTGTGTTATGAAATACTTGAGGGGTTTCCGGAAAACAAGTTCCTGAATTTTAACGAAATTTCTCAATTTGACATGAAAGTTGGGAAAAATATGTTGAGCAGAGCAACATCACAGTGAACATTTTTGAAAAATCTATCCCTTAATTTGACTAAAAAACAAAATTATCCACTTCATGTGTTTATTTGTCTTTATAGTTGGCCAACAGTTCAACATAAAATATCTTCTATCTCTATTCGTCCCGGAGCTGCTGATGCAAGATTTGTTATTTTCACAACTGTTGCTCTGATTTCAGCAGCTGCAGCGAAGTGGTTTGTGTTGGTCTGTGTGGTGAGCGGCTTTGCAAAGCTACTGGTTAACAGTTTAGCCAAAGATTTCTTCTCGTCTGTTATGATAATCATGGGCCTACTGACATTTCAAAGATACACCTGCCTACTTCCTGATCAGCTTGTGGCTCAACCTTATAGTTGAAGGCTCCAATTGGTGTGCTTTAAATAGGACCTATTGTGCAGAATTTACATTTTGGACATTTTTAATACTTCCTCTTTGGGTTACAAATGATTCTAAAAGCAAACCAAGCACTTAAAAACACAAAGCCATTTTCTGGTAATAAGTTAATGTTTTATAATATCTGGAAAATTAGCTCTTTCAACAACCTCCAGATTGTTAAATCACAATCACTGTTACCTAGCAACCCCAGCAAAACCACGGGACGTTTGGTCGGCTGGTTTTACCACTGCATGGACTGTATAATGGCTGCTGGATAAGACAAATGTTTTCTTGTTGACTTACTACACAGAAATCACTTGCTACATTATTGTTGTTATACAGGATGCCCCACTTCTGCTTTTCAAATATTTGTGGTTCTATAAATACACATCTGTTTGCAACCGTTTTCATGTGAGTGTAAAAGTTGAGTTGGGGGGCGTGGTCAGCAGAGGCTTATGTGGATTTAAAGAGACAAGAGGCCATACAACAGCTCATTCTGACTGGAGATCCAAATAGACAGAACTGATCAGACTAAAATCTCATCATCTCAGAGTGATTTTGTGCAAAAAATGTCATGAACATGTTCTGTATAACACATAAACCTATCCAAACCTATTCAAGGAAAATAACAGTTCTCTTTTTAAGATCGATATGACTGTTTTCCATTGGTTTCTAACAGACATGAATCAAGACAAATGTGCACGGAGAATCTAAATTTAAAATTAGGACTCCTTTAATCTGCAAGCTAACATCCAGGGAGGATGAAAATCGACAGACCACCAGAGAGGAAACTTTCTGAAAAGGGTTAACAGAACTGCTGAGAGCAGATCAGATATGATTTTAGGTTTCAAATATGAAAAATGCAGGTATGCCCTTTTCATGAGCCGCAGTAACTTAATGGTTGACATCCCGCTCTTCCTCCTTCTGACTGATGATGATCCAATTACACACAGCCAGCAGCATGCATGTCGGTTTTCTGTTACTTTACTTCAGCTGCTAGTAAATTATTTGCCATGTGCTGAAAACAATGAAGCATCTGTTAAACTAGCTCTTCCCTGAACTGTGTTTCCCAGTCTTGAGATGACAATGTTTGTGAATTGTTTCAAGAGAAACAAGCCGAACTGAATTACTGTGCAGTCTGAAGCAGAGGGACATTAAGCCTGACAGCTTCAAAAAGGTCACAGCAGGTCAGCTTGGAACAGCTTTTATTGCTGGTTTACAAAATGTTTCTGTGAAAATCTGACCCGAGGGCAGCGCAACCTCCACTTATCTAAAAATCACCTCGAAAACACCATATGTGCTTCCTGCCTTTCTTTAATGATTGTCAGAGTTGTGCAGATAAACACTCTGTTTCCTTTTGTCCTTCAGGAGCTAATTAATGACTGGATCAAACCTGTGACACCTCTGGACAGGCTTGTCAACCGAGAAAAACGAGGGAACCGAGATTCATAACTCCATGCATATTACTTCCTTATTATTATTAATAAGGTGCTTGCTGCCTCTTGAGACCAGGCTGGCTATTAGCAGTCACTCAGGGCTGCACACAGAGGCAAAGCGGGAGCAAAGTTTCAGCAATTTGTTTCCTTCGTTGTGTGAATGCAGCAGCCCTACGCTCTCTTCACCTCTGGCCTTTTTTGTCTCCATCCAGCTCGTTCTCCAGCTCCAGCTCCAGCTGCTCCACAGACGTCTGCTGAGAGCCCAGAGACCGAGCCAGGGCCAGCAGCTCCTCTTCGATCGCAGTCAGCCTAAGAGCAGAAGTACCATGAGGAAAGAGGGGAAGTAAAAGGAGCGTTTAAAGGAAATACAAACAGAAAATAAGAAGAGGAAGTCATTGAGATATTAACAGAGGAAACTGGGCCTTTGCTATCTCATTGTTCTCACTTGTGCTGGATCGTCTCCAAGGTGAGGTCATTCAGCTCGATCTCTTTGGGCCTCAGCTGCTCTGTGTCCTCCAGGAGGCTGCAGTCAAAATCTGCACAAACAGGAATCTCCCCGACAGACCTGAGATCAGAAACACAGACTCAACAGCTTCACCTCCATCAGAGTATCATGATCTTTACTCTGCAAAGGTTTTGCGTCTTCGTACCGGTTCTGCTGGATGAAGCTCTCGTATTCTCTGTGCGGGTCGATGGCGATGAGGGCGGATGACATCTCCCTGTGGACCTTCACCACTTCCTGCTGGAGGAGGGTGGAGATGTCAAAGTATTCCTGCAGGATCTCCTTCCTGGATGTGAAGAAGTTGGAGAGTTATTCACCTTTTCCAGCCTCCTATGAATTACATTTCCTTTAGACCAGTGGTGTCAAACTCATTTTCATTTTGAGTCTAATCCAGATCATTAATGTCCTCAAAGGGTGACTGTGCCAGGATGTACTGATGAAACCCATTAATAAACTGTAATCCAATTATCCATCCTTAGACAGGTTAAGATAGGCCTATGGGCTAAACATTTTCATCACATTTTTTGCTCAAAATCAATCTTAGATAATGAGATTTCAGTCTGCTCAGTTCTGCTCCTTTCAGAATGAGCTGTTTTATTCCCTCTTGCCTCTGCTGGCCACGCCCCATCTCAACATTTACACTCTCACTTTATTCACACTGCAAGCAGCCGCATAATTATACTGCTGTACATCTTTGACAAGCAGAAGTGGAGTCTTCTGCACAGTCAACAAGAATGGAGTAAGTGGTTTCTGAATGGTAAGTCAACAACAAAACACTTGTCTTGATTTGATTTGATTTGATTTGATTGATAATGTAATATTTAAGCACACAGCTCTTTTTTGAAGGTCCTATAAAAAGCTATGGAGGGCCACATTTGGCCCTCAGGCCTTGAGTTTGACCAATGTCAAAAAATGTATACACAAATAATCTTAATCAAGAATTTATCTTCAAATAAAAATTTCAAGTGAGGTTTGCATTTGTATTCAGCTCCTTGGAGTCAATAACTTGTATAGTCAATAACTTTTTTTTTTTTATAGCCACTTTTTGCTGCCGTCTCCAACTTTCCACATCAAGAGTTTTTTTTATTTGTTTGTTTTTTTTTTTGGTCAACTTTCAAGTCTTGCACAGATTCTCATAAGTGTGGCTCTCCTGCTGAAAGTGAACCTCACAGAACAGCTGAGCTGATACAAGACTTAATTGCCCACATATGGCCAACATTTACTAATTGGGTGACTTCTGAAGGGAAGTGGTTGCACTGGTTTCTATGTAAGGACTGACAGTAACAGAGGTCCAATACAAAAGCAGGTGAAGAAACATAAAAACACCAGAGGAGAACGAAAACCTGCAAATGTAACTACTTTCAGAAATGTTCATTTGTGAGACAGGTTTGGTTGCTTCCATGATAACTTTTAAATCTGATTAATTTCTCCTATAAAAATCTGGTAATATGATGTATCGGAGAAGAAGAATTAAATAAACTGTATCACAAATACAACCAGAGCATCCTTCCATGTTTAACTGAACTAAGGGTGCCTCTCAGGTTCAAAGCATCCTCTGATGTAAATGACATCCATTCAGGAATCCATGCCTTATTGAGTTTTATGAAAAGGGTTAAACGCTTTTGAAAGGGGCCACAGTTTTTCCCATTTTCACCAAAGCCTCTCAGAAATGATCATACGGGTGTCCGCATTCTGAAACCTCTCATCTGTCAAAGCAAACTGGAAACTCCTGGTCGCGGGTCAGATCTACAGCTTTCTTCTTTTTACAGCTTCAGGTCTGATTTGACTTCATCCTTTTTCATTAATAATGATGAACGCATAAAGGGGTTCTTACAGCACTTCATTTTTCAGTTTAAAATAATTAATAACATCAGTAATTTGGGGAAAATTAGGCACTTTTTAGCAGATATCTTTTTGATGCTTTGACTCTTAATCATGTTTGATATGTGCAATATAGCTTTTGGCATCAATCATGCACAAAATACCCAACAGGTTTGGGCATAAATTAGTCAATCCTCCTTATAATGGCGACTTTTATCAGCTCCTCTGAGCTTCACCTGCTCTTTTATGTTGTGTGTAAGTTGTGTCTTTCTTGAGTTTTATTGTTTTACATAATTTTATGTCCAGTGTTTTATGTATTGAGGTTAGCATCAACCTGCTGAGGGACAAACAGATAGAAACCTTGGGTTATAGTGCAGCATGTTTATAAATATTGTGTTTTTGTCCATTAATATGCTCCATTCCTGCTTAAATACATAAATAAATCTGAAATATGAGCCTCGGATCCATAAGTGCAGAACACGTGTCTAACTCAAGGCTCGTGGGCCAAATCTGGCCCGCTTTAGCTTTTTATGTGGCCCTCTAGACTCCAACTTACATCAGTAAGTTCCTCCACATTTTAGTAAATCCACAAAAAATTTTACTACAATTTTTTTTCAAAATAGGCCAAAAACATTGTGCTTAAGAGACTGCTTTACTTGACGTAAAGTTGTAGAAGGTGATCGATGCAATTAATAAAAAAGTCACATTTAACATCTTATTTTAGCGCAAATATTGTAAAAAAAAAAATCTTTACAAATATTTCTAAATGAACACCACAAAATCTGTGATTTTAACCACAAAAGAAACACAAAAACAATCAAGAAATTCTGGATGGACTGAAAAGATCTTCAATCATTATCTCATTTTAAGGAACACTTGCTGAAACCAACAGATATTTATTGATACTTGAACAGTTTAATGGATTCTATCAGTAGATTCTGACACAACCGGCCCTTTAAATAAGATTTTTTGATTTGGCCCAAAATAAAAATGTGTTTGATGCCGCTGGCGTAGAACTTTCCAAACAAAAGCATCAGTATTTTTAGAATCAAATGTTTTTAAATTTAATCTGACTTTTGCATTTTTCTCTGTTTTGCATTAGATAGGGGTAAAACAGCTCCCTTCATATTTTTGCATACTATTTTTGCTTGCTACATACAATAGATAAAGTGGTATCAGCTCTAAATAAAAGTGCAACAAATCGAAATAAAATGAAATTAAAATCCATGCATACAGACAAAGAACATTCTTTATGTTAATTAATAAATAAAGTAAGCAGAAAATCTCTGTTTGTCTTTTGAATGTTGCAGTGAATAACAAACCATTTTTTAAGTTTTAAGCATCAACTTTATCTGCACTCTACTTTTCACCAACAATGAAGCACATGTTCATCAATAACCGCAGCTTGAAGGGAAGCTTTTTTCTGCTCTTTTCGTTGTAACAACTTTTCCATCTAACTAACACACATCAATCTCTCTAACTCGTTCTTGTTGATGTTTCTTTGAATCTTACATGTTTATCCTCATCACTTATTTAAAGATTTGAATTGAAGTCTTTTATTCACTTTGAATTGTTGTTTTTGCTGTTCTCAAACAGAGGCTTTTAATATCAAACCGACTGCAGAAGAACAAAGTAAAGCTTCAGCTGCATAAATAATTCACAGTAATTTCTTTTTGTTGAAAGTAAGTGAGAAATATTGATAAACCAGACAGAATGTTGACGTTTTACTCAGAGATGAGGAGCAGCCACTGCTGCGGCAGTCAGTAATCCGTTTGGATAAAATGAAGAGTAGAGGTTCGGTTCGGTACCAGCATGGAGGTTTTGACAAGGTTTTGATAAGTTATGGTTCCAAAACTGCTGAAATTTTCCGTCATGCTATTCCTGTGGTTTAAAGTTTTAGTAAAATGTGAGAGAAACCGCTGGAAGAAGCTCAGTTTTCTCCAGCCTGCCCTTCATCGAACAAAGGCTGCTACACTTGCTGTATATATCTCTTATAATAATACAACTGAAAATATACAAATATGCATGTAAGAAATTATTTCCTGTTGAGAAAAACATGGACAGTTATAATGTGGAGACTAAAAGAAGTGCCAGCAAGTAAACATTGTTTAAAGCTAAGAACCCAGCTAACGATACAGAGCATTAACCCGCTAACATTAGCTTGACACATTTGGGTTTGTCTATAAAAACAAGAATTGCAAAAATGTGTAATGTTTAAAAAACAATGAATATTTTTAGTGTTAAGCCAATATTTTTACTTGAATCCAAGTATCACAATTAAAACATCAATAACAAGATAATTATACCGCTAATACTTTATCATTAAACAACAGTGGAAATTGTGTCCCTTTTTATTTCAAATAAAAGCAATTAGATTCTGTTAAACATTCAGAAGTTAAATCTACAGCTGTATATGGAGCCACATGTATGTTTTCCTTCAGGAACTTTGAGATTTTAATTTTCGTCCTCGTCTGACCTCACGTGCAGAAACACACCTTCATGTCTGCAGGCTGATCAAAAAATAATGCCACATTAATCCAATCCCAGCCTGGTTACATTAGCAACCCATTAAATGTGGAGTCCACTTAAAAATGACTACATTCAGATTTTAATCAACTGCACTTCAAGTTCCAGCTCATGTGTCTGACCTTTGACACGGATGCTGACCAGAGGTTTCCCTCTGTCCAAACCAGCTGTTTGAGGTGGAAATATTCTCTGATGATTTACTCAGGAGCAAAAGATTATTAAACCAGTCAGACTGGATCAGAGTCAAATTCACTTTAAACCATATTTTAATCATCTTTGACTTGAATCGAGAAACATTGTCTCAGTTTTTGCGCTGCTTTAATTTTGCATCATGTTTTCGCTCTTGACACTTTCAGTTTTGCAACAAGTGTTTTACTTGTCCTTATTTTTGCAAACAAACTGCAAAACAGCCTTTCTGTGAGAACTAATTTCTGCTTCTATAAACTGAGGTGAATCAGAGAGCTGAGGATTTTACAAAACGTCTCCGTGGTCGTTTAGCGGGACGCTTGGACATCGCGCAATAACACGCAGTCTTGTTAGTTAATTTTAGCTAAGCTAAGTAAAGTATACCACTGATATATTTTAAGTTGTCAGTACAAACTCTCAGGAAAGACCAGAAAATGTGGGAAGAAGAGCCAAAAAGAAAGAATAAAGTGATTCCTCATGAGGAAACTTGTTTGTTTTACACTTTTTAAAAAGAAAAATGGCTGTTCTTCTTCTTCGTCTCATGATTTGACTGTTGTTTCCTGATCTGCAGCGTTTATGACGCCGCTCCCTGACTGAGGTTAATATTTTTATTACTGTAGCTCATCGTAAAAGTCGTAATTATAGAGACGCTTAGCGGACGACAAACGTCTTGCAGGTTTTAAGTAGAGCGGACTGGAAAGCTTCAATAAGCTACATCAGGTAACATACTGACTACAACTTTACAGAACCCGACTTTATAAACTTTGAATATCCTTTAAATCGATGCAGGAATAAATATATTTAAGAGTTTATTATTGGTAATTAAAGAATCTGAAAATATTGGGCAAATGTTCCTACAGTGCTGAGAATAAATAACAAAACTGGGGTGAGCTTTTTTTTTCTCTGAGACTGAATACAAATCAAATCATCAGAGATTACTCTTTATTTTATTTTACTTTTTTATTTTTTATTTGATGGGGAATGCCTGCCTCCCAGTCTATAGGATGCAAATATAACCTTAACTAATTTGCAACATTTGTCCTGAGAAGGACCTTTAGCAGTTGTTTAAAATAAAAAGTGTAAGTTCAAAAGTAAATAAAATAAAATAATGCAAAATGGATATAAATTTATGTATTTTAAACTACTGAATCAAAACGATGAGGAAATTGTTTTGATTCAGTAGTTTTAAATACATTGTTTTATATCTATTTTTTTATCAACTGTTGATCTTATATATATATATATATATATATATATATATATATATATATATATATATCCACTTCATTTAAATGAAAGTTTGTTGAGATTTTAAATATATGTCTCTAATTTTTTTTAAGCCTCTCACACACACACACACACCCACCCACGCCCGCACACACACACACACCCACGCAGACTGTGTTGAATGCAGCCTTACAGGATGAGCACCATCTCCTGCTGCAGGGTCTGCAGCGCGTTCAGCAGAGCCGGCTGCATCTGGCTGTAGTGATGCTGATGGTAAACCTGAGCCGCTTGCACTGACAGCACATACTCATTGTGGAGCTCATGCAGCTTAAGGGAAGCCTTTATATAGCGCTCCCTGTTCTTTTCTCGCTCCTTATCTGCATAAAGAAGAAAAAAGTACAAGGTGTGTCTGAAGCTGATCCTGTTTAGAGAAGTAAAAACCCTCAAAGTTCTCACCTTTACTCATGTCCTGGTACTTCCTCCTCGCCAGAGCTGCGTCTTTAACCGCCTGCCTGTAGCTGCTCTTCAGCCTCTCCAGCTCTGTGTGGGTCACCTATGCAACCAAAATAAAGCATTTTTGAATTCATAAATGACAACATAAATTATGACTCCGACAAGATGTTTTTTCTTTTTCTTTGTTTTGTTTTGGGGTTGTTTTTTTTTTGTCTTCTAGCAAAAGTCTTCCTTCAAAGCACAAGATGCAAGTGAGCTGGAACAAGAAAACAAATTGCTTCACGGACACTGAAGAAGCCAAATCAATTCAGAAACTGACAGCAAACCAATGCAGAGGCTCTTGAACGTGTAATGTGTTCTCTCCCTTTGGTCAAACACAAAATCAGTCAGCAGCAGAGTTTCAGTTTTACTGCCTCTGTCTGCTTCTGCCCTGCCTACAACTCCACAACTCTTCTCATTACAACCACAAGGTTGAATGCATTTGCTGGGATTTTCCGTGACTGACACACACTAGTGTCTGATAGCGAAGTGGAAGAAAAGCACATACAGTCTTTGAAAATCTTAAGGTGTTTGTGTATTTGCATTTACCCCCTTTTACTTTGATTCATTTAAATAAAATCCAGTGTAACAAAATCCTTTGGTAAAGAGAGCATGGCTCTGCGTGAAGAAACTTATTGCTGACAGAAAAATAACGTATTGGTAAGTATTGCAATTTGCAAATGTGTGGGGACAAAAGTAGGCCAAGATTTAAAAGTGTGTGAAATAAAGGAAGCAAAACACACAGTCTCTAAAATAAAACATGACTTCATATTGTGACGATGATTTTCTTCATCAGCGACAAGAAGTAAGTCAAAGTTCATGAGTAGATAAATCAGATTGAACAGAGATTAAGGAAGAAAATTTGTTAGAAGTAAAACCTGGAATAGGATGAAGGTTAACCTCTCAAACAGTTTGACTGCATTTTCCAGATTTTTTAAAATATATATATAAAAAAGGAAAACAATGAATCCTTTTTACTTCCACATAGCAGTTATGAAGTGCTGTTTGTTCATCTGCTGATAAAATACCAGTAAACAATTAGCAATTTGTCGTATTATTGTGAATTTTAAAGCATTTATTAACAGCTTTTGGAGGCGTCGGAAATGGCAGAGTGAATATAGCCGGGTGTCAAAATAAGTGTAATCAGGACTCACACCTTTGCATGTTTCATCCGTTTATTGCTTTTACAAATCAGTCATGATCAGCAAACTTTAGCTTTTTGACAAAACAAAATACAAAAAATAACATTTAATATCAAAAAACTGATTTCTACAAAATAAGCGACTGCATAATTTAGTCCCTTCCCACCAGTATTTAGTAGATGCACCTTGAGCTGCGATCACAACAGGGAGTCTGTGAGTCGGTTTCAACAGGGATTACACATCTGGAGACTCTAATTTTACTCCACTCTTTCTTGCACAACTCTTCAAGCTCTGACAGATTACATAGGAATCAGATTCTTTTCAAGTGCTGTCACGAATTCTCTATGGGATTGCGCTCTGGGCTTTGACTGGGCCACTCCAGAACATCCACCTTGCTGTCTTCAAACCAATAAATGTTCTCTAACTCTAGCAGATGGAAAGAATTTCCCTCAGTATTTCTCTATATTTGTAACACTGAATTTTACATAATGCTGCCAGCACCGTGCTTCACTGTGGGGATGGTGTGTTCGATGTGATTTGTTTTGTTTGACGGCCAATGAACAGAACAAATAACTTTTTTCCATTTGACCATGGAGTCTACCTAACTGCAGCCAAATTCTGATGTAAGTTTTCTTTAAAAATGTGTTTCTCATTGCCGCTCTCCTTTACTTAACTTAACTGAGGTTATGAAGATAGTCTTTCCATTTCTTGATGATGGATTTCACTTTCACTTTTTTTTAGTATCCATCCCCTGACTTACACTTTTCAAAAACCTTTTCTCTGACTAGCTTGGAGTGTTTTTTCTATCTTTATGCTATAATGGTAGCCAGGAATAATGATTTAATGAATGAATGGACCTTCCAGATACTGGTGTCTTTACACTACAATCACCTGAAACACACTCACTGCACTCAGGTTATTTCTGTTACACTTTTTGTGAGAATATTAGCACCAATTGGCTGGACCTTTGTTGAATTAAGTCAGTCACTTTAAAGCAGGTGAATAATTATGACTATTGGTCATTATTTTTTAGAAATCAGCTTCCACTTTGAAGGTTTTTGTAAATGTTTTGTCAAAATTTGTTGCTCATGACTGATTTGTAAAAACCAATAATCCAAGGGGAGTGAATACTTTTTACCAGCTGAGTTTCTTTGCACCTTGAGAGTAAATACCATGAAACACAGACACAGGAAGTGGACAGCAGACCTGCAACGATTCTCCTCTGAAGGAGCATGAAAGCTGAGAAACAACATTTGAGGAAACGATCTGACCTTTGTCGTGTGGCTGGCTGGTGGAAACGTTTCAAAGCTCTTTGATAGCATCTCTGACTGCTCTGTTGGCTCAGTCAGGACAAAAAAAATAGCTATTGTAAAACCGCACAGTGATGCTCACTTTGCACTGCAAAGTAATAGCACCATGTTAAGCAAACGGCCCAACAAATGTTTGTGCTGCAGCCCAGCACGGATTTACAAAACTTTGCACTTCATTTGCTTGATGTAATTGGATAATAAAACAAAGAGGACGGGCTGGTTTTAAACTGCACTGGGCTCTTCTGCTTAGGTTTATGAAAATTATATCTAATTATGAAACTGCTACTCATCTCATCTGCAGAGGCAAACAATCTCCAATGCTTTGACATGTTTGTTTAAGTCATTTTTTATATGCAAACACACATTATTGCCAATTTTCCACATTGTGTAAGTCAATTTGTCTTTTGTTTACCCAGAAAGAGGAGAAGACTTTTGGAAATGGTCGAGACTGGAAGAAATAAGATGATGTGTGTAAAAGTCAACTTTAATTTTACAGTGTACCTTTAAATTGATTGTTTATATCTATCTATCTATATATACTGTATATATATATATATATATACAGTATATATAGATCTATCTATCTATCTATCTATCTATATCTATATATATATATATATATATATATATATATATATATAGATATAGATAGATAGATAGATATATAGATATATAAATATATCTATATATATATCTATATATATATATATATATATATATATATATATATAGAGAGAGAGAGAGAGAGATAGATAGATAGATAGATAGATAGATAGATAGATAGATAGATAGATAGATAGATAGATAGATAGATAGATAGATAGATAGATAGATAGATAGATAGATAGATAGATAGATAGATAGATAGATAGATAGATAGATAGATAGATAGATAGATAGATAGATAGATAGATAGATAGATAGATAGATAGATAGATAGATAGATAGATAGATAGATAGATAGATAGATAGATAGATAGAAGTTTTTGTGGACACCTTAATTAAATTTAATGAGAACTATCTGCTGACATTTTATTCTGTCTTGGTTCGCACTAGATTTCCTGTGCAGTTTATTGCTTCTCTATTTCAGGCCAGTGGTATCTAAAAGACTTCTGCAACAAGAACAAAACCTCAGTGATCTAAAACAAAACATGTTGAGTCTTTTTATTCTCATTTTTTATGTGAAAGTGGAAGGAAGGGAGTCTTTGCTGAGTGTGTCTGCATTATTAAACTGAATATATTAGCGTTTCTCAGCGGGGGCGACGCCGCCCCCCGGGGGGCGTTCAGAGGACGGCAGGGGGCGCTGGCGGAAATTTTTACAAGAGGGGGGCGCTGCGATTCCTCTGGGGGGCGTTTGGTCGAAAGTAAACTTTCCTTCTTAAATGCAGAATAATGCCAGTTTAGACTTTAAGCAACTTGTTAAACTTGTATTGTGTAACATTAAGCGAAGATTAAAACATGCTTGGCTGCAACTGTATCGATGGCACAAAAAAAAAAACGTTGTGCAAAACTCAGAACCGGGACATAGAAAGGAGCGACAAACTAGATGAGAATCATAAAAACAGAGAATCCGACGCTCAACAGTGAAAAATCAATATGAGTGGCGAATCAACACATGATGCTTATAGGCGGCGCGGCAGGTGAATGACATGATGAGTGAAGATTACTGGTGGTGAGCGTCAATACAAACGATAAAATAAAACTAAAGAAAGAAACTAAAGAGAACATAACAATAAACCAGGAGAGGATAATACTAATCAGAGAAAACTAAATGGAAATGAATGAAGAACAAAATGCAAGAATAAACTAATAAACTAAATTAAATACAGAGGAATAAGCAGGTATGGCAAGACCTTTCGAGCAATAATTAATACAGAGGACTACAAAGAACAAACAAACAAAAAATATATAATCCATGTTCCTGTCTCCTATGACAGGAACATGGCATTAAAAGGATCCGAAACTTTTGTTTTTCCACTGAAAGCTCTGGTTTACGCAGGAAATGCCATGTGGGTAAAATTTTATGGATGATACTCTGATGTCCCATTCTCCTGAAGGCAGCACAGAGCTGCACCACTAGAAACTTTCAGAAACACTGAAGAGAAGAAGAGCTATGATAAATGTAGCTCCAGTTCTATTCATGTTTTAATGTTGCAGAGCAAATAGGTCAAAGTTTAAACTGGTATTGCTGTACATCTTTTATCTGGTCATTTTGTGCAAGATTTAGCAACTAACATCAGAAAATGGCACAGAACAGGAATATTATTTCCCACTCTGATTGGCTGCTGTTAGGCCTACCGATTTTAAGTTGAATGTTGATTGCAATTTTCACAGACACCTGTAAAAATAATTTCTATTCACGTGGCTTTTTGTTCTCTGGAAAATTACTATTGATGATAAATACAAAAACAAGCATAAAAATCAAAACATCAACAATAGTGATAGTAATATTAGTAATAAAATAATATTCAGTGCAAAGTAGCCTACAATTTCTTTGGTGGGAGACGGTGAGGGAGCTGGATGATGGACAGCGGGGCGCTGGTCCAAGAAAGGTTGAGAAACACTGGAATATATTATTAGGAGTCTTGAAGGATATTTTTCTGAGTCTTCTGAGTTACAGGAAGGAAGTCCAAATATGGACGACGATCATGATGATCTATAATGGCGTCTCTGGAAGCTCTGTTATGTCTATAAGTAGTATTGTCGATAAATAAAAAGAAAATAAAAGGCAACATGTTTGATGGATGCATGATGTTCAGGAGAGGTCCTCACTTTCCTGAGAACTTTGAACTGAGCAATGCTATTTTTTAGATTATAATTTAATGGTGCTCAACTTAGACATGAACAAATTAAATTACTTTTTGGGGGAAACTAAGGGTAGCCATAAAATTTATTTTTCCTTAACCTTCAGCTTGGTAACTGCTGACACATTTCAGCTAACCATGAAAACCAAAATTTTAGCACCTTAACTTTTACTTTAGCACTTGGGTTTTGCTCTTTCTCTGAGAATTAGACGCTCTAGTAGAGAGGAGGAGAGGACAAGTGCAGCTCGTGTTACTTCTAACATTTCTTTCAGAAGACCATACAGGTAAATTTCTAATATTTACTTTGGTGATGATTTTGTCACACATTAGACTTTAACAAAATCAGAATTTTATCTCGCTAACTAAATATTTAGTTTATAAAAAATATTAACTTGTGACTTAAATATTTCACTTGGAACTCTGACGTTTATAATGTCAATAACATTAATAAAATATGACTTTGACAAATGAACACGCACAAGGTAATAGAGAAATTGCCTTGTCATTTTTCTATGACAAGGTAAATAAACCAAATTACTGCTGTTGTATTTTTACCCTTTAACTTTAAAAACGGTACGCCACAGTCCCAAGTCTACTCCTCACAAACGTTAGATCCCATCATCAACAAGCTCCCAAAGTCTCTCCAGCGTCCAGAGCGTCTCTAAAGATGCTCTGGATTGCTTTTCTTTTCCAGATCATACTTCTATCTGGTCTTATGTGTCTGTTTGTCTATAAAAGCCCTAAGCAGAGCTGTGCTTTTAATCTCATTGTACAGCTTATTGTGCAATGACAATAAACCTAATCTAATCTAAAACAATCTAGTCTATGGCTGCTTCTCGCCACAGCAACACAAATTTGACGCTTTTAATGCAACTTTTAATGCAACTTTACAATAAAAGTGTCATTATTTTTGTCATGTTTATGTCAGTGTCACACCAGCCTTACGCACACCCCTTCAAATAAAGTGTTTACCGAACATTAAACAATTTAAAGACTTTTAAAAACAAACTCCAAGAGTTAGAAGAAAAACACTCCAGCAGGAAGTGAATGTGTGATGGAAACACCTCTCTGTGGTTTGTTTCGCACCTTGTTGAGCTCCTGCCGCAGAAGGCTCCAGTGCTCTGCGTAGGTTTTGCGGAGCTGCTGTTTGTCTCTGATGAGCAGAGTCAGTTTGCTGATGGGCCCGTCCAGGAGCTCCTCGGAGCGCTTCCTCATCACCTGGCTGAGGGACTCGGTCTGCGAAACCAGCACTCCCCACGACTGACACACACAGTGGTGGGGAGAAAAATCATCAGCTTTTACGTCCAACTCAAGAAAAACATTAAACAGGTTTTAGATTTGAATACAACGGCATGCAGATTGCACGAAGTGCCATAAAATGTCCTGCTTCCACTTTCAAGAACTGAAGCCTTACAACATCCCAATGCCATAGATACCAAACACTGAGTGACTACATCCCCTTTTCTGGTGGCTCACCAGCATTTTTACCTGAATAGCAAACCATATTTTAAATAATCCATCTTCATGAGCTCGTCAGATATTCTGAAAGCCATGCAGATGAAAAATTAAAAAGATTTTCCAAGATGAGTAGTGGTATTGCAAAATAAGTGCAATCTTATGTGGGACTAGGAATTCATTAACATTAAATTAATGGGGCGACTAGAGGAGAAAGGTCTCTTAATAAAACCATTTTACAACTTTTGGTCTTTATTTATAATTTTCTGATACATTTTTTAAAATGAACATAGTCTACTTTGACATTTTTAGACTCAGAAGATAAAGTGAACTCTACCAGATGTTTCAGTCCATCATCGTAGAAGTAGAGAAGACCCTACCTTGTTGAGCTGACTGATGTAGTCCGCTCCCGGATTGGTCTGAGGCCGGTCCATCTTCTCGGCCATGGCAGTCATTTGGTGGAGTTGCACTGAAAAATCCCGTTCGCTCTTCGCCCGCTGACCCATCCACTTCTTCATGACCTCCATCAGGTGAAGCTCGGAGTCCAGAAGCCTCATGACGGCCGCGTGCGCCTGTGGACACCGGAGATCCTCACCGAAACCCATCTCTGGACTGATGCAACCTCCTTCTGCCTGGGATGCGTCGTCAGCAGCGCGTTCTCATGAGTGAAGCAGCAGCTGCTCTAATGACCAGCAGAGTCTCTCTCTCTGCGGCCATGCAGAGTTTCACTTCCCTCTGAGCAAGAAAGAAGTGCACAGTGGTTCATGAGAGGCAGCACTTCCTCGTGTACGTTTGAATGTGGTTCTACTTTCAATTTGCAAACAACTTTAGTGGCATAACACCTCCCAAACTCCATCAGATAACTGCATGTGTGCCATAAACACACATGCAAAATATATATATATTTTTTTTTTACTTCTCTGGGGAAAAAAAAACAAATGAAAAGTAGATGTTGAACACAGCTTGTGTTAGAGCTGGAGTCATGCTCCTTATCTACATAATTCATCATGTCTGTTCATTTGCTGCACTGTGCAGCACAAACATGAGATTCTCCGTTTGATCGGCTCGGTTGTGTTTCCTGGGCTCAGAGATATCTGCAGGGTCTCTACAAGAACACATTCAAAGTCATCAGTAAAGCATTTAGCCTCATTAAGTTTCTCTTTATTTGGAATTAGTCGATTTACTGCGACTAAATGATGAGAATCTTAATCATTAAATCATTTGAATTGTTCTGCTTGGCATGATGATTCTACTTCCTTCTCATTGCTGCTCTGCTTTGCCGTAAAAATGGGTTTTCCTTGATTGATGTAACGTGTGTGTTACATACAAACATCCTCTGATCGCATGGTTACATGAAGAAGAATACTGAACAGTTTCTGTTTGACAATCTCTAAAAATACCGTCAACATGAAACAGGTGAACTCAACATTGGGCAACTTACAAGAATTTCTATGTTCTAGGTGGCATCAAAACAGGATTGATTTTATTGTTACTGCCTTGAATCCAATCAGAAAATGGAAATTAAACTGCCTGGCAGTGGAATATACATAAAAAAATGAATATTTCCCTCTAGAAAACAACTTTAAACATCTTATGAGCAAACAAAGATGTGGTTTTATGGGAGGTTTGGTCATGTTTCATCATTTAGTGAAGCTAAAACAGGTGTAAAGTACTGACAACAGAGAACATGTTATTGTTTTAGTATAGATTGGTTTGCAAATGTTGTATAAATAGACCATCTAAATGTTTCCCCAGAATCTCAACCAGGCTGCGAGCTGTATCATCACATCATTATAATCTATATAATGAACTAATATGTTAAATTTCTACATATATTTCCTTTTTTGACAGAAGATTGTCCATCAATATTGATTACAAGAAATTAGGAAACCAGCTGCTCTTAAAGCACACACCCATATGTGTAAGTCCTCCGTCACAAACTATTCTGATGCAAAAACTATAGAAAAAAGATCCCAAGCAGACAACAAGAACTGACCTACACAATGTACTAAATTAAAACTAAAATACAGCATGACAAGGAAGTTGTTCTGACTAAACTGCATTTAAAGCAGCTTCCCCCCAACTATCAAAGACACAGTAGTTTAATCCCTCAGGCATTAAATATTTTACATGCTGAAATACAGTATATTCAACGTAGGGAAAGAAAACTGACTTCTAAAGTTTTCAGAAGAGACACAGACAGACACAAATCACATCTATGTTGATATCTTGGACAATAAAAGTGCAGAAACCTTCAGCCTGTCCAGAGCTTTTCTGGTTGGCTTGTGTTGTTAGAGAGTCAGTCAGATTCAGCAGTGTTTGAAACCTCAATCATCCACCGACTCATGGAGTATGTTAACCCCCTTTAATTACACCTCCTGCATTGTAAGGGTTTCCAAAGGTGCCAAAAATGCTTGTACATATTTATGTGCGCTCTGACTTTTATTTACTTTCCCTTTGGGCGCAATAAAGTATTTTTGAATTGAACTGAATATGCTGTTGACTATGTGAGTTGTGTCAGAAGTTGGAACTTGGAGCTGGTTTCACATCTAGTTAAGAAGTTGGAATTTAAACATGGCGACATAAACAAACGTGATCTACAGCACCTCTTACAAACATCATTTTAAGCTTTACTTTACATAAGCAAGCACCACTTTCAATTTGTGCGCTTTAGAGTCCGCCGTCACAAACTATTCTGATGCAAAAAACTATAGAAAAAAGATCCCAAGCAGACAGCAAGAACTGACCTGGGTAACATTTCCAGTTACCCAGGGAATGTGGCACATTTATACACAGTCTGCAATAGGTAAAGCTTAAGGAATGTTGGGTGTTTTTGGCTTATTTAATAATAAAGTAATATTTTAAGACAGGCTGGAAGGAAAAGAAAGACTGTGGATGAAGAAGAGATGATGCCAAATTTTTTCATTGGTGACCCAGTTTATCCTCTACAGCCTCACTTAAAGGAGCCATTGATTCAGGTGTGTTGCATCTAAGAGTTGACATTGATAGGTCATTCAGCGACAGGTCTACCCAGGAATAAACATACAGCTTGCACTGGATTTCAAAAGAACATTGGTTGAATTATTTTTCTATGGTATACCACAAAAAATTCAGCAAACAATTGAGGGTTTATGTTGTATTAAACCAAAATGTTTCCCTTTTTTTTTTGACTGAGCACAGCATTAAAGCTGGCCTTTTGCGGTTATTTTAATTTATGAGATGGTTTTATTGCTGAGTGCAACCTCGCTGCTGTAAGCTCCTTCACAAAATTACACCGACCATAAATTAGAACCACTCTCATTAGACAAGCTATGGAGGTGAAGAGGCAAGATTCGCTCTGCAAACAGACCACAGAGGAAACAGCTGCAGAACATGTTAATGCGCTGCATGCACAAAACCTGGACATGGGGTTAGATTATTAGGCTGTGTCCACTGGCCCTCGGGGGCCACGGTCCCGCATGGTTTAGTTATCATGACTCCAAGATTTAAATCTCTGAATTATTCCCCTGGCCTGTTTCCAGGTTCTGCAGAGGTCTGGGTAAGAATCTGTTCATTAAATTCAGCTGTGTTGAACCAGAGAAACATCTGAAGCATGCAGGACTCCAGCTCCTAACGACTGGCGGTGGACATCACTGCTCCGGGATCTGGACTTTATCATCTTGAAGTCCGAACTCGGACTCTGAGTCTGGGGGAAATGTCTTCCTCATGTAGAGGAAGACTCTTCCCCTTTGAATGTCACTTCAGAGTCACTCAAGAGAAATGAGTGACTGAGCACAGGACTGGTACAGCTTTGCATGTCTTTGTGGTGCGCAACAAAAGACTATCTATTTGAGGCAACTGTGTAGCGAGCATGTCTACCGGTTATTTTTTTCTCCTAAATATTCTCATCTCTACGGCGAGACAGCTCTGCACCTTAGAGCACTCAGCTCTATGTGAATTTTTCTGTATTTTTTAGAGTGCTCTTGATTACAAAACACTGGTGGGAAAAGATGCACAAAAAACAGAGATAATTTCACATTGAACAGTTTGAGTGGGGAGAATGGAGGAATTTTCATTTTTAAAAGCCACTGTGGGTTGCAGTAACTGATTTTCTTGTTTTAAGCCATTGCAAAACCAGAGACAGTATAAAAGTCTTCTTTTCATTAAAGTAAATTTTGCATTTACTTGTCCTGAGCCATATGCAACGAAATTTCGTTCTGTATACACCCTGTGCATGCAAAATGACAATAAAGTCAGTCTAAGTCTAAGTCTAAGTCTAAGTCTAAGTCATTTAACCTGCTAACATCCAGTTGGTGCAGACATGTTGCACTTCAATGGAGAAACATGGTTGTGACGATGTGCTGAAGGCGGAGTGTCAAAAATGAGCAGGAGGTTCTTAAGGAGACAGAAGCCCAATTCAAGGTGTTAAATTGAAAAAAACAAATTTCTCTTAAGTCATGTTTCATATATACAGCATTTCATAACAACAGAAGTTAACACAGATACTAGATAGTGCTACATAGTGCCACAATGTGGCTGGAAAATACATAACATTGCCCCTTTGACACCTGAGCAGGCATAAAGACTGATGACCTTCATGCAACAATGCATTTTTAAGAGTTCATTTATGCACCTTTTCCTAGCAGTTTTTCTTTCCACTTAATTTTTAGTAAATGTGCTTCATTATAAGATGTAAACAGCCTGTGTGTCTGTGGTTTAGCCTCCTTGTGAAGAGTCTTCATCATCCTCTGCTGGGTAAATGTGAAGTCAGTATAGTTCAAGTAAACTTTCAACACTTTTGAATTGGCTTTTTGTGATACTTCATGAATTTCAGGTTTTAGTGTTGAAAGTATCTTCATATTCTGGTAAAAATGTCTATGTGGGGAAGAAGTTCCTTGAATTTCCCATCTGTCATTGAGCTGCTAAAAATGGAAACGTCCAAAAGCAGCAATAGAGTATTAAAATTCTGGGGGTTTTTTCACTTATTTCCCTATTATCAACTTCATGACTTGACATTTACTCTGTAGCTTTCCTGAGCAGGAAGAACTCGTCTACTGCTGGGAACAACTGGAATATTTTTAAAAATAAACTATGCAAATTTACTCATATTTGGAATAACAAGGTGTTTTTTTTAAAATACAAGGCAGCAGCTTTCAGTTTCAGTTAAATTATTCTGCTGCAGAAACTTTGTAAAGTTAACTCAAAATGTATTTTTGTACATTATTAATTCAGCGGATGCACATAGGAAGGTTGAGTCACAGCTTCAGCACCGTGTTTATTTCACTTCAGCTCACTCAACAGACTAAGATGTTCTTCATGGAAAAAAAAACTTCAGGCGCTCCAGCATTCTCAGACCTTAATATCAGATTTAAATACAAAACACAAACTTTAAGAAATACAATGGGGCAGGATTTAAATACCTGAAAACAAGAAACTTCAAAAGAAGGAAAAAAGGAACAAGAGAAAGAAAAACAAGGATGGTAAGAAAGTTGAGACAAAGAAAGAAATGGCACATGGAAGGAAATGTTTGACAGGAAGAAAGAAAAATTAAAAACAAGGAGGAAAGGAAAGACATGGGCCCAGTGGAAGAGAGACAAAGGAAAGGAAATGACCCAATGAAGGGGAGAAGGGAACAGAAGTACAGAAAGACGAGGAAAACTGAAAGACATGAGGAAGATAAGAAAAAATGGCAAGAATGGAAATAAATGAAAGACAAGGAAGGATTTAAGGTAGAAATGAAAAGTGCAAAAATGAAGGAGACAAGGGACAAAACAAGAGGAAATAAAATATATGGGAAAGGAAGGAAGAAAATGGAAGGAGGTAAGGAAGAAAGGGAGGCAAGAAGCAATGAACAAAAGGAAGGAAGGACATGGAAAGCGAAAGAAATGAAAGTAGGGAACAACAAGAAAAAAGGAGAGGAAGTACACAAACGGGAAAAATAAAGGATACTGAAGAGAAATGGTATGAGGAAAAAAGGAAAGAAAGAAGCATAGAAGGAAGGTACAAAAGAGATGATAAGCGAACACAATGATGACAGCTTCAAAGTACATGAGGAAGGTGGGAAAAGAAGGGCACAAAAAAGGAAAGGACATGAGTCAGTCAAAAGGGAGGAAGCAATGAAGGACACAGCTGTTAGGAAGGACAGAAGAAAAGAAAGTAAAATAAAAATGAAGAAAACAGGAAACCAAGTGAAAGTGAAAATAGTCTGAAAATATTTTTCTTTCTCCAGGCCTTGGAAATGCCGATTAAAATTGCATAGTTTTCCCAACAGCACAGGAACCGTGGAAAAAAAACGAGTAAAGACACGCTTAAATTTGCATAGATCTTTATTTTTAGTAGAATCTATAATTGACATCAATTAAATAAAAAGGAGAAAACAAAAGAAAAACATCTTTAAATTACAAGAAAATTACACTGCACCATTCATATAGTACAAAAATAGGCCTTATTTTAGAGTTATGTCCCATGTAGGATAGTCATTCTTGTACATTAATCATAGGTCACAAATCTGTAAGGTACTGTGTGCAGCCACAGGTCAGGATCCTCACCAGGAGGCGGGAGGAGGTCAAAGGAGTGGACTGAGACGGCTCCTCCATCGCAAAGTGTTTCGCTTCGACTTTAACAAGCTTGTGCGCGCAGATCCGGTTCAGCCCTTAAGGTCATGGCGATGGGATACATTCTACCTCCTCCCTCCGCAGCTGCTCAACAGGCAACATGTCGTCACAGATCACCGATGGGTTTCAACTAAACACGCCGAACGCAGCTACAGGAGGACGAAGGGACGAACCGACCTGGAGGCGACACGTTCTAATACGAAACAGACGGCATCTGAATGATTGTCTTTGGTTATGCCAAAGATATTGCTCCTATCAACTACGTCCGAGTTCGTGTGGATAACTTCAGACTACATCCTAAAAACGGGGACAGGAGCAACACCGAGCTCCGAGTGACAGCATTAAAACGACATGATGGGTTTCATCTTTATGATCAGAAAAGAAAAATAACTAGCATCAAACTGATTTTTGTCAGCATTTAACAGCTTCGAGCTTTACTGCCAGCGAGGTGGGGGCCACACAGTCATGAAAAAGCTGCTTTCTGGGACTATTAGCGAACCGGTTTCCTTTTTAGTGTGTACTTTATATCACATTCTGGCAGTGAAAGCTGCTGATGGGCTTCAGCAGCTCAGGAAGCACAAGCTAATTAATGCTGCCACCATTCAGGAGTTTCTGTAAAAGTTAAACCCTTGAATGAAAAGAGTGAGAATCGGTAAAGAGTTGTAGTGAATAAATCAACCTAAGATGAAAGAAAAACAAATCAATCTGTGAGCTTTAATGGGCTCCAAAAAGTTGCAAAGAAACAGTTTGAAGCAGGAAAAGGCAAAGTGCCTTTTTCATTATAATTCTTCAACATCCATATTTTAATTGGAACCTGTTTTGTTGCCCATTTTCTGGTGTTTGAACAAAGCCGGTTGAGTCTGAGGCCGGAGCTCAGTGGAGACCAATCAAAGCATTAATAGGCACCGAAGTTCATCACAAAAAGCAACTATAACAACTTTGTTGCTTTTGAGAGCGTTTTCCACCAGATCCACTCTCATGGGTCTCTTTCCAGTCCAGAAACGACCACACTGCAAAAACACAAGACCGTACCAAGTATTTTTTGTCTAGTTTCTGAGGCTAATATGTCAGTACACTTTAAAAAAAACAGAACTATCTTACAGGTAACTAATCAGCAAGATATAAGAGATTAAGTGAATAATTCCTTAACATTGATGCTAAATTAAGAGTTCCACTGGCAGATTATTTCACTAATAACATGAAAAAAATACAAGTTTGGACACACTTTCTCATTAAATTCAATGAGAAAGTGTGTCCAAACTTTTGGTCTGAACTGAGTACAGACCAAAAGTTTGGACACACAGTTGTGTCCAAACTTTTGGTCTGTACTGTATCTCGAAATAATTTGTCAGTGGAACTAGTACTTTTTTTTACATAAAAGTAGCTCCTATCTCATGCTGAAAAGCTACTGGTAAGTTAGCTTTCTCTTATTTCTAGTGTACTAAGATATTTGCACTAGAAACTAGATCAAAAATACTTGGTAAGATTTTGGATTTTTGCAGAGCAAACATGCGGCTCTGTTGCATTTTGGCCATCTGAGGGGATTTTATGGTGTTTGACAGCCTCCATACTAATATACCTGCATCCCTCAGCTCAGTTTCTAAAACACCTGTGAAGACTTTACAACACCAGTGGTTAAATTAGAAGCTAAAATCGATCTGTTTGTGTGCCTTTGCACCCTCTTGCACTCAAGACAAGGAAATTGATTGTCAGTGACATAAACGTAAGAGGAAAAAAAAACAACAACCAAAGAGTTTGAGATCCAGAAGGAGACGCCCCATTAGAGATGGAGAGCAGAAACGCCCCTGTTGGTTTAAAGGTTGATTTAGCACTTGAATGCCAGCCATTTTCATCTGTGAACATTTCATCTCAGTAACCCTTTTTAAAGCCCATGTGTGACCACGCATGATGCCGATCCTCAAAGGCAATGCATTTAAGAGAACAGAAGAGTTTCCAGGAAAGTAGAGCTGACAGTTTCTGATTTACTTTCACCCTTTCCCTTCTAAAACATGAATTTAGCACGCGCACCCCGTCACCTAAATCACCACAGAGAAGATTTTCATGCCTAACCCACATTTAAATTCACCTCTGTAATTAACAGCTCCTCTAAGAGTCTGCGAAGCCTCGCTGTGGGATATGAGAGGTAGATAAAAGGATGAGCAGCTGCAGCTTTCTATGCACGCCATCATCTGAAAACCTCTCCCAGCAAGCTTCAGCATTTTTGTGCAGAAATTTAAACAAAAAGGAAGAAAACAAAAATCAACATGGCTATAATGGATTTAACAATTAGATGCTTATTTCATATGATTACAGCTCAGGAAGGAAAAAAACTGATATCACTTAAGGAGAAATGATATTAATAAAATCTCTTTGCTGTAGTATCATCTGGAGTATAAAGTACGCCGACTTGATGATTTGAATTTCTGATTGGATGAGGATTGGAGTGCAGGGACACTGATGAGCTGAGGAGCGTCGATGTGGGGCTTTAATCAATACTCGAGATCTGAAGAGCGGAGGAAAGAAACCATCACTTCAGAGGCCAGGTGAGTCAGGTGATACTTTACGTCCTGACGCATGAACCCGCATCCAGTCATTACGGCAAGAGGCTGGTGTTTGTGGAGCTGATTCGCTCTGACAGCAGGGGAGAGCCTTGATGTATTGTTACGGCGTCGGCGGAGTCGAGGAATCAATCACAGGTAAGTCAACACCTGCCAGCTGCTTTGAGGCTCACACATGCGCAGCGGTGCCTCGCCTGATTGACCCCTCACCCCTGAGGACGGGTGCATCAGATGCAGCCATTAAACATCTACGGTTGAGTGTTTGAGATTCTTATCTTTTGCTTTTTTTGGGGGGCCATTTTTTTGTCCTAAAGTGCAGAAAATGTGAGGCTGGAATCTAAAACGATGGAGCAGCTTTTAGTTATTTCTTGCTTTTTAAATGATTAAATTTAAATTCTTATTGCTAGTTATGCTTTTCATTTGAAAGCACTTGAGAAGCGTGACTCCCTGCTAAAACGTTGGATTTTGCTGCCCCGGTTTCAAATCCTGATGTCAACAAATAATGTGGAGAGAATAAATGCTTTTAAGTGAATGCCTCTTTAATAACCGTCAGTTTGTCATCAGCTAAAATATTAAACGACAGGAAACGCTTTAAACGACTTCACTAGGGGCGCGACGCTCCATGCTGCTCATCAGATCTCGACACCCTTTATTATGAAGGCTCATTCATTCAGAAATGCACATGCACACAAAATCATCTCTTACTCTCACATTCAAAAATCTCATCTGGCTACTGCACTGAGACTAATGGAAGGTAAGGGGGGGGGGGAAGCAGGGAGACGCAGTAAATGATAAGCATTTGTTTACTGTAACAAAAAGGAGCTGGAGGGAAATGAACTCTGCACCAACAGATGCTGCGAGTGATCAGAGGTTTGGAGGAGGGAGACACCTGAACAGAAATGCAGCCAACTGTGAACAGAGGGAAAAGCTTAGGCCGTCCTCAGCTTTCAAAAACAGCAGCTTCCCATCAAGGCTCCCACAACCAGTTCCTAAAAGCAGATGAGGATCTGATAAGATAGAAAGAATAAAATTAACTGGGTGTATGTGCGGACGAGACTGAGCACCGCGAACAGCCCTGAAGTGTCAGACAGATGGAGAGGAAGGGAGTTTAAAAGTAGAGCAGGAGGAAGAGGGAGTTATGAAGGCATTAAAGAGCACTTTGTGTTTTGATAAAGGCAGTTCTCTCGTTATGGACGGCGAACTCTTCATTTTCTGAGTCAGTGTTCAGTCCGTCGTCCCCCCAAACCGTCGGGATGCCGCGGTACGACACCACCCTGCTCCCCCTCAGGCTGAAGCCGCCGCCGGGCTCCAGCAAGGGCAGCTTGATGAGCGCGCCGGAGCGCAGCTGCAGCATCAGGAAGACGCCCGCGAAGGTCGCAATGATGGCCATGCAGCCTAGCACGGCGACGGTGAAGGGCAGCCGAGAGTCGTGCTTGAGCCAAGGCTTCAGCTCCTCCATGAAGGCCCCCGGCGACTCGCGCATGGAGTGGTTGAGGTGCAGGCAGGTGCCAGAGACCTGGTTAAGGGAGCTGTGATCGGGGCAGGTCAGGCAGAACAGGGGGCTGAGGCTGCTGCAGGTGACGCAGGGCGACGGGCACGGCAGGCAAGCCGGGACGGAAGCTGGCTGGATGTAGTTCCCCACCGTGTAGTTGAGGGGCTGGGAGCCCACCGCGAAGCCCGCAGGACATTCTTTCACACAGCCCTGCTGAAAGAGGTAGTAGCCAGGGTTGCACTCTGCAGCGGCGAGAGAGAGACAGAAACTGAAATCAGCAGCTGCACTCAATATTTACCCCCTTTGGGGAGTCAGAACAGCCAAAAATAAGGAATAAAAAACCTCCAGAGCTGGGGCGGTTTTAATTTATGAGTCTCAAGTGTTTTCACTCAATTTATAAACATTAAACTTCAGTTAAACAATTGGTCACATTACAGAGTATTTTTAGCTTTCAATAAGTAAATACACAGTCAAGTTAGAATAGAGTAGAAACGGCCTTTATTGTCGCTCAAAGGGGAAATCGAGATGCAACAGCACCATCAGATATAAAGGTTCACACACAAAAAAAAGTTCCTAAAGTGTTAAAAACAACATGTGCAAACATCAGCATGTATTTAAATACTTATTGATTTTGTTGTGAGCTTTGATGGCTGTAGAGTCTAATAGTTGCTGGGAGGAAGGATCTGTGCCAACGCTCCTTTGTGCATTTAGGATGCAGATATTTGTATCCATAGGTTGATTTAAGCCAACGGTCCCCAGACACACATTTCAACATACACCACAGAGAACAAATATGACAAACTGGAAGCAGAAGTGGATAAAAAAAAAAGTTTACCAGAAGGAAACACAAAAAGCTATATAACCTGTTTATCTGAGTAATAGGTATTGGAACAAAACCGTTTTTAAATGTTGCTCTTTGGGACCCAGAAACCTTTTGTATAAGGAACAAACTGAAACTGTGTAAAAAAAAGGTTGTCGAAACCTGGACCAGCCAACCACTGGAGCTGTAGTTATTTCCCAGAACAAATATGGAGGAAAAGGGGAACTAGTCATTTTGTGCCTTTGTAGATGTAGTTATTCAACTTTGTTGAATGAGATTTTATTGTTTGTCACAAGACGAGTTGTGCTGAACATCCATTACTTTGTCCTGACAGGCAAGTGTTTCATATCTGCTTTGAGAACCGACGGTCTAACTCTAAACTAATTTCTCAAGCACTATTTATATTCTACTATAAGGTAATGGCTTATGTGACAACTACTAGTCATTTCAGCATATTTTGTTTTAATCTGCAGTCATGTTTAGCATTAACTATAATAAATGTAAACAGACAGTAGTACAAAGTTTCAAATAAAATACAATTTGAGCATTTGTACGTCAACCTAGCTCCACAATTAATACAAATACTTCACTGCCAATAAAAATAAATATATAATATAAAAAATAAATAATAAATAAACTAAGATATGTCTTAGTTTAAGTACAAAATGGTTTCTTTAGAGGTAGAAGGACAAAGTAGCAATAAGGTTGGATGTTGGTGAATTAACCTGACGTCAGTGAAAGTCCAAAACTAAATTAATAAATCAGTGCTGACGTTGCACTTCATATTAAATATTAAACAAATATAAAGTTAGAAATATTCTGTCCTTTTTTACTTTAGGTTACAAGCATCTTACTGAAGCAACGGTTTTTATTTATTTACATTACTGCTACTATAATGTGACTGTTGCTGAAGGTTTTATCAAAGTTAAATAAAAGTGTTAAGAAAATTATGGATGTTTCTAGAACACAGTTTTCCTGTCTTTTCCTGCACATACAATAGTTTTATTCACTGGTTATGTTACAAATACAATTTTAAGAGGTTTTATTTGCAAAAAGAAATATCTGACATGGCCTTCTGCTTACTTCACAAATTCTAAATAAATGTAAATGTTTGCAGCTTTTCAATTACTTACTATTTTAACAGCTTTTATTCATTTTTAATAGAACTGATGTTTAAGATGTTCTTTAGAGAAAAGTCAGGATGTCCCTTTAAACTGGGTAAATATGATAATATTTTTCAGCATTTGTTTTTTAAACCAGGATCAAGAATAGATATCGCTTTGGGTCATTTACGCAAAATGTTAAATTTGATGGCGTCCATGATTAAGTGTGTTATGATTTCATCAATGAAAAGGCAGGAAAAATATTAGATATTTTCACTCAAGTTTGCATCTTCAAAGAAATAAACTAAACGTGTGTTTATCTTCAGTTCAATTCATTCTTGGGCTGTTTGGTTTCCATTTTCTTTTCTTATTTTGGTGAAAACCTTTGCTGAATTCTCTCTGCTGTAAAGACAGCAGAGACATTCCCACATAAAGCCGGTCCAGGTACAGATCACTGCCTATAATGATCATCAGCAGCATGAGGGCATCAGAACTGAAAAAATTAGGCTTGAACACGGCAGCATTTTAGCATCTAGAAAATAACATAATTGTGATTCAGCTGTCATGCGGCATTCTGTTTTTGAGATACACAATTATCATAACGCTCTGTCTGCGATGATTCAAATGCACGATAATTGCATTCAGTCAGCATTCGAGTGCCAGCATGCATGACCCTCAGACAGCCTGTAGGGGTCACACCGTCTCCACCTCCGTCAACATGCGGCTGGATTCAGACTAGGCTCACTGGGAGCGTGAAACCTCGCCTGTAGCAATATTTGTATTGGGAAGAGCGGAGAAGAGCTTTAAATTAAAATGAGATTAGCTAAGAGACCTGAAGTGAAGATTATTTGATCTCATCAGAGGTTAGCTATTCATTTAAAACACTGACGATGAGGTCAAGGCCCCCAAGCAGGAGTGTGGTGAAGATCTGAGTGAAGCTGCTGTAGAAACGCCAAGCAGGCGGGTGCAGCTGAGCACAAGCTACCGCATGTTAGGGCTTTCACACCAACGCGCTTCCTTTTATCTGTTCTATCCACCCTCTGAATGCTGCGACTTCCTGCGAGGAGTTAACCGGGGGGAAAATAACGGGTCTTACCGATGCATTTCATACTCAGATCCAAAGTCTTGCATATGTCGCTGTTGGACTGGGGTTGTTCAGAGGATTTGGAGGATGGTGAGCCGGTGCCGTACAGCACCAGGGTGAACTGGGTCAGGGTGCCTAAAATGAGATGAGGAGATAAAAACAGAAATTAGAAGTAGGCCTGTCAGAAGCTGTAAGGCTCCCACGCTCCCAGGGGGTTCTGGTAATTGTATTCTCTTGATATTTCTGACAGAACATGAATCTGCGACACATTTCAACAGAGCAGCCTCTCTCTGTGACTAAGTTCAGTTACTGGAAGGATCCACACACAAAAAAAAAACAGAAAAAAAAAGACTAAATAGTAAGACTTTAGTAAACAACTCTGGACTAATGGACCTTTTTCTGGTTGTTTATCGAGTTGTGGGTGAAGCAGCTTTGTTTATTAAGCATTGAGATTTGGATATCAAATCCAAAGGCAAACATAAAAACACCTTTTTGCTATAACTTATGCTGCCTCGTGTCCTCCTTGCACTGGTGACCTAGAAATTGTTTCCTGCCCACGATCCTGAGCCATCTTTCAATCCCCTAAAAGCACCTTGAGGAGATGAGGACAAAGGAGGCTTCAGGAGGAGCTTAGAGCTGAGAAATCAAAGGTGCATCCTTCCTTCGATGTTTTTTTCCTACATTCTCTCAGAGATGAGGCAGAAATGCGTTTTAGTATAATGAAAACACCCACAAGTTGTTTACTTCGGTGTTCTCAGGCAGAAGAACAGAAATCAACAGGTAAACTGGCTGCTGTAAGGCAACGCAGTATAAACTAGTGCAAAGAGAGAGAGCAAAGACACCTCGGCTTCAAGAGCCACTTGATCGCTAATCGCCTTGCAGTGAACCTTGACCCTCTTAGCTGAGGTGCAGACACAACAAATTACAATGAAAGAATCTTAAATAATGGTTTCCAGATCTATTTTTCTGTACTCTTTCAAATAATTTGTACACATTGAAAAACATAAAAAACAACTCAGGTCACATCACAAAAAGGTGAACAGAAAAAACAAATGTCATCTTTGCATTTATTTAGTTCATTTTGAACCCGTTCTATGCTTGGATTTCAGAGACAAATACTCTGTATGTAAAAATTTGTATTCCATTTCGTCCAATTCTTAAAGAATCCTTCCAGACGTAAATTCACTGAAGAGGTCATTCTATACATTTCATAAATTTATTTAATGATTCCAATTCATTCCTCTTTTATTACAGGGTCCTTACTTTGCCATTTACTCATAATTGCAAAACGTTAGTTTTGCCAAATATTTGTCTGCTAAATTAGTTTACTCCATATACTTGTAGGAATGTGGAATAAAACCCATATTCTATATTCTGACTAATAATTAAGTGAATCATGCTGGCCGACTTGCAAATAAGGCTGGAGAACTTGACAATCCCAAAAAAAACATGAATGTGATTTGCCATATAGTTTCCACATTCCCTTCAACATTTGGCGTTTTGCTTTTGCTTGATTTCATGTGTAATAAAAAAACAAATATTGATGTTGAGGTTGTTACAGGAATTTTACATATATCAAGCCATTCATCTTCAGTTATAATTGCTCCTATTTACTATTTTGATTTAATGTAAAATGCAGAAATTTTGCTAGGTTCCTGCAAAGATGATTATATTCTTTTCACTAATCTTGCGTTAATCTTACTTAATATTATGGTTGATTCTTATAAATCTAATTTTCCAAGTAGAAAGAAATCTGCTTTACCGTAGTCACTGGCACCGGAGACATTCTCAATCTCCAGTCTCCACACGCCGCTGGGGTTCTCGTCCCAGGAGTGGGTGGTCATGAACGCCCAGTCATTGAAACCCTCCGATGAATAGTCATGAGGCCTGCAGGAAACCAAGGAAGCAACTGCGTTAAAAGGTTTGTCCACTGGGACTGAATGCATCCATATTCTGGTATCACTGGTACCTCGGGTGGAGCAGGGTGGAGCGCGTGCCGGCGGGACTGATGAGGTGGATGGCCAGGTTCCCCCTCCGGTTGTAAGTGAGGGTGAGCCGGGCCTGGACGTGCTCTAACGAGGTCACATAGCTGTCTGAGCCCAGGCAGGAGTCCACGTTTTTGTCAATCAACAAATGGCTGCCAATGTTCCTGTAGGGCCACAACAAAGACGGTCAGGAACAAACATCATCTTTGCTTTGTTGGATTTTTTTTATTAAAGGTTTTCTTTCGTCACAATTTAGAGAACAGTAAGATTTGGCTGCTGTGAGGGACTGTGAAGGGTGAAGGGGATTAATGCCTTAGAACCTGTAGCACCGCTGTTCTCAGGCGGGTAAAGCATCAAACACTCCTTCTTTCCTTCACCTCAAATCCTCTTAGGAGATTAGACACATCCACAACCGTTCTGAGGACGACCGCAGCACCGGGCTTCGGATCCACAGACGTGAACATCTTTTAACAGCCGGAGTGATTCTTAAACCTCACATATTGTCTCAAAAACAAAGCCTGCCTCTAGTTTCAGTCCAAACATATACACATATTTTAATCTCCATTAAAGGATTACCTGCAGTAAAACACTTTGACCCGTAAAGCAGCTTTACTGTGGAAAAGACGTCTACAAGCTGAACTTAAAGCGCAGTGGGGGAGTGATAAAATGCAGCTCTGTAACCTGTAATTAGTTTCTTTTCAAACCAGATCTGCAACCTGCATATCATTTAAGATACTGGGTCTAAAAAGTCATCAAAGTCTGCTGCAACAAATGACAGCTCACACAAGGCCTGAGATCCTAATAAACATAAAACAGTTACTTTCCACTGTCACCACAAGCTACTTCTACAAATTGTCTAAAATGTTGCTAAAAACTTTGACACTTGAACTCACAGAATTCCTTTAAATCATGTTTTAAAAACCCACCTGTTTAAAGCTGCCTTCAATTCATAATAACTGGAACATGGATCAATATATATAATGTACATTTGCTTGATTTTGATCAAGCAAATATAGATGCATTTGACAAAATTTAATGTTTATTGCTTGCTTCATAATTGGTTACTGTATGATGTTTTCATGTTGTAATGCACTATGTTGCCGAAATATTCGATACAAATAACTTGACTTACTTCAATCCTTAAAGCTTCTTTAGATATAATTTATTACCCATTAGCATAAAAGTAAACTGGCTATCTGTATTGTAAAATAATTAGGATCATTGTACTGTATTTTCACTGCTATAAACTAAACAGATTATTTACTGATTTTGGACTGAACTGGATTGTGCATACAGTAATTGCATATGAATTTTTAGAGTGTCTAGAGATGCCATCTGCTGTAATTTAGTGCTGTATAAATAAACCAAATACCGGCAGGGCTCATTAAGGTTGTTTTGTATAGTTATTTTCCTACCAAGATTTTTTTTAATAATCACCCTTTGTGAGCCATTTTTTCCAAAGGCAACACCTCTGTCTCCCTCTTCTGTCAGTGGGAGTAATTACACCCGTTAATGGACGTGGTGGATATGAATAAGCCCCAACATAATGATGCTTGACAGGCAGCACTTTAAAACACTGACTCTTATCCTAATGGCACCAAATGGGGGGAATTCAATATGAGGTATAAATCAAACATTGAAGATATGAAACTGATTTTTCTTTTCCTCCCTTCTTCTTGTGTTTTTTAAAAAAAAAAAAAATCAATCAAATGAAAAGCAGCAGATCAAGCCTCAACGGACAAAAATCAGTATCAGCCAGAAACTAATTCTTATTTCTTTTAAGTGTTTGTACGATTTATCTTAGCAAACAAAAGGCAATTCTTTGAGCCAACCAAACGTGAGGCTTTGTGATGCTGCGGCTGGGTAACCTAGGAGAAACAGGAGGGCGTATCGAGACTATAAATCATCTGTTGAAAAGCTCCCAGAGAGCTTCCAGCTCATCCACCTGGTCTTTTCTCAAAATGCTCTCTCTCTTTTTACTCATGATTACTTGCCATCAGCATGTAAAATTCTCAGTAACAACAAAATGGATAAACCCATAAATTCATAACACATTCAGAGGTCACAAAGAGGGCATGAAATTCAGCTTATAACATATCCAACCTTATTCAGTTGGGGGAAAGCTCAGAGGAGTTTTTCTTCCAGTAGTATTTTCTCTTTGGTTAAAAATCTATTTTCCAAACATGAACGCAGAAGCTGTCCGAATCACAGATTTTAGATAGCAGAGCAACAAACTGATGCTATTCTGCAAAACATTAAGAAGCCTTTTTGATGTGTTATCTATTATACAAGTACATCTCCATCTGTGGCTGAGATAAATCCCTGCAATTATGGGCGAACAGACATTTTAATCAGATACAACTCTGTTCGCACAGCACTGCCAGCATGTAGAGAATGCACCGTTGGTAACAGGATAATTCCTTCTTCTAATCATTTTTTGTAAATCACTGTTGATAAGCGAGTCAGCTAAAAACCTAGAATGTAAATTGAATAACCTGCAGCTCCCAGACTCTCGACCATCTGCTCAAACCCAGCGAGACGAGTGACAGCGAGAGCATAATGAACAGAGCATGTCACACAGAGTTTAGTCCGTGTCATCAGGAAGAGGGGTGGGAAAAAGATGGCTGAAGAATATTACTGAACATGTAATTGGGAGAAGCCTGAGCAGACAAATGTTGGCGGAGATTTTAATGAATGCCACCAGGTTGATGAAGATGAAGGCACAACATTTGACTGAATTGATGCATGAAGGCTCAATCAGACACAGACATCTCATTCACATGCATTTATGATGATGAAGCATTACAGCTTCACAAACTTGACTGGTTCAACAAAATCCTGGAACTGTTTTCCATGCTGAATCTACTCCATTGTAATTTTGTTGATTATTCTCCAAAGAAGTCATATTAATTCAGTCTACATGCAGCTATTCTTGCTTTCATCCTTTTCATTACAAATGTTGTAATCAATACAAAATACAGACATAATGCTACAGTAAATGCTCCCAGGAGTACATTTTGCTAAATAACACATATGAAAATTGGCCATCTTGTGCAACTGCTAATGGCAGATTTGTGGTTTGAAATTAGTTTGCTCATTATTTTTTGTCAGATGGATAATTTTTTAATGTTTATTAACTGAAATGTTAAATGAATTGAGCACAGGGAGATCTGTGTTCATGTACAGCATACGAACCTCGGCTCACTGAGAACGGAGATCACACACTTTCTCTGTGGCCCCACATTTGTCCATGTCTTCGCCTGTGATACAATTGCACTGGCATCAAGCAGACCATATCCATATGAATGACTAACTGCAGAAACAAAGAGAACAGAGATGAGATTTTCAGAGATGTCCTGAAGGTCTGTACTGGTCCAGTTTTAGAAAGTTTTCAACTTGATACACGTTTTTAGTTCTCATTCCACAGTCCCATTTTAGCATATCTTTTTAGCATGAAGACTTTTGTGATTGCATTGATTGCACTTTTGGGCATTGTAGCTCAAAAGATCATCATCTCTAGGCTAAAGCATTGGTTGGACATCAAAGGTCCTATCTTTTTGATGCATCACCAACAACCTTTTACATTTAGCCTTGGAGGTGCTTCAGCTGTGCCTCCCAAACCTCACTAGAGTAAATCAAATATTTAGGTGTGAGAATGGCGTCTTCTTAGACTCGATAGTCACGTTAAATGCCTGGTAAAACCCTGTATTTTCCAGTTTAATTGGTTGTCAACAATGAGTGTGTATTCTCTCTTGATGGAACACTGAAACACTAATTCTGCTTTTGTAAGACTGTGTGTTGATTGCTGTAATGCTTCTTTGTGGAATTAGTCCATTTTCCATGTTTCATTTACAACTGGGAGCAAATGCCTGCAGTTGATTTTTACTGGTACGAGTAGGCCTGTCACGATAGCAAATTTTGCTGAGCGATTAATTGTCTCAAAAATTATTGCGATAAACGATAATATTGTTTGAAGACCTTTTTACACTGACGTAATGGAAATGACGTAATAATGCATGCGATTTCCTGCCAAAGATAGATACACTTTATTTTCAAAAGAATATTTAACACTGGAACTGATAAACAAAATAAACAAAACAACCAAAAACAAAAATAAAATGGATTCTCAGTCTCCATTAACAAAAAATTTACTTGGAAAAAAAACTAAACATAAAGCCAAAGTGGAAATAAATACTGCATTCAACCAAAAGAGTGCAGATTATGAAGTCTGTATATTATATTACCCTTCAGTAATAATTAGATTTAAATAGAGAAGATGGGCACATCGACTACCTGATGCAATAGTTCACACTACAGGATTTTTTGCTCCTATTTTTCCCCATACAACAATCTTAGACCGTTGGTCTTTCTAAGATTGTGTGGTGTGTTACGGTAGATCGTCGTTGCCGCTCCGATCTAAATCAGGGGTTTTTCCCGACTGGGCGCTTTAACGCAGCCTGTTGAATGTGACAGGTAGCCAATCAGAAAGCGCGGATTCTCCTCCGTGTTTTCTGATGGGAAATTACGTCGGGGAATCCCAAACAGCTGACACGGCGCAACCCGAAGTCCAGCGGACATTGGAGATGATACGTGGAAACAACATTAATGTTTATTCAACATGCAAAGAATATAGAAATGACAAGAGGAGGAGTTGGAGCGAAATTGCTACCGCAGTTGATAAACCCGATAACTTTTCAGCTGTTCTTCGTTAACGTGACGTAAATAGGTTAAAATGATTTTCATTCAGTCAGGACTTTACGCTGACACTAGCCACATGCATTGCAGGTAGATTGTTGTAAAGCATTGATTAATGCCTGGTTTTAAAATTAGTTAACTGAACTTGTAGCCATTATTTTGTGCCCATTGTTGGACACCACACGGCAGGAACGAACCCGATCGAACCGTTATACCTAGGATTTCTGTCGGCTAATGTGTGGGTCTGTCAGGTTTTGAAAATGGGCCGACAATCGGCCGACAGCTCTAAGATCGTGTAGTGTGCGCTGGGTTTTACACTAAGGAAATGAGGAAGGGAGGCACCGGAGTTGAGCCTTTTTTCATTCAGTCTCATTAGCTTAAAGAGAAAAAGGTCGGAAGAGACGATAGTGCCGATAATTAAAATGACGTCGATAGCTTTAATTTATCGTACGATTAATCGATTTATCGTTTATCGCGACAGGCCTAGGTACGAGCAAAAAAAAGAGAGCCTGTTTCTCCACTTTTGGCACCCCTTCCCTGGCTTTTTCACTGCATTTTCTTTTTTTGTCTTTAAGCCTCTTAACAGTTGTGCTCCCTTTTATCTGTGAACCGCTACATTCTAATGTACCGTCTCATTCCCTCAGGTCAGAAGACCAGATGCTTTTATATGTTCCAAAGATGTGATGAAACCTCAGAGGACGTAGAGATTTTCCTGTTGGAGATCCAAAACTGTGGAATGCTTTGGTTTTGTATCAAGCAGGTACATTTTCTTATGGTTTCTAAATCTCTGACTTTTAATCCAGTGTGAATTACTGACAGCGTCTTCAAATTCATTTCCTCTCTATCCTACTTGTTCTAATCCTTGACAATGTTTTTCTTCATAGAATCCGCTGTTCCTGTGTGATTTGTTTATTTCTTATGTTTGGTTTAACTGTGCAGCACTCCCGTCAACGTGTTTTATTTTTATTTGATTATAAAAAAAAAAAAAAAAAGACTGTGGCACTGTAAATCCAGCATTGTGCAAAGGTTTTAGGCAGGTGTGAATAACTGATGCAGACTAAGAATACTTTCAACATGGTATTTTCACTATGTCTTCGCCTGTGATATAATTGCAATGGCATCAAGCAGGCCAAGTAAGCAGTGAAGTAAATTACCAAAAGAAAAATCTAAATCAGCAATATTTGGTGTAATCACCCATTAAGACACCATCAACTTGGGATGTGCTGTGGTGGCGCAGGGGTTAAGCACAACCCACATGAGGAGGCCTTAGTCCTCGACGCGACTGTCGCAGGTTTGATTCCTTTGCCGCATGTCTTCCCCCTTCTCTCATTACCCATTTTCCTGTCAATTAACTATCAAATAAAGGCCAATAAAAAACCTTTTTAAAAAGACACCATCAACTCTTCAAGGTATTCTTCAAGTTTTTTGAAGAAACGCACTGGGTCACCTCTAAGAACTAACCACAGATTTCCTGTGGATGTAAGCTTTCTCAGCTCTTCCGGTCCTTCCTGATGGAATTGGACAATTCGTGATTATCTGCGTCTGCCAGCCTTGAGGACACCAAATATTGTGACCAAATCAAATGCAGCATCAAATTTGTAAGGAACAACCAGATATTTTCATTTTTGAATCATGAATGCAAAGCACCTGCTGCCATTTTTTTCTTGACCCCAGTTGGGAGTCTACCAGCCTCATATCATGCGAAACAATATAAATCTTTCTCTGTAACTCTCTTATAATACCCACATTTGGTCAGACTTCTCTGAAAAGTAGATGTAACTCAAACTAACCTGTGATTGATTTAAAACTGACCAAACAAAAATAGATTATATTTCTGTACCTTTGCGTGCAACTCCATTGGTTCTCCAGTCATTAGTGAGCAAGTGAGCAGGCCGAGAAGTTCGCACAACCAGATGTTGCATGTCCCTCCAGGTGAGGTTTTTACTGGAACAAATGGAAATGGATGTTAGCACATAAAAAAGGCACATACAGCCTAACGTGTATAATAACATATGCTCTAGCTTGTAAATCAAGCTGAAGCTCCCAAGATCAGGCTACAGTTTTAACTTGCAGGTGGACAGATAATTATAAACAATGAGCTCAGTGTCCAGGCAGTCTCTTAAATCTTCAGCCAGCATGTGGTTGGAGGCTCATTTCAGCCCTTTGGCAAAACAAAGAAAAACTGATGAGTCTCTATTGTTATTCTTTCCTGGAGAACACTAAGATTTAACCGGCAAAAAAGGGTTAAACACAGTCGGAGCCTGATTTGTCTCCTTTTCATTAACTTCATACAAGCTTTAAATTCATTATTGCTTTTTATTGTTTATTTGGCTTAAATGACGGCATTTTACAAAGTACTGTAACTCCAACTAAATCTTTTCTCATCAAATTCATTTCCATCTACAGTTTTTCCCCTCAATCATTTCACTCTGCTGCAAGACTAATTACTTACATCCAGCCTTGTGCTGAACATATTTTATGACCGTCCATTAGTGCTGGGTGACCAGATAAGAATGATTAGTGCTCCGAGCTATTTGTAAAAGCACAATTTAAATATGCGGCAGACGGCTTGAATAACTTTATATTTTAATTTTTAAAAATAAAAAAACGGCATTAAAATGGATGCTGGCAACACGACCAGAGGTGACTTAATCCAACATGAAGGCTATAAAACGTATCAATTTATTACTCTTTTTGAAATATTCACACTTTTTTTAATGAAGCGTTTGCTGTCAGGAGTTTTCGAGCCACATGGCAGGAACTGATAACATGTGGCCATTAATTCAAGCGGCTTTGAAAACTAATTTACTCAAACTAAAAACTCTCAAACTGTCCCTATGAAAATGAATGCACAACTTAACGAGGTTGTTGTGTACACATTTCGTTTTTCCTTTTTGTGCATTAGATTAATTTTAATCAAGTAAATTTGAATAAATATGTCAGAATTTAAATGAGGAAGTGCAGCTCATGCTCCAAACTCATAGAAAAGTGGTGATAAGCACTTACTTGGCTTCTAGGGCGAGAGCGATGATCCCAGCAGCCAGTGGGGCGGAGGCAGAGGTGCCAGTGTGAGAGTCGGTACATTTGGATTTGAGGTCTGTTGTAATCTAAGGAAGAGAAGCAAAATGCTGAACAGATTGCTTCGTTCTTACAGTGCTGTGAAAATATATTAGCTACCTCACATTTGCTTCTTTTTTTTTTGCCATTTTGTGTCACTTTAAAGTTTCAAACTAAATTTAACCAACACAGAGAATCAGCATAAAATGTTTTCTTTAAAAACCGGTTGTGCCACCTGTGTTGCCAACAACAGGCATCAAGAGTTCATGATAACAGGCGAGATTTTTTACGTCTCTATGGAGAAATTATGACCCAGTCTTGTTATAGTTGTTTTACTTCAGACTCTTTTTCATAAGTGATGGTCTGGTCATACAGTATTTGCTTCAAAGGTCATACCACACCAAAGCAATAAGATGTACTGTAGGTCTAGGCTTTGACTGAGCCATTTTAAAACCTGTCACATATTTGAGCTACTCACCTAACAGTGTGTTTCAGATTAATGTCTTGCTACTTGTGCTTGATTTTAAGGTCACAAAGCGATGAGTGAACATTCTGATAATAAGTAATGGATCCATTAATTCTGGCAAGTCATCCAAATATTGAAACAGCAACATAGCCACAGATCATTACACTCTCAGCAATATGTTTGACTGTCATGTTAATGTATTTTTTCCTGAAAAGCTGTCTTTGTTTTACGCCAGATGTAACGAGGAACACCGTTTCCATTACGTTCCACTTTTGTGTGGTCAGTCCACAGAACACTGGGGAATCAAAAAAGTATTTCTCAGGTCCAAGATGCCTGTTTGTGTTCACTAAGCAGTGGTTTTCACATTGGAAATCTTCCCTGGTCACCCTTTTTGCCCAGGTTGTTTCTTATTATTGAATCGTGAACATTCACCTTAACTGAGGCAAATGAGGCCTGCAGTGCTTTATATGTTGTTCTGGTTCTTTTGTGACTTCCTGGTTGAATCCAAATTGCTCCTTCGAATAATTTTGGCCACTGTTTCACCCTTAGACCCTTTCTGAACTAACCGATATCAATGAGTTGGTTTCTGATCTGATCTTATGTTTCTTTAGATAAGTGTGTGACATCTTGAGTTTTAAGATCTTTTAGCCCACTTCATGTCGCCAGAAAGGTTATATTTAAGTATTTTTCTTTATTATAAAGGCCTACAAAAAAAAAGTCTGGGTGTGGCCCGGGAAATGTAATCAATGTTGCTAATCACAGTTAAAGGTTTAGAAAAGTGGTAACTAATTTTTCAAAAAGGGCCAGGTTTCTTTGGAAAGCTTTGTTCCTCTAATAAAATCATCATTTGAAAACTGCTTTTTGTACTTTGGTTAAATTTGAATTTGAAACAATATGTAGTATGATTTTATAAATCTAAATGCTTTCAGGCATTAAGATAGTTAGTGCAAGTATACTTTATAATAATGCTATATTACAAACGCTAAATATTCGTACAAGCTGACTTGCGCCTTAAAAATGCATTTGCAGGATTCCCTTCAAATAACCAGATAAGTTGGAATTGGCCTCAGTAAAATGAATAAAATCCTTTACTCCTCACCACATTCTCATATGTTATCCCATACTGCTTGTATTTGCTAGAGGCAATAATCATCAAACGCATAAAGAAGCAGAAGGTTAAAAGTAAAAAGCCGCCAGCTAGAAAATCAAACCGCGGAACGCATGTGCTCTCCTTCTCTTTAAGAGAGACTCCTTTTAGAATGAAGTGCTTCAGCAGACATCCCCTAAGTGATCCACAGCGGAGGGTTGTGGATTCACTGGCCAGCTCCTAGATGTTAATATCTCCCACCGCAAGAATAAAAAGTAAGTTGCTGCAGAAGCGGAGAATTTTTTCAAAGAAAACTCTGTCTCCAATGATACAAAAAAAGACTTTTCATATGTCAGAAGTCTTGCATATGAAAAGCCTGCTGTCCTGCAGGATGATGCAAAAGAAGAGGCCTGTCTGTTACTGAAGAAGACTGATAAAATAAAAGATATATTTCCACAGGCTTTATAGAATGATTATTTTAAAAAATAAAACCTAGGATAGTTTTGATATTTCTAGAAGCTCCCACTTGCTTCATTTGGTTTCTAGTTTGGTTTCCAAAGCAAAACAAAAATCTTAAGATCAAAATATTCTCTCTGGTATAAACTCACAGATGTCAACATCTCTCCTCTTCTCCAGCTCTTTATTTTAAAGTTCATGAGTGAGATCATAATTAAGTCGGTACATCACAGACACATTAAGGGACCAGCCACATGTCATGAAGTTGTCATCGGCTGCCTGTCAAGCTCTTCACGCTGCATGGCTGCATGCTAGAAGGAGGCAGTCAGTTTGTGTGTGTGTGTGGGCCTGTGTGCGGGGGTGTGTGTGTGCGTAGGGGCGTGTCTGCATGTGTAAGAAAGAGATTTAATGCTTGTCACAAGAATGTTAAGCAGAAACAGATTTGATGGATAGAGTTCCAGCAGTTTGCTATGAACTTTTTAATGAGTCAAAACAGCACAAGGTCTGAAGAAAAGGTATGTAGCAATTGCAACAATTAACTGTTAGTTGAAATGGAAAAAAAGCTGCTGCAATAAATTTGACGATGGGTTAATGTACGAAAAAAAAACCTTGTTAATCAGTTAATTTACTTGCTAATAAGGTAAATATCCAAAGTGATTGATTTCAAAATGAGTGGGTATTTTCTACTGTTAAGAATTACATTAAACAGGAAATACATGTACATGTTCAGTTATAAATGTAGATTTATAGTATTTTATCTAGTTCCTCTCTTTCAGCAGCAATCATAAAATTAGCAACAACCAGACCAAATCTGATCATTTAAGTCATGACTTATTGTTTTCAAAAACATTTATTCATCCATACTGATGACATGTCAATGAAAGTGTACATCAGTTTACATACTTCATCCATCCATTTTTGCCTGTCTTGAAATTTGAATCCGGTTTAGGCAAACCCTGCTTTTCCGAAGGGACACTGAGGCATTTCCAAGACATTCAACAGATATAATCTGTCTACATTTGCTTCCTGTCAGTCAATTTGGACACTCCTAAGCTAAGAAATGTCAGGTCTACTGGATGCCGGAACCCATTTAGAATCACTCCTTTCAATTTAGAGGAAAAACAACTTTTCCCTAGTGATTGTGCTTCTCTGCAAAGTCCTCTAAACATCCTCAGATGAGCAACACCCTTGTTTAATTTTGTTGCAGACAGAGAAACAATCTGAGGTTTAATCTCTGACACTGGTAGCAAACAGGACTAGATTGCAAACTTAAAGCAGGGCCGCTTTAAGTTTGCCCTTAAACTTCATCTTCGATTACACTCACCGGTGTAATCAAAGATGCAGATGAAAAACAATCTGTTTGCCTTTTTAATATTTAAACATAGGTCAAACTTTTTTCCCCCAAATTACTGTGTGTAAAGTTAGTTCCCTGTCTGAAGTCCACAGCAGAATCTGTGTGCGTCTGTGTGTGTTGCACACATCAGCTGTGTTTAGCTCCTCTGACCAAGAGTACCAAAGTACTCACTGATAAAGAATTCTGGTTATTCAGATTTCTCAAACACCAAAGTGGTCGAAAATATGGAAACATGATCACTCAGCAATTCATTATGGGGGAAAACAAGCAGAGAAAATATTTAAATATACAAAGTGTGGACATCTGCTTTCAATATCTCCACGAACATGAAGACAAAGTAATCACCTTACAAAAACCTTTTTTGTCTAGATTGAAACGGTCCAAACAAGTTCACAGGCTATAGCGACAAAAACTGTTTGTGTTCCCTGCTAATATTTGAATATTATCTATTAATATCTCTGGGAGAAGGAAGTTGAAACTTCAGTTTCTGAACTATTGAAGGCTTAACACTAAGCGCCTTGTAGCTGGAATATTTTTTTTATTTATCCAGTTACTAAAGGCAAAAATGTAATTATTTTTTACAAATCCAAAGCCTCCATCTGGTCAAATATTTTAGGAATGACAGCAGGTCCGCTTTGAAACCAGTCAGCAGAGAAAGGATGGAGAGACTCACGGTAAAGTCAAAGCTTTTGTGCAACAGAAACATGAAAAGGCAGACAAAAGCAGAGGACACGCTACCCTCGGCCCCAACTCACAATCTGTTTCTCATTGATGTTCCCCGAGCTGTAGGTGGTGGCGAGGGTGGAGGAGCAGGCCTCGCTGTACCAGGGGACGTTGCCGTTCTGCGTGGTGCTGCTGATGGACAGAGTGTAAATGCTGTTGGTGTAGCCGTCGCAGTTACAGTTGTCCTTCTCCCTTCCTCCATTCCCAGAGGCCCACACAAATATGGAGCCCAAACCGCCACGACCCTGAGGAGCAGAAAACACTCTTATAAAAAAGCTGAACACTAGCAGTGGGAGATGCAGACTTAAAGGTTTTATCACTATATTTTGCAATAGTATTGTGATGACAATAAAAGGGACAATAAGAACTATTTATCACATCTTGTTTTAGTTAGCTAAAAAAAAAGCAATCATAGCCCCACAAACTTAATGCTCTTGAAAAAGATTCCCACTTGTTATGTGTTCTTTACAACACCTGCCACATAAACAAGTGTGATTCGTATCGCTACATTACCCATGGTCACTGTATTTTCACATTTATTGGCATTTATTGATACTTTCATTGGACAAACAGCAGAACAAATAGTAAAGTTGTCAGTCATTGCAATATGGACAGTTTTGGGGGGGTTTAAACATTATAAATAGGAATTTATCGCGACAACAATAAATCTAAATTCTTATAAGAAATTTATCACAATAAATGATAAATGATACGATAAATGCCTACCCTACTGAACACGAATCCTTTTACTTAATTGCCTCACAGACCAACAACAGACAAAGAAGAAGAGATTCTCATTCAAAGTTTGGTAAGAATCCCAATTATAGGAGGGTGACTGTATCCTGGGCCATCCCTCAAAGAGGTCCCATTAAAACCCAGTGTACATCGCCGGGGCCAAGGTGGTCACTCAGTAAACTGCAAAGAGCTAAGTATCGCATGACAGCAATGCAATACATAACGACTCAAAATGACAACAGCTCATTGTAATAAATCATCTAACCTCTCAGCCTTTAAAGTGCAATAATTTTCATCTAAGAGCTGCTTTATTGTATTGAGTGGCACCATCTCTCCATGTGTTGATCAATTCCAGTGATGCACCACCCACTCCACTATCTGACAGCGCTGTCACAGTGCCAATTATTTTAGTAGTCAGTGTCAGCGCTTCCAATCAGCTTTATGGGACATGCTTTGAATCCTACAGCCTCACAGCAAGAGACAAAGCAGGCAGAGACAGTGTGAGGAGCAATCTGTATTCTTATAATTCTGTTGACTTGTTCATTTCTCATGTGGTCCCAATGTGCCAAACGCAAAGAGCTGCGATCAGCAACAAGACTGTCGACATCACAATATGCATCTTTTCATGTTTAATATTCAGACTGTTACTGTTAAGACGCTGACAGACTGGCTTTTAGCATTAATCTTCTGAAATCTTCAATGTTTGTCCATATATATATATAGACATTACAGATTAACTGGGAATATTTAATCATTCAAAGCTGCAGGAGAGCCACCTTTATTATAATAAATAGCCTTACAAAAATACCTAAAACAGTTGTTCAGATGACAACACTGCTTTAAAACAAATGGGAAAATGAGGGAGGAACCTGCCAGAGACAGTTTTTTCTCCCTGATTGTCCTCGCTGGCGGCTTTTAGAGGACATTTCTTCCCATTCGGGATGGCCAGGGTCAAAAACTGCTTTGTCCCTCTTGCTGGTGTCCTCTCATGCCTGAACAGTTCAATTACTTACTGGTGAAAGGAGGCAATACAGAGGCAGTAAATAATTCTGCCCCACACAGACACAATCATACACCCACCTCTGTGACTCCTCGAAGAAAGGCTTCCTTGGCCAGTTTAGCGGGTCCATCGACTGTTTTGCCATCGTCTTCTGGGCCCCAGCTGGCGCTGTAGATGTCGATATGTTGCGGGTTCAGACTGAGAGACTGGGCCTCCACCATGTCAGTCACTTCTCCATCCAGCATGCGCACTCCTGCAGCCAGGTTCACAGCAACAGATTTTCTTTAAGTACTTCTCATTGAAAGTAGAAATGATGGATTTAAATGAATACCTAATGCACACAAATCACCAGCTTTATATGATTTATAGTCAAAGATCCCCGGTCTTCCAACAGGGTTAATCCAACTTTAGTTGAACGCCACATGGCCCCATTTCATTAACGTTATTTAGTTAATAAAAACTAAGCCAAGCTGTCGAAGCAGTGTGTAAAAAAGCTGATTACATATTTAATACTGTCACTGCAATTAGGAGGATAAGCAGCAGCCAGGAAATCCGATTAACTCATCGTCAGCCAGTGAGAACCTCTATAAATGGCAAAAGTTTTGGCAGTTTGCTGCTTTGGTGCATTAAGATGAGTCAACGAAAAGACAAGGAGTAAAAACTTCAGCAACCTTAGAGGAGCTGTTGCTGCTGCTTATAAATCAAGGAAGACTTTTACAGGCATTTTAAAATGGTATAGAGTCTTTTAACAGATGCATCTCAATAAATTAGATTATGATTTACTTTAGCTACTCTTTAAAAAGAGAACCTTGTGAATTACAAGCAATCACTGCACTCCTAGTGATATACAGTATATTTTATTTATGATATGTTTGATGATTAAGGCTTACAATTGTAACTCTTAAATATAATAACTATGTTTCTCAGAAAATTTTACTTTGCAGGTTCATATTATAGTTGGTCAGTTATTATTTGATATAGATTTTAGTGATCGAGATGCTAAATACCATCAAGAGCTGTGAGGACTCCAAAAAAAAAAAAAGAATAATGAAGATAATGTTGGCTAATCACAACAATATCACAGTCCCATGTTGCTATCTGCTATGCTGCTATCACGAGTATCTACTCTCAAGTAAAACAACACTTAATAAAACAAAGCCAATCAGTGCTAACAAAGCACCGAACAAAACGGCATAATCTACATATCTCTCTCCCTCGCCTCACTTAGGGTTTTCAATCCTCAAGTTTGATAGAGTAGCCGGAAGAAAACATCTGCTAGAAAATGAGATGACAGGAAGGCTTAGCTTTGCAAAGCTGTGAATGAACAAACCACATAACTTCAGGCAAAAAAAAAAAAAAAATCCTGTTGACAGACAAAACAGGAGAGATTAAAACTATAACACACAGCTCCGAGTTTAGTAAAAACAAATCACTGCAGAGAAGAACAAACACCATGTATCAATAAATGCGGAGGAGTGATGATTTTAAATTTCTTTCTGCAGTCACAAGACCCTGTAAAGGTTGTAGCTGGTGTCAACTATAAACTCCTCTGTATTGAAAAGTATGTCCAACAGCTAAAGCCTGGTTCAAACTGGGTCATGCAACTGGACAATAACTTCAAACGCTACAGAAAAATTCACAACATAATGACTCAAAATGCGGGCAAAAATACGGTTCGCTCTTCAACAAGGATGCTGCTTTGATGAGAAAAACCTCAAATGTTTCCTCTTAGTGATTGATATGCATATTAACATGTGTTATATATTATGTAACCTACATGTGTTTCATGTAAAGAACATTCAGAATGGAAGAAAATGCCGCTAGTGTGCAGATGCTATCATTTCAATTTAGAGCCAGCAGCATAATTCAAACAGTAACTCTATTGATTTTTGTCTGTACTCGAGATGGTTGTAAAAGAAATACCAAAAGAATGAGATCTGTTGAATCTCGAGTGAAATCTCCTTGAGAGTTAAGAAGACATCTGAGACAAAGCATTCATCAAACAAAAGAAACGGTACTTGACTCTATAGACAGGATTAGAGCAGTAAATTGAACCAGATTTGCACTTCATTTTGCAGATGCAAACAAACCAAAGTTAATCAGTAAGGAACAAATAAAGTGAATTTATAAAGAACAGTAAAAAAAAAAAAAAAACAATACATGAAAACTAAAATTATCTGAATTTGAGGAGCTTTTCCAACCTATCATGTATACTGTATCTGTATGTAATAAAAGAATCTAATAGATTGAAGCAGAACTCAGTGTTTCTGTTATGGGTTAAAACAAGCATAATCTCCTGGAGATGCTTTGAGAACAATTAGATTACATAAGTTCATGAATAATTTTTCCAAAGTTGAAAGCATTATGTAGTAAACAGCCAGGTGTTCTTCATACAGTGCTCAGTTTAATGTTACGGTAACTTTAAAAAATTCTGCATTAATTAGAGTACAAGAACAACAAACTGATGTTTTTTATTAGACAAACCAAAAGCAGGCTCCCATATGTGAGTTATAATAGATTTTCCTTTACTCCCTCTGCAACAACTTATTAAAAAAATGTCATGCACCTCATACATTGTCTTTTAAAAAAAGGAAATGTATTTAGATTTGCAGTACAAGTTATTGAATTTCTGTCGGTTCCTTTTTCTCTGACAACATCAGCACAGTACAGAGGAAAGGTGCATTTCAACTCAGCAACCCAAAATGCTTTTCCTGTGGAACTCATCTTCCTTGAATTTATTTTATTCTACCCCATCTGTCAGCTGTGTGCGTTTACACTGTGAGGTACAAAACTGTGTGGTTTACATAAATTACGTCTACTGACGCTTAGCAGTTCCTCCTCCTGCAGAAGAGATGCTGCTGTTACTATCTGGGGATATAGATCTCCCACCGCAGAGTCCAAAATATGATTTAAAACAATGAAGTCAGACAAATAAAGGATTAATATAAGATAATTTCATAGCATTTATTATTTAACAGCTATCTAAAGTCAGTCCAAACGCTGTTCAAAGTTAGAACAGATTTAATTCAACTTGGTCAATCCTGCTTCCCAAGTCTGTTTAGTGAAAAGAGAAAGAAGCCTCAGCTGCAAAAAAATAAAATGTGGTGAAGATTCCCATGCATACATGATTATTTCACTGTGATTACCCTCTGAAATTGATGTGAAATCACTTTAAGCTCAAAGGAAGCTGGTAATAATCCACATAACTAAACAATTAAAGTCTAAAATTTATGTCCAGAAGGAGCAATGACTATGCAGCAGCTGCACATCCGTTTCTTTTAAATATCTCACAATAATTAAAGGCTGTGATGTTTTAACTTTGCATCTTGGAACATAACAATAGAATATGAGAATATTACTGGATAGATTCCATTAAAATAGCCTTGATGAGAGCACTCACTCCACTGAATTCATTTAATTAATATTTCCACCAAGTTAAACAGATTTTATTGAGTTATTTGAATGGTAACACACTGATTTTTAACATGACTGTGTGGATTTCAATGTTCCTTCATTGGAAACACATCAGGCATTATTTGTAAGTTACATGATTTTAAATTAATCCCACACAAAAATATGTATATATTTTTTTGCTAAAGTAAAGTGAAAGAGCAATTAGCCTGACATTATTAAAGTGGAAGCTGCTGATGATACTTTTGCACTGAAGGTTATTTAAAACCCATAGTCACAAAATCTACACAATCTACTATTTCTGCTGAACATCGACAAAAACTGAGAGGAGAGAGTTTGACAATACATGCACACAAATTGAATCAAGGCTATTGTACTGTGTCATTTCAGGAACCACATCTCAAGACTGTTACTCCTGGCAAAACCAATACACTTACAGCAGCGTGCCAATCCTCACAGCTGCAGTGATGCTTAAAAAGATTTAGAGACATGCTGTGTCTGAGAAATGCAGTGAAGAAGTAAAAAAAAAAAATCAGGTGCTGCAGGATCACTATTTCATTTCAGTATTAGGCTGTTCAACATGCAGTCAAAAAACAACTGTGACGTAGCTTTGAGAAACCAAATCATTACCTCCAATCTTCGCATTGTAGGCAACGCCGATTCCACAGACCCCATTGTTGGCCACAGCCGCCACCTCTCCAGCACATCGGGTTCCATGCCTGGAAAGAAGGAAGAAAAAGAAACAGAAAATCCTTATTCTCGTAAATTTGGTCGACCTGCTGACAACCATTTACTGCACGTGCAGCCAAAAGAGGGCTATATGTCTCTTAAAGGTTACATGAGAAAAGATATCTCCCATCATGTGGTGTGGCAAAGCTGTACAGTGAGACGATACAAACTTTTGGAGACAGGTACTTGGCATGGATACTGTTAAATAAATTCATCCGTGTGGGCAATCCATTGTGCATTATCTCCAGCTTTGTAGCATTAGTAACCTTGGAATGCCTCAAGCTTGAATAACGAGGAAGCTGTGAATTAGGCTTGCCATTTCCATTAAACATGAGCCCCTGCGGTAAGGGCTAGCTCCAGGCACCACAGTGCGGGGATCCAAAATAAGAGCGCTAGAAGGGCAGATGATCCCACCGCAGTCAGGTGTGTGTACCCTTCCCAGCCAGATGGATACACAGGTTTTTAAGCCCTAAAACCTTTAGCTGAGTCTCCCTGGACTGCAGCCATTCCTAGACAGGAAAGCTGGATCCACGGCCGTTCATTCACTGCTCAAGAAACATTCTGAGTCAGCCAGGCTCGGCTGAGATACTCTAGCTGACGAGCCAAACCAAAACGAAATAATCAAACACAGCAACAGCAGCCAACATCTTCCACTGATAAAATACTCTGCATATAATGTCAGGGTAAGGACATTTAGCTGTGCTTTAGCTTGTAGTCTGCCAGTGGGGCTATTACCGGTTATTAATCTGTAATGAATTCTGCTGCCATGGTGCATTTTGAACTGTACAAAGAAAAAAAAGCAAGAGGTCTGAGGAGGCGCAACCTGAATCTAGGGACATCTAATTAGAATAAAGATTTCTGGCTTCATAAAAAAAAAAGCTCGAGTATACTGACATAAGGTCAGAGGACTGTAATTCACTTTCCATTCCCCTGAGTTTTCTTAAGACATAGTGGTGAGCTCAGAGGGCGAAGGCTAATGTAAATGCCACAATCAACAGTAACACCAGGACTCCAATATGTCGCAGGATGTTATTTAGAGGCAGACGAGGCTTGACTGAAGCATGCAGAGAGAAACATGGTGGCTTGGTATGAATAAAAAAAAAAAAAAAGCTCATTGTAGACTCAAAATGAAAAACACCTTCACACAAAAATGTCATCCGAGTCATTTTCCACTGAGTTTTATCACAACATTCCTGGAAGTGCTGGTTGATACTCTTTGGGGTATTATGTTGCTCTGCATCTGTTATTTTTGTGATGCAGCTGATAAGCAGAAGCCAAGGTGTCTGTGATCAAATGCCAGGCATGCACAGACCCATTCCTCTCGTTGTCAGCAAAACCCCTTTTCCAGCTGTTTTTAATAGATTAATTTCCTGGGTAGGCCGATGTACAGAATGCAGCAACACTAGCAGAGGTCAATCTTTACACTCTCATTATGCAAAAACGGCTTGCATTATCAGTACTCTCGAACTAATTATCTTGGGAGAGATATAACAATCCAAGATGATATCTTCTAACTTCTCCCACTCACTTGTTAAATGCCGAAGAAAACAGCAGGGATACATCTGACAGTAAAACACTTTAATTAGAGACCTATTCCTTAAACAACCATACAGGGTGGTTATATCAGAAATATGCCAGGGAATGGCAATGTCACTAATCATCAGGCCACCGTACAGTCTGAATTTTAGCTCCACTGAGAACCTTTAATGGGCTGGAGCAAATCCATCATCAATAGTCTACCAGTGAAACAAATGAATGCAGCACTGGCGAGAAATCAATGACACATTGCATACTGTAATTGTTAGGAAACAATGCAGACAAAAGAAAAGGTAACAAAGATCTGGTCAAGTGAAATATTAGAGGCTTTCACCTTTGTTTGCCGGGAAGTGAAAATACACGGATGACAAATCATGCAAAGAGTCAAAGTAAAGGGTTTCAGGAATGTGCTTAACCACAAAGCTCTGCCAGAAAACCATCGGTATATGTTGGCATTGATCCTAAAGTCTGCAGATCTTCACTGCAAGGTTGAAATGCCAGTCTTATTGATGATGGAGATGGTGCAGAGAATTATAATACCTGCGCAGTAAAAAAAAAAAAAAAAAAGAGAGAAAATCTCTTGTTTAAGCTACATTGAGATCTCAAGACCAAAGGGCACCAAGTAGTTTTAATTAAAAATGACCTTTAAATGCCAAAAGAAAGCCAATTATCTCACTGTATGAACACAGGCTGTGGATTTTCTTTTTCATTTTTATTTATTCCATTTGTTATGGAGCAAAGGCTAAAAACTATAAATCTTTACGGGACAATATCGGGAAAAACAGAGGCGGTCAACAGGATGTGCGTTTATTAATGGTTCCCCCAGGGGACAACTAGTCCTCCAACAAAAAAGGCAAGATGTGAGGAAATTTTCTACTGCTCTGTGGTGACTGAGCAGACTGCACAATGCACAAGATCATCACAGGATGCACACCAGTAAGCATAGATGTCAGGAGGAACAATGAGCTGATGAGTGGGAATCGTTAACAAGTCGCCCTGATTAATTCTGTAATACCTGCCTCATGGATTCCCTTACACACTTCACAAACAAAGCAACATTAAACTGCTTACCCACCTTCTGCATATTTGATTATATATTGCTGTAGTTTTATGTAGCTGCGGCTAGTATTTCAGACAATTGTACAGGCATAAAACTTGTAGAGACACAAACATACGACAGATAAACTATTATTCCACCAAAATTAAGAAGACTTGTTCCTGTGCTTCATGCAGTCAAAAACAAATGATACAAGAATCAATCAGTGTGGATTCCCCCTAATTTTGACACATACTAGCAGTAAGTGCACCGTTGGACTAAAAGGTCAACGCCTTTTCTTTTCACGCAACAAATGTTACACCCAACATCCTGATGACAAAAGAAACAGGAAGATAAATGTGGTTTGTATTTAGACACGTATGTCCTAACACATTCACACCAGAATCTTGAGCAGTTCAAGGAAAAAGAAAGTAAAACAAATGCTTATTGGGTTCCTACATATTCTTCAGCCTTGTTAGATACACATGGTGTAACGATAGTAACCATAATTGATGACAAAAATAAAAAGCTTTGTTTAAACATATGGAGAACCAGTCTGATGGAGGACTGTTGGTACAGAACATAACTGAGTGAGGTGAACAAGACAACCTAAAGAAGACAAATTACCAGCATTAACAAAAATAAAAGCCTTACAGAACCCATGTAAGGGAGATAGTATTGCAAAACAGATGTCTTCCAACCTTATCCAACCTGCAGAAATAGCACATTAAAGAGTAAAAATGGGAGAACAATCTCTTTTATTTGGCTGTTAAAGAAGGGGATCTGCGGAAAAAAGGGAAATATTAACATCAGACGGACCCGATCTGATACAATCCAAGAACCGGATCCGATATGGGCATCATTCTTTGATCTAATGTTAGGTTTATAGACGACAGTGCCTATATTTGTTTTCCTATTCACTTATACAACACTAAACATTGATGTTAAAGTGTTTTGGATTGGAATAGGTAGCTGATTTAAATGCAGATAACAGAATCTGATCTTTACCCAAGAATCATAAATCAGAGCATCTCTATGGTTATACGTGACGAGATCTAAATTTGGCTCCTGCTGTTTAAACTCAATGTGAAAACTTGGCTCAAACAAACAAAAGAAGAACAGAAATCATTTAAGAAGGATTTGATTACATAGGATTAGAAATATTACATTCTTAATGCTTGTGCTACTGAAATGGACTGAGACATTCAGCATGTTCATACATAGATTTTAAGAGAGTATCACTTCAATTATTATCTTTAGAGTGCCAGCGCTCCCACATTTAAAGATTTACACAAAGAATATGATTATGAATCTCGCCTCGGAGCTCAATTACATTAAGATAAAACTTTTGAAGAATCCGAGGTTCACGAGGTTGTAGATAGTGGCATTTGCAGTTCAATAGTTCCTTGGCTTCACTAAACCTCAAAGGTAAATCAGAACAAGTGTTCTGCTCTGCTCCTTCTTGAGTCAGTTAATGGGCCTGTCTGTTAACTAATGAGCTGGTCTGCAGCACAAAAGGGCCAGTGATTTTTTTAAAATCCAAAGTAAAGAAACCAATCTTTCAAAATAAAATGAATTAAGCATGTCCCAGGGAAGCCAGGCATCACTAGATTGCAGCTTTGTAAAATCTTCCTGAGTTTTCAAGAATTTCTTTTATATGCTTGTTATATATGTCAGAGATTATCTAAAAATATATAATTAAAACTACAACAGCTGACACTAAGTGTACTTATCAAAGTTTATGGTTAAACTTATACAGTTCTATAAGCAATTCCACCCACAAAAATAATTTTAAAATCATTCAAATTGGTTTTTAGAGAAAAGCCTGGAAAGAGAAACATCTAGATTACATGCTGCTTTAGATAAACATGAGGGTGACTGGTGCTCTCCACGGCTTGCATGCAGTGAAAGAAAGGCAGCCTTATGGGAGTGAACAGAGTTGAGCTTTCAGAAGAGAACAGACAGTTACAGTCTCTCATATTCAGGCCCTCACACAGGTTGTTTGCACGTAGATCTGCACAAATGGTACAGTATAGTATACAAACACATGTAGAAGCACACATACAAACATTCTCCCTCTAAACTGGTCCAGCCAGATGGAAGCCACAAAGGGCTGGGTGGCTCCAGATAGGAGCTGGAGTTTGCTTGTGAGAGCTGGAGAATGAAGGTTAATCCACATAGAGGAAAACCTCAATAAGAAACGTCTTTGCTGGGCTCTGGGCCACCATGAACCCCAGGAGGGGCTTAACCTTCTTCGACATAGATTTTTGACTTGAGGAACTGCACAGGAGGAATTTTTATATGAAATCTTTCTCAAGGAATACCACCATTTAAGGTTTTATTAATGATAGTGGGATAACTTTCTGGGACACCAGTCCCAGAGTGTCTTAAAAATCACTCAACTAGTCAGCACTAGAAAGCCATGGTTTATTGTTTGTATTGAATCATTACTTGTCAAACTTTTCTCCCAGTTGTGTGTGGGTTTAAAGAAGTAACCTATTTTTAGTGGGATTAGATTCACAGACCTATGGTTGTCCTCCCTATCTCCCAGGATATGACACAAACATACTAACAATCTTCCATCTGTAGCTTACAATACACCTCGTTTTCCCAAAGTCTAATCTTCTCTGCCCATCATCAGCAATCACACAGCGCCTCCCCTTAAAAAGGTTTCCCGGGCCAGCAGCCAACAAACAGCAGATTACTGCAAATCAGACATTAAAGGGGAGAAGCAGGGGCAGGCAGCGAGGGTGAGGGGGAGACAAGTAGGGACCTTTCTGAGCCAAGAGATTTGCTGTTTCATTAATGCTGATGAACTTAATTCAATCCAATTCACTGCAGGGCACCATGGTGGCGATAAACAAACCCTAACGTCATCTGGAGACACAGCCGCAATAATGATGTTTTCTACACGCAATACCTTAATACCACAGCAAATTTACTCAGACTATAAGAGAGTCTTAGTGGTACTGTGATGCTTTAGGAAGCCAGAAAACTGAAGTCCTGTTTCCACTGAGCGGTACAGAACAATGCGGTGAGCTATTTTGTCTGTTTTCATTGTAAAAGCAGCCTTTATAATCGACCATTACTGCACTATTCCTGGGCCAACTTCAGCAGTAGGTCCATAGGACAATGCTATTGGCATCACAAAACACAGTTCAGAAAAACATCTCTGCTTGTGATAAGCATGAGACATACTACTGCGTCAAATTTGCTGTTGCATTAGTATAACGCAAAGTAAGGCATTTGGGTTTAACCTCACCTGGTCCTATACTTAGGACCCAGTTGGCGGTAGAAATGCTCTCCTAAATAAACTGGGCCATAAAACAGCGTACCAAACAGCAACAACCCATGTCTCATATACCACTCAATGGAAACAAAGAAAAGGTTTTGAAAGTACCAAAGAATTAGGATTTTCTAGAGTCTGAGAGTGCATCTTAATTAATTAGATTGTCTTTAAAAGCTTTGAATATTTCAATAATTTATACTGTATATATTTGACCTTTTGCACGGGAGCTGCAATGGAAATTTCGTTGAATTCTGTTCAATGACAATAAATGCTATCTATCTATCTATCTATCTATCTATCTATCTATCTATCTATCTATCTAATGGAAATAAAGAACTGTATATTCAGATTAATTATAGAGTAGTCAATTTTAAAACTTTTAGTGGTGTTATTTTTATAATTATGGCTCATAGCTAATGAAAACCAAAACCAAAGTGTCCCACAAAACTCCAATATTTCATCAGGCAAATAGAACAGAAATGTTATGTTAGTTACACTATAAGTACGTTGTGTCATTGAGAATCATGGAAAGGATTGCTGACTTGACAAATGCTCCACAGGTAATCATTGAGATCCTCTACAAAGAAGATGGCTGCTCATGCAGTGCTAAATCCAAGCATATCAAGGGAAAATTAAGTGGAAGAGAAGTGTGGTGGGAAATGTATAAGTCTAGAGTAAATTTTTCAGAAATATGGGTGATTTAGGGAGTCCAGTCACTTGCTAGTGTTGTGTCTATAGTCCAAAGCCAGTGCAGAGGAATTCCAGGACATTTTAGAGCAATCCATGACTCACTCTGGTGACATGCTTTATGCTTTACTCATTTTCCAGAAGGACTTGGCACCTGCTCATACTCCCAAAAGTACCTATTCCCGCTTCAATGACCAGGGTATCACTGAGTGTGACTGGCCAACAAATTGGCCTGATCTAAACCCCAAACAGAATCTATGGATTCTTGTCGAGTGAAAAATGAGAGACAAGAACAGGAGCTGAAGGAAGCTTTACAACTTTTCAGTAGGCTGACATTTCTCTTTTAAAAATTACTTCTTTATTTTTTCAGCTTTTGTGTAATTGTCTAAGCTCAGAGAGAACGTGTGATAATCACTAAAATGATCAGAAATAAACATTTCTAATTCCTCAATTTGTAAGTAATTTCCCTTCCTAAACTTAATGAGTAAAAATCACCTATTTACTTTAATAAACTTGTATTTATTCACCAGCGGATAACAGGCTTTTTATTTAGTTATGCATGACAGTTATTTATACACTAGACGTGTGATGAAAGCAGAAATTGAGCAACAGGACTTCCTCTCAGCATGTGTCCAACAGAGGCACATTTACAGAAGCAGCAGCATAGTAGGCCAGGGAAAGAAGACACAAAGCAAGAGAACAGATGAAACTGTGATCAGTATAAACAGCTACCTGTTGTCATTAAGCTGCGTGTACCGAGGCGTAGGATCGGGGTCGGCATCATTCACATCATAACTAGCTTCCGGGTCCTTTAAAAGACAGAAGAGCAGCTTGCATCATCAACTGTTGGTTAATTTCTTTTTAACTTATATACCAAAAATCTGTTAAATTTTGTGTGTGCATTTTTTTCATGTACTCACATAGTTCTGCGACAGGTCAGGATGGTTCTTCTCTATCCCATCATCCAGGATGGACACCACCACCCCTTTACCTGTGTAGCCCAACTCCCACGCAGCTTTGGCATTCAAGTCCTGGTGGTTGCGGTTGTACTGAGAGCAAAGATGGCAGATATACGAGAATAAAACTCATTATGGAATAGAGGAGAAAACACGAGACAACTTACTTATTTTAAAAATTACTGCGTTTTTGGGTGAAATGAAAACAACTTTCATTACCGTTTGAAATTTGTCCATTTAAAGTGAAGCAGTGATGGTATGAGGAGCATCAAGGGTGTATATTTAAGGATATCAGTATCACATTTGCTCTGACTACACTTCCTATAGCTAGCAAGCAAAGAAAAGTAACAGTGAGGTGAGTAAAGGCACACCGAATGCAATTTGCATGCTTTTGACGTTTAACTTGACCTTTCATCAAAAGTCACATTGGGCTTTCAAACGGTTCAAAGCTCCTCCTCTCAGAGTTAACCATTAAAAAGTAATGTGTCTGACGTGTCATCCAGAGCACTTCTCCCCTGGATTTCAGTACAGTACCATGTGAGCCTGGGTCGATCAGACAGAATTAAATTACTCCACAACCTTGTAAGATCCTTGACATCCCAAGCATCAAGAAGAAAAATCAATTATAACTGAAAGTTCTAATTTTGCAGACTTACTCTGATTTGCAATGCAGAGTAAGTCTGCAAAAAAAAGGCCTTTTTGTGGCTGACATTTTTAATTCTGAATGGTGTCCATCAAGCAAATCCTTCTCATTTTCAGCAAACTGACAAAATCTTTGTTTTAAGCTGTATCAGTAGTTTATCAGCGGGACATTTTTTTATCTCATTCAAACAAATTAAAACAGAATTAAACATGCTCAATCTAATATCAGATCCACAGCATTAGCATATGTCCATCAATAAAACACTTCTAAAAGGACCCTCCTCTACTAAAAGTCCTCTAGCCTGTTAGCTTTGATTGACAGCCATATTGGTAGGTTTTGTAGATGTGTTGTAATCTTAATTTAAGATAGGGTTTGACAAGATGTTCCATCCATGAGACATGGGAAAATTACTTATAACCTTACCCTGCTTTAAACTTTCACTTTTTTATTAAAGTACGTCAGGGGAAATACATGTACACATCTTTTTTTTTTTGTTCAGATTTTTACTTGTAAAAGATTTTCAAAGTTTAGAATCACTAGACAATTATTCTTTATCTATCACAAAACATCCCAATAAAATACACCAGTTTGTGATTTTCTGCAAGACTCTGTAAAACAAACCTTACTTTGAACTGTGTGCAGTTTTCCTACAGCTTTTAGGCTGAGGGATTTATAGCTCATTAATAAAAGAAAAAAACTTCAAAATGAATGAAAATTATATATTATTAGATGTATCAGAAGTAACTAAAGGTGCAATTAGATTTCAGATAAAGTCGGGGTTTTTTTCCATTTTGCCACACAGGATATAACATAAGTTAGGGGTAAAGTACTATGATCTTACCAGGATGAGTAACAAATACCAATTCTACAGGCATTTGTGGTCTTTTACTTCTTTTCTTGTCAAAACTACTAACTACAGGCTCTGTTCCTGCAGTTTGTGATTCAAGTCTGTTTTGCATCACCATGAATCTTCTTCTGCCTGCAGCAACCTCACAGTAATTGAAGAGCGGCGCTGAACTGAAAGTCTCAGGAGTTGTTACCACTGCTTTTAACGGCCTAATGTATCAGTGGCATTCCTCAAGTCAAATGTGAAAATCAATCCAATAAAAACAAGACCACTTCAAGGTAAACTGCACCCGTCTCGCTCTGCCTTCTCTGTTTGTTGCTGTGCTTTTTATGAACTACTGCAAAGCCAGACTTTCTGTTTGGTCACCACTGCAGCTCAGGCAGCTTCTGCTAAGTTAGGTTTTTGTCACGCACTGTTAATACTCACCAAGTACCACTGGTCTCTGAACTTGGGATCAACAAATTCTGTGGCGGTATCCCTCTTTTTCCTCTGTTTGGACACCTGTTGCTCTGACCAAGTAACCTAAACAGAGAGGGCAAAAACAAAAAAATTAGAGACAAAAAAATATAGATGTTTCGTAACCGTCAGTGAAAGAAAATAAAATGCACAAGCAACATCACTCACGACATTTAAAAGAGGGGGGGAAAAAGAGAAGGTATAATTATGCGCTGCCCATGAGTGTCAGCATGCCAAATGAAATAACTTAGATCCAACTCTCACCGGGACGGCAGCTGAAAGAGTGAGATTAGAGGCACCGGTTCATGCTGGACTCCTCTCTAATGAGGCTCGCTGATGAATTCCAGAGCAGGCCAAGCCTAATTAAAATTTCCGGTTTGTGTAAAGTGAAATGCAATGCATCAGAGGTTATTGTGAATATGTGTACACCTGAACATGAATGCACATTAGGGTGGGACGCGTATCAGTACATAAGTGTGCAGCGGGCCATCATAATGGGGGAACACTTGTAGGAAATGTTGGCAGAGTCAGAGGGCTTACAGAGAAAATGTTTCTGAATATTACTCCCTGCGCTGGATTGTGTTTTCAGCACAGGCAGACACTTAGGTTGGCATGTCGCATAGAAAAAAAAAAAAAAACATTTCAAAGAAGAAAGACAGAACTGTCTGCAGCAAGGACGGAGTACCTGATGTGAAGGACAACTAAATTACACCCGATCTCCCTTTTTACTCAAGTCTCTGGTGATGCAGACAGAGGGAGAGGGACAAAGAGGGAAAAAGTAATGAAGGTTATATTAACTGCTGAAGCAATGTCATAATGGAAGAAGAATGCTCTTCAAAACGTTAAAGAGGTCTGGGTTTGGGTTCAATCAGTTTGAGAGGATGTGAAGTTTTTATGCTATTCTAACAGTGAACATCAGGTCAGCTTTGAGCTGCGTCACTAGGGCAGTTCACACACTCTGAATCAGCTCTAGGATCAAATACAAAAAATAAAATAAAATCCTTAATAAAAAGGATTTTTTATTATCCATTACCAGAATCAAAATTGTAGACTCTAATGACTTTAAGGCTTTAAATGCATCAAGCAGCAGCAGGTACTTTGATTAACTTTGAGTTCCATAACAAATTTAAGAAAATTTAAGGCCATAAGCTTTGATAATGAGTTATGATATTCTTTACATTTTCTATAGGATTACAAAACGTGCAGAACATTTTCCTACTTCATGCTCTATAGTCCTCAAAGGCAAAATTGGAACAAAACGATAAAATAAAGTATAAAATAAATACATTTCTAAGTTGGTTCTATGCACCTCTAGTTGCAAGTGTGGGAAAGTGAAAGGAAGCAGTTACTGTGTTGGACCCTCAGACCTCATAAATCAAACATATAAATCCAGAAGACACTTTGAAGTACATATTTAAAATATTGTAAGCCTATGCCAGAGCATTCAGGACATGCTGCTAAAAACTTTGTAGTTCTTTTGGTTTGAGGCTTTAAACTTATCAACAAAAACATGTATTTACCAAACAAAGAAAAGTTTTAATCCCTGAAGTTCCGAATTTTGCAGACAATGTTCTGCAAAAATAAATTATTCAAAACGGAACTTAGACAGACTATCTAAACAAGCATTTATTCAATACTGCTTCCATTTTTTTTTTTTACTTCATAAAGCAAGCCAAGGCAAACACTGCTTTTAGTACAATCAGATCAGGGCCTATAAAATCTGACATCACTGAATCAGTTAAGTGGAAGAGTTGCTAAAACCTAATTCTAATTCATGAATCACTGAAGGTCTGAGACACTCTCCAGGTTCACAATAGACGCATCAAATTTTGAACACTTTAAGTGGTCAGACAGAGACAGAGATGAAAAGGCAGCTAATGGAGCACTTTGCTTCTTTCTTCAGCTTAATTACGGCTTTCCATTTCAATAAGACGACAAATTATTTAAAACAATCTCTATGGACAGAAGAAAGCTGTCATTTTCTGCAATGACTAAACTTCATTTGATTTCAACTTAGATAAAAACTATTTCTTTTCTTCTGCGTCATCAGGATGAGGGTGTGATTTCCCCCTTTTTGTTTCCTAGCACCTTTTCTATCAAATCTGACACTCTGGTTTCACACATACGTAGGGAAAGGCTGTTGTGTGTAGGACATTTTCAAGCTGACCTATATGCAACGATTCATATGTGTGGTGTGTAAAGTATGGAGCAACAAACACCTCATTGCCCTTGTTATCTGGATATTTTGCAACCTTTCATATTTATTCCATCGCTGCATCAGAATTTTGAGCGCATGGGATGTTGCAACCTTGAATCCTTGTATGCTGTGAAACACAATGCAGAAAACCACAACGCGCAAATCATGCTGTGACCCCGTGTACACCTCCCTCGACTGTGGAATGTCTGCTCCTAACACCTAACCAGGAAATGGTAAAGATGTTTTACCAAGACAAACAGGAAACATTGGTTTAACAAGCAACACGTCTACAGCTGGGAGAAAATTTACAGTAAATGCTCAGCAATATACCGTACTCTTATCAAAAAGCCTAAAATCCCCCCGTTTTGAGTCTTTGGCCAATTATTTATTAGTTTGTATAATGCAACTGAAGAATTATGGTACTTGTTACCAGCTTTGGCAGGATCAGCAAGAAAGCACACTAGCAAGAAGACTTGTGTATCTTCATGTTATACACTAGACGACTCCTCTCTTACAGCCAACCTGAAGTAAAGATGCTTGACATTTTAAAGGAAGTGCATCCATGATGATACAAAGTCATTTAAAGATGTGACAGACACAAAACCTTTAAAACGGTTTGCAAAATACTTATTCATGTAGTGTTCAGCCAATCTAATGGAAAGCTGACGTTCAAAGAGTTTGCCTTATCTCATGTTTAGGAAAGAGAGTATTTTTCCTCCAACAAATAAAATCCCCACACACTCATTTTGTCCACCCTCTGCTTTGTCCTTCCAAATTCAACAAGCAGAGCATGGCTCCCCTGTGACAAACTGGAACCAAAGCAGCAGTATTATGAAGGAATATCCTAGCAGTTTATGTTACTATGAAGCTTGTTTAGGTGTAGCAAACACTGCTATTACTGCAGAAGTAATAAAAGCAGTAACAAAAAATATCCCATAAACAAGTGTTGGATAATTAGTTAAAATCGGTGCTTCTGCTGTGCCTTATGCCTTTTTATTGTCTCTCTTGAAAAAAAGGACATTCACTGAACCAAAGTACTGTACGAAACAACAAATAAAACCAGAATAAAAGAAAACAGAACAACGCATGGGCGTAATAGATAAAGCTCTAACTCACTTGCATTTTTGGTTTATAAAGTCTGGCAGATGCCTAGGTGCTTTCATGAGCAATTAATCACACTTCAAATAGAATTCAGTGGAACATTTAGGCTTCATCTCAACTAGTTTAAAAGCTGCAGAGAGTCTCTCCAGGGTTTAAAAAATCCTCGTATTTTATTTTAACCCTTTTTTGGGGGGGTTGGAAGCCGTGTGGTTCAGTAATATGGAAGCACAATTAGCAATAATCTCACAGTTCATAGGCTTTGATCACACTGTTAATTACAGAAAAGTTCAAATATTGATGTTTATGTGAGGGAGGGAGCCGAGGGAAAGTGTGCGAGTAAAGCAGAATCGGCAAAGTTCTCCTGATTAAACCAGATTGAAAATAAATTAAAACCCAACTCTTATTTTAACAGACAGGAGGAGCTGAATGTGTAACGGTCCATTTTGTCTGAGGAGCTGTGGGACAAAAGGAATTCAACAACAGGAAATGGAGCTGCGACGTAAAAGGAAATCCCAGAGAGGGAGGTGGACTGCTTCTACCGTGTAAAACAAGCTCAGCAGACGCTCGTCTATTCCCGCTCAGCACCTGTGCAGCGCAAATTAAACCTGTCAGTCAGAGGGCTGACTGCATTTCTACAGACTGATGCCGAGATTTATGAGCGGAATTATGGCTGATTGCAGTACTCAGCTTAAATATAAAGTCTTTTCAGTTAAAGATATGAGTTACTATAGCAATGTTCCCCCAGCTACACTGCTGGTGATCATTATTAGCAATGGAAATCACACTGATGTTCAAACTCAATGCTCTGGTTGTGCTACATAGGGCTAAAGAAATTCCTTAAATTTATTCCCAATTTTGCACAATTACCTCTAGGTAACCTATGGATCAGAGGCCATCACTTTCCATAAATATTCATACACCAACTGAGAGAATGTGGAATGCAGCTACGGCTCTGCCGCGCACTTTAAAAGATGAATGCGCTCGGTTTTTGATTTTTCATAAGTTTTAGTGACCTGCAGAAATTGGAAACTGAAGAGTAGAAAATTTATTCAGGATGAAGAAAAATTGCCTGAAATCGGTCCGCACTGTTGTCTTGCATCATTCGCAAAATGCTCCGAGAGCACAACAAAAATGGAAAGAATAAATGAAAAAAACAGCAAGAACTACCTAAGACAAGCTACACAGCATCATCAAGGGCATTCCAGTTCTTCCATTAGGGTAAATTCATGTGTTTTAATCATTCTTTGTGGCAGAAATAATTAGTGAATTAATGCATCAAAGGAAACTCTCTGAAGGTAGAGCAGGTTGCTCACTAATTGGGGGCTTTAATACTGGCTCCTCCTTTCGGTGAACCCCTCAGGCAAGACCCTGAGCCCAAAATCATCTTGATGGTTAGGCGAGCATTTCGCTTAACATCCTGCCGCCAGTGCATCGACCTTGACGTGGGGAAACTATTTTGACCCATTGTGTCTTTTTTTGCCCTAACATTTAGACATCTGTTTCTACATGAGTTTCCACACTTTATTTATGACAATGCTTCTTAAGTATAGCAAAAAATGTAATATTGATCTGGACCTTTTGTTGGCAGTTATGATGGAGGATCTGTCAATGCGGGGTCTACTTTCAATGCATCTACTTTCCCAAAGCATATAGCTGTAAATCACATATGGTGAAGACAGCAAAGATTTCTAAGGTAGCACTGACACCTTATTGCATCTGCAATGCAGTAAGAAAATCCAGGTCTGCTCATGCTTTTCATTGGGTTAATTATTTTTAATTAGTACCATGATTGAACACTACTTTCTTTTACAACTCTAAATAGTGCAGCGTTGAGTTTTCTACTTCGATTTACCAAACATGATGATGTAAAAAATGTATTTTAATTATTCCCATCTCTATGTGATTACTGTACAATCAATATGTTAATGAGTTATGTGCATATTATTACTTTAGATTAGATGCTGGAGCTAAAAGACATTCATTTATTTTGAGAGGAAGCCTGAAATTTGTTGTACAAATAGTCAGAATTATAAAGTAAATGTTCCATATTTCCTTTTAGGATGGACTGTTTTAAAAAAGTATTTCTCAGTTTAACATCAAACTGTGGAATCCTGTCTCTTCAACCTACAGGCAATAGAGCTAACTCGGTTGAATAAGTAGAATAAAACAATGCTCTATATCTAGACTCCATCTGACCTGCAGTACAGGAATGAGACAACCTTAATTGCTATGACAAGTACTAACTGGAAGGCTCACTGCAGGCATCACTGTCCTAAAGGTGGGAAACAGCAACTAAAAATGCCTTTTAGCTGGAAAATAATAACTTCTCACTTTTCATAAAGATGCAGCTGTCCCCACACCTCAAAAACTGTCCCCAAAAGCAAGCCTTAGCCACATCCAAAGCCAAACACGCCGTCACCCCAAGAAATAAACCTCTTACCTTAGGATCTCTTTCCAGACGAACTTGTGCCCCTCTGTGATCAGACAGCGATCTCTTTACCACTCTGTGATGCCGGAAGTGATAGTAATCACCAAATACCTGGAAAGACAAAGAGATATGATCACCCATCACATCCTGCGGTTCAGATCTGTCGGCCTATAATCTGATAACACCTCTGTATATCCTCATGGCATATCCTCTGCCGCTAAATGACAAATATTTCTATAAACTTTACAGAGTGGCAATAAACAGAGTAGCAGGCTGGAACAAACACCCTTCTACTCTAAGATGAAACCAATACAACATAAATATTTGCAGTCATCTGGCCTAGCACCGGATATTTTTTTTCTTGAACATACATAACCTTTAACAGCATCAAAAATGTTCCTTGCAGTTTGTTTTTACTCAGATTATTGCAAGCCCCATGCACATTTTTCTCCACAGACAAGTCTTCACTGCATTTTAAGCTCCCTGGTTAGGTTTGTTCTGTCTTTAAACACAGGGATCATCATAACTCTGCTGTCTAGGTAAAATATATTTATACATTTTATCTGGAAAGCTCAGCTCATTCCTCCACAATCCCTTCCTCCCCACATGGTGCCACTCCAGTGTGCACTGCAACATTCCCTTGGTCTAAAAGAAGAACAGCTCAACCCTCATCAGCCTCCCTGCTCCCATTTAATCACAGTAAACAGGCTGATTCCAGCAGGGGACACAAAAAAGGCCCTGCACACAAACCCGGCAGACAATAGGGAAGCAATAACCAAGAGGAAGCACATGGTTAACTGTGATACTCAGCTCTGAAAAGGACCACCAAAAGCCACAAGCCTGTGTGTGTGTGTAAGAGAGCAAGAGAGAACATGTTCCTTTGTGCGTAAAACTATTAAAGAATGACACCAAAGTTAAATGCTGGTCTTATAGAAAGAAGGGAAAAGAATGCAAACACTTACAGCCATTAGCTGAGCTGGCTGTCCCTTTTTTCTGAAGAAGAAAAAAATAAACCAGGCTGAGGGTCAGCTGTTTAGATAAGGTCTTGCTTGACTGGACTTTAATGAAAAGTTCCTTACAAAAGACGGTTCAACGATAAACCCATAAACATGAACCTTCCTTTATGACTCTCTCGGTATTTTACTGAAAGAGTCATGCACCATTCAGTGACAATGTGCCCTTAGAGAAGTCAAGCCAGCATTGTGGAACAACAGAGGGAAAGTTGGACCATTGACTTTAATAGCATGCTGCTCAGGAACTCACGTCTGTGACTAGATCATATTTTCAATGCACAATATACATGTGTTTTTTATGCCTTATCATCAGCTGAAAGGTGCCAACTCAGAATTTGGGGCTAGGGTGCTTTGTTACGTCACTGATCCATATCAGGAGGTGGTCATAATGACAAATGAGACGGATAAACAGTTATTCAATACAAAGCAAACTCACCAGCAGCTGCAGCAGTACAAGGATATGCATGGTGCTCATAAGGAGACAAAGGCACACACCAATGTTACTTGCATTTAAAGCACTGAGTGCATTTGAACAGCTTGCATACAGATTGCAACACAGTTCAGGCAACAACCTTTTGGTTCTGCAATCCCAGCTGCATGCTGTAAAAACACACTGTCCTGGAATCTCATGGGATTACATGAAAGACAAATTAAGCTGGAACAGGGTTGGTACTAGTTAGGTGTTAATCGCGAAACTGTGGCCGTGTCAAGAAGTAACAACCTGCACAGAAATAAGAATACCTTGTACTACCCCCACACTGTTTTTATTTTGGTTATTTCATGACACACTTTGGATTTTTCCAAAGTTGTAGTGCTTAACTGGTGCTAGTGCCAGATCTTCACAATCATGACCTACTGATCAGAGATCAGTACCAGCAGTGTTGTAAAAAAAATAAAAATATTAAAATATAAATAAAAGAAATTCAACCACAATATTTACAGCGGTATTTTTTTTAACCCTACCAAGCAATTTTTAAAAGTTGGTAAGGCTGAAGAACTGCCATACAAACAAGGAAAAAAGCACCACTAACTCCTCCTTTATTCTGCGTATTGACTGGAAGATAAAAGTCCAGTCAATATATATCAAATACCATTATATCTCTGTATTTGAGATATAACTTTTTTTTAATAATGATAAAGATCTGCATTTGTACTGTTTTTGTCTTATGAGGAAGATAAAACACTGTGGAATTTTAAACATGATCATTTAGAACTCCACCAAAGGGGGTTCCCTCCTCTGATCTAACTAAAATCTGGTTGTAAGTAGCTCATAAATGGTAGCGCTTGCAGTGGTGGAAACATAAATGACTGTTTAGCACAAGAAGTGGTTTGTTGGAGGAAACCCCCAGTTGGGGGTGTCAAGAGTGTCTTCAGAACTTTGTATCTTGAATCATTAAAATCTTACACACTCAATTAAATGTATAGATTTAATTGTTAATTTACTGATACATCTCTTACTGTCTGTCCTCTTATTGGCAAAAAAAATGGTTATTTTCTTTATTGTGATGAACTGGTAACTGTGAACAACTTTTCACAATCTTGTTAAGTCAGGAACAAGATTTTTTGCTGTCTCAGTGGGAACTATGGGAGGACCAAAACTGCAACAGTGGAAAAAGCATTGTGCACAAGCGATAAATTACAAGATATTGAAAAGATAACAGTATACGGGTTGGAGATCTAAGATATAAACACCTGTATGTACATCTGCACATGTATATGCATAGAGTCGGCTTAATTTCAGGTAAACTGCTCAACTGTTGCAAGTGTATGGACAGACACGCATTCACACCTCATTCAACAATGTGAACCAGAATCTAGTCCTTCTAAATGCAAACCCTGCAGCTTGAACATTGTCTGGCAATCAGCAACAACACTTTAGGGGCTCATGTTTTCAGCAATTCTAACTCAAGACCACACGGTTTCTTAGGGGGTTTAACTGCTTTCCACTGAGTTGGAAAAAAAAAAAAAATGCCAATTTACAACTAACACATTTAGATGGAAAACCGATGTGGAAACAGATCAAGCTCTGTGACCATTACTGATGTGATAAGCTTGGAGCTGTTACAGCACAACAGGCCACTCAACATGTGGTCAGTTACCAGAGCGAAGCAATAATCCATCAACATTAAAATGCAAAGCAATGCACAGCAGAAAATTACTGCCTGCTGGTTTGTTTGCATGTATGGTTCCTCCCCTACTGCCAAATTTACCTTGTGGGAAAGCAATTATCAAAAAGGTCTGATGTCTTATCCCCACTGACTGTTGTTGACACAATTATGTCTTACAAAGAGACAAACAATGTCAGAAGACAAGCTGTTAAAGGAGCTTGGGGCTGTATTAAATTAACAGAAAACCGCAGCCCATATGGAATCGTGAACATCAAAGACAGCCAAAGGATTTCACTGAAGAGTGACGTCATTGCAGTTCATTTCCAGACACTTTTGACAAGGCATTCTCCTTTTGATTTTGATAACATCTGATTTACAGGCCTCACACAGAGTGGAGCATTAACATATTTTCTTTACACATCAGTGAGCTGAGATAAAGTGGGAGCACAAGTGTTTCGGCCTTCTAAAATAGTTCGGCAACTTGTTTGTGTAATGAGGCTGAAGTCCAATTAGCAACTGTTCACTGTGGTAAACGGGTAGGAGAGGGGCACCAGTTCCCCACAGTGGCAGCCGGACATAAAAAAGCTCTTTCTTTGAAAACACAGCACCCTGACCTGAACCCATACATCTGAAAATACTTTTACTCATTATTTATACCTTTATAATTTATACCTTAACCATTTTTACTGCTTAAATCGTATATAGAGCTCTCAATCTGTCGCCCTTTACTCAATTATCCTTAGTTTTACTTGGCATTAAGGGTATGCATATGTTTAAGAAGGTTCAAAGCTAAATCAACACTTTAAGCCTCTCACTTGCCTTTTTAGCCTTGACTGAAGCAAACACAGCAGTAGAGCTGCACTCAAAGAAATGAATTATTGACTTAACATATTTTTTATGTCGACAGGTTCCACATAATTGTATTATGTTAGTTAAAAGCAAAACAGATATAGCAATCTAACATTATGAATTTATGTTTAACTAAGATAAAATGAATGAATTAACCCAACTACTTCAAATCACTTCAGAATGACAAAATAGAAGTTAGTTGAACTAACTTAACTTTTTTGTGTTAGTCTGACAAAGCAAGCACTCTTCCAGTGAACTTATGTTTTATTTGTTCACTAAACATAAAAAAATATGTTACTTTAACAACTAAAATTAGCTTTCCATCAACCAATATGTTTTTTAAGTTAACTAGTTATTTTCTAGTTAAGTTAACTAAATTCAAGTTTGTCGACAGGTTCCACACAAATGAATAAACATGTTTATACAAGTCACTGCAGTGTTGGTCAGAAGGACGGAACCGATAAAATAGGAAGGAACAAACTATTGGCCAATCCAACCCCTCTTATTTACAGACGTGACATCTATTCTCAACAAGTTACTCGACCGTTCTTCCTCTGTGTTTGGAGAGCAAACAGATTAGCATTCTTGGCACCATCCGCTTTCACTTCAGTTGCTCACAGGACATTAAATTTGTTCATTTTAATAGTGTTGACAAAAACAAATGGAAAGAACAGGGCAGTGACATATGGAGGTTTATAGTCAGAAGGAGAGGTATGAAAAGATACTCAGTTTAATATCCACAGCGGCTTTAAAGGAAAACACGGACTATGCTCTGTTTTAGTCACTGACTGTGGGTAACAACACAGATCATTAAATATCTGCATTCTCTCCAGAGACGTTGACCTGGGATATGAGTGAGTTTGTAAAAAATGCCCAGCAGCACCTTTTGTCTCCCTTCTAGCAAACACAGATGTGTCAAAACTGCACAGGAAATCTCTTGAAATACTTTAAGTGCTGTTCATTTGGTGTGTTTGGATGTGGCAACTCTTCAGTATGACTCTAGAGCTGCACTGCTGAGGGAAGAAAGGAATTTCCAGCTGTCACTGAAGATCACTCACCGGGCGTTTGGCTCCCCCCGTCCTCAACTGAAGGATGTCTATTCTGGGTATCATCCAAAAACCAAAGATGCCCAAAAGTCCTCAGTGTCATTAAGACTTGTTAAAAAATAATTTACTTTCCCTAGTGAGCAAAGATAAGGAAATTAACTCATTTCTTGTTAAACGTTTTTATATAAAGGGATATATATGGCTCTTCTTATATAGAAGAGCCATAAAAACTATAAAGACCCTCTTAATAGGAATATGTTGAATGGAAGATATATTGGCAGAACAAAAAAGGAAGGCATTTGGAGACAAAGATCATCTCTGCAGGAAACATGAGTGAGCTCCATAGAAGTAATCAGACATACACAGAATTTTCCTGAGCCAACAAAACATTCTATAAGTTTAAAGAAAAGTTTTGTGTCAGGATTGCTAGACTAACTGAGTCTTCAATTTAAGTGAAGACATATCTTAAACAGGAGGGAAGACAGCCCAACAAATCTAGGACAGATACCTGAAGTATGCAACAGCCAGATTAATAAGGTGACCGTGGAGTCGTTTGTGAGCGTCACGTTTAAAATATTTTCCTTTACCGTGGTTCTTGCTTTTTGTTCTGTCATTTCAGTACAAAATGTCAGCTTGGCTAAACTGCTAAATCAAAGTTGTGCCTCACTTCATCAGTGTCTGAGCCAAATTAAGAGAAGAGTGACAGCAGCAGTAGTCCGATTGTATTGTAAGTTCTTTTCCCTTTCACATTTTAGATTGAAGCGAGTTTTTAGGCACAAACAAGCCCCTTGGGAGGAAAGAGTCTGTACATAGACTGAAAATAAAAAAAGTTGTCAAAGGTTTAGTACTGTGGTGTATTAGAACACTGATAGAGTAGGGAACTTCACCAATTATTGGTTTCATTCCCAGATGCCTTGTTCCAACTTATTTAAACACAGTAAAAGTGCTAAAATAACCTGACTTAAACATCAGTTTTAAGAAGACTTAAACTAGTCAATAGAACCTTAACCTGTATGATGCATGGTTAGTTTTTCCATTTTATTTTCTGTATATATTCCACTGTTGATTTATGCATTTCATAATTATTTAACATTGTATTTTCAAGTACAGTGGCTCACTTTAAACTCAATTTTAGTGTAATAAAAACATGTTAGAAAAATAATGGCCTTTAGCAAAGATTTTAAATTTGCTGTAATACATTACTAAAAATATTTCCTTGCTTTTTCTAATTCAGCCTCTTGGAAAGAAGTAATATTAAAAACATAAGTTGTACCACTGTGTAATAAATACAGATCTTTAGCAGGATGCCATTTTCTTGCTTTCTTACCACATCTCAGCATTAGTAAATAATGACCACTGTAGCCTTATCTTTATGGTTAAGATAAGGATAAATAAAAAAAAATCAGTCATGGTACCACAGTTATAGGGATACTAATTGGACTGGTCAATGAAAGCTTTCATCACATGTCTAAGTCTTTAATGTTTACGTTGCTGGAAAGGCAGTAGTTAAAAAGGCAGAACAAATATGTTAGGTTTCATGTACAAGATCAGAGCCCAGAAAACACTAAGTTTGAACAGACTTTGATAATCTTTAATAGAAAAGCCAATGTATCCAAGAAATACACACACAGTCAGTTAGGTTCAAATTTGCTGTTAAATACTGTAAAGCCAAGAAAGGGAGCCATTGTTGCCTTTAGGGATTCCACCCCATTGCTAGTTTCAGTCATGGGTCTATCACATGTCTTCTCACAGTAGAATAGTTGTCAGAAGAATAGCATGCATTAACAAGGTAGAAGGAAAGAAGATGAACTCTGTGGCCTATGACCGAGTGTAATAATTCCCAGACCAGTCCTAAGAGACTGAATGTGTCAGATGAAAACCTTCTGCAGACACAGTCAGTTGTAATCTCACAAAGTCAGTTCATCCCGAGTAGACAACCAGCAGTTCCTGTAGTGTAGAGGGCTTATTTTAAAGAACACACTGAACCAAGTCTGTACTACAACTCCCTCAGTGTTCTGATTGCAGATGCTCTACAAAAGGCAAAGAAAGTGCATTAAAATGGATACTGGCAAGATGAAAGTAAAGCATTTTAGTATTTGACATTATTTATTAATTTTGTCTTACAACTCTTTTTCAGTTCTGATATTTGTGTTGTCAGTTTTAGTTTTGCTGTGTTGCTTAATTACAATTAGCCATTGTTGTGTTGTGTTGTGTTGGAGAGGACGTTTTTAATGCCACTTTTTTATTACATATACAAATGTGAAAGTGTCAAAGGTGAGATTTCAAAAAATTTCTGTCATTTTGGTAGTTATGGGAAAAAAAAGTAGCAATAACAGCTCTAGCAACTTTTCTGAATAGTTAAATGGTTTTGGTTTAAGAAATAATGACACAGTACTGTGGATGAACTAATCTTCAGAAGGGGAAAATGAAAAAGCATGAGCCTTTTTGCTCATTTATGCAAAATAAGTGACAGAAAAGATAATAATGTGGAAATTGGGAAGAAACACCAAGACATTAGCCAGGATGTTAAAGCTTAGGAACAAGTGGGTCCTCTACATGAACAATAAATTCAAAGTATAAAAAATATCAAATTAGATACAAAGTTCCTAACGAATGGAAAAGAGTCTGATATATTGTCATACTGTGAGAATAAAATGGTTATGTGGATATGATTTCAATTATAAATACATTCAAGCATTTGAATACACTAGGCTTTGTGATGACATTTCACTTTAAAATACCTACATCATCAACTGTCAACCAAAGTATTAGGACTTTGTAATTTCACCACAAATATTATAATGGTCCAAAATCATAGTAATCTAAGCTTAAATTGAATTCAGTGCCACAGGCGGAACTGTTTTCACTCGGGTATAATGCTTTCTGAAGTTTCAGTAATTTCTGCCAAGTTGCACATTAACCTTGTCATGCGCACTTTTACTCACCGATCCCAGTAAAAACAGCTTTCAACTCTATACTGCTTATACTATCAAATACATCAGGCAGAAACAGGACTCAACTCAAAGTCCAGGCAGAGAGACAGAAATAGTGTCTAATACAATATTAATACAAGCTATTTCACGAGCTTGTATTAAAACTATTAACTGTTAATTTTCACTCTGGTTATTTAATCACTTAGTTGACAACTCACTTAGAAATGATTTACATCAATATTATGATGGACAACATGAACAAGTTGCCTTTATATCCACAAACACTTCAAAGAACACACAGACGTTGTTATGGTAACTCGTCTGTTACCATAACAGACGAGTTACCCCAGGATCCCACTCTTGCTGGCATCTTTTTTTTTATCTTCTTTTGCATAGCCACAGCGTTACAGGTGTGAAGTTTTAATTTTTGTTCTGGCTGTAAATGTGTGCATATGTATGATAACAGCTTATTTCTGCCTTGAAGGGCATGTTCTTATCTTAGTCATTTTGAAGAGTGGCAGAGAAAAAAAATGTAGGCCTCTGTGTCACATCAAGTTTATCCCCCAGAAGAGAAGATTAAAATTAATCAAACCGATTTCCCCTTTATTTATATTTTTTCATGCTTAAAAAATAAACAAGCCTCCAGTCACTAGGTGGGAGCAGTGCTCAAACTAAACAGGCTCCTTGTTCAACCCAGCAGAGGAAGCCTACACAGGCACACTGGTGTACAGAACTGAGGCGGAGAAGTTTGTCATAGTGAAAAAATAAATAAATAAGGGCATCAGAGGCAAATAAAGTGATGGTAGCTCGCAGTGACGGACCAGGAAATATCACAAAGCATAAATAGCCCTTAGGTTTACTGTGAATGTGAAATGTTATTCACCTTTTCAGCTATTCCGATAAGCTAAAACATAGGCAATGTTGCAAATTCTATAAGTTAATGACTTTACTGTTTTTTTTAAAAAAGGATAACTTGATGAAGATAACACGTAACCAATGTTTACGATATAAAAGAAGTTTTGAATGTTAGTGTGTTCAGTCTAAAAATGCACATCCCAGTGAATCATTTGCACTTTTTCTCTTTTGAGAAACACACAGAGTGAGAAAGGTCTTAATTAAATGTTACAAATTGAGTTAGCATACTGAACTTGGGCATTTTTAAGACTTAAAAGAATAAAATAAATAAAAATGTACGTTGTTGCAGCTTCTTTTATTGATCTGTTTTGATAATCAGATGATTGTATGCAGAATGCTGGAGCCAGAAAGTCATACAATGGTTTGTAGAGACATATAACTAAATATCATCAGTTTCTCAACAGTATATCAATTTAGGGAGGTTTGGAAAAAACAATTATGTTCCTTAATGGGGTCATGGCAGAAAATAACTAAGAGCCATTGATTGTCTTAGACGAATCTCACACAGATCAGAACAGATGTTTCAGTTTTCCTCTGATCATACAGTCATTTCAGATGGGTTACTGGCATCCCTCAAATACTGTATCTGGTGTCATAAACATTTAGCCAGATTTAGTTTAATATAGTTAGATCAATGTATCAATGAAGTATCAGTGTCCTGGGAACAGGTACAAAACAAAGGAGACAATAAGAAAAAGCCTATTCATTTATTTCTCTCTATAAATCTGTAATACTCTGCAGTTTGCAGGTTTTCTGCTGCATCATACAGTATGAGCACTGCAACGCACTTCATGCATCAATGGCTTTGAAGCTTAGCTTCCTGTGCTCTGCTCTCCAAAAGACTTTGCAGTTTAAAGCATTAAAAAAAAAGAACTGGGTTCATTTTTATCCTACTCAAATCGTCATTGTTTGTTCAGCAGTAATCACAAATTTCTAAAATGCTGAATCTAAAACCTCTTCACATTTTGAGTAAATGTGTCAGACACCCGGAAGCAGGAAGCGTTTTGTGCTCAGTAGGCTGGAAATAAAAGATTGTTCCTTTGGAGTCCTACTAACAGCCGAATAATCTGTGTAAATATGTTCCTCTCTCTCATTCAGATGCCCTGATGAGCTCATCCTCATTAGTGGACGCATCGCCCGGTACACAGAAAGACTGAATGTGTGGAGAAAAGGGTTGGGGGGGGAGTGGGGGTGCTGTGGAGAAGTCTGGCAAGCAGAAGCAACTCAGCGGAGATGGAGCAAATTGGAAAGGGACAGGGAGGAAGCAGGTTTTTATCAAGAGGGAGACAGTTTTATCACTGTTAGAGGGGATTCTATGATTGCTTTTGACACCGTGAGGTTATACTAAATCTAATCAGAGCTTTGAATCTCTGTTAAATACACAGCAAAACTGACCAGCAAGCAATTCAAAATGAGAAAAAGGTGCCATTTGATAAACAGATACTGAAGAGCTATTCTGCTCCAACTGTGGTTGCCATTTTCACTTTCCTATATTTTATCCCATTCCCAGTGTTCTTTTGGCCCCTTATAGAATACACACTGTTTTACACAATAATAACTCGTTGCACCACCCTTAGCGCTAACAACTGCTCAAGCTTCTCAAGTGATTACTGGCAATGAGTGTTTTAAGCTTGCACTTCGAAGAATTGTTTTAATTCAGCCACATTGGGAGGTTGTGGCTGAATTAAAACCTCCCAATGGAATAGTTTAGACTACTCTCTAAACAGAATAGTCTGTTTAGAACAGACTATTCTAAACAGAATAGTCTGTTTAAGATTATTCCTTCACAGCATCTGAATTGGATTAAAGACTTCGACCACAACAATCCTCAACCTTGTTAGCAGTTGTTGGGGTCTTGCTAACTGACGGACAATCAAACCACCATGTTTGACTGTTTGTTGCTTTTCTGAAATACCAGGTTAGCTACACACGTAAGTTATGGAACGTCCAAAATTCCTACTTCTGTTTATTTTGTCACCTGAATATTTTACCAAAGGTCTTGGGGACAGTTACAATGTTTTTTGGTATTTTCTTGCCATTTTGTTTTTGGTCAGTAGGGCCTTTCACTGTCAAACTCCTCCGTCGGTATCAAATCAAGCAACTGGATAAAAGGTGAAAATAAAGAGGTGGGTCTCAAAAAAGTTATGAATGTGGGATTAGATACAGTCATTTTCCTTTACATGTTTGCCATGAACCATAATAAAAAGAACTGACAGAGAGCCTAAGTAATTACATATTTATAACACAATTCGTATAAAAGCTTTTTTTTTCCTAATCCAATGCTTCAGAGCTGAATAAAACCTGAGTCCAAGATAGAAACAACAGGAGACCTACAAAGAATTCACTGGCATTACAGCTGAAGTATTTTTGCTTCACAGCTTCAAAGACCCCCTGCCACAAGTGCTGGCACAAATACTGTTATTTAAAAAGGCATGAAAGCACGCCGTGTAAAATCTTGAGTTGGACAGAATGTTCACTGATGAATAAGCATGAGCAGTGATATTAATACAGTGGTGAGTCATAAAATACAAGCAGAGATACAAATTGATTTATTGCATTTGATTTTTTTTATCAGATTATATGATTTCTGTTTTTCCTTAAAAAAAATAATAGATTTAACAGATTTCTGCATCAAAACTGGCGCATGAACTATTTCGTCTGTAAAGTTAAAAAGTAGAGAAACACCTGGCAAAGTCATTATTCCATATTCAATGTCATTAATAATCTGGAGACATTATCTCTGTGCTTTTCCCCATTGCTTACTTCTACACAAAGCACACACACACACATACACTCAGAGATAATGAAGAAGGTGCAAAAGGTGGCTGCCAGCGGGACAAGAGCTAATAAGATTTAACTCTGCTGTCTAATTCCACCTCCCCTTTTTAATCTCAGAGCAAAGACGGAGCACGCAGTTCCTGGACAGAAATACCAAACTGGTTCTTCTCACCTCAGCGAGGGACCACTGGGGCCATTTTAGAAAGCTGCACTCTCTTAATTTCCCACGAACCTACCGCCTAAGACATTTCCATCATTGTCCTCTTCATCCGCAGAGGACCAGCTACTTTAGTGGCTGTGCTCAGTTCACCACCGCAGGTAGCCCAGCTCTCTGCCCTCCAATTAAACCCAGTGTGATGAGGGTCTCCCAAAAGTGTAAAGTGCTGGCGATCTGAGGGAGCCTTGCCTTCACAATGTCAGGAGCATTTTCTCAAACAAATCCTGTCAGACATACTCCATTTTGTATTAATTTAAGAGAGGAACTGAACATGTCAGCATCATGCCAGAAGAGCACACTGCGAGTTTCTGTGAAAAGTCACATCAGCAGCTCTACTTTATCGGACCATGTGACATTCATCACATTTAAACACAGCAGTTACGAATAGCATTCAGTCATTTATGATGGTGAGGTTTAGTTCTGCGTTGTATTCAAACGCAACCAGACATCGCTGATTAGGATTTCCTATTGCATGTAGTGGAGACCTAAATGATTAAGGAAACCAAATGTTGGGCACATCTTTCTGTAACAGCTGGCAGTCTCAAGACGTCATTAATTTGGCGTAGAGACGTGTTCTTGCGTAAGGGAGCGCTACAGGCTTGGTCGGCATCAATAATGTTATCACTAAGATGCTAATTTAGACAAAATCCTCCTGCAGCTCCCTCCAATCTGATACAATAATGGGCACCTCAAAATATGCTTCAAACCACACACACACACACACCCCACACGCCCGCACGCCCACACACACATTCCCACTTTCACAAAAATCCATCCAAAATCAAATTTCCAGCTAAAAGTACTGAAACAGGCAAAGAAAACTGCCACATCAAAAACTGTAAAATGCATCACACACAGCGAAATCAAGAGTGGTGTGTAGATGTACAGCAACAGCCGTTCTCCAAGTATGTTTTGCAAGCTGGGCTCTGTCTTCGAGGTTTTCCATAAATCACCTGCAGAACAACTAAACGCTACCTGGAAACAGCCACAGACCATGTCTGAGAGCACTCTCGATATTTATCTGCTGAAGGAAACCAGAGGACATCCAGGAAGTAAAAAAAGGATAATTTCCTTGATACAATTCAAAGATATTACAGGCCAATCTTGTTACATATAGGGTATGTTTGGCACACAGTGGCCGACTGGATAAGATAAGGCACTTTTTAAACTGGTATATATTTAATCACTGCACTTGAGATAATATCTCAGACTGGGTGTGGCTTTAAAATTGTATTATTTATCCCTTACTGTAACAGATGAGATATTGGCATAGGGTTTACAACACCCACTCATCTAAACATAACATTGTGCAGATCATCATTTAAAGATTTAAAGACTCTCAGTTACTCCAGAGCAAAGATCACTAGACATATGATGTCTAAAAGAAAAACAAGGTTTCAAAAATTTTACAGAGCAAATTCCATCTAGTTGTTTGAGATGCCAGAGCAAGTTTAATAGTAAATGAAGGGATTTCCAGCTGAGTGGAGTTGCCCCTCTCCTGTGGTTGAAAGAATAAAATCACACTTTTCCCTCACAAATTACAAAGACATAGAATGTGTTAACCGGAAACATTTCTGGTGGGGAAAAACAATGACAGTCATTGTGTGAGAACTAAACAAAAATGACCTACCACTCTTATTAAGGAAGGAAGAAGGAAACAAAACAAGGAAGTATGTGAGAAAGGAAGGACAAAACATTCAGACAAACGAATACTTAATGAAGTCTGGAAACTGAAATCCGACTCCATACATTAACACTTCTCCAGACTCTGGAGGAAACCCTAATACTTACTGCTGCACGGTTTTAATAAAAGGAACTAGATCCTATCTAACATTTTTTTCAGTTTTAGATTTGTGTGTAAATATCATAATATAATATTTTGACTCAGAGTTATCATGTGAAAATTTCATCCCAGTCCAGGCCTGGATCTGAATATATCTAGGCCATGACAGAGTAACGACTAGTGGTGAAAATTTATAGACTTACATGAAAGTGCTGCACTAATAAAATCTGATAGGTACATCAAATATAAAAGTTTAAAGCCAATTAAATGCAAAATGTGCATTTAATAGTGGCTAATTAGGATACATATTGATCAGCATAATGGTAGTCATAAGGAAGCAGTGTCTGTGGTAATAGATCAGAAACAAAATTAAGAAAAGTGGAAAAGTCAGAAAACTTGGATCATTAAGGGTTTATCTCTTTTTTTAAAAAACAGTAAGTTTTGGGAAGACACATAAAAATCCTATGCACACTATGCCGAGGTAACGTAATAAGTTAAATTAAGTGGGTGACTGCCAATGAATAAAATTACCCATAATCTGTATTCCCTCAGCATACGAACAAATGGGGTCTTCCAGACAAATAATTCAGCAACAGACAGAAAAAAATACTAAATGCAACCACTTGGCTGATTTATTCATAGTAGACAGAGGAGTGCAGAAAACAACTTGCGTCTCAGCGACATTATGAGAGTGGAAAGCAGTCAAGAGTCTTGTCATGGAACATTAAAATCATATGACATGGCTGCCTTTATTTCAGCTCCTTGTCAAATAAAGCTGCGCTTGGCCTGGCATGGGAATGATATCAATCACACACTTGTTCCTGAGAAAGGGGAGCATTATAGTTATTAAGCATCACACAGCTCCGCATAATCTGTGCAATGCTGGAATAGAAAACAGCACAGTAAAGCCCAACAGCAATACAGAGTTTAAGTAACACAACACAAGCCTGTGTAGAGAGTTGTGCATACAAGATGGATTACCTGAAGCAATTACCAGCATCCCAGTTTTACTCAGTTGACTAACTTCAACATCAGACCACATGGCTTCACAGACTGCATGCTAAGTGTGCACCACTCAAATGAGCCACTTCAGTCATATTTTTACCTCATCAGCAACAGACTTTAGAGTGACTGGCTTTTTCATCACATGCAGTAAAATGTTTATGGCTTGGGAGAGGCTCAAAACATCAACCAAAGCAACTTTATTAACCTTTTGTTAAGGTTCAAATTTAGCAGAGCTCTACACTGGACAGCTTAAGAGAAACTGAATGGGTCCCTAATCGTCACTCCTCCCAAATTCGGAGCCATTTTTCAGCCTTGTGTTTTTCTCTATATACGAGCTTAGAGCGGGGGAGAGAGAAAACCCACACAGCCACTCATAATACAACGTCTACATACTGTTATTGACATTACAGCAGCAACCATTCAAACTGCAGATCCTTTACTTTTCCCAGAGGAGTGTTTGACACGGCATCAATACACCACAAACACACACACGCAGCTGAAAGGCAAATCAAAATCAAAAGCTCGCCTCTTCTGCTGCTCGTGCAGTTGGGTCACTTTAGCATAACGAGGCTCTAAACCCTTCACTGAACACATCTGAAACTGAAGCTGCGCAATGTAAATGTGTGTTCAAGACGTTGTGAGTTAAGGAGAGACTGGAGCGTTACGAGGTGCACACACATGGCCGCTGTCAACGCCACAGGCTGTCACAGGTGACATATACCTCTGTAAACATGTAATTATCTATCTAGGCTGCGAAGGCTGCAGTGGAATCAAACAAGCTGGTAAGAACCGAGTCAGCTGGGTTTTATTTCCACCCCCAACCCCCAAGCTTAGGCGGAGAATGTCAAGAGCTGAAGACATCACAGAGTAACTAAGATGAGCTCAATTATCTCATCGTAAACGCAGACATAAAAGACAGACTGCTTCCACAGCAGCTGCTTATTTCATCTGCGGACAAGCCAGAAGAGAACTTCTCCATGAAAAACCATTCTTGGTCGGAAGGTTGGTGAAAAAGAAGACTAATATTTTACTAAGAGTCCCCTCATGCCTCTGTGTGTGTGGGTGGGATGGTAACTGCTCACCCACACAGCTGTGTTCACATATGCTGTGCAGTAAGTCCAGACTCTGCAGGTGTGTGGAAGCAGCGCTGGGCTGACAGCTCCATCACTCTCCTGCTGCGGCACCTGTTCAGCCCGAACCACTGGCAAACCCTCATTTGAATGAGTTCATTAAACTTAGTGGTGTCTCATATATTCTGGCCAGGCTACATCCGACCTTAATCAACTATGAGTGGAATTTTACAAACACATAAAAAATAATGTTGCTATTTAGTGATACTCGTATACATGCCGTTATTTTTAAAAGGCACTGGCACCATTTTTTGTTTATTAAGAAATATTTATCTGAGTTACTGTTGGCTAAAGTGAAATTGGGACTCAGATGCTTTTACACAGAGGGACTGCTTTCTGTTATCCATTTTAGAATTAGATTTTTTTATTTTTCATTTCATTTATTGCTTGTAAGCCAGCATCAACAGCAGGCAAATTTTGTGAAATGTGTATTTGCCGTACATACGGTTTGTCTACATTTCACATCAGTTTTTATTTCCTGTTTAGACACTAATAATGTGTGTGTGTATATGACATAAACATGAGTAAAAATGTAATTGGTCTCACAGTATTATCACAAAATAAATCCATCTATATAACTTGTTTCTACTTTTTAATAATGTAACAATGTTTTTTTCTACATATATTCATTTGTTTTGTTAAATTGTCATTGATTTTATTTTTTCCTTCTTTCTTACTCACATATTTGGTTTTACTGTGTCTCTTATTATGTTTGCATTGAATTGTGTGTATTTGCTGCACCGCAATAGAGAAAACCTTTGGGTTTCTTACGTTGTTTATTGAACTCAAAGAAATCAAAAATCACCTAAACACAATTTAAACTTCAGAGATCCTGGGACTAAACTAAACACCCAATATATTTACCTTTGTTAATTCTAGTAGCATGAAGTTTTCCTAATCATAATTGTTAGGATCAAAGACTTCCATGTCACATAGCCCAAATGGATCTCCACTGAATAACACTCAAACAAAATTTTTGGGACATGGTTTAAAATACCCATCCCATAAGCTGACACATGTGACAAGTTTTTCAATTTAAGCCTCTTGGTTGAAAGTTTAATAGTTAAAAATTTGAATGAAATTACAAATTCAAACACTAGCTGGCAGCAGAGTTTATGTAGGCCTCTAAATTTGGCTTCCCTGCATTGTTGCGACAACAGTCTGGATAAACCACACAAACCCAAGTCAAACAACCATAACATACAATTTCTAGAAAAAATATAGTGTGTTATTATGGGTAAAGTGGAATAAATATATCAAATATATCGTAAGGAATAAACTTCTAACTTAGATTAGGACTAAAACTGATTTTAAAAAAACAACTTAAAATTGGAAACGGAAGATTTTGCTTTTTACAGAACATTTTTTTTATAGACGCTTTTGGAACCAATCAGTCTTTGCCCAATCCTTTCTGTGTGGACCCCAAAGGTTTGAGCATACCACTTAATTAAATTTGGATCAAATCAAGTATATTAAATTGGATCAACAAAACTGCCTAAAACTGAAGAAAGTAATCTGTGTGGAAATGACTAAGATTTCCTTCTATTTATTTAACCCTTATTGTTTTTTATCTTAATGTGCCATTTGAAACATTTACAAGCAGATAAATCCAGCCCAACTAATGTCAAATATTGGTTTTAGGGGGGCTCATTAAAATGCCTTTATCGTTCTCATGGGTGTAACAAGAGTGCTGCGCTTTGGAGAGAGTGTTCCTGACTTTTGGTGGCATGTCAGGTCAAACGACCAAGACAGGGACATTCCGTTCTGAGTCGAGCCCAGACTGAGGTTTAGAGGACCAACTCAGCCCAGATGCAAATCACCCAAGCTGGATTCAGCTAGATTCTGGTGGTCAAACCAAGCTGCAGTGTGGAGGCTGGAACAATAGCAGGATAGTTGACCACGACAACTTCCTGGACTCGTTAACACTGCTAGCATCGCCTCCTATTGACCGTCTTTAATCAATGGGATAAAGCAGGTGAGCTTTGAAGCTACTCTTGCTTTATTTTATCGGAATAATCAGAGTGTATATTTTTAGGTATCTACTTATTACTCCCTATAGTCAAATTTTGACTCAACTCTTAACAGCCATTACAAGGAACCAGCATAAGGTTTCCAGTCATTTCTCTTTCAGTGAGTAATTGGGCCAATGGGAAAAAACAAGTTGTACCAGTGTCTGAGGTTACCGTAAAGTACAACAACAAGGATGAATGAAAATAGTCTGAAAATAAACGAACAAGTCTGATTAGTGCCAAGTAGAGATAATAAAAAGGTCTGGAAAGCGGTGGGAGGCAGACAGTCTTCTGCGGACTAAACACCGAACCCACTTGCTGGGAAAATTACCCCAGAGCTCAGCTCTGCATCGGACTCAGTTATTTCAAATATACCATAATTGCAGTTCTCCTAGTTTACTTTGTGCATTTGAAAAGCTTGGGGAAGGAGACGGCAGCACTGGATTCAGGGAAACCTGCAAAGTGGAGAAAATCCACCCAGACGGCAGGGAGCAAGAAGCGAATTACCCTGGACCACTGCCCTGGGAGAGAGACTGAGCTGCTGGGGCTCAGCTACTGCCGCCCTCACTACGGTATCCTGTCCAAAACATGGGAAGTATTCCCTAAACTGAAGAGGCTTTCAGAGAAACAAATCTCAACAGATGGACCCTTCTTCCTGAACAAATTCTGTGTTTACAAAGCATCTGGTTTTCTACATACTTCTGTAAATACAGCAGCAATCCGAACATTTTTTCTATCTCTGGATCCTTAGTCACTTTGGAGCACATTCTAACACCAGCCAAGACAGACAACGCTGGTTTAAATTAAGATGGTTCTTTACTGCAAATATAAGGAAGTACAGCAAAACCAGGTGCTTCAGTTAGTAACAAAAATATAAACAGTTAAAACATGAAAGGAGGAAATGAATCTGTGCCTGCAATCTAACTTCTAGGAGGTTATTTGATTCTTTTTTATTTTATTCTACAGAGCTTTGCATTTTAAGGGCTTAAGAAAACAAGATGATGTCAGGCTGAAGTCCTGACCAATTCATGAACTCTGATTAAAAACAAAATCAGTCACAGTGTGTTTGACTTTCAGGTTTGATTTGGAAAGAAAAAGTACAACTTCCCAAATCAGAGCAGGAGAAAAAAGCGCCTTCCTCGTATGGATGTTCCCTCAAGTGCTTTAAAACCTGCTGTGCAGAAACGATTAAACAGGAAAACGTAAACAGCGTTAAACCCGACGGTGCCTACACCATGAATTATTACCAAACATCTATGGCAGATGTAGGAAATGTGTTTGAGAAAAGCATTTTCTAACAGTTTGGCAAGTGTTATAAATTTAATTAGCTCTGTGTTTAGAAAGGTCAGGCTTGAAAACTGCAGATTTTCTTGAAAGTTCTAGGTAAATTATCAGCGGAACCAGCTTCAAAAACTTTGAGATAGGTCTGAGAGACATTAGAAAGAAAAGCTGATGGGTTGCTAGATATTCCATAAAGAAATTAAATTATCAAGTCAACTTGTGTTAAAAAAAAGAGCAAAAAATATCTTCTTTAAGGAGTTTCACAGTTTAATAATAATAGTCTGTTATCAAAATCAATAGTTACTGTCAGAAGCAAACCCTACTACCACAGTTGTTATTAATATTGGTCCTGTTGCTGGGTTTGATATGAAAGCTGAAGGATAACCTTGGTTGCTCAGAAACCTTGGGGTACTCATGTAATCTTTAATGACTATAATCCTTGTATTAGTAGTCTGTAAATCAGATTTTTTTATGTTTATTTTTTGTTAATCTGCTGCATTGATAAGTAGATTTGATGCTCGAATATTCACACATTGGACTTCATTTTTCTTAGTTGAGGTGTTATTTTTATATTGGGTTTTTTTTTTTCTTGAAATACACAATAATCCTGAACAGACATCATTTCTTCTTTAAAGAAATTGTAATTCACCCTCAGATTGTTTTGTTACATTATAAAAGAGGTTTATCTATGTACTTTAGAATAGGTTTAACGTAGCTCATCATTGTTATGTAATATAAAAAGAAAATAATGTGCCTTTAGGTATTTTTTTCTTTAAAAAAGCTAAATAAAGATACAACTCCTACCAGGAGCCAAGACCCATACATTTAAATTAAAGTATTCTTCCTGAAACACACAGCGGTTGACTCCCACAGTTAAAAAACAAACAAATAAAGCATCCAATTTAGTCAGCACGGCTTCAGTCACAGCATAACCATCATAGACAATAAAGCAGATAGCGGGCACCCAGGGATTCAATTTCACAGACAGGAGATGAGGTGAGGGGCTGGGGAAGCCTGTAACTCACTGATGCAAAGCTTACATCAGCAATAAAATATTCATGAACACTTTAACACCCTCAAGAACAACTGGTGGTCGACACAGATCTGATAAATTTCACTTCCTCTGCAAAGTGGATGGCAGATGCAGAAAGAAGCAGCTCGCTTTAGATCTCGGGTCACTTGTCTTTCGGCTGCGAGTCAACGGTACGGAGGCTTTCGTGAGAACCGAGGAGAGCCGAAGATCCTGTTGCTTCAATAAAACAGATGAAATGACAAGCTGGAAAGATAAACGCGGCATTTTCTGGAGTTACCAGGAAAAATACATTTTACCTCCAGGACTTTTACGCAAGTCTTCTGCCAAGTTGGCAAGGCGCCAGTATATTACTGGAAACGCTCAAACAACAAACATGCAACCTACTCAGAACGTAGCGCTGTGGAGAGGGAACAGCCTCGTGACTGAGGGGTGTGGAAAACAAATTGAAAGAGCAGCTCAAACAGATCAGTTTTTCTTGTTATTTTGACAAGGTGCAGAGGAAATAAACTTGAGTTAAATAACTGGCATCTAGTCACGGAGCGAAAACTCAAAAAGTGAACAGACAGACGAGACGGGTAACATTGCAACTACAAATGACTTAACAAGGTGGGAAAAAAAGAGTCTTTTTTTATCAATGGTACACAGTAGCAAAATCAAATGTTAACTAGTTTCATCCTCGTTTCATTTATGCAGACGGAAACCAGCAGCTCTGTGAAACTGACAATGAAAACGATATCTGATCTGAAACCTAAAGCCTGCGTCTCTGTTTCACCGCAGCGCATCCAAACAGCTCAAACTCCCCCTACCCCGGCGAGACTCCTCATGTAAAAGGAAAAACTAAACGAAGCTCCACCCAGCTGGCACATTCCTCCCACTGTCCTGCCTCCATTAGGCTCGTTAAAGGCTGCTTTACATTCACCTCCTTGTTTTCATTGTTAAAAGGGGCTTATCTGCGATCTGGCTCTTTGTGCCTTCCAACTTGTTACCGCAGACGGCTGCCCCGCCTTCCGGGTCAGCTTGCATGTGTGCCACATCAACAAACATGAGGCGGCGAGGCCGGGTCGCGGGGCCCGCGCTGATGAAGGACTCAGCGGCCTGACACAGCAGAGAGCCCCGTCCTCATCAAGGGCTCCATGACACCAGACGCCAGTCGAAACCAACGACTTTTATGAATCTGTGGCAGTTCTCTCCAACTCAGCTGATGAAACAAGACAGATTAATGCTTTCTTATGAAATGAAATTATTATTCATGAGGTTTTGTGTAATCATTGCACAATAATACTGGTGGGGGTTTTTTAGTCACAAACATGCTCACACCTGGACCTACAGCAGGCTTATCTTGTAACAGCTGGGTAAGTACTTGGTTTAACGACACCATGAAGTAATTTCCTTCCCTGAAGGGGTGTGTTCAACCCCCAACCCAGATTCAGAGTAAATAGGAATCATATGAATCTGCCTACTTTGAACACTTTAGTACTCCGGGGGTTTGAACTAATGAGTATTTTCATAAGCAGTCAGCGTTCTTGTTTTTCTTTTTGATTAAATCTGCAAATCGTCTCATCAACGAGCTGTCAAAAGTGATAAACAAAAAAGAGAAAAAAAAAAAAGTTCCATTACTGTCCTAACATTCTTCAAATGCTTCATCTCCCACGGGAGAGCGCATGTGCACACATGTGTGTATGCTCATACTTAAAAAGGTAAAGAGGTTCCTGTCCAAGTGTTTTCATGTCTCTCCTGCACATCTGGCTCTTGTTACAGCCTCTGTGACCTGCGTGTGGTTGGGCTCCGTCCCAGCCCCCATCGCTCCGCTGTGGGAGAGCAGAATAACGACTGAGTGGTGCTGGGTCCTAACTGCTGCGGTTCCCAGGACCCCTGGCAATATGGGTGGTTCACCGCTTTGCTTCAGGCAAGAGATTGCCTCCCACTGACCAGGCTGCTATTTGTCTTTTCATCTTTGTCTTTTGATTAAGTTTTTTTTTTTTTGAAGCCATCTCCAGAAGTGCTTCTAGAAATGGATTTCTGTTATTTCAGTCCTTTATAAAATAACAGCATTCTCCGCCATCATCTGTGGGATCATTTTGACCAGATAGTATTTTTTTTAATAACAGTTCTTAAAAAAAACAAAACATTATGAAGACTGGGAAACATTGTGCAGCTCTACAGATGGCAGCAGAGTTCAGTCAGACATCATTAGATGGAACTGCATCTATTGATCTGATCCATTTAAAAATGTCTATCCTGATACGTGATAAACTGAAACATCTTCAGCCGTAATTTCTAAAGCAATGCTGCTACATAATTAGTTCAATTATTATAACAAAAGTAACATTGGAGGATGAAAAGAAAGAGGCAATTTGTAACCTTAAGCATCAACATCTGGAATGTTACTGACTCATCCTCATCTGGGATTAGCTCATGAAAATGTATGAGCAGACCAGTAGCTCTTTGTTGTTCACTGTGGAAACTGCAGCAAACACATTTCCTTTTATATTTAGTAGAGATAAAAACAGAGCAGTGCTTTTCAGACAGATACAGGTTTTCAGCTTCTCTTTGCAATCTGAGCTGCTGATTCCAACTTCTGTTTCCTAACGACGACATGAGGGGGAAAAAATGTGCAGCAGGTTTCTCGAGGTTGTAGTTTTACGTCCCATATGAAAGTGGACGCTGCTTCAAGTCAACTCAAGTCCAATTTGTGTTGCACATTTCAGCAACAGGGCTGTTCAAAGCGCCTTACATCATAAAAACTCTCATCAATTATATAACAAGGCATGAATGTCACATGTCAAATTTTATCATCAAAATCATGAAGCAAATACATCAAATATGTTGATCAGTTTTCCACAAAGGCAGCTCTAAACAGGGAGGTTTTTAGCCTTGACCTAAAGGAACTCAGCGTTTCAGATGTTTTTCAGTTTTCCGGGAGTTTATTCCAGATTAGAGGAGCATAGAAACTGAATGCTGCTTCTGTTTGGTTGGAACCTAGTGATCTGGAAGGTTGAAGACTAACTAAATATATTTTTTCAGTATTTTACCTATATATGGCATCGATCTATCTACGGAAAAAGAGTGCAATATCTCATCAGCTGAAAAGTAATTAGAGATTTTTTTTTCTGGCATTGTTTCTACTGCATCATGCACACAGACAGCGAGTCAGTATTTTTATTTTATTTTTTTGGATAATCACTTTTGGCTGGCAACTTTGTCCTTTTGCCACCGAGGTCTTTAGTTGAATGAACAACATGAGTCAACTGTGAAGTTCATTAGTGTCCAAAGAGGAGCAGCTGTGGTAAGACGAAGTGAAAACTGGGGTTACTTGATGAACAACAGAGCGGCGCCCAGGATAAAAGAAGGCTCTCTTATTTACACCAGCAAGTACCAAACGCAGAGGCACCGTTCTGTCACTGACGAACCAGCCCAGCTTTGGTAACAATACTCTCCTCCCTGGATAAAAAAGCCTGTCTGCACCCAACGAGGGGCCAAATCCAACAACTCTGACAGCACACACCGATTTAGACGCATTCATTACCGAACTTCAAAGCAGCATCATCTCTATGGGTCTCTATGGGTACTACAATGTCTGCGCTACGCTGCACACCCTTCAGCTGAAGTAGGACAGAGTCACAGCACAGAGTGCTGCGTTAAAGATTAATGAAGATACGGCAAAAAGCAAACCAGCTTACAAAACATGCTTAAACGTAATCAAATATTTAGAAGTAGCAATCTGTGTGTGTTGCGGTGTTTGACTCGAGGACCCCGGAGAGGCCTTCGGGGCATCGTAACGTATCCGTAATGAATAGCATGATTGATGCTTTAACAGCAGCTGGATCTGGTCAGCAACAGGACAACAAAAAGAGGAAAGAAAAAAAACAAACGCTCACTGTCCACACTGCTCTGTTATTCAAGGAGGAGTTTAATGTGGGTAGTGAGACATTTATCACCTCCAGGATGATATAGCGATGTTTGTGTTTAGGGCCAATTTTATATTATGAGGCCACATTTATTAAATGGGCTGTGCCTGGCCAGTACATAACTTTTTTTTTTCTTCTGACTGTACATGCTCGCAGGTTTTAATTAGAGTCGCACCCTATTGACAAATATTAGCTAAAACATTTCACGCAACACTCATTTATGAAAGGGATTTTTCCACATTAATTCACGTTTTCTCAAGCTGAATGCTCTTAGTGACGCACCTGCTTCTTTTTTTTTTTTCCCCTAAAGTAAACTCGCTGACTCGTTTGAACGCCGCTGATGAAGGGAACAATTATTCTCACTGTTTTTGTGAGAAGTTCAGAGTTAATTTCACACCGTGCTGCAGAGCAGGCTGAAACGTTCAAGCATTGTTAGGGAGAGACAATGAGGAGGAAAAACAGGGAGGTGTGGACTCGACTCTGACAGGGTTTAATGAAGGCGCTGAGTCTTGTTTTTTCAGACGGGGCTGTGTTTGGCAATAATGATCACAAAAAGAGGAACCACCCACGTAGGACGGTACGAGTCATGCCGAGAAGCTCCAATCAGCACTCAGCGGGCTCCCTTCTTCTCCAATCATCGTCACGTCCTGCTAAAAGATTTCCCAGCAAATATCTCTGACCTCCTCCCCGCCCCACAGTTAATTATTTCATGTCTCTGGAGTCCAATTATGTACTCTGAACGCTCAGCTTCCTAATTTCCAATGTTTTCTACTTCAGAGTACTTGCAGGTTGCCATGAAGTTCCAGCAGATTGATGGGTCAAAAATAATTCAGGCCTTATCCGGCTGTGCAGCCTCTACAGTTTAGTAGAGCATCTAAATTAAGGTATTTGGAAGTCAGCACAATTAAACGAGCCCACAAGTTTAATGGCAGAACCTTAAACAGTTATCAGTTTCCACAGGTAACATTAACCGCAAATAATTAAAGCACAACAAACTGCTCTGCTCCTTCCAACAGCAGAACTGCTCAACAAGCTGCTACGTTTATCTTAAAATATTCAAAAAACTTAATGTAGATTCGATGAGACGCTGAAACGGCACAACATTTTTCATCGTACTGAAGCTGACTTTGTGAGGCGCGATCCAGCAGATGAATTCAGTTCATTACATCAGGCTAATACTTCACAAGTCTCCACTGGGTTGCAACGCAGCGGAGAAGCCCCCCACTACTTTTAAATCATTTATCCAGCAGCATTCAGGTCATTCGGCGGAAGAAAAATTAAAAAAAAGAAAGACAACAAAGAAATGATCTGAAAGTAGAATGAGAATGAATTTTCATTTGCAGTGTTTCAGACTAGAGAGAAGCAGAGAGAAAAGGGCGGAAGACGTGCAGCAAAGGCCCGGAGGTCGGGAATTGAACCCCGGACGGCTTTGTCAAGGAACATTAGCCGAAGTGAACAGGGCACCCGATCTGCCCCTCACATGAAATATTCAATTCCTCTCTATGTGGTGCAACTCCCCTTGCATTATCATTCAAACACTGGACTACGTCACAGAAGAGACTCATATCATCATTAAAAAATAAAAAATTAAAAAAACAGGAAGCATTTCTGGTTAATGGTAGCAGGACTGAATTTTTTAGCACTTTTCTATTCTAGCTTCGCAGTGCAGTCATTTTCACTCACTCATTCACTGAGACACAGATCAGTAGATAACTTAGGTTTAACTCTTTCCCCAGGGCCAACTCAACATGTGACAGGAAGACGCTGAAGTCAAACCCACAAGTTTCTAAATGCAAGACAACCACACCGAGTTACAGACACAACACATACATTTAACATGAATGCAACATAAGAACCTTAAGGGCTTTTTCTCAGTTAACGTGTTGTTGTTACCGGTGAACCTTTATCCTAAACTTTGACGGGTTACAACTAATTATTATTTTCGTAATCAATTATTCTGACAATTAATTGGATTTTAAAAGATTGCCAAATTCTACTGATTTTTCATTTTACCACTTGAGCCATTTTTATACAATATTAGTCATTCATAAAAAGATTATAATAGTTCAATTCCTTTCTTAAACAACATTTAATTTTTTTTTAACCCCTCCAGGGGGTCTTTTTGTGGGCTCTAGTGTCCCTTACATGATAGTAGGCTGACAGGAAACGGGGAAGGGGAGGGGGGAAGACATGCGGCAAATGTCATCGGGTCCGAGAGTCGAACCCGCGACGGCAGCGTCGAGGACTCAAGGCCTCCAAATATGGGTTGCGCTAACCACTACGCCACCAAGGCACGCCCCACATTTAATTTTTTTAATTTACTGTTAAAATGCAGTGATATAGCATTTCTTTAGTGTATGTTTCATAATTTGTAGCAAAGGATGCATCTGGTTTATTAATACTTCTATCATCAAAGCTCAGTCCTTCCTGCTCAACTTGATACCAATACACTGTAGAGCTGATTTGTTTTTATTTGTATTTACTGAGTAATAACTGAATAATAAAAAGTGCCAAATAGATTCTTTTTGTTGTATTTTGACAGAATTTAAACCAGGAGAAGCTAAAACTATACCGCTTTAGTTCTGGACAGAATATATTTACAGACACAGAATTCTTTTTTCCATATTAAATACAAAATGGATTTGACCAAAATAATGCTCTGTGTGTTGTTCTTTCAGCAAATGGCCTGTCTGAGTCTATAAACTCTAGTTAACAATTAACCGATTACTAAGTCAGTTAATAATTATCTCAATATTTCATTCATTACAATTAATTGTTTCAGCTCTAGTGATAACAATGATGAAAAAAGAGATTGTAGGTAAATAAAACATGCTCGTCCATTTTTTGATATCTTTCCGTCTCTGTGACAAACATGTTCACACAGGATCAGGATGCCAATCTCATGTTGGCTGCTGCTGATGATCTGCATTAGCAATTCCTAGAACAGCTGATTGCATAACAGTAAGCTTCCAAAAACAATAACCAGACATGTCTTAATTCATATTAAAACATCTTACAACACTATAAAGCTAAGTGGAGCTCGGTTGATTGCTTAATAGAAACTTCTGTGGACAAAGTAACCTAAATCCCACATTGCTACATGGCAGCAAACCAATTTGAGAAATCTGTTTTGATTCCTTTGAGCAACGTCAGAGTCAATATTCAGGTGAGAGAATACTTTTCTCAGCTGCAAGAAGGTTGGGGAAAAACTTGTCAGGCGAATCAATTACTAAACAGACATCGACTGTAACACCTCTCAATCTTTTATAATATCTATAACCAAATATAACACACTGCGAAGGAGTTTCATGTCTACAGTCTGTGCGATTTCCACTAAATTTAAGCTTCATTTTGTCTGATCTAATGAAGTCTTTACATTGTCTGGGTCATTATCAACCATCACGGTCACACTGAACACATCTGCTGAATACTTGTGGATCTCAAAGCCGCAAGCCTCGCATTGAAAGAAAAAAATGGTTCAAGTTGCATTAAAATTTCATCTGACTTAGAGCAACATCATCATGAAATCCTGTTAGGGTGTCAATAAGATGCAGAGCGAAAATCTCTGTGAAATCAACCTGTTCACATTGCACAGAGGGCTTATGGCTTTTTATTCTCGCCTGCATGCAAATGCAGCCACAATGAAGCATGAATTGTGGCTGTATTAAATTCTTTGGTGAAATATGTTGCAATATCCTTGCAAAGCCCCAGGGGGGAAGGGATGTACTTTAAACAAGCTGTTAAAATTACAGGGAAATATCAGAAGTGGAAAGATTGGAAGTTGTGGCGTATCTTTTCCAGCCTACAGAACGGTGGTTTAGATAAAAGAGAAGTTCTCAAAGAGGCTGCCCTGAAGTGCAGTGCCGTGTCATGACTTACTGATAGCACGGACCTCATCTACTTCATCAGAACTTAGACGGTGTTCGCCCCTTCTGCACGGTTCTTTAATCTTGTGTTACAGAATATTAATGACCATCAAAAAAAAAAAAAAAAATGCTTCCACCACTTCATAAGGAAGGAGGAAGTGAGTGCTTTTAGTTAGAAACTGGCCCAGATGGTGCCATGGAGTACAGTGAGGGTACAGTTTCCCAAACACAAACCTCCCTTACAGGCAAAGCCCCGGGGTAGGATGCTGCGCTCTAAATAGATCAGCTATGAATACAGGTTATTATCCGCTGCCACCATCAGAAGTCCATGTTCACATGAAGGACTTCTGAGAAATGCTGCTAAGGAATGCATTTTTTTAATTTTCTTTTTTACATGAAGCAAATATAAAAATAGATGTTTTTAAAATCAAACGAAATAAAAATTCTTTCTCATAAATAATCAAATCCATCTTCCCAGAAAAACTTGAATCTTGGTTTTGCATTCTGAAAGCCCAGCTGCCTTCTTAAAATGAGTACCTGATTCATGCCGCAACAACAGGAGGAAGCAGGAAACAAAAAAACATGAGCTTCTGGGAAAACGAGGCTTCTGTCAGTCATTGGGCGGCACTCGCACATACCGATCATTATAACCAGGACGGAGCGGCTTTCTGAGACTCTACGGCTGAGAACTAAAAGAAAGGCATTGATGAAAGTGAAGTTAATAACTCACTCTGAGGTGCAGCTACAAAGAGTGAAGGTTTAAGGATTCATCTTCAGGAAAAGAACTTTGATGTGCCACATAGAAGATGAGAAAGATAGTGAAATCCTAAGGTCACAAAAAAAGACAATGTTTCAGTCCCACAAACAGCAATAGCAGCAGCTTCGCCAGCAGCCAAGCTGATCAAATGGAAAAGGAGTTCTTTTGTTGCAGCGCTGCCTGCAGTTTATTCATTTTTAAATCATTCCTTTGATCTCGTAACATTTGATCCTATCCATGCTGAAGATCGCGCTCCTAATGATCCTCGGCATTCATTCGCTTGTGTCAGTCCTCATTACTGACCTCCGTCTTACCAGTAATGGCTTCCTTCAAATCCCATTTCACTATTTATTTAAATACCTCCCTAATGGGAGCGCAATCGGACCGGGAACAGCGCCACAATTTCAGGTTCTGCTTTAACTGCAGCGCAAGTTTGATGATGTGAGCAAAAAGAGGGTCTTTAAAATGCAAAATAACCATCAGCAGATGCAGGACTGTTGCTAAAGCCGGTTTACTGCAGTGTGAGTCAGCCATTTCTTAATTGTATGACTTTAACTTGGTTTTAATGATTTGCCTTGTTCTGAATAGCACTCTAATCTAGAAGAGCCTTCGCAGCGAAAAGTCTAATCACTTGGTGACCGTAGCTGTTTACTTTTAAAAACATCAGGTACTTTCAAGTACATTTAATCATTTTTTGACAAACATCAACAATTTTAAAAGTGTACTAGAAAAAAAAATTGAAAAAAAAAAGAAGTGAATGACTTACAAAGTTTAGAGGATGACAAATGACAGAGCAACGAGGCAGCACCTTAATCCTGACAGTTAGTGCACTTCTGGGTCAGAAATTTCTATAGCAAACTGCCATCAGTCAACAGGGCTTCAGTGTTTCCACACCATCAAACAACCCACTCGCACCAGCCAGCTCAGCTTTATTGATTAGCAGGGACAGAAAAACAAAAATGGAGTACGAATGTATTTTGACCTCAACGACTGTGCCAATGATAAGGACAGATCCATTACACCAGGGAATGAAGGGAAACAAGTAGTAGATCCTGATCAAGCAAACATTCCCATCATTCCCTGCTTTCTGCCCCCACATTTACACTTTCTGATATAGTCCAACAGCAATTTAAAACCTTATTGCACTATTAATTTGGATCCTAATGAAAACTTAAACGGACACAGATCTGGCGTAAGATTTTGTTTTATTTTATGTACTGCTTAAAAATGTCCCTTTTGCAAACCTTACAGAATTTTAATTAAGGAAAAGTTTTGGAAGTCATTTTTGACTGCATATTTTTAAAATAAAAACATTTTCTATTTGTTAATGTATATATAAAAGACCCCCAAGTTAAAAATGCTTAAGTCAGCCCATTACATGACAATAATTGCGACAACAAATAGCCAAACATCTTATGAAATATACACAAAAAAAAAAAAGTCACTTCTTTACCTTCCATTTGTAATGTTTCTCTTCCATCAATCAGCCTTGAACTTTTGGTGCACTGGCAGGTGGGAAATTCAAAAATCAGTTGTTTTTTTTTAAATCAGTAAACGGACCAGACTAAACTCTACCAGACTGAGCTGATGGGTGTGGATGCTGAGATTATCTGTGCGCTGAAATTAAGTCAGAGAAGCACAGAGACGTACAAAGCCATGTAAAAAGAAGCAGTCGTTTCCATACTGAGTTGAAACATGTTCATTCAGGCTGTGAGAGAGAGTTTCAGGAGATGACAGGAAGGCTAATCAGAGTACAGCACAATTGCTTTTAGCATCGATCTGGTGTGGAAGGTGCTGGATTTGAAAATATTTTATGCTTTTCAGGAATCTCAGAGTCAAGGTAAGGCTTTACATTGGTTGATAAAAACAGAAAGTTTGAGTAATGCTAGCTGTGCTAACTGGGCTAATTGCTAGCATAGAATGCTAAAAATAGCTTAAAATGTGTTACAGCAAAGCCTAAGGAAAACCAAAACTGGCTTTGAAAAGAAATTGTTCGTAGCTGCATCCAAGAGCATCTAAGAAAATACAGCTTGTATTTTCACAAGAAATTTTGTTGTGTAGGGTCTGTTCCTAGCAAAGGGTATATTTGCAGAAATGTGTCTTTTGTGTGGACATGAATGACGGCAGACAGCAATAAATAATCCATGTCTTTAGGGTAGAAGAGCTACAGATGCCATATTGTAAACAGAGTGAGTGAAGGTGGAATGAAAACAACACCTGTCCAGCTGGTCTTTGATCCCATCATGCAGGCCTCCTGTCCAATGCCAACACAAACCAGAGGAGAGAATCTCAGAGCAACATCACAGCTCAGATATGCTGCAGTCCGTTCCACGCACCCCCCTGCACCCCGCACACACAGACACACACAGCAACTTTAATCAGCTGTGGGGCAAAAAACCTCCACAGATTTGTTTGTTCCCATTTCTAAACTAATGGCTTCATTTTAATCAATGAACAAAAATGCTATGCCATCAGCAGTGCAGCGCATCAGAGCATCTTTATTGAAGTCATTGCTTGTGATTATCAAGCTCGCCTTTCAAAGCTAATGAACAGAGTATTTATATATACCAGGCCAAGGCCGAACGGTACCTGTGCAACTGAAAAGGTAAAACTCCTGAAATAATGTTCATCTAGCAACCACCCTCATAATTAATTAATTTATCATCTTATAATTGTTTGGCCCATACAGCATAAAGGGAGGAAATGCTCATCAGTTTTATAATGCCCAAGGTGGCATCTTTAACTGCTCTTTGTTGAACAGTTGACAGTTAACACACAGTTTCGCTGTTGAATCCCAGCAAACATAAACTCCATCTTTACTTTGTGGCATCAGCAGAACCAGATTAATCCTCATGCTTTATTTCAGCTCTGTTGCTCATTAAATTTTCATTCTGCAATTCATTTTAAACAGGGAATGCCACTCACATGTAGTTCTTCTGGTAAGGAGTAAGTGTTCTTCTGTTGAACTCTTTCATACTTTGACTTTACTTTTTTCATGAGGTAAGAATGAGTCTCATGCGTATAAGGTTAAAAGTAATAGAGGTCATCCGCAGCACAAGATGGCTTCAATGATTCAACAACACGTACCTGGTTGTTGTTTTTTTTGCTTGTTTGTTTTATTAAACAGGGTGATTGGTCCTAACTGGGTTTAATTAGCCAACATTTAAAAAGGTGCATGCAAGGTAAGAGATCAACGTCATGGAGCAAGAATACTGGGAGAGATCACATCTGTTTTCACTTCAGTGGCTGTTCAAGTCTTTACTCAGCATCCTTCTAGATATCCTCGTTAATGCAGCGTTATTAAGCAGAAACAGCCTCAGACACTCCCTCAAGAGCTGCTTTTCAGTCCAGCTCAGCTCAGACATAAAAGTCCAACTTCTAGCTTTCAGAATATCAAAAATGATCTGAAGCAAGCTGCTGAGTCCGACCAAAGCTCACACAGGGACTCTTCTCCGGGGAGCCGTTTTCTGAGCACCCAGGTGTAGTTGCTCTGTTTGTGCTCCCCCGCTTTCCGCAGCAAATACATACTTAAAGGATTTAAGTGCGTAGGATTGCTCATTAGTGTTCATGCTATGATGCGGAACACAATTAACATCTTTCCCATGTGACCAGTCAGGCCATATGGTGCAGTACAGGACACTGGTGCCTATTAGAGCAGAGATATGGTGGACTTTAAACATCTGGATGAGAAGCTGCTTGTTCTCCTCTGCTTTTCAATTGCAAAAAGCTCAAACTAGTAGACTGAGCTCTAACATATAAAGACTGCTTTGTGCAAACAGTAGAACACAAATCAAATGCGTTCTTAAATATTTAAGAGTCCAAGTGGAAATGAGGATACTTGCGTGATTAAACTGTAGCCTTTTAACTAGAATCTACATCAACAATGACATCTACTTTTACAAGTAAAATATCTGCTGGACATTTAAGCACCGTCATGGATTTGATGCTCAGCAGTTAAGAAAAAAGAAATCTGAATAAAAACAAACATGTCCAGCAACATCTGCCTAAAGGCTTCACTCATTTACTTCAGTGTTTGTTTTTAAGGGAGAAGATGATGAGAAATGATAACCCAGGTGATCGGCTTCCAATGGAGCCAAGCAGGAAGTCATAAAGAAGGAAAATGTCACCAACGCATGTAGGAAAAGATTACTTTTTTTTTTGGCTCAGCTAATTAAATTAGTCATAGTCACTTTGAGAGCTTTCTCCAAAGTATACAAAAAAATGCTTACTTTTTACTTAAAAGCATTTAGCTTTTTTTATGTTTTACATAAAGGCAAATTATTGATTTAACTACACCTCTTTAGCACACTTACAGAAATCTTCTGCATCACAGTTAGATGTTTCAGCTCAAAGACCAAATAAAGATATTATGAATCATTTCAACAAACAATTCACTAATAATGGGGGAAACAAATCTACCTGCCGTGTAAGAAATTGTAACTGCCCCTTTTGTAAAATCATGAAGCAACTGAGGTTAATCACTGTACCACAAGTATTTAGTTCAATTTAACTACCAAGAAACTCGTATATCATTTAATTAGAGAGTGTCTAGCAACATGAAGTGGGGCAAAAGATCTCAAAAAGCCACACACCATGCCCCTAATTTTAAAAAAAACAACATCCTTCCTCCTGGCTCTGATTGGTTGTTTCTAATCAGGAGTTTTGTATTTCTGCAGATGGCTGTAGGAACACACGAAGGAGGAGAGGAGCTTGATTTTTTCCACATACCATACTTTCACAACATGAGGACAGTTTCAACACTCATAGAAGAAGACACATTTGTTTTTAAAAGATACAAACAGAAGCTTTAGTGGCTCCAAAAAAAAACTAAGCTTTTAGAGCTGCCTAGTAAAAGTTTCCACTTAAATTTGATTGAGGTGTTGTGGTATGACCTTAAATACCACTACTTAAAACAACAATTCTGAAGAAGTGCAGACTGGGAATCATTCACTCATTGCCACTTTTTGTAAGCCAGGTGATTAAAATTTGCTTCATGATCTGAAACATGCATGTGTGACAAAAAGTTGTGTTTTATTTACAGTGATTTTTTTTTTTTTTTACTCCAAATCTGAAAGCAATTCCAAGTCAGCTTTCAAATTTACATGTAGATACACTGTATTCTTAGACGTCGTCTAACCTGCTCACCTGCAAGCATTTTTCACATTCAAAAGCTCAAAAGCTTCACAGAAACAACCCAGGAACACACCTGTTCTTGTGAACTGAATGAATTAGAAGAAAACCCCTGTCAAGTTAACTCCTTGAAAAGGAAAGAAAGATCAGTGACACACCTGTAAAAGATATCCTTCGCACAACAATGAAGCACCTGCACAAAAACGTCAATACAAGGTGGTTTCATTGAAAAACACAAAAGGCGAGCTTTTTTACTCTTTGAACATGTCAAGGTTTCTGTGTGTGGAAGGAAACCTGAGTAAAAATAGAAAGGCATAATGTTACTTTGCTGTCCTCCCACGGAAAAAAATGAACATAAATAATGAAAAATCATCTATAAATATTTCAAAGAAGGGTTGAAAGAGCATGCGAGGGCTTTTTGGAGAACCCTAATAGCAAATGAAGGCAGATATTAGCTACAGATACTGTGTGCAACAGCTTCAGGTTTCAGCCATCTCCTATTTGCATAGTCAAAACCTGGCCTTGGTAACCTCAACTAACAACGGCCCAGTGGAACATATCCCGGCATCATCTTAAGAACTACACCAAAGACAGCCTAAACAACTTACATGTCCATGGTTTATGAAGCCATGTTTCTTGGCAATTTGGTCAGCTTCCTCCGGACCGCCGGGTATGTGGACCGCCCATGTGTTGGTGTAGACCTTGTTACCCAGAGCTGATCCAAACCCGGACACCAGCAGCACAAACACAGCCCCAATTAGCAGCTGCAGCAGCCTGAGGCCTATGGAGGGAGATGGAGGCCCAGAAGCCATGGGTTCTCCTAAAGCAAGACAGTCACGGACCGAAGCAGCTCTCCAACAGGCTGGGGCTGCTTACAGCACATGCAGGTGCACAGGAAGTCGAAGGCAGCGAGAGTCGCAGCTCACCTGGAGAGAAACAAAAGAAGACGGGAAACCACGAAGCATTAAAACCAATGTACAAGTTCCAAAACAGCAAGCTGGACTGAATCCAGTATGAACAAAGAAGATTTATCACCCCGTGTTAACAAAAATGTAGGAGGAAGAAAACAGAAGAACAAGAAAAAAGATTTAAAAAATCACCTCTTCCTTGATTTAAATATAGAAAACTAAAGAAAGAGCTGAAAACACGACAGCTGCTGATTTTAAGAAACCGGCTGCTAAGTTCATCTTAGATGTGTGTGTTTCTATGAGCAAATAAAGTTAGATATAAAAAAGAACCATTTAAAACATATTGCATCAAATGTATGTAGATGCATTTAAGATAGACTGCATCTTAAATATTATTTGAACATTTTGTCTCTGAAGTAAAAAAAAAACAAAAAAAAAACATTAAGACAGATTTACGATATACTAGATTAAATGTATTAAAATATATTAAAAGGTATACTGTGTCTTTAATTTTTCTAATTGCATTTCACTGCATTTACTTAGTATATCTTTACTTAAATACATGTGCAACTACCTAAGATATAACTATGTTTTACTTGTATGGTATATCTGAAATTTTTTTTGTTCTTGAGCAGAGATAACATATTTAGGACACAAGGTTTTCTAAATGTTTAAAAATACCAAAACTCCTTGCTTTCCTACCTTGTATCTTATGGTATTTAATTTATTTTTGCACAAAAAGGAAACATTAAGCTAGATTAAAGTAGAAGACAAACTGTCTCAACTGTTCACATCACACATTTTTATGCCGATACATTTTTTATTGTTTGTGCTTCATATTATCATTTTAATGCAGCTGCCATCAGACTCCAATGCAACCAGCTTACAGTTCTAGAGTGACCTGGACTGCACTGGTCACTCCAGTGTTGCATGCAGCAAGTTGTATTTACAGACAAATACAGATGCTACGTATGGAGAACCACCAGGGACAAAATCTAATAAATGCATCATTAAATTATTAATTAAATATAACGCGAAATAAAATAAATGTTTAATAAAATGCTTACATTTTTAATAAACATTTAATTTATTAATTACCATTAAATCATTCAAACACAAGCTTATGCTTACACAAATCTGTTGGCCATGTAGTCTGGATGATAATCTCCTGCTTCCATGCTGTCTGCTAATTGTAAAATCTCTCCGAAGAGCTCACAGGAAAACTTATTACAAAGGCTGCCACAAAAATCAGGCGGCACTAGTGGAGTTCAACAGATCCATGTAAGCCCCGCCCACAGCTCCGCCCCTCAACTTGACAGATAAAATTGTGTCATGATGAAGCTGCAGAACAAGAAACTAGGAATAATTAAATACATTTAATTAATAATCTGCACCAGCTATCACAAGTCTACATTTTAATGATAATACATCAGTTGTATGTTTATCTATTTAAATATATATTTTATGGTACATTTAACTAATGTCTTAACCCTCTGATGCATGAATTATGATCCTTTGTGTCAGAATTTTTTTTCCATTTTTTAAAATTCTTTTCTTAAGGCATAAAAAAGGTAGGAACATTTTTTTGTAAAAATAATTTTTTTTAAATTTTTTTTTTTATGTGATCAATTGTAATTTTGTCCAAATACAAAGTTGTTATTTGAAAAATACATCAGTAGTATTGTTCCTTAGGGGTTATCTGATGTCACAATAGTTCTTTTACTTGCAAGAGTCGTCTACAGTAGAAGGAGGGACCGGGTCGGTTCTCATGCTTTTTTGTCTGTCGGCCATATTGTATTTAACAAAAATAATTTCTTGCATTTGCAGCTGATGGCCAGTAGTTGATGGTATATTTTATGATGCATTAGTGTCCACTTCAGTGGTCTGTGTGCATTTATAACATAAAAATCCACAGGAAGCACAAGAAAATGGCTTTTAGATAGCTGTCCACTGTAGTGACCACTATGCATGAAAGGGTTAATGAAGAATTTATTTATTTATTTTTGTCCCTCTTGGCCCTCCATAGATAGACAGTGTGTGTTATAGACAAAATGGGACTTCCTCCATCAAGGCTTTCTGCTTTAATATTGCTAGTAAACACTGCTGGGGCATAACTTTTATTTTGAAGATCAGAAACCAGGATTTCAAGGAAGTTAGCTTTTAAGAAGAGCTGTTCTGCTGAGATAAAGCTGAAAACTAAAACTCCAAAGAATGAACGAAGCGTGCAATTATAAAACAGAGCAGCAATCACATGCTTCTTTTGTCTATTGCTTATATTTGATCCCAACCTTTCATGTGGTCCAAAATCCTGAGTCTGTCTCATGCATTGGTATGAAAGTTGAATAAAATGTGACATAACCAGTTAGAAAACATTAGACAAATATAGAATTTAGGATCACAAAGTGGCCTGGGTGTGATTATATGAGAGAAAAAAAAAACTTTTTAAATGCAAAATATATGTAAATGTACTTAAGACACACCAGATGTTAAACGAATCACATAACTTATTTGTTTTTGATCAATCAAAAAAAAACTAAAGTTCCCAAACAGCAGGTTTGAGGAGCCCAGCTAAGAACAGCCATTTAACAATTCGGCATGACGCAGTGAGCGGGACGTCTGGACAGGACCTGATACTGTGGTCAGGCACACGGCTGCAAATTTAGGCCTCCAAACTCCCACGGGACGTTACTGTCAACGAAGGTTGCAAAAGAAAAATGCTTAGGTAGACCGAGTTGGCAGCAGAGGTGGAGGAGTGTGGTTGGAAAGCAGGACCACACCCTCGATGCTGAGGGATAACAACAGAGTCCGTTTCAGTAGGAAGTGAAGTAGCCTCTCGAGGGTGAACGCCTCAGGCAGCAGTGGCAGCTACTGAAAAGGCTGCAGCCAAGGACGGCACATAAAAAGCAGTGGAGAGACATTTTTTCACAAAGTAGAAATTTTTAGTGCTTCCACTTTTCTTTTTTTGTAGCATGCTGCAAGATAGCCTCCCACTATAAACAAAGATGGAAAACCCAATTCCCCATTTTAGGTTTCTGCTACCAGGTTTGACACAAATCTTAGCTTGTTGTTTAATTGCTTTCTGACACACGTCTGCAGTAATGCTGTGGGGTCAGTTTTATTGTCTGTTGAGACTATTATCCCTCATGCTAACTGCTGTGCCACCGAATGAACTAGACCTCACTGATCACAATGCTCCTATTGTGCGGTTCCCTCTCCGTGCAGTTATACGAGATCTCCAGTGGTGTCTATGGCAGAGCCACTGCTCTCACCTATTTCTTTTTCTTTTTACTCAGGTGTTATAAGCAATATAGTCACTTCTCCCATGTAAGCCATTGTGTTAGCCTCGGGAAGGGCAAACAAGCTCTTGAAGATTTCCCATGATGATATGTTGCAATGAAAGAATAATGTGCTTAGATGCAGCGGCGGCTCATTTTTCTCTCCTCTTATAAAAACCTGTTATTTCAAATTAAAAACACAGGAGCATTTCAGTGTAGGGGTAATTAGGGGCAATTAGAATAAAAAAGTGATCGCTTCACATCTCTAAAACCAAATGCAATACATTTTCAAGGGCAGATTGAAGCAGGATGGGGTTTTTTTCCTTTAAAGTCTGACTCGCAGACTGAGGATTGGACCGATTCTGATTTTCTCCCTTAAGGAATACATAGGAATTGCAACATCATCCCCATTTATGAAGCTCACACCCCCAACAGGCAGATTATTTTAATCAAACTAAATAAAAGTGTCTTTGAAGAACACGCATTTAGTTGATGTGCTTCTGTTATGAATGGTGGGAGTTCTTAGTTCTGATGCATTCAAACAAACAGGAATATTTAAATTTTTCAGTATCTGATTTGCCTCTCATTTACCAGCGTCGATCAGCTGAAAAATCGGCTTATTCAGATTTCTGACTGGTTAATCGGTGCATCACTAATATCAAGCAAATAATTGACGATTGTTTATCCAGAAAATATTTGACTCAGTGACGGTTGGATCAGCATCATAAAAACACATTTGCCTAGTTGAAAGAAGAAAAAAAGTTAATACCACCATTAAATCTTAGAATATTGCTTAACGGTAGCACGTGGCTTATCTTGTGCTTGCTACACAGGGCCAACAAACATTTCCAAGTGTTGACACACATTGTGTAAACAGCTGATCTGACCGACTCCTTGGCTGGCACAGATAACACATCAGCTAAAACATCTGCTCTTTTACTCTTCCATGGATCAGAGCAGACCTTCCCATCCAGTGACATGTTGTTCGCCTGTATTGGTGCGCAATAAAGAAAAATCCCGATAACGTGGGTTGGTTTCAAAGCACTAAAATGAAATTTCAAACCATTTTATAACCAAAATAAAAAGATGAAAACATCCTGAGATGTCCATTAGCAAAGTGAGAAGTTAGTGTCTTAACCTGTAATGTAAATTTCCTTCAGTAGATTATGAGGCAACTATCCACAGCAAATACCAGTCAAACAGGTCAACCTGTTTCTGTCCCAGAAAGACAGGCTGCTAATCCAAGTCAGGCTTTACAAATGCCAACATTTTATTCTATAAATAGCTTCCAAGAGAGACAAATCTACCTATGTCATGTTGAGGCAACAGAAAAAAAAAACACCTCAAATTGACACTATATCAAAGATATATAAATCAAATCTTTACAAACATCAGGTTCCAAAGAGGCTACAGTACAGAGAGAAACCTATCAAAAAGTCTGTGTGTATAACTCACTCAGTTTTGTCCTCTGTCCTTTGGTGCAACAAGCAAACAGAGTGTGAATGTTCTCCAGGCTTTTGTTTGATTTTCAGACACACGCTGACATTTAACTGCAGGAGCCTGTGACCTCATCAGAGCAGCTAACCACTCAGTTTCCTTAACGTCAGCCTAAATAACCGCACACCCCACGGCCAACAGACCGCCAAACTCCTGCAAGAGACTCTAGAGGAGTCAACATTCGCCACATTTAGCGTCTTTAGGCTCCCTGAAGTAAATTACAGCGCAGGTCAGAGTCTGACAATGCGTTGAAACTATATTATAATTAGCCAAGAATCATTAAACCCCAACAGATAACTGTGACCTCATTACCGATCTCATCAGGACAGTTTTGGTAAGGAAGCAGTTTTTACACCTCATTGGTTTATTGTTTATGTCCTGATGAGATTTTAAAAAATAAATAAAATAAAAACTCCAGCAGGTTTAGCCAACATGACCTTTAACAAGTTATTCTAAGTCCGCAATTACTGTCGGCCCACTCACTGAGACACACACGAACTACGTTCTCCGCAGTCAAAAACTCTCCAGAGTGTTTTAGAGATAATAGGCTGCGAGTGTAGCCAAGGGCCGAATTATGAATATAATACATGAATGAATATAACAAGGACAGCACATATTAGCCTATGCAAAATTTGTGGTTTGTTTATTGGACCAACATACAAATGAGCAATTTATTTATTCACAGCAAGTCACTTTATAATTAGCATTGCAGGTGTTACGTAACCAGAGGAGCTCCTATTATCTGAAAAATCCTTAATTAGTTCCAATTAAATGTGAAAATCCAGCTTCCAGTTTCAATTAAAGTAAAAAAAAAAAATCTTCCGTCTCACAGAATGCACACAAACATTTTAAGGACAACACACAGCACGATCTCACTGATTTGATTAAAAACAGAAAGGATCAACTGATATTACCGCTGCTAAAATGAGTCTGTGCTTAAAAAATACTAGTCATTATTAAAGCCGCATAGTTTATTGAATAACTATCATAAGCACAAAATTAAGGTGTGCAAAACCGAAAATGTAAAAGACCAGGTTAATGATTTGAAGTCCAATAAATGCTAATAATGAATCCGTTTACTCAGATGGAACTACCTGCTGCTACAGCAGAGCAGACGGAGGAGTTCCTTTCTCTTCCTCTGCAATGATGGCAAAGGATATGACAAGTGAAGAAACGGTGGGTTGGTGGCAACTCATATCAATACAACAATTTTTTATAGTTGTGTCTCAATTGCATGCTTTCCTAATATGGCGCAGCTCTAGTTATATTTTTTATAACATACATTTTAGGGAAATACATGGAATAAAGTAAATGTAATTTTAAAACAAAGTTTCCTAAATAAGAAGGATGGGTGGCTCTTAATTTCCATTCCATCACTGTAATTTCTTTCTTTTTTACCACAAATTATTTTAAACAACCAAATTTGTATTTTAAATGAGTAAAGACTGACCAGCAGTGCACAGCAGCAGGTAACCCTACACCTTCCTCATGGCTAAGAAAACTCTACATTTTCTCCTGCATCCCATAAAAAATAATCTTGACCTTTGGAAGTCTTAATGTGTAACTTTATAAACTTCCTGCCTAACAATAAAACTGATTCTGAAACCGAAGATCACCGTCACTAAGCAATCGTTCTCAGACTGCGTCAGAAAAGCCCGAGCGGAATAGGACATAAAAAGCTTGTAGACGCTGGAAGGCAGCAGGTCTGGAACCAAATGACTTCCAGAAAGGCGTTATCAGAAGTGACAGGAGCACAGCCCAGAAGAAGATGCTTGTTTGTATCTTTGTTGGAGAAAGTCCCCGGAGGGCAAAGACGTCATCTGCAACAGTCACATCATTTCTAAGAAGAGTAACAGCAGCTCTACTCCTTTTTGTCAAACATGCCTGATTAAAGACGATGATAAGACGAGTTTTCGATGGGATTCCTTTTAAACGGAGAGGCTGCAGGGGCTTGGGGAATGCTGACTGAGTGCAACAAGAACTGAAGACATGAGGAGAAGAACTAGACGGTAAAACAGCGCCAACATTTCAGACTGAACTTTATTTTTAAACATCAGAAGGCACAAATGCAACAGTCTTTATTGAAGATACCAATAAAGACTGCTTGCTGTCTAAAAAAAGTTTTAAATATTTGTATTATTTCAAACCGATATATTTTATATACCGGAAAAAATAAAATAAAATTTAAATGTTGGAAACGAAAACCCAAGTCTCCCACACGTTTTCCTTGCTTATAACAACAGGGACAAGTTTGGAAGCACAACAACAGTCTTGGTGTTTAAACGAAAGAATAATAGTAACGCGGTTTTAAAACCACAGTTGTTGAGCTATGTGAGCAGCAGACTGCAGGCTGACTACCGGAGCAGACAGCCCAGCTACTTAGCAAGCTTTGTAAAATATATAAAGAGGAAAACAGAAAAAACTAAATCTGAGCAATACACACTTTAAAAAAAGCTTTCCTACATTTATTTTTGCTTAAATCAATGCATTAAAATAATTTTAAAAAATGATAGAGATAACACTATTATAACTTATATAATGTTATAGCATAAGAAGAACTCGGAGAATCAAAATCGAATTGCTTATTTTTCCTGTTAGAAAATTTCTTTACTTGTTAGTATTTTCAATATGCAACAGTTAATCACCAGGTAAAATAGAGCAACGTGTCTGATGGACATCAACAAATTGCTGCAACTCTGAGTCTCACTTTGGCTGCTGAAATGTGAAGGTCATCTTGAGAAAATGGGAGGAGGATGTGTGGTTCTGATGCAGAGTTGTACATTTTGTGGCTGCCTGTGAACAGCCAACGCTGCTCATGTGACATCGCTCTCCTTGTTATAACAAGAGTTAATAAAACTCTCAAAGACACAGGGTTCAGCTCTTAGCGGAAACAATCCCTCGTTCATATTTATATGTAAATACTGCGACGTGTTTTTGTCCTGTACCGAGAGGCTTCATGGTTTCTGGGATAAATACTTCATTATGTGAATTTTTGTGTTTGTTTTTACCTACTGCATGTCAGTGGGTTTCACAGTTTTCTGTGATTATCCATAATGACCACCAGTTGAAAATTTTTGAAATTACAGTGCAAGACATAAACACAACAGGAGATCACTTCTCATAATGTACCAATGCAGCAACAACCCTGACACCTAGTATCAAGAGAAAGAAATCACCAGAAACTAATGCCTTAACCTCCTCCCCTATGGATTTAAAACAACCAGATTTATCTTCGTTACTTTATAAAGTTCCCTGAAAGAGGAATCCCGCTGTCCCCGAAAAATACACACGGAGCACCAACAAAAGTCTGCTGAGAGCTGAGCCAAACTGCAGCACAAAATAGGAAGAGCCAAACTTCTCTCTCTCGATCTGGCCCCGAAACGCTCAAAACATCAATATTTACCAGATTAAGTTACAGGGTTTGGATTTCTCGCCCCCTGCTGCGAGTTCTCCGTGGGGTTGACTCACCTCAGTCCTCCAGTTCGCCACAACAACACGGAGTCACAGTTTGGCTCGGAGCTGCGGCTGGAGCTGATCCGATGATGATGAGGATGGAGATGATGACTCCTCCGCTTGACAAATATGTCTGAAACTGTAGCGCTCAGTGATCAACGCAAACTTGACGCCACGCTGCTCCTTCTCACATGTGCCTCCCCCCTTTTTTTTACCCCTCTTTCCTCCCTCCTCTTATCTACTTCTGACGATCGTTTCACAATTGTGTTTTTAGGGACACAAACCGATTTAGCAGCGCGGATCGGAAGCAGCAGTTTTCCTACCGTCCGCACGAACAACCACAGAAACCGGACGCGGCGTAGTCGACGTAGCCTCCGTTTATGTGTGTGATTCTCCCCCCCTCCTTTTGGGAGAACGCCACAAACTGACAACAGCGTAGTCAATAATCCGTTGCCTGCTCCTAAGTGTCAGGGTTTCGGCGTAACTGGGGGCAGCTGGCTCGGTGAAAGTCGGCAGCCCGACCAGAACAAATCAAACACAACAAGCTAAAGCAAACGGTAAACTTACCAACGGCTCAACTTACCAGCTTCCTTTACATCCTGCTCGATCCTGCGGCTTATTGTCTCACACTGCGGTGTTAAATCCGACGACGACACGGCGAAACGACGGAAGAAGGCGTAAAAGACAACTGCTGATGATAAACAGTCATGATACCCCTCCGGTGTACCACTGAGTGGTCGGTACAAGCCCCAGGAAATACGTCAGGATCATGGACAAAGTGGAGACGTTTGAGCAACACCTCCTCACGGAGCAGCAGCGCTGCTGCATCTCCACCTGCTGATCACAGGGGGAACTGCACCACGGATGTGTCGCTCGAAACGGAGCAGACTCTCGTCGCCGGTTCCGAAAAGATGGGAACCGGCTCCCATTTCGTTCGCGTTATTTGTTATTTCAAGGCTTGCCCAAGGTTGAATGAAATCCTAAAAAATAGATTGATTTGGCGGCCCGCCTGTAAACAAGGCAATCAATAGGCAGCCACCAATGCGTCACTACATGTAAAATGTATTTTAGAGTTTACTAGGGAGCAGACATAAATTAGTCTCCCTTTTGCCAATAATTAGCATATTTATTCATGCTAGCGCATTTTTAAAAAAATAATTCAGTTTTTCCCCTAAATTGTAATGATAATAAAACAATAAAATGTCACTATTTTATGTAATAATGTTATTTCATGTAAACTTTGTATTTCACTCCATTTATAGTCATTATGTTTCAGTTTTTTCCAAAGAAATATGACAGAATTTGAGTCAAGTTGCCTATGTTTGCACATTGTGTGTTTCAGTCAACAATAAATAGCTTACAGTGGCCACCCAGTTTAATCAATCCTCCTCTTTCACCACTTTGCATCATCATTTTGTACCCAAATGTTGGTATTTTGCCCATTTGACAGGTTATGCCCTTAGAGGTTTAATATTTTTTGCTGTGTTTGATTAGTCTCAGAAGCTGGAGCTCAAATCGGAACGCCGTCACACCCGAGTTATTCTAGTAGCAGTTTAAATAAAGAATGGGTCTTGCCATTTGTTGTGGCTTTGGAAAAAATACAAATTCAGGAACTTTCGATTATTAGAAATAGTGTAGAACTGGAGTGCACCTTCCTTTGTCTTTAAACAGCCCTCACACGTGCCGCCCTCAATTGGAGTGGTGCCCTAGTCAGTGAGCCATATCACTCATGTTCAAAGCCACCATTGGTTGGCGCTTGGAAATTCCCACTTTATGGTACAAATGGAACGCAGTGCAAGTGCGGAGCCATTTGCAGGCTTAGTTAGTGAATTGAATCAAATGATCCGGTTCCAGGAGAAGAGCTGAAATTCTACATGAGAGGCTTCATCTGACATGCAGGCTGTGTGAGTCAGGCTGATGCCAGCCAGCCAGACGGCCAATTTATCGTAGGGAAAAAACATGCACTAAAGAACCAGTAAGCAGACTGTATGCCAACAAGCATCATCCTGACTGAGAAAATTGTTCCCAGCATGAAAGGATTATGAATCGGCTCACCGGGCTCATCCCCAAGGTCAGGAGACCCCTGCAGCTCGCAGCCTCTCTTTGAAGTGATTAACAGTTCTTGCTTAATAAATCAATCAAACCCCTGCAAACAAGCACTAATTTATGACATGTTTATTTTAAGCTGCGAATAAATTAAACAAATAAAAAAATAGTAATAAAAGTGCATCAAAACATTAAAAAGGCAGCAACTCTTATAGAAAGTCCAACAAAAAGTACATCAATAGAATCTTAACCCAGAGTTTGTTTTACTTCAAAATGAAGGGTTTTTTTGCGCAGTTAGCTGCCTGTTCTAAAATGGATAAATGCCAGAACAAAGCTAGATTTTCTATGTCGCAGAGTTTTTTGATAGTATGATTAAACTTGACTTTAATTTGAAATATGCACCATCTGGGTCATCCCTGCAGCCAACTCTGAACTGGTTCCCATCGGTGAGGCCACCTGTGTTGCATCTTTTTAATTCATTTCATCCATTTCATTCGCCACCATCGCTCCGCTTGTCTCTGTTGGATCGATTAAATAATGATACACAATGCCAAGAAGAGAAAGGGGGTGACTGAAGTGTATTAACATCATAACTGGATTTATTTCAGCTCAAGCAGAATAAAAGTCTCGGTGTAGGATTTTGAGTGAAGGAATTTAATCTCCTATTGCTAAATTAAATCTTTGGCCTTATACTTGATGATTTGTGCCAAACTAGCTTGAACATGTTTTAAACGTTAATTCATCTTCTTTACCTCTCCTTTATTCTATGACCGACCATCTGTAGTCATGAACTGAGTCTTCAATGGTCCTTGCACAAGAAAGTGAGTGTTTCCGTGGTCTCTTTAGACCAATGACAAAAAAGTTAACCTTTTTCTTCAGTGAGTTTTTCCCATGTTCACTAAGGTGGACAGCATGTGCTTAGACTTTGTAATATATGTATGACAAGTGTGTATTGTGTTAAAACCACATAAAGTGTCCTCAGATTGTGTCATTTTCACATTTTGTTCAGTTCAATGAAAAATGTAGCTGTGTTCCCAACTCCCTGGTCTGTCCATTTTGCAGCCCTCCTTACTTCCCCACTCTTTAACTTTATGATATAAAAATATGTTACGTATATATAGCCTCTGGTGCTAAAGAAAAGGTTTCTAAAAAGGAGACATCACTAAATTCAATGATATATACACATAATTAGGTTCCTAATTAGAACAATTTGTCATTAGAAGATCACCATAAACAGACTCCCACACTAAAACAGGTTCTTTTGAGCCTCCAGCTATCGAATATTTTCCTGGAGCTCTGCCAGCAAATTAGGTTACAGCAGCATCTTCACCCCCTTTAGCTACATCATCATCCTCACTTTAACAACTACAGCGCCTTAAACAGGTTCCTCTCCGGTCCTGGATCCTGCATGTATCCCTGCTCCAACTGATCTGTGTGAAATAGTCGACTTATTTCCAAAGCTGTCCCCCGATTCTGCAGGAGCCTGCTGCTAATCACCTACTATTTGAGTTAAAAGCTTCAGCATGGCCCGAGCATCATCCAAATCTCACTTCTACCTTCCCTGTAGGTGTCGCTGTACTGTGCTTAAGCTACATAAAATAAAAAGATACTAACTATACAACTAATCTAAACTAAGTTAGTAGATTATTGACAATTTCTACTCATTATGAAATCAATACTTTAAATTTTTCATAATTATTAGCCCTCAGTTGTTACTTGATGTTACTAATATGTTTTGCACTGTTAGGATCTGACAGTATGTTTGAGATGCAAGGTATTTCTCGCTGTTTCCCAGCTGCTGTTTTAAATAAGTTTCTCTGCACTTCCAGCGGTCTGCCAGTAGGTGGAACTGAATGGAGTGACCGACTAAAGTTCATTGAAGTGGTCAGTTACCTATTAACCGTCATAAACTGCGTTAGAAAATTGACTTTTGAATGTAGCTGCAACTACATTAAATGAGTAAAAATAAGATCTGAATTTGGATAACATACAATTAGATGTATTAAAACTCATTAAGTAAGATGGTTTAATTAACACAAAGCTTTACAGAAGATCTAACCTCATTAACGCCTCCAGCTGGCTGTTTGTCTGTTGACTAGAGTTGCTTCTTTATTTTACCCAGAATTTAATCTTTTATCTTAACATAAATGTATGAATGTTGCATCTTTTTGGTTAAAGAAACACACCTAGAAACCTAATTAGTGTTGCAGAGGACAAATTTTGAAGTTCAAATAAATCCAGACATTACATGTGCTGAATTTGCACAGAGGACGAGGGGTGGCATTTCACACGACGGGCTCCAGGAGCTGCTGTTAGCAAATCACTGAGCCAACAAGAGTTATTACTGAATGTGTGCGAGAGTTTAACGGTCTATTATAGGTTGCTGATTCCATTTCTGTTCTCACTGTTCCAGTTTGGTTCCCTGCATGCAATAAAATCTCCTCTCAGGTCTATTTCCCTGGTTATGCTGTACAAATGTTAGAAAGCCTGTTCCTCTGTCAAATAAACATTAATCACTGTCACCGCTTGTTGTTATTGTTCGAACAAAAGGTCAATAAACATTGCACAAGAACGTGAACAGTGATTTACATCCTATTAAGCTAAGAAATCTCATAAAAGTGAATCATATGAAGGTACAAAGCACATCTGGTGTCTTTGTAAATTCAGACACCATTACAATGAATTGTGGGGGTAATTGAAAATATTTATTTGCATTACAAATATAATACCAGGAGAAGTCAATGTGAGAATCAATTTTTTTCCCCATTATTTTAAATTAGCTGCTGTAACAAAAGGCACAGAGCCAGTGAGCACAGAGCGAAGCTGTCCGTGTTCAGGAGCGATGGAGAAGAGTTTCGTCCTGCAGAAAACATGGAGCAGAATTCATCACAACTGAACTCACACGGTTTGACACAAACAGACTCTTTACAAGAGAAAGGCTGGCTGCAGTTTTCTCAGAAAACAAAACAAGAACACACCTCTGAGCTCCATCAGGAAGTCTCCCTCGTAGCGAGCCAGTCCAACAGCGTGCCTCTGTTCGGCGTCCAGCTCTGCCCACTGCTCCTCTGTGACGGCCCACGCCTGCTCTGCACTCAGCCACGATAACTGCACTGCACTGAACACCACCTGTGGCACAGAACAAGAAACACGGTCAAACTGTTGCTGTAATACTATACTGTAAGGCTAAAGCTTGTCATTACTCTTTTTAAAAGAAAATTGTGTCTCCATCTGTCAGTTTTTATTGATTAACACATAATAATCCTGCTTCAATTTTTGCAAAAAGATCAGAGCAGAGTTAAAAGCAAATCGGGAAACTGGGTCTGATTTATTTCACACTTAAAGCAAAAGAAAAGTGCCTTAAATCTTCACTAAAAACACTGTTATCGTTCACAGTCTGTCTAGTGTAAGTAGGCTACTAAAGTAAACATGTTCTGTGGCTGAAAGCTGGTTACTAAACTGCTTCAATTCATTAAACATTTCTGAGTTGTCCTGATTAACAAGAGAAGATTGCAAATCACATCGTCGCAAATCAACTAAATTAAAGTCAGGATTATAATTTGACATTTTTCCCTTTTACTGAAAATATTTTTGTTATTAAATTCAATTTAAAACAAATAATGGTTTCTATTTCTTACTTGAGCCTTGATTGTTGCAACAGAATGCTTTTGACTTATGTTGCAGTTCTGCATATCAAGTTCATTGAAAGACATTTTTGGACTTTTCCAGTCAAAACAAGTCCTATAATCAAGTCAAGACAAGTCAAAGTTGCTGGGAGAAATTCACCAAGCGTTTTGCTCACTGTGAATGTGTGCAGATGAGAGCAGAGACGTCCTGAGAGAGTTTCTCTCTGTTCTGAAGCAGCTTCCTCACATTTGAATGAGGTATGATGAATTCATCTAGACGAAAACCCCCCTATATTGATGTATATTTATGTGAAATGCAATCAGAGCAGAACTACTTTAGATTCTGAAACATCAGAGCATTTTGAGTCATATGGATAACGTGAAAATCTACAGAGAGCTGATGCTATTGCAATATGGGAAAAACCAGCCTGCTACACCAGTGGATTTAAAAAAAACAGGATAGGAATGTTTCTAGAAAGTACTAAGTATCCTCCTCATGTCAATCCATACTTTTTACCTTTGAATGAATCTGTTCAGATTATCAGTCTTTTTACTGTTTTTTTAATATCTACAGCAGAGCATTAAAATCTTTCCTGTTATTGAATATTTCTCTCTACGTCTTTCATTAATTCTGCAACCGCTGTATAAGCGGCTAAAGGCAGGAAAACTGCAATAAAATGCAAAAAACAAGTCAAATTTATTCCTGTCAGCAGGACCTGAGTGGCACGATTGTGTCTACATTTATATTGTACAAAACTACTTCATAAATCCAGTGCAAAAACAAAGCAGATATTCAATACGTAATCCCTGAAAGTATTAGAATATTCCAAAAGGTTTGCAGTAATCTTAATGTTGTAATAACTGATCATGTTTTGTATTGGGAAGCATGTTTCATTTATAAGTTTGAAGGCCTTACAATTATTTTGTAAATGTAAGAAATGTTTCATTTCAGTTTTGGAAACCATGAAAATCCTTAATGTGATTGCTGCTTAAAGAATTAGAAAATAATGATTTTAATAAAATGACTGCAAAAGTTTTTGTAAAGCTTTATTTGTAAAGTTAGTAACTGTCAGAGAAATGTAAAAATTCAAAATGCTAGCTGATAAAATATCCACTATTTAGTAAATGCAAGATTAAATTACTAAAATGTAAATCAGTAATTATAACATGCTGTTATTGTTTGTTAAACTTATTAATACTTGTTTCATATTTTCTTCATGACATGTCTATGATGAAATAAATTAAACTGTCACTATGGCCTATTAATCCAAGGCTACACAATTATTAATGACATACTAAAAAATTAAAATTATTATATACATCTAATTAAATCAAATTATAATCAAAATGTAAGTATTTCATTACATATTGTATAATTCATTAAAATATTAATTATAGGAGTTGTTCAAATTAATCTGAGGTATGTATTTCCGTCTTTATTACAATTTAAAAATATGTATTTAAATAAATTGTGGTCATTTGCAGCTTATGTGCATAAAGCTTGTCATCTGTGTTGTAACTTGCCTGTTAGCCTGCATTGATACTGCAGGTTCATCTGCATAAACACCTTTTTATTAACAAGTATAACTCACTGCCATCTTTTTCGGAGACATCAGCGCTACAGCTTCAGGGGTGATTCCCTCCATTTGTTCTTGCAGCAGAGCTGACAGCACTATATCAGGCAGGCCCGCTGGAAACACGCACAAACACTGAAGTCAGGTAATTAATGTTTCTAATTTCAAATCACAGAAAAAGTGTTCAAAAAAACTTTTCCTTCCTCCTTCTCAAACCTTAACCCTCTGGGAATGTTTTAATTGGACCTGTCTGTCTTAACAGCTGCCATTTTCAACCATAACCCTTCTCACTCTTTGAATCTAAGACAAATTTTAGAAGTCTGTGCACAGAAAGTTTGCACCCCGAGGAATAAAGTGCTCCACTGAACCTGCAAGTGTCCCGATTTCAGTGAAAATCTCCGGCCCCCAAGCACTGACAGGACCAAAGGCCTCCACTCTGGCCAGGCAGTTTGTCAGCGCCTCCATCTGCTGCTCTGTGCAGGGCAGGGTCGTTTCCCGCAGGAACAGGACGGCCACGCTGCAGGTTCACAGGAGTTGTGTTGTTAAGATGCCACCAGTCGTACAGTTGACGTGTTCATTCGTTTTATCTTCTAGAATCAGCTCACTCTGTCATGCTGCACAAAAAACTGCTATATTTCCTTCTACTAATAACATGATGAACAACTATGAAACGATTTTGTATCACTGGAGTCAAACAATAGAACGGACTGAATATGGATTTAAAACAGTGCCCAAGAATCAAAAAGTTTAAAGATAAATATTAAACTATATTACTCACAATGGGAAGTAGGGGATCGACACAAACATGTATGACAACGAGTTTCTTTCTTAATTCTTTTGTGTTACTGTTACAATTACGAGTAAATTATTATTGTGACATTACTGTCATCATTAGTTTTTTATTTTTATTTTATTTGTTGGTTATATAACTGAATTTGAAAGTGTCGTATATGGTACATTAGCTGGAGTTAGTAATTATTCTGAGGCTGCAAGTCTGGTTGTAACTTAGAAAAGTCATTATTGAACGTAATAACAATAATAATAATAATAATAATATAATAATAATAATGATAATGATGATGATAATAATGATAATGATGATTAATGATAATAATAATAATAATAATAATAATAATAATAATAATAATAATAATAATAATAATAATAATAATAATAATAAAAAGTCCTTGTCCTGTTATGAAAGTCAGTTTGTAATCATTTATCTTTTCTGTAATATAACTTTTTTGTAGGTTCATTAGCACAGTAAATTGAACAGGCATATGAATACTGCAACATGTTTTTAATTACACATTTCTGATAATTACTGTGTTGGTAAGTGATATATTTAATTCAATTAAGATAAGGGTTAGTATTAGATAAGTGTTCGCTTCTTCCCACTCCTTTTCAAAAAGAAAAAGAGTGGTAAGCTTATTTATTTGTTTATTGGTTATATATGCAAATGTTTTCTCTTGTCCTACAGGTTATTTGTTTTCTTTATTTTTAAAAACCTGATTGAAATAAATAAATGTATTTATCAAATGTCTGATTATTTATGTTTTTATGAGATTTTCAATCATTTAGAAAATATTAGATCTTAGTTGCATATTTGACCCACCTGAGGTTGTAGGGGCTCAGGCGTTTAATCTCTGTGGGGTTCAGACCGCAGATCAGATGGCCAAGCGTTGCCATATCAACAACTGATAAATGCTCCACTTTCAGTCCGCTTTTCCTCAGCACACTTAAAACCACCGCTCTCATCTGAGAAAGGTGAACACCAGCATTCAATAATTATTACTATGCAAATTCAAGCTTTCATCAAATTGTAGATCTAGAAAGAGGAAGTTACTTTTCGAGGGGTCCAGTTCGTCAGTGAGCCCAGATGTACCAGCACGCCCAGATCAGTGAGACTGGTGTCCTGAAGCTCTCTGTCTCCCATCTCTGCCAACAATGATCCCAAAGCTAGCACCTGATCCGCTCTCAGCTCCCTGACCGGACTCAAGGACTGCATCGAACGAAGCAGAGTTCATCCACAGAATATGTCAGGACATTTCGGATTCATATCCTTTACAGCAACAAACTTTAACATGGAGTACCGTGGTTTTAATTTCATCTTTAAAATAAAAATCTAAACAGAGTGGTGTGCAATTACAGACCCATTTTAAAAAATTTGAATATTACTGAAGCGCCAATTTATTTCAAGAACTTTGACACATTTATAGAACAATTACTGTACATACAGATGGATGTTTGAAAGCATTTATTCCTCTTTATTCTGATTATTTTCCACTTAAAGGTAATTAAAACATGGCATTTAGAATATTGCATCAGACCAATAAAAAAAAAACTATTTTTAAAAACAGAAATGTGAGATTGATGAAAAGCATGGAACTCAGCTTGGGTTGCTAGGTAACGGGCTGGGCTTTGCCTGGGTTGCTAGGTGAGGGGCAGTGCCTGCTGATTTGTGACGTTACATTCGGAAGGGTTTCGAAACAGGTCATTTTAGAGACGCCAAAAAACATGAACTTATTGCCAAAAAATGGCAGGGAGTTTATTTTTAGTGCTTGGCCTGTTTTTAGAGGCAGTAGACCCAAATGGAAGTACAAAAATGAACAAATGTGAGTTTGCACATTTTTGCCTCCAGAGATCTCTTAAATAATGAGAATTTATTAACTTATAAGCACCACAGAATGTTCTGTATGTCGCAGGAAGAACTGTGTGAAAATGCCTTGCTTTTGTTGTGAGGGTTGTGTTGTCTCATTGAGTTTCTCTGACCTGCCTGAGCTTCACCCAGAGCGACCGTCGCTGCTCAGAGCTCAGCAACGGATCCTGACCAAAGACTTCCACACACTCCTTCAGCTCGTCTAGGGACATGCGGCGAAGCTGGGTGGGGGTCCAAGCAGACGGGAACGTTCCTCTGATGTCGGCACAGCTTGGGACTGGCACTAAGTAAAACACACAGGCGAAACCAGTGTTATAATTAAAATGTAGTTCACATGTAAAATGCTTCAGATTCAGTTGATTGGAAGGATGTGTTTAACCTTTCGCTCTGCGGTTTCGTGCTTTGACAATTCCTCGAATTAGACTCCAGGTCTGCTTTCTGTGGTACTGTTGGTCCACACACTGACTAATACAGATCCCACCGACCAGACTTTTCTCCCAGCGCTTTTGACCCACCAGAACCTGCTCCACTGTGGTCTTGTTTAATACCGTCTGTTCAATAAAAGCAAGATGATAAATTTACAGAAAAAGATTTGTTTGAATTATTCTCCTAGATTAACAGAAGTAACTAGTCTGAATTAGTTTACAAATTAGTTTATTTGAGACTCTTACCAGGGGGATGGAGTTGATCTGCTTTGTTGAGAGAGCAAACACCAACCTTCCCAGATGCTCAACATCCCCAACCTGCCATTTGGATGGATTTCTGGCAAATAACCACATGTAATGTTATCATTACCCCTGCTTTATTAAACCAATGTCTATATGTAAGTAATGCATGAAACACAAACTGTAAACTGTGGACAGCATTTTCAGTCAAAGATAGCCAAACTTAGACTCTACATCCATCAAACCAATCAGCTAATCCATGCGGAGGTGAAAATGTTTTACCCAAGCAAATCTCTCTGAGTGAGAAGGTCACTAAAGTCTCTGAGCGCCTCTTTGGGAAGGCAGAAACTCCTCATCTCTTCCAGCCGCAGAGCCAGCGCTCCTCTGTCCACCAGAGCCAGGCTGTCTCTGTCCAAAAACGGCAACAGAGGCCCCAGGACATCCAGAAGGGCGCCATCAATCATCCCCTGAGCCAGAGAAGAACCCTGTGGAACAACACAAACACAGAGATGCTCTAGATTAGCTTGACTTCACAACGTCATCATTCCACTTCAGTAAAAACTGCTGAGCGAAAAGAAGACTGCTTCCAAATCATTTTCCATCTGCTTCTGAGCTAACAAATATTACTTTTAATATTTTATGACTCCCCATCACTCAGCCTGGTTTAGATTTCCTAAGAAAATTGTTCCTGAGTTGGTATTTCCTCTGAATTGTCATGGCAGCTTTTTATCACTTCAATTACCTTAACACAAACCTGTGATTTCCTATTCCACTAATTAGTGTTTAAAATTACACCGCCATCTGCTTTCCAATCACACTTTCTCACCTCAAACATATTGCAGTGTGCAACCATGTTCACATCTTGCAGTAAATAAGGCATTTGTGAAGTTACAGTAGTACCTTACCAGCTCAGATAAGGCCTTCCCAGCTAAACTTGTCTGCTTATAATGAGGCAGTCTCAGGAAATCAAGAAAGTGTAGCTGAATGTGGCTCAGGATTCCTCTGACAGACGCATTTGACAGGTTCTCTAGCATTGTTACACTGGAAAATAAACAAACAGTTTCAAATGTAGTTACTGGAGAAATGTGCTTTATTTACCTAAAACACTTCGCTTACTTACGGTAATGTTGCTGCAAACCCAGAACTCAAAGAACCGAGGTCAAGTTCAGGTTGTTTCCGCAGCTCATCTACAAGGCATTTTCGCTGGAAATATAATAAAAATAGCGTAAACATTATTTCTGAACGGTTTGTTCGGAAATAGCTACATTTTATGGTTGCATGGATGAGGTTTGCTTCTTACCAGAGCCGGTCTTGGACCTCCAGGTAGATCAGTCAAAAACTGCAGCAGCTCAGTAAAATCTGTGTGGTTGGTCAAACGCCTCACAAAGTCACAACTCATTCCAGCAGCAACATGACCCAGGTCTCTGTTGGCAGCAGAGAGGACATTGTTGATTATTACTGGAAATCTAAGTGGTGTGGTTATGCTGCAGGATCAAAAGCAGGAATACAGAAGGTCAGACTTACTTCACCATCTTGATGGTGATAGTTTTGAATTCATAGATCTGTCTGAACAGAAATTGAGCCTGTGCATAAAAATGAGAGATTATTGTACGTTTTAAAGGGGCAGTATTATGTATTATCAGAAAATGACTGAAACAGGTTCTAAAGGTTACTGACCCCTACCCTAAAGTATTCATTCAAAACAGTTAAAAACTTTTTTTAATGCTTTTTAGAAGCAAAGATTACATTTTTCAGACTTGTACGAAGTTTGATTCATTATTGATTCACTATTATTACTTTTTTTCAGACAACTCTTAAGCCAAGAACAATATTTTTCTTCCATGGAAACAAAACACTGAGTGGTTTTATAAGCATATCAGCAGGAGAGCAGCTGTTCCAGGCAAAACTTTGCTGCTAAAAATGGCCAAAAATATTTTTTGTTTGCAATGAGATTAATTCCTGCTTAACAGCAAACATACAAATTAAGGTTGCATTGTAATTTATATCAATACAGCAGTACTGGCTTTAGGATAAACTCTAATATCTAACCATGTTAAAGATTCAGATCATAATATGGACAGTGTGTCGTAGATTTCAGCGTAAGTGAAAAGGGTGATCTTTATTAAATTAATTCAGGTCTTGTTAGGCTTAGAACAGGTGGTGAAAGCGCGCTCATACATTCTTGGCTGTGATAAAAATCCCTCTAAGGCAGCCATTATTAATTTATGCCACACTCCAGCACACTATTGTACTACATCCAAAGTAATTAGTCTGATGGCAGCTGATGTGAACGGAGGATTAATATCCTGAAAGGCTCATCTGAAGCATATCTAATGGGTTGCCGATAAAAGGGAGCAAGACACCAAGCTGAGAAGATTCTCCTTTTTACCCACTGTTGACGTTTCACAGAAACGCGAGGCTGCACACAGGAGCAGATTATAGAAGAATGTGTACCTGCTGTGGAGACCACTGTACATCTCTGTATGCGCTAATGCCTCTCCAAATGGTGTCGCCACTCATAGCTGGTATCAGCTTTCTGAGAGGGACAAAGGGAAGCAGACAGTTTGCCTGCTGAGAGAAGTTCCTCGAGTCTTTGTGGAGAGTCTGTCAATAAACAACCAATAAAAATAGATATTAGACACTACTGCTGTTCCTGAAAGTACAAATTAATCTGATTCATTCACCATTTAACACTGAGTATTGAGATTGAAACTTTCAAATGTGGCATGCAGCATGTGACATGAAGTCCTCAGCAAACTAAGAAAGGAGAAGACGGTGAGAAGTGATGCTCTAAGGCGACAAAGCAGCATCACCTCCTGCATTGCATTGAATAACATGGCTCTGTGTCCAGGCTTGAGCTCAGTTTGCAGCCTTCTCCAGCACGGACAGTGGGCATCCTCACTGAAATCAGTCCACCGGAGGTCTCGGAGCGCAGCGGGGAAGAGACCGGAGAGTAACGGCTTCAGGCTGCACAGGTTTTCCACAGAAAGCTGGCAGGAGGAGGAGAGGGACACTGTGTTGAGAGTGCAGATGGCTGACAGTCAGTGCAAATGTTCTGGACATTATTACTTACATTACTGTCTTTTTTGATCTTGGATAAAATTTGAAATGACTGAGAAGAGGATGGAAAAATGTGTTATACAACAAAAGAGCACTTTCAAAGAAAATTCACGCATTTTAAACGGTAATGGTATTACAACATATACACATCATGTCACATAAACCTATGAACGTCAGTGTAGTGCTGTATGCATAATTGTCATCATTTCTTTATTAATGAAAACCTCTCACTGCAATTATAGATGCAGGTCTTTTGGGTACGACTCTGTCAGATTTGCACATAAATGACAAATTAACAGAAAAAATGAAAATTATTCAAAAGATTTATTTTAAATTTAACTTTTCAATCAAAATCAGTATTTGATTTTTGTGGAAAGCAACATGCATCTCTGTTCCACACAGGATCTTTGGGAAAAGAAATGAAAGACTTTTGAAAACCTTTTTTGTAAGATATTCTGCTCATTATTACACACCCACTGGGCTGAAACAGACAAGAAAGCCACAAAAGCAAAGCAGAATAATGCGAAACTAAAAGTGTCCCTCCCTGCTGACCTGCGCTGGTGAAAATGTGTGAAAACCCGGCTGTGACAGGATTTCCAGCAGTCGTTGTGAGGTGAGTGACAGCAGGAAGGAGGCTCCTAACTGGGGCAGCAAACCGCTGAGTGCAGACAGCTCTGAAGATGTCACGCTGCTGATGTTCAGCCTGCTTGATACTGCTGGGATCAACCAGGATGACAGCTGTAGTGTCCATGAAACATAGTTAAGCAGAGTCAGTCAAGCAACTTATAACAGCACATAAAAACAAACTCTAGTTTATGCTGCAAGTGATCCAAGTGGTGTGCAACTCACCCTGCCGCTGGAACTGATGAGCCCCTTGGAAATGCACTGAGACAGCTGCTGCCAGAGAGCAGAGGACACAGCTGGGTCCTGGAGATATAAACCCAGTTCTGCAGGATCCAAGTAGCACGCGAGAACTCCTAATCTGGAAAAGTACTTTATTCTTTACATTGCTTTTCTTCAAATCAAAGGTAAGTTCAAACAAGTCTTATAAATATGAGTTTCCAAAGGATCAGCTGCATGCTGCTTGTAATTACAACATAGTTACAAGTCCTTAAGTGACCCAAACATAAATAAACATAAAGAATCTCAGTCCCACCTCAGCAGGTCATCACCAGTTAGGTTCTTTCTCTTACTAAAAATTGTCCGCAGCACATGGCGGCCCCTCACGCCATCCAGACTGCTGTTGCCTATCAACTCCACCAGAGGAGACAGCTGAGGAGAGAATCAGTGAAATGTCGAAACTAATTAAAACAAAATTTACTAAAAATAACAAAGTAAACAAAGGCACAGAATATAAATTCAGTAACTGCATAACCCATCAGGCTTAATTATTATTCCATATGTTTTGTTTTTCTTGAAACAACATAGAAGACTTTCCAGCTCAATATTTAGTGTTTCTCCCTATTCAGCACTGCAGTGACCTGAGGTGCTTTTATTTTATCTCTGACCTGTTGAGATGTCAGCTGCTGAAAATGATGGACAGGTAGGTAAGGCAGAAGTGGGAGGATGGAGCTGAGGAAGTACGGAGGCCATGTGGGCACGTCGCCCACCATGTTTGACTGCAGCAGTCGTTTCACAAAAGCCTTCTTCTGCAACGACTTCATCTCTGAACTGTGGTCACGAATGGCTGTCAGCCTGAGGAGCAACAACAGAAAGATCGTTGGAGGAGAATCATTTTTAAATTAAACGTTAAATACTCTACCGGTGACTCACACGCTGTCGTTCACAATCAAGGAGGCTGGGAAGTTCATTATGTCAGAAACAGACATGAAGGGGATGAACTGAGAAAGGTCAACAAAGAGCTCTGGGGTCACTCTGGGGAACTTGTGGATGAAAGCCGCTGTCATTGTCTCCATGGCCTGCAACTCTTGTTGAGAGGCCTGAAATGGAAAATTAAACAAGATGAGAGAAGACACATGTAGATTTATTTAAATAGCTCTGAAATAACCACAAAAAAGTACAAAACATTATGAAATAGGTAATGAACTCTGTCTTTGCTTTGCTCATGAGAACCAACAGAAACTGCTTTAGCATAACATTAAGGGTTCTCTCACACGTAACACTAAGATAGACCCGGATCGATTGGGGCCAAAATTGTAACATTTATAACATTTTCAGCTGCTGCAGTTCGCTTAGACACTGCGCTGTGTCAAATGATCCAAACTCATTGAAAAAACAGTTCTTCACCTTGTCTGAGGTGGAGTGACACCAAAAACAAAAACAAAGACACTGAGCGAACTTCCTTCTTCACAAAATGTAAACAAAAATGGAGTGGCATCAGATTTTAGTAGCTGTGGGATTTCTTTTTTGTCTGGTAAAAGATCACTCATTTCTCCTACTAATCTTTGTTTTGGTTGAATTTACCCAGAATGCCCTGTCCTATATTCCGTTTCCTGCTTTTGGAGAGATCTCTGGTCCATTTGCATTCACATATGCATTAAAACCACGCCAGAGTACTTTTTATCTGAACCGAGACCAAGGGTCTTGGGGGCGAACTAGAGTTCACTTTCTTGATCAGCATTGATTGGGCATTCACACCTCCCCAACTGAACCGGACGTTCTAGGCAAACAAACTGGAGTTTGATTAACGTGGACTAAGCAGGCATGGTGGAAATTCACCCTAAGAACTATGAACAAGCTTGTGGAGTTAACCTGGCTGGTTTCAACTTGAAGCTGGTCCCAACTTTGATGCATGTGGGAGATAAATCTCTTCACAGCCTCTTTCTCTGCAGACATCACCAGAGAACGAATGCTGTCTTTTGGCATCTGGAGATACTCCTAGTGAAGTAAAACGTCAAAAAGTCAAGAGAGCCAATCAGTTCTGCAAAATGCAACTATAGCTGTGAAGACGCAGTACCTGCAACAGAACCCTGAGAGCGGACGAGTTTCCATTTTGCTGGATGAGGTCCCAGAGGACAGGCTGAAGTCACAGCAGAAGCAGGTTACTGACTTGTTGTTAGTGTTGGAGACAGAAAGAGAATTGAACAAGTGCATCTTACACTGAAGCAGCTCAGCAGGTCCTCCTTCACGGTGGTGTTCTGCTCTCTGCGCAGGAAGACCCCCACGGTGTGAAGGACGCTTGTGGAGGCCTCCGGTTGCAAGCTGGCCCAGGAAGTGTTGTCAAGGAGACTGGACAGGAGGATGGCCTGGCCCAGACCCTGTCTCGCCTCTCGTTCTCCTTCGTCCAGCCCCGAGGACAGACCCACCACAAAGTCCAAGACACGTAGCACGTAGCCCAGCACCACCAGAAACCCCTCTTGCTCGCCAACGTCCATCTCACACACACTCAGCTTGTGTATGAGGTCGATCAGCATTGGGGCCGGCTCCACGCACAGCTGGGAGGTGTCAAACTCATAGCGTGCTGGAAGCATGTCAAAAATCCTTTGCAGAAGGCACTTACTGCTTTCCTGCTGAGCCCGCAGGTCTGAACAGACATCTGCAAACTGTGGTATCAGTCCTACCAGTTGCTTGTACAGCGTAGCATTTAAACACATGTGCTCTCTCAGTCCCTGAGTCTGTCCACACAACTCCAGCAGTGTGAAGTTGGTGAACTTTTCCACAGTCCATTCTCTGTATTGACAGGGCTCTCTGAATGTGTCGTCAAAGGTGAGGTTGTCAATCTTGGAGCAGTATGCTGCAGCCCAGCTGCCTTCTGGCAAGGATTGCTGGGAACCAGGGGAGTCTCTGCCACAAAGAGCTGAGATCAGTACCGAGTTATTAGGAAGGAAGCAGTTTCTGAAAGCTTCGGCATTGAGCGACTTGCTGCCCAGCTGAGCCAGACAGTTCTCACTGAGTTCAGGATTCAATGCTGCATCTCTTGACAGCTGCACACAAAGGTCATCAATGCTTGTGTGGTTAAAGAAATGATAGTCCTGTAGTGCTGCAGCCTGCACACACAAGCATGGAGATTAGTGGACAATTCCAGTGCATACAATCACATTAGACCTCACCTTTTACACACATCTATTCACTTTCACCATAGTGTTTGAAAATCCATGACTTTAACACAGGTCAAATAACACTTTTAAGTCATAGAGATGATGTCATTATTGGCTGACAGTGCTGGTATTTTTTTTTTATCTCTGTGCAGCATTTGAAACTGTTGACCATGATATTCTAATTTAGCAACTGGAGAGCTGGGTCAGACTCCCTGGAACCGTACTTCACTGGTCAGAGTCTACCTAATGAACAGGGACTTCGTTGTATCAATACGTAACTTTTCAAAAAATCATTTGTGGGGTACCTCAAAGTTCCATCTTGGGACCCTTTTATTTAATATCTACCTGGTCCTGCAAGCTCAAATTATAACAAGTAATTACTGTAGATTAGTTACCATACCATATGCAGATGATACACAGTTCTACTTTACGATGTCACCAAGTGACTATAAACACATTCAAGCGCTGAGTAGATGCATAGATTAAGTCAACATATCGATGTGCCATTACTTTCTCCAGCTGAAACAAAACTGAAGTAATTATTTTTGGACCCAAAGAGAAACAATCAGAATCCAGCTTCACATTCAGAGACATATTAAGACAATCTATTTCCTCAAAATTCAAAGAGATTATAGATTATTGATAAAACTTTTACATTTGATCAGTTCATTGAATTTTCTCGTTAAGAAGCAGTATTTTCAGGTTATTTCTATATCCAGTGTTGTTTTAGTCTTATTACGAGGGAATAGTTCTTAATGGAGTAAATAGAAATGTAATACTGTACTACATGTTATTCATTTTATTGTAAATCCAACTTCCCATTATAATCTATACATTATTATGGGATTTGACAACATAAACAAGTAGTAAATCATCATTCCTTGCATAAAGTACGTATAAAAGAAGCTCTTTCACTAGAAGAATTAATCTTTTAGACTGATTATTCTATAGATATTAAACTAATCAATTAGTAGATAATGATAAATTCTGTACACGTTCATATATTTTAATGTGATTATCAATTTTACACATTTTTCAGGTGGAATTTAATTTTAAACCTGCACAGTTTCCCTGAGGAAGGTTTGTGCCAACTTTCAAACTCTCAAACAAAAGTTTTCACTCATTAAAAATTTACTCTTTACCTGCTGTGCTTTCTGCAGCCAGAAAGAAGAGTTGGCACACACCGTGTTGTTGAATTCATGGGCAAAGAACTCAGTGCAGACATGGACCCAGAAGAAGTCCTCCTCAACAGCAGACAGGTACCAGGCTGCATCCGAGCAAGTGGCATGCAGATCGAGCCCTAAATGAGTCGCAGCAGGATTACCCGACCCGTTCTCGCCTTCAAACAGTTTGCAGTAGAGGAAGACGGTGAAGTTCGAGACACCCGTCAAGCCTGGGATGGAGTCATTACACGCTGCCTCCAGAATTTCTGTGGAGGTGAAGAACTCCATCTGTTTCTGCTTCCTGTTACTCTCTGTGAACTGTCTGGGACCTGCAGCTGAGGGTTTATGACTTTGAGTCTGTTTGAAGGGTTTCTGTGAAGATAGAGTCTTTTTTGATGACTGAGCTGGCAGTGGAGGTGACTGTAATTTCCCCTCCTGGGTGGAGGGGCAGGAGAGAAACGGGAGTGAGCTTGGGAGACCCTGAGAGCTGGCGCCCAAAGCCTGAGCGTTCCACGTCACATTATGTCTGATCCCCCTGCAAAGCCATGGAAACAATTATTTGAGTATGAACATCTTTGCAAAGAAAACATTAAAGAAAAAAAAAAAAAAACGCCCCTCAACAATGAAATATACTTACCACAGGATCAGCTGCCTTAAGTTGCCTTAAGAAAGAAAAATCAGAGGCAAATGTTTGAAAATCGAAGCGAAATCAAAATGAATGAATGGCAGAAAAAGCAGCTGAAGCCCCCTGCAGTGAACAACTATGAGTGATGCAATAGCTCAGCTCAGCTAACAATGCCCAAGATATAATGTTACTGACATCAATGGATGGATAAAGAGCTTAACTGAGCCAACAACAGAAGCTTTCACTGGACTGAATGATTATAAAGATTTTAAAGCAGTGTCAGTCACTGTCACATGAAACATGAGCCAGACTGATTAAGCTCTTAAAAAGGACTTAGATGCTTAATTCAGCACAGTGCACAATTTATTGGCAACCCTTGGTTAAGATTTGTAGAGAAAACCAAAACATAATGTCACAAAAAATAAATAAATGAAAAAATAAATCTTGATCTCACCCGACCAAACTACACAGGTCCAGTTAAAGTCTCTGAAGAGTTTCAAAATCCAAATATTGAAGGCATTTTTTTGAGCATTAGCCCCAAACAACATGCAGATAGCATCAAATGAAATAAATTGTAATATGAACTGAAAGGTTTATCATATTAATTGCAATAATCACAAAAGTAAGGATTCTGATGGGAGTTTCTGAAATATGGATGTGACTTTTCACAGTTCCTAAAATAAAACTTACCCATTATCAAGCACACACCTTCACTACACAGGGTGTATGGAGTGGTGGTGTAGTACTGCTAAACAGCACACAGTTATTGCATTTACTCATATTTTCAACTTATGAGTGTCTGTTGATATTTATTCATGCTCCTATTAATCGATCATTGGACTAACTAAAATCTTATTAATCCCAAATACACTGTTTTTTTTAGGTATACCTAAAAAACCTTTTAATCATTTATTAAAAGATTTTATTTTTTATCTTGATCGATCACAATTCTCATCACAATAATTTTACCTAATGATAAACTACACAGTTGTCACTAATTGAATGGGTGTCCCCAAGAAGTCTTCAGCTACATTTATTTTAGTTTGTGATCAATAATTGTGGCACCAATTATTAGCAAAAATAAAAAGATTATTTCATTATGTGGGTGATTGTTTTGTGGTTATTCTCAGAAGCATCCAAATGTTTGGTAATAATCCACAACAGAAGCATTTGCTCTTTGAACTGCAATTGCTTTTTTTTTGTTTTTAAATCATCAAACATTTTCAGAATTAGATACTGTGACTGACTCTTTGAATGTTTTGTGTCATCCCTAACGTGTCTGGCAGCTGGGTAGATAATCATCTCATCTCTCATACTCACCCACAGAGCAGCGGCCCTGAAAGTTGGGCTGCGGCACTTCCACCAGGCTGCTCACATCGTCGAGTATCGCCATGGTAACTCGTGACACTTTCTCCCTCAGGCTGCCGTAGACAGAACTGCCCACCCTGTGCAGAAGGCCTCGTCTCAGTCCATCCAAACTCTGCACGAGAGCGAGGTTTTTCTGGGCCTGCTGCCCGCCTCGATCCCCGCCACCTGAACGAGACAAAGCCTGCAGCAGGAAGCTCTGCACCGAGTCCAACTCGTCCTCTATGCTCATCATGTTTTCCGCAGATGCATTTGCTGAAAACCTGTCCTGCCTCAACATGGCCTCAGGGGGCAAACTGAAGGGTTTAAAGCGTCCAAATGCACTGGGGCCCTTGCCATGTCCTACAGGTTCCCCTGCTGGGTGCAAACTGACCACTGGCTTCCAGTTGCGTGTTTCCAGGAACTGCAGCAGCTGCTGAAGCCAGCTAACACTAAAGGCGCAATCGCTACGACCCTTCAGAGCACAGATGAAGCCCTGAAGGCCTGCGCTGGCCTGGCCGTAAGTCCCGCTGATTACAGCCTGCAGTGTCGCCTCCAGCACAGCGCTCACCGTCCTCCAGTTCTGAGATAAGAAAGCCAAGATTGGCCTCTGGGGCTGACGCTCGGACAGAGTGATGAGACTCTGCAGGAGCCCCAGCAGCCAGTCCCAGTGCGGACTTCCTCTCAGGGACAAAAACCAGTCCTGCACTTTAACGCTGGGTCTGGGCGGTACATGGCCGTTCCACTGGTTCAGGGCTGCGTTGCCTTCAGACTGGAGAAAGAAATGCAGCACCTTCTCCCAGAGCTGGTCCTCATCTTGCTCTGCGGGTACGTCCTCCAGCTCAGCACCCATCTCTTGCAGATACAGAGAAATGTTGTACAGGAATCCAGAGAGACGGCGTCTGTCTATTGGCTTGTTTAATGAAGGAAGGTTCTTACTGGGAAAAAAAGTTTTTAACCCCCCCATAATGCTTCTAACCCAAGAGGGCAAAGACTGGTCCTTGTTGGTTTCAGGTGGGGGTCTCAAACCTGCTTCTTTACTCCATTTTGAGACGATCTCCTTCAGGAGAGCATCTCTGTGGTCCACTTTTTCACCTCCTAAAACAGCAAAAAAAAAAAAAAGAAAGGAAACAGCTTGAGCCTTGAAAAACACACAGACCCAAAAAATTACCAGCATGGTAATCACAATGGTATCTTACTCACCTGTCCTCTGTCCAACCAAAACAGCACAGACTATGATGGTTGTGAATTTAAAAGCGGCCATTCCTGACCCTTTCTTCACCATCGTCATCTCATGCCAGCCTGTGCAGCACGAAACTGGTGTCACATTTTTCTTTTAAGGGTTTTCTTCCCTGTAGATTTAACAAAAACTCTGTTTAACTTTCATTGAGTTTTATCTTTTATATATGAAGCAGTAGGAATAAACATTATAGCAGTCAGAAATTATTAAAGCGTAATGACTGGCTTGCATTGCACCTTACGACTTGCACTGCAGGCTTCCTGGTCTCCATAGTGTGATTAAACCAAACTACAGTCTATTAGAGTCGAAAACTTTGAATATCTAAAGTTTATTCATGTGTTTATCATAAAAGCTAAATGAATTTCAAACATATGCCATTATTTTCTATTAATATGTAAAAAAGAAAGTAAGGAAATAAAGAAAGATTTTTAACTTACCAGTGGTTATAATCCATTTTTTCTTTAAGTGTCTTCCAGCATCTTTTTAAACTTATTGTATCCATTACACGGTGCGCTGCCCTCCTTCTGAGTGGGTCTCTATTTCACTACCGCTGTGACTTTCTCTACCTTCCACTCTCTTTCTGGCACCCCTCCCACCACTGACCACGACTACCCCGCTATTTTAGATGTATGAGATGCATGACTGCTTAGTTCCTAAGGTTTACGTTTATTTTAAGCTTCCAACGTGGGATTTATTCCACATTGTTTTGTGTCGATTCTAACAAACATTTTACAGGCAAAAGCCTTGCACACATAACCACTGTTTTTTAGCTCTCGGTGTTCTGATGTACTATGATGTTACAGGAAGGTCACAGCTCTCAGCTATGTGTGTAAACAAGGTGAAAATCTGGATCATATTAATCACACCCAGGATATCTATCCTGTTCTCGAACCGTCCAGTGTCTCCTGCTGACTGATCCCCCATTGAGCTGGGACTCATCTGGTGACACTGGGTTTGTTGGGGGTGTAGTCTTACCGAAGGGGCCGGGTCAGCAGGACTGTGCAGCCTGTCACTGTTTTAGTCTCTTCTATGCCTCAGTCGGACAAACGTACAATTGGGCCTTGTGCAGGGGCACAAGAGCAGTCAAAGCACTGTCTGCGGGCTCTGAAACCCAAGAGGGCCGGGTGAAAGGACCAGCCCCTCCCTCCGCCTGCTTCAGCTCTGTGATACTGCGGCCTGCGCAGGGACAATAACTTCCTCCTATATTATTGATGCCACAGGGAACAGCAATCACTCAGTGCAGCAGGGCTCGATTCACCACGGGAATAGTCAATGAGAAACTGGATCCGCCCCATACCTTCCTCCTCTCTCTGTTGCAAACTCGGTCATGGCAGGAGGGAAATCAGCTGGCGAAAATGCTGCTGTTGTTGAGATTTTTTTTTAATTCATGGTTGGAGGCAAACCTTTGGTCTAGATTATAAGTAGAAGGGGAACAAAACCATGAAAGCCAAGCATTTTATATCAGAAAGCAGGAAATTCTCTCGTTGTCATGCATTTTTTACATTTTCCGCAGTGCAGTGAGAGAGAATTTTACAGGTTTTAATTACACAAAGATAATCTGAATAAACACCCAAAGCAGTTTTTTTAATTTTGATGTCATTTATTAAAGGAAAATAAATCTTTAAAAATAGCTCTTACCATTAATGAAGAAGTAATTATTCCCCTAATTTAGTAACTGGTTGTATCACCCTTGGCAACAGCAACTGCTATTAAGCCATTTGTTAATGGATCTTTTTCTCTGTATGCTGTCAGTCTTGGTCAGGTCTCTTTAGTAAAATAGATATTTTGATCTCAATGAGACAAATCAGGTTAAATAAAGGTTATTACTATTATTCCATCCATCCATCCATCCATCCATCTTCTTCCACTTATCCGAGGTCGGGTCGCGGGGGTAGCAGCTTCAGAAGGGAGGCCCAGACTTCCCTCTCCCCAGCCACTTCTTCTAGCTCCTCCGGGGGAATCCCGAGGCGTTCCCAGGCCAGCCGAGAGACATAGTCCCTCCAGCGTGTCCTGGGTCTTCCCCGGGGCCTCCTCCCGTGGGACGTGCCCGGAACACCTCACCAGGGAGGCGTCCAGGAGGCATCCTGACCAGATGCCCGAGCCACCTCAACTGGCTCCTCTCGATGTGATTATTACTATCTGTGGTTATTACTATTATTATTATTATTATTAATCTTTTCATCACCATGGAGGAATTTTCACCACTCTTCTTTACAGAATCCAGCCACACTGGAATGTGGCTGGATTCTTCAGGTCATTCCACTACATTTCTATCAGATTTAAGCAAGGACTTTGACTAGGCCACTCCAAAACCTTCATTTTGTTTCTTTAAGGATTCAGAAAATTTATTTAGTGTGTTTTGGTTACTTGTACTGCTGCATGACTCAGTTGTGCTTGAGTATAAGGTCAGAACTGGCTACTCCCTTGTCCATCAGGTATGATAAGTCTTCTGGGCCCCAAACCAGAAAAGTATCCAGAACATCACAATATTTTTATCTCTCAATATCATATCCTGTTTCTAAATTTCATTTGCTAGTTTTAAGTCAAATAAAACACTGTGCACCTTTTCCAAAATGTTCCACTTTTATCTAGCAAATTCACAGAATGCTTTTTGTAAAAGTCTTGTTGATCATAAAGGTGTCTTTTTGGTAAATGTGAGCCGGCGCCGGTTTCCGCCCTGCAGCTCTCCCGCGGATGCCATTTACGTCCAGTCTCTTTCTTATTGTTGAATTATGAACACTGACCTTAGCTGAGATTAATTAGGTCTGCAGAGCTCTAGATGTTGCTCTAGGTTCTTTCTGACCTCCAGGATGATTCTGATATTTGAATTTGTTTGATGATCTGAAACATTTAAGTGCGACAAAAAACAAAAAGAGAAGAAATCTGTAAGACGGCAAACACAAAAATTCTATAGTTAGTTGCCGATTCTTGTATTATTTGTTAGAATTAATCAGTATATCACAGATTGTTTTTCATATTTTAGATGGACATGAAGATCTCTTCCAATTTGCTTCCAGTTTAATGAGGTTTAGACACTTGATCCCATTATATTGATTTGAGTAGTGAATAAATGCAGCACAGCAGCAGGTCAGAGATTTGTCAGACAACAAATGCTGAAGAGAGTTTCTCTGTACCATTATATTTGATCAAACTCACATACATAAAATTTATGGGGTGTGGGCTCAAAAAAAAAACTAACTTCTGCAGAAACAGTTTTATTGTATCAGCTCTAAAATTATTACAAAGTCACTGGTACACAGCAGAACAAAACAAAGTCATCTCCACAAACTACTTAGCAAAATTAAGTATTACAAAGGCTAAATAAAATAAATTTTATACTGTTACGTAACACATACAAACATTTCTGCATTACTTCTTTTCTAGCATTTATCTTAGAGCAGCCTTTTAGATGCACCATGACAAGTTCACAGTCATATTCAATAAATTAGAGCATAATAACATTTAAACAGGTACTTTTCAGTAAGTCCATAATTAATTATAACATATATGCACATATAAGTTTATATATATTTAATTGGTCTGATGTAGTAATCTAATCTTGGATGCCATTTCATCAGTTGTGAGCAGAAAATCACCACAATTAACAGAAATAAAAGCTTAAAATCATATTAGTCTGTGTGTAAATAATTTATAATGTGTGTCAGTGAGTGGAGCTACAGAACCAAAACTTTAGGTAAAGACAAAAATGTAGCGGGAGCCAATAGCAAAAAGCCCATTTCATTTCACTAAAATCACCTAAAAAGCTTTGATTTTATAAATGATATTTGATTATAAAACCAGCTTACTTTACCTAGGAGTTTATATTGTGCATAACTAAACATTTAGAAGAGTAAAATCTAACTATTAAATAAGGTTTTGTCTATTATGTGACTTCAGCCCTTTTACATCCTTAGATACCGTACACAGATTAAATGCCATCAAAAACAGTTTATGCTTCATAAGGGAAATCCCTTACCTTAAGCCAAATCTTGATAAACATGCACCTTTTTCATTATAAAGCAAATTATTGTAAACACCTAGCAAGATTTGTTTTTATTTATTCCACCAAAAAAACTACAACAGGGTAGCTTTGGTCACAGAGCTGTTTTAGGGTTTCAATGTGAGGTTGAATGTTTGGCTTTGCATTCCTTCTGATTAGGTGATTTCCTGCCCTAAATCAATATTTAGTTTTGTCAAAGAGTAATTAAACCAAGAATAAAAGAATGAACAAATTTAAAATCTGACCAGATATAATCTAGCAACTTGTGTGGGAAATCAAGGGCTCTTCAAGATCTTTTTTACACCGCGATGACGCCCTCCGCCCTCTCTAGCGCGGCAGTATGAGCCTGAAAGACATACATTTATCTCCCGTGAATGCGAGTCAAAAACTCACATGATCTGTTTGTAAGACACTGATGCAAATCAAACCAAAAGTTTCATGCAACAGCATGATCAAATGCAAGGTTCTCATTTCCTCAAGTAAAAATACGACTGACCGTTGATATCAGATATCTTTTATGCTTTAGGTTCTTGATAGCAGAATTTCTGATCTCCAGTTCTTTCTGCAAGCAAATGTTTTTTTGTTATGCTTTTGAAAACATTCTCAGAGAACTTATTAAGAGTAGCCACCAAAGGTGTGAGCTCACGACATTACCTCGACTTTGTGAGTGATTTCAGTGACAGCGGTTTGGTCCACGTTAGGGGCTGAGATCAAGGCGTGGAGCTGAGCCTGGATCTGCTCCACATGGTCATTCAGAGCCGTCAGCTCATCCTCCAGAGGCACGAGAGACAGATCTGCTTGTTTCTGCGCAATATCAATTTTCTTAGGAACAGACGATTGTAGTTCCTCCACCTCAATCTGAAGCTGCGCAAAGGTTAAAAACAACTTCAGTCATATGAATGCTTCTTACACGCCAGCCATCAAAAACTTAAAAAAGCTTTTACCGTCCTGAATTGCTCTTCCAAGTCTTCAAACTCTGTCTTCTTGTCTTTCAGGACCTTTTTTTGAGGATTTGTTAATTGTTTCTGTGAAACACATTGTAACAAATTATATTTAAAAAAAGAACATTAAAAAAAACCCCACTTATAATAGCAACCAGTTACAAAAAGAATCATCAACACAACCTCTGACTGTGAGAAGGATTTTGATCTCCTTTCAAGACGGCTATATTCATTCTCGGTTTTTGCAACACGCTTTGCAAATTCTTTATTTTCTTTCAAAAGAGCAAAAAATTCATCTTTCATCAACATCAGCTCCAAGGCCTTTTTATCTCTGCATTCCTATAATGACAAAAAAAAAAAAACTTATGGGAGTTAAATACAAAAATTACCACACCAAGGCACACATTAAGATTAAAGCTGCAGCAACTGAGAAATCTAAAAATAATCACCATTAGTAAAAAGCATGTGTGTGTAAAGTTGCATTTTTTTGTATTCAATTGTTATTGAATAATAAAATTACATTAAATCAAAACAAAACATATATTTTAATCAGTCAATTGAAATTGTATCAAAAATCAGTCTAATAGCTATTTTATTTACGGGCTTACCTTAAGAGCTGTGATCTCTTTTACTGTATCTCTGCTCAGCATACTAATAAGCTCTTTTGCGTCACTTATGCATCTCTCAATATCTTCATTAAGATTGCCAAAGTGGCTCTTCCAGAGCAGCTCTCGCTCACATGTCACACTTTTCATTATGTTGTCGTGTTCCTTTTCCAGCTGTTGAATCTCTGTCTTGTTTCTGACCGCAGTTTCTGATTGAACAGGAACCAAAGATGTAGCTCATTATATTGCTGACACTATGAAATGCAGAACTGTGTAGCAAATTAGTTGCTCACCTCTCAGAAGTCTCTCCCACTTCTCCCTAGCTGCAGTCATTTCTTCTTCATGTTTCTGTTTGAAGAAAAAGAAGAACACTTAAGTGCGCGTCAGAAATGTCGAGGTGTTTTAATGTCATTCTGTACAGGACGAACCAGCAGAAGCTCTTTAAAAACGTCCTCACAGCTGGACTCCTGCATCTCAACCAGGATGCCCATCATTTCCTTATACAGATCTGCCTCCAGTTGACTCTGCTCATCCTCCAGCACATCGGTTGAGGTTACAATATCTACTTCCAGCTCAGTGACTGTGTTATGGTGTTCACACAGGAGGTGCTTCATCTTCTGTTTAAAGACCTGGCAGGAAAGATATCAAATGAAGCTGCATAAAATGGAAAATCTATCCAGTTTTTCATTCAAAATGCACTATAATTATATGGGCTAAATGGTTTTATCTTCTATCCGATGTCTGAAAGTGGTGACGCCTATTAGGTGGCTGTGATTCATAACGAAGATTAAGCATTCTTATGTACAGTACAGACCAAAAGTTTGGGCACACCTTTTAATTCAACAAGTTTCCTTTATTTTCATGACTATTGGCATTGTAGATTCACACTAAAGGCATCAAAACTATAAATAACACATGTGGAAATATGCACTAAACAAAAAAGTGTAAAACAACTGAAAATACCCCTTATATTCTAGCAACATTTTGCTGTGATTACTGCTTTGCACACACTCTGCATTTTCTTGATGAGCTTCAAGAGGTAGTCACCTGAAGTGGTTTTCACTTCATAGGTGTGTCCTATCAGGTTAATAAGTGGGATTTCTTGCCTTATAAATAGTCATGAAAATAAAGAAAACCCATTGAATTAGAAAGGTGTGTCCAAACTTCTGGTCTGTACTGTACTTCAAGCTACAGACTGAAAAAACTCATTTTCAACCAGCTGATTGTTTTCAATCATAAATGATCATCAGAGAGAACAATGTCTCCTACAGTATGTGAATAAAATATAATAGTAACTACTACTGACTTCCAAACAGTTCTTTGCAAACATAAGATTGCACACAGTACTGTGGGTTACACACAGGTGACTTTTTACCTTTGTCAAAATATATGTTTGTCTGGACATAGACGAAAACTAAATTCAGCCCTATTTGTGATAGCGCAGCCGCAGTATTTGAGCATTACCTTAATCCCCACTAGGTGATGTGCCTGATCATCTTCTATGGCCTTCTCCAGGTTTTTAAGTTCAGCCTTAACCTCCGAAAGTTTTCTGTCAGTAACTTCCCGAAAGGACTGAATCTTGTCTCTCTCCAGCTGGAAGTAATTCCTCTCCTCCCTCTCTCTGTCCAGCACCTCGCGAAGTCGCACAACATGGTCTTCTATCTGAAAGACAAAATATCGCTGTAAACAATCCAAACACGCTGCCCACATTTTGTAAACAAAGGCATAAAGTATGTGGAAAAAGTATGTAAACCCAAAACAAGGATATAAAGAGGACAGTCTTAACTGGTATGAAAAGACAGATGTTAAGGTTAGTGGGGTTCAAACCTGTACTTTAAAACATTTAAATTATAACCTAACCTGTTCCCTCGATATTTCCTCCTTGGTGAGGCCATTTATTAGCGTAGGGGGCTTCGGTTCCGCCTTTTTCTTCTTTTCATCCTTTTTGGGTGGCTGTTAGACAAAAAGAAGTGTAAGATCCAACTTTCATAGCTCCTTGGCTACTTTGAATGGAAACGCCATAATCATTTTTTGCTTATTAGCCTAACACCTAGCATTTCCGGAGAAAGCCGTAGGTGTTACCAACGACATTCGGTAATTAAATTAAAACATTTTTAATTTACGGAAAGTAATTCGTAAATTAAAAATCATATTTAAAAACACTTTACCATAATTCGTTTAGAGTCGATAACGATGACGGAACGGTGATTTCTGGGTTATGTTTTTAAGATAAACAGCGGCCAGCAGGTACAACTCCAGTGGTCTACACTAAGGTTTCCATAGCAACAACGCCGTGAATGCGGAAGTAACTAGTATTTAAGTACATTTATGGCTTACGTGCTTTTTAAAGCAAAAAAGTAAGGAAACCTTTACTTTTCTATGTTTCGTCAATGCAGTGATTAAAGGCACGCTCATGTAGAAACAAGGCGGTTATAAAACTCTTGCTTTACATTTGTTTTGCACAGTTCCAAAAAATGTGCTTTGTGTGTCTCCCCCAAATTCATGTTTTCTTTTTGTTTCTACTTCTCCACTTCGTGGGTCCCAAATTTGTATCATTTTTCTGTCTGACTCTCTTAAACCTGCAATTTGTGAAAATGTATAGAGTGCCAAATGTACCAAAATGTTATTTTTTAAAAATTATTAGACATTTAACATGTTTGAAATCAAATTGGTAATAAACACATATAATAGATAAATACATGTATCCCTAGTTATTTGTGTTAATTTACTGAGCTAAATTAAACGATTACCTAAAACTGGTGGCTCATTTTATGTAAAATCATATAGAATTATTTCAACAAGTTTGGGTTTCATAGTTTCTGTGTTACCATAAAATTGAAGAAAAAAAAAAAAAGAATAACACTTGTTAGGTTAACCAGGATATCTAAATTTACTGCACAAGTAGACAATGTTAGCATCTCATAACAAATGAGTTATGGCATTTTTTGACTCCATAATTTTTAAGTCTATGAACATACCGTTCCCAGCAGAGTTACAGTTTTGATGGTAATAAACAGAATAAAGCTTGTACTGTTTAAGTAGTTCCAAAGTTTATGTTACTCGTCACTTAAACCAGCACAAACACAGATAATGTAAAGGTTGAGACCATCACAGGTCTGATATTTCTGCAGTATAATTCACACTGCAGAAAACAGTTTCAGTGCAAGGTTTTAAAACTGAATTAAGACAGTTTTTGTATTATAATTCAAACTTTATTTGTTGACAAAAAAAAATACTTAAACCAAACATACATCATAAAACATTGCTCATGAAGAAATGTAGGCATTGATGCCTAAAAACAGCACAACGTGATATCAACCAGGTAACTCTCATCCTGATTACAGTGACCTTTACGCCTTAGATGGGGATGTAGACAGCTGGACGATTGGAGGGAACACTGAGACCAAAGCAAACATAATTAATGCAAATAACAATATGCAAGAAATAAAAACAAACAAAAACTACAGGACACTTACCTTTTGAGCGAATGAACTGGGTGAACAGATCTGCATCCATTACTTATAACAAAAAGAAATGGCATGTTAAATTTATATGAAGTTAACTAGGCAAACTTTAATCAATATATCTTCAATAACAGCAAGTCCAACCTTTGGATGAATCTACGTGATTCTGTAGTTCTTTTGAAATGTTTTGACCTAGGAATAAAACATTTACACATTACTAGAGAGGTGCACAGTTCCATAGTTGGAGGAAAATGATATTAATATATTTTAACATACAAAATCTGCAGCGGGGGACATTTTCATGAATTCAGTCACCTTCACGCTGATAGCCCTAAATAAATCCTAGGACAAATAATTGTCTTCATAAGTCAGGGAAGTAGGAAATGAAGTTCACATGTGTGTAATGAAACCTCAGCATAAATTAAGGTGGCCACAACAGATTATTTCACTAGAAATATACTATATTCATAATTAAAAACAGAATATACTATGTAGCAACTCCAAGAATACCCGAGACATTCCCATTCACCTCGGCTAAGAGGCTTGTAGATAAGAGCATTAATTGGAGAATTAGTCAAGAAGCTTATGACAACTCTGGGAGAGCTGCAGCGATAAACAGCTCAGATGGGAGAATCTGTTGAACAGACAACTTCACAGAAAGCCCCATTTTAAAAAAATTAATTGAATGTCATGTTTCCGGTCTGCCACAAGCCATGTACAACACAACAGGGTGGTTTGGTCAGATGAAAGCACAACTGAACTTTCTGCCTCAAATGTAAAACGCTGTAAATCATCTCTAATGTGAAATCTGGTGGTGGTGTCATCATGATATGGGACTGCTGTACTTCTGCATCATCAGTGATCCTGGTCAGAGGCAAAGGGAGATTGATGCAGATAAATACATTTTATTTATTTTCTTTCCCTTAAAGAAAACCTGTTAAAGACTCCAAAAAAACTTGATGCTGAGACCGAAGCTTACCTTCCAGAAGGATGAGGAAATTCATATGACTAATTGGCCTAGTCAAAGTTCCAATCTAAATCCATTTGGCAATCTTAAAAAGTCAGTCCTAACATGCAAGAAAACTTGCACTGTAATCGCATTTAAAGGTGGTTGCATTAAGTATGGATTTAAGTGGGGGATGAAGTGAAAAAACTTATTTTATGCTTTTATTTGTAGAATTTCCTTCCACTTCAAAACTATGAGCTACTTTATGTTCATCCGTTACAAGAAATACCGATGAAATACAGCAACGTTTAAGTTTGGATTGACTAAATGAAAAGTTTCAAGGTGAATGAATACATTAGATACTCACATGCAGACTCTTCTGTTTTGTTTGGGCTAGAGTTTATAAAAGAGGATTCTTGAAGTTGCTGCATGTCCTGCTCAGCTCCCCATTCAGATTTAGTGCTTTTTGCGATAAAAGCTGATGCCTCCCAGAGTCCATCATTGTTTTTTTTATTTTCTGACGCAGATATTGCCGACTTGGCAGACTGCAAAATTTCTTCAGACGGTGGGACTGGAAGTACAACGAGAGCAGAGCTGACAGTTCTCTTGTTAAGAAGGACAACATCTATAGGCCCTCTGATGCTTTTCAGATAGATCTGATACTTTGCCGGGCAGTTTGGGACCTGCAGGAAGATACAGCCATTATCTCATCTGAATGAAACCGCATCAAGGACAGAGGAAGCAATAAGGATTCCTAATGAAGCAGAACTTACAGCTTTGGGAATGGGAACATCTAGCTGGGTGCCTGGTGGTGCTTGCACTGCCAAAATAATGTGACCTGGAGGGAAATTAGATAATTATGATAACTTTTATGCAATTTAAAGCGAAAAAGAAAGTTTCTTTTAGCCCCTTGAACTGCTATATTCTTCCAGCTAACTGGTGAATCAGCTAAACATCAACTCATTCTGTTTAGATAACAATAAAACTTCAATTGTTCAGAACTCATAATTACATTATCAAACTTTTGAGTACTTTTATGTCAAAATCAGCTGAGCTTTTTAATTATTTAATCCCTGCCTTTGAATTTTTGAAGCCTTGCAGGTTGAATCTAAGCCAAACCAAATCCTCCGGATTCACAGCAACTTTCTCTTCCTCTGATTTAAACTTGAAGGACACTTCAGTCAGAGAGGGTGACTTTTTAACCCTCATGCAACTTTAATGGTTTTGAACCTTACTTGACTCATGCTGCTATAACAATGTTCTTCAGTCTAAAAAAATATTCCCCTTGATTTTCTTGTTGGCCTCCTCAGTGCCGTCCTGTGAGAGCAGGTTTTGGTCGGATGCTATATGTCCATCTTCATTATTATGTGATGTTGCATTAGTTGGTGGGAGCTTTAGATGACACCCTGAGTTGATATGCCCTTGAACTGTCACACATCAAACACATAGCATGGACAGGATGTGCTTGGCTTTCTTCCAAGCAGTAAAAGTTTAATGGCCTTGGTCGATTGTTGCAGAGAATCTGGATAAAAAGTGATATTCGACTAGGCTCAATAGAGTGAAATCTTTAAAATATTTCACCAGAGCAATATAGGCCAGGTAACTATAGCAGCATAGGATAAAGCAGAATTCCCCCAACTGTATTTTTTCCCCATATAATCCTTGATTATAATGTGCAAAGTGTTTTAAAACAAAGTCTGATGTTCTCTCATACACAACTTCAAGATACTATCATGTACTGTAAAAAACTAATTACCCTTTAACCCCTTTAAAACAAATCAGCCATAAAAAAACCCAGCCTCACCACTGAAGCAGTTGCAGATATCGTCATTGGTCACATAGGTCAGAGTTGATTTGAGTTAAGAAATATTGATAAGCGATATAGTTCAGCACCAATGCGACACACATGATTAGTTTGAATCTGATCACTGCAGTGCCAAAAGAAATTAAGAAACATATTGTAAGCCAACATGTTTATGTATAAACTGCTACAGAAAGGATATTTTTTCCATTCTTCTGTTTGGCTCCTGATGACGTCTTGAACCAACATCCTCTGCTGGTCCAGTATAGATTCCTTCCACTTCAAGTCCTCCAGCTCAGAGTTCAGGTTCATGAATCTGTTGTCAAGAGGTGTCCCTCTTGGAAATCAAAAATAACGTGTCAAGCTGTTATACAGACTCTGTTTTGCTCTGCAATCCTAATATGCAAACCAACAAGAGGTAAAAACTTACACCCATTTCACATGGCGCTTGGATATTTTGACAATGAGACCGATGCCCTCCAGCACGTTTGTGATATCGTAGATTCTTCTGATATGTTTCACAGCCAGAACCTTGAATGCCTGAAAGAGTATATTAATAGTATAAATTAGTATAAATTAAAAACAAACAAAATTATGTTAAAGACAGCCCAGATGTCATCACTGGGATAAATATTAAGAGATGCAAACATGCAGTCATTTTCAATAAGAATGAAATTAGGTGTTCCAATGTGTTGAAAATAACCTTTCAGCAGGTATTTAACATACTTTTCAATAAGCCAATATTTTTGCATTAAAATGTTGTTTTACTGGTCTGATGTAATATAATTTTAAATGAGCTGTAGGTGGAAAATTATCATAATAAAAGCAAAATAAAGCCTTAAAAAATAATGATATATGCAATGTTCCACTTAGTGAATTGTGTTACTGAATAAATAGATTTTTAAATATTTTTCAAATGTGTTAAATATAGCCATCATTACACTTTACCTATTTAAAGTGTTTTACCTCCTGTTTTTAAATTCCTGTTTTTACTGACAATCATGGCTTACAGCTAATAGAACCACAAACTTAGGTTTTTGGAAAATCTTGAATATTACATGAGACCAATAAAAGAAATGTCATACTGAAATATCATGCTATTACCTACACAATTACGACTTTACAGCTGTGCAACAGTCACTGTCTCCTTCCACAAGGAAGACAAGTTGCAAAAAAGTAATTTTTAAATAAGCTGGCTGATCACAAAGTGCTGTATGTAATTATAAAACTGGAAAGTTGGAAGGAGAGTGGTAGAAAAAGCTGTACTAGCAACAGGAACAACTGTAGAATGGAGACAATTGTGAAGAAAAGTCAATTCAAGAGCTTGTGGGGATTCCCAAATTGTGGACTGCAGTTGGAATCCTATTTATTTATTGAATACTAGAAATTGCCAACCTCCTTCCTTGTTTCTAAGGATGTAAAGGCCGTACACATAATGTGCAAACAATCTAGACTTTAATGTTGAATGAGATATTATAAAAGTAGTTAGCTAATTTAGATTAAAAAAAGAAATGAAGTAAGTTAAAACGGACTTTCAACACAGACTATATAAACTTGGGGCGTGTTGCGTTCACTGTTCAACGTACGTGGTTCAGGTCCAGCTCCCCGTGCTCGGCCTCCTGCAGCAGCCTAACAAACCTCTGAGTCAGAAGGGTCAGGCTCTTGGGAATCCTCTTGGAACTGAAGTGTTGTCTCGAAACAAAGGTTTCTTTTTCTGGACTTTCTTCAGAATCCATTCTACCGCACAGAACAATCAAACAAACCCGATTTGAATTAGCGGCGCGGTGCCAACAACCGGAATGTTGTCCTTCAAAGTAAAACCCCAGTCGGGTTTCCTGTGTGTGTTTTCTTCGAAATTGTATTGTGATGTTACTGATAAACTTATATGAAAATTTTTTTCTAAAGACAACTAAATTACGCGCTTACCTTTTCTGGTTTAATGGAAACTAGAACCAACGTAGTTCCAAGCAAAACTTTATTTTTGCAAGATTTCTTAGCGGAAGAACTTTCGTGTACGGACAAAAAGTTAGTGACTCTTAATGACAGCGACTTTTACATAAGATAAAAAAAGTTTGAAATGTTGGTGAATGTTGTCGTAGTTTAATTTCTGATGTCAAGGCCGTCTTTAATTACTGTTTCATTTGAACGTGTCTTGTTTTGTGATACGAAGCTTCCTGCTGCCTTCAAAATAAAAGCTCAACCACTTTTTAAATAGTCATTTCTCATGAATGTATTTACATTGGATGTACATGAAAATTGGACAAATAAAATAGCTTCTATTTTCAAAAATATTTATTTTTCTTTCAATAGTGAGGAAACCTGTGACTAAAGTCGAAATTATTTTTGTGCAAGGGAGCGTGACTCCAATATTATTAACACTCTCTTCCCAGATTGCAGTAAAATGATTTTAGCTTGAATAGAAATAGTTCAAAGCATATCAGATATTTTTAAATATTTTTTATAAATGAAAGGTTGTGACGCATCTTAATGTTAAAATTAGAGTAAAAATGTGGTGAGTCTTTGAAATTGATTATCTTTTCTTGCTAAATTTCGTAGCACAACTTTATCTGAGACTATTGTGTCCACTTATCAACCCTTGTGGCTCAGACTTGTCTCTGCCCTTTGTTTTAGGTTTTGCATTGATAAGCCCCACGATTGTGTTTATCAGTGGAAAAGTCACTCAGCAAATTATTTTTAACCTTCTTTTTCCAAGGTCTGAGATGAGTAAAGTTATCTCTTGAGAAGTGCTCAAAATAAAAACACTGTGTAAGCTGTGTATTATGTTCTTTTTTATTGATTTTTTCCAAGACATCTTCTGTGTTACAACTTGAGCATGAAAAGGAAAAAGAAAGTATTCATAAAGAAACAAAGAAAAAGTCACCATCCTCCATCAATTGTGTATACCTGCGTTTCCAGATATCTTTTTGTTGTGGATTTGAAACCTCATTAAACTTTAATTCAAAATGTGAAGAATCAGCGACAAGAACTCTTAATATTTTTGAATGAACAGCACCTAATTTATTTATTTATTTATTTAAAGAAATGAATAAAAAAATCTGTTTGTGTTTTCCTCTGACCCAAATTGTTGGTAAAAACTACATCCACATCTTTGAAGAAATTACCTTATCCCTAACTTACTTTTATTCTCATTTAATTTTCTAATTAATGTCTCTATTTTATGTGCATGTTTATTATATTCCAAGAAAATATTCTCTATTGCTTTAATTTGACCACAATGGACACAGCAACCTGTAGCATGTTTAATATGGTTCCTTCCTTTACCTAATTTAAAAGTGTTGAGCTGTTTCCGTGTTCCGGCACGCAGTGGTCACGTGACTCCGCAGCAGTCATATGACGCTAAGTTTGGATCTTGGTGTTGTTCCGTGCAGGAAGCTCTTATCTTCGTCTCCGTGTCTGGGGTTTCTGTGTGACACACAGGTGAGGTTCAGCGATGCACGTCGGCGGTTTCCTGCTGTGTTTGCTGTCCGTCCTTCAGCTCGGCGCCCGGGCTCAGTACGCCCCCGATGAGGTCACTCATCTGCCGGGCATGACGTTCAAAACCAACTACAGTCAGTGGTCTGGATACCTGCAGGCAGGAACTGGGAATAATGTGAAGTTTCTCCATTATTGGTAAGAGACTTTGTGACTGACTGATGGTGATGGTGTGAAATGTTTGATAAAATACTTTAAATGTCATTTGCTAAGATGTTGAAACTACCAAAGATATGTATATTAAACTACAGAGAGTATTATGTAATTATTCTTTCATATTTAAAACAATCTCTTAGCTGCCGCGAGATTTTCAGTCACCGTGTTTTGTACTGTTGGAAAAACATGTGACAACCTAACTTTCTGGTTTTGTTGAAGAGTCTCTTTTTCTTCTTCGGATACTCTGAAGATTATCTGAAATAAAGAAGAAAAGATAAGAGGAAATTCTGTTTTAGTAAAAGCTCATGTAAGCCTTTTTTAGGGATTTTCACAATACGAAAAAATATAATCACTACAATAAAGTATCTCAACATCAGGAAGTGAGCGACCAGAACCGCAGCTGATGGTGAGAGATCAATCAATCAATCAATCAATCAATCAAGCAATCAATCAATCAAATGTTATTTGTATAGCACATTTCAGCAGCAAGGCATTTCAAAGTGTTTTACATCATATCAAACACAGAAACACAAAGCAACACAGAATCAACAAGAGGTGCCAACAAAGTACTCCTGCATTTTGCAGTAAAGGCACAGGACAGGAAATCAGTTGTTGGAGGTATTTGATTGAACTGCCGAAACCTGCAGTGACATGTTGTGGCAAATGTTTCAGAGGAATATTTAATGATCCCTCCTTCAGTGTCGATGTGAAAACTGAGGTGATCCTTCACAGATCAAATTCACTTCATCCCTAGTCTTCCTCAATGCACTCGGTCACCAATAACCACCAATATCGTTCTTCTAGTCGACAATTTTAAAATACTTTGAGGTAAAGTTTAACAGGAAGGAAGAGAAGATGTTGAAAATTAATAGGTGAGCTTGCTGCTGGCATTCTTTTCAAGATGAATTTCTTTTACACTTTTCTCTGTAAATAAAAGCACTGGAAGTTCAACACTGATGAAAAAAATGCTATTTGTCCAAAGTGCAACAAGAAAGAAAAATGACTTTAATTTTTATATCAAAAAAAAACTTTGCAGTACCCAAAGGGGAACAAACTAAAATTCGCTCGCAGCTGAAGCAACACATTTATATTTAACTATAAGCTCAGCTTTGAACTTCCTCTCCCAGAACTAGAACGTTTTGAGAGTAATAAAAACCACGAGAACTAAGAAGTTACCCATAAATAACTGTGACAGCTTTTCTCTTGCTGTAAATGGGAACTAAACTCTCAGAGAGTTGAATAAATAAAGACAATCATATTTCTATTGACTGAATTTCCCAGCTGCAAATCTTTAGTTGCAATCTTTCTTATTTTGTATACAACAGTTATACATTTATAGCGACGTTGGGGGGGGGGGGGGGCATTTTATTTTTTATTTTATATTTGTTGGGTGTTTGGATCAGAAAACCACAAATTTATAAGCTCCTACTAAATAAAAATTGTCAGGAGCTAGAAAAATATTCCTACTATATAAAATGTGCTTTTGTAATGCGAAGATTTCACTTCTGCATTTGGGTTTGGAACAGAGAGAGGAAAACGATCATCTTTATTGAGTGGAGCATTTTATTTTTGTGGTAAAAGAAAACCAGTATGTAATGCTTGGCTTAATGACAAAGAGATTTCTTTAACTCATAATTTCACTGCTAATTTTACTGCTTTTCCATCCAAAGTTGAGAGGAATCACTTTGAAGGATCTGTTTTCTGCTGGTTCTGATCCTGCTCCTTGTCACAAGTTTGTTGCAAATCAAATGTATAAATCCTGGATTTCCATGTTGTGTATTAACCGTCACTCCATGTTGTGTATGGCGGTTAATTATTTATCTCTGATGTTCTGCAGGTTTGTAACTTCTCAGAGAGATCCGGCCACAGACCCGCTGGTTCTCTGGCTGAACGGCGGGCCCGGCTGCAGCTCTCTGGACGGATTCTTGTCGGAGAACGGGCCGTTTCATGTGAGCTCTCTTGTCGTGGACGTAACTGCATCTGTGCACTGTTGACTCAGACAAACTTTAAATTGTTAGGCCTTTATTTGCAGGTAAATGATGATGGAGCCACTCTTTATGAGAACAAATTCAGCTGGAACAGGATCGCCAACGTGCTGTACCTGGAGTCTCCTGCAGGAGTGGGATACTCTTATTCTGACAGTAAAAAATACGACACGGATGATGATCAGGTATGTTTGTTTCTCTTGCTTGGACCAAAAAGAAAGCTTGCAGATAATTTGAGACTGTAAATGTTCTTTTTCTCAGGTTGCTGACGATAATTACAAAGCCCTTCAGAGTTTCTTTGCCAAGTTCCCGAACTTTACTCAGAACGAGTTCTTCATCTTTGGGGAGAGTTACGGAGGCGTTTACGCTCCGACGCTGAGTCTGCGTGTGGCAACAGGAAACGCTAAGATCAACTTCAAGGTGAGGTGCTGCAGGAAAAAACGTAAAAGTAGAAAAGTTCAAGAAGTGGAAGTAGATGAATTACTCGGAGTGAAATGCTTTCAAGGATTTATTTTTTTAGAATTATTGCTTGCAGCAAGAAATTTCAACATCGCAAATGACCAGTAAAAGATATTTAATACAGAAATGTCAGCCTATTGAAAAGCATGTTCATGTATTGAAAAATATTTTCAATCAGTTGCTTGTCCTCATTGAGGAGTCAGTTGAGGCTTTGAGATCCTCTTCACAGATTAAACAAAATATAGAAAAATGCTAAAAGATATTTGTCCCTTAAATGATTGAAGAAAGACAAAGAAATATTGTCTGTTTTTGTTTTTCTTTGTATGTTTGTTAAATTGACTTTGTAGAAAGCCATTCATATTCGACCAATAGTTGTGGTTATCAATCACCTTTGCTTATATTCTGAAAACAATAGTAATTACAAGAATGTTTCATTTTAACCTTTTTTTATTGATTGCTTTCATACTAAGCTCTTAACATTCTAAAAAATAATTTCAGATTTGTATTAACTCCAAACCATTATCATAAAAACGGACAGAGATGAAAAGTTAATCTGTTTTAATTGAATCATTATAATGTTTGTCTTTTCAGGGCTTTGCGGTGGGAAACGGTCTCAGTAGCTTTGCGCTCAATGACCAATCTTTGATCTACTTCGGTTATTACCATGGCCTGTTTGGAGAAGAGTAAGCAACTCTTTCTACTTTTAGTTTTTAAGAAATTGTACAAAAGTATATGAACCTCAGACGTTCAGGAACATATTTATGTTTCGTAATTGTAAATAAAAGTATCACTTCTGTAACGTCAATAGAAAAATAAGCATTACTCTTCAGTTTGCTGTTCTTGTCTTTTTAAATTGCCTCCAATCTAATTAGTTAAAATCCTTCTTTGTTAACCAAATGTTTTTAGTCTAAGAACAAATAACAATTTTAACAGTGGTTTCAGATCAGTTTATCAGGAGAAAATCTCTCTTTCTGTCTGAACTTTGGTCTCGTTTGGTTACTGGGTAACGTCTCTGAGTCAAAGCTTGTTTCTTTCTATTTTGCCTGAAATGTGTCTCTGCTGTTAAAATGACCTTGTGCAATTGTTCTCCCAGCTTTAAAATGTCTTGTTTTTGTCTACTATTTCATTCCTGTTGTTTTGGGTTTTTTTTTTACAACTACCAATAGATTATTGCATTGGAATTGAAAAAATTCCTTTAAATTTTTTGGGGGGGGAAATGCATAATTAATTACAGAAATAAAAACAAGTCTTTCCTGCTCAATGAACTTATTATCCTCCCAGCTTAGACTTGGAAACACACATAAAAAAAAACTTAAACTGTGTAAACATTAAAGTTTTTGTGGGTTCTAGGGGGCTTTCAGTCCCACTCCATCAAATAACCAACTTTAAATGTATAAGTTTGTGAATTTACAGTGAATTTTCTGTTCCTTTTTTTAGATGGTTTCTGTCATGTGACAGCAATTCTTTTGCAGATCGCTTATGAGGTTTGTTTGTGCTTCATGTGCAGTTTGTGGCGTGATCTGAACATAAACTGCTGTGACGAGAAAAGCTGTAACTTTTACAACAACACTAATGAGAAATGCATGAATCTGGTATGTGTCGACCGTCCTGCGGGAACTTTCTGGCTTTCCGAAATGAAGATCAACATTTCCTTTTTACTACTCAGGTGAACGTGGCGTTTGTTATCGTGTATGAAAGTGGGCTCAACGAGTATGCCCTCTACCTGGACTGCGAGGGCCTCAGAGCGTACCACAAAGGATACGAGCGAGCCATGGGTCACCTCTTCAGGAGCTACAGGAAAAACCTGTCCAGCTTCAAGGTGCTCTGCATTTCGATCACTCGTCTGTGAATCCATCAGATTCTTTTTAATGTCATGCAACATTACTGGTGGTGATGTCGAACGCAGCTTCCAGATGTCAAGAAGTCCTCTGTGTCTCTGAGGGGCGTCCCTCCCTGCATCAACAGCACGGCTCAGATAAACTGGCTGAACAGAGGCGACGTGAGGAAAGCGCTGCACATCCCAGACGTTCTGCCACCCTGGGACATCTGCAGGTAGATCGACGCAAACGGGAACATAATTTACCTTGCGTTTTATTTTAAAACCGCAAATAGGGCTTACCCTTTCAACTAAGAGATTTTTTTTAATAAGTGACGGCGATAATGGAACTAGAGCTGAAATGATTAATCTTGATGAATCAATTATTGAAATGATTGTCAACTAACTTAGTAATTGCTAAATGAAGTATACAGACCGTTTGGTGAAAGAACACATTAAGAGCAGTAAAGACAAAGGAAAAAAAAAATTTTTTTACATGTGTGAAAATATGTTCTATCCAGAACTCAGTTTTAGCTTCACCTGGTTCAAAATCTTTTTTAAAAAATCTCATTTTGAGCTCCTTTTGCATACAATTATTTCAGTTGATAATAAGAAAATGTGACTCGATGCCACTGAGCTTTTCATGTTGATGGTAGAAACAGTTTTTTAGCTGCAGATGCATTCGCTAAAGGAATGCTGTGTTGTTGCCATTCAGACAATAAATGTATTTATTTTCTTATTTAAAATCTTGTTTTACATTTTAATGTATTTCTGATATTGCATAAAAGAGGTAAAGGTAAAATCAGCAAAATGTGCCATTCTTTTAAATCCAAGTAATCGATAGAATAATTGATTACTAAATAATTAGTTGCAGCGCTAAGTGGAACTACTGTGAATTATTGTTTTCAGATAGTTTATGTTGATTATATGTCCTTGTTGCAGTGACGTTGTTGAACAACAATACTCGACGTTATACCACACAATGAAGGAGGTTTACCTGAAGCTGCTCTCTCTGGACTTGCGAGCGCTCGTCTACAACGGAGACACTGACATGGCCTGCAACTTCCTGGGAGACCAGTGGTTTGTGGAGGACCTCGGATTTAAGGTGCATTCTGAAAATATTTTATTTAAATCCTTAAATACACAACTTCTTAAATGTACCAAAATATGCACACATTCTCTTGATTTATAAAGATTAAATGTAGCTGGAGTTACTTGAGTAAATAGTTTTTCTTTTTTCTGTAGAGCTTTGGCACACCCTAGTGGTGGAGTTGAGGTAGTTCAACTGTCAGGGAGACTTGATTTGCTCGTCAGGCTAAATGTGTTCTGATCCATCCTGTAGGATTGGTGACACGTACTTCAGAGTGAGAATATGTTATTAATGCCTGAGGTTGAAGTCACCAGCCTTTCATCACTTCTGCTCACTAGTTTTGTTTTTTTCCCCTGTGGATTTGAATAGAAATAGCTTTTTTTGTTCCACAGGAAGGAAATTCAGATATGGTCAATCTTATTTATAAAGCACGTTTAAAAACAGCTATTGACTATGGCACAGTGGTGTACAGTATTCATAAAACCACCTGTAAAAAAATAAAAAGACATAGGAGTAAATCAAAATAAATTAAACAGGACAAGTATGTAAATGCCAGAGACTAAAAATGAGCTTTAAATGTTTCAGACTCTGGGAAGATCTAATGTTGTTCCATAAATTCGGAGCAGTGGCAGCAAATGCCGGGTCTCTCCTCTGCTTTTCGTCTGTCAGAGCAGTTTATTATTTGATCAAAGTTTTCTGGAAGTGGAATAGTAGTGAAGAGTATCCTGGAGGTAAGTCGGCGCTAAGCCATTTATAACTTTTAAAAACCAAAAAAAGAATTTTAAAATCAGTCTGAGGAGAAGCTCAGGTTTTCCAGGTTCTGGCCGAGCTGCAGCCTTTTGAATCATTTGGAGATGTTGTAAAGAATATCAGTCCATATAATTGGAGTGATCCAAGTGTGTCGTAATGAAAGCATGGATAAGTTTGTGTTCTTTCTAAATGATTTAAACCAAACAAGCCAGTTCTTCGTAACGCAGCTTTAAGATTTGCCTCATCGCTGTGTTAAAATCTCCCCAGGCAACCAGCAGCTACCAGCCCTGGATCCATGATGACCAGATTGCCGGTTTCTATCAGCAGTTTGGAAACATCACTTTTCTGACAGTGAAGGTAAGCACTGATGTTTGCATGAAAACATGTCCTGATTCGGTGTCACAGATGTTACATTTCATGTGTTTCAGGGCGCCGGCCACATGGTTCCCCAGTGGGCGCCGGGTCAAGCTTTCCACATGTTTCAGTCCTTCATAGAAAACGGACGGTACTGAGTCTGTGGAGGCAACCTGCGTTTTGCAGCCTGCACTCCATGTTTCATTTCAGGGAAGATCCATTTGCTGTGCCTAAAGACTGCTGAGGCGAACTGACCTCATGTTTGATATCTGAGTGTTTTTTTTCTTGTGGTGGGTTCTTGCATATATGCCTGTGTGGTTTTATTTCTTTGCTTGAAGAATGGGAATAAATTCGCAGTTTGTATGATCATATTTGTTATGGCAGGACTGTCACAGTCCAGAGCAAAGCTACAAAGGGAAGATGTAATCCTCAACATGTAACTGAAAATAAATTGTATTAAAATTGAGCCGATTTCTGGATCTTAATGGGGAATCATTCAAATTTACCAACAATTTGGAGTTGTAAGAATAAAGTCTACAAAAAAGTGAAAATGGGAACTCTTTGAATCAGTCCAAACTGGTGTCTAAATTAAATTTCAGCAAAATTAAAAGTCCTCAGGAGCCATAAATCCCGCTCTGCTTAAAACACAAAATTATTTTATTATGAATTCTCTGGTTTTTATCTCCTCAGCAACAAACTAAACATTAAATATTTAAATAAAATAGAAAAAGAGCAATTTGTTTTGGGTCTAAAGAAGGTTCTCATGGCTTAAATCCAGGGAAGGTGTAGCAAAGTTTAATTAATGGACGCTTTTGAGTAAATAGTCATTGAATGTTTGGGACCCTACCTACAATATTTAAATTAAAGCTAAAAACACAACTAATATGTTATGAACTGCAGTTAGGAGTCACACTTTTGTTGCTCTTGCTTTAAGGGAGTCAATTGCACTAATTTAAGGTTCTAATTATTTGACTTTTAAACTGTAGTATGTGAGCTCTGGATTGATAATGTCACTTCAGGAAAAAAAATTTATTAATATTGCAATATAAGTTTTGCTATAAAACAATATGGCCCAAAGTGGGTCCTGGAAGGCCGGCATCCTGCCTGTTTTAGGTCTGTGCCTGGTGGTAGTAACAATGTTTTCAGCGTGTCCTTCTTAGGCCTCTCATGATCCATCATTGGATCCAGGTGTTAAACCAGATGTGATGATTTACCCCCTCCCTAACAGGTGCTGGTTCTTGTAATTCCTATATTCTAATTTATCTGGTAAATGTATTGCTTTTGTTTGGAGGAAGTGGCTTGCTTTATGTAATATTCTGTTTTAATCATTCTCTCGTCTCTTTGAGGTCACCTGGTCATGTGTTGCCATGGAAGCACGCCCATGAGCAGTGCTGACGTTTTCAATCAGCCTCACTGGGAAAATCCATTGTTTGAGAGGGAGGGAGATGTTTTTGGATTTAGTTTGGGCCCAGATTGTTTTTGTTGTGAAATTGTTAGTTGTAGTGGTGTAAATATTTTTCCAGGAATATAGTCTAGTGCAAATGTGTTTTTCTATACGGAAATGGAAATGTTGTCTCCACCCCTTAATTAGAGCCAATGCTTTAAAAGCCAGGTGGTTTTAGATCAGAGGGAGACTCTCCCTCCTGTTTGAATGCATGTTATGCTGTGAACTGGAATGAAATGTTTGAAGAAGTGCATGAAGAAAAAAATTCAGAGCTCTACAATTTCTGGATTCTGTGATTTCTCATCGCAAACCAACACAGGGAGAGAACTAAAACATGCAGGATGCCGGACCTCCAGGACCCACTTTGGGCGCCGCTGCTATAAATCCTCATTGTCCTCCTTTACGATGTTTATATGAACCTTTTGCATCCGTCTCACAGATCAAGTCAAATCAAAAAGGGAAACTTATTTATAGACTCATTAAGTACAGTGATAGAAATGTCCTGTTCATGTATTTATGGTTTTCAGCTAATAAAACCCAAAAATTCAGAAAATTACTTATGAGGCCAACAGTTATTTAATAGAAATACTTGCAAAATTATGGAAAAGACTGCTGACTTGACTGTTTGACAGACGGCATCCACAGAAAGGGAGCAAAAGGTCAATGGAATATAATGGAAAGCTGAGTGGAAGGAAAACATAGTAGAAAAAGACAGAGTAATCGGCTTTTGTTGTAGATTGAGACAAAGTCCATTTGAAGTGACAGGTACTTTTGGACTCTGTGCTTCCAGAGCCACCATGCAGATCTATATGAGGGACACAATGAAACAAACTGACCAAGTATAGGATGTAAATCTTAGTTTTACATAATATTCTGAAAAGCTAATGTCATAACAAAAAAAATCAGGCCATATGTGTTTAAGGAATCTATACATTCACATTTCACTTTAACTGGAATAACTAGTTGTTTATTGAAATACAACTGCATTGAGAATGTGATGTTTTGATATTAAAAAGGACTATTTGGAATGGTATAACTGGCTACATTCAAATTTTCACTATTACTATACATTGTGTGAAACTGAGGCTTTTAATAATACAGTATAAACCATCAAGTTAAATTACTCTTTAAATGGGGAATGCCAAAGAACCAAGACCAGTCCATTTCTACACAATTTTGATTAAAATGTATAACAAACATCAAGTTATTTTGTTTTTAATGTATTTTTTATTAATCACTTTTTCACATGCTTTTAAAATTCATTGCTTTGAAAGGTTTTCAAGTAATTCTAAATAAAAACAAGGCTGACAGATCAATATTTGATTAGTGTTGATTTTTCCTGTAATAAATCAGATGAAGCCGACCCAAAAAGTGCATTAGGGAATATATAGATTAAAAAAAAAAAATCCCAAATGCTTGGGCACAAAACTCAATATATATGAACAAAAGATGGAAACATTAGGAATGAGTTTAAATAAATTCTCAACATTTTTGGCTTGGATTGCAGCGAACCAAACATACCATTTACAAAAAAAAAAGAAAAAGATCTTTTTAAAGTGCTTTCCCTCTTCTACAAATTACATCATTTTAGGAAAAGAAAAAAAATAAAACTTCAGCGCTGACACACTAGAGTCTTCCTAACATTTACTACATCTTCCTTTAAATGTAAAAGAGCTGCAGTTATAAAGCACAGATGTCTGGACCATTTGGTGTCCAACGTTTGAAGTTTCCTTCCCTTGTTTTTCCCCAGTAAACGTGATTTCCTGATACATTTTAAGTTAATTTCTGAAAACTGGCTCCTTCAAGGGGTTTCCAACCCCAGTCCTCAGGGGCCAGGGTCACCCTGTGCTCAACACAAATGATTCAGATGACCTCTTCCGCAGGTCAATTAGTTGTTCAGTAACCTGTGAACCAGTCATTCTTTTGGTTGGACATGACACCGACCCGTGTAGACCGATTCTGGACACCCGGGTAATCGTGACAGAAGCTGCATTTAATCCAAGTAAGCTTAAGAGTTTTTACTTAAGCTGTCCAACGTAAACAACAAAAGAAAATCTAAATAAATACCTGATTTACTCAGTTTAAAATGTACATTAGTCTCGCCCCCACAGTTCAACTTTGGCTGAGCGCCGAAGCAAAAATGCTTCACCTTTTATCCATCTGCAGCACCTGGATTTGATGACGGTGTAGGACGGAAACATCGTCACATTTTCAGTGATTAATGGCGACACGCAGGGTAAAACTCACAAATTGGTACAATTTAATTAATAAAAAAAAAATCAATGTGATTATAAAACCCCTCCACCCAAAGTCCTTCTGCTGTTGTAAACCAGACAGGCGTCATTCATGCAGAGTTGAGCGGCGGGGTGGAAAAAATATATAAATTAAAATAAAAAAATCAGCCTGATTCCTTCAGGAAGCAGATAATGGTAGAAAAAAAATGCAGTTTTTAAACTTCACTGACAAGAAAAAAACCCAAAAACAACTAAAATCTGTCCATAGTGGTTCCCCAACCAATTCGCTCCAGAGTAGCAGCATGGTTCTTGTTACGGAGGAAACAGCAGACAGGATCCTTCTTAGTTCACAACGTCCTGGTAGATGGAGTTGGACGTGGTGAGGCCGAAGATGAAGGCTCCCAGTGTTACCATGGCAACGCCAAGGATCACCAATAAATGCCAGCTGGGAAATATCAAAACACAAAGGCAGAGCTCATAAAATAACTAAAATCACATATTTAAAAGCCGTTTTATCTGCATAAATATTGGTGTTAATTATCTGTAAACTACATAAAAATAAAAACTGTAAACAAACACACATCCTTAACAGCTACTAAGGTTTAAATCAAAAGGTGTAGAAGTCAAAGATATTTATGTTTTACAATAGGACATGGGCAATTTGGACCACAAATTTCACTATATGGCAACATAAAATAATAATAAAATTAAACTTCAGTCTTCTGAATTATCAATGTATCACTATAAATTGTTTTAAGAGCTAAAACGCCTTTGATACATTAAATTGTAGGTGAAAATACTGCAGAGTAACACACCAAAGCATACAGTTACAGCTCAATCGTTATTACTTATTTGTAATGTAGTTATACAAAATGTGTCTAATTTTAATCACTGAAATAGTTAAAGAACATGCATGTGTCCATTTTCCTACAACTAAGTATATATATATTTATTTTTACCATTATATAAAAACAAATGTTTGCAGAAAATAAGCAGCCTCACCTTTTAGTTCGAATGTCTGTCTCTGAAAGTTTGGCCTGCATCAAACACAAACCTGTGAAGTTAAAGAGACATAATGAGACGTTTAAGCTCCACCTCGACCTGAACGACAGCGCAGGACGCGCAGCGATACCTGGGAACACGAAGATGAAGCAGGCCGCCAGTCCTCCGATCAGCGAGATGACGCGGCCGATGTCTGGGATGAAGAGCGCGAGGACGAGGGTGACGACGAACCACACCAGCGTCTGCAGGATCCTCCTCCTCCGCTCACGGCGAACACACACCTCCACCTGCTCGCCTTGGAAACGCAGCCACAGGCCCTCTACCACCGCCCTGCAGGGGCGAGGCATCGCAGGACACAACGGGGTTAGAGTTTGTGATCGGGCTGAGAGATAAGTTAATTAATCTAATAAAATAAAGTTTTTTTCAATGGTTTTCTATAATTCAGACTGATGTCAGCACAGCTAAAACATTTCATTTTCCATTTATACATCTCAACTTTGAATTCAGGTCTAGTCTGTGATGGAATATTAGGGCCAGGCTAAGATTGTTATTTTTATTTCCAAGAGTAAAAGCCACAATATTACAAGAATAAAGTCATGATATTAAAAGAATACAGAAATAATTTTAAGAGAACTTCTACTTAAAAAAAAAATAAAATGAGGAATGTTTAGCATCTTGTAAAGTTATGATTCAGTAACTTAACTCATCGGTATCAAATTATTTTCAGCAGCAGGACTTTGAAACGACTGAGAAAATGACTGAATCTATTTTGAAGAAAGAGCCACACAGACTGAGCTGCTCGCATCACATCTCAATAACTCAAAAATCTCGTTAAAAAGACTTTTGTCTTTGTAATTTTAATACTTTTTTGGCAAAATTTCATCTTCATCCTGCTAATAATATGGATATGTTCTCATAATTAACCAAAAATTCTCATAGCACTCTGTTATTCAATTTACAGAAGAAATTATTAAAATGAAAGCTGCTTTTTAGAAATATTTGTCTTTTGTATAATATATATATAAAAATCAGATCTGCTATGAAATAAATCTGAGATTTTTAATTGCAAGATAAATTTAGAAGAACCTGACTTAACTCTTCAGCACATTACAGAAGTAGAAACACTTTTATATACACCTGCATACAGAAACTACACAGAAATGTTCACTGCTACAACATTAACCAAAAGTTTCATCTTTACTAAACATTCAGCGTTTATCCTGGAGGCGACTGTCCTATAATTATTAAACCACATCCAAATCTACTGTTAATGACTGAAGAGGATATGTGTTTATGTTAAAGATAATTATTTGACATGGATCTAAAAGAACTTTTTCATGCTTATGAAGTTAATGCACACTAATTAAACTTCTTCCTCCTGACATCTTTGGGTGTAAAATTGTATGAGACATTATTCACACATTCCCATTTTTGTTGTTTTTCTTATTATGCAGAATCTGAAATTTAAACTCCGGGATGCAAAGAAAGGAAATTTTATTGTTACGCCTGACTATTTTATGTAATCTTAACAGGCAACCATCCCAAAATGCCAGGAAAAAACCCCCCCAAAAAAATTCAGCTCTCAGTGATTTCTGTGAATCGAATGAAAACTCTTAGCTTTCTAAATATAACCTTGAAAGTTTTTCAAACAGTCAAGCAAAAGCAAAAAGAAAAAATCTGTTTGTAAAGTGGCGCTCAGTTTCTTTGTGTCAGCATAAAAAGCATAAATCAGATGACATTCCACTTCATGATTGCAGAAGTTAAAAAAAACGAGAAGTGATCCCTTAGTAAAGATTTAAACATTTTAAGAACTCAGAAATGTCATTTTCAAATTAATGCAGGTGAGATCAGTTTGAGAAGTATTTTGCAGGAGGAAATAAGAATAAATCAGACTTTATGGAGGGAATGTTTCATTGAGGTAATCAAATAAAAAGAATCAGGATATGTAATTAGATGCAATAATCAGATGCTTTTTCAAAAATGTAGGCGTTTCAAAAATGATAAATCTTGGCTGAGTCCAAATTCATGGGTTGCGTCCGTCGAAGCTCGATTACGTCACGGCAATGCAAGGAAGGCTCCAACAAACTGACACTTTTAATTGTATTTTAATATTAAATATCCACATTGGCTTTAAAATATCTGTGCTTAACCCCCAAAGTTGCCTTTCCATTGGAGCTTACCTGCCACAGAAGTGTAAAATGGGGTAGGAAGTCACCACACAGAGGACAATGAAAGCTCTGGCGATGGCCACTGCGATGTCATCAGGAGGGTAAGACATCAACACGTCCTGATTCACACCGGAGCCAAAGGTCAGGAAGCCGCAGACGCCTGATCACAAACGAGTTACACACCAAGAGTCAATAATAATTCAACAGGAAACACATGAAGGGAAGCTGTACGTTACTGACAGAGAGATATAATCCAAGGAAACCCACCTGTCCCTGTGTAGACAAAAAGGCAGATTATCATGCTGCAAGTGACTACAAACCCCCACGGTTTGATCGCCTTCGTCTTCATGCTGTTAAACACCGGCACACAGCTGACATGGCACTGCCGAGAGAAGGTAAACACATTTAACTCAAGTAACAAACATATTTTTATTTGAAAAAAAAGACGACATGAAATGAGGAGATACCTGGAAACCAAAGCATATGGTGGGCATTGCATTGAAAACAGCAGTCCAGGAAGCAGAACTGTGAACGACAACAACGATGGCTTAACAACGAGCAAAGAAAAGTGATGTGGATGCAGGCGAGTTGGGAAAAACGTTTATATTTTCAGGACTCACGTGACTGGAGCGTGGTCTGGGTTCATGTCTTTGTCTGGAAAGATGTACTTCACAATAACTACAACGGTAACGTACCAGGTTCCCATCACACTCAGAGCACTGCAACAACAACAACCATCAGGTTGATCATCACACAAGACAAATCCAGAGCTAAATCGGGAGCAGATCCCCTGTACCTGGCGTATTTCTGGAAGCTGATCTCTTTGGGGATGGACAGAGGCAGAATTACCAGGACTGCAGTGACGACGATGGTAAACTTCCTGTCTGTGTACCAGTGACCCTCAGGTGACCCGTCCGTTTCATGAGCAGCAGCAGCGACCACTGCAACAAAAACAAATGTTTTTAAAATGTATATATTTTACCCTTAATTTAGTTTTCTTTTCAACAATTATTCAAACATGAGAAATGCTGAATCAAATCCCCGACTTCTGCAGAGTGTAGGAACATTTGAAATGTACAGGATGTAATGAAGACAGTTCAACAAAAAAAACTGTCTGGAAAAACTGTTTTCAGCCAGAAAACATTTCCGTCACCTCGACCAGAGGCAGACAGATCAGGATTTCTGCTTTGTCAGCAACTCAGAGACACAAGGCGTCACATGAGGCATTTACTGAGAGAAAAAGCTGAGCAGAGTCATAATGAATGCTCTTTGCACCCATTTAACATTCTGCATTTTCCATGTTACTGCTTAACCTGAGCATGTCAAAAATCTGTCCTGATAGATAAAAAAAAAATCTGAACTCAGAGAACCTAAAGTTCAAAGCCTCCAGTTATGAAGCCTTATTGATCAGAGACGATACTTACAACGATCCAACTGGTCGCCGATGACGATGAAGAAAGCGATGCATGTCCCAAACGTGTAGATGGCGATGGCCAGTTCACAGAGGATTCCTGTGACTTTCCCACAAGTGGCTCGAACAACTTCCTGATAGGTGCCCTCATTGCTGACCTGCAGAAACCAGGCAGCTGATTCACAAACATGTATTGAATAGATCAAAAATGAACATAAAGCACTTAATGAGTTGATAATGAAAACTTTTTATAGCGAGTTCTTCCTGCTGAATTGTTTGTGTGCTACAGATCCTGCAGGGCTCAACTTAGTTTTTTGGTTTTGTTATATCTGAGCTGTACAGGAACAGAAAGTCTTGAATTGTTACAATTCTGCTTGTCGTAATCAGGAACAGAAAGACGACACAGAAACTTTATTGCCCAACAATGTTGCTTCCTGAAAAGATTTGAAGTCTCTGCTTTTGCCTGGCGAACTTTAATCTGTTTTATTAGGATCGGCTGTGATACATCCAACACGGGGTAGAGTATAGCTGTGGATTGGAGGGAAAATGAGGTTTTCCATTTATCTTTAAACATAAAATTGTTTAAAGTGGAGCGTGCCCTGTTTACACAGACACCACTAAATAAAATCTAGTGCAACTAAGTGGGTCACGTGAACTCACTCACATCATGTTCGTGTGATTTAAAATCCTGTCCTGTGAAGGACGGATGGATTAGACCAGCGTGTTGGACCACAAAGAACAAACTGATCAGGGATAAAACGGTTCAGCAATGATCAATCCAGAATCAGAAAATGTAAAGATTATGGCCAAACTAAAAATGCACCAACCAAACAAGAGAAGCAGCTCATGTGGGAGAAACCATGACTTGTACTTTTCTATCCTATTCAAAGAGGTTAGGTCTACAAAAATGAAAATTTACCATCATGCACTGCTCTGTGGTTGTAAGGTGAAAAAGTAGAACGGGTATAAATATGTTTGCCAAATCTAGTAAATGTTGTTGCAGAACATGTTGCTGGTTCAGCAGAACAGATAGAAACAAAAAACCATACTAGGCCTGTCGCAATAAGCAATAAATCAATTAATCGCATGATAAATTTAAAAAAATCTCTATTTGCATGATTCTTTTTCTCTTTCTAAAAAAACTGGATGCCAGGAGTCTGAAGTCTGCTGCTTTGGTCTCAACTGGCCCCTTTTTATGAAGGACAATTTAGTTTACGGAGATTTCAAATTTAATTTATTTGCCATTTCTGTTATGTTTATTTATTTTGGATATTTAAAATGTCTTCCAAGTCCAACATTACATATTAATTCAAATTTAAAGTTTATTGGTCTTTGATAATGTGTTCTTGCTTTATTATGCCATTACCAATTGAAAATGGTCTCAAAACAACATCATCATCATCATCATCATCACTAAAACTTCTGCGGCAATGTATCATGCAGTAAAATTTAACATCGTGACGGGCCCAAACGTACCTGAGAGCAGTAGCCAAGGATCACCAGCCCACTGATGATGAAGATGAGCATGAACTGTTGCAAAAGCAAACCACAAAGGGAGTGTTCAAACGTTTCATAAACTTGTGAATATTGCAGTTCTGGTATCCGTTTACCATCTGCAGCATCACTCCTGCCGTCACTCCTCCAGCCATGCTGAAGGCAGCAGGGAAGTTGAGCAGTCCCGCACCCAGCGCGGCGTTCACCACGATGAAGACGGCACCCACAGCCGACACGCCCCGGCTCCCCTCTTCTGCCTCGGGGTGCCGGACAGAATCCACGCTGGGGCTCTGCAGGAGCCTCGCTCGTTCTCCGGAGTCGCTGCTGATGTCGCCCCAGTCTTGAACGTCAGTGTTGATCGCCATGAGGAAAGGAGCCGAGAGACGACCGGCGTCAGCTGGAGGACAGCGACGTTCCGCTGAAGTTTCTCAGCTAACTGGAGGGATCCTGGAACGGTGAGGCTGTTTACTTCACTCTGCAATCAAATATTGATTATTGGGATTGCTACATATGTGGGATTTCCTGTAAAACTCCATTCACTGATATGAGCAAGAGCAGTTCCTAGCAAAAGCATTACTACCCCTTGAAATTGCTCAAATTGCAAATTTCATTGTGCCATTTTGTGATTTTAAATGACAGTGCAACATCAAAATATTTTGCATAATCATGAAGTGAAAAAATATATAATTTTTTTTTTTCACAAATAATCTCAAAACTACATCTTCAGGTCCCTTTTATGTAGTTATAAAAACAGACATGTGTGCCAAAGAACATTAGAAAAAACAAGGTCCAACATGCACAGCAGATGGGTCAGGGAGAAAGATGTGGACAGGTTTAAAAGCAAAAGTTAGGATATAAAACAATACTTAGTATTTATTTAATTCAGTTCATTTTTGCAGCACAAATTCACAAGACATGGCGTCTCACACACACATTCCAATTGGTCCTACTTATCAAATAGCACAGCATGCTCAATTAAATATTTAAAGTAGATTAAGAAGTTTCTACCTAGCAGGGGTGCCCAAAGTCGGTCCTCGAGGGCCGGGATCCTGCATGTTTTAGTTCTCTCCCTGGTGGTAGTAACATCCTTTTCAGCAAGTCAATGTTCTTCTTAGGCCTCTAATGAGCCATCATTGGATCCAGGTGCATTAAACCAGGGAGAGAAGTAAAACAAGCAGGATGCCGGCCCTCGAAGACCGACTTTGGGCACCCCTGATAAGGAAACCCAGAAGATTGCATCGAGTCACAGCTTTGCAGCATCCACTCCTCCTGAACCAGGAGTTAATTAATATGCCACATCACTATAAACACGATGGCAGCAGATTCATAATCATGTGTAGAAACTTAAAGCTTAAATCCAATCCACAAATCTTTAAAAATAATTCTCTGTGAACGCTCTTCCAATCTGACTGAACTATTCTGCAAAGGAAAATAGTCAAAAACTTCTGTCTGAAGCAGGGCAGGAAACAAATTCATGTTTTGATTTTTATTTGCAAATAACAGAAAAAGATTCATTCTTCTTTTTTGTTGCCTATTTGTAAGGGTTTGCAGGGGTCTCAAACTCCAGTCCTCGAGGGCTGGCGTCCTGCAACTTTTAGATGTGCCTCTGCTGCACCACCTGAATAGAATAATTAGGTCATTAGCCAGGCTGGGGGAACTGATCTACACAAGGAGGAGGTAATTAAGCCATTTTATTCCAGTTTTTCGGACCTGTGGCACATCTAAAAACTGCAGACAGTGGCCCTTGAGGACTGGAGTTTGAGACCCCTGGTTTATAGCATAAAACCTCATTAAAACGCACTGAAGGTTTGGATGGACAAAAATTTTTTGAAGGGGTCTGAATAGATTTCTAAAGCAATAGTGTCAAATAAATTGCAATCTCTAAAAGCTCCACTACTTCCCTCAATTCTAACCAATAACACATTATATAGGAAGCTGCTAAACTTTGATCACGAGTGTTTCCTGATAGACAGAAACCGGGATTTGGTTTACACTTCCCACAAGTACAATTCAGCATATACTAGCGAAACTACTAAGAAACAGATTTAAATGGATACATTTTCCTTCCTTCGCATAAGATCCGAACAAAAAGGGTTGGGGACAGGTGAGGACAGACAAATGTCATTAAACTTAAATGTGAAGGTAGAACGCAATAATGGATTGAATCTTTGCCTTTATTTTTCATTTTCCATGCACATTGCGTCTCTGTGTAACGACACTTTAAAACAGCTTTAAAGACATTCGTTTTAATCATTCCTATTTCAGGAACGATGTGAATCAATAAACTAATGACGGAAAAATAACACACGACCTAAATTTGGTTTCCTTCTGCTTCTCAACAGAAACACGCCGCGGGCATTTTTATGGTTTCGCTTAATTAAATCAGTGCTTTTCTTTTACCAACAGACTCGGCGTCTTTCAGGGCACCAGCCATGCCCTTTGTTGTTATGCTAAGCTAGCAAACGATATCTGAACGTTAAATGCGAATAACAATCAGCAACAAAACACATTAAAATACACCAACCTGATTTAAAGGTACTGTGACCCGTCAGCTGCCAAGGAAGGAACCGCAAAACGCCGACACCGTCTCCATCGGTGCCATCTAGAGAATGATGGCGCTTTTAGCTCTAGCGGAACTGACGTGTAACTGCCACGTGACTTCTTCTTTGTTGGAATTCTGGTTGTTGTAGTTTTTCACGATTTGATGAAATTACCGTACCAAGAATGCGTAAATGATCGTATTATGCGAGTTTAAAATATCTTAATATAGTTATGATTCATATTTATGTCTTTGTAGAAGCATAGAAGGTGAAAGAAAAGTATTGGTAACATCCGGGTTTTGAAATCAAAGAAAATGTGAGAAATAAACTTAAGAAAAGGTCAAATTTAGATTACGAACTGATGAAAGTATTAATGATATAGAAGTTTTAGAATGAGAGGCATGAATAAAGTTGAAATTAATGTTGAAATTGATCGACGCTGGTAACAGTTCTTACTCTTCTAGAATTGCATAAGAAAATATTAATCTATGTATAAATGTACTCAATTTAATGTTTAACATTGCAACATTAACACAAAACAGCAAGATAGAAAACACTGCAATTTTAAAAACCCATCTGAACTTTTAATAAAAATAATTTAATCAACTTATATGCATCATATCTTTGTAAGAATTTGAATGCTCATTGGTCTAGGAATGTGCAAAGAAGCAGATAACATATTTATAGTTGAGGTGTAAATGGTTAAAGAAAATTGGCAGAAAAAGTCAAAAATGTTCCTTGAATACTGAAAAAAATTCAAATAAAGCCAAACATTTTTCTACAAGGATTTATTGTTTGTTCAGTAAGGTAGATGACCCATGTTTAGTTTCAGACAGGAAGCAGAGAAAGGAGCCAAAGTTCCAGGAATATCAGCAAATGACACCACAATTGACTGAAGCCGGGCATTTATAGATGCCCTGCTTTATAAATGCATATTTTGATAGTCTCAATGTTTTGATAGTCTCAAAACACTGATAGTCTCAATGTTTTGGCCATAAAGAGATTTAAACACTCAAGTATAGCATCAGGACAAATGAGACTTCTTCTGTACATGTTTCTTTTAGATTACATGGGGATACGTTTTGTGGTTTGATGACATGAAAATACCCATATGGCATAGAACCACCTCCAGTGAACTATACGCTCAATACGTCCATTTTACTCTCGACTTTTGTGCTCTTTCTTTTAACCGTGATGTCAGCTGAGAGATTGCTGCTCTGTGAAGGAAATCTGAAGATCTCACACAAACCTACAGGAAAAGTACCGAATGCAAATGAGATAACTGAGTCATTTTAAATACGGAGACTAAATAACAGAGGTTGATGAAATTAACAAAAGTGAACTGATGACCAGATAAATGCCTATTCTCACAGTAAAACCCAGCTACAAATTCAAATAGTGCCACACAGTTGATAAAGTGCTAAAACACCACCAACATAAATTAAAAAAAGCATATTTTCTAAAGATTTTCACAAAGCAACAGAGATCTCAACTTGCACCTAAAGCTAACATGCATTATCCCAATGTTACAGCGTAATGCATGAGGGTCAAGAGCAAATATTTAGAGGGACAGAAGTGCAGAGTCAGCAGCTGATTCCTCAGAATAAATAAAGACTATCAGCTCAGTCACAAACGTTTTGAACATGGCAAAAGGGCATCAGTTCAGTGAAAACTTGCAGAAAAACAACCGTTCCATGTTGAAATGATTATGACATCCAGAAGAGAAAAAGTAAAACTAAACATCGACCCGTCCTCTGAAGGTGGAACAGAGGGACACACAAAAAGCTCCTCAACATTCTGATTCTGTTCTTCCAGTGCGATCTGCTCTACTTGGTGACCGCATGGATCCCCTCTGCCAGGTAGCCCACATTTGCGGTCGTCACGCCCGCCATGGAAATCCTGCCGTCTTTGGTCATGTACACCGAGAACTCCTTCGTCAGGCGCTCAACCTGCAGGAAAAATAAAAACATAAATTCAGCAGAGCTTAAACAAGTGCTGGTAAAAAAAAAAGGAAAAAGAAGACAGGTTTTTTTTTTATCCTTCCGCTGATCTTTGATTTAATAATCAGACAGGCTGCACCAAATTGGTGCTTTAGTGCCTTTTCACTAAGCAAGTTTTCTTCAGCAGGGCCTCAAACTGAACCTTTAAAGGTCACCTATTATGTTTCCTCATACTAGTTAGTATAGGTATGTGGTCTATACTAAACATGTTCATCACATTTTTGCACAAAATCATTGTTAGATGATGAGATTTTAGTCTGATCAGTTCTGCATCATTCAGGATGAGATTTTTCAGAACCTCATGTCACTTTAAATCCAAACAAGCTGCTGCTAGTCATGACCTCAACTCAGTATTTACACTCACATGTGAAAATGGCTGCAAACAGATACGCAATTATACAGCCATACATCTTTAAATAGCAGAAGTGGAGCCTCCTGCACAACCAACAAGAATGTTGGTTTCTGAATAGTAAATCAACAACAAATCACTTGTCATTTCCAGCAGCCATTGTACAGTGGTAAAACCATCTGACCAAACGTCCTGGAGCCCCGATTGAGTTGCTAGGTAATAGGGCTGGGCTTGGCTGGGGTTGCTAGGTAACAACAAAGTTCCCATCAATTGTGTTTTAACAATCAGGAAGTTTTTGAAATAGCTAATTTTCCTGACAAAAACATTAACATATTGCCAAAAAACTGGTTTGTGTGGGGGTTTCTTTAAGTGCTTGAGCTTTTATAGAAGCAGCACAAACTCAACAGGAAGTATTAAAACATGAAAAATGTGAGTTTGAATAATAAGTCCACTCTAAAACCATTAATTAAGCTGCTCTTATAACCAAGAGGCTCATCTATAATTTGAATATAGTATCATAAATGCAGACTGCTATTATCAGGTAATAGATTTATATTTATCTATGGGCTTACATAGAGTTTGTCAGTTTGAAAGGGTTAAATTTATCAGAGCAGATTATCTAGTAATGGAAGGATGATGCATCTCTCTAATGCTGTGTCTCAACTTTTCAATATTTTCTTGGCTAAATATTCTAATATTGCTTTATCACATCTATTTTATCCTCAAACTTCTCAATTTTTAAGCTCAATATGCAGCACTAGCTGATTTCCAGGAAAAGATAAATCCAAGTCATCTAGAAGGAGGAAAATCTTTTGAAGAACCCTTTTGAAAATAAAACTACTGATAAAAACTATTTTGAAAGATCTGATCTGGCAGATCTGGCTCCATTAAACCCAAAATATTAATTAGTTGCAGTTTTATATTTTTACCCAGTGGATTTCCATAGAGGGCGCATTATTCCTGCTTGTACCTGTTCGGGTTTGAGGCCAGTGAAGCAGAACATGCCGATCTGATCGGTGACGTGCTGCCAGTTGTGGGAGGAGCCCTGCTGTTTCAGACCCGCCACCAGCTGCTCCCTCATCTTAATGATGCGGTTGGCCATGCTATGGACTTCCTCCAGCCTGACAGCACAAAACAGAACAAGAAAAACCTGTTAAAACAACAAGGTGCCATGGCACGTCTACCACTTCAGTTTTATTCTTATTACGAATCTAATCGTTACAGTGCAGCCACAAGATTCAACATATTTTGATGGGATTTTGTGAAATAGTAGCAGATAATTTAGTGAAAGGGAAATGTTTTTAAAAATGTATTCTGAAAAATGTAGAATTCTAATTAGGACTGAGGCGACAAATTAGATTAATTGTTATGACTCAACTATTGAAATAGGCTGCAGAATGTGGCAATTTTCTTATCCAATGAATTGATAAATCGTCACAATAAATAGATTAATCAATACTATACTAATCATCTGTTGCAGTCCTGATGAGCTGAATAAAAACACTTTTTTTATTTGTGAAACGTGTTCCTCAATCCTTCCTACTCAGCTATGCACTTACAGACCTGGTCTATTACACAAAATATATGGAGGTCTATGTCTTAAGCCTGACAAAATGTGGAAAAGTTCAGGTTGTTGGAAAACAGTCCAGCTTCTGGGAGATGTCTGCTTTCGGTTCAGGTTCAGCTTCTGTGTTAATATTTTTACCAGAGCGAGCGCAGATCTGGTGTGTTGAGGATGGTTGCAGCGATTCTGGCGCCGTTTATCGGTGGATTGGAGTAAATCGGCCTGATCAGGATCTTGAGTTGGGACTCGACTCTCTTGGCCTCTTCTGCGTCTTTGCACACAACAGTGAAGCCTCCCACACGTTCACCTGTGGTAACCGAGAGAACAGAGTCAGGCAGAGTTGAGGCTCCATGAACTATCAAGGGAAAACACTCTGCCTGGAGCTACTTTAAACTCAGATGCCCACAAAGTTTTGCCACTAGGTGGTGACAAAAAAACAAGCTTTTGCTGCAGGTGTTGCAGTCTGCTATGATCTTTATACACACCGTAGAGTCCCATGTTCTTGGCGAAGGACTGAGACAGCACGATGTTGTGGCCCGTCTCGATGAAGTGCCGAACAGCCCAGGCATCACGATCAATGTCGCCGCTGGCGAAGCCCTGGTAGGCCATGTCGAAGAACACCAGCAGGTTCCTTTTCTGTGAGGTTCAACATGCAGATAAGAAGCTGTTAATATTTGAAATGATGACACGACAACTTCCTAATGCACAGCTTATATCAGTCATGGAAGTCTTTGTTAGAGAGCAAGATGATAACAGCAGCAGGTTTTATCAAGATGCTCCTAGAACCGGAGCCAGGTGATCGTTTCTCACCTTCACGATGTCGCCGATCTCCTTCCACTGCTCAGGCCTGGGATCCACGCCGGTCGGATTGTGGGCGCAGGCGTGCAGCACAATGATGCTCTTCTCTGGGATTTTCTGCAACACGAAATGAGTACCTGGAGTATTAAAGACCATTTTTATTTAATGATGATTTCAGAGTTTAGACTGTGTTTTTTTCCTTCACACTTTGATAAACCTTGATTCTACAAAGCTTGAGTGCTAACAAGCTAAGGCTGAATTAGAGTGAAACTCAACCCCTCCTCAGATAAATACTCTTAATGATCTAAATGATCATATTTAGCTCCTCACAGAGATGTCGTCCAGGGCTCCTTTGAAGTCGAAGCCGCAGGTGGATGGGTCGTAGTATCTGTACGCTTTGAGCTGCATGCCGGCGTCTCTGAAGATGGGTGTGTGGTTTCCCCAGGAGGGTTTGGGCAGGTACACATCATGTGGACCTGTATGGAACCGAGCCTGAGACAGAAACAACAGATTATACAGCCAGAATGACCTTTAACCTGTCTCTCTTTATACTGACAGTAAAACCAGCACTCACCAGGTAATTTCCCCCGATGCGCAAGGATCCAGTTCCTGAGATGGTCTGGACAGTGATGCTCTGAAGGAAGGTAAATTTTACAACCTTGACTGTTTGATTGTGACACACCAAGGTCTAGATTGCTTTATCAGACACCGTAACTTACTCTGCCGCTCTTCAGCACCTCATTGTCGGCACCGAGCGCCAGCTGGGCACAGGCCTTGGTAAATTCACCAAGACCACCGATGGGCAGGTACTCCTTATCCAGCTGTTTGGATGCCATCAAAGCCTCTGCCTGGAAAACAAGCAAAGAGAAGTAAAGAAAAACACATTTTTTAAACCAACAGCATTGTGAAAATGAAAAAATAAAAAGCAGATTGACTGTTTTACCTTACGAACACAGCTGAGCACAAAAGGTTTCCCCTGGTCATCTCTGTAGGCTCCCACGCCGAGGTTCATCTTCTTTGAGTTGGTGTCCCTCTTGAAGGCCTCCGTCACCCCCAGGATGGGATCCGGGGGACCCATCTGCACTCCAGCCCACCATGAGCTGCACAAAACAAACAATAAAAATGGATGCTAACAGGACATCAGCTTTCACCCAAATAAAACCCAAAGTAACAACAAAAAGGTTGTTTGGAAGCTCTTACATTCATGACTATAAACACCAAACCACCTTTATACAACAGTGTTAGTCATGATCCTGCTCACTGAAGTGATTCTATCCGCCTACTTAAGTTTTCCCTTCATGTGACCCCACTGAGCTGGTGACACATGAACGACACATGCTGCGTTTCAGGAAATTAACACAATCCAATTAGCCGTTTCAAAGTCCAAAAACAGGAAAAGAGAGTAATCTGGATGCAAAATACAACTTAGGACTGAAATTATTTCCACACTTACTCACTATACAAAAGAGTGGAAACTGAAAATTGTAGTAATGGTGAATACACAGATGTTTACTGAGGTAATTTCAAGGACATGGACTTCAACCCTGCAAGGGGGTTAGGATCAGACCTTAAGGATTTTAAAATGCAGATGACAAAGGTGGGCAGACCTGTCCAAAGAAATGCAAGCATGTTTCTTTTTCTTTCACTTATTGCCTCTGCTCAGCTTTGTTTTCTTGGAAGTCAGTCATAATGTTTCTAAACAAGGTTTGCATGTTTTCCTATGGAAACACAATGAAAAGTATCTGAAATTTTGTCCAAGTTATTTTATTTACTTCAATTAAATAAATAAAAGAAACCAAGTCTGATTTACTGCCGCCCATCTGATCGTTTAAGACTCGTCATGCAGATGTCGGCAGAGAAAGCTGCGACTTTGAGTGTTGAGATCCAGTTAGGACAGCATTGAAAATGATGCAAATACTTTAAAACACATTAGACTACATTAATATCATCATGAGTTGTATACAGATTTGATATAACTCAACTATTTATCTAAAAGAACATTTGAAAATCCAAAAACATATCTCCTGTGTGAGTAAATGGAAATAAAAGTTGCTACACGTGACCTCAGTTGCACTCCTTCCCTTATTCGTTGTCTCAGGTTTCTTCTACTTTGTGAAACATCTGAACTTTGTAGCTAAATTTAGGAGAGAACTTCATGCAAAGGGCAAAAGTCTCAAATTAATGTTCAAACATTAGGTGAATTTATTATAATACACTTAATTTCTTGGCAGGCATGTTGCACAAAACTTCAGCTTAGTGAAGAGTATCCAGATTACGAGCAATACTTGCAAGATTAATACAACTAGATATTCAAAATATCCCATAGTTACACTTACTATATGAATAAAATCTATATGAGAAAATAAAGGCTTGGTCAATGTAGAAAAAATTATGGTTGGTGCTTAAAGAGGCTGTCTGGTTTTAACCAGCAGACCAGGGGGCACAACTTACCTTCAGTAATCAATAGATCAAATGCATTTTGGCTAGATGAACCATTGTTTTCCCTTACCAAATGACTTCACTGCTCATTTAACACAAGCATCTTGTTTAAGAAGAAATGTATGTGCTTGGATACAATAGAGCATACAATTTATAGTTTAAACTTGGAAGGTGAATACTGTGTGTATAGTACGTTATTAATCTAATAAATCTTAATTTAAAGTGGCGAATTTTATTTTATTTTATTTTTGATCGCAGTTGTCTGAGCCGACTGGAGCTAATAGCTTACCCTCCACGAACTAACTCAAAGGACGAACTGGCGTCTCTTTCGTTTCCCGTGTTTACCCAATCACCGATCAGAGGTGGAACCCAGTAACCTATCAGCGCGTAGAGGCGAAGAGTTAGCCAATGAGCTCACGCGGGTTCACTGATTTGAGGTGTCCGGGGTTTCCTATGACGTTGTGTGGACTTTAACGCAAAACTCTGCTAACGGTTTACTTTATTAGAAAAAAAGGTCACTATTGAAGGCAACGTAACTTAAGCGGTAATTATTATGAAAAACACGCTAACTCGTCCAATTATTTCCCTCCACATGGATGCATTCGTCTCCATGGGGTGTGTGTGCCACGGACCAACCAACGTGACTTCCACCAAACCAACTGTAACAATCACTAAATTATGAGTTAAGTAAACTCTCAGAGGATTCCTTGAAATATAAAGGGAAAATCTGGCAAATAAGAGAGAGAAGCGAACCACCACACCGATGCTAGCGAAAGCCGACACACCGGGGCCTGCTGAAACCATTTGACCCCTGCCTGCTGCTGGTTAAACGGATAACATGGCCTCTTCATACACCGTCCTCTAAAAATGGTTCGTAACATTTAAAAGTGACTGCGCATTTAAAGAGCAAAAAATACTAATAATCTGCATCATGGGTTAGGTTAAACACGCACACAAGACGTAGACTGGTACAGGAGCTAAAAGCTCACTGTCCTCGGGTTACATGTGGGTTAGTTCGGGAGTGTGGTTCACCTGTTGCGGCTGGACAGAGCTCCCAGGGCCGGGGAGATGTTGCCCAGGCAGTGGATCACCTTGTTGGACTTGAGCAGAGCCATAGTTGCTGTGGTGCAGAGAGGAGCCTAGCAGGATGTGGACAGACGTGAAGGACAGGGGTGACCAAGCTGAGACGCCTACTGTACGTGCTGACGACAGAGCTGAACGTTACAAGAAGCGGACCACGTTGATGGGAATTCCGTTTAGTTTTAGGGATACGTGTCGTTTGGCTTGCTTGAGCTTCACTTTGTGTTGAGATTAAAGTTCAATTAGTAAATTAATGAACGCGCCATCGTAATTTAAAATATTGTATAAAGTTACATTATGTTAAATAATTAATGTAAATTCAATTTTAAAATGTAAACTTATCTTGTAAGCCACACACAGATATACTTAAACATTTAGTTCTGTTATTTCTACAGAATTCGGCTTGTAGCTACTGAAAACCCAATGGTTAGTTTCCAAAAAAATCGGTAATTAACAAAGACCAACAAAAAAGGATTTTCAATTCAGACATGTCACTCTACCTACTAAAACGTGTCTTTGCGCTATATAGTACTTGTACAATACTTTGCACAATACTTTGCACAAGTATTGTGCAAAGTATTGTACTCCTTTTGCATAAATACATGCACTACAGCACTTGGAGGTGAGCAGGACGTTGTACTGCTGAGGTGTTAAATTTATGTCTGCTAAAGATTTAACGCAAAACCAAACACACAAAACAAAAGTATTCTCTACAAACTACCGTTACAACTACTGATAATAAGGAACGTATTGTGAATCAGAAACTGAGCGTTCAGAAAATTATTTAATCGAGCTCATCAAAAGTCAAACTTTTATCCAAAGTTTACCCGTCGTTTACTCAAAAATATCTATCAAAATCAACAGACTAAGAAGAAAACACAATACACACAAACAAAACACAGTACAGCATCACATATACTGGTTAAAACTGACTTATATATTTTTTTAAAATAAATAAATAAAGCAAAAAAAAAGTATTATTTAAATGACATTTAGGTTTATAAGTTGCAATTGTTCCCCTCATTTATTGTACTGATGTTCCACTAGAGGGCAATCTTAGACAATGAAGTATCGACATTAAAGTCGTTGCTCTGACAATGCCCATGTTCAGGTTGTCCTTATTTCAGAAGAATTTTGGTGCTTGATGATTAAAATTGACCTGCGTGGATTCAAATATTTAAATAATAAAGCACTAAGAGAAGGAACGTATCTGGACCTGAACCACTGCAATGATTTCAGTTGTGACTGAAGTTAAAACAAATAATTTAAAAAACCCTTCATAAATGTACTTATTATGCTTATCTCGGTCAAAAGACAATTCATTTAAACTAGATGGAGAGTTTTCATACTTTAAAATGAGTGTTATTAAATTAACATCACCAGACATTGCAGTGAATAATTATTTCCCCCTTGATTTCTTCTATTTTTGCTTTTTTACTTTAATGTTACAGATTATAAAACTAAGGTTAATATCAGACATAAGTATAGTCTGAGAATAGATGTAAAATCCAGTTTCCAATCATGATTTTATCCATTAACAGAGAAAATCTATTCGTCTGGTAATCGATTTTGTCTTACGATCTGAAACATGTAAATTTAACAACCAAAAAAAATAAAAAATAAAAACAGATATCTAAAACTTTTTTTTCTGTTTCTTATCTTTATTTAGCAATAAACACACTGACAAAATATATGCTCTAAATGCTGTATGAAACAAAGATGCAGAATTGTTTTTGTTTAATTTTTAATGTCTGATGTAGCTGCAAGAGAAGAAAGCTCACACAGAGCATCTTAGAGTCTAGGTGGTTTATCACACTGTGGAGGCTGGAAGTCCATGAAACACTTTTCTCAAACTCAGTGGACGACAACAGCGTCTGCTGGCAAACCAACAGAGTGGCAGAAAGAGGCTCATCCCTGGCTTACATGTGGCTCTGCATCTGTCCACAGAAGATATGGATTAATCCAGCAGAAAATTCTTTCTGCTGGAAAGGAACCAGGAGGCATTGCTGTGTCAAAACTGGTTCATTCTCACCTTAGAACTGCATATATTATGATTTTATGTTATTTTATTTTTGCTAAAAACTTCCAGAAAAAGATGACAGTTTCTTGCTGGACCAGTACTACCTCTCAACAACTGTCATCTGAAGCTATATAATAAAAAACAGGTTCAATTCACTCAAGTGAAATAAAAGTAATCAATTTAACCCAATCATAATGCAATGTAGCCAGGTTTAGTTGATTATTAGATGTCAGTAAGTGATCTGATGTCCAACTCAGCTGACCAGCAGATTTCACAAAACCTTAACTTTGCATCAAACCATTTTTCAGTGACATTTCTAATGATTCTTGTCATCTTTTTTTCCACCATTTCAATCAGGCCAGAGGTCCAAATAGTTTTACAAAACCAAAAACAAGTGAGAATATTTTTGCTTTGAATTAACTTTAAATGTAACCTTTATTTTCTGCTGCAGAACAAGGTCATAGCGTTTGATTTAAGAAGGGGGAGAGAAGCAATTTCCACTGCATTGTGCAGAAAGTAAAGTCATCTGCTTCCCTCTCTCCGCTGCTCTGAGTGGGACTGATGTGTGTGAAGGAATCAGAGCAGATATAACTCTCTTTTCCCTTGTTGTCAGCAGTTAACAGCTTGCTCTACTGCTACTCTTTCACTGTGTGTCCTTCTGTACTTCAGTGAGGCCATTTACCGTCTACATATTTTTGGATATATAGCTTGTGTGCGCGTGGATGCAGTAATGGCGTGAGAAAAGTACGTTTAATTAAATATGTGCTGATGATTAATTGATAGACGCTACATGGTTTCCATCACATATGAGGGATAAAATCAGAAGAAAAACAGCAGATTTAAAATAAAATCTGGCCTACATTAGATTCAGTTCATATTAAGGACGTCTTGGCATTCGAAGACGGATGAGTCTTTTTCTGATTTGTTTTCCGAGATATAAAGTGGAAAACTGGTTGCATTTCTTCATGCTGTGTCACGGCAGGCCATTTTGTGTGAAAGGCAGTGTGAACCGATCACCCAGCTCCTTCTTTGCCCACTTTCTCTCAAAATGGTCCGGAAAGAGTCGCCGAGTTCCTCTGAGACTCTATGAAAAATGGATCAGCACAAGCTCCCTCTTCAACACACTTTCTCTCTGCAGGAGATTAGAAAGAGAGGGAGCACTTAGAGGGAAACACTCTCCTCCTGGTGATCTGTAGTGGAGATGTAATCTTTACACTCGACACAGAGGTGAGTGTTTTACAGCACCAGACAAACCTTTCACTGCAGCAGCTTCTGGATTTATGTTACATTTATTTATTCTCTCATTTGTATATTTCTGTAGAACAGTACCAGCCTCATGAAATAAAACAAGAACATTATAACAAAATAACCTGAAACAAACAAAAACAATGAGATGCCGCAGAACAGAGTTCCTTCTCTATAACTACAGGGAACATATGTGATTAAGTTAAAAATACAAATGCATAATACACAAGATTCTTCACTTGCCATTTAAATCTCAATAAACAGCTTTACTTTGATGAAGAAAAGAAAGTCAGCGGGTATTTTCTGTGCTTTCAGGCGTTCTGTTTCTGGTCACACATGCACCAGGCTACATTGAGAGGTAGGAAGGAGGAAGCAGTGCAGGAAGACAGGAGGGTCCCAGGCAGGCAGGCAGGCAGGAGGCAGGCAGGCAGGTCACAGCGTGGAGTCCCGGCACAGGACGATCTCCATCTCAGTGCGGTACAGTTTCCCTCCGTCAGCCAGAGCCATGATGCTCTTTTTGTAGTCCACCAGCCCGGTTGAGTCCAAGTCCTGCCAGAAACGACACAACCAGAGAGAATCACACTGTCTGAGGCTGCAGCTCCATCTCCCTGCTATATCTGGCCTTCAGAAGAGGGATGGATGTGTCAATCAATAGGTGAAGTATTCATTACCATTTTGTTCTTGTCACAGAGGTCCTTCAGCAGAGCATCCAGCTCCTGCTCATCAATGTAGCCATTACCGTCCTGATCAGAGAGAGAAGAGGACACCATCGAAAAAAGACGTTCCTTTCAGCTTCACATATATGAAATCATCCCAAACCCGCTGCTGTCATGTGGATTTTAGCCTAACGAGGAACATGGAACATGTACAAATATGGACCTTATGTATGGAGAGTGAAAAGTGCCACATTACAAGAGTTTACAGAGTTTGTAGTAAACAAATTACAGCAATTTACAGAGTTATTTTCACACTCCCAAAGAAAGTATTGACCCAGAATCATAGCAAACTTTAAAGAAGTTGTCTTGACTTCCTGTTTGAGCAGCCAATCAGATGTCAGGGTCTATAGAGGGATAATCAGTCAACGTCACACTACATCAATATGTCGCCTGCGCATGTCGCCTGCAGAAAGCAAGCATGAACACAATATTCTAATTATTTAAGCTATTTACAATTAGGCTAATAAAATTATCTACAACTAGCAACCAGTGCAGATCACCTCTCTTCGCACGCAGCTCTGCGGTATCTGCAGATAGGTTTTATTTTTAGTACAGCGTCTCTGCCTCCTGTTCAGTCTGCTGCTACACTTCTGATTTCTGATGGCTTAGTTTACCGCCTGCCCTGACGCCTGCAGCCACGTGTTCACTTTTCTGATAATCATCACCAGAATTGGAAGAAATTATCCTTTTATTTGCCATTTGTGCACTAAATGCAAATTCTATTTTTATAATGAAAAATTTCAGTTGCAGGAATATCCTATTCCTTACCCAACGCATCTCATTGAGACCTGATCTGTACATGGAAAATTACTTTAATGTAGCAAATAACGTCCAGCCACTGAAGTTTGGGGCATTAACACTAATGTCAGTTTGGCATCATAACTTATTTCATCACGCTGTGATAAACAGTTGTAGCAGTTGCAGTCATCCGCTGTGTTTGCAAACAAATAATCCCTCAATATATAGCTCTCGCAGAACGTCGCTCTAACTGCCAGCTGTCTTGATAGGCGGTTGCTATGGAGTTGCTATGACAACAAAACCCAAACCACAAGCTTAGGACTCGCTATCACCTCTTTTATAACTTATAAATAATTTAATTGAGGCATGTGTAAGTAATCATATATTAAATATATTACTTCTGTATTTATTTCTAGTTTTAAAAAATTAATGTTGCATTTAAATATTTACTTCACAAGTTATTTATGTATTGTGACTCGGCACTCTTCACCCTCAATACTCTTGGTGACATGACAAGTCTGATATTTTTAGCAGGGAATGACAAAGATAACATTTGTTTTAAAATTGATTTATTGAGTACTTAATGTTAAAATTTTACCACCATCTAGTAAAGGAATAATTATATACTCAGTTATTACTAATTCAAATATTCTTTCTACATTTTATGTTTTATTTTTCTAGGCAATTACTAAATTATTTAAGTAGGAGTAGATATGAATTTACCCAATTGTCTATTTCATTATATTTAAGGATTTTAAGTCGTGTAGATTATCATTAAGCCTGTCACAATAAGCAATTAATCAATTAAAATTAGCTCAATAATTTTCATTCTGATTAAAATTTTTTTGAAAGGGAATTTTGTTTAGAGAGTTCATAATCTATTTCATCATAATTTTGATTGTGTGTGGTTTTTATTTCCTCTTAACTTGTTGTTTTTGGTTGTTATGTTTTATTTTGGATATTTAAAATCTCTTCCAGTTGCAGCATGAAGTGTTCTGTACAAAATTAAAGATCATTGAAGTAGCATTGATATGCATTATTATATTAACTGAAAATGGATTCAAGACAGCAATACTATCAATAATCGCAATCATTTCTGCCAGAGACAATTTATTGTGACATGCCTAATTATTATATATATAAACTTTAGTGATTTACTTGTTTTTTAATTGGAATTTAAACTCCATAGATATTTGATAAAAATGAACATCTATTCAATCTATATGAAATAATGCCTTAGTCTTTGAAATAGGTGAAATATGCCACTTTATAACACAAAATGTGCATAAATCAACTTTAGAAATGTGAAAATAAGACTGATAGTGATGTACTTTCATCAACATATACATTAGACAGACTGAAATGAAGTTCCCTGGAGAATAAATCCATATGACCTGATCGTTTGCGTTTCCACAACCCCCATCATGCAGCAACAAGCAGAGAGTGGACAGATGTCCATCGTAAACATGTCTGGTCAGCGATCAGCCTCCACGATCAACAAAAAGTACTGATTTTATTATCGTCCGTATTTATGTTCAGAAACACGTTTTTCACCTTATCATAGAAAGTGAAGAGAGAGTCAAACTCCTTAACGGTGAGTCTGATGCCCTGTAATGTCACACAAAGAGAGAGAAGACAGAATAATTAGAAACCAATGCATATTTCTCGAGAGCGGTAAAAGCCCCAGATCTACCACAGATATTAATCCGTGCAGATTATGATAACTGGGACTAGAGTTGAGTTAATCCTCATCAGACTGACTAATCCTCTGTCAAGAGAAATTGTTGATCTGCTCTCACAGTCCAGCACGTTTAATGGGAACAAACAAGATGGTTGAAGAATCCAAATTCAAAGACACAAATGTGTTGGAGGTGCTCAGTTTAAGCTATTTCTCCCAGTAATGCTTGATTAAAGGCTATATGGCCAGAGAAATTACACAAGAAAAAAGTGAAAGTAAGTAGAAGCTCCGCTGCTCACATAAAAATCTAAACTGAGCATTTATCAGTTTTATAGAATGATCAGAGTTTTAAAAAATAAGGAAGCAGGATTGACAAAATCAGGAATCCCAATTATTATTAGAATATGAGCCATTTCTTTATTTTCAGTGATACGTTTACACTAATGTCATTGCAAGCAGATGATGTTCACCAGAAAATATTTATTTGTGTTACTTTTACCAGGAGCTGACAGCTACAAGCTGTTTTCTGCTTCCCAAAATAAAATTAGATTCAAAATATCCAGGTCTTCCACCATTTTTACAATTTTCTATTCCTTTCCAGGATTAGCAGACTAATGTCTCAGCAATATCTGGAGAAACTCATTCATGCATTTATTTGTAGTCACACTGATTACTGCACCAATGTCTTCACATGTCTGCCTAAAAAACAAAAATCAATCCTCCAGCTGAAGCTGATCCAGAACGCTGCTGCTCGCATTCTGACTAAAACCAGGAAGTTAGAGCACATCACACCAGTTTTAAAGTCCCTACACTGGCTCCCTGTAGTACTTTGAAATGCCTGGTTGCTGAAATGTGACATACAAATAAAATTTCATTGATTGATTGACTTTCTGTGGTGTCAGAGAGAAAACCTCCACAAATAGGCAACCAGGACGATCCTGATCGACGTCAACCTTTTACTTTCAACACAGAGCAGCTTCCTGACAGACAGAGCTCCACCTGCACTAAATAACACCAGGTGTCAAACAAGTTGCATGCTTGTGGTCCTTGGGATGATAATCTCCATTACTGTAATCTAAAAGATTAGTCTACATCAGTGAAGTGCATTCAGGGAAGCCAGTTCCTCACCAATCACTGGTTTACACCCATAAAAACTCACTGCCTCCATTTCGATAATTATTTGGCTCTGCATGCAGTGCTTAGGGCCAGCTACTCTAAGCAGTTTAAATCAGACTAGCATGCAGCAAGGAGGGCTGAAGTTTAAACTCTTATTTCAGAAACACGGCAGATAAAATCACAAAGTCAAAGCCAGCGGATTACTGAGTTCTACATTCACAACATGAAAGCTTGACGGTGGTTTTCCACTTTGTGTTTCCACCTGGTTTAATCTCCAGTGGCCACTGTGAAGCAGGATTTGTGCCATGCATGAAATGCTGAGGTTGGACAAAATGTGCATGCAGCGTGGCCAAACAAACTGGCTGCGGCTTACTTAACCGGAACAACTGAAGACTGACATGGTGGCAGTAAAAGACAGAGATTTAAAAAGCATGCGGCTTTTTTCTGTGTTGTGTTTCCTTGACTTTTGCAATTTATTCTCTACTTACCTTTGGGATGACTACATATATTTTAAACAATTTTCCTCAACTCATTTTCTGACTCATTAATCAGGTTTTACTGCTGCCAGTGTGGAGGCAGTTGCCAAAAAGCACTACACTTTAATCTATTTGTGTCTATAGTGTGATGTGCCTTTTGGCAAGACTCAAAAAGTAAAGCAATGCCAATCTAAAAATGTGGGATCTTAAGAAGATGAGTAAAAATAACAAGAAAAAAAATAAAGCTGAAGCCAAAATGGACAGAAAATAAACCAAAACGTGAATAAAGGCCTTCTGCATCCGGCTAATAATTAAACATCTATGATTAAGGATTGTGGAGTTGTGCGCTAGACTGTTTTTATGACTTTTAGTTTAAAGGTAAACAAAAGAGACAAAAAAAAAAGCCAGCTAAAAGACATTGACAGTGATTTTAAAAATAAAACTATCTTAAAGAAAATGAAATCTTCTTTTCAATGATACAGGAAAAAAAAAAAACATTATAATTGCGAATCCTTGAAGGAATGAACATTGTACTTTTTAATTTCTTTCCATCACAAACTTGAATATCTTTAATTGGGATTTTATGAGACCAACCAATGATGACAAAACTGAAATGTGAAAGAAAAAAAAATTGTTTTCAAAATGTTTATAAGTAAAAATCTGAAAAGTGTGGCCTGCATTTGTTTTGTCCTTGGGTCAATACTGTCCCTATATTTAGGATTCTGGGCTGGACTTTGACTAGGCCAGTACTCTGCAACCTTCACAAACCACAGAACCGTTTTTTGCTCTCAATCCAGCTAAATAAAACTTCAGCGCTGCAAATGTTACATAAGCTTTTACAAGTACCCACTGTAGAATATTTGTTTCATATAAAATAATTTATATTTTCAGGTTAAAAAATAAATAAAAGTCAAACTTTTGTAAAAAAAAGAGGAATGATGCATTTTCTATTATGTTGATATTTGTGGAAAATGATCTAAACCATAAAAATACAGAGTTTTCATCCTGCTGAAAAGAATGGATCTAAAAAAAAAAAGACTGTTGTGAAAATTGGATGCAATTATTAATAAAATACTGCTAAACCTGTTATTATATTTATTTATTAACATTAGTTGGTTCTGTAAATTTTTTAGCCAAAGTTACTAAGAGCCATCAGATTACAAAGTCGCAGTCTTTGCCATTTTAATGCATGAATGTATTTTGATTTAAAATACATTTAAATCAAATGTGTTTAAAGCAGGAGGGCTGCTTGATTACAGTTTCTGTCCTGCTGGAAGATGAACAATATAATGGGATCAAATTACACGTTTATCTCTGTTTACCAGTTAGCTGACCTCTGAAGGACCGGATTTAATTTAGGGGTATCAGAGTAAAAGATGACTAAATCCATATACACAACACACTTTCCAGAATTTTATTTGTAAAAACATTTGAAACCATTTTATTTTTATTTTAAAGAGAAAGCACTTGAAAGTTGATGTTTTTTGGTTTTTGATGGTGTAATCTCACCTGAAACTTGAGCAGGAAGTTCTCCTGGACCGGCAGAAGCCTGTGGTGAAAAACATAAACCCGCCAGTGTTGATCTGAAGAGCAACTTTCAGAAAGAAGAGCAAATAAAACCGAGAAGTGACGCTCACCTCGCCATCTCAGAGAGGCCCAGCTTACCGTCACCATTCAGGTCAAACATCCTTAGCTACAGAAAAATAAAATTAAAAGGGAATTCATCAGAGGAAGTTTAGGGGAAATGTTGCAAACATTTATCATTTGTCCACTGAAGGGGTCGGGTGTGCTCAGCTCACAGATGGCCGACTGACCCTGGTGGCAAAGAAAGCAACGTCTCCGCAGTGCAGGTGCACTGTGTGCAGCAAATGTGATTAATATTTAAGCCTCCACATAATGCTTCATTATGTGTATGACCAGCAGTTAGCTGTAACTTGTGAATATGGCATCATCAATGGGCAAAAGGTCAAGATCTTAAAAAATGTATTTTCAGACTTTAACTTGTGTGGCTGAATCTGAAGCTTTGAGGTTTATTAGAACACAGCAGCATGATTGATATGTGTTTATGATTTTTTTATATATATATATATATATATATATATATATATATATATATATATATATATATATATATATATATATATAGTATTTTGAGAGGCCGGTAATGCTGGTTATTTAAACATTTTATCTCTCACGATTGTCTGTGTGTACTCGTTGAGCTTCTTGTCATCGTAGTCTCTGTTGGCCTTCTTCAGCAGGTCCGACAGGAAACCCTGAGATGAGAAAGAAACCGACGCTGACAGGACTTTAAACGTTTTCATCTGACTGCAATCATGGTGGAAATCAGAGGAAATGAAATGTAGGAAGTACTCTTTATTTTCATTTTCACATGAAAGTAGAGGAGTGTGAAATATCTATTAGCATTTACACCAACAGCATGACAATCTAATACGCATGCAAAAACATGAGAACCCATCACTGCCATGAATTTTATTGATAAATCTGTCCATATCTACAGAACTTTGAGTTTAGTTAATCAGTTTTTCTTGTATATTTGTTTATTATTAGCTTTTTGCATTTTGATTATCTTATGTGGTTGATCAGATTTATTATGCTTCGATGATCCTGATTCTTTTATCGTGTATTTATTCTGTGTTTAAAAGTAATTTTTCCTCAGTTTTGCTCCTCACACAGCTGCAGTGCATCCATTTAATTACTGTCACCTGTTTCAGGCTCTACTAATCATTCTCACTGCATTTACTGCCCAAATCTGAGTCACTTAAATCCAATTTTCTCTGTACTCATTTATAGATAATTTTAAAATGATCAGTTTCTCTGATTTTACCTTTTTATATTTATATGTTTGAGCAAAATGAACTTTGTTCTTTTATTCTATGTCTCCGAAATGCCAAGTACAAATGTAGTATTTATTTGCAGAATATGAGAAATGGGTAAAAAAACAAAAAATATGCAATGCTTTCAGACCTCAAATAATGTAAAGAAAACAAATTTATATTCCTTTAGAAACAATATTACTAATGTTTTAACTCAGGAAGAGTTAAAAATGAATATTTGGTGGAAAAACCAGGAGGTTTTCAGTGAAGGGCTCTAGTTTTTTCCAGAGTTGTATATATTTTATAAACTTTTATCTCTTATGGTTATATTTGTATTATTAATATTCAACACCTTAGATGGAGCAGCTTGTCAGGGAATAAACAATTTTCCCTTGGGGATCAATAAAGTATATTCTATTCTAAACTCAGCATATTTAATCATTCTATGTTGCGTTCCCTCCATAGTTTGCTTTGCAATTCAATATTGTTTTACTTGTGTAAACCACATAAAAACATTTCTACTTGTCTGCCTTTAAATCAATAAGACTTAACCACAATGGCCTCTATGTACACTCACTGCACAAGACTCCACTGCTGAACAAAGCATGTTTTTAAGGTTCGCGACAGAAGATTTGGACAAGCCTGCCAAAGCCCGCACTAATATTCTGAACTCTTTGCACACAACGTAAATATACTTTAAAATATCCTGAGGACATTGAGTGTTTTTTTTTTAATCTAACGAATGCACAAAGTGCTCCAAATGCTGTATTAGAAGTTTGTTGTGTTACCTTGAGCTCATTGGACTCGATGTATCCGCTACGATCAGTGTCATATCTCCGCCAAGCCTGCAGGAGAAGATTTCATGTTTTTAGAGAACATCTCAGTAACAACTAAAAAAACATAAACATCTATTCAAACTGGAGTACAGCCAAACACACGTATTGCCTGACTTTGTGTTAATATAGAATTTGTCAAAAGATGGATACCTAAAACGCTTGCAGCACTCTCTGACTCCCTCCCCTCCACAAAAAGCTGCAGAACATCCATAATGTATGGCTTTTCTGAGAATAGCTTTAATACACGGAACAGCCTGAACATCCCACCATAAAATCCTCCTAAAAGGAAATAAGTGAAGTGTGTATATGTGTGTGTTTTTTTGTGGAGTGCATGTTCAGTCACAGCGCAGCTTATGTTTGATGGCTCTCCGTTTTCCCTCAGATTACTTTAGCATCAAACAACAGCTGAGAAAAAAAGCAAAGTCGGCAAAAAATGCTGCATTTTCATCAGCGTAAACGCTGAAATACTTATTTTGAATTAAGCAAAAATAATACTTTTAGATGTTTTCTTCAAGCCGAGGGTTTTAAACATTAAACATTTGTGAATGTTTGACCCAGAAAACAAGCGTCCAGATGAATGTTGCGGCAGTCCTTCCTGAAATGCCACAACATTAAAACAGACGCCCCAACTTGGCACGGAAACTGAAGGAAACATGAGGCAGCTGAACGTGCGTCCCACAGGACAGGCTGTCAAGGCGAAGCTCGCTGGAGGCGCTTGTGAGGAAATTTCACAGTTCAGTAAGGTTTATCAGATATTCAGTGAACAAACTCAGAAAACAGAAGACCTCAACTGAGAACAAACATGGCTAATTCTTACAGTCACTGAACATGAAAAGGTTGACTGAGCACATCTACTGTAAGGAGTTACGTAGGAACAGTTTTCAACATTCAAGGCGAGGGACACGGATGTGAAAATGTACCAACTTACATCCATGAATTCAGCACTGGATCTCACAAACTCTCTGAAACAGATCAGGAAGTTTTCCTCCGTCGGCAGAATCTGGACCAGCTGCACAAGAACAAATTGATGCGTTTACTTAAAAAGCTACTGTTTGCTGGGCGGATAAAAAGACTTGTTAAGAAAAAGAAACGGGAGTAAATAATCTGGTCTCACCTCAGACATCTCAATTCTACCATCAGAGTTCTTGTCAAAATTTGCCATGAACTCCTTCAACTTCTCCTTGAACAAAGCGTGTGAGGGATCCTGCAATGACATGAAAACGTTTTTCAGTTTGCTCATATTTTGGCTTTGCATGTATAAAACCAAACTTCAGTACTAATAGCAATAAATGTATGCATCTTAAATAAAAATTTCCCTACATTGTACAACAAAAATCTTTCCTTTTTTTTGCTGTTTGACATTAATCAGATGAAACTTCTTCTGTTTTAGATCAGTTAGGCTTATCAAAATTATTTATATTTGCTAAATACCAGAATAATGAGGGGGGGGATTTTTTTTTTAGACATTTTTATTAATTTCATTAGGGAGAACAATGAAAACACTAAGATTATTATCTCTTTAAACCATCTGATGAGGCCATTGCTATATTTTATTTCCATCCATTTTCTGTACATCCTCGTCCCTAGTGGAGTCGGGGCTATATTTTCTTTGTGACATTATAAATTAAAAATACAAGTGTTGGAAATGGGTGCATAACAAAGGCAAAAATACAAAAGAAAAGAGGGAAAAATAGAAAAAGAGTCCAGTGTAGTACTTGGGTATTTGTAGTGTTTGTATAGAGGAAAAAATAAGATAATGTTAAAATAACATTACTACTGTTAAAAAACAAATAAATAATAATAAAACAATAACAACATTAGTGATAGTAAACTGAAGCTGTCTGTCTTCAGGTAGAACATTGAAAACACTAAGATTACTATCCCTTCAAACAAGTTCATGTTGCTGAACTCTTCAAACAAGTTCAGCTGCTTAATTAACATGTTAATTAAGCAGCTAATTAACATGTTTTGTTGTGAAATGTGGCCATCAGCCCAGGAACAAAAGCCTTGTGAAAATGCTGACTGAAGCTGGTAAAACAGCCTCTGTACAAACACAAGCTATAAAGCCAATCAGACAAGAAGAGGCCATTTCTCCAAAACAAACACATAAAATCAAATTAATGTTTGCAGTTCACATAGGGGCAAAAACCTTAATTTTCAGAGCTATGTCCTGTGTGATGAAACTAAAATGGAAATATTTGGCATTAACAAGCATTGTTACATTTAGAGAAGAAGAGAGACGTTCAGAAATTTGAGAATGAAATCGTAACTGTGAAGTAGGTAGCTGTATTATGTTGCTAGAGAGACTGGTGCGCTTTATAAAAATTAAATAATTGAAGCAACTTACTTAAAGCTGGGGAACAAGTGTGTCTATACAATGACTCTAAGCATAACACAAAGTCATTCAGGAGCAACAACATCCATGTTTTGAGTGGCCCTTATCTCAGCCCCATAAAGAATTTGTCTGCAGAGATGAAAAGTTTATGCAAGCGAAAACACCATTTCAGTCAGGAAAAATGGGTCAAAATTACAACAAAATATTGAGAGAAGCTTCAAGAAGAATTATTGAAACTATCTGACCCAAACTACACAATTTAAAATGCAATAAACAACAAACTTCTGACATGAAGCAGAGTTTAAAAAGTACATTTTCATTCTGGTTAGCAAATAAAAATAATTGATGCAATAGGTGTGACATTGACACTACATTAGTTTCGCCTGCAGAGTGTTAGCAGGATTATGACAGATGAGAAAAACACCCACCACACCGGCTCCTCGCCTCGCAGTCTCCAGCTCTGTGAAGAAGCCCTCCAGCTCCTTCCCCTCTATGTAGCCGTTTCCTTCAGAGCACCAGAGGAGCGAAATTAGTTTGGCACAACTGACGTCACGATGCTTTTAAGTCACTTTAAGCTTTGTTGACCGTTCAGAAGTTTGATTAAAGTTTAATAACCACTGAGGGTCTTTAAGTTTTGAAGCAGTTGCCAAACCTTGAGTACTGGTCCAGCCTCAAGTCCTCTGTGATTAAACAGAAATAATCAGTTTGTAAACCAATTTTGGAGTAGACTCCTAGTTAAAGCTGTTTTAAGTCATTATTTCTGACATTTGATTAGTTTGGACGCCCAAGTAATGCCTAAAGTGAATCCCAGAGCTCCACAACTGCAGAAAAAAAAGAGATTACCATACATCTAAACAATCTTCAATTATTTAAAATTGAGTTTTAACTGGTCGAATGGATAAAATATTCTAATTTACATATCCATATCCAGTTGTAAAGTGGATTTATCCGTAAGTGAGCTCCAGCTGGGACAAACAAACTCCACCAGAGTGAAGTGGCATTGGAGTGTAAGCAGAATAATGAGCATCTTCTTGCCTAAAAGGGCAATCAGACTGATGCTTACTGGAGCGTCCTGTCCCTCACTCTGCATTGTACCACTTACAATGGCCACATTTTAGAAAATAATTTAGTTTGTCTTGAGGTCACAGGTTATACAGGACGTTCTGTGGTCATTTTTAATCATTAGAGCGAGTCCCACCTGTCACCAGTCTAAACACGGGAAAGGGGTTTTAGTGCAATTCAATATTTAACAGGAGAAATAGATAAACTGTTGTCCCAATTCAAAGAAAAACATAAACATACTGAACTAAATGCAGGGACATGTCCCATGACTTATTCATCTTTTAATCTCTTATCCACTCGTTTCTTTTTTATCGTTTCTACCCCCTTCCTCCCAGCTCTGTTTGCGCGGTACATCTGATTGGTGCCACCGGCTGTGCGCATGTGAACTGGTGTTTCAGACAAACCAGAGCGGAAACAAAAAAAAAAAAAACAGCACAGAAAACATAACAAAGATGAACCAGCATTTATATATACTGCTGGTTTTTAATTCAGTATCATGTTTTTCATGTCATTATTCATTCATCCAACTAGAAATTTATCAACAACAACAAAGAGGACACTGGGAAATATTTCCTAAATCAAGAACTTATTTAAAAAACAGAATTACTGCATAACAGTATTTTTACTTTTTTAGTTATTTCTGTGTTAACCTGCTAATATCCATTGTGTAAATGGCGAATGGCCATTTACACAGCCATTCGCCTGTGTAAAGGGCTGCAAATAATTGTGCAATCATACAGCTTTACATCTTTGAAAAGCAGAAGTGGTGCCTCCTGTGCGACAAACAAGAATGCAGCTAGCAGTTTCTGGATGTCAGGTCAACAACAACACTTTTGTCTTTTCCAGCAGCCATTGTACAATATATAGAGTAGAAAAAAACAGCTGATTAAATGTGATGGAACTCTGCTTGCGTTGCTAGGTGACAGGCGGGGCTTTGCTGGGGTTGCTAGGTAACGGTGCAGTCCCCATTGACGGGAATTAATCAAGAGGTTTTTGAAACAGGTCATATTCCAAAAAATCATTAACTTATTGATGCAAATAGAAGCATAAAAATGTGCAAAAAGGGAATTTTGCAGACTTTTAGATTCTGTTTATCCCAAAATAAATGAACACATTTGATTTGTTTTTGGTTGTACTTCTATACGTTTGAAAAAGAACTAATTATCTGTGATAAATCTGATAAAGCGTGTTTATCCAGAATCCCAGAGAAATGGCTGTGTTCTCAGTTCATTGGTGGTTAGTGCCAGAGTTTAGTTGGGATCTAACTCTCAGCTGTCACATGGAGCGCACCACTGCACACTGAGCAGATGAAGTCCCTTTCCTCTCCATAACATTTTCAAACCCGGCTCAACTTCTGATTGCTCAATGGCACCGCGGGACCATGTCAGCTGTCCAGCACATAATGGCAGAAAATGACATGAAGGCTCATGTGGCAGACTGAGTGTTTCATTGCCGCATGAAATAATGCCGCAGGATTTGTTTCAGCCGCTAAGACGCAACTCATTTGTGAGATTAAAATATGTTTCAGATTTTGAGAGATTCGCTTTAAAGGTCAGGTATCGCTTTGAACTTCTTTTCTTTTATTCATTCACTGACATACCCTTTAACTTCCCACAGCGTAAACATCGGTGAATTTATGCTGAATGCTCTGACGTTTATCTATCAGAGCATTCATTAACTATGAACAAAATGTCTCCAAATAAGCAGGTTGAATTCCTGTTCAGGTTTTAACATGGAAGAACACAGTTGTAAGTTTTCTCAGGACAGTTCCATTAAGATCTGATTATCCAAGGAGGTCAGAGACACCATGGTCAGAGACACCATGGTCAGAGACACCATGGTTAGAGGTGGCATGGTCAGAGACACCATGGTCAGAGACACCATGGTCAGAGGCACCATGGTCAGAGACACCATGGTTAGAGGTGGCATGGTCAGAGACACCATGGTCAGAGACACCATGGTCAGAGGCACCATGGTCAGAGACACCATGGTTAGAGGTGGCATGGTCAGAGACACCATGGTTAGAGGTGGTATGGTCAGAGACACCATGGTCAGAGACACCATGGTCAGAGGCACCATGGTCAGAGACACCATGGTCAGAGGTGGCATGGTCAGAGACACCATGGTCAGAGACACCATGGTCAGAGACACCATGGTTAGAAACGCCATGGTCAGAGACACCATGGTCAGAGACACCATGGTCAGAGACACCATGGTTAGAAACGCCATGGTCAGAGACACCATGGTCAGAGACACCATGGTTAGAAACGCCATGGTCAGAGACACCATGGTTAGAGGTGGCATGGTCAGAGACACCATGGTTAAAGGTGGCATAGTCAGAGACACCATGGTCAGAGACACCATGGTTAAAGGTGGCATGGTCAGAGACACCATGGTCAGAGACACCATGGTTAGAGGTGGCATGGTCAGAGACACCATGGTTAGAAACGCCATGGTCAGAGACACCATGGTTAGAAACGCCATGGTCAGAGACACCATGGTTAGAAACGCCATGGTCAGAGGCGCCATGGTTAGAAACGCCATGGTCAGAGGCGCCATGGTTAACCAGTGGAGGAAGCCATAAATCCATAAATTCATCCGTCATCCATCAATCCATTCATCCATTCATCCATCCATCCATCAGACCATCCAACCATAAATTTATCCATCCATGAAATAAAATTACATCAGACTTATATAGAGGGGTTAGTAGGACACTCAAAGACGCAGTCATTTCCATTCACACACTGATGATAGCAACCTAGTGGATAGTAGCCACAGACATCCATCCATCCATCCAACCATCCATCCAACCAAATATCCATCTATCCATCCATCAGTCCATCCTTCCATACATCGATCCATCTATCCAACCATCCATTAAACCAAACATCCACCCATCCATCCATCATCCATCCAACCAACCATCTATCTATCCATCCATCAGTCCATCCTTCCATCCATCCATTCATCCATACATCCATCATCCTGAATGTCTGTCCATCCATCCATTCATAAGACCACCCAAAACTAACTCCATGCTTCATCCATTCCTCTATCCATCCATCTATCCATCCATCATTTTGCCCATCCATCCATAAACCCATCCAACCAAAAATCTATCAATTCATGGCATCCATCCACCCACCCACCCATCCATCCATCCATCCATCCATCCATCCATCCATCCATCCATCCATCCATCCATATGTTAAGCCTGGCCTTTGTTATAATGTCTAGCCAATTAAAAATAAATATTTCTGCTTTTAAACTGTAAGTAATGGACTGGGAACTTACTGATATTAACATAAAAAATGTTCAGTAATCCTGACTGTTGTCAGTCCTTTTCTTAAAATTTCCACAATGGTCGAGACAAACCAGTAGGAATACTGGGATAAACCAGAACATAAGCAGTTCTTTATGGTGCCAATGTGGAATATGTACTTCAATGCCATCAGGCCATGTCATTTGATGAGAAAATCTTTTGAGCTTATATGGACCAGTTTGAAAAGGGCTTAACGGTAAAGGTCACGGGATCTTCTCAATGGCATCCAGAATAATCCTTACTGAAGTTGTTACATGGAAATCGGTTAAGCTGGAATGACTCACAGAGGCAGAGAGAAACAATGGTGGAGCTCTGCAGTCACTCAGGTGAATAAATACGCTGCATGTAGTCAGGAAAGAACAAACGCATCACTTTGTATGAGAATTTCTCATTTTGCATTTAGATGTTTGGTTGAATTTCTGAATCAAGTCCACTGATTTGATGGTTTGGCTGCTGTGGTCGTTATTGTCATAATCAGGGAGGCTTCCAGAACCATTTCAGTGGGACACCCAGTCATAGTTTCCAACACAAAACTAAGACAGAACAACAGGGTTTTGATTCAGGTATGTTGTAAATTACATCTGTAAAAAAAGAAAATCTTAATCCTCATAAAATAAACCTGATAGGTCGTAAATTGACGTTTTCAACATAAATCAGCTGATTTCATATGTTAGAATATGCTTTTTCAGACCTAGAGAAATCTAGTGCACATTTAAAAAAAATAAATAAATACCTCTACCGATTTATGACTTTAACTTGTTAATATGTCACCTTGGTATTACTGATGGGTAGAGCCAGGAGTGAAGGCAGAAAATCAAAGCCAGGCACCAAGACAAAACATAAAGCATGTAAATAAATAAATAAAGCTACATTATCAATAAATATATAAATCCATCCCTGTCTAATCCTCTAAGAACGCACGCATAAAAAGATTATGCATATATTTATTTTTCTCTGTTCATAAAGGCTTGAATAAATTGGATAGTTGTGTTCTTGTGTTTGTGAATTTAATACAGCAAAACCAAAACTGCATCTTTGTACTGTTGACTCATAAATAGTGATCTTCCACTGTAAATTAAAAGCTAGTGACGTTCCTTGTTCACATAATAAGTACTATTATTATTAAAAGTACAACCCAGTTAACATACACCAGTTCATATCCAGTAAGCTCCTAGGTTCAAAAAGATTCATAGATTTAAAAAAAGCTGTTTCACTCTTATGTCCTCCCAACGTCTCTGCCTCTATTTTTCGCTTTCTCTCCTCCTGCATCCTTTTCTCTCCCTCCTTTCTTTTCATCTTTCAGCATTTATCCAACCCTTCTGCGAGCCCCTCCATCATCTTTATTCCACTTTCCATTTTTCTTGCACCTTCGGGTTTTTTTTACTTGCACTTTATTATCTTTTAAACTTTGAAATAAATGCAGTAACAAAGTTACCAAACGAGAACCTCATAAAAATGAATACGTTGCATGATTTGCAATAGATTCATATTTATGCTACATAGCATCAACTTCAAACTAATTCTGTTTTTTAATCTATTAGTAATGTTGCCGTTAAAGATTGTAATTTAACAATTCACTATGTAAAACAATACGAATCAAATATGTCCTAATTGCTCTAACTGATTAGCAGCTGCCTTCACTGACCGTCTGTGTCAAAATGTTTCCAGATGTCGATGAACTGCGCCGCGGTGAGCTCGGCCAGGTGCAGGTGGGGCAGCTGCTCCGCCTGAGTTGCCATCTCTGCGGGTTCTCCCTCCTTTGGGTTGGTCTGTGGTACTTGGAAGAAAACTTTTCCCGGTGCAGAGCTCCTCAGATCTGTGAGCGGCTCCTCCTCAGCCCGAGCTTTTTAAACCACCCGCTGGCGGGGCGCGCTTCTCCTGCCCGCCACACGGGGGCGCAGCAGCCAAGACGGCGAGGGAGAGGACAGCAGGCAGCTGGCAAAATGCGCTCATATTGCGTTGTTTTGATACATCAACCTATCCTGGCGCTCCTTTTAAAAACAAAATTAGATTAAGGATTTTAATCTGCAGAGGATCTAAAAGGATCAACCCTGATATTCAATCTCTCTGCAAGGGGATGAATCTGAAACTTTAAATTAATGAAATTTTACGACTCAGTGGAATATTATAATTTGAAAGTTATGTTTGAAATACTTAACTACCATGGCGTATAAGGCTATTGTAAAGAGAAAAAATGGGTATATTTGCGAGAAAAAAAACTTTCAATACATTTTTGGCTCAGCAATTTACAAGTCTTTGCTAAAGATTAAGCTCAAAATTTCTGACTTTGTTTATTAACTAATTTTCTACTTTTTGAAATCAGAAACTTATTTCTAGAAAATTTCTGAGTTTAATCTCCAAATTTCTGGGGGGGTTTTTTTATCATTCTTTTTTACTTTTGGAGCTCGGGAATGTCCTGTTTTTTTTTTAGAAAATTTCTGAAATTAGTCTAAAAATGTCTGGGATAATTTTTCTTGTAAATATTTGACTTCTGGAGCTCAGAAATTTCTCCGCTATTTCTAGAAAATTTCTTAGATTAATCTCAAAAATTTCTTTTTTTCTAGCTATTTTTTTTACTTCTGGAGCTCGAAAATGTCCTTGTTTCTTCTAGAAAAATTCTGAATTCGAAAAGTAAAAAATTTACAAGAAAAATTAACATTTTGAGATTAATCTCACAAATTTTCTTGAAAAAACTTGGAAATGTTATAAAATTTCCAAAAGTCAAAATGTTTTGACTACTACAACTCTGAAATGTTCAATTTCTTTCAAAACAATTTCTAAGATTAATCTCAAAATTTCTGAGTTTTTTAGCAAAAATATACTCTTTGTTTTCTATCTTTGGCCCTAATATGCCGTTGTTCATAATAGTACATAACCAGCACATTTGCAAAAAAGATTTATTAAAAGAAATAGCATTTATAATTAGAGAGGATCAGCAATTTAAAAAAAAAATACAAATTAATAAAATAAAAGTCAGAATTAAATAAATGGAACATTGTTTTTTTCTATTTAAGGAAGAAATCTGTGGAAAAATCAGTCTAAAGAAACTATAGAGAGTAGGTCAGTTTTTACATTTATGAAAATAATACAATATAATATTCCATCAAGGTATAATGAAGTACATTGGCTCAGATGTGTCCATATGGATGGTTGACTGATGTTTTAGCAAATTGACTGTTGACTATTACATGGACTACTATTTTTTCTCACCTTCTGTTTTCATTCAAAACTTTTGTCTATATCAAGATGTGACATGTTCATTTTAAACTCTAAATGAATAAAATAGATAAATTACACATCTCTTATTTTAGGGAGCATATGTAAGAGGAAAAGTTTTGAATAGAAAGTTTGTTGATGTGCATGGCATGATCCTGTAGGAGCTGCAAATTGTCATAAATCACTCCTGCCGAGCTGGAGTACATATGAGATGAATAATCCTCCCTCCATTCTTTCATTGTGTTTTTATCTTCTTCCTCTCTCCCCTCTCAGTCTTATCTCAGCCTCAAACTACACCTGGGAAAAAGCCAAGAGCTTCTGAATGGCCTCAAAATCAGGAAATCTTTTCTGGTCGTTTTTCTGGATAACTTTTTCCTTGTCTGATCTTTCTAGTTTCCAGAGCTGCCTCCCTCGCTGTTGTTCGAAGCGCACCAGGCGAAGATGGATGCTGTGAAGGAGGGAGGAGGCAAGAAGGAGGAGATGATACATGTCTGCAGAGCTTTGCATTGCAAAAGCTAGAAGAGTTCAAGACAGCAATTGGCCATGTAAAACCCAAACAGTGCAGCAATGTAGTCTAATTGACTTCCTATCTATATATTTCTTATGTTTTGGGGGAGTTTTGTCACACGTAATGGTTTCAGATAAAGGTGCAGCATGTAGCTTTAATAAAAGAATGTTTTTTACATATTTGTTATGACAGTTTGTTGTGAGACAGAAGATCTGTAATAAGGTGAACCTTTTCCCTGCGCTGCTACTGATACCTGCACTACTCCCAACCAAAAACAACCAATCAGAGCCAGGAGGAGTGTCTTAGTGCTGTCAATCAGTCTCATGTAGTTACTGCTAAATGAATTAATGGTGGAGAAACAACTCACCATTCCAGAAAAGCTGTTTATCCGCCGTAATTAGAGGCCAGACTAAGTAGCCTGAGCATTCACAACAAGTTAGTGTACCAGAGAGCAAAGTGGGAGGGTGGGATGTACAGCGCCAAGCAGAGTGGTGATTGACAGCGCTGAGACCCTCCTCCTGGCTCTGATTGGTTGTTTCTAGTTAGTTCTGGAAGGCAAAAGAGCTAGACCTTTTCACTGACAATCTGTCTCATACCATACTGTCATGACATAGTGACAGTTTCAACAAATATGTAAAAAAATATATCTTTTATAAATGTCACATACTGCCAATTTAAACACATTTTGAAATTAGAGAGAAATAAAATGTGATTAAATATCAAAAGCAGGTTAGGACAGGGTTAGGTTGGATACTATTTTGAAATGAATGAGAAAAGTTATTACCTAGTTATAAAAAGTAATGTGTGAATAAGTATTCTCCTGTTAGGCATCCTTACTGCTGTGCTTCAGATAACTTACCTGCTTTGTAAATTATTTTATAAAGTAGGTAACACTAATGGAAGGATAATATCTTTTAGGACTTTCTTGTAGATTATGGTTTGACAAAGTGAAGCTTTTGCTCCAATTTTCACTCCGGTTCTCAGGATGGATGGATGATTTCTGAGCTGCTGGTGACGAGAAGAGAAAGTCAAAGCTCTTATTGAACAACTGAACAACCTGTGTGTGGACATGAATATTTAACCTTTTAAGAAGTAATAAAAAATCATTCCAGTTCAAATATAAAGCCAGTCACAAACACAACCACATTTCCATATTATGAATTTCAATTAGGTCTGTTGTGTTAGCTTTGCATGTCAGACACGCTTTTCATGTAGATTATAGATAATAGTGCAATCCAGCTAATGGTGTGTTAACAGCACCATGAAATTTAGATTTGGTAAAGTGGCATAACGCTCATATTCAACCAGCAGAGTGGAAGTCAGGTGATGAAATGTTGCAGACGCCCAGCAGTTTAAGAAGCTTTTAGTTTGACTGATATTTAATTCTCCTAATGTAGCAATAATGCAGCATCTTTGGTTTCTCTGTAGAATAATTCAGGGATCAGGTGTGCAAATCCTATTGGGTTTGTACATAAAAATAACGGATTAGTGCTCAAAGTAATTAAATAACATCCTATGCATAGTACATATATAAAATGGTTTATGTTAGTAATGCATTTTAATAATTATAAGCATTGTCTGACATTATATATCTGTGTACATCCAGCTCAGAGCTTTTATGCAGGATCATTTCAAACCCATTCACTCTTTCAAAATGAACTGATGAACAGCAGTTTTCATCATTCCGGGCTTTAAATCATGTGCATAATAATCTGGAGCAACTGGACTGGCAAAATCTGTGCTGAAATGCTCTGAATTTAGTTTCTGCAGATTAATTTGATTAATCTGACCAACTGATTTATTACATTTGAGCCAGATTACATTCCTGCTAATAGTCAGTAACTAAAATGGCAGCTGATCATTAGGGTTCAAGTCATCAACTTGGAAGCAGTGCAGGTTCTTATGAGCATTTTTACATCTTATTTATGTTCAAATAACAACAACACACAGAACTAGGGGTATTACTCACTCACATACATAAATCCTAACTAAACTCAGTCTGCTGTAAGAGAAATACAGGAAGTTTCATGTATCTTTGTGAGGTTCGTGTGACAAGACAGTGGTGTGTGAGAAAATGTGGGGGAAGTAACATGTTTTATTCAACATGTATGTTCTCTAAATAACATGGACACATTGAACACAGCTGTACAGCGGCTTTTTCTTGATGAAATCTGGCCTCTGGCGTTCCAAAAACCCTCAGCTGCTGCATAAATATGAGCAACCGCAGCTAGCGAGACACAAAGACACAAAGGAACATTATTAGTGGTTAGTTTAGTACCTGATGAGCCCCTCACTGAGGTTTGTGTTTACTGTCTAACCTCCAGCAGGATAAACAATCTGTGGCTAATTCCTCTCTCTGATCAAACAAAACTATGCAAAGCTTTCTGGCTCTTTAATTATACGCAACAGGGATTAAAGAGAACAGAGTTGTGAACAGTGGAGAAGAATAATTGACAAAACAAACTGCATAAAGTTGTCATTGATGAATCTTGGTTCAGTAAATGACAGGAAACTGGGAGATGAGATCCAAACAATTCAGTCTCAGAGAGTAAAAGAAATAGTTTCAGATGGTGAAAGCTTTATTTCGAACCATTTGTTTGAAAGGAAACCAGTCTTGTTTGCAGTTTGCTGCAACCCAAACAAAGCAAACTTGTGGAAGAAGGAGCTTTGTTCTCTGAAACTAAAGTATTGATCTTAGCATACTAGTATTGATCATGTTCCTTTAAGCAAACCTCCAACAAGCTTTTTTTTTATCATGCAGCCAATCTGGATTATCAGTAGAAATATGCTACGGGAACAATTCTTCACACCAAATTCCTCTTCACTTGATGCATAGCCGCTGCCTCTAAAACTGCATAATTATGCGCTCCAGAGAACAATAAAAACTTACTGTTGCTAAGAATGAATGTCATAGTGGGATTATCTGGGTGGAAGTGTGCTTGTGCATTAAACCAGGACCTCTGCCACATTTTTGCTCTTGTGTTAATGTGGCTGAGCAGCAGTGAGAGTGGGAGTGTGCACTTTTTGTAAATTAGAGTGACACTGCGCCTCATTGCAATAATCATCTGTTTTCATCAGCTCCAGCCTGAGTGACTGCATCTTAATCACCAGAGATAAAAACTGCAGCAGCAGCCAAACAATGAAGACTCTGTGCTGAAAACAGATAAGGCAGAATCCAGCTTGTGGACTGTTTGGCAGATTGTGCCGGGATTTTCTTCGGCACGACGCGACAGGAGATAAACACCTTGCTATGACAATAAACTGCATCATCATTCCCTGCAAGTCGTGTGTGCAGGCAACAAATACACGGCTCACCACCACCAAACAGTGGGACACGGGAGCTAAAATTGCATAAAGCGCCTTGAACATACACACAACCCTAGCAGCCTGTTTCCCATCATAAAATTGGGATTTTCTCCTTTTTTGTTGAGCATTCGGGAGAAGAAAAGCATCTGCCTGGAGGCAAACGGGACAACATGATCTCCCCCAGTCCATGGGGAGCAATTAAGACCGCAGACTTGCTGAACTCACCCCTGCAAAAACAATCCCACCACGAGGAATAGAGACACCTGAGAAAGAAAAATAAATCCTCATGAGGAAGAATTGAATGCTGGAGCAGGGGGAGGCTGTGTGCTCATACAGCAAAGCAAGAACTTACAGGAATCCAACATGGAAGAAGAAGAATCCATCATCTGAAGGGGATGGTGCTGAGAGATTACTAAGAACGATTCTGTGCAACAATCTGCTCAATATGAAATCAAATTACAGAATATTACCAAATTAAAACCTTCAGCAACAATTGTTTTAAGATTACACATAGACAAAAACTACCAGAAGCCTTCAAAAGTATTAATACAAGTTGAATCTTTCCACAATTTCTCATGTTTGTCCGCCACAAATAGCCATGTGTTTCATTTTTACAGGTCAAAACTACATGGTAAAACATTTAGCCGTATTTAGCCGTATCTTCTACTCTTTATGTCAAATAAATGTGGCAAGTTTTAGATTTACAGTAATGAGTTTGTTAACTTTTTATTAATTTAGTCAAACCTCCAACAATTGAATAAACTAGAGTTTTTAGGTTAGCACTTAAAAAACTGAAAGAAGAAAAAACAGGAGTGGGAACTATTTCCCAGAATGCTTAGCGGCTTGATTTTGTAGTGCGTTACATTGATCTGACTCTTGTGTGTTATTAAGTTTGCAAAGCTTGAAGATAATATCCTGTTCACATTAAATGTTTTAGAGCAGAATTCATTGTGATGTTTAATAAAATTCATTATCAGATCAGAAATTTTGTTCATGCAATTTCAAACAAGAACTTAAATTATTCTAAAGTAAAATAAGCATTTTTTTTTCTTGCATATTGTGAAATAATTATATGGTTTAAATTGCAGCATTAAATTAAAACTCATAATTCAAGATTAATGAACTTAAAAAACAATGTTTAGTCAACTTGTCTCTTGTTAAATCAACTTAATGAACTTTCATTTCTGAGTTAAAATCAAAATAATTTTCTTGTTGACCTAAATTGCATTTTTAAGGCAGCAGGTGGAATTTCATTTTCAAGTTAAACCACCTCAAAAATGTTTTACAGTGTACAACCGTACAGTTCAGTTTCAAGGAAGTTGGAACGTTGTGTAAAATATAAATTAAAACTGAATGTGATAATTTACAAATCCTTTTGTACTTATATTCAATCAAATACACTACAAAGATGAGATATCTAATGTTTAAACTGATAAACTTTATTGTGTTGTTACGGCCCACGGCTATTCCTTTGGGGTTTAGCATCCCTGCTCCAGATCTTCTGATTGGTGCTGATTGGAAGTGGAGGCAGCTGGCCAGTGTCTCCATGAATGACATCAGATCAGCTTAAAATGCACCACCTTTTTCTCACCAGCCCAGCCCTTTTTCTCTTTGTCTGTCAACCTCTCCTCTTTTTTCCCCTTTCCTCTCCAACCAGTTATGGCTTTTGTTAAATAAATCCTACTTTAAGTTATCCCACGCGTTGCTTCCCTTTAATTTGTTATGGTACTAGAGCCAGACCATAACAGTGTGCTAATAAGTTCTTAGCTTGACAACTCTAAGCCTACATGACACATAACAGTGTCTTATTTGGTCGACAATCACAACATACAGTATTTTTGAGTATTTTCTCAACAAATAATAATTTTCAAACATAAAATCCAGGAATGACATTAACAATTTTTACCAACTGATAACATGAGGTTTCCCATTCTGTTGTCCTGCATTGTAGAAAAAGTAAAACTGTGGCTCAGGGTGGATATTTTATTCCTTTTCTTCATCATAAGCGCAAGCTAAGGCAGTGTTAAGGGTTTATGTCACAGCCCATTCTGCACCCACCACCCTTCATCATCAATGATTCAGGGAGAAGAAATATGAATCTGTGCAGACAAACGTGGATCACACGCATGGAGGGAGAAAGTTCAACCCGAGGGGCCACATCGATGCAATGAATCACAGGGAGTTGACAGGCCTCCGTATGAAAACTCATGGAGGCGCGACGCTGGCATAGTCTTTAGATGGATGTACTGTAACCCATGACCTTTACTTGACATTTTTTGCCCAGGTTATTTATCGAGTATTATTAGTAGTAGTGTTATTTATCATGTATTAGAAACCAAACACAGATTCAGTCAAGTATTTATTGAAGAGTTTGCACATTTACAAAACTGAGAATTTGGATATTCTTCCTTTTCTGGCATTTTCTCCCTAACAAAATGTGTTATTATTATTTTTTTTTTTTTAAAAACATTTACTACTGCAATGTGTTTCACAGGCAGTCCAAGATTAAGCCGCCATAGCTTTGCCAGGATCTTTAGACCAGGGCCGGCCAAGCCTCCATGGGGCCCTAAGCAAAATGTGGTTTTGGGGCCCTCTAGTTCTGCTAACAATGTGGACTGGCTGCAATCAGCAGCCCGATCATTAGATCATTCACACACCTGCCATAAACTTATTGCATCTCTGGCAGTGCTGTTTAAATTATATACATGTATAATATAGTATACTTTTATTGGCCAACTGATTTATTGACCAGTTGATTTCTGGGGGCCAATTTTCTTAATTTTGGGGGATCCTGATCGGCCGATACTTACACGTGAATCCCATCTTATCCACTAATTTTATCTTCGTAAGCAAAGGTTTAAAAATCAGCCTCTGTCCTCGTCTGCTCTGCAGTGAGAAGTTTGACTGACAGACCGGCCCACCAGGTCAGGTCTGAACGTTTACAGTTAACGAGATTCACCTCATTGTTGCCAAGTCAGTGACTATCTGGCTACATTTAGCAACATTTCAGACAAAAAAAATCATATCAGCCAAAATCAAAATTGGCAGGTCAGGCTTTTTAAAGATTGGTAACCAGGGATTGGCCAGAAAACTTCAATCGGTGCAGCCGACATTCTTTGATTAAATAAATTTCTCTTAATCGTTACTCCAATAGCTAAAAATGTAATTTACACCAGGTGAGTCTTTCTCACCCGCGAATGTAGACCGGTACCGGTACTGGACAGATTCTGAGCTTTCAAATGATTTTAACAGAAGTTTCACATAACTTAGAAGTTGGTGTAAAAATAATGTTTGTTTTAGCCACAAAATGATTATGCTCAACAGCAAACAACATATCCCCAACTACAGCATAGAGCAGCTCATCGATGTAGCAACACGGTGTTTTGAAGCCAAAAATATCTCAGAAATATACAGAGCCAACCATGAAAATCAACTCATTTAAAGTTTAAACTCAGTTTCACACAAACACAAAGTCTGGCTGTTGAACTGGACCATTAAAGCTAATTTTCTATTAGCAGCTTTACAAATCTTTTACATTACCAAGATACATTAAAACAAACCTTTGTCTTGGCTTTTTTCCTCCTCTTTCTTTTCTCCCTACCCGAAGGATAAGTCCTTTTTTGAGACACTGTTTTGCTTTCTTAACTTCTGACTGGAGCTTTGGATGTTGGGATGCTCTCTGCACATTGCAGCTCAAGTTACTGGCAAAGCGTGCCAGTAACTTGTTTTTACTGTTAAAAACAGTAAAAACAAGGGGCCCCCAAGAGCAATTTTTTTTTTCTTTTATCCATAAAATAATGATTTCTACATACATTATCAAATAGATATTATTGTAAAAACAAATCACTTCATAGTGAAATTGTGTGTTTTTGATATTAGAACGACATAGAAATTATTACAAATAATAATAATAATAATCATCATCTTCACTGAGGGGGCCCCTTAGTGGCCTTGGGGCCCTAAACGGCTGCTTAGTTTGCTTATGCCTTGGGCCAGCCCTGCTTTAGCGTCTGTTTTCTTTTCGTTTTGCTTGTTGGCCTGCAGAAAAAAAATATCTTAGTGGTGACAATAAATGCAGAAGCTGTGAATGTTAATGCAAATAGTTTGTGCGTCTGTTTACATTGTAAATTATTACATCCACAACTCCAGATGTGATCTGGCAGGTAAATCTTTTTCCAATTCAGAGGTTGATCTTTTTCCTGTCAGTTTTCAGAAGATGCATGTTTCGACTGAGAAAGGTTTGGAGAGAGTTTGCTGTCAGGCAGCAGCTGTAGGAGGAGAGAGAGCGACTCGTTAGCATCACTGTGACAGAGAGCAGATGTTCGTGATTGCTGTTTATTCAAACTATGCTCCCTTATCTAGTCATAAATAAAAATATAGTTGTCATCCTTAGCATTCATCCCTGAATAAAGATATTTCTGTTCCACATTTCTTTAGTTTCCACATTTCACCTTCAAATTTAATATTATTTTAAATAAATTAATTCATAGTATATAATTTTATTAGACCATAGATCCTTTAGGTATTTTTAATCAGTCGGAAGAATCTAACAGCAAAAGGGCCGACTCCTTAATCTCTGTTTGTTAGTTTAAAAGTTACACAGCATCTGGCAAAGCATCTGCTTCAACATGACAGTGTCATCAGGAGACCAGCTACCATGAAACACATCCAGTGAAGTGACAATACTATCTTTGAATCCTCTGTAAAACAGACAGGTGTGGCGTGATATAGACAGGCTGGATGCAGCTTTTCAGTTCTCAGACAGCATTTACACAAAATGTAGTCTGACATTAAACTCGTGGCACTACAACTAAGAGCCACTATTACATTTTATTTTATATGAAGCAAAATGTATGAAATTCGGCATGAAATCTAGCTGGCTAGCTATGTGATTGATGCAATGCCGATGCGGATAAATAATTTTCAACACACCATTTTTTTTATCAAAAAGTGCAAAGAACACCATTTATGGAAGCCCGTTTCTGCCACTCTGTAAAAAAAATATTATCTCATTGTTTTGAGATACTATCTCATTATAATAAGATGCTATCTCATTATTTTGAGATAGTATCTTATTATAATGAGATAATTTATTTTTATTTTTTTAACAGAGTGGCGGAAACGGGCTTCCATAACCATTTTATTCATAACTTTTATAATGTTTTATCATCTTAATTGTTTTATTTTTTCAAATGCTACAGGGGGAAGCATAACTTTGAACCAAGTCAAATCTCTGAGCTACTCCTTTAAGAAAACTTCGACCACTTGTTTTCACGCATGCGCACTGTGTGCTTTAAGTCACGTGGGTGGTGTGTTCCGTTTCCTTACTGAACATCAGCTGGGTGAGTGTCTGTTCGCTGCTTTCAGGTAGTTTACGCTGAAATTGACACACCGCAGACAGGTACAGACCTTTCCCTGAGGGAATAAAGTTTTAGGGAAATACAAATGTTTTGGGGTTTTGAAAAGTCCGTCTGTGACACGCTTGGACGTCACACAATGTAATCATGACATGTTTTCATTATCCTCGCAGCTCATACGGTTTTCCTCAGAAGCTTTGGTGCATTTTTCAGAGCATAATTGAAATTCTCAAAACTACTTGTTCAATTTTTGTGCACAAAATTAAAGCGGTTTTCTCATTTCTGTGAACAAACTGCAAATGCCTTTGTACGTCCATGTAAGTGGTTATGTGCAATAATTATACTGACAACATGACGAATAAATTTGACTGTCGTATTCAAACACAGTGAAACAAGTACTTCTCGTTATGAGGCACTGTCGTGTTTATCGGCAAATATTTAATTTTCAGAGATGAATTGAGGATTTTGAGAAAGAAACTGGATTTAGCAGGTAATTCATGCTGTTAAGCTGTTTGTTCAGAGAAATGCACTCAGTGTTTTGCAAATGTCGAAAATGCTTCCAGAAAAAAAGAAGCGTCTGTAATTTTTAGCATGTAAGTAGTTTTGCTAATCGCAATTGACTTATTGACAGCATTATGTAAAATCTACTTTTTTTTAGCTTTACATCACGCTATAATGTTGTTCCTTCACCAAAAACATACCTGGAGTGTTGCCTTGATTCTTTCATGTATGGTTGAGAAATCCTTTAATCTCCATGGCAACCATTCAGCTCTGCAAAATGTCTGGAGGGACCGAAGGCGTATCTCCTCCTGCAGTTTCCAAGTTTCTGCCCCACAGAGCAGCCCTCTCCCACTCATCTCCTTGAGACTAGCCAGCAGCAATTAGCAAACACCTGGTGGGTTTTCAGAGACGTGTTGTCAGTAGTTCATAGAATAAAAGAACAATGTTCATTTTACTCAAACATATAGCTATAAAAAGTAAAATCTGAGAAATTGATCACTTTGCAGTGGTCTCTTAATTTTTTCCAGAGTTGTGTATACATGTTTGAAATTTAAGATGTGGATTTTAATCCTAATAATTCCCACATTGTATTTGCTCTACAGGTGGGGAGGATGAGCTCAAGCTGTGGCACAAGAAGAAAGGTCCGACAGCAGCAGCTCCCCTGCAGCTTGGTGCCGTCTGATCCTGAAACACAGGCAGAGATCCAGGATCTCTTTAACAAAGTTAAAACCTTTATGAAGCCGGTGGGTGAGGAATGGCGCATCCCCGACCCTAATGTTACTCTCAAACACCCGGCAGAGAACCACCGACACCTGCAGGAGCTGAAGGCGTCTCTGAATGCCGTGAAAAACCAGCTCAGTGACAAGAACATACAAGTGTGGCACCAACACACCAACTCCACCAACCGAGCTGGGAAGGTGATCGCTGCTGTTCGCTCGGCTGCCAACGCGGAGATCTGCACTCAGGCCTGGTGCAAGTTCTACGAGATCCTGGGGACCTTTGACCTTCTGCCAGAGGAGGCGCTTCAAAACGGGGAGCTGAACTCCGTCCATCTCTGTGAAGCTCCAGGAGCGTTCATCACCGCTCTCAATCACTACATGAAAACGAACGAGTCCACCCGCTACTGCGACTGGGGCTGGGTCGCCAACACCCTCAACCCGTACCACGAGGCCAACGGAGGGAGCACGACCATTGTGGACGACCGGCTGATCGCCAACACGCTGCCGTGGTGGTTCTTTGGCTCCGACAACACGGGGAACATCATGCTCCAGAAGCACCTGCTGGATCTGCAAGTGTTTGTGTCCAACATGCGGCGGGTCGACGTGGTGACGGCCGACGGAAGCTTTGACTGTCAGGAGAACCCGGACGAGCAGGAGGCGCTGGTGGCGTCGCTGCATTACTGCGAGGCCGCTGCAGCGCTGCTCCTCCTGAGCCCCGGTGGCTCCTTCGTCCTGAAGATGTTCACGCTGTATGAACACTCCTCCGTCTGCTTGCTCTACCTGCTGAACTGCTGCTTCCGCTCCGTCAGCGTCTTCAAACCCGCCACCAGCAAAGCGGGGAACTCCGAGGTTTACGTCGTGTGTTTGAACTACGAGAGCAAGGAGGAGGTGAGGCCTCTGCTCTCCAAACTGATCCGAAATTATGGCCCAAATCTGGCTGACAGAGAAGCGTTGTTCCCCAGCTCGGTTATCCCAGAGACGTTTCTGAAGCAGCATGAGGAGTTGTGCTCCTACTTCCACACCCTGCAGGTGGGGACCATCGGTGAAAACCTGCGGCTGTTTGAAGGGATGAGCACAGAGAGGAGTCAGCGGCATGACCACATCAGAGACTGTGTTGTGCATGAATACCTGCAGCGCTTCCAGGTAAGACGCATGTTAATTAAATTGGACCCATTATGTTTTTGTACTTCCATTTGGCTCTCTACTGCTTCTAAAAACCGCTTAAACGTATTGCCAAAAAATGTGTGGGTGTTTTTATTAATTAATTCATTTATTTATTTATTGCCGTCTAGAAAATGAGCTGTTTCAAAAACCTTCCTGTTTTTAAGGCACATTCCATTGCCACTTTTCTGTCACCTTTCAACCCTAGCCAAGTCCAACCCTTCAGCCCAGCTCTGTTGCCTAGCAACCCTAGCTGAGCTTAGCGCATTTGGTCAGCTTGTTTTACTGCTGTACGCGCTGTAAAATGGCTGCTGGAAAAGACAAGTGTTTTGTTCTTGTCTTACCACTTAGAAACCACTTGCTGCATTATTGTTGGTTTTACAGGAGGCTCTACTTCTGCTTTTCAAAGATGTTCAGTTGTGTATCTGTTTGCAGTGTGTATAAAGTGTGAGTGTAAACATTGGTTTGGCATGGCCAACAGCAGAATATTTGGATTTAGCAAGCAGTCATTTAAAACAGGGATTTACTATTTAAAACACAGACAAAAGTAATAATGTATCTGACTTTTAACCAGCCTCTAGAGGTTTATATTCTACTAGTCTCTCTTGTCTGTGGCATCACATCTGGATATTAATTGTAGTATTTCTGTGTGCAGGTGAACTTTCTTCCCAGGAGCCGGTGGATTTCCAGGAACACGGTGAGTCCCGCCTGCTGCAGCGTGTCAGCAGGTCGACCTCTGGGCCAGAAGAAGCAAACCGGCTCCTTCAACGAGCGCAGGGAGCTGCAGAACCTGGGCTGGAGGGAGCGAATTGGGCGGAGCTGCCAGGCTGCGCTGATACAGAGTCACTGCACTGAGGACAGAGGGCTGGGCTGCGTGTTAGAAGGACCCCGCTCCAGCTGCTATGTAGATTCATGGTATGTTGTAACTGGAGCTGCGCTGCCTGCAGTCAGGAACTCTCCATTCTGTGACTCAGCACTGTTGAACCACCTGAACGAAGCCCTGCAGGATGCAGCGGTGGACTGGACTCTAGTGACCCCCTGCCGCTCCTGCCGTGCGGCTTGCACTGCCTCCATTTTGTCTGAAGCTGCAGGTCTTGAGGGGAGCAAAGAGAAAAGGCGGTGTCTGGTGTTCGACAGCCGCGCAGCGTGGGCTGCTGCTGCTGAGAGCCAAGCAGACGATTTAGTTCTGACGTTCAGTGAAGAGCCTTCATTTCCTCAGAGAGGCTGCATCCTGCTGCACGACGGCGAGCCTCTGTACCAGCAGCAGCTGCTGGGATGTGTCCTGCTCGCCCTGCAGACCCTGAGCGCCGGGGACGCCCTGCTGCTGCGGGTGTTTTCGGCCCTGACTCGAGTCACCGCTGCCACTGTGTTCTGCCTGCACGCCTGTTTCCGCTCCATCTCCTTCAGGTGTCCACCCCCGTCCGGCGGAGTTGGGGCCTTGCTGATGTGCGTCGGCTTCTGCCCCGAAGCGGCCGCTCCGATGCTCCCGGTTCTGAGTGACGTGCAGAGCAGCATCCAGCAGCTGATTGGAGGAGGAGAAGGAGACATGAGGGAGAACCGAACACACGCAGGTGACAGACAGGTACTGCAGTTTGTTCCCATGGAGGAGCTGCTGAAAGGAGGACTAACAGAGTTCCTCTGGACCATGAACTCTGAAATCACCCAGCAGAAGCTGCACCTCCTGCTGCAGGAGGCAGCTTACTGAGGCTAAGGCTGCAGCGGATCATCACTCCAGAACAATACGACATGTCCGTTTTTATTTTTCTAACACCAACAAACAGAAGAACAAAACTAAAGGTGCAGTCCACTAAGTAAAAGTAAATTTTACTTCTTGAATTTAATTTTACAAATCAAAATTATGTACAGAACACTGCAAATACACAAAGTCGTACCAAGTAATTTTGGTTTAGTTTCTAGTACAAATGTCTCAGTACAATTGAAATCAGACAAAACTTACTTAAGCAATTTTTAAGTCAATAGTTTATTAATATTGAAGAAAAAATACTAGTTCCATTGGTAGATTATTTCTTATTTTCCCATATTGTAAGTGAAATAATCTGCCAGTTGAACTAGTATTTTTTCTTCAATATTAAGGAACTATTGACTTAAAAGTTACTTGTAAGTTAGTTTTGTCTTATTTATTTCTTATTCTTATATTCCAGATATTTTCACTAGAAACTAGACTAAAAATACTTGGCAAGACTTTCTATTTTTGCAGTGAAGGAAATACATTTTCAGGATTTATTTATTTTCATTTTGATGGTTATGAATTCGAAATAAACAATAAACAATATTCAGTTTCTCAGAAAAATTGAATATTACATAAGATCAATTAAGAACAATTATTTTTAGTACATGAAGGCCCTCTTAATATTTGCTTTGCGCTGCGTTTTCTTGATTTACTGCATCAGTGCGGCGTGGCATGGAGACGTTTAGCCAAGGCTCTGCTGAATAAGCTGAGTTTTAATGGCGCCTTCAGCTTGTCTGCATTGTTTCCTCCTGAAAAATTCTGTGTTTTATATTTTATTTTATTTGGGTTTTGGACAGGCAGGGTGGCTGTTGAGCACAGTGATTCCACATTTATTAAAGGATCAACACCAGCAGAGGACATGGTTCCCACTTTACCGGCTTTGCAAACTTTACACTGAACCTCAAGCAAATTCTGTGATTTCTAATCCTTGATTTAGAATTTGAATGCATATTTATTCTAAAAGAGAACTTTAGACCATTGAGTAATAGTTCGCTTGTTTTGCTCTTTAGTTATAATCTCTGGCTCAGCACTGGCTTAACGTAACCAGTGCACTAGTTTTAGATTAAGCCCTAAAAATACTGCTGATTTATAAATCTCACATGATTTCTAGAATGGCTTTTCCTTTCCCATCATCTCAAGGATAAAGTTATGCCTTTTACAAGCACACTTTTTCCTTCCATTCAACTTTCTGATGCAATGTTCACGCAGCCATTTCCTTGAGGAATTACATTTTGTGACTTATCTGGCATGTTGGTCTTAAGTAATATTCTAATATGATGTAAAATTGCGTTTTAATTCAAATTGACAGAAATAATGAGTGGATAGTTTTCAGTCTGTGTCTACTTCTTTTAGTTTTACTTATCAGTTATATTCTAATTCATATTGAATGAGGAAAGGGCTTCGTTCAGTTAAACGGTTGTAGTTTTACCATAGTTCACAGAAACGGATAAAAGAAGAGATTGGGAAGCATTTGAGTCTTCCAAGACAACAATGTTGCTTCTGTAACTTATCTAGGCCCACGCCATTAATCTAACTTGTATTTTAGTTTAAAATTTCATTCAAACATTTAAAAAATGATAGAATCAACAAAATCCAATTTTTAGGAAAGCAGTTTTTGTTTAACAAGTTTAGTTTTAAAGTGCTAAAAATCCATTCTTCCACCAAAGTTTGAGATATACCGCCAAACAATCATGATGTCAATATTGACCTGAATAATTGTGATTATTATTATTACTTTAACATTCAACTAGCCCTACATAGTGCTGAAACTGAACTCAGTATTTTCTTGCATCAACCAAATTTTTAAACTATCAATCTTGTTTGGACGAAAGTTGAAGCTCTCCCACTTTGAATAAACAGTGAACACGTTTTTAATCTCTAATAATTTTCTTTTCAAAGCAGGAAAGATGCAGCTGATGTTATGTTGCACCCACTGAGCTAATTTGTGAAACTGTTCAGTACAAAGATTCATCTTTATTTGATTAAGATTAATAAGACCTGAAACAATTTGATCCAACATGATAAATGATCATCTGTGATTGATTTGAGGTTAACTGATCAGGTCGGTGCTCCTGATGTTTCAGCGTCCAACGTGTCAAATTAATTTAACCTTGTAAATTTCTTTTACACCTTGTTATACGTGAAGCTGCAGGCGAGAACTAAAACCTGCAAGGCTTGAAAATGCAGATTATTTTCAGAAGATGATCAGCAGAACTGATCTGTGATTAAGTGGAGCTGAATAATAATCAGTTATAAAATCCTCTGCACCAAACAAAGAGGCTCTGAGTTTCCCCTGAAGTGCCTGTTGTTTTTGTTATGATTTATTTTCTTACCACGATGCTAAAGATCTTTTAGCTGTCATGGATGTTGACACTGAATTCCTGTTAATGCTTTTTATTTCAGTTTTTCATGCTTAGGGGAAGACATAGTGCACTAATTTGTTTTATTTATCATGAAAGACTTTGTTCTTATAGCCCTGAGTTTAGTTTATTCTATTTTGTAAGAGTCTGTATAACTTATTTTCTTAAGAAAAAATAAAAATGTGCACTGAAATAAACTGCTGTTGAGGCTGATTAAATATTTTTTGTTTGTGATACAAACTAAAACAGACTGTAATGAATATTTAATTCTTATTATTAATCACCCTTAAAGAAGGAAAAACTCATATTTTCACTACTGATCCAAAAAAATATATTATTCCATTCATTCATGCAGCTCCATCATATAGGACAAATATTAAATCTGCATTGCAGATTATCTGCGTTAACATGAGAATGGTGTCAATACAGGTTTTCTGCTCTGCAGATCTGTTGTATTTTTATTAAAACTGCACAATTTTAGAAAACATAACATTGTGATCTTATTTTTCGACACTAATTGTGAGTAATTCACTTTTTTCTTTCTACTCTTCTTTCGACATCATTGCTTTCTGATTAAGCTCTATTTGTGGACGTAAAGGACCATGAATATTCATCTAAACTGTCAATATGTTTTTTAATTTTATGTCCAAATTACCATGTGTGCTGCATTGCAATTGAGATATGGTACACATTGATGTCACATTGACCTTAGTAAGGATTTGATCTATTGTGCAGTTCTGATTTGTCGGTTAAAAGCAGCATTAAAAATAAAATTTAATGAAACAAACATTTAAAATTATGATTTTAAATGCACTTATTGAAAATTCTCCTGGTATTTTTTGGTCTGAGATCTGGAGTCCACACAGACTAGTGTTAAAAAACAATTATGTTAAATAAGTGGGCAGTAGTTAACAACACAGTTTTCAATGTTTCCATTTGTCAAAGGAAAAAGTACAGTAGTTATCCAAACCAGTATGGCCCAGTGTAAATTAATCTCATGCCTCCTCGGTTTTGATTAATCACATTTTTTGGTTGAAATTATCATGCCACACCAATGACTGAATACTGGTTGTTCTGTAATATCAGGAAATCACTTCACTAGAACCCGTTTGACAACATGAAGTAGGCTAAAAGATCTCAAAAACAACATACCCTGCCCCGTCTAAAAAAGAAAAATAATTATGAAGTTATTTCTAAAGCTTTGGCAGTTTCATGTCTACCAAAATTACTCCAAGATTCATTCAGGCTTGTGATACGACCATGAGGATCTGAGCAGAAATGCCTCAGACGGGGGAGGGCTTCATGGCCACAAGACTAATAGAGTAAAACATATTTTCCACTTTGAATTTTCACTGTGTTGCAAATTTAACATTTCTGTTAAATTTAGGAACAAACTGTAAATAACTTTTACTTTTTTAAACTTAATAAAAACAGATATATATTGTGAACATTTTGTTTTTTTCATAAAAGCATTTTTTGTTTTTCCTTCTCTCTTCATCTGAGACACCATAGAGTGTTACGCTAACCCCTGACAGCGTTTGCTTTTGCAGTGGATGAGGTTAATTTACTTGGTCTGCAGACACATTTGAATATGTGAGTTAAAAGACGAACACAACCCCTGATCTGAGTGTTTCTACTGAGCTCTGCAGCAGATACAGACAACTGTTAAATCTGTGGATTAAGTGATCAGATGGTGATCTCGTGAACTTCGCATGAACTCAGATTTTATTTTATTTTTTTAGGTCAAATGAAGTCTAAACAACAGAATTACTCGCATTCAAACACTTCTTAAAGATACAAAAAAATACAGACTAAATGGCTGATATTGTACATGAGAGCTGATATTCAGGCTTGCTCTAAATTAATTTCCAAATTGTTTAAGCAGCATTCAGACGGAAAGATCACTCTGTAAGGATCAGCTTGTTCTCTTTCAGCTCAGAGCAAAAGCAGAAAGAAAACATTTTCCTGGAAGAACCCAACAACAGAAACCAAGTCAAACTTCTTTTTTTCTAAACACTATAAAATATCAGCTCACAATCTAACTCAGAGTTTATAGTGTTCAGCTGAGCTGCAGTAGCATACTGTTTAAATCACTATGGATGGAAGAGAACAGAGTTATAAAGGTCATGTGTGACTTTAAAAAATGAAATGTGTCCTGCAAATATGAAGTCAGCCACATATATTCATTTTGAGAAAGGGCATCCTGGACCTAATTTCCCTCCAGTACCCAGTTTACTTTGCCTCCTTTGACTCAGCCTGTGACCCTATCCTTTAAAATGACTGTAAATCTAAAAACAAATAACGTAACCTTCTCTAAAACTAGTTATTTCCAACTTTTGTTCAACCTAGCCCCAGCTAGCAGCATAATATAGACAAAGTAAAGATGTGAATCCCACTGTGCTGCAAAGATTGATATTATTAAAACCTGAACCTACTATAAACACTGATGAGTATGAAGATGCACTGTTGCCAAGTTCCCAAGCATTTATTAACCGTTTATTGTTGTCGCAGCAGCGCAGCTAGCTCCTACAGGAAGTCAGACAAGTGGTAGACTAAAGTCTTGGCCACTCTAACGAATATAATTAGCAAACAATAAGAGATTTCAAGCTGCCTTTGCTTTTCTTATCTTCAGACTGGTGAGAAAATCTTACTTGTGCACATCACTATCACTTTCAGAGTTAGACACAACACAAAGCAGCTGCTTTCAAGATTTTTTTCATATATTTACTTTGACTTTCATGTAAAATAAAAACATGAATCACTGGAACACATTTCTTGTTTTGGAGGATTTTTAGGCTAACACTCCTAGCACTTCCCAGTCAAAGTTCAGACTTTAATCTGTCATAGGACTTGAAAAACTGACACTCATCACGAACAGCCTCTGCACAATCTGAGTCTGTTGAGCTATTGTCCAAAAAATGGGCTAAATTTGCAGCCTGACAGACTTTTTTGTTCTAGTATTGCTGTAAAAAAAAATGGTGGAACAAACTCCAGACAGCAAATTCAAAGATTTTCAGCTGGAGCTGATTACTGGTGAAGCACATGATCACATTGCTGACTTTGGCCTCCTGTACCTGAGAACTGAATCGATTCTGTCTCAGAGGTCAAAGATCTAAAGTCACCAGTTCAATAGAGGATGGGAAGCTGGATGAGCTGTAAGGACGGCCTTATCTACATCAACTGGATGTACAGAAAACAAAAGTCATACTGAAAGAGGTTAGGCTTTTTCACAGTCACACAAAGAATTGACCAATGACCTTTACTACAGGATGTTCTGGAACCTTCTGTGGACATGCCCTACCAAGGGCACGAGGCTGACCGCAACCAATCAGTTTCACAGAAAGCTGATAACACAGGAAGGTGTAAACGTTTTTAGCCTCCAGGCAAACATCCTAAAAATAGTTAATAGTGTACTACAAAAGAGAGAAGTCAAGTAAACATCAAACAAAATAATAATATGAAAACATAACCTTTCAAATAAACTCACAAATAAATGAACTTAGATAATTTTTCTAACACATACAGAAGCATCTGAAGCTGCAGAGATTCTCTCTATTCCTAATTCAACTAATTGATATATTTGCTTTTTGAATGCCATACATTTTCACTCTGGTGTCCCACTATGACTCTTATCAGAACCAATTTAATGTTAAAAAGGCTGCAGTGCTAATGCTAATTACTAATCACAACTGCAGCAAGACTACTTAAATGTCTGTTTAACCACTAATCTTTCTCTAATGAGGGCTTGAAATTATTTTTCAGTAACTGAAAAAATCTGATCTGATTATGCAGAGAATAATTTAGGATTCCAGCTTGTTAGAGGTTTCAGTCTGTCAGTTTTATCCAGCAATGCAAAACGCCAGTACGGCCTTATTGAAATTATGACATTTTCTTCAAGAACAATATCTAAACAACTCTGTGACATTACAGTGGCTCAGCCTTTAGCAGCAATATTTTTATATTTTGGTATTCTATAATGCTTCAATAATTTTGAATTTAGATTGATGAGTTGAATAGTGAGCAAAACAGCACTAAAAATAGGATTGTGTACAGTTAAGCTAAGCTAAGCTAAATAGGCTAATTGTGTGATCTGAAAACTTACCTGTGCCTTAAGTCAATGGAGCAAATTGCATAGTTTTCGCATGATAAATAGTTTTGTTATTAAAGTTTTGGCCTACTAAAACATTGAGTTATTAATTGTAATAATTTAGATGAAATTGTAATTTGAGTGTACCACCCTTCTACAGTTTGTGCCCCAGTCTGGGGATAATTTATACAGTTTGATTAAAGTCATGCAGGTTGAGCCAATTGAAGCAGGGCGCTTGGATCTGGAACAGAGTAAAAAACTCATTTATTCTCTATTTTGCTTTAAGCTGTGGAATAATGACAGTCTCTCATCTGTTGGTACTGAATAATGCTTAGAAAAATTAAAATCTTAAGTTAAACCTTATATTTCTCTACAGAAAAGTCTCAAATTTTTGCAAATGTGTTCCAACAGCAGAAGTGTTAATCTTTTGAAAGCTGCAAGCTAGTTAGAACCCTGTTTACTTTATAAAACCATGGAGCAGCTGCAGGATTTATGAGGGGCTCTGTGTGATTTTCAAGCATTTTTTCCCAGCTGCATTTAATGGATTTAAACATTTGGCCAGGTCAAACTATAATCCTGAGGACTAAACACAAGCAGAGTGTCACAGGTTTTGCCACTACAAATAGTTCCACCCAAGATGAAAACATCCATTACATAACAGAAGAATCCATTAAAGCTGCTCTGTATTTTCATGCTTAAAAAAACATTTTTCTATGAGTTCAGGCAGACATGCGTCATCTGCTTGATTCTTGAATTTCAGCCTGATATGTTCTGATAATCGCCCCCCCTCTGAGTCCAGAGCCTGACCGAACCAGTTTGTAGATTCACTGTAAATCACTTCACATGTGCACAGCTGCAAGCTGCGACCCAAAACTCATTTAAGCTTGAAGAGGATAAATAGTAAACGTTTCACTTCTACAGCAGATTTATACCGCTGCTGTGATTTAGGGTAGGGAGAGAGAAAAAAAGAGAACAGAGAAGTACTCAGGACCCTGAAAGAAATAAGGTTTAAAGCATACTTCTCATTTCACTCAAGCAAATCGTCACAGAGATGAGCAGAAAGGGGACAAAATATTGCCGAAATCGACAATAAACAATTTTATACATGATGTGAAGTGGGGGGGGGGGGGGGGGGGGGGGGAATATAGTTCAGTCATTTATAAATGGTGCAATAGCGCCCCCTGGCAAGGTTCAGTAAGAATACATGAATACTCAAAAAGACAGATCATCTGTATACTTCTGCTGCAAACATACTTAACCATAAACAAATATATATACAGACTTATTACACAAACATGTTCTGCTTAAAATAAAATCCATTTAAACTGAAAATTGCACAACACACAAACATATTCTATTAACACATGTTCTGCTCAAGAAGACAAAATGTATATTTACTGTATGTGTACAAGTAAAAGACAGACATGGAAATTCAATGTCCAGTTCGACAGAAGAGGTGAGGTTCTGCTGTAGAGGACCTGCTTTCTTACGCTTTGAACTTGTGGAAAATCTCCATCACAGCAATGGTGGTGCTCTGTCCAAAGATGAAAGCTCCAACCACGATTGTTACAACGCCCCAGATGGTTAAAATGTCCCTGCGATGGCAAACAAAACTCAACAAGTCAGAGGAAAGACGAGGAGAGCAGCTGTCTTTAACTAAAGGAGCAGTGTTATGCATTTTACAGGCACGTTTTATAGCATAATAAAGTAACTAAGCTACCTTTAGTTATAAATACAATAGCTGGTTCCATTTACTCACATCAACTTCAGTAACTTAGTGGGAAAAAACTTATATAAGTAGTTTTATTACACCATAGGTTTTTCTTACTTCAATATTATTTTGAAGTAATGCCGATTTTAATTGAGAACAATTTCTGGCCACTGTAACTCAAGTTACCGAGGAACTTGAATGAAGAACAAACATGTTTTTAAAAAATACATCACACACAGAAACACTTACAGTTTATGATGAAGTGAGACATCTTGTTTATAAATAGTCTTCATTGTTCTGATGTTATTTTCTATCCAGTGTCTGATGGGCCATTTTGAGGTAAAATAAACCTCAGCAGGTTTGTCCTGCATTGTTCCAGCACACGATCATTACCTGCTGTAAGTATTATTTTCAAAAGTGTTATGTTTGTTAAAAAAAATAATTGTAAAAAAAAGTTTATAAAAGTTTGCTTTGGAAATAATTTTGTGTAATACTTTTTATTTAGCAATGATAATTAAGTTTTACTCATTTTTAATTTTATTCTTTTTTTTATCTGAATTTGCAAACCATTTGTGAATTTTGCTGAATACATTTTTTCTTTTAAAAATTAAGTCAGTTATTCACTACTTGAGTAGCCTTTTCTGAATAATAATAATAATAATAATAATAATAATAATAATAATAATAATAATAATAATAATAATAATAATAAATATTGTTTTACTTTTACTCCAGTAGTTTTTTATGACTACTTTTACTTGTGCTAGAGTAAACATATAGTGGTTTTTGTCTAAATTTTCTTCTGACAAACCTGCTCGCCTTTATGTTTCTCTTTGAGTGAAAATGTTTCCTCCTCTCTCAGCTCCCATTAAACTTGTGCAGATGTTTTCTGGGTGTAAAGGCATTTACTTTCTCAGTATCAAAGGCTTAATGCTCAGTTCATATACAAAAACTCTCATAAAATACATCTACAGAATTTCACTATTAGACCATCGACAAACTAAAAACAAAAAATATCCAAAAGGGCAGTAGGGTATTTATTATAACCACCAGTGTATGAAATTGTATATGTAAAATTGTGGATGTTTGCATGCAGATAGCAGTTTTGTACCCAACACATTGTATTCATGTCCCTGTCCATGGTTTAAATACAGTATTTACACTCACCGGAGTCTTGGAGAGACATCTTCAGTTTGCATTGTGAACACTAAGCAAAGACCTGCAGCATACACAGAACACCACAGGACTTTTATCGCATAATCAATCCGACAGTGAAGCAGAATTAAGGTGTAACCAGATAATCAGTTTGGTTCTGCTGGACGTTTCCTGTCTGCTAAAAAGAGTGCTTTGCTTTCTTCTGTCGCCCTGTGCTTTTTTTTAATAGAAAAAAAATTCTTTTTTACGAATAAAAGATGAAAATTCTTCAAATATACAGATCTTCATAATAAAAATGTTCAGAATCTGATTGTACTGAACTGAATTAATATTTTTCATAGACTGAATTTAATTGTATTTTGGTCTGAAGGAGCGCTACTGGTTAGTACATCTATGAATCTGAATTAGATTTGTTTAGTTTTTTAATGACATAACATTCATTGATAGTAGACACAATGGTCAGACGGCTACATTAAATGCCAACCAGTTCCAACGAGAGTTTAGAGTTTAAACGGGTTCTAATTGATAAAATAAAGTTTCTGCTTGCCAGGGAAGATGAAGATGAAGAAGGCACTGATTCCTCCAATGACGCTGATGACGTCGGCCATGTCTGGGACAAACATGGCAATCAGAAGCGTGAAGGAGATCCAGGCCACAGTCAGAACGACTCTGCAGCGACTCTCAAACGAATGAGTGACGACCCCCCGACGATTTCTTTGAAGTCGCAGCACCAGGTTCAGGATCACAGACCTGTTCCACGCAGAGACAACATGAGGATCCTCAAAACCACACAAACTCCACTGAGACTTGAATTACCTCCCCAGCAGAAGAATAATGGGATATATCGTGATGATCGATACTCCAAAAAGCAGCCTGGAGATGATCATCACCACATCATTTCCAGGATATGACATCAGAATATCTGAGGCTACGCCTTGCCCAAAGGTCAAGAAGCCATACACACCTGGTAAAAGAGAAGGTGGACGTGGTCAGCAGGTGAGAACGTTCTGGAGAAAGGCCGATGTTTGAGCAGTGAACCCACCAGTCAGAGTGTAAGTGAGCAAGCAGAAAAACATGGAGAGCACAGAGATGGCCACCCAGTGGAGGAGCTTCTGGTTCTCCATACTGCTGTAGATTGCTATACAGGCTTCATGGCACTGCACTCAAAACACAGAAGGATTCCTCTTGATTTATTAAATGTGACCTAGTAGGCTTTCCTGAACAGGTTGGGATACGTATATTGGCTATACAAAATATGTTCATCACATTTTTATGCATAAAATTATTCTTAGATAATGAGATTTTTGTTTGGTCAGTTCTGGCTATTTTGAGCTCCTTTCAAAATGAGCTGCTTTAGGGCCTCCTGTCACTTTGAATCAAAATAAGCTGCTGCTGGCCACGCCCCCTAACTCACCACTTGAACATGAAAATGGCTCCAAATAGATGCGCAATTATACAGCTGTACATCTTTGACTCTGAATAACACCCCAAAGCAGAAATAGAGCCAATAAAAATGCAGCAAGTGGTTTCTAGATGGTAAGTGAACAACTAAACACTCGTCTTTTCCAGCAGCCCTTGAACAGAGCATACAGGGGTAAAACCAGCAGACCAAACCCACTAGAATTCCACTTGGGTTGCTAGGTAACGAGGTTGGGCTTCCCTGGGGTTGCTAGGTAACGGTGTAGCGCCCGTGGAATGTAACGGCAATAGGGAGATTTTTTTAAACAGCTAATTTTTCAGACACCAGAAACATTAACTCATTTTCAGAAAACTTCTGGGTGGTTTGTTTAAGAGCCTGGGCTGTTTTTAGAAGCAGTTGAGGCCTAATTGGAAGAATAAAATTTGTATGTTTAAATCCAGTTTTTTGACACTGGGCAACACATTCAGTAACAAATGCATAATGTTGTTGCTTTGCAGCCTAATGTCAGAAAATATCTCCCTCAGACTGGCCCAAATAGTATAGAAATCCTTGATGATTACATTTCATTTGATATATTTTAGGCATTCCTTAGAAGTGGAAATTATGTTATTAGTTTTTTGTGTTTTTGAACATAAAAGAGGATTTTGAAAATAACCCAACAAAATCAGGAATCATTCCTCGGAAAATCATGTCTTAAAGTAAAAGAAAGTCCTGCAAGACAACAGGAAGCTAAAAGACATTGTGCTTGTCATTGACAACTTGAATGTGGTTGAAGATGATCGTACCTGGAAGCCAAAGCAAATGGTTGGTACCACACTAAACATGGAGGTCCAGGTACTGACTCTGAAAGATACACATATTTACTAAAGTAAATTAGATAAAACGCTAGACTTGTACACACACCATCCAAGAAAAATGAGAGGTACTGACCCTCGGCTTTGCTCTGGGTAAATAATCCTGTGGCTGTCCATTAGATAATGCTTGACAACGACAGCAACACAGAGATACGTAGCAGCAAGCGTCCCTAATACACTGACACAAGAAAAAACATTCAGAAAATTAAAAAATATATATATATGATGTTATCAGAGGTGAGATAAACCTTGTGTATTTCTGTATGCCGATTTCTTTTGGGATGGACAGAGGCAGGATGATGAGAAGACACATGATGAAGAGGGCAAAGCGCTGGTCAGTGTACCAGTGATAAGGCATGTCTGCCTCACTTGATCCGGTCACAGTCTCGTATAAAGAAATACACACTGAAGAGAGAGAGAAAAAAACTGAGTTTTTGTTTACATTCTGTTGCAAAGAGTTTTTGATAAAGATAAACCCTCAAATATTATGTTTTTCTGCAAACCTGTGTGAACATTTTTGTACTCGACTTTATTTTGCACAGATGATTTTTTTTTAAATCTGTACATAAATGGCTAAATTTTGACTGACAACTTATAATTAACATGGCTACATTGGCTTCGAATACTCCAACTACTGTAAATGTTCAATAAAAAATTATTTTTGCAATCAGACTGTAACCAAAGTAACTTGTATTGCAGATTAGTTTGCAAATATCTCTATTTTAAAGAGCCAATGTTTGCTACATGACCCAAGAACCTGCAGGCTGGCTTTGGAGCAAATATCCAAGTCAACAGAGGATTATGACACAAGGCATAAAGAGTTTTTGGATGCATTAATAGTGGAGCTAAATATCAGGGAAAACTGAAAAAAGCTGAACATTTGCTGCTTAAAACAACTCAGATAAGAAAAGCAAAATATCAAATATCTGAAAGCTGAAAAAGAACATCTTTCAGAGCATGAGCCAAGTTTTAGTTTTCTTGACAGATTATTGTCTAGGTCACCAAGTTCATCAATGACACTCAAAGTCTTACCTGAGTTTACACGAGAAAGAGATAAAGAACATACAATTTTCCAAACATAAACTAGTTGCTGAGCTCGTTCTACCATTGCTTACGTTTTTCCAGCTGGTCTTGCACCACCACCAGGAAGGCGACGCTTATCATGAAGAGGTTAAAGCAAAAACAGACTTCACAGAGCTGTCCCACTGCTCGTCCACACACCTCCCTCACTACATCCTGATAGGTCTTCTGTCTGCTGACGGACGACGCATAACCCAGGACGACCAGGCCGCTGATGAGGAATACCAGAGACACCTGCAGAGGAAAACAATGAAGAGTTCAACACAAATCCATACTTGGTGTCACTCCCGCTTGAAGATTTTAAACCTATGGCCACGGACACACCTGTGAATGGTGTACCACAGCCTGTTTTCTCAAGATTACTTAATTTTTCACAGTAACTAAAACAGAAACACCAACCTTAGCATCAACACCATCACTTACAAATGAGAAAACAAAGATCATGATAGCATAACAGAATAACGAAGTGAACCACAATCCAACTCATTTCACAGGATCTAACACAATATTATGTGAAGAAGGAGCTACAACCTCAAGAGAATCATTAAATTAAATCCCTCTAAAGACTGCAGAAATGAGTGACTAACAAATCCTTCTAAAAGTTACAACCCTCTTGGCAGGGGAGATATAAACAAGAACCCAACCCAGAATTATTATTGCTAAAAAACATTAACTTGTGATTTACTCACAATGAGACAAAAAATTTTTATAACTATGACAATTTACAAAAAATAGGAGATTTTTAATTAGATAAAGCCAAAATGACCCAAGTAATTGTCCCTATAAACATATAATACTTAAAATACTTTTACAAGTCACACCAATGAGGCTGGTAGTACGTTTGTTTTTATGCCTCACATGCTAACAAATGAGAAATAAAATTATGGACCTGAACAGGTATTACATTACTGTACATTAGGAGCAAAATCCTGGAACAAAAACATAAAACTCAGACTGCTGCTTTGATTGTTCTTAGAAAGCATATTTTACTGCAGTCAGATGCAGTTCAGTGAAAGTCGACACCAAAACCTGAAGCCTCATTAGGGCTCACCTGTGAAAAAGGGGGCCTCTTTCACACCAAGAAGAGAGAGAGAGAGAGAGAGAGAGGGTTGCAGGTCAGCATTAGCCCGGCCAGTGCCTTCATCGTGATTCTCATCTGCCTTCACTGCACTGTCTGGGATTTCTCCAATTGTAGTGGATTTCTCCAGCCAAATTTCAATCAAGCTAGAAGTTGTAAATGACAATGTCGATTTCTTGCTCTATTTTAGAACTGCAGTCTGCCTGTAGTTTTAGCAATGGAAGCGGAGGAAGTGAATGAAATCATTCAGTCCGTGTTGGTTGCACTTCCAAATACTTAATTAACATTATCGTTTTTCAGCTCAGTACTTCTGTCTTTGCAGTGGGGGATGTTTTTTTTTAATTGAAGGATTTGTACAAAACACAAGGCAGTAATGGAAATAAGTATTCAAATACAACTCAGAAATCAGAGTTATAGGTGCGGGACAGACAATAAACTAGAAGGGTAAGGAGAAAATAAAGCAAAAAGGAAAAGAAAAGGAAAAATAGAAATAAAATAGCTCTGAAACAGTATGATTTATGGCAACAAAACTGATAAATTGTGTTTTGCAGTAATGTTGAGAATTTCCTAGCATTAAAATTCACTATTAGGCTACTTTATGGGATTTTAAGTAACATAACTCACTGAACACAAAACTGAGGAGACAGAAATGTGGAGTTGTGTCAGCACAGTGTTCACAAAAAGAGAGGGTTGTTTTACTGTCTTTCTGACAGGATTTTGCTGCAAATGATGATTGTTCGCAATTTCCGGTTAGCTTCGTAGCAACTGGCGCGTTACATCACGGACAAACATTAGTGCCTGGGTTGCATTTAAGACTTAAGAGTCCTCGCCGCCAGCAAGCAATAAAATAACGAGATTTCCACCATTATCTCAAGTTGTTTTGCCATACAACGACTGGCGGCTGTTTGCTCACCGGAAGTACGTCATCGCAATCTTTTTCCAAAGCGAATCATGGCCACCAGCATAAAAACTTACCAACGAAACTTTCTGACTAAACGCTGAAGGTCTCAATCGCAGTTTTGAATTCGACGGGAAGCTCAGAAAGCCCAGAATAATTGGTTTTGAACTCACCAGCTCCACAGTGATGGCGGTGTTCACACCCCCAGCCTTCCCAAAGGCCCAGGGGAAGTTGAGCAGTCCCGCTCCCAGCGCGGACTTCAGCATGATGAACACCGCTCCGAACGAGCCGAGCCTCGGGGGATCGGCTGAAGATGCCGACCGGGCCAGCAGGCTGATGCTCTCCCGGGCCAGTTCCTCCATGACACCGACCCAGTTTAAACACTCAGCACCAGGACTAAAGGACACGTTCCCAGACAGGAAACCACTATGAGCAACTGGTGTGTGGGGAATATATAGACACACACAGCCTCACTTGCTTGGTCCTAATTTTGAATGTTAAGCATTTCACACTGGGGTGAAAAATGTGACACAAAAGTGAGCGTTTGCTTGTGTTCAGTCAACCACTGTCCCTTTATGTTCAGTATTGACAACATGAAGCATCTGAGATGTGCTACAAAACAAAACACAACAGCAAATGAGGGCATGGACTGTGTAATGAAAGTCTTCCCATGTAAATAATTTATTTTAAATATTACTTTGAGTTAAAATGACAATGAGAAACAGACAAATGTTGTTGTTACTGTTTGTGGTGCTTTGGCAGCTTCTTCTAATAGGCTTCTCTCATGAGAGCAAAACCAATTGAATGCATAGTTATCGAAGCTAACAATTTGAACTAGTAATGTAAAATGTTGATCTTTTTGCAACTGCAGAATTGCAATGTTTATTGTGTAACATGGATGCCCAACTCTAGGCGTGGGAGATAAAATGTCCGGCAGCTTTTAAATGCATTTCTCCTCCAACACATCTCAGTAAGAGTTCATTTCTCCTGAAGGGGGTAAAAATTAACTTTGCATTTTATGGTGTAATACTGTAAATATAATTCAGGTAAAAAAAAAAAATTATTTTAATGTTTTCACATATTAATTTTTTTTTAGATTATTTGTATTTTTAGTCATTTTGTAGATAGTTTAGTGCTGGAATTTGCCACCTTTACAACCTAAAGAGCCATTTTGCTCTTCAGCTGCTAATGTCACATAGCTTTTTGAAAAAAGACAACTTTTTAGACAAATATCTAGGACATTACTAACGAACCAAAGTTGTATTTCTATTTTTAGGTTTTTAAATAAACATAAAAGAGACTGGATTAATAATAATAATGGTCACAGATTCCAAAGAAAACAGATCTTAAAACATATCACTGGTACTTTTAGTGTCAACCAAACGAGGAGAAGCAGCTTTCAGCATCTATGCACCACGAATTTGGAACAAACTTCCAGAAAACTGTAAAACAGCTGAAACACTGACTTCTTTTAAATCTCAACTGAAAACCCACCTGTTTAGAATTGTATTTGAAATGTAATCAATTACAAATTTATTGATGTAACTTGACTTAATGATTGATTCTATATTGCATTGTGATTCTGTGTTTGTTATGATGTAAAGCACTTTGAAATGCCTTGCTGCTGAAATGTGCTATACAAATAAAATTTGATTGATTGATTGATTGATTCTTTGGGGGAATCCAATGCAAATATTGCTGAAAATTTTAAAGTGGTCAAAAACCATGATTTGTTTTTATATCTTTATTTTAAAAGATGAACTGGTTCTTTTTAATTTTTATCCAAAGTTACCTAGAGCCATTATTGAAGGTCCAAAGAGCCACTACAGATCCCTGCCTTAGTGCCTCCATGTTGTTGTGGACAAGCGTGTTAAACAGGAGCAGCAGCAGGCTAGCAAAGATCAATCTGGGTTGCTGCTGAGACCTCATGGGTTTTTATGCATGTATATTTGATAGGTTTTTATGTTAATTACAAATATAAATACTTAGGACTGTGAGAATCTATGTCTGCTGTTTCAATGTGTGTGCCTTTCAGTGATGTTAGCAGCAGGAAGTGTGTCAAATTAGAAGCAGCCTGGAACCAGAGTGACACTGAGTTAGTTAGTCACTCTAGTGACTAACTAGAGGAAGTAAGAGTCGTTGACCTTTGGGTCATGGGACCCACGCTTGAGGAATCAACTGCATACTGAGAGAGACACTTCAATGTTTAGAACAGATGGTTGATTGACAGTGTGTTTTGCTGCTGGGTTTTTTGTTTTGCCGCTCCTTCTATGCAAATGATTTGTAACTTAAACCACGCCTCAATGTAATAAATATGCAATTGCAAAGGAGCACGTTAGAACTGGTCCGGAGATAAGGAGTTGTCCCTGGGCAGAGTTCTCCGTTCAATTGTAAGAAATTTAACCGTCTCCCTGTGTTCTTATTTTTGTCCAGCGAGAATGTCAGGTTATAGATCTGACAATATTTGTTAAATGTTAATATGGTGGCTGGTTGGTCTGCTCCTTCTCTCTGCCTCAAGCTGCTAACAGGAAGATTAACCATGTTAACGTGCTTTAGTCATTGTAAAGATTTTAGTGGAGAGCTAACTTTCAAAGAAACTTCCATCTTTATAACAAAGTACAAATCTTAAATTGCTTGTAATGTACTGCATTAATAGTTTAAAAATTAACTGTTATTGTTGGTTTTGTTCTAATTCAAATATGTGTAAAGTTGATGGTTCATACAGCTTACAGATTTATGCTCTGATGCACCCAAATCCTTCCATATGGATAGAACAATCCACGGCACGTGGATTTCATAATCCCTGACGAGCTTGATGCTGCATGGCGCCTGCTGTGGATGGAAAACATTAAAATAAAAACCCTGCGTGTTCTGCATCTTACAACACTCAGAGGTCGAAATAATGATTCTTCATTTTCCATTTCATTGGCCTTAGTCGTAATAAGTAAGCCTTAAACTGATTCAAACGAGCAGCAGGTGGCGTTTAGAGAGATTAGATATGTTTATGGATTTACAGTTGAAACCAGACATTTACATACACTGAATAAAAAAATCCACACATTCTTTTCTCACTGTCGAAGGTAAATCAGACCAAACCTCTTGCCAAAATTATTTCTATTTGCTAAATGCCACAAAACTTAGCGAGAACATTTTGGTGTTTTGTTGTTGGAATTTTTTTTAATTCAGAGGTTTTTACATTGGTACTTTGTTATCAGGGATAATAGTCTTTTAAGCTGCATGACTTGGGTCAAAAGTTAAAATTTCAGACTCATTTTGCTTGCATGTGAATGAATTTAACTGGTTTAGGAATTCAAACATGATTAAATTCAACTTACATGTGCAAAGAAAACAAGAGATACTGGAATTAAACAAACCTGGCAAAAGGCAAAGTACATATACAGTGTGTGACGACATCATCAATATACCAGTTTGGTAAATGACATCATAACTTAATATGAACGATTAAGATTCATGTTGGAGATGGACAGTAAACATGAATTAAATCATTTTAAAGGATTTCTCATCCCATTGGTTACCTTCATTTTTGATTTTTTGTGTTATTTATTCTATTGAATCACAATAAATTTAAAAACCTTAGAAATACAAAAGCATCTTCTGTTTCTTGTTTTGTTATATAATGGAGATTTGTATTAAGGATTTATCGTCCAGGTAGATTTTTATGAAACAAAGAAAAATCTAATTTAGCTTGATATTCATCCATCCATTTTCTAACACCGTTGTCCCTAATGAAGTCAGGAGGTGCTGGTGCCTATCTCCAGCTAACGTTCCGGGCGAGAGGCGGAGTCACCCTGGACAGGTCGCCAGTCTGTCGCAGGGCAACACAGAGACAGACAGGACACACAACCATGCACACACACTCACACCTAGGGAGAATTTAGAGAGACCAATTAACCTAACAGTCATTAATGTTATAATAATGACTGTGTTTGGACTGTGGGAGGAAGCTGCAGAACCTGGAGAGAACCCAGCATGCAAACATGCAAACTCCCTGCAGAAAGACTCTGGGCCGGGAATTGAACCCAGGACCTGTGCCAGCAACAGTGCTACCAACAGTGCCACTGTACAGCCCCAGCTTAATATCACTAAATTTATATCATCCAATCATTTACACACAAACACTGCATCTAGAGTTTTACTCTAAATTAACATTTTAATAGGCTTCAAATGTTAGGGGATAAAGTTCTTGTCATGAACTGTTGTGGTGAAAGCGGTGAGGGAAACGCAGCAGACCCAGATGAGATGAATGATGCAAGTTTAATGATGACAATAGACTTAAATAATACCAAAAGTCCAAAAAACCTAGCAGCACAGTCGAGCAGAAGGCTAGGGCTCAGCACTGGTAGCAACAGGCTACACGCATGGACAAGGACCCGACAGAGACACTGAGACACAGGTGACATTAAATACACGGGAGGGTAATCACAGAAACGAGACACACCTGGGAAACAATCAAGGGGAAGACAGGACAACACGAAGACTCAGGGACACAGAAAACTCTAAATAAATACACAGAAAAACACAGATCCTGACAGTTCTGTTTGTTCATGTAATTTATTTCTGACGTATGAGGAACAAAATCACAATATTCCTGTATGTCCATGGTGACTTATTATAAAACTGTTGATAATTTCTCATTATGTCCAGAATAGATTAAAAATATCCTTATTCTCCCTCAGAGGGGAAATTCAAGTCTTACACAGAATTTTAAAAAGCTCTGAAAGTCCAGAAAAATGAAGTCTGACAGGTTTCACACATCCTGATTTTCTATAACAAGTATTTTTGTAAGGGAACGTAAACGAGGATATTGACTGAGAACCTGATGCACTGCTAATCATCTTCCACTGCTAATCATCTTCCACTGCTAATCATCTTCCACCCGAGGAGATGAAGAGAAATTTAAAGGTTTCAAGGTACGACCCGCTACATCGTGCATGAGAGGAGAAAGACGAGATTAATCTGCTCATGAATCTGCGGTTATGAAACGGCTTAAGAGTATTAAGTTTAACCTCCTTGTTTCACCTACGCACATTGATACAAGTGAGGCTGAATTCACTCTTAAAATAACTGCTTTATTTCTGTTCACACTCCTTTAAATCAGCAATTAGTTTGAAAATCAGTTTTACACAAACAGGCAAACAAACCATGACAAGAACGCAGACGTGGAAGGAGCTCCAGCAGTTTCATTTACAGGTATAAAAGGTTTGTTTTTTCTTTAAGAGGAACCTCTTTCTTTTAGTTTTCTTTTAAAATCAGAACCTTTTAATAAAATAGGTTCTGGGAAAAAAAGTTCAACTGAATGATAACTCTTAAAGCAGAGGATGAAATGTCATTACACATCCAAATTTAGAAACAAGAAGGGTTTAACTTTCTGATTATTTAAACTTGCTACACAGCAAAACATTTCGCACAAAGCTGCCGCTGCATAAACATGAAATGATTACATGTACATAAGGATTTGAAGCATTGTTTAAAAATCTAATTTTCTTCTTCAGAAGTGGAATAAAGAAAACAGTTTCTATCAAATATTCCTGCTGGATTTAGGTTTTATTTCAGATCTGTTGTCGCTGTTATTGTTTAAACAATTACTTAATAACAAATCTGTGAAAGGAGCGGGAAAGGTTGGCAGAAAGAAAGCTCTAGAACATAGTAATAAACTTTTAATATTTATCTAATAGCTAAATGGGTAGAGTGCTTTGCAAAAGAATCTCATACTTTTTTAAATTTGCCTAAAATGATCCAATCTTGTAATGATCTTGATCAGAATAACTTCACTTTAAGTTTTTTCTACTCTGGTTCCATTTTTACTTGCATTTATGTTATTTCAGGACAGGTGATCAGAATAAGTTAGAAAACCCGACACAGTACTTGAGAAAAGCATCATTATCCAGTTTGTAATCAAATCTGTCAACAAGCCTCGTCTATAAACGCTTAATGCTCTTTTAGGTTGCCCTTTGACCCCACGCAGGTGGTGGGAGACAGAAGGACTTTAACTAAGACAAAATCATTAACCCCTTAACTGGCAGTATCCCATCCATGGGACAAATCTACTTTGTTTGAATACTCTGCCTTTTTTGCCGCCAGTTAAGGGATTAACGGACGATGTCGTCCACTCTGTGCACGACGCTGGGAAGCTCCTTCAGTGACAGACTGCTGCATCCTAGATCAACAAACTCAATAAGTGTTTTCATCCCTCCTGTTGTTTGCACTGATTGTTTTCACTTCTGGTAAATGTTTGTTGTTGCTTTTTATTCACACATATACAATTTTTTAAATCATCCTATTTGACTGCATGTTTATGGTTTTTATTAACTCTACAGTCTTTTCTTATGTTGTAAATTAGCCTTTGCTGTACAGTATGTTATTGCTAGTTCTACTTTTATATTTTTATTTTTGTGTAATTCTGCAATATTCGACCTGCCTGACGCATTGCTGCTGGTACACCTGAATTTCCCCCCTGGAGGAACAATAAAGGACATTTATATTATTTTATTTTCTATTCTAAGGAGATGTTAAAATGTAATTCTCTGTGTCATGGGGTATTTTTTTCATAAGAGGCTTAAAACAAAACACAAAATACTCGGAAAAAAATTCCCTAGGCATCTTTAAAAAGATTGCAAAACTGACTAAGTCAATTTCTGAGAAATATAAAGAAACTAAGAGACCCAAGACTTCTGCCCAGTATCAAAAATGCCCCCATCTGAAATGAACCAGAACAAATCCAGTAAATTAAATTAAACTTTTTCAGAACTGAATGTTCTGAAATCTTCTCCACTGTGAACTGGACAGCAGGTGGAGCAGCTACCATCAGTCAGATAAAAACTTTTATATCTATAAACATTTAACCAGAAGCTTTGCTGCAGGCATTCACTCCGGACAACAATCACCCAGCCTCTCACGGTGGCATCTCCAGTTTAAAAGCCTGCAGCTTGTTGAGTCTTTGCTGTGTGAGCGTCTCTGTTTGGGGTGACTAACTCTTGAGGGACAGCAGCAGCAGCATGCTGCACACAGGCAGCAGCACTGAGATGCTGGTGGAGCCGTGTTTGTGTGCATGGCCCTTCAGAGTCTCCTTGTTCGTCTGGTCCGAGGTGGCAGAGCTGTCGGGTGCAGGCAGAGTGCTGGGGGGGAGAGTGGTCCGGCTGGCGCACATGTCATAGAGGTTTCCGGAAAACTGGGCCTTCCTGGACTCTTGTCTCAGAGACTCCCAGATAGCTGCTGCTTCTCCTGGACAGCCGGCCAGGGCGGAGCCGGCACAGACGTGGAAAGTATTCCAGGACCTTCGAGAGGAGAGGATAGGGAGAGTAAATCTGAATGAAAAACGAAAGCGCTTGGATCTCGGTAGGAAAGTATGTCGTAACCACAGATGTGAACGGATTCCAGTAAAATGGACCAACATTTTACAAGTAAAATTCTTAAAGGGGCAGTGTTATGTGTTTTCCATTTCATAGCACAATCAAGTAACCATAGGTGTGTTAAGAAAATGCTGTATTTATCAAATATGACTTTAAAAACTTTGGACCTCTGTCGCTTTAAAAACTCCTGATCTTTCTGAAACTCCGCCTTCAAGAAGTCATCACAACATCGCTCATCAATTAACCCTCTAACATCATTTTCAGTAGGCTTGCACTGAAAAGTAGCTCAAATACTGAGCTCAGCAGCTTCACCAGGTGTTTGCTAATTGCTGCTGGCTAGTCTGAAGGAGCTGAGTGGGGGAGCTGGTGCTCTGTGAGGCAAAAACTGGGAAACGTTTTGCACAGCTGAATGGTTGCTACAGGAGATTAAGGGATTTCTCTAAGATGCGTGAGAGAATCAAGGCAACACTCCAGGCGTGTTATTGATGAAGGAATAACATCATAACATAATGTAAAGTTCAAAATAGTTAATTTTACATAATATTGCCTGTTTACGTGTGTTGGACATTTGTATCATGTTTCCTGTCTTGCATCAGATTCTGAATTGGATTAATATCTGGACTCACGCTGGGTCTAACAAATGAATATGATTTGATATAAACCAGATATTCAAACTTTTGCTCAAAAGTAAAGCAGTATAAGCAGGGCAAAGAAATATCAAAATGTAGCTTTTTTTTAATTTATTCAACAATAGACTAAGCATGAAATATTTTTAATTAAGCAAACAAATTAATCAGTTTTTTGTAGAACAAGATCATAGATCCAACATTTGAAATATTCTTTAATGTTTCCTTGATAAATTAAAGGCGTCCAGTTTGCTTTTATTTATTTAGTCAATTGAAGAAAAGTGGAAAAATATTTAATCTATTTACAGAAATAAAATCAGAATCTAGGTCAGTCTTCATTTGAAAAACCAAATGTACTTTAGATTATAAGTGAACGAGTAGATGAGGTCCTAGTTGCCATGACAACAGAAGAAGAGAAGATGGTCGCTTTGTGTTGCTTCTAATATTTTGTAAGTAGATGTTAATTTAAAAGTAACAGTTTTCTACTAATTTATCCTCGAATTGTGGTCAGGGGGCCGCACATAATCACTCCATGGACCACAAAAGGCCCCTGAGCCCCACTTTGAACACTCTTTGATCTAAACGCTTCTGTTGTTGCTCTGGCTGCCTGGTTTGGTTTGTTGTCGAGCTAAAATCTCTGCTTCTGTGTCAAGTCTTTTGCAGTTTTCAGAGTAATTATGACACTATCTGAAAAATGCAAGTTTTTAAACAATGGCTCTCTTCTTGCCACGTTAAAAAACTTTTCAGTTGTTCCCCATCATCATTTACAAACGTTGGTATCACAATTTTGAAGAGACATTTTTTAAATATTTCTTCAGACTTCCTGAAAGTCTTTTGAAGCTTTATTTCCACTTATGCAGTGCATGAACTCGATTTTACAGTTAAACATAGCTACTTTCTTAGGTATTGTTTTATTTTGTTTGTTTTTGTTTTGCTAAGCCTCTTAACTTGGACGTATGAATCAATTGGGCATAAAAAGGGGATGAACAAGTGTCGTGTCTGCACAGCAGACAGCTGAGCAAAGATCCAATTCTACATCGGATATTTATATTTAGGTTCTTTCTTACCAGCAGCCTGTCATAAAAACAATTTAGTTTTGTTTTTGGGTAGTTTTATCAACTTTATTACACATATAAGTGGCAGAAAAACAAAAATGAAACATCCAGAGACAATAGATGTTAATTGAAAAATTCATATTAAAGAAAATTTCAAAGAATATGACAAAGCTTAACCCAACTTCAGGCATAAAAAAGCACAAGATTTTCTAATATGTATGTATATTAAACACAAAATCTGCACAAGCGCACTTTAACAATACAAACTTGTACATATATATGTATGGGAGTACATTTCCTGTTTATTTTCAATTGAAAATGTTATTTTTTGCTATTATCTTAATTAGGCTGAATGTGTTTCTATGCAAATCATTGAATTTTCCCACTGAAAAACAATTTTTCTGGCAATTTATTCTCATTCACAACAACTCCAGTCGACACAAAAGGTGTAACCGAGTTAGTAATAAAGAAAAGTGACATCACACACACACACCTGCAGATTGAGTCGATGTCCTGTGTGTTCTGGTCTTTTTGTGTTTCCGCCAAACTGTCCCCGAGTGAGATGAGACACTGAGCGAAGCTCTTGTAGATGGTTCCACACGCAGCGGGGATGGCAGCGCCCAAACACACCGGAGCCAAACCTGGAGGAGGGAAAAGGCAGAGATATTTAATGACAAACATGAAGGAACATGGAAAATACAGCAAGAGATATCATTTGTTGGTAACAAAAAAAATCCATCTGATGCTTTGATGGATCAACCGAATACAGAGATGTTGCAGTCCATTCATCTGGACAGATTACACTCCATCAAAGCCAAACTGTTTACAAGCTGTCTGAGTACATTGATCAGCTCATAGATTACACATTTCCCTAAGTCAGCACTTTAACTCAACTATCTAAATACAGCAGTGGCATAAAATACTTTGGGTTTAAGATCTCTTCCTGGTTTTGCTGATTTCGCAGCAGGATTTTGTGAGCTCTTCCAGGGTCAGGAGTGCAGCACTCAGCTTTAGGACGTTTCATCACTTCCTGCATCCAGAACATCATTTCTTTTTTATTATTATTTATATCATTTTAATGCATTGATTGCTCTCTGGGCGCTAATATCATCCGTGTGTCGAACTCTGGACCTCCCCTGCGATTCTGATCATTTCTGTCTTCATTACAGTCAGAGTTATGAATAAATGTTTAAAACAACATAAAAACAACATAACGGATGCCTGGATTTTAAACACAGACGTTTTTATTTATTATCTATTTATTTTTACCCCAAAATGTTTCACTCTCTTATAATTAATCATTATAAATTTAATAATTTTTCTACCTTTTCTAGTTTTTCAGTAATCAGTCTCAACAGACATTTTCTATTGTAGGACAAAAATTATATATTTGAACAAATTAGCCGGTTTGACTTTGAAAACATGTCTATAAGGGTTTCATGTAGATTTTGTGTTACCAGGATGGATTTGAAGTAGGACTGGACTCACATTTCACTTCTGGAATGAGATTAAAATGATTTATTTCAGCAAAACCAGTCGGGCACCATAATTATATCTTTAAAAAGATGAACAACTCTTCTAGAGCCCATATGGGGCTCACCCTGTTTAACGTACAGTTGTCTTGTATCAAACCAAAATAAACAATTAAAATAAAATGTACACCATGCTGTAATTGCTATTATTTTAAAAAGCAGGAACCGCTGCAAGCATGTTATAACTGTAACAGTTATAACCATGTTTTTTCCTTTAGCTACTGATGTACAACTAAATCAAAAACAAAGAATAAAGACCAGATCATTTTAACAGTAATTCAATAGTTTTAAAGTAAATATGCTTACTGGACTGGATATCATTCCTTTTTAATGTTTTGTCCCTTATAGTGTAAAAAAGAAACTAAAACAGACTGATCTCAGCTGGTTATATTTCCAACTGTAGCTTCAAATCATCATTACTTTAATACAGTGGTTCCCAAAGAGTGGGGCGCGCCCCCTAGGGGTGGCGCAGTGCCATTGCAGGTGGGGAGCGTGAAAGCAGTACAGATGAATGAACAAAAAAAAACAGTTACACAAAAGTGTTTCACTGTAAAGATGGTTTGTAGTGTGTTTTGTTGCAACCTGAAGTGTGAAATAAACTTCAGTGGAGTTTGAAAACAAAATATGTGTTTAGGTTTATGTGTGGTTGAACGATGTGTGTGCCCAGTTGATTTTTTTTTTTCTTTTTTGGGGATTATTTTATTGTAATCCGTAGAGGGGCCCAGAAAATCTTTGGGAACCTCTTAATAAATAACAGGTAGCTCTAAAGCACTGTGCAGCAACAGGTGGGGGAGGGGCAGAACTGCAGGACTCCTTCATAGAAAAATACAGCTTTCTTTCTTTGGCATTTCATTACAATAAAATGCAAGTATTTCAGCATTATGCCAGAAAAATACCTTTTATTTCTGCAGCAATCCTCCCAGCAATTATTAAGATTCAAACAAAACATTGGTCACAAAATCCTTAAAACAGCTAAACCATTAAATCACTAAATCTGCTCGCTCTGCTTTTTATTCACTCTTCTTAAACTTTCAGCAGTATAGATATACTTTATTACCAAAGACTCCTCTAATTATTGAAGTGCATAATTTTACCTGGAGATTTAATCTGTTGCCTACATTTGGGCCCAGAACTTTAATAAGAACTCAGATTGGCTTCACAATTACAAATTTCTCTCAAACCACCTGTAACAAAAATAGCCTACAGCTGGAGTTGTAATGATGTCAGAAAATAAATCAAAATATTTTAGTTTCAGTCAGCTAGTAAACTTGAGGTGTGCAGTACTGCATGTTTTGATATCGATCAGATACCAAATAAATACAGAGCCAGCATCACCAATATCGATACTGATGTCAATACTTTTTATTTGAGTTTATGTGTCATCTCTCTTAGGTGTTTTTTTTATTATTATTTTGTTCAAATTTGGCACAGAATTTGAACAAAGTTACAGGTATCTACAAAATACTTTAAAACCATATTAAACCTGTATTGTGTACATATATTCCTAAATAAATAAATAAAGTGCAAAAAAAAATATTTCAATTGAGGTATGTTTAGAGGTAGATTTGAACAACTACAATGCAAAAGTAAAATATCAAGAGGGAATCTAAAACTGAAGTATCGATCCTATTCTGGTACCTATTTCTTATCGATACTATTTTGGATCGATCCAAACTGATATTGATCCACACATAAATAACTTTATTTAGTTGTAAGTTTGCCTTTTTTTCTCTGCTTCTTGGCTGTAAATTTGGCAAACATGAATTGACGTTCAACTAAATTTACAGGCAGTTTTAGCTCTTCCTTTTATTTCTCCATGTGTAATTCTTCTCCATACCATTAAACTGTCAGCAACATATTTATACAATTCTCAATTAAATGTAACTTACTGTGCAAACATTTATCTTCAGATTATTTCAAGCTATCAAAAGGACTTTAACATGAACATCTCAGTAAGATAAAAGCATAAATTAGAAAAAAATAAAACTTTTCAAGCAATAAGAAAGGTAAACGAAACCAGCTTAAAGCAGCGTAATATCCTTACTGAGGCAGAGAGCGATGGGCAGCAGCACGGCCGCAGCTCCTGGACGGGACTTCATGGCTGAGTTCAGGAGCTGAGAACCACCTCTGACCCGGAGTGAAGCCCCCACTAGCTGGAGGTCCAAAAACAGAGGAAAACGTTGGTGCTATAAAATGTTCTGTGGTGGTCCATCCGTTGGGAAATTGGCAGATTGCAGAAAGAGCGACAATGCTCAGAGGCACAACCGAGCTGGATTAACAGTGACAGAGACCAATGCATCATGCAGCGCAAAGAGGATGTTGTGGCAGTCAGTGTGTGTGCGCGCGTGTGTGTGTGTGTGTGTGGGTGTGCGTGTGTGTGTGGGGGTGTGCGCGTGTGTGTGTGTGTGTGTGTGTGTGTGTGTGTGTGTACAGCGGGACCAATGACGGCATCCCAACACGGCTCAGTGGATTAAAGCATTCTCATTTCCGGTATTTCAGTATCTGGAGCATTTATTTGAAACACAAATGAATTATGTGGGGTTTAATGGTGATTGTGTTCTCAGCCACACATGGCTGCTGACATCCCTGCATGCTGCTTTTATTCTGAAACAAGGAGCTATTTTTGACAGTGCTGGACTGAAACATTTCACACAAAAGTGTGAAACGGATTTGTGGTGTTTAGAGACTTTATTTGAGCAGATGGATGACGTCCCAGCGAGGATAAGTTCATCCAGCTCACCTGGGAATGTGACGCAGATGCAGGCTGGCCTTGGAGAATAGCATCCGCTCATGGTACAGTCCCTCCGTACACCTATATGGGTCACCAAGGAGCAGTGGTAAACAGTCCCAACTAGAGACTAAACTGTTTCAAAACTAACTAAAACTGCTTCGAGATGTTTTCTGTAAATCATCTTCTTCTCTCTATGCCCTCCAGATGGCACAGATGTATTGTATTAAACATAAGTTCAAATTTCAGATTTCTATCGACCGATTCAGAATACGATGCTTTAGAAGCTCATCACCAAGTTGACACAGAAAGAGATGCTTTAATAACTAGAAGCTAGGGCTGCAACTAACAATTATTTTAGTAAATGATTGTTTTATCAATTATTCTGACGATTAATCGGATAAAAAAAATATCACATTCTACAAGATTTTTCATTTAACCGCTAAAAGCTGCACCATTTAACATCTATAAAAAATATTTTTTAAATATTTGTTGAAACTGTCACTATATTGTGACAGTATGATATAAAACAGATAATCTCTGGAAAAATTCTGTGTGTTCTCCCAGTACTCCCATCGTTAACTAGAAACAACCAATCAGAGCCAGAAGGAGGGTCTTAGCGCTGTCAATCACCCCTCCGTTGCTGCTCTCTCCTTTGGTCTCTCAGCTACCACAGCCTGTCATGAATGCTCAGTTGTTTCTCTGCCACATTTGGCACATTTAGCAGGGAGTACATGAGCATGATTGACAGCGCTAAGAACCTCCTCCTGGCTCTGATTGGTTGTTTTTGATCGGGAGCTCTGAGGCAATAGTAGCTCAGGGATGAAGTGAAGAAGAATGATCTTTTCACTGATTATATGTCTCTTATTGTAGTACCACGACAATGTGACAGTTTTAACAAATACAAAAACATATTTTATGTAAAAGTTACATACTGTGCCTTTAATTAACTCCTAATCTTAATTCAATTCATATTCAAAAATACTTTATTGATCCCAGAAGGATATTAAATCAATACATCTCAGTAGCTGATTCTGTACGACAGTGTCCCTCCATACATGTTGGTCCGGGTTTCTCCAGAATCTTTCCCCGGAGAGCCACTGGGATGAGCTCAGATGTCGCCTCCGTCAGCTGGACCTCAGCGGACGGTAACAACAGCTGTGAGCTGATTTACCATCGGAGAGAAAACAGCTGCTTTATGACTCCAGTGGACACCAAATCACTGTTTATCTCTGGGCCCAAGAGGCGGCACAGCGGACCGACGTGTAATAATTGCAATGCGGTCACATGACCTTCTAATAGATGCAGAATAGTTTCCATTAGTTTTTATCCTCCTCTAGTCTGGATGCTAAAAAATAATGAAGAACTGAATTCCTTTAAATAAAGGCTAAAACCACATTTGTTCAGAGTTTACGTTAATTAATAATAACTGGATGGTTGATTCATTCTGTAATCTATTTTTAGACTTTCGTCACTTTCCTTTATTTTGCCACTGACGTTTCTTGCTTGCTCCTTGTTTTATTTTTTTCATTGTGGACAGCACTTTGAATTGTTGCTGAAATGTGGTACACAAATAAATATTATTTGAGCTCTTTACTCCATGTCTTACCTCCTTCTCTCTCTCCGCATTATTATCTGATTATTGAGAATAAGGGCCACAAGTCCCACCAAAGCATAAAATCGTCAATCATTTAACAAAACTGAGCTAAAGTATTTGTAAAGGTTGCGATTGCAATTAACATTTTTGATGAAAAATGCTCATACATAAAGACATTTTGCTTCTGCCTAAGCAATGTAGTCATGGCAACATTCATAGACTAATGATTGGTGACTGATCGATTGAAAAGTAGCGGGTAGATAAATTGTCTGAGTGATTATCAGTCTAATGGCTGAGGGAAAAACCTGTTCGGGAAGTTACATTAATAATTGAATAAATGAATTAAAGTTGTATGTAGCAAGAAATATCTTTGTAAAAGAAAAACACACAATAGGATCAAAAAGCACCACAAAGTTTCACCAGACACTAAGGGACACACAATCATCACCCGGTAGAGTCTTCATGAACAAATCCTTCAAACTCATTTCTCTACGTCACTTGGACCTCTGATCCCGATCTCGGTTTATAATCTGTCCAAAACTACGAATGTTAGGAGACGAAACTGTTTTTCAAATCTTGACACCTTCTAATTACCACAAATTTTGAGTAAATGTTGTAATTATTTCTAACATTTGCTGTTTTATATTCTCCTCGTGTGTCAAACCCTGTTTATTGTCACATTTGCACTCACTCTCACCACATCATCTCCCTGAATGACTGGATGAACCGGACAGGAAAAGCTGCTGTCGGTCCAAACAGGAAGACATCAGTTGTAAACGACACAAAATAAATATAGAGTTGTGTAAGTTTGATCGACAGCGCTGGATTAAGGAATTATGCAACACTGTTGGGGGTAAAAAAAATAAATCCAGATGAGATTAGGGATCTGGATCCTCGCTCCGTCTATCCATTCATCATCTCTGCTGCTTTCTCTGTTTCATGCACACTGGCACGACAGGTTTCACGCGTTTAGGTTTGCATGGAGGAGCTGCACTAAGTATTTCAACATGCAAAGAAATAATTAGAGAGCTACTATTAAACCTGCAATCAGAAACAGTCATGAATTGAATTAAGGTATAATTATTGGAGCTGAAGGGAGACTAAGCATTTATTTATCTCATCGCCATTTAGAGGTTAAAAATCATGCTGCAACAGTTAGCTGTTTGCTAGTAATTTCTGATCTTTAATTATTATCACTTACAAAATTGGGACAAATCTTGAAGGAAAAAGTCCAGTAAATTTGATATTTTAGTACTTTAGTGAGTGATAAGCCATAAATACCAAATCAGTTGTGTCTTAAAATGATTTTTCAGTGCTGGAACATTAGGTTTTCATACAATTTCTTTTTGGGAGCCATTAAATTCTCTTTCTTACGTCTGAGTTGTTTCACTGTCAGGCAGCATTTTGGGTTAAACCTGCATTATTTTCAGACTTAGAGATAAAACGCTGTACGTTTGCTTTAGTTTAGCAAAACTAAAGCAAAACATTCCCAGAAGTGTCAGATTCTTTGGTTTTCTTGCACACATCACACATAATGGTTGATGTTTATTACATTTATGATTTGGTAAATGTATGTGATGCAGGATGTTTTAAAGAAGCCAAACTCATCTAATCTTTGTATCATCTTTTCAGATAGAAGAACATTGACTTCCAGAATCAACAGCTAACATTTTAATCTGATTCTTCTTACTTGATATTTATGATTTTTATTTGAGAAAAATATTTTTTTTAAGCCAGAAAATGTCATTTTTTTAAAATGATTGCTTAAATGTTGATAATCAAGTTTTGTGTTCAATAAGAATTATAGCAATTATAGAGTAAAAAAGTTTGAAACCTTTGTCAATATGACCAACAAAACCCATAACTTATAGAAATTCCTGTTTTTTATATTTGTTTCACAGCTGCTTTTTGTACATTTTTAATCAACAAGTGACATTACAAACAGTGAAATGCTACCTGTGCCTCTGGGCAAGATTTTGTTTGTCTTTGTTCCAAAATGGTTAATTTCTTTAGAAAACCATGAGGTTTGTGCCCCAAATGTAAGAATACATGTTAAATATCAGAACTTTTAAATCCAGAGAGACTTATCACCACAGAAATAAAGTTAAAACTGTAATTAAGTTATTCCCTTTAACATTTTGTCCACATCTACACTCATTCACAAACTTCTGTATGGTAAAAATGCATACATTATTCTTCTGACTTAACATTTACATAATTGTTGCTGACATGTAAAACAGTCAACTAGTGTGCCACTTGTGCTTTTTGACAAATTATTTGTTTATTTTCCAAACATCTGTTGAAATGGTCCTGTACCTGAGGGACTGAATAATTAAAATCAAATATCTTCTTTTCTAAACAGCTTTGGTGCTTAATTGGATCTACACTCAAATCTCTTGGGAGTATTTAAAATGTACAAAACTGACCTTTTTATGTCTTTTCAAGTTTTTTAAAAAGGTAAGCAGAGCATTTTTCTATTTACACCTGAAATGAATGTTTAAACACCGTGGGAATACCCAGCCATCAGAAAGGAGATGAGGGAGTGGTGGTGGCAGCATCATGACTTCTCGGTGTTTTGCTGCAGGGGAAACTGGTGCACTTTCCAAAACAACTGCAATCATGAGAAAAGAACAACGTGTGGAAAATTTGAAGCAAAAACAGAAGTTAGAGAATTGGTACATGGACCAATTCATCACTTTAGGGCTATGTTCAATCTCTAGCACAAATCTTTGTGACTGATCTTTTATAATATATAGATATATATTGTTCAGCTTTTTCACAAATCAACCCCCCCAAAAAATTCTGCTTCAAAATAGTTTACAGGAACCACTGCAAATTTTAATTTTTCTAAAGCAAACGTCACTCTGCAGTCAGCTGCCATTGTCTGGATCTGAAGCACTGCAGAAGCTCGTTACAGCCTCAGGTAGTGACAACAGGACAAAATATCTTTTTTTTCCCCACTACATCTCTTTCTTTTCATCAGCTTATTCTGCTGTAATTTTTGTACAGCACTTTGGTGCAGATTTAAACCTGTTTTTAAAGTGCTATATGAATAAATTTGACATTGACATTGAGAAGTCTTTTATGTGAGTCAGCATAAAACGTTCACAATGACATTGACTTCAAACGGAGATTGGAGCACATCTGTCAGACTGAGTTCAAACTAAGAAATTTGTAAAATGTATTGTGCATAAAGCCCTAAAGACAACACAATAAAAAAGCGCTCAGTCCAACATGATAAAATGAACTGGCATAACAAAATGAAAACAAAACTAGCTTGAGACAGATTACATGTAGAAGCTGCAAACCATATCTTCAGTAAATGTTTTCGTCCAAGAAAAGGCAAAAAAAAAGCACATTTAAACATGTTAAAACTTCCTTTATTAACATTTCCAATGTTGTGGGACGCTTGCTATTCTAAGGAGTTTCCTAAACCTATTCTTCCCTTGCACAAATATTTTCAAAAGCAACAAAGGTAAATTAACTTAAAGTACATTGAAAGGCATCTGTGATGAGGGCTAGGTTCATTTAAATGATGAAAATGCTTGTCAGTAGTGTTTTGTTCATCTTGGTGCCCTTCCTGTTAAAGCACAAGCTGCTGATTGGGTCAGCCTCCTACTATAAGCTGAAAGGCCTGGACACAAAGTCAAAACAGTCAGTACAAAAACCCCTGTGCGACCAGAAAGTTCAGAGTTCAACTTCTGCTCCTTTTGCTTAGAAATATGCTTGACTTGGGAATCTTGGGGGCGTAAAATGTGTCCAGTTCCTATGTGATTAGCAGTAAGATGAATCAATCTGCTACCTAAACCAGGCAGTCTGTTTTAGTTTCATACAAAACTGGGCAGGATTATTCCTCACACTCCTCCTGATGAATCTGGGTCCATGTAAAGGGTCGGTTCGGGTAACTTCAGTCGCCTCCTCATCAGTTTTTCTTCCGGGCGTTCCCAGACATCGGGCTGCTGCTCAGCAGCCGGTCTCGCTCCCGCACCTCCTCCTGCAGCTTGGCCTCAGCCACCCGCAGCTGGCGGATGGTCGCCTTCATCTCCTTCATCTTCACCTCCATCAGCGCGATGATGTCCCGCTGCTCGTTCAGCTTCCGCAGCAGCTCCGCAGACGTGGTGCCGGTGGTCAGGGAGTACGAGTGGTCCAGCGGGCTGCTGGTCACACTCAGGTACTGGACAGACAGCTGCTGCTGGTTGGCCCCGGAGTCCGCGCTTAGGTCTTCAACTTTAAGCTCCACCAGACTCTGCGGGGTGCAGTTACAGGGTCCCTCTGCCTGCGCGGGAAGCCGCGCCGTGCCCAAGTACTCCCCGTTGTTGCCTATCTGAACCACGGTGATGCTGTCGTCGCCGACCTCTCCTCCGATGGTGCCCTCGACGACGCCCGCCGTGTTCCCCAGCACGCTGGTAGCGACGATCCCGGGGGCAGGGGCCGAGTTGGTCAACTTCCTCGCTCTGCCCCTCCGACTCCTGCGCTCATTGACGCCCCGCAGGGGGAAGAGAGACGGCACCCGGACGATGTAAGTCTTCCTTCCGCCGGCGAAGTGCACGCTGCAGACGCGGTGGCCGGTGGTGGGCTGGAAGGTGCTGAAGCAGCCGCTGACCCCGGCCCGGGAGATGTTCCGCAGCCACTGCTCCCTCAGAGCGGGGTCCTTGGGGAACGTATAAAAGCGCAGGTCCTTGTCCCGGTGCGAGTTGTTGTAGCAGCCGGGGACACAGCAGGTGAACCCGGGCATGTTCTCTCAAAAGGTTAAGAAGCACAACCTTTGTTTTTGGTTATTTTGTAGCTATTTCTTTTTTTTGTATGCGTTGTTATTAAGCTTGGCGGCCTACAAACGGAACTACACGTCCCACAAAGCTAACAACTTCCTGTTTATTTTGACCCAAAGTAAGCTGCTCTTCGGTACAAATCCACCAAAAGCTGTTCAAATGCAAAGCTTGTGGATCTCGTACTCACGCTAAATTTCACGCAGACGAACTATTCATGGGTCTTTTCTTTTGCTCTTCGGAGTGTTATCTGGCCAGCCGTTGCTCACTGAGAACTAAAAGTCCCAGAATCCTTTGCCCGTCCTTTTTGACAGTGCCACTTATGCAGCGCCCCTTGTGGTCAAAAATAAATTCAGTTGCATCCACCTTAAGATCTTTTTGTTACTATTATAAATATTATTATAAGTAATAGTTGTATTACTGTTTATGTCAATGGTGAAATTAGTGTTATTAAGAAAATACAATACGGAAAACCTGTCCAAATATTGTTTAACTGGATGAACGTAAAAAAAAAAAAAAAAACTTATCTATTTCAATATCAGTCTTCACAGGGGAAGACATTGCAATCTTTGTCAAATCTTTTCTGTAAAATACTTTTTTGCTTGGATAAATTTTGTTTCAAAACTTAAAGAAAACTTATTATTTTAGAGAAGGAATATTTTTTTAGGTATATGCCTAAAGTGAATGATTTATTTTTAATAGAAATAGGAAACATTGAAATGTTGGCATCTGAATATTCTTTGTGAATTTGTAAGCTATTTATCAACAAAATTACACTCAATAATAACAAAAGAGCTGGCTATTCATTGTAAGCTTAATATGAGCAGAAAATTTAATAAAAGGAAAAAGTAAGCTGCAGACAACCTCAGCTCTGAGGGTTTGTGTTTTAGGCACTCCTGAACCAGAAAACCATTCAAAATCAACTTACTTGATCAGTACAGCCATCAGTACATTTTAGAGCAATTTGTGCTGATTTCATTTTCTAGCAGAAAGTGCTCCAACAAACTCTTGATATATGACATGACCTATTTTCACTATAGGTAAAGGAACTATTACTGATAATAACTTCAAAGAATCTCCCTTCAAAAAAAATTTAAGTAACGTTTTTAACATCTCTGCGGTTCCACATCCTGATGGCTTCCAAACTACATTGAGGCAGTTACTCAAAAATGAGAAGAAGTCCTGATCAAGTACTGATGCATATACATACCATACATCTCCAAGTTGTATTTATATTAAATGTTGCTTTTTTTTTCTTTTTAATCGTGTGATCTGTTACATTTTCGTTGATATTTTTCACAAGTTTTCTAATTTGACACTGCCCAAATGATGTTTGTATTGTTAAAATGTTTAATGTTAAAAAAAAAATCTTGGTCTCTCTTTTTAATTCGACTATATGTAGGATCTTGGTTTCTATTTGATGTAAAGATTGATAAATGATAACCATATATGAACGTTCCCGTAAAAAAGAACCGGTTGATTGAGCAGGTTCGGTCGCAAACGGCATTTAGTAATGGGACTCTTTGCCACTTTTTACGACATGTAGAACGACATTTGCGAAATTTTGTAAGATAAAGAGCTGTGTTCGTTTAATCACACAAAATATGCTTTCAAAACGCTTTCATCTGGTGTGAATCTCGCATTTAAATCCGTATTCAGTGTTTTTCCGCAATAAAAGTTTCCGTTGACAGTATTTCCGGTTCCGCCCAACCGTTGCTACTGAAGTTACCGTCATTAGCAAATGGGCAGCGCCCGGGCTCAACCTATCGCTGTTGTGGACGATGACCCACCGGTAGGTACTCTCTGTGATATCTGCTCGCGTTCTTGTTCCATATTAAGTGTGTGACTTTCAAGAACCAGTGATACATTAAAATTATGCTGTTAGATGTGTAGAGTCGCAAGTTTATCGCGAGTTTTGGGAGTTCTCTCTGCATCTTTGTGCGGCTAGCTGGATGCGCTAGCTGACATGGTTATCAATTGTCTCTCTGTGGTTAGCTCTTCGCCTTTATGAAACACTCCTTATAAGGGTAATACTTGTATGCCGCATCTGTTTTAATATCATGTGTACGCGCCAGTAGTTTCTGCTTCTGATAAATAAACTTTCCCCTGACCTGGTTTTATCATCAGTCCACCTGACTGGACGCAGCTTCAGTAGATTCTCATGGTGACAGTAAGTGAAAAAGCCTTGACCTGCTGATAAGCAGTGTGATAAGTGACGGTTTCCATTGTTCCTGGTTCATGAGTGGGGAGAGTTTACTTCTGGTTTCACTGGTTAATGCAGGTGCACAGGTGCTCACCCACACAGCCTTTGTTCGCCTGGGATCATGGTGTGAGCTCATCTGTTTGCACACATGCAGTAAATAGCCACTCATACTCTACTAGCATAAACCTGCAGCACACTGCATGAGAAAAGGTTCCTTCCTCAACTGAAGGCGCATTAAAATGACTTTTAAATTATTCCAATTATCTGTGTTTTGATACTTATGATTAGACTTGTCCAAAAACTAATAAATCAGTTAGTTGCATAATAAATTAAAACAAGCTCAATAATTACCATTTGTATGATTTATTGTTTTTCTCTTTTCTGTCTTTCTACCAAAAACTGGATGAAAAAAGCCTTCAGTCTGGTACTTTATTCTCAACTAATCCCCCTTTTTTGAAGGACAGTTTTGTTTACACATTAGTTTCATTTGTTGTTTTGTGTATTTATTTTAGGCATTTAAAATGTCTTCCAGTTCCAGTGTTAAATGTTCATTATAATTAAAAGTTTGATATTTGAGAATGTGTTCTTGCTTTATTTTGCTATTACCATTATATTACTTGAAAATGGTCTCAAACTAACAGTAACTTTTGGGACAATTTATTGTCCAGCAAAAGTTGTTATCGTGACAGGCCTCCTTGTGATACTATATATACCTGATGGGTGTAGAGGATTTTGAAGAACGTGTCAGGATATTTTAAGGGCTTTCTGATAGGAGACCCTAAGCAAGGCTGCTGTTTAGTTACAGAAATGTTTATCGTTGATCCTTAAAGATCTATTTATTCATTTTCACAGGTAACTTTCTCTACCTTTACCAAAAAGAATCAGATCTACTGGTGAGAAACTGGAATGGATGGCTGTGGTCCACGTGTAGAATAACGCCAAGCGGCAGGGCCATGTTGCCAGGAGTTGGTGTTTTTGGCACCGGGAGCACAGCCCGAGTGCTGGTCCCGCTGCTGCAAGCCGAGGGCTTTGAAGTCCATGCGCTTTGGGGACGAAGCGAAGAGGAAGCTTGCTGCTTGGCAAAGGAACTCGGCATCCCGTTTCACACCAGCCGGTCCGACGACGTCCTCCTGCACCAAGACGTCGACCTGGTGTGCATCTATATTCCCCCCTCAATGACAAGACAAATTGCAGTCAAGGCACTGGGTAAGCTTTTTAAAATACTTTCACTACTATTTAGATTTTAATTACGATTAAATTAACTTTCTTTTCTGAAAGCATAATCTTAAGGTGTTTCCATTGACTGTGATCTCACTGGGTGTGGCAGAGGAGACTTCCCTCAGAAATATTTGCACCAACCGTAACGTTTCCCCTGAGGGTTATTGGAGGAACTGATCTGATATTTTTTGTAACTCTTAGAAGTAATCCTAACATTACTGTACCGGAGGGGCGTCGGTGTAAAGCATCTGTTGGAATTCTTCAGGGTTGAGCTCAGTTTCCTGTTTTGGTTGCAACTTCCTGAATGTTTCCCTGCTGAAGGACTTGTCTACAGCAGGGAAGCCTTCAAGAGGAGATCTAACACGCTGCTTATCGAACATTTCTGCATGCAGAACACACCCGGTGTGTGACATGTGAAAGGACAGGCTGGACCAGCTGAAGCAGTCAGTCCCTCGGTCTGTTAAAATACCTTGTTCAATTTACAGTTACTGTAGACTTTGCTACTCCCAGCAGCACAATGGGTTGAAGATGTTTGCAAAACCTACAAGTGTTACATTTATTTTGCGTTTTCGGGCTGGCTGATAAATTGATTTTATCGTTTAATTGAATTTTTGTTTATTGAAGATTTAATTTTTGGAAAATTAGGATTTTTTATTATTATTTATCATTGCACAACCAAAGCCACCATTTTGTTTGACAAACGTGCTTTAGAGCTTCTATTTATTTGGACTTTGAATTCAGGCCAACTCAATACATGGGCCAGGCTAAGATTTGTTTTTTAAAACCACAAGAATAAAGTCATATTACAAGAATACAGTCGTATGACAATAAAGTGAAAATAATAGGAAAATATACCCATGTTATCAGAAAAACGTCGTAATATTAGGAGAATGAAGTAGTGATTTTATGAGAATTCTGACTAAGTAAATAACAAAAAATTAAAATGAGAAATGTTGAGCATCTTTTGAAGTTATAATTTGATATTGGTTTTACAAATAACGAGACTCTAAATGTTTAAACACATCAGCATCAAATTATTACCTGTAGCAGGACTTTGAAATGATTGTGGACACAACTGAGTCTGTTTTGAGGAAAGAACCACACAGATTGAGCTGGTTTTGTTGGATCTCTAGAAACTTTTTTTTTTTCATTAAAACAACATGATTAGAAAATGTATTCAAGAATACGTTAAATTAAACACACAAAAAAAGTAAAAATTAAACGTTGAAAATTAAACAAAAACATTTTTGTTTAATTAGGGCCTTGCCCTAATACTGTCGTAACAACTCACAGGAGGGATGATGATAATCAGTTTTGGAAAATACTTTCTGTCATGTGTAATTTCGTTTTTAGAAAAGAAAGTGAGAAAAATAATAGATTAAAATCGGATCTGATGTGAAAATAATCAGTTTTTATCTCTAAGTCATGAGTGCTGTCTGAGTTTAATAGTTGAGTTTTAGCTGAGTTTTTCCGTCTGTTCCCGCTGTCTTACAGGTATTGGTAAGAATGTCGTGTGTGAGAAAGCTGCAACCGCTGTTGACTCTTTCAAGATGGTGACTGCAGCCAGATACTACCCCCAGCTGCTGAGCATGATGGGTAACACCCTGCGCTTCCTGCCGGCCTTTGTGGCGATGCGACAGCTGCTGGTGGAGGGCTACGTCAGGGACATCCAGGTGTGTGACGTGCGGGTCTACGGTCCGAGCCTCCTGGACCAGTCGTACGGCTGGACCTGCGAGGAGCTGATGGGCGGCGGCGGGTTGCACATCGTGGGCTCCGCCATCATCGACCTGCTGAGTTACCTCACGGGAACCAGAGCTCACCGCGTGCATGGCTTACTGCGGACCTTTGTGCAACAGAACAACCTGATCCGAGGCATCCGCCGCGTCACCAGCGACGACTTTTGTTTCTTCCAAATGTTGATGGGTGGAACCGGATCCTCGGGCGTGTGCTGCACCGTGACCTTGAACTTCAACATGCCGGGGTCGTTCGTGCACGAGGTTATGATTGTCGGATCTGCCGGCAGATTGGTCGCCAGGGGAACCGAGCTGTACGGCCAACGCAACGGGAGCAAATGCGAAGAGCTGCTGCTGGCTGACGACGGTGGCGTCGGACCGGAGGCGAAAGAGATGCCCCGCCCTCACCTGCAGGGGCTGAGCTCCATGGTGAAGGCGCTGAGACAGTCCTTCCAGGCTCACCAAGAGCGGCGGTCATGGTCACGAGGTCCGGTTGCCTCGGCGCCAACCTTCGAAGACGGCCTGTACGTGCAGACGGTGGTAGAGGCAGTGAAACAGTCCAGCAGCAGCGGGGAGTGGGTCTGCGTGGAGATCATGAGTCAGGAGCCGGACCCCAACCACAACCTGTGCGAGGCGCTGCAGAGAAACAAAAACTGAACCGAAACATTCACTGAGTGCAAAATCTACATGCGTGACAGAACGGGACTCTGAACGTCTCTTTGTGATGCAGCTGCTTTGGCCGTTTACATCACACACACACAACTACTTTCTTCTATTTGTTCACTTCCTCTCAGATTTTGCAGATTAATATTTAGCCGACACAGACACAGCTGCATTGTGTGCCTGGAGGAAGGAAAGTACTCCATTAGTAAACCACAGCTTTATTATTTGGGTTCGGACCAGTAGAAATACAGACAGCCTTGTGACAAACATGTGCCAATAATCCTGTAGATGCTGTCTTCATCTGGCTCATTTTGAAGTTAAGATGTAGGGAATGTATTTTTCTCGGTTTGTAAATTGTTTTGTGTCAATAAGGCACAACAACTACATTTAAAACTTGTTTTTTTCACGTTACAGAATAATCTATGTGCTTAATTTGCCTGTAGCGAAATATTTTCACTCATGTTTTGTATTTAAATTAAGACAAGTTGAACCGTTTTGTACTTAAAATCAAAGTTATTGTTTGACTAAATATTGGTTACATCACTACTTTTAGGTCACTATTATATTCATCAGAGTTTACTTTAGGTTTAAATATGAAGCGAGAGGATAATTTGACTAACAAGGTGCTTTTCATAATTTACCTCTGATAGTTAAATAAGAACAGAACAGAAATAATAATGCTGTGGGACGTTTACATTTAGTTTTGTTTAATTTTAGCTCTAGTAATTTTGGTTAAAGTGACTAATGTAGCAACAAATACTGATAAAATAGCAAATAACTTCACAATTTTGAACATTTTAAATGTAACAAAGCTATAAACATAATAATTTACAAACATTATAAGGAAGTATTTGAACAGGTAACCTTTAGCCAATATTGTGAAAAGAAATATTCCTCCAAACATTAAATCAAAAATTCAAATATCTAAGAAAATGAAATGGAGATTATATAAGAAAGTTTTAAAATAATCTCTCATTACATAAAAAGTGCAAATATAAAAGTCTACTAATACTTGATGAGCAGAACACCAAAGTTTCAAATAATCTGATTTATAGTTGTGTTATTAAATTACATCAGCTGCAAATATTATTATGTTTCAGTGTAATAATATATTATATTATTGGCAAAATGTTTGTTATTGACAAAAACGTTAGGATATTATTGACTTATTGCTGTTGGCTTTCTTACATTAAAAATGGTCAAAATAATTTACATTATTGATTGCTACAAGTAACCTAACCAGATTAAGAAATAATAGTAGGTTGTTGTTTTTTTTCCTGTTACAACACGCCATAGTAAATATACCAGGGACTGAGTAAAATAAGCTATGTAGAGAACATAAATATGTCGTTTGTAGCATCGGCCCCCTGAAAGCGACCAGGTAAGTTTGAATGTTTGTTTTTGAGCGGCTCGCTGTAAATAAGCCAGAGGTTTGATTTTACGTGCTGCATTTCCATTATTTTAAAAGAAATGTCCTACATTTAGATGAAAATTATGGTTATTGTTGTAACACCGATGAAATGCGTTTTAATAATTTGCCTTTTCTTAAATAACTCTCGACAACATTGTGAAAACTCTGCCTACAATCTTTTTGTCTATGAAAACTGAAGCCATAACATTTACCTGTTAGGTTTACCTGGAGATTTAAACATTTACAACTTATTTTAAAGATACAAACTTAAGTTTACACTTGTTTTTAACAAAAAAAACAAAGATTACGATTCTAAATTAAAAAGTAGTCCAGTGCCAGTGGGTCCAATCCGCCACATAGCAGCTGCCTTTTTGTTACAGTCAAAGCTCCAGTAAAATGGGAATCAGGGGAAGTTAAAGAATAGTTTATGTTATTTAATCTGTCCAATTTTATTGATCTGCTAGTGTAGATCTTAATATATTTGTTACATCTCATTTTTTCAGCAGGGCTCCAGTTTACATTAATTTCTTTAGAAAATGATTCTGCTGAATCCATCACTTCTAAAATGCATTCCAGCTCATTTGTTTTTTTATTATCACCTTATCAGCAACTTTTCTTTGTCTTCACACTGATAAAATGCCACCTGTCTACTAAACGATTTAGTGCTTGCACCAGTCAGCTTGCTGCAAATGTGACTTCAACATTTATAAGAAACTTTTGTATTTATTTATTATTCCCTGTAGAAAGTTTGACATGTTTGTCCATTGTCTTTCAGCCTGTGAATTTCTGTTTTGATGCTGTAATATTTATATATCTTTTTTTTAGATTTAGTCTTGTTTTAACTAATATGACATTTTGGGCACTAATTTGCTGCTTCAGAGTTGATAAACTGTACTGTTAATCTGTGTGACGGATATTTTTCTTTTAATAAATATAATTGTTTTAATTTAAAGGCCATTTTCTGACCTGAGTGTATAATTTCTCTTGTTTATAACAAAACAAAACAAGTTGCAGTATCTTGAGAGTTTTAGCTTGGTGCTAATAAATCATCCATTTAATGTATTTTCTTCTTTGCATTTTTCCTGTTTTTGGTTTGTTCAATAGGAGTGTTGCTCATTCTGCCTTTTTCTATCAGGACTTCATAAGATGACATGTCGACTTATAATAGTCTTTGTATGGAAGAAAAAATGGTAAATGAGGCTTTCTGAAATGTAACATAAAAGAAAATGTAAAGTATAGTAATTTCTGTCATTATAAAGCTTTTTTGACAAAATGGACAACTGGCAAGTTTGAACCTTCTTTTTTTTACTTTTTTAAAATGATTGTTTATGTTGCCTACTTCTGTATTAAGATACTTCAGTACTCCTGATAGGGAGTTCACGTGTAGCCTTCCATTACAAACATTCACCAGTAAAATTGTACATAAAATCATCAAAAATAACTTAAAAACTGAAACTGCATGTTTCCTAAAAAGACATTATCCATAGCATTGTGTAAAAGCTGCTCTTAAATCATCATATTTTTTGTTTTACCTTTCTCTTAAATCACTTAGACAATATATTAATTTTCAAGACTTTAGCCCTTTACATGTCAACTCAATTATTTGAAATAATAGTTGACCGTTTAGTACACAAAACGCTAAATGTTTGTCCATAGAATACATAATACTGGGCTTTGGAGACTGAATATATCAAAAAATTCACCATTCTGCCCAGCTGGTGGCGCCAGCGCAGCCCTGAATAGTAGTGGTAGAAGAAGAACTGAAAAAAAAGAACGCAGTCTGAGTCAGTTCGGCTAACTTAGCATGACAGCTAACGAAGATCAGCCAACGGTCAAATATTGGTTTTAGACCACACTGGGTCATCGGTACCGCGTGGTATGGGACCCCGAAAGGTAAAGCTGGACACATACCGTAAGAGAAGCGTGGTGTGGAGCTTTTTTACAGATATAGACGAAGGGTCGGTGCAGTGTGTGCTGTGTAATCGTTACCTTCATAAAAAGGAGCACGGCTCCACCACTCCGATGCTAAGACATCTGCGCCTCAAACACCCCACACAGGTCTACAGAGGGATGGAAAGAGACCACGGAGCTGCCGCCAGCCACGACCACCAGCATATGGAAATAGATGATGAACAGATCATCTCTGGTATGCCTTCCTGATTATTTCCTGTTATTTGTTTGTTTCACCCCTGACTGCTTGTAATCTGTTTTGTTGTTTGGAAACTGTGCAGCTACCTTTCAAATACAACATGCTGTTTGTGTGGATGGATACACGCCCAGTTTTTAAATGGAGCCCCCCACGGCTCAGTTTTAGGCCACATTTTGCTTTTCGTTGTCATTCAGCTGAAGTTCACTTTTATGCAAATGAAACTTGCTTTATTCATAGCTGCTGCAGGTTAGCTAAAAGCTGCTTCTGAATGTAAACAATGCTAAACTTTAGTCTTATGTGGAGCATTTAAGTGAAGATGTATTTTAGGGCTGAAATAGTGTCTTTAATTATGGGAATAAAACTAGTTTACATTCTGTATTTGAAGATTTCGGGATGTATGGATATTATTTATATTCCTGGTGCTTCCTCCAGTCTTTGTTTATGTTTTTGGGATGGAGCAAAATACATCCCTGTACTGGCAGCAGGAAAATTGACACTACCACCTCTGCTTTTTGATTCTTTACCTATAAATAGACAGAAGTAGCCTTACAAATGATGCTTAAGAAATAACACAGTAAGGAAGCCAGACATGATGCCTTCTGCTTTTAAAGACAAAAATCTAGTTGTTTTTTTTTAAGAAAACACCTGTTTGTTTTTCAGTTGTAGTGTCAGTGGATGACGACGAATCCAACACCAGGACCACCCCGAATGATTCTGACCCCAGCACTGCTGTCAGTGGCCTCTGTGAGACTTCACCACGAGGCTCGCTAGCTCATCTAATACATGAAGATGATCTTGGCCACATTCCCAACAAGCAGTCACGCAGGCGCAGCTTGATTTGGAGACTGTTTGAACATTTGGACAACTTGAACGCCGCTCGCTGCCGCATTTGCATGAAAAAGTTGCACAAAAGTGGCGGCATTAGCAACCTTCGTCGACACTTGGTAAAGAGGCACCCAAAGGTGCTTTCAGAGCTGCTGTCCACCAACCACCGCCCTGCTGTGCCCTCACAGGATCTAAATGTAGCCGGTGTCTCTCGTGAATCCTACTTAGGAACAGAGCCCCATCCAGGTACGTTTGGTCAATGAAACCAGTTCTCTTCATGTGTAGTTTTATCAGTGAGGGGACAGCATGGCCTCTTGTCATCATCAGAGCTTCTTTAGGATGTTTATTTTTCTCTTCTTGTGCAGTAAAATTGGTTTTGGATGATGGGGAATCGCACATTATGACCACACTGAATGAAACTGATATTCCAGCGATAAACAAGCTTCCAGGCATACCACAAGGAGAATCAGCTGAGAAAATAATAGAAGCAGAGGTAAGCTATTTGTCCACCTAAACAATGACAGTTAAAAGAAGACATTTTTTCTCACTGTCTGACTTTAAATTAGCTGAAGCTTCTCCTGTTTGAGATCAGATTAAAAAAAACATTTCTACTTAAGTCTATTTAACTCAGACGCTTACAAACCCATCATCATCTGGGCTTTCCTATATTGTTTAAAAAAAGGAATCTCAGTTTATGTAAGCCTCTGATTGTGGTGTAAAAGAAAATTTCTCCCTTTATTATTCTGGCATTTAGCAAATATAAATATTATAACAGTTCGATAAGGCAGAAAAATCTTTATATACGTGTAGATATATGACTTTAACTTGCATAAAGAAGCATTCCAAACATAACTTAAATCACAGGAGATGAAATATTCTTAATTGCTGCAACTGCATGTAGAAATCTCAGAGTTTAAAAGGTTGTATCTCTTCCAGCTTGAACAAAAGACATGAAGTGTTATTTTAAAGTTTGTGTCCACTAATCTACACTAGAGAACCTTTCTTCTTCTGCAGGATTCAAATGGTGATGGAACGGGGGGAACCATGTGGGACAGTGGACAGAAATGGTTTCCGGGTGAGCATCTATTGCTCTAACTTGTCTTAATATTATTTTTGATAAAACTTTCTTCCAAAGACGAGTCTAAATTTCTCTCAGTAATCTGATTTTCTAGGCTTGACCACTTCCTGAAAGGGAAATTTATACCCTGAACATGGATTATCCCTCTCTAATCTAGACCTCGGAATCCTAAATGGTTCATTTGTTTGCATAAAATGAAATTCTGATGTCTCTTTTGGAAATAAATCCTGCATATTTTTGATGTGTACCTGTTTGAGCACGGAGGATTTTCATTAAGAGGCAAAGACAAGCAGGATTCTGGTCCCAATGATCATTTCCCACCTTTATGTAGAAAATCATAATAGCTGCAGTAATAAATGGTGCTTTTGCAATTCTTAGTTTGTTGGTTTAAACCAGCTGCACTCATATTCAGATAACTTACTGCTACTGACTGTAGGAAAGTTATTTTAGACACTGAGACTTTAGAACCTTATTTAAAGCTTCGATAATAATTGGTATTTTAAATTTCTCTTTCATCAGTGGAAGTTAGAGTGGAGGACGACAGCTCTGACGTCATGACCCCTTCTATCGAACCTGATGCCAGTCATATCATAAATGACAATCCCGACTCTTTGCAAGAAGGTTTGGCCCAAGAAGCGTTTCATTCAGAGGCAGGTGAAAACTCCTCTGAGAGACCGCAGACCAAAGACCGCAGAAGGAGCGTGATCTGGAGGCACTTTGAGAGATTAGAGAGTTCAGAAGCAGCTCAGTGTCGCATTTGTATGAGGAAGCTGCAGTGCTACGACAGCGGCTGCACCGGTAATCTGCATCGGCATCTGTCAAAAAGACACCCGAAGGTGTTTTCTGAGCTGGGATCCAACTCACTCAAACAGTTGTCACCAGACTCAAATGGCCATTGTGGAGCAACCGAAAGTCCGTTAATGAAACATGAACTGTCAGGTAAGTCTCTATTGCTGCTTTTTAAAGTGTTTGTGGTTTTTAATAAAACCAGGTTCATTTATTCAAAATTAATATTTTGCACATTTTGCACTTCCATTTGGCTCTCAACTGCTTCCAGACATTCCAAGCACTTAATAATTTTTGGCATTTTTTTTTTTCTAGTGTCTGGATAATGAGCCATTTCATAAAGCTCTTAAATGTTAAGTCACAATCACAGGGCATCCCACTGTTACCTAGCAACCCCAGCAGAGTTCCAGCATGTTTGGTTAGCTGGCTTTATACCACTGTATGCTCTGTACAATGGCTTCTGGAATGGACAGTTGTTTTGTTGTGGACTTAACATCCAGAAACCACTTGCTGCTTTGTTGTTGGTTGTGTACTAAGTTCCACTTCTGCTTTTCAAAGATGTATGGTTGTATAATTGTGCATCTGTTTTACAGTCTTTTTGACTAGCAACTGTAAACATTGAGTTGTGGGCGTGGCCAGCAGCAGCTTATTTGGATTTACAGTGACAAGATGCCCTAAAACAGCTCAAAATAGACAGAACTGACCTGACTAAAATCTCATCATTTAAGAAAGATTTTGTGTAAAAAACACCATGAACATGTTTAGCATAGCTTATATATATTTAAGCTCTTAAAGGAAGCATAGTAGGTCACCTTTAAAGCTTTTGGTTTTATATTCCTTCACTATCGAGCCTAAATATTTGTTTACATCTGCTTAAACCGTCTGATACAGTGAGACCGTCTTTCCCTTCAGCTGGACTGAAGATCTCCAGGCACCCAGAGGTGGAGGCCAGGATTTTTGAACGGGAGCTGGAGCTGATTGAAGCTCTGAGAAGAACGCAGAGGGAGGAGGCTCAGGCTCTGCAGCAGCAGCGGGAGCTGCTGGAAAGGCTGCAGACAGTCGGCGCCAGAGAAGCCGCTGCAGAGAGGGAGACAATCGAGTCGCTGAGGAAAGCCCAGCAGGAGGAAGCCGACGAGTTGATCCAACAGAGAGAGGAGATGGAGAAGGAAAAGGCAGAGCTGCGGAAGAAGTGGGAAGAGCTCTACCAGGAAAAGGAAGAATTCTCTTTTCTCTCCAAAAGCAAAGTGACCCACTGATTCTTAGCCTTTCTGAAAGAGTTAGACTAATTCTAACACAGGGTGATGTAATAAATATATAGTTAACTTCCCTTCCAAGTAAAACATGTTTTTTCCCGAAAATTGAAGCACGGTGGCTCAGTTCCTGTTCCAGCTGATGTTTTCTTTAAATATGGAGGAATCTGACCCGGGGCAATGTTTCTGCCTTCAAACTACTCTGTATTCAGATACACTCACAAGTGGCTTTGTAATGTGTAGCATGTGGATTATATAAGCTTTTTTTAAAATAGAGTTTGAAAAATGAACTTCTGTACTGTAAGATGTAAAACTGTCTATAGAGCATTTTAAACTTGTAAACATTTAAACTCATGGTTCAGACTGTTTTAAATGGAAAAAAGTGTTGGAGAAATGATTTCTGTTGACTTAAGTTCTCATATAAATATGTTTCATTGACCTTGTTTGCTTTGTCTTTATTAATGTTTACCTTTTCTTTAAAGGTAAATTTGACTAGGTGTTAAACAAGTTTTGCACCAAACTTTTTTATATTTTAAGGTAATGTTTACTTTAGGCTTGTGTTGGTAATTCTGGTGCTATGAATACTTAAACTCAGGTAAATGTACATGCAGGATAAATAAAATGTGGAGAAAAGATGTTTATACCCATTTTTAAAATTGAAATTGACCATATTTAAAAAAAAATTTAATTATATGGACCACATAATTGGAATTGAAGTTTATAATTGAAATTTTGACCATATATTTTTTTTTACATTTCTGTATAATCACAGAAACAGTTTGGTTTTTTTTTTAATCTCGAATCCTGTTTATACAGGTAACTATATTAGTGACATCCTTTCAAAGTGATTACAAATTGTATGGAGGACTTAATCTGCTTTTAGACAAGAATAAAAACAGCATAAAGATTTCTAGTCAGATTGAAATAAACTGACGTTTACGTCAAATACCTTCAGATATAGGAGAAATTGTTTCTAAAGCTAAAATTGTTGTAATTTTTTAAAATTACTTCTAAAATAATTATCACAGTGAAAATATGGTCCAGAATTCATAAAAACTAAATAAAAAGAACTCATGAAAGCCAGCATGGATTCATGCTTGGTGTGGCGCGCATGCGCAGATATGCGGGGTAATTCACCCCAAAAGTTGTCTACTCAGGTTGGGTGTTTAATTCCGACAGTAAGGAGTGGGAAGCTTTGTTTCATGTAATAATGTGCATAATAAAACGCTTCTTGATGAACACCAACATGTAACAGGAGGACAATGTTGTAGACGTAAAGCCGAAGTTGTTGCTGGAGCGCTACCTGCCAGACTAAACCGAGGGATTAGTAGCACACTGATGACGTTGACGCCGGAGTAGCTTTCGTGTGTGGCGGAAGATGGCTGACAGCGTAGCTTTGGTAGCCAAAAGATGCGACTCTGGCTCTTTGTCGTCTGTGAGCATGGAGACCATCTCCGGGCTGACGGAGCTGGACGACCTGGAGCGGGTTTACCAGCAGCTCTGTACCGAGGAGGTTCGTATCGGAGGCAGAGCTCAGTCTGTTACCTACGTCACCATGTAAACTTCCGCGACGCCGCTGCCTTCAGGCACAGAGCTAACAAAATCCGCTGTTGATTAATTAACAGAGGATCTGGACCAAAGCTACCACTCTGTGTTTTAGAAACTACTGCATTGTTCTGTGTTAAAACCCGTATTAGAATTAATTACAGCGGAGTTTAGCAAAAACAATAAAACAGTCAAAGCTGTGTGTTAAAATCTGGATAGCAATCCAGACTTTTCAAGTCAAATCAACCAAATAAACTTTAGCCATTGAACAGAACATTCTTTAATTGTTCTGTTTGTTGTGCTATTTTATTGCAAATTATAATTTAATCACTGTTAAAACATGAGTACCTACCGCATAGAGACGTCAGGAGTTGTAAGTGATTGGGTGTTGTGCGTGGAATTGAGGAAAACAATAAAACACATTACAGACGACCAGGACAAACAACCTACTGCACATATTTTCTTATTTATGTGTTATAGTTCTTAATAAAACATATAACGTGTGATAACTGGAGTCACATGGTTAAATCTGCCAGGAAATCCCTGATGGATGCATCTCTATGTTTGAGTCTCGCTAAAGATTTCTGCACCCAATGGTGAAATTCACTTTCTGCTTGTAGAGGCCTTATAGAGGTTTATATAATAAAGCCGAGGAAAACGCTTAGTTAGATTATTGGGAAATACGTTTTCATTGTTTATTGAGAGGTAAATGATTGGCCCATAGTAGAAATTTTTCTCAGATTTTATTCCCCATATAAACATAGAGAGTTTGTGCTTTACAACCTGCTATAGATTTTTTTTTCTTTTTTTTTGCAGGACATCTTAGCTCCTAATTTGTATAGTAAGAGTTTTAGAAAGATTTCAGTATAGCGTAGGTTGTGCACAAGCTATTAGACAATTTAGAGTAGCTCCTAAAATCAAATGAAAGCAACTAACAGTCGCTGTTTCTGGGGAGAATATAACATGGCCGCAACAGAACATTTATTTGTTTAGAAAATCTTTTTGTGTGTTTACATTCTTTAAAAAAACCCTCTATTTTTAGTTTTTGGTTGTTTTTGTTTGTTTGGTTTTTTTTGCTCCAAGACATCATCAAATGAGCAAAAGTAAACTCTTGAAATATACATTTGAGTATATGAATTTATTATATGTGACTAAGTTGATGTTTTGTTGAGTTAGACCTTTATGCACACGTCTTGTGATTGTACTGCATGCATGCTGCTTAATTTAAAAATACTTGTGTTTGTTCTGTTTCTTACAGACAGAAGTGGATGCTGAGCTCGACAGGCTGGTGGGACAGGAGGGGAGCATTCACACAAAGATGCTGGCACTGCAGAGGATGGGGTAAAGGCTTAATAAATCTGTTTGAGCTTCACTGAGCTCTTCTGAGGTCTTTATTAATATATATATATAGTTGATGTGCTTAATTGTTTCCTTACAGACCGAATCTACAGCTGATTGGAGGAGATGCCAGCCAGCTGTCAGGCATGATCACTTTCACCTGCAGTCTGGCTGAAAATGTCAGCCGAAAAGTCAGACAGCTAGACCTGGCAAAAGTAAGTGCACCTCTTTTATTTTTTTTTAAAGTGGAGACTTTGATAATTAATGCATATGTCTAAAGGTCTTATTTTCATTTTTTGTTTTGTTTGTAGACCCGGCTTTATAACGTCATCCAGCGCGCTGACGACATCCTGGACCTGAAGTTCTGCACTGACGGCGTTCAGACGGCGCTGCGTAACGAAGACTATGAACAGGCGGCTGCTCACATCCACCGCTACCTTTCTCTGGACCAATCAGTAATCGAGTTGAGCCGTCAGGGAGAAGAAAGTACGAGGCTTCTTATTTACTGTTTTGTGTTGCCATGGAAACACGCTCAGTGTTAATTTTGTACTTTTTGGTTGTTTTCCTGTCTTCATGTTTAGCATCTAATTTTTGCTACCATGTCAGCCTGCCCCGGATTGTGCATCTCAGTTCTAACGCTTAAAATATGACCATTATATCTAACCGTTGCATTTTACCAGCTGGAAGTATTTCTCTCAAATTTTTGTTTTCAGTAGATAAACTCTGACAGTCGTAATGTATCATTTCTGAACAGGCAGCGCTGTGGACGCCAGTCTGGTGATGCTGCAGGAGGCGGAGCAGAAGCTGAAGGTGATCGTGGCAGAGAAGCTCGATGAGGCTGTAGCGGCCGTCGACCTGGCTCAAGTGGAAAGGTTCTTCAAGATCTTCCCTCTGCTGGGCCTCCACCAGCAGGGTCTGGCCCGGTTCGGCCAGTACCTGTGCAGTCAGGTGGGTTCCGGCAGAGCTGCTAAGGCGCTGGATGGGAAAGAGGTTATCAATCAGTCAGTCACATTTTATTTGTATAGCACATTTCAGCAACAAGGCATTTCGAGATGCTTTTTGTCAATTCCCATCTTTACAGATCAGAATGTTGGTTAATGTTTCATTAATAATGTTTCAGAAGCATTATGGCTTTTTGGTCAAGATTTAAAGGAACTCAGTATTTTGGCTGTTTTGCAGTTTTCTGGACGTTTGTTCCAGAGTTGTGGAGCATAGAAGATGAATGCTGCTTCTCCGTGTTTGGTTCTGATTCTGGGATGCAAAGGAGACCAGAACCAGAAGACCTGAGAGGGCTGGAAGGTTGCTATGACAACAGCAGATCTTTAATGTGTTGTTGTGCTAAACCATTTAGTGATTTATAAACTAAGAGCAGTATCTCTGAGCTACAGCGAGCCAGTGTAGGGACTTTAGAACTGGAGTAATGTGCTCCATCTTTTTGGTTTTAGTGAGAATGCGATCTTTCTAGATCAGCTGCAGCTGTCTGTCTGATTTTTTTTTTTTAGGCAGACCTGTTATTTCTGATTGCTCCGCCTTTTTTATTCTACAGTCTTCCCGGAAAAGTGTCTCCGTCTTGTTGCGAGATTCTCGTAGTTCCAGTTCATCGCGGGATGATTTGAGAAACTTTTTGTGTATTTTTTCCACACAGCTCGCCTCCAAAGCTGAGGAGAACCTGCTGTTGGCGACAGGAGGCGATCTGGGAGAGAAGAGAGCTCTGCTGATATTTGCAGACACTTTGACGCTGCTGCTGGAAGGTGAGAATCCGCCCTCTGCATGCCCGCCTGGGTTCTCGCTCATTACACGACGACTCCAATAATGTGATGGTTTCTGCTCACAGGCATCGCTCGTGTCGTTGAGACTCATCAGCCCATAGTGGAGACGTATTACGGTCCGGGCCATCTGTACACCCTCATCACTCACCTGCAGCAGGAATGCGACCGGCAGGCCCAGAAAATTGTTGATAAGTTCATCCAGCAGAGAGGATACCACAACAAGGTGTGTGTTGCACCTGAGCTGTATGGTTTCTGCTCTTGATGTCGGCTCCTTGTGACCCTTTTTCCTCCAGTTCCAGATTGTCCAGACCAGCATGATGAAGAGCGTTCCAGGGGAGAGGATCGAGCCGAGGTCTGCTTTATGTTCAGCCCGTGTGTCTCTGTAGTGGTTTAATTAAGAGAAGTACTGCAGAAAATAACAAATTACCGTATTTTTCAGACTATAATCCGCTACTTTTTTCCCACGCTTTGAACCATGCGGCTTATAGCCCGCTGCTGCTTTTCTGTGAATTTTTCTTCAACCACCAGGGGGCTCTGTAGCACGAAGTGAATCACTGGAAGTCAAAATTGGAAATCAAAGAAGAAAGTGCTAATTTTCATTTAGAACAAGCACATGCTAGCAGCAGGCACAACGGAGACATTTATTCAAACCCATATGATGCCGCTTTTAAGTTGAAGGCTGTCGATCTGCCCGTAAGCTCGGCGTGAACGAATCCATGGTTCGGCGTTGGAGACGCAGGGCTGCGTCCTTAATAGCAGATTTATTAAGAGCGGCGGAGATATCCGCGGCTTATAGTCCGGTGCGGCTTATATATGTACATTTTCAGTTTTTGTTTAGTTTTGCTTTTTTAAATTGTTGGTGCGGCTTATAATAAGGCGCCTCTATAGTTCGGAAAATACAGTAATTAGAAAATCACATCAAGTCAGGCAGCCCCGGATTGGTATGGTTTTCTTTTGTCACATATAAAATGTGCTGGGACACAGGGAGGCCTGTCATGATAACAATGAATTGTTTCAGAACTTATTGCGATAAACGATAATATTGTTGTTTTGAGACCATGTTCAAGTAACATAGTGGCAAGTTCACCCTTTCGAATATCAGTAAATCTAATTTCAAACAAACATTTAACACTGAAGCTGAAGGACATTTTACATATCTTAGATAAATTAACAAAACAACAAATTAAATGGATACTGAAGTCTGTAAACAAACTTTTCCTCCAGAAAAGTGGCTAATTGAGACCAACACATCAAACTGAAGCCTTTTGTTGTCCAGTCTTTGGTAGAAAGAGAGAAAACAAAAAAAAACAAACATGCAAATGGGAATTATAGAGCTTGTTTTAATTCATCTTGCAATTGATTTATTGCTTATTGTGACAGGCTTACTCGCATGCCGCTCCGACTGTAACCAAACACATCGGCTCTTTAGACAAAAGTTATAGATAAAGTCAATCCACTGTCATCGCTGTGTCATGATTTAGAAAAATAATCTAATGAGCTTTGACAGCCTCGTTAGTTTTTGTTCTCATAAATGCATCAATTATATTTGTTGAAGCCGCAGTCGAGTCATCAGAATCACCATCAATCAGACAGCTTTTATTTTTAAAAACTCTGGAACTCATTACCATCTGATTTTAAGACCAAGACTGACATTAAAATATTCACTTCAAGGCTTAAGAACTGACAAAAGATGAACCGGAACTGTATTCATTTTTAAATATTATAATTGTTTTGATTCAGTACTTTTAAATCCATTGTTTACTATTTCTTTTGGATTGTTTTATTCTGTTTACTTTTCATTTAAACCGTGAAAGGTCCTTCTGGGGTCGGGTGTCGCAAATTAACTTTGGATATAAACTCTGTGATGTTTCTTGTAAAATAAATAAACGGTAAAATAAAAAAATCTCCTGTCGAACAGGGAGCTGGACCCCGTGCTGACAGAAGTGACGCTGATGAACGCCAGGGCGGAGCTGTACCTGCGCTTCCTGCGTCGCCGCATAATGGCCGACTTTGAGGTTGGAGATGGTCAGAGCATCACACCAGGTAGTTTTATCACGAGACAGGAGTTTTGTTCCAAATATTCCTTTGTTTTGGTTGTTGTTTTTAGCTGCTCCATTATTTTCTCCAAAAACTGTCAGAGCACCAGCAGAATGTGGAGAAGCTAATCAAGCACTGTTTGCTGAGCACCAGGATGCAGGAGCTGATTGGATATTACATCCCAATGGAGGAGTACTACATGAGAGAGTCGGTCAACAAGGTCAGGCTCACGAAGCATCACATCTGTTGTCAAAATAATCTCCAAAACCTTTCAACGCTCACAAAAACTCTGGAATGAGTCAAACTGGAGAATTTGCTTCATAAACTACAATTCAAATTCACACAAAATGACATGGAAATAGTTTTCAAATTCAAAGTTATGGCAGTAAGATATTTCTAAAAAGCTTTTTTTTTAAATCACATCTTTTGCTTTCAATGCTTATTTTGAAGTAGAATGAAATAGAATAATTCACTGATGTACAGCAGAGTAGAAAACTGCCTTTGGCTGAGCGGCATGCAAGATAAATGTAGAAAAAGTTTAAAAGCGACGCCACTGTTTTCAGACAGAACTGAAGTTGATGGGACGGATTATCATCCATCTTAATCTTAATACCATCTTCTATTCTATGATAATTCGCAAAAAAAAAAAAAAAATGTACAACACTTTTAAAGAGATGCAACTGTAATTTCAGCAAAAGGTGGTTCTACTATGTTTAGATCTAGGGGAGCTGAACACAAATGCATGCCACACTTTTCAGATAAAAAAAAAAAAATGTTGAAACCCACTAACTCTTCCTTCCTCTTCCTCATTATATGTGACTTTTTGTTGGTTTGTCACATAAAATCCCAGTAAAATGCATCAAAGTCTGTGATTGTGATTAGGCCTGTCGCGATAAACAATCAATTAATCGCTCAGCACAATTTTTTATTGTGACGGGCCTAATTGTGATGTGACAAAATGTAAAAAAAATTTTAAAAAGTTTCCAGGGTGTGAATACTTTTTAAAGAACTGTGCGTCCTAAGTTACCGACCTGCTGCCAAGGAACCAAATTAGTTCCAGTTCATTGCAGTTTTTCCAGAACCTGTACTGTGATTTTTATTTTTGCTTTCTACAGAGCGCTCTTTGAAACTCGTAACCAAATATTTTGTTTTCATTTCTATTAATACATAGTTCAGTTGATGATCGGATTATTTGATTCAGGAGTCTTAACGCCGACACATTTACAGATGCCGACCTTCAGGCTTTACGCTCGACTCTTCTGTTCCAAACATTTCCATGTTGATTCATTCTTCAAACCCATTTCTCCTTTTTGCTGAATATAAATGTTAAACTCCTATTTTTTTGTTTTGAACGACTCGGTTTCTCAGGGATGCTCTGCTTTATGTCCCAAGTTACCGACCTGATTCCAGTTAAATGAATTACTTCCAGTTTGTTAGACTTGTTTCGACGCCTCATTATGAGATTCGCCCCCTGGGGCATTCGTAGAGGTTTCTAATCCTGCTGTGCCTTGCCTCTTGTTGTTAGTAGACAGGCTGTCCAGAGAAGAGCCACACATTTAACAGCAATATGATTCTTCTATTACTGTTTTTTTCTAAGTTATGCTGCTGACGTTAAGCAAAAAATATCATAGATTGCATTGTGACGCTATAAAGCAGGAATTGTTTCTGTGACGCCATGGATCTTAAAGTTTTGTGAGCACAACATGACTGTGTTGTGAGTAATACATTTTTGTCTGAATTGTAAAAACAATTAGACGTGAATGAAAGTAAAACGGTGTTTGTGGAGGCTATTTGTTTTCTTATCCTTTCAATTATTCAGCTCTTTACCAAAACATTTTAGTCTGTGGAGTTCAGAAGAAGTCAAATATTTGATGTATTTTCTTTGTCTCTGCTTGAGTCCAAGAGCTGCAGGCTGCATCAGATTTTAATTCATTTATTTTATTCTAATCTTTCTTCTTTAAGGATTCAACTTTATTGTCATACCAGCTCACATTTGCATGTTTATGGTACAAAATCTGGACTCAGGTCCCAGTTTAACATAAATAAATAGATTTTAGAAAATGATGCTGAAATTAGCTTTGCTAAATGCTAAATACACACGTGAAAGCAAGAGATGGTGCATAATAGTGCATGATACTGACTTATTAATGTGAAATTATGCTGCCTAATTTTTACATAACTTATTAATTACTCTGACCTTCTTCAGGCTGTTACCATGGATACTTACGAGAAGGGTCAGCTGACCAGCAGCATGGTGGACGACTGTTTCTACATCGTTAAAAAGTGCATCAGCAGAGCGTTGTCCAGCTCCAACATCGACTGCCTCTGCGCCATGATCAACCACGCCAACTCTCTGCTGGAGTCAGACTTCAGGTGACTCCTCAGCCTCTCCACCAGACACCATTAAAAGACTGTTTACAAACCGTTGCCACTTGTCTGACCTCTGTCCTCCTTCCCTGCTGCCAGAGAGGTGTTGTACAACAAGCTGCGGCAGGGCTTCCCGGCCACGACGCTCCAGGACATCCAGCGGGGCGTCAGCAGCGCCGTCAGCCTGATGCAGAGCAGCTTGCAGCAGGGCAAGTTTAACACGCTGGGCATTGAGAGCACCGAAAACGCCAAGGCTGCCTTCCTGGTAAGATGATCGGAGACACCGCCGTGCGCGGCTCTCACTTCTATTTGCTAGTAAAATCCCCTCCATATGGAGGTTTGCAGCTAACAGCCGAGGCAAAAGGTGATTAAAATCTTTGGCTTCAGGATATAGACAAAAGCAAAAACAATTATTTATACCGCTCTGAAAAAAAGGAAGAGACCATTTAAAATAATCAGTTTCTCTTATTTCACTCTCTATAGATACTGATATTGAGTAAAATGAACATTGTTCTTTTATTCTATCAACTACTGAAAATGTGTCTCTGAAATTCCAAGCAAAAATGTTGTATTTATTTGCAGAAAGTAACAAAAAAATAACGAGAAAGATGCAGCGCTTTCAGACCTCAAATAATGCAAAGAAAACTAGTTCATATTCATCCACTAACAACAATACTAATGTTTTAACTCAGGAAGAGTTCAGAAATCAATATCTGGTAGAATAACCAGGAGGTTTTCAATACGGTTCAGAGCAGTGGACTCTTTATTTTTTCCAGAGTTGTATATTAGCATGAAAATCTGGTCCAATAGAGCCCGATGAAGTCCGACTGATGCCAAATATTTTTTGTAGAGATTATAACGCATATCAGATAGTAAAAAAGAGAGGAAGCTCAAAAAAAACTTGTTGTTGGTTGATAATTGACTGAAAGTAGCAGGAGTTTTTAGTTTTTTATTCCTTTAAGGGCACTTCAAGTTTCACATTTTGCGTGTTTTTCTATTTACATTTGGGTTTCTACTGATCCTAAAAATATTTCAAGTGCTTAAAAATTTTTTTTTTAAAAACAGCCATCCAATTTTTAGCAACAAGTTAACTTTTTGGTGTCTGGAAAATGAGTCTTTTAAAAAACTTCCAGAATGCAACGTCACAAATCAGCACCAACCCAGTGAAGCCCAGTTCATTACCTAGCAACCCCAGAAGAGTTCTGCCCGTCACCTAGCAACCCAAGTTGAGCTCCAGCACATTTTGGTCAACTGGTTTAACCCTTCTAGGCCAAACGGGAGACGTTGCGCTTTTCAGCCAGTATCGGGTTATTACGGTAATTTCACCCCGGCGGAAGCAGGGAGTGAAATTAATCTCATAAGACGCTCTTTTACAGTAATAGACGGTAAATTACAAAAATAACTTGCTGGATATTGAAGGTTCCAGTTGTTATGGATAATAAATGGGCAATTATTTTTACTCAAAGGACATTTAAAGAACTGTGTACAATTAAAATAAGCAACAATATCCAGGCGGAGATTTGAAACTTATGACTCAAAGGCTTAACTGCAGACTGGTTTTGTATCGCCGATAGACCTACCAACCCGGTTCAAGGAAGCAGAATGGGTCACCTGTAATGAATTGGTCAAAAATGTCTTCTTCAGCATTTCATCTGGCAATCAGAGCTTAGCTAGAGAATATTGTGCGGTTCTGATCTCTGTCTGGTGCAGTTCTGTTCAATCCTTAGCTTGCTTTTCAAACGCAGGTCACTCTGAATAACGTGGAGGTTTGCAGTGAGAATATCACAACGCTAAAGAGAAACCTAGAGGTAAAAGGCTCATTTCTCCCGTTTCTTTAGGAAAATTTCTCCACAGGTTGAAGAAGCAGATATTTTCTTTCTCCTTTTCCTGGCAGAACGACTGCTCCAAGCTGTTCAGCCAGGGAGTCGGATCTGGTGAAAAAGCAAAGATTGAAAGCTGCTTGTCCGACCTCATCGGCACTTCTGCAAAGTTCAAGGATCTATTACAGGTTAGACACGCGCACAAAACGATGAATAAATGTCAATAATTCTCCGCAGACTAAGCCAAATCTATTCTGACTTAGACTTTAATGTTCTTAGCTCAATATTTAACCCGACTTTTATTTCTATTTAGGAGGGTCTAACAGAGTTGAACACGACAGCTGTAAAGCCTCAAGTCAAGCCCTGGATCAGCAGCTTTCTATCCATCTCCCACAACATAGAGGAGGTTCTGCTCACCTCACATTTCCGCACAGAAAACAACCAGAAGTCGGGTTTGTTTTTGTTTTTAATTGTGGCCGGTCTTCACAGGAAGAGTTTAATGACTATGAAGCTAACGACCCCTGGGTGCAGCAGCTCATCGTTAACCTGGAGCAGCTTATGGCAGAGTTCAAGGTAAGGAACATCAAAGTAGCTGATTTCTGACCGGATTAATTATGTTTTTGTAATCGTTATGGTTCTCCTCCCCAGACCGCCCTCAGTCCTGTCATCTACGACACTCTGACCAGCCTGATGACCAGCCTGATCTCTGTAGAGCTGGAGAAAACCGTGCTCAAATGCTCCTTCAGCAGGGTAAGCAGCTGCTTTTGGCCACAGGGTGGCGCCAAACTTTCCCTGCGCATTTGAAAAGTTGCAGTGATTTGCTAATGAATCCTGCTGGCTTGTGGTTATTGCATTTGCTGTTGCAGCTGGGAGGGCTGCAGTTTGATAAAGAGCTGCGGTCTCTGGTGGCGTACCTCACCACGGTCACCACCTGGACCATCAGAGACAAGTTCGCTCGCCTCACGCAGATGGCCACCATCCTCAACCTGGAGCGGGTAACTCAGATTCACACCAACACACTTAAAACCTGTTGTGGCGTTGCACTTCTTCTGGTTTCACTGGTTTTAAGTGTTAATTGTTACAATTACTTTTCGTGTACAGAAACTATATTACTGAACTTTCTAGATAAGAAGAATCTTAACCTTAATTGCAACAATTGAGGTCAGACCAAATATTACTTTTACTAGTTGTAGCTGTGAAGAATATCAATAAATGAATTAACTTTGCCTAAAAAAATAAAGCATATGATGGGTTACAAATACATACTTAAGATTTCTTATTAGAAATACAAGCATGTTTTCTCTAGAGCCTCTGACCTTTAAAGTCTTTGCTAAGGAGATAAAAATAGTTAAAGGATGCAGTAAGCCCAAATACATGATGACTATAAAATGGCCTTTAAGCATGAGCCTGTATGAAATATTCACTGTGTGATAATCTTATTTAAAAACACAGCTGTCTCATGGTATTCACTCAAAAATGTAAAATGACTCAAATGATTTCATTTAAAACAGGTAACTATTAATATCGCACCTTTAGTTTTGTTATATTGCGATGTTGAATTTTATTTTGATACATGAGTTTAAACACCAGGTAAATTTAGTTGTTTTGAAGAACTTATTGCACAGTGTGTCTAATCTGTTTTGCATTTCTCGTCTTAATAAAGTAACAGTTGGAGAAAAACACGCTAGCTGCTTCAGACGTCCAGTTAGTTACTCACCAAATGCAAATAAGAGGGGTGGGTGATGCTTCCTTAGCTTCCATGTTGTTTATAACTGGAAATCAGTACTCTCAGCAACAGGTGGGAGAGGGGCAACTGTGTAACTCAGTGACTCAATACAGGCTGGAAATGCTCTGGCACTTTCTCTCCGCTGGCTCATTCAAGGGGATAAAAAATGTCTGTGGAAGGACGTACATCCTTAAAAAGTCTTAAATTGATGTATCTAAAATTAAAATGTCTTACTTTTTTATGTGACTGAATTTAAGTTGGCCTTAAATATGTTGATCGGTTAAGAGTATTTAGTCATGTTGTATGTCTTTTTCTCTCTTCTTATGGGACATTGAGTGTGACTGGATAGTTGAGCCTACCGCTAACTAGCTGCTAATTAGCTAATTAGCAGCTAGTTAACTAGCTAATTAGCAGCTAGAGGCTATCAGCTAGTTTTTTTGGCATCCATCATCGATAAGTGCAAACCTAATGTCAGTTGACTGGATGAAGTTCGTACATTTCTGTGGAGATAAAGGTCTTAAATGTACCTCATACTGGTCTTTAAAAGACTTAAATTTGAGTTGGTAAAACCTGCAGAAACACTGCTAACATAATCATTAAAATTGTGTCCAAATCAAAACTGTTTCCTCTTTGTGCATCGTTTTATTTTTCTTAAGTTCAAATTTAATCAGTCTTATGTTTTTTAGTTTTCATGTGTTTAAAAAAATGTCAAAACTAAGGAATTTAAAGGTGGAGTGAGATCAACATTGCCTAGCTTTCCGTCTCTTTGGTAGCATCTTGAGGGTTTTGCTTATCTGTCCTGCAGGTGACTGAGATCTTGGACTACTGGGGTCCTAACTCAGGCCCGCTGACATGGCGGCTGACCCCCGCCGAGGTGCGTCAGGTTCTGGCTTTGCGGATCGACTTCAGAAGCGAAGATATCAAGAGGCTGCGACTCTAGATAACGAGCTAGTGGCCGTCTGCAATGGTGAAGCACATGGGAGGAAAAAGAAAAACTCTAAACAGATGTGTGCGCGACACAAAACAAACACCCTGTTTGTTCCTCAGTGGTGTTTTTTTTTGTTTTTTTTTGCAGTTTGCCCAGCTGATCCCAGTCTGCATCAGTTCCAGCTGAGCTTCCAGAGACGCGGTTTCACAGCAGCGACGGCGAGCGGCCTGATCTTTAGTTAACTGTAAAATGTGTAATTAAAATCATAAATGTGTGACTGTATTACAGTGGAGTATTTTTAACTTGTAGCGGGGCCGAGAGAGAAACGGGGACACACCGGGAGCGTGGAGTGGAGCTGTGGGGCCGCTGGTGCAGCAGAGCAGTAATGAACGTCCCGGCCATTAAACTGACAGAAGCAGGTCAGACAGCTGATCCAGCCCAGTCATTCAATATATGAATAGCTCCTTGCCGGTGATGATGGAACACTTTTAACCTAATAAATTGAGGGCTTGCTGCGCTGCGCTCCTGATCCCTGCCATCCAGCACATTTCACTGCCATGCCAGAGCTGCTCCCAATCTTTTTTTATGCGTCTTTCTGACTCCAAACGGGCAGCTTTGTTCACGAGGCAGTGAAGCATCAAAAGTGGTTCACTCTCTCATAATATGCAGCCTAATTTCCTGGTCCAGCCTTAATTCTCTGTACAGATTAAAGCAGAGGGAACAGCTTGTTACGTCGCGGCGCAATCAAAACTCAAGACCGCCAAAGCAGAGATAGTTAGGAAAAGTGTGGCTTTAATGTAAACACAACATTCGATTGGCTCAGCACAAACATTCCACATGAGAGCAACCAATAAACTACTGAATAGGATGGGGGTGCAGCACAGAAACATTCACAGTAAAAAAAAAAAAAAATCTGGTATAATCATAATATATATATACAGTATGGTGCTTTTTAGGGTGAAAATGGAGATAGGATGTGAGGACTGACTGATATGTGATGGGGTAAAGAGAGTACAGGGGATGGGAGGGGCAGTCTGGGTGAAAATGAGGGGCTGTACTTTAGATTTCCCTGCAAACAGAGAAACGTGACGGACGGTGGAGAGAGAGAGAGAGAGGGTGGGGGGTTAAATCAGAAAACCTCCCCAAACAAAGACTGCCTGAGGTGAGGGTGCATTTTTCTACGCAATTTCACATCCAGGGACCTCGCAGCAGCGCCAAAGCCTGGATGTTGATGCAGAGCTGCTCGGGACCCTCTGCACCTCGGTGTTTCATGAAAGGAAATGAATACAGTGCTGTGAAGAAGTTTTCACCCCCTTACAGATTATTTCTTCCGTTTAGTTTTTTTTTTTTGTTTTGTTTTTTTAATTACGTCTGTCAACGAACCAAAGAGAAACAAAGTCATTCATATGCATGAGTCTGGACGGAGTTACAAAGCCGTTTTCAAGGCTTTTTAGCTACAAACCTTTAACCACAAACGGAGAAAACATGGAACAGTGCTGAGTCTTCCCAGCCTACCTAAAATATCCATTAAGAGTTCGTCGACGCCGCCTCATTCAGGAACATCTAAAGCACTGCAGGCCTCGTTTCCCTCCGTTAAGGTTCATGATTCAACATACAGAAAACGACCGGGCCGAAACCGGATCCCTAGAGTTCCAAGGCAAAACCCACATTCCTCCTTTAATGTCCAAATGATCCCCACAACTTCTAGGAAAAATATTCAGAAATTATTTTAGATGATGTGTCCTGTTACATCTGGCATGAAGCTAACAGCATTTCAGAAGAACATAACAGTCAAACACGGTGGCGGCGGTGTGATGATCAGGGTAATGAGCTGAAGCACAACAGTCTGAATAGTGCAGGGGAAAAAAAAGCTAGATGGAGGTTTTGAAGTGGTCTAGTCAAAGTCCAGGCTTAAATTCAATCAATAATGACGTGGCATGATCTAAAACGGGCTCAAAAACTACACAGTCTGTAAGGGGGCGAGTTTTCACAGCACCGCATGCGGCACGGGACTTTTCTCCTAGTTAAGAGGGAGACGGGGGCATAAATAAGTCTTTCATTACAATAAAATCTGATATTTAAATAATATAAATCAACAGTATGAGCTCTAATTTCTGACCCTACTGCCCTATCTGTTACTCTCAGATGGTTGGCACCAATGTTTCTCTTTGCTTTTCTTGAAGAAATGACTGGCTGATGGGCGGCAGCCAGCAGCTGCTCTGGACAGAAGAATCCTCTCTTTCATGAGAGCCAAACCGAGTGGGACAGACCTGCAGGCCGCCAGTTTGAAGGAACGTTAACACAGCCTTCTTTTCTTTGCGTTCACGCCCCTCAGCCACAAGACACCGTCATCATCATCATCATCTCCACCTTCACACTCAGCAGCTCGTCGCGTGGAGCACCAGAGGCTGTATTCAGAGCGTAACGGGACGGCGTCCTCCTCTGCGTTTCTGGGCAAGGCTTCAGCTGAATAAACCTCTGGTGCTTCCCGCCTTACAGAACATTCAACTTAAAAACACATTTTTTTAAAAAGACAAAAGAAGAAAGAAAGAAAAAATGTGGGGGGTGGGAGGGTTTAGATTTAAAACAAAAATGACGGGGATACAAATCATGGCAATGATCCAGTGTGGTGTTTGACGGCAGCTCTTTGGGTCCCGTTTGGACGTGTAGAATTACATATTTATGTATTTTAAGAATCATCAAAATTATCATTATTAACACCTCACGCACTCCATGACGACCTCTGTGCTTCTGGCTCTGGGCCTCAGTACAAGCCGCAGCCTCTAAGGTTGTTTGCGATAATGATGTCGGTGACGGCATCAAACACTACCTGGATGTTCCCTGTGTCTGTGGCACAGGTCAGGTGACAGTAGATCTCCTTGTTGGGAGAGCGGTTCTTGCTCTCAAACTGAACCTGAATGTAAGCCGTAGCGTCTTCGTATGTATTAGCACCTGCAGAGACAAGAGGGCCAGACGTGACGCTCGGTGCGTCTGCGACGAAGACGAGCAGGAGAGGACGAAGGTCCACCGACTCACCTGTGTATTCTGGAAAACAAATCGTCAGCGGCGACTTCTTGATCTTTTCAGCAAACAGATCTTTCTTGTTGAGGAAGAGGATGATGGAGGTGTCGATGAAGAACTTGTTGTTGCAGATGGAGTCGAAGAGCATGAGGGATTCGTGCATGCGGTTCTGCAGGAGGAGGAACAGCACTGAGGGAAATCTGCAACGGATCCACTCGAATCACAGAAATGTCACAGGGAACTGAACCCTGGAAGAGTTTGACCGTCTCTCCTGGTGCAACGCAGACACTTTATGATTTTATGAATGATCAATATAACGCTCTGCTCTCCCTGAAGAATAAAACTGCTGCTCCATTACAGCTTCTACGGAGTTAAAATAGGGACAAAACCCAGAAGCTGAGCTCACTCTACACACATTATTAAGTGTCTGCAGTGGCTACCTGTGCTTTTCTGACCACAGATCTTTACTGGTGTTTAAACTGGTTTGTCAGATTTCCTTTGGTCCTCCAGGCCAGAAGAAGAAAAGTTCTGCTGATACCTGGAGTGAGAACTAAAACTGCGGTGCCATTTTCCTACAGCAGTCCTCACTGGGAGCATTTTCTGTATTTTAAAAATGCCATCAAGTGTTATATTAACTATTGTTAACATTACATTTATTATTTATGCTTTTATTTTTAGTTCTGTTGCTGTCTTAGTTTAATTTTGAACAATTTTAGCAAGTTTTTGATTCATTAATTATATCTTATTATTATATTATTTATATTTTAGTTATTCAATTATCAAGTATTCCATAGCTGTAAATAACTAAGCTTTTATGTTTTTAATCAAGTTGCTTTGCTTAATGTATCATTTTGGTTGTGGTTACTAACAATTACAGCAATTATTTCTTTAATCACAGTTTAGCCGTTTTTGTTTTAAATATTTTGTTTAAATTTTAAAAAAAGTTATTAGAATTATAAGCTATATTTACATTTTATCTTTTTACACTTTAATTATTAACATTTATTTTTCTATGAGGTGTTATTTTAACATTTTTATTGCTTTGTTTTTCTGTCAACCTTTTAATGTTTCCTTCGTTCTTCATCGTTTAAAATAGTTTAAATCTGTATCTGATCTTACTGGACTGACTTGGTCATTTCCCGCCTGTATAACTCACTTTTTGTTACATTTGTTTGTATGAAAAATAATTCATAAACTCCCTGTGACAGACTGAAGGACGGTGGCGTGAATGGTCGTTTCAAAAAGCGGCATGTTTTCCCAGTACTTACAGTTGTTTCGTCTTCATGGAGCACCTGGTCATACCCGCTCAGAGCTACGCAGAAAATTATCGCTGTCACATCCTCAAAACAGTGGATCCACTTCTTCCTCTCTGACCTCTGACCTCCCACGTCAAACAGCCTGGAAACACGGAGCATGTAGGTTCAGAGCAGGAGCTAAAACGGGTGACATTCAGTCCTCACAAGCTGCAGCAGAGCTTTTTTTCCCCCACCTGAAATGGAGATTTTTAAAGGTGAAATGGGTTTCGACGATGCCAGTGGTCTTCACTCGGGTCCTCAGGATGTCCTGCTCTGTTGGCTGGTAATCTGCTGCCCCGATGCGGTCTAAACTGTCCAGGTAGCTGTTGACAACAGGAGAACAGATGGAAAAATTACAGGTCTACTGTTTTTTTTCTCTTTTTTTTTCAAAAACAGTGGCTTCTTGTTGCGCTCACTATTGAGCCGAGTCATTCAGCTGGTATTCCCGGGCGCGGTTGAAGCACTCCTGAGTCCCCGGATCGGCCCAAAGACGCTTCATCGCAGCGAGAAGCTCGGCAGAGTACGGCTCTGTGTCCTCCATGCGACTGACCACGTCACAGACCAGCTTTGCGTCAGCCTGTTTCATAAGTTCAGGGGAACAGACACAGAAATATGATCTTGTTAATTATTCATCACCAGCTGAGACAGTTTTGTGAGCTTTTTTTCAACTAACTTTTTAAAACCGCGCATAAACAAATGAATTTATTACTCGTCCTACGGTCTACACCCAGCTCTCCTCTGACACTTTCGCATTTCAAGATTGTATTAATGAAACTGAATTTCCTAGAGATCAACTGTTCAGATGGTTGGGTGTGAGTGAGACTAACTTTTCTGTCCTTGTCTCCAAACTCAATTGTCAGCGAGTCCATGGCTCGAAGGATGGCTGCCAAGCTCTGGATGGTGTTGCTGTAGACCACAGGCTTATACTGCTTCACATCATCCCCAGAAAAGCCATCTTCATGGATAATCCTGCAGGCGTACAGAGATATTATCAGACAGGCACAAGCCTGGACTAAACAGAGAAGAAGGAAAAAAAGTCTCAATTGTCCATATGTTCCGACATTTCAAAACAAATGACTTATTACAGTAAAAGCTTCACTATCCCTGCTTTTTCTGGAGCTGTACATGCTCCTACGGTGAGCTCTGGTCGTGTTTTCTTATATCTTTCTTCCTTCTCTATCATGTTAAAGTGGAGCAGGAATTGATCCCATTCGCAGTCTGCGATGTGTAATTTGGCAGTAATGTGATATTTAAATAATTTATAATGCATGACGAGCGATGGAGTGAAATCAATCTGAGCACCAATCAATCACTGCCACACAGGACCAGGCACAATTAAACTCCTTATGATCTGGTCCATCAGGCACCTCCTCACCCCGACTGACTGGATCTATAAGGAAGCCGACCCGCAGTCCAACATTCATCGCATCATTCGCAAACACTGACCGACGTCCGGCGAGGAAGACAGATAAGGGATCACAGTTTTCATGTTCCCATCTCATCAGAGCACATTATGGAAAGACGCGTCGCTGCAGAGATCAACCACATGGCCTGAATCTGCAGCACCATCATCAAAATTAACAGTTTTATGGAATAAAAAAAAATTTACCTTTGCGGAGGGAATGAGAATGGCTGCATTTTTGGGTTGCAGATTATGATTACTTTTATTTTGCCTATTTTTTAAAAATCCACTGCTTATGTTTTACTGTGGAAAATACCAGTTTTGTTTAAATGGAAATGGTAAAAAAAAAATTAAAAAGTTGCTTTTGATTAAAATGTGTGCTTTACTTCACAAAAATGCCTAAACTCTTTTGTTATATTTTGAGACATAAAAATATTTTATGGTATAAATAGTGTATAAAGTCTAAATAACTAAGGCTCTTTTGTTTGGAAAAAAGGCTCTAAGCATCAGATGAGCTAAAATGTGCTGGGTTTACACAATTAGTGTCTCTTTAAAAAGCATTATGAGTTATTAATGAAACTCCTTCTGACCAATACAGGGTGCTAAAGAGGAAAAGCACAAAAATAGACATCACTGACATTTCTGCAGCTAACAGGCGGCAGCAGCATGCCTGTTTTATTCATAAAATCCACCCCGCTGCATGCATCATTTCACCTCACTTTACGACCATTTCCAAGCCTTTGAACAGACTCCTCATGCCTGTTGATACTACACTTCAACGCCTTTCTCATGAATGCGACCAGGAAAAGAATTTCCGCCGTATGTGACAATGATGTCATCACGCTCACCTCCAATACCTGCACTTTATGACTCAAAGTGAGCAGTAAAACCCATCCATCCGCTGCCTGCCCAGGCCAGGGAAAAGGCCCTGAGAGTATTTGTAAACGGTGTTTTTGAGAAGCGTCTTGGTTTCAGGGCAGAGCCGTACGACACGCTGCAACCTGGGAGCACTGGGAGGGTAATGAGGTTGAATGGAAACAAGAGGAGGCTGGGCAAACCTCTCCCAAGATAAATGCTCAATCCCATTTCACCTCTTGCTCCTCGTTCGTTCCTGAGGGGTAGGCCAAGCCAATTGTTTATGTAAAGTAGGGGGAGGGAGAAGCAAAATACGCTCACAAATGGAAAGATGTTCCCCGTTATCATCTTTTAAAAAGGAACAACAACCACTAAAATGTCCCGTTTGAAGAGTTCTCATATTGGCAAAATACTGTAAACCAACACAAAATGCTGCAAAATGACAAATATTCTTAACCTTTAAGATTTACCATTAAAACAACAACTAGAACGTTCTGATAGATATGGAGTAGCACCAGAAAGACTAGCAATGCAATTCTGCAGCACCTTTTTTGATGATTGTACCAAATGTACTATATTGGAAAAGAAACATAAACACACTTTAAACATATTAAGGTAGATTTATTTCTCAGTAGAGTACATTTGGTCATTTTTTTAAGAACGCCTGCTGCAGGATTGCAACTGTATGCTAAGAACATAATGTGCACATGAAGTCAAATGTGTTTATGTAGTAGAAATAAGTGAGAAGTGAGAACGCATCGGCTGCGTGAAGGAGTGCCCCACTTCTATCTGATTTAATATACAGGTACAGAGATGACACAAGGAAGTGGGATCCAGTCGTAACATTGCAGGGAGGTTTGTGTCTTTTCGTGCTGAAACATCTTTAACTTGACTGAGAGGTTTAGGGAAGACAACAGCAGTCGTTTAAAACATCAAAGGGTGATTTAGATTAGACGGGGAAGGTTTAGGTGCGGTTTTAGAAGCAATATTTCTGAGTAAATCCGCTTTATAGGCAAAGTACTCCCGGCGATATCGGGCACTTAAAGCCATTAAGATTAAAAGCAGAGGTATTCACTAATGGAGCAGTAGTGACCTCACTGTAATTCACACACACACACACACACGCACACACACCCTGTCCCTAGCTGCACACTCCCTGTAGTCAAGCGAAACCCTCGTTAACTACATTTCAGCACCCCCGGCGGTGAACAGCACCCTGGGACAGCCTCGCTGGCGGTCTGCAGGAGGTGCTGGAGTCACCGGTGCTCCTCTGGGGCTTCGGCCTCTCGAAACATGGCGGCCCAGCCTACCTCCGTGCAGACAGGGGAGGCGCAATCTCAGGCCTTTCACTCCGACTGAGTTTGTCAGCGGAGGAAATGAGCCCGGAATTTGAATAAAAATAAAATAAAAATAATAAGTAATGGGCACTTACTTCATCTGTTTGACGATGGTGCTTTTCCCGGACTCTCCGCCGCCTGCAAAGAACGGAGGCAGAGGCAGTGAGATCAGCACCACGGAGAGCACCTCCGCCCTTCCATAAGCGCAGCGAGGCGCCGCAGCCTCCCCTCTTACCGAGCAGCAGCAGCTTGACGTCCTTGGCGGCCACCAGCCCGTCCTCCTTCAGGTTCTTCTCGATGGCCTTGCTCCGGTCCAGAGCTGCGCGCTCCTCGGCGCTCAGTGTACATCCCATGTTTCCAGGCGAATGAGCGATCCCGTCGTCTCCCCAGTCCGCCCTGTCCCTCGCCGACTCTCGGTCGCTGCGCTACGTCTCACTTCGCTCTCTCCTCCGCGCTGGCCGCTACAGCATTAGGGCCCGGATCGAGGGGCGAAACAGAGCCGGGATCCCGGAACGGTCTTCTCTCTGCGAATGCGAGCCTGTCGCTCCGTGCCCTCGCTCAGAGGGGGTTGGGAGGTGGGGTCGTTGTGACAGAGCCTGCGGGGTTGGGGTTGTTAGGTGGGGAGGGGGTCTCCAGCTCTCTCGCTCTCTCTCTCTCTACAGGGCGGCGCTGAGGATGACGCGGCTGGCCGCTTTCGGCGTATCTTTTCAAGGAAAGCGCAGACGGGATGTATGGCAGGCCGTTGTAACATATAATCAAAGAGGCGGCTGTGATTTAGCTCAGTAGGACAAATAACTACAAGTACACAAACATTGTACTCAAGTAAGAGTGTGACTGCTTCGACATATTTTTTACTCAAGTAGAAATGAAAAGCAACTGAACTATTACTCAAGTAAATAAATAACATAATGACAAATTTAGGCAAAAGAAACATGTTTCCTAATCAATTCCCTTCAATATAAAACTTATAAAACTAACAAAAACTTCTGGTGTGTGTCTGTGCCAGGTGATTTTATTTTATTTTTTAAATATAAAATAAGCTTGTACTTCATTCAGTGAAGTTACCCACAGTGGGTCGAGTATCCAAACATTTTAAATAAAATTACTCAAATAAAGTAACAGTGAAATGTATAGCGTTGTAAAAAAAAAAATACTTTTTGTGCTGTTCTCACAATACGTGACAATGTGTAGCCAGCGATCAACTAATAAAAAGTTTTTGCTTTTCTTAACTGAAGATCTTTTATAAAAAAATGTTTTTCTGTAACTGAAATACAACAGAAGGGGAAAAAATATTACTGGCTAATACAACCCTTTAAATGCTACACTCAAAACGTTTTTGTAACTGAAATGTAACAGAATGAGAAATTACTTCATAATATACACATCTTCACGCTAGGCTCAAAAATGATGTAGATGCTCCATATTTTATCAAAGAAAAAAAAAAGACAGCACCAGGTGTAAGTGGCTACCAAACATATAAATACTTACAAACACAAAAGTTTTCCAAAGTAGAAAGCGTATAAAGTACATTCAGAGAGTTTATGAGCCGTTTGCTTTCTCCTAACGGCCTAAATTCTCGTTGACATGGTTACCGGAGAAATATACGTCACAGATAGTTTGTTGTTAAGAGCGCTCACTCGGCCATGTTTCTGCGAATACAACATGACAAAAAATCGTTGGTAACACAGAAACCACAGTCACATTAGGATCAAATATCAAACTGATTAAAACCAATCAGACAATTAATATTAACAATTACATTATCAAATGGACCAATGTTGATATTTTAAAGACCAAAGTGAAAATAATTCAAATAAATTACAAAATAACAAAATCGAGCAAAAGAAACATTTATCCAAATCAATTTCTTTCAATGTAAAATTTAAGAAGCTTTAACAAAAAACGCAAGTGTGCGTCTGTATCTGGTCAGTTTATTAGGTTAAAACAAGCTTGTTCTTCATTCAGTAACGTTACTGACAGTGGGTTGAGCATCCAGAAATGTTACCCAAGAGTATTGATACTTCATAATAAAATTACTCAAGTAAAAGTAAAAAGTACAGCACTGTTAAAAAAATACTCTTAAAAGTACATTTTTTTCCAAAATGTTACTCGAATAGATGTAACTGGATAAATTAGTCATTATCCAACGTATGATAAAACAACACTTCTGTTTGAAATAGTTCATACAACTCGAGAATCAAAACTGAGATCCATCTTGGAAAAATAAAAATATCTGATCACCAAGGTAAATCAGAAATCTTACTAGAAAAGTCAGAAGTTACCAAACACTGGCGGTCCTTAGATGAATGGCACCATGGGCATGGCCCCCTCCCATCCCATTCAGGTAAAATCCAAGAAATTATCTGGGATTCACAGCACAATTCTACACTGTAAAAAAAAACGGCCTCATTTTACGGTAAAAAACTGGCAGCTGAGTTGCCAGAAGTTTACCGTCTTTATACGGTAAAAGTCTGGCAACCAAAACTGCCATTTTTTTACCGTATTTCTAAAATACGGTAAAATTCTGGCAACCAAAGCTGCCAGTTTTTTACCGTATTTCTAAAATACGGTAAAATTCTGGCAACCACAGCTGCCAGTTTTTTACCGTATTTGCTAAATGCAGGATTTCACCGTATTTTTGAAATACGGTAAAATTCTGGCAACCACAGCTGCCAGTTTTTCACCGTATGTTGTAAATGCAGGATTTTACCGTATTTTTAATATACGGTAAAATTCTGGCAACCACAGCTGCCAGTTTTTTACCGTATGTTGTAAATGCAGGATTCTACCGTATTTTTAAAATACGGTAAAATACCGTACTTCCTAAAATATTTTAAAAAAAATAAAATGTGGTTTTGCCGTAGTAAATACGGTCATGCTGACTGAGGCATAATATCTACATGAGTGAAAAACACATCCAGACTGTATGATATATTGACATTTTATTGTAAACCCTCCCCCCCAAAAAAAACTTATGGTAAATTACTGGTCTCTGTTCCTACCAGAATTTTACCATACAAATTATAGTACAACAACCAAGGAAGTGTAACTTGTCAAGCATTTCTATACAGAAAGTTATAAAGAAAATAATTTCTAATTAAACAAAAATACAGATTACGAGTAATCCACTTAAAGAAACAATTTCTATTTAAAAAGTCAAGTTAAAAAAAGAACTGATTCTATTTTATGTCCAGTTTCCTCACGGTATTACTGAGATCTGGAAAACAAAAACAAAACAAACAGTATGTGTCCACATAAGAGATAACATATTGTAGAAGACAAAATGGTGATAAAAGGATTCTTGTTCTGGGTTGAGAGTCACAAGTCGCTGAGATCAGACGTTGCTCAGGATGGTTGTAGTCTTCCCAGTCACAGGTTGAAATTGAGACTCGCATGTTGTCAATCGGGTGTTTCCTCTCTGCTGGAAAACAAAAAGAAAAAGTTAGAAAGATGCACTACATGAACATCTTATTCGCTTAAATGTTTGTTTCACCTTTGTTGACTTGCATATGGACACAGGTACTTCAACCAGGTGGTGTGATCATTTCTGACTGAAAATTCAGTAGTTAAACCTTTGTTTGTTGTCAACAGGTGTGATCCTCTGGTCTGCAACCAGACAAAATACACAAACTAAAAACAAATATAACTGTTTTAGGCAATTTATGAAATAGATACTCACCATTTATCTGAGTCTCATGAAGGCCAATAGGTTGTCTTCAACCATTTATGTAAGTTACATTTCCTGCAAGCTAGCAGAAACAAAGCTGTAAATGTGAACACTTTTCATACAGGCAAACAAATTGATACAGCTGAGACAATTTATGCTAGGTTAGTTTTTCTCAGTCACTTTTGGTGCATTTCTCGAGTCATTGTTGGCATTTACAAAACAGTAAGCGCATTTCTCAAAACAATTTGTAGAAACAGGAAAAATAGCATTTGTTTGCTTTCAAAATCCTTAGTTCAGCTCTTAAAATCCTGTCTGTTAACATATCAGTGACTCAAAATAATAAGTTATAGTCTCTCTATGTACAGATAAGACAGTCAAATCGATTAGTCATGAGAAGAGACTACAAAAGGATCATTTACGCCAGTGTTTCTCAACCCTGGTCCTCAACGCCCCCCTGCTCTGCATGTTTTAGATGTGCCTCTACTCCAGAACAGCTGATTCAAATGATTGGATGACAATCAAGTACTGCAGAAGCTTGTTAATCATCCAGAGATACAATTCAGGTGTGTGGCAGAAGGGAAATACCTAAACCTGCAGGACAGGGTGACGCTGAAGACCAGGATTGAGAAACACTGATTTACGCTTTTGCTATAATTTATTCATGGACCATGCCATGGTGATTCAGAAAGAAAAAGACAGAAATGCAGAGAACAAAAAAAGTAGAAAAGGAGCCACAGGACAATCTCCTCAAGGAAAACTGTACAGTGCTGTAGAAATTACATTACATTTTAATTTCCATAGTCACTTTGTTCCTTAACTCCACTGAGGAATCTTTTTTCCTCAGTGGGGTTAAGGAATGAACAGTAGGGTGGGAGGACCTCCATCAGCATCATGTTGTGGGTCTCAGCCATGTCCTGATGTTGGACTGATGGAAACTGGCAGATGTCCTCAGCCTCTTCTGACTCTTCTTCTGCTTTCCTCCCAACTATTTCCTCCTCAGCCTCACTCCTCTTCTTCTCTCTGGCTGTTCACTCTGCCCAGATACTTGTTCATCAGTTCTCAGACATGTAACATTGTGTTGTGTTCTGACTATATAGAGCATAATGTTGCCAACTGATGGTTCACAAGATGCACCTCCAATCTGTTTCAGAAAACTGGTTGATCGTTGGTTGAGCTAATGGTTCATACACTGACCTGTTAGAGAAACTCAGGACTCACTTGGGAGCAATTTACCAATTCAGGACAGATTTAGAAAATAATAGAATATAAATTAATTAATATATGATTCACATTATGACAACTTTAAGACTTATGCATGTTAAGACTTACACAATGAACTGATGCTATTTTGGAAGTTGAGAATTCAACACAGACACGTTGTTGTCCTGTTGTCCTCATTTTCTGTATACACCCTTTATCCTCCGGGTCAAAATGACCCGTCTTCAATAAACCCCCAATATAAGCAGCTTAATTGAATTTTAAACACCAAATTCTATCTTGTATATTGTCACTCACCACAAAATGTGTGAATACTTGACTTTTCCCTCTCCACTTGAATTTCTATAGCTTAAGAAAAAAAATGTGCAAAATGAGTTTCGAATGCATTTTTATTCATCACAGTGACTAATTTTCTTTTACTTTTCTCCAGTGAACAAGAGGATGTACAATACAAAAATATGAAAAATAACATAACCCATTCAACTAATTGGCACATGTAGGGCAGTATGCAAGTGCACAGCCTTTGCAGATATATTTCTTACACCTGCAGCACACAGTATGTGTTTTACAGTCTGAGGGCAGAACTGACATCTCTTCCTCTTACTTGGCTTAGCTGAGGAAGTGGCTGTGGTAGATGGATCCTCAGGTTGATCAGGAGCTGCTGCACTCTGAATAGCTTTCACAACTGCTGCTGAGGCTTCTGTGTGGGGGACATGCTTCCTTCTTTCAATGAGTGGAGTTACAAGTGCCTTTCCTAGCTGCTCCAGGAACACCCTCTTCTTGTTGTGCTTATGAGACATCCAGGTTGGGTTGATCTCTATCCAAATCACAAAGGCATTGTAGGAGGACACATCAATGATGTTGTGGAAGATGACCAGGGGCCAGCGGGCAGTCATTCTTCTGCAGCTATATGCTCCAATCACCTTATCTAGGTTGTCCACACCTCCTTTGTTTCGGTTTTATTCCAGGATGATGATTGGCTTCCTGTCCTCACGGTCACTAATGTCGCCGTCTTTGTGCAGTGTGCTCAGAAGAACTACATTCTTGTTTTTCTTTGGGAGGTAGGAAACTAGAGTGGTGGTGGGTGTGAAGGCAAACTTTGAGGAGAAGACCTCTCTCTCCTTTGACCCAAGCAGTGCAGGTGGGAGCTCAGGCTTGTTCTTTTGAACTGTACCAACCATGGTGATCTTCCTCTTCAGGAGCTGCTGTCCGAGTTCATAAGAGTTGAAGAAATTGTCACATGTCACATTGTGACCCCTCAGTCCCTCTGTCACATCAAGCACAACTCGCAACCCCTGGTTCTTCTCTGGGCATCCACTGGTTGACTTCCCAGTATAGACTTGCATTTTCCAAGCATAGCTTGATTCAGAAGCCACCCATGACTTGATCCCATATTTTGCTGGCTTGCTGGGCATATACTGCCGGAAAGGACAACAACCTTTGGACAAAAGACATTAGCATCAGTGATTAGTATCAGTGTCACAGAAAACAGTCAAAGAAATCAATAGTGAAAATCACTTTTATTACAAATATGAAAACAGATTACCTCTAAATGGAACCAGTTGCTCATCCACTGTTACATCAGGCTCTGGATTGTAGAGGTAGGGCAACCGCTCCACCCACTTGTCCCATACCTCTCTTATGGCTGCAAGTTTGTCTGTCATACGTCTTGCTGGTCTTGATTCACGGTCATCAAATCGCATCAGTCTTGAGTAGGTGTGAAAGAGTTTGACTGGCATTGTGGCTCGGAAAATTGGCCTTCCACTCTCTGCTCACTTCTGCTACTGATTGATCTGAGACACAACTAAAACTTTGTAACATTTTATGGTTTGTAAATAACTCTGTGACCTTGATTTCAACTCCATTTGCCTCACGGGTCATTTTGACCTGAAGACCATCTTTGTACCTTTTTTTGTACAGCTTACATGGAAATGAGAATAAAAGCAACACTGAACTTTTTCTATTGTCTGGGCCAATCTAGGAAAAGTCTTAAAATCTCAAGTTAAAAAAATTACATTTAGGGGATTTTTTGGGGGGGGGGGGGTTTAACACAGTGGCGGGTCATTTTGACCCGAGGACAACAGGAGGGTTAACATATTTTGATCAAGACGATAAAAGCAAATTACAATTATAAAAGCATAGAAGTGTACATAACCAGCTACATGATGTACAAAAGCAAAACTTGCAAAACTAATTGTTTTGATGTGCAGAAGTGACACAGTAATTTGAAGATTGAACAGGTAGTTTTAAGAATTTCAATTCTGTTCTGAGAGATGCACCCAAACTGAGAAAAGCTGTAAAATATTAATATTTAAATTCTCTTATCTTCAAATCCTTCAACTGTCATGGACCCAGTGACTTTAGTGCAAGTATTTTGGGTGTGAGAGTCAAGAGGTCAAAGGAAAATATTAAATAATATCTCTGATGCCAAGCTTTATACTTCTAAGTATTACCAAAATATTGAAACAAAAGCTAACATGTTCTTCAGAGATTTAACTTGCATGCATGAACATTTCACACTCAAAGTAATTCAAATTAATTATTGAACCAAACTTGGAAAAAGTTGCTTCTGCCATTAACAATAACTTTAAGCACATGTAGTCTGAAGTAGACCAGAAATATAATCTATGCAGCCGTTCCTACAGAAACATTAATGGAAGTGTTGCATCTGTGAAGATTAAATGTTCCATATAGTAAAAATATCTAGCTGCAGTGCATGTACATAAACAGCATGGCTCAGAAACTACACATTTCTTTGTCAGTTGGTTAAAGTTAGCTAACTTCAGTTGAAACCGTGAAAGGGACTCACCTGTGATGTGTTGCCCTTCTCCTCCTGAACGTGCAAAAATAGCAGAAATTTGATTTCAAAGACAGTAGCAGCATCTTGACAAGGACCAGGCCTACTGGGCTCTCAGCACCCTAGTTAGCAACCTTAGTTAGCACAGTGACTTTACTGTGTTGAGTTCAGGACACCACTACAGGAACAGAGTTAAAAGAATCTTGCTGCTGATGCTGAAGGATCAAGCAGCAATGCAAACTAGATAATTATTTGTTTACATGACAAATAACAGTCTCCATTTACTGTAAACCCTACTATTTATCACAATAACAAAATGAAAAACTCTCTAGACCAGGGGTCCCCAAACTACGGCCTGCGTCATTTGGTCTGGCAATGCCGGATCTGGCCCGCCTCCTCATACCAGAGAGCATTCAGTGTATTTTTTCATATATTGTATTTTCTGGTTTGTGGATTTCTCTTCAACCACCAGGGGGCTCTTGAGCAGATGTTAAACTAACTTTCCCTCAAATATATACTAGTCAGTCCCAGTCACCGTTTCACTCACGGTTTTTTCCATTTCCATTCTGGGTAAAAATCTATCTAAAAGCGACCGCGAATGTGTCGTAGTCAGCAACCCCCCCCCCCCCCCCCCCCCCCCCCGTCGACAGTTTCAAAGACAGAACAGCCCCCCCCCCCCCCCCGCCGACAATAAGTTTCTAAGGTATCTTTCTCCAAAAACTAAGACCGGCCCCCGAGCAGAGAAAGGAACAGCTATGTGGCCCTCGCAGGAAAAAGTTTGGGGACCCCTGCTCTAGACTATTCTCTACTAATAGCACAATATTTAAAACCAAGTGTGGGATTTGTGAAACTTCAATGATGGGTGACTTTACAACTTGTATGATTTTGGATAACACTAGAATTGTTCTTTATTGAAGTTTCACAAATCAGATAAAGGTTTTACAAATCCCACACTTGGTTCTAAATATTCTGATATGAGTTGAGAATAATCTAGTCCAGATTTGAAGAGTCTAGGTGTTGTAGTTTTTTAGCTAGAGTAAATTAAAGATGCTGATTGCAGTGAAAAATTAGGTGGAATTGCCCTTTAGCCATTTCCCAAATTGGAAGCAGCAATTGGAAACCAACTTCAGCTTCATTCAAGCAAGAGGGGCTAACATACAGTTCTCTTAATGTTAATGATCAAATGCTCTCATAAATGATGGTGGCGTTGGCTGTAGGAGTTTGCTTTGCAATCGGTGGATCGCCAGATCGATGCCTGGTCTACTGCTGAGATTTCAGTTTGGTGTATTAAAGGCATTATTAAAAAAGAAACCAAAATATCACACCAGCATTCTGTTCTTTGTAAAAAATTATTTTGCAGTCTTGTTTACGCTTTTACATTGTAGATCTAAACATCAGCAAAATTTGTAATTTTGGCTGATTGCTACTGTTAAGTTTAGGGTAATTAACTGCTGGCAATATTACAATTTTTTAAGAACTTTACAATTACTTATATTTTTACACTATATTTCTGTATTTTCTACATTCGTGACTGTCACAATTATTTAGGATATATGTTTATTCAGTTATGATAATGCCATGTATTTTCTACGGCAGTATAATGCTGTGAATATTCTGGTCAGTAACTGCTGGCATTTTACAATTTTTTACCGTAAATTTACTGACTTTCTTTGCAGTTTCGACTTACGGTAGTTCCATGTAATTTCTACGGTAATGCAATGTTTTTGGATACGACGGTCAAAAACTGTTGGTTTTTTACAGTTTTTTACCGTAAATTTACTGACTTTTTTTACAGTGTAGACCAGTTAACCAGTTAACTAGGGAAGTTAAATCCATCTGAATAACATTTCCACTTTTGAAGCTTATATTTTCATTCCAAACAGAAGGTCGAAAACAGTATTTTTTATTTTTATTTTAAATGTTTTCAACTCATTAAAAAGCGGCCGTTTTGAAATTCCAATGGCGGGACGTCCAGATGTCCAGAGTGGCTTTTGTCTTACAAAGTAACAGTATTGTGACGTAAACTGGATTTTTGGAAAGTTTTTTTTTTTTTTTTTTTCTACAAGAAAAACTGAATTATGGATGTTTGCGCTGAATATTTATATGATAAATTGGCCTGCCATATACAAAACTGTCCGCGCGAGACTCACCTAACAATCTGGTTTACGTCAGAGCCGCCGGGCTCTAATCACGTCCGATGAAAGGTTGTTAAAAATGACAGAAATATTGAAGTGGCAAGTGTCGCTTCGTGGTCTGGTGTCATTGGTGGAAATCGTGTCGCTGTTGTGGAACTGAAATGTCCCAACTCGACTGCCGTTACTTGTCCTCTTTTCTCCGGCACCTGGGTGACGTTTAATCGTGTCAACAACATAAGTAGGTCTGAAAAACACCCGGTGGGGGACACGGTGCACCAAATGAACCTTTAATTACGTCAATAATATGGCAGGAAATCCACGTACTGGGGACGTAAAATTTAAGATACTGGTGGGTGTTAATTCGGCTGATGCTATGTGGAGTAACAGGGGCTGAGATACTACAATGTAACATTAAAAAGTAAATATTATAATCAGAGACTGTTGATTCTCAATTATATCTGATTATCCGTTAAAATCAAATATATATTACAAATTAAATAGCAGCAAATTACTATATTTAAAGTTGTAATTTTATAAGTGCTGTACAGCTAAAGTATCTAAAAATATAAAGTACATTGCAATGAATTAAAATATTGAAAAGCTAATATTTAAAAAAAGAAACTCATCTATATTACACAATGATACAATGTAGGCATTTATCACTGCTATTCTAATGTCGTACAAGATAAATAAAATAAAGTTTGCATTTATTTGAGCTGACTGAAAAAGTAGGTTTATTACAGTACATGATATGCATAGAATACTGCACCAATGTACTGTACAATTACTGACATGATAAACCTTTCAATTGCCTTTATATACTTATTTAGGTGCACCTGTATGTGCTAAACAAGTCACAAGGCATTTAGCTATTTTCAAACAATTTAGCTTTTTGATATCTCTTATGGATTGTTTGAAAAAAAAATAAAAAATCACAATTTCAGTTTTATGTCAGTTTTTGGACGTTTTCCGTTTTACAGTGTAATGCAAACTGCCACCGTGTGTTACTGTAACTGAAGCTTTTTCAAATTTGATTTTTCACAAACAAAATGTTGTTGTTTGTACAAATTACACTCTATAGAAATAATTTACGCATCAAAATCAAGCGCCTGCTTTGAGGGAATATAAGTATCATTGCTGTAGGTTTTATGGTTTTCTTTAAAACAATTCTTGCACGCTCCCCTTCCTCCACTGGGCTCCAAATAAAACATTTTCAGCTCTGCATCTCTCTTCACCTGTCTTCAGTTTTTTCTCTCTTTAATTGTCTTCACCTCTGTCTCTCAGCTCTCCAGTTTTTTCTCTTTAGTTGTCTTCAGCTCTGTCTCTCTTTTCAGCTGACTTCAGTTTTGCTTCTTCAGCTCTCCAGGTTTTTTGTCTCTCTTGCGCTGTTGTCTGCTCCCGTTTCTCTCTTCATGTTTCTTCAGTTTTTTCTCTTTTCAGCTCTGTCCATCTCCTCAGTATCTTTTGGTGCATTCTTTAAGAAGATCAGGATTCTCACTATTTCTAAAACAATCTAGTTACTTCCAATGACGGGGTGTCCATGTTTGTGTCCATACCATAAAGCTGTAAAAAGTGTGCGTGATAAAAGCTTCTAATCCACCCATCACATCTGGATTTGACGGTCAAGCAGAGAAGGAAGCGAGGAAGAGTAGAGGGGGTTGAAGCCAACCCTGTTCGTCCATCTGATCTATGGTCGGCATGGTAAGATACACACACACACACACACACCTCGGCCACAGTGAGATTCAAACACCCACATACACACACATTCAGCAGCAACATCGGCAATCACTAATTCAGTCGTACGCAGAACGTGCACGTGTGAGTGACCGAGTGATGGCGGCGAACAGGGGGAGGATTAACACCAAATTACACCTGAGGGAATTTAGACAAAATTGTGTTTTCAGTTTTAATTACACTAATGCATCAAACAGAAACATAAGCCTTCTTTCCACAACCATTTAATTTGCTAGAACCCATTTTATCGAAGAAAAAAAAAAAAAAAATCAACATCCTTCGGTTGCGTCATTACTAGAAGCCGGACCCAACAGGTTCGATCTGTAACACATAATAAAAATGGTTCACACAGTGTATTAAACTCCAGATTGCATTTTCTTTTAACAGTGATGACAGATTACTTCAAATAAACAAAAGATTACAAATGTTGATCTGAATCTCTTCCTCTCTCACACACACACACACACACACATACATAAACTGTGAATTCACACACACTTGGTTCTGATTCAAACATGAGGAAAGTCGGGGACAGCTACTCTGAATGGATAGAAGCGGCAGGAGAACGTTTCCACTCCCACAGAGGAGCCCGGCCCTCAGTTTGGCTCTTAAAACTCGCACACAGAGTTACTCTCAGGGCTGCATGCCCAGCATGTTTTCAGCCAGGCTGGTGAGTTTGCTGTCCTCCAGAGCTCTGACCAGTCGGCTCAGCTTGGCCGCCCTCCCCTCCGCCTGAATGAAGCGGCTCAGCAGCTGATAGGCTTGCTCATACAGCCCTTCTCTCTCGTACTCGTAGGCCAGGTTGTCAATGGCGGGGCCCTTCAGAGCACGACAGCTCTTCCCCAGGGCCCTCCCTACATGTTTCCACTGACGGCCCACTCCGTTCGAGAAGCTCTGAACATCTGCCGGTGTCAGCACTCGGTCCTCTGGTGATCCAAAAGATGAAACGCCAAGAGAGAGAGGGGGGGGGGGGGGGGGGGGAAACATTAATGTAAATTCTACTTAGCATGATTATGTAAACATCAAACTTTTCCCAGAATACTTTACAAATTAAAATTTCTATTTCATAAGAGGGTAGCATTGCTGTGCATCTGTTACATTATGTTAAAATGCTTCAAGTAGGGCTGAAACAATTAGTCACCATGTCTCAATTTAGTAATTGATTAATCAATAGCTGGAGAATACAGACTAAAAAATGTAATTTGCTGAAAGAACAACTTATCACAGCAGTAACTAAGCCAAAATTATGCAAAAAATAAATGTTTTGCATTCAAGACAAAATAAAACATTTTGTCTGTAAATAGTTTAAGCTTCATCTGGTTCGAATTCTGTCTAAAAAAAAATCCTATTTACCACTTTTTGCTGTTCAATTAAAATAAATCAACATATCAGCCCTAATACACTGTATAGATGTCAAGTCGAGCAGAAATGGCTGAACTTTTCACATGTTTAGGTCCTTTGCTACAACTTTGAAACTATATTATTGCATTTTAGGTAATGATATCTTGAAAGAAGTGATCTATAGCTTTTCAATAATAAAATAAAAAATGGTTCAGGACTGTGAGATATTTATCCAGATCCAAGCATGAAGTCCTCCAAGCAGTCAGCTGCTCAGTCTGCTCACCTCCAGGCGTTTAGTAAAAGGTTTTGTCATTAACACATGTGTTGTTAGATGGTTAGCATTTCACATGTTTCTCTAATGTACAGGTAAACAATTTAAAAGCAGATCATAGGTTTAAAAGGTTTTTAGGACCAAATATAGCTGGCTTAAGTACTGACTCAATATTTCTTAATATACTATATAGTTAATAATATCTTTCAGCCACTCATTATCATGTTTTTCATGTGGCGCGATGCTCTGTCATGCTAGCAAATACACAGATGATCACCAAACAGAGCCTATGTTGATATAAAAGGTTGCTTTTCATGGAGGTTTTTATATCACTCTTGATTCACTCGACTCTTCTTGTGTTAAGTGTTAACAAGCCCACTTCCTTGAATGAGATGCAACCGCACATGGACTGCGGTAGATCTCATCTTTTGCTCTCCCATTAAATGATTTCCCAGATGTCCCAAACAATCAGGATGAGTCATCAGAGAAAATCACTTTGCTCCAGCCTCTGTCCTCCTGCTGCTGAATTTCTCTCCGTTTCTTGGCTTCACTGGGTTTCTTACTGCCAAACTTGAGCATCATTCTGTAAAATCCTCCTCAGTTAGTGCATCCAGGTGCTTGTTGGACTCTCTGAAGCTCCTTCTTGCAAATGAATCTGCAGCCTTGAAGTTTCTGATGATCCAGAAAACTGTTATTTGAGCTGCAACATCCTGAATAGTGATTTTATGGCTAAAGCAAGAAGACTTCTGCTCCACTTTATAGCTAAAGTCTGCTCAATGGATAGATACTGTAGTTTCAGCTGCACCCTTTTAACGCCTTTACTCATGACTTTATGTAATACCAGGGCAAAATAAAATACACAGAAAATCAATATGCACCTCTTCTTTGAACAAAAACTAAAGTTGCAAAATCTGCGAAGCACAACATTGTGGTAGCCTGTGTTCACCAGCTAGAGGCTATGGGTCTGTTTGGAGCGGAGCAGTCGGTGCTCAGAGGAGAGCAGCTGCAATTAACTCTTATGAGAAAACAAATCAAACAAGTAGCTGCAGGCCTGCAAGCCAAAAGCAAAACAACCAGCTGAAAGAGCTGAGAGATGGTGGAGGTGAAGCTGACACTGTCTGTGAGTCACTGGGTGTCGGTAATAATGAAATGCATTTTAGATAGATTTTTTATCTTACAAAATAAGAGCATCCACGTCCATTAGGAAGTTGCAGAAGAAAACAAACTCAATGATTTTTATTTCTAATGGGGAGTCATGTTTTATGTAACATCCCAAGGCTTAAAGGTAAGCTACATGTGAAATTCGGGTGAGCCACTATGAAATCAACCCAAACATGAACAGCACATTTTGTCTGTTTCAACTAATCTCTCGCCACAGACAGGTAGAAATCAGATGGATTAGAGTCAGCTGGAAACGGCACCAAACTCAATATTTAATCAAAAATGGTGGCCGTCGTTCAGGAAACCTAAACCCAACAGTTTGTTGCGTTCTAGGAAGTTAGTTTGGGAAATGGAGACACATAATGAAGCTCCCAGAGGGAGATCAAAACCAACTCTGACACACTGGATAGTAGTGAAAAGTAAAAAAAAAAAAATTAACAGTTTTCATAGATTTTCCAGATTTTTTGAGTTTTCAATCAACTAAAACGTAATATTAACATAATTACTGAAAAACCTGACAATGAATTTGTTGCAGATATGATCACAGTAATAAGACTTTCAATAAGAAAAGAGCAAAAGCAGAGAGTGGATATACAGAAATGTGAATAAATCTGCAACTCTTTGGACCTTCCACAATGGCTCTTCATAATTTGCCTAAGAAATGTGCAGAATCAACCATTTCTTAAAAACACGGATCCAATAATAAAATGCAGATTTTATCAGCTTTTAATTTTTTTCATGCAATAATTCCTGCATTGAATTTCCACAATAAAATGACACTAAAAGCATCAGTGATAGTATTTTTTTCTGGTCATTACGTTGGAAACTAAGTGCTTTTTTTTACATTATTTCCCACAAACATCAACATCCAATAGAAGAAAATGAATCCATCCCGGTTTTGAAAAGGTTTTATGTTTGTTTTTGTAAAATAAAAAATATATATATATAAACAAAATGGTGGTTCTTCAAAGATTTCAGAGAAAATATATTAATCAAACCATTTTAAGTTATTTTTTCCTCAAAAGGAAAGTTTTATTTTACTGGAGAAAATTGGTCCTGTGATAGACAAACTACTTATTCAATGAATGAATGAATGAATGAATGAATGAATGAATGAATGAATGAATGGATGGATGGATGGATGGATAGATGGATAGATGGATGGATGGATGGATGGAGAACTGCAACTATTGATTATTTTGATGATTAATTGATTTGTTGTATAAAAACTGTCACATTCTGCAGATTTTTCATTTCACCAATTCTGCTTTTCTATACATTAGACATACATTAAAAAATATAAGTAAAGAAATAATTAAATTTTAAAAAAATACAAAAATAAACATTTTATTGCCTAAAATCCAATTCTATAAGAATCCTTAAGTGTATGCAAATGATGCATCTGCAGCTAAAAAATAATTCAAGCTCAAACACATGAAAAGTTTGACTTACAATCAATATAATTTTGAGCTGGTCTGGTAATTATTTATTGGATTAACCAATTAATAACTGGATAGTAAAAGGAGCCCAATAGGAGATTTTTCTTTTGTGTTTTTTTATGTAATTTGAACCAGGTGGGGCTAAAATTAAGCTAGGAGTTCTGGGTCGAACATATTTACACACAAAAATGTTTTTTTTTAATCTTATATAAAAAAATGTTTACATTGTTTGTATAGTTTAAACTTAATTACTACTCTGGATTGTGATGTACTTTCAGCAAATCACCTTTTTTCGAGTCTTCACACTCCAGTTAACAACTAATCAATCACAAAATTAGAATCAGTTGACGAGTTTTTCAACAATCAATTCATCACAATGAATCAGATTAACCATTTCAGCTCCAGATGGATGGATACAACATTAAAATATTTTCCCTTTCCACACCCCTCCTTGTTTAATCAAGAATCCAGACGCCTTCAGACAGGGCAGGAAAGCTGAAGGTGTTGCCTTTACTCACCAAACACTCTGTTCTGAAACTTGAAGCAGTTGCTGGGGACTGGAGACTCTTCCTGTGTGACCGTGAGGGTCTGCGGGGCTGGACCCAGCGCCTGGCTCTGCAGCTGCTGCTCCAGATGATCGATCTCTTCGTCACGCAGGCGCTCCGGCTGACACACATCAACACTTACACTTAGGGCTGGACAATGTATACATCTCTAAAGACACGTGGTCAACAGCAACAGGTCAGAGAGGCGTTTTCTAAGACTAAGAAACAGTTTCTACCAAGAATTGTTGTTGACCAGAACACAGCTAATCAATCTAAAACCTGATCAATATTTATTCTCCCTTAACATCCCAGTTGCTTCTGTTTCTACCATATTTATTGAAATATACTTATTATTATTATTATTTCTATTAAATTATTTTATTTGCCTTTAAAAGTTGCTATTTTCAAAATGTTGTGCTTCTTTCGTGCACAATGACAATAAAAGGAATTCAGATTCTGATTCTGATAATACAGCTGATAGAATGTTCAATTATTTCACTGAACTAGGAGCCAGAGCAGCAAAGCATTCTGGGAGATGTAGGCAAAGGAAAGGTTTTAGCAGCTCAACCTCTCACAGACAGCTAAACAACTGGCTCACTCACTCTTTTGTTACCTAGCAACTCATTCCTTCTATGGTTACCTAGCAACAACCTGCTGAGTAAGTAGCGCAGCAGCAGTTTAAAGTTTCACCACTGTGCTTCATAACTGCTTAAAAATAAAAAATAAAAAAACAACAGCCTGGAGTGAAAACTGTGGATAAAACAGGGAATGTCACCTCACCAGTTTGGCAGTACTTCAGGTACTTAAAACGAATTAATAGTTATTGACATGACATAAAACTGTTATTTAAGTATTTCAGCCATGTCGTCCAGCCCTACGGTACTTAGACTTGTTACCCAGGATTAGCTTGAACTACTGACATGAAGAAAATAAATGAAAGGTCCAACCTGTGAAAGGTGGATGTGCTGCAGACAGACAGCCAGCTGGTCCAGACACAGATCCAGGTTCTGAGGCCCGGCCTTTAGCTGGGTTCGTACGGTGAAGTCTTGGGGAAGGCCGAGCAGCCGGCACGCGTGCTGGTTGAGGGACTGGAGCACGGCTCCGGAGCTGTAGCTCTCCAGGAACTGCTGACATGCTGCCACATCCACAAATTTCACCTCCACCCCCAGGAAGGGCTCAGCATCATGGACCTTTAGGATGTCGTAACCCCCCAGACCACCCGCAGAATCTGGCCGAGGGAAACACTGATTAATTAATGCGACAGCCTGGAAAAGCTTCCCTGTGTTTGTGCATCGTCCCTGGTGGATCCCAGCTGATGGGTTTACCTCTCAGAGTCAGCTTGAGGACTTTGAAAATGATGAACTTCCCCTGCTCGCCTTTGTACAGAGCGAGCAGGTCCACGCCAGGAAAGAGCGACTGCAGGAACATGACGGCGCATCCCGTCCACGCTCCCCCATCCGCTGTCTTGTCCGCCATTTTCTGAACACAGTACGGTTAGACATTCAGAGGAAGACAGCAGGAAACAAATCAACTGGTAAAAAATAGTCTAAAATGAGGATCTTCACCAACTATTTACTGTAGGTCTAACTATTTTAGTAATTGGTTATTCTATTGATTATTGTGACAATTAATCAGAGTTTTTTTATTTATCCAATGAAGCCTTTTTATACAATATTATAAATACGGTACATGAAAAATGCAAATAAATAATTTAATTCCCTTTTTAAGTGAAAAAAAACCCATTTTATTTCCTAAAAATGCAACAAAACATAATTTCCTTATTGTATGACAGATTATTTGCAGGAAAAGATGCAGCTGCAGCGGAAACATAATTACATGAACATGTAAAAAACTCAGCTGTTTCTGCTCAACGTAGCATCAAGACAATGCGGACTGTTTTTTTAACTAATTAATAATTAAATAGCAAAAGATGCTTAATAAGAGATATTTTTACTGAATGTTAACCGGGTGAAGCTAAGCATGTGCCACTTTAGTAGTTTGGGGTAAAATATATTTACAGACAACAGATTTTTTTATTTTAAAAGACAAATGTATATAATTTTTGTGCGGTTTACTGCTATGAATATGTTGTTTGTTCAGCAAATGGTCTTTATTAAGTCTGTGTACTTTAATAGTATCGACTACTAAATTCTTAACAATTATTTCAATAATCGATTCATCACAATTCACTAATTCCTTCATCCGGTTACCGTAATCGTTTCAGCCACAATTTACAGTCCTGAAGTATTTCCAACTCTGAAATTAAAGCAAACATTTTGAGTGAGACTTTCATTTGTACTCAGCCCCCTTTACTCTGATGCTCCTAAATCAAGTTCTTAACATGGATGAAAAAATTAACCAACTATTATGTTTAAATATACAGTATATATATAATAAGAAGAGCAGGAATTAGAAGATTTATTCATGGAATAATTGCATCAAATTTTCACAGAAATCGAAGCCACTACATAATCTATCAGATGAAACACTAAACGAATCAATAAATTAATGTTAATTAGAGACGTACCAATCAGCCTCTCACTGCCTGATCAATTCCTAATTTTTTTTTTTTTTTTCAGGTTTGACCTGCCATTTATAATTTTGGACTATTTTCTTTCCAAAAATGATGACAGTTACAAACTCAATGGCGTAACTTTTAATCCAGAAATGAAGTTGAACTGAAGCTGGTGATAAAAGATGTGTTTATAAGCTTTACCTTTGGCAGAGGCAATTTTAGATCCAACAGAAAATAAAGGAGTTAGAAAATTATTCTGGATTATATGTGAAAGAAATATGTCTAATTTGGATAGCGCTTTTCTAAATACTCAGACACTTTATAGGAATCAAACAAAATCATAAAAACATTGTAAAAAAACAAAACAAAACAGGATAATAGTGATTCATTAAAAGCTGATCTGATGCATATTGTCTCAATCAAAAATATGTTGATGCATTTTCAGTCTGAAGAAAGTAGGACTTTAAGTTCTGGTGCATTTATTGAGCTGGAGGAGGACATCTTACTGGTGCATTACCAGTGTAACGACCCAATTCTACTGGTATTTTATGTCATTAATTCATCATTTGGCTGTGTGAATATTATTAGATGAGATTCAGAGCTACACAGTGATCAACATTAAATTAATACCTCTTTAATTTCTTCCTCTAAAGATGGAGAATCACATCACATAACTCTACCTAAAATAAATGCCGACGCTCTCTTAGGACCCAACAGCTGTGAACCCAGCCCACCTGAACTTTTCTGTTTAACCCCGCCTCCTTTGAAAACCCTCATTACATAAAAACACTCATAATCTCATCGCTCCCCTCCCCCCAGCCTCCGACGTCTAACTCTTGTACCCTGGCTGAACCACTGCAGACTGCAAACAAACTCTCTCTCCCTCAGCGCCGTCTGCATGTAGCAGCAACATCTGAGCTGGATTATAATGCATTTCCTCATAATTCACTAATACACTGCATGCTTGGCAACCAGATCTGGGAGAATGTCTAACAACTTAGCCAGTGTGTAGTTTTATGTGATACTATCTACTCTGAAAGTAAACTGCGAGATTAGTTCAGCAGCTGCATGAGCTGCATGAGGATTACACGACCGCTGGGAGCTTAAAACGTATCGCTTATCTTTCGCTGCCAAAAGGTTACCTCGAGGATTCCCTGGACAGATCATCCGACGATCCGACGGCAAAAATGCTTGAGTCACCCGGGAAAACTTTCACAAATTAGCAATCAAGCTTTCTGATGGGGATTAATAACCGTCTGCACTGGGATGGACTGAAAACTCACGTCACACTGAAGAAACATAAGATCTTACCAAGTATTTTTTCCCCCCATATTCAAGTTCAAATATCTTATTACACTTGAAATAAGACAAAACTAACTTACAAGTAACTTTCAGTAAGATATGGGAGCTTATTTTAAGTGAATAACTCCTTAATATTGATGAAAAAGTACAAGATATACGTGAACAGAGGTGGGCAGAGTACCCAAAAATTGTACTAAAGTACGAGTAGCACTACTACAAGTAGCCATCCAAGAAACTACTCAAGTAAGAGTAAAAAGTATTTGGTCTACTCAAGTACTGAGTAACTGATCAAATGATCAATTATTTACTATTTAAAAATGACGTAAGTTGGATCAAAATATGAAGTTCAGTGGAAATTTTGGCATTTTAAGGACAAAAATGACAATAATTCATAGAAGTAACAGAAAATATTTTTTCCAAATCACTTGTTTTCAAGAAATAACTTAGAAAACTTTAACAAAAACTGCAGATGTGTCTCTGTATCTGGTACATTTTTGGTTAAAACATTTTTCATTCAGTGGGTCAAAAATCCAGAAATTTGACACAAATAAGAGTAGAGATACTTCATAGTAAAATTACTCAAGTAAAAGTAAAAAGTGCAACTTAGTAAAAACACTCATAAAGGTACACCATTTTTAAAAACAGTTACTCAAGTAAATGTAACTGCGTATGTATAACTAGTTACTACAAAACTCAAATAATCTGCAAGTGGAACAATATTACACAATACCACATATAATGCTAGGTAACCATTATATGTTATTATCTACATATACAGTGTATATGTACACTGTATATGTAGACAGTGTACATATACACTGTATACAATGTACATGTATATGTAAATATAATGTACATTATATGTAGATTACCACCTATAATGGTTATCTAGCATTATATGTTTTATAACTCAAGTGATTGACTGAATATATTATAATCAATCACTAATCTCCCAAAATTAAAGAAATCAGGACTGATTTCCAAAATTAAGGAAATTGGCCCCGATTTCCTTAATTTACAAAATTTGGAAAATTTGTGAAACCCGCATTTAAAATGTCTAGTTCCACTGGCAGGCTACTTCCCTCATAGCTAGTACTTTTTTCATCAACTACTAAGAAACTACTGACTTAAAAACAAACTCCCATATAATGCTGAAAAGGTACTTGTAAGTAAAATCTTTTCTTATTTTAAGTGCACTCAGATATTTTCACTAAAATTTAGCCAAAAACTACTTGGTAAGATTTTGTTTTTGCAGTGTAGGAAAGAAAATAAAGGGAAATAAACATTTCCTACATCCAGAAGGGCAGAAAACTGTAGTTGCTTGAATCTTGAAAAGGCTGATTTTTATCAGCCTACATGCTATACTGTGTTTAGCTTGTTTGGGATTGCAACACTGAAACAGGAGCTTTCCAGTGAGATGAAGGACACGGCGGTGCCTCAGAGAGAAGCTGGGAGTCTTTAGGAGGAAACTGGCCTCCAGGCTGCATGTTTTGACAACAGCTGGGTGTGTGAGAGCGCAAATATTCTGCAGAGCTCTGGCCTTTCTAAAAGAAAACTGAACATTAAGCTGTATTAGTATTTCCCACGTTATCACAAAGAGAGAAATAGAAAAGAATGAACGGACGGATGCTGAAGGCAGCAACTCAACCCTCCACTGCAAGTGTGCTGACCTCAGTTAGCACTGACGCGACCTGCCTGTCACCTGGCGTTGCTGCAGAGGAGAGCAACGATGACCTCAGGTTTCCTAGGGGTTAGGCGGCTGCATGTTTCCAACAAGAGCATCCCTCATGACAGAGCCAGGCATCGGAAATGAAGTCACATGTGTAGCAACAGCTGCATCTGGCAACATCCGCGCCTTTCCGCTACAAATATCTGAACCTCACTTAAAAAAAACAAAAAAAAACACAGCAAGTGGGATTTTTAAAAATAGTACAGCTTCAAACTTAAACATTTTTTTTATTATTCCATATTCTTCTGCCACTTTACAAATTTTTGTAGAAGAAGATAAAAAACATGACTTGCCAAAATCCCCTAAAAAGGCTTAAAATGCTTATTATTCTTCCTCAAATAAGTTGTTTTGTATAGGGCATACACTATGCCCTATACAAAACATGTTCATTACATTTTTTCCACAAAATCATTCTTAGGTAATGAGATTTTAGATTTTAATTCTAGCTATTTCTGAATGAGCTGCTTTAGGGCCTCTTGTCACTTTAAAACCCAAAACTCAACGTTTACACTCACAAGCAGAAATGGCTACAAACAGATGCACAATTATACAACCGTACATCTTTGAAAAGCAGAAATGGAGCCTCCTGCACAACAAACATGAATGCAGCAAGTGGTTTCTAAATGTTAAGTCAACAACAAAACACTTGTCTTTTCCACCAGCCATTTGTACAGAGACCAAAACCAGTTTGTTTGGTTAACGACACAGTGGCAGTGGGTTGTGACGCAACAATCGGGATGATTTTGAAACGACTCATTTTCCAGACACCAAAAAACATTAACTTGTTGCCAAAAAATGTCTGGGTGTTTTCTTTTTTTAAGGGATTGGGCTGTTTTTGGAAGAAGTAGCGACAGTAGCGAAGGACAAAAAGATGCAAAATGTTTATTTTGCAAAATAGATCTCCTTTAAAAATGAGCCGGTCACAACTTAGCAAAAATGCAACAGTCTATAAACAGATAGTTCCATCCTGACCCAATAATGCTTTTGTTCACCCGACTTTACTCTGATACCCATAAATGAAATCCAGTGAAAGCAATTTACTACAGAAGTCACTGAAAAAGGTGACTTATGGTGACCCAGGCCAGACAAGTAGTCAGAAAGAGTAACTATGAAGCTCGTTGTAACTGTGGAGCAGCTGCAGAGACACACAACTCAGGTGGGAGAAACCATCAGAAGAACAGATACCAGCTAGAAAACACATTGTTGTGTATACTTATTATTAAATGTTCTAAAAAGGAAAGTCATAGTCAAAGACGTCAACCATACAGACTTATTGGAGCTAACTTTAGCAGTAACCTGCTCCTTTAAGCATGTAATATGTAATAAATCACTCTGAGCAGGCAAACACTGACACCACGGTGCAATAGTGGGGTGTGGTTTTTGCTCCACTGCAGGAGGAGGTGAGTGGACTAGCTCAGGGATTCGTGCCAGGTGAGGTTAATTAGAGCATCTGCAGGGTATTGTCTAATCAAGCGCTCTCTCTCCGTATGCAGAGGCGAACTGAGCCCCTGGAGACCGGTTGGACTCCTGCCAGTGTGCATGTTTCCATTAGTGTTGTTGTTATAGTTGTGTTGAGGTTTGGAGGTGCTGCATGGAGCACACTGTGTTTAGTGCTCTAACAGAGCAGGTGGCATTCAGACAGCTGTAATCACTCCTGAAGCTTCCTCAGACAGCAGAGGGAACCGGAGCAACAATCACTGCTTCTAATACACAACTTGCGTCTATTGTTCCAGGTAATTAATGAGGGAAAGTCATATTTGGCAGCTAAATGGGCAGCTGTGGAAAAAATTAAGAGACCTTATGAGATCAGTTTTACTTTTTTAGGTAAATGTTTGAGTAAAATGAACATTGTTCTTTTATTCTATGAACTACTGACAACATGTCTCTGAAATTCAAAGTAAAAGTTTTGTATTTATTTGCAGAGAAAGGGTCAAAATAATGAAAAAGATGCAGCGCTTTCAGACCTCACGTAATCCAAAGAAAATAAGTTTATATTCATTTAGAAACAATACTAATGTTTTAACTAGGGAAGAGTTCAGAAATCAATATTTGGTGGAATAACAAAATATTCCACCAGTGGTCTCTTAACTTTTTCCAGAGCTGTAGGTGTTTACTATTAAATTTATAACTCCATTTAATTCTTCATTATAGGGCTGAATCGATTATTGAAATAATCAACTAATTTAGCAATCTATTAATCATTAACTGGAGAATAGAGAATAATAAAGGTAGCTTGCTGAAAGAACAACGAGTAATTGAGCCAAAACTGTCTAAAAATATATATACATTTTGCATTTAAGATAAAAAACTTTCATATGTATAAATGCAGCCTTTGCTAAAAATGAACAAGCTTTCATTTTTATTCCATTTTAGGCAATAAAATGTTTATTTTCTTATTTTAAAATGAATTAAATGGTTTGTTTTCATTTTTATGTATTTCTAATATTATATAAAGAGGTTTAAGTGGTTAAATAAAAAATCTGGAGGATGTGCCAATTAATTGACAGAATAAATCGATTACTAAAATTATTGTTGGCTGCATCCCTACTTTGTTAGTATAATAATATCAATCTTTTCCTATATTTCAGGGTAAAAGCTCAGCTTTAAAATGGCTCCTTTTCATCACCTTAATCTTTATTTTTATTTATGGGCATTCATCATACCATTTACCACTCATTGTGATACATTTCTAAGAATTTTCATTTATTGTTGTCAGAATAAACTCCAATTAATGTTTAAAAAAAAAACAAAAAAAAAACGCCCTTACTGCCAGGTTTGATAGTTTAATACTTTTTCCACTGTTTGTGCAATGAAAGTGTCAATAAACAGCAATAAATTTGAAAATATAGTTACTGTGTGATATATATCACACTTCTTTATATGACTAAAGAAGCACATTACATATGGGAATGTTTTCAAGAACATTATTTGTGCTTGTGGGACTATAATTGCTGTGACACACATTTAAAAAGATGTAATAAATAGTTCTTATCAAGTACAAAGGTACTGAAAACGTTGTGATTCCACTGCCCTGGTACATTGTATCATAATAACAGTCCAGCTAAATATTGAGAAAAAGGTTTTCCGCCCTCGTTAATACCTAGATGTAGAAATTATGTAAAAGTGGACCTTTGTCTTATCATATAACCAATAAAAACACACTTTACCTCTGTCATATTTTAAACACGGTATAGTCTGACGTTATAATTTCAGAGCCTTAAAGTTAGCCGGTTCTAAAACTGAAAATCCTCATAGCTCATTGTGCCATCAGTCAACTGGCCCTTTAACTGAACCTCCCAGTCAAAGTAAATATCCCTGTGGCACAAGCCAGGAAGTGAAGGGAGTAGACGAGTGAATTATCTAATTAATAATTAATGCGCTCTTCAGTTTTCACTTCAGGGTTTCTGGATACCAGTGTGCCGAGCATCTTATCTTCTCCCAGATGTTCTTACTAAACTTTATAAATCTGGGGGTTTTCCACCCAGTTATTCCAGATTTGACATTAACCGAGCCTTACTATCAGTGCAGAGGCAGCACTGAACTACAACTCCCCTTCAAAAATGGCAAAGAAAATATCTGCAGGTACACACTTGAAAATAAAAAACTAATTTAGAAAATCAATGTATTAAAATCGATCTTCATATTGTTATGGAAGGAAAATACAAAGCTGGACTGAACAGATGATGATGAATTATCTTTACTTTTTATTTGTTTTAATTTGACTTCTATCAACTATCTTGTTGAACTTTGTTTGTTCCCTTTTAATACATGTCTCATTGTGATATAAGACTGTAGAGATTATAATTTGGTTCATTTCTCCTGAAATGGTTTATTGTAATCTATATAGACGGGAGGCATTGTGTTGAAACAGGAAATAATACTGAAGGATTACAGGACTTCAGCTTACTGACTGCATGTAGCAGGCATCGCTCTCTGTACAAAAAAATAATTATTTCCAGTGTGGATAGAGTATTTCTTGGTTATTATTCGTCTTTAGGAGGAAACTAACATTTTACAGCTTTACACTACAAATACTAAATAAGATCAAGTTGGGCTGTATACAACTAAGAAGATAGAGATGTTTGAGTTAATGCATGAGAGTTGATTTTTCCTCATAATTAGAAAACTATTCCATACGCTTTAATATTTTTGCATTTTGTCATGCTAAAACCACAAACGTCATTGCATTTTATTAAGATTTCAATTGATAAGCACAAAGTTATTGCAAAGTGGTTGCAAAAGGTTAAAATATTTTCTGCAAATAAAAATCTGAAAAGGTTTTGTGAAGGCCTCAGCGGTTTGTTAGAGAACATTAGTGAGCAAACAGAATCATGGAGAAAGTTGAAAAAAAACAACTTTAAGGTGTGGTTAGTTTATAAAGCAAGAAAACATGATATACAATAATATTGGTGAATTTTGCTTTCACAATATGCTTTTCTATAAATAAAAAAACATTCAAATATACAGTGTTAATGCCTTTCTGCTTTGAATTAATTGCAAACCCCAGATAGTGAGTAATCTGTCCAGTTAATGAAAAACAATTTAATTCATTATTTTAATCTCAGCAACAGTATTTTATGGCAACCGCTGCCTTTGGCTACATCAATTTTTTTTAGCAAAAAAGAAAAGAAAACTTTTTTTTATTGACATGACCTCCTTACACAATTTTTGTTGTATTAACAGACTAACACAACCAAATGTAACATTGGAATAAGGAGCATGAATCTGTAGTATCTTTAGCTCATCTTCAGTGCAGTGCATGCACTTTATTATATGGATGCTGAGTATAAATGGTAAATTTGCAAGAAATTGTGCAGCCATTATCCCAAGATTTTAACATCTCTATTCAATCAATCATCTAACCATGAAAACAACTACAACTACAAACTACCAATAATCCACTAAAACTGGCTGGCCTGTACAGGAGGCGATTGTTTAGAAAGGCAGCCAGCGCTCAGGTGAGAATATATATTAAGCATTCACAACACAATTAGGCAAAGACGTGGAGAAAGACGCTCTGGTCAGATGAGACCAAAACTAAACTTGATGGATGTAGCGATGGAAACTAAATCAACCTAAACACATCATGCCGGCGTGAAACGTGCTGGTGGCAGCATCATGCTGCAGGAATGCTTTTCTTCTTTAAAAATAATAAAGGGGGTCAGAAATACACAAACACGTTTAATAACTTAATGTGTAAAACTTCTAAAAATGCAGAATTTTTGTCATGTCAGAGTTGGGCTGTACTTTAGGTTTTTCAGTCACATGAAGTCACAGTTCAACGCATTAATGTTTGTGGATGTATTGCGATAAATGTGAAGGTATATTTGCTTTTTTTAAAACTTGTAAGTAACACAATGTCTTTCATTAATAATATCTATAAATATGTTAACACTAATCATTGAATTATAGTTTTTACTGCTAACTTTATATTTTACTTGAACACACAATGTCTTAGAATGTATTTTAGAACAGCAATATTACTTTTTCATATTGCTGTTACAAAACAACTTGTATGCAGAGTTAATGTATGAGATTAACCAACAGGCTTGTGTAGGAATGTAACACAGTGCTACACCAGCGGACCCAAAGCTACATGTGATTTAAGTTACAATAAAACTTAGTTACTTGTTAAAAATTGTAACTATTTATCAGTAATTGAACCTTGTCGTTAATTGTGTGCAGACTGAGATAGAAACTGAGTTTTATGTTTCTGTAACATTGTGTTGACGTCGTTGTAGTGGAGATGCTAGTAGTAGACCTTACGCACAGCAGAAGTAACAAAAAAATCTCACCGTTTTAAATTATTGCTGCGCAGTTTAAACACACAAAAACAAACTCGCGGGACTTCTAAGTAACTCTTCTTCTGATAAGTGTAAGGTAAAACTTATTGTGGGGGCAAACTTACCTAAAAAGAAAAAAACTTTTATGTTGTTCGGCTGTGCTTCCTCCTGACAAATTACTGTTTTGACATAGAAGTGACTTCCTGGCCTCTCATTGGCTGAGCGGAAGCGAGCTTGCCTGTGATTGGTTAAACCCGGCACGGTGTTGAAGAAAAAATCGGTGGCCAACAGGAAGAAGGCGGTCCGCCCTCCAGTTAATGTAGGACAAAACACCCAGTAACTAATCAGTCAGCATTTATTATGAAATAATTATAAAAAATAAAGCAGAATCTTTTAAATAAGAGCTAAACACAACAGGAGAGAGTTAAAATTGTTAGCTTGATCGTGTTTTGTGTCAGCAACACTGAGCTAAAAAGCTGCTCATTGTAACTTTCACTTACATCCTGTCCGTCCGATTTGCTTATGAAAGGAAAGAGTTGTACAGTCCAGGCATAACCTTTGGGTCTTTATTAATTTCCTGGAATCCATATTTTTTCTTCATCAAGATAATCAATTTTATATAGTTTTTACTAGTTGCTTTTTGAAAAAAACAACTGTTTCACTTTGCCCTGGTTTTGTAGGTGTGGATTATTTTACATTATCTTGTCAACTTAAGTTAAGAAGCCGTTGTTTAATGGATCTCATTTAGAAATCTTACAAAAATAATTAGCATATATGCAATGCTATACGTTTAACAAGCTCCTGAAGCAAAGGTAGACACATTGGCTCAATCATATGAGGAGGATTATATTAATATCCAACAGCACCTTGCAAAAGCTCTTGAACTCCTTCGTATTTTGTCAATTTACAATAATGTTAAATGTCAATGCCCCTGTTTCTTTGCCACCCCTTTCATTGTAGCTCTGACTGAATGTTTAGTGTTGTTCTGCTTGACAGGTGAACCTTTAGTCATTTACACCCTCCAATATTTTTGCTTCATCCAGCTTTCCGGTCTCACAGCATGATGGTGCCACTACCATGTTTCCTTGTAGACATTATGCATTCAAGGTGATCTGTAGTGTTTGTTTTCCACCATACACATGGTTATGTAGTTGGGCCAAATATACAACTATCAATTATCTTGTTGAACTACGAGTCTGTGCAGCTTGTACTGGAGGCTTCATTGATTTTCGTGACCTATGACCTTCACCTCTGCATAACCCAATCCTGCTTTAAGCTTCTCCACACAACTCAAGCCAAATGTTGGCTTTTATTTAGGGGAAGTAGGCGAAAGGGGCTAAATATAAATTCATGGCAAAATCTGTCACTCTGCTACATGAGAAGTTGGAAACCAATTTGAATTTTAAAAAAAGTTTTTTATATGTTTGGGTTTCTTTCTGGATCATTTACCAGCAGATTTGGACAAGCTCAGGATGTTAATAGAATAATATCTGTTTTGACTGTCTAAAAATATTTTTAAAGTAGTTATTTACCAATACAATTTATATTCATACTATATTTCTAACATATGAAGTTCAGCATGAATATTATCGTCCATCTTTCAATGCCTAGCATAATATTTATGGGAAAAAACTCAAACATACACAGTGACAAAAATATGTTTATTCATAGTAGACAAAAGAGAAGTCATAAAACTCTCTGCAGGTGGAACTGTCCACCTGGGAGCTTTTGTGGTTGACGTGCTTGACAAATTTGAGGGTTTCTTTGTCCCTGTAGACGAGAGCGAGAGAGTTGTCCTCTGGATACACAGTGAGAAGCTGAAAAATAATAAATTAATGATCTTCACAGATGTGCAGTGCAAATATTTGCCTTTATACCGGTCAACACTCACCTCCTCATCTTCTTCGTTGGCAACATAACACGTGAAACCCCCAAACTCTGCCTCCCAGTCTGTGAGACATTCATTCTGTGAGTATTATAGTAAAAACTTAAGGGTCAGTTTACTGTGTGTGTGTGTGTGTGTTTGCGTTTCACCTGCACAGCCAAACGGCAGGATGAGGTCCAGAGCGTACTCCGCCTGTGCAGCCTCAGCATCATGCAACAGAGTGTAACCACCATGAGACCAACGACGCACTTCTCCACAACACACAGGCGAGCTGAGCTCTGAAGATCAGACCACACAAACAAACCTGTGACTGAGCAAACGTCTCAACTACGGCTGAAACGATTAACCGGATTAATCGTGATTAGCTGAAGGTGAAACAATCCTCAACTAATTTAGAGATCGCTTAATCTTCAAATGTAGAATACAGACACAAATCGGCAGTTTTGCTGAAAGAGCAACATATTTAGAGCAGTAATTAAGCCAAAACTCAACAATATATATAAAACAGGGTTTTATTTTAACAATATTATAAACGTGAAGTTTGTCAAAATTTATTTATTTGAATTTATTTTGTTTAGTCAACAAGTTGTTTCTCCAGACATTTATTAGTGTTTTAAGTTTTATTAGGCTGCTCTTGGCAGTTGGTGGTTACCATAGTAACCGGTAACTGACAGCTCCTCCCCCTTTTTTCTGTTGCCATCGGTAACTGCGGTATGTATCAGAATGAGCTCTGTGTTTTCTTTACAAGTATTATATTTTAAAATATATGTTGGACAAATTTGATAGTGTACAAATTTCACAGATGAAATCTGAGTAAATTTGTTATGTTTTGTGTTTGTTTCTAAATGTTATCATTGTTAATGTTGCCCATTTTAGCTACAAATGTTAACTTCTGCTAACTTCTCATTGGGATATATTGTTTATGGTTTATTCTAGGTTATTTATTATATTTTATGTAATGTATAGAGGCAGAAGCTGCTGGATTGATGTTAACCACCAACTTGATTTTCTCTTTTCTTGGAATAAATACAGTGAACCTGAATGTGTCTGTCGTGAAGTCGACCTACTGCACCTGAGATGAATATAGAAGGGTTACATAATACAAATAGTTTACATTTAAGATAATAATAAACCTTGATATGTTCTACCCAGATCTCCCCAAGTGGGATAGTTTTACCTTAAGCCGATTTAAAATCTGTAAAAACAAAAATCTCAGTCAAGAAGAAAGAGCTGAGCTTTTCAATATATATTTTTTAAATATATTTTTTAATATATATACAGATGGATCCTTTGCTAGAAATGATCAAGTAAAGGAAAGCTGCGTTATAGGCAAAAAAAGGTTTAATTTCTGATTTAAAATAAACCAGAAGTATATTAGAAATACATTAAAAGCTGGTCACAATGCAATGTATTTCTAATACTGTGTAATGTAGGCTTGCGTGGTTAAATAAAAAATCTGCAGAATGTGCCAGTTTGTTTTTTTTCTAAATAATGATTATTGATTTCTAAAATAATTGTTAATTGCAGTCCTAATTTCAACCCACATTTTCACATACTTTTCCCTCCATTGTCAGCGCCTGCCTTTGATGATGACGACGATTCTGCTGACGTTCCTGCAACCTCCCCCTCCTCTTTGTCGTCCTTCGTCTCTCTGTCTTCGTCCTCCTCATCTGCCGGACACAGGTAGTGCAGCCGGAGGCCGGTGAAGTTGGAGAGGAGGAGGAAGAAGGCCTCTGAGCGGAGCAGCTCCCAGCACACACTCACACACTCCGGCAGGGAGTCGACAGAGGCTGATTCATAACACCTAAAACAACATTTAGCATGAGAATCCGCTAAATGTGAAACCGCAGAGCTGGCCGACGTCACCCACCTTTTATTGGGTGGACCTCTCTTCATCCACTGAATGCCGGTCTGTCGCAGAGCTTCACTCACTTCCCTGAACTTCTCCTCCTGAGGAAATAATCTGACAATAAACCTGGAGGAATACCTGGACACAGGAAGTGAAGACGAAGGCAGAGCTGCTACCTTTAGAAAATCTTTGAGCTGAATTTCAGAGTTGTCTTCAAACTCGTTTTGGATCTGCTCTTGGTAGGAAATATCCAGGTACAAAGGATTGACCCACTCAAGCAGCACAGTCTCCTGTCAGGAGCAAAAACAAGCTGTACGTTACACAATTAATGGGCTGTATTACCCGCTTATTGACTTCCCCGTTTTTACTTTGTTTTTGTCACATTTAACTGATTCAGACTAAATGAATTTTTAAACAACTTCAGTAAATATAACATACAGTTCTCAAATGAGTTTACTGAGTTTTCTAAACAGACAAATTTAAGCATTTTCAAGCATTTTTAAGGCAAGTTTTAGTTTTCCAGCTGCACACTTTGGAATAAAAGCAATACAAATGAACTAAAAAACAACAGTTTCAATTCACGGTTATATGATTTCATTTCATTTTTTACAGTTATTAATGTCCTGTGATAATCCATCCATCCATCCATTTTCTGTTCACCCTTTGGGGTCGGGAGGGTTGCTGGTGTCTATCTCCAGCTACGTTCCAGGCGAGAGGCAGGGTACACCCTGGACAGGTCGCCAGTCTGTCGCAGGGCAACACAGAGACATACAGGACAAACAACCATGCACACACACACCTAGGGAGAATTTAAAGAGACCAATTAACCTGACAGTCATGTTTTTGGACTGTGGGAGGAAGCCGGATAATATTGTGATAATATTCTGTATTTTACAGCAGAGACAAGGTAAATTAAAATATAACAAAATGTTATGTTTTTAAATCTCTCTCTTACACACACCCTACAAACCTGAGAACAAAACACTAACATGAAAATCACCCAATGCCAATAATGTTGTTTAACATATAGAATATAACACCTAATTGATTAAATTCAAGTATCTTAAAGGATTTCAAGTAAGGGAAAAAGCTAAAGTAATTCTATAGTATTACATTACATGATTACTGCATCTATAGTATGCAGTAATCATACGATTTAAAAAAATCATTAATCAATAATCGATAATACGTCTGATAAAATATTCAATAATTTTACTGAACTCCAATCCAGAGCTGCACAGCATTCTGGGGGATGTAGGCAGAGGAAAGGCTTTAGCTGCTCAACCTCTCAAAGCTGACGAAAATAGGTTGGTGGAATCAACTCACTCTCTCACTCTTGGTTGCCTAGCAACTCGCTCTTTAGTTACCTAGCAACAACCTGTTAACTGGAGCAGCAGCAGTTTAAGTTTTTACTATTGTGCTGCTTAAAAATAGAAAAAATAAAACGGAGTGAAAACTGGATAAAAGTGGGAAAGATCACATCTTCAGCTTGGCAATAAAACTTTATCAATAATTATTGATATCCACTGATAGAAAACACTTGATATGTTTTTTAGTCATAGTGTCTAGTTCTACTATGCTATCATAATAGAACAATTCTTGTTTAACTGGCCCTTATCAATCAATCATCATACAACTCACAGAAGGAGCGAGTGAAATAAAACCCACTTTTTGAACATATTTTCTGTAATTTTGAATTTCTTTTTTTTTTTAAAGAAAAATAAGCAAAAAAAAAAAAAAAAAGACTAATCAAAAACTAGAAAAACAAAATTTCTGAAGAAATTTAGCCGGGGCCTGCCAAGGCGCGCCCGTGGGGTATGGGCCCGGCGTCGTCACGCTACAAATTGGCATCGACGCTAAAGAACGCCGCAACGTAATCAGTGGCACGCGGAGAATCGCAAGAACATAAAGTAAGGCGGACGTGCACCATTCAGTATGATTTAAAATATTTGTCAAGGCTTTTATTTTGGAAGTTTTGTTAAACTTCATTTCAAAGGGCCAAACTAATCCCATGCGTAATAGTCATTGGGTTAAATCAGTTATATAATGCTCAACAGAGCAATTATCTGATTTAAAAATATTCAAGGCTTTTATTTAGAAATTTGCAGTATGCTTCATTTCAGAGGGCCAAACTATTCCATTGTGTAACAGTGCTTTGGATAAAAAAGTCACATAAAGCCAAAAAGCGCAATTACCTGATGTAAAAATATTCAAGGCTTTTATTTTGAAATTATTATTATGCTCCATTTGAAAGTTCCGAACTAATCCCATGTGTAACAGTGCTTTGGATGAAAAAGTCATATACGGCCAAAAACAGCAATTACCTGATGTAAAAATATTCAAGGCTTTTATTTTGAAATTATTGTTATGCTCCATTTTAAAGTTCCGAACTAATCCCATGTGTAACAGTGCTTTGGATGAAAAAGTCATACAAAGCCAAAAACAGCAATTACATGATGTAAAAATATTCAAGGCTTTTATTTTGAAATTATTGTTATGCTCCATTTTAAAGTTCCGAACTAATCCCATGTGTAACAGTGCTTTGGATGAAAAAGTCATACAAAGCCAAAAACAGCAATTACATGATGTAAAAATATTCAAGGCTTTTATTTTGAAATTATTATTATGCTCCATTTTAAAGTTCCGAACTAATCCCATGTGTAACAGTGCTTTGGATGAAAAAGTCATACAAAGCCAAAAACAGCAATTACATGATGTAAAAATATTCAAGGCTTTTATTTTGAAATTATTATTATGCTCCATTTTAAAGTTCCGAACTAATCCCATGTGTAACAGTGCTTTGGATGAAAAAGTCATATAAAGCCAAAAAGAGCAATTACATGATGTAAAAATATTCAAGGCTTTTATTTTGAAATTATTATTATGCTCCATTTTAAAGTTCCGAACGAATCCCATGTGTAACAGTGCTTTGGATGAAAAAGTCATACAAAGCCAAAAAGAGCAATTACATGATGTAAAAATATTCAAGGCTTTTATTTTGAAATTTTCAGTATGCTTCATTTCAGAGGGCCAAACTATTCCATTGTGTAACAGTGCTTTGGATAAAAAAGTCACATAAAGCCAAAAAGCGCAATTACCTGATGTAAAAATATTCAAGGCTTTTATTTTGAAATTATTATTATGCTCCATGTTAAAGTTCCGAAGTAATCCCATGTGTAACAGTGCTTTGGATGAAAAAGTCATATACGGCCAAAAAGAGCAATTACCTGATGTAAAAATATTCAAGGTTTTTATTTTGAAATTATTATTATGCTCCATTTTAAAGTTTCGAAGTAATCCCATGTGTAACAGTGCTTTGGATGAAAAAGTCATATACGGCCAAAAAAAGCAATTACGTCATGTAAAATATTCAAGGCTTTTATTTTGAAATTTTCAGTATGCTTAATTTTAAAGTTCCAAACTAATCCCATGTGTAACAGTGCTTTGGATGAAAAAGTCACATAAAGCCAAAAACAGCAATTACCTGATGTAAAAATATTCAAGGCTTTTATTTTGAAATTATTATTATGCTCCATTTTAAAGTTCCGAACTAATCCCATGTGTAACATTGCTTTGGATGAAAAAGTCATATACGGCCAAAAAGAGCAATTACGTCATGTAAAATATTCAAGGCTTTTATTTTGAAATTTTCAGTATGCTTAATTTTAAAGTTCCAAAATAATCCCATGTGTAACAGTTACTGAGTTAAATCAGTTATATACAGCCCATAGCAGCGGGTAGTTCTAAAGGCCAGTTCTCAGTCCTGATCTGTTTCAACTGAGGATAGATAGAACTACAATGATGCGTATTTGTAGTCCAAATCAGCAGCCAATAGCCTCTTGAGATCCGTTGCTATGTTAAATAAGTTTCACACCAAGGTGTGAAGTGTTAGTGAAACAGCCTGAGAGCCTCAGAAAATCCTGTCGCATGACTTTGCTCTGAAGCACCGTGACAGAAAACCGTACGGTCTAGATAAATTTCGAAAACATTTTACCGGAGCAGACAGGCGTATCAATGTCAGGACCGATTTTGATACAAATCGTGCGATATTTGTGGCCGTGATGGCGATTTCAAAATTATTTTGGGCTCAAAAAACCTCTTCATTTCTCACTCTAGCCGAGATGGGCTGTCACTCTAATTTTAGAAAAAATGAGAAACTTTGGGTCGCTTAGAGGCAAATTGTGGACAAACCGTAACTGGTATCGACGAGCCGTCTTCACTTTCGAAGAGATCACAGACGTATCTACAAAATGAAATTTGAATGGCATTTCTAGGTGAATTTGTGACGACACAGAAAATCCTCAAAAATAGGGTATTTCTAGGATTTTTCCCATTGACTTATAATGGGGTTTTTTTCGTAGTTTTTTGCGAATTATGTCGCCACGTTAAGCCCAAATCCCACCAGAAGTAATAGCTGGAATGGCGTGAATTTTCTGCACGTTTTGATACCTCATTTGTAGGTGTGCACCCAGCGGTATGAGCCGCATTAACGGTTACGGAAGAAAAATAAAGAATAAAGAAACACTTTCTCCGACAATAGCAATAGGTTCCTGCCATTGCTTTGCATGGCAGGCCCCAATCAGATCTGGTATGTAAAAATCTGAGATTTTAATGTCTCTTTCCCAAAAGCACTCACATCTCTTGGCAAGTGTGGATGCTTGAGGATGGACGGCTCTTTAAAACGAGGAGGACGCTCCAGAGAGGGTCCATGAAACCAGCCGCTCAGAGACAGACGGCACTTGTCCTGTGATAAAACTTCAGAAACCTGCAGGACAAAAACAAAAACAAAATCAGCTCAAACCAACCCCGTACTGAGAGTTACAAACCCAAATACCGACCTGGTGAAAAGATACTGGAGACACTTCGAACAGGACGAGGGCGTTCCAACACGGTACGAGTGACTTCACGACACTCTCCGGCTGGAAATTACCTGATGACAGTGTTGACAGTTAACAATACAGCTGCACACACACACACACACACACACACACAGAGAGGTACCTACTGTCTGTGGAGTAGAGATCAAGGCTGCCCCCGTCGCTGCTCTGCCATGGAGGTACAAGATACAAAATGAAAGCCACGCGCCTTCCCTCCAACTCGTCATCATGGCACAAAAGAACATCTTGAAATGACACAAAATGCGATTTACTGTCACCAAATGCAGCAACTTCCTCTAAGTCTCTGGGGTTGAGTTTAAATCTCACCTGTATGCTCATATTTAGCACAAGAAATATCCACGGTGGGCTCCAGCTCGACCCCCAACACGTCCCCGAGCCAGGAGCGGAAACGCCCAAACAGAGCCGCCCTGAAGAAGAAGAAGAAGAAGAAGAAGAAGAAACACTCAACACAATAATAAAACTCAGAGACAACAAACACATGACAGTCTGCCATGACATTTGCTGCTACATGAATTATTGATGATCACAAACAGAGGGGGGCAACTCTTATTGTATATTTAATAGCAGCATTTAATCCCCAAGGCTGGATTGCATTAATAGGTGTGCCAGCTTATAAAGTCAGTTCTTTATGTTTGTGAACGGAGACAATTCGTTTAGTTTTTATATCTTTTATTTAATCAGAATTACAGCTCTCTGTTAAAAGAATGTCAAATTTCTATGTTGGTAAAGCTTTTTAAATGCAGTTTACTCAAAAATGAAAGTTAATGCAATACATTTGATTAAGAATCATAATCAATAAATTAAACATATTTTAAACATGAGAAAAATTTGAAAATCAATAATGAATGTGAATAGTGTTGTAGAAAAAAATTATAATAAATAAGCTTTATGATTTATTTATGTATTTAATTTATTTAACCTGTCCATACACATGTCAAAAAAACAAGACAAACCAGTACAGAAAGAGATAAACAATATTTAAATTCCTGTCAACACACATTATCTCTCTTTGTCAGGAGTAGAAATGAATACCTGGGTGGACAACTTGTTTATCCTTTTTTAAATCATGAAGACAAAACATTAACTGCTTACCATATCTAGATGCTACAAATAGGACATTCGGTTTTTCTTACTTTATGTCACTGCAGTTATAAATTGAAAATTTATTAATTTTACACATTTGTAACCCCGAGTCTACTTTTTACATAGATACTGTTCAGGTCCATTTGACCCGGCAGTCAAGTTGAAGTGCAAAAAAAGATTTAAAAAAATGTCCAATTCTATACGTTTCCTTGCAGCTATGAACCATATTTCACCACACACACACAAACACAACACACACACATGCACACGCGACACACACAAGCCCGCTGTCTCACTACTCTCTTTACTTCACTAGGAAACTGCGAGAAAGCAGGTGTTCATACAACTTTTGACGGGAACCTTTTCTGTTCCCGTGGACAAACTCCACCCACACTGAGTGGACACTCAGCAGAAGTGGAGGAAAACATAAATACTCTCTGCATGACTCATTTATCTTGATTTTAATCAGCGGGTCAATTTGACCCTGAACAGTATGTGTGTCTCAAGTTCAATTATAAAGATCACCCATTGAAAAAAAAAAAAAGTGTAATATAACATTTTTTACCAAAGATCAATTTCAAGGAAATTTTTGTTTTTTTGTGTCTAGTTTTTTTTCAGTGGACATTAAAAATGTAAATTTCATTTTTCATGTCCAAGTGAGTAAATGAGTAGGTTGTCGTCATTGATCCTTAATTTCTGAGAAATAATAAAACATCATTGCACAAATATTGATTGAAATGGTTAGTATTGGAGTTAATAATCAGATACAAAAATGTTTTGGAATAATTATTGGGTTTCTGACACTACTGCAGGATTAAACACTCCCCGGGTCAAATTGACCCACGAACATTATTGCTGTACCCCAGAAACAAACATAACAGGAGGGTTAAATCATCATGGTCTTACACTCCCTTCACTAAGCGCCATCCTATGACGACATAAGAGGTGATAAATCACTGGCGCCCCCTGGTGGAGGCGACCATTAAATCAACAAATTCAAAGATTCATAAATTAATAAATAGGCAGTTTGTGAATAAATAATCATAATAATAATGAATCGTATTAGTTACGCAAACCTTTTTTAGTAAGCAATGCGTACATTAAGCTTAAAATAGGTCATGCTTTTGTCAAAAATAGATTAAATGTGAACAGAAATATGCCAAACATTACAATTTACTGTTTTGAGACAATGTCAGACGAAATCTTATAGACCGAATATGACTTATACGAGGTCTTTATGACTGAATTTAAGTTTGTTTTTCTAATGGAGTGATTCCCACACTGTGGGTTAAGAAAATCAGGTGAGCGATCGTAACATTTTTTTAAGAAATAAAACTATTTTTTAAATTTCTGTATGAAAGAACTGGCTCTATTAATCTGGTCTTTTTCACATATCTGGTGCCCCATTTAATTTTTATTTATTTATTTATTTTTTATGTAGATGGCTCCTTTGGTGTGGGTTGAGTTTTGTTTTTGTGCTTTTTTTTTATTGTAAAAGAAATCCAATTGCAATATTTTTAAAGAGATTAAAACAATTGTCAAAACATTTATGTTGCCTCAATTTAATTCTTTTATACTGACTAGAATTAATCTTTGCTCTTCAATTAATGACAAGATTTTCTGCCGTTAGACAATAACAGTATAAAAATGAAAGCATCTTTTAATTTAGTTAGGCTTTATGGATTTTTCTCACATTATCTGAAAAATGTAGAACAGTAAAAAAGGCAGAGGAATATGTTTTCCTGTTAATCCTCTTGTCTGCTCTGAAGTTTGAGCTGAATTCAGTCGTCATTAATGCACCTGCTTCTGTAATGTGTTTAAAAAGAGGCCGCTCTGCCAGGTAGGAAATATCGATTACAGCAGAAGCAGGTTTGTGTGTCTGGTATCGGTGATAAGCTCTGGATCAGGTGCAGGAGCAGAAGAGATTAACCACCCATTAAATGTCACATCAGCGCCTAAACTGTGAGACAATAACCCACACATATGAACAGAAACAGGACGTCTTGTTTTTTTTTGGCAAAAACGTGCTTCTTTTTTATTAACAGAAAGCATTTAAATGTTTCATCCCAATCTGGATTTATTGTTTTTGTTACCTTACTGCTGCAATGTGTGGTTCTTTTTTCTTCTTCAGATCATCTGACTTAAAGAGAATAAACAAAATAATTAATAATGGACCACATTCCAGGAGAAATAAACCAGGGTTTGATGGTCACCTGTTTAAACTTGTACAGGTCGTTTGATTTCTCGTTGAAGTTGAGCTCCAGCAGCTCTCTCTGCAGGTTTTCTACAAAGGTTTGGCTGCTCAGGAAGTTCTTGATTATGCAGTGAGGGAAAGGGTGGCAGTCCAACTCCAGATCTCCTGCAGCAAAAATTATAAAAGAAGAAATAAAAATGTGTTTATAATATATTAACCTCCATTTTGAAAGGCCAGCTATACAAAGACAGCTAACCTAATATAATAACTGCAAATGTCAATAAGGAATGAAAGATTAATTAAACCTGCACAGAAAAAATAACTTTTTTGACTGTTTTCTTAAGAGAAAAAGAAGGAACGTAGCATCATGGGTGTCCAAAAGCAAATATTTTCTATAAAATGACTTAAACTATTTTGTTGATTTCAATAAAATCATATATTTTTTAGTTTATTATTAAGCAGACAAAATAATAGTCAGAAAAAGTTTGTTATAAAAATATATAAAATTTTTGTGACCCCATATGTTTTAAGGTAAAGATTTTGGCCTTCATGGCAGAAAGTTTGGACAAAACTGAACTAATCTGAGCGAACAATTAATTATAAGGAAAGTCTTATTTATTATGAGGATTATTTATGTTAATCACAAACTACAGCAATCTCTGTTAATCCAAATTGCAAATAAATCTCAAACATAAGTGTTCAAGAAAGCATAAGTGAGTTTTTTTGGGAAAATTTCTACATCTGCAGAATTATAAAGCAAATAAATGGAAAATACACATTTTCCTCATCATTCTACTTTTATCTGCTAAAGTGAGAATTGTGAACAACTCAAAACTTTCCAATAAACATTTCTAACATTTAAAGAAAAAGAAAAACATCAGTGACCAACATAGCCACCCAAACTGACTACGAGTTGGATCGGGTCGAGGTCAGGTGAGGAAGGTTTCCCTCTTCACTGGCCGGGTTGCCAGATCTGACTGACAGTTTCCAGCCTAAACAACATAAAACCAACCCAACTCAAAAAAAACAGCACAAATCTTAACCTCCAATGAAACTTATGTTAATAGAACCAGATATAAGTTATGTGTCATCGACTGCATTTACAGACTTGTGACAATTCACAACATATTTTATTGTCCTTTATTATATTCTGACCAGAACCAGATTTTGTGCCGCTATGGGCCTGTCACAATAAGCAATAAATCAATTAATTGCATGATCATTTAAAACAAGCTCAATAATTTCAATTCGTCTCTCTTTCTACCAGTAACTGGTTTTCAGTCTGGCACTTTGGTCTCAACTAGAACTTTTTTTGAAAGACAATTTAGTTTACAGAGACTTCAGAATTGATTTTAATTATGTTTTGGTTGTTGTTTTGTTTATTTATTTTGAATATTTAAAATGTTTTCCAGTTCCAGTAAAACGTTTATTGCATTACTGTTCCATTATTAATATATTAGCTGAAAATGATCTCAGAAATAACAATATTATGGTATATTGAAATTATTTCTAGGACAATTTATTGTTCAGCAAAATTTGTTATTTTTGACAGCCCTACCAGTAAACCTGAATGAACTGAAGGAATGGTTTAAAGAGAGGACTAATTACAGTCAGAGTAGTTAAAGCAGGGGTGTCCAAAGTGAGGTCTGGGGGCCATTTGCGGCCCTTAGAACAATTTTGGGCGGCCCTTGATTACAGTTCTAGAATAGCCTAAAACTGGTTTGCCGGTTCATGTAGATTCACATTTAAAATCAATATTGGTGAAATTTCCATTGATGCCTGGCTGTTTAAGAAAGATACAGACAATTAAAATATTAATATGGAAAATGTAACATGCAGCACAAAGTATTCATCCAGGGTTTTCTTTTTAATTTACTTTATCAGTAACGAGAGTCGAAAACATCCAGTGGTTTTTACTAAAATGCAGGAACGACCGTTTAATAAACTGTTCCTATGGCAAAAGAGATACAAAAAGAATCTATCAAAAAATGAAAAATGTAGCATATGGTTTGCCTTTTTTAATCTGGCAAGACCCTCTTTTGTTTTAACGCTACGAACAGCTTTGCTTATTTCGCTAAAATAATGCGTGCTTAGTTTGTTTATTTAGCAAGTAAAAATAAAAATTGTTGTAATTAATTTTTTTTAAATACTAAGCATTTTGTGGCCCTCGGAGTAGATGCAACCTGACATTTTGGCCCCCCGAGTCAAAAGGTTTGGACACCTCCGAGTTAAAGTTACTGCAGCGAGACGTGGTTCTTATATATTTATATATGTACTCTCTTCCCCCCTAGGGTTTGTGTTTTTGGATTGCAACAAAACGAGCAGGTAGAAACGATTGCCACAAAAAAGAGCTGCCATTTCAATCATTTAATCAGGCAAAAATGTCAAGTTTCGCCATAGCAACGTGAATAAATAAATCGTACAAAATTGGTAGTTTTAGAGTGGAACCATCGCGGTCTCCCACCAACACCTCTAGGTGCCTCTGGATTGACCTAATAATAGTACTACAAATATGACCAGTCCACGGGAAACGCGTTGTGCTTCACTGGCCTTTGCTGTAGTGGGTCCTGTTGCTCCACGCCTCCTTCACCGCTCGCTTCACCTCCTCCTCCTCCACGGCTCCACAGAGATCCACGGTCTCCACGCTGCTCCTCTTCTTCTTCTTCTTGTCCGTGTCTCCGCTCTCATTCTGCGCCCGCTTGCAGCTCATAGCTGGGGAATCTCTCCAACGTAAACTTTACAGACACCGGATAGCGTGGAAGCGACGTCGCGGGTAAATGACGTCAGAGGGCAGAACTCCGATGCCCAGCGTGATGACTGTCAGGCTGCATTGTTTACTTTAATTTTTCTTTTAGTTGTAACAGACCCGTTATTATGTACTTTTACACATTTGTTAGGAAAATAACAATATTGCTTGTATAGACTAAAAACTACTTATTAATATATTATACATATTTATTTATACATTTGTTTTATTTACTTTAAATTGCAAGATCTTTTAGTAACATCAGTATTTGTGATTTTTTTTTAATATATTTTTATACCATTATTCCTCTGTTAATAGGAATAATCCTCTGATTACATTAAGTGTGAGATTTAATATAATCTGACATTATAGTATTAAGTTTCTTTCTTTATAATGTTATTTGTTCAAAAATAAAGTACATTTTAAAAAATCCTGCAATAAGATTCAATAAGATTTTTAAATGTATTTTACCAAAGAGGATTTGAGCTTCTAAAAAATAATTCTGGCTTAACAGAACTCTGACATGAAGTCAACATTTTAACAAAAAGTAAAACATTTTCCAAAGCCTGACCTAAAAAAAAGCCAGCATTGTGAAAGTAGTTTTTTTTTTTCCTTTCCACTGACTGAGAAACATTGAAATAATTTTAAACAGGCCACTTATAATATAAATGACTTATTGATCAAATGAAAATATTTTTGAATATAATCCAAACAAGCCTATCAGTCCTTCTAGGACTCACTGTACATCAAAACATGTTGAATTTACATAGTTTCAAAAAGTAATGAATCTTCACCATTTAATTCAGTTAGTGGCTTCATCTTAAGTATTAATGTGAGACAAAGGTAATGTCCAACAGCGATTGCTCTACTTTGAACAAATGTCTAGAACAACTATTGTATAATAAGAGATAAAGACAAATGAATGACAGGACAGTACTTACAAAAAAAGCACAAAAATGTTTAACTTACTAGTGAAATGAACTCTTTCTGCCTTACAAACAGCAGGTATGTCCATTAGAATCACCTGCATTTATGAATAATTACATTTCTCATTATTCCAGCATTGCATTTACATGTAATCACTTGGTTAATACACATCAGTCTGACAGTACAACGCATCACTGCATACAACAGTGAAAATACCTTAAAAAACTATAATAATTTGATCATTATTTCTGAGATGAAGATTTTCAGAAGCACTATAACACCGTTTTTATTTTTAAACAACTGATAAAATCTTATTGCCGCATAATTTAAATCTGCCTGTAAGACAAATCCCAGGGCAAAGTCCTCCATTATGTGCAGCTGGGTGCCTGAAACCCAGACTTCCACAAATTAATATTGTTTAGTGGTAAAAATAATTAAAAGTCATGAACACATTACTGTAAGTGACGTCTATTTGAAAAGCATTTTTCATGTTGCCCATTGAGCCTAAAGTAGTTTGATTTAAATAAATGCTGTGGATGGTGTTTTTATTCATTCTGAACTAATTTCATTATTTTTCTGTCCAGTATAAACTGCTAAAGAAGAAGAGGGACCTTTAATAAACACCTGCTTCTAAGATGGCAATAACTTGGATTTATGTTATTACGCTGAAAAGTCCTTCCTCTGTGTTTAAAAGCATAAACTTGACAGATTTTTTTTTTTTTTTTAAAGTGCTTATTAACATTCAGTACCTCTAACTTTATAAAACATACTCAAAACAGCTTTATTTTTTAAAAAAGACAGCATTGTTACAGGTTAAAACAACAGAAAACACAATGTTGTAATTTTTTTAATCAAATATTGTCAACCTTTAGGCAAACATAAAACCAGATTCTGGAATAGAGACCTGCATACTACAAAAGGCTGCAGCTTCACAAGTTTAAAAAATAAAACAAAAACAACTCGGACCGTATCATTTTCTCCAACAACAACCCCGTAGACTTTCTATTTACCAGACATAACAGGTGTTGGTTTCGTAAAAGATAAACAAGAGACGACGTCCTTTCAGCACAATGCTTCTGGCTGCACTCACAGAGACAGCCACACTGTTGGTCAGGTTAGTTGTAGATAAAGTTGAACCTGAGAAAAACAAACAAAACAGGTACAACCTGAAACTCTTCAACTCTGATCATTGGCGTCGGCTTAGATGGAGAGCCATGACTTTGTAGGTTTGCAAATTTGCAATCATGGTTTGATGAGAAGCATTTTTTTAATCATAAAGGGAATAAGAAAGGGTGATTTTAGTGGCTGTTCTGATGGTTTTATGTAGAGATGCTCCAGTCAGGTTCTTTGCTGCCGACTCTGATACCGATCATCCATGAGGCCGATCTCTGCCGATTGCCTGGAATGGCTGTTAATTTTTCGATTTAGGTATAAATTATACTGTAATCTGGCAAAATGGAAAAATTATCTGGCAATAAATTCACCTAATTTAGACATAATAGACGTATTTTAATACATATGTAAAATCTATTTTTTTTCAAGTTACATGCTGCAGCTTTAAGCAGCTGTTCGGTGAGAGAGTTCATTGTCTGGTAGAGGTTGACCGGCGCTCCATCTGTGAAATATTACTACCAGTAGCAAGTAGCAGCGGTCCAACAACGAGAGCAGAACCAGCGTTTTTCACCGCCAGCTCGAAAACTTGAATAATTTTTTGGGTTGTTTGTTTAGCTTTCTGATCGTGATGCTAATCCGGGTGAGTGTTTGTAACAGTGCGCTGCTTTACCTGCTATCTGTCCGCTCCGGCTGTCGTTTTTTTCCCCGCATTGAGCCTCGATGTAGCCGAACTTCGTCAAGTGCTTGTTTTTTAATGTCAGATTAGATTCGTTGTGTTGATGCATTTTGAAGTGTTTCACCCCCGAGGTAATTTTCCGCCGCAACACGCAAACTTCCCCGTTCACTCAGAGCGTTATAGTTCCACACGACAGGATTTGTTGCTGCGCACTTGGGCCGTGTGAAGGAAAGAGGAAATAAGCTGCACACGCAGGCTGAGAAGTGAGGTACAGGTGATCGTTTTGGTGATCGGCAACAAGAGACAGTGATCGGCGATCACCGATCATACACTTTTTCACAGAAATTGGCCTATTATGATCGGTGGCCAATCGATCGGCACGCCTCTAGTTTTATATGATATCTGCATATAGTATCTAGTAGTAGTGGTAATATTCTACATCTAGAAGGCATTTAAAATAGTGATTTGAATAATTTCATGACTTTTGTAGATTCAAACTATGTGCTTTATATTGTAAGCAGGCCATCAATCTTTTTTTATTTTCCACATTTATAGAACCGGCTGATTCAGCCAGCTTTAACTACAAAATAAAGTTTTCTGTCCTTTGTAAAGCCAGACGACTCTAAAAGTTGAAAATGTAACAGAATTTTAGCTTCATCGCATTGCCTTTCAAAATTAAAAACGCTCATAAAACCTTTTGTTTTCAACTTCAGAGAAATTGTGTTTTGTACCATCAGAGGTAGAAGTGGCTCTTTGAATTGAAGTCATGATAAAAATCGAAGCCTTCTTTACTTTTGACCCCCTTCTCATCTTCATCGTCAGTAAAAATTAACCAAGGAAGAAAATTTGAATGTTTCTGGTAGCCAAATAGCCAGAATAAAGGTTTGTGCATCCTTCATAACAGAGCTGCACGATAGTAATGAAATATGCTTTACCTGCTCAGTAGCTGCGGTAGACTGGAAATGATTGGCCCATATCCAGGAGCGTTGTCGTACAGTTCAAACAACGGAGCAGCCACCAGCTTATAATTTTTGGGAACGGCAAATAATGCTGTGGGAATATTACAGATCTTAAATGCAGATACGATCAATTGTCCTCATTTCATTATTGCAGACTTTAAGTTTTCAGCACTTTTGAGGTAATAAAAAGAAATGCTGACCTTTCTCCTGCAGCTGAACCAAGAAGAGCTTTTTATGCTCCTTAGGTTTAGTGATGTGAGCTGGAATGTACGGGTACTGGAAGATGAAAAGGACCGCATTAGTTCACTCATGAAAACATGGATTTAAAGGGGACCTCTTGGGCAAGATTCACATTTTGGGCGTTTTGTGCTTCCATTTTGGGATCTCTACTGCTTCTAAAAAACACAGCCCATGTCCTTAAAAGTAAACCACCCAGAAAATAAATTTATGTTATTTGATGATTGGAAAATGAGCCGATTTAAAAACCTTTACAAATCAGAAGGCACTGCCCTGTCACTTAGCAACCCCAGCAAAGCCCAGCCCGTTACCTAGCAACACAAGCTAAGCTCAAATAGGTTTTACTGCTGTATGTTCTGCACAGCGGCTGCTGGAAAAGACTATTGTTTTGTTGTTGACTTACCAACCAAAAAACAACTGGCTGCTTTGATGTTGATTGTGCAGGAGGCTCTACTTCTGCCTTTCAAAGATGTTTGGTTGTATAGTTGCACATCTGTTTGCAGCCATTTTCATGTGCAAGTGTAAATGCTGAATTACGAGGCATGGTGAGCAGCAGCTTATTTGGATTTAAAGTGAGAAGAAGCCCCAAACTAGACTAAAACCAGACTAAAATCTCTTTATCTAAGAATGATGATTTTGTGCAAAATTTTAATTAACATGTTCTGTATACCGCATAGACCCATCCTGGCCTTCAGGGAAATACAATAGGTCATCTTTAAATGTTCATTTTATCAACATGAAACCTAAACAAACTCCAACATGACTGAGGATCTGTGGCAGGAAACAGGAAACGTCTTCCCTGTGTTGAATTCTGCAACAAATCTACGCATTACATAAATATGTAAACACATTCCTTGGCATACCAACCTGCGGAGGCTCAAAGTTGGGGCGCCACCAGTTACCGATGCAGTCATCTATCACCCAGTCCTGCTTCACCCCGTCTTGCCGCCCGAGGATCTAATAACCAGTTAGACGGTTAATGCAGGTCAGTTTCACACCAATCACAGAGGCAGAATCAAACAGCAGCTACCTCAGTCATCAGGCGTTTCAGACCCTCCACCTCGTCTTCTCCAGGATTCAGCTCTCCACCAGGCCTGCAGGACAGACACAACCTGTAAACGACCAACTCCGCAGCCCCAGAGCTGCTTCCTGCAGCAGCACCAGCCACTCACAGCTTGAAAAATGTTGTGCCCAGCTGCAGCAGGAGAACGTGAGGCAGCCTGTGCTCGTGAACGATGAGGACTCCCTCTACTGTCCGGCGCATGCCCATCTTATCAAACTCTTCACGCATTCTCTGGAACCTGGCGGCCACAGAGCTGTCTTTCTCGTAAAGAGGCTCCTTGGTGCCAAACGTGTAGTTCGTGAGAGGATATCTGGGACCAGAAAGACAAAACATGCTGTGAGTAGGGAGTTCACTCTATTTTTAATCCACTGCACAACTTTACTGAATGAATGACACACAAAATAAATAGATTTTATTTGTGACCACCGTTCTTTTCTAGGTAAAATGTTCATCCCAGAAAGCCCATTACTTTGTACCAGAAATCTAGAATATAGCTTTTTGAGCATCGTTTTAAAATTTTCCATAACATTTTCCAAATTCAAACAGAATGTGTTTTTACTCCATGTAAAGTTTCGTTGATAAAATTATCATTTTCTACATTGAGGAGATTATCTTTTAGCCAAAAAAAAAAAAAAAAGGATTATTCAATTATAATCTATTTTAAACTCCAAAAATGTGGAACATTAATATAAAACATTTGCTGAAGGTTTAATCAGAACACATAAAACTAATTAGAAATTATACTAATCATTTTGTGAATATTATCTTTTGGGTTAATATTTTTTTTACATGTTTTAATGTACATTTACATAAATTAAAAGAAATGTTTAGCTTTTAAACTCCTGCAGTGTACTTGTACTCCATAGAAAAATTCTGATTTTCTGCGTTGAGTTGTTTAACTTTTAGCTAAAAAAGGAAAAATCAATTAATTCAATTATACTATATTATATAATAAGATGTAGAAAATTAATCAAAACACATTTACTGAAGGTTTAATCACAGTAATATAACACAAATGATAAATTATTACGCAATTAACACTGATTATTTAATACACAAATCTGCTGGAGATCAGAAATGTGGTGTAAAGTTTTGAAATAGAATCCAAACAGCATGTTTTAATAGTAGAAATTATTATTTTCTGCATTGAGATGCTTAATTTATAGCTGAAAAATGGCTATTCAGTTAATTCAATTCCAATCTATTTCAAACTTATATGAGCAAAGCGTCATTAAATGCGTTTAATCAATACGGATAAAAAAAAAATAATTAAGCACCAATTACTTAGTACATAAATCTGCCGTGGATCAGAAAGATTGTGTAAAGTTTTGTCATTTAAACTTGGCGTTTTATATATTAAAAGCCAACAAATGAGTTTAGCATAACTATTTAGAGTAATTTAGATCAAAATCACACATTTTATGCATAACCTTCCACTTCACTGATAAATAATATTCCCTTATGATTGCCAAAGCAAACTACAGCCCAGATGCGACCATAAATACCGCCTTTACAAGTCAAATATTTGTGATTTTTTTTAAAGATTTTGGTCACTATATTGCACAGATCTGCATCAAAATAAATAATTTGTCACAGACAGAACTGCCTCAGTCGTTCCGGACACTTTTCCACATTAGTGCCCAGACTGAGGGCTGCAGGCGGTACTGGACTCACAGGTTGATGGTCCGCTCCAGGGTGAGCGGTTTAGCGGGCCCGCTGATGTATTTGCCCCCGAACTGCTCTCCGCCGCGGCGCGGCCACCCGGTGGACGAGCGACTGGGCTGCACGACCGACATCCTTTCCTACTAGTATGAAAACTCCTGCAGATAAAAGGCAGGAAACCTGGTTAATCTACTGACGGACAAAAGAGGAAAAACACCCCGAGCGCTCCACTGCACAGACCCCCGTCTCCTTTGTTCTTCCTCTTCCGGGTGAAAACTGCGCGGTTTGCTTGATGTCCTCGGCAGCGACCCCTGCTGGTCCCGGTGTGTTTAGCACCAGAGAGTCACAAAAAGTAAACAGTTTGGAGTTCATTACTCAATATAAACAGTCACAAAGGTGAGGAGAGTACCCGAAAATTATACTCAAGTAAGATTAGCACTACTTCAGTTTATATTTACTCAAGTAAAAGTAAAAAGTACCCGTCCAAGAAATTAAAGTAAAAAAGTATTTCATTTATATTTGAAAATTACATAATCAGACAGGCCAAAAATATATAGAAATGGTTGTATTTAAAAGATAATTCTTTAAATAAAATAATTTAAAAATAACAAAATCACACAAAAAAAACTATTTCCAAATAATTTTTTTTCATTTAAAAACGTATTAAACTAACACACAAGTGTTTGTGTCTGGTTAATTTTTGTTTTAAACGAGCTTGTTTTTTATTCACTGATTCACAGTGAATAGAGCATCCAGAAATTTTACTCAAGGAAAAGTAGCAATACTACACGCTAAAATTACTCAAGTAAAAGTAAAAATACTCCTAAAAGTAATTTTTTCTACAAAGTTACTCAAGTAATTGTAACTGAGTAAATGTAATGAGTTACTACACAACTCTGATCAAGTTATAAAAAACTTATATTATGTAGGACATTTCAGTGTGTTTATTAAATTGTTGAAAGGTATTTTTTTATAATAGAAAAATAGTGAATAATTATGATTGAACAAAAAGATAAAGAAAGTCTCTGAGTAACCCTCAGCCTGTTAGTATCAGAGTTAGTAATGAGATATAATCACTGATTATTTGAACCTTTTGCTTTCTGACACATTTGGAAAACTAAACAAGACTCTTAATTCACCTGGAAATAAAACAATCATAACAGAAAATGATTGGTACTCTGGATAAACACAAAGACTTACCAAATATGTTTGGTTTGGTTTCTAGGGCAAATATCTTAATACACTTGAAATAAGACAAATTAAATTACAAGTAACTTTATAGCAACATATATAAGTTTGCTTTAAGTCAATAATTCATTAATGTTTATGAAAAATTACTATTGCACTGGCAGATTATTTCACTAGTCATGTGGGGAAAATGTCCTGTTGTAGGTGAAAAACATCTGCCTGTGGTACTATTACGTTTCCATCAATACTAAGGAACTACACCAAAAATACTTGGCAAGATTTTGTGTTTTAGCAGTGTAGCTAATTTTTTATCTCAAAATCTTCTCCTGAGAACGTTTACTTACTTTCTCCCTGCTGAAATTAACAATCTGACCAGATAAATTAAATCAATTAAATAATTTAAATAAAATAAACTAATTTATTGAGTGGTCCTGGGTTTCAATTCTGGCCTGGGAGGGTTTGACCGCTGTAGCTAACTGGTTCATCTAAATTGCGATTAAGTGTGTTAAGTGTGTGTGTGGTAGAGGGGAGGGGTGTGTGTGTGTGTGTTTGTTTGTTCTGTGTGTCTCTGTCTTGCCCTGTGATGGACTGGTGACCTGTCCAAGGTACAATAATGGATGGATAATGTTTCAGGGAAATATTACTAACTTCATGTACAAAAACAACTTTAAGAAAGCTTAAGGAATGACTCAGTGAACTGAATAATCCATTTAATAGTCATAGCTATGTTTCTTTTTCATCTTTTGTAAACATCATGTATTTTACCACAATAGTTTTCTTATAGTACATAATCATACGTGCAATGCAAAATCTCAACAGAAGTTAAAAAAAGGACAAAGACACTGCTGGATTTGTTGATTACATCACACCAAGAGGATCTCAGTTCTTTGGTCCAATGGCCCACTCTTAGTGGTGTGCTGCAGTAATGTGGTGGTCCCTGTCAGAAGTGCCATTGATAATCTCTCCCCAGCCTTCCTTACCCTCGTAGCCTTTACTGTGGACTCTCCTGTCTGTCACAGTTGTTGGTCCCGTGTTCAGCGGCTTTGTTATTTTTCACTTATCACCTGCTGACATTGTTTCCTCTCGCTCTTGAGCCTCATTGACTGTGTCGTCTCTGCTCCTCTCACCCTCTGCACCCGGGTCGGGTTCAGAGAGGGCATTCTCCTCAGCTCTCACACTTTCTTCCTGCACTTCTTTTCTTGTTACATCACCATTGTCAACCAGTGGGTTGTCACTGTCACTTTCGCCCTTCTTCTCACCGTGAACATCTTCCTCCTTCTCATCAAGATCGCCTGATTTGGTCTGTTTGACCTCCTCAGAAGGCTCAACCACTACTAAAAGAGAAAAACATTCAATTAGACAAACAACTACCTATAGTATATACATTACATGGAACCATATGAACGGTTCTGACAAAAGTATTTATGCCCCTTGAAGTTGTCCACATGTTTGCATATTGCTGGTCTCTGGTCTTCATAATGATCTATAAACCTCTGAGGCCTTCATAGAACTACATCTACTAGAACTAGAGTTAATTCAAGGTGGGTGGTCTCCATTTACTAATAAGATGACTGTATAACTGGAAAGAAATAGATTTTATAAAAATATATAAATGACATATTATGCTTACAAAACATGTTCATCACATTTCTTGTACAAAAATCATTCTTATATTTCTGTCTGGTCAGTTCTGCCTATTCCAAGCTTCTTTCAGAATGAGCTATTTTAGGGCCTCCTGTCACTTTAAATCCTAATAAACTGCTGCTGGCCACGCCCCCAAACTCAATGTTTACATTCACACGCGAAAATGGATGCAAACAGATGCATAATTATACAAGATACATCGTTGAAAAGCATAAGTAGAGCCTCCTGAACAACCAACAAGAATGAAGAGAGTGGTTTTTGAATGGTAAGTCAACAACAAAACACTTGTATTTTCCAGCAGCCATTAAAGCAGTGCATACTGCAGTAAAACCAGCTGACCAAACGTACTGGAGCTCAGCTTGGGATGCTAGGTAATTGATTGCGACTTAACAATCAGGTGGTGTTTGAACTAAACATTTACTTATTGCCAAAAATGTCTGGGTGTTTTGTTTTTTAAGCGCTTGGGCTATTTTTAGAGTAAGACTCAAATGTAAACAAAAACGTGCAAAATGTGAATTTTGCATCATAGATCTCTTTTAAGATCCCTTTTGTTTTGAATTGACACTATTTAAATCTGGTGAATTTAAATGAACTGAAGTGATTTTGAAAGTTAATTAAGAGATTTGGATTGTGTTTATTCAAAGGAGGTTGAATACAAATGCAGATCAAACTTTTCAGATTTCTATTGGAAAAAAAAAGTAAAAACCATGTGATCCTTTCCTTCAGCATTTAAATTATCCACTACTTTTCACATAATCTCTCAGTAAAATAAACTGAAGTTATTAAAGGTAATCTGAAAACAACCGAGTGGGAATACATCTGGAAGGCACTGAATTACACATTTACTAAAATAAAATCTTACCGGTGTCTGTTGTGGGTTTTCCTGGTTCTTCTTCTCCTTCCCCCCTTTCCTCATGCAGTGTCTGTAAATCTTTATCCTGGTGTGGCTCACCATCAGGGGGTGCTGGACTGCTGAAGCGGCAAGGAGTGGCACTTAACTCTACGTCAGGGGGAATCGTGAAGACTGGATCTGACCCAGTTATGTGCGGGGAGCTAATTGCAGCAGCGCCCGCCGAGCTGCTGGTGGAAGTGGTGTCTGCGCGGTTTAAACTGGTAGCAGTGGAGGCGGTGTCTGTAGGGTTCGTGTCACTGGAAGAAGTGGAGGGAGCAGAAATGAGAGCGTCTGACTGGACGGTGGCAGGAGAGGAGGCAGAGTCCATGTGGTCGGTGGATGGTGGGCTGAGGGTTTCATCAGCTGTGGGAGGGAGGGGAGCAGGGGTCACAGGGGAGGTTGAAGTAACGGGGACACCGTGTGTATCTGCGGTTGTAACTGCACCAGAATTAGGAGGATGACAGGTAGCTACAGAGGTACTGGATGGAGTATGTAGGCCTAAATCTGACACGCTGGTGGAGGAAGAAACTGCGGTGCTGACAGAAACATCACCTCCAGCAGCTGAGAGAGCACCATTTGGCTCCAGGGAAGTTGCCTCAGTTGGTAGATTTGTTGCTGCTTTGGAAACTGGGCTCTGCTGGCAGGGAGCTGAACCAGTTTCCAGGGTGGGGATGGAAGAAGTAGTTTCTGTTTTTGAGGTGGAAGTGACTGAAGGACTTGGGGTTGTGGACTCTGAGGTGGTGGGTGTAACTGTGGCTGTGCCAGGGGGCTCAAATGGGGTAGAGATGCTAGTAATTGTGGAGGTGGGTGCTTCAGTGACAGGAGAACTAGATTTAGGGACTGAGGCTTTTCTGTCACTGGCTATAATGCTGGTAGGTGTTGTAGTTACTGCAGCAGAGTCCACTAAGTCAGTGCATATCTCTGTGTCAGTACTTGAGGAGGAAACTGTGACACTGGCTGAGTCAGGGACTGAATTAGAGATTGTCGGTACTGAAGAAGAGGTGGTAGCAGGAGCAGACGGAGCAGCGGCCAGACTGGGCTTAGTGGGCGTGTTTGTCTCTGCTTCCTGAATCTGTGCTAGCTCGTTCTCTGGCGTATTGCGGCCTGATGTTGCAGGAGGCGGAGCTGGTTTGATTACTGGCTTTGGAAGCAGAGCAGGCTTCCCAGCTGCCTCGTGTGCCGACAGACTCGCCCGAATTTGATGCCGGGTGTCTGGAGAGAAAAAGGAAGGAGAAAATCACCTAGCTGATCGTAGCAGGTTGGGAAAGAGGCTGAAAATGACTAATTATGGTTTACCTGAAGATGCAGACATAGTCCGAGGTTTTGAGAAAGTAGAGGGTGGCTCAGGTTTATTATCAATGATGGTACCTGAAGTGCAAAGACTTTTATGTCATTTTAAAGGGCAAATTAAGCACCACATTTCAGACTGAAGCAGGTAGATTTTGATTCCTTAACTCTTTAAGTGTTATACTAGAAAAGATAGTCATGACATACGCTATTTCAAATTTATGTTTTATTTCTGTATCATAACAAGTGCATTAGCCATTTCATGATCATGTGCTTGACACATTTTTCCCAACCAGAAGGACACAGAAATCCACAATAAAAAAATAACCCATGTAATTACCCACAAAATATACCTGAAAACCTAAAGTAGTCATTTTTCCCCACAAGTTCACGCTCAGTATTTTAGATAAACTATATAAAGAGAAGCTGTTTGCCTACATGTGGCAGGGAAATGTTGCTCTATGAAAAGATATCGGAGGATGGATTCTAATTGCATCATTGATTTTATTGAAGCAAAAATTGCATAGCATCAAAATAAGCAGGGCACATTGATGAAATAGGAACCCTTGTTTGTATGACCTTCGACCATTTGTGTGTGAGTGTGTGCAGGTAGAGTAGGTGTGTGTGTTCATTTCTGACCTGGAGGATGTGATTTACCATCTAGAATAGTAGAAATCCAAACCCAAAACACTTTGAGCCATGGAGAACCAAGGGTAAGGTGGCTTTGGCTGCTGAAGACCCCAGAATAGCCATACAATCGACAGAGATCACCCAACACTTCAACCCAGTTGTACACTCCCCTGTGATAACGCCAGAGCCCATAAGGCCAATCCCGCACCACCATTCTCTGCTGAACTGGCAAAGGCACAAAGGCAAGATGGACAGGGGTCCATGCAATGCTCCTCCCTAGTGTTTGCATCTATGTCTGAGCTACTGTGAAATGTCTCAAGTGGATTAAAATGGGGGTTGCAATTAGGATGTTGGAAATAATGGTTGGGCTTGCAAAGTCCATCATCCCACTCCCCAAGACCATGGTGTTGAGTGGGTATCCCATATAGCAGTGGTCTCAAACTACATTCCTCGAGGGCCAGAGTCCTGCAACTTTTGGATGTGTCTCTTGTCCTACACACTTGAACTAAAAGCTTAGCCTGCCTCTCTACCATACAGTCAAGCTCTACAGAGCTCTGCTAATGGGCTAATATTTGAGCCAGATATGTTGAAGCAGAGAGGCATCTAAAGGTTGCAGGACACTGGCCCTTAAGGACTGGAGTTTGAGACCACGGCCATTTAGATAAGATGGCTGCTGACGTGCCAGGACAGATTTGCTCTACAAAAAGTATATCTGAAGATGGTATCCTAATTGCATGATTGACTTTATGAAAGCCAGAATGCATCCAGCATCAAAGCAGGCAGGCTATGTTGATGTAATAATAACTCGTGTTTGTATGACCTTCAACCATTTGGATTATATGTGTGTCGATGTAGAGTGGTGCAGTTGATAGCGCTGTTGCCTTGCAGCAAGATGTGTGGATTCTCTCTAGCTTCCTCCCACAGTCCACAAACATGACTGTTAGGCTAATTAGTCTGTCTAAATTCTCCTTAGGTGTGGGTCTGTGCATGCATGGTTGCTTGTCCTGTCTGTCTCCTGGTGCCCTGGTGACATGTCCAGAGTGTACCCTGTCTCTCACCCATTGACTGCTGGAGATAGGCACCACACCAGATAGCAGATTGATGGATGAGTGTTGGTGTGTGTAAATAGTAGCATTTGTGTTTCCTAGGTGTATGAACTAGTTTGTCACCTTGAGGTGAACAGTGGTGTGTGGTAAGAATGGTTGAAGGCCTGCCACCCATCACACAGCCCTCTAGAAGAGCTGGGACTCAGAAGGACCAGGTGGAGAGGGCACATTACTCCTCCACCTGGTGGGTTATCCTCTGGGAGGTTAAGAGGGATGGACACCCACCAGAACCCCACGCAGTCCCACCACCCATTGGCAGCCAGACACATCCCCAGAAACCATAGGTCACCCAGTGGCAGTCCACTTTCTGGGTTTGATCAAGCTTCAATTCAAGCATCACCCCACCTAAAGCATGTAAGAGGGTCTTGATCCAAATATGTCCCTGTAATATGAAGTGTAGTTTATGACACTTTATGTCTAAAGTGCATTAAAATTGGGATATGGGAGCAAAGTGCTGCATAGTGCCCCACCCATGCCTACAACGCCCATTGTCCCACATCCTAATACCCTGCTAATATGAGGAGTTGCATATGTTAGGGAGGAGGGGCGGCGCAAAGGGCCAGTACAAATCCCCTTGGGAGCCAGCTCACACCAACTGGAGCAGTCCAGTTAATACAAGTCTTTTCACTACCTTTTTTCTATCATTCTTATATGATTAAGCAATTTTTTTGTCATAAAGGCTTATTTTTTTAAATGTTCAGTTCAGTTTTTAAGGTTATTTTTGCTAAAACCGTTTCAAATCAAGGACTTATCTTCTTCTAAGGTGCATGTAGCCATCTTGAATTAGGCCTTCCACGAGAGGCCAGAAGATACGGATACAATTCAGTAACAGCTTTTTGAGGAAAGTACAAACTTAATTACAAACATCTCAGAATTTTGTAAGACAACAATTGCTGCCTTGCAGATTTCCTGTTATTTTCCTCTGTATTGTTACATTTGAATGTTTCAGATCACTAACCAACATGCCCCAATGTAAAAAAAAAAGAAAATACTCTCAACCCTAATGGCTGTGCCATTCCTGGCAGCTACAAGTGTGATCAAGTGTTTGCTACAACTGTTAGAGTCTTTGACAGTCTTTTTGTCCCACTTTTCCTCTTGGAGTTGTTTAAATTCAACCAAACTGCAGGGATCCAAGTGTGCTTAAGTTTAATGTCAGAAACTGATGGTTGGAGATTCACCTTCAGGATATTCTTTTGGGAGAATATCCATCATATTGCCTTCACTATGTTCATTTATTTAAATTGCAGTGCTAGTTTCCAAAATGTTTCCCTTTTGTCTCATCAGTTCAGTGAATATTTCCAACATATCTTTATGTCTTGAAGATGTTTTTTATACGGCATTGCAGCTCTCCCATGGGTACGATTGTTCCCAGTCTCTTTCTGATTGTTGAATCAGGAACACTAACTTTACGTGAAGCAGGTAAGGCCTGCAGTGCTCTGATGCTGGGATGTATTCTTTTCTGGATGAGTCCTCGATGTGCTCACCAGCCTCATGATTTGGTTTTCATCTGTTCTTGAATTTCTGTGAATTATTGGGGAATAGTGTGTTGTGTTTTGAGCTCTCTTAGCCTACTTCGTGTTGTCAGGCAGGTTCTTTTGAAGTGATTTCTCGACTCTGTGGGTCGTGCAGTAATCAGGCCTGGGTGTGGTTATCTTTGGTTGATATTAAAATGTGTTTGATGATCTGAAACATTTAAGTTTGACATAAAAAAAAAAGCAAAACTGAAAAAATCTGTGAAATATGAATGTTTTTACAATACTGTTCGTGTATTAAAAATATACTTTTGGCATAATTGACTTAAAGGTCATTTCAGCTTTATTAACAATCAGGAGGAAAGAATTTAAAAAATGCCATAGATGATGATACATACCTTCAGATTCAGCCTTTTTCATTTCTCCTTCTTGATTCTAAAATAATAACAAAAAATGTAACTCGAATACTCATAATTCCTCCCTATATGCCAGATAATTGAGGCATGCGCATGTACACACCTGTGCGTCTCCCGGTGGAGGCTTAGAAACCCCAATGCGCTGAAGCATAAGATGGAGTTTCTGCTCAAAGCTGTGCTGGCCTTCAAACTGTTTCTGAAATCAGCAGAACATGAGTGACATTCAGATGGTTTTACTACGATAGTAGAAGAGTTGAACTGCAGTGATGTTCACCTTTGCGGTGTTTCTGGCATTGGTAGCTCCTGCTGCTGCTGATCCAGACAGCAGGATGAGAGACTGGGATTTCCCCTCTCTGAGAGCTCTGCGGGGAGGCGCTGCCTCGCCCCTCAGCGGCGCGTCACCGGTAACCTCCGTCTCCTGTACAGCTGCCTCTCCAGTAACAGCACTGGGATGAGCTTTCGCTTTATCCTTTTCATTCTCCTTCTCGTGCTCCTTCACCCGCTCCTTCTCCTTGTCTTTCTCTGACCTGGCGACCTCCCTAAGAGGCCGGATGAAATCGGCGATGGAGGCTTTTTTGGGGCGACCCTCCTGGCTCGGCTCTGACTTCAGACCTCGCTTCCTCTTGAGGGTGAAGAAATCTCCCAGTTTCCTCCTGAGAGTTTTTGTCGGTGGAGGACAGGGAGCAACAGCGCTGGCAGGAACCACTTCTTGCTGTGTGATAGTTTCCTCATCCTGCTTGGTCCTACACAAAGAACCTTACATGTCAACTCTAGCTGCTTTTATTCACACTGGATCATTTAGCTACTGAGCGATACTCACAGCGTATCAGTGGGAAGTACTTTCTTTGTAAAGAACTCCTCCACGCCTTCATCCACTCGCCCCATGTGCTCAAGAACTTCATTTTCAGTCTCAATTATCGTCTCCTAATTACCACACATAGAAATAAGCAGATCCCAGCAATCACAAACTGTATCACATATAACTTTACATTACATAACAATCACCTCTGAAAACCCACACACTCTGGCAGAGCTGTTCCTCCTGCCTCAATGCACGTTTTATTTTTTTTTTTTTGGTTTGATTTTCTCATCCATTTCAGATGGAACCAGGCCTCCTGGGAGCCAGTTGCTCAGTAACGTACAGAGATCGAGCATCGCCGGGTTTTGCATCCAGAACGAGCGCAGCATAATTCATTTTGCCAATAAAGGTAACGTGATATCAAAATTGCAGCTATGCAGAGTTGCATTACGCTGATCATGTCAACATCTGCGCCCACAAGTGGAGATGAAAGTCAAGAGGTTGGCTGCAGAACACGAATTTAGCAGAAGTCACCGTTACGCGATCTTCTGCCAGGGGGATTGGGTGAATTTTGTCTCCATGGGAGTGACTGCATGTCTACAAGCTGCTGAGGCTCTGTGACAACATGACCAGCTCAATGGGGAATAGATGCACTCACTCAGCATTTAGAAAAATTTACAGGTTAAAAATTCCTAAAGCCTTTTTTTGTATGGTTTCCTTTTTTGCAGGAAGAGCCGGGGAAGACGCTGAGACCAAATTCCCACTCGCCCTCATCACCATCTCATATGCACACAGAGAAAAGAGAGTGGGCTTTTCAAAGAGCAAGTGACCGGTACAAAGGGACTGCCTAATTCAAGCAGGGACCAGGCATCTTCTCCACCCTTCCCTTCCCCCTGCCTCTCCCCTCTATACCCTCTTCCATCCTCTCCCTCCCTTCCATTTTTCTCCCCTCTCTCTCTCACACACACCAACCATTTTATCCCAAACCCATCTGATTCTCACACACATTACCTGCGGTCTGCTGGGACGGTAGTTCAGTTTTTGCCGGTGGGGTCTCGGTCTGCTCTGGGTGTAGTGCCTGAGAGCTGGTCCGCCCAATGGCAGCTCCATTGGGGAGACACGGCACGCTGCTGCCGCGGCTCTGTTGCTGAGGCACGGTTGCTAAGAGCACCAGCAGTATGTAATGCCTCCACAGTGGTGGGAGGGACCAGGCTGGCTCGACTGACAGATCTGACAACAGAACCTCGCCTTTCTCTGCCACCGCCCCCCCTCCTTCCCTCTGCGAGAGGAAAAACCAGGAGGAAAAGATGGTGATAAGACAAGGAGAGGCTCTGACACACACAGAAAAGTCGCCACTCTGACACCTGCTTAATCAATGCATCCCTTGCACTGTGCATCTGCACCCTAACCATCACTTTAAGCAGGAAACCTCTGAATGGACTGCATGTTCTGCTATTGCTTATGTAACGAATTAATAATTTATTTTATATGCGCAAAAGATGCTTTGAAGCAGTAATTGACAGGCTGACCTGGCATTTCTTGGGTCCTTTATCACTGAAGGAACCTGCGTTAAATGGGTTGTGAGGTGTAAAACAGCGAGTTGCACAACTTGTTCAGGAGCCATAAAACACGACACACGCCCACAAGCACCAGTTTCTACATATTTTAATCCCAGTGCCTATTTCTCTGGCGGCTTGCATTCTGGGCTTCAGGGGAATTTTGTTGCTTGCATGACTGCTGAACATTTGATATTCAAACTAGGAGAGATATTTAGACATTGAGGATATTCATCTGGATTGTTTCTATATGTGGATCGCATTTCTTTGCTATTTGCTTCTGCGACTATTTACACAAATGAGGGGAACATCATGGGGACTGTTTCTTTTCAGCTTAAATTCCCTTTTCAGCCCAGAAATAACTTGTTTTCATTTAAGGAATCCCACATGAGACATTTTCCACATGCAGTAATATGCCGTCACCTATTTCAGCGCCAAGCTGCAGGTACAATAAACCTGCAGGTTATTGTAACCTGGAGGCAAGTTTGGGTCATTGTTTTCTGAAGCTTAAATGCGATTAATGCTAATTAGAGCCTGTCTGTACTTGTAATCCCCAAAGATTGAATCTAATAAAAAGACCAGATGAGACTGTACTTTCAACTAATGAGCAGGAAGAACTCCTGCTAACTAAATATTCTCAGGAGTAGAAGGAGGAATGAACATTTTTAAATGTAACCTTGTACATTTACTTAAAGAAATGTGTTTTAGGGAAATTTGTTTTCAAGGAAACACAGCACTGCCTGTACGTCTGTTTGACTTTGAGAATTTAATTTAAATAATAACTCAAACAGTAAATAAATCAGTAAATCAAAATGTATCAAAAACACAACCCCATAAAAATAAATGAATAAAATCTAAAAAATGATAAGTCCAAATCATATAGATACTAAATCAATTTATCATTAGAATCTCTATCTATGAGCTTCAACTTGATGACTACAGTGAGAATTTATTAAAAGCAATTTATTTCACAACTTTGTATTAAAAGCTGACCAGGGACTGATTTAATTGTTAATCTGATTTTTTCTTGTAGCAACATGTTTACAGTCACCACACATTTTTACTACACTGCTTACCAGGGCTGTCCAATAGTCGGAAAATATAGTTGTGAGCCTATACCTGAAAACTGTGATGGAGTAAAATTGTTCTTCAGGATGTGCACAGTTAAAAAGACCATCCTGCATAAATTAGTTTCATTTTTTACTTATTTTCCTTCTCATATTTCTGACGGCTTACAAAAAGTAGAACGAATCTTAAAACCTTGAACAAAGGATGTTTCATGAGTATCATTTTATTTTTAGGTCACTTTGGTACAGACTGCAGACAAGCCTGTGTTTCTCTTTCTGTTCTAAATGTGACTGATATTACAGAGCACAGACCTTCACCTTTCCCTTGCAAATAGTTTTAGAGAGAATTGCAAGTCCCATGTGGCAATATACGTATAAACATGCATGAAATCCACGATACCAGTTTGGTAAATGGAAGTCTAAGATTTGCTGATGGACATAATTTGCTTAAACAAAAAGTGATATATTGTTATTTGAGTTCAGTGAAGTAGAGTGAATTCAAATAAAACTCTCCTATTTGAAGTGCACACATGTCCCAAAGCTGTTTATAAAATATGGAAAAATAATTATACTTTCTAAATTCTCATTTGTTAATTTTTATCTGCAGCTTTCTGACCAATCGCCGATTACCAATCTTTTAAAAAGCCTGACCTGCTGATTCCAAGTTTAGCCTGTACCAATTTTTTCTGTCTGAAATGTTGTTAAATATAGTAAGAAAGTTGCTGAGTAAGCAACAGTGGGGTAGCCATCATTGACTGCAAACATGCAGACATGATGTGGTGAGAAGGTCTATCAGTCAAACCTTTCTCACAGGAGAACTGAGGACAGTGATTGATATTTTAGACCTTTACTGAGATATAAGATTGGTGGATCAAATCAGCTTCACATATAAAAATAGATTGACCACCAATCGACCACCAAACGAGTACAAGTAACCACTGGAATTTTGCTACCTCATTGAGTTTTATTATTTTTACAATTTTTTAAAATAAATAACTAAGAAACTTACCCAGAAAACCCCCTAACCAAACATCCAGATAAACAACAAACAAGTGTGATTAGAACTGAAGTTAAGGAATGAATCCTGATCTTTTCCTACATAATGCACAGTATAGCCTTAATTCACATCCCATGTCGTGCTGATCCCATCTATCTATGCTTGCACTAAAAACACAGAGCAACATGTGCTGGACATTAAAGGAAACATAACATCAAACTGACATTAAAAAACTCTTTCCCAAGGAAAACATAGTCAAGATGGGCAACCCCTGCATAAACCTGTTTACATACTGTAGTGCACAGAAAACAGTTTCCTAAAACACTTTTGTTTTACCTTTTGTCACTTGTGTGGTTCCATATGTTTCAAATTAATCCCATTTCTAACAAACCTCACACTGCCCTCTTGTGGTTAACTTTATGCACTACTCTAATCCGAATCACTATTTTTGACTAAGCTTTGAGTACTTGCCTGGGGTAAGTTTATTTACACCAGAACTGATCTGCACATGTTAGAGCGCTTTTCGTTTCCCCCCCTCCAGCTTCTATTGATTATAATAGTCGTGTCGCCACGCCCACGCCTCATTTCAAATCTGGCGCCCATAACACACAGCTGCGGCGGGGCCACGCCCCTCTACTCCCTCGGGTCGCTGTGAGCGCGCAGGCGCGCTGCTGCTAATGGGCCGCCATTTTGTGTTAGGCCTACTCCTCCAAAGCGGGAGAAAATTAAGAGCTCGGCGCAGAGCACACACCACCGTCTGCTGCAGGATTGAGAGGAGCAATCATCGGCACTGAGGTTCGAAGTGACTACAACGGGGAAAAGAACCAGCCAGTAGTAAGTAAAAGTATCATTTTGCCTCCAAACAAGGAGAGGTTTTTGTAGGAGCCGTCGACGGCCTCTAGGTGTCACGGTAGGGCTTACCGTCCAGGCGGCTGGCGGGGGGTGTTTGTCTCCCTCTATCGTTATCCAAAATACACTAAATGCCTCTATAAACCCCCACTAGGTGAGTCTGTCAAGTATGTTTGAGGCTTCCAGACGAGATAATTGTGTATTTACGTGGGGATGGATGCATTTCTCGGTATTTCTGATTTAAGTCTTTTCAGGCCTGACGTCCATCTTATCGTGCCCTTTGTTTCCTGTTTTCAGACGTTGTCGCGCTTCCCCACTTAAACACAGCGAAGCTTAGCCAAGTTCTTGTCTCAAAACCCAACTTGTAAATTATTTCTGCTCAAATGAAAGCAAACGGAAGATGGACAACTTGTGTTCTTTAAAAACAAAAACGGATAGATGAGCGTTTGGGGGGATTGGCTGATCGACTGATTGTGATTGGCAAACAGTCAAACCCCATCAGTGTCTCATTATCACCGCAGGAAGACGTGAACTGACTCTGTCGATGGCCGTTTTTTTTTTTTTTTTCTGTTAAACCGTCGGCTTCGCGGTTTCTTTGTGAACACATTTTAATCTGAATTACTGTAATTTTATTCACTATAACTCAGTTTAATTAACCTGCACTCCAACGTGACCTCCATTATTGTTGGTTTTGCGCGCTCCAAGTTAAGACTACTTCGGTTATTTTATTTATTTTATATTTTTAAGACGTGTTAATACTCAACCAGTTGTGCTGCTGAAACTACTACAGCGGGAAAGAGCGCACCACGTAAAAGTAAAATACTTTTTAAATTATACATTTATGAGTAGTTGATTTGCACTAATAAGTATTATTTTGTTTCTTCTGAGCTGGTAAAACAACAAAACAGCGACTGTGAAGATGCTTTTATTTGTTTTCTTTACTGGTTTGGGGGAATTTATTATGTTTCAACATTGATTTGTTGAAAGTCCTTTTGAGTGTTTCAGCCTGAGCAAAGGGCAGAAAGCCTTGTGGTAATTTATCTAGGGTTGTGTCATGTAGATGTAGGGCGATATAGACTTAAAATTTAAATTCCCATCTTGTGGTAACTTTTGCAAGGCCAGTGAAACTTATTCCCAATCGCCTACTTCTGTGCCTGCTTGCAATAGTTTACTGTTAATAAATTGTGTTGCGTTGTGTTCAATATTTTTTTTCCTTGTAGAATAAACACTTGGAAAAGTTGATGAATGTTATAATTTTCAGTATAAATGCCCATGCTTCATGCCCAATCCTAGGTTATATTCTTTGTTTTTAATTGTTTAACCTTCTTGTTTCTAAATATTAAGAATATAAAATCAGTACATCACATTTCAATGTTTTTTGTTAGAAATGGTTCACTGTAACACAGAAACATATTCTTGATTTACCTTGAAAAATTCTCACTCATGTCAATTGAGATGATTTTAAATCTTTATTAGATTACAGATGAGCTGGTTGAGGTCTGGCAGGTGCAGCTGTAGCAGACAAACTTTGCTGTGCCTGAATTTTTTTATTTTATTTTTTTTTAAGTTGGAAATGATGACTCCCTTGAGTTCAGCACATTTTTGTTTCAAGCAGATGCACTTGCTATTTTTATCCGTTATTAATAAATGTGCAAACATCTTTTTCTCCACCTTATTTTTAAGCACTCAAGTGACAAGCTCACAAATCGATTTTAAATATTTGTGGTACTTGGAAGTGTTAACTGGTTTATGCCTATAATAACTCTTTTAGTTTCAGCCGAATTGGACGCTAAACTCAGGTCTGCTCTGCAACTGCTAACGTTCCCACCTCATGCACAAATATTAAGCATGTAAATATGTCTTTGCATGGCTGGCATCCTATATGCATCAATTTTTAATCATGTTATTCAAAGCAACATTGCTTCTATTATTGGATACCCTGATGTCTGATTAACTTAATTACTGCCCTACATCGTACGGCGTGCAATTAATTTCAGACACCTGAATGAGGCCTGTCTAGATTATGATTAATGAAAACACAGATAAGTACACCTTAGGTTAAGATGAAGTCAAAAGTGGGAGGGAGAGAAATTAGGGATGCAAGATATATCGACACCAACATCGGTATCGGCCCTCAAAATAAAACTGTGCCAACATTAACAACCAATAGTTTTCATCTTATTGCTGTCTTTTTCTGCTTGTTTCCTCCCCCCAAAGGTCTCAAAAAGGTAGAGAAATATTTATAATATTGGTAAATATCGGTTATTGGCCATAACAGCAATATTAATATCAAATATCGGTATCTGCCAAATTTTTCATATCGGTGCATCCCTCAGAGAAATTATATATTTATGACATTGGGATTTGAATCGGCAAAGGGGAGACTTGAACAGCACCTCTACTGGATAGTGGTTGGTTTCCTCATTCCTAACCATTCCAACTCTTTCTTTCCAGAGCGTTGGTTAGCCCATTGCCATGGAGGGCGAGGTTGTTTCCATGGAGTCGGCTCAGGCCGCTGCCCTGGGCGCTGACGGAAAGGTCCTGCCGGAGGGTGGAGAAGCTCTGATACAAGCAGTGCAGGGAGAAGTGGCCGGTGACATGAACATGATGGTGATGGACGCGCTGGATCCCACTCTGCTGCAGATGAAAACAGAAGTGTTGGAGGGAGGCGGCACGGTGACGGTTACCGGGGGAGACGAGGGTCAGATCATCACACTTCAGGTGTGTACAGGTCACTAAATTGGGTTGCAAGTAACTGGACGTAACTGGATGATGTGAGTTGTTTAATTGTAGCTCTGAGCCGTTTTCTGCAGGTGGTGAATATGGAGGAGCAGGCCGGTGCCACGTTAGGTCTCGGTCAGCTTCAGCTGGTGCAAGTCCCGGTCACAACAACAACTGTAGAGGGGCTCCAGGCTACTTTTGTTGAGGCATCAGGAGCTAACAAGGATGCAGAACCTGTTATCTGCCACACCCTTCCTTTGCCTGAGGGCTTCCAGGTGAGAAATAATTCCCTCCTTCTTTTAAATCCATGGTGTTGAGATTATTATTCAACAGCTTTGATGCTATGCACTGAATCTTTAATGGCTTGTTTAGGTTGTAAAAGTGGGAGCGAATGGTGAGGTGGAGACTGTAGAGCAGGAAGAGCTCCAAGCAGCCCACGATGAACTCCAAGCAACACAGGAGGAGGAAGAGGAAGATGACGAAGTGGTTGAATCTGAAGCTGCTGTCCCTCAGCAAGAAGACCCAGAGTGGTCAAAGGATCCAGATTACCAGCCCATCACTGCTATCCGCAAAGGGAAAAAGGGCAAAAAGAGCCGACTTCGGTATGCAGAAGGAGATCGGGACATGGATGTTTCTGTGTACGACTTTGAGGAAGAACAGCAGGAGGGGCTCCTGTCAGAGGTCAATGCTGAGAAGGTTGTGGGCAATATGAAGCCTCCAAAGCCCACCAAGATCAAGAAAAAAGGTCCATTTTCACTTTAAGCACTTACACAGTTTGTTGGTTTCCTACTTAAATTTTGTCAATATTGTAGCTTTACTTTTCTTTTTTTGTCTGTCCTTAGGTGTGAAGAAAACTTTCCAGTGTGAGCTCTGTAGCTACACCTGTCCAAGACGTTCTAATCTGGATAGACACATGAAGAGCCACACTGACGAGCGGCCGCACAAATGTCACCTGTGTGGCAGAGCCTTCAGAACAGTCACGCTGCTGAGGAACCACCTGAACACACACACAGGTAAAATGAGGCAAAGATATTAAAATAATTGTACTTTAACATCAGGTACCACATCTAGTATTCATAATTACTGAAGCGGTAATTCAAGTGCTTTTGTTAAAGCTGGATTAAACAGCAAATGGCATTTGACTGTTGACTACATGCATAAATATACGAGTGTTTGAAACTAATGCAGAGAAGTTTATTCCCATTTTCTTACATTTTAGGCACCCGGCCACACAAATGCACAGATTGTGACATGGCGTTTGTGACCAGTGGAGAGTTGGTGCGTCATCGTCGCTACAAACACACACATGAGAAACCCTTCAAGTGTTCAATGTGCGACTATTCCAGTGTGGAGGTACTTTGATTTATTCAAGGGTGCTGCATTTAGTTTTTATATGCATTTACTTGTACTGTGAAGCAATTATTTTAATTTTGTTTTCTTAGGTGAGCAAGTTGAAACGGCACATCCGCTCTCATACTGGGGAGCGGCCGTTCCAGTGCAGTCTTTGCAGCTACGCCAGCAGAGACACCTACAAGCTGAAAAGACACATGAGGACACATTCAGGTAAAACACACCTGGCCTGTTGTTTTTAACCAGTTTGCATGTTTTTGCACAGAATATCATAATATTTTTCCTTCCTTTTGTGTTTCAGGGGAGAAGCCGTACGAGTGTTACATCTGCCACGCCCGTTTCACACAGAGCGGCACCATGAAGATGCACATTCTGCAGAAACACACAGAAAACGTGGCCAAGTTCCACTGCCCCCACTGCGATACGGTGATCGCTCGCAAGAGTGATCTAGGTAAGTCCTGTCAGGATGTGGGAACAAAATTGGACACATTGTTGGAACTGATTCTCTTCAGAATGAGCGACTTTAGGTTGTGTGGCGTTTCCTCCCTAATAATAATAACCTGGTCGCCTTTTCTGTAGGTGTTCACTTGCGGAAGCAGCACTCGTTTATCGAGACGGGGAAGAAATGTCGTTACTGCGACGCTGTGTTTCACGAGCGCTACGCTCTGATCCAACACCAGAAGACTCACAAGAACGAGAAACGTTTCAAGTGCGACCAGTGTGATTACTGCTGCAGACAGGTGGGATGCAAACATCTGCTGCATGAAGTTATGACTTTACATGTAAACTGCCAATTGTAAGATGCGGGTGTGTTGTCTTGCAGGAGCGCCACATGATTATGCACAAGCGTACACACACAGGGGAGAAGCCATTTGCCTGTAGCCAGTGTGAGAAGACTTTCCGTCAGAAGCAACTTCTGGACATGCACTTCAAGCGTTACCATGATCCAAACTTTGTTCCCACCGCCTTCGTCTGCAACAAGTGTAGCAAGACCTTCACTCGCAGGGTAAAACACACTGAGGTTTCAGTGTAGCCGCTGTAGTTTGTCCTTTGGCTGTCAGAGATTTACAGTTTAGTCTGTTCAACAGAACACAATGCTGCGTCACGCAGAGAACTGCATGGGTGAAGCTGGTGGAGACGAAAACGGAGACCCGTCTCCCAAGAAGGGACGGCGTGGCAGAAAGAGGAAGATGCAGAGCAGAAGGGACGATGATGATGACGACGATGACGATAACACTGGTACTTAAAACTTTATTTTAATCTTAAGATTAAGCTTATATATGTGTTTTGTGTTCTGCACATTTCACAGCTCAACCATAAATGCAACAACATACACTGTCCTCCATGTTGGTTCTCATGTCCACCATGAGAACCAACATGCTTCTCTTTCTGCTCACTTCTTTTTACTCCGTATCTTAATACTTTCTGAAGCACTGCCTGGTTTTCAAAGCAAAACTGCTTGATAGTATCTGCAAAACTACTACACATGACTGATTAGTAGTCCAGGACCTGGTGGTTGGAGAACTCATTTATTTAAACGTTTATTAAATTATCAAAATATTCTAAATAACGGTCACAAGCCTCCTTTTGTTGTATACAAAACAGAAGGTTAAGTACACATTTTCTCTTAAAGATTATTTTTTTTAGAAATGTAGGAACTTTTGTTTGTAAGCAGTGGACATTTTTTAAGAATTTTTTTTATTATTATAATTTTTTTTTGTCTTTTAAAGCTCAATAAAATGGTCTTTTAACTCTTCAGCTAACTAATTAAAATGTACCCATCTGGGGTAACTGTGGGAGGTTTTAACAGGCCTGTTTTTATGTAGAAGGAGAACTGGATGAAGTAGAAGACGAGGAAGATGAAATGCTAGATGAGATCGAAGTGGAACAAGCCGAACCAGTTGTCCCAATTCCTGCACCAGTTGAACCCCCGGTGAAGAGGAAACGTGGACGCCCCCCGAAGAACAAGCCTGACCGTAAGTTTCTGTCTCATTTTTAAGATGTTCACACTCTGACATTTTACTCTGTAGCACCAGATTCTGACCCAAGTTTGCTTTTTTTTTTTTTTGCAGCTGCTGCCATCATCCGTGTGGAGGATGAGGTCACAGGGGAGGTGGATGACATCATCGTGAAGAAGGAGGTCGGTGCGGAGCAGGAAGAGGGCGCCATGGAGGAGGTGGTGGTTGGCGGCGTCAAGTCGACCATTCAGTTGGAGGAGCTATCTCAGGTAGAAGGAGCGGAGGTGCAGATGAGCGAGGCCCCGCCCAACGGAGACCTGACCCCCGAGATGATCCTCAGCATGATGGACCGATGATTTATGTGAAGGTGGAATCTGTAAAAACGCCCAGACCTTTGGTTAAATCTTTATTTTAATTCTTGGCATTTAGGATAACAAAACCTTGCACCATGCACAGAAAACATCACTGTTGTAATTTAAAAATGTACTTTTTAATAATGTGCCGATAAAGACTTGGGACAAGTGGGGGAGAAAATGTTAATAAGGATTTATCAAACCAAAAACAAATTTTAGTACATTTTAGTTTGAGGTGGCTGTAGTTTGTTGCAGTTTATCTATGGGTGATTTGGTTTACAAAAATAGAGTGTGTGTTAATCCATACTAATTGTCTTCAAAAATATCTGGATGAGCTTTTTAACCTTTTGTAGGACATTTCTTGCCATTTTAGGCTGATACGGAGTGTGTAAATAGAACCTGAATATTTAAAGCCCAAATTGAAAAATGTAATTGTACGAACAAACAACTGTCTCTGATTACGGCCACTTCAAATTACAAACCATGAAATATCTTGAATATTTTTTTTCTTTCTATGTGGTTAGCACAATTTCTTTTTTTTCTTAAATCATATTCTAGTTTTTAAAAGCTTAATAGGCTGCTTATCTCATGCTCCTTTCCTGCTACTGTAATACCTGTAGAAGATGTGTATGTACTAAAATTGTCACAGATGAGTGCAAAGATAAAAACAAAAAAAAAACTGAATAGTTTTGCTCTCATGTGTAGTCATTCCACATTAGGTTAATGTTTTCCTTTTTGTACTATTGGCGAAGCTAAGTAGCAGCTTGAATGACCCTTTAATAACTGGCGGTTGAGAACAGATGTATGACTGTACAACCAATAAAAGTAGTCATGGGACTGATAGGTTTCTGCAGTTGTAATGATCTATATTTTTAAAGGAACTGGTTTGGCTCTGCTGATATGTTAGTACAGTTGCAGCAAGAATTCACTTGACACATTCTGTTAAAATTGGCTGGTTGGGGGCAACAAAATGAAAAATGTCATATTTTGCTTGCAAATATATTTTATTAAATTGGAAAGCCTGATTTTTGTTTTCTTTATACGACAGATGAGTGGAGAAATGTGCCTGAGTTTTAGCTGGACTTGAGTTGCATCCTGTTTTGAAGACATTTGGAAATATACAAACTTAAAATAACTCAATACTTTACAGGTCTGGATAAAGGAGAACAAATGAGAAAAAAAATAATTGTATTTCCACATGTTAATCCCTATTCTGTTTAAGTCTTGTTTGTCCTTTTCTTTCTTTTCTCCATCAAATCCTCTTTTTTTCTGTCCTTTCAATTCTTGTCCCTGTTTTTCTTCTTTCCTCTCTGCCCTTCATTTGACTTCAGTTCCTCTATTTGTCTCTTGTCCTCCCTCCTCTTGTGTCCTGCTTTCCCTTTCCTCCTTATGTCCTTCATCATTCTTTTCTTAACTTCTGTTCTTCATTGTTGTCCTACTTGTCTTTACTCCTCCTTTCCTTGTGCCCTCATCTTGTTTCCTTCCTTGTCATTTATTTTCCTCCTCTGACTCTTGTCACCCTTCCTTTCTGTTTTTTTTTTTTTTACCCATTTCCATATTTGAGGCCTGCAAGTTGTAGAAATATCTCAAATAATTTCATTGATATTTTACTAAAGTGGTAATTCTGGAAAGGTTAGTTTTTACATAAATTATATATATATAAACTTGAACTTGCTTTTAATTATAACTGGCTTGATTTTCACTTGTCATGTGCAATTTTCTTCCATGTGACGTGTCCCATGGGCAAAGCATGTTGAAGCTAATTACAAATACTTCCACTATCAGATATACACACGTTTATTCTCTTTTTTTTTAAATGTACAGAGACATTTCAAAATAGATTTAAATGGAAGTTGCCTTTCAGTTATTTCTATTCATTTGCAAAAATGGAGAAAAGTTTATCAGTTTTTATGAACTGATTGTGCTACTGGGATAGTAAATCCATCTGAGTATTTTTACTGTAAACTGATTATTGCAGCATTTTGCAACTTTTGTGAAAGAAACATTTTGCTCTGTCCAGCTAAATAAAACTTTAGGGCTGCAAATGTTACATAATCTTCTGGGGAAAAAAACCTAAGTCTGTTTATAATTTTTAGTAAATACCGACTGTAGAAAATGTTATTGTCCTAGATGAAAACGGAGCAGAACTCTAGTTTTCCAGAGAAATGCCTGAAGGATTCTACTGAAGTTGACATCAAACCTCAAGTGTAGAAAAATACCACACATTTCACAATGATTTAAAAATAAAATCCATTTGTAGGAAACATACAAATCCATCCAAGTCAGTTTTATATTACTGAAAGTAGCAGCCAGGCGCTGCTGATGGAAAAACTTTTGATAAAGTGATCAGTAACAAGTGTGACCATCTTCATAAAAGCACCTGTTTTGGTGGTTTGCTGGTCTGAAGCGTACATACTAACACAATGCCAATGTGGAAAGACATCAGCAATGACTGAGAAGGAAGATGGACTCTGTTTGTGGTGGAGGTTCTCTACCACTGAGCAGCTGTCATACCATTTAATATTTAAAACGGTGTAAAATTACAAATAGTACACCTTAATTAAAAGTGTGTACACTCAGGTCAAATTAAAGGTTTGCTTTTTTTTATGTAAGTTCTGTTAATTGAGTGAAGCTGTTTTTTATTTTATTTTATTCTATTACTTACAAAAACCTAGTCAAACTATGATGGTTTAAAGTTGCGGGAAGTGGCAGCAAAAAGCACCACCGCCATTCCCTCCTGCTGTCAGCTGACTGAGAGAAGGCTACACTACAATATGTGTTCCCGTTGTACTCGGAACTGGGAAATTCCGGCTTTCCAGTCGAGAAAAATCAACTGGAAAGGCATCCTAAGTCAGATTTCCCTCTGATGAACTGACAGTAACTCCTACTAGCCCCAGTTACACCTGGTGAGGCGGCGGACTTCGCGTTTCAAAATGGCCGCCGCTCTCATCAACGGTAGAAAGATGTGGTGGAAGCATGTTTATTTTACGAGACGTACAACTAACACTACGCCTTAAATACTGTAGCGCCCATAACTCTAAACTGATCAAATTTAAAGTGGTGTTTGTTTATGTAAGATGTATTACAACGTTTATGAGCATCACCATGTTGATCTTTTTACTTCTTAACTAGAATGATGTTACTGCCTTGGTCTGACTTCGAACCAGCTCCGAATTTTGTGCCCGAGTGATAAATATTCACAAGTTCAGGTATGTGGATTTGTTTTTGGATCATTTGGAGCAACAGTAAGTGCGACTCAAATAATAAGAATTTGAAGTTGTTTTAATATACAATTATAAAACTCCTATAGAATATTTTTTCTCTGAGTTCAATTTCAGCTGCAAGACTGAAATTTGGGGCACATTTTTTGCCCCAAATGTGCATTCATAAACTTTTAATAACTCTTGCTCAATTTCATTTGCACACACTCAGAATGTGACCATAAACCGACAGTGGTATTTGGATTTCATGTGGTTTCTGAGAGCCACCTAGAGTTTCAACACTGATCCAGAGCTATACATAAAACAAATAAAAATGAAAAATACTGTAACTGAATAACTGCATTAATGGAGAGCAAAGGTTTTATTCTACTTGATGATAAAACTACTGACCATAACTCTGTTAAATCTAGTTTGCTGACTACAAATAGTATTTTGTGGTCAGTTTTTTCTTTTTGTATTATTTTAACGCACACATTCCTTTGTTGACATATAGGGCAGGCAGAGTTTTTTTTAAAAAAAAAAATACATTTTCGGTCTTTTTTCCATCCTTATTACATGTTTTCAACCAAGTTCTTCCTTTTAATGTGTTTGCTTGTACATTGTATGTACGCAGCAAATTCTTTTGAGCTAGATGTGGAAAACACTGCATGGATTTTAGGAAAACTTGGCACAAAATTTGGCACAAACACGTGGAAGCAGTTTGCAGCTCAGAACGGTGTTACTTTTAACCTTCTGCAAAGGGAATCCACACTTTATTATCCCAGTAACACTAAGTTTATTCCTCCTAATTTCGGTGCCTTGATTCCCCGATACTGTAATAATTAGTCGAAACAACATAATTTACCCAGCGGTGTAGCACACCACACGCTGTCAGCAAGCCAGCTGTATTTTATGAGTGAAAAGTGCCAGATGCTCGTCCCTTCATTCTCAGCCTGCGGGTCCAACTCGGACCAGCAACCCTCGGGGCATCTACAGCTCAGATTTATCCGTCGGAACCGAACCGAACAGGCCGCTCATTGTGACCGCTGCTCTGGGAAAGCGTTCGTCTCCTGGTCCTTCCTCTTTCTCGGAATAGTCATGGCTATTTGTTTCCGCTGCTTTCTCTGTGGTGTCGCCAGCACAGAAAAGGGGTAGCAACGGAGAAAACAGTAACTGAGGCTGAGGGACATGTTTGTTGTCACAGCAACTAGCCAGGCCCAATTTCCGGTTGAGGGAGCCAGATTTCAAAATAATATCAATAATAATAATAATAGTAAAACTCCGATATAACTTTAAACAAGTCTTTCAAAAAATCAAATGTTTTGGAACAAGCAATAATAATAATAATAATATACAATATTATTGAATATTGAAAACTCAATTTATTTCAGCAACTTTATCACTAAGTGAAACATTATATAGATTAAATACACACCGATGAAAGTTTGAAAGTCCTTATATCTGTTATGATTATTTTCTGCTTACAGTTAATGTAAACATGACATTTAAAATTAGAATATTACATCACACTAATAATATAAAACATGTTTTTATACAAAAATGTAACCTTAACCTTTTTTTTTCCTAAATCAAATTTTGTCAATAAATAGGGAGAGCTGTTTTTGCAGAAATCCCTTTTGACAAAAAAAGAAGAAGAAAAGTCTTTGGCTATTATTTTAAGAAGGTCACTAAATGTAACTTGCTGAGCTTTTATGCTGAAATCTGATCACCGGAAGTGGCCTTGGGTGTTCGCAGCTAGCTTGATTTGGACACAAAAAAACTGCGAAATCAGGGAGAAGGACAGCGCCCAGAATAACTGTAAACCTCTGCTAAGTGAGAGCAGCATCTCGCTGAGAATGGGACTCCGGCTCTACCCTCCGGGCTGTCGGACACGAACACAGAGGTAGGACGCTGAACATTTATTTTATCACCAAGGTCACTGGAGGAACCCTGAGTGTTTTCTCTGGACATGAGTCCGTCCGTCGGGCGTGAAGAAGTTGTCTCGCTGTGATGTTTTCCAAATAATAACAGTCTGCCTTCAGGCTCCGTTCGGCTCTTCTCTTGCTTTGTTTGTTTTTTTTCCTCGACTGTTTTGGTGTTTAAAATGCGTTCGGAGTTGATGGGGGTCCTTGTTCAGGACGGGAAGGGACTTTTTGTGGCCTGTGATGAGCCCCTCTGGTCGGCTGTGGGGAGGGATATGAACGGAATACAAAGTGTGGATGTGGAGAGAAGAAGCCTCATAACTTCGAGCTCCATCCCTCTCTGTTAGTGCGGGGAAAAGAGCTTTGCGGTGTGTGTTTATCCGCCTGAGTGGCCTACTGCTACCGCCGGGTAAAGATAATCCAGTAATCTGGAAAAGAGGTGGCTGCATTTTATTGTAACACCACTTCCCCTTCCTTTCCACCTCCTCCTTCTCCTCTTCCTCCTGAAGCAGAACCAAAGTATGGGTGAATGCAGCTGTGGAGCAGACACGGTTCCCTTTAAGACTCCCAAAATCACTGATCATACTCACCGGAAAATAAAAGTAGTAATTGTATTCAAAAACATAATCAGATTGGGGTTAATTTTACACGTATTCAGTTAAAATTAGGGGCGCACTGATTGTCGTTTTCTGGCTAATCGCCGATTACCGATTTCTTTTATAAAGCCTGACCTACCGATTCCGATTTTGGCCGATACAATTTTTTTTAAAAATCAGAAATATTGCTATATCTATATATAGCAAGAAAATCGCAGAGTTGATAGCAGTGGGATGACTATTATTAACTGCAAATGTGAAGACATGACTTGGTGGGTCCATTTATCAGTCAAACCTCTCTCACAGAAGAGGACAGTGATTGATTTTTAGACCTTTACTGAGGTAGCTAAGATCAGATTCACATGTAAGTATCAATCGATCACCAGTCTCCCAAAATGAAGTAAATCAGCGCCAATAAATCGGTGCACCCCTAGATAAAATGCATCCATCCATCCATCCATTTTCTGTTCACCCTTTGTCCCTAATGGGGTCGGGAGGGGTGCTGGTGCCTATCTCCAGCTACGTTCCGGGCAAGAGGCGGGGTTCACCCTGGACAGGTCGCCAGTCTGTCGCAGGGCAACACAGAGACATACAGGACAAACAACCATGCACACACACACTCACACCTAGGGAGAATTTAGAGAGAGAGACCAGTTAACCTGACAGTCATGTTTTTGGACTGTGTAAAATGCAGTCGGAACTAATTTTACGTGATTGACCTGATGGAAAAGAATGTATACCGATAAATAAAATTCAGTGCAGTAATTGCTTTTATGAGTCACCTAATTAGTAAATGGAGTCCACCTGTGTTTAATTTAGCATGAGTATAGATCCAGCTGTTTATTGAAGGTTTGTTAGAGAACATGAGCGAACAAACAGCCGGCCAAGGAGCACAGCAGATGGGTCAGGGAGAAAGTTAGGGAGACGTTTAATGCTTTGAACATCTCAGAGGTCTGGTTACAATAAGACGAGATAAGATGACGTTCATGTGGACAGAGGCAGAGGTGTCAAAAGTACTCACATTTTCTAGAAGTACAGGCTCTTGTATGAAAAAATACTGTAGTAAAAGCAAAAGTACAGGTCGGACTGTTTTACTCAAGTAAAAGTAAAGGAGTCCAAGTTTTGAAATGTACTTAAAAACAAAAGGTAAAAAGTCATTTTCACCTTGGAGAATACAAAATGACTTTTGACAAATCTAAAATACTTAAAAAGTTCTAGTCATACCAAATACGTTTTTTTGCTCATAGAATGCGCTGTGTTGGTATGTAGGTTTTAAAAATACAGATACGGTCGAGTTTTTCTTCAAACCAAATCTCAGTCAGGATAATTTAGATAACACTAAACACAGCACATTCGTCACTAATTGTCTTTTGGGCCAAAAACAGAATTTTTAAAATAAAGCCACAGATGGGGAATGTCTTGCGTCTCTGAATGTGTTCCTCTTTTGTTTGTGATGTTACTCAGGTTAAAGTCTCCATTAATGTTGTTTTTCCTCATGCCACAGTGTGCTCTCCTTCTCCTGCTTTGCTTTGGTTGCATCCAATTGAATGGAGAATTACCGACACTATAACACACTTTCTGTGCACAGATTTTGTCCTTGGTTGGACCTTTTATAAAGGAGATAAGATGAAGTTCATGTGGACCTTTTATAAAAAAAAATACAAATTTAAAATCCTGTCATACACGCACGCAGAGACCTACGCTGTGAATTTTTGTGTCTATAAACAAGAAACACATGAAAATGAAATCAGAGAAGCTAATTCACCACAACAAAGTAGATTAGTAGATTAGTTCAATGAGAGTATCGATAAATTTGAAAATATGATTAATTGCGTGAAGTCTAGTGATTCACATCTCCTTTATATGTGACTGGTTTCCTAAGGAAACACATTATAATTTTTATGTTTTTCAGGAGCAGTATGGATTGTGATTGATTGTGTTGCTGTTTCATGTAGTCACAGCTATATAGTTACATAAAAAACAAAATATAAATAGTTATTTTTGTCACTTTTATCACAATAGTACCACAAAGTATTGTGATAAAGCCTTCAGTCCATATCGCCCAGCCCTGCATTGCATGACAAAATGTGGGAAATAAAACTGAATCCTTATTCTGAGGCACTGGATGTTCTTTCTGTTTTGTTTTCCAAGTCTTTGCTTGGCTCCTAATTTGAGACGAACAACTTACAGGTTAAACAGCGAATGTGGAACGTTGTTCACTCACCAATGTATGGATTAATTCCTGGGATTTTTCTCAGCAGAAACAGCTGTCTGAACTTGTACTTTCACTGATTGTAATAAAGCTTTTCTGTTGTTTTTTTTTTTTTCTTAGAATAATGTACTCCAGTCTTGTGAGGTGTTTGTGAACAGTGTCCTCTTTGTGTGCAGCTCCGTACAGAGAGGATTAATCCAGCTAATGACCTCTATGTGAAAAAAGGGATGAAAGCACATCTAACAGGGGGCAAACTGAGCGATTAGCTCTCATAGTTATTAATATAAGAGCAGCCTGCTGAGGAGGACGTGATGTGGGTCTAAAATGCATGGACGTGAAGAGATAAATTGGATTATTTCTGTCAGATTATCACAGCAGACGTTGATAGGCCATGTTTAATCTGTGAAACTAAAATTGATCAACTCCACCAATCCCTCCAGTCGACATATTCACACTGTTTTCCTAAAAAAGGTTAATCTTATTATGTAGCAATAATGCTTTGATCAAATAAAAGCCATAATCTGAGTATTTCCTTTAGGACTGAAACGATTAATCGGATTAATCGAGATGAATCGAATTACTGAAATAATCGCCATCTAATTTAGTAATCGATTAATCATTAGCTGCAGTATATAGGCTCAAAAAAAGGCAATTTGCTGAAAGAACAACATATTAAGAACAGTATTTTGGCCAAAACTGTACAAAAAATATACATGTAAAAAAATAAAATAACTATGTTCTACTCTGATCTCTTTAAGTGACAGATTTAGCTTGACTTTGTTCAAATTCAGTAAAAAAAAATCTCCTATTAAGCACCTTTTGCTATCCAATTAATAATCAATTAATCAAAAAAGTGAACAGATCATCTCTACAGTTTTAAGATATTAAGTTAAGCAGAAAGATGCTACAAATGAAAAGCGAATACTAGCAGAATGTTTTATTATTGCATTTTAGACAAAATGTTTTTTATTATTTAAAAAATTAATTGTTTATTGGTATTTCTAATATTGCAGAAAACAAGCTTAAGTAGTTCAATAAAAATATCTGCGGAATGTGCCAATTAATCGTCAGAATAATCAACACAATAATTGATTATAAAATAATTGTTAGCTGCCGCTCTAGTTTCCTCTGCAACAGGTGGAGCTCCTCTCTCCATCTGTCACAGTGAGACTTTCCCCAGCAATGCCGAGCAGATGCTTTGGTTGCCGTCCCATCCAAGCTCCTGCTGGACAGATTTGCTTTGCTTTAACTCTCTAATCTCTGTTGTGAGAAGATTATTACTCCTCCTGTTGTAGTTTCTGCTCCTCGCTGAGCTGAAGCCTCGACATTTTTCTGTTTTTCTTTTTTTCTTTTTTTTTAGCCTCTTGCGCTCAGTGGAGGGATGGTTTTCTTATTCTTAGACCAAACTTGAGTGGAGAATTTCCTGTCTAGCGTCGGCCAGCATCAACTTCCTGCACTCCGGTGCTGGACGTGGAGGAGAGGGAGGGGAAAGGGAAGGAAGGGGAAGAGAAGCATAAGCAGACTGTACTCCCTGCTGCTGTCAGCTGTGGCCTCTGTGGTTGCTGCTGACATGCTGCTCGCCATCTCAGACTTTCAACAAAGCGGCCTGGACAAACTGAGGAAGTGAAACGCTGTGCATGTCCTCCATTTTCCTCCTCCCATTCACCCCTGTAATTACCAGAATCTGTAGAGAATCTCAAAACAACCACGTCAAATACAGACAGATGTGCTTTCCCTGTTAATGTGACCTTCTCGTGTGATTGCAGGACATGTACTTCGGTTTGTTAAAGCCGCAAAGCTACACTCAACCCTCCAAGCATGCAGTGATCGTGTTTCTCTGCTCAGCAGGTGAGTGGCGTTCCTTCTGCCTCGTTTCGCCGTCGCCTTGGTGCTTTCAGCTGGAACAAATCCCAAACCTCTTTATCAGAGAAGATAATTCTCCCTCTTCCTCCACTCTGCACAGTTTGATCCAAAAAAGAAAACGTGCCTTGTAAGGAAGCAGGATGTTCACAGGCTCCACCAAACTGCCACCCACTAAAACTCCCCAACCTGAGCGGCTGGATGAAGTTTATGCTGCTCTACGCAAAGGCTTACAGTGAGTGGAGGCATGAGTGGGTGTGGGTGGCTCCCTGGTGGAATATCAATTGGGGGTAAAGATGTTTTTCCTTTGTCATGTCAGGTCATACCTGCAGGTCCACCAGCTGGAGCTGGACAGTCTGGGTCAGCAGATCAGAGAAAACAAGAAGAACAGTCGCCTGGTGAGAGCCTGTCCAGTCAAACCAGTCACCCCAGTATCGGTGTCATTCGGTATCAGCAGTGGCTATACAGCTATTATTGAGGGGGAACTTCATATTGAATGTAGGGATGCAAGCAATTAATGGTTTGTTACAGGGTAGTGAAACTCGTTTTTATTTTGGGCCGAATCAAGATCAAGAACCGGTTGTGGCAGAAAGTATTAAGAAAACTCATTAAACAAACTGTTAAATTATGAATAAATAGCTGTGTCTGCATATGATGCAGACACTTCTTGAAATTAAATAATACTAAACTTATTTTCACCTTGATCTAATTTGGAAGAATACAGATAAAACTCCTTATTAATTAAAATAATATTTAAGCACAAAGCTGTTATATTAAAGGTTTTACTTCTAAAATCTGGGGGCCTCATGAAAACCTATGCAGACTGCATTTGGCCCGCGGACCATCAGTTTGACACACGTGGTTTATTAGATTAAAAGTAGTTCCAATATATTATCTAATATATTGACGCCTCCTCGTAGTGTTGTAGTTTGGCCGCCATCCAGTCGAAGGCGCCGGCGTTCACCCTTAATCTGAGCCAGTTGATGTAGAAACAAAGATGGCGGTTAATCCTGAACCGAAAAGGGAAACAATCCAAACAGAGCCCGATTTCAGATGTAATATTTACTTTAGGTGGTTCTGTTTCCAAATATAAACACTCGATAAGCTCCTTATGTTTCACTTTTATGGCGCTCACTCAGTGGAGCTGCATGACGGAACGGCCATTGAGGTTTTAAAGAAAATGTGTGCTTATAATCGTTAGTCGATTGGTAAGATCAGTCTACTTTAGATTAACTCATTAGTCGATAACGTGTCTTTCTAATTGATTGTTTTTGTTTATCTCTTGGCAGGGGTCTCTGTATGAGTTGGATAAGGTGAGTTTCATTCTGATTTATTTTTATGTACGAGTCTTATCGTCTGAACCAAACTACATACAGATCCATCTGAATTCAATGGATTTGGACATGTGTACAAATACTTTTGGCAATATAATGTATGTTTTACTGTGCTGGGGTAAAGAAAAAATTAAAATGTTCTGGATTTTATTCATGTGATTGGCTCCAAAATCATCTGAATTTGTCTAGAAAATGCTGTAAATCAAAATTTAAACTATGTAAATCCTCCGACGTCTAAATGTAAACATCTTTGTTTATTTGGGGGGTTTTTTGTTTGACCTCGATGTTTCACATGTGATTGGACTCATTTCTGCCTGACCGTTTAGGCTTTGACAGGACACGCTTTAAATGAGATATTAAGTTTTTATAGGTCTTTTCTGAGTAAATTAAGTAGAACAACAAGCCTCATATACTGGACTTATTTTGTTAATGCCAGCCCTGAAAACCTTTGTTTAACCGTCTATTCTCTATGTGACTGAATTAGCTGATGTATATTTCTTTTATTATAGCAAGTGAAAGCCATCGAGAGGTTCATGCGTCGCCTGGAGTTCCACCTCAGCAAGGTTAGTATGTAGATCTGATCAATTTTCTGACATAAGGGTTGAAAAAAGACACAATAAGCAATTCTGTAGGAGAATAAAAGATGATTCCTGCCAAGATGTACAGCTTTGCAGTTTGTTCTCAGTTCTGTGGAGAAACATGTGATCTTGCAGCTCATATTTTAGTTTTAATGGCGGGCGTATTCAATGTTCACCATTTTGATTCTCCATTTTTGTCATCTGCTAGCAGACTCAGTTAATCTGAAGTAATCTGACATTTCAACCTCTGGATTTTTAGCCACTGTTAGTTCATTGCAGAGCTTTAAAAACAAACATTAAAAACTTCATTCTGTCACCAATAGGAAATCATTGGAGCGACATCAGCTCACCTGTTATATGTTCACGCTTTCTACAGAAGCAGCTACATTTTTGATTTATTAAACTCCAGAACTGAAAGCCTGGATGCTTGTTTTCTCATGGTTGGATGTCTTGCCCTATGTATCGTGTAACTGATAATTTCCTGCTCACCAAAAACACAGAAGCAATATTTTTATGGCTGTAATAATAGCAAATCACAAGGTCATGTAATAACAAGCTATTCATTTTGCCCTCGGTTCTGTGGAGAATGTTATTGGCCTTCAGCTCATATTTTTAGTTTTATTGGCTGACATAGTTAATGGTAACCCTCTGGATTTTTCATTTTCATCACCAGCCGGCAGACATGCTTGTATCCTGCGCCTCAGTTATTGACACTTAAGTGTCTTTTTTGTAATTTAGACTTTACGTTTTAAATTGATTTAAGTTTTGGTTTCTATGACTTGCTGTGTTCCTGGAGTACAAATATGATGACTGACAGCAATAGTTTGATTGTTTCTTTCCTCTTAGCCACAATTCAAAACAGGAAAGATGAGAGAACATGCTGCTTAAGTAAAATAGATGTGATGCTCATATAGGATTCCTACAAATAATAATTACTCCTCTACATCTATCTGCAGTCCTAACTATATTTAAACCATTTAAAGCAACTATAGACCAAACAAGTTCCCAAGCTTATCTTGGTACCAAACAGAGGAGAACAAATAGAGATTAAAATAATCTCCAACACTGTAGAAAATATTCCAGTTTGAGAAACTGTGTTTTATGGCTTTATGGGATATTTTTATTTTATTTGTTTTTCCTTTTTTAATAGATGTTTTTCAACATGAATAGATATTTTTCATTCTTTTCAGATTTTATGCATATTATATAGTTTATTATACATTTTTATTTCAGTTATGTAACACGGGGGTTGTTTGGAATAGCATTTGTTTAGCTTTTTTCAAAACCTTTCTTTCTTTCAACCTTTCAAAGCAGCCATCACCATCTTTAATAAAACTTTGAAGAATCTAAATTAATGAGTTACAGCACTACTTAATTTCCCATTGGGATTAATAAAGTATTTTTGAATTGAATTGAATAATCCTGGGCATCTAATGAAGCATTTAACAGCTAAAGAGCAACACATAGACTTAAAGAGGCGGTTTGAAGTTCACGTTATCATTAAATACTTCTAATTTAAAGCTTGAGTTTGTGTTTTGTTGATTTAAAATAAAGAGTTCACCTTATACAATAAATCTGTGCTTTTTGATCTACTATGACAAAAATCTATCAATGCTTATCAATTGTTTGTGATATTCCCAGGTGGAGGAACTGTACGAGGCTTACTGTATACAACGGCGACTGCGTGATGGAGCGAGTAAGATGGTGGCAGCTTTTAACTCGGCCACAGGCAGCAAGGAGGCCCGAGAAAGCCTGAGCGAAGCCAATAAAGGCTACAGGGAATACACAGAGGCAAGTGGCTGACCTGGAGTCTGCTCGTTTTTACATAGCATTTAATCAAAGTCTGCCTTGCTGATTAATTTACAAATTTTGTCCAGGTCAGGGGTGTCTAAACAGTTTGCTATGTGGGCCAAAATAGTCACCTCAAAAGCCATTGCAGGCCAAAATATCATTTTTAAAAACTAATGGCACCAAAAAATGTTGCAATTTTATCTACTCAGCAATAAACCAAGCATAAACTATTTTAATTAAACAAGTCATCAGATTTATTTTTGTAGGAACGGGCTTGTAGATCTAAAATTTCAAATGGTTTTAGTATGCTTTTCTTTTTAAATAAGTTATCAAATTTGCTTATTTTTTTTAATTTATTGAAGAAAACAGACATTTTTCTCCTGATCTCGGCAATAAAAACAGGATGTAGGTCGGTGTTCATTTGAAAACACTTGCTTTGTTTAGCCAAATTTTAATACAGCAATGAAAAGCAAATTTCTGTGCACCAAGTCAATGAGGACATGTGGTCCTAGTTACCATGACAACAGAAGGAGACCAGAAAACTTGGACAAGATGATCACTTTGTGTTGCTTCTCACATTTTTGCAAGTAGATTTTAATGTAAAAGTTGCAGTTTTGTCCTAATTTGTTACTGAATTGTAGCTTACACCGAATTGTTCAGTTCAGTATAAGCAGAGAAAGTTAGAAGAATGAATGAATATTGATTTAATTATTGATCTGTTAAGTGTGAGCCTGTGTTTTTTCTTGCCTGTGTAGCACATGTGCTCCCTGGAGAACGAATTAGAAAGCCAGATGGGAGAATTTCATGTGAAGATGAAGGGTGAGTCACTCTTCACACTTACTTTGCGACTTCCTTCTCGCGGTCCAGTTCTCATTTCTTTGTTGACGTCTCAGGCCTCGCTGGGTTCGCACGGCTGTGTGCTGGCGACCAATACGAGGTAAGGCGCAGCCACGACTGGCAGACACAGTCAAACCGTTGGTTTCTGCTTGCAGTGGCCTCATGTTGTGGTTTATTTTGGGGGCTGGTAGGTCCTGATGCGGTACGGCCGGCAGCGCTGGAGGCTGCGAGGTCGTGTGGAGGTCAGCAACAAGCAGATATGGGACAGCGAGGAGTTCACTTTCCAGCCTCTGGTCACAGAACTGCTGTCTATCAAGGTAATTAAACTATTTACAGGATTTTTCTTTTATAGTGAAGTCAAAAATGACTGGAAACATGTAAATAGAAAATAAAATCACCTGGTGTGACTCAGTTATAGCACTAAGCAGTGGTCCTTAAACATTTGATGGTGTAATTATTATTCTTGTTTATTCAACGTTTCTAGGCATTACAAAGGGTGTATGGAATAAAGGGCATCTAATATCAAGAATATAGAAGAAATGTACAACTTTACTTCCATCAGAACAGTATTATACAGGTATTTAGCTTGCTATAGTCTCACTACATTTTTACTATTTCATTAATTTTGAGAGAACAAATAATAAATAATTTAATCGTGTGATTATTTAACTATTATTGCAGAAGTAATGTAATTAAACATTGTTTCTGCAGTAAAAGGGAATGACTTGGTTATATTTAGTTCTTTTTGTTTGTATGTACATTATTTTATGGCCACAGTTTCTTAAATTTTTCCACATTTCCTTTTTCTGCACGTCCCTAATATTTCATTCTTTTACGCCTCTCTCTGTTTGGGAGGATTGCAACAATTTGCACCAACTACTGTACAGGAAATTAGTAAAATAACATTTAAAATGAATCAAGCTCTGTCTTCTCAGTTATTATGTCAGACTTTTTAAGCCACATGTGTCAAACTAGAGGCCTGTGGGCCAAATCTAGCTTTTTATGAGGCCCTCTAAGTTCTAGACTGAGCACTAAATGTGCTTAAATATTATTTTATCAATCAAATCAAAGCATTTTTTATCTGTTTACTGCCAAATTATATCAATCAATCCCTCCGGTTTCTTGTGAATTATCGTGGAAATTCATGCAAAATCAATAAATCCCCGCACTTTTTTGCACCAATATATAAGTGGGAGTTTATTGCAGATTTTCCTCAAAATTGTCAAAAACTTTCTTATTTGTACTAAACAGCTGCCTCAGCCTTAATTAATGTCATGATCTAATCTAATACAACAAGTAATAAAATGTTGCATTTACTGTCATAAATAAGCACAAATATTTCCAAATTAGTACCACAAACACTTTGATTTTTATTGCATAAAATCACAAAACAGTTGGGAAATGCTTTAGGCCCTGCAAAAATGTTCAATATTATTATTCACTTTTAAGAATTCACTGATATCTTTGTGAACAGATTTTTATCAATACATTCTGGCACAACCGGCCTTTTAAGAGCATTAATGATCTTGATTTGACCCAAAACAAAAATGAGTTTGACACCGCGGTTCTAAGCAGTTCTGACATGAACACAAACGTCTCCCTCCTAGGAGGAGCCACTGCACAGGTCTGAGGAAACATTTTGAATTATCTGATGTTGCAACTTCAATCTTTACTCCAGTATGGTCTTGCATTATTTCAAAACCTTACAAGCCAACAAATACAACCTTTAAACTGGTCCTGCAACAAACAGGAAGTCCTTGGAGCAATGCCAGCTCATGTTATGATCATATCTCCGAGCTCCTGTCCAGACATGAGCGGCTGCGTTTTTTCATGTCATTGATGTGTGAAGCCAGAACTGAAAGTGTTTGTTTATGTTTTCCCATTGATATATTATATGTATAATCGTATCTGACTAGATCTCGCTTCTAAATGTCAAAAAAGTAATTTTGTATGTTTTACCAGATTTTTTAAATTCCTTCTGTAAAATCCTGCTGGTTGGCTGTAAACCGTGAAATGTTTTCTGTTTTGTTTTGGCTTAATAGTGATAATATCAAAGTGATTTATTGTTGGATGGATTCCAGTTAGCAGGAGTTTGAAGTGAGAGGGCGGAGGAGATGCTGTTGGGTTTGTGTTGACAGCGTGGGAAAAGGGAAGTTGATCAGCAGAAAGAACCTGCAGGAATAACCCAGAACCATCAAACTGGAATAAAGGGAATAAATCACTGCTATTGACATTGTGCTCAGGTTTCTGTAAAGTGGCAGAGAGGTGGTAATGAAAGGCTCATTACAGCAAATTTGGCTGGTTTAGAGGTTGGGCATCCTGAAATAAACAAAATAAATTGACACTGCAAGTCATTCAGGGAATTTTAAAGGATAAAAGAGACTTCTTTCCATTGATTTCCACGAAATGGTTTAACTATTCAGAGTTAATCAATCATATAAAGCTTTAAAATTTAAAGGGGTCAAACTCATTTTCATTTTGGGCCGTATCAAAAATCTGAATTTTGTCAGAATGTTTTGCTAAAACCCATTTAACCAGTAAAGTATCAATAAATAGCTTGTTCGTTCCTCATTCAATATGTGTTTCTTAAAATTAGATAATATTGATAATTTTTTCACACGCATCGGTCCATCCAGGATTTTCTGACATCAAGAAAGGCCGAGGCAGCAGTCACTTAAACACAATGTTTTCGGACAATTTTGACAAGAAAATTGCAGTAAAAATTATTTTAAAAAATATATGGGGATCTGTTGATTTTGTGGGAATTTATGAAAAACTAGAGGGACTTATAGATGTAGTCTGGAGTCTAGAGGGCCATGTATACAGCTGCGGCGGGCCAGAGTTGGTCCCTGGGCCTTAAGTTTGAAACATGCATTTTTTTATTTTAATTTTTAAAAATTGGTTTATATTTGTACTTAGCTTGAGATTATTTAACAAAAGATCTACCCCACATACTAATATACAAAAACTCATTTTTGGTTGTTCTGATGCATTTTTTTATTTAAATTTCCTTCTCTTAAATTATAACTCTGTCACAAAACATTTTTTGAAAATTATGCAGAAGTTGATGGTTTCTGTCTTTCAACTTTTTTATATACCTTTTAAAAGGTCCAAGGATTTCAGTACCTTTATAATGTATAATACTGTAGGTTTCCAATAACCCAGTATATGTTGTCATTTGATTGTTTTTATTTTTTGTATTGCGTACCATACTGGGTTCCTACGGGTGCTTCAAAACCTTGAAAATGTGTACATTTAAATTGCTTTCAAGGTTTGGAAAGTGCTTAATATTCAAACATTCTAACATTTGATTAAAGGTGTAATTTTGGAAAGCATTATTTACAGTTGAAACCAGATATTTTTATACACCTGAAAAATACGGACATTTTTATTCTCACTGTCATGTTGAGGTCGTTTACCTTAACATGATGTGTTTGGATTGTTTCGATATGATGAATATTTATTACTCGTAATGACTCAGAGATTTATTGATCTGTTAAATTAAGATTGGCTTATATTTTATACTTTAAATAACTTTATTGAAATTGGGGGATTTTTCTTCTTTTTTTGCTGAATTAGGGTGTCTGAGAGAGAAATTTCAATGCAAAGTTTTACTCAATTTTCTCCATGCTTTAGAATGTAGAAAACCATCACAAAACATTATTAACAACAGTAATAGATGATGTCCTATAGTACTGAATTTACACTCTTTTTTTATTTATTTAAATGTGGTTCTGGAAAAGTTTGAAAACCCTTAAAATGCTTTAAACTGTTTTAATTTTACTGCGTTCAGAGTGTCTGTAGCAGCCAGACGACGCAGGAAAGTGTCCTCCATGCTCTGTTTGCTGCTCGCCCTTTCAATGATTATTTCATGTTGAACGGTTTCTGAGCGGCCGCGCCTCGTGTTTGCTCGTTTCTGTTGTCAAGGTGACGGAGCTGAAGAGCCTGGCCAACCATGTGGTGGTGGGCAGCGTGTCCTGCGAGATGCTGGATCTGTTCTGCCCGCTGCCGCAGACGCTCGCCGTGGACATCAACGACCTCGGCACAGTGAAGCTCAACCTAGAGGTCACCTGGAGGTCATAAATTGTTCTCTCTCGGCGCTTCTCTCTCATTGCTGCAGCTGCTTTTATTATAAAAATCTGACTCCATGCGTTGTTTTTGTTTGTTCAGTCCGTTTGATAGGGACGACCAGACGTCCTCGTCCAGCACGGTCTCCAAGCGACTGCTGTCCAATCAGAGCCCTCCGGACACGCCGTCCATGCGGGAGCAGGTCTTTTACGTGAGTCCAATTAAACTGATTTTACTGTTTTCATTAAACAGTCCTCTTTATTTACACTGGCTCAGAAAAGTATTCACACCTTTTGAACTTTTAAGCTTTTTGTCACATTACAACCATTAACTTTAACATTTTATTGGGATTTTATGTGGTGAAACAATAAAAAACACAAAACTGTAAGGTGGAAGAAAAACAAGTCAATAAAAAGTCAAAAGGGTAATGCATGAATTTCAATATCTCCCTTTATTCTGATTCATTTTAATCTCAGTACAGCTACAGCGGTTCTGTGAAAGTCTGGAAACATTAGTGAACTAAAAGGATCATGAAGAAGACAACAAGCAGGTCAGGGAGAAAGTTTAAAGCTGCATTACATCTAGGGCTGAAACGATTAATCAGATTACTCATGATGAATGGATGTTTGAAAAATTTAGTAATCAAATAATTAACTGGAGTATAGAGATTGAAATAAGGTCATTTGCTAAAAGCATATGATCAGTAATTAAGCAAAAACTACAAGAAAATACATGCATTTTGCATTTTTCTATAAATATTTGCTAACTAATTCCATAGAAAAATCTCCTGCTAAGCCCCTTTTGCTATGAAATTATCAGTTGGTTAGATGGCAAAACATAATCAACAGATCAGCCCTGCACTGTATCAATAAGTTTTTCACATGTTGATGCTAGGAGTATTTATGCAGATGCATCCTTTCCTGCAGATGATTTTTATTTTAATTATGAAAATGGCCACACGACAGTCAAAACAATACAAGAATAAAGTTTTAATTCTACCAGAATAAAGTCATAATATTAGGAGAATAAAATAGTGACTTCATGAGCACTCCTACATGAAAAACAATGAAACATGAAAATGAGGAAGGCTTTGCATCTTGTGAAGTTATACTCGGCCTTACAGATGAGGAAATACTTCATCTTTTAACACATCAAACTATTATCAGTAACAGGAGGTCGGAATATATTTTTGAAAGAATAACCACACAGACTGAGCTTTTTTTCTTATTTGAACAACGTTTTTCTTTTATTTTTGCATTTTTATTCTGCTCATATTATGACTACATTCTTGTAATTAAACAATAAAAAATGGTGTACTCTGTTACAACTTACAGAAGAGATGTTAAAAGCCACTTTTTAAAAATATTTTTCTTCCATTTGTAATTTCTTCTTTAGAAACGAAAGTAAGGGAAATAAAAATAATTAAAATCAGATATCGGATGTGGTATGAAACAATTTTAAGTCCAGCCTGACTTACAGGAAGAGGCGGGTAGAGTCCACACAAATTGTACTCTAGTAATCGTAGCACTACTTCAACATATTTTTACTCGAGTAAAAGTAAAAGCAGCCATCCAAGAAATTACTCAAGGAAACTAAAATAGTATTTGGTGAAAAGTACTGAGTAACTGATAAAATGATCAATCTTTTAATGTTTAAAAATTACATCATCAGACAGACCGAAATATAAAGTCAAGTGGAAATTTTGGTATTTTAAGGACCAAAATGACAATAATTCGTAAAACTAACAAAATAAAGAAAAAGAAAAAATTTCCCAAAACAGTTTCTTTCAATAAAAAAACTTATGAAACTTGAACAAAAACTGTTTTTGGTTAAAACATGTTTGTTTTTCATTCAGTGGGTAGAAAATCTAGAAGTTTTACTCAAGTAAGAGCAGAAATACTTCATAATAAAATTACTCAAGCAAAAATAAAAAGCATAGCGTAGTAAAATTACTCCTAAAAGTACCGTATTTTTCAGACTATAATCCGCTACTTTTTTTCCCCCACGCTTTGAACCATGCGGCTTATAGCCCGCTGCGGCTTTTCTGTGGATTTTTCTTCAACCACCAGGGGGCTCTGTAGCACGAAGTGAATCACTGGAAGTCAAAATTGGAAATCAAAGAAAGTGCTGGGTTTCATTTAGAACGAGCTCATGCTAGCAGCACGGAGAAATGTTTTCAAACTCATAACCCCCTCATCATGGAAACAACACGAAGAAATTCATGTGATGCAGCTTTTAAGTTGAAGGCTGTCGATGTGGCAGTACAGGAGGGAAACGCTCGGCGTGAACGAATCCATGGTTCGGCGTTGGAGACGGAGGGCTGCGTCCTTAATAGCAGATTTATTAAGTTGAAAAACCGAGAGCAGCAGAGATACCAGGGGCTTATAGCCCGGTGTGGCTTATATATGTACGTTTACATTTAAAAAAAAAAAACTTTTGGGTGCGGCTTATGGTGAAAAAGCCCGCTGCTATAGTCCGGAAAATATGGTAATTTTTTCCCAAACCGTTACTCAAGTAAATGTAATTAGTTATTCCTCAACCCTGCTTACAGCTATAACATGTGAAAATGTTAATTTTTCTTTAAATAAACAAGAAAATGCTCTACTTTGTACTAATCTGTCACATAAAATCCCAATATGTTACGTTTTTTCTTACATGACAAAAGGAGGGAAACATTCAAGTGGTTTGATTAATTTTGCTTTTTTTGTGTGTGTATGATTCATGTTTATTCCTGTCATTTCACCGGCTTGCTCTGTTTCAGCTGCTCCCCAGTTGTTGTGTGTGTAGCCGTAGCTCTGGAGTGTGTGACGGGTTTCACAGAGGCTTGTGTGACCCAGCGTGTGGCTGTGGGACCCACGGCACGAGGGGAGTGAATGGCAGCAGCGGGGGCTTGTTGTGTGGTGGCAGCAGCATGTTTGAGCGAAGCTGTGGCTGTTTGATAGTGGTTGAGTAGTGCTCCAATGTGTCCCTGCTCCTCTTCCTCACCCTGACGAAGAGCGTGCCTCATTGCGGGCCGCGCCACGGCCGCTCGCTGGCGGCGGCTTTTCCAGGTGTGGCGTCGTCGCTACGGTGGGAATTCAGGCGAGCGAAGCTCCACTTTATCTCATCAGAGCCGGTGTGTTGGGCTGTAGCTTTAGCGTAGTTTGTAGTTTTTAAAATCAAATTGATCGTTGTTGATTTCCAATCAGTTCCTGCTAACGTTTAATTTATGTTTAAACTAGTGACAACGAGGAATGGGCTGGGTGTCAGTGTAGAGCACATGTGTCAAACTCAAGGCCCGGGGGCCAAATCTGGCCCGCCGTAGCTTATCACGTGGCCCTCTAGACCATCAACAATTCCCTCCAGTTTTTCACAAATCTACAAAATTCACACAAAATCCACAGATCCCAATAGTTTTTTTTCTGATTTCATTGAATTTTTTTCCCTCAAATTTGGTCAAAAACATTGGCTTTAAGTGACTGCTCCTTATTTGATGCCAAGTTATAGTCTGACCGATACAGCAATTAATCAAAAGTGGATGGATTTTTTCGATTGTTTTTTAATCAGTGTGAAAAGATGTTAAATATAGTTTCATTTTAAGAAGCACTTATTGAATGCTGAAACAGCTACTTATTGATATTGTTAGCTATTTAATGGGTTTTATCAGTACATCCATCCGGCCCTTCAAGAACGTTCAGATTTTTAATACTGCCCAAAATAAAAATGGGTTTGACACTCCTGGTGTAGAGGTTTTAAAAAGACACATTTTTGCATTTATGTTTGGACTTAATGTTGGATGTTAAATTGATTTTAACAATCAAATGTTTGGTTTTTGAAGATGAAGAATAAAGTAGCCATTTTATGAGAACTCAAACATGAAAAATAAATTAAATGAGGAATGAGCGTATTGTAAATATACTTTGGTATAATTTTTTTACAGATTATACTTAATAGAAATACTTAATGTTTTAACAAGTTATTATTAGTAGCAGAACTTTGAAACAATTATGCAAACAACTGTCTATTCCAAAAAAAGAACCACATGAACTGAGCTGCTCATGTCAGATCCTCATGAAACTTTTCTCTCTCAAACTTGTCTCGTAATTTTAAGACCATTCTCTGGTAAAAAATTAAATCAATATTCTGATAATGGAACAAAAATTCTTGTAGCCTGACCCTGATTCTCACAGAAGGGATTATTGAAATAAAAGCCACCTTTTGAATAATATTTTTTGTCATTTGTAATTTCCTTTCTTTTTTCTTTTTCTTTTTTTTTTTATAAAAGAAAGCGTGAAAAAAAACTCTTAAAATTGGATCTGTTGTGAAAAAAGAGATAAATTTTTTTAGCCATGTCACGCAGCTCTAATCTGAATACAAGAAAAGTCCAACTTTGATATTTAGAAATATTGTCAGTCATAAAATACACAACTATTATTAAACTAATAATACTTTAAAACTACAGGTGCAGGCTGGCTACCTGAGCAGATAGGCCAATTAATTAACCAACTAATATCAATAAAATGGCAAAAAGCACAATAACTTTATAACAACATTCATAATCTTTTAATTAAAAAAATTATGTTAAAACCACAAACTACATTGTATTTATTGGGATTTTATGTGATATACCAACTTAAAGTGGAACAACACTGTTAAATGGAAGGAAGTTGATGCATGATTTTTAAAATAAATTATATAAAGTTGTGAAAACGTGTGTCACATTACATAGACCAAACACATCTGTTTGTTGGTAGTAAGTTTATGTTTTATGTGTCTGTAAAAAGAGCTACTTCAAAAACCTCCAGATTAACGGGCACTGTGCCGTTACCTAGCAACCTCTCAGCCCAGCCCGTTACCTAGCAACCCAAGCATTGGCTCAGTTGCTTTTACTGCTTTATGCTGCTGGAAAAGACAAATGTTTTGTTGTTGACTTACCATTCAGAGAAGATATTTGTATAATATTTAGAGACAGTTGTATAACTGGGCATCTGTTGGCAGTTATTTTCTTGTGCGAGTGCAAATGTTAGTTTTGTAGGCTTATTTGGATTTTAGGTATATAAAAAAAAAATGTAACGAACATGTTTCCTCTTCAGGAAAGCATATTAAGTCACCTCTAAGATAAGCTCTTTATTTCCAGATGATGGATTAAACAATACTGAGCAAGATGTTCAAAGCTGTGGATATTGTTTTATAAACTAACCTTTCTATAAACTATTCCACTACTTTATCCCCAACCTATCTGCTGTAGTCTTGGGATTTATAATGTTATTTATTCACTAATGTTCTTTAACAAACCTCGTAGACTCTCACAGGACACACAGTTGTACTTTATTAACTTTATTTGGGGATTTGTGAAAGATTTAGCCGAGTGGCTTCAGACTGGAGAGCCTGAATACAAATGCATGCCGCACCTTTCAGAGTATATTTGTAAAAAACAGAGAAAACCATTTATCACATGCGTTGATCAGTCTCATAAAAATCCTAATAAAATACAGCAAAAATTAAGATTAAAGCCAAAGTATCAATAAATTAATATTTTCTGTTTTTCATGACAATGTATTAGGATCAGGTTATTTTAAATTTAGGTGTTTTTTTTTTTCTTGTTAGAATCTCATACCATCCCATGTTTACTTACAGCTTCATAAAAAGAAAGGCGATCATTTAGTTGGTTAATTATTTGCCAATGAAATCAATACAGCAACAAAGGGAAGCTAAATGAATCATCTCAGCTGACCTTTCCACGACATCTTTAAAAGCAAGATGAGTCTTATTTGGTTGAGTTTTAATATCTGTTCCTCTGTTCATGTTGGATTCAGTGAAGTTTAGTACCAAACATCCACCGTCGTCGGCTAATCGGCTGAAGTCAAAGCATTCCTCTCTTGTTTTCTAGTTTAAGATTTATTAGCTTCTATTCACAACTTAAAGTGCTTCACTCAGCAAACCAGATCCAGATTTTCTCCGTGTTTTTGTTCGCAACATGAAGCTCTTTTAATACTGCATGTTTACACACTGAGGACATCTGGGAATTAGTTTTCTCTCTTAAAAAATTACCTTTTTCCTTCTCCTGAGGTAAATTCACTCAGCAGATATGTAGATGATGCTCAGCACTGTTCAAAAAGTTTTGAATTATAATTTTGTTTTTATCGAATTGAGCATTCTTGTAATATTTTAATGGAGTATTTTAATAAATTTCTTTGTTTTCTGGAGTTTGGTTCAGATCTTGAAGGACGTGAAGAAGCGAAACCATTTATTACAGAACATCTGCGATGAATGGTTCTGCTCCAGTTTAGGTTAATTTCTGCTGTTTAAATGGGACCTAGTACACAAAATTCATATTTTGCATGTTTTTCTACTTTCACTTGGGTTCCTGCTGGTTCTAAAAAAAAAAAGCCAAGGTGCTTAAAAAAAACACTTAGTTGTTTTCCTGGAATAAGTTGATATTTTTTGGTGTCTGGAAAATGAGCCGTTTCAAAATCCTCTCAATTATTAAGTCATATTTGACAGGCACTGCGCCATTACCCTTCAACCCTCCCAAGCCCACCCCGTTACCTAGCAACCTGGTTTTGGTCAGCTGGTTTTATCGCTGTTTGCGCTGTACAATGGCTGCTGGAAAAGACTGGTGTTTTGTTATTGACTTACCATCCAGAAACTTGCTGTTTTCTTGTTGATTGTGCAGGAGGCTCTACTTCTGCTTTTTAAAGACGTGTGGTTGTATAGTTGTGCATCCATTTTCACGTGTGAGAGTAAACGTTGAGTTAGAGGGTGGGCCAGCCGCAGATTATTTGGATTTAAAGTGACAGGAGGACCTGAAACATCTCATTCTGAAAGAGGACAGAACTAATCAGACTAAAATATCATCTAAGAATGATTTTGTGCAAAAAATGTGATGAACATGTTTTGTATAGACCGTAAATCTACCCTAATCTGTTCAAATCATCTTTAAATCTGGACCTAAGATGTGCTTTTAGTTTTCCACACCTATATAAAACACAGCTACTGTAGATTTTCCGTCTTTTGTTTAACCCTATCAGTATCTAACTCATAGTTTGTATTATTATTGTTATATATTAAATTTAAATTACATTTACTAACCTACGTGTCGAAGTGACAGGGATAATTCTTTCTTCACCAGTCTCTGCTGAAGCGTCAGGGAGAAATGGAGAACGGCACGGTTTGGTCCAACTCCTCTGAATCATCAGACGACTCCTCCAGTCCGGCTCTGGCTCATCACACTCAGAGGCTGACGGCCTCCAACCTGCTGCAAGCTACTCCCACCACTCAGCTGTCTGCTGCACTGCCCAAGTCAAGCGTCTCCACGCCGTCGCTCTCGTCCAACCAGGAGGAGGACGAGACGGAAGGCGTGGACGTTTTCCCTCAACCTGAAGCGGTGCCGAACGGCCACCTGCGGGCCTTCTGCTCGGACTGCGGTGCCGCCGACAGGGCGTCTGTTCAGTCGGAGGACCTGATCTCTGAGGCCTCCGCCGACCTGAGCAGCTGCTGCCCCGATGAGTTCTCCACGCAGCTGGCTGTGGACGTAAAGACGGAGCCACTCGAGGAGCCTACAGCCGAACAGACTGAAGCTGAAGATGAGGAAGAAGTCTCTGCTGAAGCTGCAGGAAGACTGCAGGAGACGCAGACCGTCCAGGAGAGCGAGCCAACGCCGGACGCTCCGACGGTGGGTTGAAGGCTAACTTCAGCATGTCTGTCTGTGACGCCGGGTGCCAACCTGCTGCGTCTGTTTCTCCTCAGGCGCCTTTTCCTACGTCTGCCAGCTTCACTCAGGAAGTCGAGACCGCCCTCGAAAGCTTCGACTTTCTCAACTTCTCGGATGTGGAAGAAGAGGAAGAGGAGCAACAGCAGGAGGGTGAAGACCAAGAAGAGCAGGATGGGCAACAGGAAGAGGACCAAAATGAAACGCAAGATGAGAAAATAGAAGAAGAAGAGAAGAATGTGGAGATGTTCTCTGAAGGAAGGTCAGTACCTACAGGATGAAATAGTTCCTCTGATTCTTTCTGCTCTGCATGTTTACTAAAAAAATTACAATTCAACAATACTTTATTGATCCTAAAGGAAAATGAAATGTTGTTGTAAGTCATATCAATTCAGATTATTCAGAGTTATTGTAGATAGTGATGGAAAAGTCTAATTTAAGACTTTTTAAGATCTTTTTAATGCGAGACTGTACAAGCATGAGGCCCACGCTAATAAAATAAAAAACAAATAAAATGACAAGAGTTAAGTCAAAATAATACGAGAAAAAGATCATAGTAATTCATGAATAAAGTCATAATTTTCCAACATTATTCTGGTAATATTATTACTTTTTTCTTAGTATTATCCTAAAACTCCATCATAAGCTTGAATGAAACACAGGGCCCCATGGTTGGGGCCCCTGCTGGCTCCTATGGGGTTGGCAACAGAAGTGGCAAAAACAAATGTCGTCCTGCCAATTAGTGATTTATTTCCACTTACCCACGATGGATACAAAAAATGCTAGCTAGCTATTTAGCAACAATGTATTAGCATATTAATTACTCAAACTTAAATACTAGATTGAATAGTCCTGCAACAATATTTAAGACCTGTGATTAATGTATTTAAGACCAACTTACACTTTTTATTATAAATGTAAGACTTTTTAAGAGTGTGTGGACACTATGGATAACTTTAAACACTACAGACATGTTGAAGGCAGGATCTTCTTAAAGAGACAGAGGCCCAATTTGAAGGCGTCAAACTGCAAAGGCAAATTTCTTTGAAGTTATCTTTGACATGTACAGCATCTTTACAACTGAAGGAAACTTATGCGTTAAAATGGCACTTTGTGGCTGAAATATACATGATGTGTTTGCTTTAGAAATGCCTTGATCCTACTGGTCAGCCTGTATTCAGTCTTAGGGAAGGAAGTGAAGTGAAATTAAACTTGGATTTTAAATAAATTTGGCTAATGGTTCATGATTTAATAAGGAGAGGCAATCATGTTTGAGTGTTTATAAAGTGGGATTCAAGGGCATTTCCAACAACAGTTCAAAAACAAATTAAATAAATTGGGACTAAACTATGAATTTTAATTTAAAACTACTTACTTACATCTTAGATGTAACACAAAGTGATTGTGTTTTCCAAGCTTCCTGGTGGTTTCTTTCTATTTTCATGCTAACTGGGACATCTACTTATGGACTTACACTCTAAAGTAAACCAGCCAAATGATTTAATTGCTCAATTAAAACTGGGCTAATGTTTCCAAATTTCCTTCGAAATAATAAACAAACTGGGCGCCTTTTATTTAACAATGAAAACATCAAAAACCATTTGAGGTTTTGGATCCTTTTCTACAAAGAAAATTGTATTACTTATTTATTTAAAATATGTCATACTTAGTTTATTGATGAGTAGTTAAAAAAATGAAACTTTCTTTCTGATTTTGGTTTCTAAAAATGACATTTATTTGGCTGCAAGTACTTTTGAGATGGTAATTTTGGCCCAAATGACATTCCTGATATGGAGTTTGGTGATTTTCCCTTATAAGTAATAGAATATGATGTTTTTAATTTTAAGATTATTTTTGATCTGACAGAAAGCAAATCATGAACAAATTTGTAAGGGTGTAAAAACGTTTTCGTCTTGCTCCGGTTTTTTTCTGTCTCACCAGTGATGTAGAGGAAGCGGATGGCCTGGAGTTCCTCATGGAGGCTCCAGAAGGATTTAGGAACTCGGACGAAGACCGTTTCTCAGAATCGCAGGTAAACAGAATCCTCTTGAAGCTCCGGTGTCACTGTGGCTGTTTTTATGTAAATATTTGTCTGATTTTAAAGGAGTCCAGTGTGGCGGATGCGCAGGATTTGGGCCAAGTGGAAATTCCAAACGATAAAGACGAGCGACGCAGCGAGAGCGGAGACGGACCTCCTGGTGAGAGACGCATGTTAGTAAACAGAGGTGCTATCTGTGAGTCGGACCGCCGCTTTATGATTCTGTTTCACCGTTCAGGAGAGGAAACCTCACAAGACCAGAGTCCTTCCACTCCCAGCTAGTCGGCCACTGCTGTTGCTACTGACTCTGCTAACCCATTCGTCCCGCTCTGACATCCCGGTGCCATCGCGCTCTGCAGAATCGCACACCTCAAGGACGCTCCACTCAACGCTCAGACAAACAACCTCCGCCGCCACGGCGGAGTTTGTGCTCGTTTTTTCGCCTCGTTTACCAGGAAAACATGAATCGCGCTCGTCTCTGGGTTAAAGTGGGACTGCACTTTTCACAGTTTACATTTCCATATACTACTTGTGTCCAGAAACATTTCAGGAACAGATCAAAGCGGCCTTCTGTTTTTTGCATTCGTCCGTGCATTTTATAGAAGAAATTATTTTGAAATGATTTTATAAGTTTTTCTTTTTCAGGCCTCAGAGAAGCATTCAAGTACCTAGTTGCATTAGAAGGTTTTAAGACCAGTAACCATCAGAGCTAAATCAGCCCGACGCTTTCATTGTCAGAGGAAAGACTACGAGCATGTGATGTTTATCTGCAGACCAGAAATTGTTTCTAAAGCAGGAATGTTCCCTGAAAACAATCCTCTCCTTCAATATCCGTCTCAGAGCTGCAGCTGAATGGACACCATCCATAATCTGCGAACATTGAGGAGTTCAGAACTCCTTCTGGGCCGGCCATCTGCAGCGTGCGACTATATTTAAACCTGCATGCGTAGCTGTCTCATGCTGCCAGCATGTCTGTATTAATAATAAAGCTTAACTGATCGGTTTAAGTGTGTAAGCTAGACTCCGCTCCAAGAAAACCCACTGTGTTCCAAAAAAAGACTGCCTCCAGGGGGCGCTGTCGTCTTTTAATGTTGTGCTTTTGTCTGTTTCTTCAAAAAGTGCCTCAAGTGACATAAAGAGATGTTAAAAGGTCCAGCAGTGGACGATGGCAGTGTTTATTTTCTGAATCACTTTAAGAGTGTGCACAATGAGAGATATTTACAGTTTCATATTAAGAATTGTATATGTCCCGACCTGTTCAAAAGGTTTATGTTCAGAAATGTTTAAACTTTATAAAAGTTTCTTTAAAATGAACATGTTCTGCTGGATTTGTTATTTTTCAGAGTTGCAGGAACCAACACCACCAGTATTTGTGCTTTTTACGTACTACTTTTAACTAGCTGACAACGTTCTGTTTCTCAAATATCTAAAACATCAGAGCTCTAAATATGAATAAGAAATGTTGAATATCTGTTAACATGCACGTTTGTGTTTTGTCTGAAAATAAAGTGCCTGGATAAACGGCAACAATGGCTCAAGTAAAAACAAAACCAGAATGGCTTACAAAAAATGTAATTATTTGAAAACTTTTTTGTATTTACCCAGATTATTTTGATTTTAAAAGTTTAGATTTAGACATTTAGAAGTGACAAAGTCAAAACGAACATACCTGTAAGAGGGAAACATTTTAAATACAAGAATTTTAAGTATCCATCAAATATGCAACATAGTGAACAACAAATATTTTAAACAAGAAATTCTGTTTATTTGGTTTAAAACTGTTTATTTTAACTTACTGTTGTAGTTAAATCTTCAACAGGAACGATGATGTAAAGAAAACAGTAAACCTTATCCTTTATTCACATTCAGAAAGATTCAGAAGTAAAAAAAAAAACAAAACTCACAAGTGAAGCAAAAGTTTCTCAACCTGATGAAGTTTCATTAGAGCGGCGTCACATTAAACCAGCAGTGTCAACATCCTCCTGAATTTAAAACCAGTTCAGCTAATGTTAGAAACCTCAGTGATGGTTATTGCTTGAAATGCTGACCAAAAACTTTGAACTGTTCAGGATTCAGTGCCTCGACAACGATCACAGATAAAAATTCAGCTATTAAAACCAAGAATGAGTTTTCCTCCTACAGTCTGGATTCTGTGAAAAGAAGGAGATAAAAAAAAAAAATGATTCAATGCATTTACTTTTATAAAACTGCTTTGAATATGTCATTAATGAAATCACAAATCTGACAGGTCATTTACTTAAATTTTTAGAGTTTTGAATAATCAATTTGTTTATTGTAAAAACATTTAAAGCAGACCAGGCGGTATCTGACAGATTAAAATAAAATAAAATCATCAAATCCCCAGAAATTACCTCCTATAACGCAGTAATTAAATAAACAGCACAATAAAGAAATTGTTGATAATTTTAACCTGAAAGTGAGAAGTCTAATTTATATTCATATAATAAGCATTTGACTATTTTCTTTGCTGGTTTGACTCCTTCATAGAACAACTTGATTTTTACTGATATTTAATTACCAAGTGGTAGATTCTACACTGCAAAAACACAAAATCTAACTAAGTACTTTGGTCTAGTTTCTAGTGAAAATATCTTACAAATGACTTCTCTGCGAATTACAGTATACTGTCTTTAGTCAATAATTTCTTAAAAACATTAATTCCATGGGCAGACTATTTCCCTTGTACCATTTGAAAAAAGTGAAATAATCTGCTTGTGGAACTAGTTATTTTTTTATTGAGTTAAAACAATCTCCTGCATCTTTCTGAAAAGATAGTTGTAATTAGTTGTTTCAGAGTAAAGAGGGCTGAAAACTACAAAGACATATTAAGGCCAGGCTAAGAAAGAAAAATGTAATAACGAGAATAAAGCTGTAATAAACACATCAGCCTGAGATTATCATCAGTAGCAGAACACAGACTGTTACTGACGATAATCTCATGCTGATGTGTTGACAGAATACAATATTTATAAAAGAAAAGGTGAAAAATCAAGCACCATCTCGTATCCTTCCACTTTACAATCATGCACTACTTAATGTTGGTCTACCAGATTTAAAAAGCTCCTTGTTGTGGGTGTTAATCTAAATAACTGCAGAGAGATTCCTGACATCATGGTGGTGTTTTCAGTCCGGGCTGCAGGTGGAGTTACTTACCTAGGGGTAAATTGAGAGGCTGCTCCACCGACCCGCCCAGCTGCTGCAGGGCAGCACTGAGTCCAGTCTTCAGCATGGAGTAGTTTGGTTCCTCTGTGTACTGCAGAGACATCACTGCTGTCAGGAAGCCCTGAAATGCACCTACACAAAAAAACAAACAGGTATAAACAAACAGCAGGCCGTCCCATATGGTCAAGGAAAAAACAAGTGTGATATGTGCAACAGCATTTTAAGGCCATTATAGATAGAAAGAGTCAATTTCCACCAAAAAAATTACATTTTTAATCTCAGAAATTTTCTAGAAAAATGTATGAGTATGAAAATTTGCTAGAAAAAAACAAAAAATTTTAAGTTAATCTCTGAAATTTTGGGGGAGAAAAACATTAACATTTCTTAGTTTCAAAAGTTGAAAATTTCCAACTTTTAAACTCAGAAAATTCTAAAATTTTTCTGGAAAATGTACAATTTATTTTCCAATAAATTTGCAATTTTTTAAACAGAAATCTACTTTTTTTTCTAGACATAAAAAAAACTAAATTATTTTGAGTTTTTCTTGGAAATGTACACCCTTTTTTCTATTTACAATGGCCTTTACGCGTTGTTGTAGATATGGACTAAAATCACTATCATGTATTGATCACTTCACCTCGATAACGATAAATTGATAACAAGGATGAGCTGCAGATTTTTCACCATTCAAAAAAAACGACGGAAAATATTACGTTAACGCGACCAAAATGTTGCCAAACGATTGATAACGCATTTTTCATTTCTCCTCAAACGTAGAAGCAGCTAGCGAAACTTCAACGTTTGAAATGTCCTCCATTTTATTCTCTTCTTGTCACTGATTGGACGGGGTGGGATCACGTGACTATAGACTGTACACGTAGCGTCTTAAAGGGACATGACAAAACGATTACTTTTCTTTCCATGTTTTTTTAACCATCGAAATTATCGACATGGGCAAAATGGCGTCGGTCATTGTCAAAAATGTGGGTGTCGGTTAATTTTCGGCTTACCTGAAACTTCCCTCTTCCCAAAGCAGTCTCTCAGCAGGGCCCTCACGTCTTTCATATACCTGGAAGAAAATATGTCAAAAGTTTTTAATATTTCTTGTTATCAACTAAAGGTAGGATGAAAGTTTTATTTTCTTTCTTTACCTCTGTTTCTCAGCAGTCACCAGCTTCGGATGGTGGAGTTCAGCCCACGGCAGCGTTCCCGTGTGCCACAGCAACATGCAGTAACCCAGTGACTGCAGGTCACTGCGACGAGACGGGGCTGAAACACAGCAATGTTCATATTTTACCTCCATTCATGGAAGAAACAAAACACAACGTTGCTCATCTGCAGCAACCAGCCTGTTCATTGATCGTTGCATTAAAGAGTCTGCACAACATCACAATTATATTAGCAAGAGGAAAATCACATCTATGATTATGTTTGCCAAATGACCAGATGGAGAGTGGGTGCAGAGCTGGAGGAAGGAAAATAAATCTGGCAAAGTTGCATTAATACTCCAGTAGTTTAAAAAACAACAACTTTCAAACAGGATTTAACTAAACAAAGCAGCTTCTGATTGCATTTTAATTTAAAATGTTTCAGGTAAAAACATTTTTTAACTCCAAAAGCATTACCAACTATGAGAAAAAGATTTAAGATCACCTCTATGGAGACTTATTAGCTTGCACTACACTTCTTCAACCTATCGCTATTATAAATAAGCTTTTCAAGTGGTTTCAGTTATGGCACTTCTGACATGTTATGAGGAAGAAGTTTGTGGATATTTATTTATATTTTGTTTTTATGATAATTGTGAAAGTGTGTAGTACCATTTAGCAATACAAAAATACTTTGAAATCTCTCTAATGGTTGACAGCATGTGGTCCTTTGTGACATCTTGGACATGCTGGTAATGAACCACTTAGACCTGAGCAGGGCATAAAGGAACGAAGGAAATAAGACCAAAATGAAACAAGAAGGGAAGGAAATAAAGGAGGAAAGTCACAAGAAATAAAGGAAGAAGGATGCAAAGAAGTAGGACAGAAGTAGAAAGGAAAGATAGACTTGAGGGGGGATAAGGAAGAAATACAGGAAATAAAGAAAGGTTAACACAAAGAAATAATCCAGTTAAAAAGGAAAGGAATACACAAGGAAGGAAGGATTAAAGAAGGAATAATTAAAGGAAACAAGCAAACAGAGATGGCTCGAAAGAAAATAAATAACGAAGGAAAATTGGCAGGAAATGAGCGAAGACACGAGGAAAGAAGAAACAAAGAGAGAAAGAAAGAAAAAGAGAGGAGGAAAAAATTAGAAATTAGACGTGGGGGGAAAAAGGACACAATCACAGGACACAAGGGAGAAGAGAAGACCCAACTTCAGGTAATGTGGAAAAAAGTCAGACAGTACCAGTATTTTGTAAAAATAAAACACACACCTGCTCCTTTGTGTGTGTCCAGGCTGATGAACTCCAGGGCGCCCTCATGTGGCATTCTGCTGGACTCGCGGTATTCCACATGCTGGCCTCCTGGACAGTACCTGAAGGCATGGCAGTATCCTCCCAGGTACACCTACCAACACACACACACACGTCCACACACACACATTCCAGTTACTGGACACTGCCAAGGTGTTGCTAGCCACAAAACCTTCCGCTGACATAAAATAAAAAACAAAACTAGCCAAAATTTAACATTTTGTAATAAACATAAGACAAAAAAAAAACAAAACTTGCTGTTTGGAGAAAAATATATATAACGTCTCAGGTTGACTTCACAACAAACACACTCAGGTTCACTTTATTTATTCCAGCAAAACAGTAAATCAAGTTTAGTCCAGCAGCTAAAAAGAGGGGCAAGCTGTCAGTTACTGGTTGCCATGGTCACCACCAACCGTCACTGTTCACTCATTGTCTGAAAAAAAAAACGTTTTGGACTAAAAATTAATTTGAATAATAAATAAAACAATTTTGACAAACTTCACATCTATAATATTGTAAAATGGTTACATATATTTATATTACTGTTATATAAATAGATATACACATATATTTTATTGTATTCTATTTTTTAACATGCTATGTATTTAACATATGTATGTATGTATATGTATTTATAATTTTGTATGCTATACTTAGTGTTTTGTTTGTTCCTGCAAAGTGGCCGAGTGCTTAGAAAAGCGCTAGACAAATAAAATGCATGATTATAACTTTTATTTATTATTATAACTATGACTATTATGATTATTATTATTATACATAAACTTCAACACAGACCTGATTCACAATTTACAAACACAAAACAGAAATCAGAAAAATGCCACAAAAAATAGCTGAATCTCTGAGCCTTTTAATTTTATTAGTGTGAATGCTTTAGGAATTCAGGCTCCTGAGTGCCTCCACTTTTTTGTGTATACCTTTTGCCACAAAACTACTTTCGTATTCAGTAAATATTGCATTTTTGCAGGAAATGCCAATTTTTCTAGTTTCTTCTGGTTTTTTTGAAAATTTTATTTGTTTGGTTTTGTTACTCAGAGGTACCACAGAGTCAAGTTTCCCACCGAGACGCTTTGTTTCACCTGTGATTTCTGCCCAGGTTTGACGTAGATGTTCTCTGCGTTGACGTCAGCATGAACGTACTCTTTTGAGTGGATGAACTCCAGCACGTCAAGCTGAAAGGAGCCGACATGTCACATTTTACAAAAAAAAATGTTTTCCTGAGAGCATAAAAGGCCGTTTCTACCCAACAGGATGACACTCACTATCCTACAGGCAAGCTGGAGAACGGCCTTCTCAGAGAGAAGCTCGTTTTCTTCCTCTAAGACGGATTGGAGGGAGCAGCCCATGTCGGGGAAAATCAGAAACCTACAATTTAAAAGGAGAAATATGTGATTCAGTGTAAAATGCCATGACAAAAGGGGGAAAATGGAGACTGAATTCACACCTGTATAGGTCTGCATGAAGACCAAAACCAACACAGGGGGGGATCCCCAGAAAATCCAGTTTGTTCTGCTTGATCCACTTCTCCACTACAGACAAAACAAGTCTTAAAACAAAGATCATCAGGCAACATGTCATCTCTAGCACTCTTGTTTACGACCTGATCGCACATGAACATGAAAGTTAATGACAGATTTGTTTAAGGTTTACAAATCACACTGAAGCATGAGTCTGCTGTAAAACAATCCAAACAGGCAGAAACCTTAGTGGCGACACAGTAAATCTGTTATCAACCCATAATAAACTCCTACCTGATGCAGATTTAGCAGCTCTTTGCAGGAAGTTCTGCTCATTGAAGATTCTCCCGTCTTTAGCTCCCTAAAATTTAGAAAATTAGTTTGATTACATTGATTGTGCACTGTAAAATTAACATTACTAAGAGTAACCAAAAATGATTGAGAATTAAGCATCGTTAGATGTGCAATTGAAATCACGGTGTGTTAAAAAATTTATGAATTTATGAATAGAGGACTCAGAAAACCACGGACCAGTTTGAGGATGTGATCGGCTTCTTCTGAATTGGGTTGACCCGCTGAAAAGTACAAAGAAATATTACTGAATGTCGCTGATGTCAAGCTCCTGGTGTTTGTTTTCCTGCGGTCAGTGTCCATACAGAATCAACTGCAGATTAAGAAGCTAAACAATATGCTTGTGTTGAAGAACTTCAATAATGACATTTAACAGAACAATTAAACCCTTTAAGCACTAACAGTGTGTCATAGTTGTAACCAGACAACTATAAATTATTCAGTTCTAAACTGGCTACAAAGCTATTTACTTTGCTATAAAGGCTGCACATATAAACAGGGAATTAAAATAATCAGCTTAAATATGTGACAAACTCTAATAAAAGTACTTTATCTGGAAATTCTTTCCTTTTGTTAATTAAATATTGTCTTAAATGTCCAACTGTCAGTCTTTACGGACATAGAGACATTTAATGGCGACATCCAGATCATTAGTCTGGATCAGACTAAAAAGATTAATTAAATTAATTAGAAGCTGTAACTAATTAATCATAATTAACTGCATTTTTTATGAAATACCAGTACATGCTAGAGAATAAAATTATATTTGAATACAGTTTTTCAATGCCAACAAGTTTTGACTAAAGTCTGAAACAATAAGTGATTTACCAACGTCTCCATGGCAACGAATGGATACAATGATCCACATGATGGAGCTACATTCCAACAGGTTGTTTAGGAGTTACAACACGTGACGATGTGTAGCTGACAGCCAGCGAACAGCTAACGGTCTCCACACGAGGTTTACTTTTATTCATTGAAGATCTTTTATAAATGGATTCTTGTAAAAAAAAGACTAAAGTTTTCAAAGATAGAAAGCGCACGTGAGTACATTATTCATGAGGCGTTTGCTGTCTCCTAACTGCTGAAATTCTTGTTGACATGGTTACCGGAGAACTATACGTCACAGATAGTTTGCTGTTAAGAGCGCTCACTCTGTCATATTTCTGCAAATACAACTTGACGAAGATCGTCTGTAACACAAATCTCACGCGCTGATCAATTTTCAAACCAAAACATTTTTTAGCCATTCTTAGTTAAACAATTTGCGAACTATGAACTTAACTACCAACTTATTAATGTAAGGTATTTCCACTAATCTACAGTATTTGACCGAATGGCACCTTACATAAACGTTAAACAACAAAAGTTTGTTTAACTGGATGACATCATAAACTCTTTGAAATAATTTTACATAAAAATAAAACACCAGAGGAAAAAATGTTTCAGTGGACAGATTGCCATCTCAGTCCGCAGACCCAAATCCTGCAGGAATAGCTGCACAATGTGCTGAAGAAAACATTAATTCTGTCAAACATAAACATTTCTTAATGCACTAAATACATAGATGTACTCAAAGTAAAAGCTGGATTGTTTTTTCAGATTTGAGAATTTGAAATTATTCAACTGCAATAGAAGATTAATTTACTCTAAGGCTTCGTATAAACCTTTACAAAGGAAGGCAACAAATGCGACTGCAAAAAAAAGACACTATTCAACTACTGATACCTTTTTTTAACATCACATTACTTTACCTTCGTACAGGAGTTCTGTCATGTTCTGATCAATCAGCTTGATCAGTTTCCACGTCTTCCCCGACTGATCTGTCAGCTGCTCCCCTTCCGGCAGCGGCTCCGGCGAGGACGCGTGCTTCGCCTTCTTCGATTTGCTCCACCCTCCTGTTACTGCTGTTTATAGATAAACATAAAACACAGTAATTATAAAGTTTGGAACATCTAAGTAACTGAGTATGTTGCATTTTACACCAAACTGTTCATCGATTTAGAAAATAGCAAATAAAACAAACAAAATCAGACATATAAAAAAAATCTAATGCACACCGAGGAGAAAGATTAGAAACTGATCTCTCCACTAAAGTCTTCACTTATTTATTTTCATCAATAACAGTAATGCCATAGAAAAATCAAAACAGTTAAACCAGATGATATGTAAACAGATTTTGAATAAATAAATATCTTTTTAAAAAGCTAAAAATACAAGAAATAAAAACAAAAGCATTTTTAAAACTGCAATATTTACATGTGACATACTTACTTTCTGTATTTTCTTTTATTAAAGTGTCCTACCTTATCCTTTTTTGTTTATTCACATCTTTACTGCAACCATTCCTTACCATGTTGCCATGTCAGAACCAATTGTTAAGTAGATAAAACAATGTTTATCCTTAAAAGAGCAACAGACAATTTCTAACTGCGTCTCCAACAACTCAAATTCTTACCAGTTGTTTTTGACTTAGATTCTGGTGCAAATATCTCAGTACAATTGAAATAAGGCAAAACTAACTTACAAGTAACTTTTCAGCAAGAAAGACTGATTTAAATTAAATACTAATACTGATTTAAAAAGTACTAGCTCCCCTGGCAGACATTTTTCTAATATTATAAATAATAATTGTTATTAATAACTGAAATAATTTGTGGAACTAGAACTTTTTGAAAATCTATATTGAGGGATTATTGACTTCAAACAAGCTCCCACATCTTGGTGAAAAGTTGCCTCTAAGTTAATTTTGTCTTATTTCAAACGTACTAAGATATTTTCATTAGATATTAGACCAAAAATCCTTGGTAAGATTTTGTGTTTTTGCAGTCTCCAGCTCTCAGTTTAGCAACTTTTTTTTTTTCAAAGAAGTCTGATATCTTCTGTGGACAGCTAACAAAACAAATATGATACAGGAGAAAATACTACACTGTTTGATTTAATGAGGATAGCATAGAAGTGAATAAATGCAGCTTACTCTTCGATAGAAACTTGAAGGAAACAGAGCGCTCCATCTTTGATTCCTCTGTGGCCGTTTCATCAGAAGCGATCTTTCCTGCTGCTGCTTCATTTTTAACGGGGCTGGAAAGTTTCCCTTTTCCCCTGACTGGAAAAATTAAGAAAATTTGAACTGTTATGGATTCTATCTTTTCCTCTATCTCTTTTAGCCTCTTTCATCTGCTTAACAAGCCGCAGCTTACATAGCCATGCTTATGTGTGACTGCTGTCAGTCACGTGTAAACAGACTGAAACTGATTAGACTGCCCTGTAGGGAGGGTACAGATTGCAGAGAAGAATAAAAAGCTAAACTCGCGCTTTGCCTCACTTGGTTACATCCATAAGATGCTCACACTGAGCTCAGTGTGACCACAGCGCTGGACGGTGAATGTAACTCTGTGTCTGTTCCATTTGTATGACATGTATGGCTTGTAACATTTGATAATTTTTCAGCATTAAAGCCTGCTTTTATATATAACCAAATCTCATTATTTCTCAAAATAATAACACTGAGGGATTCTGGTCGGGTCCTGAAACTGGTTAATGAACCTGGGAGGTGAACAGAGACAAAAATGGAAGAACTCCAGCCTTTCTATTAACTGTTTGCATCACTGCACAGTGTCTGCAAAAGTATCTGCACTTTTACATTTTTCTTTGTTATTTTATAGCCACAAAGTTCAATGTGGTTTAGAGATTTTATGTGATGGACCAACACACAGGAGAAAATAACTGACCTATTTTTCATAAACATTTACAAGCAGTCTGATGTGTATCTGCATTAATATCCCAGAGTCTACATTTTACTGCAGCAACGGCCTTGTAATTGTGCAAACTTTTTTCACACTTTTCGCGCTTTCTAACGTAACTCTGCTTTCAACTTCTCTACTACTTTGTCCCTTACCCGTCTACTGAGTTCATAGAACTCCATTAAGTGCTGATTCTTCACTAATGGCAGCTGGATTTATAATAATTTTAAATTACACACATGATGTCTCTTTAAAAAACAGCAGATGTCACTGGATTTTAGTTGGCGCTATAAGAGTAAAGAGGTTTTAACGACCAGGCACATCACAATTTTTCTATTTTACATTTTGAAAGTTATCATTTTCCTTTCACTTTAAAATTCTGTGCTTCTGAAATTTGAGGTTGTAATGGGACAAATAATTAACATATTTAACTGTACTCTGTGTATAAATAGCTAAATTAAGCAGATGATTATTTTTTTTAGCTCACCCTGTCGAGGAGATTTCACAGCAGAAGGTGATCCGGCCTCTGAGGTTGGTTTTGCCTCTGGTTTAGCTTTTACTGTGCCGATTTGCTTCTTTGGATCAGATGTTTGACTCCCAACACTCTGAACTGCTAAAACAAACCAAGAATGTTCAGGTTCAGGACCACAAACTCTCATTCTCTCCTCCTCATCCTCTGGGTCAGAAAGTGCAGCTAAAACTATAATTTCTCTTCCATTTCTTACCATTTTTCTAGAATGTTTTTGTACCTTTAGTCTTGTCATTTTTGACTGGAGATGATGAAGGCTCAGTGGATTTGGCAGGAGTTTCCTGCCCCAGGTTTCTGCGAGTCCTTCTCAGAGGACATCGAGGTGAAAGGGGAGATGGAGTTTTACGGCCCGGGGCTGCAGGATGAAAATATTTACAATCCTAAAAACGTACATTTACAGACAACACTGATGGGTTTCGCAAACAACTGTTGGCTCACAGGTCAAAGTTGAAGGAGGGCTTGAGTTAGTTACAGCTGTTTTTGTTTCGTCCTTCAAAGAGACAGCTGAAATCTGGAGTCCAGCTTCATCAGGAGAGCTGGGAAGTTTCTCTCCACACGACGGGCAGAATCTGAAATCAGGCTGTAGCTTCGTCCCGCATTGTGGGCAAAAATGGAAAGGCATCCTGGAAGGGCAAACACAGAGGCAATCAGTAAGGCAACTAAAGATTTATGCAGTTTTTTATACAGACAAAAAATTTTATTGTACAAAATGTGGTTCCTCGCTGAATGAATATCAGACTCAAATCTTTTCATCTACATAAATGTTTTTCTTCTAATTTTTAAAAATTCTAATTACTTCTCAAGATAAAAGTTAGTTTCCCAATGAAAGCTTTAATGTCAAATTTGACAACAGGAATCTCAAACCAGGTTTTAGATTTATGTTTTAGGTACTGGGATATAATTCCAGTACCTATAATATAGGTACTGGGATAAAATTCAATGAATTTTAAAATGAAGAATTTGGTGCTAAAGCAGTGCTGGATTTTCTCTAATCAGTCAAATTATACAGCATTGACAAACACCTGCAAGGAAGCCACACACTTATGTGAACATCAACATAACTCTGGCGCTTCTTTTGGATTAGTTGAGTTTGTGTAACTTGGTCGAGTTCCTGGCACTGCTGCAGCTTTTAAATTTAGTTCACAGGTTTTCAGTGAGGTTGAGCTTGGAGCCATTCCTGACGCTTCCAGCAGTCTTGTTTAGCTACCAAGACTGCTTGTAGCTAAACAGAGCCTCAGCATGCTTCTACCACCGTCATGGTTTACAGTTAATACTGTGTTCTTAGGACAGAAAGCCTCACCTTCACCCATCCAAACATATTTCTTGTTATTTTGGCCAAATATTGTAATATTTTTCTTGTCACAGCATCCAGAAGATCTGTGGCTTTTCCATAATCAATCAGGCAGCTGCAAATCAAAAATATTCTTGAAAGTGTCAATTTTGAATAAGGAGCTTTCTTCTCAGCGTTGGTAACTTGGCTCACAGTGAGCCGGGCCCAGTTGTTCCAGTATCTCCCAGTTTGTGATCCAGGTGAACCGCGATAATTTATGAAAATCCTGATGAATTTGTTTTCATTAAAGAAAACAGTTTGGGTCAAATGAGTGAAACTTTGATACGTTTTAGGTGTTCCAACAAGTGTGGAAGCTGAACACAGCCAAACTGGTTTCCAAATAGATACATTTGATTAACTTTAATAAAACTTGCGTATACAACAACCTGTAAACATTCAGGGGTTGCATCTGTATAACTGAGTCTGTAAGGATGGTTTTAAATGTGGATTAGAGAAAATTGGGTTAAATTTAAACTTATGCACCCAGATTTTTTAAAAATCTTAGAAGTTGTTTGCTATATCACCTTATTAGATAATATCCGTATTACATAATGTGATGATATTTGGCCCTGGTAACAATACTCACCATTTAACTATATGATAAATAAAACAGGTACCATTTTACAGATATATAACAAACCAAAACTCTGTGTTTTTAATTAATTTATCTCAAATTCTATTTTTTTTTACCTTTTAACTTCAGCTAGGTTAACAAACATTCAGAAAGACATAAATAGCAGCAATAAATACGCCTGTAACCTCAACTCACTGCCGAGTTTTACTTCTAACACATTATAACTTCGTACGATTGACTAAAACTCTCATAAATCTTGTATAAGCATTTTAGAAATATTTCAGATACCTTTTAAACACAACTCCACCGCTGTGTTTAGGTTTCGCTTGGAATTCTTCTTCTCGGAATTAAATAGTGCTGCAAGTCAAATGGTGGAGCAGATATGCCGCCCCCTGCCGGGCTGTACAGGAGAGACAGGCGGGCTTCGGCTGCAGCTCACATTGTTTAAGCGGTTAAAACTCACAATGTTCCCGCTCCGGTTGTATTATCCTCGGTAATCGTTATCTATCCACAGTGGTTCATTTATTACCGCATGATGTTGTTCTGAAACTTGTGAATCAAATTAAAATCTTCTCAACAATACAAGTTTTGTATTTAAAACATAATACAAAACAGGGTCAATCTCAAACTTGCAAACTTCCATACTAGAAACACTTTCAATTACAGATTAAAACATTAAGTATTTTTTCCATCAATGTATTTCTCTATGCAGAAAGTGGTGAAAGTTGGCATTTGCCTATTTAAAAACATGTACTTAAAAACTGGAAAATGCTTGAAAAGGTATCATTCCTGTGAACAACTTAATATTTAGTTTTACATTTGGGTTGCACAAAGTTGTCCAACTTCTGTAGTTCCTCTGCATTATTTTTGTTTTTCCTCAAATGTTCTTCATTAAAATGGCAACTCCACAATTCATAAAATGTTGCATCCTTTCTTTCTTGTGTTCAAAGTAAGACATCTATTATCTGAAGTGACTAAATAGTTTAAAATAATATTCATGCAATATTTATTACATTGCAGCTAGTTCTAATCTCAATTAGGGACTTAAAGTGTCAAACATGTGACCTATTCATGGACTGGTTTCTTAATTTTGTCTCATTACATTCAGGTTTCTTTAACTTTTCCCCTGCATTAAAACTGAGCACATTAAATGAAGAAATGAGTCATGATTTTACATAAATACAAACGTTTATTTCAGTCTTAATATACACATTTTAATATGAAAGCATGGCACATGTGACAGCATAATATATCCTAATAAGATCAAACCCACAAATGGAGGAAAAACATTCAAATATTTAAATCTGTGCACAGAAAGAAGATTATGAGTCTAAAAACACCTTTAGACATACTAAATAAAGTGTAAAAAATGTAAAGTGTGTGGGGAAACTATAAAAGACATCATTCCAGTGTTTTATGAGATTTATAGAATAACAGAAGCTCAACAAGCAGAAGGTCTTTAGAAATCATGCATGACGGGCTCATTTATAAAACGTGCCAACAGAACAAGCTCAGCTGATCGGGTTTCAAGAAACAACCCAGAAAATACAGACTTCTTACAGTGACAAAATAGATTTTATTAGGAAAAACTCTGATTTGGTACGTGGCAGATACACTCTACCAGGACTATCTAGAATAATAACAAATTTCAGAAATGCATCACATCACCACCAAGAAAAACAGCCACGCCTAACCCCTTATTTATATCCTATAACAACCATTTAAGTGTCTTTAATTTACTATTTAAGCATTTTTATGTCCTCAGTTCTCCATTTTTGTTTTAAAGCGCCAATGGACAACATACTTTTGTAATATACTGTGAAATAACAGGGGACATTAATTATTGTTTTTTGCTTCAAACTAAATCTTGAATTTATTTCAGATTAAATGCCCAAATGAATTTACATAGACCAAAAATGTTGGATTTGAAATCTTCAGCTGATGAATCCAAACAGACTTTCAAAATAAAGGCAAAATGAGATTATGCAGAAATAGTTTGAGGTACGGGCTTAAAAACCCCCAGTGTTTTCTGAGGACCACTGATCTCCAAACTTAATCCTGGGTACAATACTTATATTTTACTGCTCAATTGAATTTCAACGTTTCATATTATATTTCAACATAATTTGTCACAAATTTAAGTACAGAACTGAATTAAATCAAATAAAGAGCCTATAAGCTAGAATTTTATGCAGAAAAAAAAAATGTTGGCAAAAATATTTCTTGAATTCCGGTTTCCTATAGTTTTATTAAATAACTTGCTTATCTTATCTACATATTGCAAAGTCGTTTTTCTAACTGTTGGCAAAATCTGCACTTCAATAAAAGTACAGACTAAATAATCATGTAAACTGTCCACCAAGCAAACGCTGGAAGACAATAAGAGCTACATGTTCTCTGGCGGTGGCACTAGTGAGACTGCAGTGATCAACAAGGCACTCAGTGAGGCATCACTGACACATAATCGGTGACCTGAAGTACATTCATTGCATTTTTTTCTCTATACAGCAGTTGAGGAGTCCTGACAATATATCAGCACAAGTAACATACAGGCTCAGTGTTCTTTAAATATCTGAATCTAGGATCCATTTCTAACTTTAACTTAACATGGAAATTGGAGATGTACATTAGGATTTATAAAGGAAAATAAATACCCCACACTCAATAATAAGATTGATGTATTGAGAAAAAGGTACACTGACTACTGCTGACTCAGCACGTCAGTGACCGTGAACATGTAACACTCTGGATTGTGGGGAAAAGCGGATGGATAATGTTGGTGTTAAAGTTTTACTCGACAAGGTAATAAAACTCCCACTTTGTTTTACTTGGAAATCTTCCTTTTCTCCGCCACCTGATTTATAATGAAACAAAGATGTGCAACAACAACAACAACAAAAAATAATCCTTCTAACATGCACATTTGCCTCTATCGGACCCCTCAGACAGATCCGGGTTGGCGGGTCCGTTGGGCCGCACGGTCCCGTCCGGGATCCAGGACTTGTCGACGCACCTTTCCATCCTCTTCATGATCAGATCCAGCAGAACGTCGATGGCCTCGCTGACGTTCTGCCCGCTTGCAGCACTGGTCTCAAAGTATGGGATTCTGTAGAGAGGTGAAATGGTTTTTACTCAAGTAAAGCAATCAGGCCATTTTGTTAATTAGTTAAGCATCTTAAAAGAATCCTGGTTTAATGGTTATTATAAGGTCTACTGTCATTTGTCAGGTTTGTCAGAAATAAAATATAATTTTTTTTTGTGCATTATTTAAAACTTTTCATGAACAAGAATACTGAACCAAAGGTTAAAGTATCATTTCATAGAGTTTTATGTGACACGCCAACAGAATAGAGTATAGTTGTTGTGAAATGGATGCATCAGAAATGCATTGCATGCATATTTATTCCCCCGCTGTGACTCAATACTTTGTGGCTTCCTTGTTAAAAAAATATTCCCACAGCTAGGCCTGTCGCAATAAATCAATTAATCAAATGATAAATTAAAATGAGCTCAATAATTTCCACTTCCATGATTTATTGTTTTTCTCTTTCTACCAAAAACTAGATGAGAAAAGCCTTCAGTCTGGCGCTTTTATCTCAACTAGCAAATTTTTTGGAAGGATGGTTTTTGTTAACAGAGTCGTCATAATTTATTTTCTTTGTTGTTTTGTTTATTTACTTTGGATATTTATTATGTCTTCCTGTTCCAGAGTTAAATGTTTAGTAGAATTTAAAGTTTATTGATTTTTGAGAATGTGTTCTTGCATTATTATGCCGTTACCGTTATATTACTTGAAAATGGTCTCAATACAACAATATTGTTGTTTATTGCAAAAACTTCTGGGACAATTTATGGTCCAGTAACATTTGTTATTGTGACAGATTTACCCACAGCATTGCCTCCAGCACAAACAATAAGCATAAGGCAAGTGGTTTCTGGATGGTAAGTCAATAACAAAACACTTGTCTTTATGAAGCGCATACAGCAGTTAAACCAGTTGACCAAATGTTCTCCAGTTCCGTTGCGTTGCTAGGTAACGTGGCTGGGATTGGCTGGGGTTGCTAGGTAACGGCGCAGTGCCTGTTGAGTGTGACTTAACAGTTAGGAGGTTTTTGAAACGGCTCCTTTTCCAGACACCAAAAAGCAACTTATTACAAAAAAATTTCAAGCACTTAGGTTGTTTTTAGAAGAAATTAAGACCCAAATGGAAGCAAAAACAACATGGAAAATTTTGAATTTTGCGTAAAAGTCAGAGAAAAATCTCAGGATTTCAGAAATTCTAAATGTTTTCCTAAAATGTCGTCACTGGGAGCTACCTTTAGTCTTAGGATTCGTTGTGAATACGCCCCTGATCTTTTGGGTGACCTCAACCTGTTGTGTGATCTTTGGTCTTTGTGATGCCATTTGTTCACTAATGTCAACAAACGTCTGAGGCTTTCACAGAACATCTGTGTTTATAATGAGGTTAAATTACTCCCACGTGGAATCTGTTTTAGGAGACCTCTGATGACGACTGGTTACACTCCATTTTATAGGGGTATCTGAATAAAGAGGACCAAATTAAAACGCATGGTAGTTATCAGATGTTTTATTAGCAAAAAAATATCATTAAGAACCTTGTATTTAGGTCTGTCATGGTAAATTTTGATGAACAATAAATTGTCCCAGTAATTATTGCAATCGTTTTGAGACTATAGTGGCAGATTAATGTAAATCACCCTTTTAGAAACCAATAATTTAATTTAGTAAAGAACACTTTACATTGGAAGATATTTTAAATATCCAAAATAAAACATGACAACAAAGTACAACTGTGGAAAAAGAAAAACCAACTTACCACCACAACCATGAAAAAAATTAACTATGAAGTTTCTGTAAACAAATTTGCCCTTAAAAAAAATAACTGAATGAAAATGATTGAGTTCTTTTTAATTTATCGTGCAGTTAATTGGTTATTGTAACAGGCCTACATGTATTATTCAAGATCATTTTTACCGTCACATACTGTAAATCCCAATGAAATATATTGAAGTTTGTGGTTGCTAAGTGCAAACAAGTAAAAAAAAAACTAAAAAGAGAGCGTAATACCTTTTCAGGGAAATTGTAATGGGATTTTTAAATTGGCATTTGTAAATCAAATTATAATTATGTATAATCAAGGAGCATTTAGGTTTCTTTAAGCATTTTAAAATGTCAACAAAGGTCTGGAACTATCACTTATTTAAGAGTCAAACTTAAAAGTTTTTCCCTTTAAGTAAAGATTGTATCAAAGTTAATTATCCGTTTACTTAAAACACCTGAGTTTGTGGTAATTTCACATAATTTATGAACTGCTGCTTGGTGAACTTCAGTAAAGGTGTGTCTAATGGCGTGAGACCAGGATATCTTACACATGTAAGCAAATATTTGCTTTTCGAGGAGGACCAGCTGCGTCTCTCAGTCTGCAGAGCAGAGTTGGGTCAACAACGCAGCCACTGCCTTCTTGACAAACTTTTGAGGGAGAGGTTTGTGCACAGATGGATCAGAAACCAGGCAGACGTACCCGTATTTCTCAGCCAGTTCCCGGGCCTGGCCTTGGGTCACGGCTCTCTGGTCACTCAGGTCACATTTGTTGCCACACAGAACCACATCTGGATTTTCACAGTATGCATGAATCTGTAGCTGACCTGTGGGAAACATCTAGCCTTTAGTCACTTCAAAGCTTTAACAAGAGCAATACATTACATTCAATGCACTGGAACAGTAGGAGCTGCAGAAGCTCATCATAGAGTTTGTTTATGTTATTACTGTCTGTTCACCAAGATAAGTCGGATATAATAATGTTACTAAATGTAAATGTGTATTGATTATGCCTCAGTAGCATTCAACCGGACCCTTCAAGACTCACTCATCCAGTTTCTGACGTTCAGGAAACTTTGTTCATTCGTGAGATCAAACAGGAGCAGGAAACCCATCGCATCCCGGAAAAAAGCCGTCGTCAAACTTCGGAACCTGAAGAAACCATCAATGGAAGTAGATAATGTCAGTTAGGATTAAATTCAGAAACAGGAGCCATAAGGTGACTGACGTACCTCTCCTGTCCTGCTGTGTCCCACAGCTGCAGGTGGATCTTCTGTTGTCTGCCTGTTGTTCCATCTGGACCTGTTGAATTGTAGATCTGATGGGAACAAGAGACACACCAGGTCAAACATTTAATTCATCATAAACCTGTAGAAGGAAACTCCAAAACCCGAATGAAGTGTATCAAATTGGTAAAAAAAAAAAAAAATTAATAGAATAAATTTGCCACAGATTATTGATGGCAACCAGAAAAATGTACCAAAAGTTTAGCTGTGTACTAATAAAGTATCTGACCTTTTGGGTTTGTTTTTACTAACTTCGCAAATCTGGAAAGGGAAATTTCTTTCATTTTTCTTTGCAACACGACTTGAGCTCGGTAAGGTTGGATGGAGATCGTCTGGAAGGTGAACCTTGACCCCAGAATTTTTTTTCTTTGCTCATTTTGCATATTTTTCATTTAACTACGTAAGCTTTTATACAATATTAGACATATAAAAAAAAAAAAAAATTTTTTAAATATTAAAACATTTTATTGACTAAAATGCGACAAAATAACATTTTCCTGTAGAGAGCGCTTGATCACTTGTAGCAAAGGATTCATCTGCAGCTAACAAGTACGTCTCAAATCAACACGAGAAGCTCAGGCCTTTCTGCTTGACTTAATACAGTGTAGGTCTGATTTGTTGGTTATTTTTTATACTAACTGATAAATAATTGGATAAAAAAGGTGCTCAATATGAGATTTCCTTTACAGAATTTGAACAAAGTGAAGCTAAAACTTTGACATTTAATTTGTTCTGGGTAAAAACATATTTAGACACAAAGGTTTCATTTAATCATCTTAAATGCAAATCATATTTTTTAACAGTTTTGGGTTAATTACTGCTCTAACTGTGCTGTTCTCTCAGCAAATTGTCTTTTTCCGAGTCTGAATCCTCAAATTAACAATTCATCAATAATCATAAATCATTAGGATGAATCACTTCAACCCTAACAACTACTAAGATCGATTTAGTCTGATCAAAAAGCCAATTCTTGCTTTTCAAATAAATATATGCAGATAAAACCGGATCTCCTTCAAAGGTTTTAGGTTAGCACCTCTAAAGGAAGACTACTGTAAACAAGAATCAGACTCAGCTGTTTGCCAATGGTTTGAAGTGTTTAATCTTCAGAAGGGCGTTGCCTGCTGTTAATTATACTTCATATTTCAGTAGCGACATCGTTTGTAAGTGCTAAACATGTATTGCATAATATAATGGGAATACATTTAAGCCCCAAACCAGGCAGTTATGTAGAAACGCTGGTGTGGAGCCCAAAATCTGAATAATGGTATAAATCGTCACATTGGTTGTGATGAAAATCGTGATTTCTTACCACTCTCCGTTCTCTGAAGTCTATTCCCACTGTAGTGATGAACTTGTTGTTGAATTTGCCATCTGTGTATTGGTACAGGTAGCTGGTCTTTCCCACACCAGAGTCACCCAGCGCTAGGAACTTGATGAGGTAATCATACTCCCCATCAGACATGGTGAGTCCGTAATTTCTGAAACATGAAAAAGGAGCTCAACCAAAGCGTAAAAACACTGAATAAAGCAGTGGCTAGTGCTGATGTGGCTAAAAGTAGAATTTTTTCATACCAGATCTGACTTTAATCTTTCTTTTTTTTCCTCACTTTCTTTCCTAAAAAAAAAGAAACTGAATAAAATATTTTCAAAAAGTGTTTTTTAATTCACTCAACCCTTCTGTTTTTGTACAACGGATTATCAGGGCGAGAATATACCAATAATAATATTAACAGAAAAGACTACATTTTACCAGAAAACTCTCCAAAATGTATATCAAAGTTTGCTCAACATTCCTCATTTGATTTTTTTATTTTTCATGTTCTCATAAAATGACAACTTTATTCTAAAAAAAAATAAATAAATAAAAAATCTGAGCCTGGCTCTAATATTCCATCATACCATGGACCAAAACTCAAAGTCCAAATAAACAGAATGTTGTGAATCAAGATGGCCGCCCTTCAAACGCTGACATCACTCTGAACGATGGAAACCCAACAAGTTCATTGGTGGAAAAAAAAATCCCAATTTTTCAAAAGTTAATTCTTCAAAAACCAAAAATTAAATGAATGGTAAAATCAACCACCCAGCCCTACTTGTGGTAATTTCTCAGATATTACAATAAATTGCGTATTATAGTGTTGGAATCAGAATAATTATAATTAGTCTGACATTATTTTGGCAGAAATATTCACTCCTTTAAATCCAAAGGATTTAATATGAAGTGGGTTCACCCTTTCCAGTTATACCAGGTCTGGTAGGAAGGCTCTCCAAAGGGTTTAGGGAATATCTGAGCATTCTTCAAGAAGAGCATATGTAAAGTCACACACTGTTGTATGAGAAGTGGAGCTCAGTCAAGACGGAAAAGGAAAGGATCATCTTCAAACTATTCCCACAAAGTTGGGGGCATGAAATTGTCCAAATATCTCAGTTTAGCGCAGCATTAAGAAATACTTTCAATGCAACCAAAGAGCCAAGCCCACAACATAATCCTCCCTCCACCAAACTTTACACAATGCAGGCGCTCACCTCCTGCTAACGGCCAAACCCAGATTAGTTTTGGATGAATCATTTTTCCAGAGACACATCTCCACCGCCCTACAGTCCAGCAGTACGTTGCTCAACTCCACTGCAGCCGTTGCTTTGCATACACATGAAAATGTAAGGCTTACATGCGACTGAATGTTGGTGGAAACCCAAACCAAGAAGTTTCCTTTCTACTAACCATTCCTGAAGGCAACATAAAGCTCTCCACCACGTTGCTACCAAATATTCTACAATAAATCTTTGGCCTTATTATTACAAAGTGAAAGAAATGTATGACTTGACTTATGATGCAGTGGAGTCCAGGGCTGCAACTAATGATTACTTTAATAATCAATTATTTTGATTATTCTGACTATTAATATGACTTTTTAAAAGTGGCACATTCTGCAGACTTTAATTGACCAGTTAAGACTTTTTATACAATATTAGAAAAACATTACAAGATTAACTTAAACAAGTAAAATTCCTCTTTTTGAATCAGAAAATAACATTTTATTGACTAAATGCAATAACAGCATTTCTTTAGTGTATGCTTGATTATTTTAGAGAAGAAACAAAAAATAAAATAAAATACTTCCAAAATCAGCATGTAAAAAGCTGAAAGCTGTTGAGTTCAGGGTATAACATATTTACAGAAAAATAAGGATTTATTTTAATTGCAAATGCAAAATGTATATATTTTTTGAGCAGTTTTGGGTGCTGTTCCTTCAATAAATTGCCTTTTTTTGCGTCTGTATGCCCAAAATACTTTTTGTAGTAAAGTTTATGTAAATTACTAAGTTTAAAAGTCACTACCACTCTACAAGTTCACCCTTTTATAGTAACAACTGGTTGCAAAAAAGAGCAAATGTATAAGAAATAAGGGGGATTAAAAAGAAAAGGTAGCCTATAATGCCACAGTGAGTACTAGTATGCTGTCACCAGTAAAACAATTACTCCTCTGTGCCTTTTATTCAAATAAATGGAGCAAACATTACCTTTACTTACCACTGCCTGGCTTTTAAAACAAACTCTTCAACAACATAGTTCATACCATCAAGTTATAATTTCTATCTTAAATGTGATACTTTTTTCTTCAGAGAATGAAAAGCAAAAACAAGCATCACTTGCTGCTAATAGCAAGAAGATGAAGCTGTTTTTGACTGTAAACAAACCTGAAATGAGCAAAATTAAGACTGAATGCAGACCTGTGTTCATATTTGCATGGAAACTCTCTTAACTTGCCCAGACCATCGAAATGTAAGAGTCACTTCTTTTACGTCTGACCATGAAACTGCCAGGGTCATCCACAAACTGTTCAAGTCAATTACAATAGAGATCCGTTTTAATTCGTGAGTTCATATTGAAACCTGTGAAGTCCTACTTATGACCCAAAATTACAAAAAATAAATAAATAAATTGCTGAATTTCAACTATTTTAATATTGTAATAAAATGTCTGCTTTTTAGTGCTTAGAATAAACACAAATAATTGACTTGTCAAAGTTACTGGATTCAGCCAAAGTTCTGTCGCTGTTTCTTACTGTACAACAACATTTTAAAGCTTAAAAATAGAGACTAACATTCAGACTTGGAAGCAAAAAGATATTTGGGTTGAGTTAAATCCTGAAATTAAGAAATCATATTTAAAATTTCTGATGAAATCGAGGCTTTGCCTGGGCTAATTAGCATGCATGTTCTCAGATGTGAAGTCAATTTATTTTTGTATATGAAAAAAGGAAAATAAATTGACAGACTGGTTAAAAATAATGCTGCTCATCTTCAGGTAGCAACCAAATCCAGCTTTGTTGGATCAAAACATTACCAATTTATGCCAGTATTTTATTTAGAAGTACACAAATAATGAACAAAGGTAGGATTTAGTAAAAAAGGCAAGAAACAACACAACTTCTAGCATGCCACAACATCTAAAGTCCTATAAGTGAAAGTGTTTATTCTACAAAGTTGATCAAAGCAGCACTGATCCAATTAGAAAAGTTTCAGACATTCAACAGAAGGAAGTTACTCAGTTTTCCTAACAACAATAAAAAACACGCCGTGCTCTGCTGAGTAGAAATGAAGCACAATCTGATGTTGAAAACTGAATTCTGTGTCACATTTCCTGCAATTCAACCCGCCTCCCTTCACCCAAGTTGTGAAACTGAACAGCGTTACAACAGGATTTGGTGAAAATCCCTTTTGCATGTCGCTTTACTTTTGGGTTGCAAAATATTATGAAAACATTGAAACAGACAGGAAACACAGTTGATTATTGCAGTAACAAAACGAAACGATTAATGCAACGTTTCCTTGCTCATCTCTAAATCGCGTGTGGGCTTCAAGGCTCATAGATTTTAATCAGCATGCAGACCGAAAACACATAATGTGTTACAGTTACCCACTTACTGCAGACCAGAACGCTGTGCACCAAGTAAAATCAAGCATGCATAACACTTAGATAAACATATCTAAATGTTATGTTTATCTAAGTTGATAAATGGTCTATATCAACCATATTGATGACATTAGCTGTCATCAATATGGTTATTGATGACAACAGAAAATATTTGCCACAACACCTACGTCATGGGCAAAAAGTAAAATCTTTTCACTAATGGTGCGTAAATTTATGTAATACGAAAACAGCAAATTCATCTCAACTCTAAAAAAAACAAACTTCTTCCAGGCACATAGTTCCATTTTATAGCATAATCAAGTTCAGTTGTTATAAAAATGCTATATATATATACAGTATATATATAAATATATATATACTGTATGTATATATATATACTGTGTATATATATATATATATATCAAATATGACAAAATAAATGTTGCTTCCTAATTTAATGCTTTGAAATTGGGCCTCTGTCTCTTTAAAAACTCCTGCTCGTTCTGAAACTCCACCTTCAGGAAGTAATCACAAAATGATTGATTAACCCTTTAAACAGTTTCATTGAGAAGTAGCTGGTATTATGAGCTCAGTAGATGTGCAGTTCCACCAGGTGTTTGCCAATTGCTGCTGGCTAGTCTGAAGGGGCTGAGAGGGCGAGGGCTGCTCTGTGAGGCAGAAGCTCCTCTGAGGAGGAGCTTCACCTAGAAAAGAGGAGGAGATGCACATTCGGTCCCTCCAGGCGTTTTGCAGAGCTGAATGGTTGCCATGGAGATTAAAGGATTTCTCAAACATGCATGAAAGAATCAAAGCAACACTACAGGTATGTTTATGATGATGGCAACATCAAATCATAATGTAAACCTCAGAAAAGTTGCCGCTTTAAAATGAAATCCTGGGAGAAAAACAAAAATACTAATGTGATTTCTGAGCCTCAATTTTATCACTTTTACTTTCTGTCTTGGTCTTCTAGCTGCTGGAAAATATGCAAATCATCACCAAATTTAGCCTGAACTACTGAAAGAAATTGCTCTCGGTGTTTTACAATGATCTATGGCAACCTTCTTGGTGAGTTCTCATTAATGCCATTCCTTGAAAACAAGGCGTATTATTAGGATGCTTCACTGCATTACTTCATAAGTATTCTTCCTATCTGGCCTAAATGTAGTAAAAACTCTGTCAGTAAAAATCAATTTTCAAAGCATTTCAATGTCCAAATTTTATAAACATTCTGGCCAGTAAAAAAACCCACTTCGTTTCAACTACTGGGTGCAAGATTTTCATTAGCAACACTTCACTAATTACTGGTGAAGAAGTTCAAAGAAGGCAAAGATGTGTCATATGATCAGTTAGGATTTCAGACAAGCCTTGCATTCTTTCCCTGCATGCACCACTGAGCCTTTCATCCGAACCCATAAGCTGATTAGAGGCTTGTGTAAAATCTACAGTCATGGTAAATGTGGTGGACTGTAAATGGGTGCAAGAAAACACAAATTTGACCAAAAATGGTGAGTTTACAGTCCAACTTCTAACTGCAGTCATGAATTAAAGTCTTGTTTTGACTCACATAGGCAAGATGTTCAGGGTAAACTTTTATGTGCACCTTGCAGAGATTTCTGAGCTTCTAGATGTGACTGAAGCAGAAGCAGCTGGCAGAACAAATCTTGAAAATTTGAGTTAATTTTTTGTGCTTATACCAAATGAGTTACTTTTTCCTACAGATTAAATATGAATAAAGATGTTAGAATTGCAATCAAAACATAAAACTAGCTGCTATTTTTTTAATTCCCTTAATTTTACTTTAACAGAAGCCCATTAAATGGAAAATGTCTAAATTAGATGTATTTTAATACACAGTTTAAAATTAGATCTCAATTTTAAGATAAGATCTGAACTGTAGCACTGCCACAGCTTAATGCCGCCATTGCTGTGGGTCAGAAAGAAAAATAGACAAGCTATCTTATGTCACATGAACAAGAATACAATATTTAAATATTAACCTATTTAGTAAGCTACAGTTTTAGTTATAAGGAAGTTGATAAACTGAAGGCTTCACACGTTTTGCAAACTTTCCACTCCTTTGACTGCTGCAACTGTGCCGCCTTCAGCCCAGATTACACCTTTAACTCCTCATATTTGTTTAGGGTTAAAGTTTTTTCTTTTAGTGAGAAAGAAGGTGGCTCTAGATCCGTCAATTTAGCAATAAATATCTGGTAACCAGGAAAGTTGATTTCAAGTTTATAGTCTGCACAAATTGTAAAAGGGAAAAAAATTGATTGCATAAAAATGTTAAAGGTATTTGTACTTGTTAAATAGTAAATTATGTTTGACGTCTAGTCTGCTTTTTATAGGAACTAAGGTGACCAGTTTTGCTGCTTAAGTCAGCCAAATGTACCCCAGATTATTTCAATTTGTAAATGCCAGAATAATAAAAACATTTGAATTGTTTTTAATTATTTCTACTAATTCTGACATGTACATACACTTCCTTAGCATTTGGTAGAAACCCTATAAACTACATGACTACAGGTGTCCTCCCAGAGCTTCTATAGTTTGCTGTAATTTTGACCCATTTCTCCTGACAGTTCTGATGCATATTCTTTGATTGATGCCGATTGTACTTATAAATGGCAATTCTATCTCTTAAAGTAATGGCTTCTTCCTGTCCAAGTGGCCTTCAGTCCATGAGGACTTGTATTATTAGATAATGGAAACAGTCACCATCTGGGGGTTGATATTCATATTCCCAACCAAAACATTAAACAAAATTAAATATTTACAAGCTAAGTAATATAAAGATTATGTCAACTTATGAATCTGAAGAAAGTAATAAATTCTTTAAAAGGTGTCTCATTAATTTGATATTCAGAACTGACCAAAAATAGGACAATAATACCCTAATTTTATGTCCCCCAGAAAAAAAAAACATGTAAACATCTGATTTTAACTGAAAATCAATTACCATATTTTCCACACTATAAGTCTTGCATTAAGACTTAATCCCTATAGTTTTGCTGGTCCTGAACTTGTAGTCAGGAGCAACCTGTGCAGGGTATTTTTTTACTCTTCATGATGTGTTTTTTGCAATAAATATTAATTCATTCTGAAGGAAATGAACCAAGGATTAAACATTACCATCTGCAGCCATGAGGAAAACTAATCACCAGCTGAAAGCTAGATGGCCAGAGCTGGAAGAACGAGTCCACAGTTGGATACATAAAGAAGGTGCTGCTAATGTTTTGACAATTTGTGCTACCTCATCAGATTTTCCATCTAGATAGCTATATGCGTTGGTGCTACCTTTTGAAACCGCTGGAACAGCTGTTGAGGCTTATGAACGGTGTAGATGCAAAGGACACAAATACATAAATCACTCATGATTTTCCTTGGTGTTACCGCTTCATACAACGCAATTACCTTTCTATCACCCCAGATTCACTGTATGCGTCTCTGCTTCGCCCCGCTGCGCACTTCGCCAGCGGAGCCGTTCCTCACCACCCTGATTGTACTCCAGTGCATTTTTTCTTCTTCATGTATTTTGTTGATTAAAGTGACTAGTATCCCATAAAATACAGTATACATAAAGAGCCTATATTGTTGTTGTTTATTTATTTCTAAAGGAACAATGCACATCACATAATATGCCAGAGTTAGCCACAGAGGCTAGTTTTCATCTGTAGTCCCTTTGCATGAAAGCGATACATCAAGTTGGAGCTCTGGTACTGGATTGTGGTAAGGCACAAAGAGCTTTTCCTGTTTTAACAAATTAAAATCTAGTAAATTTGAAAACCGTGTCGTTTAAACAGAATAGCCACAACCATGGAGCACAAAAGCACACTTTTCCTCTTCTTATAGTCAACCTTAGTTAAACCCCTGAAAATAAACTCATACCGGTATTTAATTTCAGCAAAACCAGGTCACAGAATTACAAAACCACAAAGCTGGAAGTACAGATTGCGTCAGCATATTTCTGAAGATTATATCTGCCTAATCAGACGTTTCCTTACAGAGCACTACCACAGTTCTAACATGTCTTAATCTTGCCCAAGCTAATGAGCTGAACAGGGAAGTACAAGTCACAGTATGTCGTGTGTGGCATTTCTAACACACCAAGTCTTTTGCAGAACCATTTCTAATTCACCTTGCTACTCCCAGGTCCTACCACAGTTGTGTAAAGGAAGCCAGAGCATCATCTTCCGTTGTGTTGAGCAAGAGAGCAAAGCACTTTCGACAATTTTAGATAAGGTTATTCAGAAGCTCTCCTGTCTCCATCAGTCTGGAAACTCTCCAAATAAGCAACATGATACTGGTTTCATGACAAACAGGTGGAAATGGCCTACACAATAAATCCTGATCTGACGTAAGTGCCTGCAGCCTTTGTACAAGCCTAATATGTTAACTTTAAAAAACAGGCTTTAATTGCTCAGAAAGCGTGGGAGTTAATCTAACTTGGAAGCAAAAAGAAATAAGATTAAGACAGTCTCATGTTTCACAGAACCTTTTAAACAGACAACAAGTGAGTCCCTGTTCTACCAGAAGACCAGACCTCCCTGGAAAAGGCCAGAGAGATGGCATTTAAATAGCATCACAGAATAACCTCTGGTGCCTTCTTTAAATCAAATTATTTTAAGCAACAGGAGTTACTTGAAACAGTTTTAAATAAAGCACATATCTTGAAAGTCTGAGCTGAGCTCAATGCATTTTATCTCTTTCAGTGGGAGCGATCCTTGTGGCTGTTTCTGCCAGCCAGAAAAGCTTTAATCATTTGTCAAGGATAAAGTGGAGGACCCACCCTGGGCAGCGGTCCAAAGCAGTGGAAGCAGTGGGGATGGGGGGGAATAATCCAGATATGCAAATAAACACTTCTGAGTAACTTATGGAGCTACAAATAAAGAAGGGCCAACATGAACCAAACAGTATCTTGAATCTTTATAAAAGTTGCTGCCACATTGCAGCACCATGTGAGGACTTATCAGCAGCAGCAACAGGTTGTAAGACGCATTTCAAACCGATTTCCACGCAAAGTCACCATCATCCCCAATCAATTAACTTAAAGAAACAGAAAACCTAATGATCCTCAACTGGTCCTCATGTGGCTGCAACTGAGGGGTCACCTGACCTCATATACATGGAATAATCCCCTTTCCTCCCAACTCTGAACTGAACTCTGGATTAAAAAGTCAACTTTCCAACTTACAGAGCCAGGAATATATCTAATAATATCTGAATAAGCGAGGAACTTTACCTCGTCTTGTTAGTGTCGGTTATAGCTAACAGCTCTGAGACAGAGCAGGTGGAAAATGCTCCTCAAAGTCAGGGGTAAGTTCAACGTGACTTTTTAACGCTCCCACGAAGCAAATGCCAAGCGGAGTAAAGTTTTAAGTTTTCAGCGTCTTGCTAACTCCTGACGGATGCTATCAGCCAGCCTGGCTCTTACGGCTGACATTTCCTGAAAGCGGAGTTACTCACCAGCCCCGGGGCGTAGTTGCTGCTCGCTGCCTCCTTCTCTGTAGAAAAAAAACCTCCCTAAAATAACCCGAGAATACTTTAGATTGACGTATTAAAGTAGCGCTTTAGTTTGTCCGTCGCCTATGGCCCATCGGTGTACGTGGGAACAGCCTCATTGACTCTGAGCACCACCTTAACTTTCCGAGCTGTGCGCCGTCAGCCCCCCGGTGAGAAACAGCTCCTCCCCGCGGAGCTCACGGCGGTTAACCGACGACTAACGGCCGTTAACACAACGACAACCGGGTCCACTGGGCTCCAGGGGGGGTACTTCGCCAAACCGAGGCGATAATAATAATCAAACCAGGATTGTCTGTTTATCCTGATTTAACCCATCATTAATTCAGTTTCACAAAAGCAGCGCCCAGGGCCGGCCCAAACTTGTCCAGGGCCCTCAAGCAGAACTTGATTTGGGGCCCTTCAAGCTACTGCTGTCATCCTCTCTCAGGGAAAATAGCAACTGGCAAGAAGTCGCTAAAGTTGTCGTTGCCTACAATGGATTATTTTCCATCTGAGTGTACTTTGAATGGATATTGCAGAGGAGAAAAAATGTAAAAGAGAAAAAAAAGTCACCTTTATTATATCTGTAGCAGTTTCTTTTAGAAATTTTTCTCTTTTTTTAAGGATTTTTTGACTCTACTGGTCTTTATTTCACAGTAGATAGACAGAAAAGTGGGTTATGATGAGAGTTTAGAAGAAGAAGAAGAATTACTTTATTCATCCCAGCAGGGAAATTATTTCGCAGTTACAGCAAGAATTTTTTATACACAGATTAACACACGACAGGAGCTGCGTCTGCAGGCAGCCAGCTGAGCCGGCACCATTTTTTAAGGAGGACATGCGGCAAAGGTCGTCGGGACCGGGAGTCGAACCCGCGAGTCTAAGGCCTCCAAATGTGGGGCGTGCTAACCCCCTGCGCCACCACAGCACGCAGGGGGTGGCGCAGGGCGCAGACATTCAGCAAAGCTCAACAGGCTGGGCTCGAACCTGGAGATTTTTCTTTTTTCAACGAATGCATACTTTGTATAAAACTCACAAGCTGATATCGGGTGAGTTATGTTAACTTTGGGGGGATTTCTATGAATATAAACAATATTCAAGTATTAGGAAATTATGAATTATAGTCAGTTTCTTTGGGAACATCATGGTGTTATTGGCCACAGGACATATTAGATCTACCAGGCATCAATTCATGTTCATTTGTTCACGTACTGTGATTTGCATTAGTAAAAATGACTTTTCTGAAGTGAACAGGGCACCAAAATTAGCTCCAACCCAAAATTTCTTCTGTTTTGTGCCACCTAAATGTTTCAGATCAAACTAATTTTAATATCAGACAAAGCTAACCTGAGTAAATACAAAAAAAACATTTTTAAAAGGAGACTGTGCCTAATCTGCATAAACATGAAAGCGTTAAATCATGAATTATCTGAATCACCTAAATAGAACCCATGCAACAACATCAAGAAAACATACACACAAAAATCTAGAACATATAAGAAACAGAGATTAAACAAAGGTTTAGCAGCTGGACAATATTTCCCCAACATGCCAGCCAGTCCACTTCTAAATAAATAGAAACAAAGAAGATGCTTTATGTGTAGCCTAGTCAAAGTAGACTCATGTCTGATTGAGATACAAAATGTTTTCTCAATTTCATTGCATCAACAATTTTAAATATAACATTCACTAAATGTTTACAAGATGATTTTGCTTCCACATGAGATAATTTAGTGTCACTGGAATATTTTGTGTCATTCTTGTCAGACCTCTTGTCTGCATCTTTTACAGTAGCTCATGTATCTTAAGGCTCTAAGTGAAAGTTTGGCATAGAAAAACAAAACACTGGAGTGTATTGAAAACATTGAGAAAAATGCTGCCAGTCATGATTCACTCAACATGAGAAAACATTTTTATTTTTTAGTTCACAATTCACTTAACACCATTTGCATTTACAAATGATTTCTTACGAATAATTGTAAGGCAGGCGGGTGTTTAAAACTGAAGAGTCACAGCATTTTATATCATGTTAAAAAAGTGATGTCATAGAATAAAATATTTTATTTTATCATTACGCAGGGTAACCCATAATAGCAGAAATTTATCCACACTGGTTTGAGTTTTGTTTTGCTTCTAGTCCAACGGTTGTAATTGTTCAGTCTATGAAGTGTTTCCTGGGACAGGTGATATGCTCAGTCCGTGTCATTTCCTTTCTTTGGCACATCCTGGTTTTGGTGTTCAAGGCCCTTTAGTCGTGACTCAAAATAAGGTCTGTAGATGTAGATGCCACCAGCGACCCCGAGCACTGTGGCTAAGAGCAGCTGTGAGAACGGCAGCCTTTGTCGAAACATTACTCTTGTTTGACAAGAAATCCAAGTCTACAGACCCCAAACCATCCTGAAAAAGATGACAAACAGGTGAATTATGGGAATGGTTGAACAATTTCTGTGCTGTGTTGAAGTTTACATGCATAGCTTTTAAGACATTCTAACCTCACAGGCTGTGGAAGTTATCTGCTAATGCAATTTTTAAAAAAATCAAGGTCGATATCTGGTGGTATAAACCAGTATAACCACACTACAGATTTTTTATTTTCAAAAATGATACCAAAAATGAAAAAGTAGTGTGTACAAAACACATTCTCACAGTTTCCACATGTGAGACAGAAAGTTGGGTGCAGAAAATTAAATGCATTTGATAATCTGATCGTCAGTGTGTGCAGACACACTGACAAAACAAAAAGATATAAACAATAATATATATTTAAAAAAAACAAAAAAGCTTGCCCCACATCAAGCTGGGATGCAATACGAACTTATATCTAAAAATCTGTCATTCTAAAGAATTGGCATCTGCCAATCTTCCCAGGAGTGGGTGGCTTGGTGAATTCAGTCAAGGGTTGTAATTTAGAAATTGTATTAAAATCCTAAATCTCACTTTTTTACAGGCCTAAATTAGAATGTTTTATTTTTGACAGGAAGATTGGCAAAAATACTAAATAAGTATGGTTTATTTAAATAGGGTTGTGAGAAAAAAAATCCATCTTAATAAGACTCATACCAACTGTCAAGCACAGGAGGTGGAGGAAACCCAACTTTTACACACATTTTACTTATTTTAAAATAATAGAGCATAAATATACAAAATGTAAGACTCTGAACGGTGTAAAGCTTATCTGAAGTATAAAACCTAAAGATAAAGGAGCATTAATTCTTATAAAAGATAATTCACCAGTATTCAACAAACTCCAACAGCAGCACCGAAATCCCATCTTATTTTGAAAAGTCCCGACCGGATAATGCGTGTGTGACACCACCTTGACAATATGCTAACCTTTTCATTGAACAATGATCAAGCATGACATTTTTAACTAATGCAGAGATAATTATCTGCGACCTTCATCACTCACCAGTGAAGCACTTTATGTAAAGTGTCTGTAGTCACCAGACAGAAAAGGGGAACAGGCAAATAAAAGAGAGGAAAGGCGTTAAAAGAGAAAAAAGAAACGGGACACTTATGTACGGACGGATAGCATTCTTCTTCGTCTGTTCTGACAAGTCTAGAAGACGCACAGCGCCACCGAGCGAATGACAGGAATTAAAACGTGGGTCATAAGAGCAATGACAGAATCCATGTTATTTAATAAAAAAACAAATTTTTAAATAAAATTAGCCACAGTAAGTTTTACTAAGATAGAAAACATCTATTAAAAGTTGCATGGTAAAGGTAGCCTTTTCTTTCTTTCGTTCTCTCTTTTGTTCTTTTTTTTTATAGCAAAAATAAGATTTCGTTTGACATGATTGTTTATATTTGGAGTACTTGTTTTAATTAATAATTACAGATTTTTATTTGGTTCTAGATTTGGTTCTACATCATAATTTAATAGGTTAAAATGACCTATTAAATTATATTGTGTAATTTCAAGAAATATTTATTGTAGATGTATACTCTTTATACTATTTTACTTGAAGGACAAATAGAAACAAAACAATAGTAAGCCAATTTACTTACAATGAAAAAACTAAGCAGACTGGAAATACAAGAACTTTTACTTTGAAGTTGCGACACAACCAAAACACCGGAAATAAGCGTGAGTGCGGAAGTGTTGATGACCCTGTGCAATGTCTCCAAACTAGGAAGTTAAAGCAGATTAAAATGGTTTTTGTAGAAGTCAAATAAGCAGGGAAATTTACGGAGTTAACAGCTGCAACCTCGGGTTGTATTAGTTTATTTAAACTTTGCAGTACGGAACTTTCCCTGTGTTAGATTCTTCGGGCTCTCGGCCCAGTCGTGCTCTGACAGGTGAGCCATGCCCCCCAGCAGCACGTAAGGATGGAGAACCTGCGCTCTCGGCTGAAGCTGGGGAGCAAAGCAAAGGATGTGAAGCTGAGGAAACGGAGGTCCCTACTTTACTCCAAGGAGGATGGGAGACTTTTAAACCACGGTGCTGTGACTTATTCACCTCCATCTGCCATTGTTCGCTGCTGCTGCTGTTGAGTGCAGTCAGGAAATTCCTGTTCCCACTCAAAAGCAGTGATTTATCTCCACAGGTCTACTGAAGGTGGTTGTCTTCACTGTGGTGTTCAGGCTGGTTAACTGTGTCCTGGTTCAGACCAGCTTTGTCCCTGATGAGTACTGGCAGTCCTTGGAGGTGGCCCATCGGACGGTCTTTAAATATCCTTGGTCAATGTCCATAATTATTTAAATAAACATTTTAATAGCATGAATCAGCAGTTCAGAAGACAGATTTTCAAGTAGGCCCGTCACGATAACAAATTTAGCTGGATGATAAATGATATTGTTGATTTGAGACCATTTTGAAGTAAAATTGGTAATGACATAATAACACATTCTCAAAGATCAATAAACTTTAAAATATAATCACACGTTGTAGCATACAGATGTTTTGCACGAATAGCAGCAGTGGTGTCACTTTTGTTTTTGCATGGGAGAGATAAAAATCAGCATCTTGTTCTCTGGTTTTATTGTGGGATATTTTCTTTTATAATTAAACATATGGGTATCTGACCTGGGAGTGGAAAGCAGGAATCAGAGGATTCACATTTCCATTGTTCTTTGCCTTCCTGTACAAAATACTACACCTTCTAAACTACGACACAGTCCATCTCCTGGTGAGTTGCTCTATTTTATTCTCGGAACAACACTTTTTTTTTTTTTTGACTGCATGAATCATGGAGTTCATGTGGTTTTGTTGTGGTTTCAGATTTGGCTGCCTCGAGTAGCTCAAGCTCTCCTGGCTGCGTTCGCTGATGTGAAATTCTACCTGCTCATCCGAACATTGGAAACTGAGGACGTCTCAAGATGGACGGTAGGAAAACCTCGTCGTTGTCATGTTCCTCTCTCCAGGACACATTCCTTTCCGAATACAACAAACATCTGGAACCCGGCAAATGAATTAAAGCGAGAACAGCTTGTTCACTTATAGGTTCTTCTTGGATCACTCTGCAGTTTCACAAGGATCATACAGAGTCTTGAAAAGTCTGGGGTTTGCTTGTAATAGTTTACAGATTTGTTTAAGTGTGGGAAACGACAAACTGTGGAAAAAGTTCAGAATTTCAGGCTTTTTTCACTTCATGAAGTACAAAATCTAATCATGAATAATAAATGCAGGTGTTTTGACACTAATTTATGTTTAGATGACAAGTTCTATCTATGATTTGCCAAATCATATTTGTTCACAAATTAATAAAGCACTATTTCACTATGGTTTTTTTTCACTCTTGAAATTTTAAATTCAGGTTCAATGTGGGTCTTAAACAAAGTCTGGTTAAAAAGACACTGAAGTTTACAAACTGTGTTTTGAATATTGTGCACCCAGTCCTGATCTGGTAAGTCCAAAGGTTCTAGTTTGTGAAATAGAGCTGATCTAAGCTCATCCAGATGCCATAAAAGCAATGGAAAATCTTAAGACGTTTTCAGTAATTTGTTGTTGATTCATTGAATCCACAGTAAATAATCTTAACTCAAGTACAACAACGTTATAACAAGTGGGGGAACAAACATTTAGATTGAATCTGGAGAAATGTGGAGTTTTGAAACGAACCTGTTCTGGTTTCAAGTTCTTTTGCCACCTGTGCTCCTGGTTCTCCTGGTTCTGCTGCACCAGGACTCTGACGAACACCGCTGAGACCACCCTCACCTGTTTGGCTCTGTTTTACTTCCCTCTGCCGGGGTCCAAAACTTACAGCAGGTGAATGCGAGTTAGCACATTTAAGTTCACATTTTGCATGCTTTTGTTCTTCGTTTTAGGTCTCTACTGGTGCTAAAACAGTCAAATGCTTTAAAAAAAAACAAAAAAACACCAAGCTGTATTTTTTGGGAATAAATTAATGTGTTTTTGTGTCTGGAAAATGAGCCGTTATAAAAGTTAAGTCACATTCAACTGGCGTTGTGCTGTTACCTAGCAACCCCAGCCTGCCCTGGGGCGTTACCTAGCAACCCCTATGGAACTAGAACAAGTTTAGTCAGCTGGTTTTACCGCTGTGTGGATACTTACATCCAGAGAAGACGTCTGTATAATGTTAAAAAATGGCTGTGTATTTGCGCATTTGTTTGCAGCCATTTTGACGTAAACGTTGAGTTTTGGGGGCGTGGCCAGCAGAGGGTCATTTGGATTTAAAGTGACAAGAAGCCCTAAAACGTCTCATTCTGAAAGGAGCTAAACGAAGTCAGAACTGAAATCTCAATAACTAAGAATAATTTTGTGCAAAAAATGTTATGAAAATGTTTTCTATAGCTCATAGACCTATCCTCATCCATTCAAGGAAGCACGATAGGTCACCTTAAAGTGACTTTATTCCTCACTGGTTTTGTTATTTTCCAGTAAAAAGTACTTGTCTCTGGTGGCCTTGGCTGTGCTTGTGCGCCCGACGGCCCTGATTGTCTGGTTTCCTCTGCTGATGTGCCATTTCTGGCAGGAAGAGAACAAACTGAGACTCATCACTCGTCGCTACATTCCTATAGGGTGTGTGCTCTCAGCCTCATGAACGCGTAGCTGGGTCTCGTCTCCTTTCCTCACTGCTTCATGTTCTCTCATTTCCAGGATTTTGGCGGTTCTGATTTCAGCACTGATCGACTGTCTGTTCTACGAAAAGGTAAAACAGAGCCAGTAGCTTATATGTCTAGGTCAGATGGTAACAGCTGGTCTCTGTTCCAGTGGACTTTGGTGCAGCTCAACTTCATAAAGTTCAACATCCTGCACGGTGTGGCAGATTTCTACGGCTCCCACCCCTGGCACTGGTACTTCAGCCAGGGCTTCGCCGTCGTCATCGGCCCCCATCTTCCTTTCTTTCTACATGGATGCAGCCTCGCCTTCAGGAAATACAGAATCCTGCTGGCCACAGTTCTGTGGACTATTGTTGTTTACAGGTAATCTGAACTGACGAGTAGAAAAACATGATTGTGAGGTTTGCAGAATTAATTCATTAGTATTTTCTCTCCTCAGTTTCCTTCCTCACAAGGAGTTCAGGTTCATCTACCCTGTACTGCCGTTCTGCATGATCTTCTGTGGTTGGTTCCCACTTTTAATTAAACCCAGAGTGTTGGGATATATTCATAACAGAGGTGTGTTTTATCACAGGAATATCTTTGGCTCATCTCAAAGCGTGGCGGCGACCAGCTGCAGCCCTCCTCCTGGTATCCAACCTGGTTCTGGCTCTGTATACGGGTCTGATACACCAGCGAGGCACTCTGGATGTCATGAGCCACCTTCAGAGGCTTTGTGAGGTCAGCAGCGACTCCGCCCGCCCGCAGTCCGATGTCTTCTTCCTCATGCCCTGTCACTCAACGCCCTTCTACAGGTACACACACACCAAAACACCTCCAGCCCATCAGAGCTTTATAAGATAGACTGTTGTCTGAACTGCAGCAGAAGTTAAATAAGAACATACAACCTCCAAGAACATGGAGGGTGTAATGTTGTTGCACTAAAAATGGTGAGCAATATCTCTAAATATATATATATATATATATATATATATATATATAGATTAACTCAAATTGAATTAAGGTGGAAGTTTCTGAAGTTTAGCAATATAATTTTTCCCCATAACCATAATTAACTAGATTGAATGTTTTTTAAAATGCACATACAGCTCTGGAAAAAACTAATGACCACTTAAAATGATCAGTTGCTCAGATTTTGCTCTCTATAGGTATATGTTTGGGTGAAATGAACATTGTTCTGTTATTCTATGAACTACTGACAACATGTCTCTGAAATTCCAAGCAAATATTTTGTATTTATTTGCAGAAAATGAGAAATGGTCAAAATCACACAAAAGATGCAGTGCTTTCAGACCTCAAATAATGCAAAGAAAACAAGTTCACATTCATTTATCAACAGCAATACTAATGTTTTAACTCAGGAAGAGTTCAGAAGGCAATAATTGATGGGGAAACCAGGTTTTCAAAGGGGTTCAGTGCAGTGGACTCTTAATTTTTTTCCAAACTGTATATTCATAAGTTTTTGTGTTTTGCACCAAATGTGTCAAACTTTCTTGCAAATTTGGTGACATCTTATCTGGCTGTTAAAAACTTCTATGAACTCTACTGCTTTTAATCTTTTTATCCTCGCACTTGAAGCTACAAATCAGACATAAAAAAAGGCTCCAAAGCTCCACAGATGAACGATGGTATAATATATAGTAAATACTTTAGCAGGAAATACTTCTTAAATTAGATTTTCTTTTAGCAGATAGCATTTATTTAATGAAATCCCAGAAAACAGCAACAAGTGTTTTAGCACTAACAAGGGGATAAAATGGTTATTTTTCTTTTAGATCTAACAAAAGCATAAAAAAGACATGAGAAAAGCCCCATAAGTTGTGATGAACCACTACAAGAAGGTCTTGCTGCTTAGAAGACTCAGCTGGTTAAAACCTTTGTTATTTACACATGGCAGCTGACAGTCGTCTGTCTCCTCGTAGCCACGTCCACTGTCCTCTGAAGATGAGGATCCTGGAGTGTCCTCCAGACCTCGGAGAGGACGGCTATGCTGAAGAAGCTGCACAGTTTTACAGCAATCCTCTCCTCTGGCTCCGGACTGCCTTTCCATACAAATCCTCTCTGCCAACACATTTGGTTTTGTTTGACGTTTTGGAAAAGGTAAGGCACTAGCAAAGACTCTTTGTGCAAATGTCTGATGTTTAGATTAAACAGGTTTTGTTTTCTAACTGTAGGAAATTTCCACATTCCTGCAAGTGAATAACTTCACGAGGACAGCAGAGATATTTCACACTCACGTTCCCGAGGGAAGAGTTGGAGGAAGCATCTTTATTTATGAAAGGCACTGAAAGAACCCCCAGCAGAAACACCAAGGAAAATGTAACAATTTTCTACTGCAATAAATATTTTAAACTCCAATGTTTCCGTTTTAAAATCTCATTTCCAACCATAGTGAATTAGTTGTTGTTTTCCAGTCTTATCACAGAGAAGCATTTAAAGCTGAAATTAAACAAGCGGGTCCAGTTAAAACGAGGCTGAGGTGGAATGTTAGAAAACAACGTCTGAACTCTGAAAGCTGATCTTAACCAAAACACTAACTGTCTACAAACTAAACACCTCTAGGATTGAGTTTGACGTGGTATATGATTATAAGTTATGTAAAACTTTCCTTTTACATGGTACTTTGTTTCATTTTTTGTGAAGTATGTATGTTAATTTAGCAGGATTCATAAGGAAAGTGAAACCTTTACATTGTTAAACACAGAACAGCTCTGGGACATTCAGCAGCTCGACAAGGATTGTGCAAACTTACAAAAAAAATAGAGAATGTGCGTCAAAAATAAAACTCACAATTTAAGGGAAACCCTTATGAATTATTTTCAGTATTTGGGGTCAAAGGGCATTGGGCCCAGTTCGATTTTAACATCAGCCATGTGCCTGTCTGCATTTCTTCCTGATCGGCTCCACCTGCGACCGCAGTGAGGACGAGATTTGCCCCTCGGTTGCTTCCTCTGCTGGTGCTTCGCCCTCCACTCTTCCTTTGGGTCTTCAGGTCTCTGAAACGGCCCCCTGTGGAGTAGAAACAAAAAACAAATAAATCACCACCATGAGACACAGTTAAGAGTTTTATAAATTATGCTGCATAGGGGATGCAGAAATTCAGTGGAAAGTAAAACAGGTAAAGTACTCGTATATATATTTTGTCAAAATTACCACAAACTTTAACTTGTTTTGTAGGAATTTTATATGACAAGGCCACACAAAGTACCGTAGTACAAAATTATGAGGTGAAAGGAAATTTCTCATAAATTCAAATCTGAAGAGTGGTGTGCATTTGTATTCAGATCCCGCTCCTCTCTTAACACTCAATAAAATCACTTTCAGCTGCCATCTAAATAAAAAATTACTTAATCTCAGCATAAATGCAGATGTTCTATGAAGGTCTCAGAGTTCTGCTAGAGAACAAACAGCAAAATTAAGACAAAAATTAAAAACATGGCCCTCCATCTAAACCAGACGTGACCAAAGTAAAAACTTCAATTCAAGAACGACCCAAACGTGGCCGTGCTTCATCAAGATAGGAAATGGTTACAAAGTAAACACAAAGTTTTCATAGGAACTATCTCATCTGTTCAGTGACTTTTTACTCAACTTCTCATGAACACAGCTAATTAATTTAAAACCTGATCATTTGTTTATTTTTCTGTTTATTACTATTTTTATTCAATTATTTAACTTGCCTTTGAGTTTCTTTTTTTTATTAATTTTGTTCTTTCTTTTGTGCACAATGTCAATAAAATGACTCCTTATTCTTATTCAGCTAAGCAAAGTCAATGGCTTCAACTAACTCACTCACTCTCTGGTTGCCTAGCAACAACCTGTTGAGTAACTCACATTGCAGCAGTTTAAATTTTTTCCACCGTGTCTCATAACTGCTTAGAAAATTTTAAAAATCAACTGCGAGGAGTGAAAACTGGACCAAACAGGAAAGATCACCTCACCAGTTTGGCAGTATTTTAGGTATTTAAAACAAAAATAATTTATCGATTATTATTAATACAAACTGATATGAAACTCTTATACCATCACACATTTTTCGGCCACATCCTCCTGCCCTAATTAGATGGAGGCAGAAGACATAACTGTCTTGTGCTGCATCGTGTTTAATGTTTTCTTCCCTGGAATCAGATTTTATTCCTTACATTATTTTAAGTTAGAGTCTCTCAATGCAGGAATTCCTCAGAGGTTGCATGCCTGTAAAACAAACTGGTCTTAGCTTTGTGCACAGCAACATTTGGGAGGATATTTCAGTCTGCAGGGGACCTACCGCGGACCGTAGCTCCTGGCGTAGCCTTCTCCGAAGAAGTGCCTGTAGATGTAGTCGTCGAGGTCTCCGAACACGTCGCCGTCCAGGCCGTGGTATTCATGCATGTCGCTCAGGTAGCTCTCCACTCTGCCTACGAAGTCTGTGAAGAGCATGCGGTCGTGGATGAAGAGTCCGTTGTGAAAGAAGCCGTTGATGAACGTCCTGAGTTCGTTCCAGTGGTAGAAGTGGTCGACCTCCTGCTGCAGGTAGCTCTGCAGCAGGAGGTCGAACTCTTCGGCTCTGATTGGCTCTGTGGCTTTGTTGAAGAGGTTCATGGACTCCAGGTAGGCGCAGTCGAAGACGCCGGTGCATCCCTTCATGCTGCTCTTGTGGCTGCTCTCATCCTCGTCCTGGAGGACCTTCCCGGCTGATTTCCGTGTGTTGTGGTGGTTCTGGAAGGAGTCGGGTGTGCGTCTGGGTTTCTGCGCTCTGTGCTGCCAGCACTCCTCTGTGTTTGCTCTGTCACATTTCTTGCTGTAAAATCCCTGGGCTTTGTTGATGAACGTCGAGGCTGAATCTTTAAAGTGTCTGAAAGTTGATTTGACGGAGTCAGAGAACTTCCTCAGGTTTTCCTTCACGGCCTCCTTGGCTTTCTTAATCTGCTCCTTATGGTGGTGGACGAACTCCTTGGTGGAGTTTTTCACAGCATCGAACGTCTCCTTCATTTTCCTGGCCACTCCCTGTTTAGCTCTCCTCACTGTGGATTCTCGGTCTCCTTTGACCTTTTCCTCCTTGGTTTCCACGTACAGCCTTTCCCACAGGTCGGAGCGCTGCTGCTCGTAGCTCAGCCTCTTCTCCAGATCCAGCAGGCGTTTCTCCAAATCTCCTGCTTCTGAACCACTCTGCCTGTCAGAATCAGAGACGTGACTCCTCAGAGCGGTCAGCTCGCTCCTCAGTTCCTCCGTGACCTTCCTCTCTCTCTCCAGCTTCTTCCTCAGCATGTGAGCTTCAGCCGTCATGTCTTCCCTCTGAAGGTGGAAGTTTCTGATGTTCTGCTGCTCCTCCTCCAGCTGCTCTTTCAGCCTCTGGTTTTCAGACAGCAGAGAATCGGCTCCTGCTCCCCTCGCCTCCAGATCTCTGATTTGGGAGCGCAGGTTTCTCAACTCGTCCTGCAGGACGGACAGAGACTTTTCCTCGCGTGCCATGGAGCTTCTCAGCTGGATGTTTTCATCTGAGAGACTCTGCTGCAGAGACACGATTTCAATCCTCTCCTCCTCGGTCTGTTTCAGCATCTGCTCCAGGTTATCTCTCTGAACCTTGATGAGAAAAGACACATATTTACAGCTTGTCTAATACTTAACATCTAACTTTTTTTTTTTTTTTTAATATTTGTGAAACTGTCTTTATGTTCTGACAAGAGATAATCTGTGGGAAAAAAAACTGCTTTCTCTGACTTCTCCTAGTGCTAACTAAGAACAACCAATCAGAGACAGGAGGCGGGTCTTAGCGCTATCAATCACTCTGCTCTCTGCTATGCTACAGCTAGCACAGCCTGTCATGAATGCTCAGGCTAGTTAGCATAGCTTCCAATGACAGAGGACAAACAGTTTTCCTGTAACAAAGAGTTGTTTCTCCATCATTAGAACATTTAGCAATCAACACATGAGGATGATTGACAACGATCAGACACGCCTCCCGGCTCTGATTGACTGGTTTTGGTTGGAAGCGGTGGAGGAGATCGATTTTTTCACAGATTATCTGTCTCATATTATACTGTTGCAACATGGTGGCATTTTTAACAAATATGTCTAAAAAACATTTTTTTAATAAAAGTTAATTGCACCTTTAAAGTTCGGGTTACATGTCTGAACAGGGACAACTGGATTTACCTGGATGTGAACTTGTTTTGCTTTGAGCTCCTGGTTTTCTTCCTTTGCTTTTTTAATCACTCCCGAGAGCAAATTAATAACCTGCTGCTCATCGAGGTCATCTGGCCCAAAGTCGCTCCTCTGGGTGAAATAAAAGGTGTTTTTCAGTTCATACAATCAAAGCAGTATATTTAAATGATCCTGTTTTTAATTTTGACTTTATGCTTCCCACTGCTTACAGAACCTCTATCAACAATAAATTTGTGTCAAATCTGAAAAAAGTAATTCCAGTGTGAAGGCGACAGCACCACAGTGCTCCAAGTTGTTTCCATGATGTTTTTAAAGGGAATTTCTTATTCAAAATTCATACTTTGCACGTTTTCTTACTTCCATTTGGGTTTCAACTGCTTCTAAAATAGCCCACGCGCTGTTTCTTGGTAATAAGTTTAAATTTTTTTGGTGTCTGGAAAACAAGGTGTTTCAAAAACCTCCCAAATATTAAGTCACAATTGGCAGACACTGCACTGTTACCTAGCAACCCCAGCTGAGCCTCAGCCCCGTTACCTAGCAACTCAAATGGAACTTGATCATGTTTGGTTTTACTGCTGTACTACGACTTCTGGAAAAGACAAGTGTGACGTTTGTATAATGTTCAAATAAAAATTACTGAAAAAACCCAATAAGTGACAAATCTAGCGACTTTTTTCTGTTTGTTGGAAGGTTTTAGTGAGACGGTTTTATACTGTGTGGTGAAAAGCTGCACCATTTTAAAGAATGGGAAAATTCAATTGCTCAGGGATTGTACCAAAGGTGGCCAGCACTGACATGGTTTTAGGCAAAAATAATAAAGAACTCAACAAATTTACAAGAAAATATCCAAATTTGTACAGAAACATAAAGCTAGAACCCTAAATGATGTACCCAGACATTTTATCAGCATGAAAAAGTTGATTTAAGGCGTTAGTTACACTCTAAACTTCCTGTTCCCTCAGCGGTGAGGTGTGTATTAACTAACCTGCTTTGTTAAATGCTCATCTCTGATACGTTGCTCAAGTAGACCCCTCACATCCGGGTGTTCAATCCCTCTGGTTTTCTCCACAGTTTTTTGCCTTTCCTGAATCTGGACCGTGCCTGGAGGAGAGATTGGTAAAACGGATCATTTTCACATCACAACAGAGGTCTGTAACTGCAGGTCTGCACATGTTGACGTATGAAATCTGGCGTTACCATAGAAGTGTCCAAAGCCCATGCTGACGGCGATGATGAGGGCGAGCAGGATGCATCTGTTGAGGACGTTCCCGCCTCGGCTTTGCTCTCTGTCCTCGTTAGCAGCGTTTGGTCTCCCCTCCGCCCAATCAGGTTGCTGCTCTTCTTCACTGGACCACGACTCTGGCAGCACCTCCTCTTCCTCCTCTGGATCAGTCACGACGCTCGTGGTATTTTTCCTAACCCTTCGTCTTCGTATGACCGGAGTGGAGCTTCGTCCGACCTCGTCGTCGCTGCTGCTTGAGTTTGTCACCAGTGGTTGCTGCGCTGGGAAAGCTGCATTTCACATCAGATTATGACAAAGAAGAAAAGACACCAACGCACTATGACCCCAAGATTTGGGGTCATAAACTTCAGATTTAAAAAAATCTGAAGTTTTTTTTAAATCACACAGGCTTCAGAGAAATAAAAAACCTCTGAGAAGTTCACATTTAACCTGTTATTGCATAATATCGGCTATCAATATTTTCTAAAATACCCTAATTTTGTGGGATAATGTAAAGCCATTCCAGGTTTTTAAAAGGTAAAATTATCCATGTAGCATAAAGTCATGATGCGTTAGCAGAAAAACACCAAAGTGTAGTTACATGTAGTAGTTACACGTCAGTAAAAATTAGAAAAAGTTCAGAGTATCAATTAGGGGTAAGCATTTATTGTAATGTTTGTTATTGATTGTGACAATTTCTTGATTATAAAATTTTTTTTGATTTATTGGTGTCTCAATACATTTCAACTAAGGATGCTAAAAAAAAACTTAAATCATTGGAAATTAAATTTTTTACTATTTTCTCCACTGTTTGTTCCACAGGAGCATCAATAAATATCAGTAAATTTTTAAATATGTTAAAATGTAGTTACTGTGAGCAGCTGTTTGTGGCGCTATGAACGTTCACAGTCATATAGTTGAATATGAAATAGTTTTCCATCATCATTTTTGTCGTTATTATAATAATATCACAAAATATCAAGATAAAACTCTAAGTTCATATCGCCCACCCCTAGTATGAATACTTCTGTAAGGGACTGCATGTTAGGTTTTAACTACCAGGCTTGATGGGTGTATAAAACCCACAAATAAATATTTTGAATTTGTGATTCCAGTGGTTCAGATTATTTTTGGTGAATAAAAGAAACCTCAAAATCATAAATGTTTCTGTCTATCACTACACAACAAAGATGGAAGATCAATCAATCGTCTCTTCTAATATCAACAGGAAAGTGAATAAAGATAAAAGATAATACGAGGAGATCACTTTAGGGAAAATATATAATCATAATAAAGTTTATTGGATTTTCTAGTGTGTCTGGAGGGTTAAAAATTATAATGATACAAAATGTCACACTCATGCCTAAAATGTGCTCATGCAATCAAACACTAAAACTACCAGCCCACATTTTTCAGGCTTTTGAAAGGCACCCAGTGTTAGTTTGGTATGCTGCTAAACAAGGTTTGCATCACGTTACATTCATTTTGATTTAAATCAAGAAACGAGCCACTACCAGGGAGGCGACTCCTCAGGCGGTGACTCAAGTTCACCAGAGTTTGTTGAAGTTTCCAGCGACTCAACAACAAACCTGCTCCAGAAGAGGAACATTTGGTATTTGAATCGTTGCTGTCGACTGTTGAGGAGGGATTTAAATTATTTTGCTGAAGAAAACAACGAGGTGTGCAGTGAGTCTTACCCGTTTCTGCAGCAGTGAAGGTGTAATGACTGCTGCTGGAGGTGCCGAGGTAATTCTCCTCAGTGCTGCCTGCCTCTTCCAGTTCCTCCTCCTCTGCATGCTCGTCCTCCTTCAGGTCCCTCAGAGTCACAATGTCAGAGTGATCACTGGAGGAGAAGACTTGCTCTCTGACTGCAGAACCGTCTCTAGCCTGCAGACGGTCATAAAACTGTAATTCTGGATTATTCTGATATTTTCTGTGTATAAATTCAGCTCCTCTCACCTCAGGACCGCACAGTGTCTCATCTACAGCCTGTTCTCCCAGTGTGACATCTAGAGAATCAGCAGCTTTTTCTTCAACACATAGAGCTGGTAAAAATGTAAAAAGAAAAAAGTTCAGTATGATTAGAACAAGCCTTGGATAATAAAATCTGAATCAGCTTTATTAGCCAAGCTTGTGCACAGCAATTGTGCGAAGAAACTTTGTCAATTAAACAAAAATGTATTTAACTAAAATACAATGCTTAGATATAACTTCACAACTAACTAAACTTAAATACAAGATAAATGCAGATGTACATTTTATATACATAAAAAAAACACAAATAAAGCTAAAAAAGAAACTAAGCTATTTTGTTTAAAAGTAAAAACGAGAGGCAAAAGTTAAGGTTACCTCAGACAAATCATTTTACAAGGTAAATTCTCATGATTTAATAGTTCAATTGAATGGTTCATAACATATTAAAAATTCATGTTTTCTCAACTACATTGGCAAATTCAGAATTTAAATTTAGCAAAGAAGATGCAAAATAAAATGTTTTTGTGCAATGTTTACATTCTATATAAATTGGTAATTAGTAAAATACTCATTTTAAAGACAATCCACCAAGTAATCGTAAATAAAAAGGACACCATTGCTCTGATATCGCCTGCTGATGTCTCACTACCACTCTGCAGGCCGGGGATTGACATGAAAACACAGCAAATTTACTGCCTCAACAGTTTCTCTCACTCTGCTAAAAGTGTTTCTGCTTTTTATTATTTATGACCTTTAAAACCAGCACTGCAAGCAGGGCTATCTAAAGGACAGCATTTAGCCAGATATTTACCAGCAGATACAGAGGCCTGTGATTCCAGCAGCTGTGGTTCTTCCAAAGTGCGGCGCTCCACCAGCTCAGCTCCATATTCGCCCGCAGCCTCCGATCCCAGTGTCTCTATATCCGAGCCCTACAAAAGCACATCAGAAATACTGAAAAACTGGAAATGATGAAGGAATAGCATAGTTCATGCTTTATATGTACAGTTATAATAATGCCTCATCCATCCCTGAACCAATTTTAACTGTAAATATAGACGAAAAAAAAGAGACAAGAACCAGGAAATTTTAAACTCGATTATCCCCAACAGGTGGGGATAAACATTGAATTCTTTTATAAATCTTTAAAACTGTCTTTGTTGATCAGTACCCGTGTTTCCTTCAGACTGTGAGATAACAGTAGAGAGCAAGACTTTGAGCAGAAAATAGGAAGGCTAAGCAGAGGACCGCAAAGTTGCCCTGCTTTCTCTGTTTTAATATTTCTCTCCTAGAACATGACAACTTCTGAAATGTTAGGAATCTTTGGGAAATTTCATATTTAAACTAAGAATCTATACAAAGTAATACACAAGGGGTTTGTCCTTTTCTAAAGCTAACTAAGCTGATCGTGCTAATTTCAAATATAAGACACTAAAACCAGTTTAAAATATTAACTCCATAATTATGTTGACTTGTTTTAAAATATTAGTAAAACCCTGTTTTACAGTGAATGTTTTCAAACACACATACACACCCTGTGGTAGCACACAATTAATAATGAAAACTCATAGCAGGTAGGTTAAAACAAAAATATTTGTAATATATACTGTATGTGTGTGTGTGTGTGTTTTTCTTAAAGTGAGATCAGAGCAGTCTTAGTTACATCATCCACAAGAATCTGATTTGTGCCTCTCTAATTGTGACTGAACAACCATATGATGCATGTTATTAAATACTATTTTTATAACAGCTTACCTCATTACTGATAATGGTCCAGCCACAGGAGGACTCAGAGTCACTTGATGTTTCTGACATGTTTGTCAGCAACAACCAAGGCTGTAACGAACAAATAAAGAGTAAGCTTTCCGTTAAGGATGCTACTCGGAATAGAAAACATTAATAAGCATTTTTATTTTAGCCTCTAAATAAATTACAACCACACGGGTGAAACAGCGGCCTCATGCGGCGCTGCGATGTATTACATCTACAAGACTATGCGAAGCCACGCAGCCAGACAACAAAAACAACCATAAAAATCTCAGATATCCGCAGCTAACTCTGGAGCTAGTAACTACAGAACCCATTACTGCTGCCTCTTAACACCAAATAACAACATACAGCTGATTAATTTCGACTGGTTAAGTCGCTTAACATATTTATTATTAGCGTCACCCCACAAAACACAAACACAACATGCAATTACTGCGATGTAGACAAACGCCCATTGCTTTTTAAATGTGATTCATCCTCGCCAGATGCATGTAAAGAAAGAAAAACTGCTTGATTTACCTGTGTTTTGTGCGCAGCAGCTACACAGCTGTTTACAAGCTGCTCCACAGTTGCAATATTGCCAAAACCCGAGTTATCCGGTAACGGCTCGCTGCAGAGTCGACATTTTGGGGAAATGTAGTTTTTGAGTCGAATTACTGAAGAGGTACATAGTGGTTCTTGAAACCTACAGAACTACATTTCCCTTGAGGCCGCGCGGCTCAACGAGGACGCTGCAAGCGAATTTTGCTGCTGCGGAAAAAACATAAACAAGGAAGCGTGACGAAAAAGGCTGTTTACGTCGTTTAATATGAGCTCTAGACAGAAAAACAACACCTTTCCTGAGCTTCAGAGACCAAGTTATAATTATTCTACAGTTTAAGATACGCCCCAAAACACAAACAACTTAAACTACACGAATAACTAGCTAATTATGGTATTTTAGCACCTGAATGTGCTAAATTAGTACATTTTATATTTCTCTATGCAGAATAATTACAGGCAGGCATATAGATAGTTTTTCATTGAAATTACCCCAAAATAAAGACTCGTCAAGCTTACATCCAGTAGTGATCTGTCAAACTAAATGTAGGCCCACTGTGAAAATAGAAGCTGGGTAATGATGTATGGATTTTTCAAAGCCAAAACCAAATAAAAAAGCTGATTCTTGATCACATCCCAACAAGAATTGAGCTGCATTCATAATCCTAATGATTAATAACTTCTCACAAAGCTGCAAAACCTAAACTTTACATAACTGAGTATAGTCTTCTAATCGATAGGTAACATCACTGGTTGATGAAAGACATCTGTAGTGGCGATTGATTGTCAAACCAAACATCCAATAAAAGTTCCATCAGCCACTATAAGGCACTGGGGTCAAGATTCTGCACGCAGGCAAAAGAAGTTTAATGTCCAAACTTGTTGACTGTCTTGGTTGCTTTTATTTTCCTGTTCAGCAAACAATTACAATGTTCAAACTTTCCTTTGTTCTCCTGTCTACTTCTCTTGCTCTGGTAAAAACCAGAGGCCCCAAACCCAAATGCCTGCTGCTCCTTTACCAGGCCCCTACATTTATAGAAAGTGGACTGACCCACCTTACTTCCTGTCTGACTCAGAAAGAATAAATAAGAAAAAATAATAAAACAAAAGATAAATAGAATCAACAATTATTAACCTGCAAATGAACTCTGTAAATAATACAAAAAATAGAAATTAAAGAATAAACTAACAAAATTCAAATGGATAAAGAAATAAAGAATAAATAGCTCCAACAACATCATATTTGAAAAAAGCAGCAATAGTTCAAGATCTTTATTTCAAGATATTTATTTATTTATTTATTTATGTATTGGAATATTAAACTTGAAAACAACTTCGCTGCGGTAGTTTTAAGGGCACAAACTTGCACTAATGGAGCACTAATGAAGTAGCCCGCTTTGGTTTGTTTTGGAGCAATATGGGGGCATGGTGAACTCTTTATGACCTAAAAAAATAATGTTTAATATCTCACAAGGAAAAGCTGCACAAACGACAGTTTTAATGGCACAAACCTGCACAAATGGAGTAGTAATGAAGTAGCCCACTTTGGTTTGTTTTGGAGCAATAAGGAGGAATGGTGAACTCTGGTGAACTCTGGATGACCTAAAAAATAGTTTTTAATATCTCAGAAACCAAAACTGCATAAATACGGTGGCCCTGAGGTGCAAACCACTTCAACAAAATCAAAAACACAACAACATTAGGGTCACCGTACACAAACGACAGTTTTAACGGCAGAAACCTGCACAAACGTAGCACAAACCACTCAGACTATTTGCTGGGTTTTTTGACGTGGGTGGGGTGTCAGCTTCACTCAGCTAGTGGGAAGGGCTCACGGCAGCGTGGGAAGTCTGGCTCTTTTTAGAGAACCGGCTCATTTGGCTTAGATCAATAAAAAAAGAGTCGAGTCTTTCTGCTCCAAAGGGGCTCTTCAGATTTTTAATTTTAATTTTTTTTATTTATATTAAAATTAAATCCAAGTTGAACATTTAAGTAAGATCTGTTGACTTATATTTGCAAAAAAATAATCAAAGATAAAGAAAAATCTATTTTACAAAACTTTAAGCTGATATTATTTAAAGATGGATAAAAAAGACAGATATATGAACAGTGAAGAGTTTTAAATTAATGGCACACTTAAATAATTATTACATAAGCTAGTTATTGTCATTTGACACTCTTCACTCTCCATAAGAGTTGGGTCATACTGGAGCAGCAGTTTGGTGTTAAGCTCTGAAAATATAAAAACAAATATATAGATCTCTCTCTCTCTATATATATATATACAGTATATCACTCAACTAGTGGGAAGGGGAATATATATACCTTCTAATTCAATGGGTTTTCTTTATTTTCATGACTATTTATAAGGCAAGAAATCCCACTTATTAACCTGACAGGGCACACCTATGAAGTGAAAACCATTTCAGGTGACTACCTCTTGAAGCTCATCAAGAAAATGCAGAGTGTGTGCAAAGCAGTAATCACAGCAAAAGGTTGCTACTTTGAAGAAACTAGAATATAAGGGGTATTTTCAGTTGTTTTACACTTTTTTGTTTAGTGCATATTTCCACATGTGTTATTCATAGTTTTGATGCCTTCAGTGTGAATCTACAATGTCAATAGTCATGAAAATAAAGGAAACTCATTGAATTAAAAGGTGTGTCCAAACTTTTGGTCTGTACTGTATATATATATATGTATATATATATATAGAGAGAGAGAGAAAGAAAATATATTATAAATATATATATTTAGTTTCTCTAAATGTTTCTACAACTGTATTAGTTCTTAGATAAATGTACATTTTGAAATTCTGAAAACTTAAAAGAAATCTACAGTCCTACATTATAAAAAAATATATATAAAACTTTGCTATTTCTTTAAATTATTCTACATATACATTAGGAATAGATTATGAATAAAACCTATAGTGCTATTAACATGAGTTTTATTAGAGGTTTAGATCTGCACTGTTTCTTTGCAGTTGGGCAGGTTTTAGTTTTACCTTGTGTTTGGACTGGAAAATGTCAAATCTGACAACAGTGGCTAATGGCGCCATTTTTGTTATTAATGAGCGTGACGCGCATGCGCCATGCTGGATAGAAATATGACGCAGCTTCTAGGTGGAGCGTTTAAAAAAAAAAAAAAAAAAAAAAAGCCAAAACATGGCTAGCACCTGACCGCACGGAGACACGGAACTAACGGTCTGATATTCATGAATTTTGGGACAACCTGGATAAAAAATGATATTTTCTGATCTCCCAAGAAGCGGAATCCGAGCGGACGCCCAGCCGTATGACTGAAACTTTTGTGGATGCGATTGAAATCGTGTCAGTGTTTATCGAAGCCTAGTTTGGGGCCTTGTACTTGACCTACGAGCAGGCCGCAGTGATGCCAAGTAGGCCGCGGGAGAGCCACGTTTGAAATCGCTGCGTTGGTTATTCGGTAAGTTACTTTTCGGAAGCATTATTGGGGCCTGCCATAGCAATGCATAGGGAAGGCAGTGACTGAGTTGTAAATTGGTCACTGCCTATGCATTGCATCGAAGGCACCTGTTGTTCTTCTGTCAATAGAATGTCTTTTTATTGGAGCCTGCCAAAGCAATGCATAGGGAAAGCATGCATTGCATTCCCTCTGCATTAGCCTTTTCCCTAAAACAGCTTTTACCTATTTTTCTTATTAGCCATGTTTTATACTGAATGGAGGAAGCGGATATAGGACAACATGGTAGTGATACCCCACATGCCACTGACAGCATTTAGGCTAACATTAGCATTTTGGCTAATTTTAGCTTGGACATTTATTTTAACGTACTGAATGGAGTAAGTCCTTGTTACTCAAAATGCGTGTGATTCTCCATATGCTATTGAGTACATTTAGCTTACTTTAGCTTTGATGCTAATTTTTAACATCAGAACGGTAGGTTCCAACCGACGGGCACACTTTGGCAGGCCCAGTTTAAATTTCTTCAGAAAAAAAAAAAGTTTATTTATTTAAATAAATTTTATTTATTTATGTTTATTTATTATTCTTCCGTCACCTTTAATGCGGCTCGTACCGCTGCGTGCCCGCCCACTAAAAAAATATCAAAACGTGCGGCTCGATCTCGGCATCCGGGCTGCTAGTTTTATTGGGGTTTCGAGTAAAAATGGCGACGTAAAAAGCGAACCAAATTTCCAACTGCCGAAACGCAGAGCGTTACACGAAGCTTCTTGGCCCCAACTGCAACTGACTCCAACTGCCGCTCCGTTGGAGTGAGAAACGGAGTGGATTTTTGACTCGGCCATGACATCGCACCAAATGCCTGCTTCCGTAAAATGTTTTCGAAATTTTTCTAGTGCAGACGGTCAAGGCGCTTCAGTACGGAAGAGGATTAGGGCCACCGAGAAAAAAAAAAGAATTCTGACTTTAAAGATTAAAGTCAGAATTCTGAGATTAAAGTCAGAATCTGAGTATAATTCTGACTTTAATCTCAGAATTCTGACTTTTGACTTTAATCTCAGAATTCTTTTTTTTTTTCTTTTTCTTGGTGGCCCTAATCCTCTTCAGTACTTCAGAGCTACTTGCTGTTAACCCAACCACTGTCACACATGGGATTAGTGTGACCATTTAAAATGAAGCTTACTGAAAATTTCAAAATAAAGATGGTGCACTAATATTGGCCTTTTCCATAAAATAAGCATTTTAGCTATTTTTTTTATACATTAGCTATGTTTAGTATACTGACTGGAGGAAGTCAATGTAGAACAACATGCCAGTGATGCCAAACATGCTACTGACAGCATTTAGCCTATCTTTAGCATTTTGGCTAATTTTAGTTTATACACGAATTTTAACGTACTGAATGGTGCAAGTCCATGTTAGTCAACATGTTTGTGATTTTCCACATGCTATTTAGTAGGTCTTAGCTATGCTTAGCATTAATGCTAACTAATAGCATCAGAACGCTGTGTTCCAACCGACGGCCATACTCTGACAGGCCCCGTTTAAATTTCTTCAGAAATTTTCTAGTTTTAAGTTGTTTGTCTTTTTCCACCGATGACGTTAGTGAAGCCATTTTTTGTGTCTAAACAGAGCAGCACACAAGGAGAGACCCGACCATGGCCTCTCAGCGGCAGTTTGGTTGCTGGCGTCCCTGAAACATCTGAGGTGATATAATGGCGTCTGGAGCTAGCAGTTGATCGATTCTGGATATACTACAATCAAGCTGAGGATTCCCTTCAATCAAGCTGAGGATTCCCTTCAATCAAGCTGAGGATTCCCTTCAATCAAGCTGAGGATTCCCTTCAATCAAGCTGAGGATCGCTTCCGTCAAGCTGAGGATTCGCTACAAGGTGCCTGGCGGATCCGCCCGACCCATCAAAGGTTGGTTAAGTCAAAGAACTGTTCCAATGGCGGGTCCAGAAGACATCTCAGGGTAGGAGCTGTTGCGGGTTTTGCTACGCTGCTAATGTTGAAGGCCAACGCTAGGCCTCTTGGTGTGCTGGTTTGGTTTGATTCTCTGCTGAGAGTCAATGAGCTGAGAAGGATTCTGCTGCTGTAAATCCTTCGGTCTTTGGATTTTTAGTGTTTGAAGCAGTTGTTGTGGTCTTGTGACCTTTTTAGGTTTAGGTGCAACTAGAATCTGATATCTACAATCTAAAGTTCCTGGCTTAAAGTCAGTTGTGATGTGAAAGAAAGAAGGCTGCCAAGAACTTGGCAAATACAGTTTAGAGACTGTAAGAAGTGATTCAGCTTAGGCTTTGTAAATATCACTATAATAAACCTTGACAACATACCTACTTATTAGTACTAATATAATGTGTCTATATTGACATTAGTATAGCTCCATTAGGATAATATTTATCTTTCCAATGAATATCAAATATGTTTTTGGGTGAAAGTGAGGTCTTTATATTTTAACAAACATACTTTTATATTTTTTTGTACCTATTTAATATTTAGTTCCATACTTTAATAATTCAAAAACTCAAACAAATTTAATTTACGTTCAGTTCAAATGCGAAAACTGATTAGTTTTTGCGCCGAAACAACGCGTGTCCTCGTGCAATTTCGTCATTTGACTTCATTTCGTCTGGACGAGGATGGACAACGGAGAGATCTCCTGGAGCTGCAGGCCGGAGGTCCCAGAGGTAATGTTCACACTGTAATCCACCATCTCTTATTTACAGGTTTTCAGCTGAGCTCCATGTTTACCATCTGGAGAGGATCGACTGGGACCTGTCCTTCAGTGTTTAAGTTTGTTTTAACCCATTTTTTCTCCTAAACTAAGCAACTGGAGGACCTTTTGTTGCAAATAACTTTTTTTTCTCATAGATGAAGCCACCAAAGTAGCTTCTACTATAACTAACACTCTTTTCTCCTATAGAAATACTCCTGGAGCAGCTCTTTTTCTTTTTCTGTCTCCCTCTTTATTCTGTACTCCTGGAGCAGCTCTTTTTCTTCTGTCTCCCTCTTTATTCTGTACTCCTGGAGCAGCTCTTTTTCTTTTTCTGTCTCTCTCTTTATTCTGTACTCCTGGAGCAACTCTTTTTCTTCTCTTTCTTTATTCTGTCTTTTCAAATCCCCCGGGGGTAGTGACAGATGGCCTTTCATACAGAGCCAACTTCTGGTTCTGCTGGAGGGTTCTTCCTGTTAAAGGGAAGTTTATCCTCTCCACTGTCACTACATGCATCTTAAATATGAGGCATTGATTTAGCTTACTTAACTGTTAACCAATTAAAATAATTGGTGCCGTGTTAGCCTCATTTTGAAAAGTCTTCCTGTTAAAGGGAAGTCTTAACTTTTTACCAATTTAAATAATTAACCAATTTAAATAATTGGTATATTATCAACCTTATTTTGGAAAGTCTTCCTGTTAAAGGGAAGCATTTCTTTTTGAAAATCTTCCTGTTAAAGGGCAGTTTTTCCATTCTTACCACGTAGATCCTCAGTAGGAGGCATTGCTTATGCTTAAGCTTATTTATAATGAATTTATGTAATTGGTATAGTGTTCATTTTGCTGGAAGTCTTCCTGTTAAAGGGAAGGTTTTATTTTTGGAAAATCTTCCTGTTAGAGGGAATTATGTCTTTTTGAAAATCTTCCTGTTAAAGGGAAGTTTTTCCTCTCCACTGTCACCAGATGGGATCCTCAGTATGACTCATTGCTTAACCTCTAACCAATTTAAATAAGGTGCAATATAAACCTTATTTTGGAAAGTCTCATGTGGCTCCTCAGTAGGAGGCATTGCTTAAACTTACTTACTTGGTGCATTAACTTTTTTTTGGCAAAGTCTTCCTGTTAAAGGGAAGTCTTTTTGGAAAGTCTTCCTCTTAAAGGGAAGTTTTTCCTATCCACTGTCACAGCATACATCTTCAGTATGAGTCTCTGCTTCAACTTGCATAACTTTTAATCAATGTTGGATAGCTGCAGCTTTTTTCTTTTTTTTTTGGTAACCACATGCATCCCCAATGTCTATGGCGGTGGATGGTAGTTTTGAGCTCATAGAGAATTTAAGGCCTTAACACCACATGGTATAATTGGTGCAGTGTTGGTCTCATTTTGGAAAGTATTCCAAAATTAGACTTTTGGAAGCTGTGGTATATGGACCAGGAAGCTATGGTATATGGACATAATATGGACCAGGAAGCTATGGTATATGGACATGATATGGACCGGGAAGCTATGGTATATGGACCAGGAAGATATGGAAGCCGATCAACACTTTTTGTTGAGATGGAACGATTACTCCGAAGACACCAGATGGCCTCGGATTGTGAATACAAGGCCAGGAAATGTGGTTTGGTACTTCCGGTAGCCGCCACTCAAGGCTATGAAGTCATCAGATGAGTTCAAGAAATTTAGTAACTAACGAGTACAACGAAGGGGTCGATCCATTCCATGCACAATACTCCACGCAAGAAAAACACGGTAGGTCATTTGAAATGTAGGAGTTCTGATCTTGGTTACAAAGATCTTTTTGGTTAACCAACAGTAGTTATCCTTGGTAACCTTTTGTTACCGAGGGTAATAAAAGGTTGTGTGTTTGGTGTTTGTTTTCACACGCAGTTCCAGAGGGTTAGGATTACCCTTCGGTCGGGTTTGTGTGAAGACGAACCCTACCGACTGGTAAGGGGTTAGTTGCCTTTCGGTCGGGTTTGTGTGAAGACGAACCCTCCCGACGGGGAACGGCTTAGTTGCCTTTCGGTCGGGTTTGTGTGAAGACGAACCCTACCGACGGGGAACGGCTTAGTTGCCTTTCGGTTGGGTTTGTGTGAAGACGAACCCTACCGACGGGTAAGGGGTTAGTTGCCCTTCGGTCGGGTTTGTGTGATAACGAACCCTCCCGACGGGGAACAGCTTAGTTGCCTTTCGGTCGGGTTTGTGTGATAACGAACCCTCCCGACGGGGAACAGCTTAGTTGCCTTTCGGTCGGGTTTGTGTGATAACGAACCCTACCGACGGGTAAGGGGTTAGTTGTCCTTCGGTCGGGTTTGTGTGAAGACGAACCCTACCGATGGGTAAGGGGTTAGTTGCCCTTCGGTCGGGTTTGTGTGATAACCAACCCTCCCGACGGGGAACGGCTTAGTTGCCTTTCGGTCGGGTTTGTGTGAAGACGAACCCTCCCGACAGGTAAAGGTGTAAAAACTAACCAACCAAACTTTATTCTTCAGTCAAATATGTGTATGGAATCCATTATAAAGGTTACTAAGAAGGTAATTTAAGAAGTCTCTTGAGTTTTTGAAAAGTGACAATTTCAGAGTTAAAGGGATTAACCTTAAACCTGCACAGGTCTTGTTGTCTTTCTGTCCTGTTGTCCTTCAGGAATCCTCCTGGATCATCTTTTTTTGTCTCGGATTTCGCCCTTCATCGCTCCCCATCGGCCGACAGAGGAAAATGGCTGAACTTAAAACATTTATCAAAACGACTTCAGTTTATCTGTTTATTTTTTTCTTCCTACCAAAAACTGGATAAGTCTTCAGTTTGGTACTTTGGCCTCATCCAGCCATTGTTTCTTTCTTTTTTCTTTTTTTTATGGACAATTTTGTTTAGAGATTTCATTATTAATTTTGCTTTGTTTATTTATTTTAGATATGTAAAATATCTTCCAACTTCTGTGTTAAATGTTAGAATTTAATGTATATTGATTTTTGAGGATGTGTTAAATCTTAGAATTTAATGTATATTGATTTTTGAGGATGTGTTCTTGCATCATTTTGGCGTTTATTGTGATCCGTCTGTATTTATGCTGCCGTTTATCATTGTCTATTTCTGCTGCATTATTTATTTCAACTGCTTTTGTTTTCTCAGTTATTTTTCTCTCCACAGAAGCTACACCTGGTCTGGCGTTGATTAGCTCTGGTTGGTTCCTGGAAAAGGTCATTGGCTGACATGATGCTGCCATCACCTAACCGTTCTCCCTCTCCTTTTCATTTCCACGAACATGGAAAGTTCTCCTGATCAGTTGACCTGTTGTTGTGTTCCTGCTCTGTCTTCTCTCAGCTCCAGTCGGTCATGGCAGATGGCTGCTGGTACTGAGCCCGGTTCTGGTTCTGCTGGAGGTTTCTTCCTGGTAGAGGGGAGTTCTTCTTCTCCACTGTTGCTACATGCATGCCCTGTATGAGGGACTGCTGTAAAGTGAACAACTCGACACAAGCGATTTGCTTTCGCCCCCTGCTGGTCAGATGGAGTGAATGCTGTAAGTAATGACTCTATACAATCTGCTGGGTTTTATTTGGTACAACTTTTTAAACTACTTTAATAATCAACTGAGCTTATTGTCCTAGAAATTGGAGTATATGTGATTGAACTACAGTTACTTCAAAGTGCATTGAGATGACATTTGTTGTGAATTGGCAATATATAAAATTGAACTTTCGAACTAACAAATGATCCCCACCAAAAAACAATATTAAAAAAAACAAACAAAAACCCCAACAAACAAATCAAGAAAGTTCAAAATCCTCAAAATAGATACCAAAACATTCAAAACCATAAAAGTAGATACCAAAACATTCAAAATAATAAAAGTAGATACCAAAACATTCAAAACCATAAAAGTAGATACCAAAAGGTTAAAAGCTTATAATTATAACGCTAATTCACAACAATGTTATCAATGCATTTTATGAAAAGTCATTTCAATTTAGTCAGATTACTATTGATCCAAGTTATCAATTCATAGGTTAATTTATAATTTAGTTATAAAGTAGTTTAAAAAGTTGTACCAAATAAAACCCAGCAGATTGTATGGAGTCATTACTTACAGCATTCACTCCATCTGACCAGCAGGGGGCGACAGCAAATCGCTTGTGTCGAGTTGTTCACTTTACAGCAGTCCCTCATACAGAACATGCGTAGCAACAGTGGAGAAGAAGAACTCCCCTCTACCAGGAAGAAACCTCCAGCAGAACCAGAACCGGGCTCAGTACCAGCAGCCATCTGCCATGACCGACTGGAGCTGAGAGAAGACAGAGCAGAGACACAACAACAGGTCAACTGATCAGGAGAACTTTCCATGTTCGTGGAAATGAAAAGGAGAGGGAGAACGGTTAGGTGATGGCAGCATCATGTCAGCCAATGACCTTTTCCAGGAACCAACCAGAGCTAATCAACGCCAGACCAGCTGTAGCTTCTGTGGAGAAAAAAATAACTGAGCAAACAAGAAGCTTAGTTTCTAACTATACTTTTTAGTTAGAAAATATTTTGTTTCTAACTAAGCTGGTTGTTTAGTTAGAAACACCAGAGCGCCACCTTCTGGCCTCTCTCCAGATCAGTTCAGGTCAGAGAATGGAACTGTTTCTGTCTTTGTTTTTTCCCCTCCGTGGGCTGCCACCTTATCGTGGTGGAGGGGTTTGAGTGTCCCAGTGATCCTAGGAGCCATCGGAGGCTTCATGGCTCTATTTGGGTCGGGTCTGCCAGGACAAACTGGTCCTAGGTGAGGGATAGGACCAAGAGCAGCCCAGAGATCACTTAGACATTTTTTAACTCAAACACGCAGCAGACCTCTGATGGACGAGCCCAGCAGCTCTTCCACTGGGCTCAGCAGGTTTTCTGGAGGAAACCCTGAAAGCTTTTCCAGGTGACGCTTCCTGATTGTTCTCCATTTTGACTTTAAACTTTCTTAGCAATCTTCCTTAAGGAATGCTGCAGGTATTTTGCTGTTTATTTAAGTAATATTTAAAAGTGAGTTTTTGAAAAGTGATTTCATTCTTAGTCGTTAAAGAGTTTAACTTGGAACCTGCACCCGTCCTGTTGTCGCCTTCCTGTCCTCAATTTCCATTTGCATGATTTGTTTCTCTTTTTACCAAAAACTGGATGAATAAAGTCTTCATTCTGGTGTTTTGTAAACAAAATTGTTCTTTAATAAAAGGTTTAGTTGAAACCAGAAACTACATAATTTGTTTTATTTTTGTCGTTTGTTTATTTAGAATATTTTAAATGTCTTCCAGTTCCAGTGTTAAATGTTCATTAGAATTTAAAGTTTGAGAATGAAGAGGACTTCTTCCCTTTGTTCCTCCACTCAGCAGCTTCTTTCTTCTCAGTTGGGTTTTTATTTTCCATCACAACAACATAATAAATGTTGGTGAAAATAATTAATCTCTTATTTCCTGTTTCTCCTTTTTATTTGTGTCTGAGCAGGGAGAGTTTCACCAGGTGTCCTACAGCAGATTGATGGTGAACCGAACTAGTGTGTCGCTACGACTCGCTCATCTGAGGCACCATTGATGGAGGAGATTTGAGACCAAACAGCTTGAAAATGGCCTCACCTTTGGAGTTTGAGTCGCTACGTCACTTTGAGCCAATGGACGCTGGAAGAGAGGAGACGCAGTGAGCTTCTCCTGCTGGGCAGAACTGAGAGAAGAAAATGAAGATTTAACTATACAGTCCTGATGAGAAGCAGCTTTTAGACCCAGATGAACTCCATCTATACATGCCTAGTTCCCTTCATCCATCCATGGATGAATAAATTTTTTCCATTTTTTAATTTTATCTCCAGTGCTTAACATTGTCCTTGATGTTTAAGGTTATATAAGGTTAAATTGTTATCTGTATCTGGAATGTTTTACTTTATCTCCAATGTTTAATGCAAAAAAGGAAACTTTTCTGGAGATGAAATTTGACATCTGATAAACATTGCCAATTATGTTAAACATCAAAGATAACGGAAAGCATTGTCCTTGATTAAATAAAAAAAATCGGGGACAACGTTAAATATACTGGATATTAAATGCTAAACATCAGAGATAAAGTTAAACATCCTGGATGGCATTAAACAGCCACGATAACGATAACCATTGGTGGCTGAAGCTTAACATTGACAATGTTAAACTTTGAAGATAAACATTGGGGGCAACTTTATTTTCACACGATTTATTTGAAATTTGATTTCAAGTCTGAAAATCTTGGACCCTTAAAGTTTTGTTTTGTACTGTTGTAACCATTAAACAATCTCCCTTTCAGTTCAGCCTTGTTAGTAGAGACACATTGTTGATGTTTCCATCATACAATAACTTGCAATTAAGTATTTGCAAAGCTCAATGTAATTTTCACAGGTGGTGGAACATTATTGTCAACAGCTGCTGAAAGTAACTAGAAAAGTTACTTTTAATGTAACTTAATTACTTTTCAAATCAAGTAATTAGTAATCCGATTAAAGTTACTTTTGCAAAGTAACGATGCCATCACTGGTCGCCACAGAGACATGAAGTTACTTGGATCATGTCCTTATTTAGGTTTTAATTCTTGAGATCCGGCAGCCAAAGTCTAAAAAACTTCAAATGCCTTTTGAAAAGCCTGAGGAAAGACAGATTGATGGAGTGATTTAAAATTTCTGCAGTTACAAGTATGAATGTGAACTGTTAATTTTTTTTATTCAGTATCTGATATCTTTCTATTGCCTTCTAAAGTAATTACAATTTATTTAATTAAAAGTGTTATAAATGCAAAGTGTCTAAATATAGAACTGTTTTCATCATGGTTAAGAGGAAGTAAATTTAAATTCAAGCTTAAAGTCATTTAAGGCTTAAATTCAATATTGTTGCATCCTTTCTCATGTATTTTCCAGTGTCTGTGTGCTCCCACTTTTGCTAAATTAAATTATATTAAACATGTGACTGTGCTGATCAGCGTTTGTGATGTTTCATTCATTTTAAAACCATATATGTTTTTGTTGTGTGGAAAATAAATCTTTCTCTGAAATAATAAACAGCATACCAAGCAAAATCTTAGCAGTTTAAGTGTAGAAAACAATTCTTTTTAAAAATTGTTAAAATAATCTAAAAACATAAAAATTTAAAAACCATGTAAAGAAAACACTTAAGAGATTTTTGTAATTTTATTTAAACTGAGAATCAGACTTTTTCATAAGGCAATTGTCTAAAATCTTCTTTCTAAACAATTTGGAAAAAAAACATCTTGTAATTTTATGACAAATACATAACATGAGAATAACAGAAAATATCAAATAACATACTAATTACAAAAAGGTACATTCAATTTCAAAGCTTGAGACCTGTGGGTTTTTTTTTTATTTGAGGGGAAGCGGCTGTGGATCCCCCTGAGTCAGACTGTAAATGACCCACAGTGCTCCACGGCTCAGAGAAGGGAGAAAACAGAGAGCGCGTCACGTCCACTCTGTGCTTTATTCCTTCAAATTCACATAATCGGACAGGAACATCATTCCAACACCTTTAACGAGAAAGAGCAGCAAACCTTCTGCACTGAAACAAAAAAAAGATCGAACAAACAAATGAGGTAGCCCTTGTTCACCTGCATGAGATTTAAAGATCCAACTATGAACCAGGTTTTATGACAACTGGACTTATTTCAGCCTTGTTTTTAAAAAGCAGGATGCAATCTTTATCACTGCACATCACTTCCTTACAAAGCTGTAAGGTTAAAAAAAGAAAAAAGTTGTCATATTCTAGATTGGGTCTTTAAGTCACAAATACATGAAATACAAAGACACTGAAATTAAACAGTCATTGTTTTATCTTAGTGGAAGAACAACAGCACCTTATCCTGATTTAAAACTAACAAAACATTATTTAGGTGGAAATAAATCCAGTTTCCAGGTTGCTCTCATAGAAAAAAAAAACAAAGATATAAACTGTGCATCAAAACACTGATAATATCATTTGACACAAAGATAGGATGTTTATAAACTGAATTTGGGCCAATGTGCAGCGGTGAGGATTAGAAAATAAATCTTTGGTTCATATTGTTTGCCTTTCAAAAGAAATTGAAACTGATTGTGTCACTTATCATCTCACATGATTGAATCCTCTGCAGAGTCCTCTGATTAACGACACAGAAGCATGGCAACGTTTGTGCACCCACTACGTCTACAAACAAAAATCCAATTACATTTTGTGACTTTTAAAAAAGATGCATTATCAAAATATAGACAATAAATCTAAATATAATGACACATTTGTTCTTTTTTTATAATAAAGTATTCTCTAAATTATTCTGTAGAGGAGACAATTAGTGGGTGCACATCTACATGCACCTGCACTGCTGCAACACAGACCACTAATCAACATAATATAACATATTTATCTCTTAATATCACCTACATCTGTTTGCAATAGCTTATGAGGAACTCTGCAGAAGGAAAATTTGGTCAGCGTGCATAATCTTGATTATTAGAAGTCACTCCATGAAGCTGGACACTTCCTCAGAGTTTCAACCCACAACCTCCAGGACTCTTCGTCGCGGGTCAAGGCCACTAATGTGCAAGGCTTTGTTTGAGGAGCAATGCCTCAACTGATCCCTGAAGCCACTTTGGTCTCCTTTGATTATTTCTCTGTCCTCCAAAGATCAGCCGAGAGGCCAAAATAAACTCAAATAAATCAGCAAACAACTCTTTGGATATTAGCGTCACGGTCACCGCTGCATATTCACCTTTAACATAAACTACGTGGCAGACAAGTGCTAATCTTCACCTACGCTAGCAGAGAAAAAACAAACTACAAAGTAACTACAAGGTGTACTCCTCTGAAGTACATCATCTTCTAAGAAAAATAGATTCTTTAGAGGTAAAACATTTTATGGTGTTCATTCTTCACTTCAATCTCTGATTAAACACTTTCCACCGCTTTCACTACAATCATTCTTCATGTGTCGCATCCTCACGTGAAACGGCTCCCTCACCCAGACCGGGGACGCCGCCCACATTAAGGCCAATTATAAAGCTTTTCTGTTCAGATATGCCACTGCAAGCACTTCTGGTGTGAATGTTTACACAAATCAAGTGAACACTGATCCTTGTAAAAACAGACACTGCAAAAGGGGAGGGGGATCTATCCAACGTCTGAACGGCGTGCTCACAACGTCAGAGGTACATTCAATACATTTTCAGCTTTTTGTCTGAAGGTAATAAAACATTAAACAGGTTAGTACTGAGAAGATACCCTGTCAGTTCGCCATGTAATACCACATGGCTTTTCAAACGTACTAAACCTTGTTCCCTGAGTTTAAGAAGAGAGAACGACAATAAAAACAATTAAAACGAGGTAGCATAAAACGCGAGTAGCAAGGGCAACTGCACCGACATACAGAACAAAAGCTGACATTCATCATTTCTCTCATACCATTACTCAATAATGGACAAAAAAAAATTAACACAAATATTATTAATACTGGCTCAGTACCTCAGCAACATCTGAGGGGTTAAATAACAAAGTGAGTGTTTAAAGTTTAAAGCCTTCATTCCACACAGCAGGTGGAGCGAGAGGAGGAAGCTACAGCGCCCTTACCATCCGCCAAATCAAACAACGCAAAATAAAAGGGATGACAAACGGAGGAAACGGTCATCAGGAAGTATAGCAAGTGATGCAGCTGAAACAGCTCACCATGCAACAAAAGTAGTTATTAAATATTTAGTGAAAGGTTTGCCCTGAGGGTAACCGAGGTAGATAATCCGCAAAAGGGATTCACATTTCCCTTCTGCTCCAGTGATAAACTCTCATAAATAATCTCAGAAATGCCTTTTTTTGACATTTCAGACAATCTTTTAACATTCATGGTGGGTGAGATTTTTGTTCCAAAATATACAAAAAAATGAAAAGAAAGTAAAAAAAAAAAAAAAAAAAAGACATTCACAGACAGAAAAAGTTGAACAAAATTACTTTCATACTGTCTTTGTTGGTTCCTATTCGTAGGAAGAAGCAACAAATTGATACAATGCCTCTCTGTGCTTCTTTACTATGTTTTCTCAAACTTAACTCACACACATTCAAACCTTGTGATAATTTCAGCATCCTTTTTAAGTCAGTGTTTGATTAATTGGTTCTAGAACAATGCAAAGGTAACAAAATCTACCTGTAAAGCCAAAAATTATTTGTTGATTTAGTTTCTGGATGTGTACTTTTGCTATGTTGGAAGATATTCAAGCATTTCGGATCAAATATTGGCCCTCGGCACGTGACGTCACTCTTTTCGAAACGCCGCCCACTCCGCCATGACGGACGTCAAAACAACCAATGTGCTCCTGTAAAACCTGTCAAAAACACATGTGCTAGCCTAATATTGCCTTTATTTAGTTGATTTCGCAGTAAAAATGGTCACATGGTGCTGCGCGGTCGGCTGCACAAACAGATAAGCGTGAAAACCAAACTTGTCGTTTTATTGTATAACTTTTAATGAGGAAAGATGCAGCGGGGATTGATAGCAGCGGTCAATCATATTGACCGTCAGCCCTCGATGTAATCACTGATTTGCAGCGAACACTTTTTACAAGGTAAGAAGACTAATGTTCATATACGTTAATAAGTAAGTATGATTAGAAAGATATTAAGTATCGCATCTAACCATCAGTAACCATGGAACAATGCCCCACTGCCACGTAGCCTAGCTTACCAAAAAAAAAGAAAAAAGAAAAGGTTAGCATCTCGTCTTTAGTACGTTTTTAAGTTTGCTCCTGTGTAAGAAGAACGCTGTTAATGACATAGTGATACAATCATGTGGTTTGAATTCAGGCAAAGTCGTTAATTCGATCAATACGTCAGGAGGGATTAAGTACGGGTTGGTTTTTTTAAGCTAGCTGTTTCAAACTTATGTAAATACCGCCATCTGTGAGCCCCAACCAGGTGCGTTACGCTCAAAAACAAATTAGCCTGACTCGAACAAGAAGACGCCATGATTAAACTGGCAAAAACAACTTGGGAAAACAGGCCTCATTTCCTACGTCCATCATGGCGCTGCAAATAATGAAGTGACTAGTTGCAAAGGGTCTTTGTTTTAAATATCTGAAATACTGCCAAACTGGTGACATGGCCTTTCCTGTTTTATCCAGTTTCCTCTTGTGCTATTGCAAGGATTTTCTCATTTCACTCCACACTGTTTTTATTTTGAATTTTTAAGCAGTTATGAGGCACAATGGGAAGAAAATTTGAACTGCTGCTACTCAAGTTACTTAACAGGTTGTTGCTAGGTAACCAAAGAGTGAGTGAGTTGATTCTGCCAACCTTGGTTCGCTAGCTGTGAGAGGTTGAGCGGTTAAAGCCTTTCGTCTTTCTACATCTCAGAGGAAACCTGTCGGAGTTCAGTAAAATTATTAATCATTCTATCGGAAATCTTTTCTATTGATATTGATCATGTTTCTTTTACTATATATTTATATATATATATAATTATATATATTAATCTTGATTAATTACTATGTAGTCAGGTAGTAGGTTGATTTTGTTACCTTTGTGTGAACTAATTATCTGCACTCTTAGTTTATAATCACCAAATAATCCAGATGTGGCATAAACATGCAAACCTACTTTTCACCTGCTGTATGATGCCTGATTGAATTACACTCCCTTTCTTCCTGAAACACACACACACACACACACACACACCTACACCCCAACTCGCAGAAGCAGCTACACACTGAGTTCACTTTGAGAACTTCTCTGGACTTCCTGATGACTGCAGCTGGCTTGGACAGACTCCTTCAGCTTGAGGCCAGCGGGACTCTTCTCCAGCAGCTCCCCGCCACGGTCAAAGTCTCCTCCATCCTCCTCCGTCAGAGACGGCGGGCGGCTGTTGGGACCAGAGTTGGTCAGCTCCGTGTCGTCATGAGAGAAGCGCCCTGAGTCGCCCGTTTCGTGGCTGCCCTCGCTGTTGGATGAGCCTTCTGCGTCACCGGGATGACCCAGCAGGTGCTGAAGAGCGGCAGAGTTGTTTGGAGAAAGCTCCTCTTCGTAGGTCAACACGGTGGCACCAGGCAGGTAAGAAAGTGAGCCGTTTCTCTCGTTCTGCAGCACAGAGAAAGTTTGGTCAAACATGATGAAAGAGACACTGTAAATAATCTTGACTTTGAGTTTCTCAATCCAAATTGTTGAGCATGTTCAACACACTAGAACTGAAACGATTAATCATGATGATTTGATTACAACAAATAAATGATTAAACATTAACTTGATAAAAAAAACATTTCGAAAGAAACTATATATTCAGAGCAGTATTAAGCAGAAACTGTACAATTTATATACATTTAATATTCTTTTTTATAAGAATGTTTTAATCAAAACTCATTAAGTGTCCTAGTTTTAGATTCTTCCAGTTCAAATTGACTACAGCAATGCTTTGTTATTGCATTTTAAGCAATAAAAAATTTATTTCCTAATTTAAAAAAACGTTAAATTGTTGAATCTTTATTGTGTTTCTAAGTTTGTATAAGTGGTTATTTGAAAAATCTGTAGAATTTTATATTTGATTAATTGTCAGAATAATTGATTACAAAAATGATCATTATTTGCGAAACCATTCCTATAAAGTTATATTTGGCTGTTTTGGACTATTTGAGTCCAATAGTGGCAACTCCAAATATTAATGCAGATTCCCTCATCGTTCCCAATCATCTTAACGTTCCCTATATTTTCTTCTTCTCCAACCAATCACTGTAACTCGACTGAATTCTGACCAATCCCCTTTAGCCTTTCTTTATTTATTTTCTTGATTAAGAAGATTTGTAGTGAGATGTGTTTGTATTTAGAGGTTCCAGTATAAAAACCACTGGAGATGTGTTTTTCTTATTTTTCTTCCAAGTCACAAACAGTCAATGACAATTTAAAGAGAAGAACTTGAACCTACCTGCACAATTTTCCTGTCCTGTTTCACTGCACTAAAGAAAGACCATTTCTTCTTCTTCTTTAAATCTGGGCTGGGCTGAACAGGGCCGTTAGAATTTATGATCAGGCTGGTTCCACCCTGCAATAAAAAACCCCTCAAACATTTATAATCTAAATGTTACATTAGTCCTGATAATACGGCACCCCACGAGGCACAAGGAGGATTTGTTTTCTTTTGTGCTCCCTTGCAATAATTTGCTGGTGCGGCACAATTGAATACTGAAAGTCTTTTAGCTATAGTTTAAGGTTTTTGTGAGGTCTTGCTTGTGAGATATCTGAAGTTTTATATCTTTTTCTTTAGGATGGAAATGAACCACAAACATACTGTATGTGCAAATACAAAAGCAAACAGGCCAAACATGGACTTTACATCCCTTCTAAGATATAAACAGAAACTTTCTGCACAAAGGAAAAAAAAAAAACAAAACATTCAAACAATTTGGACTATTTCTGAGTTATTTTCGCAGGGTAATAAAATCATCAGTTTTGATCGTTTGTCTATTGTGTTGGTAGTCTGAAGGATTATCTCAACCTTTCACAAACAGACATAAACATGCAGTGAATAAATCAACTTTCAATCAGTTTTTGCACCAAAGAGTTAAGAGTACATACACGTTTTCTCTGAGATTCTTTAATTGTAAATCAACATTTGTGACTGTATACAAAATAACACCGGAGTGTATTTGGTAATTTAATTACGAGGGAACGCAAGAGAAAAAAGTTTCCCCATATGATAATGGAAAGAATTGCCTTTTTTTTTTATAAACAACTTCTGATGCATCTGAAGTCTGTCAGCAGAATAATTTACCTTTGCATCAATGAAATGACCTCGACTCATCATCGGTACGGTCACTTCGGCCATCTGCACTTCTCCCTCCGGTCCTACATGTATTGCAGACGCAGCAGACATGCTTTCCCCGTCTCCGTAAGTTTTCACAGCTGATAGTTTCCTGAAAGAAAATAAACACAAAGCGTGACACTTTAAGTAGCTGGAAAAATGGAGAAAATAAATGCCCCCAGCATTCAGAGACGCTGCGTACCTGTTTTTGCCTCTGCAGACTATGATGAAAGCGCAGATGATGATGCAGGTGAGAGCGATGCAGACGCCCACACTGATCCCCGTCATTGACTTTTGGTCCAGGTGGTAGAAGCCATCAGAAAAACCTGCAGTGGATCACGACATGAAGCAACACCATGTAACAAGCCCGGTCTCATTTTCAAAAGCAAGCTCTTGTGTGAGTGTGGCTTTCACTGACCTGTGGAGAGAGTGGAGCCACGGGAAAGTCCGGCATCATGACCAGAGGAGGGGTCTGCTCTTACTGTCAGCTCCACCACGTTAGAAAACGGGCCGTCGCCCATGTTGTTGGATGCTGAAACTTTTACCAAGTAAACCTGGCCTGGACTCAGGTTCTCCAGCAGCGCCATGGTGATGCTTCCTGTGGTTGGATGTAACACTTTCTGAATAAACAGCTGAAAATGATGTTTTCTTTTTTGTAAGTAAATGTTCTCTCATTTACTTACATATAAAAGTATAGGGCTGCAGCTAATAATTATTTAGTAATCAATAAATAAAAAAACTCACATCCTGCAGATGTTTCATTCACTTAATCATATTTTTATACAATATTAGGAATACAAAAGAAAATGCAAATAAACAAATAATATAATTCCTTTTTTAAATATGAAAATATTTTATTGCCAAATAGTTTGATCGACTACAGCAAATGATTCATCTGCAGCTTTAAAAATACTTGTAACATCATGTGAAAAGCTCACCCTTTCCTGCTTGACTTAATATAAAATCTACTAGTTTATTTATTTATTTTTTATTAATAATTAGCTAGTAAAAGATGTTTAATACAAGATTTTTTAGCAGAATTTGAACCTGTTGAAGGTAAAACTAGGCGACTTTAGGAGTTTTAGGTAGAAAATATTTACAGTCAATGACGGTTTCTCATAATCTCCACTCCTTTGAATGTTTATTTTTATTGCATTGTTGTAATTTTGTTGTAACTTGGCACATTAAATAAATTAAAGAAAAAAAGAATAATTGCAAAATTTATATATTTTTTGTACAGTTTCGATTTAATTACTGCTCTGATTGTATTGTTATTTTAGCAAATTGCAAAACACATACTCCAGTTAATGATTGTTTGTTTATTTAATCGGTTGACAATTATTTTAGTAATTGATTAAGCCGATTAATTGTCTGGGAGAAAATAAGGAGAGCTTAGTCTGAGCTCAATTTAACTTTATACGTTGGTATAAAAAAACAGGAGAAAACTGAAAAAATTGACACTGGTTCACAGTCTGTCAAAATGCATTCAAGGATTACAACATGTGCCAAATTTAAATATTGCTATTAAATTTGAAATATTTTCCATAAAGTCATTAAATTAAACTTATCTAAAAAAAAGTCACTTTTTCTTGTGTTCCATAGAAATAGAAATTAAAAGAACAACTTTAACAAAACCACTTTATGACAAAAGCAAAAAGCAAATTTTGTTTTCAATTGCAAATCTAACTTTTCTGTTTATGTTAAGCTAACCAGTGTAGAGTTTGATGCTGTGATGCAGCAAAAGTGAATCCTCGCTAGTCGACCATCTGAGGGTCAAATCTGGAGGTCAGGGGGCATCAGGTCTGTCCACCCTGCTTGCTCACCACCAGGGTCCCTGCAGGGGCTTCTGGGAGGTGGATGGGGGCTGGGATGAAGGAGGCTTTGTGAACTGCTTCACTTCTGACCTCTTGGCCAGTGGCGGAGGGGGTTGCTATGAGCTCTGCTTGTGTGTTTCCTGGGGTCATCTACACTTTAGGAGAAGCTCTACTGCATCACACACCAGACAGCAGGTTTATATTACTAAACTGTGACACTTGAATTATTTCTCTGTACATGGAGCAATAATGTGTGACTTTGAGGTTTTTATGTTCTGAAAGGATGTCTGTCGAAAAAATCTGTTATAAGGTGAATTTTAATTAAAATAGTAAAAACCAATTAAGGTTAAATAGAGCAAACATTTTCTTTTTAATCATATATAACCTAGTTGTTTTTTTAGTTGTTAGCAGCAAGTCTGAAATATTTTTGAGGGCTGCAACTAATGATTATTTTCGTAATCGATTTTCCAGATGATTAATCAGATAAAACAACGTGTGCATTTTTCATTTAACCACTTTAACCTTTTTTATGCAATATTAGAACTACATAAAAAGATGAAATATTAACCAACAATTACATTCCTGTTTTAAGAATGAAAATAAAGATTTTATTGCCTAAAATGCAATAACATAGCCTTCCTTTAGTGAATTTAAACCGGATAAAGATTGGGTGAGTTTGTTTTTTTGTTGTTGGTTTTTTATAGACAAAGACGTTTTTATCACAAATGCAAAAAGTTAATATTTTTGTGCAGTCTTGACCTAATTACTGTTCTGAATAGGTTGTATTTCTCAGCAAATATCCTTTATTTCAAATCTGCATACTCTAGTTACCAATAACTCAATTAATTGATGATTATTTCAATAATGGATTCCTTATGATTAATCCGAGTAATCATTTCCCCCCCTCTTTCTGAGGTAAAAACAGAGACCGAATTACTTATTCCATCTACTGTGTATCCATACTTACAAAAATATTCATTCATTCATATCTTTTAAATGTGGTTTGCATTTATCTTCCAGCAGGACATCAAACCCTAAACATCCAGCCAGAGCTGAATTGGTATTGTTTAGATCAAACGGTCTAAACCAGGGTGGGCAACTCCAGGTCTCCAGGGCCGGTCTCCTGCAAAGTTTAGATGCATCTCTACTTCAACACACCTGAGTGAAATAATGAGGTCATTTGCAGGACCCTGGAGAACTTGACTGCACTTAGAAGGTGATTCAGCTGTTGGATTCAAGTGTGTTGGACCAGGGAGACATCTGAGTTGCAGGACACCGGCCCTCGAGGACCAGGATTGCCCACCCCTGGTCTAAACAATAGACCGTCTAGACAAAAAGTCCAGACATCAATCCAACTTAAAATCAGTACTTGAAAGGTGACGTTCACAGACACACTTGATCAGGTCTGACTGCATTTGAGCTATTTGGCAAAGAAAATACACAAATGTTTAAATCTATAACTGTTGATGGAGACAAACGACAAAATATCTGAGGATGCAATTGCAGCAAAACGTGTTTCTACAGAAAAGAAAATGTTGAAAACAGTGCATCCCTTTGCAATTATGTGCTATTTTGTGTCCAATTACATAAAATCCCTATTGAGGTTTGTATCTGTGAACAGCTGAAGAGTTGTGAATACTTTCTCCATTAGTTGTCCTCCTCACCTTCTCTTTGCAGGACTTGCCATTTACCAGCAATCCAGGCATTTTGTGAGGCGTACAGTATAGTGTAGTGCGTTACGGCTACATTTGGCTCATCTGGGAGTTTCCACGAAACGAGGGCGGTGTCTTCTTCAATCAGCGTCACTTTGATGTTGGAAGGGGGTAATGTTGGAGCTGAGAGATAATGGAGGAAAGCACAAACTCAAGATGTGCACCAGTACCATTAGATGCGCAAGTTTAGATTCAAATAATAGCTAAATTTCAAACTTACCTTCAGGGAAAGTGTTTTGATAGACCACAGGGCTCCAGGGGCTGGAGAGCTGGTCGATATGAAGGCGTACAGCAAATTCATACTTAGTGTTTGGCTCGAGATCACGCACAAGAAGGCTCTGTTCACCTCTGCAGAGAGAAGACATGACGGGTCAGAGGACAACTAAATGAAGCGCTTTGCTCAACTGGTTTTTGAGCTAAAAGAGCAAGAAAAAGTTGTAGCTGTAAGATTTAGGACTAATCGTTTCAGTCCTAAAACATACAACATGAGGCCACTACTGATGTTACTCAGTTTATAAGCTGGGCCAGCCTGTTTAAAGTGTCCAGGAGATGGAGATGTGGAGCTGTGCAGAGGATGCAGGAACACAAACAGCACATGGATACTTCAGTAGGAAGGATTTAAGCTGAAAATGTGAAACAATTCCTCTAAATTCAGACTAAAAAGTTAATCAAAAGTTCAAAATACTGCTGGGTTACACAAAATAGTGATCAGAAAAGGGCTAAAGCACTAAAAGATATAATCACACAGCTGGATGTCCTGGAAAATTATTTCTGAAAGTTAAAGGGTTACAACTAACAATTATTTTACCAATTATTTTAACGATTAATTGAATAACAAATGGGCATATTTTGCAAATAAAAAAATAAAATTCCCTTTTAAATAAAAATAATTTTATTACCTGAAATGCAGTAAAATGGCACTTCTTTAGTGAACGATTTGTGATCATTTGTAGCAAAGGATGCACCTGCAGCTAAATGAATACTTCTGATAGCAACATGTGAAAAGCTCAGCCCTTTCTGCTTGACTTATCAATACAGTGTATGGCTGATATGTTTATTAATTTTTGGATTAACCAATTAATAATTGGATAGCAAAAGCTGATTAAAAGGAGACTTTTTTCATTCAGAATTTGGACCAGGTGAAGCTGAAACCAAGCCACTTGAGGAGTTCTGGGTAGAACATATTTATAGAAAAATAAATTTTTTTAATCTTAAACGCAAACTGTGTATCAATTTTTTAAAAGTTGTGGCTCAATTACTGTTCTAGTTTTTTTTTTTTTTAGAGTTAACGTTTAATCAATTATTAAATTAGTTGACGATTACTTCAATAATCGATCAATCACAATTATTCCGATTAATCGTTTCAGTCCTAAAAATAAATAATAAAAATACCTGAAAGTTGGTTTAATCATCATGACAGTTCTTACGTTTGCAGGTAGAGGACCAGGGAAGCGTTCTGCAGACCGACTGGGTTGCAGCGGACGGTGTAGTTCAGCGCATGGCTGGAGGTGAAGGCCGGTCGGCCCCAGAACAGAAACACGGCCGAGGAGCTGTTGGTCCGGGCCTGGACGTTGTGAGGAGGCGGTGGAGGCGGCACGAGGCGATCTCGGACAGCTACCAGAGACGACACGTTGAGATTTAGTTTAGCTAAAGTGAAGTAAGGAAGTCAGAAGTTTTCCAGTTTTGGACTTACAGACACATCCAGGGGTGCTGATGGTCTGATCTGCTTGGTACCCATCTCCAACAGAGTTGTAAGCCAGGAGCTTGACATGATACTTCTTTCTTGGGTCTGAATTGAGAAACAGTTATAATGTTTAAATGAATGTAACTCATTCAATATTGGGTTAAAAGTTCAAAAGAGAGCTGGACTGTGTAAGGACGGTGGGGCTTCCTGGTGTGGTGGGAAAGAGAGGTGACCCAGTGGAGCAGATGCTTGGTGATGGGAGTCCTCTGGTCAGTTTTAACCCCACAAAGGGCAGCAGAACAGAGGAGCTCTACTATCCATCACCCTGTCAGCTCGGGTCTTTTGATAGCAAATGACAAAGGCTTTTCTTGGGCCTCGGTCAGGCCTGCCGGTCAGTGGCCACTTTGACTCGGGGTCTGAATCTGGGGGTCAAACAGAGAGGCAAAATCCCCAGGGAGGGGGCGCTGCAGACGGTCAGCAGCAGTTGTGACCTCCGTGGCCACGAAGACCCACTGGCCATGTGACCAAATGAACCTTTTACTCCTCAAACAATGAAAAGGCCAGGAATTAAATGCTGCTGCATACGATTTCAGATTTTAAAGGGGACATGTTATTCTTCCTGGAACAGGTTAGGGTAGGTTTATGGGTTTTACGAACCATGTTCATCACATTTTATTTTATTTTTTTACACAAAATCATTCTTAGATTTTAGCCTGGCACAAGTGGTTTCTGAATAGTTAGTCGACAACAAAACACTTGTCTTTTCTAACAGCAGTGAACAGTGCATAGAGTACAGTGTACTGTAGTACACTGCATACACTGTAGTACACTGCATACACTGTAGTACAGTGCATAGAGCAGTAAAACCAGCTGACTAAATGTGTGAGTTCTGCTTGGGTTGCTAGGTAACAGGGCTGGGGTTGGGTGGGCTTAATAATCAGGAATGTTTTGACATTGTTACATATTAATAGTATTAATAAAATTAAGTAATATAATTACTTATACTATTATAGAAACTGCTCAGTTTCCAGACACCAAATAAACATGAACTTATTGTCAAAAACAGCTGGGTATTTTTTTTTTTTTTTAGCACTCAGGTTGTTCTTAGAAGAAGTTGAGACCCAAATGGGAGCAAAAGAAAGTGGAAATATTTTTGAATTTTGCAATGTAGGTTCCATTTAAGATTAGGACAATGTTTATTAATTTCATAAAGTTAGTTGGCAAGTTTTGAAAAACACAAAAAAAGACACATGACCTCACCGTATTTTGTGTGTAGTAGGAGACAAACATGCCTATCTGTTGCTGTAAGGACATAAGACAAGAAGAAGACAACAGGAGGACGAGCTTGTTTCCATGGAGGCTGAAAAGTTTAGCCAGGGGTGGAGCGGAGCTGCCTGCACCCCCCCATGCAGCCCCGAGGAGTTTCACTGAAGCCACAGCAGGGCCAGCAGGTCAGGCTGAGATAAAACCAAAGAATCCATGGAGGTGGGAGTGATATATGAGATGAGAGAAGAGTCCTACACTGCAACAGTTAGTTGCAAAGACAATAAAGAGCAGCGGATTAATGAGATGAATGGTTCCTGTGAGTTTTTAAATGCTGAAATTAATCAAAATTCAACGGAAACAGCATCACTTAAAGCTAAACTCAGAGATTTTTTAACTGTTTGTCTTGACTTCCAGAGTAGCTTTTTTTTTTTTTTTTTTAAGTTTAGATCCCAGTGTCCACCTCTTAACAGGAGGAGGCATTTAGAGCGCACCTCTTCCCAGCTCTACAAATACAATGGGCCTGCCGTAATTATGCGCAAGAGGAGCTCTGAGAGGGGGGAAGCTTTGACATCTGGGCCATGACCTTTGACATGGAATTTGGGCAAGCTAAATCCTGCAAAAGGAGGGGATACACATCTCACTCTGAAAGGGGGGGGAGGTCCAGAAGAGGAAGTGAGTGGAAAACCAGGGAATCTCACAAAAAGTGGGAATTAAATTGCTGCTTAAAAAGGGATGTAGCAACATCCTGATAAAGGACAACTTAGTCAACAGGTCTGTTTTTTGGCTTCCTGGTGTGAAACCAAAACATTACGATGCGACTAAATACAAAGTTGCATCCTTATGTTTTGGTAAAAATGAGAGACAATCTACCGTATGATCTAGGATAGCCTATTAAACACTGATTTATTTAAAAACACTAATACAACTAAAAAAAGCACAAAAAATATAAATGTTAATGTTATTTTGAATTTTGACTAAATCAAATACATAAATACAAATATATAAAGCAAATACAATTTCAAATATCCTGTTATATAATATGTACTACTGGTTTATGGTATGGACTTGATGTTTTATTATGATATTTTGTGGTATTGTTGTGATTACCATCACAATAACTTTTGTCGTAGCCTTGTCATAAGTAAGAACTATTTATTATTTCTTTTTTAGGTACCGCATGGTTGTGACTGCATAACCCAGCAATCATAGCCACACAAACACCAATATTGTTCTTGTAAAACATTTCGTAATATGCTTCGTTAAGACACCAGTCTCATAAAAAATGTCTAAACTGCACACAGTAACTGTATTTAATCATATTTATTGATACTCTCATTGAACAAATATTGGAGAAAATAATACAAATAACAATGCTGACAATACGGACAGGCCTGGAGGTCATTAATTGGAATTTATTATAGCAGCGATATATCAAAATTCTTATAAGAAATTTATCACAATAAACGATAAATAGGATAAATGCTCACCTCTACTATGTGTCCTTAAATGGCTGCAGAGCTTGTTTTGGGTGCCAGAAATAAAGATACTCAGTCATTTGTATATTGTTATGTTTGAACCATTTGCAGTTCCCTCCTTAAGTTAAGAAATTAAGTTAAGCTGAAACTTAATTCTTGTTGGCCCCTGAAGTTTTGTTCTGTTGCGAAAAGCCCCCCAGGCAGCAGCAAGCCAGGCCTGAACGGGGGCCATAAATGTCAAGTCCTGCATGAACCCCCACACCACGGCATCCATCATCCTCCCCGCCGCCTCCTCTCTATTGAACTTACTCACACAAATCAACTCTCGGACGTACGCTGACGTACTCACAGCTTAAGCATGACACAACCTTTTAAAATTCTGCCTTTTCGTGTGTTTTCAAGTGTTTCCGTACACTTTTAGTCAGAGTGAGACGGGATGCAGCATGGCGTGACATAAATCTACATTTGTGCACGCAGCGCCGACTGGTGCCAACAGGTATGACGGGTATTTAGGCTTCGGCAGTAAATGCACCTCCAAGCAGTGTACACATGTGAGACAGGGTCAAACCACTGAGCCATTTATACCCAGCTGGAGCCGCTCCAACACATTCCTGCCTCTCATGGTGTGCTTTTAATCATGGGGATTGTCATAAGCGATAACTGTAAATGGTGGTTGGGGGCGACAACGCTCTAGTAGCTGCTGACTCAGCAGAATCCAATACTGCCACAGTTAAAAGTTCAGAGATCAATGGTGCTGGCAGAAAAAAGACACAGCCTCTGTGTTTTACACCAACTGGATTATAGGAAATGTCATTTACAGAGCAGGGAGATTTAATTTGGAGTGATCACCTGCTGTAAAAGATCAGCCTCAATAAGCCTCAGCAGCCTGCGCTGCTTCAAAGCCACATGGTTCAAGTTACAAGGGTCCACAGTGTGGTTTACAGTAGAATTAGTCAAATATATATCAAGATAAAAGTGTTGCATGAAAAGAAATGTTTTCCAAATATGCCCTCATCTTTTAGGTCAAGAAAAATCACCTCAGCTATCAGGTTAAGATTTCCTCGATGTTAAGATTCATTAATTGATTTTACTTTTGGTTTACTTGCCTTAAACAGTATGAAATAATTTTGATGTTATTATAGTGAGAAATATAATCTTGGAGATTAATCTTAACTCAAAGGTTTGGTTCAATTTACTTGTATTGGACGTAAAATCTACACAAGTTAATTTTATGGAAAGTACACAGCACAAATCACCTGGATGTCTTAATAAATAAAAAACATTTTACCTACTGAGGAAATGTTGGACGAACACTTTAGAGGAATATTTTTTATTTCAAAGAAAAGTGTCTCTTGCTGTTTATTAAGTAAAATATTTAGATAATTAACAGAGAGGATGTGGGATGACCACAGGTGGGTTTGGTTTTTAAGTAATTTTGTTGCGTGAAATCGATGACAACCCTCCATATTTTCCATTCCAATAATGTGCAACTTTTCAGCCTCTTTCCCATTTATTTTGCCAATTTAATGAAAAAAATGCATCCACATTTTGTCGTATTCAAGCAAAAATAACATACATTACATTATGTTTTAACCTTACAACATTGCATACTTTACATTTACATCTGGTTGTACCAAGTGCTGCAGCTCAGAGAGGGAGTTCTCAGACCTGCCTATTGTTTGGGCAACAACTCATTTGGCCAAGGGATGCATTTCCTTCAGGTCCTGGCTAATAAACCCTCTTTGTGGCTCTGAAAGCCAAACACAATGAGACTCTTTGATCTCCGTGCTCCTCAAGCAAAACTGCTCAAAGCAGTCATAAAACACGTGATAAATCAGCCTCCACAGAACAGCTTTCTTCTTTTTAACACACAACCCTGCAAGAGCCTTTTAGCAAACAGGAACAAAACAACTATTCTCTTCATTTCAGCTATATCTCCATTATTTATTTACCGGTAGCCAGTTGCTACATTTAAAATACATTTTATAGTAAGAAAAATATCCAAAAAGCATAATTACATTGGTATAAAACTTAACATATTCAGATATTGCCAGTTTTCTACAGCCTCTTAAGTACATTATGACTCTTGCTAATGATTTTCAGCTATATTTAACACCAGCTGTGATTTACTGTGGCTTTCTGATCTCCTACAATCACAGAGCTTCCTGATTTACAAGTTAGCCACTGACCAGCTGGCTGACCCCTTTGGCCACAGATGGTCAGATGTCCAGCACACTGGCCGGAGCCCCCGCTCCTCTTTCAAACAAAACACAGAAAATAAATCTGACCTAAAGGGCCAGAAAAGCTCCGATGTGCACCCAAAGTCTATTCAGCAGCCACAGAAAAGCCCCATGCAGAAATACTGCTCAGAGGTGAAAGGTCACGGAAGTGGGATGTGGTTCTGTTCTCTCTCTAGACCCGGAGAACCTCTGGTCAACACATGACAAGACTTGAGCCTATTAATCATTCACAAGTTTGGGTGTCAACAAACACGACGACTGCTTCCACCTGAATCCAAGACTTTTTCTGAGATTATGTTAAGTTGGAGAGAATGTGGAGGGAGATCAAGATGAGGGTAAATTAGGGTTATAAATAAAATCTCTACTTTTTTTTCCAACTAGTTCTGGTTTTAATTGATTTATTTTTCTGAAAATGAATTTACTTATGACAGAAAATATTTTCAAACAGTGGCTTTTATTTCAATCATCCCTTCTTTGAGTTTTACGATGGAGTAAGAGGCTCAGGCTAAAATATTTGTTGTTTTAATTACGAGAATAAGTTCATGATATTAGAATAAAGACGCAATTTTACCAGGTGAAAGTTTTAAAATTACGAGAGAAAAGCTGTTTTAAGAAGAAAAAACATTGGATAATTGTTGCTTTTTTTTGTGTTGGAGTTCTCCACTTCTTAATTCTCCAAATATTATGACTCTCATATTATTTTGACTTTATTCTCATAAAATGAAAATTCTTAGTCTGGCCCTTGTATGTTGTCAAAGAGTTGATCTGAATTCAAAGTCCAAATAAACAGAAGCTCTAAAAAATGCCTGTCAAACAAGATGAACGCTTTGAACTATGGAAACCTGAAGAGCGCAATAGTGAAAATAAATCTAGATTTACAAAAAAAAAATAATTAACCTTCAAAAACCAAAGATTTGATTCATTGATAAAATCGATTTAGCCCAACAGCAGAAGCAAGGAGACAATCCAGACTTGAACCTCATCACTAAAGACAAATTGTTAAAATGACCAGTGGAAACATGCAAACAATTAAAAGAAGGGTTTGATTGCTGCAATAATTCCTCTAGCTGTACATTTGTAGTTAAACCTAAACCAAACTATTTTAGTTTGGTCTAGGTTTGGTCTCTTTGAGAACTGGAGAGCTTCCTGAGGAGAATAATTTTGGACGTGTTTCCATCACTAAAACTGATGAAAATGATGAAGTGATGAAGCCAGTAAGTGGGCAATAGACAAATAAAACCAATATATAGGTTCAATATACCTCAGGCTTTACCCTTTTTTAAATTCCAGAGTGTCTTTTTAAGGTTTAGGACACAATAAAAACAGATCTCCCTGAAATAGTGAAAGGATAATTAAAGGAGTCTTAGTCTACGTAAAAAGCAAAAAGTAATATCTGAAGCGAAACTCACCAAGGCCTCCAATGGTGTGTTTGTGAGCGGAGGCCTGCAGCTGGAGTGGAGCGCTTTCCGGCTGACTTTCCTCGTGGTAGAAGAGCCTGTAGCCGCGCACGCTGGCCGAGTTCCTGGGCGTCAGATGCCAGCGTGCTGAAATGGTGGTGCAGTTCAGAGGCTCCAGGTACAGCTCAGGAGCAAGAGGAACTGCACAGAGACAGAGTTAGAAGCGCCTACGTATTAAAGCAGGATATCGGAAATGTATTTACCAAGGTTTTACATCATTTTATTCTCTGTCAGTCAGAATAAGCTGTGCCATTCTGATTCACAGAACACACCCAGTAATGTTCGTTCTTCCTCTGATGACTTTGAACAAGGGAATTTTAAAGAACCCCACAAACTTGATCCAAAATCGAGCCAAAATCGACTCCTTGATGTAAACGCATGGTGAAAATTAATTTTGTTCAACACCAAATTAACTATTTTGATAAAACTCTGTGCAAAGCGTTGTTTGACCAAGGATTGATGACGTTCTTGGTCAAACAACACTTTGGTCAAAGGATTGATGCCGTGTTTTACGTGGAAATGTTGATATTTCTCCTCAACAAGTCTGCTTCCACAATCCGGTTGTTGTGTCCACACGAGACATGAATGCTTTTGAGGAACTTTTATAGTGACACAATGCATAATTATGTACAATTGTACGATTCTTTACTAACTTTAATAATCACACCTGCCATAGCAGGGAGTGAAATTAATCTAATGAAACGCTCTTTTAATAGACGGTAAATTGCGAAAATAACTTATTAGATATTGAAAGTTCCAGTTGTTATGGATAAACGGGCAAATATATTTAGTCACAGGATATTTAAAGAACTGCGTGCAATTAAAATAAGCAAAAAAAATACAGGCGGAGATTTGAAACTTAGGTGTAAAAGGGTTAAAGATGACTAGTAAAAAATAATCTCAATTATTAGCATTTAAAAGTATGTCCTAATAGTTTGTTTCTTTAGGAACTAATACTGAAACCCTAAAAACATAAACCTAAAGCCTGGAAGTAGCTAATTCATTATCTGAACAACATCACAGGTGCAACAATCATAAAGCTTTCACTAAAATGTAGGAGCTTTATGTCCTGCTTGAGTCTCATGACGAATCAAAATGGTGCACCTTGAGCACTCGATGCCTTTGGAGTGCGGTGAGACGTCCAAGCGGACTGCTCTCCCCACCCTACACCGGTGGCAGCAACAAGTCGCAGAAGGTAGATGGTGTCCGGCTGCAGGTTCTCCAGGAGATGTTGGGTCTTCTCTCCAGGCAGCTCTATTTGCGATGCTGCGCTCTCCGAACTGGTGCGATAGGACAGGCGGTAGCTCGAAACGCGCCCACGACTCAGCTTCATTGGAAGAGGTTGCCATGACACCTGAATGTCTGTGGGGCTGCGGCTGGTCAGGCTGATCTCCGGCGCCCGGAGAGGAACTGTGAAAGGGAAATACAGAAATAGATTGTGAAACAAATGGTTTTCAGAAGTGAAATTAAAGGCAGCTCTAACCGAAAGGTAAAGTTTGGAGCATAAAATAGTTGCACAAAAATAACGAGCTGATATATATGTACAGTACAGACCAAAAGTTTGGACACACCTGTGTGTTTGGTCTATACTCAATACAGACCAAAAGTTTGGACACACTTTCTCATTGAATTCAATGAGAAAGTGTGTCCAAACTTTTGGTCTGAACTGTAAGTCTTAACTAAAACAAATGTACAGTTTCTAACAGTTCAAATTGATAAACTGCTTTTTGGTCTTCCAAGAAAGATAAAATAAACTATTAGCCAGACTTTTAACAGGAAGTTATATGATAGACATTGTTCTTGCTGTACAGATCAATCAAACAAGAAAATTCAAATTCATCTTCTTTTGATATATTAATTGTTATCTAGTTTTAAAGCGATCCAACCTTTGGATTTAACCTTTCACCTACTGAGACCCTTTGCTCCTCTCTGCCCACTTTAACTAGCCTGCTGGATTTTATGATTTAGCCAAAATGACTCAGTAGTTTAAGTTTCTTTCTCAAAAATACTAAATGTTTTTCTGACCTTCCAAATTTGTGGTACAGTTTTGCTAAAAAAGAAAAAAGAGAGACCAAAACAACAGTATTTAGATAACCTTTATTTAGGCAACCTGCAAAAGGTCGTCCCTTTCAGGTGCCATAAACAGTAATGTTTTGGTGTATTTGTTGCCATGGTTACACCAAAATCCACTTCTGATTGGCTGAACAGTCTGTCAAGACATTTTCTCTCTCATTGCCCCGATAGGCTGCGTTGCTTTCAAAGAGACAGAAGTAGAAACTTTCATCCTCAATGGAAATCGATCTGATCAACTCGTGAACTTGTGCTTCAGCTTAAAGCTTTATTTTCTACGTTATTTTTATCTATTTCTGAGTGCAACTCTGTAAGATTCCCTTTTTGTTTTTCACATCTGGGTTGTGAAACATTCCCAAGCACGTCGTCCGTTTCTGAATCTAAAGAACCTGTAGACATAAAAACCTGGAATAAAAGAGACCATCGAGTTTTCCTCTGTGTTCAGGTCACTAAGGTAAAGAGACGAGCGTAAAGAAACCAAACATCTCTAACAGTTGTTAGTCCAAGAGCAAAAACAGTGGCAGCACAAGGCCCTTTATAATTGTCCTGAGAGGATTCTGGTGTGATTGTTGGTGGATTATTTGGTGGTTTGTCGTCTTATTACTTTGCTTTTTTGTTATGGAAGTGGTTATTAGTTGATTCATAGCAAGTTATTCAATACAGTCCATTTTATTTATAAAGCACAATATGTTTACCCAAAGTGCTGTACAATAGGGACAGCTAAACCGAGACAATAATAATAAAACAAAACATTAATAGCGGAGTAAGACAGTAAAAAGACTACAGGTGTTATACGATGGAAAACAACAAACCAATTCACATTTTGTCAAAAGCAAAAACAGCAACAGAAGACACTTGCCAAATATTTAATGGCAACTTGTTCTACAATTTTGGCACAACAACAGAAAAGAACCTCTAATGTGATAATTTTTCCTTCTTCTTTTTAGTGCAATCGTCACTAAAGGTATACAATTCATCCATTAGATGCAATTAATTTTACCAGCACGTTATGATACCGAGCTTTAACTGACTTTTAAAAACCAATTAAACTGATTGATTTGTTGATTAAAATGTCTATTGGCCTCACCGTCCTCCAGCGTGTGCTGGAACACGTGGTCCGACATGCGACTGGCTCCCATGGGCATGTAGGCCACCACGTAGAAGGTGTAGTTACGGGCCGGCTCCAGATCATCAATAATGTAGCGAGTCGTATCGTTTCCGATGACTACTTGATATTCCTCGTTGTTTAATCCTGGACAGAAGATTAGATTAGGAGATGTAGAGACTTTATCAAAATCTTCAATCAGATCCAAAAACCTTGGATAGAAAAGAAAGAAAACCAAGTCCATAATTTACATCCAATACCTGCTATAAAATTAATTAGTCTCATTAGGTGTAATGATGTTAAAATTTCCTGAGAGCTACAATCACTTACTGACTAAAATCTGAAAATTCTCAACTAAGATTTGTGGTGCAGAAGAAAAAAAAAAGACCAGCACTGATTCTTGACCTGGTAAACAAAATACTTCAGAGTAAACAAAAAGACTCTCTAAATAGACCGAAAGCCTCAGCAAGCTTCGGTGAAAAGAAACAATGCTTCCCTTTCTGTCAAATCCACACCGTTTTGTTGCCTCGCAGAATACACACTTTTGAGCACTCCATCACACAGACTAATTAGTTCCTCCTTGCTGCAGAGCCTCTCTGTCAACAACCTCAGGTGCAGAGTGCACTGTCTGATACTCTGTCAATGTCAATGGACAGCTATTCTTTCTGAAAGAGACCAACGTGATTGTGTTGAAAAAAAATCTATACTGAGAGCTGAAAATCCCTGACAGATGTCAGGGTTTCAGGGACGAAACAGAAGGAATTTGCTCAGCTCCTGTTTTGACCTCTTTATCCAACACCATGCAGGTGGTCCTTTCTTCAAGTTGAATTCTGTACATTTCCTTTCCAAAGGAAAGTCAGCAGCTTTGTCGTTAAGTACTGTGCATTTTTTTTGGAAATGTTGCAGCGTTTGAATGCGAGTTTTGTCATCAGCGGAAATCTAAAATACTTGAAGGTTTTTGTGCTGCTACAATGCCTTCCCGTTGCTTTTCAGGGTGAATTATCAGCCAGAGAAAAAGACTATCCCTCTTGAAATTCTTGACAAAAACGACGAAAAAAAAAAGGAGAAAAGAATGACTCAGAATCCAAAGTATCAGGACATTATTTACCTTCTGCTTTCATGTAGTGCACAGAATATGCAATAACTTTATCAGAGTTGTACTGAGGTCTGTCCCAAGCCAAGAGGATGGCGGAGCTGGACACGGTGTCAGCTTGGATATTTTTGGGCGCGCTCGGTCGGTCCTCTGACATCACCACGATGAGCCTCGCCATGGACAGGACCGACCCCAGCTCATTCTCTGCCTGGCACTGATAGATGGCATCGTCTTCCAGGATGATCTGGTTGATGACCAGTTTGCTAGAAGATAGAAAAATAAAGATCATAAAACCCGTTTATCTTCACCAAAGTCTCCCCGTTCTAAAAACCTGAAACCAGTGAAGCCGTGAGTGAGTGTCTCTTCGAACATTCAACAGTAGTTGCGTTTCCATCAACCTTAAAATTGCAGCCACTGGAATTATGGAATAAATTTGTTTTTACATCAATTTTGAAAGAAAGTTACGTTTTTGATAAAAGGTTTTTGTGCAAAACTGCAATGGGATCACTTTTTTTTGTTTTTACTTGAACAAGCCTATTCATGTCTGATTTTAATTCCATTTCTTATTTAATGAAAACGCCACAATTGCACAATTGTGTTTTTGCGACATCGGCATAATGTCAAAAAAAGTTTTTCATACATTTGTAATGGAAGTGATTCTTAATCATTTGGCTAAAACATTGGAAAACCAACAAATGTTTTAAAATACAAATAACCTATGCATACTTTAGCTATTTTTTTTGTGGCATTTTTGTATTGAATAAATCCTGCATTAAGTTTCAACAACAGAATGACACAAGTATTGGTAATATTTATTATTTATTCCCATCATTACTTTGGAAACCAAGTATTTTATTTGGTTTAAATCATTTTCCACAAACATCATCAAAGAAATTCTATTAATCCTTTTTTGGTAAACGCTTTATGTTTTGTCTTGCTTTAAAATCTAAAAGCAGAAATAAAATGGTGGTTCTTTAAAAATTAACACAAATTTCCTATTGTAGATACCTGTTAAACATTTTTAAGATGTATTTTAACAAGGAAGTTATGTAAAATGTGTGGCTCTAGACATGTTTATTTGTCTCTGGTTTGTAAAGGTTGCTGACCTCTTTTCTCTGGTGTTGTCGGTCTATAATTACTGTAACAAGCAACGACGGTTAAATAAAGAGCAGGAACACATTATTGGAAAACCAACTAAAATCCAATCTACACTGCTGTAAATTATTCAGTTTCCTTTTTACTGCAGGGACAAAAGTAAATTATTTATTTAAGCAGCTTAGAACTGGTTTACAGCCACTCTTAAAGGATTGTTTTTGCATTCATGTAAACCAAATTGAATTGTCAGGGAAGTCATTTTAAAACACCGAACTTCAGATAAATCTCTGGTAGAAACAGACCTGTGGTACATCTTGATGCGCCCGTTGGAGTGAACTTTCTCTCCGTTCTTGAACCACGTAATCTGAGGCGCTGGCGCTCCCTCGGCTTGGCACACAAAACGAGCAGTGCCAGCGCGCGGACGGGTCAAGCTCTCTGGCCACTCCACGAAGGATGGAGGTGCTTTACAGCGGCACAAAAGCCAAGTTTCAAAGTTATAAATCATCCAAATTAAATTAATATACTGAATATATAAATCTTTACCTAGCACTGTGACGTTAGCTGAAGCAACAGTAAAATTGCGTGTGCCCGGAGTGGTGGCTCTGCACATATAGACTCCGCCATGTTGGGGCTTGATGTCTGTGATGATGAGGTTACCATTGCCCAACACTTTGGTGTTGTAAACATCAATAGACTTGCTGTCTGCGCGGCTCCAGGAGATCAGGGGTCGGGGATTTCCTGTGGCCAGGCACTCCAGGATGGCACTCTGGTGCAGCGATACAGAGACGTTCTGAGGCCCAGCGATGATGCGTGGCCTCTGAGGAAGAATGAGGCCAGGAGCTTGGTAGAGACAAAACACACAGAATCAGTGATTTCATCAAGAGTTTCAGTAAACATGTAAAATTCACATTTTGCATGTTTTTGTTCTACTATTTGAGGTCTACTGCTTCTAAAAGCCGCCCAAGCGCTTAAAAAAAAATATCACATCCCAGTTTTTAAGTCACAATCAACTGGCATTGCACCGTTACCTAGCAACCCAAGCCGAGCTCAGCCCATCACCTAGCAACCAAGCGGAACTCCAACAAGTTTGGTCAGCTGGCAAAAGGCTGCTGGAAAAGACAAGTGTTTTGTTGTGCACTTATGATTCACTATATTTATATAGGCCTGTCACAATAATCAATAAACCAATTAATTGCGTGATAAATTAAAACAACCTCAAATATTTCCACTGGCATGATTTATTGTTAATCTTGTTTTTTCTCTCTTTCTACCAAAAACCAGATGACAGTCTTCACTTTGGTGCTTTGGTCTCAACTAGCCCTTTTTCTGAGGACAATTTTGTTTACAAAGACTTCAAACTTCATTTTATTTGTTGTTTTATTTATTTTGGACATTTAAAATGTTAAAATTTAAAGTTTACTGATCCTTTACAACAAGTGGTTCCCAAAGTGTGGGGCGCTGTGCCATTGCAGGGGGGAGGAGGGGCGGGAAGCGGTATGAATGAAAAAAACCAACAAAAAAACAGTTACACAAAATGTTTCACTGTAAAGATGGTTTGTAGTTTGTTTTGTTGCAACCTGAAGTGTGAAATAAACTTCAGTAAGGTTTGAAAACAAAATATGTGTATAGGTTTATGTGTGGTTGAACGATGTTTGTGCCCAGTTGATTTTATTTTCTTTTTGGGGGGATTTTATTGTGATCCATAGGGGGGCCAGAAGAAAATCTTTGGGAACCACTGCTCTAGAATGTGTTCATGCATTATTATTTTGCCATTACCATTATATTACTTAAAAATGGCCTCAAAACAACAATATTATCATTTATCACAATAGCTTCTGGAACAATTTATTGTCCAGCAAAAGTTGTTGTCATGGCCTATAATATACATATATTATGAATAATTGCACATCTGTTTGCAGCCATTTTCAGGTGCGAGTGTAAATGTTGAGTTGGGGCGTAGAAAGGAGATCAAAGGAGATCTCATCAGAACTGACCAGACTAAAATCTCATAATCTAAGAATGATTTTGTGCAAAAAATGCAATGAACATGTTTTGTACAGCCAGTAGACAAATCCTAACCTGTTCAACGAAGTATAACAAGTCACCTGTCACTTAAAGTGATGCTCTATTCCCAAGATTTATATCAAATAATTTTATCTGTGTGGGTTTACTTACCTGGGGCTACAGTGAGAGTGGCTTCGATGCTTCGCCGCCGGCTGGCGATGTTGGTGGCTATGCAGCGGTAGTGCCCAGCATCTCCTCGCTGCACGCCTTGGATCTGAAGAACGCCGCTGGGCAGGACTGTGATTCTGAATGGCAGGGAAGGAACTACATGTCAGATAACAACTAGAAATGGACAAATAAACCTGATGGGGAACTAATTAATATTCCCTTAGCTAGTTTTGATTGGTAGTTGAGGGGTCAAACTCTGATATATGTGTTGCTTTTTACATGCGTTCTAATCTAAATAGTCCAATTATGTTCAGTCTGCAAACACACTTATTTTCACTATGTTCTAAAAGTATTAAAAAATAACGCACATGATTTTAAACTGTAGATAATGTTGCATACCTGTCAGTGGAGAGGGGTAATGTGACCCGGTTGAACTCCCAAGTGATGATGGGAGGAGGATGGGAACTGATTTTACAGGAAAACCTGGCAACCGAACCCTCAGCCACCACTACGGACGACGGCTGGAGTGCAAAAGATGGCATACCTGCACAAAAGAATGGAAATAATAATAAAAAATGTTTTACCCTGTATTTGAGTCTTGGAAAAGGGATGCTTTAGTAGCATGTTGTAGAAAAAAGAAGGAAAATCCATTCTAACTCTGCAAAGTTTTCCTTTGTATTATTGTTGTGTTGTACAAAAGTACCGGTAAATCTCACTGAGGATGTCTTCAATCTTTGCTGTGAAGAAGCAAGCACAACTGAATGCAGGTAAACAAAAATAAGGTTTGATGGTTCAAGTGATTCTGTATTGAATTCAGTTCTTTTAGCAGTAGTTCCAGTAGTTATTACTGTTTTAGTACCTTTTTTAAAACATAAACTGTCTGAGAAAGCATTTTTTAATCTCAAACTGTATCACAATTATCAAAACTATTCAATACAGAAAAATATTGATTACTTTCTTGCCTTGATTCAGTTAAAACGTCATTCAGCAGAATAAATAATGCTTTTTTTACAACAGTTTTGTGCACAAACTTTGAAGTGATCCATGCTGCTTTTTACGTGATGAACGTGAAGGGGGCGCTCTATTTGGATATTAGATTTACACTGCAAACACATATACTGATTTGGCAGTATAATTCGATATGCAAAATCACATATACTGCAGATTTTGCAGTATTTGTGAGAACCAATGAATCTCCACTCGCTTTTAAGTTGAATTCATTCAGCTTCACTTCATATGTAAAAAAAGACTCAACCAAGAAAATAACGTTATAAAAGACAGTCAAATGAAAGATAGCTAATGTACATTGAATTAAAAATGTTTAGGTGATGAACTATGAACATGAATTAAGTCATTTAAAGCTGGCTGAACTGATTATAAAACTAGTTCTTATTAACACAGCATTGATTTGCAGCATCCGTCAGTCAGTCAGTCAGTCAGTCAGTCAGTCAGTCAGTCAGTCAGTCAGTGGACGTCGTGCCGTAAGACCTAAAGCCAGAGACGAGCCGCGTGCTGCAGGAAGGTGTTGACTGCAGTAGAACAGCTACATCCTGCATGGATAAAGTTTCCCTGAAACTGAACCTGGGTCAACAACCAACTGACCCACGTAAATGAGACCCACTGGGAACTATCAGCAAGGCCTTTTGTGCAACCACAGAAACGAAGGGAAAAGAAACAGAAAAAATACAGCAAAAGGAACAAAACGATGGAAGAAAAGTTAACAGAGATGCTTCAGTCTTACAAATATTTAAGTTGCTTTTTCTATTTTTGTCAGAAAAACACCAACGGATTTCTGAGTTGTAAAGCTCTTTATAAATGTAGATATAACTTGGAGTCCTTTTATTCTCAGAATCTGCATCAGAGACACAGCAAACAAGTAAACGAAATCAAAACGAAGATGTGTTCAAATTACATTTCCTACACATCAGAAACAGTTTCTAGTGCAAAAATCTACACTTGAAATAAGACAAGGCAAATTTGAAGTCAATAATGACTTATTATTGATTTAAAAATGTTTTGTCACGTAAAAATAAGTGACAGATTATTGTCTTCTAAGTGAAACTAGTATTTTTTAATCAATATTAAAGAATTACTGATTAAAACGAGCTCTGGTAACTTTCAGAAAAGTTACTTGTAAGTTAGTTTTTATTTACACTATAAACTGGACAAAAAAAACACAGTAAAATTTGTAAATCGTTTTTTTTCTGACACATCGCTACCTCTGCTTTTGAGAAAGCTGTGCAGGAAATTCGTGTGCTGCAGTAAACGCAGCGTGCTGAGCGCGGAGGAATGATGGATGTCTCTGTGTAAGCAGCGCTGCCAGGTGTTATGGTGCTAAACAGCAGGAGAGCTCGGACTTCCAAAGGAAACAAAACAATAAATTATGACATTTACAAGCCTGACAGCAACTTTCTTATAAATCACGCTGACATCCACGGAGGGAAGAACAGCACAGTTCAAACAATAAACGTTTTATACAGGTTCGATTTGGTTCTGTTTGGACATGAGGCAAATTGTGGCCTGGATCAGACGTCCTCCTCACTCTGGTCCCGTTTAATCAAATTAGTCCTGAGCTGTTAGCGCGTTAGCTTCAGCTCCTCAGAGGCTGTTTGATGTGACGATGGAGGTGAGAAAAGGCCTTTCTGACCGACAGACCCACCATGTGTTGACGAGACGTGGCTACAGGCTATGAGCTCTTCTCATCCTACTCTACCTATTCTACAGGGAACAGTATTGAAAAACACAGGACGGTTATTGATTACTGGTAACCTATTAAGGCGAGATGGAAAGAAATCGATCTGAGCTTCTTTGTATATATTTCAACAAATTCTATTTTATTATTTCAGTAAATTTTAAAGGATTTAGAGGCATTAAGTTATGCTTTCTTTCCTCTTCTGTCTGCAGAACACGCTTATTTTAGTAAACGTAAAAGCCTTTAAAGGTATTAAGTGTTGCTTTTTCTTTTTTCTTTTACTTTTTATGTCTGTAAAACTTGCTTAGTTTTACCACAACAAAAACAAAAAATTTTGAACTCAATCTTACCCACACAAAAAAAACAGGGAGGTTATTGATTATTGATTACCTCTTAAGGCTATCAATAAGAAATCTATAGGATCTGAGCTTTTTTGTATTTGTTTCAACAAATTCTAGTTTATTCTATTATTTCAGTAAATTTAAAAGAATTTAAAGGCATTAAATGCTGTTATTTCTTTTCACTTTTTTTTCTTTTTCTGTCTGTAAAACTTTCTTAACTTTACTAAAAAAAAAATAAACTTAACATTTTGAACTCAACCCCACAAAAAAAGAAAATAAAAACACAGGGACATTTATTGATTATTGATAAACTATTAAGGATAGGTGTAAAAAAAAAATCAATACGATTTGAGTTTCTATGTATATATTTCAACATATTTTATTCTATTCTATTATTGTAGTAAATTTAAAAGCATTAATTGCTACTTTTTTCCATTTGCTGTCTGTAAAACTTGTTTACTTCAGTAAATCTAAAAGCATTTAGAGGTATTAGGTTATGTTTTCTTTTCTCTTTTTCTGTCTCTAAAACTTGCATAACTTAACTAAAATGTGCAAAAACAAAAGTTTTGATTAAACATTTTGAACTCGGCTCCACTCAAACAGAAAATAAATACCTCTGCCATTTCCTCAAAAGCTTGAAGAAACAGTTCTGACCATCTGCCCCTCTCTGCAGTCTCACCTCTCACCTCTGACCTCCACAAATCCTGACTAACACTCGCTCAGGCAGCTCCCAATTTGACCACCCAAACCAGTCCTGGTGCTCACTGCTGCTTCACTTAAACCTTTCATTAAAGGATTTAAAATGTGCTTTGTGAAGCAAAACAATCAACCAGCTGCAAAATATTATTATATCAAAATTAGATTATTCAGTTTTAAAGCTAAAACATTGTTCTTTGTGCTATTTTTAGGAATAAAAAGATGCCTCAATGACAAAAGAAATACAAAACAAAGTCTTTCTGGATTATTTTACAACTTGATCACCCGTCAGTCTAAACTAAAATACCAAAGTGAAGCATATCTACCAAAATACTGTAGACTTCAGATGGTGGCAACTCAACAAACTAGCCAACAAACTAAAGGTCAGCGGAGAGGTCAAGCCCAAACAAACGTCCTCTGCAAATGGCAGGAATTAGTTCAGCCCTCTCTCCTCTAGTCGCTATGGTTCGTTCATTAGGAAGCATCACAACTTATGTAAATAATTATTTCTGCTAAATACAAAAATTTCTCATCTTTTTTTGCTTCTGTTCTGTTCTGAACCAGTCGATTACAATTTTCTGGCGTTGAAGGGAAATTTGGTTTGTTTACTCAAGGGGCTGGATGATAAATCGACTTTATCAATCAATCAACATTTTTGGTTTTTGAAGATTTAATTTAGGGAAAATCTGGATTTTTTTTCACAGATTCTTTGGGAATGCATCATTCAGAGTGATGTCACCACGTCTGACGGCCGCCATCTTGTTCAACTAGCGTGTTTTACCGCTTTTATCTATTTGGCCTTTTAATTCAGGTAAACTCTACCACAAAACATCAGCGCCAGGCTACAATTAAGAAAACAAAGTGTGTGTGTGCAAGAATAAAGGTACAAAAACACAATAACACGAGAATGGAGTCATGTGAAAATAAAGTTCAAATAATGCGAGAATAAAATGTCAATTTTACCAGAATAAAGCTGTAGAAGAATGAAATATTAATCTTATGAAAATATAAATAAATAAAACGAGGAATGTTGAGCATTTAGAAAAGTTTTGATCTTGATAACTCTAGAAACATTTCTCCCATTGAAACAACTTTTTTCTTGTAATTTTAATAAATTTCTTTTGGTCAAATTGCAGTTTTATTCTGCTCAAATTATGACTATAATGTTGTAATTAAGCAAAACTTCTCGTTGCCTGGTCCTAGTACTCTGTTGTGCAGACAGGATGATTGAAATAAAAAACACTTTTTCTATCAGTTGTCATTTCATTTTTAGAAAAGAAAGCAAAAAGGAAAATCGGATCGGGTCTGAAAACACATGAGAAGCCTACTTACTCAGTTGTCTTAAAAGTGACATTAAATAACATTAATATTGATCAACCTTGTCAAACCTTGAAGGCAATAAGTTCACTAAATCAACCTACAAACTCTCCCATTTGATTTTCCAAGTCCAATACGTTTCCATCAGTTGTTTACCAGATGCTCTTTTGCTTAGTTCCCCTAAAAAACACAAAAAAAACCCCAGCAACTAATCAATTAAGTGATAGTTCTTCCTTAAGTTCACTGGCCCCTGTGAACTTTCATAAGAATATGAAAAAAATGATAAGCTGCGAGACGAATGCAAAGCTGGAAAAGGCCACAAATCAATGGCTGGCTGTTTGGCAGATGTGCCGCTGCGTTGCAGAGTGTGCAGGACAGTCCAGTGACCATTGGCCTGGCTAAACAAAGACCTATTCCCATGAGCAGCGTGACCTCTAGACGCTGCAGTGGGGGAGCTCTACAGGCCATTCATCCACCTCCTCCAGCTCCTTATCTCTGTCACAAAGTTTTCCAATCAGTCAACAGCGACCCTCCTCTGACAACAGAGGCTTCATTGTTTTTAATCCCTGTATCAGATCAGATTTTAAAAGTCAACCTGTACACCTACCTTTGCTTGGAAATGGTTTTATTCACCACTCTGGAGCGGACAACAAATAAAACTGTAGATAAACTTATTTGAACTCATGTAAAATAACAGAGAATATTGCACAAAAATAGAAGCAGCAGATAAAGTTAGATGCCCATCTAGCACTATTGAACTAAAGATTATATCCCAGTCTCGGTCCGGCTGCCTTCCATCTATTTACCAGTTTTAGGGAACCTTTGACCTCAGGGCCTGCTGTTCAGGGGAACCATGGTAACCTTTCGTCTCCAGCAGAGGAGAAAAACAAGATTCCAGGCTTTGAATTGTCTCCCTTCAGGGCATTTCATTCGTTCACCTCGCTGTTCACACTGTGCAGGGTTTGCTTTTGACTTATAGGGGGGTTTCTAATAGTGTCAAGTCAGATGCATGCCTTAGCAACCTAAAGAAATGTTCCTGAGCTGACATCCTTTGGGACACACCAGGGAGGTAAAAATAAACTGCAGCGACTCCTTTATGGCCTGTAACGTCTTTATAGCTTGGTCTGCAGCAAGCATTAAACATATTAACTACAGGAAATTACAAATATTCAGCCGGAACAGTACAAACAGAGCCAACACAAAAGGAGGCAGAGCTGATCCAATAGGAGGGGTGATACATTTCTTATCATGTAAGATTTTAATTCATCATTGTCGCAATAAATTCCAATTAATGATGTTGAAAAACCTCAGAAACTGTAAATATTGTCATTTTAACGTAGGGCTGGACGATACGGCTGAAAACAACAATATAAGTGTTTCATGTCCATGTTGATAATTATTGATTAGTTTTTTGCTATAAATATCTGAAACAGTGCCAAACTGGTGACGATTCCTGTTTTATCCACAGTTTTCACTTTCTTTTTATTTTTAAGCAGCCATGAGGCACAGTGGTGAAATCTTAAACTGCTGCTGCGCCAGTTACTCAACAGGTTGTTGCTAGGTAACCAAAGAAGGAATGAGTTGCTAGGTAACCAAAGATTCAGTGAGCCAGTTGATTCCACCACCCTTGTTTAGCTAGCTGTTAGAGGTAGAGCGGTTCTGGATCCGACTTCAGTGGATATTCTATGTTGAATATTCAATATTATCTATTGCTATTAATCATTATTGATTTATTGACCAGCCATATTTTTACAATTTTACACTATTTGAGAAAGTACCTGTCCCACTTCCAGATTGTTTCCCTTGTTATAAGTGAAATAATCTGTCAGTGAAACTAGCACTTTTTAATCAACATTAAGGAATTATCGACTTAAAAACTTTCCTGTATCTCAAAACAGTTGCCTGTAAGTTAGTTTAGTCTTATTTCCAGTGTACTAACGTTATTTGCAGTAGAAATTAGACCAAAACTACCTGGTACGATTTTGTGTTTTTACATTTTTGCCATGTTGGCAAGTTTTCAAAGGACTGCTCATTGACCACTCATTTGGTTGAGGTTTGATGGAGCGTCCAAAAGTTTTAGGAGAGCGACATTTGCAGAGCTCTATCACCAATTAAATGGTAAAACCAGAGGTATAAACATGTAATATTTAGACTGAAATAATGGAGAGAAATATGACAGCATCTTCTGTTGTCTTGCCTTGTGTACTTCTGGTCATGATAAAAACATGGAGTCAACTTTAGGAGGCATTCTCTCAATGAAAATCGCCATCAATCTGAAGTCTGTTGACAAACGTCACACAGTGAAGCTCGGGTGTCACATTCCTTCCCATCAAAGCCAAATCCTGACCCACCTTTGTGGTTTACGACCCAATGTTTAAGGTTACCCTCCATCAACGCCGTGTTCCTCTACTGACAGCCAGCGGCTTCGACCTGTGTGCGAAGGGTTAAAACGCTCCCACAGAGCATAACTCCTGCACCAAACACATAAAGCATGTCAGGAGAGTCGGCCACATGTCCCGACTTCCACTTTCAACCTGAGCCGCTAACATACGACAAGACCTCCAGGCGCAAAAGTTGCTAAACATAATTTATTTTAAGCCTGTTAGTCATATATAAACTACAGCAAACCACCCTGACGTTTTAATCAAAACACAAACTTACTAATGATTAACTTTTACGATGAGTGTAATTACACTTCTTACTGCTTATCTGTCCACCTATTTAAGGACAACTGCCCTCAAAGAGTCCCGTTTCTTTTGTGGATATGGGAGGCAGCGGAGACAAAACCGGCCGGAGAGAAAAGCCTTTCAGTCGTCCATGGGAGTGGTGAGGCAGAAAACAATTGTGTGCAAAGCCTCCAATTCCTCCTGACCTGGGAAGGCCTGCAATAAAGTTTGGTCATTTAGACACTCAGGGTAAAGCCCCCAGAATGCCGGGAAACAACAGCTCACATCGGTGTGTGTGTGTGTGGGTGTGTGGGTGTGTGCGTGGGTGGGTGGGTGTGTGTGTGTGTGTGTGTGTGTGGGTGTGGGCTCATCCCCCACTGCTCCTCCGGCCTTCAACTGAGCATTTCTCAGGTATGTGAAAAGTTTATGAGCTTCCAGATCTTCTAGCAGGTCTAAGTGTCCATCCAAAAGCAAACTGGAAAAGCTCGGTGGCAGCTTTTACTACCACTTTATTTCAAGCTACAGAGCCAGCAAAGTATTGATTAATTGATAAAAAATATATGAACTAGTGAGGACTTTCAGAATGGCAGACATTCATAAAGTTTTTCTTCATATAATAGAAATTAATGCTAAACTCACCCATCTGAACGCAACTAAATGAAATGTTCACTTTAAAACCTTCAACAGATTTATCAAAACAAGCATTTCAGCAACAACAAGCAGCCTGAAATGGGATGATAAAGGATAAATTGATAAATTATCCCAGCTATAATCGCGATAAACGATAATATTGCTCTTTTGAGAACATTTACAAGTAATATATTGACAATGGCATAATAATCCACCTTTAAAAAACCCAATGAACTTTAGTTATGTAAAGAATACTTCACACTTTAACTGCAAGAGATTTTAAATATTCAAAATAAAATCCACCTACAAGTAAAACCACAAAAAAGTCTCTGAACAAAATCAGCATTCAATTTAGTTCAACAACTAATGATTATATTGGTTATCAATTACTCTATTGATTATTCTGATGATTAATATAGATACAATATTTGAAATATGTTAAAAGATACAAATAAACCAACAGTTTGATTCCTTTTGCCGACAGGAAAATAAACATTTTACTGCCTAAAATGCAATAAAATCAAATCTGCAGATTCACTTGAAGAGTAACATATTTATCATAAACATGTTTTATCATAAATGCAAAATGTGTATAATCTTTGAACAGTTTTGGAATAATTACTGTTCTGAATATATAATTTTTTGAATTAATCGGCTGCTAAAGTAGCTGACAATTATTCCAGCAATCAGATCGCCATGATTAAGCTGACTGATTGGATTAATCAGAATGAAAATGATTGAGCTCATTTGGCTAATTGCTTAATGCGACATGTGAACGTTGTCACTCTGATGGAAATGCGTTGGTCAAAGTTTGGTGTGGTAGGTAGAGATGGCATAAGGTCCCAGCGGACACATCTCTGACCTTCCTCCCCCTTAAAATACGACAGGCGCTGCGCTGGAGGGAGAGCATTCCTAAAGAAACAATTCCTCAAGTGATGAGGGTGCAACAACATGAAAGCCCGGCCCGTGAATAGGGGTCATCTGCTCTTTAGCGGAGCAGGGCCAGTTTCCTGGACAGCTCCTAACCTTTCAAATCTCCCTCCCCTTCATTAACACACCAATGGGCTTTTTTCCAATCCGACCAACAGTTCCTCCACTCGAACTCTGAACACTTTGTTCTGCTTCCACGCTGCTGAAGGCACCAAATACATAAATAACGGTACGATTTACTGTTAAACTATGCTTAACATTAAAACCTCTGTGAAGTATGACAAAAATAACTTACATTTATCGTCTAGGTTACATGTAGTTTTGTCAAACTGATCAATCACCAGAGGGTGAATTCGCTCCAGCCATGTCTGGGTCGGTTTAATCCAACTCTGCGGACCAAAACATCAAAATGGTTCGCCTAAAAACCTCGGTCTCAGTTCAATTAAACTGAACTCTGGTGCGATTCGAATGCGTATTTGAATGCAAGCAGACCGGACACCGCTCCAAAAGCAGGAAGTGGACTACAGCGCAGGGCATTCTGGGTAAATTCAACCAAAACAAACGAACGCTAGTAGGAGAAATGGGTCATGGTTTTTTTTTACGCATTACAAAAGAGAAATCCTATTTTTGCTGAACTCTGGTGTTGCTCCATTTTTTGTTTACATTTTGTGAAGAAGGAAATTGAATTCAGTGTCTTCTTCAGATGTTTTTGTGCCATTTCCTTCAGTGGTTTTTGGTGCAGCGCCACCACAGGCGAGGAGGGGAACGGGTTTTTCAAAGTGCAATATGAAAGTGAACCGCACCAGATGAAAATGCAACAAATGTTGCAATTTTGGTCCCGACCGTGACAACAATTTTGATTTATCGTAAAAAAAACTAACAGTATTATGTAAAATGTTATTTTTACTATTTTTTTCCACTGTTTGTTCCACAAGTAGATCAATAAATATCATTAAAATGATATAAATAATAATGATATAAATCACCCAGTAAGTAAGCAGCATCTTGAAGATTTTAATTTCAAGAGCAGTATTTGCCTCTATGAATGCTGTGACATACAAAATACAACAAAATATTGCAATAAAAGTCAATATTGTCCACCTCTAGCACTGAAATATCTCCTAACCGAAGCACTTCCTGTACTCACTTGCGATTGTGAGATGGGCTTTCTGGCTCAGGATTGTTCCGTACTTGTTTTGAGCAAGGCACTGATAGCAGCCTTCATCTGATTTGTCTCCTCTTCTGCTTTCCACCTCAGAAATAAAAAGGGAGCCGTTGGAAAGCAGGTAGACCCGTTCATTTTCCACGACTTTCACTCCGTTCCTGAGCCATCTGACGTCAATCGATGCCTCTCCGCGCGCCTGGCAGTCCAAAATAACCGCCTCCTTCCGCATGACGGTGACGTCATGGGGCTCTTTGACGAAAAATAACTCGCTGAAGCTTAAAACACCTGTGGAAGAGAAACAAAGAGAAGCTTATTAAAAACCTCAACACTTACAGCTCATAGTGGCAGTAATTACGCGTGTGAAAGAGGTTTGGTAAACTTTAAATAGGTATGACCAATGAAAGTGGAAACAAATACTCGCTCCTGTTTTATTTCACATTTAAAGTTTGGAGGGCGGCCAAATGGAGGTTTACTGTCCAGAGGCACCAAACAGCATTTCTGCTCCATTTACTTTAAAGTCACCTGCTGAAACAAATGATCCTGCTGCTCCATGTCTACATGAAAACATCGATTCACCACAACCAGAAACACTTTGTTTTGTCAAACGACTTCTGGTTCACCAGCTGGGATGCTTTTTGTGGTTTTAGAGTTAAGCTTTCATTCCTCACTCTGTGTTTTTAAGGGGTAAGACGTCCCAATAGGGAGCGGGGAGGGTGAAGGTAATGGCTTTTTAGTCCTAAAAACAGCAAAACAAGTTTTTAATGGAGGTGTAGCAGTGTATTAAGCTGCTTATGACTGTTAAATGTCATTAATAAGCATTCAAATATGACCAAATTACATATTTTGCCAAAAGAGTTAGTATCAAAACCAAAAGAGTTTTGTTTAAAAAGTTCATTTAAAAAATATTTTTATATTATTTCAACATGAAAAATAAATAAAAAGCTAGAAAATCTAGCACTGTCTCAACATAAAATCAACATTAAAGTCTAGATTAGTTCTTTAGGATAAAACATTTTCCTTCACAATCGTAAGAATAATCTAATAGGATTTATAAGAAAAACCAACGTCTTCATCAGTGTCCCATTTTAGTTAAACAACCTGAATTAACTGCAAAGGGGTGAAGAGCTGCACAATATATACTGTTATAGCAATAAAGAATGATAGCAATAATATAATATAATAATGTCTGCAGAATCAGTAATAGTAAATATGGACAGACTTCAACTTTAATGCCTGGATCACATTATATTCATGATAGATTTTATAGGCTCATTTAATCAATATTGTTACCACAATTTTCCTAATGTCAAAGGGCAAACTGTGGAAAAATACACTAAAAGTAACAATATAAATCTTACTGTAATAAGCTTTGGTGCAATAAGTATCATTATTTATCATTTTCACCTCCCCAGGATGACTAATTTATTCCAATAAATGATCAGATAAAGCAGCATCACTAGCAGAAGTGACCTTGTGACCTCTCCTCTTACTTTTATTTAGTTTTGATAAAAAGAACGTAATAAATAAATCTCTCTTAAAGTTTTTAAACATATTTCAATCTAACATCAAGAGTACAAAAACACACCACAGATTCCAACATGTGTTAAAGTAAGTGCACCCTAAAAACTGGATATGGAACTTAAATTTATCTGTATAATCCCTATTTTATTTATATGTACGCTGGAAAAAAGGGAGAATGCAGCTCCAGCTTTTAAAACAAATAAAGTTTGTCCAGGTTGGTTGTGAAGATAAACAGACGTAAATAAAGTAAGTTCACTAAAATGAATGCAGTTACTTCAGACCAATTCACGCCATTTTTAAAAAATTGGAGCTGGATTCTCTATTTTCAGAGCAGAAAAGCTTTGAAATTAGTCGCAACTTTTATTTTATTCGCTGTCATGGTTACTGGTTAGTGAGAAAGTGGAGAAAGTCTGAACAGTGTCACATTAAAGCAGCGAGAAAATGATAAATAACGACAGCAGTTTGAGTTACACTCGTGTATAAATCGTTAAATAACTTCAGTTTCCTCGACAGAAGTGAAAAGTTGACGCGTTTAATGGTCACAGCGTGAATCAGTCCAGACAGATTGAAGCTGTTAGCCTCATCTCGTCCCTCCTGCTCGGCTTTAGCGGCTCTAAACCAAACCAAACGAAGTTTTTCTCACCTGAGATCGGAAGAAAAAGGGCCAGAAGCAGCAGCCGCTGGTGTCGTTTCCCTTTCAGAAAAGCCATTTACGGTAATTGTCCACGCATGCCAGCTACTCTCTCATGGCTGTTTCCTCCGCATGAGCCGCACTAACACTGACGAGCTGCACAGAGATGCACAGGGGCAGATTCCCTCCTCTGGGATGGACGGAGGCAATTAATCACCCCCACTGAGTCAGCGTGAGGTCCAGCGCCCCCTGCAGGCAGGACGCACACGCTCCGGTTCAGACGTGTACAGATAAAACCCAAGATTTGATTCACACAGGCTATTTTAATGTAACAATATTTATTTAAATTAAAGGAATCACAACAGATTAAAGCAGGCGTGTTCAAAGTGTGGTCCGGGGGCCGTTTGTGGCCCTCTGAATGACTCAAATCTGGCCTGCAAGAGCAACAAAAATAATTTCTGATTTATTAACAAGGCTTCTGCATTCAGAAAGAGCCACTGATTAATATATTGCTGCTGAAAAACAACCCAAAAAACTAAAAAACAGTGTGACCGTCTTTTAATAAAGTTATTAAGGAACCTTAGTTTGATTCAGATCTACAATTATTTACTGATCCTTCTTGTGTAAAAGTCTCTTTTCAATAAAATCATGCACATTTAGTTCAGTTTGCTGAGGAGATACAATAACAGAGGCACAACGAATTCATTTGAATCTTTTTTTGTTTTGGTCTTGACAGTTTTGTCCCTCATGGCAAACAGTTTGTACACCACAATGGAGTTAAAACTGTAAAAGGGAACAATCGTTCCTCCTTACTGAGCTTTGCTCTATATCAGGACTATGTTTGTGTAAAAGCAGTAATTTTCAACAAGTTGTGTCTAATTTATAAATAAGATTCCCTCAGAGTTTGTATGTAGTGTGGAACGAAAAACCCCTGAAAACTATTAAACAACAAACTGTGATGCACCAGTGAAACCAGAGAAACCAGAGAAACCAGTGAAACCGGTGAAACCAGTGAAACCAGTGAAACCATGGCTTTCCCCATCAGGATCCTTCCCCTCATCAATACGTCACATCGATGAGAGCAGATCCATCAGGATCAGAGTCGGGCTGCTCACCAAATGGTCTCTGCAGACCCTGAGAAAGAGAAATGTTGATGAAAATGAGTTTGTCCCTCAAAGTGTGACCCGCAATTACCAGGAAGCATCGATGGAGCCGGACAGCTGCTGCATCGATCCGCCGTCCGTCACTGATGGAGGACGGGAACACACCCCCACCATGGTACCACACACACACGCACACCCCCACACACACACCATGGTACCACACACACCCACACACACACACACGCACACACACACACACACCATGGTACCACACACACAGCCTCCATGTGTCATTCAGCAGCAAGGACCAGCTACAATAGAAAAATCTATCTATCTATCTATCTATCTATCTATCTATCTATCTATCTATCTATCTATCTATCTATCTATCTATCTATCTATCTATCTATCTATCTATCTATCTATCTATCTATCTATCTATCTATCTATCTATCTATCTATCTATCTATCTATCTATCTATCTATCTATCTAATAAATATTTGGTACACTGTAAAACATTTTAAGGTGGTTTAACTTGAAAATGAAATTCCACCTGCTGCCTTGAAAATGCAATTTAAGTCAACAAGAAATTTTTATTAGTGTTAGCTCAGAAACTAAAGTTCCTGAAGTTGATTTAACAAGAGACAAGTTGTCTAAACACTGTTTTTTATGTTCATTAATCTTGAATTGTGAGTTTCAACTTAATGCTGCAATTTAAACCAAATAATTATTTCACAATATGCAAGAAAAAATAACTGCCCTCACCTGGTTAAAGAGCCACATTTATTTTACTCACAATATCAAGTTAAAAATCTATTTATTTTACTTTAGAATAATTTGAATTCTTGTTTCAAACTGTATGAACTGATAATAAATTTTATTAAACATCACAATAAATTCTGCTCTAAAACATTTAATGTGAACAGGACATTATGCTCTAGTTTTGAAAACTTAATAAAACACAATTAAGTATCAATGTGTTGCAAGATTCAGATCAATGTAACACTTCAAGTCAGGATACAAAATCAAGCCGCTAAGCATTCTGGGAAATAGTTCCCACTCCTGTCTTTTTCTTCTTTCAGTTTTTTAAGTGCTAACCTAAAAACTCTAGTTTATTCATCTGTTGGAGGTTTGACTAAATTAATAGAAAGTTAACAAACTCATTATTGTAAGTTTATCTTTCACAAACTCACAAAATCTAAAACTAAATTTATTTTACTAAAAGAGTAAAAGCCACTTTTAGTCGACACGACTAAAAGTGGCTGAGAGTTTTTACAGTGTGCAGTGTTTTTGCAGTGACGTGTTTTGAACGGATCGGCTCGGTTCTCTTCCATAACGTGGGAAAGCGAGCCGCTCCCGGTCACTTCCTGTCTCCGTTCAGTCAATCGGGTCCTGGGTTTGGGCCGCAGGCGGTGGGTGGAGTGAAGCTCTGGGCTCGGGTCAGGCTCTGCTGCAGCCCGATCAATGTCCTATCACTCGTTATCAGGTTCTGCTTTTTCTGTGAGCGTGTTGGTCCAAAGGAACCAGCTTTCCCAGTACCATCTGCCGTTGGGTCAGTGTGGCGTCCCCCCGCCTGCGCCCATCCCCGCTGACCTCCAGAAGAGTCCGAAAGGCTGGCCTGAATTGTGCGTGACCTTTCCGCTGACCCCCATGGAGGGAAGGGGCTTTACTGCCTCAGTGCAGGAGGCAGAAGGAGACAATAGGACTCCAGGATCACCAGCTTTCAGAGACAGAGTCCATTTTATACCGCAGGACATCAGTAAATCATGTTTTACTGATCAATGATTTAGCTGGTTTAGAAATCCTGAAATCTCATCAATTACAGTGAGAATATGCAGTTAAAACAGAAACATATTTTTACTCACTGAAGTTAAATCAGTCCAAACATTTCTCGTTTTATGTCACTCAGAATTACCAGAATTACTTATTTTTGCAAAATGTTACAAAACTTATTGAGAATATTTATTTTTACAGATTTTTTTGTAACTTTTTTTGGTGTCTTTGGTTTCCAGCGTTAATATCTTGGCACACTTGAAACAAGGCAATACTAACAACTTTTCAGCAAGATATTAAAGCTTATTATAAGTGAATAATTCCTTAATATTGATTTTTTAAAAATATTAGCTCCACTTGCAGATTATCTCACTTATAGCAAGACAATTTTTCACGCGTTTTAAGTGAAAAGAATCTGCCAGTTGAACTTTTTCATCTATGTTAAGAAATTATTTACTCAAAACAAGCTTCTATATCTTACTAAAAAGTTACTTATAAGTTAGTTTGTCTTATTTCAACTGAACTAAGATATTTACACTAGAAACTAGACCAAAAATACTTGGTGGTACTTTGTGTTTTGGCACTGACCAGCGGATCCCACAGCATCATGACTCTGCAAACATGTGACTCGCAACGTGAGCTTCAACGCCCCCTGCTGGATCAATTCAGCATCTAAACTACGACATCCTCAACAAAACAAAACAAAACCAAAAACATTACCTTGTACTACAGAGTAATGACACTCAATGGAGATTAGATGAGTTTTTTTTTTTTTAAATTAGAGAATAAGCAACAAATATCGCTGCAATTGCACCCATTTAAAAACATTAAAATTGATGCTAAGAGAAATTATTTTCTGATCAGATTCATAAATAAGAGCCCCATGAAGGAAGTGTTAATGCTAGATAGAAACTTTACATTTACACCAAGTTTACATGATAATACATGGAGACAAATATTTATACTCTGTGTGTCTGGAAAATTATTAACGCCACACTTATACACAAAAAAATCATACTTTTATTTTGACGGATCGTCTCGCTGTGTGACATTTCCTGTTGCTAGGCAGATTTTTTGTGTTTATGTTTCTGGTTTTCTTTGTTGTTCTTCCAAGATGACTTTACCACACAACAACTTTAATGAATTTAAAAAAAACAAGAGCTGTGTAATAAAAAAAAAGTAAAAACAGAAGCGATCTGTAATATTTCAGCCTGTAAGCGTAATTATGAACATGCTTGTGCAAGCAGCTGTAGTTTTTAAAATTCCTTACAGTTCTTTTTAAATAATCACTCAAGCATGACAAAAACATCGAAATATAGAAAAGCTGAACATATTTATACCCATGGTGAGATGTTCCCAACTGTATAAGAAAAAAGGAAATAACTTGATATAAAGTCATTGCATCCGGGGTTTTATGTGTTTATTTTGCAAACATTTATATTCAGTCTATAGATATACTATAGGTAGTTATAATTAATGAAAAACAAGATAATTCTTCCCTTTTTCTGCTGTAATGTGATCTCTAGCATACACAGAGATATGATAACACCTCTAAAGTCTACATAACGTGTCACAAATGAAGGCCTTGGTATTTCTCTTTAAAATGAATGTGAAAGAAGAGAAAGTGCTTGTTTTAAGCAAGGTTCACGTGTAAACATTTAAACACACGAAGCAAAAGATCACGAGTGATTCAGACAGTCTTCAGTTTGGCAAAGGTTCAGAAGTAAGACTCGTCAACAAAGTGCTTCACTTTATAAAAGCAGGAGTAAGAAAAACGTCAGACAGGAAGCGGGCCGCGTCGTCTCCCACCCTCACCGATCTGTAAACATGGCAGCTGGAGTAAACACATTTCACCTGTCAGAAAATGTCAAAACTACTGCTCAAGTACAGCCATTTCATACAAAGGTATCACAAATTAGTTCTCACTTTGAGAAGAACAGTCCGTACACAAAAAAACGCTGAAGATGCGCTCTCAAAAACGGAGCTGCAATCAGACGCTCCCTGATGAGATAAAAACGATGATGTCACAAGACAAAAAAAACAAAAAAAAAACGTAAGTAAAACTATTTAACATGTTAAGGCCAGCTGGCAAAGGTTGAAATTAAAACCCAGAGATAAAAGGTGAATTTACATCAATTCTTCCGGTGCAATCAAAGTGGAGAAAGACGCCTAAAGTAGGTATGTAAAAGGCACAGGTGTGTCTGCAGGTACGTTAACGCAACGTGAAATAAACTAAAAATTTAAGAGACACTTGTCTATTTTACATCGATATGTACATGAGTGCATAGTATCCAACACTGTATGCTGTAGCCACTTCTCCTTCTCCATGGTCGACACAGAAACAATAATTACTGAAGCTTTTCACTGGTCCAGGTTCATCACTACCTCAACAATCTATTTATTCACCAACACATTTAGATTAACTAGTCGCTCAAACGTGTATGTAACGCTGTCCGCTGTAAATGGCTTTAAGGTCCATGCAGCTAAACACCTGAAATACTGGAATGAAAAATTTAAAATACAGGAAATAAACTGATGAGAAATAAAAAAGAAGAAAAGCTGTTCAAAATGATTTTCAAACTAAATCAAAACGGTTATTAGGTATTTTAAAACAGTGACAAATTTTGTTTTTCATTTTACGAAGAAGTTAAAAAATGAAGATGTTTGAGCTCAGATGGCGACTCTGACTAACAGATCATCTTTACTGCTGGTAGCGACTGATATGTTTCTGTTCTGTTGTGAAAAGTGAATAAAATAAACATTATTTTCCTGCTGATTGACGTAAAGCAAACTGAATGGTAATAAATGTTACTTTTGTTGAATGAAAAGAATGAGCTGGTCTCTCCTCAGGGGGGAGTGAAGCTGCTGAAAGTCAGTAAAACCTCGCAGCGTTTTGCAGCTGGATGAAGTTGGACTCTTCCACACCAGTTTCTCAGATATGTTCAGGGAGGCATGAATTCATTAATTCACAGTATTTATGCATATCGGCTCACAAAGAAAATAAAAAAAAATCAACCTATGTTTAACACATCACAGCATTTAAGCAGAACAAGTGACAGTAAATACATACACCTCTGAGCGGCTCCCGATAAAGAATCTGATTTGTAAACGTTGAAAGGTGCAGATAAAAACAGGATCTGTCTCTTTTTTCCTCCGTCAGTGGACCGAGCGACGGCTCTGAGGTTTTCCTTCATCTGACCCTCAGCTGGCAGGTCGAGGTCCTGGTCGGGTTCGCTTTGACTGCAGCAGCGTCCGCTCCCCTCGTCCAATCGCGGCGTCCGTTAGTCGACGCCGTCGAAGCCCTGGGCGTTCTCGATGGCGATGTTGAGCTTCTCCCTGAGCTCCTCGAACGACTCGTAAGGAGGGAGGTCCAGACGGTTGAAGCTTTAGGAGAAAAAGAGGAAAATAATCAGGATCAAATCTGCATTTGATGAGAATCTCTAATAGGGATGAATTAGAATATCATAAAAATGCCTCATTTTATTTGTTGTATGTATTTCAAACAGGTTTTCAAAACCAAGCAATCAGCAGGACAGAAAACATCTGCAAACATAACCAAGAACAAAATTATTTGTTTACCACTAGACTTTTATGTTTGAAGGTAATCCTACCCCTAATCTCAATGTAATTAAATATACAACTTGCTGACTCAATAATTATCAATAATTTGAAATTAAACCATTTTATAATATTCATGTGCCTGTTCAATATACTGTGTTAAAAAGACAACAAATAAAATATATTATAGACAAAATGGTTACAAACCAACAAGACAAGAAAATCTACAGATAATAATAATAATAATAATAATAATAATAATAATAATAATAATAACAATACTAATAATAATAATAAAATAATAATAAACAATTGAACATACAACATCAGAATAATTACCAAATCCTTACCAAATTCTTCTTAATCTGTGTTATGTAACAATAAATAAAATAAAAAAACAGAAAAAAACTAATGATAACAATGACAGTAAGATAACAAAATAAGCAACTATTAACACAGAAAAAGGAAAAACTCATATATGTTTTAATTCCCATCTTCTGTCCAGTGTGAGTATCATAGCTTTGTATTTATTTTTAAGCTGGTTGATGTTTTGACATTGTTTTAGCTCCATATTAATTTCATTCCATTGTTTGACTCCAGCTACTGTGATGCAAAATCTTTTCATAGCTGTTTGGATGCTGCATATTTTGAAATTCAGTGTTAAGTCAAAGTCTAGTACAGAAGCCGACTGATCACACAGAATGGAAAGTTGAATGGAAGGAAAAAGTGTGGTTGAAATGCATTTAAAACTCTATTTTACTTTCATAAGCTGAGATGCTTTGACTGCTTCTGTGCATTAAAGGACTCACTGACAGTCAATCATAAAAGCGAAGCTAAATTATTAATATTTTTGGTTTCTTTTAAAAAGATACATTAACATGTTTAAGAAAAATTAAATAAGGAAATCATGATAAACTTGTATTTTCTCTTACAGGCGATTTTCTAGTTTTTGGGGTTCTGTGAAGCAGTGATCAGTACTCAGTATGCTACTTGTAGTAAACATGGTTGACATGATCCTGTCACTGTATCTAATAAATATGTGATCCTGTTATCTTGAATTAACACAGCAGCTCACTGGAGGAACAGATTTATGAGCAAATATTTATGTTTCCATACATTTTTAGCCCAGTTAAATTTGATCAGGTTGGTTTTAATGGGTGAGGCGCTCACCAGGTGTGGGCTCTGGGAAGTTTATCACTGGTTCCCCATTGCTCGATGGTAAACAGCTGCGGTCCGTTAGAGCCTGAAAGTAACGACAGAAACAACATGAGACTTTTTTACTGACATCAGTTCAGAAAAACACAATAAAAAACAAAGAAATACAGACGGAGAGTTAAAGTGAAGTTAAAGCAAAAACTGTATTTGTTTGAGCATATGAAATTAAATGTGACAAATGTTTATTTTTAAGTGAAACAGAAGAAATGACAGGTTTTTGTTTAGGGCTGAAGTGATTAATTGGTTTAATCGGGATTAATCGATTATTGAAATAATCATCAAACAATTTAGTAATTGATTAATTGTTAACTACTTGCTGAAAGAACAACACGTAAAATTAAACAAAAACATTTACATTTTGAATTTAATTTAGTAAAAAACTAATTTTTCTCTGTAAATGTGTTCAAACCAGAACTCAGTATAGTTTTAGCTTCACACATTTCAAATTCTGCAGAAAACCTTTTGCTGTCTAATTATTACTGACTTAATCCAATTTCTAAAACTTTTAAATAAGTATTTTTTAGCTGCAGATGCGTCGTTTGCTACAAAAAATCAAATGTTCACCAAATGAATGATATGTTGTTGCAACAAAATGTTTATTTTCTTAATTAATGGAATTGAGTTATTTATTTTCATCTTTTAATGGATTTCTAATTATGTGGTTAAAACATCTATAGAATGTAAAAAAATTTTCATCAGATTAATAAATTAATTGATAGAATAATTGATTATTTAAATTAATGCTGCAGCTAACAATTATTTGTCTCACCATAAAGTTCTGCGAACCCGTTCATCGGGACTCTGGACGTCCCCGTCACAAACTGCAGGAGCCGGATTCTCTTTTCTGCGTCCATCAGCAGCACCGTCTACACAAATCAATAAACAATAATCAATAAACAATCACATCCCAGCCGAATCACTAAATCTGACCTAAGGTGAGGAGAATGCTCTTACTTTCCAGAACCACTGGATGACCATGTGGTCGCCACAGTAACCGTTCTTGTACTTGGTGTTCTGCCTCCAGTCGTTCACGTCCACGTCTCCCAGGCCGCACATGAGCAGCTGGGGAAAAAATAAAAACAAGGAGAGTAGATTATAATCTGGGCTTTCTCACATTTTAACACCAAATCAACTAAATAAAAACTCACCTCAAGCTCATTCCCATCAAAAATCCTGATCAGATCCCTTGGTATCAGCTCAAAGAATCCCTGAAACACAAAGAAATTTACTTTTCTTTTTCTTTTCCTCCATTTTTATTGCTTTGCCACCTCAGAAACATTTAGTTACCTCTTTGAAAGCCGTCATCTGTTTCTGTATTCTGTTCACAAATCTCCACTGCATCACCAGGCTGCCACACACAAAACGTGACATTATGATAAACCCCTCATTTGAGCTTTTAGAGCAATAATAAACGTATCTGAGTTGTTCTTACTCGATGTATTCCCTCTTGTTTTCATTAGTGACAACAATCTCAGAGCCATCCGGTTTCAGGTCATGCTGGCGAGTCTGCAGGATGATATTTATTATTTATTACGAGTAATTTGAATGAAATATCTGGAGGAAAGAGATGCTGAACATACCTCTCCAAACAGCTCCTCATCAATGGTGAACCTCAGGTCCAAATCCTCCGGGTCGTTGTCCAAAATCCACTTTAAGGAGTTAAAGTACTCGCTGTCCTAAATTGAAACAAATGCAGATTGAAAACAGTTAAAAAGTCCCAGATAATTTTCAGTTCATCATCTTCAAACGTGGTGAAACTCACGACAGACTCCATGTCCTGCAGAGTGATCGGCTTCTGCAGCATCATCTTGTAGAACGGCCGGATGAAGAATGCTGGAGAGATAAACCGAGAGAAAAGGCTCAGAAAACATCGGTTGTCAGAGCAGGAGGTGTTTTTATCGAGTTTGGAGCACTTCCTGTTCAGACAGGAAGTGCTTACCATCAAGGAGTTTGCCGTGAAACACCGCCATGCCAGCCACACGACCAATAAACTTGAAGTAGGTGAGGTGGTCTTCATTACACAAACCGGAGTTGGGGTTGATCTGCAGCGTGTAGTTGTCTCTGAAAGGAACAAAAAATGAACTTTTTCTGTTAATTCAGTTCTTCTGTTTGTGTGCGTGTTTCTAGAAGGAGAAGTGTCAGAAGCAACACCAACACTCTGATTGATGCTTATCTGAGGTAATGTGATGCACTGGGTTTAGTTACAGAGGTGGTTATAGGGTGTTGGATGATAAAGAACCGACTTTAACCAGCTGGCTCAGATGAAACCAGATGGAAGAACAGACAAGACGTCTTCTCAATCAGCAACAAAATAACAGCAGTGCTCTCTCTCACGGAGAATGAAGCTTGGCCTAATTAAATCCCTCTGACCTGAAAACTAACAAGTAGGCAACAGAAAGGATTGTTTACTTCTCTACGTAGCAAATCATGCAAAGAAATAAAATTAAGATACATTTTTACCTGAGTGCACACAGCGAACAGGTCAACATAGAGGCCCTTTCCTACACTTTAAAGTGATGCTGATTAACAGTTTTCCAGTTGTTTTTGTTAGTTTCTTTCTTAAATGGTATGTTGGAACATAAATCATTTTCTATTTGTGAGGTTTCTACATGACCTTTGCATATAAAATTCATTAACTCAGCAGAGGAAGCAAGGTCACTGCAAAGACACAAAACCTAACCAGGTATTTTTGGTCTAGTTTCTTCAGCAATATCTTAGTACACTTGAAATAAGACAAAACTAACTTGCAAGTAACTTTTCAGCAAGATATATGAGCTTGTTTTATGTAAATAATTCCTTAATATTGATTTTAAAAAGTACTGGTTCCTCTGGCATGGAAAAAATGTCTTGTCATAAAAATAATCTTGAGATTTTGTGTTTTTGCATTGTAACGGAGCAAAGAAAATATTTTTAATAGAATATTTTCTTTCTAGCCGTCTGTCACAAATACAGTTTATTCCCTTATTTCTTTATTTTATTTCTGGAATGTGATATTTACCAAAAACAGCAGTTGACATAAAATAACATTCAAGCAACAATAGGATAATTTCTAAAAACTATAAACTGAGAAATTGGCATTAACAGCTGAAGGACAATGCAGCTGCAACTCAGGAGAGTTTATTGTAAATATTTATTATTTCATAAAGACATGACTTCTGCTCTTCATATTCCTGTTTTTACATTTTAACACAACACTGAAAGCAAAAAGCAGCTAAGATTCTTATGTTTTAAAATGGATTTGAATCAGTTTCTATTAAAGTAGAAACATTGGCATATATCACATTTGTAAAGTATCTAATTTAGACCTTTAATCAAACAATACAAACATTTATAATAGCCGTTCCACTGTTAAATATATCTGTTTAAGATGATCTTCAACACTTTGAAGGACGGCAGCTTTTCAACACGGCTCATCTGGACATAGTTAATGTTTTTTTATGTTTTTTTTATGTGTGCACTGATTTATCGATGCTGATTTCCTTAATTTTGGGAGATTGGTGACCGGCTGATGCTTACACGTGAAGCCGATATCATCCACCGATCTTTTCTACCTCAGCAAAAGTCTAAAAATCAAACGCCGTCCTGTCCTGTGACAGATGTTTGACTGACAGACAGAATCATGTCTGCATATTAACAGTTAACAATAGTCGCCTCACTGTTGCCGACTCATCAACTTTCTTGCCATATTTAGCAACATTTCAGACAAAAAAAATTGGCATCGGATAAAATCAGAATCAGCAGGTCAGGTTTTTTAAAAGATCACAATCAGCGATGGGACAGAAAACTGCAACAGTTGTAACAACTTCTATTCTGATGCTACCTTCCTATAAAACAAACAGCTATCTCAGCTCAGGTGAAAGAAGAGGAGCTGATTTTTAATTTATTAAGAGACTGAACAAAGGCAAAAGCAAATAAGATAATGAAATTTTAAACATACGTGGCAGAATACTCGAACAGTCCATAGTACGGGTTGAACATCTCCTTGGACATGAGGAAGAACCACTCTCTGGCCAAGCCGCCGTAGTCCAGGCCCTTTTCTCCCTCGAACTCCACCCACAGTCGAGCCTTCAGCAGCTCCGGCCGCTTCACCGCCAGGATGCGTCTGTAGGAATCCTCCAGCACCGAGTTTCGTTTCAGCTTCAGCTCAAAGCGGTTCGGGATGTCGGCCTTTGTTGGAAACAAACGGCGTTCAGCTGTTACCTGCAGGATCCGATCTGCAATCGCTGCTGCTGTCTGATGAGACTCACCGGTTTGATCAGCTTCTTTCTGAAATACTCGTACTTCTGCTTGTAATCTCGAGAGTAAGGCACAGCCTGCGATCAAACAACGGCATTAAGAGACAAAAAGCACTACAGCTTTTTACTCACTGCAAAAACACAAAATCGTAAGTATTTTTGTCCTGTTTCTAGAAAAAATATCTTAATAAATGGAATAAATAAGACAAAACTAACAAGTAACTTTCAGCAAGAAACATTCCTTAATTTTGATTACAAAAAAGTACTAGTTGATTTGTAAAATGTCTGAAGAGTTACATGTAAGTTAGTTTTGTCTAATTTTAAGTGTGCTACGATAGAAATAAATCAAAAATACTTGTGTTTTTTCAGTGCTTTTATGGAAAAATGTATCTTTCTATACTCACTGGACCAGTTATAGCCGAGTTCTGCAATCTGGGATCTTCCCACTGTGTGACTTTGGTGTCTATAAAATGAAATATTTTTAAATGTCATCCACAGACAGTAGGAAAATATTAATACTGCATGAATTCATTTTGTAATTATATAAAAGCGTACGAACTGTGATCAATGTAGAATATCCTGCCATCTCCGTGGATCCGCTCCTCCCATCCAGGCTGCAAACAAAGAAAACATCAGAAACATGTTACAGAACTTCATGTCCAACAAACATCCAGCGACCTAAATATATAAATGTACACAAGCATCCGTCCCAGACACGTTGTTACCGAGTGTCTGTAACCAAAGAGCTTACTGGCAGCGGGCCGAGGTCTTTGGGGTCGAGTGAGCCGGTCCTCCTCTTCTGCACAGGAATCCTAAGCCTGGGATCTTCCTGAGGAGCACAAACAGGTTGTGTTTCAGTCACAAATAAATAACGTCAGTCAGTGACGGAGATTACAAACCGTTTCTGCTCTTACCCAGGTGGTCGTCTTTGTGTTGTGATTGATAAAAAAAGGTCTTCCGTTCGGAGCGCTGCGCACCTCCCAGCCCTGCGGTAAGGAGCCGAAATCAGCGGAGGCCTCTGCGCTCGGTCCGGGCTGAGTGGCGTCTGCAGGGCTGACCGCCGCCGGCTGGGACGGCGGGCTGGAGTTCTGAGGCGGCGCAGATTCACTCTGTGGTGCCGCCGCCGGTGCCGCTGCCGCCGGTGCCGCTGCCGCCGGTGCCGCTGCCGCCGGTGCCGCTGCCGCCGGTGCCGCTGCCGCCGGTGCCGCTGCTGCCGCCGGTGCTGCTGGTGAGTCTGCAGGTTTCTGTCCCACAAATAAACCAATAAAGTTTAGTATGAGAATTGGAAGAAATAGAATCAATTATTTTATAAGCAGGGCAGTTTTTGTGAAACCAAATTTAATCAAAGTTTAAAATAAATCTAAAGCTAAGATAATTATTTTCTCTCTCCCATTTTCTCTTTCCCATCCTCCATCATTTCTAATATCGTTCTCCTCACTGATTGTAATTCGGCCGAATCATTGCAACACCTTCATTCTTTCTTTGTTCAGCCAGTCTGGTGCAGCTTTAATATTAATATCTTGTTGCATGGCCTAGTTGGGACCAGGCCGTCATTTGCATTGTGCTAACAGAAAAGCCAAACGTTCCCCATAACGCAAACTGTAAAACATCTGTTCTTGCAGAGAAGGCCACACTTCCAGCTGATTTGTTAACCAAGTTCATTTAACTGGCGTTGCCCCGTTAATGATCTCCTAAATCCAGTAAAAGCAGGTTGGACGGGATTGGTGTTTGGTGTAATTGACTCTACCTTTTGGGTTGGTTTTGTTCAGTAGTGGGAAGCATTTAAAAAAAAACAACATACATGGACAAAATAAATATTTTCAATTCAAAAATCTTTTTTATTGCTAAATTATTCAATAAATAGACATACGTGCTCAACAACAAAGATATTTGTTTTTAATCTGTCATTTAACCATCAGTTTGGTGTGAAGCGTTATCATAGCCATCCAGCTTTCAAGTGTTTCAGGAAACCCAGAACCTTCACATAATGCTGGACGTTGGTGCTTGCTGCAACATGTTTTGCATTCAGATGATATTTTAGGCTTGGATTGATTCGCTGATAGGGCAGCTCCTTTTTGCAGAACTTACACACAACACTAGTATTTTCCAGGGTCCCATCAGAACATCTTTTAAAGCACAAATTAACCACCAGAGGGCCAAGAGAGGATCTACTGTTGCATATTGTTGCTTGGGCGTCAGATTTATGACAGTACCAGAAACGCAGAACAAAGATCAAGCGACTAACTGAGTTAAAAAAAGTCCCACACATAGTTTTGTCCGATAAACAAAAAATAAACCTCTGCTATTACTTACTGTATGACGTTTTCTTTACTTAAGGGTGTAAATCTCCACTTATTTTGTATTCTACAGCAAAATAAAATATGCTAAGTGAGCAGTATCAGAGTATAAATAAGAAAGCTATGTACCTGAATGACTGGACGCACCCATGTGGTGGTTCGGGTGTTGTGGTTGACATAGTAGCGTCTTCCTTTATTGTCACGCTTCTCCTCCCAGCCTGGAGGCAACTGAGGTGACGAGGGAAGTAACTATTGAACAATACAAATAAATAACACTGATCAGTAATGTATCCCATCTGGACAGACATTGAGTTCAACTATGCAGCAGGGAAAGAAGGAGCACCAGCTGTGAGACCTGAGGCGGAGCAGAGGCACTAATAGTTTAGCATGTGATAAAGTGAAACCGGATTAGTCAACCTTTTGAGGAGGCAGAAAATACCCACCACGGGACTGATAGGTTGTTCCTCTCTTGCAGAAGTCTGAGAACTTTCTCTGAGGCTGGAATGGTTTGAATTACTCATTTGATTCTGCAGCAGAAGACATGAAATCTGTTATCAGACAATGCAGATCAGCTTTCAGCCTCCCTCCCTTCCTTTCTCAGTGGAAGCGGATGGCTCCCATTAGTCTGTTTGTGAATTTCAGTAAGAGGAACCTTGTGCTTCTCACATTCTGTGAACTGCGCAGCTCTCTAGTTGTGGATCGTGAAACACAAAGGTTCCTGTTCTCGTCGCTGAACGAGGAGAACGCCGGCGGCTCGCTGGAGGAAGTTGATGTGAGCTGATGGTTTCTGGGGTACAAAGTGGATTCGTCCTCGGTGATGATCTCCCAGCTCTGGAGAATAAGAGACAGAAACTGTGAGGTTAAAAAGCAAAGGATTCATACACAAAGTAGGGCTTAGTAGGAAATGAAGGAATACAAAAAAAATACTTTAAAAACAAAAAGAGTAAGAAAAATATAATTTAGATAAGAAGTAACACTGATAAAATGCAGATAAACTCATAAAACGTTCTTGTATTTTGAAACTGTAATGTTTTCTGATTTAAAGGAGCCAACAGGTTCTGAAAGCCTCGTGGTTTCAGGAAGTTGTCTGCAGAGTGTAGTAGGTTCAAGACCTTTAAGCAGACCAATAAAGAGATTTTAAATTCAATGCTTCAACACACACAAAGTCAAACAGGACAGACTTTGTTGGACTGTTTTGGACTTTGGGAGGAAGCGGAGTACCCAGAAAAAACCCACACAAGCACAGGGAGAACATGCAAACACCATGCAGAAAGGATTCAAACCAAAAACCTTCTTGCTACAAGACAACCGTGCTACTAACTGAGCTACTGACCAAAGATCTTAAAACAAAAAAAGCCTGATTGAGCTCTGAATTTTCTTGGTTTTAGAAACAATTCTACACTCATTCATTTTTTAATTACAGACACACTTACAGAGAGTAAGGTACCAAGTCCATGTGGAAACAGAAATATAAGTTTGTGTAGCAAGCATATAGATATTGTTGAGCTGAGGCTCGGGAATGGAGCCTTGAGGAACTCCATAGAGTCATGCCGCTCTGCAACATAAAACCGAAACACCGGAGACCTAAACAAGTTCACCAGATAATCATGCCTCATATTTAGAAGTATCAGATGCATCAGTAACACTATATGTTGTCTGCTACTTTTACCAACACATCACTGATGTGGTCTAGATGAAAATCTGACTGGAATACAGCACTAAAGTTTTTCTTTCCTCAAAAACAAACAAATTTCTATTGATCCCAGTCAATAATGCTATGTAAGATGTGGGCCCCACACTACTTATTATTGAGGCGTCTAAACTAACGGGAGTTTAATCAGAACACCCTTCAAAACAAAGAATCATTTATTTAAATATTTTTAAAGCACCACATCAAGCCAGTAGGTCAAAGTTAATTTAGCTTTTTTGCGGTTTTGTTAAAAATGCTAAATTTTTAATCCAGTTTTTAATCCAGAACAATAACAATTTCTCAACACAACACTATACTGTTATTGATAAAAAAATGGTTTGGTAAGTGGGAACCTATTTAAACAATTAATCCCACAGACTGGAAGACTATTTCATTAAGTCTCTTCTTTTCCGTATTTGTTCTTTCTTAGAACCTGTGAAGTCTGGAGTTAAATATGTGGAGTGTGTCGTTTCCACCAGGTTGATCAGATCGTCACTCGCTGTTATCTGTTGGCATCAGGCAGATAACAGAACAATGTTTCCATCAGCTTTTTATCTGAAATGCTGACGTAAGAGGATTGCAGCTTATACTGCTACTAATAAATCTGGAGGCAACATAAGCCTTTAGAAGAAATAAAGTTTAGGTTTTTATATGAAAATGTGTGACTTCTGGAAATAAATTCAATCAAGTGTCATAAACAGGTATGAAAAGTATTACATAAGGAAGAGCCTTTGTGTTATTTTTAAGCATTAGACCAAAGGGTTGTACTGTGTATCAAGATTAAAGGCTTATGATGAGCTGAAAGTCATCGGTTTCATTAAGGTGGGGCTAACTACACCCAGAGTTAAAACTTTCATTAAATCATCCAAAAAACAATTGAGACGTAAGGGTAAAAAAACATTCAGATGACAGAAGAAAAAACCCAAAATGACTCATGTTATTTGGTTAAAAGCTCTTAAATAATATTAAATATACGCTTATTTATTTATTACTACTACAGCAGCGAGGCAGAGTCACTGATATCTGTTAACTTTTCTTAACTTGCATGATTGTGAGTTGAAGTAATACGATAAATGTGTTGAGAAACAAACATTTTCATTACAGAACGTTATATGTTGGCAGAGTCAATTAAATTCCCACTGCATTAGCAAGTCGTCATGTAGCTTAATGGATCAGCAGTAGGGCTGGGCAGCATGGCTTAAAAATAAAATCTTTGTCATATCAGATCTGATTGAGATTTTTCTTTTCTAAAATAGAAATGACAAATGATGGGGAATATTTTCAAAAAGTGGCTTTTATTTCAGTCATCCATTCTGTGAGTTTTATGATGGAGTATCAGGGTCAGGCTGTAAGAACTTTTGTTTAATTACGAGAATACAGTCATAATATTAGAAAAATAAATATGCAATTTTACCAGAATGTCTTAAAATTAGGAGAAAACATTTGTTTTAGTGAGAAAAAACGCTTCTAGATATCAACATAACCATCTCAGTCTTTGTGGTTTCTTTGAAACAGACTCAGTCGTTTGTGCGTTTGCTTCAAAGTCCTAATACTGATAAGTTAAAAGATCAATTATTTTATTATCTGTAAAACTGATAAAGTATAACTTCACAAGATGCTCAACATTTAAGTTTTTGTCATTTTTCATGTTGGTATTTTGATAAAATTACTACTTATTTACGATTTTATTATTATGACATTATGACTTTAATCTCATAATAATCAAAGAAAGACCTTAAGGTTTTCATATCCCGTTGCAGAGTTGACCTGAATTCAAAGTCCAAATAAAGAGAAGCTGTAAAACAATACTGCCAAACAAAATGAATCACTCTGATTTGTGGAAACCCAAGGAGTGGATTGGTGAAAAACATCCTGATTTACCACAAATTAAAGACTCAAAAGTCAAAAATTCAGTTAATTGATAAAAATGATTTATCGCCCAGCCCTAATCAGTAATATTCTTTTCACGCAGGTGATACTTCTTCTATGAATAAAGCATCGTGGTGGCAGGTGTTGTTTGTCCCTATAACCTTATTTGAAATGATCCAGAGGATGGAGTCTAGTTAAAGTCTCCCCTTCATTACTGTTGTAGCTCTAATTCTCCAATTGAGTTTTCGGCTCTGTCAAAAAGCAGTAAAAGCTTGCATGTTTTACAGAATGAAAACTAAGAATCTGTTAAAGAGTTTCTTTAAAAAGCAACATTGTGGGACTGGACAGGAAGCAGAACGGTGTTACCTCTGGAGACTCCTGCGGTGTGGCGTTCTCATCGTGCTCTGAGATCTGTCTGCGTGTAATGAAGGCAGGTTCCACATCTGTGTTATTGTTCTGCGGCCGGTGACTCTCCTCGATGACCTGCCTTTGTTCCACAGACACAAAAACACATGTTGGCTCTCATCTATCGAGAATGAACCTGAGGAAACAATGTCACTCATGGAGGAGCGGAGGATATCCTACTGCATGGTGGGCCGGTGCCACTGCGTGGTTCTGGTCACGTGGTTGACGAAGTAGTTCCTGCCGAGGTTGTCCTGCCGCTCCTCCCAGCCCGGAGGAAGAGGAGGCAGCAGCTGACTCTGCCTGGGGCCCGACATGTCCTGATCCAGAAGCTCCCAGCCTGGCTGCACAGCAGCACAGAGGGGCATTTAAATCACTCAGTACAGATGTGGAAAACTACAGTTTTTATTTCTATGTCATATTAGTCAAGAGGTTGGAAAGTTATTCATGGTTTAAGTTTGTTTTTTTTCTTTTACAAATAAAAATCTGCAAAATGTGCATCTCCTCTTAGGCACTACTTTTTACTTTTTAAAATATATATTTATTGAGTTTTTGCATATATGAAAACATACATAAACACTGGCCAACCACAATCAACACTACAAAATAAAACTAAAATTCGGCTAAAAAACAAAATGAAAAAATGAATTAAATATTCAGAATAACTCTCTAAGAGCGACCTGTGATACTCTCAAGTTGAATCTATTTTATGATGATTTTGTCCAATCAGATGTAGCATCACTGCAGAGGAAAACTAAACGAAGCACTAGCTTACATCTGAGTCCTCTGTCTGATCTGCCGTCTCCTCTTCTGAGCCCAAGTTCTTCGGCAGGTAGGTCATTTTGAGACGTAGATGACCTTTGACCCTGGACTTATGGCTGGCCAGGAAAGAAAAAAAAACAAAAACCCAACAGAAAACGTGTTTAGATGAAGCCAAGAAACGTCAACGGGGAAATGCTCAAAAGCAAAATGAAAGTGTGATGAAATGCAAACCTTCGTGGGTGGAGCAGAAAATCCTTGAATGTGTATGGTCTTTGTGCGTTAGGATTTTCTGTCTAAAGGAAACAAAAGCAACAAAAATAAAGCATGGAGCTTTAACCCACTGCTTAACGTGGCATTACAACAACATTATTTTTAAAGACATGGCAACGTGGAATGATGGTGGTGTTGGATAATGAGGGCTAATTTGTATTTACAATTAAACATAAGAAGAAACGTAGCATAAACACAGCGGGCCGTGTTTTCAAAACTGAAAAAAACGATGTGGAACAGACACCAGAATAAGGGCACACATGTTTACATGGAGACACAGGTGAGACCGTACAGTTAAAACAAAACACATGCTGCTCTGCTCATCTTTAAACAAAATATCCAAAAAAACAGGAACAGTAAGGATAAATGAACACTTAGTGTCCTTGTCCTGATGGTTTATTCTGCTGCTTTATGTGTCACTTTTAGTTATTGTGTTTTTTCTGTGAATAATATTTATTACACATCCTTTACACGTACATCGTGTTCCTGGCAGTACTATTGTTGAACTGCTGCTTGCCTTTCAGGGGATGTTCTTACAAAATCAATTTGAACAGGCAGAAGCCATAATTTACATATTAAATGTGAGAGTTAAGTAAAAGAAAAACACTGAGTAAACAATTCCTCAAAAAAATGTAACACCCAGTAAGAAGCTACCAGATTTTAAGAAGAGCTTCAAAATACAGAAGGAATAAACATGAGACACAATTAGTCAATTTATCTAAAGTTTATGTTCATATGATTGAAAATGTTAAAATCTGTGTATAAATCTGAACTAGTACTTTTGAAGCAATTAAGAAACTTTTAACTTAAAACAAGCTCATATTTCTTCCTGAAAAGTTACTTGAGAGTTATTTTTTTATTTCAAGTGTACTAAGATATTTGCATTAAAAATACTTTATAAGATTTTGAGCTTTGCAGTGAAATCATAACAGCGGGGCTACTCAAATAAAACCATTTTAGTTCAGTTTTGGAGTATCTGTGGTTAAGATCTACAACTTAGATCAGCCTGTCTGAGTTTAAATCTTGTCTTCAATAATTTATCCAGTTTATGTCTTGTCTTCTGCTCCCGTTGCATTTTCTTAAAACTTGGCAGTGAAAAATGTGAATGCTGCTCACTTGGTTTTACAATTATGATCTGGAGTATAAGTGAAATGAAACCAGCCACAGGGGTTATTACACCTCGTTAAAGACAAGAACTCACCGGTATCTGATTTAAAGGAACGTCCACCTGTCCAAGAAAGTCATCACGTGTCTGAAAAGGAGAGACAAGTGGACACATGAGAATCATCTCCAAAAACAAACATCAACAAGACTATCCTCCAAATCTTTCTACTTAAACCACTTCGAGGTACAGTACAGACCAAAAGCTTGGACACACCTTCTCATTGAATTCAATGAGAAGGTGTGTCCAAACTTTTGGTCTGTACTGTATATCACAGTCAAATACATGGTAAGAACGAAGTTGGCAGGCAGCAATTGATTGGAAAGATTTCTGCCACTTTTCTAAACATCTTTCTCCCTCTCAGCAGCTGTCTCATGTTACAGTAAACAGAGAAGTAGCTCAAACACACCATCGTTCATTATTGAACAACCACCATCACTTGATCCAATGCATTTCTGTATATATCTCCACTTCATCTAGCAGGAATGTGTTTATCGGCTCCCAATAAATAACTGGTCCATGTTATTACAAGAGAGCCCAGGATCAAATACTGTAGCATAAGCCAAATGCCGTGTCACTGCTTTAAACACGAGATATGTCTACCGCCTGGAGGTCTGCAGCCTGGTAGGGGAGCACAATGCATAATGTCCGCCTTGTGTCCAAATCAACACCCCCGACAGGTCAAACTGTCCAACAGTGGGACACGTGATTACATGTACGGAAATAGACACACCTGGTTCTTCCTGCCTTTAATTACCAACAGAGAGAAACAGGTGAAGAGGAAGACGCTCCCGTTCATCTTACTGAAAAGTCAGAAAGTGACTTTAAAACTACAAGCGCATTGTTTTAGTCTCATTATCAGGGTTCAAACACTTTTCCCACTCAAGCATTTTTCAAGCATCATCAAAGGAAGCTTTCAAACTCTTCCTTACAAAAGTTTCTCAAAATGAACTAAAAAAAAAGAGACAGTTCCAACTCACTAGTATACAGTATAATTTATTACTTCTGTCAATAATGTCTTATGATAATATTCTACATTCTGCAGCAGGGAGAAAGTAAACTAAAACATTGCAAAATGTTGTGTTTTGAAATGTCTTTCTCACACACCTGACTGGTCGGAGAACAAAACACTAAAAATCCTCTCATTTCAGTAACTCTGTTTGGTGTATAAAATACAAGCCAACTTTCATTTCAATTACACAAATCAAAACGTTATTGACAGTGAAACTAGCCAAACAAATCGTGTTAAGATAAATTACCTTCCTGCTCAAATTAATGCTAAAAACACAGCATACAAAAAATCTAAAAAAAATAAATAAATACATTTTCTCGCTGAGTTTTCTAGCATTTAGAAAATAAAAATAATTTTGGTGATTCTAAATGACTTAATACAAGAAAAGTTCAGTTTAATTTAACAAAAAAGTTTTTTTACTATGTGTATGACAATATCTGGTTTCAACTGTAAATAATGTTTCCAAATCAAAATAAAGTAGATTGTCCTTTATTACAAAACTGTGCAGTTTGAATATCAACCGCTTTCCAAAATTGTCCTTCAAACATTTTCAAGTATTTCAAGCACTCGTGTGAACCCGGTATAGCATTATATTACTTACTCATCTCTTACAAGACATTTATCTGAAGTTTTATATTGCACGTCTTATTACAGGGGAGTGTGGTTTATTGCATCTCAACAACCGTGACCTTTCTTTCAGGAAACTTTCCATTTCTTACCGGTAGCTGCACGTTTACGCAGTGGATACTGAATGACGAATATTCAAGAGCTTAATCAGGACAGAGTCGTGCCGTTCGGACCAAGTTTATTTACAGTCATTCACATCCAGCTCTCTTCAGGCACACCCTGCAATTTACTAGATTGTGTTGTTTATAGTATCTTCTGTGGCTGTAGCAGCATATAGAACATAATGTTTATGTTTACAAGGATTGATGGAAAACAGGCGCTTCCTGAAATACAATCATACACAAACATCTTAATTATTTTTAAATGGACTGGATTTGTTCTGGATTAGTGTGCCGCCTGTAAAATATAGATATATTTTATTGCATAATTCAACAATTGTTAGGGTTTTAACAAGCAGATTTTAAATGTAAAAAACAGGAAGCAGGTCATTTTCCACTTTTTTACACATTTTGTCGTCTTGCAGTTTTAGTTCTTTTGCACACTTATTTTACTGAAATGAAAAAGAACCACCACGAATACTGCAAAAAGGCAATATCAAGTATTTTTGTCTTGTTTTTATTGGAAATATTACACTTGAAATAAAACAAAACTAACTTATGAGTAACTTTTCAGCAGGATTTTTTAAAAGTCAGTTCCTTGATATCAATACTTATTGCACTGGCAGATTTTTTTCCACTTGTAACAAGACATTTCCCCCTGTTTTTAGTGAAAAATCTGCCAGTGAACCTAGTACTTTTTAACTATATTCAGGAATTATTAAAATAAGCTCCTTTATCTTGCTGAAAAATTACTTGGAACTTAGTTTTGTCTTATTTTAAGTGTAGTAAGTTATGCGCACCAGAAACTAGACCAAATATACTTGATAAGATTTTGTTTTTGCAGTTAAACATTTTGTACTGACCCTGGATCAGTGTACGTTAAAAGATAAATGGCCTGTACAGTGCTTCATCAAGAGGACCCTAAAGACCTTTATAAATTATATTTAGTATAAGGGTTGAGAGCTCAATCTGTTCCTCACGCAGTTTAACATCCATTCATATGTTGAAACCTGGAGCAGAAACCACTCACAAATTTGTCTTATCAATAAACGTCTCATAACTTACAGCAACTTACAGGATGGACAGGTGAGTCAGTGACATTTTTTTACATTTTTAACCACAATTTTTAGGACTTTGTGGCTGTCCAAAAAATGTCTGAAACTCTGAAATGGACCTAAAGGTCTTGGACTGAGAATTAGCGGCAGCATAATGGATGCCCGGTCTAAAAGATGAGCTTCCATACTGAGAAGTGGAAGTATCTTCCAAGAAGGCAGGAAGTGGTAACTTAATGGATACTTAATTATATAACTGGCTATGAATTCATACAGTTTGAGGGAAAACATCCTTCACACACACCCTGCTACTTAACCCTCTGATGCATGAATTATGATCCTTTGTGTCAGAATTTTTTTTCCATTTTTTAAAATTCTTTTCTTAAGGCATAAAAAAGGTAGGAACATTTTTTTGTAAAAATAATTTTTTTTTATTTTTTTTATTTTTATGTGATCAATTGTAATTTTGTCCAAATACAAAGTTGTTATTTGAAAAATACATCAGTAGTATTGTTCCTTAGGGATTCTCTGATGTCACAATATTTTTTTTACTTGCAAGAGTCGTCTACAGTAGAAGGAGGGACCGGGTCGGTTCTCATGCTTTTTTGTCTGTCGGCCATATTGTATTTAACAAAACTAATTTCTTGCATTTGCAGCTGATGGCCAGTAGTTGATGGTATATTTTATGATGCATTAGTGTCCACTTCAGTGGTCTGTGTGCATTTATAACATAAAAATCCACAGGAAGCACAAGAAAATGGCTTTTAGATAGCTGTCCACTGTAGTGACCACTATGCATGAAAGGGTTAAAGAGGTCCTGACTGGATGACCGCCTGAGCCCAAGATGAATTATAAAGCCTGCGTTTCCCTAAACATAAGAACTCTGTTGCTTAACTCGTTTACATTTTCATTTTATACTAATAAACTCAAAATGAGCATATTTTTTTGTGTGTAATTTTCAGGAAATATTCTCAATCGTTTGTGGCACAAAACAAATCTCAAACACATATAAAATTAGTGAAACCAGATTACGCAGACGACTGCAGTAATCTGTGAGCAGAGTTTATAAACCTGATTGAGCCTCACCGTAGCTCAAACAATGAGGCAGCAGCTTTTGAGGAAGTGGCGTTTATTCTTTCCAGTAAAGATGGACAGACTGGGAAAAAAACCAGTGAGCAATGAAGCTGCTTTTATGGCCTTATTGAAGCCATGTCCTTGCTTTTGCTTTAATTTCTACACATTGAATGCTTTCCATTTTCAGATTTTAGATAGATTATTTACTCTACTTTATTGCTTTATTGATTTTTTATGCCATTTTATCTATCCTTCTGTGTGTCATGCATTTTATTTTATATAACTCTATAATAATCGTTGGCATGATTATTCTTGGAAAACACAAACAGTAAAATTTAATTAGATGAATGTCTTTTTTGTTGGCAGTAATTTTTTGTACCATTTTATTTTAAGGATACTGTACAACACATTGGTGTAGTTAATAGCCATTTTTAAAATACTTTATAAATAATTTGACATTTTGTCCTAATTGTTTTGTTCATATAAAACCGTCTCACATATAGGCCTGTCACAATAACTAATGTTTGCTAGACGATAAATTGTTCCAGAGGTTATTGCGATACTATTGTTGATTTGAGATCTTTTTTAAGTAATATAATGGTAATAGCAAAATAATAATGCAAGAGAACATCTTAAAAGATCAGTAAACTTTAAACTCTAATGAACAATTAACACTGGAACTGGAAGACATTTTAAATATTCAAAATAAATAAACAAAACAACAGATAAAATTAATTTTGAAGTCTTCGTAATGAAAGAATGGGCTAGTTGAGACCATATCACCAAACTGTAGACTTTTATCATCCAGGTTTTGGTAGAAAGAGAAAAAAAAGAGTGTTACGCCCCTGGCCTCTTGAGGCTGTGCAGGCTCTTTGTTTTTTTCTATTATGCAGGATCAGCTGTGCGGGCACAGCTTTCTGATTGGCTGCCTAGAAGCTGCAGGAGAGCAGCCACCCCATTGGAGCAGCAAAGCCAATCAGACGTTGATGAGACCCACCTGCACCATATAAAAGATGTCTGAGTTCATTCCTCCAGTGGGGCAGCTAGCAGGAAGAGGTTGTGTGAAGCTGACCCCCACCTTCCGTGTTTGGTGACTGTTTTGGACAGTTTGAACAATTTTGTTCTCGCTTATTTTGCTAAGTGGTTTGAATCTGCTTTAGGTAAATCTTGAACAAGCTAGAGGCTTGTGTTTGGGAGGTTTTGGTGCTCCCTTTTGTCCTTTCTTTTTGGTTGTTTTGAGTTACTTTAGACTGATGTGTTTGAACATCTTATTTAATTTGCACTCTGATTTCTGAATTTGTTGGGCCTTTACTTTTGTTTAATTGGGTTAGGTTGTATTGTGTTTTGGTTCTGTGAAAACCTTCTTTTTGTAATAAATCATTTTTTCATTCCACTCTTTTCTCTGGACACATCTTTATGTTACCGTCCCTGAACCCCTAGACCTTGGGGGGCGTAACAAAGAGATAAATGATAAATCATACCAATGGAAATAATTGAGTTTGTTTTAATTTGTGATTAATTGATTCATTGATTATTGTGACAAGCCTACTCATATATTGCTTAATAAATAAATAAATAAATAAAAGATGTCAGCACATTCACATCTGCCACACATGCTTGGACTAAATACTTTGGTGGCTAATTTAGTAAAATGTCACTAACAATAGTGTTTACCATCTGCTACCCATCATTTAACTCTTCATATCCTTTTCTTGGAAGCTTCCCTGGTGAAGCAGATTTAAAAACGAGACAGAAGCTCTGGATGCATACCAAGCGCTTAAATTAAAATTATAATGATGGATAAATTTCCATTCAGGGCATCCCTGAAGATTCAGGTGACACTAAATGCTGCTCAGTTTACAGGGTGACATTAGGACCAGATCATAAACCGTATAAGCTGGAGGCAACATGCATGCCCAGAAATATGTCTTACATGTGCAATGACAAACTGCTTTGACAGGTGGGAGAAAGAGGTGCCCAGTTAAATGTTAAGAGAGCGGGCAAACTAAACTGTGTGGCGATGATCCATCCTGAACGTAGTCAGAGTCCTGTGTCACGGTTTGAGATCCACTTGTTCATTTGACTTCAACTTTAATTTTCTCATGGAAAATGTGTAATATAAACATAATTAGTTCAAGTCCAATAGGAAGGAAAGGTCACACTCTTCCAGAATGGTGGCTGGAAAATAATATGTTGGAGTTGAGGAGGGCATTTTTTCTAATAGGGCTGTGACGTCTTTAAAGAACATTCCTGCAGGAATTTGTACCAAATGACATAACAAAACCATATCCTCCTCAAAAGGTCCTCAGTAAATCTACCATACAGTGCCATAAAAGCTAAATTCCTCAAGATTATTCATTTGTATGATGAGATTAGAGCAGATTAGACAATGTAAACTGATCTATAATTGCTTAAAGATAGTTTTCAAAATTATGACTCGTCCAAAAAACACAGCAGAAATGGGATTTGAGTCATGCTTTCCACCTCACTTGTGTAACACAGCCACATATGGTTGTTCATTAACTTTGCGGGGGTGCACATGTGATTATGAGGGCAAAACAGATAAGGGGAGCAAAGCTGAAGGTTTATTTAAACCTCACAGCTAGCTGCATCACTGCAAGCTTAATTAAAAGCAACCTGAAGGGGAAAGTATTTGAATTTGATGTTTTTCTAAACGGTGTTGTAAGTCTGCAACAAAGTGACCAATTTACCATTTCTTTGCATGAACACCATTTTAAACAACAATTAATCTATGAATTATTATATGAAAAAAGTAGAAATGTTTAACTAAGAGCTAATTTAGACATTTTGTAATTAGAGAATTGAAGCCTGAAAAACTTTTTGTTCCCTTTCCCCATCTCTGGTATATTTGAACTATTAGTTACATTTGTTAGATGTCACTATAATCATGGCATGATTATCGAGAGTAAAAATTAAAATCTACAACATTATGTAACAGCTTCTATGTAAAAGAGAAAACCAACTATTATTAATACTGCAGCCTAAATACACAAACCCTGATTATTACAGTTATGATGTTCTCTATAAGACTCATTTGTTATTATAATGCACAGATTGAAGAAAACGTTTCAGACAGGAGTTTTCTCTACAGAATAAGTTAATTTAGGTTGACTAATATCTCCATGAGAGACTATTTTATTTTAAGGAAGGGAAAATATCAAACAGTGATCAGCAACAAGTAGAGGCAGAGCAGCACTAGTTTTTATTCCTTGCTCAGAGTATAAAAAATGTATTTTATCTGGTTAAGTAGTATTATGCAGCAGGTCTGCAGTTGGATGCATTACAGATATTGTGTCTGAAAATATTTACCATTTGCATTTCTTCTAAAGGGAAAAGACACAAAGCTCCTTTCAGATAGCTGATCTGCAGTGCGCAGCATTACTTTCATTTCCTTTAAACCAGAGAAATCTACTGTCTCTCCAATTCTTTCTTTGGCACCTTATTCAACTGATTTGAAAATATAAGAATGGTGTGGAGGAACATTTGAGTGGTTTCTGAAAATGCATTGTTTTGTGACAAATAGGCTGTTCATGACTGGAGAAAATATACAATTTAATTGAAACACTGACGTAGAGTAACTCTCAAAAGAGTAATACCTACAATTAAACCTAAGGAAATTGTGATTTAATCTTCAGAACAGGTAAAGGTGTAAAAAATACAAACTGATGTTTAACAAAAGGTATGAGTGATGTGTTGCTAACCAACCAAGTCAAACTGTTACCTTAATAGTCATCAGAGGTAATAATGAGACAGTATTCAGTGTGTAGGTCCAAAAATCGTTTCATGAAAAGACAAATTACTTAAGTAGGCCTTCTTTCTTGACAGCTTGCTAAATGTAGGGGGAGACAGACACCTGATATTTCACAAACACTACTTAGTGGGGGGGGGAACCACAGGGAAGCTAACACACCATCCGATCGTTTACTGGGAAAGGCCAACACTCTTTGCCCCCCACACACACAAACACCCGCACACACACACACGTGTCCACAGATGGCTGGCATGGCTGCTCTTGTATCATGCTCTTAAATTTGAATCCACAGGAGCCGGCCGTGCTTCAAACCACCAGACTATCTGGAGTCAGGAGGGATATTTCAGAGCCGCCTTATTTATATCAGCAAAGGGGGCACCGCGTTTCCCCAACACTTAAAATAACCACGGTAAATACGTTGATCACTCATAGGGTTTTCAGATTAATGAGGAGGAAAAGGAATATTATTCTGAAGTTGAGTTTGCACAGACGTGAATGAGACCTCAAAGATGGAGGGGAGCTGGTCTCTCTTATTTCAACCGTTCTTGGAAACTAATGTCCTGATGGATTTACTGTAACGTAACTGAACACCTGTGAATGTTTGTCCACACTGAGCTTGTTAAATACATGACTTGGAGTTAAAGACGCTCTCAGTTACTCTTATAAGCAGCATAAAGGGTAACGCTGAGTTTCATAGACTATAGAAGGAGAAAGTAAAGAAAAATGAACACTTGGATAATATATCTGCATTTGTTATTTCTATTCATAAAAGCCTGGTGTTGTTCTTTGGTTCTGTATGTAAAAGCAGCAGTCAGGAAGGTACAGTATTGTTAGAAGTCAAACCCAAACCGTGTGGAATCTGCTTGGACTAGTTTAACAACATTGTCATCACATCCACAGAGCTCTGCCAAAGAGCCATTATCTGACTGCCTCTTCAAAAAAAAAAACAACTTTCATGAGTTTTTCTACAGTCAGGAAACATCAGCGAATCTAAACACTCACCTCCCTGTTTCCTTTGTGGCTCTTTTTGAAGTTGTCGGGGTAAGCGGGAACCTTTGCAGGGCAGCAAGGAGACAAATGAATGTGTACATGTGGAGAAAGAGGGCTGCTGAGTTTTGGGTTTGAAACGTGACATGAAATCCCGGTGTTAGCGTAAGGCACCTCAAGGGAAAAGCTCCTCTGAATGGCACGATGACAGTGTTTCCCTTGACCCTTCCCCGATGAACAGACCCTACTGTTTTTCTCAGGTTGCTTAGATGAGGAAAACAAGCAAGCAGAGGTACTCCGATAAAGTTTTTTGTGGGCTTCGCCTTGTCTTTCAGAGAGTCCAGCCGGGTAATGAGCATCGGGGAGTTGTGAACTGCCCGAAGCCACAGATGCGGCTCGTTTTGCCGATGCCATTGGTCTTTGGTGGGCAAAGCGTAGCATCACGCTGCTAGAGTGAAGATTAGACGACTGCTCCATAACTGCAGTCTTGTCCTCCAGTTTGCATTTTGGTTCATCCTCTAGCGGGATGTTAAAGTGTACCGTGTGTTTTGAGTCCCTAAACTCGGAAGAGTAGTTTCCTTTTGGCTGATTGTGGCCACTTAGAGAAGGGCCGTTCGGCTCTTTACTCGTCACTTCTTCGTCTGCTTGGAGGAATTCACTGGCAGGTGCCTGGAGAACCGGCTGCTGAGATCCCCGTAACGGGGGCAGAGCAAACAGAGCCGCAGAGCCTACGGGAGACGCGGGCGGCGTGCTGCAAGGGCTCCTTGGAATAATGACTAGGGAAGAGCACCGCCGCAATGGGACCTTGGACCTGCGGCAGACCTGGGGCCTCTCCTGGCTGCTCCTGTGCTTTTCTGGAAGCTCTGGCTCAAAGATGCTGTTGCTGCTGCAGTACCCGGCGTCGCTGGCCATGCTGCTGTTGCACGATCCTCCGTCAGAACCGACACCAACGCCGGCCTCTCCATCCTCCACGCTCCCTTCCAACTCGCCGCTTGGTTTTCCGCACGGCTGCAGCGAGATTTGCAGAACGCTCTTCTTGTTGCAGCCTCCGGAATTAACCCTGGATATGAAGACTGAAGAGCTTTGACTGCTGGCAAACTCTGGTGACAGAGGAGTCACCTTCAAGTGGACTGAGCTGTGCGCCAGATTCTCTGCGGGGCCGTGCGCTGACACACTGACTCTGCTTTCCTCACCATGGCAGCTGAGGCCTTCAGAGAGGGGGTCCGTGTTGCTTCGTCTTGACGCGAAATGCAAGCGGAGCTGACGTGCCATTTGTTTAACTCTCTAATCCCTGCAGCGCTGGTGAGAGTTGCATGATCAAACTTGCTGGTAGGAAAAAAAAGTGGACGAAAGCAACTGTTCCGCACTCTGCTCTGTGATCTCAATCATTAGTGCCTGTGCATTGCCAAAATAGCTCCAGTGACAAGCTACATTCCTCTGCAGGCTGATCTCAGCTTTTAGCAGGGCATTGGTTTGGTTTGAAGAGATGACCCAAACAGGCGACCCTTGAAGCCGAATCGATCCTCTTAAAGGAGCTTCTGCCCTACACAGAAAGCAATGCTAAACTAAAACTTAAAAACGGAAAAGCCAGCCAAACAAAACCATGGCAGTCCTCCACACCGAATCCTAGACTGAAGCTCTGGCCGCTAACTTGAGAGTCTTGCTGCTGCTATGCCACTAATGTTTCTGCCGCTCTGTGCCCCCCACAAATAGTTTTACCCGCTGCTATTGAATTACAGGAAATCAAACAGAATGAATGCCAGTGTAATTCTGCATTAAAGCGAGGTTCAAGTTGGAAAAGATAGACAACACAAGCACACAAACGTAGTCAAACACCCTATGAGGGAATTAGGTATGACCGTTTGGAAAACAGAAGACAGAGGGCTGAAAGAAGTGTGATCATTGCGACATTAAAGTGGTATGACACTGGTTATATGACACCTCATGTAACAGTCTATGCTGGTCTTATTTCTTCTTCATAGATGTTGACAGTCCAATTTATTAATGGCAGTCTATTGTGGGCAGTGGCGGACTTATTTTAGACCATTACTCTGTTTCCAAATCAGCGTCAGGTTAATGTTTAATAGTAGGAGACACAGCCAGGATAAGGACATGACTCACTGGAGGAAGCAAGGAAAGTCATAACCCATTTTCCAAACTTGATAGTGACAGTGATGTGGCAGCCATATGATAAGACAGGAGCCCAAATATGGATATTAACTACAATATATATTGACAATAATATCGTCAAGAGCTTGGAATCAATAAGAACCAAGTAAACATTGGGGACATTTTATTTAATAAAAAATTCTGAGACTCACAAGCTGAGTCAGAAAGGTGTATTTTTACTGGCAAAGGATAAGAAAAATATATTTACATTTATCAGCAGGTACAACAGGAAAAAAATTATGCCTAATGGGTTTATTTATTTCCTGTTAATATGCATATCAACTATCCTACCACTGAAAGAAATGGGCTTTTGCCAGCTTTCTCTGGATGATGATATTTGGAAGAAAGTACAAATGACATTCACCATTTATACACACGAACAAAATTGTTGGTACTCCTCGGTTGATGAAACAAAAACCCACAATAGTTTATTTTTTAAAGTAATTCTGTTGAAGCATGTTTGAAAAGCAATGCCTGACTTTCACTTGATCATTTTCATGGAATTTTTATTTATTATTACCTTTATTAGATTCAGAATAAGATTACACGTAGTAGTTTTTAAGTATATTAATCTTTCTGCTGTTCTGTTCTTTTTGGAGTAACAAGCTGGTGCATTAGTCAGGCTATCTGCTCAGGTAGCCAGCCTGCACTTGGTTGCTTAACAGAGGTGCTGCCAGTTCAAAGCTTGGAATTGTAGTTAAATGTTTATTAAGTTATTATCCTCACAGCAGTGATGGATGACACTCCTTTAGTTTCCACATCTTGACTCTATGTGTTTTACAACTGGAAATATTTTCATACTGAATCAGAGTAGCGGACGTCTTTCTAAAAGTTGAAAGTTTGCTTCAAAAACTTTTAAAGTGAGATTTAATGCTACACCACAAATGTAAATATTTAATTTGTTCAGTAGGTTGGAGGAAAAACATATTACAATCAATCTGCAGAATCTTAAATTCAACAACAAAACTCCTATAAATCTTCATTACAAGAAAGAATAAATGTCACATCATTCTTAAAGGAGTTCAGGGACCGTTTCTGATAAAGAAAAAAATAAAGTCCCATAACTTTCAAATCCTCCATCGGCAACAGAAACAGGATGTGCTGTCTATTTCAACATTAGTTTGTGGTGAAGACATGTTCTGCTGAAAATTGAGTGGTTACAACAGTTTATGACTCAGAACGCTGATGTTTAATAATTTTTTTTCATTTTCTAGGGGGCGAAAACGCTCTTAGGCACTGTTATTGGGTAAATGTAGCCAATGAATGACGTAGATTTTAATCTAACTTTCCACTGAAGTCCTGCAGCAGGTAGAGGAACTGAGGATGTGGGAAGATAAGAAAGTGGTATCAGTGTCCGGAGGTTGTGGGTTATTCCCTTAATTTAGCATTATTTAATGACAAAATACTCTTTTAGCATGTTTGTGTGCAAATAAAACTACCGCCTGGGGTCCTGCATACATTCTAACAAAACATTTATCTTCCAGAAACTGGCAATGTAAATATCAGCATGAGCAATGAGGGTGATCTTCACAGGAACAAGGAGTACTTCGTGTAATTCAACAATTTTGTAAATACTTCAGTGAATTTTGTTCGCCTAATTTATTTTTCACCTGCAAACACGGGACGTTTTCTGAATCTGTTTATGCAGGCGGTGGTAATAAATTCAAGATGGAGTCTCTATAGAAACACAGATGGTATGCACATACCATCGTTTTATGCCTTTGGAGAAAATGAGACTCTGCAGTGTAAAGAATGACGTTACAGGAATTTTGCTTTTAGTTCCTTGTATTTTAGGCAAGCAGTGACAAACACATACGCTCAGAAGCACATTTACAGCACCGACACGCCCCTCAATGAAATCTACCTGGAGTATGACGAGGCAGGTCTGAGTCAGCCACGACTAAGTTCATGTTCTCATGTGACTGTAAACATGTGATGTTGTGACGCTTTCTAGAAACCTCTCAGTCTACAAACAATAACCACAGGCAGCACAATAACAGCTGGCAGTATTTGTTGTGTTCTATGAATAATTTAGCATAATGCCAAGATGACTGATTAGCACTTTGAGACAAATATTGCGCAATTAATGCAAAAACCCAAAGAGCTAAAAAGAAAAAAAAAAGTAGAGCTAATAACTTCTTATTCTGAAGCTGTAATTGCTCTGTTCAGAAAGTTGCTCATATATTGACATGCAGTTTGTATATAACTGGATATTCAAGGGAAAAAAGCACAGATGGTCCTGCCCTGACTTGCTCTTCCAGGAACCTAAAGAGCCATTTCTTGGTAATTGCTGAGCAGATTCTGCCAGTAAGACCAGTAAATTAAAACTGTTTATAACGCTGATGGGGTTGCATTCAACACTACTTCTGAAAAAACAGTAAGAATCATTTATGAAAGCTTTGGTATAGCAAAAGCTTATGTAAAATATATAATGTTTTTTTTATTTTCCCCTAAAAGTCAGTACATATTTATAACAGAGTACATCATGACTGTAAAGAAATAAAGAAAAGAAAATGTACAATTTAATTAAACTAAGTGATGCAGATAGGATTTATTCAGTTGCCAAAATTAATTGTTTTTTTTTTCTTCCATTCTTACTCTTCATCTAGTTGCAAAACCATCATTTGTAATTTAAATGCACAGCTTCTGCAGTTCAAGTGTGCAAAACAAAACTAACCTGGGCAGATAGGAGGAGTAAGGCAATATTTAAAAACTCAGGACTTCTGACCTGTTCATCTTGACTAACTGCTTTACAATGTTTCCATTATCCACACAGAAACACGGTTAGGAGGAAGTCTCACAGAGAGCTGGCATTAGAGGGGTCTGACTGTTTTTGTGCCACAGGACGAACCTGGGCTGAGCTGTGATAACCTGCTACAAAAAGCCTCTCTGTTACTCTGCACCAGCACCACAAACTCATAGAGGTGAATAAGGCTCTTTAAGGCGTCCACAGTGACTCTTAATGACTTTGGACAAAAATGACAGGACAGCAGCAGTGTTAAATATGAAGGTAATTTTAAAAGTCTGATTTCAGTAGCATTTGCACAGAATTTTTAAATAAATTGTACTAATTAGACTGCAAATTATAATGTTTTCTAAAATGTTCTATGAAGAAAGTGTTTTCATTCTTAATTTTATGTCAAAGTTAGAAATTATTATTTGCCCTAAAACACCAACTGCTGCTTAAATTAAATTACAAAGTATTTTCATATAGCAGGTAGTTGGTGAAAGGAATTGTACAGATTTTGTAGCTCTAAACAAACTGAATTTGATAGGCGGTTCCTTGGTTAGTATAGGTTGAGGATCTCTGATCTAGAACAAGCTTTCCGAGGATCGCATGTACAGGTTTTTTTTTTTTTATGTTACCGTGTTTTATGGTAACATTGATTTCAAGGTTACCAAACTAAAGCAAAGACTTGGAAGAAAACATTGTGATACCATCTTTTATTCATGGTAATAGCACTAAACTCTGATTTCTGATGTTTGCTAACCAGCAGCTGATTTTTCTCATCACTTGAACTAATTTTCAACTGCTAGTTCCATGACAGCGTCAGTAAATATCAATACATTTAAAGACACAACTAAATGTGACGATTGCATGCTGTTTAGTGGGATGACGAGTTAAATGAAGGAGTACTTGCTAACACAGTGTGCATTCAATTGATTTCTGCCTAAGTATCAAAACTAAACCACAGCTAAACTAAACTCCAGATTTGATCCACAGCTCTTAATCCCCACCCTCACAGACGTTAGGATGTTCTAACGGAAGCCAGATTTACCCTTATTTACAGCTCAGAGTAATAAGCTATGATATGTTTCCAGCAATATCCAGCATAATATGGCAAAATAAGGGCCTCCTGCATCTTTGACAGGCAGACAAAGCAAAGTCAGTCTGGCACTGACTGGAGAATATCCGCATCTATGGAAATATGACACATTCTCCTGTTTGGCATTTATGGTATCCAAACACAGAACATAATATCACCTCAGCAGCTGCCATGAATCAAGAACAACTAATTATATTTCTATGCTACATTCACAAGAGTCCAAGATAAGAAATTCAAGATTTATGTTTGGGTTTTCATTTGACTTTAGAGGAAACTAGAGCTTCTAAATAAGATCAGCCTACATTGAATCATTATAAGCTGAACAAATCTAAACAGCTTACCAGTCTGTTCTCATCAAACACCTCAAACAGCAGCCGATGCTTTCTGGGATTCACCTGAAAAACAAAGTAGAAGATCTTTGTGTGGTTGCAACTTTACTAATCCAACAAGGGATATTGGGTTGTTTACATTTTTAACATGCTTTCAAACATAATCCAAATTATGCCGTTTATCTTCCATTAGGGGCTGCTTGCCTTGCAGCAAGAAGGTCCTGGGTTCCTGGATAATTTGGATTCCTGGCCCGGGGTCTTTCTGCACGGAGTCTGCATGTTCTCCCTGTGCATGTGGCTTCCTCCCACAGTCCAAAAACATGACTGTTAGGTTAACTGATTTCTCTAAATTCTCCTTAGGTGAGTGTGTGTGTGCACGGTTGTTTGTCCTGTCTGGCTCTGTGTTGCCCTGCGACAGACTAGCGACCTGTCCAGGGTGACCCCGCCTCTCGCCCGAAACATTAGCTGGAGATGGGCACTAGCACCCCTCCCGACCCCACTAGGGCAGTGGTCCCCAACCTTTTTAGTACCGCGGACCGGCCAAGACTTCGCACATTTGCTACGGACGGGGGGTGGGGGGTGACCGCCGAGACGGAAGTATTTAATTATTTCTTCCGAGGCCCCGTACCAGTTGGCCGCGGGGTTGTTAGAAAATGGATGGATGGATCTTCCATTAGTGACAACAATGTCATATCCGATGACATCCTATAATATGACAAATAATATATCCATGCATCCATGGAAATCAGCAACCACATTCATGCTTGAATGTGGTTGCTGATTTATTTTAAGAGTAACTTACTCGGAAATAGAATACTTCGTTCCATTTTGGATCCAGAGTCTTCAAGTAACATGAAATAAGAAAAGAATATATACATTTATACAAATACCATAAAATGAAGCAAGTTCAGGTGTTGTTTGAACCTACTCACCTTTTTAATGGTTTTAGTCTGCAGACTTGTGATTTCTCCATTGACAGGATCATAAAGAGACAGTCTGGTGTATGGATCACTGCAACAGAAAAGCAGAGAGAAGCATGTGATTAAATTTAGAAATCAAGAAGATTTGCTTTGGTTCTTCATTTTTTCTGTAACATTTTTTATTGATCTCTGAGGGAAGCAAAACATTATTTGTTTGACTTCTAACAAGAAAAAACACACCGTCACATTAGTTCTGGTGACTCACTGCTCACATAATGATTGCAGTTACTGCGGTAATGATTCGAGTTAGAGTTCATTAAAACCACATCCATCTTGCACATTACATTATTCATTACCCAAGCCTAACTGCTGAAGTGTTTTGGTATTGCATAGGGCAAAACCATTGATAACTCTTGAACTATTTCACGTCATGTTACAACCTCAATATTCAATTTTGGGATTTAATGTGACTTGCATACATGCGATGCTTTTGCAAATAAAAAATCTGGAAAATATGTTTGAGTCAACCACGTTTTGAAATGAATTTCTAGAAGTGCTTCATACTTTGCACTTCTGCTCATGTAATCTCACTTTCAAGTAATGCTACTACTTCTTTAGTACAATTTCTCAAGATACTTCACTAAATTATGAAGCTTTTAGGCCTGTCACAATACTCAATAAATCAATTAATTGTATGATAAATTGAAACAAACTCAATATTTTCTAATTTCATGATTTATCATTTTTCTCTTTCTACCAAAAACTGAATAATAAAAGTCTTCAGTCTGGAGTTTTGGTTTCAACTAAACCCTTTTTTTGACGGATAAATTCAAAATTCAGTCCACTGTGCTATTTGGAGATCATATAATAAACAGTAGTTGTTGTTACTGGAAGTACTTTGCACTGTTCAACATAGATACATTACTGTACAGTACTGGTGTTTTTCTTCTCATTATTACAAAATGTGTTATTTTGTAATAATGATGTTACTTTTTTGTGTTTGTTTCATTATTTTGAAACCAGACCAAAACCTGCACATCACTTTTTATTAAGTTTTTATGGTTACATTATTTTTCATAAATTAAATCATATCAAAGTAATTAAATACTTTTTGGTTTTATATGAATATTTACTGGATTAGTCTATTGCATTGACTCCCTACTTGTGGATGTAAATTGGAGCTGCTGGTTTAGTAAAAGGTGTTATAAGGTGACATCTACAGTGAATAAGTTCTGTATAAAAGAAAGGTGACAGCAACATTTGTACCTGACTGCATAATTTCACTGGATTGCCCTAGATTTGATTTGAGTAAATACAAATGCACGCAAAAATATTTCTCTTTTTACTTGTAGAGTATAATTTTCATCTGCATCACAGTAATCCACTACTTCATGTAGGTCTTTTACATAAAATCCGTTGAAGAGTTAAATAAATACATTTGAAAGGCACAATAGGTTGCAGATAAAAGAAGGAAGAAAAGTCCCAGAATAACAACAAAAAAAGAAATCACCATTGTAGGTGTAAGTCTTGAAGAGGTGTAAATTACCAACATAAAACCAATAAAAGAGATGGAAATATGTTAGCAACCCACCAAAGTTTTACCAGAAGTATCTTCCCAAAAACTACAGTCAGACTCATGTCAGTGTTCCTGGGGCATCTATTTCTGATTCCTTAATTTTTTATTTTTTTTTTGCTGTTACGTTCCAATATTTTAAAAACACAATTGAAAAAATTAGAAGATTTTTCAAAGGTGTGTTCCTGCACTTTTTAACAAGTCTTGTTGGCTCTTAAAGCCTGGAGAAAAGACACAAAGGGTTTGGATACTGACTTGATCTTGGTTTGACCTTATTCTGGTAAATAGTAGTGAATAGTGAATAAGTGAAATAACAGGCCAGTAGTGGGCTAAATGTTAATGTAACAGCAGTCTATAGCAATATATTAAAAAAAAGTACTTACTGATATACTGATCTGTTCTCTTGACTCCTTGTCAATAAAACAGAAGGTGTAGGTGAGTCACTACCATGCTGCTTTGTTTTAATTGTTGAGTGCTTTGACCGTACCTATTGTGGTTACTGTCTTGTTAAAAACCTTTGCATCAGTCATTGCACAAGAATAAGGATTTTCCAACAGAATTACAAAGACACAACACAACACGCTGCAATGTTTTGCAAAAGCAGCCGACGAGCCACGAGTGGGACACTGGTGGCAGGTTTTCTAGCTTTCTGATGGGTTTAAAAATATTTTGGACTAAACTACAGAACAAAAAACAACCTCAGAGTCATCTCTAAAGGCAGAGGACACCTTGGGACTGTGCAGAAATGAAAATAAATGTTTCGTTAATTGCAGGTTTCTGTGATGACAATAATTTTTGTTTGCAGCATTCCCTTACAAAAAAATCCCACGAAAATCACGTTGTCACATGTGATCACATGTGAAAGCATGTGATCACATGTGGTTCCCATTTTTCACATGTGGCTCACATAGTCCACAAAAATAATCACATGAAAATCACATGTTTTCACATGTGATTCCCATTTTCTACATGTGGTTCACATAATCCACGAAAAAAATCACGTTTTCACATGTGCAAACATGTGATCACATGTGGGTCACATTTTCTACATGTGGTCAAGTATTTTGTTCATGTGTTCAATGTTCCTTGCATCTTGTGATCACATAATTCTCACATGTGCACCACATTTTTTTCACATGTCAATATCATTAGATTGCCTGTCATACCCATATTACATTTCTCAATATTTTTAAGTACTTGACTGTGTTATTATAGTTATACAGTTAAGATATATTTAATGAATGTACAACATATATATTCATATTTTTGAAATGTTATATGTCAACAATGGAATACATCTGACAAGAAAACACTGACATCCATCTGTAATGTAATTCTTTTTTTTTTTTACATTGAAATAATTTTTAAAAATTGGACAATGCATATTAAGCAACCTGTCAGAAATAAAAATTGATGTTAATATGACAGAGTTGGCAGAAAAGATCATTTTCGTCAGTTCTCCTAAGGCAGACAACAATACAAACATGACCTATTTATGCAAAACACAAACATAAAGTTACAATAAAAACAGGAAGCCCTAACAGAATATCCAAACTGACTTGACCAGACTAAAAGTATACTAAAGTTTATGTATTGCATTTATAATAATCCTAACTGACCAAAGTGCTTCACAATAATTAAAATATCATAGGTATTTTATGATATCTATGATATAATAATCATATACATAAAAAACATATAATATATATTTTATCACACTTAATAAAGACAATTAAGTGTGATAAAAAATATATATATATAAAATTTGTTGTGAAATACCAAGAAAAATAATAGTACAAAACAAAATCGAAGATATATATATATATATATATATATATATATATATATATATATATATATATATATATATATGTGTGTGTCTGTGTGTGTATGTGTATATAAAAAATATTTTACACTAAGAAGGTTGTGAAAGCGGGAAAGAGATGCAACAGAGGCCACCATACATAGGTCGCCCTTACAAAAAATCCCATGAAAATCACATGTGACTTTCACATGTTATCACCTGTGACTTTCACATGTGACCATATGAAAACCACACATGTGGTTCACACAACTTTTTCATGAGAATGGTGTGTGAAAGATGTGAATCATATGTGAAAGCACATGTATACGTGTGATTTTGGAACGCTTCGTGGTGAAATCACGTGATTCACACATTTCCACATGTGAATCACATTTGATTCACACATTTTCACATGTGATTCACATGTGAAAATGTGTAAATCACATATGAATAACATGTGGAAATGTGTGAATCACCATGAAACGTTCCAAAATCACACGTATACATTTGCTTTCACATACGATTCACATCTTTCACACATCATTCTCATGAAAAAGTTGTGTGAACCACATGTGTGGTTTTCATGTGGTCACATGTGAAAGTCACGTGATTTTCATGGGATTTTTTTGTAAGGATTTTTCTGATACTTTTGTGTTTTTTGGAGTTTGCATCATTCATGTGTTTGCTGTGTGTTTTCTCCTCCTGCCATTATTGTGTCATGACTGAAACTTATTGTTTATTTAATAGCAAGCTAACTTCCATTTACTTAAAAATTACATTTAAGCAATGACATTGTAAAAAAAATGTAATAAAAAATACCTTGCGCCCAGTATATCTTTCTTGGCCAGTCCAATTCCAGCAATGACTTTCACTTGAAGGATTCTGGACGCCTCCTAAATGAACAATAATAAAAAAACAACAACAAGGAAATAAGATCAAAACAAAAGTTAAAATATGTAACAATGACTGGACTTATGTTTAATCCAGAGCAGTCATCATTTTGAAAAGTTATATAATCTCAATGAACTTGTTATTACTAGTATAAAACACATGAAAATATTTTCACCTACTTTCTAAGTTCTTTGTTTTTTTTTCCCATTCATGAAACACCAAAAAACTCAGTTTTAACAAGCTAAATAAATAATTACACAAAAGTGGCTTCTAAATGTCAAATTAAAATCAGGACTGGAAACCCGAGTGGGGCTTGAAGTAAGATGTCTTACAAAATGTGGGACGAACTAATTTAGACCAAAATAAGCTATGTGCGTAATATTTAAAAAATAACAATAATTAAAGATGAATAAAACAAGACAACAATTTAGGAAGCTGCTTACAAGATGATTCAATGTTTATGAGCAGATCATCATCTTTATTTCTTTATTTTTGTCCCCTGCATGTATAGTTGCTTCTATATATCAGTATGTCAGTGTTGTTTTTGGCTCAACATAATATGTTTGATCAGATAACGGGCTTGTCTTGCAGTGATTAAATCTTTCTGGTGTTATATAAGGGCCTATAAAAGTTTATGGTTCATACTTGAGGAAAAGGTTCCTAGATAAAATGCACACACTGCAAAGAAACAAAGATTATTTTCAAGCGATTAACAATCATCTTGGACTTCAGATAATGAAGAATAAGCTATGATCAAACTAAATAGAATACTTTTACAAACCATTGCTTAAATAATCTTAGTTGTTTTCAGTTATAAACATACAAAACTTGCATAATGTTACTTTAAAAGCAATATACTCTTTAGAAACCCATTGTACATCGAATATAGCCATCAATATAGTTTATAACTAGGATTTAAGATTCACCAGATAGCATATGCTATTGGCTGAATCCCTTGTATAATTTTTTAGCACTTGAAATGAAGTGTTTAAAAACTATCAAAATGTTCCTCTTACTCTTATAGAAATTCTGTTTTAGCTCCAATTGACAGAGCTAAACAAACAGATCAGATTTGTATACAGAATATGCAACTAAATCAATCACTTAGACTGAAATTACACTAAAAACATTCCAATTTGAATCGTAGTTGTGATTCAATGCAGTCAAGTTCAGTTTATTATACCAACACGTTTTCAATCCAGTTGACTGCATCAAGCAGCAATCCCTTCTCCGAGCAAGAATATGGCGATTGGTGGACAGTTGACTTCGTAGAGTTGTTAACTTTACAGCTTTCCGTTATTTTGGGGGAAAATTCAGTACATTTTACTGATTAATGTTCACTAGCTTTATTTTGTTTTTTCACCAACTGTGTGACATTTCACACCTTTAGCTGCCGCTTAGTTCACCTATGCCTTGGGCTGGCTGGGCTTGCAGGTGAGCAGCAGAGACCAATAATAAAGTTATAGAAAATAAAATCATTTAAAGTAGTCCAAGTTCCACATGAATCCTATCAGCCTTTCCTCTCCTCCCATACAAGTACTGTTTAGTCTATGGGTGACGTAATTTCCTGACAGCGCTTGGCACCGGGACATTTCCCCCCGATAAACCCAGTCGTGACTTGCCTATTAAATTTATGAATCACCGTGAGATGTCGCAATCAGCGTCATAAATCCGGCCCACTGTGATGGGTCTACCTGGGGCCGTGAAGCCGCTGCTGAAAACAAAGTCTGTGTTATCAAAGTTTGGTGTTTGCGTGCTGAGAAGCAGGACCGCAGGCGTTGACAGTTGGCTTCCTCCCCGACAAACTCGAGCTAGGCTCTGATGTAGTCATATCGATTGTTCCCTCTTATCTTACGCTTCATTTTCTCTCGTTTAGCTGACACGAAATTACACTTATCGAAAGTAAACCTATATTTGAGATAGCTGTCCGCGACTTTTCCCCAGTTTTAAAAAAAGTTTATTTCGCGGATAACAGCGAGCGGCAGAGATGTCCAACGGTCGAGTGGCGCGAGCAGCCCCGGTCACTAACGTTTAGTTAAGTTTGGTTTACCTCGTCAGCCGGGAGCCCTCTGATCTGAGAGGCAGGGACAGCAGCCATCATGAGATCCTTCTTCTTCCTCCCAGAGGGCGACACGAAGAACAGGCAGCCCTTGTGTGCTCAGGTGTTGCCGTCTCTGCTAGTCCTTCCGACTGCTTATGCTGACAGGTAACTACCGTGAACCAGACCGAGTGAATAGTTGTGGCCTTGTCGTCATTGGTAATACCCATCCTCTTCCTCCTCCTCCTTCTTCTTCCTCCTCCTTTTTTTTCAGGGTTCCTGCTACAACCGAGTATGGTAGGCCGTTTTCACATTAAATCAATCCACTAAACACTCCGAAGATGTCAGCAATATTCTCTTTTTGGCAAATTGCTACTTGCCAAAATTCTTACAGAGCGTTACTTACTTTAACTTATTTTTACTCAAGTTAAAGTAAAAAGTAGGCTTTTAAAGAAATTACTTTAGTTATAGTTTTTAAAAAGTATTTGGTAAAAGGTCTACTCAAGTGCTGTTGTTTAGAAAACACACATTTTTCCATAAAACTCAAATCACAAAAGGCCAAAATATTCACCTGCAGCAACAGTGATGTTTATCCAAAGAGATATAAGATACAAATGAGTACGTTGTAAGTTTTTAGTTAATTTGGCAGGCATTGCTTAATTTTAAAGTTTCATAACAAGAAGGTCCAGACTTGTTAAATTTAGAGATTTAATGTTTTCTTTCTTTTAAATTCTGTGAAAATAACATATTTAGTCATTTTAAATGGAGTTATTATTGTCAAAGGCAAAGATATGAATTATTTTAATATTATTGTAATGCATTAAACTTTGTGTCTATGTCTCGTGAAAACTTTTGGAGTAGTTTCACACTATCTGTTCTCTCCTGAAACAGATTACACATATTCCTAACAAAATAAACAGATTCAAAACATTTTCCTTTAATTTTTTCCCCAGCAGTGTGAAGAGACCTATTTTCTATGTTTTTTATGCTACTACAGTTCTGAAAATGTACTAACCGTGAGAAAATGAAAAGCCTGTGATTTATTTATGGCTATAGGAGTTTTCCATTATTTGATCTCAGCTCTAATATTATCTCTGCTGCCTTGCAATAAAAAAAGTCCCTGGTTCGAAAACCTACTTTGGCAACAATGAAGTGGGTATAAAAATCTGTACCCAGATTAATTTTTTAAATCTACATTTTGGTTTTGATGTAGGAGAGAGTTGTATTTAAGTTATACAACAAACACACATTTCATAAACTAGAGACTTGTCTGAAAAAACATGCAACTTTTCTTTAACTGCCTGACAGTTTTATGATCAGAATTGATCTATTATGCAGGTATTTAGGATTTTGACTTTGACTAGGCCAATCTGACATGTAACCACAGTATGCTTTGACCTCAATAATTCCACTGGCTTTATGTTTAATCGTTTTGCTAGTATCCAAACCAGTCTCAGGTGTTTTTCAGCCTCTAACAACTTCCCCTGAGTCTGCAATTTATAGACTCTCCTCCTGCTTCTGTCTTTTGGGACAGACAGCAGCAAGGCTGAATGTTTTTTATTTCTTCTTTGCAAAACATCTCAGTCTCAGTCAGACTGGGTGGAAAATGTCTGTGAACATCAGATTTTATTATTTTGCTACAAATTGGATTTTGATTTTCTTTTTGACTGGAGCTTTGCGACACATGAATACAATTTGATCTTTGCGACACATGAATACAATTTGATCTAAATCCACTGACTGCATGCATGGGTTAGTCCAATCATTCTCCACTCTTATGCTGAGGAAAACAGCAGAAAGAAAGAAACATCCCCACAGCATGATGCTGCCACTGCCGTGTTTCACTAAGAGAGGGAAACATGATATTTAATACAATTTGCAAGGTGCTGTCTTTGTTTGTGTATCATTTTCTTGGTGCTGCGATAGTATTTTATGTTAGTCAAAATGCATTATCTTGCATATTTTCTATATGTTCAACTAAAATTTCAATTGAAAATTATTTATCTCCTATTTGTGGACACAACATTAGCTTATGTTTGAGTTTAGCATCCTTTCTACACCAAAATAATTATGCTAGATTTAAGTGACTTAACAAAGAATGTAATGGCCTGGTTTCACTGCTTTAGTTACCTTTGATTCCTGTCCTCATTTGGCCTTAGATTAATAAAAATCAGACTAAAAATCCAGTCTGTAACATTACTCATCTCCCATTTAGTTATTTCTTTATTTATTAAAGTAATTGGGCAAATAAGGACCTGCATGTGGAGTCTCCTCTTTTGTTAACATAAAACCTCCTGAGCTTGATCAGGTACTGGAAGTTGAATGGAAAGCATGACATTTAGAAAGTGTGAAAAACTATTAATAATCATTACAAGAAAATATTCTCCCTTGGCACTATACAGAGAGGACATTTGTTGCTATGGAAACTCAGACATCTTGCAATACTTCTCATCGAGACATGCATCTTTCACGGAAAAGGATTAGGGCCACTGGAAAAGAAATCTGACTTTAATCTCAGAATTCTAACATTAATCTCAGAATTCTGACTTTAATCTCAAATTTTCTTTTCCTCAAAATTCTGACTTTAATCTCAGAATTCTTTTCTCAGAATAATGACCTTAATCTCAAAATTATTTTTCCTCAAAATTCTGACGTTAATCTCAGAATTTCTTTTTCAGAATAATGACTTTAATCTCAGAATTCTGAGAAAAAAGTCCTAATTCTTCTTTCTTTCCAGCGGCCCTATTCCTGCTCCGTACTATTCTCACGTGCCAAAAACATTCATGTCTAATGTAATTTCTCATACGGGATCTTGCTGAGGTAAACCTCCTGTTTCATCTTCCTTCACACGGATATAAAAACCCGGCAGTCTCTTGTACTTAAAAATGTTTATTAGTTTTAAAAGGTGTTTTTAAAAAAATGCATCAACAAGCACTTCCTCTCATAAAAGCAATGTCTAAAATACAAAAAAACAAAACAAAAAAAACGTCACAGCAAAATGATTACAGTGGAGAGAAGCTCTACATCTCGGCACCACTTACAAGAGGAAGGGTAAAGTCTTAGTGAAACATTAGTGCTAATGAACACACAGTAAAACAATGGAAACCTGGGGCGGAAAAATGCACACAACAAATATAAAGTCTGCTTTTTAGCAGTCAAATATAATCAGCAAGGTTCAAATGACTGCACTTTTAATGTATCCAGACATTATTCTTTGAGCAGATAACCATTACACACAGTGCCACTTCCACAGAAACAAGTGCAAACGTTTTTGGAGCTCCATCCTGAATCTAAGGAGCCAGGATGCATCTAAAAGCAAATTCAATAAAACAAGAAGAGATGTACCTTACTGTGGTAGTATATGTTGATAATATAAAATACTAGTTGAGTTATTGTGTTTATGCAACATGACATGTCTTAGTTCTTCTGTACAAACAACCCGGCATAAATAAATAGTAGTAAAGCAACCAGAACTGACCACACTTCATGTCTGTACAAAACACAGCAGTAGAGTCGGATCAGAAAATCACCAATAAAAATTACAAACAGTAGATCAATTCGTCGCCTCTAGGATAAGTTTCCCTATATAAAACATGTTCCTGCTGCTTAAACAAAAGCATCAAAGAGAGTAAACAGAGAGATTACTACATTTTAGAGACAAACGTCTTTCCAGTGCTGTAAACGTCACAAGGTTTCTACTTCTTGTCGTACTTTCAAAGTGCAGTCACATGGCTTTTAGCTGCTAACACACAGCACTATTTAACATTGCACTCATTGCACAGTGCAAGTTTCTGGAGGAGACATCTTTGGCATGGACATAAGGCTCAGGAACCAGAGATCCTCAGGTGCATCTTTTGTTTAGCGTGAAGCTCCGCTGGGTAGGAAGAGAAGCTTCACATGGCAGCCGGAACACAGTGATTATTCTTGTTTTTATTGTAAAGCACAACAGATTGTCAGCGCTGTAGCCACAGGTTTATTACACAGCCCAGCCAATAAAATAAAAGCACCGCTTTCATTACGACAAGCATTGAGTCTGACGTTACGCATTAATGAGAATTAAACCGTATTCTGCTTTTATTCCTCTGTGAGCGTTTCTGTTGACGTAAAGGTGAAGTTTTCTTCACCGTGTTTCAGGTAAAGTCTGACCCTCCGTTTAATTGTCCTGCCAGTTTAAACATAGCAGAGATTTTACAGCACCTGGCTCGAATTACAAAATAAAATCCAGGCAATTCCTTTCTAGCATGCAGTGGTTTAAAATAAATATTCATAAAGCCACAAAAGAGAAGCGGGAAACTTGCAAAAAAAGAAAGAGATTACAATTGCTTTTCATGTTCATTATTAATAAAAACAGTGCAAGAACCACCCATTCAATGGGTTTTGTTAGTAAAGTGGTTATATTATAAACATTTTCTTTTATTTAGTGGTTGAAAAGGACCCTGCTGGTGCGACATATTTTATTTAAAGCTATTTTTGAGAAAATTAAACAAAAATTTAATTTTTGTTTAATCTCGTAACATCTTTTTGATTGAAATCATGTAGTTTTAACGGAATTGTTAGCACTAAATCTGCCAAGATCAACGATGTTTCTATTAAATAAAAGCATAAAACAAATATCAAAAATGTTTTTAAAGCTTGAAAATCTTTAGGAAAATTTTTCCCTTCTTTTTAAGGTCCTGTAAAGATAACTTTTACACACATTTTGTAAAGAAAAACTCAATAATTTATTCTTTTATTGCAGTAGCATTGTCTCTTACAGGAAAATAACGTAAATAATCAAAGTTAGGGAATAACTGCATTTAACTGGATCAACAGTGGCAGAGTTATTGGTCTCCCTTCCTGTTTGAATCCCTTTTTTAAAGAAGGACATAAAGATAATAAATATGCTTCATTATGCACCAGTGGCTAAAGCAAACAAACCTCTGTGTAAGGTATAAATAAATTAATAGTAGACATAAATAAAGAATAAATAAAAAAGGCTTCAGCTACATTCATTTCAACATTTGCACCAGTGGTGATTTTGTAGAAATAATTATTTCTAAACACTGGATTTTTAAATTCCTACTCAAAGTAAGTGCTGGATTTTTAATAATATTTCTGTGTGATTCATATTTTTCTTTACCAGGGTTGAAAATAAATGTGGCTGGTTATATTTGTACATGATTAGATAGCTAAAACATGATCGTACATATATTTGTATAAAGATTAAAGCTACATGGATGAATTTGGATCAAAATCTCTTGTTGACATGACAATTTGATCCAAAATGTCATGTCACCAAGTGGGTACCTGGAAGCACAGACAGCTGGTTTAGATGGATCATTTTTATCTTTTTAGTCTAAAAATAATCCAAAAATAAAAAACGTAGGTTACTTTGCATTCTTAACCAGGTTTTTGTATTCATCTCAACTTTGTAGTAAATAGAACCACAAACAACTTTACACACTTTATACTTTAGCTAACACAAAAATGTAAACTGTGTTCCTGACCCTTTACAATCTGAATACTTTGTTACCTTAAGTAAATTTAGTTTGTTATCAAGCAGATAATGAGAAAATATGTCACAAGAAATGAATTTTTGTGTGTTTATGTAAAAATTTTAATTTGTGTGTCTTGAAACTTGAGAATATTAGATGTTGCGGCACCACAGGTGAGCACTTTCACACAGGTTAGTTTTTATTAATATCTAAGTAAACTGTTGAGTTTTATTCCTACATTAAAGTCTATGACACAGATCTGTGGCAATATACATTAATAGTTAACAATAGATTGTAGTTTCATTTATATTATGTTCTTTTAAACATTGATGTAGTTTTTAAATGTTAAATACCATGATGTAACTGTATATTTAGAGAAATACATAACAGTGAGTTTAGGCAGGTGTTTATCTTTTTGCTCTATCTGCTTGCTGGAGTTACTTTTGATAAAAAGGTGATTTTTTTATTGTATAATTAAAGGGATGTTTTGTGTTGCAGCATTATATCAGTACAGCGTGGCACTTAAACTGGACAAACCTCCAGTGTGTCCTCAGTTTTGTTAGTACATTAGAGTTACGGTGTAAATACCTGATAAATACATAAAAAAACACACAGCTACATCAGTTTTAAATGGAAAAAGTCTAATTTTTCAGCCCATCAGCCCAACAGTTGGGTGATCTTTGCTCTCCAGCCAGTCCAGTCCGCCTGAGTGAGGCGTGTCGCTGATTTGCTGGAACAGCTGGTCGTTCAGCTCCTCGGATGTGGCGCTGTGAAACCGGCTCTGCTGCTGACTGGGGTCAAACAGCAGGTTTGTGTCCAGCGAGTTCAAGTCGTTGATGCTGCCAGACAGCTCCGATGTCATCCTGATCTCACAGGGGAAGTCTGCCCCGCCCGCGGTGAGCTCCGACACCTGCTCCATGAGCGGCCCCGTCAGGAGGTGGTGCTGCTGCGTGTTCCTGAAGTCCAAATGCTGCTGCTGCGAGCTCAAAGCTAGCATTGCCGACTGAGCCTGCTGCTGCTCTGCAGAGGCTGGCTGAGTTTGGTTGTTGCCTGCTGAGAGACTCATTTGTTCGCCAACAGTGTTTTCTATGAGGTAGCCTGGCTGCTGTGAGCTGCCGCTGGACTCAGACGCCATCAGGCTCAGGCTGTCATCGCCACAAGAGCGGCTGGAGTTGGACTCCAGCATCTGGGTCAGGTTCATCCGAGCAGTGTAGGTGGAGGGAACGCCGTGCACGCCTAAACCGCGCAGCGCCTCATCGTGGTCCCCTTCCAGCTTGCTCAGAAGGATGCTGCTGATGCTGCTGCATTGCTGCACTTCGGTTTGCATCATGACGTTCAGCGGCACGGAGCGGCTCCTCTGAGCCAAGCTGCTGACCATGAGGTTTGCCTCGCTGTTGGCAAAGATGTTCAGCACCTCTGGCGTTACGGGAGAGTTGAAGGGGGACACCACAGAGCGCGGGACGTTGGGAAGAGTGTTGAGGTTCCTCTGATGCACGGCTGGGCTAACGCTGCGACAGCGAAACGTCGTACAGGTAGTTTTGTTATCCAGAGGCGCCGGCACGGCGAAGCCCTCCTGCCTGCTCATGCTGGCAACCTGCTGCTGCACTGGGGAGATGGGGGTCAGGCGGCCACAGTGCCCGTCATGGTGGCGCACATGGGGAACGGCGAAGGCGTGAGGTTTCTGAAACGGCTCATCTGTCAGGCCTCTGTAGCCGGTGAGGATTCCCATTCCGTCGTTTGATTTGTTTGAGCCGCCGCTGCTGCTGCTGTAGCTGCTGTTCATCCAATCCAGCCTGGCCTTGTCGGGGTGGGTCGCCGTGGGCCGCTGCATGGGCTTGACGGGGCTGCTGGAGACGGGGCTGCTGTCGTGGAAACACGTCATGCTGGAGTTGATGGGCGTGAACGCAAACGGGTTCCTGCACTCCACCGGACTGGGAGGGACGGTGCTACTGCAGTTGGAGTGAGGCGTCCCGATAGGGGTGTGGCGGCTGCTGCCCAGGGCGCTGTCCACCGGGGTGGTGGAGGCGATCAGAGAGCAGGGGCTGTCTCCGGTCAGGGCCTGGGCTCCACCCATAACCTCTGAGGTGGGAGTGGGGGTGTGGATGAGGCTGCAGGGGGCCTGATAGAAACCACTCATGCTCTGGTTGGCGGATGTGACGCTGTTTGGTGTCAGGATGGCTTGGCCCTGCAGCGGGCCGCAGCTTCCCAGCCCCTGCAGCCGTTTCAGTTTCATCTGCTCCTCCATCTGGACCAGTTCCTCCACGATGCTGTCCTGCGTCACATCATCATCGAAGGAGAAGTAATCCATGTGCTCCTGCATCAGGAGCTGATTAGGAGCTGCTTGATTCACAAATTGAAGGGAGTTTGCAGCAGAACTACATTGATAAGCTGAGTTTGAAGTCACGCCTGCATGATTCTGGTAGCCGGGGTTAGCTGGTATGCCGTGCATGTTACCCACTGCGTGCCCCCTCTGCTCCTGCATCAAGGTGTCACCAGTTTCCATAACACTGGGAGTGTTTTTCCTCTGCATTGAGCTTTGTGTTTTGGCAACTGAGTTGAAGAGAGAGGAAGAACTTTGGACATGGACCTGAGAGGAGAAGACACTGCTCATTTTCCTCTCCAGCTCCCTGGAGGCTGGTGCACTCTCTGGTCTACCTGAGCTACCTTGGCATTGGACATAACCAGCACCCTCTGCTGGCTGCTGGGGCATAAAAACCCGTTTAACTGGGGAGAGGTCTGAAGTGAGGCCCGAGCGTTTCCTGAAGCTCTTTGTTGATAAGAACCCGTCTTCTGCTTGGGCGGATTCTTTGCAGGACAATAATCTGCTGGTGTTTGCTAAAGAAAGAGTGCTGGTGTTCAGATCAGAAGAGGTTAAGAGTAAAGAGCCGGCTTTATTGGCAGTATTACTGCTACTTTTGACTGCAGACGAGGAGTTTCCACTGCTTGAGTTGGCTGATGTTTCCTCCAGACCCAGGAAGCCTTTGGAGTGAGGAATGGGCACACTAGCCGCTCTCTGAACTGGACCTCCAGCTCTGTTTGCTGCTCCCTCCTGGGTCAAAGCCTGACTGCTGGGATTTTGCATTTGGCTGTTCATATGTATTGCTTCAACTTCCATTTCCACATCCATGCTCTGAGTGTCTGCCCCAGTTATCGGGGCCAGGACGGCCACGGCGGAAGCGCTCCGTGTGTTCTGGTTGGAGCCGGTGTCTGCTGCGGCTGCAGAAGCGACGCCTGCAGACGCCGGCCGCATCATGGTGTTTGTGAGGGACGTCGTCTCCCCGCTTGTAGGCGCCAGAGAAATGGCGGTCATCTTGACCAGGCTGACAGGGCTGACTTGACATGTGGTCATCACTGTCTTAATGGGGCTGTTGGCGATGATCATGGTGGAGGGCGAGCGCATGGCGATGCTGGAGGTGGCAGAGGGCTTGGGCAGGATTTGAGCGTAACGCTGGCGAACTGGGCGTTCCCCCGCTGGACTGGTCAGGTTATTCTGGGCAGGTTTGGGGCTCTGCTTCACTACCTGAACCGGCTGGGAAACCATCTGGAAGTTGATCGGCAGAACTTTGCTCTCCACTGCTGCCACAGGACTCAGCGACATCAGCTGCCCGCTCTTCTGCACCTAAACACAAAAAACAATTATAAACACAGTTAGGGCTGAAGCGATTAGTCAGATGAACTAGGGCTGTTGTAAAAGAATATTTTAGTAATCGAGTACTCTATAGAATATTTTTACGATTAATCGAGTATCTTGTTCCTCTCTCTCTCACATGGTGATGACGCGGTTCCGACAGCAGAAAACCTATCGGACTCTGGTAATCGCGCCACACAATGTAACAATACTTATTTGTCCCCAAAACCTGCTGAAACGCCGGACAATTCAACATCATGCTGCTAGCGCTTAGCAACAACTCCAAGGGCGGAAGTGAGAGCGCTGCCCACCACTAATAACGACCCGGGCGGAACACGGTGCGCTAAATAATAAAACATAATTTAACGACGCTTCGAGGCAGATAAATTTTCCTCTCGGAATTTTAATAATCGAGGTACTCTAATCATTGGAGGAATCGTTTCAGTCCTAAGATGAACCCCTCCAGGCTGAACGGATCGGTGTGGATCCAGCCAAATTTGCAGCGCAAAGTGTGGCGTAATTCTGCCACACTTTGCGCTAAATGAAAAACTCCAATGGTTTCTGAAAGGGGAGACGTTATGCTTTCCAGGAATCTGGGGTTATTATGGTAATTTCACCCCCTCCTGTCTGGAATTAAAAGACATAATCCAAATTTCTTACTGTGATGGGACTTGGCACAGCTGCCACCACGATGCCGATGGTCGGCTGCGGGGAGGGAGGGCTTGGGCTGCCACAAGTCACGCTGTCCAGCATCCGCTTCGTCTGTTCCTCTCCCAGAACAGGAGACAGCATCTTCTGCTCCTGCTGCTTCCTCTGGATCTTCCTCTGCAGCTGCTGCTTTGCGTCTACAGACGGCGACAAAAACATTTTGCCTTGGGGCTGGAAAGGCTGAGCCTCGGCTGTGGGTGCAAAGGCTGAGACGGTCTGCTGAGGTTTGACCTCTGGAGACAAACAGAAGGACTTAAAGACACACTGCAACAACAATGTTATTTATATAGTTTACTGTTGTTCACAATGAAATAAATATTTTTCATTGCTTTGTGGTGGGTAGAGTACCCAAAAACTGCACATAAATAAGAGTATAGCACTGCTTCAACTTATTTTTACTCAAGACAAAGTAAAAAAGTAAAAAATTACTCAAGAGTAAAAACGTATTTAGCAAAATGTCTACTCAAGTACTGAGTAACTGATCAAATCAATCAATATTTAAAAAACACATAACCAGAAGGACCAAAATATAAAACTATGTGAAAATTTCGGTATTTGGTAAGACCACAATGAAAATAACTTATATAAATAACAAAATCAGGCAAAAATAAACATTTTACCAAATCAATTTCTTTCGCTATAAAACTTAAGAAACTAACAAAAACTTCAGGTGTGTGTCTGGTGATTTTTTTTGTTAAAACAAGTTTGTTTTTATTAATTTGTTTTACACAGTGGATAGAGTATCCAGGAATTTTACTCGAGTACAAGTACAGATAGTAAGAGTAAAAAGTGCAATGTAGTAATAGTACTCTTAAAATTAATGTTTTTCCCAAAAAGTCACCCAAATAAATGTAGCTAGTTACTACCCAAATGTATTTTAGAATAAAAGTTTTCGTCATATAAAAAATATGTGCACTCTAAAAAACATTTGATCATTTTAGTAAAAATATTTCAAGTCAAAAACTGATTTGACAAAATTAATCCAATTTAAAGCGACGCACACTAAAACAAAGGAGACAAGGCAATGGCAAAAGAACAACGCTTGTATAAGGAAAAGACTAAACAAAATATATATACATTTCTTGATGAAAAGCATGTTTAAGGAAAACAAAAAAGAAAATATATACAATTTTTTTTTTTTACAAAAACGCACTTGTAAGGAAAAGGCAAAAGAAAATATTTTAATTTCTTGATAAACACATGTTTAAGGAAAAGGAAAAACAAAAAATACACATTTCTGCTTTAATTTTTAATTACGTCAGTTTTGGTCCTCCACAGAGAGTGCAGTAACGAGTTGCTGCCACTAGATGTCTCCCCCACCTTTCGGCAGCGTTAGCTTGCTCACCTGCTGCTGCTGCGCCGGTCATTAGCGTGAGAGCTGCCAGAGACTTGTTGCTGATGTAATGGCTGTCGATCAGAAAGCGGGCCAGGTCTTCCACGGCATCAAACTGGCGCTTCAGAACCTTCTGGGCCCACTCACACACGAGATCACAGGCTGCAAATCGCACCTCCTCCTTGATGCCGCTCACATGGCATGGCGACTCCAGGGCGTCACACTGAAGCTGCTCGACGCGGATGGAGTTATACAGGCAAGAACAGATTAATAAAAGGTTCTCCAGCACTAAAAATGTTTTTAAAAAGTCCGGTTTGCTTACTCCATCTGCTGATTTATGGAGGTCCAAAGTGGGTAAAGACGGCATGTGGACGAACGGTCTCTTTCTTAGTCCACTGTAGCAATATGTAACTCAGAGTTAAGGCCAAAATAGTGAATTTGTACTAGAACATTTTAGAAAGCATTTAAACAGGTTAGGAACGGTCTATGGGCTAAACAAGACATGTTCATTAGATTTTTTTCCCCACACAAAAGCATTCTTAAATAATTAGATGTTATTCTATTATGAGCTTCTTTCATAACAAGCTGCTTACCCTGCAAAAACACAAAATCTTACCAAGTAATTTTGGTCTAGTTTCCAGTGCAAACATCTTATTACACTTGAAATAAGACAAAACTAACTTAAAAGTAACTTTTCAGCATGGTATAGAGGATTGTTTTAAGTAAATAATTCCTTAATATTAATGAAAAAGTACTTGCTCTATTATTGGCAGACAAATTAACTTATAACATGGGAAAAATGTCTTGTTATAAGTTCATTTATCTGCCAATGGAACTAGTACTTTTTCCATCAATATTAAGGAATTGTTTACTTAAAACAAGCCTGCTAAAAGTAAGTTAGTTTTGTCTTATTTCAAGTTTGCTAAGATATTTGTGCTGGAAACTAGACCAAAATTACTTGGTAAGATTTTGTATTTTTGCAGTGTAGGGCCTCTTTAAATCCAAATAAGCTGCTGCTGGCCTGAAACTGGCTGCAAACAGATGCGCAATTATACAACCCTACGACTTTGAAAAGCAGAAGTAGAGCCTCTTGCACAACCAACAAGAATGCAGGAAGTGGTTTCTGGATGACAAGTCGACAACAAAACTCTTGTCTTATCCAGCAGCCATTGTACAGCAGTAAAACTAGCTGACCAAACATGCTGGAGATCCTCAGAACCAGAATCTAGGAACAATCTTCTAGAAAACAGCAAAAATGCTGAAACATTTAGTTCGTTTAAGATAGAAACCAATTTGTTTAGAACTGCCATTGTTTAATAACTGGCACACTGACTGAACATCTAGTTTTATTACTTCACTTTATTTTACCACTGAAGTCTAATGTTTCTTTTTTATTTATTAAGCACTTTAAACTGCATTTTTACTGAAATATGCAGTAAGCAAAAATCTTGACAACCTACACAGTAAAACTAAAGTCTATGTTTTAGCTTTTTAATTCAACTTAATGTTAATAAAAAAACAGTTTTTCTGAAGCTTTAATCTAAAAACCAGTCTCCCTTCAGCTAACCAAGATGTCTTTTTTAACCACTTGACGAAATTAAAGATATCTGACCCCACCTTCCTCTGAGATAATGACATTAACCTCAGTGAAGGTCATGAACACAAAACAAACAGCAGCTTGACGTCACGAGCTCAACAGGCACGGCTACGCATGAAGGTCAAGATTACAGAGACGCCCCCGAGGGTCTCTGTATTCTGCTGCTGCCTTTGAGGTAGAAGGGGGCTTCATTTCATTTCACATCTATATTTAGAGAGCTTATGAACTGCTGCAGCAGATGGTCTGAGACCAGACACACACACACACACACATGCAGACAGACATGGGCCAGACTGGTACAGTACGGTCCATTCCAGTAAAGGATATTTAGATTTCCCTCTCATGCCGAGCCGACGCGCCTTCATGTTCGGGAAGACGTTTTTCATCATCTTCCCAAAGTCTGCGGCACTCAGTGGATGATAGTTGAGATTGTCACAGAAGCTCCTGAATCATACAAGAGAGAAAATAAATGAGTGAATAATAACGGCAAAGAGTGAGAGAGCGGTCACATGACGGCTCGGCTCGGCGTTTCACTGCGAAATGCCTTGCAGAAGCATTTTTATCTCACAAACTTTTGCTTTTTGTCACATTGAAACCGTAAAACTCAATATAATTTTAGGCTCCGGAGCCACAAGTGGCTCTTGAACTTTACTTAATATCTTTGCTTAAACAGACGATATAGAATCAACTAATGTTTTTAAGTGTAGCTCTAATAACAAATGCAGGTTTTTAGTAGTTTTTACTTTTTTAAAAATAGATTTTGCATTGAATTTCCACAACAATACATGCTTCTTACATCATTTTCTCTCTCTTAGGTTTAAAACTGTGTTTTTTTTATGTTGTGTCCTAAAAAATTAACATTCCCAAAACCCAAAATTGTTGTCCTTCATAAAATTTCAGTGAAGTTATTTTGAAAGGATTGGCAACAAAAACAAAACACACAGCCTCTAAACTTCACACATCTGATTGAGAGACAGCCTGAAACTGGAGTCAATTTTCAAAATTTTATGTGAATAAAAATGAAAGTCATTCATTTTCCTTATATTAAAAAAAAAACTACATTTATTTGTTTTGGTGTATCACAAAAAATACCAACAAAGTACAGTTAAGTTTATTGAGTTTATTGTTGTAATGTGATAAAATGTGGAGACATTGGTACGGGTATGAAAAGGGTGTGAATATTTTTGCAGTGTGCTGAATTTCAGCATTTTTTGATGATACAAGAATGTAAAGAAGGAAGGACGTCTATGAAGGATAAAAGAAGGAATGAAGGAAGGTCACATGGAAGAAAGAAAACATTTAGAAGATCACCATCACAAAAATATAAAATCTTACCAAGTATTTTTATTCTAGTTTCTTGGGAAAATACCTTAATACACTTTAAATAAGACACAAAATAACTTACAAGTAACTTTTCAGCAAAATACAGGAGCTTGTTTTAAGTCAATAATTCCTTAATACTGATTTTTTTAAAGTTTTAGTTCCACTGGGGTTAAGACATTTTGTCATATAAGTGAAATACTAGTTCCGGTGGAACTAGTATTTTTAAGGAATTATTGATATTAGACAAGCTCCTGTACTGAAAAGTTACTTGTAAGTTAGTTTTGTCTTGCTAAGATATTTGCACTAAAAGCCAGACCAGAAATTCTTGGCAAGATTTGGGGTTCTTGGAGTGATGGGACAGGAATTAAAATCTGGAATTGCAAATAATTTTTAGAAACTCATTTTTTGTTTTCCAAACTGGCCCAAAAATGCTGAATCAAATCCCAGACTTTTCCAGATTGTGCAGGAACAACCTTCACCTGTTGACACTACAGATCTATCAGGTTGCATCAATCAATACGGGTCCCAAAATATACATGTAAAGTTCACTAAAACCTCTGCCCTGGTTGATTATTGATTGATTATCAGCTGTAGTTCCCATTCACTTAGATAAACCTCGTAGGCATCAAACAAACACTAAGCCTGCTACATGTTTTGGGTCTTTTTTTAGCAGCCGGTCCCGAAGGCGCCAATGTTTCTGGAGGCTGCTGTATTTTTGTTCTGGTGGAGTTAAATAGATAAAAAAAAAAAAGTTATATAAGAGTGTCAGAGCTTTTCAATGGCTGTCTCAGATTTTCCATTCTAATATTACCAACACATGCTGCTCTGTGATTCTCATGCCTGCTGCATCTATTTATACCGACACTTTAGCCTGCAGTAATGTAGGGCAGGACGCGGCACAAACACTGAAAGGTGTTCGCACAAAGGAAAATTAAAAACAAAAGCAACTCCTGAAAAATGTCTTATTTAGTGGCTGTATGCTAAAAGCAAAATTCTAAAGTTGTGGCTAAAATAAGTGGACTTCTGCAGCAAAGTTTTGCTCCGTCTGTCCGTACTTGTACTCATCGTAGACCTCCTGCTTGGGAAGCGAGGTCTCCGGGTATTCCTCCAGATAGTCGCGGATCCAGCCGAACGCGTGCATCTGCTGAGTGCGGCTGGACGACAGGGCGCTCTGGTCACTGAGAAAAGAGCCGAGTCACTGACTGCACAGAAACTGATTCAGCAACACAAAAACCTCCTCAAAGCCATCGATACGAACAGTTTATCGCAAACATGTTCTGTGGTTTGATCATGGATCGTTGTTATTGCTCAGGTGTTTATTTATCATGCAGGTGAGATCAGTGCTGGGCGACACGTCTTGAGGTAAAATCAGATTTTTTTTTCATACCAGATCTGATTTTCTTAAAAAGAAATTAGAGAGTGGTAGAGCGAGCCTATATTAAGCTAAAATTAGCAGAAAAACGACTCATTTTTATTAAATGTCTCAAAATTATGAGAAAACAAGTTGTTAGCCCAGTTCAAGTGGTTCTTTCTTCGAAATAGATATAATTGTTTGAGCAATCGTTTAAAAATCCTCCTACTGATAACAATCTGAATGTGCTAAAAGATTAAATATCTTTAAAACTTATAAATTCACAAGAGTCTTAAAATTTCTCACTTTAATTTTTTATTTTAAAATATAAAATTATGACTTTACTCTCTACTCCTAATATTGTGACTGTATTCTTGAGTTATTTCGACTCTATTGTCATATATTTTTCTTGTAATATTATGACTTTATTCTTGCAATTTAAAAGAAAAATTGTAGCCTGGCTCTAATATTCTGAATTTAAAGTTCAAATAAATAGACGCCGCCATCTACGCACCCTGACGTCACTGAACTATGGGGGAAAAAATCCAGATTTTCCAAGACCAAAAAGACCAAAAATTTGATTAATTAAAAAAGTCGATTTATTGCCCTGTGAGGTTTTACCTTTTCTCTGCGCTGCTGCTGGGACCAGTAGGCAACTTGAGGTAGAGGTAGAGTTTTTCAATGTCTGAGAACTTCTCCACATCTTGCTGCAGACGTAAAAAAAAAAGAGGATAAAAGTTGATATTTTTAATCAGGGTGAATCCTAATTGCAACACAAAGTATTATTTTTTGCAACTAAGCTTGTATAATAAGTAGAAACATTTTCATCTGGGGATTTTTACTGAAAAGAAAACTTTGCTGCATCTAAATCAGCTTTTTTTTAATTTATTGAACTCAGCTCAAATCTGTAAACATTTTAAAGGAAAATGACCCAAATTCTGTTTTTATGTCTGAGAATAAATTTGTTCAACTGAGTCCAAAAGAATTTGAAAATTAAATGCAAATGTTCAAAATCCTGTTTATGTTTTGTATCTGCGATGAATAACAAAACAAAAAAAACAAACAAAAAAAAAAACAATTGGAAGACTTTAGTTGCTTCGTTTTATTTTTGTTTGTTTTCTTTGCCAGTGAATACTTTAGACTCGACGATTTGGCCCATGTGACAAAAAGTTTGTACACCCCTTTTCAAGCAACAACACATAAATTCATCATTTCACCTGGAGTTAAAAAAAATCAGTAACTGTGGCATTTTTTCCTTGTAACCAAAAACTCGAGTGTACTTCACTGGTATTTTATATGACAGACCAACACAAAGTACAGTATCATGGTACTTTGGAACCCTCTGGTTCCAGACTTTGACTAGGTCTTTCTAACACAAAAACAATTCTCTACTACCTCTGGTTTTATATTCGTTGTGCTAATAAAGTGATCCTCCTCTTTTAGAGCCTCTAACAGGTTTTTTCCCATCATCTCTAACGATCTTCGCTGAAATGAGGATAAAACATGGCCGCAGCAGCATGATACGACCACCACCATTTTTTACTACGCTGGTGTTCAGCTTAACATGATGTTAGTTTCTGACACACATGTATTATGAAGTGACTCAGCATTATTATTATTATTATTAATAATTGACACTCATATTAAAACAATAGCTAAGCTAAAGATTCCTCTAAAGGTTTCAGACGTGTGTGTACCAGGGTGTGTTGACCTGTGATGGAGGGCGATCTGTCTGAGGTTTATCTGGTACAGTTTCTGCAGTCTTCCTGTCTTGTCATGTGGTTATATTGTGCCTACATTTTAATAAGAGGTTAAATGTTTCAGAGTCTTAGGTTTGGCAGACAGTGGTGACAGCAGCTGAGTGAGCTCTGAGGGATTCATGTATCTGCTGTGTGTGCTACACAACACTGTGCACACACTCAGTTTAGTAAGACGCTGTGGACAGACGGACGGACAGACAGGCCGGCTCCTGTGGGGCAGGACGGTCTGCAGACTGAACCAAAGTCTTCTGCTGTTAACACGTCTCCCAGCACAGCTCCACTTATCCTCTGAGTTCACCCCCTGGCTTAAGGTCAAAGGTTGTCTGCAGCTTTCACACAATGAAACAAAAATAATTAAGGTCGCACATCAAGTGTAAATTTAGAGGTCATCAGTCCTAGCTCAGAGTTTGTACTTGTGTAGATAAAGTGACTTAATGTGACCTGTTAATTAGATTAATTAAGTTCTAATGAATATTAATGCAGATTATTTTCTTATTGGTTTATCAGAATCTAACTGACAGCCACTTATCAAATGAGTTACTTTTTATTATTGTTTTAAAAATTTAACATGTTTTCTAGGTTTTTAGTTAATGTCACATTTTCAAAAAGAGAAAAAGTTATAATAATTTAGACAAAATAATAAAACTTAGAATGAACTAGTGGATGCTAGTGGTTCAGTATGATGGATAAATTAATGGATGGATGGATGGATGGATGAATGGATGGTTGGATGTATGAATGGATGGATGGGTGGATGAATGGATGGTTGGATGGATGGATGAATGGATGGTTGGATGGATGGATGAATGGATGGTTGGATGGATGTAGTAACTCATGTTTATAAATTCAGTTTCCTGGAGTCGTCGGTCAAATCATTCAATAATTTTTACATTTTGATTCCTTTCCAGCAGGAAGTACTGTCCTGGATTTTCATAATAAAACAACCTGTAAGAAGCTACCATGTGAATCTGAAACATAAATGACCGAAATAATATTTAATCAATTAGTTGAAACCTCTGTGAGGAAATAAGTCTTAGTGAGAGACCAACAGGGACAGCTGAGGATCAAACAGCAAACTCCCAACAAATGAAAACGATCGTCTCATTATTGGAAAAGTAAAAAAATAAAAAAAGTTGAACATCATGATTATCTTTATTTCCACAAACCTCAGATTAACTAAAGGTTTTAGTTGTACTTCGTAGACTGAGAACTCACCAGGATGTCTTCCACTTTTGACTGGACAGATTTGCTGTAAAACAGACACAAAATCTGAATTAGCATGAAGCTGGTGTAACATGAACACTTGTTCCTAAACAGTATTTATTTATAAAGCAGAGGAATGTTTGGTATGTGACCACCCTCCCTGCAGCATCTCTCAGATCGTCTACTAGAGGAGCGACACGTCGAAACGAACAGAAAAACACGTTTTCTAAGACGCATTCTGTCTGTCTAATCAAACGTAGCTTCAGGTGTACAGCAGTAAAACTAATACTTCTAGTATTTTTTTTACCTAACCTTATCACAGCATTTGCAGAATAAAAATGTGTGATGGTCTGAGGCTGTTTTGTAGATTCAGACCTGAACTAATTGTCATAACTGATAAAAATAAAAATCATTCTGCTCTCTACCAAAAACCCTGAAGGAGAATGTTGGTCAGGTTGTGACCTCAAGCTGAACGGACGATGCTTCAAACCACCCATAAAAAACCCATGAAGCAGGTTTTATTATGCCTGCAGCTTTTAAACAAAAAACATGTTCATTACATACTTGTTAAAATTATCATTATATTGTGACAGTACAATGTAAGACAAACTGAAAAACTGGATCTCATCTGCCTTCTCCCAGTGCCTCCAGTACAATCTGCAGAAATACACCACTCAATCAGAAACAACCAATCAGAGCCAGGAAGAGGGTTTTCTCTCTGCTACGCTACAAGAAGGCTAAAGCTAGTTAGCATGACCACTGATAATGGCGGATAAACAGTTTTCCACCATTACCACATTAAGCAGCGTCTATCCGAGGATGATTGTCAGCGCTAAGACCCTCCTCCTGGCTCTGATTGGTTGTTTTTGACTGGGAGTGGAGCATTTCTGTAGGCTGCAATGTTATCACTGGGAGGAAGTGGAGAAACTTGACATTTTTTCAGATTATCTGCCTCATAAGTTGTTAAAATATGAGTTTTAACAAATATGGAAAAAACAATTTGCTGTAAAAGTTTGATATTGTGGCTTTAAGCGGGCTGATCATGCTCTAAAAACCTCTAGAGTGGCGAAATGAAACAATTTAGGGCCAGAATCCTCCACAGTGAACTAGAAAACACCAGCTGTCACAAAGTGGTTATGTTTAGTTTGGAATTATATTTATCACATATGGTTGGAAAATGATTAAAATAATCATTAATTGAAAACTGCATTTTGTATTTACTCAAGTCAGCTTTGACAAATATGAAAATACTTTTTCCTGATCTAATAAAAAAACAAAATAAATCTGCAATGGAGAAAATGCTTTTAATGGCACTATTTGTACAATATTTTACATTTTACTTTTAAAAAACTTTAAACCTAATTACCAGAGATAAATGTTTACCTCTTGTTTGCTATTGACAGTAAGCCTATGGTACACACCACAAATATTTTATTTATTTATTTATTTATTTATTTACTTATTGAATTTACAGTTTAAAAGGAACATAAACAAAGATTTGAGGAAAAAAATCTTGTCTGTCTCTTAAATTAATTTGTAATAATATAAGCAACTAAGCATAAATAAACCATCCACAAAAATACGTCTTTAAATAAAAAATGTAATATGTGTATATAAAAATAAGAATAGAAAAAAATGCATATAAGAAATTATATCTAGAATTTATAATTATCAATTATTTTCTTTGTTAATAATGATAGAGAAAATAAAATCTGTTATATATAAAAAATTATATATACATATTAAATTTTTTTCATCATAATTTGTTCTCATATTGCCTTTGTAATGAGAAAGCTCTCTACTGAATCAATATACTTCATTATACCTTCATGGAATATATAATAATAAATACAACAGGTTAAGTCAAAAAACAGAAAACTAACAGAAAACTATTTTTAAATCCTTTATTCACTTTAATGTATTTAAATGAGCTGCAGCTCTCATGTTTAGGTAAGTCAGACAGTTGTTGACTGAGACAGAAGGGGGCGTGGGTAAAGTCTCTAACTTGGCGGCGCTGGGCGGGTCAGAATCAGGAGATGTTCTGAGCCGTGACATGAGCGGCTCTCTTTAATTCGCTGTTACCAGGGGGCCGAGGATTTCCTGCTGCTGAAAGCCCGTCATTAAGCTCTTTGTGAGGTAGAGCTGGCAGGTAGGCTGAATGACACCTGACGCAATGTTTAGCAAGGGTTCAGCTGCAGAAATAAAGAACTGATGCAACAGCTGCAGTTCATTCTGTGAGGAACGAATGAGAAAAACAGCAGCCATGCAGCTACAACAGAAAATGAACTCTGACCTCTGTGAGTTTCGGCCTTTTTAGAACAGAAAACGTCTACAACATCGCCACCAGGTAAGTGACGTTTCTGCAGACGGTTGAACTCTGAGCTGTTTCTGGTCCCTCAGCCTTTTGGCATTTTATGGCTCCTTGGTTTCATTCAGAAATAAAAGGCTTGAGTAAAACCTAACACTTTATGCCATCACTGTTTACATGATGCAAAACGCCTACATTTCTCTGTTTTAGGGTTTAACGCAGCTCCGTAACTTAAAACCACCAGAAAACAGGCAGTTGAGTCAAGCTTAATTGGTTTTATTGGAATATATTTAATGTTTTTTTAAAAATCCAACAACATTAGAAAAATTTGCTGAATTCAACAGCTGTGTATCTTAAAGGGGTAGTATTATGTATGTTCTAGGCACAGAGAGCTATTTTATAGTACAATCAATTATTTTACCTTCATTTGTTATAAAAATATCAGTAATATACAGATCTGGAAAAAATGAAGAGTCCATTGCTGTGAACCCCATTGAAAACCTCGTTTTTCCACCAAATGTTGATGTCTGAACTCTTCCTGAGTTAAAACATTAGTGTTGTTTATAAATATGAATATGTTTTCTTTGTATTATTTGAGGTCTGAAAGCACTGCATGTTTTGTTATTTTGACCATTTCTCATTTTCTGCACATAAATACTAAATTCTTGCTTGTAATTTCAGACACGTTGTCAGTAGTTCATAGAATAAAAGAACAATGTTCATTTTACTCAAACATTTTTTACTCAAATCAGAGAAACTGATCATGTTAAGTGGTCTCTTAATTTTTTCCAGAGCTGTATATCAAACATTTTAATTACGAATTTTGACTTTGTAATTTAACACCTTGACATTGGGCCTCTGTCTTGTTAAAAAAGTCTTCTTTTTCTGAAGCTCTGCAGTTTTCTAACTATAAACCTTCATTAAAAGTAGTAAAATCGATGCCATGTTCAGGAGCATCTCAGTAAATTAGGATATTAAGTATGAGTTTGAAACAATGATGCTCATTTACAGATTCATTAATCACACATATTTCTGTTCCAAGCATTTTTTCTGTTACTTTTGATAATTATGACTAACAACGAGTGAAAACCCAAAATTCAGCTTTTCAGAAAATGTTAATATTAAGACGAATAAAAACGTTTTTTGAATATAGATGCTATGTTATGTTATGGCCTACTCAGTCGTGGAGAAAACTAGTGAGTTGCCAGATTTCCAGGTGACAATCATTCACAGGGAAAGTCATTGTTAAAGAAGCTGGCTGTAAACATGGAAAGTTGAGTGGAAGGAAAAACGTTTGGTTGAAATCAAGCAGGATAACTAAACCCTAGAGAGCATTGTGGATGAAACTTATCCCACACTCTGGAAGAAATTGATTGGCAGCATACACACACACACCCACACCCACACACACACACACCCACACACACACACACACACACTTTTACAAATGTGATAAGTAATAATAATAATGGAGTGAATTTAATACCATATGGATCAATGTTTACTGTATCAAAAGGCCAAACTGTGATTAGTTCAATGATAGTTTGATTTCTTGGAAATCAAAACTGAAAAACAATTGAATATTCAAAACTCCATTCCAACACATCAGCTCAAACTTGATTAATAAACATGAAGAGCTTTCTGCAGAATAGAGGGTCGTGACCTTTTATTTACACAAAACTCTTGAAGTGTAGATTTAAAAACACTAACGTTAACAGATCCAGACAACATGCTGATATAAGGACTCTTACATTTGAAACGGCACAGGATTAAACATTTGGAGGCTAACGAGGACAGTGGAGGAACGTTAACAATGAACACAGAATAATAATTTCATTAATGCTGCTTGAACATCTTAATGGAAGAACAAATAAATCAGGACTGCAGAGATGCTTTTGTTAACCAGAGATCAGAACAAAGACATTTTTATCAGCTCTGATTGACGATAGGCCAATCAAATGCTAAGAAATCAGAAATTGTTCCTCCTATTCAATAAATACATCAAAACTAAGAACTCCCACCATTTTTGTTCTTTTAAAACACACGAATCAACAGCATGTCGTGTTTAATAGAAGTAAAATACAAGTTAAAACCCATGCTTTGATGAATAAATGGGGATGATCTCTTTCAGTTTCTGCTTGATTCAAAACAACAAATTCAATTAAAAACACATTTTTTTCTAACTTATTCCCATATTCTTTTAAAAATAAAAAAGATAAAATTTGTAAAAAGTAATAGAAGACGCTGATTAGTGGATCTAGTGATGTTTGCAGACTCGACTAGGTTATACTAATAAAAAGGTCAAATGAGTTTAAAGTTACTGTCTGGGTTACAAAGTTGCTGTTAAAGAGTTATCTATAATATCAACAGTGATAAACTACATTGACAAACACAAACTCGTGAGGGAAATAACTTCCTTTTGCCAACGAAGGAACATTTTATGACACTCCACCTGTCCTGAAGTACAACCAGAGGTGAGCTGTAACTAGCTATTTTTACTCAGTTACTTTTACCTGAGTAACTTTTTGAACAAAATGTACTTATAGGAGTAGTTTTACTGCACCATAGTTTGAGGTCAATCTCTGGCTACTCTACCCATCAAGAGTTACTTCACTGAATGACAAACAAACTGAAAACACCAGACAGACCCGCATATTTTATGTTAAAGTGAGACTTCTTGGATATACTAAACTTTAATTACGGAGTACTTATACTTACCTTTCAACCCAGAACAGGAGCATCTAGTTTATATACTTCACTCAACCCACAGCAGGAATTAGAACAAACTAACATTCTAATGTTATTTTTTATCAACTTAATGTGTTGTCCAATTTGGAGGTCAATGTACGCTACATACACTGATCTTTGAAAAACTACAATTTGCATTTACTTTCTTTTTTTTTTTTTGTCTGATCTCATAATTGCTAAATGATATTATTAGATATGATCAGCTATCAGGCTGAAGCAATTAATGGGATTAATGGTGATGAATACATTATTGAAATAATGAACCACTAATTTAGTAATTGATTAATCGTTTTTGCTGAAAGAACAATTAACTCAAAGCCACAACTATACAAAAGATATATAAACATTTTGAATGTAAGATGATGAAACTTTTTGTCTGAGTGGCCTAGTTTTACCCTCACCTGGTTCAAACACTTCGATCATTTTGCACGGGAGCTGAAATGGAAATTTCGTTGAATTCTGTTCAATGACAATAAATGCTATCTAAATCTAAATCTAAAATCTAAAAAAAAGAAAATGTTCTTATGTTATTACATTTAGGCAATGAAATATTTACTTTCTGTTTTAAAAAAGTAACTTAACGATTTCTTTGTTTGAATCTTTTAATGTATTTATAATGCTGTATAAAAACGGCTCAAGCTGTTAAATAGTCTCCAGAATGTGCGCATTTTTTTCAGTTAATCGATAGAATGGTCGATCATTAAAATAATCATTAGTTACAGCCGTAATCAGGTTTTACCAAACATTTTTATAACCTCGTCTTACTTGAGTATTTATTTATTTCTCTATTTTATGGTTACTTTTTACTTTCACTTGAACACCAGAGGTGCTCATACTTGAGAACGGTTTTGCATTTCCATTTTCACAGAGACTTGCCAAAAAATACTACTACAGCTTATACTTACAACTACTACATTTTATACTGATTTTATCTCGTGTGTTGCTCTAAATTTACAAAACCCACGGGTAGTGATGAGATGTCTTATCCGGCATGGTGCATGCCCAAACAGTTAGGTGTAAAACCTCACCAGATGGAGTTCTTGATCCTGAGCTGCAGAGCGCTGGTCTCAGCACCCTGCAGCCCGGGGAGCAGGCCGGGCAGACTCCCCGCTCCGGTGTCCGGCTGCTGGGGATCCTCATCGGCCATCGGGGTGCGCCTCTGAGCGGGACTGGCCTGGAATGGACGGGACTGGACGGAGACAGGCGGAGTCGGGTTAGCGGACATGGACCGGGACACGTTGGGGCGGGACAGCAGCGCGCCCTGTTGTTGTTGTTGTTGTTGTGGCCACCCAGGGCTCCTCCTTCGACATCGCTCGCTTCAGACTCCGGACACCCGCCGGCCGGCCGGTCGGTCCGTCTGGAGGCTGCGCAGCCGAAATAGGCGCCGCTGCCCGGAGCCTGGGTGATGCGTGGATATAAATAATAATAATAAAAAAAGGAGCGCAAACAGCAGAGCAGACAGCTGGAAAACAAACTAATCAGTCCCTCCGGTGAGCCCTGCTCTGCCCCGCACGTTGTGGGATTTGTCCGCATGTGCACGGAGAGTAGTAGCGGCTGGGGACGCGCATGCGCGTTGGTGAAGCCAGCATCAAAAACAAGCTGAACTGTCAGCCGAAGTGCATCTGAATGATTACTTACTCCTCTGACATTAAGTTGAAATTATAGAAATGTTCGTGCACATTTATTATGCTGTTGATTCTGTTCGCTCCTACAACAGGTCCAAATTTTATGGCTTTGACTGCTTTCATGGACAGTTTATGATCGGAACAAAATGTACTACAATAGCTAAAACTAAATAAAATCTAAATACATATCCTTATTATTACTCAATAAAAACATTTCAATTATTCATGTTCACAGATTTTGTTAGTGGTGGTTAAAACGTTCCTCTTAGAAACGAGACTTTCCTTCAACAAACAACCTCAGTTTCCACTGATTCTCAGTATGATTTAATAATATTTCGGTTCTCTTCACTTCTCAGTCCTGCAGAAACACTTACAAACACAAAAAAACATGATGCCAAATGAAAATACATCTGAACACGTCTTTAAAAATATATGTGTTTTTCATAAGGCTTGTTTAAAAAAAACACTTGAGAATGACCTTACACAAAAACACATTAGTATACCTTAACTTACACATAATAATGGTTGGAGTGATGATAAAATTGTTTTTAAAGCTGCACTTCAAACCGGAAATAAATCAAAAGACTGATTAACATTGTGAAATACTGTATATTACTTTGACTATTTTTGCTCAGTAGCAGATTAGAACACACCAAAGACACTAAATACATTATTGTACCTGCAGATATTTGTCAATCTTGTAGTTAAATGAAAGCTGTGTCCTTGAGAAGTCTCTTATTTTGGGGTTTCTGATCATTGTTAAAACCTTCTGTATTGAATCATGTGCTATGCCCCCTGGTGGAGGGTTTAAGTACTGTGTTTGGTCAGTGTCAGTTGTAATAAATAATTTCAAAAACTGCATAATTAAATGAATTCTACTAGACGAATTGTGTTTTTATCAAAGTTTGACGTTTGTCTATCAGAAGTTGTTCAAATTATCAATGCGACAAAGGCACAATATCAACATTTAGTCAAACAACATTTGGAAAACGTAGAATTTTATTGTTAACATTTACTTTATCATAATTGAAAAAAAAAACATTTTAGGTGATGATGTAGATTTTCAATAATTCAGATATATTATTCTCAAGATTTTATGAAGTACTGTACTTTTTTACTTCAAATTACCTTAATGACCGATAGAAACACCTGTTTCAAGATTAACGCAATATGACCTTAATAACTCAATAATTTCAGCAGTTTTATTTTTATTTTATCAAAGTATAATAAACATTCACTCAAACAAACATGTCCGTCTCTGCTTGTGGTGATTCATATCGCCAAATGTCCTTCAGAAGCCTCCGTACTTTTGGAGTCGTCGCTAGGCAACCAAAACTGTGTCTCTGCAGGTGTTAAAAGTTGTAATTAAAACATTAACGCCGTCGCTTAGCGGGTATGTGATGCTTAGATTGTTATGTTAATGCCGGGAGAAACATATTTTAGCTTGAAGAAAAGTTTTATAAATAGTATTTCAAAGTGGACCGACTCAGTCGTTGTGATTTAAACCCACTACCATGCCGAGTTTTTTACTGCTATGTTCTTAATAATTCTTGTCAGGGGAGATGTTTTTGTTAGTTTCTGATTTTTAATCGTCGTCGATAACTGCAGTTCTAATAAAAATGTGGATAATCGATCAGCTTCAGATCAAAATTAGCCAAATTAATTTCGACAGACTCCGATTGGTGAAGAAATACATTCACTACAGGCATTAAAACTTTCAACTCACCCTTGCTAAAGCTGAGTGGCAGCTTTTCATTCATAATAATCTTGTAATTCTTCATTTTTTGTTGGACCTAAAACTATTATTTCGATCAGTATCTTCTGCTTTTGTATGTCATTGAAAAGAAAAGAACGAGGCCACAAAAATAATCAGTACTAGAAAGCCTGAAATGTCAGTTTTGTGCCTGTCAGTTTTTTTAATGTGTTGACTGTATCCCGTCCTACCAAATTAAATATACCAACAATTTAAATTAATTTAGCGCTTGTTTTTAAAGCTGCACTTCAAACCAGAAACAAATCAGAAGACTGATTTACTTACAAATTAGTAATACTTTTTTCCTGCTATTACTTACTATAAAATGTGCTTTGCTTTCTGCTGTGTCAATCAGGCTGCTGAGTGTTGTGCTGGAAGCTAAAACAGCAGAACTATTAAAACAAGCAGAGTGAATTATGGTTATGAATATATTTGCTTTTACTCATGTGGCAAATTTATTGAAACTTATAGACCTAAGTTAGCCTGTTGACGGAGAAAAATGTAAAATCAATCAGGAGTTCTTTCAAAGGTCAAACAGATTCTTATGGGTTTTAGACGGTGGAGAGTGAAGTTCAGTCAAAGCCAACATGCTGCTCTTGAATATGGAAGATAAACAGTTCCAGTTAAGAACCATCAGAAAAGGCCGTCCATGTAGACGGATACACATCTTCACTGTTCATTCAAAGATAAATGTGTTTTGTGTCCAACTTCTCAGCTGCAGGATTTCAAAGTCCAAAGCAAGAGCCATGCAGGAATCTGGAAAGAAGGTATCAGTCCAGATATTTTCCTGGATAAAATTGTGAGTATTCTGGAGATGCCTTTTGTTGAGGCTAGAAACTTGATTTATTTTTGTGATCTTTAGAATTGGGCCAATAGAAGGGTGTCAGTAACAGCAAAATACACGGATTCTGACCATGAAGAAAAGGAGGAGAAAATCAACGGTTGTGTTCAGAAAAAGGCTGCAGGTAATTTACTAAACGCTGAATGTTTGAGTCAACTAAAGAAAAACCTCATAAACCCTTGATTTATTTGTTGATATTAATCAATAAATGTTGTGATTCATGTAATATATATATATATATATATATATATATATATATACCACAGTATGTTTTTAAATCCATAATAAACTTAATGATTATGATTTATTGAAAGTTTAGTAACTATATTGGCATATTTTACTCATTCAATTTTCCTTTACAGCTCTTTCTGACCATGACTCCAGGGTTTTAAGAACCAAGCTACACATTGTGCAAGAAGAACTTGATCTGCTTTCCACTGAATATCATTATCAGGTAGAGTTATAAATCTAAACAAACTCCCATGCAGTTCAAACTTATTCTGCTTTTGTGGAACTTTACTTTATTAGAACTATCAGCATGTTTTCATTCTTCATTTTAAAAGCCCTATAATTCCCCAAATATACCGACAATGGTCTCTTAGCCTGTTTATGCAGCAGCATTTTAATTTTAAATGTATCTACATATCAAGATAATAAATATAAAAATGTAAATACACGGATTTTTCTAAAATTTTAACATTTTTCTTTCAGAATGATGAATTTGGTAAGCTTTTTGCAACAAATAAGAGGCTGGGCGACGATCGAGCCAGACTGCAGAAGACCATTTGTGTCCAGAAAATACAAATTGAGGAGCAGAAAGCTTCGATTAAAGATCTTGCCCACAAATGCCATGATCTCCGTCTGCAAGTGTATGACTTGAGCAAGGTTTGTGTCAGTGGCAACTGAAGCATGAGCTTGGAGCATTTTTTAAGTTTAATGTCTAAATTCTGACAATAATGTTGAATGGTTCCCTATTTACCATAATAAATAACAGTAACCTTCATTGTTTCTCTAAGCTGGTTAGAGGTTATGATGAGGAAGTGGAGAAGATTAACTGCCAGCTGACTGCAGCCAATCTGGTGAAGAAGAAGAAGGTCTGTTGAATTTATTTCAATACAACAGACTGAAGGTATGTTTATCCTAAATATAGGAAAAAACATCAACTTGGAATTAGTAGAAATAAATAAAATTATTTAGAAAGTTGATTAGTTGTCATCAAGGAATTAAAGTACATGAAAGAGAGTATTTTAAAAGTAGAGAGAGTAAAGGTTTCCAGACTCTAGTGCTGATTGTTTATCCAAATGGGGAGTTCAGTTTAATAATAATTCTACACTGTGTGCACAATTATTAGGCAAGTGAGTATTTTAACCAGATCCTATTTTTTTGTCATATTTTTACTCCAAGCTGAAAAATGTGCAATCTGTTCAGACTATTTAAGCTTAGCAGGTGATGAGTATCTGTGTAATGAGGGAGGCTTCAGGAGGTCAACACCTTGTATCAAGGTGTGCATAATTATTAGGCAGGTTCTTTTCTTTAAGCACAATATGCCAAAAAAAGAGATTTAGCTCACTCTGAAAAGTCAACAATTACCAAAAATCTGTCAGATGGATGCAGCACTCTTGAAATGGCTGAGATATTGGGGTATGATCATAGATCCATCAAACGTTTTGCTGCAAATAATCAACAGAAACGTGTTGTGAAAAAAGAAACCCGTACTGAACAAGACGCATAAGCTGAAGCGTCTAGATTGGGCCAAGAAATATCTGTAGACAGATTTTTCTGACGTTTTATTGATGACATAAGAGTGACTCTGGCGGACCAGATGATGGATGGATCTATGGGTGAATCAGTAACAGGCAAAGAGCTCCACTTTGAGTCAGGCACCTGCAAGGAGGAGATGGGGGTTCTGGTATGAGCTGGTTGAACCTTTTGGGCGCAAAATCAACTCCCAAACATGCAGCCAGTTATTAGACGAGACTTTATTCAAGCAGAGGTACAGGAATAAGTATGAGTCTTTCAAAAAGACACAAAGCTCCATTACATGCTCACCAGATGAAAAACTTCCTCACCTGAACTGAATCCAATTGGGAACTGTGGACAGTTGTTATAGCTCAGATTATAACAAGTAATAATTAACTGCAATAACTATGCAGATGATACACAGCTCTACGTTACAATGTCAGCAGGTGACTCTGAACCCATCTGAGTGACGTTTAAACACAAATCAGAAGTCTTTATCTTAGGATTTAAAGAGGAATGATCAAGAACCAGCAGAACAGCTTCACCTATAATGACTAGAAACTAGTGATCAGGGGGGAGTGATTGAATTTACTCTGTATTTCTGCATATGCAATGTTTTTTGGGTTTTTTTCTAAAGCCACAAGACCACATTTATTGTGACTTAGATCAACGCAAATGAACTGAACTCAACTGAATTTAATTTAATCATTTTGATTTCTTGTGTAAATCTAGATCCTGAGTAGTGAAGAAAATCTAAATATAGAAAATCTGCTGGCTGAGAACAAAAACCTCAAGAAGCAAAAATATGACCTTATTTTGGGTTTCAAGAAGCAAACCAAGCTGATCGACATTCTGAAAAGACAGATAGTAAGTATTTTTTATTTTACTGCCGTAATCAGTTTTAAATGTTTAAAATTTCAAATTTAAAAACATTACACAACTTTTTGTGTGCAGATGCACCTTGAGGCAGCAAAGCTGCTGTCCTTCACGGAGGAGGAGTTCATCAAAGCCATGCTGGAGACACAATAAACATGATCCTCACTGTCCTTCTTACTTCTTATAAAGTCATTTCTTCATGTTATGGGGCTACACCGTAAATCTAATCCTGTGTTAAACAACCTCAGTTTGAAATTACATTGAATAATATTTTGTTCACTTATTCACTCAGAAACGTTTTTGAAACATATTTTGAAAAATATATTGTTAAAGCATAGGCTAATACATAAAAATATATCGCATAACAGAAACATAACAGAAAATAGAGAAAAGCTGGGGAAATGTATTTTTTTACACTCTAGTGAGGTCCTTTTATTTTTGATTTCTTTATTTTGTGTGTGTTAGGTTATTGTCTGAGGATAAATGGGGTTCAGTTTCATTGCTTAGTTTAAACAATAAAATATTAAAATCATGAAAAAAAACCCCCTAAAACATCGGGTTCGATGCTTCTTGGTCTAAATAACACCGAATGTAGGCAGATTTTAGTGTATTTATGTGAGTTTTGACGCTTTGTAGTTTGATATTGTCCACAGAAAAAGTCTGCGTGGCTGCCGCACATTTTCACGCCAGCGAAAAAGTGTGCGTATATTTACGCAAACTTTGACGCAAAGTTAATTTTTATACATGCCGACTTGTGCGTAAAATATGGCGCCGCACATATATTGTGCGCACGCACGCTTTATGCACGAGGACTCTGGTCTTAATTTGAGCGACTTCTTTTGTTGTTCTCTGGTTTTCACTGTGAAATGTTCACACCAGATTAGGCTGAAAAGTTCTGGGAAGAAATTCTCACACAATAAACAAAACAACAATAAATAATTTACAGACTTTGTCTACCATTAATGTGACATTTATCCTATGCAGTTCACCTGAACAAGTAATGGGGGATACAGTACAAAAATGAAAAAAGGGCAATAACCCAGTTGCACAAACGTACTCACTTTGCTGAAACAGCTTTTAGATGCAATTTCAGCATCCATTCTTCCTTGTTAGGAGCCTATCAGCATGTGTGTACCATGTAAAAGCTTTTTTTTTTCTTTTTTTTTAAATCTACAGATGTCCAAAGTCCTCTTCATGTGTTTCAACAGATTTTTATTTTTTTTGTCTCTTGGCTAAATTCAAAACATCAGTGAAATTTTAAAACATTAGGGTTAAATATCTCCTACTGTGAGTGAAAACAGTGTTTCCCCACTATGACACCAGATTGGCCCTCCAAGTAATATCTCAGATGATTGATATATAATGACACCAGGTCATTCCTATACAGTCGTCGGTGTTATGCAGCACACAGTTTTGCAATGCACCAAATGGGGGAAGAAGAAAAACAACGACAAATGTGAAGGATGTGGAGAAAAGGAATACATATTACATATTGTTATTATCTTATCTCTTAGGTCCACATGAGGTACCACAACACCCCTCCCCAGTCAGTGTTTCATGTTTTATCTATTATATTTAATTAAATTCAATTCAGAAATCTTTTATTTATCCCAAAGGGAAATTAAATGTTGTTGTAATTAATTTAACTACTGTTCTCGAACAAATATGACCTCAGTAAATCACCTTATTTAGTATTTATTTGATCAAAACTAGCCGGCATGTGTCTTTGTTGAAGAGGAATTGGCAGTAATCTCACGCTGAAATTCCATCCGAATGTCCTTCAGGAGCTTCCGTACTTTCGGCTGTTGAGCAGTTGTTGCTAGGCAACCCGGATTTAGCCACAACAATGGCGGACAAAAGTTGTAAGAAAAAGGCAAACGCCGTCATTTCGCAGGTATGTTATGAATAGATTTAGCTTTGGGTGTTAGAAAAGTTCAAAACGAACACTTTCTCAGCTTATAGAACATTTTTTATTTGATTTTAAATCTCCTTAAAGACAATTTTACCCCCGTTTTGTGATTGTGCTCGAAGTGGAGAATGTCAAATTATTTGCAAAAGGCTGAGTTTAGACAAAATAAAAATTCAATCACAGTGCTTCTAAAGCTCGGGTTAAATACTAAATCTCTCTGTAACTCAGTGCTGTTGTCTGTTTTTGTGTTACAGACCAAGAAGCGTCCATCATCCAGTACTGCTGAGAGCTCCAAGAAGGTGGAAGCTAAACCAAAGGAAAGATGTAACTCGAGTCCAACAAAAAAACATATTGATGACATTTTTGCCAAGGAGGAGCAGTACAAGTAAGATAGTTAAACGTGTTAATGGCCTAATCACCTTTTTTCCCTTTTTCATAGCAAAGCAAAATAGTTAATTATTCCTCCATATAAGTGGTCAAATACACTCACCATAGACATAGACATACTTTAGTCATTCAGGTCTTCATTTAAAATTTACATGTTTAGTGAAATTTTGTTGCAAGGCTCCAATAATAATAAAACAAATAAATAATCAAAAGTTTCACAGCTTGTGTTCAAACTACATTATGCATCCTCTTGTTTCCATCAGGCTGTTAAATGCTGAGCTTGAAGCCAAAACATCAGAGCTGGTGAGACAAGCAGAGCAACTCATGGTACGTCGTGAATATGGATTTGAAATCTAATCTAGTGAATTTCAACACCTAAAAGATGCAGAAATATATGGAAAAAATGTAATGCATTTTTTTCTTGTAGAAATCAAAAGTAAATATGTTCTGTTTGTGGGATTTTAGAGAGAGCAAAGTGAAGTTCTGTCACATCCTCTCTCCGATGAACTCGCCTTGGAAACGGAGGATGGAGATGGTTTCAGGTAAGAGCTGTGACAAGAGGGCAGAGCATGCTGAACAATGTGCATAGGGAGATCCACTGTGCAGGCACACACATTCAGATCTTTGTTGTTCATGAAAATAATATAACTAACAATGTGTGTATGTGTGTGTCCGACTCCTCTGCAACAGAAACTCAAAATCTCAACCAAAAGCTGTGCAGGATCCTGGAATGAAGGTATTAGATCAGAAAGGAAACTTTGGTTCTTGGTCAGATGTTTGTTTTTTCATCTGGAGCAGCTTTTCCTTCTGGCTGAACAGTGTAATAAAAACAATCTAATAATATTTTTGCTCAGTATGATTTGTGTACTCCTTAAAAGGTGAGCAAAAAAACGGTCACATCAGCAACACAGAGTAAGCATGCTGGGAAACAAGGAAAGAAGCCACAATGTAAAACAGCGTGAGTTTGATTTTTATTTGCATTATCAGTTACATCCTTGTTTATTATGATGGCTTAAAAAGGACATATTGTTTATTCTAGCACATCAAAGGACTCTCATGATGCTGAAGCCCTATTGGATGAAACTGATCTGTTCTTAGCAAAGACTATTCCGGGCCTGGAGGAGATGGAGTCTGTTCAGAACAACGTAGTAGACAATGCTGAAGATCACGGAGGATCAGGTAATGACCAAAGTGGAATGAAGTCACATTTATTTGTTGATACAAATGATTTGAACAAATTAGAAAACATTTCGATATTCAGCTTGGAAGGACCCAAACTTTTGTGCTCTTATTCTGAAAGCGCTAGATGTAGAGACGCACATTACTATTAGTTTGCGCTGCTAGTCGTAGTTGACCTGGTCTTCTAGCATTAACACACCCCAGTAGTTTTTCAAACTTGCAACTGGAATATGATTAAATTAAGGTAAGATCAATCTTGTTTCCAGGTCAAAGTTTGAACTTCATAGGTGAAGGAAACTCGGCTTGTTTCTGTTTCCAGGTCTTTATGCTGGAGTTCTGGAAATTTCTGCCGCAGCACTTTTCTTTTTGAAAGATTCTGATGAAACAGTAACTAATGTACTTGAACAGATCATGTTTTTGGCTGTTGGTGTTAAGCAGCTCCCCATTACTTTTAATCTGCTCAAATTTACCCTTCGAAAAAATATTATTAAAATAGCCAAAGTTCCTCAATCTGAGAACTGTGGCTCTACACCTTTGTGTAAGTTTTTCATTCCTGTAAGAAGCACTTGGATTCATACTGTTTAAAATAAAAAAGTTCTGTTATAAAATTATTGATCAGTGTGTCTAGTATTTGATATTTATTGATTGTTGTAGAATGAGTAGCTATTTACTGTGATCACTTTATTTTCCTTTGCAGCCGTTTCTGATGTTCAAACACGAGTGTTGAAGGCAAAGCTTCGAATTATGCAAGAAGAGATCGACATGCTTTCTTGTGATTATCATAAGAAGGTAAATAAATAAAACACATTCCAGTAATTCATTTTGCTTCAGTGTAATCTTATCTATCACCATAAATCTAAAGAAAAGGCTAAAATACAACTCCTGGACTATTTACACCTTCAGTCTCAAAAAATAAGCAGACTACTGGTATTTAGAAAATGCTCCTCACCTTTCAGGAAGACGAAAATTCAAAGCTGGCTGCAAAAATTAAAGAGCTTGAGGAGGACAGAGTCCGGCTGCAGAGGACCATCAACATCCAGCAAACACAGACTGAGAAGCAGAAGGCCTTAGCTGAAGAGTCGGCCAGAAAATGTGACGATCTCCAGCTGCAAGTGTCTGCGTTATGCAAGGTTTGTGTCTATGGAACTGCTTAGACAAATCTGTCAGAAATGACAACCTGCTTCGTTGCTCATGCAATCTGACCAGAACTTGTAACAGTGATTGTCTGCTGTGCTTTGAATAGGAAGTAGAAATTCTGACTAGATCCAAAAAGCAAGCGGCGCTTATCCACAGCACCGCAGAGGTTCGCCTAAACAGAGCTGTGGAGGAGGTGGAGAGGTTGAAGTCTCAGCTCGCTAAGACAAAACAAATAAACAAGGTAAGAACCCGACTGTTTTTCATTGTGGATTAATACTAAATACCAGAAATCTATGTGTTATCATTATTTGCATCATGTGAGTAATTTTACTCATCATGCCACATGTCTTTAACAAAAACTAGTGGTTATCTAGCAACACAAGAGTATTTTTATTTACATGAGAAAAACCTTAGAGTCCTTAGAATCATTTTAGTTGTGGTGTTACAAGTTTGTGAATTTGGTCAGAGTTCATATTTAGAAATGTGATTTCTAGTTTAAGGTTTATGTGTGTGAATAAAAACTTTAGTAGCCCAGACTTGCTTCTAGCTTTTAACAAAATAATTTAAAATACGACACCAAATGACCAAATGTTTATTAGCTATGACTTTAGTAGCTAATAATTCAAGTTATGTTTTATTTTATGTGAGGTAAAATGTTGTTCTTAAATTATTTTGCATATTCCGAATTTCATGTGATCTGATACCTAAAGTCTTGCATGAAAAGTTGGTCTATGCTCAACTGTAACTTCTTAATTATTGTGTGTGTTAAACAAGGACAAAATCAGTGAAGAACAACAAAGTAAAGAAAATCTTTTGGCTGAAAACCAGATTCTTAAGAAGCAGAAAACTGAACTTATTGCTGGTTTCAAGAAACAACTGAAGTTGATCGACATTCTCAAAAGACAAAAGGTGAGGATCTTTACTTTACACCCGCGCTGTGTTCATGTTTTCTCTTTGAAAACGTGATATGACTTTGTGTTTGCAGATGCACTTTGAAGCTGCAAAGCTGCTGTCCTTCGCAGAAGAGGAATTCATGAAAGCTCTGGACTGGGGGAAGTCATGAACATGGAGATATACACAATTTATTTAATTATTTTTATGTTTCTTTTTTTCCTTTAAGAAAAACACTTCAACAGGCTCCTTTTAGAGATGTTTCTATGTTTTGTATTGTGAACTGTTTAGATTTGATTAGTTCACCGTAAAATGTTTCCTCTTAAGATGTCTTTTATGAATTTAATAAATGTTAACAGTCTAAATAAAAACGAAATAAACTTTAAAAAAATAGTTCAACTGAAAGTGTTGTTACTAAACCTACAAAATTCACCGCCACAATACCGCCATCTAGTGGTCAATAGGAGGAGAAACATTGTTTTTCTGAAGTCTTCGCCGGTATTCAAGGTGTTTCATTGCCAGAGGAAGCCATCTGCTTAGATGTTGACCTGTTTAGAAACACGTGAAGCTGCATAAATAATGTATATTCAACCATACACAGCACTCCGTCTGCTACAACAAGCCATCAAAACTCCTGACAATCAACCAGAGCCTCATTTTTAACGCCATAAACACTGGACTCAACTATAGATGATTTTGTTGAGTCTTTAGTGGATCAAAATGCTTAATGGTGGCCTCAAATAGTAGGTAATACATTCAATTTTAGAAGCTGATGTGACTTCATTCTGACAAAATTTCGATCTATTACGTTAACCCCAAAAGCAAAGAAGCTTAACTAGTATTTTTGGTCAAGTTTCTAAGGCAAATATCTTAGTACACTTGAAATAAGACAAAATCAACAAGTAACTTTTCAGCAACATATTGGAATTAGGAACTTGTTTTAAGTAAATTTTTAATGATTAAAAAAATACTACTTCCACTGGCAGATTATTTCATTTATGATAAAAATGTATAAGTAAAATAATCTGCCAGTGGAACTAGTACTTTTTTTAATATTAAAAACCTACAGTATTTACTTAAAACAAGGTTCTGTATCTTGCTGGGAAATTGTTAGTTTCGTCTTAACGTGTAGATATTTGCACTAGGAACTAAACCAGTTCAAAAACAAGTTTTGATTTTTTAAAATTTATTTATTTAACCAGGTACGTTGAGAACAAATTCCCATTTTCAACTAAAAAAAATGACTTCACCGACTCTCAGAATTGGTCCCAAGGAGATTCAATTAACAGATTTTGCTGGAATTACTATTCACTATGTTTAACAAGTTGCAGGTGTAATATACCAATTGATTTAAAGTAAGATTAACACACAAATCTTCTATTCAATGTTTATTTACAGGGGGAAAAAACAGGAAACTGCTGCTATAATCCACAATGCAGATTCCGGCATAATGTGATGTTTATAGAGAATATAACAGGTATATCATCAAAACATTTATACATAGAAGTAAATGTATTTACAGGGTAGTTCTTACATGTAAAAAGAATTAAAAACAATGAAATTACTTTTTTCATTTTCACTTTTTTCTGAAGGGAACGTGTCAACATCTTTTTTAAGAGGAACTTTCAGCCTGGTTAAGACAGAAAACGTACATAAATATTTTCCCACTGTGCTCGTCTGAGCCACACCGTTCACAAAGCTGCACCAGAAACATTTCCTATGAGATCCTTAACAATTTTCTGCTCATGATTTAACTCATGGTTGAAAATCAGCAGAGTGCAGAATAGAAAGTCAGTCTGGGATGCTGCAAACTATCAGTCAATACTGAACGAAAGGCAATACTTTAATCTACGCACGCTCAAGAATTTTATGTAAACAATTGAACATTTTAATAAAGAAAGTTTGCTTCAGCTGATGGAAGATCACAAATTAAAAAAAAAAACATCACACAATGGCCAAACTACTAATTAAAACCAGGTTTAAAACTGATGTTAGAGTAAAACCTAATTCAGACCATTAAAAAAAAAGAAAATCTAAATTAAAAATAGATTTTTCTGCAAAGGTTCGCAAACTGCTAAAGCAATCCCCCAAACCAACTGTGTTATTTTTTTAATGCATGGCAAGAGGATGACTACATGCACAAGCTTAACAGAAAAGCTTTTTCTCAAAATAAAACCATCTTAAAGATCTATTTCAGTTAAGTCATTAAAATAAAAGCAATTGAAAAATTGAAATTTCCATTGGTAAAAAGAAAGAAAAAGCGCACAATTATCTCGTTTCATAAAAGATGTTAACCTATGTGCTGCAAAGACTACATCAGCACTTAAGAAACACAGAATTAGCCTAAAACATTCAAGTCTAATGGCAAACAGACGGTATCCTGGAATCAGCAGGGATGCATTTAATGGGTTTTTTTATTATTAAAAAGACATGTGGTGAAAAACCTTTTAACCATATTTTAAATGATTGTTCTTGTTGGTAAACCAAAAGTCCAGAACAGCCAGAGCAGGACAAAAACAATTAATATTGTCATCGTACTTTGAAAACAACGTTCAGATCTTTAGAGAATCATCTGCTTTCTTCTGCTGACGTTAGCGACGGATAATTTAAGGTGTTTTTTCTCCAGTCACTGGATCCAGCAAACCGTCTGAGACGGACAGCTGCTCCTTGACGTGCAGGCTCTCTGTGTGACCCTCAAATTCCTCAGAGGGAATCAGAAGCACATCTGATGAAGACGGCGAAGCGGCCTCCGAAGACGGCTGTTTTAATTCAACGCCTTCCTCCGATCTGGGATTTGGCGAGTCGTTTTCCTGCTCGTCTGCTGGTAGTTTCTGCTCCAACTCAGGCCGGTCGGCATCATCAAGTGTCTCACTTGGAGATATGTCGTTATCAGATGGTTTCCAGTCCGTTTCTTCTGGCTCTAAAGCCGTTGTCGTTGACAAGAGGGTCACCGTCTCTTTGTCATCTGCTGACTGCTGGATATGCCTGTGTCAAATTAAATAGAAAAGGATATTAAAATTCACATTTTTGTTCTTCCATTTGGGTCTGTACTACTAAAAACAACCCAAGCCCTTAAAACAAACAAGACAAAAGAAAACATCTAGTCATTTTTAGCAGTAATGTTTTTTTTATTGTCTGGAAAAATTCTAAAGTCACATTCAAGGGCACTGCACTGTTACCTAGCAACCCCAGCCAAACCTAGACGGTTACCTAGCAACCCAAACGGAACTAAAGCACATTTGGCCAGTTGGTTTTTACTCAGTGGTTTGGCTGCTGGAAAAAACAAATGTACTTTGCTGCTGACTTAGGCTGCGTTCACACTGCAGCCTGAAGTGACCCAATTCCAATTTTTGTTTTTTAGACGTAATGCGACCTGTGTCTGATCTTTTTATTTGACGTAATGCGACCCGTGCCTGATCTTTTTATTTGACGTAATGCGACCCGTGCCTGATCTTTTTATTTGACGTAATGCGACCCGTGTCTGATCTTTTTATTTGACGTAATGCGACCCGTGCCTGATCTTTTTATTTGACGTAATGCGACCCGTGTCTGATCTTTTTATTTGACGTAATGCGACTCGTGTCTGATCTTTTTATTTGACGTAATGCGACCTGTGTCTGATCTTTTTATTTGACGTAATGCGACCTGTGTCTGATCTTTTTATTTGACGTAATGCGACCCGTGTCTGATCTTTTTATTTGACGTAATGCGACCTGTGTCTGATCTTTTTATTTGACGTAATGCGTCCCTGATCTTTTTATTTGACGTAATGCGACCCTGATCTTTTTATTTGACGTAATGCAACCTGTGTCTGATCTTTTTATCGCAGTCTGAACAACACAGTTCGGATTTTTTCCGAATGCGACCCAGGCCACTTGAATATCCGATGTGTATCCAATTCAATCTGCAGGTCGCATTCATCCGACCTGAACGATATTGATACTCAACGTCACTATTCTACGTCCTGTTACATGCAAGCAGGAAGAAAAACAACATCCATGCGGGACTACTATAAGGATTATGTTGTTAATATGCTGGCTCTGGTCGGACAACAACTTCAAATGTGTAAGCTATGCTCCGTTAGCATCCATGTTTACTTCCGCAAACACTGAGCACTACTACTTCTTTTTATAGGGGTTGGTAAAACACTGAGCGCACACTCTATATGTGACGTTATTGGGCCCTCTACTGCGCATGCAGGACACTTTCAGGTTGTTTGCAGTTCACACTGGAGAACATATACAGGTCGCACTTATTTGGAAGTGTGAATGGCCACGGCAAAAAAACAAAACTGATTTGACAAAAAAAATTGGAACTGAGTCACTTTGGGCGGCAGTGTGAACGTAGCCCAAGTATTCAGAAACCACTTGCTGCTTTCTTGTTGGTTGTGTGGAAGGCTCTACTTATACTTCTCGAAGATGTATATTTGTATAATTGCACATCTGTTTGCAGTGTGAATAAAGTGAGAGTTGGGGGCTGTGTCCAGCAGCAGCTTATTTATTTTGATTTAAAGTGACAAGAGACCTTAAAACAACTCATTTTGAAAGGAGCTCAAAATAGGCAGACTAAAATCTTATTATCCAAGAATGATTTTGTGCAAAAGATGTGATGAACATGTTATAATTTGATTACTGATTCAGACCACTAATGTTTGGCTGTGTTTATCTACTAAATGAAGCAACTTCCTTACTTTTTCTTAAATTTGTAAATTAAAAACTGCTAATGGCTGCTTATGTAGGCCACCAGTAAGTCCCTTTAAATAGAACAGCAGTTCTTTAGTTTCAGATTTAATGCCAGTAAGAGTTTCTACTCACACTTTGTCCTGGTCTTTGTCTTCAGGTCTGATGTCTGTTTAGTTAAACCGAGAAAGAAACACTTCTTTCTTTATTCACAATTATAAGAAAGCTTGTATCAGGCCTCAGAATTAAAAAATACAAACCTTTTTCCTGAATGACTCTACATGTGTGATGCGGCTGGTCAGTTAAATGCTTGGACATTAGGTCTCCGCCGGACGCATCAACAAGCAGATCGCAGTTGAGACAGATGAGGGTTAATCTGAACAAAAGCAAGAAATCTTCCGTCACTTTCCGCCTCAGATCTTTTGCCTTTAGAGATAAGAAAAAGCTTTTTTACTTTATTCCAGGTGAAGTCTTCCTGCGATCCATTTTTAAAATCCTCTGTTTGCTGATGGTGCTATGAAATCTAATAAAAGGGGGTGAAGAGGCAAAGTTAGATTGCTTGTGATAGTCACGATAAGGGAAAGTGGCTAATAGCAAAAAACAACGACTTGTTACTCACTTTATCATGTGATTCCCGAAAGACACTTTACATCCTGTTCGGTACGTGCATGCGCCGCAGTTTGAGAGCATTGGAAAATGTGAAAAGAAGTCGTCGACCTCGCTGTTGCACTCGATGCATGTGTAGCAACCGTCACCGGCACTGAAAACGCAGCACAAAGAATATCAGGGAGAAAGGCAGTCATTTTTTTTAAGATTATGTTCAGGTTTGAAGTCAGCAAAGTTAAATCTTAGCCAAAATATCTAAATATAAACACCATTTTATAATGGTAAACCTACAACAACTAATTAATTTTGTCCATCAAGAAAACGTGGAATCAAATCAAATTTTATTTGTATAGCACATTTCAGCAGCAAGGCATTTCAAAGTGCTTTACATTATATCAAACACAGAAACACAATGCAACATAGAATCAACAATCAAAACACGACATTAAGTCAGGTTCCATCAATAAATTTGTAATTGATTACGTTTCAAATACAATTCTAAACAGGTTGCTTTTTAGTCGAGTTTGCACCCATAGAAGGTTTACCTGTTACACTCCTACTGTGTTATATGGAACAAAATACCTATTGCTATTTTTATTCCCACTCACGCTCACAATCACACAGTTTAAAACGATGTAAACAGCATTTTAATGGGCTTCCGGCACAAGGCTCCGTACACTTCTTTCACGGAATTTCGAGCAGGTTCTCCACCGTCCCTCACGGATTTTTTGTGCAATTCTATGGTACCTGTTAGTGTCTAGAATTTACAGGGTTTCCGTTATGTGCAATGACCCTCAGTCATTCGCTGTTTTTCTTCCGGCACCAGGAATGTGGAACTTCATGTTTCTACTTCATTCTCAGAGTGTTGGTGTGAGTGTCTTCTTTAAGGTCAGCTCTTTAACCACTATATAAAATACTATATAAGCTTTTCAGTTTCCTGCTCTGTCTTGTGTGTTTCAGCTGAAGCTGTCTGTGAATTTTAGAGAACCGTGCAGTGAATCCTTAACGAACCTGAGATTCTTGAGTGCCAGGTTGTGCTTGGAAGGTCGACGTTCTTGCTTTCTGCTATAAGTAGACTTGGCCTTTCCCATCCTCGGGTCTTTTATTTTAGACCTGGATAGGTTTACTGGAGCCTTGACTTTGAAGTTCGGGAAACCCGTCGGCTCTGGAGTCACAGTAACCGCTGATCGATTGGAGCCGTGTGGCATTATCGGTCCCTTTCCTGTCAGTGAGGCCCGAATTGTAACCTGCAGCAACAACAGAACATGGATTCAGCCAGTTGAACTAAAATAAAATGTTCGAATTAATATCGTTGACCGGTTCAGACCTTTGTACCCGGAGGAAGACCCTCCAACGCTTTAGGCTTCCTAAAAGTCTTGTGGACGTGAGTCCGGTGCTCCGCTTTTTCCTTGTAGGTGAGGAAATGTAGTCTGCATTTTCCACATCGATGGATCCCTTTTTTCTGAAATATAACAATGTTTATTTGTAAAACATTTCCATTTTTAGACAACCCTGAAGGTTACTGCAGTAGAAGAGTCTGAAAGAGAGGAAGCTTCACGTCACATCTAATTTAACCTCCAAGAGACATTTTAGGAAGCTTTAGAAAGTTTTTCAACTCACATCTTTACCTCTACCAAACATTTGTTCCCCTTATTGTTTCAATATAATTAATTTAGGGCCAGGACTTTAACTGGTTAATTTAAAAAATTTTATTTCAAAGATTTAAATGCGTTAAAAATGTAAATCACTTTTTCTTTTCTTTTTTTTAGATATAGAAGTCCTGAGCAGGAACCTTTGTATTGTGTCTCTGGTACAGCTTTAAATATGTCGCACAAGCGACATCTGGAAACAAAGGTCATGGACGACAAAGCCGCTTCTCTTGTCCCATTTTGGGGTTCATTTTTGAATAATAATTGAAAAAAAGACATCTGATTATGGGACGTTTAAAAAGACATTACAATGTTAAGCTATTCAGGCCTAAAATATCATAAGAATATGAGCCATCCCCAACGCTTATAGTCCACATTTCTAAATAAGTATGTTTTCAAAGAAGTTAAGCAATAAATGTCTTTGTTGTTGAGCTCATATGTCTATTTATTCAATAATTTAGCAGCAAAAACAGTTTTTGAATTAAAAAATGTTGCTTATTTTGTCAATATATGGTTTTCATTTAAAGTGCAATTTATTAAATACATATCCTGTGATTAAGTCAATTAAAAATTTTAAATCAAGTCCCACCACTATTATGTTTTGGCTGCTAATTTCTATTAGTGTCATACCTGATGCTTCATGTAGTGCTGCATGTATATGTGACTCGTTCTCAGCACTTTGAGGCAGAACGGACAGAGCAGGTCTTTTGTATTCTCGTGGACACTCCGGAAATGTGCCTCCAAGTCTGAGAAGAAGGAAGACCTGTAATCGCAAACCTGTGGAGTCAGTTGAACACAATGTTAGCATCTGGTTTCCACTTTTCACGAAACATTAGGTAAGCAATAGCTGAACAATAATGACAAGCAGTAGACCTGGCAGACATAAGGCATTTCACCGGGTTTGTGGTTGGCCTTCATGTGCTCCAGGAGCACCTGCTCCGACTCAAACGCCAGCTCACATATCTTGCAGTTGGCTGCAAAGTGAACACCAACAAAAGTAATCAACGCCCTAAGATTAAATCAAAAGGTTTGGGGGGGGGGGGGGGGGAGAGATGTTTGGATCATGTTTTTTTACTCGAAGATTCAATTGGGCTGTGAGCGCTCTCGATGTGGCACTGCAGCTGGAAGGGAGTCATGTACTGCCTGTAGCAGTGGTGGCAGGTCGTGTGGCTTTCCCAGCTCTCACTGTTCTGCTTCTCCAGCTCCAGGTGGTGCTTCATGTGGTTCATGAACCTGCACAGGAAGACAGACACGCCCTGAGTTTTACTTCCATAATTTTAGTTAATATGTTTTATTTTGTATTATGCATATTTTTTGTTATTGTGACATTTATTTTGAAAGGTTTCAGTAGGAAGTGGAATCCAGCATGTTCGCTGGGAGACCAGAAAAAAGATGCACGACATATGGAAACTTTAGCAAGTGGCTGTAGAAAAGCTATTTAAGTTTAAAGAATTTATTGAATAACCTCTTTTCTACTTTGAAAGAAGGGTCAGCCAGCGAGGTATGTTTATATGTCTTATAACATTTTTATGTCATTATTGTACTCATCTCATTTAAGTTTATGTTGTATTTTAGTTTGACGTTGGTGTTGGTGTCAGTGGGAACGGAAGTGGAGCTGTAACAAGAACAACCATAAAGATTTGCATTAAAGCTGACTTCATACCATCTGTTAAACAAACTCTTTATTGCTGTCAAGAAGAGGTGGAAGTGATAAGAGTCTCGAGAAGATATAGTTCTTAAAATACAGAGATGTATTTTACACATTGAGGTAAAAAGAAGCTTAAAGGTGACCTGTTATGCTTCTGGAACAAGTTAGGATAAGTATATACAAAACATGTTCATTACATTGTTTTTACACAAAATTGTTCTTAGATACTGAGAATTTAGTCTGATTAGATCTGCCTAAAAACAATTATGGAACTGCCCATCTTTGAAAAGCAGAAGTGGAGCCTCCTGCACAGCCAACAAGAATGCAACACCGGGGTTTCTGAACAGTAAGCCAACAAAAAAAACACTTGTCTTTTCCAGTAGCCATTATACATCGCATACAGCGATAAAACCAGCGGACTAAACATGATAGAGTGCCACTTGGGCTGCTAGGTGACGGGCTGGGCTTTGCTGGGGTTACTAGGTAACGGTGCAGTGCAGAATGTGACTTAACAAGAAGTTTTTGAAACGGCTATATTTCCAGACACCAAAAAATATAAAGTTATTGAAGAAAAAATGGTTGGGTGTCGTTTTTTTTTTTAAGCGCTCGCTCAATAGGTTCCCTTTAAACATTTGATTTAAAAATAAAATTGAAGACAACTTCAAAGAACCAATGAACAAATATGTTGTGCTAAACACATCAAGTTCATTAAAACGCAAAAAAATTCGGTTTTCATTACATTTTTTGGTATATTAGCTTCTCAAAGAAAATAAACGTCATTAAGATGTGGAAAGATAATTAATTATTCATGACTTGTGTACATTAGTCCCGATCCTTGGGGGTTTTAAGATAAATGAAGAAAGCTCCCCACAACTCACTTTCTAAGTATGTATAATGGGCGTTATAATATCAGCAATTATATGGGAATGTTTTTGTTCTTCCTAATGATGTAGTGCTCCACGGCTGCTTTCAGCACCTCCGCAGCTACCTGCCTCCGCTGCCCTGACAAGGCGCAGCCCATTTTTCAGCCTGAACATACTGCAGCCTCAGCTCCCCAAACAGAAATTTTCTTGTGGATGAACTATGACCCCCGACTGTGAAGAGTGCTGTACCAGTACAAATGTGCTTCCCCATTAAAAGCAGCTTACAGAAGCTTTTTTTTGCAATGTTCTGAAGCAAAGTTATTTAATCAAACGGGTAGTTTTTACGCCAAGTAAACTAGAAGTCATTTTTCATTTTTAGGCCCAGGAGGGAAAACGGTGTGATGCAGTCATCTATCTGAGAGGAAAGTTAGGGCAGACAAGGATGTGCACTGTTCCGGCGTTTGCGCAAGACAGATATATTTCCAAAGAACTCCTTAAAGTCCTCAGGTGCTGTTTGAGAACAAGCTCATCACAGTGTGATGGAGATTTCACAAACCACTCACTGATGGAAAAGGTTTGGCTCAAAAATGTTATTTGAACAAGACAAAAAAGCAATATGCTGTGATTCCAAGCACAGACAAGATACTAAAATGAATAAAAACAGATTTATCCGCACAAAGTTCACCTATAAAAATTTACCTTTCACCTACGAGCTTCTCCCTCCATTTCAGCTGGATTATATAATTAATCTAAAAAAAAAAAACAAAAAAAAACTTTCACCCTTAAAGAGTCTTAGTTACTAAAAATAATGACTGTTTTTCTAACTTTGCCTACAGTTGGGCAGTTTTGCTTCTCTAACCCACATTAAGGACACTGTTGATATGTTGCCATAGTAACAACAAAATCGACTTGCGATTGGCTGATCAGTGCCACATGATGACCCCTATTCCAGAAACATGCAAGAAACCACATTCTCAAGAGAAACTTTTGTTCATTAAAGGAATAAGTCACAACAGGAAAACTAAAAAAAATAAATAAATCACATTGTTACAAGGCATTCAAATTATTTATATGAATTATTTCCTATGCTGACTATTTTTGAGTAAAGCTCAGTAGGACCATTTTAAGTTTTTATGTGGGCTTAAATCTCCAATGAGTTTTTTAAATTATTAGATTGCTTTTTTTGACCCCTAAACGTTTTCATTTAATAATTAAAAAGCCACAAAATCTTATAGCTTTTATTCTCTTCCTGATAACTTTAACATCTGTAATCCATTTTTACCGATATATTGAAAAAACTGTTTTTTATTGATTCTTCTTCTCTAAATGGTATGTAGTCATTTTCTTAAACGTTAATAATTAATTATATCCAACCATAAGAAATGGTTAGACATTAACTGACATTATTATGGATTTTTCTCTACAACCTTTAGTAAAGGGTTAGATATTCCATGCTGATTGGTTTACTAAAATAATAACCTAAAAACTAAAACACAAAACATATCTTCTTGTTTTGAAGTTAATTACTGAGCTGGAATTATTTATGGCACATATTTGATCTCTGGATATAAATTAAATTACACCCACTTAGGCCTGTCACGATAAACGATAAATCGATTAATCATACGATAAATTAAAACTATCGACGTCATTTTAATTATCGGCATTATCGTCTCTCCCGGCCTTTTTCTCTTTCTGTTAATGACACTGAATGAAAAAAGGCTCAACTCCGGTGCTCTCCACTGACTCCTCCCTTTCTCATTTCCTCAGTGTAAAGCCCAGCGCACACTACACGATCTTAGAGCTGTCGGCCGATTGTCGGCCCATTTTCAAAACCTGACAGATCACACATGAGCCGACAGAAATCCTAGGTATAACGGTTCGATCGGGTTCGTTCCTGCCGTGTGGTGTCCAACAATGGGCACAAAATAATGGCTACAAGTTCAGTGAACTAATTTTAAAACCAGGCATTAATCAATGCTTTACTACAATCTACCTCCAATGCATGTGGCTAGTGTCAGCTAAAGTCCTGACTGAATAAAATCATTATAACCTATTTACGTCACGTTAACGAAGAACAGCTGAAAAGTTACCGGGTTTATCAACTGTGGTAGCAATTTCGCTCCAACTCCTCCTCTTGTCATTTCTATATTCTTTGCATGTTGAATAAACATTAATGTTGTTTCCACATATCATCTCAGATGTCCGCTGGACTTCGGGTTGCGCCGTTTCAGCTGTTTGGGATTCCCCGACGTAATTTCCCCTCAGAAAACACGGAGGAGAATCCGCGCTTTCTGATTGGCTGCCTGTCACATTCAACAGGCTGCGTTAAAGCTCCCAGTCTGGGAAAAACCCTGATTTGGATCAGAGGACGATCTACCGTAACACACCACACAATCTTAGAAAGACCAACGTTTTAAGATTGTTGTAAAGGGAAAAATAAGAGCAAAAAACCTGTAGTGTGAACTATTGCATCAGGTAGTCGATGTGCCCATCTTCTCTATTTAAATCTAATTATTACTGAAGGGCAACATAATATACAGACTTCATAATCTGCACTCTTTTGGTTGAATGCAGTATTTATTTCCACTTTTACTTTATGTTGTTTAGGTTTTTTTTTCCAGTGCGTTTTTTGTTAATGGAGACCATTTTATTTTCGTTTTTGGTTGTTTTGTTTATTTTGTTTATCAGCTCCAGTGTTTAGTGTTCTTTTGAAAATAAAGTGTATCTATCTTTGGCAAGAAATCACATGCATTATTATGTCATTTACATTAAATCAGTGTAAAAAGGTCTTCAAACAATATTATCGTTTATCGCAATAATTTTTGAGACAATTAATCGCTCAGCAAAATTTGCTATCGTGACAGGCCTACACCCACTTATAAAACACCAAACTTACCTAATGTTGTTCTTGAGAACTTTCAAACAGCTTTGGCACTTGAAGGTTGTGTTGGTCTTCTGTGCCTCCTGTTTTTCTGCATCTCCTTCAAAGTTTCCATAGTAGAAATCTGCGACTAGCATGATGAGTTTGTTAGCGTTGGTGATGCTCGGAGCTGACGGAGCTGCACCTCCTGCAGTCGCACAACAACGCTGAAATATAAAGACAAACTTTAGCTCCACAGCGCAGATTTGTTGTACCGCAGGGTAGTAAGGGGCATATAGTAAGGGTGCACCGATTTATTGGCCAGCCAATTTATTTGTGTCAATTTCCTTAAGGGAGATCGGTGATCGGCCGATTTGAAGCCGATCTTATCCACCGATGGTATCAAACTCGGCAAAGGTCTAAAAATCAACCACTGTGCTTCTCTTTTCTCCTGTGAGAGGTTTTACTGACAAACCTGCTGACCAGGTCATTTCTGCACATTTACAGTTAACAATAGTCACCCCACTGTTGCCAATTCAGCAACTTTCTTAATATATTAAGTAACATTTCAGACAAAAAACTGGTATCGGCCAAAATCGGAATCGGTGAGTTAGGCTTTTTAAAAGATCGGTAATCGGCCAGAAAACTGTACATAGACTTAAAAACAAACAGAAATTTTACCCCTTTTTCTTCAAGATTGAATCTTGCATGATTTCACAACAGTTTACTCACCACCATATGAAAGTTCACAGCCTCCTCTGAGGGAAAGTCTTCATGACATTTGGAACAGGTTCTCTTTAAAACGCCATTTTCCACTTGGATCGTTACTTTTGCACAAAAAAGTGAGAAATATTACAAATGACAATTTGCACTATTTTAACAATGAAAAGATATAAAATATATGCTCATTTTGAGGTGAAAACCTACCAGAGTCAATTTTGACTCTTTTTACTACTCTGTCAACCTCCGATGCCATCAATCCCCGCTTGACTGAGCTCTGATCTGAATGAGGTCAAACAAAAACATTTGTGGTCTAAATCACTTCCAGCTGATGCTAAAGTAAAGTTTGTACAGCACATAAAGTCAAATACCACTCAAGTCCTTCCCAGTAACGTTTTGAAGGGACGGCATGTTGGAGCTTTGGGGCTGCAGCTGATTAGACTGAGCTGAATACGCGGCAGGGCTCTGGACATTCGCCAAAGTCACCACGTTGTTTCTGATCTGCTGAACCTGAGGCCGGTGGACCACACCAGGCAAACCCATGGCTGAAGAGACCTGCTGAAAAACCTGCTGCCGAGGGGCTGAGAAACGGAAGCAAAAAATATTAGCTGTAACCTGTTGATTTCAAACCGGCTAATAAGCACAGCTAACCAGGATTTACCTGGAACAATTGTAAATGATGTTCCAGGGGGATACTGGGTTCCAAGAGTGGCAATAAGGTCACTGCTGTTTGCTAATTGTGGAGAAGTGACAATAAATCCCTTAAAGAAGAAAAGAAAATCAACATGAAATATCATTTTTTTATTCCTATTGATTATTACTCCTTATAAATCTAATTGAAAATACCTGATTATTAACTATAACAGGTTGAGGAGCCACTGTTGTCAGGGAGGGGGATACGGTTTTCACTGTAGTCACAGGTACATTCAGTGGCAGCACTATAGGTGAGGGGCCTGCAGGGGCCTGGAGTGGAGTAACTTTCTTCTGTTGTGCTCCTGCACTGGTCCTCTGAGGAGGAGCGGGGCTGGGCTTACTGTCCTTCTGGTTACCAGCTGTAAGAAAATACAAAGAGGTGATCGCATGTTGCTGCAGGAGGTAAGCTGTAACTCCAACTTTCACCAAAAACATATTCATATTTAATTTCAGAGCTGCTATACAGGTGCATCTCAATGAATTGGAATATTGTCAAAAGCTAATTTGTTTAGGCAATTCAATTCAAAAGCTAAAATATTACTAATTTTAAATAAAACTGAACATTTAGTTTCTAAAAAAAATAAATAAATACAAACTATTTTTAATGCAGAAATGTTTTGCTTTTTCCCCAGTTAAAGCCTGCACTATCATGTCAGGCAGAATGTCAACAAAGGTAAGCTACAGAAAAAAATCAACTGCAAAGACTCTGCCAGTCCTGAGTACTGCATCAGAGCATATTAATGAATAAACTCACTGAACTCGTCTTGCCTTTGCATACAAGAGTATCTACGGACTGTTGTCAAGAGGAAGATGAGAGACAACAGAACCAACAATCCAGATGGGCTGAAGGCCAGTATTAGTCACAGTCTAATCTCCTCCATGCCATGCCACATTGATGCAATAATTCATGAAAAAGCAACCAAACATCGAGTCTTTATAATGTGCAGGACATGAATGTACTTTTTAATAAGCTAGCATTTCAGTATTACAAACCTTTTCACACATTTATTGACGTTATATAATATTAAAATGTACTGTGAAACTGGATTTTGGGCTTTCATTATCTACAAGCCAAAGTCATCAAAAATAACAGAAATAAACACTTAAAATGTGTAATAACTCTGTGATACGAGTTTCAGTTTTCTTAATTACTTTTAAACAAAATTTAGGATATTTCAATTTACTGATAAATGTTGAGCATATAGAGAATACACTTTTACATACAGAGAACTCCAACGAAGATGGGTTCATCGTCGTCGTCATCATCGATGAGATGAACTTGAGGAACTTGTTTCTGCCACGGTTCCAGCTCCTCCTCTACACACTCCATGAACAGCTCAGACATGGTGGATCTGAAACAGACATAAAAAAAACAACAAAATTCTCATTTATATACTTCATTTGGGCTCAACTGCTTCTCTAAAAACAGCCTAAGCGCTTAAAAAAAAAAAAATACCCAGTCGTTTTTTGGCAACAAGTTAATGCGTTTTGGTGTCTGAAGAAGAAGCCGTTTCAAAAACCTCCCAACTGTTAAATCAGAATCAACTGACACTGCACTGTTACTTAGCAACCCCAGCCCGTTACCCAGCAACGCCAGCCAAACCCCAGTCCCTCGCCTAGCAACCCAAGTGGAATTCGAGCATGTTCGATCTGCTGGTCTTACTGCTGTATGAGCTGCAAAATGGCAGCTGAAACCCTTCCCCCCAAAAACCTAAGTGTTTTGTTTGTTGACTCAGAAAAGGTGTTTGTTCAAAGACGGTTGGATTATTGCACATTTGTTCACAGTCATTTTCACATTTCAAAATTTTTTTATCTAAGGTGAGAAGAGGTCCTAAAACAGGCAGCTCATTCCAAAAGAAGTTGTTTTAAAAATAGGCAGAACTGAGCAGACTAAACTCTCATTATGTCATAACGAGGAATAAATGTGCTGAAAATGTTTCGACTCCATAGACCTAAGCTGTTCAAAGAAGCATAATCGGTCACTTTTACACATTAACACTTACATCTTCCCCTAGTTCAAGAGTCATGTGAGCAATCTATATAGAGACAAACATGTAGTAAAACTGCATTTTTTTTTTATGTTTGGAAGTGAAATCTATTGACTTTAGTTATCACAACTGAACTTTTGTCATTTAGAAATGAAATGTGTAAAAAACAAACATCTGGAAATATCCAACATCTTTCACACTCAACTTTTTCCTTTTTCCATATTTTTCCAGACCTTGACGATGATGGAAGAAACCCGATTGTCAGGTCCAATCAAACACAACATTACATTCCCAGGTCTGATTCCTGATTTCAGAGCAGAATGGAGCAAACAGCAGAAATAAAAATGTATATTTCTGGAATTTTCATAAGGTTTTAAACAAATGGTAGCCATATTGGATTTGAAACCCGGGTTGTTTGAGAGCCCTGACTTTTCAAGTAAGAATTCCAACTTCAGCATGGAAACAAAATCCACCATAAAGCCTTAATTAAAGAAGGTTGTTTAACTGCCTTCATAAAGGCAGAAAGCTGCCTTTACCTGACTGCAGGTTTGTTCTGGTTAAAATGGAGTCTGTCTTTTGGATTGTTGCCACATGCTTGCTCAGAAAGAGAGATTGCTTTTAACTCAAATTGATGCAATCATCTGTCAAGTCGCCATATGCTTGCTCAAGTGGATTTGCTGAAGAAGTCGATGCAATTGGTGGGGCTTCTTAACTGAGTAACTTTTTGCCACTTGGCATTATAATCTGAAGTTAACAGTATAGTAATATAATTACAGTTAAACTTGATTTTATGGAATTTCAATATCTCTTTACAATTAGATTGACGTCATAATATTCTGTATAACATGGATTAGTTCCTTTTCTCCTATAAAAGGATTTCCCAAAATGAGGGAAATCGGCACCGATAAATCAGCGCATCCCTCATTCTTTTGGATGATTTTTGTTGTGAACTGACACCACAGGAATAAATTTAAACAACTTGAATCAAAGTCAACAGTATTCATTATCAATTCATCATCAACTCAGGAAGGCCAGCTGTGTTGTAGGATGACCCCTCCACATAATGCACTGTTTGATAATGTCACCCACCCCAAACATTATTCTGTTACAGATCTGAAAAGCTCCTGAAGACAAACTACTGCATCCTAGGTGCACATATGAGCGTTACAGGAGATCCTTCCTCCAAGTAGCACTTTCACTGTTGATGTTTGCACTTCTTATAAACAAGCTGCTGTTGTTTCTTATGCACATTTTTAAATAACCCCGCTCGTCTTGGCTTAGCATACTAGAGTATCTATGGACTGTTGTCAAGAGGAAGACATAGCTGTTCATTTTTGTGTAAATCTACATGCTTCGACTTGGCTGAATACACCTGACTATCCCCAATGAGGGGCAGTAAAATTGATTTATATTAAATTCGTTAAAGCACTACCCAGATAAAACCTGTCTATAAAGGTTTTTCTTTCTTTTAACAGTAATTTATTAATTATAAGCTGATGAATATCGACCAGTCAGAGGGCTAATAAACACAAAGCATTGCAATTTGACTGTAGGAAATCAATGTTGAGTAAAAAAAACAATCCCTCACCCCCTTAAGAATTAACAAAAACGTAGCTTGTTGTAACAACCTAGCTACTACTAACATCTTTTAATCCAAATAAGAGTCCGAGCAGCAGACATTATAAGCTACAGTCTGGCTCCTCTAGCCCTTTCTGCAGACAAGCTAATGCTAATGTTGGGCTTTTGCAGAGCTTTTGTTCTCCACGTTGATGCGTCTGCTTTCAGCTTCAGCACAAAGGCAGACATTAAAACCCTTTTACATTTCAAAATCTTCTCTACAACCCGGCTTCGCGCCACGTCGTAACAGCTGTTGATTATCGACACCAGCTAATGTTGCTCCATAACAGCAGCATTGGCTAGCTAGCATTAGCAGGGGGGATCTGGCACAAAGACCTGCTGAAGAGGATTTGTTTGTCAGCTCACCTTTTTTACTCCCACTTTCTGGGTTCAGGAGACGAAACTTTCTACATGCGGTCTACAGTTTAGTAAGAGTCCAAAAAGCGGTGAGTTTGGCTTTTTTTTTTTTTTTTTTTTTTTTTTTTTTTTTACCGCTGTACATCACACAGAGGAGAGGGGCGGTCTGGTGCTGGTCGGTTAGCTAGTCCCAGGCAGCGGAAATGCTCGGGGAGTCTGGACCAATCACATCCCCGGGAACAGACTGCTTCCCAGTCCCTCTGGCGGGGTTTTAATTTGCTCCATACGACTTTAAATACTTCCAGAGCCCGTGTTATGTACCCCTTTAGCCTGTTTGGTCTTAATATTTCTCATTTAGCTTCAACAAAGTGAGAATATAAAATCCAAGAAGCCTCCAATTCAATCTGACAACGTGTTTGCTAACAATTACACTCCGATTTTATTACTGTATGCATCAGACCCGATGGCACCAGTATTTTAAAGCCTTTTAAACGCTGGGTCCCTGCCGAGCCCGGACGCAGTATGTTTTCACGAGAGAATGGCGTAAACATTTTGTAAATTAATATAAACATAAAATGCTGCTGTAGGATACTCGTGAGCAGAGTTAGGCAGTAACTAGTTACATTTACTTGAGTGGCTTCTTGTAAAAAAAAAAAACAATTGGTGGGTCGCAGACACGTGACCCGGATGTCGCGCGAAATTCAGATGGTTTTTCAGGAAGTGGATTTCTCCGGTTCAAAACAGAGCAAAGTGGATCGCAGCGAGTGCGCTAATGCCCTAAATGGGCTGGCACAGACGAGGCATCGCGAACAAATACGCGTATATTTAGGATATGATCCATATTATCTCGGTAAAAAAAAGATTTGTCGTGTAATCTTGAGGATTTACCCGGCGTCGAAACGATCCCCGTAACTATCTGCTGCTGCAGACCTCATATTATTCAACGAGCCAGATGAAAGCTTTCAACAGCCTGGAAGGATAGGATTATTTAGTTTCAGTTTAAAGAAGCATTAAATGGCCGTCTGCTTGTTTCTGCCCTCGTGATTAGTGAGTTTTGAAGTAGTTAGTCTATGATAACAGGGTGCAGGGAGGTTTCCGTGCCTTAGCTCTTTCCTCCGCTGTTTTGAAGCTTCTGTTTGCGGCCTCTTGTTAATTCTTTGGTATCCCAGGTGAACAGTGGGGGCCCAGTCTTGGGAATCTACATCACCTGCTGCGCTCGGACAACCTGAAAAGTAATAAAGTAAGACGTGAAATGCCAATGTGAGCCCTAAGCTAGCTGCTAACAACATTAGCACTCAAACACTTTCTGGTCTCAACCAGGCTAGGGCGTAAAAATAACGCATCTTACCTTACGTATGAATGCTTGTCTTTCTAAATAACTGTCCAATAAAATATCTGAAAACACAATTCAAACGACGCGGACCTCACCTGTTAGAAAGTGGTCGCTGCAAACTCTGGCATGTATACTTTGCGCAGCTCTTGCGTTTAGTCGTAGATTGTTGATCCACGCTTCTCGTCTTTTTTCAGTAAGTTCTTTAAAATTAACTCCTTTGTGACCAACTACTTTCGGAACACGAAAATAACGTTTGTCCTTCTCTCTGTTTGATCGGTTGAAACAACCGTACACGACACACACTCCAGGCATGTTGAAGCTGGATTAACAGAAGTCAATTGGCTGCATCGACTCCCTGACCCCCATGTGCGTTGCGTGACGTCGGTACTACGTCATCTTCAACCCTGCAACACTTTAAGGACTTTTTTAACTAGACTGTACTTTTTTTACTTTTACTTGAAGTATCGCTACTTTCACTTGAGCAAAATTCCTGGATCCTCTACACACTTTGAGTAACTTCAGTGAATGAAGAACAAGTTTGTTTTAAACAAAAAAACCCACCAGATATTCACTCCTGTGTTTTTGTTAAAGTTTCAGAAGTTTCATATTAAGAAATTAAAATTAAATCTGTTTTTCTTTTGCTTGACTTTATTTTGTAATTATGTGAATTATTTTCATTTTGATCTTTAAAGAAAATATTTTCACATAACTGTATGTTTTATGTTGGATGAAATTGATCTGAAAAAACTTTGTTGATTTTACTGTTACTGCAGTAAATATATGTTGAAGAGGCACCGCCACCTCTACTAGTGAGTCACCTGCCTTTGCTTTCCAGGGCACATAAAACAAAAAAGGTACAAATATCTAACTTCTTTTTTTTTGTTACAGTTAAAGTAGAAGATTAAGAAAAACTAAAACAAAAAGTAACATATTTTTAAATTTACTCTTTATATTTATTCATCTTCTCTAATAAAGGTGTTCTGCTGTTTGGTTACACAAATGTTTCATTTCTCTTTAATGCATAAAATCCATCCTCCTGTCTATTGTAACAGAAAGTTGACTCTTCCTTTCCACCACTGTGTAAACATTAGGAGCTGTAGTTATGTAAATATGAATAATTTATAATAGTGCTTTAGGGGCTTATTACATTAATTTAATAGCTCTTTAGTTTGCATTTCTTCTTACTACAATCTGGGGCTATTAACGCAACAAAAATCATGAAAACGTTTAAAAAGAGAAAGTATTTATTTAAGATAAAAATAAATTTGGTCATCAGAGGCCTTTTGGAAATACACTTTTTGTTTAAAAAATAAAATTCATATATTTGAAATGTTTCTTTCTGAGAATTTTATGGTATCTTATGTCTAAAATAGTTAGATTTAATAACACCAACAACACATTTTAACAGAGGATTGTTTATAATGGCCACAGGAAAACTGCTGACTTGACAAAAAAAAAAAAAGGCACCGACACCCTCCACCAAGAGGGTAAGCCAGAAAACATTATTGCCTCTGACTGTATACAGTGTGTTATGTCCAACTGTGTTAATGGAAAGTTGAGTGGAAGGAAAAAAGTGTGATTAAAAAAAGATGCATTGGAAATATTTATCCACAACCTTACGGGACAGTGAAGCAATGTCCACTAAGGAGTTTTAGGCAGATTCACAAGATTTAAACCTGAGTCACCACACACAGAAATATACAGAACATGGGTATGTTTCAAAACACTCCTTGTTTTAAGATACTGTTGAAACAGAGAAAGTGCCAGAAGCTTCTTACATGTTATAAGAAGCCGGGACTGCTCAGTGATCCAAATTCCTTTTATAGAAATAAAAGTAAATGCTGTATTTTATTTAATTTTAAATACAAGTTGTATTTCACTGAGTCTGGAGGAATGAAGAGAAAATAAGAATAATTATAGTCATTATTGTTAGTATTAGTATTATGTTGTTGTTGTTGATAACAACAACGATTAAAATCTGTATATACAGTACCTGTGTACAATGTGGAAAAGATACATTTCATAATAAATATATAAAATGAAGAAGTTGTGTGGACATAAAAAGACTTCATGAACTTCCAATGATATATGAGTGAAGAAAAACCAAGTCCATCCTTGTTAATCCATGCAATAATTACAGAGTACAGCTGGGCGTATTATAATTACATAGTACCAATGAAAAGATGGAAAGTAATCCATTCCTTTAGAGGGCTTACAACCGGCTGTATGTCACTTAATATGCAGAGAACGAGCCTCAAAATGCTCTCTTTTTTATTTTTTAATTGAAAATGTGTGATCTGATACTTTTAACTAAGACATTTAAGGATAAGAGTCTTTATTCCATGATTTATGCTAAAGTACTAATACTGAGTCAACATCTGGTACATTGTAGAAACTAGAGCATCTGAATCTTAATGTATAGACTGTAAAAAGTCTGGAAAAGCTCAGCATGTGCAGTTTTAATTTTAACTATTCATTTTGCATTAGTTTGCATTTTGCGAGGAAAGGAAAGATGCTGTTTCAGAGGGAGAGTGGACGTATTTTGACCAGGTTCCAAGAATCTCAAGAAGCAAATCAGCTCTGAAGAGTCAACTTTGGTTTATTAGGTGACACCAGAACTAATGCAGGGTAATTGTAAGTGTACAGAACAATATAAAGTATTTTAAATTTCATGTTTTGTGCTTACAGATGACAGAAAATACAATGCAGTGCAGTGTTTTCAGTATTTCCTGGGTAAGTAAAACAAATAATGCTTACAAAATAATTATAAAAGTATATTCTAACTCTGAAAATGTTCAATATTGCACCATGAAGATTAGTGTGGAGTGATAAAATACAAAATATATAACTCTAAATGTGGGTTAACTTTCTGATAGAGTAGCTGCTGGAGAAGGTTGACAGATCTGTCCAACAGGTGGCAGTCTGGAATTAGTAATCCACAGCAAAGGACCCTCACACACTTTCATTTAAAAACAAGGATAAAGCTTTAAATCTGTGTGTTTTGGTGTTTTTTGTTTATTTTTTAATCTTGACTCTGTAAATCAGCCTTTTTGTTCTTCAAAAGCTGCTGGCATTTAGTACAGTACATTATGCTCAAATTCATGCAAAAAAGTGTTCTTCTGTTCTGAGAAATGATAAAGAAAAAACAATTGAATGCTTTGTCATTATGTTGCAAACAAAAAGTTCTTATGTATAAAAAAGTGTTTTGAATGTATATATGATAAAAGTCACATGATTATTTAAGATTTCACAGTTTTATGGGGAAATGTTAACTATTTAAAGTCAGATACAAATGATTTTATTGTAATGTTTTAATAAACCATTTTTTAAACAATATCTAGTTTTATCACTCTTTCTTAATATTCTTTTTCACATTTTTTGCATCACAATGATACACAAGACTTTATTTTTACAGAGCTAATGTAAGATACAGTTCACCACTTTCACTGGATACAGTAGATTTCTGAGGAATAGATGCAGTAAAGGCATTAGAAAGATTTGTGTCAGAAATAACGTGTTTGGCGGTGCAGGGTAAGATAAAGTCAGGGCATTTCAGGAAACATTTAAGAAGGATTTTTTTTTTTGTTATTTCCAGAAACAGAGATCAGTAACAAAAAAACAAACTAAACCAAATCAATGTCTGATGTGGATAAGTTTCGTCTTCACCTTGGAAATTCCCACACATACAAATGTTGAGAATGTCTTGGGGGGGGGGGGGGGGGGGGGGAAAGTTGTTCATGGCAATTAAAATACTATGAAGAAATGGAGAAGAGCTCAATTTATAAAGACCCCCCCAAAAATAATGATGAGAGAAGAAATGTTGTGTGATTTGATGGATTTCAAAAATGTATGGCTCAAGTCAACTTAAGTTCTTTCAGTTCACACACGAAAAACATCTTCTCTCGTATTGTAGGGTTATTGTAGGGTCCATTGTGTTAAAGAAAAAATAGACATTTTTCTCCCACATTAGGTAATTTGTTGAGGACGGATCCAAATGTGTTGGTGGTTCTGGCATTAGCACTGATAAAGGTGTGGAAAGAACAGGCCTCTGTTAGTGAAACATCTGGATCTGATTGGAGAGGAAGCCTCTGGTGATGAACCAACACCCAGAGACAACAAGGAAAAATGAACGATTACAAATAATATTTATTTTACCTAACCACTACTAACCACTTGTCTTGTTGAAGCAGTGGCCTAATGATATTTTCTTATGTACAAAAAATGGACTAATGACAGTTCAAAAAGGATGATGATGATGATGATGATGATGATGATGATGATGATGATGATGATGATGATCAGACAAACCTGGATCCCACCCAACCGATCGATTTCCCTCCTCTCTGTATTGAAGCAACATCACTGCTTGCCTGCAATCCAAAACAAGAACATAAAGCTCAACAAAGTATGAACATTTATCATCATTTAAAGTAAAACACTTTAAAGATTAAGTTCATTATGACACAAGCAGAATTCAGCTTAAAGCTTCCCTCAGAAAATTCCCCAAACACCAGATTTGCATTACAAACCTGCATGGGGCACATTCAGAAAACTGTAAAACAGCTGAAACACTGACTTCCTTTAAATCTCGACTAAAATCCCACCTGTTTAGGATTGTATTTGAAACGTAATCAGTTACAAATTTATTGACGGAACTTGACTTAATGTCGTGTTTTGATTTTTGGTTCTATCTTGCATTGTGTTTCTGTGTTTGTAATGATGTAAAGCACTTTGAAATGCCTTGCTGCTGAAATGTGCTATACAAATAAAATTTGATTGATTTTGATTGAATCAGTAGGTTTCACAACTACCCACAGTTTGGACCACTGATTATTTGAAACCTAAAACCAGAACAGAACTGCAAAAGGTTTAATGAATACGTTGCTGGAATTTACAATGCAGGGTAGAAAAAAACAAATACTTGAACCTTTATGATTTTTAAAAAAAAAATCCAACAGTCTAGTTTCAAACTCACAAATTCACACATCAGCTGATTTGATATGCTAAAACATGCTTTCTTGCAAATTTTGGTAGCGATGCTACTGGCAGGACCTGGAAGCACATACAACTCTGGAAGAAATTAAGAGACTGCTGCAAAATGATCAGTTTCTCTGATTTTACTCTCTATAGGTAAATGTCTGAGTAAAATGAACATTGTTCTTTTATTCTGTGAACTACTGACAAATTGTCTCTGAAATTCAAATCGAAACTTTAGTATTTATTTGCAGAAAATGAGAAATGTTCAAAATAACAAAAAGAAGCAGTGCTTTCAGACCTCAAATAAAGCAAAGAAAACAAGTTCATATTCATTTAGAAACAACAATATTAATGTTTTAACTCAGGAAGAGTTCAGAAATCAATATTTGGTGGAAAAACCAGGAGGTTTTCAATGGGTTCAGTGCAGTGGGCTCTTAATGTTTTCCACAGCTGCGTATCTAATTATTTTTTCACTAACACATTAAAAGCAGAGTAAAGAACAAAATCCAAAGTTATTTTTTTATCCTCCAAAAAGTAGGTAGTATAATCTACAAATGAACATTATTTAACCCTAAGATAAACAACAGAAAATACAGATTAAAGATACAATATTACAAGTACTCCAAAAAGTAAACTTTAAATGTATGACTTATCATCATAAAGATAAACTGTGATGCCCCAAGATGTAGGGTTCATACATTCAAGACATAAATTACATCTGAGATTCATTAGACAGCGACCAGGTAGGCAGCAGTTGTATTCCTCTCTTTAGTCTGCTCTTCGGTAGACGGATAATAAATAGAGAGCTTTAAAGAAGAAAATGATTACATAAACCCACTTCTGGGTTCAAATAGATCCTATGTAGAATAACAATAAAGCAAACTAAACCTATCCATATCTGTATTTGCAAATTGGCATTAAGTTAAAGAGAAACTGACATGGATCAGTAAACACAAGCATAACTTCTAGTTTAAATAAAATGCAGCATAAGTGCTAAGAAGCAACCAATATGGCTCAAGGTGTCAAATAAATTTAATTAAAAAAAATATATAAAAAAAGACATACTTGAGAATCGTAAACTCTGAAATGGACCACTGCAGGTATTTTTCATGTAAACATGATCAACAACCAGCTGAAATAATGTCCAAAAATCATCAAGTTGTGGGTTGTAATATGATAAACATACCGTGAATGAAGCAGAGGAAGGCATATTTAGTTTAGCTTCATATTTAACTATTTTTGTGTTTTACTTGTGTCTGCTTAATCATTTCCATCTGTTATTGTTGCATCTTTATAAAAAAAAGAAGCATATTTAGCTGTGCTTCCCTACATGATGACAGCGCAAAAGCTCTACTGTGGTTGTGGACCTTTTTAAAAGACGTCCTTTGAACATGTTTACAGTTTGTGGTAATCTGTTTAGTATGCACACCCCTCTTCATACTGTATATAGAGGGTTACTTTGCTGTGTAAGCAGTTGCTCCCAATGCTGGAACAGCAACTTTTCAAGAACAATTTTCCTCTACTGAGTCATTTTTCTTGCTAGTGGTGGGAACAGCAAGTCTTTTTAGTTCCTTATGAAATCCCAGGATATTTGTTTGTGTACTTGTGGTTTTTGATTGCCAAAAAAATAACAGCAATGCAGACCTGAGACAGGTGAAAGTTGCACATTATGGGTTAAATTGTTGTAGTTTATTAATACAGCCATAAGAAGGCAGGGGTTTGGTTAGTTCAAACATTGTTCCACCACGGAAATGCAGGGATATTGTGGAAATATGTGGAAAAGACGAGTTCTTACGTTAAAATCAGGTGATCCTTTTATCTGGTTTAAAGGAGACAGACTTTTGCTTCCTTTCTGTAGAAGATTATGTTTTCACTGGTAGTTTTATATACAGCTGTGGAAAAAATGAAGAGCCCACTGCACTGAACCCCATTGAAAACTTCCTGGTTATTCCACCAATTACTGATTTCTGAACTCTTCCTGAGTTAAAACATAAGTATTGTTGTTTCTACATGAATGTAAACTTGTTTTCCTTGCATTATTTGAGGTCTGAAAGCACTGCAGCTTTTTCGTTATTTTTTGCTAAGAAATACCAAATTTTTGCTTGTAATTTCAGAGACATGTTGTCAGTGGTTCATAGAATACAAGAACAATGTTAATTTTACTCAAACATTTACTTATAAAGAGTAAAATCTGAGAAACTGATCATTTTGCAGCAGTCTTTTAATTTTTTCAAGAACTGGACATATACTTTTAGTCTTTTTAACATGAATCAGTTTTTTGAATGTGTTCAAAATGGTTCACTGCCCAGGGCGTCATTCTGTCTAGGGGTGACACAAGCACTTAAAATATCCATCAGTTGTGTTCAGACGTATTTTCTATTGGTTTTTATAATTCCCACTCAAACAGAATTTTGGGATTATGATTAAATGTTGCACATAACTCAGCTAGCTAATGATGCTAAAGAAAATATCTGATTAGCGATTCCTATGTACCAATGAATTTAAAAGGTATTTTTTTACTAGTCTTCTTTAGGGATTTTGTACAATCTGAGAGTCATTGTGCTGGTAAACTGGTAGTTTGAATTTTCTAAAACCCTTCTGTTGTTTCGGAAAAAAACAAACGGACTAACTTAACTTGAGACCACTTGAGAAAACTATGATTCATGTTCTGGTCAACCTGAACTAATCTATTATGCACTGATAACAGGTTTGATTTGTGAATCATAAAATCAAAACATAAAACCACTACTACTTGTAAATATATTTTTAGAACATTTTGTTAGTCAAGCTTCCTAACTCCACGGTTTTAAAAATGAACGAGGCTCAGACTTGAGCAAAGTGTTGAGTCTCATCAGTCTCAGCTGACTGTACAAGAAAAGTTAAACCATTCCACAGTTTAAGCAGTTAAAGGAAGTTAAAGTCTTGCAAATAAAGGCAAGAATGAGACAACTGACTGAGAGGAAGAAGGAAAACAAAATGGAGTTAAAAAATGTTCAATCAGCCATCAAATGATCACATTGGGTCATTATTCTTGTGTCACAGCAGTAGACCTGTACCCTTTAGAGCAATAATTTAGAAATGGGTCTGACAAGCTTCCAAAGTAAGCATCTGTAGGATAACAAAACTGGATTATCAAAAATTTGGTCTGCTTGTTGAAAGCCTTTAACAAGAAGGCTTTAAGTACGGCGTGTCAAACTCTTGTGGAATAACATTAGGTTTGAACAGTGTAAAAATAGTGACTTAAACTTATGCTATTGTAGAGTTTAAAGGGGAATTATTATGTAAAATCAACTTTTCTTTTTTTAGCTTTATATGAAGTTATAATGTTTTCCCCTCATAGTCACATCTGGAGTGTTGCTTTGATTCTTTCATGAATGTTTGAGAAATCCTTAAATCTGCCATTCGGGGTGCCTAGACGTTTGATCTCACAAAGCTCCGCCTATTTACCCAAAGCTGCGCCCATTTACCCCAAACTCCGCCTATTTACCCAAAGCTCCGCCTATTTACCCCAACCTCCGCCTATTTACCCAAAGCTCCGCTTCAGAGTTGCAGTCTCCAGTTGAGCTTGTGCCTCACAGAGGAGCCCTCGTCTGTACTTCTCCCTCTCCACTCCTATAAACTAGCAGCAGCTATTAGCAAATACCTGGTGGAACTGCAAGTCTGCTGGGCTCATCATACAAATATTTTTCAGTCCAACACTCCTAAGAAAAGTGAAAGGCACAATGGCGAAGCATTGTTGTGATCACATGCTGTGTGTCGGAAAGGGGCAGGAGCTTCTTAAAGAGGCAGAGGCCAATTTCAAGGAGTTAGGTTGTGAAGTCAAATTTCTTTTAAGGTATGTTTGATATTTACAGTGTTTTTATAACACCTGAAGGTAACATAGTTTCTTGGTTGTGCCATAAAATGCCAGTATGTACCTGGAAAACATACAATACTGCCCTTTTAAATATATTTAGCTGTAGTGACAAATGCACTCAAACAAGAAATAGTTGTATTACTATTTAGATCTAAATACAAAAGAAGTGAATTCTCCCATTATTCTTAGAACTGCTACAGCACAGTGTCAGAAAAAGACACAACATTTAAGAAACATTCTGCTTGAAATCACTCTCACATAGTAAGAAGTAATACATCATAAAAAAGTATTTCAAGGAATATAAACAGACAAAGCAAACAAATAGAAACATGCAATAATAGTGCTGTATGTACAGTACAGACCAAAAGTTTGGACACACAGTTGTGTCCAAACTTTTGGTCTGTACTGTACATCAGATGTAGACAAACAAATTTAGAAATTTGTTTGAAATTTTTATTAAAAAAAAAAAAAAAAAAAAGCTAAAGCACTTTTCCAAGTTGTAAAGAAATCCCTCCAACAAAATACAAATTAGTAGGACTATACGTTGATGAAAATATTTTTTTTAACAAAATACATTATAGAAAACATATAAAAACAAACAGCAGCCTTTAGCAAAGAGCGAAAAAAGTTAATACAATTAATGTTTTATAAGATATGACAAGCAAATGTACAGAGTTAAAGACTGACACTGAAATCTCCAGAGTAATCCAGTTTACAAAATGATGTTTTTGATGAAAAATATGTAGCAAATCTGACCGAAACAAACAGAAATACAAACAAAGGGATGGGTAATGTTTTGTAAAGATATTTGTCTTGGTTGAACGTGTTATTTACAAGGTATTTTGTAAGTTTGCTGTTTAAATTAGACTTTGTAAAATAGATAATATTACAGAAAAATGTGGCGCATCTCAGTAAGTTAGAACAGCATTGAAAATGTCATTTATTTCTGAAAAAATATTCAGAAAGTGATGTTAAGATTCAATACACAAACAGAATAATGTTAAACGTTTTATCGTCCTTTTAATGGCCATAGCTTCTGGTTCTCAAAAAATTGAATATTACACAAGACAAATAAGAAATAACTTTTAAAACATAAACAGAGCTGAGTTATGATCCACAATTATGGGTGAGACTGCCGACTTGACAGTTATCAAATAGTCAGACAACGATGGCTTCTACAAGGAGGGTAAGCCAAAGGTTATTGCTAAAGAAGCGGCTGGTCACAAAGTGCTGTTACACTGTTAGAAAGTTGAGTGGAAGAAAAAACTGGGATAGAAAATAAGACAAAAGCAACAACAATGACGACAGCCTTGTGAGGATTGACGGTTGGCTGTGCTTCTTCCTATCAAAGTCAGCAAAGCCGTAAACTACAACAGCTTTTAGACACACTTACAATTTATTAACCTGTAGTTGTAGTTTAACCTTATAACACTGATCCATAAGCTCTAGCAGGTTTGTTGTTGAAACTTTGTCACATTGTGGATGATATTGTGGCCGCTGCTGTGCATAAAGCCATCACATGTGAGGACAGTGGTAATGATGCGGGGATAAAGCTGCAGTTCATCAGAGTGACTCCCACAGCATCTCCCGCTGTGTGGGACCCTCGGCGGAGGGATACGACAGCCGCTGTCATCGTGGTGCTGAGGCTTTTTGCAAAGCAAAAATGTCTGCCTAAGGGAAACTCGTAACTGATATATAGAGGATATTTTCCCACGTATCGCCGTTTAAACCCGATTTCTGCCTTTGCGAGGCGCGTCGGAAGAAAGCGACTCTTCACCAGATCACCCTAGTCCGGATTTTAATCGAGAAACAGGTAAAATATCAAGGGGAGTTTGCCAGAAGCTTTCGGACGCGTGAAAGAAGTTGGGAGTTGAGAGAGACATAGATCATCATTGCGTTTTGTTTTCTGGAGCTGCACACTGAGATTGTCACGTCCAGTGTTTGTTTGTCTGCGTTGCCTGTCTTTACCCCGTCTTTAATTTAGGTTTCAGCCGCCGAAACGACACTGTCTTCCTCGTTGTACGGCCAACAAAGCCAGTAGTAAGAGGCTGCATCTGCCCATATGAACGAGTAACCGCAGCTAGCGCTAGCCGCGGCTAGCCCAGAAACGTTAGGCGCTTCAGCGCAGGGAAAACCATCTCCCTGCTTGCAAACAAGGCTCCAGAAATCACTGACATTAACGAGGCGTGCTGCAGCATTATCAGCGGATCGTATGCATGTGTAACAATCAGCATGCGGTGTTGTTACGGAGTGATATTGTTCCTGCGCTGATGCGATGCTGCAGGTCCTGGGTTTAACGCGTCCATTCAGAGCGCTCCCCCAGCTCTCTTTACCAGCGAGTGAAAGATACAAACCAAACGTGGTTATGACACGCTTTAGCACCTTTTCCTCAATTACAATGCGTTTAAGTTGCCTTCATCTCTGTGATGATGATAAGGACGGCAACGACAGAGCCAAGTTTACTTCACGGTGATGGTCTTTTTTTATTCCGCATCCGTAAGAAATACCTCCCGTGGAGATGATTTCCAGCGTGGAACTAGTCCCCGCTGGTAAATGAAGCTGCAGGGATGCGATCTGATAGACTCTGTGTTTGTTGTTTTTTTTTTACTCCCAGGTTTCTAGATCGTCAGGATGAATCCTCAGCAGCGGATTGCCGCTCTCGGAACTGATAAGGAATTGAGTGACCTGCTGGATTTCAGTGCGGTAGGACTCCTTATTACCTGTTGGTGTGATTCATCTCAAGTTTGAGGTTTAAAAATTTCTTCACAGATATATAGTTTTTTTTATTTTTTTTTATTTCACTATTAGTCTGAGCTTATGTTCCTTAACTGCGCTGTTCTTTGTGTTTTAAATTTGAACTATCAAGGTTGTATGCATCCATTCGCCACAAATCTAGCAGCCCACTCCCCTCCAAGTTATTGGTCCACCCCGTTTTTACGTGATTTATTTCTAAAATGTTCCCACAGTTATCTAGTTCTGTTTGGCTCTGCAGGGGAATCCAGATCCTCACAGTCATCACATTTTTAACCTCAACAGCATCAGTCAAATAGTAAAAGTGTCTGGTGTTGAAAATGGTGATGGATATAAATTATATCTATTTGTTTTTAGCTAAATGAAGGGGAAATGCAGGTCTGGAAATGATCAGGGTTTGAAAAAAAAAAAAATCACGATAAGTTAATTGTGAAATAGTAAATGTAATGATCCAAGTTATTTAAGATAAAAAATAATTAATCTGGAGAGTTTGAGTTAAACTCAGGAGTTACTTTAGTCTGTTCTTCCTTTAGTTGGCAGGTAAAATTAGAATTTTTTTTTCAATTTCCTCTTCCTTAAATCAACCACATACTGTCTGATGCGCTTTGTTGCGTTTACTAAAAATCAAATGAAGCTCCAGCTCACATAAATGAGATGGTCTTTAAATGCATTAGTTTTCTGTTAAATTACAAATATTACTTTTCTGTTTAGGGGCTTGCTGCACATTTGTTTCTGTTATGTCTTATTATACTTATGAAAAAAATCTGAATCGGTCAAAATTGGAATCAGCGTCTCAGTCCTCAGAGAAAAACGCAAATTAGTATCAGACAGGAAAAGCCTGAACTGTGCATCTCTGCTCCACATAGCCGAGTCCTTGCTATGTTTTTAGATCCGTGTCTGTATTTGTGCTTTCAGATGTTCTCTCCACCTGTAGGCGGAGGGAAAAATAGGCCCACCACACTTGGAAGCAGTCAGTTCAGTGCATCAGGTAGGAACTGATCCCTTAAACCGTTCTCCATTTTCTGCAAACTTTTTGATTTGAGGTCTGTGTTTATTCCTGCTTAAAATCTGCACACAAGTATCAGTTTCTGGACGTCTTTTGCTTTTGTTCGCGTTGCTCCCAAAGTTATTTATGAATGGAGTCTGTAGGAAAAGTGTCTCAGCCTTCAGTCTTGGATGCAATTCCTCTGTGTGTTCTCCTCACATCTGGCGCTTGAAACCTGAACCCCCCACCTGGGGTTGTGGAGCAGTGCTGCAGTAAAGAAGTTGAACAAAGCACAGTTTAGACCATAGACATGTTTTATTGATCTGTGTGCAATTATAGCACACCGCTCTGAATGTTAATCATGTTTTGCATTACTGTCCGATGAATAAATAATGCACAAATCAGCCGTGTTTAGGCTTGAATGATCAGGTGCTGTGATGCTTGCAGAGGGTGTTATTACAGAGGATTTGCAGTGAGGTGTTTTAGAGGAAATTAGTTTCAGCATATGTGAGTACTGGAGCTGCTTATACTGTGTAGTGTGAAGAGGTGGTGAAACATGTTGTTGAGCTTTTTTCCCCGTTAGTGAGGAACTCACACTGATAATTGCTCCTTCCATTAAAGAAATCTCCCACACAATTACCTACCTTATTTTATATATATATGAGCATCTTTATTCCCCTTGAGTGTTTGTGAATGGCTTAGCACTAGCAAGAGTTCAGGCCCCTCTTCTTCTGGATCGCTTCCTCTAGAAATAAACACTACAGGACATTAATCTGAAGCACGACTATTGTCTCATGTGCCACTAGAGAAAGTCAACAATCGAGCATTATGTTTCCTGAAAGCGTGTCTTGTGTGAATCCACAAAGGGCGTCGTTGTAGTGGGTTATCTGTGAAGCGAAAGACACACATTGAGGAGAAATGACAAAGAAACAAGAACAGAGCTGTCACACATGACCTGTGGAGCTGTGACGATGGCTTTTGTGATACCTAATCATTCAGCTGAGAAGGATTATGTTTGTGGGTGCTCTTCAGTAAAACAAATGACAAAGAGTCTAGTTTTAGATTTGAAATGTGACATTATCCTGGTTTGCACTGAGATCTGCATTAAGCATTACAGAAATACAGCTATTTCTGATACAGCTATTTCAGACTATTATTTTCTGCCTGACAGCAAAGTGACATTATGAATTTATTTATAAACCTGTAAATAATACTTCTTTGTCCATATTTACTTTAATAACTCCATCCATCCATTTTCTGTTCACCCTTGTCCCTAACGGGGTCGGGAGGGTTGCCGGTGCCTATCTCCAGGAGTTCACCCTGGACAGGTCTCCAGTCTGTCGCAAGGCAACACAGAGACATACAGGACAAACAACCATGCTCACACTCACACCTAGGGAATTTAGAGAGACCAATTAACCTGACAGTCATGTATTTTGACTGTGGGAGGAAGCCGGAGTACCCGGAGAGAACCCACAGGGAGAACATGCAAACTCCGGGCCGGGAATCGAACCCAGGACCTTCTTGCTGCAAGGCAACAGCTCTACCAACTGCGCCACTGTGCAGCCCTATTTCAATAATATAAAATAATAATAATTATTATTTTTATTGTTTTCTACCCAAATGTCTCAGAACAAATGTGTAAAGATTAACTTGTGCTCAAAGCAACATGCAGGTTTTCTAAAGCTGGGCTGAATCATCAAAATGTGTGTGTTCTCACAGAAAGGGGCGTAGCGTTGTGTTTGATAAATGAATGCAGTGACATGTGTAGACATCAAATGAGCAGACTGAGTTGTATGCTTTTTGGCCTCTAAAACAGTGTATTTTTGCTTTAACTTTTTATAATTTCATCTGAGTAAAATCTGATGAGGTCAGCCATTGTGATGAGAGTCAAAACACAATTTTCCTGACAGTGTTCAAATATGTTCTGTTTCAATCTACAAATGTCTTGCTCATTTCTGCAAAAAGGTTGTTTGAATATTTTGCTGCACATTTTTAATAATTGAATATTGTACAAGCTATCCCAGTGTTGCTAGGATACAACTAATAACTACTATTGTAAACTTTATTGGTTATTCCCTTATCACACCATTGGATATCGGGCTTTCCTATCTGTAGTGTAGTAAGATAGTCTGCCTTAGGTAAATAAGCTCCAGCATCACTTTCCTAAGCAGCATACATAATTTAACAAACACATTTTGTAAGCTAGGCAGGTTTTTTGGACACGTTAGAAAATTAAAAGACGACTATTGGGTGAGTGACCCAATAATAACATTGCTTAATCTCATACAAGACGATGAAGACACTCTGTCTGCGTTAATGGCTGAGTGTGGCATGCAGGATGTTTGAAGCTGAAAGCGAAACTGATATTCTGACCTACTTTCTAATTACTTCAGCTGATAATTACTTGACAAGTCGAGGGCTCTCACAGAGCTTTGCAATTTAATTCCCAGACATTCGGTTGATCATTAGATGTGAGAACATAAATGAGACAGTGACCTAATGTCCTGATATTATTTCTAACAGTCTACACCCTTGATCCCAGTGCAGATGCCCTGTTCAGAACGGGAGGGGATCAAAATCAAAACTTTAGTTTGAAAGACATGAAAAGACTCAATGTTCCATAAAACCTGGTTTGATGCATCATGTTAGATCTACATGACAAATGTTTTTCAGTACTTGTGCTACATTTTATTATACATGACAGGATAGCAAAATATTAAAGGGAATTTGTATGACACAAGCGTGAACACTTGATAATGTTTTCATAGGTTTGGCTCATTGTTTCTCTTGCCTTGTCAATAGGCACGCTAAAGTCAATTGGCCAATTTAAAACAAAATTTGCAATTTGATTTGCCCAATTTATCATCCAATCTGCAGATTAAGAACTGAAAACATATTTTCCCTTACTTACTAATTATTTGGTCTATAACCGCCTTAATTCCCAGGATGTACTTTCATTCACTTTTTGAGTTTAGTAAACATCAGAACAATTGTTGATTCTTTATTTCAGTGTGATTCAAAAGAAGCTGTAGCACATTTAATCTCTTTTAAGTCTTACGTTTTAAGAGTTCTTTTTAAACATGACTAAAATGAGCAAATTAGACCTCAAAGAAACCAGTAATCGGTACTGGGCAGCAGAAGCCTGGTCAGTGCAAATCTGTTTATAGATTTAATTGTCTGAAAGTTGGTCTGCTTCCATTCTGGAAGTAGAATAGAAACAATACAGACCTGATAACTTAAATAGAACATATAAGAGGGAAACTCATGTTCCAAAACATTAAAAACTACACAAATGTTAACTTTGAACCTTCTTTGTGCTGTTTTGCAAGAGGCCTCTTTGCCACACATTTACAAGAGGAGTCTGATCTGGACTGCTTACAGGTCAGTTGAGCACATTGTGTGTCTATGAAGTCATGTTTTTGTAAGTGGGGCAGAATGAGGTTTGGCATTGCCCTGTTGAAATGTCTGCAACTCTTATTGGAAAAGGTGTTGCCTTCATGCTAGCTGGAGTCCCTTTAAAATTCAAAATAAATGCCTCTCCATCAGCAGTGGCTTCACAAATATGCACCCCATACTGCCACAGATGGTTGCTTTTGCATCTTTTTACAGTAACTGTCTGTAAATGGTCTTTCTTTGGCACATGGCACCAAATGTCTGTTTTTTTCCTGAAACGACTTCAAAGTCGACTGAACTGACCTCAAAATCCTGTCATCTGAGCAGAGTGTTGGCATTCATAGTTAATATATGGCTTTCTGCTACAGCCAAAACAGGTTTGCTGTATATTTCTAGATCCAGCAGCAGACCACACCAGGCAACAACATGTTTCCAATTGGCTACATGCGGCTGAATTGTTGCATAACACACACTCGGGATAACGGAAGCACTATGTTATATACAATGCATTGAAACCTTCTGAACTAGTGCCTCATATTCTGACAGTTTGGCATAAAGTGGTACACCTGTAATCAATTTTAAAATAGAAAAGCATTTTTCCATCAAGGAGAAGAAAATTTAGTGCGTCATAGAAATTCTAGATTGCAGATTTGCATTTAAAAGATGACCCTAGTGTCACGTTTTACGGATAAGTACTAGTCGAGTCTGGAATCAGGCTGGACTTTTTTCTTCCTTGCCTAGTATTTCAGATTTCAACAAACTGGCCCCTACACGACTTTACCTCTGGAGTGGATTCTAATTTCAGGAGGCTAAAATGAGATTGCATCTGCACACATTTTCATTTGAATATTCCAGTACTGAGGGCCTGTGTAGGGTAAATCCCCCCTTCAGACTACAGTCAGAGCGCCTGTCTCTCAGATCTTCAAGGTTAGGGAAGAAGCACCTATATAAGTGCTAGTGAACTTAAGGCAAGTGAGTGTGCAGACACGAGTGTGGAAATTGCTGGGAATGAAGGTTTGGATTATTGCATCTCAGCTGGGCATAGCCTGATAATTGAACCAGAGTGGGACGGGCAAAGACCCTTGAAAATTATGCTGGAGAAGATGGATTGGGAAAATGGCTCTAACAGAGATTCATCGCTTCTCCCTTCCAGCTGTGTTGATGATGCAGACCTGATGAGCCTATTGTGAAGTAGCTAATTTTCTTTCAGCGCTGCATAGTGATGCATTGGTTGGTTGTGTGTAACTCATTCCTGACCACAGTCCTACAGATCCTCACTCCTGCCTCGCTTTATGTGCAGCTTTGTGTATCAGAATATAAAAAATAAAAAGCCTGGTCTGCGAAGATCAAAAATAACTATTGAACATTTATCACTAGAAGTATATTGCAATGTAAATACCAGAGACACTTTTAGTTTCTCTTCTCATTTCTATTTACAGATTTGATCAAATAAACAAATCCTCAATAATCCAAAAGTTGTCCTCTTGCTGCAGCACTCATGCGCTCATCCACAAAATGTAATTCAGATGAAAATCACATGTGGAGGTAGTTTGAATTGCCATTCAGATTAGATTTCACAAATTAGCTTACTTAAAAATCTGATTACTTGCAACTAACAGTGGTGACAGTCTGTGTTAAAGATCAGGCTTGATAAGCAAATCAGATGTACCCGCAGTTTCAGAAATCTTAGAAAATAACTAAAGCACACTTGATATGGGTTATTGACATTTTTCAAAAAAGGTTATATTCAGTGTTAAGTAAGTAGATCGGATTGCTAAAGGTCAATCAGTTTTCAACTCGGAGAAATCCGAGTGAAATTCAAACAAGATTTAGGCGCCTAAATCAAACCTATTTATGCTGCACCCACTGTGTGTCATCAACTATTGATGGACAGAGTTCAGTGGGTTTTGCTTATCAGTGTATGTGACAGAGAGTTGTGAGTTTGGCCTTGTTGTTTTGTTTCTAAACTTGATTGGTTTCTCCGTCCTGCTCCCATGCCTCGCTCGTTGCTCGGCTCGTCAGCTCGATGCTGCATCAATCAGAAATAGATCATATTTTTTGAAGAGGCCAGCTCTACTTTTGGGATGTTTCTGAAATGTGTGTCTGTTAGAAACTCAGACATTGTCTGATGGGCATATTCACTCAGTGGTTGGACTGGGATGTAGCCAGGACCGGTTCAGTTGAGAGGAGTAAGTTATAGTTTCTGAATCCGTTTCACTGCAGAAAATGTAAATGACCAGATATGCCTCTGTTAACTAGTTGTTACTGTTGACAAGTGTGAATAATACTTGCTGCAGTTTTGGATGGTTCTTGAACATCTGGAGTATTTATTTTTTGTTTATTTTTAAAATAATTTTCAACCTAATAACTAACAAAGAAAAATGTTTTTAATGTTATCTTACAATGCTCACTCTTAATGTAAAAGAAAAAAAATACATTTAAAATGTAAAAATCCATTTATTTTATCTCTTTTTTTGGGAGTACAGTTTAGGGGTGCAACTAACAAATATTTTAGTAATCTATTAATCTGTGCATTAGTCTGAGGATTAATCAAATAATCTGATAAAAACATGGCACGTTGTACATATTTTTCATTTAACTACTTAAGGCTTTTCTTTTACAAATTAGAAATACATTAAAAGAGACAAATAGCTCAATTTCTTTTTTTAGCAAGAAAATAAACATGTTATTGCCTAAAATACAATTCCTTTAGTGAATCTGAACAGGGTGAAACTAACACTTGAGAAGTTTTGACTAAAACATATCTACAGATAAACATGTTTTTGTCTTAAACATATTGTTTAAATTACAGCTCTGAATGTGTTCTTTCTTCAAATGACTGTTTTTAAGTATGTGTACTCAGGTTAACAATGGATTCATTAGTAAATTAGTTGACAATTATTTCAATAATCGAGTAATCACAAGTAATCCGATTAATCGTTTCAGCCCTTTTGAAGTTTTTGCATTAATGATAATGACAGGAAAAAAAAACCCCAACTAGAGCTGCATGGCCCAGTTTTCATATCTGCTGAAATCAATTATGTCAAATGAGAAAATTCCCAGTTTAAATAATAAATAGTTGACATTGAGGGGATTTATTCCACTGATGACCAAGCTGATGCTCTGTGGAGTTTCAGCCTTGTCGCATAGCGTTGTATTGTAGTTCATATTTTTGAAATGTTCCCTTTCATGCCAAAACCCGCCTCTGTTTTCCTGTTGTAAAAGCTCTTGCTGAATCCGGGTTTTGAGAGGGTGCAGCTGTTTCTTAATGGTCCAGCAGAGAGCAATCAGTTATGAGAGGCAACCTATGGGCTTTCTTTGTCATTTCCCTTCTACAATTACTTTATGAAACAGGATTCTCACCGCAAATGTTGAGAAATAAAAACATTCAAATACATTTTACAAAGGAAACATAGAGGTAGCTTCTTCTTCTTTTTGGTCACATCTGAGATTATTCTTATTATTAGGCTCTCTAGGAATCAGCTACTATTTAAGGAATGCTAACAGCAGCTTGGATTTCTGAAGTCCTTGTTCTTTCATTGAGTCCAGTGCTTTCATTGTTTGCTCTAATTCTCATGGGTTCGTGAAGAGAGGGGTCAGGTGAGACTGCAAACACTGACCGCTGTTGCAGTTTGTGTGTGAAAGTTCTCAGTTCGGCTGAAATGCATCACAATGAAATAGCTCGAATACCTATGGGAGCGCTTGAATTAGTTACACAAGTATCAGAGCTAAAAATGTAAAACATCTCAACCAAAATTCAGAAAGTGAGATAAAATTACATGTGTAGTTTTTCCATAGAGGCGGTGCAGAAGAGGAAACGAATCTACAGCGTGCAAGCGGCAAAGCATCGTGTTTGTCAGGATGAAACTTCAAATCTACAGCTCTGCTCACTGGAGCGTGATTTCTGGGTAGTGAAATGTCACCAACTTTCTGCACAAGTGTATAATTAGCTTTACAAATTTCTTGTGAAGAACTTATTTCCATCAAGGAGGATAAAAATATGACTAACAGTAATAACATGAAATTTGAATTTTTCTGTATGTTTACTGTAACCATACCTCAAAAGGTTCTCTGTTCTCATTAAATTAAAAATAGGTGGACACATTGTAGTCTATGATTATTGATTGCAAGTAAATAGTTTTTTTAAATGCTTTATTCATTTGACCTTTTTCATAACAAGGTCATTCTTGTTGCGTTGAGGAGTCTTAGTAAAATATGTGAAACTTGAATTGGAAAAATACACAATAAAATTAAATAAAATTGCTTCGTTCAGTATTATTGTTTTCAAATAGACCCATTTTTTGAAATCTGATTTTCTTTATTTGAACTTGAAGCAGAGCATATTATATTGCTTTCTACAGAGACAGATGGAATTACAAGAGGGATAATCAATAACGCGATAAATGTAGATGCTCTGTTGCTGCGGTTTTGTTGATACTGCAGCACAATATTGTTTTAAACAGCAAGAAGAAGCGAGGCATCAAATATTTCTTAATGGCTATATCACATAAATTAGATTGTAAATACCAGATATTATATTTTTCAACATATGCCAGATGGTCTTGGTTGACAGTTTGGTTGGCATTATTGATTTTTGCGTTTTTCTGTTTGTCTTTTGAAAGATTAGATGGAGGTTTTTGTTCGTCTGAAGAATTAGTTTTATCATGTTTCAGTTCTCAGGTGCTTAGCCTGGCCTGCATCAAATCATCCAGTTGCCTTTTGGTACATTTGGAGCATATGTAGCAATAAAGTCATCGAGGCATTTAAAGTTAAATAAACAAGATCTTGTAACTTTGGAACATTTGAAGATATTACATTTTCACATTTCTTTTCTTATGTATTGATGGCAACATAACAGAATAACAGGGTTACAACAATTCTCCACTAATAAGCTCTAACTGGTTACTGGCAGATGGAATAACGAAACAAAAATCCAGAGTTTGTTTCCATTTTCAAAAAATGCATCAAAAACTTTCATAATTTTCAGCCTGTAAGAACAACAACCAACATCGTCAAATGTAATTAAAATTTACTTTAAAAAACTGAATTGGCAAAACAAAATTGACAGGTTTAATTTCAGACAACTAGAAATGGGTAAAACATTATCAGTGCATCTCTAAAACTGGGCCAACCTTTCCATTAAGAGACGAGTGTTTAATACCAGTCACTTACATAAAGCAGGAGATTTTTTATGTAATAAATTACTTAATTTATATAAAATAACCTAAGCATAAGAGCTTGGTAACATTTTTGAATACATTATTTTGGTATTTTTTCAGATATTAGGGCTGTTGTAAAAGAACATTTTAGTAATCAGTGATGGCATAGTTACTTTGAAAAAGTAACTTTAATTGGATTACTGATTACTCCTTGAAAATGTAACTCAGTTAGATTACTGACTACTTGATTTGGAAACTAAGTTACATTAAAAGTAACTTTTTTAGTTACTTTCATCAGCTGCTAACAACAACGCTGTGAAAATTACATTGAGCTTTACCAATACTTAATTTAAACTATTTTATAATGGTAACATCAACAATGTGTCTCCACTTATAAGGTTGAACTGAAGGGGAGATTTTTTAAATGGTTACAGTACAAAAAAAAAAAAAACGTTAGTAATTTGTGCATGTTTGTTGTGGTCCACTATTGTCTGGAAAACTCTAAGAAGGATTTAACCCCCCCATCCCACTCAAAGTAGTTCCTGTTTTTCTGCCAACAAAATGCGCATCTCCCTCGTCCCTCCCTCGTTTACGTTTCTGTCGCTGCTGATACTGTCGCACAAAAACGGCGATCACTCGACAAGACGCGTAGAGGAAATAAAATAAAATTCCAAAAGAAAATAGTAACGCACAGTAACGAAAAATGATTTTGATAAGTAACTGTAGTCTGACTACTGGATATGAAATAGCAACGCGTTAGATCACTTGTTACTTATTAAGTAACGCGTTACTGACATCACTGTTAGTAATTGAGTACTCTATTGATTATTTTCACAATTAATTGAGTAATCGGGTCTCTGTCTCTCTATCTCTCCAATACTCCAAGCATATCGCCAGGCACTGTAGGAATGCTCATTTGTCCCCAAAGAAATATCGAAAACCCGGAAAATTTGACATCATCCTACTAGCAATTAGCAATAACTCAGGCAGAAGTGAAAGAGCTGTCCAACACAAATAATGATCCAGCTGGAACACGGTGTGCTAAATAATACATAATTTAACGAATCTTTGAGGCAGATACATTTTCCTCAAGGAATTTTAATAATCGAGGAACTCGAATCACTCAGGGAATCATTGCAGCCCTAGTAAATATCTACTAACCTGGAGGATTGCCACTTTTTAAAGCTTGCTATTCATTTTTCAAGGATTTTCCACCAAGTTTATTAAATATTTCTTATAAGCTGCAAACAAATGCTGATATTTTTTGTTCAACCAATCATTGAAAATTAAAAAAGGATATCAAATTTTAAGGTTGTGAAATGGAATTGTGTGCGTTAATTTTTCTGTGACATTAAAATTAAACATCCCCTAGTTGTTTGTGTTGTAGATTACCTGAAAACAACCTACATCTTCATTAAGACGATTTAAAAAGTAAACTTATTTTTTTCTTATTATTAGATCAGATGCTTTGGTCTGTCTTTAAATCTATAGTATACACTTATAAACACAATGTACAATTCTAAAACTAGCCTGTTGTGAAGAATGGTTTGTTTTTCTTTATATACATTCATTTAAAGTGTGAAGCAGTGACTTGTAAATGTAGTTTGAACTGTGAGAGTTGAGGGGACTTGCTGACTGAATCGTGCATCTCTTGTTCTGACAGGTATGGATGAGCGGACCAACCAAGCGTCTTGGGCCCCAGGTGGCGAGTCCAGCCCTTCCTATGAATCCTCCCGGGTAAGATGACCCACAATCTAATGCCTCTGAGTGGCCTTTCTGCTCCACGGCGCATCATTTAACACTCATTACATCAAAGTGGGGAATTCACAATGTTTTATCTCACCTTTTTCCAGAGCCTGTTGTGTTATTTGACCTGTTACAGACACATTTCTCTCTGGCAGAGTGAATTCATTAGTTTTAAAATGTCTAAGTTCTTTTCATTTAAAAGAAAATATGTTATTTTTCTCTTTTATAGCACAAAAAACATTTTTGTATTACAGTTCTTGGTAGGTGATCAGTGGTTTTCATGTAGCACCTAAAATTTCATTTTTAGCTCCTCCTAAATTCAGTTTTGCCTCACAAGCAATGTAAACCTACATCTTATATATCTGATGATAATATTGAACAGGGAACAAATATTACCTGGAGAAATATTGTTTGGCTGAAACACTGAACATTTGTTCAGTCTGATTAAAACTACAGAAACTGCAGTTTCTTTTTTTTGTACAACAAAGTGATGCAAACCTAAACATTCGCTGGTTATGAGGAAAGATGTTCTACGTCTTACAGTCAAAACAAGCTTTTTACCTCCTGAGCATTTGCGGAAGTGTTTCAGATTTTTATGCAGCTTTTATTTTGAATAAACTATGATTTATCCCGTTTTTATCTTTTGAAACTGTGTTACCTTTCTTAGTGTAAACATTTATATTACCCAGTTTAAAACGTCCCATTAAAACGTCGTGCAGTTTAAACGTGATATTTGTGTGATTATAACAACTTTACATAGAGGTTCACTGTAAATCAAAACTTTGTTGGGAGTGAATGTCTAAATAAGAAGCTCTGAGTGTTTGTATGAGCAAGTGTGAACAGCTCTGCCTGTTTGTTTGTCTCTCACACGTTGGCTGTTCCCGATGCCCTGTATGAATTCCAGTTAATGTCAATCTCCTGTCACTTTCTATTAGAACTCAGCTAAATGTCAGAGCCACTCGGCCTGCGTTACCTTGTTTATTTCTCGGTGCCCTTCCCGAATGAACATCTACAGGCTATGGTAACATAGGCGGCTTGATTTGAATTAGAAGACAGAGAAGCTTGAGATATCTTCGCTCCAGGTGCATATAAATGAGTGATTCTGACATTACGACGCACGGCGTCAGCCAGCAGACAGCTGTTTGCACATCCATAAGGCCTGCATGCACTCTCTGAAACAGCTGCACATCCTTATCCTCACACAGACCTGAATATAAAGCTATTTTTTACTATTTTATTTAACACTATCTTGTCCATCCATTCGGGATGGACATTTATTGTATCGTTTATTATTTATTGTGATATACTACTTATAATGATAAGAATTTTGATTTATTGTTGTAATGATAAATTACAGTTAATGTTTGAAACCCCCAAAATTGTCCATATTGTCAGGATTGTTAGCTTTACTAACAAGGTTCTCTACTTTTTGTTAAATGAAAGCATCAAAAAATGTAAAAACCCGCTTAATACAGCTTCTGTGTGAAGTTAAGTGATACAAATAACATTTATCTCCACATTTATCATCATCACAATATAATATAAAACTTTTAAGTTCACATTGCCCACCCTTACCATCCAGCCATACATACATGAATAAATGAGTCTTTTACGTTGCTTGTGTCACATTGGAGGGTTTAAGGTCAAGCCACAGCATCTCATTTCACTCCAAAATAGGGATGAGAACTCATTATCTTGAATTAAAGAATTTTAGTGTAAATTTTGCCAATTAGTGTTTTGAAAAGCAAATGTTAACATTAGTTATTTCTGTTTCAAGGTTATGATTACCTTATTGAATTGATTAAAGTCATTAGATATTATTAAGGTAAAGAATTGCTTGAATTACCTTTGCAGTTTAACCTGAGAACTCACCTAGCATAATACAAGATCAATAATTTACATAAAAATTATGAAATGAAAGGTTAGAATCATTCTAGTTGCAAAAGGTTTGTGTGAATAATTAGATTTTATTTATTGATGTTTCCAAACCAAACACCCCCTACTCTGAACATCTCATACTTTGTTTACAACAGGTTGCTGCATTTGCTTGCCTTATTTTGTTCAGGTATTTTTAGGACATGGCATTTTATTCAGCTAGTTTGAGTCGATGCATAATTTGCATATTTCTGAATGTTTTCAGAGATTATTAAGTTTCTAAGATTTCTCTTAAGAAATATTTAAGACCTTCCTCACATTTTCTTCTTTTCTTTCATTGTATAAGAAGAGGTCATAACGACTTATTTTCACCAAAAATAGTGAAAAAAGTCACTATTTTTCTCTACAAAGTGAAGCCGTGCCTATTACTTCTTTCTGTTTACTAAAAAAACAGAATCAAAAACTTTAAAGAAAATCAATTTACGGTTTATTCACTAAATGTGTCCAAGGCTTGTGGAAGAAATTCTGCGTGCCTCATCCTTCAGTCTGCTACAAAGGGAATTCAGTCTTGTCCCTGAGCTTGTTTGCTGGTGCGCTATGAATGTGTGATCAGTCGACTGTGAACAGTCCAGAGACCTGCCGCGCTGACCTTGGCTCACAGCCAGCCGCTGTTTCCTGGGTAGCCGTGGCTGCAGACTGGCGCTCTGACAGGCAGGGCTGTGCCCGTTGCCACCGCACGACAACCCCCCTTCTCCCACGTGCCCTGCCCCAATTGATACCCGACCCCACGCGCATCCATCACGACCATATCATGACTTCCCAAGGAGCCGCATGCAGCCACACGTTCACCTGGGATACTGCCCAGAGTGAAGGAATGACTGTTTAAACAGTGTGGTGAGTGATCGGGGAGCAAGGCGTGAGCTCTGGCCTGCTTGCTGCCATAGTTATCTGACAGTTATTTAGCCAGTAGTGCAAACGCAGCCCCGTGGCTGCCATGACAGGATGCGTTAGTGTCTTGGATAGATGTAGGCCACCAGTGTTTGGGAATGATGAGGGACCTGTGATTGATGATCTAACTGACTCAAAGCAGCAAACACAGAGCAGTAAGACTGTTAATGTAGAAAAAACACACAGTGGTATCTTTGTGTTTCAGACAGGATGCTGATACACTCTCTGGATATTTGTTTTTATGTTAAATACCAGGAGAATTTTACCTTAAATTATTTGCATTAATCGGTTTTTGCTATTAGATATCGCAGAATTTATAAATGATGATGATGATAACAAAGCTTTGATTTTAATCAATGTAATAATTTAAGCTCACATGTGAAGCTCAAGCTGGTTAAACAGACTGAAAAAATGTCACTGAAGTGTAATCCGTAACTCAATTTAATCCATGTTATTTTTAACATTGCCTGTTTTTACAAAAGAGAAGGAAAGAAAGAATAGTGTAATGAAAATTAAATATTTAATGTCAAAGTACAATAGCATGTTCAATGCTTCTTCTGAACAGACCAACAATAAGAGCCACCAAACAATACAGCAAGAAAAATGCAAGAATGAGATTTAATAAACATCATACTCCACTTATTTAGTAGCTGTCCTAACAGCTAATAGTGATGTCATAACTTTGTTGCTGTGGATTTTGTAATTAGCTTGACCTTTCCCTTAAAGGTGAACTTTCACCCTTCTTGCTCTATGGTTGTCTGCTGATGATGGCAGACAAGCTTTTTTCTTCTGCCTCTGGGTGAACCATGTGATATGGCTCCTCGTGTTTGTCATATTTTAAAAATATTACATTTCAGTTTTACCCGTACTGTATGTTCTTGTCTCTTATTGCAGAGGGTAAAGCTAATGTTTGCTACTGGCTTTACATGCAAACCACAAACCGTCTGGATGCCGCACTCAGAGCTTTCCAGTTCCTTTGTTGCATCTTTCAAAGTTCGGTTTTAATTAACATTAAGATAATCTAGTTTGGATTATTGGTAATCAATTAAATGCTTCAAAAAATAACCCCCAAAAAAGCCCAAAAGACTTAAAGGATAATATTTTAACTGGTATACTTTGCAAGAAAATAAACAAGATTATTATGTCGAGTCACTTGTCTGTATTATGTTTTGCTGTAATTATCTCTAACTTTAAAGAGCAACTAATCCCTAAATTGTCTAAATAGTTTTTTTTAGGTTTCATTCTTCATGTTTCTGTGCAAATTTTGATGTTATAGTGTAAATTTATTTAGTTCTGTAATATTTTGCCTAAAACCATCAAAAATGTTACAACTCTCCCAGAAACATATGGATAAAACCCTAAGAAACCCATTTAGAGAGTTTATCAGAAAAAAAAAGCTTATTTAGAGGTTCATTGGATGACAACTTAAGCCAAACTTTACAAACTTCTGATATGTAATGTACATAGTCTCCTTGGTCAATTAATAATTTGTGCTGCACTGAAAACAAAATATTTTAAAACACTCAAATCTCGACCCGTTGGTTCTTCCTCAAGAGGAGAAAACCATTTCATCTGTGAACCAAAACATGCAACACTTTCCTTGTTGACTCCCGTTGATGAATCCTTGGTGTTCAATCTCAAGTATAGTTGCTCAGTAGTACATCAGTCTTATCTGAAGTGCGATTTTACAAATTTACGTGACCAACTGGGCTTATTTCCATGAACCCCATCCTCCTGGTAATAAAATCTGATTCCTCTGAAGGAAAATGAAATAGGGGTTCACCTTCTAATTTAATTCACAAAACTCGCTCGTTGTTCTGCAGTTGAAAAGATGAAATGTTTTTCACTTCCTTCTTTCAGCGGTGTGTGCGTGAGGGGGTGTGCATGTGTGTGTATTAGTTTGCTTGAGCTTCTCACGGGGCTGTTGTTGTTATTGAGTCGGTTCATGGTGTGATTAACAGAGTGTGCAGGCTGGCAGGAGCACAATAGGGAATCCCTCGACGCAGCACAACACTTTGATGCCTTTGAAATTACTCCATCACCATCCACTCACAAAAAAAAGATAGATAATAAGATTTACTTCTTTTTTTTTACTCTATGTTGAATGCAAAGACTACGAGTTGGTGGGGAAAAAAAGAGCTTTATAGAAATGCAAGCGTACGCTGCTTGGTCCGTCTGGTGAAAGTTAATGTAGTTTTGGAAGATGCGTTCGACTGGAGGATTTTCACAGGGTTTGGGATTAACTCTGTAACGAAGCATCTTTTATTACATGGGACCCCAAGTTCTCCAAGACCACACTGTGACCGATATTTAGACCTAAGCCCCAGATGCTGATAACTATCATGAAAAGGCTGCGTGAAACTGCAGGAGAATAAGGCAATTTTTATAAGCTGCAGGTGTCAGGAAACATTGTCTGTGTTTTCCCCCTTCCAGTAAACAACAGTGTCTCATGATACGCATAGAGGTAGCACAAATACGTAGGGCTCAAATACAGGTTTGGGTAATGGGGATTGTTTTGCTCTTAATAAACTGATGGATGAAGGATAGATGAAGAAGAAAAGCAGTAAGTAAAAGCAGTAAGCAGTAGAAGTAAAGCAGTAAAATAAGGTTTTCATTAAATAAGTCTTAATGAAAGTACGTGCATATCTTGTACCAAAAAAGTAGAAAGATTATTTTAATAATCAGTTCTTCTGACGATTAATCGGATATAAAAAAAAAAGACACATTCTGCAGGTTTTAAACCTTTTTATGCAACTGTGGCAGTACAGAAGATGCAAATAATTCGATTCATTTTTAAATGAGAATGTAAACATTATGTTGCATAAAATGGGATAGCAGCTTTTCCTTAGTGTTGATTATTTGTAGCAAAGGATGCATCTGCAGGTAAAATTCCTTCAACAATGTGAAAATCCCAGTCTTTTGTGCTAATCTGTTGATTGTTTTTGGATTAATCAATTAATAACTGGATAGCAGAAGGTGCTTAATTTTATATTTGTCAGAGAATCTGAGCCAGTTGAAGCTGGGGTTATTGAATTATCTGCTGATTATTTCAATAATTGATTCATCACAATTAATCCAATTAATCATTTCAGCCCTACAGAAAAGTGATAATATGCCATCAGAGCATATGAAATGCACCCGTAAAATATATTTGACATCCTTTAAAAATGTAGATTTTCTACTAGAAAACTAAAGTCACAGTAAATATGCCAGACACACAAAGATAAAAACTTAATCTTTAGTGTTGATTGTTTTATTGTCTTTAATATCGTTTATTTAGATTGAATAATTTCAAGTAAAATACATAAAATAAAAGTGTTGAATGTCACTAAGATGAGCTGTAACCAGCTAATCCTAATATTTGTATTTTTTCTGGAGGATTATCCAGATTGCGTATTGACATTAATGACCAGATGTGTTCTCCTTTTGCTGCTCACTGAAGTTGCTCAATATTGTGAATAATACTCTGATCTCCTCCCCCAGGGTTTTGCAGACAGCCCTCATTACGGCGATCACATGAGTGACAGCCGATTAGTGTCCCATGAAGAATTGTCCCCAACACCTTTTATGAACTCAAACATAATTGGTAAGTAAGCAACTCCTCTTAAATCAGCCCTCACATGCCCTTTGGAGTTAGACTGTAAAAACATTGGTCTGAGTGATGTGCAAGATGCACGATGCATCTGGAGGTTGAAATGCTGAAAGCCTTGCTTGGGTACTAGACAGTATTTACTCCCCTCTCTCTTTTCTTCATCTCCCTCTCCCTCCTTCTGTGATGACCCTCCCCCAGGGTAGGAGTCACACCATCAGTATAGCTTTCCGTCAGACGAAGAAGCTCTGTCCGAAACATGAAATTTGCTATCAGCTTATGCTGATAGCAAATCTGCTGGTAGGGTTAATAGTTGATTTAAACACCTTCATTTTACATCATGATTTTTATGTGATATTCAGTTAAGGTTTCAAGTTTAAATGCTGCATGTAGCACCATCTAATTTTATTTTATAAATGCGATTATAAATTCGATTTTGTTTACATTTTATGTAGTTTTAACATTGTTTCCGTTCTATGCTGCCAAACCAGTCATCAAAACGGCCATCATGTTCCATACCAGGCTCTGGATAATGCACCTTTTCAACCTCAACATATTTTCTTTTTTAGCTCTGATCAAAATTATTTGCCAGCTTCTCCCCTTCCTTGCACTTTGTTATTGAGTGGCAACATGCACTGACATTACAGCAATTAAAAGCTGTATGTTACTGGGTGTGATGTGTAACCACTTGACACTTTAACTATGCCTCAGCTCATTATATGATGGCCCTAAAGACTGGTTTTCAAGCACAGTGATTAGTTCACAAATGGCTGCTGCTGAATTGAACTAAAATATTATCTCTCTTGTAATTGATCATGTGGCTGCTTCAGCAGTGCCTCTACAGCAGCAGGTTATAGATGCGATCTGTTGCTGCAAAATGTCAGTTCTCGACAGCATGATTGTAAACTTTGTATTACAGTTTCTTATCGCAGGCTCAGAAGTCTGCAGTCTTATTGAATTGTTTTCCAGAGTAAGATCCGAGACTTGCATAAATCACGTTTTTTTTTTTCTTCCCTGTGTTCTCATTAAATTAAGCCTGAAAGGTTATTTTTCAACAGTGCTTCTGGCAGCACAGCCATGCAGTATAAAGATGCCGTTAGATGCTGGTTGGTAGGTTGTGTTTCAAGCAACAGTTTTTGTTACCACAGAAGAAGGGAAACTTTCATTTAGTGGGTCCTTTTTAAACTTTTAAAGTAATTGCTTCAAATCTGAAAGCATCTGTGTGTGTTGTAGACTTTACTGGAGCGAGCTGTTGACTCAGATGTTTGTCAGTCCGCTTACCACATCCAGGATCAATTATTCAGGAAAAACATAAAGGAGCTTTGGAAAATGTTCACTGACAGGCAAAACTGAGGCTGGTGACGCAAACCTCTTAGGGATACTTCATACTTCCTGCCTCTTATTCAGAGTATCCTTCCTGATTGGAAGTCCCCGATACAAACCTAAAAGACTGGTCTACGTAATGTGAAGTTTATCAGCCTGCTAGATCATAAATGGCCTTTGTTTTTAAAAATACAACTCTAAATGGAAAATTCCTCTGGAATAAAATGCAAAAACAACCTGATGTGATTTTGTAATTGTTTTAGCCATTTCTTTCTTCTTGCTCACTACATAGAATTTACAGGCAATGGATAATTAGCTTACAGGGGTCTGTGGAGTTCCAGAATAAAGTGCTTATTTTTTGCATCATGTTATGCATAGTGTGCATTAAAAGCTTATAAGGAGAGATTTTTTAAATTCAGGGCTGAGTACCCATTGGTGACACCGGTCTCTCAGCAGGCCTGGAAGTAAGAACAAAGTATAATTTTTTTTCTCCACCTACATTTGCAACATGTAGGCTCTTACTGGTTTGCTCTGTGTACACTGCAAACTATCTGGTAGGGGGCAGCCTCAATGTCCATGTACACAGAACATCACAAGCAGTCTTAGTCACCGCCACATGAAACTCTGTGACTCAGCTGGTCGTAACAATGATAAACATGCTACTCTTGATGCTTTAGAGCTATTCTCAAGGGGATTTGCAACAGGTTTTGTATACTTATAGTCAGTCATCACACATGTACTCACATTATCTAATTGTAAGTGATTCACCAGTTGTTCTTCTTAAAGGACTGGGACATTTCTAAGGGCTGTAACTCGCAGAATGGTGAAGTTATGCTAGAAATAATATTTTTGTATCCAGCAGAAAAGTAAGGAATTTCAAGATTATGTCCATTTATGCATCAACACATTGGTCTCATTCTTTTATCGGATTTTTATTTAGCTTAGAAAGGCTGAAAATTGTGAGTTTTTCTTTTTGACGCTTTGGGAATAAAATGTCTTGACTTGCTGATTACAGACAAGGACAAATCAGGGGATAATTAGCTCTCTAACTGATTAATTGGTGGATATCTAGTAATTATTAATATTAATATGTGGTAAGGACATTTATCCTGTAAAAATATGTTACATTTACTGCTCTGGCGCATTAATTGACAGTCAAACAGTCAATTCCCAACTTAGAACAATTCTTCTTTTGTTTGGTCCATCAGTCCTCTTCCATACAAACCTTTAGTCCTGTAATGCCCCTGTTAAGTGCAACAAAAGCACAAGATTTAATTTGAATATATTCATTGCCTATGTTGTATATTAAAAATCAGAGAACAGAAAATTGTAAAAGTAGTTTTATCAGTGTTTCATTAGTGGGTGTTTGGCCTCGATTTCCTTGTTCTAATTATTTAGCCACAGGGTTGGCCAAGTGTTCGTAGTACTGACAAGAAATGGTTACAACTGATTACCCGCTGAGAGTTTTTTCTGGTGGTGTCAGCTTGAAATGGGGAAGTCAGTGGGGAAGGCTCATTTCAGGCAATCTGGGCAATTACCTCAGGCAATGAGCTACACCTGACAGAGCTGCTCATTTAACTCATTTATATTGTGAGCGTAACCCACTGCTTGTAGCTTATGCCATTAAATTTCTGTTTTATACTCAAGATCAGGGACAATTTGATTTTAAAGTTGTTATGTAGGACTGAAGTGGTTCTAAGTTATTGTTAGTAACAGGTGTGATTAGACTGTATAGAAAAGAAGGAGACAGTAAATTGGTTAGAGTCTCTAAGACTCTCCAAGTCTAAAATAAGAGTTAACTTTTCAATTCAACATCTGCATTTCTTACAACTGTCTTTTTATTATTTGTCACTTCTAGTAGGGCTGAGCAAGTAATTGATTTTATCGATTAATCGAATTTTTTGGCTTTGAAAGATTTAATTTTTGGAAATCTGGATTTTTTTCCACAAATGAACCATTGTGTTTTTGTACCATATTTTCCGGACTATAGAGAGAACCATACTATAAGCCACATCTACAAAGTTTAAAAAAAAAAACTGGAAACGTACATACAATATATAAGCCGCTGGTATCTCCGCTGCTCTCGGTTTTTCACAAGGTTAATAAATAATAGACCTTACCACAGGGGCCGCATTTCATTGGCTGATGCCCATTCTATTTTTAGCGCTGCTACAACGTGCGTGGCCGTCTCACAAACACACGCTTCCCGTTAGCTAAGTACAGCATAATGGCAGAACTTCTACACCTTGAAGCCTGTCTGCTACACAGTCTTACGTTAGCTAAACAGATCAATATGCAATGTGTCTGTATCTGACATACACTAAAGATTTTATTTTAGCAGAAAAGGCTTTGGACTAAACTGTTACTCGTGTTAGCTACTCTAGCACCAAGTACAGTGTATCAGGCCTAGACACACTCAAACATTTGCCAACAAACCACAGGAATCACCTACTGATTTCAAAAGTAGCCTACAAAACGATGAATACCCGACTTACCCAGCCTTGCAAGAACAATAGGCATCAGTGATCTTGTCCGCAGCTATATTGATGTAGAGGGTGTGTGGATCTGCCGTTTTCCTCATCGAGCGAAAGCATTTTGCTGTGACGTGCACACCTTGCTCGAACACCTTGATCTCATCCAAAAAAGATGACCTGAACTTGTTAGTTCCTCAGTCCATTGTAGTAGCTGATATATTGTGAAAATCCGGTAGTAATGATGCACTAATCGAGTCAGAAATACACTGCAGATCATCAGTCGAAGTGGAAGACGCCATGTTGACATAGAAACAAGGCGCCGCGAGGCTTTGTGTGTGAGACTTGTGGCCAAGTGGGATTTTCTAGGTCGGTTGTGGGCGGAGCTTGGGTCCATTAAGGACGCAGCCCTCCATCTCCAAAGCCGAACCATGGATTCGTTCATGTCGAGCTTACGTGCAGCGGCTCTATTTCCCTCTTGTACTGCCAGATCGATAGCCCTCAACTTAAAAGCTGCTTCATATGAACTTCTTTGTGTTGTTTCCTTGATGAGGGGGTATGAGTTTGAAAACATTTCTCCCTCGTGCTAGCATGTGCTTGTTCTAAATGAAAATGACCACTTTCTTCCTTGATTTTCAATTTTGACTTCCAATGATTCACTTCCTGCTAAAGAGCCCCCTGGTGGTTGAAGGAAAATCCACAGAAAAGCAGCGCCGAACTATAAAAAAAGCAAAAAAAAGTAACTAAATACGGTAGTTCACAGTAATGTCAGCATGGCCAAAGCCAATTGATAAGCAAGTTTTAGAACTTTTATTTATTTAGACTTTAAATATTGAGGCTGCAATTAATTTTTTTAAGGTTTTATTGGCTCAAGTGGCCTTTATTTGATAGTGAATTGATAGGAAAGTGGGCGGCCGAGTCGAGGACTGAGGCCTCCATATGTGGGTTGTTCTTAACCCCTACGCCACCACAGCACACCCAATTATTTGTTTTAAATTATGATAATAATGTTACAAGAAGAAAGTAATTTTCTCAACCCAACACAAAAATTAACAAAAAATTAAAATGAGGAATTTTGAACATCCCTTAAAGTTATTCTTTACAGATAAGGAATTACTTCATTTTTTTTACACATCAGTATGAAATTATTGTCAGTAGCAGGATTTCGAACCAAATGACTGAGTTTATTTTGAAGAAAACAGCATGGACCAAGCTGGTCATGTAAGATCTTGATAACTCATTGATAAATCTAAGCATTTTTCTAATTAAAACAGTTTTTTACTTGTAATTTTAAGATGTTCTTCTTGTAAAATTGCGTCTTTATTCCACAAATATTCTGACTATATATTCTTGTAATTAAACAAAAAGTTCTAGTAGCCTGGCTCTAGTGCTCTGTCGGACAAATTACAGAAAGGACAATTGAAATAAAAGCTACTTTTTCTGTCATATGTAATTTTATTTTTTTAGAAAAGAAAGCAACAAAAAAAAAAAAACCCAGTTAAAATCGGACATCAGTTCTGGTACGAAAAGATTTGAGATTTTATTTGTAATCCATATCGAACAGTTCTATTTTCTATGATTGAAACATGCAGGCTATCCATGCTCAAAATGTTCTGCAATAAGATCTGAAATCAACAACTTTATCCTCTATTGTTGTAAAACAAAGTGAGTTCTCATTGGATACTCGCTGCTTAGCTCGAGAGTTTTTCACATCCGTTTTCTCCTGCCATGTGCCTCGGGGCGTGACATCACAACTGCTGAGTTGTTGTTTAATACTCACGTTTCTCTGTCCTGCTTCATATCTACGGTTCATACGGCTTTAGTCTTGCATAAAAGCTAATCAGCTTATGGCGGTGTCATCTACGCATGCATACAGTCACATGCAGATGCCCTGTAGACAAACACGTGTGACCTTAAGAAGGCTACCTGACTGGCATGGCTTAATTTAGAAGCTGACTCATTAAAGTTTGTCATAGCCACTGATTTACATTGGACCTTACAAACTGTGACTGTATTTGTAGTTTCAAAGAGTCCATGTTTTAGTTTATTACACTAATGATAATTAACAACAGGAACCACTGCATGTAGTAGGTCTTTTCTGTCTCCATATAATAATTATTTTAAGGCAATAACTGCAAATTATGCATAAACACAAAAGGTTTTTGCTTCCCGAGGCACTTCAGTGCAGTACAGTACAGTGCAGCAGGATTCCTCGGCTGATGATGCTGCGTTACTGAGCTGATTTATTTTTGACTGCTATTTATCAAATACTTCCAATGTGTGCTGATGTGCTGGTTCATGTAAACAATAAACTGAGTCTACAGAAAAGCACTGGGAACATCGGGACAGAAAAAGTAAATCTAAGTTTAGACTGTTTATGTAGGTAGAGTTTGAAATTTAATGTGCATAAAAATGTCAGCTGAAGTATCTTATCTTTAAAGAGTAAACTGACAGCTGCTCTTTTTAATTGTTGTATTATAATACACAGTACAGTGTAGCCGTGTCCTGTCTGGTCTCATAGATTTGCACCAATTCCTATAAATATATTTACATTTATTTATAGGAAAGCTTACCTACCCTACAATTTGTGTTCGCAAAAGTGGGATTTCTTTATATGAAACATTTGTGTCTGTGGCGTTTTCTTTTAAAAGTAATAAAAAAAAGACATTGATTCTGCATTGTGCACAGGCCAGCCTTTGCAGATTCCCCTCTCTCCTTTTTCTTTTCCACTTAATTGATCCCCAAAGCTCTGCACGAGGTGTCAAATCCCACATCATACTGGCATCCCCAGTGTGTTTTTACTGGGGCAGGTGTCATCTGCTAATGCTTTGTCTCATGGGAGAACATCCCCAGACCCAGACTGTGATTGTGGCCAGGTGCTGTTCAGGTGTGCACTCAGTTTGCAGAGCAGCGTGGGTCACAGGTGCTGCCAGCGCTGCATCCTTTTACCTCGCTGCTGTTCATACCCACACACACGTGCACTCTGCAGGCCTTCAGGACATAATGTAGCGGCAACACATGCTGATAATGTGAGTCTGCAGATATATACACATTTATCAGGGCTGAAAGGATTAATTGGATTAATCACAATGGATCGATTATTGAAATAATTACCAACTAATTTAGTAATCAGTTGGAGTATACAAAAACAAGCAAGCACAAATTGTACAAAAAAATGTATATGTTTTGCATCTAAGATGAAAAAAATATGCTCTTCCCAGACTACAGTGTTCAGTTCTTCACCTGTTTCAGATTTGGTAACAAAAATCTCTTACTAACAACCTTCTGCTATCCTGTTATTAATCAATTAATAACAATAATAATAATCAATTCTATTTTTCTTGTCATTAACTATTGTGTTATCGTTCTTGTATTACACTGTGCCGTAGTTTTTAAAGGTACTATATAAATAAATTTGACATTGACGTTGACAAAAATAATAACCCTACACAGTATTGACGCCAAGTCCAGCAATAAAAGCTGAAGAGCTTTTCACATGTAGAAGTATTTTTTTAGATGGAGATGCATCCTTTGCTACAAATGATCACGCATGCACAAAAGGAATGATTTGGCATTGGATTAAAATGTTTATTTTAAATTTTAAAGAACAAATTAGTTTGTCTGTTTCCATTTTATTATGTATTTCTAATATTGTATAAAAGGCGTAAGTGGTTAATAAAAATAATAGGCCTGTCACGATAACAAATTCTGCTGGATGATTAATTGTCCCACAAGTTAATGCGATAAACAATAATATTGTTGTTTTGAGACCATTTTGAGACCAATATTCCATGGTAACAGCGAAAATAATGCAAAAACAAATTCTCAAAGATTAATAAACTTAAATTCTAATGAACATTTAATACTGGAACTGGAAGACATTTTAATTATCCAAAATAAATAAACAAAACAACAGAAAAAAAACCAAATAAAATGAATTATAAAGTCTCTGTAAACAAAATTGCGTGGCCGTCTCACAAACACACGCTTCCCGTTAGCTAAGTGCATCATAATGGCAGAACTTCTACACCTTGAAGCCTGTCTGCTACACAGTCTTACGTTAGCTAAACAGATCAATATGCAATGTGTCTGTATCTGACATACACTAAAGATTTTATTTTAGCAGAAAAGGCTTTGGACTAAACTGTTATTCGTGTTAGCTACTCTAGCACCAAGTACAGTGTATCAGGCCTAGACACACTCAAACATTTGCCAACAAACCACAGGAATCACCCACTGATTTCAAAAGTAGCCTACAAAACGATGAATGCCCGACTTACCCAGCCTTCAAGAACAATAGGCATCAGTGACCTTGTCCGCAGCTATATTGATGTAGAGGGTGTGTGGATCTGCCGTTTTCCTCATCGAGCGTTTGCTGTGACATGCACACCTTGCTCAAACACCTTGATCTCATCCAAAAAAGATGACCTGAACTTCTTAGTTCCTCTGTCCATTGTAGTAGCTGTTTAAAAAAAGAGCTAGTTGATACCAAAACACCAGACTGAAGATTTTTCCAGTTCAGTTTTTGGTAGGAAGACAGAAAAGAGAAAAACAATAAATCATGCAAATGATAATTATTGAGCTTGTTTTAATTTATCATGCGATTAATTGATTTATTGTTTATTGTGACAGGCCTATGTACCAATTGTTTCTGTCTGATTAAATGGTCAAAATAATCAATAGAATAATGGATTACTAAAATAATCATATACACTGACTGGCCAAATAAAATGTCACCACCAAACAATGGTCACACTCTCTAATATTTTGTTGGACCGCCTTTAGCTTTGATTACAGCCCGCATTCGCTGTGGCATTGTTTCAATAAGCTTCTGCAGTGTCACAAGATTTATTTCCATCCAGTGTTGCATTAATCTTTCACCACGATCTTGTGTTGTTGATGGGAGAGTCTGACCACTGCGCAAAGCCTTCTCCAGCACATCCCAAAGATTCTCAATGGGGTTAAGGTCTGGACTCTGTGGTGGCCAATCCATGTGTGAAAAAGATGTCTCATGCTCCCTGAACCACTCTTTCACAATGTGAGCCCGATGAATCCTGGCATTGTCATCTTGGAATATGCCCGTTCCATTTGGGAAGACAAAATCCATTGATGGAATAACCTGGTCATTCAGTATATTCAGGTAGTCAGCTGACCTCATTCTTTGGGCACACAATGTTGCTGAACCTAGACCTGACCAACTGCAGCAACCCCAGATCATAGCACTGCCCCCACAGGCTTGTACAGGAGGCACTAGGCATGATGGGTGCATCACTTCACCTGCCTCTCTTCTTACCCTGATGCGCCCATCACTCTGGAACAGGGTAAATCTGGACTCATCAGACCACATGACCCTCTTCCATTCCTCCAGAGTCCAATCTTTATGCTCCCTAGCAAACTGAAGCCTTTTTTTCTGGTTAGCCTTACTGACTAGAGGTTTTCTTACGGCTACACAGCTGTTCAATCCCAACCCCTTGAGTTCCCTTCGCATTGTGCGTCTGGAAATGCTTTTGCGTTCACAATTAAACATACTCCTGAGTTCTGCTGTTGTTTTTCTTCGATTTGATTTGACCAAACGTTTAAGTAATCGCCGATCACGATCATTCAGGATTTTTTTCCGACCACATTTCTTCCTGGAAGACGATGGTTCCCCACCATCCTTCCAGTTTTTAATGATGCGTTGGACAGTTCTTAACCCAATTCTAGTAGTTTCTGCAATCTCCTTAGATGTTTTCTCTGCTTGATGCATGCCAATGATTTGACCCTTCTTAAACAGACTAACGTCTTTTCCACGACCACAGGATGTGTCTTTTGCCATGGTTGTTTAAGAAATGAGGAGTTACTCATTGCATCAGCTGGGGTTAAATAACTTGTTGCCAGCTGAAAGATAATCGCCTATGCAGTACTTATCCAATAGGAGGCTTGTACCTATTTGCTTAGTTAAATCCAGGTGGCAACTTTTTTTTGGCCAGGCAGTGTATATATATCTATATGTGTGTGTGTGTGTGTGTTTAGGACGGGCACAGTGTAAGATGGGATGTGTGCTGAGCAAATGAGATGTATGCAGCACTGTTTAGTTGCTGTAGCTGTTCATTATGCAGAGCTGCTGGGTGTGCTTATCTGTTACTGTGGTCAGTGAAGCGTGAAGAGCTGAAGATGAGCTGAAAGGGCGAAAATCCCATTTCTCCTTCCCCATGCTGCCCATGCTTCCCACACCCCGCACCGCCTCCATGCTTCCCTCAGCCCGTCTCGGCCCCGCCCCGCCCCTGCCTCCCGTCCTCAGGTCCTGGCCCCCAGCGTGAGGCTGGCGAGGCTGACCAGCTGTAGAGGATCAGCTGTATACTGAGTAATACCCCAAGGGCCGCCTTTCTAAAGAGGATGGAGGAGCAGCAGTGGTATAGCCAAGTTATGATGACATAACCAGTCTTTCAGGAAGCAGCTGCAAGGATCAGAGAACCATACTCTATAAATTATTACAAGAATTGGAAAATGCAGTTTGTTTGAGTTTCTTCTCAATATACTTTTAAACTTTTCTAAAGGAAAGTTGGATTCCTAGGGAAAGGTCAGCCATCTTTGTTAGATTTTTGTAGGTAGTTGCATATAGACGTTAGAAGAAGAGTTTAATTTTTTTTTTCAAAGAACTTTTCTGCTGATGGGGCTTATAAAAAAGTTCAGTTAAACCTAATATCTGCTTCAGAGACAGGTTGTGCTTCTACCTACAAGAGCTACCTCTTTCTTCCTCTTCCCCTCCCTGTTTCCTCCCTCGCTTCATGCTGCCTGTGTTACTGCTGGAGCTCATATAATACAAGTTCAATACTAACAGAGAATTATTCATAGCTCAGATTAGCAGTGGACTTTAAATTTAGCCTAACATTTTGGATGCTCTTCCCATATTAACAGTTTATTTTGCATATAGTTTAAAAGATTTAAAAAATACTTGAGTACATCTGGTATCCACAGATAATTAAAGTTAGTCTTTCAGTGGGTCTAATTAAATTATATTATCATTGAAGTGTTCTGTAGTTTCAGTTTTGAATCACTTCAAAACTGAAAAGAGAGCGATCTATTTCAAGTATTCATTACTTTTAATTTTGTTAGTCAGAAAATTTGATTACATGAGACCAATACAAGCTGGTTTTAAATACACAAAGCCTAATTTGGTCTGCATAAACATGGGGAAGGCTGCTGACATCGCCCAACAGATAGTCATTGATACGCTCCACAAGCACAGTAAGTCATAAAAGGTAATTACTAAACTCTGGTTGTTTAGAGTCCAGGCCTATTAACGGAAAGTTGAATGGAAGGAAAAAGTCTGGTGCTATCATGACGAGGTTGGTACAACACAGAAAAGATAAATAAACACAGGTAACCTATAGAGGAATTTAGGCTGCCATCTTGTTTGACAAACGTGTTTTATAGCTTATATTTATTCGGACTTTGAATCCAGGTCAACTCTACCACCAAATATAACGGTCAGGCTAAGATTTTTATTCTTTTTCCATGACAGAAATAAAGCCGTAATGTTACTAGAATACTGTCTTAGTACGAGAATAAAGTCAAAGTAATACAGGAATAAAGTTTTTATATTACCAGAATAAAGTAATAATATTAGGAGAATTAAGTAGTAATTTTATTGGAACGCCAACACAAAAAAATAAGAAAAAAATCAAGATTCCTAACCTTTTCCTTATTAAAACTAATTTTTTCTCATTATTTTAAGATGTTCTACTAGTAAAATTGCATCTTTAATCTGCTATTATGACTTTATCCTGGCAATATTACAACTTTATTCCTGTATTATTTAGACTTTACTTTCCACTTTATTGAAAGAATGATTAAAGTAAAAGCCACTTTTTGAAAAAAATTTCAGTTTGTAATTTGCTTTTTTTTTTTTTTTTTTTTTTTAGAAAAGAAAGCATTATTTTTTTATTTAATTAAAGTCAGAAATTGTATCTGCCATGAAGAAAATCTGATTTTATTTTTAAGCTATGTCACCCAGCTCTAAGACAAATCCAGCTCAGACAAAGTGGGATGATAAATTTATGGTTACACTCTCCCCCAAATACTTTTTAAACAGGGTTGAAGCTCCACCTTTAAAAGGTGGGAATGACGTCCTCACATCAATCTGTCCAGGATGGAAAACTTGGACAGGATGAATTTTGTAAAGCTTACTCTGTGTTACACCAAATACTGCCACCACTTTAGTCCGGTAGTGTTGGTGAACTTTCTTTCCCAGTCCTCTCCGACTCCCACAGCCACCACTGCTTGTCCTCCTGTGTACATGCTGGGTGTACTGGCAAGCAAAATACTAGATAATGTTACCCTCCCCTCTTTTTGCTCTGTAGTGGATTGTGATTGGATAATGAAATGCAAACATTTGTTTCGCCTTTACTCCCACTTGACAATGCCTGACATTTTCTCCTACGCTGGCACAGCCCCGACAGTGTAAAGTGTGGGAAGTGAAGAGAGAAGCACGTCTCTGCGAGACTTTAATGCCAAGGATATGGGGGTGGTTAGGTAGATTTTTTGTATTTTTTTTATCAACTTAAAACCAGCAAGACTGTCTTCAATGGTTGCTCTAGTTTTTACTCTCCCACTGTGCCATCCCCACATAGAGAGATCATCAAAAGTTTCCCCCCTTCTGGCTGGTTGGATGTTTTATTTAGTGCAGCCTTGTGCTCTTAAACTCCAGAGCGCTCAGGGTTTGTGGGGGATTTTGTGTAAGAAAATATGCCCACAGTGCTGTGAGTCGAATCAGCATTCCTAGCCCATGTGTGCATCCTTCCTCGTCCTTCACCTCTCTTTAGCTCTCCGTTGTTTTGCTGCTCAACAGTTGTTTGGCATCTAATACCAAACATTGACTCATTCTTTGATGTTGCATGCCGTCCTGATTCTAACAGCCAACAGGGAGACATTTCTGCAGCTTGTTAAACACGCTCAGTTTCTTTTTATCCTTCTTTTTCTTCCTTTAAAGCAATTTCACAACTTGACAGGGACGATGGCACTGAGCTCGTGAGATGCAGGAGAGCGTGTTACGGCGGCAGCATCCGTTACAGAGCTGGCGCTCGCATGTTGGGAGACGTTATTAGGGAGCTCATCGCCTTTCTCCTCTGAGAGAATGGATGCGTGATTATGAAGTCATCAGCTTTGAACCAGCGTGGCTACAGAGGAGCACCCCTCCTCGTGGGTCCTCGGGGTGCCATTGATTGGTGACCATGTGTTTGTGCCTGATAGACTGTGAAATGGTGTGTTGCTGCACGGCTGTGTCACACCTGCGTCCCACCGAAGTGATTGATTGGTTTGGTCATGTGGAATGTTCCCATCTGGTCCGCAGTAATGCATTTTTTTCCTCGTTTGTGAATAACAAGCACCGGCGGGAGAGCGGTTGGGATCGGAAAACGGCAAAGGCCAAGCGAAAACATTTTCCCCTGTCCACCTCCCCCGTTTCTTCCCCTCCTTCTTTTTACAGAGTTAGAAAAAATTCAAATAGACCGAGCCGTGGCACCTGATAATCCTGGGAGGGGATAAACACAATCAGGAAATCCACTTTTCCTCTCTCTCTCTCTCTCTCTCTCTCTCTCTCTCCCTTTCCCCTGTGTTGCGATGGATTTTTGGAGAAAATAAACAGTTTAGCTCCAGATACTGAAAACCATATTTACCAAAATGTTGGATGTATGTGATTTTGCTGATTGCACCATCTTGTTTTGATTAGTAGCCTGATTTATAAAAGCGGTGGCGTTTATTTCCCCATGAGCCTAATGTGTTATCCTCTTTCTTATTTCTGTGTTCTTCCCAGTTTGATTTCTCTTAATCCCAGTCCCTTGCCTTTAATTGATCTATTCATTTCACCTAATGGCTAATTACACATCAAGCTGCATGAGCAGATACATTCATCATCCTAGTACGTAATAATCAGTGACATTTCAACAAAGAAAAAAAAATAAATATGCAAATAAGAACTCATTAACATTTGATCTTGCTTTGAATAATGTCACATGCTGAGAGGGCTGTACGCAGAAATTGATGTGGAGCTCAGGGCAGAATAGCCATGTTTCCTTGGTGTTCTGTTGCTCCGTCGTGCTCCTCTATCCCACTGTTGTTCCTAATACTGAGCTGCAAACATTGTTCCGACAGGCAGGGAGGAAGCTGATATGATACAGTGCCCCTCCGCCCCCTTATTTCCTCATCCGCGCTGCTGACCTAACCTCTAACCCAGCCAGCTTTTACTTACAGTGGAGAAAAAAAAAGAAAACCCGAGGGGAAGCATCAAACTGCTTTGACAGAATGGACGTACACAAACTCTTAAAAGGGAAACAAAAGGAGGCATGTTAAAAGGTGTGATGAAAAGGCGAATGAGTGAGTGTACATCTGATGTGTTCCCGTGCCGTCTCTGGTTGCCAGAGGAATGTATTAGTAACCATGGAGCCTGTCTAATTTTACTTCCAACGCAGCCAGACAGGCCGAATCCTGAACTTTATACGGTGGAGATCTCCCCGGTCTTCATTTTCTAATCTTTTCCATGGATTCATAGCTCCTTGTGATGAGGTGCTAAAAACTTTTCTCTTGTTTATGTTTTGCGTCCCGTAATGATCTAATTATAGGAATAATGTTTTGCAGTAATGTGCCATGAATCTCATCAGACGGGAACATAAGCCCCAGACATCAACACCAAACACATAGTTAATCAGAAAAAAAGAGAAACAAGTGAGCTGGTGCATGGTGAAGTACATTTGGTTTCTGCATTAACAGCATACAGCCATTCAGTATCTTGTGTTTGTTTTCACGGTCTTGGTTTTCCTTGGAGCAAAGAATATACACTCATTTCTTTTGGATGGAAAATAGGCTCTTGGAATGCATCTGAGAGGCAGTGAAGCACGCTCACTAATTGGCTAAGTTTTGTGGCAATGGTTTTGAATTGATCCCGGCGGACGATGAGGTCACCGCCGCTCACTTTATCAAAATAAAGAGCTAAACAGAGCATCATGCTGCGCTGTTCTGCTGCGCTTTGATCAGTAAGGATGTGATCTATGAAGAACTGGCCAGCTTGGCTTTTTATCCGGAAGGATTTCATCTAAAACTATTGTTGTTAATTCAATGCTGATGGTCAACGAGGCACACAAGATTGTCCAATCTTAGCTCTGTTTTCTGTGAAATCAAATTCAAGTCAGACCAAAAGCTTTTGATGATCACAAATGATATTAATGTGAGGTGATGTGATAGAGCAGGGGTGTCGAACTCAGTTTGATTTTGGGCCAAATCAAAAATCTGAATGTTCTTAAAGGGCCGGTTGTGCCACAATGTATTGATAGAACCCATTAAATTGTTAAAATATCAATAATTGTTACAGCATTCAGTAAGCGCTTATTAAAATTAAATAATATTGAACATCTTTTCACACTGATTTTGTATCCACGATTTTGTGTCATATATTTTGTGGTGCTAATTTAGAAATATTTGTAAGGATTATTTACAAATTCTTTGCTAATGTATGATTTTAAATGTGACTTTTTATTAATCGCTGCATTAATCACGGACTACAGCTCGACATTGAGTAAGGCTGAGCCAATAGTCACTCAAACTCAATGTTTTTGGCCAATTTTGAGAAAAATATTTCAGTAAAATCAGAAAAAAAATGTGGGGATCTGTTGATTTTTTTTGTGTGAATTTTGCAGATTTGTGAAAAATTGGAAGGGCTTATTGATGCAATTTAGAGTCCGGAGGGCCACATAAAAAGCTACAGCGGGCCTGATTTGGCCCCCGGGCCTTGAGTTTGTCACGTGTGATAGAGGGTTGACACAGTGAAAAAATATAAACTCGATACTGAGTAAAATACGCAACAGTCAATGTCCTTTTTGATGCTGCAGAACCATTTTTTGATTGCATATGACTCAAATATTATCAAAAAAAAATCTTATTTCAAACGGCAGATAAACTGACACAGATCCAGAAAGTAAGATCTTTAGGCATTTATACTGGCTTATAAACACCAAAAAGAATATTATAAACACAACTTTCTTGTTTGTCATGTAGGATGGTAATTTATTTTTCATTGTATTTCTTAGTTTCTGCTTTGCTCTCAACAGAGTTGTCTCCCACCCAGTTCTATACTTGCTACACATTATATTTAGCTCATAATAAAGTGCTGTTTACTTCACTATGACACGGTGGTGAACATACACTCCGTTCTGCAGTGAGATGCCTCGCAAGCATGCTCACACCTTCACACCTTTGAGTGATATGCTAATTATCAGGCTCACAGAGCGTTTTCATCTGAACTCATGAAATCTTCTCCCCTCATGAGATTACATTTTCATTTGAACACGGACATACTAAGCGATGGTAGGCGTCGTACAATTTATTTGATTGATTACGACTGCAGTAATTAAATCGTTTTAATCATGGTAGTTTCTGTATTATCTGCCCATTCCTGATGTTTTAAGGACGACAGTGAATTTTACTTTCCATCAGCGCCCGCTCGCAGTTTAATTAATAGTTGTGTGGCAGAGAAAGAAAAACACATGCTTGGTTCCTCGTAAGGGTGCACAGAACAAATAGGCCTCTATGAGACATAATAAAAACAATATTAGTGTTGCTCTTGTTGTGATGCTGTGATCTCACGGGCCCGTTCAGAGGAGGGAAAACAGAACAAGCCTGTAACATGTGAACAGACACATTCTGCTTTTAGCTCCTCTTCCCTTACAACATAAACAGCCTACTCTTAATGAGCTGATTCAAACCTGAACATTTAAATTGTTTAGCATTTAACTTCAAACATTTTGTTTTTGCCAAACGCCGTTTATCTTAGTGACCTATTTTGCTCACCGTGAGTTACAGCAGCTGAGCATCAGACAGGAGACTGTGTCACTGCAAGATATTTTATTCAGCTAATTTAGGCTCTCTGCTTTGGAAGTGACCAACCCAGCAGTATGCTCCACTTGATGTATCACTTTGTTCTACTTTACCCCTGCCTGCAGCATGAACATACATTTTCCTGAAATTTGTGTAAATCTTCTGTAAATCTTTGTAAACAAGATTATTTGATGCGGATGAAGCAGACAGATTTAAACATCAAATTACAAGAACCTAACGTGAAAAGTGGAGAGAAACCTTACTGGGTTTTTGTTTCTCCTTCAGTACTTATTTTCTTTGGTGATCTCTGTAAATGTTTTGGGGATCGGAGCGCTGATGAATTCATTTTTTAGTGGTTGATTCATGAGAAATGTAGCATGAACAGACTCAGAGTTGTGAGATTCAGCAGTCTGTTTGCCATGCCTTTTTCCCCCCACCCTAGTATTTATTACAAAGATCTGCACTAATCTAAAGCAGCTGTTAAAAGAAACGATTTTATGTGATTTATTTCATTTGAGAAAACTATTGAAAAGCTTTCTATTAAAATCAGAATTAAAGTTAACTAAACAAAGGCTTTATGATTTTTATTTTTGGATTATTTAAGGTCATACAGTTGAACAGATGGTTGCCAGATTTAAAAGTTGTGCATTACTGCAGGTATTAAGTTCTTGAAAGATGTAATGTTAAAACACATGAGCTTGCTTGATAAAGAACTCCTCAAGCATGAAGATAGCCAAAAAAAAAATATATATATAAAAAATTCACTTCTTCTTCTTTCTTATTTTGTTCTTGGTTATGTATGCACATGTTTTCTCTGTCCTGTTTGTTTTCTTGATTTTTAAAGCTGTTTGAAATAAGTAAAAATTTAAATGATATCGTGATAATGCTGTTGTAGTGAAGACGGAGGTCACACCCAGCTGGCTCTAATCTGAGCTGAAAGGAAACCTGGTGCTGCTGTAGCGTTCGCTCAGCTCCATCTGAAGTGATGAGCTCCAACGCTAAAGCCAAAGGGAGGAGATTAGATTATCTGAAAAGCTAAACTTCTTACCCGGGTTGACTGTTAAAAATAGCAATGGATAAATTGAAAATGTTGATTTTTCCTTTTTTTTTACTGGGTGCCGAACATTAAAATCTAAGCAGATATAAATATTTTTTTACTCTGCTATGATGGAAGTCCAAAAGACAAAGTTGAGTCTTACAGTTAAGCCTAAACTAATTTATGCCAATGACATTTAGATTTAAAATTATTTTCAGTCAAGCAGTAAGTTTGTTTCTGTTCGGAAATGAAACAGGCATTTTGCAAAAGATTGTAAAACAATATATTTATGTGAGAATCAGTTTTAAAAATGTATGTGCACTGATTTAAAGATACCAAATAATATGAATCTCAATAATCAATGAAATCCTTAATATCTTTTCTGAACAGCTTTCCGCATGTTGACAGGCGTTTTTGGCTATTTGGTTAGCTCAACTCTTTCATAAAAACTTCTCCTAATTCCCTAAACAGATTCCGACTTCTGTCTAAAGCCAGTAAAATACTAACCACTCATGAACTTGTTTTGCACAACCCTTTTTTAGAATATTGAGTCATCTCTTTAATTTAGATTTAAACTGTGTCAAACTAATTTCCCAAATTGTATACAGCCAACCTTGTTCTTCTTTAACAAGGCATTTTTTTAAGTTGAGATCTGAACTGCTGCTTTATTGCATTATCTTGTAGTCGATGTCTGTGTTGTCACATCTGTCTGCTTGCTTGGCCTGAATTACAACAGTGTCCATCAATTATTCATGTCAAAACCAGTGTGTGTGACAAAACACATGCTGGCAATGAATATTTAACTCTTGCACTTGAGCAGACCTTGTTTCTAAAGAATAAGAAATGATTCTTACTGGACCACTTTTGCATATCAGATGGAAAGTAAAGAAATTGAAATTCTCGTCACAGGAGACGTTTCATCATCCTGCCATTATAGTGAATGTTGGTGGTAACCGACAACTTAATCCTATTTCCTTTCGCAAGAGCAATGGCTCAGAACAGTATCGCATTATTGTTAGAGGAGAAGCAGCTTTGCCAGTTAAACCATCTTCCCTGATTTCCTCAGCTCCTTGCGTCCCCAGAGACGGTGTGCACAGATGCAGAACAACTGTCTCCTTCAGGAGTGCTCAGATAAGCACAAGTGGATTCTCTTAGATGTACCTGTGTTCACCTGCGCTGATGGAAACAGGGCTCAGATCAGTCACTGTGGAACAAAAGATCCAGGCTATGCATGTTTTTTAACGCACAAAAAATATATATTTACTGCGTCCCCAGAGTACACAGAGTTTAGTTCCAGGGTTTGTGTCTGTGCTTGTAATATTTGGAAGTCTGACAAAAAAATAATGCATGATGGTGTTAAAGTTATTCATCATTCTCCCCAAGGAGCTCTCATTTGTTTATTCGTTTGTTCTTCTAGGGGACTAAAACTGCTGAGTTTGGATGTTGTGATGTGTGTGATTCATGTATATTCTGCGCTCAGATTTTTATTTCTCCCCTGACGGCTGCTTGCTAGCTTTCCGTTAAGCCGTGCAGACTGGATGTGACACTGATCGAAGGACTCTGACAATTGTTACTCTCTTAATTAAGTCACTGAAAACATCCTTTGCTTGCTGACATCGCCATGAGTCATTACACTTCTGCTGAAGGATGAGATTTTTTTTTTGCATGCATTAGATTATTTTTAGTGTATTTATGCTATATACTGTATATATGAGAGGTAAGGGGAGAAAAAGCTGAGTTCACTTTAATGTGATTTATACATTTGGCAGAAAACGTTCCTGTCAGACTGGGAGATTTGTCTCCAAAGTAAAGAACAGAAATGTGTTATTAAATCCAGATTGGTATTTTTTTCTTTCTTTTCAGTTTTTATCAGCTAAAGATCTAATATATGGGAGTAATGGCACAATACTGCACTGGAACTATTTCAATAATTTAAACAGTGAAACTCATTTAGCAACTATTCAGATTGCAGAGTGAAATATTTTGCCTTAATTTATGTAAATTTTTAAACTAAATTAAACTGCAAAATTTCGTTTCTCAAAAAAGCGGAATACCACACAAAGTTTGAAACAGAAATGTTATGTTAAAAATCAATTAATTAATTAGTAGCATTAAATTGAGCTCAATAATTGCCATTCTGATGATTAATATTTTTGAAGGCGTTTTCATACGTTTCATACGTGTTTTGTTTACGTTTTCGGTGGTAAGTGCTTCTTTTATTTCCGTTTAATTTATTATTTTTGGTTGTTGTCTTTTATTTTTGGATGTTTTAAAAATCTTCCAATTCCAATGCTGAGTGTTCTTTACAAAATTAAAGTTTATTGGTGTTTGACTGGGTGTGCGTGCATGTTTATGCTATTATCAATAAATCACTTGAAAATTGTCTCAAAAAAAAAGAAAAAACAATATTATAGTTTATTGGGATAATTATTGGGACAATTTATCCCCCAGTAAAACTTGTTATTGTGACAACAACACAATTACAGGCTGTCCAGTAAAAGCCATTGACAAAACAAGCCAGAAAAGAGTTTTTATCCAACCAAAATGAGAGAAATGTTCACAAGCGACAGAGATAACTGCAGCCTTGAGTCGGTTGTTGATCAGAGCCCAGCTGATGTTGTTCCACTTTGTAAGGTCAAGTCCAAGGTCAGCGCCGCTGTGGACCAGGACATTTCAGAGCACTTCATGATTCCCTCTTCTGAAAAGTTTTGTAGAGAACCAGCAGGACCCGGTACCTGTCCGCACTGCCAGAAGTACTAAGGACCAAGCTTGACGACAATGCGGCCATTGTGCAAAACCCCATTCAGATTTTATTTCCATCCTTTGTGTTGTTACAGGTAAAACTGAGAGGGCTTCGTTTCTTGGCTATGGGAGGGATCCTGGAGCATCTGGTAGCCAGGTAGGTTTCATAGACAAAAACATTATACTACAATGAGAACTCTTTAAATCAAGTGAGACTTTTACTCTTAGCTGTTGTGGGTTGTCTGCTGAGAGAAAACAACTGAAAGTGGTAAATCTCAGAACAATAAAGTGTGTTGTACACAAACTCAGTGATGAGTCAGATATTGTTGCAGCTCCTCTAATAGAAACTGAGCGGTTTGGTGGAAAGGAGTTGCTCTTATGTTACTGCTGCAAACTGGAAGTCATTACTTCTTCCTAATAAATAAAATTTAGTAGAAGAATTTAGCAAAGAAATTTCAGGTAAATAATTTGTAGCTTTTTGTTAAACAGGTGACAGGCAATCTGTTTAGAATCCCAAAAATGGCTTATTTTTGAGAGTAAAATCTAATTAACTTAATCTGCAAACTCATTGTGGTGACGATATTGATTTTAATCAAACCTAGTTTTCTGGACACCAACAGATAAATACTATTGGTGGACAAAAATGTGAAAAGAAGGTTGCTAGGATTGCTTTTACAACAAGATATTCATCATAAGTACAGCTTTAAATCAGCTATAAACTCCCTCAAGCTGCAGGTTATGTGTGATCTTTACAATCTTCTTATTGTTAGTCAAGTTGCCTTGCTTAATATAGTTGAATATAGTTGATAATATGAACTGAAGAAGAATTAATTAACTCAAAGCATGAACAGGAAGATAGTTCTAGTGATCTAAAATTCGCTAGAGGTTGTTTTGTTTTTGACAGAAACTAAAATGTTTGACCTTCATTTCCATTTTCCACTAAAGAAAGTTTTTGTTTTTATAACCTAAGATAACTTGTGTTTACCTAACAGCTCACAGCAACATGAGTTGTATTTAAACATTTGCTTGCTACAGTTGAAGTAATACATAATTTGTTTGACTTCCTCTCTGAGTTTGTTTGGTCCAGATGGATGAACAGTAAACACAAATTTAATCAGGCTCTCTTCAACTTGTTTTTTCTTTTTTGTTTGATTTATTTTTTATTTATTTGGGTTGTGTTGTTTTCTCCTACCGTAATAAAACTCATATATCTGCTGAGTTCTTGGCAGAGCTGGAGGAAGAGAGTGCTGTCCTAATCTGTCGTATATCACTTCACTAAAACTGTTTCTGTTTGGCTTCCTTCCACATCGGGTTTTCTATGATACATCTGAGAATTTTTTGCCACAGAGTCTCACACAAAACTCAGCTTTTGCACGTTTACACTCTTCCAAGCTGTGAAAATTTGACTCCTGGTTTCGCCTCTTCTGTTGCCTGTCTCTCTCTGCGAGGTGAACAATTTGCTGGTAATTGTATAAAATTTTAATTCACAGGAATTTGGAGAGAGATAATCCTCAGGATTTACATTTTGTTCAGCTGGAAGTCCAGAAAAGCAAATCTGGAGATTCCTCACTATTCTTGAAACAAAGATTTTGTTGAAACCTGTTTTTTTGTTTTTCTTTTTATGTTTTTTATTCCTATTTTTTCACACAGTGTTGTGTATGCAAACCTAAGAATCCTGATCCTATTTTGTCATGTTTCAACTATAAACTTTATTATATTTATTGGGATTTTATGGCGTGAAAATCAATTTTAGATTAAATTTGTGATATCCATTTTTTTCAGCCCACCAGAGTAAATACTTTGTTGAATCACTTTTGTGGAAAATGTTCCCCCATTGTTCTTTGCTAAATTTCTCAGTATGAACCAGATTGGAAGCCTGTTAGCATCGATGTCCCAGGTGTTGCCACAAAATAAAAATGGGATTTTGCTCTGGACTTAATTTGAACCTTTCTGATATGTTTATATGGTTTTATATAAATCCTCCTGTTGGAATCTGAACCTCCGACTCTGTCACAAGTTTCTTCATCTGACAGGTTTCCTCCTGGGCTGGCCTGTATTTATCTGCATTGATATTCTTGTAAATTGTAGCCCCAAAGCATGATGCTGCCATTACCATGTTGATTTCTGAACTCTCCCTGAGTTAAAACATTAGTTTTGTTGTTTTTAAATTAATATGAACTTGTTTTCTTTGCATTATTTGAGGTCTGAAAGCACGGCAGCTTTTTCATTATTTTGACCATTTCTAATTTTTTGCAAATAAATACAAATTTTTTGCTTGGAATTTCAGAGACATGTTGTCAGTAGTTCATAGAATAAAAGAACAATGTTAATTTTACTCAAACATAAACCTATAAACCGTAAAATCAGAGAAACTGATCATTTTAAGTGCTCTCTTAATTTTTTCCTGGGCTGTATTGTCCCAATAAAATGTAATGAAGCTTGTTGTAACATGACAACTTGTGAATTATATGAATGCCCTTTCAAGACACTTTTTATTTAAAAGTTATTAAAATGAAAAGCCTTTTCTTTGAGGTGTGTGTGATCACCGTGTCAGTCCTCAGCTGACTCGGCACGCTTAGCCTGTTTTCAAGCCAACTACTACACATCACTCTGAATAGTACTTATTCCCATGATCCTTACTCTCTGCAGCAGATTAGTCTGATTAGACCAAGCCCTTAAATGGCCGCTTAACCCAATTTGTTGAGGCTGTAGGGGGTCAAATATATTCGCGGCAACATGATATAGAGATGCTTTAAAAGCTTCTGCACCGTTTTGGTTGAATTTGTTTTGGTCTTTGTAATTTTATAAGTGTCTATACTTATGCGTTACTTATGTTATTGTCATTATGTTTTCTTTACCTTTCAGGCGTCTCTCAGGCCAGATGCAGCTTTGACTAGTCCCAATTCTGTGACTACGTCGGGGAAATCCACTGCTCCGTTTTACTCCTTCAATGCAGCCAATCCCAGAAGACGTTCTCTGCAAGACGCTCCACTCATCGGTTAGTCATAACGACTTCAAAGAAACCTCTGAAATGTCTCTTAGAAAAATATAAAGCAGATTTTAGAATAATATTTAAAGTTTCCGAGGCAGCGTAGGTTTTAATGTATACAGTCGTGAAGTCTGAAGCTTTTAAAATGTTTCTTATTTATTCCACTACTGGTCTAGACAAGTGTTTATCAACACACTGTGCTCAGGGACGCATGTACAGTAAATCTCAGTGCCCTGGTTTACAAGCAGGCAGCTGTGTAAAGCTGTAAAAAGCACTGCTACCTTTTATAGCTGCAGTGATTGATAAATTAGTGTTGAGGCTTATCAAACATACAGAGAAAAATCTTAAGAAGATTTCAAAGTAAAGCTAAAACTAGGCCCTTAAAATTGTCTATTTGCTAATTTCCAGAATAATGAGAGAGAAAGATTAGTTTCAAAATGTTTAAAAACTTCATTTTCTGAATGTTATGTGCGTGTTGTTAGCTTAGTTTAAGCTCTACCCACATTTTTCTATTGGGCAGAGATCAGAACATGTAAATAAATCAATCATCAATCATCCCTGCTCCACGTTACTGTTGTGTCTAAAGTGTCTTTTGTTTTTTCTTGTTACAGTCATAATGCATCCATAACAAGTTTTGTTTTTGAGTTGTTTTTTTTACTTCTTTTCCTTTTTGCTTTTAAATGAAACTGTGCGCTTTCATCTTTTCACAGATCCACTACAAACAAAAAAGGTTCGCAAGGTCCCTCCTGGCCTGCCTTCATCTGTGAGTGGAAGATCATCTACCTCTCATATAAATAGATTTCACAGTGAGCCTACCTGAGCAAACACACACACTTCTTTTACTGCTCTCCCTTTCCACGCATGTACACAAAGAGCCGACTTGACATCCGCTCTACACTTTTGTCTTGTTTGTTCGCCTTGTTTGACTGTGACACTTCAGGGATGTTTGTTGTTTGCATTCTTGTTGTTTAATCTTAACATGCAAAGGTCTCTGTTGGAAACACCCTTTTCTGTATTTATTTAGCTTTTTTTGTGCAAGCTTACATGCATCATTGTGTGTGCGGGGGTGGGCGTGTGTGTGTGTGTGTGTGTGTGGACCTCGGGCTGATTGATTTTCAGTGCTGACCTGTCACAGGCTAGCTTCCTCACAGCCTCTCCTGGGAGAAGGAGAGGCTGTCAGCGCGGATCCCCAGCTCTGCTCTTTTGATGTTTAATTAGTCATTACGTGGCTGAACAGGAGGACAGACAAAGATTAATAGCACAGAATATCTGAAATTTCTATTGGTAATGATCCCGGTGGAGCAGAAACCATTAGGATGCAGAGAAGTGTGGAGCTCAGCTTGTATTCGCTTAGACAGGGGGTGTTGGAGTTCATTAATATGCATAAATCAGTAAGTCAGCTGTTCATTGTTAAAACCCCGGTGGTTTCGTGAAGAATTTTATTAAACGTTTTCTTAAATTTTCTAGAACTTGCAAAGGAGAATGAGACTTTTTTCCCATATTTAATAAGAAGCAAGTGCTTCTCCAAAATCCTCATTTTTCATCTCCTTAAACAATGACAGGCTTTCTTTTCCATTCTGACTTTTAATTTTTTTATTTTTTGGGATGAGGGAGTCTGAGATTGGATTTGCCTTTCAGAGCTCTGATAATCGTCACTTCTACCGCTGTTCGTCTGAAATTAAATATGGAACAGGGCACCGAGCATAAAGGGGTGGCTTGTGTTTTGTTTCTGGATTTGTGTTTGAAAAGAAGTTTGTCGGAGCATGAGGGAGCGTCCCGGTCCCCGGCAGAGGCAGGAACGTGAGCTGCCTTCTTCTTAACTAAGTGATATATTTGAGGCCTTGTCAGGCGGAGGGAGGGAGGTAAAGAATGGCTGCCTCACGGGTTACATCTCTTTGTTGTGTAAATGGACGCCGGGCTTTTATTTGTCAGTACTTAACACATGGGCGCAGGTGCGGTTCTGTGACTCATAAGAGTACAATCAAGCAGCACAATGCTGGATGGGGAGAAACAGTGACAGAGCATGGGATAAAATACAGCTCCTTCTTGTCACTCCGCACCGCTCTGAAGATAAAGCCAGGAGCTTGGAGGAATAATCCCAGTTAGTCTTTGATCCCATTTGAAAGAATAAAGATTGCACTGTTGAATAACCTGCTATAGACGCCTTATAGGCTGCCGACAGAGAAAGCAAAACTTCAATCTGTTTTCTGTAGATGGCAGAAGTGGGAAGCGTCTAAGCCGGAGGTTTTCTGGTTGCGTTTTTGCTGTTGCCGTCACTGGAAGCAAAGGTGAGGCGTTTGAGTGCAAGATGTATGCGGAGGGTTGGTTTATCAGCCGTAATCTGTGTTTGTACTGCCGGCAGCGATACGCGGAGCAGCGAAGGTGATGTTGAAGAAGTGTGGAGGGGAAGGCGCACCTGGAGCCTGATCTGCTGTGCCAGAGGCAGCTGTGTGAGGAGCCTGCAGCGTACCTGTAAAGCATGAATGCAGCTGCTGAAAGCTTCTGCTGGTGTAAGCAAACTCAAGGGCCCCAGCAGAAACCTGAATAGCTGGGGTGATTTAAAAAAAAAAAAAAAAAAAGAAGAAGATCAACACAGTGCTTCCTATCATTATGTCTGCTGCTGGGAATTTTTCTATTTATTTATTTCATCCTCAAATCCCCCCACAACCCTTCTTTTTTTTTATCCGGTTTGTATTCTTGCTCCCCAAGTCTAAAAATAATTTTCAGAGTTTAAATCAGATGAGCGTTTGCAAGTTGCAAGCCGAGGCTTGATGTGTGTTTGTGCGTCTGCGTGTGTGTGTGTGTACACTTCATGATGAAGCTGAATCAAAATATTTACAGGAGCACATCCTCTGTGCATTTAGTTTTTGACACTGCAGCTCACCAGGATGTGAAGACTATCTAGACAGGCCAGCTGGTGATTGCAAACAGTTAAATGTTTATGGGGTTTTTTTCATCATATATACAGGCAGTCTCCTCTTCAAGCTGCACACATACTTTCCTCTGTGGTCTGATGTTGCTTGAAAACTTTGGATGTAGCGGTGGCTTTAATTCTGAGATCAATTTGTTTATGTGAAAAAGCACAAATCCTTCCGTTTTTATTACACTAGATTACTCAGCTATAATTGGCTCCCTGAAATTGTTGGGCTGCGTAAACTGAGCACCAGGAGCGAAGGACAGCTTGCTGCTGTTGGACAGATGAGAGGCTGCGCTGAAGGATGCTGACGGGCAGCTGCGTGGGCACCTGTCTTGACAGGACTGTCTTGAAGGAGGAGGAGGAGGAGAGAAAGCGTTTTGTAGCTTGTGGGGGAAAGTTGCATCTTGTAGGATATTTATGGGAATCTGCAAGGGCACGATCTGTATGTGTGTGTTCGTCTATGTGTCAGCTTGTTTGTGTAAACAGTGTATTTTTTTCTCTCCCCCTTGTCAGAGGCGTAGCGTTTTGATGTGACACTTCCTCCCTGGCTTTGGTGACGCTATAGCTCCGGGATAAGAAAAAGAAAGTGGTGGGTTGAGATTCCTCTGCCCTCGGGGAGTTTTGCAAGCGAGAACCCACAGTGTGGATGACAAAAAAGATTGACATTTGCTTTTGACAGATCACTCAGACACCCTTGTTTCTCAGAGATTTGTACTGTGTGAGCTGTAAGAAAGGAAGTGTGCTCAAGGCTCTGAATCTTAAGACCTAGAAATGTGCCTCGCAGTGCTGTCTTCTGCATGACATTCAAACAGTTTGCCTGTCTTTCCATCAGTTTGTCTTTAACAGCTGAAAAACAAGAGATAACAACAACACACGGCAGAAGAAACCTGATTTATCTGCTTTTGAAAGAAAGGGAGGATGTTTTTTTGGTTTCTGGTTTGAAGTACAGCAGGGTGGGACTGTAAAAGGACAGCTTGGTGTCAAATTAGATGCAATTTAACTGTAAAGCCACACACACGGCCTAAATAAAAAGAACTGGTCTGTTTTCAGAAACATTGATTTGACTGAGAAACCGAGAAAAGATCAACATTATCGCATATTTACCACATGTTATTTCACTAACAATCATAACTAGTTCTAGAAAAACAATGAGCACCTTTGCATGTACTTAATGATAAAAACAAGATTAGGATATTAAATGAAACATTAGCATAATAATAATACTAATACAAGCTATATTAATAAAAGATTTAAGGTAAAATCAGGTATCTTCTTTTTTATGCTCACTTTATTTTCCTGAATGATTTAAGTTTTTCAGAAAAGTTAGATCAATTAATCTGAAACCTTTGATTTATTTTGTAACATGTTGAGCTGTCATGCTTTATTATTAAGCCTTAACATTATTAATCATTTTTTGATTAATTGTTTAATCTAAACAATGAATTGTCTCCAGGAAAATGTTTATTTTACTTGCATTTCTTTTTACAATAAACTTGTACTGCATTCTACAGCATACATCAACTTATACTTAACAATAACATTTAATATAAATATATTATTGTATTTATCCAGTCGATGAGACTCAACTGGGTAAAATCAGCCTCAGTTACGATTGAGATGCTAAAGGAAAAAAAATCAGTTCCTATTTTACTCTTAATTTAAAATGTAGTCATGAAAACTGCGATTTGTATTTATCACCTGTAGGTAATATTTTTAGGTGTGCATGGTTTAAATTAGATTTCTTTAGATATTAACATGATATACATAATTAAATGTGATTTCAACTGGAAGAAGGTAAATTAGTTTTGTTTGCAGATCAACACACTCAGGAACAAAGTTAAAATTCAAATTGAAACATGCATCTAAACTTTAAGCGCTTAAAAAAAAATCAATCACAGATTCACATTTTTCTTATTTGTTTTAGAGAATTGTTTAAGTTCTTTGAGGAAATGAGGTGTAGACGTGCATCTTAAATTTTGGGAGTCTGATCTCGTTTAAATATATCACTTTCAATAGTTTTATTAAGTTTAATTCAAATATTTGTTGTTATTTATGTCCTTTTTGTTGCAGATTTGTAGACACTGTCTGTGGCTCTTTGTCGACATTCCTTGAATTTTATTCATATTTGCAGAATCATTATAATGTAATGATCCTTAGAAGGATTTTTATGGTCATTATAACATTACCAGCAGCTGAATCTGAACAATCTACACAACAGACTGAGGTGGTTTTTATGAGTCAAGACTCGCAACACAACGTAAAAGCCAAAGACGTCCACTCACATTCTCAGATTTTACTTCTGGCCCTATTGGATACTACAATATTTTTATTTGAGAACTTTAGTGCTGGAGTTAGATTATGTAGTGTTCATTAATATAGGAACAAGCTTAAGCAAGCAGCGCTCTGCAAGTTAAAGCCAATCTTATCATCTTCTTCTGCCACCTGCCTTCTTAGCTTGGAAATGTTTGAAAAGGGTTTTGGATGAGTTGTTTAAAGTGATCTGCAGAACTAAAACACACTGTAAAGGATAACTTTTTCAACCCTACCACCAGTTAAAGGTCAAACTTGTGGTCATTTGATTAAAAACTGTCATCATCACTGATGGGCTGATGCATGATGCATAAAAGAAGTGCAACACAAAACCCCCCCACAAAGCCTGACACTCAGGTTGAACTTTGTGCTACTTTCAACTTTGTTGAACTAGAAACCATTATGAATCAGGAGCTGATGTGTTAGATCTCACTGCACCCTCTCCTCACTGTTTGTGCATGACAGGTAGTTAGTTTATCCCCTAGATATTACATTTTGCTGCATTTTTGCTGCAGGAGATGAAAAGTTTCCTTCATACATCTAACAGGGGGCAGTATTTTAGTCTGTGACCCGACCCCAGATAGTACGCTCCCTGGAGATGCCCTCGTCAGATGGCTGATTAGATAGACGCACTTGGTTTGACGTGGTGATGCTAAACAGTCGCAGCCACCTCTGGGCCTCGCGTTTATCTTTGTTTGGGTTGTTGAAATTTACCACATGCATTAGAGGCTTGAGATAATAGAGCAGGCAAACAAGCCAGAGACCGGGCCTCTTTCATCTGCGAGGAGAGCAAGGAGTTAAAAGGACAGAGAATGAAAATAATGCACACATTAAAGTCATTACTCGCATTCACCGCTGTTGTAAATTATTCATGTTGGCCTTGCGTGAGTCTGCAGCATTAATGCAAATCCTGATTTCAGATCGCTGGCAGAAACGGGAACACAGCCTGTCAGCAATCACCGAGGTAGAGTGTTTGTTATTTAGAGACTGTCTGAGTCTTGCTGCTGCAACTCAGTAAATACATGGCGATGCAGCAGGAAGCTCAGAGTCACTGGTTGTGTCAAAAGGTGCATAATTCACAGATGGTGAGCAATAAATCAGTGTGTTATTAGAAATACATATGCCATTCAGTCCTGTCTTTGTGTGCCTTCCTTCCTACAGTTGAGTTCAAACATTGGCATCCATCATGTGTGTAGTGGTTTTATACTGGTCAGATTGGGTGATGTGTGTGTAGTGGTTTCATACTGGTCAGATTGGGTGGGCCCAGTCCCAGCTACAATGGGGTGAGGGAATGGGAACACCCAGGACAAGTGGCTGGTTTATCACAGAGCTGCTTCCAGAAAGTTAGAGGCTGTTTTGAAAAATTGCTTTTCTTTGTGGAGTTTGTCCTACAGACTAGTTTCCATTAACCTGGTTGGATTTAATGAAGCAGGTTGTAAAGTGCTGACAGCCAGTTTTCTGACACTTAAGGTACATTCACGGTTTAGTCCCCTTCAACTGAAATCTAGTCCGTTTGCACATTAAGTAAGTAAAGTTTATTTAAAAAGCGCTTTTCACAGACAGAAAATCACAAAGAAAAATCAAGAGATAAAAGCCTGGGAAAATAAAAATGTTTTTAGTTGCTTTTTAAAAACCTCTACCGAATCAGCAAAACGGAGCTGCAAGGGCAAAATGTTCTACCGAGTGAAAGTTCTGGTTCCCTTTACTTTTTAACCATGTACAGTACAGACCAAAAGTTTGGACACACTTTCTCATTGAATTCAATGAGAAAGTGTGAACAACCAAGAGATTTAAAAATTGAGAACGAAGGCCAAGAGCAGCAGAATATTTGGTTAAAAGCTGACTAAGATAATCAGGAGCCCGGTCATTTAAAGCTCTGTACGTCAATGCGAGTACTTTACAAAGTCCAGTTTGTTTGGGGAGGTGTGAATGCCAATCAAACTCTGATGCGAAGCAAAAATGTGAACTCTGGTCCACCTAAAAATCAGTGTTCGGTTGAAGTGAACTATGGTGTGGTTCAAATGCTAAGTGGACTGGAGGCCGCTCCAAAAACAGGAAGTGGACTAAAGCGCTAGTAAACGCTACTGGGAGAAATTGCTCGTGGTCTTTTGGACGCCACTCCATTTTGGTTTACATTTGTTGAATAAAGGAGTTATTGTCTTCTTCTGAGGTTTTCATGTCATTTACTTCAGTGGTTCTTAGTGCAGCGCCACCACAGGCGAGGAGGGGAACAGGTTGCTCAAAGCGTTTGGTTCGCCTGACAGCGCAGTGTGAAAGCGAATCGCAGGAACTCACAATGTAACAAATGTTGCAATTTTGGTCCCCAATCGAACCAAGTCTACCAGACTATCAGTGTTCATTCTGGACATTAGAAGCGGTAGAGAAAGAAAACCAAGTATCAGTTTGCCGTATAAATGTTTAAGCTGCAGCTGCACTTAAACATTTCAGCTTTGTAAACCAGAGCATCATCATGATATTTAGGGATAATATGAGCAGAAGATATAAGCTCCGTTTCTCGAACCAACTGGTGAAGGATAGTAATAAAATGCCTTTGAGACCCTTAGTTTTTACAATTTATACCTCACACTGTTAAAAGCTCATCTGTTGTTAGTTTACAGTCTGACACCGCCTGTCAATTACACAGGACAACATTGTAAAAATGTCAGTGAAAATTTACTTCAAAGTATTTCTGCATGTGCGGTAAGTACAGTACGCAGCAGCGTCTAGGCTGCCAAGTCTACAGATCCGTAGATACCATGAATAAGCTTGTGGTCACGCTGTCTCCATCTGTGCTGGAGACGTAAAAGCCATATTTTTGTTCGATAGAAAGCTGTAATTGATTCAGCACAAAAGAAAGGAGAGCTTGTTTACCCAGATAAAATCATACTCATTTTCAAACGGTGATGTTGTGCAGTTTTTAGGTGTTTGTTTGAATCAGTTTGACGTTTCTCTGCTCAGCCTTGTCATATCTGTCTCCCCTGTGATGCAGAAGCTTCCCTGGTCCTGCCAGAACAAAACAATCTCCTCCTTATCATCTGAAATCAGATTAGTCTAATCTTTCAGAGACTTACAACGTCTCTTTCTCCCCGCTGAAGCGTATCTTCTCCCTGTCTTTTACATGATCAGGTCCCATATCCTTCTGAATTACAGTTTTAGACATTTTCCAAAATGCTGAAAAAGATCATGTAGCTTAAACAAGATCTTTGTCAGGAAATGTAATCTGTTTTTTGGGTTTTACAAGTTATGTTTTTAGAGTTTTTTCTAGTTTTATTAAGTAGTAGTCAAAATTAATTAGGTAGTTAATGAATTTAATCTAAAAGTATTTTACAGATCTTAACAGAATCCCACCTGAAATTATTTGTTTTAATATGTATGCAGTTTTAGATGTTTGTGTACATTTACTGCAGAAAAGCCCTGATTAGTGAATCATTATGAGCTGCCATACTTTGCTAGTTAGCAAGATGCACAGTTAAAAAAGAGCAAGCAATATGGAAAACCAATATAAAACTCTTGATTCCAATGTTTAAAACAATGTTAGTTTTTTGAATCTCCACTTTGGAAACTTTTTTTAAATTTATTTCTGTAATTCTTTGTTTTTTAGTTTTGCTCACCAAAAATGGCTTTCACATGTGGATAAGAGATAACACCATTAAGCTTCAAAAGGATTTTTATTTGTTTATTTAATTTATTTACAGTTTAAAATGAACATGTCACATGTTGACATAATTGACTTGAATGAAAATGAATAGTTTGAAGAAAAACATCTTGTACAGTGTATGCTTTCTCTCAAAAGTCACTACACCATAAACGAATAATATTAATCAACCATTCATATAAATACGTCTGTAAATGCAGAACAGACAATGTGTGTGTGTAAAAAACAAAAATGGAAGGTAATGTGCCAAAATAATCAAAAATTGAGCAAAAATAAATAGTGAATAATAAATAAATCCATTTACCCAGGGATGAAAAAGTATTTTCATCTTTATAGATTTCCTTGGTTTTTGCTTTTCTGTAGTGAAATGACAGTTAATTTTGTTATTCAAATAAAACTCTAAAAATGTGGTTAATTAGTTGATTCATCTTTTAATAATGACAGAAATAATATTTTCATATAACGGCAATTTTAAAAAAGTTTTTCCCGTAATAAACATTTACTCAGAAACCTGTAAGTATGTAAATACGTATTTAATACAACTGCGTAGTTTTTTTTTATTTTTATTGATATATATATATATATATATATATACACTGCTCAAAAAATAAAGGGAACACTTAAACAGGTGTTTAACACTTAAAGTGTTCCCTTTATTTTTTTGAGCAGTATATATATATATCTGTTTTTCCTAAACCTGTTAGAACTTGGTATAAACATAATATTAGTTGAATCATTTCTCATTTGGTTGAACAGGTTTAAAATTAGAAATCTCCCTTCATGCGTCTCATCTTTCCTGTTTTCCTACCAAAAGTCTGAAATCTGTTTAAGTCATTCAGAATATTGCAGTCAGGGGGTTTGGATGGGCGAGGGTCTGAATCCTGAAACTGCTCTCTGAGTCGACCTTCCCTAATTAGAACCAGATCTTCTTACCGGAAACAATCTTCCTGCCTGATGACATCACCGCTAAATCCATTCATGAGATCGAAGTGAGCTCAGATCGCGGATTTGTCTTGAACCCTCCAAGCAAATCTCCTGAAAAGCACCTTGTAGTGTTTGACGTGAACAGGTGCAGAGAGTTGAACCTGCGTCTCTTTTAAACACTTCCCACTAAAACAAAGCTTTGGATTGTGTGGTATGCTTGTTACAGCTGAATTAAATTGAGGTTGTTTTGTCCTAAATCGTCTGGTTGTGTTGTGTGATCTTATTTCCTACGTTATTGCCTTTCAGTTCCCGCTTTTCCCCCCCTTGTGCAGCTCTGCGCTCTGTGTCTGGACTTGCTTTAGACCCCTTCAAACGTTTCCATCGTGAGCAATTTTTCCTTGAAGGATCAACTTGAAACGGAGCCAAATATAAAACGGCAAAAACATGTAGAGCCAGTGTTTTGGATGAGTTTAAAAGAGATTCTGAGAAGAAAGGGGGATAAATAATAACAGTGCTAAAAGGAAAAGCATAATAAGGGCCTAGTTGTGTTAGGGAAGTGGAGGCTTTCATCTTTCTATGACTGTAATGTTCTCAATGAGTCTACAGGCCTGGGTTTAGTCCAGCAGGCTTCAAGTGGTGCACATGAAAGGCTCCGGGCAGACTGGGCTCTCACTGGAATATGGTATCCATCCTCTCTTTTCTTCTCCTCTCTTCTGCTCCCCTCCACCTTATAAAGGTAATAGGGAGCTGTGTGACAGTAAACCATGGTAAAATGGCTGTCAGTGTTTCGTCTCCCCCCCCAGCGTCCTCCCCACCGCGCTCCCCCGTCTGAGGCCCCCAGCGTTTAGGAAGCGGAGCATTATTTTCCTGTTCGACGTCACAAGCCAAACCCCTCTGCAGCTGTTGCATGCTTTAAAACTCTCTTTGCAGCCACTTCAGCAAAAGGTTCCTATCAAATAACACCACAGCGCTCATATTCAACATACCAAACTGAAAAGACTCAACTTTCCTTTTGTTATCCTCTCTGTTTCCAAGGGTTTTTCCCTTTCTTACATGTGTAGGTTTCACTTTCTCCCTCTAATAACTCCTAATTGGGAACTGATCCATGTGTGGGAGCAGGTAAAAATCGGTTTCCAGGTTGTTGTCTCCTTACAAATAATTTGCTCCGCTGCCTGCAGACTCATTTCATCATCACAAAAACAAAAAGATTAGACACTCGGGATTAAAACGTTGGGATGAGAACAGGCTCTCTGTGCTTATTTAAGCATTCATTTGATTGCCACACATATTAATGAAATCCTGCTTAGAAAGCCATTATTTTAGTTCCAGTTTGTCAGGGGTTACCCTGCAGAAAAGCTGGATTTTTTTTTTTCTCTGCATTTTTTTATGCCTGGAATTAAACGTTTTCTTTCTTTCTCTCTCTAAATCCGCTCACACGTTTGTTTTCCGTCCCACCCACTTCCCTTTATCTTCTCTCGGCCCACCTCCCCTTCGCTTCCCTTCCCCCCATCCTCTCTTCCTCTTGGCCTCAGCATTTAGAGGCTTAAGCGAGGGATGTACCACGCGAGCCACTCCCTTCTTGCAGCCTCCCCCCCCTTTCCCACAGCGTGCAGTGGTACAATCCTGCTTTGCATAAGTTTCCTCTGAGTGGGTCTTGTGTGGAGGCCAGTACTGAAAGAATTATTAGTCCCTTTTGAAAGGTTTGGATGTATGTGTAGAGAGAAAGCTAGTGCGCTGCTGTTATAACACCGTTATCACCTAAATAGTTGAAGCTATAATGTATTGCGCCTACCCAGTCCCTGGAATGGGCAGTAACTCTTTAATGTATTACTACAACGGGAAATCGGTGAGTAGTCTCTTTGGGAATGTGTGTGTATGTGTGTGAGAGACGCAGAGATGAGCTGTGAGAAGTGTGTGTTTCCTTCTCAGCGTCGGTCTGCCTGCGTTTCTAAGCACGCCTAAGTTTTGTGTTTTAGTCGTTTCAGGTGAAAACACAGGATTCAACGTGTGGATGCTTGTACACAGGGCTACTCCTGCTGATTTTCCATGACATCAGTTCCACTGTTTCTGTGTAATTACCATCCAGTGGGTTTGAGTGTGTAAAAAGTGCTTTAAACTTTATGTTGGTCCAATTCGACTTTATAGCTCAGGACAAGTTTCTCATGCACAGCGTTTCTTGCAAGTCTTGAATATATTTTTACTGGCTGGTTCCTTCAGCTCTAAGACCTGGTTGAAATAATAACAAGTGGGAGTCTGGGAATGATTAAGGCAAAGAGGCTGCCTGTTGAGGTTAGACTTTCCTGTTTGCAGATTGAGCTCCAAGCACCAGTGTTGCTGTTATTCCATCTGTTTTTAATCACTTTGGCATTCTGGACGCCACAGGGAGCCTAATGTGATTTCTGAACTTCTCTGTAATCACCACTTTGATTTTTGTTGCTCTGAAAATGCTCTGTGTTGTAAGTGCTTCTTTTTGTGTGTATACATACATGCGTGATGAAGGTGCTTGACAGTGTTTAAGTGCTGTTTGTGCCTGACTTTTTTCTTCTGCTGTTTTCACGGTAAAGCCACTAAAGTAATTTGCTCCACATTGTATCGGTGAAATCCTAAACTATCGGTCCTGTTATCAGTCGATTACACAAGTAGATTTCCACCTGTCATTTCCTGTGCTTTTAATATTTTACAAAGGCCACATGTGTTTGAAGGAAGAGAAAAACTTTTTAGAGATTTTTATTCAAAAGGTCGTCTCTCTCTGGATTCAGTTAAATTTTTTCTTAGTGCTTATTAAAGCATTTCCCCTTTTCTTCCCTCTGGAAAAAAAATGACTTTGATCTCTTTTTATATTAAGCATTAACAGGCTTGTGTTACAGTTAGTGATGGGGGGGAAATTGATAGCATGTGGACAGAATGGGCAAACTTTCTGATCAAAAGCTTTTGCTAAACAACCTCGAACTTTTTTTTTTTTTTCTTCCCCCCTCTGATTTTCATGCAAGGAAAAAAAAAGGGATGATGCTCATTCTGTAAAACTACTTGATCCACATTAATTTGTTGCAGTGCAAAGTTGCATAGCAGGCTCACCATCTGGAGCACTGAGAGAATTCACAGTGGGCCATTGGCTTGTGAACTGGTGGCACGGCACCAATACAGATGGAGCATTTCGCTGATCTATCTTCCACTGCCTGTTGGCGAAAGAGGAACAAATTAAATCTGATGCTGCACCGGTTTGTCGACATTTTTCCCCTTGAATACGCTTCTTCTAAAGTGGCGCGCCGTTGGAGTCGATTCTAAAAAAAAAAAAGGGAATATTATGACAACTTTTTCTGTCAAGTGTTATTTACCTGTTGTTGTTTATGCGGTGCAACAGGTTACATCACTCTTTCTAAAGCTAATCCCGCCTCCTCCTTGGTGTGCTGCTGGACTTAAACATGCACGCTTCACTGCATGTCCAAAACAAAGTCTGCGTGTGCGTGTGCATGGGCGTGTGCGTGTGTGTGTGTCTTGACCCATCATGTCCTGTATGCATGAAACACAGAGGTTGTGTTTACTTTGACTGATCCCATTAATCTGAGTCTCGCCTTTTTTTTTATTTTATTTTGATATTTTGAGATCCTTGCCTCAATAGATTTTTTAAAAATTAGATTGTTATATTTAATTTTTTTTTTTACTGATGTCTTTGGATTTAAGTCTGCAAAATGTTTAAATCACTTATTTGGATTTTGAAGTGTTTTTGGGCATTTTTACTGTATACAGCTCTGGAAAAAACTAACTGCTCTGAACTCCATTGAAAACCTCCTGGTTTCTCCACTAATATTGATTTCTGAACTCTTCCTGAGTTAAAACATTAGTATTGTTGTTTCTAAATCAATATGAACTTGTTTTCTTTGTATTATTTGAGGTCTGACAGCACTGCATCTTTTTTGTTATTTTCTGCAAATAAATACAAAATTTTTGCTTGGAGTTTCATTAACATGTTGTTGTCAGAAGTCCATAGAATAAAATAATAATGTTCATTTTACTTTTATAAACGTTTACCTAAAAAGAGTAAAATCAAAGAACTGATCATTTTAAGTGGTTTAATTTTTCCAGAGCTGTACATCTCAGTTATATTAAAACGATTCAACATGTTATGTACTTTTTAATCACTTGCTACACGTTAAGTTAAGCTTAAACTTTACTTTATTTTGAGTGTTTGGTGTTTACCTAAACCTTTCATAGGTATTTCACGTTATTCTTAAAAGTAGACTAAGCTTAGTAGTTGTTTGAAAAGGCAAACTAAGTCTTGTCAGTGTCTAAGATTTGGTTGGACTTGAAAATGCCCCCAAGTGATTTGGTTTGAATCCAAGTAATGACATGCTCTTAAATGAAAGAAAAGGAAAACAGGACACGCTGCTAAGAGTTTGTTTGAAGTTCTTCCCTTTGAGCTTTTTGGCCATGAGCCTGTTTTTACCTTACTTTTATCGCTTTAGATTCCCATTCATGTCGTCGTGCTACATCCTTTGTGATGGTTGACAGATTGTGTTTTAACATGTGATGTTGTGATTGGTGTGGCGTGAGCTTCAAAGGCGGGCTGGTTTGCTCTGAGGCATGTGGAGAGGTGTAATATTCACTCAACCGAGGCATTCAGTGTCAACAGGGCACAATACGTGTCTTTACTTTCTTTCTCCAGAAGTTTTTGTCTTGCATTTATCTTGCTTGTGGTTTCTAGTAATGGAACATTAAAAAAAAAGGGGGGGGGGGGGAAACTCATGTTTTGTGAAAAGTTTTAGAAAGTATCTTGCCTGAATGAATGCTTTGAACTCCGGTGTCACTGTTACGGGTCATTTTATTTAAGCTTTACCGGCTGCTGCTCTAATAGCCGGTGTAAGCCTGTGTTGGTGTGCTGATCCGTGTGAGTGACGGCTTTTAATTAATGGCCTTGTAAAAGGAAACCCAGGCGGGCTCTCTCTTCCATAGGCCGACGGAATGAGGCACCCGGTGTTTGGGATGGTTTATTAATGCTTGGACTGGTTAGCCCGGGGTAAAAAGGACAATTAGCATTATCCACCGCCATATGCTGCCCGTGGAGCGTCTGACACAGGGAAAAGACAAAGCCCTGGCTAACCTGAGATCTCTGTGGACTACGATCAACCTGGGTCACATGTGTAAGCCAGAAGGCCCAGGAGAGCTCCGCCCCTCCCAGAGCACTTTAATTACACATCCAGACAGCAGAACGCCGGAGTCCTGCTCACTCAGCACACACTCACGTTCTGCCTCCACAACACGCCCTCGGCTGGGAATAAGGCTGCAGCTAACGCTGATCATAGTCTATCGATTAATCTGATGATTCATCGATTAATCGGATGAAATGATTAACTGATTAATAATTCAATAGCAACAGGACATTAACAGGAGATTTTTAATTTTAAAGAATTTAAACCAGGTGAAGCAGCTTGATGAGCTTTTGGGTATATTTACAGACAAAGTTTCTTTTATATCTTAACCTTTCCAGACCAAACGTAGTCCAGCCAAATTTACACTACCTTAATAATGCCACACTATCTGAAAAATTGCAACGGTTTCTGAAAGGAGAAACGTTGCGCTTTCCAGCCAATATCTGGTTATTACGGTAATTTCACCCCGACCGTAGCAGGAAGTAAAATTAATCTGATAAGACACTCTTTTAATAGACAGTAAATTACAAAAATAACTTGCTAGATATCGAAGGTTCCAGTTGTTATAGATAAATGGGTAAATATATTTACTGGACAAGAACAACGCAGATAAACAACATGTCATCTCTTTCATGTGCTCTAGGAAGCAGTTTTGATGAGTTGTCAACATCAGGGTGCAAAATGAGGCTATTAAACGAGGGATTAAACACGTGGAGTGTGTGTGTGTTTGCGTGTGTGTGCAAGCTGGGACTGTGCAGGTGCATGTATCTGGCAGGTCTGGCTCTGATTAGTGCTACATGATGACGAAGGTCATCTAGTTCTGTCTGTGGGAGGAAGAATCCACCCTCACACTCGCTCCCACCATGTGAAGCTGCAGACCACATCACTGGTGTTTGGCCTCCAGTCCCTTTGATCCCCGCCGCCCAGCTTGGCACAAACACGCAGCTGTACGACAGCCTGCCCATTGAGCCTCCCTTTTCCCAACCCCAACACACAGGTACGGATATGAGGAATCCTAAACAGGCCCTTCTTGTAGCACTTATTTGATTTTTGCCTCTGTGGGAATGCTTTAATTTGCCAGGCTTTTAGTCTTTGAGCGTAAGCGGTATCATTATACTTCCATTAGAGACTGAGTTGACCTGAAATGCAAATACTCCTGATAATCCACTCCTCTCTTCATGAGCTTGATTGCTCGCTAGTCATTAAAGTGTGTGATGGTGTGTGTATTTGTTGGCTTCGGGCTGCATCTGCAGGACTTGGTTTTAGTTGCGAGATTAAGCAGTTTTATGTCTGTGTGGTCGTGCATTTCCTTCTGGAAGAAAACATTTAAGAGTGCCTTTCATCTTTTTATTAACACTGTCCTGTAATTTTCTGTCTAAACGCACAAATAGATGCTGGAGTGTTTTACTGTTTGTTTGGCCAGTTGTTGTAAATCTGTGTTGTTTTGACAGGTGTACGCACCGTCTCCAAACTCAGAGGACTTCAACAGAGATTCCCCCTCGTACTCCTCGCCTAAACCTTCCAGCAGTATGTTTGCAAGCACTTTCTTTGGTAAGTTCAAAGCAATGGAGTCTTTTTATTTTATTTTTTTATTTTTCCAACCCTTTCTGGCCAGAGGTGTTCTTTTTGATATTCTTTTATAAAGAGAGGACCTGCTGGATCAGGCAATATTAATGTCTACTTATTTTGTCAAACAAAAAATCTGGATTTTTATGTGCTTTATTGAAGTCAAGTTTAAAGATTTGAAAGACCTGAACAATAATCTAGACATTATTATTATTTTCTCTCTTTTTAAGCTTTAATGTGACTTTCAGGCGTAAACTCCTTTGTTATCTCAGCTGTTATGTTTCAGTCCCAGAAAGAAAAAAACAAAACCTACCAGCTTTAAAAGCACTTCTTTATTGAGCCCAAAGTTATGAAGTGGGTCATTAGTGTCTCGCTGTGTGAAAACATGTTGCTGCATTGGATTATAAAGTGAAACCTTGTGTGTTTCTGGTAGACGGTACCCACAGTTCATCTGACCCGTGGAATTCGTCCAGCGGGATCAGTCAGCCCGGCTACGGGGGAATGCTGGCAGGATCTTCATCTCACATGGCCCAGACGGGAAACTACAGCAGCCTGCACTCACATGACCGTTTGGTAAGCAGTCTGCACGAGACCTACCCAAATAAACTGGTCATAAATTAATGTCAGTTACTTTTTTTTGCTTTTGCTAAAAGTGTGTGAATTGTGTTGCTTCTAAATTCTGCCTCCTCCTTGTTTTTCTTTAGCGCTGCTTCCACTCCTGTAGGGGGTGTGTTTGCGTGTGTGTGTGTGTGTGTATTAAGTCGTTGTCTGGTTATTATCAGAGAAGACACTATTGACCCGGTTTTTGTCAGTGTTTGATCTGGCCTCTCCTGCCTGCCTGCTTCAGCTGGCAGAGCATCACAGGGAGCCTGCAGATGCTGCCTGCCCTCTCTTTATCTCCATCCCTCCACCCCCATTAACTTTTCCTCCATCACAGCCTGGGAGATGTCAAAGGACAATTACAATTTAGAGAACAAAAAGCTCTGTTTTTGTCCTGATGCACGCACACACATTCATGTTTGAAGACAAACTGCTTCTGCTTATTTATTTATGTTTAATCCCTCAGAATTACCCCGCACATTCAGTCTCTCCGGACATCAACGCCAGTCTTCCTCCCATGTCAAGCTTCCACCGGAGCAACACCAGCACTTCACCGTTCGTCACCGCAGCACACACTTCATCCGTCAACTCCGTCGATGGGGTTATGGGTACGTACGGCTCGGCACGTTTTCTCCAAAATGACTAATCCGCTGACCTTCAGTGTAATCAAAGTCCGTTCTGTTGAGGGTGTGAGTCAGTCGAACAGCTTCTGTGTATATCATGACCGATCTGTCGGAGTTTGTACTAACAAGGCGGCACTCTGTGTTCTCCCAGTCGCTGCGAATCGGGGGACGACTAGTGGAAGCTCGCAGACTGGAGATGCACTGGGCAAGGCTCTGGCCTCGGTGAGTTAGAAACCCGCTCTACGATCCAAATAACCCTGAAGCCCCAAATATAAGTTTGATTAAAGCTTTCTCAAACTTCTAAATCACTCTGCTAAATAAAATGTTGTCATGAAAAAGGAAACTGTCAAAGTTGGTCAGGTGTTTCATTAACCAGTTGACAGAAGAAATATCTAAAAACACAGATTTAAAAAAAAACAATTAACTATTTACTTGAAACAGTTACTAAAACAAAGACAAAAACATCCCATCTTTTGAGACATTACTTTATTTCTTTATTTTGCTCATGTTGTTATTATAACCAAAGGTGAATTTTGTATGCATTATAACATTCATATGATGTTAAAGATAACTTTAAAGGTTTTATACTGCAACATTTGAAGCTTTTTATTTAATTACAATACAAAAAAATTAATGTTTTAAAAAACTCTTTGTTGATAATGAGATTAAATATGCAGTTTCTGAATGTAATTTTTTGTATCATGCTTTAAAGGGTTAAACCATTTAATTTTAAAATCAGCTGGACTCTTATGTGGGAAGCTCATTTATTGAATTGTAAGTTTCGTTTTAGTCCCCATGTTCCTGCAGGAATCTGTCGTCTCATCATATCGTGAAAGTTGTGTTTTGTCTGCACATGTAGGTTTAAGAAACGTTTCCCAAGAATAAAAGCAGTGGCTGAAGAAAGTATTGTCATCTGTGAGAGATTTTTATCATTTATACTACCCTGTAACATATTTGAATATGTGCAGTCTGTGTCTGGAGCCAGATAAGATTCAAATGTGTGGTTGATCTGAACAAAGTGTCCTAAAATGCTGCTGGTGACGTTGCGTCGACCCAACGTGATCTGTAATATTTTGGTCAAACTAAAACCTGAAGCACAAGCTGTTCCTTCAGGAAGAATATTTCCTAACCTCCGCGACTTCACATAATGAGAGTTCTGGGACGGTAATAACAAATTAAGTCTTTTATATTTGCAGACTCAATTCTATTAGCATGACAAAGCTGGAGTGAAACGGACACGGTTGGGCCCGGGTGGGGGCGGGGGTGCGGATCACGGGGCACATGGGAGTTTATAACTGCTGTGGCTCAACTCCACGCCCCCCCCGCCTCTGTGGGGCTTTTGTTCTCCGCCCTTTTAAATTGGCCGTGCTTATTGGCCCCATGCCGCCTGCGGGAGTGTAACTGATGATGAGGCGGGGCTTCATTTATTCCAGTAAAATGAGCCGTGCTTCACTTTCAATGCAGTGAAAAGAAGAGAAAGCCAATATATCGTCTGGTCAGGAGTCACGGTTATAAACGGCTTGATTTTTAGACACTGGGAAGATATTTGGAGAGTTTTATTGGTTTTTGCCTGCTGTGTGTCCAAACAGTGGGAAAAAAAAGCATAAATAATACTGTGAGCAACTCTTCACCTCAACCAGTGATAACTTTAGAGCTGGGATGTCAAACTCATTTTAATTTTCAAAAATCTGAGCGTTCTTAAAGGGCCGGTTGCACCAGAATATATTGATAAAACCAATTAAGCTGTTAAAATATCAATAAATAGCTGCTCCTTCAATATTTTGTGATTGTTTTAGTCGGTTTTTTGCAATCAAAATCACATATTTTATGGTGCCAATTTAGAAATGTTTGTATGAAATTTTTACGATATTTGCACTGATGTATGATGTTAAATTTGACTTTTTATCACTTGCCGTATCAATTACGGACTATAACTTGACATCAAGTCAGACTGAGGAACCTCCACCTTGATTCTCTAAGTTGACTGAAAAACCATAAGAACAAGAAGACTGAGGTCTTTCCATCATTCCTGCACAAGTGAAACAGTTGCTTTCAAGTTCGACTAGATCTTAATTTGTCCCAGAAATCTGTTTTCTTTCCTTGCTAATTAGTCAGGATTCAGTGGTGAGACATGTTCCTTTATGGCATAAACATTCTATGATTAAAAGGAAAAAAAAAACAGGAACGTGTTTATATTTTAATCTAGTTCTTAGTTAAATAAATGAAGATCTAATCTCCTCAATCTCCGGTCGAAGCAGAACCCGATGAACTCTGCCTCACCTACCAAACAGAGCAGCACTGAAACAAAAAGATACGCTGAAACCGACATGACTAATATTCGTGGCGTCTCACGGAAAACTTTTGTCCTAGTTGTCCTCTTTATAGGAGCGGCAAAGTTTCAAACAGATGCAAAAATAAACAACAGTTGGATCCTTGTAGATGTTGATGTATGGACCGCAGCACAATCTCTGGCTGCAGACTAAAACATGGCCCTGGAGATTTTCTGTGTTTGGCTTAACGGGGTTTCCAGGTTGGGCGTCTGCACCTCCAGAAACCACAGTGGAATAATAAGCAGAGTGACTCGATCGAACACAACTGTCTTCATACAAGGGCAAAACAAGCCGAGAATTTGTCTTTATTTGAAAAGCTGCTCAAGAAAAAAAGCAAACAACTGAGATTAAATGAGAAATATCTCATTTAATCTCTCAAGTTATTTGTTCCTTGGTGTTTTCGCCACCAAAATTTGCACTCAACATCACATAAACTGACCTGCTTATGTCTCGTTCTTGCTTCGTCTGCAGCAGGGCTGACTCTCGGCTGTCTTTCTTTGTGTTTCCAGATTTACTCACCTGACCACACTAGCAGTAGCTTCCCGTCCAATCCGTCCACACCTGTGGGTTCCCCCTCACCTCTGACGGCCACAGCAGGAGCTGCTTCAGCCGGGACCGTCGTGAGCGCCGCAGGGACCCCGTCTGCAAGGCCAGGTACAGCTCCAGCCTTCAGATTTTAATCTCTCTCTCACACACACATCTTACCCTCTAAATACCAGCAGTAAGATTAAATAAATGGATTTCATACGAGTATGAAAAAGCTTCTTTACAGCTTCAGGATCTGAGCCAAATGTATCTTTTTTGATGCAAGTCTTTCCAAATCTCTTCCTCTCTAACAAAGCTTGTGCTTTCCTCAAGAACATGCTGTATCAAGTAATTATGTTGCCATATGTTTTTTTTATAATCCTAAGTCTTATATATCAGTTAGGATATTAAAATAGGGAAAACCATGTTTTTATTTTAGAAAAAGAAGTCCTAGATAAAGGACTTTTAGTAAAAAAGTCAATTACTTCTTGTATCCCTGTTTAAACAGTTCATACATTGTGTTTGCGTTTTGCTTTGACCCAATTAAAAGGATTTAATTAATGGGGATCCAGTTTCAACTGCAGAAGAATAATAGCAAGCTCATAAGAAACCTGCTGTTTCCATTCATCAACCATATAAACTTTGAAAACGACCGGATGAACGGAGATTATTTCTCTGACCTTGAACTACAGCATCCACAATAATGCAGCGCAAACTAAAATCTGTAAGGTGTGTAATTATCTATTAGGAATGGTAAAAGTTTAGTCTGAATGTGTCTCGTTATGCGTCAAAACAAAAGTACTTTTACTAAAAGGAAGGTTTGAAACGAGGCAGTGACATATATGATGGATGAGCTGCTGTAATCACCCTTTCCTTCATAAAAGCTCAAGTCTTGCTCACGACAGAATGCTCTGTTGCCTGTAGAATTGAATCGAGCGACTTCAGAGCAGCCTGGTATCATTTGCGTGCGATTTAATTAAAGTAAACACAGCGCACTGTTGTGCGTGATGTTTGGTTTGGCAATTCTCAAATCAAAGGGAGTGGTTTCTTCAGGGGCTGCAGTGATTTCAAGCTCAGGACAACATATCAAACATTTTTTTGTAGATCCATAAAAATTTTTCATGTTTATATTTTCCACCAAACAGCCAACAAGTGGCTTCATGCTGCCTCCTTCGCGTGTGCCTCCCACCCACTGTATGTGCTGTGCACTCTGTGCTTGGCACCAAAACACCAAACAGATGAAGTGAATTTCAAGGTCTGGTATTTGCCAAACTGTCGCAGATTTCCTTGCACTTGCCGTCGCACCGCCACAAATACGAGGCCCCTATGACTTTAATTAATTTAATGACTTTCACTGCGTGCTACATTCTGCTTTGATTAATCAAAGCCTGAGCAGAATGGCTAGTTGAAAGTTCTTCCAAAACTTAATTAAATACCACTTTTAGCTTTAGAGTAAGTCTAATCATTTCATACTTGCTCTTTAAGCCATGTGTGAACAGTTTCTAAGGAATCCATCCAGCTTCGCCTCTCATCCTCTAAGCAGTGCAGTTAACAACTTTGATGATATTTGAAATCTAATCTTTTTAAGTGAACAAATACAACATTAACCTCAAATAAGAAAGTTGGCCTTTTCTTATCTGTACTATATGAGAAGAATAATAATGAGATTTGCATTAAAATTATAAGATCAGCGCTGTGTTGGTCCATTTTCCTCCGCATATTTTGGTCTTTCAGAGCTAATCCCTGCAGACATTGAGAGACTTTTTCTCTCAGCTTTGTTAATTTACATCCTACCCGACAGAATAACATTCATTCTTTGACTTATCTGGAACTTTATTTTCAATTTAAACCCATTTTCAAACCATCTCTGGGACAAGCTCTTATAAAAGAAAATACGACGTGGCTTTTAGAGTGGTGAAGGATACCAAAATCTTACATTTAAAGTCTTTGAAGTGGGTCCTGGATTACTATTCTTGAAAAGCAGTTCATTCGTGCAAAACTGTTTTATTGACTCATAATAGCAGCTCTTGGCATTCACCCTCCTTTGTAATGAGAGTGGATTTGTTGTAACGTAATCCTGCTTTCCACGACAAGGGCTTTGTGGTACTTTATGAGTCTTGAGGACGGACATGCATGTTTCCCTCTAAATTGTAATTATTTTCTGCAGCAAACACAGAGAACAAAAACAGAGAAAAAGAAAACAGCTCGACGCGTCTTTTCACGCTTGAGAGAGCAGCAAAAACTCGTTCTCGTTTGTAGCGCGCCGGTTGTTTAAGTACAGACAAAAGAGATGTGCGTTACAGTAATAAGGACTGTCAGAGGTGTTGACAGAGGTGGGAGAGTAATGGAAAGAGAACGAAGGGGATCGGTGAGGGAAAGCCCGGTGTGTTGTTTTAGCGGGCAGTTGTGTCATGTACGGTAATGGAGTGGCGACAGCTGTCTCCACGTATGCCCCCCTCATCCTCAGCTGTTACCCTGCCCCATGGACAGCTGTTCTCCCAACACACACACACACACCTTCACACACACACACACACACCCCCACACCCACCCCCACACACACACACACACAGAGCAGACTGGAAAAGACTTTTCATTTGCCTTTGTGTGAAGGAAGGTGCCTCTGACTCAGCTGATCCGAACTCTGATCACTTTCTTCATCTATTTGCTTTACAGAATTGTAACAATGATGATTAATTGAACTCTTAAACTAATAGTATGGAATATATTCATGTTAGATTGCAGGAAAGGGATATTGTGTCTGCAATTATTTGCTCTTATTGGGCTGGAAAAAGAGCAAGTCTTCCAAATTGGCCCAAAATTTGGCTCTCTGTTAACGTTAGTTGCAAAATCCATTCATCACCGGGATTACACCAATATACAGCACATTACTCAAGACTGGTTTGTTCAATTAGCCCTCTCCGGTGCATGTGGGGAACTGAGCCTCAGGCTAATTTTTCACAGCCGCCAGCCAGCGAATACTCAGGCAAAGTACTTTCCTCACTCACCTGGGAGGGAGCTGAGGCAGAGCAGACTTTCATTTCCTTCACTTTTAATAGTCTGTTAATTAAAGTCTGCTTTTTCAAAGGCAGAGTGTGAGGGAACATAAAAACCCGAGCACAAAAGACTTTAGAGGTTCAGTCAGACATTTCAGTGGAATTAATTAATGGAAAATGCTGGGAACGGTTTCCTGACGGTGGGGAGGTGTAACTTTTTTTTTTTTAGTGCTTCTTCATCAGCTAAAGTAATACATTACCCTGTTTGTAGTGAAGAAATAATTCTGTTTCTCTTGCTATATATTGTCGTGTAGAGTGATATAGACTTAGGATTTTATCACAATATTTTGTAGTACTATTGTGATAATGATAAAAAAAAACTATTCCTTACTTCTTTTTTAGGTAACTGCATGTCACAGCATTCATGGTTCTGTGCTTTTAAAACATTCACATTTGAAATAGGATCTTGATTTATACAACTAATCTGCATATGGAGACTTCATTTAAACATATTCTCACATTTACAATGTTTACTGATGCCCTCATGGAAAAAAATAAAAAACAAAATAGTAAAAAGTTTAGTCCATTCTTATTCATGATAAACGAAAAGCGATACAATAAGTGCCCACCGCTAATATATCATTTAAACGTAAAACCCTGTCATATTTTGAAGTATGTTTGTTGTTTTTAATGTGCTTTTCTGAATATTGCATGTTTTTGAGGCAGAAACCTGAGGAATTCAGTGTTTTTAAACACTTCTTTTTCTCAAATTTAAGCTAAAATTGCATCAATTTGACTAGATGTGCAATTTAGAGGTGCACATTTGCAGTACACTTGCGTTGCACAAATGCAGAACGGATGCTAATAAACATGGGTGGCAGTCTGTCATAGCTGGTGTTTTATTTGTGCATGCTACAGAGAAAGGTGATTTTCAGATGAGTTCATTCTTTCCTACACCGTTGAAATGCAGCCGATGTGATGGAGGCATTAGTCTCCACACCATGGCTTTTACAACTAAACTATTTCCAGACAGCCAATTGCAAACAATGGAAAATTGGAGCCTTCTTTTGGGTGGTTGAGCAGAACTGTGCAGAAACATGTGGGGGAGGGTCAGCACAGCTACTATATGCTCCATACAGCTGTAGAAAACTGATCACTCCAGTAGTTTCTGTTATTTCTTATTAAAATGACAGGGGCGACTGTGGCTCTGTGGGTAGAGAAGTTGAATTTTGATGGGAAGATTGTAGGTTCGATTCCAGCTTTTTCCAGCCACATGTCAACGTGCCCCTGGGCAAGGCACTTAACCCCAAAGTGCCCACCGATCTGCATATTGGTGTAAAAATGTGAGTGCGAATGGGTGAATGTAAAGCGCTTTGAGTGGTCAAAATGATTGGAAAAGCTCTATATAAGTTCAGTCCATATACCATTTGAATCACAGGGACATTTTGACAGAGTGCATTCACAGCAGCCATCTTTAGTCCGCTTTAATCTGACTCTAGTTTGTTTGGGGAGGAGTGAATGTGTAATCTGATACGGACCAAGAAATCAAACTCTGGTCCCCCTAAAACGTCTCAGTCCAAATACATATGTTGATGTAAGCTCCAAAAGCAGGAAGTGAACTATAGCACAAGGCATTCTGGGTAAATACAACCAAAACAAACGCGAGAGTCTATTGCTAGCCGGAGCGATAGCTCATGTTTTTTTGCTAAATCTGACGCCACTCCATTTCTGTTTACATTTTGTGAAGAAAGTTGCGTTCATGTCTTCTGAGGTTTTCAAGTCGTTTCCATCAGTGGTTGTTGGCGCAGCGCCACCACAGGCGAGGAGGGGAACAGGTTTTTCAAAGAATTTAGTTCATTTGACACAGTGCAGTGTGAAAGCGAACCATACCAGCTAAAAATGTAACAAATGTTGCAGTTTTACCAGATTTCAGGTGTGCAAACATCCAAAAAGCTTCTAGGCGTATTGAAACCGTAGGTTTTCTAGGTCTTACTAATAATGCGCTTAAATATACATTTCTGTTGTAAGAAGCACATAGCTCTCTTCTTAAATGAATTTCAGGATTTACACTAATTAAAACAGGATGAAAGCCTCCATCTGTGAACTGTGCAATAGCAGATCTCATTTACAACCAATGTAGGTTGAGTTTGGCGTCCGTCCACAGGGAAAGACGCCAGAGGAGAGCGGGCTGGACCGGCCAGAGACTCCCTACCCTGGAAATAACCTGGAAAGCTTCAGTATTGTCAAAACCCATTGAGGTTATTTAAATGTACTATAACACATTGTCTCACGTTACACATGCAAGACAAGTTAGTTGGACAGTCATGCTGAAAAAAATAAAGGGAAGAAATGTTGCGTAGCTTCAAATGTGATGAGCAGATGTGGATTCCTTTTCTTTAATTTACACCAGATCAAATCAGCTTGATTTGTCTTCCGGTGCTGGCCTGTAGCTCAGCTTCTTGGCTCTCACATGTTCATTGAATCCAGAGTGAACATTTACAAGCCAAGCTGGAAATCGTAACCCCTAGTGAAGAAAAAGCTTGACTACTTTGCAACAAGATAATCTGATTAAAATGCAATAGTTTGCTTTATTTTGAACTACTGTCCAACTTTGTGTAATAAATGTTTGTAAATATTTAGAGCTGCAACTCAGATAAAAAAAATTGGTATATTCAGCAGATTTGTCATTTTATACATTACAAGATGCTAATAAACTATTAAACTCCTTTAGTGAACGCTTGATCATTGGATGCAGTGAAAATCCTTCTAACATGAACATGTGGAAAAACTTTCTCTGTTTGATTTAACATTACTTAGCGCTAATTTGCTGATTATTTTTTTGGATTACGTGTTTAATAATTGGATAACAAAAGTTACTTAATTGGAGAATTTTGCTAACTTTTAACCTGATGAAGCTAAAACTCAGGGTAGAACATATTTACAAGACATATTTACAAGAAGGGTTTTTTTCCCCCATCTTACAAAATGCATGTATTTTTTGTACTTTTTTAGCTGCATTAATGTTCTGACTGTGTTGTTCTGTTCAGCAAATGTCCATTTTTGGTCTGTATTCTCCCATATTGGTTAATTAAAGCACCTAATGGAGAACGTACTGTCTCTCTGTACTCCAGCTGTTAGAGAACAAAGAGGCTCAGCTGTGTCAAAACGTGTTAAATATGCTCAGACGCAGCAGAGAGTCTTTAAAAATAATAGTGCGAGTTTTCAGGGCGTTGCTCATATCTTGGCTTCTGGATGCCCCGATGCCGTGTACGTCTCAGGGTGGAAGTGGGAGTTAGTCGAACCCTTTGCTGGCTCACATTTCAGGATGCAGTCCAGCCGGCAGGAAGTGATGCAGTTGGGTCTTTAAAAGATAAAAATATCTTAAATGGAACAAGAAGAGGCCAGAAAATCAGGATGTCAGTGTGTTATGACTGCATGTTATTGTGTTTGTCAGCTACCTTTTGTGTGATGTGTGGATGATGCAGCAGGACTCCTCACGGCTTCTGGTTGTGCTGATATGAAACTCAGCCGGAGCGTTGCTAACTACGACCCTCTACGCATCATTTCCTTTCCTCTCAGGTGCCAACCAGTGGCCCCGCGCGAGCGGACAGACTCCCCCTTCTCCAAACTACGAGAACTCCCTCCACTCGCTGGTAAGCTCCCAGTGACTCAACCCTGCGATTCACTTTAGATACGTTATCCATGAGCTAGCTTTACACGGAGATTCCTGTCTGACAAATGTTCTGCTGAGGAAGACGGGGGTCGAGGGATAACCAAACTGAACAATACTCGTCCCTCGGGGCCTGCCATCTGTCCCCGGCTCCGAGGGCCCACTCCCGGGCGTGGATGACAGTTGGGGGGGAGGGCTGAGTTAAGCAGGCTGGTGTGGGAGGGTGTGGAGGGATGGCAGCTGTTTGCTGAGCCACTTCTCCTGAATTCCTCCACTGCCATGCGACCAGAGCTGAGGATCACATTTCACCCGGCCCAGCTACCTGTTGACATTCATTTGCATTGCCTGCTGCAAGCCTGCATGCATTTAAATGCAAACCACCTGATAATTAGAGGTGCAGGAACATGTAATATAAAATAATCACCACACTCCAAAAACACAAAATCTTAGTTTCTGAGCATATTTGAAATAAGACAAAGCTAACTTGCACTGGCAGATTATTTCACTAATAATAAAATAAAGACTAAAACCCCACTTGTTTAAGTTGCTTTTGAACTATTGTAAGTGAAACATTCACCAACATATTTGATGGCACTCATCAAAATATAATGTTCCTTTAATTGTTGACTCTATTGTGTTTTCTTCAAAACTTTGTAATTTTGTGTTTTTATTATGTGAATCACTTTGAACTGCCTTGCTGCTGAAATGTGCTAAACAAATCAACTTGATTGATTGATTGATAAAAACACATTTCCCATGTTATAAGTCTAAGTAGTACATTAATTTTGTAATAGAAGACAAAACTAAAAGGCTAGATTTTTATCAGTCTGGAATGCAGCAAACATGCATTCTGTGCACTGTTTCCTTGTAAGTGATTAATATTTCTACTGGCACGCGATGAAGGAATACTTTCATGATGAGGATTTGATTAAAAGTGTTGAAATAAAACCTAAATTTCCCTGCTTGTTGAGTCAGAGCTACCAGGAAAATGTTAAAGTCCCATCAGGTTCATGAGGCGATGAAGAGAGTCAGAGATTGAATTAAAGCAGAGACGAGTCGTTTTACTGCAAAACGTCATTTATTAAAGCTCGTAGAAATACACCTTACTTAAACATTCAGTTTTTCACCCATATAAAGTGTTCAGAAGTGTGAAATAAGATCTAAATAATACATTGAAGGAATAAACCCCATGAGCAGTGGCGTAGTTTGGGCTGTTAAATGTGCAAACGTGGAAACATTTTCATCTTTTCAAAGTGGATGGTCAGCAGCTGCGTGCTTCTCTCCAAATCCCTTACTTCTTCAGAAAAGCAATCTTTATCTTGAGTGTGTTTGTGGTATTTATAGACTCTGATCTCTTCTTATAATTCTTTTTATTCTTATTTGACTTTGCCAGAAAAACAGAGTCCATCAGCAGTTACATGAGCATCTCCAGGATGCCATGTCTTTCTTAAAGGATGTCTGCGAGGTACTACTCCGATAGTCTACATCCATGCATCCTCCACGCATCTTCACACATTATTGGTTTTAAAAATATGATTTTTTTTTACCCAAGTTGCCTTTATTTTCCATGTCATGTTGTCTTTTGCAGTCATTCCAGCTTGCAGTAATTATATTTGGTGCAGATTTAGAAATGATTATTTGATCAGATGATTAATAGAGAACAAAAGAGGACACAGTTTGTCTTTGCAGCTCAAGCTGAAATGGCTGAGTTTATCTTGAGTTTGAACGGCCTTCTTTATCGTCTGTTTCATCCCCGCCCCTCCAAGTCCTCACCATACAATCAGTGTTTTCAGTTTTCATCCTAATGTGCTTATACTAAGCTGCTCTGTTTTCCTTTTCTCTTCTCCTCTTTCCCTAAATCTTTGTTTCCACAATCCCCCCCGGTCCTTCCAGTCTCGGATGGAAGATCGCCTGGACAGATTGGATGATGCAATCCTTGTTTTGAGGAACCATGCAGTGGGCTCCACCGCCAGCCTGCCCAGCGACATTCACACCCTGCTGGGACAGGCGCAGAACGGGCCAATAACAACCATCGGACCAAACTTTCCCGCCTCTGCACTCGTTCCAAGTCGGACTGCAGCGATGGTACGATGAACGCTTTAACGTTTTCACGTATGGTTTTCATTAAAACTCCCCCAATCAGAGGCTCAACCACCTGCTCAAAGCTGGTGCGCCGCCACGAGTGAAAACTAGACGTTTTCCACACATGAATAGTTGAATTTATACAGACATATTTTCCATAAGCGTAATGGCTGGCCTGAAGCTCACCCTCCTCCGGAGAGCGGCTAGGGTGAAGGAGGAATGAGAAAAGCAGCCGCAGTAAAGAGAGGCTGCGCTTCTCCGTAGGACTTGTTTGTGTTTCTTTTCCTCTTAAAGTCGAAGCCTCTTGAGGAGACGGAGAATGCACGATCCGGAATAAATCAGGATGTGTTCATCCATTCTGAGGTATTTCATTTTCTGCAGCCAAGAGATTCGAACACATCTGCAGGGGAAATCAGAACGGGACAGCTCATCTTGTTGTAATCCGGAGGTGTTTGGAAATAATTTGGGTCACTCAAAAACTATGAAAAAAGTCGTGCAAGGTCAGTATTATCATGGATGCATATCTAGATTACTTGTTGTAATTGTAACAACAAAGCAAGGCAGGTCTATCTGTGCAATTAAAGAGTAATTCAAAGTTATTTAACAAGAAAACATAAAGAATTAAATAAACAGTTACATTAGGAGCATGAACTGAGAAAAGTTAAACCCTTATTTCCAATTAAACTAGTCACTAACATATAAAAAAGGTAAAGTCAGGCCATAATATTTTATCTTTATAGGAAACATTATTGTTCCTGATTTAGAGGAGACCATTGTTTCTGTCTATTCTGGGTTTTAAGGAAGTTTTCTCCAAAGTTAACAAGCATAGAAACTAAAGTATGCCTCCCTTTGATTAACATAACACTGAAGAAATCAGGGTCTAGCTCGCATGGGTCAAACTTGAGGCCCGGGGGCCAAATCTGGCCTGCTGTAGTTTTTAATGTGGCCCTCTAGACTCCAAGTTACAGGGCGATTAAAAAAAGGCACATTTAACATCATACATTAGCATAAATGTCATAGAAAATTTCTTACAGATATTTCCAAATGATCACCACAAAATCTGTGATTCTAATTACAAAAGAGCACAAAAACAATCGCAGAATCCTGGATGGACTGACCAGTGTGAAACGATGCTTATTTCATTTTAACAGTTTAATTGGTTTTATCAATAGATTCTGACACAACCGGCCCTTTAAGAGCATTCAGATTTTGATTTTTCGTTTGATGCTCCTGGTCTAGCCGGTTCATTACTGACAAGAACTCTGACATTTATTAATCCTCATGACCATCCCTTCCTGACCAGCAGCAGAGTTTTAAAATCGAGTGTTTCTCAAACAGGCAGGCAGTCCAGTGGTATCAGGAGGACATGATCCGTTTTGCTCGGGTCGGTTTGGACTCTAGCAGCTGGATTTGGATTGGCTACGTCTGCCTGGTGGAGTTTTAAAGAAGCAGGAAGAGACTCCAGTGCAATGATTTAACCTACTGAAAGTAAAATCATTCATGAGGTTTTCTGTGACCCAGTTAGACTGGAAACTTTTTATTCCAGCTGTTTTCAGATGTTTAGTAATAGAATAAAATATGGCTTTGTCTATGATGATGATTTTTGCCTGCTTGGTGTTCGTTGGACTCAGGAAGTCATGAGAAATGTTGAGATTAGTAATCTGAGTTTAGGGAAGCAGAGAGATGCCAAGTGAAAGTGGGCTGAAAATGGAGCTTTGAGGAACTCCACATTGTTGTTCACTGAGATTTATGATCCACAAAAAATAGTTTTGGTCCTGGAAGTAAAATATGAACTAATTTGGCACAAAACCATTAATCCCACCCACTTTAATTAGCAGTACAGAGATAATCTGTAATCTATAATTACAGATTATATAACAGATTTTCTTCCTTTACTTTATTAAAGTAAATATATGTTTACAGTTACATTTACTCAATTGGATTTACTTGAGTAACCTTTTGAAAAGAAATTACTTTTATGAGGGTTTTTTTTTTACCATGTTGTCCTTTGTATTTTATTTTATTTTTTTGAGTAATTTTCTGCTGAAGTATCTCTACTCTTACCTGAGTAAATTTCTGGATTTTCTGGACCCACTGAATGAAAAATAAACATATTTTGACCGAAACTTCACCAGATGCAGACACACACACATGCAATTTTTGTTCATAAATTTTGTTTTGAAGGAAACTCGTTTGGGAAAAAAAGAAATTGCCAGATTTTGTTACTTTTCGTTACTTTAATAAATTACTAATCATCCAAAATACCAAAATTTCCACTTAATTTTATAATTTGATCCGCCTGATTCTGAAATTTCTAAATATTAGATGATTGATCATTTGATTAGTGACTCGGTACTTTTGTAGATTTTTTACCAAATACTTTTTTACTCTTACTTGAGTAACTTTTTTGAAAAAATGTACATTTAGGATTTTTTTTTTACTACATTGTACTTTTTTTGAGTAATTTTCTTCTGAAGTATCTCTACTCTTCAGCTAAATTTCTGGATTTTCTGCCTACTGGATGAAGAACAGGAACACCTGCAGTTCCTGTTGAAGTTTTAGATGTTTTATATAGAAAGGACTTGAATCGAGGAACATAAATGCCTGATTTTGATTTTCTAGTTACTTCAATGAATTATTGTGATTTTAGTCCTTAAAATACCAAAGTTTTCACTTGCATTTAGATTTAGGTCCATCTGATTATGCCATTTTTAAATATTAGATGATTGATAATTTAATCAGTTACTCAGGACTTTTTACCAAATACTTCTTTACTCTTACTTGATCATTTCTTGGACAGCTACTTTGTACTTTTACTTGAGTACATACTTTGTGTGCTCTGCCCATCTCTGTATGTTGATTAAATTTAACCAAATGTTATTATTCTTTCAGTGTTTCAAGCTCCTACTGTTATTTTGCTTAAAATGTATAACTTGTGACTCAAAATGAAGGAAAGCATAACAAAAACAAACATTTCAGTATTCTTCACATGTGAAACCAGCAGTGTTGTCAGCAATGACCAGAGGTTTGTTCTTCAGGCTTTTAGATGCCGTTCGTGTTGTTTGAAGACGGAGTATTTTGTGTCGGTGGGCGTTTCCAGGCCTGATTCTGCCGCCGTTGTGTCCCTGAACAGAAATGTTTCTGTGCTCGTCAGAGGAGCTCAGTGTGACGTGTTTGTTGCAGGGAGCTGGCTTGTGGCTCTGATGCTGACCGACTGCGACTGTGAGATAGAACATACTGTGTCTCCGCTAACACAGCACTTCCTGTGTGGGGAGAGGTCCCTTCAGAGGACCTCTGCCCCCTCGCTAGCCTTTTCATCGCCGCTTTTTAACAACCCAGGAAATGTGAATGGTTGGAAACGTGTGTCTGAACCCAAACAGAGAACCTCAGCTGTATGGTAATCAGGCCCAGCCGTGAAAATGGCAGCACTCTTTTCTCACCCCGGCCTTCCTCCCTTCTCATCCTCCTCCTCCCACAGACAAAGAGTTGTTTGGACACCTGTTGAGAGCGCAGCAAAGATTAGCGTAGCGCCGAAGAAGGGGAGGACCCCGGAGTGGCAGGGTGAACAGAGGCCAGCAGTGACTGGGGATCACATTCCTGAAGGAAAGACGGAGAAACTCTTCTCCCAGCTTCTCCACTGGGAGTCATTTTGGGAGTCATCGCATGCTGGTTTCAGCATGCGAGGAAGGAAGGACTCCATCCTCGAGCAGCTGATTATTTTATAGCAACAATCTGTAAAGAATAAGGGATTTAGTTTAGGAACTTGGACTGAGAGCAGTTGAACATTTTTTTGAAAAGAAACTCTGGGGAGTTGAAGACTCGCTAAAGAGACGTGTTTTTATTCGATTTGAATGTCGCTTAGAAATTACAAGTTTCATCACAAGAGAAGAGCAAACTTTCTGCATCGCATAAAGAATTAAAACAAGCATAAAACAAAGACACAATAAAAACATAATAAAGTTATATAATATGAGAAATGCCTGGGTCTGCAGCTACAAAGACACTTCCACCATCAACATGTGGAAAGATTTTCTGCTCTAATTAATGTCAATACAGTGTAGGGATGATCTGTTCACTATTTTTGACCAAGCAGTTAATGCTTCATAGGAGATTTTTTTATTATTATTTTAATTTTTTTACACAATTTGAACCAAGTGAAGCTAAAATTATTCCATTTGAGGAATTTTGGGTAGAAAATATTTACAGAAATTTTTTTTTTTCCATCTTAAATGCAAAATCTTTATATAGTTTTGTCTTAATTACTGTTGTTACTTTCACACTCTAGTTAACAATTATTTGATTATTAAAATAGTTGAGGATTATTTCAATAATCGATTATAATATCATGTGTCTTCTACCTGCTTCTTTTTGAACAAATGGACATAATTTGTTTTATTTTTTAATTTTTTATTGTTTTTACTTTTTTTGTCTGTTCAAAATAAATAAATAAAATAATTTAATAATCCCAATTCAATTCAGTTCAAAAATACTTCATTAATCCCAAAGCGAATTTAGATTCAATTAAATGAATCCTGTTAAAAGCAGCTCATCTGTCTTAAAATAAATCAGTGTTTTAAGTCTCAGATCTTCATATTCCTGCTGGTGGAGCTCAGTAACGAGGTTTTCTGTTTTCTCCTGTCGTGTATTTTAAGCTCTTCTGTTTCCTTTCTGTTCATCCACTTCCTGTCCTGTCCAGCAGGGCGGCGACGATGCTGCCAGCCTCACCAACAGCCATGGAGGCCTGCCCAGCACCGGCTCCACGTCCAGCACAGAGCTCAACCACCAGCTGGAGACCTTCAGAGGTCAGAGGTCACCCTTCGTGTTCTTCACAAAGATCTACGGCTTTGCGATGTCTCACCGCTGCGTGTTTTTCTCCCGCTGCAGGTCTTGCTTCAGCGCTGTCCGGTCAGATTCCTGCCGCCCTGGAGCTGAAGATTGAGAAGCAGGAAAAAGACGACATGCACGACAGCCTGTCTGATAATAAATCAGACGACGAGAGCGACAGGAGGGACATGAAGACGCCCAGGACAGGCCAACGCACAAGGTGGGAAACGATTATCAACGATTAATCGATTACTGAAATAATCGTCAACTAATTTAATTATCTATTAATTATTAACTGAAGTAGATAGACAAAAAAAGAAGCAATTTACTGAAAAAACCAATACATTCAGAGCAGTAAATAAGCCAAAACAGCTTATGTTAATTATATAAATACACATGTATGTACGTTTTGCGTTTAGGATAAAAACACTTTTGTCTGTAAACATGTTTCAGACAAAACTCATCAAGTGGAATCGATTTGTCTCCAGATTTACTAAAGGAATATGTTATCCTATTTTAGGCAATAAAATTTGTTTTTTCTTATCTAAAAAAAAATGTTTGTTGTTGTTTATTTGCATATTTTAACATATTTCTAATGTTGCATTAAAGGGCTAAATGGCTAAATGAAGAATTTGTAAAATGTGTCATTTTTTTATGTGATTAATCGTTAGAACAATCGATAGATTGATTTGAAAACATTCCTACTGGGAATTCACCTAGTCCAAGAAAACGAAGGATCTGTATGTTAGATCCTGGATTTTTATTGAGTATATTTAATATATTTAATATAAGTTGTTAACTTATTTAAAGACTTGTTATGAATACTAAATAATTCAGGTAATGCAAGGTTATAATTTTGAACTGGTAATAACGTGATAATAAATGTCTTGGTCTTTAGTCGTGAATAAACATCTAATCTTGTTTCATATGGTTAAAAATATTTTCTCCCTCTGCTTTCGGACTCAGTTTTTCTCTCCTCTCTCTCTCTCTCTCTCCTCGCAGCATCACTGAAGACGAGGATCTGAATCCGGAGCAGAAGGCCGAGCGCGAGCGCGAGAGGAGGATGGCGAACAACGCCCGCGAGCGCCTGAGGGTCCGAGACATCAACGAGGCCTTCAAGGAGCTGGGCCGCATGTGCCAGCTGCACTTGAAAAGCGAGAAGCCCCAGACTAAACTACTCATCCTGCATCAGGCGGTGGCCGTCATTCTTAGCTTGGAGCAGCAGGTCAGAGGTCAGTGCTGCAGCGCTGCTGCAGATGAAATGTCAACGCTGCCTCACATCACGTCAACCTTGGGCTTTTCTTTTAAAACATGCAAGCAGATCATCAGTGTGTAAGACGCGCTTATTTATTCGTGGAGTCATTGTGAATAGAAACTTGAGTTGGTCTTTATTTTAGACAACATGACTGGATATAAATATGATATTCTTCAAAAATCACAAATATTTTTTCTTCCTTTTCATAAAAAAAATCTTTAGAGCAGAAGATATTTTAAATATTTATGACATTTGTGCAGTCTAAAGGCTTATTTATAAATAAGGTGGGTTAAAATCAGGAGAATAACTGGAATAAATGCATAAATAGAAATAGTTTGAGAAGCATAAAATAAATAGTTTGAGAAGCGTAAAATAAAAACGAGCCTCACTGATGGCTGAAGAAAGACTGCAATGCAACATTCATAAAATGTTTTTCAGATAACATATATAATTAATATTCACATTCATACAGAAATACTCTGATTTTGTTTCAGCTCATTTTCTTAGCTGTGATTCTGATTTGAATCGTTCTGAGACCAGAATTATAGCTGCAACAAAACGTTTTCTAATTTGGTTCAAAAAAGCATTTTTTCCAGTGCATGTTTAAATATTACACATGTATTAGGAGCTTCACATATAGATATCAGATATTTTTATCATCGTATTTTTTCATCTTTATGTCCTGTGTGTTCAGTTTTTATGACAGTTTTATTTTTTGTGCTTTTAGTAAAAGCTTATTCTTGAAATTATTAATTTTTAATATGTCCATTTTCCTTGTATATTTATTTGATTCTGAATCTTCACCATCTGGAATAAAAGTTTGTTTTCTGTGTGTCTGAATCTGCAGAGAGGAACCTGAACCCCAAAGCAGCCTGCCTTAAGAGACGAGAGGAGGAGAAGGTTTCCGGCAGTTCCAGTGACGCCCAGCAGGGGCACACTGGAGTCCATCCAGGCCTGACCGACACGTCCAACCCCCTGGGTCACCTCTGAGCAGGAGGCAGGTACGCCAGCTCCCAGTTCCCTCTTCACCAGGGGTGGGCAACTCCAAGCCTCGAGGGCCGGTGTTATGCCGAGAAACGCATGCCCTGTGGCGGGAGCGCGCATCGCTCTAAACCCTGGCATAGTGATGAGAAAACGGACTGAAATATGACCAAAGACGAAACTTTTAAAGATATCCGTAACATTACCACGTTTCTTCACCATGTAAGCCCTAAAACAGTGGGTTTTATTTCGCAGATTAATTTAAATAAATACGTTTTTTACATCTTTATTGAGACATACGAGTCGAACGTTTTTCAGTCAGCGTCTGATGAAAATGTTCTCCGCAGATGGTTTGAAATTCCTCGATTTTTCTTTTAACACCATAATGGCTTAAAGCATTACAAAACAGAAGCCCGTTATGTAGAACAATTTATATCATCCTTTACTGTCTATTGTCCTGTTGATATGAAACTTATAGGAAACTTATAGCAGTAGCTCAGAGAACAAGTGTCATTACGTAGAAAAGGTGAAATCCCTCTTAACTCTTTATTTCTCCATGTTAGCAGGGAGAAATACTGCAAAGCCTATAATTAGCCTGCCAATATTTGCATGCCCTCTCTATTTTCCTCCAATATCATCCTATTGATATAAAACTCATACCAGTAGTTAAGGGAACAAATGTGATTATGTAGAAAAAGGTATTTCATTCGTCACTGTTTGTTTCATCAAGTTTTCTAGGGATGCATTTTTTGGCAATTTGGATTTTGAGCCTGCAGATACATGCATGCCCTATATGATGAACTGTTTTTCATTTATTTACATTTGTTTAACATAACAACTCAATAAACTTAATATATTTACTTGGCTAAATGTAATTTTATTACTTGTAACAAATTAACAAAATGTTGTTAAGTTAGATCACCTGTTTTCCCTGATTCTCCAAACTCAAAACTGTTTTTGTTTTTATCACCAAACAGCCAGAATAACGAGAAAGAAATAGAAAAACACAGCTGGTTAATTTTGTAATTAACCTGTTAGTTTTATTTGTATGAAGTAAGAGAGGAATCATTTACCACAACATATGAGGCCCGTTGTAAAACGAGGAAAAAGGAAGAATAAATTTCCACCATAAAACTTGGAAATTTCTGAGTTTGAAAAGTAGGAAATTTGATAGAATCTTTCTCAGATTAATGTCAGAAAGTTTGTAGAAAAAAACAAGGAAATTTCTGAGTTTCAAAATTCTAAATGTTTTGACCTTTCAAACTCAGAACATTTTCAAAATTGAAAAAAATTAGACTTTTGAAAATTTCTGTTTTTCTCTACAAAATGTTTGAGATTAATCAAAAATGTTTTCTATCAAATATTTTACTTTTCAAACTCTGAAATTTCCCTGTTTTTTCTATAGAATTTCTGAGATTATTCTAAGAAACATTTCCAGCAAATTCTTTACTTTTCAAACTCTGAAATTTCCACAAAACAAAATTCTCAAAGATTTCTGTGACTTATCTAAAAGAACTGGAGCTTTTTCTAGCAAATTTTTGACTTTTGACACTCAAATTTCCTTGTTTTTTCTCCAAAATTTCTGAGATTTTGGAGATTTAGGACAAATCCTGCAAATCACATTAGTTCTCGCAGCTAGCTGCGTTCTTCATCGACGCACGAGCCGAGTGATCCACCGCTAAGAGTTGTCAATTTTGCTGGAAAAAATTCCAGCAAATTCTTTACTTTTCTAACTCAGAAATTTGTATGTTTTTTTTTCTTCCAAGATTTCTGCAATTAATCAGGAAATGCTGAGATTTTTATGCAAATGTTTGACTTTTGAAACTCTGAAATTTACTTGTTTTTTCTATTAAATGTCTGAGCTTACTCTAAATATTTTTCCAGCAAATTTTCTACTTTTCAAACTCAGAAATGTCAACGTTTTCTTTTTTTTGTTCAAATCTATTCTTCTATTAGTTTTTTAAAAATCTAGTTTTTCTAGCAAATTTTCCACCTCAACATTTTTTGTCTTTTTTCTATAAAAAAATTCTGAGATTAATCAAAAGAAATTTCTAGCAAATTTTCTGATTTTCAGACCAGAAATTTCTGGCAGTTCTTTTGTGTTTTCTTCTGTCTGCAATGGCCTCAATATCTTGTTATCACTAGATAAATATGTCAAACTTATGTCTTCTTTTTTGTTAATTTTTGATTGTTAGCTTCTGATCGCTGCGTCTTCTCCGCAGATCGATGCCACGCGGCTCACTCCTGTGTGAGCTGGTGAGCCTGCTTCCCAGTGACAGACTGGACTTGTGGTTCCCACGCCAGTCGCAGGAGTCAGACCACTTGAAGCAAAACTAAGAGTCCAACACGATCCAGCCCTCAGATTGAAGAGAGCCAAGCGTCCAGCTCCATCCACCGACTAGTTTCCATCTGCAAATTTCTCCCCACAAAGAAAAACCGAAACCACATATCAGTGTCTGTAAGAAGAAGAAGCGTGTTGCTCCTGAACAATCAGAGACCTACGCAACCTCCGCCAACCGTACGTGGAAGTTGCCTTGTGCCTAAACTGAATTGACGAATGCATTGTAACAGCAATTTTTTTCTGTCTGTCTGGTTTTTTTTTCTATTTATTGAGCTGTCAGGTGTCTGCCGAAAAGGAAGGTTTGGTAAAATCACAGAGAAGCGAGCGGCTTTTCAGTCGAGCTATAGTTTGCTGTGTCACCGTTAAACCAGAGCACTGCCCCCCTGCTGAGACCAGGGGAAAACATTTGAGAAGATTAATTTATTGTCCAGTTTAGACTAATATTTATACCCTGCAACAACAACAAAAAATACTAGCTTTTAGATGCGAACAACAGAATTGTCCAATGTTTTATTTTTGTTAAAGAAGATATATTATTTATATTTATTTGCTTGATTTTGCCTCTGGCCACATGTGAAACCAAAACTACCTAATGTGTGTTTTCTAAAGGTGATTGGCAAACTGTAGTTTCACTGAAAGCTCAGATGTAGTTTTGTTTTTGTTTTCCCTCCGTTTAGACATTAAGAAGCAAACTGGTTAGCATTCCCAGCATATTTAATGTCTTAACAAATAAGAACAGGACTCAGAGACCCATCGTCCCTTTGCCATATAGTGTTAAACAAAAAGCATTTCAATGGTTTTACAGATTCCTGTCAACATTTATCCTCCTGACATTTTCTTCCTATTATTGTTGTTTTTTTTATCGTTGTTACGCCCAGCGAATCAAAATGCTTAATGAGATGTAGTGAAAGAGTAAAAGTTGCAAAAAATGTAACAAAAAGAAAAGAAGAGGACGACGACCATGCTATCTCCTGGCCCGACGAACATATCAGTTTTCTTTTTGTTGATATTTCACTAAACTTCCAGTTATTCAGAGTTATGCTTATCTGTGAGTCCGTCCTTCGTTTCGACTTCCAGCGCTCTCAGCCGTCTAAGTTATTCTCCAGTTCGGATCGAGGTTAGTTTGAACAAACGCGGTCAGCAAGGTTTCCTTTTACACCTCAAAACATTGATCATGTTTTTTGTTTTCCCCATCAGTGTGCATGCTTTACATCTCTCTCTTTTTTTTGTATCTTTGGTCTTAAGACTTGCTTTATATTCCATATATTTCTTTGTATATTATGTGATTTCCTCCATTTGAAGCAAGGCGGCCACGTTCACGACGGGTTTTCATCCAGAATCAACGATTCGCAGCAGGAGTTTACATTCAGTACATTTTTATTATTATGACAAAAACTGTAAAATAATGTGTTTCCTCTGACTGAATGTGGCCTCCTTCTTCTTCCTTCAGTATTTCATGTGGACAGACTGAGGGTGTCACTTCCAGCTCTTATTTCCTTCATTTTGTTTGCTGTTCTTCCTTTGTTTTTTTTTTTTGCTCCTCTGTTTGCCAAGTTAGACTTTGCTGTATTCCCAGATGCTTTCCCTTGTATAATATATGAGAAAAAATAAGAAAATCAAAAGAAAAAAAAAACATTTGGCTTATTTTTCACTGTAGTTAGTCTTTTATACAATAATAATACTGTAAGAATATTTCTTGAATTCTAAATATTACTCTTTCTAGATTTTTGAAAGCAAAGGTTTTGAGTAAAAAGTTTCTTACTTTATTTTACTATGTTAGGTAGTAAAATGTACGGTTATTTACCATAACTTGTCAATTATTACAAGAGATTTACAAGCGGCAGAAGACAGCAGAGCTGCGGCTCGTCGTTCTTTAAAAGGCTTCGATCGAGCTGCAGGTTCCTGAAACAGAGACTTTCGTCTTCCGCTTTGGTCGCCGCTGTTCGCTGATAAAACATTTGATCTTGTGTCAAATAAGAAAAGGTGTCGATCCGCATTAAAAAAAAAAAAAAAAAGACAAAGGAAAAAGGATAAAACAACTGTGGCAGCGGGAATTTGAATTTTCTGTCTTTTACAGCAGGAAAACATGTATATAACATTTATGTTGCAATAAATGTGCCATCTTTTTTTAAACTGGATTGTATGTGCATTCATTTCCCTCTGAGCAAAGAGGTTTTTGTTTTTATTGCCCTCTCAGATTTAACCTTTTTCCCCAACGCAGCAACATTTTCCTGTAAAACAACACAAAGAAAAAAAACAAAGGTCGCCTCGGAAGAAAGAGTCTCGATTATTAGACTTTATTATTGTTTCTGTTTTTGCTTTTGGAGACGTTTCTACAGTGGATTTAGGCCAAATGAGTGTTTTATAGTATGTAACTTCTTTTTACCAGTGGACCATTGTAGTCTGTATGAAAAGTAATATGAATATATATGTTTCTATTTTTAATAAAGTGTGATAGCAGCGTGATGTGCTGTCGTCCTTGAATGCCTCAATGTTTCGCTACAGTGGCAGCGATTCGATATACAATTACATCTCAATGTAGTAAAATATCATTAAAAGATGTATTAAATTCAAAAAGTGAGACAGTGACATATTTGAAGCTTTCATTTCTGCTGATTTTGTAGCATAACACCGAAACAAAAGGATTTATCTGAAGCATCTTGTATTCTTTGCCTCACCAGTCCTCCAGACTCTACGATTAGTTTTTAAATAAAATATAGTATTTCTCCTGTGGATCAACGATCCGGTGACTTTCACCTTCAGGTAAGAAACTTCTGACGTCGTCTTTGGTTCAGGAGCAACTTGCTACCTGCAAAAACACAACGTCAAATATTCTTATCTAGTTTCTGGAGAAAATGTATTAATGTACTTTAAATAAGACTAAATTCACTCACAAGCAGCTATTGGAGCTTTTTTTTTTCTCATTTTGTTATTTTCCTGAACAGTTTTTCATTTATCCATATTTCATTTTCCATTTCTCTTGATAACGAGGGGCGGTGTCTTCAGGCTGCTGGTTGATTAACTTAAGTGGCTAAATGAAATTAGAAATCTGTAAAATGTGCCAACGTTTAATCGATTCAATTATCAGAATAATCAATAACTAAAATAATCACTAGTCGCAGCCTTACCTGGATTTTTACAGAAGCTGAAAATAAAGTTTTAATTCAGAGGTAAATGTTGGAGAAATATAATTTTGTGTGCAATAAATCTAAATGAGTTTCAGCTTTTTTAGTTAATTATTCAAATAAATAAACTTTTTCTGATGTTTTAATGAGAAACACCTGTACTGTTTTCTGTTTATGGCTTTAAATTACATCACACAGCAGCACTGACAGTAAGGCAGCCATTTAAAAAACACCGTTTTTTATACACTGAAAAAAGAAAACAGTTGATTTAACTTTTTAAAAATTAGTTAACTCTTTCGTGCATAAATTATGATCTTTTATGTCAGAATTTGTTTTTCAAAAGTGTTTTTTTTTTAAGGCATAAAAAAATGTGGGTTGAAATTTTTTTTTCTAGGTGATCAGTTGTAATTTTCTCCAAATACAAAGTCGTTATTTGTTAGCACCGTTAGTTTCTAGGGATTACTTTTAGTAGGGACTGGATATTCCAGAGGTGGTTTTTTTTTCGTCTGTCGGCCATATTGGATTTAACAACACTTTTCTTGCACTTGCAGTGGATGGCCAGTAGTTGGCAGTGAATTGTAGGATGCACTAGTGTCCACTTCTGTGTGCATTTGTAACATAAAAATCTAGAAGAAAATGTCTTTTATCTAGCTGTCCACTGCAGTGACCGCTATGCATGAAAGGGTTAATTTGTTACACGTTTATCCAATTAAGTTTTTTTGTTAAACGTAAATAAAGTGAGTTATTTATGCAGTTAAAGAACTTTACATCACCAAGTAAACCAGTAAACATGACATTTTCTTAAGTGACATCGTTACATGTTAAAATGTTGGTATTTATTTTGGTCCATTTTTAAAAAGTTTGGTCTCTTTTCTCTCTTGTTTTTCAGTGTTTCTGTAAGCCAGGCTGCTGCTCTGTTGTCAAAAGTCCCTCCGTGCCACAAACGCTGTGACTCTACATCTGCACGCAGTTTTCTCCACGCAGATCATCAGCGTGGGTCTCAGCCCCGCCGAGGTGAGACGCTCACAGGGGGAGGGAACGCTGACTGCGTAAATCGCAGAGCTGTCATCAGACGAAATTCACGGCAGAGCGTGTGAGAGTGGTGGGCGTACACGTTTTCAGTGGGAGTGGGACCACCATGTTTGAAGGCTGACTTCCTGTCATGGCTGCTGGCGGAGGCAGCCGACAGAAGGTCTTCGGCTCTCATCCTTGAAAGCGGACCAAAGAGCCGGCTGCTCCTCCTGCGCTGACGCTGAGATCATCCAACGTTCAGGAGGCAAAGCTGCACCAAACGAGCCTCACTTTGGTGCAGCTTTTCTCTTTCTGATTCTCCTAGAGGCGCAAATCAAGACGCAAACTCCACGCTGAACTTTTACTTCTGTCTGGTTATGGATAGAAATACGTTAAAGTGAATGACACTTAGTATCTAGATGCAAATTCTTTCCTTGGTTTGTGAGTGGAGTTGCCTGTAGCGACTATTTGTCCAAAACTCAAATCCAAAAATCTGAAAACTTAAAAGATTTCAAAGTGATCAAAGCAAAAGGTGACTTCAACTCAAATAGTTCCAAAAATACCAAAAGTGAAAATTGCAGTTCTTTATTCCACAGTTCAGGTAAAAAAGCCACAGGCTGCTAGTAGAGTTGGGCCATCTGAAACGTGGACCGAGTAAAAGGGGGCGTGTCAGATGAAGTCCCGCTTCGATGCTTGCGTCATCTTGCTGAAAACCACGTGACTGGCAACAAACGACGCCTCGCGTCACCTGGGACACTGACTGCTTCATATGGCGTGTCGGTTTTCAAAATAAAAGCACGATAAGCCGTGCTGCGTCATGGCTTGTTGTAGGTCACTGGGTCGCATCAGAGGAGAATATTCGTCTTCAGTGGCCAAAATAAAAGGAACATTGACCAACATATTGGATGTGTTGATGATGTCACTCATCAAAATGCAATGCTTGTTACTGGTTTTCTCAATCGTTGATTATGGTGTTTTTTTATGACTTTATATTTTTGTGATTCTACAATGAAAATCTCTTTGTTGCTGAAATGTGTTACACAAATAAACTTGATTGTCTGAAATGGAGCCGGCAAGAGGAAAATCAATGACATCTGGGGAGACTTTGAGATGATCATTCACAATAAAATTATCCTTAAATAAAAATAATTAACCCCTCCGCCTCCCAAATTCTCACCTTCTGGAAATTTCCACTATTATTTGTAGTCTGATCAGCAAAGATATATCAGTCTCGCACAGCAGAAACAGATTTAATGCCGTTGCAAGACTAAAATTAGGCATGTAGCTAAATACAAGGGATCAGAGCCGATTAGAAATCTAAGAAAAAGTGAATGCCCCAACAAGCACTGCACTTCCAAGACACTAAATGTCTTTAGTGTCAAATCAGTCTATGACATAAAAGAAAACCCAACAGAACCACTGATGGTCAGCATATACCAGGATTAGATTGGCTACAAATCATTTTAATAACTAAAAAATGTGACAATTAAAGATTATTTAATTGATTCTCCTGTTACTAAACATGAGTTTGATGAAAACTTTGGGACAATATTGCATTTACTAATTTTTGGAAATATGATCCAACTGGGTGACAAGCCTGTTACAGTTTCACCAGCAGATGTCACTAGTGAGTGATGAATGAAGCATCGAGTAATGAACCTTTTTGCAAAGCAAAGGAAAGCTTCATTGCTTCATGAGGCTTCATTTGCCCATCACTAGCTGGTAGATAACTGGTAAAAAACCATATGACCACCTAAAACCTAACTGTGAAACACCCATGTCCCAAACTGAAATTAATTAACTAATTAAGTGAATTACTAGCCAAAATGTAGTTATTCTAAATAACTAAAATTAATCAAAACTTCTAATTATAAATCAACTTGAATATAAGCAAATAGAAATTAACTAAATAATCTAAATTCTAAGATTTTACTGATAATAGAGAAATAGCTCCTACATTGGCCTCCCGTCTTATTCAATTTAAATAAAATTGCTGTCAAACATTTGTGCAGCTTTCGTTCGTGTTGTCATTTTAAAGCTATTAGCAAATGTTTACAGATATCGTATGTTTACAAAATCAAATAAAACATGGTGCCAATCAACTCTGCTATACTTGTGCAGCAAAAAAAAGTTATTTTTAAGAAAAAAAAATATTTCCAGAGATCAACCTGCCTCCATCCCCACTAGATTAACAAAATCAAACTAAATTGATGTAAATTAATTGTTCTATTTTGGTGCTAATGTTTTTGTAGCAAAGTTGTTTGACACCAAATTAGTTTGATTTGGTGTCATTTGGTGCTGGTTGACCTTTGATGACCTCTAGAAACATTTATCAACAGGTTTGAAATGATAAATTAGACCAAAAATACTCGGTGAGATGTTGTGTTTTTGCAGTGTGTTACCACGTAAAAGTAATTTTTCAGCTACGCATATTAGCTTGTTTTTAGGTCAATAATTCTTGAATATTGATTTTTAAAAAAATGCAAGTTCCACTGCCTGATTATTTTACCTTTAACAAGACATTGTTCCTGTGTTATATAATATTCTGCTCGTAAGATTTTGTGTTTTTACAGTGTGTCAGTTCCTCCGTTGTGTTTCAGAAATTATCTTGTGTCTTTGGGATAATTATAAAAACTTTTCACCAGTTTATTCTACTTCTTCTTTTTCTTTTTTAAATCAGAGAGGTTTATACCTTCTCTTGTACTTTATGAAATCTTCAGTGAACATCTGAGCGTGATGCTCCCTCTACTGCCCCCTGCAGGCTGTCGCCAGGCTAGCATTTAATACTGGAACTCACGGGAGAAATGGGCTGAAAAGTAAATCCCAGTTAGTGGTGGAGAAATTACTCAAACCATGTATGTAAGTAAAATTTACAAATAAACAGATGGTCTCTAATGGTGTAGAAGTGTCAAACTCAAGGCCCGTGGGCCAAATCCGGCCCGCCACAGCTTTGTATGTGGCCCTCTAGATTCTAGACTAAACACTAAATGTGCTTAAATATCATGTTGTCAGTCAAATCAGTATTCGTTTGCTGCCAAATTATATCAATCAGTCCCTCCAGTTCCTTGAGAATTCACGCAAAATCAACAAATCCCCACACTTTTCTTCACTAATATTTGGGAGTTTATTGCAGATATTCCTCAAAAACAGCTGCCTCAGCCTTAACTGATATCATAAATAAGCTCAAATATTGCAAATATTTCCAAATTAGTACCACAAACACAAAAAAGTAAAACACAAAAAGTAACACAAAATCCTGGAGGGACTGAAATATGTTCAGTAATATTTAATTTTAAGAATTTGCTGATATCTTAACGGTTTGTGCACAGGTTTTATCAATACATTCTGGCACATCCGGCCCTTTAAGAGCTTGATTTGGCCCAAAACGAAAATGAGTTTGACACCCCTGGAATATGTTCTAGATATTCCTGGTCTAGAATATCATTAAGTGAGCCCATATGTGTATATTTTATTTAATAAATAAAGATTGTTGTGCCGTTTTAAGGAACAATGCTCCAGATAATGAACATTTTATTGTGTTTAGCTTTGTCACAGAGACTATTAGAAGAGTTAAATCAAAATAAAAAACAGGAACGATTATGCTTTTTAGTGTTTTTACATTTTTATTTAGCACAAAGCAAAGCCAAAGTTTTATTCTAACTGCAGTAAACACATTCAAGTATAAGTTATCTGCCTGAAAAAAGAGACGTAAACAGAGGAACAGGCACTGATCATTTCCCCTCAGTTTGTCATGAACACCACAGCTAAATAATCTGTTATAATATAATCGACCTTGTAATGCATCAGTTGTGAACAATGTTTAATTTTCTGACGTCATTTTGAAAGCAAGGTAATTTTTTGAACCGGTTAACTCGACTAAAATCGTTGATTGTTTTCTGTAATTTAGTGTTTTTATGACGTAAGCAGCTTAAACAGCCTTGTTGCTGAAATGTGATATAAAAGTAAACATGGCAGATTAATTACTTTCAAACTAATGAATGAAAAAAGTGCATTTGTGACATGAATGTAACGCAACACATTACAGAAATGTAGTGGAGTAAAGTCAAAAATACTCACGATTAAATCCACTTGAGTACAGAAACATGAAATATGTATTTATTTCAGTAATAAATGGATTCAGGAAAGCTTTGTGTCACAACCGGGTCCCATACTGATGCTGAGCGTTTTGCACAACTTCAACTGACTTCCTTAAAACCACTTTAAAATCAATATTGGCCGAATTTTATCAAATTGATCTGATATATTCAGCTCATGTGAGTTCAGTGAAAAGAAACTAGTATTGAACATCTGCAGCAGCTGAATTAACGAGGCTAGACTTCTCCTCACTCTGTAATCAGAACCGGACCGGGCGACGCACTGAGCATGCTCAGAAAGCCCAGCTGTGGCGCCTCAGCGCAGAACAGAGATCCTATTGTGTCCCGCTGCTGCAAACCCAGAGGTTAGGAGGAGTAAATACTGTGGAGCTGCACCGACTGCAGACACAAATATAAACAACAACACAAGGAAAAGAGCCAGCTGGGCTGCAGATCTTTACTACAGGACTAAAAGAATGAAGAGACAACTTAAAATGATCAGCTTCTCTGATTGACATACATTGAGTAAAATGAACATTGTTCTTTTATTCTATAAACTTCTGACAACATGGCTCTGAAATTACAAGCAACATTTTTTTATTTATTTACAGAAAATGAGAAATGGCTGAAATAACAAAAAACATGCAGAGCTTTCAGACCTCAAATAATATAAAGAAAAAAAGTTCATATTCATTTAGAAACAACAATACTAATGTTTTAACTCAGGAAGAGTTCAGACATCAGTATTTGGTGGAGCAACCAGGAGGTTTTCAATGGGCTTCAGAGACGTGAATTTTCTTGCTCATGAATAAAAAGTCCAGAATGAAACAAATTGAGATTTATGTTTTATATCTGTGAGAAATAAAATTACTGCATGTTCCCTTTTTACACGTCTCTCCAAAATAAGCTCTGAAGTTTTGGTTGATTTATTCCTCACGTCACAATCCTTGATTTTTAACTTTTTTGCCTGATTCGAGGTCAAATGTATGGAGGAACAAAACGGACATAATCAAAAGTCAAAAATGTTGATTATATCAGTTTTGGTCCTCCATACAAAAGTTTCTCTTCATGAAATCAAAAATTACTTTTTACTACTTTGGGTTTTTTTTACTCAAATTTCCCTTTTTGCTTTTCATTTCTATTTTGCTTCAGAAAACCTTATGATTGGATCAAATCTCATCCGGATTCACGTTTTTCTGTCTTCATCTACAGTAACAGGCATTTTAATGAGTGTTTACCATTCAAATTATGAATCAATCCGTTTTATTGAGTGGATTGATTAAAAAGCAAAATATATCATTCTGGTTTTATACATAGTTGTTTCATAATTTTATTAACACTTGAAATGTAAACAAAAGTCAGAGAATTTCACTATTATGAAGTTTTATAGTTTTGAGTGACGGTATAAACATTTAATGGTTTAATACAAATATGATGCAGGTTTATGATGTATGTGTTTTCCATTATTAATACAAAAAGTTTCATAGCGCTCAGTTTATTTTGGTAAATAATACATAATAGGTGTAAGTTAGATCATTTCTGCAAGCAGCATATTAAATATTGGATGTTAAATGCAATTTTATCTATAATCCTGAGATGTAAACATAAAAATCTAACTTTGGGGAGAGGAAAATCTATATTTATCTCATTTAATTAAAAAGTTATGAAAAACTCAGATATTAATCAGAATGAATTAAATACATAATGTAGATGGGGATAAATCCAGACCCATTCAGTGAAATACATTATTATTGAAAAGTTATTTATATCAGTAACTGAATTCACTAATTAGACCACATTAATAAGATTAATTACACACACACAGATGTTTTCAAGCCTTTCTTTCTATTAATGATGATGATTTTCTTCTTACAGTTAATAAAAACATAACATTTAAGATTAAAATATTACATCGGACTAATAAATCAAATGTTTTTAACCCAGAAATGAAGCTGTAGTGAAAACTAAGATTCATGCCTGACTAAATGTAGTTGTAATATAATCCTAATCTCTCTTCTTCTTCTGCCCACTAGATGACGCTGTAGGTTTTTAAAGACATGCATTAATAAATTACATTTATGCAAAGTGATAATAAGTAATTAGGAGTTTTATGCGATCACAATTTTGTGTAATCCCCATAAAATAGTTAATAAACATATATATTTAGAAAGCAATTCATATTCAAACAAGAGGAAAAAGTTTCAGTTTTTACCAAATTATGTTTTAACGAGATTTATAAAGTAAACATATGTTACATGTTACTATTTAATAAAAAATACTAATGAAACTTGCATGTAGATGTTATTTTTAGATGAAAACAGTACTGTTAGATGTTATTTTAAATGAATTACATTTATTTTTTGTCTGATTTTTGTCCATTATCCAGCCGCTAGTGAATTGTTCTGGTTTCGGGGCGTGTGAAAAGTTGACCCGGTCCAAACTGAGCCACCCTCACTTCCTGCAGGTCTTTCCAGGTCCGTGGCGTGGAAACCTGTTCCAGGACCCGCCGCGGTGTGCCTGAGCGGGTGGGCGGGTTTTCTCCGCTCCTCTCTGGGGGCGGAGCGGCCGACTCCTCCCGGAGGGTCGGACGGACGGGCGGGTCGTCCTTCTCCCTCACACTCAGCAGACTTACCGGAGCAAATAAGTTTGCAAAGTGCGACAAGAGTTTCTTCCTTAGAGGGAAAACTCCGGACAAACGCTTCTAACCTGCGGAAAGGGGGAACCGGACAGAGACTCGACCCTGGTGAGTAGCAGCGACGCAACAAGAGGGACAGAAAATTAACTTTTAACTCGAAATATGACAGATTATTAACCTGCTGCAGGCTGGAGAAAAGTGATGAAGCGGAACTTTCTCCACCTGTTGCTCCGAGCATCTAAACTCCTCCAAACCAGTCCAATGTTTCCCCACTGAAACCAGTAGCCTCCAGCGAGACTCCCAGTTAAACAAGCCTCGGGTCTGTAGCCATTGTGCTGGGATTTCACCAGTGTTTACTGTTGCTGCTGTACCCACACAACCTGACGCTCTGATTCTCGTTACGTAACTTTTCCGTATTTTCCCACAGTGTAAATCTTGGAGTTGCTTCACTTTTTTCTCCCTCCGCACTGATCCGCGGTGACCTTCAGGGCGAAAACCACTTTGGGTTTCGGAAGATACTAGAGCAGCATGGAGTGTAAAATGTTGAGTATCCTGTTTGGTGTGTTCTGTTTCCTTGTTGGGTTTTGGTCAAGATGACTTTTTCTCTTTCATTTCATCACTTTAAGGAGGTTGGATTATCATTTTGTCTCCACGATGGTGCAAAGGTGAAACCGGTCAACAACAAAAGCGTGAATAAATTTAAGTTAAAGTATTTGCAGACACACCAGGGCCTGCAGAGGTTGTCATGCACTTTCCATGTACTGCAACTTTAATATAGAGCAACAAAACGTAGAGCAGAACTCTGAGGTGGAAGGAAAATTATTGTTCAGTTTTCAAACTTAGTTATTTTAACAAAACCCAAAAGGCTTGCCAGTATTCAATGCAGCTTCAAGTCGTTTGGAAAAGTTTCTTGAGATTGAAAATTTGTGGACTTCAATTTTCAAACCTTAAAAGGCAACTGGATTAAGGCCTGGACTTTGACTAGACCATTCTGGACTTGATTCTAGCCATCTCAGTGTAGCTCTGGTTAGATGTTTGTTTAGGTCTGATTGCAATAATCTATACAACTGGGTATTTTTGCGCTGAAATATAAAACACACGAAGAGACTCTGAACATTATGTTTGCCACTGGGTTAATGAGAGGAGCCTGGTTTACGCTTTTAAAAAGCAATGTTTGGTTTTTTTAAAGGTTTTTCTGTCACTAGTGGTCACCAGAGTGACGTTTCTTCATCCATCTTCTCCAAATTAAACAAAATTGGTGTCAAACATTTGTGCTGCGTTTCTATTAGTCCCGTTATAATTTTTAAGATTTTAGAAATAAAGTTTCCAGAGATCAACCAGAACCCCGACCTCGTCCACATGAACAAAGTCAGATGGTATTAAGATAAATTAAATTCTGCTGCTGCTGCACAGTTGACTGACACCACATGTGTTTAATTTAGTAAATGTGGGGGGAGTTGTTGACCTTTGATGACCTCTGGAAACATTTGTTAATGTCTATAAAATAATAGTGGCAGAAACTAAAAGTGTTTGAGATGAATTTCACTTAATTTGGAGAAGGTTCAACTTTCACCGTCAGAATCTCGACTTCGTGGAGCGTTGTCGTAGTTTTTCCTGCTATAATCACAGAACATTTTACTCCTAAAGCACAATTTTCTCTTTCCATTCTCAACATAATTAGCTTCCATTTCCACTGCACAATACTGCCACCACCGTGCTTCACACTGAGGTCGGTGTCTCAGGACAGAGTGCAGTTTTAGTTTTCTCCTTCATAAGTTCAACTCTCACCTTCGCAATATAACAACATATTTAATGAAAAGACACAAAAATGACATTATTTACTAACAGACGGGCAGAATACACAAATATTCACTCAAGAGTAGCAGTACTTCAACTTATTTTTACTGTAGTGAAAGTACAAAGTAGAAGAAGAAATTACTCAAGAGTAAATAAGTATTTTGTAAAAAGGCTGATCAAAACATCAGTTATTTAATATTTAAAAATTACATCATCAGACAGAACAAAATATATAGAAATGTTGGTATTTTAAAGATCAAAATGAAAATAGTTAATATAGATATTAACAAAATAACAAAATCAAGCAAAAGAAAAATTTTTCCAAATCAATGTATTTTAATCTAGATCTTATGAAACTAACAAATGCCACAGTTTTGTGTTTAGTGACTTATTTTTTTATTATTTTCGGTTAAAATGAACTTGTTCTTCATTCAGTGAGGTTACTCTCAGTGGGTCCAGTACCCAGAAATATTACTCAAGTAAAAGTAGTGAAACTTCATAATTAAATTACTCAAGTAAACACAAAAAAGAACATGTGAGTAAAAATACTCCTAAATGTGTAGATGTATATACAGTACAGACCAAAAGTTTGGACACACCTTTCTAATTCAATGGGTTTTCTTTATTTTCATGACTATTTATAAGGCAAGAAATCCCACTTATTAACCTGACAGGGCACACCTATGAAGTGAAAACCATTTCAGGTGACTACCTCTTGAAGCTCATCAAGAAAATGCAGAGTGTGTGCAAAGCAGTAATCACAGCAAAAGGTTGCTACTTTGAAGAAACTAGAATATAAGGGGTATTTTCAGTTGTTTTACACTTTTTTGTTTAGTGCATATTTCCACATGTGTTATTCATAGTTTTGATGCCTTCAGTGTGAATCTACAATGTCAATAGTCATGAAAATAAAGGAAACTCATTGAATTAAAAGGTGTGTCCAAACTTTTGGTCTGTACTGTATGTGTGTGTGTGTGTATATATATATATATATATATATATATATATATATATATATATATGTTTCACAGAAAGTTCCTCAGTTCCTGTATCTGAGTTGGTGCACAGGATTTTATTAAAGGGTATTTGAGTAAAGGGACCAAAATACATATTCATGTCAAGGTTATTTACTTCACATAAAATCCTCATAAAACCATTTTGTGGTTTTTATGTGTCAAAATGTGGAAAGTTCAGGTTATGGCTACTTTTGCAGAGTGCAGCCCTGAGGTCAGTGAAGGCAGCACCGCCATGACTCAGAGATGTTTCTTCTTCTGGTGGAAGAGTAAGTGTGGTGGTTCACATTTAGCTGAACCTTTGAGTATCAAGCAGCGTTACAGCAAACATGAAAGGCTCCTTTGTGTCGCCTTAATCTGTCCTTCACTGCTGTGCTGTTCAGGACACCTTTTTCTCCTCGTTCCTGTTTTTCCTAAAGTGTTTGACGCAGACATTTTGCAACTAAGCGAAGCAAGAGTCACTCACTGACTTATGGAGATGTAATGAAAATGAATCTTGGTTGTGTTGTGTGGTTTATGACTGCTAACGGAAGAAAATTTACAGCTTTATGAGCTGAATGTCAGCCTGGAATGAAAAACATGAAGCGGTCTTATTTTCAGAGGGTGTGCCTCTTATAAAGGAATCTATCTCACGAAGCAGCAGGGTTGTGGTGTTCTTCCAGCTTCCGGCTTCACATTCAACATCTTTCTCTTTGGAAGCGCTCTGCCAGATAACATGACTGTGCTGAAATGATTTGGTTGATGGAGGAGGCTTGGAATATGTGGACTCATTCAACATTTGATTAAACAAAACAACTCATGTCCATTTATATTACTGCGAAAAAACAAACTAAGGATTTCCAGTCAAGTTTCTAGTACAAATATATTACTAAGGTTGGACAATAAATCAATAACAATATATCAATAACAATATATCAGTAACTCTGGATCAGAGTTCAGTAACTCTGATCCAGAACTGCACTGCATTATGGGGGATATAAGCAGAGGAAAGACTTTATTTCACAAAAACACAAAATCTTACAAAGTATTTTTGGTCTAGTTTCTGGTACAAATATCTTAGTACACTTTAATAAGACAAAACTAACTTACAAGTAACTTTTAAGCAAGAAATAAAAGCTTGTTTTATGCCAATAATTTCTTAATATTGATAAAAAAAGATTAGCTACAAGTAAATCGCCTTTTCATCAATATTGAGGAATTATTGACTTTAACAAGCTTTCATTTCTTGCTGAAAAGTTACTTATAAGTTAGTTTTCTCTTATTTAAAGTATACTAAGGTATTTGTACTAACAACTAGACCAAAAATACTCTGTAATCTTTGTGTTTTTGCAGGCACTCAATGTCCCACGGCCATCTAAGAAAAGTTGGTGGAATCAACTAACTCACTCGCTCTTTGGTTACCTAGCAACTCACTTACTCTTTGGTTGCCTAGCAACACCCTGTTGAGTTACTTGGCAGCAGCAGTTGAAAGTTTCATCACTGTGCCTCATAGCTGCTTAAAAATAAAAAAAAACCCAACATCGTGGAGTGAAAACAGAAAATCTCACGCCACCAGTTTGGCACCATCTAAGATATTTTAAGCAAAAAAACTAATCAATAATTATCGATATTAAACGGTTTTATCATGATATATTTTTTCAGCCATATTGTCCATATTGAAATAAGACAAAACCAGCTTAAAATTAACTTTCCTGCAGGATATAGAAGCTTGTTTTAACTAAGTAATTCTTTAATTTTTATAGGAATGCTAGTGGAAATGGTATGATTGAAGGAGTTGAGTAATTATCAACTTAAAACAAACTCTTACATCTTCCTTGAAAGTTACTTGTAAGTCAAATTAGTTTTATTTAAAGTGTATAAAGACATTTATACTAGAAACTAGACCAACAATACTTGGTAGGGTTTTGTGTTTTTGCAGTGTTTTCAGCTCAGATTGGTATTTAGAGCACATTTTGTCCAGCCATCCTCCTCCTCCATAAGCACTGCTTCTTGTAAGCACCGCATCACCTCCGAGTTGTTTTGTCCTGACTTATCTCCCGCTGATGCTCCATATCCTGCCTTGGCCTTTGTTTAAGGCCTTATCAGCGTCCTTCCTCTGGGCTCATCTCGTTCCGTCCTCGCATTGTAACATCAGGTAGAGCAGGCCGCTGACAGCAAGGCAAACAGGAATCTGCTCAAACCCCATTGTCTGCTGAAACACACGGTGCCTCTAATGGTTTCCCAGGAAAAGTAAGCTTGAGCTTCTTACTTTGATATTTGTAAACAGTAGTATATTTGTTGCCAGCTGAGCTGCTTTTTTCTCCACCATCTGACTGCAGATTTGTCAGAAAACAAGTGTTAATTATGAATTTTGAGCTGAATAACTTCCTGCTGGGGTTTTTTGTTTCCTTGTACCTCTATTTTACTTTCTGCTTTGGCTCTCTAACGTGTGTAAAATGGACGTTTGTGGTGCAGTGGGGAGAATAGTCGTTTTACTGTCCAAAAGTTGTGAGTTGGATTCCGGCTTGAAAGACTTGAAAACTGGGATTATGATGAATCATTTCAAAATGTTTCCGCCTGTAATGTCACATTTTGACCTGAAAAACAAGTTTGTGGAAAACAAAGAAAAAGTTGCAGTTTGCACGCCCTTAAAATGATGCTTTGTTTTATTTAATTTCCGCATAGTGTCTTTAAGAAAGGCACCTTTAAAAATTATAGTAGATCTGATCAACGGTAAAGAAGGTGCAGAGTTTTCCTGACGTCTGTCTCTTTGCGTTTTTTGGTTGACACCACAGTTTGCAGAGAATTAGATAATCATTCACAAATGCATGAGTCAGAAAAAAGGTGAAAAATACACAACAATAATCATCCATATTTAGCAGGAAGCAATGAAATCCTGACTTCAGTAACTGAGATTCAACTTTCTTTGGTGAAAGTTGATCAGCATCACATCCACTTCTTGCATTTTCAATAATTTCCTTGAAAAAGTTATCCAAATCTATCAGATTGTGAGAAAATGTTTTGTCCACAACCCTCTTCAGGTGATTCTACACATTTTCTGTCAGACTTGGAGATCTGGACTCTCCAGTTCAAAACTGTAATTTTCCATTCTTTTGTTCATTTTGAGCTGTGCTTGGACTCCCTGAGATCCAGATTAACTAAAATAAAATAAACTTTTTCATCAACAGTAAAGAATTATTGACTTAAAACAAGCTTCTATATCTTGCTGAAAACTTATGTATAAGTTAATTTTGTCTTATTTCAAGTGTACTATGATATTTGCGCTACAAACTAGAGCAAAATTGCTTGGTACTGTTGTTGAACAGACATTGGAGATAAACGGTAAAAATAACAATCCTGTTAATACGGACAGTTTTAGGCGTTCTTAAACATCAGGATTATTATTATTATTATGGATTTTATTGTGACAACATTGAATTAAAATCTTACCATAAGAAATGTATCACGATAAACGATACGATAAATTCCCGTCCCTAATTTGAGGGTGTGATCTGAAGAAGACAAAATGCTGAAACTAAATCAGGTGCTTCATCAAAGTCAGACAAAGATTTAGAAACTTTTGAAATGGTTTCATATAGTCTCAGAAACATTTCAACAGGGGTGTGTACACAAACGCCTTTAAACGGTGTAGAAATGTGAGCTTATTCTCTAACATACCTGACTCATGTTTAAGTATTATTTCTCAGACACGGATCAGTTTTTATTATAACACACCTGCACAGGCAGGTGTGTTATAATAATTGTTGTCTGTAATTGACCGGCGTCACGTTTTGAGTCACGTCTTCGGGATGGTTGTGGGTTCAGAGAGGTTTGCCTGCAACAGAGAGAGATTTTTATCTCCTGAATCATTTAACCAAAGCACTTTAACTGGAAAGTCTCACCAAAAACATCTCCTTGAAGATGAAAAACAGACATCTAAGAATGCAAAACAATGCAAGAGAATGAAAGTGGAAGAGATAAAGCGTTTGAATTATGCAGACTGATCTCTGACTAATCCAGTCGGTCTGATTCTTTGCTCTCATAGGTGGGGCACCTGATCCAGGGAGAGGGATTTATTTTCCTTCTACATTCCTGATGGAGTCCTACAGAGCGACTAGCAGCGGGTCGCAGCGCGGATACACGCAGCCATCCCGTATTTCCAGGCCCAGTAGTAATGGAGCCGGCTCTTATGGCCTCAGCATTCGTGTCCAGGGTATAGATGGACATCCCTATGTGGTGCTGAACAACCAGGACAGGGGTCACCACCCTGACGGCAACGGCTACCCAGACACAGAAGGCTCTTTTATTGAGAACTTCCAGGAGTATGATTTCAGAGGGGATAAGAAAGCTGGATCCAGCGACCCCTTCATGGAGTACAGGACACAGAAGATGAGGCATTTCTCCGGGCCTCAGAATGGGCTTCCTGAATCTCAGGCAAAGAAACCTTCCACACTTCTGAACTTTCAGAGGCACCCCGAGCTCCTGCAGCCGTACGATCCCCGGTCCAACTCCCTAAACCTCGAAGGCTTCCACAGCCTCCCGTCCAGGCCTGCGCCACAAGCCGACACCAGGATAGAATACCAGAACCCCTACCCCAAATCTGAAGTACGAGTTCCCTCCCGTTTCAGGTCCTCAAGCCTTGATCGTCACCTAGATCGCACACAGGAGGAGAACAGGCAGCCTCCTCAAACGGACCTCAACACCCCCCAAACGAAGTCTCCGTCATTACCTTCAGCCCAGGTGCCTCAGCCTCAAAGCAGAGCGCCGACCCAGCCAGCACAGCCGGCCCAGCCTCAGATTAAACCGTACCTCACCAGTCTGAATCCATCTCAGCCCAAACCGACCTCTAAAACTCCCCCAGTACCGGCAGCGCAGCCTCAGCCTTCTCCGGTGTCAAGTCCATCAAGCGACCAGAGGAAAGCGTCTCCTACTTCCACTCGCAGTGCCAGCTCCAGTCTGGAGCGCACCCACCACGACCCCGACGTCCTTCCCCTACTCCGGACCGACTCCGGCGAGCCCGCTCAGTCCTCCTCCCGGTCCTGCCACTCCTCCTTATCGTCCACCAGTAAGTCTCTGATAGACGAACAGATGGAGGCTCTTTACACGGACGCCATAAACCGCCACGAGAATCGCCGTTACATCCCCTTCCAGCCCGGTTCAGGCAGAGACATAGACACAGGGTCCATCCCTGGCGTTGATGAGCTAATTGAGAAGTTTGATGGCAAGGATGACGGCCTTCAGCGGAGGGGCAGGGCGGGGCGCAGAAACAGGATCAACCCGGAGGACAGGAAGCGATCGCGCAGCGTGGACAGCGCCTTTGGGTCAAGGTCTGACTCTAGCTTCATGGACGAGTTTGGTCAATCTCTAGGCACGTCAAAGGAGCGCGTCCTACGGCCATCGCAGCTGCGGCTGCAGAGGACGGCCAGCGGTCAGGACCCCGGGTCTACGGCTGTAGACGGGCCTTCATCCCGGGCCATTAGTGCGCCAGGATCACCCCAGAGCTCCATCTCCAAATACACTAGCTCCCTCCGGGGTTACACAAAGCTGCAGTCACGCCCCGCCATACCGTCCTTCAAGAGCAGTGAAGAAACTCCTTCTTCTGTCGGAAAAGTCTCAACAACGTCCCTGTCCAAACTCCCGCCCACCGCTGACAGTAAGACCAGCACCGGGGCAGACGTCCAGGTGAAACTCCACAACCCTACATATAACGGCGTATTAGGATGAGAAAATTTAATTCTAAATTTCTGCCAAAAAATCTCAGAAATTTTCTACAAAAGAACTCAGAAAATTCTGAGTTTGAAAAGTTGAAAATTTGCTAAAAAATCTCAGATTTTCTAGAAAAAGATGGGACATTTTTGAGTTTCAAGTAAAATATTTTCGAGTTTCCAAACTCAGAAAATTCCCAAAAGTCAAAATATGTTGACTTTTGAAACTTACAAATTTCAAAGTTTGATTTGCAAAATGTCGAAGATTAATCTCAATATTTCAGATTTTTTTTCTAGCAAATTTTCAACTTTTCAAACTTATAAATTTCCACGTTTCTACTTGAGATTATTTGGTGAAATTTGGTAAAAATGTACTCATCCCTTCCTGCAATGGCCCTAATACGCTGCTGTTGTAATAACACACATATGGTTTAACTTATTGAACTCTGACCTTGTGGGTTTTATTAAGCTGCTCTTGTCTTTCCCTCCACATCCAGGCCACGCCAGATCTCCTGAAAGGTCAGCAGGAGCTTTCACAACAAACACACGAGGAGACGGCCAAACAGATTTTGTTCAGCTACCTCAAAGAAGGGTGAGCTTACTAGACTTTTATTTAACTTTAAACATTTATGTTCAAAAAAAGTCACCTGGTTTAACCAACATATTTTGAATGACTGGTAAATAGTTATGGTGTGAATGTGCTAATTTATCTCTCCCATCCTGACTGCTATGAATTGTAGGATTTGTTTACATGCAAGTCATCATCTGGCACAGATTTCTCTTTAATAAAACGTTTAAATGGGACCTACAGTACAGACCAAAAGGTGTGTCCAAACGTCTGGTCTGTACTGTATTATACACTTATAATACATTATAAGCCTGTTATACACTTCACACATTTTTATACATTCTCTTGGGTCTCAGCTGCTTCTAAAGACAGCCTCAGGGCTTTAAGTTAATGTTTTTTTGGCGTCTTGAAATCAAGCCGTTTCACATTCCAGGGGCACTGCGCTGTTACCTAGCAACCCCCAGCAAAGCCCAGCCCCGCCACCTAGCAACCAAGCGGAACTCCGACACATTTGGGCAGCTGGTTTTACTACTGCTTTAAAAGACAAGTGTTTTGAATATTTAAATTCAGATGACAAGGTTAGGTAACACCATTTTAAAACTACAGTAGCTAAGCTGTGCGTAGCGGTGGCTGCAGCTAGCTGGCTTAGCTAATTCGCTAGCATCTGCTTGGTAGACAAGAATAAGTGCTTACTCCAAAATTTGGTATGTCAGAATCAAAATAGCACTTATCAGTAGAAAGTTAAACAATACAACAGCGGCGATAACCAAAGTGCAACATTATTTTTGCCACATTTAGGAAGAAATGTTGCTTTTATGTGTTAGTTTAGTCATGAACTTTATTACTTTATGAAAACATTTGTTACTTTTTGATAAAATATTGACTGGAATAGTTAAATTGAGAATCAAAGAATAGTTTTTACTGAAGCACAAAACTGAAGTGGACACAGCTACATTGACGGAGAAGTGGGTACAAGATGTGAATATTAGTCTGGCATGTCAACAATGCTAGAGTTCGCTGTTCAATGAATATCTAACCAGCTGATCAAATTTCCCATCTGTGTTGAAATCCAAATAATTTTTTCCACGGTGCCTGAAAACAAAAAAAAAACAAGAGGAACTTTTCTCAGCCTTTGCAGCTTTTGTTCTTTGTTTGATGCATGCTTGACTGACAGCCCAAAGGCAGCCAGAGGGAACTGAATTATAACATTTCTGACACAACTAAGAAGCCAGCGTGAGTTTTCTATCAAAAATGACAAACATGTGGAAGAGCAATGTTTTAACCCGACTCTAACATTTGTACAGTAAAACAGTTTTGGAAAGACTTGTTGCATTTCTGCGCAGTACAGTTCCTCCATTCGCTGCAGGCTTTGAATACTGCAGAAAGCTCAGGAAACTGCTTGGGTGTGTCGGAGCGCAGGTCAGAAGTCGCAGGACAAAGGGAAGGAAAGGAAACACAGATGGAAGTTCAGGGTCTGAAACTGAGCTGCATTCCCCAGGCTCCGAAGACAAACACCCACCGACAGGGGTTGTAGCGCTCTAATGAAAATCATCTGTCAGAGCAGAGAGCAGAGGATGGTGATGGGGGATTTGGGTTTTTTCTTTCACATTTTAATGATAAAAAGATTGATTGTTGCTGTCGGTTAGAGTTATGAAACTTTGGTTGTGCTGAGTCAAAAGCTGGATGATTAAATGTTCCTCCAAGTCAAGAAAACTCCCACATTTGTTTCATTTTTTTTGTGGCTAAACTCTACAAAAACGTAAAGCTTTATTTTTTTGTCAATTTTAAACTGAAAGGAAGCTGATTCTGAGGAAATCAAATCTACATAGGTTGTTTACAATGTTAGGGAAATTGTTTGCAGTTTCAATTCCCGTATTGAACAAAAACGAGACATTTATGTTCATTTAGTGTTTGAATGAAGCTGTTTGTTCTGTGAAGTGACGCATCAGAGCATCATAAAACCTTCCTGACTCCCGCTAAGCTGGGAAGGAACTGCTTTGTTGCCCAAACAGCCTGGAGTCGTGATTCACCTTAAAAACACAGAAATGTTTTTGTTAATTGAAATATTTCACCTTTTTCCTCACGCAGAAGCAACGATAATGACGACGTGACGAATAGGAAGGTGAACTTGGTTTTTGAGAAAATACAGACGCTGAAGTCTAGGGCCACAGCCAGCGCACAAGGCGACAACAAAGTGAGTGTCCTGTTGCATTGTGGGTGTTTTTACACACAGCTGCAGTAATCTTTGTCATGGCTTAAAGGCGGATATCTTTTTGCAAACTTAATGATGGTTTTGTTTCACTCTCCAAAGTAAAATAACGACTAAGCTTTCTGTTTGGTGACGCAGATTAAACAAAGTACAAATATAAACCTGCTCCTTTTTGAGCAAATAATGTAAAACTGCATGTCAGTCGGCATGATAATTAGTTTTATTTTTTCCTCTTTTTCTGTCTATTTGAAATAAATAAATAACCGTCTGTCTGTAAATGATAAATATCTGATTTGCTCTTGCAGTCGGTGGACCTGGCTGCACAGACCAAAGCTCTGCAGGAGCAAAACGCTGAACTGGAAAAAGAGATTATTGAGCTGAAGAGACAGCTGGAGGAACAAATGAAGGTAACATCATGGTAACTGCAGCTGTAACGCTGATGCCAGGCTGTTTATGCTGACATATCCCTTTAATGCTGAACTAGTTGTTTTGAAATATCCTTTAAACATGGCTTTGCTCTCTGGAGAGCTTTAAGGGATAACAATTTAAGGATTTGTTTTAAGGCCTTTGTTTAGATCTAAAGTGTCAAACTTAATACAAAAAGCTAATTTTTCTGGACAAAAGCAACAGCAGTGAAGCAGTTAGTTGGGTTTTAGTTTTCTATCAAGCAAGGTCAGCTTTATAAAAGATAAAAACCATGGCTGATAAAATCTGTATTTTGACGTCAATGTTTTAGTTGACACTTATTTGTTTTTTATTTTTTCCTCAACCTTGCGTTTAAATCATGTGCACATACGTCAGTCAGTGAAGACAGTCTTGCCATTTATTTTTAGGCAATTTTCTCTGAATAGGTCTTTACAGTAAAGTTTTTCACCTGCATTAATTATTAATTAACTCTGAGTGTCAATAAAATCTAATTTAAACCAGAAAAACTCATGAATGATATGTATAAAAATAAAGTCTCCATTATTATATGTCATGTAAAGGGATTAATAGATTATTTTTCATTTGGAGTTTAATTTTAACTGAACTCAGGCCTATTTTTATTTTTTTTCCCCCTCATTTCAGTATCGTCATATTTACCAAAATATAGTCAGGCTTTTGTCCTTGTTAAAGCATAAATAAGTTTAATTTTCATTCATCTTCATACTGCTTTAAGTTGCACTTTGTGCATATATTTTATACTTTAAGAGAAAAGTGTTTCCATTTTACTTTGTGTTTATAAAAACAATGAAGCAGAAATTTAGATTTAAAAAAAAAAGAAAAAGAAGTTGTTAAGAAATAAGAAATCTAAATGCAGGCAGCCAAAATATACGAGTAAAAATGTGCTCAGGTCAGTTTAATTGAAATACCATTTTTATCGGCAAACAATAAATAAATGAACCCCTGCATTGTGTTGTTGCCAGCGGACGAGTCAGGCGGACAGGCGGGCGGCGGCGGGCCTGAAGGAGCTGCAGCAGGAGCTGCAGCGGAGTCTGGATGAGTGCAGGCAGCTGAAGGAGAAACTGGCTAAAACCGAGGCTGAGCTCAACTCCTCGGTGGAAGAGTGAGCGCTGCGCAAATCATTAACCTTCTCGTTTATCTTTTCTGGGGAAACTGTCTTGTCAGTGCAAGTGATTTACTTCTGCTAAACTTTTAAAATGTGTTAATAGTTAAGCAACCTGTAGATAATGTTTGTTTGGTTTTTTTAGCACAGAGTGCGATGATTTGCGTTGAGAAGTTGGTTAAGGTGTTTCTGTTGCTTTCTAGACTTTGGGCCTTCTGCTGAAGCTGCTGGTTTAATGTTCAGGCTGATTCATATTTTAGTGGAAATAAAGTGTGTGATTAAATTTATGTAACGATTAAGCCCGTCGCAAACACATTGATCATTTTAATTATGATGATTAATACTTTTTTGAAGGGAATTTTTATTTTGAGAGTTCATCATTTATTTATTTTTTCTTGATTTTACGTGTAAGTGAGTTTTTTCTCCGGTTTATTTCTTGTTTTTGGTTGTTGTGTTTTATTCAGGATATTTATAATTTCTTCCAGTTCCAGTGTGAAGTGTTCTTTACAGAATTAAAGTTTATCGGTTTTATTAATATTTATTATTATGCCATTATCAATAGCCTTGTCACAATAACAAATTTTGCTGGATGATGAACTGTCCCAGAAGTTATTGCGATAAATGATAATATTGTGGTTTTGAGACGGTAATGGCTTAATAATGCAAGAATGCATTCTCAAAGATTAATAAACTTTAAATTCTAATGAATATTTAACACTGGAGCTGGAAAACATTTTAAATATCCAAAATAAATGAAGAAAACGACAAATAAAATGGATACTGATGTCTCTGTAAACAAAATTGTCTGGTTGAGACTAAAGCACCAGAATGAAGACTTTTGTCCAGTTTTTTGTAAAAAAAAAAAAAAAAAACAGACAGAAAAGAGAAAAACGATAAATCATGCAAATGGAAATGATTGAGTGTGTTTTAATTTATTATGCGGCTAATTAATTTTGTTGCTCATTGTGACAGGCCTAATTATCAATATATTGCTTGAAAAGAGTCTCAAAATAATGATATTTGCATTTATTGCAATAATTACTGGTTTGTTATTGTGGTGGGAATAGCATCAATTGGACTTTAATAAAGTCCAATTATCAATTAGATAACAGATGTTTATAATCTAGAGCCGTGTGGCTCTAGATTATAAACACGTCAAGGCTATTGATAATGGCATAATAATAAATATTAATAAAACCGATAAACTTTAATTCTGTAAAGAACACTTCACACTGGATAATTTATAAAGGCTCTAGATTATAAACATCTGTTATCTAATTGATAATTGGATTGATGACTCGCATGTTGTTGATTACAAAAGCTGCAGATTCTGCTGCGCTTTCACAGACCTTAGGAATAATGTTATTATTTAATAAATAATAACATTAACAGTAATCCCATGAAGGCAGGTTGCAGGTAACCTCTGAGGGCTCCCAGCTGACCACAGGTGTTCCCAGTTATGTGTGTGAATTACAGGTGCATGAAGGGCGGCTCTCCGGAGCTGACGTGTCCTGTGCTTTGTCAGGCTTTTCCAGGTGAAGATGGAGCGGGAGCAGCACCAGACGGAGATCAGGGACCTTCAGGACCAGCTGTCAGAGATGCACGATGAGCTGGACGCCGCCAAGAGGGCCGCCGCTGACGGAGAGAAAGACGTCCTCATGGCGGTGAGCCGCCATGTTGTTATCAGGCGGAGCTGCCAGGACAGACTTACTCTGTAGCTCTGTACGGACGTTTATTGCATCGTTTATTGTGATTAATTTCTTGTCATGGGAAGAATTTTGTTTCATCTTTGAGAAATTCAAATTAATGATGTTTAAAAAGCCCAAAACTGTTTGTATTGTCTGGGTTACTCCACTATTTTTCAATTAGAATATCAATAAATACCAAAAATTTAAAAATATGATTATAAATGTAGCTGCTGTGCAGTTTATGTGATTGATTTTAATTTTATACTCGTCATCCTGGTCTGATTGTTTCCAGACTGCCACAGAGTTTATTTCACACTGTGGCAGTTTTGTAAGTGTTTCTGATTAATTATTTAGATAAGTATTGTTAATTTTCTTTAAGCTAATGTATGGCTTAATTTAATTACATAATATTTTCTGAACAATTTATCTTACAGCCTCTGTGATCAAGCTAAAATAATCATGAGTGACCTGCTGGTGGTAGATTTTCTCACAGTAAATGATAGAAAATGACATTAAATGATCAGTAGTAACAGCAGGTTGGAAACAAAACGGTACAAATTGAGGCTTCATTGGTACAAATGTCCCATAACTGTAAAAGTTTGGTACAAAAACACCTAAACAATATATGGAAAGGACAAATTGACCAAGATTATTTGTGAGAAACTATTTTTAATGAAGATTTAAAAAATATTTAGAGGTTGAAAGGTTTTATTTTATTTTTTAATGGCACAGTTTTAATAGTTTCTGTCTTCAAAGTAAAAACACAAAATCTTACAACGTGTTTTTGGTCCAGTTTCTAGTACAAATATATTAGTGACAAAACTAACTTATAAATAACTTTTCAGCAAGAAATATGAACTTATATTAATGAAAATGTACTTTTTCTATTGGTAGATTATTTCATTGTAGCATGGGAAAAATGTCTTGTTATAAGTGAAATAATCTGCCAGTGGAACTAGTAATTTTCCATCAATATTAAGGGATTATTGATTTAAAACAAGCTCCTATCTTGCTGAAAAGTTACTTGTTAGTACACTTGAAATAAGACTAAACTAAGGTATTTGCTTCTTTGGTAAGATTTTGTGATTTTGTAGTGTTAGACATGATGCACACGGCTCTAGATTATAAACATCTGTTATCTAATTGATAATTGGATTGATGACTCACATGTTGTTGATTACAAAAGCTGCAGATTCTGCTGCGCTTTCACAGACCTTAGGAATGAAAACAAACGGTTTTAATGAGAAGAACCTCAGGATGTTGGTTGAACTCTGCAGCTGAACTCTTGTTTGAGATAACGTTAGCAGCTTGGCTTTCTTTGCTTCAGGACATGATGCAGCTGAAGGTGGAGATGCAGGAAGTGGTCATGGCCAAAGAGGAGCAGGAAGAACTGTTGAGGAGGCGAGAAAGGGAGCTGGCAGCCCTCAAAGGAGCTTTGAAGGACGAAGTGGCTGCTCATGATCAGGAGGTGGACAAGATGAAGGAGCAGTACGAGAAGGAAATAAGCAGGCTGCAGATGTCTTTGGAGGAGGCCAAGCAGGTAATCATCCTCCCTTCCCTCTCCTCCTCCAGGAGCGCAGCCTGTCTCAGAGCGGTGTGGAGATAAGCGCAACATGAGGGGAGCTGATAGCTCCGCCATATGTTTGTCGTCAGGCCTCGGCGTTATGCTTTAAAGCAGCACAGTTTGACATGGTCACCATTTTTGCAGACAGCAGGGGTTTGTAGATTAGCAGGGTTTGTAAAAGTCAGTGGCTGGCTCGTCTTTTACAGAAAAAAGGAGCCGGTGATACGTTTTGTACTTCATCACTTTGCTGTCTATTTTATTGGGATGTTGGAGAAAGACCCAAACAATAACAGTCCAACAATAATCACCAAACAGCTTTAATGAAGGTAAATTACACACAGATGGACTCTATTTACTGACAAGGTGACTTCTGACCGGATTCACTGTCTCTGCTGTAGTAAAGACAGCCCCACATTATGATGCTGCCACCACCATGCTTCGCTGGTCTCCTTAAACCAGACCACCATCTTCTACAAGTTTGCTGTCCCCCTATGTGGACTAGATATCTTGATTTATAATTTAGAGAAATTATAATTTTTGAGCTCTTTAGTCATTTGTTTAAATCAGAGGTGTCCAAACCTTGCAAATTGCAAAAATATTGCAATTTGTCTTTACTGCTCAACAATAAACTAAATAACAAATTAAGTAAACAGATTTTTTTTCTTTTTATAAAAACAAGATCATAAATCCAAAACCTCGAATGGTTTTTGCACGTCTTCCTTGTCAAATGAATCCAGATCTCTTATTATTTTGGGCTCGATTGAAGAAAACAAAAAACAAATTTCTTCTGTTCTCAAGTATAAAAACAACAGCTAGATCAGTCTTCATTTGAAAACACCTTCTATATTGAGGCAAGTTTTAACACAGCAATTAAAAGCAGATTTAGATGCACCAATGTTTAATTAAAAGTTTACGTCAATGAGTAGATGTGGTCCTAGTTACCATGACAACAGAAGGAAACCTGACAACTTGTAAAAGATGATCATTTTGTGTTGCATCTAACATTTTTGTTAGTAGATCTTTAATTTAAAAGTCATAGCTTTGTCCTAATCTATTTAAGTTATTCTTGAATTGTGGTCAGGGGGCCGCACAAATTCAGTTCAGGGACCCTAAACAGCCCCTGAACTGCAGTTTGAACAACCTTGATTTAAGCAGATTTACACGTGAAGGCTCATCCACATCCATTGGTCTTTGGCAGTTTGATGATATGAATCAGGAAATATACCATTAAATCACTTGATATTTAAAATTACAAAGACTAAACAAAAGTAAATCTACATTTGATTGCAGGTTTTATGAGTCAACATCGACGTTTTTATGGATTCAGAGAACTTCTTATAAGATGTAATTAATTAATTCAGTAATAAACAGTTTGTTACAAGCTCCAAAGCACTTTGTGGGATTTTCTCTTAATGGAATGATTCATTGGTGCAGAAGCCAAACCATGAAAGTATTATAAACTAATATAAATATCTGATTATTTAAATCTGGTTTCCCAGATCTCTTATTCCCTTATTTGACATCTTTCTGTTCTTCCTGTTTTTGTCCAGCAAACTGTAATTACAACAGGTGGACTCTGTTTACTATTTAAGTAACTTCTGATTGGTTACACTGAGTTTTGTACAGGGGTGACATATTAGACAGATTTTTATTTGTTGAAAAAGAAAAATTCATTCTTCCTCTCTTTCCACAAAATCGCATAAAATCCCAATAAAATGCCTGGAGGTTTGTGGTTGTAATCTGACAAAGTTCAGGCGATGTGAATAAATCTGCAAGGCATTGTAGTTGATGTTAGTAAATAATATCTTGTTACCACAGTGGCAGCTTTACGCCTTGCTGGAAAAGCGGCAGCTGACTTCAATTAACCTTTAAATTCCAACCTTAGCAGCGTAGATGTCTTAAAGTGATGAGCCGATGGTTTTCTGCAGATGGTTTGCATGTTTGCAAAGTAATGCAAAAGAGCTTAGATTTTTCATTTTGTAATAATTTAAATCACTTCGGCCAACGTGAATTATGCAGAGTGGGCAGTACTGAAAACGATATTTATCTACAGCTAGGAATTTTGTTGCTTTCAGAGTTGCATAAACAGAACAATCTGCAATCTAAATGTAGCTTCTCATTTTGCATGGGAAAATGATAAAATGTTTTCTTATCTGAGCCTGTTACTTTTCATACAAACATTTTTACAGGAAGAGATCTCTTGGAAATGTAAAAAAAAAATTGCAAATGAAAGTATTGGTTTCTGCATAGGGATACTTTTATTGACCCTTTGCCTGTGACGTCACGCTCTCCAGAACTCCGCCATGGCGGACGTAAAAACAGCCAATGCGCTCCTTTAAAGCTAGTCTAGAAACAGACATCTGTAACCTAACATCGCTTCTATTTAGTTGATTTCACTTTAAAAATGATCACAGGATGCTGCGCGGTCCTCTTCTTAAACAGACAAGGGTGAAAAACAAACTTGTCATTTCATTGTATAACTTTTAAATAGAAAAGATGCGGCGGCGTCAGTCATTATGACTGACAGCCCTCGGTGTAACCGCGAATTTGCAGCGAAGGCTTTTTACAAGGTCAGAAGACTAATGTTCATATACTTTATTGGCGAGTATGATTAGAAAGATATCAAGTATCGCAATGTGGAGAAGGTACGCGTCTAGTAACCATGGAGACAATGCCGCCGTCATGTAGCCTAGCATCTATGTAGAAAAATGGTTAGCATCTCGTCTTTTGTGCGTTTTTAAATCTGCCCCGGTGTAAGGGCTGTTTATGACATAGTGATAAAAATCATGTGGTGTGAATTCAATACTCCCGTCCCTCACTTCCGACGTCCATCATGGCGCCTCGAATGGTTAAGTGACGTAGCTGCGAAGGGTCAATAGTTGTGGTAGCTTTACGGGTAAAGTTGAATCAAAACTGGACGTGTAATCGTCTTTAATAGAGACGACATAGAGACTGGTCGGACAGTTTGAGCATAATTTTTTCCGTGTGGCTCATGTGCGTCCTGTTTGCCTCAAAGAGTGGAAGTCGTCGTTGTTCTGGGCTTCCTGAGGGCCGGAGGGGGTCCTCAGCGACGCTTTGCAAAAAAAGATCCAGGAGGAAATTTCCTTTTGTTGAACAGAGGTCCTGCTTCTCCAGGGAGTTTATCATCGGGGGTTTACCCTCGCCGCTTTGTAAAACACCTGGCCAGATAAAGTCATTGTTTGTTTCACTTTTGGAGCCTAAATGAGTCACTCACTGAAGTTTTTCCCCTCTGATTCAATGCAGGATTGTTCTAAAGCCGCATTTGTTGTTGTCTTTGACATAACATATGACTATGTTATTCTCAAGGCTGGGGGATAAATCAATTTGTCAAATTTTGGGATTTTTGAATATTTAATTTTGGGAAAATCAGGAATATTTTTCTTTAATGCCTTTTTATTTGCCTAATCAGTGCCATCTTGTTTGTCAAGCATGTTTTAAAGCTTTTAATCTTAATTATTTTAACTCTGATCAGGTCAACTCACAGAAGAGATAGTTGAAATAAAAACTTTTGAAAAGTATTTTTAATTTAACTTTAAGAAAAGAGTGTAAATAAATAGACTAAAATCAGAAATTGAATTTGGTATAAAAGAAAATTGTGGACAGGTTTTACTTTTAAGCTATATCACCCAAGTCCTGTGCTTTCACTTTATTCATCTTTATTTGAGTTTTAAGGCAACTTCTGGCAACTTCCCCATAGCAGGATGCCATGTGCAGCATTATATCTTCCAAGAAGTAACATTGCTAGATTGATTACTCTTATTCCTGACTTCATCTAGAGCCAAAGTATTATCTTCCTTTTTTCATGGCCCTGATGCTTTAGGTACGACAGCATATTAGACATTGTAGATTAAAAAAAGGTGTAATTGAGGAGCAATTATTCAGGTTAATGGCTGATTAATCTTGGACATTTTCTAAAATAAAATTACCTGGAAATATTTGAGTCTGAAGAGTCAAAAAATTTGCTAGGTAAATTCTTTGACTTCTCAAACTCAGAAATTTCCACGTTTTTGTCTAGAAAATACCTGAGATTAATCTTAGAATTTCAGCGTTTTTTTGGTAGAAATGTACTTTTTTTTTCTTTCCCAAATATGACGGCTCTAATACTCCGTCGTATTAGCCATTCTCGCCGTGTAGGAATGCTGGAAAGTGGAACACTAAATTGCTCTGTATGCATGCTAATTGCAGTGGCAACCCATCACCAATCTAATGAGCTGCAGTTCTCCCGGGCGCGCCGTGCCCCTTCTTCTTTCTGAGCCCCTGGAAAAAAAAAAAAAAGTGGGTGGCAATTGTGGACCTCGGTCAATAATGAATGATGAGTTTGTTTCGCACAATAAAAGCAGCGGGGGTTGGGACGTGCTGAGTAAGTGGGTCAGTGTGCTGGAGGAAAGGGGGTGTGAGGCCAACCCCCGTGAAAGGAATTGGGGGGCCTGTTTTGTGTCTTAACTTGAAAGCTGTATTGTGTTTTTGATGGGCTGAAATCTGTGGAATTTTATCTGGGTTGAAAAATCTTGGCCGTACCGATTAGGCTTCGCTTATTTTCACAAGTATTACATGGCGATCGGCGTTAACAAAAGCCATCTGCTCGTTTGGAAGCGGGCTCACTGCTTTGTGGCGGCGTGTGAGAAACGCAGAGGGATGATGTTGGGCTGGAGGAGATGAGGTTTCTCTTTCAGGAATGTCGGGGTCAGTTTGGAGAATGTGCACCCTGTAGACCTTCATCTTTACTCAGCTCCAGCTCCGTTACACTGTACCCACTCCCACTGCGGGAGAGGCTCATATCTTTTCACTTTGGCCTCCTCAGGGCGCAGTATTTGTATCCCCATCTCTGCAGCGTTCCAGATTCCCAGTGATGGAAGCTTTAATAGGTCCCAGCCCTTTCAAACTTTAGAGATGGAGTCTTGTGCTTATCGCATCATTTCCAGCTCTTGTTATGGGTCACCAGCTGACCTAAGCCATTGTTATCAAGCCCTCATCTATAACCTCAATCCCCAACGCTGTATTTTTTAATTTCAAAGCTCCACAGTGTCTCCTGCTCACCTGAATGCAGTTTATTTCCCGGCCTCGCTCCTAACCCAGCCCGCCTCTCCACTAATCTCTACCAGCGTGTGAACTCAAGTCTCGCTGTCTGATCATCAAACTTACACAGCCCAGAAAAGACTTCCCCCTCAGGCTTGTTGTGGAGGTAAAGACTCCAGCGTGAGTCTGTATATTTGATGATAGCGCCGTATTCCCCAGCAAAGCTCTGGGAGACGATTTACCAGACGGCTGGAAAGAAGAGGAATGAAACGTAGGACGGCCAGGCAGGGAGGAAATTGTGATCTCCACACAGACGGCAAGAAATTAACAGTTTATCCCACGTGAAATATGACTTCCTCTGAGTTTTCAAATAGTCATAGTGACAACTTTGTAGTCTGATAGCTTTGAACCATCTCAGGAACAGGAACTAAATACTCAGGGGGTTTTGCCACAAGGTGTTTGGTTCAGAAATGCTGCTTGGCAACTTTATGTGGATTAGATGAAGTTTCCACTCTATTCTAGGAATCAGGTCTAACATCAAGGGTAATGTGACTATCTAGTTAAATTAATGCTGAAATTGCTGTAACACTGTTTATTTTCTTGCATTGTATTTTGCCATATCTGGACCTGAACATGACAAAAGAAAGGCACTTCCTCAAAGGTCAAGATCCATCTATAAATAAGGTCTATGAATTATGGTGTTTTGCTTCCAATGTGACCCTGTTTTATATAGTGTGTGGGTATTAGGATGAAGGATGTAAAATAAACAGCCTTTTTAATGTTTAATATTCTCTTGACCATCTGGGGATGAAGGGTTAATGCTCTCTAAGAAGTCTAATTATTGAGAAAATAGTTTGGGATTATGGCTGGGTGATATGGCTAAAAAACATATCAGGAGATATGCATTTCATATCAGTCACTATGGATAATTATTGATTTGTTTTTTGTTTCAAATATTCAAAATGCTGCCAAACTGGTGATGTGATGTTTCCTCTTTTGTCCAGAATTTCCTCTTGAGCTGTTGGTCTCATTTTCTCCCTTCAATCTACCTTTATCTTTTTTATTTTGAGGCAATGTGGAAAAACCTTAAACTGTTGTTGCTCAAGTTACTCAACAGGTTGTTGCTAGGTAACCAAAGAGTGAGTGAGTTGTTGCTAGGTAACCAAAGAGTGTGTTAGTTGATTTCAGCAACCTTACTTAGCTGGCAGTTAGAAGTTGAGCGGCGAAAGACTTTCCTCTCTTTTCAGTGAAATGATGAACTTTCTGCTAGACATATTTTCTGTTAATATTTATCACATATCAATCGCATTTTATATATATATACTGTATATATATATATATATATATATACTGTATGTACAGTATATATACTGTATATATATATATATATATATACAGTACAGACCAAAAGTTTGGACACACCTTTTAATTCAATGAGTTTCCTTTATTTTCATGACTATTGACATTGTAGATTCACACTGAAGGCATCAAAACTATGAATAACACATGTGGAAATATGCACTAAACAAAAAAGTGTAAAACAACTGAAAATACCCCTTATATTCTAGTTTCTTCAAAGTAGCAACCTTTTGCTGTGATTACTGCTTTGCACACACTCTGCATTTTCTTGATGATCTTCAAGAGGTAGTCACCTGAAATGGTTTTCACTTCATAGGTGAGCCCTGTCAGGTTAATAAGTGGGATTTCTTGCCTTATAAATAGTCATGAAAATAAAGAAAACCCATTGAATTAGAAGGTGTGTCCAAACTTTTGATCTGTACTGTAGATATACAGTATATTGTTTTTGTTTTATCACCCAGCCTAACCTTGGATGCCACCAGCTGGAGCCATTTCAAGCTTTAAGCATGCTGAGATGAGTGGATCTTCCACTGAAATGTTTAAATTCCGATTTCTGAGATGTACTAGAAAGTCCCAGTTCACAGTCTGTGTGTTTTGGTTTGTTTCTTCTCTATGTGGTGACCTCATAAACACCTTGCCATTCATTGGTACGGGTAACTAAACAAATGGAAAATGCAGGAGCTTCACATTCATCAGAGCTTTTTAAATTTATCTTCACAACTGTTGTAATGGTCCATTTTCTTTTGTTTCATTGTCTTTGCAGAAATGGTTAAATCCTCTCTTTTTGCCGCTTCGTTGTCTCTTTCTAGGTTGTTGACAGGAGTTGCTTTAACATGATTGTTAGCTGGTGCACAGACAGAGGCCTCTGTGTTTGAGCTGTTAATCTTTGTACTTGAACTATTGTGTGTTTTGGGTGTTTCCTCTCTGTCTTGTGAGTCGTCTTCCGTTTATCTTCTGTGGCCGTCGAACTGGAACATGTCTCCGTAAGTTAGACAGGACGGTGCTTCTTGTCTGACTGGTGTCTGAAAGTGATGCGATATTTTGCAACAATGAATGCCCTGTAGTTTTGGTGACTGTAATCACAGTGCCAGCTTTTGAGTTGGATGATTAATTTCGTCTTTAACAGTTCATGGTTTCTGTGTGCATCAACTAATGAAGTCACTGAGAGTTGATACTGAAAACAACTAAAAAAACCTGAAATAATAAGATCTTTGATGTCATTGTTCACTTTCTCCCTCTTAGTTTGTTCTGAGATGAAAATTCATCAAAATATTTCCTTGAAAATAGTTCTGGTTTCAATGTTGATTACAGTTGTAGCCGCAGGTGTCGCCATGTCGGGGTAAATGATCTTGCAGAGGCTCTGAACGGACGCAGGTTACCATGGTTACTGTAATGCTTCAGTAAATGTGCAGTATGACTTCGCACAGAGATCCTTCTAAAAGCTGGCAGCTTTTTCTGTTTTTCTGAGACGAGACACGATTTACCTTCTCCCTTGACCAAAACGAGATGCCAAAACGTCCAGTTCTTCTTCAGTCCTTCCTTTCAGTCTGAGACATTCTAACCTTTCGCTTGGACGGTTCATCGTGTTCAGAGGTTCTGTGTCTTTAATATCCGTATGTAGCTGAGGAAATCAATTCAGCTCTTTTTCACATTTTGCAAGGGTTATTGAAGCCTCTTTACCTTGAAAGTTGTGGATAAATTCAAACAGCTGATTTAAGAAACAAGCACAGGTTCCAAACAAAAGCATTTTCTTTCTTTTTGTTGAGGTTTTTTAAAACTTGCAGATTCAGAGCCACTAAAAGTTTGGAAATGGCATAATGATGCAAGTCTGTCCTCTCAAAGACTAATAGTCTGTAATTTCTAATCAACATTTAACACTGGAACTGAAAGATATTTCAGATATCAAAAATAAATAAACAAAACAACAAATAAAATGGATACTGAAGTCTGTAAACAAAATTGTCCTTCACAAAAAGGGGCTAATTGGGACCAATACACCAGACTGAAGTCCTTTGTTGTCCAGTCTTTAGTAGAAAGAGAAAAACAATTAATCATCCAAATGGAAAGTATTGAGCTTGTTTTCATCTATCATGCAATTAACTGGGTTACTTTTCATGGTGACAAACTTATATTTTATCCCTAAATAGTTAAAGTGTTTTTAATAAAATGTAAGACTGAACTGATTTTTTTTTTTCTTTTTTGGTTGTTTAGGGCATAGAGTAGTAGAGTTTTGTCCATCCCACACCTATTGCTAAAATCTGCCAGTCAGCTGGCTGAAATAGTGCTACACTTTTCCCATATAAGTCTTTTTAAAATCTTTCCAAAATGGCAGAAATCTTTAAAAAATGGCAGTAAACCTTGAGTGTCAAGGTGAAGCCCAACATATTTATTTCCCCAAGTGGAGCATTATGGCTTTTGCTATAATGCTGCACTTGGTACGTATCTAAAAAACTTTATTAAAAATTACTTCGAGTTTATTTCAGTTGTAGTAGGAATGGTGACTGAAAAAGAGAGAAAAAAGGAAGATGGGATGGAGGAAAGTTTTAAAGGATAAAGAAATCTGCTTTTACATCTGCAGAACAAAAAAAAACAAAACGGAACTGAGTAACCACAATGACAAAACATGTACATACTGTATATCACAATAACAACAGCAACACTGAAATGTACTAATTAATGTAGGATGTATTTAGCCGCAGCCAGAGCCCAATGAAGAGTGTATCGGTAAACACCTGAGTCCAAACTGAGTGTGTGTATAAAATATATCTGATCATGATAAACATGGACAGTCGTGGTTTGAAATGGAATATGTTTTTAAGTAAAGCTGTTTTAAAACTACATTTGTTAGACTGGAATACTCATAGCTTAGCTAATACAGCTTGTTAGACTCATATTACTTTATAAGGTTTAGAGTGGGAGAAACGGTAATATTTATCTTTTAAACTACTTTTAGTGGGTGTTTATTCTCTAGTTTTTCTTGTGTATCAAAGTCAAATTCACCCTAGTAATCAATTTTAAACACGATTAACAAAAGCAGATTATGTAAAACATTTTTATTACATATTTCTTTCTAAGCGCCATGACAGTGAGGTATTTGTAGTACTCGTAACCTAAGAATCACACACTGACTATACCTGCTTTTTATCACCTTCACTCAAAGAGTGAGCTGGCCTCTTTCGCTAACTACCTGAAAAATGCATTTATTTATTTATTTATTTATTTATTTAAAGGTGTGTTACACCCAACCTGGCAAAGTTATGAACCTCCAATATCCAGGTGTCTTGATTAAAAAAATAAATAGAAATTTCAATAAAAATCTACCAGACGTATGAATAATTTTGAGCCTGCCCAAGATCAGAAATGGTGGAAAGGGGAAATGGTGAAAACATTGTGGGTTAATAATGTTGGAAGTTATGTTAATATGAAACAACATTATGACAATTTCTTTTTCTAACAGTGCACAGCCCTAATTTATTGCTCTGATTCTGTTGGCCTGGTTTGGATTAGCCTGTTTGTAGATGTTATTTATACATCAGGGTCAGTTTATCTGCAAATCAATTTCTTTTGTGATTTTGAAACTTAATCCTTTGTGGTTTTTGAAAAGAAAAAAGGCTGGTCAGTCCAGAAGAAAGAGTGGCGATGTGAGCGCAGCACACGACCTGGAACATGCACTTCACCTCGACGTTTGCTCTGCGCTTCAAAGACTGCACAAAGTTAGTTAATGTGCAACTTTGAATAAACAGTTTAAGTACACACAGAGACCCAAGTCAAACTCAGAGTTTAGGGTAGAAAATGGAGAAAATAGATCAGCATTAACTCATGTTCACAGTGACTGTGTGGCATAATTATGAAGGAATCAATCTGTAATAGCTAACTAAGTCATGTTTTGTTGAATGATAATTTTCCATCTTCTAGTTACTTTGACGAAGCTCTAGTATTGTTATTTGAAAGATAAGTAAAAAATGTATATTTAAAGTGTTTTCTTGGGTAGAAAGTGGATCTTTTCATACAAGCACTTATGTTTTAGTTAGAAATAAACCTGATTATCTTACAGGCTTGCTGCACTGACTCAAATTAAAAATAACATTGCAAGGGAGAGTCTCAAAACAAAGGAGGTTAATGTTATTTCATCTCCATCCTGCTTCCTGTCACAGAGCAGCAGCACTGTCCTTGTTCATAGTTTAAACACATGCAGGCTAATGTGGGAAGTGGGACAGGCAGAAAGAAAGTATTGGGTTTGCTCTGGTGTCCTGTTTGTTGTTGTTCAGTGCTTTTGTTATGTCAATGAGCACTGTGTTAATCTCCTCATACTCTCTTACCCCCTTTGTTTATTTTTAGCTTCACCTCAATTATGGCAATCAGCATAATTCTGAAACGAGCCAAATGGGTCTGAAGAGGACAAAACGGCAGTTTGGATGCAGATATTTCCTAAAGTCAATGTGCTGTGAAGAAATGCGCACCATATTAAAGATTTCTACAGTTTTTATTTACATGTTTGAAGTTAATTATAATATCTGGCAAAGATAACCTTTGTGAATACATAAGCAAATCAACTTTACTGAAGGGAGGCCTGCGTGGCTTTAGGCGACTTTCAGTTTTGTGGTGATGATCTCACTGTTCTCCGCTGATTTACGTTTTCTCCATTTCTAGATAATGGTTCTGATTGCAGTTCGCTCAGTTATTATCAAGGACTTTGTTGCCCATTCCAGGCAGATTGATGTCAAAAACTTTGGTTTTCATCTGCACTTGAATTCCTTTAAATCGGAACATGATGCATTTCTTTTTGAGATCCCTTCATGTTGTCAGACAGGTTCTATTTTTAAGTGATTCAAACTTTAATTGCGCAGTATGATGATATGACTGAAAAATGTATCGGTACATAATGGTTTCACATCAGTTGATACTGATAATTATTTTGTTTTTTGTTTTAAACATTTGAAATACTGCCAAATTGGTAACGTGATCTTTCCTCTTTTAACCACAATTTCCTCTTGAGCTGTTCAACTCCACGGAGTTGTTTTTTATTTATAAGCAGTTTTGAGGCACAGTGGTGAAACCTTAAACTGCTGCTGTGCCACTTCCTCAACAGATTGTTGCTAGGTAACCAAAGAGTGAGTGAGTTGCTAGGTAACAAAAGAGTGAATAAATTAGTTGATTCCACCAATCTTGCTTAGCTGGTCGGGAGAAGTTGAGCAGCTAAAGCCTTTCCTCTGCCTACATCTCCCAGAATGCTGAGCAGTTCTGGATCAAAGTTTGGTTAAATTATTGACAATTCAATCAGACATATTATCTATTGATATGTCTATCGCAATATATATGTTGTTATTGATTTACTATCCGGTCCTACTTGCTCAATGAGTCAGGTTTGCTTTGCCTTAAAAAAAAATTAAAACTGCATTCTGTATTTTTCTCAGTTTACCTTTGTCTGATATTAATATTAGTTTGATTATCTAAAATATGTAAGTTTGACAAAGAAACAAAAACATAATAAGTCTGAAAGAAGCAAATGCTTTTAGTAATTCTAAGGTTAGTAATGGTAACCTTGAAAGAAGGTTCAAGGTTTTGTTGAAACACAAAAATGACAGAAACTGTATTTATGTCATATGAAGGCCTCATTTTGTTTCTGCCTAATATAAATTCTTATTTGATGGGTTTCATGTCTTTGAAACTGATACATGTTTCAAAGACATGAAACTGATACATGTTGAGCTGGGGATGTTGTCATCTCTTTAAATCAAAGAAGCAGCGATGAGGGCGGCTCTGAAGCCACGGCAGGAACTGGTCTGACTGGCCTGGACGCACTGAAGCAGGGAGGCGTCCGCCGACTTTTCTTCCTCTAGAATGTTTCTCTGCTCTTGCAGAACAAAAACAAGATGAACTGGCCATCGCTTTTTTTTTTCCAACACCTGTCACAGATAAGGTAATAAAGGAAAGCTGTCATGATAAGATGGTCTCTTAACAGCTGTAACTTTATCAGATTAGCTCAGATTTTGGATATAAAGTCTCATAAAGTGCAAGTTGCACAAAGACCTTTTAGATAAAACACATTAAATATAATTTAGCCGGAAGATTTTTGTGTGGTTCACTATTTTCTAGCAATGTTGTTAGTCTTTTGTTCTAGCAAGTTTAAAATAAACTTGTCACCTGGTTAAGAACAGCTGACAGCAGAGGGCGTGTGTGTGTGTGGGTGTGTGTTTGTGTGTGTGTGGTCATGCATTTGTGTGAACACACACACGTTCAGTGACAATCTGCATGAGCAGCACAACAAAGAGGAGCCTCCCTGTACACAAAGATGACCTCAAGCCCTAAAATATTTTACGCTATAGAAGCTAATGTTGAAGGTGTAAAACGGTAGCAATAGATTTTTACTGTTTTTATCTGTAATTTTAGTTATGCGGGTGTGTACTAACCACGCTGAAATGACAGGGAGCTGCCAAACCAGTTATCTGACATTCCTCGCCACAGAAAAACATTTGAAAGCTTGTTCCTCGGTGACGTCGATAAGGGAGTCATCTCTTCGTTTCATTTCTCTGATCTTTCTTTTTTCTATTTTTAGTTACTGCTTTTTCCATAAATACGTACAGTTGCCTTTAATCCATTAGTGGCCGTATTTGTATATATTTGAGGCTGTGTGTTACTGGTGACTCCACAATGGACACGATCTACAATAACTTAAGTATTAAAATTATTACAGGTAGTCATGTAGTATGTAGATAAAAATATCTAAACAGCTGATTGCTATTGGCAAGTAATAATCCTCCAACAAGGTCTTGACATAATTCATATAGTTGATGTAAGTTTGTTGTCTTCCACCCATATTTTTAAGTGTAATCCATAATCTACAATGGCTGTCCTGAAGCCTAGACCTCAACCACAAAACCTTGTGTGCTGTTCAGGTCAAGTGTTTATATTGGTATGTAAAAGTTTAATATTGTGTTGGAGAAAATCTGCAATAAATTCCAACTTTTTGGGTAATTCTTGTTTTTAAATGTTTATTTTACCCTAGGTCCGGACAATAAAGCTGAAAAACTAATCACAATATAAGCATTTGATATCACTCAATATCAATAATTGTTTCTATGGATAATTATTGATTAGTTTATTGTTTTAAATATCTTAAATACGGTGACCTTTCCTGTTTTATCCACAGTTTTCACTCCACTCTGTTGTTTATTTTGAAGCAGCTCTGACGCTCTGTGGCGAAAAAATTAAACTGCTGCTGGCAGTTACTCAACAAGTTGTTGCTAGGTAACCAAAGAGCGAGCGAGTGAGTTGCTAGGTAACCAAAGAGTGAGTAGTTGATTCCACCAACCTTGCTTAGCTCACTGTGAGAGATTTTAACAAGAGGTTGAATATTCTATAACATGTATTATCTATTGATGTTGATCATGTGTCTGTCCCAGTATATGTTTTTATTGATTTATTGTCCAGACCTATTTACCCTGAAGGAGAAAAAACAGATTAGATGAATCATTAAAAGCATAAAATGAATGACTCAGCTGCCTAAACATCCAAATACGACCAAGATGTTTCCATCTTAAAATGTGCATTGCTTACTTTCCTGTCACAAGTTTTGTTTAGCACCTTTTAATCACAAGTACTTAGAGTTTATTAGCGGTCACATTGTCACCCTCTTCTGACTTTTAGTGGCCGTCAGTCATCAGGCAGCAATAAATTCTCACTTTGCAGCCTTCAGTCATGGCTTATTGTGAAGTGTGAGAGACTTACAGGAAGGCTCTGTCCTTCAGCGTCCCTCCAGCTGCGGAGAGAAAGTGAGCTCGACAGATACCTTTTGTTAAGAGGCATTTGAGTTGCTTCTTCATGCATCATAGCTCTGCTTTCTGTCTGAGAGTCACACACTCATGATTCCTTTGAACTGAAGCGCCTTTCCTCTTCGCCTTCTGCAGAACAGCGCAGCAGTGGTCCGAGAGAAGGCTGAAGTGGAGGCAGCCAAAGGACAAGCGGAGGGCCAAGCCGGGCGACTCAACCAGGAGATCGAGCGACTGCGCAGGCGGACGAATGAGCTGGAAAATGAGGTGGCTAAACTCAACAGGATTATCGACGAGGCCAAGCTGCTGGAGAGCAGACTGGGAGACAAAGCTGGCCGCCTAGAGGTGCAAAAACTCGATACAAGTCAAATCTAGTCTCTGATCTACCTATTCAGTAACTGATATAAATGTTTTAATGGTGTAATGTGCAAAAACAGAGAGAGAAAAGGCAGTTGGAAGAGTCTCTGGCTGAGATCAGGGAGCAGGAGGAGGAGATGTCTCGCGCTAACCGAATGTTGAACATCCGACTGGAAGATGTGCAGGTAAGACGGCATTCACACCAGTCCTGTTTGGTCCACTTCAATCCAACTCTGGTTCGTTTGGAGAGTTCTCATCTGAACTCTGGTCCTCCTAAAAACCGACGTCTCGATTCAATTAAAGGGATCTCTGGCGCAGTTTGAATGCACATGTGGATGCAAGCGAATCAGAGGCCGCTACAAAAACAGGGTATTCTGGGTAAATACAAGCAAGCACAAGAGTCTAGCGCTGGAGGGAAAAATGGATTGTAGTCTTTTACCAAAGACAAAAGAGAAATCCTACAAACACTAAAATCTGAGGCCTCTCCATTTTTGTTTGTCTTTTGTGAAGAAGGAAGTTGCACTCATGTCTTCTTCTGAGGTTTTTGTCGTTTCCTCATGTGGTTCTTGGTGCAGCGCCACCACAGGCGAGGAGGGGAACAGGTGTTTTAAAGGGTTTGGATCATTTGACACAATGCAGTGTGAAAGAGAACCAAACCAGATGAAAATGTTACAAATGTTGCTATTTTGATGCTGAGTTATCAGGTGTGAAAACACCCTAAGAGTGGTGACACTGCTTGAAGGTAGATAAATGTTCAGTTCAAAACTTTTTGTTTTTTTACTTCTTTTACTTGTAGAAGAACCTGGCCAAACTAGACTTTGAGAACAAGGAGCTGGAGGACAGGCTACAGGAGGAAAAGTCTCAGAAGGAGCAATTTAAAAACATGAAGAACAACATTGAAGATGAGAGACGTCTGCTGGACCGGACGGTGGAAAAACTGCAGAGGGAGGTGAGGGCACTTCAGGCTTTAATGAGAGCAGTCATGTAAGCATAAGAAAGAGCTTTTCTCACATGGTCAACCTCAGCTTGACTCCAGGTTGGCTGTCATTAAACGTTTAGTCAAATAAAATTAAGATCCACATTAGTTAATTGGATTTTTGTTCAAAAGATGGAGAAACAGTAAGTATATGAGGTACTTTAGGTCTTAATGGGAGGAGAAACTGAAATATTGGAAAATATGTAAACTAATCCAACAAAACACAGGTTTATTTTTACTTTTAACCAAAAATGTTATACCCTTTGATACTTCTTTATTATTCAAAATAGCATGTTTTTGAAGTAAGCATCCCACTTACAAGAATTTTATTTGATAGATTCACACAAAATAGTGAAATAGAAGGGGGAAAAAAATTATGTTTTAAAATTTTTGGTGAATAAAAATGTATAAAATTGTATTCAATACATTGTTGAACCACCTTTCTGGGGTTTGTCTCTGTCTGTTTGAGCATCTATTTGGTTTGGTTTAGAACTTGGTTTATTAATCGGAATAATCAATTGTTGAAATAATCGTCAGCTAATTAAGTAATTGATTAATTAATTGCAGACTCAATAATAAAACCACTTGCTGAAAGAACACTATCAGAGCAAATATTAAACTGAAACGTTGCATATAAATTTTGCATTGAAGATAAAAACACAATTGTTTGTAAATATGTTTTACCAAAAACTTTTCAAGTAGCATAGTTTTAGCTTCACTTGGTCCAAATTCACTAAAGAAATTCATTTTAGGCAGTAAAATGTTTATTTTCTTATTTAAAAATGGAATTGAATTGTTGGTTAATTTGCATCTTCTAATGTATTTTTAACATTGTATAAAAAGGTTTAAGTGGTTGGTTGAAAAATCTGCAAAATGTGCCAGAGTAATCAATTAATAAAATAATTGAAAGTTGCAGTTTGGTTGTAATGTCACAAAGTGAAAAACAAATTAAAGGCCATGAACAGTTTGTAATTTCTCCACACATCTCACTTTCTGCTGCCGTTTCTTCCTGCCTCGCCTGGCCTGCAGATGAGCGATATCGTGGAGGCGTCTCAGTCGTCCACTCGCGAGCTGCAGGAGCAGATCGATATTTATAAGGAGAAGAACCGGCGGGAGCTGGCAGAGCTGCAGCGGCTCCTAAAGGAGAAAGGACAGGAGCTGGAGAAGTTGGTGCTGACCACCAGAACTCTGCAAGAGGAGGTAAAGCTTAAGGACGATGCGATCTGTGCTTGTACGATAAGATGATGGTCAGATGTAGGTCATCATTAGTCAGACTGGCTCATGCAGAGCAGCTTCGTAATCACTCCTCCTTCAAAATCACGGCCTCTGTTAAGACAGTGATGTCACCTTTTAGGTATTTCTGCCTCCCCCTTCCCTCTGCAACCTCAAACATGGTCTTAAAGTGAGCGGCTGGAGCACAGGCTGTTCTTTATGAATGCTTGACTCAATTGTTCAGCTAAAAGAAAGACATTGTTTTCTCTTTTATATCCCACTGATTCTTGGATAAAGGTGAAAAACATAAAACTTAACTCATGACCTACGCATTATTAACAGTCGGAATCTCTTTTCTAGTCAGCATTATGGAATGTGGAGAATGTTTGTTTTTTTTGTTGGAAACTGGATTAGATGAATGTGATTATTTATGAAGCACGGCTTTATTTATACACCAAACATTTACCGAAGGCCGAGCGGTTGACATAGTTTTTATGGTTTTATGCCACACTGCAAAGTGAAGCCAGAACTGTGTGTAAAATTAATGTTTCAAATGCAAAAAGTGTAATAACCTCTGTGTTACATAACCACTTAAAAAAAATACTGCTTTATTTTAACTCTTACTTAAAGGTTTTATATTTCCTGCTGCAGTTTTTCCTTTTTGTAAACATGCATTTGATGGGGCTTTTAAAGGACTTTATGAGATGGGGAAAAGCATCATTTACATGTTCTATGACTAACTTTGTAAACAAAACAATAAAAGCTCAGCTGGATGCCATTTAAGGACGGAGGTTTTGCAGGTCCTGCAGTCATTTCAGGCTTTAAAGGCTTCATTGAACACAAAATGTTCTGGCTTTGCAGATTTCCTCGCTGTTTTCTTCCAGTTGCACATTCTACTGTAAAAACAGACCACCACTCCCTTTCTGACTGCTCTAGATTTTTCTCAGATGAGGTTTCATCTGCATAGAGTGCAAAGAGCAAATGGGTCAGTGTGCATGTTCTTCCTGCCTGCATCCCTGCTGATGAATCTTTGTTCAGCTGGGGTTCAGGAAGAGGAGGATGTCTTTTTACTGCTGAAGGAAAATGATAAGTAGGTCTTATGGATTTAATGGCCACACAGGGGAGCCTTGAAATTATTCCACTAAAGTTTAAATGATTGTTTACTGCTACAGTAGCAACAATCAACACAAATCAGTAGAAAAGATGTAAGGGATGTAATAGGACAAAAGACTGTAAAATACAAATGTTGCTTTCAGAAGTATTTTTTTTATTTACGTGATTGTCGAGTATTGTGATTTAACCCTTCCTGACTGAACGAATCGGCGGCGATCCAGTCAAATTTGCAGTACCGTAATTCCTCCACACTTTGCGCCATCTGAAAAATTTCAGATGGAGCAACTTTATATTGCGCTTTCCAGCCAATATCGGGTTATTACGGTAATTTCACCGTGCTGTAGCGGGGAGTGAAATGAATCTGATAAGTCACTTTTTTAGTAGATGGTAAATTGTGAAAATTACTTGCTATATATCGAAAGTTCCAGTTGTTATGGATAAATGGGTAAATGTATATTTACTCACAGGACATTTAAAGAACTGCGTACAGTTAAAATAAGCAAAAATATCCAGGCAGAGATTTGAAACTTAGGACTCAGAGGGTGAAAGACAATATTCCTGGTGTTGGTCAGAGCTTTGGCAGCAGCCTTTTGGATGAACTGCCTCTTATTTTTGTTTTGTTTTGTTGCAGAAATCCAGTAAATGTATTTAAGATCACAGGAGGAGGATTTATTAATAAACTTTGTGGCTTTTTAAGGATGTGGCCATTACTACACCCACTGACCAAAAACAACAACTTCAGAGACAGAAATAGGAGTTATTTTTTCACTCAGCAATATTATGAGTATTTTCCGCAGAAGGGACGGTCAGTTGGTGACACAGCAATATAAAGTTGCGAGTCATCACTGTATCATAATGTATGTATCTTTTAATAATCTGAGGGAGTGTTGAAGCAACCCTGAGGAACTCCACCTGTGATCTTTGCACAGATAATCTCACTGAATCTTTATCTAACCAGTTTAATGGATTTAACATTTTTAAATTATATTTCCTCTTTTCAATGAGCAGGTACATTTGAATTAGCTAATTAATGCTGTCTGAGCGTTCCTCGTAAATCGCGAGCTGCTGCTAATTAACGTTGAGATGAAGTCACTGTTTTGTTGCTGTGGTCCGATCAGATACCTGGACCAGTCTTTATTTCTGTTTTCAGTTGTCGCTGCGGGAGGACGAGCTGCGACGTTGTAAGGCGGAAAGAGACGAAGCTGTTCTCAAGGAACAGACGCTGGAGAAAAACCTTCATGATCTGGAGATGGAGGCTGAGAAAAACAAGCAGACCAAGGATGACAAATCCAGACAGATGAAACTGATGGAGGTAGATGATCTACCTCTACAGGCGTCTGCAACATTAACTACCCAAAGGGACATTTTTGCCCTCCGTCCAGCTAAACAGTATTCATTAGAACCTAAACAAAAAAGAAAATAACTTTAAAGAAAAGGAAACTTTGACTTCTGACAAATATCTACTTCAGTAAATATGATGTAATTTTTAAAACTTGACAACCTTTATGAAGAATGGTGGATACATTTTCTTCTACAGGACGTTGATAAAACTAAGTTTAAAAAAATCATATACTCTCCAATCTAATGACTGAAAAATAGATAACAGCTACTTTTAGAGTCATCTTGTTGTAGTTCAATGTAATTATCCCTTGACAGAACTGGAATAACTTCTAAAACATGCATATTAGAATAGAATATACTTTATTTATTCCCAAGGGAAAATTATTTATTAATTGACAAGCTACTCCATCTGAGGTGTTAAATATAAATAATGTAAATATAATCATTACAGATAAAGTTTATAAAAACCGACTGCATATGCAAATATGTTAATCTAAAAATAATCTATATGTTATATGCAGCTCTGGAAAAAAAAATAAGAGACCACTTAAAATGATCATTTTCTCTGATTTTACTCTTTATAGGTAAATGTTTGAGTAAAATGAACATAGTTCTGTTATTCTATGAACTACTGACATGTCTCTGAAACTAAAAGCAAAGATTTTTTATTTATTTGCAGAAAATAAAAAGCTGCAGCGCTTTCAGACCTCAAATAATGCAAGGAAAACAAGTTCATATTGATTTAGAAACAGCAATACTACTGTTTTAACTCAGGAAGAGTTCAGAAATCAATGTTTGGTGGAGAAACCAGGAAGTTTTCAATGGGGTTCAGAGACGTGGGCTGTGTTTATATATGTATATATATTAATATATGCATGTTTAAAACATTATTTAATACCTTCGTCAGGTTTTTATCGTTTTGATCCGTTGTGGCTCTGGATCCACAGGTTGCAGACTCCTGCTCTACATTATTTAATTTTTATCTGCGAACTTTACACCGTATTATTTCTTTGCGATCTCTGAGAACTTCTGCCGTGACTAACGAAGGTTTTCAGTGATAACGTCACGTACTCACAGCGCAGATGCATCGCCTCTCATTTTCAGAACAGGATGGCTCAGCTGGAGCTGGACCTGGAGGAGGAGCGTCAAAGTGGAGACCAGCTGATGGACAGGATAGACCGAGGAAGAGAGCAGGTACACACACACACACACACCCCCTCAACACACTCATTATCAGTGCTCACCTGTCTCAGGGAGACGTTGTCCGTCTTCACTGAGACGTGTCACTGTTCCATCTCTGCCTGTAAATGATCTCTTGTTGCTTTGTCCTCCACTTCTAACATCATTATTTCAGCCACTAAGAAAACTTCACATGTCCCAAATATGTCCTCAGTGAGTCTGTGTCTCACCTGTCTGTGTCTTCATGTCCACAACCCACAGTTCATAGTTTCTACTTTAGGTTCTGCAGGTTTTTCGCTCTGTAAGTTGATCTTTTATAATGCTGTAGTCCAGCCAGCCAGCTCCGGTTTTCATGGATCCGACACATAAAGACCCTTCTTAATGCATGGCCTGAGCCAGAATATTAAAGCTGCCAAACTTCTCAGGTTTTCAGGTTGCAGAGTTCAGTTGGAAATGTCTCCGAGTAACATCAGTCTGAGAACAAGCAGGTTCTACACGCTTGTTAAGAAGCACTCCACTTCTCCTTCCTTTATGATAAAGCTGCTGACGGAGGTGCTGTGGAGTGTGATATAGATGAAGTGAACACGCTTTCAGCATGTCTCTAGAGCAATTTGTACCTGGAGATTTTGATTATGTTACTTTTATTAAAGCTGCAGTATGTACATTTTAGTTAAAAGTGTCACTGTAAAGTTTGAGACAGATAATCTGCAAAAAGATCGATGTCCTCCACCTCCTCCATGAGCTACTATTGCTGTCTAAAGAAATGGACTGCTTCCGGTCAAAAACAACCAATCAGAGCCAGGAGGAGGGTCTTAGCGCTGCCAATTATCCTTATGTACTCGCTGCTAAATGTGCTAACGGTGGAGAAACAACAGGAAAACCATCCATCCATCAGTGGCTATGCCAGCTGCAGCATAGCACATAGCAGAGGGAGGAAGCTGGAGGGGAGATGAACAACTCCACCTGTAGGGTGATTGACAGCGCTAAGACCCGCCTCCTGGCTCTGATTGGTTGTTTCTAGTTAGCACTGGGAGAAGAAAGAGCAATTTGATTTTGTTACTGTTATGACATGCTGACAGTTTCAACAAATATGTAAAGAAATGTTTTTATAAAAGTTACTGCAGCTTTAAGAAACAGTATTTTTACAAAGATATGAAAGTTTTTATTTGGGGTTTCTCGCCTTGAATAACTGAAGTTCAAAGAGATTTAGCGTCCTCACATACTCCTCTCGGTGTGAATCTTAACACGGATTCAAAAGTTGTGACCAAGTCATAAATAAAAAACACGGTAAAGTGGCAGAGCGGAGTCTTAAAACGTCGCTCTCCCTAAAGAGGAAAGGTCCTGGCACAGAGAAGAGAGTGGCATTGTGACAAAGTGCCACTGGTTCAGCATGAGGCTGAGGTCTGTAGTCAAGGCAACACCCGAGCTTTATGCAGCCTGAGTGCTCCTGGTGTGTGTGTGTGTGTGCGTGCTCTGATGTCTGGAAGGGGGCTGAGCGGCGGTGGGGGGTTTGCAGCGCAGGCAGCAGGACGAACACCTGCGTCTCTCCTGGCACCAGGTGCTCCTCTCCTGTCTAAATGAGAGTAATCTCCTCTCTCCTCTCCTGCCGTCTCTCACAAAGCAGATTAGTTTCGCTGCATGTTCCAGTCTGCTGATTCAGCTCCCTCTAGCACCGCGCTGGCTGCACCAGTTATGGGGCCCATCGTTCATCAGAGCAGCCCACTGTCACCCGCTAATTGGCATAAAATATCACAGATTCTCCACAGAAACAGCCATCACTGCCATATTGATCACTTTTCACTCCCCCCGCTGTCACTGACCAGTCCGGCTCTCTCACCTTTCTGGGCTGATCTACTTAAAACTGATGAGTGTTACAGATATAGATTAATAGTTGAGGCCTCCTCTGGTATATTTAAAACTCATTGCATTCACATATGCTATATTTATGCTATTACACTCAGTCATTTTTATGCGTTTGAATGAGATGACATCAAAATTTAATGTCACTTTTAAACACTTTCAAAGACACTTTACAATGAAATCAATCATTCCCATTTTGTTTTGGATTTATTGTCCATTTATCTATGATTAAAGAGCATATCTTGATTTATGATTTGACAAATTAAATGTTATTTAACCTTTGAATCAATACAAAAAAAATTCTTCCTCATAAATGAATCTTGAAAAAATATTAGGTGGATTAATTTTAAATTTTTTTTTTAGGATTTGTTCTCAGCAGAGTAAAAACAACAATTTAGTTTAAAATAAAACATTTCAGAAACAAAATGGTTGGTTGACAATTTAAAACCTTTCATTTTAACTTAAAGATTTTAAATACCTCACTTGTTCTTTTTCATGTCAATTTATTGTGTAAAAATTTATTCTTCAATGAACCTGCAATTTGTGTAAAAATATTTTTGAAATTACCTTGATATAAGCTTAATCAGACTCAAGAATGAACCTTTACTATTCTGTTTTTAGGACTTAAAGAGCAGACTTAATAAAACTAAAAAGGCCATAAAAATCTTTAATTTTGAGCCTTTTTTTAAAATATGTGTTGCATTAGCATCTGTGTTGTTCTGCATTTTGTGAAAGGAAGCCACTCTTAATTCCAACCTTGTTTCTCTGAGAGCTGGCATAATAATCGAAACGAGTGTTGGAATGCAGTCGAGGAGGAAAATCCAGCTCACCAATTAGGCAGAACGTTTGTGGCGTTAGCACCTCCATTGTTCAGCGCTTTGACTCGGCGGCTGCCACTGCGGTTTCTGCTGTGGGCGAGACGCAGACGGAGCGTGAGGATAATTGTTGTGGGACTGCAGTGATGACAGTGTCTGGACTCGGCTTGACAGGTGGAGCAGATGAGGAATGAACTCCTGCAGGAGAGGTCTAGCAGACAGGACCTGGAGTGTGACAAGTTGGCTCTGGAGAGACAGGTACACTCTCCTGGCTAGACAACAACACAGCAACAATCACCTCATTCATTTTCTCATCACATTCATGTTGATGTGTCCGTCGTCGTTATCACTGTTTGTTCAGCGTGTGTGGAGAGTCTGATGGTGGGTTTGGGGAGCTGCTCACTGGTTTTGTGTCGCTTCTAGAATAAAGATCTGAAGTCCAGAGTGGCTCATCTCGAAGGCTCTCACCAGTCCAACAAGGGCAGCTTGGTGAACGAGCTGGAGGCTCGAGTGCAAGAGCTGGAGGAGAAGCTGGAGGAAGAGGAGCGGTGAGGAAAATCAGCCACGAGTGACTTTCAGCTACGTCTTTAATGACAAGATAACTAGTTATTATCAGACGGATGTAATGAGTGCAATAAAGACGAGATGTTTACTTCGTATTTAAAGCAGGATGATGGTTGTTTTATAACGCACCTGTTTAGAGTTGAAACATAATCGATAGGCCTGCCACAATAAACAAAACTCAATTAATCGCATGATAAATAAAAAAAATTAAAAATTTCATTTGCTCGATTTATCGTTTTTCTCTTTTACCAAAAACTGAATGATAAAAGTCTTCAGCAAAAGAAAGAAATCATCTTTCTTTTTTTGAAAGATAATTTTGTTTACAGAGACGCCATATTTTATTTTATTTGTTATTTCTGTTGTTTCTTTATTTATCTTGGATATTTAAAATGTCTTCCAGTTCCTGTGTTTAAATGTCCATTAGCATTTCAAGTTTATTGATCTTTGAGAACATGTTCTTGCATTTTTACCCATTATTACTATTATATTACTTGGAAATGGTCTCGAAACAACAATATTATTGTTTATCGCAATAAGTTCTGGGACAATTTATCGTCCAAAAATAGTAATCGTGGCAGGATTAATAACCGATTAAGAATTTTACAATGCCACTTGTTTCAATTGTTGATTCTATGTTGCATGACTTTGTGTCTTTATGATATGAAGCACTTTGAAATGCCCTGTTGCTGAAATGTGCTACACAAATTGATTGATTGATTGATTGATTGATTGATTGATTGATTGATTGATTGATTGGTTATAGGGAGAAGTCCAACCTGTCGCTGGCCAACCGCAGGCTGGAGAGGAGAGTGAAAGAGATGATGATGCAAATCGAAGAGGAACATCACACGATGCAAGATCAGAAGGACCAAGTATGTAGCACACACACCCTCACACAGTAATAATGTTATAACTAATTATTATTTTAGTAGTAGATTCATTCAGGGGTGTTCAAAGTGTGGTCCGGGGGCCATTTGTGGCCTTTGAAGTATTTTTGTGTAGCCACTGGACACAACTTGGGAATGATTTAAGCCGTAATCCAGCAAGACTTTTTTGTGTGAGATTTCCAATAATGAATTTATATCTGATATAATAGATTTAAGGTACATTTTAATGACAGTAAGTACAAATCTCTTAATCACATCCAATAAAATACAGTTCACTTTTTTTCAAAGAGGTTCTCATTTTTGTTGCTGGAAACTAAAACTAACAAGTTAGGAAACTGTAAAAGTTTGAGTCCAATTTTCAGAGCTTTTTAATTAAAAATAAATGGCAGGTAAAAAATAATTTAGCTTAAATTTACATTTACACATTTGTGCTAACTCTCATCCATATTTCTATATCTTGTGAAAATGACCTCCTTATATTTGATTTCTAATTGTATTAAATTTTGACTTTGTTTTAGCTCCTCATTTAACTTGTTCCATAATTTTACACCATGAATTGAAATGTGAAAACTCTTTCTTGTTCGTAAACTACGAATCCTTAAGTTTGACTAACTCTTAAGTTATATCCCTTCTCTTTTAAAGAACAGGCTCTGTCTGAGCTCAGGTGGCCTTTTATTTGATGCCTTAAACATAATTTGAGCAATTTTAAATTCCACCAGATCATCAAATTTAAGAAGTCTAGATTTTAAGAATTTAACATAAAATTATCTTACATTTTTAACTGAATAAAATAAATAAATTGTGGCCATTGAGGGTTTTCAACTCGGTGCAAAACGTTTGGACAGCGCTGGATCAATCTATTGATTATTCTGTCAACTAATCAATTCACTAGATTAAAAAACTTCATACGTTTTTTTTTTATACAATAGTAGAAAATAAATAATGAAATGCCTTTTTAGAATAAGAAAATGAAACATTTGGTTTCACTTGATCATTTGGAGCTAAGGACGTATCTTCAGCTAAAGAGATAATTCTAAAATCAATATATAAAAAACTTTATGCTCGACTTTACGTCCGTACGCTGTTGGACTGATCAGTTGATTATTTTGTATAGTTACTGATTAATAATTAAGCAAAAGAGGATTTTTTTGTTTCTTTATGCAGAAATTGAATTAAACCTGTTTCATTTGAGATATTGGGTACATTTACAGACAAAGATGTTTTTTTTATATCTTAAAGTATATGTTTTTGCAGTTTTGGTTAGTTATAAATGTTTTAATGTTATGAGTTGTTCATGATATAAATTAATTTATTTTCTTGACATTTCCAGCATTGTGTCCTCAGCTTGACATCTGAAAGTGACAGCTAGCAAAATCCTGCAAAATTTCTTCTTTCTGTTCCTGAATTCAGAAAATAAATCTCGTTTATCTGAAACCTGTTTTTAAATCAGGTCTGTGGTTTGAAAGAAGGAAGTCCTTAAACTCTTTCAGTTTAATGTTTTAATCATCTTTAAAGTTTCTCTTCCTTCACATCTGACTGTAAGATAAGAAATTACTGAATTGTACTAATAATTGCTTTCATTGCATTCATTATAGCATTTCATGGCCTTTATTTTCTCCACCTTATTTTTATTCCCTTTTGTTTAGTTTTTTGTTCATGCTTACTTCCTTCAATCCCTCTCCCCATAAGATCCGTATTTAAGTTTTACTCTTAAATAATGACAGTGAGGTCAGATCTTTGTCTGCTGAACTTCCTGCTGCCTTTTTAAGCTCAGGATGTGATTTTTTAAAAAAAATTTTATTTTTCCCTCTTGCAGCTGAATCTGCGTCTGAAGGCTTTGAAGCGGCAGATGGATGAGGCGGAGGAGGCGATCGACCGGCTGGAGCACAACAAGAAGAAGCTGCACAGAGAGCTGGACGAGCAACAGGAAGCCAACGAGCAACTCAACAGTCAACTCAAAGCTCTGCGCAGCGAGATCAGGTAAAACGACGCAGATACACCCAGACCAAGCACAGCAGTGTTTCTATTTGGATTTTACACGAAGTGTTGACGTTGAAGGAGAACGATGTGCAGCAGGTATAATAGCAAACAGAAATGTTTAAGCCTTGCCATAGTTTTTCAACTCTATTTATATCAGGACTTTGACTGGGCCATTTCTTCAATCTAAACTGTTCCACCTGTTTCTGGGTTTTGTTCTACTGGAAAGTGAACATCCAACCCAGTGTCAAGTCTTCTTCAGTAACTAATCACCTGAAAAGCTTTCTGTTAAAAAAAGGAAAACATCCCACAGGATGATGCAGCCACCACCATGTTTCACTGAGTGGATGGTGTATTCAGTAGGATGTGTAGTGTTAGTTTCTCTCCACATGTAGCCTTTCTGCATGTTAATGAAAGGGCTCTGCGACTATGTGTCATAAATTGATTATTTAAATATTTATCAACTAATTTAGTAATCGAGTAATTGTTAACTGGAATATATCGACTGAAAAGTGGCCACTTTCTGATAGAACAACATATTCAGAGCTGTAATTAAGCCAAAACTGTGCAAAGAGTTTATATATTTTGCATTTAAGATAAAAAAAAAAAATCTTGGTAACATTTTATTTGCAGGGTGTTCATAAGACTGATTATATGTTATAAACATCAAGGAGTATTTATGAAAGTTTATATCTGTTGTCATGAAGCGTCATTTGGTAAATAATGACACTTTTAATGCGAAGTTGCATTAAGAGTCAACTTTGTATTAAAAGAGTCATTATTTTCTAATTTATAAAAAAATGCTTAAATGAAAAATTGTCAGAATAATCAATGGATTTAATTGATAACTAAAATAGTCATTAGTTGCATCCCTGTACAATTGCTCATTCTTTTTACAAAGCTTGTGGCAAAGTGGAAAAAGAATTCCTTATAGCTTTCTTTCAACAATTTAACACTTTTTCTGTAAAAGCCTTGTTGCCCTCTTAACTGTTCGCTAATTTCACAGAACAGCTGGATTTACACTGAGGCTAAATTACACACAGGTACACTCTGAAGACAGGATGTATCCAGCTTTATTTAGTGGTATCAGAGTAAAGACGATGATACTTTTCATGTTTTTGTTTTAATTGAAAACCGTTTTTGCCTCCTGACCATCAGATAAAATCCCATGTTGATGTTTTAAGGTGAAAAAGTTAAGGTGAAAAAGTAACTTTTTTTTTTACCCAATGCAGACGCAAGAACACGTCGGCCCCTTTGCTCAACAACTTGGACGACGACGACGACGACGACGACGTCAGCACCGACGGAGAGATGTACTTCAGCTCGTCGGGGTACAAGCGCTCCTCCAGTCAGGAAAACAGCTTGTCAGGCTTCGGCGTATGAGCGGAAATGCTTTTTAAATGTGCCACTAATGAACCAAACAGCAGGATGTTCGTTTTCTGCCTGTTGATGTCACACTGAATTATCCGTGTAAATACTGGGCCTTTTTGTTTTTACCTGCCTGTCAGCAGCGGCCGCAGCCTCCAGGACTTTGATGCTGGGCGCCATCCTGATGTCTGTAAACTCACTCAGTGTTATTCGAGCAGCTCTCTGAAGGATGACATTTAATTTGAAGAAATGAAACGTGTAAATAATTTACATTCCCTCCTGAATGTTTCTTTGCTTATTGTTGATCATCTCACCAGTGGTAAACTTGAAAACCAGCTACTATAACCCAAACAACCAGTACTGCCTTTATCAGCAACCTTTTATATTCTCTTTTCTACCAACCAGGTATATGAAATATACAAACCTTTCCTTTTTTTAATGAATATAAACCTAATATGAAGTGAATTTTGCCACGACGCTTCTTTAATTTATTCATTCTTGGCTTATTGAGGGTTGGTTTTGGGGAAATAAGGGACTTTTCACGCATCTTTTTTTACAGTGTTGTATCTTTTCATGACCAATTTTGTAACACAATTGCTTTCATTTATATGTCATTAACACTTCCTGTGTTATTAATTAATCGGCTTTTGTATAATAATCACAGTATTGTTTATAAGCCTTCTGGAAAAGTCAGTTTTTATACTAAATGAGATATTATTGGTTACATCTGTACAAACCTATCTTCGAATTAATTTCCGCTTCCTGTCAGATCCGAGTATTGGCGCTGATCAGTGAGACTTTTTTAAATTCTCCTTTGTACCTGGATGAGTGAGTTTCTTCAGACGTGACGAACTGACAATCAAATGTTTTTCTACACTGTGATGATTTGCACTCTGTTTGCTGAAAATGCTGATTTCTGACGCCTGTGGAGGGAAGCAGATTCCTGCCGCTACCTCTCTGTGCGCAACTGTATGTTCAGAAGTCCTGCTGCGACAAAATAAAAATTACTTTCTGCTCCTTAATTGTGCTTTTTTGTTCTAGGAATAATGTCTGAATATGAGTAAACGATTACATGATGAGTCCTGCTGGAAGTACGAGCAAAACGCAAAAGAGCAATCGGACATTTTGACTCGAATGGATGTGAACTAAAAAATAAATATTATTTTGGAGTAAACAAGGAAAGTTAAGTTCTGTGATGCTTCAGAACCAAAAATAAAATCTGTGAATTACTGTCGTCCTCCAGGTTTTAAGCTCCATTACTTTACCTTTTGTGATGTCATCAACCAAAATACACACAAAGTAGAACAGTTTTTTTAAAAAGTTTTCTATTCTTTGAAATTCTGCCCTGAAAATCTACACTTTAATAAATGTCAGCGTTTTCATTGTGAGCATATGATTGTTAGTTAAAAATCAAAATAATTATTCAAAGTCAAATGATATACTTAAATCTCTTTCAAAACAAATCTTTAGGAAGCTACTGTAAGCTAATTTAATTAGTTTGTTGAAAACATGGTTATGATCTGTGTAAATAAATAACTTGATTAGATCGACACGGACAGCATTTTAATCATAACTCCAGCAGTCAGAGTAAATCTGGGGCGTCAAACTCAGTTTCATTTGGGTCACATCAATAATCTGAATCTTCTTAAAGGGCCGGTTGTGCCAGAATATATTGATAAAACCAATTAAACTGTTAAAATATTAATAAATAGCTGTTCCTCCAGGACTTTGTGATTGCTTTAGTGTTTCTTTTGCAATCAAAATCACAGCTTTTGTGATAATTTGGAAATATTTGCAAGGAATTTTGGCGATATTTGCGCTAATGTAAGATGCTAAATGTAACTTTATCACTCGCCGTATTGATCACGGACTATAACTTGACATCAAGTAAGGCTGAGGCAGAAGTCACTTAAACTCAATGTTGATTTTGTCTGAATTTTGCAGATTTGTGAAAAACTGGAGGAACTTACTGATGTAATTTGGAGTCTAGAGGGCCAAATAAAAAGCTGCGGCGGACCAGATTTGGCCCCCGGGCCTTGAGTTTGACACATGTGGAGTAAAAAACACTAATGCAAAAACAAAGGTGCTGTTGATATCAATAAACTGATTTATCTGAAAGATGATTCAACCTTATTCTCCACATTTGTGGCAGGAAGCATCATCAGGAGCTTCCCTTAAGTTCCTGGAATAGCTTATGTTTTTTGTCAGGTCACGACCTTCGTTTGCTGCCTTTCTGAGGGGAACAAGCAGTCCGACCTGTCCGGTGCCGCGGCCTTATCTCTGCCTCCCCCGCGTCAAGCCGAGCAGTGAACGAATGAGGCCGCAGGATTAAGAGGCAAGAGTTGCGTAAGCCTAAAAAGGTGATCATTCCTGGGATTCCTTCATGTGCCTGAATGACTTCAGCCAAAGGGACACAAAGCGGGACACAGATGTCACCCAGAGGGGAAACTGTGGCTAATTTATGACGTGAGGTCGGAGATTTAAGGAGAGACTTGGCCGATTATCAGAGAAATCAGCGCCAGGACTTTCTTTACTTCGTAGGAATTCAGGTTTTTCCAAGTTTAACGGAGATTTGTGAAAATTCATAGTGCCGCACTGCCCCCTAGCGGAGGCTCAAGCATAGGCACCTACATGTCTTTAATTTAATTCATTAAATTAATAAATAAATGATAACGTGTATCAAAGAAAAGTGTAAGAGCCAAAAATGTTAGTTTTCACGTTGTTTATTTTTTGTATGCTTTTTGTATATTTAGATATTGTCTTTACAGTAAGGTTTTATTTTACTGTGTTTTTTGTGGAACAGCGCCACCTAAAGGACACAATTGTATATATATAAAAGGGCGGTGTCACTGAAGAGTAAAAAAGAAAAGAATGTTGGATGAAGTGTGGTCGCTTAACCTCTACACAGTTTTTGACCGTTAATTTTAAGGATGCTGTGCAAGACAAAATAATTTTCATGTTATGCCAAAGAAAGTAAAGTTCATACTTTGTGTGGAACCGTAAGTATTGTTTATTATTTAATGCACAAGACATATCAATGAACAGAAACGCGTCAACTAAGAAGAGATAAGCTAACCGATACTAACAAAGAAAACTGAAGCTAATTTATCAATATAGTGGCTTTATAGAAAAGAACAAGTAGCCACTACAAAAGTATTTACATTTTATGTGTAAATTGGTGCAATTAAAAAAAATATTCTTACAAAATCTTCCTGTACTTCAGGTATGAGTTTTTAAAACAGGCTCTGCAAAGTCGGCTGTTTATTTTATTTTATTTTTAACTTATCTCCTTGTCCTCCATTTACCCGACTCTTTAAATCTGCTCCCACGATAATTAAAAGTTTTCACAAGTTACAACTTATGAACTCATCGAGCACAGTAAAAATAACTGAGAAAGATTTCTTTGTTTTCTCCGAGACACATGTTTAGCAGTCTGACCTGTCTGCGAACAACACCCAGAGTGTTTTGTGTTTCTGTCTGACGCATCCGTGATGTTGTGGCTCGGGATCAGATCTCAAACATCCGGTGAACGCCTCGGCTCCTGAATGCATCACTGCAGCAAGACGAACCTGCTCCGAGCTCAACATCAACCTGCTGACGCACCGTGAACATGATTTGGACACGCAAAGGTTTGCAGCTGCTCTGGTATTAGTGAAATATACTATTTATTTATTTATTTACTTGTCTCATTCATTTACATTTTTAAATTAACTCGTCACTTGTTGATAAACAAAAGTTTTGAATGAAAAGGAGCAGTTGGAAGAAAAATATATAAAATGCAATTATGCACCAATCAATCATCCATATTAATACATATTTACACACAAAACAGATAATAAACATATACATAATAAAGAAAAATATTACCTTTGTAATGATACATCACTCTACTGAGTCAATATAATAAATCATACATTGATAAACCACTGCATTAATGACACTATGGAAACTGATGTCAATGTAAATCCCAATTAAAAACAAATGTTTATGCTAATAACACTAATTTATTGAAAAGTAAACCCTCAAAGTTGAGCTTTATATAATTTATAATTATAATAGAGAGAAGTTGCCTCTCTACATGTTAATTATTGCAGATGCACCTGTGTTTAGATCAATAAAGTCCAGGTAAAAAAAAAAACCTGAATAATTTAATGTTTAAATGTTTCTAATTTAGCAGAGGCTAAATTAGCTTAAAACATCTGAAATGATGCAGGAAGTAGCTATAACATAAGAAATGCTTATTTCAGCTCTGAACCTCGATGTCAGAAATTAAGGCTCAGGAAAACAAATTGATCTGTGGATTAATCCAGATTAGCAGTGGTGTGAGATAACAGAAGGATAAGAGCATTGATCTTATCTTGTCAGGTAGATGACGGATTAGATGCTTAATCAGTCTGTTATCGATTTATGGAGTTGTTATCTTGACCTGAGCTTTTCCATTTAAAAAAAGAACAATCAATCATTTTGTTTTTACATTAATAGCTTATATTTATTGATAAAAGAAATAAAAACATCACTGTGTGAATAACTTTGGCATATTTTCCTGCCTGCTTTGCCAACATTTTAACTTTTTTTCTCTTATTTTGCTACATTCATTAAGAATTTAAATGATAAACCAACTAAAGCAGTAAATCACCTAAATTGTATACTTTGCTGCTGTTCTATTGTTTTGTTTTAAATTTATTTTGTTTGTATATTACTTTGTTTATTCGTTTATTACACTACGTTCAATCCAGTCACTAACTGACTAACTGTGAAGTGGACAATTATGCATGATCTTTAAAATCGATATGAATAATAGTATCACGACACAGAAGAGGTAAAAAGAAAATGAATACTTTTAAGCCCCTGCATGTTGTTAGCACTGATGTTTTCTTCTAAACTTAGCATTTTATATTTAAAAGTATTAGAATAAAACACTTTTCCTAACATCCTGACTTCTAAAAGTTTCCAAAAGGCGTAACCTTGATGAAATGGAAACCATGTGATACTGAACTTTGATGTGGGACACAAAGAAACACAAGCTGCCAGTTTGAGTTTTAATTTCCCAGAAGTACAACATTCTGCAGTTATTTCTTATTTAAATTTTTTTTTTCTTTTGCATGTGTAACAAATTTATCTGTGGGAGTTTTTCTGCAGCGGTGCTGAACAGGCAAACTATTGTTTCCAGTTTCAACAACAAAATCCACCCCAAACAAACAGACCCTCACAGGAGACCGGATCAAACGGTGGCCCTGTGACCTGCAGGCGGCGGCCAACAACAAACTCACCTCGCGGCACCGGAGCCGGAGCCGCACGTATCGACTGGATTTATCTCTTTTGTGTTATAAAAACTGTAAAAAGCTTTGTACACAGTAAAAACTGCTGCGTTAAAAATAACCCGATTCGTAACCCAGTGCTGGGTCAAATATGGACCGACCCAATGCTGGGGTGTTTTAACTCAACTGGGTCGGGTTGATGGTTTGACCCAACACATGGGGTTATGGCAACTAACCAAAGGTTGGGTTAAATTGACTTGGTTAAATTGGTTAAATTGACCCAAAATTGGGTTAAAACTCATGACCCAACACAAGGGTTATTATACCACAATATTTGGGTAAAAAAAAAATTTTATTTTAAATTTCACCATATAAAAACAGGATTAAAAGCCATCTGAATTTAAAGATTCTCTTATTTCCATGTGATACATATATAGAGCCAGCAGATTTCCTTTACAAAAGTTACAAAACAAAAGTAAGTTTTTTTCAAAAGTATATAATTAAATCAGGGCTGCACAGTGGCGCAGTTGGTAGCGCTGTTGCCTTGCAGCAAGAAGGTCCTGGGTAAGATTCCCGGCCGGGGTCTTTCTGCATGTGTGCATGCGTGGGTTCTCTCCGGGTACTCCGGCTTCCTCCCACAGTCCAAAAACATGACTGTCAGGTTAATTGGTCTCTCTCTCTAAATTCTCCGTAGGTGTGAGTGTGTGTGTACATGATTGTTTGTCCTGTATGTCTCTGTGTTGCCCTGCGACAGACTGGCGACCTGTCCAGGGTGTACCCCGCCTCTCGCCCGGAACGTAGCTGGAGATGGGCACCAGCAACCCTCCCGACCCCATTAGGGACAAAGGGTGAACAGAAAATGGATGGATGGATGGATAATTATATCACTTCAACTCATTATTTGGCTACATCTCCAGAAGTGTCTGTTACTACACATTAGAAAACATTTCATGTAAAAAGTCTGTTTTAAAGCAAACTACAAACTACAAGTAAAAATTTCAGCCATTAAACGAGGAGTATTTTTATCGACACTTTAGCCTTTTTGCCTCAGAATGAGGACATACGGGTTCTGTGTTGTCGCATTTCGTAGACGCGCCACCAGGTTTGTCCCAACCTGATGGAGAGGGAAGACACAAAAACAGGCCATTAGTGATGCACTTATTTAAATGATGTTAGAGCTGAGTGTATTAATACTCAAAACTAATTTACTCAAAATGCAAACTGATGAGGACGATGAGAACCAAAAGCACCGACATGAGCGAATTTTCACTCAGATGAGAATATTTCCTCTGTGTGTAGACATACATGTAAAGTCGAGCTTTGAAACTGGCTCTGATTAAATACAATTCATAGTAAAAGATTTTTTTCTTCATTTTAGTAAAAGTGAATCATCCAAACCTGATTTTAGTCCTGCCTTAAAGTGACCTGCTAACATCATTTCAATGAGAAGAGTAGCAAGGATATTCTCACTGACTTAGAGCTGATGAGGTTATTTAATTATTTTTCTTTTCTTCAGAAATAACTTGAAATGGTTTTGTTGTTTGTGTTCTCCTCCATGGGCTGCCACCTTATCGTGGTGGAGGGGTTTGAGTGTCCCAATGATCCTAGGAGCTATGCTGTCTGGGGCTTCATGCCCCTGGTAGGGTCACCCAAGGCAGACAGGTCCTAGGTGAGGGACCAGACAAAGAGCAGCCCAAAGACCCCAATGATGAAGGAAAACTTTGGACTTGGTGTTCCCTCGCCCGGACGCGGGTCACCGGGGCCCCACTCTGGAGCCAGGCCTGGAGGGGGGGCACGATGGCGAGCGTCTGGTGGCCGGGCTTTTACCCATGGAGCCCGGCCGGGCTCAGCCCGAAGAGGAAACATGGGCCCCCCCTCCCATGGGCCCACCACCCGTGGGAGGGGCCAAAGGGGTCGGGTGCAGTGTGGGATGGGTGGCAGCAGAGGGAGGGGACCCTGGCGGTCCGATCCTCGGTTGCAGAAACTGGCTCTTGGGACGTGGAATGTCACCTCTCTGGTGGGGAAGGAGCCGGAGCTAGTGCGTGAGGTCGAGAGGTTCCGGCTAGAAATAGTCGGTCTCACCTCGACGCACGGCTCTGGTTCTGGAACCAGTCTCCTTGAGAGGGGCTGGACATACTTCCACTCTGGAGTTGCCCAAGGTGAGAGGCGTCGGGCAGGAGTGGGCATACTTGTTGCTCCCCATCTCGGCGCCTGTACGTTGGGGTTTACCCCGGTGAACGAGAGGGTAGCATCCCTCCGCCTACGGGTGGGGGGACGGGTTCTGACTGTCGTTTGTGCTTACGGGCCGAACGACAGTTCAGATTACCCACCCTTTTTGGAGTCCTTAGAGGGGGTACTGGAGAGTGCTCCTCCTGGGGACTCCCTTGTTCTGCTGGGGGACTTCAACGCTCACGTGGGCAATGACAGTGAGACCTGGAGGGGCGTGGTTGGGAGGAACGGCCCGCCCGACCTGAACTCGAGCGGTGTTCTGTTGCTGGACTTCTGTGCTCGCCATGGATTGTCCATAACGAACACCATGTTCAAGCATAAGGGTGTCCATATGTGCACTTGGCACCAGGACACCCTAGGCCGCAGTTCGATGATCGACTTTGTCATCGTTTCATCGGATCTGCGGCCGTATGTCTTGGACACTCGGGTGAAGAGAGGTGCGGAGCTGTCCACTGACCACTACCTGGTGGTGAGTTGGCTCCGGTGGTGGGGGCGAAAGCCGGTCAGACCTGGCAGGCCCAAACGTGTTGTGAGGGTCTGCTGGGAACGTCTGGCGGAATCCCCTGTGAGACGGAGCTTTAACTCCCATCTCCGGCAAAACTTCGAACACGTCCCGGGGGAGGTGGGGGACATGGAGTCTGAGTGGACCGTGTTCCGTGCCTCCATTGTCGAGGCGGCCGATCGGAGCTGTGGCCGCAAGGTTGTCGGTGCCTGTCGCGGCGGCAACCCTCGAACCCGCTGGTGGACACCTTCGGTGAGGGATGCCGTCAGGCTGAAGAAGGAGTCCTATCGGGCCTTTTTGGCCTGTGGGACTCCGGAAGCAGCTGATGGGTACCGGCGGGCGAAGCGGCATGCGGCTCGGGCGGTTGCTGAGGCAAAAACCCGGGCGTGGGAGGAGTTTGGAGAGGCCATGGAGAAAGACTTCCGTACGGCTTCGAGGCGGTTCTGGTCCACCATCCGGCGTCTCAGGGGGGGGAAGCGGTGCAGCACCAACACTGTTTATAGTGGGGATGGTGTGCTGCTGACCTCTACTCGGGACGTTGTGGGCCGGTGGGCAGAGTACTTCGAAGACCTCCTCAATCCCACCAACATGCCTTCCACTGAGGAAGCGGAGCCTGGGGACTCTGGGTTGGGCTCTCCAATCTCTGGGGACGAGGTCGCCGAGGTGGTTAAAAAGCTCCTCGGTGGCAGGGCCCCGGGGGTGGATGAGATCCGCCCGGAGTTTCTTAAGGCTCTGGATGTTGTAGGGTTGTGTTGGTTGACGCGACTCTGCAATGTCGCATGGACATCGGGGGCAGTTCCCCTGGATTGGCAGACTGGGGTGGTGGTCCCCCTGTTCAAAAAGGGGGACCGGAGGGTGTGCTCCAATTATAGAGGGGTCACACTCTTAAGCCTCCCTGGCAAGGTCTATTCAGGGGTCCTGGAGAGGAGGGTCCGTCGGATAGTCGAACCTCGGATTCAGGAAGAGCAGTGTGGTTTTCGTCCTGGTCGTGGAACGCTGGACCAGCTCTACACCCTCGGCAGGGTCCTGGAGGGTGCATGGGAGTTCGCCCAACCAGTCTACATGTGTTTTGTGGACCTGGAGAAGGCGTTCGACCGTGTCCCTCGGGGAGCCCTGTGGGGGGTTCTCCGGGAGTATGGGGTACCGGGCCCTTTGATACGGGCTGTCAGGTCCCTGTATGACCGGTGTCAGAGTCTGGTCCGCATTGCCGGCAGTAAGTCGGGCTCGTTTCCGGTGAGAGTTGGACTCCGCCAGGGCTGCCCTTTGTCACCGATTCTGTTCATCACTTTCATGGACAGAATTTCTAGGCGCAGCCAAGGTGTTGAGGGGATCCGATTTGGTGGCCTTAGGATCTCATCTCTGCTTTTTGCAGACGATGTGGTCCTTTTGGCTTCATCAGATCGTGATCTGCAGCTCTCGCTGGAGCGGTTCGCAGCCGAGTGTGACGCGGCCGGGATGAGGATCAGTGCCTCCAAATCCGAGGCCATGGTCTTGAGCCGGAAAAGGGTAGAGTGCCTTCTCCGGGTCAGGGGGGGTGTCCTGCCCCAAGTGGAGGAGTTTAAGTATCTCGGGATCTTGTTCACGAATGGGGGAAGAAGGGAGCGGGAGATCGACAGGCGGATTGGCGCAGCGTCTGCTGTCAAGCGGGCGCTGTACCGGTCCGTCGTGGTGAAGAGAGAGCTGAGCCAAAAAGCGAAGCTCTCGATTTACCGGTCGATCTACGTTCCCACCCTCATCTATGGTCATGAGCTTTGGGTCATGACCGAAAGAACGAGATCGCGGATACAAGCGGCCGAAATGGGTTTTCTCCGTAGGGTGGCTGGGCTCTCCCTTAGAGATAGGGTGAGAAGCTCAGTCATCCGGGAGGGACTCAGAGTAGAGCCGCTGCTCCTTCACATCGAGAGGAGCCAGTTGAGGTGGCTCGGGCATCTGGTCAGGATGCCTCCTAGACGCCTCCCTGGTGAGGTGTTCCGGGCACGTCCCACCGGGAGGAGGCCCCGGGGAAGACCCAGGACACGCTGGAGGGACTATGTCTCTCGGCTGGCCTGGGAACGCCTCGGGATTCCCCCGGAGGAGCTAGAAGAAGTGGCTGGGGAGAGGGAAGTCTGGGCCTCCCTTCTGAAGCTGCTACCCCCGCGACCCGACCTCGGATAAGCGGAAGAAGATGGATGGATGGATGGATGGTTTTGTTGTTGTCGTTAGAAAACTATTTCTAAACAAAATTAAGAAAAATGAGGAAATTTGCCTTAAATTTCTAAATATTTTGAGTTAATGTGTCAAAATGAGTTTTAAACTAACAAAGTCTTCAAGAAAAGGATTATCTTATGAAAATGTTGGTGGCAGTGTGACGGTCTGAAAGCTTGGCATCAGTGACGGGACCACGAACTCTCCAGAAGATAATCCCAGAGTAGTGAATGGACACAAAATATTTGGGATTATACTTGCACCGACACTTGGGATTAGTCTCAGAAACTGATGTCCAGCAGGCTTTTTAAAGAAACCCTGATGCTTTTCTTGAACTTGAAACATTTCTCAGTAAAAGCAATTTGAATTTTTGAAGATCTAATAACGTCGATGCTGCAAAGTTTGTGCAGAAGAAAACTTCTGTTTGTTGCAAAACATTTGGTCACAACGATTCAATGGACTGGAAAAGCTCTGCAAAGAGGCAGCAGAGCACTCAGTCCTTTTCTAAACCCAGAGAAGATGCTCGTTCTGGTTCTCTATGTGTGAACAGGATTTTAATGTTTGACTCGTGACTCATTTATCTCCCTACCGACTTGATCAACCTGTAAATTACCGGAGATTAAGGAAGAATAAACAATGGTTTCCTGTTTCCCAGCAGCAACAGAGACAACTCTGGGTTCTCCAGATCATAAATCACTGAAGGCAAAAAGGGAAGCTAAAACAAGACTTTTAAGGTAGCTCAAAATATGTCACGTTTTTCTAAAAAGTAGACATATGCAGCTGTGGAGTTTAAAAACCAAACTTTCTCTCTTTGAGTCAGTAAAGTACGAAGGTGTGTGAGGTAAATATGTGAGGCATTTCAGAAAACCTCAACACGTTTCTCTGCTTTTTGGCTCCTGCAGCAGTGGAGTTTAAGGGCGTAGCAGCGTAAACGCTCCAGGCCTGCGCTGACGTCACTAACAGTGAGAGTGTCAACATGACGAGAAGTGAAAATGGTAGAAAACAAAAGGGCCCACATGGACCTGGACCGAGTTTGGACTGATTGCAGATGTAAAAAAATAATAAAATATATATATATATATATATTTGTTTGATGTCTGGTTACTGATTAACCAGCCATTGTACGGATTTTCTTCTCACTGACTTTTACTGTTTTTTGCTGGCAGCTGTGACATTCAGCTGATCAAGTTTTTGTTGGGCAACCTGAGTCTCTTCTCATCTGTTTCTCTGAAAAGGGAGTGACTGCAGTCGTTCACAGGATGATCGTCCTTCCGCTCTGCTGCGATAACAGCGTGTGAAGCGGTGTAAACACCCGGTGATCTATCTGTTGGTGGCAAGGGCCCAGGTAGAGTTAGCATTAAAAAATAATGGCTGGGATCCTTTTCATCAATATCCATTGTCAGACGTATCAATTATTTATTACCTGTGGGCCTCCTGAACCAACTGTGTCCATGATGGAAACTCATTTCTGAAGCTTTGACTCGAGATTTCAAGTCATTTCAAGTTCAAGTAGCTGCAGTGGGAAAATATTTCATCACACATTAAAGTTTAAAAAGGAGATGCATTAAAAGGATTAAAGGGATTAAAAGTATTCACTTTCAAAATGAATGTTGATTGATTAGATTTTCATTCTTGATGTATTTATGTGTAAACAATGCACTTAAAAGCTTGATAACAGTGAAGGTCACACTTTCATCAAACAAGTCATTAATCAGCATATATTCAATCAAGAGAAATAAAGTGTTAAACATATAAGAAATTGAAAAAATGAACTGAACTAGTAAGACATAGAATAAAAAAAAACTCGAGAGGATATATTAACTTTAAATTTGCAGGGCTTATTTCACTAACTTTACTGTTAGGGACGTCCATTTTTATTGATTAGTGGAATAAAGAAAATGTTTGTTCAGCAGGAAAGTCAACGACTCCATGCAGTCAGCTGGGCTTCCTTTGATGCATTTATCCTTTGATAAATCATTTATATTTACTGCTAGATTTAAGGTAAAATTATTTATATTTAATCAAGGACCTTAATTCTTACACCACACTGTTTTCTTTCCACTTCCAAATACAGAGTGACCTAAATCATGCTTTAATGCTCTAAACTGACAACATTTTTGCTATTTTTTTAAATAAACACCTGTCAAGTACTTCATTTGATTCATTTAAATCTATAAAATCTCAACCTTTCGCTGTTGGCCTGTTAGCCACAGTTTTTACTCCACGCTGTTGTTTTTAGGTGGTGAAACTTTAAACTGATGCGCAAGCAGCTACTCAACAGGTTGGCGCTAGGTAACCAAAGAATGAGTGAGTTGCTAGGTAACCAAAGAGCGAGTGAGTTGCTAGGTAACCAAAGAATGAATGAGTTGCTAGGTAACCAAAGAGCGAGTGAGTTGCTAAGTAACCAAAGAGCGAGTGAGTTGCTAGGTAACCAAAGAATGAGTGAGTGGCTATGTAACCCACATTAAAATCTGATATAAATAGTTGATTAAATACCTGTAGACAGAAAATAACGTCACTGCCCCTTTAAGGAACTAGCGTTACAGACGCAGCGCCGTAGTGACGCAGCACACAGCCCGGAGGGAGAGAACAGAGGAGGAATCAGAGGAAAGCGCAGTGATTAGTTAACAACAAAAGTTAACATTATATTTGAAAACCATAATCTATCCGGTCGGGAACTGACGGGAATTTTATGAGCGCTAAACTAAATCGGTTTTGGTGAGTTTTATGTTTATTTTTTCGCACTTTCACTGTATTTTGCTGTAAAATTGCTGTAAAAACAGCCGTTACAATAGCCGTTGATAGCCGTTATAAATTGTTAACCGATTAACATATTGAGTTCAAGAAGAATTTATTTGTATAAATTGAAGATTTAAAAAGAGTTTTATTGTGTTTGCGACCTGTCATACAGGTCAGTTTTTTTGCTTGGTTGGAAGCTCGGTCGGAGTCAGGATTTGTCTACCGTGTGCGGCGTGCACATTCATGGACGGGATTCACGGACGGGATTCAGGATGGCGAGCCAGACCCAGACATTCAATTCACCTTCTCCATCACATTAAGGAAGGACTCTCCTGCGTGTGGTAATTCGCTGCCAGGACGAACTGAACCGAACTGAACAGAACTGATAATTTATTGAATTATTATTTTTTGTTTGGATCGAGTCAACTAAGATTTTTTCATCGAACTGAATAGCTGATTTCATATTCGGGTTGTACTCGAATTTAAAGTGATATACTTTGGTTTCTATATGTTATATCTTTGAGTATGATTTGAACAATTGTAATTTATTTTGATTTGATTGTGTTTGAGGTATTTTCTCACCTGTAAAAGAAAGAAAACGAGTTAACTCAGAAAAAATAGGGATCTCAAAATAGATACAACATAGGAAATAAAAGAGACTGGTCTAACTAATTCAAATTAGACTGTCTAAAATAACATAGGAGAACAAAGATCAGTCTAATTAAATTAGATTAGTCTTATTAAAATGAACTAGGTGAACTAAAGAGTGAAAAGAAAAGGTGATATACTCTTTATTTATTTCTTTTTTTTCCCTTTTCATTTTTATTTGCTTCCTTATTAAGAACCTGCAATATATTTATTTATTAATTTACTTAATTAGTTATGGTATCTTATTTGTGTGTTTTATATTCAGTAAATTGCCGGCTTGTTTCACTTAAAGCAGCGGTCTCTGGTGTTGTCATTCTTGCTCCCCACTCCTTAGAGCCTAGAACTGGTCCAGTGGCGCAGTTAGCGGTTTGATACCGGTGCTACAAACTTGGCGAGCCAGCCAGGAGTGGCTTAAAGCATTTAAACTAGAAACCAGAGACCGTATAGCATTATTAGTGTTAAAAACATGGATATCGTTCAAACCAGTAATGTAAAAATCCCTAACTCTGTCATAGTTAGCGGCATGACCAATACAGAAACTGATGACGAACTAAGCGACTTCTTGGGACAATATGGTTCCATTCAAAGAGTAATCCCAGTAGATCTCACTGAACCAGATTCACCCAAACAGGTTATCGTAGAGTATGTGTATGGCGCAGCTATGCAATCTCTTTTACCTTCATTGCCATATGGGCTTAACAGTAAAACTAAGAATGATGTCACCTACCACATTAGGGCCCTAGCTAATGTTTACACACCTGTAGCTAGCAAGACAGCTACACAGACTTACCTTTCAGAGTTAAAGGACATTGCAAAACAGACTGGTAAAGACTTTGCAGCTGTCCTCAGAGAAGAGCTCTCCCTCATCGGTGAGACTCTCGATCAAGATCACTCAGAGTCCCAAGATGAAGATGCAGAGCAGAACTCACCTGATACCCCAGAGCAACATGCCCCTGAAAATGCTGTACAGGTAGCCCCCCTTCCCAGTATAGCCCTGCAGCAGCATGTTCAACATCGTTGGTCTCCACCAACGACACCATCTAAAGAAAAGACACAGCCTGCTCTTAAACTTTCCTATGTCAATCCACCTGACATACAAAAAGTAATTGTTGAGCACATAGTGAGAAATGAAGACTCTGCTCTGCAAGTGCACACTTCCTTGAGACTCAGACCCTTCTCTGGGCGTTTCCCACGTCCCAACAGTGAAGTGGATTATGAGACATGGCGCTCCAATGTGGAACTTCTTCTTAAAGATACAACACAGTCTGATCTTTACAAGTCACGAAAACTTCTCGAAAGTCTCTTATCACCCGCCCTTGATATTGTGAGGCACCTGACACCTGATTCTCCTCTTGATGCATACTTGGAGATCTTGGACTCTGCTTTCGGCACAGTCGAGGATGGAGATGACCTCTTTGCAAAGTATCTCAACACAATGCAGGATAATGGCGAAAAACCTTCAGCTTATCTACAACGGCTGCAGGTGATGTTGAGTACCACCCTCAGAAGGGGAGGCGTAACTGCAAACGACCTTAACCGGCACCTTCTCAGACAATTTGTCAGAGGCTGCTGGGATAACATCTTGATAGCTGAACTACAGCTAGAACAAAAGAAGCAGAAGCCACCCACCTTTGCTGAACTTCTCCTGTTACTCCGCACAGCAGAAGATAAACGTTCTTCCAAAGCTTTACGCATGAAACAGCACTTCAATGTTTCAAAGCCAAAAGTGTCTTCTCATTATCAAGGTGTTTATGTGCAGAGTGAAGAAGGCTGCAGCTCATCTCAGCCAGCTCCTGATCACAGGTCTGAAATACAAGACTTAAAGAAACAAATAACTGATCTACAGTCCCAGCTCACACGTATCGCACAGAAAGACAGTAGAAAAGCTAAATCAGCTGTCAGACCACTAGCTCCCCAAACAGTTAACACACATTCCCCAGCTATCACTCATACATCTCAAAGGCTGCAACCCCACAGCCGAAATGCAAACAACACCACAAGCAATAGACCAAGGCCCTGGTATTGCTTTAGATGTGGAGAGGATGGGCACATTAAGCCCCAGTGTGAAAGTGAGCCGAACCCATCTCTTGTGGCTAGGAAGAACAAGCAGCTAAAAGAAAAGCAGTTAGCATGGGACAGTCAACATGGCACTTCAAAGCCTGATCCTTTAAACTAGACCCAGTTCCGGTTGTGGGACAAACAGGGACTGGAACACAGGAAAAGTGTCCCAAAAAGAAGCTGCACAGAGCCCATGTGTACTCTCACACACAGAGACAGTCAGTGACCTTGCCAAAAGGGCTGATTGGAGCCAAGTGCACCGCACAAGTGACCATAGCTGACAAAGACTGTAGTTGCTTGTTGGATTCAGGCTCCCAAGTAACAACGATCCCCAACTCCTTCTATCTAGAGAACTTGTCTCACTTGCCTCTCAATTCCTTGAACGACCTGCTTGAAGTGGAAGGAGCCAACGGTCAAAGCGTCCCTTATCTTGGCTATGTTGAGGCCACCATCAGATTCCCAAAGAGCTTGCTTGGAGTCGACATCGAGGTACCTACGCTAGTATTAGTTGTACCTGACATGCGCTCCACGTTATCATCAGTGCTTATAGGCACAAATACTTTGGATATTCTCTATGAAAAGTATGAGGAGATTTCACCTCAGAACTTCGAATCTCTTCCCTATGGCTACAAAGTAGTCTTAAAGACCCTTGAAATCCGGAAAAAACAGTCTGTTGGTTCCAGCCTGGGAGAGGTGAGGCTTAATAGTAGAGACCTCAAGACCATTCCAGCTGGACAGACCAAAGTAATTCAAGGATCAGTGAGCTGCAGAACATCTGAAGTTGGAAGGTGGGTGATGGTAGAGTCACCAAAGTCATCGTCCCTACCTGGTGGCATCCTGGTGACAGATAGCCTGGTAAGTCTATCACCAAAGCTATCACGCTGCATACCAGTCATGCTTAAAAACGAGTCACAGCATGACATCACCCTGTCCTCAAAAACCGTGATAGCAGAGATACATGCTGTCAAGAGTGTTCAACCTGTCAAGACCCCTAATTCAGACTCTCCAATAAAACCTGACCAAAAACCAAGCCTCAATTTTGACTTTACTGATTCCCCTGTACCCAACGAGTGGAAAGAGAGGATAACAAAGAAATTGAGTTCCATGCCAGAGGTGTTTGCAGTGCACGAGCTTGACTTTGGGCGCACTGACAAAATCAAACACCATATAACTCTCAGTGATGAGACGCCGTTCAAACATAGGCCAAGACCTATACATCCGCAGGATATAGAGGCTGTGCGTACCCATCTCCAGCAACTCCTCGATGCAGAAGTCATCCGTGAATCAGAGTCACCTTTCTCCTCGCCGATCGTAGTTGTTCGGAAAAAGAACGGCGATGTCAGACTTTGCATAGATTACAGAAAATTGAACACACAAACAGTAAAGGATTCATACGCCTTACCTAATCTGGAAGAGTCCTTCTCAGCATTGACCGGGTCCAGGTGGTTCTCGGTGCTCGATCTCAAATCAGGCTTCTATCAAATAGAGATGGAGGAAGCAGACAAACACAAAACCGCATTCGTCTGTCCTCTAGGATTCTTCGAATTCAACAGAATGCCTCAGGGGATAACCAACGCCCCTAGCACGTTCCAGAGACTTATGGAGCGTTGCATGGGAGAGTTGAATTTGAAGCAAGCCCTAGTCTTCCTGGATGACCTAATCATCTTCTCCTCTACATTGGAGGAGCACGAGGAAAGGTTGATGCGTGTGCTCAACCGATTGAAAGAGTTTGGCTTGAAACTGTCACCAGAGAAATGCAAGTTCTTCCAAACTTCTGTAAAGTACCTCGGCCACATTGTGTCTGAAAATGGCCTTGAGACCGACCCTGATAAAATAGCAGCATTAAAAACCTGGCCAAAACCAAACAACTTGAAGGAGCTAAGAACCTTCCTGGGTTTCTGCGGTTACTACCGCCGGTTCATTAAAGACTACTCAAAGATCGTGAAGCCACTCAACGGGCTCACTGCTGGCTATCCACCGCTAAGAAAGCATGCTAAAACTACAGTGAACCCTGAGAAGTATTTCAATCCAAAGGACGTCTTTGGTGACAGATGGACACCAGCTTGCCAAACAGCGTTCGACACCATAATCGAAAAGCTGACAACCGCACCCATCCTCGGGTTTGCTGACCCCAAGCTCTCCTACATTTTACATACAGATGCAAGCACCTCGGGCCTCGGTGCTGCTCTCTACCAGGAGCAACAGGGACAGCAGCGCATCATTGCTTATGCGAGCCGAGGTCTGTCGAAGTGTGAGTCCAGGTATCCTGCTCATAAATTAGAATTTCTTGCCCTTAAGTGGGCAGTAACAGAGAAATTCCAGGATTACCTGTATGGAAACACATTCCTTGCTGTCACAGATAGCAATCCATTAACATATATTCTTACCTCAGCTAAGCTCGACGCCACGAGCTACAGATGGTTGGCCGCTCTGTCGACATTCGATTTCCAGCTACAGTACAGAGCCGGTAAGCAGAATCAGGACGCGGACGGACTGTCCAGACGTCCTCATGGCAGAGTACCTGATGACACATCATCACAAAAAGAGTTGGAGAGAATACAACAATTCACAAAAAGACACCTGTCAGAGGCTGATTATGCACACCTGAATGAAAGCACCATCAAAGCCATTTGTGAGAAGCATTTGGTCCATGAAGTAATCAACAGTCACCCTGGGGAAACATCACCCAGCACCACCTTGGTCGTGTCACTTGCCCACCATCCAAAGGCTCTCCCTCAAAGCTTTGAAGAGGAGGATCAGCTTGGTGGCCTACCTGTCATTCCCCCGTTGGCACCAGCTGAACTAAGAGACAAACAAAATGCTGATCCCTGCATTGGTGAAGTCCTCAGGCAGGTGGAGTCCGGAGAGAAACCCCCACCCTCCTTGAGGAAAGAACTTCCTGAGCTTGGTCTCTTATTGAGGGAGTGGAACAAACTGGAAGTCTCAAATGGTGTTTTGTATCGCAGGCGACAAGAGGGTGCTCAGACTCACTACCAGCTTGTACTCCCTGAAGCCCTGAGATCCGTAGTCCTCAAGAGCCTCCATGACGACATGGGCCATATGGGCACAGAGCGCACGCTAGATCTTGTCCGGAAGCGATTCTATTGGCCTAAAATGTCAACTGAGGTAGAAGATAAAGTCAGAACCTGCAACCGTTGCATACGACGTAAGACCATGCCCGAGAAAGCTGCACCACTCATCAACATTGTGGCCACAAGACCACTCGAACTCGTGTGCATGGATTTTCTCAGTGTGGAGCCAGACTCAAGTAACACAAAAGACATCTTGGTCATTACCGACCATTTTACGAAATATGCAGTGGCAGTCCCCACCCCGAATCAGAAAGCCAGGACAGTGGCCAAGACCCTGTGGGACCACTTTTTCGTCCATTATGGCATTCCTGAAAAACTCCACAGTGACCAAGGTCCCGACTTTGAGTCCCGAACAATAAAAGAACTGTGTGAGCTCATTGGCACTCAAAAGATAAGAACCACACCTTATCATCCGAGAGGGAACCCTGTTGAACGCTTCAACAGGACCCTGCTCAACATGTTGGGAACCCTTGAAAACCAGAAGAAGAGTCACTGGCGGGAGTATGTTAAGCCGTTAGTACACGCTTATAACTGTACTAAGAACGAGACAACCGGCTTTACCCCTTACGAGTTAATGTTTGGGCGTCAGCCAAGATTGCCAGTTGACCTAGCTTTTGGTCTACCAGTCAATCATCAACCAGGCTCTCACTCGCAATATGTCCGCAACCTGAAATCTCAACTTGAAGACAGTTACAGAGTAGCAACTGAGAATGCCAAAAAGACAGCCAATCGCAACAAGGCAAGGTTTGATAAGTATGTTGTTGACTCCAGCTTGAAAGAAGGCGACAGAGTCTTGGTTCGAAATGTCCGACTCAGAGGCAAACACAAGTTAGCTGACAAGTGGGAATCCGACGTGTATGTTGTCCTGAGACAGTCCGGAGACGTCCCAGTGTATGTTGTGAAGCCCGAGACAAGAGATGGTCCACAAAGAACTCTTCATCGTGACCTCCTGTTGCCATGTGGTTTTCTTCCTGTGACTCCTGTTGAAAGCGAAACTAACCCACCAAAGGCAGTAAGGGGCCCAAAAACTCGACAACATTCTGAAAATGACACATCAAATGGAGCTGATGGGAATGAATCCCAATCTGATTCTGAGGAATATCATTATCAAAGAAACCTAACAGTAGAAACACTAGGTTTCGTCTCAACTTCCGAACCTATGGAATACTTGCCTGAAAGGATTGAACCCGAACCTGACTTGCCTGCTGTTGTGCAAGATCCTTCAGACGTAGCCAAAGCTTTCCCCGAGGACGCTCCAGTAGAAACTTATGACCTAAACTTACCTGATTTTGGAAAAGATGACTCAATTACCCCTGAGGAGAGAAACTCAATCGCTGAACAGGAAATTAGAAACCTACCTGAGAAAGATGTGGATAACGTCCATCCTTCTACTGAACCTGGTCAGGCGAGCAAAGAAAACACAAGTGATCTGAGTCAAGTGAACCATCAGACCGAAAGAGACTGTTCAGGAAGACCTGTTAGAGACAGAAAACCGATTAAGAGACTGACTTATCCTGAGCTAGGAAATCCGTTGGTGACAGTAGTTCAGTCTTTATTTCACACCTTGAGTGATGTGTTTACAGACTCCCTTGAAAAACCTAGCTTTCCAAAAACCCCTAGAGTTATGGCAGTGTAATTTTAAAAATGCACAGGGACGTGCATTAGGTAAAGAGGGGAGGATGTAACCCACATTAAAATCTGATATAAATAGTTGATTAAATACCTGTAGACAGAAAATAACGTCACTGCCCCTTTAAGGAACTAGCGTTACAGACGCAGCGCCGTAGTGACGCAGCACACAGCCCGGAGGGAGAGAACAGAGGAGGAATCAGAGGAAAGCGCAGTGATTAGTTAACAACAAAAGTTAACATTATATTTGAAAACCATAATCTATCCGGTCGGGAACTGACGGGAATTTTATGAGCGCTAAACTAAATCGGTTTTGGTGAGTTTTATGTTTATTTTTTCGCACTTTCACTGTATTTTGCTGTAAAAACAGCCGTTACAATAGCCGTTGATAGCCGTTATAAATTGTTAACCGATTAACATATTGAGTTCAAGAAGAATTTATTTGTATAAATTGAAGATTTAAAAAGAGTTTTATTGTGTTTGCGACCTGTCATACAGGTCAGTTTTTTTGCTTGGTTGGAAGCTCGGTCGGAGTCAGGATTTGTCTACCGTGTGCGGCGTGCACATTCATGGACGGGATTCACGGACGGGATTCAGGATGGCGAGCCAGACCCAGACATTCAATTCACCTTCTCCATCACATTAAGGAAGGACTCTCCTGCGTGTGGTAATTCGCTGCCAGGACGAACTGAACCGAACTGAACAGAACTGATAATTTATTGAATTATTATTTTTTGTTTGGATCGAGTCAACTAAGATTTTTTCATCGAACTGAATAGCTGATTTCATATTCGGGTTGTACTCGAATTTAAAGTGATATACTTTGGTTTCTATATGTTATATCTTTGAGTATGATTTGAACAATTGTAATTTATTTTGATTTGATTGTGTTTGAGGTATTTTCTCACCTGTAAAAGAAAGAAAACGAGTTAACTCAGAAAAAATAGGGATCTCAAAATAGATACAACATAGGAAATAAAAGAGACTGGTCTAACTAATTCAAATTAGACTGTCTAAAATAACATAGGAGAACAAAGATCAGTCTAATTAAATTAGATTAGTCTTATTAAAATGAACTAGGTGAACTAAAGAGTGAAAAGAAAAGGTGATATACTCTTTATTTATTTCTTTTTTTTCCCTTTTCATTTTTATTTGCTTCCTTATTAAGAACCTGCAATATATTTATTTATTAATTTACTTAATTAGTTATGGTATCTTATTTGTGTGTTTTATATTCAGTAAATTGCCGGCTTGTTTCACTTAAAGCAGCGGTCTCTGGTGTTGTCATTCTTGCTCCCCACTCCTTAGAGCCTAGAACTGGTCCAGTGGCGCAGTTAGCGGTTTGATACCGGTGCTACAGCTAGGTAACCAAAGAGCGAGTGAGTTGCTAGGTAACCAAAGAATGAGTGAGTGGCTAGGTAACCAAAGAGCGAGTGAGTTAGCTTATTCCACCAACTTTGCTTAGCTAGCCCCGATAGGCTTAGCGGCTAAAGCATAGACATGAATACGGTTCCGCCACTACAATTTAGCTGACCTTAATATTTCCTGTGTTTTATTTTGGTCATTATTGTTTCACTTAGTGTTGATATGTGTGTGATAGGCGTGTGTATCGGACATTTATAGAAAAATGGAACAAATCGTATCGATTCACTAAACATTTAACAGCCAAATACGATTTCATACTTTAGGGGACGGGTGGCAGCACCATGCCCTCATGCTAACATTAGCCTTGTATCTAAAATACAAGGCATTTTACATAATTTCATATGTATTAGCTATGTTTATCATACTGAATGGATTAAGTCATTGTAAATTAACATGCTGGTGCCACACATGGTACCGACAGCATTTAAGCTAACCTTAGCATTTTTGGCTAATTTTAATTTATACACTAATATTAGCATTCTGAATAATGTCAGTAGCACATTTACTTACATTGACTTAATCCATTCAGTATGGTAAATATTGCTAATAAATATGAAATTATGTAAAATGCTTACTTTAGGTACAAGGCTAATGTTAGCAGGATGGCTATCATTAGCATACTGAGTCACTTAAAGACTATCCAGAGCATTAGATATAAAGAGCTTCAAGATATCTTCCAAAATCCTGACCAGAACGCAGGTGGTGGTGCGAGTTGGGTCTCCTGTTGCCAGACGCATCCACTCCATCCAGGTCAAGTGGATGAAAAGTGGATGCACTAAACCCCTCAGGGTGTTGACCGTGACGGTCTGGTTTGGAGAACTCATTCCACTTGGCATAATCGCTGTACACTTCACTGGTTTGGGGATAAGCTTCAAGTTTTCTGCTAAAATAGCAAGAACAACAAGTACTGAGCCGAGCTCTGCGACAAACAAGTGCAAAGTGAGGGTTAGAGAAACAGAAGGAATTAAAGACCCTGACGTATATGACGTCCGTTCACACGTCACAGGCGTCAAACCTGCCGAATTCTATGTTCTCACGTAATAAGTCACGTTTCCTAGACTTATGTTAAAAGTTGTGTCCGAATTCAGGGTCTGCATCCGGGTCCTTCGAAGACCGCGAATGTCGACGACCGGAAGAGAGAAGCTATGACTTCCGGCAGGTTTATCGATATTCATATCTATGGGCTAAAGTCTTTCCCCTTCCTCCCCCAGAACGCTGTGCGGTTCTAAGTTCAGTGAAATTATTGAATATTTTATCTATATTCTACTATCTATTGATGTGGATCACGTGTCTATCGCAGTATATATTGTTGTTGATTTATTGTCCAGCGCCAATGTGAGTAAATTTACATATTTACTTGTATTAGACTGATCTGATTATGTACTTCTGGATCTCTTCGACTCATAAAGTGAGGTAACATTAGATTTGTTGCTGCTATTTAGATGAACACAACTGGAATAAATTGAAAATATGTTGATACTTTTTGTTCTAGTACATGTGCGACTCAGAATAAGTTTTCCAATATTAAGGTTAAAGGCTCCGCCGCCACTTCAGCCCCTCCTGCTGGCCACTAGTGTCTGACAAGCGCCGCTCCACCTGCCCCAGCCCCGGGGAGGAGGACCCGCCCTGTGAAAGTCCAGCTCTGGGGGCAGGAGGAGCGCAGCAGAGGGAGGCAGGTGAAATGTGGCCCGACAGGTCTGATGGGAACACAGACACGCTGCCAGACAGAGGCAGGGGAGGTGACTGACGCGCAGTCACAGCAGCAGACATTAACTAACACAGGGTGGATCTGGCGCAGAGGTAGCGGACCTTTGGACCTCGGGGCCCCGTGGACTCCCAGCAGCAGGCTCGACTGAGTGGAATTTCCCTCCTCTCCGCTGCCTGGAGCCGGGGGCAGATGGTCGGACTGAGAGCCTGAGCGGAACTCAGGAAGGAGAGTGAGAGGAAGGGTGGGAGAGAGGGAGACGAAGACAGGCGAGGACCGGAGAGTAGAGGAGACATGCTTCACTACGGTTCAAGACCAAGGGTTACCACCACCACCACCACCACAGAGGACTCTGCAACTCCTTCCAGCGAGGTAAGAAAGATGAAACTCTCCCTCTGTTCTTCAGTTTTCTGCGCTTTTCTCCTTCCTCCTGGTTGAGTCTCTCTCAGCTGACATCTGCAGCCCCCTGACTCTCAGGGTTGGTGGGTTATGGTTTGCTGCTGGATGTGCTCAGTTGCACAAGCCTGTAATGGGAGCCCAGTGGGCAGGAGGCAGGGGTGTCATGTTTATTTCAACGCCTCTTGGATAAAATAAGCCAGTTTTTAATTTCTACACTGCAAAAACACTAAATCCTACTCTGTGTTTTTGGTCTAATTTACTGTACAAATAGCTCAGTACACTTGAAATAAGACAAAGCTAGTTTACAAGTAAAGTTTGGCTCTAGTTTTAAGTCAGTAATTTCTTAATATTGATGAACAAGTATTTATTCCACTTGCAGATTGTTTCACTTAAAACATGAGAAAAATATCTTATTATAAGTGACATAAGTTCATACTTTTTGATCAATATTAAGGCATTGTTGGCTTAAAACAAGCTCCCATATCTTGCTGAAACATTACTAATAAGTTAGTTTTGTCTTGTTTCAAGTGTACTACATTTGCAGTAAAATACTTGGTGAGACTTTATGTTTTTGCAGTGTAATCTAAATACTACATGCTGCGTTTTTTTTAATCATTGCAAAAATAACAAGGATTAACTGCTAAACCTTTAGCTTGGAAAGTAACCATAACAGAGCATTTACTGTGCTGTACGTGGCATAACAGATGTTGCTTTTTCACAATTTCACATCATTTACATAAACTTTGTTTGCTGTTCATCATCTATAAATAAACTGCAGAGATGTCGGTGACTGGATTGTTTCAAGCTAACATTTTCTCACTTCGGTGTGTTTCTGAATGTCTTTTCTTTCCAGAGGAGGGTCCTCAGGTTGACTCTGCTGGCAGGAAATGGTGGAAAAAAGGAGGAAAAAACTGCAGACACAGTAAGTCTGAAGGTTCTCACAGTGACATTCCACAATAAGGCGCACCGGTCCGATTCAGGCAGCTCAAGCTTTATTAAATCAAGTTAAGTTAAACCTATAATTCAAGAAAACTAAATGACTGTAACTGGGAAGCCCCTTCAATCTTCCAACATTTTGATTCTTTAGCTCCAAGATGAAGAGTCTGAGATTTATGCCTTTTATCATCAGGTCCAGTTATGCAATCATGACCGAAGGGCGTGTGGATTTAATAATACACAAACATCTGCTTCACATTTGCTTCAAAGATAACGTCAGAGCGTTCTGCTAGTTCTCCCAATCCAGGAGGAAATACTCAGAAACACACACCGGCCGAGCGGAGACACACGGCCGCTAAGAAAAGCCCATAAAGTTATTAGCTTGCTGAAAGGCGGCAGACATTTTTAAAGGTGACAGTGTGAATTACGGTCGCTGCAGGCTGTGTGGGTGTTTGCTGTAGGTGGCTCTTACACAGGCTTTGTTTGTGTTGTGGATCTGGTCCGAAGTGCGACAGTGAGAGCGTGAGAACGGAGAACTTTCCTCTGCTTGCTTTTTGCCTCTCCAGAGGTTTGCTTTCGCCGTGCAGCAGCCTGACTGCATTACTGTGGCATGCTTTGAGTGAACCTTGGCCAGAGAGCAGAGCGGTCATCTCGCTGCCACACCTCCACACTGATATGTCGGAGTAATCTCTGAACGTGCTTTGGTTTGGGAGGGTGGGACCGTGACGGTTCATACAAAGGAAGGTGTTTATTTCTGTTTGGAGCGATCATTTACAACCCCTTAAGCAATAGAGAAGTTTACATTTCTGCAAATAAGCTTATTAATAAATATGTAAAATGTCTCAGTCATGTAAAACTAATGACTTTTACCTATTTTTAAACCAATCAGAGCTTGTTTTCAGATGTTTTGTTGGGTTTTGTTGCTCAACATAAACAGGAAATGCAGCAGGGCAGAAGCTGCAGAACTGTTTACGTAAAATATTTACTGTAGAACAATGTGAAAAAAGTTTATTTGTTACCAAATGTCCATAAATTTTAAAAAAAACCCACTTTAAAGTAACTCTGATAAAGTTAAGCTGTGGTACGTTTTTATGGCTCTGGTTCTGGTAGGTGTAAAGTTTTCTTGGCATCAAAGCCAAATCTAACAGCATGAGTGTAGTGAATATTGCACATATTAGATAATTTGTACCTTTAATGCAACCTTTATTGTGCACATAAATGTAATTTTTATACATTTATTGAGCTGTGGTCAACTGGTGGCAGTTCTTGCCCCTCCTTTTCCAAGAAAACCATGTTAATATATGCACTATACTGCAAACACATTGAGTCACCAGCTTCACCTCTTTAAGGAAGCCTTTATGCAAGCTTTAATAGTTTGCGTGGAAATGTTTGACCATTCTACCAGAAAGGAAAGGTCATTCCTTATTTCTGAGGTCAGACACTGATGTTGGATCAGAAGGCCTGGATCATAATCTCTGCCCTAAATGATCTTAAAAATTGGGACTCTTTTCAGTTTTATTAAAGTATTATGGACCTTGCTTTGTGCGCTGGTCATGTTACAGAAGGAGTGAAATACAGCTGTTGAAATATTAGGAATTTGTTTAACTGGAACTGATCCAGAAGGAGAGCTCCACATCATGACTCCATCTGCAGCCAGCTAAACGTAAATGCAGTCAGAAAAGAGTTGCTCTTCTGGCAGCTTCAACATCCAGACTTGTCAGTTTGATCATCAGACAGAAATATGATTTGTTCCTCCAGAGAAGGCTGTCGTCCAGCGGTGACATCATTTACAACACTTAGTGACGTAAGGCTGGAGTGCAGCTGTTCAGCCCTGGAAACCCAATGAAGCTCTGCACACACTCTTCATGATCTAAACCAAGGAACAGCTAAAAACTGGAGGACTGACTCTGTGCTCTATGGAAGATTTAGTTGCAGCTTAGATGCGTGACCTTATGCAGCTGTAATGCTTACAACACCTGAAGCCATCTCGAACAGATTCGAGATGCAGTGCCTGTATAATATTATGGGGTTCAGTAGATGAAAGTGAGAATCTCATTATTTTGTTGTTTGTTTTTCTCAAATATTGCCAGATCTCCAAATATGTTTTAAAGAGTCTCTGTCTAATGAAGGAGCTGAAGTTGAGATGTTCAACTAAAAGCAGTTTAGATTCAAATAAATAGTAAAATATCGTTTTAGATGCCAACTACAGAGTAAAATACAACCTTCAATCATTAGAAAACTCATTCGAGGTACAACTGACAAAAAACTTTTTTCAGTTTTCTAGTTTTCACTTGAGCTGTCCTCCACACACGGGAGTGTAAAAAAAAAACTACTACTAGGTCAAACATATTGGCTAAACTCCACATGGAGAGTTGTATTTGGGCTGCAGATGTGGTGCTTAGATTCCAGTCAAATCTCAGCCTGGTCGTTTCTGAGAAAAGTTTTAAGGTGATCTTTTTTTAGGCACAGAGCTGTTTTTCTAACTACGGTATAAAGAGAAAAAGGTGATAAAATGCATGAATGTATGTTGCTACCAGGATATAGCTCAAGTAATAAATCATGTTACATGCCTTTTGGATTCTTTTTTGTGTCGTAGTGAATCTCTACAGCCTAAATGTTTTACCTCACCTATTTGTCCAACTATCCAAGTAATTGGGATGCGTGGGTATAAATGCACATTTATAGTATTTAAGGTTAATCTTTCTAGAACAAAAAAGCAGAAGTTACAGAGACGTACCTCTGTTCCTTGCTGTGTAGGGAAACACATCAAGAGATGAAGCAGTCACATCCGTGTTTGGGATTTCTCCTGTATTTTAAGTTGTTAGAGTGCAAAATGAGAAGACAGAGATCAGACCGACTCCAGGAAACACAAACTGGAGGGAATCACACCCGCTTGGCACTCGACCTGTAACGGTAACAAATTTTGCTGGATGATCAATTGTGCCAGACGTTATTGCGATAAATGATCATTTTGTTGTTTTCAGACAATTTCAGAGTAACGTAATAATGCAAGAACACATTCTCAGATAAATAAACTCTGCATTTTAATGAGCATTTAACAATGGAAGTGGGAGACATTTTATACAAAACATATAACCAAAACAACAAATAAGAAGAGGCATAATGTCTCTGTAAACTAAAATTTCCTTCAAAGGAAGGAGATAATTGAGACCAAAGCACCAGACTGAAGGTTTTTGTCATTTAATCTTTGGTAGAACGAGACTGAAAGAAGAAAATGATAATGGAAAATGTTGAGCTTGTTATATTTTATCACACTATAAATTGATTTATTGCGACAGGCCTGTGAAGGAGACTGAGCTGTACCTCGATACGTTTGCTGCAGCTCTGAAACGCCAACCAGGGTTCGGTCAGCTTGACAAACACCAGCAGGCCTGAGAACCGGGCATCTGTTTTCACCTGCGATCTCTCTGAGGATTTTTCTGAAGGAGTGGGAAGAAACCTGTTGAATGAATGAAATAGTACATTTAAATTAAAAACTAAAAGTCCATGAAAGAACAAGAGTTTCGTGGTCTTGTTGTTGTCTGCCTCCTATTGCTAATAAGAGACTGACAAATGGTAAAGAAAAAGATGCCTGACAGTTTAACAATCCGTTTATGAGGCGCCACTGACACAACAAAGACTTTTAGATTGAAGGGAAAAATCTGAAAATGTTACAGGGTGCCGTAGTCAAAATGCTTGAAATAATTTCATCACTGAAAGTTGGAACAGTGTTGACTTGTGGAAGTTGCGACATCTGTTTGCACAGTTTTCATATCGTTAAAAAGTGTAAAAAAAAAACAACTTCCAAACGTCTCCTCATCGCCCCTGGCTAAAACAAGCAAAGTGTTCTGTTGATTGCCGTTTCTTTTTGTTTAGGAGATAAAGATCAGAAGAGTGTTTTGAGCAAAAATCTGCTTCATCATGAGAAGAATGAGGCCATCAGGCCATGAGTTCACAAGATGACTCTTAGCTTTCTGCAGATAGGAATAAAAGCTGAAGGAGTTTCTTTATCTGCACAGGTTTGTGCTCGGGCTTTATCTGAACCTTGAAGGTTCACAGTGCTACAAAGCCTCATGCTTTCTCTTTACTATCAATAATCTTTGGCATAATCACCACAGAGTTCAAATCTAGGTCTGTCCGGCTGTGATAAAAGGAAGTTATGAAGTTAATCAAGGAGGAAGGAAATGACCAAAATACTCTGAGAGGGGGAGATGCATGTTTGGACAGAAACACACAGCTTTGTAAAATTAGAAAGGGTGTGGCCCGCAGCTTGACTCATTGTGGACACAATCCAGAACTGTGACTTTGTGATCTAATGCATCATCATTGTAACGCACAGACTAAAGTAGCTCCACAAAAATGTTGCTAAACCTGCAGAGTTAGGGTTTGGGTTTTGCCTCCTTTACGGCTCACAGTGTCTCCAAACAATTCTGCTCCATCAGCTTCATCTCAGGGTCTTTGTGTTGTGAAGTCAAATGAGACTTTGATGTTTGTGCTGGAAATCAGCAGCTTTCTCCTTCAGAAAGCAGTCATGTGACTCCCAGCTCAGCCACATTTAGATGTTTAACTATGCGCCGCATGAGTAGTTTACAACGGCGTTGATGTAATTCAGGTCAGCCTCGGCTTCTCCAGGCATGAAAACAAAGGAAACCTGTTCACCACCTGAACTGTATGGATGCAGCTATAAAACCCGGGTAAACATTACCCCACTTTGTGGACAAACACCGTCAAATTCAAAGCTGAATTCAAAGCCATCTTTATGCTACCAGCTCATAAAGATGCAGCTTTTCATCCCTCACATTTGCTGGAATTCACATCCCCACCAATCAGCGCGCCGTCGCCGTTTCTCAACGCCGCCTCGTCTTCTGTAGATGAAGTGGTGATGAAATGTGAGGCCCTGCGCCGTCCAAGAGACAACACTGGCGTCTTTGTCCTTGCTCCTCCTCATTCTAATCTCTGCGAAACTGTCGCCTCTTTCTCCAGCTACTTTGTAAGTTTTATTAATTCGGCTCGTCTTGAAACAAAAGATTAAAAGTTGTGTAATATGTTGTAGATGTTTTTAGATGGCAGGAGCTTTTCCAAACTTTAATCAGTCATTTTGCTCCCACTTCTGAGCCTGAATTTCTTTAATTCAGAGTTTTTCAAAAGTTTTCACATCCCATTCATCCCTTTTCATATCTTGGCACTTTTTAAAATGACAAATAAAACACTGAAGTGTGGTGTCTGTCTGTTCAGTTTGCAATGGATCTTCACATCTTTTGGTGTCACTAGCAGCTTTGCACATCCAGAGAGAAATTTATATTGGTTCTTCAAAACAAAATTGCTAAAGCTCAATCAGACTGGATAGAAAGTGTCTGGACAACAATTATCTCATTCATTATTGAGTTTCGCTGCAGTTAGTTTCACCATGACACTGAATGTTGTATTTAGATATTTATCTTTAAAATGTCAAAAAGCCAGGCATTGTATTCTCTCCACTTTACTGTGAATGAGCAGTGAATGTTGACTGGTCACATCTTAAACCTAAAATGCCTAAAAAATGTTTTGCTCATTTGTCTCACTAAAAATTCATCAACTCTTAAATTCAGTCTACTTTAATTAAAGGTAAGGTAATTTTGTTTATATAGCACATTTTCAGCAACAATGCAGTTCAAAGTGCTTTACATGAATTCGAAGGAAATACAACAAAACAACAAACCAAAGGAAAAGAAAACAAAAACCATGGGGAATTAGTTCCCCATGTTTAAGGATAAGTAGTCTGTAATTTATAAACTAGCAGGGGTTTCTCTGGATTCTTGTTCTGATAAAACTATATGGTACTTTCTGAGTTTGTTCTAATTTGTAAACTAACAGGAGTTTCTCCAGGTCTTATTCCGATATTAAAAGTTTAATGATAAATGTTGAGTGAGTAGTTTCTCTAGATTAACTAATAGGAGTTTCTTTGGAAGTTTCTTCTAGTTCCTGCTCCCGGTTGAGTGAAAACATTTGCTGATAAATGTCAAAAAAAAGCAAAATAGAAATTAAATACTGGCTTTATTGTGCCAATGTGTAACAAAAGGAAAAACGCAGAGGTCAAAGCCTGAAGGGATTAAATTGAGGAAGCAGTGTTTGATCTAAAGACAATAAATGTAATAAATTATTAAAAAAATAAAGTGAATTCAAGCATAAACTGATAATAAAATCTTCTCTTTATATATAAAAGCTAAATTAAGGAAAGAGTAATTATATTTCTGACCAATTTCAGTCACTGAATGTCCCTTTTCTTTGGACATTCAGATTTATTTCCTTAAAACTTTAATCCCAATAGATGGTCAGATCATTTGAAGGGAAGAAATAACTGGTGCAGATTTGCTCACTGGTCAGCAGCCTTACTGGAATCTGGACTGAAGGAGACATTACCGTCATTAAGGCATGAAATGAATGCGACAGAAAGTATGTTTAACATTTTGAGTGTCTGTGAAAAGAGATGAATGCTGATCCAGGATTTTGGTGGATAATTGCCCCAGAGTGGTGGTCAGATTATTGGGTTCAGAAGTTTTGCGAACATTGTTCATGAACACAGATGATCTTTTTGTTCCGTCTCTGATCTAATGCTGCCCTATCTGCAAACAGAGCTCCAAATATTTATTCAATTTAAACCGCAGGGACAATAACGGCTCCGCTACAGAAACAAACACATGAAGACGTTATTACAGATCATCAGGACAAATAAAACTTGATATTTACATCCTGCACCATTGAGCCCAAGAGTTTATTTGCTTGTGGTCTGGTTGTGAAAACATCTTTCTCAGGCTCTGTTGCATAATGACGGTCTGAAGTGCAATGTTGCCGCTCTGAACTTTCAGATTATGCAGAGAAGACCAAAATGAAGATTACGATCGATCATGATCGAATAATTGGGATTATTGTGTGTTATTTGCTTACTTATAAAGTTCAAATTATAAGGATATTATAATATATTATGACATTTCTTGATGCAATCTAAGCAATAAACATAACATAGCAAACATAAACAACAGCCAGAGGTGACATTTAATGACAGCATAAACCTTTGCTTCCTGTAAAAGAGTCATGACAAAAGTACATTTTGCTCAGAAATTTGTGCATCCTTTGTGTTTTCACAGCACTGTATTTGACCCCAAATTGTTCACAAAGCCTATGAAAAATCACCCATAGAGTCAGTTTTTAATTTAAATGTTTTCTGTCCGCAGGCTGAGGCAGAGAATCCTATCAAGGAAACATGGAAGAAGAAGAACGGGCTGATCCGCAGAGAGCGGCCGGCTGGCATGGAGTCGCCTCAGCAGGTAGACGCAACAAAAGCCACCGTGACTCAAGTTCCTGATGCCCTACAAACACATTTCTCTGCACGACTCTCAGGATGTCGTTAATATCTTCCCATCCATTCTCCGGGAACAATAGACATTTCTGTTCACATTGGAAGACGGTCGAGATTTCTTTGACCATTCAGCAGCTCTGTTTTTGCTACAGGATGTCAGAAAAGCAACAAATGAAATCATGTTTTAATGTAACATTTAGTCAATCTGTCATTAGAACATGATTTAATTAAAAATGCCCAAAAAAGTTAATTAAATTTGGATATACTTTTCATATTGGTGCTCTTGTCTGTTTTGCTTTTGCTTATTTTGAAATCATTTCCTCTACATGAAGAAGCAAAGATGTTTGTGTTTATTTAAATGCAGCTTAGTGTCTCTTTTTATTGTGAAGGAATCTAAAATGTGAACTTTGACCAGGGGATGTCGTCGTTTAAATACCTGAGGTATGGCTTCCTCTTTAGAGGAGATTAAATGTTTATTTGTTGATGAATAGTTGTTTCAGACATTGCATATGGAACAAAATTATTAAAATAGGATTAAATGATAACTATACTGCAAAATAACGTTAAACTTCAGCTGTTGGCCCATTGGATCCTCTGCCAAACAATTCTTAAAACACACAAAATGTCTTTTTAATCTCCTAAAATGATAAGCGCAGGAAGATTTATGTGATTAATCTTTGTCTTTTCTGTGCTAAATAAACATCAGAGTTTTTGTCTGGTGGCTTTTTGGCTCCTATTCCTGCCAAAAAACAAAACAAAACACTGAACCAGAGGTTCTTTTGGAAGAAAATGAGTTCTGATCTTTGCCCCGGGTTTGTGGCCATTTTTTAATCAAACAATAATTTTATTGTTTACAGTTAGTTGTGAACATGCTTTAATGAGCGCCTCATGTATTTAGGACCTTTTATTTCAGCACAAAAACATTTCTGATGTTCTTGTTCTTCTGTACAGTGATGTTGTTGCTCTACGAAATCTGCAAGTGTTGCAGTATGAATGTTTATGAATCTGACTGCACTAAATTCAATAAGAGCAAATAACTTACAGTAGAATATTGCATTTAACTAAGAATGTTTAATTGCTCTCTACTGTGATTTTTTTTTTTTTTTTTTTGCTTTTTGGACTTCACTCTGTTTAAAGGACTAGGAGTCCCAAAACAATTTCTCTTTCAAACAACCTATACAATATTCATTGAAACATGATCTGACTCACAGTTTGGTAATTTATCTGCACCAATCACTATTGTTATTTAGTTATGTCGACGTCCCGGTGCCATGCTGTGCCTGTGCGTCTGTTTTCATTGGCTGATCGAGGGACAATAGGCAGAAACGGCAGAAGCTCATGTTCTGGGTTGCAGAAACCTGACACCGTCTGTGCACTCTGCTCTGCACCCCTTTTAGCTGCTTGTTACCAGCCTCCTGTTTCTCACCAGCAGCAGTGCTGCAAACGCCTAATCAAGCTCACACATATGCGCATCCAAATGCAGACACATAAACCTGAAAGTGTGCATGTCCACACATTAAACCCTGAGTTCAAAGACGGTAGAAGTCAGCCTGAGTGGAGGTTGGGGGCAGAAACCTGACCGGTGTGATCCTGTCTCCCTCAGCACCTCAGAGACACAACCAATGGGGCGCCGGCGACCTCGCCGCAGCATCATGGGCCCAAGGTGTACGGCGTAGTGCAGAGGACGAGCACGGACAGACGGCAGGAGCTGATGGCACGCGAATGGACCGTCGACCACCTTCATGATGAGATGAGGTACATCCGGGAGGTGAGTGGACAGAAGCAGAGCGGCCTCCACTTCATGAGGTTGAGGAAGTTTAGGTTTCTGTGCTGATAACATCTGTATGTTCTTGGTTTCTGCAAACAGGTGAGGGACTCTCTGGAAAAAGTGAGAGAACGGATGTACGGGCAGTTTGGAGGAATGCAGCAATCCATGGAGAAGCTTTCACGAGAAATCAGGGTAGAGGATCGTAAAAGAAACATGTTATTAAACTGATTCATCAAACTCTTGAACAATAATAAAAAAGCCTGCGTCTCTCCAGGCTGCCAATGCACACCGGAAAACGTTGGAGTCTGAGGTGAAGGTTCGTACTGCAGCCATGGAGAACTTTGATCAGATGAACAGCTCCCTTATATCCTCAAACATCAGCCTGCAGGTAACAAATCAGGGTCATGTGAGGATTTTTATTTATTTGACAGCTGCATGCTGCTACAGAAACCATATGTGTTTTTTTCCCTTCACAGAAATCCCTCTTGGAGAACTGTCAGAACAGAGTGGACATGAAAGACGAGGTGAAGAGTTTGCGGAGCACCTACGAGAAAACTCAAGAAAAGCTCAGGGACAAGGAGCGGGAGCTCGCCGCAGCGCAGGCTGAGAACCAAACGCTCAGACTTCAGGTGATCCTGCAAATCCACGCATGTCCAAAGACCTTCAAACATCTGCTGCAGCTGATGTGCGAAGCTGGCACCCCGATGAGAGGGTGCATGCCAGCTGCCAAACACACAGATGCTTCACATGTGGAGTTTCTCTGCATGAGTTTACAGAAAATCAAACCCACCATCAAAATAACTCCCCAAACCTCAGCTAGCAGTATTTTTCTGCACAGCAGAGCTGAGATTTGAGCCACACCTGCTTCTCCCAGTGCAGTTTCAATATGTTCCCATCTGCTGAGAGCGGTCTTAATGTGTTGTGCTTTGGGTTGTCCAGGTGGAGTCTTCACAGGAGGCAAACACCCGCGCCGTGCAGGATCTCACCGCAAAGCTCCAGAGAGAGTACGAGGAAAAACTGCAGAGCGAACAACAGAAACACAGAGAAGAGATAGAAAACCTACAGGTTTGCATTCTTTGCTGCTTATGCTCACCAAAGTCTGTTTTCAGAGATAACAGGGGAAAAAAAACCTTTACCACCAGGACAGGAGTACAGTGTGACGTTTACTCCAGACGCTTCAAATGCTTTGATTTTTATTACATTTTGCTGATGATCAAACAGAATCAATCACATGAGCAGAGCATCAGCAGTGTTTCTGCTCACACAGGCCCAGCTGGATGAATACATCAGGCGGCTGGAGGAAGCAGAGACGAACCTCAGGACTGCAGAGGCGAAGATTGCTGAGCGAGACCAGCGGATCGTTGAAGTAGAGCGTCTCCTGAGCTGCATGGGGATGGTGAGGCGGCTTTTTGATGAGACGCGGTTTTGGTTTTGGTTTCTATTTGAAATCTTTTTCGACATGAAACCCAAAATATTTCACAGGAGAAAAGTCAACTCCAGCAGAAGCTGCAGGAGTGCGAACAGCGTATCCGTTTGTTAGAGCTGACGGACCAAACAGACGCAGCCGCAGCCAAAAAGTACAAATTAAATTCCTCCTCTTCGTCAGTCTCAACCTTTTCAACATTTTTCTGATTTTTCTCCAAACAACAAACTTTCTAACTTGGAAAAGATAATCACAAATCCTTAATGTTTGTTTTAGGTCAAAGCAGCTGCAGGAAGAAGCCGTGGACCTGCGTGAGCGAATCAAGCACTTGAACGACATGGTGTTCTGCCAGCAGAGGAAAGTCAAGGGAATGATCGAGGAAGTGAGGAAGACGTCTTGTCACTTTCATTACATTCCAGCAGCATAAAAAGGCATTCTGATCCTCTTTCTGCTGACATGGCATAGCAAACAAAAACACTCACCTGACACTTTATTAGGTACACCTGTTCAGTTTCACTCTGCTGATCTGTGCCAAAACATTTGATGTAGTATTAAATCCAAGAGAATCCAACCCTGATCTAATCTGCAGCAGGTGAGCTTTTGTGCATCAGAAAATCTGCACCTTAATTCAACCTCCTATGAAGGAAATAGAAAGTATTTTCTACTTTTAAGGTTATTAGTTGCTTTCTAGAGCACTGGAAATGTGCTTAAATGCCAGAGCTTTGAAATAAATTCAGGAGCAGCATCTCATTATAATGGGGGTGAAAAACTATCTTGTTTTAACGAGAAAAGTTTCATTCTAACAACAGATAAAATATGCTCCTTTGACAGATTATGACTTTTTTTAAAGGCATAAATTGCTACGATTCTCCTCCTTCTCACCTATAACTTCTAAAAATCCCAGGAGGTGTTGCTGTTTTACTGTTTTGACCTTTCTTACTCAAAAGAGGAGATATTTTGGTTTTAATGAGACATAAATCTCTTAAAATCTTGTTAAAATAAGAAAGATTTCTTGTTTCATCAAGAAATAAAACAAACATTTCTGGATAAGTGAGATTAAAGACGTCCAAAAAAACAATCAAATTATTCAAACAATGTCACGAGGTCAGCTATAGCTATAGGTCAGAGGTTAAAGCAATCAGAAATTTATGCCAAATTTAAATCATCTTCAAAGAAGGAGATTTTCTTTGAAATTTAGAAACCCCTGCCAAGCATTTGGAAGTGTCTAACTGTGCTGTTTTGTGCAGGTTGAATCTCTGCGAGCTCAGGTTGCTCAGAAGGACATGTTCATTTCAGAGCTTCTTGACAGAATCGCAATAGTGGAGTGTGAGGTAAGACTGTGAGGAATAAAATGTGTGTTTAAATTAAGGTGGGGCTTCCTTCTGCATGGCTACAGATGATTTGTTGACCTGATTGAGCGCAGGATATCCCGGTCTTTCAGCGATGTGTGTGTGTTTTCCCACTTCTCCCGTCAAATCGCCTTTTTTCCATGTAAAGTGACTGCCGTCCTTTGCATGATGCTGACCTGATGGTGCTGTTTCCTGTTTCCCTTTTCCTAGAATAATGAATTAGAAGACAAGCTGAAGTATTTTATGTCCACACAGAATAGGCCTCAAGAGATTTTGGAAAGACGAGACGTAGGAGTAGGCTGCGATCTGCTCCCCAGGTAGGAGTCGGCGACTGGATTGGCGACTGGATTGTATTTGGTGCTTTGTTTCAAACTGGTTTCTAATTCTCACGTTACTTCATGTAACTACAGACATGAAGTGCAGAAGCACGATGTTGAATCTGTCCATCTTCATTCCACCCCACCTACATCACCTACATCACCTGTCCAACCTTCATCACCAGTTAACGCTACATCACCCACTCAACCTCTGTCACCGTCAGAACCTTCATCGCCCACACCTTGGGCTCCATCTTCTTCACGGCCTTCGTACCTATCATCCTTCCAGTACCCATCGTTCAGACTAACAACGCCCATCCAGCCACGGACATACAGTTCAACTAACCCTCCACCCAGCAGGCTGGAGACCAGTTTGTTAAAGTACTCTCCTGGTCAGTACAGCCAATACCTGCAGTCCAGCAACCCGGCGATGAACGGTGTGTCCTCTGAGTCCGACCCTGTTGTGAGTCCGGTTCCGTCCGGAAGAGACGAGGTGGATGCAGAACCAGAAACAGACACTACTACACAAACCAAACCACAGGTGGTCACGTCTTCCACCTCGTCTTCTCGGCCGAGATCAAGGCTACAGGTTTCCTCACCCTTCATGAAACTGATTGGACACAACCTGAAGGACAAGCACTGATTGATTTAAAGGGTTCAAAATTTAGGAAATTCTAAATAATAATTACTTTTATTTTGTTCTTTTTTTTATTGTTTGATTTTTATTTTTTCTGGTTTATCAGATCTTGTGGACACTTTCAGGAGAAAATATGCAACTTTCTGAGTCGAGTCATTTACAGTTAAACCCAAAGTTGTTCATATCCCTCAGTGTAGGGCTGGACGATTGTAGCTAAAAAACTTAAGCATTTTATATTTTTGTTTTAAATATCTAAAATATTGCCAAATTGGTTCCAGGACCTTTCTTGTTTTATTTTCAGTTTTCACTCCATGTTGTTGTTGTTGATTTTTATTTTAAATTTTTATTTTCTGCAGCTGTGAGTGGTGAAACCTTAAACTGCTGCTGCTTAAATTACTCAACAGGTCGTTGCTAGGTGACCAAAGAAGGAATGAGTTGCTAGGTAACCAAAGAGTGGCTAAAACCTTCCTCTAAATGCATCTCCCAGAATGCTGTGCGGCACTGGCTCTGAATTCAGTGAATATTCTGTTTATCGAATATTGAATATTCTATCAGATGTATTATCTATTGATATTGAGAATGTGGGCCGTGATATATATTGCTATTGATTTAATATCCAGCTCTACCTCAGTGGCAGATTTATATTTGAAGTGACCTTTAATTGTACCATCATGTTTCTTCTGACAATAAGTAATGTTTTGCAGTGGCCCAGTCAAAGTCTCAGCTATAACCTGAGTGTGGGACTTGAGTCTGGAAGGCCTTGCAACCTTAAAAACACAAACATAAATTGTCAAACTACCAGTGAAAACATGCCCAAACCTGCTCAGTAATTATAAAAAGTTTTATATTGTCATAAAAAGTTTTTCTATGAATTATTGGGGCCTGCCATGCAAAGCAATGGCAGGAACCTATTGCTATTGTCGGAGAAAGTGTTTCTTTCTTCTTCTTTATTTTTCTTCCGTAACCGTTAATGCGGCTCATACTGCTGGGTGCACACCTACAAATGAGGTATCAAAACGTGCAGAAAATTCACGCCATTCCAGCTATTACTTTTGGTGGGATTTGGGCTTAACGTGGCGACATAATTCGCAAAAAACTACGAAAAAAACCCCATTATAAGTCAATGGGAAAAATCCTAGAAATACCCTATTTTTGAGGATTTTCTGTGTCGTCACAAATTCACCTAGAAATGCCATTCAAATTTCATTTTGTAGATACGTCTGTGATCTCTTCGAAAGTGAAGACGGCTCGTCGATACCAGTTATGGTTTGTCCACAATTTGCCTCTAAGCGACCCAAAGTTTCTCATTTTTCCTAAAGTTAGAGTGCGTCTCTGGCTGCTTAGAGTGAGAGATGAAGACAACTTTTTCAGCCCAAATCATTTTTGAAATCGCCATCACGCCCACAAATATCGCACGATTAGTATCAAAATCGGTCCTGACATTGATACGCCTGTCTGCTCCGGTAAAATGTTTTCGAAATTTATCTAGACCGTACGGTTTTCTGTCACGGTGCTTCAGAGCAAAGTCATGCGACAGGATTTTCTGAGGCTGTCTGAGGCTCTCTCCCATGTATTTGAATAGAATTTCAGATCTGGGCACAACATTTCTTTCTCTCATCGCTGTAAATGCTCTGAGTGAGGTACAGATATGAATCTCGGGACTATCGCAGAAGACACATAGGCCTCTCATACGCTTTAAACGCTTTTCGAATATGTATTACGGTTCCCCAACAGGAAGGATTTGTTTCCAATGCTTTTTGTCAGTAAAACGTGTTTGCTCAAACACACAATTGTGTGTTTGACAGCTCAGAGCTCAGAGCTCACACCCTGCTGAGACCATTATTTGCCATAGCAACGGATCTCAAGAGGCTATTGGCTGCTGGTTTGGACTACAAATACGCATCGCTGTAGTTCTATCTATAGTGGACCGCTCAGTTGAAACAGATCAGGACTGAACTGGCCTTTAGAACTAATTGCTGCTATGGGCTGTATATAACTGATTTAACTCAGTAACTGTTACACATGGGATTAGTTTTAAACTTTAAAATTAAGCATATTGAAAATTTCACAATAAAAGCCTTGAATATTTTTACATCATGTAATTGCTCTTTTTGGCTTTATTTGACTTTTTCATCCAAAGCACTGTTACACATGGTATTAGTTTGGCCCTTTGAAATGAAGCATACTGAAAATTTCAAAATAAAAGCCTTGAATATTTTTACATCATGTAATTGCTCTTTTTGGCTTTATTTGACTTTTTCATGCAAAGCACTGTTACACATGGGATTTGTTCGGAACTTTGAAATTAAGCATACTGAAAATTTCAAAATAAAAGCCTTGAATATTTTTACATCAACTACTTGCGTTTTCAGCATTATATAACTGATTTAACCCAATGACTATTACACATGGGATTAAAATAGACTGTTTTGCATGAGCAGCAGATAGATCCTCTATTGCACGTGTTAAACTCAAGGCCCGCGGGCCACATGTGGCCGGCTACGTCATTTTATGTGGCCCTCTCCCCCCTACCACCGTTTTACAGCCCCATTGATTGACTTAAAATAGGTTTTGAGCACGAATTGACTACAAACTACATATCCCATAATGCCTTCCGATTCTTACCAACCAACATTACGGCTTCTCGCCACTAGAGTGCAGCAGAGTCACCTCAAGCTGATTATTAATTTTCCCAGCGAATAAAACTGAAACATCGACAAGCTAAGAAGCTAAAGAGCGAAGTCCCGTGATGTTTCAATCGAGGACTTTTACCGTCTACTGCCCCCTGATTTGATGCCACAGCTTCGACTCCATGCAGCTCGTGTTTTGTCCACGTTTGGAAGCACCTATCTGTGCGAACAGATGTTTTCAATAATGACTTTAAACAAGGCCAAGCACAGATCGCGCATTACTGACGAAAACCTAAACGCCGTTTTGCGGATTGCCACAGAATAGAACTAAAACCAGACATGGACGAACTGACCAGGGGAAAACGGTGCCTGACATCCGGCCAGAAAACATTGGTAAGCACAAACAAACTACATTTAAATAGAATGAATGTAAAACCAAAACTCAGTATACTGGAATATGCATATAGTTTATTGATTTTGCTTGTGTTTTGTTTATTTACAGAACACAACACAATGAGGATGTGTGTGAGTTGGTGACAGGGTGAAGAGGGATCAGCGTTGTGTTCAAGGACAGGCAACATCACCTCATTGTTTTGTTCTTATGTGAAATGCATGTTCGTTGTGTAATAAATAACGAAAAAGTTTTGTGAATGAAGTTGAGAGTTAATATCAAAACTTGTTTTTTATTATTTGTCTGCTTATCTTCAAAGCAGACAAAGAATAATTTTCCCAGCGAATAAAACTGAAACATCGACAAGCTAACGAGCTAAAGAGCGAAGTTTAGCTGAGCAGTTTAAAAATACTGAGCATATTTTTAAACTGCTCAGTTTAAAAATACTGTAATTTTTAAACTGAGCAGTAATTTTACATCCATGCAAACTCAAATGTAATATTTAAAACTTGAATACATAAAATCAGTTATTTAACAATATGAGGTGTTGTTTAAAAATAAAAAAGATAGCAATTTCTTTTTATTGCAGAGACATTAGATTCTTAAATTTATGGTATTCTTTAAATGTTGTAATTTTGGTTCATTGTAAACTTTACCTGTAAAAAGTTTGTAGAAATCTTTAACATAAGGTCAATATATATTTTTAAACTGTAATATGTTGTGTGTGTGTGCGTTATTGAAAATTTATATTTGTGACAATCATTAGGTAAATGCTAATGAACTGCCTTCCTGCAGTTTATGAGCATTGAACTGTTACTAAACAGTTCAATGCAAGGTTCATTAGCGTTAGCATTTTAGCTTCAATAAGCTATTAGCTATTTATTTTACTTTTTAGCAATGTTTAGTATACTGAATGGAGTAAATCAATTACAGAAAATATCCTAGTGATTTCCCACATACTGATGAAAGCAATGACGCTAACATTAGCGTTTCTGCTGATTTTAGCTGATATACTTACTTTATAATACTGAATGGTGCACGTCCGCCTCGCTTAACGTTCTTGCGATTCTCCGCGTGCCACTGATTACGTTGCGGCGTTCTTTAGCGTCGACGCCGATTTGTAGCGTGACGACGCCGGGCCCATGCCCGACGGGCGCGCCTTGGCAGGCCCCGGCTAAATTTCTTCCGAAATTTTCTAGTTGGAAATGGTGTTGATCATTTTCAGTGTGCCGTTTTTCAAATAAATGTAAATAGAAACTTTTATTTTCAACTTAATACTCTTCTTAAAGTGTTTTCCAACTGGAAACCAACTTCTGGTTTAAATTAAATTAACTTTAAATCTAAATCCGTCTGGAGTATGGACACCTGTGGGCTTAACTGTAATTCATTTGGATTTAAAATGAAAATGTACTGCTTATCGTTCTCATTTACAGTGGATAAAGCTTTTACAAACCGATTTGCACAGGTAAACATGAAGTTTATGAAACACATTAATGAATCTTTGTTACCCCCTGGTGAACTTTTGTCACTTTTTCTGTTTTTTAATCACAATGGTGAAAATTAAAATCATAATACATCTTATTGTCTCTGCCAGGCATGATGGAAAAGAGTGTTATTGGTGATGAATGAAGTCAGCAGCTTTTGTAATAATACATGTAGCTCTCAGTGGGATGTAATAAACTGAATTAATTTTTTAATGTGTTTTTATATGTAGCCCATTTTCCACGCTTATTGAGCTAAAAATATCTGTCCTGGTTAGGGATTGATATGGTTAGTGGTTGTATTTCTAAATGTTTTTTATTTGTATATATTAAATGATATTTTTTGCTATTGTTCATGCCCTGTAAATAATATTTATTAACTAGCATTGTACCTTTGTGTACATATCCCACTGTCTCATATTGGTGGCGGGAATAAATATCTGTATTGACAACAGGGTTATCGGACATTTTGAGTACTAAGACTTTGCAGTTGTGCTTGTGTTGATAATAAAGTGACTGCCATTACTGAGCCACAAGCATTGCTTTCCACCTTCTGTGCCATAACAGACTGATTGTGACTGAGAGTACTTTTATAGATGATTTTAAAAAAGACACAAAGATTGTGTCGAAAATACATAAATGCTCATGCTAAATATGGACAGAAAAAAACATTTTGGAAGTGATTTAAATGATCATTTACACAAACCAACTAACTGCATGGTTCTTACAGGAAAGATGTGTATGTAAATAAATTCTTAATAACCTTAATAATACATTCAAACTTCAAGATTTCATCAAAAAGAATCAAAATAACCTGAGAAAAATTTGAATCAAAATCTGGTTGACTCGATGGGGTAGCATCAAAGTTTTAAACTACCCGGTCGAATTTCTAATTTCATTAATAAGCATATTGATACTGAATTTTGTAAATACGTAATAGAAATAAAGTCTGCTGTTTTTTTTAAACTGCAGCGGTGTGAGAAAGTAAGAAAAAACAAACCCTCATTTCAACAGATTTTGACCTTTGACACTGGCTGTGAGGGACACAGCTGTAACTTCTCGGTTAAAGTGTGGGCCATTGTCTGCTGAGCTAAATGAGAAATGGTTCGGTTCAGTGGTTGGAAAACATCCGGACAGGAAATGCAGCTGTGGAAAATCTGAGGCCGCGAAGCTGGAAAAGTTCAGACTGGTTTCACTGGTGGTCAGCCAACAAGAAATATCTAAACACCAACATCCCACTGAACATGTGAGATATTTTACAACCTGAAATAGGAGTACATTTGATCACATATCAACAAACCTCAATGTTCTATCAGAACTTTGTATGATAGACAAACACAAGGTAGTGCACAACAGTGAAGAAAAGTGGCTGTTTTCATAATATCCTCTGATCTACTGTATTCATTGTAGCTCAGGCTTTATGTTTATTTTCATTTTCCTGCTAGAGGTACAACCTTCACCACAGACCCCTTTAAAATTTTAACAGATTTTCTTCCAAGATTGTCCTGTTTTTTTGCTCCAGTGTCGTCTTCTCATTAACTCAACAAAAACATCCTCACAGCATAATATTGCATAAAATCATTCATAAAATCTCAATTGTGGTGCTGCTAACCAAATTTGGCCGGACGAGGGCAGCAAATACGCTTCTTTTGCTTCCATGGAAACGACGTACTTATGAATGTCAAACGGTGGGGGCGATAGAGCGCAGTTTGTGACATTTCACTTCCTCAAACGAAGAAGAAAACGGACTCTACTTTCAAATACTGTTGTGTCATGTGTGGTTTGGAGTGAAACCTCCTTCTCAGGCAGTTTTTATGGCTTTTTAATGATTAAGAATCTGTATCCTAGTAGCTGTGTTTTGTTTTTGTTTTTTTTTTAGATTTAGTACATGTTGATGTTAACTTGTCAACCGGAGCTGCCTCTGTTAGCGAATGGCTGTCAGTAGCTAAGAGCAGCGATGTCCTCATCGTGGACAGAGCGGCAGGGACAGGTTGGAGACCTGAGGAGCCACAGCTTAGAGGAGCTCCAGGAGCTGCTGCTCCGGCAAGAAAAGATCCTATCTAACAAGTGAGTACAGTAAAACACAATGGAGCTGTGATTATATTCGCTTTCTCTCTCCAATTGTAGCTTTTGTGTTTACTCTCAGATTAGCTAAGTATGGATTACTGAACTCATACAAGTGTGTTTTTTTTAGATATCAGAGGGATAAATAAATGTTAATAATGCCTTTGTAACACGTTTTTGTTGAGCTCCACTTGGAAAAAGTAATTATATTATGTTCAGGGTTCCGTCTCAGTTTGGTAAAGTAATGTGTACTTTCCAGCTGTGGAAAAGAATGCGTTTATGTATTCATCCATCACATAATCAATTTATCTGTTTTTTTTTTTACAGGTTCTATATTTAAAGTTTATTCACTGTACACACAAAATGACATGTTTGTATTTATATCTCATAAAAGATTACAAGGATTGACAACTCTGGAAATTAAAGACATTGAATTTTGGCATAAAACGTGTAAGAAAAAGGCTTCATGTGTAGTTGGCTGTATGTGTTGAAGCTGTATGCAGGCCTGAATCAATGGGATCAAGATGAAGTGAGGCAGGGCAACCATATCAACTGGCTGATGCAGCATATGTTCTTAAAAGTGTGATTAGGTCTGCAGGTTACTAATAGATGAGACTCAGGAGGAAGGCCTTAGACCTGTCAATCATGCATTCTCCTCCAACGTAACATTGTTTTTCCAATACAACTGTTTATCTGCTGTGATTAGTGGCCTTGCTAATTAGCTTAAGCAGTCATGACAGGCTCTGTTGTTGGTGTGAGTGGTATACACAAGAATTATTGACAGCACTAAGTCCCCCCTCCTGACTCTGATTGGTTGTTTCTGACTGAGCTGTGTATCTTGTGTATTTGCACTGGGAGAAGGCAGAGGAGCTCGATATTATTTTTCCACAGATTATTTGTGTTTTACCATACTGTCACGACAGTTTTAACGAGTATGTAATAAAACTTTTTTTTTAAAAGGCACATACTTCAGGTTTAACTTCTTTTCTATTTGTTTTATATTGTGTACATGCAACTTTTTATAAGTAGAGGGCACTATCGTACCACTGTTGGTCTGCTGGGGAGGTTGTAGTTTGTGGCTCTGGGCATGCGCAGTTCAGAATAAACGAGCTCTGGCCGTGGCGTCACGGTAATAGTTGTCACCTCTGTGGTTCACAAGTACAATAAAAGGCAAATCTTACAAACTAAAAATGATTTACAATGTAATGTAAATATATTGAAATTATTTTTGTAGTATTCCAAGCGACTTGTGATATGTGTAATTCGGACCGTTATTTTGTAGTTAGCATTTGTCTGTATTCGGTAGATTGCATGTTTCCGTCGTGTATTCGCCATTGTGATTATAGATGCATTTAACTGACATATTCAATCACGGCTGTTCCGCCTGTATTTAAATATTGTTACACTGTTAACATGTTAGTATATTTTGTGGTAATTATTAGTCATGAATGTGTTTTTTGCTGCAACTTCCGCGTCGTTAGTATCTGCCGTAGCGTTCGTAAATAACGTTCGTAACTGCTGTAACGTTCGTAAATGACGTTCGTAACTGCCGTAACGTTCGTAAATAACGTTCGTAACTGCCGTAACGTTCGTAACTGCCATAACGTTCGTAAATAACGTTCGTAACTGCCGTAACGTTCGTAACTGCCGTTCATATTCACCGTTATTAGTGAACATAATGCTTTTCTCTGGTTATTTTAATTTGAAATCAGTTTTCTTTTTGTAAATAACTTTTTTTATATTGTTAATTTATTTATCTTCTGTTTAAAAAAGTGGATTTTTTTCTTTATTTTTTTGTGCAGGATTAATTTTCTTTCATTGCAGGTACTCAAGACATTGTTGATTGTATATTTGTGTATGATTTGTATTTTGTGTTGAAAATGCAGGCAAAACAGAAATTGCTGCATAGTGGCATCTGTAACATATCAATGTACATATATTGTTTGATTAAGATAAAGCATAACAGATTTTTCTTGTTATGCAGGCGGTTCTTGCAGACTCTTCCTGACAAAGGGAAGAAAATCCGAGACTTTGCAGAGAAAGTGCGTCTTGCCATTGAACAGTGCAGTGAGGAGGAGAGGAGGCAGAGCTTGATGTCTGCATCCAGAGCAGAGTTACAGTCCAAGTATCACCAAGCTTTCTCTTACCAGCACCGTGCTGCACCCTTGACATCAGCAGCTTCACCCCTGAATGAAGAGAATGAGGGTGCTGCGGGCGATGGTATACAGGACACATCTTTGGACAAGCATCAGGACCAGCGTGTCTCCACATCAGAGACAGCTGCAGTGAACACCAAAGAAAGTGAACTTGTGGTTGCCTTGGACAGAGTTACTCTGTCTGAAGCGAGAGCTGATGAATTTAATGAACAATTAAACAGCAAGGCAAAAGATAACTACTTTCTTGTTAAGCAGCCAGCTAAAAAGCCTCACTATATGACTGTCCTAGAAAAAACCGAGAGGTCTGCAGCTCCCAAGAGGCAAAAATTCAAACCAAATCAGTAAGAGCACAACGTTTCATGAGTATTATTTTCTTGTTTCAATGTTCTCTCACTTTTTAATGAATACCATCTTCTCCTCCATATTATCCAGACTTCCCCACAGAAATGACGGCTCTCCATCAGGATCTTTGTCTCCTGGGCGTTCCTCTGGAACTGCGTCGCCGCTCTCCGCTCTGGACAGGAAGGAGCGCGACAGGAAACACCTGGATGACATCACTGCAGCCAAACTCCCTCCTCTTCATCACAGTCCAGCACAGCTTCTGTCTTTAGAAGAGTCGGCCGTTCTCGTCAGAGAACAGACAAAGAAACAGCAGGTTGGTTCAGCCTATAATATGTCTTTCTCTCAATTACTACAACTCCACAACTTTATCTGTTTGTTGTCTGCTGTGTTTTCTGGTTTTATGATGCTATTTCTTCACTTGTTCTCTGACAAACCTCTCAGATATTTGAAGAAGAGTCATTGTGAGAAGAGTTGTATTCTTTTCATAAATTTGACAACTTCCAAAGGCAATTGGTTGTACTCAGTTTTATTTGGGAGCATCAAAGTAAAAAGGCTGAATAGAGGTTCATGCCATACTTTTCAGATTTATATTTGTAAAAAAAACAACAGCCATGTTGTTGTTTTTCATACTCAAGGGGTCTGAATACTTTTGCAAAGCACTGTAGTGGCTAATTCACATTTTTTGCCGTTTATAATAATTGAGTCGGCTTTAGTTCTTTTCCATCACCACTAGAGGGCAGCATCCAGTCGCTGGTTGTCACAGCCAGACTCCTGAGTCAAACTCCTGTGCTGCTGCTGCTGCTGCTCCTTCTGGCTCCAAGTGGAGCTCTTTACCATTCATACTTAAAGGTTTTAACACCACTAGCTTTACTGCTGGTTCTCTGTTTACCAACCTTTTCATGTCAGCTGTCTTTCTGTCTTGGGGTTTATTTTCAGGAGCTGCAGGCCAAACTGGCCGCCCAGAAACTGTCTGAAGGACTGAAGATCTCTATGGGGAGCTACACTCCTGACGGTGGCCCCCTGGCCGCCTACAGAGAGGTTCACGATGAAGGATCCCACCTCTCATCTGAGGAGGACTGATTTTGGATGGACAGCTTGGGAAAACGGTGTAACCTTGGCCTCTGACGGAAAGAGGCTTTGGACCTCATGGTTCAGGGTTTTCCATTTCAAGACCAGAGAGAAAACCAGTCCTTCCTCACTGTGAATAGCTTTTAACCGTCAAACACTGAAGGAAACTGATTGTCACTAAATTTATGTTTGGACCAGTTGTTGCAAAGTCTTGCCAGTATAAAAGTACATTGAAGTGATGATGAGTCTTAAAATTATCAGTAATATTATAACATTCTGAGTCTGGTGTGGTTTATGTGAAGCTTCAGCAGCAGACACTATGCAACAATTAATTCACACCTTTACATGTTTTTCTCAGACCTGAGGGCTACAAGATGTCAAACGAAACTTAATAAAAGCTTCATTTTGAGCTTCTCACTGGCTTTGTCTTTACTGATCTACAAGTACAAGACATGAATGAGACATGTTTTGCTGCGTTTTTGTTCTTTTCTTTATTTTCTGTCTTTATGACAACACATTTGCTCCGTTGTGGGGTTCTTAAAGTCATGGCTAGGTAGACTTGTTTAATCCTGTTAATTAACATTTGTGTTCGGGCTTTACAGACATTTGTAGAACAGTTACAATTGCAGTTTTTGTCTATCAGTATATTTTAAAAAAGTATTACAGAAAAAGTAAATTTTTACATTACGTAAAATTTGAAAGTCAAACCTTCAAAGGGATTTAAAATAAGCTTATTGTTGACAGATCTTGCTTCCGTGTGAGCAAAGTGCTCTTGGGCACCCCCTGCTGGACTGGGGGTCTATACACTACCTTAGCTTGCTAAGCTTGCTATACTTTGGTCAGTTCTCAAACGTGATAAATCGTATTTATACCAGTAAATATAACATATTTTCAGTTACATACCATTCAATTCAGGTGTAAATGTAATTAATCAAATTCATTCAGTTAGTAAAATGTTATTTATTAGGAAGCCCAGCTGGTTGCGTACAGTTGGTGACTTTTAAAAGTGGGAAAATACACTTTGATGTAAATATCGCTTAGATTTATTTTACTTCACCTTCTACTACTTATATATTAAACCTGAGAAAACTGGCAATGTAAAAATGATTTTCTGGCCTATTTCTTTTATAATTGAATGCATGGTATGACCTGCAGAAAGTCCCATCTAAAGAAAATACAGACCCCATAAACCATAGAGATGTGATTAACTACCACACTTGAGTTATGTGGAATATTTCCTAGATGTAGATAAGGAAACGTCAAGGAAAATATATTTTAAAAATCCTTCTCATTTATCACCTTCAGTCTGTAATTCCAGCATTTCTATAAATAAACAGCATTGAGATGGAAATCTAAGTGGTCAAATAATAGAAGAATAGTTTTTTTATTTGGATAAATTAAAAATATCAAATATATTTTAGCTTTTTTAGGAGTGAGGAGGAGGGGGAGGACGGTGGCTACCAGTCAGCTCGCAGTAAAGCTGTGGTCAGCTGCAGGAACTTATATTTTTGAAGCGCTGTGAGATGTTATCAGACAGGAATCCATCACACGCTTGATAAGATTAATGTGGGGTAGTGAGTTATTAAGGCTTGATGGCTGAGACATCTGGACTGCATTTGGATCATGTTTTCGCTGGGAATGGCAGGCGATGACGGGACGGCAGCAGCCTAATGGAATATGGCAAACCCCATTTCTCAGCTGCTAATATATGGTAGATAAGAAATGCCAGCATCTTTCCAATCTGCCTTTCCTTTCCCGTCATCTGTCTCGCAGCTCTGCTAACTTTCCATATTTAAAGGGCCTGAAATGGGGGAGTAATAAGGAGGAAATAAGGCGCTGAGGCACCTTTGGAGGGGAAGTGAGGGTGGGTTTCTGCAGGTCACAGTTTGGTGACAGATGCCCCTTGATAACCTTTAGTAATTGTGGCTGAAGTAAGAGAGGAAGATGTTTTGAAGAGAGAAAGGAAACATGGAATGGCTGAGTATTTAGAAACTGTATCTGATGGGCCCACGGTGACGTTAGATAACTAATACATGATCACGCTCTGCAGAGGATCCTCTCTGCGCTGGGATTAATTACACGATACCTTGCTTACATACACTTGCAGACTGTTCTCAATTATGGCGCATATTTCTGCTGCAGCCCTTCTCTGCGCTCTCTGGCATGGCACTTGTTTCTAAATATCTGTAGAGGTTGTGAGGTGGAACTTAGCAGAAAGCCTTTTTTTCTAGGTTGTTTATACTTCAGATCCCAGACCCCTTGACTCAGATTAATAAGCTCCTCATGAAGTCGTCTGCAAGTGATTTGCTCCAACTCAGGGTCCGAAATCACACGTCCTGCGGGAGTAGAAATAATTTGCTGTTTGGGAGGGGAAACTGGAATGTGATTTCAAAACTTCGTCTTCAAAGAGCCGTCTGCTCAGCCTTAAATTAGATATACAGTATGATGTATAGACTGGCGTTTAATGTGAGTTAGTCCCTCAGCACAATGATTTGATTATGTCTGCCAGGTTGCAAAGTCTGAGCTCATTCTTTTTCCATTCTCTGATGTCTGTGTAATTTTTTCAGGGCATATAAGGAGATTAAATAATGCAGCACACGGCAGCTTTCTGCAGAGATGATTACAGCCAATCTCCACCAAACCCAGCGTCTGCACACCCAGGTTAAATCATCAGACTTTTGTGAGTTGAAACATTTGATGACAATAATAATGAATATGGTTTGGATTTACAGGGATGCTGACAAATAACTTCCCTCTTTATCTTCAGCTTTTTAGCAGACACATGACAATTTTAGTCTAAACTGATTTGCATTTGGAGCTTTTTATTATTTTATTCCAGATCATGATGCTGCCACCACCATGTTTCACTGTGAATGTGATGTTATTTTGGTTTAACAGTGTAAAGTTTTATTGACTTTTACATTGTTTTACCTAAGGGTGCACCAATGTATCGGCCAGCCAATGGTTTCCTTAATTTTAGGAGATCAGTGATCATGTATGCATGTTTGCAGTTATCAATAGTCACCCCACTTTTGCTAACTCAGTGACTTTCTTGCTATATTTAGCAACTATTCAGACAAAAATATTGGTACCTGCCATAATTGGCATTGGCAGGTTTGGCTTTTTCAAGATTGGTGAACAGAAATCGGCCAGAAAACTGCAATTGGTGCACCTGGGACGTGCACTGAAAACTAGCTAAAGCCATAAATGTTACAGTGTTCAGTGTTGGTTTACACTTTGTTTGTACCTATACAAATAGATAATAAATAAAAAAGAAGGTGCCGTCTTTGTGTCAGACTTAGCTTTGTGTTGTCACATGTAGAAAACAAGTTGTATTAATCAGAAATTTCTGAACTTCTTTTAGTGTGAGTCTGACTTTTAGCCTGGAGAAAGGTCCATCTTTAGTCATGTAAATGTTTTACATTTTCTATAAGGATGGATAACAGGGTACATATGCTGTGATGTTTTTGTGCTCTTGTCCCGATGATGCCTTTTGGTACAATCAAATCATTTTAATTCTTGTAACTTCTCTTCCAGCCATGTCTTTCACTAAAGGTTAAGATGAACCAGAGCAGCTGTGTGCTTCAGCAAAGTCTTTGTTTTTTATCGGTTTCCTGGAACATATTTTTGTTTGGTTTTCAATTTATTAATACCATTTTTAAAAAATCACTTTTTTACATGTCAAATATTAATTATGGCTGTGTGTAGACATTTTATAAACTGTGAAACCAGCTAAGTTAGAGATTTGTTTACTTGGACGTGTATGTTCCTCAATAAAAGCAAAACAAAGCAAAAAAGAACTGAAGGAAACTTGTTTGCTCCAGCATTACAGTGCTGAATATGTTGACGGGAAACAAAAAATAAAGAGCTTGTCGGTTTTAACTCATGCAAAATGAAAAAAAGAAAAAAACAATTAATATGCAAATGAGATGAGAAGCAAACATCTGTGACTTTGCGCTGGTAGGTGTCTGTGTTCTCCTGACAGGCCGACGAGGAAAGCAAATACTTTCCTGACAGGACGGAGGTGCCGAGCACTCCAGTTATCTCACCGTGAAACGAGTGTGTGTGAGTGTGGGTGGGGGTGTGTGTGTGTGTGTGTGAGACGGTGAGCCAGCTCATAGTTCATGTCATGTTTGTTGGCTGCCTCAGGAAGCATGATATGTGGCTGCAACACTCACGAGGGTCCTGCAGCTGTCTCATAGAGAATGTGGACGGGAAAATAATGCCTGACTGCAGGGTTGATCTGTTAAGAAGAAGATGGTGTTTGGAAGTGAGTGTTGGTTTTAAAAAATAGTCAGAGGGATGATTTATTGCAATTTTATATTCTCAAGATGTTCTTAGCATCCATAAGAAGGCTAGACTGTTCAATGAGAATCTACTCAGAGCTTTTTCTGTGAATATTTTTGTTAAATGTGGCTCACAGACGCTGAAATCAAGCTGGAATCTGATAATAATGTTAAAAGATACCATCACAAATGCAACGTCTGTGATTAATGTTTTGTTTTTTACTAAGTACTTTGAACAACATATAAGAATATGACTTTGGTGGTTTTTATCTAAGCAACTTTAAATGTGTTTTTAAAATCTAAAGGTATTTAAAAAAAGTCTAAGAAAAGGCATTTTAGTTAAGAATAACTTTAATCTACTGTACCATAAACCAGGAGTAAAGATAATGTTATAAAGCTCTAATATTTCTTCATTAATCTGTTTTCTCAAACATAATCATTGATTTTAGGTTTAGTCCTCCTAGGAAAGCAATATTTCAGCAGCTGTTTGGGATTTATGCATCTGTCTGGATGATCTTTCTTATCATGTAGAAACTAACATCAGTTTTCCAAAAAGACAGCAGAAATGTGGATCCATCTGATTACAGAACATCAATATGCAATCTGTCAAAAACGAAAAACTAAAACACCTTTTTGCTTCAGTTCTGCTTTATAAATATGGAGAAGTTGAAGCAGGTTACTGACATTATAAAAAGACCAAAAACATTACAAATGTTGGAGATGACAAGTGTTACAATGGACAAGGATTTCCTCTGTGGAGAAAAATGAAGCAATTCAAAATAATCAAGCAATATTTTCACCTGTGTTTCTTATTTTATTCACATTTAAACTTTTGTCTCTGGTCCATTTGACCTTGTGGTGATTTCTAACCAGTTACTTTTACCTGTTAGTGCTTTCAAATTTCAGGTTTTTGGTTGTAGGTCTGGGATTAGTTGCACCTTTCACATTATATTTTTATCATCTCAAATGCTATTTTAACAGTAGAGCCAGTTTTCTGCAATTAATAATGCAACAAATGCTCTAAATCCTTCTGTTAATCTTCATCCTCTTATCATAATTTGGATTTAATAAGTGTAATCAATAACAAATTATTATTTTAGTTAGACGTTTGTGTTTCAGATAAACACATCTGCTTCTAATAGAGTGATGAAATACAGATGTTATTTTACTATACATGCGCTGCTTTTTTTTTTTTTTTTTTATAATGTTGGACTGTTTTTTTCCCCATTAGGGTATTTTCTTTGCCAAATAATTAGCAGGTTTAATGTAAAAGTAGTTAAACAACCCACAGTATTTCTGTAGGACTCGAATGTCACAACACATGCCTTATGTTTCTTTTTTCTTGGAATAATGTTTACAGTGGAGAAGCCATAAAACTCACCACAAATGGAAAAGGCATGGTGTGGCTGTAATGAGTTATCCATGTTGCTGCTCTGCAGGCGCAGTACTCTCAAGTCACCACAGGATGGCAGTGGTGGATCTTCTGTCTGCTTTGGTTTGTCACGTTTACGCCATGATTTGCTTTTAAAAAACCACCAGTTCTGAGAATTAACTAAGTAGTTACACATTTTATCAAAGTCGTCTAGCTTTGAGGAGCAAATGTGAGGCCAGAACCTTTTGGGTATTCTGAATGATCAACATCTGTTTGAGCCAAATTCACCTCTTGATTCCAGGTAATGAGCCTCAGAGATAGGGATCCTTCTCCAGGACGGGCTCCAGCCTTTCCATCCGTCACAGAGCAGATAAGAGCTCACAGTCTGAACTCGTGTCTCTCACCATGACGGGAGATCGTACAAATATGATCCGGACACATGTGTGCTTGACAGCCCTCCCACACTCTCTGCTTGGCCAGCTTTGCATAACAATCCTGAGGCCCTAGGAAGAAAGGATGGAGAAAGTGAGGAGGAGGAGGAGGAGGGGTGAAATGGGTTGAGGCCCGTGATGCGGAGCGTGGGCCAAGAAGCTGCCAGGATCCCAGCCGCTCCATGTCTGCCCTGGCACAGCATTAAGCAGGCTGTTTTGGGGCCTGTCAAAAGCTCATCATGGCAAGGAAGCCGCCTCTGTGGGGGGGAGGCGGGGGGCCAGGGCCCGGCAGGGGGCAGAAACCAGAGAGCCGGCCTGGCAGCCTGGTCTTACGGACCAGGATCACTCTTATTCTTGTACTCTCATTAATGTTACAACAACAATGAACTCACATCCAACTTCTTTAAAATGTTTTTTACACTCCTCTTTCGGTTTATGTGCTCTCTTCATCTTGAATTTTGTGGTCTGTAAGTGACGGGGTCTTTTTAATGCTCTGGAAGCATCTCCTCTATAAAATTCGACAAAACACCAAGCCTGTTGCCTAACAAATTCTGCTAGATGATAAATTATAGTATTGTTGTTTTGAGACAATTCTCGAGTAATACATTGGTCATGGCATAATAATGCAAGAACACATTCTCATAGATCAATAAACTTTAAATTTTATTTAACATTTAACGCTGGAGGTGGAAGACATTTTAAATATCCAAAATAAATAAACAAAACAACAAATAAAATGAATCATGAGGTCTTTGGGCAGACTTAAGATTTCTGTTGTCCAGTTTGTGGTAGAAAAAGAGAAAAACGATAAATCACACACAACAGCTCACAATGCTTTTCTACATGCTTTTATGTTTTAATATTGTCCAACATGAGCCAGCTCAAAGTGTAAGAAAACGTTGAGAGCGCTCAGATTTACAGAGAACAGGTATGCGAACGCACCACTTGTAAACATCCTAAGGAAAATGTTTCACACTATAAATGTCTGTCGATCAATAAGTAAGGTCATTTTTTTCTTAATATGCACCTAAAAGTTGTCTGTTGTCCAGAATTGGATTATTTTTATTTCAATCTGCCCAGACAAAGTTGTCAGAAACTCAAAAATTTGATGTTTTTTTCAGTCAGTGAACCCAACAGGCTGCGGTAATGACACTCACCTCAAGGTTATGCTGTGAGAAAGAGACTCAAACTGAACTGTGTTGGCATTTAAACAGAAAATGACACACCAGGACAAGTTGAAACATGTAGGCTGCAAGAGAGTGAGAGAGAGCAAGACTTTCAGCGTAAACTTTCAGAGTAAAGCAAACGTTCCCCGTTTTATGCTTTTGAGGTTTTAGTCTCTGGATTTGGACAAGTTTCACTTCACTTTACGTCACTTATTGGATTTAAGCAGCATGCCAGTGTATTTGCGCTCATCTAGAGTTGGTGTTATCCAGGGAGTATCACAGTTAAAGTTAATGCAACCTTGCTTGGGAGCGTCCCAATTACAAAACACTACAAGTTTGCTATTAATTCAGTATTTTGCTTTTGCTTTCCTGAAAATACACTGGCCAAATCCTGCTCATGCTTCAGTCTGCATACTAAAAATCTGCTCTAGTAACACTTTATTTCCCATACCAGCGTTTCACATCTGTGGAGTGTCAGTGCTGTGCAGATCTTTGAGAAGGAACTTACTATTTGTTTTGCAAAATTATGATCATAAAGCCTGCATTGGGCGTTTCAAATTGGCCCCGGGTCTAATGTGCTACAACAACAGTAAAACTACGCAATAAAAACACAACAATTTGAAATCCTCCTCTGTCCAACAATTATGCGGGCTATATGGAGCGGCTGGCTCGTTCCTGAGCTGTACTGTTGTGACCATTCCAAGCCCCGAGGCCAGGTGTTTTTGATTGCAATATAGCATGTTGGAGTGCACACTCTGCAGAACAGCTCTGGATTTCTGATAAACCAGATGAGACTGAGTGGGAGTGGGAGGCCCTTATTTATTCATTAATGTTCTGTTTTCTCAGAGAGAGAGCCTGACAGAGAGACAGGCAGCTACACCCTCTTTTCAGATGACATCCTTTGCTGAGTAATTACATTCCAGCTGATATACAACATTTCAGTGAGCAAAGTGTTTTTGGGGTAAACACCTACGGACACAGACAGATTTTATAGTTTAAAGAGGCAACGAGTGAGCATAGAAGAAAAAGAGACAACAATTACTTCACTTTTATTCCATCAAACCTTTCTTGTTGTGGATGTTCTGCAGCTGTTTCTGAGACATTCAGGATCTTGAAAGGAAACTTTCATAACACAGAAATACAAAAAAATATTGACATTTGTGAATATATTCAGCTCTGGAAAAAAATGAAGAGACCACTGCACTGAACTCCATCGAAAACCTTGTTGTTATTCCACCAAATACTGATATCTGAACTCTTCCTGAGTTAAAACATCAGTATTGTTGTTTCAACATGAATATGAACTTGTTTTCTCTGCATTATTTGAGGTCTGAAAGCGCTCCATCTTTTTCGTTATTCACTGCAACTAAATCCTACATTTTTGCTTGGAATTTCAGAGACATGTTAGTAGTTCATAGAATAAAAGAACAATGTTCATTTTACTCAAACATATCTACAAAAAGTAAAATAAGAGAAACTGGTCATTTTAAGTGGCCTCTTAATTTTTTCTAGAACTGTATGTAAAATTCAGTTATAAAAATGTCAGTCTTAGCTGCTGTAAAGATGACTTTAGTTACATCTGAATAAGCTAAAAAGGTCATAACCCCTGTTTTTTATTTTGAAAACAAGTCACCGAATGCGTCAGGGGAAATATGTAATTTTGCTGGAGCCTTTAACCAATCATTATTGTCTTGTAGGTCTGAGTTACTCCCAGTTTTCCATTAGTAAATGTGACTGGCAGTTGAATTTCCCAGTTCAGAGTAAAACTTGAATGCAGCATAAGTGACATCTTTGATGTTGACCATTTGGAGTTGAAAACAAGAGAAGAAGGAACGCATTAAAGCAGGATGATGTTAGGATGCTGTTACACATGGGAGTAAAACAACTTAACATACTGACAGGCAGGAGTGGCCTTTAAACAAAACAAAAAACAAAATGCACTTTCCATATATCTGGTCACATTGCTGTCAAATAACAAAACTCAGAACATCTACACCCAGCTTAAGTTTCCCTTAGCCATAACAAGAGCAATGTATTTCCAGGATCTGACAGTGGAGTCTAATTCCTGCAGTGTGTGTACTGTCATCTCCGTAGTCCCTAAGCTAAACTCATAAAAGCTGTCTTCCTGTTCTTTCTTAGCTGTCAGCACAGAGCAGAACAACATGACAAAGATGGTCATGACCAATGAAGAATTTATTAAACTCTGACAAGCATTTACAAGCTGCATCTGGTCCTGATTCTCATGTGTATACATCTCTGCGTCAGCCCCTGCAGGTGCCACTGCGCTGGTTAACAGGCCAGTTCTGGATGCACTGCAGACAGGATAAAGAGAGCGCGCTCACGTCGGCCTCCTGCGTGTTTTCTGCAGATAATAGTAAGATGATAATGGCTGTGCAACTGCGGCATCTACCATAATTCCTTTCAAAGCTTATTATTAATGAGAACAAAGTATTCCAGGGGAAATACAGTGCCTATAAAAGTACTAATCCACTTGGATGTTTTACCCTTTTATTACTTTTGCAAATCAATCGTGATCAAAAGAAATTTCAAATAAAAGAAAAAACCTCTCTTTAATGTTAAAGTAAATACTGATTTCTACAAAAATAATGACAACTAATATATGTCTCAATCAGATATTTTCCTAAACTCAGGTTTAGAAAGTCACAATCATTTCAAGGATTTAATAGCAATAGATTTAATAAAGAAGTGTGTTTTAGTGTATCTAATATTTATGACACAAAGTGCCTCCCTGAATGAAGTGATAGTCGTATATAAGAGTCCATGACTGGTGTGTTTATTCAGCTGAATCTGTAAGCGCTCTCTTCATTAATCTCCCGACAGATGCATTGATGCACCGCAGCCTTTCACCTGTGCACATGGTAAAAGTGATGTATTTAACGTCTGACACATGCTGGGAAAAAGCAGTGAACATGACGTGACTCAGCTGCGTAATTCTCTTTGTTGTTTTGAAATAACCACTACAAAGCCAGGACTCTTTTTGATGTGGTGTTCTTATTATTTTGCTTCTCTGTAACTTACAGAAACGTCTGCAGTGTAATTTCTCTTAAGCGGGTTTTTTAAGGACCTCATGGGAGGTAAAAAACAAAATAACTTTTTTTAGAGGGAAAGATGCAGTGTTGTGTGTTAAACTGTCCTCCTGCTGATTATATCCAGGTTTGATTCCATCTATGCATTGGAGGAGTACAAACTTATAGAAAACTGATGAGAACGCTTATAAATTAAAGCACAAATTTCAAGTATTTCTTTGGATTAATCTAGAATAAGAAACAGTAATTACTTTAATAATTCATAATATGTACAGATGTTAATTTTTATTACTATTTAACATACAAAATGCCTTCAATTTGAAACTTCACCTGCAGGAACTGCTCATTTAAAAGTGAGCTTGCCATAACTTTTACCTCAGGAATGTCAAACTCATTTTGGGCCGTATCAAAAATCTGAATATTCTTAAAGGGCCGGTTGTGTCAGAATGTTTTAATAAAACCCATTTAACTGTTAAAATATCAATTAATAGCAGTCCTTCAAGGATTTTGTGATTGTTTTTATGGTTTTTGTAATCAAAATCCCATATTTTGGATGCTAATTTTGTGCTAATGTATGATGGTAAAAGTGACTTTTTATTACTTGCCGTATCGATCACGGACTATAACTTGACATCAAGTCAGGCTGAGGCAGCAGTCAATTAAAATTTAATTTGTGGTAACACGTTACTTGACAGGGTGTGCATAATATGGATATTACACTGTCATAAATATGACATAACATCTGTTATGAACATGGAGTCTTTATGAATTCTATGACATGTCATTTGGTAAATAATGACACTTTTAATGCAAAGTTGCTCTAAAAGTTGCATTGAAAGTACATTAAAAGTGCCAACTTTGCATTAAAGTTTCATTATTTATCGAATGACACTTTATGACAACAGTCATAAACGTTCATGTTCATGACAGGTGTTATGTCAGTCTTATGCACAGCCTGTCAAATAAAGTGTTACCAAATTTGCAGTAAAATCTGAAATAATGTGGGGATTTGTTGTCTTTGTGTGAATGTTGAGGATCTGTGAAAAACTGGAGGGACTTATTGATTTGGAGTCCAGAGGGCCACAAAAAAAGCTACGGCGGGCCAGATTTGGCCCCCGGGCCTTGAGTTTGACACGTCTGCTTTAGATGCAGACAAAGAAGCTTCTTTTTCCCACTGGTGGACTCTGCAGGATGTGATGGCTTTTATGACCTCAACGTATTATGTTCAACAAAGGTTTTGTCAGAAATCCTGCCAAACTATGTATTACACTATTTGTTAAAGTTCTCTCATGTGAATTATCTTATTTTGGTTCATTTCAAAGTTCAGGAACCTTTGAAGTAATTTATGATTACTCCAACCCCTGAAAATGATTTTGGCTTTTTGTTCAATGGCATAACTAAACGCTTCAGATGTTGTGTCATGGAAAAAAATATTTTATTTTTGATATTTTTGGCCTAAAGAATTTGGTTTGAAGTAAATCAGAGCTGTCCAAACGTTCTGGAGCCACAACTGTGAAGTTAAAAGTAGCTGTGGGTCTCAAAAGTTTTACCTCTTTTGTTATTAAAAATAGAGAAACAATTCTTTTGTAAAAACAAATTAAATATGCAATATTGTAATGAAATGTACTAGCCTGATGAATCATTTTAGATTTATTCTAGGCTACAAATAACATACTAGACTCTTTTAAAATGTTTTTTGGTCTATTTTAATAGATTTTACTTTAAAGTAAAAGTTACTTGATGTTTTTATTATCTGTCAGTATTTTAAATAAAAGGAAAAAATGTGGCTGTTAAGAAGAAATAGTTTCTAACTTTTGCTTGTGTTTTCTTTTTTAATATTGTTTTAATTCTTTCTTTTCTTTTTGTTCAGAGAAATTTTAATTTTAGTTTGCTTTAAGCGTTTCACCATCAACAGTCTGGCGAAATAAATTTGTGATACTTTTGAATCATGGAGAAGGGCCGCACAGAATCATTCGAAGGGCCGCAAAAGGCCCCCGGGCGGCACTTTGGAGACCCCTGGAGTTAATGATAGAATATAGTGGCACCCAAACATTTTTCTTTGGTGCAGCTTTGTGACAAAGCCTGTAGTGGATTCTGATATAAAATGTATGGGTGGTTTGAAAGGGATGGAACAAACCAATCAACAATTAAACTTATTTTTTGTTGAATAAAACGATCATTTAATCATTTAAATGATTAAACTTATTACTTGTTTCCTGAACAAGTTTTCTGGTGCTTTTATTCATGTGCAGGCAATGGAAAGTTGGCACCTGAGATAAAGGCGTGTTTGTTGTCCTACAGGAAGTAAGGCACAAGTTATTCTGTGAATTCTTCTTTTCCTTTGGATAGCGTGACTGAGCAATACCTCTAGTTATGCTCAACTAGCAAATTTGAAGGAATTGTTTATCCACGAACTGGGAACATTTCTGTGGATGTTTGTTTTATGCAAACAACCATGAAAGGAAGATAATAGTTGTGGGAGTAATGGCAGAAGGAAGGTGTTACCCAGGGTGGCGTCCATGCAGGAACCACCACTATAAAAAAAACGTCATCAGAAGTCCACCTACGTTTTGTGTAACCCTGTCCGTGTGAGATGGCACCTCACTACTACCGAAGACTCTGCTTTGTGTTTTGAGTGTTGTTGTTGGAATGAAGTTTGAGGCAGGAGGAGTCAAAACACACGGAGGTTAAAGTCGTGGTTTAGACCGTTACGTTAATTCGGCTCAGTTAACAGCGGCTTCACCTTCTGAACCACAAAGCAACACTGCGTGTTAACATAACCCCCATTAATTTTTCCAAATACAGTCCAGACTTAAAAAAAGAAAAACTACACAAAACTAAATACTCAGTCATTAAACCTAATATTTGGCTATAGTGAGGTCAGTGTTGCTAACCTTACGAACCACAAGCAAACACTGACCGTTACACCGCCGGGCTCACCGTAGCAGAAGCCAAAATACGGTGTTCATTAAAGGACATACTGCCAGAACCCAAAAAACAATGTTGGTGGCTTCTGCGGACATAGTTAAGACACTACCCTACATTTGACTGGAGTACAGGTAAGAGATTCTGATAGAAACTCTTTGTTTTGTTTTCTGTCCACACCTTGGACACCAACCCAGGTCTGAAAGTGAGAAACCACCAAATCAGAGTATGAACTATTGTCCGGTTTTGGCAGTTCTGGTGCTGGAAACGGTCAGATGAATGAGCTCTGAGACTGTTTTTCACTTCACCTTCCTCTGTTTTTAATTTACCCTCACAGTATTGGCACTCAGCAAGGCCTCTTTATTTAAACTGGGAGACCAGCACCCTTTTGATGAATGATTTGATTTTTGGTCAGTTTATTTAATTTTTTATGTTCAGTTTCCGAGTTATGAAAGTTTAATTTTACCCATTTAGTTTTTGTGTTCATTTGTTTGTGCATTTTTGTAACTTAATCTAATTCAAGGACAATTAGTTTGGTGTTCATCCTAAGTAAGTCTTGATCTTTAGAAGAATACATAAATGACTGAGCTCTCTCAAAGAATGTAAAACAAATCCTCCTTCAAACAGATTTTTGACAGATCAGGAGACTAATTTATTTATGAACATTAAGATAATTTAATGCAACTTAGTGGCCAACAAGGGGTTTTGTGCCTACAGCATTTAATTTTTCCCACAAATATTTGAAAAATCTAGCTTATCATGTTTTAACATTTGGTAGAAACACAGAAGAGCTTAAATGTGCCAATTACCAGAAACTGTTCATTTAAAATAATTTCTTAAGAGATTTTTTTTAAGCTGAAACAGCTGTTTTTGTTTTCTGTTTCAGTCAAAAGAGCTAAAAATGAAGATGTCAGCATTTTTGGTAATTTTCAATCACAGTTTATGAGGGCCAAAAATATCCACACAAAACCTTTCTAAATATCTTTTCACTGATTAGATTAATGTAGTTATTGTTGTGTTGTTAATACCTGAGTGTAATTCATAACATAATTATGTCCAGAAGGTTTGCTTTAAATTAAATTAAACTTCAGACTTACCTTGTTTAATTGCTGTGGGGATCTGGTTACCGTTTGGCCAAGCAGGATTTGCGCTCACCATCAGTCTGCCATGCCTCATATAACATCTCACAGTGGGTTTGGACTCAGGCTGCAAGGTAATTGTAATTTTAACTATGTTATCTAAGTGGGATGAAAGCAGGCCAGGCCGTCTGAACTCTCATTTTACGTCAGACCTGCATTTTAAGTGAGGCTGGTACGTGCTTGGAACAGCTCTAGGCTATAAACAAGAGATCCAGCAATCTGCAGTTTCATTTCGACAGCACACCAGAGTGTCTGAAGCAATTATATTTCTTTCCTTCCTTGGTGGAAATTTAAAATAGGAACACACCTTTGTGGTTATTAAATAAGAGAGTGATATTGTTTACTATGGAAAAGATTTCCGAGCTGTCAGATTGTTCCTCAGTTACCTTTTTGACATATAAATGGGAAATATTACAGTCGGTAATTTTAACCATTGTCCTGATGCCACATGGAAACATTCATCATTCTCTTATTATTCAGAAGATGTTTCTCACAGCATTTCGAGCAGCCAGAACATTAATGCTGGCTGTTTTTCATGTGGTCGCTCCTCTGCCAGGCCCAGGCCTCCACTATTGTGCATATTTGGCTCCCTGTCGTGGCTTACTGGGCCACCGAAGTGGGACAGAACCATCATTAAAGTTATTAGTTACACCTGACAGGTCAAACTTACTGCTGTGGGAAACATCTCTATCAGAAGATGTCTTTCAATAACTAAATGAAAAATCTAGAAAGAGATCTGCTCATCCTTGTTTAAGAGACATAATATTGAAAAAACTAATAGGTGCTTCAAATAAAAGTAATTTTATTGATAGGTCACTACAGAGTTGAGTAGCAACTAGTTACAGTTATACATAGGAGAGTAACTTTTTTGAAAAAATTAACTCTTAGGATTTTAGAAAACATGTTTTAATCAAAAATTCTCCAGACACAGACACATATCTGCAGTTTTTGTTAAAGTTTCACAAGTTTTTTTTTTATTGAATAAAACTAATTTGGAAACATTTTCTTTTGTCTTTGTTATAATTATTATTTTCATCCTTAAAATACCAAAATTTCCACTAGCTTTATATTTTGGTCCATCTGATGATGCAATTTTTACAGATTAAATGACTGATAATTTGGTCAGTTGCTCATTTCTTGAGACAAAAATCCATAAAACAAAGTTTTTATGAGACAGATTGGATACGTAGCCTCAGTAATACATCCCTGCATTCAGAAAACTCTAATCTGAACCTAAAGTTTCCTCGTCAGCGATGGAGTTTTCTGTCTGAGGCCTCTGATCTCGTTGTGATACCTGTGCAAAAAAACCATGAAGGTTTGTTGGCAAACTGCAGAAAATGTACAGATCAAAGTAATGACATCATGTTTTGAATTGTACTGAAGTCAAATTAAAACCAAATGATTGGTGGATGCAATTTTCCCATTTTCCGTTTGGAGCTTTAACCTACCGAAGAATTGGACACAGTGTGGAGCACTTAAGAATAATTTGTTGGGCAGATTACAAACGCCGATCCATCATCAATCATCATGCAACGTAGACAAACATATTTATTAGAATTTTATAACCATGTAATCCATGTTGATGAACAGTTTGACTGAATCCAAGAAAAAAAAAAATTCAACCCAGGTAAAACGTAAAGATAGGGAAAGTGTATTTTATTTAAAAAAATAAATAAATAAATAAATTGCTACAGAGAGAAGAGTGACTAAATATTCATCCATTCATAAATACAGCTTTTAATTTTCTGTTTGTATCAATGAAATACTGTTGTATATAAGGAAAGTGGATTTAAGTGTTACCTATAATTTTTCATTGAACAAGTTAGGGTGCAATTATACTACCATACATCCTTGAAAAGCATTAGTAGAGCCTCCTGCAGGAAGTGGTTTCTGAATAATAAGTCAACCACAAAACACTTGTCTTTTCCAGAAGCTTTGCTAGGTAACAGGGCTGGGTTTCGCTGGGGTTGCTAGGTAACGGGGAAGTGCCTGCTGATTTGTTACATTCTGGAGGTTTTTGAAACGGCTAATTTTTCATAAAATATTATTGCCAGAAGTTGTCTCTGTGTTTTTTTTTAAAGCACTTGTGCTGTTTTTAGAAGCCAAATGAAAGTACAAAAAACATGCGAAATGTAAATTTTGCACAATACGTCGCCTTTAAAGTAAATTAATGGCTATGAAACCTTTGACAAACTGAAACTATGTGCATAATTTTAGAAAAGTTATGGCAAAACTCCCCGTACTTTTGTTTCAGCCCTCCAGAGGACGACCTTTGGTCCGGCCCGGCACTGGTACTACAAGGCCTTCACACTAAACAGAAAACAAATACTGTTGCCATAAAGGACCTGGCAAAAGGAGAGCAGCAGCTGCGGCTGCGTCTGTGGCCCAAAGTCCTTTGAGAGTATTCTTTAATCCTGACACCTGCAAGCCATTTTATCATGATTTACAGTGGGGGGGGGGATGCTGGCTGGGGGCAGAGAGGCTGACCAGAGGAACTGTTTTCACAACAATCGATGAAAAACACAGCACTGCTCCGGCCAGGGATTTGTAGTTTGTTGTGCAGAACGATAACATGCTGAACTTAATTTGAGGAGGAAAGCTTTGATAGAAAGTCCTGCTCTGATTTACAGAGAGAGCAGAAGAGGGAATGAATGAATGAATGAATGTTTTTGTGTCTCTGCGTGAAACCAGCTGAAGATAAATTGGCCAGAGGTTTTGGGACAGGATAGGGAGTTCACTTAAATGATCATTAGCGGGATCTCTGAAGGCCAGTTTAAAGTCGCTCAGCTGCTCGGCCATCGCGCCTTGATGCTGCGCTGTTGTTCACATCCATTCACCACCTCGTGCATCATTACTTTTGTGTGTGTGTGTGTGAGTTCACCACATGCTGGATTACTTTGGGCTTGGACATACTGAATCTGTTTCTCTGTGTCATGAAGCAGCTGTAATTGTCTGTGACAAACGGTCCTCATTTGTGGTGCAGCTGAATCTGAGTTGGTGAGTTGTATTTTTTTTAAGCGCCTCTTGCTTGGATCAGAAACAAAGGTTACAATGCAAATTATAGAGATGACAGGGGGGGTCACAATTCAAAACAAACAAAAAAAAAAGATAAATTCAAAATGAACTCAGGTCTTCGATTCTGAATGAATCCTCTTTTTTTTTTATACTCTCAGTTGTGTTTCATTTAGACGCTGAAGCCAGGAATAAGCTGAATTTGCTGACGTGTTTTTCTTATCAGATTTCTCAAACTCCTCTGCTCCAAAAACGCACTTATTCAGCTCCAAAAATACCACATTCAATTTAGCTAAGAAATTAAATCGTTGTCTGCTGCAATTAGCAAGACCTTCTGAGAAGTATAACTTTTCATTTCAGTGAGCAGAATGAGCAAAATGTTGGATTAAAAACTGTCAGCAACAGATTTTTTTAAAACCTGAAGTGTCTGGAAACTGAGCATAAGGAAAAATCACACTTTAAAACCTGGTTTACATTGTCCTTTTAATTTTTACAAGAGAAATCATGCTGCAGTGGTGTCTCTTTAAATTTAAACTTCCTGCCTATTCTGGGAAACTAAACGTGTTCCGTTTCTTGGCATTTGAAAGCTGGACTCTACCTCTGTCTCCTCTTCTGTGGCGAAAGCACATGGCTTAGGGTTTATCCAGTATATGGTAAATTATAAAAGTGCTGTAGTGCAACTGAAAAATACAGTGTAAAGAAAATTTATGCTATAAAAGGGGACCATGTCCAACAGCCTGAAGTTATAATACTTCTGGTAAAGATGTGCAAATACTCTTAAAATTAATGAATCCTTCATTTTAGTCGTATAACATGACTGAATAGGAATCAAACCCCTCTTTTATTCTTAGTTTGAATAAATTTCCGGTGAGTTTAACAAAAATAATAGCTGCTGCTCTAGTACTTCTAAGAGTTCCTATTAATTTAATGTATTTTAAGTGATGCGTAAGAAGATTTAATTTGGCGTTCCTTTAGTAATGACTTCACAAACAAGACAATTTCTAGTCTTTCTTCAAAATACAAAAATCTTATTTCACGTATGGCAGAAATGTCCTGATTTTTAAAAATCAGGGAATAACTACACGATAACAACTACTCACCTAAACCCGTCTATCTCGATATGCAAAGCAACAGTAAAAAAAAGTTTAAAACTAGTTTAACTTTGAGAAAAAATGTTAATGAAAAAATAATCTCCATCAACTCCGTTAGCAGTCAGTCTTGCAACAAATCCGAAGGGGCCTCTGACTGAAGACAGTTGCTGTCATGGTAACGCCTCAATTTCTGGGCAGCAGAGACCACAATAACATGTAACAGCAACTGAATGATACCGTCAGTTGTTGGGGAAACACTGCTAATCCACTCCATTTGTTTTTGCTACTCCTCTTTAAATCTCTGAACGGTTATAAAGTTAAGTGGAGAGACATTAGAGTTTGGGATTTGATCCTTGACCACCATGATCGATGGAAAAGACTGTTTGAACTCCCTTCTCTCTGCTCTCTGGTCCATGAGGCCTCCATCTCAACTCCTCTGGGAATCGGGGTCAGAGGTCAGCTATTATTTGATCTTTTTAGATGCTGATCAGCTGCTCTCAGTTGTAAAAACAATACCTTGTTGCCACGGTTCTGCATCATAACAACTGTCAAAAAATAAAAAATCAGAGCAAAAATCCTTCCAGCTGCACAGCTTTCAAAACCAGAGGGAATAATTATCCAAAAGTTAATACCTTAAATAAATAAAATACAAACAAAAGTTTACAAAGAGAACAAACTACAACCGATCTTTTTCACAAAACCATTTTCCCAATTAGAATTGAGTTTTTCCCAACCATGTTTTCCTTTTTTTCCCCCCTAATATGTAACATTTCTTAAATATCCTTAAGTTTTATTGAAGATTTTAAAAAAATATATAACTGGCTTCCCAATTCAACCTTAAATGCTCAAGTAGAGCTGTCCTGTCATTCATCATACTTTCCATTAAAGCAGTCAGATTTTTGTAATGTTTAACTGGAAATTGTTGTTCACTGGTTGCAAATCTTTATTGAAAGCACATTGAGAAACTTCACTAAGGTACAGAAAAAGACTCTTTAGGTGAGTTGCTCTAAATGATAATCTACACTTTATTAAAATACAATACTCCAAAAGTCGATATGATGTATGTAATCAAATATTGTGCATAGTGTATTTTAGTACAATTAAATGCATTTTGACACTTTTTATATTTGCTGGAAAAATAAATTCAGAGTTCAGAGATGGGAGGAAATCTGAGTTGCCATTTAGTTGCATAATGAAACTTTTCTCTTTAAGCAAAGTGGTGCAGTAAGTTATGTTGGTAGGAAAATGACACCAATATTCTCCAGATCTGGACTTTTCAGCTCATCATAATGTGTCATAATGTCAGTGTTATCTATGTGTGTTGCTCAAGCTGTGACCTTTTCTGTTTCCTCCTCTGACCTTTTGAACAAGATGAGTCAAACACACACATATCTTCTTGACCTTTGTTTATACAGGTTGCCTTATTGAGATCGAAGATCTTATTTGCATGAGAGACCTGTAAATTTCTTGTAAAAGTATTCACACACTTGGATGTTTTACCCTTTTTATTTCTTTAACGCATTAACAAATTTTTTTATTATTTTTTTTTAATAGAAATTTACAAAAAAAAATCTCTTTAATGTGAAAGTCAAAACAGATTTCTACAAAAAAGGGCAATTTAAAAAAAGTATTTATCTCAAAATAAGTGACTGACCTAATTTAACAGAGGTCCAGCCAGCTTCTTGACATATAAATGACAAGACGTTGTGTGTTCTGGAGTGGTCCAGTCAAAGCTCAAACCTCAATCTGATAGAGAATTTGTGGCAGGGCTTGAAAAGGACACTTCACAGCCAATCTCCATGTAACCTGACAGAGCTTGAAGAGTTTTTCAAGGAAGATTAAAGTAAACTGTAGAGTCCACATGTGCCAGTTTGAGACCATTGACTAAATACAGACTTAAAGCTGCAGTATGTAACTTTTAGAAAATATTTTTTAACATATTTGTTGAAATTGTCTCTATGCCTTGAAAGTATAATATGAGACAGAGAATCTGTGAAAAATTCAAGCTCTTTTGCCGTCTCCCACGCCTAACTAGAAACAACCAATCAGAGTCAGGAGGCGGGTCTTTGTGCTGTCAATCATGCCCATCTGCTTCTCCCCGTCAGTAGAGCCTGTCAAGAATTCTCAAGCTAGTTAGCATGGCCACAGATTTCTCTGCCATTAAAACATTTAGCAGCACATTCACAATGTTGATTGACAGCACAAAGACCCTCCCCTTAGCTCTGATTGGTTGTTTTTGGTCGGGAGCGCTGTGTTCCTTCAGACAGCAATAGCAGCACAGGAAGGAGGTGGAGGAGATTGATATTTTCACAGATTATCTGTCTCATGTTATACTGTCATGACATGGTGACAGTTTTACCAAATATGTAAAAAACACTTTTTTTTTATAAGAGTTACATACTGCAGCTTTAAAGAGGATTCATATTTATATTAATTTGTCAGCATTTTGTATTAGTTAGTTTGTAGTTTTTCTTATAAAAAAAAGCTAAATTTTATTCATCGTGATTGATTTATAAAGCAACAAGAAGGGTAAAACATCCAAGTCTGCTGAGTACTTCTCACTGTATAACAGCGCCGTCGCCACACATATGAAGGTTGCGCCAAATGCGTTTATGATTGCAGTATTCCTCTGACTGCTGATAGTTTGTGTTGTTGTGTGGGCAGCCGTCCCCACAGGCCGAGCGTACCTCAGCTGTGGTAATGAGAGAACAGCTTTTCATCACAACGCTGCAGCTCAGATGCAGAGCCAAACAATCAACATGCCCTGCAGATCATTTATTTCCACCACTTTCCATTATTTCATGTAGTGTTGCGTAAATCACGGAGGCGGACTGGCTGAGCCACCCAACGCACTTCCCTAACGCAAAACATGCTGAGGACATCGGATACCTACCATGTGACCTCCAGATCTTTATCTCTCAGATTCCACATGAGCAGGTTATTTAATATCCATCAACTAAGTCCTAAATCAAGCCGAGACATCTATAAAGAGCAGAACATACGTTGGATCCCGGCAAAAACTTCGGTTTTTTGAGGCAATCAATGATCATAAATCTGTTGTAACATATTCTATTTATTCTTGGATAGAAGTTTTATGGCTTCACTGTAAACCTTTAGATGATTCATAGTTATTCTGAGACTCTGGATCCCAGTAAAGTCAGGATTAATAACAAATGCCTAAGCAACTGGTTGCTGTTTTTGGCATTTAGCAACAAGTCATTTGAAATTTTTATTGCCACATAACTTTTCTGTTTCTCTTGTTTTGTTTAAAAGCAAAATTGGGGGATTTATCTCGGCAGTACATGATTGTCTTCATCATCTCGTTTATTCAAAGCTCTGCTAAACCAAAAGAGAGGAACAATAATGGTTGAATCTGTTCAAAATGCACAAGGAAAGTGTAATCTATAGCATTTATTGTGCAGTGAGAACAGAGAGGCATAATAAAACACCTTGCAGCGTCATAAAACAGACACTCAGCTTCTATTCAAACACTTTTTTGTCTGCCTTTTCTCTCCTCTGAGCTCCATTCCCAGAGATGACATTGTCATATTTTGAAACATCTCTTTCTTTCCCTCTCGGCTGGCATCGGTACGCTTTCCTCCGTTTCCCTGTTTCTGTTTTGTTTAGGACCACACAGAGGGATGACATGTTGGAGGCAGATCCAGGCTGGGTGGCCCGGCTGCAGGAAAAATGTGGGTGACAGGATCAGCCTTCAGCAGACTATGGCAGTAATGCGTGCAGACAGTGTAAAACCAGTCCTTTGGAGACCTGGAGAAAGAGCAACGCTTGCAATTCTGAATAAATGCAGTTTGAAAACAGAAGGAGGGGGTTCTGTTTGGGTCTCTGGACTCTCCTGCACTACTAATGTCTTTAAACATGCTTGGCAATAGAAGCAACTCTGGAGTATCAAATGGGAATTTCCCACCTGCTGTGAAAGGAATGTCGCTTATGGAGAAGAATTGGAAATTAAAATTTGACTTCAGTGGAAATATTATACAAAAAATGCCTTTGGTGAAGTACTCAGCCACCAGAATCATATTTTGCATCATTTCTGTGTTTCAGGCAGATTAGACAGCATGAATCCAGTGAGAAAATGGTCATTTGTTCAGTCATTAGAGATTTGAGACTTGACTTGTTCTTGTTTCAAAATAATATTCAAAATGTCATTTGAATATCTCTGTAAACATGTACTAACAGCAAAGCATGTAAAACATTTCCAGTTGACAGAGAAGTAAAGCTGTGTAAAAATTAATTTTTGCCGTTTACCCCAAAATGTGATAGGAAATGCTAAGATTCTAGCGCAATCACCTCCTCTGTAAATAACCATCCAATGCAAAGGTGATAACAGGTTTTTAACGGTTCGTTTAAGAGCATAAACAAAAATTACCAGACATTTTTCAGACCGGATGTTTCTAAGTTAATAGAAGTTGACGTTGAAATTGTCTCCTCTCTGATTAGCCGTTAGCTTCAGCGATCTAATCCGGATTTATTCAAAAGGAAGAAGATGAGAATTATCTGCTTCTGGCAAATTATTAACAGGTTTTAACCCGTTTACAGCACAACGTTTGAATTATCCCTTTAATATTGAAGAAGCGTTAAATAAGAATAAGATTTCTTTGACTCGTCCCGTATTAATTTAAAGTCCATATCGATAACACACAGATCGACTGTTTTGGGACTTGCTGTTTAGCTCGTTAAAAGCAATGAGCTGCTACTAATCTGTTGCAGCCCTTGAAACAGTTCAAGCTGAAGTTTCCCCTTTTTAAACACTCTGGCTTTGCAGAAACCAGAGACGGCTCTTTTCCTGATAATCAGCTTGTTGCATTTAGCAAGTACTTAACAAAACAAATGGCCCGACTGTGTGTTTTTGAGAGTGTGTGTGTCTCAGGGAGGAAGAGGGAACTCCACTGATGCTGGATTTTGTCAAGCCTGAAGAGCAGAGAAAATAGAGCAGAAGTGTCATCACAAACAAGCCCCTGGATCCCGGCGGCCCCCACATTCTTCCTCTGGATGAAGAATGGTGCGACTCACAGTTGTTTATTTTGTTTTCTATCTTGTCTTAGCAACCTCGTTTTAATGAGAGGGAGTAATTCCACATTGAGGTCTGCTCTCTATTCGCTCCCTGCTTACTTCTTCAGAGACAACTCTTTATTTTGTTGTATCGCCACAGCTGCATAAACGTGGCAAGCTGGGAATCTTACACAATGAACTGATACAGAAACTCATTACATTAGTTCAGTTTGCGAGTCGGTCTAAAGGTCTGTTGAACAGACGCAATTAAACAAAAACAAGAGAAACAGAAAAGTTGTGTGGCAATAAAAATTTCAAATGACTTGACTGCAGAGATAGAGGGAGTTATGAATATATCCAGAGTAAACAAATCAATACGTTTATCTGACGCAGAGTGCTGGGAAAATAGTTTTGGTTTTTTTTTCCATTTTTTTCTCCAAAGAGTTTTTGCGGCGCTAGTGGCTTGTATTTTTTGCAACAGTAGGCAGACAGGAAAGAGGGCGAGGACATGAGGCAAAGGTCGTTGGGACCGGGAGTCGAACCCGCGACGGCCGCGTCGCGGACCAAGGCCTCCAAACGTGGGGCGTGCTAACCCCTGCCACCACAGCACGCCCCGGGAAAATAGTTTTTAATCGGTTTTTGATTTTTTTTTTTCCATACTTAAATGTTTCAGATTATCAAACGACTTAGAGTTAATGCAACATGTGGGACCTGTTTGACAACACGAAGTGGGTTAAGCCAGGTATCTGAAATAGCAACACATCATACCTCAGGGTTTCGCTCAGTGTATTATAAGCCTGGCAGGTCACCAGGCTTTACTTGTGCCCTCACCAGGCTTAGCATTGTTAATTTATTAGTTGTTGTTTTTTTAATGACTGCCTTTTTTTAAGACTTAAGCGTTTGCAGCCTGTAGGTATTAATCTTCTAGTCCAAAAATGCATAACTATCAAATAATATTTAAAAATTTGCTGTCAACCTTAAACCTTTTTTTAACTCAAAAACATGGTGGGTGGCTGCATGACTGCCGTAGCGCCCTGAGCACCGGGCTTAGCAAGTTCTCTGGGGGAAACTCTGTACCTGTTATGTTAAATTTGTGTTCTTCCAGTTTGACCTGTACTGCTTCTAAAAGCACCACCCAGCTCTTTTTTGGCAATAACTTAATGTTTTTTGGTGTCTTGAAAATTAGCTGTTTCAAAAACCTCCTGATTGTTAAGGCACATTCCATGGGCATTGCACCGTTACCTAGCAACCCTTGTGGAACTCCAGGACATTTGCTTAGCTAGTTTTTAATGCTGTATGCACTGTACAATGTCTCCTGGAAAAGACAAGCGTTTTGTTGCTAAATTACCTTCCAGAAACCACCTGCTGCAGGAGGCTCTACTAATGCTTTTCAAACATGTACGGTTGTATAATTGCGCATCTGTTTGCAGCCATTTTTATGTGCGAGTGTAAACATTGAGTTGGGGGCGTGGCCAACAGCAGCTTTTTGGGATTTAAAGTGAGAAGATGCCCTACAACAAAATAGGCAGAACTGATTATCTAAGAATGATTTTGTACAAAAAAAATGTAATGAACATGTTTTGTTTAGCCAATAGATCTATCCTCGCCTGTTCAAGGAAGCATAGTAAGTGCATAATTAATTTTCTTAAGGGGATTTAGTTGTTTGTTCAAGAGACAGGATACTGAAATCAACAGGTAATTTGTAGTTAGTTGGTAGTTACTTAAAAAAGGAAAGTAAAGAAGGTAAGAATTTGCTTATCCTACTCTCTGTCAAGCATGTAATGTTGACATTGTTGCTTTCTTTTCCATTTTTCTTTCCTTCTTTGTTTGTTTGAATAAATTCTTACTAAATACAACTTAATTTTCTTTGAGTAAAGAGCCAGGTTGGTTTAATTGCTTTTTTCTCCCTTAATAGACAGAATTATCATTTAAAATGTGACTATCTGACACATTTAAGTGGCAAAAAAAAAAGCATAAACTGAAGCAAATACTTTTTAAAGTCACAGCGAATTATGAGCATTAAAGAGTATAAAAATATTACACCAGAAAGACCTACAAACCAAAGAGTAAGTAGATTTAATAAATCTGCAAATTAATGGTGGCTAACAGATTGAATGTTTCAAACAGCACCGAGGGAGACGTTTCAAATAATGCTCTGAGCAGGAACCAGAGAGGTGTGACAAACTACAGCCTGTTACACATTACCGTGATTGTGGTTTTGTGTGTCAAAGTGGAATAAAGCATGTTAACTTGCTCCATAGAGAGGGGAGGAGATGTAAAGAAACTTTCAAACAAACCTGCTGTCAGAGGACAGATAAAGACACAATCAGCAGTTTGTGTGCGCGTTCCCAAGCACCAGCGGGCCGTCAGGTGGTCCTCGGTCCTCTCCAGTCACCAGCCCACCAACCTCCACGGCGCTATTGTGTAGAAAAGACGCTGCATGACTGATGCAACAAAGGAGGAGACATTGATCTTCTGAGACAAGCTCTACTCTCTGCATACTGCGCTAAAGGAAATGAGCTGATCCTCCTCAGTGGTCTGCAGCTAAGCCTTGCTTTTGAACATCGTAGCTCTTAATCTACAGCATCAGGACGACCAACGACTCAGGATTTTGTGTTGCAGCCCTTGTTGGGTCTGGGAAGAAAGAAAAAAAACTCCCAGAAACTTTCAACTAAAATTAATTCAGGAAACAGAAATAGAAATCTCAGAGGCTAGATTATGTTTTGGTAAAATAATTTACTTGCCACACACATATAATGTTTCTCAGAGCAAACTCCCACAGAGCATGCAGCACTGGCAGGTGCTGCATTTCTAGTGTACCCTTGAGCAGGGCACTTCAAATCACTTATCACGGCTTAATTCAATTGCTCCAATAAAACTATCCAGCTGCATAAACACATTACAGGACGTGTGAAATCGAAAACACAGAGCATCTTTAACGCTCTCTGGATAGCGCTGTCCACTACAGGGGACAATAAATCATTTTACACAGTAATTTAATGATTTAAGAGCTCAGTATTTGTCACACTGTCATGTGGCACCAAGCCGGGATGAGGTGTCAGGCTCCCATGAGTCCATTAAAGTCCACTTTCCCAAATGGCAAAACGTGAGACCCCATTTGGGGCGGCTGGTAGAAGCCGTGACAGCATGAATCTGTGGAGAAGGCTTTGGGTTTTACACCTGTGTGTGACGCAGGGGAGGTTCGGCAGCGAGTGGGAGAATCAGCCAGCTGTGCTCTCTTGTGGTGACTCTGGGGATAGCCTGGAAAATGGCAGAGAGGATTTAACCAGCTATTATTGATCTTTTTACTGCAGTTGAACATTAGCTGCTGACGGTCTTGTAGAAATGAAAGACATGAAAATATTTTGGAGTGCAATAAAAACTCCTCAAAATTTCCTAAATCGTTTTGTTCCTCAACGCTCTGTAAAAGTATAAATATGGTTCTTATTCCCCGTTTGTTCATGTGTGAACTATTCAACTAAATATCCACTGCTGCTAAACTAAATATGTATTTCTAAGATATAAAATGGAAAAAAAAATTTATCCTGATTCACCGGGAAATTCAGCAAAAATAGTATGTACAACTTCTCTGACTAGCCCAGCAAGGCTTGTCCGAATAAAAATTTATAATTAGGTAGACTGACATTTTTTTGTATTTTGGAGAAAACGATGCCCATTTTTTCCCCATGTAGAGATTTCTGAAATGACAAACTGACTGTATTTGGAGCATTAAAATCAGAAATCGAAACAAAGTCTTTAAATATGCACTAAGCAATCTGTGCTGAGTGCAGCATTATTTTGCTGGATGTTAGCCAGTTGAAATATATGTGATTTTGAGCTGCAGATGATCCAATTCAGCCCAAAGTTTAAAAAAACAAAAAAAAACTGAAATAGCCCTTTACTATTGCAGCTAATGATAAGATGTGAAGCAGCTCCAGGGATTATTTTTCCAGGGATTACATCTTGCATATTGAATAAGAAGTATGCTAATTAAGTTTCACGACTTTACAGCCACAGAAATGTGGTGAATTATGTTTTCAGACGGTCGGATGTAACCAAAACCAGGGCTCCTCTCGTTTTCACTCTCCTGCAGAGATTTTTAAAATATCCATTTCAGATTTCCACACAGTTTACAGTGGCAGTGGTTTTAAAACCAAAACCTCTATAAAACAATCAGAGAAGTATTGATCCAATTGCACACTTTTCTTTGCCAAAAATAGAAGAAAAACAAAAACAATATCAGCAGAAGGAGAGCCTCTCTTGTCAGAAATGCAGTTTTTAATCTAAATCTCCGATTTGCTTTAGTTTTCTGGGTGTAAAAGTTATGCAACGTTTTAGTGAATCAGGACCTTAACTTTCTATTTTAGTTTTGAATCAATGTGCTTTCCTTTCCCTGCTTTTTAATTGTTTTTCCAAACAGATGTTTCTTAATGTTAGGTCTGTTTGGTGTATTTTTAGAGGCAATGCTGTAATGGAAACTTTAGAAAGGAGACGGAGTGTGACCTGAGGGTGTCCAAACTTTTTGTCACGTATTCAAAATTGTCGAGTCAAAAAGTGCTTGCAGGCCAAGAAAATTAAATAAAAAATCTGGCAAATAAAGTAGTTTTGATTTTCTTTTGAAGAAATCTGATGTTATTCACCGTAGAACCAAAACTTAAAAATCATTTTTGCACGTTTGCTATATTAACAGAAAGAAATCTAGTTTTCAATTTCTTTTGGGCCTGACTGAACACTTTTATTCTCAGTTATAAGAAACAGGATTTAGGTAACTTTTTATTCTAATCGCTTGTTGTATTCAGATGAGTTTAAAGGGGCAGCATTATGTTAAATTGACTTCTTTGAGCTTTATATCATATGATGTTATTTCCTCATCAGGAACATATCTGGAGAGTTACTTTGATTCTTTCATGCATATTTAGCTAATGTTTTAGTCTCCCACAGCAACCATTCAGTTGTACAAAATGCCTGGATGGACCTAGCTCCGCCTTCGAGGCGCAGCTCCTCCTTTGAGCTGCAGTTTCCAAGCTCCAGAGTTTCAGCCTCACATAGCAGCTCTCCCTGAATCAGATCCTCCAGACTAGCCAGCAGCAATTAGCAAACACCTGGTGGAGCTGCACATCTGCTGAGCTGCTTCTCAGTGGAACGCTGGTGAAATCGTTGTTAAAGGGTTAATAGAAGAGCGACGCTGCGATTATTTCCTGAAGGCAAAGTTTCAGAAAGAGCAGGAGTTGTACAAGAGGAGTTTATTAAAGAGACAAAGGCCCAATTTTAAGATGTTAAATAAGGAAGTAAAATTTCTTTTAGGTCATATTTGATATCATTTTCACAGGTGAAGTTAACATAATTTCTCGATTGTGCTACAAAATGACACAATGTGGCTGGAAAACACATAACACTGCCCCCTTAATGATCAGTTTTGAGTGTGGACACTTCAACTCTTGAAAAACTCCCAACTTGTCTGGATTTTCAGATTTTTCAAGGGGTGGTCATATCTGTAGGATTGGGGAGAGGCTAGTTTTTTTGGTAGATGTGGGTTCCTTCTTGTATCAGTGCTAGCAGGTATAAATGCTCTCTACAGGGCCGTCTCTCATGGGGGTCAGCGGCCTCTCGGTGCGGGCCTGCACATCGTCCTCTCCATCACTCGGAGCGGGCCAACATGTACAGTGTACACGTCTCCCAGGACGTCTTCAGCATTTGCTTCATCAGGACTGATTACTGGAGACATTCCTCTCCCATGCAGCCATAAATTCACCTGATGTGAAGCAGACCTGCATCCTCCACTTCCACTGAGGCGTGGAGAATTAGGGGAGAAGCTTCACCGTCAAATTCAGCAACACACTTTGCTGAAACGGCTGAATAAAACTTTGGAATCAGCAATCAGTGATAACCACCCTGAAATTACATCATAAACGCAACAAAAACCCTCCAAACGTTTTCCGAGTCCAAAGTTACTCAGAACGTGTTTGGATGATTTTCTTTTTACACAAAATGTAAAGTTGCTGTAGTTTTAATTAAAGAGAATTTATTTCATCTCAAGGGGGGAAAAAATCTTTATTTATGACCCCATCATTGACATAAGAATAGGTTCAAGCTTCTCTCCATCTGTTTGCAATTCCAGTGTAATGCTATCATCACCTGTTTCCACGGTCCCAGTCACATCTGGCTTACATTACAACAGAAAAAAAATTACATAAGGTGCATTTTTCTCTCTCTCTCTCTCTTTCTCTTCTTTCCTTAACTTTAGTATTTGGCTCGAATTTCAGAAATAGACATATTAAGCCCAAGTTATGAGACGTGAAAAACAAAACAGCAATTGGCTTTTAAATGTTAGAAGCTTTAGTAGTTTTAAACAAAAGAGTTTAAAGGCTTTGTAAGGTTTGCTGGAGAATTAAACCATTTTAAACCAATAACAGAAAGTCCAGCGCTCAAATCTGGCAAAGAAATCTTCCAGTTTTGGTTGTTAGAGAATCCATTGAGGTCACAATTAAGTAAGTTTTATACATTCGAACGCCTTTTGAAGGCAAGGCACCACTGCTAATAGTGACTCAGCCAATGTATTTAGGATCTGTGATGGCAGAGTAATCTGCATTGTGGATAGGTAAAAGTGCTCCAATTTAAATCTAACTCAGTATACGGTACCGTTTAAAAACTTTAGTGGTTTTAGTCACTCGATTTGTAATTCTCAATTAAAAGAAAACTTTTATTTTGCAAAAGAAAAAGCTTTTATGGTTACAATAATAATTTCCATTGCATTTCTTTAATTTTACTTACTTGTTCTCACATTAAGTTAACTAGTACAACACTGGCTGTGTGGATTTTATTTCAGCTTCTTGTGATTCAAAGTTCAGTGAAAAAGTTTTGTGCGCCTTTCTTCTGTTTTCTTGTTTTTCTATGTTTTTCTCAAATGCTTCAGATTATTAAACCTTTTTAAAATTCCAACAAAGAAAAAAAGACGATAATGCTGTGCACATCTTTTGGAAAGCTGAGTTTCATTTCCATCCCAGGACTGTCGGGCTAACCAAAATTACTCCAGGTGTTTATCAACAATTCATCCAGAACAATCTCTAACGCTTTGCAAGACTCATTAAGGTCAGAGTTCATGATTCAACAATAAAAAAGAGAGACAGGGTAAAAATGGCAACAATGGGAAAATTGCAAGGCCAAAAAATAGTAAAATAAGAAAATAGTGAGGCTTCTTAGAAATTGTGCTTCCTGTTACATCCAGTTTAAAATTCGCACAAGCATTTAGAGCAACAGAATGTCATACTGACGTTGACACCAGGGTTATTATAGTTAACTAAAACTAACTAACTAACCAAACTTAACTGAAATAAATAAACCTGCAATTAATGCGGAAAACCTACAACTGACTTGAAGTATATTGTGGGTTTATGAAACTAACTAAAAACTAAACAATATTTGACTAATAAAATCTAGCAAACACTCTAAAAACTAATTAAAGCTAACTGAATTCGACAAACGAAATAAAACCAAAAAACTATTATAACCCTGGTTCACACGCACTTCCTCCTAGTTATGGAGGTAGTGTGATGATCTGGGTCGGCTTTGCTGCTTTAGCAAACGGGCGACTTGCTGTAATTGATGCTCTGCCAGAAAACTCTGAAGAAGAACTTTTCACCATCGGTTCTCTGAGCTTAAACACAATCTGCAGAATAATAACTAGCCAAACGTCTGAATGGCTCATAAGTACCGTATTTTTCGGACTATAAGACGCACCGGATTATAAGACGCAGTATCAGTGAACGGATCTATTTCCATATATCAGACGCGCCGGATTATAAGGCGCATAAAGCGAAACAAAATACGGTAGTCGGATAGGTCAGACTTTATTCAATAACAATAACTGTCAATATTACACAAAAAAGTACACTCACTTTTTCAATCATTCATCTACAAATCCATCAAATTCCTCGTCTTCGGTGTCAGAATTTAACAGTTGGGCGATAACGGCATCAAGCAAGCCCGGATCCCTCTCATCATCATCCGATTCAGTCTCATTGCTGTTGCTTGGCTGTTCATTGATGATTCTGGCAATTGTGAAAGCTCGGACGAGACCGATACCTTAGCCCAGGCATCAACGATCCATTGGCAGATAGTGGCGTAACTAGCCCGGCGTTCCCCATTTGTCTTGGTAAATGTGTGTTCACCTTCTGTCATCCATTGCTCCCATGCGGCTTGCATTTTAGCCTTGAACGCCCTGTTGACACCAACATCTAGCGGTTGGAGCTCTTTGGTTAATCCTCCAGGAATGATGGCAAGCTCCGAATTGGTTTTCTTCACTTGGTTTTTGACAGTTTCAGTGAGATGAGCGCACATGGAGTCGTAGATCAATAAGGCCGGAGACGTGTGGAAAAAGCCATCCGGTCGCCTGACGTAAACTTCTCTCAGCCAGTCGCTCATTTTCTCCTCGTCCATCCAGCCAGGGTTGACCTTGACAATGATCCCAACAGGAAACGTTTCTTTTGACAAAGTCTTCCTCTTAAAAATGACCATGGGTGGTAGTTTCTGGCCATTAGCCTGGCAACCGAGAGCTACAGTGAAGGATGATTTCTCATTCCCTGTGGTGTGTATAGATACAGTAGACGTCCCTGTTTTTTCTACGGTATGGTTCATGGGGATGTCAAAGGTGAGAGGGACCTCATCCATGTTTGTGATGTGGTCTGGCTGGATCTTCTTTCCGATGATCTTCTCCTTGCAGTAAGTGCAGAAGATGGCCATCTTTTCTTCGTAATCCTTTGGCAGTTGCTGCGAAGTGGTAGTTCTTGTGCAGATGGAGAGATGACGCCTTTTCATAAAACGGAAGCACCAAGAAGGACCTCCTTGAAAGTCGTTGATCTCCATATCACATGCCATCGCTGTTGCCTTAAGTCGAATGGAGACTGTAGAGACGCTTCTACCTGCTGTTCACTGTTCAGTAATCCACTGCTCAATTTTGTCCTCTAATTGTGGCCATCTTACCTTGTTCCCTCAGAAACTCTTCTTCATCTTCTTTACTTGACGCAGGTCATCTTCCTGTTTCCTCCACTTCCGTACCATTGATTCATTAATGTTGAATTGTTTCGCAGCTGCTCTATTCCCATGTTGTACTGCGTGGCTGATGGCCTTGAGTTTGAAATCCGCGTCGTAAGCATGTCTCTTAACAGGTGCCATTTTGGGGTCCTTAATTACCGGATGTTGAAGCACCGTACGTATCAGGAAAAGTGGTTCGCCACCCCAAAACAAGTCTGTCTAGACAGCATAGAAAGCTGACTCCACGAGGTTTCTGACCAGCAGTGATTATGCTTCGACAATCAAGGGGAGTGGCTTCGTCGCTTACCAAAGTCGTAATAAAACATACAGTACACTGTTCATACATACGGCGCACCGGAATATAAGGCGCATTGCCGATTTTTTTGCAAATATAGGGATTTTATGTGCGCCTTATAGTTCAAAAAAATACTGTAAGCTTTCAACGTGGTGTAAGCAGGCTTTTCCTGCCCACTCCTTCTGCTAATAGGAGTGTGCTTTTTTCTCGCTGGGCCATGCTGCTTTGGGTCATTTTTTCCCTGAATAAACTGAATCATTCGTTGACAGCCGTATTTTGTTTTCACTCTGCCTATTTGAATGCAAAATTACATTTTAGTTCACACTCTAAAATGCAAGTGTGACATAAAAGCAAAAAAACTTTCTGCAGCACTGTGAGTTTTATGACCTTGAAACATTTGCGGAGTATTTGTTAAGTCCTGAGCTGCAACGTTATACACACTTTTGATGGATGTTGTGCAGGTTTCATGTCGGTGGTTTAGAAGGAAATAACATTTGTGGTTACAACTCAAAGCATAGTATACTATTAGAAAACTCTTGCCCCAGGAATTATATTTCCCCACCTCATAACAGTCTGGAATTTGTGTATCCGCTCCGTCTCTCCCATGGACACCAGCTGTGCAGCTGGTGCGCGCTGGAAACTGCAGTTAGCCTGTAGCCATGTGGGATTTTTAACTCGGCTCTCCCATGTGCGTTTAAAGAAGCAGTAATGTCATGCAATCGGGGCCTGTGTTATCATTGTGCAGATCCTGGAGAGTGATGTCAGAGGAAAAGGGAAACTAGCAAACTCCCAAACCAAGGGAGCAAAGGTTTGAAGCTGGCTGGCAGAGACCCAGATCAGCTTAAAGACTTTCCTTATTCTTTCTTTCCATCCAAACGGCTCGACTCGACAGGATGTTGCTTCCCTTGGCATATGTGGTTATGAGCAGTGATGTCTTTAATAAATGAAAGGTGTTTGCATTGATAAAACTCGCTTTTGTAAATGGGATCAACGTAAAAAGCGGGAAAAACGAGTACATCCGCTACATCAATGTGAGCTTTTAATCCTCGGTAATGAATGATTAACACCGCCTAATCAATTAAAGAGAGATCATTAAGTGTCCTTCAATAGATCCTGTTTTATGGCTCCAGTGGAGCGAGGGATCAAAGCTGACTCTTTAATGCACCTGAAAGAATTAAACACAGTGAAATTAGTTAAATGTCACCGCAGAAAACTCTGGTAATTTATCACAGAAAGCCTGCGACAAAGACTTTTAGCCTCTCGCATTAAGACAGTGATTCATCCATAGAAGAGCTTTCATAACACCTACTGTATTAGTTGTGTTACACGCAGTGGAAAAAAGTATTCATATCCTTTGAACTTTGTCCAATTTTATACCAATAACAATATGTGAATATTAGGAAGTGGAAGGAAATTGTACAATTTTAAAACGATTATATAATTTTGAATAAATTAAATTATTTCTTTAGAAGTAGAAATCTGAAAAGTGCAGTTTCTCTGATACATCAGAAAAATAGTATGGCACATCTACAAACTGGCATGTTGCTCAGGCAGGAACATTTATCAAAAAAAATAAACTAAAAGGCCATGCTACCTTTAGATGAGTTTCAAAAAGAAAGCTATTATTAACCGTCAGAAAGCAAATTGAATTGTTGTTGCAGTGAATTACTGGGATGCAGCAAACATGTGAAATAGGCGCTCAACTCAGATGAAACCTAAATTAAACTCTTTAGCTTATGTTACATTAAAATAACACTGCACTTCATCCTGAACACATTATTCCAGAGGTGAAGGCAAATAATGTGCAGATGTTTATCTTCAACAAGGAGAAGGAAGACGGTACGAGTTAATGGGAAGACAGATGGAGACTTCAGACTGGTAAGAGATTCACCTTCAAGGACAATGACCATAAACATAGAGCTAGAGTTAACAGAATGGTTAATAAACATATTCATGAGCTACAATGGACCAGTCAAAGTCCAGATCTGATCTGAGCTTTTGCTAATTCTTCCCAGCAAAAGGCAATTTTACATGATATTGAGTTAGTTGGGCTAAATACAAATATGCAGTACACTTTACACACTTCTATTTGACAAAAACGTCTTTTCCACATGTGATGTCACACGTCTGCAAACTTTGTTACTGAAAGCCAACTTGGCAGGCAGTTGCTATGACAACAATAAACAAGCCACAAGCTTATAAGTAGTTACTAACTCTCCCCTCTTTCCTAACTTATAAACAATAAGTACATTACACCCATTACTAGATTACAATTTTTGAGTACGCTATAGTAAGATAAATACCAGTGACATTTACTGTAGCACTTACTGCAAAACTAGCAAAATTAGCTCAGGTAAGGTGGTTTTTATCTACAAACTAAGATACGGACATGTAGCCTACAAGTATGTGAGTGCATGTACTTACTCAGCCAGTCACCGGGGGCCTCATGCATAAAAGAGTGCGCAGTTTTCACACTAAAACTTGGCGTACGGAAAAATTTTGAAAGTGCGGCGCTCAAAAACAATCAGATGCATAAAGCCGTGGCTGCGCCGCACCTTTCCTTTATAAATCCTAATTTGCGGGAAATAGAGAACAGCTGCTGGTCCGCCCTGTGGCCTCTATAAATACATATGTAAATTAGTATAAATACCCGGAAGTCTGCCACCACGTGAAGCAGTAACCATGGCAACGTCCTTGTTCGAAGCAGTATAAGTATTTATAATGATAATACTTATATATTTTTATTTAAAAGGTGCTTTGAGAACACATAATGTCACCTCACAAAAATAAAAATACATTTTAAAGAAAAAGAAAATCCAAATTAAAAGAATAAGAAAAATGTGCAAAAGCCTGAAGAGTAGCTTGTTCAGCCGGGATCTAAAGACAGACAGCGAGTCCTTTGAGTGGGCAATGTGGACGTTTACTCTAAATACTAGAATGTTTTATGTCCATAAGGCGCATTCACAAAGCGGGTGACTCGACTGAAGGATGACTGCAGCTGGACCGGTACCGGTACCGCAGGGCTCTTTAGGTTTTGCTCAGAGCTCCAGGATGATCAGTCTGGATTAATCTAAACACTTATAAACCATCATCAACATTTCCCAGCAGATCAATATGATCAATCGCTCCCTCTGAATCCTTCCATTGGCGATGTTCTCCATCAGAGCCAAACCGCTCCACAGTTACGTGGCTCACCTTTGCGCACTTTTTCCACAACTTTTCATGCCAGCGAAAAAGTGCGTATATTTACGCAAACTTTGACGCAAAGTAAATGTCTACACATGCCGACTTGTGCTTAAAATATGGCGCCGCACATTTTTTGGTGCGCACGCACGCTTTATGCATGAGACCCCAGAACATGTTTATTCACCTGAAGGGTTCGTATGTCCTTTAGAAAGCCACTGACACACTGACTGTACGCGTTCGTGGATTTGAGGCCTTGAAGCTCCTCCATGGTTCACTAGGGAGGCAACTATGTGGTAGATCTGAGGCAATTTGACCACGTCGTCTCACATATCTTCCTTCTCCGTCTCATATTGGTCGATCCCGACAGCGGCGAGTTTGTTCACGTATCTTTTTCTCTCACATTCTTTTTGTTGCCATGGGTCCGCTATGTATTGCGCATGCGCTTGCCAACTAATTTTGCGCGGATTACTTCCGGTTCTGACTGGCGGGACATAAGATTGCAATAAAATACACCACTGCTTGTTTTGCTTTGTTTGAAAATGTGAAACGGTTTAAGGCATGCATGCTTTTACAGGGCACTTTTTAATCTCTGTTGCAAAATAATGAAAAAGTCAAGCTATCATTTGTGCCTGGTGAACAGTTTATCATTTGACAACAGAAACAAACTCTTCTGTAAATTTATGAAATAAAAAGATACTTCTTCACTCTCTTAGCGAGCAACAAATACTAGAACCCATTTGTTTGCTGAACTTTGTATCTATGGGAAATAAAAACGGGACTGAATGTGTGTCCTTGGAGGTAATTTATGACAGTTAAAAGTTTTTCCTCTTTAGTAGAGGAGAAGCAGCTGTGTTGCATTGGCTGCGTGTTTTTGCTCTTACAACCAGGACTGGACTGTTGACAGAACCAGGTGTAGGCTGGCTGTGTTTCTACAACACAAGGTTCTTTTTTTATTACAGGCAACTCTGCTTTCGAAACGCAATATCAGCTGGAGAAAGCAGTAATACTTCCTTTCACAGGTGACTTATGTTACGTTGTTTTAGTGTGGATTTAGAACATGTTTTGGGAATCCATTCCCAAAAAGGTTTTTTGTTTCTGTAATTAATGTTATGACAAAGTGCAGGAATTGCAGATCTTTTCTGTGGCTCTGCAGAGCCTCATAACATGATTTAGTGTAAAGCTGTGATTATTCTCAGCTTGTACTTGGTTTGATTTTAGTTGGACCCAAGAGCAGGCAGAATCAGAGGCAGAGGGATGAAGTGAAGAGTTTCAGTGATGAAAATGAAGACTTACAAAACAAGAAGAGGACAATGACCCGAACATAGCTTGAACAATCCAAACCAGGCAGCTTAAGTACTAAGGCAGAGGTGGAAAATGACAATCCGGTGAGCTGGTAAAGGGATGTGGGGCAGAAGAAGAACAGGAAAACTGAGGAAGGGAGACTAATTAACGCAGAGGGAAATTAACTCAAAAGACTCAAAAGGATCTACAAACTAAAAGGGGAGAACCCAGAAATAAAATAAATGCATAGAAGAAAGAAGAGAAAAAACTGAACAGAAAAGATTTAACTAATATAGCAGCACTGTAATGGCAATAATAAGCAGGAAGGAATGAGCTGAACCTAACCGGCAGTGACTCAGCAGGTTAGGAGTTCGTCCTGTAACCAGAGAGTTGCCAGTTCAAACACCTGGTCTGCTGGTGTTGGTCAGAGGTGCCGATTGTATGGCAGCCTCGCTTCTATCAGGGCAGCTGTGGCTATTATGTAGCTTGCCAGCATCAGTGTGTGAATGGGTGAATGACTGAGTGTGCACAGCGCTTTGGAGTCCTCTGGACTAGACAAAGCGCTCTGCAAGTACAGGCCATTTCCCATTTACAAAAGGAAACCAAAACACAAACACTCGTGGATCATGGCAGCTTGATCTTGTGCTGCTCTGTCTCCTCAGGCAAAAGGGAAGCAAGACACGTTTTTCAAAGGATCATTTCCCCATTGGACAACTAAAAACCAGACATAAATAAAATCACTCAAGACAAACTATTTTTCTTTAAAGACAGCATCACTTAAATTTCCAAATAGTTTCTGTCTGTCCTTTATTATAGCCTCTCACAGAGCATTGTGGTACAAGCAGAAAAAATCCAGTATGTTGCAACATTCAAGTAGAGTGGAGAGAGTTCAGTGTTTGTTTACGTTACTATATTTAAATAGCTGAAAATGAAAGATTTATTTCTGTTCAGCTCACAATTTTGACATGGCTATAAATATATTTTTCTGTGTATTTTTCCCCAACAACAAAGCTCACAGGACAAGTGTTTATTAAATGTAGGCTGAAGTTGTTTTTTTGTTGTTTTTAATGAAGAACTATTTGTTTAGAACAGAAAATAATCCCAGAAAAACAGCAGGACTTTTACTGAAACACTCCCAGTTTAAGAAATGTAAGACACAGCTTTAAAAGACAGATCTGTTTTGACTTTCAGTTTTACGTTTGCGAGCGTGTGGATAAGTATTAATATTTGTTTAGTTAAGAGCACATTAACTCTGGTTACTATGGGGGCTTTTTGCAAAAGAAATGCGGCATAAGGAGCAACCTATGATTTAATTTCATGCAAAAACTCTTAGTTTTAAAGATAAAATATCAAGCTTTTGCTAAGGTGATGTTATTTTACCTTATATTGCTAAATTCTGTATTTGTTTGCATGATTGTCTGTCCTGTGTGCCTCTATGTTTCCCTCTGATGGACTGGTGACCAGTCCAGGGTGTTTCTTTTACCAAATAATCCCTGGAGACAGGCACCAGTTCCCTGCAAGGATAAACGGGTATAAAAAATGTAAAGATAAATGATGTTCTAGTTTGTTTAGTTGCATGTGTAGAAAAAAATATTTGAAACCTATAACTCACTGGACTGATGGAAAATATGTGAATATTTTTCATATTTGACCATTTTTTTAAAAATGGCGATGGAAAAATCTGAAGGCTGTCTTTCATTTTGACAGATTGCAGTTCCAACGCCTGACCACTTTTTAACTTTATGCACAGAGTACATAAAAAATTACCATCTGAATGTCATTTCTGACCTGCACACTGAACTCAATGCGTCTTGCTGTCCATGAGCTGACAGCACGTTCAAGAGTTATGGAGGTTTTGAAGCCCGCCTGGTGCAGCTGAGCCACTGCTGCAGGATTTCCTCCTGCTGAAGTGGGATCAGGAAATCCTCTACTTCAGAGTCTTGCCATCTTCTGATGACTTCCATCATAGAAATGTTCCCTGATTTCAAAACTTTGACTGAAGTGGTGCTTGTAATTCCGGGCAGCGTGGGAGCAGAGCACGGATTCAATCGGCATCACAACCTCAATGGTACGTTCACACCACGCGCCTTACGCGCGTCAAAAAACGCGTCCAACGCTTCAAGTTTGACGCCGCTTAATATTTTGCTCTACACGTAGCATTTTGCGCGTCTGGTTTACGTTCAAAGTGTAAGTGGAGGCGCGTAGAAGGCGCGTCAGACACGACGACTCTAGCCGTTGTTTTCCGTTGGACGCTCTTGACGTGTCAAATGCTCGAAACGCTCCAAACGGTTCAAATCTCAACGCGCCGCAACGGCCCTCGACGCACATCAACATAGACTTTGAATGTAAACCAGACACGCCTGACGCCCAACACGCGTTTGGTGTGAACGAACCACACCAACGAACCAACGAACCATCAGATATTTGATTATCCAATTCATGTAGATATGGACCAGGAAGAAGTTGTATGATTACGCATTGAGGTGAATAATTCATAATTTCAGTGTAGTCATTTGGATTAATTGGTTATATGTAGATTTGAGACGCAATGAACAGCTTTTGTAACTGTGAAAAAAATTGCATATATTCATCTGCTTGATATGTGATGGAACAGCGTGAATTTTCAGTTCCGTTAATTAAACCAAATGAAAATTTAATGAAGCTAAATATGTCATTGGTATAATTTCAAAAATGATGGGTAAAAATATATTATGACTAGTTTTTAGTTGTTTTTTTTACCACTTCCTTCAAATGACAGACGATGAAAAGCCTAGCAGAAGAAAACATTGAGATAATGTATCACAATCATAATGTGTTAATTTTATGTTTGAAAATTAGATTAGCTGGAGATTTTACTACTTCAACATCTTTTCCAAATTGTTTAAGAAGGTTTAACATATAAAATATATTTACCTTAATACCTAAAAGCATTTTTCAAAATCAATCAAACCTCCACAGCTAAAAAGAAACTTCCATCAAGTCAGTCAGGCAGGTGTCCTTTCTTCGCACATTTAAATATCATCAAGCCTGACTGTAGACACATCAAGCTGATATTTTATGATGACATTCATAGCTGCAGTGTCCCTGCCTCATTTAAGTCCTGACAGCACAAATGAATAAATTCAATAGTTCCAGATTAAATTTGGCACACCATGGATAACCCATAGATCATCGAGCAATTCTTTTCTTTAAAAAGTTATTTCTCACAGGTTGAATCAGAGAAATCTGTGCAGCGAAATGTAACCTCTGAAGCTAATGAGCAGACTGAGGGATTAGCATACGAATGGCTCCCATAGCTCATCCTTCTGAGCATAGGGTAATGGCAGGTGAATGATACTTATCAAGCTTCATAAGTGCTCCTTCCAATAAATACATAGTCCAGGTCATTTGTACTGGGATTCAAGAGTTGATGGATATAGGATTACCACTTAACCTTGGAGTAATTCCAAGACGCTGCTTAAATCATCTAATACATTATCTATCCCATAACGGCTTGACCGGTCTTTAAGGATATCACTTCATAAAGCAAAATATGTTTTATGAGATAGATTTAACAAAAGGTGTTAGTGACTTATGAATCATATAGATGCGGTCATGACACAGCACCAACAAGCTTGTGTTTTTAAGAGATTGTTCCTGAATCTGGCTTTGACAGATTCCCTGCATGATTGCTTTTATTTTTATACTTCCCTCATACTATGCCTTGTTGACATGAAGGCATTCCACAATGAAAATCTTGCATCACTGCAGTGAGCATAATATTTACTCCTGAGAAGTCTCTGAAACAGGTCTGATCTTCATCAGGTTTAAACCTCACTTCTATCCAAGATCATGTGATCCTCGCTGAAGCCTGGCTCTCGTTTTGAATCAAACACTTGACCCTGACCCTGTCTGCCACCATTAAATCTGAAGATATTCACTCCCCACATTTCTCAGGAGGGAGAAAGTTAGTGGTTTTTATGTAAATGTTTGCAGCACATTCTTACTTTAACTTCCCACTGAAATTAGATTCCCTGTTTCTATCTTAAAAATGTTTTATGCTGCCTGACATTTCTCTCAAACTGCAGGTGAAGGTCAAGCAAACAGCTCCTCATAAGCAGTTTCAAAAAATCTAAAAGTTCTGCTTTAAAGGAAAGACCACTCCTGATTACAAGATAAACTATTCACAATCATTTCAGCCACCCATCCTTTTCCTATACTGTATGATAGAATACTCTGCTATGCTACATTATTTTATGCTAAGCTATACTATACCATGCTATGCTATGCTATTATATTCTATGCTATACTATATTATTCAGTGATATGTTACTTTATGTTATGCAAAGCTATTCAATTCTATGGTATGCTATACTATACCATACTGTGCTATACTGCACCATGCTATGCTATCCTATGCTATTCTATACTATGCTGTAATATATAGTATATAATTACTCATAATAATATAGCATTATATTGTACTATATGATACTATACCATACTGTACAATACTATACTATGCTACAGTATATTATGCTGCAGTGTGCTGCACTATACCATGTTATACTACTGTATTCTCCAGTGGTCAGACAAATTCTGGGTTTTATGTCTGCTTATTTGCAAAGCCAAAAACTGCAACTCATTAAATTTGCAAGCGACTTTAGAAATAAAAAAGAAAAGCCCACAAGCCCGAAGCTGCTTATAATAATCGGACTTGGCGAGCGAAACTCAAAATACTTCCTGTTTTTCCAGCAACAAAATGCGCATCTCCCTCTTCCCTCCATTGTTTATGTTTCTGTCGCTGCTGATACTGTCGCATAAAAACGGCGACAAGATGCGTAGAGGAAATAAAATTAAATTACAAAAGAAAATAGTAACCAAAGTGATTTCGATAAGTAACTGTAGTCTGACTACTTGAATAGCTACGCGTTATGCATTACTCCTTACTGAAAAAAGTGATCCGACGTCAGTAGCGTCACTGACATCACTAGAAATAACCCATAACTGATTTTACTGAGAACATTCCAGAATAGAAAAACCTACATCCTTAAATACAAACTCAACCTTTCCCTTGTTTTGTCAAAAACAAAAAGTAAATTTTCACACACAGTGAGAGAGTTTTGAGGCCAAAGTCAGATTCTGCACCACCAGATCTGATGTGCTTTTATCTGTAGATATAAAAACAATACTTTTGTTGACAAAAAATATCTTTCTTTTTTTTTCCTCCGAAGAGTTTTTGCGGCGCTAGTGGCTCGTATTTTTTCCACAGTAGGCAGACAGGAAGGAGGGTGAGGAGAGGGGGGAAGACATGCGGCAAAGGTCGTCGGGACCGGGAGTCGAACCCGCGACGTCCGCGTCGAGGACTAAGGCCTCCAAACGTGGGGCGTGCTAACCCCCCCTAACGCCCCGACAAAAAATATCTTTATTCTCTTACTCCACTGAATTGATGATTAGCAGCTTGTAGGAATCAGGAAAAAGGTGGAGCGATGACTCTTACTTTCCCTACAGATCTTTGTTGGGAAACGTGAGATTTATTGGAGGATACAGATGACTTCATGTTTCTCAGAAGGGTGCCACACTGTTAGATCTCCAAACTGCTGCTGTTTTACAGCATTGCAACTAATCGCCTCCTCTTCTCTGGACAAATAAATCTTCACATTTGTGCTTTAAGTCTTCACAACGACTTATTGTCATTTTTATTTGTCAGCTTTTTGGCTGCCTTGTTCTCAGTTTCTTTTATGCTTTTAAGCATATTTCCTAACTTGGAAATGAATAACCGTTGTGATCTATAAGCCTGCACACACTTTGAATTTACCTCAACCAACCTGTGTGTTTTTGGAGCAGCTCAATGAAGACTTAACCTAATTAAAATGAGTAATACATTTCCTCTGGTTACCCCACAACGGTCCTTTTGATAGCTTTCCGTTCAACCTTTTTTTCCGCTGTTAAAACGTGCTCTTCATGCCTTTGCACAGAAAGCACATAAACACACTTCCAAGACAAAGATTAGGGTAGCAGCTATTTTCGGTAATGTTTAGCAGACATTGCCATCTTCATTTTTACGGAGACATTAACTCAAAATAGCATCACTGCGAGGAGGAGTGTCTGACTCTCACTACCCTGGAATGAGAAGCATGTACAGAAACGGTTGCACAACGTCTCAGTGAGAAGAGTCAGATCCAATCACACACTGAGCAGCACTACTATGCTGCTGAGCTGTTGAATTACCCCTGTCTGTGATTATGAGGATTCTTTCTTCATAAGAATCATAGAGGGAGAAACGAAGAGCTCCTTTTTAACAAATACTGGACAGACCCTGGCAGACGTTCCTGGGTGTTTGGTGAGTCATGTGAGAAAATATCCTGAGAGAGCTGATGAAAGGGAAACCAGCACGGCCTTTCTGGAATATTAACTAAATCCATAAAGTTTTGGAAGGATAAGTGTGCATCTGGACAAAGGGTGAATGTCCCCGACAGTGTGTGGTCTTTTTAACAAGCTCATGTCCCTGACTCTGGGGTTAGGCCTGCTCACTCTAAAAAGTAGAGCTTTTCAAAGGGTTCTTCTTACTAAAAGTAAATGAAATCTGATATATTTTTATCTGAATAAAAGCTCCAACATTTAATATCATTTAGTCTCCCACACAATACTTTAAAAAATGAAGTTTGCCATTGATTGTTCATTGATGGAGCAATCAACAGATGTTGAAAAATAAAATAAAAAGCAGAATTTGCATGGCCATGAGACACTTTAAATTAATTCAGGTAAGGTAGGGTAATTTTATTTATATAGCACATTTTCAGCATCAAGGCAATTCAAAGTGAATTAGAGGAAATACAATCAAAATAAGAGAAAGAAAAAGAAAAACAAGAAGTACTCCACAATTTATAAACTAATAGTTTCTCTGCATAAACTAATCGAAAAGTAAGTAGTCTGTAATTTATAAACTAGTAGGGGTTTCTCTGGATTCTTGTTCTGATAAAACAAAATGTTGGTTCTCCATGTTTGGTTTTATATTTTCTAAGTTTTTTCTATTCAATGTTTATAAATCCATCCGTTTTATATTGAATCAGAATTCAAGATTGAATTAGTTTTAGAACCAATACTTAATTAACACCTCAAACAAGATTTTTGTAAAAATAAATGAGCTAATCACTAATCAAAAATTAATTAAACAGCTTAATATAAACCCCCAATAAATAAAAACCTGACACAAACGACCGTCATATCTAATCTTTCATTTGCTTCCAACCTGTGACTGAGCTACTGCTGGTATTCCCTGTTGTGTTAATAAAGTGATCCAATAAGTAGGCCACTTTTTCATTTTCACTTCCCAAGGCTGCAGATACCAGCTGAGAGGGGAACTGTGGGAAAAAGCAAACAAATAATTCAACAAGTTATTTGACAAAGGAAAGTTTCCGTGACAAGTCTGCTGCAGCATAAAATCAACTCTTTTTTTATTGGGTTAAAGTGACGTGTAGTTTTGGCCAAACGTAAATCCCATGTAAATAAACACTGACATGGAAGAGCTCAAAAAATGTCTAAATGAAAAATTAGGTAATTTTCTAAAGAAGAGGATAAGGCCCACTGAAAAATAAAACATTTTGACTTTAAAGCATCTTATTATTTTATTTATTTATCTGTTATGTTTTTTAATTAAGATTTAAAAGGACAAACAATATGACCAACTTTGTGATTTTTTCCCCATCTTCTCTGCACGTATTAAAGCAGGAAAAACTTTTATTTTATGTTACACTGTGCAATCACTTTCACTTCCTCAGTTTCTCTTAAGAAACCATGAAATGAGGCCAACTCAGCTGGACATTAAACATTTGGCAACTTGTCGCCTTTAAGGTTACATGTAGCGCCCTTTCCTGTTTTAAAGGTCATGACTGACACAAGACTGGATGACGCCGGTCAACAACGACGACTGTGGATGTGTAAAATCTCCTGTAGGTTCGGTAAAAGTTCAACTTTTCTGCATGACCTTAATGTTCTTCCTCTTTTTGACTTTTAATCAGAAATCTTTGCAACGGCGTCAGAAATGCAGCCACACTGAAACTGAATGTTCTATTTTGACACCATAAGTGAGATAACGTAAAACTACCTTTAAATGTTATTTATCGGTGTGTTATTGATAATTCATTGGATATTATCACTGAAGAAATTCTTACATATCTTTTTATCTCATTGTTAACAGATTTGGAAAACTTGCAAATGATACATTTTATTACTGTATTTCTTTTTAACTTAGCCTTTATCTTTAGAATTTGCTGTTTTTTGAGAAATTAAGATTGATTCAAATAAAAACTGTGGTTTAAAAAAAGGTTTCAAGCAGCACACATATTGTAGTTTCTAACTCTGAATTTGAAAATTTAGAATTTTTTTTGTAGCTTAGAATATTAAAAATTAGCATATTTAGCATACAAGTGAGTTGTATGAGTTGTATACAACTCAATGGTGATTATTATTTGCATGATGTAGCATATATTGTATGCTTATTGTGTTAAACTGTGGAAAATTTGCACTTTGCTTCAGCATGCCCTGCACTGTTGTGCCATTTATTTTATTGGTGTAGCGTATTGCACAAAAACATACCAACAAACCAAACTCTCGCAGAAAGGTCAGAGGTGAGTCTATAGAGGGGTGGAGCAGCATGAGTTGTGGCTGCTGCACGCTGAAAGCTGTGGTTGCTTTGCATACTTCTTCCAAGGATGGAAATCTTTAACGTTCATTTCAAAGCAGTGAATTTAACAAATCAATCTCAGCCTGATAGTTTGAAATTATGTTTTGCATTTTAGTTTTACATGTAGGAAGAGGCAAAGTTGTAATGCAAGGCAGATAAAATGCAATAAGAACTGTAAAATAGGGCTTCAATTACTATTTTGATTTATTGTTGCAATGCCCTCCAGTACTAACTAATGGAGTCGATATTTGCACAATATTTAACTCGTGTTCTTGTCATTCCAGACTCCAATTTCCCTAATGAGCTGAAAGTCTTGTAAATATGTAGCCAGGCATAGAAATACTCACATACCTCTACACGACTATCAGATGAAGGGATATAAAAATTAGAGATGATTTTGAAATAAATGCCAAAACTACTGGAGGAGAGACACGCATAAACTTACCAGCAGTTTTCATTTATTGAGAAGGATTTAAATAATTTCCGACATGTTAAAAAGGTAATTCAATCTGGAGAGACTCAGACGGAGAAAAGAAGACAATTAGAAGAGTTTATTGACAAACAGGATTTAAAGTCTTTGGCGCTCGGGCCCCGGCTGGGGATAACGGTTATCGCAGCGTTAGCGATAGGCTTCAGATGAGCATCCCCGATGCTGTTAGGAACGTCATCCCCCAGGGCCCGGCACTGGTGGTGGAGGTTGAAGAAGGGTGCGGGCCTCAGGACCGGGCGAATGGAGGAGAAGGGGTGGTGGTGGGTTGAGCTCGGCTGGAGAGCGAAGGACGCCATGAATGAAGGTCCTTATCAGCTGGGACTTGGTCGATGATTGGACGTGACGTGGCTTGGTCCGGCGTTGATAGGTCGACGATTGTGGGCAGGTCGCTTCAATTAACGGGTCCCGGTGGGGATAAAAGAGTCTTCCAGTTTGAATTTGTGCCTAGGCTTCATTTTAAAAAATGATTCCTCTTGTTAAGTTTCTTCGCATTTGTTGGGAGATATCTGTGTTATTTCCAACCACAAACCTCTTGATGGACTAAAAATAAACCCTGAAGTTAATCTGACAGCTGTTATGTAAATCTCTGCAGTTAGGAGAACAAAAATAGTCTGATAGTGTGTAATATTCTCATTTAAGCGCAAAGATACTGTATATGCCTTTAATTAATTTCTATATTACTTCACTAGTAATCTGATTACTACATGCTTTTATTGATTTATTCCAGTTAGCTCATCACTTAGCAATAAGGAAAATTGATATTTCACATATGGCCAGGTTGGATTGGACATCATTTATTCCCATAATATATAAGTTATTATACTTTTATTATATTTAAAATGTTTTTGATGAACTGGAACATTTAAGTGTGTGAAAAACAGAACACAGAAGAAATTTGTCGGGGTTTAAGTAATTGTTTACAGCACTTTAGTTTGTTAAAGGTTCATCAGGCAGATTAGTTTAATGATAAAGAAATCGTTGATAAGATTAAAGACAGCATGACCTCCTGAGACACCAAGCTCTAAAAAAACTAACTTTTTATAGCAAAAGAAAAATGATTTACTGCAAAAGAACATAACTACAGTCATTTTATAATTTTATAGCATACGATTGTATAAACATAAACATACATGGACATCAATGATAGTTACAAAAGTTTAAAATACACCTACTCTGCTTTTTTTTCCTTTTTTTAAAACAAGTGAGTGTAAAATGCTTTTTAAGAGTTTAACAACTTTACGTCAGTCAATGGTTTACATACAGTGTTAGGTCATATGAGCTAATATATAAACAAAGACAATTAGGAGTCAATTTAAATTCTGAATCAACATTTCATCCGTTCATGTGTGAGGCTGACGGAAACATCAGTGGTCTCGAACGAGCCGGAGCGCGCCGGTAAATCCTAACCAAGACGAGGAAGAATGAGGTTTTGACAATCATGCCGCACAGCAGAAAGAAAACTCCCAACACGCAACAAGTAGCTAGTAAAGGGCTTATTGCAAGTGCAGCGACCGAGTCTCTGAGCATCCAGCATGTGGAGAGGGGCGGGGGGCAGCGGGGCAGCGGGGAGCGACGGTGTTGGACGGCGCAGTCAGAGCAGCCGCCCTAATCATCTCTGAGTGCTTTAGTGTCGTTAGTGGAGGAGGAGGTAAACAGTGCGGGGGTGGGGTCAGTGGTTGCCAGTGGAGACCTGGAGCTAGATGGGGGGGCCGCCAGGTCGGGTTAATGTGGGTGGAGAGGCTGAGTTTAACCATGGAGAGAGCTAGTTTGGACGGCCGGTGTGGTCTGCTGCTGTGGGCAGTGTGAGGATGACGATGGAAAGGAAGACGCGTGTCCACCTTTAAGAGTTTTTGGAGGCCATCTTTATTGTGATGGTCTTCTGCTCTGTGTACTCCCTCAGGCCACTTTCTCCCCTGAAACAGGAAGCAGCTCTGATCACTTAAATAGATAATACACACTGAAACCAGATGTCCACACAAATAACCTTTTATTATCTCGCTCTGGCATTACGTGGGGCAATTATTCTACTGTTCTTGGTTAGTTAGGATAACCAAAATTATTTCTGGTTGCTAAATTCCAGGACTATATATATATATATTTATTTATTTTTATTTTACAATACTTTTCTGTTTGCATACATGTCCTGTTTGTTAGCACTGCCTTCACTGCACAAACACAATCCTACCAAGTATTTTGTCTAGTTTCTAGTACAAATATCATAATACTCTTGAAATAAGACAAAACTAACTTACAAGTAACTTCTCAGGAAGATATATGATGTTGTTTTAAATCAGCAATTTATTAACATTGATGAAAACAACCAGTTCAACTGGCAGATTATTTAACTTCAATAAGACATTCAATATTAAGAGTTTATTTACTTAAACCAAGCTCATATAACTTAGTTTTGTCTTATTTCAAGTGTACTAAGATATTTGCACTAAAAACTAGAACAAAAATACTTGGTAAGAGTTTGTGTTTTTGCAGTGATGTCTTTATCTTTCCCCAATTGTTTGAATGTACACTAACTTTATGTAAACATATTTTAAGAAAAAGATTTAAAAAAACAACTGTAAAGATCTATGTTGGTAATTTTAAGAGAGGAAACTTTAAGTCAAATTTAATATTCGACTGTGAGAAATAACAGGTTGTGCAGCTATTAAAAACTGGACGTCGGAAGAGACGCATAAAGAAAGAAACATTTCAATATCCTTTTAAAAAAGATTTATTTGAGGTTAATAAATGTTGTTTTGAAACATGAAGTCATTGTTAGTGATATTGCGGTTACGTTGTGTATATGTAGAGGGCATAAAACAAACCGTACTCACAATTCACGTCCATTGCCAGACATTTTGTATCCTCCGAACGGACACTGTGTGCTCAGAGCATTGAAGCAGTTTATCCTGGGAAATACACAAAGCATGGATCAGTCTGATGCATTTGACTCCTGTGGTTTGCTTCAAAGTTGAGGACAATTGTAAGCTGCATTAAGGAGGACAGATCTAAAATATACCACCGTCATCACTGCAGGTTGTTTTTACAACCTGCTGAACCCCATCAAATAATTCTGACTCGCTGCGTGAGTGAGTTTAATTACAGCTGGCTGGGAAAAAACTGCTAAAAGGAAATGGGATGGAGACAACTGTGGTCAGTTTAAATGAAGAAAAGCTGAGTTTGTGGGAAACTAAAGGTAAAAATGCATAGAAATAAAAGCTCAAGAGGTGTTTTCTTTAAAAAGACGTTCTTGTGAGTTTTGTTTTGGGAAGATTTTGACAAATTATGCCTTGTTTGTGTGATGGTGGATGGTGGTGGGTGAGTAATTGTGACACGTGAAAACTGAAGGACAAAGCTGTAATATAAACGTTTGTTTAGCTACCAGACCGCTGTGGTACAGGCAGCGAAATGTTTCTGGCAGATGCTGCGTGTTAGCTCCACTCCTGCTCTTACTCATAACCATCTGAAGGTAATTACAAATGAAACCAAACAACTCTGAGAGAACTCAACAAGTGGTTGTGTTATTCCTGCACACACACCAGATTACACCGAATCCTGTTCTCACAAATTTCATCTCACATTTCTGGGAGTTGTGTGGGGGGGGGAAACACAAGAGAAGCTGGTTGCAGAGTGTGTAATAATAGTTGAGATAGTGTGGTGTCAGCTTACAGGCTCTGGACGGCTGAAATGTTTAATATTTCCCACATGAAAAATGAAGCTTGTTACAGGAAACTGAACTCACCACACCGTGCCGGCCTGCAAGGCTGTGGTTACGGTCATGGCTTTGTTGATGTCGCTGGTGAAAACGGCAGCAACCAGACCGTAGTCCGAGTTGTTGGCTCTTTCGATCACTTCTTCAATCGTTTTGAACTTCATAATCTGCTGGACTGGCCCAAAAATCTGCAGAAATAATAAATCAGAAATCAGAATAGACATCTAGCGAACAAACGTATATTATTTCGTTGTGTGTTTCTGCTTTGTATGGACTGTGTCTTACTCACAGATCATTTTTCTTCATTTTCATGTTCCTAACTTTTGTTTCTGCATTTTATTGTCTATCCTGTTAGATTTCATAAATACTGACTAACTTTTTAATTGCTGAAGGACATTCAGGATGAGGAATTAGCAGATTATTGGTGGTGTAGTATGAAGAGGTTTTAAAAATTATGATTTGAAAACAGTTTGTCTTATCATTCCTGCGACTTAAGTTTTATTTCAAGTTTCACAAACAAGCCTGGTTCTGGTTCTGGTTTGCTCTGCCTCCCTAGAACCAGAACCAAACATGGAGAAGCAGCATTCAGCTTCTATGCACCACAAATCTGGAACAAACTTCCACAAAACTGCTCTTAACACAGAGTTCCTTTAAATCTAGACTAAAAACCCACATGTTGCCTTTGAAACATAATAAACACAAATTGATGTTTGATGTGTTTTGATTATTTTAATGGAGGCTCATGACAAAATGTCACTGGTTTTCATAACTGTTGACTGTATGACAAGTTTATGAAGCGTTTGTGTTTTTGTGACGTAAAGCACTTAGAAATTCCTTGTTGCTGAAATGTGCTATACAAATAAACTTGATTGATTTATTGATTAATTTAATCATGTGTGAGAAAAAATGTGTGAATGATTCTGTATGGACTGTATTCTTCAAATGTACTTATTTGAAATGAAAGAAACTTAAAACCATGGTGCAGCTTTCATCACTATTAGCTATGAATATTAAATAATAGAATATCAAAAATGAATTATCTTTTTTGGACAAGTAATGAAAAAACTGATTGTATAGTTTGAATTTTTGTACTTCTTTTTAGGTAGAAATAATGTTTCATCAGTTTCACTGAAAAATGTTGAATTACTACGTAGGTTTCCTGTACCTCTTCTCTGGCGATGCGCATGTCGTCCGTCACGTTTGAGAACACGGTGGGCTCGATGAAGAACCCTTTCAGGCCCAGAGCTTTGCCTCCACACTCCAGCTTGGCTCCTTCACTGACGCCGCTCTGGATGAACTCCAGCACACGGTTCTGATGCTCCCGACTGATCTGTGGAGGTAAAGGACAGGCATGGATTAGGACACGAAGAACAGAATAATTTAGATTATTTATTTTTAAAAAAAAGGAAGGTGGAAATTAAAAGCGAAATCGTCTCACCTGTGGACCCTGCTCAGTCGTGGGGTCGAAGGGGCTGCCGACTGTCCTCCTCTTGGCTCGTTCCACGCTCCTTTGGACAAACTCGTCATGAATGGAGTCCTCCACAAATATGCGGGAACCCGCTGTGCAGCACTGGCCCGCGTTGAAGAACACGCCCTGGTGGGCTTGTTCAACCGCAACATCCACTGTGAACAAAAAGAGCTTTTAGCTAATCAGCACAGAGATTAAAGTACTTATTCTGTAGAAGAAAACCTTTGATTACCTTCAGTATGAAACGTTTTTCTATGATTCAAGGCTCAGTGTTTGCATGAAATGATGTGAGAAAGACATCTTTGGTGAAGCCAATCTGACACCAGCAGGATGGATCCCGCTCTCCCCAGAAAGGGTTAATGGACCCCGGTGATTTATGAAGCACCCGACTGAGTCAGGGTCCATTCTCCTGATTTACAGGCCCCAACCAGCCCCTCTTACGCCTGTTGAAAGCATTTGAAAACACTCTGCGCCCCCAGTTTGGTCGGGCACCTTAAGGTTGTACGAAACTCATCCAACCAGAACTTTTCAAAGCACAAAAAGGCTTTAAAGCTTTGAGGTATAGTCTTTTAATTGAATAAAATTCAGACAGAGGCAGATCTGCTTCTTAGATGACTAGAAAACAAATCGGTGTTTGCTCCCTGTCATGGAGTTTTGTGGAAGATGAAGTTTCATTTATACATGTTCCTTTTCATTTCAAGTGAGAATAATCACATCATATGAGGAAATGTTGCACACATTTGGCTAAGGGCGCTGGAAACAATTTCATTATTAACTTTAAAACAGTCAGTGTAACTCGTTGATTCCCAAGTTGTGCATTGTTGTTTTGAGGACAGTGTAAACTCTCACCTGGTTCGTTCACCTTTTAGGAAGCAATACCTTTTAGACAAGAAAAGGTATTGCTTTGGAAACATTAGTAACCAAAGTCTGGTTACTAATGTTTCCAAACTTTGTATCTTTATTTCTTTAAAAATCTAAATAGTTTGAATGAGACTTCTCTACATGTAACATATATCTCAAGTATCATCAGGGTTTAGAAATATTTTATACCACTAAACCTCCCAAAGGCACTGACCCATTCTTCCACAACAAAATATATATGTAACAAAAGTTTTTAGAATTAATACATTTTAGTAAAAAGAGGAAGAAATAATTTTTTTTCAGCTACCATTAGTACTGCTGTCTTTAAAGCTTTGCACTATTGTAACAGGGTTTTATTTTAATATTATAAATTTAAAGTTTGTCAAAATTTATTTGAATTTATTTTGTTTAGTCAACAAGTTGTTTCTCCAGACATTTATTGGTGTTTTAAGTTTTATTAGGCTGCTCTTGGCAGTTGGTGGTTACCATAGTAACCGGTAACTGACAGCTCCTCCCCCTTTTTTCTGTTGCCGTCGGTAACTGCGGTATGTATCACAATGAGCTCTGTGTTTTCTTTACAAGTATTATATTTTAAAATATATGTTGGACAAATTTGATATTGTACAAATTTCACAGATGAAATCTGAGTAAATTTGTTATGTTTTGTGTTTGTTTCTAAATGTTATCATTGTTAATGTTGCCCATTTTAGCTACAAATGTTAACTTCTGCTAACTTCTCATTGGGATATATTGTTTATGGTTTATTCTAGGTTATTTGTTATATTTTATTTTATGTATAGAGGCAGAAGCTGCTGGATTGATGTTAACCACCAACTTGATTTTCTCTTTTCTTGGAATAAATACAGTGAACCTGAATGTGTCTGTCGTGAAGTCGACCTACTGCACCTGAGATGAATATAGAAGGGTTACAATATTAATGCCCTTTCTAAGACTACACAAACTTCAGCAACAACATTTTACACATTTAAAGCATTCAGTGATTTTCTTGTCACAGTTCTGATTGTTTTAAACTTTACATTTTTGCTTTATCTTACTTGAATGGCGTGTTTTTTCTATTTTTCCCATTTTGAGGAGTGGCTTGGAGAGAAAAATAGCCCTCTGTGTCATTATATTTGAGGAAAAAGTGGATTTTCCAAAACCCAATAAGAGTGAAGCTCACTTATACGTGTAAACAGATCTATTTAATCCAGAAGATGGAGTCAAACTGAGGTCAATAGGTCAAGAGGGGTGCATCTATGTGACAAACATGACCACTCTTAATACCACTGGGTGGCGCTGTGAGAATAACACAATATGCATGTGTTCACCAATTCGTATGTGTATCCAAAGTTTTAGAAGTTTTCAGACTTATTGCATAAACTCCTGGTGGAATATCTCTGATTACTTTGTAACTCACAATCTGCATCTGCAAAAATGATGTTGGGATTCTTCCCTCCCAGCTCCAGCGTTATTCTCTTCAGGTTACTCTTCCCCGCCGCCTCTTGGATCAGCTTGCCAACCTGGCGGAGAGAACAGATCCAGGGTTTACTAAGAGAGATAGGCCTGCAGCCAGATCGGTAAATCAACCCGAGCCATTAAATATCTTAAAGAAGCTGCTTAGCTCCAAACAAGGAATGCAGCAGTCGGCCAGCTGCATGAAACATGAGTTCTGCAAACACACAGAATGAATATCTATTACGGGTTTTTTGGAGAGAGCGGCAGGAAAACAAAATGATGTTTCAGCCTGGAACACCATCTGATATGTAGCGAGGGGCAGGAAGAGGCAACCACAAGGTGTGTGGGTGGTGTCCTGTGATCCAGCCAACTGTGGGACGTTTTGTTTGCAGTGAAACGGGTCCGGTGTTCTGATATGAAAAAACCCAGTGGGGATTTGCCTGTGGCTTTTCTCTTATCTTCCTATTATCCCCATTTCCTCTCTGGCCCTCATCGTCGCAGATGATATCACAAAACCAAAACTGGAGAACAATAAATAAAGCATTCAAGATCCACATTCCTTGTGAATACTTGAGGGAAAACCCTCTTTGGTCAGGAAAATCTACCGTGTAATTCATTTTAAAAAAGCATGTTTTAGTTTTACAAGCACAAATCACCTTATTTTACAGTCTCACCGATTTCTGATCCAGGCTGCGTGTTTTCACATACTTTAACTTGAGTTTTGTTGATTTATTGTTGAAGATATAAGTTAGAAGTTTGTAATTTATTCATCCAAGGCTTAGCATGGAGCAACTAAAGCAGAGTTTAAAGGGTTCACATATTGGAAATGTTAAATAAAAACTCAAAAAAAATTTAACTGAGGCAGATTTGAATCCCTTTGGGATTTTCATCAAAAAATATCTATATTTTTGCAAAGAGCAGTATTTCCACTATTTGGAAAGTTTGTAAATCACCGTTTTAGATGAGTGGACTGATCATTTCCCGTTGTGATGGACTGAGAGCGGACAGATAAGAAGCCTGTGAAATCCCCCCGCAGCTCCCTCACAATCCTACACCCTGAGCAAGTATTCGTCTTTCCTGTTACTCACACAGCCTGTTTTATTTTCCAAGGGAACTGACAAGATCAAGTGGAAAATTACCCTCCAAGTGTCCAACCTAAAATACCCCGCCTCCAGCATGGAAAAGGCTCATCTTCTCTCAGTATCTTGCTGCCTGAACTGATGAAGATAAGAGTGGAGTCGACGCCTGCCTCTTGAGCTGAATAAAAACAACGCAACACTCCGCTTGGCTCTAGAGTTTATGATCTAATTTGTCCGTCTTTGATCAGAAACTTGAAGTGGCTGACTCAGTGGATGTTCGCGTGTGTTTTTTCCAGAGTAAAGGAAAACATGATGGGAATTCAGAGTAGCACAGTGGTGTGAGTCAGTGAGATTTTCCCCCTAAAATCCACCTGTAGCTGTTCAGACTCTTAGGGATGCTTATATCTTTCACTATTGCTGGTGACTCACTGTCTGGGCATCAGACGTCTCTGACAGCAGCGGCTCACTCACTCTAATTGACTCCAGATAATGCAGAATAAATAACAGGGAAACGAGTAAAAATAAACCGGAGACATAATCAGGACAGGATTTACGTTTCTGTTTGTGAGCTAAAAATCTGAAAGGAATATTTTACTCATATTTCTGTATTGATGATTTCATTTTGGTTATTTTTGATAATTTGTGAAAATAACACGACTCAACCAAAACTAAAGACAACTGAAAAACTGCTTTGTAACCGAGCGTTAGGTCGTTTTTGTTTTGTATTTTAGATAAAATGGATCAATAAAAATCTAAATAAAAATGACAGTAGTAAAAGACTATCCAGAACTTAATTAAAAATGACAACAGCAAAACAACAAAATCATAATGTGTGTTTATAAATCTGCTTCATTGCCCTTTGAAGGTGATTAACTGTCTCAGATATGCAGCCTGGGACAAAGTACTCAACTCTAGTACTTGAGTAAAAGTATTGATACTCATGGTCAAATGTTGATCAGTCGCAAGTATAAGTTGTTTGATCAAAAGTTTACTCACCTTAAAGTACTGAAGTACTTATTTTTGAAAAGACTTAAAGTATTCAAAAGTAAAAATTTAATTTTCCAATATCAGTACATTGCTGTACTGTTTTCTGAGTGCTTTTACCGACCCGAGTAACTTATTCAAACCACCTGATCACAATGTTTTCATGAGGTAATTCCAGTCACACGTCTGAGTGTCGACTGTGCAAACTATGGCAGGTTAAAGTGTTTGTATTTAATGATTAAAGATGGCTACTCAAAAATCAATGATGGTTTAGACAAAACAAGGACTAGCTAAGCAGCAATTGCTTTGAAAAGAAACAAAGGGAAAATTACTCTTTCAAAACATAAAAGATTAATTGAATAAAGCTTTATTTACTCTGTCATTAGGGGAAACATTTTTTTATCAAATGTGTTTCGGTGACACAATAGAATCTAAGGTGTCAAACTCGAGGCCTGAGGGCCAAATCCGGCCTGCTGTAGCTTTTTATATGGCCCTCTAGACTCTAAAGGGACACATAAATAGAACCGTCAAGATAACAGTATGCTTAAATATTATTTTATCAATCAATTCAAGGCAGTTTTTTATCTATTTACTGCATCAATTTGTCCTTCCAGTTTCTTGTGAATTATTGTGGAAATTCACGCAAAATCAAAAATCGCTCAACTTTTTCACACTACTACATAATTGTGAGTTTATTGCAGATTTTCGCAAAAATGGTAAAAAGAAATATTGGATCTCAGTGACGGCTAAGTATTTCTTACTTCTACTAAACAGCCTCCTCAGCCTTACTTAATGTTGAGTTATGATCCGAAATGATACAGCAAGTCATAAAAAGTCACATACATAAGTGCAAATATTTCTAAATTAGTACCACAAACACTTCTATATTACAACAAAAAAAAAATCACAAAATCCTGGAGGGTTTGAAAAGATGTTCAATATTATTTAATTTCAATTATCTATTCAATATTTAACAGTTTAACGGGTTTTATCAATACATTCTGGCACAACCGGCCCAAAAGGAAAATGGGTTTGACGCTCCTGCCTTAGCTGTTAACCACATTGTGGAGTCATTGCCCCAAAACTGTTGCAAAAACAACTCAAATGTCACAGCAATGATCCAATCATTGGGTTACTTAAATTCAATCTACACTCTGCACAAGTTGTGTCTGCACTGACGAAGATTCACTGACCTTTGCAGGCCAAGTAATTGAAGCGGCTCCAACTGATGCATGACCTACTTTCTGATCATTTGGCTAATATGACGTTAATTCAGAGACTCAGAACAACAACGCTAAACTTTCAACATTGTGGTGTCACGATTAAATTAAGATATCAGTCCTAATGCAGTAGGAACCTTCATCCCATTATGAAAACACACAAAACAGGCATCAAACCCAACAAATACTTCAAGGACACAACAGGACTTTGTGTTCCAGAACATTTTATTCTGCATAAACCAAAGTGACATGTTTTCAATGTGTCAACATACATGGCAAGATAGAAATAATGTTCATAATGGGAACAGATCTCTTTGGGCTCGATTGAAGGAGTCAGACGAGTTATTAGATTATCCAAAGAAAAAAAGCAGGAAAAACTGGATGCGTCTCAATTTAATCAGTTAATGAATAGCAAAAACTCTGTATTTATGAAATTAGATCCCGGTCAGTTTGCCACACGTATCCTCATTTTAGACTTGCACATTACTTTGTCATTTCCTGCTTCTATTTTTCAGAAATTATGGGAAAATGTTGTAATAAAAGATCCTCAAATCTCACTTGTAACTTGAAAATATTGACTGGAAACAGCATAGGCCATTCTATGGTTCTGTAACGCATGACAGATACTTAAAGATTACATAATCATATGGACCAAAATATAAAGTTAAGTGGAAATTTTGGTATTTTAAGTATGAAAATGACAATAATTCATATAAGTAACAAAAAATAACAAAATCAGGCAATTTCTTTCTTATTTTCCAAAATCAGTTTCTTTCAAAAAGAACAAAACTTTAACAAAAACTACATGTGTGTGTAATTGAGTAAATGTAACTAGTTACTACCAAACTCAGCCGCCCGCCCAGCCAGAGCGAACACACTGGTGGTGGAAACGCTCTGCTGAAAACGCTGGACCGTAAAACAGCGAACCGACCCGCAGCAACCCGCGCCGCATCGCTCAGTGGAAATGAGGCACAAGCGACTTCCTGCTGGCACGAATTATTTATCGGAAACCTATAATCACATTTCCTTATGTTAGCCTGGGGATAATATATATATAAAAAAAGAAACGGACAAGCTGCTTTAAGACATGAGGAGATTGAGCTTTTTCTGTTTTCACCCCAAATTTTGGAATATGTTGCTGTTCAATATTAGACTGGCATCTTCACTTCCTGTTTTAAAAGGCACATTTTTTCTATGGTGTTTGGCCCAATATGAGTTGGTAAGTTTATTTTATTGTCTTTGTTTGACATTAAGTGTATTTTATACACTATATTTATGTTTTTTAAAATGGTTCAAGTCTTGACTTTTATTCCTTGATTTGCACTTTTGCTTTTAAATGTGCTTTGTAAATAAATTAGATTTTGATTTGTTGATGAACAGTGGAAACCTTCTTTGTTCCTCGTCCACAAATGGGAAATTAACTTATAAGAATCGAACAAAAATAAAATGCAAGTTAAAAATTAATAGAAATTGAAGTTCTGGTGACATTTTTTCTCGTCCTCTTTTCATTGTAAAGTAAAAAGTCAATGAACATGGTTAACTCCCAAATGGAACAGGTCTTAAACATTTTCAATCAAAAATAACTCTTTTATGGTCATATTTGTGTAAGGAAATCTGTGAATTTTGGTCCCTCAAACCTGATTTTCTTCTTGCTTTTAGTTTAGGAGCTACAAGAAAATCTTGACAGGATGCAATAATTCAAATTCAGAAATACGTTATTGATCCCAAAGGGAGATTAAATGTTGTTTTAACTCATTAATTCAAAGTCTTTAAAGAGTTAATGCAAACAAAATGACCTTCAGCGTGGATGCTGTTTGAGTCAGTAACTTGAATAAAACTTTAACTGCAGTGAGGTTTTCAACATTTATTTGCCTCTGGTCGGCTGAATTTCAGTTTCACTGTCTATGTGGCTCCAGACAGTGAAGTATTATGTCTGAGCCTGCGGGAGCTTATCAGATGCTGCTTACAGCAACAACATAAATGAGTCACAGGAAGCTTTGTTCACTTTCCAGAGAGACTTGTTAAAAACATCTTGTTATATATTCTGCTTTTGCTTTGCTGCGAATGGTTGGAACAGAGGAGGTAAATGACAGATGTTTATAAATGATCTGCAGAGAGGTATTTGGTGTCTCTCTGCCGCAGGAATGAGTTCAGACCACAACACTCAACACCTAAAATGGTATGCGTCCTTTTGCTTTGTTTTAGCCGCTTCCCGGATCTGCAAGGCAAGCTGAGCTTTATGTGCTTTAGATCCAGTTAGATAAAGAAAAAAGATGTTAACATGAAAGAGACCGGAGCACAGAAACATGTTTGTATTCTTATGAAAATGCAATAACAGATATTTACATACTGTATAAAGAAAGACATATTGATCACTTTTCCCTCACTAAATCCGACGCAATGTTTCCTGTTATGGGTGTAAAGTTATTTATATTTATGAAATGCCAGAGCAGTGAGCAGCAGAGCTTTTAAATATATTTTTTATTATCTTCTTCAAGTTCAGAAGTTGACTTAGAGTAATTCACAACATTGACACCTATGAATGAATTTTACTGCGACCACCTCAACACTTCCTTGTGTGACACGAGAGGATCTAAAGGAAATTGCAAAGATATCAGAAAGACATTTTGTCCGAGTCACATTCATAGCCAAATAATTAGACACATGCATAAACAAAAATGAAAATCCCCAATAATCATAGGGTTCAGAAAAGATATGAGTTCTCTGTCCCAGAGTTGTTTTGGTTTAAATGTGCGTATTGATCAAATAACAAATGCAAAGAAATTGTTGAAGATGCTGGCTGAAGTTTTTGTCAGAGAGAGTCATCGAGAAATAAGAAGTGAAATGGACTGAAAGATCGACCCCACTACCTCAAAAACAATAGAAGAATCTTGATTGAGGTTTGCAAATGTACTCATTGACAAAGAAATACATTTCTGGAGAGTTTTCTGGTGAAGCAAAAATTGAAGGAAAGACAATAATTGTTGTTATTACATTTGAAGAAGTCAGAAGGAAGCTCCCAATCCTGGGAATACTGCTCCAAATGTAAAGTAGGGAGTGGCAGCATCATGTTGTGTTGTTAATTTACTATCAGAGCTACTGGTGCACTTCACAAAATATATGCAGTTATTAGGGAACAAATATTCAGAACTACTGAATCAAAACCTTCAGTAGTTGTACAAATGGTTTTCCAAATGGACCAGAAAAGGTGTGCGCGATCAAGGTGGCCTGCACACCTGACTCAGCAATAGCAGCGGTGAGAAGGAAATGTGTCTGAATTTCTGACTTCCAGGAAAGTTTTAAAAATGTTCAAAAAGTTCTCTCTCTTATGCACGCTGATTATTCTTGTATTTAGAAAAAAAATAAAAATACTATCTTTCTTCCTAACTATCCAAAACGTTTAGTCTGACAGCAGGAAAAACAACGTTAGGTGACTTTTTATACAGCGTATGTAAATATATCTGGTTTTAACTATACGTGCATGTGTGATAGATAAAATCAAAGCCTTGTCACGGGGATTAATGACAGGCCATACAACTTATGTAAGCCCCCATTTGTTTGTTATTAAGACTATGCACACAACATCCCCTAATTACCCAGCTTGCTCCTTATGCTCTGCACATGTTGGTCACTGTGTCACTTGTTCTCCGTGACAAAAGCAAGCAGCAGCTGCAGATCTGACAAACACGTACCTCGGTTGATCCCGTGAAAGCCACTTTGTCTATGCCCATGTGCGAAGCAATCGCAGCTCCTGCTGTTGGACCATATCCTGGCAAAATATTGATGACTCCCGGTGGAAACCCGGCCTGTCAAAACAATATGACAGGAAACAAGCTTTAGCGGAGATGACAGCAGAGCCAAGCAAAACTGCAGGCGGTGTGGGGGGAATACGGACCCGGCCCAACCTGCCTGTAACTAGAAAACAGGGGGAGCATCACAGAGAAGAGGGCCACAGACAGTCTCCAGAAAGAGGCGCAGCCGTGGAGGACACACTGGAAACAAGAGCGGATGTGGACACTTACATTTGCACATAACTGAGTGGGACTGGATCGTAATGTGAGCCTGCATTGTTCCTGTGCTGTTTAACTTACACACGTGTTTATTTCTATTCTGTCCAGACGGCTCAGAAGATTGAATCTGAAAAGCAGGAAAATATCTGCACAGCTGCACTCTGCAACGCACTGCAGCCCGTTTACCACACACTACTGGTTTAAAATGAAAAACACATTTGTTAGTGTTCCTAATCATTCTTTCTGTTGACTCAACTCTCTTTGCAGAACTGAGAGTATTACAATGAGATAACACTTTAGATCTTTTATTTGGTATGTCAGTGCTTTCGTGTGAACTGTCAGCATTTATATTATGCCAGACTTCTGGTTAAATCTGCGAAATAACAAGCAGGTTTCCAAATTAATTTCCTTTGAAGCTAAGTAATCATCTCTCTTTGCAATTAAAGCGAGGTGATTATTTAGACCTCGATATTTTTATTTTGCTTCCAAACTTTCTAATCTTCTGTTAAAATACTATAAATATGTAGTTCTCCAGACCTTTTGGAAGCTTTGGATGTTTTTCTTTGGACATTGTCTCTTCGTTTACTTTGTTTTCTGTTCCATTTCTGAATAATCATTTCTTCTGTTCTTGAAAATGTTCATTTGAGCATACAGCCAGTTGTCGTTCAAAAACTCCAATACAGAACAACTTTAGCAGAGTTTTTGAGTTTCCACAGTCTGTAAGTCTAAATTAGAAATTTACAGAGAGGTATTTCACTGTGCTTAACGTTTAAAATGTATAAAACTAGTGACTCTAAGCAAATATGTTTCAAGAGCCTTAGTGATGGAGCTATTGCAATTTACCCTCATAGTATTCGTTACAGGCTTCAATAACTGTTCCTTGATCATATTTTTCTTCCTTCCACTAAACTTTGTATTAAAATCCTAGAGTTCGCTTTGTTGCTATAGCAGGGCTGAGCTGGCTGGGGTTGCTAGGTTACGGGGCACTGCCCGTAGAATGTGACTTAGGTCCCGTTTACATGACAACGATCCAACGAAAATGGAATTTTTGTTTCGTTTCTGTTAACACATTTACATGAATTCTAATTACAATCTTTGTTTACACAGTAACGGTACACATCGAAAAGGTGTAATGCCCTCGCCAAGCCACTAGTTGGTGCTAGGTTCTTTGAAACTAAGTGCGCAAGTATTTAAAAAAAAAAAAAAGTTCTACTTGAAGGCACGTCGATTCGCGTTCCCCCATCAGGTACCGTTCCCCCAGATACTGGGGGAAAACACGTACTATGTATGTCTGATTACAGTTGGGAAAAAAGTGGGATAACTTCGCTGAAACCCGTTATTTGAGCTTTCACGGTGTCCGTAGTTCTCTAGATAAGAGCGCCGAACAAGCGCGTGCTTGTTATGATCGCCGTACAAGCCGTACGAGCGGTGCGGAGCGATGAAGAGACGCTGGGGGAACCGTGATGGGGGAACCGTACCTGATGGGGGAACACGGATTGTAGTAACACCAGCATTGTCAGTAGTTTTTTCTTCTGTGGATTGTGGGAAGCAGCTATGTTTTGCGTCATACTATGCATGAGATAGGGATTCCTTGACAGAAAAGATCAATTTATTCTGTTTACAAGACACCGGTACGTTTTAGAACCTTTGTACTCTGGAACCGGTTCTCAAACTGTGCCGTTGTCAGAGGAAACATTCGGTGGTTTCATGTAAATGTACATACAAACACAACAAAACTCTTCCATTTTCACCAGAAATTGTTGTCGTGTAAACAGGGCCTTAACAAAAGGAGCTTTTAGGAAACAGCTTGTTTTCCTGACACCAAAAAACATTAACGTATTTTGAATATTGCCCTCCCCCCCTCAAAAAAAACGGCTGGATGTTTTTTTGGGGGGGGGTTTAAGCACTTGGAATGTCTTCAGTAACAGTTGAGACCAAAATGGACAAACAAAAATAAGCAAAATGTGAGTTTTACACGTAATAGATCCGCTGTCAGATTTACCTCCTTGGTGAGAGCCGCTATGTAGAGGCAGGTGAGCGGCGTCTGCTCGGCTGGCTTTAGGACGACGGTGTTTCCACAGGCGACCGCCGGGGCCAGCTTCCACGCCGTCATCATCAGAGGGAAGTTCCACTGCGCGTGCACACACACACCCACGCACGCACACACACAAGTGGGGAAAATCATGCAACTGACACACTGGGTGGTCACAAGTCAAGCTCAATAACTCATCGCTCTTAAGTCACTTACTCTCATTTTCATTCTGTCTAAACATAGTCAAGTGAGAAAATGTTCTAGGCACTGGTACAGTGTTTTCTCTTCCCACAGCATTCTGAGAAAGTTGGGAAATTGCAACACATGTGCGACGGAGCCGTATCGCTGTACGACACGCAGGCCTGTGTTATTTCTGCCTTACAGAGGAGCCCATGGGGTTGGGGGGCAGAACCGCAGGCTTTCTGCTCTCTTGCACAATCAGCAGTGTCTCTTTCTCCTTCATCTTTTCCTCCTTTCTCATCACTCTCTCTCCCAACACGTGAAATCCCTTCCCTTCTCACTTCTCATTTATCATTACTCAACCTCACTGGCACAGTCATCGTGAGGGGAGCAGGGGGGCTCACTGAGTGGGTTTAACCCAAATAAACAATGACTGTCAGGGAATTACTGGAAAATCAGAACGTAATCCAATAAACCATCCAGTTTCTCTGTCATACCGAGCCAGCTCTTTCTTATCTGCCTTTTTCTCTTTTTGTTCTTGTTGTGTATGTCACTTGAAGAAAGGCTTGTACTCACGGGGATAATTTGTCCACAAACTCCTATGGGTTCATATCTGGTGAATGTCAGATACTCTCCATCTGTGAAGGAAAACACGTGCAGACATTTTCAGGGAAATCTGCGTTTCTAATTCCAAATGTTGAAAAGTAACTCAAACTCATGTTAAACATTCACCACCCAACACCACCGCTGTTGTCGACTCAACATGCTAATTTGTAAATGAATCCACGCTGAGCATTCCTGCTTCCTTTACCCTGGTGAGAGATTACGTTTCGAGCCCTCTGTGTGTGTGTGTGTGTGTGTTTTAGGTCATACAGATGGGTGTTATGCTGGAAAGGTTCTCTCATTCCTCTTGCATTAGTTGAGTTAAAGGAGGTTGTTACGGAGGGTGTGCCATGCTTGTTCACGCTCCACAAAAACAATTCATGTTGAGAAATGTGTGTATGAATTTATTACCACAGCGGTCAGCTGATTATTGCCTAATGTTGCATTTGGACAGAGTGATCAGAGGACGATAACAAGCCAAATGCTCTCCTTTCTTTCTGTGGGAAACAGTAGAAGCTTGTAAACAGCGGAGAAACTTCCCATATGCTTATCGTTTCATTTTACTCTGGACCGTTTAAAGCTGCTTGCTGAGATTTTCAGCAGAAACTCGAGTGTCTGCAAGGCTCATGTGAAACTATGACGCCGACAATCGACTTGGATTTCAATTTGGAACGAGCAATGTAAACGATACCAAACTGTGTAGCCAAAGGTGCTCTACATAATGACACTCCCTATTCAAGTCACGCTGCCTGTGATACAAATTTAATACCGCAAGCCCGGCTTAACAAGCCAGACAAACAGAGGGGGCTGTTGATGGTGGGTGTACTGCACCGTATCCTGACAGGTGAACAAACACGGCTCCTTACATCATGCAGGCTACAGGAATATCCCCGCTTATTTAAGGTGAAAGCCCACAAGAGGAGCGAAGCTCGGAGCGCAGCCCTGGGAAAACGCGCAGCGCGGCCGGTCTGGCAGCGCTGAATAGCAGGAGCTTTGAGAGGAACAATGCGGTGGTATCAACAGGTTTCTCATGTCCTCGCTCTCATTCTTTTCTCTCCTTCCTGTTGAAATCGACAGCCGACCTCTTCAAACAGCAAATTTTAACTGTGTCAGGGGGACGAAACCGGTGGCTGCAACCTTAGAACGGTGAATGGAAAACAAGGGTTTGGATTATGCACCAATTTGTTGTCTTTCTTTACCAAGCATGAGAACGCCAGTTGTTGCACAATCTAAGTAAAAGCTGCAATTTTATAGTAAACAAGCTACTGAGATTTAAAAACGTCAGAGGTTAAGTGGCAAATTCAATGTTTCATTTTGCTATATTTTTATTAGTCTGTATAAATTTGATAAACTATCACATATAAACTCAGTCGCATCCATCCATGGCTGTCATCCAGATATCTTACTATATTTAAAGAGTGATTCATGTGAATTAGCAATTTAAAGTTTGTTTAAAACAATAACAGAAAAAATTAATTTTTTTAATTATGAAAGAAATTGTGACTAACGTCAGATTTTTATGCTTTTGTGTTTTCTTTTATGCTCGTTTACCAATGAAACTCGCACATTAGATTAATGTTGTATGCAGTTTCTCAAGGTCATGAAATTATTTTTTTAAATAAAACACATAAGGGAACTTTACAGAAGAGCAATAGGGTCACTGAAAAAAAAAACTACTTTTTTCTCAAAAGATTAAAATCAAATTCTGAAAACATGACAATTTTTTTTCCAGCGGACCTAATTCTCTTCTGCAGAACTTTGAAAAACACACAATAATTCCAATTAAGCAATTACCGTTTGCTTTTTCATAATTAATTACCAGAAATAAGCTTCAGTTTTAATCGCACTCCCAATAAAACCACAACGTTCATCTGAAAAGTCCTACTTTTCACCAGACTGATTTCATTAAAACTGCTGCAGTGACTCAGAGGAAGCTCTCACCCATCGGGATGGAGGTCCCATGGATCTTGTCTGCGTATCCAGCGAAGTATCTAAGAGTCTTTATCGTTGCCTGGAGATCCACAAACAGGGTGGGCAGGAAAGGCTTCCCACTGTTCAGCGACTCAATAGTCTGAGGGGAGAGGAAGTGGAGGACATTTTGGGAAAAATGTGATATAACCTTGTGATCTTCACATAATTCTGAACCAGTTCATCCTTTACACTCACCCGCAGGTGAAAAGTGACACCAAGATAACATTAAGCTACAAATAAAGCCCCTCAGTTCTTTTTAAGGCAAGGCAAATATTTGTATTTGCGAAAGGAGACCGAGGCAGATTTGCAGGAGGAAATAAAACGCACCGGATAAGTTAGGGGATAAAAACTGGAAGAAACAAACTGATGGATTAAATAAACTCTTGGACCAGATCACGGATTAGTTTATACAGATTGAAAAGTTTAATTTTCATTCACTTACTGCTAAATAGACGCTGTCTCGCTCCACCAGGTCGGCCAGTTTGGCCAGCAGGCGTCCGCGCTCAGACGCATCCATCTTCCTCCAAACCGAGCCCAAAGAGAAGGCGAGGCGAGCAGCCTGCACCGCTTTATCAACATCCGCCTGCAAAACACGATAATTATATCAAATAGATATTAAACGTTCGACTCTATTGTTATTTTCAGACTTTATCTGCTGCCAGACAATAGTTTGATCTTTGGGTAAAAATCTCACTCGAACATATAAGAGATAAGAACATAATCTCTGTTTTGACTGTCATGAAAAATATCAAAGTACATCTACTCATCCTATTAATAATTCGGGTATTTATGCTACTTTTATATTAGGAATTAAAGCTCTGTCTGTGGATTTATACATTTATATTCCTTGTGAGTTTCTCCTCAGACCAAACAAGATTAGCAAATATTTCTATTTCCAGCATGACAGAACAGTGACAAAGGTCAGTTTAGAGATTATTTCCCTCAAATTCATAAGTTCACACACACAGTGACCTTTTTAAGTCTTTTTGGGAAGTCCAGATGATGATGTCACGGCTTTGTCAGATCTTGATTTACTTCTACTTTTACAACGTGGGAAAATTAGAAAAATGTCAATGTTGTGAACTTGAAAAATAAATGGATGTCTTTCATTATTTTGGCATTTAACAAGTAAAAGGTTGACAGGAAAAGTTTAATCTTATCTAGTGTGGAAAACAAGGCAGTGTGTATGTAAATATCTCAAAACAATGAATCCTAGTAAAAAGGATTCTTGGTCTTTATGGTAGGAGATCCTCATCGCCGTTGCTCCAACATTTAGCTCTGATCAAATTAACTGATTATAAATATTTCCTATTTACTTGAACATACCGGGGATATCATTTATATACCAACTTTATTTCAAAATACTATAAATATTGCACTCATACCAATGTCCAATCATTTTAAACTGTTTAATTTCCAGCATTATGGAGGTTGCACTTACAGTAAGTCTAATTCTATGAGTAGATTTGTAATTTTGAGAGCTTTTATAGCCATAATGTCAGGCTGTTTCCTCCAGACCTCATTCTGGACTCACCTTGTCCGCCTCCTGGACCTCACAGATCTGCTCTCCGGTCGCCGGGTTGTACACGGCGAAGGCCTTCCCACTAACGGAGTCATGCCACTCGTTATTGATGAAGATCTGCAGGGAAAATACATTTTCACTCTTCAGCCACACTTAAAGCTGAGCCACTTCGGCTTTCTGATATAACGCAGCAGCGAGTGGAAAGAATGATTGCTGCTGCTGATGTTGCATATTTGTGTTGCTGCTTTAAGTAAGCTGGTTGCTGCAGCAGAGCCTGTGAAAGAGTAACGGCTCTCAGGCTGCGGGCCCAGCATGTCCAGCCTCTCATGTAAGCGATATGGGAGAATCTCTGGAAATCTGGACAGAGATTCCTGTGTGTCCAGCATTGCTCTCTGGGGAGTGCTCCACCATGCAGACAAAGGGGGTGGGTGAGTGTGAGACGGTGTGTGCAGGTGGGGCTGGAGGGTGAGTGGGGGGATAAATCCCTATCAGACACCCAAGACCCCCAAGCACAGAAACACACGTTTCACAACATCGCCGCTCATTTACGAGATCATAAAACACGCGCTGCGCTTGGTTTCTGTGAAGCGTTACAGCAAGTCTTCCGTTAAACAACCGGCCGGGATTCCAAACACGGCATCTTTAACGTCTATAAAGACCAAAAGAAAAATTTATGTTTAGACAACGGCGCAAAGTGAGAACTGTCTGCAAAGAGGAGTTTTGGGGCTCCAGATGAAAAGCGCAACAAAACGTGAGGTGTGTCTATTGAACGAGACATGTTTAGATTCATTAGGAGGAACGCTCACGGTCTGTTTTTAATGGCTGTCAGTCCTTCTGATAGATAGAGTGCAAGGAGAACATCTGCTGGCACAAATCCCTCTGTGTATACATGTGCTCTTACCATCCTTCTCCGACGCTCTGAGAGCAAACCTGAGAGGCAGGGTTCAAGTATCCCACCGGCCGGAGCCCTCCTAAACTCTCCAACATGTTTACCCCAATAAACGCCGCCTGTCAAGGACTTTTTAATTGGCTGCAATTTTCTGTTTACGCTCAGGCTGCTTTGACACCCAGCTTACTGACTGATAGTGCAGACTCAGTTATGGATGAACTCCAGAGGAGATACAGCTCTGGAAAATATTAAGGGACCCCTTAAAATGATCAGTTTCTCTGATTTTACTCTATATAGGTTTATGTTTCAGTAAAATGAACATTGTTCTTTTCTTCTATGAACTACTGACAACATGTCTCTGAAATTACAAGCAAAAATGTAGTTTTTACATGCAGAAAATGAGAAGTGGTCAAAAGATGCAGTGCTTTCAGACCTCAAGAAAACAAGTGCATAATCATTTAGAAACAACAATACTAATGTTTTAACTCAGGATGAGTTCAGAGATCAATATTTGGTGGATAAACCGGGAGTTTTTCAATGTGGTTCAGTGAAGTGGTCTTTCTCTTAGTTTCCAGAGCTGTATTTAAGATGTACCGTCCTCCAGACAACGAAACACACACATACACTGCAAAAACACAAAATGTCACCAAGTATTTCTGGTCTAATATCTAGTGCAGATATCTTAGTACACTTGGAATAAGGCAACACCAACTAACAAGTAACTTTTCAGCAGATATAGGAGCTTGTTTTAAGTCAATAACTGCTTAATATTGATAAAAAGAAGGAATAGTTCCATTGGCAGATTATTTAATTTGTAACAAGACATTTTTCCCATGTTGTAAGTTAATTATTTACCTAAAACAAGCTCCTGTGTCTCACTGAGAAACTCCTTCTAGGTTAGTTTTGTCTTATCTCAAGTCTACTGAGATATTTGCTCTGGAAACTAAACCAAAATGAAGATTTTATGTTTTGCAGTGAAGTTTCTTCTCTTTATTTTCTAGCACGTTTTCTTCTACGCCACCTTTAATCTGCTGCTCATTAAGAGCACTTCATAAAATTGTCAGTAACTATAAGGCAAAGAGGTCCCTATGCAAAAAAACAAAAAGTCCTGCAGAGCGCTGAATTAGTTTTTAAATTTATAAGGGCCACTGAAGTGGGGCGCCCTAAATCAGAGGAGCCCCCCTGACAGCCTCAACAGCCTGGGCAAGAATGCGGACCATGGGTAGCTTTATCCGTGGCGTAACCCCTCTGGTTGGATGCCACTAAAGGAGAAGGGATAAAGCACAAAAAAACGCCGTGGAGCAGGCCCCACCTAAATCACGGCGAGAAAAGGTCGACTGTCAGATGCCGCTTGGCTCGGCCGTCTCGCTGGGCTCAGGCTGGTGCGAGACTTTTGTCCCCGTTCCATTGAGAAGCATGATTAAGATGACAGGCCCGGGTTGTAAATCAACTCTCAAGGTTTCTTAAAATTACTTTTTAGGATCGTTTCGGACAAGAGGGCAAAGAACGCAAGGATATAAAAAAATAAAAAAAACCCAGAGCAAGGGCGCACATTTTCAAATGACTAATGGTGTTTTCTTTTCCCCTTTCCCTGCGGGGTCTTTGCTATCGCTTCACATAATGGGTCTGTGTTTATGAAAGTTTGAGCTGCCATCCAGAAAGTGCAGTAAAACGTCTCCTTTTATTACTAGAAACTACATTTGTTTGTTGTTTCTTAACAGCCCTTTGAATTGTTAACTTTTGCAACGTTGCGATATAAAGAGGCTTTCCAAAACTAGTCATACTCTCAGTAGGAGAACTGCTCCACATTTTTGAAATGTTGCAACCACAAACAAAACGCAGTTTATTAGCATTCATCATAGTCTGACATGAAGTTGAACATAATTATGTACTGGCAGGAAACGGTTATTTAAAGTCTTCACAAATAAAATCTGAAACCGTTGAGTGCAATTGTATTTCCCCCACTAAATCAGTGAGTCTACAACAATTAGAGACTGAGATTCTCGTCTGTTTTTTCTTTGTAAAATGAAACAAAGTTAAATTAAAAGCGGCTGTAAGTTTACAGTCGTCCGGCTGGATGATGAAGTTTTTCCAGGATTGCACTGGATTTAGCCATCTTCCTTCCCATCACTTTCCTTTTCCCTGCCAATAAAAAGCTTTCACCACAGCATGACACTTCCATCGCCATGTTTTACCATGAAGGCTGATTTGTGAGTTACTTTTCCGACCCTTTTGTACGTCGGAAAAGTAACCTGATAGCAGCGGCTCAAGCTAGAGTCATTCAGGTTTTTTTTCAGATCCCTTTCCATAAAGACCAAATTTGTCCAATAAATTATTAATAAATCTCGCATCAATAGTTTTCCCGACGGAGCTGTGGATCCATGCAGCTCCTCCAGAGTCACCATTACAGTATTAGCAGAACAGCTACATTTACACTAGCGGTGCAAATATTTCAGTATGTAACGATTTGATTCTGATTTTTAGGAATACAGTTTGATTCTGAGACCATTTTTAAGTCAGAAACTAATTTTTTTATTAAAACGGTCTAGAGTTTCTGCTTAATTTATGTGGCTAACAAGACGAAAAGACCGTAAATATTTAAAATGTTTATTTAAAAACTACTCGACAAGGTGCAATCAAACTCCAAAAGCTTAAATATGTAAAAAAAAAAAAAAAAAATGTGTGCATACAGTTCTTAAATTACCAGTATTAGGTTAGCTTTAGCTGTCTGGCCTTTTTAAAATATAAACATACAAATGGTGGCCGAATGGACGCGTAATGCGACATGCAGATTTTTGAGCATTTTGAAATGATTCAAAATTAAAAATGCAATTCTTAATACGATCAATTTTCTAGTTTACATTACAATTAAATTGCACAAGTGGACTCTATTTAACTAGAACAAAGGAAACTGGTTCCAAACTGTGTTTTATTTTATGTTCAATCAACGTAAAGAAAGCTGGATGCATTTTTTGGGGAAATTTTTCTAAATGTTGTATCTTTTTCCCTTCCAAATCACAGTTATGAGCTACTTTGTGTTGTTCCAGCACACAAAATCCAAACGCACTGAAGGCATAACACTGAAGTACTCATCCTACTGGTCAATAATAATCCAGGAAAAGTAGAAGTAAAAATAGCTCTGTCAAGTTAAACTACTAGAGTATGTACTTTCAAAAATACTTAAGTATTGAAAGTTTTTTTTAATGTAGTCAAGAATAATTTCTACTAAACTGGACAGATTACAGATCATCAGTAATAAGGACACCTTATTTTCACGCATTATTAATTTACGTCACTATTTATAAGGCAACACAAGTGGGACAAAAATCATTCTTCTTCTTCTCTCATCTGGTTTGAAGCGCCATATTGCCACCTACAGTATAGGGGTGTAATTTTACTGCGTGTCGGTGGAACAAAACTACACAAACAGAGCCAAGTAAGAAAAGTCAATAGAGAAATGTAGCTGAGTGAAAGTATTAACTTTTCGCAATAAATGCCACTCAAGTAAAACTCAAATTCTCAAGAACTGTGAGTATAAGTACAATAAATTTACTTTGTTACTGCCCACCTCTGCACGAAGGTGTTGATACTTTTGGAAGGCAGTGTGTGATGGACGCCTGAGCAAAGCATACAGGCCAAGAATGTCTGCACAGGTCACAGGGCAGCTGCAAATATTTAGCAGCGCTCGTGCTTTTCACTGAAAGCTGTCAGTCCCATCATCTTAACCTGAAGACAGGACACGTTTTAAAATTATTACACACTTTCAATCAGCAACAAAATGCTTCCTTCGTCATTTCAGACAATGGCTTTACCTTAAAGAAACGTTTTTCATGACCATTAATTTTTTTAAGTGCCCTGCTATATGAAGTAGGAGAAGCCAAAATACTTTCCGCTGCCAACAAAACATCTGTTTGGCTCTCTGCTTCCTCTCACGGCTCAGATGCTGGCAGGCCAGAGGAATGTTTGAAGCCCCTCGTCTTTTCTCTCTGAAGCAGGGAGGGTGGTGGCCGGATTAAGGACGTGTGTGTGTTTATGCGCGACACCACGAGCTCCCACAGCCCAGACGTGTCCTACGGGCTCCGAAAACGGCTCGTCTGAGCAGGAAGTTTCATATCCTCCCCTATCGCAGGACCTCTGCTTCCTCTCTGCGTCTGGATGGGTTTCAGGAGTCTTTATAATTACTACTGTTACAAGTGAGGAGAGCATGTGAAAGGGGAGAGCAGCCGGTGGGTTTTCTTTTTTCTTTTCTTTTCCTGTTCCTGCTTCTCTTCACATGTTTGACGCCATGGAGCCGTCATGTTTTTCACGCACACTCCCAGAGACAATGCCACCCCGCACTCCTGCGTTTCTGAGGGGGCGACCCCACTGCCTCTCACTGGCAAGCGTCTTTTTCTTGTCGCCGTGTGTGTGTGTGTGTGTGTGTGTGTGTGTGTGTCTGTCTCTGACGACTCCAAAATGGACTCAAGCAGCGCTTTTAAAATCAACTCTGCTTAGTAAGTTTGATTCATTTCATAAGCGTCATTTTTTTAAGCGCCTAATAATAATACTGAATTTATTTCTGAACATTTTGGAGGGTTATCAGTTCAATCTGCTTTGAATTGAGCAAATGTGTTGCTAAATTAATATATGAATATCTAAAAATATTAATAAAAACTATGAAAAAAAACCACTAAATTTTTTTAAGACAAACCATCTCTTATTTTTGGTTGGTGAAGATAACTAAAATTATTGTTCATTCCTAAATGTAACCAAAAAAACAACTACATTGTCTTACAGACTTTTTTTGTACTTTCTATACCCTTTATGGTGTAAATTTAAAATCTCCACCTGGATAGTTTTGCTTATTTTAATTGTACGCAGTTCTTTAAATGTTTTGTGAGTAAATATATATTTGCCCGTTTATCCATAACAACTGGAACATTCGATGTCTAACAAGTTATTTTAGCAATTTACCGTCTATTAATCGAGAGTTTCATCAGATTAATTTCACTCCCTGCTTCGGTCGTGGTGAAATTACCGTAATAACCTGATATTGGCTGGAAAGTGCAACGTTCTTCTTTTGTCCTTAAGATACTTTATAATTAATTTGGCCGTATGCTTTGGGTCATCGTCAATATTTTCCCCAATCTTTAACTTCCTAACTGATCTCTTCAGTATTTCAACATAACTTTCTTTCTACAGGATGTCACATATTTTGTGACGCGCACCAAAACGCCCCCACAAGATGATGCTGCCATTCCTGTTCTTCAGAGTTGTGATGATGTTCTTAGGCTTGAAATCTTACCGCCGTTTCCTCTAAATGTGACGATAATAACGTGTTTGATCCATCAGATTATAGGCCACGTTTTGTTGATTTGTCCCAGGATTCATTTGCGATCTGTAATCTGGGTTTTGACCTTCCTCTTGGAGTGATGACCTCTCCCTCGACCTTTCCGGCCTCGTTTTGCTGTGGATCATAAGCGTCTCCTGGCTTCATCCAGCTTCTTTACACTGAAATATCTTCATCACACAGAGTCCGTCCAATAACAAATCAGGTTTTTCGAAATCCACAAATCTCTTGTTGATTTTTTGGATCATTTCTTTAGATTTTTTTCCATCATGTCACAGTGTGGCTAAAATCCATCCTCACGCGTTTCTCCAATTAACTGAAATGCTGTTAATTATTCTTTTTAATTAACATTTTTCACAGCAGGTTTAAAACACATGGTAAACTTCTGAAAATAAAGAAAGTAATAAAAACTCTGTGATATTTTGCAAATAGAAACAACTTTGGTGCTCCAAACTTGAACTAAAGTTTAGCTTAACTTTAGCGCAGGTTTCCCTACAAGTTTAAGCTAAAGGAAGTTTATTTTATTTTAAATACATATGATTGATATCTTACCTGCTGTTTAAGTCTGTGAATGCACCTGAAATCGCTCAGTTTGGCTGTGATATCTGAATGACAGTGAAAGCGTCACATATTAAAAAACCGGGCTGTTAAAAAATGTTATTAAAGCTCAGTAAGACAAAATCTGAATCCTCCTATGAAGGGTTAATGAAGGAGAGAAATACGGCAGATTCATTTCCATGCATCAGCAATGAAAACTGACCTCCTTGCTCTGATTACTGAGGCTTTGACGTGTTTCCTGTGTACTTTACAGTTCTTCAAAAGTCAAGTCAAGGGAGTGTTAAAAGAAAATTTTTGCATAGTTTCACTCTTGGGATCAGTAGACAGAGAGGAAGTAATTTATAAAGAAACGTCCTGCTCTTTCACAGACAAATAAACACAGAGGAAGGTTTTTGGGTTTTTCTGTGCGCACACTAAAGGAAAAGTTTAGTGCAACAGATTTATGAAGCCAAGTGCTTTCTATAATGACACAGCGAGGATTTACACGTTGAACAAAGAACGAAGAGGAAGTTAAAGGGGTAACCTCGCTGTCACTCGTCTCCCTTCAGCTGTGATTAAGAGACGAGGGGACGCGATGCTGACGTCTGAGCCCGGACCGTAATTTACAGTTGCTGCACAAGTGGGCATTTCACACCGAAGGACACATTGATGGCGCTGCACACTTAGCCTGTCAGGGCCAAAGAGATGTGCGCCGCGGAGCCTGGCGGCCATGTGATGTTGTGTAAGCGGAGGGAAGGGAGAAGGGAGAGAGGAGGCTCTCGCTGTGCTCGTCGTGATAAATCATCGTATCCCCCAACTTTGGGCTGCGTTTGATCTCGATCGCGGTAAGATGGAGGTTTTGAAGTGAAAAACTCCAGGACTGCAGGTCAGGCCGTGGCGAGGCGGGGCCGCTAACCCACACAGTGAGGCAGGGTCATAATTTACACCCCGGTGGACAGCAGCAGAGCATCGGGGAGCCCCCGAGCCTCCATCTGTACTATCTCAATCAGTGACAGATTGATGGAGCCTCCTCTTCATGCAAACCAAAGAGGACGTCTCTGCATTGGATGCTTTACAAACACACAAGCCCTCAGCAGGCGGACTCAGAGCAGGTTCCTATGGTGAAAAGTGCACTTATGCCACCATGAGCAAAGCAACAAAGAAAATTTATCACTTTTGATTGGATTAGGAGATCTGTAACTCACACACTGAACAAGGCTAATGAGCTCTAGCAGCTTTTAAGTTCTCCACATTTGTGGCACAGGTCATTATCCAATTACAGCCTCAATAAAACCAACGAGGACATTTAAAAAACAAAACAACAACAACAAAAAGTCCAAATAAAGCTGTTATGAAACTGTTTTTTAAAGTTTTCAGATTTTACCACGTACTGGATTTATTTATCACAGGCTGAAAAACGTAAAAAGAAACAAAAACAACAACAACAACAACAACAAAGCAGGAAAGGCCCCAGCTTTTACTCCCCCTTTCTGTTAAATTCGTCCCACCGAGTGTCTGGTTTAACAACTCATTATCACTAACCTGTGTGAAAAATCACAAAGACCAGAGGTATCACCTGCTGAAGGGAGAATAACCTCAACAATCTCACCTTTCCTCCCTTCTGCTACAAGTGGAAAAGCACAAAACATCAGTAAATAGTAACCATCACTCTCTTATTCTTCCTATTTAAACTATTTCTGCCAAGTAAAGGTGAGAGTAAGGGACTAATTCAAGTGAAATGTAAGTAAAATTACTTATGCATGTTGGATTATCCCAGATTTGCACACAAAAGGAGACGTCCAATGCAATTACACAATGTGAGATTGAAAGGTGAGCAGTTCATGACTCGGTGAAGGGACTGGGGGCAACAACCTTTTTTTAATCACAAGCTTCTCTCTTCTACAGGAGATGTGTCAGGGCAGGATAATCTATCAGCCATATCTCAATTTACAGGCACGTCTGAATGTAATGTTAAGTTATGGAAAATTGAATGTTCACATCTCTAAACGGTCAGTTTCGAGGAAATCTTTCCAGCGCAGGGTGGAGTTCAGGAACCGGGTGTGAGGAGAGACCACATCAGGGATGCCCATAAATCAGAGCCCTTCTGCCCCCTGGTCCGTCGGGCCAACAGGGACTGGATGATCCAAATTCCTGGGGGTTAATTCACCAAGTCGCTCCCTAAATTTCCTCCAGTGCTCCATCGTTTCCACCTCTTCAGCGCCGTGAGGGGGAAAGGAAAGCACGCGGCTCGACCTGCAACGTGCACCATCCTCCCCTACATGCAGCCGCATGGCCTTTGCTCTCAAAACACTGGTGACGTGTTAACACAAAGCAGTTCCTCCCACATTATCGTCAGTCTGTCCCTCCATAGACGCCCTTTTGTCTTGCAATCATAAAAACACTTGTTCTGCAGGAGGAGCGCTCAAGAGGCCAGAAACTGGAGCAGGCTGCTCACAACCTGACCAGACCTCCATCTACACATTCCTGCTGGGATCCGTCCAAAACGCCTCGCTTTTCTATGAAGTGCCACAATTTATATCAGAAATCACATTTTACTAGATCCACTTCTCGTTTTCTCAGTTTGTTTCTGCCTCTCCCCCCCCAAAAAAATAAAATAAAGACGTATTTTCAGCAAAGCAGCCCAGCTGCAACAAGACACACATTTCACCTCCAAACTATTCACCCTCTGAACAAACTCCAGGTCAGTAAAGACTAAATCTCTCACCGAAGTCGTAACATTGAGCTACTACTTGGATTTGAGCTTTAGGTGTTTTGCCATTATAAACTCGACCAAAAGCAAATACTGCAAGTCGTTGGCATGTGCTTGAATTTATCTCAATTCCACTGAGGCCTAATTTCACTGTGAGCTATTATAATGTAAATTGAGGGACTAGAAAAAAAAAAATCATAAAAGCTTCATGATGAGAATTAAATGAGAAACAGAGAGGCTTTTTGTTCCAATTTTTGCTGTTTTCTATAAAATTTTAATAGCCCCATAAAAATGCAGTTTATAAATTGGTTTCCCGCAGCGAAGTGAAATAATGTAATAACGTCTGCAGTCCAGGTGAAATAAAAAATAAAACAACATGACAGGAAGAGCATGACTGGTTGTAAATTTTTAGCATCGTCTAAAACTCAGCGCACGCTTTTTTTATTATTGCCTCATCAAATACTTTCAATTTAATTTGGCCTCTTTAAGCAAATCAATTACGAGACTTTATCATAATCTTAGGGGCGCAAGTAAAATGTGTTTTTCTTAAATGTGTAATTTATTGAGAGCGTGTGCGAGCGAAATTAGAAATATTAAGTGCGCCTCCGTCGTAGGGAGGATTGTCTCCTCTCATTTGGGACTTTAGATAATAATTAATAAATAACAAAGCTGTGACGTTCTGTCCGTGAAACTCCGCGCAAACTCTGGAGAAAGTCCAGACCTCGGAGCTGAGAGCGCAGCCGAAAGTGTCCGCGGGAGGACGGGAACAGACCTTGGTGTGCTTGATCTCCGGGTTGGGCACCGGGGAGGGCATCAGCTGGAGGGATGCCATGAGAGCAGCCGGGTCGCTCTTCACCTCTCCGGGCATCTCGATCTTACTCGAAGTCATCACGGCTGGTCGCTCCGCTCGTCTTCCTGCTTCCCTGCTCTCTGCGCCTTCCTCCGGTTTTTCCTCCTTCCAGCTGGTTTCTGATTAGAGCTCCGGGTTCCTTCCTGGGTTTATAGCCAGGTGTCGGCTGCGGTTCGTTTTCATTGGGCGAGGGGAGAAGGGGGAAAGGGCCGTCCTTTTGAAAATTAAATCCGAGCATTTACATAAATGACCTCAAGCCATGCGCGCTGAGGAGGAGGAACACACGCACCCCACCCACCTCGCACTCACTTTCCTCAGTCGCTTTCACTCCGCAACAGTTGGAGCCTTTACATACTTATTCATAGTTTTACATACACAAATATCACGCTCACGGAGCCTGCGGCGAGTTATCACTGAGGTCTGGAACTGATTATCTCATAAGCGCTGATAATAACTCCGCATGTTAAGGTTGCGGCTGTTTTAAATTGCAGAGGGGAAAACAAGAAAATAGGTCCCAGATCTGAGCCGTAATATTATATATATGAAGTTTTCTGGTTTCTATGTGTTAAGATTGGGTTTAGTTTAGCAGTAAAAGTCTCTCCAATAAGGTCGTTAGTAACAATTTCCTGCATAGGTGACATGAAAGTGTCACCCTGCCTTTCGGCTCGCTCTCACCCTGTGGGATGATTTGCCTAACACAACCTCCCCACGGCCGGCGCTGTCATGTAAATCGCGGGCTGCAGGGATTGCTGCAGCTCGCCGGGGTGCTGTGGGCACAGATTTGTCCTGCAGGTGATAATTCCTCCCAGAGTTTCCTTTCAAAAGCGCCCAATAAACATCCGCACATGGCTGCACTTGGGAGCAGCGACGTGTTTCGCCCCTTGCAGATTAAAATAGATTTCAATATAAGATGGAGTCAATCCAAGTAAATAAAGGAGCAGAGTTACTAGAACCAACCCCGTGTGTTGAGCTGCAATCGCCTCCTAATGTAGTAACTGATTTAGTTGCTGGCAGCAACTGGTTTCAAACCACTTCATAACTGGTAGTGAGTGTTTTAGTTTGTCCCACTCTGTTTGCAGAATGAATTTAATCCGGACACATCACCAGAGAGTTCACACTCTACATAGTCTCTATTAGATGTGAGTCCAGACTTTGACCGTTTTTCTGTTTAGAGGCTTTTAGAGGTTGGCTTGTTGGTGAGCTTTAACTCTCACACTGATGGTTGGACGTTCTGCTGGATTTTATGGTAGAAAACAAAAAGGACTTGTGGTTTCATCAATTAAATCAAGTCTCCTAAGCAGCGAACCATCACCAAGAACCCTACTTTTGACTGTTCACCATGTTTGAATGTCGACTGTAGTGGGACCAAAATGTTCACCTTTGTCTCGCAAACCTGCAGAATGTTTTCCAAAATCATCATCAAAATGTTTTGAGCCATTGCGTTCTTTCAAGTCCAAACGGGTTTTCGGTTTGTGAATCTGAGGAAACCGAGGCCTTCAGCACTTTCAGACGTTGGTCTGTCTTTTTCGTAAGAGCAAATTTGTTCGACTGGTTCATCACGGTTTCCTGTCTTCTGCTGCATTATGGGAGATCCAAAGCGTCAGAAATGGCTCCAGCCTCTTCAGACTTCCTGCATTGGGATGAAGCTGTTACTTTAGGAGATGTTTTAGGGTCATTTGTGTGGCCAGTTAGGTTCAGTTTCAGTGATTCGGTAGAAATCACGCAGCTGAACTCGGCCTTCTAAACGATGTGACTGTTCACAATTAATTTCTGATGTCATGGAGGAAGTTGCTTTTTCAGCGGCTTGCCTTCAGGAATGAGCTCAACATTTTTTTATTCTGGTTGTCTCTGACTGCCTTTAAAGTTTTAGGTAAAGTTCAAATGCGTTATCTCCTTTCCAAAGAAATGCATTTGCAGCTCGGTGAAGGCGCTCAACAGAAGAAGAAGAAGAAGAAGAAGAAGAAGAAGAAGACGAAGAAGAAGAAGAAGAAGAAGTTGTTTCAGGATTAACGGAGACCTTACTTGTGTTTGAAATGCACATCATCAGACAAAAATGAGGGGGGAGAAAAATGACTTTTTCTGTTTTATCAAAGTCTCAACATGCAGGTTTGCCAGCTCAGCTTCTTGACAGGACAAAGAAGAAGTTTGGAGACAGATGTAGCTCCATCATTTGCAAACCCCGGAGTGGGTGCTTTTCCTCCATCAGCACATCAGTGCTTTTTCACAGCCTGGGCGACACTCTCCAAAGTGTCTGTTTCACATCAAAGAGGACATGCCTGCAGCCGTGACGTTGATTAATGGATTCAAAAACATCCCGTCCTCCGCCTGTCGCCTCACCTTTTCTTTTTTCACACAGCCCAGCAAACTGAAGATAAGACATACCGGAGCAGAAGGTGCGAGCAGCGCTTCAAACGCATTCATAGAGCGCCCTCTGTTGGAAGAAACGAGTTCTCCATGTGTTGATGGCTGTAAAACGCTGCAGGCGCTGAGGTGGCGACGAGCAAAAAAAAAATTAATAAAAAAGAAACGTGGAGAAATGACAAATGGGATGAGAGGGGGGGATTTGTGTTGGCTTCCAGCTGCATGAGGAAAGAAATGATAAATAAATTGTGACAGGTTAAAATGAGGTTGACTTGGATAAGCTCGAGTGGCTCTGAAGGATTGGTAAATGATGCGTGGCTGATTATTTCAAAACCGTAAAACTCGCAGAAATAATGTCCAATTATTTATTTTCCAAGCGTTGAAATGTTTGCGCGAGTGTTTGTTCATGTGACGAGAAAAGCCAAAAGCGTGAACCGTGTCGTTCACACTGCTGGGTATTTTATAGGTTAAACATTTTTAGTTGCCCTTAATTTATTTTCCACTATGTGTTTATTTTGTTTGTTTTTAATTCTTCTAAAAAATAATAATAATAATCGGAACATGTCACATTCCTGGTTTTTAATATAAAATTATAATGAAAAAATAAAAACTATTTATTTTTAATTTTATAATTATGACGCAGTTAAGTGGAACAAGTGTTTATCTTTACCCCAAACAACAGTGCATACTCCACAGATTATTTTTTTAACAAAACGGTTTTTATTATGTTTATAAGGACTCATAAAACATTATGGAGATAAAAGTGTGTTTGTTCACACTGTAAACAATGTTTGTTGTTTTAAGTGTAAATCACTGTTTTTAAAACAGGACTTTACTACAGACAATGTGCAGAATGTGACTGTGTGGTTTGTGTTTTTACTGTGAAATAAATATTATTATTTATAATTAGCAGTATTGCCTTGTGTAAACCGTTTACATGATGTTATTGTAGATTTGTATTGCATGCTGGGAAAATTCAAACATCTGAAGCTTAGTTAGTTCTAATAAAAATAGTTTAGAGTTGCTGACTCTTGATTACTGTAAAATGTTAATTTTTACATGATTTAAAACTACTTATTTGCTAACATAAACCACTTAAAGTTGTTTTAACCGAACATCTGTAATTTGTTTTTACAGTAAAAATGTTTTATAGTGTTAGTTGTGATAATTTAATAAAAAAATTTCCAGTAAAATAAAATAAATTAGAAGAGATGCTCGATTATTGTTGTCACTAAAGTTAAAGTGAGTTATTTTTAGGGCTGTTGTATACAAATATTTTAGTAATTGAGTCACCTATCAATTATTCTTATGATTAATCAAGTAATCGGATAAACAAATTTATAAAATAAAATATTGGTAAATCTAACATAACACCGGTGTTACTATCGGTTACTAACATCAGTCCACTTTTTCATATTTGAGCATCTCTAACAGTTATTTTTTTTGTAGTTTAGAAAACTAACCTGTAACAATAATAGCTCACTTTCTAAGTTAACCTGAAGAAAAGTTATACAAAGATCTGAAATTATATTCAATTTAATAATAAAGAGGCAGGCTCACAAATACGCTTATGAAAATGTCTAAGCTCCAGCTGTTAGTTTATGTATTCATCTTCAGCGAGTTTAACAGATGAATTCTCACCTTGCCCCATACCTGTCGAGCTTTGGGTTTGAGGATACGGGAAATGTCGTCTGGACTGGGGGATGGAGGAGGTGAGGGGCAGGAGAACGAACGTAAGAACGGGGGGGAGCAATACTGGATATTTACGGCACCTTCATTCGTCACACTCAGAAACTCATCTAGCCATGTGCCTCCACGATGATTTCCGCCACCCGTTTGTTGAGACCGGGATGATATGAAATGTATTGTGCGGTTCGTCCGTAAAGCTACACTTACACTGTAACCATCAGCTACTCAGCCGCCCGCCGTCTTCAGTCTATCCGCTCACCTGTATAAATACTCCTGCAGCGCTCTCACTCGCTCTGAACCAGCAGCTCCCGGAGGAGAAAAGCTGCCGTACTCCAGGCATAGCGCCAGTCATTTTAAGGATGCTTATTGGTCCTCCGAAAACGATGGAAACTAGGGCATTATCACCAACTTGAAAATTGGACGTTATGATGGTAACACTTCGTTTTCGTCAACAACTCAGGCGGACGTGAGAGCTCCGCGCAACGCAAATAATGTCCCAACAGGAACACGTTGGCTAAATGATTAACTCAATGAGGAATTTTAATAATCGAGGTACTCGAATCATTCGAGGGACCGTTTCAGCCCTAGTTATTTTAGCAATAACCTATTTACAGTTTAATAAATATTCCTATTTGCCTCTAGAAGCAAAAACAAATCTGACAAATTAAGTTGAGATTTTGTTTCCTTTTTCTTATTTATTGTAAAACTAATATTTCTTGAGTAGAGGAACTTGAATGTGTCTTGTTTGGGTCTGAGTTGCGCTGATCCAGATATTATTATTGTAATAATAAATATATCTTTTAAAGTGGACCCCTTGTGGTTGTCCCGGGAAACAGAAGCAGAGAGCTTAGCGCGTCCGGCAGTGGGAGGCGACAGCCTGCGCTCTCAGCTCCGCACTGCCTCCATCAGAGCTGTTGGCTGTTTGTTGTGATCGGAGGAAGGCATCAAATAGTCCCGGAAAACAACATCGACAGTAATAAAGCATGGAAGAAGAGAGCAGGAGGAAGATGAAGGAGAAATTTGGCCTGAGGCGGGACATCTCCAAGGAGTTCCTGGCGGAGTTTCTGGGGATTTTTGTCCTGATCGTGAGTATTATTCCTCCCTCCCTTTGCACCTGTCACCCAGCTTAAACAGCCGCTTTAAAGCTGCTAATAAGAGTCTCTGCGGACTGACCGCTGTCCCTCAAATGCCTCTGCTAGCAGATAATTGGAGGCTCTCTGAGGAGAAGATGGAACTAATGTGATTTTTTATGGCTTTTTCCTCACACATAATGTGTTTCTTAAAGCTACAAAGTTGTAAAAAGTAGATAATGATTGAAGTTTATCAAATAATATGCAGAGCAGCACTGTGTTATCTTCCAGTAGAGAGTCCCAGCCTCCACCTGAAATCTCTGAGCTGCAGCTGTCACCTCAAAGAGAAGAAAAAATGTCTGCTTTAATGTCTGGGACGGCCCATCAGAGGGCTGATGCATCTTCCACAACAACCCTCTTTATTTGTGGATGACTGCTTTCGTCTCAACACTCCCCCCCCCCACCTCAACCCTCTAAATTACTTGTGCATTTTACCTAATAAGTGAGGGATTAATTATTGTTTTGAGCTCCAGCTTGGACAAATTGTCTGTGGCAGTCAGAGGCTGTTTGTGGACAAGAGGGCTAGTGTAAATGGTGATCTTAATTGGAATGATTAGAAACAATGAGGCTTTTCTAGCTGCGCTCTTTGTGTTTTTGTTCTTGTCTGTGTCCCAGCTCTTTGGATGCGGTTCAGTGGCCCAGACGGTGCTGAGTAAAGGGGCTCTGGGAGAGCCGCTCACCATCCACGTCGGTTTCACCCTGGGAGTCATGATGGCCGTCTACATGGCGGGGGGAGTGTCAGGTAAGAGACGCTCACACGTTGGATTCAGACCGGTTTTCTCCAGGTCGACTTTGATTCCTGATTGGCAGGTCAAATATAGAAAAAAAAATATTACAATTCTTCCATTTTCTCAACCAAAACTGTGCACTTTCCCCAGTTAAATCGATAAACTGATGTCACTTTGTGTCGTACACCTGGAGAAAAAGCTGCGCTCACTTAAACCGTTTCTGATTTGCTTACTCATATTATTTTAACAATATATGTAGGCTTTTTCTCTTGTATTATTTCTCTTTTTCTTTTCATCAAGTTATTTTATTATTGTTTTTGTGCAGTTTTAAACTGGTTTTTAAAGTGGTATATAAATAAATTTGACTCTGACATGTAAAAGTTTGTTGATGTTTTTTAAAAGTTTCCTCCAAAAAGCTGAATGATTTCCAAGCCAAATATTCTTTCAATATGATTAGGAAATAATTAATCAGACTGTTAGTTTCTGCACTGATGCAAGTGATAAATCCTTTAGTTTATAAGGACAAAAACAGGCAAAATAATGTAATATGATAATTGGGGAAAAAAGGTACTCTGGTAAAAAAAAAAAAACAATTAGCGGATATTTAAGATAGTCTAGGTTTTGTTTGTGATATTTAAAAAATTACTTTACAGTTCTCGTTTTTACATTTGTTAATTCATGCAGTAATTTGCGATGTAAGACCCAAAGAAGCACATATCCAGGTATAAATATCAGGCAGGATAAAATGTAGTGGTGCAGTTCAAATTAATTATGTCCTTTCTTGATCCTGCAAACATTTCAGTTTTTGAGTTTTTACTTTCTGGCAGTGAGAAGGAACGCTTTAATGTTTTGACTTTAAAAAATGTTTAATTATCCTCAAAGTACCTTTGCTGGAAACTTACGTGAACACTACAAAAAGTGGTGTCAGAGGTTATTAAATGTTAGGAATTGAAATTATTACACATTTAATCAAGCATATTAGTTTGTAAATCCCAAATTAAATTTTGATTATAATCTAATTTCAGTATATTTAACCTTTACCAAGTCAATAAATCTTTTGCTTTTTTGAAACAAAGCAGATCATCAAAATGATGACCAATAATTTGTTTGAATTGAGGTGTTTTAGTTGCGCAAGTACATTTATTCAATTAATTGTAATTTGACTAATTTGGTTTTTACACTCATATAATTTCAATTCAGAAATGTGGATTAATTCTGCAGCAGCAAAAAGCATCTTTATCCTGAGACAGACAACGGTGGTGAGAAAAATATTCATTCTTTATTCAGAAGGGTTACTGGATGTCTCTAGCAAAGCAAAACAATTTTTTAAAAATCACTTTAATTTATTTGTTATTAATGGCTGTGCAGAGAAAACTGTATAATTATTTGTACGCCTGTCAGCTTTACATTTAATGTTGCTGCCATTAAACCAAGAAGTTTATTTCTGTCACTGAGATAAAAATGTCTCTCAAAAGTGATAAAACATAAAAAGAAATTGTGTGTGTATTTACATTTATACACATATAAAAAGAAATTCAATGTCATAAATTGATTCTAAGCTTCTCAAATATCAACTAAGAGGAGTTGCAACACTCCAAACATGCTTGTTTTTGCTGAGCAGCTTCTCTGCAGGTCCATCCATCCATCCATCCATCCATTTTCTGTTCACCCTTGTCCCTAATGGGGTCGGGAGGGGTGCTGGTGCCTATCTCCAGCTACGTTCCAGGCGGGAGGCGGGGTTCACCCTGGACAGGTCACCAGTCTGTCGCAGGGCAACACAGAGACATACAGGACAAACAACCATTCACACACACACACACACACACACCTAGGGAGAATTTAGAGAGACCAATTAACCTAACAGTCATGTTTTTGGACTGTGGGAGGAAAACACCGGGTACTCCGGAGGAAGCCGGAGTACCCGGAGAGAACCCACGCATGCACAGGGAGAACATGTAAACTCCATGCAGAAAGACCCCGGCCGGGAATCGAACCCAGGACCTTCTTGCTGCAAGGCAACAGTGCTACCACTGTGCAGCCCTTCTCTGCAGGTCTCCACTGTTATTTTAGCAACTTGTCTTTGGTGATGAAGCTGAAGTCTTTCAGACCGGAAGGCCTCTGTGCCAGTGACGTGCGGTCAGGGGAGGCAGGTGAGGCAGAGCCTCACCTGTAATCATGGAAAAATAATAATGATAAAATCATTTATATTGCTATTTTCACCCTGTGGTTTGTACTATACCTATTTTTCATTTAATTTAAAAAAGTTCAGATTATTTTTTCTTCAAAATCGCTGAATTTCTGCATTTTCCCATTCAAATGCTCGGAAGCGAAGCTGGTGAGGCAGCAGCGAGCTGAGCCTCACCTGGGATTGCGCAACTTCTCGCTAACTGCACTGGCTGCCATTCTGAGAGCATGTTCGCCAATAAAATGGCTAAAAAAACATTTAATGTATGAACTGATTTTCCATAATTTAACTTATGTATATAATGTACAGTGTTTTTTTTTGTCACCAATTGTGTGTGTAACGTGTTTCATGTGCTGAAGAGCGATCAAAAACGGCAGAGAACAGATTCGAGGTGAGGCAGGCAGTTCTCTTGCCTCATGGCAGGGGGCGCTCATGATCCCAGACATTGTGATTCCACAACTGCAGAGTAAGATACTGTAAGCGAGCTAGCCATGGAGCTAGCCAATACAATAAGGTCAAGTGCAGCGATATATGTATAGTTTTCTCCTCTTACCACAGCAATTAATTAATAATCGCAAAATAATACTACAACAACACTACTGCAACAGACTGAATGTTCTGCTTTTTGCGTGGGAAATATTTGAGTGTTTTTTATTGTGTCGTTGTTGTCAGTTGCTGTGGCAACGAGTCTGTGCGTAGCTGCGCTGATACCGAGAGCGACAAAAGACGTGGTTTTGAGTTGTACTTTAACGGGTTTCCCCTTCGCTGTGGAGCACAGCACGAAATGAATAATATCTACATGTCCAAGTTTGATTGAGTGAACGGAAATAGTCTTTTTGCCCTCCAGCGTTGTCCACATGCGCGTAATTTCCTTACATAAACAATAACATGCAGGGGGTCTATATTTGTAAATCTGAATATGATTAAGTCAGTGCCTCACCAGCTATGAACCTCACCGCACGTCCCTGCTCTGTGCCATCATCCTAATCTTTTGCTCAGGATTCTGTCTGAGTTGCTTCAAAATGCTGTTGCTTCTTCCAGTCGGAAAAATAAAAAACCTTTTTACCTAAATCTCTCAGGTTTGTCAGCAGTCATATTTTCTCAACTAAAGCTGTAGATTCTGCAACAGCAGCAAAAACATGTGGCGTATTTTAAAATTAGTTGGAGTATTTCCAGTATGTTGGCTCTTATTTGTTCTTGTAGTAAACTTTTAATACTTTTTTTTGTTTGAGGCGTTGCATGTTTGGACAATATTTCTGTCTGGTTTGGGAAGCTGTGAAGCTGAGTGGTCTGAGGATGCGTAACCATAGCAACAAGGTGGTTTCTTTTTACAACTTGGAGCATCTCCTTAGCATCGCAAAAGATCCAATAATATCTAAACTACCACATATATATACAGTATATATATAGTTTCAATATTAAACAATATTATGAATCTATTCAGACTTTAATACACTTATAAAATATATTATGATTATTACTATCATAGTCAGCCTATAGCAATATAAAAATGTTACTTTTTCTAGGTAAATGTTTCAGTAAAATTAACATTGTTCTTTTATTCTATGAACTACTGACAACATGTCTCTGGAATTCAAAGCAAAACTTTAGTATTTATTTTCAGAAAACATTTGGTGGAATAACCAGGAGGTTTTCAATGGGGTTCAGTGCAGTGGACTCTCAGCTTTTTCAGAGCTGTGCAGCAAACCCATGTATGTCAGTCCTGTGGTATAAAAATCATTAGCCAGCACGGCTAAAGCTGGTCAATGCACACCTGGTTAGTCTGTGCAACAACATCAGAATAATAATGACTAGTATGTCTTTTTTGTGAGGTAAAATCAAGGTAATAAAAAAATCTACTTGAACAAGTAGAAAATAAAATTTCCCTCCACTTTCAGGACGGTTCTGTATTTTACAGAATCATTTATGACTTTTACGGTTGGTGTATATTTCTCTCTTTGGAGTAAATCTTCAGATTAACAGAAGATTAAGCCATGAATCGACGCTAGAGACGAATGTTGTGATTTTTCAACAATCGGCTCCCTATTAAGAGCAGCTTGGAGACTTCAGAAGAATAGCAGAAAAGCCAGAGGACAGAGAGGTTAATATATGGAAAGCTTTTGCTGCATGACTGGGCCATTTGGTCCGCAGCTTGGTGGGAAGCTTCTGTCCAACGACATCTCTGAAGATGATCGTAGGTATTGGACTAATGAGCTTTACAGGGGCATGGGTCTGTGGAGATGAGGGGGGTCAGGTGTGACAAGCCCGGCTCTCTGGGCTTCCCTGGCAGAGCGGCCCCATAGGAGAAGAAAACTCAATTGGTATCACTTTGTAGTCTGCAAATTTTAGCTGACAGTGTATGGTAAGTGTGACACATCATGGTCACTCTAATGACCTGCAGTCTACGTGTGCCTTAAGCAGATTCAGGCAGATTATGTCAGAAGCAATTCGGGCAGGCCGGGCCGGCTGCTTGTCGTGGCCGGTGTTTGTGAACAGGATGGGGAGATTAACAATGAGCGCATGGCTGATACCCCCCAGTGGTGTTACCCCAGAGAGGTCAAAGCCAAGATCCCAGAGTGTTAAATAAATGACCCCACACTTGGTAACAATTGGCTGGAATGTGCTCAACACTTCGCTTCAGGACAAAATATGGGAAAACAGATCTGAGGGAGCACAAACCCAGAAGAGTGAGCCGGAAAGTGTTGGGTGAATGGAAGAGGTTTGGTGATGACTGCATGAATCTGCAGGCCGCTGAGGTTTGATCTGCAAAACTTCTTGAATTTCAATTGTGCAAAACCTAAGAGAAAGTCAAAATGGAAGAGCTGGTGGGGGAAAAAACGATGTCCTGCATGCAAGAATAAAAGCAGATTTTATAAAAAAAAATAGCTACATTTACTCAGTTACATTGAAAAATGTAACTTTTAGGAATATATTTTTTGCACTGTTCTGTTTACTTTTACTAGGACTCTCCACCCACTGAGCGTAATTTCACTGGATGATGAAGAAGCGTATTTTAACCAGAAAGACACACACACACACCTGCAGTTTCATATTGAATTGTTTCCCCTTTTTTTGTTATTTATATGAATTACTTTCAATTTGACCTTTAAAATTTCCATTTATTTTATATTTTGTTCCGTCTAATGTTATTTTTACATATTAAATAATTTGTTTTCACAAGTTACTCAGTTCTTGAGTAGCTTTTTTACTCAAAAATCAAAATAATTTTTTAGATTTCTATTTTTTACTTCTACTTAGTAATAATATGTATAAGTAGTGCTGCTCTTACTTGGTAACTCCGATTATAAGTGCATCAAATTGGGAAATGTGTTTTCTTAAAGTTAAAGACAGTAAAAGTAGGAAAAATCTCAAAAGTTTTGGTGTCAGTAGGCCTGTCACGATAGCAAATTTTGCTCAACGATTAATTGTCTCAAAAATTATTGCGATAAACGATAATATTGTCTGAAGACCTTTTTACACTGATTTAATGGAAATGACGTAATAATGCATGCGATTTCCTGCCAAAGATAGATACACTTTATTTTCAAAAGAATACTTAACACTTGAGCTGATAAACAAAATAAACAAAACAACCAAAAACAAAAATAAAATGGTCTCCATTAACAAAAAATGTACTTGATAAAAACTAAACAACATAAAGCCAAAGTGTAAATAAATACTGCATTCAACCAAAAGAATACAGATTATGAAGTCTGTATATTATATCACCCTTCAGTAATAATTAGATTTAAATAGAGAAGATGGGCACATCGACTACCTGATGCAATGGTTCACACTACATGATTTTTTGCTGCTATTTTTCCCCTTACGACAATCTTAGCACGTTGGTCTTTCTAAGATTGTGTGGTGTGTTACGGTAGATCGTCGTTTCCGCTCCGATCTAAATCAGGATTTTTCGCTGACTGGCTGCAACCTGTTGAATGTGACAGGCAGCCAATCAGAAAGCGCGGATTCTCCTCCGTGTTTTCTCAGGGGAAATTACGTCGGGGAATCCCAAACAGCTGACACGGCGCAACCCGAAGTCCAGCGGACATTGGAGATGATATGTGGAAACAACATTAATGTTTATTCAACATGCAAAGAATATAGAAATGACAAGAGGAGGAGTTGGAGCGAAATTGCTACCGCAGTTGATAAACCCGGTAACTTTTCAGCTGTTCTTCGTTAACGTGACGTAAATAGGTTCTAATGATTTTCATTCAGTCAGGACTTTACGCTGACACTAGCCAAACGCATTGCAGGTAGATTGTTGTAAAGCATTGATTAATGCCTGGTTTTAAAATTAGTTCACTGAACTTGTAGCCATTATTTTGTGCCCATTGTTGGACACCACACGGCAGGAACGAACCCGATCGAACCGTTATACCTAGGATTTCTGTCGGCTAATGTGTGGTCTGTCAGGTTTTGAAAATGGGCCGACAATCGGCCGACAGCTCTAAGATCGTGTCGTGTGCGCTGGGCTTTACACTAAGGAAATGAGGAAGGGAGGGTCAGTGGAGAGCACCGGAGTTGAGCCTTTTTTCATTCGGTGTCATCAACAGAAAGAGAAAAAGGCCGGAAGAGACGATAATGCCGATAATTAAAATGACGTCGATAGTTTTAATTTATCGTACGATTAATCGATTTACCGTTTATCGCGACAGGCCTAGGTGTCAGTATTACTTTAGTTTTTAAATACAACAAAAAAGTCTGTAGAAAAATCACTTAAAATGAGCAAATATGGGTTTTTTTTGTGACTTTTTGTTGTATAAAAATATGAGTAGTTTTAAAAACCTTTTAATTTTTCGCTGTCACTTTAAGATGTTGACGTTTCTTGATTTCTTCAGGAGCCCATGTGAACCCGGCTGTGTCTTTGGCCATGGTGATTCTGGGGAAGCTGCCTCTGAAGAAGTTCCCCGTCTACGTGGTGGCGCAGTTCCTCGGAGCATTCGCCGGTTCCTGTGTCGTCTTTGGGTTGTATTACGGTGAGCTTAAATGTAGAAAGTGTGGCAAAACAAAGAGCAGAGAAATGTCCAGGGTTTCCCCCAGTGTATTACAAGCCTGGCGGGCCACCAGGCTTTACTTCTGCCCCCACCAGGCTAAACATTGCTTATTTATTGAGGTCTTTTTAAAATGTTTGCATTTTTTAAGACTTTATGGTTGGTGTTCAGGTATTAATATTCCAATCTTTTAACAACACATAATTATCAAGTGATATTTTCAAATTTCCTGTGAACTTTAAGCATTTTGTAACTCAAGAACACGACAGGCTGCTGGATGAACGACTGTCCCAGCATTCAACCGCCAGGCTTAGCAAGTTTTCTGGGGGAAACTTTTAAGTTTTTTTTTTTATTTTATTTTTTTATACATCTGGTGGTTAATTTTTCTCTCCTCAGATGCTTTGATGGACTACACCGGTGGAGATCTTGCAGTTACTGGTGAAAATGCAACAGCCAACATATTTGCATCTTATCCTGCAAAACATCTGTCGGTGCTAAACGGGTTTGTTGACCAGGTGAAGTTCAAAATTTATATTTCTGATCGTGACCGTCTCAGATATATATAGCTTAAAGAAATTTATGATAATGTTTTTTTGAATTACACAGGTTTGAAGTGAATATTTAGGTTTTACCTCAAACTTATCATGGTGTTAAGTTTGTGGGATAATTTATAAACACTGGATAAGCTGACAAACTCAAGTTAAGTTAATCTGCTATTTTAAAGAAAAGTGTTCTAGATTTGATTAAAAATATGTTTGACTGGCTTTTAGATACCAAAAGATCCAATTAAACAATAAAAATATTAGAAATAACTAAGACAAAACAGGATTTTTTTTAGAAAATAGTCAATTCAAGTTGAAGTGCTCTTTCCATTCTGTAATATTTCTGGTAAAATTGAGTACAAACGCTAAAAACAAATGTATTTTTTGTTTTGACATATTCACACAGTGAGATACTTTTGACTTTTGTTTGTTTTAAAAAAATAAAATAAAATACTGATGCCACACTTGTTGGTCATTTTAACTCCTGCAGGTGTTTCCAGCTCTTCGGGTTAAAAATAATTTATTTTAATATTTTATTTAAAAACTGAACCCACCCATTATGGACAGGTTTCAAGTCCTGCTGGAAAGTTAAAATATTTAGAAGCTATTAGAAATATTCTAATATTTTTTGGCAGATGACTTTGGATGGTAATTAGTGAGGAGAAAAAATGTCCAAAAGTTAAATATGTAGTTAAAGGGATTTTTTCAGTGTAAAGACAATATTACTGTGGTAAAGATATATTTACCTGAAGGCTTTTTACACATCTTTACCAGGTTGGACGCAGATTTAATGTGTACAAATGTTTTTGAGATGTTTTGTGCAGGTGACATTATATTTAAATTATTTCAAAACCTGCAGCAGAAGACCAGATCATTTAAAAGTTAAAACCCTGGATTTGGCACAGACCTGAGAAAGATTTTAGTGTCTCCTCAAAATATAAAACTGTAACAGTTTAGTTGTTTGAATGAAGGTTCCTTAAGGTGAGACGCAAAAATAATTTCCTTTGTACTCATGTTATAAATGTTTGAATTATTTTGCTAATTAATCTTTCACATGTTTTCTGGAGTTGGAGCTTCTGAAATTTGGTGTGATGTGACGGAAAGAAATCCAGAAAATTGTCATTTATATTGATAAAAGAAAAATTAAACATGAAGATTTAGCTTTTAACAGATTTTATATTTAACAATATACAATTGATGCAGATGGTGTAACAAATATATAAATATATATATATTGTAAAATATATTTTTAGCTTTATATCATATTATAAGGTTACTCCCTCATCAAAACATACCTGGAGTTTTGATTTGATTCTTTCATGCATGTTTGAGAAATCCTTTAATCTCCATGGCAACCATTCAGCTGTGCGAAACGCCTGGGTGGACCAAGAACCGCCTCTTCCACTCAGATCCTTCAGACTAGCCAGCAGCAACTAGCAAACACTTGGTGGAACTGTGCATCTGCTCATTAAATGAGATGCTTCTCAGAGTAACGCTGGTAAAAATGTCGTTAAAGGGTTAATAGAGGAGTCATGACTTCTTGAAGGCGAAGTGTCAGAGAGTTTTTAAAGAGACAGAGACCTAATTTCAAGACATCAAATCAGGAACTCAAATTTCTTTTAAGTCAAATTTGATTCTATAACATCTTAAAGTAACAGTTACTTGACTGTGCCATAAAATGACACTACGTGGCAGGAAAATCCATGATTGTGCCCCTTGAAGCCGTCTCACGCACCGTGAAACAGGAATAGAGACCCCCTAATAGGCTTAGAGAAACACAGATCAGAGGTCATTGCAGCAGATGAGAGGACTCAAAAACTTCCTCTCAAGAAGCAAATTCAGCAGCTAAAGCAAACCCAAGGGCAAGGATGGGGGAGCATCCTGCTCCAAAGCCTGCGCCAGGGCCCCGGTCGATCAAAAGACCCAAAACAAATTCATTGTCCTTTTCCTTTCCTGATATTCAGAACAATGTTTTAATAATTATTCGATGCTTCTGCTTCGGAAGGTTATTGCCACTGGAGCGCTGGTCCTGTGCATCCTGGCCATCACTGACAGGAAGAACATCGGCGCCCCAAAAGGGATGGAGCCGCTCTGCATCGGCCTGACCATCATGGCCATCGGCGTCTCCATGGGTCTGAACTGCGGCTATCCCATAAACCCGGCTCGAGATCTCGGCCCGAGGCTCTTCACCGCTGTGGCTGGCTGGGGCATGGAGGTGTTCAGGTAATTTAGGTCTTTATTAGTGAGAAAAAGCTTCAAAACTAATAGAAACTGGTGAAAATCTGGTGTCTGGCCTTCTCTATGGAGAGCTTCCAGCACTGTTTCTGTTCCTGTCCAATCTGAATTAATATTTTAAACACAATACATGTTTAAAAGGAACAGTTTCTCCCACATATAAATATGAAATATTTAAAAGTTTATTTCAAAAATAGAACCACTGTATGTTCCTTAGACTCGAATGTCAAAGCTGCACGCAACATCTTATGTCTTCAACTTAAATATTAATAAGCTAAAGTTCAAAAAATGAAAAATAAATACAGCTAGCTAATGTAATTTGTTACAGCCGAATTTTAGAGATACTGCATGGTTCCAGGACTGGGACGAGGTTTTATATATGAGGTGCACAAAGAAGCAATGGTTTCTGTTTTAGATGCTTCTCAACAGTCACAGGCACGAAAAGCAAGTTTAGAATGGAGACGATGTTTAAAAACTAACTTTACAATGCAGTGGATTCAAAATATTTAATCAAATTTAAATAATTATTATAAATATTACAGTAATAATAATTTCTTGAAATGAACAAACTGATCAGTTCATTACAGCAGACATCGGGTACAAGAAAAATGTCCAAACTGTGACCACAAATTTTAAAGATAATCCGTGCAGAGATCCTCAGTTTGTTTTTGAAATGCTAAAATATTGCTTTTTAAGGTTCTGTGATGTTTTTCCAGCTTTAAAAACACCGCTGAGTTATTGGGGTTTTTTTGTTTTAGTTTCCCTGAACACATTCTCAGTCCGGGCACAATGATTTAGGTTTTAATTCAAAGCCAAATTGGTGTGATCGACACATTCCTGCGGCCGCCTCGTCGGGCTCGGTGTTCGGATGGTTGGTAAATACATCTGTGCCTTTGCCCTCGGTGGCCGTCATCCTTGACCCCGCTCTGGACCAATATTTTTAACCCCTGCCCCTGAAAGCGTCTGTGCATGTCGCTGCTTAAAGGCATTGAGACTGACTGCTATGGTTGTCAAACGAAGAACAAAACGCTGCTGGGGTAAAAACGTCTAGAAAGTCCAGACCGGTGCAGTAATAAAGCTGCTCAGTTAATCTCAGGGTGTGTGAAAGCAATTTTAAAAAAAAAAAATCTAGTTTGAAAATGATACTGAAATCTAAATACAATATGGGAGATGTTGCTCCAGATGTGGATCCTTCAGCTATAAATGGATTTACAGATGTAAAATGTTTGAATTTCATGCATTTAAAGCATCCTGCCGAGTTTATTACAGTTAAATAAAACTAACAAAATAACAAAACTGAAAATCAGAAACATTTTTGTTAACTGAAAAGAATAAAAGCAGAAAATAAAACTAAGTTAAAATACTGAAATTATAGATATAACATTCTTTGTTTTAATGTTTATGAATCTACTTATTAGCCTTTTGAACTGATGTGAAATTGGTTTATTTTTTGCCCCACAAAAGCAGTTTATGTCATCATTACGTTACTTCATGCTCCCCCTGGTGGCGCTGTACAATGGCAGCAAAAGTTTGGAGAAAACTTTTTGTTCAACAATAATTTAATACGTTTTTTGACAATTGTATCTTCTGTTATGCAACCGATGCATACGTAATCACAATACTTTGACATTTTTGACTTCTGCACCTAAAAATTAACCAAATTTAGAAAACAAAAAATACTCATTTCTACTATATCTAATAAAACCCAAACTGAAACTAAACAATATTTAACTAATAAAAACTAGAAACAAAAACTCTCCATGAAATAAAACTGAAATATAATGAAAATATTACATCCCTGTCTCCTACCATGATAATTTCAGTATATTTGTTTTTCTTTGCTCAGTTGTGACCCAGAGAGAGTCCGTCTCCTGAGCTGATCAGCAGATTTAAGTCTCTAATCCAGACGTCTGCCGCCTCCAGCTTCCTGACGGAGAGACTCAGTCTAATTCAGACGACTGTTTACGTCTGTCCATCTATCCTTTTACCTCCATGGACCTTACCACAGGGGCCACTTTTCATTGGCTGATGCCCATTTTACGTAGTAGCGCGGCTACAACGTGCGTGGCTGTCTCACAAACACACTTAGCTTCCCGTTAGCTAAGTGCATCATAATGGCAGAACTTCTACACCTTGAAGCCTGTCTGCTACACAGTCTTACGTTAGCTAAACATATCAATATGCAATGTGTGCTGTATCTGACATACACTAAAGATTTTATTTTAGCAGAAAAGGCTTTGGACTAAACTGTTATTCGTGTTAGCCACGCTAGCACCAAGTACAGTGTATCAGGCCTAGACACACTCAAACATTTGCCAACAAACCACAGGAATCACCCACTGATTTCAAAAGTAGCCTACAAAACGATGAATGCCCGACTTACCCAGCCTTCAAGAACAATAGGCATCAGTGATCTTTGTCCGCAGCTATATTGATGTAGAGGGTGTGTGGATCTGCCGTTTTCCTCATCGAGCGAAAGCATTTTGCTGTGACGTGCACACCTTGCTCAAACACCTTGATCTCATCCAAGAAAGATGACATGAACTTGTTAGTTCCTCTGTCCATTGTAGTAGCTGATATATTGTGAAAATCCGGTAGTAATGATGCACTAATCGAGTCAGAAATACACTGCAGAGAATCAGTCGAAGTGGAAGACGCCATGTTTACATAGAAACAAGGTGCCGCGAGGCTTTGTGTATGAGACTTGTGGCCACGTGGGATTTTCTAGGTCGGTTGTGGGCGGAGCTTGGTAAGGTCCATTAACGGCCAACACCACGACACTGACCTGCCGTACTCTGTAATCTCAGTAAACGAGTTCAAAGGGACTCAGAATAAGAGCGAGGACACAACAACAAGCAGAGGACTGTTCTGTAATCCACGATAAATGGGTGGTTACACCAGACTGAATAAACAATGTGTGTTTTTTTTTAATGTGGATTTTTATTTTATATAGTATTGGATGAATTATCATAATTTTCGGACTATAAGCCGCTACTTTTCCCCCCACGCTTTGAATCATTCGGCTTATAGCCCGGTACTGCTTTTCTGTGGATTTTTCTTCAACCACCAGGGGGCTCTGTAGCAGGAAGTGAATCATTGGAAGTCAAAATTGGAAAGCAAAGAAGAAAGTTCTGAGTTTCAAGCACATGCTGGCAGCAGGCACGACGGAGAAATGTTTTCAAACTCATACCCCCTCATCATGGAAACCACACGAAGAAGTTTTTAAGTTGAAAGCTATCGATCTTTCAGTACAGATTGATAGCCGCTGCACGTACGAATCCATGGTTTGGCATTGGAGACGCAGGGCTGCGTCCTTAATAGCAGATGTATTCAGGACACAGTCCTCTGCTGCGTCCTTGTGGAAAACCGAGAGCGGCGGAGAGACCTGCGGTTTATAGCCTGGTGGGGCTTATACAGTATATGTACGTCTCCAGTTTCTTTCTTTCTTTTTTTAACTTTGTGGGTGAGGCTTATAGTGAGGTGCACTCTATAGTCCGGAAAATACGGTAGAAGAAAATGACTGATCTATTAAGAAACTGATCAGAATCTCAGCATATCCTGATAAACCCAACTTGCTCCGTAAATCTGCGTAGTGGTATCAACCTTCCAGACCGCTCAGGTCTTCTAAAGATAAAATTAATGAAGATTTAAAATAAGGAAAACAAGAATTGACGTAAAACAACAATACGACATAAATAAATAAAGCAAAAGCCGAGGAATAAAAATGTGTTTTAAGGAGTTTTTCCAAACAACCAGAGTTATAATTGGAAGGTTTACAACAACACATATTCATGAGCTACAACGGCCCAGTCAAAGTCCACACCCAAATACAATTGAGAACCTGGAGCAAAACTATAGATGTTAATGGCTATTCTCCATACAATCTCACTGAGATTAAATTATTTTAGAGGGAAGAGAAATCAAAAATATCCGGAACTAGATGTGAAACAGCAAAGTATTATTGTTGGAGAACTTAAGTACATGTCACACTGTAACACCAAACCATTTATTCGTTTCCTTTTTTTATTCACAATTAGCAGTTTGACTGTCACAGTGTTTAGTTTAATAGACTTTTATGATTTGACAAAATTCTGCCAGAGACAAAAGTAAAACTCTTTTAGCATAGAATAAAGTTTACAGAACGGTGAGCATCAGGAAGTTAAACAGTTTGCTGGATTAGCCGTAGCTTAATGATGGTGTCCTGTGTGCAGAGCTGGAGGCTGCTGGTGGTGGATCCCTGTGGCCGGGCCCATGGTGGGCGGAGCGGTCGGAGCCGGGATTTACTTTCTCTTCATCGACTTGCACCAACCTGAGCCGCAGAAACAGGACGACAACAATGTTCAGGACAAATACGAAATCATTACCATGACTTAAAGGGAGTCAAAGGAAACAAACTGAGCATCAATTTCTTAATAAAAGCAGGAAAGAAATATCCAAAATATTTTTCACTAGTTGGAGTCATGACTCTCATTAATGACAAAATGATGCACATCCCAGGTTTTTTTGTTTTTTTTAAAGTAATTGGCTAAAATATATTTTCCTGCTGAACTTTTTGTATTTGGATAAACAATAGCCATGCAATATAAACACAAAATTTAGTAGTGAAATGTGAACATTTAGTGTGAAAATTTAGCTTTTTACACTTTTTCATGAACTTTCTTGTGGGGAAGAAGAGTGACTTTCTTCTTTTTTACTTCTGCATGCTTGTAAAAATGTGCTTTGGTTTGAAGTATTAGAGCTTTTATACAATTTACAGACAATCCAGCCTTAAATAATTTGCGTAGTATTACTTAATGTTTAACATAGTGTCATTGTATTGCTTTACAGATCCAGGGTACATTTCTATTTCAGGCCATCATTGCATGTATCTTACCTGATTGGGAAGAGGATGTGGATTTAGGGTCTGATTTACTGAAGTCAGCAGGTTTAAAATCACTGATTGAACAACGACAAGAGCAGGAACACCGTTTGAAAGAGTAAAAACAGGAAATAAATTTGTGTTTCTTGATGAAAATGTGATATAAAGACTGCTACAACAAACCTGAGCATGAATTTGTTATACCAGAAAGCACTTAGTGTGGTTTTACAGCAGCCCTGAGGTTGGCTAATGCACAACAGCATTTAATTTTAAGAGTTTGTTCTGACTTCAGATCACGACTTAGATTTTCTTTCTTAAAGCACATTAAATATTTCCATATTTGGTCTGCTTATTGTAAAGAAATTTAAAGTTTGGGGTCTTTAAAGAAGTGGAGTATATTCCTTTTTAATTACCTCAGTGAAACATTGTTTTTAATTCACCGCATCTTTGCTTGAACTTTGTGTTAGATAACTGATTTGGACCATGTGCAAGTTTCATTGTCTTGTAAACAGGAGAAGGAAAAACAGGAAGTAAAGTTTGTTGTGAACAAAAATATGTGGCATGTTAATAGAAGTTTTGTAGACGATCTGTGCAGAATAAAAAGTTATTTTTTCACTTAAATGGTTTTATTTTTCTTCATTTATATGAAAATAAAATGTAAAAAGTAAGAGATCAAAACAGTTGGGATTTCTTATTACAAAATAAATCAGCTCTGACTTTTAAATCCACATTTTAAAAAATTGTAAAAACTTTCAAATTCATTCCCAACAAATGGTTTAAACTTTACACACACTTTCATACCTGTCAGGAGTTTCTTCAGCATGCAACCATTTTTCTTTGGGCACCAAGTCTACAAGTAAAATGTGTCACATAATCATCTGTTTGCACAAGTAGAAACCAACAGAGAGGATTGAAAAGCTACAAAAGCGTGGAAAAATGGACATAACTTTTATAACATCCTACAGGCAGTTTTAATGCTGCGTTAACTTTTTATGTTTAGATCGAGCTACAAACGTTAACATTTGGGCACTTCCATTAGAAATAGTTTTAAATAAATTAATTCAGTCTGTTTTTTATTCCTACCCAAGCCTTCGTCTCCCAAAAGAAGCAGATGTTGTTTCCTAGCACTTTCTTTCTGGTTGTGGTTTAAATAAAAGATAGAAAGAGGGAAAACTTATGTAACTTCCCGGAGAATGGACGAAAATGGTTTGTGGTTCAGAGGCTTTCCTTTCATGAACCTGCAGGGAGCGTCAGATGTGTATTTTTCCACATTCATGTTAGCATCTCTCATTCTAAACCAAATTCGTGATTTAAGCTTTGTGTTTCAGCTGCGTACACGTTGGAGTTCAACACTTTCTAACGCCGTTACACCCACAGAAAATAGTTAGAAAAGACAGTAAGGTCATCTGGGTCACTCAAAATGAGGATTTAAGAGCATCATTTATCCTAAAGTCTCAAAGACAGGAGGCTTGTGTAAGATGAAATATGTCTGGACTTTGACTGGTCCACACATGAACATGCTGTGAACCTGTATCTGCATTGATCTGAATTGCAGCTCTTGCTGTACATTTAGGGTCATTGTCCTGCTGGAGGATGATCCCAGTCTAAAGTCTTTTTCTGCCTCCAGCATGTTTTCCACTGGGACTGAAATATATTAAGCTCAATCAGTTTTAAGCTCCTCCGTCTCCTACAAAAAAGGTTTTTAAAAAAACGCAGCATGACAACATGGCCACCATGTCGCACCATGTCGAATGTTGTGTTCAGGTTGATGTGCGTGTTTAGGTTTGCACCACATGTGGCATCTAACAAAAAACTGCAAAAAATGCCTTTTTTGACATGGCGATGGTTTAAAAGACCAAATAAATCGATGATTTATAAACTCCTTTGTTCTTGTTTGCTAAGGCTGTAGGTTTAGACGACCACATCTTGGTTTGCATCACTTTCAAATGATGAACTCAGCAGAGTCTTCCTGAGATGCTAAAAGCTGGAAACATTCTTTTCTAACTTGGCACTTCGTTAAAACCTCTCCAGGACTTTTTCCCACAGACAGGTGTGTTTTTCCTAAAAAAAAAAAAAAACACACCTGTCTGTGTTTTTTGTGGTCTTCACTGCAAAAAATACAATATATTACCAAGTAATTTTGGTGTAAATTTTAGTGTAAATATCTTAAGACTTGAAATAAGACAAAACTAACTTACAGGTAACTTTTAGAAAACTATAGGTGCGTGGTTTTAAGTTACAAATGAAATGGTAATTGTTACATTGGCAGATTATTTCACTTGTAGCAAGACATTTTTTCCAATAATCCACACCAACACATTAACATGCTTTGCATCCAATTTTCTGATGGAACTAATATGTTTTCATCAATGTTAATGAATTATTGATTTAAAACACACTCCTATATGTTGCTATAAAAAGTTACTTATCAGTTAGTTTTGTCTTATTTCAAGTGCAAGAAGATATTTGCACTAGAAACTGAACCAGAAATCTTTTTTTGCAGTGTTTTTGATGCTGTTCGTTCACTAATGTTGGTTTTTACAGATCATCTGGATTTATACTGAGATCAAATCACGCATAAGTGGACTTTATTTACTTAATTAGCTGATTGGTTGTGCTGTACTTTTTTTTTTTTTGGATGACAGAATAGATTTCATATGCATGCCACACTTTTCAGAATTTTATTTGTAAAAACTATTGAAAACTTTGTGGATTTACCTTTCTACTTTACATTTACATACTGCTCCATATTGGCTTGTTACACAGAATATTAAAAAGTTTATGTGAAAGGTGGAGAAAACTGTAAAGGTAACGATGTATTTTCATGTGCCTGATTTATTGAGACGCTCACAATGATAACATTAAGCAACAGCCACAAGGTGTCTGAAGTTTTCCAACTGTTTTAGGGTAATGTTGATGTGCTGAATCCAGAAATCTCATTGCTTTTGCTCAATCAGATCAACTTTCTGAACTATGGAGCAACATGAGTATCAAAAAAATGCATGACTTGGTCTCACATCTGGGTCGGTTTCCTGAGAATCTGGGATCGATGAGTGACGAGTCGTTTTTGGATGAGAAATGAACTGACGATGTCACAAAAATGTCATCGATTTAGTCAGAAGATCGGATTTCTCTAAATCAAATTAGAACAAAAACCTGACCGGGTTGAGAAAAATGGATGTCAACCTAAATAATTCAGTTGAAAAAAATACATAGACAACTTCCAAAGAATATTTTTTTGTAACCTGGTGACAATTCGTTAAATGTTTTATGTAATTTATAAAGGATTAACATAAAACTTCTTCCTAATTTCTTATCCTCACTGGACAGAAAAGTAAAGAGGCGTTTTTGGGTTGAAAGCTACTGAGATGTTGGGGTCTGTCTGACCGCAGTGTGATCATTAACCCTGTCTGTGTACTGAACCTGCTCATAGCATTGACCTCAGTCAGGCTGATACCTGAAACCAGTCCAGGGAAAAGGTCGTTAATTCACTGCTCTGAAAACACAGCAAGACAGCTGGACGCCTCTTTAATTTCTGATATTTTTTTTAAACGTAATTGATCATTTGAACTGCTGTTTCTGCCAGTGTTGTATAAAGTACTGAAATCTCAGAGTCAAGTAAAAGTACAAGTACCTCTCCAAAATATGACTTTGGTAAAAGTCCAAGTCACTGACTGAAATGTTACTTGAGTAAAAGTCTTAAAGTATTTGAAACTTCTTGTACTTAAGTATGGAAATTACTGTAAAAATGGATGTACTCAAGTAATGTAATGAAAAGTACAAGTAAAAAGTAAAACAAAGCAAATGCAGTTTGAATGACATTTTTTATATTTTGGTAAACTTGTCAAATACACTTAAAATAATGTACACAACCAAGTGCAGGCAAAATTAAACCTGCTAATAGATATACCTGCAGGCATCATTTAGTTAAGAAAATTAGGTGCTTTACCTATAGCACAAGGTTAACTTAACCGGCTTTACAACTGAACCAGCTTCTTAGTATACCCTCCAGGACAGAAAATACAAAGTTTTTGTAAGCCTTAAGTTTTCCCTTCAAGTAAGGTCAGTGCTGAAAATGAGAAAAATAAATAGTACAGAAAATGCGGCCAACATGAAGAAAAAGAGCTGTTACGATTACTCTACTTCACAAATCAGTGAATCAGTCAATCCTACAGTCAGTAGGTGGTGCACACAACTGGTCATTATGCAAAAGAAAAAAAGAACTGGGAGGAAAATGCAGCTTATTGGCATCTGTAAACCTGGTTTTGAACTTGCTTGCCTTTCCTATATTCGTTAAATTTAGTCTAAATTGCTATCGCTATGGCTTCTGTCCCCCCTTGAACAGAGGAGTCTAGGTAGCCTGCTACAGTCAACATTAGGCCTAAGCTAAATACACCACGTGTGGAACTGAAACAATGCCAAACAAAGTTCATTTATGGTCAAGATTTCACAATACAGTAGTGCCTAGTGACCAAGCTATAGTTACTGAAACACGAGGATTATAACCATTTCATAAGAAGTTACCTCGATGTGTTTCTTCAAGTTGGACGGGGAGTTTTTGTAAGATAGAATTTCCATGTGACTGCTACTGATTGCGAGACTTGTTTTGTGTTTAATGGGAGAAGCGAAACAGGTGTATCCTAATTAAAAGTAAAGAAATCAAGAAATGGCAAAAAATGTGGAATGAAGATAAGAAAGGAAGAAGATTATATGAAGTACAAAAGTCAGTTTGAATTCGAAGCATTAATGAACGAAACAGAAGAGAAGAAATAATAATTAGTAGATTAAGAGTAGGTCATACCTACTTAAATGACATGCTTTATAAAATAGGGAGGAAAAATAATGATAAATGTGAGAGATGTGGAGAGAAAGAAAATGTAGAACACATATTGATGAACTGTAAGTCAAATGAACTCAAAAGGGAAGAATTAAAGAGAATAGTTAGAAATATGGGGCATGAATGGAATCTTAAAGGTATATTAGGAAATGAAGGAAACATAACAGATATTCACAAATTAAGGAAAGCATTGTTTATTTATCTTAAGAATACAAAATTAAAAAGTAGAATTTAATAGATATGAAGTAATGCTTCTACACACTCATGTACAGTAGGTGGCGGTATGCACCTTAAAGTTGCTTGTGATCCGCCATAATAGAAAAGAAGAAGAAGAAGAAGTATCCTATTGGTGGTGATGAACAAGCCCAGGCACTTTGTTCGGTAGCCTACTTGCTACTTGCTAATCAGTAGGTGGGGTCAAAACACTTGCGTTTCTCTCTCTCGCTTTTTTGTAACGAGTAACTAAACCACACATTGAAAATGTATCGGAGTAAAAGTACGCAATTAAGTTCGGAAATATAGTGAAGTAAAAGTGAAAGTCATCAAAAATTTTCATACTCCAGGAAAGTATGAAGTACTCCAAAATATACTTAAGTAAAGTAGTGAAGTATTTTTACTTCGTTACTATACAACACTGGTTTCTGCTGGACTGTTGTACAAAACACGCCCATGTGGTTCTCACAATCACTGCACTGAAGCTGCATGTTGAGAATAAACAGGTGCTTTTTTAAGGCCCAACATTGGAAATGACAACAAATGGGAACAACAAACCAAAGTCCTGCTTGGAGCAACAATGTTGCTTCATTGCCTGGTTACTCTCAATCTTATGATCCCCTTCAGCCTGAGCCAGGTACATTTTAGTAAACGTGACGAAACATCGTGGGAAAATTCCACTTTAAGGACTCTTATTTTCAGGACTGGTGTAATGCTTGATGGATGAGTGTGTTGAGGGTTTCGTCTGCAGCAGGTTTCAGCCATGTTCTCTTTCTGCCCATACCTTCAGTCTTTCACAACGTGTTGAAAGTACACGGCGACGCCTCAACCAATCAGGTCAGCACTGAAACCACCTGATGTCTGAACCAGGACTTCTCCTTTCTGTCCGTTCGGAGCAGTGCGATGATCTCACCTCAGATTTCTGGACAGCTATGATGCTTCTCTGACACAGCTTCAAAACCCTTCAGGTCTAAACGCCCGGTTCTGAGGAAATATCAAACGTGAAGTCATGTCTGCGCTCAGACTCTTGTGCTGTTTGCTGGTAGCATGTTGCCTCAGTGAGGGGAAGAGAATTAAAGGAAGCAGAGAAAGTAAGTATCAATCGACTGAAAAATGTGACATAAAAGACATTTTTGTTGCTTTATCTTAAATGGAAAATTCATAAAGACAGAACTGATATTGTGAGTAGTTCTAGTTTATATTTGCACTGGTCCACAAAGTCCTTAAATACATCTTGTACTTTATTATATAAATGACATAAAATTTAAACTGACTCAACCAGATATACTGAGGTTTATTTCAGCACAACACAAAAAATTAAGAGACCACTTAAAACGACCAGTTTCTCTGATTTGACCCTTTATTGATATATGTTTGAGTAAAATGAACATTGTTCTTTTATTCTATGAACTACTGACAGCATGTCTCTGAAAATCAGAGCAAAACTTTAGTATTTATTTGCAGAAAAAGAGAAATGATCAAAATAATAAGAGATGCAGTGATACCAGACCTCAAATAATGCTAAGAAAACATTTTCATTTAGAAATAACAATACTAATGTTTTAACTCAGAAATCAATATTTGGTGGAATAACCAGGAGGTTTTCAATGGGGTTCAGTGCAGCGAACTCTTCATTTTTTCCAGATTTTTATATTTTAAACAAATTTCCAAGTCGCTTGGTACAAAAGTGTTCAGATTTTACTTGTTCTATTGAAAATGTTGCCACTTTTACCCATTTTCTGATTCCTAATTTTGATTTAAACTATCTTTGAAATGTTTTTTGTTCATCTGTACAGTCCGTAGACTTCTTATATCAAACAAACTGAAAAAATGTTTTTTGAACCACATTCAAATTTTCAACCAAATCAGAATTATAGCTTGAACAAAACTGGTAAATTAAAGTAATTTTTCAAAGACGGCTCAAAGAAATATTTGTTCAGTGCAGTTCAAACCAATAAGAATAATTAATCAAATCAGGACGGCGCTTTATCTATCATCATAATCTTCACATGTGGTTACGGTTGTTGTTTGTAGCTCCTGGCAAGCAAACGGATCCATCTGTTTAAGCTTATGTATATTTGAAAACTTTATATACACGGCATGTTTATTTATGCCAAAATGTGGCAACAAAAGTCAGCAAATCATGTCTTTAAAAATCTGAATTCGTTTTAGTTTTATATGTGGACATGGATAATCCAGTGTTGCAGTGAAGAGACCAAAGAAAGAAAAAGCAAATCAAAGAGAGTCCATATCTGCTCAGAAGGTTTAATAGTTAACTTCAGATTGAGCAGCAAAAAGGAACTTGATCTTTGATGTGAATATCAAAAGAGTGAAAACCAACAAATGTCGCGCGAGATATTTTGGTCAGAATCTGCAGGGTTTCGTTCCTATTCCAAGAGAAACTCTTTTTTTTATGCTTAGAAAACAAGGACGAGTTGATGGGGGAAATGTTTTGCCTAAATTAACCAAAAGAGAGATTAATCTTGCTGAGGCATCTGTGCATGTCTGCCAACAAATCTGTGTAACTTGACAATCAAAACAAAATGTCGAAAGCAAGCGATTCATCAAAAAATCTCACTTTACTGTTTTATGTGTTTAAGTTCCTGTGGAGATCTGGGGAAATATTTACACAAGTTTGTCACAAACACTTCATTCATTGCCAAAAAAAAAAAAAAAGAGCTGCTGGGATGAAGCATTGGCTCATTTTGTGAACAACAAACAAACTTTTTTTAAAAATTCAAAGAACCTGTTTATTGACCTCAAGACTGTTTGCGTATTTTTTGTGAGTGTTTTTTAAAAAATTTATTTCTGGAATGGAGAGAGGCGTTTTAATGCCATTAACATTAAATTAAAGCTGCACGGTATTTGGACAACCAAGGACTTTTCTATGTCCTTTTGTTGAGTAAAATAATCAAAACAGTTGAAACGCATGATTGAAATAATGTCCAAATGTTTACATTATATCCATAAGGTACAAAGTTTTATCTGGGTTTAAATTACAGGATATATCACTGCTGTTTTATCATGCTTGTGAGATTTACATTATTTTGTGCGTGCATTAGTTTATATCTCAAATAGACATTATTGAACTCTCTTTAGCGTAGAATAGACATGGATAATTTTAATAATTTAAACCAGTTTTGATGTTATTTATATTGAGATATTTGGTGTATAACAAATAAGTGAAGACATTTTCTGATTGTTAAAGTCCAGCTATGAAATCATTTGTTTTGTAAATCAAGTTACTAGTTGGATATACTTTCAAGCGTTGCACATAAATTAAAACTAAAGTGAATTTTAGTGAAATGCAATGTTCACCTCCTAAACCTACATGGTAAACATCCTGATTTCACTGTAACTAAGACAAAAGCATAACGAGCAGCGCCTCTGTTTGCTCTCTGAGGTGCGACGCAGCCAGAGGACGTCGTCAGGCTGAAGGAGCCTCATGTCAGCGGTTCCGTGTTCAGGCTGTTTTTGGGAGGTGAGGACACCTGCATGCTGGACCCTCTGCAGCTGCACACTCTCACCTCCTGTGGTTTCAACAGCAGTAATCCCCTCATCATCATCACTCACGGGTGGTCGGTAAGGTCATCTCCTGCTTTCTGCGCACTTCACTGAACACAAAAACTCAGAACCAAGAGAAGAAACGTGTTCAAAAAGGATTACACGCAACGACTACTGCCGTTTGCACATTCAAAAATGTGTTTCAACATTTTTGCTTTGCTACACTGCAAAAACAAAAGATCTTGCCAAGTATTTTTGGTCTTGTTTATAGTGAAAATATCTTAGTACACCTGAAATGCGATAAAATTAATTCATAACTTTTCAGGAAAATATAAAAGCTTATTTTAAGTATCTAATTCCTTAATATTGAGGAGAAAACACATTTCCTCTTATAACATGGGAAAATGTGTTGTCATAAGTGAAATAGTTTTTTTCCCCATCCATATTAAGTAATTATTGACTTAAAACAAGTTCCTATATCTTGCTAGTTACTTTTAAGTTAGTTTTGTCGGTAACACTATTTGAAGGGGGACATGTTGTGAACATGAATGAGTATTTATGCTTATATCTGTCATCATGAAGTGTCATTTAGTAAAGGATGACACTTTTAAAGCGAAGTTGACATTTAATTGACTTTTAATGCCAGTTTTAATTGAACGTGTCATTATTTGCTGAATAATGCAAAGTTGACACTTTAAATGAACTTTCAATGCAACTTTTAGAGCACCTTTGCATTAAAAGTGTCGTTATTTACTGAATGACATGTCATGACAACAGTCGTAAACAATTATTAAGCATCATTCATGTCGTTGAGTGATGTTATGTCACGTTTATGACAGTCGCATGTCATCAGATAAAGTGTTACCGTTTTGTCTCATTTCAAGATATTTCCTCTAGAAATTAGACCAAAATTACTTGGTAAGATTTTTCGTTTTTGCACTGTAGGAAAATGAGATTCCAACTTTATGATTTCTTGTTTTTCTCGTTCAAGGTGGACGGTATGTTGGAGAGCTGGGTGGTCCGGATGGCCACAATCCTGAAGAGGAACCTTGTGGATGTTAATGTGGTGATGACCGACTGGCTGCGTCTGGCCCATCAACATTACCCCTTGGCTGTGCAGAGCACTCGCATCGTGGGCAAAGACATAGCTCATCTGCTGCAGTCACTCCAGGTAATTCACTAACCAACGTGCAAAAATGTGGAAAAGATGTATTTAAATGTAATAAATCCCAAACAGAGAGAGTACCGGTACCCAGTGAGAAAAGTTCATCTGATCGGATACAGCCTGGGAGCTCACATATCCGGATTCGCTGGAAGCTTCCTGCGGGGTGCCGAGAAGATTGGGAGGATTACTGGTGAGTTTATTTTCTCTTACTGCCTATCTTCTGACAGATCCAGAAAGGAGAAAGAAAAAGATTGGTGCACAAAACGCAGTAATAACAAAGATAAAATATTGCATACAAATCTGAAATTATGGATCTGGGGAGAGAAAACATCTGGCTGAGGACGGAAGCCGTTTCAGATTTTAGAAATGTGACTCTCCACCAGTTCAGCATTAGCATTGAAAAAATGATGCCATTTCTGCAAGCCATACATTCTGGGGGTGTGGACTGAGTAAACACTGTAAGAAAACATACACCATGGTATGAAACGTCTGATTTAATGTTGAACTAAGCAGCCTCTATGTTTAAGACATTTTAAAATACATTTGATTATTTCCAAAGCTCAAAAATTTTAATTTATAACTTTAAATAACTATGGATGTGTGCCATCATTTTTGTAACCCGTCTTAATTTGAACCATTGACTGTCTTGAAGGACAGATTTTAAATCAAGAAGAGCTTAAAGGTGAAATATTTCAGCAATCTGGACAGGGTGTGTAATTCTGTAAAACAGACTGAGCAAATCTAAATATAACAATATCTACTAGTAAGGATTAAATGTAAAATACAACATTAAAAACAAACCAAAGTCCAGCAAAAACACAAAAATATAATAAAAAGTCTTTTAGTCACAATATGCACAATTAAGAAAAAAATAAATTAATTAAAGAAAATCCATTTTAAAAAATGCATTTGCTAAGAAAAGTCAATTAAATGGCCTCTAATTTTTTCATTTAATGTAATTCCAAGCAGTCTGAAAAACAAACAAACCATTTAATCTAATAATTTAAAGTAATTTCCCTGCTGGGATGAATAAAGTACTTCTATAATCTTTATGTTTACTTTTTAGGGGCAGGTAGGTTTTGTGGATCATTGATACAGCAAGAAAGGAAAATCTCTTAACTCCCCAAAACTGACAATGGAAGAAACTTTGAGGAACATTTATCCAATATTTTTATTTGTTAGAATTGATTGTGCAAATTAAGGTTGAGAGTTTGTTGTGATCCAAAGTGTTACTTTGGTCTAAATGCAGCTGCATCCTACACCAACACACTGAAATGATTCAGTTTTGATAAAACGGGGAAAAAAAAATACTTAAAAACAATATACAGAGCGCCATTCACAAGCTCAATTTCTGAATGAAATCAGGATTTACTGGCACATCTGTAAAGTATCTAATAATGACACAAGCAGCCACTTAGATCACATTTAAAATTTCTAAACAACTTTAAAAACTTTCCTTTTTATCAATGTGTTTGTGCTATTTTGGGTTTTTGCATATTTGGGAACTAATGCTCATTATTCTCATTTCTTTTTGCATTCTTTTGGAGAAGTGTCGTTCCTGTTTAAAACATTTCCTGTCCCTGCAGGCCTCGATCCGGCAGGGCCGCTGTTTGAGGGCATGTCTCCCACAGAGAGGCTTTCTCCTGATGATGCGGAGTTCGTCGACGCCATCCACACTTTCACACACGAACGTTTGGGCCTCAGCGTGGGCATCAAGCAAGCTGTGGCGCATTACGACTTCTACCCCAACGGAGGAGACTTCCAGCCCGGATGCAACTTTCATAACATTTATGAACACATAAGCGACTACGGGATCCTTGGTAGGACGAGTAGCACTGAAAACAATTTTAAAATACAGACTTTTAGCTTCTTATTCTCTCAGAAACAAGAGTAGCATAAGTCTCGATGGTTCACTATTTGGATGGAACATTTTATTTCTTTCAAAACCATATTTTTGCTGGAATAAACGTAAAACTGGATTACAGTATTTAGAGAGTCTTGTGAAAGTATTCACACCACTCTCCCTTTTTAGCTCTCATTATGTTACAATATACTTCCAAGTAATGCTTAAAGGTGAAGTGAACAAAAGGTGCAGGGTTTGCAAAGAATAAAATAAACTGAGAATAGTGGCATGTACAGCTCAGGAAAACATTAATAGTCCACTGCACTGAACCCCTTTTAAAACTTCCTGGTTTCTCCACCAAATGTTGATATCTGAACTCTCCCCGAGTTAAAACATTGGTATTGTTGTTTCTAAATGAATATGAACTTGTTTTCTTTGCATTATTTGAGGTCTGAAAGCACTGCAGCTTTTTGTTATTTCGACCATTTCCCATTTTATGCAAATAAATACGACACTTTTGCTTGGAATTTCAGAGACACGTCAGTAGTTCATAGAATAAAAGAACAATGTTTATTTAAATCAAACGTATAACTATAGAGTAAAATCATAGAAACAGAACATTTTAAGTGGTCTCTTAATTTTTTCTAGAGCTGCATATATTCAGCACCCCTTACTCTGATCCATCACAGGTCACCTTATTACTGCTTTTAGAGGTTTATTATAGGTTATTATTTAAAAAACAGCATCATGGAAAACACAGGAAACACACCAGGGAGGTCAGACTAAAGTTGCCGGAGACGTTTAATGCATAATTAGATTAAATCATCGAGTTTTCCGTCAAGCCATCATCTGAAAATAGAACGTATGAAGCGACTACGAGCCTACCAAACCAGGCTGTGAACCATAAAACATGCTGGGCAAGAAGATTATTAACCTGAGATGCAACAAGATCTCCGTGGTAAATCTGGAGGAGCTGCAGAGATCATCTTTTGACAGTTCAAATAAAAGTCCCACACCCAAATCTGCTCTTTATGGAGGTATGAGAGGACAAAGGTCACTGATTTTCTTCACGTTTCAGACTTTTAGATGGAAAAAGAATTGAAAGAAATACTGAAACCCAATAATCGATTTACATCCACTTCCAAATTACACACTACTTTGACCCCCATGTGTCATTTTCAAACCACTGCATGTGGCACAGTGTGTTCAGCTGCTCCAAAATATTTCTGGTTAGCTGCTCTCTGTGCTCTACCATAACATTTTAATTCCTTAATTGCTCTTTCCAAATCAAAACATTGGTGGTTTGGAAGCCACATCTTGGGCAGCAGTTCATCTTTTTGCTTGCAGACGGTTTGATTTTGATGCATTTAATTCCCTCCGGTCCCACAGATGCTGTTCTGGAAACTGTGGTGCCCTTCAATTGAAAACACATCTGCGTAATCTGACAGCGATAGCCACATTAAAGCGACTGTCATCCTTAGGAGATAATCGGCAACATGTGCCGCTTTGTCCGTGAGCTGCCCCCAGGCGGCAATCAACAATCAGCGCAGAGCTGAGATAAATACAGCGAGAAGATGTGACAGAAAGATGCCACTATTGTTTGATCCGACCATCACACAGTAATGTGTGCTGTTTTGTCCTGCCTTCCTCACAGGCTTTGAACAGACGGTGAAGTGCGCCCATGAGCGCTCCGTCCATCTGTTCATGGACTCGCTGCTGAATGAAGACAAGCAGAGCACGGCCTACAGGTGCAGCGACAACAGCGCTTTCGTCAGGGGTATCTGCTTGGACTGCCGGAAGAACCGCTGCAACACCCTGGGCTACAACATCAAGAAGGTCCGAACGGCAAGGAGCAAGAAGCTCTACCTGAAAACAAGATCCCGGATGCCTTACAAACGTGAGAATGAACTCTGAGAATAATGAGAATTTATACATATCATTATTATTTGTCACAGTAATTATTGCGGTAAACAAAAATATTGTTCTTTTGAGGCCATTTTCAAGTGATAATGGCATAAAAATGCAAGTTCACCATTTTAAAGACTAATAAGATTTAAACTTGTAAAGAACACTTCATGTCAGGATTTTAATAAAACCCAACAACCAAAAACAATAAATAAAGACAGATAAAGTCTCTGTAAGCAAAACAGCTGGTCCAATTTTTTTTAATCACAATTAAAATGATCAAGTTCACCTTAATTCATCATACAGTTAATTGATTGCTGATTGAAACAGGCTTAATTAACACTTTTTTCATATTATGCCACGTTACAACCTCAAACTTCAGTGTTTTTAAGTGAGACTTTATGTGACAGATCAACTCAAAATAGTGCATGATTGTGAAGCTGAATGAAAACAGTTCACGCACTGCAAAAACAAAATCTTACCAAGTATTCTGGGTCCGGTTATAGTGCAAATATCTCAGTTCATTTGAAATAAGGGAAAACTAACTTACATGCAACTTCTCAGCAACACAGAAAAACTCGTTTTAAGAAAATAATTCCTTAATGTTGATGAAAAAGTACTAGTTCCACTGGCAGATTATTTCACTTATAACATGGGGAAAATATCTTGCTACAAGTTAAATAATCTGCCAACGGAACCAGTACTTTTACATAAATATTACAGAATTATTGACTTAAACCCAGCTCATATTTCTTGCCGAGAAGTTATATGCAAGTAAATTTTGTCTTATTTCAAGTGTACTGGGTTATTTGCACTAGAAACTGGACCAAAAATACTTGGTAAGATTTTTTGTTTTTGCAGTGTGATTTCCTGCAATCAAGTTTTAAAAATTCTGAAAAGTGTGGCGTGCATATATACTTAGTTCCCTTTAATTGTATACTGCCAAACAAAAAAAATAAATTCGGTGCAATCAAAAGCCTTAAAGTTCATCTGTGTGTAATTTAATCTTTAACATGAAGATCAAATTAATATAAATGCAGCTGGTCTAGTGGGAGCTTTCAAATGTGGAAAAAGTAAGACGTGTGAATACTTTTTCAGGGCATGGTGGTGTCTGTGTGTTTTCCACGAATCAAAAGCTGTTTGGTTAGTTTCTCGCTCTTTTTTCTGCAGTCTATCATTACCAGTTCAGGATCCAGTTTGTTAATCAGACGGAGGAAATCAAGCCGACGCTCATCATCTCCCTCCAAGGAACTGAGAATGAGAGCGGAGAGTTGTTCATCACAATGTGAGTACTGCAGCAGATCTGGTGCACCGCGCATCTGTGCTTTCAGAGAGAAAAACCAACTTAACAAGAGCAGCTGACAAACAAACTGCTGCATGACAGAAAACATGAATACGAATTGAATAAATTACTACAGCAGGACATGATTCATTCACAGTTATGCTGTGTTTATGCTATGTGCATCAAAGAGCTTTAAACAAACCACTGCCTGCAGAAAAAAACTCAACTGATTTCCTGCTGTGGGCCTTCGCATCAGCAAGCCGTCACTCTCCAACAACAACATGAGGATTAAACGATAGCCTTGTTTTTATTTACTCCCCTCGATGCAGAGATGAAGGCATTCATGAAAACACAACTCTTTCCTTCCTGATTACGCTGGACAAAGACTTGGGGGAGCTGATGATGCTGAAGCTGAGTTGGGAAGTGTCTGATATGTGGAAGAACGTGTGGACTCGCATGCAGAGCATCTTTCCGTGGGGCGGCCAGGAGAGCAAACCTCAGATGATGTTGGGAAAAATCAGCGTCAAAGCAGGAGAGACACAGGACAGGTACAGCGCACGGTACTGAAATTTCAAATCATAGTTCCACATCTGACGGGGGAAAGCATCTGGGCTTTTGATGCCATCTAGTGGACACTTCATCGGTATTTAAGCTTTTATCTTGGAGTGTAACCACATTGTAATGTTTTTTTTTCAGGACATCATTTTGTTCCATGAATAATGATGGACAACAAATCGAAGTTGCTCAAGATAAAGTGTTTGTGCGCTGCAAAGAGGACGAACCAGCGCGCCACAGGAGAAAGCACAGCAGACTGGTTCAAATTAATTAATCCGCTCACCAGACTAAATGATAATACCTAATGGTCTCTTCATGATGAGGCTTTGCAGAGTAAGAAATCAGCAAAAAATAAATAATTGAGGGGGAAAATTAACTGAGAAGTTTGTCTGGAAGTTAAAAACAAGCAACCTGTTGACACTGTGTTTACAATGAAGTGTGATGAATGATGGGTTGATTAATAAACTACATCTTTTTCAGCTGACAACATAAGTTAGAATAAGTCTGTAGGTTTTATAAACCATGTTCATTACATTGTTTGCACAAAATCATTCCCAAACACTGGAGATTTCACCAGCTCAGTTCTGCTTATTTTGAGCTCCTTTCAGTCTGAGCTGTTTTAGAAAATCTTGTTATTTTAAACATCAACATCTACACTCGCACATAAAAATGGCAGAATCAGTAGAAACAGAGCCTCCTGACCAAGAACACAGAAGTGGTTTCTGGACTGGTCAACAACTAAACATTTGTCATTTCCAGCAGCCATTGTATAGCGCATACAGCGGTAAGACCAGCTGACCAAACCTGCTGGTCTTCAAATAATAATAACTATTGACAGACAAGATATCAGAGCAACAATGAGCATCTCCATTAATTAACAGCTGTTACAGCACTGGATTCTCTTTGACCTGCTTCAAAATAAATACCAACAACCTGGCACAAACAAATTATGAAACCTTAGCTCACTTCAAGGAAACAAACACTTGTAGCAGCACTATTCTGTAAGTGCTGCTAGTTTACTGAAACTAAAATATTTGATTTAAAAACAAGCAATATGTAGGACAAAATAAAATCATGCATACATAACCAAGAACAAAAATAATTAGCTTACCACTCCTTTTCTGTTTAAAAATGAGTGGTAAGAACACTTAATTAATCCTATCCTTTATCTCAATTTTATTACTTACAATGTCCTAATTATCAAAAATTTGTAATTAAAACCATGTTATAATGTTCATGTACCTGTTTGATGTACTGTGCTAAATAGTCAAATAAACTGTATCACATAAACAAAATGACTACAAACTCATAAGACAAGAAAATCTACGGATACATAATAATGACAATTTAAATAACAATCCAACATAAAGCCATAGAATAATTACCAACTCCTTGCCAATGTACGCAGATATATTCTTCTTAATTTGTGTTTTAATTATGACACTCTGGGATGAACGGCCAATTTTTACTGAAATAAATAGCAAAATACCTGCAGCATTCCTTAAGGAAGATTGCTAAGAAAGTTTCAAGTCAAAATGGAGAACAATCAGGAAGCGTCACCTGGAAAAGCTTTCAGGGTTTCCTCCAGAAAACCTGCTGAGCCCAGTGGAAGAGCTGCTGGGCTCGTCCATCAGAGGTCTGCTGCGTGTTTGAGTTAAAAAATGTCAAGTTACAGAAAGTCTGAGGTGCAGGATCAGGCATCAAAACTCAGAAACAACAGCGTGTGAAGCCAACGGGAAACTGATGGGACAGCGCAATTGGTTCACAACTCCTCAGTCAGTTCAATGTTTCAAATATAAACCTTTACTTTAATCTGTATTTACCGTCACTGGTGGAAAAAAATCCCCATTTAAAATAACAATCCATAGCCTGGTGGCCCGCCAGGCTGATAAGACACTGGGAGAAACTCTGACTTCTGTCTATAGCTCTGGTTGTAAGCAGGAATCCTGTCTATATTGCTATGTCTAAATAGGAACATTCTGTTTATATTTCTAAGTGATCTCTGGGCTGCTCTTGGTCCTATCCCTCACCTAGGACCAGTTTGTCCTGGCAGACCCGACCCAAATAGAGCCATGAAGCCTCCGATGGCTCCTAGGATCACTGGGACACTCAAACCCCTCCACCACGATAAGGTGGCAGCCCACGGAGGGGAAAAAACAAAGACAGAAACAGTTCCATTCTCTGACCTGAACTGATCTGGAGAGAGGCCAGAAGGTGGCGCTCTGGTGTTTCTAACTAAACGACCAGCTTAATTAGAAACAAAATATTTTCTAACTAAAAAGTATAGTTAGAAACTAAGCTTCTTGTTTGCTCAGTTATTTTTCTCTCCACAGAAGCTACACCTGGTCTGGCGTTGATTAGCTGTGGTTGGTTCCTGGAAGAGGTCATTGGCTGACATGATGCTGCCATCACCTAACCGTTCTCCCTCTCCTTTTCATTTCCACGAACATGGAAAGTTCTCCTGATCAGTTGACCTGTTGTTGTGTTCCTGCTCTGTCTTCTCTCAGCTCCAGTCGGTCATGGCAGATGGCTGCTGGTACTGAGCCCGGTTCTGGTTCTGCTGGAGGTTTCTTCCTGGTAGAAGGGAGTTCTTCTTCTCCACTGTTGCTACATGCATGTTCTGTATGAGGGACTGCTGTAAAGTGAACAACTCGACACAAGCGATTTGCTCTCGCCCCCTGCTGGTCAGATGGAGTGAATGCTGTAAGTAATGACTCCATACAATCTGCTGGGTTTTATTTGGTACAACTTTTTAAATTACTTTATAACTAAATTAGCCTATGAATTGATAACTTGGATCAATAGTAATCTGACTAAATTGAAATGACTTTTCATAAAATGCATTGATAACATTGTTGTGAATTAGCGTTATAATTATAAGCTTTTAACCTTTTGCCATCTACTTTTATTATTTTGAATGTTTTGGTATCTACTTTTATTATTTTGAATGTTTTGGTATCTACTTTTATGGTTTTGAATGTTTTGGTATCTATTTTGAGGATTTTGAACTTTCTTGATTTGTTTGTTGGGGTTTTTGTTTGTTTTTTTTAATATTGTTTTTTGGTGGGGATCATTTGTTAGTTCGAAAGTTCAATTTTATATATTGCCAATTCACAACAAATGTCATCTCAATGCACTTTGAAGTAACTGTAGTTCAATCACATATACTCCAATTTCTAGGACAATAAGCTCAGTTGATTATTAAAGTAGTTTAAAAAGTTGTACCAAATAAAACCCAGCAGATTGTATAGAGTCATTACTTACAGCATTCACTCCATCTGACCAGCAGGGGGCGAAAGCAAATCGCTTGTGTCCAGTTGTTCACTTTACAGCAGTCCCTCATACAGAACATGCATGTAGCAACAGTGGAGAAGAAGAACTCCCCTCTACCAGGAAGAAACCTCCAGCAGAACCAGAACCGGGCTCAGTACCAGCAACCATCTGCCATGACCGACTGGAGCTGAGAGAAGACAGAGCAGGAACACAACAACAGGTCAACTGATCAGGAGAACTTTCCATGTTCGTGGAAATGAAAAGGAGAGGGAGAACGGTTAGGTGATGGCAGCATCATGTCAGCCAATGACCTTTTCCAGGAACCAACCACAGCTAATCAACGCCAGACCAGGTGTAGCTTCTGTGGAGAGAAAAATAACTGAGAAAACAAAAGCAGTTGAAATAAATAATGCAGCAGAAATAGACAATGATAAACGGCAGCATAAATACAGACGGATCACAATAAACGCCAAAATGATGCAAGAACACATCCTCAAAAATCAATATACATTAAATTCTAACATTTAACACAAAAGTTGGAAGATATTTTACATATCTAAAATAAATAAACAAAACAAAATTAATAATGAAATCTCTAAACAAAATTGTCCATAAAAAAAAAGAAAAAAGAAAGAAACAATGGCTGGAGGATGCCAGAGTACCAAACTGAAGACTTATCCAGTTTTTGGTAGGAAGAAAAAAATAAACAGATAAACTGAAGTCGTTTTGATAAATGTTTTAAGTTCAGCCATTTTCCTCTGTCGGCCGATGGGGAGCGATGAAGGGCGAAATCCGAGACAAAAAAAGATGATCCAGGAGGATTCCTGAAGGACAACAAGACAGAAAGACAACAAGACCTGTGCAGGTTTAAGGTTAATCCCTTTAACTCTGAAATTGTCACTTTTCAAAAACTCAAGAGACTTCTTAAATTACCTTCTTAGTAACCTTTATAATGGATTCCATACACATATTTGACTGAAGAATAAAGTTTGGTTGGTTAGTTTTTACACCTTTACCCGTCGGTAGGGTTCGTCTTCACACAAACCCGACCGAAAGGCAACTAAGCCGTTCCCCGTCGGGAGGGTTCGTTATCACACAAACCCGACCGAAGGGCAACTAACCCCTTACTCGTCGGTAGGGTTCGTCTTCACACAAACCCGACCGAAAGGCAACTAACCCCTTACCCGTCGGTAGGGTTCATCTTCACACAAACCCGACCGAAAGGCAACTAAGCCATTCCCCGTCGGGAGGGTTCGTTATCACACAAACCCGACCGAAGGGCAACTAACCCCTTACCCGTCGGTAGGGTTCGTCTTCACACAAACCCGACCGAAAGGCAACTAACCCCTTACCCATCGGTAGGGTTCGTCTTCACACAAACCCGACCGAAGGGCAACTAAACCGTTCCCCGTCGGGAGGGTTCGTTATCACACAAACCCGACCGAAGGGCAACTAACCCCTTACCCGTCGGTAGGGTTCGTTATCACACAAACCCGACCGAAGGGCAACTAAGCCCTTACCCGTCGGTAGGGTTCGTCTTCACACAAACCCGACCGAAAGGCAACTAAGCCGTTCCCCGTCGGGAGGGTTCGTCTTCACACAAACCCGACCGAAAGGCAACTAAGCCGTTCCCCGTCGGGAGGGTTCGTTTTCATACAAACCCGACCGAAGGGTAATCCTAACCCTTTGGAAATGCGTGTGAAAACAAACACCGAACACACAACCTTTTATTACCCTCGGTAACAAAAGGTTACCAAGGATATCCACTGTTGGTTAACCAAAAAGATCTTTGTAACCAAGATCAGAACTCCTACATTTCAAATGACCTACCGTGTTTTTCTTGCATGGAGTATTGTGCATGGAATGGATCGACCCCTTCGTTGTACTCGTTAGTTACTAAATTTCTTGAACTCATCTGATGACTTCATAGCCTTGAGGAGTGGCTACCGGAAGTACCAAACCACATTTCCTGGCCTTGTATTCACAATCCGAGGCCATCTGGTGTCTTCGGAGTAATCGTTCCATCTCAACAAAAAGTGTTGATCGGCTTCCATATCTTCCTGGTCCATATACCATAGCTTCCCGGTCCATATCATGTCCATATACCATAGCTTCCTGGTCCATATCATGTCCATATACCATAGCTTCCTGGTCCATATACCACAGCTTCCAAAAGTCTAATTTTGGAATACTTTCCAAAATGAGACCAACACTGCACCAATTATACCATGTGGTGTTAAGGCCTTAAATTCTCTATGAGCTCAAAACTACCATCCACCGCCATAGACATTGGGGATGCATGTGGTTACCAAAAAAAAAGAAAAAAGCTGCAGCTATCCAACATTGATTAAAAGTTATGCAAGTTGAAGCAGAGACTCATACTGAAGATGTATGCTGTGACAGTGGATAGGAAAAACTTCCCTTTAAGAGGAAGACTTTCCAAAAAGACTTCCCTTTAACAGGAAGACTTTGCCAAAAAAAAGTTAATGCACCAAGTAAGTAAGTTTAAGCAATGCCTCCTACTGAGGAGCCACATAAGACTTTCCAAAATAAGGTTTATATTGCACCTTATTTAAATTGGTTAGAGCTTAAGCAATGAGTCATACTGAGGATCCCATCTGGTGACAGTGGAGAGGAAAAACTTCCCTTTAACAGGAAGATTTTCAAAAAGAAATAATTCCCTCTAACAGGAAGATTTTCCAAAAATAAAACCTTCCCTTTAACAGGAAGACTTCCAGCAAAATGAACACTATACCAATTACATAAATTCATTATAAATAAGCTTAAGCATAAGCAATGCCTCCTACTGAGGATCTACGTGGTAAGAATGGAAAAACTGCCCTTTAACAGGAAGATTTTCAAAAAGAAATACTTCCCTTTAACAGGAAGACTTTCCAAAATAAGGTTGATAATAGACCAATTATTTAAATTGGTTAATTATTTAAATTGTTAAAAGTTAAGACTTCCCTTTAACAGGAAGACTTTTCAAAATGAGGCTAACACGGCACCAATTATTTTAATTGGTTAACAGTTAAGTAAGCTAAATCAATGCCTCATATTTAAGATGCATGTAGTGACAGTGGAGAGGATAAACTTCCCTTTAACAGGAAGAACCCTCCAGCAGAACCAGAAGTTGGCTCTGTATGAAAGGCCATCTGTCACTACCCCCGGGGGATTTGAAAAGACAGAATAAAGAAAGAGACAGAAGAAAAAGAGTTGCTCCAGGAGTACAGAATAAAGAGAGAGACAGAAAAAGAAAAAGAGCTGCTCCAGGAGTACAGAATAAAGAAAGAGACAGAAGAAAAAGAGCTGCTCCAGGAGTACAGAATAAAGAGGGAGACAGAAAAAGAAAAAGAGCTGCTCCAGTGTTAGTTATAGTAGAAGCTACTTTGGTGGCTTCATCTATGAGAAAAAAAGTTATTTGCAACAAAAGGTCCTCCAGTTGCTTAGTCTAGGAGAAAAAATGGGTTAAAACAAACTTAAACACTGAAGGACAGGTCCCAGTCGATCCTCTCCAGATGGTAAACATGGAGCTCAGCTGAAAACCTGTAAATAAGAGATGGTGGATTACAGTGTGAACATTACCTCTGGGACCTCCGGCCTGCAGCTCCAGGAGATCTCTCCGTTGTCCATCCTCGTCCAGACGAAATGAAGTCAAATGACGAAATTGCACGAGGACACGCGTTGTTTCGGCGCAAAAACTAATCAGTTTTCGCATTTGAATTGAACGTAAATTAAATTTGTTTGAGTTTTTGAATTATTAAAGTATGGAACTAAATATTAAATAGGTACAAAAAAATATAAAAGTATGTATGTTAAAATATAAAGACCTCATCTTCACTCAAAAACATATTTGATATTCATTGGAAAGATAAATATTATCCTAATGGAGCTATACTAATGTCAATATAGACACATTATATTAGTACTAATAAGTAGGTATGTTGTCAAGGTTTATTATAGTGATATCTACAAAGCCTAAGCTGAATCACTTCTTACAGTCTCTAAACTGTATTTGCCAAGTTCTTGGCAGCCTTCTTTCTTTCACATCACAACTGACTTTAAGCCAGGAACTTTAGATTGTAGATATCAGATTCTAGTTGCACCTAAACCTAAAAAGGTCACAAGACCACAACAACTGCTTCAAACACTAAAAATCCAAAGACCGAAGGATTTACAGCAGCAGAATCCTTCTCAGCTCATTGACTCTCAGCAGAGAATCAAACCAAACCAGCACACCAAGAGGCCTAGCGTTGGCCTTCAACATTAGCAGCGTAGCAAAACCCGCAACAGCTCCTACCCTGAGATGTCTTCTGGACCCGCCATTGGAACAGTTCTTTGACTTAACCAACCTTTGATGGGTCGGGCGGATCCGCCAGGCACCTTGTAGGGAATCCTCAGCTTGAAGGAAGCGATCCTCAGCTTGATTGAAGGGAATCCTCAGCTTGATTGAAGGGAATCCTCAGCTTGATTGAAGGGAATCCTCAGCTTGATTGTAGTATATCCAGAATCGATCAACTGCTAGCTCCAGACGCCATTATATCACCTCAGATGTTTCAGGGACGCCAGCAACCAAACTGCCGCTGAGAGGCCATGGTCGGGTCTCTCCTTGTGTGCTGCTCTGTTTAGACACAAAAAATGACTTCACTAACGTCATCGGTGGAAAAAGACAAAAAACTGGGAAAAGTAACTTACCGAATAACCAACGCAGCGATTTCAAACGTGGCTCTCCCGCGGCCTACTTGGCATCACTGCGGCCTGCTCGTAGGTCAAGTACAAGGCCCCAAACTAGGCCTCGATAAACACTGACACGATTTCAATCGCATCCACAAAAGTTTCAGTCATACGGCTGGGCGTCCGCTCGGATTCCGCTTCTTGGGAGATCAGAAAATATCATTTTTAATCCAGGTCGTCCCAAAATTCATGAATATCAGGCCGTAGTTCCGTGTCTTGTGCAGCCAGGTGCTAGCCGCATCTTTTTTTTTTTTTTTTTAAAACGCTCCACCTAGAAGCTGCGTCATATTTCTATCCAGCATGGCGCATGCGCGTCACGCTCATTAATAACAAAAATGGCGCGATTAGCCACTGTTGTCAGATTTGACATTTTCCAGTCCAAACAGGGTAAAACTAAACCTGTAAAACCTGCCCAACTGCAAAGAAACAGTGCAGATCTAAACCTCTAATAAAACTCATGTTAATAGCACTATAGGTTTTATTCATAAGCTATCCCTAATATATTTTTACAAATAATTTAGGGAAACAGCTAAATTTTATATTTATTTTTTATTGAGTAGGACTGAATTTTTTAAAAGAACAAACTAATACAGTTTTTAGAAAAAAATTTGATTAACAGTAAGAAAAAAAATTAAAATTATATAAAAAAAAAAAAAAAAATTCCCTTCTCACCCACCGCGGGTGGTTCTTATCCTCTGAGCTCGGGTCCTCTACCAGAGGCCTGGGAGCTTGAGGGTTCTGCGCAGTATCTTGGCTGTGCCAAGGATTGCACATTTCTGGACTGAGATGTCTGATGTTGTTCCTGGGATCTGTTGTAGCCATTGGTCCAGTTTGGGGGTGACTGCCCCGAGGGCCCCGATGACCACAGGCACCACTGTGGTCTTCACCTTCCAGGCCCTCTCCAGTTCCTCCCTGAGGCCCTGGTATTTCTCTAGTTTCTCGTGCTCCTTTTTCCTGATGTTGTAGTCGCTTGGTATTGCTACATCTATCACAACGGCTTTCCTCTGTTGTTTATCCACTACGACAATGTCTGGTTGGTTCGCCATTACCATTTTGTCTGTCTGGATCTGGAAGTCCCACAGGATCTTAGCTCTGGCGTTCTCCGCCACCTTTGGGGGTGTTTCCCACTTTGATCTCGGGGTTTCCAGTCCATATTCTATATATATATATATACTGCTCAAAAAAATAAAGGGAACACTTTAAGTGTTAAACACCTGTTTAAGTGTTCCCTTTATTTTTTTGAGCAGTGTATATATATATATATATATATATATATATATATATATATATATATATATATATATATATATATATATATATATATATATAATTTTAATTTTTTTTTATAGGACAACCTTTGCAGGACATATATATATATATATATATATCCATAGCTTTTAACCCTAAAACCACATGAGGGATAAATGTGTTATATTTTCGGAGCTTAACACCAAACTGCTGCTCCAGTATGTCCCGACTCTTATGGAGAGTGAAGAGTGTCAAATAACAATATATAACCTATGTAATAATTATTTAAGTGTGCTATTAATTTATCAAAACTCTTCATTCTCCATAGATCTGTATTTTTTATCTTTCTTTAAATAATAAGTTTATTCATAAATTGCTTATTTAAAAATGTACAATAAAGTTTTGTAAAATAAATTTTTCTTTATCTTTGATTTTTTATTTTGCAAATATAAGTAAACAGATCTTAATTAAATGTTCAGCTTGGATTTAATTTAAATGTAAATCTTGAACTTCTTGTTGTTTTGATGTTTCTGAACTAAATAAACTTTATTTACTGGTCAGAATCCAGAGCTGTGCAGTGCAGATTATTACCAACTTCAACTGTGATCCCTACAGAAACAGAGATGCTTGGCCTTCAGCGAAACCACCAGCCAGATCCACTTTTCTGTTGAAAATCCATCTAGTTACAACCATATTTATTATCTTTCAAGCCCCTTACTTAACTATGAACCATTTACTTTAAAAAAAGTTGTAAAATTGCAAATTGAAAGCAGAATTTTCCACCACTTTTCAATTTTCTCTAATGTGTGTTTTTTTTTTAAAGAATTCAACTTAAAATAGCAGTAAAGCTGAACTGATAATGTGCAGTTGTTGCATAAAACAACATAATGATCAAATTGTGTATTAAGACAACAGATCAGTGTGGCTACACCCCCTAAGAACTTTCTGTCATCTGTTATCCTGAATTATGTCACAGCATCATGGCAGCACAGTGCTTCCTGTACATGGAGGGGAAGAAATCATAGCAGTCTCTCAGTCCATTGAACAATACAAAATATAAGTAAGCAAAGAGCTTATTTATTATATTTTTATACAATCATAAGCCACAAATAGTGTTAAAATGTACATTTTCTGTGTGTGACTAATGTCACATATTTTCTACATTATACTAAAACAATAACTATGATTGGGGTTAATTCTCTTTCAAGTCTTTAGTGTAAGACAGTTCAGGACGCCACCTTGAGGATTTAAATAATCCTCTCACTCCTTTCAGAGATTTATTGCTGCTGTGTTTTTCAGAGAAGAAGACATTTAAAACCCATTAATGTAGAGCAGTAAACTGTCATGTTACAGAAGTATGTTTTCTGATTGCTGGTTCAATACAAACACAAGTTTCAGACTAAATGGAAAGATTTCTGAATTAAAAGCTCCCGTTTCATCAATTTTCCGCAGGTAAATCTGTAAATGCATCCATCAAAAGCCAAATAAACTCATATGATATTTAAACATTCAAAATGCACATTTCACTTTACGCTGACCCAAAAGAAGAGCTGTTAAATATAGCTATTTCCGACTGTGAGCCGATCTTATTCATTTTGCAACATTTTTCTAATATATTAAGGAGCAAAAAAAAATAATAAAAATCTTATGAGCCGTTTTGGAGACGAAAGAGCCGACTCTTTTTTAGTGATCCGAAGCAAACGAGCCGGCAAAAGAGCACAGATGGTTAGAACACCGGTGCAGTGTCCGGTGATTTTGACTCAATAATTGGAATATTTATGAAACGGCTGCTTTTCCAGACACAAAGTTATAAGTTACAAACTTATAACTTAAAAAAATGTAAAGCATTTGGACTTTTTCCAGAAAGAGCCGAGATCCAAATGGAGCAAAAATTTTCAAAAATGAATTTTGAATAATACATTCCCTTTAAGCTTCCTAGCATCAGTCTACTGTGCTTTACCCACCCCTAACAAGTTTTAAAAGGTTAAGGATCACTTTCCTGTTAGAACACCCAGTTTGGTCCAGGTGTCAAGCAAGTTGATGTAAATGTATTAAGTTGAAGAATGTATAAGTTTTTTTCCTCTTCTCAGTATCACTAGCAGTAAAGTAGACCCTCGCCATGATGCCACCACCACTGTGCTTGAAACTTTAACAATGTTCTTAAGTGTAAAAGTCTCATCTCAACTTCCCCAAACATATTTTCCAATGCAGACTTTGACTGGATCATTAACTTTCTGAGCAAGTTCAGCAGCCAGTTTGAGACTCAAAGGTCCAACAGTAAATACAGATTTCAGGTGGAGAAAAAATTAACGAGCTAAAACAGCTTCACAGGTGACAGATTACTGAAACAGAAGAATGAAATGGCTCTTACTCAATCCCCTTGTGATTTCTTGGTAACTTGAGTCAGCAGCTCCCTCTAGTGGCCAACAGTCATTGTTGAACTGTGACACATTGAATACTTCTCTAATATAAAAACCGTGTATACAATTTAATCACACTTTTTTCTCTTTCAAACACATCAAAAAGCATTTTGATCAGTTTTAGTTTATTACTTTATTTCAAGTAGTTGTAAAGAAATTAGGTTTTTGCACATTTCTTGCAACTTTGTAAAATGTTCAAAGTAAGCCAGACGGGATACGGAACAAGAAGAACTGCACTGAAACGTGGTATAAAAAGACAAGAGGCATTAAAATCAGACCACAGCTCTGAATCTTTACCTTTGTTGGATTCGGTTGCTTTTATGACAGTGCACATTTTCACATCACAAGGAATAAACACATTTCCCAGAGACATCAACCCACTGAGGATCACCCATATCATACTGCTTTAACATAGGAAAAAAAAAAAAGAATACACCCATAAAAGTTTGAATATAATAATAAAAAAAAACACCATCAGCACCAAAAGCTAGGCAGTAAGTAAAAAAAAAAAGAAGTTTTTTGTCGACTTGTAAGCTTTTTTTCCCCCAACGTCTGTATGAAAACCTTTCATGTGTTCTGATTTGGGAGGAAACATAGAAGGCATTTCTCTGTGATGAGGCCAGCTTGTTCACTGATGAACTCTGATTCTCTGCATCGGCTGATCAGTGAGAACCTGGCTCTTTGCATATGAGAAACAACTTTGGGTTGCAGCAGTTCTCCGGACAGCAACGCTCTTTACACTTCAGCCTCACCTCAAACCAAAGATTCAGCCATTTTCAGTGGCCTCGCTCATCTCTTTAAAGGCGATATGAAGTACATCCTGAATGAGGACCACTGAAGTTCAACTTGGGATTTAAAATGACGTTACAAGAGAATCTGAAAATCAAAAGGAGTTAAAGATTTGGCTAAAAAAAAAAAAAAAAAAGCATATGTATACCACATTCTCAAATATTTTCACACCTTTGAATTTCAGCAGTTCATGTTTAGCAGTCATGCAACTTTAGTCGTGCTGCTTAACGTAGGCACATTTTCAAACAGTTACACAAACCAAGACGGTGCAAAGAGGACAATAAAGCTTTTCAGATGAAAACTGCAGAGTAAAGCAGAAAAAAACAAAAGGAGATTAGCAGAAGACATACTGATTGCTCGCTCTCACATAACAGCAGCGCCAGAGCGATTAAAATTTACAATCTACCCCCTATCAGACTCAGTATGTACAAAGTCATCTGAACTGAAATATATTTCACTAAAAGAAAGAAAAATTCTCATTTACATTCAAACCAAAGTGCTGAACCGACTGGTTTCAGGTGGTTTTATTTGGCCTTTTTCTTTAACAGCTGACTAACTTACTAGAGATGAATGATGGATTTACCATGATTTAGTAAAACCGTGGAACAATCTGTTGAATAAAAAACAAGTTTCTCAAACTATTTCAGTTCTGTGTACAAAAGCAAGTGCAAAACAGTCTCCAAAGTCTAACCCTCAGATTAGAGGTGACTCCATGTTTTCATGCAACTTTTTCTAAAATTTGCATGCAACCATCTTTACACTTGAGCGCTATTAGTAATCCTGAGAAAGTGAATTAGAACAGTAGACAACTTAGATCCCCTAAGAAATATTTTTTCTCGGAAATAAGGGGATAAAAACTCTACACCAAACAATTAGGATGCTTGCATTAGAAATCAAATGTATTTGGTTTGAAAGAAAGAAATCCTCCAGCAATGACGTCATGATCATGCCAGCAAAGATTATTTTAAACCGGCAGCTAAAACTCATGTACCGACATTCAGCTGCCATCATGCTGAGGATGGAAAAGATGCAGGACAGACACAATTGCAGACCGGCGAGAAAAAAAAACAACAACAAAAAATCAAGGCCACACTAACAAAATCATATTCTCATAACCATCTGTTCTCATAAAAGATGAGAAAAAAAATCTTTCAAAGAAACAAAGCAAGATAATTAAGACCATGTGGAAAAACAACGGCAAACTTCCCCATGTCCCTCCTTGAAAGATTAGTTTCCTATAAAAGCTTTGTGAACCATTATTAAACTGGCTCTCAGAGTGGAGGATGGGGAAGACGGCAGCCCCCACAATAAAACATCTTCGGTTCAAAGTTCTTGGAAATTTGATTTTTGTGGTGAAGGTAACTCTTTGGAGTAAAGTGCTCCTGTTGTAGGCACTAAGAACAAAGGCAAAGAGCAGAGCGTCATCTCAGCGCCTCAGCGGTTGCATCAGAACCTGATCTCCGGACCCTTGTTGGTAAAGCTGACTTCGAGGTGGCCGTTGCCGTTGCTGTTGTCGTTGACCTCTGTTTATTCTTAGTGTATCTGCAAGATTCATGTCAGAGAGACTCAATACAAATGACTCAGTAAAACGAGGATTTACAAGTAGTAATGTCATAAAACAAACAAGTAGTACAAGTAGCACAAACGTAACTTATTTGGGGTTTTTTACTCATCAGAAGCCATAAACATCACAAAAGTAAATCTTTTTGGCACTCTTAGCAAACATTTGTAAAAAGCCTTAAAATAAATTCTTCCTTCGCTGCAGCAGAAACATCCCACACTGAAAATGTAAGAAAAATTCACCACTTGTTTAATTAGTGACGGGGGGGAAAAATCACAGCCTTTATAATCATTGCCAACATTAATACTTTTCCTTTGTAAGTTGATGAGTTTCTAGAAACTTTAAATTAGTAAGCCACAATTTTCTGTCTCCCTCTGTGAAATTTCTCAGTTTTCGCATGAACTGCACCCAGAGCTGCACCAAAACGCAGGAAATCATCTGAACTCATCCTATTCTTCCGACGTCCATCATGGCGCCTCGAATGATTAAGTGACGTACTGTAGTTGCAAAGGGTCAATGCGTCATTTATGTTGTTGATTAAACACTGTTCAAGGATACTGCCCAACATTTTGTACCTGTGAGGTGTTTATGTTCAGGAAGTTTGGGGTTGTTGCTGGGTGTGTGAACACTGCAGATCTTGATGAAACCCGCCATCAGCATAATGAGAGCAATTCCCATCAATAGCACAGCCCACCAGTGAGCCTGAACAGCAGGAAATGTAAAACATGTCAAAGGGTCGATGTTTTCTTTATTGGAAATTTGTCTGCATTTCTTATATAGTAGACAGGTCTGCTGCAGACACTCACCACAATCCAATCTGCGATGTTCTCATACAGCTCTGGGTTTAAAAACGCTTTCTTCAGCCTGGCCAGCGGCCCGTCGGCGTCCACCAGTCGGCACTTCTTGAAGACGTCACAGTATCCTTTAAAGTCGTTGCAGGGTGAGCCGGGCTGCAGCGTTTTCACTTCTTTATTAAAGAATTTAGCCCATCTATCTGAACCGGTGCTGCTGCAGGTGCTGGCATCGTCTGGATGAAATAAAGTCAAAGTAAAACCTCACAACATGTTCAAATGAGAAAGAAAACCACACCAACAAAGAAACTGGTTTATTAACGTGATTTGAGCTATTCTAATTAGTGTCTCTCATTAATTAGAATAGCACTGAATAGCTAGTTCATTTTCAGGTTGTGATACAACAAATACGTCCGACTGAGTATTATTACCGAAATTGTACATGTTAGATGTAATATAGAGGCAGCAGATCTACTCACTTTTTTCCTGGCAGCAAACATGGCAGAGCTCAGCTGCTTCGTTCTTGTCGTCTTTGCTGGCGCAGGTGCACACTTCCAGATCGTACTTCATACAAATAGAACCAGAGCAGATCTAATACACAAAAAGGTAAGAAAAATAAAAATAATGAATGAACAGAATACAAAGAGTGTTGCTCCTATTTTTATTTGTAGTCATTTAGTTTCTTTTGGAAGCACCTTTATTAATCTTAACATATGCGTGTCAGGTCACTGTCGGTGTTTATGTGCATTTAAAGGTTAGAGATGAAGAATGATTTGGTCAGAAAGTTGACAAATTAACATGTGCTTCTGCATTTGCTGCTTGAAATGGGTTTTCCTTAGTTTTACTTTTGCCAAACGAGTTAAAAATATGAGCAATTAAGCAGTTTAAATGTAAAATAAGTGTAAAAAAATGCAATGTAGTAATATCACTGATTGACATGTTCTGCTTTCAAACTCATTTTAGAAGTGTCTATATTTCAAACACATTGTCAGTTTTCTTTTTTTACATCAAGTACTACTTATACTACACAGAGAAGTACATTAGAAATTAATTGTGTACCCCATTGATGCAAACTTGTGTTTCCTCATGGCAGGTGGTTTTGTTTTCCTTTGGCTCTGAGGTTGGACACACCGCCGTGCGTCCGTTGCAAAAGCCTGTTTTAGCACATTCAGATTCCGTTCTGCAGCTCTCACTGGAACCCTTAAAAGCACATTCGGTTGTACAACACGGGCCTTGGCTTGGACTGGGGGGGCGGAAATATTACACACATGCAATCAGAAGTGGAAAAAGTTAGGCCATGACAATGTTGTTGTTTGATATTGTACTCTAAGAAAAACATACCTGCAGATTTTTCCAGATTTAAGTTTGCACTTTTTTCCCACCTCTTCGTCGGCATTATAGCAGCACTCGTCCTTACAGTCATTGCGGTAGCCGCAGTCGCACTGCTCTCCCTCTTCCACCAGTCCATTACCACAGATAGGCTGACCAGACTCTGAGCAGAGATACATGATTAAAACAGAATCTACCTCAAACACACAAAAAGATTTTCAACATGGTTAAAAATAGAAATTTACCAACAAAGCAGGAATCTTTCTTCTTCAACAGAACTGCACTTATATTCCGAATACTGCAGATGGAGAACCTGTTATTGTTTAGTTTGTCCCCAGATGTGGCTCTGGCGTACATGATGAAGTTTCCCGACTCCTTCTTAATCTTCTCCTTGGATTCTCCAGGGGTGCACTCATTCCCAGAGTCATGCTGTAAAACAGTAAGCACTTAAATTACCTGCGGGACGCATAGAGGAGCTTTGAGTGAGCCGTAGTGTTTCGACTAGCTTACGGGAGAGCCAAAGTTGTGTCCAACTTCATGTGCGAAGGTGATGTGTGACACTTTAGGAGGGACATGTGAAGCATAGTTCTGCACAGTGATGATACCAGTGTTGAGAGATTTCATCTTCCCATCAGAGTAGTGCTTGCTTTTTTCACAAATGCCTCCAGAGCTTCCTGTTGAGTGGCAATAAAAAACAAAAAACAAAAACAGTACAGGGCTGTAAGATAACATCAATGTGAGCAATGTTCCAGAAGAATTTGATTAAATGTCTTTTTATCAGCTTAGTAACATAAAAAACAGCTAATAGTTTATTGATAAAGTCAAAAATGACTAAATCTGACAGGACTATGTAAAAGAAAAAGCAACCGCACCCAGTGAAGACTGAAAACATATGGTTTGCACAGATAATTGCTGGGTCTATCTAAACAAAACTACCATTTTGCAGAAGTGCCTGCAAAAAATCTCAGAGATGAGATGACTCCCCTTCTGCCAGTCGCTCTGTCTGAGTTTCTTTTCTGCTCTTATGATCAGAAACTCCTGAACGCGGGTTTCACTCTACAGAGCAGAAAATGGCAGATAAGCCTTTGAACTATCATTAGCTTTCTCTGTGAATGGCTGCAATTATAAAGGAGAGAGTATTTGGGAGAAGATTAGAGAACTTTGAGGTGAATCTTGACTATGAAACTTCTTAAAATGAAACTCTTCCTGCATTATCTATGACATGAAGGACGTGTGTGTGCCAAAGGTTATGCCAAACTGTATAGACACCTAGAAATATGCAAGCAATGTGTAAGATTGTGATTGCCTAACCTGTTAGGGAACTATAATTATGTGCATTTTCATGCCTCTTAAGGTATTTTATTCAATAACTGTTTAACATTTTTAAATAGATGCTTATGGATCAGATGTAGAATAAGAGAAAAAGATTTAAAAATTCCTTTCAGAGGACAAGAAACTGCTCTTACATAAAAATACCGCTGAGTGAAAATTGTTATTCCCTCCTCATCATAAACTGTAATTGTACTGCATGTACTAGCCAACGTTTATGGTTTATATGTGCTTTGACATGAAAAGCAACACTTTTTTTCTTTCCCTCTGATGTTCCAAATATAATTCTGCTTTGACATTTGAGGTAAAGTTTATTAAAAAGACAGCAGAATCTACTGAACAGATCTGAACTTTGCCTGTGGGTTTTCATGTTCTTTGATCACTGTGCATGCAAAGCCTGTTTTTAGTTGGAAAGAGAAGAAAAATAGACGCTACCTGGAGTATTTCAATAATCCAGAGCATTTGCTTTAACAGCCTCTTAAGCAGCTGTTTAAAACAGTGCTGTAAATGTTCATCTTTTATATTTAAGATCGGTCTCAGTTTTATAAATACTTCAAATATCAAAGAGGCTCTTCCAATTTTACTATAACATGTGCTATGGCTCGGACACTTATTCAGAAATTATTTGATTTCAGGGCTGGAATTGATGGCTTTATTACCATTAATATTAATCCATTGACTAATGTTTCTCCAAATATCAAAAATTACTTTTTTAGTTTCTTTTTATTTATTATGCAACAAAAATAGATAAGGAAAGACTGAAAAGGCAAAGCTGGCAACTTAAATATGACCAAAAAATGTATAAAATGTACAAAAAATATATTTTATACTATATATTTAAAAACAAAAAAAGCCTGAGTAATCAAAATGTGACATGCAAAGAGATGAAACAGAAAAAGGCACATTTTAGAAATGACTATTGGTTTCCTTTAAATCCTTTATTCATAAATATTTATATATTATTTAAATAAAGACCAATATAAAAATAATTCATATAACTAGAATAATTAGGACATGAGTAAATCAAGTACACAAAATGTTTCCTAATCAATTTCTTTAAATATAAAATTTCAGAAAGTGTAACTTTATTGAATAATGAGTAGCGATACTTCATAATGAAATTACTCAAGTAAAAGTAAAGAATACAGCGTAGTAAAAATACTCCTAAATGTACATTCCTTCAAAAAAGTTAATAAAGTGAATGTAACTGAGTAAATGTAACTAGATACTACACAAATTTACCCAAAATAACACAACTAATCTGTCAGTGAGGTAAATGCTACATCCACCATAATCGTTCTGAAAAAGATAATTTCAAATTATAGTGGATTACTACGGCTAAACCACACAAACGCACAGGGCCGTGTGAAGAAAAGAAGTTATTTTTGTGGAAAAGTATGAGGAAAAAATAAATAAATAAAAATGATCTGTCGGCCACAAATATTGATGTTGACGGATAATTATTTGACATACATCGTCAGATATCGTGACTGGTCAAAGCAGAAAGAACCTTAAGCATCTTAGGCATCCACATGTTCTGTGAAAAACCACAGTACGCAGGATGAAACTGTTTCTAACCAAAGTGGAGCAGATAAACATGTAAAAGCAGCACATAACACTTATGAAGAGAAAAATGTTTATAAACTTCACTGGAGAAAAAACAAGAAACAGCTTCTGGCTGTGATACGGACCTGAAGGAGCGCCGACCCAAGCCAACCCGAGCACGCCGTCATCAAAGTCCCTGTCGGTGAAGAGGTAGGCCAGGCAGTAGTCGTCGTGGTTCTGCTCAGAGTTCAGCTCCAGAAATTTTTCCACGCCAATATTAGGAAAGCGAAATGGATTAGTGGTTTCCTTGGTATCGGCTGTGGTATTGATCTAGACGAGGTCAACAATTAGAAATTGAAAATTCAGAAGAGAAAGCTTCATTGTACTACAGGCTCCTGAAATACTATCTGCTTCATCTGTTCTCAGCTCAGTTTATTTTAAACCAACTCTACCAAAGCTTCAACTCACCCTGATCCTTTTAACCATGAAGTTGATGTTTCGGATGCCCAAGAAGTCTGTGTCCTGGTAAATGGAGTCAATAGCCTTCACATGGCTGGAGATCTATAGAAAATGTAATTAATTAGATAAGCAGTAAAAGCAAAAACAGAAGCTAATAAAAAGCCTTTAATTAATCCATGTTACATCATTTCACTGCAAAGGGGAAGACCAGGTTTTTATTTGCATAACATGAACCTGAAACAGTGGAATAGTGAAGTGGAAATTCAGGAGAGGGGAAGGGGGATTTTGAGAAATAAAATACCGTTTGCATGTTGACAGAAAAACCCAAATCTCTGAGTTTACTCAGCTTAAAGCTACCAGTTAGTACTATAACTCACCAGATTTTCCAACTAGGCTTTTAAAAGATTTTTATGTTCTTGTAGGTCAAGAACACGCTATATTTTGTACAAGACTTTTAATCCACTTCCTAATATTTTTTGGGATGTGTTGTGATGTGTGAATCCTCAGTTCATCCAGTTTCTCACAGCACCAGTATACTTGCAGACGCCAGAAGTTCTGCAATGTTTTTGTTGCAAGTCCATGTGGGGCTAATGTTAGCTCTCGACTCATTAGCCCCTCATCCATGGCGTCTATGAGGACCAAATGTGGCACTGGGTCACTTCGAGCCATGCTAGAACCGACACCAATCTGTTTCTGTGACTGGAATGAATTGAATTTATTTCTGTATATAAATTGGATCTGTTTGTCTTGAAAAGTTTTTTTGGAATTGAGAGTCACTGCTATATAAATAAAATCAACAGAATTCAATTAATTTATAATAACATGCTTTTACAAACATGATATTAAGATGCTGTTTCTGTGTGCGGCTACCTGGGCGATGACGGCCTCCCTGGAGCCGTAGTAAGCATGGAAGAAGTGGTCAGTCTGGATGTAGAGCTGGCAGGTGTTTTTGTCCTTCCCAGCTGCCCTCTTTTTCCTCAGAATAACTGGACCATAAGCGTCATCGTCTTCTGTCACCCTGCTTACATCCTGTGAAAAACACAAAACAAACATATCAGGTCAGTTCTGATTGTTTTATTCTGTTAAATAACACAATCCATGTCTAGAGAGAGAGAGAAAAAAAAATCAAAGATAAGGAACAGTTTCTGCTCTGAAACGCAAAAGAAACTCCAATGAAAAAACAGATTAAACAAAGTTCACTCGTCCACCATCCTTGTCCAGCTGTGCTTTTAGGCCAGGTTTGTTGTGATGTTGGCACTTACATTGCTCGGCTCTTCGACTGCAGACGCCTGGTACTTCTTCATCCTTTCAAACACAGAGTGGTCAGCACAGCCTCCCTCTGAGCCGTACTTATGAGGATAATCTGGCAGACAGAGTGGAGATACGGGAATGACTTTGAAATGCTTAAGGAACATGATGTATCCGTTTTGATACGAGAGCTGATTAGTGGAAGAATGGAGCAGCTGGATTTAATAAAAGCTTTAGTGTAAGTGACATGATGCACCATGATTATTAGAGTCAAAGTTTCACAACAGCATTGGCACCAAAATGTTAATGAAAAATTTACAAAATGACACTAATGCTTGTATTTAAAAGGGAAAAGCAAAACATTTTGCTATTGCTGCTAAAATGTAACAACTGACCTTTAAAGTGTTATTAAAAGGTATCTTATTCATTGTTTTTTAATCTTTAAAAATGCACTAAAGCAGAAAGATGTGCTGGTATTTCTGACGTGCTTAAGATTTATTGTATCTTTCTGTCTGACTGGAACTCAGCTGAAGCTTTTCTTGTTCAGATGTAGGAGGTTGCACATGTAAAGTAAGTTTGGATGACACTTATTGTGATCTAAATAAACTAAATGAGCTACCCTGAGTACCAAGAAGTTGATATTAGGCTGCTGGCCTGCAGTCAGCTAACCGTTTTTATCTGTTCACTCTGAAGTCGACTCATCTTGGTTCTCCTTCAGTTTCCAATCCATGACTGTTTGTGTTTCTCGGAGCAAAAATAATGTGCAAGCAGCTGATTTTGTCGAAAAACGTAGCGGCTGATTGACAGTGAGCAGCAACAGGTGCCAAAAGGAATACGTTGGCCTCAAGTTCATGTTTTATAAAACTGGAGAAAACTCTGATTGCTATGATGGAAAATATTTGTGGTTTTGAAAATGTGACCTTGTTAAGACCTCAGAATGTGATGCATTACTTGAACAAATCAAACTCACCAATTAACTAATTTTTCTAACTCTAATATCAGCGAAAAGCAGAGCAAAGAAAGCCAGATATCATCACTAATACATCTCAAACAAGATTTTCTTCTCTGTTCATTTATGTACATATACAAAAGCTGAATACAGAAAAAATGTAAAGGAAATCATTTCCTTTGCAGTTGCACTACTTAGAAAGCTACCACCAATTATAATTACATTTTCCAGTAAATCTTACATAAAGTGCTATTTAATCAGGGTATAAGTAACTGAACATGAATAAAATCACAAAGCCTCACATAAAGGTTATTTTAAAAGCAATATGGCTGTAAAGCAGCAGTGAGATGTGAAACTATGCTGACCTTTACATCAAAATGAAAACATTCCCCTCCATTATTCTCTAGCAGCTGACTAAACCGGTGAAACTGACACACACTGCAGGGACAGATTCAAGCTCTGACAATGTGTTTTTTTGGTGTTTTGTCGGAAAAAGATGTCTTTGTTCTTATGAAAGAGGTCTTGTACAACTGCTGATCAAAAGGCCTTTGACTTGTGGGCAGAAGTACAAAGAAATACATTAAATGATGGATTTTCTATATTTCTCACATCAAATGTCCTTTCACTATCTACAAGTTTACAGTAAATGTACTGGGAGCATTGTGAAGTGAATAGAAAGCTGCTAAAATAATCTTAATAAATCTTAATTAAGATAAAACATTTGAAATACAAAGATATGAAAAAGCTAGATATGCCCAGCTGTGACTTACAAGAAAGATTTTTTTTAACTAAAAAAGGTCAAATTAATCTAGATATGTGTGTAATTAGAGGTTTGTTAACCAAAATGTGACACCATGGTGACATCTTTTAGGTAAAATTATTCAAAAAGTACTCTGCTTACACAACGTGTTCTTCAAAATGTCAGGTTTGTACAAAATTTGAAGAATTACAGTCTGAAGGCAGAAATTGTTTATAATGTGAAATTTCTTTTCCAAACTAATCCAGACAAACAGCAAAATCCAACTTGCTATTTATCAAATTGGAATTTGACAAATTAGTCAAATTCCAATTTGACAATTTGTCAAATTTGACACAAATTGCTTTAGCATAGCAATACTTCATAGTACTAGTGACACACACAAACATTTAAGGAACATTTCATCAGGATTTAAAACCACATTTGGTTCTAGAAGAATAAAAAACATACAGTTAAAATTAGCTCATACCTCAACAAAGTACATCTAAAAAACTAGAATATTGAAATCGATAATGATTATGGTTTGCAGATAATAAACGTCTAAATTCAGTGTTTCAGAAAATAAAATCAGCATCTCCACGTGCTATAAAATGTTGTGGTAAACGCCTGTATTAGTGGAAAAACAGTGGACCAACACTAGTAGATGACTTGGCTCCTAAAACCATCACTGACTGTCATACATTCACTCTGGGCTTCAAGCAACATGGATTCTGTGCCTCTCAACTCTTCCTCCAGACGTTGAAACCACTGATTTCCAAATGAAATGAGCAATTTGTTTAGAAAAGAGGATTTTGAACCACTGATCAGCAGTCCAGTCTCTGGTTTAGGAGGAGCTTGACACGAGGAATGCAACGTTTGTCAGTGCAACGTGGCTCTTGATGTTCTGATTTCAACCTCAATCCAGTCATATTGAAGCTCCTCCAAATATTTGAATGAATATTTTCTGACAATCCTCTCAAGGTCGTGGTTCTCCCTGCTGCTGCTGTGTGGTAGGAAGCTTTTCCTACCACACAACTTTCTGCGAATATGCTTGGATACACCACTATATGAACGCCCAGCTTCTTAAGCAATTAGCTGATTATCAAAAGTTTCCAGTATTTCCACTTTTTAACCATATTTAAATCTGAGACACAGAATTACAATATCTGTACACCATAATCATCAGAACTACTAAGAATTAAAGGCGTGACATATTTCACTCTATGTGTTATGAACCTACAGTCTATTATGAGTTTCACTTTCTGAAATTATAAAGACTAAAAAGAAGTTGGACTTTATCCATAATATTCAAATTTTTTGAGATGTACCTGTATACATCGAATATTTGGTAACACTTTAACTGTGTCATTCGGTAATTAATGACAGTTCTAAGGGAGTTTTAAAGCAAATTTTAATAGAACTTTGATTTAAAAGGGTCATTATTGACCAAATAATGAAAAGTTGACACTTTTAATAAACTTTTAATGCAACTTTTAGTCCAACTGTGCATTAAAAGTGTCATTATTTATCGAATGACACTTTGTGACAACATGTCGTAACCATTCATGAAGACTCCTTTAAGTTCATAACATGTGTTGCGCCATGTTTTTGATAGTCTCATGCCAGTCTTATGCACACCCCTTCAAATAAAGTGTTAGCAAATATTTTTACTTCATTCCGTAACCTTGGTTTTAATCAGTACTTACGAATATCATCTTCATGATAGATGACGGAGTGGAACGGCACATTGCTGTGCTCCAGATACCTCTCTGAGGGTTCGACATAAAACGTTCCTTGGTGGGTTTTAATAAATCCTTCAAATCGTCCGTCAACCACCGAGCCGTGAGTCAGAGTCCCCTGTTCACCTGCCAAACAAAGAAAAGAGCAGCAAAAAAATCTAGATCACGTCCTGCTAAACAGATAATCTCAGTTATAAGATGCCCCCAGACGACGTTCCCAGGCACAAAAACATAATGGCATAAACTTCCCATTTCACCTTTTGTTTAAGACAATAAAAGCCCCTTTCCTGATGTTTATGTGAACTTACGAGGAGACGTGCAGCAGGAAGAAGAGGAAAGGAAATTAAAATATGTTGGGGGTGGGGTGGAAGAAAACTAGATTTACAATACTCACTCGGGTGTATTTATATATATTTATCTGGTAAAATACAACTCAGATGACGCAGACTAATCTGTAGTATGAAAATATGATAAATGAGGCAGAGACCTTGACTTTGTAACATCACACAACCTTTTTATCTCCAAAGGGAATTGCTTTCCTCTTGATTTAAAATGCCCTCATAGATTTTACTATGAAGTTAAAATTGTGTCTTAGTATAGAGAAAACAAAGCATTACACTTGTCTCTCAAAATAGTGTTTTACTGACTTTCCACATTGGGTTGTAGGTTTTGTTTTTATAAAACCACATAAAGCTACTCTTGGTTCCTTAAAAACGTACGGTCACGAGGGTTCCTCAGTTTATTCTCTTTTATTTCCAATAATTCTTAATAAACATCAAATTCAATGCTGAATGCTCAAATGTCAAAATGTTAAAAGTATGCAACTGCTCTTATTTTACAAAGTTATTTAATCTCTTTAAGCCAGGGTTCCTAATTTTCATGAATAAATTCCTGACTTCTAAGACTTTTATTTCCTTTATGCTGATTTTAAAACACACAAAACAGAAAGTAAGGAAGTAAAAACACAACTAAAGAAAGGAAGGACACAATGACAGTCAGGAGGAAATGCACAGTGAATGAAAGAAAAAAGGAGAAAGAAAATGAAGGAGCATAAGGTATGATCGAACTAAATACGTGTGAAAGGAAATGAAAACGGTCACAAGAAAGCAGAGAAGGGTACTAGGAAAGGATGGAAGGAATACAAAAGACAAGAAGAAGAAGAGAAGGACAGAAGGAGAAAAGCAAGAGTACAAATATTAAAGAGCCGAATGAAGAGGAGTGGGAATGAAGAATATGTAGACATGTTGTTTAGCAGAACGGTTTAGCTAAAAGAGATACTATTGTGAAGACGCCTTTATACTCACTTATTCTGATTGGATAGCAACAGGGATTACCCACGTTGCTCAAAAGCCTGGTTTTAATTGCTTGATCAACCCTGGCTGGCAGAGTCCAGGCTGAACGCTCTGAACGTCATGAAAAAAGCTTTGTTCAAACAAATCCACACTCTGGTGGTGTTGGGTTGGATAATGGTTGGTTTTCTTTTTTTTTTTTATCGCCCCGCAAGGGGTCTTTTTGTGGGCTCTAGTGTCCCTTTTTCAAAGTAGACTGACAGGAAAGGGGGAAAGGGGACGACATGCGGTAAAAGTCGTCGGGTCCGGGAATCGAACCCGCGACAGCCACGTCGAGGCCATGTTGCCTCTGAATGTGGGTCGCGCTAACCCCTCCGCCACCACGGCACATGGTTGGTTTTCTATCGCTACATCAAGATGTTTATTTCAGGGTAAAGAATTGCAAGATGCAATGTTGATATTTTTCACTCATCTCAAAAGTAAATCTCAAAGTAAAAGATTTCCAGGAATCCAAACCAGACCCAGAAAAAACCCAGCCAGGTTGAACCCAACTTGCTCATTTCCTTTTTGCCCTCAGTGAGTTCTCTAACAGCATCGGTCACCCGAAACCATTTTTTAACTGTTTTTTTCCTCCATTGTTTTTATTGGGTGAAAAAGGAACAAAAAAAAGGGAAATGTTTTAAAAATAATTGTACTGATAGGTTAAGAGCCCTATTTGATTTTGACAATCAGTAAGACTTGTGGAGTTATTTACAATAAATCATTTAAAAAAGACAGACAGACAATGGAGAAACTGTAAACAGGAAATGATGTGAGGAAAGCGCGGCCTTACCGAAGATTTCTCCACTATAAATGTGTGACGTGTCGATGGGTTCCTCTTGTCCTGACACCTCAATGACGAGATCTGGAGAAAAGAGCTTTGTATCTCTCTTTAGCCGCAAGTTAAAATGTCTAAAGAGAGAAAAAAAAGGAAAATTAGCTTCAGCAATAAACAATAAGCATCCAAACTTATCTCACAAAATAAAGTCTGTGCTGAAAAACACAGATTCACAACGAAAACCTCAGGGTTGCAGATCAAACAACCACAACGAAAGCTTTGTCACTTTGTTCTGCAGGCTGTTGCCTAAAGATTTTCTCTATAACAGTGATGTCGAAAGAATAGAATAAAAAAAGAAACTCATCGCTGATATAATCCCATATGAGCCACTAGCTTACCAGAAACTTGCAGCGATGTTTGAAACACTTCAAATGATGAGAAATATCCGTGCTTAACATAATTCTTATGCAATCACACGACTGTGAAGGTTCTTCCACATGACTCAACTCTGAATCACCACTGCTTCTTACTCACTCGGACCCTGTGAGTTCAGCCATTTTGGCTTCATCATGTTGGTAAAATGGGGGTACTTTAATATCTTAGCTGTATTTCTCCCCCATTATATTTGTTTGTTCAGATGTACAATATAACTTAGCCGTGCTTCGATGCAGTTGGCAGTGCTGCAGGATAAATAATGAGTCCTCTGTGAGAAATAGCAATGAGTTCTGACAGGTCTTACAGAGAGCAGCTCTGACATTACAACATGCTATTCATTTTTTCTCATTCTATTTTTTTTAATTACAAAGCCACATATTTGCTTGGAATGTCGTCTGACCTGATTTCTACTCAGCATCAGACACTGATAAATTCCATATTAGTAAAAATCAAGTTTCTAAATACTAAAAAAAATCTCTTCACAGTTAAAAACTAGCGACCAAGCCTGATATCTGGGTGTAGTGATGGACTCTGACCTAAACATTCAGAGCCACATAAAGACAGTTACAAAGTCGGCCTTCTATCACCTGAAGAACATTTCTAGGATTAGAGGACTAATGAATCAGTGAGATCCAGAGAAACTTATCCATGCGTTTATCTCCAGTCGCTTTGATTACTGCAACAGTGTCTTCACAGATCAATCAAACAGCAGCTGATACAGAATGCTGCTGCTCGCATCCTGGCTAAAACCAGGAAGATAGCTCACATCACCTCAGCTCAAAATCCCTACACTGGCTCCCTGTAGTTCAGAGAGTAAACTTTAAGATACGTTATCAGTTTATAAATCACTGAACGGTTTAGCACCACAAAAGATAAAATATCTGCTGTTGTATCAACCGCTCAGGTTTTCTGGTTCTGCTCTGCATCCCCAGAAACAGAACCAAAAATGGGTAAGCAGCATTCAGCTTCTATGCACCACAAATCTGGAACAAACTTCCAGAAAACTGCAAAACTGCTGAAACGCTGAGTGCCTTTAAATCTAGACTAAAAACCCTCCTGGTTCAAGTTGCCTTTGAAGCATAATCGATTAAGAATTTAACGATGGCGCCTGACTAAATGTAATGTTTCAATTGGTGATTCTATGTTGCATTACTTTGTGTTTTTTGTGTTTTTATGATATAAAGCACTTCGAAATGCCTTGTTACTTAAATGTGTTGTACAAATAAAATTTGTTTGATTGATTGAAAAGAGATTTTTCTAAATGTGAACAAGAATATAATTGAAAGTCTAGCAGCGTTACAAAGTGAACAGCGTTTTGAGGGTCAGACAGAGAGCAGGATTTCCCTCTGCAGGATGAACCTTTGACCTGTCCAAGCATTCACATTTGAGGACATTTGCTGTAAACTGTAAAAAGATGCAGTTTACAGCATCTTTCAGGCAGGTTTGGTTTTATTTTTTATATACAGAAACCAAAAACATCAACAAAAAAATGTCAACATAGCCACCCAACTAGATTAATGTAACTGGTAATTGTACAAATGAGGTCAAAGACTAAATCAAATGCATTTTTTCTTTAATCACAGCATGTCCAGTCTGTGCATGTAAAGGCTCTAATACAGAAGCACAGGTGAAGCTGTTTGCTCTCCAAGCGGGACACTGGTGTTATTTGTGGGAATGGGTGTGGCTACCACTGATATAGACAAAGAACAAACAGGCAAACAGGAAACAGCCAACTGTATCAAAGGTGACGTCTGTCACTGACACCATGAATGAAAGCACATCCAAATGATCCACAACAACAGCAGCCCAAATAGCTGGTCTTTCAACTAACTGGTAACCAGTAAGATTATAGAAAACACTCAAGTTTACAACGATTAAAAAAACTACTACCAAGATTTTTTTCCATGTTGGTGTACAGTGGACTTGTACAATGCGTCTTTATTTTTTCCACTTTATGTTATGTTACAGCCTTTTTCCAATTTGTATTAAATTACTCTCTTTCCTCAAAATTCTAATTATTATACATCAGCCTGTATATTTTAAGGCTCTTTGAATGAAATAGGCAATACATTTGAGCATTCAATTCAATTCAGAGAAATAATTACATTTCGAAATCTGAACAAAATTACAACTCTTGCTATAGCATAGACATAGTACATAATATTACTAAAGGTAATATTTTTTATAATTTGACTTCAACTGGTTCTTTTACCTGTGATGATTTAGAAAATGCTTGGTGATTTTTTACACACTATTCTCTTTATCTGGACACAAATATTAATGTGAGTGGGAATCACAAATAATGCTTTTCAAACGTTATAACAAAGATTCACAGGCCTCTGCTCTGGTTAAGCACAAAGTGAGGACCATTTGTCTTTTTATCTCAACTCTTTTTTGTGACTTCTTTAAGGACCTAAAGTGGTTTTGAATAACTTCAGATATCTTAGATAATATACCATTTAAAGGATTTTATAAATGTCACTTGTAGCATCTGTGGTATATTATTTCAGCTACAAATAGTCTAGTGAGAAAGTACAACCTCTCAACAGAACAAATAGTCCATATTAAAACTCCATTAATACAACACAGCTAAAAGAACTGAATAATAAGAATATTCTAATCCCTGAGGAAGGCAGATGTAAAGATAGTCATACTGGTACATCCCAACATATTACAATACCACCAGGAAATCTATATATTTCAGTAATTCACTTCAAAACGTGAAAGTAATTTAGATTACACACATGAACGCAGTATTTTTGTGCTTCACTGGCGATTTAAACCCCCAAAGAGCAGGAGTCCAACTCCAGTCCTGGTGATCCAGTGTTCTGCAACTTTTAGATACATTTCTTGTTGAGCATTACTGAATCTAAAAGTTGAAATGTTTACTCAGCAATGACTTATTTTGGGGGGTTGTTAAAACAGAAACAAATCTAGACGTTGCAGGAAACCGGTTATCATGAACTAGTTTGACACCTGTGTCATAGAGATGATAAGGCAGTAAATAAGACAGACATCCGACCCAACGATGAGCTGAAAGCTGCTATTAAAGCAAGCAGGGCTTCCTTAACCCTCAGTAAAGTCACAGGGCTGACTGACTCCATGGCGCGATGCATCGATGTAGTGAATAATGCAAAAGGAGCTGAATAGCAAAACTGAATGGCATACATCTTAATAAAAATTCATCTTTTTATATTGGTCTTATGTAAAGCTATACATTTGAAAAGAAATCAATGTTTAACAATATATAAAATAAAATAACTTCAATATTTTAGTTTTGATATGATGCACCTGGTTTCTGGAATGAAAACATTTATTTGGATATCAATGAGAGATATGACTGGGCAATAAATCAATAACAATATATATATATAGCGAAAGACGTGATCAATATCACTGAATTCCCGCCAGAAACGCACAACATTCTGGGGGACGTAGGCAGAAAGGCTTTAGCTCTTCAACCTCTCAAGGTTGATGGCATCAACTAACTCACTCTCTCACTCTTTGGTTACCTAGCAACTCACTTGCTCTTTGGTTACCTAACAACAACCTGATGACTAACTTACGCAGCAGCAGTTTCAGGTTTTACCACAGTGCCTCGAAGCTGCGCTGTGGTAAAACTTCTTGTGGTAAAATGCTTCTTTGGGGGGCGTGCTGTGGTGGCGCAGGGGGTTAGCACGCCCCACGTTTGGAGGCCTTAGTCCTCGACGCGGACGTCGCGGGTTCGACTCCCGGTCCCGACGACCTTTGCCGCATGTCTTCCACCCTCCTTCCTGTCTGCCTACTGTGGAAAAAATACGAGCCACTAGCGCCGCAAAAACTCTTTGGAGAAAAAAAAAAAATGCTTCTTTGGTTACCGAGCAACCAAATAGGCAAGAGCACTGTCAGGTTTCACCACAGCGCCACAAAACTGCTTAAAGTGAAGGAAGAAAATGATCACCATATATATTGCCTGATATGAAACTCTGGTATCGTGTTACTTTTTAAAAAAAAAAATATTCTAGTCTGGATGAGAGAAAATCAAACCCTATAAAGACTGTTTTAAACTTAGATGTTTACATAGATGTGTGAAAATATTGAGTTGTGTGTCCATACTGTCGCTCTATACAGAGCAACGAGACCTCAGCAGAAAAAGATTACATTTCAACAGATATTCCACAGAAAACAGGTTTCTAAAACATAATTGGAACTTGCATTCGTGCACAATGTGGCTTTGGAATGTTCATCTTGATTTTCTTTGCATTTTAAAACTCAAAATGAATGAACGTATGGAGGAACTTTTGTCAAAAGCCGGCTATGACTAAGGTGTTCAAGAATGTGAAGAACCTGTAACCGTCAGTTATAACACTGTGGGCCAACGGGAAATCCAGTTTGCAGAAGTCTCATAACTGTAAGAACTGGTTTAAAGTTTGCTTGACACTTGTTTTTAATACACATTCTGATTTCTGTAGCTTAACAAATCAGGCAAAAATCTAAAAATAAGAGATTCACAGTCTCACGATCACCATGCAGCACTGAAAGGTGAAGGAGAGACAACCAAAATAAAAGCTAGACCTCTAAGACATTTTCTTTGCTGATAAAGGTGAATACATAATCAACACGGAAATACTAAAAAAAATGTTGCAAAATCAATAACAATAAAAGCAGATCACATTTCTCCATAGACAACACAAGCAAAATGTTAAGACATTCTGCTTTACATGTCCCTAAAAGATTGATGCACAATCACTGTTCAAAGTGATTGTGCATGATAGTGTTAACGGCACAGAGCCCATAGAGCGACCTGGGTGGTATGCGTTGTAGCATACTATTACAGGATGGAAAGATTGTCCAGTCCTCAACAGTGATGAAGCAGCCTTATAATGTTTGTGATGAATGGGATCAATATTATCAGCTTTAAATAATATTGATTTATTATATTATCAATATTATAAATATTGATAATATATCAATATTTATAATATTGATATTATAAATATCAATATTTATAATATTGATATAAATATTGCAGCTTATGATTCTGTGTACAACTAAATTATTCAAATGAAATCTACAAAATGTGCATACATGTGTTTTCATTTGGACTGTGGATGCCATTACAAAACAGTAAGCCTTTAACAAACAACCATCCAAGAGCAAACCGACATTGAATAACCCAGCAGTTCAGATTTTGCATGAAGCACTGTAAACCTTTTTTCCTTCTGGTAGACTTGACACTCATTAACGTGGCTCATCTGTCTAATTTTCCAAGCTTCTGCATCAAGGGTACACTTGCTGCTGTTCACTCCAGGTAAGTCACAGATGCATGATATTATAAAAACATGCAACATGCAATATTATTGTGAATATTTCTTTTCCACCATCAAAATCTCCCCCATCACTCTGCATTAGTGTCAATGTCTTGGTCACTAAAATCTATAGCTAAATCTAGGAGAGCAGATTCTGAATGGCAAATGGTAATGGCCTTCTAAATACTGCATTCAAGTAGTTTTTCTGCTTCTGCAATATTGAGCAAACTGCTTAGGGCTGAAAGGATTAATCAGATTAATTGATTATGGAAATAATCATCAACTAATTTAGTAATTGATTAATTGTTAACTGAATTACACAGCCTCAAAAAGAGGCTATTTACTGTAAGAACATGTTACTCAGAGCTATAACTAAAACCGAACAAAAACTACAGACATATCAAATTTAAGATGAAAAAAACTTATCTTAAAAGATTTAAAAGACAAAACAAGCTTATCTTAAAAAAGGTTCTATTATAAACTCCTCAAGTGACATACTTTGTAAAAATAAAAGCCTTTTAAGCACATTTTGCTATCCAATAATCAATTTCTTAATCCAGTGATGAACTCTATGCTGTATTGAGGCCAAGTCAAGCAGAAATAGCTGAGCTGTTATTGTATTTTAGGAAATAAAATGCTTATTTAAAATGAATTAATTATTTCTATATTGCATTTTTCAAGGTATTCCAATAGTCTATAGAAAAAAATCCCTAAGTGGTTTTTAAATGAAAAATCTGCAGAATGTGGCCAATTTTTTTATCCATCAATAGAAAAGTTGATTACTAAAATAATCGTTAGCTGCAGCCCTAAAATTGAAAATGCAATGCCAACGGTGATCTAATATATTGAGAAGCTCAAGTACAGACTAATCACTGGGATTTCCCATAACTCCACTCGAAAAAAAAAGAAAGAAAAAAAGCTTTGTGGGTTTCTCCTTTGCTTGTTAAATTCCTACTTTCAAAGAGAAACCACGTGCAACACAAATGGGAAGTGTTCCAACTTAGCTGTCTACATTATTATGCAAAGAGCAAGATATTAAATGACATAATAACATCTGCATTTTTGAAACTTTAAACTGCATTGGTACATGTTGGACAATCTTTTCTTTTCCAGAAAGGAGTGACATAAAGCAGATAAAGGATCCAAATTTCCGCTGCAGATTAGTAAGATTTCAGCGAGGAAGGGTGTGTGTGGGGGGGGTGGACGTGGGCGTGTGTGTGTCTGTGTGTGTTTTGAATTGAACTGACCTCCCATGAGCCTTGAAGTCCAAGTGAACCGTCTTGTCTTGCGGATGAAGTGCCCTTTTGGCTCTCTGATGACTGCTGTGCAGAGCTTCTGTGTCATATGACAAACCCTCATAATGGCGAATATATTTGTTCAACGGCTTTTCAAACTGGCCTGAAAGACAATTCAATGACACAATGAGGCAAACTTTGTTTAAAAAAAGTCAGATGCAACATAATTTCTCTGATTTCTGGGACAAAACAAAACATTTGAATGAGCAGTCATCGAACGAGTCACGCCAGAAAATGTTAGGAATGTCTCCAAAACTGAGCAGGGTAAAGCTGTCACTCCCAGCACAAGTGTAAAAGGCTTATTCATTTTAACGCCTCAAACCCACAGAGTTCTTCCAACCATCTTTCATTCTAACTGCTTCCTTTGTGCTTTTATCAAAAACACTGAGTCCTCAGTTTAACACAAGGGGAGCAGAGCACATGATGCACATCAGGTGACTGGGGGTCTGTTTCCACAGAATAGCCTGTCTCAATGCCAGCGAATGAAATTGCTGAAGGCTGCTGCAGTAGTAAGAAGCTCCATTAAAAGGAAACACTGGATGCCATTTAAATACTAGTTTCTGTTTATGTTGTCACGGCAGTTTTCAAAATAATGGCATTACAGTTGACAATTTATTATTAAGCAGAGAACTTAAGTCATTGTTTTAGCTCCATTAACCTTCATGAAAGTATTAAAGTGCAAAACACAAATGGTGGAAGGAATAGATGACAATTAATGTTGTTATTCTCAATAAAACCAATTTATTGACAACACTAGAGGAACCAAAGAAACATAACAGAATATATAAATGCACCGATCAGGATTGAAATACCAATTTCTGGTTTGCTTCAGCAGAAAATGACAAAATAACATTTTCCCCATTTATGAATGAAATTATTCCTTTTCGTTTTAATGACTTCACAACAAAGTGCATAAATGAACCAATGTTTGCTGGCATTTACCTGGGTGGGGAGGATCATTTCTTGTTTAATGTTTTAGTCAATTTCACTCCTTTTCTTTTTTGTAGCTACATGAGTAGCTCATTAAATGCTGCTGTTAAAAAAACAACAAAATGGTACAAGACTGAGTGAGTCAAACTCAATCAGTTACCGGTTGTAACTATGAGGAAATATGATTTATTTCTGTCATGCTCACACAGAATTCTGATACAAACGGAAAAACACTATGCAGGTGTGTTTATCTGAAATATTTGAGGTTATAGTGCCTTACTTTTATAGTGGTAAAGCACTATAACAGTAAGAAAATGAAGGTCACAGACATTTGGTCTGAAACACCAAATGTTTTTATTTTTCCACCCCACTGTTTTGCTCTGTAAAGTGGGAGTCACAACTCCCCAAACAGGGAGGGAGAGGCTGTACCAGCAACTTGTTCATGACTGCACATGAAGCAACTTGTTCATGACTGCACATAGGAAACTGCAACAATCTGCTGCTCTCATCTATTTCTAAAATCACAATAATGTAAACAAACTAAGACAGGCAAAAACCAGGCTTAGGGATGCCTGGACGGGCTTAGAGTGAAGGTGGCGGGTATTTTTCTAATCAAGGAATGTAAATTTAGTACTAAAATAAATACCGCTATTCCAGATTGCAAGATCTCCTCCCTCAGGAGGATGTGGAAACTTTATTGATGTTTAATATTGACACTGAGTAGCCATTACATGTTTAATTCTGGGTCTAACACAGCAATTATTTTTTTAAATTTTTTTTAAAAGGAAAAAAAAGGGATTTTGTCCACACTCGGTAAATAAAACTTGCCTATAGCCATAAAACCCAAATCATCCTCTTAAAAGGATAATTTATAAAGCATAATAAATGACTACTGTGTAAATGTATTTGTTTTATGGTTATATTAAAGAAACACTGCTTATTTCTACTTTGAGGTTTAGGAATAAAGACAAAAAAAATTAACTATTACAGCAAAGCAAATCCAAATGACTTTTATGCAGTTTTCAACCTTAAGCTCCTAAAATATAGAGCTGCTGCTAAGATTGTGCAGCCTGTATAATTACACTTATTTTAGATGTTTTATTCTATTTTTTTAATCCGTCTAATTTTTTTTACAATAATCTTTAAAGATTCTTATTTTAAAATCATGTGCTATTAGTGAAACAACAAGATTTAATAAAAAAGAAATGCATTGAATGAAAAATTCTATTTTTATGTTAAATGAAAAAAAGAATGTAGTTTGCAGCAGTTTCTTAAAATTCTCAAAATGGTCATGAAAGCTCATCAACGATCAGTTAAAATTAACCTCTTATCTCATTTAGTTTGCTTATAATCAGATGTTTAGTTGACTTCAAAGATGTGCATGGCACAACCGCACGAGATTTGCATCTACACAAATACATTCCACACCTGAGTTACTTGAAGTCTCGGTGGGTGATCAAGCACAAACCCGGTCAAAATAATAACAATTCTGTTTTTTTGTTCTGGAACAGCCCAGTCTCACTCCTAACTTTTTACACAAGGATTAATGGTTAGTAATTAATACTAAAGGAGAAGTAATTCAAAATATTTTTTACAGTTTCACTGCTGCTGCACATCTTCAGGATTGCAGCGCAAAGTGTTTCGAGTGCCTTTGCAAAGAGCAGCTCTTGACAGAAAGGAAACTGTTTTGCTGACAAGAAGCGAGGAAGTGGTAACAGCATGGATTCAACTCTTCTGGGCTTTGCAAGCGAGTTGATAGTTTGACAACAAAACCAAAACTGGCAACTCCACGGTCTGCACTTAACTATGGATATAGCTGTGCATCCCACAGCGAAGAACAAACAAACCTGAGATTTTGTTGTAACCTGGAAAAACCAAATCCTTAAATAAATACTCTTAAGGATCAACAACAATGAAATTAAGAAAACAAATCTTAAACTGACTCAGGCTTTTTTCACCTAAGTCAGGTGAAAAAAGCCTGAGTCAAATCAACGAAATTATGCCAGACAAATAACCAAACATGACTTAACAAAGCACTGTTGGGCTGGAGTACAGGAAATTCATGTCATCACAATATGCTTTGTGAAAGCAGCAGTGTGGTGAAGCTGTTGGACTCAGTCTGCTATTGTTTTGAAAGTGTCTGGTCCAAGTTGTTTGCTCCGATTTTATGCTAACATTGACACGAACTGACACAGTTGCTGCAGATGATTTATTTCACCTCCTTCTGCTGCTATTCTTTAGACATGAGAAAGTCCTGCTAAGAAATTTGAAAAGGATCTTGTAGAAATTATTAGAGTTGACCCTCGCCTACTCGCAACTTGGTATTTGTGAATTTTTCTGCAAAACATAACTCCAAATTATTTGTGATTTATCCTTAGAGCCTATTTTAAATAAATGAAAACATCTGTATTCCCTTTTTCGCACTTATTGTCTTTGTTTTATTTGTATAATATATGGCTGACTTCTGGTTTTTGATTTGATGCTTTTATTTTGATAAGATAACTTTCCCTGTATATATTATAGAACGGCAGTTTAATGACAGAAAGTAAAGGAAGAAAGGTTGCAACAACATTAAGTGTATCTTATTATATTTGATAGAGGCACAAGGTATGTTTATTTTGTAAAAAATGATATTTCTAATATTGATTGGTTGAAATTGTGAATTTGTTTTATCGCATACAAACACTAGGTATAGCTTTTGAATTAGATTTGACATTTTTAGTTGTGAACGTTATTGTTAGTTCAAATGTTATGGTTGTAAGAGCATGGTTTTGTACCTTACACTGTCTTTTTCTTGTGTGTTTGTACATACAGCTCCTCCTTCAGTGAAACTCAGGGTTTATTTCTAATAAACCTCACTGTTCTTCAGTAAAGCCAAAATCCTTCATTGGGCCTGGGGGGGGGGGGTCTGCTACACATATGTTCAGTCATCACATAATTAATTATAATTTCCTTTTTTGGCATTTGCTATAAATTCTCAACAAAACTTAAAGCAGCTTTAATCCAGATTGTACATGAACCCCCTCCTCTCTGACATCAGCAGCAGTAATTGTGTGTGGGCCTTTAAAGCAGCCATGTTGGGCCCCAGCTATCTTGGATTTCATAAAGCACTTCCAGAGTGATATTAAGGTGTCCTTTTGCCGTTTCAATGTATTTTGTGAAAGGACAGATGGTAGATGTGGCAGAAGTGAGCCAGCCTCTATTCTGCTGCTGACTCAACAGTGGAGGACATCACAGCTTCATCAGCTGACTTGTATAAGGGCAAGCAGGCTTTTTGGTGGAGGGAGCGATGTAGAGATGACATATGGTTTGTGCAACCACCCACTCACAAGTTGCACAATCAGGTTCTTTTGTGATAGAGGCTATTGGCTGGCTCTATCTACAGTAGACTACTGTGTGAGAAAAAAACATGCCAGATAGGGCTTCCTTTTACTCCCTAAAGACGATAGATTATTAAAGTTCCCCTCCTCCCAAAAAAACAAAGTGCTTAAGTGTTATTTAAAGCTGCTGAATGTACTGTAGTCAGAGGAGAGACAAGTCATCTATCTGCTATGCTTTCCCTGTAATTTTGACTTAATTAGCTACCTGTCTGTGCCTGTATGTTAATGGGCAGATTTCTTCCTGAAGATCATATTACTTTTCTTCATCCATTTCAAATCACATTGAACTGAATGTGAATATCAAATTTAATCAAACATTTTTCATGGTGTATAAACAATCATCTCATTTTGAATGTGAACAAAACAAAAGAAAAGATTGTAGATTTCCAGAGAAACAGGGTTAGATCATTATCCATTATCTGTTGTCATACAACAATGTCTTCAGTCAGAGGCTTCTTCACAACCACTGTAACACAGACATCTACAGGACACCCTGTAGCCGTCTACCACTACTTCTTGAAGAACCTTGAATAACATGAGTTGCAACAAATAATTTTTTTTTTATTTAACTGAAACAGGGACAAATTTCTAAATAAGCTAAACATAGTTGTATTACATTTTAACTAAAAAAGTGTAATATAAATATGTTTTTCTTTGGAACTGCACTATGAAATGAACTTAGATCTATTTTTATGTTTTCAGTTCTGTCTCATACTTGAGATTTTGTAAATAAATTTAAACAGTGCCACATTCACCCAAATGCGCTCACAAATGCGCAATAAGTGGGCAACTTGGGGGTAAATGCCGTGCCTAGGGGCACATCGACATGTGACACGATAAAGCTGGAATCAAACCCACAACGTTCAGATTAAAAGACAATTACCGGTACACCTCCCAAAAAGCTACAGTCACCGATCAGCAAATACATAAACAATAAAGGTCTTATTTTATTTATTTATGCAGGAGTTTGCCATATATATTCAACATTAAATATATTCTTTAATTATTAAATTAATCAAAGAGAGTTGCATTATTTGTGAGTGGCAGCCCAAAATGACACTAGTTTTAGATACCCATGAAGTAACTATGTCTATAACAGAGGCACACCGATCAATCGGCCAGACTTGGGAATCAGACAAAGCTTCATTAATCAGCTCTGACGAGTGATCAACAAACCAAATGCTGAGATATCTGACACTTTTCTAACTAACAAACTAACTAACAGTGACAAACTGTCCTGGATATTTTAGATGTTTCCCTGATTTAACACACCGTTGCGCAAAAGCCAGTTAATCAACCATAAATTAAAACATGTAAAGCATCCCAGGCAGTGTGCCTTGAGGAGCTGGGTTGGCAAACACTGACAGATGCAATTAGAAGCACTTTTATTCATGTGAGCCTCTAAAGACATGTGCTTTGATCAATAAATAGGAAAATCTTATAAATCCTTCACTTTCAGCCAGTTCTAATACTGCCTTGATCAAGAGGCGTGAAGCACATTTTTCTCCTTTCTGCATCAGAAAAAAAAACTGGTACTGGCAGGTCTGACTTCACAGAAAACTTTAGGCTCGGTTTATTTTGAAGACTTTCAACACTTGGATTGTTTTTTTAGATCTTAAAACAATGGATGTCCCACTGGATTTATTTTAAATAGTGGCTTTCAAAAGCACAACACAATGCTTACAAGTGAAACAGCTAAACTTTAATTAACTTGATAACTGAATTGGCTGCATGATCTGGGCTGAAACTACAAAATAGCTGACATTTACCTTTGAACAGCTTTGTCTTTTGTAGATGTAACTATGAGTTGAGCTAAGTTTAGAGAACCTTTTTGCAATACTTCCAGCACTAGTGAATGTTTCCTCCTCCTGTCTGTGTAGACTTGGCTAACTGTCCGCCCTAAGACCTCCTGCCCGTAGACACAACATGAGTTTTCCCACTCAAGAACTGTCAAAAAAGCTTCTATTTACCTTGACCGTGTCGGGTTTAATTATTCAACCTGACACCAAAGCTAATTTTGTCACGCTTGGGACCGACTCGTGTTCAGGCACTACTCTTAACATGAACATTAGCCACCTAGCTAGCAAGTTAGAAAGCCAGAGTACAACTGTTAGATCCGATTAGCGCCACCACTGAACACTTTCCCGGTGCGAGTGAATGGAAAACTTACCTCTAATATCCCGTAGGTAGGAAAAAATGATAAATAATTTGAAAAATATCATATCCGACAGACGTTTAGTACTAGTGAACTAAGCTAAAATACACATAAAAAACCCGTGAAGTGCCTCTCGTTTCGTTGTGTTGGTTGGTAGCTCGTCGTCGCCCTCTTCCTAGTTCGCTCCCATAACAAACACCGGCGGCTCGGATACGAACTCACAAGCAGACAGGCCCCCCTCCCTTCCGGTGTGTACTGCCAAGAGAGCGTAGACACACCCATTCAGTTACCAAAGCACAACACGAAATCACCTCTAAACAACAATTCACTTTACAGTAGGATAGTAAAACGCTGTCTCAATCCTCTGCAACGACTCTAACACCCGGCGTTATTGTTCATGGCAAGTTTGTTTGCCTCTGTTTACATTTGCTTTCTTATGAAAAAAAGACTTCCGGGTTCACTTACTGGACATTTCAATGTACTCTTTTGAGGGGAAGGAGATGAAATCTGGACAAAATATGTTTTATGTAAAATATGGTTAAAATGAAGAACAAATATTAATCATTAGTCATATCCCGTATTATATAGAAATTAAAGTGGGCATTAAGATTTTATTTGCTGTGTTTATTATTTATTTAATAAAAAAATTTAAATAATGCAAAAAGTAGACAGTACAGTGCATTGAAAAGCATTCATATTTCTTTAACTCTCCTATATTTTGTCACATTATATTGCAATATATTTTTTGAGCTGTAGGGGTACAATATACAGGACTTTCATATTTTTCATAAAAGACTTTCGAAAACTTCACAGTATATTAACTTTCTCTGCTGTAAGGTTCCTCAATAAAAAGCTTACAATTTATTTTGTGTCAGATGACAGAATAATCTAATTTTGATTTGTTTTTACTTGTTCCTTTTTGTCTTGATACTTATATTTTTATTTATTTTTGTGCACAGTTGTGTGTGTGATGCAGGTTTTATTGACTGCACCTCATATGAGAGGTACTCTTAATTTCATTTCACTAAACATTGACAATAAAATGTTCATTCATTAGAAGTGTGGCATGCAACTGTATTCAACATATAAATTCTCCCATTATAACTGTTAACAGTTATATAATGGGAGATTATTTTAAAAATTACATTACATAAAATAATTACATTATTAAAAATTTAATTATTTACCTAAAATTAAAGCATAAACATTTATTTATTATTATTATTAATTTTCATTTAAAATAATAGTATCCTTGTTTGGCTTTAGTAGGTTTATTTTAAAGGAAATCAAACCCAACTAAAATGTTCCCAAACCTCTTCTATAACTCTAATTGTCACATTTTTAAAGACAATTAAAGTATGAAATTTACATAAAGGAGCAAGTCTATAAGTCTACATTAAAATGTTTTATTTCTTGATTAAATTGTGCTTGTTTTTTATTTGAATAATAAGATCATTTGTATCACTTCGTCTACTATTGAATAAACAATTACACTGTCAAGTCTTTTCTGTGTTTTTGTACACTTGATGATCCAGGAGGTCAATTTCAGTCTTTACAACCTCACAATCTCAGTTAGGCCCCTTACAGTCTTCAAAATAGCAGTCAACAAAATGTCAACAAAATGATGTGTCTGTCAAAAGTAAGAAAAATCCCTCAGAGAGAATCTTCTGTTTCAGAGTCTTTGCTGCCCCCTACTGGTTATAAGAGGATACTGGAAGTTAATTTAGCTGTCAGTGCTGTACAGCTCTCTGGACCTTTGTTCGCTTGGTGGTCTGTTCATTTTTCGAGTTGTAGACATCAAAGCGAAATCTGAATTCAACTGAACCGCCGAGCCAAAAAATATCTGGCTCCTGAATTGTAAGGCTGAGTTCAACTTCAGAATAATGCACGTTTAATGGTTAATAGGGTTAAGTATATGGGTTAGGCCACAAGCAGATGTCAAAGCAACATCCCAGTAATACTGTGCATGAGTGTATATGTCCTATACATTCAGGGAAGCTCTTTTCATTCAGTCTACGCTTGAGTTGCTTGCCACTATTTTTGCTTCACATGCAACCAGTGAACTTGAACAGCACACGAAGCTCCTGTAATGTCACGTTAGAGTGGAGTCACAAAATGGGTACATCATATTCTCCATCACGCAGCCAACAGCTTTAATGGGCCGACAGGTGGCTAATGAGACCTCATACTTTAATATCATATTTCTGTTTGAAAATAACACATCGAAACGTAACACATTCGTTTAGAGTTTACACGGCCGCTAACGTAGCGTCCGAACTAACAGTAGCGAGTTTGCAGAATACGAGCGGAACTGAACGCATCACCCAGCCGTTGGTTTTCTACTCTGATGACGTCACTTGAAGAGTTGTCATGGCGTCGTCGAGGCTGAAGCTACCGTTGCAGTGTTGCTAAAAAAATAATAATAATATCCGTCGACTGCCTTTAAACCGAAATGGAGAAAAATGCAAACCTGCATCGAGACACTGAGGTGACCTCTGTGTGTGGCTCTATTGCGGGCGAAATGGGCGACGCCACGGGCGCGGGCGACGTGAAAGGAGCAGTCGACAAATTAAAGAATAGTGAAGCGCCTCTCAGTACTTTGGATAACGCTCCTTGTGATACCAGCGCCTCAAATGCTAGTTCTCCGAGCTGCGATGGATGTGTTCAGAGCGCAGTGCCGGAGGTTATCGAGGTCCCCCCTGTGCGGGAGGATCCGGAGGAGAACGCCGAGGCGAGCCCGTCGCTGTTGAGGTGCGAGGATCAGGTCAGTAACGGGATGGGAGAGGACTCGGAGCAGGCAGCAGAAGACGGCCAGGGAGGTGCCTCAAAGTTAGTAAACAACAAAGCCGGCAGCCTGTCCTCATCTCCCGCTGGAGACAGCATACATGTAAAGGCTGAGCTTCCAGCCTGCGGAGAAAGTGAGCAGACAAAACTTGCCAAACCGACTGCTCTGTGTCCGGACAGCGCAAACGCAGCGGACCGCAAATCTGGACAGTCCGGCGATCACACCTTATCGGAAGGACTGCCGAGTGGGAGTGACCCCGACCCGAGCCTCGGTGGAGAGTCTCGGAGCATAGATTCACTCGAGTCGTTCTCCAACCTCAACTCGTGTCCAAGCTCAGAGGGGCTGGATGACAGGGGACTGGCCTTGGCCTTGCAGAGCGAGTACGCTTCCGACGGGACAAAGACCTCCTGCGCTAAGGACCGAGCCGCTGGCCAGTCCATCTACCACATTAAGTGGATCAAATGGAGGGAGGAAAACACGCCGATCATCACTCAAAACGAGAATGGACCCTGTCCATTACTGGCAATCATGAATGTCCTTCTGCTTGCTTGGAAGGTAAACGCTCAGATTTGTTCTGTCAAGCACTCCACACTTGGGCACCAGATCACGTTTTATTACAACATATCAATACAGGATGTATGCATTCAGCACGTGTGTATTTGGTGCAATTTCGCCCAGCAAAACGTATTTGGGTTAGTCTTTTAGGCGAGTTTTTTATCTAAGGTGTAGGAAATCATGGACAGCTGGTGTACATTCTTCTCTTTCAGGTTAAAATACCACCTATGATGGAAATTATAACTGCTGAGCAACTGATGGAGTATCTTGGTAAGTGTTTGCAGCTATGTTACTCAAGATCAACACATTTGTTGCTCCAAAGAAGAAGAAAAAAATGCCTCGTTGAATCTTTTATGTAGAGATGCGCCAGTCTACCCCCCCAGAGATCAGAGTTGGCCAGTTTTCTCTTGATCATCTCTGGTCAGTGATTGGCAGGTCAAATAGTGTGAAATCAGAAACCGGGCCATCCTCTGCTCCTTAACGAGATGAAGCACAATTTGAAATTGAAGATCTGTACATAACTTGTCAACTATGTAGCGCAAACAGTAGAGATGTACCAAAATTAGTGTGAGGATCAGCCACTTGATTGGCAGGTCAAATACTGAGAATTCAGATTGTAATGAATTTTTTGTATATTTTATTTGTATTAATTTTAAGAGGGAACAAAAATTGCAATCAGTCGAACTTAGAATTGGCATTGCAGACCACTTAGAAATCGTAAATCGCTTACCTGCCCAGAAAAGTCTGATTGGTGCATCTCTACTTTTTAATCCAGGTAACGTCACTGAAACTGGGCTCATTCTGTTTGCCCTGTGCAAAATGTCTTTGAAGAACGTTTTGTACAATTAGCTCACTGTAGTTTTTTGGGGGCCAAAGTGTAGTCTGCACAATCACATACTTGTATTCACAGTTGTCCATGAACTCCCTGCCAGTAGGTTTCAACATCCTGGTGAACATTCTCGTGTTTCATGCTCATACTAGTCGGCGGTTATTTTAAAGGCACAAGTTGGTCATCTGACTCAACTATGTATGTATTTATTGACGTATCCTCACTGTCCATCCAGAGGACCAACTTTATTCCCTGCAGGGAATATTAAGGAGTCGCACAGTTCAGAGTCAACAGAGGAAGCGACCACAGCGGGGGAATCCCCCCATGAACTTCTTCTGCTGCTGTAAGGGAAATAGGAGCTATGTCTTCTGCCTGGCTGTGTCCTGCCCCTCTTTACTAAAACAGTTTTCGGGGTCCAGGAGTCGTGTCTAAACAGCTGCATTTCTGCCAGTGTTTTCTTCCAGCTCTGTCAGGGATTTACACAACTCACCTGTGTCAGGAGTACAATATAATTTAATAAATGAAGCGTTTTTAATAATTCAGCAGCATATTTTTCCCTGACTTGTTTGTGTCCTTTAGCTAACATGACTCATCTCTATGAATCTCCCTGGAGAAAACTGGTGTGATTGTGGAGAGCTGTCTGTGGTTTTAATTTCTCCCCCAAATGTCAGGATTTGTTTTTGCAACAGGGCGGAACAGTTTGTTTTGTATTTGCATTTATTTACTTCACACAAAGACTTTAGTAGCTTTCAGAAACTTATGGACTACCTCTATCCTCTCCTGTCATCCCAGAGACTCACCAGAAAGGGAGATAATTCTCCCCTAATAAAATCTGTATCTTTGGCGACGGCTTGAAGTAAGACGAGTCCGTGGGTCTGTTCAAACATCTTGTGAAATAAAAGCTCCCGTTGCTTAACACAGCTAGAGTTCATTAGCTTTACTGATGCACCAGATTTATTTCTGTTTAGTTGGTGATGTGCAAGTTTGACTCTGTTGAAGTAAGTAGCCTCTCTTTCCGTATTGGTTGCTACTCTCAGGGTACTCTTCTCCTTCCAGGTGCCGAGTGAAATTCCAATGTTAGCGATTCTTTCCACGCATGGATGTTTTCAGCCATGTGAATTTGATGACTGGAGGTTGATGGTATTCATCTGAGTAATTCTCTGGAAAAGCATGAGTTGACAGTGCAGCGTGAGGCTTTTGCCAACTCCTAATTAAATTAATGACTCTCAGTGAGATGTCACGAAGCATGCTCACACCACACTTTAGAAAGGAGCTGGCTTTTTGTGCAATACTAGAAATGAAGCAATGGGAAAGGATACTCTCTAAGACGACAGTGTGCTACTGTTAGCTAGGTGATCTCATGGATTTTACCAATGTAAAAGCCATCCTGACACAAAGCTTAGCTGATATAGCTCTATAGGGAACCGAAAGGCATTTGAGCCTGCATACTTTCTTGGGAAACAGCTGTATAATGCGACATACGCATGATAAACAATCCGAAGCATCAAACAGATTCTGCTTCTAAACAAATGATTTTCTTGAGTGTCAGTCAAGATTGAATCAGCATCTGTTGACATTTCTTTTGCAGGCGACTACATCCTGGAAACCAAACCTAAGGAGATATCAGAGGTTCAGCGGCTGAACTATGAACAAGTAAGATCTGCCTTATAACTGCAGTTTGTGCAGAGACACACAGATGAAGCTTTTCCTGAATGGATCAATTTCAATTTTGATCCATTCAGATTTTTTTTTCTAAAAATTATAATACAAAAAAGAAAAAAACATACTGTGAGTTCTTTAATAGAGGTAGTAGTTATAAATCTAACACAACATAAAAGAATTACAACATTTTGCCCATTTATGCTTCGAAGCATAAGCCCTAACTGTCATCTGATTTATATTTAAGTCTTCTAAGTACATGATGTTGGTTGTTGCATTTATTGACTAAAAATAGTGGAGGTTATTAGTTTTGATGCATTTATTGAATAGGGAAAAGTAATTTAGTATTTGACTAAAGAAGTTGTTTTTAAGGCTGATGTTGGTGCATCTCGAGCTGTTTTGTTTTTGTCTAGTGTCACTGATGCACTCAGAATATTCCAGCTATTTTCATGTTCTACGTAAATATTTCCCTATGCGTACAAAGTGATTGGTCCGATGTAGCTGTATGGTCAAAAGAATGTGGGTCTGCACATTTGCATGGAGCGAACATGGATCAGCGGCCGGTCAGTAACAGGGAATTAAGCAGGGAGCTGATTGGAAGCCGTGTGAAGCTGCAGCGGAGTGTCTTCCTGCTCCTCTGCAGGTTACATAAGACGACTCTTGCAAGTCTCCGGGAACAACAGGGGTTAGTAGTGTCAGATTGTGTTGTTTCACATAGTGGTGGATGCTTGGAGACGCATGGCTGGGTTCAGCTACCAGCTATTACTGAGAGTGTGTGTGTGTGTGTGGGTGTGCTTGTGTGTGTGTGGCTTACCATGAAAGGCACTTAGAGATGGAGCTCCAGCCTCTCGCTTCCTCCCATCTCCGTGGCGGCCTGCCTACGGTGTGGGAGGGGCCCCGCCTTTTCCCCCTCTTGCGTGGCAGCGCTGGAGCACATCTGTGAATGATTTCAAGCCCGTCAGTTACAGACGACTAAAAGTAATGTGCAGTTTCCTCGTGGAAGCTCGGGGTTTCTAAATTTAAGCCGAGGTGGAACGGAATTTCTTAAATAAATCGGCGGTGGCCCTCAGCATGCGGAGCTATAGTGAGGGAGGGGCCTGACTTCGGGCTGCCTTGTTATTATGGTTGTCTAATGACTGGTCGGTGAGCTGTTTTACATGTGGGTGTCGTCATGTCCGTTCGCCATCTGTCAGTGGTGTGGTTAGTTCACACAGAGCATTCGGACAGCGCTGCGGCCAGACCTCAGGGAAACGGGAATGTCGGTCAAACAAATTGGATTATCTTCCTAACATGTCGGGCGGGAATATTTTGTGACTTTCTAATGAGCTGTAAAACACAAGTTTTCACTCTTCTGTGGAAAAGCAAACACTGTAACAGAAGTAGTTCTATTTATAACTTCAGCTTGAAAAAAAATCTCATCTGTCACGTGACTGCATTTGGATTAAAATAGCAGTTGCCTGGTTGCTCTTTAGCTTTTGTTAAATATTTACCGAGGAGAGCAGAGGAAGTGAGCGTGTAGTTTAGTTCGGCTTTTGTCTCACTGGACCCAGCTCAACAAGGTGATTCATCCATGATGACTGTTCAGTCACTGGAAGAAACAGGCTAACGTATTTAGGAAAAAGTGTTTTTCTTGTATTCCCAGTGTTTAATCGCTCCTTGCAATGTGGAGTTTTGCACACAACTGTTAAATGATCCTGCTTTTTATTTCAAAATACACGATATCCCACCATTTGTGTCAAAGTAAGTTCACAGATGGGGGCGGGGGTTATGCTAATACACAATGAGAATCATGGAAGGGAAAACTTTAAAGATTCACTAAAAAAGAATAAAAGCAGCATCGTTCATCAAATCCATACGAAGGAACAGTTCTCTGTGTGGAGAGAAACGGTTTGATCTGTTGTTGGAGTCGGGTTCATGGTGCGCACGAGCAGTTTCACATAAACTATTACAATAAACTTGACTATAAAAATTCAGAATATACTGGAAATGGTCCAGCTGCATGGAAATTTAGTTATATCAACTTCAAATGCATGGAATTAGATTGACGTATTGATGTGTGAAAAATGCTAAATGTAATAACAACACACTCAAAGCAGTAACTAAGTCAAAACTTCAAAAAAATCTATACATTTTGCATTTAAGATAAAAAAACCCTTCTTTGTCTGTAGAAATGTTTTACCAGAAACGCCTCAAAAAGCCTAGATTTTGCTTCATCTGGTTTAAATTATGTAAAAAAATCAACATATATCAGCCCTACGCTATAACTACGGTTAGGCATAGTGAAAGAAAGGGCCGAGCTTTTCCCATGTTGATGTCAGAAGTATTGTTTAGCTGAAGATGCATCCTTTGCTACAAATGATCAAGCGTCCATTACAGGAATGCTACTTTGCCGCAGTTTAAGCAATAAAATGACATTTTCTTATTTTAAAAATTAATCAATTATTTGGTTATTTAAATTTAATGAAAAATCTACAGCATATGCCAATTTGTTTTATCTGAACAATTGATCAAATAATCTGGGACTTAAAAAAAATCATTAGTTACAGCCATAATGTATTCCACAAAACAGTGAAAGTTTCGCATGTTTGACGGTGAGAAGTTGACTCTCACAACGCTGTAAACACGCCGATCATCACTCAAAACGAGAATGGACCCTGTCCATTACTGGCAATCATGAATGTCCTTCTGCTTGCTTAGAAGGTAAACACTCAGATTTGTTCTGTCAAGCACTCCACACTTCGGCACCAGATCACGTTTTATTACAACATATCAATACAGGATGTATGCATTCAAGACGTTGGTGCAATTTCGCCCAGCAAAACATATTTGGGTTAGTCTTTTAGGCGAGTTTTTGATCTAATGGTCTTTTCAGCTGATAATGAGATGCTATCCCATTACAGTATTGATCAGTATTGATCAAAAGTGGTCCAAGGAAGGAAATAGTGGACCGGTAACAGGGTAATGGTCAGAGCTAATTCTGCTAGTCTAATTGATACATACGGGAAGAAACGTTGGGCTCAGGTTGCTGAAGTAGTTAATGCTGGTTCTGTCACAAAGCTGTGAGGATACACAGTTCATCTCAAGCTTGTTGAACATGGGGGACAAACCCTCCAAGCACTGAGGGTGGATGACAGCTTTGGCCTTTTGCTTGGAAGCTAATTCTCCCTGACACAAAGCAAAAACAGTTCAGGAATAGTCTGAGGAGCACAACGAGTTTGACATGTAGACTTGACCTCCAAATTCCCCGTGCGTCAATCCAATCGAGCATCTGGGGAATGTGCCGGATAAACAAGTCCGACCCATCGCTGCTCCACCTCACATCTCTCATGATTTAAAGGATCTGCTGCTGACATCTTGGACCCAGATATAACTGCACACATTCAGGGGGGCTCGTTCAGTTCATGTCGTGACTACAGCTGTTTTTGCTGCAAAACAGGGAGACTAAGAGGCATGTGGTCATAACTGTGTGCTCTTCTATAAGTGATGATTTAATGTGAGAACTGATGCTCAGTTTACATGGGATTGTTTTAACTAGGACAATCATGATCAGAAAAGCAGGTATTGTAGAAAATGTCACTGGAAACTTACCGTAGTTGCTTCTCCTTCATTTTAGGATAAAAGTTAAGAAACATGATGGGGAGTAGGGCCTTGACTTTCAAACCGGAGAAGAACCTGAGAAAGCTTTAGGTGCTAATATAACAGTGATGAAGTGCGTCCATGTTGAGCTGGGATGATTCAGAACTAATCAGCTGATATCTTAAAACTAGAAAATAGAAAAAAAAATCCGGAATATAAGCTCTATATACTGTATATCAAGATGGGATCTCTGTCTGGAGAATTAAAGATTGAAATTCACAGCAGGGTTATTTCAAACCACCTGATGCTTCTGAGCTAAATATGAAATATTAGTTAATGAGCCTGTGTTTCAGAAAATATCTGTTTGAAACATCATTTAAATAAGCTCACAATAATATAAGACTCATTAAACTCAATCACATTTTAGTTGGACAAAAAGTTAAGTAACACTTCTATTACTAATTTATGATGATTTTGTAAGCAGCTTCAAAAACTTAGTATTTCTCCATTTTTATTGTACAAAACTATATAATGACGAATTTGTTTCATCCATCTTAAAAGCCTACATACTTTCTGCATACTTGAGGCGTAGGGGTCATTCCTCTTCGGTGTGTCTTCTCTAAAGTTGAACCAGTGGACATTGCGGTGTCAGGGCTCAGCTGCAGGCCCGGTCTCGACCTCGGGGTTCAGCAGAGCGTTGGACCCAGCTGGGACACTTTGCTCTGGGCGTGAAAACAACAATGAGTTGGTTTCTGTGGGTTCTCAGGTGTGATGCTTTTATGTTTGCAGATCACTGATATCCGCTAAAATTTGGTATTCTAAATAAAAAATAAGGGATTCAAGTTAAATTCAAGTTAAATGTAAAGTGTTTGGATTTAGCCACTAATTAAAAAGGATATATTTTCCTCAAATATGTTTTAATGTGCTTGGTAGCAAGAGCAAATATTGAGAAAAGACTAAAAAAAAAAAAAAAAACTTAACCGAAAAATCCTTCCTTACTTCCTCCTTTACAAGTTGTACTTTTTAATTTCTGCAAATTATTTAGATTTCAAAGACTTTTATGTGTAATTTTTACTTTTACAAGGCCTCAGTCGGCTGAAAAAATGAAAATAAATAAATAAGCGGTTTCTTTGCTCGGATGTGTCTAGTTAATATACCTGCTTTTGGAAATCTTTATTAATTTCTGTTCTTTTTTCTTTGTCTTTTTCAGAACATGAGTGACGCCATGGCAGTGCTGCACAAGCTGCAGACGGGTCTGGACGTAAACGTGAAGTTCACAGGCGTGCGAGTGTTTGAGTACACCCCAGAATGCATTGTGTTCGACCTTCTCGACATCCCTCTTTACCACGGCTGGCTTGTTGACCCCCAGGTACGGCCGATCTTTTTGCTCCTGAACTCCAACCCAAGGACCTCTGGGTATTCTTCAAGATCTAGTGCACTGATAATGAATTAATGTTGAATTGCTCACGACAATAAAAAATGAAGAGGGAAAAGAAAATGTTAACACGGAGCACCAGATCTTTAAAAAGTGAACACTGAAGCAAATCATTAGCAATTAATAATAGAGTGTCATCATGGAGGATTTGTAGAAATGCATTGCCTGAAGTCATGTTCTTAAGAGATAACTCACAGGTTGCACATCATCCACATTTTTCTTGACTTCAAGCTAAATCTGCCATTGAAATACAAAGTTAAAGGTTAAATATACTCCAAAAGAATCTAGTTCAGACCAGATGCTAATCTGAATTCATGTACTTTTCTTCCCTAACAAGTTACCTTATATCCTAACAATTCTCTATTAAAACACCAGTGGGTTTTAACATCACCTACAGCGTCTATAGCTAGATGAAATAAAAGCCGTCAGGAGTAAATAAGTAAAGTTTGAAGTTCTCAGAGAGTAAAAACATTTAAGCGTTTGTTTAATCTTTCTTTCCTAAATCTTCCATAAAACAGCTTTTTAATGCCTGTTGGTTGGCGTCCTTGTTTTTGCTGAAGGTCTTTTTTCACGTTTTTTAATTTTTCTTTTATCTCTGTTTGCAGATGCACGACATTGTGAAGGCAGTGGGCAACTGCAGCTACAACCAGCTGGTGGAGAAGATAATATTCTGCAAACAGTCAGACAACAGCGAGCTGGCAGGGGAAGGTGAACACTTGCTTCCTGGCCACTTTCTGACTCTCTATTGCTTGGCTTTACTCCACGCAGAAACACTCTGCATAGAAGTATAGGCCTAATGTAATAGATCCAAGGCATTTATTCTAATATTTCTTTTGCTCTTCGTTTTCTTTGCCAATATCAGAACTTTTCTACCAGATATTTGCTCATTCAGCTCAAGTAGCTCCCAGCAGGACTGAAAGAAAACATTTTGATGCTTAGTCAATGATGTACTGATAAAAGATGCTTCCTCTTTGCTGTTGTTGTTCCACATTTCTGACCCTTCCTTTGATGACTAATGTAGCACTGAAGGTACCCATCACTTAAACTTCAACAAATCCCTTTGAATGGGATTATAGCAACTCGTAGAGAGAGGGTTTCTTTCCTGACTGGGTTCCACACAAGTAAAAGATTTGGTTGTAGCGAACAGGCTGTGTTTTTTTTTTTTTCATGGCCATTTGCAGGTCATTTCTGTAGAGGGTTCCTATTCAGTTTGGAAACTTGAATCTTAAAGTATTTTGAAATACAGTCCAGATCAGGGGTGTCCAAAGTCGGTCCGGCATCCCGTAGGTTTTAGTTCTCTCCCTGGTTTAACACCTGGATCAAATGATGGCTCATTAGAAGGCCTAAGAAGAACATTGACATGTTGAGGAGGTTGTTACTACCAGCAGGGAGAAAACTAAAACAGGCATGATGCCGGCCCTGGTCTAGATAAATATACCACCACTGGTCTAGATAAATATAGAAAAGGAAAATAGAGTATGGAAAAGTATTGTATTTGTTCATTTCTGTGTTCATATTTGTTGCCTCTATATATTGTTTAAATAAATGTCTTTGTGTTCTGTAAATTTGCACTGCTGTCACTATAAAGTGTTTATTAATAACTAAGGATTGCTTAATTGGGCTGTGTGTGTAGAGTAGTCTGCTATATCATTTCAAATGATCAAAACAAAAATATCTAACATATTACAGATTTCTTGTGATTTTTAAGACTGTCTGTGTCTCATAAAACAAGCAGGTCCATGTTTGTGTTTCAGCCATGTGTGTTTTCCTCCGTGTTTTGTCACAGGCATCGTGGCAGAGCAGTTTCTGAGCAGTACGGCCACTCAGCTGACGTACCACGGCTTATGTGAGCTCACCTCCACTGTGCAGGAGGGAGAGCTCTGTGTCTTTTTCAGGAACAACCACTTCAGCACCATGATCAAATACAAGGTAAACAAGTGCTAACAACTGATGTGGATACAACCTGTGGTAACAATTTGGCATTTGGGTTGAGATTAGTGGACTGCTAAACTTACACAACATAATAGGTCAAAGTGTGTGTTTTCTTTCCCTTTAAGTAGCAATGCTTAGGACCTCTATGGTTTGTATTGTATTGTCCACATGTTTCAAATCAAGAGATATATTTTAATATTAGACTAAAGTAACCAGAATAAATTAATTACAGTAAGTTAGTAGGAAAACGTGGGTGGCACAACCAGTTTAGGGGCAGTTACTTAGTTTGGATACATTACTACCCTTAATAAATTAGCTTAGCATTTATAAACGACATTTTGCTTTTACTCAAGTTAGCATTGTCTGACAATAAATTTTCTTCGTGCTCTGAAACTTTTTCACAGTACTGTAGGTCAGACTTATGGTGGTTTGTTCAGGTTGGTCCAATTGTGTTGTGCCTTTTCCCGGTTTGTCATGTGGATATTTGTAAACGTTAATTTTTCAGCTCATCTCATCACTTTGTCAGTGTAATAAAAATTTATCCATCTGCACTGATAATTAAAGGCTTATTTAGGAGGCTTCTCTTGGATGTGTAGTGTAAGTTAGCAAGTTTTCCTCTTTCTTATTTTTTTTTCTACCACTGAAGTTGTCTAGTATTTTATCAATAGTACTATAAATTGTGAAAGTGATGCATGTCATGCTCTGATGTGCAGCTGGGATCCAGAGAGTGACTAATATTTAGACCAATTTCCAGAAACATGTGTCCCATCTGTAACAATTCCCAGCTAGCTTGACACATCTGCAGTTGGAACAGACCTTTCCTGTTATCTACAGGAGGGAAGTGGGTCTGCAGTTGTTTCCAGCCCAAGCAAAGCACTGTGTGTGTTACGATAACAGTCGCACAAAGCTTCAGGACCGCTTTGTGCTCTTCTAATCACTTTTTGGAAACTGTATGTGTCTGTACAGTCAGTAAAAAAGTAAATGATGGTATTTAGAGTATTTCTCACCGCTTTGACTCCAATTTCTTCCCAGGGTCAGCTGTACCTTCTGGTTACAGACCAGGGTTTCCTGACGGAGGAGAAGGTCGTCTGGGAGAGTCTGCACAACGTCGATGGAGACGGAAACTTCTGCGATTCAGAGTTCAGGTTGCGGCCTCCGTCCGATCCAGAGACAGTGTACCGTGGACAGCAGGATCAGATAGACCAGGTCTGATCGGTTCTAGCCCAACTTGTAAAAACCTAACCAGGAGTTTGTCAAAGATTTACAAGTACAACAGAGTAAAAACTTGAATTCTGAATCAGTAGCAAACCAACAGCATTCAGAGACAGAAATAAACAAAGACTGTGAATTGAAGGATCATTACACAAACATAAGTGACATGTAGGATCTGCAGTTCTACTACCATGTAGGACCCATAACTACTGGCTATTCAATGCATTTCCTAATAAATACATACAATAAATAAGTCACGCAAAATTAAAATATGAAATATTTGTTCATTATTGCCCTATTACTTCCCAAAAGAAACAATGGGATCAAAAATCTTTTGTGACACAGATGTGACACATTACACATTGTATTTGTAGAAAACATAAAGTAAGTTTTCGTTTGTTTTTTAGGACTATCTGATGGCGCTCTCCCTGCAGCAGGAGCAGCAAAGCCAGGACTTGCAGTGGGAGCAGCTCCCCGAAGGCATCAGTGACCTGGAGCTGGCCAAGAAGCTTCAAGAGGAGGAGGACCGACGAGCGTCGCAATACTACCAGGAGCAAGAGCAGGAGCAAGCAGCGGCTGCAGCGGCTGCACAGGCTCAAGCACAGGTAGAGATGGCAGGAGGTGGAGACTCCAGGGAGTCGGAAAAGGGAGGGAGGAACTGATGGAGCTGCAGCGAATGTGGGATTTAATTATCTTACTGTTGGGTTTTTGAGTCTAGCTCCATGTTTGTATCAAAGATTTTGATTTTGGATTATAAGCAGTGAGATGTCAGTGTGAACAGGTGTGTAACGTATGAATTAGATGCTTGTAGTTTCATAATTTAAAATGTGTTGAGAATTGGGGGCGTGCCGTGGTGGCGTAGCGGTTAGCGCGACCCATATTTGGAGGCCTTGAGTCCTCGACGCGGCCATCGCGGGTTCGACTCTCGGACCCGACGACATTTGCCGCATGTCTTCCCCCCTCTCCTTCCCCGTTTCCTGTCAGCCTACTATCATGTAAGGGACACTAGAGCCCACAAAAAGACCCCCTGGAGGGGTAAAAAAAAAATGTGTTGAGAATTAAAAAACACATTTTAGATTATCTATAGTGTGCTTTTGGATTATTCTCCTAATCTATAACCTAAGTTTTCTTGAGCTTAAAAGTCTTTTTTATTAAGTTAAATTAAATCTGCTTCTAAAGCTATAAACCTGCGCTCTCCTGTCTGCGCAGGAGCCGGTTGAAGGAAGTGAGGTGGACAGAGGAGGAGCCCCAGCAAGCTCAGCTGCAGCAGCAGCATCTGGGGCCGGGGCCTCACCTGCAGGCGGGGCCACATCCAGCCCGGGAAAACAGTCATCAGGTGGGGAGCGCAAAGCCAAGAAGGAATCGAAAGAAAAAGACAAGTGTGTTATTTTGTAACACACAGCATGTGGGGGTGCGTACGTGTGCTGTGTGCGTTTTCTTATCTGTGTGAAAGAGACACCACCGGTCTCCCTGCGAACTGGACAGAGGGCGTGCGGCCGCCGCAGGACGACAACGGAGAGACGTTACTGACAGAGGACTGGCTGTTCCCAAAAACCACTGGTGCCTGTTTTCTTCAATCCTCAGTGGAGCCTGAGCGTCAGAGGACGGGACACTACAGCTACAGCAACTGGTCTTTCATAGAGCTGGCCAAACTTTGTTACAAGTCACTCGCTGCACTGCAGATATGTGCCGTGGGTTGAAATTTACCTGGGGCGGTGTGTTTTATAGAAAAGGATAAAAATCCACACTTGTTTTCTGTTGTTTTTTTCAAACGCAACTTATTTCATTTTGTTTTTCACTCGTGCAGCTTATAAGCTTTTTTTGTAGGCAGCAATATTTACAAAACATAGTTTGAAAGATTTGCTTTTTTTATTATTAAGTCAGCTGTTAATGCCAAGATACAAGTTTTGTTTATTTATCAGTTACACAGGTAGCTTTTCGGGAGTATTTTTTGTTTTGAAAGCCGAAAAGGGATTTCATTTTCATCTTGCCTGTTGGAAATCAGCTTACACTACTTGTGTCCCTTCTGAAACACTACACACTAAGGGTTAATGATGCCAGATAGCTGCCAGACACTGTAGCTGTGTAATAAGACTTTATGACCACTGCTCGCTCTGTTCAGATTTGCCTTACCAGAGTATGGCATCGTTGTTTTCTGCTCTGTCCGAATGTGAACGAATGCTTGATTAGGTGGAGTACTTTGCATGATGCGACAGTGTGTGGCGTGCGTTCACTAAGCACCATGGTTCTGACAAGTTTCAGTTTGGATTTACTCCGTTTTGTTGTAGGTAAGCTACACATTTGTTGTGATTCTGTTAGGCACGACCGTCTTTTGCAGATTAGAGTTTAGTTTTTAGTTTGAGTGCAAAAGGCTCTTCTCATTTTTCTGTCAGGATGTCAGCTTCCTGGTGAGATGCTGGACCTTTCCTGATAATGCTGACCGATAACGAAATGATCCTGCTGTTTCCTCCGGGCCCCATTAATCAGTCGGTACAAAGAATCTAATTACTTACAGTAATTATGCTTTTTTTTTTAAATAAAAAAGTATCACATAATCTTTTTTCTACAAATACAAAACTGTGACCCTTGCAGAAAAGTTTCTATCATCAGAGCAACAAACAATCTCAAAGGAATAATGATTATAGATAATTATTTATATCAGTAATGTAATTCAAAATTAAACTCATGTATTATCTAGGTTTATTACACAAATGTGACATATTATAGGATTTTATTTTTTGTTAAATTTGATCATTTTGGCTTCCATCCAATGAAAACCCGATCCTCAGTTTCTCAATAACTGATAATTTCACGTAGGAACAATAAACATATGTTCTTATTACAGAGACATTTTTATATATACATATATTTCTTGCTTTAGTTCTGGTGCTGCTCTGCAACCAGGCTGTGAAAAAGAATCAGCAAAATAGAGTAACCGAAATGCTGTATTTTTCTAAATTATTACAATTAATGTTGTAATTTGTGGACATTAGTGAAACAAACCCACATTTAAATCCAGATGTGTGATTGGATCAGGCAGACGTTTAAGCTCAGACTGCAGTGCTGACAGCCGGCTCGGTTTCATGCTGAAAAGCTGTGCAAATTCATCCAGCTGGCTTTGTGTCAAACTTCCTCTTCTTTGCATAACTTTGCTCTGCAGCATTTCTGAGGACTGAATATGTGTAATATTTGTAGAGTTTAGGCCTAAGTGTTGGAATTCACAAACAGAGCAGCCATGGAGGAACGGGGTGCGCAATTCTTGACGCTGAAATTCTTTGCTATCGCGTTTCAGTTTCTACGCATTTCTCTGCAACACTGAGCATGCAACCACGTGATGTACATATTTAACCTGTTGCATTCTTATGACGGGGTTTAGCTGGTTGTTTGTGCCATTATTGTACCGTGGGACTGCCTCCAGAGACATTTTTCTATCTATACATTCCAGCTGGATGCCTTGACACGAGCCCTCAGTCGTCACAGAGGGTCTTTGCAGTGCTTGTGAAACGGTCTCTGTTACTTTCTTGACTGAAAACAGATTCTCTATTAGGACAAGGGGATTAGACGGAGGCAGCAGGCGACCCGACTGTGTGGGGTAACCTTTGTTTTTTGTTTTTTATGAGCTCTGTGTGGTGGCACGCGGTTGGCTGTGTTTCTGAGACAATCCATACATATTTTCCACAACAGAACTACTCTCAGGCCCTTTTTTATGAAGGGACATATCCTCACGTGTCTTTTCTAGCGCGTATGCTTTTTAACGGCACAGTTCCTCGGCCTGCAGTCGCTTTCTCAGTCACGGCTTTTTAGTACTTGTATACGTATAAACGCAGAACGTTTGACACTTGAAGGAATTTAACATGTCACTCTTAAGTTTTGATCCACACCCTAAAACCAATGAACTGGCTGCCCAAATAAAGACAGGGTTAAATAACATTAGGTGTGCGCACTTTTCATACAAGTTTCATTTTTTTTGTGCAAACGTAATTGTTTTGAGGTTATTTTTTTTTACTTCATGTGTGTTGGCCAATTAGCTGAACGCGTTATTAAACATTCCAGTAGGTTTAGAGCAATGAAACAGGACTAAGGGAAATCTGGATTGTTTTATGTTGGTTTGAACGTGTGAAGTGACATGCCACCTCTTATTACAAACATACTTCCTTGCTTTAGCTTGATATTCCTGGTCACTATTACCTGAATCTGATGTTTCAAGTGTTTGCTTCATCCTGGGTTCTTATGATGAAATAATCAGAGGGATATTGTGTGTTCTGTGTCTCATAGTGGGTTCTTGTATGCTTTGTAAAAGTGATGGTGGGGTAAATGCTGTAAAGTTAGTATTTTGACAAGGTGATCGTGGAACATATGTATATATTTTTTTGCGATTGGTTTTGCACTGTTACATTAATATGCACTAACACGAAAAGAAACATACCTCATTTTCTATTGAACATTAATTGTGCAAGAGTGCTATTGTTTTTTTTTTTTTGTGGGGTACCTTTAAAGAACAAAATAAGATGTAAAAGAAAAACAACATGGCCAATTTATTTCTAATGTTGGTTACAGCTGGTCTTAAGCCAGCTGCGTAACTATTAATTGTAAAAGTCTGAAAAGGGCTGTTTTGGCTCAGACGAGAAAGTTTGTCAGAAGGGTAGCACCAGTTCAACACAACTTGCTGCAATTTAATACACTACTCAGGTTAGTGGTACATCTGTCTTAAGGCTACCAGTGTACACGATTGAGTAGCAACACATCGCTTATAGATAATGAGTTTTGTATCATAAGGAAGTAGAGAAAAGATGTTGAAGGTAAAAATCTAGAGCTTGATTCTATTAGCGAAAAAAAAAAATAGTTAAAGGGCAAGTGTCATCACATTTGCAAATAAAAAAGTGAGCACTGAAGAGTAGGCATGATGTTATGTTTAGGCCAAACTTGGGCATAACTCAATGTTCTCCCCAAAAAGCAATGACAGCAAAGTTTAAGTTTATAAAGTCAAGTTTTATCTTGTGAGGAGTCAGTAGAAATGTTGTCTGAGAGCAGTGGATTGAAGACCTAACCAGCTGGCATACTATGGAGGGATTTAAAAGCACTCTGTCAGAAGCTCAACCTGCCTGTAATAAACAACAGCAGCAAATTACCACTTGTGATAAGGCCTGTAGTTGGAAACACTAAAATTCTGCCCACATTCAGATGTTGTAATTTCTGCTCCAATTCTGACCAGCATTGCTTATCTCCAGAATAGCCTACTTTAACTTAATAAGTGCAGTGATTGTCCAAGTTCCTCTTTGCTCCACACACAGGCTGTGTGACTCGTTAAGTTGTTAAACGTTATTCTGAATCTTTAACTCTGTCTGCATTACGTTTTCCTATGGAAACATGTTGTTTGGCCCTAAAAATTCACTTCAAGCTAATGCTAAACTTTAGATGGAAGGAAAGTTATAATACTAATATACAGACAGGCTGTAGTTACACTTAAACACTTCTTGATTTGGTGTAATAAGAAACTAATTAGCATAACTACAGCTAATTATAGTGGCTAAATCTACATGTGGAGAACACAAAAAAGCTGAATTGATCAACTTTATGCTCACAAACAACAACTTGAAACACATCAGCTGTCTGGCTGTAGAGGCTATTCTGACTCTAAAATATGATGATATTTGCCCTTTAAAAAGTCGGTAGGTGTGCTTCTAATTTAGGTAGTAATGTTTCAAGCCTGGTCCATAATTACACTACATAATGTTCTCATAGAAGAGTGATATGCTTAAACTAAAATGCAGAACGGGAAAGGTTTGCTTTTTAACGACTGAGTGTTACTGTAGCAGAGGAAGCTGTTCATTCATTTGGTATGAGACGCATCTAGAGGGCTGCAACAATCTAGTAGAGATTCTTTCTTTCTTTTCTTTGATGCAATATCAGACTCCCAGATTTAACTTTGTGAAGCATGTGTAAGTGGGGGAATGAAATGTTAGGCACAAGGATATTTTATTATTTACCACCGTTAACTCCGCTGTCTGGTCTGTTACGTTTGAGTGTCATAAACAAGCAAAACGACTTTGTTTGAAAATATGGGAGGTTACTCATTGTTGTCAATTTCATTGATCATTATTTACTTAAATGACCAAATAATGTATGTAGCCTTTCACATTACAGTCACATATTGTATATGGTGATGTGTGTGTATATATATAAATATAAATATATATAACAAAATGCCTTATAGACGAGGGACATTCAACCTGATTAGAAGTTACCTGGATAATAAAAAAAAAATAAGATCATCAAGTGGTTTGAGGTCTTTATGTCCAAGAAGACCTTCATTTATTTATTGTTCCTTTGAAAACGTGAAGCATAATCTCTCCTCTTTTCCCACAGGATGATGGAACCAAACCAAGACAAATGACAGCTGCACTGTTTTCTAGTAGATCTCCATATTACAGTTTGCAACGTGACAGATCTGCTAGCCGGTAACTGAACCTAAATGTCCTTGGATTGTTTCCAAGAACAGACTTTTCATCTGACGACGGTGTAAATGTCAGACTGCTCAGATGACTGCAAATGTCAGAAGAATTTACATGAGGCGCCATGGGCTCCGTCTCTGATGTATGTTCTCAAAGCTGCGTCGTAACGTCAACTTCAGAGTTCGCTTGAAACCTGGACAAGTTTATATATTATAGAACGTAACGTGCTTTTTAGCCATTTTCTAAAACTCCTGTAAATTTACTATACATTTACTTTAGGAAATTAGACTATTAAATGTTAGTTACAAAACAAGAAACTCCAAAGAAAAAATAATAATGCACACTGACAAATTTCAAGAGCTTATTTCTTTTGATAAAACACCAAAATTAATTTTCTAAAAATGATGTTAATTTACTTCAATTCAATTCTAAAAAACGTTATTGATCCCAAAGTGAAATTAAATCATTTATAAAAAAATTGAGTTTTGTTAAAAGGTCTTGTGGGCTCACTGTGTTAAAGATATTAAACACACAAATGTTCTCGCTGTCATGGGGAGACTTGAGTTCGTCCACAGAGGTTAGCCCACATAAGCTAAATGAGCTAGCAGTTTAGAGTCCAGTTGTTTTAATGGAGGATTTAGTGAAAGAATAATGTATGGTATAAAAAAGGAGCAACCTTGAGAGAATTGTGAAAGATTATTTAATGGTTTGGGAGAGATTTACAAGATGTGAATTGTGACTAGAACCAAATTACAAAAGAGATTTTGTATCCGGCTAAAGGGAAAAATGATGTTGTCCAATAAGTGGACTTTGGTTTATGATCCTCTTTAGGTTGTGTTTGCTACTTGAGTAAACTGTTTTTCTATCTCACTTTTTCCTTCCACTTACCTTCCCATTAACATGCTTGGATTAAACACTCTGATCATGACTTTTATGGAGGGTCACAATGACTGCTCGATTAAAAATCTTATTTTCTTGAGTAAAATGTAATTTGAAAAGTGAATAAGTTTTTCCATTTATTGAGCCACAATCATCTCAATCTACATTTATAGTTTAAAAGCTTCAAATATTTCACTGAGTTTTACTTTCTGAACTGATTTACAGCAGAGATGCACCTAAATTTACCAGACTTTTAGTAAAGCAATTAAAGTAATTACAGTGAGAACATTATAATTACTGTCACAGGTGACAGAGTTGAAAAGCAGTTTGTAGTCCTGGTTTTGTTGCCTACATATAAAAAGAAAAAACAGGATTCAGTGATGGCAAATATATTATGGTTTTAACCAAACCAAGATGAATAAAATCTAACCTCAAGTGTACAAAAACTGTCATTACACAAAGTTAAAATCTTACAACTTTCTGTGCAAAATTAAAGACACCCTTGCTGCTTCAATAACAAGATAGAAGACATTGGTGCTGCTAATTAATTTAAAACCTTCTCACTTAGTTTTGTCCAGTTTCTACTCTAGAGCATTAGAACATTATCGCCTAGTGGCAGAAAACCAGACAAGACAGTTGCATAATTTCCATCTGAGCAGATTCAACCTAAAGTAAAAGGTTGTGAAGAGCTAAAGACAACTGAATAATTGGTTTTATTTTATTAATAACTATGTGCAATTGGTTGTTTTGTGTAAATAATTTCAAAAGCTGATTATTTTCATGTCATTATGTAAAGTTCAAGAACTAAAAGATGCATTTACTCTTTTTATAACCCTGATTACATACACAGAGCAGCACATTAACGGGTAAAAAGCCACTTCATTTATTTTGTTTTCTAATCAAGGTTTAATAACCAATAACATCCGGTGTGTGGTTAAGGTTACAAACATGACATCCAAAGTGGCGACTGGTGCAACTGAAAGGATAAAGCTTTGAAATGACAAAAGCAGTGAAATAACAGGAATCCCTCCACATGATGGCCTAGTCAAAGCAGTGCCCTGTTCACTTTAGTAGCAGCCTAGAGCTTTTTCAAGCTTCAGACTGATTTTATCTTGTGCCAAACTTTCCAGATTCAAACCTTCAATAGAGGAACTGTTCCATTTACAGACAAGGTAAAAAATAAAAAAAAATAAAAAACTCCATGAAGATGAAAACTGATACTCAAATTATATTTGTAAAATGTCCACAGTTGAATTACGAACAGAAACAGATTTCCTCTCGCCGTTTCTTCTTAGCAACACCTGAACATGATTCAGTCCTCACTGAATCCAGTCCATCACAGATAGCACTTTACACAGCTTTATCCTGTTCAAGCAGATTAGTACAGCTTTACAAAATTTGACACCTTCATTAAAGTACAACTTCCAAACAAAATAAAAAAGTATAAATAAAAAAAAAAAAAAAAAAAAAAAAAAGAGGACTGTCATCCATTTCAATGAAACATCCAGATCCAGCAGTTATTTTGAGTTCTATAATACACTGAAATAAAACATTTCACAGGAAACAGAGCAACACTACGCTAATGAAAATATACAAACACTTGAAAGAAGTTCTATGTCATAACTGGAAAACTTGTTACAAAGACGCTGGGCTGTGCAGCAACTTCAGAAATATTAAAACGTGCACAGGGGTGTTTCGTGGTACCAGCAGAACTGAGGTCAACACTGTCCGTACAGATTAAAACAAGGGACTAAACCTCAAGGCTGCTAATGTTCCACCCAAAACAGTTACTTTAAAAATAAAGTGTTCAGGAAAATCTTCAAATATCCAACGCTTTAAAGCGTCTCTACTCGGTGTTAGAACGGCCGCGATGCTCCTTTGAAAGCCTTGAATCCGCCCACGGTGCCGCTGGAAATAGAGTTGTTGGTGATCTGTACGATCCGGCCCAGTCCTGACGAAGAGTGGCTGCAAAACGGACAACATATCCGTCAGGACTGTGACAAAGACGTTTCTTTAGGACTTCGATCATCAGCACTGCGTCTAATCTGTTTACCTGGAGGAAGCCATCATGCCGCCGCGACCGTCTCCCATCCTGCGGTTGTCAGAAAACACCTGAGAGCCTGAGCCGCCGTGCCACTCCTTCCTCAGTCCTTGATCCCGACTGTGACGCTCCACCACAACCTGGCGCCCCGAGCTGAACGGCTGCAACCACAGGCGAGTCAGGAGTCACTCAGTGTGCGACAGCAGGAGCAAAATCCATAGACTTTTCACAATGCAAATTTGATCTTTTTATTTTAAGTCAGCTGAATTAACATTGATAGAGAATTTAGTCAATTCAAGGGCATAATGAAAAATGCACATTTGGTATGTGGTGATTTTTCCACAACCAGGAAGCATTTATTAGAGTCGCAACAAGACTGGGCTTAAGATCTGTCACAATAACTAATTTTGCTGGATGATAAATTGTCCCAAAGATTATTGCGATAAACAAGGATGTTAATGTTTTGAGACCAATTTTAAGAAATAAAGTAGCATAATGCAGGTTCACCCTCTTAAAAAACAAATTTTGATTTCTAATAAACATTTAACACTGGATCTGGAAGACATTTTAAATATTAAAAATAAATAAAACAGAACTAAATAAAAATAATTATGAAGTCTCTAAACAAAATTGGGTTTAGTTGAGATCAAAGCACCAGACTGAAGAAACAGAGAAAAATGATAATCATGCAAAACGAAATCGAACTTGTTTTAATTTGTCATGCGATTAATTTATTGCGACAGGCCCATCTACAGTAGACTAGATTTCAGTTCAACTACTTAAATAAAACAGTCTGTGTTTAATTTTCTTTATTGTTTAAACCTTTTGCAGATTTAGGTTGGAAGTACTTTTTTTTAACATGTTTGTTGTAAAATAAAAATATTTGAGAGGCCTAGTCAAAGTCCTGGCTTTAATCTGATAGTGAATCAGATGAAGGAGCTAAAGATTAGGGTGATGGCAAGCAGCTCCTCCAACCTCAAGCTCATAAAAATACCAGTGGAAATATGACAAAGCTGCTAAGCAGTTACAAAGAGGAATCTAACAAGCGATTAATTTTTCCCAGACACAAACTTCTTAGCTAGATGAAAATTGAAAGATTCAAAATCTGTAGCCGTTTGCTGCCACGTCCACAGACATACAGAATTTAAATTATGTGTTCATATTGAATAGGATAAGTTCATATTTAGTCCAACTAACTTTAAATTAGATTCACAGTGTTCAAATTTTAAATTTCCTTCAGTCTCATCTGAATCATTTCTATTTTTTAGGTTTTACTGTACTGTTTATACAGATACAGGCTCATTTCATTAACCAAAGAATATGTTTCTATTAAAATATTTAGTGTTTTGATAATCAAAAAAAGAACTGAACTGTCTTTAGAAACTCACCTGCTCATTCATCCCCATGGGTTGACCTCTGTTATTAAAGCCGCTTCTCCCAGCGTCTCTGCCAGGACGATCGTCACGCATACGCATCGGCCCTCTGCACGAAGCACAGGTTTTATGAGGCGCAGCTTCCAAAAGCTGCTGAATGAACTGCAGCTTCATTAACAGCTTCTCACCTCATGTCCCCCTTGCTGGAATTCATTCCTCCCTCATTCTTCCATCCCGCGACGCCGTCCCTCGGCGGGCGGTTGTGCGACATGGCAGGGATCGGAGGTCTTGCTCCCAGGGGCGGCGGGCGCCGCTCGTCCCTGTCCCTCCGGTCCGTGTCCCCACGTGGGGGAGGCTCGGGTCTGTGGACGGCATCGTAGTTCTTGGGGTATCTATCGAAGCCGGAACCCTCTCTGTGAGGAGCCGGCCGACTCTTCTTTGCCTCTGGTTCGCCCTCGAATCTGTTACGTCTTGGAAAAGAAACAGCAATATTGGATTCATCAGAAACTAACAAGCAAAAAACAAAGCAGAAAGAGGCGCCAATTTACCCTTTGGTTGGAGAGCAACATTAAAAGTGACATAATGTGCTTCCTTGAATTGGTAAAAATTCGACGGTGGGTTTTCACAAAACATGTTCGTTGCACCTTTTGCACAGAATAATTCTTGGATAAAGAGAATCTAGTCTGCTCAATTTGGAGCCTCTTTTCACTTTAAATCCAAATAAGCTTCTGCTGGCCACGCCCCCATTTCAGCGTTTGAACTTGGATATGAATATGGCTGCAAACAAATCTTTGAAAAGCAGAAGTGGAGCCTCCTGCACAAGTACAGCAAGTGGTTTCTGGATGTTATGTTAACAACAAAACACTTGTCTTTTCCAGCAGCCATTGTACAGCAGTAAAACCAGCAGTAAGACCAAACCTACTGAAAGTCCTGAGGTTGCTAGGTAACGGTGCAGTGCAGTCAAATGTAGCACTTTGGGATTATTTTTTTTTTAAGGGTCCAAACTAATTCTATTAACTACAATAAGTCAAATAAAGGAGTGCTTCTGTTGAACTTTAAACATTACATTTAGCAGAAACTTTTACTGACATATACTTAAAGAGCTGATGAGGTGGGATCATCAAGAATAGATACAAGAACATGATCCGCTTGATATACACTTCTTAGCCAGAAAAGCCTTTAGTTTAACCATTCAAAAATAGTAAATGTTAATATTTAGTGTTTCAGGTCATTTAGTCCACGTACAGTTACTTTCGCATGTTGACTGGAGATTTTGTTTGAAGGAATATGAACTTTCAGCAGCACATGCACAGATTTGCTCATTATGGAAACAATTCCTCAGACCCATAACCATATGGGACTGAGAACAAAGTTACAGTTCTACTCCAAAAACTACTGGAGTCACAAACCTGTCAAACGTGTTGGGCTGCTGGCCAGCGTCTGGAAAACGGCCCCTCTCCCGAGGATTTGTGTTGGGGAAGCGGTTCTGCTGCCGGTTGTAATTGGAGCCCTGGTTCAGACGGACCTCCGACTCGGGATGCATTTTTTTGTTGCCATTCCAGTAGGGATCGTCCCGCCGACTGAAACAGGAAGCACAGATCAATCCTACATGACAGATATGTGAACTCAAGGAATGATAAGAGTTAAATCCATGAAGAAATTATGAATAATCTGGAAAGGTACTAGTAGCTACTTACAGGATTACAAAATATTAAAAATGAAATCTCATGAATAGCATGACACTTTATAAAGTTTATAAATTTAGTAATCACACAGTATGGCAGTCCTCTAATATGGCGATAATATAGGTTAATGTCACAATAACTATATAAAAAAGGTGCAACAAGTTTATAAAGGAATAAAAGGAATTTATTAATGCAAAGAGCTTTGCAAGCCTTTTAATGAGGCTGAAATATAAACACTGGAAGTTATTCTTTTAATGTCTGTTCAGGTTTTCTAATGTGTTTACAATAACCTTTTTTTTTGTTGTTAATGGACAATTCCGCTCAGTTGTAATCTGACTTTGATTAGCAACATCTCGCCTTTCCTGGTTTTCATACCATCAGAGATCTGACTTGGATTTTCTCAAATCTCATGCATAAAACTCAGTTCAAAACTCCAAACAAATTCAAAACGAGGGTGAACAAAACGATAAATACCCGTGTTCCACCTCACGTCCTCTCTTCAGATTATTTCTCTTCTCTTGCTCAAAGCGGAATTGCTCCTGCTGCCGCCGAAGCTCCTCTCGTTCACGCGCCATGCGCTCGGCTTCTTTACGCCGCTCCTTTAAAATAAAAAAATTATTTGTTTGGATTTGACTCAAATGCCAACATGAACACCATCTTCTGTTTTGAACTAATGCAAGTTCAAAAATGCTACTTCTTGATCCTGATAGTTTGTTCTTTGCAATAATGGCACCGACAGCTTGGTGGAAGACGAGCACTCAGCTGTGTCCAGAAAAATTTGTATTAAAGCATTATTTACATTCATTCTCTTATGTTAGTCGTGTATTTAGCAAAGTGAGCTTCCTCTACATTTGTATCCTGTGTGTTTAAAACTGTGCAAGTTCTATTAACTTCCATCTAGGGAGGAAAGAATGATTTTTATGGTTTGTTCAAAAGTTTCTCAGTGTTTAGGAATGTTTTTCTTTAAGAGGAAGCTAAAAAGTTATTTGACATAAAATTTTAAAATGTTGAATCCCCTGCATGAATATCTGCTCATTTCTAATGTGTCAGGTGTTTGAGTGAACTACAGAGGAAGATATGAGGCACTGCACGCAGTTCAACAGCAGTAAATATGTTGAAAAGAAAAAGAGCCAAAGTGAAATGGTGTGTCCAATACGTTTCAGCATCAGCTAAATCTCAACCACTCAGAGTGTGAAACCCCATTGTTCCTTCAATCTATTGTTAAACCCGCTGCACAGTGTTTTCCTGTACCCAGTTTGAGCCCTGAAGCTCAAACTGGGTACAAACTGGGCGAGTTGGTTCACGCTCCTTTTACCTGCTCGATGCGAATCCTCTCCCTCTCAAGCCTTTCCCTCTCCAGCCGCTCGCGTTCCAGTTTCTGTCTCTCCATTTCCAGTCTCTGGCGCTCCCGGAGCAGAATCTCCCGTTCTTCTCGCTCACGCATCAGACGGACTCGCTCGCGTTCCCGCCGTTCTTGCTCTGCAATTTCACGCCGCCTGCACAGTAGGAAAAGTACATTTTAATCTCAGTATTCAAGTTTGTTTTATTATTAAAGATATTTTATTTGTTATAAATGCGAGTCATTCAATGCTTGAAGATACCTGCGCAGCTCTGCAGCTCTGTGGAAGCGCTCCATTTGCTCACGCATCCGCTGCTCTTTCTGCTCCTTGAACTTGTCAAAAGGCAGAATGACCATTTCTCCCCCTTTGTTGTGAAAGGATTGCCGCTTCTCCCTCAGCAATTGTACCTGAGAAAAGAATTATTTAAATGTAAAGATTCAATCTTGGGAAAAAAAGCTTGTTAAACGTAATTTTTAGTGTTTAGGAAGAGTAAGTTTTAACCTCTTCAGGAGGAATCAGCCACTTGGGACGCCTGTCAAAGTTGGGGTTCATAAATGGCTGAAAAAAAAACAGCAAAAACATTTTCACTTAATGTCCTCTTTATAAAGATAATACAAAACATTAAAAACCAAAATCAAACCTTACTTTGTTAAAATATCTTCCAGTTCTAAAAGGTCTTTTTTCAAAGCCACCGTCTCCTTTAGGTTCATCTTCATCTGTCGACTTCCCAGGGCTCTTTGTTTCTGAAAGAAAACGAGTAATTAGCCAAAGCAGAGACTTGATGATAAACTAAAATCCTCTCTACTGAAAACTTACGGCCACGCTTTCTGTCGTCTCTCTTTGAAGACTCTTGATCGGAGCTCGATGAGCCACTTTTTGAATCCTGTTTCTTGGATGAATCCTTGTCTGACAGCTTATCAGATTTCTTTTCTTCTTTTTTGTAAGTTAGCTGTGCTCTAAATGGTCATTGAAATTGAAAAAAATGATCAATTAAATGTTAATGCAGGAGTAAAAATCATTTAAAAAGATAATCTCAAACTGATCACTCACTTGTTCGCCAGTTTAGTTCCAGTGAAAATGTTCTTGTTGGATTTGCTGGATCCTGCTTTGTCCTCCACTTCTTTCTTTGAGGGCTCCTTTTTGAACGGATCATTTTTAGCCTTTTAAAGATAAAGAAAAAAAAAAGTTGAAAGTATGGATAAGATTTAACAAGGAAGCATTTGAGGAACTTAAATGTTTCCTTCCTCGCCTACCCTTTCAACATAAATCTGCTGTCCATGGAGCTCTGTGCAGTCAAGATGGGAGATGCAGCGCGTCACTTCGGTACCGGAAGACATCGTCACCAAGCCGTAACATTTTGAACCAGGACTGCGAGCGTTTGTAACGACCTTAGCACTCAGAACCTGTTGAAAACATTTTTTAGGAGCCTTTAGAGAACATTTCCGCATTTCTTTCTTAACGCGTTTTACTCTGGTCAACTGGGTTGTTTAAAATCTGCTGGCATTTCAAACAGTCCCAGAATGCCACACCTGGGACTAAAGTGATTAATCGGTTATTGAAATAATCGTCTCATTTGGCAATCGGTTAATAGTTAACTGGAGTATGCCTACTCAAAAAAATGCCATTTGTTGAAAGAAAAAAAAAATAAAAAATTGAGCAAAAACTGTACGGAATAAATGTACATTTTGCATTTAAGATAAAGAAACCTCTGTCTTAAAGTACGTTTTAGTTAAAACTCCTTAAGTGGTAAGTTTTAGCTTCACCTGGTTCAGATTCACTAAAGCACAGGTGTCAAACTCCAGTCCTCGAGGGCCGCTGTCCTGCAGTTTTTAGATGTGCCACTGGTACAAAGCACTGGAATGAAATGGCTTAATTACCTCCTCCTTGTGTAGATCAGTTCTCCAGAGCCTTGCTAATGACCTAATTATTCTGTTCAGGTGTGGTGCAGCAGAGGCACATCTAAAAGTTGCAGGACTGCGGCCCTCGAGGACTGGAGTTTGACACCCCTGCACTAAAGGAATGCTGTGGTATTGCATTTTAGGCAATAAAATGATTCTTATTTTAAAAAGTAATAGAAATATTCATTTATTTGCATATTTTAATATTTTTCTAACATTGTATAAAAGGTTTAAGTGGTTAAATGCAAAATCTGCACAATGTGCCCATTTTTTAAATACAATTAATCATCAAAATAAATCAAATAATTGATTACTAAAATAATTGTTAGTTGCAGCCTCATCTTACCTTCCCATATTTGCCAAACAGGTTCTTTAAATCAGCTGCTTTGGTGTTTGAAGAAAGGCCGCTCACCCACACGTTACGAGAGGAGCTGCTCACACCTGTAGATAGAGATTTTTTAAAACACATTGTTAGTATTAATTGCAAGACTTAATGCCAAAAAGTTGGATGTTGAATATTTAAGTGCCGTACCCTTTTCATCCTTTGCTGCTTTTCCATCTCTGTCTCTTGAAGAGCTAGAACATGAATGTTACAAAACCAAACAGGAAATGAGTGAAGGCAAATGAAGCCATGACAAGGGGGGGAAAAAAAACATCCATCTAGTGGATTAAACAGCATCTTTTCAACGGTTGAGGAAGGGGGAAAAAAAAAAAAAAAAATCCTTTAGGCAAGACGTGGATCTGAGCCATTGTCTGAAAAGCTTCATGGTTTTTCCAGTGGCGTGATGGGTCAGGTGGTTAGCCAATTTTTAATCCCTGGGTCAATGAAATCTTCAGTGGTCTGGTCAACGTCAGCAAATCATTGGACCAAAAAAAAAAAGTTTTTTAAATCATCATGGAGGCTAATGCCGTTTTTACACTGCCTTGTGTAAAAACTGCAAAAGATTTTAAAAACTTCTCGAAAGGTCAAAGTAACAAAATAAGAGTTGTTTTCTTGTCTCCGGGTTAATTAGATATACGTTAACCAACTTCAGAGAAATAACGCAAAGCAGCAAACTGCAGGGTAAGGTACATCAGTGAATACTTCCCTTATGGCAAAAAATAAAAATCATCTTGAGGCTACCCACAATGCTGCGCTCTTAGTGAAGTGGACTTGGTAGAAGAATCAAAGAACTGACATAGAAAGACAAACCTCTTTGCTTGACCTGAGGCCCCTGTGGCAGACGGGCCTTTCTTCCCAGAATCCTTTTCTTTATCTTCGGTTTCAGCCTTCATCATGGCGTCTTTCTTCGTGGGCTCGTCATCGTCTTTCGTACCATCTTCCTCCATGTCTTCATCCTTCATGTCATCATCTTGGCCCGTCTCGGCACAAGTCTCAGTGCCCTTCTCTGCCTCTGTATCTGGAAGTTTCACATGTTTACCTGTTTCCAGGAGGTCGTCGCCATCAACATCCAGGGTGATGGCGTCTTCGTTTTGGATTGAGACGGATAGGTGATCGTCCTCCAATTCTCTTGAGGAGCTCAAGGTTTCAGCATCCCTCTCGGCTTCTTCTGTCTCTGCCTCGGCCTCTGGTTCCGGTTCTGCGTCTGCATCTGCATCCTCATCCACCTCTGCATCTGCATCTACCTCTGGGTCAGGCTCTGAGTCAGCGTCAGCCGCCATGGTTTCAGACTCGGGCTCAGGCTCAGAGTGAGCGAGGCTGTCCTCACACGGTGGAGGCTTTGAATTTTCGCGACTACCATCATCGGTATCAGTTATATCTGAGGGATTTAACAAGGATAAACATGGCAAACAGACATCTTAACATTGGCATGTTACTTGACCTACAAAAGTAGAATATAAAGCACATTCAGTGTTAATGGTCATCGAGGGCACGGATACCACAGGAAGACAACACACACAATCTTCACTGAAAACATGGGATAAGTTGAGGCTCGTTTCTTGGCACAACTTCAACTGCAGTCATCTTTCGCAGTGGAGGTGTAGCAGTTCACCAGGTGAAAACAATTATACCAAGTCCATATATGGAGTTAGGACATCTCTTATTTTTTCCTCCAATAGAGTTCAGTCTGTAAAAGCTCATGGAGGGTTTAAGTGCTCTTCCAATATTTCTTCAGTTGTGAAGGAAAGTGTCCCATCAACAAAAATGCTTTATTATCAAGGGAAGCTTGCAGCAAGGTGTCCAGTCACCAGTCCACAAAAAGCCTGTCCTTTTAGTGGAGCAGTCCATAAATTCCAGTCTCAGTTAAAAATGAATGTGGTCCGGGGTCTCTTCCTGTACGCAGCAAAGTGGGACGTCTGTCCGCTGGATAGAAAACGTCCTCCATGCGGTGCTGCCTTTAGATACAAGGCTTTGGCATCATTATAAGGGGTTTCAATGAACGCAGCAGTCCTCGACTTTAACTGATCCAAGCTCATTCATTCAATTCCAGTTTCCCCTGTAAAATGGTGCCTGACTCCAGTGGACAAAACGCAGATTCATTCACATGTTTTACCAGTACATTTATCACAGGTCTATCCAATCATGTCAGTCACTGCTAGAAGCGTTGTGATCTTGAAATGGCTTGCTTTTTCATCTGATGGGACATAAAAATGTCCTCACGAAACGTCGATCTTCATAAAACGTTGGGACTCCAGAGACAACTGAACTTTTTAATCGCAGCAGCAAATAATCAACTGGATGCATAAAGATTAAAGCGACCCAGACCTGAGGATACACTGCATCTCCAAAAAGGTAAGGAAACCATACAATTGGTTCTTCAAAGTTATCTAAAGTAGTTAATCATTACTCTATAGAGCGCAGCACTAGCAAACGCATTTAACACTATCTGATGAAACTTAGCAAGAGGTTTTATCATCACAGTTTGCAGCTAAAAAAAAGAAAAAGAAATTAACATGCAGAGTTAATTGGCAGCATACATACCCTTTTCTGATTCATACTCTTCAACTTCCTAAAAAAAACAACAGAAAAAAAACAAGAATTGTAAGAGTTGAGACCATTTCCCCCCCACATATAAACATCATCTCTATTCTACTATGGTATTTATTTTACATCAGCATTAAGAAAAAATCTTGCTGTTTGTTATAGTCATCTGAAAAAAAAAAGGTTCTGAAGAAATACCATCAATTTTCAGCACACATTAACTCTGCAGTTTATTTGGCATCATGTCAGCTGGGACAGTCAAGATTACAAATGGGCTGCTGTATCTACACGCTTCATTTTTCTCTCTAAGCCAGCAGAGTGATTGCAGGAAAGAAGGGGAGCGAATCAAACTGAATTTGGGGAGTCAGGGAGTTTTCTCTTCGGCCTACACAAAGGCAGGAATACAGCGCAGTACACCACAGCCACGTCAAACAAAATGTTTTTGCAAAGTATGGGTGCTGTTCATTTTGACCTTTCATTTCATAATTTAGCAGTTCTGGTCTAACTGTTGCAAAATGTTTAGCACCACCAATGCACCCTTTCCTGTCTGCCTTGGGGACATTTTGTATGAACTTTAAAAGCTGATGATTAAATTGCAATCATCTCTAATCTTTCTCAGCTGGCGGGTCACGGTGTTCTTGTCCAGGTCTAAAAAAAATGTCAAGGGAACAAAAAAAGAAAAAACACAACAAAAAACATAGAAATAAATGGAGTCTTATCTATTCAGTCTCCTTGCAGAAAGGAGCTGATATTGTCCTGCAATCCAACTTCAACTCATTGTTTTACATGTGTTAATTAGGAGTGGTGAAACGCAGGTACCACACAGGCTGTATCAGATATTACTTCCCTTTTTAAACAAAGGGGTGCCCAAGTTACGTCGCCAAGCAACAGAGAGTCAGCTGGTGGCACCATTATGTGACTACAAGCTGAAACTGAGGACGTAAGTCAGCATCATTGCCTTTTACAATGGTTATTGATTGCCCTTATTATATCATCATTGTGATTAATTCATGCTACACTCACCTTGGAAGACACGTCTTCTTCCACGGTATTTTCCAAATCAGAATCTGATTTCTTCCCTGAAACATCAAGTACATACACGTACTATGGAGTCAATATATGAAACTTAATAAGCACCATTCACACTCTCTTGAAACAATAAAATAATGAGTTGACCAGCATTACCTCTGGATTTTCCACTTAACCTCGACAATGAATCAGTCGACTCAGGAGTCGGAATGTACTCTGGGTCGCCGCCTTCATCTTCAATAGCCTTAAAAAGATATTTTTACAGATTAAAAAAAATCCACCCATCAACTTACTTCTTACAAATGCGAGATTATTAAAAACACAATCCAAAATCTTGGTATATTTTACACCCAAGAGGGTGGGCACAAATGTGAGAAATTAACCACAAATCCATACACCCCTCATCTATACCATCGTCTGTGCAAAAGGCAGAGTAAACACTGGATCTGTTACTAGTCCTTCACAAGGCAACAAAGACTAACTAGCCAAAAAAGACACTGGATGGCAATTTAGAGAAACCAGTTAAACTGTTAAGAATCTATATATTTATTTCTGACTCTAGGTCTAGGAGAAAGTCGGAGTATCCGAAGTGACTCCACAAATGCAGGGAGAGGGCATGCAAACTCCATCCCGAAAGACTTCAGGCCGGGATTTGGATCCAGAACATGCGAGGCTGTATTTCAGCAGCTGAGGCTAATCATGTGTAATTTGCAGCACCCGTTCATTCCCCTTTCATTTCAAATAAAATATGCAGAGGGGTTTTTTTTGTTTTTTTTTCAAAGTACGATTAGTATTTTCTCAAACGTAGATTTTCCGTTTGGCACCAATTTAGGGCGAGTTTTCAATTTCCATTTTTAGAGTTACATCAACTCAAGGCGATAGCCGTTGAAGATTGAACCGAACATATTTACCATTTACCTATTAATTTACCAAACAAGACTGCGCATACGTTCACATATGGGAAATACAAGAACCGAAACCCAAAGGTTAAACCGTATGAGTGGCCATTTATCGATCTGGACAAAAAAAGAGCGGCTGGAAAGACCGTCACAACATTAGCTAGGATTAGCACTAGCCTCTCTGCATCGCACACAGAACTCATCCAACCGTCCTGCTAAAACAACGAATTCGTTCACTTACTTGCTTAAGCCTTGAAAGCAAAACACTTTTTACGCCAAACGTGTCCAATCCCCTTCTTTTGAGCTCCGATTTAAGATCGACAACCCTTAATTCAGATATTTTCTTTGAATCCATTGAAATGGCACCCGACGCCATTTTACCTCCAGATTAGCGAGACGGTTTCTTCCTCGTGGTCTTTAATCAAATGCCACAGCGCCGCCTACTGTCAGTGCACCGACTGAGCTACTGTTATACAGTATATTCGAGAAAAATGACTTTTCTTCATAAGAACAAAGTAACACTTGCTTTACTGTATTGTTTGGCAGTTTAACATACAAATAAGCAGTTATTCAGGACTTTAAAAACACAAAAGCATGAGAACACAATTAAATGATCATTAGATCACCAACACAAACACTGGGAGGAAATATATTCATACATTATAAAGCTGCTCAGCAAACCCATGACTTTTTTGTTTGCCTTTAGTGCTAAAAGTGCTCGAAATATAAAGTGAGACCTTAAAAAGTAGATTAAATCACACTGGGATTTATGTGTATTAAACTCCACATAAACAGGCTCCAGATAAGATGTGAACAGTGAATATTGGCGCTTTGTGGTGAACATACTGTATGTACATCATTGTGCTAGGATTATAATTAACCCTCACATTACATGTACTAGACATATATTTATTTCTGGATATCTTCTATTTTAAACAGCTATTTCATGAATATAATTTGTAAAGATGACTGTAACTAATTAAGCATACCTTTTTTTCTCAGGTATATTTTCTGGATAACAGTGTAACTCCTTCAGACTTCCACACTCTTTGAATGTACGAGCGCTTAACACTTAACCTCATAGTGAGACAATATTGTTTATCTTAAGCTGTAGCACCTGAGTCTTTATTTTTTACATTTTACCTGAGTATTGTTGTGTAACAAAGGATGAAATGTAGGGTTACTTTATTCATCTAACAGTAAAACCTTCTCATTATTACATGTTATCGTGTTTTTTGTCAATAGTGGTACCCAAAATGAAAAGCAGAAGTAATTGTCCTCAATATATTGTTAAAAATTGTACAGTAAAGATACATTCACAAAACATATACTTTAAAATGCGATAGACATATTACAATGATGAAACTTAAATCCATGATGTGATTCTTTAGTGTGAATCAGTTTAGCAATTAAAAATCTAATTATTTAAATGCAAACATTAGTGTTACAATGTCTACATGTTAAAGGGGGAGCTGTTATTTATGTATTATTTACATCCCGATGCATCCAATAAGTTTTAGTTAGCACAATGTTAGTATGTATAATTCCAGTAATCGAAAAGGATGGCTAGATATGGTGAAGTACAAATGAGGTTTTATTTTATTTTTTTTTTATGATTTTACCTAACAGTAGTAGATTTCAAGGAAACTTATTGCATTCGCTTCATTCGAATGTATTTTAATAAAATATGATAATAATAAACTAATATGTTTATAGAAAAAACACTGATTGCTCTGATGTGAACAGACATCAAAAGACTGGACCCTGAAAATGACATTATTTATATTTCCACTGTGGATGTTAATGCACATTACATTTACTTAACTGAAAAACAACTCTTGAAAAAATATAGACCGTAACGGATTCTGTGTTGGCATCAGTCATATTCTCTGTTGTGCTTCGTTGAAGCAGGAGATTATCAACAGCTCAGAGGAAACAACAAGATAAGCTGATCAGGAAGGCCAGCTCTGTCCACTTGACCCAGTGCCAGTGGTGGGAAACAGGAGAACTGCAGCCAGACTGACATTTCTGCTGGACAATGTTTCTCCCCCATACATGACATTGTAACAGCCCTGGAGAGCTCCTTTAGTGAAGCTTATACAAGCGGATGCATCCAAAATGCACAGAGGTCTGTTATAAGGAGCACTGCTCCAACCCTAATAAACAAGTTAAAACAGATCCTATTAGTTTTGTTTTTTTAATTTATTTGAAGAAGCACATTTAGTGGGCAAAGATGTACACATTTGCTGTGCTCCTGTATACATTATGCAACATAAATCTATGTACTCTAGGAGGCAATGTACACCATGTAATTTACCTACAGGGTTCAGGATATATCTTTCCTTTTACTGCAAAAGTTTCGTGTTTTCAAATGTGTGGAGCTTAGTTTGTTTAATTTTCCTTTTCACTTTGATAGTTTCTCTATTGGTGGACAAAATTTAGTCCCAATTTAGGCATCGTGAATCCTAAAGGATTCTCTCAAGGTATTTGGCTTAGATATCAGCATCTGTTACAGTGGAAAGCTGTGAATTTGCCCATTTTAGATCACATTTTAAATGTTACTAGTTTTGTAAAGAACCATTATCCTTTGTGGTATTTTTTTTGTTATATATTAACAATGAGATATTAGTAATAACTACTATCCCAATGAATAATTTTAAATTACTAATGTGGCTCTTTTTGCAGGTCGTTCTTCAGTTTACATAGCTCATTTCAGAATAATAAAAAATGTAACTGTTAATTTATATGAAAATGATTTGCGCAAATTTCCTCTTTTTGAGTCCCATCTTCGTACACTAGAGGGCGCACCAGTATTTGGAATGGAGATGGACGAGTCCATAACAGAGTAGTAGCTTAATATTCAGGATTCTGCATTAATCAGCAGTAAAGCGCACATGACTGTCCTTTCTTAGGTTTTCATGTGCTTTCTCTTAGTACACATGGCACAAAAAGTGATGCTTTATCAAGAAATGATTTCTGAAAGGGAGCTTGTAGTCTGGGTTCGCAAAGTGGATGCTGAATCTGGCGCCTCCTTGTGGCATTCCGGAGAATCACCGTATTGTAGCCGTAGCCAGCCAACAAACGACCTGCTGGGTAAACAACAGTAGATGCCTCGGAAGGCAGGAATGGGAACTTCGTACAGGGCAAATAGTGAGACTTTTCTGTCTTGTTAAACGGGATCAAAAATATATAGCTCCTCTCCAGCCTTCTGAAGGTCGGTTGGATGCCGCGGCGAACCAAAATGGCTGAATATATTCGAGTATTTAAGAAGTAAAGTGGAGCTAGCCTTAGCTTAGCTCGCCGCTACGGAGGGCCCGCTGCCGTCGATTTTGTCTCTCGGCTCTGCTCGGGACTGTTGTCAGTTTCACAATCCCTGCTACAACCTCCCTCCGGTCGCGATCTCATCGTAGGCCCGTCCGGTTGCAGCTCGGGTTATCATCCAGATAAGTGTCCATTTTAAACGCTCGACTCCTATTTTCTTTAGGATTTAACCTCTCATGTCACGAAAAGGACAGTGACACATTTTAAAATCAGGACTTAGACCCAGGTACGTGTTGTCTTTGTTGTCTTCTGTCTGGAGTATTTTGCCAAGCTACATAGCTAGCTGTCTACTATGATTTCTGATCTTTATAGACACGTTTTTGTCATTGATAATGTTCAGATTGTAAGGTTTAAGTGTTAACTCGGCCCTGGCTTCTGTCACTTTAACAGCCTTAATGGGACACACACAGGCGGGTTGTAGATGGGTTTATTTTATTCTAATTAAAAAGCGTTGTAGAAACTGTCCTCAGTTTGTAACTCGGTGTTGTCAACTCAGTTTATTTCACCTAGCTGTGTTTCTGCTGGTCTAATCTCAGACAGAAAGAACAGAGGACAGCAGATATAGTAGATCTCAGCAAACCAGGCTCAGTTGAATAATTGAACTGGATTACTGTTACAGTTCCTGTAAGTACATGGGTTTGTTTTTTGTTTTTTTACAGGCAGCCTGTACTTTTTTTATTTTGTAATGACACACCAATCTCCTGGTTTAGTTTACTGGTTATTAGAAATCTGTGTCAACCCTCTGCCTGAATGCGTTGGGATCTTTATTTCCTACTAGGGGCCCTGTCATTGCGCAGCTTTTTGTGTGGCATCTGAGGGCCCCTAGTTTCCCCTGGCCACCCTATAATATAGGAAAGAAACATATCTGGATGTGCTTTTGACTACTTTATTTGGACTTTTGATAAATTGTTGCTCAGATCAGCTCCTGCACAACAAAAATCCTGCATCCCTATTTCTCACGAGTCACATCTTCAGGTCAAGTGACAGCCGGCATGCTGTTATGAAATAAGCTGCAAAAGAGGAAAGCAGTGACATTGCCTTGTGTGCATTTTCCCCTCCCCATGACTGCAAATCACACTCACACTGCAAAATACTTCAACATCATGCACAAATGTACATACTTAGTCAGATGGCCTGCACCAAATGTGATCTGACATTTTGTGTTTCTCTAGAAAGCTGCAAAGACATGCAGAGTCTAGATTAGACTGACTGTGAACTCCTGAAGGAAAAACAAATGTCTGGTCATTCATGCTGCAGTTTATTACTAACAAGAAGGCTTTGTAATATGTCTGATGCAAATGAAATTCCTGTCATATGTTGAGAGACTCATTACAGCTAATATCCCCCCCCCATTGCTTTGAATTTGTCCACAACACAAAGGTGTGCCAGGAACTCGGAAAGCACGGGTTTTGTTTCCTTATACGTTACATCACTTGAACTTCCAGGTGGCTACATAGTCGTTGGTACACGATGTACCTAAATCGGGTTTTGACATGGTGGCAGCGTCGTTTTATATTCAGATTACATTGTGTAAAGCCGTGTGGTCTCTTACCACAGGCGTAGCGCACCGCTACAAGTTTAGAGGCACGTCACAATGAAGTTATGTGACTGTTTGCTGAAAACCACAGTGCGTTCACTCAGCGTATGGAACACCCTTAGTAGATAACAACAGCAGGGCCCTTTTATGGAATATTTTGTTGTTTTATCAAACAGTTTTTATCAGATTCGCCTCTTTTACTGTAGAAGTCCATACAGGCCCTAAACTGCTTAACCACAGTTTCACATGCCTTGCAGCATAATTGTTGACAAAGAAACACCCACAATTTGTCTCACATACATAATATTAATGTATGTGAGATTTTATTTCAGATCGTGTGGAGTGATTACACCAATTTCCTAAAAAAAACCCAAAACCCTTATTGAGTTGTCAAGTGCTGACAAAGTCACTTTTGCAACTTCTTGCCAGTTTGGAAGAAAATGAATCCAGATTCGTCCTGACTGCCTTTTTGTGCTCATGGAATGAGATTGGAGCAGATTATCGCATATTTTACTGATTTTTAGCTATTTTTTTAAAAAGATCTTAACTTCAAAATTACAGTATGGGGAGATCCTGATTTCCCTCTAAGAGCCATACAGTGCATCCGGAAAGTATTCACAGCGCTTCACTTTTTCCACATTTTGTTATGTTACAGCCTTATTCCAAATTGTATTAAATGGATCTCTTTTCTGAAGATTGTATTCACAGATTCCCCTTCACGACACTAGGGAAACTTTTTTTTAGACTTTTGCAAGTTTGTTAAAAAAAGAAGACAAAGAAATCACTTTGACATGAATATTCAATGCTTTTGCTTAAAACTTTGTTGATCAATTACAGCCTTTTTGAATAGGACGCCACCAGCTCAGCTCACCTAGCTTTACGCAGTTCCTCCCGTGCTGCTTTGATTCTTAGTGAAGCTCGACCAGGTGATGGGGGTATATTTGTGCAGCCATTTTCAGATCACTCCAGAGATGTCCAGTTGAATTCAAGTCTGGACTCTGGCTGGGCCACTCCAGGACATTCACAGGTCCTGGAGCTGAAGTCCTGAAGCCGCTCCTTAGAGGTCTTTGCCATGTGTTTTGCATCGTTGTCCTGTTGGCAAATGAACAGTCTCATCAGTCGGAGGTCATTAGTGCTCTGGAGGGATTTTTCCTCCACAATGTATTCATCTTCCCTCTAGCTTGACTAGTCTGCCAGTTCCTGCTGCTATAAAACATCATCATTGCTCCATGATGCCACCACTATGTTTCACTGTAAGGATGATGATGAGCCTAGCGCGTCACACCAAAGTTTTCAATCTTTGTCTCATTAAATCATCAGCTAATTTTGTTTCTCATGGTCAGAGAAGCCTTCAGGGGCCTTTTGAAACTCCAGATGTGCCTTTTCCTAAGAAGTGACTTTCATCTGGCTGCTTTAACATGCAGGCCTGATTGGCGGATTGCTGCAGAGATGTTTGAGCTTCTAAAAGGCTCACCTCTCCCTTCCTCTGGGGCTCCAACCATCAGGTTCTTGGTCAACTTTATAACAAAGGCCCTTCTCCCCTGATCTCTCAGTTTAGATGGCTGGTCATCTCTAGGAAAAATCCTGCTGGTTCCAAACTTCTTCCATTTATGAATGATGGACCTTCAGAGCAGCAGATTTATTTTTCTGTATCCTTCCCCAGATCTATACCTCAATCCTGCCTCAGAGGTCTGCAGACAATTACTTTGAGTCCAAGCACCAAGCACAGGTGTTTGTCTTTCCAAATCAAGTCCAATCAACTGAATTCACCACAAGTGGACTCCATTTAAGCTGCAGATACATCTCAGTTTTGAGCTTCATTGCAAAGGCTGTTAAATACTCACTTAAATGTTATTTGTAGGTTTCTGTTTTAATTAATTTGCAGATATCTTTAAAATGTTTTTCACATTGTCATAAGGGGGTATTTGTGTGTAGATTTTGGGGAAAGAGATTAATGCAATTTGGAAAGAGGCTGCAACATGACAAAATGTGGAAAAAGTGAAACTTTCCGGATGCACTGTAAGTAACACAACACCCAAATACATTGTGTACCCCATTATGTCTCATGAAAAATCTAAAAACAAAATCTGTCATGACAAAGACTTTAAGTACGTATTGTGACCATTTCTAAACAGAATGTATTTTTTTTCTTTCCGCCTCCAACCTATGAATAAATAGACTACAGAAAAACAAACATTTTATTTAAGTCAATTAAGCTTGCCAAGAAGGGAATCATCTGTTCATATGTGGAGCAGTCAGTGCATTCCTTTAACAGCAGGGATGTTTTGAAGGTTTCCTCTGACCTCCCTTTTTTGTTTACTTTCTTTCTAGATTTACATGTCAGGACGTAAAGAGAACCTTAATAAAGCCTAAGATAACCCAGACTCATCACATTAACATGAACACGTGAGAATGACTTTTGTCAGTGATTCCCAAATTGCCTAAAATCAGCAATGGAGCAGTCAGATCAGCACTGACTCATCCGTTACCTCTGACTGAGCCTGCGGTATTTGTTTTCTCTCTTTAATCAGCAGCATTGAGTCACACTGTTTTAGTTTGGACTCAGACAGAAGCACTTTTTAAATGAACTTATTGTTTTGTATTTGACAATAAAAAGTACTGTTATGACTGCTTGGGTTTTGGGGCGGTCGCATTTGATTCATTCAAAAAGATGTAAGAAATTCTTGATTTTTTTTTTTTAATCTTTTTTTTAAACACATCAATGCAAATGACTGATTTTTTTTTCAGTTTACATTGACTTTTTTTTTTCTGATACACTAAATATTTCATTATCTGCGAGACATAATCATTAAAATAAACTGAAATAAACTTTTAATAAAAATAAACCTTTGTAGTTGAACTACTGAAATAAGTTGACTTTTTATTGTTAATTACCTCATCGTTTCCATCATTACAATCCTGACCTTCCTCTTTACGAGACTGTCATTGATAAACAGAGCGTCTTCAGTCAGAGGCTTCTTCAAATTTGCTGCTATACAGACTGCTACATGAGATCCTTCCTGACCACTACCATCACCATCTACCATAACTCTTTGAAGACTCTTGAATTAATATGAGTTACAGCTATATTCAATTTCTCTTTGGGATCAATAAAGTATTTTTGAATTAAATTACTTGAATGTATCAGAATGAACGATGTGTTAGAGATTATCAGTTGTACAAGTATGCTGCTTTTTTAAAATGTATGTGATTGACAAAAGTATTACATCAAGAGAATCTAATTCCTGCATCACAATGTTTAGCTAATTTGCAACACCAATTCCTTGAAGGATCTTTAACAGGGAATGCTTTTGTTGTTGCATTTTTAACTTTATGTCCCTGTTGTAGGTTTTGTGAAATGCTGCGGACAAAAGCCTTGGATTTAATGTGAGTGTGCCTGGAGACAGCGCTGCTGCCACCATGAAGAGTGAAGTGCCATCTGAGGCCTCTAGCAGACAGGAGCATCTGAAGGAGCCACTGGTGAACCCAGAGTCCATGGACGGGGCTAAGAACTTCCCCAACAACATGGAGGTTCTCGGAAAGGCGGCCAGCGACTTCGAGGCCCTTTGTGAATCCAGGCACCGGCCCCTGAGGGACACGGGGACGCACAGAGACTCGGAGAGGAGCCTGGCAGGGCGGAGAAAAAGAAAAGGGCAGCAGGCGGGGCCGTCGGACTGTTCGCTGAAGGAGGACCACATCAGTGAGAACTCGCTGGCTCCTCAGCGGGCCAGAGTAGAACTTTTACCGCATCCCAGTGAGGATGAACAGAACAATGAGTCGTCCTTTAGTGACTGTGCCTCTTCCCCGTCATCCAGCCTCCGGTTTGGAGACTCGGACACCCTTAGTTCAGATGATGAGGGGGAAGCCGGAGCGACAGGGGGCCAACACAAGGCCCCTGCCCTACCACCCGGGGGAGGCGCCGCGGTCGGCCTGCGCCCCAGTCTGGGCCGAACTCGGGGTAGTCGCTCTCACAAGTGGGTCCGACCCGAGCCCGAGCCGGTGCTGTTGAAGCGGCCGTGCCTGAGCAGCCGGCGGCCACCGCATCGGAAACGCTTTGTGAAGATGGCTCCCGGCGGAGGCCAGCGGACTCAAAAGCAGAAGGAGCGGCTGCTGCTGCAGAGGAAGAAACGGGAAGTGATCGCACGGAGGAAATACGCTCTGCTCCATAGCACTAGCAGCTCCAGCAAAGAGCTTAGCAGCGACTCGTCCTCGGCGTCATCAACCGAAGCAGAAGACGAGCTGTATGTGGATGTGAGCAGCACCAGCAGCCAGCCGAACAGTGCTACTGTAGCCACAGGTAAGGACAAACCTTTCACTCACACCAGCCCTGTTTGGTCCGTTTTAAACAAACTCTAGTACATTTTTCCAGAAAGTCTGGTTTGATTTGGGAGGTGTGAATGCAGAACTGGACTCTGGCGTGGCTCAAATGCATATGTGGATGCAATCAGACCAGAGACCACTAAAAAAGCAGAAAACGAACTATAGCGTAGGGCATTCTGGGTAAATACAACCAAAACAAATGCAAGAGTCTAGCAGGAGAAATGACTCGTGGTCTTTTACCAAAGTCAAGAGAAATCCTACAATCCCTAAAATCTTCCTCTACTCCATTTTTGTTTGCATTTTGTGACAAAGCAAGTTGCACTCATGTCTTCAGAGATTTTCATCTTGCTTCCTTCAGTGGTTCTTGGTGCAGCGCCACCACAGGTGAAATGGGGCCTGACAGGTTTTTCAAAGGGTTTGGATGATTTGACACAATGCAGTGTCAAATGATCACTAAAGCTAACAGCACTAGCTAAAAATTTAACAAATGTTGCAATTTTTATCTTCGATCTAACCGAGTCTACTGGTCTGTCAGGTGTGAAAACACACGAACAGATATGTCAAACGCTCCATGTTTTACAGCTACAGTAGATTCATGTTTGCTTAAAAGCATTTCTGGACAACATGAAAGGCCGCATAATGTGATTATTTGTCAATAGGAAGTAACACATCAGGCTGCAAAGGTTAATATGCACCCATTGGAAGATATTATATGTAATGAACTGAAGTAGTTAAAGTATATTCTGTATGACAAATGACTGATTAGATGTGTTTTTAAAGCAGAATATTATAGATTGGTGCCTGATTAATCTGTTATGCAACAAGTGCCTTAAAAACATAAATTTTATATAATGCAACATAACGGTGCTTTTATTTGTTCAAGTGTCTTCAAAAGGTGCGTTCGTCACATTTGTTACAGCTTTGTATTCTAAATCTTTCAGAAATTGTGACCTCAGATTCTCGCATCAGTTATCAGCTTTCAGTTGAAGCACAAATAATGCAATACTGTAAAAACTATGCAGTGAAAAGCGGAAGAGAAAACGGGCTGAGACAAGGTCATGCAGCTAACAACGATCAATGCGCTGCTGTTTTTATTCGGCTCAGTCGGCTCATACTGAGGGTCTTTGTGTCCGCACCGTGGAAGCAGGATTTTCAGCTCTTTCACAAATGTAGTAATTGTGGAATAATTGATTGTGGTGGAAGAAACTGAGTGACTTAGCTGAGCTGATGTGGTGCAAGTGTTTTCTGCTTTTAGTGTTTTATTGTACCTGTGGCCATGGCTGCAGCTGCTCCTAGTGATTAGTGAAAACTCTTACATCATCCAGTCCAAATAGATGATATGGGACTCTTAAGTAACGGATATGATCAAAACTTGGTTTTAAAAAGGCAGATTTGATTCTATCCTAGTTTGGTGGGATAAATAAATGTTATCGGTGAATAAAATGTTTGGTTTTTGAAGATTTAATGTTTTTTTTGCATCAATGCACTCCTTGGGTTTCCATAGTTAGGAGTGATGTCAACGCACCCAGAGCGGCCATCTTGTTTTGAAAGGCGCATGTTACGGTTTTCTGTTTATTGGCACTTTGAATTCCCAATAAACAGAAAACCGTTTATTGGGTTTTGGTCAAAGGGTCAGAATTTGACCAGCTCAATTATCAATTATCAGTAGCAGGACTTTGAAGTGATTGTGCAAATGGCTGAATGTATTTCGAAGAATAGCACAAAGACTGGGGTTCTCACGTCAGATCTTGGTAACTCTAGAAGCTTTTTTTCTGATGGCTTTCAGAGGTTTTCCTGGTAAAATTGCATTTTTATTCTACTGATATCATGACAATGCTCTTGTAATTCAATAAATATTCTTGCAGCCTAGCTGTAATATGCCTTCGTACAATTTACAGAAGAGATTATTGAAATAAATGACACTTTTTGAAAACATGTAATATCCTTTGAAAAATTTTTTTTTTAGAAAAGAAAGCAAGAAAAATTTTTTTTAAAATAAGAGCTGATATGAAAAATGTGAGATTTTATTTTTAAGCCATATTGCCGAGCCCTAGTAGTTTGTAAAATGCAACTTAGCAAAAATGTAATATTCGATGTTTATTTTTTATTTTTTCATAAGTCTGATAAAAGCTGCAGCTTCTGTTGCCATATGTTAATGGAAACTGCTTCCCTCTGTTACAGTAACAGCTTTATGCAGATCGTGAGCTCAAACAACGACGCTCTGGTGTTTTTCTGAGCAACAGAGGATAATAAATAAGCCCCACCTTTACTTTGGCATACTGTATCTCCTGTGTTGCCATTTAGCCTCGGTAATATTCCTGCTGCCGTGGCCCACGGGGAGAATGGAAAGTTAGCTGTTCTCCCTCCGTGGCGGGAGGCAGGTGGGAGAAAAGCGAAGACGCTGCCGAGCAGCAGCCTTTCGCATAGAAACAGAAGGTCTCTGAGGGAAAGCGAAGCATTTGTTTACAGCAGGAGGCACGTGATGAAACCTTCCCTGTGAATGTCCAGCATTGGAGTGGGTGTGCCAGATATTCAGGGAAAAGCTCAGGCTTACCTGTAAGACAAGTCTGATCTAAGTTATTGAAATCAATTGGAGTTAAGCACCTCAGATAACTCACTGTTCTATTATAAACCAAGCAATGGCCCAAAAGTGAACAAAACCTTGCTTTTCAATGTCTTTTTTAACCTTTTTATTTATTAAGCAGGGTTTATAAGCCTGGTGGGCCACCAGGCTTTACTTGAACTCCCACCAGGCTAAGCATGGCTTGTTTATTTATTCAAATAAAATAGTTTAAAGCACAATGTCAATATAGTCGGTATCTTTTTTTTCATTCCCTGGAACTCCCTAAGCACAGCCTGTCTTTACTGGTCTACACGCTAACAACTTCAGCAAATAAGGTGACAAATCACGGATAAAGAATCAAAAAAATGTGGACACTTTAATTAGGATGAAACAACTGAAATGCAAAAAAATTATATTTACTTTAATTGTATTTTTTTCATGTTTGCTTTTCTTTTTAGGTATTGTTTATAATGTCTTCCAATAACTAGTCATATTTTCAAACTTTCTGCCAACTTTAAACATTTTTTAAATCAAAACCATTTCGGGCCGCTGGCGGACTGCCCTAGCACCGCTACCTCCGGGCTTAGCAAGTTTTCTGGGGGAAACCCTGTTAAGAATAGTAGCTGTCGGTGTCATTTGCTCAGCCAGAGTGAGGAGTTCACTTTCAGGCAACGAGTCCTGCAGAGGGTGCCTAGCAGCAGCTCTCATGAGAGAGTTGGGACTAAAATCACAAAGGGGAAACATGGATTTCATGAGCAAGTCAAGGAGATGTGCACTGAATCAGACCTTACAGCATGAAGTAGAAGTTACTTTATTTTTATTTTACAAAGTAATGTTCTTCAGTGCTCTCATTGACTTACTCATAATGTTCCCCCTCTGTGACCTTTATTCTAACTTTTGTTCCTTTGTCTTAGATGGAGCAAGAGCAGCACTTGCAGTCCTTCCATGCATGCTGTTTCCTCAGATTTTTACAAACATGTCTCACTGTGAGCTCTTTCAGAATGTAGGATGACAGTGATAAAGTGGGCAGCGGCAAAGTGCTTAAGATTTACACAAAAAGCTCAGTCTTGTTACAGGAGTTTGACTCACACACCCAGCGAATGAGTCAGTAGCTCTCACTTACACTGAGATATCGTGACAATAATTAGAAACAGGCCTGCGACTGTGAGAACTCAGATCTGTAACTGGTGTGACCACACTGTCACGCTTTCTGAAAATAAGAAAATATGTTATTTGATTTATGAACTCCAAAAACTGCAAAAGTATGACAAAACGTGTTCCATGTTTATAACCTTCTCACTTATTATTTATAGAAATTGGTCTGTAAAAGTACTTATTCAACTTTTTAAGGTTTTCTATTTATGTAAAACTAAATAAACATTTTGGATGCAAACATTACTGCAAGATTTCTTTTTCTTTTTCATTGTTTTTAGAGTTGGATTGCACGAAACAAAGACCCCTGTTGATGTGCCCATGCCTCAGGTTTTGAAGTGAACCAAAATAAATGTTGAAGTTTCCTGGGGCAAGAGACTGAACCACACTATCAACCCAGATATTTCTCTGTAACCAAAACGAAAGCTGAATATACAGAGTGCAAATGCTCCGTTTAAAAAAAACAAAACAAGAAGTGAAGCTAGTGGCCAAAAAACTGATCAGGCAAATACTGAATTAGTTTTGAGGGGCATCACAACCAGCAAGCAGTTATAATGAGTTCTTCGCCCAACTAGTCGGAGGGAAGCTGCCTAGTTGCTCCCGCCCCAATGTAGTCAATGTGGTCGCTTTTACAAGGTGTTGAAGGTGTAGGAAAATGTATATAATATCGGTAAATATTGGTTATTAGCCATAGCAGCAGTAGTATTAATATCAGATATCAACATTTTTACATATTGGTACATCTTTAATAACTATCTAATTCATTCAATAAAGAAAATAAGTTCTAGTTTGTTTTTTTTGCCTATGTCAACCAGCACTAACCTGAGGTTTGTTACATTTCCAGTTATTCTCTGTAGGTTTATGTGAAAACGATGTCTCATGTTTCCTGATGACGTGCCTCACTCTAGCGAAACTATTGCTACCCCAGATCACAACCCTTCCGCCTCGGGTTTACTCCCAGTGATTCAACGTTACTCTCAGCTCTGCTGGTTTTTAAGAAATGATTTCTCTACGCCTTCAAGTGCTCACCAATCATAGTTACAAAATCAAGATGTCATTATGACCAGATGACGACCCATTTGCATCGTTTGTAGGATGCGTTAATGTCCGCTGGTGTGTTCAGGTGCTCTGGATGAGGATGTGGTGGTGATAGAGGCGTCTCCAGCTCCAGCGAATGCTGTTCCCGCCAGCGAGGAGATCAACGTCACCTCGACGGACAGCGAAGTGGAGATTGTCACCGTTGGAGACGGATTTAGGTAGGTGCTGAAGGGTCAGACGTTTCTTTTTGGTCGTCCTAAAGCACATGTGTCAAATTCGAGGTCCAGGGGCCAAATCAGGCCCGCCATACCTTTTTATGTGGCCCTCCTGACTCCTGAGAGCCAACATTAAAACGAGCTTCAAAAACCACTTTAGTGCTTAAAAAGGATTTTATCAAAGCAGTTTTATCTGTATCTGCCAAATTACATCAATGTGAGAGAAGGTTCAATATTATTTAATTTTAATAAGTACTCATCGAATGCAGAGTCAATACCAATCAACATATTGTTAGTGGATATTATTATCAATACATTCTGCCACAACTGGCCTTTTGAAGACATTCTTGAGCTTGCTAGTGTCCAAAATGAAAATGAGGTTTGAAAATGAGGTTGACACCCCTGTCCTAAAGCATCAGTAAGCAATTGAATTGTATTAAATATGATTTTTGTCACAATGTTATGAAATGGAAACCTGAGCAGTTATTACAGCTTGGTGGTTGTACTTGGCTTCAAACCCTGCAGTCCCACTTCCTCCAGCTTTACTTGATTATATTACCTTTTAATTAAACATAACAAGGAATCTGAACTCCATCCAGTTTAACAAATGAATTTATTGTTTTATTTGCTTTGGCTAGTTTAGCTCTTGAAGCTTTTTAGATGCACCGTAGCTTTGGAGCTTTAGTGAACATATTTCCCTCTTCCTAATTCCAGTCAGAATCATTTAGCCTGAATCGCTGTCTGGTCTGTTTATGAGGTTATTGTTCATCAATAAATGAACAATGACCTTATAACTTCTAGTTTTAGAGGAGTTCTTCTTCTTTATAGGCATGAGGAACCTGTTTTAACTATTGTTTTAAGTCTGAGAATAGAGTATAGAAAAACATTCCTTTCCAGGCTCATTTTCCAAAATACAAACTTCCAGTTATTTCCAATAAGCAACACTTATAAAACAACACCTTATCTGTCTGCTTTGCACATCATATGATGTATTTAATTTAATTACTCATAATAAACATTCATTTTTCTTGGCGAAATGCTTTCCCTGCCCTCCATCTTTGTATAGAGCTGTGGATTGTGCCTCTCACAGCCAAATATTTACACAGTAAATCATAGGTGAAGAACGTAGAAATGAAATGTAAATTATTAATGAAAAATAAGAAAACCTTAGTCTGAGAAATTATGGGTTTTTTGTTGTTTTTTTTTTACATATAAATGTTGTCGGAATCTTGTTTTGGATCAAGAAGCTCAAATAGGTAATAAAACTAAGCAAATAAAAATCCTTTATGATGGTTTGGTTCAGGCTGAAATGGTTTGAGTTGTCTAAACTTATTGAAATCCACTTAACTGAGTTATTTCCATGATCTATCCAAACGTTGCTCTTTATAAATCATTCTTTTATTGAATAATTTAGAGGCTCCTGTTCTTTTCCTAGCTTCAGTTGTGTCCTTTTGGGAAGGTAAAGATTGCACACTGAGCCTCTGAATATTATTTTGTTTTTGCGATGTGTGATAAAAAAAAAAACAGGATCCTCTCACTACCTTTTCTGTTTCTATTGTGTTTGTTTGAGTCTGTGTGGTTATTTTCTGGTATACACCATTTTTTAAAATGCCATTCTGAAGTTTTATGAACTTGAAAGAAGTTCTGCAGCTTGGCATTTGTGTTTATTAGTTTGCAGAAGTGCCAATTTGAACAAGATGAGGAGGCTAAGTTGAAGGAAAGTCTTATGAGGAAGCTTTATTTTTGAACAACTAGATTGTCAATATTTACCATTTGGGTTATAAGTTGTGTTGAAACACAGGATAAAATATTAAAGAAATGAATTTATCGAGAATGAATCTTGGTTGTTAACTTCATTAACATGTTATAGTGAACAGCTGCTGATGTAACTGTTGCAACACGCCACAAATCCATCCCACTGAACCCAGGACTTTCTTGCTGCAAGGCAACGATGCACCACTATGCAGCCCATCTTTTACTGATCATATACAGCAAACAGAACGTCATTATTCTGAAACATGTCAAATTGTTCTTCTCTTCATTTCCCCCAGCATGTTGAGAGTCATATTTTCCCCCGTTCATGTGTAAATTTCTGTTTCAGTACTTCTTTTAATCTGTGATCCTGCACAAACGTTTTCCTCTGTGGTCACATCTGTCACACGTTTTTTTTGTCCCCTCACTTCTCTAACCACATCCCTGTTTCCATTTTAGCACCAAGTCACTAAGAATATATGTTTTCGGTTCCTTAAAGTTGCTACCCAGAGCTTGGACGGTCATGATTTGCCTTCTTTCCTGTCACTTTTCAGATCTCCTCTCTCACTAGATAACGTAGCGATGTGTTGAAGTGGGGGATGGGCACTAGTGGAGCAGGAGGGTGGAGAATCAAAGGCCGACAGAATGAGCAATGAAATCTCTGTTCATGCTGACATCGGCCCTGTTTGCTAACATGCATTCATCTGCAGTTTTTGTCACTTGTGTCTGCGTTAATTTTGTACTACAGTGTTTTATTCTATGCTGGGATTTCATATCTATATATTAAACAGTAAACTGTTAGAGTTGTGTGACATTTAAAAGCAGCTTTTTGGCATTATCAAGAAGAGAATGAAACCTTTTTTTTTTAATAACTAACATGTATCCTTCCCAGGAGTGCTCTCTAAGAGTAATAATTTGAATTATGAATCAGTATTTGTTTATTCATGTAACTACTCTGTAAACTAGTGCAATAGAAGAAGTTTTATTAAGTTGGCTGCATTTTACTTGTAGTTTCCACGGATAATAAATAACAGCAGACATGTTCACTGGTCTCTGCTCAATACAGACTTTGTTTCCAGAAAGTGCAAGAAATCTTTGGTAAAAGAAATCATGATAAGAAAGTCTGCTGTAAAGCTGAGTGCCATAAATTGTTTACCACTCCTCACTCTGCTATTCCTGCCCTCCCTCCCTGTTGAACTCCCAAACTCCCAACCTTAGCTGTCACCAGCATCAGCCCCAGCAGTTTACTCCACATTGCCGCAGTACACGCAGCCCGCCGCTCTCCTCCTGTCCCCGGGGTCCGTGCCTCGTGTCGCTCTGCCTTGGCACCACCTCAGCCCTGCCAAGCCCCCTCCATTCCCATAGTGATCATATTTATAACGTTGTGTTTTCCTCTCTGCTGGCACCCCTCGTCCCCAGAGGTTTCCAGTGGTAAACAGATATTTACAAAATAATCCCAGTTCTGCTTAATTAGCGGCCCTTCCCTAGTGTCAAGCCTTGGCCCCGTGGGGTCAACCCAAAGAGTACAAGGAAGTCCAATTAGACTCCCCACTCGTCTCCTCAATCTCTCTCTACATGCCAGCCTCACTGCCGGGTTGTTGGGAGTCTGTTTATTATGTCTGAATTTGCACCCTGGTTATACGTTGGTTATAAGTTATAAGTTGCTGTTGAAAGTGTAAAAGGTAATTGAGCTTCCTCTTTGATTGTGTATGTAAAAGGAAATGGATAGCATGAGCAGATGGGAATTCCCCGTATTGCAAACGGCGCGAATAAAAGCATTTCCTGCCTCATGGGTGCAGAATGTAATGAAAGCCAAAGCTTAGATTTATGTGAAAAACCATATTATTTAAGTCATTTATATCATTACAAAGTAAATTTACATTACTGTAAGCTAATACAAAAAAAACCTGTCTGAAATTAATATTTTATATTTTGTCTCAGTACACACAGTTCTCATATTTAGTAGCCAGGTTATTTCAAGTTTTTAAAAACAAATTTTATTTTGGATTTGAACTGAAAATAAACTTAATAATCAGCTGCAATCTTCTTGAAATTGGGATTACGAGTTTGCTTTGTACATAAAAAGCGACAATATTTGCAGTAAAGTCAGGCTTTTACTAGCTTCTGAATTTTATTGAGGTCTGACTAGTGGACTCCAGTTTTAATCAGCCCCAGTTTTGCTTTTCATGAACAGAAGAACAGCATAAACTTTGTTTTAACTCATAATAAAAAAGAAAGTAATAAGCATAGAACATTAAAGGATGCAACGTAAAGAAAAACAAATAAATGAAAACTTAAAAAACATCTGTCACTAACCTTTATCTGATTTTTACCAAACACAAACATGTATCGTGTTTTCTGTCTTTGCAGGTTGAAGAATGTGGGAATTATTTTAGTTTTGATGCATTTAATAAACGGAGTAAAAAAATATGTAAATGAGTCGATGACCTGCAGATCACCGGCCAAAATTCACCTGGGAACACAAAACTGCCCAATTTTAACATATTTGAATTTGCTGGGGAAAAAAATGTAAAATGGTGACGCACAGTTAGAAGAAGAAGCAAAATTGTGTTATTTTACCACAGATCAGATCTTTGTTCCTTTTAACAACAAACCAAAGCTGAGCAGACCAGTAGCACCAACTAAAGGAAAACCTCACCTTGGTTTGATCCGCTGCTTATAAACTAAAATAATGAAACAAAAATTACGTGAAGATTTCTATTAGCTTTGCTAGCAATGTGGGAGTGAAATAATTTATTATGCATATTAAAGAAATATCCTTGCAGGCTACAAGGCTGTTAACATCTTTACAGCAAACTGCTAAAATAAAATATTAAACATCAAAATTAAGAGTCAAACTGCTCAATCTCCCATCTGTCTGTAAACTGAACAAACAAGAAAAACTATGATTTTAATTCAGATTTCTCATTTGATTAAATCATTCTGTTAAGGTTTTCTCTCCAAGATTAAACTCTTTCTCCATCGCTGCTGGATATTTTTCAAAAGCGCTTCACTGGCAGCACTAAAGTCCCCTACCTCAACATCTCCATGGCAGCCTGCTGCATGGCACGCCCACACAGCTTCCTGTCTCTCGGGGTCGTTCCTCCTCCCTCTGTTCACCTGTCTCTTACCGCACCATGGAGGGAGCTGTGGCTGCTCCCTTGTTTCTCACCCCCGTCTCAGAGGCCGCGGAGAAGAGCAACAGGAGCCTTTGAGAGAGAAAATTAAAAGAAAAAGGAGAACGGGGCGAGAGGAAGAGGAGGCGCAGCGGCTGACATTTGAGGGTTCATGCAGGAAAATTAAAGGTGTCTGGGGAATAAAGTAGAGGATTTGATGCAAGTTGAGTTCTTGTGGTTGAGCTATTTATATTAATGTCTTCGATCAATATCAATATTTATTTGATTTTGTCATTTAACCTTTGGATATGATGATTCAAAGGAGTATTCTTTATAAAATCATGAAGACTATGGACAACACTGACCATCCTCTTCATTAGCCTGTCTTTGGAAAATAGTGTCATCAGTCAGAGGCTTCTTTAGATTCACTGTAATATAGACTGCTACAAAAGATTTTTCCAGCCATCACCATCTACAATAACTCTTTGAGGAATCTGAGTTAATGAGTTACAACAACATTTAATTTCCCTTTGGGATCAATAAAGTATTTTTGAATTAAATATTTGGGCATTTTTTATGCCAACTTGTGCTCCGTCTTGTACACTTGGTCTTTACACTTTTCAGAATAACCACTATTGAATTGCTTCACTTTGCATATTTTCAACTCTTCTATTTTATCGCTGTGTCAGTCAGCTGTCACCAAACTTGAATGTTCTGTTTCAGAAAATCTCAGCATCACTGAGCTTTGAAAATATAACTTCTAGTTCTATACCTTAGTTTTGTCTTGGAGGTAATTTTTCTTTTTTTATGTCTGCTTGCATTAAGGTCACGCTCAGTCGGTGGTCTTAGTAGGATTTGGGGCAGTAGTTGTGCCCAGAATCGCCTCCAGGAGCCGCGTGGACGTCACCGGCTCTCAACAGTCATCCAGCCGCTGCGCCAGAACCCCGGGGAGGTGGTGGATCTCACTGTCGACGAGGATGGTAAGACATCCAACTTCCTGCTCAATGTCTGAACTGAATAAAATGAACAGCGCTAGATTTTTAAAAAATTGATTTAATGTGAAAACCACAAACCTCAATGTATTGTATTTGGCTTTTAAGTTATAGTATTGCCTAACTGTGAAATAGAATTAAAACAATGAGTAGTTTATACTTTTTTTTAATACCAAAAGCAAAATCTAAAAGTACCCCACAAAGTCACCGAATTTGTACAAAACAGTACGTCCATTTTTAAAGGTTACCTGTAATGCAAAATTCACATTTTGCACTTTTTTATGTTTTATGTCTCCTAAAAAAAAACAACTCCTAGCTGTTTTCTGGCAATAAGTTAATTTTTTTTGTGTCTAGAAAACGAGTAGTTTCAAAAACGTCCCATATATTAAGTTAGAGTCAGTGGGCACTGTGCCGTTCCCTAGCAACCTTAACAAAGGCCAGTCTGTCACCTAGCAACCAAGCAGAACTCCAGCATGGTTGGTCAGCTGGTTTTACTGCTACACGCAATGTACAAAGGCTGCTGGAAGAGACAAGTGTCCTCTGTTTGCAGACATTTTTATGAGCGAGTGTAAACGTTGAGTTTAGAGGCGTGGCCAACAGCAGCTTATTTTTACGGTGGCCGACAGGTGCAAATGCGCAGCAAAAGAGAAAACATGCAAACAAAAAAGAAGACACCCCCGAATGAAATGCAGCAAACAAAAAGAGAGACGCAAACACCCCCGAATGAAATGCAGCAAATAAAAAGAGAGACGCAAACACCCCCGAATGAAATGCAGCAAACAAAAAGTGTTGAAAACGGAAGTGCTCCAGACCACTAGGGGGAGTCAAAGAAAATAGTATTCATTTCTATGGGACCAGATGCAAGATTCTTCTTCTTCTTCTTCTTGGTATTTATTGGCGGTTGGCAACAAACTTACAGTAGCATTACCGCCACTTACCAGTATGGAGTGTGGTTCGAGATGGTCTATAAACTTTCACTTTCTACCTTTTCCCTCCATTAACTCCTGATTAAACATACCCCCACACATACACACCTGCTTATATTATCCAACTTGCTTATAGCTTTATATACCCCTCTTTGATATTCTTTACACATTCACACCCAACTTGCTCTACTCATATCCTATGAAATAGCTTTGTTTTTTTAAGATACCGAATAATTATTTGAATATGTCTACTCCCGAAATCTCTCCTCAAAAATTCTATTAAATTAAACCTTTCTTTAATACCTACACACTCTCTCAGCATGCATCTTCTCTCTTCTTCATACTTACAACACTCTAAAATAACATGCTCTATTGTTTCAGACTTCTCACAATAATCACACTTTCCAGATGCAAGATTCAGAGAGATACCTTTACTTTCTTTCAAATTTCTTTCTCTGAATCTTGCATCTGGTCCCATAGAAATGAATACTATTTTCTTTGACTCCCCCTAGTGGTCTGGAGCACTTCCGTTTTCAACACTTTTTGTTTGCTGCATTTCATTCGGGGGTGTTTGCGTCTCTCTTTTTATTTGCTGCATTTCATTCGGGGGTGTTTGCGTCTCTCTTTTTATTTGCTGCATTTCATTCGGGGGTGTTTGCGTCTCTCTTTTTGTTTGCTGCATTTCATTCGGGGGTGTTTGCGTCTCTCTTTTTGTTTGCTGCATTTCATTCGGGGGTGTTTGCGTCTCTCTTTTTGTTTGCTGCATTTCATTCGGGGGTGTCTTCTTTTTTGTTTGCATGTTTTCTCTTTTGCTGCGCATTTGCACCTGTCGGCCACTGTATATTTTGATTTGAAGTGACAAAAGTCCTTAAAACCAGCTCATCCTGAAAGGAACTCAAAATAGGCAGAACTGACGAGACTAAAATCTCCTTATTTAAGAATGATTTTGTGCAAAACATTTTATGGACATATTTTTTGATAAATAAGTCTTTGAAAAACTTATCCTAACAAATTCAAGGAAGCATAAAAGGTTACCCTTAAAGTATAGAAAACTATTGATCAAGTGCTCATTTAAAGATGCATACAAAGTGCAGAATGTATGATGCTTTGACTCATTTATGTCTCTAATGAAAATTAATTTGGTTACAAACTGTTCAAAACATCCAACTATCTGTGCATCCTTATTCCTATGGGTTTTATCCTTGAAGTCAAAGCTTTCCTGATGTTATAGCTTTTATTTTACTCACTCAATTTAAAATAGCTTTGAGGAAAATGTGAACTAATGTAGTAGCTGTGATAACAAAAACTTGAATTAAAAGACAGAAAAAAAGAGTTTATTAATTGAAGAAGTAAATTGCTATTATGCATCAGTGAGCACCAACTTGTACAGAAGCCAGTAGCCAGTATAGCCTTACCAGTTCTTTAAAAGCACAATTCTCAGCCTGGGACTGAATTCAATCAAAACACTTCGGCAGCAAAGCAATATAACTAAAGTGGACTGCATTGTGTGTGCTTCTCTGTAAACGCTCCTCAGTTGTAGAAACAAACCTTATTATCCTCTCAGTATTTGCAGCCTATCTGCTTTTCATATTCACAAATAAATTTTTCCCTGCCTCCCCTGAGAAATGCAAACACTGGGAGGCCTTTCGCTTTGGTCTGCATCACTGCCCTGTGTGGATCACCAATGCTAAAGTTTTAAAGTGGTCCACTTTATTCCTTTAAATAAAGGAATAAAAAAGGAAACTTATTTCTTTTTTTTGTTTTCTTGAACATAAACTTGACAAGCCTTTGTCATAATTAAAGAAAAAGCAAACATAAATAAGCATTGTACTAATTGTGAGACATTCATTCAGCTTGCTTGTCGTTTTTTGTCTTAATTTACGGCTGTTTCTCTTCACTAATGGTTTATAAAAATTATTGACTTAGGGGAAAAAAAGCTACATTAGCTGTAAACAAACTGTCTTTTTTATTTGATCAGACTCTGGAATCACTGTGCATTAATTATTGTCATTAATATCTTCTCTAACTATCTCAATTTTTAATTATTTTTTTCCTCTGCAGATCTCTCAGTCATACCAACAACCTCCGGCAGCATTCACACTCAGACAGTAAGGTCGTCCTCTTCATCGTCATCCTCCCATCACGCCTCTGCCTCTGAGCTCAATGATGCCCCGGGCCCTTCCACCAGCTGCGCAGGTTCAATGCCTGAAAGTGTGCACACACAGAGAGCCAGTGGTTCTGCTCGCACAGCTGCAGAAGGTACGGTGACATGAGGACAGTGAAACCAACTATTGTTGACAGATCAGCCGTGATGTTCTGTCAGAGTCGGGTTTATGTTTACAGAATGGCCACATATTCTTAAAAAGTCCTTAAATTAATTAATTAAAAAAAAAAAAAAAAAGGTAAGTTGGCCTTAAAGGTGCAGTCTTTTTTTCTTGTACGACTTTTCTGTCAGGCAGATGTTTGAAAACACATTTGAGACGTTTCTTCATTTTATTCTGTGACTGAATGCTGTTGTAACTCGCTGCTAATGTACCCTTGCTAACTAGTAAAAGGTATATTAGCAGCTATATATGGAGTGAAAACAGAGGAAGGAGAAAAACTAGGTAGCTAGCTACAATTGGAAGGAGAAAAACTAGATATGTTGCTGGGCTAAAAACTAGCTCGTAGGAGAAATGGAAGGAGGAAAACTAGCTGGTAGCTAGCTAAACCTAACTAGCTAAGTAGCTAGCTAAACATGGAAGGAAGAGAAAAGCTAGCTAGGTAGCTAGCTTAAGAAAAACAAGTTAGCCTCCTGTACTAGTAGCCACCCTGTGCTGGAGTTAGCGATCTAGCTAGCAAGCAGGCTTTTTTGTACCTCTGATGGATTAAGTAGTGCAAATTTATGACCAGGTGGCTGGATGGCATTGGTCTTTGCTATCGGATCACGTCTCTTGCCGACACATACAATGAAATCTGTGCAAAAAAGCTTAGCACTACAAGGGATCAGACTGTTTCTTTTGTACATTTCTGATGTGATACAGATCTTAAATTTCATTAATAATGGTCTTAAAAAGGCTGAAAGAAGTCTAAAATTTGAGTTGGAGGAACCTGATAAAACCCTTGTGTTTTATCTAATCTGCGTTGAAATAATCTATCATGTGATTTATTTTTTTCCTGTTCAGATGACAACAGACCAGGCTTGTCTGGTACAGGAGGAGAAAACTCAGGCACAGCCATGCCCAGACTCCCATCCTGCTGTCAGCAGCACTCTCCGTGCAGCGGCCCCTCTCCTGGTCACATGTCCCTCAGCCACTCCCATTCTAGCTGCTTGCAAGCGTCCTCCTCTCAGCAGACCACCGGCTCTCAGCACAGCCACAGCAACACTCACCACTTTGTCCACCATATCCATCACCCTGCACCACAGCCCCCGGGAACCTTACCCTTTCAAGAGCCAAGCTGTCCTGTGGAACGCCCCAGTGCTCTGCCTGCCCCCTGTGCTGGAGTTAGCAACAGCAGCAGCAGCAATGCATCCCACTACCATGACCAGGTATAAAGGAGCTGAAGCTGCAAAAATACTAAACCTTATCTTGTATTTTTAGGCTAGTTTCTACTGCAAATATCTTAGTGCATTCAAAATAAGACAAAGGTAACTTTTCAGCACAATGTAGGAGCTTGTTTTAAGTAAATAATTCCTTTACACTGATGAAAATGTACTATTTATAAGTGAAATAATCTGCCAATGTATTGACCCAATACATTGGGGAAAATGTATTTTTTTCACTGACAGTTTATTTGCTGAAAAGTTGCTTGTAGGGTAGTTTTGACTTATTTCAAGCATACTAAGGTGTTTACACTAGAAACTAGACCAAAAATACTTGGGGAGATTTTGTGTTTTTTGCAGTGTGTTACCACCAAATGCACACATTTCAGCAACAAGGCAGTTCAAAGTGCTTTATTTGTTATATATATTTTTTTTATTATGCCTGTATAAACTTAAAAGTGCTTCTTCATATTTCTATTATGTATAAACAACAAATCAGATCTGCAGGATGTCTGAAATTCTACATATATTTTCTTTTATATTAGTAAGAAAAAACTACAACTTGTTTAGCAGATTGAAATAGACTGATGCCATTCAGTCCTTGCATCCTCAGTGTTTCTGTTTCCCTCCCACAGCAAACCCTGCCAGTGGACCTGAGCAACAGCAGCGTTCGAGGCGGTGGCACCGGGGGTGCTAGTTTCCATGGCAGCACGTCAGCCTTTGACCCTTGCTGCCCGGGCTCCTCCTCACGGGCCCCTGCTTATGTTTCACATGCCACCCCAGGGCCCAGTCAGCCAGCTGTGGTGGACTCATTCAGCTCCTCCATGGTGGCTCAGCCACAAACACAACCTCAGCCCTGCAGACATTACATGCACCCACCTTGTGAGTACAAGAAACCGGCAGCAAGAGTTGCTGATACCCATAATAGTTCAGCATAGAGAATAAAGCTGTGTGACAAGGAAGAGTTGTTGACTGTGGGTGACACTGCACTGAAAATGTGAAATATCACTAGCTATTAAAATGCATTATTAACAGTACTTAAACACTAACTATAATCTCTTAAAAAAGGCTAGCATAAAACAATTTTTTGCTCTTCAGTTGTTTCGTCTTTTGGTCCAAAGTGACCAAAATATTTTGATAATTTATCTGTGACTTATAATTTTATTTGCTGGAGTTGTTAGCGGGTAGACTGGTAGAGACAGGCAGTGGTTCTGAAGTTCTGGTTTATAAAAATACCACATAACAAAAACAGTGACACTTTATTTGAAGGGGTTTGCATAAGGCTGACATGACACTGTCACAAACATGACATAACACCTGTTATGAACATGAAGGAGTCTTCGTGAATGTTTGACTGTTATCAAGTGTCATCCTGTAAATTATGACACTTATAATGCAAAGTTGACATTTATAATGGACTTTTAATTCAAGTTTTAATGCAACGTTGTGTTAAAGTGTCATTATTTGCCGAATAATGCAAAGTTGACACTTTTAATGCAAGTTTTAATACAACTTTACATTAAAAGTGTCATTATTTATTGAATGCTAGTCTTATGCACACCCATTCAAATAAAGTGTTACCAAATGAATAAACAATGCTCAGCCTGGTGGGGGGACAAGTAAAGCCTAGTGGCCTGCCAGGCTTAAAATACACTGGGGGAAACCGAGTGATAACAATAACTGCTACAATACAGAGTCAAAATAATGAGAAGTAACAAAAAGTTCTGAAGGTAAAGATAATTTTATTTATATAGCACATTTTCAGCAAAAAGGCAATACAAAGTGCTTTACAGGAATTAAAAGGAAATACAAACAAAATAACAAACCAAAGGAAAGAGCAAAAGAAGAAAAAGCTAATAATGTTGATCCAAAATAAATAAACTAGATACTCTTATTCAGAGTTGGTAGATAAGTATAAGTAAGTATCCTCAGGTCTAATTCCTTTTCTGGTTTGAATAGAATAGGAGTCTAAAAAGTAGTTGCTAAGGTAGTTTTTCTGGGCTCCAAGTTCTAATCCTTGTTCTGGGTTGCTAGATAAGTATAAGTAATACAAACTAGAATTGATCTGTGCTCCTGTTATTATGAATCAGAGGCAACTCTGAAGAGATGGATTTTTTGTTTGATTTAAAGGAACTCAGTACTTCATAATATTTCTGGAGGTTTGTTATAGATTATAGGAGCATAAAAACTCAATGTTTGGTTCTGGTTACCGCGAAATAATTTCCGTTCTTTTTGTGAGATTCAAACCAGTTGAGAAATTGACCTGAAAGTCCTACCCGGCTCTCCATTTGTTTCAATAATATGTCATGGATAACAGTGTAAAAATCCGGCATGGATGTCCAACAGAACCAGCACTGTGGTTCTTCCACAGTCTGTGTTTATGTGGATGTCATTCTGTCCATCAGTCCATCCTTTTGTTTATTGATGTGTCTATCTCTCCATGTCCCTGCAGCTTTTGGTTTTTTCAGATCCTAAACTTGAAGTCTGCAAAGTTTATTCATACTTTTAAATATTTTTTAAAAAGACTGGAAATAAGTAAAACATCTGTTGTTTTGTTTTTGGTTTGGAAATATAATTCAACTTATATGAATAACTTTTTGTGATCTCTTGAAAAAGAGGCAATTGGAAACGCCTCATTTGTAATTTCATATCTTAAATGGAGCAAAAGCCTCATTTCTAAGCACAGTTTCTGTATTTTACTGTTAGTTTGGTTTGAATAGATTTACTGACTCTTTCCCTGTTTCGTTCCCTGTTTCCAGATGGCTCTCTAACGCGATCCCTGCATCATCAGCCCTCCTCCGCCTGCCCTCACTCCCACGGGAACCCCCAACTCACACCGCAGCCTCCTCCACAAGGCGAATTCCTCATTCCCCACTCCTTTCATACGCCACTGCCATCCCACCCTGCAGGTCACTCGGTTCCTCCCGCGCCTCCACCTCCCCTCTCCGCCCACCACCTCCCCACTTCAACTGTGCCGCTGGCCCAGCACCTTCCACCAGACCACCAGACGCTGCAGCACCACATGCCACCTCTGGGGCCTTCGGTGCAGAGGATGCATCAGCACGAGATGCTGCAGAGGATGGAGGTCCAGAGGCGGAGGATGATGCAGCACCCCACGTGAGTATTGGCGCCACGGATTTGTAAAAGTTGCAGACATTTATTGGTGAAACGCGTGTATTTTATTTTTCTTTGCAGGCGGGCGCATGAGCGGCCGCCTCCGCACCCCCACAGGATGCACCCCAACTACGGCCATGGACACCACATCCATGTGCCACAGACCATGTCTTCCCATCCTCGCCAGCCTGAGCAGAGAACGACATGGTGGGTTCATGGTTTCGTCTTTTAATCGATGATGTTTGTGTTTCTGAAATGTCTGGATTTCTACCTGCAGCATTGATGTAATAATGACTCTGTCCTGTTGAACAGGGAGCTTGGCATCGAGGCTGGAGTGCCAGTGGCTTCATACACTTCAGGGCACCTGCACTCTCACCTGCCCCACTACCATACTCCCCCGAGACTGCATCACTTCCCCATCTCCTTAATGGTAGAAGAGACCTTTGCAACTATTAGCATAGAAGATAACAAACACATTTCATACAAAGTCTGTGTTGGATTAGTTCCGACGAGCCTTATTTCTAGCATTAGTTACCTCAGAAACAGTTTCTCAGACCTCATGAATTATGCATTTGCAATTAATTCGAGCTCATAAAGCATTTTAAGTCTGCCCTCAACAAAACCAGGGTCCTTGACCTCCATGTAAAACACGTTTAGTTTGCAGTTTTGCTTTATAATTTCATATACACACATCTGTTGCCTTCGTTGTTAAACGGTAGGCCGGTCACAATAAGAAATTTTGCTGGACGATAAATTGTCCCAGAAATTATTGTGATAAACGATAATATTGTTTTGAGACCATTTTCAGGTAATGGTAATGACATAATAATGCAATAACACATTCTCAAAAATCAACAAACTTTAAATTCCAATAAATATTTAACTTTGGAAGTGGAAGACATTTTAAATATACAAAATAAATAGAACAGAAACAACAAATATAATTAATTATGAATTCTCTGTAAATAAAGGTTAAGTTGAGACTAAAGCACCAGTTTTTGGTAGACAGAGATAATTTGTTGGTCTGTAATGTTTGTTCTGTGTTCACTAATAGGTTAATTAAAAAAAAAAGTGAAAAAGGAGAAAATTATAAATAATATAAATGGAAATTATTGATTTTGTTTTAATTGATCGTGCAATAAATTAATTTTGTATTACTGAACTACGTTCAGAAAACATTTTAGTTTATTTTTTTAATTACATGCATTTGTCTAATACCTAGTTTAGGTATTACACAAACTAAGTGTAATACTTAATGTATTAAATTAATGTAAAATTTAATGTATAAATTAAATTTTCAACATCAGATATTTGGTAATGTTTGTTAAAAAGTTCAACGTCTCTTTTTAAGCTACATGCAATATTTTTGCTCCGCTTTAAGTGCTTTTCAGGGACTTGTTATAATGTTTTATATATGCTGTCTTTATTTCCTGAAGCACACTACTGGCATTTCTGAAGTGACCTACCCGCACATTAGGTACATCTCATCGAGAATGACTGGCTTTGGAAGAACCTACGAGGTGAGAACTGCACCTGTCTGCTGCTAAATCAGCTTTTCCTAAAGCTGAAGATAAAAAATCCAACTCTGCTTCAAGCACACACACACACACACCCACACACACTGCTGCATTCAGTCCCATCAACTCTAATTTTAGCTAGTTTTATCCAGTCACTAAATACAAGCAAATTGAATACTCAGTGCTTGGTAACTTGCTGTGTGATCTGAGTCCTGTTTTTTCATGTACTTGTGAAACTTTGTCACCAGAAGTAAGGTTTAGACTTTCCATTTTGTGATGCAGACTCAGTTTGGTGTCACAAACTCAAAAGACTGATTCCAGGGTGAGAAACAGTTGATGGTGGCGCTGGGTGTGTCCGTTTTTACCATTCTTTTAAAACGTGACTCAGCTACAGATGATGATGATGAGGAGGCCAATGAGACGAGTTTATCAGCTTTTTCAGTCTCTGACGTGCCGATAAAGAGAAATTGGGTTTGGCTAAAATTTTTAAGAGGTACAGTACAGACCAAACTGTGGGAAGAAGCCGGAGTACCCGGAGAGAACCCACGTGCCAAGTTACACTTGGCCAAGTTACACTTGGCTCTTTTCTTTTTTTTTTTTGTAGTTCATCAGTCTGAGTGGATTATTTACACAGACACAGGTGCAAGACAAAGATCACAACCTGACACGTCGTTTGGTCGTTTGGTCTGTACTCTGTACACACTTTGGACACACTTTCTCATTGATTTCAATGAGAAGGTGTGTCCAAACTTTTGGTCTGTACTGTATAATATGAGAACATTATTTATTAATATTAGGAGCATAGGTCATGTCCCACCATGTGTGAAAATGACAAAGTTAAAAAAAAAAAAGACAATCATTTGGAGTTAACATTTGAAACATTTTGTGGCGCAGTTGGTAGTACTATTGCCTTGCAGCAAGAAGGTCCTGGGTTCGATTCCCGGCCAGGGTCTTTCTGCATGGAGTTTGCATGTTCTCCCTGTGCATGCGTGGGTTCTCTCCGGGTACTCCGGCTTCTTCCCACAGTCCAAAAACATGACTGATTTTGGACTGTGGGATTGAAACCAGGTCAATTGGTCTCTCTAAATTCTCCCTAGGTGTGAGTGTGTGTGTGCTAGGGGTTGAACGACTACATATTTTTTAAGGTCGACTACATCATGATAATAGTCGAGTCGATGTCGACTAGTCGCGGTGACGTCATAGTGACGTAAGCGCAAAAACCCTTCACAACTACTTGGAGGCTTTATTAGCTATTTTCACGGCAAATATTGACCCCCCCCCCCCCCCCCCCCCCCCCCCTCCCCCACACACACACACACACACACACACACACACTCTCTCTCTCCCCTTCTCCTGCTTTTACTAAGTCTATTATGGAGATTCTTCGTGAGCAGCGGGGAAAAGTTTGTTGCACAAAGTCGGGTCTGACTTTTTTTTTCTAAACACCGGCTGATGCTGATGATCTCTGGATAGTTACTATAGGAGTCAAATTATCACACTGACTACATGGTGCTTTTGGAACATCACAAGCCAAACTTGTTATGAACGGATCCCGTTTGGTTACAGCTGAATTCAACGAAACCACCTGCTTCTCCTCCGCCCGATGCGCGGCAGGAAGCTCTGCTGACTCAGCAGATTGAACGATTTAAGATATTTTCTAGTCAACGTCAACATGATAAAAGTCGAGTCGATGTCGAGTTGACTAGTCGTTGTGACGTCATAGCAACGCAAGACGCAAAGCTTTGGAGTAACGTACAGGCTTTATTACCCGTTTTCACGGAAAAATGTCACGCCATTTTGTAGCCAGTGTTCTGTCAGATCTGCTGTCAGAGTGTCATACACTTCTGACAGCTGATCTGATGACACTTCTAAGCACGAAGTGTCATTCTTAGCACGAACTCACGGCTATATATATGTCAGACAAGTATACACTCATTACCAACTACAGGCTTTTATTTAATCAGCAACATAACATCATAATGTATTAGTTAGATCGTCGTGACAAAGACACTCGCGAGCCGGCTAAGTGACATCCTTAGCGGGAAGGGGGCGAGTTTTAGACGGCTCGTGTTTTGTAGTGGACTGCAGCTGCAACTCCATCTCCTTTTAAAAACACTGTAAAACCACAAATATGCATCCATCTACATATCATTTAAACTAATGTATTAACTTATTTTTCTTGTGTCTTGTGACGTATACTGTGCTGTCAGATCAGCACAGGCTGTCACCACCGGCAATCACATGACTGCGACTAGTCGACATGAAATGTAAAAACTCGCGAGACGTCCTAGAGTCGACTAGTCGACTAATTGGTTCAACCCCTAGTGTGTGCATGGTTGTTTGTCCTGTCTGTCTCTGTGTTGCCCTGCGACAGACTGGCGACCTGTCCAGGGTGTACCCCGCCTCTCGCCCGGAACGTAGCTGGAGATAGGCACTGGCAACCCTCCCGACCCCATTAGGGACAAAGGGTGAACAGAAAATGGATGGATGGATTTGAAACATTTGTTTTTAATTAGCATTTTGTCCTACTAAAATAATTGTCTTCGATCCTAGACGATGCAGATCCTTAACTTTGAGATTTCACAATCCACGACAGACGGCGATTGAAACCATAAATTTATAAAAAAAGAGGAACTGTTTTTTTTTTTTTTTCGCTATTCTTCCTCCCTGTTATCTCACACCCACAATAAACCACAGCTGTGTCTCAACATGGTAGGGAAAATAGTTTCCTTTGAAATGGCTTCTTATATCTTCCTCTATGCGACTCAATTTTGTAACACTTCACCGAAACTTTAAATGGCAAAAATGTTTACAGTGTTATTGTCAGGGTGACGCCTAGTTATCATTAGAGGGAAGAAAATGTAGATTTTTCAACAATCAGCAAACTTGGTGGAGCCAATTGAGGTGAAGGTCAGATCACCAGCGTTATTTTATTTTTTGCATTTTTTGGTGTCTTTACTTAATTGTACTTTTCTTGTACTTATTGTTAAAAAAAAAAAATCACTCCATATCTTAGAAAAAATTTACTATTTTATTAAATAGTAAATCTCTTATTTAAAAGATTTAATAAGAGATCAAGATTGAAAAGGAAAAACATTTAATAAAGAATGTATAATTGATATACAAACTTAATCTTGGCCCATTCTAATATATTTTAAGTGAGATGTGACATTAAAAGCTTCAGATGCAGTTTTATCTCTGCATGTTGCAGAATCAAATAATGATGGGACACGAAAAACCTGTCATTAAAAAAAACCATTAAAAACCTAAACGAGTCGGGCAAATTGCAAATCTAATGCAAATGACTCCAAAACCTGTATTTCTGTTCAGTTTTTTTTTTTTTTTAAATGTACAGTCAGTTAGTGTGTGTGTTTTTTCTCTTATGCTATGAAATTACTTGAACTGGTGAGCTAATGGAAATTTCGTTGAATTCTGTTCAATGACAATAAATGCTATCTATTCTAAAGCTGTCATTTATGAGGCTAGCTTTTCTGCTGTGTCTAAACTTTATAATGTTTATTTAATATTTATAGAATATCTCAGAATATTTCATTGCTGTTCAGGCTTTTTAGGTACCAGCTTACATCTTTGCAGTAAGTAGCCAAAGGGTTTAAATATCTGTAAAAAGACTCAATGTAATATTAAGCCGCAGGAGTCAAATTTATGTACAGAGCACATTTAAAAAGTGATGCACAGTTAATTAATCAACAAGATGCAAACATTTTTTTTATTTATTTAGTTTGTGAATATGTAGTAATTTGTACGGAGAAGGGAAAATAAAATTACACATACTTACATGTACATGTATTCATCTCTCAAGTTTTTACATATATTCAAGGGGTGAATAAGTATATTCTAACCATATAATTACTTTATTCTGCTTCCAGTGTTATGACAAAAGTCTTTTGCAACTTGTGACTCATGTAGCTCTCTGAGAATATTATTCACATATTTATCATTTATATTTTCACATATAGCAGCTGTACATTTAATTCTGAACACTGATAGCATGACAAAATTTAAGAAAAGCAATGTAAAATGAGAAACTTTAGTTCTTTCAATGTGATCACCATTATATTCCCTGCTTTTCATACATAGATTACAAACCAATCAATCATCCAGTCTTATTTTGTTGAGCATTTTTCATACACAGCACATCTAAAGCATTTAGATCAGATAAAACAAGAAAAAGTAACAGAAAGCAACAATTTAAACTGAAATTTTGAATTTAGTTTGAAAATTTACACAAAGTACAATTATTGTGAGAAAACACATATTGTAAAAAATATTTAAAATCAGCTTGAAGTTGCACTAAAGCAAAAACCCTGAGTACAATGAACCTAGGCTGAGGTTTAAATCTAAAAAATATTTTTTTTTATTTTAAAATTTTTAAAGTTGAATCTTTTAAAAGATTCAACTTAAATTTGCTGCTTTTAAAAGCTACCGAGAAGACACTTTGTCATTATTTGTGCTACCTGGCTGAGCAAACACGGCCATTCAGGCTCTCAGTGATGTTGTTGAAGGAGAAGCTGAGAACCGTTTGTCTCCATCAGGACCTGCTGCATTTAGAGGAACGACTTGGGACTGTGAATCGAGGAGCCTCTCAGGGAACCATAGAGAGGTGCACCTACCCACACAAGTACAAGAAGGTAAAACCTGCTCAGCGTGTTTCATTCTGTCTCACAATTTCTCAACATGTTGGACATACCGTGTGCATGTCTGCTGCAGTGCGTTCTGGGACAGAGTGCGCAGTGGTCTTTTGTGCTCTGATGTTTTAGAAAACACTGTAGTGTCTTTTACCAGAGATTGCAGCCGTGAAGATAATGTTTGGGGCGGGGGGAAGATTCCTTAGAGGTTTTCAAATGTACCTAAACAAGCAATCTAACACCCTGCCACCCAATACAGAAGGTGTTGGAGAGAGACATTGACCAACAGTTAACCCCTGAAGCTTGGGCATCTATTGGGAAAAATATGCACGCAACCCCAGAATCGGTGAGAATCAAAACGAACAAATCAATTTGGAAACATGTCTCTGCTCACATGTACGTTAGATTTTATTGTTATCCTTGGGGGCTGGGAAATTCGGCTGATATCTTTTATTTTTATTTTTTTTTTAATTACTATTATTATTATTATTTGGATTACTCTGATTTGTTTAGCATTGAGACTAGAGATAGAAAGTTTTCTTTTCTGTTTCAGGACCAAATGACCATTCTCTCTGTTCCCAAATTTCAAGTTTGTTTTGTTGAAACAAGAAAAAAAAAAAAAAAAAGTTACTGTTATGGGGCTTAAGCCATTTGTTTTTGATGTCATGCTAGGAGTTTAGTTGAGCAGTTTGAGTGATTTTATTGAGAGAATTTGCTTTTAAAATTCATGTCTCCAAATGTTTCTCCCCGGCAGAGAAAGCTGCACGGCAAGCAAGACGAAGATGAGGGGGCTGATGAAGACACGGAGGAGAAGTGCACCATCTGCCTGTCGATACTGGAGGAGGGGGAGGATGTCAGGTAAAGCTCTCCCCTCTCCCGGGAGTTCGTCTTGCCTTTTTCTCACAGCTTTAAATGTGTTCAATTATCCGTTCAGAGGGGCGTGTCTGTGAGCCCGCAAACACAGGTGGGGAGACAGGTGCAGCCGTTCCAGTTTCCTGCCGTCCAGCGGGATTTTCATTTTTCTCTAAAAACAACCCAAAGGAGTTCTGGTAATCAGCAGAAAAGTCCCAGAGTGCCTTAAAATTACCGGCCTCATGGAGCTGCTTTTTGGCACAGGCTCAGGTTTTCCCGGAGGAGGCGCTGCCCCCTGTTGGCAGAAAGGCTGATGTGTCTAAATTTGAGGTTGTGTACGGATTACCTTTGTTTTTCCTAGTTTATTCCCGATTCCTGCTGCTCAGACAGAATCTTAATTACACCAGGTGCGAATTACCCTGGTGCGAATTACACCAGGGTGCTTGAAATTCTTTAAAATATTTGAATTTCAATCTGGTTTTTTCAATGCTTCGAAAAAGCTTAATATCTTTACAAAGTCTGTGGAAGTGCTTGCTACTAAAACTGCACAGTCTTGTAGTAAAGTACAATCTAAATTTGGAAAGCGTTATTTACAGTTGGGTCCAGATATTTTTATACACTTAATAGAAAGACACATTTATTTTCTGTCTGTCTGAAGTTAAATCAGACTAAACTTTTCTTGTTTTAGGTCACTTAGAGTCACAAATGAGAATGTGTTTTTTTTTTTTTTCATTTTTGAATATTTATTATTCCTAATATCTCAGTGATTTATTGATTTGAGTAATTAAAATAAAGTTTGGCTTTTATTTTAAAGAAATTGGCAGACTTTTTAAATTTAAATTAGTGTTTTACTCTCGGACCAGTCAGGTGTGTGTGAGTGACATTTCAAAACATCACATTTTTGCCGTGGAATGTAGAATACTATCACAAGATGCAGATTATTAATAACAGTATTAAATTATATAGTATAATAGTGAATTTAAACTGTCTTCTTCTGTTTATTTGTATTGTTTAGGCCTGTCGCGATAAACGATAAATCGATTAATCGTACGATAAATTAAAACTATCGACGTCATTTCAATTATCGGCATTATCGTCTCTCCCGACCTTTTTCTCTTTCTGTTGATGACACCGAATGAAAAAAGGCTCAACTCCGGTGCTCTCACTGACTCCTCCCTTCCTCATTTCCTTAGTGTAAAGCCCAGCGCACACTACACGATCTTAGAGCTGTCGGCCGATTGTCGGCCCATTTTCAAAACCTGACAGATCACACATTAGCCGACAGAAATCCTAGCTATAACGGTTCGATCGGGTTCGTTCCTGCCGTGTGGTGTCCAACAATGGGCACAAAATAATGGCTACAAGTTCAGTGAACTAATTTTAAAACCAGGTATTAATCAATGCTTTACTAAAATCTACCTGCAATGCATGTGGCTAGTGTCAGCGTAAAGTCCTGACTGAATGAAAATCATTAGAACCTATTTACGTCACCTTAACGAAGAACAGCTGAAAAGTTACCGGGTTTATCAACTGCGGTAGCAATTTCGCTCCAACTCCTCCCCTTGTCATTTCTATATTCTTTGCATGTTGAATAAACATTAATGTTGTTTCCACGTCGGCTGGACTTCGGGTTGCGCCGTGTCAGCTGTTTGGGATTCCCCGACGTAATTTCCCCTCAGAAAACACGGAGGAGAATCCTCGCTTTCTGATTGGCTACCTGTCACTTTCAACAGGCTGCGTTAAGATCCCAGTCCGGGAAAACCCCTGATTTAGATCGGAGCGGCAACGAGGATCTACCGTAACACACCACACAATCTTAGAAAGACCAAAGGTCTAAGATTGTTGTATGGGGAAAAATAGGAGCAAAAAATCATGTAGTGTGAACTATTGCATCAGGTAGTCGATGTGCCCGTCTTCTCTATTTAAATCTAATTATTACTGAAGGGCAACATAGTATACAGACTTCATAATCTGCACTCTTTGGGTTGAATGCAGTGTTTATTTCCACTTTGGCTTTATGTTGTTTAGTTTTTATCAAGTACATTTTTTGTTAATGGAGACTGAGAATCCATTTTGTTTTTGGTTGTTTTGTTTATTTAGTTTATCAGCTCCAGTGTTAAATATTCTTTTGAAAATAAAGTGTATCTATCTTTGGCAGGAAATCACATGCATTATTACGTCATTTCCATTAAATCAGTGTAAAAAGGTCTTCAGACAATATTATCGTTTATCGCAATAATTTTTTGAGACAATTAATCGCTCAGCAAAATTTGCTATCGTGACAGGCCTAGTATTGTTTTTATTTCCAAAGCTTGGTGCTGAAAGTTTGAAAACTTAAATTGAATAGTGTACGAACCCTGTTACATGCCGATGCTGTGTAAAGTGTAATTTGTTTGCAAAACCAACCTATAAGTACATTTAAATTTCTTCGCTTTATGATATTTGAACCGTTTTAAACACTGTTGTTTTCTAGACACCTGGATACCAGCAGCATAAGCTGTTCGGTTGCATCTGAATGGTTTCGTCTCAGGGTTGTTCTTATATTGAGAATTTGATTTTGCAAAATTGATTGAGTCATTTGATCTGATGAAATGATCTCCTTTCTCGCCATAATAGAGAAAGTTTGCTTTCTGCAGTGACTGTTCCAGGAGACGTGGTCAGATCTCGAAGCTCTAAAAGTGATCTCCGTGTGTTTTCCCCTGCAGGCGCCTGCCGTGCATGCACCTCTTCCACCAGCTGTGCGTGGATCAGTGGCTCCTCACCAATAAGAAGTGCCCCATCTGCAGAGTGGACATTGAGGCGCAGCTGTCTGCCGAGAGTTGATGCTGTTTTCCCAACAACACTTTTGTTTGTTCGGAGTTTATTTTCAGATCATATTAACTTTCTCTTCAGTACTGCAGTCAACCAAAGATGGCACGAATTACCTGCGCAGCTCTACTACGAGGAAAACTAAAAAGTAAAACAAAAAAGCATCGAGCCTAGAGTGCCAGCTCTCACATAGTAGAACAACAACTAGATTTCTCCATTACGGATTTAAGATTTTATTGTATTTATGAAGCTTTTATGTAGCTTTTGATTGTTTCCTCAAGTGTCATTTTCGTTTTGTTTCTCTGCATGTTTCCTTGCAATGCATTTCTTTGCACATATAACGTGGGCTTAACACAGCCCGCCGAGTTGCAGGTGAGGGGAGCTGCTCTAGTAAAGATGCATTTCTGTAAACCTAATGCCTTGCTTTACTAGAATAGAATGTCAACCTTCAGTTTAAACAAAACACACAAAAAAAAAACATTGCAGGATTCATTTTACCAGTCATTGTATTGATTAGTTTATGTTTAGCAGATGTGGATTGTTAGTGAAAGATGTTCTTTTTTTTTTTGTTTTTGTTTTTTCTTCCAAGTAAATCAAGACATTCCTAACTAAGGAAATATGTTAACAAATCAGCTGCTGTATTAGTGCACACCCAGTATTTCTAGAGTGGAAATCAGCTCCATGGTTCACCTCACTCCCAGAATATGCACATGCTTTGCTACGACTACACCACCCTCCTGCACCTTCATTGGGCGACAGCACCCTCATCACCATCCCCATGTATTTTAGGGAGCAAAAAAAAAAAGAATGTCACACCCCCTCTCTTGACTGTTGTGTCCAAACTGAGCGATTGTCGGGAACTGCTGTGAATCTTTTCTCATTTTTTATTCCGTCGGGGTTCTTCCCGCAGACAGACGTGCGAAGCCTAACTAAGGGTTTTTGTGAGATGATCTCAGGCCTGTGAGTGTTGAAGAGTTTTGAAAACTGGTGATCATGCTGTTAAATTGATACTGGCAGTGGCGTTGACTTTTTAATCTCCTGTGGGCGTGTGTGTGTGTGTGTGTGTTCAGAGGGGAAAAACACAGCTCAAGTTGAGATTTACTGTTTGTTCTCACACTTCTAACTGATTTCGCCACCATCCCTTTCTGTCTCTCTCTGTAGTTGAGCAGCAGCGTCCATCTTGGATGCTGTGGAAAGAAAAGAAAAACACTAATACTGTTGACTAACTCACTCGCATAGACTTGCACAAGAGAGAAAACGGTAGATTAGTAGTGAATATGACGCTGAGGCCATGTGATGATCATGAGGGGTGAAAAAAAGGAAAAAATATATTTGAGCTGAGTGTTGAAATGCAGTACTTAAAGCAGGTATCCATGCATTCATTGACTTAAAGGCACCAGGATCATATTATGTGGGATTTATATTAGTTTTGAAAAATAATATTAATAAACTTGGATAACTCTTGTTGAGTCCTTTGATTGATGTTTATTTGAATGAATGTTTTGATGGAGGTGTTTTTTAATTGACGAATTTGAGGGACAGAAAACAATCTTTGTTTCTCTTCTCTCTCCCCAGATCATGAGTGTAATGCTTTCCATTTTCATGCATCTTAATATTTATTAAAATACATATATATTAATGTGTTATTTTTGAAAAAAAAAAAAACACTGTAGCTGAAACGCACAAAGCAAATCATACAAAATAAAAATCTCAAACTAGATTATCATTCAAATGTGTTTGAGCATTTAAATTAAAAACAAATTGTGATATTTTTCAGAGGTTTTAATATCGCATATGAAAGATTCTGTATATTTAGATACAGAAATATTCTATTTTGCCCATAATGTGGCTGTCGCAATCATTAAGAGAACTCAACTCGGAAGTGGGAACTCGCAGTTGGGTATGACGTCAGAGCTGTGTTCCAGTTAAGTTGGGATTCCAATATGGCGACGACCATAAACATTGCGTATGAACATAATTTAAAGCTTTACTTTCCGTCGGTAAACACCATTTTTTTTTTATTTGTTCAGGTCAAAGCTGCGGGCGCTACGTATAGCGTTTACTTAACATCCCGCCACAGCTTACTGTTGATCGGAGAAGCGGCCATATTGAAGCGCGACGTACTGGGGGTAATGGTGACAAACCCCAATCCAATCACTGAGTGCATATCCGGTAAGGTTCATGCACAGATTTTTCTACTGGTTGAAATTCCTGTTTTAAAACTTTTGAACAAAAAAATGTCATGTAATATTCTAGTTTTCTTAAAGGTACATTTTGGTCTTTCATTAGCTGAAAACCATATCTACCGACATTTGGAAACGCTTGAAAATATCACGGTGTGATATGGATCTTTATACGAGTTCACTTCTTAAATTGTAATTCCTGGATTAAATGATATTCAAATTTATTGAACTCTGCCTGTAAACTAGATGAATAACTGAAGGAAATAATTTTTCATTTAGCTTAACAAATTCTGATTAATTTTTCTTCAAAATCGCTGAATTTTCGCATTTTCCCATTCAAATGCTCGGAGGCGCAGCGGGTGAGGCAACAGCAAACAGCCTCACCTGGGCTTGATCAACCTCTGGCTAACTGCACTGGCTGCCATTCTGAGAGCATGTTCCACCTGTCTGTACGTTGCCAATAAAATGACTAAAAAACATTTAATGTAAGAACTGATTTTCCATAATTTGGCTTATTTATATAATGTGAAGTGTTTTTTTTTTTTTTTTTTTTTTTGCCACAAACTGTGTGTAACGTGTTTCGTGTCCTGAGGAGCGATCAGAAACGGCAGAGAACAGATTCGAGGTGAGGCAGGCAGTTCTCTTGCCTCATGGCAGGGGGCGCTCATGATCCCAGACATTGTGACTCCATAACTGCAGAGTAAGAGACAGTAACAGCGAGCTAGCCATACAGTAAAGTGCAGCGATATATCTATAGTTTTGAGTTGTACTTTAACGGTTTTCCCCTTTGCTGTGGAGCGTAGCATGAAAATAATATCTACATGTCCAAGTTTGACTGAGTTAACGGAATTATTCTACGGCGGCAGCGCGACTATTGATGACATGTAAAAGAATAATCTTTTTACCCCCCAGGTGTTTTCAGCAAGCGCGAAATTTTCTTATGTAAACAACATGCAGGAGGTCTATATTTGTAAATATGATTATGATTAAATCAGTGCCTCAACAGCTATGAACTTCGCCGCACGTCACTGTCCATGAAATATATCTATAGATATATTTGGTCTGGAAATATACACTGCTCAAAAAAAATAAAGGGAACACTCAAATAACACATCCTAGATCTGAATGAAAGACATATTCTCATTGAATACTTTGTTCTGTACAAAGTTGAATGTGCTGACAACGAAATCACACAAAAATCATCAATGGAAATCAAATTTATTAACCAATGGAGGCCTGGATTTGGAGCCACACACAAAATTAAAGTGAAATAACACGACACGCTGATCCAACTTTAATGTAATGTCCTTAAAACAAGTCAAAATGAGGCTCAGTATTGTGTGTGGCCTCCACGTGCCTGTATGACCTCCCTACAACGCCTGGGCATGCTCCTGATGAGGTGGCGGATGGTCTCCTGAGGGATCTCCTCCCAGACCTGGACTAAAGCATCCGCCAACTCCTGGACAGTCTGTGGTGCAACATGACGTTGGTGGATGGAGCGAGACATGATGTCCCAGATGTGCTCAATCGGATTCAGGTCTGGGGAACGGGCTGGCCAGTCCATAGCTTCAATGCCTTCATCTTGCAGGAACTGCTGACACACTCCAGCCACATGAGGTCTAGCATTGTCCTGCATTAGGAGGAACCCAGGGCCAACCGCACCAGCATATGGTCTCACAAGGGGTCTGAGGATCTCATCTCGGTACCTAATGGCAGTCAGGCTACCTCTGGTGAGCACATGGAGGGCTGTGCGGCCCTCCAAAGAAATGCCACCCCACACCATTACTGACCCACTGCCAAACCGGTCATGCTGAAGGATGTTGCAGGCAGCAGACCGCTCTCCACGGCGTCTCCAGACTCTGTCACGTCTGTCACATGTGCTCAGTGTGAACCTGCTTTCATCTGTGAAGAGCACAAGGCGCCAGTGGCGAATTTGCCAATCCTGGTGTTCTCTGGCAAATGCCAAGCGTCCTGCACGGTGTTGGGCTGTGAGCACAACCCCCATCTGTGGACGTCGGCCCCTCATACCATCCTCATGGAGTCGGTTTCTAACCGTTTGTGCAGACACATGCACATTTGTGGCCTGCTGGAGGTCATTTTGCAGGGCTCTGGCAGTGCTCCTCCTGTTCCTTCTTGCACAAAGGCAGAGGTAGCGGTCCTGCTGCTGGGTTGTTGCCCTCCTACGGCCTCCTCCACGTCTCCTGGTGTACTGGCCTGTCTCCTGGTAGCGCCTCCAGCCTCTGGACACTACGCTGACAGACACAGCAAACCTTCTTGCCACAGCTCGCATTGATGTGCCATCCTGGATGAGCTGCACTACCTGAGCCACTTGTGTGGGTTGTGGAGTCTGTCTCATGCTACCACGAGTGTGAAAGCACCACCAACATTCAAAACTGACCAAAACATCAGCCAGACAGCATAGGTACTGAGAAGTGGTCTGTGGTCCCAACTGCAGAACCACTCCTTTATTGAGTGTGTCTTGCTAATTGCCAATAATTTCCACCTGTTGTCTATACAACAGCAGGTGAAATTGATTGTCAATCAGTGTTGCTTCCTAAGTGGACAGTTTGATTTCACAGAAGTTTGATTTACTTGGAGTTATATTGTGTTGTTTAAGTGTTCCCTTTATTTTTTTGAGCAGTGTATAAATATACATTTATAGGTACATTTGGTGTAGGGTTTTTAGGGCCTGACATTTTTTATTTCTTTTACATCCTGCACCTAACAATTTTACAAATGCAATGAAAGTCTCCAGAAAGCCTTCACATCTAGTTACAAAACACACTTTAAAAATTACAAGGACTTTTGGCTCCTTGAAAATAAAACACAAAGTAATTAGGGTTATTTAAAGCTTTGTGCTGCTGCACTGCATACATAGAAATAAAAATGAGAATTGTGTTCTTTTAATAATTCCTTAAAGTTTTTTCCAGGCAAAGTGAGGAAACTTGTTGCATATCAGAGTAAAACAAAATTTTAATAGAAAAAAAGGCCATTACACGTGCAGAAACATGAAGCTTACCTTAAATTTAAAAGGGGGTTGGCGAGTAAAGATGTACGTTCATCTAGAAAGAGGGTTTTGGACCAGTGAGTAAAAGTAACTAGGTAACTGGTTACTTTTCTAGTTATCTAGAAAAGTAACTAGGTAACTTTTCTCGTTAGTCCTTGTAAGATGTGTCTGACGTTTTGTCTGGTTCAGGAGTGTTTTACAGGAGTCCAAGAGTTGCAGCCAATATCCTGCTTCACTAAACACCCTACCACGTTTCACTTAACTTGAAACAGCACTATGTTTCTTCTTTAAAAAATTACCTTCTGTGTATTTACCTCCTTGTACAGGTTGTCAATGACCAAGTAGCTATTATTTCAACAGAAATAAATAATTGTCCGAGTTTAACTATTGAATTTATCCCAAACTGCATTCTTTTTAATGATCAACAGGGGGCGTTAAATGTCTGAAAAACCCGACTAAAGCGTTACTTATTGAAACTCCTGGCTTTGCTTGATATACTGTATATAAATGTTAATCTGGAGGAGTTACGAAAAAAATCTGATAAAAATCAGTAAAGCATTTTTTCATGCAGTATGACAAAGTTTAATTAAAATACTCATCTATTGGTGTGGATTGCACAAAGGATCTGTTCACCAATCTTATGACCAAACTATGTTTATTGATGCAGTTTTCTGAAAAAGTCCCAGCAGGTTTCACTGACTACAGCATAATGTGGTCGTAGGATTGAAATAAAACTAAGGAATGCGTGTTAGGACTGCGGCAGCAGCGCAAAAGATGTGCAGAAACATTAACCAGAAGCAGCTACAAAAACAGCTTAACAAAACATAAACCCATACACTAAGTAGCAGAACTGGAAATAACAACAGCTCTGTGTTTTTCAAAACGGGGAAAAAAGGAGAAACTAAACATACAGTCTTTGCGTAAAAACACAAAGAAATCCTTTTAAATTCTGCCCACCAACAGGTACGCTCCTGCATTAGAACACATATACAGAAATGAGATCCAGAAAATGCCTGTTTGTCTTAATTTCATGTAAACAAATGATTTTCTTCAGTAACTAGCTAACTTCATTGCTTTTGCTCGTCACAATCCGTCCCTCGCAGACGAAGCTTTGTGGCCGTGACGTGAACGTGAGACGCCATCTGTGTCCAAGGTAGTACCTGTCCCAATAAAGTGCTAATACACCACAGACCTCACGCTCAGGCTACGTACTGGTGTCATTAGAGAACAAAAGCAGAATAAAAAGTGAGGGAGGTTTACCAGCTAATACTCCACCTCACTGCAATGCCCTCAGAATCAGAAAAAAAAACAAAACAAAAAAACGAGTCTGCTTTGGTCATTCAATTTTTAAAAATCCTCATTCAGCATTTTGATTCTTTACATGCCTGTTAAATGTCTGCATCACAATAAATATTCCTGCTAAAACTGAAATCACTTCAGTTTCCTTCAACCTTCATCTAGAAGCAACATAGTGGAAATAAAAGTAAAAAATAAATCACAGCCTGGTCCCAGAGATTTAGCCGATTTCATTTGAATGCTTCAAAACACTCTATAAAGATATAACACGGTAAGTAAAGGGAATACAGAGATCCATAAATACAATAAATAGTTTGTTCAGTACTCAGAGGGGACAGACCCCAGCGGTCTTTGTGTCTTTGGAGAAAAGCCTCATCTTTGGCCCAACAGGACGTTTGGTCTGGTGGCGTAACTGAGCGTTACGTTCGGTGACTGTAAGGCAGTAGTGGAAGAGTCTCACAGTGTTTGCTCTCCCCGACTGCAGGCTCTGCGCCCCCCTCAGAGGCCGGGGATGGCGGGGCGGAGGGGGGAAGCAGCAGGCGCATTGCGTCGCCCTGACAACCAGCAGCTACTAGATCTTGGTGACGTAGTTGTTGGGGAAAAGTCCCTGCTTCCCGCGAAGTCGTCCCGTCCACCACCCGGAAGCGTCTGCTCAAACAGAGCCAGGCACGAATGAATGAAAGAGGAAACGACGGCGTCATTTTTTATTCATTATTCTTAGAGACACTCACCCTCTTTGATGATATCGATGACGTCGTCGGTGTTGAAGCTGAGCTCGTCCGTGTCCTGAGCGTCGTACGCGTACAGGGCCTTGCACTGGGGCACCTGGGGTTTGGGTTTGGGCACCGGCTTCGGCCGTCCTCCACCTGGTGGAGGTCTGTGGGCTGAAGGTCGGTGGGCCCTGATTTAAAACAAAACAAAAAAAGAGAAAACCAGCTCTTGAGTCAGGGTGAGTTGCCTGCTGGAGGACACTGAATGAAATATTTAAAGCCCCTGCGCTGCAGTGACTCAGGACAGCACAGATTTGTTCAATGTGTCAGACTACGGCAGCATGCAAACATCTGGGCACCCCTGTTCTTAATGTCTCAGAAAGACATGCAGGAGTAAAATATTAAACATTTAATTCCAGGAGAGTTCACTTCTCATTTCTAAGCTTTCTTGTTTCACAATAACGGAAATGGGAACAGGAATAAAGCAAAACTTTTTTTTAAAATTTAGTCTCTGTTCCCTTTTGAAGCTGTAGAACTGTGCAAGACATAACAAAACCTTCATATCTGTATTGTGAGGTATTTTAGGATCATTAGTGTTAAGATATTTTATGAGAAATTATAAAGTTCTGTACAATTATTTCTCCAAGTACACTTTTGTTTCCTGTGGCTCAGTTTTGAATAGGATGAAAAGGTTTATTCAGATTTTTGTTTCGCCAAGTTTATATCTGTGCAGATGTAATTCCACATTAAAACCACAGCAAACCTTTTTTCCTTTCCTAGTTTCTGATAAAAACGTCAAACGGGGGATTTTGCTTTACCTGCTGCACCAAATTCACCTGAGACCAAAAATAGCCAAGCAAATTTTTGGATCTTCATTATAAAGTAAGCAAAGCTTGTTTATTATTTTATTTTACATTATGAATGAAAACAACTTTCTGTTAATTTATAGCTTTATATGCAGAAAAGTAAAATGCTTTGGAGTGAGCTAAAGGCTGCTAATTCTAAAAAAATGTTTTTAAATATGACCATTTATAAAACATTTATAAAGCTACAAAGTTTCCATTAGTTGGGCTTTCATGATGATGACTATGACAACAGGCATTGGAAAAAAATAAATAATAAAGTTTAGTACCCTAACACGGGTTGTATTTTGGGGTAATAAAAATAAAAATATGCCTTAACTGCGTTATAAAATTCTGATTTTATCAACTTTTAACTTGTTGACCATATTCTCAGCAACATAAATAAACCAGGGGTGCCCAGACCTTGGCAGGAAATTGTCTAAATTCAATTCAAAATGGAATCTATATGGTAAAAGGAAAGTAGATCCCTTAAAATTCTACGGTTTTAACATTTTTAGCAAAAATACTCAGGGGTTTTGTGATGTGCCACTTTTTTTAAATTTTTTTTTATAAATCCTCTTTTCGTTTTTGTTAAGCTAAAATTATTCATTTTAGCTTAACATTATGTTGTTCTGTGGCTGTTTAAGTTCAATATATTAATAATAATATATTGAATACAAAGCTATAGAATTGACAAAGGGGTCCGTTATATATATATATATATATATTATTATATATATTGTATTTATAGAATTGTAATTTTTTTGCTGGTACTGATTATGCCACAAGATGGAGTCCTAGCACAGGACGTCGCTTTGCCTGCACAGTGAGAACTAAACTAAACCAGTTTCACTGCAGAAAACAAAAAGGAAGCACAGACCCCGAGACATTAACTTTTCTCTCAACACCAACCCAAACCTGATACAGACGACGTTGAATAAACGAGAGACAAATAACCCAGAAAACATCTCAGTAAAACACTACGTGGTGATCATGTTGGTTATGCATACTGCAGTATGCATGTGTGAGACGTAATAGGGACAATTAAACATCCAACATATGGAGGGGAATCCCATCGAACCCCACTGGACATCAGCAGCGGAGGTCTAACTAAAATTGTGAGGTAACATCAGCGTGTTGTGCTGCTGAAAGCTTTTTCTCCCGACCTGAACCACCACCAGAACCACTGCAAACACTCCAACTCACATTCCTCCATTTGAAGTTGGCCGTCCGCCTCCAGAGCTACAAAAGAACGAATCAGCCAAATTATGTCAGATTAGAGAAACAGCAGCAGAGGTAGTATTACAGTGTCAGTGCATGGCGCTCTTCTCAGCTCTCAGAGCGATACCATCTAATTCTGGCGTTCCCCGAAACCTTTAAGCTGCATTCAAGAAACAAATTCATAGCCGGCAACTACTGGTCACACATTAAACAAGCTTCTAAGGCCGATACAAACAGCATCAACAACAAATATGTCTTTAGTTTCAGGCTTTTTTGTAAACATGCAAGGAATGAAGATATTTTTCTAATTTTAACATTTGTTCATTTTAATATCCTGAAAGGAAACCTAGACTCCACTGTGCAGAGTTGTTCATTTTTGACTTCTGATTTATGAATTACTGATCTAATTTGCTGCATGTCTTGTAATGCAAAACCTTAACTCAATCAAAATAATTAAAAGACCTAACCATCTGTTTGGTTAAAGGCCATTACTGGCAAAAAGTATTAGTATACTGGACACAAAATAACAAATATGTTAAACTGTCATACTATAGAATCGATCTCCAACCTATTTATAAATCTAGGATAAAAAAGGATAGAAAATCAAGTAGGATAAAACCACCACACCACTGCTTGTTTAGCCAGTGGAGAGTATTAAAATTTGCTGAGCGAGTAAATTTCAAGAGTGCACACTTAATATAGAAAACAAAAAATTCTGTGTTCAATAAAAAATATTCATTTTTACGGGAAGAAATGGGAGATAATGAATTTTTACTATTATTTTGCCAGAAGATCTTAAACTAAATAATCACATAACATCTTAAAAATAAATTAAAACACAGAATGATTGAAAGTTAGAGAAGGACTCAAATATTTGAAATTTGATGCGGAACTTCATGATGGCGATTTACTGACTTTTTGTTTTTTCTTCTTTTGTCTGGATTTAATTGTTGGTTTTGTGTATTCTGCTAATATTTGTAACATATAAGCTGAATAGTTTCAACCTTGACCTTTTCGATCTATAAATGAATTATTTTTATTTGACTGTTTTGAACTTCTTTGATTGCAGTTAGAGTTTTAAATGACCATCAGTTATCATTATGTGTAAGTCAGTGTGTTTTAGATCGAATAAATTGAACTATTAGCTTCATTTGTCATCTATTAACTGATTAATGAGTGGTTAATCAGTGGATGTTACACATTTCCGTCACGTCTCATTTCTTTGGCGAACCCCATCCCGCTCTGACGCTGCAGCTTTGTGCTGAGCTCTCACCCTGCAGCGCCCTGGTCCGGGACCCTCAGGCAGTCCAGGTCCGGCTGCTGCCGGCTGCCGCCGTCGCGCTGCCTGGGCTGGTTGATGTTGCTGGGCAGAAACGGGCGTGTGGAGTTGGTGGAGGGCGGATGCCTCTGGCTGTGATGCTGCGAGTTCCTCTGGTTGGCGATGTAGTTGGTGTTCTTCAGGCTGCCGTTCTGATGGCCGGCTGCCGGGAGGAAACGCAGGAAATGATTTTATAGATGATGTGAAGAAGAGAGAAGCTGCGGAGAAGCTGACCGGTATACCTGGGGGTCCTGGTGCTGCTCTTGAAGGCACGTGGTGGTTTCTGGACATGTTAGAGCGACTCTGGCTGAAGCTCTTCCTGGTTGGACCTGGCATTCATTAGCAAAAACACAAACGTAATGCAACATATTGACGCTACCGCAACCTGCAAAGATTTGACCCTTTCAATTTAAGCCGCGTTCCACATCACAGGCGGTTCTTTGTGTGAGTATGTCGTGGTTCTGCTTCACAGCCGGTACTCACGCGTGTTCTTGGGAAGGCCCGGTCCGATGCTGATCTGCAGGGATTTGCTTGAGGACTTCAACATGGCCACATCCCCCTGACCTTGAACAAACACCACCTGCCTGGAGCTGCCGCTCATGAAGCCCCAGTTCTCCTTCTTTAGCTTCATCTCCAGTCTGAAAATTTAACGCAATGTGTTCTTTTATATCTCTTTAATTAGTTTCTTTCTCAGAATAGTGGTAATATTATAAAAAATTCACATTTTGCATGTTTTTACACTTCCATTTGAGTCTCAACTGTCTCTAAAAATAGCCCAAGTGACTAAAAAAACACCCTAACCATTTGTTGGCAATAAGTTAATGTCTGGAAAACTGCACCGTTACCTAGCAACCTCGTTAAAGCTTGGTTTTACCGCTGTAAGTGCTGTACTATAGCTGATGGAAACGACAAGTGTTTTGTCGTTGACTTGCAATTCAGAAACCACTTGCTGCATTATTGCTGGTGGGGCAGGAGGCTCTACTTCTGCTTCTCAAAGATGTATGGTTGTATAATTGCACATGTGTTTGCAGACATTTTCACTTGCTAGTGTAAACATTGAGTTGGGGAATAACCAGTAACGGCCAGTAACAGTTTATTTGAATTTAAAGAGACAAGAGGCTCTAAAACAGCTCATCCTGAAAGTCATCCTCAGACTAAAATCTCTTTATCTAAGAATGATAAAATGTGACAAGCATGTTTTGTATAGACCCCAGCTAACCTGTTCATAAAGCATAATAGTTCACCTTTACAAGCAGCAGAGGTAAATCTGAAGGTTTAGCCGTTTACGTTTCTGGATGCATGGACTTACGTGTTGTTGAACTTGAGCGGCAGCTTCCTCCGAGTTTTCTCCTCGAACCGTCGGGACAGCAAGCTGATGAACTCCGTCTTGAAAATGCACTCCAGCAGGCTGTCGTACTCTTGCTCATGCAGGATGATGAAGTCATCCTGCAGGGTGCTGAAACAATGGCGAGCTTTGAGCAAAGTGACCGAGTCAAAACCCATCTTGGAAAGAGTATCATCACTCCCTCTATTGTCTTGTTTTGTGAGGATGTGGAGTCAGTTTTCACTTTTACATTCAGGACCTCACGGCAGTGCGGCCGTGTGGCCCAGCAGCACAAGGAGAGTCTGTTCCTCACATATGAGGAGGAGATTTTTACACCTCGCTGAACCACCTGGTCTGTGTTACCTCACAGAGTCAAAAGCCACAAACTCAAATCAACTGCTCTGCCTCTGAGCCGCGTCTCACAGAGTTTCTATCGACAATGCAGAGACCACAACTCTTCCAGTTTGCTCACAGATTTGATAAAATCCAGATAATTTAAGCATTTCTGACTGTGAAGCATTTTAGTTTTGTTTTCAGTCACATCTTCACCCAAGTACGTCAAATCTTCTCCATATGTTTCCAGTGATCTTTATGTGACTTTTACAGGAACAAAGAAACTTTTTCTTAACTGGAGATCTAGAATTGGACTTCGAAGAAGATCCCTGAATTTTGCACTGTAGAGTTTACAGACTTTAAGTCGTCCCTCAGTCACCCTTCTCATTTTAGACAAGTTCTGGTTTCTTAAATTTATTCATATTTAATTTATTCTCTATTCGGCTTGACTCCAGCATACTTAAGCTGTCTTTTACAAAGATCTGTTAATTCCCATTCTTTATGCTCAAATAACATTTTTCTTTTGCAAGTTCCACGTGTTCGAACTGAAAAAGGGAAGCAAGCGTTCAGTGTTATGGCTCCTTCAGCCTGGAATCAGCTCCAGTCTGAGCTCAAGATATCAGAACTGATTTCAATGGACTTATTTCGAGCGGTTCTTAAAAACAGGCAACAAGATTCTATTAAACAGTGTCACTGTTTTTAAATTGTTTTATATTGTTTTACACTTGTGCATATGTATTAATTAGTTTTATCTTGTAACCAGGTTGCTGTGTATTGCAGACTCCTGCCCAGGTCCCTCTTGAAAATGAGATCCAGATCTCAATGGGGTTTACCTGGTTAAATAAAGGAAATTGAATTGAATTGAATTTTTAAAGCACAAATTCACAACAAATTCATCAGGACGCTAAAAAACTAGTCAACATGTTGGCTATTGATGTGTGGAATCCAATAAAGTCAGTCAGATCAGGTATGTAAGATGTTTCATGCAGTACCATCATCTGTCAAGTTTTTGAATAAAAGTTTTGGTAAAAGACTGAAAATTCATGATTTTTAGGGGAGGATTGTTTTAAAAGAAGAGTGAATCATTTGTTATTCCAAGAAACCTTCACAGTTTTAATGGTTGACCGTCATGTTACAGATTAACAAACCTTCAGAAACCTCAAACCTTTCACCTCCAGTTTAATATTGTGAGGTGGATCAATGTATTTTACTGGGATTTTCTAAGATAGACTGACACGAAAGTGTTGCATAGTTAGAAAATGGTTCTCTGGATCTCTCATTAAAACCCAGTTCAACCAGGTGGATTTTAATTAGAGTCTCAAAACGGTGCTGACTTTTGTTCATGCGTCACATAAAATCCTCCAATTAATCTACAGAAATTTGTGCTTTGGAAAAGCTTTCAGGGAGACTTAAAAGTATTTTCTACCTGAGAGACAATGCCAGGATTTTCTCCAAGTCGATCTTCCTCTTCAACACCTCGGTCACCTGACCTTTCTCCGGCCCCTGCTTCACCTTCTCTCTTCCAATCAGATACACACTTTTAGGGGTCAAAATCAAGTCTCTCTTAATTCCCTACAAACAAAAAAACAAACAAAACAAAAACAGTTGGAGCATTGTTTTAGTAGCTAGAAAGAATCCAGAGAGAGGAAAACAAACCTTGAACCGTCGGTCGTATTTTGTGACTTTGTCAGCGAAGTCGATCTTTTCTCTTTTGGCCAGAAACTGCCGCAGCTCCGGTCTGTCGTCCATCCCCAGGTAGTCTCCGATGAAGTTTCGGTTCAGGCTATGCCGCCGCCTGTCTTTCCGGTTCAACAGCAGATCAGAAGCTGGAAAAAAAAAAAAATCAGAAAGCCGTGTGGGAGCTGAAGACTTGAGCAACCAATCGATGTGATGGAGAAACAGGCCCCTCTGCTCACCTTCCTCCCTCATCTGGACGTATTTCTTGCGGGCCATGTATTTCCTCCAGGCCTTCTGGATGGCGCGAGCGTAGCCGTCAAACTTGCGCTCTCTTGTCTCTTCCAGCAGGAAGAGCTATGAGAAAAAACAAAGAGGGAGAATAACACACCAGACATGCCTAAATACACAGACTGAACCTCAGGTGTAGCTGAAAACCAGCCTGACTGCAGTGATAACGGTGATTTGATTGTTTCCGAGTGAGAATAAAAACTTTTAACTACTGGATAGAGAGGCTGCAATCATCTTAGATTATTGTTTTCCTGCTGTTAACGTAATTTAAGTCAGTAAAATCTGAGTAGCTTTTTCAGAAAAAAAAAACCATGATCAACATTATTTGAGTTGGATTTGATTTTTTCCTTTTCTGCTCCAAGTTTAAATATTTTTTCTCTAAATGATAAAGTCGCTAAACTTCCTTACTGCTACTAGATGAAATGTCCAGATAAAAATGTTAGTAATTATATTGAGAAAGTGAAAATCATGTTATGTAGATTAGTTCCTCACAGAGATACATTTCAAAAGTTTATTGCTAATAATTTTAATGATTATGTCTCACATCTAATTTTCTCAGAAAATTTGAATATTACATGAAGCCAAATTTAAGAAAATGTTTTCTAAGCCACCTAAAAATTACAGTCCCATCATGTTTTTTCTCCCATCAAACTTTCCATTGATGTGAGAATTTCACCGTTGAATGGACTACCACACTTTTTTCTTCCACTAAACTTTTCACTAATATTGAGCACTCAAATTTCTGTGTTAAAAAACTGTTTTACATTTTTTTAAGTAAAAAAATTTAACTTTCAGAGAAACAAAATTTTGGGTTTTGATTAGGTGGATTTATATTTATCAAATTGAGATGGTTAAATCTGTGTAATGAGCCTGTATAATTTGAAGTTTTGCTTTTGGAACTGCATTTCTGGAAAAAAACCCACAATGAATTTATTAAAATGCAGCTGTGTAGACAACAATTAAGATTAAAATGTTTAATCTGATTTAATTTCTAGTATTTAGATTTTTATAACAGGTGATTGAGTTTGGGAAACGATTGAATCTTGTCTATATACAGCTTTAAAGATGAACGTGTGCATGAACGGACACAACGTGCATTTTACAGTAAAACAAAGTGCGACTGTGTGGACAGCCAGCGTTCACTTTGTTCCCATCAGGTTTCAGATCCATTTACTCAGAGAGATTAATAAGCTTATCGGTTCGCTCTGAGACCACCGGGCTTCTTGCCCCGTTTATGTCATTTCCTGCTGCACCTCTTAACACGCAATCACCCTCTCTGCCCTCTCCATGTGCCAGACTAAACATCCTGTCCGGCGTTGCAACAGCCCTGGCATCAGCACGGCCCAACCGCAGGCCGCAGCGAGGCCGGAGCACAATACTGCACATCAAACTGAAACCACAGAGAAACAACAGTCAGCAGAAAAACGCCCTGAGTCACAGCCTGTGACGCTGTGTGATCACTGAAGCTTCAGCGGCTGAATGGGTCAATCCAGGTACAAACAGCGGGATGCTACATACGGGCAAGACGTCAATATTGAAAACAAGGACTGGGTTTGGCAGAGAAACTCCTACAACACCTGGTGTCTCACAACTTTCTCTTTCATGACATCTTCGCTCACACAGCTAATTAACAAGGGTCAGCGTCTTATCTCACAGCGGCTTGTTTTCACAAGCCTGTCAGCTCATTTCAGCCATCTGCCCTGCGTGATATTTACCTTTCATTAGCCAGAGGGTCAGGGGGGCTGCAGTACATGAGTAAAGGCATTCAGGGTTAACTACCAGGCCTGAACAAAACTAAGATGTCTGTCTGAGTGAGTTTCTAAAAATACATCTGTGGGTGTGTGCGTGTGAACGCTCGCTGCTGCTTGATGTGTGTAGCTGTTAATAAGCAGGCTGTACACACACACACACACACACACACACGTTGCTTTCACAAAAGTCAAAGTAGTTACAGCAGGAAAGGACAAGCCTCAATCAACTCTCCCCCCCAACTCCAAAAAAACAGACAGTCTGAGCTTGTGTTTTTAGTTTCAGAGTCGTGTTGACTCACCGCTGACGTGTAACGAGAGGTCAGGTTCAATCTCCTCCCCTATGACAAGGACTCGAGCGTGATTTGGGACTCTGTTGCCTTTTATGGTGTTTAGAGTAAAAATATTGGGTTTAGTTTTTTCCCCTGCTGACAAGAAGGCAAGAAGGCCGACACACTGCAAGAACAGAAAATCTTACTGGTTTAGTTTCTGGTGTAAATGGACAAAATTAGCTTACATATACTTTTATTAAGATATAGGAGCTTGTTTTAAGTAAATAACTAGTCATAAGTGAAATAATCTGCCAGTGGAACTATTACTTTTTCATAACTATTAAGAAATTATTTACTTAAAACAAACTACTATATCTGTTAGTTTTATCTTATTTCAAGTGTACTAAAATATTTTCACTAGAAACTAGATCAAAAATACTTGGTAAGATTTTGTGTCTTTTCAGCCTTCAACGTATTTTATTTGGATTATATGTGGTTGAGCAAAACCTAGTAGCGCACAATTCTGAAAATGAAGCATTGCTTAAGATTTTCTACAATTAAAAGTGTTATTTGCATTGTCCCCCTCTCCTCTGAAGCCCTCCAAAAGGTCCAGTAGAACCAGTTGCTTTGAGAAATCACAAATTTCGTAAGTAAAGCCATTTTCAATTTAATGTTGTTATAAATCCGGTTGTTCTGTGAAGAACTGAGTGTTTTGTTGGAGAATATCAGTGGATAATCAGCAGAGAAAGGAGACAGGTCGGGGATAAAGTCCTGGAGAAGTTGAAAGCAGAGTTTTGTTGTAAAAAAGTATCTCAAACTCGTTGGAAAAGGAGCTTTGGTCAACCAGAGTTCAACTTTCTTGTCTGGCCCTAAAGAATTACAATAGCAGCATCATTTTGTGGGGATTTCTTTGAGTGACTTTTCTAAATCCAGTTAAGACTCTCTGGCCTGACTGAATAATTAATGTTGAGAATTAATCCAGTCTGATTGAGCTTGAGCTAATTGGCAAAGCTGGCAGAGACATAACTCAAAATACTAAATGATATAAATCAGGGATGAAAAAATTAATTTTCATTGCGGCCGTATCAAAAATATGAATGTTCTTAAAGGGCCGGTTGTGCCAGGATATATTACTAAAAGTAATTAAATGGTTAAAGTATCAATAATTAGCTGTTCCTCCAGGATTTTGTGATTGTTTTAGCGTTTTTTTTGCAATCAAAATCAGAGATTTTGTGCTGCCATTTTAGAAATGTTTATAAGGAATTTTTACAATACTTGCACTAATGTGTGATGTTAAATGTGACTTTTTATTACGGACTATAACATGGCATCAAGTTAAAGTAAGACTGAGGCAGCAGTCAATTAAGCTCAATGTTTTTGACCAATTTTGTGAAAATTTGAAATGTGGAGACTTATTGGTTTTGTGTGAAATTTGCAGATTTGTGAAAAACTGGAGGGACTCATTGATGTAAGTTGGAGTCTAGAGGGCCAAATAAAAAGCTACGACGGACCAGATTTGGCCCCCAGGCCTTGAGTTTGACACCTGTGATATAAATCCTAAAGGAAGAAAAGCAAAGTATTGGGTGCAAGCTAAAATCAAATGCACACCTCAATTTTTTATTAATTTTTTTGCATTTATTTAAAAATAATAATTAAAACCATTCGTGTTGTATTTTCTTTCTGATTCAGAGATGTAAACTAAAAATAAAGTTTCCTTTTGTGACAAAATGCAAACATGTTCAAGAACAAAGACGTGACGGATGTAAAACTCACAGACTCCGGGGCTTTAATGAAGACCTTGGTTTTTCCGAGCTGGAACTGATCTTGATCCATGTTGACGGAGCGCAGGAGATGAAGGACGCCTTGTTTCTCGTCTCCTCGCCACGTCGGCCATGACTCTTTGGTCAGGATGGCGTACCTGAAGATCACAACGTACCGCCACGTCTATCAGCACCAGACATGTGACTGAATCAAACCAGAAATTAAGTGCAAAAGCAAAAATTAAAGCCGTTATTAATGAAAGTCTGATGAGTTCGCGGTGCGACACCTGTTGAGGAACTTCCGGAAGACTCTGCGGTAGGCGTAGCCAGCGCGCCTCACCCTGATGTTTTCCTTCAGACCCAGATACTCCACCTGATGCTTCACTCTGGAGACACAACAACATCATCATCGTCATCAAGTGAACTCGTGTGCTTCCTTTTGTCACATCCTCAATCATCCTCCCTTCATGTTTTACCGTCTTACAGCCATCAGCCACCACATTGTTTCAAACGTCTTTCCGAGGCTCATGAAGCTCTCCATCCCCCCCGGGGGAAAGCGGTGATTGCGGGTCATTCTATGCAAAATAGCAGGTCTTACATTTTTTTCCCTCTAAAACAAAGAGCTTAAGCACCATTTGGTTCTGTACAGTCAGGCTTCCTGTGAAAACGGCGATTCCGGTGCTAATTAATGAGCCACATTGCGCCGTGCTCCCAACAGGAAGGTCATCATAAGCCCTGAACAATGCAGCATCACTCTGTGTGGGAACAAGAAGTCCCCAAAGCCTGCATGGGGGGAAGGAAAGGAGCGGGAAGCTCATGAACAAAAGCACAAAGAAGAAGAAGAAGAAGGGGTTTCTTCAAATAAACACCAAAAAAAAACAGAAAGAGGTTCAGGAGGAAAGGTTTCAGTACAAAGTAGTTTGTTTGTTTTTAACTAAAATTCAGAAGCGGATTCAAAGCATTAATGCTTTAATATGACATCACATTTCCGTCCTTTATCATCGTCAGGTGTGTTGTGGAAGAGTGGAGCCAACTCAGAGGACTTTGAACTGAACAATGTTTTTTTTTTTTTTTACACAATGAACCAGAAGTTAGCTCAAATAGACGCCGTTTAACCAGGAGAGAACAAAAGAGGCAGCTTGCATTATCCGGTAACAAACTTCTGGCTCATAACTAGTTACATTTACTTGAGTTTTTTGGAGGGGGAGATACTTTTATTATAATTTTTACTACGCTGTACTTTTTACTTTCATTTGAGTTATTTTATCATGAAGTATTGAGGCTCTTACTTGAGTAAAATTTATGTGAGGAACTTCACTGAATGAAGAACAAGTTTGTTTTAACCAAACATTCACCAGACACATCGATACACCTGCTGTTTTTGTTAAAGTTTCATACATTTTACGTCAAAATAAATGATCTGGAAACTTTACCCCGGTTTTCCTATTTTTTAATTAAGTTATTTATATATATTAACTTTCATTTTGGTTCTTAAAACACCAAAGTATCCAGGCAATTTTATTTTTTGGTCCGTCTGATGATGCAATTTTCAAATACTAAATGATTGATTTTACTCAACAGCCTTTTTGCCGAATACTTTTTTACTCTTATTTGATTCTTTTCCTTAATGGCTACTTTTTAATTTTACATGAGTAAAAATATGCTGAAGTAGAGCTACTCTTACTTGAGTATAATTTTTGGATACTCTACTCATCTCTGGTCATTACGCAGAAAAAAGTCACAACATTTTCCCTCCAAGATGAAAGCTTGAAGATCAATCTTCACTTTTGTAAATTGTTCAATTGTGGCTGCATAGCTTCTCTGGGAATCAATCACAATCAAGCCTGTCTTGCTAACATTATGCAAGTTATTCTGGATATTTTAGATATTATTTTGTTGAATAAACGTGCTGGTTTCTGTCTCTGCTCTGAGAGAAGACGGTTCTGCCACGACTCACCGTGATTCTTCCCAGTCTTTTGGCTTCTTGGTCTCATTCGGTTTGATGCAGCGAATGTAGTGTGGCGTGCATTTCATTAGTGTGCTAACCAGGTCATTGGCTTGTTTCTAGAGAGAGGAATCAGAACAAGCATAAAAAAACAGGAGGCCAAAGATGTTAAAATGATTGAAACCTTCAACAGTAATGCAAACTATTTGCTCAGGAACACAAACTTCAACGCAAAGCTCTTTCCCACATCAGCCCTGATTATGAGACAATACTAGGCCTGTCACGATAACAAATTTTGCTGAGTGATTAATTGTCTCAAAAATGTTTGCGATAAATGATAATAGCGCTTACAGACTTTTTTACACCGATTTAATGGAAATGACATAATAATGCATGCGATTTTCAAAAGAACACTTAACACTGGTACTGATAAACAAAATAAACAAAACAACCAAAAACAGTAATAAAATATATTCTCAGTCTCCATTAACAAAAAATTTACTTGAATTAAAAACTAAACATAAAGCCAAAGTGGAAATAAATACTGCATTCAACCAAAAGATTATGAAGTCTGTATATTATGTTGCCCTTCAGTAATAATTAGATTTAAATAGAGAAGATGGACACATCCGACTACCTGATGCAATAGTTCACACTACAGGGTTGATTGGCCCGATTTTCCCCTTATGACAATCTTAGAAAGTTGGTCGTTCTAAGATTGTCGCTTACGATTTCATAATCGATCATCCTGTAGTGTGTGGTGTGTTATGGTAGATTGTCGTTGCGCTCCGATCTAAATCAGGGGTTTTCCCTGATTTAGAAATCAGAGAGACTGGGATCGTTAACGTGACATAAATAGGTTATAATGATTTTCATTCGGTCAGGACTTTACGCTGACACTAGCCACATGCATTGCAGGTAGATTGTAGTAAAGCATTGATTAATGCCTGGTTTTAAAATTAGTTAACTGAACTTGTAGCCATTATTTTGTGCCCATTGTTGGACACCACACGGCAGGAACCAACCCGATCGAACAGTTATACCTAGGATTTCTGTCGGCTAATGTGTGGGTCTGTCAGGTTTTGAAAATGGGCCGACAATCGGCCGACAGCTCTAAGATCGTGTCGTGTGCGCTGGGCTTTACACTGAGGAAATGAGGAAGGGAGGAGTCAGTGGAGAGCACCGGAGTTGAGCCTTTTTTCATTCAGTGTCATTAACAGAAAGAGAAAAAGGCCGGAAGAGACGATAATGCCGCTAATTAAAATGAGGTCGATGTGATTAATTGATTTATTGTTTGCGACCAGCCTACACAATACACACACTTTGAAGCAGATACCTTTATTTTGCTGCCTGCTGTAGTCGGCCGGCCTTTCTTCTCAGCATTGAGGTTTTCAGGGAACAGAGCCCTGATGAAGGAACTAAGCAGAGACAAATGAGATGAAGTTTATTTTGAGATCAACAGAAACAAAGAACTGTAACAGCGGCCCAGTTTCTAGGCTGTCAGCATGAAAACTGCGGTTAATGATTAAAGAACCAAGGTTATTTTCCAGACTAAGGTCGCTCATCTGAATTCCTGAAACATTTGGGAAGGTTTGAGTTGGGGGAGGCTGGGAAAACATGGTGTGGGTGTGTGTGTGTGTGTATAGAAAAATATCTGCAGGGACATCTCTTTGCAGGAAAATACTGTTGCTCAGCTAGGAAAAAAAATAAAAAGATTTCCAAAAGTCTCGCACTGTCTCGTAAACTAATCCAAAACTTTAATTTTCTTCTAAAGAAGTTTTGCCTTTATTGGTTTGGATGTGAACTTTGACAAAACGCAAAATTATTCTTCATCTTTATCCACATAGAAAAAAACAAAAAACATTTTCATTTAAACCCAAAGTAATCCCAAAGCATGATGCTGCCAACACTGTGTTACGCTGTTTGAAGGCCAAGCATGTCTTTTTAAATTACACCCAGAACTTATTGTTTAACTTCACCAGACCAAAACATATTATATTAAAAAGGTTGTAGGAGATTTTAACCAGGCATTAATGTTTGTCCTGCAACCTTACACAGTAACTACGAGTACAGAAAGTTGCTATTACTAGTCTTTGTTCAGTGTTGTCACCACTTGGCAACTTTTACGACCAGCTGCCATCTTATCTTTTGAGAAACTTACTTTAAATTTGATAAATAATGGTCCTCCAGACTAATATATTTGTTAATCTTTTGATCCTTTTACTTCTCTGCAAATGATGATTTTACCATAAAGGAAGTAAATGTAAAAAAAAAAGAGAAAAGTCAGGAAAAATTTAACTTTACCTCAGGTGAATCTGTCCTCTTTCCATCTGCTTTCCATCTCTTGTTTCCACCATATTTTTTATTACACATTGAAAATGTGAAAATAAAACCAACTCATACAAAATACGTGGGGAATATGATGGCAAAGGATGTTAAGGGGAAAAAAAAAAATCAGTTCATGCTGAAATCTCAGAAAGGCTGAGAGAGAAAAAAACATGACCGCATCTTTACATTTATTTAATTTATACTTGCTTTCCATCTCTAACATTCAAACTTGTATGAATAAATAGAAGATATCACTGATTTGCTGCTCAAAACAAATGGAGGCTCTCGTATATTTGTGTGCACACATGTGTGTCTTTATGTTTTGCTAATTGCTATTTAATTTGTTCATTTTTCACCACCTGTCTCTGGGGGAATTGAATTTAACCTCCTCCTTCATGGCTCAGTGAATGTGCACACAACGAAGCCTTGTTGGGGGTTACACAGACAATACTGCTGTTTGCACAGATGGCCACACAACTGTAACACGGGGAGACCAGACTCCACAACACACACCCCAAAAAGAAAGAAGCCTGAAACTGCGAGGCCCCAAAAGCCACATCATGAGACAAAAGCCAGACGATATTCAGAGGGCAGGACGCCAGGCGGCCCTGCACACTTCTGCAGCATCCTGTCAGAGTCCAGATGGATCAAAACCTCTGCAGATGTCAGTCTGATGTGGTTAATTAAAGCCAAATGGATGTGAAGAGAAGATTCCTCCACTCTTGCAGCCATAAAGTCCCGCGCATGTGTTGGTGCATGCTTACATGTCGCTGCTCTGCATCAGCTCAATGAGGTCAGTGAACAGGACATCTCTGTTCCTCTCGCAGAACCCGTCTGCGTCGTAGGACACCTGGAGAGAGGACACAGAGGAACATCTCGGCTTTATGGAAAACATATGATAATCATGAGTTGTGAGAATTTCATACTGAGAAGGAGAGGAATGTTTTGAGCTCAGTCGTGGGAGCCTAAAGTCGTTTTTTTTTTTTTTTTGCAAGGCTCATTAAGCCTGCGGCATGTGTGCCAAGCTGAGAGCCGTCACACATCTGGAGAATGACCCAAACTGGACCATATGCATTACCTCAGACTGGATGATTTTGCTTTATGTTTAAATACAATTACAAGTGCAATGAGAAAGAAAAACAAAACACAAAAAGAGAGACAAGTGAGGTCTGGACTGGAGCTGGTTTCAAAGTGGAAACCTTAAAACAGCACCAGGATGGTGACGCATACTGATAGATTGAAACACCAGCTGCATAACTGGTGTTTATGACAGATCATACACGGAGAGGCCCTCTCACCAAAACCTTGAAAAACACACTTTAATAAGCTTCTATTTCCAGAACCGAACCATCAGCTGCCAGAATCAGACAGAATGGCAAAACAAAGACAGGTGTACGCAGATTTCGGGGAAGCTGGTGCCAGTTTTTGCTAAACGTTTCCCCGCGCACCGACCTTGCCGGCGTAGTGATGGATAATGAAGCCCTGGTTCCAGCTGTTGAAGTGCTCGTGTGTGTTGATCTGCATCCGGAGCTTCTGCAGCATGGTCTGGTCGGCTCCCTCGCCCACAGCGTGCATGGTGGCGCACACGTCGTCCAGGATGCACATTATACCCGGCGGACTCTGAGATCACAGAGAAAACTTGTTATTTATGACGTCTTTCTGCAAAACGCCTCAATATTTTATGTGTTTTTGGTATAATTTTGTGTCTAAAATCTTACAAAAGCTAAATGAGCTTTAAAATCTGTGTCTATTAAGACATAAATCAGATTTAAAGAGCAGATCGTTTTCAATAAAACACTGCTCTGTTTCATCTGAAGCCTCCATTGTTTCTCAGCTGCCTGTCAGACTCAAAGCGCATGTTAGCTTGTCGCTGGATTAGGCGGAGAGCTGAACTGTCAGGCACCGATACAAATCCTCTGCCCCTCTCAGACGCAGCCTTTCTGTAAAGCTCTTGTTGTGGATTTGGTTGATTAAGCCTCTCAATATAAATAATCAATCAAATTAAGAGGCAGGTCGGCACATTTGGGAGTCTGAAGCCGGGGCTCGAGGCAAACTGGGGGGAAAATGAAGGAAGTTTTCTCAGCTCAGTAGCCGGAAACACAAAATGAATAACTTTTCTGATTTCCAATTTTATTTGACAAATGTTTAATAGAGACTTGCTCAAACCACCAGTCAATGTCTGTGCATGATACGTAGATAAAACCAGAAACAAGGTGTCAAAAAATAAAACTTTCTACCATTTCGTTCCATTTTTCTAATATGAAATCAAACTAAACCTTTTCTATTTTAGCATTACAAAAATGATTTCCATTTGCTATTTTTTTAGATTATATTTTTAATAACATCTTCAAATTTACACTATGATTGCTATTGCTGTGCGCATTTCTTTATAAGTTTCTGTTAGGCTAATTCAGAACATTTGAGTTAAGTGGAAACTTAAATGGAAACGCACCGCTTCCTTCTGTGCAATCACGGAAAGATTCAATAAAATCCGACACAAAGCCAGTAAACGAACCGTGGATCTCATTGGTTACCATTTCCAGATGCCCGAAGGTGCAACATTCATCAGTTCAAACAATTATTTGCAAGTATAAACAGCATGGGGATGTGCAGAGTGTACATGGAGGAGCTACGTTCTGTGTCGACGTGTGAATCAACCCCAGAACAAAAAAGGTGAAGCAGGTGAAAAAATAGGTCATGAATCAACATGGGCTGAAAGGCCGCTCAGCAAGGAAGAAGCCATTACTCAAAATACAAATGATGAAAAAACACAAAAAAACAGATTACAGTTTGTAAATGCCCTGCAGAACCAAAGATCTTTTTCTTTTACATGTGGTCTCATAAATCAAAAACAAAATGTTTGGCAGTAATTATTCCTGTGACGTCCCAAAGCTGAGATCTGAATCAGACAGGAAAACCGCGCAGAGATGAAAAGATGTGTGAGAAAGACGAGATAAAAACTTGATTTAGTTAAAACAGTTCTGTCAGGAGGAATGGGACACATTTACAGCAAAAATGTATTCTACCAAATACCAAGAAAAAGTATGTAAACTTCTGACTGTGATAGGAAAATAAATAATAATAATAATAACAAGAAAATGTCACTTCTTAATCAGATATTTATATTTGTGACTGTTGCAAACCTACATACCAGACCAATCACCAGTTCAGATCCATCTTTGTTCAGAAAAGCAAATTAATCAAATTATTACTTTTAACCCTGGAAAAAAAAGTATAAATGTTTGTTTATACAAATAGTATTTGTATAAATTATGCGGATTGTGTGTAAAAATATAAACATATGCATTGTGCCCTCTTGGTGTAAATATTCTAGTGTTTGATTTACTTTGCTCTCAATGAGATCGCAGACAATCTTGTTGTTGAAGTAATCTATGGGAGTCCATTTGATGCCCTCCTGCACATACTCCTCCTACAATATATTTAAAAAAGGACATTTAGACAATAAAAAAAAAAAGAAAATACAAAAACATGCACAACAACGGCGAGTACGTGGAAGTTTCACCTGCTCCGCCTTCAGAGTCAGCTCAATAAAAATCTGCTGCAGCTTCTCATTCACAAAGTTGATGCAAAACTGTTCAAATCCATTTTTCTGAAATAGAGACGACAGTTTTTACAAGTCATACAATTAGGAAGAGGTTCATGTTTACAAGAAAAAAACAATCCCAAGTTCAGGTTCTCTTAGCAACAGAGTCAGACCAACTTGTAATCAGATTAGAAAAGAAGCCGTCTCAATCATGAGATGGGCTCTAATCCGCGTGCTTTATAGATTAGTTTGATCCTTTCTTTTAAATCTGTTTAAATGCTGAAGCACTTAATCTAAATCAGGCCGTATTCACGTGTCAACACCTAATAAACACTCACCTGGAAGATTTCAAAGCCATAAATGTCCAGCACTCCTATATTTAACTCCTGATGATCCTTCACCATGGCTCTGTTGATGGACTGAAATCAAAGGAACTCATCTTAGCTAAATTTATGCACATGGCGAGCTGCCAGAGTGAAACATTATAACCTCAACAAGCGTTCACGGATACCTCAACCAGGTAGTCAAAGACGCGCGAATGCAGGGCTTTGGAGAGAGCGTCCCGGGTGTAACAGGCCTGCTCCACGTTCAGCGTCACGTCGATGGACTCCTTTGTGTTGCCCCACTTGCTGTCCATCTTTCTGCTCGTCAGCTTCTCCTTTAGCCGGTCCTGGTCGATACCGAGCAGAAACGCGGGAAATGCTAAAACTGAAAAAGAAAAAGAAAAAAAAAGACAAGAAGGCATTAAAGGGGATTCTATAATTCTCTAATGCATAAAAACAAATGTGTAAAATAATTAAACTAGTTGACAGTTTGAGTATTTCTGGGACTTTCTGGATTATACTGTTAAATGAACACATGCACATTTCTGACAACTTTAAGGGTTTTAAGCGTACGGAGCCTTCTAAAGGTCATGGGGAAAGATTGTTCTTTTGCGTTCTCTCTTAATACGTTTCGTCGTTTAATGCGATATTTGCTGGTCTATTCTACATAGAGTCATAAATGTGAATTTAAAATTTCAAATATATGCACATTAAAAGAGCCTCAGTGAAAAAGTGTTTAAATATTTTTAACTCTTTGGTGCAAAATCTGATTGAAAATCGATTTATTCACTGCATGTTTATGTCTGTTTGTGAAAGATTAAGATGGAACTGCACAAAAAAAGTCAGATGACTTTATTACCCCGTGAAAGTAACTCAGAAATAGTCCAAATAGTTTGGATGTATATTTTCTTTCTTTCCTTCTTGAGGAAAGTTTTTGTTTATATCTTGGAAGGGATGGAAAGAGATGTAAAGTCCATGTTTGGCCTGTTTTGCTTTTCCATTTTGCACATAGGTTTGTGCAAAAATAGCATTTCTATCCTAAAGAAAAAGATATAAATCTTCAGATATCTCACAAACAAGATGTTAACATACATGAAAAAAACTTACAAAAACCTTGTATTGTAGCAGAAAGTACGGCGGCCACCATAAAAAGATTTTTAGTATTCAATTATGCAGCCTCAACTGATCAGTACATTATTGCAAGGGAACGCAAAAGAAAAGAATAAATCCCCTATGGGGCTCCCTATAAGCAAAATATCATTCAATATGTTGGAAAATTAGATTTAATGATGAACACGTACCAATTCCCACACGTGAACTGAAAAAGCAAAGAGGCATTTCTATGAACGGCAACATGCAAATCGACCTGCAGGACGGCACTCGTTCGATAAGCTGCCTCTTCTTCGTTTTGCATGTTAGTAAAACGCTGAAAACTGGGTTCTCCAACAGGTTTCGCTTTGCACTTCATTTATTACTTTCAATACAATAACATTTTTGGAACTACAAGAAACTTTCCTCATAATCCTAATGTGCAAAAATCTTGTTGCTATAGAAACCAGCGTCTCAGACGGCTAAACCGAGGTCTCCCCTGCAGAGAATTGGGAGAACAATGGTTTTAGCCAAACACTTGAAAGAAAAGCGTTGCACACCACAGGCTACTCGCCACGACCCGGTGTTGATGTTGTCCCTAGAGAACCCCTCCCTGCCTTATTACAGTGACTCACTTCCCCTAGAAGGAAATAACTCTCAGGCCTGCGTCTGGGAATGCTTCGGACCGCTGTAGTGGCTCCTGTACGGGAGATTAGGGTACGACTGACCATACGCCCGCTTCAATCAAATGAAAAATACCACCCATGTGTTTAGAGTTGACTGTACAGGATGACTTAAATTCTTTTTTCACACATTGACCAACGTTCAGTGACAATGCTCCAACAGGCTTCCTGCAGCAGATTTGTTAGTCAAAGCATCAGAGAGTAAAACGAGCAACAGATGGGATGTTGTCGGATCAGGGGTCCATTTTTCCACCAATCACACTCGATGCTTCCTTTCATAAAAAAAAAATATATTAAAATGATTTGGTCAGGTTTTCAAGATTTTACAGAAATAAATACAAAGGCAGTGATGTTTGTATGATGTTTGGAAAACATGCAACACGGTTGTCCAAGCTGACGATATGATGACTTGCAATAACAAAAAACAACTTTAGCATGCAGAGTTGATGTCTTCCTGCTTTCAGATTATTAAAAGCATTGACCCAACATCTTACCTGATGATGGGAAAAAATTAAATGCATCATTTCCATTAGTAGTAAAGATTGTTGATAAACATTGGTTGCAGAGCATAATGACATCCTAATGCCCTCTTAAAACATTTTCTGCAGCTTTAAGCAGCAGGAAAACAAACATCCCAGAATATATTGCTGGCTCACAGATCATGAACTGTAAAATTAACTAATGTTTCTTCCCAGCAGCTCTTTACAATTTCAGTGTTGCCTACACTGATGGTCTACACACCGTCCATACTTTGTAGGGGCCAAATCAAAACTTAAATAATGAGGTGAAAAAGGTTCAAAAGACTGTGCTAAAAGGCAGTTTTTTAAAAAGCTAGTTTTCGCATGGTGAATTTGATTTGTACTTGGAAGATAAATTTCAAACTTCCAGGTTTAAAATTTCATTTTTTTACCCATCAAAGTTTGAATGATGTCTCAGGTCCCCCAGGTTTAACCTGCATTATGGCCGCCGCTTGTTAAAAACATGGTTAGACTTATGGGAATTAATCTGTTTATTTGCACTTGTGATTATTTTATATCTCATCAGACTTAAAGCTCCATCTGTGATTTCATGTTGAAATTTAAGTTAATTTGTGTAGCAAGGCAGGTCAAAGTGCTTTTCAGCATAAAAACAGGATGTAAAGATTTTTTTAAGGTCTAAAATGAAGACAGAAACATTGCTTGTTACTAATTACACACATTTTTTGCTTCCAACTTTTGATTTCTGGGAAGAATTAAACACAGGATCAGCCTTATTTAAATCAAAACAGCCAAAAAAAAATAAAAAAAAATCACTGCTTAAATGTATTTTTATTGTGCAAGTGAAATTGTGACTTTCATAAAATGTGTTCCCACCAAATAAACATTTCCTGTAGTCTCTGCCTGTCGTCACTAAACTCACTGTGGCTGAGAACAAATCTCAGGATTCTTTCAGAGATTCACAACTAAATACATCTGTGCCATTTGACCCACTTGTCTGTTTGTGTCACTTTCAATGAGTCAAAAAAGCAGAACCATTAAAGCCAATGGAAATGTTGAGTAGCTATTTTGACACCAGTCCAGAAGAAACAGCAAGACTCTTTCACCAAGAACATTTCATACTTGCAGATTTGAAATTCAGTATTTAGCAGTAAAACGTAAACTACCAAGTAAAAAATTAGTAAATTACATTTACTGGTTAATTGGATTTACTTCCTGATGTCAGAGTTTGATGGGTTTTTTTTTAGTAATTCAGATTCGGATGCCTGTTGAACCCTGAAATTAAAGATGTACAGAGGAGAAACTGTGAGAACCTGATGCTTCTGGTGAAGAGTAAGAAGTTACGTGACTCTTCCTGCTCTCTGTCACAAACAAGCTGATTAAAATAAGAAAGAAGCTGATGACTCGTCCTGGATTTACAAATTAATACACTGAAATAGCTGGTGTGTATTGGTGGGAGGTGCCTGCTGGCTGTTTAAAGCTGAGTGGACTTTTCCTAAAAAGGCAAATCTCAGTTAGTTGGGATTTTAGAGGAAACGCTTTAATGTGCTACAGCAAATAGCCTGCAAGCTGTTTTTTCCATTGGGAGAAAAAGCAGCCTGTCTCAGACAGCTTTTAAGCTGAATATGCAGAAATTTAGGAAACCAGTAGATCACAAATCAAAGGTGTGAAATAGACATAATGAGTCTGCTGCGAATAACTTGACTTTAGTCTCAATACGTCACAGCAGATCTATGAAGCGTTGAGTGTAAATGTCTCTTTGTAAGTATTAATGAGAAACTCTGTTCCTTTCTTTTTAAACTGGCTTGATTTATGTTCAAACACAGACAAAGCAAGCAAGCAGTGCAAAGTTGAGAATATTGAGACCTGCTGATACTCAGGAGTGAGTCGTATGCCTCACTTACTCTGGTTGTTTCTCGTTGCAACATCATAGGACATGTAAACAAAGTGCACTGCAAAAACTAAATCTTACAGTGCATTTCTGTCTAGTTTCTAGTGCAAATATCTTTGCACACTTCAATAAGACAAGTGTAACTTACAAGTATCTATTCAGCAAGATATAAGAACTTATTTTAAGCCAATAATTCCTTAATATAAATTTTTAAAAAGTGCTGGTTGCACTGGCAGATTTTTTTCCCCACTTTTAACATTTCATGCATTATAAGTGAAAACAAATCTGCCAATGAAACTAATAATTAAAAAAAAATTAAGGAATTATTAACTTAAAACAAACTTATATATCTTGCTGAAATGTTACTTGCAAGTTAATACAGACTAAGACATTTTCAATAGAAATTGGACCACAAATACTTGGTAAGATTTTGTAGTGTGAACATGAACATAATTACCAGTCCACATAGACTCAGTGATGTCTTTTGCAGGATCAAATTAAAAAACTATTGCGAGAATTGATTGCTACAGAATAAAATGACCATGTAACACCTGCATGTACCTCCAGGTTGGAGTATTTTTCTAACATTTTAGGGAAACAGTGGAAGAGGAATCATTACAGTCCACCTGTAGGGAGATAGTTTAGAAGGAGCTGCAAGATAATTTCGTTTTTGTAACAAATATTACATCAGTTATTTAAATCCTAGAGATTTAAGGTTCTTATTTATTTCCATCTACAGATGAAGAGTCTTAGTTGTTGTTCTGATTCTTTTTGTATTTTCAAACTTTCACATTTTAAACCCTCTCTAGACAGGGTGCAAAGATAAGCATGTTCACATCTTTGAGGTTCCAATTATTGATTATATTATACAATCAGACCTTGACACCGATACTGTCTGTACAGAAAGTCTAAAACTTTTGGGTTTCTAAATGCAACCATACGGTGAGGCTGAGAAGAGCAGGAAAGAGCAGAAATTATGAAGTGCCACTATTACGTCTGCACAGAACAGACTGCGGCTTTGTTCTCTGGTCCTGTCCAAGACATTATAGAGATTTGGTCATGAAAGATGGAGAAAGGAAGAAAATAATAAAATAAAGCAGCAGCAGGCGAGAAGAAACGGGATAGGCGAGACTGTTTTTTTCCAACATCGGTTTTGCCTTTCACAAAAGTCCAGTTGTGCAAAAATAACTTTATTTTCTGGTAGTCCACCATAAGACAGAGTTACTTCAGACTTCTGGCAGCAGGCCTGCATTAACACAGTAAAACTTTAGGGTGTGTATGTGAGAGAGAGAATGTGGTATGGGAGAAATATCCTCCAAAGTCAGCCAGAGACAGACAGCTCAGGTCCCAACCAGCCATCACCCCTCCGACAACATCAGAACCACAGATTTGTTTCCGAGTCTGCAAAAACTCTCCTGCATCACTTCGTACCAAACTGAACCGTCTCAGCAGCAGCTGAAGAAGAAGAGCTGACATGTAAAATGATCACTCTACTTACACTCCTCGCTCTCCACAGCAGCGTAGTTGCCTGATTCTCTGAAGGTGATGTTCCCCACATGAAGGACTCCGGCCACAATCTGGAGCACCATGGACCGGTCCTCTGCAGAGATGCCAATCACGTCCATGGCTTGCTGCACAAACAGGCGGGAAGAGAAACATTCTGCATTATCAGGACTGCAATGTGTGCTCCGACGTCTTCTGCAGTAGTTTCACATGTGCGAATGGAGAACAAAGAGAAAATCGTACCATCGTTTCCTGAAATTCGCTCCTGTCGTTGATGTCGTCCACTTTGTAGGAACCGGACTGATTGAGGTAGGAGTAATAATCCAGGCTTGTGATTCCCAGGCTTTTCTTCTGTTCTCCACTCGCTCCTTCAATAAGCTGTGGAGCAGAAGTTCATAATTCATATGACGTGTAAATATTTCTTCATGCTAAATAACCTGCTGTGGACAAAAGCTTTGTGATGAGAAGAAAACATACAGTTTTAAAAATTATAGATTCTTCAAAATATTGCCATAAAAATTCAGTTTTTTTTCCCTGCACTCTCTGAGGTCAAAATAGTAGAGAGATAAAATGTTTAGACAGTTTAGTTGTTTTTTTTTTAACAGGGCCAGGCCTCGGGTTATGCACAAAAAAACAAAACTAATAAAACATTAATGTTTTTCCCACATTCACCTGATAGAAAATATGGAAACTCCTTTCTCCAGGATTCCTCATGACGACACGTGACTTCTCCAGCAGGAAGTTGGAAATTTTTCCGCCATCTGGTTCGCCGCCGGAACTGAACTGAATCTCAAAGTATTTCCCCTGTTGGATCAAAGGATTTTTTTTTAGTACTGTAGCTGGATAAAATGAAGCTGAAAATACAGATGTATGGTCTAAGTTTCAGGCACCTCGCCATTTAAATGGCTTCTAGTGTGTGTGTGTGTGTGTGTATATGTATATACGGAATACACACACACACATCGATCATATATATAAATCTGACCCTACTTGTTTTCCCGGCTTTGGACTCCAGACAAGCCTGTAATGTATCAGTTTCAGTCAAGCTGAGAGCAGAGGCCTAAAGCTGAACACAGGATCTATTTGTTCAGTGTTTTCAAATGTTGTGATCTCAGGCCATCAGTGCCAACTTCTTCTTCAAAACCAATTTAAAATATCTTTAGGGAATCTAGCCTGCGTGGGAATTTAACCAGGAAACTTTGGTGAAATGTTGTGGAAAGTAAACTTTTGCCAGTTTTTGCTGGCTTTAAATGTTTATCTCAGCTAAAAAGCAGAGAGGCCCGCATGTTTCTGTGTCCTAAAAAACATTTTCCTGTCAACCAGGGAACACATGAGGTTCATGCAAAAAGAAAAAAACTAGAGAATATAATCCATTAGTAAACATTTTATAAAAGAAAAAAAAGTCCAATCTAGAGGTGTGCCACAAAAATCCTCCTACTGTAACGTAGCTGTAAGGTATGTGGTTTCTTGTGAGTCATATAATAGAGGATTTATTATCAATTATATGAAGAAGTCCAAGAAAAACATTGAAAAAAAGATGTCTGGAAGGTTTTAAAACCACTTTTTGTATCACAAATCTGGATTTTTAAGTGTTTAAAATTTTTAAGCCACTCCAATTCACAAACAAGTGAGCGACGAAGGCCTTACAAATCTGCTGGAGTTGTTGTTTCTCAGAGTCTTGGCGTTTCCGAAGGCCTCCAGCAGCGGGTTGGACTGCAGGATGATGTCTTTGACATGCTGCGAGGAGACAAACGCTTCGTTACGCACAGGCAGGTAAGAGACGGCGCAACATTTCACACCCTCGCCCACAGCCTGGTGCAGGGTTTGGAAATTTCCACTCAGACACCGGCGCAGGCGACTGCGTGGACGCACACACAGCCACATGCACGTCCACAGACAGCACACACACGGACGGTCTGGAGGACATTATCCTTTCTGCGAGCCATGTGCGCGTCAGAAACACATGAGTTTCCAATCTTTACAGCAGACAGTGAGGTTCCCTCTTCTGTTATTGCTCACAGAAGCTGAATGGAATCTTTTTCTTTTGCCTAAACTCAGTTTTTCACTGAAAAAAAAGGTCAAACAGTTCAACTGTGGTAGAAAACGCTGAATAAAGTATTCGGTTTGCTAACATTTATGAAATAATATTTGTACATAGTGCTGCGCAGCAAACGTACTCGTCTTTTTGCAACACTTCAGCATATTTTATTGGGATTTTATACGAGAGGCCATCACAAAGTAGTGAGTCACTGCAAAGTAAAAGAAATATTTCCAGTGGTTTTCAGAGTTTCCTTCGTAAGGAATTTAAGTAAGTGTAATGGTATTCAGGCCCCTTTACTCGAACACCAAAATTCCCTTTCAAAATACCTTTGATTAGTAAATAAAGTAATCTTGTGAGTAATTCAGATAAACAACATCATTGAGACCAAGAAACACAGCAAACATGTCAGGAAAAAAGCTGCAGAGAAGTTTAAACTGGAATTAAGTGATAAATTAATATCTCAAGCTTAAAATATTGAGCAGAGTCCTGTTGAATCTGCGTTGAGGAAATGTAAAGAATAAGGAAGCCTACTAAGAAATGCCACATTAATCAGGCGAGCAGCCAAGAGCCACATGGTGGTGGCAGCCTCATGCTGTGGGAAGAGAGACTACAACTGGTTCAAAGTAAAGGGAAGACGGATGAAGCTACACAGAAGGAAATTTTAAAGAAAACCTTCGTATTTAAATCTGTAGCTGCAGTTAAAGGTGGTTCTACAAAGTACTGACTCGGGTGCCATGAATACAAATGCAGGCCATATTTCTCTAAATTTATTTGTAGAAATTTTTCAAAACCATCCATTTATCCATGTACTTCCACTGTGCTGTTCTGAACTCCTCTGTGTTAGTCTGTCATCTAAGAAACTGACGTCTTGTGGTTGTAACTTGACAACGTGAAAAATCTCAAGGGTCATGAACAATTCTGCAAGTTGCAAAAGAATGTGTTCTCTAAAGCTGTCATACTGAACAAGAAACAAAAAAAAAGAATATTTGAGGTTTAACATTTCATTAAATAAAACGTTTCAAGTGAGCAATGTTTAGTGAGCAGCATTTATTCTGTAACGTATTCTTCTGACAACAACATCTCCATCATTTCTGATTCTGCCTCGGTGGAAGCAGCTCTGTGCAGATTAAATATATATTTTAAAAAAAACAATCTTGGTTTGGGAGGAGGTGCAGTTCCTGATCAAACTTTAGATTTTTATCAAGATTAGGAACTGGACATCTGCTGGATTGGAGGGTTTGGGGCGACGCCAGATGGCTGAAGGGGGGTTGGGAGGGAAAGAGGCTGATGATGGAGTGGAAAAGGACGAACCTGATGGGGAAGAAGTAAAAAAACTACAAGATTCTCTGATTTTACACAAACGGCTTCGACTATTTCTTACTGCGTGAGAAGAGTAGACATAAGTCGAGGGCTTTCAAGTATTATGAAAATGTTGTACAGATGAGATAAACTTTGCAAAGTTAAAGCTGTTTTGTGCAAACAAATGTGCTAAAACTTCTTAGCAGAGATATGATTTTAACAATAATAATGCTGCATTCTCTGGATATGCCTCATCCAGAGCTGTTGTACGTTTTAATTAATTAGCAAAGAACGTTTTCTTTTGGACAGTAATGGTTTATTTTGCATTGAGGTTTCTCATACGTTCCCTCAGACATCAACCGTCTGTGTAATAAAGCACCAGAAAATATTCTCCTGTCCTGAGAGAGGACCATCAGATCTTCTTTACCTGAACTCTGGGTCCGCCTCCTGACACTTTGGAGATGTAGCCCATGATATATTTGGCTGCCACAGTCTTCCCTGCTCCGCTCTCTCCACTGAAAAGCAAAAAAAAAAAAAATCTTTAAATACATGTTTCATGAGCCTCTGGGATTAATTTAAAGGCATCTAATATTTTAAGAACCAACACAGGTGAATTGTTTCCGATATTTTAACAATTTGCTTGAAAGTTTGTGGAGCTTTCCTTGTTATTCTCACCCATCGCCAACTCATGCATGTCAAACGTTAATCACTGCTGTAAACAATTTCAGAACATTTTGAGTTACTGTTAAATGTTGCACCAGATCTATAAAGTTGGCTTTCAAGTCTTATGACTGTGCTTCAGATAAAATCCCTCTAAACTACAAACAAATGTCGGCATAAATGCCAGAGGTCTGGTTTTGTTTTGTTGTTTTTAAATCTCTGCTGTTCTAGAACCTGCTTCATATGATTGCCAGGAGCAACAACATCACTGTGTGCAATTCAGATCTCATGAAAAACACTTGTTTGCTCTGTTGGTTTTAACTTGTGGCGTAAAACTAAAACAAAACAATAACAATACCTGGACTTGCTTCAAGGTTTACTTAAAATAAACACATTTGTTTGGGCAGGTAAGAGGACTGCTGAGATTTAAAATCTTTACAAAAGTCCCTGCTGGTGTTTATTTGTGTATTTAAGGATCTACTGCAGTAGTGGAGACTATTCTTCCCAGGATCCACCCAAAGCATTACAATAAAAACATCCTTTACAAACATTACAAAAAAAGACATAAATTAAACACAAAATTCAAATTAATATCTAGATTTTGTTCTAAAAAAAACCCTCTGCAAAAATAAAACTTTATTGAAACGCAACTCATCAACTCGGTATGGAAAACATTTTCGGGTTCTTGCTATTCCTGGAAGCTGAGTACGTTTACCCTCAATGCAAATCTGCTGTGTGCTGTCTGTAAGGCTCAGAGGACTTTACACGTTTCTGAGCTGCAAAGCAGGAAAATGTAGACACAAAGTCATACTAATGATTGTAGATCAGAGGAAGTCGGACACCACGGCGTAAGCACACACTGATGCACACACTGGACTTAATGAATAAAAAGGTTCTGATTACATCTGATTGTGAAACTAAACAGAGTTCCCTCATCATAAAGCCACTTATCTGAATACTAAAAAGGCATTCAGCTCTGAAAACATAATAATGTGAGGAGAATTAAACGTATTAACTCAAATGCAAAAAGAAATATCATCATTCACATCTGGGCATGTTTTTTTTTTAACGTTCCTCGTTGCCTTTAACTGTACCGGACTTCTAGTTTCTGCGATCCACGCGGTTTGGCAGTAAATGACGGTGAAGTCTGTTTTTTTTCTGCATGTGCCTTGAAGCAGAGTCAGGTTAGAGAAGCTGCTGTGAGAAACACAGCTGCAGACTGTTAAGAGGCTGCCAGAGGAAGTCATGGAAGCGACTCTATTACACAGCAGTCTCTATAAGGTTGCACCCTTCCCCCTATATAACTCTGTGTGCTTAGCAAATAATAATCATTGTACGGATTTCTGCAGCGAGGTCTGAAGTCAGACAACAAGGAGAAACTTTATTTCAAACTCAGTGCTTAACTTTTATTCCAAGAAACCCTCTGATCTGCATCTGAGAGTATTGTTTTTCCTCCTGGAAGTTAATCTTTGAGGAGCTATTTTAGGCTCCAGTCGGAGTCCTGTTCCCTCTAATTTTTGCTCTCAAATCCTAAAAGCTTAGCTAACAGAAACTTATTAACCACACCAGGGCACATGCTGCACAAGACAACACAAAGAAGGAACCTTTAGGTATTCAGTTTCACAGATTCTTACAAATGTAAAGAATGAAAAGGTTGCTAACTTCGCTATAGTTGTGATCTGTAGACTTTTTTTAAAATTTGGAACACATTATGGATTTTTAAGACATATATATAAAAAAAACTTGAGATGACATGAAAGGCTTACACTGAGCGGATTATAAAAGGCTAAGATTATGATTCTAATAGAGAGTTAACAATGACAGACTTTAGATACCGTTGCTTTAGCTATTGGCTACAGATCTGTTTGCCAGTAAAAGATTTTATGGTAGAATTGGCATTTCAAAGATGTTAATGCATTTAGGTCCAGTGTACAGCAGCATATACTGTAAAGTGCAAAAATAGCCTTGATGGCCTTGTTGGCACTGCAGTGGTGTTCATTCCAGCGGCCAACCTCATCTCCTTTTGCTTGTGTTTTACATACTCTGCATCATAAAGTCCAGCGTTTGCTGACACACCTTAGAAACCGGCAGGAAAATGGCCCCTGAAGTGTCTCATTATAGCTACAATACGACTGCCCAAGTATGGTATTTAAAAATAACGCTCTATGTTACCCGCATACGTGGGTATGGTTCTTCTGCTGCCCTCTGTTTCTTGGAGAGGAAGTTGAAAAGGAAGCATATGCCAATAAAACAAAAGACGTAATGCACACAGCAAGGACTATGAGAACATTAGCAGCTTGTTAGCGAAGTCACTCAGCTGATTCAAAAAGGTCACTGACGTCAGACTCCAAATTGGCCTCCTAAACAGACGCAGCTGCGATTGCTCGCTTCCCATGTAGGCAACAGCTTAAAGTCAAATATGTCACCAACTTGTAGTCTAAAGCTTTGTAATTTCAACCCCCAAACAGAGAAATGTATTCCTTAAAACCAAAATCAATGCTTAGTGTAATACATGTAATTTAGGCTTTTTGTTTTCAGACGATTACATCATCAGACCAGAAAAAAATGGTAATAAAACACACCAGATAAAATCGGAAATCAGTGCAGTAATAACAAATTAACAAGCCTAAAATACACACTCACAACTATGCTGTCGTTTACAAATTAACCCAACTATATAATCTATGATATAAGAAAGAAAAATGACAATTAAAAGCCACTTATTGGTTTAAGGAGCTGCTGAGCCTCCTCTGCAGATGTGAAACAGCAGGATTTACAATAAAAATCAAGTTTTAGTGAAACTTCAGTACAACCCGTTAGAGCTCGATTTAATCTGAAGCTCAATGGAGGAGGCCAAGCTGCAGTAATTCATTCTTTACGGATTGTAAAAAGAAACCACAACCCTTTTAAATTACAGGGTCTCTGTGTCCATGTTCTGCACACAAACACCTCAGATTTGACCTGAAACCTACAATAACTGGGTTTCTCCAGGACTCTTCAATTTGTAATTGATAGAGAATAGATTTAGATCAGAGGAAGCAGTGAGTCAGAGCTGTGCAGCTCATCATCAGTGCAGTCATTTTCTCAGCTAATGTGAGAAAGAGCCACAACAGCCTTCAGCTGACCACCGTGGTTCACTGCAGCCATTGTTTACCGATACCAGTTCATCATAAAACCACCTCCAGCTTTTGTTTGCTGATTTAGTCGATCATGAAATGTCCCTCTGTGGCTCTATGATGGAAACTGATCCAGCAACTGCTGGCCGTCCAAACAACAGGCTAAAATGCTGAAGCGGAGCTCATTCATAATGAGGTAAGCAATAAGGGAACCACACTGCTCAGATAGTGAGCAAACAGGATATATCTGGAAACCTGACTGCACACATTTCTGCCTCCAGCTTTGTGGTTTAAAAATGTTCACCAGCAAACTTTACAAAAGGCGCAGGTGTTGCTCTGCCAAAACCAGGAAGCTCTTCAAAAATACACCCCAGCAGCTGCTGTGTTCCCAGCACACATCCTGACTTAACTCAGACCAGATCGAGCTGCACTTTCATCATTTCCCTCTTCTGGACACGATCAGATCTTTCATTATTTTAGGGTTTTCGACTGAAACTGAAACCATTCTGATGGAAAAATACCTCATTCTCAGTCAGTCATCTGTGCTAAAAGAACCTGTTTGGCCTGTTCAGCTGTTACTCTCACATATTGTCAATACCTAAGCATCTTTATGTCACTACGTAATCTCCGCAGAGAACTACTTTTGTTTCACCCTCACAGATGATGAATATTTTGCAAAAAATTGAGGGAAAGAGGAGAGGAGGTGATACTTGAAGTGACTGTAAAAGGTCTCACCTGATGATGACGCACTGGTTTTCACGGTCGATCATCATATTTCTGTACATGTTGTCTGCCAGAGCGTAGATGTGAGGAGGGTTCTCATACTGAGCCTGCAGAGAAACAGCTTGGTCAAAACTAGAGGGTCAGCGTGAAACCAAAAAGAAAGAAAACAGTGGTTTCTGAGTGGTAAGTAAACAACAAAACATTCGTCTTTCGTAAAGCGCATCCAGCAGACCAGCTGACCAAGCGTTCTGGAGTTGCGCTCGGGTTGCTAGGTGAGGGGCTGGGCTCGGTTGCTAGGTAACGGCACACTGCCCGTTGACTGTGACGTAACATTCGGGAGGCTTTTGAAATGGCTCGCCAAAAAACATCGACTTATTGCCAAAAAAAGATGGCTGGTTATTTTTTAAGTGCTTGTGCTGTTTTTAGAAACCCAAACGGAAGAATAAAAACATGCAAAATGTGAATTATGAATAAAGCGTTTTCACCTAGAGCAACACATACAAACTGTGACTTAAACTGTATGCATACTTAGAGTTTAGTATGCTGTCTAATTTATTCAGAAACATTTCTAAACTAAGGTCAGCGTCTTCTATCAAGGTTACTAGTTAAGCCGTTGTTCCTCGAACACTACACCTGTATCACCAGAGTTTTATCTTTATTTTTCACATTTTGCAAATAAAATTCAGAAAGGCGGAATGTGGAAAAATCTTTACAATGACAGAAGCAGCCCAGAGATCCAAGCCCACTCAGGTGGGAGAATTTTGTAGATATGACGGCTATTGGTCGTCTGTCCACTTCACATATTTGTTGCTTTTATGGACAAGTGGCAAAATAAAGCAATTATTGAATGAAAACCAATATAAAGTTGGCCAAAAGTGTCCTGGTCAATGTGGACCAAAAATAAAACTTTTTGGCCTATATGCAACTGCAAAACATTATGTGAAAAAGCAAGCTGGTTGGAGTCGATGGGAAGATGGATGAAGATAAATAAAAGGGGAAAATCCCTGAAAGAAAACCAGTCTAGCTCTATAGTACTTTATCTGTGACATTTACAGACTTGTATGTTTTATTCCTCGTGAAGTGGCGATGCAAATTTGATCAGTTGTAATCTATATAAACATCAATACTGGAAAGAGTTTATTCAGTGACGGCACATCCCAGTACAGTAAGGGACTGGCTTGCGTGGAGAAATAGTACACCCCTCCTAACATGTGGGTTGTTATAATCTGCGCCCCGGTTCTCACAGTTCAGCAAACAGATCTAAGCTTCCTATTGTGCCCTGTAAGCTGCGCCAAAAAAGTGACGCATTGGTTGTGAACAATCTCTAAGAAAGTAAAGTGTTCTTTGGCATGAGTGACCCTGAGCGTTCCCACAGTCTGTCAGAGATTTTACTGGATTTCAGTCTGCTCCTGGCTTAAGGAGGCAGGCCCACTCTCAGCAGGCCGGCCAAGAGAGGAGGCAGACTCGAACAGGCTGTTCTAAGAAGGTGCTGCCAAGCACACTCAACGGTTGACTCCAGTTCCTGACAGAAACATCTGCGCCAAGCTGCTGGAAAGTTTGCACATCAGCGGGCTTTGTCTTTCAGGCGGCGTTCATCTCAAATTCACCCAGACAAAATGTTTTGTGTGTAGAGTCATAGTTTGGATGTACTCACAGCTCCCTGATACATCTCGATTTCCCTCTCTCCAAAATACGGCATCTGCTTGAAGGGGTTGACGGAAATGAGCACAGGGCCGATGTACGTCTGGGGAGATTACGCGTTAAAGATCACAGAAACCAGCAATTAGGAAATGACATCAAATTACAACCAGCCGTAAAGAGAGTGCAACAGAACTGCGGCAGCGAGTTTGCTGATCATGCCTGGACCTAAATAAGGGCTTACAAATCCCAGAGAATGGACCTTCCATGTAATACTGAGGTTTTATGCTCCTAACACAGAAGGCCGCTCATGGCAAATAAAGCTGCTATTATGGGTGGCCCACAGTGACCCGGGATCTTAGCAGAGAGACCTCCCAGTTACAGCTATTTATTGACCCAAATCAAAGGTCTGACTCAGAGCTGAAGAGCCTAAAACAGCCAGCATTTACTAAACTTCACAATCCGAAGCCGTGCCAGAGAGGCGACGAGGTCCATGCACTGAGCTGCTCTGAGAACATTCAAAGAGGTTATTCATTCATTCATTCAATCATTCATTCATCTCGCTGCACGTCATGAGCAGCTTACGTCTGCAGCAACAGCTGCATGTTAGAAACCTAAATGTTGTATTTGTGCAGGATAGCCAGACATGGCAGTGATTGAGTATCGCCACTGCAATGCCGTTTGCACAATTATCTATTCTTATGCATTCTAATAACATTTCTGCTGTTATTGCACATGTGTTTTTATGATATATACTGTATAATATTTTCCATAATTTGTATATATTTTTAAATATTCAATACAAATGCACATAATGTCATTTTTCCAAAAGTGAGCCCATTCTGTTGCACATTCCTCGGATTGTGAGTCCAATATACCCATTTCTAATAACTGCACAATATTTTTGTTATAGTCTGTACAGTATATTATTACTTTCTTGTATTCATATATTGATATTTTTATATTTATATTTCTGGTTTGGCTTGTGTGGCGTTTCTTTTTTGTTCTACATTACTGGTTTTTTGGAGGCGGGTTTTGTGGTTGTTTTACTTTCTGTCTTGACAGCTTAAATTTCCCACTTATGGGTCTAATAAAAGATTATCTTGTCTTAAACTTGTCTTTATGGGGTTTCCCCATGTGTATTATAAGCCTGGCGGGCCACCAGGCTGTACTTGCAACCCCTCCAGGCTAAGCGTTGTTTATTTATTTGGTTCTTTTTATTTTTGCCTTTATAGTTGCTGTTTGGGTTTTGTTCATGTTTTCCAATAACACATTTACAATTACCTAGTCATATTTTCAAATTTCCTGTCAACTATAAACATTTAACTCAAAAACACGATAGGTTGCTGGATGACTGTCCTACCACCAGGCTTAGTAGGTTTTCTGGAGGAAACCCTGTTTCATATGCTGATTTTAACACTTTCAGAACGTTTTGTGTGAACTTTTATATCTGTTGTTGCTGTTACACTTGAATTCCCCCCTTTGCAGCAACATAAAAGCTGTTTCTACTCTATTCTATCCAAAATCTAGTACAGAGAGATTCCCTAAACAGAGATTTCTCCATTATGCAATATGCTGTCACTCACAACTTTTTTTTTTTTTGCATCCCCCTGTGAGACAAACTAAAGCACGTCTGACTCACAGATGGAACAGCGGTCAGATATCTGGTTGAGATCTGTTACAAAGAGGCCCTTTCCCACCTTCTCGCTGCAGGACCTTTGGGGGAATTTGTCACCTTCCCACACTGACGTCAAGGATTGCTCATTGCTAATATGTCACAGTGAACGGGCATTCAGCTATTCCGGGAGAAGTGGGAATGAGACGGCTCGGACATTTCTCACAGGATTATGAACAGAAAGTGCGAGCGAAGGATACAAAGATGTAGTCATCCATGTATCTCTTCTTGAGGTTGTCCACGATGCCGTCCTCGCTGATCTTGCTGAGCAGGACCATGTCATCCACGCCGCTGTGTTTGACATTGTGGCTCTGCCAGTGGTACCGGTAGTGGCCCCGGCTCCCCTGAAACAAAAAACACACAATGCACAATTGTTAGTTCGCTCGGAGAAACACAATGGCGTGAACGAATCTAGAGTCTGACATCAGGGTGGGCCAGATGCGCTGCTACAATACACCAGCCCACTCATAACCTGAGGTTGTGTGGGTTTCGTCTTCCTGTTGAACTAATGAGATGAACCTCAAGCCCGAAAGTCAAAGTGTGCAAATCTTTTGATTTGCACTTTGAAATAATGCAAGTTCAGATTCCCACTAGTGCTGCGTTTTATTTATCCAAGTGCTAAAAATGCAGAGATTTGACTTTCATCCACATCTCAACCCTCCTTCCCCCTGCGTCCTTGTTTTTCTTTTAGCAGAGTTTGTCTCGGGAGATCTGAGGTCATTCATCATGTGCTGTGAGTCAGAGCCGCTTGGCTACTGTAGACGGGGGTCACGGTGTGCTGCGAGGAGCAAGTCTCTTTCTCCAGCATGGAGAACGACTCAGAGTCCGCAGAGAGAACGTGAGGCAAGTTAACTTTAAAACTCCCCCATCTTCAGTGGGGAAATGTGAATGGAAGGAAGACAAATAGACAATATCCTGCAGGAAAGAGAAACTTTGTGCATTCACTCTGAAAAAGTAGCATATAAGAATCAGCTTAGACAATTTCCATGCTTTCCATTTATAAGTAAATATCTCAAACAGCTTAGAGAAAGGTCAGAAAGGCTAAATTAAGTGCTCCAAAAATTACAGGTTATGACAAAAATCCCAAGTCATTTCCTGAAATCCTTTTACTAAATATCTAAAATGTGTTCTGGTTTTTAGAGTTTGATTTAGGAGGTGAAATATATTCTAACCCATTTTAATGGGTCTAATCAATTTTTAATTGTGGTTAAATTGTGATTAAAATGCAGTGAACAGGATGTACTGTTAAGGTTTAATATAATTTTAATTTTAACGACCAGGTTATTACTCAGAAGACAGCAAAATGATGTGAAATGAGCATCAACTTGGCAAAAAAAACCTATCTGGTTTATTTAAATTTGACTATAAATGCCATGTTAAAAATGAAATATTATTCTCAATAATCTGTGGGAAACTGCATTGGTATTACAGCAAACAAACATTTCTTATTTCATTGCCATCACCCTAATCTTCAACTCCCTGCATAGATTTTCTGTTAGATTCAACCCAAACTATAAGGTTTTAATATCTCTTCCAGTCAAAAGAAACATGTGAGTTAAATTAAAATATTAAACTAAATCTGCCTGGCGTATGAATAATTTAATTCAACAACATTAACTGTAAATACTTTGCATTGACTGTTTAGTAATTTTACAATTATTCACTGTTAAGCATGTAGTTTCTATAGAGATGCACCATCAATCCACCAGAGATCAGAATTAGCTAATTTTATTTTGATTGCCTCCAATTGTTAAATTATCCATTAAGTTAATCAAAAATAAATACCTGCCAAAATTTTCTGTCTGTAAATGCATCATTCAGGAAAATATACTTTTATCCACAAGTTGAGTTTAATAAACGTCAGATTAAGATTAGGTACATATAATAAATTGGAATAATTATGTAATTCCTTTATTTTTCTCTTGGGTTAAGAATATCCTCTTGATAACAACATTCAGTCATTTTAATTTTAAAATTAAATTTTATTTCATTTTAATTAAATTTTTTTTTACATTTTAAGATACTTAGATAAAAAAAAATAAAACAAATCAGAAATAAAAACTGAAGCCAGTAGGCCAGAAACCACCAGCGCCTCTATAAGTCTCCTTATAAATGCATTTCTAGTTTTCAAGGTTTTTTTTCAAAGACAGAAATAAATATAAGCCTCATTACCAAGACCAGACGCCGATTTAACGAGCAACATAAACTACTCTGGAGGTAAAGCATTTAGCATCAAATAGCACATTAATCTCAAAAGGCTAGAAAATGTTTATGTTCTGACTTTTTTCTTAATTAAACTTAATCAAGCCTTTAATCTTGCAGTATTTTACTACCCTTTTGGTTTCACGTAACCACTTTATAAGGGAATAAACGCATCACAGCACAACTTTAAATATCTGTGATTTTTCATTAAGGTGTGCTACATAAAACAAAGCAAAGACAAAAGCATGAAGTTTAATATGTGAAATTTTGCATTTGTTCACATGAAGTCATGTGATATTTTCAAACTTAAACAGAAACAGCTAAAACTTACAGTTTTAACCACCTGTAAAAACCGTCCATCTGCTTAGTTTGCAGCAACAAGACTTTATATATAATTATGCTAAATCACATTTAAACAACTGATTTAGCAAGAAAAACGCGCAGGCTTCAAGTCTGGGGTTCTTTCAACAACTAGGTTCGCTGAATCTGGATAAAATGTATCCCACAACCTCTAAAAATAAAGTCTGACTCATAAGATCTCAAAGTTAGTAGTGTACTAACTTCAACTTAGCCTGAAAGATGAATAAAAAATATCCACCAAATCTATTTCTTACAAAACCTAAAATAATTAGACATTATACCAGGTATGAAGGGTCAGACTTTGAGTATATTTTGTAAAATATTAACATATGTTTATCATATCAAAGAATTTAAGGAATGTTTCTTTGTGCTGAAACATGTGATTTAATATTTACTTTGCATCAGGGATCACATGAAAAAAGTGAATGTTGCTCATGTCTCAATGAAAGATGCAAACGTTGCATTAGATCACAACAGACTAAAAATGAATAAAAACAGCTGCTGCAAAACGACAGAAATATTCAGCATCAAAGAGCAAGAAAACAGCACAAAGGAGAGCAGTAAAAGTCGTTGTGCTTTCAGTAATTAACTTTAAATGAGTCTGGTAGGAGGGCCAGAAGCATTTCATATCCTGAAGGGGATTTTATTTAATTTTTTTTTCATTCAAAGTAACCAAATTAGAACCACTTTACAATCAGAGTTATAGCAGGGGTGAAGATTGTTAACAGCTTCTAAGACTAATTCAGGGAATGTTTTTCTGTAGGAGCAAAATGTTGCTTGGGGAGTCTTCAAATCACACTGTAACAGTTCTGAAACGGTCAAGTCTAGTCAAGTTTGTTTGCATGTCATGGTTTCTTTAAAGGAGGGGAAACAGCCATGCTAGCACTCTTATCCAAAATAAAATGAAAAAGAGGAAAATCTAGATTTCCATGTTTAGGTAAAAAAACAAGACACATAAGTGAAATTCAACTTTTCTAGAAATAATTTTAAGTTCAGCCTGAAATGCTTGTGACTTTGCGTGTGAAAATCCAGTTTAATGTAATGGCATAAGCATCTCCACCACATTTAAGTCTGAACTTTGACTAGACCAAACACAAAAACTGCTAGCTTAAGCTTAAGCCAAGTGCTGACCAGATATTCTTCTTCAGCATTTTCTGATAATTTGTAGGATTCATGTTTCAAACAATTACAGCAAGTTGACTGCAAACAGTCCCAGGCCATCATAGTGCCACCACCGTGTTTGACTTTCAGTACAATGTTCTTTTTTTGTGATGATTTTACAACAACCAAAAATTCCAGTTCTGTCTTAAAAATCCGTAGAATATTTTCCCAAAAAATCTTGTGGATCTTAAAGATGTTTTTTATACGACTACCATTTTGGTCTTTTTGGTCAGCAGGGATTTTGGCATTAAAACCCCCTCAACATGCCATTTTTGCTCATTCTCCTCCTTATTGTTGAATAAATGAAATCAATTGAAGCAATTGAGTCTATGTTTCCTCCATTTATAGATAATGGCTCTCATTATCACGGTTCCAAAACCACAGGAATAGATTAGAAAGCTTTTCCTTAGTGCTGGGGCGTGCCGTGGTGGCGTAGCGGTTAGCACGACCCGTATTTGGAGGCCTTGAGTCCTCGACGCGGCCGTCGCGGGTTTGACTCCCGGACCCGCGACATTTGCCGCATGTCTTCCCCCCTCTCCTTCCCCGTTTCCTGTCAGCCTACTATCATATAAGGGACACTAGAGCCCACAAAAAGACCCCCTGGAGGGGTAAAAAAAAAAAAGAAAGCTTTTCCATAGTGCTAAATGTCAATGACTTTGCTTCTCCTTTGTTTTCAAGGTTTTTTTTTTTTTTTTTTTTGACTGGGGTGTGATGCGTTTCTCTACATCTGCATAGAAAGGCTGTTCAAGTCATGTCTGGCAGAAATCAGGCCAAGGTAAGATGAGTGAAAATGAACCAAAAAATGTGTATAATTATAATTATAGGTACTTCATGGCTTAAACGGCAGGTCAAACATATTTAGGTGGAAAATGATTTTTCATTGCAATACATACAGAAAGTGGGAGTGACAGAGTAGCACTTTCAGTCAACCAACAGAGAAGCTGTGATTTGCTGGTTTTCCAATGCCAGTTTCAATTATATAAGTGCACAATGTCACAAAACAGGCCTGGATGTAAAGGTTGAGGTTCCTCAATGCAGGGAAGTTTAACACAGAGGTTTTGTGAAGAAACGCCAAACACAAAAAGAGAAGAAAAATCCTTAAAAATGATCCAACTCTCAAAATGAAATGACTCTTTAAATGAAATTATATTTTATCAACTGCTCTCTCTCTCTCTGTCTTTTAATTTAGTGCTGCTACAACAATCATTTTGCAAAAAGTAGCCTGCAGGTAAACTGAAGCCAGAAAGGTTTCGGTTCAACCACAAAGTAAAAGTATTCAATGTTAATGGTAAATGTCAAATGTTTTAAGGATTACGTCATGTTTGAGCCTCTTCCTGCTCAGTGAAGGAAGAAAATCTCATATTCTCCAGTAAACTGAGGGAGTAGATGCACAGAAAAGGAGGGCCTTACAAAAACATCCGGGAGGCGCTTAAAAAAAGTCAAACTCCTCTGCTGGCTGCTGAGCCAGGGGTCAAGGGTCACTTCCCCAAAGCATTGTCTAGCTCTTATCTTAATGAATATAGTTCTCTGCATTATCATTCAATTTTTACTCCTCAACAAGTTTGAGTTAAACTTGAGGAGGATGTTTGATAACTGCTGTCCGTTGTAGAGAAAATGCCCCGTCACCACACTACCTCAATATTTTCAACAAAAAAGCCTGAAATATGTTAATATCCAACAATGCACAATGAGAGTATATAAACATGCTTCAATCATGCACACATAATACAGAAAAGTTAAGAAAAAGAAGAAACAACATTCAATATCATACTTTTACAAGATTTTTTTTAATAGATTTACCAGCTTAACATTTCACACATTCATTCTTTGAAGAAGTTATTTAAAATACTGCCTCCACTTTCTCAAATTGTGAGGTATTAGTTTCCTATTTTAGTCACATTTTAAGTGTTTTTGACTCATAACTCCCTTTATCTCCTTCTTAAAACGACACAGTTAGTGCTGGTGGAAGTGGAGCGACATTAAAGTAGTGTACACAAACACACATGAGCACAAGGGACACGTGTTACAATATGAAGTCAAGGGTAGGCATAACAACACCATCTCCATGCAACCACAGACTCTCAGAACAGAAAACAAACAGACACAGCAGAGGAATAAAGTGTGACATCACTAGAACATTGTTATGTAAAAACACCATAATATAGCACACTTGTTATATAAAAAAGAAGAAAAGAGAGCATGGTTCCCATACATTATATATGAATGTATTTAAAGTAAAAGCAGAGCTTTTTTTCTAAGCTAAAACAAAGGAATCTCAACACCAGTCCAGATCCATAAGCCCAGGTTTTCCCTTCATGCAAATACCATCACCAAATATGGAGAGTGCTGCGCTCTGCCTCAGCGTACAGGAAATGGCTGGGTTTGATTCAGTATCATAAGCGGCACTTTTCCCCACATTTTTCCTTTTTTTTTTTCCCTTTCCACACCAAGGAAGGACAAGCAGTCCTGCGAAGGCTGGAACAGGCAGCTCTGCTCATCTAAAATCAGTACTTTGCTCTGAAATAAGGACAAGCTGAAGTGATTCTTCAGTGCGAGATGAACTTTGAGAGGAATCACTCAGAACTTGGCTGGAAGCAAGTGACTGACATGTACAGCTCACCACAAGTGGTGGAAGTAAATATAACACTGAGCGTCATTCTTACCACAAACAGCTTGAGGTTCGGCCCTGAACCACGCCTCCTGGTTAGTCATCAGATTAGAGAAGGAATTTCTAATGAAGCAAAGCCCTGAGACTAAATCTTCTAGAAGAACAGAGTCTTCTCACATTCATGAACACATTTTATACCCAACTGCACGAAGAAAATGCGGTTATGAACTGTAGGTGATTCATCCAGCAGAAAAGGATTTACAGAAAACATGGGATTTAATCTGAAAGCCAAGAAATTTCCAACAACAGCTAGACTAACACGACAGGAAGCAGCATTAAGATGATCGATTTTGACTAGAGGAGAGGTTTCTTTCAAAGATAACACTGCAGCTTTGCTGAAAACGTCTTCAATTCATGCTGGGGATCACGTTGTGGTCTGACCACCTACAAATCTCACAAAATTCGGACTGAAGCATATTATTGCAGATGCAGCCAGAGGGTAAAGCATGCACAGTTCAATCACCATGCCAGTGGTTTTGTGTGTTTCAGGTCACTGACTCTAAATGATGTATTCTTTATGCTACAGCCAACCGTTTTCCAAAGTATACTGACGTTTATTGATTTCCTGAGTTCCTATTCGCTTCAGAGACATTTTGAAATCAATGCCAAACTGCCTGAGATAAACACTCCAAGGCAGCTTCAGTTTATGAATTTAAATATGTGCATTAAACTTCATTTCTAGATTGAAACCACACCAAGTTTCATGGTTAACTACTCTGACAAAAAAGTAATAAAAAGCAATTTAATGGTTCAACTGTTTAAGAGTGTTGTTTAAAAAAAACTGTAACTGTAATCCAATATCTACACCCAATTATTTATTTTTATATATTTTCTAGAACTACTAACAATACAGCTAAAAAAAAAAGAAAGAATCATCAAAATTTTTTACTTTTCTTAATTTCACTTAAAAAGTTTTTAGGCCATATTTCATTTATTGGACGTTTATTGTGCAGGATCCAGTGCAGAAATAATCATCAGGTGCAACCAAAATATAAAAGTAAAATAAACAAAAGTAAATAAATAAAAAAAAACCTTACAAATGCAAGGTAGTTTCAGCCAAAAGTCTCAGACAATGAGTTAACTTGTAAATACAGCTAAAGAGCAGAATTTTTTTTTTTTCAGAATGACCTGTTGTAGAAGTGCTTAATCTGCAATGCACACTCAATTAGTGAATGAGTTTCTGCTAACTTTTAAAGTTCAGTATTTAAGTGTGTATAACTACAAAAAAATATAGAAAAAAGTCCCAGACTATGAGCTCATTTGCTAATGAAGTAATAGAACAGAAGTAGAACAACATCTGAAAATGAACTACTGATTAAATTCTGCAGAAATAGTGTTGAATACACCCTCTTAATGGACACGCACCAGGGACATTTTAGTATTCAGGCTATGACTCAAAATTATGAAGAAAGAAGAACAACTTGCAACAAAAGTCAGGGAACAGCTCCAACACATATTCAAGCAGAACATGTGGGTTGATGTGACTAATTTGTCTCCATCTCTAGTTTAATCTGAGCGAATCAGAGTTCGGGGAAGAACCGTTCTCCTAGAGAAACTTCCACCTGCTCCCATTTGCTTGCATTCGCACTTTATCTGAGATCGCTCGGCGTGTGAAATCCTGCCAGATGACGAGAAAACTGCTGACAAAGACGGCTGGCCTTTTTCCAAAGTAAGGAGGAAAGATAAACAGGGATGAGAGACAGAGCAGGAATGGAGCAGGAGAGGCTGCGTGCGAGCTGGGTTGATCCTCTGAACTTTTCAGACACTGGCGGCTGTTTAAATCATGCTAAGGGCCCGGTTGTAACACAGTCTAATTCATAAAGTTGAGAAAACGGCTGCTGGAGTCTACTGGAGATTTGGCTGTGTTCACAATAAAGCTAGTTTTACATTCATACACTGGAGAATAAATCAATAACAATACAAACTGCAACAGAGGTGATCAATATCAACAGAAAATACATCCAATAATTTCACTGAACTCCAATGCAGAACCGCACAGCATTCTGGGGGATGTAGGCAGAGTAAAGACTTTAATCTCTCAACAGAGAGACACAGTTTACATTAACAAGAACAGACATCAACATTCAAAAAATAAAATGGACCGCAAAATTAAAGGGCAGGACTGTAAGAGAATGGCACACTGAACATTACTTAATGATTAAATTAATTAAAAACACAATAAGAAAAACACTAACCTGCAGAAATAAAGTTTTTGGACGAAAGTTTATCTGATGTGTCTTTAAAGATCAAGATAAGATCAGCAAGTTTATAAAATCCGACTTCTTAAGGTGTTTTTGGGAAGAGATCGTTGAAAATCCAGCTTCACACGAGCATTTAAAGGCAGCATAAATACAAAAGAAAGCGTTGGCTGCACAGGTGAAACAATGAAGGGTGGAGTAGGAAATTGCAAGACGGTAAACAAAAAGCAAAACATTTTCAAGACTAACATAAAACAAAGCCACTTTTTATTCAAATATACAAGAAACAAACAAATAGAAACACAAAACATGGAAAATCTATAAACGTTTAATAGTTGCCATCTCTGGGTATCATTTCTCAACAACTCACAGTTGAACACAGAGAAAGTGTATATTAAATATTCTCCAGAGACAAACAGTTCACACACTGAGACAATAGGAACTGACTGACATTCCTCTTTAAACCACAGTCAATGACCCTGAATTGAGTTACAGCCTAGCAAACAGCAGAGAAGCCACTGAAACAGCCCAGGTCTAAATGAAGCATTGCCAATTAATCCAAAAGGCACAATGAGTTATTCTGACAGCCCCACAGCTCATATGGTGACTGTAGTCATTTGTAAACCAGAATAAACTATTTCACCGACAATGGTATCATACTGTGGTGAATCAAATTTCTGCGGTATGAAAGAAATTAAATCTATGTTTCGATTCGCTCGATTTTGGAAACATGAGAAGTTACAGGTTATAATGATGCTAAATGCTGTTCCTTCCAGGCAGGGCTGAACTCAGCAGCATCCCACATAGAAGATAGCCAGAATGATCTAAAGGACAGTCTTTGTGCTTCAACATGTTTCAGCACGGCCCACAAACTTTTAATTCCTGGGAGAAAACTTCAGAAATGCGCATTTGCAACATCAAAACTTAATCAGCCCCTTAAAGGAGCAGCAACGGCAACATAGCTGCCTATAAAAGATAATATAAAAGACAATGCGGTTTAGGGTGGAGCTCAGCTGAAATCCTAGACAAAAAAAAGACACGCCATTCAGTGCAGAGATGACCTTTCAAAGTACAGCGAACTCAGGCAGCGGGGGAGACATCACTGTCAGCTGTGCTGAAGTTATTCCTGTGATTTTAACTAATAAAATACACGTTGGCATGTAGGGTTTAAGCTACAGTAAAATAATGCAAAAGCTAACTTCATGAAGAGAACTTTCTCTTTAAGATTTAGTACAACTACCAAACAAATGACTAATGTTTTTTTCTGGCATTTTACAATGGGGAGTGAACAAAAATGTAATCTTGTATCAGCTCTAAAAGCTGCAATCCTGAAAACAGCCACCGCAACAAAAGTATTCTTTGTTTTTCTTTTATCTACCATCTTCCAACAATTGCACTTGCACAAGCCAAGCACAATATGTATAAAAATTAAAATCATCAAATACCAAAAACTTTTACCACAGAGGGAGGTTGTATGGCATTTACTGTGAAAGGTCCTTCAGGTCAGAAGAGATGCTTTAATCCGATTTGAAGGCTATTCCTTAAAGTATCAATCAGTGTTCACTGCTGCAATTCACTGGCTGCAGTGAATGCAAGTCTGACTTTAAATGTGCAAAATGACAAAATTAGACATAGTAAAAATTTAAGACAGTTGGGGGGGGGAAAAAAGCTGTCTGCACAGAAGGAACTAAATAAATACAGATGGGTGGGTATTATCATAAAACAAGCAAAAACAACAGCAACTAATAAAAGGATTTTCAGATATTAACTAACTACTGCACAAAATAATTAAAATTCTGTTTCTGAAAACTGCGACTGAGATTAACCCAGAGATTTCAGACTCTTCCTTTTCACCACCATTTGTGAACTTTAGCACCACAACCACTAAAGTCCCACATCATGCAGGGGCATTGTGGGAAGTGAGCATTTATTCAGCATACCCAAATATTTTATTAGCATTCACAATTTGCATGCAAGGCACTTGAAATATAAAGTCCTACTAAATACTGCAACCAAACAGTCATTTGTGGTTCCAATAGAGCAAAACTGACTTTGCACAGCATTTAATTCAACTTATCAGGCAGCCCTAAAATGAACATGAAGGCTTGTTTTTACTCTTAAATTCAATCTATTAAACAGAAGGCCTTTGCTATTTTATAAATTTGATCACAGAAGTAAGATGCTTAAGTCAATATTAGCTTGTGAGTGACACTGTACTCATTAGGTGAAACCTCGACTCGGATTGGTCCTGCTACCTGCACTGACAGCCCACAGATATGGACACTTCAGGATTGATTACCAGCAGAAACCGAAAATGATGAGAGTAATTTTCACATCCTATAAAGTGATGAATGTTGCAGCTATTAAGCTGACAATGCAATTATTTATTTCTCTGTAGACGTAAGATTGTAAATTTTACTTGGATGCTTGTTTAACAGAGCATGACTTCACAGAATACGTTCGCTAAAGTCCAATGTTTCAATATTAATTTAACTTCCTGATAAAGCAGGAATTAAGTTGCAATCTTCTTAACAATAATCTGGTCATTTTTAAGCAGTAAATACCCCCCTGCATGTCTCACCTGAGAAACTGTGTGAGGAAATGGTGTCCTACTTAAGCAAAAACACAATTAATATGCCAAGAAAATTATTCAGATCTTTCTTGGTCACCTTCTTTGACCGAATAAATACAATCTTACCAATTAAGATCAAAGATTCGGAGAAATCGTATTATTCAGCAGAACCATTTGATAGATGAAAAGAGACAACAGTAGAAGCACTAATTTGTGTTTCTTTTTGTTATTCTCATAAACAGCTGACTTTAGAGACAACTATCACAGAGAGACCAAGGATATGTTTATCTCTACAGAAGTATTTTAGAATTAATACAATGACTCAAGTCTGCCAGAAAAGAGTCAAACCAGCTGATTCTGAATGTTTTCCTCTGAATAACGGTAAGTCTGTTCCTAAAACAGCTGACAAACCTTTTTAAAGCTTTGACTCACCTTTTGTTCCTTATGTATCACTGTCAACAGTTTGGAAACTTTTTACTTGTTTTTAGGGAAATCTCAATAAGAATTTCTTAATGCGTCTTTAAATATACAATTTATCTTTTGTTGGATTTAAAAAAAAAAAAAAAATCATGAAACAAAAAGAAAAACAAAAGGCTGAATCTTATGCACAAGAGGCTCCCCTGTGGAAAAGATACCATTAAATCAAACTGGTGATAACTCATCATCTGGATAGCTGAGAGTCTAAAACGTCAGTAACAAGGACGTCACTGCATACCAAATTCAGAGATATTTTTGTATTTTTTAAAAAATATAAGTAACAAAATAACAGGCTGTCAAAAGAAGGCTAATTTACTAAAATTAACAAAGAGAAACCTCATATTGTGTAAAACCCAGATTCAGAAAGAATCCCGCTTCTTGTAAAGTTAGTCACAGGAATACGTAAACATTTGTTATGATGAAGGTAAAATTTTAACTTCCTGTGTCTTTAAGAAAGAAGGTTTAACAAAATCAATCAGTAAGACAAACCCATAGAAAGAGACAGCTAAAGCACAAGTAAAGCTTCGACCATGCAAGAGGCCATTCATTAACCAGGAGGGTGAACATTGACTCCTGCATGGCCTGGGGAAGCTATCGGAGAAGATAACCGGAGCAGAGCAGCAGGAGCCTGACTTTGCTCTCCATCCAGGAAAGTCATACATGCAAATTAGCAGCTACAGCAAGACACTGCCTGCTCCACTATCCAAGCACAAGAGGGGGGGGGAGCATGCTGAAGAAGATTATAAAGTCAAAATAAAACTCTACTGATCCAGTTATACTGAGTTAAAGAAGAGAGTTCACAACAAAGCTGACTTATCCATCACCTGTTTGTTAAAAACAATTTAAACAAAAAAGGGAAGTGGCATATTCTGACATTTAGTGCATCCTAAAGTGATGAAAATTTATTGGGAGACAGATATGAATATTTGTGACACATTATATAAGACTTTTGATATACAACATTTTACGACATTTTACTCAAACTCCACATGCTGCTTCTTCAAAAAGTGTTTTTTTTAAAACAAGCTAAAACAAAGAAAAGGCTTCAAAATTGGTGATGGTGGACATCCACCACACACCGGGCGTCTTTACTCGCTTTTGGCCAGATTTACTATAATTAGAGTTAGAGATTTATTTATATTTTATGGCATACTTGGATATCTAAATGTGATGAAGGTGACTTGCTAAAGTTAAAGCTGAGCATTACATTTGGACCAAAGGGTGACTTTCAGTGTGGCATGGCTGTTTGTGCCAAACTGGCTGATCAGTGTTTCAGAAACTGGTCATCTACTGGGATTTACCAACATAATCACTCAGGTTAACACAGAAACATCTGAAAAAGCAAACATATCTGGTGAACAGCATAACCTGTTGAGGTCAGGGGACGCTGGGCAGACAGGTTCGATAAGACAGAAAGAGATCAGTAGCTGCAAAAGCCACATTTCAATCAAAGCAAGCAGAATAACAGAGAAGTAGAAGATACTCAAGAGTAGGAAACTGAAGCAGCCTAATAAAGGTGGAGAAGAATATACTGGAAAAGCATTGTCTTTGTTTCATTTGACATTAGCATTTCCAATAGCAGATCCACAATACTGAGAAGATTAGGAAGGTAACAATTTCTATCTTTAGTATTTAAAAATTACAAACTGTGTTGCAGAATACTTTAAACGAGGTCAGCAGTTCATATATTTCCATGTTCCAGTTTGGCCTCAATACAAAAAAAAGAGAAAAAAGCTTGGAAAATGTAACAAAAATAATAATAATTTTGTTATTTTGTTGTTCTGAGTGCTGGTGTTCTCCCAAACATAGAAGTGCTCATATAGGAAACAGCTAACATCGCTAAAAGCAGCTCTGAAATAAAGTATAAACATACTACAGCTACAGCACATTCTGGGACACAATAGCAGAAGTTTCAGTGTCATCACTGTGCAGACTACTGAAGGAATAAGCACGGAAACAGTTTTTTATGAAGTGACAACATCCATCACATCGTTATCCTCTTTTTAATAAGCCATGGATGATTAAAAGTAATTTCTGAATCTATATTTGTAGCCAGTCAGCAAATCGCATCATCAATGAGTCATGAGTCAGCACTATTTGAGAGCAACTCCACCCTCATCATCACAGACATCCTGAGAACTGAACTAGCATTAGGAGACATTGCTTTAAAAACTATCAAAAGTGATTTTTAACCGAGGATTTCCACAACGGAAGACAGATCCTTGGCTCAGTCAGAGGAAATTCAACAGAGGGCTGTAAGTCATGGCGTGCAAACGGTGAGTTTAAACAGGTACACAGCCACTTGATAAACAACTTCAACTCTTGACGGCAACTTAGATTTACAAAGCAAAAATATGAGCTCCACTTGTTCCTGATTTACGGTAAGCCCTACGGTGGCATAAGTAAACACTCGTGAGGCCCGTGTGAACAGTAGGTAGCAAAAAGCTGTGGATAAATGAAAGCATGAAAGGCAGGGATCAAAAGAAGAGTGGGAGCGGACTGAGCAGCAGCAACAGGCCTAACGAGTTCCCCAGGTCCACAGGACGGCTGCTCGGCCTCTTTTCAGACACAAAGCTTGAATTCCTGAGCAAATCTCTACAGCAGTGGAAGGTCTGAAGCTTTGAGTTCAAGGGGGAGCCAGATCTCTGTTGGAAAAACTAATGCAGAACATCTGCTGCCGTACCATCTTACAATTCAACATCTGGAAGAGAAGGAAGTAGTGAGCAATGCTGATGTCTGCTGCTCCAGACAGTTATGATTCAAATCAGGCTATTCTTGTTCCTTTTCTGTCTAAGGGAGACTGAAGCAAACCAAGGCGAGCATTTCCTGAAACAACTTCTATCCATCAATGCAAATTATATATTTTAATCAAATGATTGTAGGGCAATGACTTTAGTTTTCCCAGACTTTGTCATGTAGAAATAATTTAAATTGACAATAGCCACAAATGCAGGAATCTATTCACTTTTTCTTTATGCACGTTAGTTGTAATTCAAGTGTAAATGTACATCACGATAATATAGGTCAAGCAGCTTTTTGCTTTTCCTTGGGGCAACCTGACCTCCAGGTTCAACTTGTTGCTTAAGATGAGGAAATGAAGCAGGTCTCAGTCCAACCTGTGTTTAAAAAGACAAAAACTGTCCTAAAGCTACCTGAAGATGCTCATATTTACAAATGAACCTGTCTTCATGAGTATTACAATTATTATATTGTGCACTTTGTAGCAATTTAAAGCAAACAAAAGTTCTCCGCTCAATCATGAGGGTGATAGCAGTCTGTATCACAGCTAAAGTAAATGTGCTTCTCCGGGTGATAAAGGCTTCTCCGGGTGATAAAGGCTTGTGTAATTATTGCCAAAACACAGTGATGAGCCTCACACAGGCTGCTGAGCCTAGGTGTGTCTGCTGCAGGGGATGGCATTCAGCAACCAGGAAAAACCTGTCTCCGGGTAATGTGCAGACACACAAGTTGTTTCACATACTGTACACTCTCCACCTGACACATGCTCGCTGGCTGACTAACCGGTTTCCTTAATGCAAGACCTGGTGCACCTGACTGATGCTTTATGTGAATATAAATATTCCTGGGTGAAAATCAGATGATGAGTCCAGGATATGGGCTTCCCAGCTGCATTTAGAGCAGACCTCCTAAAAAAAGTGGGTCTGCTGTTAGGAGTGAGGATGTGAAAAGCAGCTAAAAATCTGTTATTGCGAGATAAATTAATTAAAAAAGAAGAAAAACAAAAATAAAAATACATTAACTAATAAACATTTGTAGACATATTTATTTTCTGGACTTAACCTCTTTTTTTTTTTTTTTTTACAAATAATTATGTGTTTGTTTTCCCAGCTCTCCAGAATATAGTTGGTCTATAACTACTAGCTACTTTAAACAAGTGATACCAAAACACTCACCATCCTCTAATTTCACAGCAGCTCCACTCAGTCCTCTGTCGTATTTCCACAATCCAGTATTTGCGCGAAACTCGGTGAAGTTCGCAGTCCTTATTTATTTATTTTTTTTCTCAAGTCTACAGCTTTAATCTGAAATCAGAGAGGAGGAGGAGGAAGGGAAAAAGTTCAAGTTTTCAGAAGTTATTCCTGTAAAAGCGGGGACTGCATGTATGCGGTTTCCTCAGCTGCGTCCTCCGTCCATGGTGAAGTCCCACACTGACAGCCAGCAGAGGAGCATCGGCTCTGAAACATAACACAGGAAACTGAGCCAGGAGATCCAATCAAAGGGCACGCAGCAAGTAGTATGTTTAAATATTCATCAGCTTCTGCGAGCGACTCCACTGGGCATGCGCGGAACTTCAGCCGGCCGATAGCGTCATTTCCAGACCGAAAGTTATTATAGCACGAAATGTGGTGAACTGAGCGAGAATGGGAGAAAGATGCTAGTCTTAAAATACTCGCAAATCAAAGTTGTAATGGTCTAGTTGCAACTTATGCTCAGCAATTTTCTCCGACCCTACACTGATAGCAGATTTTCTTCAGTTTGTTTTGTTTTTTAAAGTAATCCTAGTTACTGATTAGAGAAACTTCATTATTGTGTGAAGCCTGATTGTGGGATCTGTTAAACAGTACCTCTTCAAATGTAAACTATTATAATTGGTTTAATCATTACTTTTAAATATATCTAACTTGAATACAGATATGTTTAAAATTTTCCATTGCAAATAAGTTTCCAATTTAAATGTAGCCGCTGTAGTGGCTTTAACTGTTTTAAAGGGGAAATGAATGCAGATTACAAATTGTTCCAGTTGTTCAAATACCACTGAAAACCTTCAAAGCTGGAATGAATCTGATCTTTATAGAATAAAACCAGCATAAAGAAGGGAAATAATTTTGCAAGACCTGCCTCATTTATATTATTCCATACACTTACGATCTCAAGCTTTTCTTTGTTTTAAATTACGCCATAGTTTTTTTTCTTCCCATTAGCTGACGTAAATACACATCTGATGTATCGACAGATTTATCAGCACTTATGAAATCATTATTTCTCCTAAAATTTTCTGAAAATCATTGGGATGTTTTCTTTAAAACGTGGTAAATATCTAAGCCTATTTTCAGAGTGGTTATTTTGTAAATAATATGAGGGATCAAGCAAAAACACACATTTCATAATGGAATCAATAGACATCATTGTTGGGTCACAGTTATATGTAAAACAAGTTTTGTTGGTGATTAAGGGATAGATTAAATAAAAGGGTCTTAAAAATCCCTATTATGGCGGCTCGTATAACCGTAGGCCTTATCTACTGATTACATCACAGTAAAAGGTCAAACAAAGCAGGGGAGCAGCACAAAATCGACCTGTAACTGAATAAACAAACCAAACAACAAAACTGATTAAGCAGTTCTTACTTACAGCATTCCACTGCTGATTATATGTCAGCTGCAATGAATATAAGATATATGATTTTGCTTCAGTTGATTTTGTTGTGTTTCTTTAATACCTCGTCTGACACAAAATAAAAAAAAATACTAATGATACTTTCATGCAGTTATATTTATTTATTTATCTATTGCCATTTAAAGACAGCAAACTTTTGGGGCATATTGCATAAAATATACTATTAATCTCCAGATATCGGCCTTTGTCCAATACTAAAAACCATTTTTTGTGTTTTTGAATAAAATGTCAATCAATCTGAGTTTTTTCAGGCAACTAAAATCCATTTCAAATTTTCTTTGAAATGCCAATATTTTGCTTCAGAAGTGCTTTACTTATTACAACTCGTGTCCAATCAGACTGATTCCTGTCTGGACATGAATGTTGCGTGGTGAGTCTATGGGTGTAACCCCCTCTAATAGGCAACTTCATGTTTGCATTGCCTACACCTACAGTAATGTGTAGTTTTAGTGGGTTAGTCTTGTTTTTCAATTGGTTCTTGTTTCTTTGGGTGTACCAACATCTCAGAGGACATTTGTTAATGTGCTGTGGTTAAATAAACATCTGTCTTGTTCTAACTGTCAAATACAATGTGAAAAAGTTTGAAAGAAGTAAAATCGACATGTTTAGTTAGTCATCTGTCAGCAACTAAATGCGGCAAGAACTTATGCGATGCCTTTCGTATGCGCTTTTGCCGCCATCTTGTGGACAAATGAGTGTATTACATTAATTTGAAACAAAAAAGAAAATTGATAACTGAAAGGATTTATCAAATTCTATGAAGTTTCTTCTTGTAAAGTAATGAATGAATGAACGAAAGTAAGATATGTCAGAGTAGAAACCACTTCTGTATCCATAACCGTGAGTCAATTTACCATAAAACACTCTCCACAATGTCTACAGTAACAAGTTCCTACTGTTAAAGGCCTGCCATTTTATTCTCTAGTGGGCGTTTTATTGCGTTTAAGTTGCTGAAAATCTGCCTTACTTTAAATGTGATAGTAGGCCAGTTAGGCCTGTTTTCTTTCAACCTAATAACCTGTCCTGTAAATGGCACTTGTTTGGCTCAAAATGCTTTGTTGATGATAGGATGATAAACAAGTACCGATACTGAAATAAGCATGTTCAGAATGCCCTGTCTGAATGCACAACAGCTGGAAATAATAAAAAATGCTGACTGCTTTTCACACAGGCTCTTTAAAGCTGCAAAATAATTAATTGGAAAAAATATTTCCAGTCCTAAATCATAGTAATATTTGATTTCAGGTGCAACATTAAATAGGATCAGAATTAGACAAAAATAAAATGAAAGCATAGAGCCACTCTGACCTGTGTCACCAATTTAGGATGATAGTGGTAATATTTTTTGGCACTTTTTTGAGTGACTAGTACCAGTTGAGCATCATTTAAATGCCACAGTCATTTAAGAGTCATAAACCATTTATGACCAGAGTATCACCACATTCTGATGGCTATTTCAAACAGGATCATCCGAGCTACATAGTTGCTTGTGGTTTGAATAACTTCACTATAATGGCTCTCAGTTCCATTTCAGATAAAGTTTCCAACACCTTACTGATTGTATTTTCCCAATGAATTAAATCAGTTCTGAAAGCAAAAGCGAATCCAACCTTTTGCAAGCAGCTACTACTTCACTGCCAAGCTGAATGTGTCATCATCATAATCCTGCAGTGAGGAAAGGGAGACGACTAAACTTGTGCAAAGCTTATGAAATCACAATTTAACAGGTGCTTGTAAGAGTCTAAAAATGTTATATTAGTTTGTCAGGAAAGGCAACACATTTAAAATATGATTACTTCTTTTTTTAGTCTTTTATTTATTTATTGTGGCACACAGAACATCAATGAAAATGCCAAACAGAAGTTAAGACCATGGGAAGATAGACAGGGAAAAAAGATCACAAGCATCCAAGGTAATCCCTCAGAGCCCGATGGGATTTGTAGTCCATGGGTGGTGTACTACATAACTAGTCAAATATTCACTGTTTTCTCTCGACAATGACACGCAGGCTGGTATGTACTGTACCGTGTACTCGTTGACACAAAGTTAGCTCTTAATTCAGGCAGCGTGTGAGCGCCGTCCTCTGCTAACCTGACAGAAAGTTGATATCGGAAAGTCTCGGCGGAGAGCAGCGCTGGAGCCCGGAAGCAGGGCGGGACCTCTGCTCTTTATAAACATGGCCGTCAAGTCCTTCGCAGCGTCAGGTACTGCGTTGGCTGAATAGTTGGACTTTAAGGAAGTAACTGGCGGGGGTCTTATGCAGTAACAGGTGTAAAGAAAATGTAGGCCATTAAGTGTCGCATTAATCTATTCTAGCGGTCATATATCTGCGTGGAAGCGATACTGACAAACTTCATTTAGTAGTTTGCGCTAGCTTAGCTATGCGAGCTAGCGCCGCCGTCTGAACGGTAACTTCTGTCAACTTTTTCCCAGCCAGCCAGAAACTGTCTGCTTATCGACATGGAGGGGTGTCGTCGTTCACCCGGAAAGGCTCGATGAATATTTCACACTCGGACGGCTTGGATTAAGTCAGCGACGGGGCTGAGCGAAACTTTCCTGGATTTATTTGTTTCCATTGCTGGCAGGACCAGAGCACTTGTTCATTTTCTGCTTGAAGACCAGTAACACTGCGGAAATAAACAATGTTTTCTGGCAAGCCCATGAAAGCAACCTTCAAGTGTTATCTTCCTCCTGCGCAGGTATTTTTTTTTTTAGTATTTTATCAGAGATTGCGAAAGGGTACATTTTGCATGCATGCATAATATTATTGTCATTTAAGTAAATCTAAAACTACTTCAATCTGAACCTCTCCTGCTGTTTGCAGTTGGTTGCAGTATTGGAAAGTAACTTCTTACTTTCCCTAAAGTAGCTTCCCGTTTTTGTGCTTTGACTTGTACATTTAAAATGGAAACTTCTTTATTTTGTTCGTGGGCTTGAAAACTTTCTATAGAAGTGAAAAGTCGACATTCAGCAAAGTTGAAGTCACAGTTAGTTGCTAATATGTTTTTTTTTTTTCAACAAAAAGTTGATGACAGGTTCCCATTCATTTATTTTTTATTTCATTAAAATAAACCACGCCATCCAAATTCTTGCTGAAAATACAGAATTTCTTCCTCATTCATTAAATTATTCAAAAACAATTATAAATGCATGGACCATTACTTTGGGGAAGGTTTTGTGCTTAATAAAACTTTATGCTTTGATGGAGAAATGCGGCCATTCCTGGCATTCCTTTATTTTTATGATGATTTCAAAACTGCGCAAGCACATTCTTCTTTGTTTATGTTTATGGTTTTTAGGAGATAATAGCGGATAAGGGCTCAAAGAAAACCAGAAATCAATATCAGTCAAGAAAAGTCCAGGCGGTGCATTTCTATTTTTAAGAGCTTATTGAAGAGTTACTTCTTGTTTTAAATTACTTTTATTTTAGTTAGGCATAGAATATTTTAAAAATATCACTAGAAATAGGTAACTTTTAATTTGTTACCCAGTTGATAGAAATAAATACATCCATATCGTTCCAATACTATTGATGTCAGGTGACAGTCGTGGATCTTCGGTTGCTAAATTAATCTATTTTATATTCATTTCCTAACCTTCGCGGTTTTGAGAAGAAGAAAAAAAACGTCGCTATGTTCGTTTTATATTGTATGTATTCCAGAAACCCTTGAGTGAATGAAGGCTGTAATTAGTCTTGTTTTGTAAACTGGTGCAATGTTTTTCCTCAGACAGCTTGGTCAAAGGGTTTGTTTACAGACGCCGAGGAGCAGCCCAAACAAAAAGTGTTTGTCTGGGAAAGGACAAGACACGTGTTTCACTTTCTTGATCATTTTTCATACTGTCATATTTTAGAAAGCTAGTAACATCCATAAAGTCTCTGTGTTTAAAAAGCACATTTTAACTCCCTTACTGGATTTTATAGAAAAAAATCTCATCTCTTTATTTTTTTCATTAATTTTGGATATTTAAAATGCTGCTGCATGAACAATGTGAGGAAAAAAGAGCATCTGTAGCTGAATGTAATAAATCCATGGTAGTTGTGTGTTATGAGTCTCACTTTAAGTATTGTGAGCTGAACTGAACCCAAGTGCGTCTAAATTATTTCAACTTTCCGGACCAAGTTCAATTTCATTTTTATGTTTAATACATTTTGACATTAATTGTGATGCTATGTGACATAGTAAAGAAGTATCAACTCATCATGTTTCTAACCCTGATGTTCTTCTCTGTATTTTCCACAGAATGACGTGAAGAACAATATTGAACCACCTGTAAAGTTGGAGCCCAAGTTCCTCCCAGGTTAGTTTGTCTTCTATGTTTTGAAGAACTGAACCATATTTCAGCCAATCAGTTTAGATTTTCAACAAGGAAGTGAAGTGTATCAATGTCTTAATTAAAGATGGTCTTTATCTGTCCTGTCTACAACTTCTCTTTGCTTAGGCTCACCAGCAAGCATGATGCATGCTTTTTTTTGGTGTTTTTGATTTAGTGGTAAAAAGTTATAACTTATAATGAATAATCGGGATATTCATTCATGAGGTCTGATCAGATACGGTTAATCTTAAAAGCCGTTTGTGCTTGGTTTGGGTAACAATTAACTTTTGTCTAATATACATTTCAAGGTGAAAACAAGCAACCTTGTAAACACCTTGCAAAACATTTTCCTTGCCAGTAGGTTCCTTCTATGAAAAATCCCACCAGTGATTTTTTATTTTTTTACTCTTTTTTTTTTTTTTTTATCTTCAGCTATGTCAATTTTAACATACCCATTTCTGTCTTCACTTCTTTGATGTAGCACTCTTAATCCAATGGTATGTGATAAATATCCTCTTTCTCAAACGTACTTCCTTAAACTTGCATCAGCAGCACAAATGAGTTTTCTTTTCTCTTAGCTGCCCTCTGAAAAGCAATACTTGTGACAAAAATTGACAGATGAAATCTGATATTCTAAACCAATTCATTATTTTGACTCATTTTCTTACTGGCAGCTTTAATCTGCAGGGCCTAATTAGTAGTACAAACCACATAACTTGCTGCAGAGAAGTTTTTAAAGGCATGAGGTGTGGCTACCATGTGCACAACTCAAAAGTAGTTATTCCAGTTTACACAAAAGCTTTTTACTTGAAGTGGCATAAAAAGGATTAGGTGGCCTTTAACTGTAATAAAGTGAGTCACACTATTAAACAGGAGCGTAATGCTGAGCGTAATGATTTCTTGTCTTAAACATACCTAATGTTTTCACTAGATAAAGAATCTTCTTTTTCATAAAATATCTGCTGCTTATGAATTGCAGTTAAAACAGATGCACTGTCTTAAGACTCAAAGTTTTTTTAGTGATCGATTTAGTTAATTTTTGGATATGAGGTTGTAGTGCTGGGTTCTTTCTGTGTATGGTTGTTTGTCCTGTTCTCTCTGAGTTGACCTGTAATGATCTCATAACCTGTCTGGTGTGTATTCTGACTCGTTCCCAGTGCATGATGGAAAACAGGTTACAAAGCGATTACATCATTATCTGCGTCCCAAAAAATAGTTTATAAGGATAGTGCATCTGAGTGTTGTCTTTAAAGAAAGCAGTCAAATATTTTTTTTCAATATTTTGGCATTTATCAAATTAAAATCAGCTTCATTTGCCTAACTGATGGGATTTTAACTGGATGTAATTTTGTACTTTACATTTTTGAAATATTCTTTAGTCACATTTTGCATATAACAATGTATTCGGTTGTCAGACCACATTAGTTTTTATTCGCCTGATACTCTGAAGGTATTTGCGCAAAATGGGTTTTGTTTTTGTGTCGCCCGAGTTTGCAGACAAGCCAACAGGTTTTATTCTCAGCTTCTTCATTTTTTTTTTTTTTTTTTACTGCATGCTTTTGTTTGGCTCCTTTGAAGTGGTGTTAGTGACTCCACCCAGTTCCCCAAGCCCGAAGTGTTTACTGGTCATGTGATGGACGTAGATCGTGTTGCTCTTTTACGATTTGTGTTATAATAAATGTGAAAAGGCACACGGGGTTTATAGTGCGAAGACCCATAACGGTTAAAAGACTGATTCAGCAGGGAAGGGTGGAAACCATCCGGCTCATATGTGGACATATTTTTGATGCTGCATGTGTGTTATTTGACCTTTGACTTCTGTTTTTGGTATATGTGACTCTTTTTTTTTAACCACAATATTCAAGATATATATAAAAGATATATCTATGACTCAACCTTTTTTTTCTTGGTTGCATGTTTGCATTTTACTCACGTGAAGAAAATGCATAGTGAAGTTATTGAAGATACTATTTTCCTGCATTCTTAGATTTGAGGCAATGTCACGTTCTAGGGGAGTAAAAGTCTGCTGCACTAGTTGAGCTTGTTTGTGATGAACTTTTTATACAGAAGCTTGTGAAAACCTGTTGAAAGTTCACACAGTAGTTTTCATAAACTGAAATCAGATAATCCAGGGTGAACTACTTTTATTTGCTTTGTCAGAGTGAAGTCTGTGCTTAATCTAAGAAGCAGATGTGTAACTTGTGTGGGATTTGATTTGACAGAAAACAGAGCAGAGGTGGCAGCATCACAAAGATTGTTAGCTATGACAAGCCAATTGGCTAAAGTTTTGCTTTAATCTATAGTTTTATGTAGATTTTCTTTTGAGGAAATTCATGTCACTACGTCAGTTTTTGCAAAGAACTTAAAGAAATGTAATAAAATCAACTTAAAGAGATGCAACTGTTCTTAATTTTCACATAACATGTCTACTAGATATCTGAAGTGCAATAGGTTCGATAAAAGCAAATTCTCCATTCTAGATACATTTTACCGAAAATTGTTCTGTTTTGAAAACTGCATATCTGAATATTTGGCAGGTCATATATCACTGTTAAAATGAAGCATTTGCTTTTTGGGAGTTTTTATGTTTTTACTCCTGGAGATTAATTTTCCTCCTTTTTATTTAGCAAATATCAAGTTTTGAGATTGGTTAATAATGTAAAATATTTAGGTCATTTTCTGTGGAGTGATCCCTGAGATGATGATGATGATGTGAAGCGACAGTGTTGTAAGTTGTACATGTAATCTAATATGTTGGCATGGAAATTTAGCATGGATGGATGAAGTTAAAAAGTCACTTTTTGCACCTCGTTTTTTAAGGTTCACCTGTGATGACGCTGTAATGAAGAAAGGGCAGGTAGCCTGTCAGGACGCTTTTATAATCCTCCTCAGATTTCCACGTTGGACATCTGCAAGTCAATGTTTGTCATGAGTAACATACCGACTTTTCATGCTTTGCTGAAGAATTTCACAAATAAATTTATGTGCTGCTTGGATTTATCAAACAACTTAATAATGAGAGCTCTGACAACTGCTACACGTAGCGATGTTAGTTACTTCTAGCTTTTGTAAAACATTGGAATAATTGTTTGTCTGCTTTGTCATGCCTCCTTTTACTTGATGATTTATTTTATATATATGGCATGGACTACTTTTTGTCTCGAAACAGATTTTCTTCTTCTTTCTTCGTCTTTGTCGTGTACTTGTTTTTGTTTATTCTTGAACGCTCCATAATTTGCTGGATTAAATCGTAGCTTCAGACTGTATTTAAATTTTGGTGGTTTTTTTTGTCTTTCGTCATGTTTTTCTCAGGAGAGATAATCGTAAATGAGGTGAATTTTGTGAGGAAGTGCATCGTCAGCACCGACAGCAGCCAGAGTGACCTCTGGGGGAGGTTGATATGCACCAACTTTAAGGTTTCTTTTATTCCTCAAGAACCTCCGCCTAAGCAGGTATTTGTTCAGACTTTTTTTTTTTTTTTGCGGCCATTAAGTTTTGTTTATATATGAAAAGTCTTGCAGCATTTTTAAGACTGCTGCAGTCGAATGTTGAGCTTGACTTAGTTTTTATGTCTGATGTATATTTTTAGCCCTTGTAAACACGACCTTATTTATACATCAAGCTCATTTAGAAAAGAGGAAGAAATACTTCCTTTTTGGTGATGGCACAAGAAGTGAGAGCTGACTTCATTTCCATGTATGCGACAGATTGTTGGCCTGAGACAAAATGGAGCCTGAGCATAATTCAACAACACAGCAAGCGGTATTTAAGTGTGTGCATATTTTAATTTTGTTGTTTTCACTGTAGAAATCCCAGTTGTCCCACCTCCTACTTGGACAGCAAGACATCTCCCTCACCTGCCTTGATCAAGTAGTAACAGGTACAACAGAAAGTACAGATGCATGTTCTGTTTTCTTATTTATTATCTAAAATAACCTTTCAAAAAACCCTCCTCAACTAGAGAGTGAAAAATTGAAGTAAAAGGGTCCATCTTGTTTTTCATTACTGCGTGGGCATCTTAGCTTACTGTTGTTTTTCCTGGTCAGCAATCTGATATGATGTCAGGGTGAATGCAGTGTTCAGTTGCACTGCAGCCTGGCTTACGTTTCTGTATGTACGGCATTGATGCAGTCTGCTGACGCTGCAAAGGCAAACGACCAGAAAACGGTTTGTTGAGTTACAGTGAGTCAGATTTTCATTTACTCAGCTTGTTTTTCAACCGTTTTACATGAGCACGTGACATCAGATTTAAAAAATGAACAAATTCAAGCATTTTTAACCAGTGACCCTACATTTGTAAGACTTTATACATGAAAACTTTCTGTTTATGCCTTAAAACATCCTGCAAGTCATACTGATGTTCATACTCTTGATAGTGCTTCGTTCTGTTGAATACTTCTCTCTCTCTCTCAGTTAATGATACAAGGGGGAAGAAGAAAGTGTTGGGTTCCAACCAAAAGCTGAAGTTCAACCCAATGGAGCTTATTCTGTACTGCAAAGACTTGCGTGTAATACGATTCTGCTTCGACGAGGCTGGGCCTGAGAGTGCCAAAAAAGTGAGTGAAATTGAGTTTTACTTCAGTCTCTGTGACAAGGTTGCTTCTACAACTAGGTGACTAGATGTATTTGAATCATCTAAACTGGTCAGTGGAGAGGAAATTTTATTAAAATACAAAAAATCTGTTTTTCAATCAGAACATATGGAAGCCAATACAGGTAATATTTGTTCTAACATTTTTAAGTAATATAAATGCCACTCGTGCATTAAAACATAAATACATCATCAGCAGGGTTTGGCTCCTTATTCTCTTCTCTAGAATACAAACTTTCAGGATAAAGATCTTCATCGAGAAAAGAAAGTTGTATGTATGCAACTTTCTTGCATATGTACAGGAGAAAGGTGTCACTTTTCTTCCTGTTTTTAAAGATGGTTTAATATTTAACAGGAGGTGTAACCTGGACACCAAAACCACAGGACCGCATAATAAAACCATGCATTTAAGCAACACTTTTCTGTTGCATTAAAAGAGAATAAAAAATTTGATGACAAAAATTCTATACAAACAGTTAAAACCATATATTTTTATACTCTTCAAAAATACTTTTCTTTTTTTCCCCTTACAGTCTGACGTCAAATCAGATTAAAGTTTTCCTGGTTTAGGTGAATAGGATTACAAAAAAAAAATTTGATTTAGTACATTTGTGCACATTTCACATCAAAAAGCATTTTTCTATGCAATACGAACACGTCTTGATAAACGATACGATGGCTTGTAGAGCTGAGTAATATAATTAAAACATGATTTATGATAATGTTGCTCAATGTTGCAATGATGATATAACATACATGAAACAATAACAGTTCTACTGTCTTCTTACTTTGACTTAATTTCAAACATAGATTTCAGCTAGTGAGTAGTTTATCCAGCTTCTGAACTAAAGCAAAATGCTCTGTTTTTATTTCAACAGCTTGGTTTTATTTACAAAGTTACATCTGGCTACACCTACTGTTTTGGAAAGGAAATCACTTGTAGTTTCTTAATGACTTGACCAAAACATCTTGATTTCCTCCAAAAAATGTGACAAAATACATCGCAGACATGCAGAGGCTGAATGCATGGACCTTATTATCTAATATTTATTTGCAATTTTAGTATTGTCTAGTCATTTTATGATGAGTGTAAATTTCTTCTTTATTGTGCAACCCCATTGACTAGATGTGTATAAATACATGAACAGATAAGCGTTGAACTTTTAGTTATCTGGATTTTGTACTAAAACATCATTAAGACTGGTAGAAGTCTAAAATTATTTTCATCCGATAGCTCAGAGGACTGCTTTAGTTGTTTGTTTGTTTTTTGTTTTTTCACTGTTTTATGTAAATTATGATTTATGATGTTTTAATACATCAATGGGTCTTAATTTAATTTGGAATCAGCAACGTAAAAAGTTGTTCAATCATCTTAGGTCTTAGTTTGGCTTATTAAGACCTCTGGCTTTCTTTCATTATTAAGACAGAAGCAGGCAGAGATCATGAAAACTGACTGAAAAGAGGGCAAGTTAGGCTGAATTAATGTCTAGGATGTGTAGAAAGATGTTTAGTGTGTGTAAATAATCTGTTAAATACTCAAGTCTTACATTTGACTCTTGTTTAAGATTAACAAAAATAAACTAGTCAAAAAATAAGTAGCTTTTCCTTTACCTGCAGTGTATGATGATTATCTTTTTCTCAATTAAGTTTTTGTTCCTCTTGTCTTTTTCGTTCTGCTGACAAAGATTCTCCTTTCAGCTGATTTCAGCTTTTGAACTCTGCATATGCACAGTCAGTCTCTATCAGTGTAACCATCAGTGTCACTGTGTACTACAACAACGTCACCCAAATCTGTTCTTACAGCTGTGTCACATTCCATGTGAGTGGAAGTGACTGATTTTGCAGGATGTGTGTTCATTAGCTAAACAACAAAGGGACATTGAGAACAATGCTCACTCAGGGTGAAGGAAGTAGAATTTGATCCTGGTAGTTGGAGGAACTGGCAGTGCGAGCCAGCCTCATCTCCAACAGAGTGAAGCGCCAAACAGATGTTTGTTTTCTCCACATCAGTTCTCAGTTTTGGGGATGAATTCAGGCTGCTGTGATGCAATACATGCAGCAGTTCCCATCCTAAAAATCTGCAAAATAACTTTTTAAAGAGGGGGAAGAGTTTATTTAAGAAACAAAAATTCAAATGAACTCAAACGTTAAGAAAAAAAAAACAAAAATCTTTTTTCTATGGAGCTGTAGTGAAAGTTTGAGTTGCAGAAAAATTTGGTCATTTGAACTTAGTGTATAATGCCTCCAGCTTCTTACTTGGGAGCTTCTTCACAAAACCAGTGGATTATACAGTACATTTCCTTACATTTATTTAAATAGCTACATGTCTGTTGTCATCTGGGAGTAATTTTACCTCAGGTATTGGAGCAGCATATATCTACGCCACGGCTGACAAATTGTGGGGTTACTGCTTTGAACAGAGAGGCATAACTTGCTATTTAAACGTCACTTGTTGCCAAACATGCAGTTGTTAGCGGTAGCTTTACGACAGTATAAAACAGCGAAATGTTTCCTTTAGCGTTGGGCACTAACACAGAATATGTCTGCCCTCTCTTACTGTTTGGGTTTATTGATGGACACCCCGTCTGTGTAATTACAGTATGGACCTAAGACGAGACCCGGTTCTTTTTTTTTAACCCTTTGACATAGCTCCTTTTTTTCCCTCCCATAGGAAATTACAAAGCAGGGAGCTGCCTTTTCTCTATAGACACACACACACACACACGCACACACACCCACCCCCACACACCCCTACACACACACACACACACACACAGTCTTTCTGTGTCCTCTCGTGTTATTCACAACTTTACTACTGAATAGACGGCTTTGTTAGACTCCGGTAGAACCTCTTTCTATGGCTCTGCTGGAGTCTAACAAAGCTCTGCTCAGGCCTGTGAACCCAAAGCTGTGTCTTACACCCAGACTTTTGCTTTTTTAGGGTTTATTTATGGCTCTGTTTCTATGAATAAAGCATTTTCCTCTGAGTTCTTTGTAGTTAGAATGAGCCTGGCTTTTGGATCTGAGCTGAAGTCGTCTTTAAAAACAATAATTAAATTGTTCTATAGTGCTACTGCTGTGCAGTCCTGCTTTAAGTCGCTTAAGGTATTTTTAACTTTTCTGAATATAGGTTTGCCTTGCCATTGCCCATTATTCACATCCAGCTGATCTTCACCTGCTGTTTGGCTTTGAATATCAAGGACTAAGATATCACCAATCTAAAGGTAACAATAAACAAATATTACCTGATAGATTCTTTTTTTAAGTTTGCATTATTTTTACAGAACTAAATGCCTGTTTTTTTATTTCCAGGGGACCTTGTCAATGGCTCCAACCCAAATGGAGGAATACAGACGCCAATGTTTGACCGCCCCTCTGACTGGGATCGAGAGATTAAGAGAACTGGGGCTTCCGAGTGGCGGGTTTGCTCCATCAATGAGAAATATGCCACCTCTGAAAGGTTTTCAGATCATGTTTTATTTGTTATGTATAAAATATCAAACCATCTGGCAGATGACTTAAGATGGGCGACTATTTTTTTTTAAGGTTCTTTCCACAGATCAATTTAACTTGCATTTCTAGGTTGTTTAGAAAGCGTCACATTGAACTAATTCAGCTGACATTGATCCTTTTATTTTATATAAAGTCCAAATTAAACAGCTGAGAGATGTACACACCTCCATTATCTCAGAAAATAACCAATGTTGAAAATACTAAGCTTTAAACAATAGTTTTGAATCGTTTTTAACTCACTATTTGAAATGCTAGAAGGTTGTTTAGAGGATAAAGAGTGTAAAAGGTTCCTGTTGTGTGGTGGAAAATTGCGCCCCTTGTTTTGAATTTCTCATCCTTGGTATAAAACTCATGTGTTGTCTCTGCCTGGCAGAGCTTTTCATCCAGACCTGCTTCATTATTGATTGTCCTATAAGCTCTCTGTATTGTGGACAATATATGAGTAAACCTGATTGAGTGATTTCACCTGACAATGTTTGGTAAAATTGTCTTTGCTACAACATTTGTTTTCTGAAGATGTTTTACTTTAGTTTTCTCTTAACTCCTTCAGTCTTCCAGAGTACATTGTGGTCCCAGTTTCTTTGACAGATCAGGAACTAAAGCAATTATCATCATCGTTTAATGATGGCCGTGTCCCTGTAAGTAAAATCTGATATCTTTACTGATTATGCGCTCTTTTATAAGCTCAAACTATTAGTAAAGTTTAATTCTGTTCATTTAATTCAAATTAGTTCCTGCTAATACAAAATTTCATGTAGTTTATAATACGTTTTTTTTCTTCTTATTTTTCTTGTTTGCAGCTGTGGTGCTGGAATCACAGGAATGGGAGTGCTCTTGTCCGCATGGCGGGTCAAACAGAACCCCTGGCTCAGAGGAAAACTGAACTGAAGTAATACAAATCTATCTGCTTCTTTTACTTGGTTAAGGTCAATATTAGTGTTTATGAGCGCTAAAGGCATTTTTATAGATACCAGAGTACATCTTTTATTTCTTGTCTAACCTCCACCATATGCTTATTTCCAAACTTTTAAGACATTTGACTTGATAGTTATTAACTGGAAAATGGCATTCGTCATGTAGAGTGGTTGTGTTTATCTGAGATGTTAAACCACTCTAGGTGCTAAATTGTTGTGCAATTTAGTGTTAGAACTGTATCCTGACAATTTAACTTATCGTCCGTCTTGTTATGTATAGGATCTTCACGGCGATCACTAAAAGCCATCCGCAGCGCCGAGAAGTAACCTTTACAGATCTGGACAGGAATCTTCCCAACATCCAGGAGATCCAGAGTGCCTTCGTTAAAGCCAGACAGATCTGCACTTTAGGTAAACTGTCTACTGACGACATAAGTAGCTTGACATTAGTCTTACGTAACCCATTGATGATGATGATAAATCAGAAATAAATATCTGTTCAGTGGAAGATTGTGCAGAGTTTGGAGATTTGTTTTCTTTGTGCAGATCCTTTTGAGGAATCAGAGGAGAGATGGCTTTCATCCATTGAAAATTCACGATGGCTGGAGTATATCAGGTACGCAAACAAGCCAACGTCACTTCAAACTGGGATTTTTATCTGTACGAAATTATTTACAGAAAAATAGCTAATGGTAAGAAACAATTAATTCTACCTTTATTACGCTGCCTTTGAGCTTTCTTAGTGGTTAAAAGTGAAAGAGAAAAGAATGTGAATTTTATATAAAAGTCTAAAGCTCATATTTCTAGACCATTTATTTAGAAATGTTTTTTTCTTTTGTATTTGTATTTATTTTTGCTGTTTCTGTTTTTCTCGGGGCCAGGATGTTTTTAAAAGTCTCAGCTGAGACGGTCTACAACTTGGATGGGAAGAATGTCTCTGTCGTCCTTCTTGGTAATTCTCATTCATCAGTAGCGAATACACAATTTTTGTACATTTTATGCGAGTAATGAGTTGCCTTTGAATATGTTTTAATTATTGTTTTGTTTTTATTCTTGTGCAGAGGAAGAAGACAGAGACCTGAACTGCGTGGTGTCCTCCTTGGTGCAGCTCATGTTGGATCCTCACTATCGCAGCCTGAATGGATTTCAGAGTTTGGTGCAGAAGGAGTGGGTGATGGCCGGCCATCGCTTCCTGGACAGATGCAACCATCTGAAGAAGAATGACAATAAGGAGGTACACCTTTCAATTTAAAATGCTGCAGTCATGAACATGTTCAGATATTCTTGGTTCTTCTCACTGGTTTATTTCCCTTCTCTTGGTCACAGTCTCCATTGTTCACCTTGTTCCTGGACTGCGTGTGGCAGCTGACCAATCAGTACCCGGCAGCATTTGAGTTCACAGAGGCCTACCTGACTGTCCTGAGTGACAGCATGTGGATCCCTCTCTTCAGTACTTTCCTCTTCAATTCTTCTAAACAGTGTACTCAGCTCTTACAGGTGAGAAATTTTACATTTACTGAACGTTTGTTGGCTTTCATGGATGCATTCACAGGCATCGGCATGCAACAGTAATGCTGTTTCAATAAGTATTTTAAATGTGAAATATAATGGAAATGAGAATGTATTTATGTTAAATTACATTCAATCTAAAATGTTATTTCCGTATATGTTTTGAATCCTTTTTCAAAACTAACCAGCCTTAAGACGTGTTTATTTATCCAAATGATACAGTGATACACAAGAAGTTGAATACTATAATGATTAGCTTGTGTCCATCAAAGTAAGCCCACATAATGAAGGTCAGATATTATCTCTGTACCTTAGTTTAATTTAACCTTTTCATGTATAATTTATGATCCTTTGTCAGGATGTTTTTTCAAAAGGGTTTTTGATTTTCTTAAGGTATAAAGAAGGTAGGGAAAAAAAATAGTAAAAAAAAAATTTTTTCCAGGTGATGAGTTGTAATTTTCTCAAAATACAAAGTTTTTATTTGGAGAGTACACTACCTGGCCAAAAAAAAAGTCACCACCAAACAATGGTCACACTCTTTAATATTTTGTTGGACCGCCTTTAGCTTTGATTACAGCCCGCATTCGCTGTGGCATTGTTTCAATAAGCTTCTGCAGTGTCACAAGATTTATTTCCATCCAGTGTTGCATTAATCTTTCACCAAGATCTTGTGTTGATGATGGGAGAGTCTGACCACTGCGCAAAGCCTTCTCCAGCACATCCCAAAGATTCTCAATGGGGTTAAGGTCTGGACTCTGTGGTGGCCAATCCATGTGTGAAAAAGATGTCTCATGCTCCTTGAACTACTCTTTCACAATGTGAGCCCGATGAATCCTGGCATTGTCATCTTGGAATATGCCCGTTCCATTTGGGAAGACAAAATCCATTGATGGAATAACCTGGTCATTCAGTATATTCAGGTAGTCAGCTGACCTCATTCTTTGGGCACACAATGTTGCTGAACCTAGACCTGACCAACTGCAGCAACCCCAGATCATAGCACTGCCCCCACAGGCTTGTACAGTAGGCACTAGGCATGATGGGTGCATCACTTCACCTGCCTCTCTTCTTACCCTGATGCGCCCATCACTCTGGAAGAGGGTAAATCTGGACTCATCAGACCACATGACCCTCTTCCATTCCTCCAGAGTCCAATCTTTATGCTCCCTAGCAAACTGAAGCCTTTTTTTCTGGTTAGCCTTACTGATTAGAGGTTTTCTTACGGCTACACAGCTGTTCAATCCCAACCCCTTGAGTTCCCTTCGCATTGTGCGTGTGGAAATGCTTTTGCGTTCACAATTAAACATACTCCTGAGTTCTACTGTTGTTTTTCTTCGATTTGATTTGACCAAACGTTTAAGTAATCGCCGATCACGATCATTCAGGATTTTTTTCCGACCACATTTCTTCCTGGAAGACGATGGTTCCCCACCATCCTTCCAGTTTTTAATGATGCGTTGGACAGTTCTTAACCCAATTCTAGTAGTTTCTGCAATCTCCTCAGATGTTTTCTCTGCTTGATGCATGCCAATGATTTGACCCTTCTTAAACAGACTAACGTCTTTTCCACGACCACAGGATGTGTCTTTTGCCATGGTTGTTTAAGAAATGAGAAGTTACTCATTGCATCAGCTGGGGTTAAATAACTTGTTGCCAGCTGAAAGATAATCGCCTATGCAGTACTTATCCAATAGGAGGCTTGTACCTATTTGCTTAGTTAAATCCAGGTGGCAACTTTTTTTTGGCCAGGCAGTGTATATAGATGTAGATATGTAGACATGTACATTGATATCTATATTTATTTACATATAGAGAGAGATCTATATAGATATATATCTATACTATATATGTATACATATATGAGAGATTTATATACAGTACAGACCAAAAGTTTGGACACACTTTCTCATTGAATTCAATGAGAAAGTGTGTCCAAACCTTTGGTCTGTACTGTATGTATAGAGAGACATATTTCTCTACTCTCTATACATAGACATATATTTATCTATATATCTATATATATAATATACATATATCTACATATCTATCGATCGATCGATAGATATAGACATCTATATACATGTCTACATATCTACATCTATATATCTACATATCTCTCTATAAATAGAGAGGGGTAGATTTATAGATATTTAGATTAATATCATATGTAGATATATATAGATTTATATATATTTATAGACAGAGAGACAGATATATATATATATATATAGAGAGAGAGAGAGAGAGAGAGAGAGAGAGAGAGAGAGAGAGAGAGAGAGAGAGAAATTTAGATATAGATATCTATCTTATCTATCTTTATCTATTTATATAGATAAATTTAGATTTAGATATTTATATCTTGCCCAGAAAGATAAATAGTTTTTAAAATTTTTCCCAATTTGTATAGGTTTAGACTTCCAATAGGCTCTTTCTGTTGCACGTTGTTTACATTTTTTTTCCCCAAATCTCCCTTTAATTAATAAATGTGGTTGTCTTATTTTCTGTTTAGAATTAGAAATAAAAATCTTACACTGGATGAACATGAGTACTGATGTTGTTGAACGTGGGGGAAGCCGGAGCACCCGGAGTGAACCCACACCTACACGGGGAGACGTTTCCCACCGTGTAGTCCTGGCTTTTTAATATTAAAATGTCCAATTAACAACAACAGTAGCTCTTTTTCCAATTACCGCCAATCACCCAACCCACACATGGCCCCACCTCCCTTTTAAATCTAATATACTAGAGACATAAAGTGATGTCTACGCTGGATGGACTTTACATCTGTCTTTGAACTTGCGCAGAGATGTTGGAGATAAAGCCTTTTTGAGACGCTTCCACAGTGAAATCTTTTTCATGGGGCTCTCTTCTTGTTCAGCAATATCATTCTGCTCAGCTGACTCTTCTACTGCTTGAGTGTCTAATTCCTGAGATGTTGTTTGGATTACATCTTCTTTTACTGTAACCTTTATCTGTGGATTGGATGTTCTCTGTTTTTTCATTAGACCACTCTCCCCTTCTGTGGAAACTATGGGAACCTTACCCGTTACATCTTCTGAAACTTTGCAAGGTTTTGTCTGTATTTGCTCAAAAGCCGTGTGGGGGATCTCTGGTATTATTTCAAAATCAATTTTTGGTGTCTTAATGTTTTGGACTGTCTCTGTTGGGTTTATAATGGTTTCCAGTTCAGGTTTCATTGCCATCTTTCTCTTTTTCTTACATTTAGATTTAGTCAATGGCCTTTTCTCATCTGGCTGGTCCAAAATTTGTTGTGTTTCAGGGACCGTTTCGTCTTCAGTCGCCTGCTGCAGTTTACCAATGACTGTTTCATTCCTATAAATCTCAGTTATGATGGTAGCTGTCTGATCCCCAACTATTTCCTGTATTGAAACTTGTTCTGTGTTTTCTCCAGAAATATTTTCATTACTGACAGCTTTCAATTCAGAATCAGCTTTCATTGCTAACTTTCTCTTGTTCTTACGTTTTGATTTCTTTGATGACCTTTTCTTCACTTCATTATCCCCATTTTGTTGTGTTTTGGAGATGATTAGCTCTTCTGAGATTTGCTGGGGTCTAGAGATAACTGTTTCAATCATATCAATGTAATTTATGATGGCAGCTGTCTGATCCCCAATAGTTTCTGCTATAGAAACTTCTTCTTCAATGTTTTTTCCAGAAATGTTTTCTTTATTGAGGGTCTCCAGCTCAGAGGCAGCTCTCACTGCAGCCTTTCTCTTGTTCTTATGTTTAGATTTCTTTATTGGCTTTTTCTCATCATGATGGTCCCCATTTTGTTGGGTCTCAGAGACTGTTGCTTCTTTGATCGCCTGCTCAAGTTTACCAATGACTGTTTCAATCATATGAATCTCATTTTTGATTATAGCTTTCCGATCCCCAACCGTTCCTGGTATAGAAACTTCTAGTTGTTCACTGCTTTCTCCAGATACTTTATCAGTGTTGAGGGTCTCCGGCTCAGAGGCTGCTTTTATTGCTGCCTTTCTCTTGTTCTTACGGTTAAATTTCTTTGATGGCTTTTTCTCATCTTGCTGGTCAAGGTTTTTTGGTGCTGTGGAGACTGATTCTTCTTCAGTGATCTGCTGTGGTTTACCAGTCACTGTTTCATTTCTATGAATCTCTATTACGATGGTAGCTGTCTGATCCCCAACTATTTCTGGTATCGAAACTTCTTGTTCACTTTTTTCTCCAGAAATGTTTTCATTACTGATAGCTCTCAAATCAGAGGCTGCTCTCATTGCTGACTTTCTCTTGTTCTTATGGTTAGATTTCTTTGATGGCTTTTTCTCTTCTTGCTGGTTCCCATTTTGTTGGGTCTCAGAGACCATTTCTTTTTCAGTGATCTGCTGTACTTTAGCGATCACTGTTTCTTTTGTATGAATCTCGTTTTTAATGGTGCCTGTCTGATCCTCAACTGTTTCTGGTATAGAAACTTCTAGTTGTTCATTGTTTTCTCCAGATACTTTATCATTATTGAGGGTCTCCAGCTCAGAGGCTGCTCTCATTGTTGACTTTCTCTTGTTCTTACGGTTAGATTTCTTTGATGGCTTTTTCTCATCTTGATGATCCCCATTTTGTTGCATTTTAGAGACCGTCTCTTCTTTGATCGCCTCCTGTGGTTTCCCAATTTCATTTGCGTGAATATCATTTTTGCTGGTAGCTGTCTGATCCCCAATTACTTCTGGTACTGAAATGTCTTGTTTTTCACTGTTTGCTCCAGAAACCTTTTCATTACCGAGGGCCTCCTGTTCAGAGGCAGCTTTCATTGCCGACTCTCTCCTGTTCTTACCTGTAGATCTTTTGAATAGCTTGGTCTGCCGATCCTGATTCCCATTCAGTTGTGTTTCAGAGGGCTGTTTTCTTAGCAATAAAAAGAGCTCAGTTTGTGTTGAAATTGTTTGATAATCTGGTTTGAATTGACATCTGGTTTCCAACACATCCATCTCAGTTTGCGTTGAAATCGTGTGACGGACTGGTTTTAATTGATAGCTGTTTTCTTGTACATCCATCTCCGTTTGTATTGAAGCAGATTGATAACTGACTGGTTTCTGCTTTGGGCTGTCTTGGTAATCTGTCTGAGTTTGAACAGAAACCATTGAATTGTTGCTTTGTTTTCTTTCTGAGAGTCTTTTCCTCATCAGATCTTTCTGCTGTTTAAGTTTAGCATTTAGTTTCTGATTTATATCGAACATCTCCTCAAGCTGTTTCATTAAATATTTCTGTACTTCGATATTTTCCAATTCAGACTCCTTAGATTTGACAAGACACTTACACTTTGCCTGACTTGTGTTTTCAGAAGAGTGGGGCAAATTCTGAATTTCAGGTAAACACTCTAGTTGAACATTTTCTGCTGTTAGATTATTAAGAACCTCAGTTAAATTCTCTGTTTGGATGTTGTCCTTGGGCTTAACCGTAGATGGATATTTCTCCCCTTTTTGATTGAGCGTCTCCTGCGGTTTGAAGATGGATTCCTTTTTGGTGGCTATCTGTGTTGTAGAAATCACTGTCTTCTTGGAATAACTTTCCTTTTTCAAGGAAGCTGCTTCATCATGCTCCGGTGCTGGCATTGAAACATTTTGTTTTTCAATATACTCAGCAAAAAAACTTACATCTATGCGAGGTTCGGACTTGGGGAGCATCTTCCAAAATGTCTTATTTCCGGTGCTGGGCAAAGTTGCCTGATCATTTTGTTTTTCCGGCAGAGGACCATTATTGATGTCATTGTTTTCAGTAAAAAATGCAAGGTCTATGCAAGCATCTGACTCTGGGAAAGATTTCCATAACAGTGGCGTCTTCTTGATGCGCTTCATCTTCAATGTTTGTTTTTCCTCTTTTTGATCCACTTCCTTCTGGGATTTGGAGATGGATTTCTTTTCGCCGACCAGCTGTGTTGTAGAAATCACAGGTTCCTCTTCGCAAATCTCCTTCTTTAAGGAATCTTCCTGATCACCTTCTTCTTTAGGCAGAGAAGTGTCCTGCTTTATAACATTTTCAGCGCCAGACTTAGAGGGCTGTTCCTTCTCTGGAATCTCCTGCAGTACGGATTCCTGTTTGGTATCCAGAGTAACATCTTCCATTCCAGTACTTTCAGCTGAAATCTTTAGATCAGCAGGGGCATGTTTCTCCAACCAGATATGAAATGGTATCATTTTCTTCCTGTTGCGCCTTGTCCTTGGTGGCTGTTCCTTAGACTTAGAGGGCTGTTCCTTCTCTGCTATATCTATTGTCTCCTGCACGCCAGTGGTGGACTCTTCTTCACTGACCAGTGAATTGTTCTGCTTTTCAATATTTCCTGCAGAAATCGCCTGGTCAAAGGGGACGTGTTCCTCCGACCAGGTTTTAAATGGTACCTGGTTCTTCTCATTGGACTCACTCTCTGGTGTCGGTCTGTCCCCTTTTTGATCCACTGTCTCCTGTGATTTGGAGATGGATTTCTTTTCGCCGACCAGCTGTGTTGTAGAAATCACAGGTTCCTCTTCGCAAATCTCCTTCTTTAAGGAATCTTCCTGATCACCTTCTTCTTTAGGCAGAGAAGTGTCCTGCTTTATAACATTTTCAGCGCCAGACCTAGAGGGCTGTTCCTTCTCTGGAATCTCCTGCAGTACGGATTCCTGTTTGGTATCCAGAGTAACATCTTCCATTCCAGTACTTTCAGCTGAAATCTTTAGATCAGCAGGGGCATGTTTCTCCAACCAGATATGAAATGGTATCATTTTCTTCCTGTTGCGCCTTGTCCTTGGTGGCTGTTCCTTAGACTTAGAGGGCTGTTCCTTCTCTGCTATATCTATTGTCTCCTGCACGCCAGTGGTGGACTCTTCTTCACTGACCAGTGAATTGTTCTGCTTTTCAATATTTCCTGCAGAAATCGCCTGGTCAAAGGGGACGTGTTCCTCCGACCAGGTTTTAAATGGTACCTGGTTCTTCTCATTGGACTCACTCTCTGGTGTCGGTCTGTCCCCTTTTTGATCCACTGTCTCCTGTGATTTGGAGATGGATTTCTTTTCGCCGACCAGCTGTGTTGTAGAAATCACAGGTTCCTCTTCGCAAATCTCCTTCTTTAAGGAATCTTCCCGATCACCTTCTTCTTTAGGCAGAGAAGTGTCCTGCTTTATAACATTTTCAGCACCAGACCTAGAGGGCTGTTCCTTCTCTGGAATCTCCTGCAGTACGGATTCCTGTTTGGTATCCAGAGTAACATCTTCCATTCCAGTACTTTCAGCTGAAATCTTTAGATCAGCAGGGGCATGTTTCTCCAACCAGATATGAAATGGTATCATTTTCTTCCTGTTGCGCCTTGTCCTTGGTGGCTGTTCCTTAGACTTAGGGGGCTGTTCCTTCTCTGCTATATCTATTGTCTCCTGCACGCCAGTGGTGGACTCTTCTTCACTGACCAGTGAATTGTTCTGCTTTTCAATATTTCCTACAGAAATCGCCTGGTCAATGGGGACGTGTTCCTCCGACCAGGTTTTAAATGGTACCTGGTTCTTCTCATTGGACTCACTCTCTGGTGTCGGTCTGTCCCCTTTTTGATCTACTGTCTCCTGTGCTTTGGCGATGGATTCATTTTCGATCACCACTGACGCGTCCTGCTGTTTGATATTTTCAGCAGAAGTCTTTAGCTCCTCAGGTGCGTACTGCTCCAACCAGACTGCAAATGACACCTTCTTCTTCTTACGCTTGGGTGGCTTGGGTGGCTGTAATTCCCTCTCGACAATGTTGTTGGATGCAACCTCTTCGACTCTAGGCTGGTTGGACTCCATTATAACCTTTGCTTGTTTCAGGTACTAAGCTAAAATCACTTCTCTATAAACTCAGTAAAGATTTCACGTTAAACTTGATGTCAATCTCCAAAGAAATGTGCACCAAGCAAAGCTGAAAATCTTACTGCGAACTGCTAAATAAATTCTCACGAGAAATGTATCAACAACGGCTGCTAAACGGCTGTGATGAAAGTAGATCGATGTGAGGAGCTTATATAATCGCTGCTGATGTCAGAATTCTGCCTTTGGAGTTATATTGTGATGTCACATTGTGATGTCACAGTTTCCTTCGATATTCAGAGTGAGCTTGTCTGATGGATTTTTTATTAACACGGCGGATGCGCGCGCAATGTGACTGCAGAAAGAGTCAGAGGGCTTTTAAACTGTCACTGGTTGCCATAGTTACCCCCCATGAACTTGTTGTTTTGACATTGGTTAGCATGTTGTCAGCGTAGCTAGCCTAGGTTACTACAACTGTTTAAAATTGAGTGATAAAATAAGTTATGCTACCAAATTGACATTAGGAAACGGGATACTGTATTTTACTGTATTTTCCTGCTTTTTCCTTGGTCCAATAGTGACACTTAGTAGTCAACGTATGCTTTTATTTTGAAAAACGGCATATTTCTTATTCGTGTGTTTTGTGACATGCTGCACTTCCTGTTTGGGTCTAGCTGGGGTTTTTTTCTGAGAGAAACTGTTGTTTTATTTTGAAGAACTTGGAGGCTTGTACCTATTTGCTTAGTTAAATCCAGGTGGCGACTTTGTTTTTGGCCAGGCAGTGTACATCAGTAGTATTGGTATTTAGGGGTTACTTGATGCCACAATATGTTTTTTTAACCTGCAAGAGTCGTCTACAGTGGAAGGAGGGACTGGATATTCCTGAGTTGCTTTTTTGTCTGTCTGTCATATTGGATTTATCAAAAATTTTCTTTAACTTGCATTGGATGGCCAGTAGTTGATAGTGTATTGTATGATGCTCTAGTGTCCATTTCAGTGATCTGTGTGCATTTATAACATAAAAATCCACAAGAAACACAAGAAAGTGGCTTTTAGATGGCTGTCCACTGCAGTGACCCCTATGCATGTGAGGGTTAATTATTTTAGTTCATATTGTGTACAACACACATGGTAATGCTTTGTTTCCTTTGCAGGACTTTGCGAAGAGCAAAGCCATCTCTCCAGGAGAAAACCATACAGCGTTCTTCCCTCCTGTGTGGAAGTGGTCACAGCAGTTCTCCACCAAAGATCAAACCCTCTTTAATAACCCCATGTATGTTGGGAAAGGGGCTGCCTGTGTTCAGAACGGTGAGGTGAAAACCTTCCAACGCACAAAGGTAAGCAGGGGGCTGCTGCTAGTGTAACCTTTGGGTAAACCAATTAAGAGTTGGTGTAAATGCACTGAGATTGACTTTTTGTGAAGCACATTCAGAGAGTAAGCAAAACAAATGGTTAAAGAGCCATGTATGCACCCAAGTTTCTTCCATGTTAGGGACAGGCTCACAATTACTTGCACTTGTTAGCAAATCATCTGAATGTGCATGAAGGATCTTTTTATTTCTTCCTCATTTAATTTTTGCAGAGACTCTGAAGAAAACACTTATTCATGCATGATGAAAGCTCTGTTTATCTTGTTGATCCAAGGCTGAGATTCATAGATTTCTCTGTCTCCAACACATAAAGAGTCAGCTGTCAGCGTTATTGAAATGTGACACAGGAGGGTAAAATGTGGAGTTTTGGGAAAGTGAACTGTGTGTGTGTTGACAGCTGTAACGCAGAGCTATTTATTCCCTTTCTTTGCATGTCATGTGATGTCTGTGTGTTCTGTGCTACGCCTTTTTTTGCTTCATTAATTCACTAGTTTTATAATCTGCTGATGCCAACATAGCTTTAGATATTTTAATTTAATCTGATATATATGTGAACTCTTTCTGGTGAGGTAATTGGATTAAGTGAATATGATCCTCCTTGCGCATCAACACAAAGTCCGATAGAAAACTAGTGCTGCAAATTAATCAAGCAACCTGTTTGAGCTGCTCCACAAGCTTTCACATCGGTAAGATATTCTGTAATAACCGAACCCCGCCCTGAAGCCAAGGCCTTTCCAGTTGTCCTTTGGTTATGCTCCGATGAATCTAAGCTGTTCAAATGGCTCAGAAGCAGCGAAAACAGAACAACAGAGTCAGTCCTGATGTTCTGGATGAACTTTACAGTTTCTAAGATGTAAAAATTATCCACTTTATCTACAGATTATTTTACTTTTCTTTTGCATTGTCCATGTTTTTTGTTGTTGTAATTCTCCTTCAAGAAATTTAGATTTAGAATTTTTCATAGGTATAATTTTTGCTTTTGTCTAAATTGTGTGCACTTCTTTGAGTTTTTCTGTGTTCTGTGCAATACCGTGACTTTAAAACTTATTCAGTCATTCTTTTCTATTCATTTAACCCAATCAGCTAAAAAAAAGTGACATTATATTTGATTCAGTTTATCATGAGGTTAAGTCTGTCGCAATAAGTAATAACCAATTAATTACATGATTAAAATGAGCTTAAAAATTTTTATTCTTAAGGACAATTTTGCTTTTGGAGATGTGCTAATCAATTTTATTTAGTTTTGTTTGCAAGTGGCTTTTTGTTTTTTTGCTGGTAAATGCCTTAAAGTTCCAGTGTTAAGTTTCTTACACAAATTTGCTCAACTGGAGCACCATTATCAGTAATTCTTGAAAATGGTCTCAAAACCACAATATTATCATTTGTCTTAATTACTGGGACAATTTATTGTCTAGCTAAATTAATTACTGCGACAGTTTTACATGAAGGACCTTAAATTAAAGTTAGAGCAAGTCCTCTATTGTGTGGCATTAGAACTTTTTTTGACTAAGAAATTTTAAATAATCTTGGGATCTTCCACCGTTTGACCTAAATCTATTCCCATGTTCTTTCTCCAACAGAAAGCTTTCAGTTCTACGATGCGAATATCAAGCACATCACAGCGTAACGGCGTAAAGAGCGAGGAGGAGACGCTGCCGCGGCGGGGCTCTCTGGGGCTGAAGGCCGAATTCTCCCCAGTGAAAGACGAAAGCCCATCAGAGCGATTCTTCAGGGACTGGTTTTCTCGCCCTGCAGACCAGCAGGGAGTCCTGATCCCCTACGTCCTGCCCTCACACGTGGTTCTCTGGAAGTTGTTCTTCCTTCGCTGGGTTCCTGAAGCCTGCATCCCACACGGAGGCCCCGCCACCGTCTACCACAAGGTTTCCCAACTGGTTGATGAAATTGAGACGCTGCAGAACAAGCTCAGGCAGTACAAAGGTCCCAGTCCACACAGCACCCCCGTCCCGAGCCCAGGCGGACCCCCTTCTGCCCAACGGAGGATGTATTTCAAGGCCAGTTCTCCAGATGACCCCCCAACTTCACCCAACGTCCTTAACTCATCTTTTCCTTTCAACCCTGTGGGAAACCTGTGCCGGCGAGGCGTTCCAGGGACTCCGATTAGCAAATTTTTGAACGGAGCGAAGACCTGGCTGTCTACAGAGACTCTCGCTAACGACACTTTCTAACGGATTTTTGTAACAACGGATCACATTACTTTCCATGACCTTTTACTAAACTGTCCATACGTGTGCTGCTGACGAGTTAAAAATAACCCTTGACTGTTTCTAAATTTACAGACCTACATTTACTAGAATTTGCACCATTGATGCTGCTTTAAAGCTGAGGTTATTTGTTTGGGAATTAAGTCATTGACTCTTAGAGGAATAAATTAGGATCCTTTTAGATGCATCCTTCTTATTGGCCAGTACTTTTTCTGCAAAGTCTGTGGAAAAAACAAGCATTTGTATAATATGCATAGGTTTTTCTTGAGCCTTTTAGTCCAGCAAATATAAATGTACTTTCTCATATCCTTCTATACCATAACTCTGACTAAAATTTTGAGATTTTATTTCATAATATACCTTTACCACAGAATTTAAAGTTCCTCCTCCAGGCCTTCCATATAATTTGCTGTGGATTTTTAAGGCTTAAACATCTTAAAGTAGAATTGTAACTGTGCTTTTCTTAATAGGAAAACAGATGTGTGAAGTGAGGGAATACTCATTTTTAATGCAGCAGCAGTGATGCAATTCTATGGTCATAGATTCTAATGTTCCTGCCTGTTTTACTTTATTAAAGGCATAGAAAATCTGTCACAGTTGACAATAAATCAGCCCAGTGGTTAAAACAGAAACTATTTAAATGTAATTGGATCTTGAAGCGATTTGCTGTAATGATTTTTAATAGATCTTTTGCAACCAATGGTGTGGGATCAGGGCCTGACTTTGAACATGTTCAGACGTTGTTTGTGTACGTTGTGGGAACGAAAATTTGTGGTAGATATTTCCTCTTCTGCTTTGCAGGGGGGTTTACTAAGCTGTTTTGTTTTTCTCTTTAGATGCCTTCTGGTAAAGGCACTGAGAGGAAACCCGGTGAGGGCAGCTGAACGAGTGAACAAATGATAGAAAAGGGACAAATTTTTTGAGTCAGATCAGTTTCTGGTTTAATAAACTGGGTAAAGTCGCAGAGCCATTGACGATGGCATTTTCAAGGCGTCTCATTGACATGATCTGAGCTAACATATCTTAATAAAAATGCAAAGTTCCTCCAGAATTTGACATTCCCAGCACACGAAATTCATTGTGCAACTACAGCAAAAGTCTAAAAGAATTAAATGCTTGTTTAGTTCAACAGAAAATATATTCCTGAACATGCTTTGATCATTATCTGTAAAACAATTGAAAACCAGAAACGAAAGTCCGTTCTATTCTCACAAATGATAAAACTCACATTCTGTGATTTCCTTCTTGCTTTAGACTGTATACTCTTAACATTATTTCTCTTTATTAGCTGTGGATCAACAACACTTTGGAGACTCGCCTGTAGACATAGTTTAGTCTTTATAATGAGAAACCAGCACTGTCTAAAATGTCAAAGGAAATGGTATTTATTTCAAACCACTTGCCACCTTTTTATTTTCTTCCAAAAGTGCATTAATACTGCATAACTAGATTAACTGACGACATACAGCAATCTCTTCATTCTTCAGCAATAACTAGTTCAGGTGTTTCCTATAATGTTTTATATAAGTGCAAACCTGCTCTCCCAAATGCAATTATTGCACTTTTTCCTCCCCCAGAATATAGAATGGAGTATTATAAGGCAACTGTTGAATATAATTTTGGCAAATATTATAAATACTGTATATTTGAAATGTTTGTGTTCATTCTGATTAATGGTACTAAATAACTCTTTATTCTTGATTTAGTCTTTATATTTTAAGGAGATGTATTTATATGCAGTTTTTCCACTAATTTACATTGTTGCACTCTGCTGTAATCGTATGATGAAGCAACACATTGTTTCAGACCGATGATCAGCAGATGGATTTATTCACTTATGCAAATGTTCTCAAAGAGGGACACAGTTACTTCTGCACACCCTTTGTGCCTTTTATGAGGAAGACTGACTGTTCTTTGTAACTATATTCTTACTCTGTTGAGCTAATTTTGTTTCTAATACTTGTGACTTTGCAGAGCTGTAAATGTACTAGAGTTCAGGGGGTTTGCACTGAAGCTGTTTTTGCTAACGAAACAATGTAGCTCAATTATGTATACCAGCAGCAAATAATTATACTAGTTTTCAAATGGAATGGTGGTCTTGTTTTTATTTTATTGAGCTCTTATAAAATCAAATAAAATTTTATTTGTACAGAACATTTCAGCAACAAGGCATTTAAAAGTGCTTTCTATCATAAAAGCACAAATAGAAAGTCATAAAACACACAGGGAACAATTGAAACATTACATTTAGTCAAGTGCCACTGTTTGATTCTTCATTGATTGTTTCAATTATATTAAATAAGAGGGGTCCTAGGATTGAACCTTGGGGTACCCCACATATGACTTCTGTCTGCTGCATTATAACTAAACTTATCAGATTTAGTCGGTAAAAATATCCTGGCCTATATCGTATCAGGGAAAAACACGAGTATATGTCAGATACAAATATCACTAATCAAACTTTATGTAGTAGTTAGGTTTGCAAAGAAATTAAATCAGCAGCTGACTTGCCATAAATTTAGATTTGTGCTTGCTTCAGTTTAAATAGACCCAATTGAAATCCAGAAGCAATTTGGTTTATGTTATGTAGTAAAGTTCTCAAAATACCAAAGAAAAACTACATAGCTGTTTTTCAGATGAAGGAGAATCCTATGACAGTGCAGTGAGATCTCCACATTTGGTTCCATCTATTACTAATATTTTTATAATAATTCTAAGGACAAACTGAAAGAATTACCAAATGGGTCAAATATAAAACTCAAACTAAAAAAACTGACAAAACTGTTTTCTTAGTTTATAATGTTGCCGTTTTCCAGCAGCCATGCTAGCAAACTGATTTCACAGAGTACTGTGTTACTGGGTTCGCCCATTAGCTGTAAAATACAGTCTGAATAAAAGAAAACTGGAGTTTTTTTGGTAACGGAGAACTGGAGTATTGGTGCAGGATGTTAGAATTGAGTTACTGTGGGCTGCACACGGCTACCTCACAACAACATTATCCTAAATCCAGTGTATTTTTCTCCCACTGTTTCGCCAGCTGTCTGCTGGACATGCCATCAGAACCTCAGTGATGCCGTATTTGCTACAAATTAATGAATTATTTTTCAGTTTAGCACTGTTGTGGGTACAGTTTTTATTTTCTAGCTGGATTTACCCAAAACCTCAAGAGCAGTGACAGTAAGGAGCTAATGCTTCATCTGCTCCTTCTGTCACGTTACTCAGGATTCAGACTTTGCCTTGGTGCCGTTTCCTACAGCTAAACATCACACAGCTAAAAGAACATGTGCTTGCTGACATCTTTACTTTTCTTGTCTGGTAGTTAAACTATTCCTGTCAATGTTCTGCAAATAATCTACCCTAACACTCTGCTGCAGCTCCAAAGCTTTTCAGATGTTTTATTACTTCTGTATTTCTATGTAATTATTAGCTGTTAAATCCAAGCTGGTTTAATAACAAGAAAACTTCAATGTTTTGTAGAATTATTGCTTAAATTAACACAAGTGGGGAATGTAATCTGAAGAGAAACTAAAACGGTTCCCACAAACCTTCTATTTCATAGAATCAGTTTTTTTGTTTGTTTTGGTTTTTAGATTTTTCTGTTAATTCATTCAATTCATTAATGAATTTTCTCAATTCATTAAAGGACACAATGCAGAAGATTTGTCAGTTCAAGACTACTTTACTTTTCGATGACAACTTGAACATTATTTCCTATTGTTTAAAAAAATAATTAAAGAATGTGAATGGTAAAGCTTTGCTTGGCATCCAAACTGGAGATGCATCTAAACCCAGTCCAAGTACAAAAAGTACAGTTTATTATCCGGAAGTAAAAGAATCAGAGGCAAAATAAAATCAACAAAATAAATTGTAAAATTCTGCATTTTTACTGTTTGTGTCTATCTATCTGACTGAACCTAAATTACCATAAAAATTGGACAAAAATATAATTTTTGATTTAGCGTACGATACATTAAAGTCATTATTTAAGTATAAATCAAAATAAATAAAAACAATCTTTTTTTTATGCAATTTGGATATTTATCTTTTAGACACAAATCTGGGATCACTTTTTCAATATAGCATTTTGTTTTTGCTTTCTTCAAATTTCTAAAATGATCAAATCAAATGTCAAACTGGACATGATTCTGTGAAAACATATTTCTTACAGGAAATCATTTCAGGACACAACCCTCCAGCTCCCCCTGCTGTGTGTCAGTTAAGTAGCTTCATGCAATCAAAGCGTGAAAAACTCTAATGGACTTTAACACAGAGTCAAAAATGAACTATTTAAGCAATTTTGACTGAACTAAGAGTCTACACAGACTTGTTCTGCATTCATCCTTCCACTTGAAAGTAGAGGTCAATTGCTTTTTCCTTTACCATCCATGCTGTTGGCTTTACTTTTCATTGTGTGTTTAATATTTCTTCCAAATTTATTCTTGATCTGCTGAGTCTGAAGCATTATACAATAACGTTGCAGCTCATTTGGTTAGGAGGAGTCTGCATGTCCTTAGTATTCATAGATGTTTGTGTGGCGTTTTTTTATATCAGTGGGTTTGTGCAGCTGATTTATGTCTACGTACAGAACCAGGCATGTACGCTTCATGAAGATGTGTAAAAAAAAAGAAAAAAAGGTAAATTCACTTTCTATTGCTCTAGAATATTCTCACATAAGGTTTTTCTGGTTCTAAAAATGACATAAGTAGAGATGCACTACAAAAATGGAAACATAAGACAAATTGTTTGCTTAATTAAACTCAAAATGTGAAACTCAAATGCACTGTTCTGCAGATTCCTATCACACAAAATGATGTATTTCTAGTAGGGGACGGAGAGGTGGGGAGTTCCAGTTAGTTTGGATGATTATGACCTACAGGTAATGAAAATCCCAAATGTAGTTTCTTAGAAAATGTTAATATAAGGCTGTTAAAAACAGAAATATGTTATGGCCATAGTAGGATCTGTACTTTCAAGGAAAAGACTGCTGACTTGACAGGAGCAGAAACACAGAGTTCTGTGTCCAAGCATATTGAATGAAAATTGAGTGGAAGGAAAAAATGTAGCAGAAGTTGCGCAAAGGGGATAACAGCAGCTTTAAGAGGATTTTGAAGCAAAGCCCATTAAAGAGTCAGAACTTTAAAAGCCACCACACACAGAGAGATCCAGGACATGTATAATAAATGTGTAATAATCGTTGATTTCCTTGTGTTAATCCTGAGCCAAAGACAAAATCTAAGGAGAAAAAAGACTGGACTCTGACATGGGGGCTCAAAGTACTCTTTTCAAGAGAAATTAAATTTAAAAAGTTGAAATGCTACGTTTAACCACCATGGTATCACTGAGCTTCATCTCCAACACAACATTGAGCTGCAAGATGCTATAAAAGCAATACAGGTTTTTACTAACCCCTCAGCAAAGCTACAGGCTGATACCTTCCATGCTATGCTGCATTGATGCAATAATTCAGGAAAAGAAGCCCCCAGTCAAGCGTACTCTGAGCATACTTTTCAGTGGACTTTTTAAAACCAGTCTAATTAAAGTTTTAGGAACTGAATCTGGTGTTTTCTTTATCTGTAAGCCATAATCATCAAACCAAATCGCTATACGAATCCATATAATCTATGAGTTTTCACTTTCAGAGATGAATTACTGAAATAAATTATATTTTTGGGAATTCTATAAATATATGTATAGTAAAGGATTAGCTTAATAAGAACATGTAATATATAACTATTTAACTAACTCGCCCCAACAGCAGTCCCTCCCTGCTGTTTATTTGATCTATTTATTCAAGTGGCGATGGAGAGAGTGACTTCATTTTACACCTGCACAGTAGATAGCTACTGCCTCGTCCTCACGCATATTTGGACTACAAATGCTTCTACTTAAATAGACATTACACACCACTTGCTTGGAAAAACAGGAAATTGAATCAAGCAGTGACATCATTCGCGAGCGCCTCTGCTGGCCTTTGAGATGGGCTTCACTCGTTAGCCTTGATTTTTTTTTTTTTTCTTCCAATCATCCCCCCTCGCATATCCACTTTTATTTTTATTACAAAGAAACGCCCGTCCGCGATGACATTAGAAGGTGAGTGTGCAGAATGAGACAAAATGGACACATTTATGGTGAATGTTGCGCTTGTTGCCACCTTAGCTGTGAGTCAGACTCTTGTAGCTATGCTAGCCATGTAGCTAACTAGCCTCCTCCTCGATGTTGCCAGATAATAAATAGTTGTATTAATAGAATGGACCGATATTAGAAAATGTACGCATTAGAAACACGTTGAATGTTTGTTGTTGGAGGAATAATTGTCACGGTGCCAGCTCTAATATTTAAAGAGGAAACTATATATATATATCCAGGTAGCTAGCTAACTTTAGCCAAGTGAGCCAGGAGTCTAACGATTAAAACTGACTTTGATATAAAAGTTAAAACAAACACAAAACTTTGGCGTTAGTATTGATTCCTGTCTTCTTTGTGTTTTTCATTTGAGATGAGAAGTTTTCGATTTTCTGTTAAGAAAAATCAAGAATGTGGATATAGATAAATAAAAAAAAAGCTACTAAATTAATAACTGATTCTAACCACAGATCAACATGCCTGTTTTAAACGCTTTGCTCTGTTTAAATGTGATTTTACTTTTATTGAAGCTGACATGTTGCAGAGTGATTCAATGACCACAGATCCCCCCTGAAAGAAGGCAACACTTGAAATTATTCATGTTATAAAATAGCTCAGAGTCTCTGGTGTATTTCTGAAGATGGGTTCATTTGTTTGAGTTTTTATAATTTAAGCAAATTTAGTTGTAATTTAAGTTCTTTGGTAGGTGTACGTGTTTGACTTGGATGCCTCTATAGTTGTAATGCTTTTTTAATATGCAGGTTTTCTGCAGCCTCACAGAAAGTCTAAATTGTAGGCCTTTATAAAGTTTTGAATGTGACCAAATTTTACCCTGCAGGTCTTCAGTTACATTTACATGCTTTTGTTAAGGGATCATCAGATTTGGCCATGCGCTGGACTGGCGAGCTGAATTTTCACCAAGTTTTAGCTTCAAAAACATAGAATTCAATAGAAAAGTAAAACCTGTCATCAGTACCTGTGATGACATTTACTCTGTACTGTGTGGTTAAATGGTTTTTAAAAACATCTAGAAGAACAATCTTGTAAGTAGTTATGTCCTCCTTAATTTATGTAGATCCTAAAATTAAATCCCAATGGTCTTAAAACATCCAAAATTTAATTTAATGAAGATTACAGAAATCTGAAAATGGTTGTCCTTATCATCAGGTCAGTGAGTTTTCTTGTATTTATTTCAGTCCTTGTTTCTTTTCTTGCTTTGAGTCTCATACTGACCCCAAAACCTTTACATAATTATTTAGGCGTTTTTTTTGGCTTTAGGAAATTTCCAATTCTTTTTATGTTAGAAATTAAGCCACAAAGACCCATGTAGGCCTGTCATGATAACAAAGTTTGCTGGACGATAAATTGCTCCAGAAGTTATTGCGATAAACAATAAATATTGGTTTGAGACCATTTCCAAGCAATATAATGGTATAATAACGCAAATTCACATTTCTCAAAGATCAATAGACTTTAAGTTCTAATGAACATTTGACACTGGAACTGGAAGAAGTTTTAAATATCAAAAATGAATGAACAAAACAACAGAAAACGATAAATAAAATGAATTTTAAAGTCTTTGTGAACAAAATTGTCCTTCACAAAAGGGCTAGTTGAGACAAAAGCACCAGACTGAAGACTTTTGTCATCCAGTTTTTGGTAGAAAGAGAAAAATTATAATTTATGCAAATAGAAATTATTGAGTTTGTTTGAATGTGTCATTCTATTAATTGATTTATGCTTAAAGATAAAGAGCAAGGAGTCAAGGAGGTCCTGCACGACTCTGCCTACACTTCCAGAAATGCACATTATTGCTTATTATGTTGTGACAGGCCTCGACCTGTGAGTTTTTTGATGCTCACAGCAGCAAGTTTTGAGAAATTGGATGGATGGGATTTATAAGTTATTTAATCTGCACCAGCCAAGCTTTTGATTGCATGCATTATTTTTATTTACAAACTTTTTCAGAGAAGTGCAGTTATACTTTTTTAGACACAACTTATAGAACGATATGTCTACTGTTAAAAAAAACCAACAAACAAAAAAAAAAACAGTTCTCTTTTTCTCCTTTTAGGTTGAGTTACAACTTAGACTTACACATCCTGAGTGTGTGTGTTGTGTGTCTTCCTAGGTGAACTGGCAGACAGGGTCAGCCAGGTGATTTCAGAACTGGTTGCGGTGCGGGCTGGCTGGCTTGCAGGTTTCAGTTCCTGTGCTGTGCAGTAAAGCAACTTGGTTGGTCAAAGGATTGCAATGAAACCAGCTCAGGAGCGCAACCAGGAGAGCCTGCCTCCTAAGAAGAGGGACCTCCCTCTCAGCAACAGCGGTGGCGGCGTCGGTGTCGGAGGGGCGGGTGGGGTCGGAGCTACGGGAGGCGCCGGCAGTGCTGCTGGAGGAGGTAACGGAGAAGCTGAAGTTGTTTCCATCCACAACTGTGCAGCCGGCAGTGAGACTCAGGGAGGGAATCCATCAGGAGAGTGGCCACGAATTCATCCAGAGCATCACTATGGGGTGGACAATTCAGAGAGCATCTCAGCAGGGCCTGTTGATCAGTACAGTATGATTTACAAAGTGGCTGTTCCTTCTGTTACCTACTCGCCCACTAGCCTGCACCCAGTGCTAAGCCACATCTCACCCACATACACCGTACACTCTCCTCTCCTGCAGCATCCAGGCCTTCCCTATCCTCCCCTGGGTTACGCTCACATCCCTCATCCGTCTCTCCAGTTTGTTAGTTCCCCGTACGCTGCGGTTCCTTACGCCGTCCCATCCGGCTTCGTCCCTGGATCGCTGATTTCTCCGTCAGGCGCCATCCCTCAGCCTCATGCCGTGTCCCACCTGGTTCCCTATCCATCCGTCATACAGGACGGAGTCGTTTCCCCGCCTCCCCAGGCCCAGGCTCATACATTTACCAAAGTTGCAGCGCCAGGTGGCGTCCCGCTGATGATTCCTTCAGAGCAAGCTGCCCAGCAGCACATCGGTACTATCGGAGTCATACCTGCCCCAGAGATCAGCTCCAGGGGGATGCCAGTCTTCTACCACCCCCAGAGCAGCCGGGGGTCGTCCGCCCCTGGCGACCTCCACAACGAAGCAGAGCTTAATGGCGGCGATAAAGAGCAAGGAGTCAGGGAGGTCCTGCACGAGTCTGCCTACACTTCCAGAAATGCACATCTGCAGCAGGTAGTGTCCATCTCCGCGGCGCAAGAGCACAGCCAAGAAAGGGCCCTGCAGAACCGACGCCTGGAAGGCCAGAGCTCTCCTGGTCAGCGCAGCACTCCGGACAGCGATCTGGAGGTAAGACATGCTCACGGCTCAATAATGGAGCCTAAAAATTAGAACCGGCACGAAATTTCAACCATGTTGTTGAATTTATGATATTGATTGGAATTAATGCACATTTTTCTAACTACTCGGTTTCTTTTCCATCTTCACCATAGCAGGCTATACTGAAAATGTATTAAATTTGTTTTAAAAAAAATTAAGTCGGCCATAATTATGTCATTCACAGGTTGTAAAATTAGTCATCGTAGGACTTTTATTTTGTTGTTGTTTTGTTTCTTTAGTTAATTTGTATAGTTTTGGTTACAAAGTGTAGTTTGAAAACTTAAATTGAAAATGCTTGAAAAGGGCTTGAATTCTACTGAGGGAAAAGAGCACGAAGCCTGTAAAAAGCTTTGTGAATTTATTTCAAAAGGCAACATTTAAATGTTTGTTGCAATGAAACTCAAAATGTCCCCACATTGATTCCTCGGTTTGCCTCCCAGGTGCAGCAGGTCGTTGGCCGCCTGGCTACCTCGAGTCAAGGTGTTGGCGGGGTGCGGAAGGAGGTCTCGTTTGCCCCCTTGAATCTCTCTCAGGGGGTCCAAAGAACCAGAGACGTCCACGGGGAGAGCCCGGCTGTTTCCAGCAGGGCTGTGCATTCGGCGCAACCGCTGAGTTACGTTGAACACAAAGTCGGCGGTCTCCAGCAACAGCCGGGTCATGCCGTCATTCTGACCAACGGGCAGCCGGTGCTCGTTCCTCTCGACTATCACCTGCAGCATCAGTCCCAGCCGCAGCAACACTACCCAGGACAGGCAAGCGACGCCGCAAAGGCCTCCCTTAACCCAAGCTTTAAAACCTCTGAGTCTCCAGGCAGAGCCGGCCTCCCTGAGAAGGTGGAGCCGACCACAGCTAAGCAGCAGCATCATCATCATCAGCAGCTGCCTTCTCTACAGCCATCAGTCCACTCTGCAGCAGAGCTAACTCAGGCTTCAGGCGTCCCGGCGGCGGCGGCGCCTGGCAGTAACCCGTCACATTTCATGAAGGGGGCGATTATCCAGCTGGCCACCGGGGAGCTGAAGCGTGTGGAGGATCTGCAAACTCAGGATTTTGTGCGAAGCGCAGAGGTCAGCGGAGGGCTCAAGATCGACTCCAGCATGGTGATGGACATCCGGTCCAGCCAGCAGAGACCGGGTCTGGTGTCTCTGCATTTCACGGTGGGGGAGCAGCAGAGCAAGGTGACCATCGACGTCCCGCCAGAGCACCCGTTCTTCGTGTTCGGCCAGGGTTGGTCGTCGTGCAGCCCCGAGCGCACGGCCCAGCTGTACGGCCTGGCCTGCCACCTCCTGCAAGTGGGGGACATGTGCGTGTCCATCACGCTGCAGCAGCAGCAGCTTCAGCCGCAGCTAATGAAGCAGCCGCAGCATCACAACTCGCAGCAGAACGTGTCAAGAACTTTAGGCAAAAGCAACGCGGCATCGGGACCCGGTCACCAGCTCATGGGGCCTCCTGCGCCCCAACAGCTGCGGCCGCAGGCTCATTTCAGGATGGATCGCGTCCACAGAGAACGGCAGCGGGACGGCGAGGGCGGTGTCCTGGAAAAGGACGAAGCACATTTAGCGGTTGTTGGACACACTGAATCCCCCGTCCGGCGAGGTCGGACCTCCACGGAGCATCCCAGGAGTCAGAGCAGCTACCACTTGCACACAGAGGGCTCTGCTTTCGCCGGGACCGGCATGCCCGCCATGCAGGCCGCGCTCAGCGCTTCTCAGAGGCGCTGGTCGTCGCCCGGCCTCCAAAGATACAGCATGAAGGGAGACGAAGGGCCACGCCCTCAGATAATCGCCTCTGGCCACACGAGGCCTTCTTTCATCCCGCAGGAGGTGAAACTGTCCATCGAGGGGCGCTCTAACGCAGGGAAGTAGCATCACATTTGGTAGCAACCGTAGGAGAGACTGCCAGGAGCGAGAATGAGTCTGACAAGGAGAGAAAGAGGAAAAAAACAGTGTGAATGTAGCCTCAGAATGTTTGAGATTTTGCACACCTAAAAGTATACAAAGACACATGATTTTGTTGATCTTCTTGAGAAGGTTTGCTTCAATGTTACTCAGCCACGAAAAACAGAAACCTTTGGTTTCCCAGCCTGCTGAGGTCTGACAGGAAAATGAAAAGCTAAGTAGAACATATGTAGCTTATAAACGCCTGCCATAGTCCTTACACACTGCTTTTCTCTTCCTCGCTCCCTCCTTCGTCTCCACCTCCTTGTACCCACACCTGGACATTTTCCCAAAAAACACTTTGGCTTTACCTTCTGACTAAAACTCTCTCGATGGGAAACGCAACAATGTGTGCAGCCTCAAAGCACAGCTACTAACTCTGATGTTAAAAATCACAGCCAGCGATCTTTAGATGTCAACACTCCTAAATTTTTTTATTTCTTTATATGTATATTTATAAAGCATTTACCCCCCAAAAAAGTGGAGCTGCTGACATCAGTAGGGCCTGTGATGTCGTCAGTTAAAATCTCTGCGGTCAGCAGGAAATCTCTCTCTCTCTCTCTCTTTCTCTCTCTCCAAGTCATTAATTTTCAGTAAATCAGTCTCCAAAGATAGATGCAAGACTCTGTTTCAGGCCAAAAATTGGTGCCTGTCGCATGTCTTACAATCTTGTAGTTCACCAATCAATTTCCTGTTCCTTCATTTAGCGCCACAGTGCCACTGCGGCAGGAACTGAAATGATGCCTTTTTCTCTCTGAAACGACAAAGTTTTGCATTCCAGTGTGATTGTGTCATTTAGAGTACATTTCTTTTTCCACATAGGGAGTAATTGCTGCTCCGTTCTCTCTGCTTCTCTCTGTACCTCTCGGCTTTCTCGACCAGGTTGGTGAACTTCGGTGCATTTTAATGTAATTTACTGCAGGAGGCGCTGGCTGCTTCTCACCAAAGCCGTCTGGGGGAATGTTTGAGAGAAACATCCATCTGTTGCAATCTTGCAATTTGCCCTGAAAGGAGAAAATGTGAGTGTGAGTGAGGCAGTGTTGAAGCTCCAGTGTGTCTTTCCTCAGTTCCTTGAAAGAAAGCAATAGTTTTTTGTTTTTTTTTCCAAACCTTTGGCTGTCCCGGGAATTTCATTTTCTGGTCCGCTTCAAGAAGTGATGCATTATTTTGGTCTTCGTTTTCAACACTTTCTTCTATTAATTCAGACAACATTTAACCTAAATTATTGACTCATTAATTTTCCAAAATGCAACTTCAGGAGGCTCTAGATTAACAGATTGCTTGTGTATTAATTTAAAGTATTCAGTCATTTTCTAATGTCTTCTGTCGCCCATTGTGTTCATTCAGTCCATCCTAAGTAGGGATCTCAGCGTAACCGTGCTTTCTTCATGTTTTTATCTCGTTGATTGAAGGGAATTTGTTTGAAGTGTTGTTGGAGTTTTGTGGCAAGCGAGAAAAAAAAAACCCAACCAACTGACTTGTATTTTTCTTTGTTTTTAAACTGTTTACAAATTAGCCGAGATGAATGCTGCAGTTTCTTCCTTCTGACGTATTTCTATCTTGAAAAATTGAAAGTGCAATTAGATCATCCATAAATCACCCAGAGGTTTCTAATCAGACGACATTCCTCATGCAGACATTCCCATCAGAAAAGCGACACATTAACAGTTTGTGGTCCTTTTTATGAAACTTGAATATAATGCGATTATTCACTTTAAAGCATTTTCATTTTTGCCCGAAAGCTTTAGGTAATTTTCTCTTGCACACACAAAGCTACTGCTTTTACTGGTCCATATTGGCTGTATGGCTTTTCCTTCTTGACCTTCAAACAATTTAAAGAAGTGGTTGCAGTAAAGCATAACATGGTATGAGGTTCAAGAATGGACAATTTGAACCTTTTTGGTATTAAAAATAATCAATTTTTTTTGGATGATACTGAAGTGTATCATCCAAATTTCTGAATGAATTTTTATGCGGAAGGCATTTCTGTACTGCCATGATGGACGAGGGCAAAGAGGGTTTAGTTTTTCCCACCATCCAGCATGGTGTTCGTCAAAACACGTGTTCGTCAAAACGTAAGCAATACTCATTCATCATGAGTCGATAACTTTATGTGGTCTTGGTGTTTTCTATGCAGTAATTTCAGTACAACGTCCAGGATTGTCTTCAGTGTAGTTGTCTGCAGCAGCAGCTGATTGTTGGATGCAGTCGTTTGAAACGTTTCTTTCGCTGATGTCTGGGTTTGGTATTTTTGACTGACCTACTTTATAGGAATTAAAAGCAGTGTTTTTGGTTTACCTCTGTTGTTTTTATTTTAAATTTTTTTTTGTATCCAGCAGTTGTCAGCTTTCTGAATGCCGAGTGAAACCGTTTTCATCTTCCTTCTTTGATGCCACGCATTTTAAAGCCAAATCACTCGAGACGCGCCACTTGGACCGCTTGTCCAATGTTGTTTTGGGTGAGGTCACAGTTTAGTGGGGTTTATTGTCTGGTGTAAGCAGTGCCAGTTATGGTTTAAACCCCCAAGCAAGGCCAACCTGTGCCGATGCTTTCCTCTTTGTTTTCATCCTTCGCTTTGAGTGGCATGTGCTGTTTTTAAAAATTAATCCTCCATCACGTTGTTGTATAAAATTGCACTAAATGTCGTCCTTCAGTGTTCTCAAATGAAATCTGTTGGTAAACTGAAGACTTTCCAATTGTAAAGCACACAAAATCGTGGAGAAATCGCAGGTTTTGTGTTTCTGTAGATAGGTGTATTTTTTCCCCCCTGTGTAGATAGCTTTGATCGAAGATGATGGCGATGATGATGATGCTTGTTTATAATGCCTTAAATTCAGCTTTGTACAATGTGTCCAAGCGAACAACGGACTCTGTGTTCTCCGTTCAGGTTGTACGAGAGCATATCAGAAAGGTCAGGCTTGACGAGCAGAAACTTGCGCACGTCGATGAGAGTGAGTTTTGTGGAACTCGTTGCCTCCCGTTTTTTATTATAGTTTTTTTTTTTTTATACCCATCTCTGACTTTTTAATCTGTAGATTTTCAGTATGTGGAAGAGAAAGCGAAAGAAGCTTTCCTCAGCACTTTTTTACAAGATGAGTTCAAGAGCGTCAGCCGTGGAGGAGAAGTCCTTCCACTTAACACATGCATAGACAGATGCACAGAGCAGATGTTTTTTTTAATTATTATCGTTATTGCACAAGATCAGTAGGTTTTTAATGGCCAGAATCATCGGGCTGTGAAAGGTCCGGCGCTGCGTCCCAAAGTTTCTGGACAGCAGAGTGGAAAAGTACGAACTACGTCCATCTTTTATTAAACTGCTAACATGAACTTAGTAAGATTGTGGTGTTGCTGATGTCAAATCAAATCAGGAGAATGCAAATGGTTAAAAGTTTTAAAGAAGTCTGTATTTTCAGATTTGACATGATTTTTATTTGTATTTTTTTTTTCCTCTGCACAAGGTGACATTGCTTTTTGTGATGTGAAACTTAAAAACTGAACAGCATCTTCTTTTCTATTTTCTTTTAAAATGCCTAAATCTGCTAAATATATGCAATTATGTAAATGTAACATTCAATCCTCAAGTATAATCCAGGTTGTATGAACTTTGTATAGTGAGTTTTAATATTGTATGGCCGTACCAATATGTATTGATCTCGTATCAGAAGCCTTAGAGTTGTTGACCCAAAGTGCTCCCTTAGGAAAAAAAACCCACACCTACCTGACTTTAAGAAAGCATTAATATCTCTATTTTGTTGCATTTTTATTTGTACCCTTTTTTTTTTTTTTTTTGGAATAAAATAGATTTGTACTGTATATTTGTACCTCTGTGAACTTCTTAGGGCGTTTTTTCCTTCTTCTTTTTTTTTTTTTTACTTGTTTTGCTGTTTTAATTTGACGTACTTTAAGGACACAAAGATATTGTATTTTTATTGTTACAGCTAACATGGAGACGTTGCATTTATCATGTTTAAGTAAACACAATATAATATATATAAATATATATACAAATATAAATAAAATTGATAAACCCAAATTGTTTGCTGTGTGTTTGTGACTATTTAACATGTTACTATTTAAATATCTTTGCCTGACAGCCACTCCCAACAGCAAGTGTGGTTCCTCGGTTTATGAAATTTGTGAAGACTTAATTAGTTTTCTGGAGTTAAAACAAATGAAATCTTGAACAAAATGGTTAAAAGCATTAGCTGGCAAGTATTTTTACATTTTCATGCAAACTAGTAAAGACATTTGTGTACTTCTACTAAAATGTGTTTTTTGATGTTTTAAATTAGTGTGTATAGATTGCAGCTCGCGGGCCGTTTAGGGCCCTCGAGATGTTTTTCCACAGCTTGCAACTGATTCAAGACTGTTATGGCTGCTACAGAAATGACACTTAAACTTTTTTAGTGTAAGATTTTCGATGTCGAAATCATCAAATTAAAAAATGCTGTATTACACAAGACCACAAACAACCAGCAACTACTAGTACATCTAAAACAATTAGAAATATTGCATGAGAGTGCAATATTTCTTGCACTCTTGATTATGAAACGATTATTTTATAGAAATTAATTTGAGTAAAATATTTCAAACTTGTTTTTTTGTTTGCCGTTTGAATTATTGTGGCTTATAAAGAAAACCAAAACATTTAGCGTCTCAAAAAATTGTCTTGAATTTTGGGTTTTCTTCACCTGTAAGCCACAATCATTAATACTGCAAAAGAAAGAAAAAGAAATGAAGCTTGAAATATTTTACTTTACGTAATGAATCTCTCACTTCCCGAACTTACTGTGAAGAAATATTGCACTTTCACACAATATAAAATGTTTTGAGCTGCACTTTTATGACTCAAAATAAGACAGAAAAATACAGCAATTATTTCCTCTGCTGAAAAAAATGGAAATGTTTTTCTTTTACACGAGTTAAAAAAAAGTAAAGCCTCCAGTAATATTGTAACGTTGTATGCCTTTAATTTAGATTTTGTTTTTTCTGAGTTGTCTTTCACTTCTGTGGGTATTCTGTGTGCAGAACCTCACATAGGGTCAGTGACGTCCATCCAGAGTCTTGTAACCAAACACAAGCGGTTTGGAGGTTTTGCCCAGCTGAAACATTTTAAACTCTGGATCACACGAGAAAAAAGAACTGTAGAAAATTAGGAAAAACTTGCATCTTGAACACCTGTTTGTTATGCGGGTCGGATATTTGCCTTGATCTCACATATCGAGGCAAATATGCGAGATCCTTTTCACATTACTGGTCCTTTTATCTACAAAAGTGACTATTTTGTTCATTAAAATAGTGTTTTCACTGGTGAGCAGCTAAAAAAATTGCTTCCTCCACCCACGCACACTTTCAATATGACAAATTGGGCTTCCTTGGCGAAAAGTTAAATGAAGCATTAAATACGAGTGCAATGGTTTTGAAACTATACTATCTAAAATAATAAATCAGAACACATTTTTAATTTTTTCCCCCCGCAATTCAGTTTAACTGATAATTTGTTCATTATGTAATGTAACAACTCGAGGACCTACTGATGTGATATTGAGTATGAGTGACTGCCTAAAGAGCAACAGAAGGTAAACACTTGCTTTATATTAAACTTGATGTTTATTTCCACATTCTTTACCAGGTTTCGTTATGGTCTGTACATCTTTTGAGTCAGTAACAGAGGACGGTGTCCCTGGAGGGCCATCCAGTCAGAATACATTGATATGACAACCAGGCATGTTGTTGCAGTTTAGCTCATTCATTTGGCCTTTTTCAGAGATACAGATTTTGTAAACATGGACATTGAGAGAAAAATCCTGATAGCATTAATATCAAAAGGCCAACATTTTAAACTTTTTTTTAAAAATTAAACTTTTCAAAAAAAATAAATAAATAAAAAGCAGGCATAAACTAACAGAACACAGACTCATACTGAACAACTCTAGTACTAGTGCAGTTTCAGGGACATGCAGTGTTAACCTAACCCAAAGTGAGCGAACTGCTCCAAAGGACAAAGTGACACCCCAGAGTCCGCAGTCGTCCTGCTGCTGGTTCACAGCAGACTGACGGCGTCACCTCTGAGAATACCCAGTATTCATAGGCTGAGACAAAACCTGAAGCCTTCGCTTTCAGCAGAGAACGTCACTACGGGATGGCAGTGAGATCTTGTTGCTTTAATGTGCTGAACTTTGAAAAATAAAACCGATGTAACGTATTCTCCCCCAAACGTGATGCGATCGGTTTATGAATTAATCTTGACGTTCTGGGCTCTGGGCCCTCTCACTGAGTTGAACTGCCTGAGAAAGCAGAGCTTCTGATTCTGAATTTCGATGAAACATTTTGAAGTTGCGTTCTGCATAGTTTCTTTGAGAAGTGAAATCGATTTCCTTCACAAACAATAAATCTGTTGCATAGAAGTTTGATGCACGCCTAGGAAAGCCAAAAGTCCCGACCCAGATCCGCGTCTCATGCTTTCTATAGGCAGGACGACGCTCTTCTAGGAGTGACTCAAACAGAAACACTACTTGGAGAGACTGAAACTGCTTGTTTGACGATGAAAAGTTTTGCATCTAGAGAAATCAAGAGGAGTGGAAGTAACAGTACAGCTGTAAACAACGCGGGGAATGACGCAAACTTGGCCTCTAACGTAAATATGAAAGAGATTATACCAGCAAAATACGGCAAACACTTTTACAAGAAAACAAAAGTATCATGTTGCATAAATATGTGCTGGAATGAGGATCAGTAATATAAAAACACATCCTGGAAATAAACAAGCCTCAGTGCTAACAAAGGGGTGGACTGCATCATGCAGGTATATCTCAATAAGCTAGATTGTTATTGAGCAATTAATTTATGTCAGGAATTTAAGAATGAGTTATATCAAGCATTTAGTTTAATTAATTTGGATAACTAAGACACAAAAGATTAAGTAGCTAATAACTGTATTCTAGCACAAAAATGGAAAATTGAGTGGAAGGAAAAAATGTGGGAGAAAAAAAAGCAGTAATTATAGCCACAACCTTGAGAGGATTTAGAAAGACTTTTAAAAGTTTGAGGGAGATAGTGGATGGTCAGCAGTTCTAGTGCCACCTCACCGAAAACTTGAAATATATCACTCTGTTATGAATCCAACTCTTGAATTAGATAATTGAAATAAATTAACATTCAAACTACATCCTATTTTTGTTATTTAGATATACCTGTAAATGATTCTCACCTCTTAACATGACTTTTTTTTTTCTCCAGACGTGTGGATGCAAAAAAAAATATATATAAAAATTTAAGTGGTAATAATAACATAAGATACTGCAGACTCACGGAGAATGTGAATGCTACAGAAATTGCACAAAGCAGGTTAAAATGAAGCATGACTTTCTATACAACACTAACATGTTTACCAATTAGCATAAAACACAAATGCTTCTTCATAGACAGAATTCAAGTAATGCGACAAAATCAGAGGTCAACAGGTAACATGTTGGGTTTTCTTTTTCCATGTAATGAGACCAAAATATATAAGAGGTAAATAATGTAGTGTACAGTACAATAACAGCAGCAGAGACTGAGTTTTTAAAAAACAATAAATTACACACAGTGTTTATAAAAAAAAAAAAAAAAAAAAAGACGACATGAAAGAAGATAATTACGACAGGAATGCTTTTCAACACCGGGCATGCTCAATAGGGACAATCATTCACAAGTGAATGCATGTGTCCTATTAAAGTGCCATAAAGAGGAATATCAAAACTTAAAAGTGTGGGGAAACGACCTGCGTCTTCTGTAGTATTGTATAGTGTGTGTGTAGCTTTGGAAGCTTGGAGCTGGTAAGCCACAGGACAGAGAGCGACCGTCCACGGCGCCGGATGAGGTAGTAGTTTGGACATGAATGTTCCACGGTAGCAGCTAGGAAACAGAGAGAGGCGCAGCTACCGGAGTCTGAGTTACTGGGCTGGGAGGACCAGGGAGGGAGGGTCTGCAGCGACAGGGTCCACGCTCCCTTCACTGAGGATCCATGTGCAAATGATTTGTTTTGTTTTGTTTGTCAGTTGAAGCAAGAATAACTGCTCCCACCAGAATGTACTATTACCTCTGAGAGTCCACTGAAACACGGATAAATCTCTTTACAGCATGCTCTTAGAATAAGAAACATTCTCAACCCTGTTTCCAAGGTTTAATAGACTGTAATAAATTAGAAATCGAAGAAGTTTGCATGAATACAGAGGAATAGTATAGCAAGAGTAGGACAGGAATGGTTCGCTGTGGTAATGGGAACCTGACGGCTGGGGGGAGTTTTTATAGGATCCCCAGGGATCATGGCAGCTTCATGAAGAGACCATTATCTATGGAAGGAACCGGCATGGGACAGGGGAACTGAAAGAGACTCATGTCCGCTGTGAGAGCGGCCATCGCGGCGGGATCGTGCTCGATCTGTGTCCTGAGGGCGGGGTCAATCTTCTCCAGCCGCCGCTTGATCCGCTTGGCCTCCCTCTCGCGGATCAGCCGGGCCTGCCTCTTCTCCGGAGTCTCGTTGGCCCTCTTTAGCCGCATGGCCTCCCGGTCTCTCTGCAGTCGCCGCGCCCTCTGCTCCTCCGTCTCCTGCATCCTCTGCATGCGCTTGGCCTCGCGGTCTCGCAGCCGCCTCAGCTCCTTCTCCTCGTCCGTCTCGCAGGCGCGCTTGTTCTTCTTCGCGGTGCGTTCGCGCTCCAAACGCTGCAGGCGAGCCTCCAGGGGCTCGTTCTTGCGACGCAGGGCCCACTTCCGCATCGGAGACTGCGCCTCCACCAGCTGCTGGTAGGCCACGCAGCTGTTGCACACCAGCAGGACTCCAGCGGGGTAGACGGGCATCGGGCTCATGATGTCGGGAATGGGAGGAAGGGCTGAGGAGGAGGAGTTGAGGGCGTCAGGGATGGACGCGAGCGACGGACCTTCAGACAGGAGCCCGTCGGGCAGCGAAGGAAAGGCGGGTCCTTGTTCGGACCCCAAGCACGGTCCACAACCTGGGCTTAATGCGTGGCACGGCCGTGGTCCTTGACACTGGTTTGGGATGTGGCTGGAGGCCTGGCAGGAGCGATGGGCCTGACAGAGTGTGGATGTCGGATCGGGAGCCTGGCATGGAGGCGGGCCCTGACAGGAACTGGGACTGGGACCCGCTCCGTGGCAGGAGTGCGTGCTGGAGCCCGGGCTGCTCATGGGGCTGCTGGAGAGGGAGTGGGACATGGAGCAGGTTTCCCGTCCACCAGTGATGTCAATCCTGCTTGTGTCGAGGACATCTTTTAGCTTTTCCCTGTAATAAGACAGAAGGTTAGCCGAAACAAGGCCTCCACTTTCGATCTCTGAGATGATTCTTCGGCTACGTTCACACACAGCAAGTCTTGATGATTTCAAGGAATTGTTTTGGCTCTTGTGGCCTTTTTTCCACAGTAGCTTGACAGGAAGTTGGATTATGAGAGAGCCACGCCCAATCTACAACTTTTTGCTGAGGTCTGATTTGTTTTGCTTTGTCGTTCATAGCTGACCAGCCTTATCCATGTGCTTTAAACGTTTGTCTTCAACCATTTCTCAAAGGTTTCTTCACTGACTCGCAGGTTAAACTACTGCACTGTAACTGTTGATTTAATTTCTACTGCATATTGCTCTGTTTTCATTATGCTTTGTGAAATTTTTACGGCAAAATGTCTCTTTAGATTGTAAAGGCTGCAGATCCCTGACATACACGGTTCTTTTTAAGAAGGTAGATTTTCATAATGATTAACAATGAAACTGCAGAGTTACTGCGTTGACATGTTTTATAAATGACAGACTATCTGAAGAGAGTAGAACTGATTTTACAGAAAAGTCTGGTAGTTTTAAATTGCTCATATATTTTGTAACTTTTCTGTGTTGAGTTTTATAATTTATCCCTCCCTCTCTTTCCGCTGTGTATTCTGACCTTGAAGGAGCTGTTTAAATGGAAAAAAGAAAAAGAAAACGAGCTAATGGCAGTTGCTAAGCAACGTGCAAGTTTATTTCCTATGGATCTGTCATTGCAGGACTAAATGTATTCATCCCTCATGTTATACAGTCTGGTTCATCTCTCACTGGGAAACCACTTCTTTATTTATTCTGATGTGCTCAGCTGGAGACACATCACCTAAACGTCATTCAGCTTTAGGAAACTTTTTGGTCTGCCATGTTTTATTTCTTCCTCACATCCTTGCCTGGTAAGAATTTGACCATCAATGGGAAGAGTAAAAATGCTGCTTTGGCATACAGCTTATATATGTGTTATTTTTTTTTTTAAAGTGTGCTATTCTAGTAATAAAATCCCATCACATTCAATACAACAGACATCAAGTTCCTTGCAAACTTGTGCATAGAAGAGCCGAGCAGCAGCAGCAGATCTGGGGTGAACCTGTTAAAGTTGTTGGTGTCTGTGAAGCGTGCGCCACAGACGGCGCAGTTGGAGAGGCGGTCCTCAGAGTGGATGAGAAGATGCCGTCCAAGCGAGCCAGGAGAACTCAGGGCTCGCCCACACACTGGGCACACGTAGCTCTTGGTGTTGCTCATCATGCTTGTATGCTGGGAAAGACAGCGGAGAAAGATAAACATATAAACTTACCGTGATAAACTGTAAAAGGCAGTTGTTGTTGTTTTTTTTATCTATTATAAATTTAGAAGGAGGAAAGATGGATAGAATGTATCATCGTGATTGGATTAAAGGAAGTCAGTTATGAAAGGAAGTAGTTTTTAAAACCACGTTTAACTCCACACTTAATGTTATAAACCTGTAGATTGTTCTGTCATATTTACTTATTGAGTGAAAGTGCTAAACCCTTATGAAGATTTCCAGTTTTCTTTGACCAGCTGATTCTGAGCAACTGTGCTTTAAATTGAGTCTGACATATAAAATCAAGGAAAAGATCATAGATGTTAATACATTAAATCATGTGTCTTTGACGTTTATCAGATTTTTCTTAATGGAAGAAGTCTGAGTTTTCGTATCATTTTTTCGTGTTTCTCTTGCAAAGCTCCTCGCTGTCTGTATTCATCAACCTTGTGTGCATCATTTCCTTCCTGAATGTTTAATGTTGAAAACTAAATATAAATACCTTTGGTAATTAAAATGAAAGAAGCACATTGAAGTTGCTGCAATTGGTTGACGTGTTTATGCACTGACATGGTAGAAATTAATAGATGTGAACCATTTAATAGTTCTTTCAGCTAACAAGATGGAATTGATGTCTGGCAGAGCCATCTGTGTTTCTGTTATAACAACAACATAAAATATTATTACTATTCAACTACTATGTGTTTACTTTAATGTAGATATAACTGTGCTCACATTTAGCAGTATTTTGACATTTGTCACTTCAAATGAAAACTTAATTAGTGTAACATAAACAACTGGATTACAGGAGAATTGTACTCACCAAAAAAAAAAAAAAAGCTACAGTTTTAGAATTTGCTCTGCATTTTTCTCAGCATGACATTGACCTGAATTTACTGGATTTATTACCTCTAACAAGCTGTTTTTGTTAAAACAGACTCTAAAATGTTGGACGGCGCAGCTGCTAATTGACTGGTACGCACTAATTGAGACAAAAAATGCAAGATGCTGCAACAGTTTCCAAAGTCGTCCGTGTTTTTATAGTTGGAAAAAAATGCAGTCCTCACCTGGTAGACATGTGAAATGAGTCTCTCAGGGCTGCTGAAATCCAGCGTGCACAGAGGACAGACAAAGTTGTTGCCGTGGTCAGCCCCCTCGTCACTCTCCTGAGGAAAATAAAAGCACATTTTTAGAGTAGATTTATTCACGCATATGGTGTGGGTGGGCGGTAAAAGTAAATCCACATTAAAAAACCGTATGTGCTTCGGGTGTGCAATGAAGCTCACCCTTTAGTGATTTAAGGGAAGGCATTGTTTGTATCAAGCTTAACGTCAGCCTGCGTGGAAGCTATTTCTAACTCTAAGTGTAGGATGATGTGTTGAGTGTGTGACTGTGCAAAAGTCAGTGAGTCATTATTGGTCACATGACGCTGTCACAGATGTTACTCATGCACAAGTTGAAATGTAGAGCACTTGGAAACAGAAGGTACCTCCACAAAACATATTGGTAGATAGCAGAGCTTTCACACCTTGAACTGCTCAAAGACTTAAAAAAAGAAAAAGTTTGCCAACAAATTAGCTTATTTGATCCATGTAATTCTGATGCATTTTACAGGCATGTAGTGACATTTTAGAATAGAATAGAATAGAATTCAACTTTATTGTCATTGCACTGTCACAAGTACAAGCAACGAGATGTAGTTTGCATCTACCCTGAAGTGCTCTACGAGATATAAATATTTATTTACAGATGTACAAGACTATGTATGTATGGACTATAAGGGTAAGAGATATAGATATTGTGTATAAATATAAATATGGGAGCTATATGCACAGATTATACAGATTATACAGAATATACGAGAATGTTAGGGAATGGATTATAGATAATAGCAGAATCAAGTAATTACACTACCTTCATTTAAAAAAATTAGATTAAAATTCAGCTAATACTTTGTGTAAGAAAACCACAACAAAGCGTAAGGTGTTGGGTCTCCACTTGTTCAACAAACATTCGTTCTGAAAGCACACACTGCCTGGTGATTGATCATCTGTAGGGTCTAAGAGTGGGCTTTTTACAAACAATTGCGCAATGGGAAATAAAGAATGAATATATGGAAAAGCGCCTCATGTCCACAGTTAAGTACAGTGGAGGATCTGTAATGCTGTGGGTTTGTTTCCTGTCCAGAAGCCGTGGAAATCATTTTAGGGTGCATTTAAATCAAAATCCAATGGGCTCTTTCATAAAGATAGTGATCCAACATCTACAGCCTAATTAACACAGAAATAGGTTATCAAATACAAATTTAACCTTCTTCCGTAACCTTCTGACCTCTACACCTGAATCCAAGAGTTGTGCAACATATGTAATGATATGTTACTTGAAGTTTTGCTGGCTAATTCATTCCTGGAGTCATGAGTTCATTAGAAGAGAAACTGATAGAAGATGCAGGACTTTGGATAACCAAGAAGACAGATTCCTATTTGCAGCTTGTGCAAACAGTTGAAGATCCAACTGTCTGCAGTTTTTTTTTTAAATCACGTGAGTTTATGTCATAGGAGTAAAGAAAAAGGATTCAATCAAAGAGCTTTCATGAATCTTTTCTAGTGTGCAAATACATCTGTTCATATCTGTATATATTTATAAAAAAAACTCTTGTCAAGTGCATAAAATAATACATAAAAGAAAAGCTTCACCTGTCAGGTTTAAGACTTTCACAGATTCTTAAACTACATCGTGTGGCTTCAAACCAAATAGCTCAAAATGAAGGTGGTGTTGTAGACGGAGATGCTGGGCAGATTTCATCATTCTCTGAGCTCTGTGAGGTTTGGTTTGAACGCTCCCCCCGCCCTCTTGACATGTGGCAAAACCCAAAATGAGGAATAATCTGTAACAAAACGGTCACGACAAAAGAGGCCAGCTAACATGCAGCCGACTCACCACTTTGACACCTGCCCCTTGAAGGCGGCACTGCGCTCGGTTGGCAGTCATGTGGTCGTCAGCAGACGCGTTGGAGGACGAGTCTTCGCCGTGGTTGTCGGGGTCGCTATCGCTGTCTTCTATGGAGGCAAACACAGCCCTATCAATACAGACAGACAACAGAGCACAGAGCAGGGCTTATTCTCACTCACACCCCTCAGTCCGAGGACATTCCCACAGAGTCCGCCTGGCCCCTCCGGCCCGTACCTGTGAGGCTATCCTGTCCTTGGACTTCTTGCGAGTTGTTGTTGCAGCATTCGCCATCCTCGGTGAATTCATCTCTGCCGTCCATGTTAATGGTGTGCTGGAGTCCAGATAAGCCCAAAGTGTGGAATGGCCCTGGGGAATTAGAACAGCAGAAATTTGGTGAGGTTCAAGTATGCAAATTGTGATGCTCAGATTTTCTAGTAACTATTCTCTTGTAGATTTCTGCTATTTCATACATGATGAAAGCTGAACTTAAATGAAAAGCTATCAGTGATCTCAATCGTTCTCTTTATTGTGCAGGTGAGACCAAGACATGCAGCAGAAAACGGACACCATTTTCTAATTTGCAGGTTTAAATTTGTATTGCTTAAATTTTTAAACAAAGTCTCTCGATCACAGTTCAGTATTTTGAAGGTAATTTTTAGTGAGCTCACCAAAAACCATACAATCGGAGACCAGGTGTATGTACACACTGACGTCACTGCAATGATTATAATGACATATCCTCCACAGACTTTTACAACCAAAACAACTCATAAAACCCACATTTATAGAGCTTCTATCAGTAGACAGTAAAAGCCTGTTTTCTATCTTCAAACTGTTGGAAACAGGAGTATTTTACTTTTCCAAAACACAAAAAAGCAACCCACACAATAAAGAATGAACCTTTACCATAAAATATATGGGCTCCTAAGCATACCTAGGATTATAATGCTGTCTTTGAGTTATTGTTACAAGATGAAAACCTACGAATGAACTTGTGCATGGAGAATTTTACAATTAAAACAAGAGAGTTAAATGGTTACTAATCATTAAAAGCCTCGTTGAGGTTCTAGGCTCAACGCAGACTTTTTAAATGCTATCTGTCCTCATGAAGGATATCCTATTAAGATAGATAAGAATATAAACAATCTATGCAGAGACAGAGATGATAAGCAAAACTTTCACCTAATTTAGTAAAATGCTTCAAGATAACATAATTTGTGTTTAAAAGTTTGGCTTCAGAACATTTCCCTATTGGAGTAAGTAACAACTATTTCTATTTAACAAAAGGTTGACTTTAATAAAACATTGCACAGCAATAAAAAAAAAGATGTTAAACTCTTTTTTAATTGATTGAAGATGTAGAGAAATTTCTTATTAGTTTAAAAGTATAAACACTACATAAAGTCGGCGAGGTGAGGCCACTCATATTTATGCATCAATGTTAAGTTCATTAACATCCCAACCCCCACTGTTCTTACACACCAATGCATACTGGCTGCTCGTACAGCAATGCTGCAGTCCCTCAGGAGCAGCAGCCTTTCTTCCTGCTTTCTGCCGAGCTACAAACTGTGTTTCTCCACGTCTCTCTCCACACCACCCACACGCCGAACAGCCTGGCTCGCCCTCTGTCTTCCCTGCTTAAATGTAGCGAGTACTTCCATATCCATACCATCGCCTCCAAGGGGGGTGGAAGCAGCTCTGCAATGGCAGCCCATATGTCTCCGCTCTGTGGATGTACTTTTAGTTGTGAGGTTTGGTAAAACTCCTCCACTTTTTCTATTTTTACACTTGACCCCGAAAAAGCTGAATTTGACTCCGAGCTTTTGCCTCATTAGAGGTGTTGGCGAGAGTTCCTCTTGTACTCTGAAATAAGACGGGATTTTACTTTGGAGTGCAGTAACTTGGGTCAGAGATGGGAGAGATAGGCTCCGACTTTGGCTACCTGACACTGACAGAACCACGCCCCTCATCACAGTCAGTTACCAGCACTTTCCCTCTCAGTCTGTCCAAACGTAAAGCTGAATCTTCAGGTTATTTTTCTATTGTCTGGCTTCTTTTACTTGGCGTGCGGATGCAGTTTAGGCCTGAGCTTTCATTAGGAATGGCACAGTGGGTCCGGGTATTGAACTACTACAGCGAGCTGGCTTCTCGGCACATGGCCAATGATTGATGTGTGAGAAATACCCATCCCCCCTCCCACCCCATTGCCAGAGCTCTGTCTGTACATCTGTCTCTCCTTGCTCCCTCCCTCCCCCAGTCTCTGTGCCACTGTGATGTTATCTCCGAGTCTGTGTGTCTGTAGGCAGGAGGTGACGCAGTGTCTGACTGAATCCAGACAAAGAGACAAACTCATCAGTCAACAGACACACAGAAGAGAGAGAGAAAGGGGAGTGGGTGGTGGCAGCGGCAGTGGTGGGGGGTCAGGGTGGTGGAGGGCTAGCGTGCTAAACAAAACAGACAAAAGACAGAATGCCAAAACTCTACTCAAACACCAAGCAATGGGGGTCTTTTTGTTTTTTTTATTCAAAAGCCCCTCCTTCAGCTTTCCAGCCGCCGTCCCCTCGAAAACACACACATGAAGTCACACAAGCCAATGTCTGAATGTGCAGGAAGTGCTGGGGCCCTGTCTTCCATCCACACACAGACAGGAGGGGAACAAGGATGCTGGGCCAGACATCTGATCAGTTCTCATCTGCTGACCCAATATCACACAAAAGATGAAGTGATAAAACCCTTCTAATGAAGAGGACCACTGTCTGGCTACTTAGGCGCCTGAAGTTAAGGTGAAATGTCGCTCATTAACATAAGAAAAACCAAGCATATACAAGGAATTAAGTATTAATAATTAAAGGTTAAAGATTGCATTCCCATACAGACTGGAGAAGTTTTTTTTGCACCTGTTGGAGGGAAGTTTTCTTGTTTGTATTCAGCATTTGTTTTCTTGCACAAAATTTTACATTTTACTACATTGTGGTTGCATATTTCAGGATTTTACAACCTGTCACTTTGTATTTTCACCTTATTGTTGTTTCTAAAGTTTTTATCCATGACTACTCTACTGTTGTTACACTGAAATGTTCCTACTAAAAAGGGAAATATAAGGCTAATCTTATCCAATGAAAAACAAGTTCAAATACTTTACAGAACTTTAGAATATTAAAAAATGATCAGAGTTGAAATAGTGCATCATGTTAAGCATTAAACAGCAACAATATCTTCATATTTAACAGTAAAACAAACTAAAAGACTTAATTCAGTTAATTTCACTGCAGTTTTTCTGGATTGTAATGTTCATCAAGACATTTGCATGCAACATACTCTTAAATCATACCGTGGAACTCCCTTTGTGTGTGTGGGCAAGCATATACATAAAAATGTGTGTGTGTGTGTGGGTGTGTGTGTGTGTGTGTGTGTCTGGCTGCCTGTCTCCTTGCTGTCTAGTCTGTCAGTCAGTCTGACTGAGTTAACCTCTCAGCTCTGGGCAGCTCTCTGCAGGCCATTTAGACTTCACAGGAAAAGACAGGTGAAGCAGCCAAACCACAGGAGGGCTGAAGTACAAAACTCACCGCATCTGAAGTCTGTCGATGACGATGGAGATTGTAGTTAAATGTATTCAAACAGAACATAGAAAGTTCCCTCTTCAACGTCAACTTGTTTTTGGTCATCCTTTTCGGTTTCTAGCTCTGATTTTGGTATTCAGTAACAATATATGGACTATTGAGCTTTTCAGGGATTACTGTAGGTGCAAAAGTAAGATGCATTTCTACAGTTTAACCAAACTATATTTAGAAAGGTGAGCTGCGCAGGTCCTGACTTCAGTAGATTACACAGGGCAATCTTCTTCTTTGGTGGTATCTGCAGACAGACCAACCAGGAGATCCTGGCTGGAGGACAGAAGTAATGGATATACAAGGACACCAACTGGATGTCAACACAAACCAACGTTCACCAATTATTGATAGCTTACTCATTAATTGACATTTTCTTTTTAAAAATAAATCACTACGCTTTAAAGTTTAAAACAGACCCAAAAGCTACTCCAAGTCATATTTCTGTACAGACTGTAGCTTCTGTCTCATTTTTACTCCTAAATTAAAAAGGGAAAATATAAAGATTATTATTTATGTGGAACAGATTAGTAAAAACACTGCTACAAAGTTTCACGATGGATATTTTGACAAACATAAGTACTCTTGACTCTCTTTTCTTAAATCTCACAAAACCACCAGCAATCTTCCCAAGATTTAAGATCTTGATCAGCAGGATTTTTATTAGGTGTGGACGTCCCTACAAGAGGTTGAATATATTACTGGCAAGCAGTTATGATGCATGTTCCTGAAATTTTATAGCCTATAAAATATTGCACTGAAGCAGTCGTTTGAAATTGCTATATTGACACAAACACTGCGATGAGGACTGTGATTGTATATATCGTGGCAGCTTCAGCATCTAACAGAGATTGTGTGCAAAGAGAGTGACATTTTGTAGAAATGTAATAAGCACAAACAGCGGAGGCTTTGCTTGGCATGCTGTGGGATTTGTGTTGCTTTCCAGTAATTTTATATTAATGTGAATGGTTTAGATGAAAACAAAAAATGCATACACACTGGCAGGATAAAAGCTCAAACAGGGGTTCCATATATTCGCATTTTACTAATGTATCGGCTTTTAAAAGCAGTGCTTCTGTTAAAGTATAAAACAATCCTGCTACACTAACAAAAAAATAATAAAAAAATAACTGAAGGGGAAGCCACCTGTGGGAAAGCTTGCTCAAGTTTCCTGTATATTAAGGCTCTGATTCCTCCTAGGTATTAAACTCAGCAGTTATTTCCTTATGACTAACAAAAACAGTTGCACATGTTAGACATGGAAAAGAAATGAAATAGTTTTGGTTACCTGGTGTGTTTTTAATCAATAAACAGAAATAATGATAAAAATGATGAGAAGAGATCTGAGGATATCAAAGTGTAATTACTATCATTCCTCGTGTACGTATGTGCATTTAAGTTATGCTACTCAGAAAGAAAACATATACTTTAATCGAGGAACTGAAATACTTTCCACGTATGTTTTTGCATATTACGCATTTAATTTTGACTATTGAGTTTTCAAGTTCAATTTGGCACAACATTAGATTTCATATATGACATTAGTCTTGATAATGTTGTCTTTAGATCATTGCGAAGTAAAGTAGAGTAGAAAGTACATCCAATAATTAGGATGCCAACACAAACATTTATGAGCTGTGCCATATTTAAATGCCAGCAAATTGTAAGAAGACTTTTTTTTAATGAACTGACTGCGATCATACAGTATAAACAAAGGCAAGTGAAACACTTCACGCAGGAATTATAGTTTTGTCAGAGAGGATCAGACTATGTGAAAAAGAAACTCTTAACACAGTAAAATGTAAAACCTGCGATACCTACAGTCAACTTTGAAGGGGTTGGTTTGTTTTCGTCTGGACATAGTATCACCCTCTCGACGGAGGGGGGTTAAAGGTCTCCCCGAACCCCTTAAGGTTCCCCCTGCAGTCCAGGTGAACTCCGAACCGAGCCGATGGACCCAATTACCGGACAAACTCTCTCCAAATCATCCGCTCCATCGGAAGAAACGTAAGCGCTACCGGAGGTGGAAACAAGGAAAAATCCAATTGTGTGTCACATTCTTCCAGATTTAGTTTGAAAAATGTCCCCTTCCAGGCGCTGAGAGGGGTTTAAAATGATGTCCAAGCCCGACGACAGACGGACAGACAGACGGACAGACGGACGGACGGCGAGCCGACCCGAGCCACTCCGACCCAGAGCCGCTGGGAGCTCGCAGGAGCGAAGCGCGAGCTCAGCTGATCCCGTATGTGAAATATCTGAAAGCGCGCCGAACTGCATCATGGGACGTGTAGTCAGGACGGGCAAAGAGCGTTAAAGCTGAGGATATGATTACGTATAAGACAGGAGGACAAACGGAGGTGTAGAGAAGCATTAAGGCAATATTTTCAAACCCTTTTCAAATTACTCATATTAAATATTCAACATAAAAAAACAACTCTATATTGTTTTCGTGACTTTTTATTTTTGCGTTTTTATGATGCAAAGCACTTTGAACTGCCTCGTTGCTGAAATGTGCTATACAAGTATTGACTGAATTACTGTAGACAGTAAATTACAAATAAAATCAATATTATGTAGTTATACAAGCATTATTATCCACATTGCACTTATTGATTCCAATAAATATTATTGTTTTCTTTAAATACAATTTTAAAAATTGTCAAGATGTAATGATGGCACAATTTTCTTGAATCATGTTTAATAAGTAAACATGACCAAAGATGACATTGTCATTTGTTGACGAAATAACACACGGACAGTAACACTAGGCAGACATCAGATGCATTCTGTCAAAGACTTGAATAAATAAAAAATAAATAACTAATTCAATAACTAACATTTGAATAAGATAACATATTTTCTGTGCTATAAAATAAATAAAAATTTAATAATTTCCCAATCTTAATACATAAATTAATTTATAATTCAAGTTATAAATTAATGAGGTCATTTGATATGCAGAAAACATGTTAGCGCTCCCTAGTGGACAAAATATGCAATTTACACAGCGAATCATTTCATATCTTGCAAAGAAAAACTATTTACATCGACTCTTTTTACAATGCAGCTTCTTTTTATTCTCTTTAAAAAAATTTAACCATTACTAGTATTTTTCAGCATTAATTTCACCTTCATTTAAACCCCATCATCTTAATGGATTATTTGTAAACACTCAAGAGAGAGACTGGCCCCCCTAACTAATGCCTGACTCCATTCACATTATAAACCACCAGAAAGGTTGTGAGTCAACAATTATATTGTTATAGTAATAAGTGGTTATTACTATGGTACCAAAACATTTCAAATGTAAGTTTTGGTCTTACAGAGAAAAAGTTTTCTGGACTTATTAGAGGGTGAGCTTTTAGGTTGGCATGTTAAACGCTGAAAATGTGTCCTGTAGATGTGGACACGTGAAAACTCAAATGCAAAACCTTAATTGATCATCCATTAATTGAAGAACTGACTGTTTTAAATAAAGAACGACCGTCATTTGCAAAAGGGTACTAAGATTTCACAAAAAAAGAGCTTGCAACATTATTCTGTTTAAAAACACTGATTGTATTTTTACATCTGATCTGCAATTGTTCAAATACGGAATAAACGTTCACAGTCCATAAAGCAAGAAGGACGATTTCCTGGATAGCTCAGTAACAACACTGGGTGGTGCTACATACCAATGTCATAGCAGCGCATGTAGTCGTCATCACTGAATGCCACGAGTAAACTGACCGCAGCACGACACTGACACGGTTAAAAATGTGCTCATCCGCAAGGTTAGGCGAAAATATGCCATCTCAACAAAATAAGCTCACCACACCGTGAAATGCGTGAATCTCCTCACAAGCAATAGCGGAAACGTCTCCACTCATGATTTATAGTGACGTCAATTCCAAACCAAAAGCAGATCGACGACAGCTAGCTGGCTAACAAGCCGAATGTTAGCCCTTTATATCAATGCAACAACGATGGAACCTATCAAGCTCACAGAGCACAAAGTAAATAAGAAAAATATTCTGGGAATAAGAACCCAGACGCATTTATCATGGCAATAAATAAAAAAAAAACGGAACTATTACCCATGGCGTCCAGTGAACACTGGCATATCAGGTGAGAGTCTCGCTCAGAGGCAGATTGTGATGGGCTCCTCTGGTCCAAGCTAACGTTACTGTATGCTTTAGCTTGGGACGAGCGTTCAATGTGGCAAGCCGTTATAGCACTTAAAATAGAATAGTAAACGTCTTTATTTACTTACATTTTTAAAAAAGCGTAAAAATATAAGCATCTATCTATCTATCTATCTATCTATCTATCTATCTATCTATCTATCTATCTATCTATCTATCTATCTATCTATCTATCTATCTATCTATCTATCTATCATTAATAATTTCTCCTAAAAGGACTGATTTTTGAGATTTCTCAAATTTTGACTGTATTAAGGTTTTCCCAGATGTTCCTGGTGTTATTTTAGATTAAAAACAGTCATTTAATATCTCAAATTTATAGCAATCATCAATTCTTAAAGTCAAGTTAAGTTTTTTTTTTCTGTAGCACATTTCAGCAACAAGGCAGTTCAAAGTGTTTTACACGATAAACACACAATACAATCAACAAACAAAAATGAAGCGACACTTTATTTATAACGAAGCGAAATAAGGAGAACATAGTTAATTTATGTTCCGGTTATTAATTAAAAGCAGCTCTAGTCAACTTTTTAGCCTTGATTAGTGTTTCAGTATTTTTGCAGCTTTATGGAAGTGGTCACTTTAAACTTTAAATACATACGTTGTTTTAATGGTCATTTATTCAATTCTAAATGGCAAAAATCGGAACTTTGAAGTACTGCTGTTGATTATATGCCACATCCACCTGCTCTACGCACTTCTTTGGCCAACCTCTTTCAGCGTAATCCTCCGCCTGCAGTAGATGTGCTGAGGCTAGAGTAGCCACCATTTTGCATGTCTAGTGTGTTCCTCCCTCCATTGCTAATAGAGACGATTCCAGTTCTTTTCTGGCATCATTACGGCTCGTAAGTACATTTAGAAAGTACCATATTGTCACAAATATGTGGAAGTGTCTCTACTTGTACTTAAATACGAGTGCTTTTGATTGTACTTGCGATGTCAACTGACAGTTAGGCGCTGCATAGGAAGTCGCAGCCCTCAGTGCACCCGGGTTGCGCCTGTCAGCAGCTAAGTTGCTGGGCTAGGTATGTGCACTGCTGTGGTGTAACTACTGACTAAGTCATACAAGTCGTAACAACTTAAAATGGTAGGATATAGTGATTCTTCTCTTGATAAGTAAGAAAAACCCTTCGTCGTCTTTTAATTTCGACGGTAACTCCTATATTTGACAGAGAAATGTCAGGGAGCTAGCTAACGCTAAGAAGGCCTAAACTGCATCATGTTCAGATCAATCGGTAATTAGAGGGGGGGCTTAAGTGACCCCGGTCCTGTTTTCCATTCGTCTGATGTAATGCTGTCAATATAAACATTAGTTTAAGGAGACTTTTTCAGTCACGGTGACGTTGTGATGTCAAACCGATACCTTGTCCTTTCAAGTTCCCCAATATATCAGGGTTAGCTCGCTGATAGCTGCTTCTTCACAGGTGTGCTTTCCTTCTGTAACTTAAGACATTGTTCCATGTGCTTGGGAAAGACTTTTAATACCTTTTTGACGACGTGTAAAATAATTCACCCCTAAGCAAACGTTGCATTTGGGGAAATCCAGGAAGCTATCGGCAGCTTTGCTAATGTGCTGACGACGTGAACGTGGATTTACTAAAGTTTTAAGAGAGGCTTTCCTGGCGTTGACATATCGATGTAATAGACTATTATCATATAGGCTTTTACTTCACACACAGTGGTCTCGTTGGTGTAAATTGTTGCACAAAGTATGTTATTGTTGAGGAAGTCAGCTGGAAGTAGGAAGTGAGCTAACCACGGTGACGTTCAGCAGGTGTACATGGGCTTTTCAGGAGTGCCTCACCTCTTGACGTCCACGTACGTTTACAGTCATTTTTATGTACTTGTTTGCCTAATTTAGCTACTTGTTTGTGTTTTGATTTGGGATTCCGGTTTTACTATTTTGCAGTTACCTTTTTCTAGTTTTCTATTCCAATTTATTCATTTTTGAAAAGACGAAATGTTGCAGCTAAGCGCGTCGTTTTGTTGCTTTCTGAAACAGGTGTTGGTAAATCATAGCATAAAGCAATTGTTTTATTCTACGGTTTAACCTACAGTAGAAAATGATGTTGAAATTATGTCACGTTTGTATACAGAGTCGAGTAAAACAACCAAATTCGTATGCAAAAATAATTAGCCGGTGATTATGCTGTAATTAGGACAACCAGATAAAGAACTTCTTTCAATGGAGTATTGATTGTTTGCATTTCTGTTTCAGATTAGAAAAAAAAAAAAACAAACAAACACAAATTGCAGCCTAAAAGTAGCATTTCATTTTGCCTACTATTCACATTGTCTGTGTTTTAACTCTATAAGCTCCCTACAACTTTAGTGTAACATTTTTGCCTGTGATTTAATTGATGAGGTAATGTAGCCTTTAAAGGATGTGTAGCAGCCTAATTGGATTTAAAGTAGACAACCACGCCTCAATCCCCAAAAGAAAAAGACACCAGACCCTATGGCAACATGCAAAATAGAGACGTAGTCTCCGTGAGCAGGAGAGGCTGCTTCTTCCTCAGGTTGCTGCTACGTCCAGCTTTTTCCAGTGCAAATATATTTCAGCATTAACATGTTTTAACATATTGTTTTTAAAAGACCGTTTGATTATGACTTTTGTGAACAATTATGGGATTAAGTCCTTTTTCTCTTGACACAAATGACAGAGTTGTGAGTACTGCAGAAGTCTGTGTGTCTGTGTAGAAGTTCACTTACAGTAACCACACTTCTATTGTTATTTGTGTTGTATGTATGAATGAATTTGTTTACTTTGCACATGCTGAGCTGATCACGAAGACTTGATCACGTTTTCTTCTTTATCTAAGAAAAATAAATGAGTAAGATGAACCATCTTTTGCAACACATTCCTGTGATGTTTCATTAGCTGCATTTGGTGATTTCATATAAAACCATAAAGTGGTGCCTGATCTCTGAGTTTATATTTGATGTGAGTCAGTAAGTCAACTCCTCTGTGGTAAATGGGAGTAGAGTTATTTTTTTAAATTGTTGCTGGTAGCGAGATGCTAAACAATGTCATCTGAACTGTCTCTAGTTCAGATGTACGTCTTCCTGTACAAACAGGAAGACGGATTTGTTTGTAGTATAAATATGCATATTGTAGCGTTTTGCATTTGGACCTTTGGATTGCTTTGTCCCTGATGAATTTGTGTTGGTGTGTTATCTTTCATAACATGACCCAAAATGCTGATTTGGGTTTAGTTGTTTTTAAGTTATGAATGAAAGCGTTTAAGGAAGACGAACCTGTAGGCTTTGGTGTTTCTGTTTGTTATTTTTTTATCTTAGTGCAAAGTGCTAGAAGTCTTTTATTCTCCCTGATCACCACCTCATACATTTTTTGGAATAAGTAAACACCTTTGTCTTTCATGTCCATCTGATGTTGTTTTCCCCCTGAACTCTACTCCCTGTTACATGACAGTTACAGAAAATGGCAGTAATGGGTCGTTTTTTCACAAAAAAAGAAGAAAAATAGATGTTGATTGTAGTAAATTATATTTTTGCTCTGCAAAAACATGGTACTGTAATTCAATCAGCTCCCAGCAGTAGCTGGATTTACCTTTTGTGTTGATTATAAGCACAGCAGGAGATGCTTTATCATGATTCATTGAGCCCAACACTGAGTCCATTCAGCTCAGGTAATTTAAATGGTGTTAGAACAGACTAGCTCCCTGGCTTTATTAAAGTGTGGCCTTGGCTGCCCATCCTCTCTGTTCCTGTTTGATCAAAGTGAATTCTTTGAATAGCAGCTGCAACACGCCACTTTTTTTCAACAAAGGACGTTCCCTTTCTCCCTCGGTCCGGATCCTTATTTCTCTGTCAGCCGATACCATAACGAAGAGGTCGATCTGACCAAACCACAACTTGTGAGAAAATGTTGTAAGGCCATTTTTTTGTTTGTCTGTTGGTTGCACAGTTAAAAAGTTATCCAAATCTCACTGCTTAAGGAAATTGAAAATATCAACCTCATCTGGATATAACACGGAAATCTTCATTTTAGGCTTTTATTGCTGATGAATTCCTTCTGGACTTTACGCTTCACTTCACAGGGAAGTCAGTTACATTTGAAATTGAGATTGAATGAAATTATTGTGTGCTGTTGAGCGGTACGTTTAAATTACTTTATGCAACTGATGTGATGATGGGTACGTTTTATTTTTAGAGCAGTTATTGCGTTTGCATGACTGATATTATGCAGAGACGGATGTTTTTATTGAAAAGAAATGTCTTTTTTTTAAAAACTAAATTTTAAGTAATTTCTATAATTGTATAAGTACCATAGGATATTGTGATGAAATAAAATAGACAGTGCCAATCCCAAGTGTCACTTGTATGTGCTGTAAAACATCTAAATTACTGTTTGAGATGATTTAGGCTGAAGGGAAAGATGACAAATCAAAAACTGATCATGAATATGTCATAAACTAAACCATCTCACATCTTTAACTGTTTGGTTTTATGATTCGCTCCTCATGTTTCATTGAAAGTGTTGGCAGGCTGTTTTAAAGTCCTTCCTAATGTTGCATGCTGTTTAATAAACTACTGAAATGATTTTATGTCAGAAGTTCATCTGGTAGTTTATAGTGATTTTCTAAAGGCCCTGTGTTGTTTGTGAAAAAGCCTTGTTCCTTTTTAACAAACATCCTCTCCATTTCATGAAACCAAAGGTAAATCATGCGCCTTTCATGTGACTTTTCACCTCCATTATGTGACTGTATTCTTCCTGATAAAAGGCTTTAATGACAAACGAAGACAAAATGCACAAGTTAGAGGGCTGCAGTAATGATCCTTTTAGGTTAATAATACACTACTGAAAATTCTGGTTGGAAATTAAACAAAGAAATCTATTTTTAACTTTTTTAAGAACAGCATACAGAAGTTGGTCTCCTTGTTTGACTTTTTTTCCCCATAAAGATTGTTACCTCTGCTATCTTGCTCTCTGTCTGTGGTTCTGTGATGGACTGTATGCAGGCATGATTAGCATGCTATTGATATTCAAACATAAGGCCCCGCGGTTCCTTCTTTTAAAGTTATGTAGGGGCACACTGAGCTCTGGACATGCTTTATGTACAAATTGTTTCCAACTCTATCATGAGGTGGCATTTTATGTTTTACTTTTTCCAGTTTAGCTCAAATTCAGCTGCTTTTGCATCAACTACACCAGTTTTGTAACCAGCTGAAGCGTGAAGGAAGCAGAAAAGTTCCTATAAATTAATATTCTGCACAGCTTTTGATGTGACGTGAGTCTTTAGACCTGCTGTAGTGAGTCTACAGGTGTTGGTCTGCTTGTTAATCATATTGACCCGAGCTGCAGTCGTCGTTTTTATATTTTAGTGTTGCAAGGATGTGAAAGCTTCTGGTTTTTGTTTTATTGACATTTTGAAGAGGATTACCATTTATCTCTAGAACTATGCTTCCAGACTTTGAACTGATTAGAAGATTTTGGATAAAGAAAGTACAGATATCTGAGTTTTGTATCGCAAGTGATTTATTTTGGAACAAAGTGATTGTGCAGCTTTCACACTTTCTTTTTGCTTTTTTTCCTGTTGTACCTTATTTTCATAAATTTTAATGTTTGGTATCTAGTGCAAAATTTCTTTTCACGACAAAGCATGTTGCCTTCATAAATATTTTAAGCTTTGTGCTTGTGTGCCCCTAGAAGCTTCTCTGTGGAGGGAATTAAATTTCACTCGTTCTTCTCGCCTGTTTCTGCTCCTAATTCTGCTGAGGAGTTCAGCGTCCTAAAATCAACACACAATTTATGCAAACAAAACTGAACCAAACACAAAATTGTTCTCACTTTGAATGAACTTCAGGCGAAGAAGATTATTTCGTTCCAAAAAATGTATAAATTTTTTTTACTTTTTACAACTTTGTTTTGTAGTTTTAGTGAGTAATCTTAGTTTATGCAACTCCACTTTTAATATGTATTATATACTAGGTGTTTTCAGTAATTAATGGTTGCTGTTTGTTAATTTGTAGAGGACTGATTCCTGTTTTCAGCGTGATGTGGTCTCGTGTCTGTAGGTAACACCCTTTTCAATCTTCTGTGTTTTCCAGAGAATGCCAGCTCCGATCAGACTGCGGGAGCTGATCCGGACCATCCGGACGGCACGGACCCAGGCAGAGGAGCGAGAGATGATCCAGAAAGAGTGTGCTGCTATCCGCTCGTCTTTCAGAGAGGAAGACAACACATACCGTTGCAGAAATGTGGCAAAGTTACTTTATATGCACATGTTGGGCTACCCAGCCCACTTTGGGCAGGTATGTGTGTCTGACTAATAGGATTAAATCTCGTTTGATTTCCAGTGAACATGATGTTTCAGAGATATTAACCTGAGTGTATTGTGACTCTTTGTCTTGTTTCTAGCTGGAGTGTCTGAAGCTGATTGCATCCCAAAAGTTCACTGACAAACGGATAGGTTATTTGGGAGCTATGCTTCTTCTGGACGAGAGACAGGACGTTCATTTACTAATGACAAATTGCATTAAAAAGTAAGTGAAACTCAAACTACACACAGCTGTGTGAAGTGGTGATTTAGATAAAAACTCAGATCTTGAGTTGTTTACTACTGAAACATGAAACAACATCATCAACATTCTCTGTTGCAGAGATTTTGCTTCTTCCTGGCTAAATCATAGTCTTCCTAATGTGCTCTAAAATCATGTGGCTGTCTGTATTACAATATTTAGAATGGTTCCATTTTATTCTGCTGTGTTTCCATGGCTTATGTGACTCATTTCTTCCACACCAGTGATTTGAATCACAGCACACAGTACGTCCAAGGCCTGGCTTTGTGCACTTTAGGCTGCATGGGGTCCTCAGAAATGTGTCGTGACCTGGCGGGGGAGGTAGAGAAGCTGCTTAAAACATCCAACTCATACTTGAGGAAAAAGGTAAGCTTCACTTTGTTTGATTTTTGTTCTTTTATATTTGAAAATTAGAGGTTTGGAGATGAAACGTAAAGGTGAAATAAAATAAGAAACAATGTTCAACCATCTCTTATTTCAATCTTTAACAGGCAGCATTGTGTGCAGTCCATGTCATCAGGAAGGTCCCAGAGCTCATGGAAATGTTTCTTCCAGCCACAAAAAACCTGCTGAGTGAGAAGAACCACGGTAAGTGGAAACTGAACGTCAGGGGCCAGTTGACGGCCACCTGGGAAACAGGGTTGTCCCACAGAAATGCAGAATCCGTCCAGTTTCCTTCGACTCACAGTGCCACGTTGAGTGCAACTAACTTCTTGTCGCCACCTTTGCAGAGGACATTGGAACTATTGACCTGCCAAACACTTAGGTTTGTGTGCAGCTCATTGTATGGAGCACAGGGCAAATTATAAGATAAATACTACAATGTCTCTGTTGGACAGTTTTCTTTTTGATGAAATGACCATAAAATATGACAGTGGAGCATTTAATTATTGCTGCAGTTGTTTACTCCTGGCCCTTTGAAGAGCTGTTTTTAAATGGCCACAGGTTCTCTAATGAAGATTTTGTGGCATTAGTAAGTTGACAGGAGGGGAAGGTGTGCAGTAAATGCCCCAGGGAGGGGAGCTGAACTGAAGGCAGCTGCGTTGAAAGATACGTCTGTATTGAGCCAAGCGGCGCTGCCCACACTTGAAGAAGCCATGCCATTTAGCACTGATGTTTACGCAAAGCATTACCTTGTGTTGGTTCTGTTCTGTGGGCTGGACGCAAAGGATTCTGAATTTCTGCTTGAATTCTGAATCACTGATGTCGTGTTTAGCTAATTTGGTCTTTTATTTGAAATTCTCCTGGTCCCAAATCAAATTTTTCTAATTGGTATATTGGAACTGTATCTTTGGCTCAAATTGTGATGTTAGTAACTTGTGCAGCAGTAATATTTAAACCATCAGCATCCTGCTGATTAAGCCAAGCAGGGAACCACGAACTTTCTACGTCTGAAATTTGAATTACTCTTGAAACCTGATTAATTGTTTAAACTCTAATATGTACCACATTATTTGTTTACAACTGTCCCTTAAATGAGATGATCATAGAAATGTAATTTAATGGATCAAGTCTTCTGCTCTTATCCTCATAAATTACAGTAACATTGCAAAATATATTTCAGTAACTCAGTTAAAGTGAAACCCCTGTATAGATTTGTTGCATGCTGGGTGAAATTTATTCGCTTGTTCATTGCTGATAGTTTTGATGATTATGCCTTGCAGATAATAAAAATTTAATGCAGTTTCTGAGAAGTTGGAGTATTACATAATACATATAGGTTCCTTGTATTGTACAGTATATTTTCAGCCAGTGGCTCTGCAGAGGAGGTAAGGAACACAAGTTAAAATCACAGGTTTTAACTCGTCTGCTCAGTTTCAAGTCGTCTTGAAGGTCCTCCATCGGTTTTCTGTGAGGTTTAAGTCAGGAGAGTGATACAGTGGTCATAAAGGCAGGTATTAATTAGTATTTCCAGCAGTGCTGGAGAAGGAAATGCTGCAAGGTTAACATCTCTTGAATATTGGTTAGTGTTTTTTATTCTTTCCGATGTATGTAAATAGTAGCAGAGTGGCGACCTTCTACTGTTTGGTGGCCGTCGTTGACACTTACTGCTGTGGAGGAATTATTTTGCCTTGTAAATTCAGAGATGCAGTGAGTGACCTTGTGAATTACAGCAATATTACGTTGCTCTTTGTGCTGCAGTGTAAAATGACAGAGACAGACTTTCACAGGCGCAGCCAATAAAGCTAGTTAGGACAATGAAAGTGATTATAACTGGTGCCTCACTGCAGTAAATGCATTTTAATCACAAATGTTAATGAGCAATTTGTAGATTTACATGTAAATGAAAATCACCTGCCCCTTCTGTCCTCTCAGGTGTTCTGCATACATCTGTCGTCCTCCTTACTGAGATGTGTGAAAGAAGTCCTGATATGCTGGCCCACTTCAGAAAGGTACGGACTGAACGCACAAAAAAGTCATGCAACTATTGGCACATTTGTCTGAAACTCATGTCACATTTCATTCTCCTTCAGTTGCACATTTTATTTTTTAGGACTTAGATCAGCAGATATGTTAAACCAGATTATAATACGGGTCTTCTCCTAGTTTCAAATAATCTTTAATCTCCTCCCACTGTCTTTCCCCCCTGTTGTTTCTCGACTGCTGCTATTCCTCTCCTATAAGAGTGTTACAAACTAGGCCACCGCGTCTCATGCTCATATTCTGAACATTATCTGAAGCTCTCTGAAAGTGAATGATTTTCCAGTTTCCCCTCCCTAACATCTACTTCATATTTTTTCTGTCATTTGTCTTTGTTACAATTCCTGCATTGTGTTAGAATGAGAAGGTAAGAGTACATTCTGATCTCATAGCTGGTGCATGCTGTTAATAGTAATCACTCCTCACGGTCACCTCACACGTACCCAGATTTGTGTTCAGTAATGTCATGTCTTGTTTTCAGTTAGAATTTTGGTTTCTTTATATTGTACAGTGGTCATTATTATGTCAGTGTTTTTAAATATTATACAAAACTGTTTTTGATCCATTCGTCGGAAACATTTCCCACTATTTTTAATGTGCAACTCGTTTAATCACAATCTTAAGAGAAATTGGCACAATTGGTGGTTTATGGTTGATAGCCACAAGTCGCACTAGAGACAAGACTGAAACATTTTTTATATATAATAATAGTTGCATTAGCCCTGTATGCAGACATATTAATGGAATGTAATTTTATATCTGGCCATATAGTAAAGTGTTCTTGTCGGATATGAGCAACATTTTTATTTACATTCTATAAGCCTCGTCTGGTATTGAATCTAAAAGGCTTATGTGTTTCTTTCTTTTTGGTTTAAGACTACAATGACCTGAAATATCATTTTATCTGATTTGTTTTTCTGATGCCAAACTGCTCCAGCACAAATGTTTTAGAAATTACTAACACAGAAAGCTACTTTTCATTTGTTTTCCAATGTTTAATAAGTAGTTTTTGCACATTTCTTAAAGTGTAAAAAGCTAACTTTTTCCTTTTTAATAGTCAAATACTTGAGCCTAAATTTGATATTTTGCTTCTTAGACAATTTGTAGCCATTCCTTGCCATTTTTCTTCCAACCTACTTCCATTTTGTATCCATGCATTTTCTTATTGAATATTAGCAGATCTTTCTATCTAGTTGGGTATTTGTATTAAATCCCGGAATTAAATAATCATTAAAAGTGAAAATCTCCCTTATAATTAAATTAGATGCATTTTATATTATGAAATCTTGCATTTCCCCCCCATTGATTATGGTTGTATGGACAGTATGGATCCGTTTTCTGTTATGCGATCAAACTAAAGTGACTCAGCAAGATATTCTGCTGCTAGATATTAATTTCTATAATCTCAACATTACATCTCCTTCAAGAATACTGAGAGTTTAGATAATTATTTTAAATATTTTGGTTTTCTAAGAGGCTACTCACTTTGAAACGACCAGTTCCTTTTAATTTCACACACCTACAATTTAGATTTTTCCCCAAATGTTTTAATACATTTTCTTCACCATAGTTAACAGAAACACCAACACTGTTTCACTCCCTACATTTAAATATTTGTCACTTTATTATTAATAAGTTAGTTTATAAACATTGTTCAGGTGTAGGTCTGGGATCTGTGCATAATATTGTGATCTCTCCTCTTTTTATTTCTTCTGTTGTTGGTATTTGTTTTTTATAGCTGGTTCCACAGTTGGTGAGGATCCTCAAGAACCTAATAATGTCTGGATATTCTCCTGAACATGATGTGTCGGGCATAAGCGACCCTTTCCTGCAGGTAAGTCTTCATTTTTAAAACCGCAATTTGACTCAACTTTTATGTTGGTATGAACATGTAAATAGAAATGAGTTTTCAGCACTTCTGTATATAATTTATACACAGCAAAGACCGTTTGTTTTAATAGAATAAGCCGCTAAGATCTAAAATGGTTATAACATGTAGTTATCAAGCTCAGAGAAGTGAATTACTGTTATTGCAGGATGTGATTTTTTCCTTAGGTGCGGATATTGAGACTACTGAGAATTTTAGGCAAGAATGATGATGACTCCAGTGAAGCAATGAATGACATTCTCGCACAGGTTAGAATGAAAAGTATTAAATGCATTGATATATTTAGTAATTTTAAAGGCGCGTTGCTTAAGTGTAGCTCACCAATGATGGTTTTGCAGGTTGCAACAAACACAGAGACGAGTAAAAATGTAGGTAATGCAATCCTGTATGAGACTGTACTGACCATAATGGACATCAAGTCTGAAAGTGGACTGAGGGTGAGGGATTTTTAAAAATTTTTTGTTTATTTTTGCTTTAAGGCAAACCTCTAGTATTCCTTTAGTTCTTTCTGATTTTGCTTTTCTAAATACTTGTTGTTTTTTCTTTCTTTCAGGTTTTGGCCATTAACATACTAGGTCGCTTCCTTCTTAACAATGACAAAAATATAAGGTAATTACTTCATTTATCAATCTTGATCTTTTATGAGTGGATTAAATAGAGATGCAATTAAATCCCAGTTATTCTACTTAATTAAAAACTCCTCATTCCAGATATGTGGCATTGACATCTCTACTAAAGACGGTACAAACAGACCACAATGCGGTGCAGAGGCATCGGAGCACCATTGTGGATTGTTTAAAAGATCTGGATGTCTCCATTAAGAGGTCACGCGCACATCTCGTATTTCTTCAACTTCTTTTCCATGTCTCATGTACTTGTTTTTGACGAGATGCTCTGTTATGGTGTAGACGTGCGATGGAGCTGAGTTTTGCCCTCGTGAACGGCAACAACATCAGAGGCATGATGAAGGAGCTGCTCTACTTTCTGGACTCCTGTGACCCAGAATTCAAGGCAGACTGTGCATCAGGAGTGTTTCTAGCTGCTGAGAAGTAAGGCCAAACATTCTCCATGCACAGATACTTTAGAATAATTTTAATGTCTCACTCCCTCCTGGGCTTGGTCATTTCAGGCTTTTTCTTGTAAGCATTACAGAATGAAGTCACTATATGTTACTCCCATCTGTGAAGTTTCCACTTTCTAGAAATATGGAATGCTGTATGATGATAAAATGAGTGATCCATCGTCTGACAGATTTTGCTGATACCATTTGTTTTCTGACAGCATTTGTCTTCCTGTATCCGCAGTGTTGGATAACGTTTTCCATTTATTTGACAAATCTTTTCATTCTTTTGTTTCACAGATATGCTCCTTCGAAAAGATGGCACATAGACACCATTATGAGAGTACTCACAACGGTGCGTATGCTACAGAAACTTTCCAATCCCTAAAGTAATGGCTACTAGCAGTCTAGTTTGAGTTTGTCTTTGCGTCACCGTTTTAGGCAGGGAGCTACGTGCGAGACGACTCTGTTCCCAACCTGATCCAGCTCATCACAAACTCTGTGGAGATGCACGCGTATACAGTTCAGAGACTTTACAAAGCACTGCTGGACGACATTTCACAGGTCAGTGAAGCTCTTGTTTGGTCTATGACTAAGCGTAAGCTGTGAATGTAATTGATATTTTACATTTCAAACCATGTCAAGTATCTACAATAAACTTTGTGGCATTTTCTGTCTGTCTTCCAGCAACCTCTTGTGCAGGTTGCGTCATGGTGCATAGGAGAATATGGAGACCTCCTGGTGTCAGGGCAGTGTGAGGAAGAGGAGCCCATCCAGGTATTTTTAGAGAAATCCTTCCTAGACATGAAACAGAATATTGATTGCGTGACTACACCGGTGAACGTTTTGGTTTCCTCAGGTGACTGAGGATGAAGTTCTGGATGTATTGGAAGGTCTTCTGGTGTCCAATCTGTCCACGCCTGTGACCCGCGGCTATTCCCTCACCGCCATCATGAAGCTGTCGACTCGTTTCAGCAGCGTGAAGTGTGTGAATTTTTCCCTCCTTTGTTCTGCATTTATTTTCCTGACAGTATCAGTTTTTCTGCAACAGTTTTGATATTTTATTACATTCAGCTTTCATATTGTAAGATTATGCATCATCTAAAAATATTTACTATTAGCCTCGGTGGATGGAGTCAACCATGACTCAGCGTTGCACAGGGACAGGCGGCTTTGTTTCACATGATTTATTTTGTCAAACAGATGTTCGAGATTAGCTGTATAAGTGAAGCCAAATCCAGTACAACTTTTAAGGAGCTTTTTTGATAATCTTGATTTTAGATCATTGTAAAAAATAATAATAACGAATAACACATGAACAAAGTTGCGGCCAGATTGCTGTAGGTTACTTAAACAAAAATAATTTTCCAGACTAAAATTGGAGCTTTCTGCTTATTCTTGTTTTAGTAACTTGGCTCTGGTAAATATATTAAGGTATGAACATTTCATTCTTGAGAAGATGTTAAATTTTATTTGGAAAAAAAATACAATCTGCTGAAAATGAGTTTGGTTAAGGTTAAAGTCAGAATTCTCTTTTTTTTTTTATTTTGGTCCTAATCCTCTTCCATAGTTTATACCACAAATGATGGCAAGCCATTTTTTGTGTATCTTGTCCTGTTTTGCTCATATTTGGAGTCATAGTTAATTAATGATTAAGTAGCACTTTAAGCTTTGGCTATAATTTGGCTTTACTTATCTCTTTATAACAGGTGTCTGCTTTCTTCTATGTGACATTTTAATCATTTTTTAAAATTCTCTTTGTGTTTTTAGCCGAATCAAAAAGGTGGTTTCAATATACGGGAGTAGCATTGATGTGGAGCTTCAGCAGAGAGCCGTGGAGTACAACGCACTTTTCAAGAAATACGACCACATGAGGTGAAGCTTCCTAATGTTTAACAAAATAAAAAAGTAGAACATCCATATTCAAGGTTTCTGAAGATTTAGAGATTTTGATTTATTCATTTCAATTTAAGGCTATAAAATTTTAAATACTTGTATATTTTTTATACTAGGTAGGTATTAAATTATGTTATGTCTGAAATTAGCATCACAAAGCAATCATTCGTTTGCTTTGGGATTTATAGCTTTGGTTAAAAATGATATGTTCAGGAAAATATAATCAAAATATTTTTTATATCATGTGCACTACCTTTTCCGTTATCACTGATAAGTCAAAATTTTAAAATGTTTGCCTTGAAAATGAATATTTTAACAATAGTCTCATATACATGTTGTTACTAATAATTATGAAGCTTACGACATACTGCAGGAAAGTGTTGAAATCTGATGTGAAACCATTCCAGCCAGTTGAAAAACACAAATTAAAGAAGACAAAGGTAGCTTGACCTTGTTTATGCTATTAAGCAAGATATATATTCCTTTATAGACCCGCTCTTCTTGAACGTATGCCTATTATGGAGAAGACGGCCTCTAATGGTCCCACAGAAATCGTACAGACAAACGGAGAGACTGAGCCATCTACGGTGGAGGCAAAACATCCACCGCCTGTTACCCAACCAACAAACCAAGTGAGAATAATTTCAAAGAATATTTATTGTTAATATGCAAGTTAAACACCTAGATCAATGCTGTGACAGCCTTTGATTTTATGGGTTTTTTTTATTGACTAAGGTTTTCAACTGAAACTGTTTTAATTCGTCTCTAACGTTTCATAGTGTTATTATTGGTTAATATACTAAATGATTACATGTATTGACGAAGTCTCCATGTTGTCTTTATTCTGAGGCTAATGATTTGTTAGACCTGCTGGGTGGAAATGATGTGGTGCCGGTAATCCAGACTACGATTCCCACAAAGCCTGCATCAGCTGGAGGAGAGCTGCTTGACCTCCTGGGCGACCTCTCACTAAGTGGTAAGACACTCACCTTAAAGCGCTTTCTTAATCTGTTCAAAGGAAAATGAACGACTTGGTGTAAATTTTTGTTTATCAGTGCTAACTTATTCTTAAGATTCTTCTGGAGCTAACTTGACCTCACGTTTATTTGTTGATTACCTTTTTTGCTCTGTATAACAAATCTCTCGGATGTAGTGGGCTCGTTTTTAGAAGTAAAGAGTCAACTTGGACATTGATTTAAAAAACAAAAAAAGACTTTTATCTATAAAAGAATATTTTCTAAAACATCTAGAAAACCATATTTGACTTTGTTACTTTCTCAGGTGGTCCGGCGCCTGCACCCGCTCCCTCAGTGCCCACTTCCCAGCCACCTTTCCTGCTGGACGGGCTCACTTCACAACCCCTGTTCAATGACATCGCAGCTGCAGGTAGGAGTGTGTTCCTTTTTTAAGCTATAAATATGCTACAGTTTTTTTTAAAGAAATCTGGTTATTATGAGGCTTTAGTTGGCATTTTGTGGTGAGATTTTATTGCATTGGCAACTCTGATCTTATTTTAAAATAATTTCCATGAATCTCCTGCTTAGGTATTCCTTCCATGACTGCATACAACAAGAATGGTCTAAAAATAGACTTCACATTTGAGAGAGCTAACCCCAACCCAAACATCGCAGTCATCACCATCCACGCCACCAACTCAACAGAGGCTGAAATGACCGACTTTGTTTTTCAGGCTGCAGTACCAAAGGTAATCAAACAACAACAGACTGACCTCTCACTCATTTACTGTTTTCTTTTTTTTTTAAATATTAAATTTTTCTACAAAGATAACAAGCTATTTTACACAAATTTATATTTTAAAATCCCAAATTTGACTGAAAATTAAGATTCATGACAAATTCTAAGTGTTCGGCTGTTACATCTATGACATACAAAATAATGAAAAGTCTTATAAACAGCATAGCAAAACTAAAAAACAAATTTTTTGTGTGTTTAAAAACAATGTCTGAATATTCTGCATGTAAATACGGGTTGGACAAAGCTGACCAATGAGTGGACATGAGCATAGCTTGCATTTGCAAAACTCTGAGACACGCACACACACACCCCCACACACATCCAGTCAGCAGTGAAGGAAAGCAGTTGTGACTGCTGAGAAGGTTAACAAAAAAGCAAAAAATAAATTAATAAAAATTATGTTTTAACTAAAAGAATTGGATGTTGATGAATTATTAGTGTTGGTATTACAAGTATTGGACTTTTACCTTGGGTCTTATCATATCCCAAACTTTTTTTTTTCTGTTTTTGCTAATATTTATATATTTTTTTAAATGATGAGGAGATTGTTGGGGTTCTGTAGAACATACAGTAAATGCTCCTCATTGCTCTAAATTTTGCAGCAATTTTTAAAATGTATCAGTCATTTGACCTCGACATCCATCTATTGGAAACACCTGATTAGCTAAACTCGTCATTTTAAAGTGCTGAAGAGAGCATATTTTTCCACGTGCATTATTGTTTCATCTGAAGTTGTTGTTTTCATCAGACATTCCAGCTGCAGCTCCTTTCCCCCAGCAGTAACGTCGTCCCAGCTCTCAACCAGGGAACTGTAACACAGGTCATCAGAGTTCTCAACCCACAGAAGGTGAGTTTCTTTTCAAATATCTCTTTAGCTTTTAGTTTCATAGCAACACATCCATATATACAACTTCCATGATTTTACAAAGATTTCTGTTTTTACAATCAAAACCTTAAAATTTCAGCAACAACTACGAATGAGGATCAAACTAACCTACACCCACAAAGGCTCGGCCGTGCAGGACCTGGCAGAGGTTAATAACTTCCCACCGCAGTCGTGGCAGTGATGACCGGCTCCTGCTGCCTCCAAAAAGCCCCACCAAGGGAACTATGAAAACCTTTTTTTTTTTTTTTTTTTCCCCTTCTCCCACACGTTTGCCTCCCACCTTTTCTTCCAATGGACCGCCCTGTGACATCACTGCAGATCGCTGCCCTCGAGTTGCATGGGAAGCAGCAGAGCATCAACCACAGGAGGATAGAGCAGATGTTATGAAGACCCTGTTGGCATTACAAGAGGAATTGGGGAAAAAACATATCAATCATTGAACTTTCTCTTTTCGCTCTTAATTGATCTCTTAGTATGCTGATGTATTTTTCTCACACCCCTCTGTCACCACACCCAGAAGGATTCATGCGCACCGTCCACTGTGGCACACTTTACCTCTGAAAAAGTGTTGCCCCCTTTGGGCTCTTTCTTTTTTTTTTTTTTAATCCTAAAATGCAGTTTGAGGCATTTGCTCCCTTGATCGGTAGGATTGGCTTTGCTTTCACAAACCATCATCCCTATGATGGCAGCAGAAAAAACTTTGTAAACTTTTTCTTTCTCCACACTGTCAACAATATAACTTCAGAGTTGTATTCATTCTGAATTACATTAATTTGCTAAATGCATGTGTGCTGGGGTCACAATCACATCTGGACTTTAAGCTCCGAGGGGGGATTTTCTGATTCTGTTTGTAGGCCACTTCATCCAACTCTGTTTCTGGGTTCAGAACATTTCCCCTCATCCAACACCTCATCTGTAGGGAATCGACAGCTTGTAGATCTGTACAAAACAGCAAGTTTGATGTACTGCAGTGAATACGTTATCGCTCTGAAACTTACCTGAAAACAAGTTGCGTTTGTGTGAGAGAGAGATCTGCATTTTAAACTTTTCCTGCATCTGTGTCATCAGCCAGGATTGCATTTTGACTTCTATTTCTGATTTGTTTAACCTGATTGAACTTGGTCACCATGCTCACACATGTAAATGAAGCTTGTCATGAATGTAGTAACTTGCACTGAATGCTTTTCTTTCCCCTCTCTTAATTCTTCTTTCCAAGTTTTTATTTTTTATTTTTATTTTGTCGGGGATGCTCCTCTTATCGGCACTGATTTTGTGAGAGTTTGTTTTGTTTCTGCAGTAATTATGCCTGATATCAAAGTGATGTGCCTTTCTGACTTAGCTGAGTTAAAATAAAATAAAGTGAGCGTCGTCTGTCGCTCTTGATGGATTTCAACTAAAATACCACTAACCTGAGCAACAATTTTAGTCCAGGAATTTGTAAATTATAGTAAAATATTTCAAATTATATCTTGATTTTCTCAGATTTCTAATAAAAACGAGAGTCGATCATATTTAAATCCTATAATTAAAACAAAGTTAATGGCAGCTAATGTGTGTAAACGTTGACAAGCTGGCGTCGGGTTATTTTTCAAATCCTCCCCAAAATCCATCAAGCAACAGAGACTGAATTATTAGTCAGAGCTAACGTAACTTTTTTTTGAAGCCGCCTTCACTCTCGTCAGAAGCATACCGTCATCGGGGATAGGAACCTTAATACCTCACACTGTTTTCTTTCTGTTAACTTTAGTGGCAGGACATCGGCAGCTTTTGTTTAGTCACCAAATGCAACAGAGGGGGAGTGTCTGCATGAAGAAAACTAACAGTAGTCTGTGCATCTCATTACTGAACTCACAGCCTCACTATGATCCGCCGATATAACTCCTCTCACTATGCTTCACTATCTTTTAACTTCTGTGACCAAATCAGAGATCTACTATTAGCTTTGGAAATATTTTTGAGCTCATGATATGTGTATATGGAGAAATCTTTTTTCTGCTGAACGTTTTTCTTCTGTTTGTTGATGAATGCTATATTGGCTTTTTTTCTGTACATACTGAGGGCTTTTACAAATGTTTGTCTACTGTACTATCTTTCATCCTTTTTTTAGATATCATTTTCTAAACAAAATTCCAACTACTCACAATGTACATTGTCTAAATAGATTTAGTCGGTCTATAATGAGACAAGTATGTATCATCACTCATTCATTGTAAAAGATTTATGATCTGCCTGTACATTGTATATAGTTGTAAAACAAAAACGCTGATCAGATTAAATAAAATCCACATAAAAGATTAGTTGGAAAGTATAATTGTATACATATATGTACAAAAGTAATCTTAAAAGGATGCAATGGAGCTTCATTTGATTTCCCGTTGAGTCCTGATTGGACGTCACGCCCTGGCGTCGTCGGGTTTGGTGTCTGGATGGTGGGTTTCTAATGTGGCTTTAACACACACACACACACCCTCTGAATGATGCACTGTACTACTGAGGAGCAGCAACTTGAGTTCTGCTCCCTCGCCCCTCGAACACCTCACGCATCCACGGCCTCTTGCGGAGCGGCTCCCTTGCCGAGACGCATCTTTCATTCGGCCTTACATGCTCTCTTGATCTTCTCTTCAACCTACCTTTTGTTTTTGTGAAGCCCATTTTAGTTTTGGTGTGTTCTCTCTCTCTCTCTCTCTTGCACCATCCAAAAGCAAGGACACTACTACTGCCATGCCTGCATTTTTTTCTCCCCCTTTTTTATTTTTTAAAGTTCTCTTTATGGTCAATTGGTTTGCTTTTAACCTGCATGGTTTGACTGCCCTTTACAATCCAAAATGATGCTGTAAAATCCATGTGAAAGCTCAACGTTTTTGTTATGTAAATCAATCAATACAATGTTCAATTTCTTTTAGAGCTTTTTTTTTTTTTTTTTTTTAGGTTTTATTTAATCTGCTTCTGTTTAATGGAGGCAAACCAGATGAAGCATGTGCTACAAGGTAGTGAACACAAGGGGGAGCTGTGCAAAATGGAAGGCTGGCAGGGTGAGAGGACGTTTCATACACCTATTCCTGAATGTGTTTTTGTGTGTGTGTGGGGGGGTGTGTGTGCGTGTGTGTGTGTGTGTGTGTGTAGTGTTATTCAAACTGTATGTTAATCACGCCTGATTAGTTCTTTCTATGAAGCTGTTAACATTTTACAAATGGAAGTGAGCCCAACATTAAAGCTTTGGACACTATAACTGAGGAGGAAGGAAACGAGCTCCTGCCAGTGGTGTGGTCAGATCTGTGTGGGTTTGTGTGAAGAAAATCATCTTTGAGAGAGCCCAACGGTGTGCCATCTGTCTTTTATCTGCATAGGACGTAATTATTTTGGCTGCAATTTCAACTCTCAGCTTCTAAGCTGCATGTGAAGAACTGTAAATAAGGTCGTTCCTACTCTTGACGTGAAACCTCTTTTGCAAATGCAAGAAAAGTTTAAATGTTCAAATCTGTCACGCTCCCATCGAGGGGCAGCACGAATGTGCAATTAGAAATCATTCATCATGAGCTTACAACCTGGTTACTGTTTTATTTTTTGTTGTTTTGTTTCACTTTGGGGGCAAAGAAAATGCAAATCATCAACTGAATCCCTTGTGTGTTTTTTTTTTTTTTTTTTTTTGTTCCTTCCTTTGCTGGGATGAAGTCGTTTTGTAAAGGGCTTGAAAGAGCATCTAAATGCACATCATGGTCCTTTTCCATTTATTTTTAAAAAGAGGGGGAAAAAAACTGATTTCACTTTGCTCTGAAAACATGACCTGTGACCCCCTTCCCTCATCCCAACGACCCGCCCAGCCCGAAAACATCTAAAAACGAATCAGATTTAAATTTTGTGTTTTTGTTGGAGAGGAGGGGAGTGGCGTGAGATTCACTGTTTTCCAGTTCCATGGCTTCAAGGAGTGTGAATGTCAGACTGAAAATATGAAATGATCTTTAACGATGAGAAGTTGTAAACTATTAAATGGATTATTTTCAATTTATGCTGTGTATTCTTGTCTTTGGGTTGGAGATGATGATCAAGCGAATAAAAAAGTGAAATAAAAATCAAGTTGAAGTATGGAAATTTGTGCCGTGTGTCTGCTCCGCTAAACAAAAGTTGGGTTTTTAACCTCAACCAAAAAAAAAGTTTGTACCATTTGTGGTTTTTCTTTTCCTGAATGAAGTGTATTAATCAGTTGCTTTTGTTTCTACTTAAGTGTTCATTCAACTCAATTTGCTAGAATAGGAAGTTCTACTGAAAACATTTGGATTTTACAAATTTGAATCACTGATTTTTACATGCACAATGTCATCTGTGCTTATTGTCACCCCTGTTTAAAGGTTGATGAGCCTTGAAGCAAATGGATTAAATCTTCACCTTTAAATGCAATTTAAAGAACGAGATTTAAAAAGTCCCACATTAGGGGGGGGGACAATATCACTGATTCCCCACTGAGAACCAATCTTCTCTGCTTACCCGATCTATATCTGGAGTTTGAGAAGAACATAGAAAAAGGTTGGTTTTGTTTCAGTCTTGTGTTAATTTGGCTGCCATTTGAGATTACTATCCAGTTTTAAAGCCTGCTTAAAACCCTATTTTTTTCTGGGTGAGGAAGTCAGTAGATCTTAAAAAATGTACTGTGATTTCAAAGAGTTTCTAGACTTGCAAAAAAATACCACAAATGGTGTACACAAACTTCTCAGATACGTTGGGTTCAGCCCAAATCCGTTTCTGAACAACACAGTATTGTTAAACATCGAAAGGCGTCTTACCGAGGGGATCCCCAACTGCAACAGTGGAGCGGAGAACTCCAGCAGAACCAGACTGAGGACGGGCGGCCATCTGTCTTCACCAAATGGAAGGAGTTTATTTTAGTGAAAATAGCATATGCGGTCATGAGGAAGAGACGTGAGCGGGGAGGGATGTCCTCCAGCAAACCATGACTACAGCAGGAATCTGTCATCTAAGACAAGCCAGGCCACAACATAGGATCCATGAACACGTTTAGTTTTTCAGGCAGATGATGAATCAGAACTGAAAGCACATTTAAATTTGAAGTTATTAGATGGAGAAATCATAATGAGCAATTGAAATGTATAAAATGTTGTATAATTGACAGAAAACACTTATTATAGTTAGGATTCCCGTTTGAATGCACATTTTCTCTACTATTATCATTGATCAGTAAAATGATGAGTAACTTTTCCTCAGAGGTAGAGTCTGAAATTGGTGTTTGTTTTTTTTATTGATTTGAAAATCCAGAATAAATCAGTAATTAAGTATTGATCGCTAATGTACTTGTACATTCATTTGTTCCACCTTTCCAATCATTTAACAGGATGTGACATATTCTTACGTCTAAATAAAAATGAAATAACTTACTTTTTTAACATTTAGTAAACTTCTAAAAGTGTAATCTGGGTAGTTTCTCAATAGTGCTTAAAATATGATATAATGCACCAAAGTCTAATAACTTGCCTTTCAGTCTGAGTTTGGGCAAAGTTTTGGAAAAATAATGGCCAAAGACATACCGCTAATGATTTACAAAGTTAGCTCTGCAAAATGTCCATTCAGCAGGAGGGCTGAGCACAAATGCACTCCATAATTTTCACATTTCTATTCATAAAAAATTGAAAACTGTTCATATTTTTATAAACTTCTCAGTGATTGCGTATCACATGAATCATTTTACAAAGCACGGTACAAATCTAAGTTACCACTTCTCCAGTACAGCATGTTTGTTTCACTTGATTTGTTTTTGTTTGTCGTCAGGTTTTGTGGTTGACATGCTGTTATTTTTACCCTGAGGAATGCGTGCTATGACAACTAAACTACTACAGCAGGACAGCATGAGAACAGGAAGACACACAAGCATCAGATGAGAAAAAATAACTTAGATGTAACCTGAGTCCAAAAGAAGTTCACTATTGGTTTTATACATGTGCAATAGGAAGTTGGCATCCTCTGCTTTAAAATAATGTTTTGCATTTAAGTTAATTGTTGCCTAAATACAGTCAGATCTTAAACTGTACCTCCACTTGAACCTTTTTTTTTTTTTTTTTTTTTTGGAGTGGTACAACTCATTATTATTCACTTGAAGCCTCTCCCCTCTGACAGTACCAGTGAGAGTTAAAGGAAATGCCTGAACCCGCCCCTGTAATGTTTATTGATCAGCTCCCCGGCAGGCAGGCAGGCAGGCCTGTGTGACAGCGGTCAGATTAGTCGGGATATGGCGTCGCAGCGCCGACACAGGATGAATTTTCCTCTCTCTGTGGGAATTTACCAGCCGTGTTCCGGGGGCGCTCCTGCCTTTTGAGGCTGCTACCAGGGGGGGACATACATGGCGATGGAGGAGGAGGATAACAACACAGCGGTCCCTGCGATCAACATCCGAGCCGACATCAAGAAGGGAGGCGATGCCGGAGACAACGGGGCTTGTATTGACAGGCAGCCGGACACGGTGGTCCATCAGGCGGGGCTGAGCCGGACTGCGGGTCGCGGCAGCCGCAGCGGTCCCGGAGCTCACTCTGCAACCGGAATCCGAGTGCTGAAGGCAGGTCATAACGGGAGGGTTTGTGTCCCGGTGATACACTGGGGTGAATCCGGCAGCACAGAGCGCTGGTGACGGGGAAGGATTTGCCTCATAGTCCGCTGCAGCGGATCACTGAACAGGGCAAAGTGCATGATTTCAAACGCATCCTTGCAATGTTATGTAACGCCTGTTATTATAAGTGATGGCTGTCATTCAGGGAGGAGCGCATCAAAATCCAATTAATACCAACAAACCTCACAAACACGCTGGGGTGTTTAAGATGTGTTACAGGAAGGCCTCTTCCTGCCCAGGTTTCTGATGATTTTTTAAATGATGTTTCCCATACATCTACAGGGAATTAGTCCTCCCTGGTGTGTTATTTGTATTAAATGTAGGTACCAGTTTAAATGTTCAGTAAAACAAGCCCAAATGTTAGCTATCTTCAGTGAAAGGGTAATGTCTCTTGTCAGATGTGTACAATCAGACATGTCTGTTCAGTTCTAAGGCTATTGTATCAAATTTAGCTGTTTGAAAATAAATTAGAGCTCAAGAAAAATGGACACATTTTGAATTTCTAGTCAGTATCTTCATTTACCTCAAAATAGGGTTGATAATTTGAGATTACTCCTCTCTGTGTTGCTTTTAATTTTTGATTTTCACCTCATAGTTGGCTAGCAAAATAGGAATGAACAAAGTTAGACTTTTTTATATTTATATTTATATGTTGAATATGTTTCAAAAATCAAAGCTGTTCAGAACAATCTTTCATAATATTGTAGTTTACATGCTTATGTTAATCCAAGGCCCACAAAGGGGGGAAACAAACATCTAAACTGCTATTCTTTTCCCATTTGAACAATCAGGATAATGTTTACCAAAATCTCAAACTATGTTTTAACTCATTTAGTGGAGTTTTTTCCCCCTGATGAGTAAAGAAAGACCAAAGAATTGTCGCATTGTATAGAGTTTAGGTTTGACCTGGTTGAGCATTTCAGATTTTGAACTGGAACTAGACTTCAGATTCCTTGAAAAACAGTGAAATGCCCCTTTAGTTGTGCAAACTTTAACCATTAACCATCTGTAGTGCATAGTCACATTTTCCTGCAGTGCTTAGCCTAATGTGTCGTTACGGTGCCCAACCGCTGTTGACTGGGTATCCATTAGTGTTAGAAGATGTGATCAGGGTGCAACTGAAAAGTAATCTTTTCTATTTTTATGTTTTTGGTGTTTTTGTTTCCCATTGGTGAAAGGGCACTCTGGGCAAGAAGCTATGTTTCCATATATATATATACTGTATATAAAACACCTTTGCCAGCATGGATGACTCATATGGCTTCTTTAAATGGATAAAACAGAGGTTAGTTTCTCAACTAATTACTTGGTCAAGACAAAAGAAGATTGCTATTCTTAAACAGCTGCAATCTCAAAAATATAATAAGAGTTTACTCAAAGACTTTTTTTGAACTTTTAAACTTCTGTCACATTTGAATTTAAAGGTTATTGACAAAATGTGGTTATTTACAATGAAGTTCAAATGGGAAAATTGTGATTATGGATCACACAGCAACATGAATACCTCCAAATTAACATTTAATGGAGTTGTAGATCAGTTCCTGTCCTGGGTTGGAGTCCTGCATCTTTAAGATGTTTCCTTGTTCTGATTTAAATGGTTGCATTATCTCCTCATCCTGTTATTAGGTTTTGAGTTCTGCTTCTCCCTCATTTATTTGTATCCGGTGTGTTGAATCAGAGAAAGTTCACAACTATGTTGGACTCCTTGCTATAGAGCTGGAAATCATTATTCTAATGTGAATGCGACTGTATTAAAATTTTCATAAAATAGCATTTGGCCGGGACAATTTTGAGGGTGGAGTTGCTTTAATATGGCAAAAATCTGCTTCTGAGGGTTTTTTAAAATCTGAAACTTATCTAAAATGAAAGAGAGTTATCCAGCGAAGGTGCGTTATTAAGTACGTTATTGACTTAATTAGCTCAATTTTTGTTCTCACCCCTACAACATCATCAACATGATTTTCTTTTGTAAATTGGGAAAAATTCATCTTATCCTTGACAAAACATGGATTGTATGTTTGTTGGAAGTTTGTATTAAGAAAAGTCTAGAGTATCTTGTACATACTCAGTGACACAAACATGCCTTATCATAAGAAGATGTTAGAAACCATGATAAAGTGATATACCGTCTCTTGTCATATGCAGCTGGAATTATTTTAGTTTAATTATCTGAGCATCACATTGCATAGCATCACAGTACTGGTTCGTAGTTTAGCTTTTTTTTTTATGAAACATTAGGCTGCAACTCATCTATCTAACACATGATAAGCAAAACACAACAATCAAATACATATATATATATATATACTGTATATAATGTAATGGAGTTTTTGGTAATTTACTTTCTAACATGTTTTTTTCTTTTTACAAGAAAAAACATGTTAGGGAATTTTTGTTTTAACCAAATAAAACATGAATCTATGAAGTTTTGTATAGTTGACGCCCACAGATGAGGTGCTTTTCCACAAATTCATCCTTTCTTCTAAAACAAACCCACCTGAAGTATTTCTGCCTATATTCTCAAGCATAATCTCATTTATTAAAAATGCATGATTCATGTACAGCTAAAAAACTTAAAATTTTACTGTTTGTGATGGTAGGAGAGCATAAGTTTCTTATTTTTATTTTTTGCAGGTTTGCCTCCTGCAAAATTAACGTATCAAACATGTGACTCGGTGACACCAAGATGCCACTCTTGTTACTGTTTTATAGCGATATTGAGGGGAAAAAAAGATTAACTTCAGTTTTCATTATTTCTTTGCTAGAGCAATGACAGATTAATATATGTAAATAAGGCTTTTTGCATACTTTTTAGGTTTTCTTTTTTTTCATTTGATGCCTCTTTTATTTCATTCAAAAAGCTGTGAAACTATATTTAAGAAAATGAATCAAACAAATCATCCAGTTGGTGAGCGGCAACTCGTATTTTTGTCGTTGCTGGATTTTGAACCTTCTCCAAACTATTTTGCAACATGTTTTGAAGAAACCTCCCTGTTTCCGCAGCGCAACATGAAGAGGAACGGGAGCCGGAGCTGCGTGACGAGGAAAACCAGATTCGGGTCACGAGAGCGGGACTGGCTGAAGGGGGACACCCAACGAGGCTGTGTATGCCTCTACGGCGGCACCGTGGACCCCCAGCCGCCTGCTTCCGGCCCACAGGCCTCCTCCACCCCTCAGACGGACCTGCAGTTGGTGCTCTGCTCCACCAGCACCACCGTGGAGGAGCTCTGTGCTCAGAGAAATGGACAGGGACTCTACGTTCAGCTGCATGGAGACCTTCTCAGGTAAATGCACTGTACAGTACATAAAGTGCAGAAAGCAGTTGCATGAAGAAGCCAAGCTGATGTTGTAGGGTGGGTCTTTTTCTTGGCAATGTCCTCAAAATCTGAATTAAACAACAGCAATTACTTTGCTGACATCAAGATCGAGCAGCTGCAGTCCTGCTGAGACGTCTTCTGTGGATCTGCTCCAAACAAAATCCTCACGCGCTCCCAAAGAACCAACCACAGTCTGATGTGAAATCATGTATAAGAGAAAGAAAAACAGAAACGCCTCGCATCTTAGCTGCGCAGCAGAACTGGAAGTGAAACGTGAGATGTTATAGCCTATGAAGGAAGCGCGTCTCTTCCATTAGAGACACAGCAGCTATAAGTGTATTGACTTGCATTAAGATGTAGGCGATGCAGAAGAATTTTTAGCTAAACAGACATTTATCATTTTTATAGTTTGAGCAGAATGTCACAGTGAACTAGCCTGAGTGAATGCAAAACATCCCGTTTGATCCCAAACTCCCACAGCACCTCACCAATTTTACCCTCAAGGTGCACACACCCCCTTCAGACCCACAGCAGGCTCTCTGAAAAACAGCAAATGACCCTCTGAGTGTCTGGCTCACTGATCCGTGACCAGGAAGGAATTTGTTCTTTTGCTCTTTCTTGGAAAACCCAATGTGGAAATATGATATTGTAGAAAATAAGCGCTCGGCTTTAGCTTAAATCTCAGCGCCTTATCTAGTGTGAGTGTGACGGTTCACTCAGTTTACTCATGGACTGTCAGTGAAATTGTGTGGTAACAACAAAACTATTTTTATGCAATGTTCTCTACGGTTATTAGCATACTTGCTAAATATGTGTAGAATGGACTTTAATAAAATGAAGCGAATTCACACTTAAAAGTTTAAATGCTCCCCTCCCCACTAATTTCTGTACATTTAGCTTGTAGAGAAAATGAACGATATTAAAGATTGGGGTGTTTTTTTTAGATCACCGGTGCTAAAACTAGTGAGGCTTTAACTGTACTTTGTAAAGCCTCATTTTGAAAATAAAGCAGAATTTTCCTAGATTGACTCATACAAAGAGAGAGAGAGAGATTTATGACCAGATTTATGTCTTTAAAAACCTCACGGTTTAGTGGTTTAGTTAGTCACAGTTTGCAGTTTTGCAATCTACAAGACAATACCAGGAGTGAAACTGGAGGCTAATGGAAAGAGCAGACCAGGAGTGACTAAGAAGTGGATGTCGTTATGGCAACTAAAGAATATTTTGCTGAGGAGGCAAAAAATGTTAGTCAAATACAAATAATTTGGATCACTAAAAGAGTATATTGGTCTCTTAAACCTATAAGATATTTGACTTTGAACCCAAAAGTTTTTAAACTACTTGTAGATTATTTTTCTTTGAAAGAGAAGCTTTTCAATGCCTTTGAAGAAAAGGCATTGAAGAAAACACACACACATTATCACACACTTTAACAGTGTGTGATAATGTGCTGCTTTCAGGCAATCTTTGATCCTTTATAATGATATTTTCTATTGGCAATTCTGCTTTTACACCAAAACCTAATAAAATAATAGGGTGAATCGTGTCGATCTGTGCTTTCCACTTTTGGACCGTCTATCCCTGTTCTGGTGGGTATCCCATTCCAAGAGGGTTACCGAGCCGGTCCAGGGTTCTGTTTTCCCAGCAGCACACTCCTCCTCAGGGATTCATTAATTGCTTTTTGAGGACAGACTGGGCATGTAATCCCTCCAACACGATGTGGGTATTCCTGGAGTTTCCTCCCAGCTACAGTCATCCTTTGGAAATGTCCTGAAAGAGACTTCCAGACCCAAACATGGTTTTAAATGGTTTTTCCCTAGAGGAGAATGCAGTTTGATATCAGGGGCCTTATAAATCACTTTACCTTTCAATGTAAATATAAACTTAGTTTGCTCTTGAAGCTCATTTTTCCAGTCAGATATTGGAAAAAACCTTGCAGAGTTATGATTTTATGAGCTCACCACTGATAAGATGAGCAGTTAAAGGCCTGGGGAAAAAAAATCCAAGGAGTTGGAAAAACTGTAAGGATTCAAAGAAAGTGGCAACATACCTTTCTGTTATGCAGACATAACAGGAACCCTAACCGTTGTAAAACAGTGTGCCAAGAGCTGTTCAATTCATCATCTGGAAATGGGAAGCGTGTAGCGGAGATATGGCCGTCTACATAACAGGAAGAGAAAAGAGAGCATGAGTCACTGAAGTAGCCAAAAGGCCAATTGAAACTCTGGTATCAGTATCTATAAACATGATGTCTGTCAGGTGTGCACTCTGCAAATCTGGACTTTGAGTATGAATGGAGAGACGTAGGAAGTTCTGTTTGTAGTCTGGAGACACAGCAAATATTTGGAAGTAGGAGCTCTGATCGAATGTCATTTTCCTCGAGTCAAACTCTGTGCATGGCTCAAATCTAAAAGTGACATCACACTGATGTCCCACGGTGATGGGGATGCTTTTTTTTTTAGCACTAACAGGGAAGCTCGTCAGAGTAGTTAGAGCTAAATACAGGAACATTCAGCTGTTGTGCAAAACCATTTTGTCAGACCATGTATATTTTCCTTCCACTTCACCATAATGCCATATTTTGAGTTTGTCTGTCACTGTAAGTCTCAACTGGCTGCACTAAAGCTCGTGTTTTGAATGTGACAAAATGTGATAAAGTTCTAGAGATATGAATACTGTGAATCCCTGAAGAATAGCAAGGAATAAATATATTTATACCAAATGGAAAGGAGTCATTCCAAAAAGATGTAACATTTATAAATCATCATGTAATAAAGAAAGATGAAAAATGAATTCCTACTTTTGAAACCCACTAATTAAACAGTGTTCTTATTTTTTGAGTTTTCTTCAGGGATTTATGATCAACTCTGGTTGCGTTGCTCTTCCAGGCAATTAAACTTTCCACGGGGCAAAGGATTTCTCTGAGCATTTGTTGGTGGCTCCAAAGCCCTGAAAGATCATTGCTTATTATGAGTTTTTACTCAAATCTGTGGTCAGGTCCTCCTCTGGATATATATTTCACTCCAAAGCTGGTTGTCCTTGTTGTCACACCAAACCTGGATGCTATCGATCCTGCAGGAGGCTGGACTCCAGCGAGCGTCCCCTCCAGATGGTTTACGATTACCTGACGTCGATGGGTTATGCAGACCCCGTACGAGTGCAGCATGAAGCGGCCAACTCTGATCTCAGCTGCATGATCCGTTTCTACAGCGGTGAGTTCTCCGGCAGAAAGACGACTTTTTGTTCATTTCCTACTGCCTGCTTTAAGATGTGGTCTGTTTTTGTTTTTGTAAAACTGGTTTGAAACATGCTAAAAACATTCGGGAGCGGGTTACACATTCAAAATGTAAATATATGTGTGCCACACTGAAGTAAACTTTTAATACTGTCTTTAATGCTGTAAATATTGAAGCATGAAACAGACAAACACATAGAATGAGGCTTGTTGGCCGACCATCAATCATTCCAATATTAACATTACTGCTTACTTGAACTTTACTTGACTTTACTACCATAAATCAGTCGTAGCTCCAATAGATGGTTAATCATTGTTTGCGCTTCTGCAGAGTTTTCTGGCTTATACATACAATTATTGGGCTAATTTGATGCATATTGAAACAATTACATAAGCTTATTTCCAGCCCTTGAGTACATTTCTAATTTGTTAGTTCTTTATCTGTGTTTTAAGTGAAGTAAATTATGAAATTAGACCAAATAATTGAAAATCACCAACTTTTACTGCAGTCACCAATTAAAACAAAATTGTCGACTGCATAGGAAAAGAGAATGCATAGGAATTTTCACAAAATGGTTTAAAAATTCAACATTTTTGTATTTCCATTTGTGTCTCAACTGCTTTTAAAAACAGCCTGTAAGTACTTTAAAAACCACCCAGCTTTTTTTTGACAATAAATTAATGTTCTTTGATTGTTAAGTCACAATCGATGGGCACTGAGGCATTATCTAACAACCCCAATTGAGGCCAGTCCCCTACCTAGCAACCCGAGCCACGCCCTGGTTATCACCTAGCAACCCAAGCGGAGCGCCAGCACTTTTGGTCAGCTGGTTTTACCGCTGCATGCACTGTACAATGGCTGCTGGAAAAGATAAGTGTATTGTTAGTGACTTACTATTCAGAAACCACTTGCTGGATTCTTGTTGGTTGTGCAGGAGGCTCTACTTCTGCTTTTGGGTCTGATTCAGGATCACAGATGTACGGTTGTATAACTGCGCATCTGTTTGGAGCCATTTTCAGGTGCGAGTGTAAATGTAGAGTTAGCAGCAGCTTATTTGGGTTTAAAGTGACAATAAGCACTAAAACAGCTGGTTCTGAAAGGAACTCAAAATAGGCAGAAATCTCATCATCTAAGAATGATTTTGTGCAAAAACAATGTATTGAATATGTTTTGTTTAGCCCATAGACCAACCCTAAACTGTTCAAGGAAGCATACTAGGCCCTCCTTAGTAAATAGAGAATAAAAGTTTCTATGAAATCAATCCCAAAGATTTATTTTTTCAGCATTTTCTCTTGAACTAATTTAGTTCACTGTGCCAGTCCGTCTTGGCACCCACGTGTCCAGCAGCTTCCTGTTCTTTTCCCTCTTGCCAACATGAGAACTAGCCTAATTTGGCTACTATCGAACTACATTGGTCCAAGTTAAGCCAGGGCCCCTTGGAGACTTCCTGTCTTTATTTGTTATCTCATGGGAAAACGCTTCAAGGTCCAGGCATGGGATGCAATTCAGACCCTTAATACCCAGCTGAGGTGGAGAGAAAAACTTCCTTCTGGTGTATGTGAACTGATTAAGAAATACTTCAATAGAGTTTGTAGTTTGCTGTATTTATGATTAATACTAACCTCTCACACACCTCACTCATATTCATAGCTTTACACAGTGTACAGGATTTGTTTCAGAAACTAATAGTTTGAAATTGCATATTTGTGAGTTCTTACCAGCTTTCAAGCTCTGATTGTATCGTCTTTCTTTTGAATAACTTCATTGCATAAGCAGAACCAAACAGAAGATGAACAAGTTCTGTTTATCTAGTGATCCAAATAGGTTTCATGTTGTGCTATTTATCGGACTGTAAAATAAAGAACACTTTCATCCGTCTCTAAGGACAACATCTGTCAGGAAACAGTCTAATTTGAGATACTAATATATTTCTACTCATTCTGCAATTTAAAGTGTCTAGTTTATTATGCTGTGTTGGATATTTATTTATTCAGGTTTTCCCCTGGGAGTCCATCTGCAGAAGTGAAGCATCAGGTTTATTTAGGATATGCATAGTGACACATCCGATTATGAATTTTGTGCAAAGATGTGAGAATAATTTTCTCTGAAATTATGTTTGTACTTGTGCAGATGTGACTTGTCAGCGGAACAAGTTTTGATTTGATGTAAAAGTTTACATGGTCTTCCAGATCTCAGCTTGTTTTGTCCATTTAAATTGGGGAACAGTTACCTGAAAACATATTTGCTTTGTGGAGGTTAGTTACAGTGTCCTGGAAAAGTATTCACACACCTAGATTTAGTTGACCTTATATCAATTTTTATATGATACAACAACACAAAGTGATGCATAATTAGTGATGAAGCAGAGCCAAACTTAAAATGTTGATAATCATTTTCTGTGAAAATTGGAGGAATTGTTTCTGTAAGCAGTGTTTTATGTTATTTCACACATTCTTTTTTGGATTTATTTCTGTATTTTTGTTTAGTTTTTATTTTTTATTTTATTTTTTGCTGGGCTTAGTAAGACTGTAAGTTTTTAAAGTTCACAGCTAAAAGCTGTAAACCATGTATCACTTCCCATCTGTCTCAGAATTAGGCTTTTTGTTGGCGTAGCAAACAAAATCTCTGTATAATCCAATTTAGTTCGCTGTTGCAATGTGAAGAAATGGGAGAATTTCAACGAGTCTGAACACTTTTGTATGGCAACTTAAGAGGAGATGATGTCTGCTCATTGTTCAAACAGAGTTTGAAACAATGAAGTTTTGAAATTTGGATTAGTGGACCATGCATTTGTCTTTCAAGAAATCTGTAAAGCAAACATCATGTTTGTTAAGATCTTTATCTAAAAATCGATCAGATCACCCTCTTTTCACCAGACAACTTACGTCTATCTGCTTTCTGGTCATAATACGCATCGGTGCACACATGTCTTCTGTTTAATTTCTGAGCACATTATTTTTCTGCCTTATTTTCTACAGCTGTTGTGCTTCAAAGTTCAGAGCAGCAGGTGACCTGTGGAGTTTCACCATTATATCCTATTTATCCAGGAAGGCCCTCTGACACACACACACCCACACACACACCCTTATGCTGTGGCGCACAGATGAAATTAAAACAAACAAACGCAGGAGTAAACATTTCAGGGCTGTGACTTAATGAGGACACTCCTAGTGAAAACAGCCGGAGTTCCGGTGGTCCTGTTTGTCAGCTCATGCAGCTGTGGATCAGATGAAGCCGGTTGTAGGTTCTGGCGCTGGTCCCCCCCGGGCCATATTCCACCTCTGGCTTGGTGATGTCTCAGATCTTTGAGGTCATAGACGGAAAGCGGCTGTGTGGAGATCATAAGGTCTTCTGTCAGGGTTGGATCGGAGGGAAGTGCATCATCAGAAAATAGAGTGAGATCACTTTATGCTTTATTAAACTGAGAGGTGTTGATTTGTTAAGCTTTTTGATGTCCTGCGCAGTGAAAAGTTTATGCTTGTGACTCTCTTTCCAACTGTTGGATCACAATATCCAGAAATCATGTCCTCAAAGTGACTAATAACTCCCATGTTGCCTCTTCCTCTTCTTCATGGTAATATTTAAAGGAGTAAGTTTTAGTGGCAAAAACACAAGAGGGATTGTAAGAGTTGAGGTAAAAATTAAATTCTGTTCAGATCCGATCTCCCGCAGTATTGCCCTGGGCAACAGAGCTGTGGAGAGAACAGGCTCTCTGTGATTTCCTGCCAGCTCCTCGTAATGTTCTGTCTCTGCGATCAAGTTCGTTTCTCCCAAGGATTTCCTCTTACCCCTTTTAGACCCGCTGTCAGTTTTTCATTCGGTACCAATGCCCAGCTTTCAGGTGGCACGTTTTATTGCTGCTGCTCAGAAGCCCCCATACAAATAGCCTGTTTTCATGTCATCTGTATTCAAATGCAGTAAGCAACTGTTCCTCATGAGATCGGCATGCCAGGAGTTAGATTTTTCTTTTTTTTACACAGAAAATTTGTCTATTTGTTTATCTTTTAAATATAGGTGTTTGAAACCCGCCAACAAGAGGCATCTGTGCTGTAGGTAGAATCAGAGTTTGCTGTCGAAAAGAGCTTTCTGTTCTGAGTCAAATCAAACTGTTTCCGCCTCCACCGACCCCCTACTGCATGCTAATGCAATCTTGAGTAAGACAAAAAGGCTCTGGGAAACAGAGAGTATTGTATTCATCTAAGTGCTTGAGAAATGGCTTGAAGTAATCCAATATAGGAATAAAAAATGAGTTTAGAAACTATGGAAGTCCTTCTTACCAAGTACCGCAGCCTTAAACAGCTCCATAAAAGAGAAGAAGCCATTCCTATTCTGCCATTTGATTCTAAAGTAGAAAACAAACACACCAGTGTCATATTTTGGGCTCTTATTTATGTTTCTTTGTGATCATTGTGAGGGTGTTTAACAGTAGATCTAAAAGGCCTACACAGTCCTGTTAAGATGCCAGGTTTTTGTGATGTAACACATGTAAATAAAAGAAAAGCAATGCAGTATTTCTTCACCTCTGTGACATTTAGCCAATTTAACTAAAAACAAAAGTAACCTGCTCCTGGGAAAATGTAAAAGAAAATAAAATAAACTGTTTTTCTTACATTTTCTCATTTGCAGCTTAAACCTAAAGCTGCAAATGAGGAAATGTTGAAATGGGAGAATTTCAACAGGTCTGAACACTTTTGTGTGGCAACTGTAAGAGGATCTAATGGCTGCTTAGTGTTCAAACGGCGTTTGAAACTGTGAAGATTTGAAACTTCACAGTGATCAAGGGGATCTCGTTTTTGAAAGGTATCCTTTTGGAGAAGGCCGCAAAACAATTTCACAACATTATGTATGCAGTATCTAGAATGTGAAGGTCTTCTCTACCTTAATCTAAGCTGATATTTCTCTAAAACCAGTCTAGTCAAGATGGAGACTGTTCAGGGAAGCTGCCAAAGTAGCTGCAGGAATTTCTGGCTCATATTGTATGGCTGGAAGAGAAAATTATTTTCTTCCAAAGAAAACATTAACACCTTAATAAAATCTCCCCAAATCTGTTTGGAGAATTTATTACTGTCAAATGAAACAAAACTGATCTTTATGGGCTCCAACACCATGTACTCAGTGAAACACGATGGTGGATATGTGATGCTACGGATAGTTTTTAGACATACTTTTTTTTTAAAAATCAAGGTGGATGAGAGACACTATTTTTGAAGAACATACATCCAAATCAGCAAACGTATGGCCATATTTAATATTTTATTTTGTAGGCCAAGCCAGAGTTCAAAAGTAAATCTGACAGAACGTCTGTGAGGTAGCCTGAAAAATATATATGTCTATACAATCTGAGATTTGGACAATATTTTTGCAGGTAGAATGAATAAATATTGGGGTGCTGATAGACTCCTACCAAAGAAGACTAAATGCTGAAAATGAATCAACAAAGTATTAGTTTACTGCAACCAGATTTGTTTGCTTTCCAGTTGAGTTGTACAGGATATAGGTACATGTCACATTAAAGGTGATTTTTACAAAAATTATTTTTATGGTGACATTTATTTCATCACAACATCCTGACATTTTAACAATTATGCACTTTTTATGTACATTGTATATGTATAACATGAAATGTTTTGTGAGTAGTGTATGTCAAAACTATATCTTTAGAAAAGTTTTGTTTTGTGGGGTTTAAAGGTCCATCAAAACCATATCTTTAGAAATTCTTTACGTGCTATCACTTTAGTTCTACTGCTTTTATTGTGGCATAATAAAAGTTTTATTCAACCTTTACAATTTCAAAAATTATCAGTGGCAGGATATTTTAAAGCAGTAATCCAGTTGTAGCCTACAGTGTTATCAAAATATTTTACCAGTGATGATCAAAGTACCCCTCTCCACTCAAGTTGCAGAGAAAATGCAAGCTCACATTAAAAAACTATTTTTGTTTTATTTTGCAAAATCCCAGCCATGGAGAGTAATTGTATAGGTAAAAACATTACAGGATTAAAAAAAGCAAACTCAGAGACAGCAGCATTTGTCTCTGCTCTCCAAATCATCCACACTGTTATTTAGCTGATCTTCTAAAAATTCTCAAAAAAATGGTTTATTATCTCATATCGATGCATCCTGCAGTTTGCATATAATGCTATATTTGCATTGCTGGAATCATAAAACATCTTGCTTTGTTCCGAAATAGGAATCTATTTAAAACGTAAGTTATGCAACATTATGTCAGTTCATAACGATTTTATGAAAGCACATAAAAAGAATTAGTTTTAGGGATCAATTGCGGATTCAGGTTCTCAAATCTCAGTTTACTTTTTCGTATCACTCTCAGGTCTTTCTTTCCTCACCTCCTTTCACTCTTTTTGCATCTGTTTCCCTGGTTTTTTTTCTCTCTAGTGATCCGAATTCACCCCTCTGCGGCCTTGTGTCTAGTCTGCCGTGTCACATGAAGCGAGATGTCCCAGAAATGTCACGTGAAGGCCACAGACACACTTGAGTGAAGAGATAAGAAGATGGACATTCGAATGATTGGTTCCTCGCCTCCCCGTCCCTGGGTTTTTTTAGCAGCCTCCACTTAAACGACGTTTGACCCCAGTTGATCATTAGCTTAGTGGAAGCAGCGCGGCGTCTTGAGGAAACTGTGTTACACAACATGCTCTGACCGTGTCACCAAGCCCCAGTGGAGCTGCTGGGAATGGTCAACACGATTTGTCATCATCTGGATGTAATGGATTTGGCTGGCTCTCTGCAGAGCTGTGAGAGGTTGCAGGAGACAGTATGGAGATTTACCAACTCAGATTGGACTTTGGTTTTGTGAGCAACATGTTTCCCTGGCAACTAATAACCCTGCCGACAGTGAGGGATCGCATGTGTGTTTGCTTTAAAAGTTGGCTCCTGAAGGCTGGGGCTTTTGCGTTGGTGTTGCGTAAATGGGACTCTGGTTTTCACACAGGTAGTTGTAGTACTTAGATGGTTTATTTACTTGCAAAAGTATTTATTACTGTAATATTTTCAGATCCAATCACAGTATAAACGATGGTAAATTAACAGAAAATTATATATGCACTCATTTTTCCCCCCAAATAAAAATGTCAAAAGTGTGCATTGCATTTGTATTGAACCTTTTTAAGTTGATACTCTGTAGAACCGCCTTTCAATGCTCCCGTAGTTACAATCGTGTTTTGTTGAGGAGATGCTGCGTTCAGGGGGATGTGCAGTGTTGCTTTTCCTGCACACATTGCGTTTTGCATGTAAAGTGAAAAGGCAAAGTTTGGTCTCGTCTGACCACACTGCCTTTTTGCATATGCTTGCATATGTTACATGGCTTGTGAGAAACTGCAAACAGGACTTATGGGTTTTCCTTTAGTAATAGATTTCTTCTTTCTACACTCCCAGATGGATTCTGTTTACTAAGTGACTTTTAAAGGGCTTTTGTTGTTCTTGCTTTTGTTTAGGAGTAAAAGGGGCTAGATGTTTATGCACCAATTATTATTTTTTGTTTTTTTATTTGTTAAAAAAACCCAGAAAGACTGTCTGTCATTTTCTTTCCACCCCACATTTATGCACTTCCTTATTGGTTTTTTTGTTTGTTTGTTTTACTTTATGTTCTTTGCACAGAAAGTATGTGCAAAGTTAAAAGATGTAATATCTACAAGAAGAAATTATTCACACCCACAGAAGACTCCACCTGTGGATCTTTCAATTCTCCTCATCACCATTAAATATGATTGGATAATGCCTGCAATAGGTACTTTGATACATATCAGAAAACATGTGAATATGCAAATATTTCTCTCTGCTGTTTTCTCACTAGTCAGAGCAGACTGTACCTTTTAAGAAAGAAACAGAAAAAAGAAAGTACATTTTCCAGATATGAATATCACAAGTAACCCCAGGCTATTTGTTTTTAATCTATAGATTCACTATAATATTGTTATTTCAAACAAGGACAAAATCAAATAAGGCTATTGCTAATAATTCAAAGATTTCTTGCTAGTTTCAGGACTGTTCAATAGTGTGATTCATATTTAAGACTAATTTTTTTAAACTAAACTGGGCCGTTGGATCCTGTTGGCATTCCTCTAACTAGACTTTATATTTTACACTTTCCCCATAACAGTTTATTTTTGTTTTGCGTTAAATTGGCTACATGTCATGGAGGTGGAGAAATAATACAATGCATTTCTTTTACAAATGCATTGTATTATCATGTTTACAATGCACATCTGAACACCAGATTGAAGAGACCCTCTGGTTTAGTTAGTAAGAACACCCCTTTTGCCTGGGTGAAGTTATTTAATATGTTTTTTAATATCTAATAACAAGGAAGCTATAGTTGTTCTCTTTTATTTCACTTCTTTTCAGTAAAATAACATATTGTGTCTCTAATTTTCAAGAAACAACAAAAATGTGCAGCTAAGCAGTTTGTTGTCAAGCACACTTAACTTGTTCATGATCGGTTGCCTGCTGAGGAATAGCAGCAGGAATATTTCTCTGTGTTTGAATGCCCCTGCAAAGTGAAAGGGACACAGAGAAAACGAATGAGCTGGACAAAATGTGCTAGAGTAAGCAGATTCTCAAGAAGAGCATCTGAGTGGGAGGAAGCATGAGTTGGTTTGAGGGGAATTTAAAAACAGAGGACTGGAGTCTGAGGTGGGCTCTTTCTCCTTTGAGCTTAATTGGCTTGTCTCTCAACTGAGTGTTCTTGAAAGCTGGCAGAGACAGCAGCTCTGCAGTCGGACGTTTCCTGCAATGGTGGCCACTGATCTACCCACTGTGCAAGCTGGCAGAAATAAACTGGGCAGAATGACTTTAAATGTGACAAAAGCCAATTCATTTATCCATACATCTAGCACTTGGTGGTAGCAAAACAAATCAACAATTTTTTCATGTTTTTTACTGTGCAAAATCATGTTTCATTGATGTATGATAAGGTAAGGAAGCCGTTTCTATCCTAAGTAGTGGTGTAATATTTCCTGGAACAGTGCGATGTCTAATAAACAGGTGATATCAGACAGATCATGACTGATCCATGACTTTCTATATGACTTCATTTTCTGGAAGCATCTAATCTCTGTAGAGCCTGAACACGTGTCAGTAATTAGCTGTTTCTGTTTTTCTTAAACTGAATTGATTCTAAGAATTAGGGGGTCTTGTGTGTTAGATAAATGCCTGTAGGCCCATATTAACTTTTGTGTGGGTTTTTTTCCTTCCAGAGAGGCCAGTGAATGCAGACCAGCAGGAGCGGACCTTGTTGAAGGGTGTGTTCAGCGTCCGAAAAGGCAAGACGCAGCTGCACAAGTGGGCAGAGCGGCAGGTTATTCTGTGCGGCACGTGTTTAATAGTGGCCTCTGTGAAAGACAGTCTGGCGGGGAAGATGCATATTCTGCCCCTGGTGGGCGGAAAGGTGAGATTTCATGGGTTTTATTATCTGAATTTGCATTGACATCTTACTCTCCACAGGATAGAGGCTACAACCAAATCTACACTTACATGTTTGGACCAAGTAAAAACATTAACATGCAGCTGTAAGCTTCATCAAATGCTTTGATATGAAAAATACAGACTTATCTCAGCCCAACGATTGTAAACAGAAAGAACAGGAGCTTCTTAAAGAGACAGGGTCCCAATTTCAAGGCATCAAATGACATCAGACTTCCTTTGAGTCATGTTAGACATTATTTTTAGAACAAAAAATGGTAACATAGCTAAATGATTGGGCTTTATAATGACACTATGTGCCTTGAAAATACACAATACCACACCTCTGAAGATCATGTGTTATTAAAAACAGGATTGGCTGCTAACGTATGCAGTGCTCCAACTCACATTAAAAAAAACCCTCTTGATTATTTGACCATGCATCTCTGTCACCGCATTTTCAAGATCCACAAAACTACATAGACTGGATACCGAAGCCACATGACTGGTTCAGCAACTCCAGAAGGGTAAAGGTCAGGTCCACTGTTCCATGGCCAGGACAGAAGCTACATGATTCCTCTTGGATCCTTTTCAACAACCTGAAATCAACTTTCCCAAGGAAGTTGAGAAATATGATCCCACATAGCTTGAAAACCCTTTTCATTTCATTTTCTTAAAAATTGGGACCATCATGACAGTCTGCCACTCCACAGGTGTTGTCAAACATGACGGCACCAAACATGTTGAGAGTTTTCAGCATCTCGAATACTCCTGACCCCAATTTCTCCAGTTCTGCCTCTTCCATGGAGGAGGAAGATGCTGATTTGATTCAGAAGATCATCAAATCTCTCCTTCTACTTCCTGACAGTTTCCTCAGTGTGGGTCTGCAGTTTCCCCTCCAATATATATATATATATATATATATATATATATATATATCAACTTTTTATTATTAAAGACAAACATTAAGCCTTTGCCTTGGTGTAAATGACGTTTCTCTTCACTGATCATTTGATTTGCCATCTGGTTGCACAAACAGGCTTCATTGATCTAATTGAATTTTACTCATGATAGATGTAGATAAACAAATGGTCTAACTTATGACATGCCAAGAGTTTAATTTTTTTTTTTTTGGTGATTTGCTCTCACATTATCCCTCAGCAGATTGTGTGTAACCAAAGACGAGTTGGATCATTAAACTTCTGCTGTATAACTTCAGTCAGCATTGACTTGAAACCATTAGAATCTATAAAACCGAAAACAAATCTTAGCGTCTCAGGAAAGTAGGCAGTGGGAATGGTTTAAAATCAGTCAGACTGGCAGCTTGATTGGTTGTTTTAACTGTTCATTGTGTGTGAAGCACTATAATAAGCAATATTAAAGAACTACTCAATATTTTCTGTCATCCAGCTAATATTGGTAATGTCTGAACTCAGCCTCTCTGTTCTGTAAGAACAGTAATCATATGTAAAGTTTGAGATTTTTAACATAAACCTGATCATAATCTAGCTAACTTAATGGAAATAAAGTGTCTTAATGTGTGACTTTCTCTCTATTTTCACTGTGTCGAGGTTGAGGAGGTGAAGCGGAGGCAGCACTGTCTGATGTTCAGCTCCGCCGGATCGCAGGCACAAACTTACTTTGTCAATTTCGACACGCTCGCCGACTACCAGCGATGGCACCGGCAGGCATCAAAAGTAAGCAAGGAACACAGAGCTTGTGGCGGTATGTGCATGCGTAGCACAATATTCCTGAAGTTGTTTTCTTTCAGCAGCGGATGTTTGTTTCCTGCTGGGTTTGTGCATTCATCAGAGATATGATGTCGCCCCGTTCTGGTTGAGGTGGCTCCTAGACATCTCACTGGCTTCACAAATGAGATGTTTATTAATTCAGGCCCACGTGTCTACTTAGATTGTACTTACCTCAGTTTGCGGACACATCTGTTTTTGTTTTCGTCCAACGTCTCAGCAGGAGAGCATTTTATCTTGTGAGTCACTGTGGAATGGCAAATGCTACTTTAGCATCAATATATTTCTGTATTTGGATCTTGCTCTGTTTTTCAGAGAATGATGTCAGCTGCTTGCAGCTGTTTCTCTTCTTGAAGTTCTGCTCTGCTCGGTTTGCTTTGCGCATAATATAATAATTACTGGGTGATGTTGTTACAGCTCCTTTCTGGAGCTGAATGATGCGAGAATCTGAGCTGAGCCAGAGCCAGGAAGCAGTTTGCAAAAGAAGGAGATCAGGGATAGGAAGTCATAAAAAATACGCAATTAGCTACAGATTCATGGTAAATCCACAACTTCTCTCTGACTCCTGTGGTATGGAGTATTTGCTTAGAAAAGGCCTTTTAGTGCACTGTAGTTAGGCAGACATGTAGACCAAAGGGTTTTTGTAGCTACAGATCATGACTGATGAAGCTTTGTGGACAGTTTTTACGCAACACTTCATAAATCGTCTAAACTATTAAGTCAGTGTATATGTGCATGAGAGAGAGAGAAAATCAGTGTGTGCATTTGTATCTTCACAATGATCTCCCAGGAGGATCACTGAGAATGCAAGGATGAGTAAAAAGCAGGTAAAGTATTGAAAATGTAGAATTTGACATATAGGTTTAATTTCCAGCTGACTTGTTACTTTTTCACTCTTCCTTAAGTCGTATACAACTCTGAAAAAAATTAAGAGACACCTTAAAATGATCAGTTTCTCTGATTTTACTCTCTGTAGGTAAATGTTTGAGTAAAATGAACATTGTTCTTTTATTCTATGAACTACTAACAACATGTCTCTGAAATCCCAAGCAACAATTTAGTATTTATTTGCAGAAAATGAGAAATGGTCAAAATAACAAAAAGATGCAGTGCTTTCAGACCTCAAATAAGGCAAAGAAAACAAGTTCATATTCACTCATTAACAACAATACTAATGTTTTAACTCAGGAAGAGTTCAGACGTCAAAATTTGGTGGGATAAGCAGGAAGTTTTCAGTGAGGCTTAGCGCAGTGGACTCTTAATTGTTTTCCAGAGCTGTATGTATAAGATACTCCAAGAAATACATTTGTTTTTTGTTGTTGTTGTGTTATTTAATATATATATTATAATATTTTTTTATTCTGGGCATCATATATCAGGTTCCTTTTCATCAACTATTTTAAATTCATTTTGAGTTCGTGGTTTTAAATCTGTAAACTAGAGTTATAGGTAACTTCTTATTGTTTTTCCTTCTATAAGGAAATTATATAAGTACTGTATTTATTTACTTTTTAATTTCTAAACTGGCTTTACAATGGCAATGTAGCTTAGCCTTTGCAAAGACAGCCTTCTCATTCACAGGCATTACAGAAAGTAACAAACTACCGGAAAGTCTTAAATTTTCCTCCGACCTGAAGGGCTTTTCTTGTAATGTCACGAAATGGCTGATTGAAAATCAACAGTGAATTCGTACAGTGATTGTATATTGGGTATGTGGAGACTTTCAATGTATGCTTTATGATATTAGACTATTTTATTAAAGATGGAAACTAGATTAAGACAAATATGGTTCAAAGCATATTTTATTAATATCTTGCACACATTGTCCCCGTTTTAAATAAAGTAATAAAAACACTAAGAAAATGCTAGAATAAAAAAAGAAACAAAGCAAGATCAGAGACGATGCCTTTCAGAAAACCAGGGGTGTTAAAACAGGGGAGGTGATGTAAGTGACAGGGACCAGGGGAATCTGATGTGGGGTGTCTGAACTGAGGCGCTGAGTGGAAATGATTTGTGGAAATGAATAAGCAAAGAAAGTACAACAAACAACTGAGCAGGATGAAGACGCTAAAATGATCACCAAAACCTACTACACAAAATAAACCCACTACGGCGCAGAACCCTAAAACCAAAGAGAAATAATTATCAAAGTCTTTAGCGCCATGACAGTCAATATTTCACACAAGGCAAAATATCATGAGTCACTGATCTTTCACCCTTTAGATTGTGATTTATCATGCCTTGATGTAAAAATGACATTCACGAGGTAGCACTAGCTGTGTAACAGATTATTCAGTGACTAACATTTATCATGTTGTCTTTGCTCCAGATTAAGGACATCCTTCTCTTAGCCTGGGAAACAGATAATGCGTGAGAGCTTTAGTTTTATTTGTGTAGACCGAATGTATTTGCTTCTCTCTTGTTCAAACAAAACTCGGACCAATCACACATATGATGACTATCCTGCTTTAATACTCTTTTATTTCCCTAACTCAGGGTTTCTGCAACAAGACCAACATCCGGCTCTTTGACCTCTTTATAAAGACTCCTAAAAGAATTTGCTTATTTACAATGGAAACAGGATTTTTATGTAAAGACCCTAAAAAGGCTAAGGGTCTGTAGGGGTCTTGAATTTGACATTTTAATTAAATTTAGTTTATTTTTGAAGTGAGAAATATTCTGTTGCTTTATATCATCATTGCAATGTTTTCAAATAATGTTTTTTTTATTTCAAAAGTAAAAAATAAGCAGTCATACTTTCTGTATCCACAAAACTTGATGAGCTTTCCAACCATCAAGGGTTTTTGTGGCTCTAGAAAAATATTATTTGAGTCTAGATTTAGTTTCTGCAAAAAGACTTTATGTTACAATTGAACATATGAAAAGTGAACTACAAAATAAAATTGGTTTGACTGATTTGCATCCACTTAAGAGAGCCAGTAGAAATCAAAAAGGCCCAAAGAAGTTTTAGACTAATTATCACTTTAGCAAGTAACAAAAATATCAAATATTTTTCTGCAATTTTACAGTTTCCTCAGATGCTATGTGGAGAAGAATAAAGTGTAGAGAACCCTGTAATTTGACCTTTGTCTAATACAGTAGCAGAGCATTAGTATATGTTGCTGGAACATGACAAGACACGTCAGATATTAGCTTAAGTATTTCACTTATTCCCAGCTCTCTTGTTGTGTGTGTGTGCGTGTGTGTGAGCAGGTGGTTTCTCAGACGGTGAGTGTGGTGGACCTGTCCTGCTACAGCCTGGAGACGGTGCCTGAATATCTGTTTTACTGTCAAGATCTCACCCACCTCAACCTGCGGCACAACTTCATGAGGCTGCAGGGACCTGGGAGCCTGCTTAACCTCCCCAGGTACCTGGAGATTCACACATTTTCTCAGGATTAGACATTAACACCTGTCAGCTGGGGAATCCAGCATAGTTGCTGCAATGAATGAAAAAGAAAGAAAATAAGTTACTTGTCATGGCTAGGCTAGATAGGTTGATTGGTTGAAGAATGTACTGTATCTAAGCTCTCTACTATTACTTTTTAAGTTTAAGTTTGAAAAATTAACAGTGAGATTCTCATCGACCTTTAAAATCTGATAAGGCTGCCTTGCATATAACTTAGCAATAGCCAAGCAAAAAGCGGTTTATTTGCCTGTTGGATGATTATTTTCTCATGGTCTGTATTGTACAATCTCATTTAGTAAGATGTTGCTACAAAATACAGAGAAATACATTCTTATCAGCTTATGCTGCTGACGGGAGCCTGGCTCTACAATTTGCAAATGGTTGTCACACTTGGAACCTGAAAATGGTTAAATTGGAGTTTGAAGCCATTCCCACATCTATATTCCCACTTTAGAAGTAAATAGAGATCAGGTGTTCCAGGTTCCAGGTAGTCCTCTCCTTTAGTTTATTTGGGAATTTCTTTAACACTTTTCTGCTGCACTGATGAAGCAAACATCATCACGAACAACTGACCTTTTTGGCTTTTGCTGCTCGGTTGCTTCACATCACAGTTAAGAAATTTTATTGACCTTGAAAATGATTGTTTCAACAACTGAAGGCAGTCCAAAGATCGCTGACTTCCACCACAATTTGGAAACCCAGTTTTAACACACCATTAACCAGCAATTATTATAATCATCATCATAAAAAAAACAGTTTACTTGGTTAAAATTATAGAAGCAGCTTTAATTTGTTCCATCACAAAAATAATCTTTAATTTTGCTGTGTGTAAAATGACAAGTTGTTTCACTACGTCATTTATTTCTTACACACTCAGCTCATATAGCATTACTATTTTTATATTTCTTATCATTTGTATGTGAACCAATATAGAGTGTAAAACTACCTCTGGTCTACAACAGAAATGTGAAAATATTTTTATCTGTGTGCCGTCCATTACCAAGAACAGGAATTTAGCTGCTGTTCATTTCTGCTCTTCAGTGATGTCTCATTAGAGCTGCTGTAGTTAATGACTATTATCCATTTCAGATCCTCGTCTGCCTGCAGCATCACTCAGCAGCCCTTTGTTTGTAGATATTGCCATTGATAAGAATTCGATGAGATACTTGCTGAGAACAACACTTGAACATTTAGATTTTACTGTAAAAAAATTCCTTTCCCATTAAACATGCAAACGTCTGACCTTAAAGCGCTCTTGATGCTTACATGATCAGTTCTTTAGCTGGTTCTAAAGTAATTTAAAACCACTGTTGTGTGTACAGAGCCTCTGTTTATTGTTCATCACAACAAGATTTTACAGTATCTGAGCTGAGTTATTTTTGATTAATTTCCTGGTATAACAACTTTTTAAAAGCTTTTTAGACAATCTTAGTCGCATAGTTTAGTGCTAAAGCTCAGATAGAGGCACAGATCTCTCACAAAGCATCAGTGGAGACCCATAAAATAAATCATAAGTTTCACTGTCAAGCTTTTGGACCACATTTGTCATTTGTTCTTTCTGCCAGTAAATATGTATGATATTTTTGCAAAAGAGCTCATAGTACAGATAGAAAATGAATCAATAACAAAGATGTTCTAAAGGCTAAACAAGCATTTTTCCCCTTTCTCTTTAGGTTTTCTCAGCTGAAGAGTCTGAACATATCTCACAACCGTCTGGGTGTGTTCCCTGAGTGTGTCGGTGAGATCCTCTCTCTGACCGAGCTGAACCTCTCCTGCAACAATCTGCACACCGTCCCTGTTCAGATTGGCAACCTGCAGAGGTCAGAGACACATCTGTAGCACATATGACATAGACAGAGATTATATACAAAACATAGCATATGATTTGCATGGTTAGTCGTAGCACAAAAATACTGTACAGCAAGTAGGATAAGCTATTTTATCCTGTTTTAATAGCAACAGGCTGCACAGCCTGAGAGAAAACACAAATGTTTTTTATAAAAAAAGATACAATCATAAGCAACTTTTCCAGTGCAGGAGACAGAAACCAGAGTATTTTTCTGGAGCTACTCTTTAGCCCCCACCACTCCACCATCAAGGAACAGTTCAAAATCAAACATTTTCTGGGGTAGAAATTTTACCCCAGAAACTGTCCTGATAAAGAAGGAGGCATTTTTGTTGTACCTTGTAACAAAGGTGGAGTTTTGTAAAAATAAAGTTCTTTCTTGTTGGTTTCGTATTCTCAATAATTTGAAATGGTTATGATTATTAGATATTTTTTTGCGCTTTACCTGTGGCATGCATTGATGCTCCTGCCCAGGCACTTCTCTAGATTTATACAGTACAGACCAAAAGTTTGGACACACCTTTTAATTCAATGAGTTTCCTTTATTTTCATGACTATTGACATTGTAGATTCACACTGAAGGCATCAAAACTATGAATAACACATGTGGAAATATGCACTAAACAAAAAAGTGTAAAACAACTGAAAATACCCCTTATATTCTAGTTTCTTCAAAGTAGCAACCTTTTGCTGTGATTACTGCTTTGCACACACTCTGCATTTTCTTGATGAGCTTCAAGAGGTAGTCACCTGAAATGGTTTTCACTTCATAGGTGAGCCCTGTCAGGTTAATAAGTGGGATTTCTTGCCTTATAAATAGTCATGAAAATAAAGAAAACCCATTTTAATTAGAAAGGTGTGTCCAAACTTTTGGTCTGTACTGTATATATATAAATATATATATATAGTGTATGAGAAGAATATTTTCACAGTTACCAGGTAGTCACATTGAATAGTGTACTTCTGTTCAATTACAATAATACAAAAGTCACCTAACCTCAAAGGAAATATTGATTAAACTAATAAAATGTAACCACATTTGTGAGGAAACTCTCATCAAATATTTCTTTTGGAATTTAACCAGTAATGATTTACAGGGTTTATGTTCTGGCATCCAAATTACAATCACAACTCTGTATTTTCCTGCGTTAGCATATGTTAAATATTAAAGTTACACAAAAGCTGATTTCTATGAGTGCCTTTGCTAATGTGGGACAAGCTTCCATTTTTCAAAATCTGTAAATGTTATACATTTCTTCTGGCTTTGGAATGATTTAAATCTTGTTTCAAAGTGTAATCGCTGTTCCGTAATCAAGAGTTATGGCTCTTGAACACTGATTTGTTGTCAACGCTCTCTCTCTTCTGCTCCACTCCTCTGCTTTTAAACCGATTTAACATAAAACTGTGTTCTGGTAAAATTAGTCTAAAGTTTGTTATTATGGGTTATATCCTTTTGGAACTGCTTGTAAAGTATAACCACCCTGACAGGAGGATATTTTTATAATGGTTCTTATTGCCAAAAATGTACATAAATAAACTAAGCTGAATTGAATGGCACATTTGGTTAAATTATGGACTACTATATCTGCTCAGCATTGGAAGTTGCTCAGTAACCATTTACCCCAAAGGCTAATAAACAAACAATCCTTTTTTCCCCCCATTCCTTAGCCTGCAGACTCTATGTTTGGATGGGAACCGCCTAAGCTCACTACCTGAAGAGCTTGGTGATCTGTCTCAGCTCAACAGCTTGGGTCTCTCCTTCAACAACTTCTCTCACGTCCCGACGGTCCTGGAGAAACTGTGTGCAGTGGACAAGCTGGCCATGGCCGGGAACAGAGTGGAGAGCTTGGAACTGTCCACTCTGGCTCGAATGATCCACCTGAGGAACATCGATCTGCGGTAGGTTGTTTTCTGTAGCTCTCTACCTTCCTCTTTTCTCTGTCAACAGAGGGAATTTCTGTGTTTTCTTCAGATAGTTGTAGTTTTTGCTTCTTTTTAACTTCCTTTTCAAATTGTGGATAGAAAAAGGAACATTCTGTCACAAACTCCAGCCTGAACTTCAGCTGCTCCAGTGTTCCTCACTACTCCTCCAAGCCTCTTTTTTAACTAATATTTATTTATAGATGCCAGATGTGCTGTGAACAAATGCCTTTTACTGCATTGCCCTATTTCACGCCTACATTCACACCTGGGAGCTGCCAACCACAGTCATGTTTTTTTTTTCTTTTTCATTGCTGCTATTCAGCATCTTGCTGTTCTGCACATAAACAGTAGGACACTAAGCACTTTGCTCACCAGGACCTCTGAGGCAGGTAATAAAGGATATGAAAGCTGTTCTCAATGAATATCCTGCAGCTCTGGGGATTAAACCAGCAACCTGTACTCAAGCGCCAGCCCCTAACCTTGGGACTTGAGGTGTGGCTCGACCCCAGAAGGCTGCATTTATAAGGACAAAGGTGCATCTGTGATGGATTAGTTGGCTTGCAGCTCTTATAAAAGAGAAGTTATTGTTTATGAGTATGACTTACGTGATCTACCTAGAGCAGGGGTGTCAAACTCCTTTTCATTTTGGGCCGTATCAAAAATCTGAATGTTCTTAAAGGGCCAGTTGTGCCAGAATGTATTGATAAAACCCACTAAACTGTTAAAATATCAAAGAAATAGCTCTTTGTGTCAGTATTCAACAAGCATTTCTTAAAATTAAATAATATTGAGCATCTTTTCACACTGATCAGTCCATCCAGGATTTTTTTTTTTTGCCATCAAAATCACACATTTTGTGGCACTAATTTAGAAATTTCTGTAAGGAATTTTTATGATATTTTCACTAATGTATGATGCTAAATGTATCTTTTTATTACTCCCCATATCGATCACGGACTATAGGTTAACATCAACTAAGGATGAGGCAGAAGTCACTTAAATGTTTTTGGCCAATCTTAAGGAAAATTTGCAGTAAAAATCAGAAGAAAAAAAAAGTGAGGATCTGTTGATTTTGTATGAATTTTGCAGATTTGTGAAAAACTGGAGGGACTAGTTGATGTAATTTGGAGTCTAAAAGGCCACATTAAAAGCTACGATGGGCCAGATTTGGCCCCTGAGCCTTGAGTTTGACACATGTGACCTAGAGCCTTGATCACAATACGTCACCTGGCAGTCATGTACCCTGAAACTCTCCTACCTGTTTATCTAGACTGATAAAGTCATAACATTATGACCACCAAAATAGCTTTGCAGAAGTCACAATGTTGTGGTTCATTTGCTGCTGTTATTCAGCTCCTTTTTGCAAAGTTGTTGTGTTATTTTACAAATAATTGTCTAATGTGTTCCTGCAGACATGTTTAGGCTTCCTATTGCTTTCATCATCCAGTTTGCTCTATTGTTTGCAGGTTGAATGGACTCAGGTGTGTTAAATGTGAGACTCCAGATCCAGTGAGCCACGTAACCCAGCTGGACTTGCGCGATAATTGCTTGGACTCGCTCGACCTGAGCTCCGTCTGCAACCTGGAGACTCTGCACTGCCAGCGGAACCAGCTGGGGACACTCACACTCAGCGGTTTCTCACTGCGCATGCTTCATGCCGGCAGCAACCGTGAGTGAAACGGAGCGTCAACTTGCTGCTATTATTACCCCCCTGTGTGACTCTTTGCTGTGATGATGCATTCAATTTACCAACCCACAAGAGACAGAAACGATGCAGATGTTTCACTGATGATGATCGGTGCCTTTGTCTTCCTGCAGGCCTCACAACAGTCAACATCTATCCAGTCCCGAACCACCTCACACACATGGATCTTTCACAGTGAGTTCTGCACAGGAATAAGAGGTGGATGTGGAGTCATAGAGATTTTCTTATATTCCATAAAAATAAATTATTTTCTTGTGCTTTTAGTTAATGTTGAATACCACAGCATGTGTGGGTAAAATTATGTTGATGACAATATTCACTGAATATTTTGAATTTATAGTTTCACGCCAAAAAATCTGATTTTTGAAATATTACTCAGGCTTCTTTACAGATGCACTAGTATTTGCTTTTAGTACTTTTTTTAAATTGACTAATTAAGTTTCACATGCTTTTTCTACGTTCATAGACGTTAATAATGTCTTATTTGTTTGTGTTTTGAAATCTGGGTCTACTAGAACAAGACCAGGCATAAAAATAACTGATACTGACACAATGTTTCATCATGATTGGATGTTAGCAGTTCATAGGGTTTGTCTTTAACAACCTTTAATATGAAACTATGTAACTGTTGCTCGTTTTTTAAATTTCACAATAATTTATTCTGCTAAATACATGTAGCCCATTGGCATGAACAGCATATTATACTTGCATAGCAACATTACAAGCATAATAAATGGTTATGCCTCTTTGGAATAACCACTGTGTGTGTTTTTTTTCAAGCAGGTTAATATTTTCAACATTTTTGCACAGCTCAAAACTGATACATAAAGCAAATATCATAAATATGCACCCCAAATTATCCATATTCTTATGCTTGATTATAAGATATTGTTTTTCTGACTAGAAAAACATTTGAAGGGTGTCTTGTAAACTTTTATTTATGGAAAACATTTCTGTTCCAGTTATTATAGAGCCCTACATGCTTATAGGTATAGGCATGTAGGGCTAAATGTGCAAAGTAAATGGGATTCACAAAGAAAAAAGTATTACAAATAAAAGTGACATGTATGAAAGCCCATTTTTGCCTCTTGAAAGAAAAAGAAGCAAGACCTCATTCTTATGAGACATAAAATTATATATTTTATTTACTGAGTGTGTGGAAGGATTAAATGTGTAAAGGTCACAATGTTCACTTAGTGTATCATCATTCTGACTTTCTTTACCTTCATTTCTTATGCCAGTGTAATGTACTCCTTTTGTGTTTTCAACATGCACTTTAAATATCTGGTTTCTACAAATAAACTTAACTTGCCATAACACAAAACCACCAACTTTACAACTCATAATTATGAAAAGTGAAAATTAGAACTTTGAAACTCATTATTATGACATACCCCGCTTCATTTGTTTTCTTTTAAGTGATAGAAATGCGCTTCCAATTTATTTCCAACTTAAGACAACTAAAACAAAAACAATTTAATCTGTTGCTTCACTTTCAGCTTTGACTTTAATTTTATTCATTGAGCTAAAAATTATTTATTGTTATTACATTGCTTTGCAAGATGTTGAATTGCTTATATATGTTTTTTCCACCTTATAAATTCAGGGGGGAATTGAGATGAAATGTTTTTCTGCCGTTAAAAAATTATTGCATTATCAGAAACACAGTAATGCTGAATAATTGCCAGATAGTTGAGGTTAAAGTTGTATTGGAAAAAGGGACAGATAATCAGATAATCCCAAAACAATACAGGTGGAATAAATCAAAACATCAGCTTTGCTCAGTCTGAGTGTTTGTCTTTCTGTTTTATGTGTGTTGAGACAGGAACCTGTTGGAATACCTTCCAGCCTGGGTGTGTGACTGTCGAAAAATTGAGATGCTGGACCTTCAGCACAACCTGTTGTTTGAACTTCCTTCCAGGTTTGAACTTTTTTTTTCTTTCTTCAAATCAGGAATAATTAACTTTAACTGCTCAAATCATTTCACAATTTTACTCATTTAGTTTTTGTATGTAATTCGACACACAACTGGAATTCATATGTATGTCAGGTGTTACGCTGCATTTATTCCTGTTTTTTTCCCCTTGTATATTTAACTTGGATAAATATAGTGTGTTAATGTGTAACACAGTATCTTGCAAAAGTATTCATGCCCTGAGACTTTGTTCACATTTGCTTCATGTTACATTCACAGACATCTGCATATGTGAAAGACCAGCATAAAATAGTGCATAATAGTAAAGTGAATGAACAGGGATACGTTCGTTTTTTTCATCATATGAAATTCTCAAACGTGGCATTTTATCTTATTTTAATCTGATAACTCTTTCAAAATAAAACCCAGTGCCACAAATGCCGTCAGAAGTCACCTAATTAATAAAGTACACCTCTGTGTTGATGAACATCAGTATAAATGCAGATGTTGTGTGAAAGCCTCAAATTTTTGTCAGGGAACATTAGGGAAGAAACAGCATCATGAAGACACAGCAGACAGGTCATAAATTAAGATGTGACAAAGCGTTAGAAATTTTGCAGGGCACCGTATTTGCTTCAAAATTCTTTATGGAGCACCACAATTGCAATTGTTGACCTTTCTATCTTAGAAAAAGCAGAATCCTGACTGACATGCCTCGCTGTAAATTCTGTGACGATGCTCAGAGGAGAATAAACATTTGGTGTCTGCAGCTGGATATGTATTTGTCCTGATTTCTCTCTGTAATGTCTCCAACAGGTTGCTGAACAGCTTAAGTTTGAGGAAGCTGCTAACTGGGAACAATCGTTTGCAGAGAGTGCCTGACCTACTTGACCATATTCCTCTGGAAGCCCTTGACCTGCAGCATAACAAGCTGAGCGAACTTCCAGAGAGTCTCTTTTACAAAGCCTTAAAGTTAGTCTTCTGACCTTTTAAAGAGGGTGTTTGCCCTATTTATATGATGGCATTATGATCCTTCATCCACAGGTTCCTCTGCTTTACAACTTCTTACTGGCAGTCTGAGCCCTGCGATGTTTCTGTGAACGGTTACTGTAACGCAGCACCATATAGATTTGTTGGAGCAAATGTGGTCAAGATCAATGCAGCATTCCCAACCATAACTGGGGCATCTTTTGCTTCCTTATTTCCGATGTGGTAAACCACTTAACACCCATTAGCTGTTGAGTTGCCCTGATGCACTTTGCTGTCTCTAACGCGGAGATGTTATGGCAGTGACATCTGAAAAGAAATTGATCTCTTGACATGTTGTCGAGAACTGCGAAACATGCAGTGAACTACAGTTGCATTCAGGACTGATAGCAGCATAAAATGCAACAGAAAGTGAAAGGATTATCGCAGTTTGTTTTACCTGCTTTCCTTTGTGTAGTAAAAAGCCACACAGACGGCGAGATCCTAACAGGCTTTCAGTGTTTATGAGCTACTCCTCAGCAAAGACTGTTTAAAAACATGACAAGATTCACATTTTACTGCATCAAATTTTATTACTGCTCAGTGTGTGATAGACACCAGTAATGACTTAATTACGCCTGTTACGTAAGATCTACTGCAGTTCAAATTACTGCCACCCTTCGCTATGCAGCTTAATGAATATTCAAATCAGTCCTCCACTTGCTAGGATGTTTACCTCTGTGATTAACTTTATCTTCTGCAGCACATTTAGGGAAATAAAAAGGAAATGATCAAACCTGGCAGCCGTTTACACATCTGTCACTGTCCGTTCTGGGACTAGTTTGGCGTTTCTTTCTAAACTGTTTTTTTATTTTGCTGGATTTTGTACTGAGTACAAGAAACCTTGGTCATAACTTTTATTAGTAGTTAAATGATTTAATATACTGTAACGAATAAAAATATTAAAGCATATACTACATAATATAAATCCAAAGATAAGTCCTAATTTATTCAGAACAATAGCAGATTTTGATAGTTAGTAGTTAGTTAGTTCCTGTTATGAAATTAGAAAAATAAAAGTATAAATCAAAAGACATTAAAACAACAAAAAAAGGAATATAAATTATTCAAAATTCTATAAGGTTTTATGCAAAGTTTATTATAAACATTGGTATGTCAAAAAATTATGAATACCTAATAGCAAATTTTTGCTATTATAGTATTCACATCTCCCAATTGCTGATCAGTTTTTTTTGTATATTTCCACTTGGTAATCTTTGGTAATGAGCACTGAGTCTTTCAGGTTAGATGACCTCCTGACCATCGCCCTAATGTTTAGCTCCATCCACAGATTCTGTATCAGATTCGAGTTTTGACTCTTGCTGAGTCACTCCAAAATATTAATATCGCTTCCAGTCAGAAGAAAGATGGTGCGAAAACAAAAACGCTGTAAATTTTTGTGAGTCAATTAAATAAATACACACACATACCAAAGTATTAAATTGCTCTTTTCTTGTAGCATCTGAAAAAATGATGTTATGTTTGCAGTGAAATATCAGTGGAAGGTGGAAGAAGTAGCAGACCAGACCCAGATTAGGTTAACTCCTAATTTTGTTCTGTTTTTCTTACTTTGTTTTTTGTCTTCCTAGCCTGAAATACTTAAACGTGTCAGCCAACTCCTTGGAAAGTATTCCCCCCAGCAGCCAATCAGAAGAAAGCCTCAGCACTCTCCAGGAGCTCTACCTGACCGGGAACAGTCTGAACGAGAACTGCGGTGCTCTGTTGGTCGGACACCAGAACCTGCGGATCCTTCACATCGCCTACAACCAGCTGCTCTCCTTCCCAGCCAGGTGTGTTTCCCATCTATCACAGCTAACTGAGATCACAAACGGCTGTCATTTTTGTTACTAGTACTTAAAGTCTTAAGGAAATAAATTTACCATTAATTGTGATTAACCAATGGTTTATATTTGAATGTGTATTTCTCCTGTTTAAAGTAAGCTGAGTAAACTGGAACTGCTGGAGGAGCTAAATTTAAGTGGGAACAAGCTAAAGACTATCCCCTCCACGGTGTCCAGCTGTAAGCGGCTGCACACTCTCATAGCACACTCGAATCAAATAACCGTCTTCCCAGAAATCCTCAACCTGCCTGAGATCAAGGTCAGACCTGTTTCCTCTGTTGTTTTTACCATTTCAAATTTCAGATCGTTGTCCTCAGCGTGCTCCAGCTTATATGTGCTTTGAATGTTTTTACACGCAGCTTGTAGATCTAAGCTGCAATGAGCTGACTGAGATTCAACTACCTGACTCCCTGCCTGCCACACTGCAAGAGCTGGACTTGACGGGCAACAGCAGCCTGACGCTGGAACACAAAACCCTCAATCTGTTCAGGTGAGTCACAGCATCCAGAGCCGCCGACAGCCTTTTCCCCATTTCAAAAGCCGGAAATTAAACATTTTGGATTCTGCAGCACTGAGGCGCAAAAACATAAAACCAAAATGAATAATGGTTCTGGAAAATCAAAAATGAGGAAGGGACATTTCTCAGAAAACGCACTTTTGAACAATAAAACAAAAAAGCAACACTAAGAAATAAAATGAAACACAGCAGCATTTTACCAAACAAGTTTTTTATGCATTCATTACACACCTTGTTCTGCGGTGTTTCCTGTTATTTTCTCCTTTTTTCCCCCTGCAGCCACATTACCACGCTGAAATTAGACCAGAAATCTGCCCCAACACCCGGAGACTCCCTGGGGTCCTCGACTCTCTGGAAGCACGGTTACTCTGAGATGAGAGGCCAAAGAAATAAGTGTGTTCTTCTTTTGCTTTTCCAAGATTTGTTTTATTTACAGAGAAGGATAGGTAATTACTTTTTGTAGACTTAATTTATCATAACAGAAAATAAATTAATTATACCACTAAATCTGCTTTAGTGAAGGACGCAAGTTCAGATGCAAATATTGTTGCTCCTTATTAAGTTTGTATATGCCAAGCTTTCTTATTTTTCCCTTGTGAAATACCAAAATATCAGTCGCTTCCTGATTTGGTACATTGGATATAACATACGACACTGAACAAAATTGATAAAATAAGTTCTAATTTTCTTTTTATCAAGGAGTCACTCCTTTTTTGTCATTTTTATCTTTATTGATTCTCAAGGTAGCAAATTTTACAAAACATATGCTCTCAATATCACAATGGCAACTTCAGTACTTGAGAAAAGGAAGTATAGAGCAGTGCATTATGATAAAACAATTCTACAACTCCCCTGTTTTCTAATCCTTTAGGGTTGTTTTGCTCTATATTTCCCACACTTTCTGAATGCCTTTTGTATATTTTCTTTCTTTTTGTCCAGTTTAAGCCTTTTAGGATCCCAGTTTGCTTTGGACAGGCTAACAGATGAGGTTAGACTGGAGTCTCCAAGGATTATAATGTTTGCAGATGATATTGTGATCGGCAGTGAGAGTAGGATGCAGTTAGAGAAAAAAGCTAGAAAGGTGGAGGTACGATGGTGAAATCTAGTTGAAGCAAGAAAGAATACATGAGTATAAATGAGAGGGGCTCAAGTAGAATGGTGACATTACAAGTAGTAGAAACTGTCCAAAGCAAAGGAGGTGAAATGTGGGAACGAGGTGAAATAGTGTGTGTGCAAGGGGAGTTACTGCCAAATGTCTGAAAGTTATGGGGTCACTATATCACTCTTTTGATAAGATGAATCTGGTTGTGTGGAACAGGTTGTGTGTTTCCGTGCTTGCCGTGGACCGTTTTGGAGATGGTGGCGAAGGTTGTTACGGAATCTTTGATGGCGACCGCAACGAGGAGGTGCCACGCCTCCTACAGTGCACCATGGGAGATGTGCTTTGCGAAGAACTCCAGCACTCCTGTGTTGACACAGTGTACATGTGCAACACATTTCTCACCTCACACAGGTAAGACTGTCTGTTTATTCTTTTTTCTGTTTATCGGAACACTTTATTTCTAGTTTCTTTCCTGTTGAACAGAAAACTTGGCATGGCCGGACAGAAACTCGGTGCGTCAGCCCTGTTGTGCTACATTCACCGTGAGACGTCGGAGCCTGGGAGCTGCTTTAGCCTTACTGTGGCTAACGTTGGTACATGCCAGGCCATTTTGTGCCGTGATGGACGGCCTGTACAGCTCTCAAAGGTTTTCAGCTTGGAGAACTCCACAGAGGAGACGGAGAGGGTTAAAGTCAATAAAGCCATTATAACAGAGGTAATACTCACTCTCAAGGTGATAGACGTAGATTCTATACGTAAAGATGTGATGCAATGTTTCTTTGGCACTATCTCTTTTCTAGGATAACAAAGTGAGTGGAGTGACATGCTGCTCTCGCTTGTTGGGCTGTTCATATCTGTCTCCCTGGGTGCTTCCAAAGCCCTGGGTGCGCACTGAGCTGCTCTGTGCCAAAGATGAGTTCCTGATCCTGGGGAACCGGGCCCTTTTCGAGCAAGTGTCCTATCAGGAGGCTGTGTACACCGTGCAGGCCATGCGGGATCCACATGCAGCTGCCAAGAAACTGTGCTCCCTTGCCCAAAGCTATGGCTGCAAGGACAACATCGGAGCCGTGGTGGTGTCATTGCATGTCGGTGAGGACAGCTGCACTTGTGAGCCACCGGTGTTGAACGATGAACTGCGGGGTCCAACCCCGGCCCCTATGCCTGTGTCCGTGACTACATGCCCCAGTGATCCAGGAAACATCTCGTCTAGCAGTGGTATTGGTACCGAGTTTAGTAGTGAGACGTCAGCGTCGGAGGTGGGCAGTGAGGCAGGGTCCACCGCTTCGGATGAGCACCCATCCTCTGGCCCTGCGTCTCGCCCAGAGAGGCGCTGCAGCCTCCACCCTGCTCCTTCACTCTGCGGGATCATGGTACCAGGTCCAGCTCCAACAAGAACTCTTCCCGGTGTTTTCCAGCGCCAGCCCTCCAGTGCTACTTTCTCAAGCAACCAGTCTGACAACGGCTTGGACAGCGATGATGAAGCTCCACTTGAGGGTGTCATCTCTAATGGTAGCAAGTTAGAGGTGGAGGTAGACATTCACTGCTGTGCTTTCCAGCTCCGGCCAGGGGCCCCTGAGAGCCCGAAGGAGCTGAATCTTGAAAATCGCAATGGTAAAATGCGCAGACAGAACAGCGTGGTGGTTTCTGCTACAAACGGTTGTCTGCTGGCTGTATGTGGTAGAGAGAATGGAGACCTCAAGAAGTCACCTTCCACATCCAGCCTGTTCGGTAAGAAACTGTCCAATGGTTCTGTGGTGGCCCCGGAAGACAGTCATAATATCATTGAGGTTGCCTTGGAGGCGCCTAAGAAAAAATCTGGCTACTTCACCGCCCCAGCTCAGCAGGACCCAGAGGACCAGCTAATTGTGCCTCCTGGTCTTGAGCAGGAGGTCAGAGAGCAGCTGAAAGGCCAGAGCCTTCTTGTCTCGGGCATCTCCACACCTCCAACACCCACTTGTGTAAAAGATCCACTGTGGGATCAACCACACCCTCCTGCATTTGCCTCCACCTTAGTTCCAGGGCCGGGCCTCGCTACCGTCCTGCAGCAGGAAGTCTACGATACCGCCCTCTAGGACACTGAGACAGCCATTTGGCTTCAGTTTGGATTGTGCCATTCTTGAGATGTAGGACTATCTCCTACAGCTGGTTTAGTTGGAAGAAGTTGCCATTTGAAAAAAATTTGAGAAGACAAGAAAAGCCTTTAGAACTCTGTTAAAAACTGATTCTGTGCCATTAAAGAGAGATAAGCAGAATATGCTCTGAGTATCCGCCACAATAGGGCTGAACAAGGTTTCCACATGTCCAATATGTCAACAGCATTTCCCTTTACTTGGAAAGTTAAGCAATCTGATGGATGCAGAAAAGATTGTGGTCGGTCTCCCCACCAGGAACCCAAAGGTGACTCAGGTCCTGCAGAGATTGATTCGCTTGAAAAAGTGCCTAATATGGACGACACATCAGAGAGCTCAACGCATCCAGGTTAAGAGTTTGTTTTAGCTATAGTCAGACAGGACATGGTCTTTACGAACACTCAATGTCCCTGGACACCTTCCTACGGCTATTGAAGCTTGGCCCATTGTTGTCTTTATTTAGCTCAGAAAAATATGTTGAAAACTTGAGTTTTTATTCCATAATCCCATCAGAATTCAGCCTAAATAAAGTCAAGCTTTGCTCAACCCCAAACAACTTTCAACTACATTCAAATATTTTAAGTGGATGTCTTTTCACCATTAACTTTTGAGTTCATGATGTTTAAACAGAAAATGATGCTATAGTTTCCACGTCTCTTCAGTGAAAATGTTCTAGTGGGATAACGCTAGCAGATATGACTCTCCTCTCTTAGTGGCTTACACAAAGAGAACTAGGGTTGATCTCTTTACCCAAATGGTACGTTTAAAAGGATATTAGTTTTGTATTTTGTTAGATTTTTAAGGAGAGAAATCTCATTCCTGACCCAAAGGTCACATGTCAACTTTTAAAAAAAGAAGAACTGAAAGGACTTAAGATGTCATCAACATGTAAAGACAAGAATAACTGCCTTTATGTTGTTGAAATTATTAATTTGGGTTTTATTTTATAGAATCTTACAAACTGGATCAATCATTGTAGGAAACACTCTCTACAACCACAGAGGGATAAGCTTTGAGTGCACTGCAGACCTCTTATGAGCCGTTTGACATTGAAGATATTCAGCTTTAGTGGGCTGAAGTGGTAGTAACAGTAGAATAATCAGTGAAGATGAATCCCCATAAAAGCCTCATTTCAAAGAAGAAGAATAAATATTTTGAGTTTAGGCATTTTGAACACATTAATTAATTTGAACAAATCAGCCTGATAACAGTCAGTGCAAGTATAAAATGATGTTTTATCTATCTTCTTATTTAAAATCTCTTTTTATGTGTAGACAGATTATTTATTAACATTTGAGGCTGCTGGTAGTAGTTATATTATACAGCGAAGCTATGAACAAACTTGTCATCTACTTGCCATTTTCTCACATTTACTCCATGCATTAATATTTTTCTGCTTGTTCTGTCAAATGTTGGACTTGGAAGCTGCTTTGCCAAACTGTGGTGAGAGGAAATGGGATTTGTCAGGACAAACTGACTGTTTGACTGGCAAGAAATCAGTCATAGCTGAATGGGAAACTTATAACTCAGTCACTTGACTTTGCCTGAACAACACGGAAATTAATTAGAACAAATATCTTTGGTAAACAAAATTTGAACAGTGTTCAAACTATTACAAAGCATTCATTCCAAGCTTTCAGAAAATTTTGAAGATTAAATCTTAGAAATAGAAGCTTGTCGTGATATCATTTGAAGGTATTTTTTTTTCTATATACATTTATGTGCTGTACTGTTTTTTAAATCATGGTTAATGCTTTTTTAGATGTCAGCAAACACAATAAAAAAAATATGAGCGTAAACATATGCGGTATTTGACACCAGAAAGACTTTCTTATTAAGTAAGTCACTCAGAATATATAATCATTTCTTTCCCTCTTCAAAGCTTTAGCATCATGTTATATGATAATATAGTGTACACAGAGCCCTCAGCAATTATTGGCACCCACTGTCTCTAGTGGTAAATGGTAAATGGCCCTTTATCGATTCCAGAGACCCTAAGTACTGACTTCACACTACGTTCAGTAGTAGCCTAACTTCAAAATATTATTACTTAAGAAGTAAAAGATTACAAGTTAAAACTAGTATCTCTGCGATCTACTTGGAAAGAAAAGCTACGTATAGATTTAATAAGTCTCAGTTAGGTATAAGAATTGCCGGGTTTCCCAGTAAGTGTCGCCCTGGCAGTTTTGCATAAAGCAATTATTTCTTACGGTATTTGACTCCACAGGATAGATGCACTAAGCCAGAGGTTGAATTTCTCTTGTTTCTGTTTGATATTGGAATAAAATATTTTTATTTATGATGATATTTACCTTCAGTGCCAGTAAATCCTGAGGTTGCTGTACCCAGGGGTATAAACTATAATTGTATTTATGATACCTAAATTATTTGGGGAAACTCAGTATCGTACTGCCCTAGACACCTCATTTTATCCAGCTCCGAATGCCTCCAACTTGTTCAGCTGGACTTCTGTGGTAAGATGTAGTCCAATGTTTGCTGTTGTCGGTAATTATTATGTTAGTTTTACAATTTTCCTTCTTCTTTGACCCTAATTTCAGTAGTTTTGGAATTTCACATGTATTTTTAGCTGGAACTACAGAATAACGTTTTTGCCTTAAAGCTCATCTAAGTAGTCTTTAAAAGGAGAAGTCCTTTGAGTTGTCCATCTATATTCTGTTTTTCTAAGAATCGTCTTTAGAGACCAGCACATACTATAAAAAATCTGACAAATTTGTTTCTTTTACATATGTAAGAAAAAAAGTTCTTGCCAGATGCTATTTCAAGGACAAACTATAAGAACATCTGTCCTGGGGTGAATATTTTTTTTCTGTTTCTGCAGAGCATGTGAAGGCCTCAGTTTCTGGCTTGCCAAGTTGTTGTACCCTCAACTAAAGTAACTCTGCTATAAGCACTTTGTACAAAAAAAGAATTAAATCTGCTGCCACGTGTGTTTCACTTAATGTTTAGCAGTTTAACAACAGGTTCCTTAGTCACACACAACATTTCTTGTAAAGGAAACCGCTGACAGTAAAGCGGAAGGTAGCTAAAAGTAATATCACTAAACGAAGGGTGAAGACTGAACATATTCTGTTGCTATTCATGACTAAGACTTGATCAAAAATATTGTGCTTATTTGTTTTTTCTATATCATAATCTCCCTACAAATAATACAAAAAAACGTATAGCTTCAAATTGTATCATGCATATTATCAAAGCCGTTGGATTATTTTTCTAAAGTTATAAAAGTACAGATTTTACCTACAAAGCACTTTGCTAAAGCTAATAATTAATTCTTGTCACTTTATCGACCTGCGTCTGAGATGCCAAACACGTGGGACACTGTGGTTCTGACGTCCACGATCCGCTCAATGCGTCTGGCGTCTGGCCCGAAGTCAGCGAGACATTCACGGACACTGCAGACATTCTGAGACAGGTTATGATTGTGCGAGTCAACAGAGGAGAGCTTGAACTTTTCCAGAGGTTTCACGAAATGGTGTGATCTTTTGAGTTCTCTTGTAAAATATGCAACATGTCAAGTGTAAATATAAATGTGATGAGAGTGTCACTTTACCACCCGAAGCTACATAAATCCTGTCACTTAAAATGTCTTAATATTGAGTGCTGTGTGTATGTATGATGTAGTCGGGGTTGTGTTTATATGTTTCACTGAGCATTTTTTGTGAGTCTGCCCGGTCCATTTGACCTGCTGTCTTTGTGCTTTGTTGCCAGTCCAAAATGAATATGACATTTCTCTGTAGTGTCCTCCAAACTAACTAAATCCATTTTTGACATCATTTGACCCTCTTAAACTGTTGCTGTCTCCTGTATGATGCCATATCATTCTCAGCTATTATTTTTTCCAGCTTCAAGTATGTCTTATTTTTGATGAGGCAGTCATTGTGCACTGAAATCTGCCTGGAACTGGATGCACAGAAACAGGAAGAAAGAGGTGTGAAGAATGTGCTTTGGTTCAAAAGAAAACACTTAGCACAATACTCCTTAAACATTTTAAGAAGAGGGAATTCACTTTAAAGCAGACTACATTGTTTTTCTCGTGATTCATTTATTAACTTTGGAGTAGTACTTCCTCTTTGCACATCTAAACAAGCTTGCAGAAGTATCTGTGTTTCTGTGTAGTGTGAAGTGCATGCATGCCTGTGTGACCAATGGTTTGACTGTAACTCTGTGTGAACTGTGAACGAAACCGATCAGAGGCGCTCCAACTGACCAAAGTAGCCACTGTCTAATGTCATGTTTCCTTTCTGCAGATTTTTTTTTTTTCTCAATGCCAAGAAGCTTGATGTTTATTTTTGTACTTCATTGTATCATGCAAATTTCTATCACCCTCTTGCTACAGAATTGAAAACTATAGGGATTCCTCAGAAAACTGTCACTCATTAGGGCACCATTGAGGGTACTAACTGTAACTGTATTTCGTACTCTAAGCATGTGCTAAATACAAGTCAACTGAGAAACATGTATATATAAAATATGGTTTATTTGTATAAAATGAAGCATATCCAATATATTTTTTTCTAGCATGCTGATTGCTGCTAAAATTTATGTTGAGTAATAAACAATAACATTGTTTAGGAATGGAGCTAACAAAGAGCACTTTTGCTGTTTTTCAGAGACTTATGCTCATATGAACCTTCTGTGAAATAAAAGATAATCTTTTTTTTTTTATTTCAGATGCTGCTATTATTATTTTCAGTTTTTAATTATTTTTTTTCCACAATTAACTTTAAGCCAAGTAGCAATAAAACTTTTTACTGTGAATGGTTTTGTCCAGCTTCATTTTAATGACCATGTTTATGATCATTTTTAGTTGCTCGGTACACATGGGTCAGTCAAAAATGTCTATTTGAAGACAAATATCAAATGTCTAAAACATAAGGAATAAAAGAGCAGGATGGTTTGTATATGTGTATTCTTGTGCTTATATATTTACTTAAGTAATTTATAATTGATATAATTGAGTTCATCACCAAAACACAGCATTTTAGACAAAAACATTTATTTTTGCTGTACAAACAGTGGTTTAGCAGTTTTACCTCACACATCTAATGTATCTGTTAACTTAAGTTAAAGGCTTTTGCCTCATGCAATTAGGCTTTAGATTTCTGCATGTTTTGGTTCATTGCTGAATAAAGTAAATGCCACCTACTGGACAAGCTTAGAAATGCACCCTGTAGTCTGGCAAAGATTTAAAGGCTCACTATTATAAATGTGCATCAAATCAACAAAGCTACACATAAAAACTTCTTGTGTAAATATTTTCAAACCACCAGAGTAGCTCTTGCATTGTTAGATTTCAAGACAAGGTTAAAACGGTTGTTTTATGTCAAAAGAGAAGCAATACTAATAGTTATAAAAAAGTATTTTATCAGTTTAGGGTTAGGGTTAACTCTAACCCTGACACACGCACACAAACACAAACCAACATTAAGCTCCAAATCTCAAAGGATATACATGATCGATCACTGCATTAGTTTTATTTTTGTCAAATGCTAATTTGTCAGTTGAGTCTATTTTACCCCCTTATACTTAGTTTTGGTGGGCAAGATTCTGTCATTTATCCTAGTCTCATACAAGAAATAAAGCGATCACAAGATGAGTTTTGAATTTATTTCACCAACTCCTCCTCTGCCTAACACATCCCATATTAAGAACAGCTTATGATTTTTTTTTTTTTTACAAGAGGTTAAATGTTCTATCATACATCTCACAAGTGGAAAGAAAAGTTGTTTTCCAATTACCTCTTTTTACATGCCAAAATTATGAAATTGTATGTACTCTCATCTGGCTGTTTATTATGACATTTACAAAAAAAAATAATGGTCAGTACAAAAGTAGAAATAAGAAAAGAGCATCAAGAATTAAAAAAGTATTCCAGCTTGCATAAAGAAATTTAATACAGAAAAAGACTTAATGGAAATCCCTTCCAATCTGTTAAACTTTTTCTCTAATGTGAGTAAGAAAAGCATGTTTAAAAATAATTGTCCTCATTTGTTCTTTCATTCTTCTGCTCTCGCATTGATTTGAAGGCTCTGACTGCCAGCACCCCACCAAAGATGAAAACAAAAATCCCTGCCACTCCAAACAATCCTCCTGCGATATCTGCACCATTAAAGTTGCAGTCAAAGCCCTTGTGTCCTTTGCTCTTGTACATCTGTTCCCTCTCCTGACAGATGGGGTTTTGGTAGGTTTCCTGTATTTTAATAAAGTAGAAAACCAACCCAGCGATGTAACCTAAGCCAATCAGAAAATTCACAACAGCTTCCACAAGCAGCGCAATGGGCCAGCGGTAGGAGACCCTGAAGACCCCCAGGGCAAACATGACACCGGCATATATCATCAAAATCCCACTGCAGGCCATTGAAAAGACATATGGAGGCTGCTTGAGCTGGTGGAAGAGGCGGTCCAGCTCCTTGACTCTGTCTGCATCAGCTCCAGTGAAGGCGCTGGCACCTCCAAAGTAATAAGCGTAAATTCCTCCAAGGCTGGCCAGGTCGCGGTAACCCCCGTTGTTGCTGTACGGCACTGCGGCGCAGATTATGATAAGAAGATTCACAGAGATCTCCATGAGCTGGCAGATACCTGAGAGACATGCAACAGAGAGCAGCGAGATCATAGTTTTAACACCGACCTCAGTGTGGCTTCTAAAATTAATACATTTTCAGCAAAAATGCCAAATTTCCAGATCTTTTCTCTGATGAAAGAGTTTTGTTTCACTGGAAAATTTTACTTTGTCTTAGAGAACTCCAAAATTTTATGAAAATCAAATCAGGTTTGATGCAGTTTAGGAATCTGCATTTAAGAACATTCAGTAAATATTAAATGTAAATAAACTGAAAAGTAAAATAGTTAAACATCACAATAATGGAGGGCAAAACCCCATGGATAAAATGTCACATCTTTCATTACATTCTGTTGCTACACGGTAATATACAGAAATATTGTACTGTACTTAGCTTGAGCTTCACAGAAGAACCTCAAAGGGAATATACTTACCTCTAGAGGTTAGGATGTACCTTAAATTGTACAGGGCTTCTCTGTGCTGTTGTTGATAAACCTCATGGTTATACACTGATGTTTCTCTGGGCCTTCAAAGACAACACCATTTTATTTAGAGATGTAACATGACCTTCATTGCAATGTTAAACAAAAAAATATCAAGCCTTCATCAAGTTTTCTTACAGTGTTGAGGGCCTTTCATGAGCAATGTATGGAGCTGACCCCTTATGAAAAGGAGGACTTGTCACTTCTCTCTTTCTGTTCTCTTTGGTTCTTCTGTCACTGCTGAATCGCTCCTCTACACCTCCTGGGTTTTGGCTGTGTCTCTGGTTATCATACAGAGAGTGCTGTCCCCTGTGTGAGTAATCCCTGCTCTTGGACTCTGCGGACACATCACTCCTCCGATGGTGTCTTCCCCTGTCTGGCATCTCCCTTTACCTGCTGAAGAAGATTATGGACATGAATCCTATTACAGACTCCAATACACAGAGTGGATGGTTGGCTTGTGCACAAAGAAGAAGCTTACAAGACACAACAAGCAGCAAAGCAGTAAGGTGGAATATCTACAGTTAAAATCCTGCGACAGACTGGTGACCTGTCCAGGGTGTACACCGCCTCTCGCCCAAAATGTCTCGCTGGAGATAGGCACCAGCACCCCTCCTGACCCCACAAGGGACAAGGGTGTACAGAAAATGGATGGATGGATGGATCTACAGTAAAACCAAATGTATAAAAACTTTAAATATTTTTTCTCACTATTTCACAATAAGTCTAAATGTTTTCTGGTTCAAGTCAGGTAGGATTACCAAATAAGATTTATTTGCCTAATGCCAGCATAATGAAAAGAGATGTCCCTGGATCTTGTGAAACAAATATGGTAGCACTGACTTTAAACTTTATAACTTGGCTATATCCTTATATGACCTTAAAGTTTGGTGGATTGTTTACCTCTTTTACTTACAGAAATAAAGAAACTGAGTCAGTGTTGTAGGCCACATAGTTCTTTTCAGGTCTACACAGACAAGGTTTCGTGATAGACATCCTAAAACACTGATTTTGTTGACCTTAATCCACTTTGTAATGAATTTGCTGATATGTTGGCCATTGGTAATTGTGATGTAACTTTAACTACTTCTCTGATATCCAGAGATGTTGCTTTAATGTAATTTTTCTGAAATGTAAAAGTTTGACCTGCAGCAAAATAGCCCCACAGGATAATGTGGCCACCTCCGTACTTCACAAGTGAGATGGCATTGTCAGGCTTGGAACTCCTCCAAACGTGGTCATTATTTTGAAACGCCAAAATTTTACTTTAATCAAACCACAAAACATGTCTCCAGGTTCAATGCATTTCTCCTTGAGTCTATTTTTAAAATGCAATCTGGCTTTTTATGTTGCTTAGAGTATTGGTATCTTTCTCTATGTCTAATCTGCGGGAAGAAAATCATACTGGACGACTTCAATCAATATGAGGTTAGCAAATGGTGATGCTGTTATTACAGCTCGTAATGCGCAGAAACAATCCGGTCAGATTAATTAGCTTTTCGTTCTAAAACTGACATGGTTGTAGTTTTATCCAGAACCTAAAACATAGTTTGTGTTTCCCTTAAGTCCCGTTCTTACCTCAGCTTGTTTTCGTTTAGAGCAAAGCAGCGCAATCCACCTGTAACAACTTCCTGTTGGAGATCTTCTTCACTCACCTGTTCTGCGTCCACGCCCACTTGATGTGAGACGTCTTTGTGTTAGGTGTGTAACTTCATCTCCACAGACTGAATCGTGGGTAGGACTCAGTCAGGGCCAGTGCCTCCACACGTGAAGCATGAATGCATTCATTTGTTGATCAAGACACTATAACCAAAAACAGTTTATTTTTCCCCATCAGGTTGAATTTGACTAAATAAGGAAATTAAGGCAGAAATTAGTTAAATTACTTTTATTTTCACTGTATCGTCTAGACTTTGTTTGAAAACCACAAGAAGACTTCTGTACACACTGGGAATGGTGATTAAAACTAACTTATTGTTGGTTGAATTAACTTCAAAAGTCCAAAGATTTGCGATTCACGCCACAACCCGGACACAGAGCACGAGGTCAAGCGTCATGCTAGTGAGTGTAATCACGTTACTCAAAGCACTTCCGCATAGGAAAAGATCCCTTTCAATATAAATGTCACTATGACGTCATTTACTATCTTATTCAAGATTCAAGAAGAATTCTTAACAGATTTGTTTGCATATATTTGCATGACTCAGCACCATAATAACAGAAAAACTTGAGTTCTGTTTCTAACTGTGGTGTCCTAAAACGGATAATGTGCTTTACAAATATAGTTTGAGAGACCATCTTAATAATGATTTGTGGTCAATTCGAAGAGATTTTCTTAGTCTACCACACTGTCCTGGTGTCCCCTAATTTTTTCTCAGACACCAAAAGTGACTTGATACATTTGGAATAACACATAGATCTTAAATAGAAAATTATATATTTGTATTTAACTTTTGTTTTTTTCCAAATCAATTGGGATTCCCATTCTCCACCATAATAAAGAAGTTTGTTAACAGTTTATAATATGGGCAGTTGACCAGGGTAGAAATCGGATGGTTGAGACTTTTTGTTGTTGTTGTGATTTTTAGAATAGATTAACTATTTTATTACTGATTTTATAGTCAATTTAACTAAACTGTTTGGGTCCTAGTAAAGACTATTTATTATGTCTATGGTTTTTGTCACTCTGAAATTAAAAAAAGTTTGCAGGTACTTTTGGCAAATATTGCAGTCTGGGTTTGAGCAACAGCAATGGCATCCTAGGAGTTATTTATTTTAGTGGTTGGATGTTGAAATGCAACATTCATGTTGTAGACCTATATTATTGGGGTGTGTTTTACTTTTTTGATTTTTGAGGAGTTTACTTATCTGAAACCATTTAAAAACTATTATGTGACAAATACCTAAATCAGACTTCAGCTCCACTCCTTTCTTTTGTTTTGGTGAATTTCAGTGACTGTGTTAAATCTCCATGTGCTGTCTCAGATAGTTACTTTAACACTTAAGGTACTGCTTTTTCTATGGATGAAGACAACATTAATATATCTATGAATGATGCATCATTTATTGTAAATAGCTTTGAAGGGATAATTATAAAGATATTTTTTATGTGAAAAAGAACTAAAAACCTATAAGTTTGAATCTAACTATCAGTCTAAACAGTTTGTGAAAGAGTAAAAGACACCTGTTTGGACAGGGTATCCAAACCGGCTCTGTCCAAGGGTCCTACATCTTTCTAAATCCAGACCTGATCATGGGTGAATGTAAAATGCTGACTTGTCAACCTCAGGAGAACATTTTTGCTTGTATTTGGTGAATGCAGTGAGTACACAAAAGTAAGATCAGCTCTTATTTTGTTTTCAAAACTTCTTTGTTGTGTTCTAAATCTAATTACACCAACCTGTGTGTTTTGTCCAACTTTATGCTTTCCCTAACACTAGTCGCCAGTTATGTTGTCAGTGACAAAACACTAAAGCTTTTATTTTGAAAGTTGGAGTGAACCATCACCGGAAGTATTTTGGCGTTACTCTCAGGCTCACGCTGCCACTACAACCGACGGAAATGGCGGTGACGGAAAGGCGAGCAGCGTGAAGTGCTGATGCATTTACATGGATCGAAAAACCCCGACCGCCAGTATATTGTTGGACAACTGACAATGACGTCGAAGTAGAGCACCGTTTGTAGTTGTCATTACAAACCCATAAAACCTTCCCGGGGAAGTTTTCATCTCGTCGGCGGAGGAGTGAAAATCTCACCGGGAGCATGGCTTCTTCCAGCACTCAGGTAGCTAAGCTAGTTAGCTCACTTTAGCCAGTTCAACAACAACAACTCCAACTCCAGATGGATTTAGTGTTTATCGTTATATAGAGGCTTACAAATGTATTTCGTTTGTATTAGATTCGGAACAAATGCTTTAAGAGAGGATATTAATTTTTAGTTAGTTTGGTGTTGTCATTTAAAACATTAAAGTAGTCGTGTCATTGAAATTGTTAGTACAGAAAAGTGCTTGCTAATGCCCCCCCAAACCCCCTCCAGCCTCATTGAAACACAAGCAGCATGGCAACGCTGGCTAACAGGCCCCATGTTCCTCCATTCAAATGAGCCAGCGGTGGTCTTGGCTGCTGCTTTGAAAGATATGACATCCATTTTTAACCGAATGGAACACAAACGCATGTAATCTCAACACAGAGTCATTTTATTGTTAAATCGTCTAAGTGTCAGCAGTTATTTATTAGGAGAAAAGTGACCGAAAATTGCTGCGTGTTTGCATGGCCCACCTGCTCAGTAGTGACACGGGCCTTGTTCTGTGTTTTATTTTTTCTTAATATTCACACTTAATAAATTTTATATATACTTTTTTTTTTTTGCTTCAGTTTAACAGTCTTTTCGCATATTATGTTGCATGCCAGTGTTTGCCGTTTCTTTATTGTAAGCGTGATGAGACATTTTCGATCAGATTTAGCTGTTAGCTAGCTAACATGTTTGCACAGGTGGTGTGCTGTCAGCTCCTTAGCTAAATGCTGTGCGACAGCGTGGGCTTCGCCTTCTCTGCTTTTTATCCTAGAAGGAAATATACTGAAACTAGATCAAACCTGTACGCATCTGTATGTGTTGCAAAGTAAACACTCTGTAAGTGATCTGTCTTAGATAGTGACTTGGCAAGTTTGGAGATATTACTGTGGAAGCTAGCCGTCATGTGAGAAGGCCCATTTTGAGGAATGCAGCCAGTTACTTGCAGAGTCTGAAGTTTGTGTTCCTATTGAATGTTTTGTTATTCTGACAGCGATGTAAATTAAAAAGCTGAGTTTTTCTGTTGCATTTTCAACAATTGAGTAGCGTATAAACTGAACAGCATTATGGAGAGAAGAAAGAAAAAACTTAATCGAAGACTGAATTTGTGCATGCTTACACTTCTTTTCCTGCCCCCAAAACTAAGGCTTTCTATTGGATTACTGTTTAGTGAAGTGAAAGTTAAACATAAACTCTCCTTTCTGCTTTTGGGTAGTTGCTCCGTAAAATTATTTGCCAATCTTGCACTCTCTGATACACACATACTGCAAATTATTGCCTCATAGGAATGACATGGATTGCCTAACAGAACTGTTTAAATGATTAATGCCAGACAGCAAATATTAGCCATATCATTCCCTCTAATTAATTGGCAACCGCAAGTCTATAGTTTCATTGCTCTATTCAATTATTTGTATAAATAAATTAAGAGAAATATTTATGACTAAATGATTTGAAAACATCACATTTCTTTGTGAACAAATAAAAACAGTTAAAAGGTTACCTAAAATGAGATGCTGGAGGTTTGATGGTTTTAGATTTGGAAGGGATTGTTGAGGATGTTATGTTTTTTTGTGTTCTGTGACAAAAAAGGTAAACACATTGGTTTACAAGCAACCACACGGGAGGCAGAAGAAAATCTACTGCACCAGCAGCAAACAAGCCTCACGCTTTTGGGATGAAACTTAGCAAACAGGTCATGCTGGAAAGTCTGAACAATACATTTTAACTCCAGTTGATTAAAGCAGTTTTAGTTAAGCTTAGTACAATTTATCTTTATGGATGGACTTGCAAACAAGAGCTAGACAAAGGTTAACATTTTTAATTATTTGTGACAGTCATTTATGACTTGCTTTACAAGTTATGTTGAATAATGTTTAGTTAAATTAGTTTTTGTTTTCTTTCTAAAATTGTCTCTAGTGGAAAAAGCCTAACATCTCATTACCTTTAAAGCTTATTGGTTTAGCTTTAGCTTGTAGACAGCTCAGCATTTACTCTCTCTGCAGCTACGACATGTTGTGGTTTTGTGCTTCCTTACTGTAAAAACTATGGATTATAATTAGGTGACACATAACTGTGGCTTATTTACAAACTTGAATTAGTTTGTTTTTCTTTTAGATATTTTTCCTTGATTATAACTCAGTATGTTACCCAAAGCTAATCACATTATGTGCAACACAAAATGAGCTTCAGTTAATCATCTTTAACTCTTAGTCCTCAGATTTTTTTCAGACTGTCAAGTTTTAAAGATCAGTTATGTATTTGTTTGTTGTCTGAAAGGTAACCATTAGCATTGTCTTAACAGATCAAAGTATTCACATTTTACACTATAGGTTTAAAAGATTTTGGGATTTTTCGTGTTTTTAATTTTAAATGAAATTAATCTTTAGATGAATAGTGGGCTTTTTTAATAGGTTCAAGCTTATATAAAACCAAGTTTCTTAGTGTGTAGGTCATTTAGTGTAAAAGGGAATATTTCACTGGTGAGATGAGGCACAATGGTGTGAAAAGCTCAATCTGGTCAGTTCTGTAATAATTGTACTTGACAAACATTATCAGTGGTTGTGGATTAAATATTTGATACATTATTGTTCTGTTGTCACTCAAGTATTGTAGGTATCTGATTGTTGGAGGAAAACATTTCAGTTCTATTGGAAGCAAGCTTGATTCTGTTTTAGTAGTGAAAGAAACTTATTTTCTACCAAAAATCTTTTTGCCATCCTTCTGTTTTTTAATGCCTGAACATTTTTAACAGTTTCACCAAGTTTCAATACATAGCAGTGCTTAATAAAGGTTTCTGTACGTTACATCCTCCTATAAAGCCATCATTATTTGTGCTGCTAAAATTATAGCGATTGATATGTTGTTGTAAGCCACAGTTTATGGCTTGTTTACAGAAAGAAGCAAAGCAACATTCTTTCTGTTGTGAGCGAATGAGCCGCCCTGAGGCCGTTGGATTACAGCTGGCTGTTTGTCACTTGGACTGCCATTTCAGCAATGTGGGCCCTCGTGTGGGGGGCGGGTTTTCCAAAGAGTTACATATGCTTGAGCTGCACTTTCTTTTCTCTGTGCCTCCCCTTTTCACGTTTCACAGTTTGTTGCCGTGGGAGGATTAAGGGCATGGTTAGTGAGTTCACCTGTTCTTAGTTGCTTTGTTTCCCCATGTCCACTTGGTCATTTGAATTACCAGATTGTGTCGTTTCCTCTTAAAGTTATGGGGATGATCTGTAAAGGAATTAACACAAGTTAAATACATGTGCAATAAATGATTTGATTGAAATGTTCATGTTACAATAATAGAAAATGGTATAGTCAAAGGCTTCTGTTGGATAGGCATTTTATTTTTCCTCTTAATCTGTAGATTCCTAAAGCTTTATGGTTGAACTTTCAAAGCTTTTTTTAAATATATAAATATATATTTTTTGTGCAATAATCTTAGTGCTTAACTCTCACCTTTAGTGGTTTGGATTCCATTTGCAGAAAACTGTTGAGTCTTGTTAATGTATTTTATGCTTAACAAAATTCTAAAATTAGGCCAAATCTATTAAAATGTCAGTCATACTCTTATTTTTTGTGTAATTTGAAGTTGCTGGTCAGGGTGACCAAAGTTTTCTCTGGTTGTACGCACTAAAAAGTACTGCCCCTCCCTCACATGTTGCTATGTACTTTCAGTCATCTGGAAGTATTTAAATTTAGAAAAACAGTCATGGTTTATAAATTAAGATGATTACCTTCTCTCTTAGTTAAGGTCACACTATTTTAAATCTGAAGTTTACAAGCTGTATTTTTTAAGGATGCTGGTTACCCAAATAGTGTCTGATGAATTAACCAGCTAATATAAGCTAATTACGTCATATTATACTTTAATTATAGAACCCAATTCAGGAACAACATGAAACTGAGATCATACAATGAAAATTTCATCTCAGCCTATTCCTAATGACATTGTTACTCAACTAGTAGAGTGGTTGTGTTGCAACATGTCCAGAGGTTAGTTGGTCTGAAGCACCAAATCTTATTTGAATTGCTTGTTTGAACTGTTTTTCAAACAGGCACTTAAGTTGAAACATTATCTGCTTAAAGGTGCTTCACATTTCTCAATTTCACATTATTGAGAAATCCCTTGAAAATAGTCAGCAGTAAATCTGATTACCTACACTATCTTGGCTGTAATGTTATTGGTATTAAATACAGTGATAAAGTTGACATAAACCAGAATAATATGGTCACCTAAGCTTAAAGTAATTTGTATTTTTGTTTATTCGTTGATCCATGCTGGGGTGACTGTGTGTTTGTATGTTACATCTTTGTTTTAATAATTTTTTTGTGAGAATCTTTCTGTAGTTGGTCAAAGTTAGCACATGTTGCTAAGTACCATGCAATTATTCTAGATGGCAAGAAACTAAATTTATTTAACTAGAAATATATGCTTTTATACACTGTATGGCCTAAAATACAGTTAATATTCCTCTAAAGCTGAACATTAAATGCTTAAACGCTATCACTTGATATCAGCTTATTCAACAAGACTTTATCTTGTGTGTCGTTGTGCCTGAAGCATAACTGGGTTAAAGGTGGCTTCAGTATGAGGGTAACCAATCTCCCATGCAACTGCTGAAAACCAACACATAATTTCTGTTATCCTTATCAATAGTGTCATTGATTACTTTCAATGATACTATTGTCATTGAAAGTAATCAATGACATTTTCAAGGTTTGTAAAGTAATTGGACTCGAATCTTGTGCATTTCTGAGAAAAGCACAAGTTCTTCATTTACAAGCAAGCAGCCCTGCTGTTATCTTTACTGACTGCTGATTCATCTTGTAATTATTGACAGTGTGTTGCTGTTGTAAAGTATTTGGTGAATTATCCTTTGTTATATTCAGTAGAACACTTTTCGCATCTGAAGAGATTTGTCTGAAAAATTTTCTGCAAAAAGTCAATGAATTGACCAAGAGTCCCATCTTTCGCCTGTGTAAGAGACGAGTTTGTTCTTATGGTGGCTCATCTGGAGTCCGTTTGATCTGGGTTCATGGTTTATGTATAAGACTGTGACTCATCATTTTATGATTTGATTTTACCTTTCCGGAAGAAACGACTACAGGTTTTGCTGAATGATGACAGACTATGTAACAATCTAAGTACCTGATATTAAGCAGTAACAATTCAAGTGATTCCTAGTAAATAGGGCTGAAATTATCAGATGGTTTGCAAATTATTAGCACTTTTTCTTGAACTGATATTTTAAACATCCCTCCTGTCCTGTTTTAAGAATTTAAAAAACTTTTTTTTTTTTTTTTTAATAGTCAATTTTGATTTTTGTTACAAATATGTTTAGATAACGGGATACAAATCTTAACTAATAGTTCTATTGATTTGTCTTTCACAGTATATTTTTGGGGAGTTCAGCCCTGATGAGATCAATCAGTTTTTTGTGACTCCTCGATTTTATGTTGAGGTAAGAACAAATAACTTGTTTTAATTTAATGTTTAAATTGTGCACAATTTGAAAATGAAAACCATTTAATTCAATTGCAAAGACATTGCAATTGAATTAAACTGTTATGTACAAAATATTCTTGACTTTTAATTCACTTTTTTTTTTTACTTTTTACAGCTTCCTCCATTCAATGACAAAGTTCAGTGTGTTAGTCAGTCTTCAGGTATGTACTTTTCATGTAATACTTGATGTTTATATATATTTTTCTTGGAAGTTGCAGGATCTAAATATTTACTCCGTAGTCAAAAGTTTTCCTTCTTTTAGCTTCAAATGTATGTTTTAAATTGTTTAAGATTGAACCTCAGGTTTCATTATTTATTTCTTGATTTTGTACGTCCAATACTCATAGTCTGGAGTAGATTGTCAATAGTTGGAAATAATAATCATTCAATAATTTTTATCATAAACAGTTTATTTCTAGACATTTTGGACCACCAAATTAAAAATGTTACAGCAGCCACCTTTATTTCAGCGCTGACCATTTGCACATAACATTTGCCTTATCTTGATTTGTATTGATTATTTAGGAAGTTACTGCACTCCTGCTGTGCCATTTATTATGGAGTCTATGGGACTGCAGGTTTGCGGTGAGTTAAAAGGGCTCACACCCTGTGGCTTGACTGGTTGTTGTACGTTGTCTGTAAGAACTAAAGGTCCACGTTTCAAAAACTGGTGGCTTTCTAAACTGTGCATCTTTATTCTTTCTCTTGCCTGTTGGTAAACTCTGTAGAGCTTTGCATGCTCAAGATACCTAAAGTATCTTCTGTTGCATTTAATGCATTTTTGCACCACCGCAGGGCTCCAGATTAACTGAAATAAAATTGAACTTTGATTTAACAATCAAAGCTTATTTACTAAGGGCATAGTGATGGTTTCTGGCGATGCTAACATTCGTCTCTAAAGGAATCCCTGAATTGTTGCAGTTTTACAACTGAATGCAGTTTACTCTAATGAAGAATGATTCAACACTAACTGAATATCCTCTAATCCTTACAGAGAAGGGATCTGCTCTTTAATGCCCTCTTAACTCTTGCAAAATATTAATTTATATTTAGTGACCTACAAGCTGATGAGTCACTTGAATGAGTTTCTGATTTGCTTTTACTAATTTTTCCTGTTTATATTCACCCTTGCACCTCTTGCTGCACAATGATTCTTATTTGCAGGAAAGTTGTTTGTGCATTATGTACAGTTACTTAAAAAGTTTTTTACATTGCTGCTTGAGTTTGTGTTTTGAAAAATGCTGTTTAGAAGTATTTAAAGACTCAATGTACTTTTTAAATGAGCTTTTATTTTTTAATATTTTTTTTTCTTTCTGCAGCCAACAAGTTAGATATTGATAGGATTACTCCAGCATAATTTCACTGCGTTTAAATTAAGCAAACAATAAGGTCATTAAGTACCCACAATAACTTTTGTACGCAATTTTACAAGAGTTGCCACTAATTGTGGAGGGTACTGCATCTATGGAACATATAAGAGATCCACACATAGATTAACATGTTATCCCCAAATAGTCTGTAAGTTTCCTATTAACCTTAAAGTTGTTGTGATATGTAACATTTTATAATTACTTCAGAAATTGTATATCTTATATTTTTCACTTCCTGAGGTTGATGTTTTGTTCTTTTTATTTACCTTTCCAATGCATGCTGAGCCTTGGATGTTAGTAGGTTATTGAGGACTAGTCTATAAACAAAACACAAGAATAGACAGAAATATCCATTTATTGTCCCACAGTGGTGAAATACCTGTAAACTCTAATGAGGGAGACCCTCGAAATGTCTGGATTTAGTCAAGCTGGTTTAAAGTTTTCATGTGTCGATATACAAGACACATCTGTTGAAACAAAAATGTTTGGCTTGTGTTCTACCATTTATTATGGTAGCTGTAGCCAACACCATTAGCATTAGCTAATGCAATATAAAAATAAACTGGAAGACAATGGATAGATGTTTAAAGTGACAGTGAAACATTTTAGTAGCAAGTCATTGTAGCACACCATTCTAATATATTTGAGATAGGGCTGGACAATATGGTTGAAAAACTTATCACGATGTAAGTATTTTATATCAGTCTATCGATAATTATTGATTTTTTTTGTTTTTAATATCTAAAATATTAAAAACTAAATATTTTAATAAACAAAATATTTAATAAACAAATAGGCACTTCTCCTGTGCCTGTCGTGACACGACTTCTCCTGTTTTATCCACAGTTTTCACTCCATGCTGCTGTTTTATTTTTAAGCAGGTATGAGGCACGGTGGCAAAAATTTTAACTGCTGCTGTGTAAGTTACTCAACAAGTTGTTGCTAGGTAACCAAAGAGTGAGTGAGTTTGTTGATTCCACCAACCTGGATTAGCTGGGCGTGAGAGGTTGAGCAGCTAAAGACTTTCCTCTGCCTACATATTGAGTATTCTATCAGGTGTATTATTGATTGCTATTGATCACGTGTCTATTGCTATATATATATCGTTATTGATTTATTGTTCAGCCTTAATTTGAATTAGGGGTTGTTGAAGAAATACATATATTTCATATATATATATTATATATTATATATATTTTTTTAAATAGCAATATGGAAAGTATCTTTTTGACAAACTAATAATGGTGATTTGTATTCTTAATTGATATGTTTCCTGCAGCAGAAGACTATCAGCACATTGAGTTTGGGGTTGATGAGGTGATGGATTCCAAGCCGGTTAGAGCAAGCGATCCTTTGTACAGGGTGTCGAGCAACCTCAACCCACAGGCCCCGGAGTTCATCCTGGGCTGCCAGGCGGCTCCGAAGGCTCAGCAGGCGGCCCCTCCGGTGGCTGACGTCCCTGACGGAAGCCATTTCAACTCGCTGGATGGGCCGGACTCTGAGGCGTCAGCCCTGGACAATCACCAGTCCTGCCAGGACATGGACGGACTCCCCGGCAGCCTGGGACAGCGAGAGAGAAAGAAAAAGAAAAAGCGGCCGCCTGGGTACTACAACTACCTGGACCCATCAGTTGGTGAAAGCTCTAGCAGCGGTGTTGCAGCTGATGGTGCTCCAATAACGGCACTGGTGAATGGACACGCACTTGGAGGCTCACACCACAGTTCTGAGGATGTGGACAGTAAGGCATTGTCAGCAGATGAACTTGGCACCCCTGGACCTGCTTCCAATGCAACATCAACAGCATCTGTGTTTGCCCCCACATCCACTGCCAATCAGAGGACTTGTGATAGCCCTGAGGACTCTTCTTTAGACTTAACAGGTGGAGCTGCCTCTTTATCCGACGGTAACAATGCAACTTCCTCCTCTTCATCCTCCTCTCAAAGCAGAGAGATGACAGAGGGATCAAGGACTGCAGATCAGCAGCTGGATCATTTGGCTCCACAGAGCCCTGAACTGTCAGACGCCCCACACAGCCCCCACTCCAAATCTCCTCTTCCTCCCTCAGCTCTTGCAGCCACCCCTTCCGCCTTGACTTCCACTACGACTACTGAACTAGAGGGAGCTCGGGCAGCAGACACCGGAGTGGCCAATGGGCTAGAAGAGCCCAGTACTCCTGTCAGTTCAGATGGACACAAAGAAGACTGTGACAGTGGGGAGCAGGGCCAGCCTCTCAGCCCAGACTCTGTGACCCAGCCTTTAGTAACAGAGCAGGCAAGCTCTCCTGCAGTTGCTGCTGCGCCCACTGCCAATCTTCCCAAATCCTGGGCTAGCCTGTTCCACAACTCAAAGCCTCTGCCTGGCAGCCCTCAGGCCTTTGTAGAGGTGAAAAATATTGTGGAAGCTGCTTCCCCCTCTCCTGCAATGCCAGAGCAACCTGAAAAGGCTGGGGAGATTAAAGAAGGTCCTGTCCATGTATCGGAAGATCCAATGGCCCCAAAACTTGCAGGTATTTTGTGTAAGGAAAAAAAGAGAGAAAAAACCCCCAGTACTCGTATTGTTCCATATTCTTTATCTTAATATTCTGCATATTTGTTACAGTCCAGTTCTTTCTTACCTTCTTTGAAATGATGTAAAATCTGACTATAGATGAGGATACTAACTGGTTTCTCTCAGAATATGAGGTGAAATTACTATGCCACAACTAAAGAAATGAACACTAGATGGCAGCACTGTCAGCTACATGTTTTTTAGATAAGTCATGAGTTATATTTGTAACCCAGTTTAGTCATTAGAAGTAGGTCAGGAGTGCCTTCTGGGCCTCACCCGGTGAGCATAGGAGAGCTTCCACACTGCGTTGGTAAGGGTCTATAAATTCTCGGTGGTCTGGTAGCGTTTTGTCCTATTATCTCAAACACTTTTTTAAAAATTGTTTGTCTCTGTGGCCTTTATTGTAGCACTAAACTATATATTAGTTTCAGGTTCTTTAGATGCAACTGGATGTAATTAATGGGTAATTAAAAATAATTTCTGAAACAATATCAATATTTCTTTATGGCCAGTAGCTGATATTTACTAGTATTTATATTATGTATATTTTTCTACCTTTTTAACACTTTAAAAATACAACCACAATGCTGAAATTGCTTCTTTGTTTCAGTTAAGCTCTCCATAATCATGCATGGCTTTACTATCGGTCACATACAGGGCCAACTCCCTCCTGAAACACAAACAGCAGCAAGGTAGACATAAAAAAAATCGATTATTAACATCGGGCCATATCAATAAAGATTTGTTAAAGAATAACTTAACATTGGTCAATACAGAAGTTGGTGCCAGTATTTTGTGCATTTGTTGTAGCAAAGTAATCTGGTCTGTAGTAAGCTTTATTGATCCAAATAGGAATGTTTGCTTTGCAGACAACAATCCAGTGCACTTAATAGAAACACATTTAATGACACCGTTCTGCCATTATTACACTATGATTTTAAAATAGAAATAAATTAACTTTGAACATGAATACACTTTTATTTATAAAAGTACTTAAGTGAAACTTAACTTCGGGCCTTACACGGCCAGCTGAATCTTCATTTAAAGAATGCTTTGCATTTGGATTGAGATATAGTGACTCAATGATGACTGTCTACAAATTACAAGTGTTGCAAGTTGCATGTGAATTGGTATCAGTTCTTTTTTAATTGTAGAGTTTATAAAATAGCAAATATTCGATAAAAAGATTGTTCTTATTAGAACTGAAGTGTAAACTCTGTACAAAAATGTCCAACTCTACCAATCTAAAAAAAAAAAAAATCCATACCGCTTTTAATGCCATGGACTTTTTTATTTAAGATTTTCTCTGACAGTCACTTATAAGCAATTGCAGTATGAAAATATCTACATTGCCTTAATTAAGTCCATGCTAATACTGGTATCTGGAGAAATTCCCTCTAGCAGTGTAGACAAAGATCTGGTCAGTGCACATATACTTCGCTACACTTCTGTTAAATGTCTCTATTGTTGAAGAACAACCAGAGTCTGGATGTTAGGTTGCAATAGGGTCTGATTAATTGCTGGAGCGACATAACTACAACAGAGATTTTGAGTGTCAAGCAGCTCCTACTTATAGTAACAATATGTTTAGCATGGAAATGTTTTATAAGTGGATGTATTGCCTCACATCTTTTTATTTATGCAGAGTGGGATTATCTTTGCTTCGCAGTCATCGGTCTACAGCAAAGCGTTTTAAAACACTGGAGACATGTGTTACATGAGGTCGATCATGAGTTCATGTTGTTGTTTTTTTAGGGTTAAACTTTTGCAGGCATGTTGTTACCGCTAATGGGATTATAGGCAGCTGGAACCCCTTGCATAAAGTTCGTTTTAGTCTGTTCGTTTTTATTACTTTGTCTTTTTTTGTTGTTGTTTTTTATTGTGGGGGGAGGCAAATCTGGTTGTAATTCACCACCATGTAGCCACCACAGACCAGCTGTTTGTAGACTCGATGCAGCTGGTTTAGATGTTACATAAATCCACAATTTAGACTACAACTTCAGGACGATTCAGCAGAGATTAGAAGATATGTCTTACTCTGCTGTAGGATATAGTTAGATTCACTTTGCCAGTGTGTAGAGCTTAAGTAATAACAGATTAATTGTGGATATGCACAATATATTAGCACTGGTATCAATCAGATTTAACATATCTGTATTTGTCCCATAAGAACAACAGGGGCGAAATTATTAACTGATGTTTTATTTCCATCTTGTTGCTCCGTGCGTTTTGGGAGGAGGAAGGAGCTGACGATGCAGCATGGGATTGTGAGGTGTCTTAATTGAAGCAGAGAAGCAAAGTCGACTTTGTGGTTTCTTGAATTCTGTCAAAATGGGGTGGAAATGCATGTAATATCAGGAAATGTTTATCAGGTACAACAACATTACTAGATGGTGAGATCTGCCCAAACTTTCATATCAGGGTGTCCCTAATTAATGAAGCTACTTATATGGGTCAGTTTAAAATAGTTAATCAAACCCAAAATGTTTCTAATACTGTGCAGCCCTAAAGTAAATACTTATAAATGACATTATCAAAGTCTTACAATCTAGAACGTATGAAATTTTAACAATCCAGAGGGAGCCACAAATGTTAAACTAAGTTTTGAAAAGACAGCTTTCTCTTTTTGATAATTATTTTACTACAGGAAATTTTATGTAATTTCAAAAGATATAACTAATAAAACTTATGACAAGAAAAATAGATTTAAAAAAACCTAAGTGGTACTTTGTCATTCTGTTTTAGAAGTTCAATGCAATTCCTTTGAAAAACTTTGAAAACTACTAAAATAGGCATTTGTTAATATATCTATTTTGAAAAACACTAATTATTTTTAGCCAAAATTTTTAAAGAGCCACTGGTTGCAGACCCTGATTTAGAAAATAGTTATAGTTTTTTCCTTCTTATATATACTGTCCTGTGTGTTTACCACTAATTTCACCTAAACCATTGCTGATTTTAGTTTGTACATTTGTTGTAAAATCCATCCACGTTACCATGGAGGCTGTATTTTTTTTTCAATGACAGTCCTCCTTCCTAGGCGTGGTACAGAAAACTCTTGCTCTTATTCAGATGGTCTCTCCTGTTGCTGTCGCCAGAGACAGGAATAAGAACGGAAACATTTGTTTACAAATGAAAATATTATTCCATTATTCTAATGTAATTCTAACTTTACCTCAAGATCTGATAACATGAAGTTGGATGTTTTAGGTTGGTTGTAGTTTTATGAAACTGCTTGTTGAAGAATATTGTTTCTGTTTGAATCCCCAGAAATTATTGAGAATGTGAAGTTGATACATAAACCAGTGTCTTTGCAGCCGAGGGGGCTGATCAACAAGGGGAACTGGTGCTATATCAATGCCGTATCCTTTCTCTACTTTGTTTTTTTTAATGTCTATAGTTTTCTTTTAGCAGCATTGTTTTCTGTTTCTTGCTCTTCAGTCTGTTTATCTCCCTGACTCTGAGCTCTCAGACTCTTCAGGCCCTGATCGCCTGCCCGCCCATGTATCACCTGATGAAGTCCATTCCTCTGCACAATGAAGCACAGAGAACATGCACCTCCACACCCATGATAGACAACTTGTAAGACAAGTCTTCTGCAAATTGAGTTTTCTGTGGTTTGTAAATGTAATCTTCTTTGAAGTCTCATTGTTTTTTTAATTATTTTTAACTTCTCTGACAGTGTTAGGTTGGTGAATGAGTTCAACAACATGCCTGTGCCATCAAAAACCAAACAGCAAAGTAAGATTTTAACCAGTGCAAATGTAATGGTTGGGTATCATTTTGCATTCAGTATTGCTGATGTTTTCTTCCTTTATTCGGTGTATTTACAGCTGTTGGTGATAAGGTTGTAAAAGATATTCGGCCTGGTGTACCTTTTGAGCCAACCTACATCTACAAACTCCTCACTCTCATCAAGTCAAGCCTCTCTGAGAAGGTGAGATGAGTTGGATTTGGCTCTGCTGCTTATTCACTGCGAAACAATGTGTCAAAGTTTGATTTTAATGATTACATTTTGTCTGAAACAGGCAGTACTTGTGGTTTTCTGTTGCAGAGACACAGTTTTTTGTAATCGGATAACTCTTGAAAATAGTCTTCATTACACAAGCTGACCCAAAATTCTCATCTTTTGATGTTTAACGGCTCGTCCTATGTCCACCTCTTATCCGTTTACCTCAACAAATTAGTGTGCGCACATTGTGGTTTTCATTATTTGAAATTTGTCAGCAGGTATTTTCAGTGTTTTTTCTTTTTAATTGATGATTGAGTCCTTCATTTCCTTTTTATTTTAAAGGGCCGACAAGAGGACGCGGAGGAGTATCTTGGGTTTACCCTCAATGGACTTCACGAGGAGATGCTGGCTTTGAAAAAGCTAATCTTGCCTCAGGAAGAGCGTAAGCAACTGTTGGAACCTAACTTTTGACGTTAGATCACAAGCTTGCAGAAATTAAACAGTTTTGGTTTATTGACCTCATTCTTGAAACATCATTGCCAGTTTGAGTGTCCAGCTGAAAGCTGTATAACTTTTAGTATTCTGCATGAGGTGCATAAAATGTTACTGATCTGTTAGTTTTATGGTGTATTTAAAAACAACAAAACAGGATTCAGATAAATTATTTGTTTGCAACTTAATTGTGTCCTAGCTACAAAATATTAAATGTAAAACATGTCTGAGTTTTTTTTTAGCAAAGAAAGGTTGCAAAGTTTCAGAAACCGTGCGCTTGATTTTCTTGCATCGTCTTGAAAAGTTAGTTAACGAATATAATTGATTTTCAAGTTTTCCTAGTCTCAATTAATATGGGGCAGGGTGGAAAAATACTTGAATAGAATTTAATATATATTTTATTATTTGGAAATATTCTAATTTTATGGAAAATTACAAGTTGTTTAAGATTTTTAGCTTTGTTTTGCCATGTTATGTTTTATGTTTATGATTTTGGGTTTTGAGTTACTGACGGAACATACGTAAAAATCCACACTAATTTAAAAATCTAATAAATGATTTATACCTTTTTGGTGTAAACATTTTTAAAGGTTTCTGGAAGTATTGCAAATTTTAAGATGGTACCAATAAAAGTTTATCCAAATACCTCCACCTTCCAAAATAGAAAAAAGTCAAATGGTTTCTTAAACCAGTCAATAACCAACTGGAAAATTACGTAATTTATCCAATTCCCCCCTTTTTTCTTGAAAGTGAGAGATTTTCTTCCAGCCAAAGTTTCTGTACTTCAGCTTCATTATGCTTCTCCAACATGGAGATTAGGAAGATACTATGCAGATACAGCTGCCGTCTGGCACAGCATGCTTCATAAGTGCTTGGTTATTAGCAGTTATTAGCATTTTTACTCTGTTTATTCATTGATAATTCAGTTTCAGTGAAGTTCCAGTTATTCATCTGTGAACAATGTTTCTTGAAAAGGCTCTCCTACTTCAGCACTTTGCTTCGAACATGTTGCATGTTCCAGCTTGTCTCTGCGTACCTCTTCTGTATCTGAGCACATGCAGGGGAGGTCACATTGTAAAACTGGTCTCTCACTTTGTCATTTAAATTCTAAACAATTCTTGGACTGTAAAAGAAAACCCATATTCATGAGATCAATCAAACAGTTCTGCAGGCTATAATTACTAAGGATTGGTTTTCCAAACAGGGCGTCACAGATTGCTAGTCTGGCATAATCATAAATTATAAACAAATTAAAGTTATATAGGGGCTTATGTCATGGATTTGAATATGGATCATTTAAAAAAAAACTTCATGAGGACCCAAAGTTTATGCCTGGGGTCAGATCAGGACATCCTTTTATTAGCTGTATTTATCTGAAAGAAAACTGAAATGAAAAAAGGAAGTAAGAATAAGAAAAAAGTGAGCTAGAGTTCTCTCCTGGAGCGTCCAAGCAAGGTTTATGGTTTTGCTACTCTTAGAGACCGCATTAAACTTCTTAGAAATTTTTATTCTAGTTTTTGAGTTTTTTATCTCCACAGATGATGTTAAACTAGCAAGTTAACGCTGGGTTGGACATTATAAAGACTTCAGGGCAACTTGTTTTCTTTTGCTGTTAACATTTAATCAGGTGCCTGGTTTGTAATATTTAGAATTCCCCTGTGGGAATTAATAAAGCATCTCTTATTCATGTTTTTTTTTTTTTTGCATTCTTTTCTTCCAGAACCCCCCACACCCAATGGCCCGGAGTCACAGCCAGGTGGTGAGGATGATGGAGCCGAAAAGGAGGAAGAAGGGAGTGAGGACGAGTGGGAACAAGTGGGTCCCAGAAACAAGACTTCAGTCACACGTCAAGCTGACTTCGTCCGCACACCCATCACTGATATTTTTGGTGGACACATCAGGTACATGAACAAGTTAAGAAGCTTTTCTAATGACTCAAACTCTGTGGCCTGGATCTGTAGCATTCATGTTGGTTTTCACCTACACTCAGGGTGGGTGTTACAAATTGCTTTGGCATCGCCAGCCTTTACTTTAAATCCTCCGTAGTTCTTTGTGGCGAGAAGTCTCGACAGCAAGACGTTAAGCTGCCCTCCACAAAACAAAAGTCTTAACCTTTGGACAAATTGGAAAGCGAAACTATCACTTTTGGCCACCCAAATGATATGTTCTGTATAGTTCTGGTCTAACACATTTTTTGTACACTGTTTTACTACGTCTGAAAAGATTATTTTCTCAGAAATGGTTGTGTGGCCAAAGAGAGACAGAACTCAGGAGGGTTTTTATCAGACGTACTTTGCACACCAACGCAGCTTGGCTGTAATCCACAGATTCTTTAATGCATCAGTGGGAGTAAGTGGTTTGTCTGGAGTTGCTACAACACTTATTATTAAACTACGATCCACAAAATGTTTAAGCTACCATTAAAAGAAATACGTTTTACCTAATAAATATCAGTATTACAGTAAGAGTTTGTAGTTTTAAAGAATATCCTGCTCTTAAAATTTTCTACAACTAAACTTTGTAGTTATTTTGATGTAATGTGTGTCTTTTGGCATTTTCTTTACAGATCCGTGGTGTATCAGCAAAACTCTAAAGAGTCGGCCACTCTCCAGCCTTTCTTCACCCTGCAGCTTGACATCCAGTCTGAGAAGATCCGCACAGTTCAGGAAGCTCTTGAAACGTTGGTGGCCCGGGAGTCGGTCCAAGGCTACACCTCCAAAACCAAGCAAGAGGTAGATCCACAATACTGGGGTTTATAAAACACTCACTTGAACATTATGTATGATTGCAGTTCTACTTCAGTGACATTGAATCTCACAGTATTAGGTTTTACAGATAAAGGGCACAAAAACATGTGCTGCTGTAGTTTTGGAAAGTTTTTTTTTTCTAACAGTAATTTGTTGGAGGAAAAAATGTATAGGTTATCAAAAATGTAAATAAAAAATTTATTTCCAAAGCTTCAGTATTGAGCTCAAGCTTTTGATAATAGTTCTAATAAATCAAGAAGGAACACAAAAAACTTATTTCCTACTTCTGAGATTCTATGAAATGTATTGTATTTATACATTAAATTTGCTTCTGTAAGGTGACTTTTCACCTGTGTATTTGTACTTAATGAGGCACTTTGGAAAGTTGCCAAGCCCTAGAAGAAAGTGGAATACTTTTTGTCACATCTTTAGTGTCCTGGTCTTTTACCTATTTTCTAGTTGCTTTAAGCCTTTATGGGCGTCACAAGTACTGCTAAAAATGCAAACCCTAAAAAACATTACTGCTTAACTAACTGATGGAGTGAACATCTGCATCACATCTGTTCACTGCACCACAGGCATCTTTATTGGTGTTTAAAGTTGTAAGCACCAAATGATAAACTTTTTGGTCATTCTGGACTTAAATAACTTTGATCCACAACTTGTCTGTATTGGTACTTAAAAAAACACAGCATTGAGTGATTTATGACTCCCTCCTCTTATTCTGTACCTGAATCGTTTCTCTAAAAAAATCATCTTATTCTCATAAGCTAGGTTTCCTAGAGTACCTTTAAAACTCTAGAATATGGTTTTTGTGTTGTACATCACGTGACTTCTTCATCTCTTTCTTTGTGTTTGTTGCCAGATTGAAGTCAGTCGGAGGGTAACTTTGGAAGAGCTGCCACCTGTGCTTGTGCTCCACCTCAAGCGATTTGTCTTTGAAAAGACTGGAGGCTGCCAGAAACTAACAAAGAACATTGATTACCCTGTTGACCTGGAAATAAGCAAAGGTATGAATGGACCCACACTCTGCAAAGCTTCTGCTGACTTTAACTTTTCAACTTGAGCCACAAGGATAATACGTATTTAATTGAGGTTTATGCAATTGCTTAAGCTTCTTGGTCTAATCAGTAAATATGCCTATATTAACTTTGCTTTCAGATCTCTTATCCTCTGGAGTGCGGAGCAAAGTTTTGAAAGGCCAAAGAACTTACAGGCTCTTTGCAGGTTTGTTGGTTTTATTGTTTAGATCACATTGTTGTATTATTTGCAAAATATTTTTCTATAAGTCACTGCTGGCAGCAATATTTACTTCCACTCTATATTAACAATGTTTAAGTGTCTTCAGCTCCCATATAATTGTTTGGATTCCTTCAAACAACAAATCCTGACTAGCTCATCACTAAGAGATACTGTTATCTCTGGATCAGTGTGAACAATATTAAAATCACAGGGGACCTTCTGGATTTCAATATTTTCTGGCCACTATAGTCCATTTGTTATGAATTCACTTTGCATGTGAACAAGTCTAACTTCAGAAATATAATGAGAAAGGTCAAGCGCAATGTTAAAGGAGCAGTATTCCGTAAAATCTGCTTTTTTGAGCCATGCATCATGTTATAACGGTATTCTCTCATCAAAAGCATACTTGAAGTGTTTACCTTCATTATGCACGTCTGAGAAATCCTTCAATCTCCCGTGGCAATCATTGGGGTTTGTAAAACTCCTGGATGGACGTAGCACCACCACGGGGGACGTAGCACCACCATGGGACAAAGCTCCTCCCTAGAGCTACAGTTTCTGAGCTGAGGTTCTGCCACACAAAGACCCCTCCCTGCCACTTCCCCACAGAACTCCTTCAGACTAGCAGCAGCAAAAGCAAAACACTTACTGGAACTGCAAATCTGCTGTGCTCATTATATGAGCTATTTGTCAGTCCAATAATCCGACAAATATTTATAATAGAGAAATGTTGATAGGATTACATCTTCAGCACATAATCCGATCAAGAAGCAGAAACTTCTTAAAGAGACAGAGGCCTAATTTCAAGGCATTTAATTGTGAAGTCAAATTTCTTGACTTCATGTTTTATTTATACAACATTTTTATAACAACTGAAGATGATGCAATTTATAGATTGTGCTACAAAATTATACTAGATAGCTGGAAAACACATACTACCCCTTTAAATGAAATTTAGTGGAAATTGAGGATTAGATATTGAAATTGATAAAGAAAATTGTGTTTTGAATTGCGTAGCCCTTATAAATATATCAAGTCCTTTTTATTTCTATGAACACTAAAATTTGTTATCAATAGTTGATTAAACTGAAGAGGTTTAAAAATTTGCAAGTTTGATCATTTCTAATCTTTGTACGACTTACAATTACATCATTTAGTAATGCAAAGTATTTGGAAGCTATAGTTCATTGATGTATTTGGGCCACATCTGCTAACAACATATTATCCTGTTTAAAAAAAAAAACACCTGAACTAACCAACTAAAACTTGGATCCTGATGTTTCCCACAGTTGTTTACCACCATGGAAACAGTGCGACAGGCGGCCATTACACCACTGATGTCTTCCACATTGGTCTTAACGGCTGGCTGCGCATCGACGACCAGGCGGTGAAGGTCATCAACCAGTACCAGGTGTTGAAACAGACGGCCGAGCGCACCGCCTACCTGCTGTACTACCGCCGCGTCGACCTGCTGTAGACACCCATTCACACCCCTCCACACACCCATACACCGACACACACACACACACACGCCACAAACATGCTCAAAATGCACTTGCTGACAATAAAGTGCTTCTGCATACAACACAAAAACACACCAAACTAATGAACAGGAACACTGCCCGACTTGTTCTCTTGCAAGATTTTCCTCTTCTTCCCTCCTGTCCCCGCTTTCCAGAGAACCAGCTTTTCCAACGCCTTTTTCCTTGTCACCTTTTTTTTTTTTTTTTTTAATTTTCAGAAGAAGAGAAGCAAGCTGCATTCACAAAGATTTCCCTGTGACTGCTCTCTCTTTTCTGTTCACCACTGCTGTTTTTTTGTCATCTTTTGTTTCACTTTTAAAGCAACAAGGAAGGACTGTTGAACAGACAGAGACAGGTGGAGGTTAGGGGTGCAGGTTGGTATCTGAGACTCTCCTTGGACTGAGCCCACAACTTGGCTCTGATGGCGTACAGTGAACTCACACAGGAGGAACTATCACCCAATACACTGCGAGTGGACTGCAGGAGAAATTCTTTTCAAATCTTTTCTTGTTTTTCTTTTTCTTTTTTTTTTAAGAAAATTACCTAAAATATCAGTGTTTGCCTTTTAGCAAAGAACTGTCGGCCTAATGGTTTTGCAGCAGTTTCAAAGCTTGCTGTTTGCCCTCGTGCTTTGAAAAGGCCCAGCACCAGCAGTATCACCAGTCTCATTCCCCCAACAACCAGATTGTGTTCTTCTTCAGCCACCACCTCTTCCTCCTCTTCCATGTTCTCACTTTTATGATGCTTTTAAACCTAGGTACAACTTGAGCCATAAAAAGCAGAAAGAAATTTAAAAGAAAAAAAAGAGAGGTGGTGCTATGGATGGAAACAGCTTCCTTGTTTTTGAACGATCCTTGTTATGGGATTTGAGTTTAGATTTAGAATATTGTTGAAAAGAATTTATTAATGCGCTTTAGAATTTAATAACAAATATGCTTCTGTGCACAGAGAATAAACTGATGAATACAATATGACAGGCAAATGCATATTTTACAAATATTTAGACTGAGATGTATTAAAAAGAGCAAATTTAAAAAGGAAAAATGGATCTGGTTGACAGAAAACAGTTCAGGTTTTCAAGGACTGTTGCCAGTTTTTAAACGCAGCTCCTGTTCTGGACAAGAAGCAAAATGATCAAGACAGATTCCACTGCAAAACCTGCCCTGTTGACTTTTTTTTAAATTCCTCATGGGTTCTTTTTATTTGCTTGTCGGAGGTATCCACTTGTGTGCTTGGTTTATACGTGTAGTTTTGAGCCACGCAAAAGCTACTTCCCCCTCAACTGTGCTGTAAGTGGGGGCTCAGTGGCGTTTTTCCCTCTCCATGTACAACTCTTAACATCACATCTCTGAGAGAAAAAGAAATCCGAGCTTTTTCGGGGGTTTGTATTCTCCAGAGAATCAGTGAGTCGCTTTGGGAAATTTAGGACTACATCAGTGCTAAGTTTTGACTAGAGACCTTGGACATGTGCACAAATGGAGATCATGTTTGTTTGGTTTTTTTGTTTAAATATTTTTTGGCTCTGACTCATTTAACTGTGATAATTTCTTTTTATTTTTTGATTTTAATTTTGGCTTTACTAAAATGTTTGTTTTTTTTCTTTCATTTTTGTCATTAATTAGATGTTGTACTGCTCTTGCTCCCTTTAGAGAAAAAAATGGCTTGCATTGGAATTGGTGTTTTCAGAGAAATTAAAGTCTAAAGCACAAGAAATAAAAAATAATAGTTCTTTGCTTGATATTTATTTCCTTTTTTGTCTATTTTTTTATTATTATTTTCACTCCAAACCCATTTCATTCCAGCCACAAGTGTCATCTTCACAGACCAACACATCAAATATTGTTTCATGATTCTGGAATCCAAATGTTTCTTCTGTCTCATCTGGACTTAGTTTTGGACATCCATCCGTCTGCTTATGAAAGGTATATGGGTCAGACTGTTTTGATGTTTTTCAGAACCTTTGTTGCAGGGTAGCATACATTTTCTGTCTTGCGGAGATGTGTGTGTTTGAAAGGAGTTACCATGCTCTTTCATTTAAAGATTACACACTTTAGATTGACTAAATTTTAATATTTCCAAAAACTGTTTATTGGATTTTATTTCTGCTCTGCTCAGTGTTACGTTGTAGGTTATGAAGGCAAATTTTTCCAGGTAAACCAAAGGACAACATTATACTGCCCCTACTGCCTTTCATCAACTTTATTCTCTGACTTCCTTTCTTTTGCCTTGTCTATTCGAGGTTCTGTGTAGTCTAATTGCACACAGGAAGTGGCATGCTCTGTAAACGGTCGAGCCATCTTTCACATAGTTCAGTTGTGCTGCTGGCTTTTATTTGTGTTGAAAATCGACACTGTTTTGTGTATTAACCCCCCTTTTTATTAAAAGAATGTGTCTCTGCGGGGACTTGAATTGGACACCTTGATTTTTTTGTTGTACACTTGTATCTTGGTGTCTTGTTGGCTGGTTAAGAAACGTGCTGGAGAAAAGCGTCTATTCTTTTTTTCTTTTAAATGTCTGCTCTGAACACTTTAGTCTGCTGGGAACTGTTGGGATCTTCATCCAGAAACAAACGCTGTTTATTAATTTGAAGCCTTCAGCATTCTATTTTGTTTATTGTTCAATAAAGGATTGTGCAAAAAGCAGTAAGCTAATCAAGTGTAGTCTGAAGAGTACCTGGCTTTCTTACGACAGAAATCCTTCTGCAGCTTCTAGACCTTGGACTGGCCAACACAATGTGCACAATAAACCAAAATGTTCTAGATTCTTGGTCTACCGCACATCTTTAATTACCTTCCTCCTGTATGTCTGTGTGTAATTGTCCTTTGTTATACCTTCTGCTCCTGAAGTTGATCTGGCTGCCTCTCGGCCCGCAGTATTTGTTGAGGTTGTGGCTGAGCTCGGCTCGCTTTGCTGTAATGGGAAGCAGACCCATGACTGAAAAAATTGCAAAGTAAGGCATTTCTGTCCTACTATATTCCATAGTGGTATTACATCCTTACTATAGGTATCCCCTCCATTTAGCTCTAGCTTCTGTCTAAAACTTTAACCAATTATAGCATTTTTAACTTAAGACAAGCACTCTTTCTTTTATGAGCCTACAGGCTTGGGAAGAAAATTGCATGTTGGACTCCTACCTACCTATGTTAATGTCCAAGCCTTGTTGGATGTAACGTTCTTTCCTTCAGACCCATTTCATACTCGTTTATTTTTTCCCTTATAAATGAAACATCCACTGGGATTTTAAACAAATTCATCACTTCTGATGGCATAGTTGGATTGTTCCAGTTATGAGGAAATATTAACATACAGGTGTAGTCCAGTATGTTTGATTAGAAACCTTTTTGATAAACCATTATATAGATATCTAAACCAGTGTTTCCCAACCTGGTACTCAAAAGTACACAGTCTTGAACGTATTAGATGTTTCCCTGCTTTAATATGCCTGATTCAGTTGATTGCAGTTCAGCTGATTGCAGTTCAGCAAACTGTGTGTAATTGTCTGTTAATCAGCCATCAATTGAAATCAGCTGGGTTGAAGCAAAGAAACACCTAAAACTAGCAGGGCAGTGTGCGTCCAGGACCAGGGTTAGGGAACACTGATCTAAACTCAAATGTGGTTGTGTTGAACATTTTCTAATGAACAGCTCATTAACAGGCCTTTGCCAAACTTGATGGCACACTGAAGAGGTAATTCAATCATTTGATTCAGAGGTGGTGGAGCACAGATGTATCTCAAACCTGCAGGATGGTAAATCTATAGGACTAGATCTCTGGCTTAGGGGTCATCAGCTTACAGAGTTGCTAATGAAGTCCAACATGCTTTTTCCACCATTTGGCGAATTTATTTTTATTTTGTTTTTATCTGAAAGAGGACTTTGGACCATTGTTTCTCCTCTGCTGCTTAAGATACTTGTGCCATCTCTGGTTCAGAAGTGTCTCAACATGATTAAAGCAGTAGTTATAGTTCATCTGCTAGAACAACTGCAGTCCATGTGTTCAGTGAACCTGGTCAAAACTATCGAATGGCTTTGGTTTACAGTCCATAATCATACTGGTATATAAAACTACCAGAAATATCTTTTTTGTAATGAAGATTCATGTCTGGTTATTGGACAGTGGCTAACAGTTTAGGAAGCAGAAATATGATTTTATGCAATTTTTAGCTGCAATTTCAGTTATTTTTACTGAAGTTGTGTACATGTGCCATGTAAGACTGACTTATTTTAGTTTTCAGTCACACTGGTCAAACATTTTCCCACCCTCGATGAATTTGTTTTATTTAATCTAGACTTCTTATATTGTAAGCTTTTTATATTCACTTTTTTTATTATACACTATGTTTATCTCTATATCCTGTAGTTAAAATATTTTACATGTGGTTCTCTTTGAGGTTTACTGATCTAAATGTGGTTTTCCACTGAAAGTTAAGCGCAAACATTTGCACATTAGGATTTTGCGTTCAGGCCCATTTTGAAGAGCTGGTCTACATCTAAAACAAAGGAAGCTGGAATCAAACCCCAAACGGCCCTTTATCACAAAACCACTCGTTCCACTGATCCAATCTCTTTCCAAAGTTTTTAAACATTTGATTGTTACAAACCTACATGCCAGTACTGCCTTTAAATGGCTGTAATGGAAAGCTTTGTGGTGGAGGTTGATCTATAAAACAGCATTCTGGATTCCAGCTTTCTATGAAATGCTAAATAAACAAGACAAAGCTTCAGTTGCGTAACCCTTCTAGTGTCTTCAGGGCAAAGTTGTGAGTTTCCATTTGGCCTGGATTGAATTATTTATCGGGTCTGATGGAGCAGAGAAATGAATAACTGCTCTGAGAAAAAAAGCACCATAAACTAAAGTTTTTAAACAAAATTTTCAACAGCTGTCAAAACTTGCTATAACTCAGGACTCTCATTTGCAAATTAAGGGTTTTTAGAGCTAAACAACTAAATAGGGCTGGTTGTTAAAATATATTAACCAAATATCTAAACTGTTAACATGTTACTGAAGTAATTTTCCTTGGACTTCTTGCTTCCTCTGCATGGTCTGGTTATTTTCAATCGCGTCCTCTGTCAGTTACAGGTATGCACGACGTTTTTCTGTCACCAGGCCCTTTCGCAAGTGTTAAGCCCATCCAGCTCATATGTGTTTGGTTATTTCAGAGCATATTTTGGTTGGTGTTCAGCCAGGCTGCTTTAAAGACCAAATGTGGTTTGTTCTAACAAAAACTGGCTTTCAAAAGATGGCTTCACAAAAGAGGACAAAACATTTTCCATATTTTCTTAATTCTGTTTAAGACGGCAAATAAATATTCAAAGGAAAGCTTATAAAATGGTACACATGGTCTCATTTAAAATGCTTTAGAATATCCATTTTCAGGGGTGACGGGGATGCTGGTACTCATTTACAGCAGCCATTGGGCAAGAGGCTGGGTACTCCTTGTCTGGTCACCAGTCCATCACAAGACAACGCACACAGACAGAGAGTTAAGGACAAATTAGATGGATCTAGCAGCCAAGCTTTTGGATTGTGCTAAAAATCACACATGCACAGAAAGAACAGGAAAACACCATGAAGTAGGAATACAACCCAGGACCTTCTTGCTGCAAGGCAGCAATGCTACCAACTGCACATCTGTGCAGCCTGAGCCATGTTTAACTATGTTTCCTGAAATTAACCATCTAGTTGTGGTTACTTACCCAACAAATTATGCCACCACTGCCTGCTACTGTCTCCAAATGACGTTTAAAAGAGCTGATGCGGTGTGTGCGCCACAATTTGGCAGAGTCTGTATTGAAAGAAAAGGTCAGGCTTCAGTTTGCTGGCAATCACCAGGACTGGGCATGCTACTATAAAAGTCTGAGATGTTTTAAAAGGAAAGCAAACAGATGGTAGAGGAAAAATGTGAACTGTTTGGGTCACACATCTACTAGCCTTATGCAGGGAGTGATATGAAACTGGGTCATCTCCTCCCTTTTTTATTCTGCCCAACTCTCCTTCTCTGTATCTTTGATCCACGTAAAGATCTTTTTTATTTTCTTGCTAAGATTGCTTTTCCTTCATGTATCCTTCCAATGAGCTTAACACTAGTGTAATACAGTCAATTAAATCAGTTGCAGATAGGATTTCCCCCCAATATTACAAACATTTATGAAAGCGCCTGAAAATAATTCAAAAGCAACATAACAATTTACTCCCTGTTTTTAGTTTTTTACGTAAAAACCAAACTATAGAAGTTTATTATTCTTTGGCCATTTGATTCTCTTGTGCAGCAAATTATACACAGGAGTGGTAGGAAAAAATATAGCAAAAAAAAAAAAAGGTGCGTAAGCAGCAGGCATATGGAGAAAATCCATTGATAAGTTCAGGACATGGATTCAAGTAGGTGCTTTACCACACAAAAATGTATCCCGGACATGGGCTACAGCCACTGCATCTCTTGTGTTTAATGGTAATGGCATCACTGCTTTATTTGACATGGATCCCTCAGAGGATCTATTGCGTATTGTCAAGAGGATGATGGGAGACCAGAGCCAACAAAGCAGAAGAACTGAAGCAACCTGGAGTACTTTAACACAACCACATGCTGACTGCCGCCATGCCGTACATACGCTGCACAGTATGTGCTCATACTTTTCAATAGGTCAATATTTCTGTATTAAAAATCCTTTTAATTTTCAACTGTAATCAAATTTTCTTATAAACTCAATGTTATGATCATCTGTAAGCTAAAGCTGGACAGCAATAGATTATTGAAATACTGTACGCAAGTCTGACTGTAGTAAATCCATAGGTTTGACTTAAAATTGAACTGAAATTAATAACATATATTAATATATAGATTCATATATATATATATGTGTGTGTGTGTGTGTCTGTGAAATTGAGCGCCTTATATAGCTAGAGACGGAGAAAAACGTGGCTGTCTCCTCTGCGCACTCCCCAGCCTCCCCCTTGTTCTTTGGCACACAGCGGGTTTTGCATTCGCTGGTGTCTGGCGAGAAAAAGTAAAGAATCAGAAGCTGTGAGTAAGCATGATATCTAACAAATCAGCAGCGGACAGTTACATTCCCCATCACATCTTAAGAGGTCTATTCGCTTGTGTTTTTAAGCGAGGTTCTTAAGAAGTGTAATTTTGCAACAACTCGTCTTCCAGCTATGGCGAATATAAATGCCCGCTGCTTATTTGTTAGATAGCATGCTTACGCACAGCTTCTGATTCTTTTCTTTTTCTCGCCCGTCATCAGCGAATGCGAAACCCGCTGTGTGCCAAGAACAAGGGGGGGGGCTGGGGAGTGCGCAGAGGAGACACGGTCATTTTTTTTCTCTCTCTGCTCATCAGGGGTCTCCGTCTCTAGCTATATAAGGCGCTTAGTTTCACAGAGGTAACACAGTTTCCTACGAGCCTCAGGAAAATCGCCAAATAGCAACAGCAGCCCGCTCCTGTAATAAGGAAACAATCCAGCTCTCCAGCGCAGACTGACCTATATCTTCCAGCAGCTGCAGAGAGACAGAGGTGAGACATTAACCACATTATGCTTTTAATGTATGGTCACGTTTGACGTCGTGACTGTAATGCTGTTGAATGAGAGATGTGCTTAAGTTTGGAAACGCCAACTTTTATATTTTTGGCGTGTATGCAAATGAAGCTGTTAGACACTGATAGTCACTTTCTGCTGCCACCAGGTGGAAATTGTATGGAGAAATTCAATTATATGTTCCTGTAGGATGTTGAAAAAGGCCATGGAGTTGCTGCTGGTTTTAACCTGTAAAAGAAGTAATTTTTCAAAAAGATGAATAAACTTTTGTTTTAAGGAAAAACATCAAATAGAACTGATTTACATGTTTAAAAATTATATTAAATGAGTGAAAATGCAAAAATAAATAAATGGATCAGCTGTTCTTAAGGCAGACTTCCTCCTTGGATCAGCCCAGAAGTGGTTCCCATAACAGAGATGTGCACATTTCTCTTCTGAGTCCTCTGCTCTGTCTGTCACTGTGGTATAAAATTCATGAAAGCCATGAGAAGGGCCCAGACAGAGAAGCTGGTAGGGCTTCAGTGGGAAGAAGACATGGCACAGGCTGAGGAGAAGGGTGTGGTGCCTGGGCTGCCCGTTGGCTCGGTCTCAGTGCCCCGAGCTGGCACGGCATGTTGACACAGAGCCGGCGCCAGACCTCAAGCTGCCTTTTCAGCCAGAGGGAAAAGGGTGAAGGGATTCAAGGATAAGAGCAACCAGTGCAAGCTGGAACTTAGTTTATTTATTTATTTTTGTTCTCTGGTCACTGCCTGACTGCCTCCCCTCTCTGCGAAACTTTGTGATGTTTGCTTTTAGTCTTTGGACGTCCTCCTGTGTGGCTGCAGCCTGGCGGGAGAATTTCATATGCAGAATCAGCTCCACGCAAGTGTTCTGCCCAAACACGGTTCACTCAGGTTAAAACTTGTGAACCTAATCTCAGGTTGTTCTCCCCAGAATCAGAGTACTTCTCCGTACACGCTGATGCCACAAATCCGTCCTGTCATCACCATTTTTTTTTTACTTTATTAACAACAGAAAGTCATATTACTCTGCATTAAGTGCAACTGTTGAAGGTTTTCAAACTCAGAGATAAGCTGTTTGTAAACATCGAATATTACATCTGATCATGGTATATCTCACTACAGTTTGCACATTAATACAGACAGTCATTCATGCATGGAACTACCATGTTTAAAACAGAGCATGCGTCCATTTTGATGAAAGAATCAAGCTATATTTAAAGCATCATCAGTTCATCAAACAAAACTTTTCACTCTGATCTTCTCTAGATGGACTAAACTTAATGCAGGCGCTTTATTAAGATTACAATATCATATAAAATTTATTTTACTAGTTGACTCTGTCAGGGGTTCTAACCATGCAGCCAGACAGAGATTTGAAGAGCAACAGCAAAAGCAAATGAGGTGGATTAGCAGTGCTCGACAACAATTGATGGGTGTCATCCAATTGGCGTCAACATGTTACTGAGGAATATTGTCTCTGCTGCTTGGATATTGAGCTGTTAGATTGTCATGACAGTCATACAGCAACAGTCTTCAGTCAGAAGCCTCTTTAGATTTGCTGCAAGACTGGCTGTTACTGGAAATCCTTCCCACAACAAGTCCATCCACAATGACTCTTTAGAGATACTCATATGATTTATGGCAACATTTAGTTACCCTTTAGGATAAATAAAGCATTTTTCAATTGAATTGACTCCAATATATGAGCCTCATATTGTATATTGATTCATTTCACACAAAGTGATATGTTCTAAGAGTTTTGGTCAGGTCATTTTAATAATTGTGGCTCACATGTGTTCAAAATCTCAGATTTTGTTTGTCCACAAAATTTGAGTGTTGCATAGGAAGAGGCCAAGCCACAGTTGCTCATTATCAAATAAGCTGGCAAAGAATATTGATAGAAAATTGAGTGGAAGAAAAAAATTTGGTAAAGACATTGGTGGATGATCTCCAGAGATATCTGCAGCCTTCAGATGATCGTAAAGCAAATTCCATCAGACGGGACGGTTGCTCACTAACTCACTAAATCAGCTTTCAGATTGCAGTTAATTTTACATTTCATTTGAAAATCAACTCTGGAGGAAGAATGGAGAGGCACAGAATCAAGAGGGTTGCTTGAGGTGTAGAGAGTAAAGTTCCCAATCAGAGATGACTTGGGAGGCTATTGCACCTGCTGGAGATGTTCACTGTATTTTATCAAGTCCAAATGCATTATGGATGTTTGTCAGCAAATATTAGAGCTTCACATTCTCTCTTATAACAGAGATACTGGTTACATTTACCAGCAGCACTTAGGAAAAGCACAAATATCTGCTTTAATGATGGTCATATTATCATTGCGCTTGATTTGCTATCAACCCTCTGACCTAAATCCCACAAAGAATCTATGGCTTGTCTGAAATGTATGTCTGGAGTCTCTGATCTTCTTGACTAAATTCCCAAAGCCTGTTATCATTAAATGAATCTGAGCGTCCATATCAGATATCAGAGCCACAACCTGATCACCTAAATGCCACATTGATGCAGCAATCTATGCAAAAAGAACATCGCTCAAGTGTTTAGTGCTTACAGTATGTGGCCGTTCTTTTCAGTAGGCTAGCATTTCTGTATTAAAAATAATTTGTATTAGTTTTCTGAACTATCACAATCTTGTGTGAAACTGAATTGTATGTTTTTATTAGCTGCAAGCCATAATAAGACCAAAGATAAATGCTCGAAATAGATTCTATGTGTTTAAATAACTAAGTGGAAAAATAAAAAGGTTTTTTCTGCCTGGTAGGAGAACAGGAGGGAATACAAAAAGTCCATTATTTCCTAAATGCACTCTTTTTCACTTTAGCTAAGCACCACTGAGGAAACTATAGAGAAAGAGTAAACACTGGCTTCGTCCACCTTCCATGAGAAGGTGATGAGAACATCACCTTCTCTCCATGAGAGAGAAGGTGATGTTAGAAAAGATTTAGTTTTCACAGTTTCTTGGTAGCAGAGTTTATGACATGTCTGAACAAATGTTGTAACACGTACCACTTATCTGTCAACTCTCCAGGTTATTTGGGCTCCTGAGGAGGTTTATTACCCCAGACAGTTTGCATATCAGAATGACCCATTCTGCTTCGCCTTGCCTCCTCTTCCTCTCCCTCCTGATGCGATGCGTCACTGACTCGTCTTCGCTCTTCCTGCCGGATTCCAAGGAACTGCGGCACCTGCTGAGCCGCTACGAGCAAGAAGTGGACCATAGCGGCGTTAGCTCCACAGCTGGCAACAGGACAAGACGAGCCATCCTCTGGTCAGACCGGGAGGAGATCCTTCAGCTGCACAACAAGCTGAGGGGCAGCGTTTATCCCACCGCCTCAAACATGGAGTACATGGTGAGATCTGACACATAAACGCCAATTAAACAGAAAAAAAAGATCAAAAGTTTAATCTCCTGGAAATTGAAGCATCAGCAGAAACAAACACCATAACAGGGCTTGTAATTAGGGGTTTAAAAGGCTTTAAATTGTCCAGAAAGGTGGAGTTGGTGTAAAAACAATCTTTTCTCTCTGCTGGAAACATGGAGTCATAAAGGTTGACCCGCTGCCAGCCTGCTGTGCCAGTCTTTTACAGGGAGCGCTTTAATGCTGACTCCATTCTACCTGAAAACAGCTCGGCTGTGAAGAACACTGGAGGGCGAGGGAGAGAGGAAGAGGCCGATGGTGAAATTTAGGGACTGGTGGAACATTTCTGGGTAAAGCAGGAGAGGGATTATTGTTGCGACATACAGAGGATTACTCAGAAGTCGGTGGAGTTTGAGGTTGGGAGAAGCAGCAGCAGCCTGTGTGTCTTGGGACTGTGGTTATGGTGTGGAGGCAAGTGTCTGTAGACCCACTCTGCTCTCTCGTATTCCAGGGAACAAGTAGTGTGTGTTTGCATTGGTAAAGGGGTGTTTGGGGGTTATAGTGGTGTCAGTGTATGCATGCTGTAGTGACCACCAAAAGCCTGGAAATTTACTGAGGGGATGTCCTTTGAGGGCCCAGGCAGCTGGGAGCCCTCGCTGCTTTTTGCTGTTGAAGTCAGGTGTTGTCTATTTTTCTCTCCTCCCTTTGACTAATTCAGCTGTGATTGCTGTGAATCTACTGGGGCTGAAGTCAAACATCTTTACAGGTTGACATTTAAACTGTATTCAGTTCAGTCATCTCTCAAGGAAGTGCATTGGTAAAGGTCTTGAACAGATTTAAGCTAATAGCTTGCAAAATCAGAACATATTATTATGGAAAATCTGTCCATCTGTGAAACGAATTGCATTGTGTCTCATGCATGCAGGTTTGGGACGATGAGCTGGAGAGGTCAGCCACTCACTGGGCTGAGGAGTGTCAGTGGGACCATGGACCTCAAGACCTCCTCATGTCGATTGGACAAAACCTGGCAGTACACTGGGGGAGGTGAGATTCAAACCTGTCATCTGGATGAATGTCGTATTAATTTTGGGTTATTGATCATTTTGAAAACTGCAGGCTATGCAAGTCATGTCACCTAATTCTGATTTAGTTGACTAAACTCTTTTTGGTTTTCTATTTGTTGTATAATCATTCCATCCTGGTAAAAGTTTATATAAAACATTAAACTGCCTGAATTAATGTGGTCTTCTTGGTCACAATGCATACATTTAGTCCTCTGACTGCAGCTATATCTAATAATAATAATACTAAATGATATATGAGTAATTTTACTCAGAAACTTGCAGTTATGATAACATTGTAAATAAGAGATCCAAAGCAAATCAAGATTTATGGATTGTTTAAGGATAAAATGGTCTTTGTGGAGTTTATGTTGTATAGAAGTTGCTTTTACAATGTCTCAGAAGGTTTTAATATTAAGAAATAACAGCTGATTTAGTATGTTATTGATTATTGGGTAATTCCCTGATGTTGAATTTCTTACTAAGACAAAGAAAGTTGTGTGAACAGTCGTCATTGCTGTTTAAGCATGGCATCACGTTTCATATTATTTCTGATTTAATCTGTATCTTAGTTCATTTTGGTTCAAGTGATTAGTCAAAAGAACATTTAACTGGGTCAGTGATGGAAATGTAGTTTGGCTGGCCAACAATTCTTGAGTCTTTGTCCAGACATATTTTAGTAAACGTAACCTTGGTAAGGACGGTACAGATTTAAAAATAAAAACTTTTATGACCTGATGGTGGAAAAAGTGAAAATTAAAATGTCATTTTTAAAAAATTATCCATGAATTTTCTCAGTAATCACAGGCAAAGCCTTTATTTTTCCTGCAAAGTAACCAAAACAATCAGTAAATACATCAGCGTTTCTACAAGTTTCCACTGGCGTTATGACTGCTACCATTTTGTGATGGTGAGCAGGTATCGGGGCTGGAAGGTTTTCTTTAGTTCTCGTCACTAACTGATTTGATTCAGGTTTAAAATTTGGCCAGAACCTCCTAAAAACTGCAAACATTCAGAATGGTGAAGAGGAAAATGACAAACAATACAATATCCAAGGTCTATGGGCATATGCAAAGATAATAATGCAGTCCTTTTAGTTGGTAAACCAAAAATATTTCATCCCCATTTTAACATGTTTAACTACAGAACACTTTAAATATCCTCCAGGTGAGCAAAAGGAAATATTAAGCCACTTTGCACATCAGGGGGAAGCGGTGGCCATGGACACCAGTCCTGGATCTCTCTGAGTTATCTACCTTGCTGATATCAGGAACTGGCATTTTTCATGTGGACCTGTGTAAGGACCAAATTAATATGCCCAACCGAGTTAAACATCTGCAAAAATCCTCTCTTGGTTACCTTTGGGCTCTCTAGCATGGTAGTGATCTGAAACATATCGCTAAAGTGGTCTTGAAATATTGGACAGTGAACAATAACAACATTTATGACTGGCCCAGGCTGAGTTCAGACCTGAAATCCATCCAAGATCTGTGGAAGACCAAAGCAATGGCAAGGAAGTGTGCCTTTGAATGGCCTGACACAGTTGGCCTCTGTGTAACAACACATGGATATCACAGCAGGTGCCCTTCCAGGAATCTGCTCTGAATCTCTCTAGTCCATTTCCCCCTTTTTTTTTCTTTCATTGCCAACAAACCCTGATGTAGAGTCATTTTTTCTCTCCTCCTCGCCTCCATCAGCACTTTTCAAGAGTTGTTTATAAAAAGTTAATTGATTAGTTAGGCGATGGTGCCATGTTTAAGTTTACTTCTCATTGATTTTTTTCCCCCCAACTTGATTCAATTTCCAGTCTGCAGTTTTTTGCGCCAGGTCAAATTCGGACTCATCTTTTGAGGAGTAACGGGAGGTAGGGAGGAGAGATTTATGCAGTGTTTCTCGAGTCTGAGCCAAAGCACCTGGCAGCTCTCTCAGATATTTCCCTTTTGCCACAGGAAACTGAACCGGCTGTGACTAAGCCTACTGTTTTTCTGAATGTGTGTGTGTGTGTGTGCATTGGCCCTACAGATACCGCTCACCTGCCTTCCATGTCCAGGCGTGGTACGACGAAGTAAAGGACTACACTTACCCTTACCCTCAAGAGTGCAACCCGTGGTGCCCTGACCGCTGCTCAGGGCCAATGTGCACCCACTACACCCAGGTAGGAGAATGGCAGACCACTTTAGATGAGTAATTTGTCTCTTTAACAAATAACTTATTACCTTGATGGGCTGGAATGAGCTGGCTTCCCGGCTGAGGGTGTGATGTACTAATTACTAACAGTCTGTGACCTTCCTGGTGATTTACAGGAAAACAACACTAAAACTGGGATGGATCTATTCGTCAGTAGTTTCTTCAGTTGTGGTTATTCTAGAAAAAAGAACAAAATTAATAGGACCTAGAGCACTACTGACGTGTTTAACCCTTTATAACAGCAGTTGTTTGAAATTATTTTAAATGCTCTGTGGATCCTGTGGATGAAGATTTTTGACTGAACTTTAGACGGTTCCAGTATGAATATTATCCCTGGTGGCCCTTCCTTCTTAACCTTAACCCTTAATATGCCAACTACTTTTAACTACTTTTAGCTATGCTCTTTTTTTAACTTTTTTTTTTTGGAAAACAAACTCCACAGGTTTAAAAAATTGAATGGTATTTTAAATAATCTTTGTCTATATAGAATTACTTAGTCCTGAATGTACCAGTCTATATATTGCGGTATTCACTCTTGTTTCAGTCTAGAATAATGTTTTCCATGAAACACTGACTGTGTTTAAAAAACCTTTCAGTACATCTATTTAGGTTCTCCAGGCGTTTTTGGTTTTAAACTGCATATTATCAAAAGTCTTAAAACTTTGCAGCAATTCTCAACTTTAGCACCATCAGCAAGGCGCAGTGGGACAGATGGCACCTCAAAGAGGGTGAACCTGCTCCCTAACGAGTATAAGCAATAAAAATAAGCAATAACAACTTGTTTGGGGCAGAAACTAAATAATGCCACGCCCTGTCACAGTGGTGCCGTGAGCGAAGACTCATATTGTCAGTGTTGTCCTGTGAACATAACAATTTGATAGGAAATCTCTTAGTAGCTAAGTATAACTGCATGCTTATCTGGACCAGCATTTCCTGATTAAAACTGAACAAAATGTGAGACCCTAAAGAAAAAAAAATGTCTAGATGAGCAAATTAAAAACTGAATTAGGATCCATAGACAGAAGAGCTGACCTACAGTCAGCCTCAAAGCTAGTTGGGTTGACTTTACGGAAACAGTCTCAGTCTCTCTTCTTTGCTTTCACCCTGAAACTTGATCACTTTCATCTGGCAGTCATTTCCAAACCCAGCAGACATCCTGCACTGCCTGACCTGGGCTCCTTTGAAGATGCTGCTGACAGAAGCAGGAGGAGCTGAGCCATCACCTGACTGTCTGTCTGCTGTTGGTTGACGTATCTGCCGTCCAGGCTGTCGCACTCCAGTGCTACCTTTCGATTGCATTGTGCTGCTTTAGAGACACATGTCAGTCTGTGCTAACTCACTGCTTCCAGCGGCCCCTAAGCATACAAGAAGAAAAAAAAAAGACCAACATTCCTGAGGAGGGGGAGCACGTGTTTGAGAGGGAGGTGTTGGGAGAAGTTTTAGAATATGCAGCTTTTCATTTCCCTCCAATGGGACATGATTTATCCGTAACACCTCTACAGCTGCTCTTTTCATATATCTTTTGAAATTGAAACTTCAGCAGTCCATTTTAAAACCGTATTTGAGATATTAAAAATATACATTTGTTTCCTTTTTCACAGCCTAATGAAAACATCACACCAGACTAAGGCAGAATCAGAGGTCCTAGCAGGTCCCTGTGGCCCCGTTAATTAAAACAGTCAATTTAAGTGTTTCCTCTTGAATTAATGAGTGTGAGAAATGTCAGTGTAGAAATATAGTCTTTTCATTCAGAGAATGCCAGTGCTAACTTTGGCCGTGTATTTATTTTCCCTCATTTCAGCTGGTCTGGGCAACCACGAACCGAGTGGGCTGTGCTGTTCATGTGTGTCCAAGGATGAACGTGTGGGGAGAAATATGGGAGAACGCTGTTTACCTTGTTTGCAACTATTCCCCAAAGTAAGATCAGTATTCCTCCATGGTCCGCTGTTCGTCAACAACCTCTAGACTTGTTTGCATTGCCCTGTACACGGTTAGCAAATGTTAAACATGTTATGTTTTGACATTGGTGTGGATTAAAAAGTATCTAAATTTAGGAGTAAAATTACTAGAGTAATTGTCTTTGTTGGGGTTCTGGGAGTTTCCTGGAGTAATGACAAAGCCACCATACTTTGATAATTAATTATCTGGTTCTGTGCAGGGGAAACTGGATCGGAGAGGCCCCATATCAACATGGTCGCCCTTGTTCTCAGTGTCCTCCAAGTTTTGGAGGAGGATGTAGAAATAATCTGTGCTACAAAGGTGAGACATTTCTCTACAATTTTGGAAAACGACTTTTAAAAATGGTCTCATGAGCTACTTTCAATCAATCAGTCAAATTTTATTTGTATAGCACATTTCAGCAGCAAGGCATTTCAAAGTGCTTTACATCTTATCAAACACAGAAACACAATGCAACATAGAATCAACAATCAAAACACGACATTAAGTAAAGTTCCATCAATAAATTTGTAATTGATTACGTTTCAATTACAAACTTTGTTGGTGTTCTGCCAAGTAAACTCAAAGTCCACACCAAAGATGTCGCTGTAGGATTTGAGAAGGGCAAGAGTTGAACACTTGACCATCCTAGACCTAAATTTAAGTGAAATTTTTTGTAAGACTTCAAAATAAATGTCTATAGGTGCTATACCAACATCAGTCTAATTTGACTGATGTTGGGCTCCAGATGATTACATCTGTTAGAGACAAGCCCAAAATGTTTTCCATTTGTAATGTCCAATATTTCCTGTTGTTCTAAAAGGCACTGACTTGAAGTAAAAACCTATTTGTGCATAAATTTGAAGATCTTTGTTCATAAAATAGCTTCTAAAACCATGTATCATTTTCCTTCCACTTCACAACTCTGTACTAAATTGTATTTGATAGATACAGATAGATATTTGACATATAGGTACCGATAAACAGAGCAGTAAGAAAAACATTAAGCAATTAAAACCCAAACTAGGAAAACTCTTAAATTTAATTACCAGCATATTTCCTCAACCTAACGTCAACATATTTGAACACTACCAGACTCTCAGCGCTCGGAGACGGAGGACATGAACGAGGTGGAAAAGCCTCAGGTACCACTGTCGCCTCGGACCACCTCCAAACCGACCCCCAGACCTCCCAGAAAACCTGCAACCAAACCCTCCTCTCCCAAAACCGCCACCCCAAGGACATCCTCCCCAAAGTCTCCCAACAATCCATATCTTGGTAGACATGGGAATTATTAACATAATAATGTATATTAATAACCAATAACCATTTTGTTTTTGGTACTTAATTTCAATGCGTTGTGTCATTATTGCAGCTCACAACATTAAGTGTGAGACTAAACTGCGGGATAAGTGTAAAGGAGCAACCTGCAACAGGTCAGGATATTGTGAGGATTTTTAGTCGATAATTACTTATTTATTTGCTTATCGCACACTTCCTCTCTGATGTGAGCCTGTGTTCTTCTTCTGCAGACACAATTGTCCAGCAAATTGTCTAAATACAAAAGGGAAAGTTTGGGGGACCGTTTCTTATGATGTGGTGAGTCTCTCAAAACTGGAAACGTCTTGCATTTCTAAACAATTTCTAACATTAAGGCATTCTTAAAGTTCGCTTCTCACTGTTACAGCAATCAAGTATTTGCCGAGCTGCTATCCATTCTGGGGTCATCGACAACAATGGAGGGCCGGTTGACATAACAAGGACAGACAAGTTGCCTTTCTTTGTCAGATCCACAAAAAATGGAGTCGAGTCTCTCAGGTAGACACACCTGCTCTCCAATTTCTTTTTTAAATTAAAATTGGGCTGTGAGTAAAACTATAAATACAGCTCTGGGACATATGTAATTGAAAGAAACAAAATAAGATGCACCGAATCGACATTAACCATTGATGAACTTGAGAGAAGCACTCAAATAACTACTAGGAAAACAATTTATTGAACAGAATTGTCTTGCTAATTAAATTTTTTTTTTCATTGTTTTTGTACTTCATCAATTGAAAGTGTTTTAATGCATCTCTCTTTTTGTTATGCAGCAAATATAAACCTGGCAACTCTTTCACGGTGGCCAAAGTGGAAGGTGAGTAAATCAATATTTTTTAGGAAAGAATTGTGTAGAATCAGAACAATTGATCAAGCATGGTGCATATTATAGAATATACTGTATTATAATTGTTAATCTTTTCTCTCTGGTTGACAGAATATAATGCCGATTGCTACACCACAGTGAGGGAAATCTGCCCATATAGACAACCGTTCTCACACTGTCCCAGGTGCCTCCATTCGCTGGCTTTAGCTGTTTTACTGAATAAATTTAAAAAAAATGTCTAACACTCCCTAACAGATACTTTGAAAACCTATTTTGTTGCAGATATTTACAAATTATAAAACTAAGTTATAAGACTGATGAGAAGTTTTCTTTACGTTACTGAATGTGGAATGTGATCGTAAATCCTTATGTGGCCACTTATTTCTCTGAAATGCAACATAATCCATAACTTTTATGTACTTCTGGGATTCTCAGAATCATCTGTCCAGCCAGCTGTAAGACTCAGCCATCCTATTGGTCGCCTGTAGTTGGAAACAACATCTATGCAGATGTGAGTATTAATAAATATTTACAAAGTGGTCATAAGTCCAGCTGAAAGATCTCCAGAACTCTGCTAGTTTTTTTTGTGTGTGTTTTTTCTTTTTACTGTGGGCTGTTTTTACATTTGGGGTCCTTCTGAAACTTAGTAAGAGTTCCAGGTCAAAACTAAAGCTTCCTTTCAACAAAGGGTTAAAGTATGTTTTGCAAAGCGTATGTTTTGCAAAGCAGGACACTCAGATATGTTTCTGCAGTGGTAAGGAGGCTAAATGTTGGTTAAACTTGGAATATAAAACCTCTGGTTAGAATCATTGCATGAGTGTAGAGTGTGATCTGTGTTTAGATTGGAATTGAATGATTATACTCTCCTGATAAGAACTTATTACTTGTTACGCTAATGCCAGAGTTCTGCACACTCCTTGTGTGTGTATGAGCATCTTTTTTTTTAAGAGTGTAAAGGTTTTTCATTTTCTTTCTGTTCTTCACAGAGCTCTAGCATTTGCAAATCGGCCATCCATTCAGGGGTAATCAAAGGAGACGGAGGTTTTGTTGATGTTCTGCCACTGGAAAGAAGAAAGAGTTACGCTGGCGTCCTAAAAAATGGCATCCAGTCTGAAAGGTGACCTCTCTGTTTTGGTGTTTACTAGACTAACTGTAGTTATATTTCCCCATTGAGGCTCATTATTCATTTATAAAAGATACAAAGGTTAAAAAATGTTGCATCATGTTTGAATAGTTGCAATTTACATCAGACAGTTTGAATTTTAAAAAACACAACAGCTAAAACATACGAACTGAGAACTGATGAGCCCTCCTTGGCTGTGAAAACATTCAGAGAATTTTTAAACTAAAGTTAATTTATTAAAAATAACTCCCGTGTTCTCATTAAAATCCCAAATCCCTACTTCTGAATCCCTCTTCTACTTCTGATAGAAAATGTTCGTCTGTCAATCCATTTTTCATACTTGCTCAGTTCTTGAAGGGTTACAGTCTGGTTTGTTCCAGTCTCCACAGGATGAAAGGTTACCAGTCCGTCACAGAGCAACACAATAATTCAATCACACACTCACACTAATGAGTGATCAGGAATGTCAGTTTTTCTAACATGAATGTCTTTGAACTGTGGCAGGAAGCCGACATACCCAGAGAGAACATCCAAACTAAACACTGGACCGGTCCTGACTGGGTTTTGAACCCAGGACTTCTTTGCTGCAAAGCAAAACTGCAAATGCTTCACTATGCAACTCCTTCTAAAAAATAAATATAGCCACTTTCCTAGAGATTTTTTTCCAAAAATGATTTTGGAAAAAAGAAATCACTTCTTTTTGCTGAAAGAAGTGACCTGTGCTTTAGGACGGTGACAATATTTTGCATGATATCTACAGAATTGTTAATTTTCAAGCAAAGGTATCGCCCCACTTTGGACATGTTAGTATTTTTCCTCATAAATGAGATTGAACACTTTGAAATTGTATTGGTAGATGAATAAACAATTTTAGGGTCTAGTTCAATGTTAAGCAAGATTTGCTGATATGAAATTAAATTTCATTCGCTTAGGTTTTCCGTTTGGTTATTGAAACCGACAAGTACATTTGACAAGACAAAGCAGACTATGTCAGAGGAAGTTGGGTGATTGATGTCTGCTGTAATAGCCCATGTAGTGGGTTCTCTGCTTGCACGCTATGCTTCACAAATCACTTTCATGTCTTTGGTTAGTTCCAGTGGACTAAGTCAGGTAAGAAAGTCCTCGTGGTCAGTGCTGCTGGCATATGGGGATTGCAAGAGTGATGGTGTGGTTTGGTGTGTGGGTAGGCCACACACTGCCTCTTTGCTTACTTTACCCATAGATTTAAACCGACTGAGCAAAGTGCTGAATTGGTAATAACAATCCAAGTCTGACTGTTTGAAACCCGATGCAGAGCTGTGAAGGCCGCACTCGGGGCATTGGGACAGGAGGTCAGTAAGTGCCTGAGGAGGAGTTAATGCCATGCGCCAACATCATGGCAGCGTGGGCAGTTTAGATTGCTCTGTGCTGCTGTGAATGTAATTACAGCCTATCCAATTACTTCAGAATGGAGATGCTGTCAGCCAATCTGCCAGCTTCCCTACACGAACAATTATTTGTTACAGGACTCCAGTAGTTCTAGCTTGTCGTGGTTATTGATCATGGCACAGCTTCAAGGTCTTTCTGCTAATGAACTAATTAATATCAATGAGTTGAGCACATGTGGGAACAAAAAAACCCCCCCTCATATTTAGAAATACTGTGGCAGTGAGTTATTCTTTAAACAGCAGGTTTCATGGTGGTTTCAACCCGAAATATCAACTCTTGATTTATTCTTTGATGGATTTCACTGTTGAGATAATTTGAACCATGAGGGAAAAATCCACTTCACCTCTGATTGTTGTAATCATACCTGAAGTTAGATTAAAATACAATATATGCATTAATAATGGCTTCAACTCATTGAGGCAACAACATTCATCAGAACCACATACCATACAGTCAGAGCTTCAGTGGAAAGGTTGAGATCAAGTCAGTCTCATGTATTAAAAAGACCCAAACTCAACACCTGTAGCTGATTTATCAATCTGCGGTGAGACTGAAAATTAATATTCACGGCTTCTCTCCATCTAATTTGACTGAACTTGGGGTAATTTTGTAAAAGAGTTTGGCAAAATTTCCAGTCTCTAACTATGCAAAGTTGTTAAAAAAGAAATCTTGAGAAACTACTCCACTTGCAGACAAAAGATGTTTCTACAAAGTAAGGAAGCATGTAGACTGAAGACAAACACATACCACAGATTTTTATTGGTAAAGAAAATGTATCTCATCTAATCTCTGTGAAATACAAATTTGTGGGTATAAAGGCATGAATACTTTTCTAGCTAAATAATGTTTGCATCTCTAATAGTAAAGATAACACATTTTTTGTCTATTTTCAGCCAAAGCAACACAGACGGAGGTTCCTTTAGACTCTTTGCCGTGAAGGTGTGACTGTTTTGAAGTCTGAGGACCAACAGAGTTTGCTCAGCAAGTGCCCACAGGTTGGATACCATGACCCTTGTGCAGTGGAGTCCGAAAATATATACATTTCCTTTGTCCCACCATTTATCACTGTAATCTCCAGTAGAAATTCTTCTTTATCATCTGGGCATATTGTATTTTGATGGTCCTTATTTTTACATAATCTGTGAATACAGAAGATTTTATTATGAATTGAACAGCTGGTGCTGAAATATTGTAGGTACACAGAAATAATTATGTTTACAATAATGTTCATGTTAAATATATATGTTGGTTTTCATACACAAGAATGTATACTGATCACACTGTATTTAATCCTGTCCAGAATACATGATGATTTTTTGTTTTGTTTTTGACAGTTATTACAATATATTAATTTGTTTATGCTTTATTAGTTATTTTTTTAGTGGCTAACTGGGTTATAATTTTCTACTGTTGAACATTTAGACCACAAGCTGCCAAACATTTTAGTTTCTGACCTACAAATAACAGAGACAGAGATTTTTGACCCACAAGATTTTCTATTTATGTTTTTTTCAAGTTAGATTAAATATTTTATTAAAATTTTTAAGGCCCAAGCTGTACCCCGTTATCCAGGATAGGGTCTCAAACCACAATCTTAAAACTCTTGCTGTCGAGTCACGTCCAAGTGTAAATTACATTTAAAAGTTGAGACTGTGTGTGGGAACTGGTCACAGGGAAGGAGAGCTTCTGAAGAATAAAGTAGTGGGAATGTATCAAATACCAGATACATTTTTTATAAGATGAGCTCCAATATCTCTGTCTTGTTTAGTGCTTGCTTATTTCTCTGGTTATTTCTTGATGCCCTGTTGGCCCTGTTGTATATATGAAATTGTTTCATTGTCCCTGCCCCCACTTATGACAATTGAATGTGTTGCATGGTTCAGGTACAGAGATGTTTGTATTTTAATGGTGTGAGTATGTGTAACAGTTTGCGACATTGAACTGCAGTTTGTGCGTTTTGGAACAACTAGCGCTATGCAGCACAATTAGAGAAGATACCGTACCTACTATGCTGATTTGTTTTATTCTAGAAAAGAACATGCTTCTTTGTTCAAATTACTGATAAAGCAAATAAATTTGGTTTTGTAGGCCTTTTGCTTTCAGTTACGGTCCTAAAGCACAGTAGACATGTTAAAGCACTTTTAAGCTTTGTTGTGCCTCCTGTTTTTTATTATTACTAAAGATGAAAAGCATTTGTATTTATAGTCAAAGTGATAATCTGGAAAAACTGCAGCCATGTATGCTATGTCTTTCTATCTCTTTATTCTACCTCAGTCCTATTGCTTTGCTCAGCAGTTTTTTTGGGAGGGAGATTTTGTTTTAATGAAAGTTTTGTAAAATACGGCAACTGTAAATAATATGATCTTTGTTTTTAAATTTCATTCTCTAAAACGATGATTAAAACATGTATATTTGTTTGTTTTCTGTGCTGTTTTTTAACAGATGTGGTGGTGTATGTCCTATAATTTTTTTGCACAATATGAAAATAAAGTATGTTTTACAAATGCAAATGGATCAGTGTGTTTTTATGTTTTTATTAAAGATGTTTTAAGATACATTTTTAAAACTGAAATTGATTTATTGATTATTTATTATTATTATTGATTTATTTCCTCCAGGTTTCCAGGACTAAATGGGAATCAATGTTTCCGATATTTTTTCTCACGTTGTGACTGAAAACCTTTATAAAAATAAAGCTTTTGAGCTGAAACAGTTGCCATATACAGTATGTGTAGTTTTCACTTGCATGGTGCTCTAGAACACAAGCTTTCATCAGCCAAAGAGTGGCGCGTTTCATTCATAAGTGTATTAAATGTACTTTGTCCGGAGTATTTCGAGAAATTTCTGTTTAACATGAAATCTGAATGAAATTGAGATGAAGGCCACCCAGGATCTGATTGTTGTGTTTGGAGCGGTATCACTGACCACATTCGTGTCATGGCTCTGCTTCTTGTGGGCACACACAGATCCAAGAGGACGGGATCAACAAGCTATAGCGATCACTTTTCAGAAACCACATACAGTACAAAATCTGCCAGGAGATGTTTCAGTCAGCGTCTGTTTAAACACAGTGGAGGCAGTAAGAATCATCTTTATTTTCAATTTCATATGCCAATGTACAGTTTCTATTCATCAGTGAACTATAGAGTACAGTATATGAGCCATACATGCTGTTGCTTCATTTACAGCTCATTGAGAAAGAGTCGACTTAGACTCTAGTAACCCCTCTTACTCCAGGGCTTTTGACAGAGGCAGATGTTCAGGTTCAGTTAAGCCCTGGTTGGACAGGATCCATGACATGTTGCTGATAAACAGCTGTGGAATGACTGTTTTACTCCCATTGTCAAAGAAAATACAGATTTGTATTCCCATGTAAATCCCCAAACAGCTTTGCTGAAAAAAATTGAAGATTTTTCCAGTCTTAGGTTCCTTCTGTCTGAAAATGTGCTTTTCATTACAGAGTGTTTTAGTCGAGGCAAAAGCTGCGAAATATTGGACTTTTGTTTACGTAATCTTTTGTTTACATATTTGAATATTGTCTTGTCTTAGCTTATACTGTTTCAACTGTATTATATGGAGTTTTTCAGTGTCTTTTGAATTGTTTCTGAATACACACATTGCCAAACAAGGCTTGTGTCCATATTTGGAACGTTACTGAACAACACAACTGTCCAAATGCCACTTAAAACTTTAAACGATTTAGTCATCATTCTTGACCTTATGAATCAGCATGCATTCATGTATGAAACACCAGACACCACATGAAACTAAGTAAGCTGGTCTGGTCATTGAAGTTTCCAATAAATTGATTTAATCATCAAATCTGATCTTTTAGCTGTGTCTACCTACTTTGAAAAAGTTTCTTCTCGACTCTTGTGACTAAAAAAATGTGTAATTGCAAGACTGATGAAGTCCCTGTTTGTTCATAAGGCAGGAATAATAATTTGACACTGGAATGTTTTGTTCAAAGTATATACTTTTTACTACCACTGAAATTAAGGAACATTTTTCTGAAATAATCCATGATTAGTTGATGGGCTGCACAGTAGAGAAATTGTTGATAGCTTTGACTTGCACTAAGAAGAGGTTAAGCATGGAAAGACCCCTTCGTACAGTTTTTGGTTCTGGAATGATCTAGAGTGGAAAATCACCCAACATTGAATAAACGGACCATGTAAACCAGCCACTCCCTAATGACTGCAGAATGGGTTTCAAGCCAGAATAGTAGCTTTCATGATTGGATTTCTTCATCCTTCAGCGGGACCTATTGCGGTTCACTGGGAGACGGTGAGATCTGAACCATAGTGAAGTTTTCTGATTTTTCAGCTAAGGCGGTTCTGAGCTGAGGAATTGACCCATTCAAATGTCAAATTTGAAAACTTTTTCTCTTCTCCCAAACTTTATTTCTCAAATTAGCATAAGATATCAGACATCAAGACAATGTCAAAAGCTTTTGATAATTTAGACTTTAATGAACATAGGAAATATTTTGATTAACCATTTGTTATTTATTTTGATAGAAGCACATCGTTGACTTTTAATCTTGACTGACACTATAAAACCAATTTTAGTTTAAATGGAAATGATATTGTTTTGAGTTTGCAGAAAACATTTATTTCATCCTGAATAGTCTTTGTTAAGATCTTGTGTTGATCTTGGGAGATGCTCCACAGAATTTAGGACTTGAAAATGTTGTGGCGGATCCATTTTTGAAAATACTGATTCATACTCTCTAAACCTTGTAGGACAGTCTGAGATCGACAAATCCTGTTTTTGTCAACTACTGTGTAATTATTCTGCAGACAAACATTTCACAGAGGTACAACAGATAATAAGAATAATCTGTTACCTACTAAAACCTTTCCAAACAGAAACTAATGTTTGTTAAGCTAAATCCAGACTTTGATGCCAAAATTTTTCCATGTTTTTATGTTTTTGTTTTTGAATCACAGTTTAAATATGGCTGATTAGTTGGAAATAATTCCTCTACAGCAATTTATGATTGTATTAGGTTTAATGGGTCTGAGACCATTAAAAAGATGACTAATGGTCTTCAGGCATATTGATGCTGTTTAGTACAAATTAAAATCCCACGCAAAGAAGACAAGGAAAAAATGAGGATTTATGGTCATTTAATCTCGCTGTGTTTTACAATAACTTAATTTTTCAACACAAACAGTTTTTCTGTGGCTGAAATGGATTTGCATGAAGACTAAATAAATCAAGCCTAAGTTCTCCTCTGCTGAGCTTTGATGTAGAGTTTTCCATTGTTATTGTGGAAGAGCCATGTGGTGTTTGTGTGCAGTTTGCAAACGAGATCTACAGCCAAGATCTGGGTCACTTGTAAGACATAAGGAGCAGAATTCAAACAATAAGAAAGTGATGAAAATTAAAAAAGTAAATAAATAAAAATAGAAGAGCATATTCAGGAAAGACAGGTAAGGCAGTCCAAGTGGAGGAATTTCGGATTTTTTAAATAAAATTGATCATGGTCTAGGACAAACAGAACAAAAATGTTGTTGATATTAACACAACAGTTTTGAGCTGCTCGTTAATCAAATAATTGATTTAAAAATAGATTGAATAAAATGCATAGATTAAATAAAAGAAACAAACTTTTCACAATGTTGTTTGTCTGATGAAAACATTTACAGTGCTGTTCACATTTATTTTCATAGTAAGGATTGTTTCTTGACCAAGTTTTGCCAACCGATTTCATGCAGGTAAAGCTTGTGGCACAAAACCAAAGGGTTATGGGATCAACGAAGCCAGCCATCCCAAGATGGAAAAGGAAAGTGAGTGTATCTCATGAAGCAGTTGATTATTGTGTTTTTTATCATCTCCGGCTCCCTTGAACAAAATTTCCATGCCAAAAAGTTGTTGACACAGCAGTCTTCCCTTCTATTGGAACATCTTTTATGTCCAGTTTATAAAGGTACGGGTGAAACTCCATTTTCTGCTCTAACATAACCACAAAAATTACTCCAAGATCAACCAGTCTATGGTAGAAAATTATGCTACTTTTACAAGTGTTATGACTGATGAATGTATTGTTTCCATTAAGCACAAAATGAGAAATCTTCCTTTGGCAGCTAAAAATCTCTGCAAAGCCATTGAACAGATAATTAAATGAGACAGTCATGCTCTGAACAAGCCAAAGCATTCATGGACGTTTTTATGACAATCCCCCAAGAAAGAAATACATCCCCGTTGATGTTTTAATGTTTTAATTTTGATTGATAATCTGCATATTGTCGTCAGTCTTAGATCCCCCAGGCCCAGAGTATGTCACAGGCTGGATTCCTCCTTGGGAATTAGTTTTATTCCTGGCTCATGACAAAGAAACCAAACAGGGAAAGCACAAGAGTCTTCTTCAGGGAAATGATGAGTAATCTTTGTTGATGGAGTGTAGTCAGCCAAGTGGCACACAGAAACGCTTTCTGACACTGGAAATATAAACGTGTCATATAGCGGTTGAAGGTATGGTCCCACAAAATGTTTTTCTTTCTTTCTTGAGATACACTATGCTTCTTGGAAAAGCCATTTTAAGATCCACATGTTGAATACTTGCAGATTTATTTGATCAAAACCTTATACCATGGTGTAAAACAGTCCTCTTAGTTTAGAAGACATTCTCTTCTCCATGTTCAAATATATTTAAACTTGTGCTAATGTGAAAAAAGTAATGAAAGGCTGCAAGTTCTATGATCTATTGTGATTTTCAGCATTGATCCTCACAGAAGGTCACAATAATTTAGCACATTCCTAACATACAACCAAGTATTTGAAGGATAAGGGCCAGTTTTGAGTATAAAGTTGGCAATTTGGAAAAAGAACTGTTAATTATATGAACATTAGGGTTGCACTAAAACAATTTGATTGTGAAATTAATCATAAATTTAGCTTTGATACTCGTTACATTGTTCTTGTTCTTCTTTCTTTCCCTTCATCCTATCAATCACTCTTCACTGCTCACAACATATTTTAAACCTTTTCTATGCTTAAAATACGTCAATGTTGATTTGACCACCAGATATTGGAGGTATTACTCTCTAGTAATATATGTGGCACGGTGTATAATGTAAATCAACATCATCTTGAAATACAATTATGAGGAGATCAAACTGTCTACTTTAAACTGTCATAAGATTACTGCGGATTGACTGTTTTTTATTGACCACACAGAAATGCTCAACCATGGGTAGCGATTCTCCAGTCTCTACTTTTTTTTTTTTTTTTACACAATATACAACCAGCTAAACTTTTCCACTGAAAGCTTTGGGATTCCTTAAAGTCAGAAATAGCTCTCTTTCTCAAAGCTGCCTCATTAGCCTAGTATTTGTCTGGTGGTAAGTTCATAAAATGCTGCACTGATACATAAACCGGCTGTCAGAAACAAAGTGTAAAGATGGAGAACCTCGTTATAGATGCTGTAACAAAGGCCTCACTCATAGCCCAGTTTGGGAATCTGTCATCACACGGTGAAGATGACACAAAATCACACGCCAGTAATGGATGGCTGCTTCTTTTGTGCCTTTTCTGTCCTCCATGATGAACAGATGAGTCCAATAAGTAGCACAAGAGTTTGTCGGCACTTTGTTCCAAGTGGAACAGCAAGAGAAGCGGAAAGTTCAGAAGAAGTAAACAGAGCCCGAGTGCCAGTGGTACTGTGTGTTTGAAAAGCTCTACCCTCAGACGGCTTGTGTAAGAGCTAAACCAGTACTACAGAAACTCTGGAGCCACTGGAGAACATTTGATGTATTAAGGTTACAAGACAAATGTGTACTTCCTTTTCACAACAACTGTACAGTAAAAAAAAACACCCAACACTAATTAATGGAGAAGTATGATTTATTACTGCAGAGGTTTCCTTTGCAAAACTTCATTGGAAGTTCTGCAAAGGATGTCAATTCTTACTACTTGCATTTTTGACAAAGCTGTGCATAAATAGGGAATAGTAGGTTTTCTAACTCATTTCCATTTCTTGTGTTGGAATTTGTCTCTGAAGAATACTTGATGAAGAAAAAAACAGTAACATTAAAATAGGTTTTGGATGGATTTCTAACAATCCCAAAACCGTGATGAACACTGTCCAGGAAAAAAAGAAAATAGCATCATTCGCTCTTAATATTTTTACATTATGATTAAGTAATTCTGATCGACCTGGTTTGACTTTTGTGCATTTTGCCATCTTCTGCCAGATGTTATGTGAGCTCTAGTGACAGTGAATGCATATTTGCAATACAACGCCAGTGTAGTAAACAGATGGGGAAAAAAGAAATAATAAAGCTTACTACTAACTTCTTCTCCCCTTTTTGAGGGTGGAAAGTAAACATTAAGGAGCTCAAGAATTTCTGTTTCCAGTGACTATGGAATACTCTCTTCAGATTAACTTGACAATTCTTGTTTCTGAGAAAAAGAGATTCTCCACCCATAGCTTCTAACCTCAACTTTATGTGGCAGCCATTTATTATAAAGAACTCAAAACAGTATGCAGTGCAGATGTGAAGCATCAGTCTGACTTGATGAAAGAGAATTAAAACAGCGTTTACCTTTTGGTAAAAGTTTTAGATTTACAATATATTTTCTGAGAAAAAGTGATGCATTTAGTATTTGGTGTATTTATTTCTCTACTGCTGAAAGGTTTTGACTAGGTGACTAAGAAGGAGTGCATACTTTGGAAATATTTCTACTTGATTCATGTCATGTCTGCGATTATATGAAAACATTTAACTCTCCTTTTAGTCTTCAATCGGTGAGTGATGGTGTAATTTCTCTTCAGTTTTTGAAACCATAACTTACCATTTTCTTTTAGAGTTTCCTTGTTTAACATAGTTCATTAAGGGGCTGTAACTGCAGGCAAGTGCCATTATTTTTCTTCTCTTCATGACAGATAAGTCATTAACAAGTGTTAACGATTAATTGTTAACACTTGTTAACACTTGTTAACAATTAATCGTCTCTGTTCTTTTGTAATCTTTACATGATTCTCTAATTATGTCACGGTTTATTATTGTTAGAGTCTATGGTTAAAATGGTGTTGCCGCCTGAGTTGTAAGATTGCAAGATTCGCGGTTTCTGCACAACTGGGCAATTTTGATTTAGATTTGCAGGTTTTGGGCGTGGTTGAATTGGATTTAGAGTTCCTCTTCTTCTTCTCTTTTTTTATGGGGTTTGGCAAACAACTTTTAGGTGCATTACCGCCACCTTCCAGATTAGAGTATGAATCAGATGCTTTTCAATTTTGAGTTAACCTTTTGCAACCATTTTCAACCAATCAATGCCCCCTGATCTGTATATCCACCATCACTGATTGGCTATTGTCACCTGCAGGGCGTTCACAACGAAGAACTTGTGGACGCCGGAATTTTGCTAGTTTTAGTAGCAACTTAGTGAAAGTGCTGTAATAGACCTAGACTTAAAATGCTGAAGTGGGCAAAAATATGAGACTGCTTTCGGAATTTAGCACTTGGTGCTATCAAACTGCGCAACCTTTCTGCAACTAATGCGCCAATTGAAAGAGCTTCTTTCGTAGTTACTCTGTTCAAAGATGGCCCCAGAAACCGCGTTGACCTGCCGCTCCTGTCAAGTTTGATCGATATGCGTTCAGGATCAACACGGAATAGATGGACTTCAGCAACTTTCCGTCCTCCTTGACAGTTATTGGAGAAATTTGACTCAACCATGCACTGATCTCTGATCACAAGGGGGTGTTTTAGTTCAGGAGAGGACTAAGGTTGTGCACTCCAGCTTACAGTCTACTCTGCATCAAGGTAAGCGCCAAAATTCAAACGTTGTAGTTGTGTAGAAGTAGTTCTTCATATGTGTGTGTGCTCACTGATTGTGAAAAATAGAGTACGTGGTTGTTATGGAGCCTATCTGAAAAAATGTTTGGGGAGGCTGGGTGACGTATCACCTTTACTGGCTCTGATCTTCCTGTGGTTGCTGTTTTTTTTTTAAAGGTGGTGTTAAGTTTCTTGGAAATATAGTCATGTTGTGCTTCATGCTCCATATAGCACTATTGAACGGCTTTTTGCGTGTTGTGGCGGGTTTTAAATGATTTCTGGGATGGAAATGATGATCTGGCATTACTACTTGCTATATTCAGTTATTATTGCTATTAAAGTTTTATATTTTGGATTCATTTTCTCATGGTAGTTTCGGGTTTGTTTGGAAGCTCAGTTTGTGTTAATTAATCTTCCTTGCTAAGTTTTCATTCTGCCACAAGTCTTCCACATCTCCTCTGATTACTTCATCTGGTTCATTTGTCATTTTCCACCCCTGTCTCAGTATTTAAGCTCTTGGTTGTCATTGTTTCTTGCTGGATTCTTCCATTACACTGCCTTTGCTCTCCATGACCTACTTGTCCTGTGATTTTCCTGAACCTCAAAGTTCTCCATATTGTTCATTATCAAAGAACTCTTTACTTTTGTATGCCACTGTTGGTTTCTGCATTTTGGTCCCTCACTAACTACTTCATGGCTGACCATTGCTATTCCTGTGTTGCCAATTCGAATTCCTAATACCCCAAGACTGCCTTTCCCATGCTTTTAATGTCATCTGCTCTCATGCTGGCACTGACTCCTCCTGCCAAGACAAATGTCAGACTGAGCATCATAGCCCAAGTTCAAGCTGGTGATGGTGAATTTGTTGTAGAAGAGTCTGGAAACTCCCTCTGAGCTTCTTCTCACACAGTGGGACTGAATGGGGTCTGGGAAAGGTTTGCTTCCCAGATAAGTTGAGTGTTGGTGCCTTCTTCCCTTTAAATGTTTTGGTATGTTTTGCAAAGAAAAGACACATACTTTTAGCTAGATTTATTTCCTCATTAAACAGTCTATTCATTTGAACACAAGACCATACTTTGTCAGTCATTGTTAAATACCTAATATTTCTATTTTTGGCTCTTCCAGGCATTGTTTTTATGTAGACAAATTACATCTAGACAGCTGTGATAAATGTATATTTTCTTTTTCTATGTAATTGTGCAAAAATGTTTTCACTCTATAGGAATGTTTCTCTTTGTGTATCTGGACTTTATTTAACATGGCCTGTTTCTTGTCAAGACGGTCCATTAATTTGTTATCATAGCATAAAACGCAAACCAGAAATGTAGTTTACCGACAATAATAGTAAAGAGTTAAAGGATAGTTGTGTTTGTAATAAAACCTATATTTAAAGCTACGTTTAGTCTCCCCTCAAAAAGGGGAATAGCAAAACCAAACTAAAAACAAAAAAACCTGTCTCTCCACAAACCATAATTCATATTTTGGGAGTGGTGGCTGCAGCTTGACGTCTTAGCAAACTGTCTCAGTGACTCAGTGTGGTGTTTTCCTGTTGTAGGGAGTAACGGGAGATAAAACTGCTGACCAACAGACTATCCTAACAGGCCTGCTGATGCAATACATCTTCAAGTTGACCTGAAAATGCTACTTTAGTTGGGATGCTTTCCTGGAACCAGTGAGCTCTGTTGAGTGAGAGACAAGTCTCTAGGTGCTGTCAGTGTGAGGGTGTTGTGCAGTTTTTCTCAATGGAAAGTTGTGGTATTTTCAGATATTTGTGAGATTTCTCTTTCTTGGAAATAGTTCCTCTACTGCTAAAACACCATTCCTAAATATTTTCTCATTGGCAAAGAATATAATATATAGTTTATCGAATAAGCTGCAATAAATATGAAAAAGTCAATGCATTTTAAGTCTGAAGTACATTATTTATCAATGTCTGTCTGTTTCTGACAGTCTTTCTGTTGCTCCCAGCTGTGGTATCTTCTAGGAGAAAGAGCGAGAGTTGCTTTGCGATGACAGCTATGGTGCTTTTGTGGGTCTTTCTGTTCTGATGTGCCCTGACGCAGTCCAATCTATCACCTGCTTTCAGTTTCTTGCGTAACACAGCAATATAACTGTAACAAGTTCAGCTTGACAGTCAACTATTTAACATGTTCCTGCACTTCTTGAAAACTTATGTTTGTTTTTTTTGCAAATGGAGGATTAGAGAAATGTCTAATCCTCGAAAGCAAATATTTGAATATTAAGCATAACAGACGTCCACTAAAGACATAAGTCATGGATTTGTTGAAGGAGACGCATGGCTGTTTTTACAAGTTGATACAAAAGTAAACCTCTTGACGACAAACTTTTAAAATGTATTATTTATTTACTCCCTAGACTTTCTTATGGATACAGTTTGACATACAGTTCGTTTTCTACTGACACAGTTTTGTCATCAGTCGTGAAACTGATGCTTGGAGAAATTATTTAAAGTCCAAACATGAGAGATGGGTGATTGACGGATTCAAGAGGCTTTTATAAACATAGAAGAACTGAATGTGCTGGAGAACCCAGACAGACAATAGAAAAAAAGATCAAAGCACCAAAGAAACTTTTTAAAACAGCCAAAATAACATCACTAGAGACTAAACTGAAAGACAAAGTGTATAGACGGAAAAAGAGAGAGAGGGAGCAACAAGGTTATGTATACACTGTCCGGATGACAAGACGCAGGTGGAAACAATGAATACTATTGCAAGAACTGAAAAGCACAGGTACTAAAATAGGAGAAAAGAAACACTCCTAAAATAAAAGAGGAATTGAAGTGAACAATACTAAGTACAAAAAGAACCAAACAGAATAAACTGAACACCCAGCAACAAAATGATTTGAACACGTGCATTTCAGTCAGACGATGTGATATGGAAGACTCATGTTGACAACAAAGCTTTGAGGTTCTCCCTGTAGCTTTGAGGTTCTCATGGAAAAATGTCTAATTGACAAAGATTCAAGTTTGTGGAAAGTTTTTTTTTTTCTTTTCTTTTCTCTCCACGCTGGAGACTAAGTGTCCAATCAGTTTATATACAAGACAGATGCTGACCTGAGTGCAGTTTTACCATCTGCAATGCAGCCTCTGGTAGATCCTACAATCTAATGTTGATGTGTAGACAATGTTTGATGTGCTAAATATATTGAAGGGACATTTTTTAATTACAGCTGAGTGTTATGGAAAAACCTGTGCTCTCTGTCAGACACATGTTCAGACAGAAGGTCAGACACATGTTTCTGTCTTTTTTTTTGGACAATGTTTGTTAAAGGCAAGAGTGTTTTGTTCTTCCAAGCCTGGGTTTTCTTTTCATTTTCTTGGTAGATGTCCAAAACTCACTGGTAGTCATCTAACATTGGCATCTATAAGTGTTGAAACAGGGCTGGCCATCAAAAGTACGCTGTGCATGTTTGCTTACGGACAGTATTATCAGAGGAAAGCCAGAGGTTCAACTAAAGTTGCTCTGTGTCTTTAGCTTGCATCAGGCAGAAGTTTTAAGTGAGAACAAAAATGATTCAATCCTGTAAAAATTCTGCTCAGCTGTGAGACAAACTGAGATACTGATGCTCCTTTCCTCTCCACGGGAACAGGCATCTTCCATGTGAGTGGTTGGGGGAAAAAAACAAAACCAGTTTGACTTTATGCCTGTTTTCCCATGGAACCCATTCTGTAACAGGAAATTTACCATTAGTAAACTGAGAAACCGTTTGTCTTGATCTATGAATAATTATGAGAATGCAACTGTACATTTTGGAAGATATCTTGCATCGCAAAATTAATAATTCTTGTTAATTATTTGGCATTTATTATGCATCTTTGTGTTTTTCATTTTGCTTGTCTGCAATGGTAAAACTCAAACAGTGGTTGGGTTGCAGTTTTGTCCCAGTGGAATGCCTTTGCGTTTGTGTACACAGGTGCTGTCCGTCCTTTCACTCTTTGCTGACACTTGTCACACAACTGCAAAGCTTTCTAATGCGCATATGTAATTATGTTGCTCTAAAACACTACAATTACTCATTATATTGTTTGGATTTTGACCCAAATTCTGCATTGTGGAACACTTGAAAGGCTACAGAAGAGAAAGTCAACACACACATCTCTGCCTTGTCTCAGCAAACACAGCTGTTTCATCAGGCCCATATCACTCCTCTCTGTCTGGACTCTCTTGGTCAAACAAACCCAGCAGGTCAGTGCAGTGGTGAGTTTATGTTAAACTCTGCAATCCAAGCACTGATTTGGAGCTCAAAGATTGCTCTGGTTGGCTGTGAACTCTGATGTTGATGTATTTTAATCAAAATTCGCTGCCTGTGAAAATGTCAGCCGAAGCTTACAAGTGTGTAAATTGTGGCTGCAATCATTCTTCACTGTAGCCAACTGGAAAATACAATAATGTAATTATTTCACAGAGATGAGTTTACAACTGGCATAAATCTTAACTAATTGAGTGAAGTTTGCACTGCCATATCTTTCCAGTTTAACAGCTGTAAACGTCTGTGTTTACACAATTGTAATCTTAAATGTTTTTAAAATATTAAAGAAAAAATTCTAAAATTGACCACCAGATGGTGCTGTAGCCTAAATATGACTTGTTTACTTCAATAGCTTGAAAAGAAGGTCATGCTGACAAAAACCTTTGCGAGGCAAACCAGCACAGACAGAACACAAACTATTCACACAATTTTTGTTGGGGTGGGGTAACGTTGAGGGGCCTAGCTGACCTTGGACGACCTAAAGATGAACTTGCATTAATCTTTTAAATGCCAGCAGGACAAACAGCTGTTAGCAAAACATCTGGTGGAACTCCAAGTCTGCTGAGCTCATCATGCAAACTACGTCTTAGTACAGCGATTCTAAGAATGGCTATAAACAGTACCATGAAAAGCATTGTTGTGATTGTGTGCTGAAGGTGGCGTGTCAGGTAGGAGTTTCTTAAAGAGACAGAGGCCCAAATTCAAGGCGTCAAATTCTTTTTATGTTGTGCTTGATATATGCACTTTTGTAACAACTGAAAGTGACACAGTTACTTGAGTGTGCTGTAAAATGGCTCTATGTACCATTTTATAGCACAGTGGACTCCTTTTAAAATATTAATCATCAATAAATAGGGGTTAATCTGCAGCAATGCAACCAACATTGTATTCTGTCAAGGTGAAAAAAGTTCTTTTTTCACCTTGACAGAATACAACACAATACAACCAGCTAAAGTTTTTTAGCTGAAAATTTAAGCTTCAGCTAAAAGTCAAGCTTAAATTTTAAGCAGTCAACCTTTACCCAAAGTTATATCATGACTTTTTGAAAAACTAAAGCTGGGGCCTTCTGAGCTTCTCATCAGAATGAGGATCTCAGTTATGTGAGGGTAGCTTGCAAGAGAGTCACTGCTCCTCTGCGCTGAGAGGAGTTGATTGAGGCTGTCGGGCATCAGGATCATGTCTCATGGGTTTCTTCCTTTGGAGGTTGTCCAGGCACTGGGACGAGATGTAGAACTTGCTGGAGGGACAAAATATTTATCCACTGTGGCCTTGGAGCAGCTTCAGGTTGATCCAGAATGAGCTGGAAAGTAGGCCTGGGGTAGAAGTGCGTCCTGTTTTCTCTCTTGAAAGTGTTACCGCTGTGAAACAATGTAGAACAAGTGGAAGACAATGGATGTATAAATTGATGGATTTTATTCAGGGTTTAGGTCTGTCATGTCCATTATTTCCATTACTTTTTAGTGCCATTAATTTCACTCATGGGTACTAGGCTGGGCTTATTCTTAATATTTGACCACAGAACATTAGACTATTTTGCTAGCATTTAGTCCGAAGACTCAGATTTTGGTAAAAACATAAATTCTCAATTTCTGGACCAAGAGAATTCTCTTTTAATATAGAGAAGTTATGTTGTCTGTTTTGTGTGTATAAAGAGGCAGTTAAGGGAGATTAAAAGTAAGCTATTTATTTCTTAGTGTTAATTTATAAAATCAATCTTTTGAAAATGTCAAATAACAGCATTTTAGTGCCCTCTGCTGGACAACACAGTTCACTTCAGTTCAGTGACTCCAATATCAGAAATACTCTTTTCCTCTTTTTTTTTTCCTTGATGATATTCTAAATATGATCAGTTCAGTTGTTTGATTCCTGCCCGTATTTGAAACTTCACTTTTGAAATTTATTTTAAAAAAGCAATATATATATATTTTAAAACATTAGTTAAATAAATGCTAGCTGGAGTAAGCAACTTGTTTATTTCTAGATGTTTTTGTTTCATTATTGAGTTTGTGGTTGAGTCTCTATATGCCTGTTTGTATTACTCTGAAGGCCTTGTAGGACTCCACTAGTCCTTCAGTTGAATTGTTGCTTCCTCAACAGGTGTTTACTTGTAGCGGACATAGATCTCTGGTACAATGTGGGCACATTGGCAGCCTCTCCATGGCTGGACACCTCAGTGCCAGTCTGTGTGGGCAGCAGGACGACGGTAAGACCTGACAGAAAAATCATCAGTCATTGCTTTTAGTGTGGCGTTCAGTGTTAAGTAACCACAAATGTCAGAAAATTCTTATAAAATATAGAGGAAGGCGTATTTGTTACATTGATATTTAAACAGTGAATTTTACTAGACTTTTGTTCAAAATAAAATTATCAGCTGGTGAAATATTGTTTCCATTTAAGTGCTAGGAGATACTTACTAGTTGAAGCCCGGAAGCTCAGAGGTGAAGGTGGCAGGAGAAGGTCGGAGGTTATTCTGACGCTCACAGTTCAGGATACTGCCTAAAAGTCGTAGGAAACATTCGTAACAAATCCAACTATAAATGAAGACCACCATTCATTTAAGAAATTTTAATATTGATTTTATAATTATAGTGCAGTGTTTCCTACCGGCACCCTGCCCTTGATTTGTTGCTGTTCCCTCTCCAAGCAGCATCTCCTGCAGCAGGCTGTCCAGTCTGGCTTCACCCAGCAGCTTTGCCAAATGGAGTGTTTCCACCATCTGCCAGGAAACACTCTGCAGAGCAGGAAGAATCAGCAGAAGTTCTCCTAACCTTCCTCTCTGATCACACGTCGCTTCCTCTAGTAGAACGTGGGCCTGGAGACGCAAATATCGGATCACCTGAGAGTTCTCCAGGCCTGGACAGTCTGAAAATACAAGGATAGTTAAACTTAGGTGTAATAAGAGATTAAAGCAAAAAAGAAAAAAGGTTTTTCATAAAACTACTTTAAAAGTTGAACTTGCTAAGGTTCACACAAACATGTAATTTGAGAATTCAACTTTGAGAGCTTTTGCTACAGGTCTCCTTAAAATGTCAGACCAGTCAAAATAACATCTTGATCCAGTTGGTTCCATTAAATCTCCAAATGTAAATATTATCTTATCATCTTAGTGCCTTTGCTGATTGAGAATATCAGAAAGTTTTGAATTAATCCGTAATTGTCTTGATTAATTCAAAACAGATCAAGTTTTGAATTAATCCGTAATTGTCTAAAATTGTCAAATCTTTGACAATTTCATTTTTGTCAAATCTTGAGTGTAAGCTTTTATTCAATAGAATGATTTAAAGTGATAACAGACCCAGTTTGAACTGTCGTAAGATGCTTACATTTAAGACCAACCAAGAAACAAGCAATCTCTTAAAAGATAATGAAACAGTCTTAAAGGAGCAGTAATTTGATACAGCGGTTTTTATTTGCATTTTATTGAAATGTCATGCCCAATTTTTAATACCTTCTCAATATACGAACATACCAACGTTGGAATTTCAGCAATCACTCTTGTTACATTTGCTGACCATCTTTTGCATGTTTCCACTGGTATTTTGATGAATTAGTTTTGTTGATAATCTCCAAGGTTTTGAAGCTTCACACTGAGTTTGAACTCCCTCTATAGATTCTCTAGCAGATTTTAGTCAGGACTCTGGTAGGGTCCAACCAAAATGATAATGTTACGATTCAGAAGAAACCTATCGGTGAAATTAAACCTAAAACCTAAACAATTAAATCTAAGCCTAAATCTGCCAGACCTATGACTGGTTCAGTTGGTTCAGAGACTTTGAATTTATTTTCTTTGCTCTGATATAAAACTCTTTAACTCAGACTTTCCAGAGAGTGATATAGATTGTAATTTAAGTAATATTATTACTGTTTCATTATGTGGTCATTAAAACCTCCCCTTTTGGTATCAATCTATGGAGTAAAATTAATGTTATCCGTGTTAGATGTTTGTGTATTTCACTGACTGTAAATAAGTGCTAGATACATCTCATCTTAATGAACAATGCATTTATTATTAATGAGTCACTATTTCCTGCTAAATTTTCTAATTATCTCAAAAGTGTTCATAGTAGTGTTGCACATAAATAAATCCAAATCCTGAGGAATACACAAAAGTGTCCTTTACTTCGATATAAATGGCAAAGATTGTTCAATAGAAAGATCAAAACTATCTCCAGTTGCAAATCAGTGTAATATATTTGTAAGCAATCTCAAAGGATTTTCCAAAAGCTTATCAGTAAATCCACCCATACAGTTTAGCGTTATCCTGCTGTGAGGTTTATGAATTAAGGTATGATGTGTTTAAATCATTGTCACAGACTAACTTTGTAGAACAAAGAGAAATCATTGTGGCAATTCGTTTGTCGTTCTTTGGGCCTTCACTCTACTTCTACTCCAAGGACCTCAGAGCAGCATGTCATTAATCTCAGCAGGCAGCCAAATCTGCCTGAAAGTCAAGAACTTCAACATATCCAAATGTTTTACTCCTAAAATCCAGTTTAGCCACACGACTCAGAAGGATATCTGGGGGAAAACGGCAAGAATATAAATAGACCTCAACTGAAAATGACTTCTGTTCTTGTGATGCCACAGAAAGTTTTGGTAGATAAATTATAACACACAGATTTAGAGAGGTATGGGCTGACCTGGGGCAAAGAAAACTATGGATCTGAGGCAAGCAAACTCTTTGTCTGTAATGTCCAGTTCCCTGAGAGGCTTGACGAGCTCCTCCTGGATTCTGATAGCCACTCTGGACACTTCCAACTCAGCTCCTCTCAGGGGGATCACAAAGTTGTTGCCTGATTAAGAAACAAAACATACATAATCGGAACAATTTCTGCAGAAATAGATGGTGTTCAAACAGTTTATTTTACCTAAAAGAATGACGTCATTATAGGGTAGCGATCGTCTTGCTGCCCCCAGAATCAGATGTTCAGCAGAATGGGTTCGTAGAAGAGTTACCTACAAATGGACATAGATGTAGGTTTCATATTTTAAATGGAAGCTGCTGCAATTTGGTTATTCACTGAGCCTGTAAGCTAAGCCATTGTTTATTGATTCTGCTTCATATATATGTAGAGCATCTTTTAGTATCAAAGCTCTTTGAATAAATGAAAGCTCTTCTCACCCTGTCATCTATGTGAAGGCTGCAAAACTCTGGGATATGTTTGGCCCATTCCACCAGCAGGAGGAGCTGTTGCTTCATTGATTCAAACACGTCTCCCACACAGGCTGTTTTCTTGGTGCTGATGTCATGACTCTGAAGTGAGAACAGAACAAGAAGCTAAGAACAAAAAGCAACCCTGAGTAATGTAACAGTGGTCAAGGGGTCTAACACTTATGCAGGTACATCAGTTTTCTTTAAATATATTTTTATTTCGATCTTTTCAAAACTGGGTTTCAAACAGCAGCATCAAAATCTGCTTTCTTGCTTAAGTAGAAAATAAAAACAGACTCCTTTAAACTTTTTTCTCATTAAAAATACGGCAAAATCCATGTAGTTTTTCAATTGAACACATTGTACAATACAATCTTGTAAATTGCCAACTAATGCCTGATGAATTGTTCTTATTAAATTAATTCAATTTAAATCTAATTAATTTTTGCTTGATTAAGTCCCATTTATTTCTATCCATTCCCTATTTGGATTGAGTTGTACATTGATTTAATTGGTTTGAGTAGGAGAACTGTGAAGGCAGGAGATTTAAGGATATAAAAATGGTCAAATCCAGGCTTTACCTTTGTGACTAGCTTGTAAGTGCTTCAATTCCAAGGGTAAATATGGATTTAGAATAACCTACATTACAAGTTATCTAATTAAAATGAACTTTTATTGAGTTGATAGAAATATTTCAGTAATTTATTTTTTTGTTCCGTCAGTGGGCAAAACATCCTGCTGTAGAATCAGTAGAAACTGATCTAAGTGGGAAAAAGTTTGACCTTGAGCTGACTGGTGTTTCTCTTAGCATGTCATGCTACATTGTCATCTTCCTACAGTAACCCAGAACGGAGAGACAGAAAACAAAGATCGTCTTTCACAATTTACTCGGCAACCATACCACAAGCTCCTTTCACACATACATCAATAATGATAATAAAAGAAAGTCCTCACTTTATATATAGATTTTTTGTTAAAAATGTTGCATTCCTCAAATGATGTTTGGTATGTAAGAAAACTGCTTGTCTTCTTCAAAATCAACTCTAAGGGCTTCTAGTTGGTTTTTTTTCCTATGCATTCCTTTTGAATGTTAAAAACGCATATCTGGTTGTTATTATGTACTTGAAGGCAAAAGACCTCAATGCCAGACCTCTTGGTACATCAAATGGGCCATGATTAGAAGAGGTCCCTGTGCAATTTTGTCCTTTAGTTCAATTAGGAGTAACTAAATCCAACCCGAGGAGAGTCTGTCTAAAATGTAATCCAAGATTTTTTCATCTCTGACCTTCACCTAAGTTATTCTCAGAAACAGAAAGGGATCATTTAGCAGTCACGAAAAAGGGAAGTATCAGTATTCATCACAGATAATCTGAGATCCTAAGCAGTGTGTTACCTGTTGCACGCTGTTCTCCGCCTGCAGCAACACGTTGATGGACAGAGTTCCTACTGGTTGTCCCTTGACTCTGTGGGGGTTGATGCAGTCTCTCTCATTCTGAACAGCTGGATATCAAAACAAGGAGAGTTTCTTAAGAAAAGTTCATTAGTTCCTTCATATATAGCCCCTCTCTTCTACACCCTTCAACACCCTGTTAAAGAAGCGTCCTTATTGAACTTTGTCTATCCTCAGGTTACACTAAGATGCTGTTGATTCTGGGTAACAACATAAACCACAAAAGGAAAGTTCTTTCTTTTATAAAACTGCTCATTTTTGAAGTACTGATTTCTTTTTTTTCTTCTAGCAGTTCACATCTACACTGTTGTGGATTTTTACAGCCTGTCAGGTATGTATGAGACAGCTGTCTATCTTGTCATTATTTTGAACAAAACAGGTATTACTACTGTGCATGAACTCAGCCAGCTGCATGGCTTGCAGCAAAAAAGGTCATGGGTTCAAATCTATACTGGGAGTCAAGTTTGCATGTTCTCCCAATGCAGTACTCTGGCCTCTCCCCAGTTCAGAAATGTGCATGTTGGGTTAACTTCTCTATATTAGGATGAGTGACTGTGTGTGTGCATTGTTGTTTGTAGTGTATGTTATTATTTTTGCTCTGTGATGGACTGGCAGCATGTCCTCTACCCCTCACCCAATAACCGCTAAAGATGAACACCAACCCTGCCATTGTAAGCCAGTATAAACAATGATGAATAGACAATAGCTATTCACTTTCAGAAAATTGATAGAAATTTGTAACTGCAATATCATTCAGTTGGTATAATTAGCCATTTTCATGTACTAATAATGAACAAATAAGACTGGAATAATGTTGAGAGAATGGCAAAACATCTGATTTGTACAGCCTACGTCATTTACTCATTGTCCTCTCTGTGTGTGCAGACAGAGTTAATCATATGAGACTAAAATGTACACTAATATACAAATATAAAAATACATGAAGTCTGAATCAAAACCCAAAATCAACAGTGGGTTGTGACTGTAAAACCTAGATGCTCTTTGCATCTTTATGCAGTTCATTCAAAGCGGTGAATCTCTCCTGCTTTGAGTTTGTCAGATACAATCATTGAGACACATTCACTGGACTCAAGTGATTTCTAGACTCTTGGGATCATTTGACTGGACCTTTGTTGAATTAGATCAGTCACTTTATAGGTGGTGAATATACATGCAATTACTTAGTTTTTGTTTTGTTATTATTTTGTAGAATTAGATTTCACTTTGACATTGTTTTTTGTCTTGTCAAAGGTCAATTTTGTTGATGACAATTGATTTGTAAAAAAAAAAATAGCAAACACCTAAAGGGGTGAATACTTTTTTATAGAAACTGTAAGATATCAAACAGTTATGAATATCCTTCACATAGTAGCGGATAGTGTTTGAATCAAGTTCTGATGTGTAATTGTCTTAAACATGTCGTCTTCAACAGCTAATTACATAAGCTTCTGACAATGAAATTAGAGCATCATCTGCTGCTCTTGAAGCAATATCATATTTCCTGATTAATTTTATGTACAGCTCATTATAAACAGCACCCTGGATGGCCTCAGACTTATTTCAGTAAGTCTACAAAGTCAAACACACAACGACGTCCCACAGTAATCATTCATCAGAGGCTTAGAAAACACATTAATCAAGCTACATGTGAAAGTAAATGAGCTGTTGGCCACCTTTGAGCTTTACTGACATTTTCTATTTAATTCTAAAGGATTTTTTGTGGGTCAGCAGTTAAGTCCAGATTTTGAGCAAACGGTTACAACATGCTCAGAGGTGAAGTATGAAACTCCACCACGGTGGAGACTTGTGCATTGCTTTACCGCAGCTGTGCTTCAAGCTCAACTCAGAAGTAATACTGCAGCATGTTATGGAAATCAGGCAAATTAGTACAGATTTAAATTTTTGCCTCTGGCCTTCACTTCAAAGTGTTGGGCAAACATTATTCCAGGAAAATGCAAACCAAATATTAGTCCATGCTAAGGAATTTTAATTATTCATGTGTGGACAATAGGCCTTTTCTCTCTGCATATGTGTCAGTCAGTGAACGATGAGGCTAATGATATGCAATGCACACAAAAATGTGCACTTACAAATATGAACAATAACATGTTAAAGATCAAAATGTTTTCCTTTTGTTCATTTGAAACAAATCTTAATTGATTTAAACACACACATTTAAACAAGGGAATTATAATAGGAAACAATTATGCAAGCTTTTGTGGTTTAATTAAAATGTGCTGTCTGAATACTGAAGGTAATTTGTCTATTTTAAAAAAAAAAGAGGTTCTGACCTTCCTTTCTCATTCCAGCCTTGAAACATTTCCGCAGTCTGCAGTAACGACACTGGTTCCTTTTGTCTTTGTCCACAACACATTGCCGGTTGAACCTGAAAATGTACACCATGTTGAAGCATGTGAACATATTTAGAGTTGTTACAAGTGACGACAACATCATTCTGACTTGTACTGTAATTACAATTCAGTTAATTTATATAGAGCAGATTAATTTTACAAGACACTTTATAATTTAATCAAGGTAACGATGGTGGCATCAATTTGTTAACCCCTCCCCCCCCAAAAAGTTTGATTTAAGGAAATCAGACAGTTTTCATTGAGCTGTTAACTTCCAATGCTTTCCACTACAGACAGAAATGTTAATTATTTTACTGGACATAAATATTGTGACAAGGGAAAGAGAAAAACTCCAGTTTAGCAGGAAGAAACATCCAGCAGAACCTGGCTCGGTGTGAGCACCCTTCAACTTTATGACCAGCTGACTTTGACTGTGCTGTACTATAAGTAGGATCACAAAGGAAAACGGTAACTGTTTCTAAATGATGGCCATATCAATTACATTGAAAAGATCTTGATTTATATAAAAGAGTTAACAATTAAACTAAATTATATAAAATGCCTTGAGATGAAATCTATTTTTGTATTTTTGAGCTACGCAAATAAACCCTTTTTTTGTGTGTGTATGTACACGTGTACGTCTCAAAGTCTTATATAAAAACAGCTTTGGTCATGGAGAGTATGAGTTTATTTGATTTTATGGGTTTACAGTTTCAATTATTTGCAATTTCTCTAGGGTTCATGTATGCGTCTGTTCTTTCAGGGCTACTTATGTAATCAGCTCCATTAAAAATATAGAGGCCGCTTGGATGTTGTACAATGACACTTTAGTTTTTACTTTTAAAGTCTCCAACATTGACTCCAGTGACATCAGCTTTGACACTTTATTAAACTTAACTAGTTTCCTCCTGGAGCCACTAAAGCCTTTGTGAAACTTTTACAGCGTATGAAGTGGGGCTCCCCGGCACCTCTAATCAGAGTTTAACATGGTTTCATATTGGATATTCTGGGTTTTCTGTGCCAAAGCAAACATTTTGGTATGATGAAGCTTACCTGCAGTTGTATGTTTGGTTGCTGCGAATGCTCCTCCTGAAGAATCCCTTGCAGCCATCACAGCTAGACGCACCGTAGTGTTTACCCGTGGCTCTGTCTGCACATATGAAGCAATGACTCCCACCACCATAGGTCTGGGAAGCTGACAACATGGACACTGACTCTGGTGCAGCTGCAGATTATAAAATAGCAGAGAAAAACAATCCCAGGCTAATGATTGAGCTACTTATAGTAAACATGCCTAAGGGAGAAAAACTAAACAACTTTGCTCCAGAGGCATTTCTGTCACAACCTCCTGAGAACATCAGCTGTGTTAAAACCAAACAGACTCCAGGATGGAGATTATATCTCTTGATCCCTCTCATCAATTAGGGCACATTAATTCTAATCTCCCCTCTGTGGAAACCAACACCTGTATGCGGGGGTATGACTTCAGAACACCAGAATCATCTGGCCGTTGTTTTATCGTCCAGTTTGGTTGAGTGTGATGATATTAAAAGCAGGGTTATACAGTTTGAAGACTTATCACTGCTTTGAGTGTGAATGCCAAGGGCCCTCTGAGGAGCTCTGCCAGTTATTACTCAGGAGGAGAAGGAAACTCCCCATTTAATTAAAACAGCTAGAGGTCAATGTGAAGCAAAGTCCAGCACTCTCCTTTGGCTAATTTTACTACGGGCAGGCAGACCTCTCTTCCATGTTGCTCTAAAGCGCACGCTGCCAGTGTTTGACTGCTGCTGTGGAGACTGTACAGACCCCAGGCAATAATGTCTGCAAATTGCACACTTCGTTTAAGCAGATGAGGCAGCTGGGGATTACGATTTAACAAGGAAAAGGCTTTCTGTGGTCAAAGATCAGTTAGATTGAATTAAGAGATTAGAATACGTTCGCCTCGCAGTTATATGGATTTGAAGAGCAGCCTGGTGATAAAAGCGCTCCACTTAAGACAGAAGAGAAAGAGCCTGATTCAGCTCCGCAGAGGCTTAATTGGAAGAAGGATTTTCAGATCATTGAAGATTTATGAAATGTAAACTAATATTGACTTGAAATTACGTGTTGATGTGTAATGTATTTTGCCTTGCGAAACATTCTTAGACCTGAAACTTTTTGCCACGTCTCAACCACAAAAATTTTATTTATTTATTTTTTCACAACTAAAAAGTGTAGTGAGCATATGAGATTAGCCACTCAACTAAATGCCTTCATACATCACCTAATTAGTAAATAAAATCCACATTTGTGTGCAATTTTATAAGACCATTTACAGCTTCTCTGTGAAAACTCCATGAAGACCAAAGACACACAACAAACAGGCCATGTCAGAGGAAATGAAATGGGCGTGCTCATGCATGCAAAATGCAGTAGTGAAGACAACAACACGTCACACTGAACACACCATCCCCACCGTGAAACATGGTGTTGGCAGCATCCACTCGTGGAAATACTTTTCAACAGCAGGACAGAGAAACGGCTTTGAGATGCTAGGGCGATAAATGTGGCAATATTTGAAGGGAACCTGTTAAATGTTTGATAATTGCTTTAAACATACATCCAAAGCTACAGTGGGATAGACTGAATCATACTCGTGTGTTAAAATAACCCAAAGACCAGACACAAATTCAAAGGAGAATATCTGAAAAGATTTGAAAATTAACTTCTCGGTCATCTATTTTGCAAAGGTGTATTGGCAAAATGTGCATTTTCTAGTTGTGCAAAGCTGGTACTGTCCTTCTTTCAGACAGTTTCATCTGCAAATTTTTTTTTGAACAATGTATTCTTTTCACCTCAATTTTGTAGTCATAAATTACACTACACTGTTCTGTAATACAAATTTCTAACAAAAGGCATTGTTTGTGGCTGTAATGTGAGGAAATAAAAAAAAAAGTTTTTAGAATATTTTGTCACCAACTGATTTGCAAGAAGACTGCATATTTCGAGCAAGAGCACAAACTAGATTTTACCTGTGAGTAGAAATGTTCTAGGCTCAATTATCTATTGCAGCGAAGAAGATTGATAGTAAACATGGTTATGTGTAGAAACTCCACCTGAGAAAACAGAAAGCTTACACGTTTGTTTAGATAAAAACAGAATGATCATACCTGTTGCATTTCCAGGTAGTGGAATCAGCAGGGAACTGTTAAAGTCTTCAGTGGCTGCTGCAAGAATGATTGTCCCAGGAAGCTTCATGGTTCAGATGGTTTGATGGGTTTCAAGGCTGATCTGCAAAACTCAACCAGTGTCAGTAAGGTTATTCACTCAGTTCAGTGCCTCTTTCTCACTGGTCTTAATCATCAGTTCAGGCTTTTTCCTTTATTTTTTAAATTTTCTGAGGGAGCGTCTAGTGCTATAGTCCAACTCCAAATGTTCTTTTGGTGAGTTGAGAAGCTTCCTCTGCGATGTCCCACTTTCCTTGACCTTAGTGCTGAAATTTGGTCCACTGTTTGTTTACTTTTTTCACATGAGTTACACAAATAAAGGGGAAAGTTCGAAGACAGATAAGAGTTTCCATGAGGACAACGAGCAGATAAACATATGTGACAAAGACCCGTCGGTGGTATGAGGCAACTCAATGATTCTTGGTCTTTTTTTTGTTGTTGTTTTTTTATTGTAGGATTTTAAAACGTCAATAAAGTCAAAAAAGCACCCAAAGGTTGCCTGCTGGGATGTTTTCTTTCATTGAATTTTAGCTGAAAATCTTACTGGGATTCTCTTAGCTTGAGTAATCAATATCACACTCAGGAGTTTTTTACACAAGCAAACAAATACGGCATTAGACTGTTGAGAAGAGCGTTTCTGATGTCTGATTAACCTTTTTGTTTTATCTCTGAGGAATGACAAAAATGCCTCCTTGCAGGGGGTGCATGTGACATTTGTTTAAAGTGGATAGCTTTCTCTTTTTCTTCCACTGATAAAGGTATTTTAGCTCCATGATAGTGAAAAGCTTTTGTTAATCTTGACTCATAAGCATATCTTTGCTAGAATTGATCAACACAGAAGTCTCTGGCTGCTGTGATTCAAGTAACTCGTCTTTTTTCCTGAAATTTGAGATGCATGATTGCAACTACAAAAATACTTTAGATTACAGGCTAAGACAGATGTATATAATGCAGTTGTAGTTATGTTTGCTGCTGTGATGGAAGGTATCTTTATGGCATTTAAAAATTGGCTATATATATAAAAAAAAAAAAATTTAATTGCATGAATACACTCGAATAATTTTCCTTCAGCTTCAGCAAGGAATTAACAAATTTTAACATAAATTTAAAAATGAAAAGCTCCGCATAACCCCAAATGCAGCATCAATAAAAATATCATTATCTATTTAACGAAAAGCAAATAAAAACAAGAAAGTTTAACAGACTGATCTCTTTTTTAAAATCCCCCCACACCCCCACACACAAATTATAACAAATTATACGTCACTCCACATATGAGCTTCCCAAGTGATGAAATCCATCATACTTTAGTATAATAGGATTTCCTGGGTGAGTGGTACTCTTTCCTTCAATGTCATGCTAGGCCGCAGGTCAGACCTCCCCTGGCAGTGGCTCAGGCAGTCGAGCTTTATTTAGGTGATTGATAGATCGTAAAAACCACCAAGTCATAAGAGTGCTGCAAAATGGGAGCCTCTGGTGTGTGAGGTTCTATCAACGAAGAAATAAAGTGACCCATGAATACTGATTGTCTAGCTTTTAGCATCCAAAACACACCAGACTAAAGATGTGCGTTATATTGTGATATCTGCAGTCTGAGTTTAAAACACAGATATTTTCAGCTCCTGCAGATTGAATGTCTGGGTTGTTTTAACTCAGTTCAACACTCGTCACTTAAAACAAAAAGTGCTCTGTTTCATCCAGTTTCTAATTCTCTTAAATTAATTTCCCTAAAAGCAAGAAATATGTCTAACTTTGTCCGCTAGGGGGAGACAGAGTACACTCTATGCATCCAAATTTGTCTCTGTTTTACAACTATTTTTTGTTATTTGATCCGAAGAATTTAGGGTTTATTATCTTTACACACAGCTAAGGTAAAATTATTTATACCCAATGGTTGATTGAGATTTGACTCCTTTTGATTTGATCAACATGTTTCTCCAGACAGGAAGTGGTGTTTTAAGTCTGCCCAAGTTTCCTATCTTCTACATATTGACAGTAACTTGAAGCTTCTCTGAGCGATTATAAAACAATTTATCATCAATAATCATCATGTTCATCCTTTTCAAAAGAAAGTAAAACAGAGAAAAATTTAATTAGTTTATTTCCAAAGAAGTTATACATTTAAAGAAGCAGATTACATATGTAAATGATGCACAAACTTAACCAAAATAAAATAATCATCTCCTAAGAAATGGCAAATAAAAGTTGACAGATTAAAACTGACTAACATGTATAGAAACCAAAAGTCATTAGAAGAAGAACTTTATAGTAAAATTAGACAAAAATTCTCATCAGCTTTTATAAAAATCTACTGGGTCTATTGAGCTGATAAATGAAGAAGCAGGAAAATCCCCGAATTTTATTCCAACTTCCCAATGTTTTTATATAAAAGAAAACTAATAAAAACCTTTTAGAAAAGACATTTCGAGATTGTGACCTCCGTCCTTTTGGGAAGCATATTTACCATCACTAATGTTGATTCCTTACCATAAGATCCACAATTTGGTCAATTATGCAAACAAACAGGCTGTATAATGTCAAAGTTCTTGGGGCAACCTGTCCAAGGACATTAAAACTGTATGGGTGTTTATGACTTTGTCAGTATAATGTACATCCTTTTCATGTTAATGTCAACAAATCCAAAATGAATTCAAAAGCATTCAAAGTGTTTTCCTTCATAAGCACTTATTACATTGTTATATATTTATCTAATTTAACTTGGAAACAGAAATTTGAAAGTGCCTATGCCTTTTCCAGATTGACCCACGCAGACCGTAAATGGCCGACATAAATTTTGTCCTTGTTACTCTGTGACTTGGATTTTACATTGATGCTAAGAGTTCAAGGCTCTCAGCCAAAAAGATAGAACATCAAAGTTGGGCAGAAGACGGGAACAAAACATGCATTAATGAGGAAACAGTACAGGGTAACGTTATGAAAATGTTGCAATAGATGGCAAATTGATGTAAGAAAGGATCCAAAATGCATAAGGCATCATTGATTTTTTGCAAAGAGCCAAAATACCCAATTACCCACACTTGCACACACAAGTCCTTGGACTGTAAGAGGAAACTAATAAGGAAACAAAAAAGAAAAAAAAAAGAAGCCCACATGTTAACTTTACGCAAATAAAGTTTTGGCTAAAATTGAAACAATGACTCTTAGCTGTAAGGTGACCAACACACCCACAAATTCAAGATAAACAACTGATTAAGGGAAAAGACAGACTGGAGGAAGGTGATTAATTAACAAAAAAGAAAACTGAACTAGACACAAAGACACTTCAAACCAACAGGAAAAGAATAAACTCTGATCTAATGGAAATGATACCAGCATCAGGAAATTATCTTCCCATCTGTAAAAAGATGGACTTAAATTATTTTGTAAACAGGCCTACAATCCTTTGTAATCTCTGAGGACATTACTATTGCTTTTTTCTTTCTGGCATTGTGCTAACGCTACATGCTACAGAAAAGGAAAATTCCCTAACTGCTTTAAAATTACCCAGGCTCATTTGATGATGATAAAAACGTTGTTTAATTAGCAGCACCAAGTTGCTGCTTTCCTTTTTGAAACATGTTAACATCAAGGGAGTATTACTTTTAACATCAGACTGAAAAAATGTGAGAATCTGGAAAAGCCCAAATCTTTTGAAGCATAAATGAACAAGAACCTGATGGGCTTTTCTTTAGCTTTACATTAACTATGTGTGCCAACATCCCCCAAAATGTCATATTTTTCTTTCTGGTCATTCTGAATGATTAGGATTACTTACAAAAGATATAGTTCATGCATTTGTTTTTCATTTTAAACATCTGCAATTCTAGTTGCATAAAGTTTTACTTGAACACATTAAACTGTCTCTAGCTGGAGATATATGTGGAGCTTGCGTGCAAAATGTAAGATGCTGTATATCAAATGTCTGCTGAAGTGATTCTTGGGAACTATAAGCTACATTTTGGACTTTTTAGTCAAGTTGGATGACACATTAACTGAATGCATACTCGATCATTAAAATATTAAACAGTTTTTTAGTCTGTATAGCAATATTTCAGATGTCTGGGATTTTGATCCGGTCAGTTAGACCGGAGCAGAAGTTGTGGTTGGTCAGTATTGACTGTTATGGCACTAATAAAATGACCAACAATTGCAATATAGGGACAACAATGAAATGGTAATCAAGACAGAAATTTAGTGGGTTTGAGTCCCAAATCCACCCTAGTGCCTGACAATGCCCAGGCTCATGTCATAAATGTATGCAGGTAGTTCCTTGAGAATGAAAGCATTGATACCATTGACCGACTCTCCATTCTTACCTCTGGAACGTTTTGTTTCCATCCAATGCCATCAGACACCTCAGTCCTGAAGCTCAGTGATGTCCTGGACAAATGAGGAAATCCCTCAGGACACAATCTCTTGACTCATTAGGAGCATAATACTTCAGGACTGTCGAACATACAAGGCCCACTACTGAATACTATTTTTAAGTTGCTGTGATTACTTTTTGGTTAAAAGTACTTGCCTACTGCATACATTATCACTTTGGTTTGTGATTTGCAAAGTGGAGTAGTTTACTTCACCAACTTCAAAAATCTTGTTTCCTTTCAGCATTCCCTCTGCCAACGTTGCCACTACATATTTTTATTAAACCTGCAATCTATTCACTTATGGTGACCAAAAGGGAGGAAGGAAGTTCATCATTTCCCTGTCCTCTTTAATTGTGATAAGGTAGACACATAATTCATTAATGTTTTAATTGAATGAAGTGATGAGGGGAGACATGGGTGTGTAATTAATTTTAATTAATTTTAATTATTACTAACTGTAATTAATCAACGCGTTTTGCTGAAACACCTTTTTCTGCAGATTTGGGAGTATCTTTCATATTAATTAAACATCTTATATTGCCTAATCACCAATGACCAGTTTTAAGTGGGTCTTCAGTGACCACTTAAAACTTTCCTCAAACTAAATAGTTCCTCATGCTCATACAATCTTGGGCAGTCTCTTATAATGCAATACAAAGAGTAAGATAATTGCTCCTCGATTCAGTCGTACATCTAAGTAAGGACCTCTATGAAATGAATCAGGGTTCAGACTGTTTTTGTGCACTTACTTCCCAAAACGTTCCTGTTTTTTGCCAAATGGAGGAGATTGCTGCCATTAGGATCCACCTTTAACAGCTAAGGAATGTGAATATTTTGTAAATATTTGCAATAGTTCTGGACTTAGCTGTTTTATGGTTCCAGTTACGCCAGTGCTTAGCATTTGGGCAGTGGTAACAGTAGACCAGTCAGTTAAATCACATACATTTTGGTGTCCGTGCTCCAATCTCATCCCACTGTAGTCATAATGCTCATGGTGAACACATCTCTACCCCCTTTGAACATTTCTTCCGCATGTAAGGAATTAAGGAGAGGGTCTCTGACCTTGGAGCCCCAGGGACATGCTGAAGTGGTAGAGGGGCTGGAAAACATGAAGCAGAAGCTGGAAAGAGCAGCAGGTAAATCACATGTGAAGTAGCAGCACATCTTGAGTTGACTACTTGAACTAGCTCACAGACGTACCTCCTTTGATTATATTTAAAGCACATTTTCATTTTATGCCCCACTGCTCTTTGTAACTACTCTTCATCAAATCAGTAGTTGTTTTTACCTTGTTGGAAAAAGTAGAAGTCGGAGTTAAATCAGTAGATTATCTTGAATTCAAGTCCATCCTTCTGTATGCTGCTTTGCTTTATCAATCAATCAAGTTTATTTGTATAGTACATTTCGGCAACAAGGCAGTTCAAAGTGCTTTACATCATAAAAACATCATATAGTTACCCATTGGGAAGCCTGTAACAAACATTACATTTTGTCAAGTGGCATCATCAAATTCATCAATACATATCAAATGTGTTGGTCGATTGTCCAGTGATTATGGGTCGAAAGAATCAATTTTACAAACTGTCATAACCGTAAGGGGACTATAACTGGTTAATGTTTCTTTGTATGGAGTTTCTGCACCATGGTTTTCTTGATTTTCACTGCTGAGGTCCTCTTATATCACCAGTAGGGTTCGATTTACAAGGATGGGGGCCCAAGGAGTAAAACCAATTTTGGTGCCCACATAAGATTCTTTTGAAGATATAAAGTTATATAGATTGATAGTTGGATACACAACTTCCAGTTTTCGTTCATCACTCATACAATAAATAAATAAAACAGGATGAAATTCAATATATTACCAAACTGACCTATTTGTGGAAATACATTCCTTACCCTGGTAAAACGTGTCCTTTCCACATGTACAACACACATCTACAAGTCATTTTAAATTTGAAACATTTTAATTTTAATCAGTTTCAATTGTTGGCAAATGTATTACTAATGCTCACGCTCTATAAACAAATCTAGACTGAAGTAGAGCTTTAGGTTTTTGGAGGCCCTGATAATTTATTGCCCCTAACTATGCATATCCCTTTGGCTGACTCTATTAATTAGGTAAGTTAAGATGTAGGTTGAGTTAACTGCTGGAATAAATGACTTTTTACTCCTTGTGAAAATATGAATGTGGAAAAATGGATAAGAAGAAGGTTTTAGTTTACGACCTTATTGTTGTTTCTGACTTTAAATGCTCAGTTACGACTGTTGGATGGATAAACCGTGGAGAAATCTAGATAATTTTTTCCTGCTTGATGCATTCTTAATGTGTGGATCCGTGCACAGCTGCCAACAAAAGGAAAACAGAGCACTGTGAAGAATGATTTAAAAAACCTTCTTTTTCCATGCTCTTTTGTGAGCCAGTCTTATAATTAAATCCACTTGTTCCCAAACCTGTGCTTAATGTTTCCCATTAGTCACATTTGAGGGATTACAGACTGCACCAATGAAAGTCAAAGATTAAATGGAAAATGCAGATGTGTGAACAGCGGGGCTTGTTTTACAGCTATCACAGCTTTTTAGCAATTCCCAAAAAGTTAACTTGCACTGACAAGGTTCCCAAAGTCCACTTATGAATTAAAAAGACATTCTTCTGAAAAGGAAGAAAATCTGGAAAGAGTTTATTGGTTAGTTTCTTCTTGGAAGTTGTGAGATTTCTCAGAAAATAGCAGTATATCTATTTTAAACATATACCCCACCCCAAAGCCAGTGGTGATTAGAGTCATACGTGGTTCTGTATTATTATTATTATTATTATTATTTTTTTTTTCATACTAATGAAAAATGCCATGAATTTCTCCAGGCTCAAACGACAGGTAAACAAATGTATATTTTTTATAGGGCTTCATCTTGATCATGTCAGCTGTGGATATCCACCTTGCACTGTGATTCCCTCATCTGGGTAGGAAACTAATTTCATGTGGTAAACAAATACTAATAACCCTGGTTTATTGTCCTTCACTGTGTGTCATGAATCTATATAGAGATCTACTTGAGGTTTGCTTTCCTGTCTATCACATGTCAATGTTTCTTCTTAGTATTTTTGAAAAAAAAAAAAACAGGCCGCTGTTACCCGATTGAGGCGGGCGGTTCGTGGAGAACGGCCATTTTGGGCAAACTAGTGGTTCTTATCACCAGAAATTGCAACAATATCTTTTGGGAGAACAGCTAGAATCTCACAAATACATTACACAAATCCAAACTCTTATGAAAAAACTGTCATATGCGAATATGTGTGATATTCACCCTATTTCTCATCAATCTTTATAATGGTGTTTGTCTCAATCTAAGGTTGTCTTTAGGCCAAAAAAAAAAATCAAAACCAAAGATTTCCAAATTCTCTAGACAGTACTCGTTTAGCCAATAATTGTCTGCTTCCACATTTTATAATCCAGTAATTTAGATTTTATTTGTATTTTGACCAATACAGCTCACCATCATAAAATCCGACATTAATTCTACTCTGTATCATAGGCTGCTTAAGGAAAATGTGAGACCGTCTGGAAAATAAATTGAGCCGTAACAGAACTGGATCCTGCAACTTGACAATGATCCAAAACATACCAGTAAATTCACCAAGGACTGGCTGAGAACTGAGAAATAGAATATCATAGGAATGAATCAAAGCCTAGATCTTAATCTCAATGAGATGCTTCAGGGTGGCTTGAAACCAGCTGTACATGTAAGAAACCTCCAGAGCTGATAGTGAGGAGAGGAGAAAAAACTTATTCCAGAACGATGTCAGAGACTCGTAGATGGATACATGAAGCGTCTGACTGAAGTTATTCCAGTCAAAAAATGTAACGTATCTATTAGGGGGCATGGGATCCTAACATTTTCCTCAGGTAAATTCATTTCTTCCTCAGAAATGGAAAAAATATATATATTAGCTTTTCTTTTGAAGGAATTAAACATCCTTTTCTTGACTAGAGATAAAGATGGAAGCAGAGCAACATTTATCTATGAAACTGCTGTGGGTTTCTTAGAGACACTACATAATACAAAAAAAACTGCATGCATGAAATCATGGCGCTTCCATTCCAGATCCATCTTTACAGCCGTTTTTTGTGCCCCAAGAGGAAGAGGAAAATGAAGAAAGACAAAATTTCAAAACAAGTTTAAACCTGTCAAGTCTCTGGCTTTATAGAAGAAGCTGAACTTTAAATGTTAGAAACAGAACGCACATCTTGTTTCCATTAACTTTAAAAAGATCAAACTACATGAGACAAATGGGGTTCTGTGCTGATGAGATCTCCACACAGTTAACAACAGAGCCAAGTGACTTGTTCTTAACCGTGTCAAGACGGCGCCACACACAATATTGAGGTTATTATTACATGGACTTATCCAGCAAATGTATACATGTATATATTCACATAATATGAAAATATCGTAGGTGTTTATCAGTCCCTCAGAAGACCAAAAATTCCTAAACTTAACTGAAGAGGGGAAAACAAATGGGGAGGTCAAACCGAGATTTGGAACCAGTTATAATCACTGAGGAGAGCCAATCGGGTCTTACCACATCTTAGAGTCATGGAGAAAAAATGGGATTTGCTTATTGGTTTCATTTAGATTTTTGTTTTTCTTCCTTATTTAAGTTTCCCCTTTGGCTCATTTTGGAAGCTCAGTTTGATTGAGTTACTCAAACAAACTGACTCATATTTTATACCCCAATATATTGATTTTGTATAATTTATCCAAGTTGTTCTTTGGACTTTAACCTGTTGCTAGCTGTCATTTGTTGCTCAGTCACATATGGGTAACTTTCGCAGAACCAGCTTGCATTTTTTCCCTCCATCTTTCCTGACTTTAGAACTCAAACAATGGTTCTGTTTGCTAAAGGACACTTTACCACATTTTGGAAAAGAAAATTCCCAAGAGATTTTCTGCAAACCTCCGAGGAAACTTGATTCATGCACAGTTTTACATAAATACAGCCTAGTTTAATGCAGCATCAGATAAGAAGACATCTGACGCAACTATGTCTTGAAAGTTTGATTAGGTCTTCCTGATCCAGTCGGCCAATTCTAAGGTTAGGTCCAAGCGTGAACTCTGTTCCTGTGCAGAAGATGTCTCAACTGATTGAGCGTCGCCAATCAAAAGTTGACGACGCTCAATAAAAGGGGTTTCTGTTATTTTACGAACACATCATATTTGAATGACAGAGAGACTTCTCAAAGTTATCAAAATGTCAACAAGCTAAATATTTTGATATAATGGGAATAAAATACCATGATAGGGCCATTTTTAAATATTGGTAATTTTCTCAAGCTTTTAATCGTCTTAACTAATGAAAAACCGAACACCATTATTGAAACTCATAAATAATCTTGGATTCCTTCAAAACGTTTTGATCCCCTAAATTAGCATTTATAAAAGTAGATAAAAAAGTTTGTCAGTCTCTACTTTTTAAAGGAATTTTTACAGTTGCTATCTGGCTGTCAGACAAACAACTTGATCATATTAGCTTAGCAAGATCATTAGAAGTGCTAAAATATCCTTTCAAATGACTCATTTGATTCATTTAAGAATATCTGAGAGAAAATCACTTGCCTTGATGATTTATTCTTTGCATAACTGCATACTGTTCGACGATCAGGTTTCTTCTAGGGCCCATGTGTTGTATGGGCCTTGCATGCTTCTGTGTACTTTGAGTGTAATTGAAGGAGATGGGACATGCTACGAAGAAAATCTAAGAAACAGACCATTTTTGATACGCTACAGTAAACTGCAACAACAACAACTTTGGGGATTCTTGAAAAGTCATTACCTCCTGACACAATCAGGCTTCAGTTTTGGGCTCAGCGGTGCAGGCTTTTTCCTGAAAAATGATGCTGAATCTCAAGTACAGTCAGAGTCAAAATATGACTTATAATAATGTGTGCCACAGATTAAATGGTCTGGTGACTCCGAGCGTCTTTACAATAATAATTTCAGAAAATTAGGTCCAGTTTTATGAGATGGTGGATTTTTACATTTTCAGTCTAAAATATCTGAGGCACTCACCTATTTGATTTAGTTCTGAAGAAATGCTTTATTAAGAACATATTCAAAAGTTTTAGGCTATCAACAGAACATGTGCCTGACAACTAAAGTTTAAGGTTATTCTTTCTTTATACTGATCTAAACTGCAAGATCTAAACTGCAAGATCAGTTTAGATCTTGCAGTTTGTGGAAACAGAGAAAAGCCTTTATTGTGGTGCTGCAGAGGTCCTGACAGCTCATCTCTTAAAAGGTATTTAAGGTTAAGATGAGTGTTAGTCTTTTTTGTGGAACAGAAATATTTTGGAAAGAGTTTCTGATGTATAAAAAATAAATTAAATTATTAAATTATAATGACTGAATGTTGAGGATTCACAAGAAAAACTTTTCAACCAAAGCGGGGTTGAAGTAGCATTTGTATGTTTAATTTCTCTGCTAATTGAAGGATTATTTGATGGATTAGGCAAAAATAATTAATAGCTGCAGCCCTAAAAATATGCTTCTCATACTTTTGACATCCCAGGGCATCAGGTGCTGGCATAAGAGTTGTTTTGACTAGACCAATGGCTCTTGGAGGACATTTTAAAGAGGACTGTACAAAAACTGTTAAAGTATATTAAGTGAAAAATCTGTTGAAGGCAGGTCTTGCTGCAGTACTGTGTCTCCTCTTATGCCAGATTTATGTAGGATCTATTTATGTATAAACCAGAGTGTAGAGTACATAAAGATATTATCTTGAATGACAGTACTCTGTACAGAATCAGTAACATTTCTCTTTTACTTCTGCAAAGATAAAACATACATTTCAGTTCTGATGGCCCAATATTTGACCCTCATTTCTTTTTTATTAGTTAAAGGTCATATTTTTTTCCCACTGACCTGAACACCATGAAGCTACCAATTAGGTTGGGCGTTTCTATTGCAGTAGGTGTAAATGCTATGATTGTGAGCTTGAGGCCTTGGTTGTGATGATTGCAGGAATGAAAGCAGTGACTCTTGGAGGAGAGAATGTGGTGCTTTTACTCTGCTCAGCCAAATGTGAAATAAATAAAAAGAAAGGAAAAATGGCTGCTCCCCTGTCTTTACTTGTGGTCCCTTGCTCTTTGTTAAAACCATATCTCAGCTGCTCCATTGCCCCCAGCAACATTAAATCCCATTAAATTCACCTTCATTAAAGCAGTCCTCTCGATTCTTTGCCGCAGCCCTGGTGCGGGCCTCTCAAGGACAGAGTAATAATGAGGGTGGACTGAATTTAACCTTGAAGAGTACAGGTTTTCATTTCCAAATCAATAACTTATGCTTCAAAACTGCCATTAGATCCAGGGTATAATTTTCCAGCTTTAATTGTGTGGATTAGGTTTCTCCAGCAGCGAGAATGTATTTCTCTTTAAGCTGCAGTGTGGAGATTAAATTTATTATTATATATTTTCTCCTTAAATAAAAATTGACAGCTTGCACATTTTGTGCACAAATTTATGTGCATGTGTACAGTGTGGTGAACAGATGGGAAAACTTAAGGAGATTGTATTTCAAAGAGTTTGTCCAAATAGAAGTTATAAGGCGGTTGGTGCAATTTTCTGCAGAGAAACCAAGGAGAGGACAGTATGCTGCTTGGACTTTTTCCCTTCATCTCCATCCAGTATTGCAAACTGTGTCATCATTCACTATGAGAATGCAGAAGTATAAGAAATCTCCTGTACAGCAATGTAAGACAACTTTTGGCAGTCACCTGCTGTCAGAAAAAGCAGAAGGAGTTGCATATAAAATTAACTCTTGGTTGATAGGCATGATGGGAGTGGGTGAAAAAACTGCTTGACCTTCAGGGAAATGGTTTAATCTCCTGTCTTTTTGAATGTTTTAGTGGGACACTCTCTCTTCAGTGGGCTTTGCTGTCATTGTCACATGATTGTATTGAAAGCATTAACTTGTCCTGCGGCGATAATTTCTGCCCGACATTTTAATAATGGGAAATATCAGGTCTTTTCCTTAAATTGGGGAGGGCTGAAGGTATGGTGATCACTAGAGCTTAATTTTTTAATCAACTTCTCTTTTAAATGAAGCTTTATTAAATTACAAACTCACACAGCAGGAGTACAACACAGGCAGAGTCTAAAAAAAAAAAAGAGCTTCGTGGTATAATTAAATAAAATTAATAATAAAAATGCCATCTTCTAGCACGGAGCGAGGAGAATGGGAAGGAGACAAAACCCACAAGCTATTTCATGCTTCGCTTTTCTTCCATTCTTTCTCATTAGTGTTTCAGGAAATTTACCATGTAAAATTATGAAAAGAAGAAAGGGATGCATTGTCTGCAAGATATTGATTCAGGGTAAACGGAGACACATTTTCATTCATTTTTTCCCCCCAGCTACATTCAGTCACTGTGTTCTGTGGATTGAATGGGCTCATTGTTGCTGCTGTGGCAAAGAAAACAGAAATGATTATATTTGGTTGAGCTTTGGTTAGTCGTAAGTACTGAGAACATAAACTAAATTCACAGACAAGACAGTCTGCAGTCATAACTTCAAGAAGACAGATTTCAGTCTATTTTAATATGCAAGTTTTTTTTAATATACTGAAAGATTTGATCTCAGGTAAAACTTTTCAGAGTATTACAGAATACTACACAAATAAAACTATAACAAAAATATCTGGAATTACAAGTTGATATCAAAAATCATACCAGTAATACAATTAAGTTATCCTGGTAAAAACCAGCCCCTTGTTCTACGCTACTTCGTCTGGATCCTCGGCTATAGAGAAACGATTGTTTGCTGCATCAAGTTGAAGTTTTAAATTTTACCCAATCGCTAACATTTGGTCATGACATATGTAATATGCCAGTTTGATGCTATGAAGCTTACCGGAAACTGCAAACAACCATCATCCACTGCGAACAGAGAAGTGCTGATCCGATCGAGGTTGCTGTTAATGTTAATTAAATATGTGGAAGTGTGAACAACACGGACTGAGTGGCTTTATTCACTTCTTCCGCTCTTGTTGTTTAAACTACATGCAAACTACAATTCTAAAATGGCGCAGAAAGCTGACGTCATTATTCACAGGCTACAATTAAGCCACAAGTCTGCCACTTCAACACCTTTCTGTTTCTTTCATATTATGTTAATTCTCTTTCTCTTTACTGGAAAATGCTTTTTCTCCTCTCCTTATAAATAAGTCAGCAACACGTGATTCAGACACAATAGTCTAAAATAGGTGTTTATCTTTTAGTCACAAACAAAACAAACTATATCAGTGGACTAGAAATGTATGTATACTGTTATTCTGCAAGCTATACATGTGTCAGTAGGTGTTAAAATTGTAATTTTAAAGAAAATTCAAGGGTTAATATTTGTCTTCCATGGCAAAAAAGTGTATGGGTGTATTTACTTTTTATGATGACAGCTTTGGTATCATGCTCTCTGATTAGGTAGATTTACTGCGTTGGTGTTTTAGTGACCACAGTAAATGCTTTTAGTTTTTCTCTTGAGCTTTGTGCTCATTATTTTTGCACAGCTGTCTGTCACTTGTGGTTGTCATGATACTCTAATCTCAGAATAGTTTCTGCATTTTGTGGGTGATTGCTGTAGTTTATAGCACTCTTGTGTCAGCCAGAGACAGTCCTGCTATTTGCACACAATTGTCACTGTAATTTGTCTATAAGGAATTGTTGGAGATTGTAAGAGGCTCCAACATGCAGGGAGTACTTCCACGGGGCCTTTCTCACAGGCCTGCCACTCCTTTCACCACCAGCCCTCCCAGCTGCAATCTTACCAGCAAGACTTTTACTTCCTCTGAGTCTAAACTGCAACTCTAAGTACTGCAGGCTGGGTTGATGGTGTTGTGGTCATTTTCTGGACTCAAGAAAACTTTATCATTAAATGTAAAAACAAAAAAAAAGTAACCAAAAATGTCTGTTTTAGGTCAAAATTAATGGTCTGAAGTCCAGATTAAGCAAAAAAAAAAAAGCTTTACCCTTGCTGAAATTTTTATATTTTTACTCTATGCTATCCCTTTTTCTTATTCCTCCTTCTCATAGCACAATATTTCAGCAACATGCACATATCAAATTATGCAAATAAGGTGATGAAACACCTGGATCTTGTGTGTTCAGCTTTAATCTCTCCTCTGCCTTTTTGAGTCCTGCTCTTGACTACCTATTTCATTTAGCTATTTTTTTTTTTACGTATTCAAATAAAAAAGTCTCTAAAAGGTCTTTTTAGTAAATGTTTTCTATGGAAAGTGACTTTGCTAAAGTGAATTCTCTTCAGGGGAATTCACTGCTAGGCCCAAAGTACAATAATTAACAATCTAATTTATTTTAGTAGATGCAGGTTTTACTCCTGTTTTTAATCCTGCTCTGCTCTGCATATTGATGTTAGACTGTAAAACCAACTTTTGGTTTTAATCTGATGTATAGTATGAAGACCCAAATATCCTTTTAATAAAAAATTTTAAAACATTGCAACCAGAAACCAGTGGATATATTCTGAAAAATTTAAAGCGCATTTATGCACTCTATGCTACTAGCTCATCCAACCCTCTGTAGCATGACATCTAATGCCTGTCCCAAAATCTTTGGATGGACTTCAAAGCCTTAAATATAGTAAATCTTATTACAGCACCTAATATTGTACTTATAAGTCACCACAGAGCATGTAAGCTGGAGTAATTCAGTTATCCCAAACCTCTCCCAGCAAATGCTCTGAAGTTTTACTCTTGCACTCTCTCTGTTATGAAATTTCACTTTTATGTCTGCCTGTCAAACTTTTTAATGCTCTGATTTCTAACCCACTGGCAGTGTTTTATAATTAGATTATACTTGTGGAATAACCAGAGTCCAGAATGCCAATTTGTGTCCCAGACGGTGTAAAATTTGTTGTTACGTTGCCGCCAAAATGTGTAGGTGAGAGTAGACAAAGTCCTGAGGCAAAGAGCAGATGACTCCTGCTTGAATATTTCTTTTCCTTCTCTTCCTCCCATCTCTGTTCCTTCAATGCTAGCAGATATCAAAGACATCTGAGGAAAGATAAACAACTGTTTCTGCAGACCAACAATTGCAGTGAAATGTAGATATTTTTACATAAGGAACAGTAATGACAGAAAAAGAATGGTAGCTGTAATAAAGGTATATTTTATCAAGTTTATTTGGAATTTAAAACATGCAATTAAAGTACTATGAATAGATTTCTGTTGCATGTTTCAAATGCTTGTTTTAACACTCCACGTTCAGGTTTATATAAATACATAATTGAGAGAGAAAATACTTACCTTGGGTTTGAAGAATGTAGTGGACCAAAGCAGTGAGCAGCTGCAGGTAATTGGAGCTGGCTTGGGATTCAAAGTAAACATGGACGGTTTCCACAATCAACAACATTTACAAATGTAGGCGAAGGAAGCTACTGAATTTGTGAAGAATGTGCAGTGGGAATGGTAAACACAGAACCATTAAGCCAGCAGATGTTGAAAATCAAATACATGTGGCATGTGGCTAACAGGACTGGGGCCTTATTCTTCTGATGGGGGAATGTCGAGTTCTTCGGGGCTCAAAGACAGCTGTTCTCAGTTAAACCTTACAGGTTAACATTCACCCAGGCCCTGCCAAAAGGGAAAAAAAAGGCTTTCTTCAGGGGAAACTCACTTCAGTTTTGCATATCTGTGCTTGCTGCTGATGTTTGTGAAATGAAGTCTTGTATTTAAAACCTGATCAAAGCCTTGCAGAAATTAGTTGTAATTATTGGCTTTAATTATGAGAATTAAAGTTACAAGAATAGTTTTAATTTTATTTTATTTTATTATGTATCTAGAGTTTAGGAGAATCTTTCCATCTTATTGCATCAACTTCTGGGTGCTATAAAGTCGGCCAAAAATGTTCCTGTTGGATATGTGGGGAGAGATAGCTGTGATAAATCATTGAAAAGTAAAACAGGTGCAGACACCGACACATGGAAAGAAAATAACGTGTAAAGAAACTGCCCTCCAAAACCCAGCCGCAGTCAGTATTCTCCCTTTCTGAACGTCTTTATTTTGAGAAGTTAATCTTGTCCATCTAACGAGAGCAGAAACTTAAAACATTGACACATTTCATGAAGGTTAAAGTAAATGCTATTCTGTAAATGCAGTTGCTTCATTTTCTGAGGTATGCTAATTTTTTTTATGGAAAAAACCCAAATCAACCTCGACCCAAAAAAACCTGCTGGTATGACAGGACAGAGTTACTTACTCTATGATGTCACCATCCCTTTAATTAAAATCTGACCAGCTGGGGATGAAATTCCAATTCATTATGCAGAGTCTGAGTGTTCAAATAAATAATATTATTATAAAAGTGTTAGACTACTTCCTGCTGAAGGCACTCTGAGCATGCCGTATGCCAGAGTAAGGTAGTCATCACCCAAACCACCATGTAGCTTTAAAAAACATATTTGAGAGCAAAGTGAAAAAACTCACGAGTACAAAAACCAAGCTCTGAAACAAATACAAAAGAAAGAAAGAAATCCCATAGAGATATTTCCCACCTGAGTTGAAGTTAGAATATGTTTAATTGGTCTCTGTGAAAGATTGCTGTGCTAAATATTAACACACAGAGCCAAAGTGTTTTCCCCCTGGTCTCTTTGTAATGTCATGGTTTAAAACAGCTGCCTGAAGCTTAGACCCTCGCACTTTCAAAATTATGATTTCATACATGCAAATGATCTCATTTAGAAATATTTTATAATTTCACATTTATTTTGTTTATCATGTGCAGAAAAAATATTTACATAATGAAAAAAATACTTTAACATGTGGCATAGTTCACTTTTTTTTCTGATAATTCCTAAAAAAGTTTCTCTCAGCTTTACAACATGCTCTGATTTTGAAACAAATGAAAACTAGTTTTGGTCGTGTGTGTTGTTGCTAGAGTAAGATCCTGTGTTTTGAAGACAAAAAAGTGTGAAGAAGAAAGAAGTCATAATTCTGTCATCTCATTCAAAAATAATAGGTCCATTTCACACATCTGCCTTGATTTTATTGGTGACCTTCTGGTCCTCGATTTACAATGTTTGATAAAGACCCATGCACATCGTAAGGTTAATCCCATTACCTTATCTCTGTTCTTGGTGATTTAGCCTCTGGGTGGTTACAGTCTTCCTGTAGTCAGTGCGTCACTGTAGATCAAAATAAAAATATTTCTGAGGAAATGGTGGGAAAAAAACCCCTTTATGTCAGAGTGTATATCAAAATGGGAAAATGAAAGCTTTCCTATTAATTCAGCTTATATTGTAGATTATAGTTCCACAGACCTGTGTAGATATGCCAGATAAGATAGCTCATATTCGCCACAACCACTTCCCATTGGTTTCAGTGATTGGGAAATATACATTATGTATTTTATATTAAATCATTTTTAAAGTTAGCAGTAGCAGGGATGGTCGAATGGTCAAATCCCCATTTAAAGAAACGAGGTGTTTTATCGCCAGCGGGTTATTGGACAGAGTTGAAGCCCTCCTTATCCCCACAGGTGGGCTAAGATCATTAGTTTTAGTTTTTGATGTGTTTGGCCTTTTGATGTTCCTATGTTCTCTTTAGGCATCCCGGCCTGAAGGATATTTAATATCACTCCTACAAATTTCCAGTTAGGAATAATTTGAACTGAGCATCTGTTGAAGAAACAGCCATTTAAATACATTGGTCATGGTTAAAGAGGCATAAAATGAAGTCAGATTAGACAGAGCACCTTTTTCTGAAGGCTTGGTTTAGTTGAGTATGGGTCAACCAGGGGCAGAAGAGCCTAGCAAAAATGCTATTGCTTTAAATGTTATATATTCATACACACTATGTTAAACAACTGGAAGACTTGGACTTTAACATGAACATAGAATCATGTAAGGCTGTAAGTAGAAGTCCAAGAAAACATGTTTCTCAATCTTGAGTCTTCTGTTAATGTATTGGTATTGCTTGTAGAATAGAAAATATACAGCAAACTGTGTAAATAAAAAAATCTAAATGGATACAGAAAAAATAACAGGAACACAACAGCAGGGATGAAATTGAGAATATTGTTCAGCAGTGACATTTCCGAGTTTGTTTTATCACCGCACCCAGTGTATTACCCTGTGAGGAAACTTCTCCATTTCCAGAACCTGGCACATTTTCACTCTCGTGAATTACTAACTACGACTCAGTCTATGTAAATATGACATTACAATTTTGATATTCATGTGCAAGTCAAATAAGAACAAAACAAAGAAAAATGTCCAGCTTCTCCATAGGATTTTACATGTAATTGTTGTGTAGGTCAGTTCCACACACAACAAGCGAGGACCACAACGACCCATCTGTCTTGTAATCTACATTTCTCGACTTTAGTAATTATTTAAAATTTTCAAATCACTTCAGGACTTTTTTTGTTCCTAACTTGGTTGTCCTTATTCTATCATGCTACAGTGCCAGTGCAATTAACCCTAAGAAAGTTCATTAAAAATTAGGTAAATCCCAATTATAAATAGTCTAAAAATAGTCGTCGTCATGTTAAATGGATCACCTAAGGTCTGAATGAATATCTGATTTGATTATCTAGTGCCACTATGACATATTGTGTCACAATGGATATATCTGCAGTGTTTTTTTTCAAATGCATGAAGATTTTTGCTTTTCTCATTTGTTCCGCTCACTGTGAGTAGTAGAAACATTTTGTCTAAGAGACTGAAGAAGAAACGGTAATGAATGCTGGAAAAGTCAGGTCTTTATAAAATTATGTCCACTTATGAACAAACATATTGACCTGGAATTGCAACTCGCAGGTATCCTAAATTATTAGTAATTAGTTTGCTGTGGGTTTTAACATTAACCATGAGTAGCCACAGGTATGAAAGTTTTAGTATCCATAACATGAGTAAGTTTGTTTAAAACTATTAGTCAAATATACACTACCCGAGGAATTATTTTTCTAATGATTAGGTAAAGTTCTTAGGTGTAGTTTTTGGTAAAATGTATGAATGAGAATTTTTACACTAAATATAAGTTTGAAAATTGACGATTTGACTCAAAAAAGAACTTGTAAATCAGTCTTATTAGAGTAGAAGTATAAGGAGGACTCTTCCTCTATAAATACATGCATGTTGCTGAAGTCTCACTTCACCCCTCAGCTTGTTTCGAAACAAAAATAATTTGGGTTCATGGACTGTGCTTCTACTACACACTATCTAGTTCAACTTGATGTTAAATAACTCGATAACAGGGAGTAGTTAATCTGTGTGATGTTGCGGCTTTATCCTCTACTTTGGTTTTCCTGGTGGTGGGAGGAGACAGTGGAATAGGTGAATGTCCTGTAAGTGAAGAACTGCTGTGGAATAGGCTGTCAGACTCTATTAGCCTAAGCAATCTCTATCTTAGGGGGAATGTAGCTTGTGGTTTAAAAGCAATTTCCATTACCTGGTTTCATTTTATTAACTTCCGTACCATTACCAGACAGCGTCCCTTTGACAGTTGTTCCTCCTTTCTGTCTCGTCCTTCTAAGAAATCCATGCGGGAACTGATTGTGAAACTTTCCCTGTCCTGTTCTCTTAAATTTACAAAGCACTGTGTCTCAGCCATCTCTACCCAATTGTGCCAAAAGTGTATAGTGTGTACTACAGATATTAGAGCTGTTGAAATAACCTTCTTGACATCAAAAGGGATGCAAGTGTCCTACAAAAATGGCTCATCTGTATGGGTATTTTTGAACAGCTGTAAAGGAAAATTTGCAGTAGCATGGCTGAGGTTCTCTCATAGATCAAGCATTTTTCCCCTTCACTGTAAAAAGAGCTCCTGACTTTTGAATCAAGTGCACAGCGCTAAGCTGGGATAGTCCTGCTGGACTGAGAAAAGTCAGCAATATCTATTTACTTCATGACTTCTGCTGCTGATAAAATCTGCTATCCATGAATAAGACAGGCTTTTCCTTCAAGTGGAGAATACTAGCATAAAACTTGTGAGGCACCCCTCGTCTTTACTACCACTTGGGAGCGGAGTGAAATGGAAGAGGAGGTGAAAGGCCATGTTTCTGCCACAGCATTTAATTAGAAAGACTGGATACTTTGTGCTCTGTTCAGCTGCTTCAGGCATTCTTTAATTGCCCCATTCCTAATTTCTTCCAGCAGCTCCATCTGTAAAGTTCATTAGTATTCATTCTACACGTGCATTTAGGAAAGTTGATTACAAGGATATTTTATTTAACTATTTTTTTAAAATAATTTCTTCCCTGACTTCTTGCATAGATTGAAAAGCATTTATAATAGTTCTGTTTGAAAGTCTTTTTTCCTGACGTTGAATGTGAACACTCTTTTATGGAATGACATTAACGGTTTAAAGTGAGAAACAGTTCTCAAGTTATTAAAAAAATCTTTGAATACATGTTGTTTTTTAGAGTAAACAAGATGCATTTTTTTTATATGGAAGGTTGATAAAAGAACATCAACGAAAAGACCTAGATGTAAAAAAAAAATATTTAATTGTAATGCTGTTCATTGCAGAAATAAGGAAAGCTTTAAAAGATTTTCTCTCAGATTTTCTCTGCTTAGTTTTAGAAATATATAGGTAATTGGTTACTACTCAGCACAAAATTTGAGTGGTGGGAAGTACCATGACAGAAATAAAAGTGAAATCATAGAATATTTGTTGTAAGAAACAAATTGTCCTTAATTTTAGATGTTTAAAGTAAATTACTTTTGGGCAATTTAGGATTTATTTAGCACTTACTGAAATCTGTGAGGGGGTTTGGTCTGATCACTTTATATAACAAGTCGTCAATTGTTAAAATCTTATTTTAAGAATGTGGTGACTAGAACGCCAGCACATCTGAGATTTCTTTAACTCAGTAAAAATGGCACTATTAATACAAAGTGGTTATTAGCAGAATAGCACTGTCCATTTCCCATTTAAACAGCAATTATATGGAAAATCTGATTAATAGAAGTTTTTCAGAAGGTTGAAAAAAGAGATGGAGGACTAATTATGCACCCTGAACACACATCTCACCAGCAACACAAACTGCATACAGCACCACCCCCTGCCCTGCACTATAATATTGGGTTTATCTAGCTACTGGGAATGGTTAAATCCTTCATGGAGGAAGCACTCTGTTGGTAGGATTACTTCAGTATCCACCCACCGTTTTTCTTCTTATTATCACTTTTCTTTCTCCAGCAGGCGAGCTTAAGGCCAGTGTTTTAATGTTCGACTCAATCCAATCCCCAGCATTTACACAGGATATAGTATTTATTTTAGCTAATCACGCAAGTATTATGCCGGGCTTAATATTCTTAGTGCTTGGTAACAGGATTAGGTGTCCAGTGGTTGAAAGTCAGGCCACAAATATACTTTTTAGATGTACTTTGTTAAAAAGTTTGCCTTTTTTAAACACTGAAAGATCATATTTGCTAGTCACATATGAAACTCTACTTTACTAATCTGACCATGAAATTGGAAAACCTTTTTGCCCATTATTGCATTAATCATTCTACTCAATCCAGAGTGCGTCAGAGAAGACACATGAAACATGAGTAATATAAAGTAAAATAAAAATCTATGTTGTTGGTAATCCTTATTTTTTTTTCATGCCCAACATTTTTGATTTCCCAAATCCTTTTTTTCCCTTGAATGATTCACATGAGACTCGACTCTTCACATGCTGTTTTAAAGGTTCATTTTGAACTTACAACCAAGGCTGACACCTGAGGAACCCTGGCTTTGATTGATTGCCGGGACCATTGATCTAATTTTGAAACCTTTGAATTTCTTCTCCGCATCCTTCCTTTTTTCCAGCAAGGTTTGGAGTAAAACTAATTTCCTTGTGCTTCATGTGGAGCTTAACTCTCTATGGTGGGGGAAACTGCAGTGAATAAATAAATAAAAAAGCCCAGGAAGCAGGGCTTTCACAGTGACAGAGGGATTTTTATAGACTGGATCGATTAAATTTGTCTTATTTGGAACAATGGGACATCGTAACTCAGTAAGAGGTAATGTGGTTGAAAATGCCCCATGCTGTGCAGCCATTAGGTGAAAGAATGTTACCATGAGACTTTTTGCATGCAGGGATTTACGGAGGCATAAGACTGGTCTGAGCTAATTAGAATCAAGAGCAGCATAGATAGCGGAAATGTGGGTGGGCATCCTGGGTTATCAAGACCTGCTGCGAGAGTGAGGGGGAAAGAAAAGACTCCAGGGCATGATGGAAACCGCCGGTGCTTCAGAACAGAGAGGAAAGCTGGTGTCCTTTGCTTTTAGCAGTTTAATAACATCCTTGGCCATCAAGGGTTTTCTTTCAGTTTGCTGCACTATTATGTGAAAGTAGAACAATTTAAGAATCAGTGTACTGTCCTGTGGCAAAACATAACATGCAGTCTCATTTAGCAGTGAAATGTGTAAAACCCAACAGGTCATCAGCAGCACAGTGTCAGGGATGATTAACAAATACTGAGAAATTAACAAGCATTTGATTTTGGACTGCTTTTAAAACTATCCCAGTTTGATCTTTTGCATGTTGGTGCGTCACTTTATTAGATTTCCTTATTTTATCTTAAACTGGTTTAATTTTAACCACATCTTGCTGCAGCTGCAAGCCTGTTGGTGTGCGTCTCTGTCAGCTTTGACTAACTAGATACTCAAAATAATAATAAAAAAAAACCTTACTTGTTCTTCCTTAAAAATAACACAAGATCAGTCAGACTGGATGAAGCGTGTCTGTGACCATCAATCTTAAGTGGTCTAGACTTTGACTAGACCATCAGGTTACGTACATATCCTTTGATATAAATGGTTATGTAGCTCTGGCTGTATGTTTTGGGGTTGTTGCTCTGCTAGAAGGTGAACTTTTCCCCCCAGCTGTCAAACGTTTTGCATAATTACCAGAGTTTCTTTGCCCTCTATTTAGTTTCATCCATTTTTCCATCTGTTATAACAATTTTCCATTCCTTCCATTCACATCGGTGCCCTGAGCAAAAGTTTTTTGTGGCGGTCCTCACCCTGTAAGCATGAAGCCATTACCACCATTGTGCTTGGTGGGTATATTATAATTCCACCACACATAGCATTTTGTGTGTAGACCAGAAAGTTGAACATACCCCTCTATCTGAGCAGAGCATCTTCTTTCAGCTGTTTCCTCCCCCCTACCTGGTTTTTGGTAAAACACAAGGACATTTTTATTTATTTTTTTATTTTTTGCCATTTTTAAACATTGTTATGTTTCTTTCATAGAGGTCATATTTGTGGAAGTGATTTTCTTCCATGTCCCCAATTAGTTATAATAGTTATAAACTAATTAGAAATAAAAAGCAAATGCAACAATATGCAGTTTAATTGGCACAAATTGATTATGATGAGCATTATGACCCTACAGGATGACTTAAGTGTTTGTAATTTGTCTCTGTGGGCTTATTTACTTGAGGATAGAATAAAAGACGTATATGCTGCACTTAAAACTTCTCCCACACTATTTCTTATTTTTATTCTTATTAAACAAATTATCAAAAGGTTTCTTAAGTATTTTGCTTATCTGAGGCATTGATGGGTAAATGGACTGAACTGCATTTTGGGACAAATTTAGACATTTTTGTACTGTAGATACATTTGTCTTATTCTATTGCTTAAATAAAAAAATAACCAAATTTGCTTTTGAAGCAATGTCATGCTCCCCCGAGTTATAAATTTTTTTCAAGTTGGATTATAACCCTAATTTTTTCCAAATTTTAAAAAAGCGTTCCCTTTTTTTCCTGTCCTAAAAAAAGGACAAAACAGTTTTTCCTTTGTGCTCTTGTGTGTATGGGGTGTGCATGCGTGTGCTCGTAAGAAGCACTTCCCTCTAAGTGTATTCAGATGTGTTAGTTACTATGTCAGGGAAGGATAGAAACACAAAGTGCCTCAGGACATTATAACAAACTCCCTTGTGCCACCAGCCCCCCCCGACACAATTACCCACTCATGTCTAATTGGCATTTGAAGCTTCTCTGCTTGATCGACCATGGCCACATCAGCATGAAGTGGCAGCGCAGTGCTTGCCAAACTGCGACTTAACTGGTATCACGCTTTGTTACTCTCGTAGCTACTTACATAATTTGTTGATGTAAATTCACTCTGCCTAATTAGCATCGTCAGCCTCTCATTTAATCTGAGCAGACGTGGGATGCAGTCAGTCTCCAGCGCTGCTGTCCGTTCTGCTGATTTTGCTAAGCGGTGGCGTACAGGCCTGTCGGTGTGCTTTGTGGACCTTCCTTTGCAACTTGGCAGAACAAATTCATTTCTCAGTAAAGTTTAAGCATGAAGAGTTGGAGGAGTGGGCACACTTTTGAGAAGAGTGGTCATTTTAAAAAGGTTTTGGTTGTGTGTTTAAGAGCTTGTAATATGAAAATAACTTAATGAATAATGGAAAAACATTGCTACCAAGATGGATTTGTCAAATTTGAGTTGAAGGTATAATGGAAACCAAAAGATGGTCTTTATTAAGGAGCCCTTTTTTCATAGTTATTGGTATGACTTAAGTCATGTGGTCACAGACTGCTACATCTTTAGCACATCAATTATATATAAATGTAAAAGATTTTATTAATGTAAAGGAATGACCCAAAGTTGTTGGTTGGTTGTGATTCTCATTTTAATTATATTTAATACGAAGTCAGAGTTGCAAGAACATAAAACAATCTACAGTCGCTGTTATTGCATTTTTGTTATTGATGCTCTACGTTTAGGTTTTATTACAACTCTGTGATGCTTGAATGAGATGCTCCATGTCGGCAGAGCTGGTCTGATGTGGACCGAGCCTCCCACTGCTTCAGTCAGTCAGGATATTAGATCAGACTGGTGGTTTGTGATGGTGGCAGGGTCAGTGAGCATCTCATTCGCATATCCCCCCCACCCCTCTGCTCCCTTTGATGCTCACCCATTTGCCTCTCCGCTGCACTGCGGGGTAATCAGGACAGCGACACTTTATGAGAGAGGAAACGACAAAAGGATTTACACACAAAGCCTGTCAGTGGAACAAACCTTTCTTGCTTTCAGAGTTTGAACTTGCATGCCTAAGCATTTAAGTTCAAAGGAAAGGAGTGCAGTCAAATAGCCTAATTGTTTGCATTCATTTGCATCTTAACATGTCAGATGCATGTCCGGATATTATTTAGATTTAAAGTTTTATATATTTGCTGCTGTATGCAAAGTAGAAAACTAATCATTCTAAATGCCTGTCAAAGTTTTCAGAATTCTAATTACTTTCAAATAGTGATGATGAGCTTTGCTTTTTGGTCAGCCACTGTTTTACTAACATGAATAATTTACAGGAATTTTACTGTATTGACTGACCTACATTGCCTGTACTCCATCAGCTTACAGTAAAAAAAAAACCCAACAACTACAGAATACATAAATAAGCCATAAAAATAAATGTAATAACTTTTAGAGCAGATATGTACATCTTAAAGGCATACCTTGTTGACATGTAATCTGTATATTCAACAGCCAATTAACTATTGCTGTGTATGGTAGCTGTATGGTAGCTACTTACAGTTTATCAGGTAGGAAAATCCAAAGTTTAAGAGAGCTTTTTAATTTTTTTCTTTATATTCTTCCAGTATATACAACCTCTGATGTCTGCAGGTTGTATTAAATCAATACAACCTGCTGCAAAGTTTTTCAATTGAGCTGCAACTGATGGTTTTACTCTGTTTGACACAAGTTAATGGAGGGGTTTGTGAACGCAGTCTGATTTTATATCAATATTTTTTCCCGTCGACCCACAACATTGGTGACCTTAGTTTAAAGTAACTTTTTAAATCCAAAAGTTATTGTGTACAACTCCAAACATTTTGTTTAATTTCTTACTAATGTTCAACAGTTGTGTAGCTAAAGGCCAGCTAAACCTTTACATTTTGGAATGGATTTGTTTGGAAAGCTGAAACTTGACTTCATTCATACCTTGTGGATAACGAGTGAACGTTTTAGTCACTATTCTTTGAGAGAACATGCTGATGCTTCGATGTGCATACTAGAGTAACAACGATGGTCAGAACCAGAGCAGAAATCAAAATTTTCTGAAAGCTACCAGAATTTTATTGTATCATTTATAGTTTTTGTCATAAGCGGACTGGGCTCACTTCAAACCTTTTAAACCAATTGTTAGGGTGCCAGTTTGTCAGGTCTTCAACCTATTCTATTTCTATATCTTCTAATTTCTTCCTCTTAGCTGAGCTGCAGACTTTGCTGTCACTATTTTTGTACAAGTGAACATTGATGTCCAAACTTCAGCATTGTCACTCTTCAACAACCTTCAGCCATGTTATCAGTGGCCTTCTGCTTGTTTCTTTTGTGTATATTTGCACATTTCTCAAGTGCTGTTGTGAAAATAAATATAAATATCACAAGCTACAACCCTGAACACAATAAAAAAGGAAATAATATTATATATACTTTAATTAAAGAAGATATTAAAGCACCAACATGTTTACTTCTAACCCAAAAGTTAATGTTCTTAAACTTTAAATATATTTTTTTATGCCTAACTATAAATAAGATATTTTGTGTTGCTCCTCATTATTATCTCAATATTGAAATGCAACTTTTATTCAAAAACAAAACTTTGACAAGCTTTTCATTTTTGCAAAAATAAGAAAATCCCATTTAACATACCTGTGGTTGTATTTATCAATCCCTTTACCAATTTTTACTGGCTGAACCTTAAATTCTTTTAAAGTTACAACCACTGCATATCAAGGAGACTTGTTGACTTATCCATAAAGTTAGATTTCTATTAGATTTCTAGTAATGCGCCCTAATACTTTATATTTCATAGGGAGGGCATATTTAACAGGTCTTTTTGAAGATCTCTACTAGGCTTCCGCACAGACTTTGGTCAGTAATAAAGAAAAATTTCCCTCAGGGTAAGGCTCATAGGTGCTGTTTATTTTGACCAATGGAACCAGAGCCTGGAAACCAGAGGAGCAGCGCTGTTGGAATTGAAGCAGGTGGGTTCTGGGCTTCAAAGACCTAAAGATAATCTTGTGGAAAAAAATCTAAAGCTGGGCTCAGAAATGTGCTGAACATCTACGAGCTTTTGCTCGCAAAGACACAAGGCTCATCATGTGGTTTGAGCCGGTCCAGGAATGCTTTGATGCTGCTGATCTCCGAACTTTTGTTAGTTTATTTGACTGAGTTTTAATGTATAATATGTATTCCAAATGCCAGCTTCTCTTTAAAGAACTTAAAGGAAATCCAGAAGAAATAACCTTGGAGTTGAGAGCTTGTGCAAAAGCATCAGTTGATTCAAAGGCTCAGTTGCAAAGTCGTCTATAACACAAAGGGAGAAGTGCTTGGCCAATAGGTGGATAAACTGCAGCCAAAGATGGCACTACGTAAGCACAGAAGATCCTTTTTTTATCAGGCTTATTTTACTTAGTTTTTAATTTTCTGAGCAGAATGATAATGTAGATATATCGACTGGCTTGCTGAGTTACTTCTAAAAATGATTTCATTTTATGCAGAACCTTGGTATTGGTTGTTTTTCTCAAGGCATCTAATATAACTTATGACTTTACAATATTAAGTATTTAATCACAAAGGGTTGTGTGCAGTTTTTTTTGTCATAAAAGTGTCCTTATTGTGCCTTTAAATATGTTGCTTTAAAGGCAATGTACTAATATGTTGAACATTTATTTAGATGACTTGTTTTTAAAATAACATGAATATAACAGAATCATTTGCATCCTAATTACTGCTTCAAACTTTTTTCTTTCTTTCTTTTTTTAAACCTATTTTTCCACCCATTCTCACTTATTTCCTTTACACATCTCTGGAGTTGCCTGAGTTTATAGGTTGATGATGCGGATAAATTATTGTATCATCTCTGTTATGTGAATTAAACTTGCAGGTTTTCAGTTTTATTAGGTGCATAATAAACTTGAGACAAATATTTCAAAGCTGCATGTAAAATCAATGTTTTTCATGTTCTGCATGCACAGTATTTGAACACTCTTACTTTTCTGACTTCACATGGATAACATAGTTATAACACAGCATCTGTGATTATACATACAGAATGAAAAAACAGAAACAGGAAATGAAAGGACCTAAATGAAGATTTTTGCTGCATAGGCTTCTTGTGACAAACAGTAAACCTTTCACAGTGTGAATTATTTGCTCAACTCAATTAAAGTATGTACATTTGTTTGGTGTTTAAAGCTGGGCATCATCCAGGGTCTTCAAACATAAAATTGGCACAAATTTAAAAATGTATATCATTTTATTTTAAAAGGGATGCCTTTGGAGAGAGTAATTGTGTTTTTCCTGCCTGCAGAGGGTGATATTGGCCTGGAGATCAACTCGTGTGTTTTTAAGTAGCTGAGCAGCATGCACTGATTCCCCCAGATATCTGCCTACAAGAGTATTGTATGCAAAAAATTTCATTATAGGATGACAGCCTGTCCATTTGAGCAACTCTGTGCTGTTTTACAGCTGAGCCACCCTTTTCTTGCACAGGGAGCATCGCACAAGCATCCGGTGGATATCATGAGTCTGTCTTTGTTCATCTAACTGTATTGTTCATGATGCAGCGTCTATAAGGGCTGCGGAGGCAAATGAACTGAGAGGTAGTTTTGTAATTTACCAGAACATTAAACAGAGATTTAAAAAGTTAGGAGTATTTAACAAATCCCATTTGGTAGAAAATGGTGCAGGTGAGAAGCTGCTCAGCAGACTGTTGGATGAAAACAGTCCATAAATATGAGAAATAGTTGAGGTTGAAGAATAGGCTACGGAGGTGGGAGATGAGATAGCGGCGGTTCAGATGGGCCCCCCCCTCCTGGTGCCGGCCGTCAGAAGGAACGAAGTAGCCATTTTGTGGCGAGTGCGGTGGTGCGGCAGAGATGAGATGGTTAACACCCTCCTGCAGTATAGCTACCTTCCTCTCTCTCCCTCTCTAATTTTCTCCCTCTTTCTTTTCCTTGCTCTTCGCTCAGTCGACTATGAAGACACTTCATCTTCCCTGACAGCATGACCACTGCTGCACGTTCTGATGCGTTCAGCATACCTTCATTGCATCATAAATAAATCAGAGAAATGACTTTTTCTCTTTTTTTTCCCTCTCATATCTTCCTTTTATTTTTTCCCCCTTACAATGCCTGTTATCTTGAGGGGTCTTTGGGAAATAGAAAAAAAAAGTGTGTTGGTCCATTTCCTGCTCTCCTTTCCTCTTTCGCTGCTCTTACTAAATGTGTGGGATCATCACCCTCCAATCCCCTTTTACATTATCTCAAAGGAACAAAATTATTTTTCCTCTATAATGATATTCGATTCTTGCCATGACATTATCTGCTTTAATTTTAATTTAAATGTCATGGATGTGAGGGGTTTTCCAAATTAATGTGTGCAGAGGAGGATGCAAATACAAAGTTGCATAATGGAAACAATGTGATGTCCTTTCTTCTCTTTTTAAAAGGTTTGGGGAATGCATTGTATTTAGGTGTACCAACAACTCAGGTGATTTGTTATCATATTGGGACCACATAAAAATAAAATAAAACACACAAACCAGCAAACACATCTGTACATCACTGTGGGTCTAGAGCACATGAACTGGAAAGGTTGATGGAAAATTAAGGTGGGGGGGGGGGAAGATTGTCAAGAATCCCTCCTCCCAGCCCCCCCCCCACAACCCTTCCTGTAATCTCCACTCCTCCACGGGTAGTCTCAAACCTTGTGTTCGTCCACCACCAACCAATTACCTGGCAACCCTGCCCTTATCCCCAGCACAGGCATGATGCTGCTGCATGATGGGGTTTTTGTATATTGAATTCCATCTCCTGGTGAGATAAAGGGTGTAGGAACAGGGCTCTGCCGCTGTGCTAGATAAGTGTTTCTCACAAACCGTTCCTCACTGCTTCTTCTGACACTGATTGTGGAGAAAAGAGACATAGGGGATAGGGAGGAGGGAGATGAGGGAGGGTTGCAAGATGAGACCAAATTTTTAGAGTTTTTTTGTTGTTGTTGTTCTCTTATTTAATTTGTCGCAAAATAAGCTCAGATGTAAAGCTGCGGCTCCATATTAGATGTCTTTCATTTTTAATGCTTGTAAATGGCCGTCACTATTGACGGCAGTATTCAAATATCAAGAGAGAACTCTTTTCTTACCAAACACCAGATGTTACTTTGGGGATCAATACTTTATCTTCATTTTGCACTACAGCTCAATCTGCAGAGGTGACAGTTATGGGATGAGCATCTCTATGGAGTATCAGGTTCTATTCTGCTCCATCCCTTTCCTCTCAGGCTTATTTGTAATCTGTCCTGAGTTGTGTCCCTTGGCACCAAAGGCCTCACCTACCTGGGTCCATATATCTGTCTTCTGTTTGACCGTCTGCAGGGAACCCTCACCGGTTGTTCTCGTGATGGACTTCCATTCATACGTCAAACCCGCCAGTCGTTTGACAGTTCAGGACAGAAGTATTGAAAATAATGCACGTATCAGAGGTTAAAAATAGAGGGCCACAGATAAGTGCTTGGAAAGTTGAGGCAGAGAGCTTTTTTGTATGACCCGCCCAACCCCTGTCCTCCCGCTGTTTTTCAGAGGGTTAATGGAAGCTGCCTTGAGCGCAGGAGAAAAGATGTTTCCAGTTAGCTCGAATGAGTGATATTCAACTGCTCGGACACTAATATGCTTCAATTGAATTTCTCCCTTTGTCAGAGGGAAGTCTGTCCCGGCACAGACCCTCCCTCACAGCTGTGCCCTTGCCTCTCTGCTGGCTCAAGCATCACTGAGCCAAGCTCCTCAAAGGTCAAGTGTGAGGGGTCAAGTTTAACCTGAAACCAGACGGAGAGGGGGACCGGGGAAGGTCCGAGGTCACTACTGTGCTGCGTGCTGCTCCGTGCCACCCTGTGCGTTTCTGTTCCTGAAAGATTTCTTTCAAAATGGAGTTGTAGCAGTATCCTTTTGTGAAGCACATTTTGTTTAAGATGATTTAGCAATGCTAAATATTTCTGACCTGATCTTGCTGCATTCTCTGTCATTTTTTTTCTGCAAAAATAAGTTATGAAAATCTAATCAGGCTGGTTGACTGAGAAGTATTTGATGTTATGAGGGCGCTGCAGTCTTTTTAAACCGTGTGTAAAAAGCATTTTTATCTGGATACATATCAGAGCTTCTGAGCGGGGCGGTGTACAAGGCTGTCTTATTGCTTTCACATGCTTTGAGCTTAACAGAGTTTGTGTTGCCCTTCTGTTTTAGTTTTGCAAATTGCCTGTGGATCTTGAATCTGTTCCTGTACATAAACATCTGCATCTCCCACTTGATTTCTCTCAGTCACACACACTCCCAGTGTGAGTCGGGCCACACCTGGAACAGATAAAGGGTCTTTCATGTTTGCAGGGCTATCCTGAGGTCACAGAGAGCTGGTGTTGAGAGCAAGTTTTACTATGAGTGAGTGTAGCTGGCGGACAAATGAAAAGAAACCATATACATCCAGGTGTTGCAGAAGTAAGGAACTCATATTAGTTGCAATTTCTTCCTCAATTCCTTCTTCCACCCCTATAGAGATCTACCCCTGGCATCATACCATATCTATCTATTGCAGAGTTGGCTCTTCAGGAGAAAGATAAATGGAAGTCTGCATGGTACCTTTTGAATTATCAACAGTAAATTATATAAGGAACAGTGTACATTATTGTATTGTTGGAATTTATTGGAGATTTTGTGATCCTTGTTGAACCCTCCACTGACTATTAAAGTTTATGATGTACCTCTATCTGCAAGAGTTTCGTCTGGCTTTAATTTAATTGGGAAGACTTCTTCTCTACAAAGTAGCTTTCCAAAAAAAAAGTCAAGTGGTATCTAAAATAAATAAGACTTCTCAACATACTCATAATCTATAAATATTTCCACATTTTACCACCTTACCATGACAAACTGCAATGTACATATTAAAAGGTGTTTTTGGACAAACGCATTTTGATGTCACTGGATTTCATTTAGGGGTATCAGACTGGAGGGGACTGAATGCAAATGCATTGCTAGTATTTTACATGTTGAGAAGTTGGCTTAGCTTTTTTTCAAACCAATGATGTTATTTGAAACTAGTATTTTGTACACGACTAGGTCTAAGGGTACAAATACTTTTTCACAGCACTGTATATCGTCGTTCTCTGATGCGGTCTCTTCTAGTCACTTCCCAGCAAGCCATAGGGGTAAAATGTCAAATAACAGTGCTTGGAGCATTTTCTTATAGACCTTTTTTTTTTGAATGTCACAGCAGTGGACATAAACACTGTGCTGAGCTTCTATTTATGTGGCTGTGTGAGTTCATGCTTTAATGTGAGTTATTGAAATAAACAAATAGGACCCTCCATGCCTCTTCTCTCACGGTCCTCTGTGGAAGAATGGCACCTGTACTCTTGTAAAGTTTCTGTTTCAGGTGTAATTCCCTGTAAAACTCTATAATTTACTGCCCTTTGGGAACACTCGCGCTCTCAGGGTGTGAAAATCAATAAGATGGCGGAGAGGGATTGGGCACAGACAACGGCAGCTGTTAGGGTAATTCTGTAATGGCAGGGGATGAGGTTCAACCTATGTAATGCTTTATCCGAAGCAGATAAATGTTTTACAACACCACCGTTTAACCCATCCTGCCCACTGCACCCTGCCCCCAACTCGGAGGTTCTACCCAGGGACCGCCCCGACAGCTAAAGTGCATACCATGATGATGGTAATGGCATTTCATTGAATGTATTTACGTGGGCACGGTTCATCCACTTTTCACCCTGAGTGTGCATTCAAAGTCTTTATAGTGCAAAATCTCATAAAGCTGGGCTGTATGCTAAAATGCCTCAGGCTGTCTTCAACCCCCCCCCCTAGTTGTTTCAGTGGGGAGTCATGTGGAAAACACGCACTGAATCTTACAAGATAGTGCATGTATAATGTAGAATAGAATGGGTCATGGAAACCAAAGGATGATATAATCCTAATTTGTTGCACCCTTAGATATGCAGAGTCCATTGTTTTCCTCATAATGAGACTGATAAGTGTCTCCAGCAGAGGTAATTGTTGTTTAAAGTAACGATGAACACAATGTAGAACTGCTTCTTGCATTTTTCTTTAAATACAGTGAGGGAGAAAGCATTTGAGGAACTGTGTGTGATAGTTAGGAAACGGCTGATGAGGGAGATCCCAAGCTGAACTGCATCTCAGTCTGTGTGAAGCGTCTTCACTTTGACAGGGATACGCAATCCTCTCTGCGAGAGTGGCACTGAGAGATCTCATTGTGCCTGCTGGGATTGGCATCTTCAGCAATCACTTGTTTCTGATCTATTAGATAGCCAAGGAAATTAATTTTGATCCAAAATGCATGGTCGGAAATTAGATGGTGAAATTGTGTGAAAGAATCAGTGATTGTCGTAACCCCCCCCTCTTCTCCGCCATCCCTCCGGAGGTACTGATAAGTGCTGATCTCAGTGACACCATTAATGAAAAACTTATTCAGATTCGGGAAAGAAAAAAAAAACTGTCATTGGCAATGTTGTAATTAACTTTCCTTTTTCTCCAGCCCCTTGAAGTTATTTGAACCGGCCATTAATAGTCTCCTAAAAGCTGGACACTAACACTCAGGTCGTGGTTAGAAACGGACCTTTGGAAGTGCTGCCCTCCATTTCGCTTCCTGTTCACACATCCAGTATGAGAAGAAAAAAGGATAAGCATTGCTGGATTTAATATCTACGGTGCAAGAATATATAATTCATACTGTCATTTTGCAGTTCAGCCTCAGTTTGGATGATACAGTATACTAGTACATTATGTTGTTTTGGACTGTATAAGAGTCGTTGTACTTGCTTTTCTATATTTAGTTTTTTGCTTACCGTTTATTATAATTGGCTAATTATTAGTGTGAAACTGGCTGTGCCAAATGCCACTTCTCACTTTTTAATTTGGCCAGGCACAATAAACAACGTTCACAGTAAAGCAAATAAAAAATGAGAACATTTGGTTTTTAGTCCTATAATTGATCCAATGTGCCTCAGTGGAACTGAACTGGACTTCTACTTATTGAAGATCCATCAATGCCAAATGCACTTCAGGTCTACATGAAGATTTTGCTCCATCACTACATTTCAGTACAATTATTGAATGCTGTATGGACTTTTTCTTATTTCACTTAAAACTTCAACAGCCAAGTTTCAGCGTGAAGGCAAAATTGGTGTGAGACTGCTTTCAAAAATTTAAGAAGCAGTCCTAAAGATTGCTTTGAGCTTTTAATAGTTGTACTAACTTCTTCTTGCAGTCTTGCAGAGAGGTTGAGGTACTGGGTATTTAGTTGGTTGCAATCTGCCTCTACATCCTGCCCATGTCTTGCAGTAATTCAGTGTAGAGTCATGTAAAACAGATACTTTTTATTGTTCAAAGACACTAAACACAGGAACAAACTCATATACTATTAACCACATTCTCTAAGTATAAAAACCCTTGTCACACTTTTGAATTGGGGGTTGCTTAACTGTGATGTGGCATTGCATGACTTTAAATTCACCTACTGCATACTTGATGTAGTTCACTGTAATCCCCAAGTCTGACCCATCATGGTCTTTCCCCAAAATTTTCCACCATTAATGTCCCTTTGTTATTTTCTTAAAATGCTTGAATGCTAATTGACTGGTGAGTATTTTTAAGGATTTCTTAAATTAATAAGTCCTGTTTTAATTTCATTTAAAGAACTGAAAAAAAGACAGTTATTTTGATGTCTCCTGCATGTACCCACATTTCTGTGTACCTCGGTTTGCAGGTAACCCTTCCTGCCTCTGTCCGATTTGTCTGTCGACTCCTGAAGGTTATATCACGTCTGGACATCTAATCAGGGCGGGTCTTCTGGCTGAATATGCTTTGGCTCTCACCCTCAAACTCTGTGCTTTTTATTCTTTGGCCTGCTGTTACATATTCAAGTCTTTGTCCTGTCTCTGCCACTCATCATGCTGTGATAAATGAACATGACCTTAGAAAATAGGAAGGTGGGAGAACAATATAAAACACTTTTTATGAATTTATTGGTCCGATGTAGGACGAAGTTCAGTAGAAACCAAAGTTGCCCATTTAAAGAACATTTTTATCTGAGCTTTTAAAAATGTGGGTGACATTTTTATTGACAAATATGAACAAAACATTTATAAGATGTCCTGCCTTGTGCTGTTTAAGGTGACCAAAGTCTGATACGCATACTCATTTTCGTAGAATCCTGGTGACTGCAAAGGTCATAGCATCTTATTAATACATATGTTTACTCATCCCAGAAATTTGATTATGCAACTTCCTGGTGTTCTTGAAATGTGTGTATAGTTATTCTGGAAAAAGACTCTCCTCTGGAAAAAAAAAAATACTTCATCTCACAACCAACATTATTATCATACTCGGATCTCTCAGGATTACCCAAAGGAACCATTTAGGCATTTAGATTTCAGAACTGAATGACGAAGTTGATCTGTTAGAGTGATGATTGCTCCTTTGCAAGCATCTGTGGGATGAAGACTTTTTCAAACTGTAGCCTCAGTAAATACCCATTAAAGTTGATCACAACTAAATGTCATCATTTATGCTTATCAGATCACTTCATGCTCCCACTCTACTTTCCTACTGCATATTATCCATATGCAGTTTTGTTGAATTATAGTGGGGAAATTCAGGTATACCAGCATTAGCTAAAGGTAAATGGAAACATGTACAGTATATTCACATTAAGGTAAAAAGAAATATATAAGATAAAAATAAAAACAAACAGAAAAGTAAGAATAATACAGTAAGACCATACATCAGCTCTTCTCTGAAAGTCATACAAATGTTTCACTTTCAAGTAGCTGTATTTCTGTCTAAGTGAATAATTTGCTTAGAAGATAGAAAATATTTGAGCTTCAGAATAGAGCTTTCTCTACACCTCTTCTCTTGTACCAGTAAGTCTGCAGTACCCATGTCTGGCCAGTAGATGGTGGGCCTAATTCAGGTTTCCCTGGGTTCCGGTCACGGAACGTTGCTTGCTCACCCGTGACTTGTGAAAGTGCTTTGGGGTAGGCCTCCCCAACCTATCATTCTGCACCCCCTCCCTGAGCCATAACCTCCTCGTCCCCAACATGCACCCCCACCCCCTACACCCCTCTGAGCACCCCTTCCATCTTTGCCATCTCCCCCATCCTTCCCCCTTCCCTCTCCATCCAGGGGGCAGAGTCACCGAGGTGGCAGTTCTAACAAGCTGCCGGGGACCGCACTGCTCAAATGAGCCAAATCAAAGAGAAAAGGGGGAGCGGGATAGGTAGCGCCATGAGCCCCCTGCAGAGAACAACCACTCTGATGAATATGAAATGAATTTGTATTGCTCTACATGATAAGCCCAGGGATAAGACTGTGCTCTGCCGACATCTGCACCTTAACATCCTGCAGACATTAACAGATTGCCACAAAATTATCAACAAAATAGTATTGTGCTAACTGACAATCTTGAGATTATTTGTTTGCGTGCTCAATTTTTTTTTTCCTTTTTTGAGGTTATGGCTGCTGAGAGTCGCCTGGTGCTTTTTTGACCATTTGTATAAGGACTCCAGAAGGATGGATGATGCACACAGTGCAACAACACAAATATTTGTTAGATTCATTGACTGCTGGGGATGGCATTAATAAGAGAGCAATCCTGTATTATTTTCTGTTTATCTGTCAAATTTCGATTGTGTTGTCCCCTCCTGCCTTCCGTCTTCATTCCCTCTGCACCTCCATGATGCCTCTTAATCTTTTGTGGGGAAGTTGCTTCTCTTCAACATTACTTGTATTTGTCCCAGTTTGTCTTCCTAGGTTTGGTGTTTGTTATAAAACTGCATCACATCTGCCCAGATAATGATTGAATGAATAAATAAATAACCAGGCATTCCCCCCCCCCCCCCGGTCTCCCCAAAACAACAACAACAACAAACCACTGTCATGGACAAAGTAACACCAAATCGTGTCCTCCCCCATCCTTCAGCTTTAGTCCATCATTTCCAGAACCCACATTTAAACATGTGTGAGTGACCACCACTTCATACACACACACACACCCACACACCCACACACACCACGCATGTGTGTGGACAAACTCATGTGGCAGCTGCACACTTCATTTAACACATACAGATGCAGCTGCTTTATGGTTTTCTTCAAGCCAGAAAACAAGGAAGTGCACAGAAATTGTAAAACCCGGTGTTATCATTTCTGTTCACAAATGCTCTTGGCATGGAAGAGGAGCCATTGAAATTGCCCATCCAAGAGAAGGGAATAGAATACGTTATGTGTAATAACGTGCATCAGTTTTTTTTATCCCTGCTTTGTCTGAGTGTGTGCAGTGTGAACCCAGGTTTTACAATGATTTTACAATATATAAAAATGTAATGCATACAGAAAACACATTATCAGAAATGTTTCTTTCTTTTCTTTCCTTTTGGTTCCTTTAAGCACTATGTGAACTCAAAGAATTGCACAACCAAAGTGTCTTACCTGCAGTATAACTATTATTTCTAACAAGATGTTCTTTTGAATGAGAAAGTCCTTGTTTTCTAAAAGTAATGCAACATACTTGTGTGTTCTTCTCTTATAAAGCAGTAGAACTGATAATTCTGCTAACATATGAATATTTTAGTACTCTCTATTAAGTTTTTATTTATGTGGCGTCAAAACTTTTTAAATTTTATTCTCCTTAGATTTTTTTGTTATTCTTTATTAACTGTTTTTGTGAACCTGATATTTATTTATGCTTATTGTAAAAGTAATATTTAGTATTCAAATTTTTTTTTTTTTAAATTACCTAAAACGTTTTTGAGGATAAATCAGGAGGTGTGATATAGGTTTGATGGATATATTTTATTTCCTTGCCTGCCAGTCCAGTTTTAGATATGACCCTTATGGCTCACTGCCCAGGGTGTCTTTGTGTCAGGGAGCAGCTAGAGAACGGGTAAAAAAAAAAGGAAAACTGTTATTTACAACCCGAACAAGTTTTCTGTAGTTTACTGTTATCTTGATTCAACCTGAAGTGTGTGTCCCCTTGTCTTGTTCATAATGCGAGCAGTGTAAAAAAAATATTGATATATTAGTACTGGTGTCTAATCTTCCTTTTGGTGCAAAATAAAAAAGGTTGTTTTAGTAAACTGTGTTTGAGCTGCGTAAATTCATAATCTAAGAGATGGTGAAACCTTATCAATAGTAGATAGTTGAGAAACCTTTATTCTGTTTGTGAAATTACAAAGAAGTTAGTCTTTCTGGAGTGGTTTTTTAATGAGATAGAAGATGTATATGTACTGAGTGTGTTTTTAGAAACTGGAATTTGTGAAACCAATTTGTAAGAAAAAAAAGGTGCGTAAAAAAGATTATTTTTGGATTCAAAATATTGTTAGGGTCTTGTCTCCTGTATTTAATTTTCATTCAACCCAAATGTGTGTATTGTACAGTGGACACAGAAACAGCACTCTGTTATTCCTGCCTGGTCAGTGCATATGCATTAGCCCTCATGTGAGAATTGATGATGTTGTTTGACTGATGATTTTCTTCTTTCCTCTAATGTCCTGTTTGAGTACAATCATGTTCAGCATAATGCACCTCGTCATGCTTTAAAAAAAACCTTTACCGGGAAGGAGCAACATGTGTTGACATATTCAATCTTAAATTCCCAGATATTATTTAGAAAAGCAGAGCAAAAGTGGCACATTGTTGGCTCTCTAATTCTAGTTCGTAAGTCATTTCCTCTGCGCTTTTGTTGAGCATTGTCTCTGGACTAGATGCTGGAGGTGTTTTTTTTTTTTTTCTTCTATCTTTTTTTTGCTTTTGGTTTTCCTGAGTGGACACAATAAAAGCAATTTCTCTATAAAGCCACTCAAATGTGGAGTGATCGGACAAAAGGGATTGGAGAAAATCTGGGCCACAGCAGAATCCAGCGTGCCCCTCCGCTAACCTCCGCTCAAGCGCAAACAGCAGCCATTTCCTCCCTCTGTCCCTGGAGCCCCTCGCCACTTGCTGAAGAACCAATTCAGGGCTGCTGCGGCACAGGTGTCGTGACGTCTGCCGTTTTTACCCGCATTTACAATGTGGTGAAAAAGCATTTTGTCGCAGCATGTCGGTAACATTTATATTTTGTGGGCATAACACTCTTATTACTGTTAATTGAATTTAAATGTGCAAAAGCCATTGTTAAAATAAAGTCCACAACCGGCAAAAATTTTCACAGAATAAAAAGCAAAAATATAATATATGACTTGAACAAAATGTACTACATTTTTTCTTTTTTTTTTGTTTAGAAAACATGAGACAAATTTGATATAGTTTTAAGCTAAATGTTTACATGTTTCTGAGCAAAGGATGAGTGCGGCACAAAATATCTAAACTTGGTTAATTTGTGCCATCTTACCTAAAAAGGGATTCCTCCCTCTGTTTTAGCATTTACTGTTTTATTCACACACTTTCCCCCTTCGCTGAGAGCAAGGCTGTATTTTATGTACAGATGCATCTGGTAGGAATCAGCCGGCAAAGCTGAGGGAGCTAAAAGTGAAAGGGACTGTTGTGCTTTAGCACAGGTCGAACTGCAGAAGTGACTGCCCGAACACACTAAATCCCTGGCGTGGCAAAGAAATCAAGCATGGAGTTAACACTGTGTACCACCAAAGAGGAAAAAACACGGCCACCAAAATAAAACCAAACAGCAGAAACCCCCCCAAAACAGATAAAGCTTTGAGATATTCTGGCTTTATTTACCTAGAGTCCAGAATCCCTCTCACAAACCCACACTTTCCTGCATATCCCCCTTAAATAAATACAATGCATGATTGAGTTTCTGGTTAAAATTATTTTTATAAATTACATAAATAATAAAAAACATGTTTATATGTTATAACTGAAATTGATATCATGCATTAGAAAAGGCAAAATAATTAATGTTAAAATAAAAATTAGAAAAAAAATTAACAATTAAAGAAAGAAAAAATAGAAAAATTTAACAGAAAAAGAAAAAGATGGTGCATTTATTCATTTTCTTTTTGGATCCTACAAATCTGAATCACTTTTCTCCTTTGGAAGAAATAGAAAAATCTTTTTTTTCTCCCCAGAAAATGTTTTTTTTTCTTCCTTTTCTCCCTTTGCCATACAATTTTCCTCTACCGCTCTGATGGCCATGAATCTTGTCACTCATATTTTTCATCAACTCATGTCCATGGAGCATGCTGCAGCTCCTGAAGATGGCCGCTGAAGCGAATGCAGTGGTCAGAATACGGGAGTCATAAAGCAAACAGGGAAAAAACACAAATACACACAAATAATAATAATAATAATAAATAACACTGTTTCCACAAGATCAAGCTGGAGACCTGTTCTAGCACACAAATATACCAATGGCAACAGAGGTTTGAAATAAAACATGACAGTAATATGTTGTCACGTCTGTGAATAACACGAACGTCTGTGTGAAGTGATTTGACTGAGCAGACAGAAACTGGAACAGTTGACAAAAACACTCATTCGTACGGACTTTAGCTTCTCCTATCAAAATATTTGTAAGCCGTGCAGGAATTTGGTAAGAGGAAAATCATGTTTTCTTGTGAATGCTGGTAAAAGACGGCAGAAAACAAGGGAGCGGCGCGTGTACGCTGGTTTCCTCCAGGTTGGATTCTCAGATGGCAGGAGCCATATCACTGGCTCTCCTCTTTGCATCTGGGCTCTGCTGCCTGTCAGCTCAGCTGCTGTTGGGTTCATATGGGTTCACATGTTTCTTTTGGTGCAATTCTTTCTGCCTTCCAGATTCTTTGTTCTTTCAACCTGAAACTGACATTGTTTTCTCTACTTATGTTCAAGGCTAGAATGATTGGCTGTGACAAAAGGGCTCTTTCCCTCCATCTTCAGAAAAGAGTGATGGCCTCTCAGACAGCTGTCATTTACTATTAGTCTTACACTCTCCCCTTTATCTAATACGATTTCGTATTGTTTTTAACTCCTGCAGAAATGTGTTTTTCATAAATAATACAAAGCACATTTTGCACAATCTCTTATCTATCCGTTAATGCGTCTGCAAGTGGCATAATCACTTGTTCTTTAGGCGTTAATTGTGATTTAATTGCCCTAATTACTTCATTATCTCATGCATGGTTAAGATAATTAGCCTAGTGTTAAATACTGTGACTTTTTTCCTGATAGACAGGATGAATTCCCCTTGATTATTTAATGAGATTAATTACTCTCGCAGATACACCAGGTATATCAGAGGAAATTCCCACCTGTAATTTAATTTTCACTTCATTAATGAAAATTATGTGCGAATAAAGACATACATGTGTTTTTTTTTTTATCAGTTAATTAATTACAGATAATCTCTCACACAGTCTAAATGTGAAATTTGGATAATTCATATATGGAAAAAGGGTAAATTTATTCTCTTATATAAATGAGGTATTTCTGTGTTTTGGATTTAAAATGTTTTTTATATATATTTATAAATATATAAATGTATTTTTATAAGCTTCATAAATTTTTCAGATATCTTTGCCCAAACTGGATCTAAATTGTAATTGCTTGATAAGCATGAGGCTGAGTTTGAAAAGTGACCTGATATCTGTCTGCCTGATGAGTTTGGAATTGATATTAGGCCTGTTTCACAGAAACTGTAGCTTGAATAAAGTCAGCATGGGTTGAATAAGACTGAATCAATCAGCATGGTTAGCCTTTAGTGGAATTTAGCAGTTGAAAGAAAAAAAAAAACAGCCTAAGCTGAATATTGGATGCAGCTGCAAAATCTGACGGAGAATCAGGGTAGCAGCTTTGTCTGCCTGTGTTTTTCTGTGTCTCTCTCCACCCTCCGTGTCTTTCTGTCTGTGTTTCGGCACTCAGTGGGTAGACTCAGTTTTATTGTCACTACCTGTGAAATTGCATTCCATGAAGATGGATGCTTTCTCTTATATTCATGACACCCAGGGAAGCACAGTCACCTCTAGAGCTGTTTAATATGGATGCTGTTACGACGGACACGTATACTCACGTTTGCATATGCGAACACGATGTATGCATGCGCATCCACAGCAATGCATAGGCAGGAAGTTTCTTCTGCAAACCAGCATGCTCACAAACATAGCTAGTTTTTGCCCCACATACGATGTATGGCTGGTGTTTTCTTCGCCTCCTGATGATGAAGAGTGGTAGTGACAGTGCTGCTCTCAGTAGGGTTGATGCATTACAACAGAGTGTTGCCATGTTGCGTAAAGTCTGTGTCTGCTCATGAAAAACATGGCGGTTTCTTATCTAGCATGGGGCACTCTACTCTTCTAAAGGATTATCTCTGGGGTTTTATGTGAACATTTAGTCTCTGATGGTTGATTACACATTGTAATGAAAGAATAGTTTTGCTTTTTGGCTTGGATGTGTAAAGGGCAGCACAGACATGGTGTTAAAGCCACCTGCAACCAGCTTATCTTACGTAAGGGTTGACCAGTGCACAGGAAGCTACCCAGGTTTGCTTGAAAACTATATTTTACACATTTATAGTTTTGGTAATGTTGCAACCTGAAAAGTCAAGGGCCGTTTACATCGGCATGTTGTGCACCAGCTATGTTAGCTGGGAAGTTGTTTTCTATGTTCTACTCAGTGTACTTCAAGAAAAAGTGGTTATGTGAGCAATAAATAATATCAATCAACAGGCAGTCAATTAAAGTAATCATGCTTTGATTACTGTTCCTGTTCTGTCATATTTCAAAAGAGTGAAGGGACCCTGGAGCTGATTCGCTGCCTGCGTGCCATGCGTGTGGTTGACTATTTTTGTATTTATTTGCACTAAAAGAAAGGACAGAGTGTTGGTGGTGCAGATGAATGGGTGGTCTGTAGGTCAAGAGAGCAGGAGACTCATGGTTAAGGGGTTTGTGGGCTACAGCCACAGAAGTGTGCAGATTAATAAAACAACACTAAGCACAGTCCAGGCCTCTTAGGGGCACCAGCAGGCCGTCTCTTCCCTCCCTTTTTATACTAACCCTCCCCTCACTCTTCAACTACTACCCTAATATAACCAAGACATGCATCCCCAGGAGTCCTTGAGAGTGGGGCTGGGGGTGTGGAGGTGGTGATGGGGGAGCATCATTATTTTTCTTTTGGGCTTTGTTTTCCCTCTCACTGTTATTCTATAGTACATGTCCCACACCCTGCTCCCGTATGCTCGAGGCCAGTCGGGCCGTCCATGTGTGCAAGTTTGCTCTTCACCCCGGACCCTCCAGTGTTCTCTCTTGATGCCCTGATACAACACGACAGTCAGCCGCTGCTCTTCGCCGAAGTAGATACAGAAATACTCGTGCATGTGGGCTCTTTCAGGAATATCTCCACAGAGAGGCTGCCTGAACAGTTACAACGCTGCAGCATTTCATTCTTTCTCTGCCCCCTTTGGAAGAGCTGTTGTTGTAGAACTAAACTTAGGCGATATGCAATAGCTGCGGGTTGTATGGAGTTTCTACACCTTGTTCTTTGGTGTGGGGGAGGAGAGGAATCACAGAGTTTGTAGGAATAGGGGTTCTGCTCAGGGGTTCAGAGGAGAGGTTTTTGTGTAATCCTATGCTAAATTCAGCATCAGATCTTTAGGGGAGCTGTGTAAAACCAGTATGTTTTTCTTGTCTTTGCTTTTCCGGCGCACCTAAAAAATGATGATAGCACATGGCTTTTCAGCTATCTCGCCCTCAAGGCAAAATGTATAAGGCTGCTAGGCGGCGTTAACTCTTCCTCTTCCTAGAGACAGCTAACCCCCTCAAAGGATGCTGATGTCTGGAGAGGGAATGCCTATGAGCGGAAATTTGGTCCGGGGAGGGGGTATGATGGGTTTGGGTAGGGTGAATGAAAGAGAACAAGGAGGGAGGGAATATGTGTTTGATTCTAAAAGGAAAAAAGCCGAATTTTGTCCGCCTGTTCTTTGTACAACATTTAGCTTTGACCCTCCTTCTCTGCTCCCTCCCACCATAACCCCCCCCCCACCCCTGCTCAACTCTTGCACACTAACGGACAGACGAGGTCCAGAAAATCTGCGGGATACCACACCAGCAAGCCTTTTTGGTGTCCTCTCCACTGAGATGCAAGCATCGTGATACATATCTTCACAGTATAGAGTGTGTATATGTCCACACTGTTGCAACAGGCAGACACTAAGGGAGGAGAGAGGGAAATACAGAGAGAGAGAAAGGGAGAGTGACAGGAAGGGAGTGAGGGAAGAAGAGAGGTGGAGGGAGAATCAGACTGAAAAAGGAAAAGGGAGGGGGAGAGCTTTATATGTTGGTTTCATGTTTATGATACAGGAAAAAAATATAAAAAATTAGATTTTGCTTTTCTTGGGTAAAGTTAGGGATAGATTCAGAATGTTTCCTATATTTCTGGCGAAGTTGTCCACATAGCTGCAGCCAGAGCTTCTGACCAGACCTCTACTTGTGCTGAGCAGACAGGAGGCGACCCTGGGTAAGTTATGGGCTTCTTTCTTTCTCTCCCTCTCTACGCTGCTGATTATGATGCTGCTGATTGATTGGTTAGAGGCTGTGGATTATCACGGGCCGCTCGTCACCAGGTACCTGATGATGAGAGGAGAGAGAGACGAGAGGGGGAGGGGGAAGAGGGGGATTTAGAGGGAAGGACGGAAGGAGGGGTGGAAATTAGATGAGCATGGCCAGCGCCCGCATCAGCCAGATCTCACTAACTCCCCTTCTGATTTCTGTTTACTCTGGCATTGCACATTTGTATACAGAGAGTGCAGAAATTGATTTTGTGCATTTGTGTGTGTTTGCGTATCATCTGGATGTGAGTGTGTGCTCCCAACCGGCACACGTTGCGAGCCCTCTTGCTTTTCCCTTAGTCAAACCGGCGTGTGCTGATGAGGCCGTGGGGAGGGGTTTGCTGATAAAGGGAAAGCCAGAGGGGCCTTTTTGGTAAATATGCAGATGAGGGGCATGTATAAATGGGAGTGGGCTCGACACAGGCGCGTGCCACACGCTTTACTGTTTATGTGTTCTCCATAGGGAGCCTGAACCTCAACAGATGCTGCCGTTTGGTGTGATCTTACCACTGCTTTGTTTAGTGCATTCACTGACAAAGATAGAGACAGCAAAGAGCAGAGTCAGAGTAGGAAAGATTGAGGAAATACTGAAAAAAAAAATGTTAGAGCATGAAAGAGATCGGGGTGGGGGAGAGGGGGTAATGGTAGAGTAGCTTAAGGGCATATTTTCACCCCAATGACAAGATGTGATGATTGCTGCTTTACCCCATCCCTCCTCCCCCCGCTTTACCTCCCGAGACGTTTTTCTAATCCATTTGCATGTCAAAGCAGTGGAGGCCACTGCACAGATTAGTATGAGATGACATAATGATGTAATGAATTAAATACTCCTGTTTAAGCTCTGCGCTTAGCTGTAGTACCAGGCAAAGACAGCGGACTACTGGGGGCAAGAAAGCAGCGCCTTGTAAGAATGCTGATTGAAGTAACATTTTTACTTAATTTGATTACTGCTGCTTCTGTGTTTGCAGTGACCTTAATCTGGTTTACATGTTTTCGCTGAACGCGTGCTCCTTGAATGTCACCGCCTCTGCTAAAGTGTACAGCTGTTCATCTTTTCAACGTATGTCCTTAAATAAAAAATTTTGCATACTCAAATGTAAAATTTAGTGCGTAACAAATTGTTTCCCATGATGTTTTGTCATCTTCTGGCTGTGATTATGATCACTTGTATCAGTCTTGCTGCATTAAAGAGGTGGAACTCATTTTATTCCCGTTTTTTCTGTTTGTAGTTTTCAAACTTATTCGAATGAGTTTTTCCTCAAAACGTTTTAAAATAAATTTTTATAATCAGCCTTTAATTTTGGCTTTTATCTCTGGAAGGTGCAATATAAAAAAAATATTTATTCAAAGTGAATTAAATTAACCCTTAAAAAAATCTATCCGTCCCACCAGTATTTCAGTATGTTTGGAGATGTGACCTCATTGTCATTACTTTCTCTTTGAAGGCTATTGATTTAAAGTTTGTCTTTTTCTAGCTACATAAATGTGATGTATCTTTATCTCTTAATTTTATTTTTACTTTTTTTGACATTCAATTTAATTTCTGGAATTGAAATCGATATGCTTAGCAGCTACAAAGATGTATGAGTGATACCACTGAGTGATGTATGAATGAGGCAGTTTTTTCTTTCAGTCCAAGAATATTTAAAACCTAGTGCTTGAGTTAAGGGATCGCAATGTATCAAAACTATATTGAGATGGCATTATCAGGGTGTGCAATATTAATATTGCCATGTATGGTGAGGAATGTGGTAATTACTCACTGATAAATGTCTCATAAGTAGACACTTAGCATGCCAATAATATATTCAGCCTGTAAGATGGAGTTTCACTGTGACATTAAAAATACAGTGCCCAAGACAATAACATCACAGTAAGACCTGGAAACACAGTTCAAAACAAATATCGGCATCACATGACTCTTTTCACATTGTCTAACTCTAACTTGGGTCAGTGTGGAGAAACATTTCAGTCCGACAGAGGTGAGAATTTATCACTTTTGACACCATAAACAGACCCCACTCACACATTAAATGGAATAAATGTATTTAAATACATTAAGATGCTTCTTTCCAGTATTACTAATTTAGAATATATACTTCTGTTTCTTTAAAATGTTTTTTTCCCTCCATGAATTTTTTCATGACACTAGCAGTCGTGCTACGATTCCAACATGATAATAAATTTCTAAGCTTGTTTAAAAAAAAAAAGAAGTGATTTTAAAATAACATTTAATTGTATGACAAGCAAAAATATATTTTTGCGCAAACAATGGTTTCATTTGGACACTTTAAGACATTGTAGCATCTACTGCTGATCTTGGGTCAACAATAAGCATTGTTCAGATATACTTTGATACTTTATGCATAGATACACTCCCCTGCGTGGCCCCGGAGCCATGTCCAGGCGGGCGTGGCCGCGTGGAGTCAGCTGGCTGGTGCAGAGGGTAATGAGTATGCACTGTGACAGCTGGGATAAAGTGTATGGATGTGTTTGGTGGGAGTAATCAGCTGCCGACCACGGGGTGCACCGGGATGATGTGAGGCTTTATGACTGCAGAGTTTACACCAATACACACACGCACGCCCACGCCCACATGCACACGCATACATGAAGGTCCGTTGGGACTGTATGCTTCGTCTCACCCTGGTACTGCTGGACATATCCCAGTTTCTCCTTTTTGGTTTTGGTAGAACGAGCACTCTTTGTTTTTTCCTCCCTATTAATCATTATTATTTTGCATGGCAAACATTGAACAAATTTCTCAAACAGCAAAAAAAAAAAAATTAATAAAGTTCTGTTTTAATCTGAATTATGATGTGGTGAAAATATGCAAAGCTATGTTTTGTGAATGAAGACGGACTATCTGAAAGTTAACAGCAGAAAAATATTGAATTTGCATTTGGAAACAAATGATTTTCCAATATTTCAGAAGAGTACAAATAACATGCCATTGTGCATGTTTTTTTTATTTTTGTTGGTGCTGTGGTGTAATTGTATTACTGAACAGATTTGCTTAGTTACAAACCACATCTCAATACAGTTGTTTGGAGCATGTGTTTTCAGTGATTTGCAAAAAATTGGTATAAACTGGGCCCTCATGATAAGTGACACTGAACACCTAATAAATATGTAAAGGAAAAATAAATATTGACGACCACGTGCATAAGAATGTGCTGGCTATGATTTAACTGTTATAATTTTCATGGCATTCAAACCAATCTCTTTTAAAGTTTGGCTTGCTTCGATTTTGCCTTTTTAAAATAAATTCCTGAATGCACTTTTGAATGTGTCTGTAAAACATTGATTGCACAAGTAAAAGTTAGCACCCTTTGACCTGAACTCCTCGCCCCATCTACTGGCAGGGGTTTTACCCCATTCTTCTAGGTTTTCCATCGTCAATGAGCAGAATAGGTGGGAAAGCGGATTATTGGTATTGATCTACCCAGGAGGATCATTAGGCATCACTATCAATTCCCAGCTCCAAGCGCACAGCACCGGCCCGCACAGACATTGCCAATTTGTCCCTATTAGAGGTCCCGTTTTCTGTGTAAAGGCTGTAAGGGGCTGCTCTGGCCACGCCATGGAGCAGCCGTCCAGGCCCTGCTTTGGCCCTGACCACTTGTTGTGATTGATATCCAGAGCTGCAACATCTCCAACTGAATTTACTGCTTGCCCCCCCCCCCTGCCCAGGAAACAAAGAAACAGAAAATTAAACTTTTTTTTTTTTTAGACACATTCCACTTCCTGCTAGTGGCTTCCTCTACATGCCCATATTATTTACTGAAGGGTAATTGGCACTGTAATAGAATACTTCAGCGAAGCTTATCCAGCCTGGCCCACTTATCTGTGTAAGCTGGCTGTTCTGGAGACTAAAGCTGCTAGATCTGTTGTCGCCGACTTTAACCCTGTGCTGGATTCAGGTGTGCAGGGAAGCTGTGCTGCCGCTGCATATCGTGTTGGGTGGCAGGTAGCACAAGTCACTTTGAACAAACACACGAAATCCATCAGTCATACAAATAATAATGAGAAAAATAATTATGTAATTACGTATAATTCACAACTATTTTCACACATTTTGTGTTCCTTTTTATTTTCTCAGTTTGATATATTTATGAACCCAGCATGAACTGCTTATACTGTATGTATGAATTTGAATCCAAAGGCAGTTGCACAATTCTCTGTATACTGTAAATGTAACTGCATTGAACAACATTGAGAAACACACACCCATAGTCGTACCTGTTGTAGTGCAGTTGAACCAGAGAAATCCACATATACAGATTTCATTATAGACTCAGACGGCACAGTTAGTCACTGGTTCATACACTGCAGAAAAGAAGAAAAGAACTTAAAAAATGTAGTGATTTTTCACCCGAATATCAATGCTCTGTTGCTAAGAGAAAAATTACTCAAATGAGGAAAACAGCAGATCACTCCTTACTGCATTTATTATAAACAAGCATCAATGTCTTTTTCTCCTGTGCTTGTGATCAGATGTATCTTTAAGCGCTGTGTTTTGCGACACCCTTTAAAAAAATCATTTTGTCGGCTCTGTGATGACTGCAGATTTCTTGTGGACTCCACTGGGCAAGCACAGATGACACAATTTACCTCACAAATCCAGCTTGCAGGGTTTAGTGGACAGGAGATTGGACTGGGATATTCGCCTGATGACATTTCCTCCCTGGTTGCATACAAACATCATCACAAATTTGGCTGCGAAAATGGATCTTAACCTTTGACCTGACAATCTGGTAAACATGCTGGTCAAATTGTTTTTTTTTTCATTTTTTTTTTTATTTTTGTTGCGGGATCTATTAAAAATAAAATCTGTTATTTCCAAACTAAAGCTCCAGACAGTAACATGTCTTTATTGGATTGTGTCCTGATTACTGAAAGGCTTTCATTTTAGACTCAGTCTGTTATGTCCTTCTTACAACTGGTGCAAAATGCTGGCACTCAATTTTGTTTTGCTATATCTAGACTTTAATATTAGCATCCTTTATCTGCCAGCAGCAGTGTTACATTTCTGTAAGTCTTTTTACAGAGTTGCCCCATTTTATCTGTCCAGGCTTCTATACACACTTGTATGATTATGTTCCTTCAGGTGAGGAGACTTGATGCTTTTGATGTCTCAAAACACACAATGCAAACTCAGAGGTGAAACAAAGTTTTGGCTTTCTTCCCCTTTTAGTCTCTGACCTGTTATGTTTTTTTAGTTCAGGTTTAATGTGTGACACTTTAATTTTTTGTTGTCTTTTAAAATGTGTTACACATAAATTGGTATGGTAAAATTTGCAATAGTTTGGTAACTTGTGACATTTTCTTTAGGAAGACAGAGGAGGAAGATTGGTTCAAATTGGGAGAATTTTTATTTTTTCTGTTTGCAGTCTTATCGGTATGTTAAATTCACATATTAAGTTTGTTATTTTGCTTACCCCACACTTACAGTTCGCCACACAATAAGCCAGACAAAGCTTTCCTTTGACCAAGTGGGTCGGTAGCCAGCAGGAGATTTTCTTCCTCATGCCCTTTAGCTCCTTCCTGACTACTCTATCTGCAGCCTAATAAAACCACAGTTATGCAGAAAGATGAGCAATGACTGCGCCCCTGCTCCAGACAAATATAGTGTGGATATGTTTCAGATAGTACACTTAGGAAAATCAAAGCCAAATCTTTGACTTTGTAAACAGTATCATGCTTAGTGGGAACAGTATCAGTTCACACTGTGGTCTATTAAGGGGTGAGCTGTGTGTGAAGGACATCCTGCAGACCTTTTAAGTGCTCTAATAAATCATCTTCAACACATTCAAAATTCATCAGCGCTAGCACTTTGCCCTCTGTCTTTCCGAAACTGCTCCGCGTATCCAGACAGCCAAAACCACATGAACACACTTAGTAGAAGCTGTGCTCCAGGGGAACAACACATTGGACTTCAACCTGAGGTTTTTGCATATGGAAATCAAAGCCTCACTCGTAATGACTTCAGTCTGGGCGATGTGTGGGGGTCCCGTTTGAGCCGGCTATTCCCCAGTCATATCCCGGCTTTCACACATCCTCATTCACACGCAGTTCATAGGATACTGTTAGGCTCTGCTGGGTTCGGTCAGCGACCACACAAATGACATATGGAGCCAGCTTTGAGTTAGCCAGTCCATTCAGTCACTCACACTCAATCAACATAAAAGCCAAGGAAATACTTGTAAGGCTACATCATTAAGAAGTAACAAGAGCTGGTTATAGAGAAAACATAAACTGGATAAGTAATAAAAGATGGAAGGTGACATTAAAATTGGGGATCTAATTGTTGTTTTATATGCTCTAAGCAGCAATATTACGAAGCTGCCAAGAGAGGGCAGTGTGGCCTGCCCATCAGCGTGGCTGGCAGCTGCAAATTCAAGGTTGGAGGATTGTGATCACCTGACACAAGCAGACAGGCACACACACACACTTGGGCTTCATATGCCCCGTCTTCTGCCTGGTTGCTATAAACATAAATGATGTACAGACATCCATAGGTCTTCTCTTTCTTTATGGTGGTGTGTTGAATCTTTCTGATCTTCACTGCGACTCGCATGCCTGCTTTATAGATTATAATCATTTTAATCTCGGTTCATTTTAAATCGGCATTATCCTGGGTATGAAATATCAAATGCTCAGCTGTCGTTGAAAAGCTAAATCATTTATTTACAGCATTTGATAAATAACGACATCTCTTGGAATATTATTAGAAGAAAAAGAGCAGCTGCATTTGTAAATTTAACAGACTATATTTGTGTGCCGGTTGTATATTCTTTATGTTTTTATGAGACAATGGAGGCAGACTGTCTGGGAGTAATCACATTAAAACAAGAATCATTCATGATGCTTAAAAATGTATAATGAAAAATAAATAGATCACACTGAGTAGGTGGGAGGGATTTTCCTGACAGGGTCACTCGTTGGTAGATCTCACTGATACAAAGTCCACATCCTCTTGATATGTTTTCCTTGTATGTTTTGTTACCCATAGATATGCCTGAGTGAGAGAGGGAGAGAAAGAGAGAGAGAGTTTTCCTGGGTGAAGGGAGAGGGCGAGTGTGTGAGCAAAGGAGAAAAACCTTAGAAAAAGGAAAAAGAGATGGATGAGGGCAGTTCGGGGGCCCTGGGTGTTTTAATTATCCACTGCTCTGTCGTTGGGTCAGAGCTCGCTATCTCTTCCTGGCTTTATCCCTGTCTCATGATTTGAGCAGCACCTTTATCCCTAAGCCTTCAGCTCCTCTGGCCAAACAAAGAAAAAAGGGAGGGCAGAGAAAGGGTATTAAATCAGTAACCATGCCACATTTACCATTAATATCCCCCGATCTCCTCTTTTTTATGTAGCGCAGAGCTGAGTAACCTCAATAAAATGACCCTACCGAGGCCTGGTGGTGTATGAATATAGCTGTTGGGATGGAAGACCCTCTTGCACTACAGGGAAGAGTCGGTCTAGTTCTGCTGAAAAAGCTGAAGCTAAGTGCTGGCATCCTTCTAAACAAGCAGGGTGAAGGAGCAAATTTTATTTTATCCTCTTACTTCCATCGTTCTTTCTCTTTTTTTTCTATTTTTGTTGTGGGGAAAGATCGTTGAAATGCCAAGCATTCCAGGAACAGTGTCTGATAACGCTATTGGCTGAGGAATGGCTACTGTGGATGGACACTGTGGTCACATGACATAGTTGTCGAATTTCCCTGAAGCATTTAGAGATCTCTGCCAAGCACTGGAGTCGATTTTTCTGTCAATAACTTTTTTTTCTGGTTTATTTTCATTGAGAAGACTTTTCACCATAAGTGCTAAGATGTTAAATAGAAAAAACTGAGTTTCCACTTCAACAGAAAATGTTTTTTTTTAATACTTACACCCCCTTTGTGCATGTATTTTATTGCTGATCAAATTTACCCTTTAAAATAAGAGAAGTAAAGAAAATATTAAGCATTCACAAAATTTGCACGTATATATGTATATATATAATATAATTTATTTCATTTTTGATGATGAGTTTTTAATAATTACACCAATCTTTACTGTTGTTCCTGAAGTCTGGGAGGCTGAAAATATTACCAACATGTTATTTTCAAAATGGACAAGTTATTTTTGCATATACAATGTATATCTAAAAAAAAAAAAAAATCTGCAAAGCAAATGTTTTTTATTGGGGTGTGCATAAAAGCTTGACAGTTTATAGTGTATATCAGCTTCTCTGTGCAACTCTGTAATTTCTGGACTCTGCTGCATCTCCATGACAACCTGGTTTTGATGTGGGTTCTCTTTCTGACATTTCCCCGTTTGGGGAGGCTCGTGAATTGCATTGCCTCTCCTTCAGTCAGCATGTCACATTAAAAAAAATGTGTTTGGGGTATGTGTGTGAGTGGGTAGGGTGGGGATCCATGGGGGTGGGGTTGGGGGGGCAGTATGAGGAATCTAATGGGCGTCTGGTCTGATTGTCCTCAGCCGTGGCAGAAGAGACAAAGCAGATGAATTGTGCAATGGATTCGAAGAGATTGGAGACAAGTGCATGTCAGCGGCTCCTCCATCTCTCCTCCTTTTCCTCCCCCCATCTTCCTGGATCCCTCCCTCTCCATCTCTTCTCTTTTTTTTTTTTTGTCTGACATTCAGAAAAAAAGCAGGCATGACAGCATTGCTCCGCTTGAGCAAAACATTGAAAACAAAATGCAATCCTCACCCATTTTGTTTTTGTATTAGATATTCAGTCAGACAGCCAGTGTGTCGGACTCATATTAATTGTAAAGCACTGCATGGGAAATTTTTGCAATGTTAATCACTGAGCAAACATCAAGGACGTTTTTGATTCATGCCACCTCGAGTGCGAGAAATAAAGGACAGCATTTTTAGGAAACATATTTAGAAGATAAAGGCATTTATCTAATCATCCTTAAAGAGTCACAGTGGGCTGAAATCTGATAGACTTTTTCCCTTGAATGTCTTTGTCTCATTCTTACATTTTGAAACGTTTTTTTTTTTATGACGTGTGATTCCATTTCAATCTCTGTGTTACAAAAATGACTACACAGTGTCTGACTAGAATAAACTCTTTTCACAAGACTCTAAACTCCAGGAAGCTCTTATAGCACAGCAATTCAACCTTTGTATGATCATTCTCACTATCTTTGTCATAAAAGGTTTTGGCCGGTATCACAGCTTTAGCTGAATGTTTTGTGTTAGCTGCATAGTGTGAAGATCTCCTACAGTAAGTTTGTTGATGTATTTCAGACAGCTACTGTAGCTTTGAAGTATCAAAGATGAACCACTCAGGGATCACTTTTCTTCTACAACACATGTTTTGAGGTCGGGTTAGCTGCGCTTTATCTTTTCAAGATGTTAAAGTATAAAGTAAATTCAACCAGAATCTCTAGAAAAGAGTGTTGAGGCTTAAATTTAATTGGTTTGGTCCTAAAACTCCTCAACGCATGAATAGACATGCAGACGTTTCCGTGAAGTGACCACAATGGCAGCACTGGTCTGCCAGCTTTTATTTTGTGTTGACTGTATTTATTATTCATCTTTACATCACTCTGTGTTTTAATATGAATAATGGAGGAGGTATCAGAGGAGGAATAGGGATGTGAAAGAGGGGTGGCACACAGCATGTGTCCTTGGCTCCTCTCCACTTCTGCGATACTCAGAGGGGAGCAGGTGGAAAAAGGAGCAAGAAGAAGAGGGGATGCAAGGTTTTGAGTCTACCTGAAGGGCTCAGATTCTGAGGTCTTGCTCTTCTGCTTCTCCTACCTCACTCTGCCTACTTACCTGCTTGTCTCTCTTGTTTGGTTTAATAACAGTGTATAAATCAAAAGCCTCCTGTCACCCACACAGCTTTCATTAAATTCAAATGGCGAACGTTGCTCTTTGGATCTTTGTTTTTAATAAAACCAGATGATCAAATGTGGGTTGAAATGTGGGTCATTATTTTATGACTCTTAAAGCTTGTTGCCATTGTTTTTTTTTTTGTATGCATATTTAACATTTTGGAGAATAAGACCACACATACGGATATGCTGAACTCGACTATAAAACATTTCTGCAAGGGCATTTCTTTCTTTGTATGCACACACTGGAACACACAATACATGTTATTTTCTTGTAATATGCCCAGGAAATTCAAGAGCTTTGTGTTTTCCATTTCTTTTTGCACTGCACCGTAACAGTTTTTTTTCAAAGTGAAGAATATTCATCCTTGAAAGTATTTCAAGTTCACAGAACAGTGAAAAACAGAAGTACTTCTGTTAAAAAAACCACACACACACACACCCACACACACACACACCCCACACAAAAAACTCCATTTTATTTGTCAAAGAAAAAAAATGTCATTAACATTTCAAAGTGTTTAGGGTTTTAAAATTATATACAGGGTAACAAAGGTCAAAGTTACAGTGCCATGAAGGTCAGTTCTTAGAGCTTATGAAGATAACTCCCTAGTGGCATTTCTTGATATGGGTGATATGCCTCACAACTGCTTGACAAAAAATTCTAATATATATATTTTAGATTTTTACTTATCTAAAAGGATAAGTAAAAATCCTTTTACTTATTCTTTTCTTTTGATTAAAGAATTATTTAATCAAATTCTTTGATTAAAGAATTTGGTTCTTTAATCATAACCAAATTCCTACAACGTATTTTTTAATCCAATCAATGGGGTTTGAGCTGCTCTACATTGAGTGAAAAATACAGAAGTTAGTATCTGATTTATGGCATCAGATTTTACACTAAAGCAAAACTTTATTCTACAAATGTTAAAGGAATCTACACTGCAATTATTCCTCAAATCAGAATCTAAGATACTCAGTGATCAAAACCTGAAAAATGATTATTCTACAGTGGATACAATTTTTAATGCATACTTTATTTGAAAAAAACAAACAAAAAAATCCAACCACACAAAACAAAATTTTCGATTGCTTTGAGGCACGGGAACCAGAACCAGCTAAAAGCATGAAAAACATCTTAGTTACACCAATTGTACTGCAAAAATTGTATAAAAAATAAATTTAAAAAACTAACTTAAATCATCAATATCCATTATTTACCTCACTAAGACTCCCCACCTCAATCTAGGGGGATGAAGCCGTGTCCAGGTTGTTTTTATGTGTGGACCATTTTGCTTACGGATGACTTGGAATACGGTTTCAGAGTTAGAGACTTTCCCCGGGTACCAAAAAGGACCAATGGCTTTGTCAGCAGCCGTTGGGGATTTTTCCAATCAATTAAAAGAAATATGAAAAATTATGCAAAAGTTTTACAAATCTGCATGTCATGAATTCAAACTGTGTGCAACTTTGTTTTTTTAATGTATTAACAAGACTTCCACAACTTAAATAATATAAGCATCTGTTTCTTAACTTACACTTGTCGATTTAGTGTGAAATGGGACAATTGTGTTAAGGCTCCTACTCTCGCATATCACACAAAAACGCATAAATAATAATGTAAATCAAGAACCACACAGGGAAAACAGCAGCACTTTTGTCCAGTGGCAGGTGGATTAGGGCTTTTTGTTGCTGATCAAAATGAATAAAACTGTATCATGCAGCTTGCAAGCAGAAGAGGGCACTATGTGTCGGCATTGTGCATTCTCTTATGTTTCTTCTCTCTCATCTTTTTTTCCTTTGCTTCGCTTCTCTCTGTCTTCGCAACAATTTGCCATATATGCTGTATTTCAAAGCCACATGCTGCAAGAATTTATGTCAGCTCTGGAGGAAAGTACATGAGATCATATGCAGTAAAACATGGGTTAAAAGTGAAGATGATTAATAGCAGATTAGACTCTTATTTGATGTAGTGGTATCTGTGCATAGCCTCTCTGGGTAGTTAAATGTCCACATGTTCAAATGTCATATTAAAATAAATCTTTTATATAATATTGTTCGGTAATGAGTATCTTATTTTAAACTAAATTTGCTCTCAATTTAATGATGAGCAGGTCCTCAGAGTATTTCATGAAAGCTTTTTAGCCACACAATTCCTTCATCATCCACATTTTGTGATGCTGTCCTTCACCAATGTCATTGGTATAGTTTTGAAAGAAATGTTTAGAACGTAAAATATTTGCTGATAAATGTTAGATTTGTTAAAAGTGGTATTTTGCTTCTCAGCCACTGATATAGGAATTCCATTTATTTTTTATTGAACAGTAACAACAGGAGATCAGCATAAAAACACTCAGCTGAATTTAAAGCGACTTTCCACATCAACACACTTTTTTTTTCTTTTTCTGTTTGTTGTCAATCCTTTGTTTGAGTGGAGAAAGAGCGGCCCTTTGAATATTTGTCCCACACAAAAGCCAGATAATCATGGCGCCGATACCTGAGTGCTGTGTCCTCTACAGGCAGGTCAGAGTAGCTCCCATCACCCCCTAGTGTGTCTGCCTCCTGCCTCTCTTCTTCCTGCCTCCTTTCCTGTTGCCATCGTGGCCTGCCATGTTAGCGCAGGCCCCCGCTGCTTGGCCCTCTCCTTCAATAAATCTTCATATGTGCTGGAAGGGGAAGGTGGAGGGTACAGACAACAGTAACCACCGGTACTCTCCATCAAAGGGTTATCTGGCTTTCACAGGCGCACTGACAGACTGCTCTCTGACATGAAGCTGAGACCAAGTGCTATGTCCCTGAAAGAAGGAGGTCATTTATATAAACGCAGCACAAAACATCGAAATAAGCCAAATTAAAAAGTTTGTGTAATTAAGACCTTTAAAGATGCACTATTTTTTTTTTGGCATTATCATTACTAAAATCTTAAATGTGTAAGAGTTTGTTTTAACTTAGGCTGACGAAAACCGTTCTACTCGTGAAGTAGATATTTAAATTTCTACGTTGAGTTGCAGTGGTCTATTTTTCAGCGTTGTGTTATTGTGTCAGCAGGAAGTGCTGTTATGAATTACCAGCCTCAAATTTTGCAACTTAAAAAGTGGGAATGAGAGTAAACCTTTTGTTTATGTCACCCATCATCTTGAAATATTTACCATTCTGCGCCTCTCAGCTCCTTGTCTTCCTCCAGTGTGATAAAAGGTTGCCGGCTCCCAGTCTTAACCCCTTCCTGCTTTATCCCGTCTCTGGATCCAACATCACACAAACCTCATCTTCCTGCTCAAATCTGCTACCTCCAATCCCCCCCCCCCCCCCCCCCCCGTTTTCCGTCTTTCCCTCTGGAGGAAGTAGTTTATTCAGAGTGGTTCCTTTGGGAATTATATGAGCATTTGACCAGGTGTCTGTGTCACTTTTCAATATTTTATTCCAGAGCATGTTTGTGTGTTTAGTTTGTGTATTTGATTTGTTAGGTGTTTGACTACTCAGTTCGGAAAGAAGCAATGCACTTCTGTGCTTATGCTCTTTGTACTGTATTGCCTGTGCGGTGTGAGGGGAAGGTGTGTGCAGTGTTTCTTTCTTTTTCTTAGTTTTAAGAGCAAAGGAAATGAAATTCAATGCTATATGAATTATGGAGTATGTATCGTTACCTACTGTGTGTTGTTCAGAGTGTGTCGGTGAATAGAATTCACGTATGAAAGGTGCAGAAATAAAAACAGAAAAACTGCAGAGTGTTGTAGACATAGTGCCGGGTACTGTATGAATTGCCTGCGGTTGCCTTGCAGGAGTGATACCTCTGAAATCCGACATTTTTCTCCATTCACTTTCAACAAAAACATGTCCCCCAGCTAAGGTGCACCTTCACTGTTTTACCACCACTTTTTCAAGAGAAAACAAAACTGTGCGGAATGGCAGCCTGATTCTGGGTTTTGTAAAGATGTTTTGTGAAGTTTTCAAAGCTAAATTGGCATTGTGCTGGAGTAACCTTCCATATATCACTTGTTTTCACTGTCAGAAGCAAACTGATGACACCAAAAATTACTGCACATAACCGCCGTGGAAGCCCTTTGTTGAGTGAAATGATTGTTTCACCAAGTAAAGCATCTGCATGTTTTTCTAGAAATCTCATGTCAAAAGAGGAAGATTTCAATGGCATTTTCTGTTGCAGAAACTACTTGAGATGTAATTTTGTCAGAGGAATTAGTTTTGTTACTGTCATGAAATGCACCTACTAATAGGCTTGTCTGCATCCACTAGACAGTTTAGTGTGTGTTTGATCTTTATATATTTTTAATCCTGCCTGACACCTTTCTACCTTTGTAAATAGAAGCAAGTGCTCATGTGAACGCTTTAAACAGAATCAAAGCCTTAAATATCAACATTTAGATTTATTGTCATTAAATATAAGACAGGTTTTTGTGTTTCTAGTTATTTTTCGTCTCTCCTTTATATTCTTCACATCGTAGTGACTCCCTTTTGTTTTTAAATCCCATTCATTTTTTTCTGTTGGATGGTGGGAGATGGTGGCCTCTTTGTGGGGGTTATATCAGGAAAGGTGATCATAAATTTTAAGAGCTGCAGGGAGACAAAGGGGCTAAAATGGAGAGGTTTGGCTGAATGAGGGGACCTGGCCATGTCATGTACCTCAGTCATTTTTCTTGTGCGCTTAGAACTCAGTCAGGGGTTTAATTGGAATCCAGACTTCAAAGAAACGCTTGGTCCATCCAGCAAGCCCCCCACCTCCCCATTCTCCATCCCAGCTCCACCCCTGCTCCTAGCTCCCCTGGCTGGATGGATCCGCTCACATTCACAACACATACACACAGAGCATGACCACTACAATATCAGACGGAGCATCACCATGCACGACCTCGGCTGAAATTGACTTTGCTCATATTTACACAGGACGTTTGGGTGTGGGGCCCTGATTTGTGTGGCCTTTGTTTGTGCGTCCAAATAGAAGCTCCCAACATGGCAAAAGTGTGTTCATTTTTTGATAACCTTTATGAAATGTAAGAAAAGCAAATAAAGAAAATTATTTTATGTGTTGCATTTTCTGAATAGTGTGGTAGAATTTAACAAGTGACAGCCTTTTAAAAAAAAATTCAGTATAGGCTTTTTGTGAACAATTGTGATAACAGATCTTGATTTATTTTTTTTTTAGCTATTTTAAAATAAGTATTAAATAAAATTGTAGCTTTGATGTAGGTTTATCAGCTATAGGATGAGACAATTTAAGTTTTTACTTCTGTTACTTTTTATGACTATGACTCACATCTAATGAGAATTCAGTACTAAATAAGACCAATGAAAAATAGTTTTAATACAATTTTGTTTCAAACCATCTATAATAGACAGTGACTGACACTCACCACAAACGTAAGCCACATTGCGTCATTGCTGTAGACGGTGCTTGTACACACAGATATGCATACAGCATTTTATTGGAAGATCAAGTGGAAAGACAAAAGTGTGGTAGAAAAATATACACAAACAACAAAGACAAATGCTTTATTGAGATCATTGTGAAGCAAAACCCATTTAAGAGTTTGAGGAGATCAGCAAAGCATGGATTGTTGCTAGAGTAAGTTTCTCAAGGTCCACTGGCGTACTGTTTATAAGAGATAGAGTACAAGTGCTGTATTTCTTAAATGATTTGGAAATGGAGGTCCCAGAGTCAGAAGGAAGTGTGGAGAGGCAGATATTCCGACATGTCTGAAGACCAATCTGAATTTTCCTCAATCAGTGATAATTTGGAGAGCTGCGGGAGTTGGCCTACAGTGATTTATTAAGTCCAGAGTCATAGCAGCTCTATGCCAGGAAATTGTCCAACACTTCTTGCTTCCCTTTATTGAAAAACTTAAGGGATTTTTTTTCATTTTCCAGTAGGACTGGGCACCTGTTCTATCTGCCAGACATACAAGACCTGGTTTAATGAACATGACTTGCAAATTCTCCTAAACCACATAGACAATCTATACAATATTGTCAAGAGGAAGATGAGAGACGCCAAATTCAAGATGGCAAATGAGCTAATCATTGGTTTCCTAAACACCTCAGCAAAGTCACCATCTGATCGTCCCCATGCCTCATAGTCATTCATGCAAAATGAACCCTGACCAATTGTTGAGGTTATTTACTGTAATGTATGGACATACTGTATATTTCAAACGATCAGATTTCTTTTATATTGGTCTTACATAATGTGTTTTAAATTAGAATTTTGGGTTTGTATTAACTATAACCTGTGATCATAAAAAAAATAATGAATGCTTGAAAGGTGTCTGTAAATAAGTTATCTACATAGGTTGAGTTTCACTTTTTAAATTGAATTAACTAAATCAGTTTACACTTTAATTGTATTCTAATTTATTAAGAAGCACTTCTTAATTAGTTGAGAGCTGCAGCTTAGCTGTTGTCCAGATAATCATTGAAATGAAGTTTGAGCAGTCTGAACTTTTATTAGCTTTAGCGGTCCTAAGTCTGCTCCTCTTGGAACAGCTCTAAGTTTTTAATGTGAAAATACACAATGAAAACACTTAAACAGTGAGATATTTCAGCTTTCAGTGTGATGTATGGAAAGAAGACTCACAATGTGAGCAATCTCAGCTTTGCATTAGGCTGCGTTTCTCAGCTCTCAAACTGCTTGAGTCGACAGTCAACAGAATTCTGCTATTACAAGGTTCATTCTGCAGAATTCAGAATAAAACCACAATCGAGGTTTATTCCTCCGGTAATATAATGCAGTAACTTCTATTATGGATCCTGAGCACAATACAGTGAGGCAGCGGACTTGTCTTCCCAATGCTACCCTCCCGAGCAGCTGGTGAAAAGAAAAACTGTTTGTCACAGTCCTTTGTCTTAAGGTCCCCATGACAAAACAGAATTTCCTTCCTGAAACTCCTCCTCTTCCTGCCGCTGGAAGCAGAGAGGGTTAAGTCAGTGCTTTGTTTCATCAAGAAGTTATCCCAGCCTCCAGTAGTTTTAGTCCTTTATGGCTGGAGGGACAACACTGCAGAATCTGAAGTGAATGGGAACCAGATAAAATCTTTGTCAGAGTAAATATCATGAAAGATGCCAACGCTAGAAAACAAAATGTATGAGAATTACACTGATAGATGAGTGTAAATTGTACAGCAGTTGTGTAAAACTTACACAGATTGTGCTATTTCTTTTATTGTGAGTTGTAAAATACTTTTCATATGTGGACATAGTTTACACTAATTGTGATATTCTGTTTTTATTTAACTTGTGGATATTATGTATTTCTGGCAGTAGAAATACATAATATCCAGCTAGAAATCATGGGTGTGGAGATGCTCCTGATGGTTTCTGCAGTGAGAGAAGCTTGAGAAGTTGTACTTGTAATTACCACTATATAAAAAAGCATAACGTATGCATGAATAAGCAGTTTATGGGAAATAAATAATTCAGGCTTAATTGTTGATTGTTATTGGGACTTTTTATTGGGAAGAGTTTTCTTATTGTAGTCCTTAAAATATTAATGTTATAGAAAGTCATTCATATTATTTTTCTTGCTGTATAATAATCTCCAAAAATGTTGAGTAATCTGACAAGCACCACAATTTCTACTCTTTTGTTCTTTCAGATTTTCTGAAATGTGTGTATATATATATATGAAAGTGAAGGAAAGTTAACTTAATCACAAGGCAAACCTATAGAAAATGGGCAGAAAAAGAAATGAATATTAGAGACTATAATTAACAGTGGAGCAGCAGGAGCTGATGGGCTGAAATACATGGCTGTGTAATTAAGGTTTCAGACTGGTCTTTTTGAGTTTCAGCAGGCCTTGCTTGCAACAGTGCTGAAGATACAGGCTGTAAGATAATATGTTTCCAAGCTGTAATTATTAGAAGGAAAAGATGACCTATTTTCAGACCTCTAACAAATCACTTTTTCCATTACACCTGGTAAAGGTGTTAATGACTCCTTGTCTATTTGATTCCTCCATTTGAATTATGAAACAGCCGTGTCATCTAAAACACAGCAAGATGAGAATTTAAGTCACAATTTTTTACCAAAATGCGTCTTGAATTTTAAGATACCTTGATTTTTGTTTTATTTTACAGAAAGACAAGTTCAGATGGAAAAAGTGGTTATAAAGGGATTCGCCAATGAGGTAATTTAAAAACAAATTGACTTAAAGAGGTCACTTATAATGTCAAAATTTCAAAAGGTGACGCAGAATTTTAATCTCAATCTCTTGTCATTGGACGTGTGCAGTGAGATTAAAGAGAATATTGAATATTTGTGTATTCAATATGTGAATATTGGGAAGGAAAACAATAAATTCTAGTGCTAATTCTAATTATTTTTAAACTTATTGTCTTGCCACTAAATAGCTTTTTCATTTTTGTTTATTGAGACAATTTGACAACTGCTGTTAGTCTTTTTCCTCTGAATTTTCTGTTTACACATCAACCCATGAATACAAAAGATTCAGCTTGACCTGCCGCATCAGTCTGCACAGTCAACACGGTAAATGTAAGTCGGTAGATCAGCTTAATGCAGAGGAGCATGTAAACAGTTGGTGGTTGCAATGGCGATGACTGATTGTTGTTGAAAAGAAAACAAAGATGTCTTTTTAACCATCCTGCTTTTCTTTCCAAAATTAATAAATAAATAAAACGTATGGTAAGCGTGGGCTGTGAATGACTAATAGACCTGCTCATACAGAAGAGTTAGTAATGGAGGTGTTAATGACCATGTTCCTTAAAGGTTACCTCTGAGTGCTGTTTTCTTTCTGCCTCACATCAACACCTTTATGCTCCCGCCAACGTGTTCCCTTTGTTTCCTATTATCGGCTGCATTTCCAGCACAACCTTGAGTGTAACTGCAGCATCCAGCAGATCAAGGGATGACAGAATCAGATGAGAATAAATACAGTAATGAGGAAAAATGGTGCTGTGGGAGAAAAAAAGTGCTAAATCATATAGATCTCAGCTCTACACAGCTTGATTTAGTGGGACTTAGGTGACTTTAACTTCCTTGGCATGATGTACTTCTTGCAAGAGTCTTTACTAGGTGAAGCCAACTCCATAGTGAATGTTCTCTGCAACCACACCATATAGAAATCATCAAATGATTGGAAATTCAGGGATTGCTGCTCACAGCAGAGTCCCAAAATTGCAGGACACAATGGAGCTATATGTGAATATTGGGATGGAAAAATGGGGGGCAAGGATTTTTTTGAGAGGCAGATGGAGGTCAGGGGTGCCGTGGGGTGCAAAGAGAGGTGGTAGTTCTGAAGGGGCCCAGCTTTTATGGTAATTGCATCTCAGCATCCCTTTATCAGTTGACTCAGTGGTGGGTCTAATTTTGCAGCAGAGGTTGTTGTGTGTTGTACTCTGACAGGCCTGACTATTGTCATATCCAGTGGGGGTACAGGGCTCTGCCACACATTTAAGCTTGGTCTTTATTGAGTTCTGGAGGCAGGTGAAGGTTGGGTTAAATGGATGTACTTGCCGAGAAAATGGTGAACATTTGAATAAACTGATGTCCTTGACTTAGAACAGGTCTGGTGGATGCTGTAGTTGTCAATGGACTTCATTTTGTGTTTGTTTTTTGTTTTTTTTTGCATGTCAAGTTGTCACTTATGTTGTTAATTGAAAACTTTCGTATTATAATGCAACAGACTGATACAGTAAGTACTGTCACAGCATAGAAATAATCCAGCAGCCAGGATATTAAGCCAGTCTACTGGATGAGAATAGAAATCACAAGTGGCCGGCTGCATGATGCCATTACTGTATCTATAGGCTTCATTCAAAGACTTTTTTAGTCTTGTCATAACTGTCTGTAAAATAAGCAGGACTCTGCAAATTTGTAACACTGTCCTCTAATATCAGCTTTTTGTCTTTAATCTTTACCTAGAACCACAGTAAAAACATAATCTCCTTCTAAATAATCATGTGTACTGTAGAACTATCAAGCTTTATGTCTGTTTAGGTTTTTTAGCTCTGCGTACACCTGTAAAAGTAGAACAGAATAAAATGGGACCGTTTTTAAAACAGCCTTGGTCGTTAATGTTTTAACTCAGTTGGACTTTCAATGTCATTACAATGCTTGAGACTCAATTAGCGTAGAAATTTGATTTTAAAAGAATAGGAGTCTGTTAAAATCTACTTCATAAATAAATATTAGCAAGTAGCTTATGTTACAAATGTTTGGCTATTGTGGTCCAGGTCAACGTTTTGACTTTCATACTTATATGTCACAGTTTATCCAATAATTTCCTTGACAATTTTAAGTTTCTCAGATCCCCAGTTAGAGGAGATTTTTCAAGCATTAGATTCAAAATGATTTATTAAATTTATGCCTTAGGTCTGAATGAATTAAATGCAAATTCTCCAGTTTTGTGTGTTATTTGCTGGTAATAAGTAGCGATGTTTGCACACCATCTCACCTTCTGATATTACAGACGTTTTATTGGGATACTTGATGGAAAATCTCCCACATAGGCTCTGGGATAATGCTGCAGAAATTAGCATTCTCATGCGCCTTCCTTCTGGAATATTTCATGTACGTGAAATGGCTTAGCCAAGCAAAAAGGATGAAACAATGTTGGTGTTCTGGGTGCAGACTCAGAGTTAGGTTAGAGGTGCATCTACCTACATGATCTATTGATAACAGACCTTAGCCTAAACTTACAGAGAGAGTAGACAGAACACAGCCACACTTCTCTGCCTGCAAACATACAGTGAGAAAAAGAAAAAAGCTACACCAAACAGCCTTAGCTGCCTCTTGGCTGTGGTGCAAACAAGGCTCCACTGCTTTATCACTGTGGGGAAAACGTACACAAAGCATATATATGTATATTTATAGGCCCCTAAGCCTTGTGTTTGGACTGAGCCCACATAGATCCTTTTTTTTTTTTTTTTAAATAAATGTCAGACAGAATATCCCACAGCACAAAATCTTACAATCATAAATCTGTCTTGATCACACCTATGATATTTAAACACTGACTGTACTGCCTATGCCAGAGACGCAGTGGAATTATATTTGTTTGGCCTTTTGCTAGTTTGGTTTTAAGGGTGCAGCGCTCCAGCCAGTGCAGAAAATTACATGGCATATATTTTTAAATGACTGCTGTAAATGCAAACAAAATTATTAGAAGAACTTTAATAGCAGATTTGAAACTTTACAACACATATTCATCACAGTCTGTGAAACTGTCATGTAAAGTTATCAATTGGTTTGTAAACTGGGACACAATTTATATACATGGCGGTCATCCAGGACCTGAGTTTATGTCTGGATTGACCCAGTACTTTACCCCCTTGCAGCCATGCAGTCCATTGTGACTGCATGGTCACAATGGACACACATAGCCTATCTGTTGGCTATTAAAGATAACTAAATGTTTTGTTTTAGACTGTTTTCTTTATTCCTTCTATTTCTAATTACTTGTAGACATCAAGAGCACACAGATTTGTTAAAGAAAAAAGTGTTTGAAATTATCTGCTGTTTGAATCTAATGTTTTAGTTTTGGATGAGAATGCCTGACCTGTCATTAAAAGAGATATAGAAAATTTGTTCATTTATCCTCAAGTTAATCTATTCTGACATTTTAAACAGCAAGTTGTGGTCTTGTTTAAAAAAGGAAATTAGTATTCACCTGAATACATTTTCCTTTGGAAATGTAGCAAAAAAAATGTAATTAAAGCAAGGCTTACCATCTAATAGACACATTTTGAAAGAAATAGGAAATTTTTTTGTATCCCTTTTTGTGCACAATCATTCAACTTTTTCCATCATGTATTTATTCAACGTCTACTCCCATTTTAATATGACCATAACATTTCACTTGATCATACTAAAATAAAATAGATCAACTGTTAAAAACCTATGTTGGCTTGCCAATGTACACTTGTGTGGACGTCTTAGATACTTTTGTAATGACGGCATGTTCTCAAGTCTGTCGAGGCATCCTTTGTGTTCCCTGCTGAAACCACAGGCTGAGCTCCCTCTGCTGCTCCTGTGGTTCTGTGTGGTAACAACCTGCAGGATTCGGGCCGCAGCCGAGGGGATTAGACCTACCAGTGGCGAGAAGCAGAACGGAGGCTTGTATTCTTAACGTAGGAGTGATCCTCTCCGCTGGTGGCTGTTGTGGGTGGGCTTTCTGAGACGGTACTGCACACTTTAGCAGTACCATCGTAGCTATAGACCTCATAAGGAAACGTCTCTTGTTTTCTAAGAGCTGTGGCTTTCATTTATTGTTAAGATACCACAAAAATGCCCCTAAAGTCTGCAATATACTTACCGCAAAGGATGGTCTGCAAATGAACTCAACCTTTTCATGTCTTTGTGTTTTGCTTAATACCAGCATTTCTTAGCATTTTCCTCAAAATAGTTGCAAACTTGAAATGAAACAATTAAAATCTAAAATCCCAAACATTTCTACAGCAGAAAAGCAACGTGCCAACAATCCTGCAGCAAAGCCCTGGGTTCAATAAAAGCCTTTAATTGGTCTTCTAAACATTACACTGTAATTGACTGTGGTGAGCCTGGAGAAATCTGTAAACACTCTGTATGTGGTGTTTTTCTCAACCCTCTCTTTTGACTTTCTTCTCCTTACATCTCCTCAGAAGGGTAGAAACATGGATTGATTTTAAAGACTTGAAGTTAAAGAATTGACTTTTTTTTTTTTTTTTTACTTTCACTTAAAGGAAAAATGTCTGTCGTTCTTATTTAAATGAATGAAATATAGGGGGGGGAAATCAACTCTTTATTTTTTCATTTTTATTTCATTTTATTTTTTTTAATTTAATTTAACTCATAACTGCTATGTATTGGGATTTCATGACAAAAGGCCAACACAAAGTGTCTTTTTATCTGATACCTTAAAATAAAATCTATTTCATTGCATTGCTTTCAGAAGACATCCGACAGTCTGCCTGTTGACCTCAAGACAAACCCAGATTTTATGTGAAGGTCTCAGTGACTTGTTAGAAAAGCTGCACAATTTTTTGAATCACAGTGTCACTCTGTGTAGCACAGCAATCACAATGGACTGCATGGCTGCAATATTTTGTTGGGAATTATGTTTCATGCATTGCAGTTTTTCATATCCATATGCTTGACTAGCTGTATGGACTCTAATATGGACATTGTGTAATTGTAAGAAACAAGAGACCAGAAAGTGTGGGCTTATTGCAGTAGTATCATAATTAAATGTTTCTTATATTTTTCATACACACTCACTAGGGCATAACTGTCCTCTAAACTGACAGCTAAAGAGAATATCAATCCAAGAAGCAACCAAGACCCCCATAGTAACTTTGGGTGATATTCACAGTTTAGACAGGGGAATCTGTTGACAAGACAACTTTTAGTTTTGCACGTCACAAATCTGGCAAAGACAATGTTAGAAGAAGCCACTGCTATATTTACAATATTAGGAACAAATCATTGTATGTAGAGAAAGGCACTTGGGCCTGATGACACCAAAATTGTAATTTTTGGCCTACACCATTTGTGATGAAAAAACTAACATAGCACATCACCATGAATATGTGTTCTCTACTTTAAAAGAAACTCTAATAAACTTTATTATGCTGTGGGGAGGGACAAGGTAGCTGGTTGAAATTGATAGAAATATGCATAATGCCAAATAGAGGATTGTTCTGGAAGACAGAGGTTCATTTTCAAAGATGACAGCAACTGTAAACATACTAGAATGACCCAGTCAAATTCACGATCCAAATCCAACTGAGAAACTGCAGCACAACCTAAAAATAGAGTTTTAGGTTAGATTGAAAACCAAAAAAAACCTTACACTTTTACTTTCACTATAGCTTTTACTTAAAACTTTGTAGATCCATATTTTGCAGCTTTTACAGCCTTAAATCTCTTTTGAATATCATGCCACCAGCTTACCACACTTATATTTATGCAGTTTCACCCACTCTTTGCAGTTCTTCTCAAGCCCCATCAGGCTGGATTGGAGATGTATGTGAAGCCATTTTCAGATGTCTCCAGAGATGTCCGGTTGAATTCAAAACTCTGGCTTGGCCATTCCAGGACATTCACAGGTTCTGAAGCTGCCCGTTTGAGGTCTTTGCCATGTGTTGTGGGTCATTGTCCTGCTGACAAATGAAAGGTCTCACCAGCCTGCTAACAATTACACATTGTCAGCATATGGTTTTATGTGTAGAATTTTGAGGAAAGAAATCAATTTAATAGAATTTAATAGAATTTTAATTTAATAGAACATAAAATCTGGAAAAAGTGAAGTGCAGTGAATACTTTTCAGATGCACTGTACATTTCCAAAGGCACTGTACACGTGGTTCCATATGTCACAGACTTCTTGTTAATACCAGACTCCATTTGTACAGTTATGAGGGTTAATTCTTGTAGACCTTGTCATGAAGAACTCAACTCATTTGAAGGGTAATATAAAGGAAGTGGGGGAAAAAAATCAGATGCAGAAGGTGAAACCGGTCTTGGTTCGGGTCAATCAGTTTTCGTCTGGTCCCCATCCCCCTGACTCTTTCACTGACTTCATCTATTTTTCCCTCTGGAGCACTGGAGAGAGTCACAGTAGAGTTGAAGTTGGAGTTCAGAGTGGAGGACACAGAGAACAGGTGACACTTCTAGTTTTAATGAGAAAAGTTGGGATACTTATGCCTGTTTTTACCTGTTTCTTCAGAATTAATAGAGCCTGATTCAATGCTAGAAATGAGAGGACAGTCAGAAAGTAAAAGCCCCTATTACTGAGAAAATTAACTTGAAATTTCTGTCTATATATGCACATCCCAGTCATAATGTAATGTATGTACATATACATAAAGGCCCGGATTCTAATTCATTTGTAAATAAACTACAAATTTTAAGGCAATCACTTTTTCTTGCCGTACCTTTGTGTCATGTTTCTGCACCCATAAATCTGGCGCAAAGCAACATCCGCAAACAGCAGCAATGAATGACAAGTCGCTTCTCTTGGCTCACTGGTGGTAAAAGATGCTGGAAAAGGACTTGGCCAATTTGAAGTTATTCAAACTTAAAATCATCTCAATTCAAAAACAGAAAGGACAGACACCCCCAATGCTAATGCCACCATCCACATTTCAAAGTATTTTTAAAATGCGGATGGTGGACGGCTTTTTATGTGAAAATATTGCTTATTTTTTCAATATGGTCTTTGATTAAAATGTGACTAAATGAGATGAATTAATTACAGGTCCTTTGAGACCTTTTTGGCCAGGAAATGTTTACAGTATGAAGGAGTCACAGATGAGGATGAGCTTTGTAACGGAACAAATGAAGCAATGAGCAGTTTCTCATCCTGACGTTGGATGGTGTATAGAGATATCTTAGTTGAGTTAAAGGTGGTTGTCTAAATCACTGATCTTCACTGTAGAACAAGTAGCACACATGGTGAGGTGGAATCTGAACGACTTTTGATGTTAGCTGTATGTTACTGTCTTTGGCAAGACGTAATACTCCATGCATCCTTACCAGTGTATGAGAAGTGATAGCCCTGACATTTTCATGAAAAAATTGCCCTAATATGGAATGCATGAAATTGCCAAGCTGAAACATTGCCAGGTTTTTTTTTTATTATTGCTCTTGAGGGTTTTCCTTTGACGCAGGTGAAGTGGTGTCCTGTTCTGTTATTACACCCAGAGAGCTGATGGCTAATGTAGATACGCTCTGATAGAAGAGGTTTATCACAACATGCCGCAGCCACGCCGATGGATGCACACTCCCAGTGGGTAGAGGTGCTTATTATGCATCCCATACAGAGGCACGGTGTTTGCTCATAAAAGCCCAGTCTGGATAACGATGCTTGAACACTCGCTCTTATCTGATTTCATCTAAAGACTAATGATGAGTTTGCCTTCAAACTTCATTTCCTCTTAGCGTCACGGTGCTGCCGGGTTTTGCCCGATGATTAAGCGCTATAAAACTACTGACGAAGTATTTGAGCTACAATGACAAAATGAGGTGTAACTAGTCCAGGTTTTTCATGATGGAAAAAATTCTTTAAAGTATTCTGCTGAGCTTAATTTGAAGTGATTTTGTCTATTTTCCATTCTTTGTTCTTGTTCCTCCACTTTCTGTGTTTTTGTAAACCAATAGGCGACAGCTCGAGTCTGTGGTTTACCTTTGTATCCTTAATGTCACACTGCCTTTAGATTACTGCTGTCTAGTTAGAGGTTGATTTATCCTGTTATAAAAGGCTATAAAGTTTAGAAAATGGACAAATATTCTTCCTATAGCATTAAAGGGCTTTTTTTTTACTTATGTACTTCTCTCTAAGTGAAGTTCAAAATAAATAAAATAATTTTTTAAAATTTATATTTAAACAAATAAATAAGACCGCTGTCCGTTTTATTTTTCCTGATTGTGATAATTCATGTCTTCCATGTTGGAAAGAAGTTAAATAGAAACATGACCGACTATATTATATTAATTTAAAAAATCTTATCCTGTAATAGATTTTTATGGAGTTGAATTTTCCCTAAACCCGCAAGACACTTAAGTCTACTGTTTTGTATAACAAGTTGAGATATTCTGAAACATACCAATAATTAACTGATCATAAAATTATTCTGTATAAAACATATTTTAATTTAATTTAATTTCCCTTTGGGATTAATAAAGTATTTTTGAATTTAATTAGAATTTTTTTTATATATAAAAATGAAATAGTCTTTTGCATATGTATATAAATGGACAATTCTGTTCAGAATTGTGAGTTTTCTGTCTGCATAACTGTAAATTATATTGCATGTCAACTTGATGAATGCTTTTACCCCCTATTATGTGTTCTCCTTTAAAAACACGCAAGGATTCCTGTTTCGGTGAATCATACTTTTTTATTCAGCAAGCTGAAGAAAATTAAAATGGCACATATTCATATACATTTAAAACTTTTGTCAATATGTTGTAATATATCTGCAATGTGTCTTGACAGAAGATATAAACCAAACAGCTACACATGGCAAAGGTGTAGTGTATAAACTGAATACCAGAACAAAGGTGAGACCCCAAGCGATAAAAACTGTTGATTACACTCTTTCCTTTAATTATGGACTAAGCATTTTATTTTTTGCTGCAGTTTCAAGCCACCCTTTCACAAACACCGATCTTACAATTCAATAAATAATTAAAAACAAAGTCAATTTTATTGTAAAATATCACAACAACTGCCCTTTTATGGCATTTCATTATCATATTTATGCCTAAAGCCCTAATTTAGGGTGACAGCGTTTTTTCACAAGAACTATTTGAAGGCTAATTTCAAGACACTGACCTTTACCAGGTTGAACATATCAAACAATCAAGCAAAAACAAATACTTTGCAAATTCGTGAACATATTCAGATGCCACACACATATATCTTTGTTTTATTTTAGAAACACACATGCACACCCTGACACACAAACAAAACAAAACCAAAAAAAGGCAGAGTGTTTGTTTGTTTTGCTCTGGCAGTAAACTGCATCTGGTCAGCGAAGGCTTGCAGAGACTTCACTGAGACGATATGATGCCCCATCCCCCCTTTTGTGCTCTGTCCTTCTTTCAGTCACATTTGAATTTAATATTCCATGAAATAAAGCAGCCCATCAGGCTATTGTGATCACATCAGGTTATTAGAAGACATAAAATTATTCTTTCTTACTCGCCTCTCCCCCTCCTTGTCACTTTGGGAACCTTATTTCTTCTCTCTATCATGAGTATATTTGAAGGCGAAATGTGCCACAGTTTTTTTTTTCCTTTAACATTCTTTATTCTGCCTCTCTGAGGGTTCTGATAAATGCAAGGTTCCATTCTAAGTGGCAGAGACAGTTCCTTTTAAGAGTAATACAATTGATTTTTCACTTTTCATAGGATGTTTATTTTTATATGCATTTTGTTAATTTTTATTTGTCATATTTCTGTTTTTTGTTTTGTTTTCCCCAATGTTTATTTTGGAGGCCTAGCTTGTACACACACATAGATACACATTCCCACATGAGTGCAGTCTGTGGGTGTCAGCCTGTCAGGGGTTCCACATGTCATGTAATTGTATGTATCACCTGCAGCATTCCATCATTGTAAAAGCATTCTCCTGCAGCTCCGTGGCCTGCTGATTTGGTGCGACGGTGCAATGCCATACATGTGACACCCCCACACTGCTCCCATCGGGCTCTTTATTACTCCCATCTTACCTCCATCAAGACCTGGTCTGCTGCCATTATGTCACCTGAGGAGAGAGAGAGGGAGGGAAGGGAGAAAGAAGGAGAACAGTCACACTCAAAGCAACATATTCCTGATGGACTGTCTTCTGGACAGGCTAGAGACAAAAAGTACTTCTGCTCTCAAAGTAGCATTTCCCCTTTATTGTGTGACACTTTTTTATTTTAAATAAATATCTTTCTCGTATTTCTTAACTTGGAATTTTCTAGTTTTAAAACACACGCACTAAAAAACAAACGTGTGGTGAAAGCTATTTGATATTTTAGGAGTTAGCTGGCTTATGTTTGATATTGTTGATAATGTACGGTTTTTAAGAATTCAGAGCAACAGCAGCAAATGATCAGATTTTAAATAAAAGTTTTGAGCATTTCAAGTTTTAATCAAAGGGCTCTGTTTTATTTATCTTTCCCAAATCTGTCGTATTGAATTTATGAAACCATTTAAAACCATTTACAACTAATAAAAAATAAAAAAAAAACATTTCGTCAATAACTTCATGTTTGTTGTCAGCAAAGTTTAGCATAATAAACAATAGACTGAATGTGTGCACTGAAGTAAACATTTTTTTTTTTTTTGCTTTTATAATATTTTGTGTTTCAGTGAGTGCAAAACTGAAAAACATATGGACTTAAAAATGACAGAACAGATATAAATTTATCTACCTTTTAAGAAGATTTTAAAATATAAAATAGAACTAACATAATATCTAATTTGTACTTCAATTAAAAAACAAAGAAAGTGTAGAAAAACTCAAGAATGTCAAAGTAATAAACAAAATATACAGGTTTAACAACATCTGGAATATTCATCAGTTAGGAAAAATATTGCTAAAATTTATAAATCATTCCTTTTCAGTCGAAATATTTTGATTGTCTTTATAATTTCTTTTCTTTTAGTACTTCTGTGATTCCATTTATTTGCATCAAAAAAATGTGATGAGACATTTAAGTGTTTTATAGTCTCCTTTACATGTCACAGCAGCATCATTTTACTGCTTTTATTCTCTTAGACACTGAACAACTGAAAATTTACTGTGGATTTGAAAACGTTTAGTGTGTAATATGTAGAATAATTATATCACACATCATATGTGATAGCAGTAATGAATCTGATGATGCAGATGATTTAGATTTGTTTGAACACAAGGACAAGAAAGCTGAATTACTTTGTGTATTTCAGTTTTTAAAGATGTCTAAATATTTGCAAAACTATGAGATTTATATCCCACTCATCAGTGCAACTATTAAAAGTTAAATCCATGTTATAACATTTTTGCAATTTCACTTTCTATGAATGTATTTTAGCATAGAGCAATTTTAAAACATATTTAAGTTATAACTCAAAATTATTAGATATTTTGTTGCGCTAAGGCCCTATGATTTAGGTTTACTTGTGTATGTCATTGCTTCAAACAATACAGAATTTATAAATGTAACACATCGAAGTAACAGTATGTTTTCTGTGCAGGTTAAATAATTAGTTTAAAAATTTTTAGTTAATTTTCTACTTTAACAAAGTACACAAACGTGCAGTTTTTGTATTCTACTGCTGCTTTTTGCAGAGTTTCCATTTTCAGTTTTACAGTTTTAATGTAATCTTGCAACTTGAGTGTTTGTATGGGGGTGGAGGCGGGGGGTAACAGAGAAAAGGGAGAGAAGGGGTAAGATGGTGCATGCTGATTTATAGCAAGGCCAGAGAGCAAAGCCCTGAAGCAGCAAATGCTGTGGTTCAAATAGAGATTGCTGGCGGCCTTTGGTGTGATCGGTGACCCAAGGTGAGGCACTTAGTGATTTATCTCCTACATATCTCCTCATCTCTCTTGCTCTCTGGTGGTCTGGGGTGTAGGCTAAAACATGTAGCACCTCACTTGGCTTTGGCCCTGGCTTCGGCTCTGACTGACTCAGAAGCGGAGCCTAGCTTAGCCTGGCAAGTACAGCCCCTCATGTTAGGGTTAGCCACATATTATGTCATGGGTCAAAGATGGAGGACAAGAGTTGCATGATCTCTGAAAACTTTAAAAGTGATTGTTTAAAGTTCTTTTGTTGTAATTTGATTGGTTTAGTTGTTAAAGTTTTTACATTTACAAATGTTTAGTCTTTGATAGCCATTATCCTATTTCAGTAAATGGCATAATATCTGCTGTTTCATGTAAGCAAAACGTTTCATGCACGCCTTTATACGCCATGAGTAGCCCTGAGTATCACAGTTGTCTAAACATGCCGCTGCTTAATAAGGAAATATCTTTGCAGTTGAGTGGTCTTAAAGTGTAAAAACTGCAGAATCAATTTGTACACTCTTTCTCTTCTTTGTTTAAAGTGCATATATCCTAATGCACAATGTACAATGTGAGAGAATAGTTAGCTATATGTGGGGAGAGTTTTAGTAGTCTGTATTTATCCCAGACCAAAGGAGCCACACTAACCATAAACCATTTGTCTGCTTGGGACGGAGGTAGACACATGGCCTGGGTCAGTGGTGCTTCTTGCATCAATTGTGTTGTGGGTGAGCTCTTCCTTTTGCTATGACAGCAGAGTTTGTAAAAAAAACTTTTCTTTAAATTTTCCTTAATTCCTTAATATTGGTTGGGAATTTCTAAAGCTAGAGGTCAGACACCCAGCTAAAAGAAGAGAAAAGGCCACCAAGTAACTTATGTCTTATTACAGATAATAAGACATAAGTCTTATTCTGTGTGACTGACGGTAAACATAGCCTGATCTTCCTTTTCTCAGGTTCCTACCTAACAGATATGGGTGCCAACTCTCTATTGACTGCACAAGCACAAAAATTAAATAAGACTTGTTCAGACCCTGAAGGACAGATAAATAAGTCAATTTTTATGCCGCCCTGAGAAACTGCCCATATCAAAACCACCATTTCCTGGGATCCTGTAGGAGTGTATTAAGATTGATTTTCCAAGAAAACATTCCTGCCAGCTTTGACTGGTAGATCTTCCCTCTGCTTGGATCCTATCTTCATGACAGAGCGGCTCCTACCCAGTAAAAGAGGCCCATCTCCAGCAGCCACATATAAACCAGAGAAAACAACAATCACTGACTCTCCTTGGCTATGAGATTGGAGTAGTTGCAGTGGCTTACAGCCAGGGTCGCACATGGTGCTCAGGACAGGAGGGCACTCACAGGCAGCCGAAGGTGATAATGAGCCTCTGTGCTGAGTGTCAGTCACCGGTATGTTCTCTCTTTGTGATGTGTGAGGGTATATAGGTGTGCAGTGATAGTTTTGCTGTCGTAATTGGAGAAGCCAAGTGTGGAGGTGCAAATGACAGCATTGCTCCCTGGTAGGTGATCGGGTGACGTCTGTGCTCATATGTTGTGAGTTGGAAGATGTTATTCTGTCCAGCTTAATTATGCCAAATCTACTGAATTATTGCAGCAGATACTTAAAAACATGCAGCATATTCAGACAGTATTACAAATATTACTATCCTCAGTTAGCCACTGTTCAATTATGTGCTATGTTTGTTACCTTTATGAACACAAGTCTGAGGTTTTGTGTCTTCAGCACCATATATTAGATTAGTCATAAAAAATGTCTTGAGCTCTTACTGCTTCACGTACTGACAGCTAATGAGAGATGGACAGTCTGCTGCACAATAAAGCCACTCACCAACACCGGTGGAGGAACCTGAGTAATAAAGAGAGGAAGGGTGTTGAGGACAATTTGATCTCTTACAAGAAGTGTATTACCTCTTCAGCTGCCGTGTCCGTGTGGCGTCCATTTTAGCTGTCGCAGGGTAGATGGGCCAGTTAATGCACCGGCACATGTTGGAGCAGAGAAAAGGTGCCGTGCAGAGATTCAAGCACTTCTCGCTAATTTCACACGTATTTCACAGAAGTTCAGATGAACATTTCTGTGTTGTGCCGCCGTTTCAGGAGATTAAGAGAGAAGAGACTTTATCTCTCTGCGAAAGAGTTTCTCTTAACTCACACTCTTGGTTAAATGACCAAGGGGTCATGCTCGGTGTTATTTACACAGGTTAGTTAACATGTGTTCATATTTATAATCTATGCATTTTCAAACAATAAACTTGATTTCCCAATGTTTCTCATCTCCTTAGAATTTAACTACCGTCACTTTATTCATAAATTTGCATGAGACATATTTAAAATACAGTGCTAGAATAAACAACTTAATATATAAACAACTTAACTAAAATATTACTGAGAACACTACAAACTTATAATGTGGAAATCAAATGCAGTAGATTGCACAAGATACATGATTTAATAATGTGGAATTTTTGTGATGGTTTTCATTGTATTTTTATCCTATTGAATATTTTTCTGTCCACTAGCCGCATCAATGCAAATGTTTTTTTATCAAAGGCAAATGTTGTATCTGCAGGCATCTCAAAGTCGCTCATTTGTTGTTTTACTCAAAAGAAACCAAAATCTTCAAAGACAACAAACTCAAAGACATTGTGTAAAAATGGTACATGGAGTGAACTCATGAAATGGTTATAGATGTATTGAAAACTGAGAGCTTTTAATAAAACAAGTCACATTTGCCCATCCACACACTCGCATTGGAAAGCCACTTTGGGTTCAGTGTCTTTCTCAATGATTTTTCGACATACAGTGTGGAAGGAGTGCTGGAGTTGAACCCACATACTTCCTACTGCCAAAGGTCATAGGTCATGGGTGGTCTTCCTACTGGAGGCCACAACCACACCATGATGATGGGATCCATGTTTTACTTTGTATTGTGGCAAGACCAGATGGATGAGTCATGTTTTAATTTGTTTTTCTTTTTAGAAATATTTTATATTACAAAATACAATAGCAACGTACATAAAAACACAAATGCACACAAATACTAATTTATGAGAATATTTATGTCACACTAATGTTTAAGAAAGTCCACCTAAGCCCTCCAAATACTATCAAATTCTTCTGCCCTTGCTTTAGTTGGACAGGTTAGTTATCTAGCACAATTTTCTTTATTAGTATTTGCTTTGAGCTTAATTGTGATGACTGCTGCTAAACTCTGTGGCTGGAAATTGTATTACAATATTTAATCAAATAGCACTGTTTGTACAGTGCCTTGAGAAAGTTTTTGTACCTCTTTAAGTTCTTCACATTTTCCCAAATTACAGATAAACCACTGATAAAAATCTAATGGTTTTGGTGTGCATTTGAATTCAGCATACTTTACTGCACTACCCCTAATTAAAAAGCTATGAGCATTTCACAGAGCAGTGTTAAATTCATCCGTCCATCTATATTTTCCTTTTTTTTCCCCATAGATGCTTAACTCCTCAGGATACGGAGGAACAGTTAATCTCCAGCAATCAAAATACACTCTGGACAGGTTGACAGCCCATCACAGGTCTAGTACAGAGACTTACAAAAAAGATGTGAAAGATGTGCATTATCCACTGTGGACACAGGAGGAACAGACTCATCCCACAAGGTCTGCATGTGTAAAAGCATGGAACGGTGTCCCCTGTTACCTCTGACAGCTCACTTCTACCTGTGCCCTTTACAATCACAGCAAAGCAAAGGGAGGAAGCATGTTAAAACCTCTTGTGCACAATGTCACGTTTATCTGTCAAGGTTGTGATTAGCATGAACTATGATCTGGTATCCACACTCAGAGTCATGGCCGTGCAACACTCACTCCTGTCTTCCTGTCTTTTATGCAAAGCACCACCAATGTTCACGCACTTACTCTCCCTCCGTCACTCTCCTTAGTTCGTCACGCAGTCAACAAAGGAAATCAACTGTTGGGTTCCCCTGCTCTCTGTCAGTATTTATTCTAATGTTGTCTGGCGTTACAGGAGAAGCTCATGAAGAGTTCTGATAAATTAACGGTTGTATTGTTCAGCTGCCATGGTCGTTCTTGATCAGGACACCAATTATGGAGGGCAATTTTCTTACTCTCCCGTTTTCTTCCATATGTTCCCAACAAAAGAAGGTTTCTGCAGGGTGGATCGAGTTGACACATGGTGACAGATTCTTTTTTAAATCTTTTTTTTCCTAATAATATTTCAGTGTTATGATGGCACTTACTGTATTTTTATAAATGCTTCCCCCCATTTTCTTCTCTTCCTCAGGGGTAAAGCACAAAATACAGCTCATCTGATTCAATTGAAAATGTCACCCAAGAATCTTTAACCTGAATAGAATAGTTTTGACTCTCCTTATGAGATGTGACACATGAGGACGCAGCCTGTCTTTATTTGTAAAGATGTAGTCAGACAAGTATGCCTATGCCTAACTAGTGTAAGTCTAAAAATCAGTAAATAAACTAAGATGGTTGAAGGCAGGTGAAGGGAACCTTTGCTTTTTTCATAAACAATATATGAGGGGCTTTTTGCAAGTCAAATCCTTAAAGATTTACTCCTAGCTGTGCTTTCAGTGCTTTTTAAAGAGTGAAAGCGCATGCATCTAAAATGGGGAGGAAGCACAGAGGGGGCAGGTAAACAGAAAAAGGATGCACTAAATAAGAATCACTGAGTAATATGAAAATTGAAGGAGTTGGACCGTATTGTGTCCCCCTTTAAATTTTATTTTTAGTATGAACCAAAATATGTTTCTATCTGCTGCCGTCATTCTGAGCTTGCTGAAATGTGTGACGACAATATCGTTTCAGGCGCAGTCTCTGCAGCCCAGTCAGTCAGACAGACAGTGACCAGTAATTAAGAGGTTTGGTTTCCCACTGCATGTTATTGCCTTAATAGTCTCCAGGGTAAGATGCTTTTTGACTGCTGGTTGTGCAGTGACCTGTACACATCAAGCTTTTCTCTGCTTATTGGGTTGTCTTCTTTCCACACTAATGGCCATAGGGGGCTGCGTCCAGGCTTCACCTGACCACTGCTCACAAAGCTGGGTCTCTGGAACCGACAGGCGGAACGGAAATCACATTAACCCGACTCAAACCAAAAATAAAATCCTACATTCTCTTGCGCTATATTCTAAACAAAAACAGGAGAGTGTCTCTGTTTTCCCCTTTCATCAGCAGCATGTGTCAGTTCGACTCATTGTTGTTTACTGGTGCTTCATGGAGGCCGTCTGCCACCCACACCTCCTTTCCGAGGGCACTCGACAAGCACCTTGTGAGAACACAACTGGGGTTGAAGATCTATAACACAGAGAGGGTGATTCAGGGGGTTGACCCCTCTAGTCAACACACGTTAATTTTGTCTTTAAAGGCCTATAATTAAACAAGCTTGTTACCAGTTGATTTCAAATCTCTAATTCAATTTTTTTTCATTCAAACACTCTGATGGCTGTTTCCATGACTGGAAGAATCTAGGCCACTGCAGTCCAGCACATCACATCATGCCTGTAAGGCTTAAAGGCAAGAAATTGAAGGTGAATTAAAGCTAAATTAGTTATCACAGCAGCAAGATTTTTTTTTTCTTGTTAAGATTGTGCTTGTTTTTTTTTTTTTTGAGGTGAGTCTCCATGTCTCTCATCTTTCATCTGTGTGCGCAGCTCTGTGTCCAGAAGGCATCTAGACTCATTTCTTTTCTACCCTTTACATTGCACCTCATCATAAACTCCCCCCCGCACGGACAATACTGTGGAGAATAAATCGACAATATTTCACCGCTGATGCTCCCTGCCCACTCTCAGTCCTTTAAAGGGGGTGTGCAGATGCACTGGCAGTTTGTTGTTTTTATTTAATGTGCTGCTACTTCTATGTCATATTTTCTCTCTTTAATTGATGCCATGCCCGTGTTGTTGCCTATTGCACCATTGAGAGGATGCTTTCTCCTAGCAGGCCCTTATCTTTCTCTAATAGGCCTGGCACTCCTCTGAGGCCTTCAGCTGTGTCAGGCCACTGCTGCCTCACCGCACCTCCGGTTTGAGCTGTTGCCGTGCTGCCCATTAGTTCTCTCTCCAGACCTTTCTATTCCCTGCGCTCATCCCTCTGCCACCTCGCCCCTACCCCACAGCTTTCCCATCCTCATCTTTTACCTCTGCCTGCTCTGCTATCTCCTTTCTACCCCGCAGTGTTTCATCAACTATAATATGAGCTTTCACAATAACTATTTTCCCTCATACTTTCGCTCTGGCCCACAGGGTTAGACGCAAAAATTAATTGTTTTTGAATATTTGGTTAGCGGGCATACAGTCGATTAACAGCGTTAGGAATCAGATATGATGTGTTCAAAAGTGTAATAAAGCACTAAAAATATTTACTTGCCAACATTAGACAACAGGTTGTGGCAGTTAAAAGTTAATTAATGAAATTAATTATGTAATCTGGAAAAATTCTACTTCTGAAAATATTTTGAACAATAAACGATACTAGTTTACATTTAGGGAATGCAGAAAACTCAATCGAGAAACTCATCACATAGCAGTAAATGTCCCTATTCAATTATATTTATTTTGTATTATCAGTCTCATTAATCCAAATAATCTAAAATAAATGAAAGAAGTACATTTACTTTCCTTGGATCCTTCTTATAGCATGTTTTAAAGAGAAATAAATAAAATACATTTTATCTTATAAAAATAAACTAAATTTGAAAATTGCAATATTGCCTCTTCAAGTTAAATTTTAATGCTGGAACTAGTCACTTACAGAATCAGCAGCCAAGCTGTCACTAATCACAATCATATATAGCTGTGAGTAATCAATAAAGAAGCAAAGCATAAGCAAAACAAATCCAACATAAAACTAATAACTATTTAAAGACAAATTCTGATGAATGCTGAGAATGAATATTTTCTAGCTGATTAAATGCTTAACATTAATAAAAGTTTACTTTTTCTTGGCTATCTCTAAAACTGGATGGTTTGGTCGCATATTTTACAGTTAATAACTGAAGTTAATAACGGACTCAGTTAAAAAGGAAAGTTTGGAGGGGGGGGGGGAATGAAAAATTTAAATTCAAAAGATAGAAGTAAAACATCCATCAGTTCCGAGAAGAGTACACCAGAAGTCGTGTTAATGGGTTACATCATTTTCTGTGTCAACTTGGATTTCAGATCCATGTAGCTTTAAGCTCCTACCTCTTTGAAGAAGGTGTTGTTTATTTTTGTCTTGGTTGTACTACTTTTTCATAAATAAAACACTATCCCATTAGCTTGTTTCGACTGGTATATTTTCAAGACTTTGGAGAGGATAGACAGACGATTTCAGTTTGTTTTATTGTTGCTATGGTGATTTTCCCATTTCATAGTTTGCATGGTTCAGTTTTACTTTCACTGTTGATGTTGCACTCGAGGAACTGAGCATCAGCTGTTTATCATTTCACTGTTTCAAAGTGTGTTAAGAGAACCACACACAATTCAACCTCTGTTTATTATGTTTATTTAGCTGAATGTGATTACACACTATGTGGTTCCATGCATGCTCACAGTGATTGAGTAATCCATAAAATTTACTGGAAACCCTGCATTAAGAAATTGTTCGACCTCCTTGAACTATGTACATCTGGGGAATTGGGGTGAGGCCTGTGACAAACTTTCACAGGATTTTGTTTTTATTATAAGAAACTGATGCCTATGATAAGTTTGTAAAGCTTAGTCTAGAATAACTTGAAACTGGGTGTTTTGTTTGTCTGCTTGCACTGCTTGGTCTTTGACAATTAAGTCTTTTTGCTAAGCAAGTCTTTGATATTTATTCCTTCCAAACCAGCTTATTTTCAAAGCCAGTATATTCTGATTAGAAACATTAGCACTACACTTGTAAGTCCTTTGTCAATAGTAATAATGTAGCTTATGATTTCCTGTCATTACATTGCAAATTGGTGTGAAAATTTGAAGTGGACTGTTTCATCTGCTGTAACATCGCTGTAGTTCTCAGCTATCTTTCCAGATTGTGTGTTAATTAGTTTAATGCTTGACGTATTCTGCCTGTGCCTGTTGGTCTGAAAGAGAGGGAACAATCTTTTATGTCTTTTAACTAAAAACGGAAAAGATACTAAATTAATAGCTAAAATCTGATCTGTGTGTAACAGCAGTATCCTTAACTTTTGACAATTTGTCAAAATGAATAATTGTGCAAGACCAAACTGTAATTGCACCAAACAATGTGCACTTTATACCTTTTTTACATTTGCGTTATACATGGGCTCTAGTTATGGAAAAAAAATTATCTCATTGTTATCAGACTTTTTTTATTTTTTTTATTTAATTCATAACACTGAATTTTTTACCTGTGCAGTTTTGTGTGTGATTATTTTTTTAAATTTAAGCTCACCAGCATAATCCACTTGCGAATGTGATGACCTTCTGGTGACCCAAGCCAAAGCCATCATCATTAGATCAAGTTGAACAGCTTTTAGCCAATCATATTTCAAGGTTTGATCACATGACATCAGTGGGTTGGGCAACAATGCCAGTGGTGACTCTCTCTGGAGTTAACCATAACTTGCAAGCATTTGTACAGCTGCTATAATTGATGATATACCAGTGGCAATAGGAACAAACGGATTAATTTTTATTCTTTAGAGCATTACAAAGAGCATTCAATACTTGAAGACTGTGTATAACTAAATAATTAAATAATTTATTAGCAGTGAAAGAGAGAGTTCAAGGTTTGTTAGGGTTTTTCTTAAATTTTGGTTGGATATTATTTTATTTAATCAACAAATAATCACTATATTACTTATCTTGATAGCATTCTATTGTGTACATTTTGTAAATTGTTTAAATAATTATATACAGTTGCACTTTTCTTTGGATGGATTATGTTATTTTTAATAACTGCATATTTTATGTTGTGAATTTACCCTTGCTATACAGTATGCTATTTTTAGTTGTTTTTATATTTTTGTGTAAATATGCATTCTTCGACTTACGTGTCACTTTGCTGCTGGTACACCTGAATTTCCCCACTGAGGGACTATGAAAGTTAGTTCTATTTTATGTTAGAAATTTACACTATAACCAGTTCAATTTGGATCATACAGTTAAAGAAGAATCATTTATCAAAGTCAAAATGTTTGTGTTCATTCAATAATGTTTTTATGAAGTAAAGCACTTTGAACTACCTTGTTGCTGAAATGTTCTATACAAATAGATGTGATTGATTGATTGATTGAATAATTAAGAACAGTCAGTATCAATAGTAATTTTATTACAGATTTGATGGCACCCCATCTTTGTATACATCTTAAATTATGTTACGTATTCTTGTCCTGTTCAGGGGATTCCTTATCCTTCAATAATATCTGAAGAATACATTTTATATTAGATTCAGATTTGCTAAATGCTATGACATTATGATAAAAATACATTACTCCAGGTGCTTTGATATTACCCATGTCCTTCTGAGACACTGACTTGTTGGTTGTCTTGGAATGAAAGCCCGTATAGGCATTGATAGATTGGCAAAGCTGTTTGTTCAACCAAATTTAACAATGATATATCATTATCACAACTTTTGGGAAAATCTATAAAATCAATGGGCCTGCAGGAGGAGCAGGATTAGAATTACTAACACACTAAGAGAGTGTTAAAGTGCTCGAGTATGGATCTCGGTAGTGGCTTGGATCAATGGCATTTGTGGACACTAAGCTCAATAACAAGCCATCTAAGAACTGGTTAGAAGAAGAAAGAAATAGATGTGGAAAGCAAATTTGCTGCTAGAGAAGCTAATATTCTGTGTGCGCCTGGCTAAACATGAGCTGCGCAGCTGCTCCGAGAGAAAAAAGTGAAGAAAGCTGAAGAGGAATAGGTCCTGCTGCTGAAACGATACAGATACAAATGTAGATGCCTTTATTGATATTCCCCCATCACTGTTATTGGCAGCCAGCAGTGAGGAATGTAGAGATGCATTGATCTTAAAGTGTGGAAAAAATGCATTGAGTGGCACAATTTAATTTGAACATTGAGTGTTTTCAGAAAGACAAGTGATCCTGTAATATTTATTGAAAAAATGTATAATACATTACTGTAAGGTTTTATTTTTTTGAAGGAGTTAATATATTTCAATTGGGCCTCAATTCCTAGTCTGCTTTCTATCCTCCCTGGTCTGAGTTTTATATCACTTAACAACAAAAATAACACAAAAAAATTAAATTGTGCTTATGTTATCCACAGTTTAAGAGAAAGTGATCAAATAGAGGTTATATTTAAAGCTGATTATGTATCTACATTCAAATGCCAATTAGACACATATAGAACAAAAATAGAACACTAGAAGATACTTTTAAAATTAGACAATGTAACTTGTTAAGCCTCTTTTTGTGACTTTACTCTGTTGCATAACAGAGTATAGTGTTCGTGTTTTTATTCACCAAAATTTTTAAGTGAAAAATACTGAGTACAGCCTTCAAAGGTTTCAACTCTTTAGGGGACTTGAACTTCCTTTAACATCTGCAATCTGAACTATAGAGCGTAGTCCATCCACCTGTCCATCTGTCCGTATGTCTGATCGCAAGGCATCTCCAGGTCAAACAGGAAAAATGTCACCCAGCAGGGTTTTGGGTCCATGCCTGTTGTCTTCTCCCAGTGCAATAAGATCCATACCTCAACACTCCTGGTAGATATAATCCCCAAATTCCCCATATCCACAACAACCAAGTGGATCTGACAATGAAAAGCCCATGACACCTTTAACAATTCCTACTAAAGATCAAGGTCACAGTTCCACAACCAGGGTAGGAGGCACAGTGCTCCTTCTGAATTTGAGGTTTTAGATGTCTCCCTGCTTCAACACATAATTGGCATTAGCAGGATGCAGTAGAACTTTACATATTAAGGAGGCATTTAATCCAATGGAATTGGGTGTACATCTAAAGGATACAGGACAGCCTTCATTGACTACCTTTTCACATCCTTAAAATTCCTAGAGAGACTGAGATGTGGGAACTGGAATCTCTGCTCTTCTTTCCAGATAGATGGACAGATGGATAGGTGACTATTTTAGGTGAAGACATTATTAAACACATATATTTCATTAGCACCAAAATCTACTCAGGTTTTACTTTCCTTATCTAAATTGAAACGGGTGTGTGCTTGTACTTGGTGATTGCATCTGCAATGAGGACCAACTCTGGCTTCATGTGGAACAGTTGAGAAGGTAAAAAATGGTGCTTGAGCTATGGTCAAAGAACACAAGTGGGTTGTCTATACAAACGGCTGGGAGTAACAGCAAGACGCCAACACAACTTATTTGCTAGGAGAACAACACAATGGTAAGAATGATGGACTGAACAGAAAGAAAGGACTGTTGTGTGAAACACAAAATAAGGACAGGTATAAAAGGAAGGCAAGAAGTGAAAAGGCAGATTGTTCCAAGTGGAGGATGGATGAAAACTCACCGTAAACTGGGAAGCTTACACTCTTTTTAACTAGTTTGGTTCTACCGCCTTGATGAACAGTATGAGAGCTAAATGGAGTCAGGTACAAATAACGCATAATCGAACGGCTTAATGAGTTCCAGCATTCTTTTTTTTTTGTCACCCTTGCAACTATTTTCTAGCTGGAGGCCTGGTTTGGATGTAGAAAATCTTCTCTTTCAGAGATGTCAAAGAAGTTTCTGACAGAGCAGTTATCACAGCATGTCAAATTGCTCCTGCTCAAGAAATAATTTGGATTTTTTTTTCTTTTTCAGAGAGTGCTGCAAAACAAAAGCCTCCGCCCCTCCCTAATTTGCCTTGGCAGGGTCCCTCTGGCTGGGGGGTCCGCATGGAAAGAAAGGGTTTTACCAGAGGATTATAGGAGGAGAGGGGGTGAGATGAGATGAGAGAGTATGGATGTGTATGTGTGAGTGAGATGAGGTGTGGTGGTGATGGGGTTGCAAGCAATTTTATCCAAAATGCTGCAATTGTCCCCAAGATTGTACAGTGCAGAGCGGTAGCACTCATTTTCTAGTCTATTCATTACCTCCTCTGTATTTACTTATCTTTGTCTCCCAAGAAAAAAAAGAATCTGTGTTAAAAGGGTTGCTTTTATTCGGTAGAGGGTTTTTAACAGAGCTTTATCCTCTGACGTGGTTGAGTTAACCTAAACTGTAGCTATCTTATGAGAGTGGCATGAATAGCAAATGAGTAGTTTTGAGGTTTCCTGTAGTAATAGACACTGTTGGATTCCTGATTTCTTCAAATTGCATTTTCCTGCTGTCTCACATAATGTTTTCTTTTCAAATGGAATTGCCAATTTTGTTGGCTCCAATTAGAACAGTGAGAATTATGCTATTATTTTGAGACAGGAAGACATATTTATATATAAAAAAATTACTGCTGTTCTTATATCCTGTACAATCTATGGTAGTTTGTGATTTTAGTTTTCTTTGAAATGTAATCCCCTCATAAATGATTCATATTTGGTGGGAGATCATATGACAGAGAATAATAAACAAGTACTGGCTGTCATATTTACATTCAAATAAATGCAAGCAAAGGAAGTTCATATGAAAAGATATTTCTTCTGTTTTTGTTTTCCTGTAAAACACAGTTGTCATTGTCCCTCTCAATGACAGTCAGGGTGGATTTACAGTATTGTTGTCTGTATCTCAGTTTGATATAATGTCATTATTTTAGATTCCGTCAACGTTTTTTTTAGTACATCTTAAGATTCATGTAGAAATCAGGCTTTTCGTTTACACTAGAGCTTCACATTTGGGTGATATGTGGTGTAGTCTCAGTTTTAATCCAAATTACAGAACTCAAAACTGCAAAAGAATTAATAAATGGTGTGAGGAGAGTAGATTCTTAATAATAATTTATAACACTCATTCATAAAAAAAAATTCTGCATTTTTAAAAATAACACAAAGTTGTTGTAGCTTTTGGACAAAACATGGACTATGACTGTAGCTACGGCATTAGTGTCTTCTAAATATTTAATATTTAAATATTGGAACTAATGAAAAACAACCCCTGGATAAGAACCAAGTTGATCTTTCTTGACAAATTATTTCAAAGCAAATTTTAGCAATTATAAGTTGCTGTTCAGTCGCATGTGGGGGGCACAGCTCATTGGGAATAAGTCCCAGTGTTGATACATGTTAAAGTGTGGTTACTGATAGTGTGCCAACACTTCATTGCAGATAAAGTAAAGTCTGCAAGAGAAATAACTTAAAGAAACATCTCCTTAGGGCACTCAGGCTAACCAATCTCTTTGGGAGAAAAATGTCCTATTAAAAACTCCTGAACAATAAGATTTTTTTTCCCTCCCTTCCAACTTAATTACTGATATTTCTTTTTAATAGGTGCCTGATTTGAGGTAGATAATTAGATGGGATATTGAACTGGGCCTCCAGGGGGCTCAGGTCTAGTGGATCAGGCACACAAAGATGAGTGTAGACGCCATCTTTTCAAATTATTCTGGGAGGCCAGTGCTCCCAAGCAGCTTATGCAGCTAAGGCTGGGTAATTAAATTATAATTTAACCTGCTGAGGGTGGAGTGGCAGGACTGGACTGAATTTGGGGGTAGAATGGCACTGACAGGATTTACACTTAATGAAATAATAAAGTAACACTAGCAAGGAAGCTGGCAGTGAAGTAACAGATGTATTGCCACTTGGCTTTCTCTTTATCCACTCTAAAGCATTGAGAGAAGGTTCAACCGTAATGAGTGGTTTGCTCACTCCTTTCCATTTTCTGCTTGTGCTCCTCCCTTTTCTTTAGCATGTTTTCATTAAGTGGATGATGTTACGCTTTAGACAATATGAACAGTTTTATGGTGTTACTTTTTTCTCCATGTATTTGCTATGAGTGTGCTTGAAACGCACGTTGTTGTTTGAAATGTAAAGAAACATTAATGTTTACACAGGTTTATAGGATTTTGACAGAAAGACAAATAATGTATATAATGTACACAGGCAACATCGACGTGCTTTATGTTAGTTTTACACTGTGTTGTTTTGAAAATAGACTTTATTTCTTTCTCTGCTTAATAGGCCATTGTCAGTCATTTGCAGCCTCTCTTTGGTGACCATGTGGCATGCATCTTGTACATCCAGAGGTTTGTTCATTTTCCTTCGTATAATAGTGCGATCTCAGTTTTATTTGATAGAGATTATCTCTTAAAATCTACTTTCAAGGCTTGCCACAGATGCTCAATTAGAATCATTCAAACTCAGATTTTGACCAGGCATTTTGAGCACATAGATGTGCTTTGATCCAAACCATTTCATCTTAAATCTGACTGTACGTTAAAGGTCATCCTGCTGACAGATAAACATCCATACGAGTTCCACGTTTTTTTGCAACCTCTACTAGGTTTTCTCCCAGGGTTGCTTTGTATTAAGCTCAAGAAGTGCTCAAAGCAAACACCTCCACAGCCAACCTTTCAGTGTGTGTTTAGGTGATGTGTAACACTTTTCCAATACCTCATAGCTGTATGCATGTAGGCGAGAACACAAAGGTTGTCTTCCTGAAATACATTCACAAAGACCAGATTTGTGGAGAACAAAACTAAACTGCTAATTTCTGCAGCTCCTCCAGAGTTACCATTGACCCTCTTGGCTGCGTCTCTGATTGATGTTTGCCTTTCATGCCATTCGGTTTAGGTGGAAAGCCATGGAGGTGTGGCTTGAGAGATTTGGCATCACATTTCAGAAAAATGTAGTTAGACAACTGATTGTAGCTCTAACTAAGGGAGCAACTGTCTTTTGGCCAAGGTGGTTTGAAAATCTTTCATCCCTTAATGAAAGTTTCATTTGAAAACTGCTTTAGATAGGTTTGCAGTAATGGCTTACTTGTTTGCTCTTTGATGAAGGATTAATCAGTGGTAGGTGTGATTTTACAGTACTTGGAATATTATTTTGTAAGCTAACGCTGCTTTAAACTTCTCCATAACTTTAGCCCGGGACTATGTGTTTTATTTCTTGGACTTCATGATCGTATTTGTTCAACAATGTTCTGAGGCCTTCACAGAACAGTTGGATGTAGACAGGTAGACATTTTACTAATAAGATGTCTGCTAGCATAGTTTGCACTGGGATTGATGCAGGGCTAATTAAAAGCAAAAGTTTACTTTAAAAATATTTATCTCAAAATTAACATGTGATCCATAGCTTGAGACAGCAAATCTATTTGCATATTACTATCAGTACCTATAGTATACCTGTGTCAGTCAATTCTTAAATAAACAAACACGATGCACTTCCTTCACCTTCAGACAGTGAGCTGGATTACATTTCATAAAGTACTCTCTCAATTCAGAGTTTTTATATAAAATGCATCAGGAATACAGTGGGTGAATTAAAGAGGAGAAGGAAGTGGAGTAGAGTGTGAATTGGAGAAAGACAAAACCATTAAACAACCGTGAGGACAAAAGAAGTAGGAAACTTGACTGCTTCTGTTTAGGGCTGCTCCATCTTCTCGTATTCCCTTCTCTCCTCTTCGTCCATCTCCGCCGCAGTTAAGATGGATGCATCTCAGCGGAGGCAAGAGGCAGGCAACGTTCCTAAAGCTCCTCAATGCCGCGAGCTCATTACATCCCTCCCCTTCATAATCACTCCCACCCTCGTCCGTCCCCGCTCCCACCACTCACCCGAGCCTAAATCTGCCCGCAGCCTCAGCCCGAGATCCAGCCCCAGCCAGCATGACAGACAGGCCCAGTTAACAGTCCCTGTAAGCAGGGAAAGAAACCCAAGCATTGAGGTAAAATGACTGGACCGCAAATGACAGGTGTAGTTAAAATAGTGAGGCTCAGAAAGGCTTGAGGACAGAGAACCAGGGCAGTGCTGTAATAAGCAGGATGAAGGAGCTCAAGCATTGCCTGAGTTTTCCTCTCTCATCTACTAACATCTTTCCTCAGGCAAACACAGGGAAAATAAGAGAAAGTTAACTTTTTTTTTTCCTTTTGAGACTTCTTCTCTTCATTCAGTTATGTCTCTTATGTTAGTCCTGTCTTAAAGGAAGGACGCTAATGAAGCGTGATTGACATAATACGGGATTTTTCCATCAAGTTCAGTCCACCCCAATTTCAAAAATATTTTTGTTACATCTTGGCGTTGGGCTGCAGGGTGGCTGAGCAGTTGACTGGAAAAAAATAAAACTAACTTAGAAAGTGAGTTGAAAGGCATGGTGTTAGACCATCACTGAATGACAATTTTGTATCTCAGTGAGTTCCAGTCTATGAAAAACATATTTTAATGAACTCACTCATTAAAATAAGTTTGATAGAAATCATTAAAGGTTGATTATGTAAAGATTTTCTATGCACAGATCACAGAATGTGTAAATTGGTGCAATGAGCTAGTCTTTTGTTTGGCTGTGTTTTTGTTTATTTCTGTCTTTGCTGGAAACTACAGGATTAGCATAAACCAAATAAGTTATTGTAATTTATTAAAATGCTTATTTTCCTGCTAACAGTTAAAATATAAAACATTTTGTAAATACAAAGTACGGTTTATGAAGATTTTGTGCCTTCATTGAAAAAGGCGATCCAAACCAACCTCAACTTGTGTGAAAATATTATTCCCCAACTTATTAAGTCAAATGTCATGAATGAAAAGCTGTGATTAACCATATTTTTGTTTCTATTTTATTAGCTAACCTTTCTGACATGAAGGAAAGACCTCAAAATCACCATATCATATCTCAGTCTAAATGACTTCTCGAACATGTGAGAAACAAACAAACCGGGGAAAACTGAACAGGGGTGTGTCTTCCCAAAAATGGGGGATTTCTCCAAGAGCAAATCAATGACTAACACAAGTGGTCACAGAAAAAAATCAACCTTGCTGTAATTAATGGAACCATGAATTCTGCTCTCCTGCAGAAAATCATGAAAGAGAATGTCACTAAGTCATGACCTTAAGCTCAAGTCCACTTTTGCAGGAAAATGATCCAAGACTCACCATCTAGTTGACTAAACTGCACAAAGAATAAAATGAAGAGTTTAAAGTGATCTATTCCAAGTCTGGATTTATATCTGACTGATATGCTGTGGCATCACCTTAGACAGACCTCTCATGCTTGAAAAGCCTCCAGTGTGGCTGAATTAAAAAATTCTGCAAAGAATCAGAACAATGCAAAACTGATCTTTAGCTATTATTGGGTTTAACACACATACTTTACATGTAGCCCCAGGTTGGTCTAGATAGTTTCTTGCCTTGAAAAGACTTAAAAACAACAGAAAACAAAACATACTGTATTTTGTATATGCTGAAGTTGTACATCTTTATCTAAAATCTTATTTGACAATCTGAAACACTTAGTGTGAGAGTAAAAACCAAAAAAAGATTATTTCTCCTCAGCCATTCATAAATGTCTATATAAAACAATCCCCTCAAGATGACTGGCAGTAAAGTGCTGTGATTTCTAATCCATGAATGAAAAATATTACCGTACCTAAGCAATAAATATCCACCACTATTTATTATCTAAACACTTCCAAAGTCCATGGCATTGGGCTGACTTAGTGTCTTTGTTTTGTTCCATCAGCTTCATTTGTTGAGTTGCTTTTTATTATTCAAAAGTATTTTCTTTCTTATCCTTTCAATTGCCCTTCCCAAAACAGATTCCCCTGCCTGTCTGATTGGTATTAGCAGGATTATCAATGCTGCAGTCATAATGAAAGGTAATGCACCACAATTACTGATATAGATCTGGGGGATTAAACTTCATAACACAGAGTTTCCTTTGGGGTAATAAATCTAATGCACTTTGATCATCGACTTAGTTGATATATGCGTGCTGCTTCTGTTTCCACAATACTTAGTAGATGATCATTATTGGCTCTCAAACTTGGCTTTGAGCTTCCTTTGTATTGCACAAGAGAGTCAATCATTCTCCTGCCATATTTGTAGTTGATCTCTTAAAAAGGTGATGTCACATTTAAATGACCATAAAGTAGACATGCTTCATATTTACTTCTTTATTTATTTAGAGCAAAAAAAAAAAAAAAAAAAATCATAAATGGTATGATGACTGTCCATCCATGCTTTGTCTGTCTATAGCTACCTATCGTTGTAGAACCTAAATATACAGATTAACTAACATGTTTTTGGACCACTGTATAGGGCCTTAAACTGAATTTGATTTGGACCACTCTTCTGGTTAAGAACAACACATTGGTACAGTTTTGGTGGAATCTGGGAAAGAGAGGCCAAATTGAATTGTAAATGACAGATGATTGGTTGTTATTTGTTGAAATGTATCTGTGAATAAACTGAGCTCAAACACAAATAAAAGATTAAACCTGCAACATTGGGTTGCATTTATGTTAATAAAAATATCAAACAATGGAGATTGCTCTTTGCACTTTTACAAAGTAAACTTGCCAATTACTCAAAATTTTAAAGTCCGGGCAATATGTATTTTACAGTCACATTGCCATTTCATGACATAATCCAGTAACTCTGCTACCTTCAATTGCTATGAAAGTGCTATATACATAAAACATAGCTTAAAAAAATTTGGCTTCACTATTTGACACCTTGAAATTGGCCTTTGTCTCTTTAAGAAGCACCTGCTCTTTCTGACTCTCTGCTTTCAGGATGTCATCACATTGCTCTTCTATTAAGCCATTTACAAATGTTCTTCAGAGCATTGGATTGAGAAGCAGTTTGTATTATAAACTCAGCTGATGCGTAGTTCCATCAGCCGTTTGCTAATTGCTGCTGCCGCTAGTCTGTACGAGTTGTGTGGGGAGCTGCTCTGTACGTGCCTGGAGACTGCAGCTCCAAGGAAGAGCTTTCTGTAAATAGGTGGTGCTTTGCTTGAGCAAGCGTTTGGCAACCCTGAATGGCTGCCACCAAAAATTTAAGGACTTCTCAAAAATGCATCAAAGAATCAATGCAAATTCAATTAAATTCAGTTTAAATTCAAGCATTTATGCCAAGCTCTGATGGTTTGGGGGCACTAAGCAGCAGCTTAGTTATTTTATGGCTAGGATTGGCTCTCGTTTGAAGTACCCGGCGAAAACTTGGACAACATGTAAACTCAATGCAGAAAAACCTCAAGCCAGAATTGGAACAAAGGACTTTCTAGTTACAAAGCGATAGTACAAACAACTCCACCACAATGCCTCCCAAAACTACGAGAGAAACAATAATGATAAATGAAAGTAGGAATTTTGGTGAAAACTCTAGTTATATTTAGATCTAGTGACTCAGCATGGTTTTATGTTCAGCAACATTCTTGGATGAAAGGACCTAAGCTCCTTCTACAGAAAATCTAAATTACAATCATCTTTGTCTGCACAGGACATGTGCTTCCAAAGATGAACCAGAGTTATGCAGCTTGGCAATTCTCTAGATATATTGGCTGTTTTTTTTCTACTTTTCTGTGATGTCAAGTAAGAAACCAGTGTGTAAGAAATGTGGCCTTAAATACATTTGCAGTTGTGCCTTGAATTAACTGCAGATGAGTCAGTTAACCTATCAGATGTTCCCAAAGCCATGACATCACCTTTTGGGCTTCCCCTCTTTTTCTTTTCTTTTTTTTTTAGATAGTAATCAGTCTGTATGTAAAAAAAATGTTGATTTTGCAGACATTCATAAATAAACCTCTGACATTCTCTTATTTTTGTGGCATGTAAGAAACAAATAAATTTTGTTAATTCTAACTGACTTAAAGCAAGTTATGCTTGACCCATTTTAACTTCAGACACTTTGAAAAAATAAAGGTGTATGTGCTTCCTCTATTAGGTGTGAGTAAGGGCCTGGTTTCAGCTTGACTTTCTAAAATTACAAGCAAATTTGAAGGCTCTTTCCAGGTCAGCAGTCATTGTTTTTTGTTTTTTTTGTCTCTATGCTTTCATGGGACTTTCTCTCTACAATTTCTAAAAATATTCCTCCCTGTCAGAGGGCCTCAAAAGAGTTGGTATTATCTCTGATTGAAAATACTTTCTAATCTTTTTAGAAATTCAACCACTTACGTTTATAGCACACCCTCAATTGTTGAGTACAAATCTGGACAATGTTTTTTCCTAATAAATCAGAATCTACTTTGAAGTTCATAAAACTAATTACACATTTATCATAAAATCAGTAGTTTTTCCAACAGTTTATCTTCTTTATTTCCTTCCTCTATTTTCTTTGACTCATTATGTTGCCTGCTCTTATGTTTCTGCTCCTCCACAAGCTTGGCGTCAATCGATTAAGTCTGTGGTTGAGGTTCTTCCCCTTAGCGGATGCGTTGGGTATCCATAGTTTGCGTTTTGACTCTGGTGCGACCCCTTGCCTCACCCCGTGGCTCCTTCCGAACTTTGATGGTAGTGTCCATATCCATGTCACCAGTCTGACACTGTCTGTACTACATCAATAAACATTTAGGGTGGGCAGATTTTTCGGGGCTGAATAATTTATAGTGCATGATTAGAAACTCTATCCTGACTGAGGGGTCTGGTTGCTTGTATGTTTGTCTTGGATCTTTACAATAAAACATGACCCAGTCTGATTAGAAACTCTGTGGCTTCAGAGATCGGTGTATTGTTGTGTGTCTGTGAGCAAAAATACCCATGAGAGACAGAAAAACTGGGGTTTTAAAGGATGACTGGAGAAGCCAATACAGCATAAAGAAACTCCTGTTAAGTCTTTGATTTTTCAGTTGACTTTGTCTTTGTCCTTTTGACAAGGACAACCTCTGCTGGACTTATTTGGGTTTGCCAGCTTACCTTTAATTGTAGATAATGGTAATTGCTTGACAGCAATGGGATAATACTTTAACATGATTTGAATAATCTTCTGTTTAAAATGTGGTACATATAAACATTGAGGCAAACTGGAGATTTTCTTTCATCAGTGGTTTACTTCTTATGACTGTTTCAAAAAGGCCACATTTGTGAAGAGCATGACCAACAGTTGTTCTGTCAAACTAATTCTCCCACCTGAGCTGTGAGTCTCTGCAGCCTCTTGAGTTACGTGGTCCTCTGTTATTTAAAGGCCTGCAGGCCCAGCCTGTCACTTTAGGAAAATGACAATGTTTTAGTAAGTCGGCAGTTGTGGAATAAGCCCTCAACATACATCTCCATGTCCGTGTATCTTAGATGCTTAGGCCTTGTGCCACTATTCATACTATTTTTAAATCTGCTGAACAACCACATTCTACTTAGAGATGAACAGTTCTCACCACGGCCTCTTCAGCCATGACAATGTGTTGGTTTAAATATTGTCTTCTCAGAGGAGAAAGAGAAGAAAATATCTGTAACAAAGAATTAAATAATTTCTCAAAAGAGTAGCAATGCAGTTAGTTATTATTGTCTCTGAGAGATGAATTATCCAGATAAAAAGAAAAACAGTAACTATCTCCTGACTGTTTCTGGAAAAATTACAATTTTTCTCAAAAGTTGTTTTTTTTCTTCTTCCAATCATAATCTGATCAATTGTTTTCTTTACCTGCTGTGTGTTGGGCACCAGCCTCTGACTGTGCGACTTATTGGTTCTGTCAGCGCGTCAGCCAACTGAGTCACAAAAATCTGGGCTGCACATGGACATTGGCAGAGTCAGCTGGTGAAAATTAATGACAGGCACACTTTGCAGTTGAGCATGCAGTAGAGAAGACGAGGAGATATGAATTTGGCTATATTTTTTAAATTTTGGCATGATGGATTCAACATCCATCATTTCGTGATGGATGCCGTGAGATAACTTGGGATATTGTTCTATATCCTTACCCTCTTTAAATCTTCTGAAAAATGTAATCCCTGAACTGTCTGGTTTGTTGTTTGGTCTACATGATGGTATTTGATTTCTAGCAGACCTCTGGGACCTTCACAGACCAGCACAGTAAGTTACTTTGTAACGCAGCTGGTTGCTTCGAATACTATGAAGGTATAACAGAGTAAACAAAACTAAATTGAAACTTTTCTCCCAATTTGTTTTACAATTCAAGTCTAAAACAAAATCCTTGTTACATCCTTGTTAAACAAAAGTTATGCACAGCTTTTTATTATTGTGAAAACTAAAAGAAATTACAATATGTCAATTGAAATCTTTTGTTCCAAGAGTGAATTACATGCTGACACAAATTCTAAAGCCCCAGTCTTTACCTTCAATACCTGACTTTAAAAGTGATGCACTTGTTCCATTCGAGTGCTCACATTAGTTTTTACATAATACAGAGAAATATTCTGCATGTTCAGAATATGAAAAAAAAGTCTCATTTTCATCCTGCTGATAAAAGCAAACATAAGCAAGTGTCTGGGAGGCATTTGTGTCCTTCATGCGGCCCACTTTTCTTTGTGGTTCAAAGGGACAACGGCGAGAGCTCATCATGGACATCTCATCATGCAGCATCTCAGAGTCTGTGTTTGGGGTGGGTAGAAGGGTGTTATGTTCATTAGCACAGTCAAAAAGCCTGGGGGCATACGCAGAAGAGGAGTGAGTGAAGGGGAGCAGAGAGGGAGGGATGGCTTGTATGGAAATTGACCAGTGTGCTGTAACTGTTCATCTGGTGTAGGCCTTTGAAGTGAGCTGTTCAACACTGCAGCCGGCCTTGTTCTTGATAATTGCCTAAATGATCTCCATGGAGCGTGGGCTTGTGTTACAACTGAACTAATCCAGGGGCAACCCGCTGATTTGACAGAGAGCTCCTCTGTGCCCACCCTGCACACCCACCCCCTTCGCCCAAACAACCCGCCTGTCTTCCATTCTTTTTTGTCTGTTTATTGGACTAAAGCACCAGGGGGTGTCATGCTTGTGTTGCGGGTTCTGGCAGTGCGGGGAATGTTGGTGGGGGCTGGTGATGTTCTGTTTGTTATGGGGTTGAAGCCCTCAACAGTCCTCAAGGTTAGGCACACGCTTAACCCCGCACTCCTTGACATACCCTTCTCATGCACATTGATATGGAAATGCACAGAGGACCTTATTTGCAAATCAGGGAGGAATAATTAGTCAGGAGCACTTAGTAACAACAACAATATAACACAAGCCTGATCCAGGCTGAGCTGCTCGCTCTTTGTCATTTTAGCAGCTTTTGGCAATCTGACAATCTTTCCTTCACCCCACACGCCTCTCAGTTGCCAAAAACGCTTGTGGGTGACGGGGCATCCACATCAACTACAGTGTTTGGCCTTTTGGAGCCTCAACAGGGTTTAGGGAGCCAGTGGACCATGGAGGCCAAGCAGAGCCCTAGGCCAAGAGCATGGAGTCTGGAGCAAAGCCTGGGTTGGAGACCTTTCTGGGAATCAGCGAGGTCAGAGCACAGAGCAAAACAGAAAGGAAATAATGTGGATATCCAGAGACCTGAGCTTTACAGGTCCTGAAAGAAGAAAGAGCCTGATCATTTAGGTCCATGAAAAGACTTGTAAAATGAAAGTTCAGTCAAAAGTAAGAGACATACTTTGCTAGTTGAAGTTTTTCTTGAAGAGCATTAATAAAGAAAGAATTACCGAAAGAAGCTTGAGAAAAACAAAGTGGCCAATGAGGGGGTAAATAAATAAATGGCATCGGTTTCAAGAACATGAGTCTGTGCCTCGACTGAGAAAAATAGATTATTATGTCCAATTTACATGCAGCGATGGTGCTTCAAAGAGCGGGTGTCATGTTAGTGCTCCAGTGCCAGGCGTAATGAAGAGCCCCCCTCCCACTGTCCCAGGACAGGCCCGGTGGCGCAGTATCAGGTAGACGGAGGTCCCGTATAAAAGCGGCCTCTATGAATTATAAATCATAGGCCACTGGAGCCACAGCCTGTGGGATACAGAGAGGGTAAGACGTACCATATTCCCGGAACAAAGGACAACAACGGGTGGGGGTAAGGTGGAGAGGTGGCGGCTTGTCCAGTAAGCTAAGGAACGATTTTGTTGGCATAATGTTTGTCTACAATGAAGAAAGCTATATTTTTGGTCATAGGCACTAGACATATAACGAAAGCCACATGTTCTACCTTAAGGTCCATGCTCATAAAACAGATTTCAAAACCAGCAGGAGTTTGGTCCTCCCCACTGGTCACCAGGTTGCAGGCCTGGTTCAGTCAGAAGTGATTAAATAGAAATATTGTTTTTTTTTTTCTTTTTTTTGTGGGGTGGGGGGCATACTGATGAAAGGTTGATTGATATGGTGTCGGGCACTCTGTGATGGATTAAATTGTGTGTGCAGATGTAGTGGCCCTGGCCAGTCATGGCTGTTGCTGCCTTTTCCGCCAGCTACCGCTGCGGCGGCTTTAAGAAAATTTGATTTTCGCAGCTCAGAAACACACGGCAGCCCCTTTCTCTCCGCTGTCTGACTTCCATTTAGTTTGAGAGTGCACAAGTGATTCTTTATTGGATGAAATCTGCACCGGATTGGATAAAGTGTTAGAGCGCTGAGCCATCTATCACTATCACCGCCCAAGCTCCAGTTTCATTTAAAAAAAAAAAAGAAAAACGAATGAAAGGGAAAAAAAAGAAAAACAGACAGCCATAGGATGTTGGAGATTTGAAAATTAACTGTGGCAAAGAAAAAAGATCTATCCTCCAACCACTAAGCCTGTTTCCTCTGTTGGAGGATACCAAGGTTTTCTCTGTAGAGATGCCTCCATGACTCACGAGTTCACCAAGCTCTCCTGTCTCTCTGCTCTCTTAATGTCTGCTGACTAGCTCACACTCACACCTCTTCACATCCTGCTCTGTGGGTCTTGCTCCCTTCACACCAACCTTATGTTTGTTTTTTTCCTATGTAGTAAATCAGATGATTACAGCAATAAATAAGAGCCACTTTTGTATTCATATTTTCTACTTAAACCCATATGGCAGCTGATCTAAAATGTGAACAGGTAATAAATATGCCAAATTTTAAACATCTCACAGAAATCTTTAGTTCATCGTCAGAAAATGAAGTGTTTATCACCAAATGTGGAAAAGTTGAAAGTATGCTTTTGTATGCAACCCTAAAATAAATTTTCTATTGACCAATATGATTAAATGCCATTCGTGATTGCTAAAGCTTGCAAATACAACCTTTTAATTCAAATTTCAAATTAAAGTTGTTTTGTATGCAGATAAATTCAGCTTTACTAGAGCAGACCTTATAATTTCCTTTATACTACTACTGCTTTAAATTTACCTGAAAGAGGTTAATGTCACATTGATTGGAATCTGCCTTGTAGCCAAACACAGTCCAATATATTGTAGGGTTAAGAATTAATCCAACTTGTTTGTTTGCTCACATCTGACCATCCCAATTCCATCTATTTTTAAACACTGTTACTTATGTCCCTCTGTCTATCCATTAGTGCTTTGCTGTATGAAGCAAATGGCCGTACATTTACCTCGAGGCGATGCACACTAGAGCTCTGAATGGAGGGGAAAAGAAGGAGCTCTGGGCAAAAAGTAGAAATAAAAAGTCGGTAAAGAAAATGCAGGACTCCTATGCATTTCATTTCATCTTACATAATTCAATATGATATGCATCTTGGATGATGTAAATCTGTTCAGAGGCACCTTCTGTTTCAAGTCTTTACCCTTAAATGTCTCTGCGGTTGAAGTGTCCTGAGGCGGTTTGGACCCACCAGCCTTCTCCTCCTCCATTCTTAATAAATCATTATGGCGCAGGGCTGCACTTATCAAGCTGGTCAGAGACCTCTAATGAGCACAGAGACCCCGACTCTGCACAACCCGAGAAATATTTTATTAGGATCACATTTAAACAGACACCACTGAGGATGTGTAACCACACTTGTGAGTATAGTATCAGCATCATAAATAACTTGCCATAAGACTCCAGAGTGTATGTAGATATGGCCATTATAGTGTAGCTGATTTTCACTGAACCTGACTTGTCAAGTGGATAACATTTGGCTGCTCTATTGAAATGTTTTTGGATTCCAATTACTAGAAGGGGGTCTTATGACCTTTGCTCCTACAATCTTTTTGTGATGCCCCAATGAGTCAGAAATTGACTTGTATGTCATGCTTCAGTTATCTTTAAGAGCAAAGTTCTTCACTTGGTCCAATAGGTAGACATATAAATATTTACCAGAGCCAACCCCAAGGTTGTATTGAGCGCTAAGCAGAATTTGATTCAGAGGGAGCACTTCCATTAAAGTCCATCACACCGACCCACACAGCATCACTGATGCCTGTTTAATGTTGTCCATCCGTGATTATCTGTGCATAGAGGCGATTGTGGCGATGTTGATAGGAGTTTGTCCTGGATTCGGCTGGTTACCTGTTTGATTCCCGCTCTGTGTTGTTGTGTCTGACCACCAGCAGTCCTTGCATTTGCATTTGCGCTGAATTGGTTTCTCTCCACCTGCATATAAAGTGTGCCAATGTTTCACATAAGTAGGATAACACAAATGAATCAAATTAAACTTAATGAGAAAAGAAGCATCAAAGTAGAGTATGGGGCTTTAAGAATTGCGGTTTGACCTCAGTTACCCTTTGGCTTTTGGTCCCACTGACTTGCTGCCTTGGCTGAATTCCCTTTGGGTCTTTTCTGGCATTCTGTCCTTGTTTCTGATAAAGTACTGCTATATTCTGACAGAATAATGCCATTTTCTCACTCTGCCCAGTGAGTATCTATGGTGCCCTTATCAGAAACATATCTTCACTGCACCATATTTACCTTCCTGGAGTTTAGCAGAGGAAAAGCTTGTATCTTCATCAAACAGCAGTCAGGAGAGATAAAAATTGTGCGCCTGCTCTATGCATTATTAAGGTTAAAATCTTTCCTATATTACCCGTCCTTTCCTCCTTCTACCCCTTTTCCCCCTCTTCTTTTTGCTACTTTCACTTGAAATTTTAAAACATTTATACCCTTCTGTTCCTGAGTAAACGAGCTCAGGGCCCATTTTCTATTAAAATTAAAAGTTGCACGGGGGAGGAAAGAGAGACGGTATGTAGAATGGTCGGTTTTAGCCATCTTTAATCAGTCTAGTCCATGTGTGCTGCAAGGGAAGGAGTCAGATGAAACAACCTAGTAATTATTTCTTTTACTAGTTTTCTTCAGTCTTGGATTTTAAAAACTTGAAAGGAATGTAAAAGAAAGACTTTCTTACCTGTTATTATTACTTCCAGCGAGCTCTTGCTCATTCTGCTTTTGTTCATTGGTCTAGGCAATTTTCCAACTTATTAATAAAATGAAGCATTAACAATGTACTTGCCATTATCCTGGGTCAGGTGTTTCTGAATGGAGGATTCGTTGCTAAGAGCCTAAGCATTTCTTTAATGATAGCCCACCTATATCAAAGAGACTGGCCTTTTACCTGTAATGTGATCTTTTTCTGCTTCTCATTTTACCTCTAAATGCCTTACTGACTGGCTTAAATTGCAATAATTCATTAGGAAAAAATAGAAAAGCTAAAGCACATCAGGTTTTTTTTTCACAAGTACAACGGCAAATGCTTCAATCATACAATGAAGGCCACAATCCTGTCAATCACAACAGTGTTTCAGCTAAAGGATGTTATAAAAGATAAGATTTTCAAGAGTAGTCTAATAACTTTTTTACTTGTACTATTCACTATTAAAATAATTTGTGCTTGTGGCTAATTTAAGTTTAGAAGTCTTTCATCTCAATGCTGCAATTTTACCCGAATTTGAAAAAAGGATAGTCAAAGATTTCCTAACAGTCCACTGAACTTATAAAACTGTTTTATCCTAAGTGATCATAACTAATTAAAACCTACAAAGTAACTGATGTGACTCAATGAAAACATTACTTTTTAATTCACTTGTTAACTGTAAAACAAGTATTGTTTAAATAAGTGGCTTGTACTTGTACAGCTCTTAAACAAGTCGACAGGACTCTAGAACTTTACACTACACTCAGTCAAAGTTGCATTCAGATCCAATTACGTACAGTTGAATTTTAACCTAATTAAAATAAAGTGCAATCAAAGTTATTTAAGAAATGTTTGAGTTTTGAGCTTCTAGTAAGCCACAGACCTACCAACTTATTTGGCAAATCTTTCCATCTCTCTTTTTGTGCATTCACTCCTGCTCGTAAAAGCCAATACCCACCTCAAACAAATGTAAAACTTTTTTGCGAAACTGTTTGAATTTTGAATTTGGCCATTTCTGTCATCCTTTTCCAGTGAGATACTTCGAAATGCGCTCACAAAAAGCAGTGGTGGAAATATGACCATTGACGGTTAAACTGTCTTTTGTGGGAAATAGAATAAATGAATTACTCATCTCTTTAGGAAGTAAGGAAGGAAGGAAAGGAGGACAGTTCCTCTGATCCCCTCTTAAGTTGAGGCTCAGCATGCTTCGCAGCACAGCGAGACAAACCTGCAGGTCCCCCAGGGTTCACGATGTGCTCAAGGAGTTCACCTCTGTCAGACTCCTCTGCATAACAGCGAAGGCACAGCTTCTTTTCCATCTCAGTGATCACATCCGCGCTCCCCCCTGATGGACTTGCATGTTGACACTGAGTTTGAGGAAGTGTTCTGTGATAATGTCCCAGTATTGATCAGCTTGCTGTGGTGGTAACTGCTGGGAAACAGACCTGAATTTAATAAGTTAATGAATGTTAATACTAGACACTGGATGGGTGGCTCGGCACGTGGCTGGCCATGTTGGGGGATGGAAGGGGAGGTTAGGCGGTTAGGTCCAGGGTTCACCAAAATGAGCCCCTCCTTTCCATCTGCAGTCTTGAGAGTCAAGTTCAGCCAGAGTCTATGAGGGACAGAGGTCTGGACACCATGTCCATCTGGCTCAATCTGCATACGCAGGCCAGCTGAGTGGAGCTGTAGATTCTAGTTGGGCACAGAAAAAGACGACGGTAAAGTTGGAAAGATTTACTATGAACTCTGTTTATTTGACCTAGATTATGGATATAATGGAAGGATGTGGTCAGCAATGATTTCATTTTAAAATTTGCTTAAAAAAAACGTGACTTAAAGTGAGATAAACAGTTACAGAAAGCAACTGTTGTTTTTAAAGATGGATTTAAATTTAAATGTCAGTGTCAATATTACTCCTTGAACCATAGATCTTTGCAAATGTTCTGTTTATGACTGGACAATATGCATCTGTGGGTGTGCTTGTGTGTGTATATATAAGGCATTCATGAGATTAGCGTGAACCTTGTCCTCCCTGAAGGTGCAAAGGCCAGGCACACTGCTGATGCTCATATGCATCTCTTTTATAGTCTATTGTGTGTAATCACAGTCCTCTTGCCTCTCAGTGCCAGACTTTTGACCCCTTTTATTTAGCTGTCCATTTTCAGCTGCTCCGCCACATAACAGGCGTTAGACTGCAGAGCAGATGTGAAGGGGAGGGAGAGGAAAGCTAAAAATGCTAATGAAAGCTTCTGAAACAACAAATCTTTTGAAAATATGTCAGAACTCGAGACGGATTCATGTGAGGGGCAATTTTTGTAAAAAAGAAAAAGAAAGCTTCAGTTTTGATCCAAAGTCAAAAATCAGCAGCGTGAATGCGAATGTGGCCATCCATCCAGGCTAGACAAACCTTGGTAGTTCCACCCTGTCACCGCAGAGGCCTCAGTCTGCGTGAGCATGAGTGTGTGTGTGATCAATCTCACGTGGACCAGTCATGGTGTCAGGGCAGCAGTGGATCTGACTCTCCCTCCCTCTGCCTCTCTCCTCTCCTCGTCTCACTCCCATTTCTCTCCTGCTCCCATCATCCTTCCCTTTCCTCTCCTTCCCTTTGACTGTGGGACAGTGGGAATGCCACACCAGAGCATTCCTCTTTGCGGAGGATAATTAATGCATGCTGAGCTGGAGGGCCGATGCCACCACCAGACTTCTCCAAACAGGTACTTTCTGTGGAGCCAGCCTGCTCTGCTTCACTTCGTCAAACTAAGCTGACTGACTGATTTGCTGACTGCCACTCACTCCTGCTTTCACTTTTCACATCCTGGCTCTCCCTCCCTCTCTACCTCAGTGCTCTTTCCTTTTCTCCCTCTCTCTCCCCCTCACACACACACACACACACCCACGCCTACGCACACACACACACACACACAAGACACATGCACACACTTGTACTGTACACAAGGTAATGCTCTTGTGTGTACAGTCCCATCACTGAGTAACTTTTAATAGTATTTGCTGGAGTGAGAATACACAGCTCTGCTTCCCTCTACACCGTGTGGGTTTACAGGTTTACAGGTGTAGAGTCAGGGAGGCACATTTTATGCTCTGAGGTGGCAAATGTCATGTGTTTGAAGTTGAAGTAGGTTGTCTTTACTGCTCTGGGCTGTACCAGGCGCTTCTGCACCTCTGATCGCCTCTGATCGACTTCCACAAAGGTTACAGCTCCTCTCTTTACTGTGATTTTTGTGCATTTGATGTGTTATTCCTTGCTGAGATGAAGACCAAAGTATGTGGCAAACTGTGATGATTTTGACGCAGTTAAATCTGTTTGACTGCTTTGCAACATTGTTACTTTGTAGCCCGAAGTGGTTACTGGAGTGTTGCACTTTCTTTAAATAATAATAAATATAAAAAAAAGCCACAGCAAAAGAAGTCGATGTTGTTGTTTTTTTGTATTTTTTTTCTTAGAAGTAGGAAATGTTTTCTGTATTTTTTTAAAGTTAAATGAACTTTTCTGCGATTCTTTCTTAATCTTTGTCTCTAAAAAGATCTTCCACATGTTTTTGATGACACTGAAACTTTAGCTTAAGTTAACAAGTTACTACAAAGCCTCCTTCTTCCAAGTCATCCCACCACATTAGTTTTGATGGACAGAGAGGATCAACTTTCAGAGTCCTTTAGGCATGTAGGAAAGCAACAACTTCACAGATTTGAGAAAAGAGGAAGAGGTGTTTCCTCTAAATGTCACTCTGAGTTTTAGATGAAGAGATATTTTTTTCTGAAGGGTCAGCCGGAGAATTCAGATTTACTAGATTTGCTCTATTAGGTGTCTCATTTGGAACCACATGACATGGCTCTCAAAAATCCCCCTCTCGCTCAGCCCCTTTACAAAAAAAAAAGCACAAAAAAAAAAACTGACACACTATGGGGTTTTGTGCTCTGATATATCTTAAATGCATTCCATTTATTAGATGAAGCTAGGTAACTCATTTAGAAGTTGTTTTAAACTGAATTTACACGTGCATCCACCAGTCCAAAAGGTTAATGGGTGACAAATTAACCCCTGCAGCATTATCTTACAAATGGCCTACAGCATATGATAACCTATAATCAATATTGCCAATTATGTGTCTGACAGAGGCTGTTGGCCATGACCTGTCTCTCATGAAGAGACTTTACGAGGAAACAGGATCTCCTCCACTATGCAGATCAGGGATACTGTCCATGCTGATGTCGTTAGAGACACCTGGGACCACCTATCATCCTCTGACCGCATCTTCCAGTCTGATTGTGTTGCTTCACTGCAGACATCCATTCTGCATCTTCTTTTTGTCTTTATCTTTGTGTGATCTGTGGCCCTTTCCTTTTGCTTCTTCTGGTTTCTCTCTTCTAATTTCGTTTGGGTTTGTTTTTTGTTTTGCAAGTTTTCTTTTTGCATTTTGATTGTGTCTTTTTTTTTTCTCCTTATGCAGGTTTTGAACATCCCTACCTGCAGGTCAAAATGCAAATGTCGGTTCTGTTCAAACAAGGAACTCCGGTTCTTGCTGTATTTTAGTTGATTTAGTTGGAATATTTGTATTTGTTAAACAGACAATTTTATAGTTTTATGTTAGATCAATTTAAAATTGTTTGATGAGAACGTTTAGATTTGAAGGGAAATGACGTCACTCATTAACTGGCAGTTTCTGTTATCAGAAAAATAATTAAGTCCAGGTGATGATAGGGTCCATCTGTTCAGAGCTTATCTTAACAGGCCTTGATACAACTTCAGATGTGGCTCTCTGCATCTCTCAAAGTTCAGAATTTTATAAAGGCCACCTGTGCTTTTGTGAAATAATTAAGTCATAAATAACAATGGGTAACGAGTTAGCTCCTTCTCCTTTTTAAAAAGGAAACTTTTGCTTTCGTTGTCAGGTATTTTCTTCTGCGTTTTCCAGTGTGGGAAAAAAATGTTTTACAAAACAAAACAAAACGAGAAACATTTAGGCCTACCAAAACTTGCGCTGACGGGAGGGTGGGGAGTAGCGCAATATGAAGTCTTAATTGGAATATTTAAAATATAAATGTAAAAAAAAAATAACGAGGGCTAAATAATTATTTCGTATATTTTACGAGCGCATAATTCAAATCATCTTATGCAGAGGGTTTTTTTTAAAGTAAATGTGTATGTTTTTCATAACTTTAAATCTTTTTTTATTTAAGTATAGATTTTGTAATTGTCGGTGCATCACCACAGTAATAAAACTACTTGTTCAGTTTTTGCATCCGAACTAAGAAAAAAAAAAAAAGTTAAAAAACGCGGTTCAAAAAAGAAGAAAAGACGATCCATTCGGCCCTCAACATGATGCTGGTGGAGAGTTATTACATAAAACCTTTAAAATGACTAATTATTATTAACTATAGTTTCAAACATAGCTGAAGAAAATATATTTTTAAAAAATGAATATTAGATCATGTTTAACAATGTGAAATTTATTTAAATTCGATGTGACTGCCAATTAAAGATTGAGCCATTAAAGATGAGCATGGCTCAATGTTTATGCTCATCTAAAGTCGGAAATAATAATAATTATTATTAATTCACTAATAATAATAATAATAATAATAATAATAATAATAATAATAATAATAATAAATAAATAAGAGTTTAATTTTATTCTGGAACATGTTGACGGGTCAGACAGAGTCTCACCCACGCTGCGTCCTCCCCGCGTCGTTATGGTCACTGGCTGCAGAGACCTTGAACTTCACCAGAGTTGGCTGGAGCTTCAGACATGGGGGGCAGCGCACAGCCATATGCCCCCAAGTGACTGCTGTTCCCCTGCTCAGAGGGAGTAATGGTCACCGCGTCTATTTTTTTTAAACCACTATTATGTTTTTAAAAACTATTATTATTAATGATTATTACCTGGACGTTTTGTAAACATTTATTGGCCATCACCATATACCATATATGCACCGCTAAATGTTATTATGAACTTTAAATTATTACTTCAAAATTATCAGAAATATTTCGATGTATAATTGAATAAACAGGCCTCGATTCTGCATGTCATTACGACAATTCTAAAACTATTATTGTCTCTACATCAATTTGAAAACTAGTTCCTGGGCAAAAGATTGACCTTCATGGTGACATTAACCCGAACTTATTTTTATTTATTTATTTATTTTTGTTTCTACATCATGATAACAAATCTGTTTTCCGCCGTTCATTATTCCCGCCTCATACTATTCTGTTACACGACTGTTAATTGATTAATGATCAAAGATTCTCGGCAGTAGATCGTTTTACATCCTGCATTGATGCTTCGAGACGACTATTTTTGTTGCACATCAATTTTTTGGCGATGTAAGACAGAAAGGCCCTGCATCCTTCCCTGTCTGATATGTCCGGTCTGGCTGTGTGATGTCACGTTTCTTTTAAACGCCTTTGCTCTTTGAGGGACTGAAGGTATATAGAGCTATAAATAAAGCAAACTAAACAAACAATATTCTCTCTTTCTGTGGAGGGATGGAGGGTACACGGGTTAATAAATGACGTATGAAGGGACTTTTTAAAAAATCTCACTACCTGTTTATTAGAAATATGAAATCAAAATAGCATAATTTAATAGCAAGCATTTAGTTTCTCTATTCCCTTTAAATATGTTTTAGCACATGAGGACAAACTAGTTTGGAAATTTTTCGGAACAGTTCCAGTAGTTAAAAATAGCACTTATAGTTCTCACTGTGTACATATCTGGAGAAAAAAAAAACACGTTTTATTTCTCAAATTTTAAAATTATATCCTTAAAACATGAACCCTGAGAGGTAGATTACAAAACAACATGCGGGTCCCACCGTGTTGCTGGCCCCTAATTGGGTGTATTCATGCTAACAAGTGTCCTATTAGAATATAATGAATATTAAATAGACGGAATGAACTTGTCAGCTTCAATCGGATCACGCGCCAAATTCCTTAACAGTTGGCCCGCGAGGCAATTAATACAAGCTATTACCGCGTGTTAAAGCTTAATTAGCACCGATTAGCCCAGAAAGGGAGGGGCCGTGGAGTCGGGGTAGGTGGGCTGGACTGCTAATTGAAAAATCCTGCTTGTATATCGCAGACACGGGCTGTTTCTAAGCAGCTCTCGGTGTTAAATGCGCATTCACATTCAAATGAGAGCCGAAAAGTTTGGCACAGGAACAGGCACACGTCCGCCTCCCAGCCCTTCAAAACACACACACACACACACATACACCCCCCCACCCCACACACACACGCCGCCTTTTGTTACCACGACACGTGTTCTGGAGAGCTTTTTATTGTTGATTCTGCTGGAAGGTGGCACTGTGCCCAACAGCCTATAGGAAACGGGTGGAGGGGGCATCCTAATTACAACTAAGACGTAATTAAAATTAAATTGTATCACATCACCTAAGTGTTTGATTCTTTTTTGTTGTTTAGTTTTATTTGACCTTACAATGCAACGCTCTGAATGACGCACAGCCAGGCGCTCACATAAAGCCAACAAAAGCGGAGCAGAATAATAATCTCATTGAAATAAAACGAGGGGGAATGCGTGCGTGGGCGTGTGTGTGTGTTAAGAAAGGACTTTAAATGCGTTTAAGCTACAGTGTGGAGAGCAGAGCCTTGCACCTGTCTCCCCTCTCGCTTGCGGATTCGCACCCCTCCTTCTGCCACTTGCATTGAAGAGTCGCTTTCTGTCGGGGTGTGCCTGTGTGTGTGTGGGTGTGTGTCTGACTAGTCATGCATGTCATATTTCTGACCGGCACACACGCAAACAACGCCTTTCCTGCGGCATTTGTCTCTTTCTTGCGCATTACAGTGAGCATGTGACCTAAATAGCCATTTTGTCGTCTGTTCTCCCTTTTAGACTTCTCATAAGAATAATCTGTAACTCTGCACGTTTTGTTGCGTCCCGACATCCCCCTCCTTTTTTTTTTTTTTTTTTTACACGGTATGGTCTTTGATGAGTATAATATTAACATGATAAGGAGATGTCAATGAAAAGATCTCTACCTGACGGAGTAGAAGGCCCTGTGATATACTACCTCTAATGTAATATTAATGCATGCAGGGCTTGTTTCTTATCGGGAAAGATCTCTCCAAAAGTGTCCTCCACAGGGACCCACTTAGACTGAAGCTCACATAATAGGAAAGATCAGACTATTTTAGCACGTTGCCTGAAATTTCCTTCCAGGTTTTTTGCAATATGTGGCAGGAATTTAAAAAAGCTTTGATTAACAGCAGTACATCTTTTTGAGCTGTGTTAAATTTATGAGCTACGTTTTTGGTCCTGTGACAGAAAGTGAAGAATTTTTGATTCCACTCAAATTGGATTTATTCCATAAAATTTCTGATTTTGCCATGAGAATCAGACAGACTGTTGAAGGTGAGCATAGTCAGTTCTGATTACTAAAAATGTGAATTAGAATCAGAACGGAATTGTATTCAGACACCCTTTGTTTGTTACCTGAAAAAATAATACTTAGATGTTTTTTTATGTATTTTGGTAAAGCTGGATTTATGTAGTAGTTCTATTTTTTTCATTGTATGTTTGACCATTTAGAAAGCATTGAGCTTGGATGGGAAGTGTTTTAGGGAGGGATTCATTTGTTCCTCTGAGATTGTGAATTTTTTTTATGCTTGTGTTTGTATGCATATGTGTAAGGTTTTAGTTCTTCAATAAAAATAGTTAAAGGAAAATCTGAATTTAACCAATCAATTCACAAAATGAAACAGTTTATTTGAAAAATATTATTTAAATTAGAATGAGTTTTTTTTAAATTTCCATGTTAAAAAAGGTAAAATGATTATAAAGCAGGTTTAAATTCCTTTTATCACTTATCGTTTTTTATGATGTATGTGAATACTCTATAATGAAAAATCTTAAATTATTTTTGCATAAGGCCAAAATGAACTTTTCTGCTCCTCAGATAGATTGAGATAGACTTAAATCAATAACGCTGACAGTTGTATGTGTATATTTGCTGCAGAACTGCAAGAGTGTAAATAAAATGCAGACTGATGTGTCTGCCCTGTGAGGAGAGAATATCCAGGGATAATGAGGCATAATGCTGCCTGAGACCGAGGCCTCCTACTGAATAAATCCCAAATTATTCCTCAAACCCAGTGAACATTCTCCTGGGGGCCACAAGGTCAAGTCCAGGACCTCTGACCTCGGGGAGTCTGGGTCTGGAGCGGAGGTGTCACAGGAGGCTGAACGTAGCCGCTGCTGCTGCAGATGACGACGACGATGATGGCGAGGGAATGCCCCGTACCTGCTTGTTGTCTCTCTACAGCTTGCTGTCCTCGGCCTCTGCATGCCTCTCTGGACTTGAATTTTAGCCACAGCTCCATCTATTATTTAGCAGGCTTATTAAAAGTTTTTTTTTTTTTTTCAGAACCATCAGGTCCAGCCAGATGACCTGAGAAGATGGGGAGGGAGGGGGCTCCTGAGTGGCCAGACAGGAAATCCAAATGGATGCAGTGAAACTGCTAAAACACATACACTTCAAATAAACAGAAAACACAGCCTGCATTATTAAGAGGTGAATTCACTGGAGAAGGAATAAGAGCTTTTTAATATTTCACATGCATAGTCTGAAATATAGAAAACGGTTTAATAAAAGCCAACTTTTACAAATAATGAAAGCATAACAGCGCGCTAAAATAAACAGAGAATACAATAACTTTATTTAAACATAACTGAGATTGTTGGTTTAAAAAAAAAAAGTAATAGAAACACTAAATTTGACCAAAACTAAATTAGAGACTCAAGCAAAGTCAATTTATTAAAAAAAATACCTTTCAAGCATTGAAGTATTTTAAATCACAATTTGAAATAAGAGTCTGAATTTGATTAAACCTGTAATAACTTGCGAGGTCCAATATATTGCATAATTTAATCATTTACATCCTGTGGGAAAGTGAGTTGGAAGGGAGTTTAAGGTCCAATTTGAACATTTCTTGAATGTTAGCACCAGTAAAAGCTTGCTTATCACAGAGATGTTGGATCCTCCTTAAGAGAAAGATATAACACAACACAGATTTTTTTTTTTTTTTTTGCTGGGCTCTGTTTGGTTTTTGAATATTTAAATCTTTGGTGAAAAGGATGACATAACCTTTTCCCCCTTAATGAGATGTGCACCCATGCACTTCCCATCTGTGTCCAGAGAGGGCAGGGCTATCATGGGGGGTGGGGATGGGTAAAAAGAGCGAGAACTGGCCGAGGCAGAAAGGTCAGCAGAGGCAGTAGACAGGCGGGCTGGCCGACCGCTAAAGCTTTGAACCTAACAGATGGTGAAGGTTAGGTGACGTCCCCTCGCCTGGCCTTTCCCCAGTAATTGAGGATAATTTGAGTACCAAAGAGAGCAGGCCTGTCCACTGTCAGGCCCAGAAAGGAGAGACGAGGTTAATATGAAAATGATTTTGCATTACGGCCGGCTTTGTGAGGCTGGGTGCAATCCTAATCCTGGCCTCAGGCAGCAGGAATGAAGAAGTGTCACCCTGGGTCCAGGCGCCACGCCACGCACATGAATACATCTCCAGCCTATCGCCCTGTGCCCCCCCATTAACCAGCACTCTGCCAGGACCGATTACACACTCCCACTCAGGAGTTGGGCAGGCTTTGGGGGCATTTTAGGGAGGCTTGAGAGTGAACTGACATCACCCCTTATCCCAGAAGAACAAAAGAGGTACAAAAAGATATCAGTGGGGATTTTCTAACTCTTACCACAGCTACTGTAGCTTTAGACCTGGATTAGGATTACCTTGGTGAAAGTTATTAACTAGGACATATGTTTTTGATTTTAAAAAAAAATGCTTTAGTCTTTCTTGTTCTTATATAAAAGCATAAAGTTTTTTTTTTTTCAAATAATTCATTATTACAACAAATTTGCAGGATAGCTTTGAGTTAGCACAATGCTTTCAGTTTGCAATTGTGCACTCACTTGTGTTCACATGGTTTGATGAAGTCACTTAAAACTATTGATCTGACAGTCGAACCGGACATGTTAACCTGACGAGCCTTGGAGGGAGTTTCTGGGAAAATCAAGGTGCCCCAGGGAGCAGCTCATAAGCTCTAAAGCAAGTCACAGTAGACAGAAGGCTCATCTAAAATGTATTGTGTGGCGTGAGCATTAATTTGGGAAGTCTTCCTGTTTCGGTCCTAGTATATGTCTTTTAAGCTGTTTTTGTTGGTCGTTACTTAATTATACTGTAAAACTAAGCCCTGCTATATAATGTAATACAATAAACTGAAAAGTTGGATGAAGGACAAATTATTATTTATTTGTGAAGGAGAATTTGGAATACAATTAAAGGGAAATGTTTCCAAATAAACCAGAACCAAGTGCCTACACAAAAACAAATACACAGCTTTTTTAAGGCAACTTATTCAACATAATATTTCAATTGTAAGATAAACAAATTTCAGTTTGGTTTGTTTCCTGATCTTCTAATGTGTCAAAAACGTTGTCGCTGAAATAATCTTGTTAAATGTGTTGAAGTGTTTATTGTTCACTCCAAGGCTGAAATTCTTCTTCCGTTTGTTGTGCGTTACCAAGTTGCTACTGTGCCATGGAGCTGGGTGGCCCCTGGCTTCCCTCAGGTGTAGTCCAGATGAAGGGGTCTTTGCCGGGGAGTCCCTGCTGTGGCGCCCTCTGCTACTCCGTCTTGCTCCCCTGAAGCAGTGAGCTTTAAACCGGCTCGGCCTGTGACCCCCCAGCCCCGTCCCTCTCCCCGGGCTCTGAACAGAACTTCCCAGCCCTGGAGGATAGATTCTGGCTACAACTCGGGTCCTCATCTTTCTCCACCTGTCTTTTCACTTTTTCAGACCTAGCTGAAGTTTTTTTTTTTTTTTTTTTTTCCATCAGGATTGAAACAAGTTCAGGTTCATGTACCGAATAAAGCAGAATAATGATTTATTGGCTGCACTTACACCATTGATTTTGTTAAAAGAGAATAACTGTCGGAAAGATGGAGTTTGCCTCTCGGACTGAAACAGGGGTGCTCTCAGCCTCCTTTTTCCTCCTCTTGTCACCCCACCCCCTGAGCTTCATGTGGATTGGTCAGCTGGTGGGTCAGTCGCGCTCTCAGAGGAAGAAGGCTGAATAAAAATTGTGTGCTGCTTCCCTAAACAATGAGAGAAGCAGCCGTTTTATGCAGCTCATAAGCCTTTTTCTTTTTACTGCAGCACAGACTCACATGCTTGCCTGCACACACTTGGGCTGTGATTGGAACCTTTTTACCATAATGCAACTCATATTTCAGTAAATCACATGAAGGCAAATATCTCTTGCAGTTAAAATTGTATTTATTTTCTACATATAAATATGTTTATCTGAGCTTTGTGTTATATTCAAACAACTCAAAGATAACACTCATCATTAGCTTGACCTCTACAATCAAGGCAAAACATATGTCTTTGAAAGCTAAAGCAAGGAGCAGAAAAAAAATACACTTTTAAATAAGATCAATTTTAAACAAACCCAGGGCAGCCCTTTGAAAAGCCCCGCCAAGAGATTTACCTTGCCCCGTGGCAAATAATATTTCCTGAACTTGGTTTAAATTTCAAGTGTCTTGGGTTTATAAAAAGCTGGAACAAAAGAAAGAGAGTCTCCGAACAGCAAATATTATCTGCTGGCTGGGCAAAATGTCAGGGCTGACTTTTTGTTGTCTCAAATACAGGGATGGATCTGGTATCTGGCAAGTCCCAGTAAAAAAAATCTCACAATATACATCACTATTTACTTGAATTTAGTCAAATCGGCGTGAAACCTTCCCCATGTTTGTGTCTGACTCAGATCTTTTCTCCACGTTGATTTTCAGTCCTCTCAGGATTTCTTTGTTTCTTAGCTTTTGGTCAGTTCAAATGTACTTTGACATACAGCTGAGATTTTTCCTCCTGCTATTCAAAGCCAGTTAAAACCAGTTTATAAGCTACATCACTGAGGTTCAGAGTAATGTTGCATATCATTACAATAACTTTATTTCTAAAAGTTTCCACATAAACTTGGATTTATTTGATGATTGAATATATTAAAAAGGAGATGTGCTTGCCTGCTTGCTCTGCAATCTTTCAGAATGATAAACACAGCAATAACTATTTACTCTTCCTGGGTAATAACAGCACTTGGAAACCAAGTAATGTCCTGTTCCCTTGATCAGTCTCATCGAGCAATGATGAAAGCATGTGAAAATTTGTTACAGAGGCCTGGTGTGACATCCATTACTCCTTAATATCCTGCAATCTTTCCACTCTCTTCTTTCATTTTTCCTAAAATCCCCATTGCTGCGAATCTAACAGACCACCTCAGCACGCATGTTCCCACCTCTCTGCTCCTATAATGCTTCACATTTGGTCTTTTGTTTGTTTGTGTGAGCACATCAGAGAGAGTGAGATAGCTAAGTAGTCGTAAAAGAAGGCTGCTGCCCCACTGCTGAGTCACTTTTCTTTTAATTGGATGCAGGTTTTTCCCTATACTTCCCTCGTTGGATGCAGGGAGGAACACCACTGCCTGTAATTTGGCTTTCCTTTGTAGTGAGACCTTGTCAGAGCCAAATAAACTTACCGAAGCTCACAGACCGGGAAACCCTTCCCTGCAAACCCACTGCACCCCAGCAAGAGATCCTTCTCTGTCATCTGATGTTCCACTCTGCTTATACCAGAGCTATCAGGGGTGGAGGTAGGGGGTGGGGGCAGATATGACGGGTACAGGGTGGGGAAAAAAAAGAAAAAGGAAAAAAAAAAAAGCCACAGCCCCGCTATCATCATTTTATTTTGATTTTTTTTTTTTCATCCCTTTCTTTAATCCTTCTGATGAAGTCTGGACAGGCAGAGGCATGCTCTTGCAGACAGCAATTTCACTTCACCATATGCGCCTCACACATAGAATGGCAGGGAGGAGAGGGGTCTGTCGGGAGCATAGCCAGGAGACGGAGGGGAGGAAGAAAATGCACGACATGAGATCTAGAATGGACAGCAATTTCGGTGCACTGATATTGCATGAGATTCTGTCTGCAGCATGCCCTCATTCTCCTTCACATACATTTCTGTCATGAAGTCACCATTTGCAAAAAAAACCCTCAAAACACTGTCTTTGGGTCACACGGTAGAAATGGCACGCGTCTTACTGCTAATTTTAAGGATGTAAATAAATGAGCCAGATACTCACAAAAAGAAAGCCAGGTACCCACACAAAATGGTGGTGAGCGTAGGGATGCTTAGCCCCTCCCTGCACTGTGAAAGCTGTGCCGACACCCTGATCACATGATTGGAGAGAATCGGAAATGAGCAAGTCTGCTGTGGTTGCTGTCAGACTTCCCCGGTTTGCTCTGCCGTGCAGAAGCGAATCCTTGGCGACGCAGACGACATGCATTGTTTCAGATATTGAAACATTTAAGTCACAATTTCCCCCAAAAAAGCAAACGTAAAATACAATAAAAAAAAAATTGGATGAATATTTCAGATGCATTTGAGCCTACTATGATATAATAATGCTAATAAATCTCAAAGGCTAAATGTGAAACCACTAGAAAAGTAGAATACTACAACATAGAAAAAGAGACTTTTATGTCACTGTAAGGGAGACCTGAAGGAAAATCATTGCAGGTGGAAGCTAAATTAATTTCATTTTAATCAATAGACCTTGACCAGTTAAATACAAGGGGAGATCCATAATTGTGGATGTTGTTTGATTTGTGTGCATTTTCAGTGCTGACCAAGCAGATTGCTCCTTAGATCTTTGTCCTTACATATACATAAAATATCCATTTCATATCATCCAGACCTGTGTACAGCCCCCTCTGATGTATGTGTAGACCTCAGGGGGGATGCATTGCATTTGTTCCCGAGGGGATGGACAGAGGGATGGATGTGGCTGAGCAAACACTAGGTCACCCACACTGATTGGGTGGTGTGTAATTAAGACTGCATTTGGCAGCTTTCAATTTTGGGCGAGAATTGAAGGTGGAATTAGAGTGATTGTGTCTATTACTAAGTTCACCTGAGAGTCCAGGGGGATTGCATCAGTTCTCTGAAGCCCGGAGACTATTAGAATGAGAAACTGTTCTCATACTTAATTTGTTGTTTCTGCAACTAATTTGAATGATTATGAGTTTTTTTGTTTTTTTTTAATACTAAAAACATACCAAAACACCCCATCTGTTTCCAGCTAAACCGTCACTGTGAGGCATTCTTCACAGTAACCCATCACCATCAGTGTCCATGTCGAGTTGGACACTGGCTCCAGTGAATCGTTTTGAATGTATTTTAAATGGCAGTAATAAGACCTGCGGAGTGATTGATGTTGTCAGCAGATAGCGTATACCTAAGCAACCCTGAGCCCAGCAGGTGTAGATCAGCAGCACATTAGACAGACAGGGGAAATGTCTCGGAGTTGAGGTGGGTTTTTTTTTTTCTTTTTTGTTTTCCTTGAAAAGACATACGTTATTCGTCCCTCGGCAGTGATGTTGGCGTGCGTACTGTAACACAGTACCTGTGCTAGACGATCCGCCCAGGAGGATCCATTTATAGCTTTTCAGTTGCTGCAGGGAAAGACTGAGACATCCCAGGATATTGATCTAGTTATTGACATCATTTAATGGTGTCCTTTAAGCATATTGTTAAGCTGCCAAGGAAATAGAGGAGAAGTGTTTAGAGGTAATCTCCCTGTAATCAAAGTGAAATCTGTATTTTGGTGTGAACATTCAAAAAACACATAACTGAGGGTGAAGTTATCTGTTTTTCAAGTCATTGAATCAGATGAGGTTGAAGTTTAAATAAATTTAAAATTTGGGGAATTTATATTAAATTTGTTATGCCTGTATAACTGCTTTAGTCACAGTAATCTGTAAATGTTAACATTTAAATCTGAATTTTTGGTTGCCTCTCTTACATGTTTTTAAAATATATATTTGCCACATCCGCTTAGAGCCGCAAGGGCCGGCCTTGACCTTGAGCCATTCCCAGGCTCCGTAGGGGCCACGAGGGGCTCCGAAGGGGCAGCTATGTGTGACACACAGACAGCAGATGTTCCTGTGAATTTTGTTGTGGTCACTTTGGGATGTCGTCTCTGTCCAGACCTGACCCTGTGACCTTTTAGGTTTAACAATCTGCCCCAGCAGGGTTCTAAGGGAAAATCTCTAAATGCGGTGAAGTTGGAGAAAAAATAATAATGCAAATTATTACTTTTTTTTTTTTTGAGTTTGAACTTAATCTTTTGAAAATGCAGCAGATAGTGAGCATGATATTTAAATTGTCAGTAATTTTTATGCTGCTTTTCTCATTAATAATATTTTTGGGTTTCATTTTTCCATTTTTTAATTTTAGTATTTAAAATGTTACCACTCATGTGGCAAGGCAGTAAAGTGCATCATCTTAACAGAGTATCTCACACTTGTCATAAGCAGGTGATGATTTTGAGTTGGCGCCTCAGTCGTTCATACAAGGGTTTTCTCCTTCCATTCACCATGCGTCGTATCACTGTGAGGGGCTCAGAGTCTGCTCCCCACTGACCAGTTTCAGGCCCCAGGGCTTTCTGTAGGGAATGAGCTACTTGCTGACCACTTCAATAAATTTCCATCATGGGTACCATTCAAAATTCCAGTAACCATGTTCTGACTTTATAATGTGACAGCCTATGTCAAATCCCATATCATTGCAACAGAAGTTCAACCAAAAATCTTTCCTCATTCAATCATTTCTTTAGCTGTCCAACACATGCCATGATCTAAAAGCCTAGAAGGCTGTTCGAAAATTAGGTTCTGTTAATTAAGAAAGTTAACTTTCTTTGAGTTTTATTAAATTAAATGTGGAACCAACCGTTAATAAATTTGTGACTTTGTGAGAGTGAGTCTGACAGGATGATGCTGGTATTTGATTCAAATGAATTATTCATTTTGAGATGTTTTTTGTATAATTCATGGGTCTCTACGTCTGTGTTGCCACAGCACCTGGGATGATTCCGTAGTTTAAAATGACGTGTGGGAATGTGTGTGTTGTAATAAGATTAATAATTATTTAGGTAAATTATAGGAATTCAAATATGTTAACCAGAATTTGGTGCTGGTTGATTAGTTATTTAGAATCCTGAGGGTAAATAGCATGACATGGACCTGATGCAATAAACAGTATTTTTCTATTATGTTCAAATATAATTTGATTGATTTTGTGATAAAACTGATAAATTAATGAAATTCTGTTTAATGAGGAAATAAAACAAAACAAAAAGAAAGACAAAAGGAAAGTAATAAGGTAGCACAATAGTTTAGACAAAGTTTCACCTTATTTAAGCAGTTGTGGAGTTAAAAGAAAGGTGTAAATACATAGTTTTCATAAAATATAAAGAATAGAGAGTTTCATAACATTTTATGAATGTTTCTATCACTAAGTTCCTGTTGCTTGATTAATCATATTTTATAGTTAATTCACATCTTATTAAAATAACTTTTGACTAGTACTGTAAAGGTGGAATTAAATAAATGTGCATTTTCTCTCTCTTTTTCCAGTTATGTAAAACTAATCACTTAAGAAGGTCTTTATTGTTTTCTATTTTATTTTGCTTTGCTTTTATTATGTCAATTTATATATATATGTGCACAAATTATTTACATATTTAGCATAAATTAAAAAAAAAAGTTAAAAGAAACCTTTCTCAGTTTTTCCCCCATGGCATTAAACAAAACATAACAATAAAAGCAAAAAAAAATGGCCAAATTATTGTTTCTAATTTTGCTTGAGTCATGAGGTGAAAATATTTGCAGTGGTTGCATTTCAAAATTAGATGCAACATTTTTACAATCTCTGTTTCCCACCCTACCTGTGGCCTTGTTAAAGCTGTTGAAAGCCCACATGTTGCCTGATCCCAGCCTTAAAAGTTTTTGACTGACAGCAGCTCATGGACGAGCTTTAGTAGCTCTATACGGTCCCTCCCCTCAAAGACACGCGGCACAGGCTCAGGTTGATTTGACCTCACCCACTTTGTTGACTTTTCAAAGATAATGGGAAGCATCTTATTGTGCTGTCTGAGGCTTAGTGATTGCTGCTTTCCCTATGAAACTTTCCCCAGGATCAAAGACTCTCTCATGCATTAATAAAGGGTGTTTTGTGAGGCTCTTATTAGCTGTAATGTGCCTGTCTGGTAATTCATGTCTGGTGGCAGCACGCGTCAGTTGTAGGCGGAAGAATGAAAGAGCGCAGACAGTGTTGTATTTCAATATTGCTGCCTTTCAAGCGTGCTGGGGCTAAATTTATATTGATCTGAATTTGATAATGATTCTATTAGCTCTATTAAATCTGTATATATTCAGGGGCTCAGTTACACTGAAACAGAAAAAGAGACAAACAAAACAAATTAGTGTGTAAAGGTGGATTGTGTTGCATGTAATATAAGAGGGAGCTGATGCAGAAGATCAAGACCTGTCATAAAGTTTGAATGGGTTGTGCAAGAGGCTGCGTTTGTGTGTGTAAATATCTAAATAACCTCGGCATAAACTGTAGTTGGAGTCGTTTGTTTTTACTCTAGACATTTTTTAAACAGATGGGGTTTTTTTTGTTTGAATTCTTTTTTTTTGCCCTGAACAGTCAGGTTATTTAAGCTTGTTTGCACATCCTAGATTAAAACAAATGTTACATCAAAGCATTTCACACAAAAGTACTGTCTAATGAGTATTTTCTATAAGAAAGAAAACAGAGTTACAAAGTTAGTTTCCTATGAAAAGTAAAAAGAATAACAAACTCACATAAAGTTAATAGCAGCAATAGTCACAAATTATCTAAGCACATAAAGTATCTACAGAAAAAAGTAATAAAAATTTTTCTCCAGCAGCCAAAGCCTATAGCAGCACAAATTCAGGAATACCATATAACTTATAAATCACAAAAGAAAGCACATCATCTGAGTTTTGACCATTAGGAAATACAAAGGCCATGCCTGTAGATGGCATACTTAGGTGAAAGATCAAATTTGAGGTGTTTATATGCACTACAATATTCTGTTACATGCCCTCTAATTTATGGATCTCAGGGATTTAAAAATGTTCTAAATAAATGCATTGTTGTAAAACCAGGAGGTATGAGCAATGCAAACAAATATGTCACCACTTCTCAAATTCTTCCTTTTATGTGAGTCAAATTATACACAACTTATACTTTAAAAATCTCGACTTAAGAAGAATTTTGGCTACCAAAATTGTCAGTTTGTATGTGGAAGAGGGGTGCAAGCACATCAGACAAAAATATTTTTTCAAGTTAATGTGGAGAGGATCTAATCAGTCTTTACCATATTTATCTAAAATTACAGTTTGTTACACAAACTTTTAAGCTTAGGAGTCATGGTGTTCCTGGATTCGCACCAAAGAAGGTCAGGTTTCAGAGGTCATTAGATCAGATGCTATTAACACACTGACCAATTATTGGCACCTTTGTGACACTGGTCAGCAGGTCTGCCAATACCTGTCTGTTACTATCCCGGTCAGACAGAGGTCATCATTAGAGATCTGGGTCGCTATGGGGACCTCAGGGACCACCAGCTCAACAGGCCACAAGCACAGACAGGTCAGGTCAGGGCAAACCCCCTCACCCTCCCACTGCAACCTTATTCCAGTTTGCTGTTTCTCTCTCTTTTACTCTTTTAAAATTCTTCATTTATCATTAAAAAAAAAATCTTTACACCTTGATGCAATTTTAGTCTCTGATTATGATTTCTGTGACTTGATTTATAGTGGAATAGGTCATCAGCATTGAGCAGCTTCTTGATCTTTGCCTGTGGCTTTTGCATTGAACAGTGGAAGCACAACTCATCCTTAGTGTTTTCACTTCAGCGACCAACATGGGGCTGATAAATCTTTGGGAAAACACTCATTTAGGGAGTGTGCACACATGCTTCACAAACAACGGGAATTGTATATTTAGGTGAATTAACATAAGACATTTTGCACAGTCTAAGTAAAATATAATTCATGCATAATTGATCGGCGGCATGATTGCCCGAGTTTACTGTCATTTTTCTGTGGTGAGACAAAGTCTTTCCTCAGGCTGTTTAGCCTAATGGACTTTGGGGATTTTTAATTTAGGGCTGTCCGGGAGCAGAAATGGAGCTTGGGAACTCTTGCTCTCTTTTGTGTAACATGTATGGACAATCTAATTGCCTGTCATTTTGATAAACTCTATCAACTTATTTAAATGTTGTGCCTCACATCCAAGTTTTTAGCTGCAGGTGAGAAGAGAGGGACTTCTTTCATGGAATAAGTTTAACTTGGTAGATAAAATTGTTTTGTTTTTAAGTTATCCGTTTTAATGTGTTATTTGTAACATTAACACCCTTCATTGAGATAACCATTCAGTTTGGTTGTATGTTCTCTTACAGAACAAGAAAAATCCATTATCCTAAATTGGCATGAACTGCATAACAGAATCAATGTATACTAATGTTTTAAAAACAAAATGTTACTATGCTTTAAAGCCTTTTACATGAGATGCTAAACAAAGTGCAAAAGTGAGCAGATTTTCTCAGTCTGTGCGTAAGATAAATTGATCTTTAGCAGCAACAGGTGAGGGGGCAGAAAGAAAAGCAAATATGTATTTTTAAATTTTACTTCTGGCTTAAAATACAGACAGTCATTTTGTGGAAACTAAAAGAGCACACTTAACTCTTTAAATGGCATGCATTATCATTTTCACAAGTTTTCCCTTTCATTTGTTTTCAGGCTTGTGGATCATGACAGTTGCATTCATTTCATGTCTAAAATCCAAAAGCGTGTAAAAGACGAATTACGTTACATTTGAAATGCTTAACTCAGGAATCAGTGCATAGAACAGCGGCCAGCACTGACTCACCAGAATAGGTTGTATTAGCGAGTCACTTTCCTCATCATAATCAGTTGGTTATTTACTTGTTAGGGTTTAACTGCACTACAGTAATGTAGCTGCCAAAACATTTACCAGAAGGACATTGTCTATCTCACCATTCAAACTCTGTGTCCTTCTCCAGAGTCAACTGCACATCATTTGGGCCCCAAAATGTCACTTTACACTAATCTTTGGAAAGTTAAATTATTCGGACACCATCTGCAGTCAAATGTTCCCCGATTCATTTGGCTTATCTGACCCAGATACACTGTAAAAAAAAATAAAAAAGTAGTCTCTTCTAGAACTACTTATCAAGGTAAGCATGCAGGACAAACATTTGAAGCAAGTGAACATAGATGTATTTATTAACATGGTCTATGGACACCAGCAGGATTAGACAGCACACATACTACATAAAAAAAACTGGTTTAATAATAATGTATTTAAATCTGAATCAGTCAGGGGTGTGAATCATTTTAGGCTCAACTGTCCTGGTGCCAATTTTAAAAGCAGAATAGTTTAAAAAAAAAAGCACACAATTTTATAATAGACATTTAAGAACTCATGAAATGTAGGATGTTCTTATGATATTGTCAGCAGACTAAAATCTAAAGAATAACGTAATATTGTAGCTCAAATGACTGCACCTACAAAAATCTACTTTACACTTCTTTGAAACAAGTAAAATGCTTCTTCCTTCTCTGTTTTAAATTAAAACAGTTCCATCACATTGAGCATTTTAACTTTGACATATGTAAATTAATTGATTGAGTGAAATGATGACATTTTTACTCAAACTCATCATGCCAGTAGAATATCATACTGGCCAATGCCTGGCCCCTTTGTCACAGTGAATTTGAAAAATGTTAACAAATTAGTCCTAAAGTGTAAAAATGGGCAAGTTCGCAAATCTGTTTGTACTCGATGGTGAAGAAAACCACTAAACTTTACTCTAGTACTGCAATCAACTATTATGCCTTTTTAGGGTCTGAGGTAGTGTTACTTTTGCTTGTATAAGTGTGATCTATTTTGAGAAAGATGCAAAAAAAATAAAAAAATCTGCTGCTGATGAAAACACCATTTTGATATTTTACATCAGGGACTGTTTGAACCTCATGGTCATAAGATATGCCCATATTTGGACTGAAACAGGCGCTGATGCCCTTCTTTGGTCTAAATGCTGCAGTGTGCTTTGAACAAAATTGTTTGTATGTTGCTGAATGTGGTGGCCAGGTTGTTAGAGTAATTTATACCTGTTGTGCACCAGATAGGCTTAGATTGGCAAGATGTCTGTCAGAAAGAGAGGCAAGATTAAAGATAGGTAATGCATGGTTAAGGTAGTCCTGAAAGGTTTTTTTTCTTTTTTTTTGAGAGCATAGTACGGAGTTGAAATAGGCTATTGGCTGCTAACAGACAAATGAGAAGACATAAGTTACACAGAACATTAAGTAGCGATAATTTTCATGTATTTTCATACTTTTCAAGCAGCATGTAATGGCTCAGGGTTATGACAGGCTAGCAACCATATTTGGCAATGGCCCTTTCACAGCTGGTGGACGTGGTGAACGAAACATAGCCAAACCTCAGGATGGTCGCCACTTCATTATCCCCCTGTAACCATTCACATCAGCAGCCACCTCCACCCCATCCTGCTGGGGCCACCGCTACACCAACCACTCGCCCGAAACGAAACGCAATGAACTCCAAAACAGGCCGTTCATCTTCCAGATCGGGGTGATTTACCGATTTAGAGTAGGCTCTCACCCTCGAGAGCCACAAGAACATTTCTCCTTCTGCTGAATAAACATTTATAATCTTTAACTTGATGTTCTGGTATGAGGAAAATAGAAATAAAGCTGTCAAAGTTCATTTTCGAGCATTCTGTGCTTAATCAACTGATGGAGAAAATGGAGTAAGATGACACAAGGGGAGAAGCAGAAAAATGTGGAAACAGTGGAAAAATGAATGTATCTGATTGGACGGCAGAGCTCGTAGGACATTTGAAATCATGCTGGGGAGGAATGGAAGCAGGAGCTACGGCTTTCCCTGCTGAGTTACATGAAAAGAGAAAATGGTGGAATGTTGTATGTCCACTTTTCCCATTCTTTCCTTGAAGTACAGTTGTTTTTAGGAGCTTGGTTGCACTTTTGCAATTTTTTTATTACTCTGATGCAGCTGTAACTGTGTCTTTCTCTGTGCCTAACATAATAACTCAACATCCACAAGCAGAGTGGGGCAAGGAGACTGATCTGGGGGGGGGAGAAGGAGGAAAACACAAGGTGTTTGGGGGTAGCGGGGAGTGTTACATAGGAGAAAACAGGGCTGCAATAGAGATATGCTTTGGGAAAGGGAGGGGCGTGTATTAAAAGAAGAGAGAGGTGACCTTTTTTCTCCCCCAGCTTCAGTGTGGCCATCAGTGAGCAGCCATGTTTGAGAGGGACGCCATTTTCTTGCAGCACTCATTACTGCATTTTATATTCAGCAGTGTTGGGATTCGCTGGTCACTGTTCAGGCCCACAGTCATGTCAGACGTCTGTTAATCATGTGAAGTGTGTCTGTCTGTGTCAGGTTTGAGGGGACGGGTAGCTCCGAAGGGGGAATGAGGGTGGGGGCACTCAGATTAAACAGACAGACTTCTGTCTGACCGCAGCTGAAGTTCATAACTGTGGCGACAGTCGACGACGGAAATCGCTTCGTTTTGGCATGTGTGTTGTCGAGCGTGCTCGCCTCCAACATCATCCCATCTGTGCCGTCACTCATACCCATCTTCTTTCGGGCCTGCTGTGTGGACCAAATTTCAGTCAGAGCCTGTAAGCGTGACCGAACGGCATGCTAACACGTGTGCCGTTTCCGGTGCTGTTTTTGCGTCTGTGAAAGACAGAGGCGCTGTTTTACTGGGCATGTGTACGGTGTCAGACTGTGCTCTGAGCACAATACATGGTGACAGAACAACCCACAGACACACACACCCACACACCCACAAAACACCAAGACCCCCCCCCCCCCCCCCCCCCCCGCTTCCTGCCCTTCTCCCAACACAACCTCCTCCCTCTTTACACCCCTTCACGAGGACATCTGCTCCCCAAGCGTGGCTGCCATTGTGGCACTCCACACTAACAGGGGTTTTAGCCACTGGTGGTGTGAAATTAAACAGCCACCTCGTCCCTTGATGATAAGTGGCGTCCTGTCTTCATGCTGCGGCTATCTCCTGTCACACAGCACAAGGTCATGCTTTCAAGGGTGATCATGGGAATTAGAGTTCACCATTGTAAAAAAAAAAAAAAAAAGAAATCATGAGGAGTTGAACATCAGGGACGAACGGCTGTGGAAACTGTCCTGTAAGGACAGATTCAGTCTGTTTTTTGTGTGCGTGAACCTCACCTGATAATGTGCTGTTCAATCAACAGGGATTTTGCCTTGATTCAGCTCTTTATCCAGCATCTGTGTCCATTTTATGCTCCGTTTTAATGAAAGTAAACACACACAGGGCTTTCTGATACTCCAAGCTAATTTTTTTCATATTCTATTTGATTCACAGGTACAAGGTAATTACACATTACTCATTCATAGAGAAGTACACTAAAAAAAGAAAGAAAGTTATAGAAGTAATGAAAAGGCTCTTTTCCCTGCCCTGGCAAATTATCTTTTTGAAATTAATACTTAATATTTCAGTATTGTTATATATTTTTAATTCACTCTGCATTTTTGCAATCATAATGTATCTTTCCACATTCATCGCGGTGCTCAGCCTTGATGAGTACTTCAAATGTGAATTAAGGCACTCCATTTTAAGAGGAAAACGAGTAATAATTCAAAGATATTAATAAAACATAATAATGTTATTCAGGAAAATTGAAAGTAGAAAAACAGGAGAGAGAAGGAAGGAAACATTAACTCTTTAAGTGTTTAGTGATGTTTCACGGTTGCGTGTCTGGAATATGATGTGCGGAGAGGGGGAGAGCGGGTCACCGGAGTGCAGGTTGTTGTCTCGGTGGTCTGATGGAGACCATGAGGTCAAGGAGAACACATGATATTGTTACTTACTTTTACCAAACCATTCATTAACATGGATGCTGTGTATATATCGCTCATTTTCTGACTTGGTACATGATGCAGACAGACAGAGGTGTGCAGCAGAATGGACTCAGGAGGGGAAGGATTAAAGCTTACTCTTTCTCTCGTTGACTTATAACTTGGGTTGTGCTCTTTTCACTCCCCTAACTTAGTCTCTCTTAATTTAAGATTAACTGGTGAAAATTAAATTTATTTTTTCTTACTGGGGCTTTAAAAAAATAACAGAAGGAAGTTTTTATGATTATGATGGTGTTAAAATGATTGAGATGCGCTGGTAATACCACTGCAGTAATTTTCCAGCTCTACTTAAGTTCTAATGTCAGTGATAGAACGGTTCAGCCTGGCTTGGGGTGAAATTATTTCTCTTTGCATGTGAAGTAGATATGCATCCTGTGGTTGAGAATTTGGTAACTGGTTCAGCACAGACATTAGTGTAGCTAAATGCAGCACAGGTTGTGTCACCTGTATGGCCATTGGTGTGTAATATTTGCAAATAAGTTGTGTTCACTCAGTAAATCTGCTTTTGTTTCAGCGTTTGGGATTTTAACTCTTGCATTGGTGTCACAGCACACTTAATATCAGTTATTTTTCTGGATAGTTGTGTTTCCGTTGTGTTAGTCTGTTGCTCCCGCTGCAGAAAAGGGGCAGTGCTGATGGTGCTGACAGAGTCTTGAGGGTCCACTCTGCAGTCATGACTTCGCCTGGACGTTTAATCCCACGGGGCCACACTGCAGCAGTCTGTTGACCAGCGGGGCAAGTTGAGCTTACGCAGGCACTTTAAGACTGTGTGAGCTCCCTTTTTCACTGTCTACGTCTAAAGATTATGCTAATACACATTTGTCCATTCATATTTTGTTGTAAACAGTAGGTTAAATAAACGAACACAGCCATTATTTTAAAAATATTTTTTTCATTTTTGTTTTCTAAATCACTAAATACAACTCAATAACAAAAGGAAGTCGATGTTAGAAACACAGACTGGTGTTCTGTCTTTGTAGTGTTTTTAGTTATTCTCCTCAGTACACACAGATGTATCATAAACTCGTGTTTTTATTCGACTGCAGGAGTGTATGTAAAAAAAAAAATGTGAAAAATTGTAAAATGTTGTGGATTCAGTTCAGTGTTTTTTTGTGTGGAGTGGATTCATTTTGCACAAAATATGGCAGCGTGATTTGGGATTGCTTGGAGCCAGCAGTGATGTCATTAGGCAGCACCTTGGATGATAAGGCAATCCCAGGCACTGAATAAATAAATAAATTAAAATCATTTCTTATGTATTCTTTTCACCTCCCTGCACAACCCTTCTCTCCCGAAGCCTGACCCCCTCATCCCTACCCCCAACTGCCCACCTCCCCTAAGTACACATATCACAAATACAACCCTTATGTAGTCGTCACCGCTGCTCCCTTCCCCCTGCATGTCCACAGGCATATCAGGGAGGGGGGGAAAAAAATGAATGCAGGTTTTTAATAAATAATGTATCCTACTAATATGCATTCAGGTGGAGTCAGTCTTCGGCCCATCTCGCGCACATCCGCAAAGAGGAAAAATATAGAATCCAAGAAGGGAAAGCTTTCCTCCTGAACTGAAATCGTTGACGGCTCGATAATAGGCTAAAACAACGAGCACGAGAGTGAAAGAGTCAGAGAGGGAGAGAATGATGAGAGAGAGGGAACCGGGAAAGAAGAGGTGAAGGGGGGGTAAGAGAGAGGGAGAGAGTGGCAAGCATATTATAACTCATCCATGTGGATCACCCTAGTAGATTGGGAGCAATCCCTTGTTGAAATTGTCTTCTAAACACTTAGAGAGAAGGAGACAGAACGGAGCGGCCAGCCCATCTCAGTGTGCCTGTGTGTGTGCTCTCACACTGCCTGCTATCCCAGCCAAGGTAGAGAGACCTTTGACAGACTGCGTGTAGGGGTGGGCGTGTGTGTATGTGTGTTTCACCTTGCTCCAGTGTGTGTTGCCTATCTTGTCAGGCAGCCAGCAAGTGTGTGATGGTGTGTGTGTATGTGTTTGAGCAAGAGGGAGAGAGAAGATGCATCTGAGTGTGTGTGTGGTGGAGGAGGTGGTGGGTATTATGCACCCTGGATGTTGCCTCGTGCTTTAAACAGTTGCCTACAAGCCCAGGTAGTGTGTGCCGGCTTCTAAATAAGCAGCACATTCACCGTCCCCTTCAGGACGGGAGGCAAGGCTGCAGAGTGTGAAATCAGACTAATACAGTGGCGTAGGACTGAGCAGGAGCAGGAAGAAGCTCCCGCATGACTTACTCAGACTAGAGGGGTAGAGAGAGAGGGGTAGAGAGAGAGAGAGAGGACAAGAACCAGCAGAAGATAAAGAGGGGATTGGACATCAGAGATAAAAGGGAAAAAACAGAAAGGTCAGTATTTTTTATTTTAATTGATTTTATTTAGTTATTTCTTCTCTGTGGATGCTTCCTTTAAGTCTTTCCTACTTTCAGTGGAGTTAGTGTGGAGCTGGGACTGAGCCTGTGACTGTTCTGATTTGCTAGAGAAAGTATTGATTGTAAGTTTGTGGGAAGTGTGGTTATTTGATCCTGCCAGGTGAGAACAGATAGAGTGGAGGTGGGGGGACGAGTATAGAGTGGCCTAACCTTATATTTAGTATGTGTATATGTAAGAGTGTGGAGTATATATTTTTTGTTTGCATAACTCTGTATGTGTCTAGATTTAGTTTTACTGTACATGGTGTGCACCTGCATTCTGTGTACTTTGCTTTCTTTTTTAAAATTTTCTGAATTTATGCTAACAGCTAAGGTAGATGTGCATATACCTGTGGAAGTGCAGAGATTGGAAAGTCTAGGGGTGAATGAGACAATACTCCACAGAATCAAATGGGTCATGATGGGGCGGAAAAAGAGGACTTTTCATCTCCAGTTTGTGTGTATGACGTAAAGAAAAGATGCCAGTGACAGACAGACGGTGTAAAGCTCGAAACACAGCGAACAGTCAGTATGTCATGCGGCGACGTGCTATCCAATCACAGCCTGCGTGCACATATACAGAAAGACCATGTGACCATGGCGCACACACAAGATGGTGTCCACAGTTACTGTACGGAAATTTTTGTCCACAATATAATTCAGAAAGTTTTTTCTTTATCAATTAGTTTTAAATGTTTATTCATCAGACTTCTTACATCTTAAACATTTTGTCATGGAGTTGCAATTCTAATTAATATTGTATTGATAGCAATAGCAGGGACTTTTTTTTCCAAAAAGCATATTTTTAAGCAGGAAGGAAAAGCAAAACTGTCAACATACAGATGTGTTCAACCACACACACAGGCACAGGAAAAGTGAAAAAGCCCAGACTACCAAATTGTCAGCAATACTAAAGACATCAACACAAAAATTTCAGCCATCCATCACAGCTGTCGGCCTTTTTCTGTGGCGACAGTGATTTATTCCAGGGCTGAAATTATTTGGAGTCTCTTGCTCCCTAACTCACTGGCTCTGTCGCTTACATTCACTGACACACACACACACGCACACACCCCTACCATGCACAGCCACTCCTCCAGTCTTAATAGGTGTTGGATTTGTCCTGTTGTAAATTTCTGAAGTAGAGATGTGATGTATATGGAATTATATATGTCCTCTTAAAAAGCTGACCTTACTAATATCTTCTTGGGTATGTTGTGTGCTGGGTGCTAACAATGTTTCATCTATGATGAACCCTCGTCAGTGTGTGACAACAAATACTCACAATGTTTCTTTAAAAGACGATTTAATCAAATCTCTAGCCTGCAGAATAAATTTAAGTTTAATTTTTTTATATATATATTTTAAGAACTAACATTTCAAATGTCACATTGCAAACTTTATTAGATTTTACTTTTCTTCATACAGATGAAAATAAGTTTAAGTCTTAAATTTCTTGTTTAAAATATTGAAATTAAACTATATATATACTGTATATTTCCTACAAATCCCCATTCAAAAGACTAGACTTACCCACCAACTGAGACAAGAGATAAAAAGTGTTCAACTGTATTTTTTCACTTCAGTTACAGCAGATTGTATTAAAAATCAGTCATGTTTAATAGATGTCAGCGTTTCTCTTTTTTTGCAGCACTGTAATGATGTAAATAAAAATAAAATCTGTCACACAGTGGTGACCCAAATTCTAAACTCCCCTATAAATTCCACACAGGAAGTGGCAGGCGTTTCTCTAAGACTATTTTTGACATGTGTGTTAGCCATGCATCTAGCAGAATAAATGCGGAGACATTAATTAAAACTGATATGCAGTGAGTATTCTTTCACATACTGTGCTTGTTTGTTTGTAGAAATTATGAGCAAAACAGCTGCCCACAGCAGTGCTAGTTTGACCCCCCTCCTTTATTTTTAATACCACTGTCATTTCATTTCCTTTCTTTTCTGCACAGCCTCTCTGGTATTCTTTTCAGATGTCGGATGATAAATCAGGTCTTTTGTGCTGGAGCATTTATAAGTCAGTCCAATGCCCCTAATAACCCCACTCTTCCAACAAGCGCACACACTTCTCTAAGCTTGTGCTCTACCTCTAAGCCTTAGTCCAAGCCCTATGGCTGCGTTTTAAGATTGGCGTGTGCATGTCTTTCTTCAAGTGGGTACATGCACATGGAGTCACGTGGCGTTGCGCTCACTGCTGTTGTTTTTGGTGGATGGGTGTTTTGTTTGATTTGCTTAAACATGCCAGTTTTGCACATGCATGGTCAGGAGCCATCAGCTCTTGATATTTTCGTCTTCATTGCTGATCCGAGGTGGCCTGTGTGGTTATGGAGTTGAGCAGAGCACAGATTGCGTGGTTATGTGTCAGCTCTGCTCTGGCCTTTTTTATATCTGGAGAAATGATGTTTGTGCTGGCATTGAAATCGGCCAAGGGGGTCACTCGGGCTCAGTCAGAGACAAAACTCTGAGCGTGCCTTATGTTAACAGAATCCAGCGCACATTAAAAATGAAACATCTGGTTGTCTTGTTGAGCAAAATACATCTGAGGGAGTGAGGAGTTGGCAGAAAATAAATAGCTAATTGAAATTTAAATTAATCTTCACAGAAAATTTACATGAACTCAAAGAAACTTTAAACACTAAAAAGTTCCACAAAGACAGAGTATGATGTACATTATTAACCAGCCAATCATTGCAGTCCAGATGCAGTGGAAGTCATATGATGCCTTTGTGATTCAGGCTGCCTGGGCTTCTGCATAGTGATTGAGCTCAGCCTAAGGTCTGGGCCTTGTCATGATAAGGTGCCAAACTTAGCTTTACTTCTAAAATCCTGGATTAATGCCTGCTTTAAGAGCTTAGCATGGTCATCCATTCAGACATGCACTGGATTGACTGGCCTACCCTGGTTGCCTGTTATCTTCTTTGAAGTTCTACAAGCACAGTACACTATGAAGCACCACCACTTGCTGTGGGTATTCATCATGTCCCCTACTAAGACTTTTTACCTTATAGAAGCTTTTTAATTATGTTCCACCCCCCCAATACAATTATTATTTATTTCTGTAATCAAACAAAGCAGTGCACAATTTTTATAAAATTTATTTTTCATTTTTATGGCAGGATTCTGTTTTATAGAGTCACTTTAACATGTGGCCACAGCTAAATAATGTAATATCAGTTTGCATTTATTTGTTTTCCACTAGCAGCGGACGATGTGGGTCTCTGGGAAAGAGTTAGTTTCAGTCCCTTTCCCACACAATTGTTTACCTATTAACTTTAAGAATTTTAAGTCTTATTCACTTTAAAATAGATTTTTATGAAATTATTTATGTATGTTTCTAAAATGCTTGCTGCAAAAACAGCTGTTTTTTAAAGAAGTCATCAAAACCAAAAGATGACCCACAATCTTATGAAAGTACATTTTTGCTGCTGATTTTGAAATGCATAAAAAATAAAGATGTGCAGCCTGGACGTAAAGCTTGCCGTAATTTGCTCTGACATGCTGGGTGTCCGGCGTTATGTTCGAGGTGAAGCTATGACATTATTTTTAAATTGTTGCATATTAGTTATCTGCATAAAGGATTCCGCAAATTAAAACACCACCCGGTCGTCTCTATGGTTGTTCTCACTATCATGAGTCTTTGTCATATTTGTTTGAAAGGCTACAATGTCTTAAAATGTGGCAGAAGATATGTTAGTATTTTTGCTATTGATTAAACAAATATCCTGTTATACTTTGGCTTTTTGTTGTTTATACTACTTTCCATTCAAGGAAAATAGAATGGATGTGAAAACAGTTCAATGCACTCTTTCATGTCCTCTCACTTCTCTGAGCCTCAATATTAAAAGAACATTGTGCTAATATTTGGCTATTATTTCAGTCGTACTAGAAAAGGCAGAATTAATATTTGTTTTTCTTTCTTCCTTTATATTTTTACTCAAAAAATACTTTCTTGAAAAATGCTTCTGATTTTACCTGTACTTTGAGAGACAAAGTGTGCAATAGAGCTAAAAAAGCAAAATTTTCATGAGGTTTTTTTTAAAAAAACATGATTTGTAATATTACAAGTACTCTCTTTTAGTAAATAAGTTTTTTCTCAATTATAGGTACCTGTTCTCTTTATGAAATATATTCAGGGAAGGCGGTGCAGTGATTAAATGCAAACTACAAGCAAGTGATTGTGAGGCAGATTTTTGAGTCTAACTAAAATGTCCATAAACTCCATGTTGGATTTGGCCTTAGGGACAGAATGTCAGAAATACAGTGTGAAAAGTCTTATAAGGACTTTGTGATGTTTTAGACTGAGTAAAAATTATTCTTGATTCCTATCTTACATTGTGTCTGACATTTTTGCACCTTTATTTTCCATGAAAATAAAGGTAGAATATTTGTAAAACTGGCTAAGTGTATTTCCGATCATGATAATTGTCATCATTATCATTCGCACTAGTAATTGAAGCAGTAGTAACAAAAGTAGCATTAGTAGTACAATTAAAACTACCAGTTTTAATTGTAATTAATTGTAAAGTGTAACTCTTGGGTATGACAGATTTTGTCACTTTACTCTTGACATTTTCTGCTGCATATCCTATTATCCATTTTTGTAAGATAAGTAGGTAACTAAGGTATTTAAAAATGTGTTCAATGAGGCAGGTGGTGTTTTTTTTTTTACAGTTTCACCAACAGAAGTTTTGAATGGAATAGCTCCTGATAATCTACAGTCACAGTTTGTTTTTCATCTTGTGCTGTTGGTAAGAGTAACGATAAAGGAGTTTGGAGCTATGTTGATTCCATCTTGACTACTCTGCAATAACTCAGGAGTGGAGGAGAGGGCGGGGTGGTGGGCAGCCACCATTTTACTCCTTCAATCCTCCTCCGCTACCACTGGAATATAATCTGCTGTCTCCTGACCTTCAAATCATGCAACGCTAGAGCCATTTCAATTGGCCTGTCCACCATTAACGTGAAACGCCCTCTAAACACTCTGCTTCTGCTCATGGAAGATTTCCCTTCTCCCAGCATGTTTTCCTTCCGCGTTCCACGCTCCGTTGTTCCATATCTTCTTCTGTTTCCATCATGCCCCCTGGATCCTCACAGCTGTGGAAGGTGGGAACCTCTTGCACTTTAGAACTGTGCCACCACAGGAGATACTGCTGGTCAAAAGATGGGAATGGGAAATATTCCATTTGTTGTTCTCTGAAATGTTTGTGTTGCACCAAATGAACAAAGAAAAACCGTTTTAGAATACATTGTAAACAGACTATTTTCTTTTTCAGAATATTGGAGTTCACATATGACATTCATCCATGAACTGCTCAACCACAGTGCTTTAACCCACTAGTTTTTTGAAAACAAAAAGACAAATTTTTATTTGAATAAAATATGAAGGCAAAAAAAATTAAACTCTGATTTCTGTCCAACAAATATGTAAGGAAGCTCTTAAAATATTATGAACCTACATTTTGCAGTTTTTAAGGAAGTGCCAAATCCCTTGTCATAGTGCATCACATTTACAAATCAGACGGGTCCCCCTTCGTACTCCAAAAAATGTAAGGAAGATGCACTGATTGGAGCATAAAATCCCACTCCAAAGCTCAGCATGTTATGTTGCCAGTAGATGGATAGATCTATTATTGAAAAAGGACATATTTGATATGATCTGAATATTAAAAATATATCAGAGGGCAAACAACGTTCATTGCTGCCATCTGATCTGTGCTGAGAGATGTGTGTCAAATCTCAAGGGAGAAGCTTTATTCGGCAGGGTCAAGGGGTTTTCTAAGTGCTTGATGAGATGCAAGAAGTTTTATTTTTATTATATTTTTGCTGTTTGGTTAGCATTAAAGTATCACTGGTGCCTTTTAAACAGGATCTTTATCATCAGCCCAATTGCTAATTATTTTACCATCATGAACACAGATGAATGTATTATGACCTAGAAATCTTCTGACAACAAAATATCTTCACAAACACTCATATTTCAGCATATTTTCCCTCCATATGATGTTGTTTTCCTGTTTTTGCTCTGACTGATTTTATTTCATCTTGTCACTGTTTATTATCATCTGTCTAGGGCAGTGACAAATGTAAATGTGACTTAATGCAGCTGTATGACTGATTGTGCAGCAGCTTTAGTAAGGTGGGCAAACTGGTGAGACTGGTTTGTTTATAAAGTCAGTGTTTCTTGGCCACATATAAGTCCTCATCTTAAAGCTTCTGTGTAGTCTATTCCACTGGTTGTTATTACGTATAATAAATGTATTTATGATTAATGACTCCATTGGGGTTTATCCATAATGCTATGACCTCAAGGTAAAATTGAAATGCATGCACTGGATGTAGAGCATTTGTATATTATTGCTCAATATACTTAGCAGCCATTACATTTGTTGGCCCTGGTGAAAATAAAACAGAAGGCTATGGGGTTTCAAATCAACAGGGCCACTCTAAGAAATGGACTTATTGGAATTGCATTAAGTTGATTAGACTGAGAAATGAATACTGTTTACAATGGAGCAGTGTTAAACACTCTTGTTTCTCCCAGCTATAGTAGTGCATCGACAGTCAGTCAGCATCAATTAAAGCTCCTGATCTGTATATCCTGAGAGCCTGGTCCTGTTGTCTTCTAATAAAGCCAAGCCTGTGGCGGCAGAATGTTTCATTTCCTCCTAGAGATTGCCCCCAGTAATGCCGAGCACTTATCATAGTCCAGGAAAAAGGCTGTAACGACACAACAGTCAGATGCTTGATGCCCAGATCAAACCGAGGCCAGATGATGAAGCACGTCTGAGCACCATGTCAACATTTTACACTGCAAAAATACCTGATACGTTAGAAGAAGATGACTTTAAATTTCATGTTGTGCTCCAAACTCTGTAGTTAAAAAAAAAAAAGTGACAAAGTTGTTCACTTAATAGGTTTTTCCATATCTAAGGTTTGGGGAATACAAGGTATTTGGGGAATATTATAAGCGGTTGCATGTGTCTGTTTGTTCAGATGAAAATGAAAAATGGGGTCTGGGAAATACAGGGTTGTGAAGGGGGCCAAGCTGTCCCTGGCCATTCATTCTCTCTGGCCCCTCTGTCTAATTAATGGGGCACATTCATACACGTTATTGCACCAGAGGGTCTGTCACTCATTAATCATGTGACCTTCTGTGGCACATTTAATGACCTTGGAGGAGTAGATCAGCTGGAGATGGCCGAAGCTGTGGAATTAAATTGTTTCTGGAAGTGGTCATGGCCACATCAGGTGCTTTAACAGCCTCTCTGCTCGGGCCCTCTCCTGTGCCTCATCTGAAGGATCTTTGCAGGCTCTGCAACCAAGATGGGAAAGAAAACTCTAGGGCTGTGGTCTAGATTAGGGAAAGAAACAATGTCAAAGTAAAAAAAAAAAAGTTTTTTTTATTCTAATAGAATAAACAATGAAAAAGATGCACACATTTCTTGTAAACATGCACTCTCCATACCTTAATGAAAATGTCATGATTTTCAAATATATTTTTTTCTATTAAGTACAAACATGAGAATGTTGCAAATCCTTTGCAGGCTTAGGAATTACACATTTGTCTATAAAACATTTTCAAGTAAATAGAAAAGCTTAAGTGCAGCCTAATGTTTGTATATTTTGATTTGAACCCCAATTTAAAGGTTATGCATCCTTACTTCTGTATTATCACTCCTCAAATTCATGTTTATTGAAGATTTATAGAGTTGGAATGATCATGCAGTTAGCAGAGGGTCAAAATGAATCAATCTTTTTTGTTTTATTTATTAAAAATGTTGTTGACAACTGAAATGAAATATTTTTCTTAGACCATAATACTGGTCTAAAATACTTAAACCTGTCCTCCGTCTGAGACACTTTTAATTGAGACTTGAAGGATGCAGCTCTGGAGGCTGGCTTAATTTCCTCCGGCAGGAAAGTAGTCATTAAGCAAACAAAAAAAAAAAAAATACAGTCGGCCCTACCACAGGTTTTTCAGCAGAGATGACAGGAATGGTATGTTTTCTGTTTTGCAATCTACCTTCTTATTTCTGTGTTAAGTCTAAATTATTATTTTGGAGTGCATAAATTTGACCTGAAATGAAAAAGCATCAAAATACAAAAATAAAATCACATTAAATTGTGTTTTAGGTCAAGAAATTATATATTCTGTTCATTTTTAAACAGCTACAGTTTGTTGTGAAGGGTAACTAAGGGTCACTGCAGTGGAAGATTGACCAGTTTATTAATGCAATAATTCTGTGATCTAACTAAAGCACTGATGTAATTTGAGCCTCCTAACTGCATAATGTTATTGGGGGGAAAGCAATATTCAAATTCTTCTTTTTTTGCAGAAATGTGAATACTGATGTTGTCTAAAAGAATTATTCAGTGGAGTTATTAAAACAAGACAAAAGAAAATGTCTAGGCTAAAGACAACTTCCACAGTATCCGTTTTTTCCTACAAAAGAGTAAAGCTGGAGGATTTTCCATATAATGAATGCCCATGTTGTTTATATAGCAGGTCTGCAATTAATGTTTGCGCAGCACCAAAATGGTACTTATGTTTTGTTGCATGTTTAAATGTGGAGAAAGAAAAAAAAGTAATTAACAACAAACTTTAAAAAAATAAGTAAAAGAATCTCCCACAATTCCACATTCCACTATGTAAAAAGTACTGAAACATGTTGTTGTTCTGCAAACTTTCAGGATTCCACTTCATGCAGGAATTCTCTTACAGTGAGGTTTGGAAATTCCCTTTTTTAAATTTTTTTTAACCTTTTTTTTACTGTCCTGATCACTGCATGTCATAAGATAAACATGAGTTATTTTTTTAGCCTTGCTTTTCCGAGTTTTAGTTGTTTTAAACGTCTTTGCCCTATGTATAATATGAGTTAGTTTAGTCCAGTGGCTGTATCTTGACATTTTCTTAGGAAGATCAACACACGTCTGACTCACTTGAAAGCCATGTTCTGTTGTCTTTCCCTTTTTGATATCACTAATGGAAATCGGCCCTTTATTAGATATTTATACTACAGGGCAACAGAAAGGCATGGATTATTAAAGTAACCAGAGACTTTGACTTAAAAATGTGAAATTGTGAAAGAACAAAAAAGCCAAAAAAAAAAGGCATCATAGGAATTGTTAGTGAGATCAGTATTTGTGGCATGTGTGTATTTTTTGCATATCTTTTACAGGGGTTATTTCATAGGCTATAAATAGCATACATTTACTGCATCATGTTAGACGCTACCACATTCTTAGTCGCTTGATAGGCACCATCTTTCAATTAACATTTTATTAACATTTTAGGAAAAAAATCCCAATTTCTTTGCATCCAAAGTTTAAACACAGATCTCGTTATGGCTGCCACCTTCTGTTCACAGCGGCAGCGTGAAAATGTTGGCTTTCTTCTCAGTGACATTGAAATGGAAGGATTTTGTTTATCCCCGTCTTTGTTTATTTAACATTTTGCTCAGTGGGGGGAGTTTCAGATAGATTGTTTTCAAGACAGTCCCTGCAGACAGCGAGCAAACACACTACAGCTTCATCAAACAGAACAATCTTCAACTTTCCCCTTCTGCAGCGTGCAGGGAAATGTGACTGAGAGGAACATCATAATGGAATATGATTGAAAATGATCGGCGTAATTTTTGCGTGCATCTGTAACAGTATGCCAGCGTTGTTTTTTTTCAGAGGATTTATTTAGAATCATGTGTAAGTGTACCCTTACATAGAAAAAGAAAGCACAGTGATGGATGAAAACATTTCATTTTCATGTGGCAAACATTTGCAAGTTGGGTTATTAATGGATTCATGCGTGTGTGATGGATTGTCGATGTGCAGGGATTGTTTTATTTCCTTGCCAAGGAAGCGTCAACAGAAATTGTGGCACATGAAATTCAACTTGAAAAACAGGGAGGGAGCTAAAATAAATCTTTGTGAGCTGAAAAGTGAGTTAACCCCCCTGGTATGAAATGAGTTCGGAATTGAGTTCATTTCACATGTTTGACTCGTCTTTGTGTAAATGTGAGCAGGGCGAGAGCTGATGGAAGCAGCAGCGTTTTGAAATGTATTTATAACAAAAGAGAGAGAATCTGTTGTCAAAAGTGGCATCTTCAGTGTCAGCATGCAGATGTTCAAAGCTTGCAAGGGACAGTTATGAACTTTTGCAACTTCACTCATTAAAACGCATCAAATCAAACACACAGAGGCTGTGCCATTACCCCCTCTCCCTCTGTCTGCCTCACTGCTGTCGTTCGTCTCCTTCCACCATCCCATTTCTCCTTGTCGTAAGCGCAGGCCTGATTAATATTTTTCACCGTCCTGTAACCATGGCAATAAGGTCACTGCATATGATACTTAATTGAATCTTCCCTGTGCTTTTGTGTGCGCCTCCACTGTCCGGGCAATAAAAATCTTCCGCTGATGACTCCGAGCCCCTTTTCTGCTCCCCTCCATCTTTCTCTTCATGTTTGGCCCATGAATTTATTCATTTGTTTCCTCTTTCTTGTGCCCCCCTCCCCACCTTCCCTCTTTCATTCCTGACCTCTCTCTGACCTAGTCTTCCTTGTCTTGGTGTAGTATTTTTTTTTTTCCTTTTTCCTCTTCAAACACTGTTTTTGCGCAGGTTAGTCGCTTGTTAATGTGTTGAGTTCAAATCTTTTTGTGTGTGTGTGTTCTGTTGTTTGCAGAACAACACTTGATGGATTATTGCTTTTTAATGTCAGAGTAATGCACAGCAGGTCCTCTCAGCTTGGCCTTTTTTTGCCCTACTCTGGTCTTCTTAATGCTTACTCTTTTTCTCCCCATGTAAGAATTTGCATACTCAAATCAGTCTCGGGCACAATTGTTAAATTGATTTCAAATGACACTGATGACTGAAGTGGGGAAACAAAGAGGCCGGCAACCAGGAAACCGCTGGGTACACAAAGTAAGCCTCTGACACAGGTTGCTCTCTGAGCAGGTGCTCTGATTAATGCCTAACAAATTGGGGTTCTCTAAGATCTGGTCGTAAGTGGGAGACATGTTTCCTCTTCACACAATGCAAGGGCCAACACATAAACACACCCTGATGGAGTCTTTGTTCATGCTGGTGTGGGGGTAATCCAGGACAAGAGGGCATGCAGGGTTACATTGGGAAAACACCAGCATGACTAAACAGTAAAAAAGCAAAGGGAAGGAAGGAACTGTTTTATGGGGATCCTGGAATAAAAATACTAACAGGCTTGCCTTATAAGATATATAGTATATTTTAATTTCATGTCCTTCTATTCTGTATGTAAAAGTTCTCCTTTGTCGTAAACTGTTTTTGAGGTTATTCATGTTAGTTTTTCTCTCAGTGAAGTAACTAGAGTTGGATAGGGTAACCAGATATTGCACTTAAGTTGGAGCAATATCATTTGAAATAATGTTACGCATGTAAGATCAGGACCTCAGAGGTTTTTTAGAGAACATTAAAGAACACCTCATCACAGTGGAGGTGCCAGCCTCATGGTGTTGGGTGAGACAGGTAAGCTGGTCAGAGTGCATGGGAAGATGAATCCAGCTGAATACACTCATGACCTGGGCACAAGTTTATCTTCCAACAGAAAAGCATCCCCAAACACACAGTCATATCTGCAATAGCATGACTGAGATGAAAGCATTGCTATTGTTAAAAAGTCTAGATTTAAAGTCTATTTAAAATATGTACCAAACCTTTAAAAAACAATGTTCTTAAACCCGATTTGTCCAATCTGAATGAGCAACAGCGATTCTACAGAGAATAAGAAACAAAAAACAGTTTGTTTCTATGCAAAGATGATAGATACACACCTAAAACATTTGCAACCATAATTGCAATGAATGTATTATCCAGAGAGGGGAAAGGGAGGCACAAATACATTTGCATCCCTACCTGCCTGATTTAAAAAATAAAAAAAATAAAAATTGTTTCATGACGTAAAACAAAATGTTTGTAAAATTAGCAAAATGTGAACATTTTGAGTATAAATGTGTTTTTTTTCTGTTAGATGCCTTATGCCGCTTTGATAACACAGAGAATGACTGATAGTATAATTAAATTTATACTTTGCTGTATTCCTCGCAGGCCATGTTTGTGAAAGGTCAATACTTGCTAACATCTCTCCAGAATTAAGGACTTACTGTAATAAAACTGTGACAGTGATCTTGGGTCAATCATTAAGCTCAAATTAAATGAACTAGTCCAGTTTGTCAGAGGAGAAAAAAAAAATACAAATCAGATCTGACACATGCATCATAAAATAACCATTAGCTGTTACCTGCAATTTGAAGTGACAGTATATCAATAATGTCACTTGGAAAATGGGACAGGTTTGTTGTTGTCTTTAAATCACCCGAAACTCCATGCAGCAGAGGAGTATGCAGGTACTGGAATTGCATTAAGGCTTGATGGTAATGGCCACGGTGGAAGCAGTGGGACACGAGAGAAGCAGGGGAGAACATCATTCACTCCTCACTTGGTCACAGACTTTTCACGTCTGACTTCGTAACAAACTCAACATTAAATGTTCTTTTTTAATAATTAGCAAAAATGTTTCCAAAATATTTTCCCCATTCAGCCTATTTCTCATTATCTCACAATTATTTGGTAGACTAAAAGATGTGCATCTGTGTTAGCCCAAACGATTGCAATATAGAATAAAATGCATGTGTATTGGAAAAATCTGTTAAAATATTCTTTTTACCCGACTATTTAATCTACGAGGCCTTTTGATCACTCACCATGCAAACGGCCTCATTCAAAGATACATAAGCACACATTCAAACTGTGCAAACAACCACCCCCTTTCCTTACTGATGGGGCATTTGTGTACAATCACACTTAATGTTGCATATGAATGGGCCTCTTAATGAATGGGACATGCATACGGTCTCTGCCAGCTTTGAGGGCCGAGAGCGGAGCACGTGTCCTTTCTGCTGTTTGTCATGGAAGCATGTGGAGGCTATAGTGTGCCCATCTGTTCCCCCGACACACACACTCCTCAGCCACCTAATTTCTGCCATGCGTCGGTGTAACAGGCGAGCATTGTGGCAACAAGTGTCTCTACATTACCACGCTTGCCAGCTCCCCTCACTTGGCAGTGAGCCCGCTCAGCTGCCCTGCCCTCTTGTGAGAAAAAGCCTTGATTGTGCCAGAGGGAGAGAGCCGAGGGGGCCCGACCGGGAGGAGGGACGAGGAGGGGGAGGGATTTGATTTACATACTCCAGCTTATGTGGCACTCATCTGATTTTAAACAGCTCCAAAGCAATTAAGGGTTATTAATCCTTTTGTTTGTTTGTTTTATTTTTTTTCTTTCTCCCAGAGGCATGATGCTGCAGTAGCAGAATCTGAGGCACAGTGCCACCTGTGAGGGCTCCATGTGGGAATGTCAGCTCAACACAGGGTGTTTCTCTCAGCCTTCGTTCCCATTCATGCCTACTGACACAGCTGTGCTCTGTGTGTAAACAAACACAGCACCAGCTTGGCACTGCAAGGGAAGGTACTTTGGCAAAGACCCAGATCTGGAGTGTGCAGCTGGTGATGGCGTGCAGGGGCCATGGGCTGCTTATCCTAATTGTTCTAATTATGACAACAGTTTCTTTCATTTGATATAATCTGCAGAATTGAAGCACTTAATTAAATTTGTATCAGGGCAAGGCAAGTGCTAGAATGTGTTTCCACTGGAATTTTTTGTTGATTTAGCTTTAAGGGCTTCACTCCGTGTAATGGGAAATGCACTATAAATGTGATACAACTGCATGATATCGCAGATTATGATTCTTTATCTCGACACGTGTGTATTAATGTTTTTTATTTTTATTTTTATTTGTCCGTATATACTACCGACCACTGAGAGGAAATGAATAATATAAAATGATTTAGAATACATTTTCAACTATAACAGCATTCTAATGAGTGGATGTGATGAGGCAGGTATTTTAAATAAGACATAATGCAGAAAATAACATTGTCTCAAGGTCAATTGTGGTGCAGTAATGAGGGCTTGGCTTGGGAAACATTCTTCAAATATTTATTTCTGCATCATCCATTACTCACTCAGGAGGCAGCGCTGTGTTAAGAGACCCTCACTACGGTGAAAATGCATCACAGAGAGCAAAAGGAAGACAGGCATGGCGTAGAATGTGAATGTTCTCATGTCCATTCTTGTGGCCGAACGACCCTCCTCACTTGGTATAGAAAAACACTTACTGGTAATGTAAATAGCAAGGCAGCATAAATCAGGGGACACGTGCGGCCTGGGAGAGTATTGTGTAATAGTTATAGCGAAATGAAGTGGCATTGGGATCAATATCCTACTATATCTCACTCTGGCGTAATGGCACAGAGGGAAACTGGAGGCCAGGGGAGTCTGATCCCTCCACCCCACTATGGGCCTATAAATCTGCCCGACCCGCAGACTGCTTATTAAAGTACATACACAATCGGCAGCAGCCATCCAAAATAGCAAGCTTACTTACTGACCTGAAGTCAGGGGAATGGATGCCTTTACCTTGTTAAGGAGCGGGGTTACAGATTGATTGGCATTGTCTCATTATCCTGCACAGGGAGGTAAGGAAAAGTTGCATTATTTATAACATTGAAATAATTTACTACTGAACATTGAAAATATGTTTTCACTGTTACTAAGTTAAAACAACTTAATAACAGTTAAAGATTTCTCTTAAATTAATACTCGTTGTTTTATCTTTTAAGAGACTAATGTCTTAGTTCTTCTTAGCAGTACACTTCTAAGTTGAATAAAAGTAACTTGTAAATCTTAAATTCCTTCCTTGTTAAATCAGGAATTACAATTTTTTGAGTTCCTTTATCTTGTTAGCTAAACCTAGGACTGATTACAAGAATATGAGTAGAACTTGCCTGAAAACATGATATTTTTAAAAGCAGGTAATGCCTGTAGCATCACCAAGACAGAGTTGCTTGAGTGGAGGCCTCATTACTCCTTTCTAAAAGTTTTGCATGTATGCTTGTACATTCGGCAAGCCACATATTTAATAAAATGTTAGGCATGCAAGTCAAAATCTCTTTCAATGAGTCAACAGTGATTTCTTCTTGCTGAGTTAACTAAAAATGACGTTTCAAATTTTAATGTTTAATCAGATTTTTGTGGTCAAGCACCAACAAGCGGTCCGGTTTGCTTTTGACATTCTGGGCTGATAACTATGCACTTCGTTTTTGTGATAAGATTACCTTGGTCATAACAGTTGAAACTAAATGTTTAAATATACAATGTAAATAGACACAATCACATTGTTTCTTACTGCCCAATGTCAATTCAAACTAAACTTTTACTGTTGTGGACAGTTATGATTATTAACATTTCCTCTATGTCAAATGCCAGATTAATTAAGGACACAATATTTGAGAAATATTTCTATTAATTTATCCACTTTCAGAATTTTTAATAGACCTCTTTATTGTTTAAGCTGTATGACTTTGATCAGATATTTTGGGTATACTTCTCTGTGGTAAATTATGCTTTTTACTCTTTTTGGTGGGGGGGTGATTTGCATATTTTGTGTCAAAGCGTATTCATTTCTGGGACACAGAACCCTTCCCCTTCCTGGCTTGTATGAAGGCTTTACATTTCTATGACGTTTATACTTGCACATATTTGTTTATACAGACAAACTGCTCACCTTCAACCATCTGGAAATGGAAATCCAATGTTCTCTTCCTTGCCAGATTTCTTTTGATTTTCCCATAAATATGGAGAGTTTGAAGTGTTTCTCCATGTGACTTAAGCTACCTTCCAGTTACCTCACAAGTCAGAGCTCAGGGATGGATCTAATGTCAGAAATGAGGTAATAGCATTCTGATTAAGAAGTTGGAATTTCAACACAGCAATGCTCAAAAACATTGTTTTCAAACATAATTTTAGGCTTTACTTTCTATAAGCAAATATCACTATTAATTTGTTAAGGTTAGAGTTGCAGGCGCTAGGTAACATTGATTTTATTAGCACTTCTTGTCTTGTAAAATACACATTTTCACCACATCTTACTGCTGTTGATACGAGGAGCGGCCATATTGAAATGCGAAGTTGTGGGTAGTCGGAGTTGCTCCCAGTTTCCCAGTGGGAAATCTGACTTGGAAGGGCATTCCAGTTGATTTTTTTTATGGGAAAGTCTGAATTTTCCAGTTCCGAATGCAGCTGGAATGTGGAATTTACCTGTCACAGGCTTACAAAGCCATGACATCACCATCATGTAGGCTTTTTCAAACTGTTTAAAAATACAGTAATCTGAGGTTATATTAACTTCTATCCTTGAATATTAGATGTGAAAATTGTCTGTTCTCTCATTATTAATGAGCAAATAGAATTAAGTTTGGCTAAGGCAGAAATATTTTAGTCTCATTTAATAGATGACAAAAAAGGGATATGTGGTTTTTATGCAATGTATGTAATTTACCTGGCTCCAATTCAATATACAAATTGAATTAAACAATTTGTATGTTGTTTAATTTTTAAAAAATGCCATTAGTGTATGACTGCATGAGTATCATTTTTGCAATAACATTCAATGGAAAGGATGCCACTGCATGTTGCAATTTCACTATGTACAGGCTGTTAGTGTGCAGATCACTTTGTATTCTCGTGAGATGTTTGCGGGTGATCATTCGAGTGGGAGAAGTACATTTTAAACAAGTAAGGGACAGTGCATTGGACTGTCTAAAGTGCTGTAATAAAGTGGTCTAAATAATGAAAATGCCGTCGGTGTGTGAAAGACGAGTAGTTTTTGATTTACATTTAGATTTTCTCTGACAAAGATTGTATTTTTAACATAGCTTTTATGTATTTTTTTGCATAATGTGTTTGTAGATTGTCCTTTTATCAACCTCAGGTTGTAATAACTTTATAAAAAAGAATATAGAACCTGAAGGCAAAAATAAGTGCAAAATACAAATATAATGGCTGCCTGTGATTTTCCAAATTATTCAGGTTTTATCCATTTATTTATAAGATCTTGTTGAAGCTTAGCACAGCCCTGAGGCAGAAGGATGTTGGCAAAAGGTTGCGAATTGTAATTGTAATAAAATAAAAGGAAAAACAAGAACAATGGTTTACTTCAGTATTATCTCAGATCTTTTTTTCCAGTAGGTTATTTTGTGAACTGCTGAAGACTGTGGACAGTAAAAAACATGTCTTGTATTTTACAGGACCATGAAGACATCTTTGCCCTGTTTCAGAGTGGGTAAGTGATTCTTTTACACATTTTTTTAATCACTGGAAATCTTTTTCTCTGAAACAAGATCCTTTGATTTGAAGGAAGCAATAATGATTTGGAATGTGAAGTATGAGCAATGCTTCAGAATATTTTAACTAATCCATCTAAAATGTATGAACATATAATCTATGTATGTTTTTCTTCTAAATCCAAAAATATTATTTAAATATCAGTATAATGTAAATATCAATTACACTGAACCAGTAAAATCTTCTCATTTGCTATGGAGTTTTTCCTCTTCAAATTTTGACCGTTTAGCCAGTTCTAACTGTTTAAAGTACACCACTTAATAAAACCTTAGAAAATAATTAAAATTCATGACGGGTCAAAAGCCTTACTTTAAATAAAACCATAATAGATTCAATTTCAAAATTATTTGGGGTTTTAAAGAAAGATTTAAAAAAAACAACAACAACATGGACCATAGGTCAATCTTCTGGTGTCTTACTGGGACCATAAGGTTGACCTTTGGCATGCTACCTTTGGCATGCTATCCTATTAAATAAATCATTAGATCAGCTGATTATTCATTCATTCAGTTTTGTCAAGTCTTTGCACCTTGTGGAAGGCGTCGGTAAGCACGACCTCCTTTAAGCAATTCATTCCACATCTAAAAATTAATATATGGTTTAATGCCTACAAAATAGAGAAAGGCTATATAAAGACATTGAAGCTCTTCCACCATGCAATTTCCACTCTCTGAAATGTCATTAAAATTAGAGGAGATGTGAAAGTCAAGAGAAAAAATCCAAGAAAACTTTCACACGTAGGTACATGTGGTAGACAGAAAAAGAGTGCAAAATCTGTAGGGACCTGCTGGAAAACATCTGATATGTAGTCTCCGTGCAACACCGATGCATAAATAGCTTCAACATAGAAGAGCAGAAGTAATAACTTCAAAAAATACCTGGGACTGGTTTACAAGATTCAGAACCTAACATCTGAATAATTATATTCATTTTGTAAATAAATCTGCTTGACACAGATTCATATACTGATTCAAAATGAGTCACAGTGGAGGCAGCATTTGTAAAACCTTATAAATGCTGTGTACCTTGCTTTATTACAAAATGGAATATGCTAGAAACTTCTCCTCTTTGAAAACACCTTATTCCTTTAATATGCATCTAAAAGTGAAACAATAGAAAATGTACAATGTAAAACAACAGGTTCAAGACTTAAACAAATTTTGTGACTGCTAGGGGCCTCAGGAGAACATCAGTTAATTTCACAAATGAATTTTTTTACATACTGAAAAATAAAATAAAATCCATTATTATTTCAAAAGTTAACATAAATTACTTTTAGTATCTTGCTTTCTGCTGCTTGTATGTGCACCCAGGGTCACATTTCAGGCACACTACTCCTTCTATGTCAACAAGTAGCTGAGTTTTTCTTTTTTTTTTTTTTTTTTTTTGCCATAGTTGCTGGTGAGCAATACAATAATTTTCTCATCATCTCTTACACTACCAAGTGTGGAATAACTACAAAGGTGTTTGTTTGGAAATGGGCGCCACAAAACTGCTCTGGACCTCATAGAGATATGATCTGGCTCTGTCCTGTAATGGTAACCACAGTCATTTTCTGTTTCAGTTCTCCAGCAAAATAGTTCATTAATTACATCTAGAAAATCAAAATGGGTTTTATAGTACTGTTGAAATTTAGTTTTTATCTGCTGACAAGGCAAATGGCAACACAGTATAAAATAATGTGATGCTTTACTAAAAAAAATATTTTGTGACTCCCAAAGCAATTGTTTTAAAACTCAATGCAAAAAAAAAAAAGAAATAGGAGTCACATGTCAGTAATGCAAAGTGTTCTATGGTTAAAAGTTGTGCATAAGAAAACATTCACATGATTAGGTGAATAGATAATAAGCAGCACATAATTTTTTTTATGTGCCATACCTTTTTTACCCTGTGGTGGCAGTAGTTTACAGGACGTCCTGGCAATGTTGGAGATTCTCCTTTTGACCTTCCTAAATAAAAGTGTCCTAAATGTAATGAAAAAGATGCAGATGTCATAAGGTGAGTTAGGAGAAGTAAACAGAATTTCTATAATAGAAAAATTAGTTGATGCCAAAATAAAAACTTGAAAGAATGTCACATAGATGTTTCTGAATGTTATTGTTATTGCAGACAACTGTTTACAAAATGTATGATCCTAAATATTATGTTTGTATCTGACAATATATGCTTAATATTTGTCTGATCTGCCAGTCAGTGGAAATAAAAACACAGTTAATGAGATTAACCTCTTCCAAACAGCTGAAAACATTGCAATATTACAAAATACAGGCTAATCGAAAGAAAAGACATTTATTTTACTCTAAATTGTGGAAACAGAAACTTTTTGTCATTTGAAAAACTATTTTGTCTTTGTTTTGAGTATTATGTAGGAAAATTGTGTCTCGTTCTAATTTAGACAATGTCTACAGACATACACTTGTCTCAATCTGAATGAAATATTTATTTGAGTAATTTAAGAAATGAAAATTGTAATAACATTCTTTCATTGTTGTGTCAGAAAATCTAAACATGAACTAAGTTAATTATTTATTTAATCTTTATTCTATTGCACTGTTATATACCGGACAGGATTTTAAAATCGTAAGATTTTGCAATAACAAATTTGAAGTTAAACTATTGGCAATAAATAAATAAAATAAAAATACATTAAATCCAAATTGAATTTAGAATTAGGAATTTTGAATTTAAATTTTAAAATAGATAAAATTATTATGTTAGTCAAACTGGGCATTCCCTTTACAATCTTACACAAAACTAGTACTTCTAAACTCGTACCAGTACAAGGTTAGACTGATGGTGAGGCTATGTGATCAGTAGATATGTACTACTTCATTTTTTTATAAGACCACATCGAGATTGTCATTTAAAATAAATGATAAATCAAGAAATGCTCTCTGAATCTTACATTTATAAAGATCTAAGTGATCTGTGAACTTGACCTATAACAAGCCTTTCCCCTCACACCCACCTTTCCACCCCTGCACACACACACACACACACACCCACACACCCCCACACACGCACACACACGCGCCCACACATCCCACGCACGCCTTCAGCTCTTCACTGAGTGTGTGTTTGCCTGCGAGTCTGTCACCGTCCATGGCCTTGACCTTGCTGAAGGTCTTAGCAGTCACCAGACAGTGATGACAGTGGTCTCCTTTTTGGAGTAAATGTTTTAGTATGAAAACTGACCTAGAAGAGAAAATTGACACAAACAAGCCTGCAGAACAGCTACTTTTTAAAATCCACTACAGGTGTTCCCACAATGCAAACTTGATTTTTGGAAATCACATGTAAATATTCAGTCAGCCTGACCTTTTGGTCTGTCTGTGTGAGGATCTTTGACCAGTGTCTGACCTATAATCCTCTCCTAAATGATTTGACAATAGAGAGACCTATTGATCTTGTCAGACCCTGTTTGCAAAGGGTCAAGAGCCTGATGTGCAGTGCAGCTCTTCTTGGTGTGTTTAGGTAAAATGGTGTCACCAATGCTGAATGAGGCACCTTTGTCTTTCCACAACCTGCAGTGTTTGTGCTGCTTAATAAGTGGATCAGGCTTCTGTTTCCATTCTTGGGGCAGAGAGGCTTCATACGTCAGATCCTACGTCACTTGCTTTGCTGCATTAGTAATGATTACAAAGAAGCTCTGTGCTAAAATTGAAAAAATAACACATTAGGAGTCATGTGGCAGGCTCAGGAAATGGCTTCTTTTTCTCTTTAACACAGCACAAATTGCTTAAAGTAAAACGTATGCCTACAAGCTCTGGTTACCTGTCCTATTAAACATGCTGCTTTTAAAATTGTGAAAAAAAGAAAAGAATAACTGCATACTCTTTCTCAGAGCTCTCGCTGCAGCCCCTGGGTGGCTCCTCTGTGTTCACAAAGAGACGCTTTGGCAGCTCCTACATCTGGCCAGACAGAGAAAACATGGAGAGATTCTCCCGCTGACCACTAGTCTCCCCATCTTGCGTAATAAAACCATCCCTCGCTCTCTTTTCTCTCTCTCTCTCGTGCTCTCCTGGATTCTTTTGGAGTGACTGCTGTTGGAGCAACATCTGGAATGAGCAGCAGTTTTCTTTCCCTGTGTTTTTTTGGGGGGAGATTTAGGCCCCCGATAATCCGTCTCCCTCCTCATTAAAGGGGCTGAATAAACACAGGCCTCTTCCAGTTGTTCCTATGAATTTCCTTACCAGGCGTCAGGAGACCGAAGTGGGGGCTACTGGATCAAAGCTGCCGGCAGCCGTGGGTGAAAAGAGTGAGAGTGCGTTCCGGGGTTGGGCCCATTACCTTTCTCCCTGGGAACCCTGGAGACTCCTAGGTCACTGGCTGTCAGCTCTTTGGCCCAAACTCAGCAGAGAGAAGAAAGAGTAGAGGAGAGAGAGAAAAAAAGAAAACATTTTTTTTTTTAACAAAAGTTGCCTAGAGGAGATGCACAGATGTTGTATTGTCTGTGTGCTTAAAAGAAGGATAGCAAATTAAGAAATACAATGCTGAGATTTTTTCAGCAAACTTGAATTTTCTGTAATGTTGTGTGTAAATCTTTTTCAAGTGTGTTTTTAAATAAGTGCTCACTGATGATGTCTACCAGGTAGAATTTGTTTTTGTCCTAGGGGTTTAACATGAGCTCTCTGTGCATTTGTCCGACTTCAGCGTGTTTGACTGATGATTGATGATTGAACACAGGAATCTGTAGAGTTTAGAGATCAGGTCAAACTTTCGGGCCCATCAAGCCGTCCATGAGCAGCTTTTGTACATTTTGAGGTTGCTTTGTTCCACTGCAGGAGGTCATTGTTTTGTTGTTGCCCTGAATGTAATGGTTCACATGAATTCCACACCAAAAGGCTTTTAGTATTTTCTTCAGAGTCGAGCTGGATATAGAGCTGGTCAGAGTTGTTGCCTATGTTCACATCTGCCACTAAAATGATGGATGCCTTTGTCTCCTATGGATGAAGGTCCAGGAAAAACAAAACAAAAAACCCCAGCATGGCATAGATGAAAGAAAGTACACTAGTTTCTCATTTTATCTCGTAAAAATGCTGAATTCCTAAGGAACTTTTAATTTGTACTTTAATCCCAGAGCTATAACTGAAACTGTGGTTTTGTTTTTTCGACAGATGAAACTAAGGCTGAACTTTTTAAAAATAATGTCTACTGTAAAATATGGTGAGAGATCTGTGATGCTGTGGGCCCATTTCTCCTCCATAGGCATTTTAAATCACGTTCTCGTGTATACCAGATTTTAAATAGAAAAATCTTGGCTTTCTCATTATAGTAAACATAGCTTTTTCATGGATATCTCAGCAAAATTAGACAAAGAAATCAAGTAGCTCTCAGAACCCAGGCCTAAATCCTAGATAATAAGACATAACCTGCTAGAGATGCCAGAAATTGTACTCAAGCATGAGTAGCACTACTTCAGTGTATTTCTACTCAAGCAGAGACAAAAATAAGTCATCAAAAAATTCACAATATTACAGCAAATTAAAAAAAAAAAAAAACCCACAATATTACTGTATAAAAATAACAAAATTACACATTCGACCAGAAGAAAATAAAATTCAAACCTCACTTTTCCACAACACAAAACCTTTGGAACCAATATGTAAAGCAAGCATATGCTAGTAAAACAGTGGAAGAAAAATAGTTCCACTTACAATTTATACTCTTTATTTTATCTCCAAAAAGGCACAACAGGCTCAACAGATGGAAAATAAAATTAGAACAGTGAACCTGCGGTTTTGATTAAAACATGTTTGTTTTTTTATTCAGTTAAGTAACTCAAGGTGGGTAGTCAGAATTTTTATGCAGGGAAGAGTAGTGTAACTTCCTAATAAAATTACTCAAGTAGAAGTAAAAAGCTTGATACAGTAAAATTATTACTATTATTACTTTTTTCCCCAAAATACTACTCAAGTAAATGTTACTGCATAAATGAAACTAGTTACCACCCACCTCTGATAAGCTGTGAGGTGAGTTGAAGAGAAGAACATCTAAGAGAAGACCCAAGACTCTGGAGGATCTAGGGATATTGTGAAATAAATAGTTAAATATCACTCTGTGTTCTCCAGCTGTGGGAAGTGTTATTGGAGAAGAATAACTGTTATTGACAGCAAGGGTGCCAGCAGTTCTGCCACCGGCAATTGTCTTAAAAACTGCAATTACTTTACATGAAATGTTGACTCAATGACTGTGCTTCTCCAATAAAATCAAAATTTATTTTAAGCCATTTTATACATCTTTTTCAGGAGTGAACTTTTTTGTGTTAGCCCTCTAACATGTTGAAAAAACATGGTGCAAATGTATGTGTGCCTCTCTAATGCAGTGACCCCTGAGTAGCATTAATTTTCTAATTCCCTCACACATCCTGGCAATCAAGTTATAGGTTCGCTTCAAAAGTTTGCAGTAGAGGCAATTAAAGAAAAACCAAAAAGCTTGGAAATAGGAGCAGGGTAATCAACATAGGAAAAGGGTGATGCCTTGGACTGCAATTGTTACTCACTAACTCAGAAAGATGATAAAATTGATCAAATTGCATCCCCTATGGTTCAAAGGGAAAAAAAATGCCAGTATTAAATGGTCAATGTAATTAACTTGCTTGGCCACTAGCTGCGTGGTGGGAGCAGCTGCGGCTGGATATAGTGTTTGTGTTTGTATATGTGCACTCTGCGTGTATGTGTACAAATGGCCCTGTGGTCGTCATCAGGCCCCCATCAGCCCCTCCATTAGTTACTGAGCTGCGGGTCTGCGTTGCAGCCCACCTGCACTGAATACAGATTAGGGTAGGAGCATGGACTGCAAGCGCAATGAAGACAAACGCGCACGTGAGCTCTCACAAAAGACAACATTACCATATTATCTGCTTTGACACGCCGTGACATATTTTGAAACACAGGCTTGCAATTAAAGCCGAGACAGAACTGTTGCATCATGGGCTTAAATTAACCGCGAGACCATTCAGCTGCTTCTGTATGTTTCCTCTGGCTGACACAAAACATCTGTCACTGAACAAACACCAGAGCTTCTGGAGACCACTTTATCTGACGCCAGCACATCATAGCTTACACGTTCTGAAATAACGTCACACACAGCAGAGTACACACACCGGCAGCCATGCACAAAGGCAAACATGGCTGCATGGCGATCGTCTTCTTCTGGAGTCGCAGGCTCACACGCTCGTGACAAGAAATCTGCTGGCGGTCATTACGTCGGGCCGAGTAAACTCGGGGCCGCCACGCTGACAGATAGCGTTTTCACGTGCTCTGCTCCTGCCAGAAGCAGGTGTTTATGATCCATAAGACATTGCCTTAAAATTTCAAAACAAATGGTTTTGGTATTAAACTATGTGCAAAAATTTATTTTAAACGATGACCTTAAGCTATTTTCTGATTTAGATCCATATGTCCAAAGGAAAAAAAAAAAAAAGAATTAGCTGTCCAGATTGAGATCAAGGTTAGAGAGCAATGTTTTGCCCTGGAGTTCAAGCAGAACCTGTAGGGCATGGGGACTGGGGGAAGGAGAGAGAGGCTGTGTGATGGCTTCAGTGTGTCTCTGTGGCAGTGCAATGGGACTCTTGGGAGACCCAGGTCAGGAGCCCCCGCCTCCAATCCCCTCCCACCCCCACATTACTGTGCCATTTAAAGCCACCCAGCATCTATTTCCTCCAATAAAAACTAATAACCTTTTCTGTCGGAAATCACGGCAGCTCTTGAGTGCTGGAGCAGAGGCCTGGCTGGATGGCCTGTAATTGCGGCCCTGTAGTTTCCCTTTAGTTTATTTTTTGCACTGTTTTGGATTTGATTTTTTTTTTTTTACCCTGTCCTCTTGGTGCTCTGAGCTTTGTGGCTGATTGCCTGCACAGCTCACCCCACACTCAGTAATCAGACAGCAGCTAGAGAGGGGGCAAAACAGCAACTCAAGGACCTTTTATAATTGGGAGGGATTTGGGGGGCAGTACGACTTTACATTTGGTGACAGAATTGGTTGTGATGGTGACCGCACATGCCGAATAACAGGTATGCCGAAGCCCCCTCTGCAGTCCAGTCATTGTGAGGTGGCTATGAATAGTTTGTACATACCGTATTCTTGTTCTGGAACTGTCCATTTGCCACTGAGACTGGCATATTTGGTAATAGGCTAAAACCATCCATCTCCACATTTTGCACACATTTTCACCGATGCTTGAATGATACTCCACCATTCATTTATGGTAATGTTTTACAGAAAGGTTGTTATTTCAAATATTCAAAGTGTCAAATGTTGGTTACGTACTTTTCGTTTTTTGGCAGTGTTTTCAGCTTGTTTTGCATTTGTGTAAGTAACCTGAGATGGAAATAGGTTTTTAGGCATCTCTCGGTACATGTAACTGACTTTGTGACCACCGGCAGATGAAGTAACATTGCTTTTACCATTGCAATATTTTTCTGCAGAAAACATAGAATATGACTCTCACACTCTCATTGTACACACCTACATAATTTTACAGACAAGTCCCATTTTTCACCTGGAAACAGAACCTCCCAACATCAGCTTGATCAAATCTAAACAGGACAGTGGAGGAACCCGCAAACTAGTAAAAATATAAGAACCATTTATAAAACATAAATAATCATCTAACATACACTAAAAAAGGGGTTTTTTAATCCAAAAAGGACTGGTAGCATATTCAACATTTATTGATTATAAATATGATCATTTTTTCTTGGAGATATTTGTTATATCTTTTCTCGCTATTATCACATGTTTCAACTTAAAATAATTTTATATCCAAATCTCCCTTTGTGTGGTGGTTGTAGTTACAATGAACAGTTTGCTCAAAAATATTGAGGAGTTTATTTCACTATACCAAAATCAAATACCATTCATATAAGAGTGTTCTGCACCAGAGTGAAGTTCAGTGGGTTCGTGATGATTTGGTGGACAAAGGAAAATTGAATCTTTGAGCAGAACTAATGTTTGGGTTATAACAACTGCTTTGGTTTTAATTATTTCACCAGGTTTTTCAGTAAGTTGCTTCTGTATCATATTTTGATAGAATTGCAATCATCTGTACTTTCAAAGTTTTTGCTTTTGTATTCATATATGCTCATAAGGCTACCTAGAGATGTTTGGACAAAGAAGCCACAGGCAATAAAACAATATTTAGCATCTGTAAAAGAACAAATGTTAATGGTTTCCACAATGTTTGGCACAATTTTGGCATATCCTTTTTGTGTAAGAAGGCTAATTTTCTCTTTTGATCTTGCAGAGCAAGGTAGTTCTGGGAATTTAAGAAGCGCTGCGAACTTAAATTTAAAACACGGATGTCAATGGCTGCTTTGTCATCTGTGGACTACAAACTGTGGTCAGATGAGCTCGATTTGTTGCTGGATATTTTTTCACTTAAAGCACTAAACTTGACAAGAAACTTAGAGGAATTCAATTTGTGAGTTAAACATTGTAATGACAGATCAATAGTAATTATGGAGCCTTCATGCCTGACAAAAGACAGCACTGTGTATAAACTACTGCTTGTGACCTGTGTGAGCACAGTTATGAATGTGAGCATAGGCTCTTGTCAGTGTGGGTTAATTAGAATTGTGTAATATAGGGGTGTATTTTTCAGACACATGAAACCCAACACTGCAGTGTCAATTTATGCAGCTTTCTTTATTTATTCATAAAGCTGGTTCTTTTAGCTAACTAAGTCTTTCTTGCAAAGAAAAAACTGATTGTATTGAAGAGAAGCTTCACAAAGTATTTAGGTGAGAAAAATATGTGTTGATGTTTTTGAAGAAAAATCCTAAATCTTCACAGGAGGGACTATAATATGGCATTTTCAGGAGTTTTTCTATCACCATGGTGTGTGCGGGTGGTATAATTCATTCTAAAATACAAAAAAGCAAACTCACTTTATATGTCCTATTTTTTCACATTCAAAGCTGGTTTAAGTTTGCTTTGTTATAATAAAACATTTTCATTTCTTAATTTCATCATTCAGTGGACTTAATCAGTTCAACAAGTTTATTGCTTATCACGTTAAAGTCTTTCCAACTGCAAAAGAAATCGAAAATGGGCTTATTTAATAGAAGACTTATGATCCTAAGATGTGGTGTTATTACTTCAAATTTGCTGCAATTACAAATTAAGGATGAATTTCTTAAGCTAAAGAAAACCATAGTTATCACTTACCTTTTGTAGCCTTTCTTACTTGTCTCAGTAACACATAAATAAAATGTGTTTAAAAAAAGAGGAATCCTGGAGTGTTTTCTAAATGGCAAAAATGAAAAAAGAAAAATACTAAAATCTGAAATTTGGTGGTTTATTCCCACCTTTAACAGAACAGACACACACATATAAGGAAAACTATATCTCTTTTTCACAAATTAGTTGCTCAGCATTCTATGGCTATTGTTGCCTGACTGAACTCTTCACAATACAGCACACATTTTTACGGAAAGTGAAAGTGCATCAGTGATGGCCAAGTCCATGAGCACATGCTACAAGCTTGCTTTAGCAGCTTTGCTTAAAACAATAGAAACTGTTGCCAATTTTCCTTAAAATAATAATTTAAAAAAGATAACTCTTTTTATCAGAGAACCCCTGTCCAATATTTCTGTCTTTTTCACATGAGTTTGAGCACAAAAAATGTGCAGTTTTATTTGTGCAATTTATAATTGCTTTTTTCCTTAATAATTTATTTTTTTACTTATATTTGTGGATGCACTGGTTAAATGTATATTACTTGAAACAAGTTTTCTAAAACAGGCTCATCACCACTTAGTTTTGGGCTTTAGACCATACAACAGTTGGGTCTCTTCATCCTTGGACTTTCCCTGAACCCCCTTTATCTTTTCAAAAGTTTATGTAGAACTGAATGGACTCTTGAGTCTTGAGAGTGTTTTTAACCTCCTATATTTTTGCTAAATGCAGTGCTGGCCACTTTTATTGGCACTCCTAGTGAATATGTGTCAAACCCCCTTTAAACAAATGAAACTAACCTTTAAATTGAGCAAATTTATTTAGTGGCATTAAGAAAAAAAAAAAAAATCACACAAAAGAAGAACTTTTTGTCATTTTTCCAGACTATTTTTTCCATGCACTATTCCCTTCAGCTCAACCCACAGATTTTCTTGGATTTAGTTCCTGTGACTAAGTTGATCATTAAAGAAGGTTCATTACCAAGTTTAGATACTCGGTACCAAATAATTTTTTGTTTTCTGATGTAGATCATCAGATTCTTCTTTAAAGTGTCTCACTTTTTCACAGAGTTATTGATGCTGCACACTCCAACAATTATCCCAGGGTCTTTCAAAGAGAAACTGGCTCATAACTTTATAGATCATTTGCCATATTTTACAGTAATCATGAGATACTTTTCTATATATTCATCCTTTATTTCATGCCAGATCCAACAGGCCATCCTGTCTGTTGCAGCAAAATAAAGGTGGATCCTTTTCATGCTAGGTAATGGCTAAAAAAATGACCTCTGTGTCACGTAATACATATACCCCATATAAACATGGGATTTTTCCCCATTGAATAAATGTCCTCAGAGTAAAGGTTATACAGTGAGGTTAGGGAAGTGCAAGGAAAACTATATTTTTATGGGATTTTACAGAATGTTGTCAATGACAGTCTTACCTGAATTTCAAGTCTCTGATTGTTTACCATAAAAGATGTTCAATTTTATTTCAAACTGTTTTCTTTCAACTTTTCTGAGGTGATAATACTGAAATCACATTCTCAATTTTTTTTAACACTGGACACATTTATCTTGTGTTATCTTCTGTTCAATTGAAAAGAATTAACACCACCAACATTTTTCTTGGGAGGTAGAATTGCCAGGAAAACAATTAGACAACTACAGTTTGTTTACCTTTAAACAGGTACTAAAGCTGTGTACAAAAATGAAGTTGATGGCTACATTAGAGAGAAAACACTCTATCACAAACTTTGAACATCATATCTAAGATGCTCTGAATATGACATGTGATGCAACTAAGTAAAAGGGTTGCTTTGCCTAATAAATCGACCTTTTCCGCTTGCTTTTCTGTGCTTTGTTCTCTCTATGTATTTCTGTTTTTGTGTTACGCACCATCACTGCATGTTTGTGTGCACACTTCCTTAATTGCATTAAGAGGATGACGCACTTTCTTACTCTGTTTAAGCTCACTTTAATTGCCTCTGAATGGTGCTCTGGGGAAGCAGGGACTGACGGTACAATGTGGACATGCAATTAGCTAGCTTTCATAAGGCGCTCCAGGGAAAAAGAGAGGGTTTCAGTTCATGGAGGAATTTCACACACAAGGCAGCGAATGCTATTTTGTGTCACTGATGTGGTGGCATCTTGATGGAATGGCATTTTATTCTTTAAAAAAATGAGACTTATAGAAGAACCAAATAGAGAAAAATCAATTTACCAAGAAAAAGGAGAAAAAATGGGCAGAAAAGCACCAGTTTATATAAAAGGTTAGGTGCATTTAGAAAAGAGGTGAGAAAAAGATGGATATGTAGGCAGGTGTGATAGGAATAAAATACATTAAAAAAGAAGCATGGCAAATTTTGCCATAGTGAAAAAGTTGTTCTATAGTCCTATCCATATTTTTAATAATAACGTTATCCGTTTAGCAGTTTTCTATGGCTGATCATTACATGAACCGAGAAAAATACTTTGTAAACAGAATCAATGATAGCTACCATAGTTTAGCACTCAGCTAAGCTATGGTATATATATATATTACATATATTATGTAGTTAGTGAATTGAAAGAAAAGGAAAAATAGCCCTAAAATGGAACAAGTTAATGTTATAAGACTGTCAGTGCTCAAATTGCTAATTAGAAGGAAATTTGAATGACTTAAATCTCTGATAAACTCAGCTTTGGCTTCCTGTAAGGCCTCTAAGCTCCAGCTTGGAACAGTTTTAAGCATCAGCAATGAAAAAAACGTATATTTATGTCATTTTATCCTAAACTAATTTATCTCTGCCCAGACACACGTCTTACTTTAGTCATTCTTAAGGACAGTGGAAGTGCCAATGAGCACTGTGACCAGTTGCGAGCCTTTGCAGCACAGTGGTGGAGACCAGTTGATTTTATGTTGTGTCTGGTGTCTGGGAAAGTCCTTGGCTTGGAGCAAGACAGTGGTGGCAAGACCAGTTGGAGGAATAAACAGCTGCAGCGGCAGGGCATTGTGTGTGGAGCTGCCTTCTCTCTCAGGATGGTGGAAGTAGCACTGGTGTGTTCGCAGAATCAGAGGCAGCGTTTCTTTTGGGGTCTTTATGATTATTTAGATTCCTTCTGCATGTTTTCAGATAAGCCTGGGTCAGCATTTATTCTTTGGCCAGCATGCAGCAGCCTAAATGCTAAGCTGAATATTGACTTTGGATCCAGGGTTACTTTAAAGATGCAGAACCTTTCTTCTCTGCCAGAAAAGATGGCGTCTCACATGACTGTGTCGCGTCACTGCAGTCCCCTATAGTAAAGTGACAGACTTCCTTCAAGGGTAGGTTTTGGTAAAACATGATGTCACAGTGAAACCCCTCCTCTTCTTTTTTAAACTGAAAGTGTGTTATTACAGTGCATTCTGGGATTCAGAGTTTTTATACCAGTCTCTTTGTTCCCTGTACATAATTCAGTTCTTCATGGCTGGGTCCCAACAGCACATCTTTTCTACTCAACAAACATGATAACCAAACAGAAAACATTTGTGAATAACTTAATACACCTTAAAAATACTGTACATAAATGCAAAAATACTTGTAACCCTATTTCTTTTAACTCTTAATAAGCATGTAAAAACTTTAAAACTTTCTAAGATTTAGTTTGTTCTGCCATTTTTGTTACACTCACATACACGTTTCATGTAATCAAACAAATATTCTCAGAGAAAGGTAACATGCGTAAATAAAGCAGGGAGTTTTTGAAATAATGTTTTTGGTTATCAAAGGAAGTGAGAAAAAGTAACCATTCCTGTTTTCAAATAATTAACTGTGATTAATCAAACCTTGAAGTGATACTCATCAGATCTCTAAAATGAAGAGATTAAATTTATCTAACCTCTCTGACAACACAAAAGAAGCTACATGATCTAAAAAAGAAACAGATTATGCCCTAATCAAAAGGAATTCAGGAACAGGTGCAAAACAAAATCACTGACATCCATCACTCTGGAATTAGGTGTATATGTAGACTGTACTCCAGATTCCAGATGGTCATTTCTTAATAAAACAAAGATGAGGTTAATATGCAAAAGTTTGTGAAAAACTTAGTGAATTCAAAAGTACATGATTCTCAATTATTTACAAAGGGTTAAATTACTAAAGTATTTTATTCTATAACTGTAAACATACTGTAAATACATTGACTTCATCTAACATTGAGCCAGCTAGCAATTATATAGGAAATACCCCTGTAATCATCAGTTTATGATGCTTTACCTAGATTTTGACGAGTTTTACCATGCATTTTCCATGTGGGTAATTTTTACACAGCATTAAAAGTACAATATGTGGTTATGCGCCGAGTTAAAGATATTGTTGTAATGCAGATCAGAGACTTTTCATATTAGATAATGTAATAGGTACGTAAAGCAAAACCCCCTGTCTCCTTTCTTTTGCTCTTGTAGTCATTCTTTATGCCCTTCTCCACACTCCCACCCCCACCTTTTTTTATTTTTCTATAACACCCCACCACCTCTACGCTACCCTGATACCCCTTCCTCCTGTCTTGGACAATCCTTTCCTGTGTATTGCTGTCTTTCCTGTTCTTCCTCTCTCTCTGTCTGTCTGTCTGTCTGTCTCATCCCGGCTCCATTCTCCCTGTCCCTCCCTCCACTCTTCTTCATTTAATAGTGGACCTCAGCGCGGTTGCCATGTCGACCAGCCGGCATATTACTATGGCAACCACTCGGAGCGAGACAAGGCTGCTGATTAGGGAGAGATGTCTAGTGTTGCCTGGCCAGTGGAGGGTGGGGGAGAAAAGGAGGGAAACTGTTGGGGGGTGTCAGAGAAGGTGGCGGTGGGGGTTTATTATAGACCTGATCATTGTGTGTGTGTGCACGTGTGTGTTTATTGGAGAGTGTGTGTTGAACGTGTGTATGTCTCAAAATAGAAATTTACAGAGGTTGGTTGGATTTCAAGTAACTAGCTAAAGGACATTTTACCTTAGACTTTATATCATGGCTACCTGCATTTATTTACTTTTCAAAGGCCTTTTTGCTTTCTGTAAATACATTTGATTTAATTTAATGTATTACTGCTTGAAATCTAATATGGTTTTAATTCATATTTTAATAATAATTAAAAAATCATTAAAAATTGCATAATCATTGCACAAGAATGATCTTATTTACAGCATTGAAATGGAGCTCCTCTGGTTTATTTTGTGATCTCAAGGCATTCTGAACCAAACTAAACGCTGCTGGTTGTATTTGGGCAGGTTCATATCCAGTGTTATGACATGTGAGCGAGGGAGCAGGGAGAGCTTTTTAAGAGCTAAACCCGCCTCCAAGAACACTAATGAACACTGTGAGGATGCCTGAGACCTCCCAGATCCATCAGAGAAACTAATTACAAGATCCAATTAAAGAGAGAGAGAAAAAGAAGAAGGGGATAGAGAGAAAAAAGGGGGGCTGGGAGGGCTAGAAGATGACGGGGTCCCTCTTTACCATTGACCAAGCCAAGCCGTCAGCTCATTCAAGGCATTAATTATAGCTTATTTATTATTCATCCTTGAGCTAAATAAGAGCATGACATTTCAATAACAATAATAAGGGCAGAAAAAAGGCAGCGCAAACTACAGACTTACTAATTGCAGTACTCAGAGATTAAACGACTGGAAAAATGTTGTTATTTACTTATTCATAACACTGAGAACAGTCATAAGAGCAGAGCGAAGCACTTTGCTGGAAATGAGTCTAAGGGGGTTCTCTCATGATCTCCCCAGTGGACATAATCCTCAATGAAACCAGGATGACATGCTTTCCTTAACAAGTGTTGCGATCAGTATCACAGGGCAAACTGTTCTCTGTGGTGACTGAGCCTCATTAGTCCAAGGGGAGGAATTTGGTAAAGTGATGCAAAAATGTTTACATCAGACACAATAAGGGAAATAATTAAATTAATAACTTGAAAGACAATCTTACATCTTAGCTATTTAATTGCAAGATTATATCCTACCTTTTCATACTGTGAATATTTCTACAAATATTGACTTATTTAACTCATGTCCCTGTGTCTTCACTCCTCCTCGTCCTTAAGCTGAACTTGCAGGCCACCTATTTGTGCTGCCAACTCTTGGCCTCATTGACTGCGGCAGAGGTGAAGAATATCACATAATCATGAAGTGGATAAGGCATTACGCTCATCACAAATTATGAATGAGTTTTACTACGTGGCAGCCCAGCGGACTACAGCTCGGTTTAAGTGACTGTCACAGGGGTTTGCAGCTCCTTTCTCATTTTCTTGTTTAAAGCAGCCCCCCATCTCTCGTTCCTGAAGCTAAAATTTAATAAGCCTGCCTGGGTTAACATCTGGAATCTGTGCATTACATCTCTCATTACGTTTTCTTCTTTTTCCTCTATGCATTAGGATTTACTTTAAGATCAAATAAGAGAAGTTTCTGGTTTACTCTATGAAGCTAAAGGTCAATGTTATCCAAATCCAGTGAACCGTTGATGCATTTCACATTGAAATATATCAAGAAACTGATATTGAAAATGCAAGGCTGGCCGTAGTCTAGCTGGTATAAATCACATTTAAAAGGGAGATGGATTATTCTTACCCATTAACCTTTAATTATGAAGATATTTCATATTCTCTTAGGTAATTTATTTTCCTGGAATTGACATCTATGTTTGATTGTAACATTTTCATGTTAGACCACAGGATTCAACCATTATGAGTCTGCCTGGGAAGTTATTTTGTGAAACATGCAACTGTAGCCACACATTTTTGCTGTAATTTATTTATTTATTTTTTTGGTTTCCATTTTATTTTTTTTCTTTAGTCATCTGAAAAGCTTTCATGGTGCTTAAGACCACTAGAGTGTTCACTCTAGTGGTCTTAAGCACCACCAGTCTCCAGTTAACTATTCAGTTCCTTGTTTCATTTTCTCTATTATAATCTTGTCCTTGAATCTTATAGGAGCCTTATTAATGTTGTTAGTTGAATGAAGCAGCCACAGAGGTGGTATAAATGAATAGTCAGTATTAAAAGATAGGTCAAAGACATGTTAAGAGATGAATTTTGGTTTCCTTTTATCTTAAATGTTCAATCTCATGAAACCGAAAATTGTGTTAAAACTGTTAGTTTCATCAGCAGTTTTTTTTGTGTAAAATAGTCATACCACTTAAACATTTTTAAAAGTAGAGCAGGATTTTGACGTGGAAGAAAATGGATACGAATTTCCTGTAACTTTTACAAATTGATTTATGTAAAGTGGGGGATGCTTTTTTTTCTGATTTCCCTTAAATAATATCCAGTGCAGCTCAATGGTTTCAGAAATCACCTAACTTGTCTACCCGCCTGTTATTTAATGTTTTAATGAGCACAGATGTTCGGTGAAGGCCTCAAAAGTTTAGCCATAATTAATCCACAGTATGTGATCATTGTACCTGCTTTTTCTTATATATGTTGTATGCTTAGTTAATATGAATTTGCTTATGTGTGTTTTTTTAATTATTTAATTTATTATGTTTTCTGCTTTATGATCTACTTTGCAATCTTTTGATGCTTCCAGGCTAGGTCATTTTTGAAAATTATGATTTGTTCTCAGTCACTTACCAGGTAAAATAAAGTTTAAAATAAAAAGATAAAATAACATAATTACAGATGCAGCCAAGGAGCTCATGTTGGAGCTGCAAAGATCTACACCTGAGTTTATCAGGGAGAGGGATGTGGATTAAATGCATGGCAATCCTGTTAGAGGCTGTGGAACACTTTGGATCTGAGTAAAGGTTTGCCCAGGTTCAGCAAGACATTGACTGTAAACGCAAAGTAAGTTGTACAATAAATTGCTTAGATTAAAGAATATTATTTTGCTTGAGTAGCCCGGTCAAAGTTCAGACCTAAAGAAACGGGGGAAATTTGTAGCAACACTTGGATTAGATTTTTACATATGCTCGTCCTATAACCTGAATGAACATCAGTTATTTTAAAGTTTATCTCTGACACAAACTGGCAGACATATCCCAAAACACTTTTCTATAAATGCAGTAAAAGGTGATTCTACAAAGTGTTGACTCAGGAGTTATGAATACAAATTCACATCATATTTTTCAGATTTTATTTACAAAAAATGTAGACAACTATGTAGAATTTCTCCTCAACTTTCTAGTTGTATTTCCTTCCTCTTGTGATGTGCCGAAATGCAAAAGAAAATCCGTCGTGTGAATACTTCTGCAAGGGACAGTATTTCATATAAATGCAGCTAAGCACACGACTGAATTTCACACTGACAGATATAAACTTGCAGAGTTGTAAATAAAAAGGAATCAGTCGCCCAGGTGACCTGAGGAAGACAAACATTTTTATTTTACTATTTCTGATTTTCCTTTCATGTCATTTAGTTTAAATCTTAGTTGTTTTTTTTCCTTGGAGAAGGATATTTTTACCACTTATCAGCTGATACAGCCAATTTTATTGACTCTTTGGTGACTTTTCCATACAGTTGCCTCACATTTTTTGAGTGGTTGTAGGACTTTAGTTGAAATGAGGGTTTCTCTTTTTCTGTGATACACAAAACAAGTAACGGTGCTATTTCTTGAATTTTAAATTGCATTTATCCAGTCAGATAAACAGAACAATGATAAAACAACATGCTAGCTTTACTCTGTACACTGTAAATAATTTCCTCTTCATTCACTGTGCTTTTAACTCTGTCACAGAAACGATGCGGGAAAGCATCCCAACGATTACACCCATTTAGGTCATAATTAGGCGATCACATCAGAAAAACAGACAAACACATTGGCATATTGCTTCCTCAACACCCTCACCAAAATACATACACACTGACCAGATCCCACCCCCTCGGGGCTGTGGGGCAGTGCTTGAGCGATGTGTCCCCAGGGGGCTGATATTTTATAGTTTGTGTCCATCAGTGCTGTAGCCTGGGGCGCAAGGGTTGACAGTAAGTGCTCTCAACACCGGTGACACTGATTCATCTGAGCCATGACACACATGAGAGGAGAAAGGGGAGGAGGATCAGCCAGAAAAGAAAAATTCTGAGCTTAAAAATATTGTAATTCATACAGCACACCGAATCATGTTCAAGTAGATTATACTATCGCCTAGCATCAAATTGTTTTATGTTTTGTAGGTTTAGGTTTATTTACTAAAAGTCAAAGGTTTGTACTATGATATAGTGGACTAATATAGGCCAGCCTTGGCTAGACTAGAAAGATTGGCTCGAGGAAGAGACTCCAATCTAACATGGCATTTCAATTTCTCATTCCCCGTTATGGCTGTGCTGTGCACTGCTGAGCCTCTTCTACATATATATAGGAAGGACGCCTCTGAACCCCAGCTTTCTAGATGCGCATACTAAGCAATCAATGTGTCACCTCTTCCTGACAATCCTATTTTTGTTGTATGGGGGCCGTGCTCATTTTTTCTTGTCAGCAGAAGGTAATTTGCTGTATTGTGATTCAGTCCTAAAACTTGGTGACGAGGTGTCTGATAAGTCACTACCTCCCTTCGGTACACCCCCACCGCCCCTTACCCCCAGCATCCCTGCCACAATACGGAAAATCCAAAGGTAGCACCCCAACCCCCATTCTATCCACACCCTGCTGCACCCCCACACCTCTGTCCCGTTCTTCCTACACCAAGTCCAACATAGTTGTATCAAGGCAGGCTGCTAAATTAGATAAGCAGGACTGTGGTGCAGCGGCCCTGATTAATAAAAGATGCGGCATTCCCTGGGGATGGCCCCTCTGAGGGCTGAGCAGAATCTACCCACAGACAATAGAGGTTGCTTGCACACAATGAACAGGAAATGGAGAGAATGAACCAATCATGGAAATATAACATTTGAAAAAGAACTATCCTGTGACCCTCTTGAGCATTATGCATGCATTGATGCAAATTAAGTCTTGAGAACCTTAACAATTACTTGTAAACCTGCAGCTGACTCTAAAGGTGTATATGAAGATGCATTATGTTCATGCCCACAGAAATGGATGAAGTAAGTTAGACACGTTTGGGCAGTGCGCAGGACCTTGCCAAATAAACTTGGTGAGTCTGTAGTTTAACTGACAACATGTAGTTTTAAACCAAGCTCTTGAAATAATAAGGCTCCCTAAGGACTTATGTGGTACAGACAGGAGTGATATTTTCAGTAGAAGGAACATGACAGCAGATGGAAGGTGAAAGGCATAGTTATCCTGAGAGCAGAAATCGCCAATTTACGACAAAAAAAAAACATTGTAGAAAAAAGTCAGCCTACATTTATAATTTAAGCTAAAAATATTCATATCTCTGACAAATTTAGATGTAAAATTATTTTCATTCAGCCAAGAACTTTGCCACTGGAAATGAGACAGGCAGGTTTCATGGAAATGACTTTGTCATTTCCAGTAAAACAATGCAAAAGTGAGTTTTGAAAAAAAGCTGTTTTATTTACATTTGATAAAAAAATGACATTTCAAAAAATATTCACAATTTTCTCAATAATTAGTTGATATTTTTCATCACAGCAATTTTACTATTCTTATAATTGTTAACTAGCTTTTAGCATGTCTTCAATGGTACATCCACACTATACTTTAGGTTATGAGTTCTCAGTATTTTAGATCGGAAAACCTTTTTGCCATTAAAACTAAAACACGTCTTCTGTCAAATTCAGTCAGGGCTCTTGCCGGACAATATCAAACAAATTGTTAGAATTACTTCCAGTTGAAATAAAAATATTACTTAAAATCTAAATCTAGCATGAGTATGAATAATTTTGGGCTCAATAGCAAATCCACTAATATTTGGTGAAATAATAAAAAAAGAATTTTACTGATGAAATCAGAACTGACTTTTCTTAAAGTCAGTGTTAGATACAAGTATGATGTCAAGCCCGCTTCTGAGGATAAACTTACTCTTTCTTACTACTATATATGTAGTATGTATTGATACATCTGATTAAAATATTGAAAATGACAGAAAAATACTTAATGGTCATAGCAAATTTGTAATCAGAAAATCATTATTATGTAGGCTATTTTTTTTGGGGGGGGGAAACTACATTGTTTCCCAAAACAATTACCAATAGACTATAGAAGCTTGACTGCAGGGAATAATTTTATGAGATTATTTTATACATATTTCACCCACAGCTTTATATCTTTGTTTAGGATAATAGTCCATGGTAAATTCCCATATGTAAAGCATACTGTATGAGAATCCTGAAACACTCTTTGTAAATTTATACAATCATTGTAAAGAAAAGGTATATTGGGCATCATTTCTAGCATTTCAATTCATAAACTTTATTGTTACAATGATATGAAATCATTGAATTTAAAGGGGATGTTATTTCATTTAACTTTGACTATATGCTCGAATGCATACTTTAGAAATCACAGATCCACAAGCCTCCATAAAAACCAAATTGAGTATTTCACTTGGCTGGTACACATTCCATTGGCCATTCAAAGCATCAACATAAACAAGGTTAAAAAGTTTTTTCTACCACTGGAGATTATAAAAAGCCTAATACTCAACCATTTTTTTACATCCACAAGTCTCATGTTGTCATGTAATTTCAGCTTTTCAGAGTTCTATTCATGTTTGTCACCTAATGCCTTTGTTACTCGGAGGACATTATCTCTCTCATTGCTCATTTTTATAAGTGAGCCAGCAGTGAACCAGTTGCCTATGGAGACCAGTGAAATCAAGGTTGTATAACTACCTGACTTTCTTTTCTAAAGTGAGCTTAAATTGAGCATTTAAGCTGTTTTTTTAATTGCTCATCGTGATGCAAAATTGTTCTCAGAAACCTTCCTGCCAGATGGGTTTACCAGCCAAATAAAGAGCTACTTACATGCTGAACATTCACCATTAAAGCATCACAACAAAGCCTTGTTGGTGCACATCTACCTCATCCAATCAGACTGCATGCTACATTCTACCACGAACTCTGGTGTGTGATTACTGCATGGATCATGAGCACTTAAGCATTTATCTTTAAATAACCTCCACTACTGTCCCCCCTATTGGTAGTGAACAATAGTGAGATGTGTCTAATTTTCAGCAAGATAATGGTAGTCATATTGAGATGAAAAAGGTCAGGGGTTGGCTCGTAAGGTTCTGATTGGCTCAGAGCATCCCTTTGCCCCCCGGAGATAAAATGGAAAGTGATATTTCATTTATAACCCCGCCTTTGCTTAGCAGTTGTAGATGATGAGGAGACCCACTGCTGCAATGATTGGAGTGTAGCCACCAGTCAAATGCTAAGCACAAAAAATTATGCCTGGGATCCCTTGCATCAGTGGGTTTTTGTGTGTGGGTGCGTGGGGGGTGCGCGTGCGTGCGTGTGTGTGTCTGTGTTTCCAGATCAGACATATGGTGTATATATTTTCTCATTCTGTTTTTAATATTTAAGAATTCAAATTTTCTTTATACCCCTCCAACCAGAAAAGATTGATGGATTTTGTTTATACATATGTATAGGATGCTGAAATGAAGTTGAACCTATCTTTGACCTTTATCTTCTCACATGTTCTCACTGAGCTACAGTTGTAACACTATGCATTGCTTTAGCTTTTATAAAATGATTCTTTGATCATTAGAATAAGCATGGCTTTAGTTATTTTTCTTCACTTCATTGGAAGCTCATAATAGAGGTAATTCTGATATAGTACCTTATTAATAACACAGCATAAACATTTAGTTTCATATTCCTCAAATCACAGTACAGTTTTATATCCTGCTTGTCAGCTTGCATCTTTCTGGCCTGGTTTCTGCTCTATGTTGATGATGTTTTTTTTTTTTTTTGCTTTAATATCCACCCTGAAGGCTCGATGCATCACATTATGCAGTGACCCTAGCTATATTTTGCACTGAACAGTTCAGCCAGTGGGAGTGGCCGGAGCTTGTTGAGGAAGCTGCCCTTTAAGGTCATTGCAACGGTCATGTGATAGGCCAGTGGAGCCCCCTGAGCCATATGACAAACCGAGCTGCCAGACCAAGGTGTGTGTCTGGGGTGTTTTTCCACAAAGCATTCTATAAAAGTGTAACTGGGCTGTATTTGCCCTTTTCTCCTGCTATGTGTTCAGCCAACAGGCCCCTGAAGATCTCTTAAAAAGTGCTGATCCACAGAGCTGGGTTGGTGCTCTTGTAATCCTTCCAGCTCAGCCCCACCTCCCCTCATGTTCCGACCGTTTCCACCGCCTCCTCTTCCCTCACATTCCCCCACTCTTCCCCAGATGACGCCTGGTGTTGGTGTGAGGGACAAGGTGATGCTCTAATGTCGTCAAGCACTAATGTGAGCTAATTAGCCCACATTAGAGCATGACTAAATAAGGCGTAAGTGTTGCTAATTGGTCGGCAATGAAAACAATAACTGTTGTTCCTGCCTAGAGGCTCTGGGGTACTGAGCGGCTGGGACACAAGGGACCTGGGGACCTGGAGACCCTGGCACTAGGCCAGCAAAAGGCACCGGCAACATCAGTCAACTGCCTTCATGCTTGAGTCACACACCACTTGGCACTGCTGCTCTCATGCTCCCTCTACCCCACACCCACCACCCAGCCCAACAGTTACTCTCCCTGCAGCCGTCACCAGCAAACAGTAAGCTCTACATGACAAGCACAGACAAACTCAGTCTGTCTGTGGAGCCATCATACATCACAGCATTAATAAACATGAATTAGTAATGGCACAATTAGATGGGGCTGTACTGACATTTACTGGTACAATAATGGTGTGCTCCTTTCGACAGCCGCCTTTGGCCTTTAGTGGAGCTCCAGCAGACCTTAGACATTTAGATATGATGGGTGGAATGGGGAGAACTGTCTCAGTCAGTTTGTATCTTAATCACATTTTTGGTCCAAAGGGTGTGACTCCAGACTGTGTTTTTATATTCTCCAACAAATGGTACAATAATGATTAACAGTATTAGTCAGGCTATGTTCCGTGCATAAATGCATGCATATTGTGTGTTTGTTTCCCCTTTAGGTTGCAGCCTGGTCAGTGTGTGAAGACAATATTTGAACAGCCTGGCCTGCTCGAGCTGCTTTGGACCAAAGGTATGTTTGGAACAGACAGACCATCTCTGACACAGAGTGAATAGAATAATCTCCCAGTTCTTTGAGCATTCTCTGTCAGATAGTATTTGAACCACTGTCATAACAATAAGACATTACCTTGTTGTTTTTGCTATGTGGAATTATGCAGTATTTTCTGCTGTGAACCTAAAAATAATAAGAAAAAATAATCTGTTCCTATTATCAGAAAATTTTCTTTGAAATCTTAATGTTAACTTGGGTTAAGCACAGCTTTTCTGCTATGTGTGTTTTTTTTAATGTGCTTTGCAAGTCAATTTGACTTATCAGTTTGAAACTGATCAAAGTAATGCATCAACACAATAAAGTTTATGATTAGAGGAGCTAAACAGCTTAACCGCGCGCCAAGTGTCTAGTGGCTTTCTCCTTTTCCCTCTCAAACCAGTAGCTTTTCATCCTTGCTGTCATTCTTCTTCTGGGTTTTACTGCTTTCCCAGGGGACTCATGTGCTTTTGTTAGCTTTTCTGTGTACACACATGGCCTAATTAGTTGATTAGTTCAGCTCGACTGGCTTGTTAATTGAATAGTAATTTATGTTTGATGTGTCTAATGAATACCCTAATTTGATGTTTGGCACTCATCCAAAGGTTTGTTTTTGACAGAAGGAATTAATCAAAAGAATGAATGGAAAGATGAAAACGACTTAGTGCGCAAATTTTGCCTTGATAGCACATGAATTAAGTCTTTGAGTGAGGTGATAATGCTCATGAGTTTATCTTTGTGTAATTAAGCTGTTGTAGACAATAGGATTACCAATGTGTATAAAGGGCAAATCATGATCAGTAACACAATGTTTTGTTCTAGGGGTCAAAACTGTTGTCGAATACTTTTTATATAATAATTCATGCACTGGCCACAATGAGAGGCAATGTCAATCATGATAAAACAAGATGCAAAGGAAGATATTGATTATAGCTTTTTCTATGCTTCGACGGGGGGGAGGGTAATTAAGTATTTCAGACTTGTTTTATACACTTCAATTTTAATTAGTCAAACTATTTATTGACTTTTTAAAAAAATCAAGAATACTTTAATTAAATTTTTAGAGTAATGTTTTTAGGGATTTTGAGCAATCGTCTGGTGACCTTAACCAGTGAAAACATTAATTGCAGGTGGCTCATATACCTGCTAAGACGTTTGTTAGACTTGGCAATATAATGAAAAATGAAAAGAAGAGCTTATGTTTGTTCACCTTAAGAAAGCTCTTAAAACAAGAATGGCACTTTATTGTTATACTACATTGTGAAAAAAATAAAACGTACCCATTTAGTTGAACTTTTTCTTTGATAGGTAGACAGTTGAGATTTTGCATTGCATCAATATTACTGTTATTATATTATGCAGTGATATAATTCTCTAATTTTAATGTATACAATACTGCAGGGAATAAATAACACTTGACCCAATAAAACACAATACTTTGCACAGAAAGGTACATCCTTTTTCTTCAACCTTTTCTTTCACTTGTTCTAATAATGTTGCTATAGTATCTAAAAGTTTTGTGCAATTTATCATGTAACCATAATTTTAGTTATATACTTTCATGATTCATAATTTGTGCATTGATCAAACAAAGCCAAGGTGTTAATTACTTGTCCTAACTTCAGATTCAGCTTCTACATCTTCTACTTACTGATTCTTGTGCCTCATTTTCTATGTACCTGACTTAAACTTCAGCTCAAGATCTGAATTTAAATAAACTATTGCATCCTACCTCTCACTGGAAAACAATACTTTTGCATTATTATTCACTTACATTTAGGTTTTAATGAAATTTGTTTTGAATGTCTGGAAAATGTTTGACTCTCAGAACATTGCATATGTTGCAAAACAATGGAGTTCTTACTAATCTTGCTGTTGTCTAGAAGGCATAATCTATTTAAGCTTTATGCCTGTTAAATAAGAACAACCAATGTTTATAAATGAATGGGAGGAATTGGTGGAATTACATATTCCTCATTATAACCACAGTCCTCAGTTAACTTTGTGATAACCCAAAACAATGTAGTGCCGAAGTAGAAGGGAAGTGTTTTCATAAATAAAAATATAACTAAAAGTATAGAAAACATTCTATTCGGTTCTTTTTACGTTGATGCAATTAATAAAAATCGGTTCCATATTCCTTCAGAAACCCCCAATATAGTCTTTTCAATTGGAAATGTTATGCTACATGTGTAATTGAAACCCATCCACCAATGAGAGAACATTATTCAGAGAAGCATAGAAACTTTGGAGAAGTCGCAGACATCTACTGCTCAGAATAACAGCCAGGACTCTTGTTCTTTGTGCACTCTACAAGTCTGGTCTTTATGAAAGAGTGGCAGAAAGTAAGCAATTGTTAATGGAAGGAAGTCTCCCTTGCTGACTGCCACAAGCCTTGAAGAAGGCATTGAAAATTGCTTGGGGTGGGGTGAAGGGTTGTAAAACATTGTCATAGCAGCATAATGCTGTGGGTATGTTTTACTACACACCTAATGATATTTAAAGGGTTGATTGATAGAGCTAAGTAGTCCTGGAAGGTAAATCTCTTTAGTGGCTGCAAAAGACCTGAAACCTTTGTGTATATTCACTTTGTAGCAGAACAATAACATAAACTTACTGCAAATACAGTTTTAAGTTATTTCTGGTGTGTTTGCAATCTCTTAGCAAATTAAGTCTAATCTAAGTTGCATGTGTAGCAACTTTTATGCTTAGCATCTCACTTGATTATAGGATTTTGACTAAGGCATTCTTACACATCAATGAGCTTAATCATAACCAATACTCTGGCTGTAGAGGGCTGTTTTAAAATTACTGAAAAGCAAAACTGAATTCAAATACACACCGTAGTTCTCAGATTTTTATTTGTGTAGTCTTTCTATCCTTTTCCTTTTGGCTCACAATAATGCATCATTTGTATCAAAAGGTCAGCTGATAAAATTTTATCAAAATTTAAAAGTCACCATAAATCCTTTATCCTCTGAGATGTGCAATGTGTGTTTTTTGTTAATTCATTAGGAAAATTGTTTACAAGTGTCTCTTGCCCTTAATAAGCCTTGATAAGCCAACGTCCTTTTTTTTTTTTTTTTTTTTTTAGCTTGGTCAGAGAGGCATGAGCCATCAGGCCTTTTCATTGAGTGCTTCCACACTAGTCTCCAGAGCACATGAGTTCATGTGCATCAAGGTCTTTCCCTACAGTTCGTTTGAGGAATTCATCTTCCTTCAGATCCTCATTTATGCACAACACATCTTATTTAAAAACCAATCAATGAAACTTGATTTCCCCACAGCACGAGGGAATCACAGCAAAAGCTTTTGACTTGTCCTCCAGCGCAGGGCAGATTGTGGCCTTGTACTTGTGTTGAGTCATCCAGTGAGTCATCGCTTCAGTAAATCTCCTACTTGTGTTTTAAATGTAAAGCAATCATCCAATTTAGTGAATTCCCAGACAGTAAAAAGTAATCCAAAAAGCCAGCCATCCACGTGTTTACAAAGCGGCAGCAATCCTGTATGTTGAAGATGGTCTTCATACTGCCATGTTTGTCTTTTGGTATTAACATCGCCTTTACATGCTTTTGCAGTTCTTCTTCCATAATGATGATGTGGAATTATTCCTCTCCTGAATGTTAAGGATGTTTCAGGAAATGTAAGTTTTGATCATTTTGCAGCAATTAGATTGTGTGCTCTCAGATGCCTCCGTCTCTTCTTCAAGAGTTTCTTTCTAGGAATAACAGAAAAACAAAAATCAAGCTGTACTTAGACATAAACCTCTATGAATTTGTTTATATTATCATCACTTATCATCTTATCATCCCACACAAATTTATGGAAAGCAATCTCATTTGACCTCATGCAGTCATGCACATGCAGTAGCGTACCTGTTTGTGTTACATGCTATAACAGGCCTGAACTAGAGCAGGAATTTTACAAAGTTATTCCCACTTTTTCTGTCATCATTCACTGTCTCGAAACTGTCATCAGTTGCCGTCGCTCCCTCCCCTTTGTTAATGAGAAAGCAATTACCATTTGTTTTCCTTAGTCCCAACGGCCTAGCAGCGTTTTCCGAAATCTGCATCCTCACCTGCTTCCATCTCTGCGTCCGCCTCTCCCTCAGTCTCTTCCAACCTTCCACCTCTTTTCCTTTTCACTGTGGTTGCAGACTCGCTCTCCTTTGCCATCCTCTATGCAGCCTCTCTCTTTTGCTCCTCCCACCTCTGAGCTCTAGGCTGTTCTGGGTTTTAGACGGATCACTCTCACAATGCCTGATCAATACAGGTATTGATCTGCTGGCAAAATGTTTATAAAATCATTATGGGCAACAGCAGTTCAGTGGGGACGGAAGGCGGGGCCACAAGACAGCCAACATTCCATATCATTCGCCTGCAAGAGAGCTTGCACACATCTGATTGGCTGCCTGTCTTGTGCCATGCGAAGGATAAGACTGGCACATTTTGCCAGTTTTTTATATCTTTGCTTAGTGCACAACAACTCTTCTTAGATTCAACAACACTTTCTAGACTGCAAATGTTTTGATCAGCAGTTTAATATGAGTCATTTCACTCTGCCTGCAAAGTAATATCACCTGCTCCCACTCTTTGTACAGTAGATTAATTTAGGAAGCAGCAAGGGACTTTAATTTATTGATTCATGTTGTACCTCTGCTTTTCTCTGAGAAAAAAAATATAGAAAACCCAAATTAAGAGGATACGTTCTGCAGTACTCTGATTACTGCCCATTCTTTCTGTCATGACCACCCCAGAAATTTTGTACCTGCCTTGATCCCCCACTCCCTACAACCTCCTCCTGTGCTCTGTTGTACAGCAATAACAATCTGTCACTTTGCTTGGGAAAGATTGACGGGGCAAGCGACTCGAACACCACAACACTTCAGCTCTGCGCAACTGCGTGGCAGATTCATTGCTTTCGGGAGACTTTGTAATCCACAAACGTGCTTTTGCTCATGTCTTGTTGATCGATGATCTATGAGATCTTCATTAAACAGAGGAGATTATTCCAGCATGCAGCACAACATGGTGTAAAGTTTTCCAGAAACACAACTCTTGTTGAAGCAGATGAACATCTGTGAGCCATAAGGCCAGGCAGCCAGTGTGACCCAGAGTCAACCTCACCACTCTGGGACGTCTGACTGCGCCTGCTCTCCTCCCTCTCTGGCACCAATCCAAGACCCAGATGCCCAGACGCTGGCTCAGACCACAAGGTCTGGTCCTGCCCGTCTTCTATTAATAGACAATGTTCAACAAATTATGAGAGATACTGCATGCTACACCAACTGCTTAAATGTTGCATGTTTTAATTTGTATGTTTCTGCTTTGGCCAACTTGTAGGGAACCATATTATGTCCACACTTGCTTAGGCAGACACAAGCATTTGCGAGCACATCCAAAAAGTGTCACTCACACATACTGCAAAGTGGTGATTACTCTAACACGTACAGAACTGGCCACAGACCATTCATTACCATAACATGTTGCAATGAAGTTTAATCCCTCATCATGTTGTCTGTGGTTGGAGAGCGGCATGTGGCTGTTATCCTCCTCTACTCCAGATGTCTCCCAGTCTGTGTCTCCTCAGTGCTGCACTAGACTGAAGACATGAAATTCAGTATGGCACATTTAGACATTTCCTTCCATTTTTTCCATCCCAGCTTTTCTTTCCCCTCATAAAATCATTTTGACCCCATCCATCTTTGTTTCTTGCCTTCCTCCCTGATCCCATTTTCCACCTTCTGTTCCTTCTTCCACATACCCCCCCTCCCATCTTCACAAGAGTATGTTATTTATTTCATCTGAAAGCAGAGGCTCTTTGGTGCATGCTTCTCACAGAAATCAATTTCAGCTCAGACAGCATAACCAAACAAAGCACTACACTCATTTCAGCACGGGCAGAGTTGTAACCCATCTCTCTCATTTTCTCCCTCCTGCTCCTTTATTGGAAGACATTTTGTTCTCACTCTGATGCCATTATGTCAATCACTGCAGACATGTCGTGATGTGTGGATGCAGCTGCTAAATGAGTCATGGCAAGCAATGATCATTAGAGACTGCAGAGTTTATATATGTGCTAATGTGTTTTTGCATACAATTGTCACCTTTTTCTCTGCATGAATATTTTAAAATTGTCTTTTTTTTTATTCATTGTCACTCACTTGCATGTGGGCGTGCGTGTGTGTATGTGAGTGAGACCCTTCATGTCTGTTGAGACTTTAACAAATGTTTTTTTTCAGAGTCTCCACTGCTTTACAAAATTACAACATATAGTGTAGATCACAAGCAGAATTCTTGCACCATGGGATGAATGAGAGGCTGGAGCTTCCCACTCTCCACTGCCAGCAGCCCACTTTATACCACAGTCAAGACCACCAGTTAATGCAGCTGTTGGATCGTCCTCTTTCCTTGCTCTGCCTTTATTGATTTCAGTCAGACACAGAGACAGACAGAAAGAAAGGGCCTTTTCAGGAAGAAGTTAAATGGTCAAGTAGCGGGTGGAGGGTGGCTTTCACCACTTTATTGACGAGGTGGAAAAATGTCACTATTATGGAGGCCCTTGCAGCAGATAGCGAGCTGATTGGATGAGTGCCCCCAGGTCAGAGTAGAGCACATTCCCCCCCGCAACCAAACGAGAGCAAATAAAAGGGCAGAGTAATCCGCTTGAATTGCAGGTGAGATTTCTCTCTACCAGTCCCCTCTTTATGCCACATTTTTCTGGATGCATGAGTGTTGGCGAATGTGGACCAAGTCCTGATCTCTGGTGAACTTCCTCCCACTGAACGGCTCTCAGAGCATTTTACGCATTCACATAAATGTTGAAGCTGTACCACAAATTCATAGTAAGACCACCTGAAAATGGGTAGGAGATGAAGAAGCTAATGCAACTTGGAGAGGACTTTTTTCCATTCCCTCAAATACACATTAGTTAGGAATGACAGAATGGACCTATTTGTTTAATCAACATTCTGTACTGCTATTGTACCAGCAGTCAGACAATGCATAAATTTGGTATGTTCACATGTAGCATGCACTTTTATGTGGCTCTATATAGACAGGTTTAAACTAGACAAGCATTCCTCATCCTTTTTTATATTTTAATACCTCTTTTTTGCAGTTAAAACTTTTACAAAGTTTATGTAGCAAGTCCACTTTAACTGTACTAATGTCATAGGTCAAGCACAAATATGTACGAGATGTGCAGGACATCAAAAGCACACTAATAATGGTCCATCTATAAATGCCTAAAAAGTATTGACAAATAAAAAAAGGTTTTGGAGTGATATAGTCAAATTACAAACTTAAATCTGTGTGAGAAACTGGGACATATGATTAAACTTGCTGATCATGGTTGAAAATTCACCAGTGTGACTGAATTAAAACAATTCTACAAAGAAGAGCAGGCCCAAATCCCTCCACAGTGATGTAATGCCAGTTATCAGAAACTACTTACATGAAATGTTTTTTAGTCAGACATCACCTACAAACCCTTCTAGGACCAAATTGCCAGAAAAGCAGATTCTCATCATACAAAAAGGTCAACAAGACAGACCTTTTCAATGTCCAACACCCAAAACACTGAAAATGTAGCGAGCTCACCAAAAGTGAAAGCATACTATTTTATAAACTACATTCAAAAATATGACTGATAATACGTTATAAATCTAAATGTCAAAATTTAACAGTGATACATTTTTAGTGTTACCAACTTTGAAGTAGTGAAGGCATTCATGACTGTTAAATGTGGTGAATCCATAGATGTTCATTATTTTTACAAAATTTGAAAGACAGTGGAGGGAGGTTAAAATAACAGGTTTAGTACAGTCCACTTCAGAGGGATCCAAATTTCTAATACTCCAAATATTATGTAACATGCCTAGTGTGAACATATGAATGCTTGCTTTTCTCCTCTAGGTAAGTGTCACCATGGTCAATGTGCAATCACAAAATTTCTGGTTGCATGGGATAGATGAAAAAAATTGTCACAAGCCTTGCAGTAAAGTAGACAATTGAGGGGCTGGTTGATCTTCAATAAGCGTCTAACAGGGGGGAAGGAGACAGATAGTTGTTCCTGCAGAAAGTCTCTTTTAAGACTCTAAATTAGGAATCTTACTCAAGAGGATCCAAATACACGATGTGTGGTTGATGTACCCAGTGCATCTGATTTTCAGACTTTTCTAAGTTTGAGCAAAGGATACCTTTCCCTAAGTGTAGGAAGACCCCAAAGGGAAGTCGACCCAAAGCAAGCTGTGTTATTTACCACCAAGCAGGTGTTTCGTTTTTCAATTTCTGCACAAGGGAAAAAAGAGAGAGCATTGATTAGAAAAATAAAAGCAAACCATATGCTAGAAAAATTTGCAAAGAAAGAATTTATGCTCAGCACACAAAAATGAAATCGGAGAGACTTGTGAGACTGAGAGTCCTTAACAGAGATGCAGTTGTGAGTCCTGACAAACGGTTCAAATACAAGCCACCATGCCTTCTGACGTCAATCAGTCTAATTAGCCCTGCATATCCTCTGTTTAGCCCTGCCTAGAAGCACAAGACAGACCTCTGGAAAGGTCAGCATGCCACAGCAGACAGAGCTGTGCTTAAACAGAAGCAAAATGGTTTCTTTTCTAAATTGATTCTAGTTCAAATCAGACAAGACTATGTTGTGTTGAGCCACTTAAAGACTTAATGGAAAGGCAGCAGTCACTATTAAGGGGGCTTTTAAAACAAGACATTAACAAACAAAAACTGCTCTGGTGACATCTGGACCTGGGCCCAAAGAGCAGCTTGTCACATGTAAGATCTGCCCGTCTCTATCTTCATCTCTTTCTGCTCTTTCTGGTCTATTTCCTTTCTCTTGTGTCTCTTTATCTCCTGCTGTGCTTGAGGCACAGTCTGTACATCCACATCTGGACGCAAAGACTCAGATGAACAGAGAAAATTCATCATAACTCTGTAGGAAACTTTTTTTCCCCCCACGCATGGTAAAACTTGAAATATCACTTCTCTCATGTTGACACAAAACTGTATGAAATAAATATTTTCTCTTTGTTTCCACAAAGTAAATCAAGTACCATTATCTCTGGACCCCTGGGGCATTTTATCTGTTTTACACCCTCTTTTAAAAAAATAAAATAAAATAAAATAACACAACAGACATGTCACAGTCATGTATACATAGAGGGAAACATCTGAGTTTGCCAACACCCACACGCAGGCATCTGCATAGTGCACATTCACTACCTCCCTTTTGCTGAATGCATAATATATGTAATGAAATAATGTTTCCAGTGGGGATGGTTTTGGCTGGGGGATGGAGATGTGTGGTGAATATCAATTTGCTACCCCCAGACTCCCTGGTTCAATTGGCGTGATGGTAGGGGGTAAATGAATATGTGGAAGTGAGAGAAGCTTTATCCCTCTGCCCAGAGCAACAGTAGATGGAGGCGGGGTCCTTGAGAGTCTCACTCCAAACTTGTAAACTTAAGGTTTTTACTGCTGATTTGTCGAGCACACTATCAGTTTTATTTTTTCTAATAGGCACTATTTGCTACTTACTAAATTATGATATCCACTATAATATGTTACAAAAATAGCCTGATGTCTCATTATATTGTACGAATGCAGGCGAGACCATTGACTGGCAAGACCAACTAGTTTCATTCACTTTACAAATCCCAAAAGGCAATGTTTTTTACTCTAATACCCCGACATAAAATCTAAAATCTGCCCTCAAAAATTGCCTGATCTGTAGATGTAGTCTGACTCTGTGTAATTTAATCTCAGTCTGCTCTGTGAAGAACTAAGAGGAATGTTTATAGAGGAGGTTAGTGAACTACTGTAGTAGCAACATAAAGATAAAGAAACACAATAAAGAGGTTAGGGATGAAGTTAAAATTTTCCATTGAAGCAGAAATGCAAGTCAAAATTTCTTAGTTTTGTCTTAACGCTGGTTAGCTTTAAGGTGTGTTTGAAATGTTAGCAAAAGGTCAGTGTCCTGCACCCAGAGGGGAAACTGGATCCAAAGCAAAAATACCTTTTTAAGGAGTGAAAAAGATTTTGTACTGAATTCAAAATTTAATTGGGATCCTATATAACAATGCCAATAAATTAAAAATATAAACTATTTGAAAGTCTCTGAGGTTTGTTAGAGAATGCTTGTAAAAAAAACTCGACTCGTCAGACTCTCTAAATGGTTCAAATCGCGCTGCGCTAGACCCTCGAAACACACCGCAACAGGCCCTCCACGTGCCTCCAAATAGACTTCTTTCTAGCTATCAAACTGCACTATTATTTGTTGGTTAATAACATAACATCATATTAAAAAATGATGTGTAATATTGAAAATGTGAAACAGACTGTACATTCCTAAATCAAATCCTATATACAAAAACATTAACCGATTTTGGTCAACAAATTCCATGATATCTCAATGAAAATCTGCAAGGAGGTAAATTATTTCCACCCCCCGTGCCTCACCTTGACTGACTCCAGTGTGCTCATCTGTTCCATCTCGCCTGACTGAAGATGCTGCGTCTCTCCGTCAGCCGGGGCTTTGATGTTTTAAACATTACTATTAATAATGTTTTGAGCATCAGAATTAATTGCTCTGCAACTCTGTCCTGTTCTCTTCATCCTAAGTGGAGGTATGCATAAATCAAACCTAACTACCTTTGTCTTGAAATTTTGAGGTCAGGAGTTTGGGATGAAACCAAACTTTTACATATTTGTGAAGTTCTGCTAGTGTGTCTGTTGAGAGCTTGTGAGAATGAAGCAGTGTCGCTTTGAATTTGTTGGTTGAGTTAATTACATGTTGACGTATGTGCCACTTGTGCCTTTTGAAAATGAGGCTGGTGGTTGCGTGATATGATGAGTTTGGAACAGTTTTGTTAGAAGTTTGATGTAATTTCTATGTCCCCTTAGTCTTTGTCCCAAATCTGATGAAGCAGTGCTTCTAAATATAGAATGCATGAAGTTTTGGCATAATTACTATACTGCTATATCTGTCAGTTTATTATTATTTTTTTAACAAAAGCAGAAATACTGGGCCTGTCAAATCTTTGGTTTTGGGATGTCGCTCATAGCAAGATGTGGCAACTTTTGAATTAGTTTGAATCAGTCGTCAGAGAGGTATTTTTGTGACTTCCAGATGTTCTGTTATCTATAACTCCCAGCTGTGTTCGAAGAGCTTAAATGAGCTGGAAAGTTCCTGTCCAAGTTCTGTTACACTCATCAGGCTTTGAGAAATGTAATTACTGCCTTTTTGAGTTCATGTCGCTTAGCAACTCCCTCCTAAATAAACACACACATAAAAATCTCTTCCATTTTCATTTAGCCACACCTCTTATACACCAAACACCTCCTCTGGAGTGGCTTTGGCAGTGTCCAGGCTGCAGGGGCCCTGTAATCTGAAGACAGAGTGAGGAATGTGTGAAGCATCCAAGGAAACATGAACTGCTATTTTCCCACAAGTATGAAAAAATAGAGGTTACGGCTGTGGAATCTTTCTGACGCAATCAGTTAGTGGGATGGCCTTGGTACGTTTGGGATTTGGACTAGGGCTTTGGCCAGGACGCTGTTAAAGTCTTAGAACTTAAAGATCTAAACTGGGAAAGTGAGAGAGCTGCTGACAGAGGTAAAAATCAAATGAGGAAAACCGGATGAAAACATTCATGAACTGGCCCCAACTCCCCAATTGGGAACATTCTATTGTTCCTGCTTATTTCATTTTTTTTAACAGGCATCTATTGGGCACCAAATTAATTGTATGTTGGTCAAACAATCATTAAAAACACAGAGAACAGAGTGGCTTTTGCAGAGCTGTGTGTGGGAACAAAGAGCTAAAACAGGAGAAAGCGTCACTGAAGAGGCCCCAAGAGCTCTTCCTACAGACCCAAATGATTACCATTCTCCTGTTGGCTCTGCCATTCTTCATGCATTAGACAGAAGATGAAGTTCTCAAACACAGAAACGGAACAAACTTCAATGAGTCTGTTACTTTCCTGATCTAATTATGCCTGCACCCATAATCACTGTTATATTCATCACAGTGGTGCGTATTTATAGGGTCTGTTTTCATCATACTCTAATCTCACTCTGAAATTCCCAAGCAGGAAGACAAAGCATGGAGTGGAGGATATGGATGGGAATGCCATTATATATTTTTATGTTTAGGATACCATTAGGGTATGACTGCCTCCTTTATTTTTTCTGGATTTTTGTCTTCTGTACATAACATGCATTCAGCTTGGTTTTAATTTTCACTTCGCCTATGTCAGTTTGCTAAATGCCAATGTAAGTCATACCTCCAACTCCTGCTACTTATGTGGCATCATAGAAAAAAATCTGAAGGAATCAGACAAGATATTAGAAAGAGAATAAAGAACTTTAAAGTTAAAAAAAATCTAACTGATCATTTTGTGCAGTTTTCAGATGCCTGGAAGGTGTCATGTTTATCCGTTGAAACATTTGGGCGCAAGTAGAAAAAATCCTGGAAGATCATCCTGTTTTTTTGTCCCAGAGATTAACATGATTGAACTGAGATGAATCTATCAACACAAGAGCAACATACATTCTGAATATCTTTGCTAAGGGGGTTAAGAAACTGTTTTTGTACACTGTCAAGGAAGTCATTTACTATAATTGGTGGAAAGGCCCCTCTGCAAGGTAGAAGCTATTGCACCTAAAGCAACACAAAAAACAGTAACAGTATACAAATGCCTCGTTTCCACCGAGCAGTACAGGATGGGACGTTTTCATTTGCTATTTCATGGGTATATCCAGAAAGTGCTTTCTATGGATAAATGAGCCAAAATTCCAGCAAACCATTGCGAGAAGCTTGTGGGAAAATTATTGGTTCACCAAAGTCATATAAGGTCAAAAGGGAAATTCTTAAGTAAATTTATGAAAAAAATACATATATATCTCATTATTTTTGTATCTTTAATAGGTATTTATTATAATTGTACAAAAAAACTGAAATGAAACTAGTCTAAATTCATGTCAAAGTGAAAAAATAAAATGTTTGTCTTTTTATACTGTGTATATTTGGATTGAACTGTATGTCTTCATCCCTTCAATATTGCAACCTCAACAAAAAACTCTGTCTTCCTGTCTTTCTTTTCTCTAAATCCCTTCTTCCCATTTTATTCTTGCTCCAAAAGAGCCCGCTGAATCCTGTTCTGTGCCCCCACAATGTTGCTCCCAGTATTTGGATATATATTTAACACCCACATGTGAGGCCTGGTAGAAGTGCCTTGGGAATGGAAAGAAAAACAAGCATGCCCTCTGTCCTGGCCCTTTAGAGCTGGCCTGCTATAAATACCTCCGGGTGGCGCGCCGGTTCCAGCACCAATGGCATGGGAACCTCTCCCCCCTCCTCTGGTCCATTGCTTGGCCACTCATGTCTTGTCTGGGAAGCTTGGAACTCTTTAGCCAAACAGCCTAGCCTAAAGGGTGGGTGGGTGAGAAGGTGTGTGCAAAATGTGCAGTGCAGGAAAAAAAAAAAGTAAAAAAATCAACAGAAAACGCAGGCCTTTGTAGCATTGATGGTCTTCCTGGTTGTTTTGTCTGCTCCGTATAGGAGCATCCCCGTGTCTTTTTGCTTTCTCCCGTCCTGTCATCTCTCTTTTCAAAAGACTTCATGTATACTGCATTTATTCTGTTTTGCCTTATGAAGATTGTATGAATATGTGCTTTTCAAAGCGTGAAAAAAAAAGAGATCCCCCCCTTTCAATGCTGCGGTGAAGCGTTTGTTATGTTACTCCCCCAAAAATTGATTTAGACTTTTCAAAGGTTTGTTCTTCTCAACGCTGTCGATGCACGACAGGCTCAACTCATATTCTCAGAGTTTGAGGTAATAGTTTTAAACTGACAGACTAAACAGACTCTCCGGCTGTTCCACCTCTATGGAATGAATAGTTTTATGTGCACAACCGTACACACAAAGGCTGTGTGAATGATTTCATCTCTTGATCATTTTTTTTTTCTCTTTTTCATTTTGGGACTTCAAGAGATTTTGGAAGCTGAAAGTTTACATCCTATTGGTCCTTATTTTTTAACCCAAAATCTTCTAATTGTTGTTCAGTATATCATATTCAGGACACATGATGTGCATGCCTTGTACTTTTAAAATCATAGATATGTTCTTTACTTTTGCACACAAAGTGCACTTTTTATCTGGTTATTTACCAAACTAAATCCACACATTGAATATCTCAGCTATTCCTCCCCAAACGTCTTCCGCCATCCTAGTTCTGTCCCTTTTTCTCTCTCCTTTGCCTAATGCTCCACATTTCTCTCTCTCTCTCCTACAAGTCTTACTTGTTATTTTTTTGTACAAGGTCCTTTAATTAAGTTTGACATAAGCACAGGGATTAAATATGCGGTTGAGCCGGGAGAGAAAGGCGCTCTGTTACAATTTCAAGGCCAGCTGTAAAATGGAACCAGATTGCAACACTTGGAGCTGGAAAGTTTGTAGAAGGAGGTTTCTAGCACAGCCAAGAGACTACTGAGTGTCCAGCCAAAAACATTAATATTAAAGCTCCTTAGGCAGAGAACTAACACTAAGTCCGATCCAATGATTATTTCTTTTCTTGCTAAAATACTACCATTGCCTCGAGCAATGTGTTAAAAGTTGTCTGTCCGGCCAGATGAGTGATAAACCTACATGGCAAAACTCTGCTGCCAAAAGCTTTCTAGAAAACATAGTTAGCTGCACATTTATGGTCCATGGGTTTAATGTATTATTTCCTTTGGGAAACAACAGCTAATTTGTCTGCTAGTTTGTACATAGTTATCACTTGTAAACAAAATCGTTTGAATGAAACCAGATGTCTTCATTTAAAGTCACAGCTTTTGTTATTAAGCAAGCAAGTTAATTAATTTCACAAATGAGGACAAAACCTTCAGTCTTTAACTTCTATGCATGGGCCTGTATGAGATCTTCAATTATGAGAACTTGATGTTAACAATATATCACATTCTCATAGTATTTACACAAAAAACTTATAAAATAATTTAATTGCACAAAACCAAGCCACCCTCTGAGGTACTTTGGTTTTGTGCTCCAACTGTGTTCTTTGAACACAAAAAATGCTTTTCAAAAGATTACCATAAATGTATAATTTACCAACTTATTTTTTTCCAATTTTTTTTTCCAGATTCCATTATTATCGCAGTCCTCACTATACATAGAACATATTAAGAAATATAATAAGACTAAATCAAATACTTTTTGGAAAACTGTATTTGATTAATGACAACTCTAAGACATCTCTGACATGGAATCCAAGGATTATGCATTATTTAGGTGTGATTATGACCCATTCCTCCAAACTATCTTCAAATGTTGAAGGCTCTAGGGGTTCTTTCTTTGCTCTTTATGAGATCTTCAGCTGTGTACAATACTGTGACATATGTGACAAAACCCTTTGGCAAATACTGCAGTTGGAGGAGTTTCACTGGAGCTTGACTCGGTGTGTGCCAATACAAACATCCCCATACCACATGGTCGCGCGTTAACAGTTCCACTTCAGTCCGACTGTGTTGGGCCGTTTATGCAGCCCACATCATGATGTTCCCACCTGCAAACTTGACGTTTGCAGTAAAATAAAGGGATGAGGTGCAGAACCGTTCCATTCCCAAACATGACGAGTGCATTGACACCGTAGAGTTCAGCTTTGGCGTGATGTCATCAGTCTATATTATCCTAGTATTTTGCTGGCTCGTTCAAGTTGTCTGCAACAAGTTTTAAACAAGTGTCAAGCTGTAATCATGTTCTTACTTCAGCAAGATCTTCTGCAGTGAGTTTGCATGAAGGCCATTACTGTTAAAGGAATTACTTATCATTTTCACAGGGAAAAGCTGTTCCTGCTATTCCCAAGTCTTTCTTGAGTTGTCTGTGAAAGCTCCTTGGCTGCTAGATAGCTCTTTTGATTTTTATTTTTTACTCCTCTCCAAGAAATCTTGTGAGGGGCACCTGGTCATGACTGGTTTATGGTGAAATTATGTTCTTTCCAATTTTGAATTATGGATTCAGTGGCACATGCTAGAACATTCGGAAGTTAAGAAATGCTTTGGTAACCATTGCCATTAGTGTGATTTGCAACAGTAAGATATTTTTGTGAAGGCCTCTTTGCTTTTACCAGCTGTACCACTCTGAGCAATACTTCGGAAATGAGAGACATTTTTACAGGCCATGATAATCTTAAACCAGAAAACCTTGAATACTTTCTAAATATTGAAAGATTTTCTAAATATTGACTAGTTGTCTTTTTGTACATTATTTCCCTAATGTGCTCAATACTTATCCCATGTTTCATTCCCCTTCTTTGAAATTAAGTTAAATTATTGATTAGTTTTTTTTTGTTGTTGTTTTTGTATGTGTGAATTTCTTGGGTTGTTACTAAAATCCAGTTTGAAGTTCATGTCAATAGAAATATTAGAAACAAATTTCCAAAAACTTTGACATGTTCAAGAACTATTTTAAACGCTGTATACCATAAGATGTATTTTTATATCTGGAGGAATGAACAAAGTCATTAAAAACAGAACAAAAATGGTAGTAATTTCTGTATTTAATTTAAAGAGTAAAAGTAGAGAAGATAATTATTAACCTGGCCTAATTGAATTTTCATAAGCCTAGCCAGGCTTATTCTGACATAAAAATAAAATCACATTCATGTCAATGAAGCAAGAGAGTGAAGACAGAAAATCAACAATGGATCCTAAATTAAAATATATATGGGCTATTACTTATTTTTATAATATCTATAATATTAATTTATTATTTTGTTTCTGAAGCAAAATATTAAGCAAATAATTAACACCTACTGAATTCAGTGGTAGTGTTCATGTTTTTACTGAACTGAATATTTATGTTTTTATCCGCCTGCTTTTTATAGTGACAAGATCACAGCGAACCAAAAGGTATCGATATAGATTCTAATCAATGTAAGTTTTTTTTTACACTTAAAATGTTTCAAAAACATTTATTTGTTGTTCTTTTAACTGAGGCAAAAACAGTCGCCTTCTTTTAGCCAGCTGATCCACATAGGCAGCAACAGGTCAGGGAGGGGCAGTGCTGTGTTACTGACATTGTTTCTTATTAAAAAAAAACCCACACTCATTTCTTCACACACCATGTGAAGAAATGATATGATAGAACATTTTAATAGTTTTCAAAACATAAATATTTTTCATTTCTTGATATGCTGTAACACCAGTCTTTTAACCATGTGAAGAAAAAGTGATCACAACTCTAAACCATACTGCATCAGGAAGAACACATTCCACATGCTATCACTCAATCACTGACACCAAATATAGAAATATAGGGTAAGATCAGCCCCAAGTGCACCGAGCGTGTCAATAGGATTTTCTTCTGTTTTGAACTCTGAGAGGTCTCACATGGAACTTTGCATTCTTAAATAACTCTAGCAAAATGCTTTAATCTTAATGAGTCTGAACAGCAAATCTCTCATCTGCAGCAAAAAGGATTAGGAATTCAGGAAAAAAAAGGAGAGAGACCGACGTTCCACTTTGATGAATTGTGTTTCGAAAATCCCTGGGCATAAAGTTCCCCCAGTGAACAAAGCATAAGACGAGAACGGATGCTTTTTTAAACAACACAACTTATCTGTGAAAAACAGAACATGCATTTAAGTGAAAACACAAAAGCAGAGCTGATTCCCCTCCTCTGCCAATGATAAAAGTGACTAACTCCTTTTCTCCAATCTGCTTTGCTACTTTTGGAATCAAACCTGGAGTAGCTTTGCACAAATTATTGTGCATTGTGTTTTCGGTGCCTCATCAGTGTTTATTTATTCTGCCTGATGCATTCTGCCATTGTTAAGAGTAAATAAATGACTTCATAATTTTTTTTGCCTCCTGGTAAAAGCTTAAAATGGATGATGCTGTGATGAAAAAGGAAGCTGATGAGCCCAGGCAGTTTAAGTGCCAAAAAAATGGGGCTTCTGAAACCACAAAAAAGCGTCTGCTGCTTCCTCTGTACTCTGCTGTGGGTTTCCGTGTTGTTTGAGGAAGATGAGCTTTTCCAGTTTAGTTATAAATTTTAGCTATTTAAACATGCCATTATGCGGAGGTGTTTATTTGTATTTGATTTATGCATTATTGATAATATGTTAATGTAATCCAAATCAAAGCAGTTTGGTGTTTACTTGATTAATTATTACGCTGTGGTGTAATTTCCCCAAACAGGCTCTCTGAGTGGTTGGGGTTAGAGCAGTAAGCCTCTGGCTTGTTCAGAATGCTCCAACTACAAAGAGCCTTGCTGCCCTGGGACCTGGTCTGGGTTCCCCCCTTCCAACCCAACACCCACCCCTTTAAATGCCCCCAGGCCTTCAGAAATACCCTAGCTAATGTCTGCTGCATTCATTTTACCTTTGCTTTCAAATCCACTCCTCCTTTTGTTCCCTGTAATAGACAAATCCATGTCTTGCCGATGCAGGTCAAGCATATAATCTATATAAATAAAAAAAATTCTCAGCTATAAAGGTTTTTGAAGTCAATAAGAATATCAGTAAATGGGTTAAATGGCTAGCTGCATGCAAGTATTCTATTATTTTGTGTTGTGAAGACATCAGCGTGTTGGCAGAGTAGTTGTGAGTATTACCATCCCACTTGCCCTGTATTGATCTCCCACTTGCATGCATATCCACTCCACCACATTGAGCCCAAACACCTGGTCACCAGAATGTTGTGAATGACAGATAACATCTGTGAAGTCTTCTGCTATCACAGGAAACATTGTTCCTATCTCCTCCTCCTTGCCCCCTTCCTCCCCATGTCCTGCTCATAAGCACATCCTTCTTATCGATTTCTCATTAACCCCTTCTAGACTGTGAGTATCTCCCCATCCAGACACGCAGACATCAGGAGATTGATTAACAACATAATGACATCACTATGGCTGCCTGTTCTCATCAGTTTGACCAGGAGATCCTGTCCCTGTTCTGCACTCCTCCTTTATGTTTCCAGGCTTCCGTCCTTTTTTTTTGTTTTCCTCGATACTCAGAAACACTTTCTTTACTTTCCCCTACAGTTTCCTTCTCATCCTCTGCATTTTCTTCCTTTTAGTTTCCCAATATTTTTTTAAATGGCACTCATCCTCAAAGCCAGCAGTGACTTTTGATATGGGTGATGAAGCTCAACGATCTGAGTGGCACGGCCAGTAGAGGAGCTACACTCATGCTACGGAGAGAAAAAGTTAGGTGTCAATGGGTTTTCTATAGCTTTTTTACTTCTCCTGCCAATTTTGAGTTGGCCTTCTCCTACACTGTGTGCAGTGTACACTGTCAGAACTGTAAAATAAATAAATAAAATGGCTGGTAACACTGAACTTGCTATTTGAGTTGCTATTGATGTCTAATTAATGGGCTATTTATGTGTAAAGAAGTTACTGAAAACTGAAAAACTGAAAAGATTCTTATTTTTCTTGACCAAAATAAGGGACTCACTCCGCTGGACCACCATTCACACAAGAGTCACTGTTGAGCATGTACAGTATCTTCCTGTTTAGTTTCACAATGGCAGAAGAGACGCGTGTGTACGTTTGGAGGCATTCTACGTGTATGGCTGCCACTTACGTGTTAATTGGTGCGTACGTCAGCAGTTAGCTTCTGTAATATTTGTGTTTTGGTGCAAGAGAATAGTTTTGAAGTTGCAGTGAGGACGCGTACAAAATTCAAAATAAACTCATCTCTACTGGGGGATGGGTGTTTTTAGATTTCTCTTTTCTGCCTCACAGTCTGCTAAAGACATGCCCGCTTGCAGAATGCTGTGTCTGTTTTAGTATGTGTTCCCTCTCTTTCTTTTCCAACAGCTCTGGTGGCAGAATATAGTGTGCGTTTGTTCGGTTATGTTGTTCCAAACCACAATGGAAGTAAGTTAGAAAAAGCAGTTGATTTAAGCATGGCATGCCTCCATCAGTCCCAGTCTCTGATGTACAAAGAGCCCAGAGGAAGGAGCTTCACAGCTGTTTGTAAACTATGAGAACAGGAAAGGTCAACAAAGTAATGCAGCGCGCTTTTTTTGTAACACATTTTCATCTCTCTCTTTTCCATAGTGAGACAGCAGGGCTGCACCCTGCCTCAGTAGTACTGGTGCATTTAAATTACTGTTCTTGCCTGGAGAATAATGGTGAAAGCATAACCCTATTGTATTCTTTGATAAACTCTGGAAAATGCATGGTATAAGCTGGGAGAGAGGCACGGTTTAAGGGCACAATTGCCTTGCAAATCTACCATGGCAAAGTTTTTTTTTTTCTGAAGGGAGAGAGGGAGGAAAAGAGGAAGGGAGCGATGACGGGAAAGAATGGTGGAAAAGGGAGATAGAGGATCTTGCATGTGGGGACAGTCGAAGGGGGGACTGAAGGGGAGTCTCAGTTTCAGGGACATGTGTTATCTGTGGGTGCAGAGGCCTTTGTTTGTGGGGCACAGAGGTGTAGATTTCTTCTCCATGTCAGTGCCTTTATTTGGGGCTCAGCACTCAGGGGACAATAGAGGACTAATCCACTCGTGAATCAGGATTAATATTCAAACCACAAATATTAATTCACAGTGCAAATAAAGGAAATGCAGAATCTGTCAAAAAACTCTCAAACAAATAAAGAACAAAACAGCCAGCGATGTTTGACCAAAAAATACCCTTTCAAAGTCTTTTCATACGTGTGCATTATTTTGACCGGGGGCCTGCCGACTTGCCTCAGCATTCTGTTTGATTTCAGTATTAATCTTTATAATGAGTTTCTATAGAAGAGTGAGAGCTGGAGGAAGCTGAAGAGCCGCATGTTGTTTTTGGCTATTCTCCTCACTAAGCTCTGGATTTAAGATCTGGATTTGAATATTTATGATTGAAAATAATGGGGGTTATAAAAATAAGTCCCTGCAGAGCCGGGCTGTAAGTTATAGGGGGTAGACGCAATGCCTCCCACATGAAAGGAGCCTGAAGAAGTTGGCCACTATAGTCTGATGCCAGTGAAAGCCTATGGTTCTTCATTCTGGCCCAATTGAGAGTTTGATCCTGCTGAAGATTTATGATCCCAATAGTGTCATTCACTCTCAGCGCTTGCAACAGTGCAGAATTTATTAGAATTAAGTTATTTAGTGCAGTTTACTTTAACACAAGACGAGAGAAAACAAACCAGCCCTCTGGGTGAGATCATTTGACTTGCTTCAAACACAGTTGGACTTGTTTTGAGATTGAAACAAGTGATAGTGTTTGTAACTGACAGTTGAGTGACTTACAGGATTCAAGAAAATGTTTTAAACATGCTAGTTTGAATATAAAACAAATGACACTTTGCCTCCCAGTGCCAGTTTTTCTCTCTTTTTTTTTTTGCATCCTCAGATGCTGATATTCAACAGAAGTGTGAAAGTAATATCTGCTTTCCCTGTTTGTGTCTCACCAGGAGAGTAAAAGACAAAAATCCCGATGGACACCTATTTATTAGTATTAGATCATTCATTTTATGTATAGAAATAATAAAATACTAATGTTCTGACAAGCCATCTCAGTCTGATATTTCTTTATTTTCTTTTAAATTACAAGCTTAGTAGTTTTGAAACATCTGGCAAAAATATAGAATTTGTTTATCTATTAAACATTTTTCCCATTTAAATTTCACTTTGGCCTGCATGGTGGCGCATTTATTTCCTTGCAGTAAGAAGGTGCCAGGTTTGAATTTCGGCCTGTGATTAGTCCAGGGGGCTTTGCTTCTTTTCCCTGTGCAAAACCTACTACTACTATTCAAAAACTTGCATATTGGGGCGATGGGTTTCTCTAAATTGCCCTTGGTGATGGACACAAGACCTGTCGGGGTGTTTTTTGCCTCTTGCCCACTGACAACTGGAGACAGGCACTAGGCCTCTGCAACCAAGAAATGCTAAGTGGATTTAGACAATTGATGTCTAAACCCATTTGTATTTAGGCTTTAAAAATTGTCCTAAAAGGTACCTTTTCCAGACTATTTTTAGTCTAGAAAAGTACTTGAATCAAAGGATTGGATGGAAAACTGTGAGTTACTAATAACCCTATAATTATTTGTCCAGAGTGGCTATAAAAGAGGGAGAATAAAGTTTTTTACACAAGATTAGTTTTTCAATATAGTCTGAAAAAGCAACCATGCGTGTCCACAACACAGCCCTTTCTGCACACACACATACACATAGGCACAGTAATCCCACAATGGGGGGTAGAAGCCTGTTGTACACCAACCTACAAAAACCATTGTGATGTTCAAAGGGGCTTCATGGAGGCTCTGGCCATTGATAAGCTCTAATGTTATAAAAAAAACTGTAAACTTCATCTTTTATACATAGTAACATAATGTGAAAGGTCATCTTATCTTAATCCTCAAATCAGCAGCATCCAGGCCCATGCCCCCTCCCCATTTTTCATGAAGTTAAAGAAATAATCTTAGAAGGCACTCCAAAGAAAGCCTGCATTATCTTCTCCACTAGGTCCAATCAGAAGATGTCATTAAAGTGTGCCATGAATGCACTGTCAGGAATGATTATTTCTCTTTTCTAATCGGCCTCAATCATATCACAGAATCAGCTGGACTGTGAGCTCGTGGTGAGAAGTGTTATTATGTCCAGTGATTAATCATCAAGCACTACCTTATCCCTCTCAGACACACAGCAGACTGCTTGCCTGTTCACAGACAAAAAAAAAAGAAGACATAAAAACTTTCATCTGCATGCTATTTGCTTCATTTTCTCTACTCTCATAACTGCGTCTGTTAAGGTAGATGGTCTATGTATTTTGTGAACACCATACCTGTTGTTTTAGGAGCTGTGTTACTCTGCAGCTCTGCAGTCTAATGAGAGTCAAAAAGCAACAGTAATAAGGCATCACTGCTTTTTGTTTTTATATGGTTTATCCTTTTTAGTGAACAATTCAAAGACTAACTATCTTGTTTTGACTAGTCCTTCTTGATCTGTTTCAGCATGCCCCTTCCATACCTACCAACAGAAATTTTTATCAGCTTAAAACAAAAGCTCCATAGAAATTGAGGAGAAATCATGTACACAGTTACATGCTGAATTAATGCAGGTCAAAGAGGTTATTATCTCAAGTTTCAGTTTGTGCAATTTGTTCCTCAGGAATCCTTTGTTCTTGACTAAAAGTGTGTCAAATGTAGACACATTGTGAAATATTTATTCCATGACTGAAAATCATATTAGAGTGTCGTTGTTTGTTTCGTTTTTCCATTCCACCCCTAATTTGCCAACAGTTACAGGGTTTTTGGCAAAGTCTTACAAACAGACATCAACTTTAACACAGTATACCCCATCCTGTAGCCTTAATTAGAAAGAAATTGTAAACAACCACGCCTGCCTTTTCTTTTGCAGATTATCCATACTTTATGACTGAGCGTTTGAAGTTATGAGGGATTCTGAATCAGCACTGCAGGAGCGGTACTCTTATAGGACATTGTTGTCTTCAATTATTTTCAGTCATATTCCCGTCTCTAAGAGGCAGAGGGTCATTTATTATTTAAAGATGCAATCGCTGCTGTTTATCTGAGATTTTTTAAAACCGGGTTATCTCTTCACATAGCATTTTTTTGATTAAACGGAACAAAGTGCAATAAAACGCAGTTTCAAATAGACGCCTGTCTCTCCAGAGCAAGAGCTCATCTGCCATTAATGTGATTTAATATGTACGGTGGCAAGCAGTTGCAGAGAGACGAGAGTTAACGAGCAACAGAGATGCTTTAGTATGTACATAAAGGGGCTTGCACAGACACTAACGGGCACAAACACACACAAATACACACATAGTTACTGACTAACAATCTCATATATTTGTCTCCCTATGTTGTAGTAAAGGAGATGGCAGGCTCAAAGAAGAGATGCCAACTTTTGGAGTTAGCTCTGTTTGAACAATGACTGATTAGTGCCTTCTGCATTTAACTTAAAAATCTTGGATGCAAACATCAACAAAAGCTGAAAGAAAAAAATGCATTCTAAAACAATCTGAAGAATATTATTTGCTAAATACAGAATTTTTTAAGCAATTATTTTTGTACTCTGTAACAACAGATTGTTAAACAACAGTTACAACTGTTGTTGCAACTGTTGTTGCAATTTAACAATTAGTTATTTTGAATAATTTCCAAATAGACATCTGCCAAACCTGAATCCCAGCCTGATATTACATTAAAATCTATGTGATTAGAACTCCATCCATTGCTTTACAGTGCTGCTTTACATTGTTCTTAAAAGGAACAGATATTCTAGCAAAATGGCTTTTCGCTATAAAATGTGTATTATCTATTTAATAAAACAATCTCTATCTGTTTCTTTATTTTATTAGTGGAACAGAAAATGTGGAGAAATAATGAAGAACATTGATTTTGATCCCCATTTAAATATTCCTCAGAAAATAGGATGAGCCATGCCTTGGTGCAATACTGTTCTATTGTTCCATCTTCCTTTTTGTCATGTTCATTGTGATTTTTAGATGTAGTAAGTGGTCCAGGTCTGCTCTGGTTTTTAAGTTGAATGGTTTGATTTTCTGGCAGTTTTGCATTAGAATAAATTTGCCAGAATAAAATGTGTGGTTTATGTCCTATAAGCTGCTGTATAGAGTAGATATTATGTCAAAGTAAAGAAAATGAAGATAAGACTTCACAAAGTAGTGAGTGGTACAAATCTGACTCCAAGCGTTCAGCTTGCTGTGGAAAAAAACTGCCCTGCACAAAGTTTGATGGCCCATATACAACATTTTTTTTAAGAATGAACAGTCACTGTCTCTGTCTTGCTGCTACATCTCACTCTTCTCAAATCCCAAATCCCCACAGCTCCTCTGGTGGACCCTCTTATGTTCACTTGTATCCACAAGCTGCACTATCACTGCTGTTAGTTCCAATGCTTAACTTTACCCTGAAGTCTTTGCCCCTGAGACCCTGGTGTTAGGAGATTAGTCTAACCTCAGCCGAAGCAGACAAACTGCAATCAATACCTGATAGGAACAATTCACCCGGGTCAGCTGACCTCGTATGCCACTAACGGTAACCTTAGTAAAGTCCTAACACTTCCAGGGTGACTGACCCCTGACGACCTGGGCAGATAAGGTCAGTCTGGCCTGAGTGACCCAGAGCCAAGAGGCCACTGTCCAGTTAGTCTAGCTGTCTTATAATGAAGTGGTCAGTATTGCCTTTCTGTCACTCAGCAATTACCAGGAGAGATATGGAGTCATAGATACGTGCTGAATGCACGCAGAATCACTAGCCACAGAATTACATTCATGAGGCAAAGTACCGGTAAAGTGACATGTAAACTACTCTAATATTGCCTCGTAATGACTGGGAGCAAAATGGATCGAAAGGAGTCTGACGATTGCAATGGAGCTGCTTTACATCAGAGTGTGCAGGCACAGGAAAACTCCACAGTAAAACTCATAACTAATAGCTGCTTTTAAAAGTCTGATGTTTTGTTCATTTAGAAAAGCTAAGCTGCCACAATGAGTTTTTTTTGTGACGAAGTGCTACAAATTCCTTAAATATCAGTGAACATCAGTCAATGCTAAACACCTGATGAATGCTCAGTCTACAGGAATCAATGTATAGATGATGTAGGTGTAACGAAGAGACGGAGCTGTGACCACATTAAAGGACAAACAAACATTCGCCTCTTCTGGCCATTTGTGCTCTTTCGATACAGGTCATGGAAAAGGGAAATCCCCAAAGCCACCCAGCTGCTGCCATCACACACTCTGTGCATTCTTGTATCTAACTATTTAGTTGTCAGTGATTTGGTTAAGTGGAATTGACTTTTATCTGCGGTGTGCTGTGGGGCTGCCACTGGCAATTCAGAATCCCCCTTCCTCAGCTCCTGTTTTAGCCCGGTGTCACATCCAGCACATTGCTATTGGCAGCTGAGCCGGGCCTAATCAATACCCCAGGTCAGGGATCGCCCGCGGCTCTGCTGTGGGTGGGCTATTGATCCGACACACACACTCCCACAGGTCTCACCCAACAAACCTTGGAAGTCGTGGCCTTGGATGGAGCACGAGAGACACGAAGGCAGGGATGACAAATTAACAGCGCTGCTCTTCTTCTGCTGTAACTGCTGACAAAACAGTGTCATAAAAATAATTTAGTTATTGATTAGCAAGTGAGACACTATGCCCCCCCTTATTTAAAATAGCTTGAAAGAAACATTATTGAAATTGATATTTCAATTGGATTCTAAGAAGCTGAAGTCAGGAAAAAAACTAACAAAAAACAAATGAAACATTTCAGCTGCGTGTAGCTTACAGTCACACTCGACCTCCGCTGCTGTCGGCCTGTTGTTTTTCTCCCCTTTCCACCGATCTTAGTTTGTCTTCTCTTTGTGGATACTCTGTCGTCACTCTATCAGACCTGCAGCCAGAGACACTCAAGTTATTTTTCAGCTGCAGTTTTAAATGTTGCTCCCAGAGCTCCTTATCAGCGCCACACGAAGAACTCATGGGAACAATTAAACACAGGCTTTAACTCCAGCCTAACCACAGAGGTAAAAACCATTGCACAGTGCTTCCAAATGGATGTAGCTTCAAAAGAGCAATTCAGTTATCACAAGCTGTCTGCCGATCCCAGCCGTATTCCCAAACTAACTCTCAGTCACTGTGGAACTATTGGAACATATGACAAGCATATTTACCCAGCTTCACAAACCAGGCCCTCGTGGTTTTCAAAGCCTTTTTTTTAAGACGCATTTTTTTATTATTATTGCTGGAATTGACAGTTGAATAAATAAGTATTGTTTATGAGACTTTGTTGTCATGTGTTGGAGATCCTCTGCAGTACAGGCAATTATATATGCTATTACAGGAACACGACTTGTTCCAGTTACAGGGAAATTAAGTTTCTCTGCAAATCTTCTTTTCATTTTTCATCTGAAAAGTCTTCAGTGGTATGAGAAAAGAAATTACTCACAGCAGTTCATTTGCTATTAAATATAATCTTGAAATCATGCGAGGCTGTCCAGCAGTGGTAGCATACAAATAATTATAGATTAATTTTGTTGACTCTGAAAACAGATGATTAATTTTGAAGTCTTGATGGAAATCATACTGCTCTGGTTTGCCTCCCCTGAAAGACATTTATTATGTGCTCATATTTCCGGGATGAGGCACAGAAACTGCGGAGCTTACAGAGGACTGCCATGGAACTTTTGTTTTCCTTTGTTGTAATGTTTTCCAAGTGTGTTGAAAAATCTTCCTAAGTAAGGTTTTTCTTTCTCTTCTCTTCTTACTCTAGGCGATGGTGTCATCTTGATATGCTGTTCGTGTGACCTGGGAGTCCCTAAACCCCTAACCACATAGCTTTGGAAAACCCTGGAAATACCTGGAATTCTAGGAGTATCTCACCAAAACAACTTCAGGTGCCCAGGCACCGAAACAATAGCTTTACGCTTTTCATTCATTTTTCTGCATACAAAGAGGAACCATCGCAATATTAGTAACAGTGGTTGGCCATCCATGTCCACAAGAAGCGTGCTGAGACCAAGAGGGCGTGACCTTTCTGCATGCTGACTTCAAACAAACACCCGAATTGGAGACACAGTCAGAGAGGGGACACTCAGAGCAAAAACCTCCATCAGGTAAGGCTGTGAAGACCCCACTGCTTATACAGACCTGTAACTGAGGTCTTTAACATTTTATGGTCTTTGAAGCTAACTTGCTCCCCACATGGTTAGTTTGTTTTTGGATTTGGTGCGAAGCAATGTCTGGCTGAGAAATATCCCATTTCCATGCCCTGTTTTCTGCTTGTTGCTCTTGGATTAGAGGTTCTGAACATGTAGAAATTTCCTTCCATCCATGCGCACTGCAGGTTAGAAGCTTAGGACTCATATTGGCAACTTTATTAGCTTCAGCAATATGTTATAGGAAGCATTGCTTTATGCAGTCACTTTTGCATTAATCATCTTCTCAGTTTCAGTCACACATATCTATGACGACAGAACAAAGCCACGGTTTTCACAGGTTTTCTATCACATATTTTATCACCATCAAATTAACCTCACAATCATGCTGTGGGTGTGTAAACATTGAGGCAGTTCGTAGGAAAATTGAAAATCTCACTAATAGCTCACTACATCTCCCAAGCAGCTGATTTGAAACAAAACTGTTTTACAGTGAAGTTTGAGCAAAAATATTGTGAAGAGTTTAAAGTCTGCAGAGGAATAATTTTGTTTCTGTTGAGTTTGATGGTAATTGGCTACTGCTAATGAAAACCAATCAAATATTTACTAAAAATTAAATAAGTTGTAACTGCTAATGTGATAGTTTTCCAGCACACAGTCACTGACAATCTCCACAAGAACCACAAGCCATGAACGGTCACTGCGACCGGAGTTGACTTTATCCAAGCAAGTGAATAGAAAGTTGAGTGGAAGGAAAAATGTGAAAGGAAAAGGTACTCAAGCTCTATGTTTAACCTGTCACATGCCGTGTGTGTGACCACATGTTAACCAGAGACTGTGTTAGTGTTAGTGAAATATAGGTAAGGTGGAAAAAGGACAGGGCCTTTTCTCACTAATCTCAAATTAGCATTTCAGATTTATTCAAATTTAGATTTTCATTTATAAACAAGGTCCTAGGGTCTGGAGAAAGAGTGAGATTTGGACTGATGCACTGCTTGAGGTCCAGTGTGAATTTCACTAGTCAGTGATGATTTGGTGACCCATGTCTTCTGCCTAGTCAGCCCGTTGTGTTTTATTAAGCCACTGTCTCTTAAAGCTACCTGGGCTTCTTTAACACCTCAGCTGAGTCACAGATTGATAGTCTCCATGTAAAGCTGCATTTATGTAGTAATTCTTTAAAAAGCAACCCTGACCATGTATCTCAGAGTCTGTATTGTACAATACATAGACATACCTTTCAGTTGACATTTCAATGTAAAAAACACTTATTTTTTTATTGATCTTATGTAATAATATTTTCAGCAAGTTTCAAGTCAATCTTTCAATGACATTTGAATTTATTGGGATACTTCTGTGTGTGTATATTTATATATCTATTACAACAGACATACAGAACAAAATGTAATATGTTGGCGTGTGTGTGAGTGTGTGAGAGGGGAAGGCTGAGTCTGTTCATCCATTTCACTAAATTTGACATGGTGCTGTGTGGACAGAGCTGTTCTGAGTCAGATGCGTGATATTTTCTGTCTGTTAGCAATACTTAAAATATAAAATTGTTTGTTAAAAGGGAGAAGAAAGAAAAGAAAGCAAGCCATGAAATGAGGCAAAATTCAACAGCAACCTTCTTGAAGGATGTGTTTTCTGAGCATCTTTGTTTGTTCATGTTATGACAGGAACTGTGAGATCATTTTAGCAGTTTCTCTGCAAACCAGACATTAAGTCACATTAACCAACCACTACTTTGCTTATCTCTTTACCAGTGTAACATCCTGCTGTTCAGATTTATTTTTTAAAATACATGCATTTTTTGCACATATTCCATAAATATTACTTGATTGAGAGGAGACAGTTACCATGATCCCATCAGAAACAGGGAAGGTGCACATGCCAACATGTGGCTAATGTATGCAGTTACACATAGTTAATGTGAAATGAAGTGCTGTCTGCAAAGTCTTATGTGTTGTGCACTAGGGACCTTTTGAAAATAATCTGAACTTATTAAAAATCAGCTTCAAAATGACCTCAAAGTAACATTTACAAACTATGCGTTTTCATGTTTTCATCCTGAAAGAAGTGTGTATGCTGTCATATTTAAATGTTTAAAATCTTAGAAAATCCAAAGTGGATTTTTTGCTGTTAAATTGTGACCACAAGCTCACATTGTATGTTTGTGTGTTTATTGAAAGAGTTTTTGGTACGTTTGTGAGTTTGATATGAAAAATGTCAATTTTCTGATGCATAGACACCTAACTTCTGATTTTAGTTTGCCAATACATCTCTCTGTTGACATTCAAGTCCTGGACCCAAGTTATTGGCACTGTACCAAATAATTTTGTTTTTGAAAACATGTTTTCATTTCTCTGCAGTGACTTTGACTCAAACGATATCAGATATCCTTCATTCAAAAGGTAAAACTGTTTATCGATGACACAAAGAGGAGATTGTTCTTCACTTGAAATTATGTCTGATAATAAGAGAAATTGGTTCATGAAATCAAGGAAGAATATTTTAACAATGGAAGAAAATATGGCAAAACCAGCAGGAGATGAGTCACTTGGATTTAAGGATCTAAACACACTTGTTTTGATAATGAGAATAAGGACAAGCAAACAAAGATACAGTAAGTCTGTGTTTTATTTTATTATGAAAACATGTTAAGGTTGCATATATAAAAACATACAAACAATAAAAAAATATTTATTAACGCAGAAATCGTCACTGTCGCAATCTGGAAATAATTTTCAATAAAATCTGAATTAAGATCAAACAGATCAGCTGCCTTCCAAGGAGGGGAATGATAATAAAGCCGAATACAGGAGAAAAAAGGATTTCCATCTGGGGGGAAGCATCATCCCTCCCGCCTTCCTGCGTGCTGAAAGAGGGCTCCAGGGCTCCGACACTCGACCTTATTTTCACTGTTCTTCTGCAGCCAGGGTTTCTCCCCTTGTGCAAGCCTTCTCTGTTCAGAAAAAAAGGCATGCATGATTTTATACATGAAAGACATATGTAATTGGACAGTGGTGCCCATGCTATATACATTTGCATTTCTAAACAGGACCTGTAAAAAGCTGTTTCCTGTTTCCCTCGGCCTTCCCTCTTGCAGACTTGTATTTGCAGGTAGTAAGAAGCTTGACATTAAAAGGTGGAATAAACGCAGGTTGATACAGTTGTTGTAACTCACATGAATGTTCAAAATGCTCAGAACCTGCCAGAATATGGCTCATAACTCCACGTCATCAGTATAGCTCAGACACTTTGTAGTAGCCTGAAGAAAAAAACAAGATGATTTGGATTTGTACTCCAATCTGTCTTTGTAAATTGATGTGGGCTGAAGCACTAAAAGTAATACATTTAGGATTGTTAATAAAGCCTCTCTGACAATACAATATCATTTTTCATGCAATAGTTTTCATGAATAGTACCATCAAATTTCAGTCAGGCTTGTTTTATTCATCAAAGAAAAGCGTAGGCATAATTATTATTTTCTGTTAATCATGTCTTTCAGCTAAACAAATACACCCCCAAAATACACCAACCTGAAGATTTTAATTTGGATGTTTCTGACTATTTTGTTCCTTTTTGTCAATTTTGTCTCAGGAAGAAAGTTGGAGTCTGTAGAAATGATCATTACCAGAGTACAGCATAAAACTGACTTTTGAGTGGCAAAACGAATCCCATTGTTGAAAATGTCCACAAGTCATGTAGGAGAAAAAACAAATGTAAATGAAGGTTCTCTGGTCAGAGCAGACCCAAATCAAACCTTGTCTTACATGCAAAGAGGTTATGATTGGCATAAAGCTAGCCCTGTGCATCATCCAAGCTCAGACCTCAGTGAAACATGGCTTTATTTTGCAGTGGGGATGATCTTCAGCATAGACTAGGAAGTTGGTCAAAGGAGATGGGATAATGGATGAAGCTTAATGAAGAGTAATCCTGTAAGAAAGTATGTCAGGCACTGTAAAAGACTTGAGACTGGGATGTCACCTTACAACAGAGTTATGATCCGATGCATACATTTTTCATCTATACATTAAGTCAATCCCCAGACCGATATCCAGTTAAGAATTCATAACAAAGCTTGAAATTTGATCTTCATAGACTCTCCATCAAATCTGACTGAGACTGAGCTGACTGGCAATAAAAACTGAACAAATTCTTCTTCTTCTAGATTTGCCAATTGGGTCGAACTATCACCCAAAAGATCTGAATCTGGAATCCATCAAAAACAAGGTTCTACAAAGTGCTGATTCGAGGACACTAATCACATATTCTGTAATTATAAGATTCTTATTGTTTTCATATTTTTTCTTAGACTTCCATGTATTATTTTTCTTTCACTTCACAATTATGCACCAGCTTATGTTGGTCTATCAAATAAAATTCCAGTGAAATATATTTAAGTCTGTGGTTGAAACCTAAAATAAGTATAAAATTAAAAGCTTGTCAACACTCTTAGAAGGTACCATTTTGCTAAAATGTCAACTAGTCTCCATAAATACCTGCCTAAAAGAATCCCCTTGAACATTAATACATAATGTACTGGTAACAGGCTTCCAATAGTCCTGCATGAAATTATTAGAGTTATAAAACAGGTTCAAGATGTGTATATAAACTGAGCTTTCATGAAGTGAAGAAATGTATGATTCTGTGCACACATGTAATCCTGTCAGATGTGAAAGAGAATATGAAGTCACTGCTGGTCATCTGACCCGGGGGAAGGCGTGACCTTTTGGATCAGAAAAACAGTTTTTTTTATGTTGACATGTTTTTTCTGTTATAAACAGAAGCAATGGCTTGTTTAGATGGTCAAGCTTTGGTTTATATATGATCAAAATGTTGATGTGGCCATATTTAGCTTTTTGTTATATTCATCTAACGTGGTGTAATCCACACCAATGCCATAATTTGTATGCAGGTGTTAAAGTAACTAAATAGTTGTTGCTATGGAATCTTTTATGGTTAAAAAAAAATAATTAAATAAATAATAATAATAATAATCACATTTTACACACAACAGATGCAAAAAAAAATCTAAATCAAAATAAGAATTTTTTTTCCCCATGACTTCAAGGTCATCCGCATTGCAAACTTCTATGACATGTAAGTTGTGATAGCAGGCTGCCTTACAGCTATTTTTAATATGCGAGGCCTCTTAGGATATGTTTCTATTTAAGAACTGAGCTTATGAGGTTTGACTTCACTTTCTGTTTATGTCTCAGTGTTTATAACCAACTCTAGCATGAAAGTTAGCATTTTATGGAGTGCTGCAGACCTCTTGATTTTATGATCGTCGCTCAACCTTCGGTGGTGTACCTGTCATGCAAAAGTAAACACCTGTACTGTTAACCTTCTTTACAAGCTAACACCTTAAAAAGGAAACAGCTCTACCAGGCACTTGGTTTTATTGGTTGCAGGAACACTGAAGGCTACACTGAGGGGGGCGGGCTCACCTCTACTAAGGTATTTCAAGTTCAGAGGCCAAAGCAGTTGATGGACAAGCAAAGCTCTATGACCTCCACCCTTCCACAGCTTGCCACACACAGCAAATATCAGTGGGGCTTACCGGCAACCTGAACAAAGTTTAGAGTTTGAGAGCTTACAGAGGTTAAACGTACCTCAGTTACAGTCACATAAGTGGGGAGGTGGGCTCCCACGCTGTCTGAAGGTTTGATCCCACAAAGCTTCAAATGAGCTGCTGTGGACTGTTTTACAACAAGGAATTGTAATGTCTGTATTTCCTTTGTTTCCTTTTTTAGCAAAGAAACCCAGTGAGTGAATTCTGATGTGCAAGCAAACAGAAACTGAAATTAGATAGTATTTGAAGCTACTGAGGTCATCCTCATTCTGGATTTTCTTACTGTCTTGATTAGGTTAGTATTCCTCATTATTTGTAATTATTATTTTATTATAATTATCTATTTACGGGCAATCAGATTTGGGTGTTGTTTTCTTTTTCTTTTTTTTCAAATTCCGTTCAAAATGATTTCCTTCCTCTGCGCCACATGTCATTTATTGTTATTTTGTTTAATGAATTATTAATAGTTATTTAAAAACCAAAACAAACCAACCAACAAACAAAAAAACAGCATTCATTGTTGTTTGGTCCAAACAAGACAGATGACATCATCCATACATTATGGCTGGGATTTGGATTTGACCTCAGGGGGAAATCTTAGATCTACTTGCCTTCTGTGTCGCTTCTACCTGTCATCTTTCATCTCGTCGCGTTTTCCCCCCTTTTCATTCTTTCTCCTTTTGTTTTCTTTTCTTCTTCTGTGTGTGTGCTCCTCTTGACATCGGGAATATCAGGTCTGCAAGTTTATTACGTTTCCGTGCATATTCAGCGAGCACGAAGTGGCATTTAGAGAGGCTTGGCCTCGCAGAGGTCTGCGATTCTCCCTCTCGTCCTGTTTGGATGGTTTTACCATCAGCGGGTGCATGGCTGCTGCCTGGAGTGTTCATATGGCTCTGATTTGGGATCCCTCTGTTTCAGTGAGCCGCTCTAAAGCGCGTAAAACCCCACGGGTCTCACCCGGAGACTGTGACAGCAGCTTCGAGGATTTCTCCATTATTCACCGTATCACCCGACCTGAAACGAGCATTATTTGAAGCTCTCTACTCCATTTTCCACTTTTTTGTCAGTTACTGCTGCTTAAAAATAATTTCAGCATAACTTTTATTGAGAAGAAGTTTAACATTGAACGCTGATAAACTGTCAAAAAAAAATGTAGGGGGAAAAAAACATCTTCAAAACGAGCTTTGCTTGTGTCTTTTTATTTATAGCTATTTATTTTCTATTCGAGTTTTTGGAATTTCATCTTCAACACTTTCAAGGTACTAAAATCTGTCTGTTACCTGCAGCCTTATGCATTTAAAATAGTTAGAAAAATGTGCACAAATATCACCTAATCATTTCTGACGTTACTTAATGAATGACATCGATCTTTTAAAAGTACATATTTTTAAGATTTCTTATTTTCGTCATGTCTGTCGATATTTCAGTTTTTCATGTTTTTCTTGGAAAACAAATACAATACCATTAAAAAACGTGGTAAAAAATAGAGGATGCAAGGGTGCCAAGGATTTTTCAAAATTTAAGTTTTGTCGTATTTTTGCTTTTATATTTGGATTTGTAAATGTATTATTTTATTTTATTTTATTTTATTTTATTTTACATTATATACCAGACCTTTAAAATACTTTAACCATGCAGTCACATACACGCACTGAGCATACCATACTCATCCACAGGCACACGCACACACACACCCACATTGGGGGAGAGAGAGGATGGATTCAGACAGACAGGGGGAGACAGACAGACAGTTATGTTCGCTGCTTTGTGGCAATCTTTACGTGTTTTTAATGTTTATTGGTGTAAATCGCTGTGATCTGGATGAAACGATCTGCACAATCAACTAAAGACAGAAAAAACATCAGCGATATTTTCTAAATATTGACAGGAGAATTAAGGCTTAACAGATCTATTTCCGAAGGAAAAAAAATGTTAAATGTGTTTTTTGAATAATGCATAGGATCTTTAATAAGGTAGTACTGACAGGGCGAGTAAATGCATGAGAGAGGAGAATTGATATGGCTTCTTGTTTCTCATGTAAATGAAGCAGACTGACCAGACGGCCGGTCCACATTTATTCTGCTCCAAACTCAAAAATCAGAAACACCAGCCGCACTGTGTTTTTTTTTTCTTTCTATTTCATAGATCTGGTGTTAGGTTTGCCTCTTATGTGCTGTTTTGCTTATAGTTACTGTAGCTTCTAAGAACGAACTTTACATGTCTGTATCAAAATTGTCAAGAAATGAAGCAATCGGTCAGACGATGTGTCAATTTTCAAAAAAAAATTTAATATGAACATTTTATTTCAACAATATTTAGCAAAGGCAGCATCAGCATCAAAGTGCATCTGAATAAACTGGGAACAGACGAAGTCATCATAGGAAACAAAAGTATCTTATTCACAAAGATACGAAACAGGTAAACAAATTACAATTCAAACAGATTAGGAAAATATAAACAGTAGAAGACAAAAAACAAAAAAAAAAGCAAACAAGAAAGGCTGTGCATTTGTAACATAATCAAAAATTAGCAAATGATTGAAAGGGTCTGATAAAAACATTCAGAATAGTACGGACAAAAACTATTAATACAGAAAAAGCAACATTTGGCCAAATGTAAAAATTCACAACATTGTACATTGTATCCTCTCAGAAAGGTTCTCTGCTAACCACCCACCTGAGCACAACGTGAAGATCAAAAAAGAATAAAATATATATCTATGGATGTAAAGGGATATATGAGAGAATAAGACTGAAGAAATACCTTTAAAATAATAAAAACTCAGGTTTGTTAAAGCGACGTCTCCCCTATCCACAAGGGACCGGCTTAGAAACATGATGCTGGACGTTGCATCACCTGACGTACATTTTATTTATACCACAAAAGTTTGTTCATAAAAAATAAAATAATGACAAACCTAATTGTGTTTTTATTATTAATAATATTATTTTTAATTTCTGGATCGGCTGCTGTCATGCTGGCAGTTTAGTCCCACCTATTTCGTTTAAGTTCATGTTTAATCAAAGCTGGACTCTTGCCACACCTCATTCCTCCACTAAAAGATGCTCTTTACTAATTAGAATAGTTTCAGAAACTTCTACACACCTCTTTGGAAAAAAAATGCGAATTTAAACAGCATTGAACTTCCCAAAACGATCGCCTCTTTAACTTCTATTATCAGACAACCCGAGTGACGTTTTACATAAATGTGAGCTCCTTTTGGATGCGGTTTGAACCGCAGCACAGTGTTGGCAGGTAAAGGTAAAGGTGCGCTCTGGCAGAGACCACTTGGTCCGCAGGCGCCTGACTTGCTGTGAAACAGTTGATGCTCTGCTTGATCCCAGTGGTCAGGCTGAACATAAGAGGGCGCTCCCATTGCACCTGGCTGTGCTGCCCTATCCACCCCAGACACAGGGAGAGCCGGACGCAATGCTCCCATGTGTGATGTGGGGGTAAACGGTGCTGTCTTAACTGCTTTAGACGATAGGGAACTATATATATATATATATATATATATATATATATATATATATATATATATATTTAAACATAGGACGAATCAAATCAGCATGGAAATAAGAGCTGCGTGTACTTGAAGATGCTATAGTGAAAGTGCGCACTAACTTTATTGAAATAGAATAATGCGCGACGCCTTTTTCTTGCATCTCTAAGAGAAGCAAAAGCGAGGCGTTAAAGTGTTCCAGCATCCTGTTATTAGCTCTACTGAATGTAACATGCTTATAAATGTTTTCTTCAACCCACCAAAATATATATATATATATTGTTTTTAAAATCAGGTACAGAGTTCTCATTCTCTCCCAATTTAAATATTTTCAGAGTATAATCTCACTCACTGTGTATTCTAAAGAAACTGTGATGCCCTTTTCATCTGTGTTTACCACAGCCTCAACATACAACTCACACCGTGCAGTCGTTAATATTACAGCCTATGAACATCTTAAATCCCCCCAAATCCTTCGAAATATATTAGTCGTTATCTCTTTATAAAGTTATATGACTTTTTCTCGAACACAGCTTTTATCTTTAAATACTTTCAACCCTGCTCATTTCCTCTGTTTCCTTTTGTGCTTTGTCTGGGATTGCGCGCGCTCGTGCACGCTCGCGTGCGTGCGCGCGCGCGCCCGCGGCTCACTGCAGAGAATAACTTGTAATTCAATTTGAAAACATTAAAATAAATGTTTCTGACAAGTCGTGCACGTGCGTCTTGCTTGCGACAGCCCTCCCCCCCACCCCCATCTCTTCAAGGAGCGATTATATGGGGCTTGGCCCTCCGTCTGAATGCGCTGTTTTTGTTTCTGGCAGCTCTGGTGATGGTCAACCACTTCCACGCGCCCTCGCCTCCACGCAGCACTTTGCATTTCAAGCCACTCTGGCTTTCTTTGTCACATCCACGGGCTGTCATAGCCACAGGTTGCGTTGAATTTGCAATGCCACTCATCGATGCATGCCTATTGAGGCTGGCACGTGGACAGTTATCCTTCCCACTGAGAGGCGCAATTGAATGCTGGCAACACAAAAGCCCCCAGACCCTGTCAGCCCCCCCACCCCTACACACACCCCCTCTTCTCTTTTCACTCAAGCATAGGCCCTAAAAGCATGAAGGCCTCCGTCTGGCAGCTCCCTTTTTTGATTTAGCCCGCACCGTGCTCAATATGGCCACTGATGGAGTAATGTCAATCAGGCCTCTGCATTAATTTGTAAACTGAAGTTTGCATTGTTGCAGGGCTTTGAGCGAGCGACTGGCTGAAAGCTGCCTCCATGCAAGCCTCAAATTACACCAGACTCTTTTATTATCTGGTAGCCCCCTTTAACTCCACTAGCACGCTATTTTCGACCTATTCATTTTTACAATCTCCTTCTTCCCGAGAGAGCAGATGCGTCGCAAATCCTCGAGATTCCTGCAGTCTGCCTCTCACACATGCGGCGACTGGGAGGAGAACAAAAAAATGCAAACAGTTTGAGCGATTTATTTATTTAGTTTTATTTCTGAGGAGGGGGGCATTCTATACAGCAGATGTTGCGTTGCTTAAAAACAGGTATCAGTGGCTGTCGCTGCTTGTGGACTGCCGAGGAAATGCCGTGTTACAGCTCACCATATATTTTAGCAGCAGGGAGAGAGAGGAGACGACAGTGAGGGAGGAAGGGTGAGGGAAAAAGGGAGATTGTGATGGAAAAAGGTGGGGTAGAGGGTGGGTGAGGGAGGTGTGTGTGTGTGTGGGGGGGGGGGTGTTGGGTCCTGACCATATAGGCTACAATGTAAGAAGTTTGAGTCTCTTCAAAGGAATATAGCCTATGCTATCGGATCCGTAGAAACGCCGCATCCCGGGAGGGTGGGGGGGTTTCATAACCTCTCTAACCTTTAAGTCAAAGGGCCTTGGAGAACATAAAATATAGTCTATTTATTTCATCAGCCATCCTTCTCAAGCAGAACATCACGGAGGTCTTCAACCGGTACAGCCTTAAAATAAAAACACACCGGAAAGAATTTCTATCCGGCACAAATATGAAACACACACACACACACACACCCACCCACACACACACATCAGGTATTTTTTCTTAATCCAGTTACGATTTCTTAAACAGTGCGAGTTTTTAGGTTCGTTCTCAGGCAATATCTAGATACGACAATGTATTTCTTTTATCTATTAACTCTGCATCGGAATTTAGCACGTTGAGGTCGCGGACTAACAAATCCGTATTGTTTCAATCAGCAGAAGGCGTTCTGTGAAAGCTGCTGCCCGTGTTCGCAGTAACTTGGGCTCAGCACAGAGAGCTGTTTGCACAGAAAGTGTGTAGAAATGAGACAGAGAGGGGTTGTCCACGTTCTCAAACAACCAACAAAAAATTCTGATAAAAAGTGCAATGACAGAGTCAAGTGTTCCCTCCCCCCCCACTACAATATCTATCTGGGGGTGGGGGGGGGAAACGTCCTTAGTTTGCGAGAAAAAAGTTTGCAAATGTTCAGTTTGCTTACGTTCTGATCACCTTATAATGAGATATCAGACTGATATGTGGACACTAACACTCTTCTAAAAAAAATCCAAAACATACAACCAGAACCTCAAGAAACGTCCTGATCAGTCTGAGTCACGCATATATTTTTTTTTACAGTTATTATTGTTATTTACATGAACCCACACGTATTGACAACGTGTTCCCACAAGTTTGGTAACAGATGTCACAATGGCATGCTGGTTCATCACACCTACACTCACAAGTCTTTCTTTCACTGGTGTGCTTGGTAAGAACAAATCTATTCATATTTTTGCAAATATTGCTACACACATCTTCTTAATTTTGATTTGAAACATGAACACGTTTATGGGGGAAAGAAATGCACTGAAGCTTAAGCAGGTATTTCTGAGACGAGCTGAAGTTGCAGACATACTGTACAAATGCAAGCAGCTCTGGTGATTTTTTTTTTTTCACTTTTTGAATGAAAGCAAATATTTCAAATTGTGCTCTATTCCGTCAGATCTGCGAGATATTTCCTTTCTAGAAGTGTGTTGTGAAGCAACAAAAATCCGCGTGTACTGTGAGCTGAGAGTAAAAGGTAAATCATAGACGCTTTTATCATCCCTTTAAAAATGTACCTAATTCTTCATTTTAAAGGCAAAATTTTATTATTTTAATAAATATGACAAGAGCTTGAAGTTTAGCATTTTATAGTTCTAAATCAATAAAACCTATAACTTACGTCTAATAATTAGAGGCACTCTTTGGTCTGAGTTGTGTTTCTTGTTCTTTATTATAACCTCTTGTTCTGAGGAGAAGAAAAAGATTTTTTCTTTTAAAAAAAAAAAAAAAATTCCCGACTGAATCACTCAAGTTGAACTACGTGAACTTTATCAAAGTTGAAACACCGAAGCTGCGCCGTCAGGACAACTTCATATTAATTTTCTGCTCCCGAACTGAGGTATTTACTCTTAATGCGTAAAATATATATTTACCGGTCTAAATACACAGTTAGCTGTGATAATATGCAGGTGCCACTGTATTTACGATAAGCTCTGGTCTTTGCAGATTACAACAGCAGTTCTTGCGCCGTGCCAGCTCATGTGTTGCTGCTACTGTACAGTTCTGCGTAAAGGAAGCGCTTTAAACAAGCTCCTATTGTCGCAAAAAAAAAAAAAAAAAATTAAAATGTTTTTACTTTATTTGCTTATAATCGGTCGTTTACATGGTTGTGTGCGGTGCAGATTGCCGAGCGCTTCGTCGCTTCCGTTTCGCTCTCATCAGAAAGTCAAAGTTATGATTTTTAATAAGTTGTCAAAGCGGTCGCAAAACTCGTCAGAGACGCAACCCTGGCTCTACTTTTGAAGCGACTAAAATGCAAGCCGGGAAGTCTTAAGTAGTTGGAATAAAATAAAGCAGAGTCGCTTTTGTGCTGAAGCTGCATATAGCCTATTATATTTATTTAAAAAAAAAAAAAACGCAAAACAAAAACCCTTTTTTAAAGTGAAGAGGGGGAAAAAAGCGGTGGAAAAACGTGCGCCAGTGCCGTCGGTGTTCGCCCGCTGAGGCTGCCCGCTCCCGCATTAACTTTCACTGTCTTCCGTCTAATCAAACTCTTACTTTCCGCTGTTCGTAATTCCATATTTTCAATTCCTGATCATTACTTTCCTCTTTTTTCTACTTGTATCTATCCATCCATCCCTCCCTCCCTCCTCTATCTCCCTCCCTCCCTCCCTCTCTCTCCCGAGCCTCTCTCCTTTGCTGAATCTTATTGATCCAGAAGGCGGCTAATTAGCCCTTCCCTTCGTGCCTGTGTAATGAAGCACATGCGCACTGAATTAATCACAGCCATTTTTTGCAGGAAACTAATTAGCAGGAATAAAGATCCAAAGAGTTTTTTCTTTTCAATCATCAGATCTCACTTTCACCTCTTCCTCGCTCCCTCTAACACAAGACTCATCGCCTGCTTTGCATCCAAATTATTTTTATATCGCCTTTAACAACTAATAGTAGCCTACCTACTTCGGTTTTTTACACTCCGCAACAACAATGATCTTTCTTTTGCCACCCTAAGCGCAAACTGACCAAAAGGAGACTGCCTTGATGGGATCTTTAGCTAAATCATCTCAATACTGGATTAAAAAGCGAGGATCACAAAGCGGCAGCGAGAAATTGTAAGTTTCAACTTTGCGTTTATCTCTTTTTCCCTCTCTTGTTTCCACGATCCTATTCTCTCGCTGTGTGACTTATCTGAACCACTCTGTCTGTTCGTGGGGTTTACCGTCTGGCGGACCCGGCTATATCCTCGCTTTTAGAGAGATGACCGGCGATCACAAGTTCATTTTCATGCAAGATACTTTGCTTTTATTCTCGATCTCCTTTTTTTGATCATTCGTATCGTTACCTGTGTTTACATGAGCGTTCCGTCCTCTCCTCCTCTCATGAATGGAAGATAAGAAACGGGCAAGACAGCGATCCGCTCCAGAGCAGTTGATCGTAGAAAAACACGGTTTTAAAAACAGATTCGTGTTTTGTTTTCTGCGGTGGGATCGGGGAAATGGGTATGGAGGGCTAATGGTTGTTAAGAGACGTGTTTTAAAGCACAAATGCAACAAGGAGGTGGTGGGGGGGAAAGCTGTGCAGAGCGGACGAGGGGCAGCGGCAGCTCCACATGAGCGCAGCCCAGGGAAGGAGCTCCAAGTCCAGCCTGTGGGTCCGTGGGCGTCCGGGAAAACAGGGGGAGCATCTTTCGCTTTCTGCTCTGTTTTTCTGAACAGATTTGACACTTTCCACATCCAGAGAGTTTCGCCACCGTCGATTTCTAATAAAATCCTCTTCTGGCTGAGGACAGTTTTGTTCTTCTCCGACAACGTCTCTTGTGTGAAATGTGCAATCCCTCCGCCCAGCCTCAGCTCCGTCAGCCGCACACTTTTTCCCCCCAAACACTTTCTCCGTGTTTTAGCCCCTTTTTTTATTTTACAACAGCTGTTTGCCTCCTTTCGGTGATGTTTTTCACTCGATTCTCGCTCATTCACTGACGAAGTCACATGCAGATCGATTGACAAGCGTGTGTGTGTATGCGTGTGCGTGCGTGCGTGCGTGCATCAGGGGGGCTCGGCGTTGAGTTGAATGTGGTGTTGGTGTTGTTGATGGGGTTGGGAGAAAAAACGGAGCACCGGGTCTCCTGCGTGACAAGAGCGGATCAGCAGGACCCCGCACACGGACAGGCTGCGAGTGGGAGCTGCGTGACGAGGGATCAGACATGTGGGTTCAGGGAAGAGACAGGGAGGCTGGCTTTGCTCCCTCGAACTATACTCGGCTACCGACTCTGACTTTCAAGGGAATATTTCTTTCTCGTGGAGAGAAAATACTGCCCTTTACATCTGATCTTAGGATGTTAGAATTAATGCAAAGTAACCATCGGAAACTTTAGATGGCGGTCCAAGCTGCATCCGCGGGTGGCGTTTAGTTACAGCATCAGTTTATCTAAAAAAATAATAAAAAATAGAATAAAATGCCAAAATACGCAAAATCAGAACAAATGCAATGGGGGAAAAAAACCTGGCTGCAGTGGGAAAGAGGCCTTTTTTGACAATAACCTCACAAAATAATTAGAAAAAATAAGTAATTAAAATGCAAAAATCGGCATAAATGTAATATTAAAACATCATTTTTGGAAAGGAGGGTTCGAAGTACAGTCAGATTAACAAAAAAAAGTAGAACGATGATTATTGGGGGTTTTTTTTATCCCAGAGAAAAACAAGAAAAAAGGGTGAAACATTTTTCTTTCTTTTCTTGCGATGAACAGAGACAGTGGTACTGTTGGGGTAAAAGCTGAAGGCTGAGGGGAGTGAGGTGGTGGTGGGGTGGCAGTTGTGAGTGTGTTTGCGGGGAGTGCAAGGGGTGTGGATGTGGGGGTGGGGGGTTAGGTCAGACAGCAAGAAACAGGGGAACAGGGGTCATGGAGTGAGTACAGAGATAAAAAAGAAAGAGAGGAAACCCCCTTGCAAACAGCCAAGAGGATAATGGGGAGAGAGTTGGGTCTGGCTGGGAGAAAAAGGCTGATCTGAGTTGTTGGTGGAGGGGTTGTGTGTCTTTTTTTTTTTTTTCTATTATTATTTTTCGGAGCAGGTAGAACTCAAATAAAAAGGGGGTTCACTATTGTCAGCATCTGTGGGATTACGGATTTATTTATTGATGAGAGAATCAAAAATGGGGCCGGCTTTGATAGAATTAATCACCAAGCAGGGAGAGAAACTCCATCTACAAATGAAGAGGAGGGGAGGGCTGTTAGGGTGGGAGAGCAGAGAGGTCAGATAGCCATGGGACATAGAGGAAGAGGTCAGGTAAATAGATCCCTGCTTTTCATACAGGAGATAGGAGTAAAAGGGAAGCAAGATTCTGGCTCTCTTAAGAATAGTCACAATTCGAAATGACTTTTCATAATTTGGTTCTGCCTTCTTTGGATTTTCTGACACTGGCTTTTTCATCACAGCTTTATTTGCCTGCAGTGGGAACTTCAGATTGCCACGATCAGAAACTTATAGATGCTCTGTAGGACAAGAAGGCCGCTTCACCCCCCGCCACCCCCCAACAAAAACAACAAAAAAAAGAACACCAATAATCTCCCTTCCTGCACCGTTTGACAGGATAGCACTCCTCTCCTCCTCCTCCCCATCTTCCTCCTCCTTCTTTCCCTTCTCTGTTACAAAACAAAGACAGCAGAAAATGTTTACTGTCATTGCACCTGCCTGTTTTTTTTGTTTTTTTTTCCTGTCTTGCCACATTCTCATATTTATGTTTAATTATAACAGTTCCAGGAAAAGGTGTGGAAATGTCATGGGCCTTATTTTTTTCCATGTACTCTCTTTTCACAAAATACATCCATGTGTTCTGTTTGGTGTTGGTGGCAGCAGTTCCAGAATCCTCAACTCAGAATTATTTTCACTGAATTCCAATTAGACAGTGACGGTTTTAAAAGAGGCATTTGAAAAATAAATACGTCCAAAATAGGTATGTTTTTTAACGTTCACTTTTCTGTCTTTTATTTGTTATAGTCAAATTTTATTTAAACGTAATTTAGCAACATTTTGGTACATTTTAATCTGAGGGGGGAATGAAAGGACTTCTCATTCATGCTTCCCTCCATTTTGGTTAATTTTGTCCTTGCATGTTTTAATTATTTATTCAATTTATTTTACATATGTCCATGATTGCACGTATCTCACAATTTTTTTTGAAGATGCAGAGTAAAGTACATGTGACAACATTCTTCATTTTTATTTAAATGACTAGAGGAGCTTTGTTTGCAGCTCTTCTGCGTTTAGTAGCTGCGTTAAAGTGCAGATGTGAGGTGTTGTAGCTGCTTTTCGTGGGGAGGAACGTGGTCGTTGTGTTGAAACGTCAGTGACCATTGATTCGGCATTGTCCACCGTTTGCACTTGACCCACGTCTGTAGCAACATTTGATGCGAGGTATATTTAGAAAATTCAGATGCCATTTAACTGTATGAGTGGGAACAGAGCGTCCAGTAGTTGGGTAAATGAGATAAAGGGGGGAGCCGCAGTCGTCACGGATTGGCTTGCTCTTTGGTTTGGCGTGAGACAGCGGAGAGCTGGAGGGGGGGTAACACAGAGAAAGGAGAGAGCGCCTCTGGCTGTCATAACCCCTTCGCTTCCACACACACACACACACACACACGCACGCACACACCCCCACACACCCCCACACCGGTGCGTCTCGTTCTTCCTATCTCATTCTCGGCATCTCTGCATATTTCCCCTTCCTCGACTCCCACCTCTTCGTGTTTGGGATGTGGCACTGTGGGGGGAAATCGGTGCCACGTCTTCGGTCGGAGGGAGCCCTCTTTGGGTGAGGAGCTGGCTGGGAGCATACGTGGAATATTCAGCAAAGAAGCAGTGAGAACTGCATTTAGATATGTATGCACATAGAGGAGAAATAAAGAGTGTGTTTTTCTTTTTTTCTTTTTTTTTACTTATTAACACAATTGTTTTAATTCACCATTTTGTTTTCTTATTTATTTCCAATATCTCTAAATAAATTGCAGGTCATTTCCAATTAGTTCCCCTCTTCCGAGACAGCATCATAAAATGCCTGTAATTGTGTCGAGTGTGTATTCTCTGAAACCCAAAAGCCGGAGCAGGCGTCTTGTCTCCACCATTAGCCGTATGGATGTTTAGATGAGTGCGACTGACAGACACAGATGATGGGCTTTTCATCTGATGTATGCTTTTCAATACGACCGACTCTTCCAGTCATGCTGCATCTGAGTCCGGCAAGTACTCGTCATGGCTGTCAGAACGGGATTCAAGCTGCTCGGGGGGTGGGGGGGTGCCGGTGGTCCCAACTCAACACTGTGAGTGGGATGGATGTGATGGTCAGGTGTGTTTATGTAGGCATGCTTACAGTGTGAATGAATCCTCCACCTGATCCTTAATCCCAGCAGTCCAGAGTGTCCTCTTCATCTGCAGAGAGCCCCCTATCCTCTGCTTGTTTCTAAAATTCCCCCCTCCATGTTTCCTTTAGAGTTCGCCTCTTTTTTTTTTTATTCTTCCTCACTGTCGACTGTCTTTTATCTTTCTGAAGTGAAGTTGGCGGGGTTTCTTGTGGTTTGCTCTTTCACAACATGTTATCGTGTTAACAATCTTGGTTAAATCATTGTGGTAGACAAGATTTATGACTGAGAAGATGCACATGTGTCACAGCCTGTGTGCGCACGCGCGCGTGTGTGCAGCAGCAACGTCCGGATTTATTTGTATGCCGACATTGTAAATAAATCAGTTTCCTTTTAAGTGTGCTATGTCAAGGTCTTCTCATGGCATAATTGTGGTTTTTATCAGTATTTTGGCAAGCTTACAGGACAAAGCTGAATTTAGGTGTCATGCAGCAACCACATTCTGATTGTCTACTAGTTGTAATGTGAAAAATAGGTGAAGCTTAAAAGCAAAAGATGCTTTCTTTTTTTCCACCCTTCACTCTTCACTCGTGGATGCTGTCGAGGTGACAGAATGGGGTTGAACAATGCGTGAAATATTTATTTAAAAAAAAATTCTATTCCTTTTCTAACAATGAATTAAAGCTGTTGTATTGAGAGAAACACATTATAATATGTTCTTGTGTCCTTGAGTTGAATGTTACTTCTTGAATAGGTTTATTAGTATGCTTGCAAACCAAGCTTTTTCTTAGACGCTGCTGTCATCGCACTTATAAACTCAGTTTTTTTTGTTTTTTTCCTGTTTTACTTTACTGACTGTGAGTCAAATTCCTGTGTGATGCAAGTCCATCCATGACTGGCAGCATTCTCAAAGTGTGTGTGAGTGTGTGTGTGTTGTGGTAGAGCAGTGTGCTGACTCTATCCTGTTTGAAGCAGCAGGAGCAGCGGTTAGCTCTCGTGCTCAGAGATGTGTCTGCGGAAGCTGCATATGCCAGTATGTCAGTCAGGCAGGGATGACAGCGAACGCTCTGAGGGCTGCAAAATTAAAACGGAGCTGCATCCCGGCCACCCTCCGACCCTCTACCCCCATGCTGCTCCTCATAAGCCCACCCTTCTTTTTGGACCCTAGAGGCCAACATTCCACCCTCCGCGCTGGTGCTTATCATCACAAAGGACAGAATGCATAAAACATGGAGGACGCTTAGACAGAGGCTGCCCAGGTCGCCTCTTTCTCCCTACGCCGAGCCGCGGAACAATGTGCGGGCCCCTCTGGCCTGTGACTCTGACGACACACACGCCATCTTTTTTGTCCTCCCCCTGTTTCTTTGTCATGCTCTTCCTCTTCCTCTGTGTTACTGTGCTCTGTGGAGTGATAACTGCCCTTGCATTGTTTATCTGTGTCTGTGAAATCTCCATTGTGTAACCCAAATGTAAGTGTGTGCGAGCGCGCATACGGCTGTTCGAGAGAGTGACAGCTTTAACAAATTGACACTGCCACAGCTGCACTGCTCTTGCTTTCATGCTTCGTATTATCTGTTGCTTTATGAATGAAAAAAAAAATCATTTGGATTTTTATATTTTGAGAAAAACATAGTATTTGTCATCTGAGAGACAAAGATTCGACTGACTGAATATAAATTGCTTTGTAAACCTGTAAGAAATAGGATATGTTTTGAAGAAGATGGGCCAATGCAGTCAGATTTCTCATGTTTTTTAGATAACCTCTATTATATTTTGGTGGGTCACTCAGTGTTGCAACGTCATGGTTTGTGTGCGTGCACGTGCGTGCGGGTGTGTGTGTGGGTGTGTGTGTGTGTGTGCGCGTTTACAATTAGATTTTGACTGTTACAAAAAAAATATTAAAGTAGTAATAATAATATTTTACTTGCAGTATTTATATAACTGCTCTGTCACAACCTGTGGGTGCTTATTATTTTCAATGAGGCAGATAGACAAATAGATTGTATTATTTCATGTTGGGTGGGTTATCATTTTTTTTTGTGTGTGTTTTGCAGAATCCAGGCCAGAGTTCAGTTTTTGACTTCATATTTACCAATTTAAACTTGTCCAAGCAACTTTGGTTGGAATTGGTTCAGTTTTTCCCATCCCTGTGTGTCTGATAAGCCACGGCTGCAGGAATGCACTGCTGGGATGTGCTGGACCCCAGCAGGTCTGTGGCACTTCCTCTCTGTGTACCTCACAGCTTATCCTCCCCAGGATTATAGAGAGAAGAAAAGAAAAGGGCGATGGCAGGAGCACTCCTTCTCCTTCTCACACACCCTCTTTCCCAAATTTTTTTTTCTTAAACACACGCACAAAAATCTTAACAAAAAGAGTAATTCACTTGCAAATGTGTAGTTCCCTGTTTGAGGAGAGAAAAGGAGACTGGGAGGGGCATGTATGGAGAGATGTGGAGAAGGCTGTGATGTGCTTTTGGTATGAAGCTGAGGTTCAGTTACTGTCCCTGGGTGGTCAGAAAAACAAACTGACCTCTACTAAATATTTATAGATTATCTTAGGATTTTTTGTTAAATATATACTTTAATTTTGGAAAAAAAAAATCGAACTGTTGTAGCTATGTGTACTTTGGAGCTGCTGTAATAAGGCAGGTAGATTGTGCAGGATGTGGCTGTCGCTCCACTGTCTTCCCCTGAGGCATCTGATGCTGTTGGCTCAGTGTCGTAGGCCACTGATCTGCCAGTAGTGAAGGGGTTAAGAAGCAAGGATAGCCCTCTTTTGTCTCTGCGGCCCTCTTTGCCATTGTTGTGGTGGAATTGAGCTCGGTGCACCTCACTTGACCACAGCAAAGCAATAAAATGGCCTCTAAGTGCTGCAGCCTCCATAGTCCTCTGAAGTGTGCTCTCTTTCAGCTTCTGCTGCTTTATTTCTTCTCTTTTCCTGCATCACTGTGCAGTGTGTATGCGCCGCATGCCTACATATACTGTACATCCTTGTGTTTGCTATTATATGTATTTATTACTCATGCAAGGCTAGTCCGCGTGAGAATAGGCTCACATAGTCCTTTTTGAGACGTGCACACATCTGAACAGCGTTTTAGTTCATTTTATTTGCTTTTGTAGCAAACACACAATACACATAATAAGAGAAGATTATACCAGGTTGTATTAGAAGGTAGATGCCATGGTGCTGTTAGCACCTGTAGTCTTGGGGGGGAGAAAAAAAAAAGGCTACGTTTTTAAATAACACCTGTGAAAAATGCACATATTTAATATTTCTATGATTAAATTCAGCAGAATGCTGATAATCTTGTATATATATTCAGTGGAGTGTTTCTGGCTCTCATGAATGCCTGTAAATATCTGCACTGATCTGACCGACACCACCGCTAGATCGGTATTATAAAATTGAATGAGGATGTCCCACTGCTATGCCCGGCATATAAAAGATAGATGATTTGCAGATTTATACGCCCCAGCTTTAAGCTATTGGTCTGCGTGAATATTTAAAAAAAGAATAATTAAGATTACCATTGGACCAGTGAGACCAACATTCTCCAAATAATCCAGTTTCTCCATTTTAGAACGAGCTGCTATAAGGCTAAGTGTTAGTGCTTTTGCGTCTGATTGCACAGATGATTGTTTATAGCAGAGTTCCACCTCTGCAGACATTGTAATTAAAAAGAAGATATACTGCATGTGCGCCTGTCGCCATCCCGCCCCATCTCATCTTGTCAAATAAGCATCCAGTGCTTGCAGTGAGCATGTTGGTGGATTTATGAAAGATTCCTCATTGGCTGAATTATAATTGGCACCGTCCGGAGCGTAAACCATTTTTGCCAGGTGTCATACAGGCCGTATTAAATGTTACGCCCTCCTGCAATTAAAGCCATATTTCCTCAAAGCCACATTATATTACACCTTTATGTTTATACCGAGAGGGAGTGGGTGGGGATCTTTTTTCCTCTATGTGTGCCTCAATCTCTCCCCCTATTCTCTTGCGTTTCCTTTCCCTCACAGAACATGCCTGGTTCTCAAGCTGGATCCCACCGTACCAGAAACAAATGTTGTTTTTCATTTTCTCTGTGTTAAATGAACAAACATGAGGACTTCAGTTCCTCATAATAAATTGATTAGAGAGGAGAAGGTTCCCATGCAGCAACACAAAAACACAGATATTTGTGTATGTAGCCCGAGGAGGAGGATGAGGCATCCTCTCATCTTCTCCTCACAAAAATACATTGATTTAAAAATTAGATGTATATATTTATCCAGTGGCTGTAATTCATTCCGTAGCTGATGTTTCATTAAAATGAATGAATAAATTTCTGACACCCCGCACTCTTTGACTGTTTTCATTCTGATTTCCAGGACCACAGAGCTTAGCTTGGACCAATAGGCTGAAGGGGGGGTGAGGGAGATCCCAAGGGGCCGACTGGGGGCTAGACGGTCGCAACAGACTGGTGACCTCGGCTTTGTGACGTCATCTGCCTTGTCTGGTCACCATGGCGTTCATTTTCCCCCTACTGTTTAATGAATGAGGATGGAATCCCTCGGCTAGCCCGCACTGTTATTATTTTTTTCCTCCTCCTTCTGCTGAATGGGGAGTCTAATAGATGCCTAGGAAAGCGTTATGCACATTTATTATGGTGGCTTGGGTGTAAAGCATCCCCTGTATCACCTCATCACCTGCTGCATGGCCACAAGTCTGCTGTGGCTCAGTTTCTGTTTAATTAAAGGCGACATTTTCCAGAAAAGCTCAACGTTTGACATTTCAGTTTTACCCAGGTGGTAACAAGTGGTGTATATGTATTGTCAAGTGAAGCGATAAAACAATACGCTCACTGACCACACATAGGAAGTCAACCTGAGGTAAGAGCGAGGCTCAAAACGGATACTGGCTGTTTCAACAGTTTCTCTCCTCTCTTCGCGTGTTAAGTGCCAATCTTTTGACCAGATATGCCCTGCTTTTTCCTTCCTCTCTGCTATCATTGCACATCTGCTCATGAAGCACTTTTTTTCTCCATCCCCCCCACTGAACCATTGTAGGTAGCTCAGAACCAGCAGAGTAAATAAAAGTTTTATTTGAAGCGTATTCTGTTTTCTCAATTTAGATGTCCTTGTTTGTCAGACAAGCTTTTTATAGGAGGAGGGGTAAAAAATAAAGGCTCCTCTTACAGCTTGCTTTTTTGTTTCAGCCAGGTGTTTCCTCATGTTGGATCATGCCCTGATGGGGAACAACAGGCAACACGGCAGGTGAGAATTGAGTGTTTAGCTTTGTGGTCGATGGCATAAAAACGATAGCTTTTCGTTCTGTGGTCTTCCTGTGTCAAAAGCAGAGCTCAGAGAGACCCTACTACATGCAAGCAGGGCCGGTAAAGTTGCTCTCTGTGCTGAGGATTAACACAGGAAGCAGCCCTCGTATGCTGCAGGAGCCCTACGCTTTCTCACTCCTAGCAGTGCCAGGAGCAGGACGAGTGTGTGGATTACACAGTCTTTGTTTACACTGGAGAGAATCTGGGTTTTGTAGGGAGGGAGAGAAAAGAAGGAGGAGGTGGTCAGGGCAGGGGGAGGGCAGGCACCAGTCTCATCACTTCCTTCCTTTCTTTAAGTTTTCTCACGTTTCACTCATGAAAACAACAGGCAGGAGGAGGTTGATGAATCCTGAAACGCACACAACATCTGAAAACAGGAGTTAATTGGTTACTGGTTGCAGCCATCATCTTGGTCTTCTCCTGTTTTCCACCTGGCAGGGTGCAATTAAACAAGCCCTTACGTTTTGATCCTGATCAAGACCCAACTTTTATTTCTCACGGACCCAGAGTTTTGCTCATTATGCACATGTGCACAGATGTTTGGCTGAAGATTTTCAAATCATCAGGAGTCCTTTATCATATTCCTCTTACTTTTTAACACAAATATATAAAACAACAAACTGCCAGCTACACTGTCTCGTTGTGCCGTGTGGTCTGGGGAAAATGTACTTTCACATGACAGATGGGTATGTGGGCATTCAACAGGAAGCCTGGCTGCAGTGTTTCACAATCTCTCTAGAAACAAGAACTGAGCCGCTGCACTCTGGTGTGCCTTTTTTTTTTTCCTTTTTCTTTTTTAAATAGATGCCAGCTTGCCTGTAGTGGGTACAAGCACAGGGCGGAGGGAGGGGGCATCCCCTGCATAAGTGGACCCCTGAGACCTCCTGGAGGGGTAGAGGTGTGGCGAACGTCTGTTTTTGGCATGGCTTGTGTCAGTGTGTTTAGCGTTTGCCTGTGAGGGTATTTATATGCAAATGCTAAACAACCTATTGGGGTGGCTAATTACAGCGGGGTCTTTGTGTGTGCCACGCACTGAGAAGCAGGGAGTTTCTAGCACACCGGGCCTGGACTTCCCCTGCTTGTTTACTCATTGTCTTTCCTTATTACCCCCTCATTGACACTCCCCTTTTATGTGGCTGTGCTGTTTGCCTGCTTGCTGGCTCCTCCCCCTGTAGTGCTGGAGTTAATGTAGCAGATTAAAGAGGCAGCACTCTGACCATGTTTACTTCCTCTTTTATCTGGTGGCCGAGCTCCGCTTCACTCCGTAGCCATCCTGCCTACAGCTTTGGGCTAGCCACCACCCATTTAGGGAGGCTTCAACCTTACAGTCCTCTCACTCTCACTTACAACTAATGCTCGGCTAATTACTTTGGGTGATAAAAAATGCATTTAGGTCAGGTTCTAATGCGATGCAAATTTATGAGCAGGCAGAAGCAAATATTAACTTGTAGAGTGACGGATAGTCGCTGGATGGGGGACAAAGGTTCACCTGCCTCAACTGTCACATATGAAAATTTGTGTTTGCTATTATTGTGACTGGTGTGTTTGTTTATTTTCCAATAATTTTTTTTTTTTGTTTGTTGAGTCAGAAAACTGATGAGCTGGGACCTTTTTAGTTATTACTCCTTTCTGCTGGAACCAGTGTGATGATATGACTGCATGCAATAAGAGTTTGAATAAAGGGGAATTAAAAGTGTGGATTTGTTTTATGCTTGGACTGAATCTAGAGGTCGAAGATGAAAGAGGATCACATTTTGGAACAAAACATTTTGACATTTCTGTAAGATTTTTGTTTGTTGAATCGGTGATTAAGTTTGTCAGTATTCAGGCAAGCAGAACTTTCTGATTTAGAGTGCTATTTAAAAATGACAGCAAAAGTCTGGCTTTATAATCAATCTGTTTGGGTATAAAACTGCCAAATTTGGGCAGTTTTTGAACCACTTGTTCATCTCCTTATTTGCCCCTGCATTTTTGCTTTTTAATCTTTGCCCATCAAAATAAAATAAAAATAAATATCTGCAGTTAATCTAACTCCTTTATTACTTAGGGAAGTAGTTGTTGGAGAAGCGCTAAGCATAATAAGAGCTCCTGTTTTACAATGGTTTCTTTATTCCCCATTATGCTCTAAAAAGTGTTGAAAACATAGCAGCAGATACCAGCCCAGCTGCATTCCTGAGAAATTATTTGTCTTGTCTAAAACAAAGAGAGGGGAAGAGAACAAAGCTTTGGTTTCGTGTTTCTTCTCAGTTTGGTTTACCACCTAAGTTTCAGAGTTGGTTCCACGTTTTGCCACCACTCGTGTGCCTTTCCGTGCTAACTATACTTTCATTTGATGTAGGCTTTCACATAAATAAATTCCTATATATACTTATAAATATGAGATAGGGGGATGGGAGATTGTTTGGCCAAAGAAACCAAAGTGGATCAAAGGCCATGTGTGGGGAAGGGCTACCTTCTAGAAAACAGCTGCCCCTTTCTGCCTCTGCCTCTCACCCTGGCCTGACAGCAGATAGAAATATGAGGCCTCTCCAGACCTCTGTCCTGGGAAAAAAGGGACAGAACAGCATACATCCACTCTGAAAAGCTTTTGTTTCATCTCTCTCTGTGTCTCTCACTCTCTCTCTCTTTCTCTCACGCAGACATACAAAGAAGAAAGCACGCTGTTTTGTCTTTGCTCATTCACTCATTCAGCTACAAATAGAAATGTTCATTTCAAACGTACTCCCCTTGCAAACCTACTACATTATCATTTGCTTCATTTCTTCTTGCAGTCTGTTTGTTAAACTGTTTCATTATCTTTTCAAACCTGTTTTGCTCAATTTCTTTGTCAGTCTTACTCATTGTTTGCCCTTTTATCCCCTCCTCTTTTTTAACTTCAGCATTGTGGTTGCTCTTTCAGTTTGCCTTTCTTCTTCTACACTTATGTTCTCACCTTTCCTCAGCACATTTCCACTTTTCCACATTTCTGGGATTTCTCTGCCTCTTCTTGGCTTCGCCGGCATGTTCAAACTCTGACAGACTTGAGAAAGGCATTCAGCTCCCTAATCCAAGCTCCCTCTATCAGGAATGCTTATACGCATGATTGTGTGACCCCCAGAAGCCCAGCAACATCTGCAGGAGCCTATGGCGAGACCCCCTCACTCCCACACCCACTGTGCCCCCTGCCTTTGAGCATTCACTCACTGCCATTATTTTATTGTTTCACTTTTTTTTCATGCCTGCTACCAGGCATTGCAGTTAACCCTCTGCTGCTCAGGCCAGGCTAGCTGCAGTCCTGCACACAGAAGGAGAGGGGAACAGAAGAGGAGGGGGGCTTGCACAGCTTTTTCCCAGGAAAAGCCCCCCTGCCAGCCCATCTGGTCTTCTACATGCAACCCTGCCCCTCATACTGTTTACTTGTGCATTCCACTAATAATCAGTGTGCTCATCTACAGTTTTTTTTCATTGCTTCATTGGAGGGTTAAATCATAACTGCAGGAATTAGGATTTTATTGCACAATGCATGAGTTTGAACATTTTGATTTTGTCAGTCATGAGAGGGAACCACAGGCAGATCTGATCTGAGTGTTGTGGCAACCAAATAACTTTTTAAAATAATTTTTATGACCTTTGCCAAGTAATGGTTAAAAAGATATTTTTTACTGAGATGGTGTCTGTTTTCGGAAGCATGGATTACTGCTAAAGCACAACTGACAAAGTAAATTTGTGTTGGGCTGGAATCCAGCTACTTTAATTTGGGGTTTTTTTGTTATCTTTTTTCTTTCAAAACTGGCTAGCGTGTTACCTATGTACTCATTCTACCCTAACAATACAGTTTCTTGTCAAGATCTGGGACAGGTCTATATTTCACTTAAAGACAGATTTAGAGAAATATTTGGCAGTGTTGGATAAATTAATTAAAAAAGTAATTAGCTATAGAATGAAGTTATTTCTTTGAAAAAGGAACTGAGTTAGTAACTAAGTTGCAATTTTAAAAAAAGTAACTAATTAAATGAGAAATCATTGAGAGGACCAGCAAACATGTTTAAATATGTAAAAGCATTTGGATCACCTTCTTATTAAATTATGAAGTGTATGTTCAAATGCTTATTATAAAACTGAGTATTCAATAAACACATACTTAACAGAACAAATTAAAAACAGGAAACTGTACATTAATCTAAACCATTCAAATGTTATTGTGTGATATGAAACAAGATACCAATTCAATTACATACATAATTATATATTAAATTATTTCTACATTTGTAATACTAAAACAATAAAACAAAGTAAATGTTTTAAAGTTTTTGATAGTTATTGGACATCAACAGGTTGCAACTGATTATTAAATATGTGTAAAATTAAGTTGGACTTGGAAAACATTGCAGTGCTAATTAAATTAGCCAAGCTATCACATCCATTGTATCTTAGTGAAGTTCTCTTTAATAGTGTTTATCCATGCTGAGTCCATTACATGTGATCCTAATTTGAAATGAAATGTGAATTGAAATCAAGCTGAAATTGCTTGGGTGGTGCTGCTCCTTCTCCTTCATTCACCGAGTTCATGCTAGGTGTTTTGATTGTACCTGCTAGCATCATCACCGCAGCCCTGCGGTGTTGATGCTAAACTAGTTTTGTCTTAGTTTAATCACCAAGACAAATAATAGTCTTGGTGACTAGTTTTGTTGAAATGTGATGTTGAGTTGCTCTGTGAGATTTAAGTTCCTTAATAAGTAACGACATTGTTCTGGGGGCATAATTTACATTTCACATTGACATATTTGCCTTTTATGTCTGAGAGAAATATGGCGTCTGTATTTCCACTTAAAGAATTCTTTGAATTACCTGGACTCTCCATCACTGTGTCTGCCTTTCTGTTTATGTGTGCTCAATGTGGGTATCTGTTTGTATGAAGTTACCAGTATTTGCTCACTTCTTGCAGGGTCATGGGGGTGTTGGAGCCTATCTCCAGTGACCAGTGAGTGACACACAGGACAAACAACCATTCATGCTTGCACTCATACCTACCAGCAATTTAGAGTTAGCAGTCAACATTACATTCATGCTTTTGAACTTTGAGTTGCAGCCAGAATAGCTGGAGAAAACCCAAGCATGCATGGGGAGAACATGCAAACTTAAGACTGTTTCATTGGGACGTCCTTGCTAGGAGGCAACCATGCTAATTACTGGCTAAGATACAAAAAACATCAAACTTTTAGGGATTTCACCTTTTTATTTATGAACAAAATGTGCTGTCTATCCCTTGGTTTATGTTCTTGAAACAGGAACCGTGGGAACAATCTTAGAAGGCATAAATTAAGACAGCCTAAATTTTGATCATAAAACACACAGTCTCATAGACTTGTGGAGTAGGAACTAATGTGGCTGGGGAAAGCTGTTTGTTTAACATTAGCAACATATCAGTAGCTCATGTGGTGCAAATCTTTGTTATACTTGTCACGTCAAAGATGGAGTATGTTTAAGTGGAATTAAGGGAAAGCAGCTGCCGCCTTGACAACCATGAAGTCAGAGGTGGGACTAATTTGCATATTTATATGTGGATGTTTATTTTATGAGTTAAGTCATTCTGAGGTATGCTTATTGAGGATTGCAAAGCAGGAAATAGTCTGGATATTCAATGTTCATTCACCGTATACATATTGTACGTATGTCCAGCACACCACATAGTCAGAAGTGATTAGGTCTGAGTTGCTGGGATGGATGTTGAGAAGTTACATTGTGTCATATTTCAAGGTATCTTGTATACTCTAGGAATCTAGTGGACTTCTTTTCACTACGCAACAGACCCTCTCAGTTGAGGTTAGAACAATGAATGTATGTATTTCTATAAAAAGCTGGGTGAATACAAATAAAATTTAACACAGGCCGTTTATAAAATTAATGTTTCTCCAACAACCCACTGTTTTAAACTTATCATCCAAGCTGTTTCCTGAACACAAATTTGCCTTTTTGTCTTTACTTGTACTCTGTACCCTCAAGATCCATTGTGCCTTACTTATTTAAACATGTCTTTGATTGAATTAATGGTAAATTGCAGCTCCCTCATTGCTATGTTTAAAGACATGTTTCAGGATTTCACAATGGTTTAAATGGGCTGGGCTCCATAGAGCCAAATTGGATCTGGGTATGTAAATACTCCTTTGATGTTTAATGAGAAACAAAGTTAGCTAATTATAGCAGCTCTGAGAAACATGAGGAGGACAGTGGGAAATGTTTCCATCACTCCCTAGCTCTATAGATTACTGCCTAATTGCCTCAATCGAATCAGGCGGAGACATTAGCCAGAGAGGCAGAGAGTGAGAGAGAAACATGGGGATGGGGCTGATTACACATATCCGTCGGTGGCTCTTTAGATAATCCAACAGAGGACCAGCAAGCCGGCCGCTCTGACTTCGTATGAGACTGTCTGTCTTCTTTAGACAGCACGTCTCCCGTGGCTTGCACCCCTCCCCCTCTGCAGTTTTGAAGGTGAGGATAGCAGGGTACTGTTTTTTCTCCTGCCACGCCAGCCAGCTGCAGAGGTGATTCATACTCTCATGCGGAAGTTTTTCCAACTATAATTACATGTAATTCTGACACATGTTTATGCCTGATTTTACCAGACAGCTTCTCCACTAATGATAAAGTAGTGCAGAACTTCCGCCTAAACATTTGTTACAAAATTGTTTTTCTGCATTATGATTGTATGTTGTAATTTTAAGTACAAGCCGGAAATGTACTATGGCAGTTTGCCTGTCCTGTTCACAACTGTAAAAATAGTTTGTTTTTGTTTTGTTGTTGTTTTTTTTTTTACTTTATACTGAGTATAACCATGGGGGAGGAAGTTGAAGGGTTCACTTTATTCTGGGAATTCCTTTAATTCCTGTTAATGTTTGTGCTGGGGAAAAAAACTGTAAATGTGCATCCTGCTAATATTTTGGCAGCAGGGCACAGGGACTAAGAAGTTCCACTGTATCTGTTTCATCCTCAGAGCACAGTGATATTGAGGTCAGCTGTCCAAAATGATCTCATGTAAAGGAATTGGCGAGTCAGCAGGGTCAGAGCAGAACCGCCATGACGACACTTTCTCCACGGTGATAACGCTTGCCCTTCTTTCCCTTCCCTTCACTTCCTTTATATGGGAATAGCAGAGAGGGGCTGGACTGTGTCTGTCTCCTCTAACTGTTTGTAAAAATGAAGTGGCGTCGTGTCCTAACAGAATCACACCTTTGCAGCTCTGACAAGTCAAATCTTAAACTTCAGACTGCATGAATCAACATGAAACCTCTGATCCTGGATGTAATAAAGACAGGTCTTTTTCCAGGAAGGATTCTATGGACCACAGCATGAGAGCCATATGTAGTCGCTCTGTTTGTGGATCCCAGACCCTGCAAATTCTTCTTTTACTATTCTGTTGGGAAAGTAGACTCTGTAAACAGCTAATGGCACTCATGCAGGAAGGGCCGGAAATGCTGGGGTGTCTGTCTCACTTGTCCAGATATTTAGCATGGCCACGCTGGGTGGGAGTCTTTGGAAAGTCACTCAGCTTCTTGTCATTGGATGATGTTTGGGGAGACCTTTAAAAGCAGCTTAAAGTGACTTTTCTGTGTGTCTTGCTCCCAGGTCACGTGCTACCAGGTGTTAGCAGCTTATCTTTGCATTATTCCCTAAAAATCAGCCAAATATGTTCAGCCTCTTTCAATTTCTCCCTCTTCCCGTACTTTCTCGTTTTCTTCTGTGTCTCCCTCCCTCTCTCTCTCGCTCACGCACACACATGTTCCCATAATTTATGACTGCCGGGTCCTTGATCAATTGATAGCAGGGAATCCTTTGGTAAATAGAGTTTTAGACACATTGCCAATAGACCTGGGCTATTGATTGGTGTGTAAATTAAAAACTTAATCAGGTCTCTGAGATAAGATTTATCTCCGCTCCAAGCAAATTACAGGCCTGACTTGGAGACGTAAAGGCAGGCCAGTTGGCAGTTAAGCGCCTCCCCTTTGATGATGCCAAGTTTGAACTTGGATCTTCATCCTCCTCCAATGTCACAATGAGTGCCACTCCTCACCAAAGCTGGTGGTTTACCTCATGAAATCCCCTGTAGAATGGACCATGACAACTTTGTTCACACTCACTAGATAAATGTTTTTTTCTGGTAGTTTAAGCGGTACCAACATAGTAGTTTCAATGTATTTTTAATTAGGTTGATCCAGTAGGATGTTGTTTCATTTCTTTATGACTTTGTTCTGTTTTGCAGTTTGTCAATAACCTTTTTTCTGCCCACTCTTTGTCTGTGATAAGAAATGCAAATCATGAAACCTTATGTTTTATTTTTTTTCAATTATAATCTCATCTCCTTGAGATCGTTTTACAGCACAACACATTCACGGACATTCGTACAAGCATATAGTATTGTCCATATTTTATATGTATTAAGACAATCCTTGGGATTGTGCATTGATCAGTTTATGGATTTCCACAGTAATTGCAGAGGGGAGATTTTCTGTCTCTGTTCTTGTTCATTATTAATATTGGGAAATCTGTATTCATTCAAAATGTCTGAGTATAATTTCAGATTAAAACAACAAGTGAAGTTTCAATTCACACCAGCAGATACAGAGCAGCCTGTATTTCTAGAACATAGATAAGACATCATTAGAGGTACCTCCACAGGTATCTTTGCAGTCCCTAATTAAAACACATACTTTTTATGCTTTGTGATTAAAACCAGAATTAGGCTCCACTCAGGGATTATAGCACTTTCCATTATCTCTGCCTGTATTTCTCATATAAAGAAGCCATAAAAATGACATTGACCCAGAGAAAGATACAGAGAGATAGTGGAAGAGCAAGATGGAGAGCAGATTGTTGAGGAGGTCACAAGTCCATTAGCAGATAACTGTAAATATACATAAATATAATAAAGTGTGCAATACCCCTGAGGGGTGTCATGTTAAAGAAGACTATGTTAGCATCTTTCTGGTTTTGTGATTGGTTGAATAAGTATAGCAGGTCTCCAAAAGTGTGACATAATCCAACCCAGGCAATGGCTACATAATGGTGGCCAACGTCTCCCTTTGTCTGCTTGTGGGGGAGGCTGAGAACATCAGTAATAGGCTTTTTGCCTGATAAGCCCGGAAAATACTCGTTTAGTTAGTAAAAGTGCAGAGGGATCTTGGCCTGATAAACCCGCTGTTTCCTTCTGTAATACCCAACAGCTAAAATCAATAGTTGGGATAATTCTCTTGCTAGTTGCCCAGTCTTCTTTATCTGCAGCCTTCTCCAATCTGTATACATGGGTGTTTTTGTTGGCTGGACTGTGCTTCGGTGTGTATTAATTATATAGAATAAATAACTTATGTATGAATGACTTTGAGCTTGCACACATTTTTCTTAATTACCATAATCACTGCCCTGATTTTGTAATTGTAATCCACCCTATACCAAACTGATCATTGCCCAGTATGATACATGGCAACTTTGTTGTTATTTTGTTTGCTATAGGGTTCAAATAATGTGGATGAAACTCCTGCCAATTAGCTCAGTTGTTGTCTCTGAGTAGGTACATGTATAAATCTGGTGGGAGGAAGTATCTGTCAGCACTAATTCAATCCTGCATAGAGTCTTGTGCTCTGTCAACACACATGCTCTATGTTCTGACAGAGGTGCTTGATTAGACTTAAAAACACAGCACAGGTAGTTCCTTGAACAAAGCCACAGGATTGAAAGGATCCAACTGGAAGCAAGAGAGGATTGTAAAGATTTAGGGGCAAATGCAATGGGTTGATCTCGTTGATGAGGAATATCATATTCTATTTTACAAGATATCTTTTTTAGAGTCCGACTTTTCAGTCGTACTCTCTTTTGTATAATCTTCCTGGCCCATAAAGGTCTACCATTATACATAATCAAACCAGAAAATTCCTCACAACTCTGCTTTCCTGCTTTAGCCAGTGTCCTCGTTTGGCTGGCAAGCTCCTCCATAGTTAGTTTCTCCATAATCTGTGTGGCCATCTCAGTGCTGCCGTAAAATATGGCCTCAGGTGTTAGTCGCTGAGGTGGTTAGCCTGCGACATGGTTACCTAAAGTGCAGTGTATTAAAAAGCAGTCAGGGTCCTGGATCACAGTATATCACACGGGGAGAGGCAGCGATAAGGCGTGCCTACCCTCCAACAGATCAATGAAGGTTACTGACATCATATCACAAAGTGAAAGCAAGTGCTACACCAGTAGCTATTTATCAGCAGTGGGTCGAACATGAAAGGGAGTTGAAGGGAAGGAGGGGACTTGGCACCACCTCAATGTTGGTGGCTTCAGTGCTGACGCCACCTGTCTGACCAGGCTTCTCTCAGGGACAGTAGTGACTATTGCTGTCCATGTGATCCTCTTATTCATTTGAAACGGACATTTCCAAACTTATTACTGCTAGTATTTAGGTAACCATAACACATTGCACATATTGGATTCTGTTCATAGTTTTCATTAATCATTTTTGCTGAAATATTATACCAGAATATCAGTGTTTGAAACATCAACATTCTTTGGTGTGATGCCTTCTCTTCTTTCCCATTTCCCTCCATCCTATTGGTCATCACATTATGTGTCTTAAAACCCCCATTTTCCTTACGTGTCTGCATTAGTATTGTAATATTGAGCTGCTTGTATGCGAAAATGCACCTTTCCAGGCCCACGCCTAGGAGATCATGCTTACAGGTACTGTATGAGTTCCATTTATCAGCTGCCTGGGGCACAATGTGGAGGATTTCCCCCAATGGGTTAGTGTGTAACTGCTCTGTCAATACATGCTTGTCAAGTCTGGGAGAGTGTGGAGGAAAAAAGGCCCCTTACTCCAACACACTGAAGCCACTTATTGAGCAGCCAATAGCTATTTACCTCTTGACGGTGGCAGGCAGAGAAGGGGCCCAGCGAGGCAGGAGGAACTCTGTGGCTCACTACACCACCACCAGGATTATGTTGCTGCTGCTGCAGCTTGCTCCATTCGGGGTGAGGAAGCAGAACCAGTGGCTCAGGCAGAGGACAGGGAGGTCTGTGTTTACATGGAGCAGGTTGTTCTCTCCTGGCTCCCGGTCTTTGCAGGTTCTGGCTGTGTGTGTGCGCTGCTTGCTGCTGTAAAGCCCTGCTTCCTCTCTGGAATCTCGGTGTTGACAGAGCGCATCTGGGTCCTGGGAGAGCTTCCAGCCTGCTGGTTCCTCACATGTACACATAAAGAGAGAGAGAAGGTGGAGCGGGGAGTAAGACAGATAGAGCACAGGCTTCTGTTAAAATGCTGTGTAAATCTACCTTTTGCTTTGTTCACTAACTGACCCATGAACCCATTCCTCAGTCTGTTCCCCTCCCTTGTTCGCCACAGGCACCCAAGTGTGGTATTTTATTATTTAATTTTTTTTATGAATGGTTGTTTTGTTGGGTGTTTCTTTTATCGTCTCCTGCTTTGATTCAACAAAGACAAAAATGCTGTCAAGGAGGTGTTTTTCTTTTCTCTCCTCACTTTGTTTGGTTAGACCTTCTTGCTCCAGTGAAATATCACCATTTTTGTGGTGCTTTGGAGATCCCTTTTGGTGTGTTCTGAGTTGCCGGTCGCCTGTCTGGACTTGCCCTGTACACCTGAGTCAGAGCGATAAGTTAACTCTCAAAGCGCTATTTTGGAAGAAAATAACTTAACCTTAAAAGCTAATATTTGCCAGATACGCATGTATAACTTAAATTCCACACTTTCTTCCATCAAAAATGTTTCCTCTCACAGCCATCAATGTTGTCCAAGCGCATTAAACTGAAGTGATATGTCAGTTTTGCCCAAAGTAAGCCATACAAGAGAAGAACCGTGAGATGACCTGCTGTTAGAGAACAGCTGTGCAAACAGTGAGAGGGGGGAAAAGAACAAGAAAAACACATTATATCAACATTTAACAACAGTTGCTCTGTAATCTGGTATTACTTCCACAAGCAAAGGAGGGGCCTGTGTCAGGCCAAAATGAACTTGGATACTGTTGTGGCAGGAGGAAGCCGAGTGCTTTGGAGAGGTTAGCCTAAGATGTGAAGGTCTACACACTCATCTTAATCCTTGGGGCTTGCACCTAATCGCTTTTGATGTGCTTGTGAACATGACCTGCTGCAACATTCCAGTCCTGAAGTTTAGAAGACAAGGACTGAGTTCAGCAGAGAGAAGATAAAGTGGAGAGTAGAACAATATCAGTCCTGGTTTTCAGGTCTTACTGGCTGCCAGCCTTGTCAATAGTGCCAGGGGTAAAAGGACTAACCTGTAATCAACTCTGAAAAATCTTTACACCTCCAAGCTCTTTCTGTACTGCACTTTTGTGTGTGTGGGGGTGTGCGTGTGCGTGTGAGCGCAGGTGCACGTCTTTATTGCATGTGCTGTAATGTGTAAACTGGCACTATATTATGGGAAATTCCAGTGAAAGAGAGAAGTCGAACAGAGAAGGGTCTGTCTTATGGGTTTGTTGTGGGTGGCATCATTGTGCATAATTTCAGCTCACAATGACCCCCATGCACGTTTCTGTTCCAGTCTGTGTTGGATGATGAGATGATGGCATACAGTACTCCTAAAACGAGGATTTTCTTTCTTGTGTTTGTTGAGCATGTGGAAGTTTTAGCAGAGGTGGAACATTGTCAAGCAAGGTTTTAAGTGACTCAGGAAGAATTAGCTGAGACGAGGTTGGCAGCCATCCACACTGACACAGCACAAGGATGGGAAGTGAATAAAACTAACAGAGGATCGACATGTGAGGAGACATGACGAGGCATCTGCTAGTGGAGCACGTGTACACTTACATGCGCTCACACACAAACAATTGCACACACTCTGATGTAGAAAGTACACTGTTAAATCTTGCCAAAGCACTGGTGTAAAGTGCAAGCAGTGCACATGCAAGCCTCTTCCTGTTTTGTCCCTGTGTGTGTGTGTTTATGTGTTTGCGTGTGCCGTAGTGTGGTTCAGGTGCGGTTAATGTTGGCACCAGATCTTCACGCCGGCGGCAATAAACAACAGAGCAGGCAGGAGGCCAGATGCAGCTCCACAAACTTTTAACCTCTCCCTCAGCTAATCCCTCGCCACACTAGTAACTCTTTCTTTTTTTAACTCCTCCTTTCACCTCTCACTCGCTCTCCGTTCTTTCTTTCTCCTCCTACTCCTGCCTTCTTTCTTTCTCTCTCACCCCTTTAGTCCCTTTCTCCTTTTAACTGAAGTCAGCTTACTGACCTCTAAATAAAGGCTGGAACCACTACAGCTGTTACCAACTTCAAACAGCCAGTGGCTGAGATTGGAGGCTGTGCGGGTGTCAGGGGTAGAAATAATGTGCCTATTAAAACTAACTTAGGACCCTGTTTTCTCTTTAGTCTTGCTGGGCCTGAGATAACCACAACAAACTAGGCTTGATACTTACTTGAGTTCAACCAGAACAGTCTCTGTGAAGCAAGTCCTGCCTAACCATAAAGTAAGAGATAAGACAAAGACACTGTTGGTATTGAGTCCCCTGTACCTTTGTAACTTCCACACTTTGATACGATCTTTTCATGGCAAAGGGCTGCAACAATGGGTCATTGGATTTGGCGCCAGTTGCATCATTTGACTGGACGTCACCTAATCTAACTTCATGCAAAACCACTGAGGCCCCTAAAGGATAAAGTGGTGCTTAGTTCTCTATTCAACAATATTCTTTTTATGGTACTTTTTCCTGGCAACCACAGCAAAAACAGACTGAAGGTTTAAAGAAATGACAAGTTCAGCTGGGTACACTAAAGGTTTGAAACAGATAAGTGTGTGTTGCTTCATAATTTTTTTGTGGTATGTATTTGTGGAAAAATGTTCCAGTTCACAATGAATCATCCACATCAAGACTGTATTAATAGCACTTGTAAAAATGGAAGTTGTCGCCTGTCCAAACACTGTACAATATGTTTTTATGATGTAAAAAGTGAGCCAGAGTTGAAATCTAAAGTGTCACAGTTTAAGTCACTCTGTCTGTCTCTGACTAAAGGTTTGTGTGATTTGTTGTTGACAAAGATCCAAACAATACCATCAAAACATGGTTCAAAATCCATGCTACAAACACCACTGAAAGTACATGGGTTGCTTTTAATTATAGTCAGAATTGTTTTTGCATCAATCATCTATGTACAAGGTAAATACAAAGCTTAATACAAGCCAAAGAAAGGACTTGTCCAAACGCACTGATATTTACTTCATTAGAAACTTCTTAGTGCAGTGAAAACATTTTGAGAACTCCCAGTATAAATTATGGAAGAAATGTGAACGGGAACATGTGCTAGTGTAGTTTACTTACTATTAAAGTCAGAGCAGGAATCTGAGCACAGCACCAAACCCAACTTAATCATGTTCCAGTTTTAGGTCAGCAAACCTACAGGATATGGTAACAACTGCAGTAGCTACTCTTGGCAATAGCTAAAGAGAGTGTATTTCTTTCCATTTTCTGAATGTATTCACTAAGAGATGTTGCATTACACTGTGTGAGATACAAACCATACAGTGTTAAAATAAGCTGGTTAATACTACAGCTTTGACCTTGTTTTTAAAAAGCTGAAGTAGTATTGGATTTTGAAGTTTGCGGTTGGTGAGAAACCTTCCACTTTTCCACTTCAAGTTTAGAATTCAGAGGACTTTCTGTCTATTTTTCCAACTTGTAACTGGGAAATTTAGACTACAAAGTAAAAACTAAATGCACAATTACATTCAATTCTTCAAGTAAATGTACTAAATACAGCAAACCTATAAAGTCCTTGTAATATACACTTTGTGTGGTTGTACTTGGAAGTGTCTACTGACACCCTGCATGTTCTACTCTAAGTAATTTTAAAATGTCTTTGATTCCCAGCGTTTTAGCTTAACTTATCAAACTGGGAAACCTTTTCTAGAGGCTAACGTCTAAGGCTTTGATTCACATAATGAAAAAACAACATATAAGACAAGATACTACAAAATGAACAATTAAACAATACCGGGTAGTTCTGTTAATCTGCATTATCTACCCTTGCACTTGTGGAAAATTCTACTTGAAGCCCATGCCTAATTTCAGTAATGACATTAATCAGTGCTAAACATTAATCAGTGCAATGTTTCTGCTCAGTGCAGAAAGGCTACAAAGCACACTCAGTGCTTTGTAGCCTAAATTACATATTATTAGTCAGTTGTTATAACTTTTGGATTTCAATTAGGTTTGCATATTATGTACTACTTACTTGATCTCAGTTGTGTGTATTCTTGCAGAGATAGGGATCGTTTTTTTCCATTACAGGCTCTGGCTTTTAGTAAAAAAATAAATACATGTTGATAGTGTAACACTACGATGTGAATTGAATCGGTGTTATCGTAGAATAAGAGGTCGTGGGTGGAGAAAGAGCAGAACACTGAGAGGGAATAGCGTAGCGGTCCAGACTTTTATTGAACCTCCATTTTAACAGAACAGAACCCGTCTCGGGCACACCTAAAAAAAAACCAATGAAGAAGAAAGAAACGGCTCCTCTTAAAGGCACAGCACAATTCCTTAACTATGGATCAACTGTAGTAACTGATCTTGTATATAATCACATTAATTCAAAAGGAAAAAATAAATCATCTTACAATAGGTTATTCTTTTTCTAAACTTTTACAGGTAAAAAAGGAGCAGTGTCCTAAGTTGAAATGGATAAAGGAAAAAAAAAACAACATTCTTATCAGGTTAAGTTGTGTTGAAAGTATGCACAGAATGCATTCCAGCTTGAAGCAGGTCAAGCAAATATAGGAATGGGCATAAAATTCCTTGTGTTACACCTGAGAGGCTGGGCAGATGGTGACTGCAAGCTAAGAGAATGCAGAGTCCAAATCTCTGTCGACAAGTTGTGCCTCCTGCCCTGCTCCTCCTGGGGAATGTGTTACTTAATGGGCCACAAAACTGCCTGGAGACCGCAGCTCTCTTATCACTGATATTAGATGACCCTGCAAAAACAGAGAAAAAAAAAAAAAAAAACAGGAACCCATTGCACAAAATAGGATCCTTGCAGAAAACAGGGTAAGCTTTTTCTTTCTTTTTTTGTGGACATAACGATAGAATGGTGGGTAATGTTATCTCGTTCACAGTTACAAGAATCCTGCTTGCAGAGTCTAAGGGTTTCGAGTTTCTAATATGTATATAAAGTTTCATTGCACAATGGCTCTTTTGTCTCAAGCAAACTGAACACTCCCCCTCCTTTTTTCCCTCTCTCCTCTTGTAAAAAAAATGCATTCATGACTTGTGGGGCTTTGAGGACTCAGGTTTCTGCTATCTTTTTGTGCCATGTCGTCACTCGCCCTCGTGAGTCGAAATGTGCATCTTGCACAGACAGGCGCACAGCCAGGGCTGCTTCCAGCTATGGATTAGGGAGAATCCAAGAAACAACGAACTCTTGACAAAACAGCAGCGTGACAGGTAACTGCAGTTGCGCTGTGGAGAGACGAGGCAGACGATAATTACAGAGCTTTTTGTTTTCTGGGCACTCTTCACTGGCTACTTAAGTGCCTGATCTGAAATCTGTGCCTTGTAATTACAGTAGTGGGCCCCATTAGGGCAGAGGTCTTGGTGGGGATTATTCTCCTTCTCTTCTTTCCACGATGCGTGTGTGTGAGACACGGAGAAAAAGAAAGACCTCCCTACCTTCTAATGCGTCATGTACAAACCACAGCAGCCAGAGCAGGAGGAGGAGCAGGAATTAGCCTTCCCCTTGTCAGATTGCCATGTGTGCGCACCAGTGTTCACACTTGCTGCTTGATCCTAAGGCCACCTAGATTGTATTATGACCCCATGCTTAGTAAGTCTGCCTCTCTCTTGCTCCAGCACCTTAGCATATCCTTTCTTGATGCAGATAGTTTTGTATTGATTTGTGACAGATGTGACTTGGCATGTGTTATGTCAAGGGGACTTTTTGGCACTCCATCTGTGAAGTTGGGCTGTGGCTATGGGTGAAGCTGGTCTGAACACCTCCAGAACTGTGTCACCAGGTTAATGGAAGAAGGCCAGGAGATTTACCAATGAAGATCAGCGGATAAACCTGGGTGCAGCCTTGGCACATGACCATATGAGCAAATAAAGAAGCATGTTGAACATTAAAACAAACGGAGGACAACACTGGATGTAAAGTGGGTCACAAAACAAGGGGCAAGCAAATAACTCCAACCTTTTGGCACACAAATGCAGATCTAGCAGGCAACTTTAGACGGATCCTGCCTCTTTAAGCTTCTAATAGTTTCTTAAGCACTGGCTTTAGTGCATGTTAAACCAGGATTACCCAATCAATTATGGTGAAGACAAACAAGGATTACTTAAAACAGTACATTTTTCATGCTAAGAGACCAAAAGCAGGTTAATTGGAAGAAGCAGCACTGCTGTTGATGGGAAGAGCGCTCAGGATGAGGCCATCCAGGAGGAATTCCCATATATATATATATATATATATATATATATATATATGTATATATGTTTTTGTTGTTGCTATAAGCATCATGTGATGAACAGCAGCTTTTGGGAGGGTGTGGAGTTGATCAGCCCCCGAGCTCACACGTTCGCCCTTTCTCCGAACTCTTCCTTTGTTTACATTTTAATCACAATCGACAGCTGTAACCTTCTTCATAATACCCAGCAAGTAAGGGCATATATAGTTGCCAAACCAGATTCACGCATTCATGTGTGACTCTGTTTACATATTTGGTTCTCTCTAAGCTACCACACACCCTTTAAATACAGGAACGTACAACCTTAGAAGCTTGCAATTTGTGATCACCATCAGTGTGACGACGCATCCAGCTCATGGAGCTACTTTGTGCATAGTGCTAGTTTTATCAAAATGAGATGCAATGACATTTTAGCAATACTGTTAAAAAACAGAAGGAATCACTTTTATTTTATTGTCTTCACAAGCAGAGTAAATGTTTCATAAATTACATACTTAATGCAAATTATTTCAGTAAAGTTTTGACTATTCCATATGCTGTTTTTTTATGTTTGTCTAATTTTAAGGTGGTCCAAATGCCAAAAAATCAGTAAGTTTGTGTGATTTTACAAATAGAATAATAATGTAATAATTATCAAACTGTGCTTTAATGAATGTTTGTATAGGTATTCAATTTAAATTTGACAGATATTTAGATTTTAAAGAAGAAATGGCCAAATTTGGTCCATATTCATTAAAGAGTGTGAAATAAACTTTGTAGCAGATGGCAACTTTAAAGTCCTTTCCAGTTGATAGTTTGTAAAGTTCAGCTTTACAAACTATTTAAAACTTACAGGGGACTTCATCCAGGCCTATGTGTTGTTGTCTAAAGTGACAAGTCTTTAGGTGATTTTTTTTAACTCACTCTGTCTACTTTAAAACACTCCCTTTCTTATCTGGGACTAATAACATTTGTTTATATTTGCATCATCAGGTGAAGTCAAATGATGTCAGCTTTTTGAGAAAGACTTTTCTTGAATATTAAATTTGCAAAGTATTAATATCGTGGAACCCCATACCAATCATGCATTTTATAAAGTGTTTGTTTAAAGGACTGCAGCCAGCAGAAAGAAGCTAGCTTGGCGACACATAATGCAATTTAATTGGTGAAAATTCCACCTTAACCTCTGCACATATTTATCATCAATGATCTCAAAAAATTCCATTCAGTGACTTAGTCCATCTTTTTCTTTTTTGCAATCACACAAATACATTTATACATAAACATCCCTAATACAGTATTCGTCTTGCTGTCAGTCAGTGCTGAGCTACTTGTGACTAACAGACCTCATTCTTATAAAAGGTCATCACTTGGAAAGAAAGAATCAGCTGTCTTTGTGGAAAGCAACTTTTCCTACAGTATTCGATGTATCTGTCAGTCAGTCTTCTCCAAAAAGACATTGTCTTGCAGATTGAATTTGTGGCATGCACACTTGTGGTTCTCATCTCCAAAAAGATGAGATACCTGCCTCCCCCCTCCATTCTTGTTTTACAACCAAAGCTGAACAGGAAGCAAAGTCAAAGATATACCCTCCTTCCAAAAAAGATATTTCCACCCCATTTTGAAATGAATCTTACTTAATTAAGAAGCAATGAGAGTCAACAGACAGCATTCATTAATTAGCCAGAGCAGGCTGCTGTAACCAGATCTACTGCATTAATGACAACAGCCCTGTGAAAAGCATCATTGTTCTCTGGATAATTGTCCTTTTAGTTAACGTGGCCCAGGAAAGCTTTCCTTGTTAAAGAAGCTGGCTGGGACCAAGGACAGCCGGAGGCAGGGAGGGGACTGGGACTGACACTGGCCCAGTGCCCAATGTGTGACAAGCCCACTTGTGTACCCTATGCTGAAATCCTTTTGGCATGTACTGGAATTAGCAGTCCCCAGGGTGTGGCACCAGGGGGTTGGTCATTAATTATATACCCTGAATCTTAACGAATGAGTAGCAATCAATAAAATAAAGGAGATGCATGCAAATAAGATGCTGATTATACTGCCTAATGACATGACATGCTGTTGAGATGAAGGGAAAATAGGAGGGAGAATAAAAAAGGAAGCAGTCAGCGATGGAGAAGAGGTTTGGCAACAAGTCTGTGTTGTTTCATTAGCTTGTTAGATGTAATTTTTCATCTCATCATTTAAGTTTTATGTTCGTCTTTGAGACAGAGTGCAGTACCTGCCAGCCAGGAAGCAGAGTGAGAACTAAGAATTGGTTTTACTGGAATTTGTTGAAGCTCCTAGGAAGCTGAAGGGATGTTAACAGCACCACTGAGAGACTGATAAAGGTGACAGGGAAAGAAGACGATGTTAGTTAACCTGCTTGAAACTCTGGCCCTTCACTGAATCTAAAAGGCCAGCTGGAGTTGTTGGAAACCTTATACCTGCCTTTAAGCTGAGAGGGAGGCCAGCCAAGAATTAATCACTACCTCATCCTACTTGTCACCAAGGATACTGTCTACCTCCATTCATAGCAAGCACGAGAGGGCAAGAAAGAAGGACAGAGAGGGGAGGGGATAAACAATTCTGACAGTGTTTGTCACAAAAAAGCTCAACACAATTATGGAGGAAGTACTATCCTCTTAGACACCAATAAACATTTTAGTTTGTGTGATAGATGTATAGAACATATACGGTACCTGCATCACTATAAAAATATATGCCATCCATACAGGGGAAACTTCATATGCTTTTTAAAACACTGACAATGGATGTTGTATAAAAAGTTGAACCATGTTATGTCATTTTCTAATCAGAGTCAGATGTAAAGTTAGCCATCATTAGCAGAGAAAAGCATATTTGACCACTTCATTATTATGCCTTAGTTTTTCCAATTGGTATAAATATCATGTAACAAACTGGGATTTGACATTTATGGTTTTTCTGTCATGGACTTTCAGTTTCCCTTGGAACAGTGCAATTTGAGCCTTTGCCAGTTCAATAGGCCAGGACAGTCCAAGGAGAGGACAGGGAACAGGTGGTGACCCTGCACAATCTGGGAGTATATTATTGACCAGGGTCCAGCACCCAGATTGATTACTTTATTGTATTGCCATGAACCTCACCGGCCAGAAACCTCGGATTGACCCTGACTGGACAGAGCATAACACCGACCCTCACCTTAGCTAAAGAGTTATGTGGCTTTGACCCGCTTCCTAATGGGGAGGTCTTGACCCGTTCATGAACTGGCCTCAGTAAACAGTTGAAATGGGCCCACTGCTCTCCCGCCACCTTTGTGTCATCACAGGTAATTTAAAGGCTTGAAGGTTGGACCGAAGGTAGGGTCTCATTGGGGGATATCTCGTTTTTTGGAGGTTTTTTTTGTATTCTCACATTAAACCTTCTTCTGACACAACTCAGCTTGTTGTGTGAGCAAGCAGGAGAGAGCAAAGCAAAACAGTGTTAATCTTTACCACATTGTACCATAACTCTTGGAAAACCATCTGTTGCTACCTAATATTTGGTTTTTCAGCTTATGGTAAATAAATGAAAGTCACAGTAAACTGAATTATAGCACAGAATTGTAAAAGATGTACTGTAATATTCATGATAAAAAGTCCAAATTAAATTGTTTTTATTGATTGTCTGCTTTCCAAACTTTCACAGCGATATTGGAATTTAGCTGTGCCTTGTGTGGTGCAGCTGCTTTCTGGGCTGGATGCCATTTAGATGAACCTCATGCCCTGCGTGAACAGGGTGAGACAACAGGCAACACAGGGGAAGCAGCCTTTACTCTAGTGGAGGCTGTTTCCTCTACCATCATTTCCTACTTCCATTTAGCTGACAGACAGAATATCTGTCAGGCAGGTTTTTCCTGTGCTTTACATGCTTTTTCTAGTTGTCAGCTGCAGCTTTTCACCAGAAATAAACAAGCATACACTTAGTAAGCTGGGTAAACAGTTGACTCTGAAATGCCTCTCCTTCCACCTCCTTCCTTGCTGTCTCTGTTCTTGTGTTGCTCTTGTTTAATTTGTTCGTTTCTTCAGTTGAAGTTCCCCCAGATTACCATCAAAAGGTGCATGGTGTGGAAAGGAAGTGCGAATGTTTGACTGTGGCAGTCTTATTTTTAACAATGCATGATGCATCACTGAACAACTACAAGAACAACTTCCCACTTTAATTCTCATTGCAATTTTTAGCATTTTCCCCCTTCCCACCAAATAAATTGGAGGCTTTGCTGCTGAGTTGATCTGCTCAGTCTTTGAAGTGGATCTTAACGCCCTGTTTCAAGTAGGATGTGAAGCTTGCTTCTCTATTGTGAAAACCTCTGTGCATGACTGAGATCATTGTCAAGGGAACTTTCTCACTGCATTACTTGCAGTACTTTTCAAGGAGTAAATATTTGCTTTCGGCTCTTTTTTTAGGATTATTCTCTGTTGCTCATAATTAATGCCGCAGAACATACAACCTTAAATGAAAAGATTAGATATTGCAGAAAATGTAGGGAGTATCGTTTATGAGAGTGCCTTGATTACCTCCTCAAAAAGGGGAACACATGACTGCACTTACACAACTGCTCAATAATAACTGATAATAACAGAGTGATTGCCTGGACAAACAGATGTTCTGCTAAATACATTCTTCGTCAAAGGGTGTATTTGCACACGTGTTTCTCTGGTCCTGTTTGTTGCTTAAAAAGATTTTAACCAATCAATTCAGCAAGCGGTCATGTTGTCGACATTACGCAGCTTTCATCGCAGCATTTCTGATGCTTCGGCAAAAAGCACTTGAGCTCCATCACCCACCTTCCTTTAACTCTGTCCCAATTAACACTCAGCCCCCATTACATTGATTGGGAGAGGTGTGTTATTGGTTTGGTGGACCATGAACACATTGATCATATTGACCCACCACATGAACCATGAGAAAGTGTTGAGCTGCAGATTTCTTATAGTACAGAATTACCATTGAACATGAAGTTGTAGCACCATGTGTGTATTTGCTTGAGACTTTGTGTAGATTAGATGTACAGTGGGGAAAATAATGTGAATTTGTCCATTTTTGTCCTTTGTAAATATATTTTATTAATGGATATTTACATGAAATTCACATGGTAACAAGTAATCCACAAAAAACTCAATCAATCAGATATGTAATAAAGTTGAATGACACAAAATCAGTATTGAGCACATGAATAAAAGGTCAAAAAAAGGCACTAAAGCCTTTAAATCAGCTGAAACCTGCTAGTATTTAGAAAACAACTCTACTCCTTATCAGTGCCAATTCATATTTGTCTGTCTGGCCCTAATTTATTGCTTATAATAAAAAGATTTTCTCATTGTCAGAGTATCACACAAGGAGAATGCCATGATCAGTAAAAACAAAGACCTCTTTCAAAACCTCAACTTTCTTGCTGTTAAACCTGCTTATAGGGTTGGTTTATAAATTTCTAAACTTCTTAAAGTAATTGAGGCCTTATTCTGGAAATGGATAGAACATCATATCATCATAAATTTGCTTCAGCAACCTGCTCCTTGCAAAGTTTCTTCAAAAGGAGTCAAAAAAGTAATCAGAACAATTTAAGGAGACCTGGACCATTCACAGGGAGATTTCAAAGGACAGCAAGTTCTGTTCTTCCATTAAAATAATAAGCAATGCATTCAACTGCCATAGACTGCCATTCTCAATGAGAAAGACTCCACTGGTGATAAAAATGTATGCTGAAGTGTCTGTTTAAGATTTGGTGGAGAGTATTGGGATAAAATAAGGAAATAGTGGAAGAAAATGAAATAGAGGTGGGAGCATCATAGAACGTTTTCTCCCACCTTATAACTAATAACCCTTATTAGTTATTATTATAAAAACTTGTATGTTTTTAATATTATTTTCATAATTTATTTGTATGTGTGAATGGCTTTTCTTATTACCTACTGCTGGTGTGAATTTCATATCAACAGGACTATAATTGACAAGTTTAATACTTATTTTCCCCTCTATATGTATTTTCCTTTTCACTCTGGGTGTGGTTGTCCTGTTTTCAGATTTCAGGTCATTGGCTTTTATGTGGTTTTTGCAAAACTAATAGGCCCATGTCACGCCTAAAATATGTTTTTTGGGGATGCTTTACCGTTAAAACATTGCTTCCCCTCTGCAAATAATCCTTGTGCAGTCCCCTGTAACCCAAAACACATACCCCTGTAGCTAGGCAAAAGGGCACAGCACTGCCCCACCTCAAGCAGACGCACCTGGCATCTGCCAGTCCATTCCAATTACTTCTCCTCAATTACAGGTTATGAACCAATTAGTCTTCCTATCGTCTTACACTGTCCCTATCATTCTCTGTTCTCACAGATCAAAAATAGGGGCGTCTCTTAGACATGGGGCAGAGAATCTTATTATGCGGGACATGACTGATCTAAGCGACTTGGCGTTCAGCACAGTTTGAGTAAAATTACAGTGTTCTTATGTTACTGGGCTACGTCTGCGTGCGTCTGTTTGTGTGTGTGTTGAAGATATAATTGTGACATGTAAATACCTCATCCAGAACAGCTGTCTGGAGGCATTTGCCTTAGCAAACTCCAACATGCACATGCATTGTAAGGAACACATTCCAGGGACAGTTATAGCTGTCAGTTTGTAATTTGTAGTAGCACTCAACTTGAACTTTCAGGGTGAGCCAGTTGGCCCTGGTGTAATTCTCACCTCCTTGCTGACATGTTTATTTTGTGTGTATGTTAAAGGAGGTGAGCACAAAATGTGGACAAGCAAGTTTGCTCATGCTCACATGAATGAATGGGGTTTTTTTGTCCGTATTGTTCTTTCATTTTTATACCCCATTTCTATTTTGGTGTTTTGTGTCATGTGTCTCATGTACAAAAATCTGAATCCTCACTCTTGTTCCTCATTTCCCATTTTTTTTGTTGGCTGATGTGAAGAACAACAACTTATAAACAGCACTCTAGCTTACAGTGCCTTATAAAAACTCATTCCCCCTAAATGTTTTCTGCATTTTGTTAAGTGATAACCCATAGACTTGATGGATGAACACAAAGTAGTGCATTTTTGTGATGTGACAAAAACATGTTATTTATTAACATTAAAAGTCTATGAAGTTGGTATTCAGCCCCTCTCAGTCAATATTTTTGCAACAATTACAGCTGTAAGGCTTTTGGGATATGTCTCTACCAGCTTTGTACGTCTAAAGAATAATATGTATGCCTTTGTTCTATACAAAATAACATAATCTCAGTTTGGTTACAGAACATCTGTTAATGTTCATCTTCAACTCTTGCCACAGATTCTCAATTGGATCAAGGTCTGAACTTTGAGTAGGCCCTTTAAGATCCCTTTCACAAAACACTTACGGTGGGATTAAAGCATCTTTTTGCCACCTCCATGTAATTTCTGAAAGGACCAATATGGCAAGAGTGGAGGAGTCAGCCCAACTCTATTATGTTTTTGGCTTGGCTTTAGTCACATGCCCAAAGCTGACTTATATAGAGGGAAACCTAGCTTCACAGTTTGTGGGAGTGATATAGTGATGATGTAAGGTTTGTGTGATCAGAAAGCAACAGTAGTTTAAAATGTAAACAAGACTCAGAAATAAAGTCCAAAGAGAAGAGTAAGAAAGTGAGATAAATCGTTTAGACTTGTCTTCACGATTCTATTTGTTCACTTTTGCAGAAATTACATTACCTGTTAAATTTCACTGGACTATTTTCAGTGATTAGGTAATGCAGTTGTATTTTTTTTCTTATCAGAATTACAGGAGATGAATGCTAATACATACCATACCTTTCTAGTTTTTACCATGTAAAAAAATGTTAAATAGAAATTTTTTTCCACTTCACTGGGTTGGTCTATCTCATAAAATCCTATTACAATACATGAAAGTTTGTGACTGTAATGTGACATAATGTGAAAAAGTTTCAGGAGTATAAATAAATTTTTCATGCACTATATAATTAAAAGTATATTAATTATATAAAAAGTAATTATTTCTAAACAACCACTTGTGATTTGTGATCTTACAGCTTTCTCTTTCTTCCAGTATTGGAGGGATGCCCAAAGTCGATCCTCGAGGGCCGGCATCCTGCATGTTTTAGTTCTCTCCCTGGTGAACTTTTTCAGCATGTAAATGTCCTTCTTAGGCCTTCTAAAGAGCCATCATTTGATCCAGGTGCGTTAAACCAGGGAGAGAACTAAAACATGCAGGATGCCGGCCCTCGAGGACCAACTTTGGACACCCCTGCGTATCTTATCTCATCACAGTGTTAGATTTTGTTTGTCTTAGTGGTCACGATGGTCTTTAAAGTCACAGCAGTTATATCATTGATTCCTTAAACAAATGTCTCCCAAAGTCAACAGGATGCCTAGTAAGACTGGCTTCTTTTATTCTCAGATAGGAAAACACGTCATGTATTATTTTATCTTACTGATATGTATAGTGATATTAATGTGTTTTCTACTCTGTGTGTTTTTCTGCTTCTTGGTCTCTAAACCATCTTGTAATCTCTGTGAATGTGCATACACACAGGGAAGTCTTTAGCCTGCTCTTTCTGTCTATTTAGTCAGAAATTTCCATGCTAGGACCCATTTCACTGTGCCTCTCTTCTCCCTAACCTTTTTTTGCTGTTATTCAGTGCAATACGCAGAAGTGTAGGCTGAAACGATATGTAGTACAGTTGTGCGGTAAAATACTTGCTTGTGCCTCTATGAGAAACCCGCTATTGCTGGCTGGAGCACTATGATCCTCAGGCTAATTACTCAGCAGTGTAAACAATAATATTGCAGGTTGTAGTCAGTGTAATAATACTGTAGGTTTGTTTGAATGTAGTCATTTGTACTGTCCCTCAGTTCAGTCTTGTCTCAGTATTTTATTTTTTCAAACTACGCCTTTTGTACCAAAACAAAATTACAAATTAACTTTTCTTGTGCCAAATATCTCATTCTGGAGAGTACGCTGAAGAAGTTAAGGGAGGTTTCTGCTAGTCTGATTTGCTCACACATGCATGCATTCAAGTTGACGGAAACTTCAGAGTGCCCAGGCGCAAAAAGATGTGTGCCTGTCCTCTGAGGAATGTGTGGGTTCTCTTGCAGCAATTGACCCTCAGACCCTTGGCTCACGTGACTGAAATTCCATTCACAGACACACACAGACTGCATAGACACAACACTCAGACCCTCAGATGCTTTTATCTCCCTGCTCAGAAATAGAAGGTACGCCTCTTGAAAATACTGCAATAACACCCACAACCCCCTCACAGCTCACTAACAAGAAAACATGCAGTCAAATGCCAGTAAACAATACAAATTTAAAAAGAGGCTGCGTTTGATCCCTCAACATGAGAGTTTTACCATGAAAACTATGGAAGACTGGGGCTTCTGTGCTCTGCAGCTTAGCCTTGGTTTGGCTATAGTTTGTTCAGCAGGCTTCCCAGCTGGGGCCCAGATGTGTCAGCCATGTCATGCAGAGCTGCGAGGCACAAGATAAGAGGTTGATGGTAGGCCTGCTCCCTGGTCTCGGGTCTGTTTCGGAGCGGTTCAACCCGATGTTGCGGTCGGTGCGATGTGAACTTTGACAGCCTATGTCATGCTTAATGCCTCACTTCCCAAATACAGCTCACTAGGGCTGATTTATATCTACCAGGTGTTACGGCGTGTAAGCAACTCGAGGATGAGAGGAGGCATGTGGCCTTTTCATTAAAGCAGACGAACAAGGGCTGCAGTGTGTGCGCAGCAGAGATGGTGGGACAGCAGGCTGGTCTTTCTCAAATATAGCTCCACGCCACTGTCACAACACTCAGACCCAGCTGGGAGAGGAGAGGAAGAAAAGGAACTTATTAACACACTCCACAACTCTCAACATATTCCCTTCGGATTTTGCTTCTCCCTTGCTCTTGTTTGGCACTGTGTTGTACTCCCTTTAAAAGAGATGTCATTTTTAAATGCCTTTTTTTTTCTTCTTCTTTTGTGTGTGTATGCTTGAGTGTAAAATGCCTTTGTGCCAAAGTTTAAAGCGAGGCCCATCCTCACCAGAACTTAATGTCTGCTTGCAGCACAGATTCAAGCACCTTGTAACCATAGAGAGAGATGCAATTTGCCTGGAATGCATTAACTGTCCTCACCTTCATTTTCATTACAAGTAACCTTTTTCTGTTGTGAAATCTGACAACAGCTTCAGCTCTTCCAGTGCCTCAGATTTAGTGTTTATGAACACATAGGCGTAATAAAGTGAAAAGTGCAGTCTTTTAATCACATTTTTCTGTGTGTTCCTGACAGCAGCAGTGCTTCTCTTTACACAAGGGTATCTGTGCACTATGGTCTGCTTTGTCAGTGCTCAGCTTTGCTACAGAAATCCTGTTTGATGTTTCTTACACACTTCAGAGTCAAGTGCTGAGGTGTCTTTCAGCATTGCCCTCCAGGCCACCTTGTTATACACTTAACAAGTTGTTTTTCCTTTGTTTTCCTTCCCCTTTCCACTGTTGACTGTTCCTCATCCCAGCTTTGCTCTGAAGGAATTTGATTTACCTTCCAACATTTGCCTTGGAATCCTTCCTTGTAAACTGTAAGGCAAGCCCTGTCCTCCTTTTAGAATGACGATTGCATCAAAAGTTGATTTATGAGTACAGAGTTTACAAAATCACTGGTATGAAGATCAGACATGTCTCATGCAATAACAGCATGTCTTTTTGATCTTCTGTTAAACAAAAAAAAAATATTAAAAAATATTCAATTCAGAGTTTATGCTGTTGTGTAGAATTTTGTTCCTTAGTTCTGCAACAGTTTTGTATTAATCATGTGCTGTTTTGAGTAGATAATGAATGAAGTGGCTTAATTAGAGCACTCACTCGGGAAATGTATTCCTGTTTGACACAACAATGGCTTTCTATGAGAAGTCAGTGGCTCTAGTCATCCAATAACTTTTTAGCAGACCATATGTCTATTATATGTGCATTTATATATTTTTCACCTTTGTGTCATGCTATACTCACAGAATTTAAGGCTTTTATTTAGTTGACCATAATAGATTGTAAAGTGTCATACATGGTTTTCAACCTTTTTCTTTACACAGCATTGTTATTACCCTTATTGCCCTGTTACCCTAGAAAAAACTAACGCTATATATTTCCCTGGGTGACAATGAAACACAGTAGTGGCAGCATCATGTTGCATAGGCAGACCTAAATTCAGTTGAGAACTTGTCGAGACTTAAAAATGATCTTTTGTAGATCTTCACCATCCCATCTGACTGAGCTTGAACTATTTTGCAAAGAAATGAGTAAAAATTTGAGATATGCAAATCTCATATTAATTTTCTAGCAACACATATGAACTACTTTGTGATGGTGTGTCCATAAAAACCCACAATTCATTAAAACTTTGTAATGTGACAACATGCAAATAAGCTTAAAGGGTATGAATACTTTTGCCAGGCATTGTCAAAGTTCACATTGTATCATATTTCTCCTGTGTGTTTTATCCATTTGCAGTCACGATATGTAATTTCTCTTACATAAGATAAATAATCGTTCCTAGGATGGACATTTTTAAGTTGAGGAGAGGAAGGAGGCAGAGGCAAACATTTCCCACCGTGGTTTATTGTTTGAAACAAGAGCAGTCCTTTCCCAGGATAAGGGCCTCTTCAAGGCAGAGGGGAATTTGGACCAGCCTTGATATTATAAAAAAAGAATCTGTGTAGCAGAAAGAGTTTTGCTTTTCCTTTTTAAGTCTTTGTCATTAATGACTTTAGCAAATGTGAAGTGGAGAGTGAACGGTTTAGCTGAACAAGGTCTTTAAAGCAACCCTCTAATTATTTATCCAGGATATCCTACTCTAGAATTAGACTTTCATGTTTTTTTCTGCAACAAAATAATTTCCACAGAATGGTTTCACTGGGACACTCTAATCCACGCTTTATGTGCATGTGTGTCATTGGTGTCTCTGTGCGTGTGTCTGGATATGTGCTCACTCACATGATATGGTATATGCCCACACACGCTTATGTGGATAGAACTGCACTGCTCCTCAGTAAGAGGTGCGTAAAAGAGATAGTGAGTTTCCATTTTCCACACATAACACTGCATGACTTCCCTCCTCGCTGCTCTCACTACAGAACGCTTTCACCCACATTACTCAGGTTTCCTGGTCATTTGGCCTTCACATGCCTTCTAAAAGGGATCTTATCACTCTACTCAGGTTTACACACTTAACCGAACACTGCCCCTAACTCTCTGACTTTCTGTCTGATCTAACTCACTCCTCATAGTCCTGCAGTGTGTGCCAACTTAGCCTGCTAAATGCTGATGTTTATGTCACACTGCATATGTGATTTTATTTTACTTATATTTTGAGTACTCACAGAAAGTACGTTTTCTTTCCCGATCACTTTGCATGTCTTTGTTCGAAAAAACTAATTGTTGCGCTTTTGTTTCTGCCCCTTTAAGAAACCACATGAGTGGATATTTGCCTAATTCCAGGTGCCTGTGAAGCCTGTGTTTTTCCAGGTGCAGGACTGGCTCATTACTAAGGTATTTGTTTTCCAGATTGCACAGTAACGCTTAGCATTATAGACATGTCATCCATGTCCCCATTCTATCTGTCGGGGCATGATTTTCACAAACAGTCCATATTCTCTCTCTCTGTACCCTCGCGTTTAATGTAAAGGGCTGCTTGTAATTCTTTAGAAACATTTGAGAAGGCTGAGATTGTTCCTTGGTTCATGGTAGGGGGTTTGAAGGGTCCCTCTTTTTCCCTTTTTGTTGTTTTGTACTCTGTATGCTAAACTGTTTCATCGATTTATAATAAATGTAGAGGCGATAGTAATGACGTCTTCCTGTTCACCGCAGTCTCTCAAGTTTTTTTTGGGTGGCAAGGCAATAAAGGAGAGCAGTAAGACGTCTGTGTGGTGCTGGAATTCAGATGTAGCCACATCGGATGGGCAGCATGAAAGACCCTCTAAAACATTTACATAAAGCCTTACAATTGTGATAATAAACCATTTTATCACTAGGCTCTGAATCAATATTGTGGCTTCTTAAGGTTTAATATTTCAATGGTATTGATCATTTTAACAACTGTGTTTGTGGTTGCCTTGCCTAAGCTGATGCGCTGCCGAACAGTGTGTATGTGCTCCTGTATGGTTGTTAATATGGTTGTTCTTAATCGGTTATTCTCAATTTTGTGTTTTCTAACAGTGACTCAAACGAGTTTCCCACTTCTGGAAATAGGGTGGTGGATTATTTGAACTTGATCAGCTGCTTCTGTGCACAATATTCTGCCCACGGTCTATAACAATATCCTCAACCCTCGCTTGGTATCAACTTCAAAAAATAAAAGAAAGAAATTAACTCAGTGCAAACACGGGCCCCTGAAAGCACTGTAGTTTGCAGATTTCACTTCCATCCTCTCCAGAGAGAAAGTCTGCTTCCCGCATTTATAAATAGCGGCAGATCTGATAATTAGTAGAAATGAAGGACCTGGGGCTCCAAGAATTTGATCAGCACATTTTCCCCTTGTCCGTGACCTTTCATTGGACATGTATCTTTGGCTTCCCGGCTTTGTGTCTAGCGCCGTATCTTAATCTAATCTTACATCTTTCTTTCCTTTTTATTTGCAGACACGCAGAAGCCCAGTAGTACACATGTCGTTTTTAGAAGTTTTTCACTTTTCTAAATTCAGAAGAATCCCAAAGAATTAAAGATTAGCTCCTGAAAGATAAAGGCACAGAGCACGACTTTCCTCTCAGCCTTACTTGATTCCGCTCTGTGAGAAAGTCAGAGGTCCGTGCTAAAGGATGTGAAGCTCCATGTCAAACCGTTTCAAATCACTCAACACCCATGTCTGTTGGTCTAAAATTGAGCCGAAATGGAGGATGTGTATCTAACCAATCTGATGAGTATTTGAAAATCTCTCCCACTCTATCTTGCAATTTTACAGCCACCCCACTGTGTGTGGATGTCAACCAGTGCACTGTGCATGGGGTTGCCTGGGGGTGAACATTAGTTTGTGCCCAATAGCCCTTCTCTGATTTTACATCACTATCGTAATTTCAAGGATAATTTATGCACTTATAAATTACAAAGCTTTCTAAGCAAACCACATGAGACACAGGAGAAAAATAACAGTGCAATCTTTATGAATGAAAAGTGGTAAGAAGTTGCCTTTGTAGAATTTCCTTGTAAGTTTTTCTGTCTTTTTCAAATATATGTGTTAAAAAATGGAAAGTTTTGCTGTGATTTACTGACATTTTTACCCCAGACAGTCATAAGAATTCATAAGAAAGAGTATATCCTTTTTGCCTGCTCATATTTCATTTCTTTTCCTGTATGAGCGGTTTTCATATTTGTTCTTGAAGTGCACCAGAACACTGCAACCCCCTCTCCCTGTTTGCTAATTGGTGGGAGCCTGGGAGCTTCCTGCTGTGCGTTCACAGCTTCTCTCTTTGCTTTGCCACCCCACCAGGTCTTTCACCATCGCTCTGCAGAACCCAGTAATTAACCCTCAGCTAATTAACTACTTCTAATTACACTAGTGCGCTGTTTCCATCACACCTTTGGAAACTGGACGAACTCTGATGCAGTATCAGTCTTTTCTTCAGTTTGACTCAAACCTGTCTCTATCACTGAATCCCACCACCTTGTTCAGCTCTGATTTTACTGCTTTGGTCTCTTAGGTAACTTTTTCCATTTTTTTTCCCATTTCCATTTGCAGTGTTGAATGGATTTGCACAATGTGATAGAGTTGTGTAAAGGGTAAAAATAATTTTGCACATTCTGCTTCAGGTCCACTGATTTTATGCAACAAGTTAATTTATTTTTCAAATTCCTACAAAAATTGAGAGATGTTGAAGTACATTTAGTCTGGTTAGACTGTGTTAACTATTTTTGTCATACTTTATATTTTGTATGACAACCAACAGCTACCAACAAGCGTGACGGTGAACTACATGCCTCGATTCAGACGTACTTGAGAAATTTTCCCAGACGTGTCAGGGAAGAGTCTCCTGCACATACACTCTCTGCTGTAAACACACATGACTGTTCCTCCATGCCTCAGACTCGACACAGCGCTAGCTATTTCTGTTTCACAGACTGATAGCTCCCACTGAACATCATTGATTTTACGGGAAGCCCTGTTTACAGGCTGAGTGCCATCGACCTGAGGTGACTTTTTACCTCCTGCAGTTAGAGCATCCTTATGTCTGCATTAGTGGAAGAAAAGGCTGAACATTTACAATTCACAATTAACAACACTGTGTAGATGAGCAGTTGTCACAATTGCAATTTGGGGGAAAAAGAGAACAAGTACTGCTAAGATATTTTAGTAATTTTTTGTAATATTTTTAGTAAATTTTATTTATTTTTGTGGCCTACTAAAGTTACTCTTAAAGTTACTTGGTGATAGTAAAATACTGGGAGGTATTCTCTTTTTGACTGGCATTTTTTTCAGTAAAATATTTGCCTGTTTGATATTTGATCCTATTTGAATGTTGCAATTATTCATTTCATGGATACATTCATTTCTTTTTTTTTTTTTAAACATTAGTCTGGCGAGCTATTAAGATTTCTTTCTTAATGAGTTGATTCAGGAAATAATTTAGGCAAGACACATAAATCTTAGTGCAACACATTTACATTTCCCTCATTGTTAGAGTGCTGTGTTGAAGCAAGGATTCACTAAGCTAACGTTAAAGTGAATGCATGCCTTTATTGGTGATTAAGTGGAACAAACCTGGGAGATAAACCCAGGCTTCTCTCTGCCCGAGGACTACAATAGTTCCCTCGTCAATGAGCATGTCCCTGGTGCAACATCAAAAGCCTTCCCCTGCTTTATCAATAAGAATCCTTCCTTCCCACATCTTCCTGTAACTTGCTTAGCGTTCACGCCATTGATTTTTCAATAAGCGCCCCTTACCCTGCGGTGGCTGGCCTGGCTCTGTGATGGCTCAGAGACTAGACACAGACAAGCTACATCACTGAGGAACAATTGAGAATCAGATCTGCTGTATTGTTAGTGGTCCTTGAGGCATATAAAGTAGCTCTGTCTTTTCTGTTTCAAACAGGAGGTCTCTCATTGCTGACGTACAGTATATTCGGATAGAAGTTTTAGTCTCTGTCCTGCCTATAATTTTTGCAGCTTGTGTGAGAGCTTATTCTCTCAGGACCCCCTTGAAAACAGTGGTACTCTAGAGGCACTAACAAGGCTTCAAAGCAAGTCATCAGCCGTGCTTATAATCAAATGGTTCCTTGGCCTTAAATTCTTACCCTGCATGGTAAATCACACCAAATGAAAAGACCTGTAACTTAGATCTAACTAACTAAAACAACCAAATGACATCCAAATTGTGGCATTGCTCATAAGATCAGAAGCTGATTTAAAAGAGATTAAAGTTTTCCTGTTATTACTCAGAAGTTGTGTAATAATGTCTTTTTTCATGAGAAGAAGAAAGCAAAACAATCCTGGCAAGTGTCTTTGAAGGAAGGTGGCACTAGAGGGTGATTTCTACTGTCTGGCACACTCTCTTTTAGATCAGCTTAGGAATCCAGCCTTTTCTTCCTTGTGATTATCTCATATTGTCAACTGAAGCTTGTTTTGGCTGCACACAGCCTGCTTATTGTGAACTTAGTGGGCCCACATTTAGAACTACAATGCAGCCTAGGCTGCAGGGGCCATGGCTTAATGACTTGTTGTGCTGCCAGCATGCAAAAAGAATTGTTTTATTTCTGGATATGACATGATACTGCATATCTGTCCATAATAATGCTTGGTTGTAGTCACCTTCAGCGGGCTCCTCCTTCATTTTGATTTGTGGTTATTAACATAGTCAGCACTCAGAGACTCCAGCCTCCTCCACTTCCCCTCTCCTTCGACTGCGTCTCTGTGTCTGTCTCCTGTACTTGTTTAGTGCCTCCCAGAGATTAAAGCTTTTCCTGCTTTAAACAGGTGTCACTGAGCCAGGCAGACATCCAAGAGACAAACAGTTTTATATCAGTTGGGCCCATCTGCGACTTTCCGACTCCAGACAATCCCATTGCTCATCTGTAACCACTGTAGGTTATTGAATTACACCATCTTGATTTTAAAGGGCAATCCTGTTTTCTGTAAGCAGTGGGCACACCAAGCTAGCTCAGAGCTTCACCTCTGATCAAGAGTCATTGTGTTACCCTGACTACTGCTAATTGCTTGTGGTATCTTAGAAATGTAATGGGAACTGAGGGCTACATACTCTCAGTACAGTAGCCCACACTGTACTCAGCTTGTTCACACTTATCAAGGCCAAAAGCAGGTCATTGTTAAGCAGCAGTCTCAACTCCTAATCATGCGTTTGTGCAAACCTCCCCGTCATAGCAACAACTGGAACGTGAAGGAATGGGTTAATAAATAATAAAAATAATGCATGAACTATTCCACGTTTTGATGTGGGAATATTTTCCCGTGAGACATTTCTTTCAGGCAGCTCTCATTTCTGTCCTTTTTCCACTTAATTTTGCACAATTTATCCTCTTGCTTTTAGCTTGAAGAATCACTCGGCTTGAAGTGGCTTTTCTTTTTTTTCTTCTTGCACTCCTCAGCCGTCTGTCCATTTGTGTGAAATGGCCGTTGAGCTCATAGCCTCTTATTAATGGAGCAGATAATAAATACAGACCAGTAGGGCTAGTATCCCCTCACTCAATATGGCAGCCATCTTTAAATCATGTCTGGTTGTATAAAGCAATCTTGTTAATAAGCCAGCAAGTCTACCATCTTCAATATCTCATCAAATTATATGCAAACTAGATCAAAGTTAGTTCATTCAGCATTAAAAATCTTACAACTTGTACATCCTTTGATAAATGCATGCACATTTCCAACGTTTATTTGTTAGTTTCTTTTTAACTTTCTTTGTTTATTTTGGTTTCCACTGCCCTTCCTTTATTATGTCTTACTTGAATTATATTTTATGTTGCTTAATATAGTTTAGTTTATGGTCTCTTACAGTTAATAATAAAGCCTTAACACAAATTAACATCTTTAAAATAGCTGCGCATTATTTTTGTAGTGGGAGAGATTATAGGTTGAAGAGGTACTTTGCACAAGGGGTACTTTTCATCAGACATTCATGAATAGGCAGACAGACATTATCAATCTCTCCTCTTGCTCAGTGGTTAATGTGTTAGGCTGTGGGGGTAGACTTTATTCTGATCACAGCTGAAATTTGCATCTCTAAGTAAATAAGTAAATAAATCAAGTGCAAGCACTGAATTTGCTAATCAACCGAGACATGGCAGTGAGCTTGGTGCCGGGAAACTTTACTCATGTAATATTCAGCACTGGTGGGTTAAAGGGCAGCCCAGAGTTATTGGCTTCAGCCCGATTGCCCCCTTTAATCAATGTTGGCTGCATCCCTTTAATAAAATTATTAGCTCAGCAGTATCTTGTGTTATCATTTTATCTCTTCTGCGCTCTAAATTGCAGCCTGTGTTGGGCCTCTCAGATGCTCGGGGCATGGCCAGCTCCCGAAAGCTCAGCTCCCATTTATTATTTCAGAGGCGGATGATGGCTGGAGCGTTTGAAACCAGGCTAAGCTCAGAGGTTATTGGATGCAAGATCTAAACACAGCTGCAGTGAAGTCCCAACCCATCTTATGTATTTTGAGCTCCAAAAAAAAAAATCCAGCCTTTTATTGCTGCTGTTAGTTTAGGCATTCCTGTCCCAATAATACACATGATTTATATTTTTCCTTTTTTACTGCAGCTGTAGTTGGAGTAATAACTGTAATACTGCTAACAATTTTTTAAACAACACATTTTCACCTTTTCTACAAGTTATGTAAATGTGTGATGTGCTGATGGGTGGCTTCTCAGTGTCTAATTATCTCACAAGGAATCTATTTGATCTATTAAGTTAGTCTGACTGCAAGTTAATTAAAAACGGATGTAGGATTTGCAGAATATAAGATTAAGGGTGTTGTTTGGAAGGTGAAGATAAAAGATGGTGCTTTTGTGATATGGCAGGAAGATGAATCGTGGATGGCTTATTAGTGCTTGTCTCAGGTATTGTGTTTAAGTGCCTAATCTAGCGTAATGAGTAGGGTGTCAGCTTTCCAATTATATCTCAGAGTTTTGGCTCTTGTTTAATTTGCCATGCTTTTGATATTCTTTTCTTTTACGGGTTCTATGCATAGGTTTTATATTTCTCTGTTTGTTTGTTTTTTCAATTGAGAGAGTAATTTTGCTTAAAATATGGACATTTGTTTCTAGCTTTGACATGGAAATGTGTACCATATCTACAATTTATTAACCTCTTATATGTATCTTTGCAGGCCTAGATGCGATGAACGCCTCATGTAGGCATCAGCATGGACAGCTGTGAGTCTCCCGTGGTTTCTGGGACAGAGGATGGGCTCAGCTCCTCCCAACAGCAGCAACCACCACAGCCCTGGAACGATCACTCAAGCTCACAGGTCACTTGCACCAACCAGGCCCCTTCTCTGGATGCCCTGTCCCTCTCTGGGTCGTACCCTTCTCAGCCCCTGAACTCCATTGCCCCTCATGACGGGGTGAGAGACCTACAGTCACAGCAGCCGCAGCCAAAACAGACATTACCCCAGGCTCACCGTGATAGCTCTGCCATTGGCCAGCTGCATTCCAGGAGAGAGGGTCTTGAAGAAGTGGTGCAGGAGGGAGTGAGCTGTGAAGAGGAAGAATCTGAGGACTTAGATGAAATGGAGATTGACAGCTGTTTTCCAAGTCTTCAGCCCTTTCCTGGAGTGCCAATAACTTCAGGGGGAGGAGGTATGCCCACTCTTTTGCGACATCAGCCCACACAACAGCAGGGACCACCTGAGAGTGGGAGTGAAGAAGGAGAGGAGGAAGAGGAAGAGGAGAGTAGTGATGTGGAAAACCTGACTGGAGAGATAGTCTACCAGCCAGATGGCTCAGCATACATTGTGGAGAGCCTCAGTCAATTGATCCAAAGTAGTGGAAGTATGGTACCTGGCCTGCTTCCTACAAACTCTGTCACAAGTGGGGCAAAACCGGGAGAACCTTCTGGGGTTTCATCCTCAGTCTACCCACAGATCATCAACACTTTCCACATAGCATCGTCTTTTGGGAAGTGGTTTGGTAACTCGGACCAAGGTTTTCCCAATACCTCATCAATGGCAGGCCTCAGCCCTGTCCTGCACAGTTTTCGTGTCTTTGATGTGCGGCACAAAAGCAACAAGGATTACCTGAACAGCGATGGGTCTGCCAAGAAGTCCTGCGTATCCAAAGATGTTCCCAACAATGTGGATTTTTCCAAATTTGATGGGCTAGCCCTTTATGGAAAGGGTAAGCCCATTCTAATGTGTTTTCTCTGCAAGTTGTCCTTTGGCTATGCTCGTTCCTTTGCCACTCATGCTGTCCATGATCACCGCATGACACTGTGTGAAGATGAACGGCAGCTGTTAGGGGACAAGCATGCCTCTGCCATCATCCAGGGCATTGGGAAGGACAAGGAGCCCCTTATTAGCTTCCTGGAACCAAAAAATAGGAGCAGTCCTCTGCCACCTACCTTGCTACCCATTAACTCTGGACAGAGCTTCTATGGTACATTTAGTGGTGTTCATCTGGAGCCTGGAAATAGCAGTGGGGGCAGTGAGACCCTCCTAAACAAAGACTCTGACTCTGGCCTTCAACAACAGCAGCAGCAACAAACACCACTTGGTTCAGTCCTTTCTATAGGTGGACTAAGTGTTTCCAAAGCATCCACTCTTACCTCTTCTCCTGGCTCTGCCAAAGACTCCAGTGCCCTGCCCAAACAGGGAGGGAGAATAGAGGAGCCTGTGAGGAAAGAGTTGGCATACAAGGGAGAAGATATGAGAACTGAGGGACATGAAAGCAATGTGCATCTATCCAACCAGTTGGGGGGCTCAGAAGAAGAGGATGAACTATTGTTAGGGGAAGAGGAAGATGAGGTGGAAGCAGAAAGCACTGCAGTGGCCTGTGGTGGTAACAGTAGCAGCGGTGGGAGTGAGGTGGGGGAACCAGCTGTCTCAAACCAAAGCAATTCCAAATCTCCTTTATTATTGCCTAGTAGCACTCTCCAGCCTTCTGCCTGCACCTCTGCAGTCAGTTCCATGCTCAACAGCAAAGCCCTTGCTTCCATTTCCTCCTCTGTCAAGGAAGAGGCTTCAGCTGCAGATGGTGGAGGGAGGACATCAGAGCTCCCTCTGAGCTTTAACTGCCAGGGACCAACAGTTCCCATGGCAATAGCGGCAGCTGCCGTCAGAAGGAGCGAGGATGACACTGCTGGCACTTCTTCCTCACCTCTGTCCACCATTGCTGCTGCTGATGAAAGTGCCAATCGAGATAGTGCCACAGCTCCAGAACCAAATGATTGCCCAGCAGAAGGAGAGGATGAAAATGGAGCCCTTCTGCATCATCACCATATACACCACCATCATCATCACCTCCACCCGTCATCTCATGGTCACTCCCTCTCCCTCCCAGGGGGTTCTTGTGACATCACAGGGATGGGGGAGTGTTCACAGAACCATGGCCCAGGTGGGAGTGGAGGAAGCGGAGTAGAGTGTCCCAAATGTGATACCGTTCTAGGGTCATCACGTTCTTTAGGGGGTCATATGACCATGATGCATTCACGCAACTCATGCAAGACACTAAAGTGTCCCAAATGCAATTGGCATTATAAGTACCAGCAGACATTGGAGGCCCATATGAAAGAGAAACACCCAGACTCTGGAGGCTCCTGTGTGTATTGCAGCAGTGGTCAGAGTCACCCTCGTTTGGCTCGTGGTGAAAGTTATACCTGTGGATACAAGCCCTTCCGGTGTGAGGTAAGAATACAGAAAAAGTTCTAATGCTCCTTTTTAAGAGTTGCATATGCTTTTTAGTTTTGTTAATTTAGATGGATAAATTAAAATAATGTACAATTTTAGCCAAGAATTATGTCTCTATAGCATTATTACACTTAAAGAGAAAATATTATTTGTTCTTCAGGTGTGTAACTATTCCACTACGACAAAGGGCAACTTAAGTATCCACATGCAATCGGATAAGCACTTAAACAACATGCAGACACTGCAGAATGGAGGCTCTATTGGCTCTGCACAGGAGCAGGTCTTTGGACATACCCCAGGTGGAGTGGTGGCTGTACCTTCAGTGACGCAGGCCAGCAGCCATCATACTCCACACCATCATCCGACGCAGTCGTCCACTCACATGTCTGTGCCATGTGGAGCCCCCTCGCCAACAAAGCCGAAGAGCAAACCTACCTGGCGGTGTGAAGTTTGTGACTATGAAACCAACGTTGCTCGGAATCTACGCATCCACATGACCAGTGAAAAGCACATGCACAACATGATGCTTCTTCAACAAAATGTGACTCAGATGCAGCATGGGCGACTTGGCTTAGGAGCCATGCCCTCACCATCTGAGGCTGAGCTTTACCAATATTACCTGACCCAGAACATGAGCCTTCCACCAGGCCTTAAGATAGATCCAGCTGGACCAGAAGCCCAGTTCCTGATGGGGAGTTTTCATCTGGATCCCAGCATGGCTACCTTGGCGCCTGCACTCGGTGAGTCACAGCTTGCTTCTCTAGATTTTAAAAACATTCTTAGTTTCCCAACACTCAAAGCAAAATTTTATTTCCATTGATTGTTGTACACATGTTGTGGGAAAACATCTTGGCAAACGTCTTGGCAAAATCAGGAGAAATACAGACCATATGTTCCCGCCTTTTCAGCTAGATATACAGGACTGATAATTGTAAATGTTGGTTAGTCATGTTTTAATTGTGTTTCTACCGTTCATAAAAACCTTTTTGGTTCATATGGCCATTCCTGGAAGCAAAATGTGTATAATGTGATACAAAGACTCTAAAAATAATTGATTCTTCTACCTTTCATAGTCTTGGTGAGTTAATGCCTCATATACTGCCCCTGCACAGGACATTTTTTTAATCCCAGTTTTGCTTCCTCCTGGTGGATTTCAAACTATTACTTTCTGTTCCTACAGTGTATGTGTTCTACTACCATTGGGTCCCGCAGGATTTCTGACCATTACCCCTGCTTCCACACAAGCTGATACAATAGTTCCATTAATTTAGTTCCCTCCCCCCATCCTCCTTTAAAATGGATCTTTCAGTTTTTTAAGGTGGGATTATATGAAGTATATCCAAGTTGTTAGAATATTGCCTTTTGCATACAGCTATAGTATTAGGAAGCAGGGAAGGAGGCTGACAGGTCACTCAAACTCCTCTGAATAGGAGCTCAGATGAGCTAAATTTTGGAATGTTAGATAATGTTCCCCAATAAATCTATGAGCAAACTACTCTACTTTAATATTATTTGACAAGTACGTAAATCCTCAGATAATGTATTATCTAATGGTATATAAGACAAGAAACGGATGATAGTTATTGTTTGTTGCTCTCTCTTTGCATTGCTGAAGATATTTAGTGTTGCGCGTAACACTGAAAGCTGTGGGGGTAATCAGTCCCAATTCTCACTTGTACTAAAATTATGATATGAGAAGATGATTTTCAGAATTAAAGAATAAGATTAGGAGAGTGATAATTTGTGGCATAATCTATGCTAAAGAGTGAAGCAGTACTACAGCAGACATCTATTTAAAACTACTGGTTAAAAGATAATCTATAATTTGTAAAAACCTATTGTTACATAAAAGCAGATTGGTTGACAGTGTGCATTTCTTTCTGCTTTTATAATAATAGTAAAAAGTAGTATGGAAATAGTTGCACAACTTTCAGTCAATACCTTGAACAAATGATCTACAACCAAATTCACTGATGCAGGGTACATATCTATAGTAAATCAATAAATCCATCTAGGTATCAAGCATGAAGTCACGAAGGAAGGGAAGGCATGAGATGCAGAACAGTACTAGCATACTACATCAGCATGTCGGTGCATCTGTTAGTGAGTATAAGCAGCTATGACTGGGTCTGCAAATGATTTCAGAGGACTTCTCAAAGGTCTCTCTCTCTTTGCTATAAAAGCCCAGGTAACAGCCTGCCTTTTGCAGCAATAAATAAAAAGGAGCTGCTGGTATTAATTTAGTGTAAAGCCAGGCTAGGTCAGGCCTGCATACTCAGTCTGGGCAGTGAAAGATTAAAGAACAGCAAATAAAGGCAAAAGTGTCACCTCTTACCTAATTTCTTTTTGGCCCATTGTGAGTTGACATGCTCTTTTTATTGCCTCTGTTCTATTTTATGTAATTGTTTTAATGTGTTTTAAATATTTGTTTTGAACAGCAGTTTTTGGCAAACTTTCTGTCTTTTTTAACATGCTTTGAAAATAAATTGGATTTGGATTTTATAATTATTTGTTTTTAACGTTGGGGCATGATTTATATTGTTGGTGGCAGGGCACGTATCCTAACACTGGGACTAAAGACATTCATTCTGTTAAGATAATTAAAAAAAACCTTGCATATTGTTTAAATTGTAACATTTAATTGTATAATTGACACAAGGTGTTTACATGAGGGCTATAAAAACACACACATAAACCCTTTGTTTTCCTAAGATTTCCTGTTTTGGGTCAGGTAAGAGTACCACAAATTTTCTATTAGCTAAATACATTACAGACATAACATTATCGAGGATGTTTTATTACTTTCTTCAAAGTCGTAAATCCACATGCACTAAAATTGCTATGCCTTGGGGCGTGCTGTGGTGGCGCAGGGGGTTAGCACGCCCTACGTTTGGAGGCCTTAGTCCTCGACGCGGACGTCGCGGGTTCGACTCCCGGACCCGACGACCTTTGCCCCCTCTCCTCCCCCTCCTTCCTGTCTGCCTACTGTGGAAAAAATACGAGCCACTAGCGCCGCAAAAACTCTTCGGAGAAAAAAAAAAAATTGCTATGCCTTTAAACTGTTTGTGATAGCTGAGATGATGAGGTCATGGTTTGTTTTTTTCTTTATGTCTCATCTTTGGAAAATCTAAAGAAATCAGCAAAGATAGATCAGGATGAGAACTGCAGATCTCCAGTTCTGTTTCATCCCTGGGCACAATTGATATGATGCTACCTGTCAATCAATCCAGATGCCAGAAAGTGGCATGTTCATCAATTCTAATAATGACATGCGAACATAAACTACATAAACTAAATGTCCAGTCATCAGATCATTCAGAAAGAGGGCAGGTTCTTTCTTACTCCTTTGTCCATGACAGATTAAAGTTTGTCAATGTAGTCAGGGCCTAAAACCTTATTGTCAAAGATGTGTCTTGTTGTAAACTTAAAGTGTTTGACCTTGATGAGCATTATTGCTTTTGCAAGCCTTAGAGTCGCATCAAAACTTTGAAGCACATGGGTGGCAGCATAATTGATTTATTGGTGTGAGAGAGACTTGTGCTCTTGACGAGCTAGATGACATCATAGGGAAAGAAATTTATATAATGGAGCAAAACATTAACAAAATCCCAAATCACATAGTATTATGTCAAATAGTGAAAACAAAAAAGATTATTTGTTTTTTCTACAGTGTAGATAAACACTACTGTAATGATCACAGTGTGTTAGCAATCAGTGTAATAATCTAGCTACACTTTCCTTCATTTTCTTTTTGCTTTTTCCTGTAGGTGGGGAAATCCCAGTGGATGTGCGTCTTGGCGGTGGGCAGCTGGTGTCTGAGGAACTGATGACTCTTGGAGAAAGTCTATCACAGACCACAGATCCCTCCCTCAAGCTCTTTCAGTGTGCTGTGTGCAATCGCTTCACCACTGACAACCTGGATGTGCTAGGCATGCATATGGGTGCCGAACGCAGCCTGCCAGAGGAGGAGTGGCGTGCCGTGGTGGGAGACTCTCATCAGTGCAAGTTGTGCCACTACACAACTCAGCTTAAAGCCAACTTCCAGCTGCATTGCAAAACAGACAAGCATGTGCAGAAGTACCAGCTTGTTGCTCACATCAAAGAAGGGGGCAAAGGCAATGAATGGCGCCTGAAGTGTGTGGCAATAGGCAATCCAGTGCACCTAAAGTGCAATGCCTGTGACTACTACACAAACAGCCTGGAGAAGCTGAGGATGCACACTGTCAATTCACGCCATGAGGCCAGCCTCAAACTGTATAAGGTCAGTGGTTTTTAAGTTATTTTTAATCACACGTGACACTCAGCCTTTTTTTTTTTCTTTCTAAGTTTGTCAGTTGATTTTTTGATTTACACATTGGTCAATTTGGTAATCTGGATGTGTCCTGCAAAACGTATTTGTTATAAGTTTAAAAATGTCTGGGAGAAGTATGATGGTCCTGTTATACATAGCAGTTTTTATTGTCTTTTTTGAGAAGTTGGAACATCATAGAGTTTTGCAGAAAGGGTGAAACGCTTATTCAATAATCTCCATGCTAACTTGATCTGCCTCAGCAAGACTTAATAAATGTTCTTGTGTTGCCGACATCACCACCAGCTGTTCTCTAGAGGCATGAATAACATCTTTGTTGTGTAGCTGTCATACAGAAGCCGGCCCCACTAGTGCCCTGAGAAGAACATGGCAGGACAAGCTGGCTTGGAAGCTTAGGACTAAATCACTTGGTAGACGAATGAAGAAGTGTTAGGAGACAGAGGTTTGGTGCTAATACTCCTCTGAGCGGGAAGGGCTGAATTGTTCTCGACAGCCGTATTGATTTTTGCTGGACTTGGAGCTTCACCTTCTCCTCTAATCATTCCATAATAGCCAGTGGATGAACACTCTCCGAACAAATGGCCATAAATCTAACAGGCCTGATTCCACTTAGGTGCCTATCCTGTATGTCTGCGGCTTTGGCTAGTCTGCGCTTAACCCAAACTGGCATAGTTGCACATATGCACAAGACACACAAGCACTGGCAACACATATGTGGTGTCAACTTAGGCAACATGCTCAAGAAAAGCACCATCTTTCTACAGCTATAGAATATATTTTTAGGAAGTTCCTTATTGTCATTAACCAGTTTGGATTAATGACAGACTGGGATTTTATTTCAATTATTGCATTCCTTTGCACCTGTGGCACCTTATCTGTTACAAGAAATATCTAAAGATGAGAGAAAGAAAGACATGCTTTCTACCTCGAGCATGGGCTCTTAATTACACAAAAAACTGAGCTTAAAAATCTCATCAATTTAAAAGCCTAGTAGCATGACAAATGATCTCTCAGACTCTGTGGCATGACAAACATGTTTTCAACAAAGGGTTTTTGTACTGAAATAACAGGAAGAATAAATAAATCAACTTTTGGTTTTGTTAAAAAGGCAGGTGAAATAGAGTGCTTCGGTTGCATCTGTTACAGAGGACCAGGGAGGTTTTTGGATTGTCATATTTTGTTAAGCAAAACACATTTCATTCAAAGATTTTGATTTTTTTTTGGTCTATTTCTAGAAAATTTATATTCCTCTAAATATGTGTAGTTATTTGAACTTTAGGGACAAAATTATAATGCATGTGTGACCTTGGATCCAATTTGACAGATTCGGGCATGTTATCTCTCAACATCACACTTTTACAGAGGAGAACGTTGTTCTTGTAGAACACGGCTCTTCTTATTGTCTTGTAGCTATATCTTTGCTATGACCCTAATGATCTAAAGAAATTGTGTGTTCTTTTCTTTTACTATATTTCTTCACACAAGCTTTTTAGGAGAGGAAATACACATGTCACACAAGAGTTCAGGCTGTGAGGGATTAAATATGTACAACACATCCAGGGATGATCTTCTTTTTTTTTTTTTTTACTTAAGCCTCTTAAGATGGCTCCATATTTCTTAAAACCAATTGGTTTTCTAAGACTGTGTGCATTTGTCCAGAAATCACCTGCTCCATAAACCAGAGAAAATCTTAGTTCTTGTAAGCTCTGCCTCATCCCCTACACAACTCAGAAACAAAGATGAGCACAAGTCGACAGGATTCATTACAGTAGTTTATGACTTACCAATGTGACAAATACATGGTTGTGAGGTTTTTTCAGCTGCACAGTTTTCTTACTCCTTTAGATTTACAGTTCTGGTTGAGATACTGACAGCCAAAAATCTGCCTTGCCCACCAATGCCTGCAAAGACCTCTTAGTTTATTCATGGATGAAAAAAGAGAAAATCAAAACAGGGATAAAATAAATCATCAACTCAGCATAAACATGCTGTAAGATGTGGGACATGCTCGGGACACTTCACCCAAATCAAACTGGTTTGCATTAAACTAGGCCTTTGTGTGTGCAGCTCCATATAAATTGGAGCCTGTAATTACTGGAATTAAAAAGGAAGGTTTAAACTGAGAGCTAAGTTAGATGGGATAATTTCAGAGTCTGTGGTATGTGGCCCATATTAGGGCTTTCTAAAAATATCACCCCCACCACCCCATGTATCGGAATGTTTTAGGAGGCCACAGAATGATCCAGCAACTTATCCTGACCACTGGACCACCACACAGCATGGGCTGATTCTGTCTACTTTCTAAACGGTATTCCTCAATTGAAATACACTCTTTGTGAGAACTGCGTTCTGTCTACTGAGCCATGTAATCTGAAGCTTTCTTTCACCTTCTTATTTTCCCGAAGAGATTTAATGTGATGGGAATCAATCTAGAATGGTCACTCCTGAATTCAAACCCATGTTATGTTGCTGTGCGGATAACCTCAGATGATCATCTTCGGTTTGCACAACTCAAATAAAATATATTTGTAGCTTAACTTTGACGTTGATCCTGAAAAAAACCTGCTTTACAGCTGGACATTTACATAATATTTTACATGTGTAGGGATAATCCCTTATGATAATATGTGGCAATGACAGGCTAATCCTTTTTCACAACCTGCTTGCTCTAACAAGCGGGAGAGGATGGGGCCTAACCAGGCCTAGCTATAGGCCTCAGCTTGCATTGAAGGGTTGGAAGAAAGGGGAGAACATGGGGGGAGGTGGGGTTTGCTGGCTACCTTCCTTGTCTCGGGGGCCGGTGCAATCGGCAGTAATTGAGATTGATTGGATGTTATTTTTCCTCTTGCAAATGTAGTCCATTAGCTTGGCACATGCATAATCAGTTTAGAGCACAGTTAGCCGAATGTAATCATGTTCCTTGGTGTCTGCTAGCACAAAATCCACTCCAGATGCCAGTTGGCTACGGAAAGATGGGGAGAAAGTGCCGTCACTATCAAACGTGGAATCTTAAACTGAGAACGTCTCGACATCCCTTCCTGTATCCTGGTCCTGCTCTATTGAGCACACCTAACTGTAAAATATTTTCTCCTTCCTCTGTTTGCCATACATTCTCATTCAAAAACCAGTGTTTATTCCCTCAAAAAGCGTCACTTTACATCCTATGATCTGTCCATCAACAGAGATAACAATTTTTGCAGTTACCTGCAGTTGTTTTATCTCTTGTTATGACTGAAATGAAGCAAGTAAAATTTAAAGACATGTCAGTCTTCTGCAAAGTCAAATAATCCCTACAAATGATAATTGAGGAGTGAAGGGTTTAACATAAATGAAAGGATTAGTTGTTACATGCATTAAGTGTTTCCTTGATTATCCTTCTCAACAAACTGGAACGAGAGGCTTGATTATCTCACATTTTAATGATCATGAGTGATGAGATTGACTCCAAGCCCTTTTATAATACCAGTTATGTAAAGTTTGAAAAAAGAAAAAGAAAACAGATTCTATTGTTGTATTCAAAGTTAAATTCCCTAAAACAAGGGCTCGGTTGAAAAGAGTATGACTCTTCATGATTAAAAAATTTAATTAGGCATAGTGATATTGTTTAAGCTGCTTATTTGATGACTTGTATATGATATTGATTTCTTTTTTTTTTTGGTTTCCTCCAAGACTTTCCCACTTACTATTTTTTCTCTGATCTTGCAATGATGACAGTGAACATGATCTAAGCATACTAAAAGTTGAGTGGAAGAAAAACTGTTTCAGAAAAAGGTGTGTAAGAGATGGGGATTAAGATAGGCCTGAATGGACTGTGTTGCAAAGCCCATTCAAAACATTTAGGGTGACTCATAGGCCACCCTAAATGACTACAGACTACATCTAGAGTTGAGTCTTCAAGAGGTACAGGCTTATCCAACACAAGAGCTACACTGACGCGTTACTTGCATTAAGTCTAAAACACATCGTCCTTGAAATAAGACCTTGTGAAATTTAACTGTATAAATAAAGGTGAAAAAAAATAAACAACATGCCCATGTGCTTGATTGGCCAGCAAACTGGCCTTACCTAAATCTGTACAAGTATTACTACACATTTACTGGTGTAATAATATTGTTCTAAGAAAACAGAATTTCGGTTTTCCTTAGCAGTGAGACTTAATAATAAGAATCAACAGAATAAATCCTTCTGATATAAGAGTTTCACTTTTTGGATTGAATCAATTAAATAAATCAGCAGTCAGTGATATTTAAATTTATTTAGATGTACCTGTGGAGTTGAAGTAGATGTTACTCTGTCAAACATCACAGGAAAAAATTGTGGCAGATAAGTGACTGAGATGTCCCGAGTGATCTCCCAGGAGAGCCTTGTCTTAATCACTCAGAATTCCTGCAAGATGATGAGTAGAAAGTGGACGGATGGACAGAGAGGAGAAAGGGTGGAAAGTGGGGGTGGTGGTGGCGATGGAGGGGGTTTACAGGAGGGTTCGACGGATAGATACTTTGCTAATTATCATGGCTAGCCTATGATTGTTCAGTAATAGTGCTCAGTGGGAAAGGTTGTAGCAGTTCCAGGAAGAGCTGCGCTCTGATTTACTGGTACTACTGCTCTAATAAAGCGTGAGCTGCACATCCTGGGAGACAGCCCATTCTCTTCTTTCACATTCACAAGCGTGTGAATGCACACAAAGAGACGGACAGGCACATACTCACAACCAATCTAAAATTGAACAGGAATCACAAAATGTAGTGTTTTAATAGTTTATAGCAAAGACAGATTTGTAAACACAACATACCCACAACAAGCCTTATTGTTTACTTCTACAGCCCGTAACACGAGGTTCCTTGTGTTGGGTATCAGTAGTTGCTTACAGGGGATTGAATGCCAGCATCCTCACTCAAACCAGTCTCAGTCTTTAACAAGAAAAGACTGGCATTCATCTTAAAATCAAGGTATTTTGAAGAGGGAAAAGTAAAGGAGGACTGGTAGGGCTTTGTGTTTGGCGGGGTGCAGGAAGTTTACAACCTTTTAAGCTTCCACTCCTCAGAAAGGCCAAGGAGGGGGTCAGGGATTGACCCGTAACACAGCTGTTGTTGCTGGTTGCGTTAATTGTACACACAAAAGCTCAACAGAGGTTATTCCTGAGACTAACACATAGATGGTGAACAAAAATAAACAAGACGCACACAGAAATCTGTTCTTTTCCCATGAAGCTCCTATTATTTTAGCAGTTCTTCTAAAAAGCTATAATAGTTGAAACTTATTTAAAAATTTTTATTTGCTTTCTTTGGGGAAACGTGCCAGAGTACTCTGCTCTCTGCTAACGTGTAAGAAATCTGGTGATCCTGCTATCGGAGTGTGATCAGCAGAGAGGGGTGATTGGTGTTTAAGAAAGGAAAGGAATAGGAAGCAATGTTATATTAACTTGTGCGGCTGAGATCATCGCAGTTCAAGACAGAGATAAGCGCCACTAAATGTGGATAGTTTTATCAACATCAGAAGTGATGTATGATGTAGAAATGCAGTTTGTGAATCACACCATATTACTCTTAGTTTTACATAAAAGTGGCTTTCTCTAATTCATTTCTCCTGGAAAACGAATATTTTTCCTTAGTAAATATTTCTTTGGCCCGTATCTTCACAATTGTTTCAGCGAATGAAAGTGTCAGCGTGCAAAGGTGCAAGAAAAAAACAATTTACCATGGGAAACACGTCACACTCTGAAAGAAGACAGATGAGTAGTCTGATGTGTCTAGGATTAAAAACTTCCGATCATTGTCACCATGCTCTGATCTGAGCGGTACGGATGCATCTGATTACAGCAGTGTTTAGCTCCTCACAGCAGACTGACTGCTGTGATGGCAGTCCCACATACAGCGGAATATGTGTCTCTTCTTTCAGAGCATCAAACAGGGATTTTGTGCGTCTAGAAACTGATGTCTCCATGCTGTGTTGCTATCAGTTGTCTGCTCGTTGAAGAAAACTGCTATTTAAAATTTCTTTCCCAAAAGATTTTTATTTCTTTATTTTTTTATTAAACCAACAGGTCTGTCTTCCAACAAGAAAATGTATAGTGCTGTCTATGCTGCAGTGTTGTTCTTATGACAAACCACGAAATTAAGTTTTGTTTTGGAGAAACTTCTTCCTGCACTTACTGGAAGCTCTCTGTATCTAATGTTGTACAATAGCTTTACCTAAGTAAAACTATTGTTGTCTTCAATGCGACATCTGAGTCTTACTTGAGTTTACAGATTTGTTGGCAAACTGCAGTACACAAAGTGTCATTCAATGAATTACTTTCAAATCAAATAAACTGTCATGTTTTTCCCCCTTGTTGTCACTCGGCACTCAGCCAAAAACGGCAAATACTAAATAATTGCAATTTCTGGAAGACACATGCTATGTGGATCAATACTTACATGAGTTCAGATATATTTTTGACATTTCAATTGGAGATCTAGAGGGCTTTATAAATCAAATTTATTATTATTATTATTATTATTAATGATTTTTCTATCTTGAGATTAACATTTTGTCCATCACTATTTTACTTTGTAGTTATTCAAATTTAGCACTTTTATTGGCACCCAGACAACTTTTATTGAGATTTTCTTAGATTAAAATAGTTTGAGCCATCAATCAAACTTTGGTTTCTTTCTATTTTAAGAAATAGAACAAAGTTCAAACAACAGATACTCCCTTTAGGAATCTGCATTTAATGGACAATGACAAAGGCTGATTTGACAAGTTCAACTCGCATGCATTTTTTTTTTTTTTAAAAAAAAGAGCTCATAATAAAAATGCTGAGAACAAGTTATTTTGAAGTCAAGTTAATTTCAGCCTTGTTCAATATTTGCATCATACATGTAGTAAGAAAAGTCAATTGTACAAATATATTTAAGGTGACTCAAATGTTATGAAATTTGCAGAATAAACTTTGGCAAATTGACTGAAAGAGTACATAAAAGGAAAAATGTGTAGGAGGCCTGTACTATGTACCTTAAATTAAACTTAGAAATTATGTAAAGCATGTGTAAAAAATGCGTTATCTTATTGTTTAGTTATCACAGGATGGCTGAAGCTCCTGTCGTCTGCCAGAAGGTGCTGACTCAGAAGTTAACACAAGCAATTGGCAGGTAAATGCTGCCCTGATGAGGCCAGGTGGAGGTTCCTCTGAATGTATTTAGCTCCTAAGCTGCAGGGATGGAGAAAGTGAGGCAGACAAGCCTGCCGGCTGTGTGCCATCAATACATCAGTGGCTTAGCCACCAGATTAATGGCCTCAGAGTGGTCAGAGCCACAAAACTACTCAGTTCTGAGGACTGTGTTCAGTAGAGCTGTACATAAAGGGAAGTTCAGTTAAAGAGACAGATGAATAGAGGAGGAAGTCTTGGCTGCAGGAATGAGTACATGGGGACCCATTCTCCCTGGGTTTGGCATTTTGGGTAGGGTCATGGGAGGGATAAATCTTAGATATGGATAGATATGTTCCCCTGCTTCTTTCACTTTCCTGAACTTTTCTCGCTCCACTTCTATTCACAAAGTTTCTGAGGCTAATGGAGCTCAAATCTATGCATTTTTTCCCACTGATGGGTTTTAGACCTTGTGTGAGAGGATGATGATGATGATGTGAAGGGCTATTGAATATAACGCAAATTCCTTTTTTTCCTTTGTGTCAACATGACCAAAGTCTGACCCTTTAAAAGAGTGTCAAAGTCAAGAATTTTTATTTGAAATCTTGGAGCCTCTGGCTGGCTCTTCTTTGAAAATTGAATAGCCATCTCTTCCTGAATTTCATGGCTCCGGTTGTCCATCCATGTTTTGCCTAATTGCTGTGTGCTGGAGTCCAGTGCAGGGAGTTGTAAATCTCCCGGTGTTATGCAGACAATGTTTTTTCCAGATGGAGAAGAAAAGATTTCATCCTTTTGTAATTAAGCGGTGCAGGCCAGGGTGTCATGCGGTTTTTATTAGGAGTTCTGGAAAAATTGTTTCCCACCTTGTTTTCTCATTATGCCTTTTATTCCTGAATACAAAAGATGGATAAACTAGAATATGGAAACAAAAGACTTTGCAAAGAATATAATACATTGAACAAAATATATATTATATGAAAAGAACAATACGGCATTGTGAAAGCTAGTGTGTGGTGGAGACAAAGGACAGACTTATTGTTATGGCACTAAAGCTAATGCTTGGTCTCCCTAAAGATGAAGTTAATTTTAATTAGATGAATACTTGCAAATGTTAACTTTAGCAACAATACCATCTAGACTTTAACAGATTTATTTCTGAAGTAGGGTGAAGGAACGCTGAGAGGTGAGACTGACTGAAAGATGCCCTTAAAGGTTGGGGACAAGAATGTTCTTTAGCTTCTCAGGAGCACAGATACTTTATGGTTCGAACATTCCTTTATGACACTCTGATGCCCAGAATAGACTCAGTGGTGTTTGAAGGAAAAAAGAGAGATTAACTACCCTTCCTGTAAGCTCCTCCCAAGCATATCATCTCTCATCTATACTCACCTTAACCTCAGCTTGCTTCATTTTTGTGGCGAGCCTCAGTATAATGCTGTGACACTGTTTCACAGTCCTTTGTTCTGCAGGTTCTAGCCGTTTTGAACATTTGTCATTTATCAAGTCCTGCTTCTATCTCTTCCTCCGTGAGGATCTCCAGTGGACATTTAAGAGTCTTTCCTAGATCACACTTCAACATCCCTTTTCCCTGCGACCCATAAACTGCTTTTTTTTTTTTTAGCAATGTCACCAGATTCACTGGACAGTTTTCCCTAAAAATGAATGCCTAATAAATTAAATTCGGATTTCACCTTTAAGTGGCCAGTTTCTCTCACAAACTAGGAATTTCCCTAAGTTATCCTTCCTTGAAGTGAATCATGTTAAACTAATCTGAGCCATAAGGACGGCCTGTGCAGCTGCAGATGAAATGAGAACTCTGGGAGCTGTTAAAGTTTGGACATGAAATTGTGAGATCTGGAATGCAAATGATTATTCAAATGATCAGTGTTTAATTTGCATGCAGAAAGCCACGAGGGAGAGGGAATCTTATTAAGTTTTGTAAAGCAAAATATTGTATTATTTGTTTATGTTTCAGAAGTGAAAATGTATTAATTTCCCTATTCCAGTGGGGCCAAAATATCTCTTTCTGAATATCTCTCCATCTCTCACACACACACCCATTGACAAAGACTTCACCAAACTAGTATTCATCCATTTTAATGATCAAACCTACAAGAAAATGTTTTTGATGGGAAATCTGGAAAGTTTCACAGAAATAATAAATATTTAACTATAAGAAAATGTCAAAATGTCATTATTGCAATGTCAGTTATTAGAAAATAATTAGGCTTCAATCTTAAAAACTTAAGAATTTTAAAAAGGAAGATTAATTAGGATATTAAATTACTGAAGAATCATATCAGATATTTGTACACCTCTGTCATCTTGTCTTCTAGATCAGCATAGCTTTTCCTCTAATTTTTCCTCCATTTATAGTCTAATTTGCTGTTTTTAGTTTTTGCTGTCAAACCTGACTTGTTCATCTCATATTTTTAGAATAAACTAGCAAAAAGTCTTTTGGTGTTTTGGACTGATTTTTCTTTATGTCAAGCTTTCTTTATTTTTAAAATTGTTAGGTTAGGACTGTGACTGAGCTGCAGATTTAAGTTGTAGATGACATCTGTGACTGGATAATAGAAGATGGATCAAATCATTTGTTGTGAGTCCTGTTTTGATAATTTATCACAGGAAAGCAGAGTGGCTTAAGGCATCAAACTAGCCACAATCAGTGCACATAGTTTAAAGAGATTAGCCCTTCCATCTGGAAGGGAGGTTAGGGCTTTTTTTAAATGAGAGATCCAGCGTTGGAGTATTCCCAGTATTCAACTTAACTTTTAAATCATTAAACATGATGAAGCCATCTCCCCAAAGTCAGAGGTTTATATACGAAAATCAAACACCATCTGCCATTTCTGATCAGACCCAACAGCCATCAGGCCGGGGTTACCAAGGCAGAACAGGGAAAGCCATTAACTGCCAATCACTGCATCGATCGACAAGCCAGTCCAGCACTACCACCCCGTCCCAACACCCGCGCCCAACCTCTGCCCATGGACACACACGCGCACTTCATCAGCCTTTACTGTACAGTGAACACGTGCACGAACAGATGCACCCAGGCTTGCTGTCAGTGCATTCTCTGGCTTTAACATTTGGTCCGGTTTGTATCTTCGTTTTTGCTTAAACTGTATTATCTCTGAATTATCTTTTGTCTAGAATGCAGGATCAACATTGTGCACAGCTCAGATAAAGTCAACCTCGCTTTCTAATGTATCAGATCAGCACAGAATGTGTGGTTGAAGGACGGTCAAAATGCTGTGCAAAAGAACTTTTATTCTGGCCATATTTTTTTTTTTTAGGTCTTTATTATCAAAATTCATCTCAGGAAAGTCCACTGCCCCATCGGAATAGGAATGTGTGCTTCACTCTGGTCAATCTCTGTCCACGTTTTTGGAGTCAACCTTTAGATAAAAAAGGAACTAATAGAGCCAGTGAAGGGCAAAAAGGAAAGAAGAAGATTGATTTTTTTTTTCTCTTTGCCATTTTCAGTACTATTGCCAGAGCGGAGGGTCATTAGAAGAATATTTTCCTACTTCCCAGTTTAATAGAGACGCTGTATATCAGAGTGATCTGGATCAGAGGTCAGGGCAGGGGGGAGCAATTAAAGAATATAGATCCAGAAGCTTGGAGCCTGTTCCATTGTGTAAGTGTTGTTGGCAAAAATGGACAGGTGAGCTAAAGAAGAGGCAGAGGCTGTTTGTATTGAACACTGTGGTATTAATTTATTGGATTTTGTTGCTGAGAAACTGAAATATTACATTAGTGCCAAGCACAATTCCTTTTGCATGCACACCTTTTGGCCTGTGCAATATGCTCTCACGCCGTCAATAATTATTTACAATTTCCCATAAACGAGACCACTGATGAGTGATGTTTTCCATCTTTAATTGTTTATTTTATTTTATTCATAGCAAATGGATTGTCTTTTTCTCTTTCTTGGTTTTAGTTTGGTCGGCCCTCTCTGGGGTCGCACAATATCCAGAGACAGAGCAGATATGATGGATGTGGCCTGGGGCCTATGTGCTCGCTCTGCGTCTGCGGTGGCCTCATCATCGGCCACATGGGGGGAGGGCGGAGAGGGAGGCAGAGAGACACAAACCAGACCAGCCATTTTCTTCATTCTGCTCATAAATATTTGTGTAACCAATTTATAAACAGCAGAGAGAGAGAAGAGATCAAAGTGAACTCTAACGCCTATATCTAAAACTAGGGGTTTTCAGCCATTTGCACAATGTGCTCATATCTACGAAGGCCAAAGCAATGGGTTACAGTGTGTCTTTGCAAGAACTGAGAAACAGAGCTAGTAATGGAGCGAGATACTTTTTTTCTGGTAAAATGAACTAGTTTTGTTTTCTACAACCATATAACCAAGTCAGAGCCACATCTGACTGACACCGTAAACCTCAAACCACAGTATTATTATTTAAAAAAAAGATTTTATGCCACTAGTACCTTTTATCACAGTGACCAGACCAGAAACAGAGAGACAAAAGAGATAAAATATGCAGAAGATCCCAAGATCTGAAATTGACCTCTTCACAGCTGGATTTTGGACCATAAACCTCTTTACTGAGTCGACAAAATATAAAACAAACTTCATAATTTATTTCAGTAACCCTACAAACAGATGCAGACAGAATTAGCTCTGTTAATTCTGTAGCTGTTAATTTACCCTTCAAGAGTCTTACACATAAGTCCCAACATTACTCATGAACCTAGAAAATGTAGGTTTTCTTTGGCATTACTTTGCATCTATTACAAAATAGATCAATCTGTTGAAGGTACATTTGTGAGAGCAACTGTCCAAAAGGGGGTTTTGTGAGGAGAAAATAAACATCTGTGGTTTGGGTGTGACAATCTGCATATGTTTGGTATAAACAGACTTTTCATAACTTCATATGCAAACATGAACAGAATGACGCATTTATCTCTTCCCAAATTGCTAGTTCTATAGATCCCATTCTATCTCAGTATGCAGCTTCATTATTCAGCCTATGCTTTATGCAAATACGAAGTGGCAAAAGTTGTTCTGCTTTGCTTACCTGATTAAAAACTTTTAACAGAGGCAGACGTAAAAGCCAATAAGATGATGTACCAGTGACTACTTTAGGATGAACAATGACAGAGCGAGAAGGAGTTCTTGTTCATCACTCCATCTGCTCTTGCAAATATCTGGTTTGGCTGTGGCAAGAATTCTGCTCCATTACTTTTTGTTAGGTGGTTTATCTTCTGTCTGCTATTATTTTCTGTTGTTCTTCATGTAATTTGTGGAACAGCAGATGATCTGAATTGATGTTTCCAGTTATGACTTTCTGCACCAGATCTTTATATGTCTATATTTACCAGCTGTTAGCTAAACTCCGTCCTTTGTGTCGTCTCTATAGTGGGTAATTCCGATCAGGTAGGCAGGCATTGTAGGAGGGCGTTATGCTGCAGAAAGTTTTCCCCCCATGGTGTGTCTGAGCTTCTGTGCGGGGAGTTCAAAGTCCTGCTGAACATCAGAGGGCTGATGCTGAGTGAGACTGACTAGCTCCAGCCTGTGGTCTGGGAAGGGTTACTGAATTATTACTGATGGTTTCAGGGGTAACTGTCCAACCACGTGACCGGGGAATATTAATCATTTATTTGATTGTCCGCATGTGCTGATTAATCAAATTGAGTCGGATCTAGAGGATTAACTACTTTATTATTACCCCTGTAAGAACAGATAAGAGGTAAGACTATAAAATATTTTATTCCATTTATCATTTATTTTTAGATCCCTGCTGATGATGGAGAATTAAAAACGAAGGCGAAATTAGGCAGAACAGCAACACGAGGAAGCTGTTCAGGGAGAAGGATAGAGGTTTGATGTGAAACGGGAAAATTTCTCTCCACAGGGTTTAGTATTTCTGAAGATGGGGGGAAGAGGCACGGCTTATTACTTGAAAAATGGCACAGAAAAAAAGTTAAGCGGCTGGGAGGGAGATGCTGGAGAGAAAAAGGGGGCGGAGAGATATGAGGAACAGGAAGTTAATGGGAAAGTGATAGCTGTCTCCACCTGGAGTACAGCCTGAGCTGTGTGTTAGGAAGGGAGGCAAAGCAAGGGAAAGAAGGGAGCTTCTGCAGCTGACTCCTTTTCTGTACTCTGGTTTGGGTAAGTTTGGCTCTCACACCACGTATATCTAGTTAAACTTATCCAACAACGGCACTTTTTCCTGTTTACCTCACTCACTATCTGTGCAGTATATAAATTCTCAATCTGCCAACTGTTTAATGTGTTATGTCATGTGGTAATGCCTTTGATTCCAACATGCCTCCGTTTGTAAATACAAGAGGCACTCAAAAGGCTGTGGTTTCTTTACAAGCATGGCGCCCCCGGCACTTTGGTTGGGAATGCATTGAGAGAGAGAAGGATTGAAAGAGTGAGGGAGGGAGCGAGAGGTGGTTGGAAACTGTATACACTTCCCGTTGCTCCTCTGCCAACCCCTCTCCCGGCTGCCGCTGGTTGTGCAGGCAGGCGCTGAGCAAGAAATGTGAGAAGGAGGAGTATGTCCTCTCTCCTGACTAAACACAGCACCTTAATTATGCACTTTTCAGCAGGTTTTACCTTTAACACTTTCCTCCCGGGGTTGAGATTAGTGCTCACCATGCTTGATTTACTGCACAATTACTGAACAAGAGTTCTACCTAATCAATAAACAGGAAGGGGAAAAGTGGTAGTCTTTGATGTATAGTTTTAAATTTCTTGCACGATTGAGCAGAGTATATGGTGTGGCAGCTGCGAGGAAGCTTGGGTGCAATGCCAGTCTATGAATTAACTTCTCTGCCAGCTGTACATCTTTGTGTTATTACACAGAATCTCTAATGTTTATGGCAGGTGCCATGCTATTGAGAAGTGTTTCAATACTCTAGTACAATAAGGTATGGACAGGTTGCAGTATTAATTCATAAAAGAAAAAAATAAACATTTATTGCAGCTGCATGATTAGCTAAATAGTTAAAGGAGTGTGCTTATGGAATTGATTTTATGCAGAAGTTGGCATTTTTAAGGTAGTTGTTTGAAAAATCCACAGATAGATTGGAAATCAGCAATTTTTTCCCAAAGTCATCAACAATCACTGATTTAAAAAAAAAGAAACTAGCTCACTGTTAAATATGACTAAGTCCCTTACAAGAAATCAAGTTTAAACTTTGAGCAAAGTAAAAAGAGCAAACAGGGCCACCAACACCCCATCTTGTTTTGCTGTTGCCAACTACAGAATGGTCATTCTTAAGGTACTCTGTGTTTATTTTCCAAAATTTCTAATAAAGAAGAAACCTAGGTCTTATTCGCATTACAAATAATCTATACCAAGCTTCTTTTGAGTACCACTTAAGGCACTCAAAAGTGTACCGTTGGTGACACTGTGGAAAAGTGTCACCAACGGTACACCTACCACAGTTTGAGAACCACACCTTTACAAAGTAGTCATAAACTCATTGACCACTCTAGAAAACATCCCCTTTGTTAGTGCAGATCATGTTAAAAATAAAAAATAAAGGAGAGAGAGAAATCTCTTGTTTTGCATTGGTATGCTCTATATTTGATGTCCTGGAAGCCACCAGAATGACCTCTGTGATGACACTTGCTAATGGCATTTGGAGTTATTTTAGGAAGCTTCAGCTGACTGTTCATCAACACTTTCTGGGGCTTAAAAAGCTTTTTGCCTGCCTGACCAAAGCAATATGACTCGTCCAATTAGCCTGGTTTATGTTCGATTTTTAGTTATGACAACTATATCTTAGCAGCAATTATACAGCACTCGGAATGATGAGGGTTTAGGTTATTGATGCTTAATTGATCATTCTGATCAATAAGAACTTTTGTATTTTTTTTTGTATGTAAAGTGATTTTCTTTGTCATCTAACGAATGGGCCAAGCACAGACTCTGTGTTAGAGTGTTAGTAACACAGATTTCTGTGTTTGTGTTCTGTGTTACTAAAGCAATGTTCAATGATCCACCTGGGTATGTTCATAAAAAGAGGATTTTCAGCACAGCATATAGATGTATTATGAACGCTATTATCAATCTGAAAAGTTGTTTTTTGCCAGTTGGAGTTTGGATTCTTCTAGTTAATTTACATTGGTTTCAAGACTATAGGAATCAAAACAAGGACTTTAAAAGACTGATTCTCAAATGTTTTGTTGAATGAAAGAATATGCATTTAGTTTGCATCTTCTTAGTTAAAAGTAGGAAGGAGTTAATAGGTGAAAAGGTGGGTGTTTACTTTTTCAGCTGCTTGATGAACCCTCCATCAAGGTACTTTTTGTACCATGAAAAGGAACCCACATATTCACCTACTTTGTATATTCACCTCCACTCAACCCCACTCATTAATTTTCATTTTAAGAAGAAGACCTCTCAAAGGGCACATTGCTCCTTTTGTCAGTGTAGTGCTGCTAATAAAGATAGCTGCGTACGGCTGGGTTAAATATTGACACAGGCTGAGCACATCATCACCGTTCTTAATTAGCTGGTGTCTCTAGTAAGGCTGTGCGAGGGCAGTGCATGAAAAACGAAACATTTCCCCCACTTGAAATCTCGCACCACCCTCCTCTCCTCAAAACATATTTCTATGAATTTTACATAAGAAAGGATACGGGATAGTCAGAAAACATACAGTGTTACAGCTATCACAGCCTTATTGCATAGCCTCAAGCTGCAACCAATTATGTGTTAATGAAATATTTACAATACCAAACTGAGAACGCCAGGGGTGAGAGCGAGATAATACAAGCCTGAGGAGACTGGATTCTGTGTCTTCTCTCCACTCCACTGTTTTATCTGTATGAAAGGTAGAACAGGAGATTGGCAAATGACAAAAGGCTCACGAGGAAGAATGTGGGTACAGCTGCTGTTTAGAGGGTTTTTCAGTCACCTCTACTGCTGTGGAAACATTTCATACTGAGAATTCACCAGGCCTTAAAAAAGAAACAGGTAGCTGCAATAGTGACTCACAGAATGTCCAAGTCAGGCATGTCCAGCTGCAGCCCTCCAGTCCCTGATTTCAACTGGCAACTCTCTCACAGGATGTTGGCATGTGGATCTGCATTCACTGCAGTGTGTGATGTTTGTTCTCAAGGACTAATTGTGTTTGGGTAATGTTCCTGCTCTGAATTTAATTCTCACTGACTACATTAATCATTACAAGTGGTGTTTGCTTGTATCTTAATCCAACACCCTGCCAACCCATGATTCCCCATCTCCATTTCTTTTTCTTAAGACTATCACCAAACTCTCTGTCATTCTTCATTTCCATCTAACAAGCTTTCTCCTTCTCACATGTGAAGCACCTTAACAAGGTGCTGCATCTACTGTACGCCAAGGAAGTGACAAGTAACTCATATTTTACTAAAAGTTCAGCTTAGTTACAGTTGTTAATAGATAAACACAGTCATATCACTTAACGTCTCCAGACAGCTCTAAATACTGGTGTTATGCTTTTATTGCAACCTGATAATCCTCTAGATTTCAAGGAAGTTGTGCATGCAGATGTAAACTGATAGTTTGTCTACCTGTTCATTTTAATTCTGTATTGACTAACTTCATCCGGTTTGTTTTGCAAATAATACATTTTCACTTGAGACTATGTCAAGTTATTGTACTCCCAGAACATGGATGTCTGTGACATGCTACTGTTGGCCCAATTCCTTACATTTGTCTAAGAGTAGTATAAATTTACATAATAAAAATTTCTGTTAGATAGCTTTCTTGTTTGTAAATTAATAAACAAAAAACTGAGTTAGGGCTTTGAGGTGTCATGTTTGTGCTTGAGGATTTTGAAGTAGGTTTTTTTCTTAAGAAAAATCAAAAGTGTATAAAGTGTTTATTTTTCTTTGGTGTATTAATAAACTCTTGATTGTTTCTTGAATCTCTACCTTAATTTGACAAGTTGAAGCATCTGATTGTCTTATTTATGAGGGAAGTTAGGATGGAGTTGGCTTGGTGGATTGGGCTTAATAAAATGAGCTGAGCAAAAAAAAAAAAAAGTAACCCTTATGGTCTGTTGGTTTGACTATGTTTTGACCCTCACCTGGTCATGACATATGTATCATGACTGACAGAAGAGTTGGTTTCAAGCAGGTTACATTAGATTTCTGTGTTTTTAAAATGGAGTGCAGCTCTCCAGGGAGAGCTTTGATTAGAACTACTGCTCCTCCAATTTGAAAGGAGTCAGTTGCAGTGGCTTGTGTATTTTACCAGGATGCCTCTTGGGCTCCTTTCTTTGGGGGTTTTCCAGGCACGCCCCAAAAGGCAGAGACTCTGAGATAGACATAGAACATGCTGGAGGGACTGTAAATACAATTTGGCATGAGGACATCTTGGAATCCCCCAGAATGAACTGGCAAGGCTTGGATGGATGCTTCTGGCAGCCCAATAATAGTCAAAGGAATTTTCCTCAAGCCAAAGCTCTAACTCTAAAAGAAAGAAGGAGTTACATACTATGGTATCTCAAAATGTCAACATCTCTATCTGCTCCAGTATGGCTCTATAAAATATCTTTCTTTAGTGTGCATGGGGAGTAATTGACTCTGTTGTCCAAAAATGGAGCTCTCATTACGATTTGCCTCACCTGGTTTCCAGGTGGTACCTTGTCACTACATTATCTCAGAAAGTGGTGTAGCAGTTGATGTGGTACCCCATGACTCCACCCTGCTCTCTCCACCTGCAGGTAATCTGGTTGTACTGCAGTTCTGGCAGGCTCCTCCCAGCATGGATTTCATAAAAACTCCAGGAGGTTAAACTGTTAATTAGCTACTGAAAGAAGAGGCCAGCAGCTTGCTGTTAATTTGTTTCACTCGCTTCTTTCTTATTTAAAAAAAAAAAAAAAAAGACATCATTTCCTGCCTGTTTTGGAGTCATTTCTATATGTCACAAAAGCTGGACCCCGCTCATTAGAAGGGAGAAAAATGTGTTTATCCGGCTATGATTAAAAGTGTACATTATGTATGTAGAGCCATGCTTATCCAAATGTTCTTAATGAGAGAGACCCTAGGCGCCAGTGTGGGGCTCCTGTGGGCATAGACCCAGGCTCGTTATCACTACACAGGGCATTGATCTCTCAACCGCCTGCTTGCTTATCCTCCCTCTCCTCAGCCTTTCAAAAACAGCGAGCTGCACATGAATTATGTGGACACATTGATCAGCTGATTGAGAGCTATTGTTTAGAGGCCTGGGTCATTATTGAAGGAGGGATTACCCAACTCTTGTTTTGTGCGTGCATGTAGGAGAGTGTATTACTCAGCTCCTTGTCACAGCACACACTCCCTTTAGCTCACCTTGGACTTGCAGTGGCTGCATAAATGTCCGCACACACTTGGACACGCAGAGCACATATGCTTGAACCTACACAATCAACGTGGTCCAAATGACTGGCTACATTGATTGCCTTCCATCTGCAATTATGTTCCCATTGTTTACTTTGCAGCATCTTACTCATTCAAACGGAATTCAATAATTATTGCTTTATTTAATGTAAAAGTAAGTAAGAGTGGTGGGTGTGGAGCACCAATAGCTGTGTTGTCTTTAAGTGTGTCCATGACCACCCCTCCAAAAAGGACTTTGTTTCTATGGTTAATGTTAAGTAATTCTCTCCTAGGACATCTAGAGTTATCCATCTTTACCTTTCTAATTTTCCTAAGGCCACAGAGGTCCGTTCCGTTTCTGTATCCACTCCAAGAGACAAATATACAGGCTGTTTTTATCCACCGGTAGTGATGGATCATTTCTGCAGTAAAGGAAGCAACATAGCACATTATGGGCTTTGAGACACAGGGACAGGATGCAGTGGAGGGGTGGCTGGGATTAAAGAGCAAAGGGAACGAAAGGACACGGGTGGGGATGAGGTTCAGGAAGCGGTAGGTATGCAGTTTATGCCTGGAATACACAGTCTCCTTAAGCCACAACCTAACTTTTAGGCGTGTTGTAACTTGCAGTGCCTAATTCAAAGCAGCCAATGTACTTGGCACCCAGTGGGGGCCTTTGTGGTTTAAGCTGTTGTTCGTGCTGCTGGCAGACAGAACATCACCAGCCAAGACTGCAAGAACTGACTGCTTTTAGTCACTGCTTTGCTAAATAACCGGCTTGTGTTCCAGGGGAATCCCGGTGCACAAGCTATGATAATCAAGATCCCAGTAGATTTCTGTGAATGGACTTACTCACACATGCACACCCCCCCACGTACACCCACCCACACACACACACACACACACACACACACACACACGCCGGCTGACTAACTTTGTAGATATTTAATTTGATGAAACTATTCTCAGCTCTGTATCTATATGGTCATACCGACAAGGAGTATTTTCTTCTGCTTCTTACTGTTGTGAATTTTTCAACGCTACAGGACACTCTACCTTGTCTTCCTTCATAGAGAATAACGGTTATGTCATACTTTATAACTACCACTATGACCTCACTGTGGTCGCATAACAAAAGGTGCTGTATGACTTATTCCAACAGGAAGTCAAAACTTGATTCGTACCTCTGTGATTTCAATGATATAATTTTCTCATGTCTGCCTTGTTACAGTACTTTGCATGGCGTCAGGTGTGAATTGTAGCTTTCTAAACCATGTATGCCTCTCATAAAATGCACGTATGCATGTGCCCACACATACACACACAGTCAGAGGAGAGCTTTTAGTGCTGAGAATCAGGGAGACAATTACAAAGCAATATCCAAGCAGATACTCGCTGGCTCTCACAGGGAATTTGGCAGCTCTCTTGGAATTGATAGCTATTTAGCTCACAGATAGTAATCTGTTTTAATGCATTAATTTTGTATTAACAGCACTGCCAAATTTAATGGTGGAAATTAGGCTATGATCATAATGGCATGTGACTGTGTGAGTGTGTTTTTGTGTGTCTGTGGATGAACAGTCCTGATGCTCTTTTTGTCTATACTTTTGCATGTGTTTGTTGCAGTCGCGTGCTATATTACTGGCTCCTTTGGGAGCCATTCTTTGAAATTACCGGCTTTCTTTCTCCCTTCCACCCTTCCAGTAATACCCCCTTAATCTTGTATTAGCTGGACTCTCCCGGCAACCACACTATTCTGTGTTAAAGGTGCACTTTTACTTTGCATTTAAGTGGCTGGAAATGCAGATGTACGCCGTGCCCTGGGTGGGTGTCGTAACTGATACAGGCATGTGTATGCCCACTCAGAGGGCAAGGAGCAGCATGGAGTTGTGAGAGAGAGGATGGGGTGGTGCCCACACCGCCCCTGTCCCTCTTTACCTGAAAAAGCACAGAGCCCTGCTTCAGCCTCCACAATGAGAGATGAGGGCCTTCATCAGGGAGAGAGGTTTAAAATGCCTCGATTGCAATTTTAGACCATGAAGATAAAATAAAGCTGAGAACTGGACCTTCTAGCACTATGAACACCTACAGTGCCTTGCAAAAGTATTGACACCCCTTGAACTTGTTGTTACAAGTACTGTACAAATGCCAGTACTTTACTGGGAGTTTATTTAACAGACTACTAAAAATAGTACATAACTCTGATGTGCAAAGAAAGGATGAAATAATGCAACAAGAAGCCTTAAAGCTGTGGCATTCATTTGTATTCAATCTGCTTTGATCTTGTACCTCGTAATAAAAATTTAATGTATCTCAGTATAAATGCAGTTGTTTTGGTTCTCGAATCTGTTGTGATCAGACCAAGAATTAACATTTTGTTCCACATGCAGAGTTTCCCTTCCCACCGGTGGAGGGAAATTAAAACCACACATCACTGTTGACACAAACTCTCACTGTGAAACATGGCAGTGGCAGCATCATGCTGTGTGAATGTTATTCTTCAGTAGGAACAGGAAAGCTAGAGGACCAGAAATAACTAAAATAAGAATAAAATTGATACTCACAGATAAATTATCCAGTCTGACTGAGATTATGCTTTTTTAAAAAATGATTAAGGATAACTTTTAACGGTGCCAAAATAGACAAACTACAATAGGTTGAAAACTGTAATCTCAGCAGAAGGTGTTCCTATGAAATATTGACCCCGGTGACTGGATAAAAACACATGCCACCCCTTTCATATTTCATTTCAGAAATTTTTTTTTTTTTGAAAAGCATTAATTATTTTTTCTCCAATTTATCACTGTGCACTTCTTCCATTAGTTTGTCACCTAAAATCACCACAACACTCCAAGTCTTGATTGTGATTTGACAGAAGTTAAAGGAAATATAATTTCGTAAATAGTGGTTGAATGTTTTAAGATTCTTGTTGATGGACTAATCTGTAGAGTTTTGTCCCTTTCCATTAACATAAATTAAATTTTGCTTAAAATAATTGTCATCTATCAACTTATCGTTGCTAACATATTTTGTTTTACACATATACTATTATTATGCTTTTAGTATGTCTCCCTTTTGTTGCTTTACAGCCAGTCTTACATTAAAATCCCTCAGCTGCACCCACTACTTAAATGCGGTAAGTGCTACTGAAATCACTGCAACCCAGGCAATCAAGCGCCCACACCCCCACCCCAAAGCACCACAGCACCCCTCCTGTTGGGGCCTTGATAGGGCAGTAAGAGACCCCAGAGTCAGGCAGCACAAGTCCTCCTAGGCCAACATGACTTTTTCATTAAGCTGCCAAATTCCTCCTCTCGAGTTGGAGGTGATTTATCAACCGGGGACTTCATTGAAGGTTCATAGGAAACAGACACAAGCCCTGTCTCATGCATTATTATCTTTCACATGCAAAGTGTGGATGTCTGAGTGAGACCTGGAGCTGGCCTGAGAGAATATCCAATATATATTTGTGCTTTTAGATGTGATCCTAGGAATCTCGCATGGATAATTCAAGGAATCCACTGAGAATCAGAGAAAGCTTGTGAGCGCGATGATCAGAGGGCTGCTGGCTGTCTCTGTGCTGCTCTCTTATGCAATACACAATTATGTCTAAGACTTAGGTCCTGAATGCTAAATGAGCAGAGACCACCTCGCTCTTCATTAGGCATGATTCCCTTCCTGTTTCACTGACGCTGAAATGCCCCAGACTGCTGGAGGTCACGGCCAATGCAGAGATGGTGAAAGTGTTGGTTTACAGGTGTAATCATTTGAGATAGTAGACAGAGCTACAAGCAGCAGGGCAGGCTGCTTTTGGCCCCACTGAGACCATCTCCCTGACCAGTCAGGTTTATAGTGAATTATGGTCGATTGCTGGGCAGGCGGTCTCGAGTTCACTCCTATATAAACCTTGTGCTTTTTATGGGGAACTATAAAACTCCCAGGATTTTTTTCCCCCTTCCTCATGAGACTGGCTTTGAAGTTGCAGTCAGGTGCTGTCATTTTTTAAAACTTGTCTTCTCGTAGATTTTTGGAGCCTTGAGTCATTTGCGGCAGCAGCCCTTTTTAATTCAAGACATCTGCTGTGACTAAAAGCAATTTGACTGATTTGCTGTCATCTATAACTGAATCTGTCTCATATTTCCCTCTACCTTATTTCTGATGCAATATTTGTGTGGAGCGCATAAAGGAGGAGAAGGAGGAGGGCCCCCACAGTATCCAGCAACACCTATTCATGACATCATGGATGGCTTAAAACGAGGCGAGAAAGGAGAGCACACAGAGCTTTTTACAATCACCTAATAACTCTATTACACTGAGCTGTGGGGCTCACAAAGAGGAAAAAAAATCTCCTATTCCTTTTCCTGGAAGCGGTGTCTTAATGCACATTTTAGGTGTAGAAGTGAGAAATGTGAAACCAAAAAGAATGAAACACAATAGCTCAGAAAACCCCATGGCAACATTACAATATTGCCAGAAAATTAAACATTAGGAGAAAAGGACAAGAGCATTTTAGGGAGGCATAATATTGTTATGACTTTTTTCTGTACCAGGCTGTCAACACCTGATTTGAAGGTAATGCAGTTAAATGTGTGATATTTCCATTGCTTTTACATCTTACAGCCAACGGAACGGGCCATCTAGTTCAGGAGAGGGTAGCTCAATTTCCTTTTCATAAGTAGAACCATATTCTGATCATGCAGGTGAACATTTAGGGCAAATAAAGTAAAAGGATTATATTCTGAAGGTGTGGATGAAAAATACTCAGCAGTCAGCTAACAGCAGTAGATTTGTTCTCTAAGCTTAATCTTACCCAGGCTTAGTTTTCCACAAACCATTTTAGTTGATTTTAAAGTTGTGATGTGTTCATGTCCTGTTCGATTTTTCTTTCATTTCTATTAATAATTTGTTTGTTTAACCGTTGCCTTCAAACACCGGACATTAAGGGAAAAATCATTTTAATGGTATAAAAGGTTGACCAGTCTTTGTCTTAATTTATCCCAGAAAAATAGATTGACATTTTTACTGTCTTAGCCAATAAGCTCACAGTAATAAGGCATCAATTTAGAACTTTTTAGAATTTAAAAACTTTTACTTTTCAAATCATCCAAAAATAATTAGAACATGATGACGTTAACAAAGATATTTTCCCCTATCAAAACGTGGGAAACACTACATACACAGGGGTCAAGAAAATTAAAGGGAAAAGAGGAAAACTTGGGGTCTGACATTGATTTTATCCACAGAAATTCACAGCAAGACATCACAGTTTCATATGAGTATGACAAATGACAGGCGTGACACATACAGAGTGAGGGACTTTTATTGCATACATGCATCAGTGTGATGCTTTAGGATAATGGTCAATAACTCCATTGCTCACACCAGGCCGGTCCATATTGTGTTGGCCTTGCATCATTGATTGAGTCATGCAGGAGGTAATTAGATTGGGGCTTGGTGGTGTGACGAGTGGTTGTGGTGGCACGGTGTCACTATGGGGTGTTATGCATGTTGTGACTTTACAGAGGGACAGGCTGGAGGCCGGACAGGGCATGCTGTTAAATGTCGGGGTCAATACTGGTGCCGATTTTCTGTTTTGGGAAGATTGTCCTCCTGTTGGGGAATGTTCTGTTTTCCCTCAGATTGTACTCAGTCCCCCCTCCTGCCTCACCACAGGCTGACTTTCCCTCTGTTTCTCTATGAGAGTGAGAATTTAACTCGCTATGATCAATATTTAGTATCCCATGCGTGAAACAGGCAGATGTTTGGAGTTTCCTTTTTCAGAGACGGGAAGCTTCTGTTGAGTGAAGGGGATCAATGCTTCCTTCCGTCTGTGAGGCTGCGGACCCACGGCTTCTGAAGGATGGCTGATGCTATTCCTGCCCACCCTTGGGCCCCCTGAGATTTGCGTGCCTCCCTGGCTTCTCCTGTCCTGTTAGCCCATGAAACAGACACTCACTCAGACAAGTGTGCAGTCCAAACAGTTGTCTTGAAGTGAAAGAGGTCTGGATGTTAAACAACGGGCCCGTGATTGGGAATTGATTTGTTCATTTGCCAGCTGTGTGAGTGAAAGTGAGTCGGTGGTGCCTGGCCAGCTATCTGCCATCCACAATAACTTCTTTCTTCTCTCTCTTTCTCGTCTCTCTCTCCCTCTCTTTTGCTCCGTCGTTCTTCTTTACTCTCTCAGCACCTGCAGCAGCACGAAAATGCGGTGGAGGGAGATGCCTGCTACTACCACTGTGTGCTGTGCAACTACTCGACCAAGGCCAAACTCAACCTCATCCAACATGTGCGCTCCATGAAGCACCAACGCAGCGAGAGCCTCAGGAAGCTTCAGCGCTTGCAGAAGGGCCTGCCGGAGGAGGACGAGGACCTTAGCTCCATTTTCACCATCCGCAAATGCCCTTCTTCAGACACAGGTCAGGACATGACCTTTTGGTTCTTTACGTGTAAATTAATTTGTTTTTTTTATTCTTTTATGCAGCTTTATTCATGAACTGTCATCAAGTGGCTCAGTTAGGAAGCTTCATATGTCCTATCTGATGTGTGCACCTAAACCTTTCGATTTTCGTGTTACTTTTTTGTTTATTTGAATATTCCTACGTTTGGACAGCCTTTTTACCCTGATTGAACTAAATGAGAAAAATAAGCAACATATGCATAACTTTTTTCATTCAATTTTTAGCTGCAAATATGATTTACAACAAAATATTCCTGCCAAGGCACAACTCCCGGTTAATGGAAGCTGTCCTTTTTAGCCATTAGAGACACATTAAGATAGAACATTATGTATGGAGAAGGAGACGCTGAACAACAGCAGTGGCTTTCTAAACAAGTACACCAAAAAACAGACACTGCCTCTACTGTAGCATGGCTAAAACAAAGTGCCTCCACTGTCCATTTATTACGGACTGATTGGGAGGAGTGAGCTGTGGTCAATTAACACGCTTTCTTAGTAGAGATTTGGTTTTCTAATCACTTTAAGTTCTGTGTCTTGACAAAGGGCCTCTATTGTGTGTCCCTCCAAGAAGGAACCATTTACTTCCCTCGCACACATACTCGCTGTCTGTTATGTGGGTGAAAAAAAGGGCCAGCCTGTGAAGACGCTTTGTTCCAAGGAGGCAGGGATAATGAAGCCAGCGGCCGGGAAATTGCGCAAAAGGCAGTCACAGATCTGAAGCAAATCATTAGAGAACATATTTAGCTGAGCAATTAGGGACAATTAAGCTTTCTGCTCACTGCACTCCAAATATGTTAATGACTACAGTACAGTGGACAGGCGAACATGCAAAGGCAAGAGGAAGGGGCATTTAGGTTAAAAGGGATGGGGGTAGGGATATTTCTTTTTGTATTCAGGATAGAGAGAAGAGTTGTGCTGTTTGCAAATTGTTTTTAGTAAATGATAGACCATTTACGTTGTCCTCCTCTTTTTTTTTTAACTTTTACGTCTTAGAAGGCCATATCTATAGCCAAATTAGGAATTCAAGCTTTGAGTCAGGCAGTGTGCATTACACATGTACAAATGCTTACAGCCCTTCAGAACCTCATCGAATTACAAGAAGCCTCACTTACTAAAACAGACCACTGGAACCTTTTTCCTGTCAGAGTGTTTATAGGGTAGTCATGCAGTCTGATAATGACTCAAGGACAAAATTAATTGTAAAACCTGTCCTTTTCTTTATAAGACCTGCAGCTTTACTATAGTGTTTAATTATTCGACGGAGTACACACTAGCTTAGATGTATCATTGACTAAATGTTTCCTTCATAAAATTTTCTGAATTTTCACATGCCAACAGGACATTCAGTGAGAATAACTAGAATGTTATCAAAAGTAACATCCCAAAGTGAATATTATTTATTTATTTATTTATTTTTTATACATTTTGAGTTTCAAAAATCTGCATGGACTCAAAAAAGTTGCTTCTCATGTTTTTCTATCTGGTTAGCTTTTTGTTGACCTTATTGACACACATCAATCTGGTGCTGAAAGTGTTACTGCCTGAAAACCCAGTGTGTGCTGTTTTGGATAAATCACTTCCTTTGTTCTTTTATATGCTTATATTTGTGAGTTAAAGTTGGTATTGTTGCCACCTATTGGCAGGGCATGGGCACTCCATCATTTTGGGGCTGAATATTTATTTCTGATCCGGTCAAACATTCTTTTCCAATTAGGGAAATAATCCAATGACGATCTTCTAGTTTTAGCATGTTTTAGACACTTAATACTCATTTTACTTTTCAGTCTTTGTCAGAAATATTTTGTCTAAACATGTACAAGATCAGTGCAAATTGCTGTAGTCCTATTTTTAGCAGTATCTCAGTCTTGAACTTCAGATATAAGCAGTTTTAGTAAAATTACCATAATGAGATTACAATTTAATTGTCTTGCTTTTGCATTATAAAGCTTTACTAACTGTTTCTATCCTCTTGTAACAATAAGATTTAAGTAAATTTGCATTTCTCACCTAAATTTGTACCACTCATCCAAACTTGAATTTTGTAGTTGCCAACTGTTATTTTGGAAATAATTAGATTTTATTCAAATTAAATAAGTAAATTAATACAATTTCCCAGAATAAAGACTTTTAAACGGTCAATGTTTGGTGAATGTAGATACATATTATTTACAACATAGGAAAAAACATTTAACAATACCCTTGAAGTAATATAGTTGGGGTATTTTTTTACTCTTCTGCTTTCTAAAACCATGATCAAATTCAAGATCAGTGACTGTGACCCAGTATTATTTACAGGAGTCAATTATTTAGTAACACCCCTGTTTGTTTAACACAGTGAAAACATACTTATTTTGATTTAAATTACCACCACAGTAACAGTCTTCAACTGTAATATCCAAAAGTTCTTACTTCACACTTTCTACTGGATAGCCACAGCTGTGTAGTTTGTCTTAAAGCAGCATCCTCTTTTCTGAGCCCAAGCCTTTCCTTCTTTTGAGCAATACTTCATTATTCTCTCTCTGCCACTTATTTTACACTTCTGTCTTTTGTATTTTTGGGATAGATGCTACAGTGGTTGAACATTGACTGGTTTCTGAGTTGATCGAGGATTTTTGAGTCATCTATTTGGGTCGTATTACTTTCTGGTTTGGTCTAGGAACTCTTTCTCTGCTGGTTTAGGTGTTAGGTTTATACCTCACTTCCTCACATACCCTTCAAAATAAAATAAAAATCAAACACATGTTGCAAATATTGACAGGAGGTAGGAAATCTCTTACTTTTTTTTTAACAACAAAGGCATAATTCTGAACCACATCACTGAGCACTGTGTATAATACTTATTTCCATATCATGGCTTCTCATGAGGATGCAGCAAATATGGACATCAGGAATTTGGAGCCTCAAATCTCCACTTAGCATAAAGTTCAAAGAAAGCAAGAACAGCAGAACTTTTATTTTTAATTAGAATATACATTCACAAAAGTCCCTGCATTGTTTTCATTCTTGCTTATACTATAAATGTGCTGCTTAGGCATGTTGCTCTGTGGCCCCATCTTCATTTGTCTTCTTTAACCCTTTATCTGTGGCGAAACAAAGGAAGTCTCCAAGGGACCTCAGTCTCACACATCTGCTATGTGTGCAAAGGTCACTGAGTAAACCTTGTGTTTGACACTGAAGATTAGACACCCGCACTAATCTTCAGTTTTAAGAAAAGTGGCTCAATATGAACAGATATTCAGAGAAGATGGCGACATGCATGGGACACATTCACGGGAGATGAAAGGTGCTTCTGGATCCCGAGAGCAAAATGTGTCGTGCGTTTAGATGTTCAGTGACAAAAAGAGCGAGGCATTCGGTGCTAGATGTCATCTTTCCAGGCTCTACATAGAAAGTCATATGGACACTCAGAATAAAAATGGATGCAAGTCCAGATGGAAAAACATGTTTGGTTAGCTCACATTTAAGAACTATTGGCACACTCCCACCTACAATGACTCTATTTCATTCGAATGATACTCCCAGGGCATATAGCTCTGTGACACATTGGGGTTTCTTAGCACTTAATCAAATACCATTATTTTTTTAGCATAGAGCAGAATGAGAGCATAACTTTAAAAAGGGCAAAGTAAACTGAAGAGTGATGCTTGGTTTTTGCCTGCCTATGAAATAGACGAGGAGACAAAAGCAGGGGCGCAGAGTGTTTGAAGATGGTGAAATATTAGTATTTTTCTGGTGTGTGTATAAATGTGATTTTTATGCATGTGTATGAAGGAGGCAGAGATGGAGAACAAACGTGACAGTGAGGATTAGCTCCTGCTGTAAATCTGCCTCAGTCACAGATGGCAGGCCCTTGATCGCTGGGCTGTGACGGCTTGGCTCTCTTCGCAGAAGGAAATCCCTGTCTGCGAGCCGCAGAAGCTGGAAAGTAGAGGAACAGGGCTGGGGCCACCTGGGAAGCCATAAGTCATTGTGTTTTGTCTGAGTGAAAGTAAATACTTGAGTGTTTTAAGTTAAACAATTGTTTTTGGAGGTGTTATTCTTCCATTTGTTACACATACTGCTTTGTAGTTCTTCTAATTGAAGTGTAAATCCCCAAACTAGATCAGCATCCCTTCATTTACTACTTTTAGAATCTGTCTACATGTCTGCAAACATAACTGCCTTTTTAATCTCATGCGTAACATTTAATGACTAAGAAAGCAGATTTCTGAGATCTCTATTTCTTTAAATAAGCTGTAGGTTAGCTCAAAAACTGTGCCCAGACTAAGATTCGACCATCCACGTCCAAGAGGCTACACATTACTTTTAAGAAGAGTTTTCATAGAATTCCAAGATGGCTTCTTTCATTAAAATATATTATAAAAGTATATTAGTTTAAATAGGAGTCCTCAATACAGTGTTAGATCAAAAAATAATGTATAATATGGATAATGGTTTTTTTATAGGACACTGTTGTGTAAATACCTAAATATTTAGATATTTAATATATGAGTCAGCTGTTTTTAGTGAATTTCTGCCATAAGTTTCTCTTAATGCATATGATTCTGACCTTTTTGTTTGACGAAAATCTTATCAATACATGACTATAAAGGCCTAATGTTTCAATTATGATACAAAAAGGAAAGTATTTTGGGTTTTGCTTTGTTAATGTCTCAGATAAACAGGTTTTTAATGTAGAACTTTATCCTATTTTTATAGCAGACAATAAATAGTTAGAATGTTCCCTAAAGATAAAAAACTGATGAATGTGGAAAATAACTTTTTAAAGCATAGATGATAAATTAGTTTTTTAATGGTAGTTAATTGACTTAAGAGAACTAATATACTGAGTATTCTACTGTTTCATCTTCTGCTTCTGGTCGTTTTTGCACCAGATCAAAGATGAGTTTTTTTTTTCTTTCTTCTGCCCTCCTCTCATACAATCTGTGACCTGTGGCCATGCTACAACTTTGAAATTCAGGTACAATCAGAGGTGAGCCAGGCCACGCTTGGATGGCATGCAACGTCCAGAGTCTGAGCTTTTGCTCCCCACAGGCAAGAGTGAAACAGACGGTAGCCGTTTCTGGAATGTCTTTCTTTATTCATGCTTGTTAAAATGCAAAGCAAACCTTTCCAGAAACAGGATATTGTAGCCCCCAACCACCAGACCCTTTCTACATGCCACATTATGGGCGATCTGAAAGTAAGTTGTATGGGCAGACACTGCTGCAATGCGCTTTTAATAAAGACTGTTATTGCCCCACTGATGCAGAGTGGATATGAGGATGAGGGCTGTGCAGGCCTGGATGAGCAGGGCCCCAGAGGGCCCACAGCTCACTCAGACCTCTGTCAGTCGCCTGCCTTCTAATCCCTGTCCGAAGGGCTTCAAGGCAGCATAGGAAATTGTTTGCTGTCTGCACAACGTGCCAGGAAATTCATAAATACATTACTTTTCATTTTGAAAATATTACAGAAGACTAGACATTTATTAAAAAGCCAAAATGATGGCTTTATAGATTTTCCAGTGTAGGATTTTAGCATTTATGTGACCCCTCTGCTAAAACTACCACACTGAAGTCTCCTGCCTCCTCTGTCACTGGCTTGATATAAAATCCTCCCTGTGCCCCTCTTGTTAAGGCAAATTGACCTAAAAGCCACCACTTTAACTGCCCCAGTTATAGTGGGGCGCATAGGAATGTATGCGCCCCATTTGGGCGCATGCAAATGGGGCGCATACATGTATTGTGTTCAGATTTTTATTGCCACTCCTGACTGACACTCTGTTCTGAAAATACAGACAATTTTGGTGGACTTTACTCCCTCCCAGATGAACAAAAGATGACCAATATCATAAATATACAAAGAAGAGGATATTTGTGAAGTGACGGAGAAACTCTGTTAGTTTAGCAGCTCAACATGGAGAGCCGTACCCATGGCAGGACCTCCGAGTTTGTGCTCTGTATGTTTTCTGGCCTGGGCGTAACTTCTTTCACTGTCAGTTATGTCACGTGGGTGTGAGTATGCACCAGATTTTACTTTGCAAACTCACATGCCCATAAACGAGGCACACACCTAGGTGTCTGCACTGAAATTCAGGCCATGTGTGGCTGCAGGAGGCTCTCCCTGTCATCGAGATCATTTTTAGAGGAGGCCGAAAGCACATTATAATATTGGTTTCCCCCTCTCTTGTCATTACTGCACGCTCTCTTTGAAAGCTGATCCAAAAGATAGACAGTCCATCAGGAGACTGTCATCTCATTTGTACTTACTAAACGTGTTAATGAGTTCTATTTTCGGGGGCCAGAGGCTTTGCTGCTGGATACTGGAGCAGAGGTGGCGTTCAGTGGTGTGAGGTGCTGGATTGAATGATCCGGAGGAGCTCGCAGGGAGGAGATGGGGGTAATGCAGTAGCCTCGCTGCCCCTCATGTCAGTCACTCAGAGTGACCACAGCCTCCACAGGGTCTGTCAGTCAGGGCTGAGGCGGGAAGTCTGTGGTTACAGACAGACAGCGGAGGAGGGAATAGATTAGGTGCCAGAGACATAATGGTTGTGATGGGTTTAATTATAGCAGCGGTCATGTCTCTGTCACAGGTAGATGAGATGAAGAAGAAACAGATTTCCAGCCTTCAGATGAAAGTTTTGTATTTATGTATGTAAGCATTTTTATGCACCTATCTTACCAAGTAAACAATCCAGCAGTTATAATTTGCCATATAAGTGTGTTAATGTCATATCAACATTGGCTTGTTAAGCATGACTTATTTTGAATAAAAACATATACGTTTTTAAACGTTTTAAGCCAGAGTATCTTGTAATTTTTGTAGTCTAAATCATTGTTGTTTTACTTTTCTGAAGATTTTTCTCTCTCTATTTTGAACGTGTGCCTGACCATGACCGTATTTGTGTTGTGTTCGTAAAAACAAGAGGAATGTTGACACATAGAGGACAAAAGAAGAGGTCAAAAACACCTATAGTAGATGAACAAAATCTGAAAGTCATGGATAAAATAAAACACAATTAAAGAAAAACCATACATTAGAGTAAGGCTGCACAATATGTTGTGCATATACCATGAACACCTAATATATTCTAAGTGTATGCTATACCAAATGCTACAACAGTTGATCTTTTTAATTGTTTTAATTCACAGTACAAAGACTCATGCTGCCATTTTATGTAATAGACCAAGACAAAGTAGTCTTGTGAAATAGAAAAATATGTATATAGATATGAAATATATATATATTTCTAAAAAATCTTAAATTGCTTTAAAACCTTAGATCTGCTAGATCAAATCCATGATTGACCAACTCTTCAATGTTTTCTACATCCTATTTTTGCAATATATCTGAGTTTACATTGAATTGTTGTTTGCTTCACAATATAGCTCTGGATTTTTGCCCTGTTGTTGGAAGTGGAACCTTGGCCCAACTCTCCAGTGTTGTATAAAGTACTGAAATCTCAGAGTCAAGTAAAAGTACAAGTACCTCTCCAAAATATGACTTTGGTAAAAGTCGAAGTCACTGACTGAAATGTTACTTGAGTAAAAGTCTTAAAGTATTTGAAACTTCTTGTACTTAAGTATGGAAATTACTGTAAAAATGGATGTACTCAAGTAATGTAATGAAAAGTACAAGTAAAAAGTAAAACAAAGCAAATGCAGTTTGAATGACATTTTTTATATTTTGGTAAACTTGTCAAATACACTTAAAATAATGTACCCAACCAAGTGCAGGCAAAATTAAACCTGCTAATAGATATACCTGCAGGCATCATTTAGTTAAGAAAATTAGGTGCTTTACCTATAGCACAAGGTTAACTTAACCTGCTTTACAACTGAACCAGCTTCTTAGTATACCCTCCAGGACAGAAAATACAAAGTTTTTGTAAGCCTTAAGTTTTCCCTTCAAGTAAGGTCAGTGCTGAAAATGAGAAAAATAAATAGTACAGAAAATGCGGCCAACATGAAGAAAAAGAGCTGTTACGATTACTCTACTTCACAAATCAGTGAATCAGTCAATGCTACAGTCAGTAGGTGGTGCACACAACTGGTCATTATGCAAAAGAAAAAAAGAATTGGGAGGGAAATGCAGCTTATTGGCATCTGTAAACCTGGTTTTGAACTTGCATGCCTTTCCTATATTCGTTAAATTTAGTCTAAATTGCTATCGCTATGGCTTCTGTCCCCCCTTGAACAGAGGAGTCTAGGTAGCCTGCTACAGTCAACATTAGGCCTAAGCTAAATACACCACATGTGGAACTGAAACAATGCCAAACAAAGTTCATTTATGGTCAAGATTTCACAATACAGTAGTGCCTAGTGACCAAGCTATAGTTACTGAAACAGGAGGATTATAACCATTTCATAAGAAGTTACCTCGATGTGTTTCTTCAAGTTGGACGGGGAGTTTTTGTAAGATAGAATTTCCATGTGACTGCTACTGATTGCGAGACTTGCTTTGTGTTTAATGGGAGAAGCGAAACAGGTGTATCCTAATTAAAAGTAAAGAAATCAAGAAATGGCAAAAAATGTGGAATGAAGATAAGAAAGGAAGAAGATTATATGAAGTACAAAAGTCAGTTTGAATTCGAAGCATTAATGAACGAAACAGAAGAGAAGAAATAATAATTAGTAGATTAAGAGTAGGTCATACCTACTTAAATGACATGCTTTATAAAATAGGGAGGAAAAATAATGATAAATGTGAGAGATGTGGAGAGAAAGAAAATGTAGAACACATATTGATGAACTGTAAGTCAAATGAACTCGAAAGGGAAGAATTAAAGAGAATAGTTAGAAATATGGGGCATGAATGGAATCTTAAAGGTATATTAGGAAATGAAGGAAACATAACAGATATTCACAAATTAAGGAAAGCATTGTTTATTTATCTTAAGAATACAAAATTAAAAAGTAGAATTTAATAGATATGAAGTAATGCTACTACACACTCATGTACAGTAGGTGGCGGTATGCACCTTAAAGTTGCTTGTGATCCGCCATAATAGAAAAGAAGAAGAAGAAGAAGTATCCTATTGGTGGTGATGAACAAGCCCAGGCAAGCAGGCTACGGACTTTGTTCGGTAGCCTGCTTGCTACTTGCTAATCAGTAGGTGGGGTCAAAACACTTGCGTTTCTCTCTCTCGCTTTTTTGTAACGAGTAACTAAACCACACATTGAAAATGTATCGGAGTAAAAGTACGCAATTAAGTTCGGAAATATAGTGAAGTAAAAGTGAAAGTCATCAAAAATTTTCATACTCCAGGAAAGTATGAAGTACTCCAAAATATACTTAAGTAAAGTAGTGAAGTATTTTTACTTCGTTACTATACAACACTGCAACTCTCAAATCTTTTGTAGCCTCTAACAGGTTTTCTTGCATATATATCATTATGTACTTTTATCTCTGAGCAGCTTCTTTGTGCTGCTGAAGAAAAGCATCTCCATAGCATAATGATGGGACAACCATGTGTCACAGTGAGGATGGTGTGCTCAGGGTGATATGCAGGGTTGTTATCCCACCAAACACATTGTTTACGTCTAGGCCAAAAAATACACTTGGACCTCATTTTAGTAGATCATGTCAAGTTTGTCTTTTAACAGTGGCATTCTTCTTGCTGTTCTTCCATGAAGTCTATTTTAGCAGAGTACATTATGAATAGTTTTACATACAAATAATTCTCCTCTATGCCAAGGTTACAGTGGAGGTATAGGATGTCAATTTAGGTAGAAGGCCATGATTTGGTAGCTTTACTGTTGTGCTACCTTATTTCAAACCTTTCCACAACATAACATAAGAGTTTGATTTTATTTAGAGGGATCAGATTTAAGGGGTCCACATGCAAACTAATGCCATACATTTCCTATTTTGTTTGTAATAAAGTTTAAAAACCTTGCATTCTTTATCTTTCACTCCACAGTTATGAGCTACTTTGTTTTTATCATATAGAATTCCTCAGAGATACATTAACATTGTGTTGTTAATGTAGGAAAATGTAATATTTTTCAAAGGCACAGTAGTTCCTTTGGAATCACCAAGTTAATGGTGAAATACAAATATGTGCTATTATTATTGATTTTCAGATTTAACTAAAGAAACAAACAAAAAAATACAGATCTAGTCGGACAAGCTTCCGTGAACAAAATCTTTAAAGATATAATTTTAAATGAGCTCTGTGCTTAGTTGTCTGTTAGCTGTACAAATAACACCAGTTCATGCCATGAATTTTGAAATGGGTTTGTGTGTAAAAAATTCTAAATCATAAAAAGCAGGATTATTAATATGGAAAAAAGTGAAAAGAAATGAGGAGTGACTCAAAAGTTTTGCACTGTCTATGCTGGCAAAAATGATCAGTTATGTTTACACTAAACTCCAGATACTCCCTCTCTTGTTTGTAGTTGTAATATTTCATTTTTTAAAGGTTTCCTAAATAATCCTTACTTGAACTTTCCCCTAAGGCTCACATTATCACTGTACATTCAGCCCCTTCTCATCTGTGATATTGATTGTAGCGCAAGTGTATGCCAGGTAATCTAGGAAATACGACCAATAAATTGTTATACACTTGGATTGCTTCATTTGTTTCAGTGTTTTGGTATTGGGTTTAACAATGCTGCTTGCTGTCAGAATTAGGCAGCTCAATTTGACCATAGGCAACATCAGGGTGGAAACAGGGGGAAAGTTTGGGAAGTATTGAGCCTAAGCAGAAAAGTTTTATTTAGCCATTTTTAATAAGGCTGTTTTTGCCCCCCAGAGATAACTAGTGGATCAAAGGGCATGATCTGTTCAGCTTGGGGTCCAGCAGAGATGATCAGCTTTGCTGACAGCAAAACAAAAGCGGAGTGAAGGATGCCCTATCTGGCCTCCACTCCGAAGGCTCCATTAGAATAAAGGCAGATGAAACAAAGACTGGCTAACAGCACATATGTTGTAAATCATTATCTGCTGTCTGATAGATGGACACGAGGAGAGAACTGAGCCTACAGAAGGGTGTTTGTGAACAGCTGCTTAATTTGCAGTTTTATGTTTTGCTAGTTACATGCGAAGAAAACATCATTACTGTCCAAAAAACATTTAAACAGGAATCGCACACACACGCCGACACGCACACACATCCATGTTTCCGATGCATTAGCAAAGAGTCCCCTCCAGTGCCTCAACCACATCAACTAAAAGCAGCCAGGCAGATGGCAGCAATGAGAGAAGTGCAGAAATAATTCAATAGTGAACCTCTCTAACCTTTACCTGTGGGCGTGAGCACCAGTCATTGATTCATGCAGTGCTTGACAGCACACTACACACCACCTGAGGAGGGTGAGAGGAGGATGGATGAAGAGAAATGGATGAGTTTGGTGAAAAACACAAAAAGGATAATGTGAGTGGGAGGACAGCTTTGCAGTGTGTTGGTGTGTGTGACATTAGAGGGAACTTTCCACAGATGGATACTGAAAATTATTCTGGATTTGACTAGTTTCCTCTAACACCCCAGCTGCCAGGCTCTCCCCTCAGCTGGATGTTGGCAGCAAACAAACAGTTTCACACCAGGTTCGGTAGTGACGCCACAGGAGGATGCCACTGATCACACAGCACTTTCAGATCTAAGGCTTTCAGAAGCTTGCTTTTGGATTATAAACACAGCCGTCTTGTCTTAAACAAGACTTAGCAGACATTAATTATTCAATTAAAGCAAAGTTTTTTTAAAGATTTGTTCATGATTTCAACAACACAGAAGATGTAACTGCCTGCTTTTCAAAAGATGATCCAAGACTCAGATGGGACATTATCCATGTTCCTTTTGGTCCGCCAGATATCACTGTTTGTGTTTGTCTGAGCTTTAAGCTCAGAGAAGCAGAATGTCTTGGGTAAGCATTTGGGATTAATGAGATTTAACCTGGGCAGGTAAATGAAGCCTGTCATTCACACTCTAAGTGCACACCTGGACTTCAGAAAGAATTTGAGGGCAATGAAAATGTTTCAACCAATCAAATATTAGTTTGTCTCAAACAAATTTCCATGTTATTTTGTATGTATTGTCAGAAGAGTTTTTTTTTAAGAAATAAACTTTCCAAGTAGACATGATTATTAAAGAATATGTACATAATTTACTCACATTTAGCTTTGAAGATTTCTCTGTTATGAGAAGCAACACAGGATATTCAGCAAAATGATTCTTTGTTCGTAGTCGGAACAAAGAATCAACTACGGACAACTATAAAAAGTTCCAACTATAAAAAGTTGGAAATCCTTTCTAATTTTTTGTAGTTGGAAAGGATTTCTTTCTGTTGACGTCACAGACAAAACATAAGGACCTTAAAATAAAAAAGGCTCTCATTCCTCAATTTATTGTTGATGTACGCATTGCTTTTATCTGTTCTCTGTATATTTATTCATTTGAAACATTAAGATCCGTTGACCCATAATCTGAAAAGCAAGCAAATGTCAACCTTCATACCTGCTGCCCAGTAAGCATGAAGCAGGATGCATCAAGTAAATTCGGCAGCACAGTGACCGTTATGGGAGGAGGCCTTCTTTATTATTAGAATGTGCTTAAATCAAATAGTGTTTTAAAAAAAATATGTTGTTATATTAAAATTATGTTGAGCTCAGTAATTATTCTAGATTTACTAATCATGATTTGTCTGATAAAATGAGGACAAGGAAAATAATTTCACTTTTAGTTTTATTTTCCTATACTAATAGTCTTTGGTTGATGAATAATTCACCATGTTTTTTGTAACTAATAGGAGATCGTTGTAATACCACAAACCATCTAAAGTACAAGAACTATAGAGCTGCAGGATTAACATGTTTTGCTTTTACCTACATTTTTCTTCTCTGAATCAGTTTTGTTAACATTTAGTGACTGTTTAAAAACAGACCATGTTTTCTGTTAACTGTTGAAAACAGAGTTTTGCTTGCGTCAGAAAAAAACCCCCAAAGTTTTATTTGCAATGTGATGTGAAATCTTGAAAATATTAAGTATTCTTGAAGATATTTTCTTTCTAATCCAGGTTGGTCAAACCTGTAAAGCAGTTCCTGGCTGAGTGAGGGTTTCTTGGGAAATGAGCCCTTATCATGCATATGGTGAATATTTCAAGCAGTTGGGAAAGCTGAGATGGGGCACATATTTGTGTGTGAAATGTTGAACAGAGAACACAGCGAAAGTGTCTGAATCCATGTCACAAGTCGCTGTCAGTCTAACATACGAGCCTGCACTCTGAGGCTTTACTCGATTAAAGGTGATACAGGGGCCAGGACGGCAGCCAGAATTAAGAAAAATGGGCTGGTTTTTGTCATGTTAAACCGGCCAAAAGAATCTAATTAGACGAGGGAGAGTGAATGGCAATAGCGTCTTTGTTTAAGGGCCCTATGCAGTCACTTTTTTAAGGCCTTTGTTCATTGGCCACAATAGCATCAGTTTGTGCTCTTGTTCTGGGATCTTCTTTTTTTTCTGACTCTGCAGTCAGTTCCTGTCCGTTCCACTTTGTCTCGCTTCACCTCCATGCTCTGGTACTCAGAGTGAGGACCGGGCAAAAAACGTACCCCCCTGCTCCTCCACTTTATCATAATCCACCCCAAACCTCCATTCCTTCCTTCGTCATCATCGTTATCCTCTACAGTTCATTCTACCCGATTTGTTTTTCTCTCTGCTCTACTGTCGTAAATAGGTAGTGAGGGGAATCATTTACATGTCATCTTTCTAATGATTTAGATATTTACTTAGATTATTTTTATGGCAAGCTTTTCAGAAGGTAGAAAGTAGAATATAATGAGAGTACAAAGTTCTTTGTTGTTTTGTTGTTTTTTTTTGGTCATATGTCGCTCCACCATTGAGGCAAAATAGCCATAAATTGAAATCACTAATAATTTAACAACCCTCCAAATTGGTGCACTATTGAAAAGTACTTGACATGTGTAACCATTGAGGTATAAGTCACCTCTTAACGACAATTTATCCTTTCTTATTGTGTTTTTTTTTTTTTCTATCTGAAGATAGGAGCCATATTTGAATTATATGAGCCATTCAACAAAGAGAAGCACTCACCCTCCATGATAATTTCTTCACAAGTAATTAAGCCTTCTCTTAGTACTAGATAATAGTTCATAAAATAGAATTTCATTTGTAGATCTTCTGTGATGGAAAATGTAGCTATATTCTCACCAGCAACTTTGTTAGGTACGCCTGCTCAACTGCCTGTCAAGACAATTAGCCCATCACATGAGAGGAAGTCAGCACCAACATGGAAAATTGAAACAGACGAGCCACTGCTCTAGATCACACTGACTACCACTTGTATCAGCAAAGAACAGAAAACTGCAATTCGGCTTCCCAATATTTCTCAATAATCGATACTGCCTGGTCCCCTGGGTCTGGATTTCAGGGGCAGCAGTCATATGATAGGGTTAAAATTTGATGTAAAGCATGGATCCATCTTGACTGGTACAAACAGCTCAGGGTGGTAATGGTGGTGTAATGCTGTAGGGAATATTTTCTTGGGCCCATTAGTACCAAGTGATCTTAATTAAAATGGCACAACCTATCTGAGCATTGCTGCTGACCACTCCACCCTTCTGCAACCACAGGGTTCCTATCTTCTGATGGCTAATTCCAGCAGGATAATGTACCATGTCACAAGGCGCAAGTCATCTAAATCTGGTTTCATGAACCTGACACCATATCTCAGTCCAGAAGTGCCTCTTTGGGATGTGTAGGGACTGGAGAATCATATCTTGGATGTGCAAATTTGCTATATGGATGCCACAAAGGAGCTGTAAAAAGAACACCTACTTGGTAGTAGTGTTGTGTAAATAATAAAGCAGCTGCTGAGTATAGAACTGGATAAATTCGTGTATGAAAGGAAAGGAAGCATATTTCTAAAGATGCCTCTAAAGTACGGTCTATCACAAGCAAATTTTTGTTCAAAAAAATATAACAACACACCTCGGTGTATTGAGTGGACTGTTAACGGCTCTGTGACTTACGAAAGTGTAATCATGCATGGTAAAACCGGGCTCAAGTCACTAACCAAGGAGCAATCTTGTGTGCATTTAAGTGTCCTTTTCTTGTTGCAAAGGTCATTCATAACTTAGTCACGCTACTGATGTACAGTGAGAGATATTGATTGATTAATGCATTAAGTGCTCACAATCCATTAGGTTCTGTGAAAGAGACTGGAGAAAAGACTCCTCTCACCATGTATTTTCACCTCTCTGTGTTGTTCAAAGGGCATGGTTTTTTTTCCTCCTGGCAAACTTTGAAGGGACAAAAGACAGAATATCTGCCAAGTAATGCATTTAAAAAAAGATTGGTTCTCATAAGTGTCAGTTCAATTAGTCTGAAAAGCTTGACAAGAGATTGCTCTTACATTAGCCTCCTGCTCATGCTGACCCAAAAAGAATATGTTTATGGGCTTCACTTGAAGTAAAATGAGCGCAGTTTAGCGGTTAGTGTTTAGTGTTTAGAAAAGGCTCTGGGATTAAAAGGATTGCATGTTCACCCAATACTGCCATCTGCTATTTCAAGGTGTAGTCCTGACGGCTGTTATTCATTCAACGAGGTGTATGCATTTGTAGACGAATTCGGTTTCTGTTTTGAACCAATTTCTTAGATAAATTAGAGTAAACCCAGGAATGTGTGTAACTGAAAAAAATATTCCAGAGTGGATTTTTGCACAGTTCCTCAGAGGGAAAGGCTCCTCTGTGTTACAACTCACCGACAAGAAAGAGGCAACCTTTATTGTCTGTGCCCTAAGCAGGTATGCCTGTGTAAGAGGCCTGAGAGTCAGTCATTACCTTCGAAACATAGGCTGCATTAGAGATTCATAACAGTGTGCCATCTCTGCACCTTTCATCTCTACCAGGGCCAGCTCCATTAGGATCTTTTATCTTTGTGCTGATGGCTGCTGTTGATAATGGGGCTGCCGAGAAATCCCAAAAACTAAAGACTCAACTGTATTGGGTCTCTTTTTTCCTCAACATACGGTCAAAGATATGTAAACTCCTGTTTGCTGCATTAAAAGCCTAAATGCAATATTTCTTCCACTTTTCAGATGTTTATCTTAAAAATGATATCTATTATTTGAAGTTTCTTCCCTGCTTTGAATCTATCCTGCTGTGAATGCAGCCTGTCTTTTAACATCCACCACCTTTAAAACTGCAATCACATTGTAGTGATAAACATGAAGAAAACTAAAATATGTAAATCATAAAAACCCCATAAATATTCCTCGAGCACTGTTTTCGAGCATCTGCTGCCATCTAACTGCATAAGCTTTGGAAGGTTAAATGTTGCTAATATATTGGTATTACTGAGCCCCCTATGCAACTGCTTTAATGATATCCCATGCAAAGCCTCATTGAAAGCTTTGCTTTTGGGCAGACAAACATGACTTTATAATGGTATAGTAATTCACGCAAGCCAATGTTTTTCAAATGTTACCGTAATTATGAAAAATATTCATACGTTTCCCCTACATTGCCATTGCGGCACAAATCTCATTTCCAAGGCGAAGCGGGGAAGGAACACACTGAATAATCATTGTGTTTAATGCTCTGGTCATAATCCCAGGTTTTATGATGGTTTTCTAATGATTTTCTAATGATGTTAAATATTAGTAGAGAGTATAGCCATAATTTGAACACATGCGGCCATTTTTTTTCCCCGGCGCTCTATCAGCACACCCGATTGCAACTACAATGAATATTGCACTGGGAATGAGATTTAAGGGCCATCCCTTTCGGTGTTTTATTTTGCCGTCTCCCCTTCTGCCATAAATCCTCATTGCTGTGCTCCTGAAACCTCCGCCCTTGTCTGGCTTTCCCAGGTGGGAATACAATTAGGTGCAGGGGCCATTTCATTCAATGCCATTGTCTGTCCACTGCAGTCATCCGTTTCTAAAAAGAAGTAAAAACAAAACAAAACAAAAAAACCCATGGGGAATATTAAAAACGAGGAAGCAAAAGGGGAAAAAATAGTAAAAAATGTACACAAGGACTGAGAAAATATTCAGTTTTCGGAGGTTATCCAAACTTTGTTTGTGATGAACAACAATGCTGAGCAAAATATGTATTGCAGACAAAGGCTTTGTCTCCTTCCTGTGCTTTTTCGATGAATTACACCTCTCCACCCCCTACCCCAAGCTTTTTAATTAAATGGCTGCAGCTCCATCTCTCTATCCGTAGCTCCCCATTACAGGGGCTAGATAAGGGATTGCTATCTGTAGCATGTTAAGAAAGGCTGCTGGGCAGCCAAGCCTCATGAAATTTGTCACAAGATCTCATTTTCCTCATTGCCAGACGTGATGCTTATAATTGATGTGGAGGCAGCAGTAATTTATTGGCCGTCCGCAATTATCATCCCCTTCTAGCAGGGGGATGTGACTGCAATTTATAAGTCTGTGCATGTGTGTTGTTGTGTGGAGGTGGGTGGGTGTTGGGGGTGACATTATGTCTTATAAATGAACACAAAAACATGTTTCTTCTTATTGTGTGGTAGGCAAGTGAGTCTGTGTGTTTGCTCCTTCAGAATGCACATTTGGAAGGAGCTCATTATAAACAATATGGGGGCTTTAATGCAGCTCCAGTTTGTTCATTTGAGGTGCAGAGACTGTCAATGTGCCAGCTGGACTTTCACACTCAGCCAGGGGGTGGAAAGCCAACCAGAAGCCTGGGAGGTGAGGAGGTGGGGGTCAATGAGGACAGGCCAGAGGGGCAGAAGGGACTGCTGCTGCAACCTATTGTCTACAGCTACCCCTTATGTCTTTAGGGTATGTTTCCAAATTATGACAGCATTAATCCCTGAGGTAGTTTGTCAATAATGTGGCTTCCAGAGACGAGTACACTTAATGCTGTTATTTACCAAGATGCTTGGGTTTTTTTATTTTCCCCCTCTTTAATATTTTCTATAATGCTTCTAGTTTCATGAGTGTACATAAAGTCTCTGAAGGAAAGAAACCAAAGTCTCTATATTACACTAAATGGATGAGAATTTTTAAAACACAGCTGAACCTTCCTGTCTTTTGCTTACGTTCACAAAGGCCAAAATGATCTAAATAGCTCATCTTTAAAATACCCATCCTATTTAATTCAGAGGAATTATTTTTAAAAATTGTGTTCATTTCTTTGGAGCATGTAAAAAATGAGAACCTAAAAGTCACTGAGATCCACTATTATTCATTATTATAAAGCCTACATTTTCTTAAGGCCTTAGGCTACTCAGGATGCAGCCTGTATTTCTGTTCAGAGTCAAAATCACTTCTCCTGCTTCCGACAACTGCTTATGTCTCATGTTCTTTCCCTCCTCTGAGACTCTTTGATATTGTCTGTTCTGAACACGAGTCACAGGTTTACTGGCTGGTGCACAGATATTCCTGTTGCACAGTGGTAAGCTCCATGGTCAAAGTGGATTGCTGTCATGCCATGTTGAGGTAGAGAAAGAAGAAGACGGCTGTCACCAGAATCCAGGGCGAGCATGCTTCAAAATGGAACCGGTTTGTTTTGTATACCTGCTCGCCTGTTGTGTGCAGTTGCCAAATTAGACTTTCAAATCAAGAAGCCAGTGGGAGACCAAGACTCTAGTTTCTCCTTCCCTTTAATAATCATCCCTGTTTACTCTTCAGGGAGTCATCTTTATATATTTTTTTTTCTTAAACGCGCCCTCTAAGCAGGGAGACGGTCTTTAATAAAGCAAGCAGGCAGTGCACCATTTCAACATGTGAATTACACAGGAGAGAATTGAGAGATGGAAGCAATAGAGGAACACCAGAGGAGCGGGATTGGGGGGCCTGCCGCTACACCCTTCATGCTATTATCTTTATGGCATAGCAAAACACGCTTCAGGCAATCAGCATGAAATTGTTAATTGCTCAGCCCACTTGTGTGCCGCTCGGGGGACAGGGGCATACAGGAGGTCCCACACAGAGTAAGAAAGAGCTGTCCGTCTGACTGCCTGTTCATCTGGCCCCCCACTCGACATTTAACACTGTCCGATGAATCCGTTTTCTCTGTGCTGCTCCCAGTGAACTCCACAGGCAGATTTTCTTTTTTTCCACATGGTGTATTTAAAGAAATAATCATGGAATATGTTTGTGTTACAGCTCAGTGGGCGTAGTTGCAGATAATAGCTCTTTGTCATCATCTTCCCTATATCTATATTTACTTATCTTGCAGACACATAAGAATGAATCTGTAGCATTTCCCTAGTGGATTTAAGGGGCCTATGTGTGAGGCCTGTGTGTGGTGTTTATGCAGAGTGCAATGCAAGTTGTTTTGGAGCTAAGGAAGCACAACTAAGGCGTAAGTGAACTAAAAACCTGCCTAAAACATTAATTAATGGGATGCATTAATGGGATATTGGTAAATGAAGAACTCTTTTTGTTGTTCTTCTTTTTCTTACACTCTCCTACTTTTGAAGAGGTGGCTCCAGGTGTCTTAGAGGAGGATATTTAAGACATCTTTTTAAAATGAACACCACCCCTCCTGTTACATGCTCAGTCATAATATAATGCCCCTCCTCTCTGGCTATCGGTTTTGTTCCTGTTGGAAAAGAGAGGCAGAAAGAGCAAGGTTACATGGGCGTCATATTAATGGGCCCTGTCATGCGCGTGGATCGTCTTAGGCGTGGAGGAGGATGAGCGCTCAGAAGGTGTTGTCTTCAAATAGGATTTCTGCGAGTGAGACATCCTCGTTGGTTGATATCCCCCCTCCGAGCAGCCACTTTCTTATAGAATGATCTGTTATTAGGCAAATGAAGTGCTGCGGGCCCAACAGTAAATCCCTCCACTTTGTCATGGTGTGCTTTCAGTTATCTCACCCGACTCCTTCATTCATTGCTGATGTTCTACCCACTTCACCACGTTATACCAGGCAACCACAGCCTAGTGTTTGAAGTCTGTCACCCCTTTTTGAGCATGGATGACAGAGGAAGGATTCCAAGTTGTAATCTGTGCCTTCTTAAAAGGCACACTGATCTTAGAAAAATAGTCGGCTTTCACCTTAAGACTTGTCTTTAAGTCGAAGACTTATACAACGGGACACTGAACCCATGGAGGCAATGTTCATATATTCTCATTTGAACCCGTTATAATTCACATAACAAGCTGATTTCCTTTTCTTCATCTGGGATTGATAAATTCCAGTAATTAAAGTTATTTTTTTTTTAACATAACCTTTACATAAAGTTTTAATTGTTGGTTGTATTAAACAATTCAACTAAATATTTTTTTTTCCCCAAAAAAACTTTCGTTTGACTTAAACCTGTATTCCTGACCCCATGATAGAGGGAAGCTAGTTGAGATTGTAAGTGGGTATGGTAAAAGAGAAGCGGGTAGGATGCATTGTAACTGCTAGACAGGAATTGATTGCATTAATTGATATGCCAATATGTAAGCTTGTTACATCCACCATTGCTAAGGATGATGGCTAACAGGTCCAGCTGATCAATGGAACCAATAAAGGCTTCATCCATTAATGAGGAATGTGGTAATTAATGTTATCCCTAAACCAATTACCTCAGGCGGTGCATCTTCAGGAGAGCCCAGCAAATAGTCCAACCAGGTTATCTCTGTTACACTCTTGGCAATTTTCACATGCTCACTCCTTAGTCTGCTCTGAGTTAGCATGGCTGTAAAGCTGTAATCTTTCCCAGAGTGTTCACAGCATTTAAAACAAAATGTTAAACAATGCTGAAGGTTATCAGCCAAATTAGAATTGTTTTCTGAATGGAGACCTCCTTAACAATGTGTTAAAGTCATGCTAACTGATCTGCTGACTGAGGACTGCAATAATAAAATCAATCAAACTCATTGTCCGACCAAATCCCATTCATCTCAAATGTGTCTTTGAAATTTGAAGCTGAAGTTATACAGTTGTGGTTGGATCCTCTTCTTCATGTCAGACTATACATTTTTCTAGTTTTATTTGACTTTATCTGAAACTTTCAGCTGATGAGCAAAGTTTCAAATGCCACCCTGCTGTCAGATAGCAAAAACCTTAGTCACCCTCATTGTGTTTGCTTATTTCATTTATATGACATAGATAAAATACAATTTGGATTTCATAGCTTGATCCATCAGCTTGGTCAAACAGTGCTACAACTGTGGCAATTCTTGCTCTGCTGGTGACCCGACTTTGAAAACTAATTAAAGATAAGTCAATAAAAAAGATCTGATGTTTGCTGTTTTCTTGTACCTATTTACACGCTCTAAATAACTTGATGAGCAGCTCTCAAATGTACAATTTGTTGTATGCTTGCTCATAAACATGTGCTCATCAATTTATCTCTTAGTGGTGAAAGTCTTATAAAAATATGGAAAGGTTTGTTTGTTTTTATACTGTCACTGTTCCTGCCTCCACTGATTTAACAGAACAGGAAACTACACAATGTGTGAAATGATGACTTATTAGTTTGGACAAGCCCTTCAGACCAAAATCCAGTTTATCTAATGGGTGTTGCACAAGTGCAGAAAGGTTCATCTGTCTCTCTGGCCATTATCTGAAGCCTTAATCGGGACTTACAACACGGCAGGCTAAATAAACAGTAAGTAAGTTGTCTAGGGTGGAGGAACGTCAATGCCTGCAACTTGCTCAAGCCTTCCCTTTGAATGGTTCTGTATTGACCCCTAAGGACCCCACGAGAATTCCCTAATTGAAAATTAATATCGAATCAATGCAGCTGGCCATTTGCATATTGATTATAAACATCCAGGAAGGCACCAAGTATGTCTGGGATCAATAGGGCCCTTCTGCAGCAGGCCGAGAGCACTACATCACATGGCAGCTGCCTGCTCCTGAGGTTAATGACTGCTGCTTGTTAAGGAGTTCTTGTCAGGTAGAATCCAGCTGTGGGGTCTTTTGGCTAAAGCTAGGAAAGTGAATGAAGAAGTAAACTTTAATGGAAGAATGTAGAGAAGGATAATCTAGCACATTCTTTAAAAACCATAGTGATGTTTGAGCATATTTGGTGTTGTCAGACTTTATTGTGTGTGTTATGTATTTTGGCTTGGTGCCCTATTGCTGAACCCTGATTAAAACAAACCTTGAAGATACCTATATAGTAGTCTATCCACAAAAACTGAATATTGTATAAAAGTGCAATATTTTTTGCCAGTCATCTCAGAAAGTGAAACTCATATGTTCTATAGAATCATATATTCCAAGCCTTTGTTTATTGTAATTTTGAGGACTATGACTTGTACGCAATGAAAACCCGAAATTCAGTGTCTCAGAAAATTAGAATACTGTGAAAAGGTCATTATTGGAAACTCATGGTGTCACACCCTTATCAGCTAATTAACTCAAAACACTCCCTAAGTTTCCTGAGCCTTTAAATGATCTCTCACTCTGAGTCTGTTGGCTGCACAATCATGAGGAAGAAAGCTGACTTGACAGATGTTAAGATAACGGTCATCGACACCCTTCACAAGGAGGGTGAGCCACAGAAGGTCATTGCTGAAGAAGCTGGTTGTTCAGAGTTCTATGTCCAAGCAGTACCTAAACAGAACATTGAGTGGAAGGAAGAAGTGTGGTAGAAAAAGATGCAACAACAGGGAGAACTGCAGTCTTGAAAGAATTGTCAAGCAAACTCCATTCCCTCTGCTGACGATCTGTATGTAGATGCTGATTTTATTTTCCATCAGGACATGACACCTGTCCCCACTGCCAAAGGTATCAAAAGCTGGTTCAGTGACCATGGTATTCCTGTTCTTGATGGCCAACAAATTCCCCTGACCTGAACCCCATAGAAAATATATGGGCTGCTAAGAGGAAGATGAGAGACACCAGAACCAACAAGACAGATGACCTGACTCCAGCTATCTGGGCTTTGATTACACTTATGCAGTGCTACAGGCTGATAACCTCCATGCCATGGCACATTGATCTGTAGATTCATGCAAGAGGAGGCCCAATCAAGTACTGAGTGAATAGAAATGTACTGTACATACTTTTCAGAAGTCTGAAATTTGTGTTTAAGGCATTATTTGTTTTGATTGGTCTAATGTAATATTGAAATTTTCCAAGAAACTGAATTTTTTTCCAGGGGGTGGGGCATGGGGTATTTATCTGCAAGCCATAATGATTAAAATGGCAAAAAATAAAAGCTCGAAATATTTTACTTTGTGCTTAAAATGTCCATTTCCCTTTCTGAAACGACTGGCAAGAAATGTTGCACTTTCACGCACAATCCTAATTTCTTTAAATGTGCTAGTACTTTGAGTCACAAATTAGGATTTAACACAGATTAAATTAAAACTCCTCTTATTTTCCACAAGTTTAGAAAAATTGAAGAAGTGAAGGCAGGTACTCCCAATTGACCCAAAAAAGTGTATGTAGAAGAAATAACAGGTCCTGCCAGCTGCACATTACACAGTGTGACAGAACCATTCCTCACTTACAGGGTTAGCTTCAATAAACTAACGGATCTTTCACAAACTGATTCTCTGAAACTGCAGGAACCAGAAGACCTGGTGTGAAACACATGTTAGAGCAGCTTATCCTCCAGTCTATGAAAGATAAGGTTTTGAATTAATGTCTGTGCAGTTTGAGTCCACTCTTCCTTTGCTGGAGCCCACCCCCCTCCAGCCCAGCCCCATGCGCTGCACTGGGAGATGGGGTCTGGTACCCAAGAATGGAGTGCTGGGCCCAGAAAACCAGGCTGCATCTGATTGCTTCATTACAGACCCTTTCATTGACTTGGTTGCACTGAACTGATGAACTCAGGCAGTGGACAAGAGCACATAATGGGTAGAAATGAATTCTCATCACAGCCTTCTCAAGAGGCCACCGGTCCTGTCTTGAGCCAACAGAGACCATGGCTGAATGAAGAGGAGGGATCTGTATTGGTGCCTATTCATGAGCAAGAGCCAGGACTGAGGCTGAGGGCATGATGGAGCTTTAGGATGTTGGATCAGTACACAGGGGAGGAACCACAAATCCACAGAGAGCCATATTATCGTAGGCAGGGTGTTTTAATGATTAGTTTAGTGATTAGTGTTTGCTTTCTCCTGGTAACTGACACCCCTGGCATAACATTTTCTCAATTGTTTACTCCAACAGTTCTCCAGAGACAGCCCTTTGCTAGTTAGAGGCCCTGCCTTTAGGCCTTATAGTTGCAACAAAATGCCAACCAGCGAGATAAATAATTAAATTTGTACCTTACTGGGCTCTCACCCCAGCTCTCAAACTTTTGGCTAATGAGTGAGAAGAGTCTTCCGCAGCAAAGACAATAAGAGCTCCTATTATATTAAAAATAACTATAACAGCAACACTAACAACAGCATGCATATACAATAAAAATGCAAGATGTGGTAAAACATGATACCAATTTAGCAGGAGGCCAGGTCTCTGTAGGGGTGAGACTGTTAATTCCCTGACCATGCCTCTGAGAGGGTATGAACCTCACCACCCAGACCCACTTATTTCCATAAGTCTGTGCTCAGTCAGCATTAAACAGAGGAGAGACTGTACTGGAAGAGCTGGTGTCCTGTGAGTACTTATTATGCTCAAAACACCAATGGTTCTCTGTGAAAGTTAAAGTTACATTAAATAATGTTGCGTTGTATCATCCTATCGTCCTGCGAATATGCAAGACTCAGAAATCCACTGACAGAGTTAGCTGGCACCTTTCTGAGAGTGCGCTCTGCTCTGTCCTCTTTATGCCCGCTGCCATGAAGCCCCCACCCCAACATTCATACCTGTTCACTCAGCACAAATTGGATGCTGCAAAGCCATTTAATTGGCCTCTACTTCAGAATCCAAGGACATGTGAACTGTCTCTCTAATTTCTGCTCCCCTACAGAGCTGTTCTTGGCTGTATTTTTTAAAAACTTTTTTTTGTCAAGGTAAGGGTGTGTTAAAGCTTTTGGACATCAGACAGCCTTAAAACCCAAAAAGAATCAAAATAATAATTTGACCTCAGTGATTGAGATTTTTCTCTTTTAGTACTGGGTAAAAAACACATGAGCAGTATGAGACACTACAAGTCACTTTGTTTCTTTTTTATTTCTAAGAGATTTTGATTTTGTGTGATGTCATCTTTCTTTTCTTTCTTTCTTCTTTCCTCCTTTCTGTCCTTCCTTCCTTTTCCCTTTCCTTGCTTTCTTCCTTCCTTCTTTTCCTTCTTTCTTTCCTTCCCTTCTGTCTCTCTTTCTTCCATTTTCTCTTTCTTGTCTTGTCTTCTCCCTCTCTTGTGGCTGAGCCAAAGTTAACTGAGTAGCAATGTTTGACTGTAATCACTCCAAGGCTCCTTCTCTGGAGAGCGGCACAGCGGGCAGCACAGTTCCTTCCCTGTAGGAGGTTTCAGCTCACTTTCTCAGTCTTACAGCAAAGCAAAATTTGCTTGCATTCAATCACACCTGTTTAAACTTTATAGCATTTTCTTATAGGTTAATTAATCCACTAATAATCAGCAATAGTTAACAGCAGTTGTAAAGGAAGTTATTTAATCTGTACTTGTTTTTAATGTCAAGTGCCTGATATTTTTGACATTCAAATAACTCTTTTTATTAGGCACTGCATTCCAGCATCTTCATGTCTAACATTCCAGCCTCTAATTGTACCCTATGCTTTGCAAATAAAACTTTAAAATCTTTGTATAATTAAAGAAGTAAACGACTCAGGCACAATTATGTGAAAGTAAATTACTACAAATAAATTAAAAAGATGCTAATCACATGAGATGTTTTTTTTTTCACCTGCCCTAAGCCTTTGCCAAAGGATCAAGGGCAAAATACTGTATCTCAGTGGACTTTTAGTTGTGATGAACCTATGCACCGATTTTGTATAACATTATGAACAGTTGCCTAATAGTTGATCCAAAATAGCCCTCACCCAGTGTGGCATAGATTCTCTTGGACCCTTGAAGGGGCACTGTGGTATCTGGCACCAGGATGTTAGCAGCAGAATTTTTTTAAAGTCCTGTAAATTGTGAGGTGGATTGGATTTGTTTATGCAGCATACAGATGCTTGATTGGATTGAGATCTGGGAAATTTGGAGGCTACATTGACATCTTATATTCTGTTGTACCTCTCAAGTCATTCTTGAAGCATTCCTCTCTTGTGGCTGGAAACATTATTCTGCTGAATGAGCCCAAAGACATAACTGAGTATTCTCTTTCAAAAGGCTTTGAAGGTCTTAAGCAATGCTCAGGTTGGTGCTAATTTAATACAAACCTCTGTAAGAATGACAGGAATCAAGGTTAACTAGCAGAACATTTTCCAAGGCATCGCTTTGCCTGCACTGGATTGGCTTCTTCCTATAAGTACATCCTGGTGCTAGCAGACTGTAAACCCCCTACAAGATCTACGGTTTTTACCTACTGTGACCATCAGAATGTGGCCCTTGTTATTCACTAAGTGATCACAAGGTTAAGCCTGATTGGTGCATGATCAGTGTTGCTGTTGTTTCCTTTAACTTCACAAGTATACCAGGAGTCTCTGTGGATTTGAAGGTTTGATTTTTTTTTTATCAGTGTTTTTGGATTGTGATGTTTTCTTAAATTCAATTAGTCTAATTGCATTTTCTATAAGTGCACTGAAAAATGCCTTGTGTTTATTTAAAGCGAAAGGCAGTCTGCCTGTTACACACTTATTGATAGCAGCATACAAGGTAGTTACTATTACTTTGCTGCTGAGAGTGAAAATAAAGATTTTCTGAATTAAAAGGATCCTCAGACGATAGCTCAGGCTAATTGTGTTGGATCTTGCATATATCTCTAGTTGTACATCGTTTGTAAGGGCTAAATGCTGATCAGTTAGGAAGGCCTTTACAAGCAGTGTCCTGAGTGTGTGTTTTTGGGACTGCTCTGCTGCCAGAGAGTCTGATAGCTCTTGAATTATTTATTTATCAGGCTGCTGGACAGTAGTCACAGCGACCTGGGCCCCTTAGTGGCTCCTCTGCACTGGCCATTAACGGACAGGGGAAGGGGTGCTAATGAGCAGGGGGCACTCTGTGTGTAGGACCAGAGTTTTCTAACCTTCCAATTTTTTGTTCCTCTTGCACACTGACCCGCCATGGTGAATAAAGACACAGCAAAGATTTGCAAAGATCTGAGTGCAGAACTTTTTAATTAGGTAGAAAAAAAATGAGGTTAGCCGAAGAAAAAGATTGGGGTGGAAAAGAAAGATAGAAACAACCAGCCGTTTTCCTATTAAGGCGAAATGTCAAGCGCAGTGGTGGAGCAATAGTCTGTGTGCATCCCTTTGTTGTCCTCCCTGACATTGAAGGCTAATTTTTCATGGTTATTTGAACTGGAAAATGAAAGAGAGGTTTGTGATTATTTCCTATAAATGACAACACAATCGCATTACGCTTCAGTACAAACACAGAGAGGATATTGCCTTTTCATATTTCATGTGAAAGTAATGGATGGTCTATGCAAAGAGGGGCAGAAAGAAAGACAAATGGTAAAAGAAAGCTTCCTATGTTTGATTTGTGTTAGAAATTGAATAGATGGAGGTGGAGTGAGCTTTTATTTTTTTCCCTTTGCCCAATATGTGGTTGCTCTCTCAGGATGTTTTAAAGTGCCTCTGCAGTGTAATCATTGGATTTCTTTAGCAATTAGCTATGAGTAACCAGCCAGTTGCAACCAAGAAGAAAAGTTTCCCTCCACATCCACTACAGTCTCTGCAAGAAAAATTTATATCAACACTAAGGTATCCTCATGTGCTTTCTCCATCCATAAATGTATAGCGGCATGATGTAACAAACAGAAATAAGTGTAATAAATGAATAAATAAAATGAAACACATCACACCTTTCTCCACCTTTCCTTTCTACTAACATATAACATCTGAACTCAGCAAGCCTCTCAACCTTTTGAGAGCTAACACGCATCAATGCTACCCTACATTTTAGATTTGAAATAAAATTGATTAGCAAAATTGGTATTCATAACCTTGTTGGATTCTGTTTTATCTCTGCGTACGCTTTCATAAACAAACAGACGGTCAAGCTCAGGGCTTTGGATGGAAACGGGGAGGCAATATGACCACAGAGGAGGATGGCAAACCCGCCTACTCTTGGGAGGCAAGCTGAGAAATATGTTTGTGTACTTTAAGTTTACAAAGATTTGAAGAACTGAAAGAAGTGGGGTGTGGGGTCTTGTACCAGCAGGACTCATGTAAATAGGACTCATGTGGGAGCTATAAGCCGGACTCTAAGCACGCGCAGAGGTAGGGGCTGCATACATCCCGCCATGGCAACATTGATTTTCTGAGCTAATACCACCACAGAACGGTCCACAGGCAGATGGAAGCACTACAAAGATATGCAAATGGTACATTCGATAAATCGACAGACAGAGATCTTTTTCAGACAGTTCACTGTACTGGTCTGCAGTGCCTAAAAGGAGAGATAAACAGATAAGTACCTGTTAATGGACACAGATATACACAAGTGTGCACACTCAGTGAAACATAGGGGGACCTGCCTGCTACCTGAAAAAACTTGGATCAATGGGAGAAATTCATGTTAAGCAGTGGGGCTTCAGAAAAGCCCATGAAATAAGTGCTCGGACCATTCAGGATTATCTTTTCATATGAAAAGGCCTTTTTAATGTGTCACGCTGCATTTTGTTATTTTCAAGGCTTCCCTCAAGAAAGCTTTTTGCACTATATCTTTGTATGGTAAAAAAAAAAAAAAAATTGTGGGTATAGTTACATTCAGTGCACTTATTAGTTAGATATGAAACAAAAGCTGCTGGGTGTATGTCATATATAATAGATGTGGGCTGTCTTGTTAAGCCCAGCAGGCTGTATGTGGCATAGTCTCTGTGGAGAAAGGCTCTGAAGCTTACTATACCTGGTAATTAAAGAGATTTTGTGGCAAAAGCCAAACATCAGGAGAGATGAACTATGAACAGAAGAGCTGTGACAGTTTCAGGTTATGTGATTTTTGTGTGTCCCTCTTCGCCAAATGAAAAATCAATACATTTTCCGGGTTATACATATTCAGAATGTCCACCGTGCTTCCGCCCTGATGGAGAGAGGGGCCGGCGTGGTGGGGGCTGAGTCAGGAGTCGGGTGGGGGCGACGGGGGCTAGAGTGTTCGCCTGTCATAACTGTACCATCGCATTTTCCAAGCCACTGGTGAATATTTCAGAGTTGATGTGATTGCCCTTCATGACAGCGGTGATGCCTTTTTTTTTTTTTTTTCATCTATCCCCCTGCCCATGAACTGCTTGGCTCCTTTGAATAGTCACAAACAAAGTAAGGGGATTGTAGTTTGAGCTCGAGGAAAATGAAGAAAGAAAGGCGCATTAACAAAAAGAGGTTGATTTAAAAGCAGGCAGAAGTGGAAGACGATAAGCATAAATGCATGGTGAGACGGGGGGTGCAGAATAAGGGGTATAGGGGGATGGCTTGCTGTACCGAGTAACTAAAGAGGCAGAGTGACTCTTTGTGCAGGACAATGTCCCTCAGGCGGAGTAGATAAAAGAGTATTGCCCAATGATGCTTTTGCCCCTTATCCAGGCTTTCAGCCTGCCATTCTATCAGGGAAAAGGGAAAAGTACAGCCTGCATCTTCCATTGTGGATGTAATATGTGTTAGTTTGCCGCCATCATCTTAGACATTTAACAAAGTCAGGGTTGTGTGGGTGTGTGTGTGCACGTGTTGTGTGTATCAAATGGAGCTGAAGAGTGAGCAGTCCTTGCATGCTCAGTCCCCGTCTGCAGCCACATTAACCTAGATCCTCCTCTCCTTTATCACCCGAGTAAAACACAAAGACAAAAGAATTGGAGCAGCACACTTTACTTTATTTGTAATGTTTCTAAACATGTCATTACTGCAATAAGTATTTCTAATTAGTTTCCCAAGAGGTAACACATTAGGGAAAATATTTTTAATTGAATAAGTACCAAGAGCATAGAAAATGGTTAAATGAGCTGCAATGAGAGTGCTTTTTAAATCTTTTTTATCTCCCATAACACGGAACAATATTGACTTTGAGATGTAAGGGGAATCAGAATGAGGACCTATAGGTTGGCGTGATGTGCATGTACCAAAGATGAAGCAATGGCTCAAATAAGGAGGGGTTACTGACACGCTTCCATTGCAGCTCCTAAAGCTGTCTGTGATTAACTTGCTCTATAAAGTTTTTTTTTCCTTATTAGCTGCCTTAACTCTTTACCCCTCCTCCACCCGCTGCACCTTCTCCTCCGCTGCTCTTGCACCCTTTTCGTTCCTCCTGCCCTCAGCCCATTGGAGACACAAAGTATTCATTCACATTTGGATCCTGAGGTCAGAGCAGGGCCAGCAGGGAGAGACCAGTGAGTCCCCCATAGACAGGTCAGGAATCTAACACTTAACTGACCAGCAGCACCGAAGTAGCCTTACTCGTCTTTCCTTTCAAAAACCGTGATACTGTGTGGGAGAGCAGGGAGCGAGGGCATATGTGAGTGGAGCACAGAGACAAAATAGACATTCATTTTGCATGAGCCAAGCTCCCTCACATTCGGTGCATTCATTTTCTGAGATATTACCACAGTGGATGCTTTAATTTGATGGAAGTATTGTTGCTTAGATTTCAATTTTTCTACATATCAGTTTGAGTGTTTTGACAGCCATTTCAAATATATATGTATATATTCAGTGTGTCCATTCTTAATTTAGTTTTAGTTAATAAGTAATGCAAGTGGCAATTATTGTTTCTGATAATATCACCCTACAGTTTATTAGATGTTCATAAGGAACACACATTTTGTCTTTGTTTTTGGACGTTTTTCTCAGTTGAGGTTTTATGAGGTGCACCTTGTGTAGGAGAGGAGACAGCTTCTAACAGTGTCGGTGAAGGTGGGGGTATTAAAAGTTGGAAGGGTTTTGCTGTTTATTTTGCTTTAGAAGAGGGAGGAGTGTCCTGTGTACGGAGTGCAGAGGTGCTGATATGAGGAGCGGACAATGCATGAAAGCTCTCAGCATGGGTCCTATGTCTCATTGTCCCATGGTACCCTCCTGTCACTTTCATTTTGCGCCCTCTAGTCCAGAGTCAGGCCAACTTTAATACATGGAAGGGGAGCACTGGGTGTTGGGGGAGGCTGAGGGGGATGCTTAAAAGACGAAGTAGGGGAGAAAGATGGAGTCTCTGAAGTGTGAAATAAGATTGCTTTTTATCCGACAGAACAGCGCTATGGAAAAGGAAGCTGTCCACCCTGGGATAAAGCATGGGGGGGCGCACACCTATCTGATTTACTGTACAACCCTGTGACACCTGGCTAAAACTGATGACAGCAGCTTTGATAATGATAATGAGAGTAATGAGGGCTTATGGACAGAGCCACAGCCAGAAGGAGGCAGAACGCAACCTTCCTTCCAAGAACTCAGGAGCCCGGCAGAGGAAGAAGTTCAACTCATTCCTCACAGGGGTGATCCTGGGCACATGCATGTCAAACGGCAGCAGGCATTAGTGTTATTGTCTGAGAACTGAATATGCAGCAGAAAATAGTTTGAGAACCACGGGAGCCGTTTTCAGGTGGGACTGCAGTTCCGCACTTTTAAAAGGCAGTTACCATCATAGCGGTATATTCAGCTGAGGCCGCGGACGGAGGAGGAGCCTGACCCAGTGAAAGATATCCAGAGTGACTATTATTACTTGCTGCTGCTCTTCTCTACAGTCTGGGAAGGAATACTGGAAAGTGCAGTGGTTACCATCAATTATTTATTAGGCCGTTTGTGCTTGTCAGTCTGATTAGCATTAGTGTAATCACTGCTCTTCGGGGGGAAAAGGAAGACTGCTCTCTCTCATCTGAAGGTAATCTTTCCATTTTCAGTGTCTCATCTTCACCGGACAGCTTTTGCATAGCATCTGCTTTTGTCATCTCCACATATTTCTTCCCGTTTTCCTTTCCCCATGTGTTTCTGTCTGATGCTGTTCAGCCCCTTCCCCCCGCACCTCATTAATGTGTGCGAGCAAGTTGCTCTCTCCCAGCTTGTATAGAGTGACACCTATGGGTTTGAGTAGGCCTTTGCAGTCACAGGCAAGGAAGAAAAACTCATGGGGAAAGGCTGCAAAGCGCCTGAATGATGTTCGTGTGTGTGGGGGGGTGTGCGTGCGTGTGTGTGTGTGTGTGTGTGTGTGTCTGTCTGGGAGACGCTGAAACAGAGAGCCCATGAACTGTCCCCACTGAGTGACTGGCAGAGCAGGGCTGAAATTTATATGCTCAGAACAGATGAGTTTAATCTTTGTGTCGGCAATAGGCTTATTCAGCTTGCATGATTAGATTAATGGAACTGTTTCATATCATTGTATTAGAATGGTTAATGAAGACAATTAATTAGAAGACAACCTTCAGGCTATTGTCCTTTACATCTTTCAGATTTGGGTTAGAAATGGCCCAGTGCCATAGCTTTGAGTGTTTCTCCTAATCTATTTCCAGAGTTAATCTGCAGCTGCAGTTTTAGTGTCTCTTCCATTTGCATCCTACTCTTAGGCCACTCGTGACCTTTCATTAATTAAAGTCGACCTAGCTTTAATCATTCTGTAATGCGGTTGTAGATGAGACAAGAAATGGGCAAAACCATTTGCCGCTTAGAGATGTGAAAGCGCTGCTGGAATCATACGTCTGCATTTCTGTATAAATTATGTATGGGGTTCTGTGTTGTGCAGGCTCAAATTGTCATGCATGTTGATTAAACATCTCGATAAAGCAGAATAAAAAACATGATGGGGGAAGAAACGTATGCGTACACATACGTGCAGGTAACGTGTTTGTGCTCGATTTTGGGGGCGGGTACACGGAAGCTAAATAGCTTTAAAATGTAGGCTGCCTATCACAGTAATGTTTGAGAACAAAGTAAGTATTGATGTGTGGGTGGAGAATTAGTCTCACTACATGTGTCACATAGCAGAAAATGACACATTGCCCCAATTTTAAAGGTTAAAAAAATTTACCTGGGGATTATTTTGTAATCTAAGCACCTATGCAACCGCACAGCATCCCAATTCTCATGCAGCCGTGGATATTTATGCAGACATGAGGTAGATGGAATTAAACGACCCTGCACAAGATTTTGGACTCTTTTAGAGAACAATTGGTGTTTCTTTCAGCAGCCCGGAATGTTCTAGATAGAATTTAGATTTTTTACATTTAAAGAATTTTTAAAAATTACGTAATTATTTCTATTCTATGTGTTAGCCTTGCCTTTAAAAATGTTTATTTAAACAATGGATTGCCAGAATCCTTACACTTCTGAATCCTCTCAGACAGCTGTTTCCTACAACAACTGTATTGGTGAGCAGCAAGTGCTTGCTAGTTTGTGGTTGGGAATGTAAAATGTGTTTCCCATTCAATTATTGTATTGTTTTTTTGTTATTGTTTTTTGTTATAGCATGCAGTGAAACAGTTGTGTGAAAAGTTATGTTTCTTATTCCAGTAATTTTCTTGTAACAATTAATTTTTAAGCAACTGAAGATTTGCCGTGAATTTTGTTTGTTTGTTTGTTTTAGGATATATCTCAGTTATGACCCTGTCCTTAATAAGCAGGTTTGTTGATGAGCAGGAGCATTCACTAATTGAGAGAATTAACAGGGAGTGATGAGGGACAGAGTAATGTTATGAATGCGGTTTTGGCTCATGGTATTCCTGTAGTGAGCTCAAACTAGATGCGCGATGACTGCAGGGCTGAATACTTGACCAGGATATTTCAGTAGCTGTTGTACTTTTGTCAATATATCAATAGCTCATAGAGTAGAGACCGAGGCATGAAAGCATTTTCAAAAGAGCATTTAAGTACATTTGCTGAGAATTAGCTGACTTGTGTAATAACTGATAAAGCCTATCGACTGCGGCCTAGTTTACTGTTGTCAAATCAATGCTGTTGCATGCAAGTCTCTCTACTTTTAAACAAACTTAACAGGCAGAGGGGATGTTCACAGGGCACTGGAGGGAAATAAACATGATTGATGCGCTTTTTATTATCTGTTTTTGCTATCTTTTCCTCTGTGTGTTACTTACAAATGGAGTTATTGGATATCCATTGTTGGGACTTTGACGCTCCTAAATGGCCCTGATATATCGAGCTAATGCTTTTAAGATGGTTACAGGGGATTTCTGACTTTGACTTGGCATAAAAATACATTGAATTTTTGGCCTGAAAGTTTTAAATATTTATGACTTTTTTAATAGTAGAATAACAGAAGAGAAAGTGGGTTATTGGTATTGGTTAGTAATTTAGCAGATTGCAGCAGGGGACAGTAAAATGTGTGTGAGAGAATGGTGTGTGATAAAACTTCTATTTCTTGAAGGATGCAGTTATTTTTCCATCTACTAGAACACATGTCTTTTTTTTCTTTTTGCAGTTTTGTATCCATACTAAATAAGAATATAAAAAACATTCTTTCCTCTATGAATCAATATTTGTTTTCCTCTTCCCTCATGATTCAACTGATTTAATAATTCAAGTCTGACTAAATATTAGTGTTATCAGATACTACAGCAATAGAAAGCAGATTCTGTCCTCTTTGTCTGCTAGCCTTGCAACTATGTGTCAGCAAATGTAATTGTTGTGAGCTCCTATAGAAAAAAAAATTGCTGCCGTCCCTTTAAGTGCTTCCACCAATTCTGATGGTGTGGTGATTTACATATTCCGGTCTCCCTCCCCCTTCAGGAGAGCTGAGCGAGGATGTGGAGGCTGCTAGTGAGACCACCACAGATCAGGAGGACCAAACCAAAGACAGAGAAAGTGGGGGGGAGAAGGAGCTCACCAAAGGGACAGGTAAGGCCAACATTAAAACACTATTTTTCAGGGAGCACTATACACAGCTGCATGGCTGCAACTCCTGAGAGATGTAAACGATTGACCTTTTGTCTAACTAAATTAAACTTACTTTAATAAATTAAAACAAAAAACTTCACAGGCTGTTTTAAAATTATACTATTCAAATCAACAACACTGCACACTACAAATTGCGCTAGGAACAATACAGATAGGGTAAGCAGTCAATCTATGTGATAAGTTGAGGTGTCATGTGACTCTTGTTTTGTTTTTGCTCAATAGATGAGCAGGGCCTGTGTGCAGACTCCCATGTGATCCTCATTCTCAACTTTGCGGCACACAGAGTTGGACACTAGCAATACTGAATGCATAGGATGTTTTTTTAATACTGGGATTTCTATTTCTATGTTTATCTATTATGTTGTGTGTATGTGTGTGTGTGGAGAGGGTGGGGGGGGGTGTCTTTAGCAGGGGCCTGAGCTCAGGTTCAGGGGAGGGGTCTCTGGTCTGAATTTCTCATTAAGCTTGCTGCTTTTCATTCTTTGAATGTTAAACACTTTCAGAAACCACATGGAAAGTTTTAAGGAGTTCTGTTATTAGTTTTAAACCATACTCTTTAAATACTTTTGCTGAAATGCACACAGAGACTTTCCGAGAGCTTAATTGCATGATAATATTTACATCATTTCAAATTTCATCAAACAGCATAGCTGTGAAAGCTTTGGCATACTTGCAAGAAGTGTTAAAGTAACTAGAACATGTAATGGAGTCCCAATATTATGTTACCATTAGGGATGGGCAATTGTTTTGTTGTTCACTGCTATTAGAATATAGAAATTGATGATCCTTGCAAACCCCCAAAGGCCTACAGTCTGACATTATTGCTTGGATGGGTATTTCTGCAGAATTGTATTTTTTCCACTGCTGATTCCCTAAGAGCATCAAATATTATAAACTGTGATTAAATGCAATTAATACATATCATTTAATGGTACTTGCACTATCTAATGTGAATCATGTGCTAATAAAGCCTATTTGTTAATGAGTATATTTTATTTATTTATTAATTGTGCTTATGATGCTCTGACTACATGCAGAGAGAAATGACATTTTAAATTCATTTTATCATGACTTCTATTATTGCAACTAACAATAACATTTTAAGTTTATTTTGTTAGCTCATAGTGGTTATGATTCTCCACTAAGACAATATAATCTTTTAAACATGTCTGCAGCTTTACACACATATTTTGTCATGACTTAATATGCTAAAACAAATGTTAGCAAACTGAATGTAGCTGTAATATTGTTTGGAGCAAGTATTAAAAATAATAGAAAAAAAATTGTTTTTCTACAAATTGACAGAGGCATGAAAACAATGAAACTCCAATAAATGAGAAGCAAGTTCACTTCAATTCAAAATGAGGTTCTTTCCCATTATGTACCATGCATGTGCATCAGAGCATCAAAGTGCATCAAGCTCAAAAAGCTTCATTTATTTACTGATTGCCTTGCTTTTCTTTGTTGTCTTTTTTTTAAGATAGGAAAATTTAACCTTGTTGCAGTTCTCTCTTCTCAGCTCAGCTAAATCTCAATGGCTGTAATACCAACGACAAAGCTGCGAGTTTAGACGTCTAGTATGCCATAGAAAGGGTGCTTGATTTTAATGACTCTGAACAGTTTCAGGCCTAGATAGATGCTCTTCACTTGTCTAACTTCTTGCGTCTCATTTCCTTGTCTAACTGTGAGGTGTTTTGATTTACACGAGTCAGGTTAAAAGCTGCAAAATAATCCGTACCTTTTGCATACCAAAGTTTCTATAAAGTACAGATTAAAAAAAAAAAACTTCATCACAGTGTTTGAAGCCTTGCCTTTGTAAAACATCTTTGATATTTGAACTTCTATTTTAAATGAGGCTGAGTTGTTTGTGCTCTTTGAAAGGGCGACACTCCTCTTTGATGGAAGAAATAATGATATGCATGCCTGACTGAATATGGCTAAAAGTATGTTTTAGCACATCAAAATAAAGCACTTTAAAAAGCATTAAAATGAGCTGGCCGATTAATAATTCACTCATACCTGTGGTGCACAGGAAGACGACTCCTTGCATTAGGATTCCTCCTTTTTGAAAGGCATGCAATTTGATACAAGCATATTCAGTTCCTTTCCTCCTCTGTCAGTCACTAATCAGCAAATAAGAGTGTTTCTGTGTTTTCACAAAAGAAATATGTGCTTGCATATGAAAAATTTACAGCTTCCCCGCAGCTTATTAGAAACGCTTAGTTAAAAATAGCATTGCATTAGGGAACCAGGTCTGAGGTTCTGTTTGATGTCAGTGGAAAGGAAGGTGGGTGGGTAGGATGGTGTGGTGGGTTCAAGGCTGTGTTGGGAAAAGTAGACAGCTTGAGTTTAATAGGAAGGGCTTTTTTTTTGTACTTCCTGCATATTTAGAAATACAATACCAATTCCGAAGAAAATGCAGAGAACCTCCAACTTTTGTTGGAGCAATGCCTCACAATGCATTTGGTGAGCAGAGGAGCACTTGTTTCAGCTGTTGATTATCAGTTAATGTTGCATAGGATGTTACAACACGGCTGATCTGTTATCAATCAGAAAAGGTGTTCAGTCTCCTAATGTCCGACCCAGAGATCTTTCTAAAATTCATCATTAGAACGAGTGAAATACTTATTCTCATCGTTGTCATGTTGCTGTTTGGAACGGAGCGCAACATTGTTCCCTTTACAAATGACAGCCACTGTCAGATAGACAGCATTAGTGAACACAAGGGGGAAAAAAAGCTTCCTCCCTTTTTAAAGCCACTGTCAATCTTATTTTCTCTTTCTTGTTGCACAGCTCCTCAGTATTCATTAAAATCATTTAGAGGTACATCAGAAGTCTTTGTAAAATGCATATGTATTTGGCCTGTCATCTCTTGAAAGATGTCTTCATTATTCCATAGCTTTTTATTTGTTGCAGGGACAAAACACGTTTGAGCATGTAAAGGCATACAATATATTTAGATGTCTTTTGCTTAAAAAACACTGTATGTTGTGCAACTTTTGAATTATCATAATTGCATTCAGACTCGGATAGAAAAAAAATGTAAATTCAAAAGTAATTTGAAATGGCATGTGAATGCTAGCTATAGCTGACACTGAAGGGTCATCTTAAATGATATGCATAAAATATGTATAAATTGATAACACTCCCATTTTTCTCCTTGCCTGTTCCACTCCTAGTGGGGAATCTACGGATTAAGGCATACGATCAGGATCCTTACCTTTATTAAAGCAGATGATGTATTTCTGCAGCACTTGCATGAATCCATAAGAATGCAGCTGGAAGTGAGGCAGGCTGAAAGTCAGTGTGGGTTAGAGAAGAAGGTGATGAGAGCTTGAAGTGATAAAGGGGGGTAAAAAATGGAAATTGTTAATACACCTAGAGGCTCGGACACAGTGTGATCTAAGATATTTAGCATACACGGTATGGCGAAGGTTTTTACTAAACGGTATGGAAGAGATGAGGAGTTGCATTAAGAAGAGGACGAGTATAGCTTCTCTAAAAAGTATACTGTCTCAGTTCTGGGCTTTAGTGGAAGTTGATAAATAATTCCTCCTTGCCTTCCCCTATATTCAATTTACACAAGCTAGAACAAGGTGGTGGAGGCAAAGGGTGAAAAATTATATTTTTGTGTGGGTCATCCACACTCTGTGAACTGTAACACCTCAGGGAACAGACAGACTTATAAGTAGGCTAAAATAAATGGTTAACATGGACCGAACAATAAATAAACTGTTTTGTTTATTATTTGTATAGGACAATTTGTAAAACAATGCACAGTTTTAAAGACAATTTAAAATATTTTTATCTGCCTAATTAAAATTAATATGTGTCATTTTGCAACTTCATACACAAAAGCTGGAGAATTTATTTTCTAACATGCATATTTTGTTGGTCTTTTTTACTCTTAAGCTATTAGGGATATTGTGTAGGTGTGTTTTGACACAGTTATGTCTTGCACCAATTAAATGTGACACACAAATTCTAATTCAGTCTGCTCTTGGCTGGAGTATACAGTATTTACACAACCTGTACATAAATATTTATGCCCTTTGTTGAATTCATCAGACTTCATCATGCCACCTCTAACCACACTTCATTCATAATAATTTTAATCAGAATCAAATGTTATTCAAAACACTGAATGTAGCGGCGGGGGGAGGGGGGGGGGTCTTTCACAAAGATCATACAAGAGTATCAATAATATACATTCCCAAACAGACTCTTTGAGCTCTTTGTATTACTGCAGTTTTTGGTTTAGTTCCTTTTTTAAAATCACACAGATGTATCCAGAAAGAAACTCCAAATTATCTTCAGCTAAATCTCAACACTAAAACTGAATGGCTGTCTGACTGAAGACTGAGCAGCTGCAGTGCATGTGCTTACAATACACAGCCTGCGTGTGTGTGTGTGTGGGGGGGGGGGGGTGTGCATGTAAGTATCTGTGTGTGCTTCTGGCTCCATATCCACCTGCTGTTTGGGTCGATGTGCTTCAGCGAGCACATCTGCACATTCAGGTGTTCTGTGGGTAGGAGAAGCAGATGTGCTTTACACGTTGCGGCGGCTGCATGTAATCTGGATAATGAAGCTGATGATTAGCATCCCCTAGACGCAACACTGTGGCATTGCAGCCCGCTCAATTTTTTATTCAGCTCTGTTTTGTGCTGCTAGCCTTTTGGCGTGGCATATCCAGAAACACACAAATCAAATGATTCGAATTGCTCTCCGCCTAACATTGTGCATATGCAGATTTTATTTGAGCACCGTTGAATTTGAAATTGCACAACTCAACTCAGTTATAATTCAATTATTCAGGTTTAGAATGGCCACTTTAACTTTTGGGTCATTCAGAATAGTGGTGATTTGTTATTGCTAACAATAACAAAACAGGGAGGAACCTGGGAGATGGAGCAGTGGAAACGTTTACATAATCATGTCACGTCCTTCCAGTGTTTGTCATCCCTTAAATTATAATTCCTTTTGTCTTTGAAGATAATAGGCCATAAATTGTCCTTGTTTGTTAGCCACCTCCCTGAAAGCTCAGTGTTTATGAGTCTTCCACAGGGTTTCTAACATTCAGAGCTGTGTCCTGCTAAGGCGAAGCACTTCTCTTTCTATTATACATTGAAGCCTACGAAATAGTAAGAATTTGTAGGCTTCTAAAAATTCTCCCCATATCTGGACATTTTAACTTCCTCATAACTTACAGATTTTAGTTTTTTGCTCTTTGCAAAATAAAAATGTGTGTATTTTTGCTTCCACATCCCTAGTTGAAATCTGCTCTGTTGGGTCTTGCTGCATAGTAATTACCACAGAAATAAAAGACGAAATGGAGCACTGCCCTTTATTGCTTTGGGCACCGACTCAGGCCGCAGATTAAAAACCCGGTTAGGAGTGGAAGCGGGGTGGTGGGGCGAGAGAAAAGGCAATATTGTTAACATAGCAAAGACAGAAAATGACTCGTAGCACTGTGGGAGTTGAATCATCTCCATATTAATAGCCAACTCGCCATGGGAATAGAGGTGAGGATTTCACGCAGCGCGAGAAGCTGAAGGGCGTTGCAGGGTCTCGGCGCGTTGAAGGTGAAAGGTTTCAGTAGGAATGCTTCTCAGAGCATCCCGGAGTCCCAACATGAACAGGTTAATCTTTCACTCTACAACATGGCATGGACAGGATGTATGATCTTTTATGATGTTAGCAACATAGGCCTGAACCTGCCAGGGCATGAAATTGTAATCAAGCAATAGAAGCTGCAGAGAAGACATCCACCTTATCTCAGCTACTGGGGATGCTATTCAAAACACCAGCCACCTTTTTCCATTTAATACCGCTTGGTATGCTGTTTATTTTTATTTCTAAAATATGGATAACCTGTCAAAAAGACGTACGTTAGGGGCAGGTGTGATTTTTGCACTCATGGAAGATTTCAATGGTAGATGACCTATTGTGGTTAATCCAGCCTCTGCTGTGTCAGTCACTCTGTCCAGCAGCCATCTTTTTTCCACTTGAAAGCACAACAAGGCAGCAAGAATTTGCTCCAGAGACCGGCGCAGAACGCTGGCAGCCCCCTTTGCTGCTTGACTAATACAGTCCAGCTACGAAAGAGAGACAAGGTGCCAAAGACCAATTCACTTACGGGACTCGACAGCAGAAAAGCCTTTGGTTTACGGAAAAGGGGCATGAATTAATAATCACCTTATTGGCTTGCGGTTTTATTTTTTTCTTTTCTCCTGCTCTGTATGCCCTGCTGGTGCTTTCACACAATAGCCATCTTTTGCATTTGATGGAAGATGTTTATCGCAGCTGAACGTTCTCTATCTCGTGAAGGTGCAAAAGAAGACATTAAAAAAGAATATCTGACAAACATTAAGGTTTAATGCACATTGACTTTTATGTTGACTGTACACGATTTGCAAGACTGAGTTTTAATTGGTGAATGTCTTGTAGATTTATATAAGCTCCTAATAATATTTCTCCTAATCAGCGATTCATTGGTGAAATCAGAGAAAAATTTAAGAGTCCTTCATCTTCTTTCTTTAAACATTTTTGTTAGCCTTTCTTTGTTTCAAATATATTTATCTTTTAATCCACATGCCACCTTTTCTGATTGTATTTAAGTTTAAAAAACGGTCCTTTCATCAGACACTACAGATAAAAGTATCTAAGTAAATAAAATGAAAATGTTATTTTTGTTTTTTTATAACCAGAAAGTATGACTCTTTGTCAGCAGTTGATATTTAAAGCATGTCCCACTGAGGCCTGCTTTTATTCCCGCTTGTGGTAATCACTGCCCCTTTGGTAGTCCTCTGCACAGTTTTAGTCATTGTTTTTGAGCCAACTCTTGCATCATTTTTGGACATAAATGAGGGAATAAACCTAAACTAAAATTGTTTTGATTTGATCTCAGTTCTAGGTTTTGCAGTGTTTCAAAAAAATCTTTTCATTGCCCATGACAAGAAAAAACTATGGAAACAGTAGTTGTATGTTAGTCACGGGCTGCTGATGATAGTGTTGCTCTGTTCCTTAGAGAAGCAATGGATCAGATTTATGAAGTCCTAATTAGCCATGACAGAGACTGCACCAGAGAAAGGCCTGTGCAGCTCCTCACCTTACACGCCTTCCCTCTCACCTACACTTAAGCATGAAGCACCTCATCCACAAAACACAGATCTTTATCAACTTTCAGAACAAAAACAGCCACTTGTTGCACCTCTGGTGCTAATTGAGCAGGTCTGAAAGCATAATTGTTATGCTTATTCTCTTAATCATTCGACTGAGAGGAGGTTTGATACTTTCCTTACTGTATTTGTAGCTGTACATTTATGATTTTACTCTCCTGAAGTTACTAGCTCAACCCTCACTAAAAACGTAAATACACACATTAATCATTTATCAGTTTCTATATTTGCTTCTCTTTTAATCTCTTTTATGTTGGAAGGCGTGAAAGCATCTTTCCTTACTTTGTGGGTGTTGATGTTAATTATAGTCAAGGAACTGCTTGTTGAAATAATGAGCTGCTGAAGGAGAGCGGAAACGACCCTGTGCAGATTGCATACTCAAAAACACTTCTTTTTTTTTTAAAGTGTGAACTTCAGCTCCATATAAAATTTGTCTGTGCAAAACAATTCACCTAAACTGGAATCTGGATCCCAAACCTAAAATGACTAAAGTTCTCTAAAACAGGACCAGAGATGACAATTTTCTTTATCTAACAAGAGGACTTCAGGCAGAAGAAAGTGTGGACTGGAGCAGAGTTGGAGGATGAATTGGTGAGCACAGTGCCATGACTGAAAGGTTAATGTCAACGAATGGGAGGTTCTTTTTGTTTAACATTTCCTTTGTTTATTGGTGGATGTGTTTAATAGGATTGAGTGTGACTGCACCCTAATAGGGTCTCCATGGCTGATCTCAGTGTCTCTGGGAGATCTTACAGACTCCTCTGTCCTAAGCCAGGTCTCCCACTGGGTAATCACCTCAACTGCCCTCATCCTGATTGGAGCTGACATTTTAATGTCTGGAGTAGGAGTGTGGTCAGCCCTGTTTAACCTGACCCCCCCATTGCCATACCACCCCTCCTTTACCAGTGGCCTCTGTTCTCAATTTGCCCCTTAAGAACTGTACAAATCAGGCCAAATTTAACTCTTTATAGGGCTGTTAGGGGTTTGTGAGACAACTCCTTAAGTTTCTCAATAAACACTTTCCACTGGAGCTACGGCTGCAGTTTCACTTCACAGATTCTCTGTGGCTTTAGCTTTTCAGTTAACACTGGAAAAGCTTTAGTGGAACATGCTTAGCTGTTCCACTAAAGTTACACCTCTACAGTGCCAAATGTTGGTTATCCTTTTCTGTTGTTTTAAGTGGATTATGTTTAAAGTGGCTTGCAAGAGATTATTTGGAAAGCCTTGCTTTGCAGAGGAAGAATAAAAAAAAGAAAAACATTATTTTGGTTATTTCAGCATTGTTTGTATTTAAATGGGTCTGCAATCTGATTTCATGTGTGAGCCAGTGAAGCACTTGAAGTCTCTTTAGAGAATGGAAAAGACTGACACATACCTGACAATCACTGTAGTCTTACTGTTTCCTTGCAAAAAGTTGCTGATGAATATGCTTGGATATGACTAATCTAGAGCTATTGTGTGTTTTGTTTGAGCCTTAAACGTACATTAAAAGGTTTTAGCATGTTTATATGAAACTTTTCTTTCTTTGATTATTAAAGATTGGCTTCATGACACCTTTTACATACATTTTATGAAACAAACCTCAACTGTTGGTCAAGTCTCACATGACCTGAATGAGACTCTGTCATCAACACATGTTGATGTTGTTTGTTTGATGTTGTTGTTTGATATCACATTAGACCAATCAAATACAGGTGTTTTAAGCACAAATGTCAGGCTTTTGAAAAGTGTGTACGTATTTATGCACTCACAGTGTTTGGTTGAGCCTCCTCTTGCATGAATCTCCACATCAGTATGCCATGGCATAGAGGTGATCATCCTGTGGCACTGCGTAGGTGCAGTAGAAGCCCAGATTGCTTTCATAGCTGCCTTCAGGTCATCTGCCTTGTTGGGTCTGGTGTCTCTCATTGTTCTCTTAACAACAGCTCATAGATCTGCTATGGAGTTCAGGTCAGGAGATTTTGCTGGTCAATCAAGAATAGGAATGGTCACTGCACCAGCTTTTAGTACCTGTGGAAGTGTGGACAGGTGCCAAGTCTTGCTGGAAAATAAAATCAGCATCTTCATACAGCTTGTAATGAGAGGTGAGCATGAGTGCTCCAGAATTTCCTGGTAGACGGCTACATTGACTGTAGACTTCAGAAAGCATAATGGACCAACACCAAATGATATGGCATCAAAAACCATCACTGACTGTGGAAACTTCATACTGGACTTCAAGCAACATGGATTCTGTGCCTTGCCACTCTTCCTTCAGACCCTGTGACATTAATTTCCAAATGAAATGCAGAACTTACTTTAATTTAGAAAATAACACTGGACCATTTCGTAACAGTCCAGTTCCTTTGCCTATGTAAGATCCCTCTGATGTCGTCACTGGTTTAGTAGTGGCTTGACACAGGGAATGTGACACTTGTAGCCCATGTCTAGTATATGTCTTTGTGCGTTGGCTCTTCTGGAATGGATTTCTCTTGACAATCCTCTTAAGGCTGCAGTTCTTCCTGCTGCTGGTGCACCTTTTCTCACCACACTTCTTTTTTCTACTCAATTTACTGTTAATATGCCAGGATACAGACCAGCTTCTTCAACAATGACCTTTCATGACTTCACCTCCCTGTGAAGGGTGTCGATGACTGTCTCTTGGATGTTTTGTCAAGTCAGCTTTCTTACCAATGATTGTGTAGCCTACTGACCCAGAGTGAGAGACTGTTTAATGGCTCAGGAAACCTTTGCAGGTGTTTTGAGTTAATTAGCTGATTAAAATATGACACCATCAATTCCCATTAATGACCTTTTTCACAATATTCTAGTTTTCTGAAAAACTGAATTTTGGGCTTTTATTATCTGCAAGCCATAATTGTCAACATTACAAGAGATAGATAATGAGTTTCACTTTTTGAGATGACTGGCATGAAATATATTACTTTATTGCTGCATCTTGTTTATTTGATATGTACTAGTACACAGGGTCGCTGTATAGGGGGAAAAGTTATGACAATTCTAAGGGCCCCATACACAAAACATTTGTTTCGTTCATTTATTTTTTTTTAGTTCATAACCTTTAGTTATACACTGAAGTTCTAGTAAAACATGATTTTGGATTATCTAGAGATGCCTTTTCAAGCCGCCACACACTATATGATGCAATTTGATTCAGATGTTATGGAATAAATATTGTGAATAAATGTATTAGAAACATTACAAACAAAAAAGATTGTCCTAAGTATGTTAATTAATTCATATTAACCCCTTAAACAGTGAGCACGGCTAAGAAATCAAATTGGACCACTTCACGTCTTGCTGTAAAATGTATATAGTGAGGGACAATGTAAGAGATAAAAGTAGCAATTATTGTGCTGCAATTTTCCATATGATAAAATATCAAACAAATGTACACAGAGGCAAGTCACATCTTGGTGCGTAGATGTTGACAGAGATCTCTGCCCCTCTGCAAAACATGAGAACATCTAATGGTCAAAATCAAAGTAAGAATCTCATATGATGTGACATTTTGTAATGACGTGAAACTTAAATCTTGTGCTATGGTGTTGTTTTGATTCCACAACTCGAGACTCAAATGGCCCATCAGTTGGCATTGGTAGTGCATTCCATAACTGTTTTTTATTGCTAATAATTTTCCTGCCCAATTCCCATTAAATGCACTTAAATCACATCTGAGAAAGACATCCAAAGGCTCTTTATTCTCACTGTTATTGATCTGGTATCAAGCTGCCAGGTTCTCAAATTGTCCTAACATATCTGTTGTTCCCTCTTAGTCCTTTTGCTTATATGTTTGTTTCTATTGGAATATTTTCAGGTGCGTCTGGCCACTTGGAACGGCACCAGTCGGATTCTCCTCTTCCCTCCAAAAGGCCCTCTTCCCGCTCGGAGGTCTCTGACACCCCGCTTTCCTTGAAGCGACCCAGGACAGCTGAAAAGGGAACTGCAGAGCAGGTCGGCATTAAAAAACACAGTTTTTTTTTTATTTATTTTTTTATATATTGACAGCCTATATGGCCTATAACTTGTTTTTAAAAAGTCTACTTTCCTTTGAATTAAGGGCATCTAGCTAAAGGTTATCTCGTCATTAATTACCAAGACATCATTAAAAGTCTCAAGCTTATGAATCAGTTCAATATAAACCTCTACAAGTAATTCTCAGTGCTGAGCTTTTTTATGTTATGCAGATTTTCTTCTTTTAGATCTACTCAAAATTAATTTAGCAAATCTGCTAGGCCAGCACTGCTAATTGTGCATAAGCTGGAAAATCAATATGGTATTTGACAGATGAGACCACTTTCAAGTGGGTGCCAACTGCCAAGACTCGGCGCTGCTCACTTTTCCACATGTGTGGGTGTGATCAGAGCAGTCTGCTGTTAGAGGGGAGTGCCAATACTCTTCCCCCTGAGATACAGATTCTACTAAGACAAGTATCCTGGTTTCACCATGTTAACCTTTTGGTTCTTTTGTCTCTGCCACCACCTCCAGATGTACCAGTGCCCCTACTGCAAATTCACCAACACGGACCTGAATCGCCTCAGAATGCACGTGATGACACAGCACTCTGTTCAGCCAATGTTACGCTGCCCACTGTGCCAGGACATGCTCAATAATAAGATTCACCTGCAGTTCCACCTCACACACCTCCACAGTGTTGCACCCGACTGTGTTGACAAGCTAATAGCCACAGTAAGTCCTGAGTTATTACAAATACTTTGAATGTGACTGGATGTAGAAGGACTGGGAATGTTGAGAGGGTTTAGGTAACCAGTTTCATGAGTGCATTTCTGTGATTATTGTTTTGTTGTACTCCTAGGTGCCTTCAAACATCTAATGTGAGCGTCTCAAAGAGAACAGTATTTGTTTTAATCTGCACCAAGCAGGCATTTCTTTTCACTATTTCAATATATCCTAATATCTCGTAATAAAATGGGAGAAAAAAATTCAAAGATGTGCTCTAGTTTTCTGAGCCAGTATATGTAAGGAACTAATTAAACTCAGACTTTGTAAAAACCAAGATGTTTAAACCATAACACAAGAGTTTAAGTAAAGCAAATAATATACTATATTGTAAAATATTATGCCTTACAACAGTATCTATGATCCTTGAACATTTTTTATGTTAAAACCATAAACTTCAATTTAAGCTAATTGAAGTTTATGGTTGCTAGTTTTGTTGTGCCACACTATTTTGAAATCAGGTGATAGATTTAACAATGTCCTGTGAGAATTTAAAACTTTGAGTATCTTTATATAACATTATCCTGCTTTAAGCTTTCCACACATCCATCCCTGGCCTGCCTGGGGTTTTTACCATGGTTTTCACAGTGTTCTCTAACGAACCTCTGAGACCTTCACAGAACAGTTATATTAATATCATTATAAAGTTAGTTACTTGCAGGCGGACATCATTTACTAATGAGGTGACTTCTGAAGGCACTTGGCTGAAGCTGATTTTATCTAGTTATTCGTTATTGCATGCAATACATGGGTATTTAAACACCATGCATTGCATAGAGCAGTTCTAATAAAGTATATTAAAGTTAAAGGGGTAAATAAGACTACTGTAGTTGATCCTGCAGATCTCTTTAGTTTTTAAACTTTGGATTCATACATTGTTAGCTACTCATTTATTTTCTCAACAACTTCAATGAATTTGGAGACTAATTTTAGTCTCTGAGGAGTAGCTTTGTTCTGGTCAAAGCAAGACCTTTTGATTATAATTGTAATATTTGTGACACAGATCAACCAATAAATAATTAATAGCTGAACATAAAATGGAGATATTATTTGTTACCTATTCAGTAGCAAATAACAGAATCACTTTTAAAGTAAATAAAATATTACAATTGTAGTTTTTGTGATGTGTGAAATCAGTGACTCTCAATTTATATTATTTTTGCTCTTGTTTTCTCAAGACAAAACAATCTTTGCTTTATTTAAAACACATCCAGGTTGAATAATCAATCAAAAATTCCCAATTTGCTTCTAAATCAAACAGCAAATCTTTGTTCTCTCCCATGCTCTGAGGCTAAATAACACGCTGAACAATCACACTATAAAACATTTCTCTGTCTGCTTCCTAGCCATTTTCATCCCCTATCTAGAAAGTAAATGACATGCACATTAGTATGGTAGATAGCAATATTTATTTCTTTTATAGCGCTAGTAATGTACTGAAACACTACAAGGGGAGACAGAACAGAGGTAATATAACACACATAAAAGCCTGAACCTTTTTACAGCTGGTGAATGCAGATGGAAATATACTTCATCCCTTTCGCATGTCTTCTTAAAATACCCTAATTAATTCTGAGATAGGTGACTTTTATTTCTTTCCAAGTGTGCATACTGATGCATTTACTCTCCCTTAATTCATTTGTTTTCTTTGCACTTCTTTTTATTTTTTTTCTTGTGTTTTTTTCTTATATATAAAATACATCGACTTGTTTAGTCTGCTCGCCTTCATTCCAGGTCTCATTTTCTTTTTGCATTAGTTAGGGGTGATGAAAATAATTGTGCTTCATTAATTCTGAGACTGACTGGATGATAGCAATTTTAAACTATGTCTGCCAATTAGGCAGTCTGAATTAAAAGTGACCTTGGGATCAACTCTTTCACCTAACTGTTTAATGAAGCCATTGTTTAGAAACTGGCAGGTTTCTTTTATAAATCAAATATTTGTTTGTCATTTTTGTAAGTTTTATTGGTGTTTTGATGTCATACATGTAATTTTCAGATGTTTTAGGATTTTAACATTAAATCTAAAATGTATTTTAATTAAATGGGCAGATACTGACATTTTTACAGTATTACGATTCCAGTTCATATTAGACCTGTAGCATATAATTGTTATATATGATGTAAAAAAAAAATAACACTAGAAAAGAAAAGAAATGAGAACAAAACATCCAAGATTGCTGCAGGAAGTTAATAAAGAGTTGTCACTTTTAGTTTGAAATTCCAGACAGAGGATTCAAGGCAAAAGGTAGTGCTAAGCTCAAATTTGAGTTCATATATTTAGGATTTACATGGCATCTTATGCAGTGAGGAGGAGTAAATAAAAAGAAATGTCTATGTTTATGCCAGCTGCCTATAAAGGGATTTAACAGCTGTTTGTTGTGAAACCATACAACCAGAAATTAGTCATAGTAGTAAGTGAACACTTGTGACAAAAACTGCGATTCGAAACATTAAAATTCAGGCAGAATTCACATAAACATTTATGCTTCAATACTGACCTGCATTGTCCCTCTGATGTGTCGTTCATTACCCAGTTCCTCCCAACACCTATGCCAGCAGAAAAGTCTATTTTGAATTACTAAATCGGGTTTTTTCAACTGTGTTTGTATTACTCTGCACTATGTATACAGTCAGGTAGCTGACAAAGTATGATTTTGAGGACAGGTTGTCTTGTCACTAAAACTTTATAAGTCAATCTAGTTTTCCCACAGCATGATGTTATTTGGCTCTGAAAAACAATTTCTATCAAATGCTACACATGTGTTGGATGGACGAAAAGTTAAAACACTCATATATTAGCAACCTGTATATGCAGTCGCTCTCTTCATTTCACTCAGACACACAGAAGAAAGAAAAAAAATGCTTTAAAAGAAAGCATTTTTATACTTGGTAAAGATTATGCTCTCAGACACTAGCTCCGGCCATACATGGATTAAACACATTTCTGTTTATAGTTTTTTTGCTTTGTTTTTTTTTTTGACTGCAGATCCATATCATTCATCATTACCCATATACGTTACTCACTTTCTGTTTTTACAGAGCGGTAACTACAAATATTTGTTCATTTCCTAAAGGTGTCTTCGAAATATTTATATAGCTCTGAAAAAATAACAAAGGTCTGATGATGTTTTCTCTTTAAATGTGATTTTGCTGGGTATGTGTTTTATCTGGCCATTTGACTTTTTAAACCAAATTTTAAGCATACATAGTCACTAAGTAAGATTGTTAAGACTTGAATTCTTTTGTGTTTTGTGTCTACAGGTCACAGCCACTGAGGTTCTACCAGCAAGCATGTTCATACCAGTGCCTAGTCCAGACAAAGAGTCACAGAGCACCCCACTTGCTACAGCCAACTTCATCTCTGAGGACACAAAAAAGCAGACTGGTTAGTATCTCAGTATTTGAAATATTACCTTTAAATTTTATAATATATATATTTTCTGTAATACCAACCATGGGATTTTTAAGTCATATCTTTATTTACCTTGATAAGCATTTGGCAATTGTAAATACAAAAAATATTAAGTCATAAAGAGAGCATCAGAAAATTAGGAGGCACTACAGTTTTTTCTCACTCAGCATATTAAATACGCTTTTATTCTGTGGCTCTCACAACATAACTGGTTGAATGATTGGTATTTTAACACCTTGTAATTAATCACAAGGTTGATCTTTTTGTACACATTCCTGCCTGTGGATGCACAATAAAAGTATTTTTCTCCATTACTAAATTTAATTGGAAAATAACTGCAAATGGTGATGCCTTGATAAGTAGTTCTTTGTTGATTTATTTACAGATGCCACAGATGCTGATCCAGAGAAAGGGATGTCCCTCACCACAGACATAGCTGAATCTCGCAAGTCACCTTCTGAGGATCAGCAGTCAGAAAAGGAAGATGCCACTGGATTTTTGTGCTGGAAGAAAGGCTGCAGTCAAGTGTTTAAATCCTCCAACTCTCTCCAAATGCACTTCAACGAAGTTCACAACAAAAGGCCCCAGTTGCCGGTTTCTGATCGCCATGTCTATAAGTATAGATGTAACCAGTGCAGTTTGGCCTTCAAGACTGTGGAGAAACTGCAGCTTCACTCACAGTACCATGTGATCAGAGCAGCTACTATGTGCTGCCTTTGTCAGCGGAGCTTTAGAACTCTACAAGCCTTGAAGAAGCACTTAGAAACCAGCCATTTGGAGCTGAGTGAAGCTGATATCCAGCAACTTTATGGAGGATTATTGATGAATGGGGACATTATGGCAATGGGGGATCTGGCTCTTAATGAGGAGCATGGGAGCCTGGGAGAAGATGACAAAGAGGGAGATGACAGTGACCCTGACGAAAAACAAAGTCCAACAGGCAGTGATTCTGGCTCACTACAGGAAGATTCTGGATCTGAACCCAAACGAGCACTACCTTTCAGAAAGGGCCCCAACTTTACAATGGAGAAGTTTTTGGATCCATCTCGTCCATTCAAGTGTACTGTATGCAAAGAGTCTTTTACACAGAAGAACATTCTGTTAGTTCATTATAACTCTGTCTCCCACCTACACAAGGTGAAAAGAGCTCTTCAGGAATCCACTACTGGTCAACCAGAGCCTACCAGCAGTCCTGATAATAAGCCATTTAAGTGCAGCACTTGCAATGTGGCATATAGCCAGAGTTCAACTCTGGAAATTCACATGCGCTCTGTTCTACACCAGACCAAAGCTAGGGCAGCCAAACTTGAAGCAGCTGGAGGGATCACCAGTTCTGCAAGTACAACCGGTCTAATTAGCGGAGGGTCCAGCATAACCACGTCAACAACTAGTCCAAGCCCAGCCAGTAACTCTACTCCTAGCTCAGCAAACCACAGTTCTTCTGGATCTCAGGCAGCTCAAAGTATTCATGGAGGAAATCACATGAATCAGACTCATGGCATTGAAAGTTTGGGAAATTCTTCAGCAAGCTGTCATTCTTCATCATCTGACAACCATGAAGTAAAAAAGTCTAAATTTAGTGAGATTCTCTCTGCAAGAGGGCAACAACAGCAGCTTCAGCAACAACAGCAATTGGCTCAAGCACAAGCTCAGGCTCAAGCCCAGCTTCAGCAGGAGCTTCAGCAGCAGGCTGCTCTTTTACAATCACAGCTATTCAATCCAGCACTTCTGCAGCACTTCCCAATGACAACTGATGCACTTCTGCCGCTGCAGCAGCAGCAATTACTGTTTCCTTTCTACATCCCTGGAGCAGAATTTCAACTTAACCCAGATATCAACATCAGCAACTCTGTTCTCGGCCTAGCAGGATCTGCAGCTTCTGCCCTTCAAGAAGATTTAAAAAACTCAGCCCAGCAGGCCCAGCAGAGTTGCTTGCAGCAGCAATTAATGCATCATCACCTACAACAGCAGCACCAACAGCAGCAGCATCAACAGCAACAGCAGCAACAGCAAGCTCACTCACAGGTTCAAGGGCAGATGGCTTTGCTACAGCAGAGTGCATCTCTTCTCCAGCAGGCTGAAAAAAAGCAGAAACATTCCTCCTCAAAAGATGAAAAAGATAAAGAAATACTAAAAGAGAAAGATGTAACTGAGAAAAGTGAGGACAATATAAACAAAGATTCCACTGAAAGCAAACCAAAAGAAAAAAAGGACATTCAGAACATTTCACTAAACATTAATCAAGATACTGGCATGCTTCCACCTAGGATTGCTTCAGATGCTCGAGGAAATGCAACTAAAGCCTTGCTGGAAAACTTTGGATTTGAATTAGTTATTCAATACAACGAAAATAAACAGAAAGCTCAGAAAAAGACAAGTGGACCTACAGGATCAGGTGGTTCAGGTGGAATAATGAAGGTTGTAGATCCCATTGAAGGATTAGAGAAACTGGAATGTGAAGTCTGTGGCAAGCTGTTTTCAAACATACTGATTCTAAAGAGTCACCAGGAGCATATCCACCAGGCTTTTTTCCCTTTTAGATCCTTGGAGAGATTTGCTAAGGAATACAGAGAGCATTATGATAAACTCTATCCACTAAGACCTCCAACACCAGAAGCTAGTCCTGCTCCTGCCCAACCTCCTCCTCCACCTCCACCTCCGCCACCACCCCAAAGAGCTCCAACACCAAATATTCCAGTCTCTGCAGCCTCACTCACTCCTCCCACTGTACCTCCTCCACAACCCCCAGTTCCAATGACACAAATACCCATGCCAATGGATTTACCCTTGTTCTCTCCACTTATGATGCAGCCCATGTCTTTGCAGTCCCTGCCCACTCAGTTGACTCCTCAGTTACCTTCTGTCGAGCCAAGCTTGGCATCAGACTTGGCCCAACTCTATCAACAACAGCTTACACCTGCCATGTTACAGCAACAGAACAAGAGGCCACGGACTCGCATCACTGATGACCAGCTTAGAGTCCTGCGACAGTACTTTGATATAAACAACTCACCAAATGAAGAACAAATTAAAGAAATGGCAGATAAGTCTGGGCTGCCACAAAAAGTGATAAAGCACTGGTTCAGAAATACACTCTTTAAAGAACGTCAGCGCAACAAGGACTCTCCTTACAATTTCAATAATCCTCCAACAACAACTCTAGAAGAAACAAAAATTGATTCCAAACCTCCTTCCCCTGAACCTCAGAAACATGAACTCTATGGAAGTAAGAGATCATCTAGAACCCGGTTTACTGACTACCAGCTAAGAGTCCTACAAGACTTCTTTGATGCAAATGCTTATCCGAAAGATGATGAATTTGAACAGCTCTCCAACCTTTTGAACCTTCCCACCCGTGTTATTGTTGTGTGGTTCCAAAATGCTCGACAAAAGGCAAGAAAGAATTATGAAAACCAGGGTGAAGGAGCTAAAGATGGAGAAAGGCGAGAACTGTCAAACGACCGATATATCCGTACATCAAATCTAAACTACCAGTGCAAGAAATGCAGTCTGGTTTTCCAGCGTATCTTTGACTTGATAAAACACCAAAAAAAGCTGTGTTATAAAGATGAAGATGAGGATGGGCAGTATGACAGCCAAAATGAGGATTCGTTGGATTTTTCCCATGACAGTTATACTCCCTCTGGGTCATCCTGTCACACACCAATGCCCTCCTCTTCAAGTCTTTGCCCTCTTCCTCCATCAACATCAGCATTTTCACAGCTCTCATCGGTTGAGAAAGAGGAAGCATCACCAGCAACCACCTCAAACCCCTATGATGAAAATCCCAAACAGCTGCCAGAAATTTCTAGTGATCCACGAGATACTCAAACTTCTATAAAGCAGGAAATCATTCTCCAAAACCAGTCTGAGCCCCAACATACTAGATCTCAGAGAGAGGAAAAGATGCATGTCTCTAAGGCTGTCAAGCATTCATCATTGTCTCAGCAACAGCAGCAGTGTGGCCCATCATCTTCTCAGACAACCCACGCATCCTCACAAAGCTCCCACTTGGGTCTCAATCCACACCTATCCTCTGCTACACAGCAGCTGGCACAGCAGATGATTCCATACCAGTGTGAGCAGTGCAAGATTGGCTTTCCATCCTTTGAGCACTGGCAAGAACACCAGCAACTGCACTTTCTCTCTGTGCAAAATCAGTTCATCCATCCTCAATTCCTTGATCGTCCACTTGACATGCCCTTTATGCTGTTTGATCCCAGCAATCCTCTACTGGCAACCCAGCTTCTCTCTGGTGCAATGCCTCAGATACCCAGCAGTTCTGCCACCTCTCCATCCACTCCAACCTCCACCATGAATTCCCTGAAAAGAAAGCTTGAAGAAAAGGCTAGTACTAGCCCTGGAGAGAATGACAGTGCAAATAGTGGAGAGGAACCACAGAGAGACAAGCGGCTCAGAACCACCATTACACCTGAGCAACTAGAGATCCTATATCAGAAGTATTTATTAGACTCAAACCCCACTCGTAAAATGCTTGATCACATTGCTCATGAGGTGGGATTAAAAAAGAGAGTTGTGCAAGTGTGGTTCCAAAATACTAGAGCAAGAGAGAGAAAAGGCCAGTTCAGGGCTGTAGGGCCAGCCCAAGCTCATCGTAGGTGCCCATTTTGCCGAGCTCTATTCAAGGCAAAAACGGCCCTTGAGGCACACATTAGATCTCGTCACTGGCATGAAGCCAAACGTGCTGGATACAATTTAACTCTCACTGGTTTGTTACCTGAGCAGGAGAGCATGCAAATTAAAATGGATGTTTTGGATACATCAGGCTATTCCCAACTAGCCTCAACAGTGAACAGTGATGGACAAAGCTCCTCTATGTCTCCAGTAAATAAAAGCATGGATCTGTCTCCCAGGGGTCTGCTGAGCCCTTCATCCATCAAAGTCGAAGGAATGGAAGACTTTGAGGGTGCAACAATGTCCTCTGTGAACCTCAGCTTTGATCAAAACAAACTGGATAATGACGACTGTTCATCTGTGAACACAGCAATCACAGACACGACTACAGGGGATGAAGCCAATGCAGATAATGACAGTGCTGATGCAAAGCCCAGCCAAAATAGTGGTGATTACCTATCCAAGTCTGGAGGTACAGCCACTATGCTTGAAAATGATGACCAAATGTCATCAGGGTTAGTAAGCCCTGCAACAAGCTTTTATGCTAAGGACTATGACAATGAAAATATGATTGATCACAGTGAGACATCCAGCCTGGCTGACCCCTGCTCACCAAGCCCTGGAGCCTCAGGTACCAGGAGCATTGACAGTGGAGACAGACCAGGACAAAAGCGTTTCCGGACCCAAATGACGAACCTCCAGCTGAAAGTGTTGAAGTCTTGCTTTAATGACTACAGAACACCCACTATGCTGGAGTGTGAGGTACTTGGCAATGACATTGGACTTCCAAAGAGAGTGGTTCAAGTGTGGTTTCAAAATGCTCGCGCCAAGGAGAAAAAGGCAAAACTGAACATGGCTAAGCACTTTGGAATAAACCAGACATCTTACGAGGGGCCAAAGACTGAATGCACATTGTGTGCCGTTAAGTACAGTGCTCGCCTTTCTGTTCGTGATCATATATTCTCTCAACAACACATATCCAAGGTGAAAGATACCATTGGGAGCCAGATTGATAAAGAAAAAGAATATTTTGACCCAGCTACTGTTCGCCAGCTCATGGCCCAGCAAGAGATGGATCGCATTAAGAAGGCCAATGAAGTTTTGGGTCTGGCACAACAGCAGGCCATGCAGCAGCAGGGGATGTTTGATAACCCTGCTATGCAGGCTCTGAATCTCCAGTCAGCCTACCCAAATCTGCAAGGCATCCCACCTGTACTTTTGCCAGGGGTTGGTAGCCCTTCTCTATCCAGCTTTAACTCATCTAATTCAGGTATGTCATTGTTTCAAACTGACTGAATACCAGACTTTACATGCCATACAAAGAAACTTGAAACTAATAATAGACATCTTGAAGAAATATTACATTTCTCTTGCCCTTCTATCAGTTGCATGAATTTCTTTAATATATTGATTTTTTACTATTCTTGATATGCTGAAGAGGTTTACACTCTTGTTACAAGAAATTAGCTAACTTGACTGACTTTCATTTATAAAAATTAAATGAGCCATTGCCATTTATATATCAGCAATCTTCTTTATTCTTCTATGTGTACTAAATAAAATGCCTTGTTTTTTCTCTTTGCAACTGTTAATGGTACTTTATGTGGGTTTAATATTTGTTGTTTTTTCTGACAAACTTTCAGCTTTAACTCCTCCAAAACCCTCAAACCTCCTGAATATGACGGGTGCCAGTGTTCCCTCACCAAGCCTGCCCACTTCTGGATTGCCTAATAAACCTCCCTCTTCAGCATCTCTTGCAGCATCGAGCCCTGCCCAGATCAACACATCTGCTTCTCATTCAAGCCCTACGCCCACATCGAGCTCCACTTCCTCCACTACCCCATCAGGCTTACGACCTGGACCCCACAAGGAACGTGATGTTGAAAGTTTAAGAGAGAAGGAGAAGGATAAACCCAAGGAAAAGACAGAAAAACCCTCAACTCCATCTTCAACTGGAAGCACCCCAGCCCCTTCCACTTCTGCTGCAAGTGCCAAGAAGGAGAAACCAGACACAGCTGTTCCTGCCACCTCCATGCCAACACCTGGTATGGAGTATGTGGTAGATCCTGCCCAGCTTCAAGCTCTGCAGGCTGCTTTAGCATCAGACCCCACAGCTCTCCTTACAAATCAGTTTTTACCTTACTTCATGCCAGGCTTTTCCCCTTATTACACTCCACAGATCCCTGGGGCTCTCCAGGGGGGCTATCTGCAACCAATGTATGGTATGGAAAGTCTTTTCCCATATAACCCAGCATTGTCCCAAGCACTCATGGGTCTTTCTCCAGGTTCACTATTGCAGCATTACCAGCAATATCAGCAAAGCTTACAGGAGGCACTACAGCAGCAGCAGCGGCAGCTTCAACAGATCCAGCAACCCAAGGCAAGCCAAACTGCAGCTCCTACTCAAAACTTAGGGAATCGCAAAGAGGCTGCCAAAGATTCAGTAAAAACAGAGGAGCAAAAGAGCAACCCCCACAGTGAAACCCCCATATCCTCCTCCTCCCATAACAAAGTATCTTCTGAGCAGAACGAGATAGATGACAAAGCTATGGACCTTCATCTAGACCAGTACATTGTCCCCAAGGTGCAGAGTAAACTTGCCTGTCGCAAGTGTCAAGCTGTTTTCATCAAGGAAGAAGCAGCTATTACCCACATTAAATCTAACTGTTACTTTGGTCAATCTGTGGCAAATCTGCAAGAGGTATTGCTGCGTGTCCCCGGTGGCGTAGGTGGAGGGGGCGGAAGTCTCTATGACTGCTTGGCTTGTGACACTACGTTGGATGGAGAGAAAGCACTCAGTCAACACCTGGAATCGGCATTGCACAAACACAGAACAATCAAGCGATCAGTCAGAAATGCCAAAGAGCACGCTACTAGTTTATTACCTCACTCTTCAGCCTGCTTCCCCAGTCCTAACACCGCATCTACCTCGCAGTCTGCCACTCATCCCATCAGCAGCCCATCTCCCTTGCCAACAACATCAGCCACCATGCCATCCTCTGCTGTCTCCACTTCCCTGTGCTCTTCCTCTAAGGCCCAACTCAATACCGCAGCTGTCGGCAAACCCTGGCCCCAGGTCCCCTTCTCCAGAGCTTCAGCTGGAAAGCCCAGTGCTAGTCCCTCCTCCTCTTTTCCTCCAGTGTCCTCACCCTCAACGGTTACCTCAAGTTCATTGAGCACCTCAGGAGTTCAGACCTCGATACCAACAGACGTCTTTACTGACGAGTCTGACTCTGACAGCAGTCAGAAGTCAGCAGATAGGCAGGGCAGGGCAACAGAGGAGCCGCAGCAGCCTACCTATGTCAAAGACAGTAATAGTTGTAGTAGTAACCTGGCTAGTGTAGGAACAGACTCCATCAGATTGTAAAAGAGCTTTCAGTGATGGACAATATTTAAAAAAAATACAAAGAAAATGACAAAAAAACACAAAAAATCATAAAAAGCAGCAATGTTAAAAATACATTAAAAGTATACAAACCAGTTTCAGAAAAAGATGTGTAAAGACTAACTGCAATTCCAAAGCTTGTAACCAAAAATTAAATGTTAGTGGATTGTTTTCCCATATCAACATGCTGGTTTTTATTTTTTTTATTTTTTCATTTTCTTTATGTTTAACCCAACTGAAATCCAGGCATACTAAGGTGTGAGGACAAGAAAGATCAAAGATCACAGCAGTTATATTTTATGTAATAGTGGAAAAATGCTGTACTGTAAGGCAGTGTACTGCCTCAAAGTTGGCAAATGGCCCAATAGCCCTTTTTTAAGGAATGCAAGTAAGTAACCCAATACTTTCTACTAAGAGCACAGTCACTAAAAGCCAGTATGTACTGTATGGGAGAATAGTCTGTTCAGTTCAGTTTTCTTGCTACTTAAGCATTCAGATACCAATGGCTTGCAAAGGTAAAAGAATAATGTAATGTCTATTTTATTCTCAGGTCAACAGCTCAAAGATGTTTTTTTTCTGTTACAGAGACTCACGTTTTACTTTTTTTTCCAATAAGATGATTTTTTTTTTTTCTTCCTTAACTTGATTTAACAACAAAGTTTTATGTTAAATTTAATTTAACAAGGCATTTCTTCTGGGCATTTTAAAGGATTAATGATTAATATTCCTAATTTTAAAATCCTCATAAAGTGAGGAATTCCCATTATATCCAGATAAGCATTGCAGACATAGTAATGGGCAATTTGAAAAGACTTTTGATAAAAAAAAATAAATAAATAAAACCTTCTGTATTTATGATAGATATGAGCATTTTTGGTGTTGAGTAGATTGTTGCATTGGAAATTGATTTCAACAGTATGGTAGATTGGGGAAAAAACTTTGTGTACATTTAACTTTTGTATTGTCTAATTTTAAGACACTTCATTTGATGTTGACTTGGTCATTCCAATAGTCTAGGTTAATGAGAGGTAATTTATCTAAACATTGTTTCTGTCTTATCAAACTCTTGTGAAACATTCTCCCAAATGCCCCTCTTGACAAGGCAGGATCCTCTTTAGGATCAAAATTTATTTAATTTTGTGATGTGGTTGGTATTGTTCAAACCAAATGATCCTGGGTGAAATACTGAGAGATTTATTTTTAATTTAATTTTTGTGTTAACTTTGTGCACTTGTCAGACTCCTAATTGTCATTCTTCTTATTTCTTTCTTCGCACTTATTTTCTCTTCTGCTCTGTGTTTGTAGTCATGTATACTACAAAGCAGGTATATTGTTCTTCATGTTGAGTGGCTACATTGTTTTTTTTGTTTGTTTTGTCAGTTTTGTTTTCATAAATGAAAAAAAGATTACTACTAATAATTCTCACGCTTTAAGACAAAAGAAAATCCAAAGACTAAACACTTTCACCATTGGTGCATAAAGATGAGAAAAGAGGCTTCTTTATACTTGAGAATTTGTTGCTGTTTTTTGAGGAAAGAACACAAAGTTTTAAAAGTTAAAGGAGTACGTATCCAAGTTGCCATTTCTGCTTGTTCGCAAGCAAGCGGGTAGCTTTTTTACGTAAATAACCAAAAACCAAAAAGGGCCCTTGTCCTTGCATTGTGGAGTAGCACCGTTACAGAGCCATTGCAGTTTGTAAGATAGAGGTTATTGATTTTTGTTTGACTTTTGTCACATTTAAATGTCCATTTTTTTAAAGAAAATGTATAAGGTCTGGTCTTCAAGGACATACGTTTTGCTGCTAATGTAGATTTTTGAAAAAACAAAAATGAAAAAAATTAATACCTAGATGCATGCTCATTTTGCTTTTGGCTAAGCTTTAACTAAAACAAACAATAAACCAATTTCTTGCCTCTGCAACACTTTTTTTTTTTCTTGTTGCAAAAACGGAACTTTGAAGACTGTGAATATTTGTTCCAAAGGACATTTTGCGGAGTTTCTTTTTGAACAGACCAATGTTTAAAGCCAATGATCTATAACGTTTGTAAAGAACAGTGCATTCCAAATATCACTATGGATTTTTCTTAAGCAAGGACTGATCAATCTAATTTCATTTGATTGTTTTTATTTTCACAATCTATTTTCTCTCATTTTTTAAAATGACTGTAAACTGTTGTGTATATTTTTTGCATAGTTGGTTGCTGAACACAGCGACTTCTGTATGTCATTTTGTGCTGGCATGGAACATGGCTGAAAATCCCTCCATCCAATCAAGGTTGTTGCTTACTTGTTAAGCAAGTAACAGTGGTTACCAAAAAATGTATATAATACATCTGGTACTGATGTGTCTCATGTTTTGATTTTTTTTTCTACATTATTGCCATTCAACCTCCCCCTAGTCTCAGAGGGAATCAATGGCTTTTTGCTGAGGTCTTGTCACCCTTTCCCATGAGGTCTAATAGTGACTTGTTTCATGTTTGTGCAGGGTACCACTTCCACTCTTAGATTACAGGTTTTTAGGGGCATCTTCAGTCCAAAGCATTATTTCTGCTGAAGAGTTGGAAGTTTATTTCATTTTATTGAAGATGTCCTTTGCTTTCAAACACTTCGGATGCTCTCATATCCAAAGAAGTCATCTAATTAATTTTGCTGGAAAGGAAATGGTTGGGTATAGGTGCCCGCATCTTCTCATTTAATGATGTGAAACAAGATTTTCTAGACCAAAACCAAGGTGTCTTTAAATTTTTTGAGTAAAAAACTTTTGGTCAATATTAACTCTAATGAATACAAGGCACAATCTCTAAAGTGTTTAAAAAAGTGCTACTTCTGGCAGAAAAATGTGACTTGGTGTTAATACCTTGCTGTGCTGTTGATGTCAGTAGCTCTAGTCTTCAAGCTTGAAAATTCTCAAATCCAGTTCCTTGGAATACTGTTAATGTGTACCTTAAGTTATCCAGTTTACTGTCTCAACTATGTTTTGTTTTCATATTTTATTTTTTAAAGATTGTTAAATATATATTGTTATTTTCTTTTGTTTGCAATTTGCTTTAATTTCTGTATATTACTTTTAATCATAAATTAACACTAGCTTTAATTTGAATTGCTGAAATTAAGAAAAACAAACTAAAATGACCTGGCCACTTTATGGTGTGACAATGTTCTTTATATTCACTGTTTCAATGTTATTGTTTGTTCTCTGTTTACTCAAAGTGTAATCATGTGGGCTCTCTTGTGGACCACAAAGTTGAGGTCTCCACAATAGACTGATGCTAGTATGGGTGTGTTTTGTGTGCCTGTGTGTATCTGTGTGTATTTCAGAAGAGCCAGCATCAATTCAACTTTTTTTTTCTTGTTTGCCTTTTTATTTTTTCATATGTTACACACCAAATAAACAGAACCACAAAGCTGGATTGTGATAAAATTCTAAACAAATCAAACTGAAACATAATAGCTCTTAACGAGAATGATGAAACCGAAGCACTGAGCAGTTTTTAACATTGATTGAATACGTTAATGTGGCCAAAGCTTTTATGCAGTTGTGACAAAAAAGCGACAATTTCTGCCCCGTACAAGTGCATATTTTATAGTGGCTACAATAAAATATATGCGAGTTACACATTGGGATACATTTAATGGACACTTGCAAGAGAAAGACAAAGACAAGATTTTGCTGTAGAGGTCATTTTTTTGCCCACTGTGAAACATGTACCTGTATACAAATATAGATATATTTAAAGACATTTTTTTTCTCTTTTTTTTTTTTTTGTCTTTGAGATGAAGAAAGAATGAAAATGAATAATACGGACTCTGGGAAGCTTTGGAGACCTCGTTAGGAGGACACGAGAGGCTGCGGGCACACCAAAACTGGGCACGGGAGCCAAAGGCAGGCTCAAAACAGCTTTAAAAACCACCTCTTTATTTGATTACTGACATCTCTGTAATGGGAATGGACTCTGGATCCAATGGACTCGTGTGACACAGAGGGAAGTCTTTAAATGAAACTGAACTTTAAGTGGCTCCAGCTGCCTCTAACCTCCCCCATCCCCTCCCTCCATCTGTCCTTTCTTTCTCTAGCTCTGCCTCAGCTTCTGCTCTTTGATGGACATTTTTCAGATTTCAGGACAGAATGGACAGAGATGCTTGCTTCATTTCTTCCTCTTCATGTTGCTACCCGTTTAATTTTCTTGTGCTTGTCTCTGGTTGACAAGTACAGCTCTCCAGTCAAACGGCGACTCACCCCTCTCTGTGTTGGTTACATAATCTAAATAGGGAAATTATTAACATAGAGAGGGGAAGAGTTCTCAGACCTGTCTTTCTTAGAGGCAGACACTAAAAAAAGCATAATAACCAAAATTACCAACCAAACTAACAACCAAACAACCATTTGCTCCAGCTTCAAAGATGAACTGTTACCTGGAGCGCTCTGTTCTTTTTGTGACTTCTGGTGCCACAATGTTTTTTTATGCTTTTAGTTTTTTTTCCTTTAATTACTCCTCCTTTGAGCCTCATAAGCATGGCTCTGTGGCTCCAGGAAGCCCATCTGAGGGTAGAAAAAAACAGCCTTGCAATGTACAAAAAAGAGCAAGTTAAACCAAAAATGTTGTTCTTGATGTCTTTTCTATACTGTAGTCTTGTTAGTTTTTTTTTTGTTTTTTTTGTTACTGTAATTATATGAAGATTTCCAGACTGTACCAAATTACATGGAAACTAACATACATACAACCACATGGAACTTCAGACTTTTAAAGAAACTTTTGTCACAAAACCTTGTTGTCCTAGTTAAGTTGATTGTAGATGGTAATTGAATATACTCCTTTGAAAATATTTCATCAAGTATGTTTCTTGCTCATTGTGATACATTAAAAAAGTATGAGCATAAACTGCACTGTTTGGACTCGTTTTTGAGTGTCGCGAGAGTGGAACACTTCCAGTGAGGTATGCGTGTTTTAACTTTTCAACCAGAGGCATCAGATGTTTGGCCCAAGGTCCATTTAAGGCCTGAGAATAATTTTGTACTGCTGCAATTCAAAAACTGTACAGATCTGACCCTGTATTTGGTTAATAGAGATTTTAAAAACATACTGAGAAATTTAACTTATTCAAATGTAAAATCAATATCAGAAATTTTATAACGGTCAACCCAATGTACTTAGGATATTGTATGCCTTTCTTTTGATAAGCAAACAAAAGAAAGGCATTATAATTCAGATTTATAATGATTTACTCATCCTATTAACCAAAAATCTGACTGCTGTATTTCGCAAAAATATTTGTATTTCCTTTTTGCTGGACAATGAAGGCTGTCTCTATTCTATTCTATTATTGAAGAAGTAAAAATTAAACATTTAACTGAAAATTTGGTTTGGGCTTTTTATTAAAAAAAATCTAACCAAAATATTATTAGGCTCATGAGTACTAACTTGATCATTTTGGCTCATTTGCATTTATTAATTTTAATCAACATGTGCTCATGTAAATGAACAGCATGGGGTCTCCCAGAGCATCAGCGTTATTTAAATTATTTAATTCTGTCCTTTATGACTACAAATCTAACCTGAATGGCCTGCGAAAAATTGCTGGCCTTTGTCGTTTATTATATTAAGACAGAGTGAAGTGTTTGTAAGAAAATATACTGGATAACAACCTGTAGCCAAGCACAGAATAGAACAGAATTTTCTATCTAGTGAGTCCATGTCAAATTGGCTCTTTGTCCCTTGCTATTTAATGTTCGTTTTGAGGATAACGGAACAGATTGTATACACTTGCAGGATGCTTGCAGGATGTCTGTCTGTGTAACATGGATTTTTGTGGCATCTGAGCTGAAACCAGAACCGAAAGAAGTAAAAGCAAATTGGTACTGCTTTGGCAGCAGAAGACGTGACACATGCTGACTGGTTACTGTTTATTCAGACTTTCCTTTAATGTTCCCTCCAAACTTAACAGCATAATGTGTTGGGATACTTACACCAAAACAAACAAGCAACTGAACAAAAAAAATCTGCTACTCTTGAATCCTATTGAAAAAAGATTATAACCTTTGCCTACATAACTCCGTACTATCAATGACAAGATTGACATTTTGCAACATTTTCCATGTATGGAGGAGCATTTTCAGCACCTGATGCAAAATACAAAGAAATGCATTTTCACACACTTATGTTTGTCTAAGATTATAAAACTTTTACAGACATTTTTCCCCTGTTGATTTATATTTGTGTTGTTGTGAAAAAACAGCAAGATCAAAAACTTGGAACAAACGCTGTCCAAATTGAAGAGTTGCATTCTTTTTAGGACCCAGCCTATAAACATTGAGCTGTAAAGTTTAAATTGGATATTGTGACAGAACTTTGGTTTACATGACAAAATCTGGATTTCAAAGAACATCCCTCAAAAGGCAATTGACATTCACACTTACTAAAACAATGACAAATGTTCACGTTGCTGACCAGTGCTTGATTAAATGTGGATTTAGATGAAAAAGAATTATGATCTGCCTGTGCTGCTTGTTCCAAAGGACTGGTGCTGAAATGTAAGTGGTCAGCCTTAGCTTCTGTTAAACTTAACTTGTAGTTAGATCTGTTTGTGCATATTAAGTTTCACTTTTTAAGTATAATGAATTTGAGTTATTTTCATTAATATGTAGTGCGATCTTGTTAGAGCCCTTCATCACCTGAAATGCTTTCAGCAAATGTGTGACATTAACACCAGCAGTAAGAATTATTAGTGGGCCAGCCTAATATGTACATGTTAAGCAACAACTGTGAACTTCTTAATAAGAAGTGGCAGTGTGTTGCTAATGTAATCAGAACCATTAACAACCATGCTTGATGAAACATCCTAAAATGAGATGCTTTTTGATATTCTTACACATCCTTTAAGTGTTGATCTTGAAGAAACCACACACCTATTAACACTTTGTTAAAGCTTTTAATAATGTGTAGCTACTTAAAAATGTCCTGTTGTTTTAGGAACAAAAAGTCACAGTTACTTGAGTTCTTCAATTTTAATCTTTTGTTTTTTTGTTTTGTTTTGTTTGTTTTTTTTTTAGAGATTTTAACTTTAATATTTCTAAATGCTCATGAGTTGATTAAACTACAATATAGTTGGATTTCTATGGTCTTTTAATGTTTGTTAAAATCCCACCAATTTGCAAGGGTATTAAAAAAACATTACAATTTTACTTTAAGATTGCAGAAAGAAATGAACATCTTGTTGCAAGCAACAGGCAAGATTCACTGGCCATGTTGAGCCAATTAACACGCAAGGGCACATCCCGAATGAATTAAAATACCCTAATCCGATCAGTGTGAAAGGCAAGGCCATTTCCTTCACAGGCCTGGACCAGATGGCACTCACACTTGGAGGCTCCACTGAAACAGGCCAGGCTCAGTCACACAGTGTGAAATTGGGTTAACGCCTGCGTTTAACATAGGCCCTCGGCAATGTGAGGTCTGAAGCCCATTTTCCCCAGGCCTCAAGGTACAGGGTCCACCTTGCCAATTGTTGGCCCCCTATTTAATTACTATTCTCAATGCACATCACTAACTTAGCCATTACAGCCAAAGGTGCTGCTTACAGCTTCCTATTGCCATACACCTTCTTCGACAAGTAAATATTTGACAGTACACAATGAAGCTACTGTAATTCACTTATTTCTTATGCTTTCCTGTGATTGCCTTTTCCACTCGTTAACTAAAATTCACAAATGGTAAGCACAAATTCTTTTCATTGATGGAAAAAAAAAAAAATTGAAATTTAGCTTAGTTGCCTCCCGTTTCTCTTGAACATTTCTGTAGTGACTTCGTAATTTCCAATGAATTCTGTTTCCATACAAGGTCTCAAAACTCACGTGTAATTCAGATAAACTAAGACATTAGGTCAAAGGAATTTATTTTAGAAGCTAAGAAAAGAAATGGTCTATGATCAGATAGTGCAAACAAATCTGCTATAGAGTAACTTTAATACATTTAAAACACTCACAATTCTTCCCAAGATTGACGGTTAGTGTTAATAGCTGGTAGAAAATGTTTTTGGCCTAAAAATATATTCTATAGCAGAGTACCCACATGGAGCTCACTCTTTAATAGTACATTTTTTGCAATCAAGAGAATTTAGGATTTTATCTGGTACATCAGTTTAAACTGTTTTGGTTCAGTTTATAGGTTTTTAAACAGCATAATCAATGAAGTTCTCAGTTTTTCCTCATCATTACACAGTATTGACCACAATCTTTCAAAATGTTGCAGGGCCTATAAAAAGTATTGACTCCCTCAGACTCTTTACCCTTTTATTTAAAAAAAAAATACTAAAAACAAAACTTTAAAGCTGGGTATGCAACTTTTATTTAAAAAAATGTTTTTTACATATTTGTTAAAACTGTTACTATAAAATAAGAAATCATTTGTGAAAAGATCGGGTTCCTCTACCTCCTCCCAGTGCAACTATTACAGTTTGAAGAAATGCACCTCTCCTGGTCAAAAAGAAGTCTGAGCCAGTTTCAGTGCTGTCAATCAACTCTGGGTATGCGCTCCACAATGTATTAATGGTAGAGAAACATCTTCTATTACAGGAAAACCATTTATCTGCCATCGTCAGTGGCCATGCTAACTAGCCTGCGCATTCATGTTAGACTCTACTGTCACATAGCACAGAGCAGGGGGGAAAACAAATAGATTGAAATTATTTCACTGCTCTGCTATCAACCAGGCTTTGTTGCACTGTATCTATCCTAAAGACATGCAACACTATGTTATCATATTATATCATAGACTCTAATTGTATTCTATATGTCAGGTTTTGAGGTTTTTCAATGCAGAGGTTTAACTTTTTACTTTGCAAGAACAGTAGCTTCTGGCCTTTCCCATATTTCCTCTGTATCAGCTTTCAATTACTGCAGGGAGTCAATTGTATAAATGTCTCAACAAAAAGACTTTGAAGCTGTTGGAGCCTTGTCTTAAACGAAAACTGTTGGGATTTGCATTTGGCACAATAAAGGAAGAAAACAAGGAGCAAAGGCTTTGCAGACCTGAAAACCACCACACATTTCTTCATTCAAATTTTCTAAAGAACATCCAGTCTCCATTTTAATTAAGAAAGGGCAATTCCTCTGTTAATGAGGCCTTTAAGAAAACCACTAGCACTAATTCAAATGTCATATTTAAATTATACATCATGCTGAAGAATTAGGGGGGAAAAGTTTTAGGCATGTACAGCAGGCAAATGCAACCCAAATCTGACTCCCTTTTTTTTTTTCTTTTTTGACCAAATGCGACCCATATCCAACTTTTTCACAGCAGCCTGAACAGCCCAATTCCGATCCTTTAACCTCCACCCCCCCAAAAAACATCTGACTTGTGCCACTTTGATATGTGATGCTAAACTAGATGCGTATCTGATTGTTTTCAACATCTCTGCCATCTGTTTTGTTAAGAAATGTATATATTTTCATTTGCGATTTCCTTAAGAATAAATTTTCATCATGTAATGTACATATATTTTTAGTTTTTTTCTTATACAAGTGTTTGTTTTTTTTACATTTCGTCGTCTCCTTTTTTAAACTTCTCCTTATGTATTTCTGCCTCATTATGCAAATGAGGTGGGGCAGTGTCTTAAGGCTTCAACTTCTGCCTATTGGCTGGTTAGCATTTCACTCTACTTGGCCTCTTTGTTGAGGCCAAGTAGAGTGAAACCTACCACCATACTATGATACATATAAAAACATGCATCATAATTATGCACCAGAAGAAGCAGATACCATAAATTCACATGTAAACAATGGCTGAAAATTTTAAATATGAAATTATGAAAGTAATCCGTGTCATTAAATCGCATCACTTCACAATACCATCATTCTTGTTTCTGACTACGCATCCAAACAGGTTTCTCTACAGGAGCTGCGACCAATGTTCCACAAAAGGCCATTGCTATTAGTTGAATGTTCTTTTTATTAACTTCCTTCATTTTGGTATGATCTTGTAACAAATAATGTCAGCTTTAAATAACTTTAAAATCAATTTATAATCAGAAACATTCATTATTACTTCTGTAAACTGTGTACTGCGTGGCATTTAAGTTCTTCTTCTGTGCACGTGTGTCGCTTTGGGGTTGCAAAGTTCCTCTCATGCTTGTGGGTGTATATTATACTGATGTGCTCAGTCAGCAATGTTGATATTTTTCTTTAACCAGTCTGCTTTCACTGTCCTGTTTTTGCATTTGTAGACAACATGAATACTATTGAGGAGCGCCTTAGACATTGTAAGGAATTATGTACATTTGTGCGATTCATCACAAAATTCCTACAAGGATTGGAAAATTATTTTTTTTTCATGCTCAGTCAATGTTATCTTCTTCGTCGAACCATTAGATTGATACACATACTTCTCTACCATGTTTTCTGCCAGTATGTTTTCATATGTCAGAGAGCAACACATATATGCGGGGTCTTGTGTGTACTGAAGAGAATGTCCTGCAACTACATGACATGACTGTTCAACTTTGGATTAAGCATATGAGAGCTTAAACTATTCACAACAGAAGTTCAGTTGTATCATTCAGCAGTATAAACGACCATGCAAAAAAAACTGTTTTTCAGCTAAAGTAATTGTGTTTTAGCAAAAAAAAAGTTTTGCCAGCAAAAAATCAGAATTGAGCATCAAGAGCTGCACTGTGAATGTAGCTAAAAGCTGTCTGTAGGTAGTCAGCCATAGCCTTATAAATTTTATCATGTAAACAGTAAATACTGTGGATCTGCAAGGTGGATTGGTGACTAAGCCAATAAAATACCTTACTAATCAGGACTGCTTTGCACATGAGTAACTTGTGCAAAGCCACTGTCAAAGGTTAAACCCTAACAGGCAGTCTGGAGAATTACCAAAGTAGACCATGAAAAATGAGAATTTCACTGAAGAGCATGCAAGGTACATAGTCTTTGATACAACTACACCTCGTCCCTATTTTCCACCCCCTCTTCTTTTTTGTGCCTTGTCGCATTCTCTTCGTTCAGCGTCAAAGAAAAGATAAGCTGTTGTCTTAAAGACAGATCAAACTAATTCTATGTATATGCTCTATAAGATATTTGAAATATTTTCAAATTTCTGAACTTGAGGCCAGAATTAAAATTAGACAGATCGAGATTTAAACTTCATTTCATTCCAAACAATTTCTTTTACACACCAAGGAAGTTTAAATCTAGATCGGTTTTATTTTAATTCTGTCCTCAACTTCGGAAATTAGAAAAGATTTCAAATACCTTCACATCATGTTTATACAAGGAAAAATGGCACAATCTGAAGACTGGGGGCTGGGTTCAACAGCTAGGTCCTCTTCCCATGTTTTGCAGCCAGGTGGGATCCATGCTCGGGAAGATGAGGAAGGTGCCTTGGCAGATTCCAAGCCTTGTCAAGGCTCTCCCATCTCCTGAACACAGGATCAGGTGTCGCCACTTTCACAGTGCCTTCTGGTTCTGTTTAATAGGAAATGAAGTACATCAGAAGAACTCTGTTCGAAACTGAGCCAGAATGGGCCCTGACAGGCAGGGATATCAGCCTGTGACGGCAGTCAGTAATTGAATGATCGGCTCCCCCCTTACTCATAATGAAGAGAATATGTGCTGGGAATGTGTTTGTCCTTCTCCATCCTTCATCTGCCCTTTTGCCTTTCCTCACCCCCTTCTCTTTCTTACCCCTTAATAAATCATTTGTGGGAGCAGAAAATGGGGATAATTTTACTTCACTTCAAAGTGCTTCTCATCGTGTCATTTCTGTAACCTCAAAGTGATGATGCATTAAGAAAGGCTTTGGTGAGAGCTGCCTCAAAGTGTTTTCCCTTGAAACAAAGCTGTGCTGATGGTATCGTGAGAGGCTGAGCTGAAGTACATGAGAGATCAATTATCACACCTCATTTTGTTCTCATATGCAAAATGATAATGGGTGGACCATGTCCATCCTGAACCATCAGGTGGTGTATCGTCTCTCTGTAAATGTGTTTCACAGATTTTTTTGAAGGGGTCTGCGAAATGTTTTAAACGCCTAAACAGCACAGGGGAAGGAATTTGCCTCCTCCTTGATCTGGCTTCAAATGTCCTTCTGTGAAAAAGGTTTAAGAGTAATAAAACAAGCTAAATAAAGCTGATACTTGGCATGATTTCACCACAACACTTGTAAACACCGTTGTCGTATAGTTTGATTTTCCCCTCGTTCCTTGCGCATCCGTGCATGTTTCATTGAGCCGTGGTGACATTTGTACCACAAATCAGGCTTTTGCTTAAGTCATGGGTAAGGAAAGGTGATGCAGTAAAGGAAGTGAGAGGCACCACTTTAAGATGCAGCATCAGATTTTGCATTGCTGTGAGGAAAATATCGAGTCTGTGAGGAATTCTTAATACAATAATTGTATTGAGACTCGCTCTTCTTAATATTTCCTTTGGTTTCTTTTTTTTTTTTAAACCTGAAACAAATGCAGTACTGAGCCTGGAATGCCTGTCAGACTGGGCCCTGACCCTGGGCTGGCTGCTATAATGATGGGAAGATGAAAGAACCAGAGCCATTCCCAGGCTGCCCTGTTAGGGGGAGCAAGCCTGTGAAATGGAGAGATAATGGAGACCAGGTGTGCTGTGGATGCAGGAGACACCGCTCAGTCAGTATGAGAGCTCCTCTCAGTAGAGGGAGGGTAAACTACCCCTGCTGGAAATTAGTCAGACCCTAATCTTCTTTTTGGTTTGAAACTGGAAACATAAATACGCCATAAATGTTTAATAATGTCCATGGAAGAAAACACTGTCATCAGGCAACACTGCATTTCATTAATGCATCAAAACTGTTTTATTCAGAAATAGTAAAAGATACCAAGAGGGTATTTTTTTAATTGTGTGCCTGTGTCAGCCATAAACATGGTAGTTTTAATATGTTTGAACATTTACCTCTTGTGTTCACCATTAATTTAAGTATTGAAAATGTTAGCAAAAGGTCAAGGCGGATCAGCAACAAAAGTGTTTCCAATTGGATCCAATTGGACAGGCTTGCTAAGCTCGTCTGTAATTACAATCTAATTAGCAAGCAGCTAACTGAATCCAACATGCAATTTAACATAAAAAATTAACTCTTCACAAGAAGCCCCTATCAGAGTAAAGATTGCAACAGATCTTGTGGGAGAAATAGTTAACCCTACTTCTGTTCTTGACAGGAGGTCACCAAACCATTGACCTGTCACCTGAGTGTTGAATGGCTAAATAGAAACAAGTTAATATAAGTTTTCATTAGCTCCTTCCACACAACAGCTTTTTGAAGGATAGCTATAAAACATTAGCTACATATAAGTGGAAATTCTCTCATCAGCATGCATTGTCTTCTTGGGATTAGTTCATAATTAAATCTAAAAAGCCCCTAAAAAGACTTCTTTTTAAATGACTGAATCACCCACAAAGAAAGAAGAGGCAGACAGTCATTATATGACCAAGCACCCAAAGGCAGGACCTGACAATATGGAGCCACTGCAGAAGGAAGTATATATCATATTCTGTTTGGCTAGTCAAATTGCCATCACTAAGAAAGGTCTAACTCCCTGTGTAGATCATGTGTGTTTCATGTGCTGGAATTCAGTCCTTATCTTTATACGTATAGAAGTTTGAGAGCATGCACAAAAGGTTGCGAGATTTAAACAAAAGCTCCTATTCTACAGAATGGAGCTTTGTCAGAATGAAGACTTGTCAGCTAAAACCTGACAAGTCTTGCCTGTGCTTTGTGAATAACATTTATGAGTTAAAGCACAAGTTCTTTTATTTGCATACTTACCCTCATTTATCTCAAAAAGAGAGAAATTATGTTTGAATAAAAATAGTAAAACTTTGTCAAAACTAGAATTGAATAATCAGGTTTCCCTTTTCCTAGTCAAGAAACAAGCATGCACAGCAATCCACAACCATGACAAAAATGTTACACCTAAAAGACATAACTATCTGACAACTAAAACAAAATCAAATGTGATTTGTTAATGAGAAAACAGCAAATATACGTATAAATAACATAAAAATATAAAATGATAGAATTGTAAACTTGAAAATAAAAAGTATTCAGCCTTAACACAAATAAACATAAAACATAAAACTATATTTGTTTTCTGATTAAACCTATGGCAGTGCCAAAAAACTACATTAAAACTATAAATAATAAGACAGACAAGATAACATTACATTTTACATTTGATATACACACAAATAAAGTAATCAAAAAAGTCTGGCGAAGTGAAAGCAATTTTCTAAAAGGTTGAGGTCAAGCATCTGGCTAAAACCTAACTTTTTATTTACCTGAGTCTAGATTTTCATCTCTCAGTTTGGTTTTTATGGTGCGTCTTGGCCAAGATCTTACAAAGTCAAAAAATCTTATGCCATAATAAAAGGGTGCATATCTCTAACAACAATCACCTGCTTCTTTTTATCATTCAAATGTCGATGGTAACAGATTTTATTTGTGATGATATTTTATTTTTCACAAGTGTGAAATGACATTTTTATTTAGCTGAAAAGGGTAGCAAATAATATATCCTGTTTGGCCCTCAAACCTGGGCTCTTCAACTTTGAGCACTTTTTACTTTTTGCAAAGTTAACTGACCACATCATCTTCAGCCACCTAATGATATTTCAGTTGTTCAGATTGGCTAATGTCCCTTTCAGAGCTGAGGTACATAGCTTTTTAGAGTCTTCATATATCCATCTATCCATCCACCTATTTATCCACCCACTTATCCAGTGTCGGGTTGTGGAAGCAATTTAAGAGGCCCAAACTTCCCTCTCTCCACTCACTTGGGTCAGCTCCTTCAGGGGATTGTCAAGGTTTATTCCCTCCAGCATGTCCTGGGTCTTCCTCTAAGTCTCCTCCCAGTAGAAAGCATTCTACGCTTTTCCAGGTCAAGTCCATCTCGGATTTGGAGGTACTGATCATCCCAGCTGCTTCAGACTTGACTGCAAACTGCTCCAGCGAAAGCTGGAGATCATGATCTGATGAAGCCAACAGGTCCACATCATTTGCAAAAAGCAGAAACCCGATCCTGAGGCAACTATACAGATCACATAACACCTTTACTCCCCCCTAGAAATTCTATGTAGAAGGGTTACAATTGGAATCTGTGACAAAGGACAACCTTGGCAGAGTGCAACTCTCACCGGAAAAAAGCCAGATTTACTACCAGAAATGTGGGCCAAGCACAATAACCGGTCATGCAGGGACCTAACAGCTAAAATCAAGGGGCCTGGTACTCCACACTCCTGAAGATTCGCTCTCAGGGCTCACAAAGGTACATGGCCTTCTCCAGGCCCATAAAACACTTTAGACTGGTTGGGCGAACTCTCTTGAACCTTCCAGGTCTTACTGCAGGTGTAGAGCTGGTACAATTTTTTTATGGTTACGACGAAAGTAACTCTGTTTCCTCCTGAACCTGAAGTTTGACTATCTGGTGGCCCGTCCTCTCCAGAACTCCTGAAACCCTCAGCACAAGAGATTGTAGAGCCCAAACCAAAGTCCCCAGACTCCACTTCCTCACTGGAAGACATGCTGGTGGGATTGAGGAGGTTAGTGGGACATCATGAGTCAGTGATGTCCCCACGTATCGAGCCAAGTCACGATGTTCAGCACATCATTTCCACCATACACTATTTGGCTATACTTTGTCTGATCCTTCACCGAGGGTCTGTTTGCGAAGAACGACTCTACTGGGGGCATGAATCCCCTGACAACGTAGATCCTGGATCACTGGGACACTGAAACCCTCCACCATAATAAGGTGGCAGCCCAGGGAGGGGGAAATTAATATCAGCTGGTGAAATGAGATTAATTGAATGGACAGAGCATTTCAGCCACCGACTGGTAGTCACTTGTCAATATTAATTAGAGTTTCAATAATTTTTATAATATACACTTCTTATTTATCATTTATGTTTTAAAAATTGTTCAATCAAATTTGGCTTGACTGATCTTGACTACAAAAAAGGAGAAATTTCTAATAAGTGTCACATTTAATGCTTTTGTCATCTCTCCTCCTCATTTTCTGTTCCATACTGGTTTCTTCATGTAGCACCACCCACACAGTAACAGGAGTCAGTGTAACATTGTCTGAGCAGTTTGTTGCTCCACAATTCCTCAAGTTGTGAATCATCAGGCAATTAGTCTGCACCACACTGCCTGAAGCACATCCAAAGCTTCAACACAAACTCATGCAAACCCAGGCTATCCTCTGGTTTGCCTTTTTATCAGTCTTTCCATCTTCTTCAAAGGAACATGACACTCTTAACGTATCGAGCCAAGGTCACAGAACAGCCATTTCAAACTGCCGCCTACTGCAGCAGTGTGAAAGTAATAAGGCCACCATTTAAAATGCTTCACTTATCAGATTCATATAACAAATGCTGGGCAATCTTCCCACAACGTACTCTTTCCCTCTCTCCTTCCTTTGATATATTAATTTTTGACCAAATGTCCCCGCTTGACTACTGTAATGAGGTATGATATATTGAGCCTTAGTCGTTGCCATGGAGACAACCATCCCCTCTTACTTGTCATTAGAGCACAAACAAGTTCTGGCATCTAATGTCATTCCAGTCAACATGACGGAGAGCGATGAGAAAGAGAGAGACTGCTGGAGCGCTTTCTCTCTTCCCTTGGTTGGAATTGTTTTTGTGTGTCTGCGTCATTTGGATTTCAGTTCATGCCATAGGCCGGTGGACTTTGTGCAGAATCATTGTCAGGTCATACACCTGGGGAGAGACACATTCATTGTTCTCTTTGTATGCTCTGCAAATCAAAGTACTTTGATGTTGGTCTGCAAGAGAAAGCATGTGGATGCCATGGAGTAATTACCTGTCAGGCATTTCCTCTGCTCGATGTGTCCGATGTCTTTGCAGTTGACTGGAAATGTACAATTTACAGTCTTTGCTTTGGAAAATAGAATGAGAAGTGCTCATTTTTAAGTCTCTCATAACAAATTTCTTTCTCAAAATAATTTAACTACGGTAGTGCTGATGAAAAATAATTCATCTTGGTATTCTCATTTTCCCCACCATCGAGAAAAGAAGGCAGACAAATTAACAGCAGCTTCAAAACAGAGAGAAAAAACTGGAAAAAAGAAACAAATGAGCTTCATCACAACTGGGCTAATGTTCTGTAGCTCCCTTTCTGTCTCTCTGTTTGCTCACTTAAAGCCATGCTAAGATAATGACATTGTAGCTCCATAGTAGTTCTACAGATGCTTGGGAATATTCCAGTTCATTTTATTTTCATTTAGTATAAAGCTTTATACTTGTCTCGGCATGAAAGCGTGCTTCACTTTCAGATGTTTCTTTTTCCCTCATTTCAGTTTTAATCAGAGGCTGTTTTTTTAGCCCTGTTGTTCAAGGTGAAAGTGTAGCCGCATGCCTCCCGTCTCTTTTCTCTGAACATAATCTCTTCCTCACACAGAACAATAATCCTACCTTATTTTCTCTCTCACTGTGGCTCTTTTATTACTTCCAGGTGTTAAGGCTCTACCATCCTTGCAAGCAGATGTGCTGGGGGGACTCTTTGTTTGGAGCTGTGCTATTCCAAACCGAATATTCATCTTGCAATACTCTGATGGAAAGCAACATGAAAAAAATACCAAAATAAAAACTAGGTGAATGAGTATTTGCATTAAAGACAGGCAGTGACAGACAGAAGAGATTGTGGAGAACCAAATGGAATACAGATCAAACCTGTAAGTTATGTGCACAGAGGAAAGTCACAAAAGAAACTCCAACTCATAAATAAATAGGCAGAAAGCAACATAAAAAAGAAACTATACATTATTTAAACATTTCTTTTTTTAGTGATCTGTGTATTGACTGGTCAGTTGGCGTGCACATGTGCTTTTTGTTAGTTTTTGGTAATAATAAAGAAAATTCTAAAATAATAAATACAGTACATTTAAAACACAAAACCTTGTGCCATTGGGTTACTGTTTTAAACTTTTACCTTTTTCCTGCAAGTAGCTTAACTGAGATCACAAGTACCTGCAATGAAAAGTGGCAGGAAATTGACTAAAGCATTGGAAATCAATTGAAAGTAAATGTGCTCTCTAACTAAAAGTGAACAGCTGATCGCTCCCCTTGGTAGGTCTCTGAATGTGCATTTCTTGCTTTGTGTATTCACTCTCCTCGCTTTATCCAAAAATCTGATTCTCTCTCTCTCTCTGCTGCAAGGATTAGAATGTGTATGCCTCCAGTACATAATTTATTTTCTGAATTACCAACAAAGAAGAGAATTTCAGTAGACATGGACCACATGTCTGTGTAAAACATGATGAAAGATGTTGTCTTTGACCAAATTCTTTGGGAAGATGTTGCTGTTATCACTGTAAAGCTGTCTCCTCAAACAGAGGAAAAATAATAAATAAATAAATGCAAGACCAAAAACAAGCAATGTTTTATCCTTTAAAAAAAGTGTTTGTTGCTTTCTATGTGCATCTACACTTTTTTGGTGGAAAAATAGTTCAAGACAGCACAAAAAGTGTTTTATTGGCTACCTAGACTTATGAAAACAGAAATATTTTTGTAGGTTTTCATTCAGTGTTTCTCTCTCTCTTTCTCTCCATATATATATACTGTATATAGTCTATGGTATCAAAGCTGCTAACATTAATGCTAGCTGTAATGCATATACAAATATGAATGAAGACTTGTTCAAACATTTATTTTTTTTATTGTGAAGCTCCTCTCTGATCCTGTTTCATAAATTGTAAGAAACCAAAGATCAAATGCAAAATAAAGAAACACACACACACTCAAAATAATAATAATGTAAAAGTTATGAAGAGGGTTCCCACCCCCTACTTGCTTTCATGGGAGTGTGACCAGTAAGGGGTTAAATCCGTCGCCCTATAAAAAGGAGCTGTTCATAAAATGGAGGAATAAGAAGCAGAAATAATATTTCAAGTATGATTAGTTCATCCGCAGGGCACCTTGTGCGATTGAGAAAGCGGGTGAGAAAGGGTGGGGGTATTGTGCAAGGCAAGCAGTAAATTATATCTAGCCTTTGAATGATTCCTGCAGATCCTATTACGACAGTGAGGGAAACTAGGGAGTGGTGGGAGGTGTGGTCGGGAGGGGGATTGGGCAGTTGGGAGAGAGAAAAGCAGCAGAACGAATCGGATGAATTCTGATGAATTCTGTTTCCAGCTGTCCGAATGATGGGGGGCAGAGAGGTTGTCTTTGGAGGGGGTTGGGTTGCAAAAAAGGGACAATAAAACAATAATGTATTCTGTACCTAAAGTCATGCACATATTCAAACATACAGACAAATAGTATGCTTTGTTTTGATTTTTTTCCCCCCACTTTTACTCTAGGCATCACACTCAGCAAATTTTACAGTCAACGTGCCAAACTGAGAAAAACACTGTCTCCTATTACTACCCCCTTGCACTTCCCCACCCTCTCTGAATATTTGAGAGGCGCTTGTCTGCCATTTGTCACTTTGACTGGTGATATAGTAGCTGATAGTGGCATTAATGTGCTGCAGCAGAAGATAGTCCTCACAGGGAAACAGAGATACTAAATTTATTCAGCCTGCTCCTCCATTTTACCAACAGATGCCAAATATTGTTCATGAAGCCTCCTTTCTTTCTTAGTACAAAGAAAAACCACTTAACCACTGGTAGAGTGTTGCACCATAAACCAAAAAAGAAAGAAAATAAATTTTCAGTAGAACTTGGATAAGTAACTACTTTTTACTCTATATTTCCATGTTCTGTTGCTCAAAAGTAAAAGCACTGTTCGGTTTTGTCATTTTAAATTAATGTTTGTAGGGTTTTGTGATGCACCATTGCACTTACGGATTTGTTTCTTACATAAAAATCAAATGAAAAACAAAAATGCAAATCCTCTTTCGGTATAGTTGTAATTTATTCTTTTTATTCTTTCTATCTCTCGGCTCCACATAAAAATAACATCACCCTAAAAAATAAAATAACACAAAAAATAGTAACATAATGTATAACTAAAAAAGACAATTGACTCAATACACAGAATTTAATATATGGCAATTATAACATTTGTGGGAGGTTTAGCTATCACTTCCAAAGTATATTAACACAAGTGTTGACATATGCCACCAAAAGCTAAAAATTCCTTGTTGCTTGGTTATAAAATGTGAAAGTATTTCAAATAAAAAATTAATATATTAACAGTCAATAGCTTTCTTGCACTGATTTACGTTGACTTCACTTCACCTACAAATAAAGTCTTTTGGAAATTAGTTTATCCAATGCACAGGCCAAACATTACAAGGACTAACAAGAAAAAATAGATCAAATGTCAGAGCTGAAAACACAAAACTGAGGTCAGTTGGGGAAAGTTTCAACACTTTTTCAGGTCATTTCCTCATATTAACAAACTTATGTTTATTTTAAATTTTTCATGAAGAAAAACACATAAGTATTAACTCATCTACCTGTCCAAATATATACACATAAACTTGATCAACTTAATGAATAGGGTTTAATATGATGTCAGTTCACCTTTTGCGAATATAGCTTAAACCGCTCTGGGACAGCCTTTCTAAAAGGTTTAGGAGTGTGCTTAGTGGAAATTTTTTTACCATTCTTCCGGAAGAGCATTCATAAGGTCAGGCACTGATGTTGGAAGATAAGGCCTGGCTTGCAGTCTTTACTGTAAGTCATCCCAAAGGCTCTGTCCAGCAAATTTCTTCCACACTTAACTTGCTCATCCATGTCTCTAAGGACCTGGCTTTGTGCACTGGTTGGAACGTGAAGGGGCCATCCCCACACTGTTCCCACAATGTAGTAAGCTTGAAATATAAAATGACTTAGCAAACTGAAGAACTGAGACTTGCTTTCGAGTCCCAAATGACTGAAACAGCCTCATACCATAATTACATGTGCACCAAATTTTGACACATTGGGATTAGGAAAGAGTTGTCAGACAAGTATAGTCTTCCTGGAAACAACTCACCATTAAAGTAAGAGAAAGAGAGCCATGATTCATCATTCCAGTAAACAAGTCTCCACTGTTCTAGTGTCCAGAGTTAATATGTTTTATGTCACTGCATCCAAGTCTTGACTTCCTAAGGCTCCCAGTTGCTTCTACTTGGTTGTGACATCACCAACGTTTAAGTGTGGAATATTTAATTTCAAAGAAATTTCATGACTGGACTTATTACTCAGGTGACATCCTATCATGGCACCACACTAGAATTCACTAAGCACCTGAAAGTGACTCAGTTTTTCCCAAATATTTGTAGAACAAGCATGTGTGCCTACTTCACTTCTGGCCATTATTATAACACTTGATATCAATGATTTAAAGTCAAGTTATTTTGATGAGCAAATACCTTTGACTAAATAGTATATCAGTCTTATGGATTTTTCACACTGAGGAATACTTACTGTTAACATAGTTTTAATAGCACTATAAGAATAAGTTTAAAGTTGCTCCAATGTTTTAAAAATTATATTAGTAGTAGTAATTCTGCCAGTGAAATTTGTCACATGATAAAAATACTTGAATGATTCTAAAATATTTTTTGAAAAATTGATTAAACAGTAATATGAACATTGATTAAACGGTAATATGAACTTTGAAATAGATAAGAATAGGGAAGAATAGTCATGTTTCATGTATGTCTGAAAATTAGCACACTTTAAGTATACTGTTTTGTAACAATGGTAGCCTGGCTGTGCACAGTGTATGCTGGAATTAAATTAGTAAATATTTAAATACATTTTAATAATATAAAAGGAGATTTATTACTATGAGGTTACATGTGATAGTATTTTTTTCTTAGCAAGTTTAGAAAATGCTGTTTTGCTGCATGACTGATGCTTCTTAAGTTATATTTTTATGTCCATGAAAACATTTTTTGAATTAGTGTCCCATTTCAAAGTGGGATACTTAAACCATTCTTTTTTTTTAAGTACCATGTGACTGGGGTACAAGTCTAGAAATTGAAATTCAGATTAAGAAGAAATAACAGAAGAAACAACAAAAGCTCCAGTTTCTAACAAAATTTCGGTCACTGTTGAGTAAAATGGAGAATCGAGTCAGAATATCACTGGCAAGTGAGTAACATGAATGACAATAGCAGTGGTTGCAATTTAATGCTAACAGCAAAAGTCTTAACATGCTGGGAGAATAAAAATGAAAGAATTCTGGACCTAACCCCTCCGATTTAATTACAAATTTAAATTTTCCATAATGGATTGTGATATCTCAAGTCACCAAAATCCATCACTTTGAAGGGTTTTATTCCTCAATTAACCTGTCACCCCGTCCACAACCACCACAGTGTGTCTTTCTGCAGGGCTTCAAACAGAAAAAAAATCTAATTACTTTCAATATAACTAAGATTGATAATCCAAGCGTTTTTTTAATGCATACACTGACCTACAATCTCCAAGTTTTGATTACAGATGGCGATGAAAGCCTACATGAGTCACCAGAAAGGGTTTTTCCTCATTTGTTGAATCTGTTTAGCATATGACATTCACGTCAGAATGTGTGAATGACCTATGAAGAAATTTGAGAAAGCCAGAATTAATTCTGTCATCTATTCCAGGCTTTAAACTGAATGTTGCTTACTCAGCTGCATTATCACAGAGACAAACATCAGAACTGTGTCAACAGCCATAATTTATGCTGCATGTTTTGAAAGGATGTATAAAAAGCATTCTAAAACAACTAGAGGAAACTAGTTAGTTTCACAACCAATAAACAAGAAAAAGACATATTGTCACACAGTTTTTTCATCTGAACCTTTATAAACTAAGCTTAGAAAACCACATATGCAGGCTTGGACAAAAATGGAAAACCGGGGACATCTTTGGGTTAAATACGGTACTCAAAAGTTTGATGTCCCGCTGATAGTCCACAGCTGACTGGCCAAAACATATGTGTACAATACATAGTCTATACACAGAAAAAGTGAAGGCAGAAAAAGGGAGAGGATATACCAAAACAAAAAATGCAAGTGTTGAGTCACACATGGGATGCCCAAAATTTCTTTTTCCAGATATTCTGAAGCACATGTTAACTTGCCTTCTATATTTTAATCTAAAAAAATACAAATGTAACAATTTGGCATGAGTGTTAATGTAGTGGTTTCCAGAATTTGTTCAAAATCTTCATTATATCAACCTTTTAAAACAACTGCATGTTTAACTGAATGTTTAAGAAAGAGTTCATAACAGATGAGGAGACGTAAAGAATGACAGACATGCTCTATATTATGTGTCCTGTCTACATACGTTATAATTCTTGACCAAAGGCCATATAAGACACAAGTCTTTGCCTAATGACTGAAGATATTTCATTTTATAAGAACTGAATCCATGACATTACTTGGTAAAATGTATATGGAACAAAAGTTTTTGGAATATTACAGACTCTACATTACAATTGCTTCCAGCTGATCCCCACAGAAAACAACATAGAACCACACCTGAAACTCAAGTTAACCAACTCATTGTCATGGAGTGACTTTTGAATTTACAAAATGATAACTAATTGGCTAATGACCATTAGAAAATCAAATGGTCAGAAACATATAAGATAAGATAAGATAAGATTTATTGTCATTGTCATCAACAGATTACAACGAGATTGAGATTTGCTCAACTCGAGTTAAGATGCAGGTTATGTGTATATACATAATATACAAAGATAAAGAAATAAATAGTACAAAATGAGAAATAAATAGACATCAGAAGATGGCTGCAGCGCCTGGAGGTGTCGCAACAGAATTTACATTTTTAACAAAGTGGTGTCAAGAGCAGAAGTTCTTATGCCTTTGAATTTAGTGCCATGATTGCCATTGGGTAAAAACTGTTTTTTAGGCGACTTGTCCTGGTTTTTATTGCTCTGCATCTCTTGCCTGATGGCAGCAGCTGGAAGAGACCATGGCCAGGGTGTGAAGAGTCATTTAAAATGTCCAAAACTTTCTTGTGGAGCCTGGAAGTGTAAATCTGTTCCATAGTGGGGAGGGGGCAGCCTATGGTTCTCTCTGCTGCCCTAACAACCCTCTGGAGCGCCTTCTTGTCCGCAGATGTGCTACTGCCGTACCAGACACACAGACTGTATATGCAGGCCAAGTAGAGAAAATAAAATAATTGCTGTTGCTACTTCTGATTATTCCAACCACAATTTATTGCTAGTACATGGCTTTTTAATGCTTATTTTAAGAATCTCAATTGGGAACATCAGACTAGAATGACACCTGCTCTTACATTCATACTGCTGACAGCAGAAGGCACATTTAGCACAGCTACTACTCATGTTTCACTCTTCAGCTTTGACATATGTCATGTTCATCTCTGTTGACAACAGCCATGTCTTCTTGTGGATCAGTTGGCTGGCGTATAGCATCTTGTGTTCAGCCAAAGAAGCGAACGCCACAGCTGAGAACTAATGACAGCACTTAGGCTCTCCAAGAATCCGCTACTCTATTGGCAGCTTCGCTGACACCCTAGCAGTGTCAATAAAGTATTAAGCTAGAAGAGCTTCTTTTTGTTTTAGTAGTTTGTATTTTTAAGACATTTAAGAAAAATAATGCCTTAGTACATTTCTTTTACAATTTACTATTGGTTTCAATACAAAACATTGCAAAAGTATAAATAAACTATAAATAATTTCATATTTTTAAGTTAAAATCTCAGAAGGGGTGCATTTGTGTTAATCCCTCGAGACTACCCTGTGTTATTCAAATCCAACTAAAATACTTTCAAGTTGACAAGTATCAGCCACCTTTGATACTTGTCAAAGTATCCATCCATTCATCTGCAAAGATGAATGAATGGATGAATTCAATCTAGATCCTGGGTATGATAACATTTTAGATAGGTAAAGGGGTAATACTTGTGGAAAATATGCAAAGCATTAACTTTATTCACTGACGCAATGTTGGCATACATTTTTGTTTTCGAGTTTAAGAATGTGTTCTCTACCGTTTTGGTTCAATTCAGCTTCCTTTGAATGGGGAACTTAGTTAGGAAATAACTGCCTTAAAAGGTTAATGCATAAAGGGGAGATGTTAGTTCAAATCAGTGTCACCATGTATTCATAATAACTGTTGGATAAACAGTTTACAAGCAGAGGGCTCCAACAGAGGGCAGATGCACACTGTGCCTATAAGAAGCTATGTAAGTAAAGTGAACTAAGAAAAATGCATCACCATTGACTTTTTACATATTTTCTCTGATTCCTTACATGCTGCTCAAAGCTTCAGATATTTTAGATGTCATTCATAAACTGAAACAGCATCACTAAAATGATTTTTATAGCCCAATTATATTCACTGGTACCACCTGTTTAAATGTAGATCCAAAGCAAAGCCAAAACAATTTAAAACAAAGAAATCAACAGAGATACAGCCTATTGACAACAGCCTGCTGCAATGGAACAGCATTATGAAAACTATTTTAAACATGGTCTTTTCAGCTACTTAAACTATATGCTTCCTTGTGTGCTGATGTCTATTATCTGCCACAGGGTACAATTAATTTGTGAGCAGAATATGAATATTCTGTGATGAATATGTGCAAGCCTAGAGCAGGTTGGATTTGCCTCTGTGATATGGCCCAACTCTGGTAGAAATCAAAACAGAACTTCCAAATTAAATTTTCACTGGAGTAGAAATGTTTCAGAAATTATACGAGCAATTCACTATTAGTTTCTTTTTCTAAATAATTGCTGCTTTTTATAGAGTCCCTTTATCGTCATCGACTGAGCAATGAAATGGATTTTAGCAGCCAATATCCTGTTCTTTCTATACTGAATATCAGTCAATCAATCAATCAAATTTTATTTGTATAGCACATTTCAGCAGCAAGACATTTCAAAGTGCTTTACATCATTACAAACACAGAAACACAATGCAACATAGAATCAATAATCAAAACAAAGCATTAAGTCAAGTTCCATCAATAAATTTGTAATTGATTACATTTCAAATACAATTCTAAACAGGTGGGTTTTTAGTTGAGATTTAAAAGAAGTCAGTGTTTCAGCTGTTTTACAGTTTTCTGGAAGTTTGTTCCAAATTTGTGGTGCATAGATGCTGAAAGCTGCTTCTCCTCATTTGGTTCTGGTTCTGGGGATGCAGAGCAGACCAGAACCGGAAGACCTGAGAAGTCTGGAAGGTTGATACAACAACAGCAGATCTTTAATGTATTGTGGTGCTATATGGCTTTTATATATATGGCTTTTAATAGCTTTAACTGTTTTAAGTTTAAGTGTTATAAACAAATCTCTTTGGAATTTGACTTGTTCTGTTTGAATGCAACAAACTGAGTTGAAACTGAGAATAGGTTACCTATTTCTACACAAACATTCTCTTATTGATCATGTAAAAAATCCCAACAAAATTTACTGCTTGTGTTGTGGCATGTTATAATGCGTACATTTTTCTGTTTCTCCTTACTATATGGTTTTAAAAACATCATTCAAGTTTCACCTTGATAGAGGACAAATCAAGCACATTCAGTTGATTATTTAATGTCTAAGTTAGATATATTTTAGAAAACCTTTCCATTATTTGGTATTGGTAAACATGTCCATACGTAACATTTAGTTGTCCAAAGAAATTTAAATATATATATATATTTCATCACATTCGTTGTTTATTTTGATCATTTAGCCTTAAAAAGCTTAATGCTTAAGTATATCTCAATGTGACTTTTGTTAAAGTGTTTTGTTGGGAGAACATTAGGTAATTGGAATTCTAATTGCACTTTCAATAAAGTTTCACATGTTAATAAATCATTATAATTGCACAGAATAAACATGCTGAATGCACACTTGGTTCTAATGTATGTCAGGAGTAGCCCTGATTTATTAATCTGCACTGTTTGCCAAAGCTTGCTCTGAAAAAGACTCCCGTCTCTATAAATGTCACCAAAAAAACCATTCTTGGGGGTCTAACTTATTAATCTATTCCAAAGACACAGAAGACTGGAGGAGCACATAAACGCAGACAGTAGTAAATGTCAAGATTATGAAGACCAACAAGCAAGCCAAGGAGCTGTGAGCATGTAGAAAAAATGTTTTTAAAATTTATAATGAGTCATCTGCCCGCGGGCATAATGCACTTATAGCCAGGAGTCGTGTAGCTGTTGACTGTTCTGTACTTTTGTAATCATTCAAATTTAATTAAAGGCTTAAGGAGAAAATGGCCTGAGTTGACAGTATAATGAGTTGCCCAGGGACATCTTTTTAATAATCTTAGTTTGTAACAAAGCTGTTACCAAGTCATGGTAGTACTATAAGCCTTGCCTGTCCACTTCTGCCGGTCAGATAATTCACACCAGCCCCAAGGAGTAAGCTCTTTTTATGAAATTCTTCTGACTAAAGAGATGATTTCATTTTTTTCCATCATTTTTAATTAACATCAACAAAAGTTGTAAATCTAAGAATAAAGTGTCATTAGTATTTTTCTCACCTTGGAATAGTCTTCTTACTTCAAGAAAATAAATTAATAACTTGTTTTAAAACTTTTTTCATATTTTGTTCTTTTAAAATAAGGTTTTGCATTTGTTTAATATGTATTTACTGGCCCGGTCCAATAAACTGGCATTTAGTTAAGTCTATAAAGTCCATCTTCTCAAAAAGCAGGTCATCCAGTCTGTCTGGTCTTGGTTGTAATGCTAGAGCACGGCTTATTTCACGAGCAAGTTCTGGCATCAATCCAATGAAGCTGTCTTTTATACAGCCACTTTAAGCGCTTGACACTGCAGGTCTTCTTTTCAACAGCAGACTTTGTCACAGCAAAAACCTGCTTCTCTTCTACAAGTGGCAGTTTAAAAAGAGTTGTAGATGAGGTATATTCTTCATATATAGTCCTATGTAAATAATGTTACTTTATTAGAATTTTTAAAGCATTTTTCAAGTTCATGTAATATGTTTATTCCACAGCTATCGTTAGTTATATGTGTACAGTGTTACTGGAAAATATTCACACAGACTTGGCCATTAACTATTTGATTCTGGTGTGTTTGCAATGGGATGCATCTAAACGTTGCAGGAGAGTAGTACTTGAAGACTGGAGTTGCAGACTCCTGCTCTAACACTTAAAATTGAGCTCCTGCAAAACTACATGAGGAAAAAAAGCACTCAAGGGCATCTGGTTTCCACAGAACTTCCTTGAAAAGATTTTGTAGCTTAATTTGAGGTCACCCCAATTAATTCAGTTCACTGAAAAGGACTTGGAGTGGAACACACTTCTGTATTTAAGTTGACAGTGCACATCAGCAGTTAATTCAAATGATGTATCTATAGGCTTTCATGACAGCATTGTGTCAAAGCACAAATCTGGGAAAATTTGGCACCACTGAACATCCCAAAAAAGCACTGTGGTCTTTATTTATTGGAAATGGAAGAAATTTGGAGTTGCCAAGGGCATTATTATCTGAATGCATTAACTCAAGTAATCAGGAATGAAGGGTATTTATCACAGATTATAGGAATCTCTGTGGTAATGGTGTTTTAGATGGTATTCCGTTAATTATGCCTTTTTGGTAAAGGGACCAGATGAACATTGCAACCAGTTTAAACTTTCAGAATCCAAAACTCATTGTCTCACAGGAGGAATCATAATTCTCTAGTCTTAATCACTTGTTTAACTCGATTCCTACTGTCAAGCATGGCAGTGGCAGTATCATGCTGTTCTGCAGTAAGAACTGGATGACAAGTCTGCATAGAAGGTAAGATGACAGCAACCAAATACATTTATAATAGACTTTTATTTTTATTTAACTAGGTGAGTTATCAAGAAAAATTCTTATTTACAAGAATAATCTGGCAGAGGCATGTAGTCTTTATTGATACTTGAACAATAAACAAGCCTCCAGCCACTAGATGGCAGCAGCGCTCAAACTAATTACCATACTGCCTGTTCAATCCACGAATGGAAAGAGCCTACACAGTCACATTGACGTACAGAACTTACGAAGAGAGACTGAGAAATTTGTGACAACAAAAATAGAAACAGCAGCAGAGTTAAGTAAAGTAAGAGACAGCAGCCAGCAGAAAAAGACTACTACAACGAACCGGGCGCCTCATGGATTAACTGCAGTGGTAGACTCTTTGCAAGTCAGCTTCTGTGTTCGGGGATAAGCGGCTCGGTCATTTCCGGTCTATAAAATGTCATTTTACACTAGGTGCTTGCAAGGCTTGCCCAAAAAGGTGGGTTGAAGAAAAAACAGGAAGATGATTATAAAATTCAGAAGATATAGGAGAAAGAAGAAATGGAAAGGAGGAAAGAGTGATAACAAGAGGAAAGAGTGATAACAAGGTTAAGATTTGGATATACAGGACTTAATTATACACTTTTTAAAATTCAAAAGCATACTACTGGCATATGTGATCACTGTGGAATATATGAAACAATTGAACATGTTATATTAGAATATCATATGAAAGATAGAGAAGATATATGAGGAGATAGTTTGAATGTATTAAGGAAAAGGTTAATTTAGTAGATATTTTGAGGAAGAATTTGGGGAGTAAACATATACAAATAGTTATTCGATTTTTAAAGAAAACTAATTTATTTCATAGAATTTGATTATAGTAGGTGTGGTTGTGAATGTGTGTATGATATAGATGGGTAGAATATAAAGTTATGTACAAATATGTATATTTGTGTGTGTGCATCTATCTATCTATCTATCTATCTATCTATCTATCTATCTATCTATCTATCTATCTATCTATCTATCTATCTATCTATCTATCTATCTATCTATCTATCTATACAGTACAGACCAAAAGTTTGGACACACCTTCTAATTAAAATGGGTTTTCTTTATTTTCATGACTATTTATAAGGCAATAAATCCCACTTATTAACCTGACAGGGCACACCTATGAAGTGAAAACCATTTCAGGTGACTACCTCTTGAAGATCATCAAGAAAATGCAGAGTGTGTGCAAAGCAGTAATCACAGCAAAAGGTTGCTACTTTGAAGAAACTAGAATATAAGGGGAATTTTCAGTTGTTTTACACTTTTTTGTTTAGTGCATATTTCCACATGTGTTATTCATAGTTTTGATGCCTTCAGTGTGAATCTACAATGTCAATAGTCATGAAAATAAAGGAAACTCATTGAATTAAAAGGTATATATGCACACCTTTCTAATTCTTTCTAATATATATATATATATATATATATATATACTGTATATATATACAGTACAGACCAAAAGTTTGGACACACCTTTTAATTCAATGAGTTTCCTTTATTTTCATGACTATTGACATTGTAGATTCACACTGAAGGCATCAAAACTATGAATAACACATGTGGAAATATGCACTAAACAAAAAAGTGTAAAACAACTGAAAATACCCCTTATATTCTAGTTTCTTCAAAGTAGCAACCTTTTGCTGTGATTACTGCTTTGCACACACTCTGCATTTTCTTGATGAGCTTCAAGAGGTAGTCACCTGAAATGGCTTTCACTTCACAGGTGTGCCCTGTCAGGTTAATAAGTGGGATTTCTTGCCTTATAAATAGTCATGAAAATAAAGAAAACCCATTGAATTAGAAAGGTGTGTCCAAACTTTTGGTCTGTACTGTGTATATATAGGGGCAAGTGGCAGGTCCCTGCATCCTCAGCACTTCCTCTAATCTTACATAGACAGATACCTGCTTTGGGTCAGATGTAAGCTGACCTAAAGTAGGCTACTTATCTGTAAACAATGAGGCCCCACTCACACACAGCAGTGACTTTATATAATCTGATGGACAATTTCAGAATCTCATCTTGGTTCAGTATTTTAAGTAAAGGCATGTAAATGAAACAGGTAGAAAGACAGAGGAGATGGGTTATGTCCTTCCTACACAGTCCCATCACAGGGCCAACATGAGGGAAATATAATGCACATTCTTAAGTTTAAATTAGAATCACCAAATATTTTAATGGTTATGTTTCTCTTTTTTTAGGCTGAGTGAACAGATTTGCTTGACCTTCTATGTTTCATGAAAGCTTGTCTTACTGTCAAGATAAGAATTATACCAAATGTAAATGCATATATAGGGACATAGATAACTCCTTTTTATGAGCACATTCTACACATAAATAAATTAAAGTTTTACTACAGTACAGTACATTTTGACCATGTGCAAATGCATTGCTCTTTCACCTATGTTTGTCTCGAGAAATAAGACAGTAGTCAGAGAAGCTGATGCTTACCGCAATACCCTGAATAAAAAATGCACAAACAGTTTGTTCATCTTTTTCTTTTAACCTATAACCTTTATTGAAAACAGGTGTATTGTTGTTTATAATAATACACACTCCAACATTAATCTTTCTGTGGGGTTGAAAAGTAGAATTTCATTCAGTATATTTCAGTTTCCCTGTTTGTGATGCATAATACACAGTATTGCTTTGAATACAACACATACAATATTATTTTTTGTGCACTTAACCTTGACTATGACTGACATATCTCTTCAAATCTTTTCACTTTAGCTATCATTATGTTTTACTAGTTGTAACTGCAATTTAGTATTAGCTGGAAATTTTCAATTTAGTTTTAAAACTTATACATCACTATTGAATTCCATCTCTATTGTTAATTAAGTAGCCAACAGGTGGAGCTGTGTCATTCTCAGTTAGCTGGGACATAATTTTTTTCTTCTGTTTTGGGAATATTGTTGCAAAAAATCTAATGAATAAATGTCGGCTATGTGGATTAGGTAGTGTACTTTTACATAAAGTGGTGTGAAAAAGTGTTTGCCTGCTTCGTGATTTCCTCTTTTTTTGCATGTTTGTCACCATTCAGTGTTTCAGAACATGAAACCATGTTAAATATATTTTAAAGATACATAAGCAAACACAAAAGGCAGTTTTTCAGGTCTACCTTAGCAGCAACAATTGCAATGAACAGCAACAGCACTGTGGAGAAATTTTGACCCATTCATCTTTGCAGAATTGTTCTAATTTAGCCATAGGTCATGCCACAGCATCTCAATAAGATTCAGACCAGGACTTTGAATAGGCCACTCCGAAGTCATGTTTGGATCATTGTTCTGCTGCAGAACTCAAATTGGTTTCAGCTTGAGAACACAAACAGATGGCTGGGCATTCTCCTTCAGAATTTATATTTTTGGTAGACAGCAGAATTCATGGTTCCATTTATCACAGCATATCTTCCAGATCCTGAAGTATCAAAACTGCCCAGATTATCAAACTACCACCACCATGTTTTACTTATGATGTGATGCTCTTTGTCTTAAATGCAGTGTTACTTTTACAACTGAAAGAGTTAAACTTTTGTCTTGTCAGTCCACAGAATGTTTTCCTACAAGTCTTGGGGATCATCAAGATGTGTTCTGGAAAATTGAGATGAGCCTTAATGTTCTGCTTGTTCAGCCGAGAGACTGAACACAGTACTTTAATCCTGTTATTTTATTTTGTCGTAAGTCTTTGCATTCACTCTGAGTGTCCTTCACATATAAACCCTAACATTTAACAGCCTCATGCATTACAATCACTAAAGTTAAATATATTATTAAGCACATGTTTAAGTGAAAACAGTTTAAAATCTTGAAATATTTAATTATGACAGGAATGGTGTATTACTTCTACTTTTAATTGTACTCTACAATATTAATGGGATCTGTCTTATAATGTAATAATGTACCATTAGTACTTGCACATGACAGTAAATTGGAATTAAATTGAATAACAACTATGTTTTTGTCATCACAATTTGTCTGTAGCATTCACTGTTTAACCAGCATTATCTTCAGTTAAAGGCTTTATCACAATAGTTAAAAACTTTCAAGCTTAGTATCTGAAGCTTTGACCGTAACATCAATTGTGTTCATCTGCAGGCTTCTTTCTCTCTAAGTTTCAACCAGTTCCAAATTTATTACACGGCCCTGTCAGAGATAAGGCGAACTAGGGGGATGTTGGTGTATCCACAGGAGTTAAATAGATAGGTGGTATCAAGATAATCCAGTAGGTCAAGGCTACTCTACAAGAAGATATATTGTAGCAAAGAAGAATTTTTTATACTCCCTTCACATTCCACCTTACCCTGACTTATATTTTCACCACTCACATTAGAGGAGAAAAAACAGACCAGTCTGTTTCTTACATTCAGTTTTCTATTTGAATTTATTTTTCAGATCATTTTAAAGTTTTGTTTCAGTAAGAAACATTTTGAATTTAGCAGTAACCTTGTCTGTTTTATGACTCCATGCCAACTTGGAAGACACTGCTCTTTGTAGAACTCACACAACAGCATGTTTTGAACTCTGCAAAGGAGGATTCAAGTGTCTTATTAAACCCATTTATCATTGCAAATTCAGCTTCCCCAGGCAGTCGAGAGCTCTACAGAGAAACATTGGCAAGTCAGTTTACTGCACTTGTCATAAATAGGAAATTTTAATGATTTACCATTGTGATTTCTGTGCGTTGATCTTGAGAGGATATTTAAGGAAATATTTATTTATATTAATAGAACTACATTAATGCCCTTATATCAACTGGGCATTCTATCCTCAAAGAGAGAATGGATGTCTCAAAGTTACCTTCAATTCTCCACCATTTCATGATTGAAATTTAAATACAATACAAAGTAAAACTTTGCTATTGTTGGTGGTATTTGCAAGGTTTACCTGGTTAGTGCCGATATTATTTATTTCAATGTGAAAGTTTACCGTACTGTAAAAAAAAAAAAGAAGATAAAAACAGGCTTCCAACCTGAAAAGACACGCACAAAGAGAAAGTAGCTGTTAGAAAGTTTATTTGACAAATAACAATCTTTGATGCTCGGACCCCAGCAGAAGAAGTGGTGCTGCTAATCGTTGTCGTAGAGAATGAGCCGCTGTAGATAAAGATTATGGACGTCTTCCTCCTGGGGCGTGGACACTGGTTGTGGCGAAGATGCCGAAGAACTGAAAGGATACTGAAGAAGTCGAGAGTTGAAAGTGGACAAGGGGTGGAGGTGGGTTGAAGCTCGACTGAGGAGCAGGTGTAGAAAGGATGCCGGACTTTAAGAAGGAAGCAAAGCCCGATGACTGGAAGAGATGAGGAGAAGAAGACCAACACCAACAAGCTGTGGAGGAGGAGCTTGATGAGGTGATTAGCTGGGCAGGTGAGATGAAGAGTCTTCCAGTTTGAATTTACTGCTAGGCTTCATATTTACAGGTGTGTGGTGTATTTTATATGCTCTTTTTTCAGTCACATACCCCAGACGATTTACGTTTTACTGACCCTGCAATTACAAGCAACAAAATGGAGCTGGAAGATATTGAACAAAAGCTAAATATGAGAGAAGTCACACTGCTTACTCAAAGAATGGTCCAAAATCAAAGGCAGTAAAATCTTAATTAAAATATCATGTTGGTTTTAGGTTGGGCCTATAATTTAAGTAAATTAGTTGGGTCGGCTTGCAATCGGACACAATGCTTATGTGCTAAAAACATTAAGAGCATGGTTTTGCACTGGTAGACATGACTGAATAATTTTTTTTTTGGTAAAAATATTTTTTTCTATTTTTCTATGACAAGGACTATGTCAGGAAATTTACTATTTCAATTAGCTAACATATTAGTCTAGATGACATAAAGTACATAAGGTGAAAAGCTTATGGGAATTTTTTATTTTTTTCCCTTCTAGCATGATTACTACTTGAATAGTTTTTTGTTTTACGGACAAAAAAGCCGTGAGTTCAAAATCTTTCCAAGGTAATATGTTATTAACTTAGCACATGGTTAATAAAAGGTAGTGTATCCTGAAAGCATGAAAGGTTCATCAGTGCTGTTTTATGAATTAGCACTGTTACATCAAAAAGCTTTTTACCACAGAGCAAAGTTCATGAAATATTTTCATCTGTAAGGAAAATGTCCATTTTACAAGGTGCCTATCTGAAGAGACATTAAATACTGCTGGCCTTACTGTCTTCATATTTATAATTTATTATTTTTTTCTCTTTTGCTACACAGCTTGATCATTTATTTAATCGTCTTTCATAAAAAATATAAAAAAAGTTTTACTTATGAGCAAAAGAATGGTCTTTGTATGCCTGACATAATGTCCCTACAATTTCATTAAAACTTTTTTTTAAACCTGAAATGTATTTTTTTTTAAATCATATCAACACTTTATTTCCAGACTTTTAGAAAATTTGGTACAATCCTTTAATGAAGCATCTTTATTATAATCTATGCCAAATAATAGGTATATGCCAAATAATACAACTTTTTCATGAGTAAGGAGTTAACACAGTCAAATTAAATGCATCACAAAATGCACTGTGTAGACAAACCAACTTTTCTGAAAAGTTAGCTCTTGTTTATAATACTTACATCTATGTTGATTGCACAGTCTATGTTCTTACTGCTAATTTCTTACCAATCTTTTAATGACCCAAACCCTGGAAAAATAGCGAATTAACAAAGGAAAGGAGAGAAGACTGTAGCCATGCAGATATTTTACTTTAGTTTAAATCCCCTTAGAAAAGATGTGTAATCCATTTATTATTAGGAAGCAATTAATAATATTCAGACTGTGATTTAAACTCCCAGTATCAATAAATGTTTCAAAAACTTTGCCTCTGAAACACCAAAGGCATGCAGAATTTTTTGACCCTATGTAATCATCTAATTAGACAATATCAGTTTCTTACAGTTAGTTCATGAATAGCACCTCTCATCAGAAACAAGATCCTAAACTCGGTTTCAACCTCTGCTTTCATCAAACATCTTTGATCTTCTGGCAGGATGTGGGAGATCCTTGTATCAATGCAAGAAAAAATAATTAGCACTTAGATTATGTATGTGTTTGTGTTGTGTGGGTGTGTGTGTGTGTGAGAGAGAGAGAGTGCATCTGTGAGCACAGCAAGTTGCAGAAGATGGAATGGATTTGACGAAGATGAGAAGCTGTCTGTTTGTGGTCAGAGAATACGGCACACTGCTTGTGTTGGGTGATACTTGATCTGATGTTAATGTGCTGCTGTGTGTGTGGGAGGGGGAAAGCTGAAACAGGCAGTGGGAAAGATGGGCAGATAATCCCGTCCGCTTGATGAGACTGAATGCTAGGATTGATTGATCGCCTAATCATAGAAGGAAATGGGCCTGAAAATGAATGGGGACTCTGCCCCTGGCTTGCTGTGGAGCTGGCTAGTTGGGTTGGAGGGGATGTTAGCTGCAGAAAGACATGGTCTTAATGTGCATGAGACCTGATTTCATTTGTGTCTGATATACAGTTATATGATCCTTGCTAAATGATCAAATAAAAAAAGGAAGAGGGAGAACAGGGAAGGGGAGGGTGTAAATCAAGGTTTATTGCAGGAATATTACTTTTTCATCTCATCTGAAATGGATGCTTTGAGAAAAGAGCAAGAATAAAAATCCATCATCAGTGTAGAATTGATGGAACTATGTGTTGGTACAGAAACCCTCAGTCCTGGATCTAGTTGACTGACTATTGATATTAGATTGTTTCATGTGACAATACTTGGTTTGTTGTAGTTTTTCAACAAGTCAAACTTTTTACAAGTAAATTTGTGGTTTTATAAGGGTCAAACTTAAATTTTGTTGCATTTTATTTTATACTAATCTGTTGCATACTTGCTGAAAGAAAGACAAGGATTCAATGAAGGAATATGCTAACTCAGAGACCAGTTTGTTGGAGAAAACTTACTTTGAATTTTTTTTTTTCCAAATAGGTTTACCAAATGTAATATTTAGCTGGATGTAATTCTCTCAGAAAGATTCTATGAGAAGTAAAATTTTTTGTACCAGAAACATGGCTTTTTTTTTCTTTTTGTCTGGCTTGATGTTTGTTGATCAAAATAAGTTTTTCCCCAGAAAAGTAGTTTTTGCATATTTATAGTTCCATTAGAGCAGGGGTCTCAAACTCCAGGCCTCGAGGGCCGCAGTCCTGCAGTTTTTAGATGTGCCACAGGTACAAAACACTGGAATGAAATGACTTAATGACCTCCTCCTTGTGTAGATCAGTTTTCCAGAGCCTTAATGAACTAATTATTCTGTTCAGGTGTGGTGCAGCAGAGGCACATCTAAAAGTTGCAGGACTGCGGCCCTCGAGGACTGGAGTTTGAGACCCCTGCATTAGAGCATGACATTTATTTGAGCTTGATGCACTCTGGTTTTCATTCGTAAATCTTAAGAGCATAGCTGATAATCTTTTGTATTTTTATAAAATATGCAAAGTCATTGAAATTGATTATTACAATCTGTAAATAACTATGCAGTCTGGCTTAAAAACTTTATTTATTTTAGTTTTTTTTAGGCAAGGATATTGTGTAATGTGGTGATTTTTGTATGGTTTTGTACTTTACTTATACATATTTGATATGCTGACACACACAACTTTGGACTTGTTAGAGGGAGTACTTACTTTTTAATTCTGTATGGAATTAGTTGGGCCTCTTCCTCTGTCTCCCTCTAGTGTGCAGGTTGTGTTGGATTGTGGCTGGGTCATACTTTCTTGTGATTGAGAGCTTGAAGCTTGAGAGTGGAACATCTAAAGGGTAAGACATAAATGTAAAGGGGATAAAGTGATCAATAGAATTGATCAGTAAGTCAATCCTGGGCTCATATTTGTCTTTGTTTACACTTTAGCACTGCTGTTGAGTTTAACTGAGCATGCGGTGACCAGCCACCTTAGGAACCCTCTAAAAGCTGGACTCACGTGAATCATTGATTGACATGCTGATTATCCTAGGAGCTGTTGATATTCCAGATGTTAGCTAATCTAAACACTAAAGATGATTGGTATTTGGTTGCTGGTTTTTACTAAATTAAAAATAAATAAAATCTTAAAGTGACAGGGTAGCAATCCTATAACTATCCTATTTTTTTTTTATTGCTGGAGCTTTTTTGATTTGTCTCTACCAGTTGTCTCTGGTAAATAATATTAGAAATGTAAGACATTAGAAATATAAGCAATGTACTTATCTGCAAAAAAATGTTTACTGATCCAAAATTAAAATATAATTTAATATACACATCTGTATATATGATATATTTACTATTTACAAGTAAATATTTAAGAGGTTTACTGTTTTACAAATTTCCAACATGTAATGTGAGTGTAAAGATAACTGTATATCATTGCTATTAATGGAGAAAGTGAGGGACCCTTTAATCAGTGGGACTAAATGTAAACTTATTTTTTATATATATATTTCCATCATTTACCAACTGCGAGTTTGTTCAAACTTTCACAAGATTTTTCAAATATGTACAGTATACTCAACAGCTTAAACCATACAATTTTCTACGTTTTGGGGCAATCAACAATCAGCTGATGGTAAGCTGACTTTACATTTCTGAAACAGATTGCAGGATTTCCCCAATGTATTATAGGCCACTTGGTTTTACTTTTGACCCCACCAGGTTAGGTTTTTTTTTTTTTAAGACTTTATAGTTGGTGTTTAGGTATTGTTGATAATGTCTTCCTATAGCACACAATTACCTAGTGAGATTTTTTAATTTTATAACTCAAAAACACTGAAAATCGCTGGATGACTGCCCTAGAGTCAATACCACTAGGCTTGGCTAGTTGTATGGGGGAAACCCTGAATTGCATCCCATGATTAGAGATCATACTTTGATATATTGTCTGCAGACAGAAAAATAGCAATTTTTACAGTGATATACAGACTATGCAACAGTTTTTGTTGTTGTTGTTGTTTTTATTGGATTCTCAAAAGGTCCTTTCCTACTCACGTTGGTAAGCCACCGGAGTTCTTCAGGAGAAAACTTTCTGAGTTCAAGTCATCCCAAGCCACAATGCAAAAAGCCTCCACTACATCAGCCAAAGCCCTGGAGGCTTCTTACGCGGTGTCTTTGCTCGTTGCTAAAGCCAAAAAACCGTTCACCATAGCGGAAGACCTACTGCTCCCCGCTGCTGTTGTATTGGCCGAAACTATGCTGGACAAAAAATCAGCGGATACATTAAAATCCCCTTACATTAAAAGTCTTCCTAAAAAATATGGTCAGTCATGACATTGAACCCTTAGTATTTTTTGCATGATTGTCCTTGGCAGTCATGTCACCTCTAAATGTGTGGAGGCTGATATGACAATCATGTGAACATATCCAGGGTATTAGAGTTAAGCTGGCTTATTAAATATCACATTGATAAATATTTCATTTGACATTGGCCATATCTGACGATCAAGAAGTGAGTCAGTTAAGTAGCCAAAGACTGACACTGAATAATGATTTAAACAGAAATAAATACAATATGCAATCATGAAGTATTTTAACATTTGTTGTCTAAACACAAGATTTTTTAAAGTTATGTTTAGAAACTTATTTACAACTTCATCTTTCATTAAGCATTATATTGTACAGTGGAGGGCTGAGTGATATGGAACAAGTGTTTAAATTTCTAAATGTATTTTACAGTAAAATCAACATCTTAAATTTAACATAAATTTCTTTCTTCACAAAAAAACACTTCACTTCGAAAGACAAACCAGATTATTTAGGCATAAGAAAAATTATGAACACAATTTGCAGTTGAAAAATAGATGCACAAAAAGAGACCAGATAGTTTTGCCTAATCAATTTGCATTACTTACATTTTTTAATTCCCTTACAATCAAAACAATTTCATGTTACAGTTAATAAATATCCAATTAACTAGCTATTACATAGAAACTTAATAGCTGACATCTAGATTCAGGAAAACTAATCACTTATGTCTAGGCTTGATATATGTTACTTATGAATGATCAGTGAATTATGTATTTTATTTTAAAAAATATATAGATATATGCTTAATGGAACTTTTCAGCAGCCCCTCACAACGCTCCACTTTACTCCAATTAGCCTGAATCCATATGTGTGGTGGTTAAATGGAAGGATTTAGTAAAAGGGGGGTTTGATCTAGACTTCCCCTGTTAACTGAAATAATTGATATTATCAGATTCTGGTGATTAATGGGCTTATGAACTTGAATCAGGGCTAAGTAGCTTTTGTTGAATGTAAAGCAGTCAAATTATTTGAAGTATGTCCGTGGAGTCGAAGTAAAGAAGGAAAAAGAGATGGAAAAAACATTAAATAAGCGTATCTTTTTGCAATCTCAAATACAGACGTAAACTATCACAAATTGCTTTGCTTTTTTGACATTTTGATTTTGTATTTTTAAGTCATGCTTAAAAAACTTTGGTAGTTTACATTTTTTCCGCTATAGGGATTTGAACATTCCCAATAGTGAATAATTTAGCAGAAGTGTTTTCTTTAAATGAATTTCAACATGTGCAATATATATATATGTATATATTTTTTTATTTTTTATATTTCTTTATTTAATCAGGTAAACCCCGTTGAGATCTAGATCTCATTTTCAAGAGGGACCTGAGCAAAAAATTTGCAATACATAGCAACCTGGTTACAAGATAAAAACAATTAATATGTATATATATATATATATATATATATATATATATATATATATATATATATATATATATTTGTTGTTGTTGTTGTAAAAACCTAATTTAATATCACATATACAAGATTCTATATTTTGATACCCAAAAATTTAAATTAAGTCATCACGCTTTTTATGATGACTGTATGTGAGTCTTTCCGGTTCCTAAATGCGTTGTGTTCATGTTCTACATTTTAGATAGTGATTGCACAGCTTTGTATTCATTATGAAGGACCTGCTGATCCATTTGCTTTATAGATTTTTTAAATAATGTTTGTTATTGATGGATACAGTATATGGGGCAGTATAGAAATTCTTGATCAGCATGCATTTAAAAGTTCTTTGGAAACACCAATCAACCTTAAACTGTGTACATAATGATTATAGTATATTGTCTAGTACACAAATAAACACTCAAATTAAAGGTGCTGGCTGAAGTGTGAGCAAGTTAGAAGAGCTACCAAAATTGATCAAACATAAATTATACTGCACCACTGTGAATGAGGAGGTGCTGCATGAGGTTGCAGGATATGAGCTTTTCATCATGTATTATTAAGGATTAAACATTGTGATTTAAGAAAATTCACAAATGTCATTGATCTTCTTTTTGTTGACAAGACAGAGTTTTTACCTGCTATCATCTTACAGTTACACAGGTTTTTAAGTAAGTCAAAGGACCAGTTAAATACTCTGCCAAGTATTTGTTTTTAGTTTTTGCCTTTGATGTTTTCTCTTTCCTTTTTTCCTGACTATTGTCAATGGACCTTACCACAACCGACCCACGTGACCGCAAGTCTCACAAACAAAGTCTCGCGGCACGATGTTTCTACGTAAACATGACTGATTAGTGCATAATTTCTACCGGATTTTCACAATATATCAGCTACTACAATGGACAGAGGAACTAACAAGTTCATGTCATCATCTGGGAGGAGGTTACTGGTTTCTCTGTCACAAGCTGGTTGCAAACCTGAGGCCAGCAGGTGTCAGTCAGTTATGGTAGATCTGAAATTTGGTTTGATGACGTCAATATGAGAAGCTACAGACTGATAGGAGGAACCAAAGAACTCTGTAAAGGTAAAAGCAAATCTTCTGAAGTTGGGATATAATTAATTTAATTTCACATAATTATCGCCATTTGTTTGTTAAAATTTTATGAAATATATTTGTTCTATTTGATGTTTGTTGTGAATGACGTAAACTCACAAACGAACGAGGTTATTAGTCCAACGTTTAGAAACTACAGCGGCTGTAATGCGCCACAGCAAAGGGAAACAAAGGTAAAATAACCCGAACAGGTGATCAACTCAAAACCACTCCTACCTTTTTAGTCTCTCTCTCTCTCTTTGTAGTTTAAGCACACCTGTTACCGTGGCAACCGCCTGCGCCCCGCAAGACGAGCAAAGATTACGTTAAAATCATAACATTCAGTCCGTTACGATATCAAGTTTCCAGGCTTGATATTTATTTCTCGATTATTAATCAGCGCTTCCCTGAACACAGCGATGGTTGATTGACTAGCTGTACTTGGTGCTAGCTTGGCTAACATGAGTAACAGTTTAGTCCAAAGCCTTTTCTGCTAAAATAAAATCTCTAGTGTATGTCAGAAACAGTAGACATTGCATATTGATCTGTTTAGCTAACGTAAGACTGTGTAGCAGACAGGCTTCAAGGTGTAGAAGTTGTATCAGTTCTGCCATTATGCTGTACTTAGCTAACAGGAAGCGTGTCTTTGTGAGACGGCCACGCACGTGACCACGTAGAATGGGCATCAGCCAATGAAACGCGGCCCCTCTGGTAAGGTCCATGCTAACATAAAGCTGGAGTTTGGATTCTTTTTTTGGTTTCTGTTTGGCATTTTTATATATGTTTGTGAACATTATTATACATTAACATTTATATCTGGTATCGCTGTTGATTTGCAGCAACAGGGTCCTGGGTTCAAATCCCTGTTAGAGATCTTTCTGCATGGAGTTTGCATGTTCTCTGGGTTCTTTCTGGGTACTCCAGCTTCCTCCTACAGTCCAAAAACATAATTGTTAGGTTAATTGGTCTCTCTAAATTCTCCTTAGTTGTGATTGTGAATGTGCATGGTTGTTTGTCCTGTTTGTCTCTGTGCTGGACTGGTGACCTGTCCAAGGCGTAATCCACTTCTCACTCGTTGACCGCTGGAAATTGGCATCAGCATAACACAAGGATAAGCATATTAGATAATAGATTGATGTTTGTTAAGATGAAAATATAAAATAGGAACCATAATGAGAAAAAATTACCCATGTGTTGTGAAATAACACCAACTTTTTCACTTAATTTAAGTGTTGCTGTCTTGATTAAGTCTTCACATAAAACTAGATCTTAAGTCTTTGCATGCCTGTCTCTCATCATTTTGGATGCTGATTGATGAAGCGATTTTCAACCCTTTCAACCCAAATGCAGCTGTGGTTTGCTGTTTTTTTTATTTATTTATTTTTTGTCTGCCTTTGGTTTCTTCTCTGGTAAGCCTGCATTGCTTTCTTTGTGTCTCTCTGCAGACAGTGAGCTGATATCATCCTTTGAAAAGGTAATGATCCCACTGTGTTGAGATTGTGCATGTGTGCTGCACAGTGTAATGGTCTGGCTTTTTATTGCCTGCCGCATACTAATCTTGCAGCTGAAGGAATGAGATGACACCTGCAGGGGGATGTGTATGAGAGGCAGCCTCACATGAAAGAATGGCCATTAAAAATGATCAAAGAAATTACTGCAGTTGGCTGCACAACACTGCTCTCACGGTTGGCTAGGTGTACATCCCTCTGCCCTACAATGTATATACTCTGACATACATAAACACTCATGGATGCATGGACTTTGTCTAATTAGTTTATGCCTTTGATGGATATTTTTAAATGATCCATTGTGGAAATGTCCTGCAACATGGTTGCCTAAGGCTCCTCAAAGTTTATACACCCACACTTTCAGGAACAAAATCAAATACATTTGAAATGATAGTCTCTTTTCTATAACCCCACACATTACCATAAATGCTATTTCCAACTGGACTTTTTAAAGACATTTCTTAGCAGCCTTTTGTTATAAAGAAATAGCCGCAACATATTTTTTTATTACAGTCTCTCATTTTAGAGGCATATTACTCTTTAGAATGCATTTAAGAAAATTAAACCCTTTGCAACATCTACAGTAGAACCACTATTGAGTTTTTGGGCAAATGCTGGGAGACTTGCTGGTTAACTTGACCAAGCCGTATGTAGATACTCAGCTTTGTCTTTGTAATGTCAACATTCATCATGAATGTACAAAGGTTGCGACAATGTGAATTGCCATTTTTCTCTTTTAGAGTGGAGTCTACCATGCATGGGGAATTTTTAAAATCTGTGATCTGAATTTCCTTCTTAGACTAACTTAATTTTCTCCGCAAGGTATTTGATTATTAGCAAGGCATAATTGTTGATTTCCTGGACCTGTTCTTGCGATTGAGTGGACTTCTCAGAACTTGTGATTCAATTTCTTGCTCAATTTTAGCATAAAGCTTGATTAGTAGGTAGATGGAGTGCAGGCCTATGTAGAACGACAGTTTAGACAAAGCATCTCTTTGGTATATGCAGCATTTTCAGGCCTTCCTTTTCTGTTTGTCTGTGGTCTGTTTTACAACTGTGTGGCTGAATGGGTTGGTTGGGAATTTCACTGGTGTTTCATGTGTCTGGGGGTGAGAAATATAATTCATTAGATAGTATCCACTTGTGATGTATGATGTATGCACAGAAAGTGAATCCAATGTTTATTCATGACTTTCAAGGCAATGCCTTTACAAAGCTCTTGGATTTTCTTTTAACGAAGAAAACTACATGAGATTGAGACTTCAGTTTTAAGGCATACAGACCTTCCTGCAGCTTCGATTTCCTTGTCTCTTTTACTTTTATGCACTGGCATATGCTCTCTTATCTCTTGCCCACGTCTTTTTCTTTTATGATATATTTAAAATTTTCTCTGTTTTTGTCAAAAGAAATCTGTTTGACTCTTAGAAAAAGCAGCAGTTATTTCCTTCTGATTTTACTAGACTGTCTTCTCATCTTGCTTCTGCACATAACTAAAAACTTGAATATGAATTTAGATCATTTTTTTAAAATCATGTGATTATATATGACAGCCGCAAACACATTTTCAGTGTGCATATTCATATATTAATCCTCCCCAAGTCTTAAGAGATGCTTTTCTACTCGTAGCACAGTTTGGGGGGTCACACTGAATCTGTGTGTGCTTTTACGTATCAGGCTGACCAGACACCCCGCTTACCCACTGTCCGACCGTGATATTTGCTGCGCTCTTCCTGAGCGTCACGGTAAGACTGTGGAAAGATTAAATAATTGCAACAGTGTCAACTTTTACTTGCTTATTGCCACCTTTATTGAAATTTTAACTGCCATCACTTTAAACAAAATATTGTTTTTAATTTGACTCCAAAGTATTATTTGCTGTTTGAAAAGCACAAATCTGTAACGCTCTTTGGAAAATGGGACGTTCTACCGCAAAAACAGAAACAAGTCGCGAGAACATAAACAGAGAATAACCATAAATTTTCAAGAAAATACAGAATTTTTTTCCCCTCCAAAGTATACTATTAATCCAGCAATCTTTGTGTTTTAATTTAGCTTGTTTACAGAAAAAATCTGTAAACTTACAGCTGAATAACCAGGCATGTTTTACTATTCACACACTTATTATTGGTTTCGGTCTATATGATGACAGTTTGAAAGGAACACATGGCTAATTTGCATTGCCATTGCAAATTACCCCACGCTAGTAATGGGCTGCTGGAAAAAGAGACCTGGTCTGCTCAGCTGTAGACCAGATACTCTCCTATAGTTTGTTGCTCCTCGGTTCAAGCATAGTTTGAGACATACACACCTTCCAGTGACATTAGTGGGTCTGGCTTGGCTCACACAGTGGACTTAGTCAGGATTAGAACATGGTGTTAACCTCCAAAATATGAAAGTGGTTTATTACAGAATTGTCAATAAAGCAAAAAAACAAAATGTACAAGAAATTTGTTGAATCTAAAGGTAGAAATAATAAAAATGTGTTTAACCATTTGACAAAAAATAACTGCAAAATTACTAGGCAATAGTGGCGGAGGAGGAGATGGAAACAAGAAAGTGTGATATTTAAAGGCAAACATCAACAATTGACAAGAAAATCAAATGGCTTCTGGAAAGTCTGGTCCCTGTCCACAAAATGTTTTTATTTGTCAGGTTGGCTTGTATTGTTTTTTTCTGCACATTTGTGCTTATATTTAGTTGTGAGATTCATAAGGTGACAGTTGCTGCTTCTAAAGAGGTGCAAGTTTGAATTAAATCAGTAATTGTTCAATCAGGAAATGTGAAACTGTTGATTTAGTTTTGAATATTCAATGTGAACTATAGACAAGACATTTATCTCGCTTTGTGTCTAAGATTACAGTGTAGCATATGTTGGGATTTTGAATTTAGCATTTATTATATCTCTCTAATAACCATGCACCCTTGCCCTGAGTAATGCATACACTAACCTTATATAAGAAAAAAATGCAAATGCAGGAATGGCTGCAAATGCCAGGGAGAGCTAGAGGGAGAGGGCAGGTGAATGAAGGGGAAAGAGACAGGAGCCGGCATATCCAACTGATTGTTGTGCTGTCAAATTGATTTGCATGACAAAGGCTGCTCTAATTGCAACACTTTTCTGCAACATACTGATAATACAGAACAGGACGACTAAAAGAGACAAAGGAGGTTTTATTAAGAAGGATTTCCTGGGTGCTTTTTTGAGATGCACCACCATCTTCTGTTTCAGGAGAGTTACTTTCAGTGAAGTGTGTCTCTATCTGCTATGACATATTTGTCATAATTGCTCCAGCAATCATTGTCAGAAGTTGTTGTTTGAAAATATACAAATATGGACACTGATGCAGTTTAGTGATGCCAATATTTAGCAGTGCTTTTTTAGTAATGATACTTACTTGAATTGGATGTAAAACAAAGACCAAACTGCAATGTCTTAGCTTAGTTGTTACATTTGCCCCAGAAAACCGCGAACAAAGTGGGCGATTATGCAAAATCGACTTTGAGATCATGTTGAAACATGATCTCATTAAACATATACCTGGAGTGTTGCTTAGAATGTTGCAATAGCATCCTAAAATTCTAGATTTTAGGGCATGCCACCTTTATCAAAATCTGATGATTACAACTCTAAAATGTGTTATTTTGGATTTTCTTTAGCATGATGTGATATGAAATGAAATGAACAGGCAATTTGCTTCTTAAATGTCTGCTGAAACGAGGGCTGAACTTCACCATTTGACATGATCTATTGCTGCCAGAGCCACTGCTGTTCCAAAAAATTATTATAACAGATGTGAATTATTTAACCACAAGCTCTCCATAACCACATCATAATCTCTGTGCACATTTATACTGACTATTTTTTGGTACATAACATAATTAAGCTATTCTGATAAAGTTTACATCTAAAAGGACAACAGTGTTTCCACTGCTTTAATATCTAAGATAAATCAGATATTTATCTTATACTGGGTGACAACAGTTTTTTATGTAATATCAAGTTAGGAGTTTTTATTGTGTTTTAAATTCCACAATGATGTTTGACATAGCAAATTATACATATAGATCTTAGGTGCACAGAAAAACTGGAAATCATGGGTAAATGAAATGTGCATTTAACTAACGAGTTCCTCATGTAAAGCTATGGAGGTACTTGGTACTTTTGCCATTCACTTAAAATGAATCAAACACACAAGCCAACAACTCCAAAACACTCAAGCAGACAAGCTGTGACCAGTAACATGGTGATACTTGTTTCGCTAATGCCACATACTAAATACAACTCGTTCATTTCAAGACTGCATAAACTTCACCTTGCCTTTAATGTAGGAATTAGGAAAACAGTAACTTGTCACCACCTCTGGATGCCGTTGTTCGTAAGCACATTTTGGACATATGACAACATTCTTTCTTCAAGATGCGCTCTATCTTCTTATGACAGCTGAAGCATCCCCTTTCGTTTATTCTTTTAGATGGGACCCACCCGGGGGGGAAGGGGTGATGGTGGAGCATCACCCCATGATGCTGTACAGTAAGAAAAAAATATTGTTGTACTGCAGGAACAGTATAACAGAAAATTTAAATGGTTTTGAAACCGTGACTTACAGTATACTTTGAAACCGGTAATCAGCCCATGCAAAGTCCACATAACTGTTTTCCATCTTTTTATCTCATGAAGTTGTAATCACTCTTTAGTTGAGAAGATTTTGCATTATTGTCCTTCTGCTGGTCTTGGGTCTAATATCCTCTCCCTGATTCTTTCTCTTTCTATTGTGACAATAACTTTTTTTTCATAAAGTACATGGAAAGGATGTGGTGTGCACAACTTCTGTACAGAAATTAAAAAGGATTGGGTCATTCCTTGTATTAATTAGCAAGTAATGTAAAATAGGACACCACCACAACAACAACAGTAGTATTCTTTTTTAAAAAGTCACTTTGTTTAGAGATATTAATTTTGTCAGTACAACATTTTCAGGAAGATAAAAAGTTTAATTTGAACATCAAAAACCTACCAATTAAGCTACCAGAAATGGATTATTTGCATTTGTTTGTGACCAAATTAGTTTTATTTAGTTTTTTTTGTTTTTGTTAAGACATATGTCCACATTTATTTTGTTCTACATGTGAAAAACCAACTCCAGCCAAGGATCTTGTGGTATAGCACAATATTTAGCACAATATTTACAATAACTCATACACAACCACATGATACAGTATGCAATAGATTGTTCCTACTACATAGTTTTGAAAAAACAGGATAGAGTGGTTGCAAATATATTATAAAGCCCTGATTTAGAACAAGGTCTGCAATGGTGAGAGAAGAAGTTTTTAATTTTCATCATTCAAAAATGTTATTTGACACATTGACTGACTTTGGAGAAAATCTAGGAACTAATTTTCAGTATGTTGTAGTGCATTATTAATTTCATACTAAGAAGAAAAGCTGATCCGCTTCCTGGCAATTTTCTGCCTTCATTATCACTTAACACATTATTTTTTTTATGTTAAAAAATGACAAATTGTAATACAGAAATATGTTCACAAGTGTTAAATTAACTCTTAACACCTTTGTTCTCAATTATTGTCAGAGCTTTGTGATCCACAAAGCTCTGACAATAATGTGCAAGTATGTAAAAAATAAACCACAAGTCAAGGACACATTTTAAAGTAATTTGATTTCTGGACACCACCTACAAACCCTCCTAAGATTTAACAACCTATAGGGTCACAGATCCAATTTTGGCAACTACTGAAATAAACAATTTTGATTGGTCACGTCAGCTACAACTGACTCCACAGTAACCACTGTAAATTACATGAGTGATATTTTTTCTATGTTTACATGAAAGGCACATGCTTTGGTTTTTAGATTACCAACATGTCAAAAAAAATCATATACATGGGTCATATTATATATTACATGCGTCAGAAATTAAGTTTAATAAGTCTAGTTAATTTTCAGTGTAGCATAGTTGCTTCCGCAGATCCATTGGCATGAACATTTAAGTTTTGTTATTTTCAATTACTTATAACTTAAAACAGTGTCCTTTACCAAGACATGAGCAATGTTGCCTATTTCTATTCTCTGAGTTTCTTTCTCCCAAGCTTTCACCACCAAATGTTGATTTTTCAGCATGATTTTAACCACACAGGTTTTCTCTAGATAGTGCAATAAATTTTTGAGTTACATTTTGTTCCTAGAGTTTCCCACTCACAGGTTCATGGTGTTTCAGATGGACTTCAGCATTGTTAGATAAGTGTGGCATGCGAGACAGGAAACACCATGCCTCAGTACTGTAGCAGTCTGACATGCTGAGCTCAGGAGAGTAGTTTGGCAGCTGTAGTGCATCAGGTCAATGCTAGCAGAACAGGCAGAAGCAGGGGAGTAATAGGATTTCACCAAGCAAAATCTGCATATTTCTATAAGACCACACACATAAAAGGATGAAGTGAAACCAGAGGAGGAAAAAAGTGAAGAAAATAAGAGGTCATTCAATGAAAAAAAAAAAGAAATGGAATAAATAAGTTGGCTTCCTGATATTAAACAAACTTTACTATTCAAGTTTTGGGTTTCATAGAGGCAAACTATAACATTTAATTTTTTTACTTCAACTTAGTAAGAGTTTGTGAGCTTTTTATTGTATTTCTAATGGATTATCCAACGTACTCACATTTTTGAAACATGATATTTTCTATTTCTATGTAATCAATGACATTATGCACAGCACAACAACTCAGTTTATTAGTTCATGTTATTATAGTTTTATGCGTTCATAAAATCTTATTTCTGGAATCCTGATTTGACCTAGATTAAATTACAATTGGCACCAGAATAAATTCAGAAAGTGCCAATGGCATGTTCTACAGCTTACAAGCTATATCTATAGTGAATCTGATTGATTTTACAGAAAAGTCCGGGGAGTCTTTGTCTTATAATTTGAGAAAATGCATTGAAATAGTACCAGTTTTTGGTCTATTTGAACACGAGAATGCGTAGCAAGTGTTTTAATGCCATTGCTGTTCAATCTCTTTGTAAAGACGTTGGTGAATGCTTTAAGTGCCTATAAAGATCTCAAATGTGAAGTAACTCCCCACTAAAACTATTAAAGTATATGCACTGGCTGATGATATAGTCTGCATTACAAAGCCAGGGCATGAGAGTGATGGTGTTAACTTTCTGCTGCCTTAATGGGAGAGTGAGCTGTCAGAGACATGCATGTAATGGCTCCCTTGCCAGCTGCCCAGTTCAGGCCATGTGGGACCAGCACAGACAAGCCATTCTTTCACACTGTCTCATCTTCAGCACTTGCACTTATTCCTCCTTTTTTTCTCTTTTTTTTTCTGATATTTTCGATGCCTTTGTCTTATCCGTCCTTTCACAAGCTTCTGTTTTAAACTCGGCTCTGAATAGGGATCATGGAAGCTCTTGAACCTTTTTTCTTCCATTTGCCTGACACTAAACTGTCCACTTGCCAACGATCCCATACAATTATACAGTATCTCAGAGAATATGTAGGACCCATAAGGGGCATTTAGTAACTGGTTCCCACAGGATCTCCTGCTCTTCTTGGTATTTCTCATGGGTAGTCAATCTTTACTATTTGAAACAGGCTGCTTCTCACCAAACGAAGCAGAATAGTCGAACTGTAATGGTACATCTTTATCTCTGACATAGTACACTTTGAGTACTGCACTTTGTCTGTGTTTCCTCCTCGGTGTGTCCTTGACATTCATTTAAGACTTCAGTTTTATTGAAGAAACAGGGCTTTGTTGCTTTGACATTTTAACGTTATATTACTAAAGACATTACACCAGGCCACTAGACATTATCTAACTTGTTAGGTAGTTCTTTGTGTGCTAATGTTATTATGTAGGACCATCTCATCTGTTGTCTGAAATGTATGTTCACTCTGCGGGTGAAGCTTCCACCTTCTCCTCTTTGTCTCCTCACCTAATCAGTCTTGAAGCAATCATCCCTAGAGGCCATCAGTTATGACAGTTCTTTCATCAGCCATTACGGCTAGTGCTAATGGTGTCCTCGTACTGACTTTAAAAACTTATTATCATACTGTGTATGCTGATTGACAGTTGACCTTCACAGTACTTTATGAAACGCTGGACAGATACATTGGGTCACTGCAGTTGCTTCCATGACAGCATATTAATAACAATCTGATAGAATTGCTGGGAACCAATTAATCTACTGACTTCACACAAGACAGTGGCTAAGGAAACATTCCTGTTGCTTAGTTGGACAAAACAGTTGTCACACATATTGTTGTGAAAAAATTGCATGTACCTATCACTGGTATAGACATGATGTTAATTCTGGACTTTAATACTTTAAACCATTGTTTTTCTTAGGATGGAACATATTACCCAAGATTTTAAATAATTTGCAAAACCTAAATTAGGATGGATGCAGAAGGTTGTATATTTTATAGAATTTTTCTAATTTATACAAGGTTGGAGGTTGGGCAAATCTTAGCAGTTTTCACTGTGGCTATGATTCTGGCTGTATATTTAACCACTCATCTTGGGGAAATAGTTTGATTAAATTGGTTGGCTTTCTGTGTTTTTTGAGCACAGTCCACACATTTCCCAGATTTTGGGTTTGGGCAAGAAAAAAAAAGAGAACTATTCTTAAAAATCTGATCCTTGCCAGGAACTTAACTGATTTAGATGGACTGTAATAATTCAGCCAAGAAGAGCAGCCCACCAGAAATATGCCAGAACCTTGTTGACATTAGTTGCTACCACTATCCTTCGGCTAGTGTATAATATGCTAGGGAACATTAAACTAAATACTGATAATGCTACATATATATTTTTAGCTTGTATGTTTTTAGCTGTTACTTTCAGTTGTTAGGAAAATGCTGTATCAAAAATAAATTTGACGTCTTGAAATTGGCCTCTGTCTCTATAAGAAGCTCTTACTCTTTCTGACACAACAATTCTCCTCCAGGATGCCATTTACAGCCATTCTTAAAAGTGTTGGAGTGAGAAGTAGTTTGCATGATGCACAGTTCCACCAGGTGTTTACTATTTTTTGCTGTCACTTGTCTGGAAGAGTTGTGTGGGGTTGTTATGGCCAAGGGGTTCTCTGTGGGACGGGCCTGCTGCTCTAAGAAGGAACTTTGTGGAAATAGGTGGCGCTTTGTTTTGTTAGAGCAAGCACTTAGGCACCCCATATGGTTGCCATGGGAGATTAAGGATTTTTCAAACATGTCTGAAAGAGTCAAAACAACACTCTCAATATGTTTTTGATAAGGGGATAACATTATAATGTGATATAGAGTCAAAAAGGTCAGTTTTGCATAATACCCCATTTTCAAATGCAAACCTAAGAACACATTTAATATAGTTTTATGCCCATTATGATTCTATGCAAATAATCAAAATGTTTGCATTATGATTGCAAACAGTAACAGTTTATTCTATAGCTGTAGGTTTTGTCTGCTGACAATGTGTTGAGCCAAAGACAGATGTTATATGTCTGCAAATTCGTTGTAGAGGTGATTTACTAATGCAAGGGACGATAAGGTAGTAGATAACTTAGTTTTTTCACTTAGCCCAAGTATTACACACAGAAAACATGTTATATTTTTAGGCAAAATTTTGTAATCTTTTAATCTTGAATTTTGCTGGACAGCATAATGAATAGCTTTGTGTAGTTATCACTAAAGCAAGACTTATTTTAAAAGGTGTTGCTAAAAAAAACTAACCACTTGCATAAAGTGGCTCTTCATTGTACATTTTATAATCAGAGGTTCTAAGGAAGTCAAGTGGTATTGTGACATCCACTTGAAATTGTTTTTTTTAGTGATTATATCTCATTGGTTTAGAGTTTGATTTGAAGTTCTGAGAAACATCAGTCATTGCACGTAATATCCTATTGTCAGTTGAATGTGAAAAAATGTAGTAAACTGTTTTTCTTATTGCTTTTTTATTACTGTGAACAGATGCAAATGACCTTTTCTAAATGAGTTTGAAATGTATGATTCTAGAAGTAAGCATGAAATTAAACTCATAATATACAGACACTATTATCCTGCTGAGATATATAACTTTGTGATTTTTTTGTCCCACCTGTTACCAATGGAGCTTGTGTTTTCATTTCATATTGACCTCTGGATATGATAGCTAATTAAACATTTTGATAGGAGAGTGAGGAAATGAGGGCTCTGTTTGTTCAGAGAGAGATAACATTCAGAGAGTAACCAAAGCATGGCAGAACAGCCTGGCAATATTACCTCACGTTGAGCTGCATAATAAAGAGGGCTCGCATGCATATTAATATCAGCACTCTGCATAATGTCTAGATCTTATGACAGACTCAGAAATACACTGACATCTCACTGGTATTGCTTAACCTCTTCTGCTTTATTATTTGCATCCACATTCTCTTATGCTGGCAGAGATCTCCCTTAAGCCTGTCCTCACCCATGTCAACTTCACCGGCCCTGGCTGCCACCCACTTTCTCACACACTACCAGTTTTCACTCTTTAAAAACGCATGGTGGAGGTATGTGATGCCAAATGAGCTCCTCGTTACCCCCCTCCCTCCCGCTCGGTTAGTAGACGCTTTTGGAAGAACTACAGCGACATCTGCATGTGCCATGATTACAAAGCGCCAGGCTCATACCCAACAAATTCGCTGGGCCTCCCCCTGCCACTCTGCTACTCATCTCTACAACCCTTGCCCCCCGGTCCTGCGGCACTCGTTATTCAAATTACTAAACATGGTTAATTGTGTGAGGCGTAAAGCTCACTTCATTTGAATATTCTGTCTAGGAGGGAGGTTAGGGGGGGTGCCATGCAGAGGGAGGAGAATTAAAGAAGTGTGCCTGGGAAAGGGAGAGGGTGGGTAAAGAGTTTGAGAGAGAGGAGGGGGGTGCGTGCAACTGAAACTACAGATCTCAGAGGAAAAAAAAACACACTGTTTTTGTTTTGTTTTTTACAGTGAAAGTTGCCAATGAGTACGATATTGTTTACAACAATTTTAACTCCCCTCAAGTCAAAACCTAAACTGTGAATTTGATAGTATATTTTAAGTAATTTATTTCTTATGAAACTTCAGTTATTTTGCCTAGAATGCTATGAAGTGTTGAAGGTCTGAAAAAGGTGTGCATTTCTTCATTCATTATTAACGTGTGGTGATTGTCTTTTCAAAAGCTCCAAATTTTGCCACATATTTTGTTTGTGTGTGATTTGTCTGCGATTCATCACAGGTATTTGACATATTCAGGAGCTTTAAGTCATTAACACTAAAGCGTATTTTGAGCTTATTTAAATGTAATTGTCTAAAGATATTAAACTGGTGCAAATTGATCCTCCTAAGTGAAAAGGTTTGTTTTCATTCTTCAGCTTGTTTAAATGAAACACAGAACTTGACTTGTACCATTTGCAATGCTCTAATCTTATTGAATATATTGAATGAATCCAGTGCATATAATTTCAACTAAATAACTTTACATTCTTGATCCATAATTTTACTTTTAAAAGTCAGAAATTGCAATAATCAAATTTCTGTTTCGCTTTACAAATCAACAAACATCCATTAGTTCTACATGAACAGACATTCGCTGTATCTGCGATGGCCTCTTGCATAGATTATAACGCGACTAATTATTCCTCGTTCGAAAGGCTGAAAGCAATTATTTTTTCATAAAGTCATTTTGAAATAAACAAATTGGCAGATTGTCTGAATCAAGCACACTTCTTTGAAGATTGTCATCGCTTAATGAGCTGTTTTTTTTTTTCCAATTTTTTTTTTTGTCGGTTTCCACTCCCTCGCTCTCGTCTGCCATTTGCCCGTATGCTTTGGCGGTTAATGATATGCAAATGAAATATGCATAAAACCGCTCTGTTGTAGGATGATTAAGCATAGAAGACATTAGCCAGTGCCCGCTACAGTGTCTCTCTGCTGCATTCCACTTCCACCAAGCGCCACTCTTTCGAAGATTAACAATTCTAATGCACTAATAATGAGAATAACACAAATAGTATCCAGTTTGACAGAAATTAGATCCCTGTAAGGTTTCTTCTCAGCCCAGTTTTGTAAGATCCAGAGCCAGGATACGCAGATGTCTTCAGACATGATAGATGGTGCTACAAAGAGCACGCACAAAGTAAAGAGACCAGGTTTCCCAGGAAAAAGTGCCTTGAACATGACTCGCAATGCAGGAGCTTTTCTCTCCGGTGTTTGTGAGTACTGTAGCATTATTTGACTACTGGCATATAACGAAGGAAGAAAAATATCCCCGTTCTTTCCTTCTCTCTCTCTCTCCCTCTCTCAAACACACACAGATACACTCCACCCCCCATTCCATCCTGCTCTCTTGTGCAAGCCCTCTTTTTTTGTAATCCATTTGTGCAATGAAGATGCTCCACAATTAACATCCCCCATGGAATCAAATAAAAGGGTGATTATCCAGCGTTGATTAGTTCCGAGTGATTAAAATATCCACGTGATTCCATCTGATGAATATAGAAGAAATGCGCCAGCAGTTACTAATTACGCTGTTAATCGCGTTTGTCGCGATCCTGATTAGTGCGTTTAAAATGCCCGAAAAGATGCCATCTTTTAAATGATCTTTCTTGAGTCGTGCAGATGGGAGATTCAGACATATTGATTGCTCCAATGTTTTGTAGCAAGGAAAAAGACGTCAAAATCCCTCTCTTAATTATTCATCTTGTACAACCATGGTGTTCTTCCAAATAAATCCCAGGAAAAAAATGCAGTTTGAAGGGGACCAGCTGATGAATATCCATGCGTTGCTAATTACTATTTTAATTCCATGTGCATGTTAATAATAAAGCGTAATTGATGAAATCCTCCGATGTGTCTTTGCAGCGATGCCCATCTGTGCCCGGTGCCAGCAGAACTGGGACCAGAGAAACATTCCTTGCGACCCAGAGAGTATGTCTAGCTGTGGTTCAGACCAGTTGTTAGGTCTGTGTTGCATCTGTTTATGATAGTTTAGCGCAGGAAGGAAAATCCTCTAAGGGTGGAGTTTGTTCAGTTCTTTTGGGTGGTTGGCAAGAAAGGGGCAGAAAAAAGTCAAAGCGATGTGGGTGTGGAGGATGTAATGAGTTCCCACGGCCTCAGTACCCCCAGTGTGGTTGCATGCAGGCCAGCACCTCCCCCCCTGAATGTCTCTCGTACTCAGGTTTCCTCCTCATTTCAATCTCTTGTGTGCCCGTTTCACAACACCCCAGTAGTTTCTGTGCCAACTATCTCACTGTTATTGTAATACTGGTAAGGTTGAAACTGTAGTATTTAAAGACCTTCATTATCATTTTACATATAGATGTATAACGGAAACGAATGCATTCCACTGTGCTATTTTTATGTGCAGAAATATGTCCCTTTACAAGATGATGATGTTGCCACAGTGCAAGTGAAATTTGTTTACATCTGCACATTTAAAATAAGGATAAAAGTTAGTATAACCAACTGTCCATTGATAATTTCTTTTTGGAGTTGATTAAGATACATCCTTATGTTTGTATCTTTGTTGTCTCTCTCTTTCATGTCTTTGGCATTGTAAACAGCTGCCATTGAGAATCAGCCACAGTCCCCCAGGTCCATTCTTTCCTCCTCCTCCTTTTGCCACTAGCAGATTGGTGGCATCTGTTGCAGTGGTAGACACTGAACGTTGCTGCCAGCCAGTTTAGTGTAGAATGGCAGTTTACACAGGGGAAAATGATGAGTAAAAGGGGAAGGGTGGTGGAATAAGAAAGCTTTCGCTTTATGTCCTTTTACTAAAAGTCAGACTCTTTGCTGCTTTCCTCGTGACATATACTCCTTTTTGATTTTGTTGATGTTGCTTCTCTTCTTCATTATGAAGTCTATTGTTTACATATTAAAACTGTTTCTTTGAATGACAGCCTAATTAACGATGCTAATTTTGCTCTAATTAGTCCTATCTTCTCTGCAAGGTCTCCTCCTGTTTGTTCGTTCTCTTTTGTTTTTACCAGCTGATACGCGAAGGGTATCCCATCGTGCCGATTGGGTTTAATAACGGTATATCTCCAGTGTCCTTTGCCAGTTTTCATGCCAGATGCCATCACGTTCCCGCCGGTAAACCAATCGAGACTCAAAACTGCCGAATTATTTGTCCCTGGCAATCCTCCAAGGTAGGAAATTTTGCCTGCGTATTTAAATGCCAACCGTGAGACTGGTTCATCATTTCCCAAAGGGTACATCCTTAACTCCTAACGAAAGGAATGGCATGGTGTCTCCTGCCCAGATGGCTGACTGCCTGGCATCACAAGCGGTAGCTCCGATGGATAGTGAGAGAGTGAGAATGAGTCAGTGGGAGGAGTTTTCTGTGCCACCGCCACTCCCCGTTATCCCAACAAAACAGCTCAAAGTTTTTTGCTTTTTTTAAAATTTTTTTATGGAATGTCATTATTCATAAATCCTGAGTCAACTCTGTCTCCACCTCCCATTTCTTGTGTGCTTGGCATCCATTATCAAGACTGGACTTCCGGTCTCACATCTTTGGTAATTAACTCTATGGTTGCACTCTAGAGAGCTGAACATCCACCCCATTACCTCAATTTTGGCGCTAGGTTTTAACAGCTTTTCCATTTCAGTACATCTCAACATTAGGTTTTATTGTCAAGTCTTCAACGTAAGTTTGTTAGTCCTCCAAATCGGCATTGAAGATAGAATGGAAGGATGTCTGGTGATCCATATCTGCAATCATAAGATGACCTTCTATCCTAAAAAAGTAAAATAAAAATATCCAGAAGTCTGGCGCTATCAAAACGACAGCAGCCTTTTTGTCCTCCGAGCTATATCTATCAGCAAATCCCTGAGCGAACAGTAGTCCGTCTTGATGCTAGCACTGAATGGATGGCACTGTGCCAACTTCTCCCTGCCATCAGGCGCGTTCGCTCCTTGTTTCCCTTATTTGCCCATCCCCTTTCTATCTCTGTCCCTCTCTTGCTCACCCTCCTCCTCTTCAGTAGTTTTCTTCCACATGCGCCCATTACACCCATCCTTCCTTGCCCTCTTTTTTTCCTGTCTGCTGCTTTACACTAATTACCATTTGTGCTAATTGGTTCCAATAGCCAGAGATCGAAGATAACAGCTCTAAATAAAAGTTTTTGATCAGGTCTGCTGAGTCAAACCTTTTAACCTTGATGCCTTACATTAGTGATTCTCAGTTTTGCCTTTCCTCTGCACTGGTCCTCAATCCAGTCTCTTTTTGGTGCAGTAAAACCAGAGTGGACTGTTTGTGCCACAGTGCAAAGTGAAGGACCTCAAGCTATCTGACTGTAGCTGATTAAAGCGGACTTTTACTGGCTGATCCTACTGCACAATATTGCCCAGGCAGTTTAATATTTAGCGTCATTCATCTAATCTCCTTTTTCTTCCTCTTCTTGTCTTGCAATTTCCCTAATTAAGTCTTTCTTGTTTTATTGTCACTCTAGATAGTTCCCATCCCCCTATTAACAATCTCATTAGGTTTCTTTAGCTTTTTCAAAATTGCTTGTTTCGCTTAACGGTGTATTTTAATCCCATGTATTACTGCTACTTGTGTGAGACATGGCAAATAAACAATTTATGAATAATTGTATATTGCAATAGTTTTGATAATACGCTGCATACTTAACTATCTCAAATACAATGACTTTCTAGTATTTTTTATTTACAGCTTTTACGAGATTGAAGGCAAGCAACAGAAGTGGTTAAATTAATAGATAAAGGGATTTTTTCCCTTGAGAGAATTGCAGCGTGCTCTTAATTAGCAATGCACTGGATTGCTTAATTAGTCAAAACAGATTTGAGTAATTAATATAAGTTTTACTTGTATTTACAAATGACTCCATGAGATATTTTTTCTAACTCTGAGATGCTTTATCTTTGTTTATTGTGTTTGCATTCTGTGATTGTTTTGGTTGTTCAATCAAAGACAAAGGTTTGACTTAAACTCAAAAGAGCTTACAGGGATTAAAATATAATATTCATTATTGTTAGATATTCTTTATTTTATTATTAACTAAAAAGTAGCAACTGGGCAATTGAGGCAACAAGAGGACTTCATTATGCAAATTGATGGGATTTGCATAATGTCTTATCCCCTGAATATGCAAATGAACCGTATAATTTATGAGTGCCTGCGTCTGCCTCAGTGTTCTCATAACTTACAAAGAGTTTTTTTTTTTTTTTTTTTCACACGTCTCCCCTCCTATACCGGCTGGCATGGCGTGCGCCACACTCACAAACCAGACCTGTACTAAACAAGCACACCCACAAAAGGGGTTGCAGGCTGGGTACTGTGACTGACTGGGAAAACTTGTCTGGCAGATGGGTGGGAAAATAAGGAGGTATGGGGAGTATGGGCGAAATGTTTCGAGGGGTACAAATCACACTAGAAATGCTCAACAGAAAATGTTAATTCTCTAAAAAAAGCTCTGCGAAACCAAACAAATGAAGATGCAAAACAAAGGCGGAAGATTTCACCTGGGCACAACAGCTGCAGTTTCTGACTTTTTTATTTATCTTGTAGGAAAGCGAATGTTATGTCCTTTCTTTGATGCCCGCTTTTATGTGGATTTTTTTCTACTTACGACTGGAGCTGGCAGCTTTTTCCTGTTGTGGAGGATTTCTACATGAGTCAGTTCAATGATTGCAGCTGGCTGGGCGAGAGAAGGAAGCGCAGAAGGAGAGAGAGGCTATGTCTCAAGGCATGTGTGTGGGTTCCAGTCAGTCTCTCCCAGTGCCCTGTGATGCCACCACTCAACCCAGCCAAGACCAGATCAGAGCATCCAGGCTGTATCCAGGGAGACGAGAAGCAGACAGTGTTGTATAAACTGCTGAGGTTTGGCCACCTTATTTTCCCAGGAGGATCATGATTGCGGCAATTATTCCGATGCAAATCATTTGTAATGATTGGTCTGCTTTGCATGCTTAATAGATAGCAAAAGACAAAGAAATTTCTGCGGCAATCTTGAAGAAAAGAAGCCAGTGAGGACAGCGCTGGAAAAAGAACCGTCCATTGCAATGAGGACATATTGAAAAAAGAAAATCTGATTCTTCCTCAGGTTGTCAAGCAAGAAAAATTGCTGAAATGTAATATTTTTGTGACTTTCACCACACATCTATGTTCATTGTGATCTGGAAGATGTAAGTGTCAGCATTTTTTAATACTTTGACACTGCCATGCTTATGGTTATAGATCTATGGCAGTGCCAAGAACACTTAATTGAACTCAAAAACAGTTGTACTTGTCTATTTCAATATCATTTTAAATTGACTCTGTTGCAGCAAATGCCCGTTTGTGTGTTAAGGACAGAGGGACAAAGGAAACGTCATTATGTAATTCAGCAACTACCCTCATTGCACTGATGCGTGCACTCACACATATACACGGACGGGCTGTTTGTCTTTGTGTAAAACTTTTTCTATACACTCTCAAACTGTTTTTCATCTCCGTAATCTCAGCTCATAACTTTTCTAATTTGACTTAAATATTCTGTCTGTATTTTTTAAATGTAGTCGTTTACAATTCGTCCCACATAACAGCATTTACACTAAATCAGTTTTATGTATGTTATTTGTGTGGTAATTAAATTTTGTTTCAGCATTTCACAAGTATTATGTGCCTTACACTATTCTTTTTTGATCGCTTATGAATGTGTAAAAAGTATACTTCAGAACTATAAGTTTGTCATAATGACTTGAGATCAGGGTCCTGTCATGTTAATATGCATACTCATGAAATTTTCAGACTTTTTTTTTTTGGTAAAAATAACAGCTAAACAACTGAATCTGTTTGTATTTTGCTCCTTACAACCGGAATAAAACAACATTTAGTTATTATTATTATTATTGGTATGGATTCTTTTATACTTAAAATTTAATATGAACACTCTAAAATATTTGAGATTCATAGTACTAGTACTAAATGGAAATTGACCTAAGGTTGGCACTCAAGGTGCAAGAATACAGACACTTGTTGAATTACTTACTGCCTACCACTTTCAAAAGGTAACAGTATGTTATGTTTTTAACCTGTATGTCATGCTAGAATGTACTTCTCTCATCCAAAAACAGACCTGGAGTGTTGCTTTGATTTTTTCATGCATGTTTGAGAAATCTTTGAATCTCCCATGGCAACCATTCAGGGGTGCCTAAACGCTTGCTCTTTCAAGGCGCCATCTATTTTCACAAAGGTCTGCAGCCAAGCTTCTGGTTCACATAGTGCCCCATGACCTGCCCCACAAACCTCTGCCAGACTAGCAACAGCAGCAATTAGCAAACACCTGGTGAAACTGGACATCTGCTGAGCTTATCATACAAACCACTTCTCAGTCCAACACTGAATGGTTGTAAACAACATAATGGATGAACACTGTTGTGATAACATTCTAAAGGCGGAGTTTCGGGAAGAGTAGGAGCTTCTTCAAGAGAGAAAGGTCTATTTCAAGATGTCAAATTTCTATCAAGTTGTATACAACATTTTTATAATTGAATGTATCATAGCAACTGGATTGTACTATAAAATGGCAAAAATCTTTATGTCTTGGCTAATACACAGTCAGGTTCCACAATGGTTCTTGTTTTATTGTGTTCTGTTTTAAGTTATTTTAGCATTTATGTTATGTTTTGATATTTTATCTCATGATGTTTTATTGTCTTTTAAGCTGCTTTATGTTGTTAAAGCCCCATCTTGGGACATGCAATACAAATTAGCCAAGGGTATAAATGTAATAGCGTCCAGTATTTGTTTACATGTAACACTTATCCCCATGCAAATTTCAATAAAGAAAATAATCTTGTCATGTTTGACTAATTTTGCTTTTTGATGTCAAAGTTGAACCACTTTGGCACCAAGCATTTTGTAAAATAGCTAACTTTCCAGCAAACACTTGATTATATACTTTTAAAAATATGTCTAGGTCAGTAATATTTAAGTCATTCACTCATTAAAATTTATCTAGCAAAAACATAAAAGCCCACTGTTAGAGGAGGAATCTTGTCTCTTTGTATAAGACAAAACATTTGAGTTTGCAGTTGTAATGAGCGAGGTGACGCCTGTGTCCTGGACTAGCTGAGATCCTTGTTAATTATCATTTATCCTATTAGATGATGGTGTTTTTTAAACTTCCAAAATGTCTTGGTATGCTGAAGCATTCAGAGTTCCTTTCACTAGAACTAAGGAGCCAAGCCCAGCTCCTGATAAACAACCCCACACCATATTTCCCCCTCTACCAAACTTTACATTTGGCACAATGCAATCAGACAAGTACCGTTGTCCTGGCAACTGCCAAACCAGACTCATCCATCAGATTGCCAGATGGAGAAGCGTGATTTGCCACTCCAGAGAATGGGCCTCCACAACGCTAGAATCCAGTGGCGGCGTGCTTTACACCACTGCGTCTGACTCTTTGCATTGCACTTGGTGATGCATGGCTTGGATGCAGCTGTTCGACCATGGAAACCCATTCCATGAAGCTCTCTGCTCACTGTTTTTGAGCTAATCTGAAGGCCATAAGAAATTTGGGGATCTGTAGTGATTGGCGCTGCAGAAAGTTGGCGACCCCTTTGTACTCCAATTTTAACTCCAGCATTCCTATTTCATGTTCCTAAATCAGAAACTTAAAAAGACCACCAAGTCAACCTGGTGCTCATGCAGAACAAATTCACCATAGTGGGAGCTAAAGCATGCTTTCACCTTCATATGTTTGCTTGAATCTGTCCGTATTTGCCTAAATCCTTAGCCTTTTCTTACTAACCTATTCTTTCAAATTTGCCCCTTTTCCAGCTTGATGTTCCACATATCAAGGCCCAAGGGCATACAAGTAGAGTGCCAGCTGATATGCTGAATCTCCACAATTTAGAATTCCATTTTAAAGGAAGCTGACATATTTGTTTTACACCAGCATGCACATTTGTGATGAGTCTAATTGTGAAACAATCACAACTCTGAAGTGACTTGGGGCTGTGTTAAACAATTAACTGCTGCATGCAAAGCATATTAATGTAGTTGTAAGCAATCATGCATTATTTAAACTGGACTGACAGATTAAGACTCTTGTAGCTCCTCTATAATTTATCTGCATTAAAGCTTTATCAGTTTTGCTGGAATAAACAGTGGGCACATGATGAGATGTAAGATACAACAGCTTGACACTTGTGCATAGCTTTGCTGTCTTTTCATCTTTACATCTTTAGCCCATGCTTGGTTTGTGTGGATGATAAAAAGAAACTGCATTTTATTTTGTTGGCAACTTTCTTAAAAATTTTTCTCAACCCCTTGAAAACAAAGTCCTTCGTCAAAGCATAGTGTGGATCTTGCTTATTTGCTAAGCTTGATTTTAACCATCTTAGTTTAGTTGTAACAAGGTATATGGGCTGAAAATATTGAACATTCAGCATAGTTTTTTAAGTAAATATGGATAATGACAGGAAAACCTGAAATAGCTATTTAATATATGTCCATCAAAGTGTGTTTGGAGGAAAAGTAATTCATCTTGTGAACTGGTAGCTCTAATAAAATATATATTTGGCAAGTCAAACCCAGCATTCATCATTTTATGCACACATAACAGCATATTTGAAGTGGATAACTCAACCAATTTGCCACAGTCCTGGGTTGTTTGGGTTTGGGGTTTACTTACTTTAGGCTAGTCTAGTCTTATTTAGATGAGATCACTTCAGTTTTGTTTTATGCATTTAGTTGGGGCCTGCCATAGCAAAACACAGGAGAGCATTAAAATGCCTTACAAAGCAAGGCATTTCAATACCTCCATGCAATGCATGGAAGGCAGCTATTACTCTACACCTCAAAATAACTGCTGCTTCTTTTCACCGTTAATGCGGCTCGTAACGTTGCGTGCACCCCCACAAAATATATATATCAAAACCTGGCTGGATGTCGGCATGCAGGCTATTACTTCTGTTGGCATTTCGAGTAACTATGGCAACGAGCCAAATTCAAATCAAAACAAATTCTAACTGACACTGCTTTATGTCAGACTCGAAAGAGGGATAGAATTTTGCCCCCTCTGTGTCTCACTCACACATGACAGTTTTCAGAGAGGATTAATTACCATTCCAATAGAACACTGAGGTGGGCAGAGATGTAGAGAACTACAGAGATGGCGGTACACTCAGTTCCTAGAGAGGAGGGAAGAGCTTCCAGTCAGAACTACAGATAAGCCACATTGCCTGAACAACTATGGACAAGTATATATGTTTTGTAATATATTTACCACCAATTAACCCCCCCCCCCCCCCCCCCCAAAAAAAAAAACCCCAAACATTTTCACTTTTTTGCAAAATTCAACAACTGCACAATTCTTGTAAAATAGTGCAAGATAAGTAGTATTTTAAAAGAGCAGAAGAAATCCTATGTTTTTTGGACAACAACAATATTTGGTTTTAATCGGTTGCAAAGAGATGAGCGCGTTTTCTGGTAACCAAGTGCCACGAAGTACACGCGATTTTTACTTTTGCAAAAGTAAAAATCACAAGGCAGTTCACTAACATTAGCAAAAACATTGCTAATGTAGCCACTTCGCACATTAGCAGTAGTCTTTTGCCTAAAATAGGCCTTGTAGCTATCCTTTTTATTTATTAGCCATACTTAACACACTGATTGGAGGAAGTCAATGTAAGACAACATTCTAGTTATACCCCACATTCCACTGGCAGCAATTAGGCTAACATTAACATTTTGGATAATTTTAGCTTATGCACTAGTTTTAACATACTTAATGGGGTAAGTAATAACAATATTTGTTGTTAATCTGTTGCTAAGAGATGAGCACGTTTTCTGGTAAACAAGTGCCACGAAGCAAACATCTGATTTTTACTTTTGCAAAATTCACCGACTGCACTATTCTTAAGTAGTATGTAGTGTAAGATGACTAGTATTTCAAAAGAGCAGAAGACATGTTGTGTTTTTTGAACTACAAGATTTGTTGTTAATCTGTTGCTAAGAGATGAGCACGTTTTCTGGTAACTATAGTGCCACGAAGTAAACATCTGATTTTTACTTTTGTAAAATTTACCAACTGTAAATTTCTTGTGTCTAATCAGATAAGCAGTATTTTTAAAAGAGCTTATGTTTTATAAACAATAACATTAGTTGTTAATAATTAGGTGTTGAGAGATTTTGCGCTTTTTTGTGGTAACGAATTGCCACGAAGTATAAATCAGATTTTTACTTTTGTGTTAAATGTTTGTTTTGTAATATATTTACCACCAATGATAAAAAAAAAGAAAAACCATTTCACACTTCTGAAAAATTAAAAAACTGAACAATTCTGGTTAAGGAGTATTTTAAAAGAGCAGAAGAAATCTTATGTTTTTTGAACAACAACAATATTTGGTGTTAATCTGTTGCTAAGAGATGAGCCCCTTTTCTAGTAACCAAGTGCCACGAAGTGAACTTGATTTTTACTTTTGCAAAAGTAAAAATCAGAAGGCAGTTCATTAACATTAGCACAACCTTTGGTAATGTAGCTACTACCCACATTAGTTGGGTCGGACTCTCAGGTCCAGTGCTTAACTGGTTTGAATCTTACATAAAGAACAGGGATTTCTTTGTTTCAATTGAAAACTTTTCATCAAAGAGGTCAAAGGACACATGTGGGGTACCTCAAGGTTCAATCCTAGGACCCCTTTTATTCAATATTTATATGCTCCCACTAGCTCAGGTTATAACAGGAAATAATGTTAGCTACCATAACTATGCAGATGACACACAGCTCTACATTACGATGTCACCAGGTGACTCAGAGCCCATCCAATCACTGAACAGATGCTTAGAACAGATAAATGTGTGGATGTGCCAAAACTTTCTCCAGCTGAACAGAAACAAAACTGAAGTTATTATTTTTGGACCTAAAGAGGAACTATCTAGAGTCAATGCACAGCTTCAGTTATTACAACTGAAAACCAGCGATCAGGCCCGAAACCTGGGAGTAGTGATGGACTCTGACCTGAACCTCCAGAGCCACATAAAGACAGTTACAAAGTCGGCCTTCTATCACCTGAAGAACATTTCCAGGATTAAAGGACTAATGTCTCAGCCAGATCTAGAGAAACTCATCCATGCGTTCATCTTCAGTCGTATTGATTATTGCAACAGCTTCTTCACAGGTCTGTCCAACAAATCAATTAAACAGCTGCAGCTGATCCAGAATGCTGCTGCTCGCGTTCTCACTAAAACCAGGAAGATAGAGCACATAACACCAGTTTTAAAGTCCCTACACTGGCTCCCTGTAGCTCAAAGAATAGACTTTAAAATACTGTTGTTAGTTTACAAATCACTGAATGGCTTAGCACCACAATACATTAAAGATCTGCTGTTATTGTATCAACCTTCCAGACCTCTCAGGTCTTCCGGTTCTGGTCTGCTCTGCATCTCCAGAACCAGAACCAAACGAGGAGAAGCAGCTTTCAGCATCTATGCACCACAAATTTGGAACAAACTTCCAGAAAACTGTAAAACAGCTGAAACACTGACTTCTTTTAAATCTCAACTAAAAACCCACCTGTTTAGGATTGTATTTGAAATGTAATCAATTACAAATTTATTGATGGAACTTGACTTAAGGCTGTGTTTTGATTATTGATTCTATGTTGCTTTGTGTTTCTGTGTTTGTAATGATGTAAAGCACTTTGAAATGCCTTGCTGCTGAAATGTGCTATACAAATAAAATTAGATTGATTGATTGATTGATTAGCAGTAGCCTTTTCCCTAAAATTTATTAGCCATGTTGAGCACACTGAATGAATTAAGTCAATGTAAAACAACAACATGCTAGTTATACCGCACATTCCACTGGCAGTACTTAGGCTAACATTAGCATGTTGGCTAATTTTAGCGTATGCACTAATTTTAACATGCTTAATGGGGTAAGTCCATGTTATTCAACATATTTGTGACTCTCCACATGCTTTTGAGTACTTTCTAGCTTGATAATTCGTTGTCTACCATGGCATTGTTTGGTCATGGTTATTTGTTGTTTTTTTGTGTTTATCTTATTTATAATCTTGTTTTACTGTTTTCAGTATTATGTTTTTTGGGGTTCTTTATTTTTTTGATGGAGAACACTTTGGTCCAACTTGTTTTGTTTTTTTTTATTTTATTTACTTTATACATTTCTTCTTTAGTTTGTCCCTAAACCAAATGCAGTATGTTATCATGAGAGTTTCTTGGTATTTAACACCAAGCAACTTCATTTATTCTCTTTTGGTGATCTTTATTCACATCTGTCTGGAAACTTCTGCCTGGTCATCAGTTCCACACATTTCTTGCCAGTATTTCCTCCTCTAGCCCTTAGTGCACCTTTTCTGCCTGCAGTCTTGTGTGCAGCGTGCTCTGGTGGCAAAAGGTGCTCGTTAAAGTCCATAACTTATCTCACGTTTGAAGCTAATGGGAAGAATACTGGCCGCAGTAAAAAATAAATTACATTTTTCCCCCCTCTCTCTTCCTGCCCTTCTAACCTGTCGCGTAATATAGAAGCGTTGAGTGTATGCATTACAGATCCTAAGCATCAGAATTTATCTGTGCTGCACAACGCTGACTGATGCATTTGGAAATAATGTACTAGAGCTGGGCATTACAAGAACCCTGCTAACTAATGGACAGCTCTTGCCTGTGGCTTGCGATGTATATCATTCAGCTGGACAAGCTCATCAACTCCCAACAGTTCTTTGCAGGGTTTCCTGGACAGACCAATGACTCAGACCTTTTATGAAAGACTCCTGCACGAAAAAAAAAAAATCCCCCTCCATGACTGATTATTTCTGTCGCCATCAGTACATATTTTTCGCCCTTGTTTTTGAAAAATTGGGCTTCAAATTTTATTCATTCATTGTACAGCCATATAAACAAAACTCTTAGAGAATAGTCGTATAAACAAAATCTTTATTTACATCAGATCTGAACTTTCATGCTGTTCAGATTTGCATGAAAGTTCAATTAAATTAACTGTTTTAGGTTGCTCAATAAATGTCATTTAGATTTTTGTTCTTACTTACCCTGGTACAATCGAGCCCCTTGTCCCACGCTATTTGCTTTGTACAGACGATGTGGGCTCTTGGATATTGAGAAAAGCTTCCTGACGACTTGGACTCTGTTGAAGTTTTAAATGTTACTCTACTGCTAATGTTTGCCCGTCACGTAAATAATGCACCAGTCGCTAAGAAACTTGCCTGCGCTGTAAACAACCATCCTCCACTGCGAAGAGAGAAGTTCCAATCCGAACAAGGCGGCTGTTAATCTTAATTCAATATTTGGAAGTGTGACCAACATGAACTGAATGGCTTTGTTCACTTCCTCCACTACCATTCCTAAACTATATGCAGATTACAACTCTAAAACAGTGCAGAAATTCCATATCATTGTTCATAACTTCTCCTTCTGTTTACTGACTGACTCGATCAAAAATCTACCAGAGAATTTGAGTGTTGTGAGCAAGATTACTTTTCAAGCTGAGAAAATCAGTTGCCAGTCTACTGCTTACCAATCAGAAAGAGTGAGCATTTATCAAAGCAAACATTGCAAAGCACTTTGTCTACACAAGATCTGCCTGGCTGTCCTATATTTCTTTCAAGCTATTTGATTAGGGTTTTTTTAAGTCTCACTTGATTTTAACAGCCAGTCCATCACAGGGCAAGACATCCACAAACCAGGAATGAACCCAGGATTTTCTTGTTGCTAGGTGACAGAGCATCCAGCTGTTTTTATTCAGTATCCTTAAGCTTTATACTAAATATCTATACGTCCAAATAAGTTAGAAAAATAAATAAAACAGCTTTCACATAGTTTTATACTTTTTTGAGAAGTATGTTAAAGAAGGAACAACAATGATTTCTTGTTTTAAAACTGTGACGCTGCACAGATAGTTATGTGAACAATATTCTACATTGTTCGCATAGTTCCAATGGTCATCTGGAGGAGACGTGCTGTCTGGGAGGGGATTGAGCATGTTCAATCGCTGCCCCTAAACTTCGGAATGAGTTGTCTTTGAAAATCAGACAGGCAGAGTCATTCTCTCTTTTTAAATCTATTCTTAAATCTCATTTTCCCTCTTAGGCTTTTGACTCAGCATGAGGTGTTGGCTTTAATGTTTTAATTGTTTTGTTTCTATGTCAGTTTTGTTTTGGTGTACATCACTTAGGGCCAGTTGTGTTTTTAAAATTGCTTTATAAGTATAAACTGTATTGTTTTGAAATAAAATCATTGTTCTATAGAGAAAAGACTAATGCACTAGTTGAAACTTAACATGAACACATACCCTTTTGAAGTATAAATTATTAATGTACTAAGAGCAGTGGAGGAGTATAAGTAATTTGTTCTCAAACTTTTAAGATGCATATCAACAAAATCACTGCTAGAGTGGGGTTGTGTGACCATTTAGGCAAGAAAAAGGTAAACCTGATGCCCTAAAATAACTTTTTAAGCACAATATTAAGAACAATGCCAAATATACTGAAAGTTGTATAATTTGAGAATATACCAAAGTTGTATAACCCATCTAAAAATGATGGCCGAGATGCAAGTATCTGGAAGTAGTGGCTATGACATTAGCCACTACACATCGCTAATGTCATGATGTGTAGTAGTTGTTGGTGGACCCAAATGCAGACAGGCAGAAGCAGCTTGCAGCTGAAGAATATTTTATAAAAATTATGAACAAAAAACCTACAAAAATCTCAGGGAGCCAGGGTAGAACACAAACCATAATTCCAAGAGGGGAAAACCCCCACAGCAAAGAGCCACGTTGCTCCTCCCCCCCGCCCCCCCCATGGAATTATGGTAATGAAAGACCAGCAAGGAGTAAGAGGAGAAGAGATGCTTGAAGTACTGGGAGGCTGAATGCTGAACAAAAGACCTGGGCTGATGAGCTAATGGGTTGCAGGTGTGAGAAGAGAGAGCAGAAAGCAGGCTGAGGAGGGTGAGAGAAAGTTACACAAGGGACCAGGAAATGAATCTAACACTAAAGAATAATTAGACTTAACAAACATAATTACCGTAACTAGATACAAAAAAAACATAACTAGAAACACTAAGAAGGACTGAACTATAGTGAAACAGAAATAAGACTGCTCTAATCAAATAAGGAGAATAAGGAACACAGAATAATTAAACCTCAAAAACAACTCAGGATCCTAACAGCTAAGTTGTAGAAGCTTCGTTTTAGTGGGATTTAAAAAAGAAAAAAAAAAAGAGATTCTGAAGAAAGTACGTTATAAGGAACAGCCTTCACACATTTAGTTGGCTAAATAGCAGTTCTAGAGCACATTTTAATTAGGAAATACTTTTGCATTACGATTCACATTGTTGTAACAAAAAATATATTAGATGAAATATATTTTTATTTTTCTATTTTTGTAACTTTTTCAATCATTCGCATTTAGAATTTTTATCAGTAGTAATGAGTACATTTTTTAAACCTGGTTCACTGGACTTTAGTAGATACACCATTTATTTTCTTCCTGCATTTCCATGGCTCTTGTGCATTTATTTGTGTTATTTGTGTGTATGTTTTAATAGCTGCACCAGACAGATTCTGCCTTTCTCCAAAGTAATGTAAACAACAAGGGATAGGTCAGATGAATTCCATCCGCACAGAGGTCAGAGATACAGAAAATGAATAGCGATGAGAATCCCCCAGCAGGCCGCAGGAGAGACGGACTAATAAGAGCATAGCAGAAGAGTAAAAGGGGGCCCCTGGGAACAAGAATAAAGGTTTTCAGTACATTTTTAAAAGAAAGTGGTCTGAAAATATAATGATGCCTGCATCAGTAATCAGGAAAAGAATTTGTTCTAGGATATGAAATAGGATTGAAATTCCCTAGTTGTGTTAAAGAATGGGGTTTGTAGGTGGAGGGTTAGGTTATGAGAGGTGAGTGGGGATATAGTGGAATGAGAAATGTGAAGAGGAAACCTGGTGGATTGTTGAGTGGGGGTGGGGTTCTCCTTTTTTGGAGGTGTAGAGTACAAGGGACATTGGAACAAATTGATTGTTTTCTGGTTTTAGCATACTTTTCATTGTTTTACTTAGCAACATTTATTTATTAGTGTAAAGCCAACTTTTCAAAAAATACACAACTTTAGAGTTCAAAATTAGCATTGAACACCTTGATTAATGCCTTCAAGGAAGATATTTTCTACATCTTTTCTAATGGCAGATTGCGGTAGTTTTTAAATTAAACTGCTTTAATCTGCTACCAATGGATGTTTAACAATTGTAAGCATGAACAGAGTGTCAGAAGAAATAGTTGGATATTTTTGACCTAATTATTTAAGACAGTAGATAAAGACCCTTAAAATATTTGTCTGTGAATCAAAGTAACAATACTTAAGACTTTCTTTGGGTTCTTGAAGTGGATGCATCTCTTATCATAGAGGCTTTATATCTAATTATTTAGGAATTCTTGCATATCTAAGCATTTTTCCCAACCTTTTTGGAGATCTGTCCACTTCTCCCTAAGTTGGAGCCCTACCCTAGCATGCAAATATTTTGGTGTATTTATTTGAATGGGTATCATGGATTGCTCATTTCAGCTCCTTATTGAGATGCTTTTAGGTTGCTGCCTAAGCACCTGCACATTGAATCCTCTCTGCCAAAGCATGACAGTAATTAAAGCACTGCTTGTCCTTTGTGATGATGGTTTTATCCATCTCAGTGTATGCAGACCACATGCCATATATAAACTACCACTCCTGCCATGGGCTCCTCTGAACCTTGCCCTATACTCAAGCATTCAGCCACCTCTACATATAACCACCACAATCTGTGGAGTTTTGGTGAATGCTCAAAACAGTTAAATATTTGTTTTACTCTATCACTTGTAATTGAGAGCACATTATTTTCTTGATGCAGCCTAGAGCACTCCAAGACCCCGCAAAGGTCATCTTATTCTGGTAGATTTTTTGTGTGTTTTGGACTATACTTTGTGCCTCTATGTAACCTTGTGATGTACAGGCATCACAGCAGCACAAAACAAACAATGATGTACATGCTTATTTTTTATTAATGGCAATTTTGAAAGACTAATCTACCAGTCACAGTTTTAGCTTGTGAGAGGATGCTGGAGAATGTACAAACTCAAAGCAGATAGATTCCAGTCCAGGATTTGAACACAGGACTTTATTGCTGCAAAAAGTTTCTGATTATTGTGATTTAAGAAATTGAGTAATTACTTGTTAATATGTATAAATTTTCATAGCAATGCCTCTGTACAAAACATTGCCAGCATACATTTCATGACTTAAACATTTTAACTGCTTAGAAACACAAAACAACTTGTGTATGCAATTTTACTTGATGCCTTGAAACATGCTGTTGTTATTTGGCCTTCCAGTACACATTTCCTATTTCCCGAGATAAAATGGTTTGTCGATAAAGAGGTCAATGCCATGACTTAAAATCTTTAATCACTGGAATTATAAAGATTTTTCTCAAGTAATTATCTTCTACTTCTTGGGTACACACAACTTAAAATTCATTTATGCTTCAGCCTAATAGTATACTTGTCTGGAAATTTATATAAAAAACAGACCGCTCCCATTTCACCATGATTTGACTTGTTGGAAGTGAGAAAATGCAAAAATTATTTGTTTTGGAACTCAAATTGGAGGACAACAGACAGATGTCATCTAACAGCCTGCTGTCAAAAGGTTGATTGTGCCAGTACCAGAATAGAAATGCTTCATAGCTGGCCCAATTTGATATAATTGACATCGTCTGGTTGTTTACTGAAGTGCACATTTGCAGTGTACATTCATCATGGTTCCTCCAGGTGATATATTTTATTAGTTCTTTTATGTCATTTTACTGTGTTACTATCATTTATATTCTACCTATCTCCACTGGCAGTCTCTCAACTGGACTCATAAACCCATCCCCTAAAAGTGCTTTTTCCTTTTGGTAATGGCTACCAATAATATGTTTCAATTTCAGAGGAGTGAATTATCCCAATTGCAGAATTGCTATCCGTGTATTTATTTTTGCTGCACCAGTTTGAGTCTGGGTTCCCAATGGATGCCCTCTTTGAGTTTCTGCTTTGATGCGAATAATGACTGAGCCTCATCAATGCCCCTATGAACCCTGTCAAAACCTTTTGATGTTTCTCGTGTAAATTTCCATGTAGTAGTTCTAATAAGGAGTCATTATCATTTTGATTTCTTTCAGTATGAAAGTACTGACCTTTAGCAATTACTCTGAAGTGTTTGGTTAAAAGAGAAACTACCTGAAATAGTGATGACTGAAGGTTTGGTGATTTTGGAGGAAGATTAGTCTCATTGGTATAAAGTTCAGAATTGCTCACACTGAACAGTGTGCAAGATTCTCTTAGTATGAATTTGAAAACATGATTTTCCATTTAGGAAATTTTTAAAGATGTTTGAGAGTCTAGAGTTGAACTTGGATACATAAACAAACAAAGCTAATGCTAAGTTTTAAATCAAGTCAGCTTGACTTGTATCAGGCTTGTGTCAAGAGATCACCTGTTCTTCTTAAAACTGCTTTTTGTGGGCAGGCCTATTCAAGAAATAATTTGTAATGTACTGCAGAAATCGATAGATTTTAGGAATCTTGGTTAAAGAGTTGCTTTTAGTCCTAAAAGTCATCTGAGATCAGTTTGGCCAGTGTAGGTACTAAAATTCCTTTAAGATCATATAATTGAAGTAGTTGTAGTGTAGTTTTGTAAACTTTCCAAGATAATGAAAGAAATGTTGGGCTTCTATTAAATAAACTCCCAATTTCAAGAACAGTTCATTAAAAATTCAGGCATTAGACTGTTCTTCAGTGATTCAGAATCAAACATCTTCCTCCAACTGATTTAAATTAATTATACTCAGAACTCTGCTCCAATCTTTTCTTTTTATTTATTCTCAGGGGATCTGCATAATTTCTCTTAAGCTCTACTTAATATTGTTTCCTGCTGCATGAACTCTGTGTGGTTCATTTAGCAAGACTGGTGTTGCTGTTTTGTCACAGTGGAGGGATCAAAGAACCTTCTTAATGCTGAGGTTTAGGAAATCTAGAACACCCAGTAAAGGCAGCATGCTGGGTCTGCTGTGGGTAGGAGGTCAGAAATAATGAGTATTGTATAATTGCCCTTTAAAGACGCAAAACTCTTCAAATGTGAACATTATTCAGTTGAAGCGCAGCTTTACTAAGACAACCTCAGGGAAGCCAGAGATTAAGAGAAGCCCAGGTATACATGAAGGCAGGTCACAGTGTTTCACAAGTCAACACTGAACAAATAAAGAGTGGGCGGAAGGCCTTGACAGAGGTGGGCGTTGACTTTGGTTAGAAAAAGGAAACAGTCTTGAGGGTACTTGGGAAGGCTGCACTTTGAAAAAGACATTTGCTTTACACCAAATGGAATAACAATTTCATAATGCATTGATTGTGAAATGTTTACTTTCTCTGTTGAATGTTTCTTTTTTTCTCTATTTACCATCTTCTGTGTTTTTTAATGTCTCATTGAAACCCATGTCTAAGGATGCCAGACTATTGTAAGTTGTGACCCATGGTGCAGAAAGCCTGGCCTTCGTAGTTGTTAGAGGAGCCCCTGCGTTCAAACGGTACCCTGTAGTGTTCGCACAACCTCATCTCTCTCCATGCAATGCCCCAGGCCACAGGCTTCAGACAACCCCTGCCTTGTTACACTCACCTCATCCGATTCTCCTTTGAACCATTTCCCTTTGTTTTTTTTTTTCCATCATTGTTAAATTCATACCACTTCTGACAATTTAAACAAGTGTTCAAGGATAAACATGTTTCAGTCTTTATGGAGCTTATTGCCAACTTCAGGTTAGGTAATAACTAAGTATCTAAAGAATCCCTACTTCTCAAACTGAAATGTCCTTTTGAAACCCATTGAATAATCTAAAAAGTATATTTGTAGTTGCTTGATTGTGGTTTTTAAAAATGCCAATAAATTAACTGCAACATCAAAATAGAAATCAAGTATGCCTCTTACGCATACTTGATTTCTATTTGGTCTTGCAAACAAGAGGGATATCTGTATGCAATATCCCTGTGCCCTGTGGCTTATCTGCCTAATGTATGGTAAATTTGACCATAAATTTGACAATTTACCTTGACATTGTAAGGTAAATTTGACATAAACAACTGTGAACTACTCTAAGTTTGAGATAGATTTGTTCAGTCCAGGTGGCATATAATGGTCTTTGTGAATTTTTAATACACGAGTTACAAAAAAGCCTACAGGTTTATGATAAGTAATCAGTAGTCTATGAATGGCTGGTTGTTAAGTATGTTTCTAATTGTATAACTTGTTAAAGTCAAAACCTAGAGCAAACTAAACACCCTAACATTCTCAGGTGAACTTCACTCCGCAGACGTCTGCCCGTACTCGAGGCAGACTCTAAGCGGATGTCCGCTGGACATGTGCGCGCAAAGGTCAATTTTTATGACCGCATACGCATACTCTGTGTCGCACAGTAAACTGCTCAGCAGGAAACAGTGTTCATATCAAACAATTATGCATGTGATACCGAGCTGATAAGGTTGAGAGTCAGTGCAACCAGTTTCGGGTACGTGCAGCATGACTGCCACTCTCTGTCCCGCACACAGGTTTGCGTTGACTGAACTGAAGGAGAAGAAACAGGGCTAGGTGCCCAAGAAGCTCATCAAACTTGCTTGTATATAATAGGACTGTGGGAAATAAAATATTTTGTCATGAGAAATATAGGCTATCAGTATGCTTGACTATGAAATCCCAACCAGCCGCGCAGAGTCAGCATGGCTCACAGAATATGCTCCATATCCTAGAGCACAGGTGTTAAACTCCAGTCCTGGAGGGTCACTGCCCTGCAACTTTTAGATGTGGCTCTGCTGCACCACACCTGAATAGAGTAATTATGTCATTAGCAGGGCTCTGGAGAAGTTATCTACACAAGAAGGAGGTAATTAAGCCTTTTCATTCCAGTGTTTTGTACCTGTGGCACATCTAAAAACTGCAGGACAGTGGCCCTAGAGGACTGGAGTTTCACACCCCTGTCCCAGAGTATGTGGGAGCCTTCAGGCTTCATCCACACAGGGACGATTTTAGGTGAAAACGCAGTTGTTTTTTTAATCATTTAGGCTTTGTATCCACAAGGCTTCAGGGTCTTGGGAGACCAGACAATCATTTTTGAAATACAAATCTAGAGTGTATTTCAGAACACTGGTTTCATGTTTCCATGTGTCTATGCAAGCCACATCTTTTTTTGTAAACACAAAACTAGGTGGTTGCCATTACTTTTTGGCTTAACTTATTTCTGCCATAATAACGTGTTCACTCTTCACAGGCTAGTTCTGGTGTTCCTTTATCTGAGTACATAAAATTAACTTGGGTGTTCAAGGTCTCGTTCAAGGTCATCCACAGCAACTTTTAAGAGCATCAGAAAAGTCTAGTATATTTTCCATGTCTATCAGGGTAAAACAATAATCAAAATGTAAATCAATTTGACTTCCATGTTCGCTGGAGATAAAAATAAAGTTGACCATACCAAAATTTTGTACAAACTCTTCACCCTGCTGCTTTGGCTTACTGTGCTGCCATCCCTCTGGCAATTTACTGTTCAGAGCCGTTCTGACTAACAGGAGTTAGACCTTGCTTGGTTAGTAGGAATTTGGCAACTGCAAACATGCTGAGGACACATGTGTATCATAAGTTGGGAAATTTTAATCTTAACTGTGAGATGATTCTGCTATGTATTGTATAGATTTTTCTGTTCCTCTTTACACTTTTAACAGTTTCGCTGTCATCTTCCCATCTCCTTCTTCTTCACTGTAGTGGTAATCTGTTGGAAAGGAGAACCAAAGTCACACTACATTAGTTTGGTGGTGGCTGTTGCTGCAGAGAGCCATTACTCTTCCTTGACAGTATCAAAGAGAGCAGCAGAGCTGGGCTGCGGCTAGCCCTTTACACTCTCCCTCACCATGCGCCACTCTGAGGAAATTGCCTTATACCTCAGCAGGCAGGAGGTGAAACGGCAGCGACACCCATGCATGTGTCACTTTCTGGGCTCAGGACTTGGGTGGGAGTGGGTTTTGGTGTCACACACAAATACTGCCTGGGGACCAATGGTGGAGCAAATCCTAAGGGGAATAGAAGCCATGATGCACATTTAGATTTGTTTGAAACTAGAGAAAATTCTTATTTAGAGGTTTATACTAAAATGATAAAAATGGAGGAATGGGGAGAGTATGTAATTGCTAATGATCATTACATTAGCAATTACACTTAACACTTAAAACACAATACTCATTAGCTGTTTGTTAAAGATAATATTAGGTTTATTTGTTGAAAGATTTTATGAGTTTATTATCAGGGGAAAATGTTTGAATGTGTTACTGAGTTAGCATTTTTAGTGTTGCTAAGGAGAACATTTTAAATTCACAATTTTTGTTAGCAGTGCAGCTGCTCTGAAGCAAATATAAAATAGATGTTTTCTCTAAAGACTTGGAGAAATGTACAGTTCATACATAGAGAAATATTGGATTGTTTGTTGTTTGTTGAAAAATAACCTTTTTTTTCAGGGTTGGTGGGGGGTAAGAAATTGTTGATGCCATTTCAACTTCTCCTGTATCTTACCACACCACACCCAGCATTCTGCGCAGATGTCTCGAGAGAACAAGTGTTTATTGCTATTATGAAGCAGGCTTTGTTGTGATTGTGTGTGCTCGCTGTCCCCTTCTCCTTGTTTCTTCTCGCCTTTCATTTTGTGCCGGGGTGTAAGGGGGTGGGGGGCTGAATTGGTGCAGCCAGTCTCCTCTGCGGCTGTGTGATTAGAATGGGAGGGAGGGAGAGTGCATCTCAGCAGGACTCTCTGTTTTATATTCATCAAAAGAGCTGCCTTTGATTTGCTCCCTCTTTGACGTGTGACAGCGCGGACTGCAGCACCACACTGCTGCGAAGGAAATCGTGCACTTACCACCCCCTCTTGTACACCACCCCAACCTTTTTTCCATTTTCTCTTTTCTGCTAGCCATGCCCCCTTCCACCGTCTCTTTTAGTCTGGACCCCAGGCCAATGCACCGACTTATTAATTTCTTCATTATTATTGATATTGCTGCTCTCTGCAAATCATCAGACGCGCCAAGGTCATCTTTGCAGAGAATGTGCCCAGTATTGTTACTCCCCTCCACCCGTTTGAGAAACAGATGGACTTATAAAATGGTGAGCTCACAAGTGCTCTGATTGTGAGACAGTAACAAAGAGAATGTAATACACATAATCCAGAACAATACCAGCCTTGAATAAGACCAAATGAGGATGATGTGATGTTGCTAACAATGACTGTAATGAGAGTTTCATTAAGTGACTTTGTCATCTGGACTGCAACCATTGAGTTTTTCTTATATTTTGTCATTGCACTATTCATGCACCATTATCATTGCTCCAACTACTCTGCGGTTACAAAAACAGCTCAGCTTGTGACCTTGAGTTTTTTGTCTTTGTGGGAAGGCATCTGTGATTTCCTCTGTGTTGACTCAATAGCTCACCTAATAACCACAGTCAACTATCAGATGAGTCAATTCTGCCTACTCTTTGATAACTTATACTGCAATCACATACACATTCATACGTACACCTTCACTGCACTGTTCAAACACAGTTCCATTTTCACTTTGCTGTTCCGTCTCAAGTGTACACAAAGGCACATTGCTATATTTGCACAGGACTGCTCTGTGCCAAGAGAGAGCAAGATGGTTATTAACAACATGAATTATTTAAGAAATTTCCAAGTCTGCAAAAACTGGTTAGAAGAGAGAAGATAGAGACGAAGCTGCTTAATTCTTTATCTTTGTTCTGGTGTTGCTGCATTTGTAAAAATCCTGACCTGTTTTCCAGTTTCTAATTTTAGTGATTCAAAAATCAAAAGTTTAACTTCTACAGATTTCATTTCCAAATAATTTTCAGCGTTCATTTAATTCTGTTCAGGGTCAAGAGTGTGTGCAGTGAGGGAGGAGGGGGACAAGAAGCCTAAATTAGTAAGAGGCAGAACATACTCGGAACAGTTCAATTTACAAACACAATTTTTAAGAAAAACATTTAAAATTGTAACAAAAGCAAACCAACAGATTATTAACTGTCTCATTGTAGATTTAATTTTCATACCTAAAATATACTTGTGAGGAAAAATGCGGAGTTGGTAATCATAACTGTGCAGAAGAAAAATACATTTTTGTGACTTTTGAAATGGACAAACAAGTGATTTACCAAGCAAAATACCTCCAAGGTTTAATCCGCAACCAGTATATTAGTCAGTCGTTTTCAATTTTGGTCAAACAATAGCTATTTTCAGTTCTTTACACCTTAACCTTTTCACAAAACTAAAGGGCATCATAGCTTCAGCTGCAAAAAGGCTAAAAGTTTGTTGATGACTTCATCCTCATGGGCACTTTACTTTTGTGCTTCTCTTGGTCAAACAGTAGCCTATCTGACCTGATCTTTTTACACTCTCCAGGTTCATTCATAATATAGCAGAAGATGACGTCTCTTAACTCAAATATTGTAATAATTCTGATCAAAACTCACTGTAGACTTTCTTTTTTTTTTTTTTGCATAATCCTGAACTGACAAACTGATTAGTCAACTTTTTTCAGGTGTGTGTAGTTATACTTTTGCTGCGTAATCTGCTCTGACAGGATTTTTCTTGGCTGAAGGCACAACAAAAAGTCACAACAAAAACCAGATAGCTTTCACTATCTAGATTTTGCTTTTACCCTTAATTTTGTAAATCTTGCTCTTTAGAATAAGATTTCACAGTTTAATGTGTGCTTTATTATCTTAAAATTAATGTGTGTTTTTTAATTTTATAACACACATTAGACTGCAAAGACATTTTCTTCCAAAACGTATCCGAAATAAAACCTGTTCACCTGAACAGGTGGAGTGTTCAGTCCCTCACATCAGTATATAAAATTATTTCAGTCTTTGCCTTCATTTTAAATTGTTGCTTTTTGACAAGTTCATCTCAGACTGTCAGTGTTGTGGTCACTCTTGAAAGGTTCTGATGAGTCGCTAAACACCAAAACAGCTGAAAAAAGTGAGAAGGTATCTCAATAATAGCTAGCCACTGTGCATGAGTAATAACATGTTGTGTGGGTCATTGGACCTTTTGACATGAGTACATCAGTTTGATTTTGTTGTCAGCTGAGATAGAGTTTGATTGGAGTTTGATGCTGCACTCTCCCCATGTGATTGCTCTCCTAGGCAGATGAAACCAAACTGTTCAAGGTGAACATTGTGTAGGTCCTGTCTACATGCATGCATCTTAACACTGTCTCCCTAATGGTCCTTCACTTAGCTTAGAGGCATTTTCTCCAGCACTCAAGCCAGCATCACCCTCTGTCACTTCAAATGTTCACTTGCTCCAGTAAGCAGACACAGGCGTTCAGCTCTTTCTCTTCTGTGCCACTTCACAGAAAGGGTCTGTGAGGGAGACAAGAGCAGATGAGAGGAAAAGAAAATGAAGAGAAAGAAGAGTGTTAAAGTATACACCACTGCACTTTGTGTCAAAAAAGGCACATCTAGACCCCTTGTAATCTCTGAAGCCATGGTGTGGTGTGTCAGTGTTAAGTTGATACCAAGCTTTGGGGTGCTGTCTGTGGACTAGTATATCTGAAACTACACTGTAGCACTTAAACTCCATAATCCTTCTCAAAAGGACAGCTAAGTGTCTGTGTGATCAAAATTCACTGCTCTTTTTTTCTAAACCCAAGCATTTTTGCTTCTTTTTCTCATTCTCTTGTGTTGTTCGTCTGCTCTCTGGACCCAAAAGACACCCTGAAACCTTTGGGTGGTTTCAGCATTTATCCCTTCTTTCAGACTGCCTGTTCTAGACACCTGCTGTCATACTGAAGATCGGTTAGAACCATTAATTTGCACAAAAAAGCTTTTTAGTTGACCTTTACGTGACTATTCAATAAGGTTTTTTTTTGTTGTTTTTTAAATAAACCATCATTCTATAAAGTAGCTTTAAACCATTTGTTGGAAATTGTTACAACTAGGGCTATAACAATTCATTGAGTGATTCAAGTACCTCTATTATTACAATTCCTCAAGGAAAATGATCTACTTTGAAGCTTCATTAAATTATGTTTTACTACTTAGCAGCATTTGTTCTGTCTGGATAATAATTTGTGTTTTGCAACGCTCTTACTTCCGCCAATGAGTTGTTGACAAATACTATCTGCTATTGGCACAAGATAGCGTGACAAAATGTTCTCTTTTTCCTGGACATGTCCGGGTTTTCGTCATTTTACGGGCATTCACAGGCATTCTTAAATTGACTGGCGTAATGCATGGAATACAACAGCCTCCCCGAGCTGCTGCCGAGTGGCTAGTTCGGAGCGAATGGCAGCAAAGTGCGTGGGTTGTGCTGAAATATGTGAATTTCCCTCTGGATTAATATTTTCATCCATTCATATTAAAATTTAGGCCGATATTGATATCCAATATTAATACTGCTGTTATGGCAACATTTACCAAAATTTTATTTTATTAAACTATTTTATTCAGTTACTTTATTAATGGTCAGAATAATCTACAGCTTACTCGATTACTAAAATAATCTAAAATAAAATGTAAAGAGGAAGAGAACAGATGTTACATTGACTAGGTTTCCTTCTAAGAGCGTATTCTAATTTATGACATTTCTGCATTAGAAAAGTCAAAGCATCAATCACATCAAGGGTTTATCTTCTCACCACTGTCTTTTTTTTCTTGTTGCTGAAGTCAAGAGGATTTTATAGGGCTCTTGACACAATGGAGCCTTGACAACTGACCCTCTTTGTTCTCTCAGAAAATGATGCCAAATTCAATAGGAGGCAGTAAATAAGGAAATGCTTTACAGTCTTCAGAGTCTTCTCTGTTAGAACATCAAACTTTTTTTTTTCCACACAAGCTTGTTTTTTTTCTAGGACAGAAATGTAAACATTCAGTATTTGGGTTAAAGTTGAGGCATACTCACAAAACCCTTGATTATAAATTCATAACATTGGAGATTTAATCTTACCACTGATATCTACCCAATGGAAGCACTTAGATCAGCAGAACGGAGAAAATCACAGGAAATAAAGCTCTCCTTTTGCTTTCAGACACCTGTTCCCACATCCAAGTGGCTTTGCCAGAGCCTCCTTCAAGCAATTACTTGCTAGTGGTCAGCATTTGGCCTATCTGTGTGGATTAACAGTGAGAATGCTGACCAGGGAGTCGGTCAGTCGTGAGGCTGTCACACCTCAGTGAGTGGGCTGTGGGCTTGAGTATTGGCACACAAGGGCTGTCTTGAGGGACAGGGAATTAGAGAGGTCAGGTAAATTCAGTTGAAGAAGCATTTGGTCTTATTCCTATATCCAACTGCAGCCCCTATCTGTGTCTGCCACACCAATAACTAGCAACAGAGGTGAAGGTTTTGAAATGAACCACTGCATAATGGAGATAAACTGAAGTCACAGGTCATACAGAGCGATAACAGCCCATCCTTAACTGGGAAGTTTCATACATCATCTCGACAACTTAAAGCAGAGGTTAGTTTGAAATAGGCCAAACTTTGATTACGTGGGACAGAATGTGTTTGTTCATGTGTGACTACAATATAATGTTTTTTTTGTGTGCATGTGCATGATTATGTGTGTGATAAAAATAGTGACCTCAGAGTTGCATGGGTGTGAATGTGAGTGGAGACCTTAAGTGATATTGGTGTGGGCCAGTGTTCGTCTGTTCAGGCGCCAAAACGTGATTGTGTTTTGATTAGGTCTCAGTGGTGTGCCTGGACCTAGCCTTGTTGAGATTCCTGCCACTCCCAAATCACCATCTCTTTCCCAATTTGACAGCTGATGGGATCTCAGATGGAATGTGCATGTGTGAATTGCCAGCAATATACATAACCTAATTTTTCGTCTTCATTTTTCACCCTTTTCCCTTCTCTTTGCTTATATTGCAGCCGTCCATCTCTTTTATCTGCAGTCATTTCTCTTTTTTCTTTGTTTACTTTTATATACTTCTCATGTAAGTCATGTGGTACATAGTTTCAATACCTGTCTTTCCCTTTTCACTTCTCTATAGTTCTAATAAGCAGTAACTGGTCGGTTAAAGAAAATTCTGGCACAGAACTATCAAAATAAACAATTATTAGGAGAAACATCATGTTTCTAAAATTTTGCTAAGCTTTAGTGGTTCAAGGATAAATTTAACTTGAAAGGAAACAGTTATTCAAGAAAGCTAACTGCTCTCTTAATAAGTCCATTAATACATCATGCATGGTTTGGTTGTCATTTTCTATCTTTTTCTCCAAATATAATGGACATGAAAATGGAAAAGAAATAGAGAAAGGTAGGGTACAAAGTTTAAAGGGAAAGGAGGAGACAAGAGTAGATGAGAGAAAGAATTATAGAGTATACCAGACAACACTATAGAAGTCTGCTTCTGCACCTATAAATACAAGAACCAAGAAACTACAGCAAAAACCAACCCTTGCATATACAATAACAATAATAGCATAATTGAAAATTACACAGTCAAAGGTAATATAAGATGTACCTAGTGGCAACCACAACCCAATGTACCTGGAAACACCTGAATCTAAACACGTGTGTAGGTGTGGGTATGTGAAAGGGTGTGCTGGCTTGTGTATATAAAGTCTCTCCATAAGAATGTTCAATGTTCATTCTCAGTTTTAATTTGACCCCAGTTTCAGTTCTTTTCAACACAGCGTGAACTTTGAACCTGACTATGTCTCGGTCTTTGTTACGTAGTTGACTTCAATAATGGCCTTATTTGTCTAACACTACCTGATTATCTCTGCTGATGGCTATGGCTATACAAGTTTAGAAATGTTACATAAGTCGCATAATTGCAAGCTTTTTTAAAGGCATGTAAATGATACTAATTGCTGTTATTACAATAAAGTATGAGGGAAAACTGTCTCTCCATATAGCATTTGTAATGATAAACTCTGATTGCTTTGGTCTGTCTTAAATTATGCAGTCCAGCTCTTTACTCAAGACTGGTGGACGGATGCTAACTGCACTGAAATGAAAAGTCATTCATATTGTTTTTTTTTTTTTTTACATGCATGATGTATGAGTTTTAGCTGGACCAAAATGCATGCAGAAGTTCAGGATGATCAAGGTGAAGGTTTTCAGTTTAACTTTATATTGTGCCAATTCACAACAAATCTCCAGGCACTTTAGTAGTCATTTCAATTCATTCACACATACATTCCAGTTGGTCCTAGTTGTCAAACAGTACAGTTAGTAGTTAATTATTCAAAGTAGTTTAAAATTTTGCTATCAAAGGAAGCCCAGATTGTGTTGAGTCTTAAATAAAAAACAACAGAAGCATACAGGTCTGGGGGCCTGACCAGAAAAACAGACAGTGGAATGACAGGGAAACAGATTATGTTTATATAGGGAAGGAACCATCAAAGGACAATTAAAAACCACTGAGCTTAAATACTGAGGGATGAGTCAGGAATGACACTAGATACAGGTGAGGAAAATCAGGTGTTTGAAAACAACTGTGAAAGGGAGCAGCCGTTTGTGTTTATATAAAATAGCTTTATTAGTAACGTGATTAGACAATAGTCCTGTTTAAATGTATATCAAATATACTTCACAGTATATCTGTGTACTAAGGATGGTTTTCTGATTGTAATTAGCATATCAGTTTTATTGTTTGTTTGTAATGATGAGGATGTATGACAAGATTGCAGTAATGTACCTTGGCAGTAAATTGCTTAGTATTAAACACACATCATCACTTTCGTCTTAAAACCAGTAAACCATTTTGGGATGTCGTAAAATGTTTACGATGCTGTGGTTGACTCCGGCAGCACTTTTGGACATGAACATTATTGTCCTTACAATTCTAATCTATCATCCTAGACACTAAATCAAGGCTCTGCCTGTTTATGCTTTCATGTCTGACAGCGCAACACTCCAAAGGATCTCTGAAGAAACATAATTACCTTAACCTGGTTAAATAGTGTCCTTGTTATTCTTGTGTGTTAAATGCAATTCTACTAATCATTTATATTCAATTCATACCAAATTTAAATAATTCTCATCCAATGGTACTTTAGGGACCAAACAATTCCAATCCATATCATTCTAACACAGTTTTATCTAAGGTGGTCATCCAATGAAAGATTACCATATCAATATGAATCACTATTATTATCAATCATAACTGTTGATTCAAGTACAGTATAGTTCGGTACGGTCCTGTCCATACATATAGTATATGTACTTTCAAAGATAGTTGCTCATATAATGCCAAGAGAAGTCAAACTAGGTGAGCCTAATGGAGCTGCTGTAGAGAACCATCTTGAGCGAGTATGTGGTGGCAACAGAAAGACAGACTTCCTTTTAACAGGATGGACCCTGCAGCTGCAACTGGCTGGAGGGAACAGAAAACATAAGCACTGGAGAGAGTATGTAAAGTTTATGGCAGGAATAGTTCCGTTAGTTGCTTCTTCTGGAAGAGAAACACTGTTAAATATCAAAACTCTGAGCCGTAGTAGGTGCCTGTACAGAAAATGCTCTTCAGTTCTTAAAAGTGAGGCAGCAGACTAGTTTTTTGGCTCTCCCATAAAAGAATCTGATCATTGACTGGAGCCTGATAAATTTATGCAGTCTTGGTTCATTTGTTTTATTCTTTTTGTGACTAACAAATTAAAAGTCGATATTGAAATAGATAGTCCATCCTGACATTTAGTTAGCAAAGGTGATATCAAAAGGTAAATGTTTGTTGACAAGCACACTGTTTTTTATGTTGGAGTATAATTCTTTATGACCAGGATGCAAAGTTCAGGGAGGAAAATAGAGCAAAGAGTGAAGACTAAGTATAGTGTAGGTTAATAGCGACCAATATCATAATCGGAATATTCATCTATTATTTCATTAAACCAAACGTCTTTATTTGTTAGTGGTTATGAATAATGTTTAACTGTAGTGAATATTGACTTTGTTAGTTTTGCTTTGTCTCTCAGCATAACTGGATAGAGGGTTTTAAACACATGAAGAATGAACACTCAGAGGCTCTAAATGACTGAATTGCAACTTTTATCTTTTAACTTATTTTATCTTTGCTCTCTCAAAACAAATGACCAACCAGCCTGAATCTTCCATCACAAAATCTTGAAGAGTTGCTGAACCTTAAAATGAGCTTAATTTTGTAAAAGGATATACATGTAGATTAGAAGTATTTTTTAATCAAAATCTAGCAGTTGTATTTGAATAAGAATAAGTTTGAGGTGGGATATGAAGAGCCATCCACCATTTGAGGACAACTGGTTTAAATTATTTTCTGCCTTTTCCAGTGTGGTAACACCAATAAGAGCCTGTCCTTTGCAACAGATCCTAATCTGTGTCAACTGCTAACAATACAATTAAAGTATAACACAACTGTCCAATATGCCTACATTAGACATGCCGCTTCATTGGTCATGTAACTGAATGTGGGAGGCTGCTGTTACACTGGCTCTAATTAAAAATCTGGTTAGACGTCGCTCCTGTGTGACTTTTGGGAAAACACCACACTGGACAGTTATTGGGTGATTTGTGCCAATTTGCTATCCTCAAACTAGAAGCTGACATTTAGTTCAACTTTAATTACCAGGAAGAACTTGGTAGTTAATGAGGTGGCAGTGGAGGAGATAAAGAAAAGTGGAGGGAAAAGTTGGAAAAATTGGGTGAAGGGGAGAGCTGAGAGAAGCTGAGTGGTGCTGCATTAAAGAATGCATTAAGCAATTAAAGTTAGGGAGCAGCAGAATGAAGTGACTTAGCGATTCTTTCCTACATTTATAACAGGTAATGGTGATTGTTGGATTTGAGCAGGGAAGAGGAGTAAGCAGCATTAATGTGGCTTATGTTAGCCTGCTGTTTTGACAGAGTTTTATGCAATCTGGTTACTAGGCATCATAGTCTACTAAATACATATAAATACTATCGAAATAAAACACATCAAATGTTCAGTGCTTTGTTATGACAAGATAATTATATCCATCCCCAAGGTGATTAAGTCTAATACGATTCACCTGAATCATATTTTCTTTTGTAAAGCCTGTACTGAAAATGGCTCTGCCACTGACATGCATCTACATATTCACACAATCTGCACACTTATGCTCAAATAATTATGTATGCATCAATATTTGATGAACAACAAAAACGTTTGCACCCCATCGCATTTTAAGCTCGAGCCATGGGATTATGGTAACGGTGTTCACAAAACCTCATCTATGATTCATTTATTACAAGAACCCAAGCCACAGCTGTTTTGCCCCTCAGAGCTTTGTCAGGGTTTGCCTCCAGGAGATGGCTTGTAAAAGAGAAAGGCTAGCGTACAGAATGTCCAAATGGACAGATTGGAAAGTAAATAGATGGTATGATGACATAGAAATATAACCTTTTTTAGTGTTCTATTTGAAGCCGTTTTCTCTCCCCTTGTTTTGTTTTTGTTCCTTTCAGTCCTGCTCTCCCTCCCTTTACTGCAGGTCTTCTCAGCTCTCATTAATGCTAATTTATGCAGGTCAGGCTGGCACAAAACTAGCAGGGAGGGTCTTCTCCCTTGATTACCAGCAGTGAGAACAGTGAGGTGGTGGTGTTGGGGGAGCAAAGGAGGGTGCTGTTGGAAGCTGGGGTAAGGGGTGACCTGGACAGACACCTCATTTAATTTAATACATTGGAGCATGCAGCAGCGGGGGAGTTGAGGCGAGGGAGGGAGATAATCAAGAAGCTGGGCCCTTATAAATGTGCTCTGAGATGACATGGAAGAGATTGGATTTGGAAACGAAGAGCAAAGAAGAGCAAAGCCAAGCGGAACACAATTGATTGATTCCATTCAAGTGATAGCACCCACTGATGAGGAATGAGTTTTTATTTTTTTATTTTTTCCTGAGGGAGGAGGATCTGATGAGCTCTTTTAAAATTTCAACATAAGTATTTTCATGGCCTATACCTTATTCAGCACGCTATCCCCTACAGTGTAGTTGCATAAATAAATGGTTGCCATAAATCCTTGCAATGCAGCAAAACACTTTAGAAATAGTATGTTCTTTTAGAATTAGTCACTGTTATTTAGATTTCTTAAACATGTACAAACATAGACAAACGTCTAATGCAATAAATATAATCCTTATCTAAAATAGTGAAAGTACTCGTTTTCACACAAGACTTGGTTTGACTGGGACAAAAGTTGCAACATTTGTCACATTTTCAGCTAGTGCAGTTTGCTTTCACACTGCAATGTGTCAAACCAAATAAATCCTTTGAAAAATCTGTTCTCCCCCCTCGCCTGTGGTGGCGCTGCACCAAGAACCACTGAAGGTTCTTCTCTGAAGAAGAATTGAGGGCAACTTGCTTCTAATGTAAACAAAAATGGAGTGGCATGAGATTTTAGCAGTTGTACGAGTTCTCCTTTGTCGTCCATGAGCCATTTTTCCCAGTATTGTTAGACAGACAAACATTTTTTAGTTGCATTTAACCAGAATGCCCTGCACTATACTTCTTGTTTTGCTTTTCTATAGTGGTTCCGCTTAGCATTCACATATGCATTGAAAACCTTGTGAGAGTTCATTTCAACTTATAGGTTTTTAGGTAGACCAGAGTTCGCTTTTTTGGCCCACATCAGAAATCAATTGCACATTCACACCTTACCAAACAAACCATAATAAGAGTGTTTCTAGACAAACACTCTTATTATGTCATTGTATCCTAAAAGTGGGAATTCTTCCTGAATATAACGGACAACATTCATTAAAAATTTCAAATACAATTGATGTGTTGTTTCATTGTTGTTATGAATGACGAGGAATATAGTACGCCATGCTTTTGCCATGTCTTCCTCCCAACAAAGCCATTTTAGCTCTACAAAAAGGCACAGATCTGTATTTTAGGCGGTCCCATAGCAACACAGCACAGACTAGTTTGTTTTTAAGCAGCCAGAAAACAATCACATACATTGCATCATTACATCACCTTAAATAGCTCTTCCACTAAAAGTTTGATCCTCACTTTTTGTGTTCTGAATTTCTTCCCAGAATAGCATTAGAGAACAACAGATAATTATCATAGTTCAGTGTTTACCTTTTATTTCTTTAAAGTTATGTTTTATTGTCACACATTTGGAAGTGGTTGTTGACACAGCTTGGCATCAGGAATCTGAGAGATACTGAGCTTGTTTTATTTTAGTAGATAATTTTAGTAGATAATTTAGTTTTTATTCATGCTCATTATGGTGTATTTCATCAGAATTTCATGCTGGCATGGAGACTCTTTAAAGTAAATTGATACCTTAGCTTCCTCTGAAGATGAGCAGTCTCATCCTGAGGCTAGAGCAATGCTCTGTTGTAAGTGGAGTGTTGGAACACCATCCGCTCATCCTGCCCATCCATACTGTGACGAATGGCAGGAAATCAGACGGTTGCCATGACAAGCAGATTATGAAATCCTTCTGTCTAGATGACTTAGACCCGTCTCTGCTTCTTAATCGTTAAATGTGATTAAAACAAACAAACTAAGCATTATTAGATTAATCAGACATGAACTCTTTGTTGCTGATCATGTTTTTCTCTTTAATGAAATGCTGCTTGAAATTAACATGACTTTCACTAATTAGATTTTGCATTGCCCTGAGAAACACCAGACAGCTCTTATTTGCCTGGAGACAGTTTTGAGATCCTTGTCAAGGCCATGAGATCAAATGTCAGGGCAAAGCAAACATTTCTGTTCTTCTGCAAAGTTCACGGGACTTGACTGAGTTGCCTGCAGTGCACTGCTTAAGCAGTAGATTATTGTTGGCGAGACCTTAAGAGAACTGTGTTGCCTTAGTAAAAGTTTAAAAATACAGAATTGCATTAAGGTAATACAAGGACAATATGAAGAAAAATAATCAGCCTAAGCAGTAATGAAAGTTATTGAATGGTCACTTTAAAGAGACACTTAACTATTCTAAATCCATGCATGTGTGTTCATTAGAAAGCCGTTGTGATCTTGGATTAAAGAGGGTTAACGTTTGCATGAATAGCAAGTATGTGTTTTTGTGAGTGGCAGCGGGTTCTACATTGTTGTCAAGAATAATCCTGTCAGCATAAGCCTTCTCTGTGAGTCATTAATTACATTTAAAATTGGATGCAATCTAGCTGATTCAGGCCTTTCTTTTCAGCCCTTCTCACCTTTTGCTGCACAAAGACTTTGTTGCTTCAAAGGCTAAATGCTTGGCCAAAGGATTCTGTCTGATTTACATTTAAATGTATATTGCTTTTTGATTGCATTAACTCATACTGTACCACTATAGTGTGTGCCATCTTCAGATTAATGCTGCTATATGAATGATGATTATAATAGAACGTAAACCATATTGGATGAAATATTGTGAAAAAGTTCAATATTTTTTTGTTCTTCACCTCCAAAAATTATACTATTGTATAGATTGGTGGAATTAAATATTTCAGCTTTTGTTGTAATTTTGTTGACTATATCCTCCTGATAATGAAAGCTTAAATTCTCAGCAATGTCAAATGTCAGGCTTCTGAAAAGTATTTACATCTATTTCTGTTTTCAATACTTAATCGAGCCTCCTTTTGCATGAGTTATTGCATCACTAGGATGTGGCATGGAGACAATCAACCTGTGGCATTGCTGAGATGTAATGGAAGCCCAAGTTACTTTAATAGCAGCCTGCAGATTATCTGCATTATTGGGCTGATTATCTTTAATTTTCCTCTTAACAATAACTCATATTCTCTATGAGGTTCAGGTCTGGCCAGTTTTGTTGCCCAATCATGCACAGTAACACCACTGTCACTGAACCAGTTTTTGATATCCTTGGCAGTGTGGGCAAGTGTCCAAACCCGCTGGAAAATGAAACCAGAATCTCAGTAAAACTTGTCGGCACATTAGAAAGCATGACGTGCTCTACTTCTTCTTGGTAGATGGCTGCCTTGACTGTGGACCAAACACCAGCAGATGACATGGCACCCCAAACCATCTCTGACTGTGAAAGATTCACAAAAGTATGGATTCTGTGTTTCTTTGCTCTTCCTCCACTAAACGATCTTAAAATCTCAATGAAATGCAAACTTTCCTTTCATCTAAAAAGTGAACTGGACCACAGAGCAACAGTCTAGTCTCTTTCTTTCCTTAGCCTTGTAGCCTGTATGTAGGATTTGCCAGCTGAGCCCAGTCTCAGTCTACTTCTTGGAAATCTGCCTCCATCTAATTTTTGGATGGCATTTTTCTGACAATCCTCTCAAGGCTGTGCACCACACTACCACACTTTTTCTTTTCATAAAATGTTCCCTGTATATGCTTGGGCACACCACTCTGTAAACATCCTGCTTCTTTAGCAAGGGTGTTTTGTTACTTGCCCTTCTTGTGCAGGATGTTGACGACTGTCTTATTGGACATCTGTCCAGTTAGCGGTCTCCCCAATGTTTGAGTAGCCTACTGACCCAGACTGAGAGATTACTTAGAGGCACAGGAAACTTTTTCAGTTGTTTTGAGTTAATTAGCTCATTAGAATTCAACTTTTTTACAATTCTCAAATTTTCTCTGTTCCTTTTTTCTCTAATTGTCTGCCCAGCTCTACTTTTTTGTCTTAATTTAGCTGAAGTGCATTTGTGTGTGTGTGTGTCCTCACAAACAAATTTACATTGTTTGTGTAAATTTGTTGTTGCACCTTCCTAAAATAATGGCCTAATTGATTTAGCCAAAATTGATTTTTTTTTTTTGCATACTCAATCTTTTGCAAATAAAAGGAGATCTTTATTTTTAAATTATTTATTTTGCTAAAATCAGTTTTGCCATTATTTTATGGTGATGATATGCATTGTTCAGTGCATTGTTCCTGTTTTATTATTCTATTGATAATACAATATTAATTGTCCAAAAAAATTATTTGAGATCATTCTTATAGCCTTTATGCTAAACTGCATTTATTGAACAATAATAAGATTTATTTCACTGAAATAAGCTCAACAAACAAATGCAGTTTTGCTGAGTTTTTTGCATCATTCAATCTGTATGTACCCATTTATAATGTGGTGCTTTTTAATTCTTATCCAGTTTGGTCCTCTCTCACATATGCCTCTGTTCTTTGTGAAGATCTTCTGTCCCTTTTTCTCTGTTTGGTGGCAGGAGGCAACTTGCCATGCATTTCACGTTGAACTCTGAGTATGTTGCTATGGTGGTTGCTAGGGATTTAGCCTAGAGTGAAGTGAAAGTCCAAATATTAAAGGTGTCCTTCTGATGCAGAGGCTATTAAAGCTGTGCAGAATGAGCAATCGCCTCAGAGAGACTTTTTTTATGCCCTTTTTTATTATCATGCCTATCGCTTTTGAAACAGCAGAATTGGTTTTCAAAACATAAGAAAGGATTACATGAAAAAGGAAAGCTTTGGGATAAGTGGAAACACTGCCTGTGTATATCAATGTTTATTACATTTGACATTTAGGCACATTTTTGTTTTTTTTTTCTTTTTTTAGGCACTTTTTTTTTTTCTTCATAGAGGTGCATGGTAATGCACTAACAAAATCAATAATTTGCCCAGTAGTATTATCACATTAAAACATGTCTTTGAATTGAATGTCAGACATAAAATGATTTACAGTTATTTTTTAAAATGTTAACTAAAGAAATAATTTCTTAATCCCAAATATAAATTGAATGTTACTGCATCCCTCACTGAGTTTCTTCAAAGAGTCTCCTGTAGCGGTTTGAATTACAATCACTCTGAAGAAGTCTCTGACTGAAGACATTTTTTGTTTTATTGTCTTGTAAAGAGGAGGTTCAGGGTTGTCAATTAAGCTATTCATCTTATGAGACGTGCTTCTTTGCACAATTTACTCTGGACGTTTCAGAGCAGAGCATCAAAGAGACCCACCCTTTTTTAATAAATGTGTTGAACTTAGTAAAATTTCTTGCTTTGCTGCTGCTACCCTAACAAATCATGGCAGAAGATATTGCACTCTCCACATTAGATATTAGAAAGTATCTTTAACATTTTATTTAGATATATTTTACCTATGCTCTTCCTGATGTCAGTTTTAAAGCTACACAACACACATACTTGAAGTAGAAAAATATTTCAATTACATTACTTTTACCAATGTTATATTTGAAGTCCCCTTGGATCTATAATAATGAAATGAGGGAATTATACCATTTATTGCTTCATGCTAGTTATAATTGTTTTTCCATTTTCTTTTTAAATGTACTGATTTGATCCCAACTAAATTTCATGTTGCATGTAACAATGACTACATTGAGGCTGCACAAACAACATAATTATCATTATTAGAGCAATTTTGATTGTAACATACTTGTACTTATATTGGAATGACTCCACTATATTTAATGCCTTAGTTAGTTATTAATATCTGTATTTGATGTGAGCATAAAACATAGTGAAATACCATCCAAATGATTAGATTTATTATTAGTAAGTGATGATTAGCAGTGATTTATTGTGACATTTGTCTTTCTCATCATGACAAGGCTGACTTAGTTTGAGATGTCAAGTTATTCATTCTTATATGCTTTTTAGCACAATAAATACCACGAAATGTGTTAAAGTTTAAATCCTTATTGCCTAATCTTATTCATTAGCTTATTTACTAATTTCGACATTGCTGTTCCAATCCAAGAGCTGGCGCTCACCTATTTGTTTTTTGTGACTTAAAATAGGTATCTTTGATTGAGAAAACGCGCTAAATATTCCATTTTGGTATTATTATTACTTAAGCACTGTGGTTATTCTATGCTAAACAAAATCTATAGACATAATTTTTGCATGTTGAGACTTCATGTATTGTTAGCATCTGTCTTTATTTGTTTCCTATTATTCCAAACACTGAATAATGAACCACCGTTCAAAGTATCAATAAGAGTAACTGTTTGCTTCCCATAATATATTTTGATTGGATGTTTGAATTCTTCTAAGTGCCTTTCTGCTTGTGTGTGACTGCTCAATATGATGGTTTATCAAGCCTGTAGCAATCGATAGCTGCCTAAATGATGATATCCATTGCCTAAATCAGGGCCTGAGGAGAAAAAGACCAGCTCTGCCCTTCCTCCTACTTCCCCTGTCGCAGTCCACAGCTGTAGCAGCTGTCACACAACCTGAGGCAGGCTAGTTAGCCCACAGAAAAGAGTCTGAACCCTTGATCAATAATTTTAGTCTGTCTGCTTAATTGCTCATTGGTCAACAATGGCGCCAGACTATATGTAAGTGATGTTCCCCCGGGTGATCGACTTCAGCTCCATTTCCACCCACTACCCTCCTAGTGTTGGGCTCACAGCCTATTCCTGCCCATTCTCTCTTCTCCTGCATTCTCGTTATGTTCGTCCATGTTCGCAATGGAGAAATTCTAACCTGATCAGCTTTTTCCAGCCATCCCCGAAGATGACACCATCCAGAAAACAGCAGTGGTACTTCTTTTGAACCAGGCCCGTTATTCAATGGCCGCTCAGGTAAATATCCGGGTTTAATGATGAACAGAAGTATTAGCCATCTACTTCAGCCTGCCATTTCAGGGAGCCGCGGGAAATTAGCAAGACTTGTAAGTTTTCTGAACGGCTTATTGTTTGATCTAATGCAGACACACTTTATGAGGATAGCGCAGTATTGATTTTGTTCATTGTGAATTATGTGAATAGATAAAAGCGTGAGTGTGCATATATATTAGATAATTATACACTGGGGTGCTAATGTAAAATTTCTGCTGAATAAATATGAAATATTGCTTCTATCAGCATCCAGCTTGTGTCTCTAAAGCTAGTCATTTGAGATGATAATTGGGATAGTATGTTTGCTTTTTTCAGATGAGATGAGACATTGTGAAAGCGTTCTTCAGCCTCAATTTAAATGTGTATTGATCAGTGTGAAGCTTAGGAGCTCAAATCCAAACAGCACTGAATCCTTTCACACTTATATAAATTCTTTGTTTCTTAAGTTATCTTTGAAAAAAATAAACTTTTTAACACAAATCATCACATACTGTATAACATTACCTATTTGTATTTATTCTTACGTTTTCCCTTCAGTAGTGGTGGGCTAATGCCATGATTTAAATGAAGTATTGATCAGTTTAGGAGGGGAGAATGGAGAGAGAGGGAGCGATTGTGAGGGAAAGAAAGCTAGACCAGGGTTATCGGTGTGGATCGCACACAAGAAAGAGACTGCTAACGGATGAGACACGTTTTAAGCGATTCCGTAAAATGGATTTCTGCATAAACTGCATTTTTAAATTAGGAATTACAGCCAGGTTCTTCTGTGTGACACACTGCGGGAGGTAAAGATGGACGCTGAAATTACAACATTGTTTTGAGCACAACAGAAATTGCCTTTTTTCTTCTTGTTCCATGTTTTTATGGAGTATTTGCCAGTCCAAATACAGATGGTTAAAGAGTTTTGGTCCTGTTAGCTGTCCGTGAGTCCATTTTGTCTCCATGACACCTGCAGCAGCATCGGGCTCACCGGACAAAGCCTTCGTCCAACTGAACCAGGAGCTTGGTCTGTTTCCTCTTTTGCATGCTATCCTCCTTTCCTTTCACCCAACCTCTCTCCTTTTCCTCTCTCTCTTTCTCTGTCTTTCGCTTGCTCTCTTCCCCTCCAACCCTTCCTCTCTAGTGATTTACCTCCGGTGATTTGTATTAATTATTGGCCTCTTTAATATTATTGGATGTCTTTTAGACTTGTCAAGAATTGCAAGTAACTATTCTACTTTTCTGATGTAGATTAGTGTTAAAGCACAGAGGAAAATTGCAATTTAAACTTTAGGAAATTAGTTTAAATATGTAGATATATTCTTCAGTTCTATGAAGCACTATAAAAAATTCCATAAAAAGTACTTTCCATCCTTGTTGTATATGTAGTTGACACCAGTGTGGCTATATATATATACACCAGTTAGCACAATCAATAATTCATTTCAGCTTTCAGGTATTTGTACCTATATGTAATATTTTTTCTGAGTATATTTGTCTGTTCTTCTAGTTCCTTGACACAATCTGTAGTTGAATACATTAGGCCTGCCTCTGAAGGACAGGACACTGTAGGTTTCCTTACTTTATAGTATCTTCTTAGAAACACAGGGATCTATTGTGCATCGTAGTTTCAGCAAAGAGTAAGCGAGTTTGCTGCACAGAAAGGGTATGTGCCAGATTGATTTTTCTCCTCTTCTCAGCACCCAGCCTCCTTTGTGTTTCTGCATTTGGACATCCTGGAGCAAATATCTCTCAGTTGCTGCCTGACCAGCTGGAAAAGTGGATGGATCTTTAAAGGACCAGCTGTATGCCAGAACACCTGAAACAGGTTGAGACCTCAACCAGGCCTAAGAGCTCTAGTGTCAGGTACAGTGTTTACTGCTAAGCATGCAGCTATTTCAGAAGGCCTCAAATTCAGTCCCATCTACTGAAGATGAGTAAATTCAGAGCAGGACAGCAATTTCAACAGTACACCTTATTATATTGTAATGAGTCATAGAAAGAGAAAGATAATTATCAAAACAAAGAGGCTACAGTGGTGCCAGTTAGTGGAATAAGGACATTTTTTCTATGTTAAATATACAGGCTAAATGTCCATAGGACTCTGACAAGTGATTAATGTTTTTTGATGTTTGGAGGTTAAAAAAAGGTCCAATGTGTTTTCACAGTGAAAAATAACCAACCACACTGACACTTGATAGCTCAATGGTGGATATGTCACCTGTTGCTAAGGTTCAGAGCAGACTGATTTTTTGTTCATGCGCTATTCCAGCATGGATATGGCTGTATAGAAAAGACAATGATAAAAACATAAAATGCTGCAGTGTAATCCCTTTCAAAAATCACTATATGTTTATAGCTTTAATCTTCTTAAAGACATGGAAGTGCAAAGCATAAAAGTGAAACAAATGACATTCAATTGCAGTTATTGTATGCAATGCACAACATTGAGGTGTTGGTCTATATTTTGAAATTGCATTTGTATATAATACATGACTTCAAGTAAATGTTTGGACTTAATATTCTATATTAGAAACAAAAATATAAATTAGATTTTAGTTTTTAGCCATTAGGCAATTTGTTATATACGCCAAAACCCTAAAGACTATTCTTTTTATCTGTAGAAAGTAATGACAGAGATTGTCTGAATGGTTTTGTCAAAAAAAGAAAAAAAAATCAGTTACTGATAAATACTTACACCTTGCTAGTAATAGGTTAGACCCAATTTACTTCAGAACTGCCCCAATACCTTTTGGCAAAGATTCAACAAGTTGCTATCAACATGCCTCAGAGATGTTGGACCTGCAGATTTGCTCACTGCTCATCCATATTTACTTATTGTACAGATGTCCATTTATGATGCAGATATCCTGCTGTACCACTGCCACAATGTCTATTTGCCGGAGATGTGATGACACTCTATCCAAAGGAGGACAGCAAACTTGTTTTTAAATTATAAAAATATGTTTATAACAAGCAGGATGAATTCATGCTTTCATCTTGCTTTTGCCAAATTGTGAATGTGTCATCTGAATGGTCCAACTTTATTGAGCTTTATATCATTGTAACATTGTACTTACGATGTTATACCCTTACCAAAACATACCTGGAGTGTTGGTTTGATTCTTTCTCGCATGTTTGAGGAATCCTCTTATCTCCTGAGGCTGCCATCTGTGGGTGCCTAAACGCTTGAACAAAGTTCTGCCTATATCCACAAAGCTTCTCCTCAAAGCTGCAGCCTCCTGCTGAGTTTCTGCCTCACAGAGCACCATCCCACTCCCTCGCCTCACCTGCTCAATTCCACCAGACTAGCAGCAGCAGCAATTAGCAAACACCTGGTGGAACTTCAAGTCTGTTGACATCATCATACCGACCCCTTCTCTGTTCTACATTTCTAAGAACATTTATAAAAGGATTAATAGAGAACACATCATCACATCACATCACACATCATCATTGATGTGATGACGTTTTGAAATTTCTTTTAAGTTATGTTTGATATATATATATATATATACAGCATTTTTATAACAACTGAAGGTAACATAATTACTGGATGCTATAAAATGGCACTATGTACCTACAAAACACATAATACCACCCCTTTAAATGGTATTATGTATTTTATAGGCATACATAATACCTCTGTATGGTTATGTTGCCGGGTCTAGTGTCAAATTTGAGTGAATCTTTGTGAATTGTACCCTCCGTTTTAGGTGATATGGGGGACTTCTTTTTGTGCAGGTATGGTCTTCTGCTGTTGTCTTATGAGGTGTTGTGTGCTCAGAGATGTTATTCTGCTTACCTTGGTTGCAGTAAGTGGTACAACTCTGGTAGTACAGCTGTTTGTCATGTTTGTGTTGCAGTAATTTCAGTGAAGATTCCTTCACTTACCATTGTCTCAGTGATATAGCAGATAGCTTCTCTTACAAAGCCAATTCATAAATTATCACCAGAGCAGGCAGAACAAAACAGAACCAAGAGATGAATAAGATATGTTTTTATTGATGACCATCAGATCAGAAACTCAGTTGGATCTACCAGAATGGGGTACTAAGCGGTCAGAACCTTTTCTTTTTGTTTCTCTTTTTTTGTCTGGAGCCTAATCAGATTAAATCTACCATGATTGTCATTCTCTAGATTCTATAAAGCAGCTGTTATCCAGTGGCTGTAATCTATCGAGTAATATTTAAAATTAAACAGAATATCACTTATTTGACCTCATTGGTGAAATTTTGTTACCTCTGAGTCTAAGCAACACACTGATCCAAACAGACATCCAAACATGTTTTCATGTTGGTACAGGTCACTTAATTTGTTGTATGATACTTTGGATTAGAATAAATAAAACATTAACTGACTGTTATTAGAAAAATCTATATTTTTATTAAAAATGTTCATATATCTGCTTTATACATTCATGCCATACTCAACTTTGAGTGCAAAACCCCCGAGTAGGATACAAGCTATATTTTACTTCAAGGTTAAAACAAACTTGTAATTCATATTAGTTTATAATGTTTGACATATGTAGATTTCGCAATAGATTTTGTTATAGCCAAGAAATGTAAGTATTTTATGTCAAATTTATTGATTTTATATATTTGAAATGGATATTACTTAACTCTATACAACAACCTGTCAGTTATTCTCTTTTCTTCTGCAGATTACGATGATGACTGAGGTATTGATGGAAGTAGAGATTAAATCGAGCACAATCAGTCAATTCAAATAAGACTTTGTTGAACCGTCTAACTTGCATTTTTCTGCTATGACAAAAAATATTATTACATTCTTTTATCTAGTTGCCAGTGATTTTTCATAATTACCTAATTAACTGTGGCTCTACATTCCTTGTTATAATATGTACTGAATAGTGACTCAGTCCCATTTATTGCAGCAAAACAAAAAGAACCCCTAAAAACTAAACAAACAATTTTCAATATGCAGCAAGTGGAGCTGTATATCAAATTGCAATCTCCATTGCATTGCCTGTGTGTTGAGTATCGCACTCACAAATAACTGATCAGATGTAATTTTTGAATGCTGTATTACAAGTGTAAAGCATTCATCTAACAGCCCTTACTCCTCTTACCAAATGTATGCTTTTAGTGGTTAATATACCAAAACTCCCAGATATAGGAGCAAAGTGTAATAGTAAAGAAAGAAAAGTCAGGATAAAACAAAAGTGTAATAATTATAAGTAATGGATTCATCACAGGCTTTTGCAGGGCTATCACATATATATATTTTTAAGAAACTGTTATTATTCATTCCAAAACATTGAGATAAGTTTTTCACATAAAAAGGGAAAGTTAATGATGTAAAACTGTGACTTCTAAAGCCTAAGTATCCTAGATGCAAATGAATAACTTACCACATGATGAGTCATCAATAAGAGCACATGTTTTGCAATCAGACTACAATCCATGAAAGCCATAATAGCTTTATTTTAGCTCAACAAGTTAAATTGGCCACAACTTTTTGCATAAGGGTTTTGCAGTGATGTAATCAAGGTGGCAATCTACTCAAGACGTATTGTATAAGTGAGAGAAGAGAAATTAACTGTTTTTCTTCCTGTGGGTGGATTACTGATGATAAAGTTGGATCAAGTGAGATCAGTGTATCTTGATACTTGAAAAACCTTGATTACAGAAAATGTCAACTTTTTTCTTTGTTTTTTGTTTTGCTTAAAACGTTTACATTTATTTTTCATCAATGTGCTTTTCAAAGAGAGTAATTAAATGAAACACAACTAACTTGTGTACATGTAAGATATATTAGTAGACATTCTTTTTCTAGACAGCTGATGTTTCATCTACAGCTTGTAATCTTGCAATAATTTCAGGTGCAGAAATTTAAGTTGACAAGATTATAGTCTACACAAAAAAGTTAAGCACTATTCTGTAGATTCTGTATAATTTGAAAATGTCACTTTTTGTAATCTAGATTTAGAGCCAGGCAGTTTAAGAACTGCATGTCTTTATCATAGGAATGTGATGTTCTCTGGTTGGAGACTGTGACGTAAAATTTTCTTAAAAATGTAATGTGGCTTAGGTGGAATTTCTCACATTTTTGAAGATGGTTCTGTGAATGCTTAAAAAATATATCAAATATGTCTATCCAAGAGTTTCCCTTTTTATATGGAGAGGCATTGATAATGAGCCCACTCAACTCCAATAAAGCTGAACACATCATAAATAAGAATGCAGACGGATGGAAATTGAGTCCCTCAGTTTTGTCAAATTTTAAAGGATATTTTAAAAAAAGCTAAAAGAAAATTGTTTACTTAATATGCACAATTCTTTTTTAAATGTTTATAGACTTACCTGTGTCTTGTTTTTAGGTGTAGAAGTCATGGTTGATATTTATTCCTTGCAGAATTTATCACTGTGTGAAATGCTTGAGCAAATGGAGCACATTAATGAGTAACAGTTGCCAAAAGTATACAACAGTGTCAGGCAATACAGATTAATTTGTCTTGTTTGTCTTAAATAATTTATGTAGTCAGAAAACATAGATTGCCTGATACTTTCTTGTGATACAATCTTAAGAAAATAGCTACCAAACCCTGACAAATATTTTGGAAATTAAGTCAGTTTCAATTTGACTGTTAAAATGTGGCTGATGAGTGGAGATAGTCTCCGCTACTTCTAAAACTTTGGTTGACTTTAAACCAACCACTGACCAGCATCTGGATGTCAATGTTCAAACCAACTGTTATGTTGTTTGGATGGAAAGAGGTCAGCTCCTAGAATCGCTAGCATGTCCAGATAGATTATGAGTGGTTACTATAGAACCAGTCAAAATTTCTATCAACCAAGGGATGAACATTAAGATGGAAAAGCAGAAGAATATATGTTTTTGAGAGGTCAGCTTCTAGGGTTTATACACACCTGACACATTTGGTCCACTTTAAACAAACCACAGTTTGCTTTCTCTTTTAGTCTGGACCTTTTATGCAGGTGTGAAGATTCTCAAACGAATCCTGGTTCAAACCTGGTTCAAACCAAAGAACCGGATCAAGACGCGCTTTTTTTTTTAGGTGGTCTCGGTCTGCTTACAAACAGTTCTGGTACGGTTTGCTTCTGGTGTGAAGACAGGCTGGCCTTGATTCAGACCAACTACAGGAAACTTATGTCTGCTTGGACTTAATGAGCCAACGTTGCTGATCATTGTGGTAAAAGCGAGACCTTTATTATTGCTAACGCTGCTTCTCCGTGTGCTGAAATATTTGATCGACTCATTCAGCTTGCAGCTGAATTTGCAGTTGCCTTTCCAAAATTAATATCACTTTGCAACACCTGCATCATATGATCTGCTCTTGACATTCAAAATTGTGCTGCAGTTGTAATAACACCACAAATATGCCTAACAGACTTGCAGCAAGCAGAACTTTCAAAGTTTGTTTTTTTTATTTGTTTTGTTTCATTTGTTTCTGTCCCGCCCCCTGTCATTTCTGTCTAATGGGAGGAATGATTGTCACCTGCGTGGCTTTGTTTACAGTCCACTTGCTAAAATGCTAAAACCACACCAAATGGAAAAAAATAAATAAAAGCCCGCTTTCAGTCCAGACCAAACAAGCCGACAAAAGGACTTTCCTGGTGTGAATATATACCCTTAGTCATGCTTGGTCAACTTGTTTTTTATCCAGCCATTCCAAGCACACTACAATCTGGTCAATCTAAATTTAGATTTCCTTTGGAGGCTTTACTATGAACATTCATGCAGCTGTTCTAGAATATCCCAACTATTTGTTACATCCTGTGTATATTGTCATCTTGGGAATTAATAGAAACCTTCGTTATGTTTTTAAGTATAAAATAAATTGTGTTACTAAAAGTGGCAATTATCCATGCTATAGGACTGAATGTTACCCACATTATGTTGTAATCTTCCTTATTACAGAAATGCATATTTCCCTCAATGATTGCATGTTATAGGTGTTTTGCTGTTTGAGGTTTAAAAATATTTCTTTAAATAATACTGGAATGATAAAATCTGCTTCCTTACACTGTGAATTTTGATTCACAGTGTAGAAAAATATATTTCTGGAAACACTTTTATCAGCACATTTGTAGGTTGCCTTAGTAAAGGTTGTGTTTTTTTTTGAAGAATAACAATGAGCAAGTTCAACTAGATGAGGAAAATAAGGTACATCTGGAATATTGTAAACAAGCAGCACCACTAATTTGACATTGCAAATTTTTCAAAGCTATTCCTGGTGCTATCTATCTATAGTATATATATAGTGTTTTATGCATTAGTGCCTCTGACTTAATGCATGCCCCCTCTCCAAGACGTAAATTACAGCAACAGCACATTATTCTTTTTCATTTTAGGTTAAGAAAATTATATCTAAAAGACAAGAAGATTTATTTTATGCCTACTGATGCAGGTTGACACATGTTTCTAAAAGCATATAGTAAAGATTTGGTGTTCTATTTCTTTCTCTTTGTTGTTTTCTTTATGCAGATGTGCATTTGTGTACAATGTGTGGGCGTGGGCACGTGTGTTTCTGATTTCAGTGTCCTCTGTCTCCATGTCACCTTTGTTGACTTTGTCTCTCCTCCTGCAACACTGTGCTCGCCGCTTTAATGACGCATACATCCTACCTTCAGTCAACTACCTAATCCCAGCAGCGCTAGCTCAGGAACAGATTACTGCTGCCAGACACCAGAGGAGAGAGCAGCAGAGAGGGGTGGGGGTTGCAGGGGAGAAAACGATGCTTCACTGACACGATATACAGAGGAATGGAGAAGGCATGCATAGAATGCTTACCAACAATATGATTACATTTTTAATCCTGAAAATTTCAATTTAATGTTAAAAAATAATATAACTTGTAAAAGCTTCATTTTAGTTTGTTAAATTGTATGTGTTCAGTTCAAATTAGATTGCTATATTTAGCGTGACTTTTCACATCAGTAAACCACTTGACTGCAAAATATATCAAAACAAATACCTACAAAGTGATAGAATATATCAAACATAAAGAGTTTTCTATGACTTAAATTACTTACAATGGGACAACAACAAAAGCAAACAAACATGGTTTTGTAGAATGGATATGCTGCATGTTTTTTAAATTGTCATTCTTTCTTTCTGTCTCTAGACCAAAGTGAAGACCCTCCCACTGTATGGCAAAATATCCAAGATGGCTCCTTCCCTCAGCAGGTATAGTAACAGCTGCACAGACCTCAAAACAAAATCAAAACACTGATGTCTGGTGTTGCCGAAGTAGTGCACAGTGTATTATGTTTTTTATATATAATCATTGCTTTAATGGGGTAACAGTAATAGTTTTAAAATGTTCTTCTCCACAAGCCAGCTCCAGACACCTTATGCCTTTAGAACATATTGATAATCAAGTTTCTTGTGTTCATATTAATAACAACTTTTAGTAGTGATTTTAAATATATTTTAACAGTATAAAAGTGTGTGTGTGTGATAGATCAGAAGCAGAAGGTCTGTGCAACCCTTATACTCAGGGTTAATTAGAGCTTTTTACTGCCCTCTCATGCAGGTGTAAATAATTGGGAGTGGGGTCTTGTCTGTCCAGCAGCTGTTGTCACCCTGCCAGCTGACACACAAGACCATGACTTTTAGGACCAAATGATTGCCAATAAAACATTTGATTGAGAGACGAAGAGAGTGAGAACCATAAACAGGCAGGAATCTGCCCTTTAATTTCACCATCTCCAGAGAATTGGTTTTACCCTGCTGGGGAGTAGGTGCCAGACACAAGGAGTTTAGTTGTCTGCCCAAGGACTGAAATTTAATTTAGCTTGTGTGTAGCCATTCTGGTTGCTTGTGAGTGTGCATAGCTGGGTGTACATGTGAACATGGTTCTTTTTGAGCTTGCTGGTGTGATTTTAGTATTTTTAAAGTGGAGCTTTAAAAATAAAAAGCTTTGCTTGATGGATATATAAATGTTTGTGCTGTTATATTTGTGTGTACTGTATTTTGTGTGTGTGTGTTTTTTTTATTCTCCTGTGACCTAAAATTTGCACATTGCCTGGTTTCTGCAGCATTTCCCTCTGTCTGGTTGTACTGAAGTTTTTATTTTCATTGCATACTGCTTTTGTTGTTACTGGATTTGAAGTCATTCTTGTGTATATTTTCCCCCAATGTTTTATCATTGCTTTAACCTGTAAACCTTGAAAATTATTTTCTGTTCCTGCTGGCCACATTTTTTTTGTTGTAATTTTCTGGTGTTCGCTGAAATATGTGTGTAAGGGAAAAAAGCAGCAACTGAAATGTTCGACAATAGTTACTTTGGCTTTTCACTGCAGCCAGCTGGTAACACTGCTTCATGTGTAGGTGTGTGTCTGTTTATGTGTTTAGGTCCAGGTTTCTGATGAAAGCCTCGAGCAGAGGCATATATCAGAGCTCTAGTACTAATAAAAGGCCAGCAAGCTTTGTTCCTCTCCGTCTGGGAACACCACTGGTTTTTACTGCCTCTCTGACAGCAAGATAAAGTGCCCTTCCAATTAGAAAAATATTTGAACGCATACCTACCAACAGCAATCCTAGGGTTTTATTGTTTATGACTCTTGATCAGGAATTCTTGCTATTTTCACACTGCTTTTTTGTCATCATGCTCTGGGTATGAACATGCTAAAATGCACTGTGTATGAGCAGTGTTATGCTTACGCGGTTTTAGGTGGTTGTCTATTTTTTTCTCTTCTTTGTTAGAGCTTTTTACTCTAACAGGTAGCGCACCGTTATGTTTTGGTATGAATTTCGGACTAAGACTGTTGATGTTTTAGCATATTGCATGAGAAGATTCTAGCGCCTGTGTGTGTTTGGGTAGATGTCATTCTTGTTTCCCCTGTCATCCATCTCTGCCTCATACAGAAATGTGTGCATATACACTTAACTGCTGACGCTAGTCCCCTCGTACTGTAGATGTTTTTCCCCCCTTCTTTCCAGAGAGTGCATTAAAATTAAATTCTCTCTTGTTGTTGTGAAAAGAGGCACACGTAAAAAATAATTGGCTGTAGGAGAGAACAAAGGGCTGGCTCCTCTCCCCTCCCTGCACACCACAACCAGGCATTAATACCAAGCCTGCTGCATTGTTCTGCTGTCTGCAGCCATCCCCCTAGCCAGACACTCAGCTCTGGAGAAGTCACTTTTAATGTCTGATAATCAAGGTGAATTTTCAAAAAGCTGCCATTTTCAAATGGTGGTGTATATATTATGTGTAGATGGGAGTTCAGGACTGGAGGATCCCTTTTTTGGTGAGAGAGACAGACAGAGAAAGCACGAGAAAGAGAGAGAGCAAGTGAGAGAGAGAGAGCGTTTCAGTGATGTGAAGTGAAAGAGAGACACCTAACGGCAAAAGAGGGAACTGCTTGAGGATTTTTGGACTAATCATAAGTAGTTGGAGAACAGAAAGCAGCTAAAATATCAGTGCCACTTCAGAATTTGGTTCAGCAATTTGATTTTAGGGTCAAATGTTTACTTCTGCAACAAAAACATTCACATGAAATAAGGTAGAAAACCTAGCAATCCAAAGCATCCATACTATCTGTACCTCTAGAGTGTGAAGGTAGTTTTTTTTGTTTGTTTGTTTGGGGTTTTTTTTTGTAGAGAACAAATGCTTCATAGTGTTGCACCTTTCTGAAGGAAATTCTTGGGCAGTGTTACCAGGGAATCAGGGATCCTGCAGCCAAGCAGTGGAGCTCCATTTCCTTGCTACAGGGCACAGACTCATCTTCTTCTTGCTCCTCCCTCCCTCGTTTTCTCCCCCTTCTCTAGGTATGATTATTTCTCCTTCGCTCCAGCACACCATTATATTCCAGTCTGCAGTTACCCCTCCCTGCTGTCATTTTTCATACCATGTTTTTGCCCATGTGCAGCACTGCATATTTGCGCTGGGCCTGTGCAATATGTAAAGGAAGCGAATGTATCCAGTGTGCAGAATGTAATAAATATATTTTTTTTATTTTATTTTATGGTGATTTACTGTTTTTTTTTTTTTCCCCTGTGCTAGTAAAGAAAGGCCAGCACTAGCCATGTATCTTAACAAACATGACTGCTGTGTATGCACACCTCCAAGGCTTTTTACTCACCAAGGAAACCAAATTATACATCTGAGGCAGACTGGTCGTTCTCCGTGCCATGACTGTTAAAAATTCACTTTTTTTTATTTGAGATACAAGCTTTGCTAGCATTGGCCAGGTAAAGTTTTTGAGTGTCGATTTAGCAGCAGTGTTGACAGCCGATATGCTGATCTTTCATAACTTATAAATTATATGTACTTAAAAAAAAAAAAATCCATTATATATCTGACGCCATGCAAGCTTGCTGCGATCGGCACTTGGATCATGTCTTATCCTTCACATTGCCTCCTCTTACCCCCCCATGCTCGCCGCTCTCCACTATTCAGGCATAATAAAAAATACAGCAGGAATTTTGAAGCTCAAAATACGGAAATATGCAACAAACACTGAAGCCGAAATTACACTCAGAGGGGAGGTAGATCTAACCCTGTGGAACAGTCGGCTTTAAATGGAGTCTGTGTTGGGAGCAGCATAGTACACAAGTCTCCCTCTGCGAGGCTGTCACAGTGGGACATGTTTCACAGAACAAGCAAGGAAAATTAACTCTTAAAGATACACTGCCTAATTTTGTCCTTGTTCATAATATCTTCTGATAAAGCCCCAGGTAACACAATACAGTAGTGATAGGTTTAAAAATATTAGTGATCAAATGAAAAAAATTGGTGGAGAGATGGGAAATTGCAGTGACCTTTGCTAAATCACTGCAGGCTTCACATGGAAGTAGGATTGAGTGTTTCTTTAGAAAAACGTACTCCAATACACCCTTTCCACTATTTTAAGTGTTCTTAGAAATGCAAAAGATTACAAATAAATATTGCTTTTCAGGGTTTTATTCACAGTAAGGTGTAAAAGTGAAGCTTTACTTGTGCTTGTCGACGGTGAGCTGCTCCACTGCACATTATATTATAGTATTTTTGTGTGGTTAATGTTCACTTTGCTGGGAGTTTTGAACTATATCGTCTAATCAATACTTGGATAAACAACTCAAACCTGGCTCTTTTTTCACAATAAAATTTGACTTTCACTCTGGCTAATATTATCCATCTTTTCACCGTACACCTGATTCAGTGCATTGATGTAACATTGTTTAAAGGTAACTTAGTGTCATGTTTGATTGCATAATAGCCAGGAATTCAAATAGGCTTCATTTGTTCCTTTGCAGTGCTAGAGCTATGAGTGCTAGCATTTTTCTCAGGCTGGTTAGAGGGCATACTTTCAAAGTGTTGATCTCAGCTGCGGTGCAGAAAAAAACCGGAGGAGACGGCCGCAGGCATTCAGATAAAAGAATGCATGGGGAATTTGAGCAAGTTGAGAGGGAGGGTGTGTTTTGCCCGTCAAGTGTGGCAGAGCAGCTCTGGCTCTGTGCCAGTATGGGCAACGTGCCCACGAGGAGGCAGTGTGTGGCCAACGCTGACTGTAACACTGAAAGGTTCAAAGATAGCAAGAGAGATGCTGGGAGAACACAAGTGTGTCTGTGGGGGGTGTCTGAGGCTGATTGGCAGGAGAGGTTCGGTCTTCATCTGCATGTGAAATGCCCAGGTTGTGATTCTGCAGCAAGAAACAGCAGGGGAAAATGAGCAGAAATTTCCTGGGCAGTGTTATGTCACCAGACTATTACTTATCACAGGCTTCATGCCAACAACACTGCTTAAACTTGCAACAGAATTTGAATCTTGTTCTTAATGATGAGGAGTTGATGGAACGGTTCATTTAATCAAGCGTTGTAGTTTCATTTAATCACACACTTGATTGTCACTCTTAATTGTGTTGTCTCCTGTTTCTTTATGCAGTGCCTGAATAAATACTTTCACTACGGGGACGCAAATGTAATCTTTCTGCTTTGTGTGCATTTACATATTATTTGCCTTTCTACATATTATCTCTCTCTCTCTCTCCCATACTCTCTCTGTTCTCCTCTTTGTATCCTTAAAATATTCTGCACACCCCTCAGCAGTTCCGCATGGCAGACACCCCTAATATAATCTGTGCGTCTGAATTCTAATTTACACCGTCAGGATAAAATAAATAGTCTGCAGTTAATTATGGGGAGGCAGCTCCTGGCTTTGCCAGGGTGATTTATGAAGTGCACGTAGGCATTCTGCAACACATTTTTCTTAATTTATTTTTAATCTGTCTTTCAATTAATTTTACTGCAAATGTCTTAATGATGGCAAAGGGTTTGTGTTAATGAGGCCTTTGTCGTGAAATGAACAGACACTTGTCCCTGCAGGTTGGAAGTTAGAGGCTTTGGGGATGAGGTCATGTAACACTTCATCTGCTACGTTCAAGTTTACTGTCTTTAAATAACGTCTTTTCCTGCATTGTAATTAAACTAAATGCAGATCTTTTGATAATTTGGACTTGTTTATTTCCAGATTTGAAGAAATGCTTTTTTCTGCTTATATGACTTCCCTCTGAGAATACAGTGCCCTATCTGTTGTTCCCAGTGATTGGCATTTTCACACCCACCATCACTGCTGTTTAAGCTGTTTCATTCAGCTGTTGTAAAGGAAGTGCCACTCTATTCTTGAACTCAGCCCATTTCCAAACGATTTTGACAATGCGTGATTGTCCAATTCGCACATCTTGCAGACTACTCACAAATTCAGACCATGAATAGAAGTGGTATTCACAGTGGAATTGTGTTGCTTATTTGTGACTCGCAATTTTACTGTAAAGCAGTGATGTAGTGAAGCTTGCCCGGTTAACATATAGTGACTGGAGTTGGGGACTGCTGGACGGTGTATGTGGACTCAAGCCTTTTGTTCATGGCACATTTGTAAGTCGTGACTCTTAGCTTCTTATTGAAGAGAAAAAAAGTTGCAGTTGCACCTTCGAAAACAAAAACATACTTCTGTCTTTTATTCATCATTTCCACCTTTCTTGTTAGAGACCATTGTTTTTGTGGCCAACTCACATAGAGTGTTGTGACAGAGACCTGGGCTTGCCACTTTCTAGACAGATCATATCACGGTCTATCCCCAATAGACGGCTTCACATTCAGCTCTGAGCATCAGGATGCTCTCATTCACTGCCTGCATATTCAGGCATTTATCTCCCTTTCCTCCGATTGCCATCTCATTCTGTTCTCTCTCTCTTTAATTTTTCCCTCAAAAAAACAAATCTCACATTAAGCAGCCAAGCATGGCTCAGTGCAGTTCCTCTCATGAAAGAGAAAGGGAATCGTTTCATTTCTTTCCCTCTCCGTCTCTGCGGTCTCTTCTCCCTGCTCATACACAGATCATTACACACAAAGGCCTCATTTTCATCTCCCACTGAGGGCACATGCATGGTTTTAACTAGTCAGCCACGCCATGACCATTGCTGGCAATCAATACCTGTGGTCAAGACTGAGCATGCAGTTCACGGTAAATGGGCCCTCCTGGTCCAACGATAAAACACCTTACACGCCACCCAATAAGTTCCTTTTTTTCCTGAGTCCATTGACGGAGTTAGGTGAGCTTAGTTTATGTTAGAAGGAAAACCCACCGAGCTGGTGATTATAAGGTCATGACAATCCACAGGAAATATTACTTATCTAGAAGTTCAGTGTAGGAGTTGACTTTAAAAGAATACATTGGATTTCCTAAAGTGAAGTACCGTACGCATATCAGTAGTGCTTTCCTTGTATGTAGTAAACAAATGCCATATCTGTCATGGATGGCACAAGGATCGGACCAAAGAGCAGACAGGAAAGTGGAAGTATCACAATAACATGAGAAAGAATCTAACAAGTATGATGAGGACCATACTGAATATATCGCAGAAAATACGTAGTTGCACCCCTGAATATTACTCATTCCTGCCGTGGAGTTTAAAAATCGTGCTTTCAAGACCTAATTTTGAACCATGATATCTAATTGCAATTTTGAGAACAAACCAGTCACTGTACTTTAATGAAAAGAAACCTGTAGTGATGATTCTTTGAGACACTTTAGAGACTACCAGAGGCATCAGGCTTTGATTGAGGAAAGTGTTAACTGAGCTCATGTTGAAAAGCAGCAGTGCAACAAGTCTTTATGGTTTCAACTGTCCCGTATGGAAACCTTACACAAGAAAAATCTACTCTATACCCAAGTGATTTAGCCAGTTCCATACTGAGTCTGTGACTGTCGCCTGGATTATTCCAAGCACTTAAGATTTCAGAGTTTTCTAGAGTTGCTTCAGTTGTATCTAAAGTTATACCCAGGAGCAGGCGGAGAGAGCAAGCAGGAAAAAATATTATGAAATAGGTGATTTTACAAAGGTACAGAAAATACAGAAATGTTACACCAACAGAATTTCACAATTTCAGAAAAGTAAGTGAACGTCCAAAAAACTGAACAAGAATGTTAGATGTAAATCAAGAAAATTTATGTTGCAAATGTGTGTCAGATGAAATCTATATAGTTTCTTTGAACCTTTTGCTTTTCTTTTCTTTGATTTTACCACCTCAGTAACTCTTACAAGTGGAGGAATAATCAGTTCATCTGAAACTACTGTTCCTTTTGCCAAAAATGATCACTAGAAAATACAGTATGTGATGATAGTTGGTCTCTCCTGGATTTTGGGATATCTGGAGGCTCTTCAATTTGGACTCAGAATTGCATTACACAATGAACTCAAAGAGTGACTTTTAGAAGTGTGGAGGAAAAACAAAACATAACTCTTTGCAGAGAAATTGTAACAAAATTAACTAAAAGCCAAACAATATCACAACCAAAAATTGACAAGTTTGTCAGGATTGTTTGTCTTTCTCTGTTTTACAGGTTCTGTGTTCTTAGTCACAGTTCATCACATTCCTGGAAAGAAATATTTTGAGTTGCCTGTGGTACTACTAGGGACAGGGCATATCCACTCAGTGACTGTTTGGTTTTTAATAAGCAACACAGAGGCAATTTGTTTCCATAGACCAGGCTTCATGGAACACGTTTTTCTGATCAGAGCTGAGCTACTGGAGGTAAAATGGCTACTGGAGTGCAGGACAAGTGGAGAAGGCATTTGAGACGGCATAGTTTTAGGCATTGTTGTGCTACAAAACAACAGAATGCTGCATGGGTGAACTCAACTCCTTCTCCAGTGGCTAACCCATCAGTCCACCTAAGAAATTCCTGGTAGCCCATACGCCAGTCCACTCCTGCTGCCATGGGCCCCTTTTCCAATTGAGCTTTAGCCAAACCAGCTCCCTCCACATCCAAACTGCTAATATCTTGTACAGCTGCTTCTGTCTGATTCCCTTTCAGTGAGAGTTGGAAGTAAATATAAAATTGTCTAAAATAACTAATCTGACAAAAACATAGTTGATATTGATTCTATATATAGCAACATGGATTAGATCATTAAGTGAAACTTGGGCATATAAACCAAACTAATGAATATCAGGTTGAATTATATGTTTCAGGGCATTTTACTGGTTACATAATTTTTTCCAAGCTTGGTGACTAACTGTTTTAAATAATTTTGCTTTGAACATTTATAGTCAAATACTGTCACCAAAATATTAGTCTGTTGAGCAAAAAAAGACTTACATTTCATAGCAAGATAACTTTCCATGGATTATTTCAAATTGGTTTGTTTTTTTTACCAAATTTCTCAAATATCAGAAATAAGCCATTAATATACAACATAGTTTGTTATGTAATAACAAGCTTGCTTTTTTTTTAATTCAAACTGTTCAGAGTCGTAATAACATCCACATTTTAAAGACTTGTTTGTGCCATCAGTGTTAGATATGAGGCTTTTTACAGCTAACTGTGAAATACATGTTTGAAGTACTTTATTGGAAATCTGTGTGAAAGGTCACAATCACTACAAATGGGCAACATGCGAAGTAATTACTATGTAATCTGCTTAAACATCTCCAAAGGTGTATGAATTCAAACAGTAAGCATGAGATGTTATAACAAGATTTTATTCTTTGGAAGCTAATTGAAGTAAGATAAGCTTGTTGAATTAATCCCAGGTTTTGTGAAATGATTGTTTTTGTTTTAATATGTGCACTGCCAGACTGGAATAGGTGATGTATGGATTAGATTGGGTCAGCCTGGAGGCTGGAAGACTTGGTGAAAAAATAGATGTTTCTCATCTTGCTCTTTGCCTCCAAGGCTCTTGACAGGCTTGATCCGTACATTAACCAAATAGATAGCCAGCAACTTTAATTACCTTTGCATCCAGTCACTCCCTTTATCCACTACTCCCCGCTTTGTTTGCACAAATCAAAGAAAGAGAGGGGCAGAAGAAAGAAATAGCACAATTACTTATTTTACCAGAGAGCAACAGCAGGCTGCCTTTTGCCAAATGACTCTAATTCCACATGGTTAACAAGATGTTTCTTTTTAATAGAGGCAAATCCATGTGACAGCAAATTGCTTTCCTGTTTGGGCTCTTAATGGTTTTCATAGTTTGCACTTCCAATAGGCAGTAAACTCAGAAATTAATATTGCACACCCTGTTATGATGCAAATGTTAGTGAGAGACGAGAGCTGTAGCTTCATTCAGAAACCTCTGATTAGATTCATAATTGTTCCACTGGGATGTTTTTCTTGAGTTTGTTTGGTCTTATTCCTTTACCTTCTTCCTTTTGTCCACATTTTTCATTCCGGTAGTACAATCATTGGCACCCCTAATTTTCTCTGTGTTGCATTTTAGCTCTGATTACCTTAAGTTGAAATATTAGCGAAGCACATTCACTTGTCTTTAAAATGGCAATCATAATAACCTTTGTGGTTGACCAGTAATAGTTCCAAATCTGATTTATGTGATTCATTCACATAATTAAATAATTTTAAGTGTAACCTAGTGGATATTGTTGTTTAGACAAATGCAAAAAAACAAAAATATGACCTTTCTGGTCCAATTGAATTTGTATTGCTTTTGCTGACAGATTCTGCTGGACTGATATATAAATAAACTAATTTGAAGTGATACTGTAACCTTTAAACCAGGTTGTCATGTCAGATTCCAAGAAGGTTTTTCTTTAGAAAATTTTAAAGTCTTAAAAGGGGATATTACTTATTTTCCAGATGCATAGGGCCATTGTATAGAACAATCAAGTAACTGAGTTATTCTCAGTAGTTATGAAAATGCTATATATATATATATATATATATATATATATATATATATATATATATATATATATATATATATATATATATATATATATATATATATATATATTCTATTGAGCTATCCAGCCAGCCTACTGAGATAATAACATAATAACATTTCTCTCAGTCCAGAAATGTGCAATCCTTGGCACAGCCAAGATACTGCGCAGAACCCTCAAGCTCCCAGGCCTCTGGTAGAGGACCCGAGCTCAGAGGATAAGAACCACCCGCGGTGGGTGAGAAGGGAATTTTTATTTTTTTTATATATATATATATATATAGTACAGACCAAAAGTTTGGACACACCTTTCTAATTCAATGGGTTTTCTTTATTTTCATGACTATTGACATTGTAGATTCACACTGAAGGCATCAAAACTATGAATAACACGTGGAAATATGCACTAAACAAAAAAGTGTAAAACAACTGAAAATACCCCTTATATTCTAGTTTATTCAAAGTAGCAACCTTTTGCTATGATTGCTGCTTTGCACACACTCTGCATTTTCTTGATGAGCTTCAAGAGGTAGTCACCTGAAATGGTTTTCACTTCATAGGTGTGCCCTGTCAGGTTAATAAGTGGGATTTATTGCCTTATAAATAGTCATGAAAATAAAGAAAACCCATTGAATTAGAAGGTGTATCCAAACTTTTGGTCTGTACTGTATATATATATAAATTTAAAAAACGTAACAAATTTTACTGCGCATCATAGCCATATATGACGCCTTGCAATTGGCCTTAATGTCTTTAAGAAGCTTCTACCCTTTCCAACATTTCCCATTCATCAAGTAGTCACAATAATGCTTCTCCATGGTTTCGTTTACGACAGTTCTTTGGACTGAGAAGTAGTTTGTATGAACTCAAGACACACAAGATTTTGGGTATATGTGTTATAACATGATATAACAATAAAGAAAGTTGATTTTGCTTCAGCGCCTCACCCTCAGAAGATTGCAGAGTGGGGCACTGTTTTTAAAAAAACATTCCTGCTGAGACTCTCTTAATAGACTGTCCAAAGGCAAGACAATGTTCAAAGCTTTTTTGAACCTCTTAATTTGAGCAGTACTGCAAATCAGGACCTTTATAAGCAGTCCTTGACAAATGTGCTAATCGCATTAATGTTGATTGTTTCTACTGAAAGAATGACATCACCGTTATTTCCTTCTTCCTTCTGTGTCATTAAAGAATGTCTTTATGTAAAGTAGATGTTGTAGCTATGTATGAATGTCCTATTGTCTTCTGCCCCATCCTCTGTCATCCTTATTAAAACGTAGAAGATTTGAGAATGCCTGGGCTTTGATTGGAATAGCACCAACCAAATACACATCTAGCCTGACCTACAGACAGAAACCACCAACAAATTCAGCTCAATCATCCTGTGATCGCTACCAGCAACTGAGGTTAAGTGGCCTGTGGTCTACATGCCTCGAGCACAGCAGCATTCCACATATTAGTCACATGACCACGGATAAACTGTACAGTCAGATTCCATGCTATATCACCATGGCAACTCTTCATATCTTCTCTTCACTCGCACATTTTCACTTGTCATTGAATCATATATATATATTCATGGGATAGTCAGGAAGATATGGAGAAAAAAATAATTTGAGAATGTTAATGCATGCTTCTTTTAGGAACTAATAAGCTTTGTTCTCATTGTTTTTATATGTTTCTCTTATTTCATGGATACTGAACCGTTCTGGAGAGTAGTTCTGAGTTTCAGTGTAGATTTAATTGGGTCACCCTCTCCTTCCATTCTCATTTCTTGCTCTGCCTTTCTGTAAAACCCAGCTTAATTAGACCTACAAGATTGTGAAACTACCAGAAACATATTGCCTCCATTCCTATTGATGTTCTGTTTTTAGAAGTATTGATGATACAAACTATGTAATGACATTTACTATACTGCTGTAGTCGTTAATGGCCTTGCATGGGATGGCTTGAGACTGTATAGCAGCACAGACAGAAATGGATAAAAGGTTTTATGGAAATAAAAGATTCCTGAAGGCGGAGAAAGCAAGGCCTAATGACTGTTGTACCAGCTGCTCCTCATTACCAAGGTCACTGGCATTGGGACCAGCTGAGATATGCTAAGTGGTTTAATGCCTTTAAAAATGGCTATGAGGCCTCACTGTTACATTCACTGACACCATTAACTCTCTGAAGTGCAAAACAAAATCGTATTTTCTTTTATTTTTTTTCTCATCTTAGCTGGTTTTCATCAAGAACGCTGTCAGAAAATGGCATACTTGTACTGTATATACATGACAACTGTATATTTATGTTACACTGTGCTGTTTTGAGCGCTGCCATGGTTGCCAAGGTTCCTTGTCTCCCACTATAATTACAGTGAGAGATCTTCCTCATGTTTTATTACATTTATGAAAAATATTTCTTTTGTTATACAGCAAGAAGCAGCAGTAAGCTAAGCAAAGAATGTATTTGCTCCCTCAATAACTTATTAGATTGTCAAACATCAAAAGTCATGTTCAATTCTTACATAGCAACAACCAATTTTTCTTACATTGCTTTGGCTTAAATTGAGGCATTAAAACTGTTTTGCTACATGCAGAAAAAGAACAAGAAATCTAAGCTTAATGTTTAGATCTATGCGAGTCCTGCGGGGGCTTAGAGGGCATCAGTGGAATTAACTCATTTGCCCGCATTTACCAGAAGAGAGTAAGCACCTAATCCCAGCTTGCATTATTAAACATGATAGCACAGTGGTTTCTGTAAGACCACCGCACTGAATCAAAGTCTGACATGGGCTGATGATGTATGGATATATAATTCAGTGCATTGCATGGCCCTTGGAATGATTCTGCTCTTTTTTTTTTCCTTCCCTCCTAGCCAACTGACTCCTCATGCACAGACACATTCATGCAACAAACCACTCCTCATCCCCTGGAGGGTACCTGTGTTTTCAAAGTAAAGACCACTTAAAGAATAGCCCCAGGCGTCTGAATGCTAAAGTGCCCTGCGTTACACATTAGAAGCTACTGTACTCACCAGAAACATAAACACTCTCAGTAACCTTTGTCTCCTCTCAAGAACACCCCAAATATCTCAAAATGGTGGAAATATACTATTACAGAGACTTTCATATAGAACAGATAGTCTAGTGGGACATGCCCCATTAAAGACCAGTCACTTGCAGGCACAGTTCATTGGATAAAAAAGACATGTCAAGAGTAAGAAAATGGTCTCTGCCCCATCAGACTTTTTAAATATACATTATATATTGTTCAGCCACATCGTAATTTTTTTAGTCCAAAATTGTTGTAAGAAGTTGCATTTGGTGAATGTTCATCAGTACTAAACAGGAGGAGAAACAGAAGAACAACCAGCCCAGCCTTTAGAGTGAGTCTGTTGTCATTTGTCGTAATGCACAGCTTGATATTAATCTTATCACAATAACAAGCAGCCACAGATGAGAGTTTTTGGGAAAGAAAGAAAAGTGTTATCTAAATTTTTAATGACTCTTCCAACATGATGGCATTGTCTATATATTTTATGTGTTTGGGATGGGAGCAATGTTAGTGTTGTTAAATCAGGTTACCCTTTTGTGCATAAATAGCTGGCGGAGACATTTGATTGTCTCAATAGAAGCTGCAACTGCTCTGTCTCTAAATGTGTTGAAATGGAGGCGTGAGGAATGGCATCATTAAGGTAATGTGTTCAGGAAGCCAACGAGTTATGCTCTAACCTCTGCTGCTCAGTTCGAGATGCGGTAAATGCACAATGTAAGGTCACCTCTTAATCAGTGAGATGCAGCACTCACAAACATGCACACACAATGCTCCAATTATATTATGAAATGGCTCTCAAATGAGTCATATGACATGTCTAGCTGTTTTTGTTCTTGCAGAGGTTATGCTTTGTAAGGCATATATGCATTGTATATGGAATTTGTGCAGTTATTGCATGAAAACTAGCATGCTGTTCTATGTTTTACCCGCATAAAATGCTGTTACATTATCTCTTGAAACAGTAGATAGTGTTACTTGTTTATACACACCAAAGGAGCTCTATACTTTCTGTTTAGCAATTACTCTGAATAGCAAAGGCTATGATGAGAAAGCAATTTTTGCTATCTTTGCCCATGACAGGATCTCAGGGAATGATAAAATCCTCAGATTTCCCTTACGCACTTCGAATTTTCCTTGTCAGCCCTGAAGCCACAGTCAGCAGCTGTCTTTTTCCATAAACCAGAGTCCTATGAAGTCTCTTGTCCCTATGTTTGGAGGCTACCAGCACTATAATGACCACGCACTCTCATGTCACTTTGTTCTCCAGTGTTTGTTTTGTTTGGTATGAAGGGTTTTCTGTGATGAATTTCACCTATCACTCTTGCCACTGTGGTTGACCAATGAGTTCTATGACTGCCTCGCCTGTGGTGTTTTTCTTTAATAAGTCCAGAGGTGAGGCAAAGCAAGCAGACCATCAGTCATCCTGCCAGGATCTTACACTCTGATTGCTATAGTTGCCTACCTCATGAACGAGTGTTATTCTTCATGCAATGATTTACATTATTCTGCTAAAATTCTGTATTTCTAAGATTGCTGTGCATCGTTCTGCTTTAGCTGGCACCGAAAAATGTGGTGTTTTATTCTGCTCTGTGTTGCAATTTCAATTACATTTTATGTATTTGAAAGGTGTATTTGGGACCAGTCTTTTATAAATGAACTCAACATACATATATAAAAATAAGCAGTCTGGTTGAAGTTTTTTTTCCCCATTTACAATGTTCGTCAACAAAAGCAATCAAACAAGGGATTTGATAAAAAAAACTATTGGCATGTAAATGGTGTAATCCCTTTTTGTATTTCTGATAGAACCCTCCCATCCTACACACCAACAAAATAGGTTCACAAGAACATTTGCATTTCGTGCTCTCATCTCAAGTAGTTGTTTAAGATGTATGCCATCACATTCGGTTACCTGCTCTCTGTTTCTGTCACAGTTCACCTTTGATGAGGACATTTGTGTGGCCCAGCACATCTTATGGAAGTCCAACCTGAAAAGCAGCACTTGTGCCTTTGGGCCTCAGTTACACACCTCAGAATGGATCTTTATTTACAACACAGAACGCGGAAACAGCTGGTCAATCCATTTAGCCTAAGGCCACTGATTTGTTCCTATTTACTACAACAGCCAGAGAAAAGCCAGGGTATTTTTTCCTCTCTCCTTCCTATTGATCCGACGCTTAGAAAATCTGCCCCGCTGTCTAAACACTATTGATCCCCCCCTCTCAACGACAGGCTCTCGCACCAGTGTATAAAGGGACTGGATGAATTGAAATTTCATTTCCGACAACTTGTTCCTGTTATTTTTACCCTTTCTTTCAATAGTTGGGAACATGCACTGGCGGGCTCTGCTACTCAGAGAGTCGATAAGTGTTTGGCTCAGAGGGGAGACAAGGGATAAAGGTGAGACTCTTTAGATTACTTTAGTCAGATCTTAAGAGCAGTATGCCATCGCATTCGGTTACCTGCATGTTTGTGGTTCTTGGCGCTTTTGTTGGTTGGGGTGATCTAGGACAGGCAAGTTGTACCATAAAAACAGATCTAAACAGATGTGGTGTTGCACCTTGATAATGCACCGTTCAACCTAAATGAATATTTTAATCAGCTGACTTTGCTTTGTATAAAGACAGTTGCTACTTGGGATATTTATTCAAAGTTAAATCACAATTTCTCAACATTAAAATTAGCAATATTTACAACTATACAACTAAAACAGAGTAATTTATTTGTGTTTGCAGTATTAGTGAAGGAAATAAGGGGCTGGGCGTCTTTCCTCTCTTAAAAATTCACTTTGGTAATTATTTAAGTTTCTCCATAATCTTATTTAGATCTTTGACATTTACCAAGTCCTCTTTGTGTCAACATTTAACATGTTGTTTAGATTGTATAACTGTTCCAAATTGATAGCAACTAATCGTCCCAGCTTTCGATCATTATAATAACGACCTTTCGTACGATGATGGTGTGGTTCATTTCACCTTAATGATGAAATATAATGTTTATCTGATAAAGATAAACACATAAACAGATGGATGGGAGAGCTAAAGTGGAAAGTTACATGAAATGTTTACTTGAAGAAAAGTGCAAAATAATGAAATTTTCACACAGGACAGCTGTGTTTTTTAAGTCAACAGCATTCCCAGTGTAGTCATACAACACATGCACTGCAGTAAAAATACAAAAAGTATGCAATGTATTCCTTCTTGTGATTGGTATGGTGCCAGTTTATAAATCTGGCATTTATAAATTTAGCTTTGTGTTTGTGCTTCTTTCTTTTTAATTCCCTGATATTAATGGTTGAAGCACATGGGCTTCAACCATTTAAACCATTAGGGAAAAAAACTGATAATTATGGGCTTCAAGCACTAAAATATTGTTATTGTAAGGCAAAATTACTATTTAAGTCACTCTGATGTCACTAGCGTTGGCATTTTATCAACTTACCCTTAAACCCATACAGGAAGACTTCTGCAAATTAGACTTACCAGTAATGACTGGTTGCTCCATCTGGGCTGAAGTTTGGAGCAGCTGAAGATCATTACAACAAGACTGAGTGTTATGCGAAAAAGATACGTTCTGTTTTAATTAACATCAATATTCATGTAATAATCTTAATACTAACCCACATTTAATTTTAGCCTCCTATTCATATTTTAATACGTTATCATTTTCACTATCATAATTCTTATTATGTTAACTGTAATTATTAGATTTATGACTAAATTATGGCTTTATTCCCAGAGGGCACATATTTTGCAGCAAACCCAATTTTTCCTGGTATAAAATGCTCCCAGTGTTTCCCCCCCCAAAAGACTGAGCAGACACTGATAAAGATAAACATATAAACACCCTAGTGTGTCTGCCACTGGGCCTGTAAGACACTCAATCTGAATTGCATATCCGCTTTGCCACAGAGGTTGTCATAAGCTGTATTAAGAAAAATGGTCACATGGTTTGACATAAATTGGAAAATGACATTTGGAAAACGGGTGCTGCTGTGGAAATTAGAGATATTAAAATTATAAATCAGCGTCTGGAAGTGTGGAGGGTTGTGGTAGCTTGAATTGCTTCTGTGCTCCACTTTCTACCTCTCTTTGTCCTTTGCCCTATTTCTCTTTTCATTTTTCGTCACAGATTTTGCTCTCTCTTTGGGCACCTCAATGTCAAAGCCCAGAAATCGGTTCAGTAAAAATGGTTTAAAACATAGCCACACAGAATGCTGCCCCAAGAGGAAAATCCCACCCTATTCTCTGGCTCTTGGAGTGTAGGATATTTCATGTATATGAACTTGTGTGAGACATGCTAGTCTGCCAATGTCCTCTAGAGCTGCATCTCGTCAGCTTATTGCACAGCTCTCTTGGCGTAACCTGCTAATGGATCATCTCTGAGGTGTGACATGAATTATGCAGAAGTTAGGTGTGCTGACACCTTTAAAAACAGACTCTTCCAATCCTCCACATGCTTCACCTCTGCTCTGTAGTTTCTGTCTAAGTGTTGAGCTGGAGAAAGCTAAGAGGCAGAACAAAGCACAGGTTTTTGAGATACGTGGGAGAAGAACATTGGTAACTGCAGAAAAATGTAAGTGGTCATTGTATTAACAGCACGTACAGATGTACACATGGGAAGTCTGCATGCATTTATCCTCATGTCCCTTTGATTTCTGACTTCCTCCTCCTGACTTTCACACTGATAAAAAAAAAGTCCCCTCATAGACTTTTCCTTATTTTGCTGTTTTGTTCTTTTGTCTCAATTTTTAAGTGATCAAACAAATTTAAAAATCAGACAAAAATAACATTGAGTTATTAAAGCGACAGCTCCAGTATTAATAAAAGGAGAAAACATTAAACAATAGCATAGATTCCCAAAGTATGACTCGTCCACCAAAATTAATGCAAGAGCAATTTGACAACTCAGGAGGTCACCAAAGAACACAGAACAGCTAAAGCATTGGACGCCTCAACTACTTCAGTGTTCATGATACAACAAGAACACATGGCAGGAATTGTGTCCATGGGAGACTTCTAAGGTAAAAACCACTGCTAACCAAAAAAAAAAAATAAACACCACATTATATTTGCTTATAAATATCTTGGCAGTCTACATAACCTTTGTGAATATTTTCTGTGGTCTGAAAGAAACAAAAGTAGAAGTTACATCTGCTGTCAAAATAAAGTATTTCAGAAAAAGACCATATTGAGAGTCAAGCATTGTAATGGTACTACAAAGGTCTTGCATTGCTTTGTATCCTAAGGTCTTGCTATATATTGATGGAATGATGAATTCTGCATTCATAATGAATTCTGCATTGTGAAATTCAGTGCTTGATGCAGGAAAAACCAGTAACTAGGTTTAGAGGACAATTATCTTGTCACATAATTAATAATACATAACATCTTAATTTGAAAACTGCTTATTGTACTTCCTGCAACCTCATGTTGATGCTAAAATTTACTTTAACGTCTGAAAACAAGGGGAAAAAAACTCCACCACAAACCAGATTCAAAATGTGAAATATGCATCTGATCCTTCCTTTATCCATTTTCTGCTTGCCAGACTTTATAAGAAATGAAGAAAATCTGCTGAACTGAAGAGTGGCTGTCACGAAGCTATTGTTAAAAAAGCAAAAAGAATTTAAAATTCCATATGAACAGGACTTAAAATCAATAACATCAGGTATTGTAGAGGTTTGCCTTGAATTATGTCAGCATGTGTGAAAGAGATCAGCAAAGGACTGTACAAGAGGGACTGTCTACTGCTATACTGTATGTGAAACAGCACAGAATGTCAATATTTTCAGACAGATTTTAGCCGTTGATGATAGGAAATCAAATGTAGTGAAGTTATAAATAAAGAACAGTATAGAATATCTGCACACATCATGTATAACATCTGGAAACCATGTTTAGCACCTTCTTTAATTTTTGGAATAAAAGTGCTCCCAAAACAGTACTACTGTACCTGAAGGAAACTCAAAAAAGAAGAACTCATGACAAAACATAATCAGTCTTGTGTTGCCTGCACAACACCATGGTCTTCTTAACAAAGCAAGGGAGGAAAGGCTGCTAGCATCTACCCAGATATTGTCTTTTATGCTTTTTAGCATCTGACTCTCTAGTTTTGTTTGCCATGTTCAATTTCAATTTTGGTTTTCAACAAATGGCTTTCTTTTTCCTTTTGAGAAAGAAACGATTGACTGAAGATGTTGCAGATGTTGTCTTTTTCTTCGTGTCAATTGATGGATTTGCCACTACATACAAGTGTTCATGCGTACCTTTGGAAGCAGTTCAGGCCTTTTGATTGAGCTCAAAGAGCAAAGCTGGAAAAGGCTGGAAATGCTGTGGGCCTTTATGCCATGATCTGCTGACCTCTGTCTTTTGAGAGAAAAAAAATCTCCGGCTTGTGAAGAGCTGCAGCTGTGCCCAATATGTTACCCATAAGACCTGGGTCAAGAGCTCTTTTCATCGCTTGTAGAGGAGGAAAACATTCAATCTTCATGCCCTTGAAGAATGAATGTTGGATTCACACACAGTGTTTAGACAGTAGTCCAAAGTAATGTCCTCTTTATAGCATGTAGGTCACCTATTTAAGAGCAGTCATTGGCTCAGACCTGCATTGCTCTGCGTCCACAATATATACACACACTTTCTTGAATTTTAATTATTTTTCTTTAAATGTCAGCTCAGTATTACATTGTGTTTGCCATAGAAGCCAACTTATATTCGCACATCAATAAACACACGTCCTTACCGTAGACCTTTAAAAGTTAGAAAAGTTTAATATGCCTGTTATGGCTTTCAAGCTGAACAGATCCATAGGAACCTTAGCTTAAAAGTCTCTCCTGCATCCAAACTTGATTCCACTATATCACTGCCCATCCAAACACCACAGTCTCCTTCAATATTTCAGCACTTTATTTACCTCTGCTGGAAATTTCAGTCCATCCTTTCTGTTCTATCATTGAAATATTTAAGGAGGTATTCTGGAGAAGTTCAAAAAGGAGACGAGGCAGTTTGTTTAGTTGAAGTTTAATGTGACTTTTACTATAGCTAAAAAATAGCTTAGAGGAGTTAACGTCTACTTGCAACAAATAAACCAAGGAAAAGCACGAAGGTTTCACAGTACTCCAAAAATAAATAAATAAAATAGAATAAAACAAAATAATCAAGGTTTTATTAGAAAGGGTTTTGGTCATTTGTCCCATTGACTTGTTCAAGTATCTATGATTGGCGTTACTTATCAAAGTGAAATAGTAAAATGCATCCTATTGATGTTTCCTCTCATTTGAATAAAAGGATTCTAGATTCAAAATTTCTTTATCTATAATATTAATAATTTAAAAGCTTCCGGTGATGAGTAAGTTGTATAAATTGCTATTTTAATACAAAAAACTCTTAACTTTTGATTTTTTTAAAGTTAAAACTATGGGACTATTTTTTGCCATCAGAAGAATATGACTAAAACCAGTGACGATCCCCTGGGTCTTCACTGGTTCACTGTGGGTGGCCAGAATCCTGTTAAGTGGATTTAACAGTGTGGTATGATGGGAATTTTATTCTTTGTTTGGGTTTTCCTCTTCAATAAAACTCATGTGTGGATATTGGCATTCATCTTTGGACTGCACGATCTAAATCCAAACATTGCAGGGTTAAAAAAATAATTATAAATTGTGACAATATCGATTGAGTTATACGTATTGTTTTTAATATTTTTGGGCCAGCAATGAATTTCTATACAAAAACAGGAAATATCTCATGATCACACAGCATGGAAGAGTAGCGCAACCTGCAACCCCGACCTAGAAAACCCAACTCCTCTAAATGTCTTGATCAGAATATATTGGAGGTTTCACAATTAATGTTTGAAACTAATATGATAGACAAACTTTTCAGGAAAATTTTCAGATCACCGCTGCATTCCCCGATACATGAGGCGTGTTGCCAAAGTCAAGTGATGAGTTCTGAAATGATGTGTTTTTACAGCACAGTTCTGCTCTGCCTTGGGATAGTAATAAACCTCGGCCTTCAAACCACAGTCAAGCGCCACTTACTGCTGAGTGCTTCTCTGGTGGTTGGGTGAGATTACTCTCAAAACAAAGTGTGGACAGGTTGATTAATAGAAGGGTCTGCAGAGGTGCGTGCTGCAGTATATTTTCACACCCGGCAAACACTTGTTCATTTCTTTCACATGGACTTTTATGGGCTGATCCTGTCATTGTGTGAGTTTGTGACTTCATAAAAATGGCTCCCTTCTTTGACGGTCTTTCAGTAAAAATGTATCAAAGCTCCTACAGACTTCTTGTTACAGTATCATGGGAGCAAAGTGTGACTTTCGGGCAACAGCATTTACATATATCAGACTCTTCTGCATAACTTTGGGAAAATACATCTTCAAGATCTACTCTGCAATCTTTTTCAGACAGGTGTAAGATACATAAATAATGCTATCGCTACTCTATTTATCCTTTGACTGATCCAGATTATATATTTATAATATTGCACTTGAAATCACTGTCATTCTTTTTTTTTTTTACATGGCCGCATAACTGTGAAAGATGGACTTACAGATTGATCTGGTATACAGCATAAGAAGTTACTGTTGGTGCTCTTAAAAATGAAAAAAAAAAATCCCCACCATGTGTATAGGAGGCTCAGATCTATTACGCATGTTAGGAAACAGAGATGCGTCCTGTACAGCCTATAGACTGTGTGTGATGGTTTTACATGGCTTACTTGGTGGATGGATGCAGCCAGATTGTTGATAGAGGGAAGCTGCTGTGTGGTCAGGCCCTCATCACATCAGATCACAGGATTCTAATTAACATCAGCTTCACCAAAGACTGCAATCAGTAGAGCCACAAAGCAAATTAGTTTTTTCTTCCTCCTATGGTGTTAAAATGCATGTTATTCTTGTGTTTTTAATTAACAGTTTGTGCTTGGAAAGCATGTTAACAGTAGCCCTTAATGAGTTTTTTTTAAATTAAACCACAGTGTGGATAAAGGGCAACTTACTTCCATGTTTGCTGATGCTTAGTTCTTTATTGTAGTACAAGGAGATCAGTAACCAGGGTTTTACTTCTTGTTCAGTATTTACATGCATTAGATGACCCTGAGAAGGAATGACTCAAGACTGGCAACCTGAAGATTAAGTGTTTTATTGTTTGCTTTTGTACTCATATTGGTAGATTAAGCGTTTAAGCGTTTTACCTCATTTAAATTACCTAATTGTTATTGTTTGTCATGGATGATATTTTTATAGACCAGCATAATAGACTTTATACTTCAATAAAATAGAAATAACTATCATTACTACTTAAGATAAAAAAGCAGAGCTCCTAGAAAACTGTGTTCTTGTTCCTACAGAAGCTTGAACTAGCTGCGTACCAGAAAAACAACAAAATAAAAAAGTTATCTCCTAGTGAGATAACTTGGAGATAACTAGTTACAAGTTATCTTGAGAAGGTACAAGTTTAGTCCAGAAAGAGGTACTCTGTAACGACACACATCAAGCTAGTATTTGAGCATGGTACATAAATCTGACTTTATTGGATCATCATTGCCTGCTTCTGGTTATTTTATAGTTAGCAAATTCAAATAAATGTTCGGTCATAAAAACATGGGTTTGAATGAATCTAATGAGTGATCCTAAATTTAGAGGTAAACAAAATCCTCAGTCGACTCGTGTCTTTCATGTTTCAGATGCGTCTCTCATTCAACAAACCTTAATCAGCTAGTAGCAAAAATTTCTCAGTGTGTCACAAAGTTCTGCTACAGCTTTCTAATGTGGCCCATTTGCTTTAATCAGGAAATTCAGTGTGATTGTAACTCATATTATTCAGCTTCCTTCAAAGAGTTGTTGTAGATGCTGAAGGCAACATCACTGTTACCTCAGATTATGTTGTTGTTGATGACCCCCACTTTAGTCTTCTTTTATTGGAGCCACTTACTGTATATCTCAACTCAGAGTAGACCACAAGGATTAAAATGTAAAAACTTTTGCCCTCTAATTATTTGTCAGCTAGAGTGAACAGATTTAATATTCAGAGCAGATACGGAGCCTTTTATGGTAGAAATGATGACCTTCACATCCCTCTCATTTTTTATATTGATTGACCCAAGCAGAAAAGACTCGCAGAGAAGTTTTTTGTGCGTTTGTTTTTGCGTTGTACCGCTGTTAAAGCAAGTGTTCAAGGGGAGAATTAATCGTATTTGGGCCTCATAAAGGTCTGCTTCTTTCTCACTAGTTAGATGTTTTCCTTTTCAATGACTTACTGAGGTTTTGGAGTCCCTTTCCCTGGCAGCCAGGTCCTTTCTCTTTTATTTATTTCCCGTAGCATCCGGCTGGTCAGTTATTTGTTTTCTGTGGTGTCCTTGTGTGTTTATAAATGGGAGAGGCCTGTCACTTCAATGCTGAAAGGATGTTTTGAGTTGCGAGAAAGATTTTTATTTATTTAATTTAGGTGAAAGGAGAGTGGTGAATAATGCATCTCAACCTGCTACATGTACTGTTTTTATCATTAGCATGCAGCCCAAGTTATCTGCAGAATACTTATGAGTACCGGCGAAATGTTTGTGATGTTATTTATTTATGTTGCTCCCTTCAATTATTCATTTGTTTATTTATTCATGGAAGAACTAACTGAAATTGGAAAATTCATTTTTGCTGAAGGGCTTTTGGCCTCATTCTATCCCCTCCCAACGCAAGGGGGGAAAGAGGGTGGGTTGCACATCATGCTTGTTAGTAATTGCTCCTTTGGACTCACAAGAGTCACTTTTACTCATCCAGAGAGGTCAGCAAACTAAAAGGAAGAAAGACAAGTGAAAGCTAAAAACAGGTTAAAACATAGAAAACATCATGAGACTCCAGATGACGGTAACATAAAACTGAGAAAGAAGTGGTCAAGAAAGTTGTGAACACCCAGACAGCCCTCCACAGGTTTAATCAAAGGCAGCGGTTCACATTAAAGGAGAGCATAATAAACTGTGGTTGCCGTTATTCAGGTTCGTGCTCCTGTGACTTCTTCATAGTATTGTGTTTGCTGTATTTTGTTTAATTGTATGGTCTGGAATTTTGTTTAATTTCACAGTTGCGCAAACATTTAATAATTATTCCTGATAAGTGATAACAAATCACTGAACATTAAATTATTGTGTTGCTGTGTCTGAGCAAGCATGAGCCTCGTGACACAAATAGCTAACAGAAAAATAATTTGTAATTAGGTTTTTGTGCTAAAGAAAAATGTGTGGTGTGCACACGTCTGTGTGCTCACCCAAACACACACAGATGTGTGTTGGTGTGCACGTCTATTATTGTGTTTCTGCGATTTACATTCTAGGCCTTCATTTTGACAACATTTTGATAAGTTTCTGTTTTTTTCTTTTTCTTTGTTTAGAGGCTAGCAGTGCAGACAGGACTGGAGTCTGACTTAGTGCTACAGGCAAGAAAACAACAAAATGATCAGAAACTGACCTGAGAGAAACATCTGCAGTAAAGGTAGAGTGAGTTAATGCATGTCTCATACATTCATATTCGAACACCCCTGAACTCCCTGTTTCTGTTTCTAAGTTCTTAAATATCTAAATTTGCTAAGACAATGGATATTTTGAGGGGACATTTTATTTGTTTTTGTTTAAGTTTTTACTTTCACTACAAGCACTATAATGAAGTGTCAACAGCTATAAAAAGATTTTTCATGACCTGTCTTGTTATATGGGCATTTGCCTGCTAAAATTAAGTCATTGTGCAACCTGAAAGATGCAGATAAAATATTTATGTGTAAAGAACTAATCTTCAATATTTATCTATAGGTGTGAGGAAATACAAATTAATGTTCACTGCCTTTATTGGCATTATTTTCTGCGTCTATTTTCATCAGGCCATTTTAATTCATTTTCATTTTAGTTCATTTTAGTATGAAACAAACTTCTTAAATTCTCGTACAAAATCTTTACAGCCTTTTCCATATAAATATTTTACTATTCTCCATATAAATAGAGAATTAAAAAATTAATCATGTGCAGATAATGGTCTTATCTTCCACTTCTTCTTTTAGGAGACACTGCTTGCTAACTTCTTCTTTGTTCCAATAGTAAAAAACCTTTCTGAAAATACAGAATTATACAGGTGTGGACAAATAAATGGCAGAAGCACATATATTACAAAGAAACAAGCAGGTTTAGTTTTGGAAATATAATTTGTAATGTTGTGGATTCATAAACACCATTTGCATTATGTTTTTGCCTCAGGGAAAAAATTGCAGTTTCTATTTTTTTCTGTTGTTTACAGCTGAATTTACTTAATTTAATGAGACAAGATCTATGAAAGAGGTGCAAATGTGTTTAAAACCTGTGTCATTGTTATTAGAGACAACTTCTGTTTGTTGTCATCACAAATGGTGATGGTGTTTTGAAGAACTTTGAAACATTTTGTGCCATTTTTAAACATCTTATGAAAGGAATGTTCACAATTCCTAAATTGTACTTTTCGTACTTTGTTTAATCCTCTTATGCATGGTAACTAAGCAAGCATAACAAAAACTGAAGTTCAAAGAGGCCTCAGATGATTTACCTTTTTCAGTGTCTCCCTTTCGGCGACAAATCTGTGATGAGTGTCATACAGTTAAGCCTAAAATGATTTGCACCCTGGCAGATTTAGATTAAAACTTTTCATTCAACCAAGAAGCTTGTTTCTGACAGGAAATGACACAGACATCTCTCAACAGATAATAAAAAAAGCTCTCATTAATAGAAATTTAACAAAGATATTATATATCTATTTTTGTTTTATTTATAAATAGTATGTTAATACCATTCTCAATAATTGATGGAGAAACTACTATTGGCATTACAGGAATCAAACCCTTTTTACATTTTTTGTGTGTTTCCGTTGATATTTTTATCATTTCTGTTTGCTAACTAGCTTCCACTTTTTTAAGGTGAGAGGGCCTCTGTGTGTAGAGTAGACTTGTTTTTCCACTGTCAATTCAAGAATTGAAGAATTAAAATATGCGCTCTTAAGAACAAAAATGTCGAAAGATATGCGTGTTGACCCTGACAAAAAGAAGTATAACTCAAAGACCCAAGACAAGCGCTGAAACATCTCATAAAGAATGTGTACAGTGTTTTGTATTTCTAAAATCCACATCGTGCATTTTCATTGCCACATGCATGCCCAATGCAGAAGCATTTTCAGAAATTCTTCATTTCTTGCACATACAAGAGCATTTATTGGTGTGAAAATGCTTGTCTGAAAAAGGGTTGTTTTCTACTTCAGTGTGCTATTTCAGAGAAATGTCGGTGTATTTGTATTAGAACTAATGAACCATACTAAAAATGCAGTAGAAGTAGGTCCCATGAGGCTGGTCAGGTGTGTCGTACTCTATTCTTCAAGATGTCAGCAAATACAGCACTGCCACAGAATGAAAATTTGTATCATTTAATTAGAGCACACTTCATTTATTTTAATCTTGTTTATGCACCTTGATTGTTTCTCAATATATATTTTCTAATTAACTTGGATTGATCAAAATGCATTGATTCTGTATCCTTATTAAATAACCTCCTCCAAGCTCTCCTTACTTATTTTTCATAATTAATGTTACTGTTAGTTCGTGGCTGTGGAGGAGGGCACCACTAACAATGTTGGATTTTAATGTAACTACGTTCAAACTAATTTGGAAAGGGGTGGAGGTTTGTGATGTGAAAGGAAAGTAAAAAACAAAACATCGAACAATCACATAAATCACCAGAACATGACAGATTAGCTTAAGATCATGTCGTTTTTGTCAAATGAGGTTAAGTCACCAACGCCATCCACCCATCAGCATTGACCTTGGTTGTTGGAGTCACTGCATACTTACATGCAAGCAGGCTTACACACATGCGTTCATATTCGCTTGCTTGGACAAAATGCCATTTCAAACCCAGCGGGCTCTTTAATTTTGATTGATGACTCAGTTTATCTTTGGAATAACAGTCCACTGATTTGTCGCACCACCTTGGTACCAGCCTCCTTCTCTCTCCCCTCATCCTCAACCCTTATCCCCATCACCCACCCCCGCCCCATATGAAAATGATATTAGAAACAAAATGAGATCTGAAATTTTGTGTTTGACAAGCAGCTTGGTAAGGGGGATTTATAGGTGGGCTTAATCCATGGAAATTTTATGCTAATAGTACTGCTTGCCCAGCAATCTAGTTGAAAATTAATCAGGGGGCTGGATGGAGAAGACGGGAAGAGAAGAGAAGAGAAAAGAGGGGAGGAGATAGGTTACTCCATAAACACCCTTCACCCTCCTCACCCCCATTCCCTCTCCTCAGCTCTGAATCTCATCAGAAATAGCCATGGGGTGTTGTCTTTGTGATGGGGTGGGGAGAGAAATGAGGAGTCAGAAAATTACACTGCAGCTTAGCACTGATTGATGCAGTAATGTATGCACCAACTTATGCAGCCATGCAAGGAGCTGCCGTATTATGGATTAGAGCTTCCCTTTTCCAACAGTCCCCTCCTGCATGACAGGAAATACACATTTAGCCATAGATCCATACACACAAACACACACACTTCTTAAAAGCCAACTGAGATTTGTTCATATTCTATTTACCTTGTTTAGCCCTTGGTGGTGCATCGTTTTGTGTGCAGTTAGCTTTGTATCGAAACGGTGATTCAGCCTTTGTTGGTTTACTCTTTCCTCTATCTTGTCACATCTTCTACTTTACACACACAGACTCTCTGCATATTCAGTCCTTATTCTCCCTTTACCCTCAGACTCACCATTACGGTTACTCGCTAATGAAGTCATTATTAGATTTTACTGGTTTTAAAACAACACAATTAGGACTATGGCCTTAATGATGTTTTCAATTTAAATGCAAACTAATCTCTTTCTCCCACTTCTCTGTCTCATTTCCTCTGCAGGCTTGCAGCTCAGCAGGAATGAACAGAGTAGATGAATCACTGAATTGTTTCATGGGCATGCGGGTGTTTTGGTGCCATTTTTTTCTTAACCGTGTTGCGAGCCAGCGTGATTTATTATTTTTACCCCAAGAGACATCTGTTACACCATTCCCTGTTTTTGTAATGCATCATCAGCCAGAGGAAAAGTAATATTATCCAGCCTGGGATATTGCACTCTGGAGTCTAATAATCTAATGTATACTAGGGCTGTTGTCATTAAATTGCCAGTGGAGCTGTAAGAAGATGCTGGGTAAGTACACATCTTTCTGTCTCTGAATTCCCACCAATATTTGTGTTTTGTCCTGCTCACACACAAATTATTAGACAACCTCAGATTTCCACATGCAACCTGGGTATGTCTGCTAATGACGTCTTAGTCTTACAGAAAGTGAATTGACACTGAGCTCCAGGAATGCTGGAACGATTAGGGGTTAATAATATCACACTTTGTTTTTAGATTAGGGTCATTCGGTTATTTAAAATACAGTCTATTAGGTCCCTGATAAAGGAAAATGCATCACTCTCATTCTGTCGCAAACTTCAGAGTAATACATCTATATTTCACTATGCCAACTAAATAAAGTGGGCTTACTTTTTCTTTTCAAGTGATTCAGGTAGAAAAGCTGTGTGGAGGCTGGTAGGAGACAGACAGGAGACATTGATGCTAATCAACAATTTCTCCATGGACCTGCAAGTGGCGGCCCTGCCTGCCTGCGAGCATGCTTTAGTTCTTATTAAGGAGAAAGGAGCCAGTGATGCACCTGAATATTCAAGTGAGGTCTGCAAGGTGAAGGGCAATACATGAAGCCAACGTTGAGCTCCATTATTTATCCATCTCAAGTGACAGTAGCCTTCTGTTTCTATAGGTCAAAAGTGTCTCTTCATTTTTGTGAACCAAGCAACATCATTTTTCTTTTGCACACACTAAAGTATATTAGCTTTTTCTTTACCTTCATAAATTTGTTCAGCTGTCTGTCAGCTGTAATCTTGAATTTGTGTTTATTAACCCGCTGCCCCCATGTTTTACACTCTGCATTTTCCCTTCACTATGGTTGTTCCAGGTGAGCAAAACAAATTGGGCAAATCATGACCCACTGCCATCTTCCTCTTGGTTATTGCAAACGTTTACTTACACAATAAAATTATTTTGTTTTAAAAAAAAAAACCTGTTTCTTCAGCTCTGTAGTTACTTGTAGTTTCTTGGCTGATTAAGTAGAGAGTTTGAAGTGTTGAAAGATGTTGTGTGTTAACAGGCAGACAGATATGAGCAGCAGTTGTGTTTGTTGGACCAAAAGTTCAATGTACACTCTTCTATTTTGAGAAAGGGAGCATGTAGATTTGAGTTGCCTTGGAGCCACAACAAAAGCTTTTGAGATCAAATGTGCAAAAGAAAACAGTATTTTAACCTGACAACAGGTTGACAAAGCCAAGAAGATGGAAACTTGGTCTGAAATACTGCAGATCATCCAGGTCGCAGGTTGTCAATGCACTGCTAACCTCATAACGTTAATGCCCCTGTCTGTAGCAGAGTAAGATACAGTATGCACAGCTCTCCACTGATCGGCTCCTGTTCCTCTCGGCCATATTCAACCCTTTTTGAGTGCAACTGACTAAGGTTCACAACCTTCAGAAAGTTTTTTGCTTTTTGGAAAGCTGTTGCAAATTCTTCTTCTGAGTTTTATTTTGAAGTCTTCATTAGTGCTAAAATGTCAAATTGGAATGATTTTGAGCATTAAGAACCCACTCATGGATGCTCAACTAAGTATCTGTTGCTTATTTTTTATATACAAAAATGTTTTATAAAGCACATTTGATTAGTTATTTATTATGTAAGTTTTTGGCAATGATAAAATCAGTTTGGTTTAAAATAATCTGCTTTGTTGGAGTTGAAAAAGAGATTAATGTTTTCAGAACATCCAGAGAGAAAAACTTTTGTTTTCAATTCTAGAAATACAACATTATGCTCATCCTTTGATTTTGAGATTAATCACATACGATATTTTGTGGTTGTTTTATATGTTGAGCAGTTGTAAAATCTGCAGGTAGCCTTTGTTGTAATCAACAAAACTGTGAACTTAACATTTCCCTTTACCCAAATAAAGGTGCCCACTGTGAAAAGCCCTTGCATATAAAGTCTGTACCCACAGCAGTGACTAATTGTTTGTTATGTCAGGGCTCGTCGGGCCTGTTTGCCTTTAATGGAGTGTGGTGTGGTGATCCATCAGCCTGTCGAGGTAGCCTGATGTCAGCTGAAGTGGTTGTGTGTCAGTGGGGCGACTGCACCGTAGATGTGTGATTTAGTGCCCTGCTTCTTGTGCTGCCTTGTGCCTTTCCCTCCAGCCTTGCACTGAAGCCCACTCTTCTCCTCTTCCTCCCTGTCTTCTCTTCTCACACCAGATTGATTACCTGAGCAACTGGCTCATGACACTCGCCATCTTCTGGCAACCTTTTAGTGCCGTTTTATAGATGGTTAGTGCACCTCATTTGGCTATTTATACATCCGCAAGTGGCCATGAAATATAGATTTGTCTTGATGGGTGTCAACATCGTAGCTATGGAGCCGGAGCACGGTGACACCTCATTATTTTAATGGTGTGAGATGAAGAGGCTCCATGGCGGGGAGTCATTTTCAAGTGTTGCTAAATGATACTGTTTTTATTTTCATTTAATATTTTGAGTCATATTTTACTCCCATTAGTAGGATTTTGTTTTCACTGCATTTGGTTTGCACCCAGAGCTGGGTTTAGGATGAGGCAGAGATGTAACTAACAATGGAAGAGAACACAATGAGCCTTTTTACTGCTCTCTCTTTGTCTCAGTCGCCAAAAAAAGAGAAAAAAAACACTCTTTCTATGTGAATGTCAAGGTGGTTGTGATGTGTGACCTGTCATGCAGGCGCACAGATGAACGCATTTTACTCCATTCACAGCCAAGGTCTCAGAGGTAATTAGGTGGTGGCACCCACTCAGTGCGATGTGCTGGTTAATTGAATAGTTAACACATCTGAGGCAGGCCTGCACAGACTGGAGGTGACACCTGTCAGGGAGTCGATCCCTACCGACCCAGGACATTTCCTGCTCTGCCTGATACATATGTCATCTTTGAGGAAATTCCAAATTAGTGGCATGCCACTGAGTGAGTGCAGTGCAGCAGGTGTCCAGATAGCTGGAGGCTGGGAAAAGGCAGGCACTTCTGTGCTCTGTCCTTCAAGACAATATGTAAAGCTTGGAGCACCTATCCTTATTTAACCTCGGGGCATTTCCATGGTTATGTGACAGGACAGTGACAATGCCTTGTGTGTCTGTGTGTGCATGTGCACGTGCTCACTTCACCTGGCTCACCCCCAGCCCAAGGCATCCAGGAGTGCAATATACATCATATTGAGATCATTTCACCTCAGAAAAGATTTGTCAGGCATGTATGCTGCTGATTGCAGAAAGTTAATTGTTTAGTAAGTTACACTTACTGTAGCAACTCTTAAGAACATTTTGCAGTTATATGTGTCTTTGCTGAGCAATTCTTTATAAGAGATTTTAGACTTTAGCAGACAGACAGCTGACTGCAGGCACTGGTCCCATCAGTGGCCAATATAGTCAGACAGAGATAACAGCTGTGGTTAGAGATGGTTTTCCACAGTTGAGTGAGACCTGGAGGCTGCTCACAGCCATACCACTGAAATGGAGCTCACAGCAAATGGAACCAATACCAGTTTTCTGCAAATTAATAGAGCAGTCGGCTCACTCACTCACTCACAGGCACTCTGATACACTTCTCTCCACTGTAGTCTGATATATGGATTACTGCACTGAGCATAGACAAATCTGTTGAAAATATAGAAATCTATATAGAGAAAACAGTATCATGCAGCTTGATTGCATTATGTCATCAATATAACATGTAAAGGCCCAGCAGGCTACCATTCAGACTAACTGAATGGCCTGGAATGATGTAAGATATCTGCCTTCAGTCTGAGAAATTATCATGCAGTTCAATGGTTTGTAGAAATGACTACAAGCAGTTCTAAATGCTTGTAACCCAAATTCAGTTTATTTAAGGTTAAATCTTTTATTATTTTTCTGTCAAACTGTAATATCTCACTTTATTTTCTGTTGTTTTTGCCTTACTCTCACATCCCATCAGTCACTCTTCATCTAATGTGGTTCAAAATGGATTAAATCATGGAATGAATAGGAAAGATGATGATTGAAATCATATTAGTTTGGTGGAGAAATATGAAAGACAGTGTCAAGGTTGTGTATAATGTGATCTACTCTGGTGCCCTGGTTTCAATACATTGTGAGACGTTCGCCTTTAAATGCTAAAAGGGGGACTGACAAGTGTTCTTTGAACTTGAATCACCTCAACTTGTGTTCTTTGTGCAATAAACAAATCCAGGCAACAATAATACAAACTGTTTTGAAAGTAAGCATTTAAACTTCTTCACAGTACTTGGAAATACTTAAACTTTGGTCTTCATTTATTATGACCCTTTGGATTTGTCAGGTGGAGACCACAAATTGCAGGATGGCTCCTGTTGTTATTCTGTAATTGACTGAATGCAAATCTTTTGCATTTATGCCAAAAGTTCAGTGTACCCTTTATGAATAAGAGTGGAGATGCTAACATTTAGATCATTCAGCAAAGTTTGTCAATTATTTATGGTGAAAGTATGCTATCCTGCTAAATTGATCACAAGCATAAATAATAGTTAGTCATTTGACTGTTGATTTAATGATAACATTTTGTGTATGTCTGAGTTGAATTCTTTATTTTTTCTTGGCTGTTTGAGTGTTCAGTGGTCTCTCTCCCATCCCATTTCCTGCATTTCTCAGCAGCTTGGTGGGTATGTGGGGCTATGGCTCAATAGGCAGATCATTCTGGGTCAGAGTCCTCTTGTGCAATCAGGTGTTTAACTGGCCTGCTAAAGTGGGACAGGAGCATCTTAACCAGCACATTGCCAAAGGTCTGATGTTCACTCAGCCTCTGGGACTGCTGTGAGTAAACGCGCCACCTGCCAATAGGCATTAGTGCAGATTTAGTAATTAAGTGATAGGGTGAGGACTAAATTGGGTGTTTGTGGGCTGGCAAGCCACCCCAAGGTCCCTTTAGCCATGCAGATAGGGGATTCTAATTGCCAGGAATATTGATCAGACGGGCGAGGGGGGTACGCAGGGAATTCACTAGCCATCGATTAGCTGTTACTACACCTCACTTGTCAATGGAGGAGAGAGGTGAGCATTGGAAAACCTCCAGGCTTTTCCCACAGTATTCTTCACCACCAGCAGCGTCTGACACACATCCAAACACTAGTGGAGTCTGTGACACAGCATGTTTCTGTAGAATTACTGCATATCAATTGCATATCTCTGAACCAACTTTATTTTCACGTAGGTGACTCCTGAGGTTCAATTGAGACCAGTAAAGTGGTTGTAATCCTCTCTACACTAACAGAAGCCACTGACTGCAAGTGTCATTGACAGATAGCTGTATCATATCTCTGTGAGTAAAACTTGATAAAGCAGAAGTTTATGAGAGCAGTCTCAGGTTCTCTTTACACATTTGTGCTGAAATGAGCTGCAGAAACAGCAGCAGTAAGAAGGTTTGTTGGCCAGCAGTCACTAGCCTGAGTCATTTAGAGCCTATTACAAAACATCAATATATTGATGGAAGTAAGTGTCTCAATGTGCTGCTCTGTAAACACACTGCTGGTTTCATTGAGCATGTTTTATCTGCTTGAATCTTATCTGGACTCAAATCTTTTTATCTTCAGCACTCTATTATTGCAGTTTTGGCTTTACAGTTTCACATTTGAATCACGGCGCCTTTTATTTGTGTAACGGCCTAATAATTCTATATTTGTTTTAAATTTAGTTAAATATTTTCTGTTTATGTTTCTTATAGAATTTTAGTTTGTTCTCTGTATTGAAATTTTCACAGACTCTTTCTGTATAAATGGATGCAGCATGTTAGCATGCCTTGTTCAGCAGGAATAGGCCAAGATGCTCGATCACCAGGTCAACAGAAAAAAAAGAAGCAAAAAGGATCAATAACTTCAAAGAAGTTTTGACATAACTCAGTAAGGTCAAAATGTATTTATGAAATTCCTGAATATATTTAACTTCTTTGACATTCTCCATGACAAATGCGTTTGTGTTGGAATTGTATAACTTTTCTGTTTTATGTCAATATTTACTTTTTCGGACATGCAGGCAACTTAATTTTAAAAATATTGGGGGTTTTTGCTATTTTTATTATTATTTTCAGTAATAAATAATTAAAAGGATGAAGAAAAGAAAATGTATTTTGTATAATGTTTCTCTCATTCTTATTATATTTAAATATTATATTTGGCTTCAATAACAAACTTATTATTCCTAAAATAATAATGTTATTTAGCTTCTGTAATTAGTTGTTATTTAGATAGTGCAAAATACAAACTTGCTTGAGTTTTGGTTATTAGTATTTAACACCACAAGTTTGTGAACAAAACCATATGTTCTGAAATAACTAAAACATTTAAACTGTTTGACTTACAAAGTCTTTTAGACATTTCTGAATGGTGATTGTCCCTCCATGCTTGTCTTCTGATTGAAGCCAAGCTGCAACCATTTATACAGCACTCAGTTACCCTCCAGCCATGCTCACAAATTGAATTAATTTTGTCTGAATTTGTGTTTTCAATCTCGTAATTATTTTTTTTAACCCCAGAGAAAACCAAGAGAAATGAGTCACATCTTCACAAGTGGTGAAATTCGATGGTCTATGATTTAACACCAACCAAAGGGACAGGAGCCTGAAGCGTTGCAATTTACCTACCATTCATCTGTTAGCCGATTCAATCACACCACATTTAACATCTTTCAGAAAATTAGATAAATCTGATGGAAAAACTGTTCTGCTCAAATTAATCTCCTTAATCCCAATTTGATCTTACGAAACTGTATCTTTTGTCTGTGTCCTTAAATCTGTCACAAAAAGTCAACGAAAGGTAAACTAACTCTTAAACCGCAGATGACTCCAACACACATGCTGCTCCATTTATATAAAAGAACTGATTACAGGACATGAGGAGTGTCCACTCTCCATTACTGTTTCCTCAGATGTTAGACAGATGTAGCCAGAACAGTTATGAGCTACCAGGCTTTATCTTATGGAAAATAAAAGTATTTTCTCTCAAGTTTAAGTTCCTCTAATAAAAGCTCAAATCAGCTGTTAGCCAAAAATATTAGTCAAAAAATAAGTTCTACCTAACTGTATTTCACATAAAATATGATTTTAGATGTCTCTGGAGACGAAGCTAAAGCAGCTGCGCCTATAGACAGAAGGTGAATTCAAACTAATGAACTCTTAAAGGGTTGAATCGTGTTGTTTTAAATTCAAACTATTTATCACATTGTCTTGTTTACAACTTTACTAAGAAAAGAACAATTGTAATACACAGAATTTTGCAAAAGGTATTGATGCAGCAATTAATATCAAAGTGCACAGAAAGGAGCTCTACAACCTCCTTGTTATAGAGCTTGAATTGTTTTCAAAAATTTTAAAACAATTTGTGTGTCAGAATGGGTTACACTGTTTCTGAGCATTGGACTACAGGCAATGTCTTGAAGTTGCCATTACCAAATCAGCTTTTCATAACTTTCTTTTGGAAATATTTAATAAAGAATTGTACTTTTTAACCACAGCAAAGTTCTACTGTCAACATTTTGTGTATCTCAGCTTTAGCAGCATAGCTTATCTTTGCAGTTTGGGACTTTTGGTCAATTTAAGTGCCAATCTAAACATACAACACTATTAGGCCTATGCTTCACAGAATAAGAACCAACAATTAATTTCTATTAGATGTCTACCTTGAAGATGTTTTGTTTTGTCATTGCCTGACTTTTTCTTTGTGAATAGAAATATATTTTGTTTATGGTGTAGCTTTTTGACAGTTAGTCAGAAACAAAAGGACATGCACTTGTGCAAATATTCCCTGGACTTTTTGTTTTGTATTAAAAGAACAAGTAAATGTGAAGATCCATTTAGCATATAGTCCATATTTAATTGTCTGTGACCAGGAAGAGTTGTTGGTTGACTAGCTGTCTATGTGATGTCTCATTTTATCCAAATGACCAGCTGGCAGAAGAAGCCAGCAGGAAAAGACCCAGCTTGAAACTAAAATGATAATTAAGCCACTCATTAGTAACAAAGACTGAAATAGTGGACCAGTTACTGCACTAGGTTAGACATTTGGCCAGGATCCTGCTTTAAGCAGCACTTTGAAAACAGTACTGCAGGCTCCAAATACAACTATGCTGAGAACATTAAGGCTAAGAAAATTAGTATATTTTTCTTTGACAGTGACAGATTTTGTTTAGATTGTCACAGTGAACAGAGGGGCACAATGTATATTTTGATCACAGTATGGAAATGTCAATCCAGATTTTTTGTTCCTAATACAGATCCTAGTTATTAAACATACATTATTTTCCAATACTCCTTTACACCCAAAATTTGCTCATTGCTTACTGTGTGTGCAATAGTTATTAAAACCAGTTTTAAGGTAATGACTGATGCCTAAGTAGCTTTACAACAGTTTGATGTGCTGGCCCATGTCAAACGCCCATATAGTAGTTGATCATTTCTTTCTCTTTTCTTGCTTCTTTATATCTATTTCTTGCATTATTGTGCAAAGCTCGTTTGCTTGCTTTATACTCTCTGCAGCATACATAAACTGATTGGCTTATATTTGATTAATTAGCAACCTGTTCAATGTGTCAAAAAAATAATTGAGTCAATTTAGTTCATTTGGCTGTATATAAATCTGAATTTGAAATGAATTTGTTTGTCTTGTAAAAAGCCCTGAAGTAGCCTTTGTTTTAACTTGGTCTTATGAGAAGTTGGTTGACATATGTCAACTCAACTGAACTAACATAATAAGTAATGCTCTGAATAGTACTGTCACACAGCAGTAGTTACTTGGGGTGTTATTGGGTGAAAGGTGGATGTTTTTATCTTTGGTTTAACACAGTGGCACTTTGTGTGCTCTGAGTTTGTAGATGGATGGGCACCCTCACACGAAAACATATAAATTATTTGATTTGTCTCTTTGTTCTTCATTAAGTACCTGAACAGTGCAGCTCAAACTACTGTACGTCTAAAATATCTACTTCATAGAGTTCCCTTGCTGCAAGGACTCCTGAATGCTACACAGTAGCATGTAAATACATGGTGTAAACACTTTCTGTAATATATTATGTTATGTAATTAAAATATTGTAAAAACACTAAGTGATTATGAACTGCAGATACAATATTCCTAACAGTAACCAGAAAAACAGTCATGTTGACATGATTGAAAATTGCTATACAGATTTTATTGGTTAAATTGTAACTTGTTTTGTTTCATAAAGCTGTGACCTTCTGTGCTTTCCAAAAGCTGATTAGATAATGAAGTCTTTCTCCACAAGCCTGAGTGGCAAGTATTGTTAAATGCAGACAATTGGGAAGCCTAAGTGCTTGTTTCGTCTTTTGTTTGTTAGATCTTTGTTCCAGTTTGCACGTCCTTATGTACATATTTCTACTCGATCTTTGCTCTGCAGTGCCATTTGCTTTACTGATGTGAGTGACAGCATTTGTATGATTGCTTAGACATGTGTCTCTTAGACTGCAGCGCTGGCTGACTCTTGAGTCAAGAGCAGATTTCAGGCTGAACTGTAAAGCCTACCATCAGCTTTCTTAAGTGCTGTCAATGTCACATGGAAACAACAACGCTGCAGCCTCTTAATTGGTTTAGGAAAAGCATTATTGTCATTTTGCAGAAAGTAAACTGCGCTAGAGAAGATGAAGTCCAAGATTCTGCCCCCTCCTCAATACCCCACACAACCAACCTGACAAAATAATAATAATAATGATTATGTGCCATGTATGTTTTTTGTGATTTCTGTTTTCACTTTTGCTTTTAGAAATAATTGCTGTTGGTTGTGTGGGAGCATCAGAAGAAGGGCATTAATGATTCTTGCTGGCTGCATGGAGGAATTGCACTGCGGTGGGCTGGAAAGAGCACTCATTTACTAGTCGAGTGTTGAATATGTGAGAGATGGCATGTTAGTGTTTCTGCCTGAATGTGTTTGATAATATATTTTTAGCTGTTTCCTCCCTTTGTTTTGCAGTGGATATTGTGTGGCATCTATTGTAATTAAATTTCCTGTGTGCATGTCTGTGTTTGTCTGATCACTTTAATGTGTGTGTGTTTGTGTGTAAAGTATGTGCATGGCTGAGCTTTTTTTTAATGGCTTAGCTGGTGGATGCTGCAGGTGGATGATCAGACTGGGGCTGATCTGCGATCACACAGGGATTATGGGGGATATGGAGCTATACAGCATTCCAGGGCTGCCTCCAGTTAGGCTCATCTCTGCCATGCTCCCCTCACACACACCACTTTAATTGCCTTTGCTTCTTTCATTACTTTTATTGCCTCTCCTCTGCATTGCTTGCTCCCCAGGCTTGTGGAAAGGTCATTGTGATGGTAGTGGTGTACTCACAGTCACCCTCTCTGACGAGTAGAAAATGGCTGTGGGGCTGAAGCTTTCAGGGAAATAGAGACCCACAATGAGTATGGACTGTCTTTACAAATTATATAGTAAATATTTTTTAAGTAAATCTGTGAAGTAAGTGTGTGCCTGTGTATAATCTTGACAGTAAGATGGATTCCCATTTGGTGGCAGCCTCACAATGGAAACATACAAAACATAACAAGTCTGACAACCTGTATGCAAACAGTATTATTAAAAAGAAAAATGAAGATGGAAAATGCATTATCATTATTAAAAATGATTACCTTCATCATCTGAGAAAGAACTGGGCGTTGTTTGAGAACTAATGGCTCTTCCAATAAGTATTAAGAAAGTGACAGCCCTCAGATAAACGGCATTTTCGTGTTGTCTTGCATCTCCTGCTCACAATACTAAGTTAAAAAGGAGCATCGGTTCTGACAAAAGTCCCCAGTGACTGATAGTTTAAATTATAATACAATAAAGTTTAACTTATGATTCAACCTCTTAACCACAAATGTTCTGTTATGTGTTAAGAATATTTTTGATTGTAATCAATCTAGCATGCAATGAGTTATCTATGAAATAATATGAAATTAGATTCAATGGTAAAGACAGAATTATATCAGATAATAATTCTGATAAGATACAAGATATACTTGTATCTTACAGATTGGAATGTAAGATGATCATCTTACAGACCCACAAATAAATTTACTGAATTGTTTATTTCAGTCATTTAATAAGTGAAACAAAATGTATAGATTAATTACACATACACTCATAAATATTTGTAATATTTATGATTACGTTTTACTTACTAAATGAAAACACAACATTTAAGTTTAGAGTATTACATCAGACCAATAAAGTAAATAAATACAGTAATGTCAGCTCAATAAAAATTATGGTTACTACCTGCTTAAAGGTTGGCATTTCCAAAAAGAAACTTCTAATCTGCCAAACGAGCCTCACTGGAACACATACTCAAACTTATTGAATATGACTGTATTCACTTTCCACAGAGAAGTATTTTCATTATGTATTTCAGCCACAGATTTTCTTAGTGGCACTAAGAGTTTTTGGGACTTGTACTTTCAAGGAGGGCATATTCAGCAGAATAAGTAAGGTGTTATTCTGTAGGTGATAGGCTGGCCCAGGGCGGTTGTAGCTACAATGTTGTAGCTTACCACCATCAGTGTGCGAATATGCACATGAATGGGATAATTTGGTGTCCTCTGGACTTGATAAAGTGTAATACAAGCACAGACCATTTATCGTCCTTGTAATTCTGTCTCCCATAAAAGTTTGTGAGTGAATCAACGGGTAAAAGAGACAAATGTGACTTATAAAAAACACAATAACTTTGGATTTCCATTTATTTATTCTAAAACTTCTCTGACTTTAATATTTTTGCGCTGCGCTTTGACAAAATTATCCCAGGCTGTGTAATTTGGAAAAGTGTATCACTCCTTGCTCATCACTTTTTAACTTTTAGGTTTAGGTTTAGTTATAGATTCTTTGAGCGGAGACTGAAACGTGTTTGGGAGTACTGCTCTGTGAGGCAGAAGCTTGGCAGGAAACTGCAGCTCCAGAAGGTGGCCCATTGTACGAGCAAGGGTTTAGGCACCCTGAATGGTTGCCACGGGAATTCAAAGGATTTCTCAAACATACATGACAGAATCAAAGTAATCCTCCAGGTATGTTTTTGATGAGGGAATGGCATTACATATATACAGTACAGACCAAAAGTCTCATGAGTTCAATGAGAAAGTGTGTCCAAACTTTTGGTCTGTACTGTATATTAAGCTCAAAAATAGTTTTTACACAATATCTCTGATCTAACAAATATGATTCCTTGTAATTCCACATAAATCTCTGAAATCCCAATTATTTGCAAATGTGTTTTATTTTTAGCTTAGCTTTTTTCCTTTTTGTTTTGCTCATACATTTTTTCATTATGTTTTATCTCCTTCCTGGCTGTTGTGTGTGTTCAGCATACAATGAGACCATGTATGGTGTAGACATTAGTGGCAGTGTGGGAGGGTTGCTTTATTTTAATAAAGGTTATGATCATGTCTCACAGCAACAGCTGTGCCCCCAAGGTTGCTTTACTCTCTCAAACAGACTACTTTAATCTACATCATAAACTACATATTATTCCCTCTTAGAACCAAACTCTTAAAAATTGAAAATAAAACAATGGCTTAAGTGTGGTAGTGACTGTTACTCTGTGATGCACAGGAGATTTTAATGCACAGTTTCAGTGTTTGTATTTTTCAAAGCTTGAGCTCATCAGATTGAGCTCATCAGATTAAGATCATTGGTCTCAAGCCTGAGCTTGTAGGAAAATAAAGGTATATGGTAAAACAGAGTATTGTCGTTCACATCTCTTCCAGCTTTATTTTAACTATAAACGTCAATGAATATTTTTGCTTAGTTTAGTTTATTACAGTGCTTAACATTGAACTGTGACTAAAAAGATTTGATGTCACTATAGTGTAGCATTTAAGCTAACAGTAGTCCATTATCACTACCTGAACCACTGTTTATGGCAGAAATGTTATTTCTGCATAACTATATTACCAATAGGTGTAATAGAGAACAGACACAACAGTCATAACATGTACGTTATTTTGTATAGTTGACACAGATTTAGCTGACACTGAACATTTTGCCTGTTCAAATTGGTTCCATTTAGAATCTAATTTAAGAGCTTATTTTGACAACAGAAGTCAAACTGGTTGCTCTTATTTTAAGACAAAGGCAGTGAATGTCTTACAGGCTGGTTGTAGTGCATTCCTTTAAAAATCTGAGTAAACTCTACACATTTTTCTGAGGAACTGTTTACTTTAAATAAGCAGGTGGTTGCAAAAGTGAAGTATTGCAGAAAATTAAAGGAGGCTGTGCTTAATGGATGTCAAATCTCTTAAGTGGAAATCAAAATCACATAGAAAAAAACTGAAAACTTCTATTCAAATTGATCAAAGTTTAGCCAAGCTATTGGCAATAAGCCCATGCTAAATCCTATCATTGAAAAAATAACCTAATTCACTGAATACATTACAATTTTCCAGAAAACATTGAATAGTTTGAAGTGAAATGGTGACCCTTTTTTGGACTGATGGAAGCAATGGTGCAGGTGTAGACAGTTTATCAGACAGCATACCAGCTGAATTCAAACCACAGTACATGTACCATTATGCTATGGGAATGTTTCTCGCACTATAGTGTTGGGACAATTCACACACCAGGGATCATGTATAAGTCTGAATATTTCAGAATACCTGAAGAGGACATGTTGTCTCATGCCAAAAAGTAAATGCCCTTGAAATTTGTGTTTCAACAAAAGATCAACCCAAAACACACCAGTAGGCAAGCAGCATCTTTGAACCTGTTAGCATGTTAAAAGTGACCATCCATGTCTCTGGACCTTAATACAACAAAGGACTCGTGGCAGGATATTAAACATGCTGTTTCTGAGGTAAAACCAAGAAAAGCAGACAATTTCTGAAATTGCTGTTCATTCACCCTAGGCTGGAAGAGTTGCTCACTGTACGACATCAGGAAAATCTCATTTTGATATTACAGCTGTAGATATTGATTAGAAATAATTCACATTTTCCTGACAATTTTCTATCTTTCTATCTTTCCCATCATCACAATGTCCCCACTATTCAACATATTTCCATCTAAATATTAGCCCAGATATTCAAAGAGAAGCTACATTTTCAAGCATTTTCTGTCAAGTTGATAAAGTACAAATGCAAACATTACAATTTTCAAACAATCTATTATTAACTTTATGTAGCTCAATAATAAATTTCATAATTTCCCTCACATTTTGTTGTGGGAAAAATGTGCAGTGTTTTCAATCACTATATATAAGGATATTTTTACTTACAAATTCAAGAATACTGAATATTTTAGACAATCTTGATATTTTGCTGGTCACAGAATGATAACTTGTCAGTACTTGTTTCCTTTTTGCTTTGGAAAGTTGTATAATGAAGTTATACAACATGAAAAATTATTCAACAGATTTATACAGTCCAACTGCTGTTTACTGAAACAGAAAATTAGAACAGTATATGTTTTAGATTATTTTGATGTTAGTTTTACTAGTACCAAAGAATAATTTTCTTCTTTTTCAAGAACAAAAGTTGCTTGAAGGGCTGAAATTCAGTCAACGTATGGAGTCCATCATCTCGTTACTGTGATGCTCCTGGCTTTGCTCCTCTCCCAAAAGAGGAACAGCAAGCCTGTACAAGCCATCTGTGACTACATGTTCCCTGTTTTACTTTGGCCGACTCCAGAGACCTCAGTGACAAAGAAGAAAGCTTTCAGGCAGAGCAGAAGCGTTCCTGGAGTGGCTCATCTAAAACGCAGGTCAATAGAAACACTCAGCAACACATCACAGACACCGAAAAACAAAGATGCTTCATAACTCCGAGGACTCTATTGTCTGTCATGGTGGAGAATTTTTTTCTTGCCCTGGGATTAGCATAGGATTTGATGCGTTTGTTTGACTAATGGTCAGTGTTTTGTGGCTGTAAAATCAGCAGCCCAGGAGTCTTGGAAAGCCAAAACATTAGTGTTTGAAATGCCACCATCCTCCCTGGTGGAACCTCTGGGTCCTGTCGCTAATGAAGGCGTGGTACCATGTCCCTGCTAGAGCAGAGGTTCTCCTTTACATACAAACACATTTAGCACATTTCTTGTTCTTCACCCACAATGACCTTCTCTTTAGTCTGCTCGGCTGCAGCTAACCTGTGTGCTCCTTTGATGACTGATGGCAAAAGCTTGTTAACACTGAAGACACTTTTCTGCTGGGAAATGTTGAGACTGACAAAGAGAATCTATAATCAAAGGACAATGAAAGGCACTGGAGAAAAATGTCTCTACTCCCTGGGGTAATTTGGTCCTCCAGAGTTTACAAACTTTCCACACTGAAAACCCAAGGACTCTCCATAAGTGTCTCTGTTACTGGTCACTGACAGCCCACAGGACACATCTCCCAACAGAAACAGAAACTTTCAACTCTTTCTAAATAAAATATGAATTCAATGTGTTGCTTTTGAAAGGGTTGCTTATTGATGGAATCATATCTTACGGCCAAAAAAAATGTAATTTTCCTCAGCCAGAATCTCCTTGCCTCAGAGTAAGCCCAGCTTGTGTTACCTGGCATTTTCTTGCAATACATTCTTATCCCACATCCCCTTAAATTGAAAGCAGGGAAATTGGAGCTGATTGAAGGGATTCGGTTTTGGTGATGGAAGGACAGAAGCGGCGTGAGAGTACGAAGAGAAAGCTGTGAACCCAATCTGCCGTGTGTTGACTGTACTGATTAGGGGCTTGTGCTAAGAAGAGCCTCTCTATCCCCTCATTCCTTCTGTTTACTTTGAACCTCACAACTCCTTTCAACACAAGCACCCTTCTCATCTCACCCTCAGCTGGATCACCTGCATCACAGGAGGCACATGTCTTTGTATGTCATCCAGACCAATTAAGAAGATGACAGCGTAACTTGGGCTAGAATGAGCAAGTTAGCGTTTTCATTGCAGAGGGGCCATAAGCCATATTTAGTAATATAAGGAGAGTAGTAAGATGTAGCGAAACCTCCAGCATTCTTTATAAGCGGGTGTTCCACATTAGATAAAGCCAGCTGGAAACCCAGCCGATTACGGCTACTGGAACAATGTTCAGCTAATGTTTTGCAACATTTCAAAAATCTTCGGGGAGCAATAATTGGAGCATTGGCCTTACAAGCAAACTAGAGACACAAGGAATTATGCGCAGATAAATAAGGGGTGGAATAGAAAAAGAGAAGCTAGGAAAACAGCACATCTATTTTCACGCAGCATGTTTGCTTATTTATGATATCTAAAGGCCTGGTCTGGTCTGGATGCGTGGCGGGGGCTGAGGAAATAACACAGCCAGCCTATTGCCCTCAGCGTCCGACTCCCAGCTTTCATTAAGTGTCATTACCAGTACTTTCCAAAAAGCTGGCCAGCCTGAGACCTTACATCCCCTCTGCAGATAGTTGTCCATGCATATGGATGTATTTCTGATCCCTCTTATCCGCCACTGAGGAGGGGGAATTAGGGCAGCAAAAGGCAGAGGACAGAGCTTAAAGGCGGCATCCATATCTGACTGTTATGGCAAAGATGAAGCTATTAATTCATCTCATGGTCAGTTTTCATGCTGCGCTTGTCGTTTTCAGAATGTCACTCACATTATCACCATAGATTTTTATTTTATTTACTTTCATTTTCATGAGCATATGGGTTATTTACACCCATTTCTGACTGAGCAAATGTGTTTAATGTTCTTGCGAGGAATTGTATTTTCGTTTCAGCCAGTGTAAAATATCTATGCTATTTTAAATTGTGAATGTCGAGCAGCACGATATTCATTAGCAATTTGCTATTGTTGTTCTGTTGCTTTGAGGCTGTCTCTTGATTGATGGCAGAGCTTGTTGTGTTTATTTGTATATCGGGGTCTGAAAAATTCATATTGTATGCTTTTTCGAGCAGAAGTTATCGAGATTCGGTGTAAATGGTACTTGGGATTAGATTTTCACAGCAGATTGCTGTTATTAAGGAGAAAAAGCCTACCCCTTTGAGCAGTCATCTTCCTGGGAGGCAATCCATTTCTCTTTCACGCAGCCCCGAGTGCCGGACCAGGCTCTTAATGCACTGAAGCAAAAGTGCTTCGGTCCGCAACCTTTCACGCCTTCAGCTCTCCTTTATGTGATTGAATAGTTAATAACTATAAGTCGCCTTTGAAAGCTTTGTGCCTCCATCCTTCTGAGGCACTGCTTGTCTTTTTGTTTGCTTGGTTGTTATACCTGCCCGCTGATCTGTCTGTCTGCATGTCTGCTTGCCCCCGATGGCAAGTCGACTGTTAGCCCACCTCTTCTGCACCAGCCCCTCGGACTTTTATCTTTGTGTCCCACCTGACTTGCAGCCTGTGTGTCTGGCTGTCTTGGTTTGTACATCCGAATATTGAGGGCTGTGGATCCCCCTTTTTTATCTTGTGCTTCCTGTTTATCTTCCTGTACATTTACACAAGCCGACAGACTCCCTCACACAGCTTATTAGCTCATCCCACGCTCACAGCTCTGGCAGAATGTGACCCTGCCTAATTGTGTACCATGCTCATTTGTTCTCCCTGCATGATGTGACTATTGCTTATTTATTCTCCCCAGGGCTTCCATCCCACATTAAAATGATTGACTCATTTCATTCACTGCACATTTTCAAGCTTTATTTGATAAGCCCATTTCTCTTGGCATTCAAATCCTTCCTCTCGCGATGCTTAAAAGTTCTAATGTCACCGAGGCATATTGCAGTTCACAATCGGGTTTGTTTCTTCAGCTAATTATCTGAGTTGTGGAATAATTTTGCACGTGTGATGTTTTCTTTCCGGTGGAACTGAGCCATACAAAAGGCTAGACATTAACAATGCAGTCAGAATGGCTGAGGAGCCAATTGTGTACAGCAAGCTGGCAGACGCGGTCAACAAGAAGCTTAAGTGGGATTGGGACGCTGTTGAAGCTTAGCCAGAATAAGCAGAGCAAATTTGCATTCTGTTAAAATTTGTGTCTCCTTACAGACCTGTTTTTCAAATGAAAACGCCATCAACCAATCATGTAATAAGGGAATGTTTTGACGAAAAAAGGAGCCTAACAACCTTTTGCAGTCAAGGGACTTTGGCAAGATTGTTAATTTTTGTGATTTTCCTTTTTTCCCCTGTTGACAGTCAGTGTTTCCTCCCTGAAGTGTCTGAATATCGACCAGGCCTCAGTGACACCACACCTGCTGGAAATTTCAGGTGATGTGTTTGTGTGCAATGAGATAGACTGTAACAGGCATGTACAGTTAAACAGTTTGTATTCCTCTAAAAATGGACCAAAATGATATTGAAACTCTGTAAACATACCAAGTCATTATACAGTATTTTAAACTGTCTTTGAAGCATTTTCAGTTCACTAATTGTTATGTTTTGCAAATAAGTGCATTCATTATCTTGTTAAATTTTGCACAATATTTAAAGCTGTGTTAATACTGACTGAGAAAAGATTTTCTGCAGTGGTTAAGACAATGTGACTGTTCTTTTCATTTGTGGTATTTCAAGAAAGGGTTCAAATTAAATATTTAATAAAAATAAATAAATAAAAAATTTGGAGGGAGAGGATCCACTTACAACCAGAACAAAAACTGGTATTACTTCTTAAATTACAAAATTGAGTTTCGACAACAGCAAGTAAAAGAAAACAGAGTCCCGGCCTTCATAATCTGTAAATACAGATGAAGATCTTTTGTTTCTAACAGCCTTTTGTGATCTTTGATCATCCAGTTACTGGAATGTTTCTTGTTCTTTTGCAGGTATTTGACTACAAGAGGAATGCTGATTGCAAGAGGAGAGAGGCAGCAGATGAATCAAAATCTCATAGCCTTTGTTTTTTATCTGCTATTATAGTTGCAGAGTTGGAAAACTTTCTTCTGAAGACCTTATCCCTGAGGGGACTCTGCCCTTTGCAGACATTTCTAACATTTTGGAAATTACTACGATTGAGAAGATTCTACTTTTAGTATTATAATGACCTTCAATCATCAGTGAAAAGAACTAAAACATGTTCAATTGGTGTAATATAAAAGAAATACATAAAATGAATAGTGAATAAAGGCTGTGAAATCACAGTCATTGCTAATTGTTCTGTGAAGACTTTGAGTTTTTCTGATTAATGTCAGAGTACCTTAAAGCACTATGTTGTACTTTTATCTTTTATATATTGATCTTTATTGTGATTATTGCATTTCTGTATGTTGACATCTACAAAAGAAGGTATGCTTAAGTAGCACCGAGGAACTACTCCTAAAGTAAAATGCCCACAAGTCAAAACAGTCAAAATCTTAATGAGTCTGGCCAGATAGAAAAGGAATTTCTGCAAAATAAAAGAATAATAAAGGTATCAAACCCTTAACAAGTCTGCCTTTGTTCTTCCACTCCACCCACCACAAGCAGGCATCGCTGCAGCTCTGAGGGCAGCTCTGAGAGTTCCATGCCCATCGGCCTTCAATCACTTGGGATGTCTGAGTTTGACAGTATAAAGTCTTTCTTCTAGAACAAAATAAGACCCCTAAGCAATAGTGGATGAGCTGTTAGTAACTATGCACTCCATGGGGAAGTAGATCAAGCTTGGTAGTACAGTACACACAAAGTGCTGGTTTGGGATAAGACAATGGACCTTTGAAAGCAGGACTGGATGCCACAACGCTCCCCCATTTCTTGCCATTTGATTCCCTGCAAATGTATCTTTGTTGTTTTAAAACTGACACAAGTAAAACAAAGTTCCCCCCTTAATTTCTACAATAAAAGTGTTCAACTATGTAAAGTTACACAGTTTTCCCAACAAATGTGTAAGTGTTGCTTTCTACCAGCAGCAGACCTGCAGGAGAAGATTGTAGAAAATATAAATTGAATTTTAAAACGGTGTGAGATAGGAGGTCAGTTATAGACTTACTGGCACTATGGATGGATTTATTTAGTATTAACACACAGATGACTTGGTACCTTTTCGTGGTTGAAGTCATATTTAAAATACTTCCAGCATTAATGTCAATATTCAACACTTTGAGTGTCCGAGAAAACTAAAACTTACCAAGTATTGTTATTCAATACCTTGGATCTTTCCATGATATCATGTTTAGATGTGATCTTTATCCTTCTATATCATGCTATTGATATCCTGCAAAGGATTAACTGATATTTGCCAATACATGGACTCATAATAAATAGGAATATATACAGTATACAGTACAGACCAAAAGTTTGGACACACCTTCTCATTGAATTCAATGAGAAAGTGTGTCCAAACCTTTGGTCTGTACTGTATATATACGTATATATATATGTGCAGGTAGTGTCGGAAATCTACACTACCTGCAGATTAGTGACACGTCATGCAGGTGTAGTGAATATTACTGGGCCAGAGCTCAGACACAAAGATTAAGATGACACTTTGACATAATGAAATAGGCAACTCCTATTAGGATTTTTAAACTTCTTAGTTAAAACAGTTAAAACACTTAAAACAGTTAAAAGTTGAAAATAATTGATACCACTTGCAAATTGTGAGTCTGATGATAAATTTAATGTTTTACATCATTTCATTTAGTCCCAAGCTGTTCTAAAGTTCCATAATTACCCTGATTAATGGGGGGGGAAATGTTTTTATCAACTCAAAAGGTGAAAAAAAGCATTTCTGCATAAAACAAAAGAGCTGCAGCTCCAGATTGTGTCAGTGTGCGACAAGTAATCAAAATAAATAAGAAAAATAGACCTCAACACCAGTCTGCTGAGAACTTTGGTCTTGGGAATGATTACAGTGATTTCAAAGAGGGCTTCCAGCTTCAAAGATTTTGTTGCAATGGATGGTCAGTGACATCACTGACCATATAGTTCGATATTCAAATAGCGTCAATAAAGAGAAAATGAATATTCATAAGCTAAACTGTCAATTGGCAGACCTCAAAGTAACTTAAGTATGCTTAAGTGGTAAAGGTGAAATACATGTATTACTCATCAGAAAACATTTGTACTTTTTCACTTTGATTGTATCCAACCAGCCGTCTTCTGACACAAATAGTAGCCTTCTGTGTAGTTTCTATTTTTAAACATGTTGTGGCAGTTCTTTAATACATGACATGGAGACAAATATATTAACATAGTATACTGCTGCACCAAAAAGGTTAGGAGTGGGTGTGACATTGTTCCCAGACCAGGATTTTGTGGGGTATCAAATTGAGCAAGCTTTAATAAAACACACTATATATTTATTTAATTTTTAAAATAATTATATTTGTTGCAAAGTAAGAAACATATCGTTGAGGCAAAAAGTATGTACTCGTCTTCGCAGGAAGTTTTTGTTTTGTTTCATTTTTCTTATACATCCCCTGCTGTCTGTGTTTATTCAGTTCAAAAATATCACAGTTCAGTGGTTTTAATCTCTTTTCCCCCCGTGAACATGCTGTTAGTCACAGGGATGCAACACACAAACAGGCATTAATGCTCCAGCTGGCCATCGCACACTGATTTGAAAGCCACTCTATCACAAAAAGCAGTTATAAAGTGAAGGACAGCTAACAACGAGCATACATACCCTCCCGTTTCCATCATAAACCACATGTGGGTTCAAACCCGCTGAACGTAAAGGACTACAGAAAACAAGGGGTGAGGTGTGGGGCTGTGTAACATTCAAAATTCAATCAAGTGAAGGCCATCTCCAGCAGGGTAACAGCATGTGGAGGCAGGGGGGGGGATAAGGGCGAACTCAGCTGAAGTTTCCACTGGGCCCGCTGAGCTCCTAATGCAGCCTTGGATGTAATTGGGTCCCAGAAGGCTGTTCATTATTGCTGGTGAGCGAGGCAACAAAACAAAAAAAAAAGGGGGTAGTGGGGAAAAGAAAATGTCTCATTCTTTGCTCAGTGCCTTTGTCCTGGCAACATTATGGGACACGAGTTAATTAAAAGAGCACTTGATGCCTCTGTTTTTCTCATCAATCTCGCTTCTGCTCTTATTAAGTTTGTAATGGCAGTGGAGCTCGTCGCTGTCAGCTGGCAGACTTTAAACCAGCGGGAAGGGCAGTTAACATGAGGGACAACTCATTTCAACAAATCTCTCAGTGGTCAACATCTAACATCAGCATAATCTCTTCATCAAGTCTCGGGCCGAGAATATGTAGTCTGCAGGGGACAGATGCCTCTTACGTAGCGGCAGCTTTAATCATCCGGGTGTGGCAGAGGAGCCTGTTTAAGAGGCGTGGTTCTACACCTAATCCTGCAGCTCCTATCCACACCGCCTTGGAGGCCATTTTAATTCTCTCTATCATTACAGGGCCCTTCTCCGGAAAGCTGTAGTAAAGGTGACTGCTGACACTGTCATTCACAAGGACTATTTCAAAATGTCAGCCTGTAGCTGAGATTTGTCTCATTAAAGTTGGTGGAGTCCATTATATCCGTCCCCTCCTCCACCTGCCACACTCAATCAAGAAAAACTCAGAGAACCGAAGGGGTTGAGGGCACACTCATAATGTGCTTATTTGCATGAGGGTTACGGCAGACAGATGATCACTGACCAACAAGAAAGGAGTGAAGCGGTGGGATTCAGCTGAGACAAAAACATAGTTACTGAGCTCTTATTTGTCTTTCCTTCTGGATCCATGCCAGTTGGACAGGCAGGTTTTAGCAGACGCTTCGAAGTGCAACTGTGATAAAGACAGCCGAGCATCATCCAAGCTTTTGTTCAACAGTCTTGTGACCTGAAGTTTTACATACAGCTTCGGCAAACCCAGAAACAAGATACATCTTCACATTGGTAGATGTGTTGCGTGATCTGAGAAATGGGAGGACAGATGTGGGTTTCTTTTTTCCTTTCCTCTGATTTTCCTTCACCTCTGCTCAAAACTGTGGAAACAAACACAGTGGGAATTTTATTACAGCCATTAATATTGTGGAGCTGTATTTTTATGTTCCCTTCTCTTTGCAAAAACAAGACCTTAGTGAGATGAAGGTTGTTGAAAGAACAAGTTCCAGAGTGCAATAAAGTTTTGAAAGTTGGTTCACTGAAAGATTTTTTTTTTTTCGCTATTGTTACAAGGAATTGCTTTAATAATCATTAGGCTCCAGCTTTTTAAACTTTTTTTATGTTGGTATGTTCACTCAAAAAAAGTCAAAACACGCATTTTTGGAGACATTGTCAATAATTAGATGAGAGAGAAATACCTAGAGGGCTATATAAAATCATTTACTGTTTTCCTAATGTATAATCTGTTGTGGCAAAAACCAATTAATTTTAATCCACATAACTTCCCAATTGATCATTATCCACAATTATTTGTTGAAGTCTTATTTTCTCTACTGCATAATTAAGGTTGTGGCAGAAGAAAATAATTCAGTTGTTGGCATGCTGGCATGTGCACAGCTGAGAACTTGTAAATTAATCACCCACCGTTGTTTACTCTTGCTTGTGCATCTGTAAATATAAATCACTGAACCTGCAAGTAGGCAATTTATGGGCTAAATTTGCATCGCTTTCACTTATTAAGTTATCATTTGTGCCACCGCAAAGCCAACCTAAACGTGCGCACATTAATCAAATATCACTAAAAAAAAGACCTTTGAGAACCTAAAATATTAAATCAGATTGTCTGAGATTACAAAAAAATACGTAATGTTTATTTTCTTCCATTTACATCAATTGTTAAAAGAAGCATGAGATAGAAGAACAAACACAATGTTTACAATTTATCCACAGCTGCTTTATATTTCAGCCAGGGATGAACCAATCAACTGGGCACAGTTCAGAATCAGATGTTCTTCCTTGATCATCTGCTTTTTCCTCTATTCCTTAAATGCAACAAAATAACTCCCCCCATTTTCAGTCTTTAAACACACCAACAATCAACATGTAATTTTTTTTTTTAGATGAATAAAAGCCAGATAAAGGTAACACATTAAAGCTAAATGAGGATTTTTTTTTTAGCTCTTGCATTTTCTATTGCTACTTTTATCAAAGAATTTGCACCACATTTCCTCTTGCAATTCTTTAACAAATAAAAAGAGAAGAAAAACTGGCTTTATCTAGGAAAAACCTGATCTTTAATCTCAACCACCTGAGAGAGCAGGGAAGGGAGCCCATCAAAATGATTCACTTGAAAACTATTTTTCTTCAGCACAAATTACAAAGCAAAAGGTTTGTTTGTGTTTTTAAGTTAGAGCCATGAAACTGTAACGGCTAACATGAAGAAGTAGCAATGCTGCAGTGCACTACTTTGCTGGAGCGAGTTCAACACCAAGAAGAAAAAAGGTCAACCATCAAAGCCTGCATGACAGTTGTGTGCGTTGCAATCCAGCTGTATGGGACAGTACAGTTAGAATGACGCTTCAGTCTGTGGAGAAGCCCTTCAAGGTGACAAACACTGTTCCACCCACCACACAAGAACTACTACACAAAGAAGCAACACTGAATTTGTTTTTTTTTTAGTCTCTGACAACAGAATTAAGAAAAAAAAAAGATTTTAATACAACACCTAGTGTAAAATAACTTTTTGTCAAGCAGGCAAATGTCAATGTTGAGCATATAAAAAGAGAACGAACATAAAAACAGTGGTTCTTGTGTTCCTTTAGTATCATGTGGCCACTGAAGGTGGAGGGAGGTTCAGTGTTGTTTAGGACTCATACAAGCCTTATGCAAGTTCTCACTCTTGTGGCCTACACATGAACTGCAGAAGAGACCAGAGGGAGATGGAAAGTGAAATGTTTTCTTTTTTTGTGGATGTTGTTGTTGCGCTAGTGTGGTCCAGATTTGAATGGCAGTGTCTTCTAAGAAGTCGAGGTGAGTTTTACAGTCCAAAGCGGGCCGGGGTGTGTCTGGGTGTCATGGGTGCCTCCTCTCTTCTCCCTGGTGTGCAGATTTTCACTGCCCTAAATCAAGAAAGAGGGAATAATAGCACATGAGACATTTATTTACTGAAATAAAGTCATATTTATCCGCCTGCTTCATTCTTCAATCCAAATATTTCTTGCATTGGAGACCAGACTGGAGTTTCAGAAAATAAGTGGGGAGGAGGAGGATGTGTTTGTGTAGCAGGATGGGAACATTTAAGCAGCAGGACAGGAGAGTGAAAAGGCAGAGCGGTGTCTCAGTGGAAAGTGTTGGGACATGGACTCTGATGTCTCTGACAAAACAATCCATCATCTTTAATTACGTGACAATGACACTGCCCACACTTCCCTCATCTCTCCCTCTTGCCTACATACATGTAGCAATTACACCATCAGGGCTTAACCTCCTTTCTGCCACTGGGGGCTTTTTCACCAAAGCTATTCTTGTGATATTCTGGGACCCCCCTTAATAACTTGGCAGCCGTTCTCTCTGAGCTTCACCATTAATAACAGGCTGAATTAGCTGAACAGCAGCAAATGTGTCTCATCTTCCAGCATTTTGTTTGAAAATTTGGTTTCTGTGAGTTTAAGTCAAATTTGAGGCGTTTTAAAATCTATTTTGACCTAAATTAAGACCTAATAGATTTTAAAACCTACATTTAACTTAATGCATCAATCCATCCATTCAAATTTCTGTGCATGTCTAAAGTGAATGAACAGTACGACAAGAATGGTTAGATTTTTGTTGACCCTAAACACCAACTGATACCTTTCTTCAGTCTATTGCTTCTCTACATCAGGAGGATTCTGGTGTAAGAGCCACCATCTGCAGCAGGAGCTACAAATGTTGGGATAGACAAACATCTCTCTTCAAGAACAAAATAATGGAAGCAATTAATGAACAAATACTAATCAGCTAATGAAATTAAAACATCTGCAGAGGTTTCCTGAGCCTTCCTGGGTCAGGAGCTCTACACTCAGAAACTGACTGTTCACAGACTGTTGTATCCAAATCTATTCATAGAAAGTTTAAAGGAAAGAAAAAGTGTGTCTGTAAACCATAATCATCAAAAATAGCAGAAATAAAGGTGTCTAAATAATCTATGTAATAAATAAGTTTCACTTTTTGAAAAGAATGATAGGAAAGATTGAAATTGTCTATGATATTCGATTTATAATCACATTTTATCGATTTTCCAAGTGCCAAAATATTCCCACCCCTTGTCGCTCCTGATTACTTTGGGAGATTGTTGTGGATCCCTCTATAGAAAAAATACTCCACAACTGGGCACACATCTCTCTCCTTAAGCGTTGCAACACTGGGTAGGAATGTATCTAATACTTTCACAGAAATGCCTAATTTGCCTTTTCAAAACAATTCACATCCATTTAAGATTTTACTGTATTCCTCCCAACATCGATAAATAAATTGAGCTCAATTTATTTATATCAAAATGAAAAAATGTTGAAATCTATAGGCATAAATTTAATATTTTTATTTGTGCAAACATTGTTGGTATAATTAGCTATTACTATTTGAATCAGATTTAAAAGAATCTCCCTTTAAATCTAGTCCAGAACTACAAAGGCCTCATTTCCCTTTCGTCACACAAAATGGTTCTATATTTCTGCCCAGCTCTAGTCGCTGGGCTGTTTACTAACTGATAGGAGGAAGAATGATGATGAGCAGCTGCCGGATCAAGGGAAACCAGATCAAATATTCCATCCTGGTAACAGGGAGCTCAAACAGACGACACTAGTGAGACCTGCAAGAGGACAAAGAACCAACACACACCCAAGAGAGCTTTCAACTTTATTACCAACTTCCCCCGCTTAAATCTAATTTTTAATCCTAAGACTCCGGTGTGATTATTTTCAACGTATCTGTCACACTAAACTCGGAGCAGATAAACCAGCTGATTAATTAACAGTAAAAGTTCTTTTTAAATCAGTCTTTATAGCCCCATTTCTCTGTGTGAGGCTCGCAGATGGGTGTGAAATTAATTTTTTGGTTTAATTTGAAAACGAACGTTCCCCTCCTTTTCTCTGTTCTGCTGTGGCACAATTTAAATTGCTGCAGTAATGGGGGTCAGCCTGGAGTCAATATTATTTCTTTTTGTCTCGTCTGGAGGGACCAGAGGTGAGACAAGCTCATCACGAAGAGTGAGAAAGGTGGAGTCGAGAGAGTGGGAGAGGAGGACGGCGACGGCAGGGTGGAGACGTGGGTAGGCAGAGAGGAAGGTAAATTAAACCTTTCTAATCTTGACAGTGCATGGCAAATGAGAGGCCGAGAGGAACGCCTGCTAGTTGAGGGCTATGTGGTGAAGACGCTTCACTTACCTCACACTGCCGGCGTTGCTCTTTTTCTCCTGCTCCTCTCGACGCGCCCTCAGCTGCTCCTGAGCCAGGACCATCTCCTGCTCCATGTTGCTCAGCTCCTCTTTGGCCCGCCGACGGTTCTCCTACAGGAGCAATGCAAACAGGTGGAGGAACACAGGAAGTATTATTGTGTCAGTGGGTAGAGTAGCAAAAAGTTCCACTGTGAAACCTGCGTCTTGGCACTTATGTAAGGGTTACTTTGAGAGAGTCCTCCCAACAAGACATTTGACACAATTCTCAGACCCATTCTTCACCTGTAGGGCAACAGCAAAGCTTCACTGCAACTGCTTCTCCTTAACATGGTGGATGTTGACCTTTGAAATTCTCTAAAGCTGTTATAATGCCCTCCAAATTTCCCAGATACAATGTTTTGTACCACCAGTGCAAAGTGAGCCTAACTAAAACACTATAGATTCAAAACGATGCGTAGAGATGGGTAAGAAAAACATGTCAGATTTCAATCAACTGGTGCAGCTAATATTAACTGATATTTATTGAATTTCAAGCTTCAATGAAATTCAATAATGTAATATATTGTGCAGCCCTACTGTAGAGTATATTGAGAGAAGTGAAAGATGCACATATTAAACCTTTATGCAACTATTTGAACATCCTTTTCCAAATCCATAGTTTGCAACGATCACTATGATTCCATGAGATTTTGATTCCAGGAATTCATTTTGAATTCATTTTGAGAAAAAGTAGCGTAGGATAAAATATTTTATTCAAGAGGAAAGAGCTTCCATTCTTTTACATCTAACTTCACCATGTCTGCATAGATTTACTTTCTTGGGTAAAGATCTTCTCATGTTGAGGGAACAGCACAAAATGTTATTGCTAGGATAGTAACCCTACCCTAGACCTAAATCCTAATATACCTTTGCAATTAAGAGGTTTTATATTTTTAGCAGTACTGATCACAACCCTTGGACATATGTAACAAGTAGCAACAAGGGACGTGTGAAAATTTGCTATTTATAAACGATATTACAGATGTAGTCACAAATAAACAGTTCTGCCATCATTTGGGAGACAGAACATTCTTGCACACCTTCACTGATAGAAAAATATCTACGAACATTTTACTTTTGTATTGTAGGCCAAATTTGAAAATAAATGAGCATCAACCTTTCCCAAACGTACCTGTCTGCTCTTTCCTGCATGTTTGATGCTGTAAAACATGGGTCCCAGCTCCGCCAGCCACTCTCCGTCCACAGCAGTAACACACTGCATGTACTCCTGCAAAACAAAGCACACAGTTCAAAATCAAAAACATCTATAATTGATGTTTTTAACTTTATTGTTCTTTTGCTTTCGCATGCGTTTACCTTTGTAGTCATCACAAGCTCGTGGTAGATGATGTAGTCGGGGGTGTAGCCCATACCAAACAGGGAGCTGGTGGGGTGGAGGTGGCATGGCATGCCTGTCCTCACGTTCACATATTCACCAATGCCCTGTGAACAAATATATGCATAAATAACTAATAAACTGCAATACAAGAGTCTGTGCCGGAGTTTAAATGTGCCTGCATTTCAGGGTGCACCATAAGGTCAAAGCAGAGCAGGTCATGCAGGCTAATTTGCTTCTCAACTTGGCTTAGACAGCAGACGAAAAGAAAAATCTAAAGTATATCCAAGTTTAATATGATTGCTTGGTTTGGCTGGCTACTCGTAAGTCAAACTGAAAACCATGATTATATAGTCATGACTTTAAATTCCCTTTCAGATTTTAGCGTTGTATTAATGTGAGGCCAGGGGGGATATTTCACCACTCTGTAATTATGCTGCTATAAATCTGCCACAACTGGCCGCCGCTGGGCCTAACATATTAACTGAGGAGAACCCGGAGCGCAAAGAGTACCTTGAGCTTGGCTGCCTGGTGGAAGTAAGCAGCACAGATACACTTTCTGATGATGTCCCAGTCTGAGCCACAGGACATAAGGTTCATCTTCTGCTGAACCATGATGTCCTTTAACTGGGAACGCACCTCACGCACCTGAACAAAAAAATACAATAAATAAAGGAAACACATTGGGAGTGGAAGTAAAACCATTAGCACCTGGAAAAACAGATAAAAATCTACACTGGCTACATGATGTTATAAAGGACTACATGTGAAAGTCACATGAAATGGGCTGGAAATGGAAGTATTCACAAATTAATCTGTACAATTCACACATAAAAATATTGTGCAGTGGGAATTTAACAAGTTTGGATGAATAACACACAAGTCTGACCTTGCGCATGGCCTTGGTGTGGATGAAGTGATCATTGCACCAGATGCTGGAATAATTGTTGTTCTTCCACTGCATGTAAACGTTCAGGTATGTGAGGTGGTCGCTCTCAGGGACTGAGAACTTCTCCCTCACCTGGTCGCTTTCTTCCTCACGACCCTGTAGAGGCAAAAACGTTTTTAGTTCAAAATAGATCTGAATCTCAGAAGGGAATAAAAATAGTCAGACAGCTAAAATTCAAAAGCACATGCAGATACGTTGCTATTCTGCACTAAAGGTGAAAAGATTAACAGATTTAGTGAACAATGTGTGAAAATCACTTGTGCATTCATCGTTAAAATTACCCCTCCTAAGTAGTCGCACACGCACGCACGCACACTAGGGGTTGAACCAATTAGTCGACTAGTCGACTCTAGGACGTCTCGCGAGTTTTTACATTTCATGTCGACTAGTCGCAGTCATGTGATTGCCGGTGGTGACAGCCTGTGCTGATCTGACAGCACAGTATACGTCACAAGACACAAGAAAAATAAGTTAATACATTAGTTTAAATGATATGTAGATGGATGCATATTTGTGGTTTTACAGTGTTTTTAAAAGGAGATGGAGTTGCAGCTGCAGTCCACTACAAAACACGAGCCGTCTAAAACTCGCCCCCTTCCCGCTAAGGATGTCACTTAGCCGGCTCGCGAGTGTCTTTGTCACGACGATCTAACTAATACATTATGATGTTATGTTGCTGATTAAATAAAGATCTGTGGTAATGACAGCTGCTGATTAAATAAAAGCCTGTAGTTGGTAATGACAGTGTATACTTGTCTGACATATATATAGCCGTGAGTTCGTGCTAAGAATGACACTTCGTGCTTAGAAGTGTCATCAGATCAGCTGTCAGAAGTGTATGACACTCTGACAGCAGATCTGACAGAACACTGGCTGCAAAATGGCGTGACATTTTTCCGTGAAAACGGGTAATAAAGCCTGTACGTTACTCCAAAGCTTTGCGTCTTGCGTTGCTATGACGTCACAACGACTAGTCAACTCGACATCGACTCGACTTTTATCATGTTGACGACGTTGACTAGAAAATATCTTAAATCGTTCAATCTGCTGAGTCAGCAGAGCTTCCTGCCGCGCATCGGGCGGAGGAGAAGCAGGTGGTTTCGTTGAATTCAGCTGTAACCAAACGGGATCCGTTCATAACAAGTTTGGCTTGTGATGTTCCAAAAGCACCATGTAGTCAGTGTGATAATTTGACTCCTATAGTAACTATCCAGAGATCATCAGCATCAGCCGGTGTTTAGAAAAAAAAAGTCAGACCCGACTTTGTGCAACAAACTTTTCCCCGCTGCTCACGAAGAATCTCCATAATAGACTTAGTAAAAGCAGGAGAAGGGGAGAGTGTGTGTGTGTGTGTGTGGGGGGGGGGGGGTCAATATTTGCCGTGAAAATAGCTAATAAAGCCTCCAAGTAGTTGTGAAGGGTTTTTGCGCTTACGTCACTATGACGTCACCGCGACTAGTCGACATCGACTCGACTATTATCATGATGTAGTCGACCTTAAAAAATATGTAGTCGTTCAACCCCTAACGACACACACAAATTACACACTTAATCTACATTACTGCAAATTCATACTAAAATGTATGCATGTTGGGTCATAACACACAGTATATGACGAAATGTGGCCCCCAGTGTCCAGATGTGACACTGGTTGTTTTCTTGTCTGAGTCTCACTTTTAGTACAAACAAATAGAAAGCTACTAAATACCAGCTAGCAAAGCACAAACCTTAGGTCTGTAAAAGATGGCTGGCACAGACAACATAGAGACGATGATGAGGATGTCTGCACTGCAGCCCATGTCACAGGACACAATAAGCATCTTTGAGAGGGCGGGGTCGAGTGGAAACTCCACCATCAGACGCCCCGTTGGGGTCAGAGCACCTGAAGAAAAAAATAAAAACAGGTATAACATTACAAGTGTGAAAAGGAATGTGAAAAATGCTGGAGAGACAAACATTAAGAAGACTGACAAGCTTCTTTTCTATCTAAAATCTGCTGGCATAAAGGAAGCATCACCATTATGTGACATTGATCTATCAGAGCGACAGGAGAGAAGGAACTGCTGACAGCTTAAAATACTTTTGGCAATAAAAAAACCCCATGAGATTAAAAACTTTACCGTTTCTGATTCAAATGATTAAACGAAAGAGTCTAAGAAGCTTATGATGAGGAAAAGCAAAGTAGCAGAGCAGCCAGTTTAGGGCAGGTAAGCCTTAATCAGAGATAATCTGCTGTTAACACACCATACAGAGAATCATCAAAAGTCTCCTCTTATTCTCAAATCCCTAAATCCCCAGGAATCTGGCTAAGGATGAGATAGAACTGAGACCCAACCAGTCAAATAAAACACGGGATCAGAAACTAGGCAATTACTCCCCTGGCTAAACCTCACAACTAACTCCTCCAGGCCCGTCTGTGGAGTCAGCATCATCGGTGCAGCATCCTGCCTCCATTTGTAGCATCATTATCAGTCTGGGGAAACCCAAAGTGCCACAAAGAGGAGGAAATAAACCCTAAGAATCTCAAACTTTATATCATCATCATTAAGCAGCATTTCGCCTGCTTACTGTACATTTACAACCAATTACAAGGATGAATGATATGTCCATGGTAAAAATGTTTAATTACAATAATCATATTGCTATCAAACTATATTTAGTAAATTTAAATTTAAAGATTACAGAAATGTTAATTAGCAAAGTTAAGAGACACTATTAATGCATGAAAAAGCAAATTTATTCCCTCCTGGGCCTTTGAGTTTCAGCGTTTTTTTGTTGAGTGCCATCATATGTTTAGTCTCACAAAAAAGATCAAATGTTTGCAAAAGATGGCCAAATCCTCCTGTTCTGGATATGAAGTAAACAAGATAAGTGCAGTATCACTGACAGCCACTAGAGGTCATCTACAAGCCATCTATTTTTTTTTTTTTTTTTTTTTTTACCCCTCCAGGGGGTCTCTTTGTGGGCTCTAGTGTCCCTTATATGAAAGTAGGCTGACAGGAAAGGGGGAACGAGAGGGGAGAAGACATGCAGCAAATATTGTCCGGGAGTCGAACCCGCAATGGGTCGCGCTATCCCCTACGCCACCACGGCAAGCCATCTTTTCTCAAATAAAACACCACGTGAATAAATTGCTCCCAAAGGTTAGTGTGCTGAGCTCAACTGAATCATCATGTTAGTGGTCACTGTTCAGGTCACTAAATGAAAATTAGATCACGTGATGATTTTCTGCCAAAACTACCACTTTCCAGTTCAAAACTTTTACCCAAACAGGATTTATGCTCTGCAAAAATATTAAAATTGTGAAAAACACAGTTTTAAATAACACATGTAACATTGTAGTGACAAAATAAGGTATTTATTAGAGGTTTATTGTTGTATTGGTCTATAATTTCTTGAAATCATACTTGAAAAATGAAGTTTTAAATAAAATTGACTATTTCTTGAAAGGGGTAAATACATTGCAGACATTCTTGTCTGAACCAGTGGAAGATGCGTCTTAACCACAAAAACTGAAAGATGCAACTGATTCGGTTTAGTTTTTTCCAAGTGAAGCCACTGTTGACCCACCTGTGTTGTCCAGAGCTCCCAGGATCCAGAGCTGGTACATGGAGTTGAGCATGTTGTCCTCAGGCGGTGGATCCATGAAGTGGAACAGGAGCAAGTCCTGGACCCCCAGAGACTTCAACAGCAGGACCACATTGGCCAGGTTGGTTCTCTGGATCTCTGGGATGGTGGTGGTCAGCATCTCATTCTTATAGGCACTCTGAGTGTAAAGCCTTTGTGGAGGAGAAAAACACCAAATAAACTTTACCACAGTGGAGGACATCGTACTGCTATCTTTTTCACTGATGTTTTTTAAGGAAATGGTCTGTTTTTGTACAAATATACAACACAGTTTGTCAGTTTTTCTATTATCTAATTTGTACACTTTGTAAAATCTTCATCTACATCTGTGGCATAACTGTATAGTTTTTCTTACATTGTACGTTCTGTATGCTGTATTTTTTTAAATAATTGTACCAATTTTAAGGCATATCTGTGTACTTTCTCTTTGGTGACGATATACTGGATTTTCCCATTAATGTTCTATTCTAATAATTTTATAAGGTGTGAATGTTTCATGTGTGAATCCCCACCCTGACCAAATGAGCCATCTCACGCATTCACAGCAACTCAAACACATCAAATCTGCTTAAAGAAAATCAGCCTGAGGTTGTTAGGTTTCTGGAAGGGCAAGTGGATGAGATTTATTATAAAATATGAACTTTCAAAAGTAAAATACATATCAGTGTCACAGTCTTTTCTGTAGGCAAAAGAAATAAGACCCCTGTGACATATTTGCCCAGTTTAACTAGATAAAAATCCTCAGGGAATCAATGTCTGCTCTCTTCTCTGCATTTGCATCGAACGATCAAAGAGGGAACCAAATAATTACATTTGATTCACACTTCTTAGTAAGAAAGAAATCGCAATTAAACACCATTCCCTACATTATTTACAAGTAATTTTGTTCTACAAGATTAGAACAAATAATATTTACATTTATACTTAAAATGCTTCAACAAGTTCTACTAAGGAAAAATTGGCAACTTTAAAAAACATGAATTGAAAAGCTAAGCAGCAATTTCAGCTCAATGGCTTCATGAATTGCAAGTCCCCTTTAAGAGCTGGTGAAGGCTTGAGAGTCACCTGTAACACTGGCCTGGTCCTGTACGCCCGGCTCGGCCGGAGCGCTGGTTGGCATTAGCCTGACTGATAGGGTAAACCTGGAGAGCATCCATACCGATCCGAGGGTTGAAAACCTGTCAAATTTAAAAAGATTTCAAAAAGGGGTCGAGTGAGTAATTCATGCTGAATATTGTCTCTATTAATATTGTACACAAAAGGAGCAAAAAATGACATCCAGGCTGTAAGTACCTTAAGTTTGCAATAGCCTGAATCCACAACAAACATGATCCCATCCACAGTGAGCGACGTCTCTGCAATGTTTGTGGCAACAATGCATTTTCTAACACCATCTGGAGCCTTACGACGCAAGATCAAAATAAAGTCAATACAAAGAAAAGTAGCACACAGACGAAATGCAAAAAAAACTAATCAGCTGTGGTGATTGAGGCAAACCTTCTGGAAGATCTTCGCTTGGAGATCAGAAGGAAGTTGTGAGTAAATGGGCAGCACAGCCAGTGGAGGAGCGTTCTCCAAGTCTTCCAGGCGTTCCACGATCTGGTCCGATGTTACCTGGAAGGAAAACAAAATCACATGCAAGCTGCAGATACGACTACAACAAAATGTACGTATAAAACAACTATTTTACAGTCAGAGTTTGAAGAAGTTAAATTATGTTTCACCAATCAAAGAAATGTGTTTGAAACCTCTTAACTTGTCAGTAACAAAAAGGTGTAATTAATAGGTAATAGCATCTGACACATCATCGCTGCCAGATAATTTACCTCAATATCTTCCTGTCCAGGCATAAAGATCAAGATGTCTCCCACCATCCCACTGAGGTGAATCTGCAGAGCCTGCTTCACTGCAGCCTCAACATAGTCCTCCTGTGGGGTCTACACAATGCCAAATAAAGACAAAATAAATAATAGAAACAAATGATGTTAAGAGCCAACTCAAACATTCTTCTAATTCACACCCTAAGAAAAGATAATATTCTAAATTTAAAGCGATATTTTCCACTTTTCACCAAAGAAAAGATGAAGCTAAATCAGGCCTGCCGACCAATGCGATACATTTCAAATTGAAGAACAATGTTTTCTGTACCAAAGTTGGAAGTTTTAACTTTTTTTCTTTTAAGAAAGTTACAAACGACAGGAATTTCTGCTCTTGATTACAGTCAGTAAAATTTCATCGTGTGAAAATTTGTGATTTTAACATACCTTGCTGAACAATATGTCAACTGGAAATGTTCTTCCTGGAATATGGAAAATAGGCACATTGCCAAAAAATGCTGCAAATTTGTCCGAGTCCATAGTAGCAGAGGTCACAATGAGCTTCAGGTCAGTTCGTCGAGATACAACCTGGCATGAAACAGCAAACATGACTGGAATTAGAGCTGAACATTTCAAAAGAAAGTTTTTCAATCTGCACATTATATGTTTTTTTTCTTTAACATGTAACACCAACAGTACTGACCTCCCGCAGCAGGCCAAACAGCACATCTGTGTTGAGGGAGCGTTCGTGAGCCTCGTCCATAATAACTGCACTGTAGTGATCCAGGTCCGACTCCCGCAGAGACTCCCTAAGCAGAATCCCGTCAGTCATGTACTTTATCATCGTTTTCTCCGAAGTGCAGTCCTCAAAGCGGATTGCGTATCCAACCTATAAGGAAGGAATATTCAAGATGTTTTCTTCCTTCACCAAATCAGATGATACCACAAGGCAAGTATTGAAAATTGTATGATGTTTGTATTTAAATAACATACTATTTCCATGTTTCCCATTATCCCATGATTTTTCTTACTATGATCTTCATTCTGCTCACACGTCAAGTACCACAAATGGTAGTTTCCTTTTCCCCCACTAGATGGCAGTATTGTATTACAATAACTACTTAAAAAATGTATATGGCTCAAATTTATGAGACAAATTATAAAACAAACATTTTTTTGTGAAGCTAAATTGTTACTTTGTAATGCAAACACCTATGAATGGCTGCCACTTTCATTTCCAATAGAATATATCGCAATTATTGAACACAGATTGAGGACTTTTGAGTTCTGACACAAACTCAAAAAATTAAACATCAGATTGAGACATAACTAAAAAGAAATAATAAAGCAGTTTCCAGGAACAATGTCTAACTTTATAAAACTAAATATTGTTTTCTAAATATTTTTACTTATTATAAAGAAAAGGTTAATTGCGAAAGCTGTGTAGCCATCTAAAATATAAATGGAAGCAGGTATTTTAAGTGCAGCTTCTGTAGAAGCCTAAACTCTCCAAATTCTGATGATATCCTGAACCTAGACTCTTTTAGCTGCTTATATTTCCCTTCTTCATCAGTAGAAATGATAGAACTTTCATCTGAAGCCCCGACAGAAACAACCTGCATTCAAGTCTAAACCTGGAAAAATTGGTTACTGGATATTTAATCCGGCTTCCTGTTCCGACGACAAGCCCAACCCACTCTGCATCCTGTGAGAAAGCAGCATGAGGGAAACATCAGTGTGATAACGTAGACCCAGGTTCTGTCTCACCTCCTCTCCGAGGTTGGTGCCGATCTCCTCGCTGACTCTTTTGGCCACACTCATGGCGGCCACTCGTCGGGGCTGAGTACAACCCACCATCCCGTAGCGAGTGTAGCCGTCTTCATGGAGGTACTGAGTCAGCTGGGTGGTCTTACCGCTACCCGTTTCCCCAACAACAATGACGATGCTGTTGTCCCTGTAAGTTGCAGTTCATGTAATGATGAAACGGTTACAATAACGGTAAAGATCTGATTTGATTTAAAACAACTTTTCATAAATACTGTGGATGAAACATGACTTAAGGAGAGCAACGACAACATTATATCCTTGAGTATCGATACCTTATGATATTGAGAAGTTGCTGCCTGACGGCAAAGATAGGCAAGTACTGCCTCTGCTCCAGAATGCTCTTCTTCTTAGCAAAGTCACTGCTGGCTTCACTCTTCTCCTTCATGTGCTCAGCAAATTTCTGATCAGCCCTGTGCAATACGAAAAGATCATTTATTAACATGAGAATTTTAAGAAATTCACACAAAAATATGTTTGAAAGCTAAAACTGACAGTCCATTCACCTGTAGTCTACTTTGCCATCCTCTCCCACCACTTTGCCTCCAGGTTCTTCATCCTCTTTCTTCTTGATACCCATTATATCACCTAACTTGGTGCCTGCCAATTCCCAGTGTTTGTGCTGTGCCTGGAAAAAGATGGAAAATTAATTGGAAGACTAATAAAATATTAGTGCAGCCTGTAATCAAAGAAAGAATTACATTTTCATAAAAACTCTTAAAACACAGAGAACAGAGCATCAAATGTTAAGAAAAATGTTTAACAAATATGTAAACCACAAAAGGTGTAACAAATATTATCCAGTAATATCAATTGGTAAGAAAAGACATAAATTTAGCAAACTTCTATTTTGACATAAAAATCAATCATGATAGGCTGTTCACTTATAATTCCCCCCTGTTGTTTCTTTTGCTTAAGGCAACAAAAAATAAACTAATCATCTGGGGTTCGTTTCTCTTCTGAACTGCTGTTATGTATGTTGGTACACTCCTAAAAACAATCTTTTACAAAGTGACGTGTCTTTTCCTCGCTGCAGACCCAGATTACCTTTTTGCGTTCCTTTTGCTCACGATGTTTACGGACAAGCTGGCTTCCCTTTCGAGAGATGATGGCCATGTCAGAGGTGGGATCTTTCACAGGGACGATGGGCTCTGGCTGCATAACAAAGAAAAGAATAAAAATCACACATGCATACAAAGAATGAAAAAAAATGTAATTCAACACAAACAAACTGCCATGTAGAAAGCTTTTTTTTATAAAAACACATTACACATCAGAATATTTTCAAAATTAGGTACATCTATAAACTTTGCTGTAAATGTGATAACTTTGTTAAACTTGTTGAGTTGAAGAAGAAGAAGCAAGTATGAAATAGATTTTAGAAATCACAGAGCCGTTGGAATCTATAGAAACTGATCTAATTGTTGGTTACCTGCTTAGTGAAAACTATTCTTCCATCCAGGAAAGGAGGAACCAGATTGTGAACCAGCAGGTGAACTTTAGCAGCGTTGTCTTCCTCAAAGTCTTCATCCACCTCCAGCCTTTGCACAACACCACTGGTCAACATACGGTTCGTCTCCCAGCGTTCGTTATCCTAAAGGAAGAAATGAAGCAAATCTACAAATTAACTCAGAGCTCCTGCAAAGTGTTAATGTCAAAACTTAATACATTCTCCAGACTCAGATTCTCAGATTATTCTAGCTGTTTTAAAAAATGTCGTTTTAGTTTAACTTTATCATCATTACAACTCATGAAACAATGTAAAATGAAGCTGATTTTATATTCAGTTGCATAGTAAATGACTGTTTTACCGCTTTGCTGGTAAAACAGTCTTTTACTGTTAGATCATCACAGTATAAATAAAATCTGTACTAAGTAGACATACAGTACATAATCTGGAATGGGTTAAAATACTTTTTATACTGATCTTCCTTTACTCAAATCTTTAGATCTATTAATCCTTTTAAGTTGGTTGTGAAATTAAAAAACAAAAACAAAAAAACAATGCCATGTCAGTGCTTTCTTTAGCATATAAAATCAAACCAAGTTTAAGAACACAAATTCTAAGAGTGTTTAGAGGGAAAAAGAAAGAGAATTTTGAATAAGTGTGCTTTTATCTTTGGTCTATTATACAAACTGAATTAGCGTGGAAGCATTTAAATTTTTAGTCTGGCAAATAAAAAAGGGAAGGAAGCCAGGTTAAACAGGCCCTCTTCCAAATTTGTACTGAATCGAAGGAAATTAGATGTCTTTTCATTCTCAATTTTCCCATATGTATTCAAACTTAAACATTTTCAAATTCAAATTTAGCCCAAGTTTATCTGGAAATGTGCGGTTTTACCTCATTGATCTGTCGCTTCTGAGCAGATATTCTTTTTTGAGTCTGCTTCTGGAGGATCTGCTCTCTCTTTTTCACATATTCTTCAGAGGTGGAGGTGAAAGGGTTGTGAAACTCATCATAGCCTTCGTCCATCATGTACCAGTCTCTGTCAGCTTGCTTTAATTTAAAGCCACAATAATCGATTAAGCTCTATCATTGGCAAACAAGAAATATGTTCTGCAGTGTAACTAATATAACTAGGAATAACGGTATGAGTCTCACCTTTTGGTCCTCCTCCCACTGTTCTTTCTCATCCTCATCATCAAAAGCTATTCCTCCCTCATTTTTTTTGCCTAAAGGAAACACAAATAAAATTGTATAATATTCTGTCACCAAATATTGCATTGGAATACAAAACAACTTGAACTTAGACAATAATACCTTTCCCTTGTGACAAACGAGGTGTGGAGCCTAAATGCTTCCTATCATTGGCCCACTCGTTGTACTTGTAGGACGGGGTGGGCAGGGGTGTGTCATCAGTGTATCGGCCTCTGACTGATCTGAAAAATCACAGAAGACAAATGTTCCTGAGCAGTTGCACATTGCACAAGGGGCAGGATCACAATTTTAATGATAATTGTAATTTTAAAAACAAAGAAAAACTGTGAATCATGAGGAGGTAAAAATGGTAAAGTTAGGAAATAAAACAATATCTGAAAACAACAACAGGACTAAGATTTTCAATTTATTGAAAAACAGCTGGCCAGTGTGAAATTAAAGCAATAGTAAATGTTCAGGGTCATGCAAAATGAAGTGAATGACAGTTACCTGTCCCTCCTCTCACTCTCTCGCCCAGAACGATGGCTTCTTTCAGAGCGATCGGACTCTCTGTGAGAGGGGGCAGGAGATGGAGACTCCCACTGGGAATGCCGTGAGCTACCATAACCACTATCGTCCTCATCCCAGTTAGATCGGGAAGGTGTAAAAGCATCTATATAAAGACAAAAGGAGTTGAGTCAAACAACTAAACAGGAACGTTTTAAATTTTATTTTTATATGAAGACAAAGAAAACAAACTGACCTCGGGGGCGATTCTGTGGTGTCGCGGGTTCGTCTCTCTTACTCCCTCTGCTGATGCGTTCGGACCAGCCATCTCGCTGTGAGCGCTCACTCCTCTCACTCCGTTCCAAGCGCTCCGACCGGCTGCTACTGTTGCCCCGACTATGTCTACTGTCTCGATCATCTGTCAGAGAAAAGGGAAATTCAAGGTAAAAACGGGCAAGAAATTAAACTTTCGGATAATGTCGATCATGCAACACAACCAAGTAAACAGCACAAAATTCACAAAGCACACAGATTAAGTAGGCTTTATCAATGTTTGAACTTTTTTCTCATGTTCCACACTAGACTGTAATCAAATGGCTGTTCTCATTAAAAACATAAGTGGTTTCAGGAATCACCTCTCTCACTCCGTCTCTCCCTTCCTTTATCTTTACTCTTTTCTTTGTCTCTGGTCTTGTCCTCCTTGGAGGAGGCAAAGACTCCCTGCTCACGCCTGTCTTTTTCCCGCTGCTCATGCCGGCGTCTGAACTCTTCGCTGACGCCTCCAGGATTGGAGGGAGTCTCAGAGCCTGTAACACGGTACTTCCTGCAGGCAAAAAAAAAAAGATACATCAAAAGTAGTTAATAGCAGTTACTGTGCTATATATGTAAGACTTAATTAAAACAAAACAGACATTCCTCCAAATGTTTTGCTATAACTTACCTCTCTTTCTTTGTGGCACTACTTGTATCATCATCCTCCTCATCATCAGACCCAGAGTCACTTTTACTTTCCTCCCAGTCTTTGTAGGAGGAAACTTTTGACTTCTTCCTGTTTCTTTCATTGCCATTAGACTCTTCTTGCTCTTTCATCTCCCGCTCCTTCCTTTTCTGCGCAGCCAGCAGGTCCAAGCCCAGCAAAGAGGTGCGTGGTGTAGGTGCCCGAAAAACATGTGGCTCTGAAGCAGCGCTCTTCTTCTTTACTATCAGACCTCCAACTTGAGCACCTGGCTGAGTCCCTTCCAGCCTATGCATGGACACATCATCGTCATCCATAATCTATGGGAAAATATCAACATACAGATCAGGTGAAAATCTGCCATTCTATTTGACTTTTGCTCGTTAAAATCAAAGTGTTGCAAATTCATTTTTCAGACAAAAATGTAGTTAATACACATTAACATTAGGTTTGAGCAGCTTGAAATTGGTATGGCCCAATAAACTTTAGTAATAATACCGCAATCTAATGAAATCTCTATACTTACATAAAAACGGAAAACAAGTTCAATTTCTCACCATCCAACAGAAAGTGAGACTCTAAAAGTTGGTTCCCCAAGAAACTATGGCTCTGATTTTGTAAGAGTTAAATGTCACATGGATTTTTTGATTTTATTCTATTCTTCTTTTTTTTTTTACACAAGAATTAAATCTAGGCACCAAAATAAGTACAAGCGCACACACACAACCAGAACTCCCTCCCCACAGAGTCTCCCCCCAAAAAATACTAAAGACTCACATAGATATATCAAATCACTAGTTAGTTTTGGGTCAGTTATAAAAAGTCAAAATGAATCACTGGTTTAATAACTTTAAGAAATAAGGTTAGTTGGCCTTCAGTTTTTCTCGAAAACATGCCACTTATCAACTTTTTAAACTCAAATACATTACATTTGTTCTGCAAATTCAGCTTTTAATTGAGCATGTAATCGCTATAATTCATTGTAGTATTATATCACATTACTCTAATTTACCTATTCCTGCTAACCACAGCATTTTAAAGTAAAATTAAAGTAAAACCATCTGCATCAAATTCAATCTGTTTCTGAGTAATAATGAATACCACGTCTTAATAAGATGATGTAAATTCCCAGTGTCATACCAAATATAAGCATTTAAATCTACATATTAATGTTTAAAGTATTTCCTATAGCCCAGGATAAATAGCTGATGAATCGATATATCTTACCTTAGTTTGAGAAGCTAATGTTAGCTAGTCACAATAAAAGCAACAACACAGAAATAGCTACGTATTCCCTTGAGCATAAAAATCCAAAACCTCTTAAATAAAAGTCATTACTTCGTAGTGCTCTAGTGACAAGAACGTACAGTGGAAATACAGAATTAATGGCGTCCTGGAAAATAACTAAATCGCTTTCGTAAACCCAACGCGTATGTTTACAGACAGGGAAGCAGCCATATTTCTCAGTTTTCTTCTGCCGCTGCAGTAAGCAGAAAAAACGCGCTACTGCCACCTACAGGGCATTAGAATAAGTTGACAAGTTGTGAAACATTTGATCAATGCTTTAAAATTAGTTGTATGGAATTTGTTTTTATAAATGAATTGAATTAATTAGTTTTTGGATATGCCACATCTTTGATAAAATGGATTAAGACTGCGATAAAAAAAAAAAGATTTGTGAATTTTCTTGTTTTCCCACTTCTGCTATGTATGTCAATTTCCTAGGGATCGAAAAAGTAGTTTCTAGACATTAATAATCAATTATTCACTTCTAACTGATTAACCCTAACACCCCGCAGATCTGCCTTTGAACGCACTGAAAGAGAAGGGAGACAAGATTATGCCTTATCTTGTGGTTGTTTATCTGACCTATCAACATAAGCCATATGTCTTTAACCACAACCAGAGAACTGGAAGCTTCATTTTGGTGTAATTTACTTTGTGTTACTTATACTTGTATGAAGAGGACGAACTGGGGAGATTTTAAACGACACGATAAACAGGGGAAACCGGTCTGAGTTTACTCTTTGTCAATATAAATTGACAACCATAAAGCATACCAGACACACACTACGATATAGTCGCTGACTATGTTCAGCATAAGACTTTTTTTCAGATTAGAGCAAAAAAAAAAAAAATCGGATTTGTTTGTATAAGTCAGGTACATCTGAGTCACTGATATTCTTTTTAAAATGCTGTACGTCACCAACTAACACCGGCGCGGCAACTGCCTAACCGGCTAAGAAATGATGCGCACCCAGAAAAGGTGTAATATCATGATCTGAAAATGCTCAATTTGATTGGCTACCACTGAAAAAGTCACTCCGCTATTGGTCAGTCGTGATGTGTGGGCGTTAGGGTGAATAACATGAACGTCATTGGTCTGTTTCACATGTCTGCTGATGTACCCGGTGTAAATGTTCGATAATCTAACTAAATACATCGGTCAGCCGCGCTAGGTTCGTTTTCGTATCTGTTTTATATCGCTTTTGTTTGTTCATTTGTGTTATTATATCCTTGGACTCTTCTTTCACACCGTTGAACTCTTACCAAAAGGAAGAAAAGGCTCGTCTTGTTGGCTAGCAAGACGAGGTACCGTGGTAACAGACGGTAACAAGAGCTAGAGTCCAGTCTTTTTTCTACTCAAACGTAAGAATGGGAGAGGGAATAAATGAACATACGGGCAGCGGATCTGTTAACACCAACAGTAATGAGAACAACGGAGAAACTGCTGACGGGGGAGCAAAATATTACACATTAGAGGAGGTCCGAATGCATAATATGAGCAATGACACGTGGCTAATCATCCATAATAAGATATACGACATTACAAGTTTTCTAGAGGAGGTAAGAAGCACTCTTTTTACATACACTGGTTGCATTTATTTTGACATCAATGTTCTTTCAGGATCTTTTACGTTACTTGTAGACATGTGACGTGTAAGCTTACTTCCTGAATTTCTGATAATGTCCTGCATTTGTGTGTACAGTTTGTTTCTTGTTCATTAATGCTGTTAACAGAGACAGAATGTAAAGTACTAAGTCTAATTTGGAGTTTCCATCGTGTTTAATGGGATTGTTTTAAGCTATCTCTGTAAAATTGACTAGCACTAAGACATTTTAACTGTTAGGACTCAATATAACAGCTTTAAAGAGGCAGTACTGTAGTAACACTTTTATATAACACATTTCTTAAAACGCAGATTTCTTAAAAACGTTTGTTTTTGAGAGTACCTCCATTATGTAGAGGACCATTATGTCGGTCACGCTCTACACAATGGAGTATATTCTTCCATAATTACCTACCAGAAAGTATGTTCTTACATAATTACCTACCAGTGGCAACCTTCCTGTATTTTAGTGTTTGGGCAACATTCAAAATGCAACCAATGCACCCAAACAACTTTCTTGGGATTTTGACATCACTGTTCATAATTCACGTTATGAAAGCATTACCTTATATAGTAATGTTTTTTTTTAGATTGTTTTTATTTTTTTAAAGGTATTATTTCTCAGGCCATAACCCTGCAAGGTTGGGATAATTGGCCCCATCCTGGTCCTCAGGACCCACTGTCCTGCAAGTTTTCGATATGTCCCACCACATTTAAATGGTCCCTGTTTGCTGCTCTTTGAATTAGCATCCAGGAGGGGAGGAGGTTTTGCTGGAGCAGGGGGGATCAGATGCCACAGAGAGCTTTGAAGATGTCGGCCATTCTACAGATGCCAGGGAGATGCTCCAGCAGTACTACATTGGAGAGCTTCACATGGTAAGAAGACAGGTGGTTTCTTACCTTCTTTTTAGCTATGCTTTGGTTATACTATGAGTACTATAGTCATAAAAAGGGTGGAATTTCATTTGCAATGGATTCAGATTAAATGCCAAACAAAGCATTTAAATTATATTTGGGGAAATAATTTTTCATTACTGATCACACTGTGAGATAAGATCTGAATTTAATCCAGGATATTTACAGTGCATAATATTGTAGTAACTATAGATTTGCAGTGATCAAAGTTTGTCCAGATGCCACAAAATCAGCACTATGTTGTTTCATGATTGCATTCATGTCCATATTATCATAAGAAGCTCCCAGAAAAATGTAAAGAATCGAGTCAGGAAAATGAGGGAATATTAAAATGCAAATTTCACACAAAACGAGTCTTTTCCATTAGATTATTTTCACAGTATCAAACTACCAGTCAATAAAAGCAAACAATTGGTGTTTGCATCTCCTTCTTAATAAAATGGTAACAGTTTGTCATGCATATAGATTGTGTCATGCCTGATTTCAAGTTTTATAAGCTTTTTAAGTGTTGATTTGTCACACTCCCTCACAAGCTTATCATGTGAGCAGCAGTTTTTGATCCTGTGAGGGACAGCGAGTTCTTTTGTGTGTTTTTGATTTTCATCTAAGTAAAATGCTGATAAAAATTTAAAAAGACTTTTCTTTTTTACATGTAATTCCATAATTTTGCTTTTAAGGCACCACATTAAATTTCTGAATCTCTTGAACAAAAACGTTCATTTAATTAAAAAGAAAACTTAGCTGGACATTTAGAGTGGTGTGCAGCTTGCTACTGACGTTTAATGAAAGGCTAAAATTGAGTCATCATTGACGAAAGGTATGATTTCACACACACTGCTCTACCTTAGCTCCAGTTCATTTGGTGACGATTAACAGCAAATTTATACTCAAGGCACTTTGCAAGAAAAACATGTTTTATACTAATCAGATCAAACCACCACAATCTAAACATATAGAATAATTCAAATTCAATGACTTGTATGCAATAAAAATGTAGTTTTAAATGCAAACGATGTCAAATGAAGCCCAGCTGATTGGAGTCATCCATCCCTTCTCTTGAGCAAGTATGTGGCGACAATAGACAGTTGATTGCATTACACAACTTCTCATCCTTAGTAAGGATGTAGTTTGAGTTTAAACCTGCAGAACCCAGATTAGTGTAAATGTCTGTGTGATGTGATTGGCTGGGGGTTGGGAGCACATTCGTATGAAAAACTGATTGAGTTTAATAAATGCTTACTTGCTCCAGCTACATTTACATTTATGTTATAAAAATATTTTTTGTAAATACTGTAGTTTTATAAAACCTGCATGATCCTATAAGATAAGACAAAATTTGACATTGTAAATTTAATGCATCACATATCAGTTTGTAGGTGATGCTTTCTGAAACTTCAACTTTCTGTACACTATTCTTAAACTATAAATATTTCTGCGTCATGTAGTAAGAATTTATGTGTATATTGAATTATTATACAAATTATCTCAACTACACTTTCTTATGTTGACATTATGCTTGTGTGTTGCAACATTAAAAACAGTAATAGTGAATTTATGTGTTTGTAGGAGGACAGGAAGAAGGAGAACACAAAGGTAGGCACCAGTCCACTCTGATCCTCCAACTTTTACATAATTTAAATTTTCGTTTTCAAAACTTTTGTTTGAATTCAAATCATTTCTTTTGCTTTAGGTAGCAGACGCCAAAGATTCTGGAGAATCCAGGTGAGACTGTGTGTTTTATCAGACGTTTCACAAGTTTTATTCTGAGAAGTAATAAATACTATGTTTAGAAATCTTTGTAAATATACGACAGATTGTAATACTAACATGTAATTGCTATGCCTTCTTTTCAGCATCTCCTGGGCCATGTGGTTGATACCCACCGTAGCTGCAGCTGTTGTTGGTGTCCTGTATCGTTTCTTCATGTTTGAACACAAGTCTTCTTGAGAGCTTTATTTCAATCTTCTTATCTGGAGGCCTTGCTTTTTTCTTTCTTTTTATTTTTTGACCAAACCCACTTCATGCTGAAAAAAAAACATAACTGTTTGCATCTTCTGCTACAAGAGAGAAGGAACCACTTCATAAATATTTGTCCTTGTTTTGCTACATAGTGTGCATGAAACACAAAGTCAAAAAAAAAATATATATATATATATATATGCCTTATGCTTTTTATGTAATAATGGCGTTTTTCATAAATAAATGAAAATGTGGCCCACAAGCTAAACTTTGAAATTTATACCAACTAATTTAGCAGTCAAGTGAAAGATTTGTTTTACATGTCCACAGCAAGAGACAACATGACCAGCATTACAGTGTGAAGATAGACAGCTTGACATAAAGCAAATAAAAAGCAGACACACCTTCATTTTATTCTGGATAACTACCATATTTACCCATTCAGTGAGAAATGTTACAGAATTTCATTTACAAGGATGTAATTTTTCCTCAATGTACAGTTATGCTGTCTAAGCCATGTCTGATTGCATCTGCCACTTTTCTCGCAAATACAATCTGTCCAATATATATATGTTAGGTGTTAAATTTTATTTGTTGCATTTTTTAATCATGGTGAAGTATGCTATGTGATTATTTAAGACAGAATGTGCTTTCCCTAGTCTTGTTATATAAAATCATTAAGTAGTAATATTGTTTTAGTGCCCTTCATTCAATCCTTTTTCTAAAATGGGTTACAGATAAAAATTTAGTAAAGATAAAATAGTTCACCATTAAGTTTAGCTTGTTTTATGTATTGTTTGAAAACTGGGGAACTTGCTCCTAACATTTGAACCATAAATGTGGGTCTTGTAGCCGACAGTTGTTTACCATAGATCATCATAATCATCTGTTTTCAGGTCATACGTTCTGCATAGCGTTTAGTTCAAGATGTCTTGAATTTTTTCTTTATTCACAAAAAGTTCTTTAAGGATTGTGGTACTACATTTTAGCCTTTCATTAAACATCAGTAGTAACATTTATCTTCAATTCATACTTGAATTTATCCAATGAACATTTGCTAAGATAAGAGGTACATTTTTGTCATTTTGTGCTCTTTGTTATTACTGAACATCTGTTTGAACTGAGTAGAAACTTAATTATTACATTCAAATTTGTAAACAAACAAATGTATGCAGAAATGGTATGATGTGATTAAAGACATTTTAATAAAAGGCTTCATTATTGACTAAACTATAATACATTATTTCTGCCTGTGTAGTGGAGGAACATTTGTAAAATTATTTTTACACTTTTTGCAAAATCAGTTCTTTTGCAGATCACCTTTTCAAGAAAATAAAATACTATCATAATAGAAAACTACAAAACTTAGATTAATCACTTGGTGGATTTTAATCAGAATGCCTCAAATGTCTTGTCATCTTCACATGAATTAAACTCCGCTTTAAATTTTTTGTAAATCACATCTCAACCTTTTAATTGGGGTGAAAGGTCTAAGCGTAAACTCTATGAAAGGTTCATATTATGCTAACAAGAAGAAGACTAAACTTGTTAACTGAATTCAAAGTGTAGCAAAATAAAGTGTTAAAAATATATATAAATTTTTACAGTAATTGGACACTTGAGGAGCACATTTGTTTTTTGATAGTCAATAATGACATCTAACTGGTCAAAATGTGTCCACTTAGCTGCCTGCTAACTTTACTCGGTCACGACTCCACCACTTGCATCACCCACTGCTGTCACAGTTGTTGACAAACCTGTGGCTGCTCTCTATGTGCACCAAAGTATTTCCAAAATGGATCATCACATAAGATTAATTTTTGTTACTGAATTTACAGGTAGATCAAAATTTTTCATATCCCTGTCTTTAAATTATTTTCAGTCAACCAAAAAGTTTGTTTCCGATAAGAAATAGGACAGGAATCTATCAATAGTTGTTAAAGTAATGTAAAAGTAGAATGGTGATAGAAAAGAATTATTTCTGTTTTTATTGTTGACCAACATTTTGCTCAAGTTCCAAGCCTTTGAAGTTGAAAGGCCTCCTTACCATCACCCTAATCTTTGGACTTAAGAATCTAAAACCGATGCATCTTACCGCGCTTAACTTAGTTTTGTCTGTGTAAGAAATTTACCCTTAGAAAACTTTTCCAAGTGTCATTTAATCACTTCAGTTTCCACTAAGTGATATTCAACATATTTTAGTGCACAGTTTTAAAATAATGCTTCAACATTGCATGCTTTGCTGTTTTTACTCCTTAGTCCCAGACACAAAGGGAAAGATCCAGGTCAGTTGCACACGATGTGAAATTGTTTAATATGTATTGAAGTTGTTTTCCTAATTTAAGCTGGTAGTTTTAGCTGCAAATCCTCAACAGCAGATGTTCAAACATTGATAAAGAGACAGAGTCGCAGAATCACTTAACGAAGGGCCTTTGTTCTGTCAAAGCTGGTAAACACAAGCATATCTGAAGATAACGAGAAGTGTTAATTAATGAATATGTTTACATTTATAACACAGCTCATAATAAAACCCCCAACTTTTCATACAAGTAAGATGTTAAATGATTCTACAATAAGAATTTTAAGTTATATTCTTTTGAATAATAGACTTAACTATAAACTGATTTAAAATATAAAGTTGCAACACAGAATTTGATCAACTATTATTTTGCTCTACAAGCAGAGTTAATCCTCACTTCATTTTAAATGTCATTGCTAAAACGTTCTTGTATCCTGCATTGCGTGAAGATTACATTACAACAATATAACCTTTTTATAGTCCAGCCCTTCTAAAAGCAAATAACATTGTGTCCTAGAGTATGTCTGTGTGCTCCTGTGAGTTACTTTCCTGGCATGTAAGTGGACTAGAGCAGGAAAAACTCATTATTGAAATAAAAGCCTTTCCATCTGCACCCTCAACAAGAGCCCTCACAAGTTAGAGTTGCTATGGCTGATAACATACACAGTAAATGCTCACACCCAGTGATTCACCCTTTTTGTGGCTTAAAGTCAGTGAGAGATGTCAACAGCCTAGGCCCATCATTTTATTACTTTAAAACTAAATACAAAGATGTTTTCTGATTTAAAAAGAAAAAAAAAGATGTTAAGTGACTGCAGTTTTTATCATTGATTCTCTGGAATATTGAAAAAACCCAAATACAACAAACACTCATACTACTTGTAATAAAATTAATTGAATCTTTCAGAAATTCTCTAACAATTCTGACATAATTGTTGAATTACGTTTGCCTTATTTGCATTATTTTATGTAACCGCAAGATGGCAGTGTAAACCCAGGATTTGTATGTTGCTGTTGCTTCCGTGAAAAACTACTGTAATCTCTACTGAAACGGCCAATTTAGCCACTGTGTGTCTATCTGTAGGTTTTCAGCGAAAACAGTGAATCCATCACTGTCACACATGGTCTTTAAAACACTTAGTAAGGATTAAAACAGCAACTCTCTAAATTGTGACTGGTATTATGAACTCAGATAAAGACCAAACATGAGTTAAATTTTTTTAATGACAATCCACTGATAAAGCTGGACTCTTAAACCAGTTTGGGAGTCTACTGTATAAAAAACAAGTAAAATGAATTTTTATTTAGAAATGTCCTTTTTTGCTACACTATAATATACAACCCATGCATTAGTTTCTTGCTTCCTGTACTTTCAGTCTTCCATAAGGCCGTTAGGTATTTGATGGCCTTGATGTAACACTAAGATGACAGGCTCAGTAAAACAGCATGTTGCATCTGCAGGAACATCAGATAAACATTACTCGCCATGACTGAATCGCCTGTCATCTATTAGCAGTCATCCTCAAGGAGAACTTAGGGTGCTAATGGGCAACACTTCACCGTCCTCTTCAGAGACCTGCTTGGCAACAAACACAGGACAGCTAAAAAAATACCACATTTGGATGCAACAAGAGCAAAGACTCTGTCTATATTTGATTAAGAGGAAGGCTTGAAATGTCATGTCAACCTGTTCTTATCCAGTTGAAAGTAAGCTTTGATAAATTGCTTTTGTTATCAAATATAGACAGACTTTTAGCAGAGACCAACAGTGTAATACTGTGGTTGCCAGGCTTGGAGTCTGCAGTTTTGTGAGTCTCCTAAAAGCCTTTCAAAAACACTGTATTGCCTGAAGGACAAGGACCAGTCAAAGTACTATGATGCAGCTGTTGCTGGATTTCTGAGGCTGGGTTTTTTAAATATTTTGCAGCAATCTATTTACATATAATTCTTACAATTTGTTTAAAATGCATGCACTAGAAAGGAACTGATTAACAGTGCCACAAAATTTTTTAACATTATAGTTTTTCTGGCTTTTAGTGCTTGTTAATATTCCTTTCGATCCTTATACATTGTAAATACCTTCTGCAGCATCATTATCTGAAGGCCAAAGCAAAATGTTACAAATAGAATATCTGTTTCAAATTATTTTGGACATGTTTTTAATATAAAACTTGTGGCTTAACCTGTTATCTAACATGTTTCTGGTAGGTGTAAATTAGCATAATTCAATTCAGTACTCATCATTATTCAACATGTTATGACACAAAGCACATCATGACTACAACAAACTAAAATTGTATTTTTTTCATATTTAATAATCACAGAAGTGAGTATGCAGTTCTTATGAAGCAGCAGTTCGGTGTTCATTCTGGTTTAGACATTTCTCAGCTTATGTGGACGTTTCTCAAGTATGGTGGTAATAGGTTATTGAGGTGTTTGAATCACTCTTTACAAGCCTTCTGCACTTCAGCACATTTGAAGTACAACTGTTTTAAGTTCACATGGTTCTAATGCTGCAGCATGAGAAAGCAATGGACTGATTTGAGGGAAAAAAGCAAGGTTTTGGACAATCATTGATAATAATAGTTTACCAACATGCAGCCAGAAAATAGGACCTTAAAAAAAACCAAAACACACACAACTGACTCAAAGGTATCATACTTTATTTTGCACATCATCCTCAAATCATTCTTTGTCTTTATAAGTGTATCAACTAATATAGGAACACAAATGCAAAAGTCATGAACGCAGTCATGTTCCCTATTTTTAGTGATGATTATAACAAGCAGCAATTTAAAAGTGTATAAAAAATTCCAATTCAAAAATCAACCTTTACCATGACAAAACTTTATTTAAAGACAAAAATGCTTATTGCAATGTTGAATACAAACACACTAAGGTGTTCATTCCTCCTGATTATTTATAGACTCTGAGCCCAAGATCCTCCAAATACAAGTTGTCTCTTCCCGCCATGAACGTTGTGACCTTTCTGCAGTCCAGGTGCTTAATTACTTTTCTCCTTGCATGCACTGAAATGCTGCGCCTTAAAGGTTAACCTCTCTTCGTTGGTATATGTCAAATAGTTTAAAATGAACAAAGGTTGATAGCCTCAGTAGTTCAAAGTGTTTGAAACCAGGTTGCAGCCTTCACAAAAATCTCACATGAGAGGGAGCCTAAATATCACTTTCTTCTGATGAGCTAAATGACAGATTGTGAACGACTGAAATGTGTTGAGATAAGTTTCAGCTTGACGCATTTAAAAAAAAAAAAAATGGTGTATGCAGAATAATGACAGGCCTATCCGTAGCACAGCCAAAAGTGATGGCTAGCTGTAAAAATAACTAAAAATTTGATTTAGGATGCCACCTTGGATTGAAAATTAAATCCTGACAATGGTGCATCCGTTTTCAGTTGGAAATAATAGTTTAAAAAATAATGTAATTCATACTGATGCTGACTGTATTTTAGTTTTACACAGAAATAGTCACCATTACAGTCTCTCAGAATTTTAAAGCATTTGCCCTGCAAACAAATTGATCGTTTATTTTTGCTTTAGTTTGTTAAAACACCAATAACTGGGCAAGGATTTTAAAAGTGTGCAGGTCACTGACCATGTCCTTTATGCTCTTGTTGTTTCTGGGTTCAGAGGTTTTAAGCCAAGCTCAGCAAGGTGCAGGTGGAGGACACACTGGAGGTACGCTCATGAACCATGTTGTTGTTGTCTAAAATTCCCGAGACGAACTGTGCTGATGATGTGCTGCTCCACCCAAAGGTGTCTGCCAGTTCAGGACAGATGGCCAGAGCCAGCCGCTGCAGAATAAGATGGAACTTCCTGCGAAAGTTTTTGTTTATCCAGAAGTAAAAGATGCAGTTGAGGAAACCATTGGAGGTTGGGAGCCACACCACAACGAACTCAATCCACTCTGGTACTGTGCTCCCAGAGACTGCTGTGGGACAGAAAATGTTGAATAAATATGAGTCAGCCTAGTGACAGAAACAACAAGTGTGCACAGCTCTCAAATAAAAATATTATCTCACTTTTGATTGTATATAATCAATGGCGGTTTTTGGATAAATGGGGAAAAATGCCTCACTGCCCAGGACGTCGTCTCTTCGTGGGCAGCGTGAGGGTCATGCACTACAAAGAAATACGACTGTTCATTGCATCCGACTAATGCTGCAGGAATCTGACATGAATATCAGATTCTGCTCCAAATTAAAATTCTCTCTCAGTTTTTTCCACCTTCTGGGCTGCACTTTGTTGCCTCTACATAAATAATAGATAGCGATAATAAAAAAAAAAGAGCATATTGTATGCATTTTTGGCACTGATACAACCTATAACTTAAGCATAAAAAACTCAATATGTACACAGGCCAAGCGTGGAGAGAGATATTCTGCACTGATTACAAATGCTGGGGTTATAAATATGGTAGTCAAGTGCATCCCCGCAACATTGTAAACAGTGTGTCTGGACACAGTGCAAACTAACTGTTTAACTGTCAAAGTGTCCTCTTTTAAGGCCTAAAAGCAAATCAGGAAAATTATTTTAAAGGGCTGTTCTGTTTGTATCAGAACAGCTCTGAAAGAAATGGGGCTGTTTCATCAGGATGCATCATCCTTCAGCCGATTATCTACCATATGCCAAGTATCTTTTATCTATCATCTCTTTGAGAATTATTTTTAATACCATTTTAGTGCTGTGAATTGCATGTACATTTTATACTGCGCAATTTTTAACTAGCATGTTGCTGAGCTTTGCTTTTGTCTAGAAATATAATTTTATGTAATATCTGCTTAGACCTCTTCTCTGCAATCAGTGGCAACATTTTTATTCCCAGGAACACAAATCAACCTCATTGTTGAGTAATTTGTATCTACTAAGGTGAGTTATTTTAAAACCTCCTTTGCAGTCTTATAGCCATGACATCAACCATCCAGGTAACAAGAAACAACTTGACAAAATAAAATGAAGTATCTGGTAGAAAACGCAAGTCAATCTACACAATTAAATACCCTTGTCATTAGATTCACAAAGGGCTTATTTAAAAAAAAACATTTTGGAAAGACCTAAAACTCAACACTCATTAAATCATCAATCAGAAACTGATGAACAAGTGACAAAGTATTATTTACATTTTCAGACAGATAAAAAACAATATAATTTAAACACCTAGCATGCCTCACCTGTTTCTAGTAATGACATTGGCTATGAATATCTTAGAGCTTTACAGTAAATTAGCTCATGGTCAAGTAGCTGAGACTTAGTGGAACCAAGTAAAGTGCTTTACTGTTGGGCTTGTGATCATTTAGACGAGTGCACACTTGCAGTTTAAATTAAGACTCTCGGCTTCACTTTGCAAGGATTTTCATCTGTATCTGATAGATTAGGGGTCTGCTTGAAAAAGAGGGAAAAAAAGGTCTTCACTTCTAAAAATATTCTGCCACAACTCCACTTTCACACTGATTACTCCAAACCCGCACATGATCAAGGTAAATTAGAAAAAGCCAAAAAAAAAAAAAAAAAAAACCAAGTCTGAGTCATCGCCAGCCTTAAAAAAGTACATCATGCCCATGATTACATGAATAACTCTGACAGCTATTCCTCCCACAATCTTGGCAGAAACTGACAGATTTGATGGGGGAAATGATAAGATGTTTAATTTTGAAAGACAGATGTCTGTCTTACTATGAAGCAACAAGGAATAAAATATTTTCTCATATGAAGTTGATATAATATGCAAAGAGCATATATACACATGATCAATATCCGAAATAACTGTAACAAAAGCAGAAATCTGTTCTGTATCATTCAATACATGCAGCCAAAAATGACATAAGCATATTTGATTCTACATGCTATGAATGTCTCAAGTCATCACTGTGACACACAGCACAACAACTCTGTTAGAGGAGTTACTGATGCAAGAGCAATAAGTGACAAACAAGTGCAACTCAATTTATTAGAATATCAACAAAATGTTATTTCCATACTTCAATTCAAAATATGGAACTCATTATGTTGATTCATTTCAAACAGAGCAGTATGTTTCAGTTGTTATTTCTGTAGATTTTTAGAACCATTGATTACAGCTATTGAAAACCCAAATATAGGTTTCTTTGAAGAATAGGCTATAACAAAGCGGGGATTGTTCAACATTTGTTAAGGAAATGTTTTGACCTATGAAACCCTAAAGAAAACCACTGACTAGAAAGTAGCCTAGCAGACAGTGGATGACCCTTACATGAGAAGGGTAGAAAGCCACAATCATGGAAAGTTTAGTTGAAGGTAAGTGTGGGAGAATAAGGAGCACAGGCAACAGAGATTGTCACAGCTTTGAGAGGAACATAAAGTAAAGTCCATTCAAGCAAGTGGGGAAGATTCTCTGAAGTTGGAGCTTCAAGAGCCATCACAGATGTAGCCATGATATCGGCTGTCACAGCGGTATTTCTTGTGTTAAGCCACACCTGAAACTGTGGCATTATCTGAAATATTTTGTCTGTGACAAAAGACAAAAATGAGAAGACTGTTGCTCAGTTTGCCTAATTTTGCTTAATTTAAAAATCAAAATCCCATAGTCTAAGGAGCAAAGAGACACACAAAATCTAAGTTGCTTAATGATTTTCCATCAGTGGTGGTGGAATTTAGTAAATATTTAAGACAAAGCTAAAATTGTGAAATAAAATATACAAAAGTACACTTTCTATAAATGTTAGTGAATGAGAGATGTCTAAATAAGAAGCCGCTGTGTGGGCAACAAGTTTAGAATAAAAGTTTGTTCATATTTCCACATTAAATGCTGTTTAGATGTGATGCTTTGCTTACCACTGTAGATCATAACCACCATGCAGGGAGTCCAACATGTGTAGTATGCTGCCATCACAGGTACGAGCACTCTTGCGGCAACATTGTGCCTGTTGCGCAGTGCACAGCCGTATTTGCGCAGTTTCAGCCTCTGTCTCTTGGCCGCGCACCACACACTCAAGTTTGCATATGTCATGACAATGGAGCAGGGGAAAAATATTAAACAGGTCAAACTTAAGGTGTAGGCAACGTTTGTAGAGTAGGACGGGTTGCAGACCAGCGACGCGGTGGAGAAGTGGACCTCGATGATGCCATCTGGGAATGTGATCGGCGACAGCAAGAAGAGAGGGAAGCACCAGGTGAAGGCGATGAGAAGCAGGGTCCTTTTCCTGGTCATAAGAGTGGAATACTGCAGGGGGTAAAACACCGCGATGTACCTCTCAAGGCTGATGGTGGCCAGCGTGTACATGCAAGTGGAGTAGATGGTGGCGTTGCAAAACGCAACCACATGACAAAGAGTGTCAGGGCCCTCACTGTAGTCCTTCAACAGACTCACCCAGAGGTTCAGGGGCATTACCAGCAACCCGAACGCAGAGTCCGCTGCAGTGAGAGACAGCAGGAAATACCGGGAGTTTCTGGACCAGCCTGCCACGGAGGAAGTGATGACCAGGAGAACTGCTATATTTCCCAAAGTGATCATCACCCCCAGTATAATGATGATGCTTATTTTGACGGAGCGGTGGGTTAGTTCCTGCAGTCTCAGAGAGTCTGCGTCCGACAGGTTGGAGTAGTTAGAGGTGGAGAAGTTAAATGTTAGGTACATTGTTGCTTATTTAACTGTAAGTAAATCATGCATTTAAAAAGTGTTGGCAGGCGAGAAAAAGGAAACAAAACTATGAGTATAGATTGAGTTACACTGGAGAGGAAACAAAACTGCAGGTTTTCTTTCAGAGGTGGGGCAAAAGATCAGCTGCACACCTGCTGCAATCAGTGACGGGAAGTCACAGCCACTGCAACAGCGCAGCCTGCAAAATGCTTCATCTGCAGCAGTTCAGACTGAGAAGCACTGCATACAGGAGTCAGCAAGTAAAATATCTGATGAATATTTTACTTATTCAGCAATAAGTAAAATATTTAATTTCTGTGCAGGCTGAACAGAAATTTTCCTCTTCAGCCTGAAAAATCCCTCACTCACTGCAGCACATTTATGCAAAACCATAAATTATTATATATGCATATATGACTGTTCTCTTGGCCAGCCAGTATATAAATATTTCACAATATTAACTTAAAAAAGGACACAAAGAGAATAGTTTAGTTGGAACATTTATGACTATGTCTGTTTTTCTCCTTCATACTGTACTCGTTTTGAATGCCCATCACTGACTGACCCATCATCTCACTTTGCTAACAATGACAGTGATCTGCCACCCCAGTAATGAAAGTAGGTCCAATATGGCCACCCATTTGAAAACTTTCTTGAAGCACTTCCATACAAAATCCAGATAAGAGTGTGCTAAATATCTTTTTTTTTTAGCTGTTACCCTATGTTATGGAAGGTCTGAATGACACAAATGTTTTCCATTCCAGTACCTTAAATGTTAAATAAAGTTCTGACACCATTTTGTACAGAAATACCTAATTCATCAATATTTTAAGCAGAATCTTGTCCAAATTTTAGAAGGAATACATATTGTAAACTTTTCAAATTTTGACATATGTGACAGCTTGTTTGTAGTGCATATATCCTCTGCTAAGTAAGCACGGCGATATTTCTGTAACAGCCCCATAGCAAAATACCAGGAAATGGCTTGACAAGAATCATTTACAAATCATACCGAAGGGCCTCTTCATTAGGATGCATGGAGAATTGGTGTGATTTAGTAGGTAAAAGACTGCATTTTTTTCCACACATCATCAAAGATTTATTCTATAATTTATTCAGGCAGCAAATATTGTGTTGGTGAGATGGGAGACAAAATTCACACAAATTTTGTTCATAAAAATAAGCACTTATTTGGAAACTCTAAGGAAAAGGGAAATTTTACAGGAAATAGTCGGAAAGAAAAATTCCTTCAACGAACAACTTTTGTTTCAAAAAACAATGAGACACACACACACACAAAAAGAAAAGTCAAGCTCATTAAATGAACTAAAAATCATTCCACTTTGGATGAAATAAGACAGCAGGAGGTTACTGCTTATGTCTTTTGCTAATGTTTTTGTCAGTGAAATCTTTTTAAAAATGTTGCCTTGTAACATAGTTGTGTCTGGAAACACAAAAGACCAGCTGTTTTCAACTTGAATGTTTGGAGATTTTATCCACTCAGTATTTGTGTTTTAATTCTTTTGTTTTGTGAAACTGAAAGCGCAGTTGATGGCTGACAGAGAACAACTTTTAACATTGTCAGTTCGGCTTTAAATGGTGCAGTCTGTGGTTTGTTGATGTTTGGAATGGTCCTGTGAAAGATATTTGGCATATGTTGTACCAGGTATTACAAGTGTAATTCATCAATATTAACGCCTACAGAGAGGTGCAAATGTTATGTTATGCAGTGTAACAGATTTCCATCTTTCCATCATCTTTACCCACTTATCTATTCACGTTCACAGGGAGTGGCTGGTGCCGATCTCCATCTGTCTTTGGGCGAGAAGTGGGGCACACCATGAACAGGTTTATCACAGACACACAGGATAAACAACCACTCAACCACACATTCAGAGAAATCAATTGGCTTATCAGGCTTGTTTTTGGACTTGAAGAACTCATGTATGCACTGGGAGAACATGCAAACACCATGCAGAAAGAACTCAGGTCAGAATTTTAACCCAGGACAATAAAAGTCATTATTACTGAAAATAATGTGTTTGTCATACTGTTACAAGTGCAAACTGAAGCCAGTTGGAGCAGTTGTTTAGGACTATATTTACACACCTTTCTTCAAAAGGTCCCACAGAAATTGCAGTCTGATGTCTCACAACCAATCATGCTTCAATTTCTGCAGTCAAACACCATCTTCTGTGTCTTCAGAGCTGAGAGGCAGCTGCTAGTGTGACTCTGTCTAAAAGAATTGACACGTGATAATTACAGGTTCTGGTTTAGGTTTTATGAAACTTTATGCAATGTCCTAAATGAACCCGTTTTATTCCCTTTGCATTTCTGCTGCAAAAATACATGTTGCATTTATGGGTGACAGTGGTAGGAGTTCATCCCGTAATCGTGGGTTGCCAGTTTGAGGTCCCACTCCATCTGCCTCCCTTATTGTGTCGTTGGGCAAGACAATTCACCCGCCTTGCCTGCTATTGGTGGTCAGATGGCCCGGTTGTGTGAATGTGTCTGAAAGGGTGAATGACTGAATGAGGCGCTTTGGGGTCCTCGGGACTTCATAAAGCTATAAGTAAAGTCCATTTACCATAAGATAATTTCTTTCTTCCTACACACTTTGATATTTAATTTATTTTTTCACATATGAACAGAAAATAGAGAAAATACATTCTTCCTCTTTTCGCAGGAAAGATTGCTCATTCTGTGTCTATAAAGAATATATAATGTAGAAAGCAAATACAAAGTATAAAATGTTTTCTTATAAATCTAATGAAGAAGTGAAAATGGCCTTATTAAAGTGTAAAGCTATACAGAACAATTTCAATGTATGCTTTTAGTACAGCTATAAAACCCATTGCTGTTGTTAACCTCAGACACAAGCCCTGGAGGAAAGGACTGACTCATCTTAAATCGTTTTTAATCACTGGCAGAGATAAGATGTTACATAAAGTCAAGCTAAATATCATAAATTCCAATTATAGTCCTTCTGTTTATGGTAGAAGTGCTGGTAATTTCAGTCAGTTTATTGGCTTATAGGAGAAGAAAATGCAATAATAGAGCTTAAATTTGTCTTACACAATTGACCGCAAATTCTTCATACCACTGAGAGACTGTAAATTTCAAGAAATCCTTTAATTTTACCAACATGTTCTATCTTACTGAAAGTAATTTAACATTTTGGAGTGCAACAAAGTCAATAAAGTAAAAGTAGCAACTTGGTTAACACTAAAGCAAATAGGTAAAAACATTTATTAAATAATCAAACATTCATCTCTCCCCACCCGTGTTTCAGCAACTGAATTTCTGTTGTGTATTCAGATGAACATGTAAGACCCCCAAATTCATGTATCCTACATAATACTTAAAGGTCACATTTCCACAGTCTCTGATTCACACTGTAATGATATGGTAAAGAGGCTTTGCTCATTTTGCATTATCTTGTAAACAAATGTTGACAAAACTGAAGTTTTTACACCTGAAATGTAGATGAGTGGGAGTGCAAAGTCCCACAAGAGAAAATCACTTTTAGTTGTTATCCCTAATCTGTTCATTGTCAATTTTAGAATTGAATACATGTTGTGCTTTATAATAATGTTTCTTTCTTCCCACTCATTTGACATTTAATTGATTTTCAAACTTTTAAACCCAAAAGGCAGATTGGGTTTAAACAGATTGAGAAAGTGTGTTCACTTAAACCCTTCCTTCTACATAGCAGAATTTATAAACACCAATGTATGAAACATATAAAATGTGAAATCTATGATTTTCTTAAAAAAATAAAAATCTCATGGATAGGGAAAAATGGATCTGCATAAACTAAACTTGGGAGCCTATTTTGGAAAGTCGCTATGCAAAATCCAAATAAAAAAATGGACAGGGTAGATTACAACAGATTTAATTTCTCTCTGTGCCGTTCACCATAAAGCTTGATGTTTTAAAATGTTAAAATGGTTTGTGTGTTGAATCTTTTAATGGAAAGAAGTGCATTGCAAATCATTTTCATAGCACTGTTCATTCATAAAACCAAAAACATCTTAATAAATGTGACGCAGCACTAATCCTGAGATATTTTATGCGACAGAGGGAGTGTGTTTTAATCTGTTTTTGTTTCTATGTTGGGTCTGCATGAGTGGGTGCCAAAGCCAAAGACCCGCTTGCCCAAAGGTGCATGTTTAAATGTGGTTGATCCCAAGCGAACATGAGAGAGATGAAGAGAGAGGATGAATTCATACATGCTTGCAATTGAATATCCTGTGAGTGGGCAGCCTCCTCCTCTGGCCACCTACTGCGCAGCACTTCCTGATGTGGAGGAAGGTAGCCATCGATTTGATCTGTGCATGTGTGCTTGTGTGTGAGAGGGGCTGTGTGGGCAGTAATGCTATCTAATTCTACCAGCGAAAGATGATGCATGATGTTTGGCGGAGATAATGCAGCAGGGAAGGTTTGATGGGTGGTTGCGTAAAAACTTGGAAGTCGATGTTGACAGTATGCCTAAAAGATAACAAGACTGTTGGTGGAGACAAAACTCAACCCGGCAGGTTCAAAAGTTATGACTGTGATGTCTGTTTATACTAATCCTGTTTTATGGGAAATACAAATGCTTTATTATGTGGAATCAATACTGAATTCAGTTACTTTGGTCTGGTCAAAAATCACCCAGAGAGTAAAGGGGAAAAAGCCCAGAGTGTGCTGGAAGTGAGAACTTTTTTCAAGAAGAATTGCGCAGGAAGGAAATGGCAATGCTAGGTTAAAAATATATATATATACAATACAGACCAAAAGTTTGGACACACTTTCTCATTGAATTCAATGAGAAGGTGTGTCCAAACTTTTGGTCTGAACTGAGTACAGACCAAAAGTTTGGACACACCTTCTAATTAAAATGGGTTTTCTTTATTTTCATGACTATTTATAAGGCAAGAAATCCCACTTATTAACCTGACAGGGCACACCTATGAAGTGAAAACCACCTCTTGAAGCTCATCAAGAAAATGCAGAGTATGTGCAAAGCAGTAATCACAGCAAAAGTGATATATATATATATATATATATATATATATATATGTCCCTTTATAGCATCACAGAGTCTAGAATGAAAGTGAAGTGCCTATACTGTATGTTTCTAAAGATATGTTGTGTTTGTCAAACATGGTGTCATGCATTATGGACCAACGATGACTTTATCTGTCCAAATGACATTGTTCCAAGGCTTGAAATGCTAAAAAGAGAAAAAAAAAACTTTAAGTAATTTACTACTATTCTTTTCATTATTTTTAAATTACATACATTACAAATTGTTTGTTTTATAAAGTGTCCTTTTGTGCAGTTTACTAACATTAAAATATATGTTTTTTTACCTGCAGATGCTTTAAAAGTGGATTAATTACTCTATCAGAAATCTTTAGTCTGATTATGAGTCATTACTGATGGTAACATTCACTAATTATATCAAAAAAGGGCACTACTAACCTTCCTTATTTCCTGTTATTTCTCACATCACACATTCTACATCTAGCTCATTTTGTTAGTATGCCAGATTTCAGTCAGAAGGTTGGGAGAAGGAGAATAAAATCTTTCTGTCTAGTTCTACTCTTACACCAACCAGTGAGGTACCCCCTAAACAGGAAATGATGAAGAATATGAACTGAACATGCTTCTCTTTTTTTAGGCTAGATAATCAGTTCCAGGTTAAGCTCACAGAAAACCTGATATTAGTCCACTTTAATCAAAGTGTCCTTTAAGCCCTGTCTGCAGATATGGCTGTCTTTTATCAGCTTGCTCCTGATGGATGTGCAGAGAAATGTTTATTGTGTGACGTCACTCATGTGTGCGTCAAACCTTTTGATGCCGAGTGGCCTGCAGTGAATATCAATGAGCCCACTGAGTGAAAACTGTGCCTGAAAAGCCAGACTGTTGCAATTATACCAATAATTTTCTCCTCTGTCTGCCACTTTCGCTACCTCGGAAAATACACCAGTCCCTTAACATGCCTGCAGTTAACACCAATATGCAGCTAAACAGTTTTAGGCAATCAGACGGTCATCACCAAGCACTTATATTTTCAGAATTGCTCTCTTGGATACAGCGCACTGGGTTTTTCTGTTTCCTTCTGAACTGCAGCCTGAAGATACACAGTGAAACTGTTACTCTAACCCAGCAATGCAATTGATATTTCTATGTAGCGACAGCTAATATTGCAGTTTCTACCAAAATCAAACCTTCTTGGAAGTCAGACTAGCTTGTGTATATTTTTTTAAATTGGTACATGAAAAAAAAATAACTTCAGATACAGAAATAATTGAAAAAGTCATACTCTGTCAACAGGAAATTTGATCCTCCAGTGTTATCAACTAAATTCTCATCACAAAGTAATTGTTGACTTTGGTTAAAAATCTGTGCGCTGGATTAAAAAAATGGACTTTAAAAAAAATGGCAACCAAATTTAGTTCCTTTGTAAAACTTCCAGCAAAAGGCCATGATTTTTTGTTCAGCAGGAGTGTTTTATTTTAAGATATGGTGTAGAAATGTCAGAAATAAACTATAGAAATATCCATCCTGAAATAGAAGATGTTGGAAACAATTGTGGTGCAGTGAAAACCAGAAATATTGTGGGAGCAGTAAAAGAATACAATTAAGTGATGTGCTAGAAGGTGGCAATAATGTGGTAGTCAAGAAAAAAACCCTTTACATCTTCTCTTACAGAGGGTAGAAGAAGAAAGTAGAACAAAGTAGAGTTAACAATATATAATGAACATACTATCATGTTACAATACACGGCAATCTATTTATCAGAATGACACACATGCATGTTAACAACAGTAACATGTAGTAACAACAGTACTCAATCATATTTTGGTAAGATTTCTTATGATGTTCCTGAAAAGTAATTTAAGAAGATCTTATATCATTTGGGTTCTCAATAGATAACAGCAGACAAGTTCAGGCTAAAATTGAGATGAGGAGTATGATGGAGAAAACTGTTTATAGAAACTCAGAAAAAACAACCACTACACCTCCTCCTCTACCCGATCTCCAGGAAGAGTTAATATAAATACAATCAGATGACAAAAACACTGAAAAAACATTAGACCCATCAATATTAAACAAAATACTTAGAGTTTGTCATCTTAGGTAAGTTAAACGAAATAATTTTTATAGTCTATATTGTACTGGTTTTTCTGTGCTTTGTGTGAGATGTCGCCAGCTTGATTGGTACAGAGATTTATTCTTCAACCTTTATTTATCTAGGATAAAACTCACTGAGATCAAAGATATCTTTTACAAGAGTTTCCTGCCAACAATACAGTGTTTTTTGTTTGAGTGGAATGAATCAAGAATTGTATTTTAAAGACCAAAATGAAACACAAGAATTAACATTATAATGCATTCACTGTCAATTTTAGTCAAAACATTATATCAAAGAAGGAAGAACTCAATAGATTTATCTTCACTCATAAAACAAAGCCTAATCTAATTTTAGGTGCCACAGATGCAATCTTACTAAAGCAAGGTTGATCGCATAAACATGTTCATCTTCCAAATTAATGACAAGCAGCAGACAGAGATAAGCAATGTCTTCAACCTTCATCCATGAGCTCAGATGGACCAGCCTTATCTATCACAGGAGAATATGTTGTTTCAGGAACCCACAACATAGCCTCTCAAAGACCTTTCCACCTGCTACCAACCTACTGACAGCTGTACTACATCATCAAGGCAGCGATATTGTTGGAGGGAGTTCCAAATATACTTTTGCTTAGGACAGAAAACACAGATGAACTATACACAGATTTTCCCTGGAAAACTGGAACTAAAACATGAAGATGAAACTAAACAAGCATGAGTAAAAAACAGATCTTCAGTATTTAAAAGTAAAGAAGTAATGATGAGTTGTCAGCAGCTGTCTTTACCAGTAACACTCATTGGTGACATTATAAAGCACTCCCACCCCTCCAGCCTGCTCCCTAAGTCCTGGCTTCCCTTCAGTCTACATAACCTCCTGTTCTGGATTCACTTTTGTATATCTCTAAGTGAGCTGGGGGAGTTGTATGCATTAGGATTTTCTGGGATTTTATCCCCAGATGTAGCTTATTTACTTTTCTGATGTTAGTGTTTGGTCTATTCTCACAGTGAAAGTGAAAAATAAAAGGGCACAAGATGGATATCTCTTAATATTACAAAAAGACTGACAGAAAAAAATACTCTATGACAGCATAACATTATTGTTCCCTTGTTTGATAAAATTGTTTAGTTTATTTACTTTATTTAAAGCACAAACAGAACCGATCTCTTTGGTTGCACAAAGGCACAGGTATGAGATACGTGTGTCAGATCTGTTGAGAACAGACTGTCCTGTACTTGTTAGTTTTCTCCTGAGTCAGAGAATAAAATAGTCTTTTATTTGTGCCTTAGAGGGGAATATTCACAGTATATTAGCAACAAAGTGATAGGCAAAGAGAACCAGATACATCTTAAAATAGTACAAAAATAAATACAAATAATAATAATAGACATTTTTTTAGAAATATTTTCTAAATAATGGAAGTGAGGTAACCTGTTTTATTTTGCTTAATTTGCCCAAAGTTTGTGAAAGAAAGAAGAGTCCGAGGTTGCTGACTAGTGCTGCTAGAATACAGTATCAGGGAGTTATGTTTAAAAATGATTGTAGTACAGTTTTATGAAGTAATGTGCAACAGATTAAATATTTTAAACTATATTCCAAACTCACACATAAAGACACGTGCTAGCCGTCTGTTAGTGTCAACAGAGCTCGTAGTGTATTCATTATTAATACATGAATTTAACAACTAATCAGACATCTTGATAATCAAGCTTTCATATAAACACTTAACAAAAAATCAATTTATCCAAATGTTTTTTTAAGACAATAAATAAGAAAAACGATTCTATAACAAACCTAAAGTTGCTATCACACTGTTCCAAATCTTATCATGCATGCTGCCTTAAAAACAAACAAACACAAAAAACACCTGTTGCATAGGTTTAAACATGGTTTAAACATGAGTAAATGAAGAACATTTTGTTGAACATCAATAGATACAGTATATCTGACATATGTGTTGCTTTTCATGCACTCCTACTGTGAAACGCTCATGTAAACAGAAATTATACTGGTGGAGTTCACAGTGTCCTGCTGCATTATGACTGGGTATATAACTTTACTATGATGTCACTGTGACTATGTTTGACTAATATTTATTTTACTATAAATAGCAAGATTGAAGAAATGTCAATGTTCTACGAGTGTTCCCAAGAGGACAAATAATTATTAACTGAACTAATCAGACAGCTGAGATGGCTTAAGGAAAGTAAAGCCTCTACACACTGTGGTGTATGAATAGATGGTGTTATTACTGGGTCAATGCTGTAACGTTTGAGTCATACTGTAGTTGCACCGAGTCTGCAGCAGTGATATGATCCAGTACAATAATGTGCGCCGTATGTGGCGTGTGAGTGTCTTTCAACCGCACTGAAATGAAAGGCTGATGCTCAATAGTGTGATGAGAGTATAAGCTTGACATGATCAATAATTGTGTTTATTATATTTTGAATGCAGCATTCTGTATTAAAAAAAACAACAAAAACAGATAAACAGATTTTATTTCTTAAAAAATGTAGATAAGCTTAATTTAAAGAAACAATGAGGAGGAATTAGAATGTGATATATTAAGAAAAACTGATTTAGGTCAACCGTATATGCCTCCTTTTTCTTTCAAAAACTAGTCAGAGCATGTATAAATCCAACACATTTTTGTGTGTTCTCTTTTTCTTTATCAGTTCTTCCTTTATGAGAAATCACAGGTTCTGGGTGAGTAGAAATGACAGTAAATGGAGCGAATAAAAGAGTGCTGTCAAGTCTGTGACACATGGGATGCCGGAACACCAGCCAGAAAACACATTTGTCTCTTTCTGCCAGCATGCCCATACCGATGCTTCCATTTGACAGGAGTGCTGCTGCCAACATCTAAACTTATCGCTGCCAAGTTAATGATTCATGGACGGGCTCATTGTCACGGTGTCCACTTAATGTTACTGCAAAAACACAAAAATGGAAAGTAAAGAGCAGAAAGAAGTTAGTTCCAGAGTGTTTATCTTTGTTAGTTAGCTTAGAACTGTGTCAAACAAAGTTTTGATAAAAACAGCAAAGCCCACAAATACTTCTTAGTGTATTCTCTTGATTCAGCTTCATTTGTTCTCTACACATCATGAAGTTAAAATAACTTCTGCATGTGCAATTTGATTATGTTGTGTAGCTACACAAAAGATGTGCTGACTGACAGGCAGGACAGCTCACCTTTCATCAAAAATGTTTCTGCTTGCATTCAGTGTTGTGTTAATCTGTTTTGTTTTTATTATGTTTTCCTGTTGGTTTTAGAAATTCAGCTTTTCCTGCTCTTTATATATTGTAATAAAAAGGTTTAAATGATGCCTCTAGCAAAACATTTGCACATAAAACAGTTTTAATCAATTACTGTGTGACAGCAAATAAGGGGATCATCACACAACTTGTTTTTGCGTCTTGGTATATTAATTATTTTCCTGCGTAAAAAAACCCATTTGAATAAATATTAGGTTAATGCCTAAGAGAGATGGGTGTTATCGGTGCTGTAACTTTAACATACCTGTGAAGATGAGAATAAACCGTCTCAAGAATAGCTCAATGCTGGGAGCACAGCTTACATTTGTTTGAAGCGTTTTGTTTGCTCACAACATTGCAGACATTTACATGTCAAAGCAATCTGAGTAGCCCTTTTCAGTTTGGTTAATGAAAATTTTATATGAAATAGTCCAAATTCTAACTGTAGGACAATAAATGACACAGATGTTCTTTAGGAAATAATGACTGACGAAACAAACAGAAGGAAGAAGGAAAACAACAGCCTAAAATGAGGATGGAAGTAGCTCTGAATGGGAATGAGGCTATAATGAGAGACAGAGTTGTCTGCCACTGACCAATGGGTGTTTATCTCGTTACCCTAAATATGACAGCTCATTTAGCCTGACAGAGTGATTCACAGCTACAGGGAAAAAATATCTGCATGAAAGTCAATCTCACACGCACACAAGCTTAACACGTGTCAATAATTGTAACTATAAGTCGACAATAGGTTTCTCATTTCCTTTATTTGGCTCCATTTTTGATTGCCAATGTCTGCTGAGAACATTTCTAATAAAGAATTGCAAAGATTAATCATATTTGAAACTAGAATTTTACGTTCAGTTTATCAAAATTACCCAAACCCTGCAATTTGTTTTTAGACCATGTCTCAGAGGGGGATCTGACCTTTTGTGGCATTATTACAGTATTATTAAGCAAGTCCCCACTGTTTACCATCTAATGAAAGCATTTCAAACCTGTATAATGCCAAAACTACCCATTTCTGACATTTAAGCCTAAACTGACTTTGCAGTCAACAGAAGGACATTTGTGAGGTTATGCTTGCTTGAGCTCAATATTTTAAACTTTGAAACATGAAAAATAAAGTACTGTTTGGCCCAGACTAAAGGTCTGTTAAAATAGATGACAAAGACTAAATGTCTGTACCAAACAGACCTTTAGATACTTAAGTCACTTCAAACAAACGTAAAGTGACTTTAGTAACTTTATTTTAGTCACTTTATTTTAACACAAATAATATAATATAATATAAATTCCAAAAGCACTGGGGCAGTTTCTCTTCAGGAGAGAAATCCACACCTCACAGTTAACTTGGGCTGAAACTAACACTAAAACTTAAGTCAAATGTTACATTTTGGGTCATTTTCATTCAACTTCTCTATGTCCTATGATGGAGGTTTCAAGATGCATTTTGCAGACAATAATGCCAAATAACACTGCAATCACATTGGTGATACTTTTCAGCTTTTATATTGTATTTTATTAATACTATTCACATTTTGTACTTTGGATTTGATAGACTCAATTGTAAACAATGGACCATTGGTGACTAAGCTTAGCTGACATTGAAACAGGTCAGATTTGTAATAAGGATCTTTAAAGCTACTACAGCTTACATGACATTCAGCTTATGGATGCAACAAGAATAAATATTTTAGTTCTTAATGCTGTTTTTCCGCAATTTAACACAATCTATTTCCTTTCATATGCTTTGTGTATCCTCCAAGTCTAAATATATTGCAGATCTTAGTGTCCTGGTTGAAGATGGGAGATTGGCATAATCGTGATGCCTTCCCTCCAGACAGAATCCGTGGCAGCGATAAAGCATCAGTCAAACCCTGCCAAAATGTCAGGCAAACTGATATGAGGGAAGGCGTAGGTGGAGCTCTGTTTGTACCACAGAGCGAATATAATAGGTGGAAGTTCAGGGATCGATTTTCCTACTGGAGACACATTAAAATGCCTCTTAACACAATGCCCTGGCAACACTGTCTGACATAGTTCAAAAACAAACAAGACCACATTGTGATGTTTTCTTACCTTTTTCTTCTTCCTGCCTCTCAAGCTGTGATGTTACTAAAATACTTTGTTTTATCAATAAATTGATAAAACTGATTACTTTGTGCTTTTGTTCTTGTTTTGCCTCAATTCTAGATAAGACAAGTCATTTTTTTGTTACTGAAAATAAATAGGACTTCAGTCTTCTATTTTGTTCTTTGCTTTGGTTCTCAACATCACAACATTTTAAGACTTCATATCACCCTATCCTTTCTACAATTTATGGGTTTCCCATCAATATTTTTAAAACTAAACGACATATTGCTACCATTCCTGCTTATCACGTCCTCCATGTTTAGTTAAGTGTCTCAGAAGAGCACTCAGAGAGCATAATACCCACCTAATCCTATGCCTTATTTCACAATTTATAAATGGAGCAGTGAGGATCTACACCATGATTTTATAGATTGTTTTTGTGCCTATCCTTTCATGAGACTCAGTCTTTTGCATAATCTCTGAGCTAAGCAGGCATTCATTCATGAAGGAAAACAAACACCCCCATTCCAGCTCTCCCTTTCGTACATTACGGCTTTAGTGGCATGCCAGGGGCAAAAATTGTGTCTAAATTGTGTTTTCTCCCATGTTTACATACAATTTTATCTCATCTCTCAGTATTTAATATAATCCTTTATGTTTTATCCTTTTATTGCAGTAAATAGCGTCAGTAGAAAACATCAAATATAGCTGCCACACTAGTGTGGCCGCAAAGTTGAGCAACATAAGAATTAGATGATAAAGTCGTTGCTGCAAGTTATGAAATCTGCTCAGTAAAGAAAATAATGAGCAGCTCCAGGAAGTTTTTATCACACACCGAGCCAATATGATGTCATTACATTTTTGTTTTATCCTGGGTAAAATTATTTTCATATTCCACTTTGTCTTGCAGTTGAGTCTGACGAATGGACGAAAATACAATGTAGTAACGAGAGATCACCAGGCCTCCCTATTGGTGAATACATATATGTATTTGCCTAAAGGGAGGCCTATTCTGAGTTCACCAACTTCCCTATACATTTCACAACATATCAAAGTGATGCTCCGTATTTTAACAACAAAATGCTGCTTGCTCACATCGTAAAAATCTAAATTTTTAAGCAACAAAGCAATAACCTTGAGTTATACCGTCTATTTTACTTCAAGTCACAAAAGGGACTTGGAATAACGTTATAGTATCTTTTTTTTGTGTGTAGATGACTTCTTCTCCACAGACGTTAATGGGAGCATGACTAAATACACAGCAATCCCTAAAAATGTTGGAGGATGCAAAACATATGAATATCAACAATATTCAGCCAGATCAACAATGGAATGGTTTAGATCTGGAAATATTAATGTGTTAGGCTGGTCAAATAAAAGCCTAGACCTTAAACTAGTGAAGAATCCATGGCAAAACTTTAAAATCATAGATAGCCAAAATTTCAGGAAATTATATTCTACAGTAGTATGTGGAAAAATGGCCTTTAAATATCTATTTAAAACCATGTTTATTTTTTTGTCCCTTTACAATCATGCACTACTTCGTGGTGTTATCACATGAAACCCCAATAAACAACTGTACATTGTACTTTTTGCTATGATGTGACAATGTTTAAAAATGTTCAAGTGACATGAATACTTTTGCAGAGCACTGTACATGCCTCAAAAGCCCAAACAAAGTAATTTTTCATGAACAAAATGTATAGGTCTGTTTCAAATTGGTAAGATATTCAAAGCCTTTCATCACAGTTTACATCAGGAATAAAAATCCGCCTACAATCAGCAACTACTTTGGTGGAAATAAAGCCCCAGAGTAAAGTGTTAGTATTCACAGCAGGTTGCTAAGTGTGTGAGCTGGTGATCTTTAAGACTGAGGGTCACCCTTCTCCCAGATGGCTGCTGTTTTGTCATTGTGACTTCCTTGACCTTACAAAACCTGCCTGTCAAAATGTGAATTTTAAATACTTGCTAACCCAAATGGTTATATAAGCTTTCTTGTTGGCACTAGCTAATATAAGTCCCAGTCCCAGCTGGAAAAAAAAATTGTTGTCCAAAACTTTGTAACTATTGAAGTGAAAGAAATAGTATCTGGCACAATCCTTATTCCTGGGGAAAGACATTATTAACTGCACAAATCCCCGAAGATGGTTTCTCTGCATGAGCCTTGATTTCATGAAGCTGTTTGAACAGCCCACAGAAATTCACTAAAGAGCCTTTACTTTGCTAAAAATGTCTGTTTAGTTGATGGACTTTATTCAAATACAGTGCTGACATTTTTGCACTAGATTTTGCTGTCTATTCAGAATAAGTTTTCTTGCTTACTGGCAAACACCTCAAAGCAAACAACAGAAATCAGACAGTCTGTACAACAGATTGTAAAGGTATTTCTACACACTAATTATTAATCTATCTTCCATGTTTTCTATTGAGTATATATGTATCAATAATTGGTCTCAGATAAATGTTTACTAACCACAGAAACAAATGCTAAGATCTCGTATGGCTGATGAAGGACAGCTACATTCAGATGATAAGGTTAGAATGTAAAACACACAAGCTTGTCTAACAACAATGATCTGTAATGAAGCTTATGCTTTAAAGAGATTTCCAGCTGGAAGAAAAGTCCCAGTTTAATAAAAGAAATACAGTATAAAAACAAATGTTTCCCTTGTGTTTCTAAAACTTTTAGTTTTATGAACAGATCTAGTTTAATAAAAATCTGAAAGCCCGAAGATCCATGTGCTAATCTGGATTTACTTTTACTACCATTTCTAGATACATTGATTGAGGTTACAGCTGGTTTGCTTTTAGAGTTTGAAATCTTTGGTGCTAAGGTTATTATAGAAAGGATAAAAAAAAATCTATATTTTATGCACCCAGCTGGTCTCCTTCAAAAACAATCGAAAGGACACAACACACACTATGCATGTGCAGAAGCTGGAAGACATTGCCTCTAAAGTTTCAGTCGATAATATCACCTCTTACGATCTGCCGCTGATGTCTCAGGTCTCCCTACAACTGAAACACAACCCAGTTCACACATACTCACATTATGTCTTTATGCATCAGAACCTTTTTGCCTTTTTTACTATTTATCAATTCTTTAAAGTTTTTATATTGGCATTTATTGATGATAACATGATTAAAAGCTTGATATTAAAACTGATATTTATATCAGTGCCATTTTACTTACTGTTGCACCTTGCTGTGCTGTGTGTGGGACAAGTAAGGTAAAAATAAATATTGATGTTCATTTCTCTTTTTGGTCGTTTTCTTAAATTTATTCAATTGTGCTGTATGCATATAGCTTAAATCTAAATAACCACGCAATAAAACGTTATCATGGTTTCTTAATTGCATATAAAACTTCAAACAATTAGGAAGCTTGAAATATTGTCAGTGAGAGGAACAGACTGTTTTAACATGTTCAAATAAAGACATAAAACACAAAAAAGTTTATATACTTTCAATTTAACTTAAGCTTGAGACAACACATGTAACTTTTTTGAGTTTGTTGAGCTTATAACATGAACTACTTCTCAGTTCAATGCTCCTAAGAACGATTGTAAACGGATGAACAGAAAAGTTTCGTGATGACGTGCTGAAGATGAAATGCCAGAAAAATTTGGAGCCTCTTAAAGTGACCCAAGGCCAGATCCAAGGCTACAAATTGCAATGTCAGTTTTTTATTAGGTTAAATTTGATATACACAGCATTTTTGCAATAACTGAAGCTAACGTTAATACTTGGCTTTGCTATAAAATGTCTCTAGGTGCCTGGACAATACATAATGCCCTTTAACAACTGACTTGAACCAGTGATTTCTGACACATGACTATATGGCAAGTGACGTTAAAAAGACATTTAGAAAGGTACTATAATTCATTTTAATTACTCACTGATATCATGGACAGTGGCTGCCAGTAATTGATGCTGTTTATTCTGGGATAAATACACTCATTAATTGACTACTTTATTAAGTACAACTTGCCTTTTGCTTTCAGAACTGCATTAATTCATTGTTACGTTCATTGAAACATTCCTCAGAGAGTTTGATCCATTTTGCCATGAAAGCGTCACACAGTTCCTACAGATTTGTCAGCTGCATGTCAAATATGTGTATCTCTCCTTACATCACATCACAAAGGTGCTCTGTTCGATTAAAATCTAGTTGTTGTGGAGACCGCTGCACAAAAGTCATTATTTGTTGTTTGTTACCTGGGGACTATTCTGCTGGAAGCAGCTAACAAAACATGTGATAAGAAAGGAATGCACATGGTCAGCCAGTGCTAAAAAGGGACCATTGTGTACCAAGAAAATATTTCCCACAACATCCTTTGGTGGATATTATTTTCTGAAGTTTTTAGTTACACCTCATTTCCAAACATTTTGGTTTTCATCCTGATTTGGGTCAGCTGACTTTTTTTTTGAGTTTCTGTACCCCTGACAAAATCAAAATAAGTTTGAATGACAGATATTTACACAAGTTTTATGAGTTCTTTTCACAAGTTCTTTTAAGGCTGACTCTAGCTAACTTAAATCACCAGTCCTCAAAGTGAGTACAAGCATAAGAAGAAGCTATGGACTTGAATGTCCTGTGGCAAACATCTCATTTTTCTTACAAACAAAAAACTTGGTTCAAAAGTGCAAAAGAAAAGCAAGATAACTAGCTCTAATCAACTTCCATACACATTTTAGTTTGAATTAATAATAAGTCCACAACAAGTAGGACTACATATAGTCTACTAGCATTGAACCTTTCTCCTTGATCTGTTTCTAAACTCTAATAAAAACAAATTAAAAGCAAAATTAGTATTTGATCACTATGTAATTCTAAATATGCATGTTCCTTATAATTACTTTAATTACAGAGGACCCCCCTGTATTCACAGGGGTTATGGAGCACATCCACCCTCGAACAGCTAAAATTAGCTGGAAATGCTGCCAGCCAATAGCATGTTAAGTAGCACTGTGCTTTGGTATTTCAGCTTCCCAAACTGCATCTTCTTTCAGAGATTTCAGATATGCTCTACAGAAATATCCATGAACAGATGAATCCACAGATACTGGACTACGAATATGCAGTGCACTATTGTTCCCTCATTTGACTAATAGGACAATATGAAATTGTGAACCACAAAGCCACATAACAGGTTCATTTTAAAATGATTTGTAAATAAAAAAGAGAAGATAACTGATACACAGAGACACATAAAAAAAATTTGCCAGATGTGCAACCAGTTCCCGTTTGGCTCCTTTATTGCAGACTTATTGTTACCATTAGCAGTCATTCAGACATAAAACATCTTACTTTGAATTTTCTCTGACACATTGATCAAGGACATTGGCTGAAAAGTGTTAAATGCATTACTCCCACAATGAATGTGCTCAGGGTTTGCAGACCACTCCATCTTACAGACAGCACTGAATAAATACTACCAGACTTCTGTTCAGGATCATTTGTTTCCCAAATGTTTTGCTTGTGTCCTTTTGATAGCTGGATCTAAAAAAAATGCAGCACTGACAAAAAACACTGTCCACTGCCTCAACAGATAAACAAAAAGTATTTAATCATGAAGATTATTACATTCAGTGTGTGCACATTGCTATGTTTTCTAGAGCACCACTCCCTTCCTCCTCTCAATAATGAGTAGTAAAGTTAAGTTAAGTAAAGTTGTTTTGCTGGCGCTTCGATGCACTGAGCAAACTCGCTGCTTTACAGCAAATAGGTAAACAATTAGCTAAGAGCCCAGGGTTTCAAAAAGGTGACTTGAATGCACAGTAGTCTTTAAATTCACAAATTTATGCGAACGGGCGTTTTGGGAAAAGCAAAGGAAAGTAGCAATAACGGAAACAGCCTTTGCATTGTTATTTAATCCTGAATAATTCATAATTATGTGCTGTTAGGTTTGTTTGTTTGTATGAAAAAAATATTAATGTGTGAATTTACTTTGTTCGATGCAGTTGTGCCTGGGTGTCAAAATGTAGAATTTGCTATCTTTTAACTGTTGTATTTAACATTTGAAACTACAGTAATGTTCATTATGTAAGCTACAAAGTTGGGTTTATAATATTAAAAGCATCTGCATATACGTGTTGGATACATAAAAGGCTTCTCATTTTATTAAAAATCTGTCATGTTTTAATTATAAGTATTTAATACTTCAATGAAGAAGTTCTTACGTCAGGTCTTCTGGTGGAGCATTTTCACCGTCTCTAATTTAATTCCACATGCTTGACTTCTTTATGCAAGTGACATTTCTCTTTTTTTTACTACTCATAATCCTGGACATCCGACACCAAGACAAGCGCTTTAGTAAAAGAGAATTACATGGTAATTTATTTTTTACAAAAAAAAGGTCATAATAAGAAACCTCTGCCTAAGCTCTCATAATAAAGTTTAATTACTTTTTGTTCACTTCTGTGGAAACCATGGTGAAATCTCTTTTTTTCCTCATGTAATTATTAGAGCTTGTTCCTCAGTCACTTTAGCATCAAACTGCCTCAGTTTTATGCTTGATCAAATCAGAGATGCAATTAGGAAAAATCAATTAGTTTTATAGTATTTTGGTCTAATCTAATCAACATCAATATAATTCTCTCTTTTCCATCTTGTTGGCAAGATTGAAATGCGTCTCCAACAAAAGGAGAACTTTCAGTTCAACCAGAAGGTTCATGTGAAGATGGATTATTTCTCTGTCATCATTTTCTGACAAGTTGAAACCCTAACAAACCGTCTCAAACGTTTTCTTTCACTTCAAACCTGGGGGCACTTAGGGCTGACGGAGAAAAATAAATTTCCTGTTTCATATGATTTTATCATCTGTTCTTGATATATGACACAGCAGTGGATAATAATATGGGAAATAAATCCATTTATAGCTTTGCATTATTCATGATGCTTTTCGATCGCGCCTGTGAGACGATAGAGAAATTCTGTTACCCCTGTGTAACAGAACTGCTAAGGCTTTCTTATAAATGCAGTAATTAGTGTTTGTTTGTACATTTGCTCTGGTTCTCTGTTGGTTGGGAGTTAGAGCCATGCAGGCTTTGCACTGTGCAAAATTAAGCCCATTTATCCCCCACAGAGACAGTGATCCAAGCAGAGTTTCATAATTTTCTCCTTAAAGTACACAGAGAACTAGTTACATAGTTATATAGTTTTTTGTGTATAGCGTTAGTTCAGTGGCTGTGTTACATTGCTACATACATATGTCATCTCATACCTTTATAATAAATTAAGTGCCAGGACATGTTTTGCATCACCCATTTTTTCCTCGTCAGAAAGAGCTTCTGACGAGGAAGGAGCTTTTACTTACTGCTTTTTAGCTGGACACTAATTAGAAGCTCAATGGAGAAAAAAAATGTACACAGAGATGAGCAATTTTTTATCAGGTACTCAACATTGATAGAAAAGGTCACAATTAAAATTGCAAAAAGAAAGCCCTGGATAAAGACAGAAGAAGAGAAGGGATGGAAGATTTTTAAGACATCACAAATCAAATATAGAAAGTCACATTTAATGACTTGTGCCCCAATGTGCCATTGTTAAACAATAATAAAGAACTTCATTACTGTCATTACAAATCAGTAATAAGTTCCTCCTGGGTAAGCTTTGATAGCCAATTTTTCAGAGCGGGTGGCAATTTTTTTTCTTGACTAGCTAAGTGAAGTCACCAATCACCACAGAGTCCTCATCAAGCCAATTACACACACCATTGTATTTTTTCATTCTCTTTTAAGACTAATTTTAACTCCTGTAAATTTAACCTTAAATCAATGAAAGTGGAAGATCTTAATTGGAAATGTTGGCTTAGGGTCATTACAGGCCCTCAAGAGGAGAAAGGACAGAAATCATTGAGGAAGCAGAGGGGGTTTCAGTTTATTTTTACTTTTAATTTCACAGAGGTGGCATATATACTCAGCCTCCTGCTTTTGGCAGGGGGACACAAAAAGCAGCCTTTTGATTCCATTGCCAGTGTTTAAAAAAATTGTGTACATTTCATGTGCAAATAATGTTCTTGTGTCAGTTCACTGTGGTTACGAAAAGAAAAGGTGAACAGAAAGTTAGAGCTGCCTCTCTGATGGAAGGGCCTAAACTGAGCTGAACGTACTGGATTAATGCTGTTAACCAGCCTCTCGAAGTCAGAAAAAGCTACATTTTAGTAGTAAAATGTGTTAAAACAGAAACATAACTATAATATTTAGTGTTTAATTGCTAATTTGTGCAGTGACAACAAAAAACCTCCACATATTATTTGAGTCCCCAGCTGGTTTTCCATTGATAAGTCTCACTATTATGACCTACAACATTGTTTTCATTGCAAGCAGAAACAGTTGCATTTTCAGTCAAAATGCACACATCACCACTTGCCTACAATAACACACAACTGGCTGGACTTAAATGAAAGCACTATTGTAAAGATATTTTACATTATTTACCCTGACCTTTACATTTTTAGTGCCAGATTGCATCATTTAATGATGTTTATGCCTTTGCAAAGACATTTCTTTGAGTTTGAAGGCATTACTTTTTAATATCACTTGGTATTATCTGTTTCATTAGCCTGCAGAGATTAGCTGTGTTATCACAAGTATTTTCCCTTCTGCAAGATTTGTCCCTGAATGAACGTTAAATGCCACACAGCAAAATAGTGAGCATGGGATAACACAGTTCATGTTTATTCAAACAAAACTCACAGTCATTATAAAAGATAACTAATCTCCAGAGTAGCAGAAAATGTTAGACATTTTGTAAATATCTGCAGTAAAAGTCAGAAGATTACATTCATTTCCTTTATCAGAATATTCAGACTTTCAACATTAGAATATGAGGTAATAGTAACATGGAGCACTGAGCAGAAGCCGCACATACACCTTAACCGTAAAAAGATAAATACTAAACTGCACTGCAATTAATGTAAAACGTTTACAAATGTGCACACTCCCATGACTGATTAGCACAAGAGTGTTGAGACAAGCCCATTCAACCTGGCGATCTCATAACAGCCAATTATCATCATGCAGTCGTGACTCCAAAGGCTCATTGTTGCCCCCGTTTTGTATTAGCTCAGTCTTTCAGTGTTCCCAAAACAGTTGTTGCATAATATTATTGCTTGATATCATTGCAGTTCGCATTTCTTTTTTTTTGTTGTTGTAAATCAATAAATCAATTTCGTTAGAAAGAAATTAATGAATAGTTGAGAATCTGCAAGGCAGAACGGACATTTGGCTACAGGATATTTGTCTTTATATTAGTCATTTCTAATAACTTCTCAGGAATATTTTGGTATCAGTTATGCAATAATGTCTACAATGGAAAACAGTAAGCTGTACAAATATATACTGTACCATGTGATGGAAAAAAAAGACATCACAGAGACATGGGGATACTGTAAAAGGAAATAATTCTATAGATTTTCCTTCTAGAATTAGTGAAAATCTTTGTGGAATCAAAGTGTCTAAAAAACAATTTATAAATGTTCACTATTTTCACTGATCCAGGTTTTTTTGTGGGATCAACCAAAATGGCAAATTGTTGAGTTGAGCAGTCGGGACCTCAACAACCTGAAGCAAACTATGAATTACTTCAGAGTTTCAAAGAAAAAATATCATGTATAGACTATTGAATGATAGGAAGATGTTGATTAGTTGTAATGAAGCCTAGGCGCAAATTCAAACTGGAAGACTCTTTTATCCCCACCGGGACCCGTTAACTGAAGCGACCTGCCCACAATCGTCGACCTATCAACGCCGGACCAAGCCACGTCACGTCCAATCATCGACCAAGTCCCAGCTGATAAGGACCTTCATTCATGGTGTCCTTCGCTCTCCAGCCGAGCTCAACCCACCACCACCCCTTCTCCTCCATTCGCCCGATCCTGAGGCCCGCACCCTTCTTCAACCTCCACCACCAGTGCCGGGCCGTGGGGGGGATGACGTTCCTAACAGCATCGGGGATGCTCATCTGAAGCCTATCGCTAAAGCTGCGATAACCGTTATCCCCAGCCGGGGCCCGAGCGCCAAAGACTTTAAATCCTGTTTGTCAATAAACTCTTCTAATTGTCTTCTCATCTCCGTTTGAGTCTCTCCAGATTGAATTAGATTTTATTGAGACCACACCAAACCACTTATGGTGGAATATTGTGACCAAGAATTAGAAAAATATTTACATTTTAGTTTTTATTTTCCAGCCTTTTCTAACCTTCTTCTGAATAGTAAAATAGTTGTTAAAAAAAAAAACTTCAAAGAATTTTGCAGCAACACTTAATAAAGCACGTAATAAAAAGTTACAGTTTTCCCTCAAACATTTTGCCACCTTATTATGTTGCATCTTAATTGTTGTTGCTTTGTTCCGCTGGATGCAATCTCATCTCAATCTCTGCACTGATTACTCCAAGGCTCCAGCCAGATCTAGTCCAGCTGGTTCAGCAGGCCCTCTGGAGCTTAATCAAATTACAGTTTGTCTGTGGGTGTCAGAGGCATAAACAGGAGAGAATTAGGGTGGGAGGGATGCAGAGTCTTTGATGACTGAGCCATCTAAATGTAGACAGAAGAAGGAAAACATTTCTCAGCGGTCTGGGGCTGATTCTAACTTTACTAGTTCATACTTTTTTTTGATCTGGTGCACTCATGTGATCAACATCACATCATTCCTGTTGTCTGACATTGTTAAAATCAAGGTTCAAAGGTTCACAAAAACATAAGTTTTGGGATTATGCATTATAACTTGTTTTTTCAACTTATTTGAATAATGAATTTCAGATACTTCATTAGGCAAAGTGACCAGAGAAAAATACAGTGCAATGAGGAAGTGTTTGCATTAACTGACAGTTATTCTAGAATATATATATTTTTGAGAGATCTACAAGAAGAACTGTATAAGGATACAATATTATTTTTAAAATATGTGCAGTTTTTGTTATGTAACAGTCAGATTGGTGTTTGGGTTTATCGGAAACACACAGGTTCACACAGTAATGAGGGAGTTTGCTTACAAGAACTTATTTTGAAGGCTTCATTCTTGTTTTCTATTCTGCACCTACAACAATAGCCGATGAGTCACTTTATAAGTACTTAAACTTTAATGAAAAGAAAAAACCGAGCAGGGATTTACATGAGGGAACAGGAAATCAAAATGGCAAATGAATCACAGCTCAAGTCATTCACTATGCATCATTTTTATTAGGGTTAAACCAACTAAAAATCACCAATGTGCCAGACGTGCCCCTCTGCCTTCTTTTTGCTCTTATCAAGGTGTGTGAATCTTTATTCTAGATGACTCATTTATTTACACCCAGTTCAATCAAGCTGCCTGCATGCATGACAGGCCAAGGGTGCAAAGAAAGGATCTGCTGACAGGAAGCACATTTCCTGAAAACAACACAATGATACAAGACTGTGGTTCTTTTTAACAGCAACAAAGAACCATTGATGAAAGCAGCATCTATTCAAAATCTGCAGATACAGACAAAATCTCATAAATTAAGTACATTAGTATTATCAAGAAGTTTTTTTGTTGTTAATTCAGTTCAAAAAGAGAAACTTATATAGCATAAACATTAATTACACAGATTAATGTAGACTCCAGATCAAAACCTTAAGATTGGGGAAGAAATTATAACAATTTGCATTTTGGGTAGATACTTACAGATATGGACTGCAGCCCAATAACCATAACATGGAAACATCATCTAAGGCCACATCTGCCCCTATACCAAAACCTTCAAGAAAAAGCCAAAGATTGGAGAGAAGAGGACCAAAAGAAAGCTTTATTTTCTCACAAAAATTAATCTGGACTTCCTGATGACTTCCCATTGTGCTGTAGTCAAGACTCCCTAAATTAAGACCAAACTCAGACAATGTGAATACCAAACTAATGAGAGGCCATTGTCAAGAGCATTGTTGTAATTGAACTATAATGTTTCTGCAGGAGCTTATTTGGAAGCTAAGTAGCTGCAGTGGTGAATCAGTTGGGGGTTTTTTTGTTTATTTTTTTTGGGGCGTATGCATATCCTCAGCTAGACTTATTCAGTAAATCTGACTAGTTGGTAACAAGCCAAATAGACAAACCAGACAGCTGTTAAATGTGCATATGTCCAGCTAAACTAGTTAATGTTTCTCTCTTTTATTTTTTCATCCCTCTCATCTTCTTATCCTCTACATACTGGAGCACCAGTGGAAAGAAAAAAACAGGTGAGAGAGACTGAGACAATTAAGGCCAAAACATTAAAATCATGGAAGTTCAGGCATATGCAGGTCACACTTTTAATGTTTATTTTTCCAACATCCTCTTTTTTATTTGTTCTTATGCAATATATCAGTGTTCAGAGAAAAATAATTGAAATATGTCACTCAATGTGTAAGGAATTGATCTGATATATAAATTTCACTTTTTATTTAAATACTGAAGTAAATGACAGTTTTAATGATATTCTGATTTACACACATACATTTGAATAGAGCAGCTTGTACACAGTCTAGCAAATGAGGTAGCTGGAATCATTTCAAATATGTGAGCTCATTTCACTGAGGCACTGGAGTGGAGATGGCTAATTACAACTGAGATATGCTGTGCTTCATCTCTCATAAGGAATTTACTTATTAGAGTCAGTCATGGAGAATAAACTCAACAAGTCTTTCTTCTGGTTTTACATGACCCCAGCCATACCAGTACCAGGAAAGCAAAGCTGAGCTAAAACACTTTTAAATTGATCTGGCAATATAAAGACAATTATGTGATTTTGCTAACCCACAGGCTCTTGTCCCAGGGTAAACCTCAGCTGTGGATATTATTGCTTGTGAGTTTTAAGTGGTGGTGAATGTTATTTAATTGTGTCTTTAAATCTGAAAGCTAGGCATGAAACATTTTTTACAGCAAGAGAGCTAAACGGTGTATTTAACACAGAGAGAAACTCTTAGCTTCTCTGGACATTTCGTAGCCCTGCTAAAGGCAACAGTCAATAGAATCAAAACCTCTTCTCTTTGTAATCATGTGCAGATGACCTCTTCTCTCAGCTCCCAGTGCATCCTGCAGATTCGTCCCTGAATCAAACAAAAACGAAGGTCTCTGTCTTCCCGCAAGTAGGTGTCACCATGGAAACAACCATTTTTCGGCGCGCTCAACAATAGCCGTTAAATGAAAGGAACTGTCTGATGGAATTAGTGTGTTTCGTCTCTTTTTCATGCAAACTATGCACACCGTCAGCAAACTGCACAATGCAAATGTGTATATGATAACATAACCTACATTTTAAGATGGATTCTGCTTTCTTATCCTGTGAAATGTGAGTAACAAGAAGTTGGTGAGAGCTTACCACTAAAAAAATAAAAAACTTAAAAACAGATGGATCTGTTCATATGAAAGTAAACATTTGAAATTTTAAATCATGTACCAAATGACACAAATGAGCAGACTTACAATAAAATATGAATTTCAACAGGAATGACTGTACAGTATGACTTTAGAATAATAGAAAGTATGCAATTAAATCTAATTTTATTTATTTGTTTTTTGGCTTGAGAAACTTGAAACATGTATGGACTTCTTCCTGACTACACAGTCTGCAGTTCTGCCAGCTGTATAAAGTGGTTATGGACAGAAAACCTTGTGGTTACCAATAAAGAGGTGAAAGTCAGAATGAAAGAGATTGGGAGAAACATTATCTGAATGGAAAACCTCAAATAAACTCATGTGGCATAAACCTCTCAAATTCTAAATTTTGCCTGACATCAGTGCACAAGTAGACAGTATCCATCACTGTCTACATTTATTTGTTTTTATCTGTGGTGCAAGACGATTTAATAAACTGTGATCTTATTGTCTCCAGTGTTTTATTGCACTTTATTTATTCTTTTAGCAAAAAATAGCCCTTTGCAAGACTTTACAATCTAGATATTTCTATATGAATTGCCTAGACTAGATATTTTTCCACTGAGCTGTTTTTTTAAACGCAAGTGCACCATCTTGCACCATAAATAGGGTCACTCGATGGTGCTCCCCCATCGCCACCATGGTCCATCATCTCATACCTCAGGACTCTGATGTGTGTTGTTTCATTCAAATTCTAATTTAATTCAAAAACACTTTATTGATCTCTAAGGGAAATTAAATGTTCTCGTGACACATTTAATTAAAGATATGTTAGGGACTAAGATGTTTGTGTTTTTCATCTACACTTTAGACATTTGTTCTCTCTACTGTTTTTAAACCAAATGCTTATATTCAAAATAGTTTGTAATTCAAGCTTGGTAACACCAAAACATCCGACAACATAAATAAATTTTAATCTAGAGAAATATAAAGAAAACTCATTGCTTCTTCTATTGTGTTATAAAATACTCAACACAAAGGTCAAGAATTCATCCTTCAGACTGATTGCTGATTAATTGTGAGATTAATTGGTGTGTAATCTTAAAATAATTTAACATGACATGCTCTTGCTATGTCATGCACTTTTTTTTTCTTTTTTTTCCCCAAAACAAGCCTGTAATTCGCTGCGTACTCCTGCAGAGTATCGTCTAATTTTGGCATCATTCCTACACTGCATTAAGCTAACCACATGGGGCTCAGCTTCAGTTGTAAGTCCAACCTCCCTCCAGGGATTTTCACATGCGAGTAACTGGAGATGGCTCCAACACCGGGTCTGCTGAATCAATGGCCCTCCTGCTGTGCTCCACAGTGACAGAGAAATCCTCATTATTTGATCTTTTTTAAAGAAGTTCAGACAGCAGAAGCAGCTGTGTTTCAGTGAATTCAGAAAGAGTCAATAACACATGTGTGTCTGGGAAGTGCTGGCATGGCCTTAGAGGACAAATCAAAGACAGATAAATGGTTTGTTCTTGGGAAGGATATTTGTAGGATAGCACAGCTGAAAACATGTTTTGCAAGTTGTTCGGTGCAGCTATTGGCAGTGACAGCTTAATTGTTAACGTTGACCTATTTCTGGATACAATCTGAAGAATGTAACACTTTATTCAAACTTTAGCACTGTATCATTGTACGTTTTCTACATCACTCTTTTTCTGAAGAACCTTTTTAAAATAAGCCACATTATGTCAAACTATCTCAGAATAATTTAAATCTGGGCTTTTGCTAGACCAGTTCAAAATTTGAATTACATTTTTATTTACTGAGGTGAACCGTGTATGATACTAAGACTCTGAAACATGAAACAATAGTCTTGAAAAAATGACCTCATAAAAAAAGTGGGGCAAATACTTCTTCATAGCAATATACACACGCAAAAAAAAACAACAAAATAAAGCGAATAAAACCCAGCCTCTATCTCTTTGATAGTTTACTGTACTTCAATAGCAAAGGTAGCTTCAGTTTTCGGAGGCCACCATCCTGTCTGTTTCAGGTGAGTCCCTGCTCAAACACACCTGAATAAAAATCAGGACTGAGATTTTAACACCTTTTCAGTTGCCTCTTTTCTGAGCCATAGGTGACACTGACAGATACACTTTGGTCTGGTTGGTGTCACTAATGCACCTAAAGTTCATTTACCAGAAGATGGATAGGATGTATTAAATACCATAAGTTGCTTCTGCACTAAGAGTTTTTTTTTTTCATAGACTTTGTGTATTAGCTATAGCTTTAATGTCTTTTGAAAGTCACAATTTTTCATGCGAGACCCTGAACATTACGTTCAGCCCTTACTGGATAAGCACAGCTGAAGGTAAAATCTTTTTTCAAATGATGAGCTCAACAGAATAACACAATCAAGGTTGTCTATTTCTCGCTTTGGGTCAGAGTTAATTGGAAATTGAATTAATGGATTAAGAGAGCAAATTGCTCTAGGGAAGGACTCGTTTTATGGCAAGAAACACTAAAAGGAAATTGGTAACATTAATTTTCAGGAATTTATTATTCTGATGTAAATGAACTCAATATTAACATGTTACAGCATTAGCTGAGAATTGGCTTTTGTGCTTTGCTTTGATTCAAACTTCTCACAACTTGAATGTTTTATTAAACATCTTGTAGAATTACGTTGCATATAAAAGCAGCAAAAAAGGTAAATCGAGTGTCTCTGCAAAACAAAATATACAGCAGATACATAAAGGGTTACTACCTGTATGGTGGCTTGCTAAGGGATGACAACAATACAATGATTCACAGATAACCTGCCATGGCGCGTGATTTTAACTGCTTACTGTAGCCACTTCACAACAAACCAAAAACTGATTCACTATTGCAAAAAAAAAAAAAAAATCTATCTTGGTTGTATTTTTTATGTAAGCTTTCAGCTCACAATCTTAAAGGGAAAAATGCACATAAAGAGCCAAAGCTATAGTACATGCTGTAGATTTGTAAAGTTATATAGTTTCATAAGATGACACTTATAATCTACAAACATAAAAAAGTATCTGGTTGTTGGTTCCATATTATTTACAAAATAGCCTGATTCAAAAAAGTTCTATGAACTTTATGCAACTAAACAGGAATTTATCTTGTTTGCTTTTCTGTCTAGTGCTCAGAGATGACCTCGGTTAGGATTTGGTGCAATATAAATAGACACTAAACTCATCAGCAATGTTCGTCTTTTCATCTGTCACATGTTGTAAAGCAGGTTCTGATTTGTTGCCAGTGGCTGGTGCACATTCAAACAAAGCTTTTATTGATATATTACATCAAGAAGTACACTTAAATAGAAAAATGAGACATTTACAGTGCATATTGACGTTCGTTCCGGTGGTGGAAATTTAAATTATGATCTATGAGTTGTTAGAAATGTTGGAATTAAAAAATAAGGCCAATTCTTTGCTGCCAGACCCATCCTTAAACATACACATCTTTTGAGTCCAACAATAAACTGGAGCACTTCTTACAATTCTTTTATCTTGATTAAATATTGTCTGATTGCATTAGAACTAATTCAAGCAAGTGTGGAAAGGGAGAAACTTGGTGTGAAATTGATGTGAGGACAAAAAGGACAAAACAAGTCTGTCTGATCACTAATGATCGTTACGGTCTTGGCCTGCATGCATAAACATTATGATGAGAGAACTTCACTCCTTAGGTTTTGTGTTGCTAAAGAAAGCTGGATGGTCAGTTTGTACAGCCAGAGAGGCTGTCCAACCCACACAAAGCACATAAATATAACCCACAGTCTCTTGTATTTCAGTCTTCGTGTAAACATTTTGTTTAAAATAAATAAGTAACAACACATTAAGAAGGATTTCCTCTTCAGTTCTCAACTAGAGACATGCATCTTCTTCCCCTCTTCGTGTGCCAGACTGGTGCTGCTCTCCAAGTTGGGTTGCAGGTATGAAGCAGCCAGTTATTCTGTTGGGGTGGTGGCCACTGGGCTGAGGATAGGAGTCAGTAACTCCCTCATTGGACTCATGGGTGAAATGGCCTTATGGCTGAAATACTCAACCACTTGACCAGGTACTTCTGCAAGAACACACTTGGCCAAAGCTGCAGGAGAAGCCTGTAACGGAGAGTAGAGAACAGGTGAAGTTGTCAAAAGCTGTGAAGAATTGTTTAATCTATTTTCAAAGTATTTCAAGTAAAACTCTGGGTATGTGGGCAGTGACTGGAAGCAGAGCTATTTCTCTGCTTCAAGCTAATTGCAAAAGATAAGTCAGGGTTTGACATCATCGAAAGTGGGCAGTACTCTAGAATAAGCTTCTCATGCGTTGATCCCAAAAGCTAAAATCACATTAAGTGTTTGCAGTCCAGTGTTTTGTTTGAGTTAAATATCTATTTATCCTTTATTACACCAATATCATTCTGTAATAATTGGCTTAGAGTCTCTTGATTTTGTGTGCAAAGTAGGTTTCATTTTGCATGCATTTTTCAACATTATGGAAGATTGTTCATGTAAACAGCAAACTTAACCGTGAAAGAAAAATGACAAGTTAAAGCTCATAACAGCATTTGTCTTGAAATACACCGGGCCAGTGCTAGCTTCCGAAAAGGTTTGTAGCAAGTATAAACTTAATTGTGTAAGCATGAAGATAATACTTCTAAAATATGACACTATCCATATTCAAGTTTTGTAGCTGTGCTCTTTTAAATTGGGCAGTCAGCTTTGTTGTATTTTGTGGTAATGTGTTTTGTAGAATTATGGCTTAAAAATACCTTTAGTTAAAAATAATGTATTCCTAAGTAGGAGAGTGCTAAAAAGTTACTGGCAGGGTATATAACAGCAACTGTTTCAACAACAGGATAGGAAATGTTACAATGGAGGTGGAAATACCGAGAGTAGTTGAGTGGCTTTACAGCAGCTGACAGTAATATGCATGTGTGAAGTAAAAGGATTTTAATTGAGAGAGCATGTCAGCAGATCAGAGGCTGTTAGAGCATGCACAGTGTCACAGTCACGGCTTTTCTTTCTGCAGTTTAACTGTGAAGCATATTTTTCATGCGTTAGGTAAGAGTTAGAAAAAAGTTCACTGTGAAAAGGTAGAGCTAAAACATTTGACTAATTATATTCATGTCCTGAGAACACAAATACTCTCAATTACAGCTAAACCTAAAAGTATTCATACCTTGTAGATTTAAACATGTTTACATTTGTCAAGTAATTTTCAATATTGGCAACAGGTTAAACAAGTAATATTAAGATTTTGGAGGGGCCAGTTAGATGCCCAGCTTGAATCCAATAAAAACTGCACAGGGAGATAATTATGAGGCAAATGACTAGGAAGCTTTCCAAAGTGCAATGCTTGGTGCTCATTACCAAAGATGATCAAAATAACAGTGGAAGCATGCGAAGTTCACATCAGTATATACATGCCAAAAAGAAAAACGAAATCACACTGGTTTTTGAGGAAGCAATAAATAATTTTATACATGGCATTTTCTAAAACAAAAATCGAAATAAGAATTTTCTTTTTCAAAATTCCTACTCATTTTATATTATTTTGTCATTTTTTGAGAGGTAAAAGTTGTGTTAAATTGTCACAAACATACTTCTTAGTTTAAGAAAAACTTTTTACAAAAATGTAAATAAATCTGCTAGGAGTATGATTAATGTTGAGCTTAACTGTACAATATAGTAACTTCAATTTCTATGGTGACAGGAAGATTTATGAGTAGGACTAAACGAATTTAAAAAGCAGATGCCCAGATGGGGATATGTGAATTTAACTATCCTAGTGACAGGATTCATTTTAGCTTTAAATGCCTATGCTTCCATTCTTTAATTAAGACTGGGAAGTCTGGCAAGATAAAATTGGAGCATGTCTTACAAATAGATAATGTAAAGAACAAGAACAGTAGCTCAGTAGTTTAGTAAATATTGAGGGAGAAAAGGTATATTGGTAGGATTAAAATGTCTAGACAGTCACATGTAATTGCTCAATATCCAGGCTCCATTTTACCCATATTTTCTCTTGGCAAACAGCCTGGGTCAATCATTAGCAATCCTGCTGCACCTCAGAGTCGGGTCTGTTTCAGGTTACAGCAGCGAGCTCTTTCAGGCTATCTGTGTCTCTCTGGGCAGTCTTCCTTCTCCAGCATGGCACAAACAACTTGCTTCTGCATCCCTTTTCCACATACAGTGCATTAATCAATTCATTACTATAATATTGCTGCTTTTTTAGCACATCTTAGATTTCTTAATGATTTTTGACGTTAAATAAATTTTGTTTGATAACTAAATTATCTTTTTGGTGTCCTCCTATCTCTACTATCAAACTGAACGAAATGGTAACACAAAGTAAATAAATTAGCTTTAGAGCATTTTCTATAAATTCTTCTCATATCTAACACCTGGAGAGATAAATTCATGGCTGTAAACATAAAGGATTCATCAGGTGTAATATTCTAATGAGCACTAAGAACCAGCAATGGAGACAAATCTTAAAAGCTAAAGTGGCTCCATAGCAGCTTATTTTAAAAAGATGAAATGAACATCAAAATGTGGCAGGAAAAACAAGGTAATATAAGGAAAAGCTGCAACATTATCTAAATTAGAAGACTTCATAATATAAAGGCAAAAGGCTCACAAACAAATTTTCTACTTGCATTCTCTACCATGAGAATCCCATAAACAATAATTTCCCATAAACATTCCTATAAACAATAATCTCAACAGTGCAAGTCATTTCAATTCAGGGCCAAAATTTCCAGGTTCCTGTTGTCACATTATGTCAGCCATACACACACTCAAGCCTTTGACAGGGCACATTATCACAATATTGTGTGAGCAACAAGGCAAATAGTTAGAAGCATTTCCATAAAGGGAAGCAAACATGAGCGTGGGAGGATTTGCACATACTTAGGTAAGTATCTGCAGTTGACGTGGAGAATATATACAATACATTTCTACCAGAACTCCAATCCAAAAAAAAGCTATATATTCCTTAAAGACTGTTTTAATATATTATATATAAAGATGCAAAGTCTTGTTTTTCCCGCAGTTGTTTTAGTAATATCTTTTTGTAATTAATTGAAGGCACACCACACAGCTACTGTGTCATTTCCACAGCATGGAAATGACACAATTAATCAGCTAAGAGACAAGGAAGGGACTGATAGGGACTTGAGTACAGTTCCCAGATGTTTCAAGGCACCACACTTATCTGTTCAAACAATTAAATGAAAACATAATGCATAAGACCTTGCAGGACTTCTAGATCCAGTAGGTGATGGCTAACCAACCAGATAATGGAGTTGCAGAAAAGAGAGCAGCAGTGATAGGCAAAGTGATCCCAAAGAATAGCAAAATTAAGAAGAAGAATTAACATGAGAAAATTGAGCAATAGAGAGGGGTAAAAGTGTAAAGGGAGAAGGTTTGGAGAGCCAAGGCTTCAGTGGAACCACTGGTGCTCTGTGGCCCCCAAACAGAGGAAGTGGCTGCAGCAGATTCTCAAAACAACCTCTGTTAAATCATGCTCCCTCTCCACACACACACAGAATAATGCTCACCATTGATCTTCAAATAATTCCAGACCACAGTTAAGAGTTGTTGCTGTATTTTAACGTGTATGGAAGTAAATATGTGAATTTATTAGTTTAATTATTTAATTTATTATCAGAATTTGAATAAAAAATGCCTCTGAAATTTGAATGTTGTATATTAGCGTTTACTTTTTCAGTGTTAAAATAAATTCAGAATTAATTTTAACCTAAAAAAATTCAGTGTCATTATTTGTACATGGTTGCAATTTTCATTTATTAAAAAAATTCACATTCCTATTTCAAAGTGATCAAATTTTGAACATACATATTTTTCAGTGGTAGAGAAAGTGGCAAAGGAAAGGGGGGAAGATTACACAAGGAGAAATAACCAAATACAAACACAAAGGAGTAAGTAGACTAAAGGAACCTAATTAGAACAAAGGAAAATAACTAGAAACAAGAAATAAACGTAATTAGAAACACCAATGAAGAATGTGGAAAACAAGGTAAATGAAATGGAAACAACTAAGGAACACCAAAAGAATCTGAGGAGGACAGCGGCGGAACAGCAGGCTTGGTGGACGCTGGCGACAGAGCAGAAACCTAGGAGGATGCCGGCAGCAGAGTAGAAACCTTGGTGGACGCTGGCGGCAGAACGGAAACCTTGGGGATGCTGGGGATGTGTCCAATCCTGGCTGACCTCCTAAGCCTTGTCGCAGGTCCTGTTGACCTTCCAGCCAACCTCCTGAGCCTCGCCAGGAGGTCGATGGGACCTGTGACAAGGGCAGCGGAGCAAGTACCTGCCCGCAGCAGAGCAGGAACCAGGAGGGTAATAGGACCCGCAACAACGGCCTGGAGGTCGGCCCGGAGACCAACAGGACTCGCTATGAAGCCCTGGAGGTCCGAAAGGAGACCAACGGGACTTGCTACGAAGTCCTGGAAGTCAGCCCAGAGACCAACAAGACTCGCTACAAAGGCCTGAAAGTAGGTCCGGAGACCAACGGTACTCACGACTAAGCCTTGGAGGTAGGCCCGGAGACCAACGGGACTTGCTACGAAGCCCTGGGGCAGGCCGGGAGACTGACACGACTCGCTACAAAGCCCTGGAGGTCAGCCCGGAGACCAACGGGACTTGCTACGAAGCCCTGGAGGTCAGCCCGGGAGACTGACACGACTCTCTACAAAGCCCTGGAGGTCTGCCAGGAGACCAACGGGACTTGCTACGAAGCCCTGGAAGTCAGCCCGGATACAAACAAGACTCACTACAAATGCCAGAAGGTCAGCCCGGAGACCAACAGGACTTGCTACAAAGCCATGGAGGCCAGCACAGAGACCAACAGGACTCGCTACAAAGCCATGGAGGCCAGCCCGGAGACCAACGGGACTCGCTACAAAGTCCTGGGGCAGGCCGGGAGACTGACACGACTCGTTACAAAGCCCTGGAGGTCAGCCCGGAGACCAACGGGACTTGCTACGAAGCCCTGGAGGCAGCCCGGGAGACCGACAGGACTCAATACGAAGCCCTGGAGGTCTGCCAGGAGACCAACGGGACTTGCTATGAAGTCCTGGAAGTCAGCCCGGATACAAACAAGACTCGCTACAAAGGCCTGAAGGTAGGCCCGGAGACCAACAGGACTCGCTACAAAGCCATGGAGGCCAGCACGGAGACCAACAGGACTCGCTACAAAGCCCTGGATGCAGGCCGGGCGACCGACAGGACTCAATACAAAGCCCTGGAGGTCCGCCAGGGGACCAACATGACTTGCTACGAAGCCCTGGAAGTCAGCATGGAGACCACCGATAATCAAACATGAAGCTTGGAGCCCTCATGACAATTCTTTGTTTAGAAGTACCATCTTTCAATCCAGCACCTGAGAGTGCCTGTTAGGTACATTTTCAGAAGCATATTGGAGATGCCTCTGATCACTCTTCTGAATAAAGTCGGCTGATTCTGTGGCTGGTCTGAAAGCACCTGTTCTATTCTGTCCCTCAGCTGTTCCAATTCAAAATGCAGGTTATTGTTTTCCTGCTCAAAGATGGTGTTCTCCTTCTCCAGAGAGCTCTTCATTTGCTCCATGGTGGCATTTATCAGCTCCAAGGTCTTGTTTTTATGCTGCAAGTACTTTATTCTCTGCTCCAGGGCGGTATTTTTTTGCTCCAGAGCGGTGTTTTTCTCTTCCAGAGCGTTCTTTTCTTCCTCCAGAGCAGTCTTTTCTTCCTCCAGAGCGGTTTTTTCTTCCTCCAGAGCGGTCTTTTCTTCCTCCAAAGCAGTCTTTTCTTCCTCCAGGGCAGCGTTTTTCTGCTCCAGGGCAGTGCATTTCACCTCCAGAGCAGTGATAGTTAGCATCAGGGAGGTTTTTTCCTGCTCATGTTGCCTTCTTCTTAAATTGAGGTTCTGATGCAGGTCTCTGTTATCGAGCTCATAACCAAAGTTTTGCCCTTCCAAACGCCTTGCTCTTTGCTCCAGGTAGGTACTTACCCGCAATGTACGAGTCAATCTCACCCTCTGAGAGGTGTTTTCCTGGTCTAACGTGGAAATTCTCTCCCTCTGAGAGGTGTTTTCCTGTTCTAATGTGGAAATTCTCTGCTCCAGGGTACTGATTTGAGTGGTATATTTCTGCTCCATGGCAGTCTTTTCTTTTTCCAGGACCGTATTATTCTGCTTGAAGAAGGTGTTTTCCTCCTCCAAGATGGTATTTACCTGTTTTAATATGATGTTTTCCTGATGTAGGGTATTTTTTTCCTTCTCCAGGGCAGTGTTTTTCTGCTCCAGGATGCTTTTTTCCTCTTCCAAGACGGTGTTTTTTTGCCCCAGTGCAGTGTTTTCCTGCTTCAATGCGGTGTTATCGTCCTGTAAAGTTTTGTTTACATCAATCAGCGTTTTTAATTCCCTGTCTTTTGCAAGTGCCGCTTTTTCTGTGTCTATAACTTTATTCTTCAGCTCCTCGTTTGCTTTGATGAGTGACTGTCTCTCAATGGACATCATGTTAACTTCTTCCAACATGCCATTTAGCTTCTCTGTCTCTCTAGCCAAGATCTGCTGTATTTCTTCATTCCCAGAATCAGAAGATGAAGCCTTATTGCGCTGACTCACTTTTGATCCTTTTTGTCTGAATAAATTCAAAATCTGCCCCATGTTTTCCTTTGTTTGTGAGAAATTCCTTTTAATCTTGAAAAACTTTCCTTTTCAATCTCTTGTTGGGACACAATCCTTCTTCTTGCTCTCTCTCTATTCTGCAATGCTTATGACTGCAGAATTCAAGTGTGCAGCTTTTTGTGACTAGCTCTTTGTGACATCATTATGCGTGATGTCACAAGTTGACGACACTATCTCAGCAGAACAATTAGAAAACTGCTGAAGTTTGGAAGATAAGAACAACTGTGGCGAGCGTCGGTTGAGTTTACCCGGAGAGCGGGAGTTAGCTCAGACCTTTTTTGGTCAAAAGCAGCACAACAAAACTTAATACGCCATTATTAAATGGACCCGGGTCGACCCGGGTCCAGCGGTGCAGTGCAAAAGGGGCTTAGTGTCCGTCTCTAGGCAACCGTGACATCATCATTGGTCCGAAGCGTTCTGGGGTCCTTACTAGCTCCCGCCAAAATTTAGCTGACCTTAACAAATCTTGTGTTTGAGTTTCGTAATTATTGTTACACTAAATGTTTATATGTGTGTGATAGGCGTTACTGTCGGACATACAGAAATACGGAGCAAATCGCGTCCCGTATACGGGAAAAGGATGGCAATCCTACTGTGCTCTTCTCCCATTAAAATTGTAGAAACTATATCAAACACAAGTAAATCCACAGTTTGGTAGGTAACTGGTATTTTGGATGATGTTGTAATGACAATAAATGTCTTAATTCATAAATGACGTCACCTGAGCAATACTACGGAGCCCCCTAGGGGACATAGGGAATTTTTTTTCTTTTGCGTTACCTCGCAATATTTTTGCGTTCCCTCGCAAACCTTTTGCGTTACCTCGCAAAACTTTTGCGTTACCTCGCAATACTGTACTGGTCAGTTATGCAGCATAATTGAATACTGCAAGCCTTTCTTACGGTGGGCGCCGTACTTTCTGCTTTAATATAAGGTTATGTGAGGTATTTCCATGAATGTTAGTATCTTTTTGTGAAATATCTGAAGTTTTATATCTTTCTTTAGGATAGAAAGGCGCCACAAACCTACGATATAAACAGAAACTTTCCGTAAGTAGGAAAGAAATAAAAATACATCCTAATTTGGACTATTTCTGACTTATTATCGCGGGTAATAAATCATCTGACAGTTTTGATTGTGTCTCTGTTGTGTTCTAGTCTGAATGGTTTAAGACCACTGGAGTCCTAAGAACAGCTAAGATACTGCACAGAACCATCAAGTTCCTGCGGCAAAACTCCTTTGCTCAAAACTTGTAATCCACAAAGCATATTGCGTTTGTTGTGTTGTGAAGCTGGTCTTCCTGGTTACTCTTTTTAAGTTTTGATGACATCACACGGAAAAAAAAAAAGTTCAGATGTGCAAAATCCTCTGTGGCTCAACAGTCAGATGTCTAACAGTTTGAAAGTAAACAAATAAAGACAAAACAAACGACAGATGGAGAGACACACTGACCGTTTTGAAGTCTCGGAAAGGGACGAATTGCACAATGTCCCTGAGGACAGGCTCGCCCTTCGGTGACCGCAGGACGCCATCGTCTCCATCCAGGATCTGCATATCTGTGAAATCTGCATTGCCCACTCCGACAATGATGATGGAGAGAGGCTGGTAGGACGCTCGGACAATGGCTTCACGTGTGTCCGCCATGTCTGTGACCACGCCATCTGTGAGGATGAGCAGGATGTGGTATCTCTGCAAGAAATTATAAAAGAAAATTATTTAATGTCAAAATTAGCTCTATTGATCTTACCACCATTTGTTCTTGAACAAGGACACTTCCCGGCATGTGAGGGAGGACTTTCTAGTTTTCTTGAGGGATTATGTAGATTTGACACAACCAAATGTGGCCCTGAACTAGAAAGCACTCTACTATTAATCAGTGCATAAAAACATTGTAGATTAACTAAAACAAATGGTTATAAGCTCTTTTCCTGAATAGTTCAAACTGAAATTTTCTGTCTCTCTGCTTCACAAAAATATATCCCAGATGAGTAAGCTCTGGATAATGGAAAATTTGTGATTTATTTTTCCCCATCACAATAACAAAGTTATATTTAAAAAGTTGTATCTGACTCTGCTGCTTTAGCAGAGAATCAATTTAACTGTAATCATATAGATTAAAGTCCAAGCAGTTATGTATTTTTCTTTGGACATTAACCTTTAATGACATTTCCCTATATAAAGTGATACTTAATCCTACCTTTTTTGTCAGGATTTACACTTTTTGGTTTGTATTTTGGGACTTATTTTTGATCCACTTTGCTGCCTTACTTAAAAAAGAAACTTTGCTGATGCACTTATTGCGAATCAAGTTTGTGTGAAATCAATTTCAAGGTGCAAATATTTTTGCGTAGCATTACAAATAACACTATGATCACTTCATGCGTACTCTACTTTAATTAAAACTAGAGTAAGACTTTGCTCTTTGGCATCCCAAATGAGCTTATCTGTTTTGAATAAAAATGACAGAAGATTTAAAGAATCTCAAAATAAATACTCAAACAACTCTATTAGCATCAATGAGGTGCACTTCATAAACTACTAATCTAACACAGAAAAATCTGAATTATAATATCATATTCATGATAAACTCTTTCGTTTTTTTTGCCATTTAGAAGTGTTACAATAACACTGAGAACCAGAAGCTGCTGATTTTTGAATCTCGGTGAGAGGAATAAAAACAAAACCTGCTAAATCCATGTATATCACTGAGCTACTCACTGAAGCATCTTTAATGTTGCCATCGCCTGCTGCCACCTTGGCTATCCTGTTGATGATTGGAGCAACATTAGTTGGCCCATATAATTGGATCTTAGGAAGGCAGTTCTGGTATGCCTCGACGACTCCCTGGATCCCTAATCAAACAGAGGAGAAACCAAAAGAGAAGAAACAGCAATATATTAACTTACATTATTTATACAGCATATGTTGTTCAGTTCACATTAAGTCAGTGACCTTTAACAGTATTTAAATTACCTTGAATTTTGTCTCATTTTGCCATGTTGTTATAATTGACTTTTTAATGTAATTCATTAGGATTTCATGTGTTCAACCAAGATAAGTAGTGGATAAAAGCTAGTGGTTGGGGAGAAGGTTAACCACTGAGTGAATGCTTTGCAGAAGCGCATTTCAATGGATTACAACTGTAAATATTTTGGGGCATGTATTTACCAGCTTCATTCATTTAAAGCCTAATACATTAGTTTAGAATAAAAAACAAAAAGATCAAACTCAGTCAGATTAGATGCAGCTCTTCTGTGAAAAATGAGGTCGTCACAGAACAACTGAGATTAAAATACGAACAGGTATATTCTCCATACCAATTAAATGTTTTTAAGGGCTATTTGTTGCACTGAGTCTTATCCAGTATTATCAGAATAAAAGTGAAATATGACTGTATAACACACTCCTCAGATTGCTGCTTTTAAAAATATGTAAAAACCATCTATTGTTTGCCTCCCATTTCACAATTATGCACTAATTTACATCAATATATCACATAAAATCCCAATGCAATACTCTAAGCTTTAGGACTGTAATGTGACAAAACGTGGAAAAGTTCAATGAACATGAATATTGCTGAGCCTAATGATTTTTGATTATAAAATGTTTACTAAATTATACAAATCTGGAAAGAGGACTACTCATTTATCTAATAAATCATAGAGGACATCTCTCAACTATTTACGGATATTTGCTTGCACCTTTAAAAGCATCCTGTTCTCTGGGATCGGCATGTGGAGAACTCCTTACCTTCACATTCATCATCCTCTGGGTTGAAATTAATCGCAAAATCATGGGAAACCTGTAAACAGAGAAAGGAAATGATCAATCCTAAACTGAGGAAAAATTATGCAAGTAAGTTGAATGTACTGTATTTCCTACTTTAAAAGCTTTCTTATTGCAATAACATCATCATTTTAGTAGGAAAGGCTTCCTGAAGGGAAATGTCTGTCTGTTCTTGAAAAAGTAAAGGTCAGTCTTTTATTGAATGGGCTTTGTTCAAATATCTTTCAACTTATATTAATTTAATTGATAACACATTGAAAGAACATATTTGATCATTACAAGTTAAACAGAGAAAGAAAAAGTGCTTCTCTTATTTCAGTATTATTGATTTGGCATGTGTTTAAAGAAACACAAAGGATGTGAAACATGTTTGTCTTAAAAGGTTTAGGATGTGTAAACTGTTCTACCACTTTGTCAGGTTTGAGTTTCATGTATTTTATTTGATTACAGTGAAGGAATTTTAGCATTTTTTTTTTCAATTATTTGGTCTATTCTTGTCATCCAAACTTCATTTGGATTCTGTTTATCACTTAGTGTTTTAACTGGCAACCCTCCTACTGTGTTGCTTCCACTGACTAGAAACAGTCTTTTCTGGAAGCCCTGACTGTCTGCCAGACCACTGACAATTGATTCCTGTCCAGCTGGCTCCTATTTAGAGGCTTTTAAAAAGGACTTCAGAAAAGAAATAACTGTGAAGAAATTTAACATGAATGACAACTTGGCTTATGTGAAGGAAGCAGATTTAGTTTTTATCTGTCTTAACTGCATATTTTGCATCTGACCTTCTTAGATGAAAGCAGAAAACACAGCAACTAGCAGTGCAATCACTCTTGTCTTTGCCTTATATAGATATATTGTCCTCATAATTAATCAAATGAAGATTATACTGTACTTTCTTGTTTTGTGTAGTCTGTTTTTTCTCTGGTCCCCTAAATACACCATATGCAAAAAAAAAAAAAAAAAGAAAAACACTCAAAGAAAAGTACAGTCACATCACAGCACAGTTTTAACTGCTTGTATTCCCACTTCAACCAGGGCACATAAAGCACCTGCCGTGTTTGTGTTGCCATAGTCACCAAATGATTTACATAAGTACATACACAACAGTTTGCAATCAGCAGATGGATCTAACAGCAGTCATAAAAATGTTAAAATCACTAATGTGCATTCAGTACTATCTACTGGTTATCAGTGTGAAACATAAAGCAGTGAAATGCACCAGACAATATATATGTTATTTTTTAATAACATGCAGTCATAATTGTTGGGTTGAAGTCTGCTAGGATCCCTGAAGGAAAAAATATCCTGACTTGACAGCAACTTTACACAAAGGCTGCAAAGGTTACTTTTTCAAAGTAGAGGATTCTGACAACACACTGTTAACTGTTGCACTTTTTAGAGGAGCACGGAAATACATAAAAGTAGCTGCATCACAGTCAGAACATTGGTATTACTGAGGGTGATGTTTTAAGACTTCAATCAGTAATGACCATTAGAAAGGTTTCTCCAACAGTGAGAGATAAACTCTGGTTTACAGGTTTGAAAAAGGAATGCAACTCCTCTCCTGCCACTGATATATCCATAAGAAATATAATCTGCTGGTCCTAATGTTGTGGAACAGAGTCTCCCCTCAGAGCTGTCTTCCAGCACATGTGGCTGCGGCACACATAAACCATAATTACGAACGTCAGAGCAGCTTGAGCCCATATCCATCAAACCTGCACATCTAATGCAAAAGAGCTCCTAGCTTCTAAGTTCAGAGAGCAGTTCATGATTAGTATAATGACTTAATTAACATTCAACGGCAACAGCAACCTCAATGTGTCAACAGCACACGGTCTGACAAATTTGACGCCGAAAAGGCGAGGACTGTCATGGTAAATTCAGAAACTCAGTTTGCATTTGCTCTCCTACAAATTCTGTACGATTGAAATGATAATTATTAGTGCAACACACCGGATTACAATATTACATTAAACATAGGCCAGTCTTGTTTGATATGTTATCTGAGTGTTTCATCTGTAAGTGGGCGTGGGTGTGTGTGTGTGTGGGGGGGGGGGGCGTGCACACATGCACAGTTATTCCTCAAAGTTTAGCTTTCTCCCCGGGGTGCTAACTGGAGTAGCAAACAGCTTTCAGTTCTTAAAGGGCAATTTTCTTAAACATACGCTCTCACACTTGTGAATTCTCATGTAAATTTTGCATCAACAAGCTACGACTTCAGTTCTTGATGAACAGGATATTTTCCCAGAACGGCTTGATATTTTAAGACAAGGGTCTCATGAATAAAACTACACTCAGTAATTAGTTTTAAATGTTAAAGTTTAACAGAATGACAAGGTGTTTCGCAAAGTAGGTCATGGAAATCACCTTGGTGAACATTCAGTCTCAGGGTGAAGGAAATTACCAAACCTCAAAGTGAGTACCAAACAGTCATACATTATGCACCATTCATGTTGAGGAAGGTAGGGCTAAAATAGATGGTTAAAAAAACAAGTTTATGACCAGACTTACTCACCTCATAATTTGGAGGAATTCTGGCACCAAAACCCAAAGCTGAAAACCGCTTGTCACTAAACACAAAAAGCAAAATCTTTAATTAATTAGAGCTCAAATTACAATTACTTTGCAGTTTTGACAAAAATGAGTGAAAAAATATTGTGGCCATCTGTTCACATTTCCAAGGACACACCCCACGCTTGTTTGCATTTCATAACACAATAAAAGCCTGAATAACAGTTTGGAATCGGTCCCGTGGTCCCGGCAGCCAGCGTTTGCACCTGTTCAAAGAGCTTCTCTCGCTCTTTCATCTCTTCATATTCCATTGTACCATTTGCATGAGTTGATATAACTGCGAGAGACTGCTGTGCTGGAGGGAGCCCCCCAGTCAAAGGCCAGGGAACACAATTGTGAATAAATAACAATACAAATTCAATGTCTGGGTTGACTCCCTCATTGCAAGATAGTGAATATATTTCCAGTCTATGGAATTGCGTGGCTTAAATTTGAAGATTAAAATATGTCTATTGTCTGTTTACTGCTTTCTGATACAGTACCAGAATAAAAGAACCACTAGAGTACTTCCACATATACTGCATGTAGAGGGAGAATAACAAGCAACTATTGACACTGTTCTCTCCTATCTGTTGACAGCGTGTATTTAAACTCTCTCAAAAGTCACCCACATGACGGTTTAATAACACACAGCACCATGCAAATATTACTCATCCTTGTTATTATGACACCATTTAAATTATAGAATTTAGCACAAAAAAACTTCCTTTCTGAACAATTAAAGTAAATAGTTTTATATATTTTTAAAATAATTTTCTGGCTTTGTTCTGTGCGCCTGTTTTGCAATTTTGATTCCTCATCTATTCCATTGTTTTGATAGGTGTTCATGAGTCAGGATAAAATTAGAGTACAGCATCATCCTAAAATGATGCTTTTACCGTACTACATCCTTTTAGTATGTAGTAAAAATTAAAAATGTGTCCTACAATTTTAATTGTACTTGCAAATAACATGTAATTTCTAAAGTAGCCTTTCAGCACAAAGACTCCATACATATTAATGGCACCATGAAACAAATATAAAATCATACTCTGAAGACACAGCAACACATAATATGTTGTTCTGTTTTTTTTTTTTTTGCTTGTTTTATGACTTTTACTTCAGAGTCATCATGTAAAAAAAAGATGCAAGATGTGATTGATGAAATAAATCAAACATAGAACACTTCTTGGAGAAATATGCCAGGATGGCAGCAAACATTTTTTAATCTAAAATCTGTATATTATTTTGCTTTTGATATTCCCCCCTAAAAAGTGTGAGTTATCTATGGAGCATGAATGCATTGAATGACCAAACTGACTGATGAGATGCCCTTGAGCTTACACCAGAGTGCATATCATCTGTGCTAGATCTTGATTTTATTGGTTTTCTTTGCATAAAAGACTTTAAAAATGTAATGAAAAAGCAAATCATGTTTTGAAGACCTTTTCTTTCATTTCTCCAATATTGAATTTTCCTGCTTTGTTTTTAACACAGCTTCAAACCCAGTGAATACAATAAGTCAGTACTGGGTTTCTTTTCAGTCATGCTGTAAAAATGTTCTCTTCGTATCCCATGTTCTCAGGCTCAAACACTAAAAATCTCTTTATAGAGTGCCTTTGTTAATTAAATAACCCTGTCTGTCAGAAAACACACGACTTAGTCAATTTAGAACCTCCGAATGTGAAGTCAACTTAGCAAAGAAAATTAATGATGTGTGAAATGGATACTGGTAGGAACAAAGAAGGACTATAAAATTATCTCAATGAAATTTTTCTATAGGCATTTCTTATTGCTGTTCAGATGTTTGACCTGATGAAGATCAAGGTAGCATATAAATGCAGTGAAGGTCGAGTGTGCAGGTTTCTCTCTATCCATATCACAAGCTTTTGTCGTCCTTTATATTTGTGTGACAAAAAATCCTTCATTCAGGAACAAAAGAGGATAAAGAACTAAATTTATCTGTGATCCAGTCAAATTAGAATGTAAGATGGACAGATTGAACTTTACAAAACAGAGCTGTATTTTCTCATATAAACTGAAATTTAGAAACAGTTGAATCAGAGAGAAGACGGGGTTGTAAGGAGGGGTGAGGAAGTTGTTCTGTAGGGCTACACAAAGTATTGAAAACTGCAAAATTAGTGCATGCAATGTTAACATCGCATCTATTGGCTATTCATGTTTTGTAAGCTAATAATATATTCAGCCTGCTGGATGGAGCTTCACAAACCCGTTACACTTGATAGCACTCCAAATGCAAAAGGTCACAGAAAGTTATGGAAGTGTTGTAATGACAGAGAAAATTGAGAAAAAGGTGGGTTTATTGCAAATGACATCATCAGTGCAAAATGCAACAATAACAAAGAAAAACAGTTTATTTTTTAATAAGGCGCTGCCTTAATGGTCAGGGAAAGAAGATGTGTATGACTGAGGTAAAGATGATTAGATGAGAGAGAAGTATTTTGCAACTGAAACTTAGTGTGAAACTCCAGACTCTATTTAAATGATTTAAAAGTTTTTACTTTGAGAATGTCAGCACATCCAGCACATCAAGTCGCTGAATTCTCTTCATCACCATGTCATTCAGCTTTCCAGTGCCTGGTAACAAGCCATTCATTTGATTCAGGTGTGTTGGAGCATGAATGCATCTAAAAGTTGTAGGATAGTAGCTCTCAAGGAGTGGATTTGGAGCTTGTCCATGGTTATACCCCACCTCTCACCTGATGACCATCAGGATCAATTCCCAGACCCCATGCATTGCTGCACAGACATAAGCAGCAATAGATAGATGTTGGATGGTTTTGATTTACAATAAACCCAGAAAACTAAGTTAAAATCCTTCAAATTACTGAAATAAAACTAAATTTGACACTTTCAGATAAAGAACAGAGCTGTCGCATCTTGTTTTCCATCGCATCTGTGACAGTTTGCCTACAGACAGCTTTTCTAATGGTCGCTTCTTTTATCTAGGCATTGACTTCATTTCATGCCCCTTTTGACAAAATAACTCTCCACATTCTCCAGTTCAGAGAGATAACAAATACCATCACACGCTCTGAAGAATCATAGTTTGGGGCACCAACACTGGAGAAGATATCTTTAACTCAGTTAGAGCAGCTGAAGTACCTGAATAAAATTTACCGTGTAAGCAGTGTAATTTACCGTGATTAGTTGTTGTTTTTTCTGGATTGTGATTGCTATTGGAGTGGCTAATATTGCTTTGAGGCAACTTTTCAGATATTACAAGCATTTAATTAGCTGTGATGGATGCTGGCTTGCATAAACATTGGCAAAGAGATGACTTGCAGAGTGAGCAGTCTGATAACGTATATTAACTTCAAACTGATCATTTTTTTAGTTTTAGACCATTGTATCTACTTTTTCTGCTGGTAGTATTTTGTGTTATATTAGCAATAAAACTAAGAGACCAGATTTATTTTTATTGCCGCAATTTGTCTTCTGGTAGTTTTGATTGTATGTTATTTACAATGGCTGCAAAATGTAAGAGCACATCTCTGTGGTTTCTGGATAATTGGATCTCATTTTTTCTATCACTGCTTGGACTATAATGTGCTTTGACCTTGTGTTTGTTACTATTTTTCTCTGAAAGAAACATCTAGATGAGTAAAAAGGTTCTTCTCTTTCATTCAACCTTCCCACTGGCTCTGGCTAATGCAGTGTATTGTATCGAGATATAAATGCATTTCTGTAACAATGTTTCCAAAAAACCCACAGACGTCTATCCATTTACATTTTTTAACTGAAATTTTATCCATTTTCATCCAAATAAAACAGTTCCACTAAATAGAGGCTTTACTCTCACTGTTATTGACGTTTCAAACAGACTGAATGAGGAAAAAAAATGTTTTTGGTTTTGGGTCAACTGTCTTCAAGTGAACTATAGCCTTTTTTATTAAATAATGGAAAGTGGAAGAGAAATTTTACATGCATAGGATTTCTCTGACCCATACTGTACGTTTGATGTTGCTGATAAATCAAATCAAGAGGACCCATTAACTTGAGTATTTGACTTAAATGGACAAAATTACTAAATTACTTGAGAAATAGAGTTTGTAATATCAGGATTTCATAAAACTAAAAGGACCCACACTTTTTTTTCTAAAAAAAAACAACCCCAAAACAACAAATGTGCATGATTGCTAAGCAAATACCACATTAGCAAACTCAGTAGATGTAAAGTACAAGCTTATAACAAATTTGTTTTCTAAGTTAATAAAAAATGTGTGTTTTGCTTGAAAAGGTCAACTCATATTCCTGCAACCTTAACAGAAATAATTGGTCAGATGGGTGGATAGAAAAGGTGAAAAAAGTTATTGTGGACACAAAATTTCATGAATTCAAATCGTTGTCATTCACCCAGTTTCTAGATTTGTCCTACTATTTGCACTATTGAAATAAGTGCACTGACAGAATCACTTGGCCAAAACACAATGAGCTCAGAGAAAAGAAAGACGCTTATATTCTGGGGATATGAGTGGGCTCTGCTTTTTACTCAGTCATTGATGCAAGTAAACAGTTTAGACATGAGGGATATGGCAGCAGTGTTAGTCAACAAGTCATAGATGGATGAATGGATGGAAGGATGAATAGATGGATGGATGCAAAAAGCTTTCATTACTTCCTTTTAGTGCTCTGTTATATGGGAAGGAGGGATATTCTGGAGTTTGTAGGGGCACGCTACATCCTCAGCACAAGACTAAGATAAAGACTATTCCCAAGTCATGTTCATTCTAAGTTTTACTGTCAAGTACGTAGTGATCCTTCTCATCTCATTTTGTCGGCACCAGAGAGGAACCACATGGAGATGCAGCAAGTGTAACAACCCTCTCAGAGAGGTAACCGAGTCTCTGCCCACACAGACAAAAAACTAGTCACTCCAGCTCCATCATGCACTCCTCTGCAAGGACTCGAAAATCCCACATCACCTATGTTCACTAAAGGCTAAAAGGTTTCCACGCCTACTCTTTACACCACAGTAACAATTCCAACTTTAAAGGGAAGGGCCTCCTACACTTGCAGTCCCTATTAGCCCACAGGCATGTTTCCATGTATGATGAGTTCGTATGAACATCTGACGGATAACGCTAGCAGGATCGGCTGAACATTACCAGGCAGGTTTTCTATCTCTCGGATGCTATAATTAGCAAGACAGTGCTCCCCTGATATTCAATAGGAGGCGCTGCATAAATCAGCAGTCGGAGAATTAAGCCTCATCTGGCTTAGTTCTGACAGATGGATCGGATCGCTCTCCAAATCACATCATTCTAGGTATAATTGTTGTTAATTAACTACCTGCAGGTCTGTAAGTAGTCTTTTTCAAACATTGTTTAATGAAAAGCAAATATTAACCAATCAGCTGTCCCACCTTATTTTGAACATACAAATGCAGACAGATCTGGCTTCATGCTGCACCTCTACTGATTTTACATCAGTTTTGACACCCTGCTGATGTTCCCCTGCTTCCCACTTCTGTCTGAAGTGCCTGCTATGCTGGTGTCAACCCCTATCTTATCTGGAGTACGATGTAATGAGCCTATGCAGACTAAGAAGGAGAACCAGTCACTGCAACTGCTGCCGAAAGCTACAACTGTGAGAGAAGGCATGCACACAGTTAGGCTGTCAGCTCACACAACATCTAAATCTTTCTAAAACAAAAAGAATAATGGACAGAAATAAAAAAAAAAAAAAAATACTTTACCATCAAACACAGCCCCCGGAAGTTGTTACTTGTTGTAAAGTTCAACAAGTTTGTTTGCTTCTACCACGTCAAATTCCTTGATTATTCATTTTTATCCAAGGTTTTTTAATTGGTATGTTTAACAAAACTGTTATACAATTCATATACTTAAACCTGCCTGTTTCAGATAATTTACACCAGATATGTTTTTTCACTAATTTCCCTTTCCACCTCTAGTCAAAGTTTATTCAAACAATCTGTCAGTCTGACAAACACAGAAACACCAACCGGTTCTTAATCTGCATCTGACTTGTGGCTTGCACCATAACACATCATGTAAAAAGATGTATTTAGTCGGTCTGTAACAAATAAGAAGATAACAAATAGAAGTCATATCAGAACATTATTTGGTCGTACTGTAAAAGGAAAATGACAGCAGCTGCGTATCCACCTGTTGATTTTCTGGTTGCAGACAAAAAGAAAACCTGTAATCACATTTATATTCATTTGTTCCAGTATTTTAGCGTCCACCTTCAGAAAAATATCTTAACCTTTACTTTATCTTGTTTTGTGAAAATAAAATGCAACCATGGAGAAATATGCACAAATTACGCTCTGGGAGCTGCTAAGCAAGAAAGGTCTTTTTTTCTCTGGACAGATGGAATGTTGATAAATTAATGAAAATTTTAGAAGAAGATAAAAAGGATAAAGCACCACAAAGAACATAATCTCGAAAACCAGGTCAAAGTTTTTGTTGACCTCCATTGCAGGCAAAAATCTTTGTAAAAATAATATTATGCATATCTAATGCAATGAAGGCCAAAGATTATTTTCTATAGTCTTCCACAATGCAGCTTTTTTTTTTATCCATTACCTAACAGGAAGTTTAACTCTGTGACATATTTGAGCTGCTGAGGATGTCAACTCAAATGTTTCTGAGAACTATTGAAAGTAAGTCAGCACATTCAAAAATGAATTAAATAAGCTGCTGAGTAACACTTAGCTGGGGAAGCTGAATCACAAACTAGTGAGTGGGAAAGCTGACAATTTCCATTACTGTCCGTTTTACTGAGGTTTACATGGAGTTGCACATTTTACTGTGAGTCCCACTAAGATAGCTTTCAATCCAAAACCTTGTTCCTGAGAGCCTTTTCCAAGAAGTTGAAGATTGACAAACCTGTCATAGTCTTGACAGATCTCGCCCACGGCTATCAGGGCCTTTAAGTACTCATTGGGTTGGTACGGGTTAATGTAGTGCAGTGAGCAGCTGTTTCTGGGGTCTCCATTGGATGCCGTGAAGTCAATAGCAACCTGACAGAAAGAAATGACAAAGTAGGCGTGTCACAAATGTGACAGAATAAGTGTTCCTCTAAAATGCCCACATAAAACCACAGGTCTAGTCAAGACATCGTATTCACACAAGTTCCTAAATATGAGAAGCATTCTAAGTTATTCTACCAATTTCAGTTTTAATTCATGTTAATGTCAAAATATGAAAATGAATAAACTGATTTTGCAAATATAAAAAGTCAAAAAAGTTCATGAGGTAGTCATGTTAAATCCACCGACAGATTGTTGGTGTCAGAGTGTATTTTTGGATAAAAATGTAGAATGAATTATTTTATTTGACTTTTTGATGTAGTGTATGGCTTATGTTCCTCTAAGTACTCCTCTGATTGGTTCATTGGAACCTCATGACCTGAAAACACAGGCATTACCAGAACCAGCTGTTAACTTTTTAAGCCAGAAAACACTGAAAACACAGGCATTACCAGAACCAGCTGTTAACTTTTTAAGCCAGAAAACACTGAAAACACAGGCATTACCAGAACCAGCTGTTAACTTTTTAAGCCAGAAAACACTGAAAACACAGGCATTACCAGAACCAGCTGTTAACTTTTTAAGCCAGAAAACACAGAGAACTAAGGTCGAACAGCTGAGTTGGACCGAAATGATGCATCTTTTTTGGTTCTGGGAGTTCTGGTGAGTAAGCAGACATATTAATGTTGGTTCCACACCTTCGTTCCATCTACGTTTTTCAAGATAATCTCATTAGATTCTGGTAATTCATAGAATCCAGTAATTAAATTAATGAACATTCACCCCCACTCATAAAACCATTCATTGTTGCTTGTTAGTGTTTATCTTTTTGTATCTACATTTGTTTTGCTCTGTTTAACACTAGAAAATTGTTTGTAATTATTGATTAATCTTTAGTTGAATTGTAATTAATTATGATTATGAATAAACTGAGAAATGTACAGTCTACTTTTGCCTTTTTGAAGGTATATTGCTCAATGGAAAGGTCACAAATTAATCCTTGATAAAGATTATGCTTTAGATAGCTACACTGATTGATTTACAAACATTAATATGGGTGTTGTTTGACAGAACCTATTATTGGTACACATGGCAGACCTTTATGTTGTTTACAAAAAAATATTTTAGCAGTAAGGAAAACCAGAATAATCTTGAATTTATTGGAACAAATTATGATCAAAGGTAAATACTTCAATATTTTACTCCTACATAGGCTGAAGAAGCCATGTAGGAGTAAACACTGTAAAAATGCACACAGTACAAATAATATTGAACTTGTAAGTAGCAAGATATGCCAACATACATTTTTTTTATTATTATTTAATGCAGATATACAGTATTTGCATTCTTTATGCAAATAGCTGCTTTCACCACATCCAGCAACAAGAGAAGGAGAAGAAGCTTTACAGAGGGCAAAGGTCACAAAATTGAAAAAGTTTCTGTATCGCCTGAGGTTGCTAACAATGAAAGTAGCACTACACATAGATAAAGAAAGTGCTGTCAGGAGTTAGTACAAAACATGCTGTGTTTTCCTAATGCAGAAAATGTGTAAATATTGTTAAATCTAGATAACTTTGCAGAATTATGCCACTCTGTAGCCATGTGAAAATTGCATCTTGTAAATACAGATTGCACAGCTCACCGTAAAATGAATCTGGCATCCTCCCATGATGTAATCCAAGAAGGAGTAGACTCTGTGAAGCTGAAAGCAAAACAAAAAAACAAATGAACATTTCCATCATGTCAATCCTCAGGACAGATTTCATTATAGGTTTATGATCTGCAACAGAATGATCACCTACGCTAACAGGATGTGTGCTTCAATAAAGCAGAATTAAACTTAGAATTGGATTGACTGTAATGTGGAAAAACAGATAACGCTGCTTGTAAAAACAATGAATCCAAATGTATAAAGAAATCTGCTTTTAAATTACTTTTATGTTAGTAAAACATGTTTTATGGTGCAGATTACAGTTAGATGGCAACAGGCTGAGACAGTGATTGATACATCTTCACTTCTTCTGAACTGTTTTGATAGATATAATATGTTTCTGCAGCTAATTCCTACCTTCAAGTCACTGAGAATGACAACTCCTGAATTTTTATAGTTTCTCTTCTTCTGTTTGTACTTAGGATTCAGACAATCCCACGAAACCTTCAACAAACCAAGTGAAAGACAAAAAATATATTTAAAAAAATAAAAACAATCAACAGAGTAATGCACTCTAATGACATAAAAGCACTGTAACATTTGGTTCATGTCAGATAGATTTCAGCAGCGTGAAGTGAGAGGCATGTTGGAAATGTTACACAGCCGACTCTCCTCTCCTCTACATCCCTCTGCTCCGTTCTGCCTCTAAATTCACTGACCTTATTTCCACTGGAAATTTTCTGCATTTCTCTGAATGTGGCATAGAACTCGCCGATGAAATCATGCTTTCCTCTGGAGTCATAATCCCACACTAGGCACTATGATACACAAAAAACACTGCTTACTCCCTCAGCTTGGCTCTGAAAAATACAATAATTACACAGCGCATCGCCTGACCAAAGAAAAAAAGCCAGAACTGAGGCAGTGAATACCTTTGCATTTATTAAACAGCACAGATCTAGCACATATAGCTATGTGGAAAACATTTTAATTTAAAATGTTTAAATTGATTTTACTTAGCGGTGCCTTAAAAACATACAATGTCCTTATTTGACTGTATATTTCTAAATAACAGCGCTTTCTTTTATATACATATGCTGGGACATATGTTTTGATGACTTAATTGGGCATAATGTTTCTGAGTCTCACACTGGATTCAGGCAAAAAAAAAATTTCTAATTTTAAAGATGAAAGCTTTTTGAGTTCACGTGTGTTTTTGTTGAAAGAACATCTGAGTCAGACAAAATTTGAATCAGTAGATGGAGGCCTGAAGGAAAACTAGAAATCAGTACTGGCCAGTGAAAATCTGACTTCAATTAAACAAAAAAAACAAAACAAAAGAAGACAACAACTATGAAAAATAGGTTACAAGCTGTCCAGTGCATGACTAAGCCATAAACAATAGTACAAAATTGTGGTCTTAAGATTAAAAAGAAATGGTTGTAGAAGAATCTAGGGTGTTCATGTCAGAAATGGCACAAAAAACTGTAAAAACGTCATGCGCTTTATGAGTCCCAACAAGAGCAGCGGGCTGAGTGATGCAGCCATTATGCTGGGTGTTTACTGCTCCAAGCTGTGTGGGCAGTGCTTTAATGTGGGGCTGTTTTGCTTGCAGGTTCAGTCACATGTTCCCAATAAATGAGCTCTTCAGAGGGGATTAATACACAGATTGACCATGGTTTCAAACAGTTTATTTTTTTATTAAAATGAATTTGTGATATTGCAAAAACGTACTAAATACATTGTGTCTTATTAAGCTTTTTCTTTTTGTTGTTATTGTCTATTTGGCCAGGCAGTGTAAAAATATGAGTCCATCAAATATAAATCAAAAACAGACTTTCAGCTCTACAGTCGTGGACATTTAGAGTTCCCTCATTGAGGATTACCTTGAGTTTCCGCTCTTCGTCGCAGCTACACAGAGATATGAGTGACACTTTAAAGGGCTCCCACACTGGATTCAGGTTGTTTTTTATCACCTGTTAGGATGATGACAACAGCACATCAGAATCGTAATGATAAAACAGCTTTACACATTTCCCTCTATGCTGTAGCCCAACCACTTTGATCATTAATTATCATTGATTATCGTAATCTATCAGACTGTAATGTGTCTGACAGATTATACTGTATATACTGTATCATCAAAGGTACTTTGAATCATCTTTTGCATAGTGGATCAAAACATATTTGAAGTCAGCAGATATGACATGATTCAACTCAAAGCACCTTGTAGTGAATACCAGTTTACCTGGCATATAGTGATCAATAAATGATCTGCTTTATATGTAAGATACAAGGAACAAGAAACGACACACCAGCTTTTTAAAGGATTGTACCATTTCACAGCAAAACATTTTACTTGCTACTCTTTGTGATTCTTAATTAAACAAAGGACAGTACTTATCATAGCTGCAGGTTAAACTCCAAAGTGAGATTAATCCAAAATGCATGGACTACCTCAGTTCTGTGGACAAGCTGTTCTGTTCCATCATCGTTCATTCGAAATATTTCCAGAAATGGGTCTGACTTGCTGAAGAGATCCTGTGACAGAAGACACAAGAAAACTGGTAGTCCAGTGGTTTATGTTAGATTTGATGTGAAATTTCTCAGAAATCAATTTCTAAAACACCTTCAGTAATTTGTTTCCTAGCTTTTGCCTTTTAAATTGGATTTCAAGTTCTGTTTGGCATAAGAACAAATGGTCACGTCCAAACTCTGATCTACAGCATATTTCACACAGTTAATGAGATAGTTTGACAGACTGCAGCATTGAAGCTAATTGATTATTTCTCATCCCCTGCTAAAACTTTCAGTCCTTCTGATTTTAGGCATCTTGATGCAAAACCTGCAGCATAAATCATAAAACTAGGTGGAGGAGTGAAGCAACAGCAAAATGATGAACTTAAATTTTGGTGAGGATGTGGATAATTTTTCTTAAAATTGCAAGACACAGAAAAGGTAGTTGACAGATTAATTTCCTGCTCTGAATACTTATTCAGAGGTTGTCGGAAAGTTTGCATGAAATGAAAGAGAAATTTACAGATGAACTGACTGAAGGCGAAGACGCACATATAAAGTTTATTGCGCACAACAATGTTGAGATCTGAGAACTTCTTATTTTTAACTGAGGTTAAATTTTGTTAGTTTGATTTTATATTTAGCTTCTGCTCTTTTTCTAACTAAATCTGAGCAGCCCTGTAATCTACTTAACGGCTTAATATTCAAGATTCACTTGTTTAGAATTTTCTTTACCTTTCATCATGTTCCAGCTAATCAAATTAGCTCAGCTGTGGCTTACATCATAGGTAAATAAACCTTAATAAACCTGCTCAAATATACACATTTGGCATGCTTTAGCAGTATTTGTGGTGGCCTCTTAGTATCTCGTCTGCAAGGCGTCTGAGAGCCGCAGCTATGCAGATTATTTAGGTCAATTGATTCTTCAGGGAGGAAAACAAATAATTATAGTTGTGTACGTCTGCTACTGTGTATGTTTGTGTGGCTGTGTGTACACGCCAGGAGACAGTTAAGGACGCATTTCCCGCCACATTAGCCAGATAGGTCTCCTGAGGGGTAGGAGGGAAAATAAATGTGAAAAATAAAAATGCTGAGCTGTAGTATCACTTCTGCGTTGCCATCGCAACCAGTAGCCAGTGGGCTACGGCTCCATGGACCGATGGGAAATGCACGTCATTTAATCTCTGGCTAACATGACATTAATGCTAATCATTAGCAGCTACCACAATCCATAATTAAACTCTCTGTTCAACAGCCCATATCCTTCTGACCTGCCTGAAAGTGAAGTAATACAACTGGAAAAAAGGTGAAAGTTAACAGTTTTAATGATTTAACTATTGCAGGTGTTTGTGGAGAAATGTCTGAAGTGTCACCATTAGTTAGTAAAGTGATGCATCACAAAATGAGACATTTGTGGTTTGAGCTGGAGATCATTATTTACCTTCATTATTAGGACAGGCTTACCAGTGTGATTAGATTCAGGATTAAGTTTAGGTCAGGGGTCAGATACAACATTAAGTCATAAACCAAAATGTTCAAACCGGTCTGAGTATGAAGATGTGTCTGAGGTTCCTCTGGCCTTTAAGTTCACTCATCTTTAAGATTCATACACTCTCCATCTCAAAACCTCATATTTTTATAGAATCAGGATCCGAGATTTCAATTTTCAATGGATTTAGATGTTGGGAATTTTTTTGCATTTGAACACACATTTACTCTAAATATATGGTAGGAGTTTATAAAGGTTTTAAATTTTTATCAGCAGACAAAAAAAAGACTGCCTTTAAAAGATATATGTTTTTAATATCTCTGCTTGCTGTTCACTTGGAAACAAGGTTTCTACACATTTTTTATTCAGAATCAATTTTTCAAGACTCATATATTTTGATTTACAGAATGATGTTGGCCATTTGATCAACTGTTTACAATGAATTTACTATACATGTTACAAATATGCTCCAAATTATAGACAAACCACAAAGCGGTACAATCGATCCAATTGTTTGAATGTTTTGCAGGGACTGCATGATTTATTTATGAACCTGATTTATTATGCAGATTGTACTAAATATACTCAGATGCAAATGTGCCAATTAATCCAGCAGATACAGGTAATCTCCACCTACTTTGTGTCAAATTGCAGTTGTACTTTCTTCACCTACAAGCATAGAAATGGTCACCTGAGAAAAACACTGTCCAGGGAGCTGCAGGTACCAGTCTGACTAGAAAAACTCCAACATTACCAGCAGCATAAGGCTGTGCTTATTTACCAATGTATGTGGAACATTTTGTTGAAAGTGACAGTAATAAGGTTTTACATTCCTTATTTTAAAAGGCAGCAATAGAATATTGCAATAGTTCAGTAATATGAGTGGACTGCATTAGTGGACGGTGGCATTGTCTGGTCAGGCTCCCTAATTTAAACCTTAACAAGCAGCAGAACGACCGAATTTCATTTATATGCAGACGATCAATTAAGATCCATAAATTATGGCTTAAGTTAGATTTTTGCATACATCTAACTTGAACAATTAGCTTTGTGAATTTGCCCCAAGGTATGTAGAAAAGATTTGCCACTAGCAGAAATCTTCATACGTCGAAGTTAAGTATTTTTGCTTCAAGTCAAATTCCAGTCTCAAGTTCCCATTGGCTGAAAGAAATAATTTCTCATGAAATTCATGAACCTATTTTACATATGCCGCTTATGTTGGTGTGGGTCAGGAGAGCAAATCCTTTACTTCTTCTCCTTAATTCCAACTTTACAACTTTAGCAGTTTTAATCTTTTAACATTTAATTAAACATACAAACAGCTGTCATTTGCTGCTTTAAATAATTTTTTAAATTACATTAAGAAAAACATTTATCTAATGTGAGTAAATAAATTAATACATTTCTTGTCAAAGAAAGACAAGTAATCGAGATTAACAACCTGTTATATTTTTGAAGATTTTTATCTGCTAATCTTTGTTCATTTAGCACAGTACACATGTTAGCATGTTATTAAATGCAATGTAAGTAAGGAATAGCGCAGTAAGAAATGACAGAGAATGTCAAATGTTTGAATAAAGAACACAAAGTCATTTAATACAGCGTTCAGCTGAAGAGACATCTGTGAGGTCATTATTATGGAGCCACCGCTAACATGAACAGATTATTATGAAGCTTTAATAGCCTTCTTTCACAGTAAAATATGCAAAACAGTGCAGCAGCTGCCAGAGCTGTTGGTTATGGTTTACAAACTTGCTTGGGGTCATTCCTGATTATTAAAAATCTAAACACAGTCTTTATTTTAGCAACTTCAGTGTAACTCAAGTCTGAATGTAAAGCTCAAGTTACCATCTCAGGCAACAGGACAAACATTACCCGGAAAAAGAACAATCTATTTAAAATTAATGGAAAACTCACTTTTTGAGCTATTTATTTTAGAAAATATGAATTTCCTTTTTAACTTTCTACAAGAATGTCAAACTCAGTCAGAGAGGAGGCCAAAACTTTAAACATGATCTCAAGCCAGACAGTATTAATGTTCATTCATAAAAGTAAAATAGCAGTCCTTTTAAATGGAATAGGCTAAGTATCAAATAAAAAACAATGTGGAACCTAAAAATAATTTGGAAATTTACATCACGTTTAGCTGCCCTCGCCTTCTCTAATGTTTCAGCATCAGTGTAATGATCACCTCTGGTTTCATCTGCTGTTTACCCCTTCACGCACTGCTACTGCTGTATTATTAGTGGAGTAAGTGGCAAGAATAAGCATGCACCTGTTCACAGTTAAGCGGTAAAATTGGCAACATCACGATTCATTGTAATTCATAAGGTCATCTTTAGTGACAGTAGTTTTTGTCTAAACAAAAAAAAAAGATAACTGGAAAAAGTGGATCATTTCTAGAGATGGTGAGTCACATCTTCCATTTTGATTCCTACTTCCTCCCTTGTTTCTCTAATTCTCTTATCTAACAAAAATCCTCAGATTGCTTGAATAGCGATAGCAGAACAAGCAAACACTGCTGACATTAAGGTTTGTTGCTGACTGGTTTGCACAGATAAATGGTGATGATTGCTCCAAAGTGTACCTGCTCTTTATTCTGACTCAACACAAAACAGCATAGTACAAGTAGTAAACAGCAAGAAACTGCATGAACAAGTCAGACTAAATAACTGTGAAGGTGAACCTCAGTGTTTTAGAGGTATATTTTGAAATTTCAGAAGTATTAGTTTAGTTAAGGTAATAGTAGTAGGCGACCTCTTCAGAATTTAAAATAACATTTTTCCTGAAAAGAAATGCCGGGTTTCATATCAAGTATGATTTTTTCATCACTGCTGCCCTCATGTAAGAGTTCGAATAAATTTCCCTGTCAGAGCTGCTGCAAATTTCTTGCCGCAACTCCAAAGCAAAATGCACCTGCCGTCTCGCTGTCTGCACCTTTAGGAATCAAGGTCACTCCATGAAGCTGCTCTCCCAGGGCCTTTTCCGGAGAACTCAGTGTGACTTGAAATCATCAGAATTGTAAGTAGATGTGAGCTCCCGCTGCCTTTTTGATTGAAATGTGCCCAGGGCAGAGTTTGAACATGTGTGGGCCGGAGCAGCTGAGGTCAGTAACATCCCGCCTTAAAATGGCAGCAGCAAAACACATTTCCCTTCTGACAAAATGCGATGGGTTGCAATTTGATATATAGATTGTTGTATTGACATTGATACTGCCATAATCACTTTATTATATTACTGACTGTGATCTGGTAATGGAGACGTGGCCAATATGATAATAGTATAATATTAGCGCAATATTATCTGAGCTCTTGTGATTTGTGGTGCTTTCACCTATATTTAGTTAAACAAGTGTGGTTCTTCTCACCTTATCATCCAGCTTCTTAGCACAGAAGGAGAGCTCCACATAACCATTGTTGCCAGAAATTTCTTCAGCATGTACCTGAATGAAAAATAATAGTTAAAGATTTATTCATTAATAACTCATTTAATATTGTGCTGTTTGTTTTGTTTTGTTTTTGGTTTTTTGTTTTCAGATAAAACATTTACGCTTTCAGTATTTAATGGACGGTAAAGATGAATGCCAACATTTTAAAGACAAAGGAGAAAATCAGCAACCACTTTTTCATTCAGATATATGAATTGAAAGAGCATAAAAGCTAATTTGTCATAAAAAATGCATCTCAGCCACAATATTTTTAAAAAAAGCAGAAATTACACCTATAAGGGAAAAAATATTTATGTGATGCTTCTTTAATAACAGTTAAGAAAGAAAATAGCAGCTAAGTGCTGCTGGTCAAATGCACTCAAACAACCGTGCTACAGCAGTGCTACATTGGAAAGACATCTGCAACAGTCTAAGGAATGCAACTGCTGCTAACTAATTGAAGTGAAATGTTTAGAAAGATTTTAAAAAAAGAGAAGAAACAAAGAGGTACACGTGAGGCTCCACTAGCTTCAGTCACCGTGTCAAATGTTTACAACCTTAGATTTAGAAAAAGACAAGTATGTTGTTTTTTTAGAAACAAAAAACATGACAGAAGAAAGCCTACTTTATATAAAGGAATATGGGAGCATGACTAAGCACTGGTGTGTCTAGAATTTGCTTCTTGGGTGGCTAAGCAGGGGCACAGATAGTAGAAAGGTGGCACACTAAAATTACAATTTCATCTACATTCTTAGACTGCAATAAACAACAAGCCAACATTTGAAATTAAAACAGAGAGAAACACTATTTTCTATCCTTCAATATAAATTGGTTTTCAGTATGGAGTTTCCATTTTGAAATGCTAATCTATGTGCGCTACAAACAAAATGATTGTTTTTGTTCTAAGGGAGGTCAGCCACAGTGGCCAGTCAGAGTTCAAGGTTTAGTTGGTGTCTCCTTTCCCCGCCCACCTTTGTGACCAAGGTTTGTCATCTAATCAAATTGCAATACTTTTCAAAAAATAAAAAAATATAGATCAGTAGTATAAGAACATTATACAAAAATGTCAAGAAACGTGGTAGAGGAGTGATGATTTGATCATAAATTTCTCTTTATAAGAGTGTGAAAAAATCCTTACATAATGACTTGAGGGACTGGTAAAGCCATACAATGAAATAACTGTTAAGATATTGCTGTTTAACACAATTACATGCATTACTGAACAGTGGGTGTGTGTTTGGTTTACCATGGCTGTATTTACTGTCATGGTGCTTTAAAAATGAGTTTTACAGAAATTTCAATGGAAGTGAAAGGCATTTTTTCACAGCTCCACACCTTTGAACCTCTATTTAATTCCTGCACTTTTCATCACATTGACAAGTTAATTCAGGTAAAATTTTGAAATGTTTTTACTTAGCTTGACTGCATATCCTACCAAAATGGGAAGCCATTAGCGGAAAACTGTAAGACCCCAACTCCCACAGGTAAGAGTCTCAACCTGCATCTATAAATCATGAAGAAGTCGAAGTGGACTGTCTAGAGCAGAACATTAAAGCTGTTGGTAACTTGAATTCTAAAAGCTTCCTGTTTTCTTTCTTTAAACTTGCTCAAAAGAAAAAACTTTCTGCTTATGTTTTTGAGAATCAGCGAGCACCCTCTGCTGCTCCCACTGTGCTGCTTTTCTCCCACGCTCAGAACCTCAGTTTGTTCTCTGCTCGGCTGTGAGAGACTGACAGAAACCTGACATCAAGCTTCAGGAAGTGGAGATGTGCAGCAAGCATGACCGAACCCAGACAAAACCTGACAGTGATGACTTGCATAGCGGAAAACTTGTTGTTTTTTTTTTTTTTATCAGAAAGTATAACAAGACATTGCAATGAGCATCAAGGGAAGGTGAACAGTTTTGTAAAACATGAAGGTACAGGAGGTAGAGTATTGTGTATTCTGAAATTTCTGTCTTTGCTGGGACTGAGTCTTTGAGACCTGGATGTAGTTAAAATGAGGTTTTGCTTGTTCATAATGAAGGCTGGGATTGTGCTTGGCTCAGGGTTTGATTTTCTGTGTAAGGCAGAGACACCGAGGTAGTTAAAAAAAGAAAGAAAAAAAGTTTTGTTGCTTCCATGCAAACATTTCTTTTTAAATAAGCAGCAGAGCTGATGTATGCCTCATATGTTGTTTTTTCAAATGTGTGTGTGTGTGTGTGTGTGGGGGTGTGCGGGGGGGGTGTGTGTGTGTGTTTAATTTGAGTATTTTATCTCCAGAAAATCTCCTTGATCACATACTTAGAAACTGTACATTTGGTCAGATTCAACCCTTTAAAGAACAGACACATATTTATGCTCATCTCCTATGTGGTGAATTTTGATGTCTGATGGTACAGTCCATACTTCCCTAAGTTGCCAAACGATGATTATAACTTTTAGTCTCTGGTTCTTGGTTTATCCAAGAAACAGAGAAAAAATCTCGTCTCATGTGTGGGTACTGACAGATCACTTTCCCACTAATCAAAGAGTACTGGGGCACCTGGCAGTAAAATCTAGACATAAATATTTTTTTCCTGGCCTTATAATTTAAATATTTCTGCTTTAAAAATGCTAAAAGAAATTGGCCAGCCTGAATACCTGATTGCACTCAAAAACTGGAAATATCATAAAACAGATAGCAGGAAATTAAGGAAAAAGCAGGAATTCAGTAAAATTCAGTTTTTTAAGCTGACATCTTTGCTATGTGCTGACATCTTGTACATATGTTTTCTTACTACAACCCATAATAGCTTATTCTATGTGAGCAAATCTAAGTTAAATTGCTTTGATGGCGAAGAGAGCCAAATAAAATAAAGTTACTTACATGTGGGATAAAGGTCAAGAACAGAAAACACAATGTATAGAATCAAATTCACATTGCTGGATATATCAATGTATTGCACTGCAACAATTTATTTGTTTGTTTGTTTGTTTGTTTTTTTTTTTTCTTAAGTTTGTACAAAAATAATGAAAAACATTTGCTAAATTTGTTTCTACAGTCCACTCTACGGCACCTCTGTCCAATTTTAGGCATTTTATTGTCTGTTGTTAGTTTTGCTTCCCAGTTGAGCACTTTATGACCGCAACAATATTGTGTGATGTTAGCAATGATATCAGCATTATTGCAACAAAACAGAAAATAATAATCCAAACTGAAATTTATTTAAAAACACAAGAAATAAATAACACTAGAACTAACAGAGTTCAACACAGAGGAAGCACTTCTGAAAACGCACTCATACAAAAAACAATTTCAAAAACATAAACTTTGCAAAATTACTTTTAAGATAAAATGAGTTTAAGGAATCCTGGAAACAATAAATTCTACAAGCTAAATTAAAATGTTGCATCGTTGATCATGTCAACAGACATAATTGAGACTTTTCCATAAATTTTGTCAAATTGTGACTTAGTTTTTAGAAGGTGGTCTTCACAGTGCCGTTGTTATGTCTAAGTCAATTTGATTCAATTTAGTTATTACATACAGTATTTATATAATGATGATATATTATAACCACTGTGAATACTATAAACAAAACAACACAAAGCTTTTAACAGGAAGGCAACAATGTTGCTAACCAAAAAACATTTTTTGCCAATGATGTTATCATATAAAACTATCAATAATAACAACCACTTGGTGCTTTTATCTGTTTTGGTTTGTGTGAGAAAGTTCCTGCTGCTTCTGGTTCCCTATTAAACTATAAAAAGATATTAATTCACCTGTTGAAAGAGATTATCTCCATTTTTTTTACAGAGGTTCATTAACTCATGAATGATTACTTTTCACACGTTCCTCCACTGAGTTGTTATAGGCACTGCAGCAGGCTTTTTCTAACAGGGAAATGGCTATTTTGACTCTCATTTAATGAGCTCACATTGTATCTCACAGCACAACTAATGATCTACAAAAATATCCTTCCTGTTTATATCTAAATTGCCTCTGCTGCATCTGAGGAGACATCCATTCTCTAAGATATACCTGATAATTATCTTCTGCCTATTGCCTGGTGCATTGTGTAATAAATGCTTCATGTCACTGGGGGCGCAAAAGGATCAACATTATGAAGTTGCTCTTCCTATTCTTCCGTTCCCCAAAAGGACCAGGAAACTCCCCTCTTTAATATTTGAGTGTTAATCTGAAGACCTACAAGAAGTGAAATGAAATTCTCGCTCTGGTGTTAGCTCATTTAATTAAGATTTAGATTTTCTTCTAATAATGTCTCATGCCAAGCATGAGCTATGCAGCCTGATTTAACACATGAGGAAAATGTTTCCAGTTATGTTTAAAATGTGAGATGTCAAGCCACACATGATGTTCACAAAACTGATGACTGAAAATCCGAATTGTTTGAAAATATCCAGCCTTAGGAATAATAGCCCCATCAGACGTGAATAGACCTTTCACCATCTCATTTGCTCTAGATTTATTATAACAGTGGGCCTTGTGATGTAAAGTGCCATGAAGCACCATTAAAACGGTGCTTAATGAACCAGCAGCATCGCTCTTCCTACATCTGAAAAATTATAACAGCACCTCATCAAAGTATTTATAACTCAAAAACCTTTATAAAATGCTGTGATGTTTTAATGACAAACTTCAATGTATTGCTAAACTTCAAAAGCTGCGGATTTTGTAAGACAGACCAAAGGAAAGCAGCCCATAGTTGATGAGTACTTCCAGTTTTCCTCAAGCCATAAAGAAAACGTGTACATGTAGAAAATGTATCAGATGAGATCGAGATCTGGCTACATGTATAAGATTATGTGTAGCATCATGGTGAGAGGATGCCTTTTTTTATATAACAGATAAAAAACTATGTGGCAATGGATGAAGCTAAACAAAGGGTACATCTGGAAGAAAATGTGTTAGATGCCTTCAAAAAGCTTTGGTATAAGTTCAATCTAGAGTTAAATCTGTGGCAATTCTTAAGAATTTCTGGTCACTGGTCAATGCTTGCCATCCTGTGTGATGCACTTTCAGCTTTTTCTTTTTGAAAAAGCTGAAAGTTAAAAATGTGTGTCTCTACATGTGGTAAGCTTTTAAAACATATTCAAAACACCTTTTCGCTGTAATTGCAGTGCAAGGCTGTTCTACAAAGCACTGACTCAAGGAAGCTGATCACATCCACAACATACTTTTCAGAATTTCTTTGGGGAAAAAATTGAAAACAGGTTCCTTTTACTTGCGTCGATTAATCATATAAAATCCTAATAAAATATCATGTTTCTCATCAACACTATTGATTTCCATGAGCTGTGTGGTTGTGTGCTTGATAGGAATGAATCTGCATGGTGCAAAACACTGGAAGGATCATTTAGAATGATAATGATCTTCAGGAACTCTTCATAAAAACAGTTTGGAGGTCCATTAAAAAAAGGAGAAAATTCTTGTCAAAGAAAGAAACACAGAGTGTGAGCAACTCTCGGTGTGAGTATAAACTGGTGAAGGCTTGAGAAAATAAAAATATGAATAACATAATTTTTGCCATACAGTAAATCAGCATGCAGAAAAGATCACAAACACCCGGGAAAAAGCTTACTGTGATGGTCGACTTGCCGGCATATTTCCCATACTTAAGCAGCAATGGTTTTATCATCTTCTTCTGGGCCACGATCTGCAACAAGCAACATAAGCAAAGCACCTTTAAGCCCACCGCAGTTAGGAGGAGTGAAAAGGGGTCTGAGTCATCACCAGCAGAAACTCTTATCAATCACAAACACTAGACCTGCAAGCAGCAAAACACATCATCAGGTGTCTAACATCACAAATAAGGAATACGAGCCTGAAAGAACTGAATCAGTCATTCTTAGTCATGTTATCTTTCTATAGACCATCAACAAACTGAATATACACAATAGAAGCATCTGCCCACCTGACCAAGTGTGCACTCCATGCCTCCCAGGAAGTCATCGTCACGCGTCCCTATGCTGTGAGTCCCGTGGATGTCGTAGACCTCAAATCGCAGCTTCTGTACCTCCTCAAAGTAGTAATCCAGACCAAAAACCTTCGCAAAGACTGGGTGTAAGTTGCTCTTGATTACTTCTGTCCTGTCCAGCTGAGAGGAAACACATTCAAAATCAGGCTTCCAACAAAGATACTTAAGAACTGGAATATTCTCCACTGTAATCACAGTTTAATCATCAAAGCTACTGTGAGGAATGAAACCAATTTCACAGACTGTTTGTGACATCAGCCTTTAATGTAAATCAAAAAAATATAACTTGCAGCACATTCATCTTCCTACTTATTTTGAAGAACTGCAGAATATATGGTCATATGTTATTAAGCTTCCATCCAGGGAACGACACGAGAGACGGCTGGAGAGCTCTGACATTTAATAGCAGCTTGGGAAAAAAAATATCTTGTCTGTCTTTGACTGACAGACAAGAAGAAGATGAACTCACTTAGACCCCATGTGCTCAAGATGTTGGTTTAGCACTCACACTTGAACATTTTTATGCGGCATAAGTCTTCATGAGGACAAAAATAATTTAAAAATTTTAGTCTGCAAAACATATTACAAAAGGGGTTTTTTTCTGTTCTGTAAAAATTCTTACAATCTTTGATAAAAATGTTGTAAGTAAACATATAAATCTCCCAAAATGGAGGGAAAAAGGTCTATTATGAGGCCAAGAAGAGCTCAGCCGCCAGTAAATTAGAGACATCGAGGGTTTCAGCGGTCATCTAAAATGTCACTTCAATATCTGTCAGTTATTTCTGAGTCATTTCTTCAGTGTCAGTCAAGCAGGTTCAGACTTTGTTGTATGATGACTTTAGAATGGGGTGACAGAGCGCTTTTGTCTCTCATTTCTCGCTCTGGTGGAGATAAGATAAGAAAGAAATACAGATTTTTGGCTTGCCATGATTACACCAGCAGTCAAGCGTTTCTTGTAAGACTTTTTTACCCTATTAGAGGGATGATGATCTGTCTTCTAAAATTGCGTGCGCTCCATAAAGATAGAAGAGGAAAGCACTGTCTAACATGTCACTTTAAAATCCCCAGACATCTCTGGGGGCTCAAGCACGTTTTTAAAGCCTCAAACTAGATTTTACTTTAGAAATCAATCAAATTATTTTTAAAAATACTGTCTGCTTCAGAACAAGTCAATGTCCCTTCTATTTGTTTGTTTGTGCTATTTTGTTCTATTTTTTTTTAATTCATCAAGATCAACCCTCCTGCTTCAACATGCACATGTTTCTAGTGCCATCACATAAGGCAACTCATCAGTTTTTTATGTATTTTTTTCTCCTCTATATTCACATTTTTCTTCTTTAAAATTGTTTTATTGTCTTGCGTAGCAGCACAAAGTCTGGGTTCCATGTGGAAAAACTGAAAGGATTTCAGAAACGTTCTGCAGCAATAAAAGCAGTATGGGGAGAGGAACATTACTGACTTCAGTAGCAAATTATATTATTAACAATCTTTATAGCCATTTTACCAAGTTCATCCAAAAACTACTTATAGTCTAGTAGATGCATCCTAATGTTGTTTTCGTCCTGAATCAACCTCTCCTTTTGTTGAAAATGATAGCCAGGCAGAGCGACTCATAATGAGCTCGATCCAGCATGTCTACATCTGCAGTGCAGTTCATACCATCATCATCCGTCCAATTAAGACCAGAGGGAGGAAGTAGGAAAAAACTTACATTGTTTAGCAGTCAAAAAGAAAGAAGTTGTTCAAGAAGTTGTTCAGGTAAGCTAGAGCAGTTCAAATTCAGGCAAAATGCCTTGTTTGTGTACAAGCAAATCACCTCATTATTTAAAGCTGCAGTATGCAACTTTCATTAAAAAAAGTCTATATTTCCTAAAACACTCTTTTGACAAGTGTCAAGGGGTGTGGTGCGGTGGAGTGGTGAGGCAGATGCAGCGGACCCAGGTATGATGAATATGATGTTTTTAATGATAAATAAGTCCAACAACGAACAGCAGGCACAAGGAAACACTGAGGACGACTAGACTGGACATTGACGAGGACCCGACGAGGAACAAGGAACACAGGTGGAGTTAAATACACGGGAGGGTAATCACAGAACGAGACACACCTGGGAACAATCAAGGGGAGGACAGGACAACGAAGAGACTCAAGGACACAAAAAACTCTAACTAAACACGGAAAAACACAGATCCTGACAGTACCCCCCCCTCAAGGGCGGCTACCAGACGCCCAAAAAAAAAAAACCACAACAAGGGTGGGCGGAGGGGCGCCGGATGGGGGGCCAGAGTCCAGAAAAAACAAAAACACAACAAGGGTGGGCGGAGGGGCGCTGGACGGGGGGCCAGAGTCCAGAAAAACAAAAAACTACCCACCATCGTGGGCGGAAACACAAGAAGGGCCAAGAGTCCATAAACAAACAAAAAACTACCCACAGGGTGGGCGGAGGCAAAGGAGGCAGGAACCACGGAGGTGGTCCGGCGGTCGTCCGCGGCGGCGGGAACCACGGAGGCGGTCCGGCGGCCGTCCGCGGCGCTGGAGGCGGGAACCACGGAGGCGGTCCGGCGGCCGTCCGCGGCGCTGGAGGCGGGAACCACGGAGGCGGTCCGGCGGCCGTCCGCGGCGCTGGAGGCGGGAACCACGGAGGCAGTCCGGCGGCCGTCCGCGGCGCTGGAGGCGGGAACCACGGAGGCAGTCCGGCGGCCGTCCGCGGCGCTGGAGGCGGGAACCACGGAGGCCGTCCGGCGGCCGTCCGCGGCGCTGGAGGTGGCGATGAGTCCCGGGGGCCGCCCACAGACGGCGACGACGAGCCCCCCGAGGCAGGGTCTCTGGTGGAGCACAGGGGGTCTCGGTCGGAACGCTGGGGGTCTCGGTCTCGGGTGGAACGCAGGGAGTCTCGGTCTCGGGTGGAACGCAGGGAGTCTCGGTCTCGGGTGGAACGCAGGGAGTCTCGGTCTTGGGTGGAACGCAGGAGGTCAGGGTCTCAGGAGGAACGCAGGGGGTCAGGGTCTCAGGAGGAACGCAGGAGGTCAGGGTCTCAGGAGGAACGCAGGAGGTCAGGGTCTCAGGAGGAACGCAGAAGGTCAGGGTCTCAGGAGGAACGCAGAGGGTCTCGGGAGTCGGGGTCTCGGAGGGAACGTAGAGGGTCTCGGGAGTCGGGGTCTCGGAAGGAACGTAGAGGGTCTGGGTCTCGGTAGGAACACAGGGAGTCTCTGGAGGAACACAGGGAGTCTGAGTCGGAGCGCTGGGGGTCTGGGTCTCGGAAGGAACACTGGGAGTCTCGGAAGGAACACTGGGAGTCTCGGAAGGAACGCCGGCTGGAACGCCGGCTGATTCGGCCTCGGGTGCGCCGGCTGGAACGCCGGCTGATTCGGCCTCGGGTGCGCCGGCTGGAACGCCGGCTGATTCGGCCTCGGGTGCGCCGGCTGGAACGCCGGCTGACTCGGCCTCGGGTGCGCCGGAGCGAAGCCTTGGAACCGGCCGCGTAGGCGAGCCGCAGCGAAGCCTTGGAACCGGCCGCGGAGGCGAGCCGCAGCGAAGCCTTGGAACCGGCCGCGGGGGCGAGCCGCAGCGAAGCCTTGGAACCGGCCGCGGGGGCGAGCCGCAGCGAAGCCTTGGAACCGGCCGCGGGGGCGAGCCGCAGCGAAGCCTTGGAACCGGCCGCGGGGGCGAGCCGCAGCGAAGCCTTGGAACCGGCCGCGGGGGGTGACAGCTCCGGAAGGCGACGAGGGGCCGGGTCCACCGGCGGCTCACGTCGCTGTCTCCGGGCTGACCGTGGAGGTGGCGGCTCCGGAAAGCGACGAGGGGCCGGGTCTGCCGGCGGCTCACGTCGCTGTCTCCGGGCTGACCGTGGAGGTGGCGGCTCCGGAAAGCGACGAGGGGCCGGGTCTGCCGGCGGCTCACGTCCCTGTCTCCGGGCTGACCGTGGAGGTGGCGGCTCCGGAAAGCGACGAGGGGCCGGGTCTGCCGGCGGCTCACGTCGCTGTCTCCGGGCAGACAGCGGAGGTGACAGCTCCGGAAGGCGACGAGGGGCCGGCTCCACCGGCGGCTCACGTCGCTGGCTTCCCGGACGAAGGAATCGGCGGGGGCCATATCCGGGGGGTGCTAACACCAGCCTTGTTCCCCGGAAAAGCTCCCGCTGCAGGTCGGCGAGAGCCTCCGCCAGCTCCCTGTCCTCCCTGCCGGACCTCCGCCACAGGCCGCTCTGCCCTTTAGGGGGAAACCCCACTCCTGCTGGGTCCATAATTGGGCAGCCTCACCGTTCGGTTTGGTCGGGTCCTTCTGTCAAGGGGTGTGGTGCGGTGGAGTGGTGAGGCAGATGCAGCGGACCCAGGTATGATGAATATGATGTTTTTAATGATAAATAAGTCCAACAACGAACAGCAGGCACAAGGAAACACTGAGGACGACTAGACTGGACATTGACGAGGACCCGACGAGGAACAAGGAACACAGGTGGAGTTAAATACACGGGAGGGTAATCACAGAACGAGACACACCTGGGAACAATCAAGGGGAGGACAGGACAACGAAGAGACTCAAGGACACAAAAAACTCTAACTAAACACGGAAAAACACAGATCCTGACAACAAGAGCTTTATTTTTGCATGCTTCAAAGATTAAGAGATGTATGTTACAAGTTATGTAACTTGCTAAATTGACAACACAAATTTTTCCTTTTTCTGGGAATACCAAAAGAAGAAAAATCCCCAATTTGGATTAGGTACAAGTCTTTGTCACTATGACATGTTATGTAACTGCCATTAATTTTATTGATGAAAAATGCAAAGCAATTATCCTTTTGGTTTGCACAGAAAATGACAAATAAGCTAAATATTTTTTTAAGGAATATGTGAAGTATTTGGAGTACCTCTTTGGATTTTTAAAAAGGTCTCTTTCCCGATGAAAAAAAAAAAAGTATCTGAATGAGAATGTTAGATGAACACAGAGCCAGGAGATGAATTACTTCACTGAGACAGTGATAGATTGGCTTAAATTAACATATTTTAGTCCCTATTCATCAATAAAACGATCTGCATAAAGCCGCCTTTCACCAAAATGGAGTGCTTTCAGAAAGAAAACTGAATAAACCTGGATGGATGGGGTTAGACGGACGGACGGACGGACGGACGGACGGACGGACGGAGTCACTCTTACAACCAACTCTCCCTGGCCTCAGTCGTGGTGATCATATAATAATGCTTCTTTCTTGTAATATGCTAATGAGTCAGAGTGAATGGCTCTATATTGGTACTGATCCAACCCTCCAAGAGGAACAAAACAACAAAAGGCCTCCTACTTGCATGAATGCATCCATACATCACTCTCTATAACCTCACTTAGCATCTAGAAATATCTCACGCTGCTGTCTTTGTTCAATGCAATACACTTGACGGAAAGCTTTATGATTTTGATTCAAATTTGTACCACTTGATTGAAACTTTGCAACATGCTGAGAATGAGCATTTGCTCAAAACACTTGAGTAGCAAGAGATTTGATTGAAGTGCAGACCTTCTGTTTTTTTTCTGTAGTTTTGAGCCTTTGGCTTTCGCCTGCAATCTTCTTTTTCCATACATGTTAGCGGGTTTTGAGGGAAACTGAAAATGTAAACTCTACATTGAAAGGCTTACCAACTTTCTACTACTCAGATTGTGATAAAGTAACACTGCACATTAATTTGACTAGCTTGAATAAAAAACAGGTGTATTTGTTTTAAGAATACTGAGACTTGGTGTTAACTGGAACTCTGGATAAATCCGTGCGAACATTGCATAGAAACAAATTAACAACCAACTTCATTTGTGCCATTAGCACTTAATGGATTTTTTTCCAGCTATCTCTCTCACTGCGCCATCTGTATGCACAGATTTGGAGTGAGTCTGTTTGCTGATGAAGAATAGTCAGAATCATATAAGACGGGTTGTGACGAAGCTTGTGTTGCAGGCTTGTTGCTGGTGTGAGGCCTGAGCCTCTATAAAGAGACAACCCTCACATGAGAAATGTGTTTCTGTAATGAGCTCCAGCAGGAGGGTCCAACATTATGAAACATCAACAAACAGATCGGATTTGGGTGAACTCCCGGGAGCACACACGCAATGAGCAAAAGGGGAAAAAATGGTTGGTGGCTGCACAAAATTTCATAAAGTCACATCATCATCATCTGCCCTGTCTTATATGTCCTAATGAGATAAGTGCTCTTTTTCAAATCTCCATGGCCAAAACAAGCATAAGCGCAGAGGGAAAAAAGAGGCTTATATGCTGGGGGTATGAGTGGGCTCTGCTTCTTACTCAGTTATTGACGTAAGTAAACAGTTTACACAAACAGAGGTACCTCCCATGTGTGAGGGATTTGACAGCAGAGTGTCAGACAACAAGTGCTTACCGTCACAAATTAGACAAATGGGGATGGATGGATGGATGGATGGACGGACGGACAGACGGACGGACAAACTTTTGTGTGAATTAGTTCATATAAATCTGCGTCACAAAGCGAAGCTAAAAATATCCACTCATAAACTTATGCTACAATGAACCCACGCTGCAACCGTACAGCTAATTGTTTTTATCTGTTGTGTCTAAAAATAGCATCTTGTGATTCCCTGTTCATACATCCCCAAGCATTTCCTACAAATACCTCCCAGGTGAAGAACATCTGGCAGAGTTTTACTTCTACAATTTACCTAAAACATGTTCGTCATATACTGTGTATATATATATATATATATATATATATATATATATATATATATATATATATATATATATATATATATATATATAATTAGTTGCAGTGTTCTCTGCAACACTTTAACAAATCATTCACAAATCATTCACGTAACGGAGTCCTGGATTTTAGCCTCCCTTCATGAACACAAATTGCCTAATTAACAGGGAAATAAGAAACCTGCTTCTCAAATTTCACATCAGCTTAGGTTCAAATAAAGATCATCATGTTAAATATGCAGTGACACTAAAAGGACTCACAACATTATGTGTTTTTAAACAGTGAAATTGCTAGTGCAGACAGTGTTACTTAACATGGAGACCTCATTTGCCAGCTGTACTCAATTATGTTTTTCACAATAACAGAGGGCCAGCTGGAAATTCATTGGATTACAAAAAGATTTCATTTTCTGAGAGAATTTTTACATCTTATTTGATTTTGAAATGACTGAATGTGTTCTATCTGCAAACATATCTCATAATATATAACTTAAACCAGATGTATAAAATGACTATTTTATACAACTGGAAATTGTATTCAAGTCAAATACGGTTAACCAATTTTTTTCTGTTTGTTAAATGCCCAAAACAGTCATTTTTAGGATAATTACAATTACTTTCTTTGAAATAAAAAGTTTAATTACAAGTTTATTACCAGGCATTTAAACAATTATGGAAAGCCCAGGTGACTGAAATATTTTTCAGTCCCAGAATTGAGTTAAATAAAGGCACCACTGTGAACGCAATGTTAGGCAACACCTCAAACAGACTGCTTTCTTGTGTATCATCTTAAGAAACAAAAGAAATTAGTCAAGATATCAGAAGGAGAATTGTGAACTTCCACAAATCTGCTTTATCTTTGGATACAATCTACACCTGAAGTGGCAATGTTCATCTCAAACAATTATAAGCAAGTGTAAGCCACATGGAAATACCCATTCATCACATAATTTAAGAAAGAGACAGGTTCCCAGTGGATTTTACTACAAAATGTGTGCTATCCACAGTGGAACACATTCTGTACCAACATGGGTTGAAAGGTCACTCAGAAAGTAAGAAGCCATTAATTACTTCATGAGCAACTTAAAAGCAAGATTACAGTTCCAAATATGCCCAAAGAAAAAGACCTTAAAGTCTAAAGTAACTGTTTCATGCCCGTTGGAGGAAAAACAGGGAAGCCTGACAACATCATCCAAACTGTCTGGGAGTGATAGCATCATGTTGTGAAGATGCTTTGTTGCATGATGGACTGTTGCACTTTACAAAATAGATATAATAAGACAACATCTCACACATTAGCCAGAAGGTTGCACATAAATTGGTTTTCCATGTGAACAATGTGCCAAAGTATACCACAGTATTACTTACAAAGTGCAATAAGGGCAACAAAATTAATGTTTTAGAGTAGCTGTCCCTAAGCCATGATGTAAGACCTGTTGAAGATTTGTGGGCAGGAATGAAAAGATGCATGCAAGCAAGACAGTATACAAATCAGATTGAGTTGCATTATGTTTGCCTGTTGGAATGAGCCAAAAATTTCAGCAAACTATTGTGAAAAGCCCATTAAAGGACAGCAAAGATATTTTACCCAAGTCGTGGCTAAAGATGAGAGGAGCTGCCAGCAAGCAGCACAGTTTAAAAGGTCATTTTAGCAAATAATGAGATATATGCAAACTTATGAACCAGGAAGGAAAAAAATAATCTAAAATAATATCTTATTGATTAATCTGGCACTTATTAAATACAATTAATATTTCCTAAAGTCCTAAACACTAATCAACACTTTTTAAAACGTCTGTTCTTTGATCTGGAACGACAAAAAGATGTCACCGATACTTTGATCCAGAAGTCTTAGCAGCATAATTGTCAGAATGAGAGTACAGGGGAAACAAGAGAGAGCCTCACCTCAATCCACTGCCCATTGTTCTGCACCATGAGCACGACACAGGGGTCTGACTTATTCAGCGTGTCTCGGTCCAGCAGAGCTTTGCAAGACACACGCAGCTCAACTTTGGAGACACAGGTAGCCGGACCGCTCAGGCTGGTCGCAGGGGAGGTAGCCTCCTGAGCTTCATTCATCGTGGCTCAAGACGAGAGGAGCTGCCAGCAAGCAGCAAAGCAGTGTGATGTGAAACTGTTGGTAATAGCTCCAGGAGGGAGAAGAGAAGATCAAGTGATTGGCTGCAAGAGTTCAGCACAGACTTGGCACACTCACAGGAGACCGGACCCTTTTGGTTTGGTGCAGATGTCACACAAAAACAGGGATTCTTGCAGAGTCCCAGGGGAGTAAACCAAAGCAGAGTTGTTATGACTGCCTGTCAGTTATTGTCTTGTGAGGAATCTCATCTCACCTCTCTTGTGATGTGAAGTTGACAGGGTTGGATATTAGACATCTGGGTCAGATACCTGCAAAGATTGAGCATTTTGCGTATTTAGATTCAACCTTTTAAATAAAAAAAGCTGACTGCAATTAATATCAGCATTAAAAAGGGAAAATCAATCTGAATCACAATCCTTTCTATTGCGATGCATGAAGGAAATAAGAAATCACACAATTTTCTGCACTGCAAATGTTACAGAATGAAAAAGCAAACTCTAACGTACATCTACAAAGAGGGTCAGTGGTTTTCCTTTCTCTATAGCAGGTAGATAAAAGCAGATAAAGAATGTAGATTACCTGTTTTTTGTTTTGTTTTGTTTTGTTTTTTTATTTCCCCCCAAAAATATAAACCACCCCCGAGTTATTTTTGTTGTTGTTGTTTGTTTGTTTGTTTGGGGTTTTTTTTCCTTTTAAAACAAATGTCAGTAGCAGCTGCCTAGTTTATGTTTCCGTAAGCAAAGGGATTGAATATATGAGAACGGCCTGAAATTTATCCTCGACAAAGTGACACAAACGAGCTGCAGGTTTGTCTTTCAGCACCGCGGACAGTGGCAGCGGCGATGTTCGAAACACACGAGCATTTCCAACAACACTCGGTCCAAACTTTAAACTCGACAAAGCAGCAGGTATCGTGAGATTTAAAATGCGACCTCCTCTATTTCGTAGAGCAAAACTTTGACTATGTTAACGAACAAAGAAATGTACGTCAAGTGAACAAAAGCTCTGGAGCGCTTAGTTAATAATTCATCACCGATCGATTAACTCTAAAAATCTGCATTCTTGTGAAAACAGGTCCAGTCAAGGTTAACGCAAAAACGATTGATCCCACATTTTCCCCTTCAAACACAGACAGACTATTTCTACTAATAAAATCAGTCATTTTATTGAGTGATCAGTCATTTAGAACAACCTCCAGTTTCCCGGGAAAACACGTCAATAACAACAAACTCAGCTGGAAATGCCCCTTACCTGCAGTTGTTCTTTTACTCCCGACAGAAAAATAACACTTGTTTAATCCGCTCTTACAAAAAAAAACCAAAACAGATTGGTTTCCGTTTTTTTCTTTTTTCTTCTGCTTTCTCCTCCGAAACTCATTGGCTCAAGCGTGGAGGAGGGAGTGGGCTCGGCTCTGAGAGAAAGAGAGAGGAAGATGGGGAAATGGAGAGAGTCCAGCAAGCCGCTGTGATGTTTACGGGTTGGCTTTTAGCTGGGACGCGATTATTTCAGTTCAAAACCCGAGTCCATAAAAGGAGGAGGAGCGGAAAGGGGTAGGGAGGGGGGGACAAGTCTGTGGAAGTGCAACACAGAATGACATCTGATAGCTCACACAAAGCTCTAAACCAGAGGAAGATCTGTGCAAAGCGTTTGAACGCATTAAAGCTGTGACCCATGAAGAAATCCATAAAATATATTACCCCCGCTCCTTTTCTCCCCTCAAGTTAATCTGTGCTGCAAATGAGACTTTAATTATAGATTCAGACTAATATGCCCGTCAGATATTTCTCCAACATCAGCATGTTATATATATATATATATATATATATATATATATATATATATATATATATATATATATATATATATATATATATACACATACATATAAAATGACTCAATTTACTGCAGTAGCCCACCTGCCTACCAACAAGTTCTGCTAAAACCACAAACAGGAAAGCCAGCGCATATACAGACAGCTGCATCTGTGAAATGATGGCATTAATTTCAATATAAATTGTGTAGATTTGGGTCCATAATCGCACAAATATGCATCTAAGTGTACAACATTGTCAAGCTTAACAATTAAAGGAAACTCGTGTGTCAGAAAGCTGAGCTAGAGTTCAACATGTCATCATTGAATCTAAAACGTCTACTGTTATCGTCCTACGAGGGAGAACACACTCAGAAATCTATTAGTTCGTCCCTAGACTCTTGAATCCAGAAAAAGAATCTTACAGGCCGTCAGTCTCATAAAGGTATCCATCCATTTGCTGTTTCTACTTGCCTTCCTGGGTCTCAGGGGGCTGTGGAGTTACTCCGCGTGTCATTGAGCGAGAGGCAGGACACACCCTTCAAATAATTTGAAGTCCATCAATCTGCAGTTTGAGAGACATGCATGTGAATGACAGATGCCAATTTTCCTACGAGTGAAGATCCCTGCAAAAATCACCCTGATACAAGACTGTGCAATATGATTAATCTTTATCACAGTACCTTTGGAACAAGTACTGTACATGTTGTGTGAATGTGTTGCCACAAGCAAGATGTCTTCTCTCTAAAAAAAAACATGATAGTACAACCTTTGTTTGCAAATCTGCATCAATGCTGAAGTTCTCCACAGTGATGTGAGAGTGATAAAGTCATACAGAAAACGACCAGTTGAAATTGTCCAGATAAAACTAGGTCTGCAAAATTTGTCACACAATTTTTTTTTTTTTTAAGTTTTGGCTTTAATTTGATAAATAACAACAATGAGGAATTGGCTGTGTGATTTTGTATGCTTGAGGTTAGATATAGATAACTGCAGAAAATGGAAAAGATCATTTGTGTTGCTTAGTGCATTAAACACCCCAATGACTGAAAGAGTGTATTTTCTTTTTTACCATGACAAGATAAAGTCCTTGAGAATCTGATTCATACTGTAGATGTTTTCAATTCACCTCACCTCTACCGTATGTTACATAATGCACTGTTCATACACAATGTTTGAGCTTCAACCTTTTCTTAGTCCACCCACAAAATGTATTACATTGATGAATGCATTTCCAGATATTGCATAACATTGGTGAACTGACAAAACAGAACCCACTGAGTTTGAGAAGCAGTAGGACAAAGAAGCTCTAATAAATCGATTTAAGATAATTATTTCCATTTCATAATGAAAGTATTTACACATTCAAAGTCATTTGTATGGTTGTTTGATTTTAGATGCTAAAAACTCAACATGTCCTTCAAGCAAACACATTTTTTTAAAATTGTGGCAGAAGCTTTAAGGGGCACTCATAGAAGACATCAAGGTTATTTGAATCATTCCAACAACATGAAAGAGAAAACTCTCAGTTTTCTGCTTGATATTTGTCTGATATGTTGAGTTGATCATTGTGTGAAAGCAAAACAGATCTCTGTCAGAATTCCCTCACAGCTTGATATCATGCCTAAGATTTCTTTAAAAAACTGTTTATATGCCTGGATTCAAACTCTCTGTGCTTAAACATCATCTAGTCTCAGCTCTCTTGGGCAGTTTTCAACCTCACTGCCTCTTCTTTTTCCGTGGGCTCTCAGACTTGGTAAGAAGCGTCTGCTCTCGGGCGCACACCTGAGCCCTGTTACGCCACAGCTCCAAACAACAACCATCTGCTGCTGCTGCTGTCAGTCCAGCACCTCACAGGACGTTCCCTGGCGTTTACACATGGATTATCTATTCATGCCGCCTCTCCCCAGTCGCATCGACAGCACAGCTTGGTGCTGCTGACCAAACTGCATGCGAATTAAACCCTAATAGGAGGACGTGAGACTATGGCCTAAGGCACAGGCGTCAAGTTTTCTCTCTGCCCATGTGTCTGTGCACCATTATCGACAGTTCTCTACCTGCAGCTCCCCTGAGTGGAGGTATTTTTGGACACTGGAAGGATTTTGCTACCAAGGACTATTGTGTCTAAAGTTTCTCTCACTAATAAAGTTGGATCAACAATGAATGATGGACATGTATGTGGAAAAACAACCTTTTGCAAGCTGACATTGATCAACTGAATCTGACTGGCTTGTGTACCAAGACTCAGTGTTTGGTCAATTATTTCTTTGCTGTAAAATGTTTCTTGTCAATAAATCTTGTACTGTTGAAAAGTCTGTTTTATTTCCCCAGAAATGGTGTGTGTTGTGCCCATAAAATACTTAACAAATCTATGGTATTGAAAAGCTCTTATTCTCTTATTGAAACTTGTTAGTTTCTTGATTTGTTTAATAAAATGTGAAGAAACAGGAAATATTGGCAATTTAATATTCCTTTTACAAACAGGGGCTAAAGCATGGGAGAACCATATACAATCAGGATGGCGTGGCTCCTCCTCCTCATACTGGTCACCAGATTGGTAACACTGCTGTCGGATTGCATTCCAGTCCTCAGGCATCACTGGTTTGTCACACTGCAACCAACAGCACACTCAATTTAATCCCACTAGTGTCTAAAGGCTGTGACTGAAGTTAGTCCTGACCTCTCCACTGGCAAATTCTGGAGCCAGTGCCTAATAAACCCCATTCTCTGGGAGAAAACATTAGCATCTTGGACAATAGACTTCAGTTTCAAATACTGAAAATATAGGACTGTCTCTGATTAGAGAATCTCATCTTGGTGTCTCTACATTGACATTGCCTTCAATAATAAAAATCCTCCTGTTTCCAATGAGCAAGATGACACCCAACACCACTTCACTGCCTCCACCAAAAGCCGTTAGGAGTTTGCAAAAAGGACACGGCGTGGTTATCATGGTCATCCACTCAGCTGTTGCTCGACCCATAAACATACCTTAGGGGAAAACAAGCGGCTCTGTATGTAAAGCATTCAAAAAACAAAAAGTCTAATAAATATTATGCTAATATATTTTTTTAATTTAGTCATTGGAGCAACACTTTTCAGGAAGTTAGCTGAAAACGAACTCAAGTGTCAGTCTTTCTGCTGATTTCAAAGTTGCTACCAATGAAATTAGCGAAATGGGCAAATCTTTACCCATTTATAATATAGTAGTAAACACACTGCATTGAGGAAATATAGTACAATTTATTTTAGTTTTTTTGAGTAAATATTTATCTTCATACGTCACTTAAGAGTGTTCAGACTGTTTAGACTTTACAATAAGCAAACATAAAATCCTCTGAACATGCTTTGGAGAAAAATAGCATATTTGTCTAAATTCAGGTAACCTCTCTCCTGTACACAGGACTGTATTTGCACCTCAGTCACTTCGTAATTTATCTTAACACATTAAAAACAAAATTACTTCATACATTTAGAAATACACAGGACCCCTGTAGTAGCATTAGATGTTAATAGCTTGGCAATATCTGTTAGCATATTAGTTTGTGCCCAATTAAAATTTTGTTTCGCCTCCCGGCATAGCAACAAAGTTGCACTGAGATTTTCTTGCAACTGATCACCCCTGATTTCATCTCTACATTGTTTATTAGTATATGGTAAATTACACAAATCTTTAACAATTATAGTATGTTGAGTTTGGCAGAGGCTCTCTTGGCATTTAAATTAAGATTTTTTTCTCTTTCACCAGTTCAAATAAAAATGAGTCCAAAGAGTCAGCCTCCACATACTAATTGTGTTCTGGCAATGCATCGTTAAATAATGAAAGCACATGAAAATTGCCTCAAACTTGGCAAAATAAGCATCTTTACAGAATTACAGTTCAATTTTAAGATTAAGCTTACATTTGTGACAAATTTTAAGGTGTTATTGTGCCCCCTACTGTTGGATAAAACAAACACTGAATCAAATTTCTGCTACTTCACTTCAGACTGAGCCATTAGATTTAATCTTTTCACACCTCACCTGTCTGGTAGTCTGAATACTCAAATTCTAAAGTACTGACATTTCAACCACCATGCTTACATAATTCAAGTGAAATTTATGAATATGAATTTATGACTCCTCCATGGGCTGCCACCTTATCGTGGTGGAGGGGTTTGAGTGTCCCAATGATCCTAGGAGCTATGCTGTCTGGGGCTTCATGCCCCTGGTAGGGTCACCCAAGGCAGACAGGTCCTAGGTGAGGGACCAGACAAAGAGCAGCCCAAAGACCCCAATGATGAAGGAAAACTTTGGACTTGGTGTTCCCTCGCCCGGACGCGGGTCACCGGGGCCCCACTCTGGAGCCAGGCCTGGAGGGGGGGCACGATGGCGAGCGTCTGGTGGCCGGGCTTTTACCCATGGAGCCCGGCCGGGCTCAGCCCGAAGAGGAAACATGGGCCCCCCCTCCCATGGGCCCACCACCCGTGGGAGGGGCCAAAGGGGTCGGGTGCAGTGTGGGATGGGTGGCAGCAGAGGGAGGGGACCCTGGCGGTCCGATCCTCGGTTGCAGAAACTGGCTCTTGGGACGTGGAATGTCACCTCTCTGGTGGGGAAGGAGCCGGAGCTAGTGCGTGAGGTCGAGAGGTTCCGGCTAGAAATAGTCGGTCTCACCTCGACGCACGGCTCTGGTTCTGGAACCAGTCTCCTTGAGAGGGGCTGGACATACTTCCACTCTGGAGTTGCCCAAGGTGAGAGGCGTCGGGCAGGAGTGGGCATACTTGTTGCTCCCCATCTCGGCGCCTGTACGTTGGGGTTTACCCCGGTGAACGAGAGGGTAGCATCCCTCCGCCTACGGGTGGGGGGACGGGTTCTGACTGTCGTTTGTGCTTACGGGCCGAACGACAGTTCAGATTACCCACCCTTTTTGGAGTCCTTAGAGGGGGTACTGGAGAGTGCTCCTCCTGGGGACTCCCTTGTTCTGCTGGGGGACTTCAACGCTCACGTGGGCAATGACAGTGAGACCTGGAGGGGCGTGGTTGGGAGGAACGGCCCGCCCGACCTGAACTCGAGCGGTGTTCTGTTGCTGGACTTCTGTGCTCGCCATGGATTGTCCATAACGAACACCATGTTCAAGCATAAGGGTGTCCATATGTGCACTTGGCACCAGGACACCCTAGGCCGCAGTTCGATGATCGACTTTGTCATCGTTTCATCGGATCTGCGGCCGTATGTCTTGGACACTCGGGTGAAGAGAGGTGCGGAGCTGTCCACTGACCACTACCTGGTGGTGAGTTGGCTCCGGTGGTGGGGGCGAAAGCCGGTCAGACCTGGCAGGCCCAAACGTGTTGTGAGGGTCTGCTGGGAACGTCTGGCGGAATCCCCTGTGAGACGGAGCTTTAACTCCCATCTCCGGCAAAACTTCGAACACGTCCCGGGGGAGGTGGGGGACATGGAGTCTGAGTGGACCGTGTTCCGTGCCTCCATTGTCGAGGCGGCCGATCGGAGCTGTGGCCGCAAGGTTGTCGGTGCCTGTCGCGGCGGCAACCCTCGAACCCGCTGGTGGACACCTTCGGTGAGGGATGCCGTCAGGCTGAAGAAGGAGTCCTATCGGGCCTTTTTGGCCTGTGGGACTCCGGAAGCAGCTGATGGGTACCGGCGGGCGAAGCGGCATGCGGCTCGGGCGGTTGCTGAGGCAAAAACCCGGGCGTGGGAGGAGTTTGGAGAGGCCATGGAGAAAGACTTCCGTACGGCTTCGAGGCGATTCTGGTCCACCATCCGGCGTCTCAGGGGGGGGAAGCGGTGCAGCACCAACACTGTTTATAGTGGGGATGGTGTGCTGCTGACCTCTACTCGGGACGTTGTGGGCCGGTGGGCAGAGTACTTCGAAGACCTCCTCAATCCCACCAACATGCCTTCCACTGAGGAAGCGGAGCCTGGGGACTCTGGGTTGGGCTCTCCAATCTCTGGGGACGAGGTCGCCGAGGTGGTTAAAAAGCTCCTCGGTGGCAGGGCCCCGGGGGTGGATGAGATCCGCCCGGAGTTCCTTAAGGCTCTGGATGTTGTAGGGTTGTGTTGGTTGACGCGACTCTGCAATGTCGCATGGACATCGGGGGCAGTTCCCCTGGATTGGCAGACTGGGGTGGTGGTCCCCCTGTTCAAAAAGGGGGACCGGAGGGTGTGCTCCAATTATAGAGGGGTCACACTCTTAAGCCTCCCTGGCAAGGTCTATTCAGGGGTCCTGGAGAGGAGGGTCCGTCGGATAGTCGAACCTCGGATTCAGGAAGAGCAGTGTGGTTTTCGTCCTGGTCGTGGAACGCTGGACCAGCTCTACACCCTCGGCAGGGTCCTGGAGGGTGCATGGGAGTTCGCCCAACCAGTCTACATGTGTTTTGTGGACCTGGAGAAGGCGTTCGACCGTGTCCCTCGGGGAGCCCTGTGGGGGGTTCTCCGGGAGTATGGGGTACCGGGCCCTTTGATACGGGCTGTCAGGTCCCTGTATGACCGGTGTCAGAGTCTGGTCCGCATTGCCGGCAGTAAGTCGGGCTCGTTTCCGGTGAGAGTTGGACTCCGCCAGGGCTGCCCTTTGTCACCGATTCTGTTCATCACTTTCATGGACAGAATTTCTAGGCGCAGCCAAGGTGTTGAGGGGATCCGATTTGGTGGCCTTAGGATCTCATCTCTGCTTTTTGCAGACGATGTGGTCCTTTTGGCTTCATCAGATCGTGATCTGCAGCTCTCGCTGGAGCGGTTCGCAGCCGAGTGTGACGCGGCCGGGATGAGGATCAGTGCCTCCAAATCCGAGGCCATGGTCTTGAGCCGGAAAAGGGTAGAGTGCCTTCTCCGGGTCAGGGGGGGTGTCCTGCCCCAAGTGGAGGAGTTTAAGTATCTCGGGATCTTGTTCACGAATGGGGGAAGAAGGGAGCGGGAGATCGACAGGCGGATTGGCGCAGCGTCTGCTGTCAAGCGGGCGCTGTACCGGTCCGTCGTGGTGAAGAGAGAGCTGAGCCAAAAAGCGAAGCTCTCGATTTACCGGTCGATCTACGTTCCCACCCTCATCTATGGTCATGAGCTTTGGGTCATGACCGAAAGAACGAGATCGCGGATACAAGCGGCCGAAATGGGTTTTCTCCGTAGGGTGGCTGGGCTCTCCCTTAGAGATAGGGTGAGAAGCTCAGTCATCCGGGAGGGACTCAGAGTAGAGCCGCTGCTCCTTCACATCGAGAGGAGCCAGTTGAGGTGGCTCGGGCATCTGGTCAGGATGCCTCCTAGACGCCTCCCTGGTGAGGTGTTCCGGGCACGTCCCACCGGGAGGAGGCCCCGGGGAAGACCCAGGACACGCTGGAGGGACTATGTCTCTCGGCTGGCCTGGGAACGCCTCGGGATTCCCCCGGAGGAGCTAGAAGAAGTGGCTGGGGAGAGGGAAGTCTGGGCCTCCCTTCTGAAGCTGCTACCCCCGCGACCCGACCTCGGATAAGCGGAAGAAGATGGATGGATGGATGGATGGATGAATTTATGAATGAATTTATGAACTTCCCAAGTGTTTTGAGTTATTCTCAATGAAACCCTCTCATGGATATACGGTACATTTGCACCACAGAAGCAATATTAATTCCTTTCAGATCTGTTAAATTATATCAAAGGTTTTCTACACCTCTGTCAAATACTGCAGATAAAACCTAACCTGGTGATTACTACATCAGTAGTAATCATCAGTAGTAAGATGATTACCGTACTACTGTAGTAAGAGCTCACTTTAAAAAAATCTCAATCTCACATTGCTCTTTTTAAAGACTTTATTTTGCCAAGTTCCATAGTGACTTTTTTCACTTTTTCTTCTCCACGTCCTGCTCAGCTGCCTCTTTGGCCCTCTTGGCGCGAATGCCGAAGAGACGAGCGTTGGCTCTGGCCATACGCAGGCTGGCAAAGGCCTTGAAGTTCTTCTCATCCTCAGAGATAACGTGGGCCTTCTCCTTCTTGTAGACCTGAAGAAATACAAGTGTGGACGTGAGATATTTCACACAATGTACAAGATTGGCATCCCAGAATGTTTAAAAAAAAAAAAACAGAGCAGTCATCAGAAAAAGGGTTCAAATGTTTCATCAAAGTAGTACAGAGATTCCGGAGATTTGTCATCAAATGACTGCTGTCATGAAAACGTTGGAATAAGATCACCAGCCACTTATTACGGAGCATAAGTCACGTAAAATTTCTTTAAAAAATATGACAACTGGTTTAACTTAGGAGGATTTATGCAGGAATTGTGACTTACAGTTTTGATGGGCATAACTGGGCCAGAGAGCTGAGTGGCCATCTTCAGTTCCTCCTCCTGGAAAGGGGAAAAAAAAAAATCAATACATCTCACTATCAGACATTCAACCTTAATTGATCAAAACCGTACCGATATAAGTAATTTTTAAGTACTCAAATTACAAGGCTTCCTATTCAGTAGATAGGAAGCCAGTGATGGGGGGAAACTGAACAACAACTTTAACCATCTTTATTTTTCAGCTTTGCTTACTCAGCAGGAACAGACACTTACAGAGCTGTCTCCCTTCTTAGGTGCAGATGCCTTTCTGGGGAACAGGATGAGTTTGGAGCGGTACTCCTTCAGGCGCTGCACGTTGGCCTGGAGAGATTCTGTGGATCTGTTGCGGCGCCGGGGGTCAACAGCGATGCCGATGGTGCGGGCTGTCTTTTTGTGGATTCCAGCAGCCTGCAGAAAAAACACAGCACATTGACAATTTGAACATCTAAAGCAAGTCATCCTAATAGTGCTCAAATAAAGTTGTTTCATTTTAGCAGCCATCAGAATAGGGTTCACCGTTTTCATCAAGAAAATACAGAGATTCCGGAGATGTGTCATCATCTGACTGCAGGAATGTGTAAACACGAATAATCTTCATGCATTGGATCACAAATGCCAGTCATAAACATCCGTTATTTTGCCCCAAGTAAACTAAAAAAAGCAAGAGGAAACAGTGCTCTTTTAACCGTGGTCAAAGAACTATGGGGGGGAAAATGGAGTAAATTGTCAACATCAAGCCTGAGCTGAACTTTTCTTATTCCAGCATCGATTAAGGTCGGGTCTGTTCTTTCTCCGTCTAGCGAAACAATAGTAGTTTGAATATGAAGATGAGACAAACCTATGTTTCAGGACATCCTGCCTCAGCATGTGAACACATTTCATACTGACCACCATAACTACTGACGATTTGGGTTGTTTATATCTACGATAAAACGTTACGTAAAACACTTAACACATATTATTACAAAGGGTATGAAGTGCTGATTTAAACTTGAACTTTTTTTATTTTCATTATTGAAACAAGCAACTGAAATGCAATGTATTGCTGTTTTGCTTAAACATCTTTGTTCAAACAGTCAAAGATTTGTTTTCTCAAAGGTTTACTTCAGATGCAAGCTGCATTTTGACATTTGCTTCAGGACGACAACAGTCCGAGCTCCAAAAAGAACAACCTAAGACTGGGAACATCTTTAGCTTATAATGGTTGGCTTTTTATGATCACGCTACATTTATTGCACTAATGTTCAAGACCTAAAATTTCTCTACACTGAAAAACTTTGCATAGTTAAATACCACAAAAAATTTCAAGTTTAGCTAATTTCCATATGACCATAATCCTTCCCTTTCTACTTTATTACATACAAACATAAATTTAAACCTCAGGTATTACATTTGGGTATCATAACTCCAAAGCAAAGTTTTATCCATATCAGTTTGGGGCCAAATCATTTTGGACTTGTATTGGATTTATATATACATATATATATATATATAAACTCAATCTGGATAATTAACAAAAAGAGTATTAAAAAACTGCAATGAAGTTAGACTACAGGCATACAAAATAAAGAGAAATCAGTGACCCAATACTCTTGAAAAGTACAGTACAGACCAAAAGTTTGGACACACCTTTTAATTCAATGAGTTTCCATTATTTTCATGACTATTGACATTGTAGATTCACACTGAAGGCATCAAAACTATGAATAACACATGTGGAAATATGCACTAAACAAAAAAGTGTAAAACAACTGAAAATTCCCCTTATATTCTAGTTTCTTCAAAGTAGCAACCTTTTGCTGTGATTACTGCTTTGCACACACTCTGCATTTTCTTGAAGAGCTTCAAGAGGTAGTCACCTGAAATGGTTTTCACTTCATAGGTGCCCTGTCAGGTTAATAAGTGGGATTTCTTGCCTTATAAATAGTCATGAAAATAAAGAAAACCCATTGAATTAGAAGGTGTGTCCAAACTTTTGGTCTGTACTGTACATCAACAGCATTAACGGGTCAACCATGAGTACATTTAATGCATTACCTTGAGTTCCTCCAGGGTGAACCCACGTCCGGCACGAACCTTGGTGTGGTACCTAATAGTTGGGCATCTAACCTGTGGTCTCAGTGGTCCAGCAACAGGACGAGGAGCAATGCGGCGGGCTTTGGCCTGACGAGCCTTTCGCCTGGGGAGAAAAACATTTTTCTTATCTTTAACAAATAAAGCAACCCATTGCTGTGTAGACACAGCAGGACATAGCTCGTATCCACGATACAATCATAAAATATTGCTGTTGTACAAGCTTTGATTGATAATACAAAGGTTTACAATATTTAACAGTTTACTATCGTCAGAACTCAGTTACTTTCAGAGATGTTCATGTTCTTGCCAATAAAATATGTTTCTGGTCTTTCCTCCTCTCCATTATGTGAATAAGACAAAACATAAGAACCTTAATCTGTCTTAATATTGTCAGGAAAAATTAAACAATTGATGTGAGAACAGCAGCACCACTCAATCACATATTTAGATTTTTCTACTAAACAAGTTGATAAAATATCTTCATTTTGAAAAATGTAAGGAAAAAAAAACTGCAGTTCTCTCAACAAAGATGTTACAACCAAGCAAAATTCCGATCTCAGACAAATTAAATTTACATGAGCATTATATTTTAGGTTACATTCTACTGAACCGTAATGATTGTGTTTTTGCTACTCGTCCACAAATCAGTGGATGTTCCATTAGCATGTGTTCATATCGCTGCTCTCACCTGCGGACCTTCCTGGCAGGTTGGTTGAACCAGGTACGCACTCTTTTCTGCCAGTCTTTGTGAAAATGGGGGTTCAAGATCATTCCATTCCGGCTGGGGGCCATGGTTGGCTAGTTCCCTTCAACACAACGTGGAAAACAAGAGATGAGCACACAGCAACACCGGCACGCCGATATACGAGGCTAAGTGCTACAGGCTAGCACGTAAACTGAACTACTGAAGCAGTGCCCCATTCCTCTACAATTCTCCGTGACCACACAGCAACTTGTCCTAATCACTTTTTAACGCATTAGGTCTATATAATGTTTATTCCGTGGGTTACCGTCTGACATATACGAATTAAAGGCTGTACTATAAGGGCAATGCTAACAGCTACCGCTTGACCCAGTAGCTTCGCTAAACATGTTGTTTTCAGCAATTCAGCGGGAAAAACTATGATAATAATGATATTATTATAAAGCTGAAAATCCGTACTATTTTATTTTGTAACGGAATATTACCGATTCCCGTTGACTACGCAGGATTATGGCAGATTGTTAGAAAATATGGACAGGATAATTTCTCATACCTATGAGGGAGGAAAATGGCCGAAAGGAAAAAGGAAGTTGAAAGGCGGCGCATTGTGGGATATGGAAAGACCAGCCAATGGCAGAGCAGATGATTGATCAAAGAGCAAATGCATTCAAGAGAGTTCACCCCATGTACAATTAAACAACTTTACAAACAATGTAAGGCAGGGGTGTCAAACTCATTTTCATTTTGGGCCATATAAAAATCTGAATGTTGTTAAAGAGCCGGTTGTGCCATAATATATTGAAGAAACCAGATGAACGGTTAAAATGTCAATAAATAGCCGTTCTTCCAAGATTTTGTGATTGTTTTAGTTGTTTTTTGCAATCAAAATGACAGATTTTGTAGTGCCAATTTAGAAATATTTGTAACAAATTTTTTACCAAAAGTTTTTTTTTCTTCTTCGCCTAAATCATCTGTTGGCAATAAAAAGGGGCTGATATTTTTTTTATTATTACTATTTTTTCCAAAATCATTTTTGACAATGACACAGGCTATTATTTCAAGAAGGTGATGATGTGAAAAAATACTCTATATCATGCAAGGTGATCGTGGACACTAGACTGTACTGTATCCATCAGAATTGTTAGCATCTTGCTAAAAATGTGCAGCAAGCCTTCAAATAAATTATTGACGAATTTGCGGTCTATAAAAAATCCAAGATTAGGAATTTTTAATTATATAAAATTTCTTTACAGAAAATAATGTGCACCACAGTAACTGGCATTTGTTTCTTATTACTGTATCAGTTAGTCTTCCTCTACATTTACCTGAGTTACCCAGGAGTGCTCTTCAGCATACTTTTAGGTCCTTTCTTTTGCACCAACCCCACAATTTTTCTTGTAGGATTTGGCTCCTAGGAATGAATTCACAATGAAAGAAAGTTGGTTTTGCCATGAAAAATGGATGATCCTTCTGCCCAAAGACTCATTGTGAAGCCATTTTCAGTCTCATTGTAGGGTCCACCAAATTTGAATGTTAAATATTCTGACTTTAAGGTCAGATTCCCACAAGATTCCCAACTCCCTTGAAGGATAAACAGGCTCACACAGCATTATAGATCCTCCAGCAGCCGTGACATGCTTATTCATGCTCAAAGTGTTAGTGCTGAGATTGAGAATGTTAGTCTTAATCTCATTAGACAAAAGCATATGGTTCCAGTTAAATTCTCAGTACCATTTAGCAAACTTCACACGTTTACATTTGAGGTGTTGGACAGGGAAGGCTATTTTCCAGGCCTGTCTCACTAAACCCTAACTAGCATGGAGGCGACTTTGAGACTCCGACATGTCACGCCTTGCTGCGGTGCTCTTACTGAGGTTTGCACATTTTCTTTCCTCTCACTACTCTTCTCCAGGTGTTTATTCAACCTTCTCCGGGTTGTAGGTTGTTTTTTTCTAATTCTTTATTTTTGCTCTCATTGTAGATATGGGAAAGCTTAGAAGATACATTACGTTGCAGTTTCCTGCTTTAAAAGATTCACTAAACATCTGCCTTTCTTGAATGTTTTCTTGTCTTTCCAATTTTCAAGAAGAGATATAACCGTCTTTCTGTTAGTGTACACTCTGATCAGTTTAAACAGTTTGTGTTGAAAATACCTGATTAATGTTTCATAGTATAAATTGTCAGCGGTCCCAATGATTATGACAAGTCTTTTTTTGTTAAAAATCAACTACCTCTTAAGACAATACTTTTCTTCCACTGAATAAAACTACTTAAAATAAGGGTTTCGCTTTATTAAAAAGTTTCAGTATTAGGTTAGTTCATAAAGAAGTAAAGTATAAAGTATAATTTTTTTCATAATAACCAGTGATGTCAATAACTGTTATAAATGTGCTCTTTATTTATAACAGGATTGTACATAGACAGGTTGTTTTAACAAACACAAAGCAATCTAGTTGACAGAAAGTGAATAAACTGAAACTATGGAGTTTCTTTTTAGCATAACATCTGTAATTTGAAATATTTGAACTGTTTTTTTTTAAGACAGTAATTAAAATCATTAACTTAAAGCACTAACTGCAGCTTTTGTCAATGGGTTTAAAATCCCAGTTGGATTAATTATTGATCAACTAGCTTCAGCAATCTCAGCCTATCTTCAACCAAGGGGAAAGGTCAAGGTGTGTGGAACTAAAATTAGGACAAGCAGACGGTATGACCTGTCACCATCTGTACAGCTGCGACATGATGTGAGCATGTGTGACATATCATAAAGATATACTGTGCCTTCTTGAAACATATAATGAAACAGATTTCAGGCAGATTAAATCAAACTTAAAAGACTTTTCAGTGTTTTAATAAATGAATTAAAAACTGAATTTCCCAGCGTTTCAATACAACTATGCACTACTTAAAAACAGAGCAAAGTATTAGGAAGAAGATCCAATAATACTGACAAACCTTAGCATAAAAGCCCTATAGATTCACTGGTGAATTAAAAAAAATCCCCAATTTCTACATGAAAAATGTTACTGGGCATTTAAAATCTTGCAGCACACTATAAAGTGTTCGTAATATAAATACCGCAAAGAATGTTGCAGATCACTGCCAATGTTAGTAACCCAGTCTACTAATATTTGACTACAGCTACATAACAAATAATCACAATAAATTTGTTGTCTTATTCTTCCAGCGACTTAATAAATTTATCATAAGCAGGTTGGTCCATGAGCTTATCAAGTTCTTCAGGCCTTTCAATGGTCATCTTGATTAGCCATCCTGAAAAATAAAAAGGAAATCTTGAAAGTAAAACTTGGACATAGCTCTATTTTGGCAGCTTTTCAACTGCACTGGTGACAAAAGCAGCGGGACAGGTTTATAGAAATAACCACACAATTCTATGATGAGCAACATTGAGACTTACCATCTGCGTAGCAGGATTTATTCACGAGTCCTGGATTTTCGGCCAGCTCCGTGTTGATTGCTGTCACTTCCCCCGTCAATGGTGAGTACAGCTCACTGGCAGCCTTTACACTTTCCAAGGCACCACACTCATCTGCAGCAGAAATAGACACAACACAAAAGATTACATTTATTGCACAGCTATAAACACTTACTACGGTAAAGTATATTCCCTGATCTTACCCAGCTGTTCAAGTTTTTGGCCAACCTCAGGCAGTCCACAGTAAACCACATCACCTAAAGCTTCCTAAAGTCATCAAATAATAATAATTATATATGTACCACAAAAACACAGTGCATATGAAGTATTAAAGTATTAACATGAACAAAGGGATTTACAACAACATCTCCTGATTAGAGGATTTGTTCTGAAAATAAATAACCTCACATTTGGGTGTTGCTCCCAAACTGCACAATTGGAGTATAAGCAACGCCAAGTAGTTGGAGTTAGAACATGTTGAAACAAGCTGTTTGCACCCAAGTTTTAGATGTTGTCTGTTTGGCAGCACAAACTGTCTCTCGAGAGCTTATAGACGACTGTTTTTTAAGTCAATGACTACAAGGTATCTGAACAATAAACATCATAAAGGTATTTCTATTTTTTTATAAACCAGTTTAAAAGGCTTTTTTCTGCCTGATTTTAAAAGTTGCATTTAATTCTTAATTCTAAAAACCTTGCATAATATTTACTGAGTGTATCTCAAATCTACCTTGCTCATCGTCTTATGCTTTATCTCAGAAGCTGTGGCTTCTCAGCACAGGAAATACTCACCATGAAAAGACAATCACGCCTCAACTGCTTCATTCAGGTTTAGGATAATAAAATTCTGCTTTTATTTACCGCTTGGACATCTACGGTTCATCAAGCGTCTGAACTTAAAATGATCTGCCTCCCTCTCCCGCTTGGCGGTTATCAAGGAATAATCATAAAGCAATGAATTACCCTGATACAGTGGATTTACTGAGAGCAAAGTGCATCTCTGGACAGCTTTTAGACCACCATCGGGAAAAATCAGAGCAAAGAGTGTCATAAATCAAAGATTAGAATAATGACTAATTAAAAAGCAGACCTGAGCATAGTTACTGATTCCCACAGTGCCGATTCCACTCTCCACCAGCACCCACTCATGCTTCTCAGTGAACTTGAGGGCTACAGGGAGAAACACATGAACTGTGATTCACAAAGCCAGTTAGTCAAGCAAGAAAAAAAAAAAAACACTGTGTTGACAAAGAATAAAAATTTGTACTATGGACCACAGCCGGACGTTGGGCTCTCAGTTATGCAAGACCATGTGCAGAAAAATAAAATATCTGCTTACTGTGCGTTTCTGCAGGTGCATGCAGTTATGCTTTCAGGAAAAGGGTTCACAAAAGCAAGAATAACTTGTGTTCACAGTCATGCCCAGTGCTGAGTTGGAGCATTGTGCTTCCAGGCTCATGCTGTCAACCCGAGGGAATAATTGTAGTCTAAAGCCTGAGCAACATTCAGAGCTGGCGTCAGAAAACGCAGAAAAATACAGTTTTGAACCAGATTTGTGACGATGCAAGATGCCAACGCATGACTAGAGTCATACAAATAACTAAATGCTCCAAATGCTTTTTCTGATCTTAAAACTTGTAAAACATGGCAGCTGCTAGATGGATAATCACTGTCGATATTTATATTGCACAACTGCAGCAAAATGGGTGACATTTGCTTGAACAGGCTAATTACTGGTGCACACAGGTTTCCTTTAACACCCCAATCAGGAGCTCGTGGTTAAAAAGATAAAGCACGCAACATGTGGTCAAATTTACAGAAATAAAAAAAAACATTCAAGTTAAACAGCACATGTCTAGCTGCCCTTTTTGTCTCTTAGTCCTCAATTTTATAACCTACATCGTTATTTATTTATTATTTATTTATTTATGGAAGCTGATTATAATGAGGAATCTGTCCACATGGGGAGTGGAGTTCATCCCCGTGTTCCGTGATTCTTCTGTTTGGTTTGTATTTCTTCCTTTTTGTATTTTACCTGTGCACTGGCCCGAGGTCGTGCTCAGAGTCCGCGGGGAGCCGCTCCTGCACAGCAGCCGAGTCGCTGAAACTTGTGCTGCGGACGAGAGTTGCGGCAGCCTGGGAGAAAAGTTTACCGAGAGGCACCGCAGCGCTGCTCTCATCGCCATCTTCACTCACTCTGCAGCAGGCAGGCACAGTGTAACCCAGAACACACACACCCACACGCACCCACACCCCCACACACACACACACACACAGATGCACAAACACACTGAGCCACGAGAGCGCGCACCATCCCACTGTGGCGAGCTCCTGCGTGGACAATGATGGTGGAGAAGTAGAGGAGGGGGCGAAGGGTGGGACCCAAAGGTCAATTAATATTAATTAAAAAAAAATGTTTTTCAGTTATTGCTATTATTTCATTTATTCATTTAGCTTATTAATTTTAAAAAAATCATTCATTTGATGCTGCAATAACATTTATGTTCTAGATAATGATAAATAAGATTTCTGTTATTTGTAGTGTCATCATCCATGTTAAGTGTCCTTCCATAAATTCACTGAAGACCAAGAAACCTTTCCAAGCCTGCTGATACCTACAGCACATTTCTCTATATTGTAAAAGATTTGGGTTGTTTGCACCACAATCAAATTAGACAGCAAGTTTTACATCTTACAGCAGAACTTTGAAACGAAATGTTTTGTGTGGTTAAGAAAAACAACTGACAGATGGAAGTCAGTTGTAATTTCCAGTGAATAATGTAGATAAATTGTGTAATTCAATAATATTTATGCTTTATGGTGTATTGTGCTTTTAACAACTCAAGCATTTTAAATTCTCCATTCTTAAATAGGCCAGAGACGCTCATAATTAGATTCCAAAGTTAGGACCAAGTCCCTGCAAAGAAAGCTCTGGATTAGATCAGCTCCAAAGCCATATTTAGAGGATGAGTATTTAACATTTTTGAAAGATTCCTTGAAGTTCTTCCTCCTTAGCAACATGCGAAACTTCTCATCCTTTATATTGGACATGTTCCTGTGACCAGTCCTCAAATAATTTGAATACAATCAACGGATGGAGATAGGCCTGAATATAGACCAAACATCAGGGTTGTGAGAAAGTTTTTTTTGGTCACAGCTGCACTGTATGCCCTTCTCTGACATCTTTTTCATATCAAATATTAAAAATGATAACACTTAATATTTCTGTTAGTTTTTGACTGGCTTACCTAGGTCATTTCCATTGATATGAATACAGAGCAGATTGATTCCACAGGAATTCAAGTCATTTATACATTTGTCAAAAATAAATATCTTAGAAGTTGTAGGAATGGAACAAAACAAAGCTGATTCAATTGTACTTTATTCAAACCCAGAATTTCTTTTTCTTGGCAGATAGGCATTGAATTTAAGGAAGCCAACATGAAAAATCTTAGACAAGGAATACAAGCAGATCAGTTAAAAATGACATGAATATACAGAGGACACTTCAAACATCAGGGTTTGAGTTGTTGTTGTTCAGATGTGAATCCATATTATTTTTGGTATATTGGTATTCAGAATGAAAGATTCCCTCAGTAACTCAGAATATGCATAAAAGTAACACCAGATTTGGACATAACAGATCAAATGACTTCCTGATCATTTCCTGATTGAATTTCAAATATTTACGGTTCGGATAGCAAAGAGTTAAAACCTTCTTTCAAGCACTGAGGATTCAACCGGTGTGATGAGCAGACAAAATAAAATAAAACAATAAACAAAGTCAATACCAGTCAGCCATATGAATCCCTGACCAATAAGCTCCAATGTTTAACAAACCAACACAATTAAAACAAAATTTGCAGACTCTGCTGGTGTCCAAGGTGAGGTAAAGACCAATACTTCATATGGACTCCTGCAGAGATGAAGCAGCTGGAGGGATCAGAGGTCATGACCTTAGGAAGAAGTTTCCTCAGAGGGAGCAGACTTCTTATTGTCGTCAGGCTTCATGGCTGGGAACAGCAACACCTCCTGTAAAAGGTTAAATATTATATTTAGATTGTACATGAACTAGAACACATTTCCCCTGATGATGCTTGGGAGTCATCTCTGAGTGAAACCACAGCCTGGAAAATTATTTATGCCAACATATTAGCAACAAACTATTTTAAACCACCTGAAACTGAAAAATGAAAAACATTTTTTCCAATATCTCCATGATTTTCTCCATTAGAATAATTTCAACTCAAAACGTCTACAGTTTAGTTCTTACAAAACAGAAAGAAATAAACTTAAGCTCTTAGTTTTTAATTTATTAGAATAAATTAATTAACGATGAATGACCACTAAAAAGAAAAAAAAAAAAAAAAAGATCAGATAAAAGGTCATCCATCCAAGTTCACTCTGTGGTTTAGTTGTAGATCTCCAGTATCATGTAGCTGTATTACGTTTTTCTTGGGTATGTCACACACACCGGCAATCATTGATTAACATAACACATAATTTATGAAAACATCTGTTAGGTTTTTAGATAAATACAAATATAAATATTAAAGATTAGGAGACTTTAAGGACTGTGAGAATCGATGTCTGCTCCCAGAGTGTGTGTGCCTTTAGCAGCAGGAAGCAAGCCGAATTGGGAGACAGATGGCCTGGAGATAAGAGTGACACCTAACAGGAGAGAACATCAAAGACTAAGGGTCAAAGTTTTATATCCTAGAGGGACACGAGAACTGAAGTTTATGACCCAGAGAATCTCGGGAACTGGAAATGCAGGATGACACCATTGTATAAGAAGAGACTTTGGTTGACAGCTGTGTTTTCTGTTTTCCGCACCTTCTATGCAATTGATTTGTAACTTAAACCACGCCTCAATGTAATAAATATGCAATTGCAAAGGAGCACGTTAGAACTGGTCCGGAGACAGAGACAAGGAGTTGTCCCTGGGCAGAGTTCTCCGTTCAATTGTAAGAAATTTAACCGTCTCTCTGTGTTCTTATTTTTGTCCAGCGAGAATGTCAGGTAATAGACCTAACAACATCCCAAAACTATATTTTAATTTCAAGGGTCTGAGGTTATATTGAAGAGTTATTGTCACATTAATGCTTTTTTTCTCCCCAACACCAACCTTACAGCATTTACTATAATGTTTTCATTAATTGATTCCATCAGAATGATGAAATATCTCAAAAATGAGGGTAAAAAAAAAATCTATTCATAACTAATAAAATTCACACAAACTACACACTTTCAACAATATTGTGATTTTATGAATAGAGAAACAGTCACAATCAGCAGTATTCTACTTGTGTTGTTAGCAGTAACTATATTTTTTTGTATCTGTCTCAATACATCAAATCTGGTTTCAAATTGTAGTGAGAATTTTAAGTCGATTAAATCTGGATTACACAAAACAAGTTTGCCCAGTTATGATTATTAGTTTTTTAGAGCAATGTTACCTTGATGTTGTTTGAGTCGGTGAGGAACATGGTGAGACGGTCGATGCCCATCCCCCAGCCAGCTGTCGGAGGCAGACCGTATTCCAGTGCTGTGCAGAAGGTCTCATCAATGAACATGGCTTCATCGTCACCCTCAGCTTTTGCCTAAAAAGAATCACGTTACAGAGTTAGTATGGAGCAAAAGTACAGAATGGAAATCGTTCTATAGCAAGACAATGTGCTAATGTATAATTTTAAAAAAAAACAACAAAAAAAAACAGACAGTCCACACAGACCTTGGCTTGCTGCTCAAACAGCTCCCTCTGTCTGATTGGATCATTCAACTCTGTGTAGGCGTTGCAAATTTCCTTTTTCATGACAAAAAGCTCAAAACGCTCAGTTAGACCTTTTTCTGATCTGTGCCTGAAATGGAGTAAAGTGTCACAGTGAGAGCCTTCTGCACTGCAATTCAATAGTAGAATGAATAGCTTTATGCTTCTTACCATTTTGCCAAGGGGCTCATGATTTGAGGGTGATCACAGATAAAAGTTGGACTGATGCATGTGACCTCGAGAAAATCTCCAACCAACTGCAGAACAAGGAACAAAAACATTAGTAACATAATGAGGAACATATAGAAAGGTTTTAATAAAGTTTAATCACAGCGCACCTTGTCAAGGAGGCGGGCAGTGGTCCTGGGTGGAGGACACTCAACACCTTTTTGGGCACACAGATCGTCGAAGAATTTGCGGGTCTCTGAAAAACAAATGATGATTCTTTATCAGAAACTGAGTCAACTAAATGATAGAACAGCTTTGGATAATATTTTTCTGAGGCAGCTGTTTGTACATCTCCATACCGTCGGAGTCGTAGCTGTCCGTTGGAGGGAATTTAACTCCCATGATCTTCTCCAGATCGTGTGTCATGCTCACTCTTTTAAATGGAGGAGTGAAGTCAACCTCATAGGCCTGGCCCTCTGGACCATCAGGATGGTAAGTCACCTTGTATCCTCCGGTGATGTGCTTCACCATTCCTGAAATAATCATAGAATCATTGGGACGGGGACAAATGTTTTATGGCATGTCTGTGTCTGAGATGATCTATGAGATCTATGGGACAACAATAAGTGAGTATTAAAAGGTCCAGCAAGACCTGGCAGCGAACCATTCATCTGATTCAGTTGTGAGGAACCAGGGAAATATTGAAAATGTTGCCCTTGAGAACCAGCATTAGACAACAATTTTAAGCATCAAAAATTTGTACTTCATGTTTTACTGCACTGTCCCCATATACTCCGTCACAAAATGTGTAGATAATTCTACTTATTAAATCAGTCAGGTTGGCCAGTATGGATTATAGTAGGTGTTGTCAAATGACTCAATTGCATAAAGTTTAAAATTCTTGGTTCAGACCAATTAAAGAGTTACGTGAAGAAGTTAACAGTAATATAGAACCTGCAGTAGAGAACTTAACTTATTTAAGTTAAAAAACGATTAATCTTCAAGTTTATTGGTAGTCAGACAGGACCTATGACATGTTCCAACAGTTTCAATCTCAAACATTTCATGCCGTCAAGTAGGGTTGGACAATAAATCAATAATGCATCACAATGGACATGTGATTAGTTTCAATAGATAATGTGTCTGATAAAAATGTTGAATAATTTCACTGAACTTCAACACAGAACCACACAGCATTCTGGGAGACGTAACTAGAGAAAAGACTTTAGCAGCTCAACCCGTCATTTCTGGCTGAGCAAGATTGGTGGCATCAACTAACTCACTCACGCTTTGGTTAGCAACAACCTGTGGAGCAACTTGCACAGCAGCAGTTTAGGGTTTTGCCACTGTGCCTCCTGACTGGTTAAAAATAAAAAGAACACAGTGGAGCGAAAGGAGAAAATTGAACAGCAGAAGAGGAAAGGTCACAGCACCAGTTTAGCTGCATTTCAGATATTTAAAACAAAAAATAATACATTTTCAATAGACTGATATGAAAACCTTGTGTTGCGATACGTTTTTCAGCTATCTCGTCAAGTAGAGCAAAATCACTGCTTGGATGCAATCTTTGGTAGAATGCTATATATTTAAGAGCCATTCACAGCAATGATATTTCTAACTTGTTAATAGACTTGCACTCATTTCAATTTTCTCACTTTAAGTATATTTTAATGGTTCCAGATACTAAAGATAATAGAGTGGGGAAAAATCCAGTCTTTCTTAATAAAAACTCTGAAGAAACAATTTTGTCAAAAAGGCCTTGCAGTTACCAGAAAGTAGTTTCTCTGTGATTTCCATCAAGTCATGGTAATCAGCATATGCCATGTAGAATTCACAGGTGGTGAACTCTGGATTGTGAGTGAGGTCGATTCCTTCGTTCCTGAACTGACGACCGATCTCATACACCCTGTCCAGGCCACCAACCACCAGCATCTATGAAGAAAACATGAAGCACAGAATGCACAAAAAGCTCCACTGCGCAAAAACAAGAATGGAAGCTTTTAATTTTTCATTTTCACCAAACCTCCTGAAAGTGGTTATTGTGAAAGTCACTTTTTAAAAAGAGAATTCTGAGTTTTCACAGCATTTTACCTTGTGGTAAAGCTCAGGGGCAATCCTCATGAAGAGGTTCATGTCCAGCTCATTGTGGTAGGTAACGAAAGGACGGGCCACTGCTCCTCCAGGAATAATGTTCATCATTGGTGTCTCAATCTGAGATATTAAGATAAGGACAGCAGGTTAACACTGCTGCCTGAAATGTAGGAAGTGACAAAGAAAAGTCTGAACAAATGTTTTTGTTTTTTTCGTTTTTTAAAACCCAGCTAAGCTTTAGACTGTGATATGTGGTTTAGCAGGTTAGCTGTGTGGCACAACCAACTTCTAAAACCCAAAACACAACTGACCTCCAGGAAGCCCATCTGGTCGAGAAAGCTTCGCAGATATGTGATGATTTTGGCTCGAGTTAAGAACTTCTGCCGCACATAGTCGTTGAGAATCAGATCCAAGTAGCGCTGCCGGAATCGAGTTTCCTTTAAGAGAAATAAAAATCACACACCCACAGACTTGATTAGTCTCTGGCGGTAGAGGAAAGTCAAGTACCCTCATGTTTTCTGAGACATTAAACAATGATGAGCTTCAGCGCCTTTTTGTCGTCACAACTAGTTATAACAAGAAGAAATGTCAGATCTTATGGCATTTTATTGATACTGCTGCAAAGTGAAGAAACTGTGGAGTGTTGGAAGCTAAATTGAAAACTGGAAAGAAACATGTAAAATATTCATATCTTTCAAACTTGAGAGAAGTGAGAAAAAAGCTGTTTATGTGGTGTATAAAATAAATCCATCACAACTCAGATTCTGTTTCTAAGCAGGTCTAAATACTAAACTACTGCAAACATATTTAACTACATATACAATAACACTATAGTAGGATGGTAGAAATTTTCCCGTCACACATGTGCTGCAAAGAGGGAGACACAAGTTTCATACTCAGCAGTGTTCAGGACTAGTATGTTGTAAATTACCTTGTCTTTGAGGCCAAAGTGGAGGTGGGGCAACATGTGCAAACATGGTGACAGCAGGGTCATCTCGATGGGAATGATGCTCAGCTCCCCCTTCTTGGTCTTTCCAGGATTTCCACGGACACCAATGATGTCGCCACGCCGCAGCTTGTTGTTGATGGCCACAAACGCTTCTTCAGACTTGTAGTTCCTGCCAGAATAACCCAAAAAGGCAAACAAGTGAGGTTAATGTTGTCAAACAAATCCACAACCTCACTCAATGAAAGCTCCAGATGCCATACCTTGAGTTTGCCATGACCTGCAGCTTAACTCCTTCACCACGCAGGTCGTAGAAGATCAGCTTGGCACCAGAAGCCCTCTTGGCGTGAACTCGGCCTGCCAAATATTTTAGTTTAACAAAGGGTATGAGGCTGGTTTACTTTGGAAAGGATAAGATCACAAAGTCTTCCTGGTACCTGACACAGCGAGAACAACATCGCTCAGTTGGTCCCCAGGTTGCAGGTGGTTGTATTTCTGAATGAAGTCTGTAAGCGACAAGTCTACATGGTATTTGTGTGGGTACGGGTCCTCAGCTGTGCCCTTCAGCTCCTGGATGGCCTGGGTGCGGATCTTGAAGTATTGCTGTTACACAAGTATGTTATTAGCCAGCCTGAAGCATGTTCTTTAGGAAAGTTGTGACCTGCTCCCTGTACATTGCTTGTAAATCTCTACAGGCTGTACACATCATTATGTTGAGATAATGACAAGATAAGTAGCATTTAGTTGCATATTTGAATTGTCTGGTTTATCTGCAGGAAGTTCTATTTTTTTCCCCCATTTCTTCTTATTTGGAAGAGTTTAAAAATTTAGTATAAAAAATATTGCTTCAATATAAGCCTAAAATATCCACTGTGAGTTTCAAATATTTCATATTTAGAAAAAACGTAATTAAAATAGTTTACAAGATGATCTATCCCTGTAAAGAAAATACTCTCGATGCAGTGGTGTGTATTATCAAAGGCTTTTTGTTCTTTTTTTAAACATGTAAAAATGTTAAATAAAGAATGAGCTAATATATTTGAATAGATCTTCAGTAACACAACTTAGCTTAGATTCTTTCAGTTTCTTTTTGAGTTGGGCTTGCTTAAGCACACCCATGTTATCACTTCTGGCACACAGGAGAGAAATATGTTCTCACAATGAAAGTAATAAAACAACCACCCCAAGCTTAAGATAATTCATGTTTTGAAAATGTCAGTAAAACAACTTACAGGATGTTCTATGAGCATGAAAATAGTCTCAATGCCAAGTGGAATGAGTGTTTGTGATGGTGGCCATTACCACTTTCATATTTGCTTATTTTAAAAAACAAAACAAAACAAAATACTTGTGAAGGTGATAATCATATAGCAGAGACACAACGGGCAATGCAGTGCAGACAGAAAGTAGAAGCTTATATTTGTTATCTTAATATTTGGCAACTGTTTGAAAGCCAGGAGTTATTTGGTTTTCCTTAACTTCTTGTTTATTTTATTTTTTTAAATCAAACCTTCCCTGTACAGGTAAGGACACTGAAACACAAGGTCTTAATTTCAAGATAGATACATATTTTAACAAAAATAGGTAAACAAATAGAACACAGGGTAGTTGTTATTCTTGATTGATCACTTAAAAACATGAAACTCTATTAAACCTTCTAAATTTTATACCTTATTCACCTGATTAGGACACTTTTTAGTTAAAAATATGTTGACATTGTGGGGCAGGGATTTCATCAAAAAACGGGATTTACAAATATATTCATAGGGACTGGTTGTCCAAAAACTGTCTTAGCAAATTTGGTATTTAAAAAAAAATGAAATGAAGTTATCTTCCTCTGTAAACAGAGTGCCTGAAGGACAGATTAGTGCATATATTTGTCTAAACTCGCATCGTTTGACTTCATTTCTCTCAGTTTCGATTTCAGAAGTGCACACCCAGTTTAAGAATTTTTTGACTAATATCAAAACAAATAAACATGCTTGTAAAAGGAAACATACTAAATGTATATTTAATGATGATTTGTGACCATCTTACATTGGGATCGAGTGTCTCATCATCCAGGGCACTGGCATTTTGTGCATTGGCATTATTGGAATCAGTTTGTTCCCCCAAATCCTTTCCTTTTGATTCTTTCTCAGCCGCTTTCTTATCAGCTTTCATTCGTCTCTTCAGCTCACTGAAAGAATACAAACACAATAAATGAACCAGACTTTCTAAAAAGATTTCCAGCCCTTTAAAAAAAGAAAAGCATGTTCACTAACATAACAGCAACAATACGATGTCCCTTTGCTTTTTACTGTAGTGTGATGTCGACTATTAAAGGAGAGCAAGAGGAATAGTTACAAGGGAGACCATATCTAGTTTGATGACAAAAGGTTGGTTGTTTCTCACACAGGAACGGAAAAGCCACCAACCTTTTGTCACCTCTCCATCGTATTGCGTGAAACTGAGCCGGGGCTGCAGCTGAACACGGGGATGCATATTTTAACCACTGTCCTCTGACAGCAAAGGCTTGACACAGCTGCTGCCTGGCAGCCCTGACCAGACACAGCATGCTGAGCTACCACAGTCAGCAGACAGACCTGAGAAAACATATACATGCAAAGACAGAGGGGAGCATCAACGGCGGTACTTGCTCACCAGAAAGGGAAAAACTAAATTCTACAACTCAAGACCTCAGAGTAACAACGACAATAATAATGGTAATAGCAACAACAATAAATAATAATAATAATAATAATAATAATACTAATAAACAAAAAAATATATTATAGATAGATACAAGATCCTTAAAACGAAATTGGCGTAGTTTATAGGTTGTATCCACGTTTTATACAAACAAGTTAGCAACATGAACTATTATAAATCAAATTTTTACGGGAGAATGTAGAATCCGGCAACATGTTGAAGACCGGAAATAAATTTTGTAGTTTTTTCTGTTCGCCAAACTACCGACAGAGACTTTATTACGTCACCGTAGAGGACTACAGCTACCAGAAGGAGCAGCGAACTTAAATATGGGATGTGTGGGTCTTGTAGCGTGCCTCCATATGGGACCTTCATTTAGATGTCACAAGATTTCGTATAGCAAGATTAAAGCGGGTCTTGTTAACGAAAGAGCAACAACCTTGAAGAAAAGACTACGGATTAGGAAGTATCTAAAGCTTAAAAAGCTTGGCAGTAAGGAGATATGCTCACTTTTTGCTGAGTTTCTCTTCCCCCACCGCTGTCACGTCAGCCATGTTCTTGATGCTGCGCGCAGAAAGAGCGAGTTGGTCTGAAAGGGCGTCCTACGCGTGCGCAGCAGATAAAGGAAAGCTTGATGGTGCGTTTAGGGGAATATCGGAAACTAGCATATTAAAAATAAAAGAGAGATATGAACCCATAGTAAATCAGTAAAAATTATAAACAATATAAAATGAACCTTATGTTGAAATATGTTTTAATAAAAAAATCTACTGTATTATGCCCTGCCAACATAACAGTTTAAGCAAGATGTTTCAACATTTAAGTATTTCATTGCATCATACTGAACACATAAACACATCTTAAAACATAAACCATAAACATAACACAAGTCTTTAAAAAAACTTTAAAAGATCCCTGTTTTCCCAACTTTGAGTACTTTTTTCTTAATTAGTATACAAAATAACTCTAAAAAGAACCAAAACAACGTGTTTATTGGTATTGCAGGTTTTATAACACAATTTTATCACAATTAAATCATGTGACACATGAAAGTGAAAGTACAGGTACTTCAGAAAATATGTGATGAGAATTGGTAAGTAAGAACCTAATAACCAGAATTAACATTCAGTTTCAATTTAACTTTCACTTAAAGTAATATCAAGTCAAAATAAAGTGGGGATCTCCACAAAAACCAGCAACCATCTCTAAATAGGTGGGTCAAGTAAAGTCTGCCAAAGACTTCAAAGGACAGTTAATTATTTTACTACCCTTCCAAAATTATGAACACCACTTATTTAAAAAATCCTCCAAAGAAGTTCATCTCACACTACAAAAAAATGTAATTAAAAGTCAGCTGAGATGCACTTGCTGACATCCCTAAAATTTCCTCAAAAATAAATGTAGCTAACTTATACTTTTTTTCAAAAGTGATTCTGAGCTTTTATTTTGGAATGTAATGCTATGTAAAAGCATACAATAGAATAAAAGAGAAAACTCTCTTCTCTGTTTTTAAAAAGATACACATTTTATGAGCACATTCATGACCATCTCAAACATAAAAAAATTTCAAATGTCACACCGAAAGTACTGATGAAAGGCACACTCACACAATAAAAAAAATGCTGATTGCTTTGCTGTTGCATCAGGCAGAGGCTCCACAACTTTATGTTTCTCTTTCCAAATCCCATGAGGTCTTGAGCATGGTATGAAGAATACATTGAAATACTTAAAATGTTTAAATACAAGTTAGTTTCATCTTAAAGAAATCTGAAAATAAGTAATGAGTGGGTTTTTACTATTATAGAAACCCAGATCAACACTGTTCCTCAGTCCACAAAATCATGATCAAGTTTAAAGTCACACAATCTTGATCTTGATGGGGGATTTTGTTCTTTTTGCCAACCCCCCCCCCCTCATATATATATATATATATATATATATATATGTTTCTATTTCCATTTATTTTTCACCAAGATCAAAGTTTGAGCCAGCACAACCCAAAGATTCTGAAAGGGGTTAAGGTCCAGACTCAGGGGTGGTCAATCAAATGTGAGAAAGATACCTCATGCTCCTGAACCACTCTTTCACAATCTGAGTCCAATGAATCCTGGAATTGTCCCATGTCAGAATATGCCCATGTCGTCAGGAACAAAAACCCCATTAATAGAATAACTTGACCCCACAGTTTCTTCAGGTAGTCTGCTTATGTCAGTCTTGTGCAGCAGGTGATTTGATTTATAAATGACCAATATTGAATAATATCGAATGCTGTAGTGTATTGATTGCTCTAAAGACAATTACAAAATAAAAATCTACACTGACCGAGGGAATGTTCACAATACACCTCCTGATTTCAAAGTTTGACAGACTGCAAGGTCAAATATGAAATAACAGTGTAATTAAGCAGTGAGTCAGTAACAAACTGCGTGACATCCAACTCCACTGGACTCCACTTGTAATCTGGTTATTTGGTATTCATTAATCCTAATGAGACAACAACACCAGCATTTTCCTTTTCACACAAATGGTGTGTTTGTTATGGGGTGGTATAGACACTACGTAGGACCTTAACGTGTCACACACTACCATCTACTGGTCAACTGATGTAGCCTAAGTGGGAAAAATATCTCCAAACCGAAGAAGTTGCCAATAATCAGGAGATGCAGGGGGTCTCTACTCTCTACAGCTTCTTGCCGGTATAATATAATTGCAGTTGAACAAATATTGGAAACATCAATCAATCAAGGTCTAATTTAGCCATTAACTTTTGAAAATATTGATATGATACTGTGTTGCTGCAGTACGAAACATTTATTTGTTATTAAACCCTAGCTTAGATTTTATATGCAAAAGTAGTTCAGACTTGAAGTCGCTCCTGTGTTTTCCTTTGGCTGGTATTTTCTTCTGTGGTTTATATGCAAATAAAATAAGATCAGATTGACCCAGTACTAAATATTGAAATTATTACTTTTCGCAGGATAACTTCCACAAAATGTCATTCAGTATTACTGATAAAATAAAACACCACTAATGATTAAAGTATACTAGTTTAATTAAAGATTGCAGTAAGTTTACAAAATCGCAAGAAAATAAAAGTAACAAAAACAAACTCCAAATATAAACAGATTTTCCCCTAATGAATGATGATTGACAGTTGCTCTGATGATTAAAAACAAAATTTTCCAAGCTGTTTACTAGAAGAACGGTTTGATATGGTTTACAGAATTTGCAAAGAAGTACCAAAATAAAATTTCAGAACTACATATTTTGATTTTTTTTTTTTTTTTGGTCTGTGTTTCCTTTATAACAACTTTGATAAGCCCAGATTTGAATTTTTACCTACAGGAAAACGTGAGACAATAATCAGATGGTCTCAAAGAAACCACTGTTCCAGTAAACAGCAAGACCAACTAACAAACACATATTCATATAAACCCCATAAGCAAGATGGTGATTAACAAAGCAAACAACTTGTCACTTTTTCCCTACTGAAAACAAGCATTAAAAACCCCCCTCAAAACTTTGATCACTGTTGAGAGAAGAAATAACATTGTGCTTCAATCATACCATAAGGACATTTTTAAAAAAGCAACATAAATAATAGAATATCTACTTTAGCTTGTCATCTGTGGTTTAAACAGAGGGCTATACTTGGAAAAAGACATGTTTTAAACAGATCTAAAATTAATGTACATCAGCTGCATAGCAGTTTCGGAGAAAATGTGTTTGCATTTATGTTAGTTACCATAAGTGCAATGCGTTTTTGTTTAATTTTAGTATAAACAGGACAGATGCATATGAGAAGCGCCAGTAGAGTTAACGACAAATTTATAACAACTACAAAAACTGTCAAACATGCTAAGCACACTTTTGGTGTTATGGCTTAAAATTATAGTTGAGTATTTAATCAGACTCTAAAAGGCAACAGCAACAATTCAACCCGGTTGCTACAGTTATCTCTCCTCAGGCTGGGTGTGCAATCTGTGCAGTGTTTTCAGTATATTTACCGGTGAATATGTAATGATAGATTAACTTTGACTTAGTTTGTCAATATTAAATTAAATGTAAAAATAAAACTTCAAATGCAAAGAACAGATAAAAATGAGAACTTTAACAAAAAAAATCTCCCTCTTTTCCATAACTTAGCAAAGACTGTAATAAAAGTCAGACATACACAAATGAGAAAACTGTAATTTCAAAAAAGTAATTACCTCTTCACTATGTGCACTTAAAACATTCTGGATATAAGGAAGATTTTTTTTTTCCCCATCCACGATTCACAAAACGAGCAGTACATTCATATTGAATACTGAAATTTCTTGGTCTGACAGCATGGTGCCATATTGCCTGGCTAAAAACTGTTTGGTCAGGAAAGTCTAGGGGACACATGTTATATGTACATTGAGATGTATATACAGGAGCAACTGTGCACAGTAAGCTGTATGGTCATCATTCATAGTATATAAAGCATTTCACTCTCCCTAAAATAAAAAGGCACAACCACCAGCAGCACAAGATGGTTCACCCTTAATTTTCCATCTGAGATTTTCCCAAGTTTAGTAACAGCTGCAGAAACAACAGTATGAACTTCAGGCGCTTTGGAGAATTTGGAAAAGTTACAGTTGGTATAAATATCCTCATCCGTGGACAGTAGAGTAAAAACATTCATCTCCGCTTAATAAAAACTTCTAAACAGAGAGTAACATAGATTAAGAGCAAGTCAGTAAACATTGGTTTTACTGAGCTGGTTATAGTCATTTTTTGAGCTCCAACAGGATTAGATAGCCGGTTGGAGTGCAGCAAAGCGACATTCACTTTAGTCACAGCAGAATGAGGTTACTTCCTCCTCGGCAGCAGACTGGTCCCAGTGCAGGCCTCTCCCAGGTGGTACAGCAATGAGCAGATTGGGGTGGGGGAAAAAAATAACATTCATCAATATAGCTAGAAGGAAAAATTACCATGACTGCAGAGCAATTCTACAAACCACCAATGCGCAAATAAATTAAGATATATTTCTCTGTTAAGATGAATACCTACTACAGTGATAAAAAAAAAGTTAACATTTTTTATAATTATCTCTCTAAAAACAAAAGCAACAGAAAATCATAAATATGGAACATTGGAAATATTAGTTTTTCTATTTTACAAGTTGAAGAAAGCTAGAAAGCTCTCCTCTCCCAAGTCATGTTTCCTTCTAGAGAAAGGTCCCTTAAAAAAAAAAAAAAAACAAACACCCAAATTGACCACACTACACACAGCTGCACTCCATCGCTCCGCAAATCACATTGCTAATGTTTACATCAACTCCATCCTAAAACAACAGCTGTTTGGGATTTAAAGTGAATACTAAGTGTAACGGTCTTAATGCATTAGTTTCAACATGTACACTGAACACAAGAAAAAAAGAAAGGATAATTACAATTATAAGAGACCCGTCTCTTGTTTGTGCATGCACTTACGTAAAACTACAGACTGCAAACTGTTTTGTCTTTATTAGAAAAAAGAAAAACAAAAACTGTAAAGTGTAGCATCAGGACAAAATGCATTTTGGAATGTCAGGAGGTAAATGCTAAACAGACAATTAGTGAAAAGAAAGAAGACAATAAAAACCTTAATGAGCCATAAAACTGGCACTTTATCAGGATGTACACAAAGATCAAACTTTGGTGTTGAAGTCACAGACCACCAGCAGATAAAACAACATGAGGTCTGTAAAGCTTCAACATGCACAATTTCTGAATTTTAATACAATGATCTCTGCGAGATGCTCAGCTGTAGACACATTTCTCCTCCTAAGCAAACACTAAAGTCAACATTTCTACAAAACTGGCTCATTTCTAAAAACCCACCTTCCAACCATTAAACTGAAAGTAATGATGCACTAAGTTAATGCTCTACTCTAGATGTATATTTTGATAATATATAACTGAAAAATTAAAAAAATTATCTGAACGGAATTTATTTGTTTAATTTATTTTAATCTAATTTCAAAAACTAATACATTAAGATTTCTGGTAATGAATAGCAACAAAGTAGCTGGTAATTTGATGCACAGCTATATGATCATAAAGATTTAAAAAAAATATTATATTTTACTACAAACTTACTGGCTGTGACACATTTAAAACCAATTAAAGGATTTTTTTTTTTTTGCTCATTTGTTTGTCCTCACAAATGCTGCCTTGTTTTTAACCTAGGAAATGAAGACACAATATATGGACATAAAAAAAAAATCACCCTTCCTAATGAGTCTGCAGCACTCTTTATAAAAGGAGTGATTAAAGAGCAACATCATCAATGATTTTTAACATAGGCTGTAACCTGGATTTGTCACATGAACCAGAACATTTTAACAGACTGCAGTGTTGGTGTATCTGCATCCTGGCTCACATGTTGATAGAGATAATATGTTAAAATAAATAAAATATTTAATATTTACAAATATATCTCTCAGTTTAACCATCTTCACTGTTTTGACAAATCTTTAGCATGAACCCAGTCAAATACAATACATAATGTATGTACATTTATTAACGAATATATCTATGTAGCACCTAAAAAGCTTATTTATCCCATTATAAATAAAATCAAAATCTCCTTTTGTGGCATTTCAGAGATCTAGATTAAATTTATTGCTATCAACAGGTTCAAGCCCCCTGCTTCAAACTGCAAAATAATAACCAAATTACATTAAACCTCTTATGTTCATTTCTACAGTTCTTGAACTTCATTTTTCTTTGCTTTTTCTCCCTCTATAGACCTTTTGTTTTTGCAAACTATCTGCACCATTTCAAACAGTAGATACTAGAACAGCCAAACATGCCACACAATGTCAAAAACTATGTGCTATACCAAATGGTCCGTCTTTCATGCAATATAATGGCAAGAATAAGAAGTAGGAAAAAAAAACATTTTTTTTTCACAGAAACTTCTAACGCCTTAGGAGACATTTTACAAGACACAGAAAAACAAAACTGGAGCATGCTATAGATAACATCACATTCTACCTATTTACATTTAAAAACAAGTTCTCTGATTATCAGGCCTGACAAGTTCACAGTCTTTTCAGAGAGAAAGTGAAAGAAAAAGATTTGAGTTCCACTTCTCTTTTCAGACTCTTCAGGAGTTAGTCACTACTTACACAAGTTTCAGTAAAAGTGAATTAGCCAGTTTTTGTGAGAGATATGAATAGATGTTAACTTGGTCACCGTCAACCCATTCCTAAATCCTGGTTTATGTATCTGCATATAAAAGAAATGATTCAGTTTGTCTTCGAAGTCACCGTTATCTACATTGGTCGTTAATATTTTTGTCTGAAGAGACCAGCTGAGCAAAGGCCGTCAGCTGTTTGAATACATCCTCTGCGGTGCAGGAGCAGACCTGCATGCAGGAAACAGGCATTAACACTTGGACCTTTTCTTTGTGTTTAACAATTTTCCAGATTTCTTCGGCAAAAAAATAAAACAAGCTCATGAACTTCTGTGGCATTTAGAATGAACGCGTGAGGGTGCCGCCTGATTCATGTAGGCTGACTAGCAGGTCATTGATCTTCTCCATGCTTTGAGAGACCTCCATGCTGCCCTGTGCGGTTGTCCCAGACTGGGACAGAGACTGGCTGAGCAGGGACTGGATGTGAGCCTCGCTCTCCTGCTGGTTCTGACCCGACTGGCTGATTGCTATGATCTGATCTGAAACTGTGTTTCCAGGGCTGTTCATCAGCTGGCCACATCCTGCAAGAAGGGACAGAAAAATTAAAAACAAAATAACCATATATTATAATTAAATGAAAAATAAATATTGTTATTATATCCATCTGCCAAACAGACATGATAAATACCTTAGAAAATGTATTATTTCTCTCATAAAAACATAACCATCCCTATTCACAAAGATTACATTCTATGGTTCATTTAACAGCATAATTTAAAAGTGATGCTACTTTGTACAACTATTGATTAAAATTACTTCTTAATTCTTCTTGATTTTTCACTACATTTAGTTTTGTTACAACCAAAAACTTCAGAGTGGAAGAAAAAGGATAGATGATTTTTACATTAATCTTTACAAATAAAACCGCAGAAAGAGTGCATTTGTATTCAGTGTCCCATCAAATTACAATTTGTAGAACCATCTTTCATTGTATTTACAGCTATATGGGTCTTTTGGAGTGTCTCTCCCAGCTTTTGCACATCTAGAGAATAAGATTTCTCTTCTTTGCAAAAGATTTGAGGGAACGCATCTGTGAACAGAATGCTTCAAGACTTGCCACAGATTATCCATTAGATTATTTGTGTTGGTCTATCATATAAAATCCCAATTAAAAAAACATTGAAGTTTGTGATTTTAACCTTATGAAATTAAAAAGAAAATAAAATGGTGTGGATACTTTATAAAGCCAATGTACATGTATTTTAGGTCAATATACCACACTGGAAAAATATGCATTGCCACCAAAAGAAATGTAATTGTGAAGAGTTAATCCAGAACAATGAGCCAAAACATGAGGACTGTGGTTTGTTATCTTCCCTCTGTTTACTTAAAAACATTAAGACAAGCTTGCCGGCACTTGTTGTTCTATTAACTCATCGGTTTTAACAGGAGTTCACCTTGTTTATAACATCCTTACCATTCTGCATCCCAAAGATGAAAAGGCCTGGCTGCTGAGGCTGACTGGGTTGACTGATGCTCCCGCTCACAGCGTGCTGGAACAAGCTTCCTGGCTGCTGGACAGGAGAGGAGGTGGTGGTCGGAAGGTTTGCCACGCCATTCTGGGAGGCAAACATGGCTGACTGAGTGAGCTCGGGAACAGCCATCCCCCCCTGCATGGGAGGCATGTTGGATGGAGGGATGAAGAGACTCACTGGCTGCTCATGCTGGTTGTTGGGGGTGCTGCCTAACTGCATTGGCTGTTGCTCCTGAAACATGACTTGCTGTGGTGAATTGGTGGGATTCCCTAAGGCCATGGGCTCAGGCTGATTCTGCTGATTGACACCCACCATATTGTCTTGGGAAAACAGCTGAGACGGGCTTTGGGACTCCTGGGAAACTAGACTGCTGGTGGTGAGAGGAGGCATTTGGCCTGGACTGGTAAACATGAGGTTAGGGGCCTGTGGCTGTGTGGACAGGTTGTTGTTACAGAACATTAAGCCTGCCTGCTGTTGTTGCTGCTGGCCTGGAGAGAGAGTGTTTGGAGAGGAATGGGGGGAGATGCTCTGAAACATGGCTGGCTGCTGGGGTGGCTGTGTGAGCGGCGGAGGCTGTGGCGACTGCTGCTGCTCCATGGGGCTTCTCTGCTGCATGGGGGATATCTGGGCCTGGGTCTGAAATACTGACTGCGGTTCAGGAGAGGAGGATTGTAGAGCATTAAGGAAGGCCAGCTGCTGCTGTTGCTGCTGCTGCTGTTGTTGTTGCTGCTGCTGCTGAGAACCACCGGTTGTAAGCTGGGTGGACAGGGGTGTTTGGGGAAGGAAAAGCCCAGTGGGGGATTGCTGTTGCTCCTGAGACTGCAGCACTGTCATGGTGCTCTGGAATAGCGCGGCCTGGACTTGCTCCTGGGAAGCCTTCTGATACATTGATGCCTGTGGATCTTGCGTCTCAGCCAGAGGACTGGGATTGTGGAACATGGTTGGTGAGGGATGGGTGGCAGTCTGCTGGAGGAAGCCGGTCTGCATGGAACAAAGGTCGTTCGCCTGCTGAAATAGGGCAGCTTGCTGCTGCTGATTCTGCTGCTGCTGCTGTTGATCCGATGGGTAAAGTGATGTCTGGTTGGTCACCACTCCTGGTGGGGAACCTTGAAGGTCTGCGTTCTCGGCCTGGGCAGCATCCTGAAACATGCCACACTGCATCTGGATCTGAGACTGGAACAGTTGTTGCTGCAAGTTCTCCAAAACCTGCTGCTGTTGCTGCTGCTGTTGGATTTGCTGCTGTTGTTGCTGCTGAATCTGTTGAGTTTGGATCTGTTGCTGGTGCTGGATGTGCTGTTGCTGTTGTTGAATTTGTTGCTGCTGTTGCTGCTGAATCTGCTGATTTTGGATCTGTTGCTGGTGTTGGATTTGTTGCTGCTGCTGTTTGGTTATCGAGTTGTCAGCCTGAATTGGTAAGTTACAGTATCCCTTAGCTTTAAGTTGTCTCACAGCTTCCTCCAGCTGAGCCACTTCATCTGGAGGGTAGAGCTGCAGCTGCGGCTGTGGCGGCGGGGGTGCCGGTTCAACACACAGCCTGCCCACTCCTCCAGAAGCGCTGCCGGACCTCTCTCGCATCAGACCATCTCTGGACTCTAAAAGGAACTGCTGGGAGCCTTGTGGGAGAAGAGACTCTGCAGGCAAAGGGAATGAGCTGCTGGGAGCAATATTCTGCTTTTGGATGGTGCTTAACGGATCGACATTGGTAAAAGCAGCAGCCTGGGTTTCATCTGGATCGCCTGCAGGCTGAGGTAAGCTATTGCTGAAAACTAAGCTTTTATTTAGATGTGCTGTTGCTACATCTTGGGTCGGCTGGGGTGAGCGAAGATCACCGTTCTGGTGAAACACAAAGCGACAAAAGCACAAGTTAGGGGTTTTAAGTCATGTGTTATTATAAATGCGGAATCTAATTTCTAAAACATCTTTCACAAAAATAAGCTGTTCGGTGCAGTAAAGTACAAAGCAAACTAAACCAAGCCACCAAAAACGTGAATCAAACAGAGCATATATTAACTTCAATATACAAAAGCAGTTCATGGCTCAGTAATTCACCTTAAATACTCCAGAGGCCTGAAGGTTGTTTGTCACTTCCATTGGGGTGACATCTTCTCTCTTCACTAAAGGCAACATTGAAGGCATCAAGGCACTATCTACAGCTGTAGGAGTAACAGGATGGATGCCAAATGTTAATTTAGATGCTTTTTGTAATCAAGATAAAGAAAAAGAGACAATTAAAACCCTCTTCAATAAGTATTGAACTTAAAAATCTTTTTTAAAATATCTCCTTGACAGGCATAAAGCAACGATGATAAGGTTATAATTTTAATAAAAAGGACTACTAACCTTTGAGTTGCTCTTCATAAGAACAGGTCTTCACTGGAGAGGGAATCTCTTTCTTTACAGGAATTTCATTTTGTACTGCAAGATTGTCTAAAATAAAACAAGATAATAGACAGTGACAGTAGCTAATTAGAACATGATTCACAGTGATTTGTTGTTTATATTAAAAACTTATTATTCAGATATTTCATTGTGCTACAAGAAGGAACCTTGAAATTAGTAAAACACTAGATAAATGTCAGTGCTACATAGGGATTTGCCTTTCAGAAAGGAGAGGAGCATTACACCTATTGAAAATCATTACTAACACTAAACTGTAGGTGGCAGTGTTGCCTAATATTAGGAAACACCTTAATAAGACTCAACACTTTATTAATCCCAGAAAGGGATAATATGTTGCTAGTTACACAGTTTAGTGAAATAAAAAAAATAAAAATAAAAATATAAATAAATGAACAGAACAGAAAAACCAGTATCAGTAATAATATGAATGCATAATTGAAGAATTTGATGAAAGATGAGGAACTCCAATCAAATTCAAATAGAAATAAACACCATCTCTGTAGTCCATTGCAAATTAAAATTATACAGAAATATTAGTTCTGTATTAGCGTAACACTAATACAGTAATACTGCAGGAGCTGGCAGTGTTATAAAAAAGTTGCAAAGTTAAATGGCCACAGGTCTGAACATAAACTCAAGACACATTATTTAATACTAGTTGTAAAACCTATGTAGGTTTTACTTTGGGGGAGGGGGAAGGCTTAATAATATACAGTCTCTTGTTTCTTTAGCTGAACAAACCTGGATCTGGAGTGTAGGTGAATGGCTGAACATCATGGGACCTGCCAGCGTTTGTCACCACGTAGATCCCCACACAAACAGGAGAGGAGATGGCCAGGTTCTGATATGGGGGAACCTTCACAATCAGGTGATTCTGGGAAGTTAAAGATATAAAATTAAAAAATAATTTTATTTTTTAAAATTATTGGCTCATTGACTCAGTTGGCTCAATGAGCCAACTGAGTCTCAAAGTACAGTAAGTCACAGAAAGTACAGTAAGCTTAATCTATACAAGAAATGAATCTGAAAGTAGCTTCAAGCCAAAACAGTCAGTTAATGAGAAACGAAAAAGAAACAAAATTATTCTTTCTCTATTCTGCGGCTGCATTCTTGAATGTATCTTGAACTTTGTTTGCTTGCTCTGTATTCTGCTACAAAGGCACTTCAAATGCACAGCTTTGTAGTTTCAAAATGTGCATAAATGTTAAAGGGAGAAATGTTACAGATTTGTCAGTTCCTGCATTACTGATCCTTTCGTTTTCAGGGGCAAAGGTTTAATCCTGGTTAAGACACACTCAGCAGAGTGTCTGAGACTGAGAGTAATTAGGTCAGAGCACAATGAAACTACTGACACCTTTGAACCAAAAGCTATTTAAGATGATTATATCTGAAAGGCCCAAACATGTTGGAGTTGAAGCTTGTCTATCCAATCTTTTCACTTGTAATTACCTTTAATCATTCAGAAAAACGACAGAACAAAAAGGACTTTTCACCTGGTGGAACAGCTCCATGTCGATTTCTGCCTCTGACTTCCACGACTTCTCATCTGGAACAGAGAGAATTTGTTTTCACTGAGTGTTACATATCAAAACTGAATTAAACTTGACAAAAAAAAGTCTATGAAGTTGTTTTTTTCTCACCTGAAACATTTTCTTGAAAGATGACTTTAGTGTCTTTGAGAAAGTTTTTGCCAATGATAAAAACTTCCTCTCCGCCCCTTACTGAACCAGTATGCAGTGACTTCTTCAGTATCTCTGGCAGCCCTGCAGGCTGGGCTGTAAACAGGGAAAATACAGACAACACTGATGAGATTCATTGATTTTTCGTTTTTCTAATAATGCCCTCTCACCTCTAACACGGCAAAAAGAAGACTGTGGGGGAGGGTGTGCCAATAAATTTCATTTATCTAAGCCGATTTTCGCCTCTTCAGAAGGGAGATCTGTGTTATTTCTGATTAATTATTGCCAGATTTTTATTTGGAAAAGAAGCAGAAATGTGTAACACCAGGTTTTATGCTAGTTAAAAACTATTAAGGAATGACTTCAACGACCAGGGGATTTGAACCTTAGACTCTTGGGGTTTCAGTCAAATGCAAAGGTGCTCAAAGACAGTTTACGATTCTTTTTTTATTATTTAGAGATAAATGTCTGAAAGTAGCGGTATATGAAATGTTTTTGTAAAATTTTATTAGTCTGTCTCTCAGGTTTTTCTGGGTATAAAGAACAAATTAACAGTATGATTTTCAACAAGATTCTATCTCTCTCTCTCTCTCTCTCTCTCCATCCATCCATCCATCCATCCATCCATCCACTTGATACTATTTATCATCAAATTAATTCAACAAAGTGTGTTATGCAAGTTATGCTCCCCTTGAGCATAACTTTCATCCCCCCCTCTACAAAGCTAATCTACAATGCAACCAGACCCACCAAGCTATTTGATCTGCCATCACATTAAAAAGGAAAAAGAGAAACACAAACTTTTGAATAAGCTCAATATTCTAATAGATTTTATTCTTTTAATAATCTTCTGAATACTTAGATCTTATAACTTGCAAATATGTTCTTATTTACTCAGAAGAAAATACAAACCAGAAAAAAAAAGGTATCCATAGTTAGGAACAAGTAAAGTTGCTTGTTTCCATCTTTATTTTCTCTTTTTTGCTTCACGTGATTATTTATTGCTGGCAGAACCACCTTCCAACACATCTAACTCCTGTGAACCATGAACATGCGCACACACACATGTACATGAACATGCAATCATAAACCGGAGGAAATTACTTTTTTGTGTTTTGTGGAAAGACATTTCCCTAGTTTGCATGCAAGCTCTGCCATAAACAACAGACTTCCAGACTTCTATTGTTTAGTCCTGTACCTCTTTTTCTTCCCTGCTACCCTCAAAGCAGTTGTCTCAAATTCACACATGAGCTGATCCGTCTTTCCTGTTTGTGAAAACGGACCACACCCTCACTTTGGAGGCATCTATTAAACAACTCAATCTAATGGGATAGACAAGCACTGTCTCTGAATGCTAACACCAAAAGAGAACCGTCTACTGACCTCTGGTTATATTAAAATTGACAAACAAGGCCTAAACAGGCTCAATGGTAATTATTAACCAAGTAGGTTTTAGGTCAACCTATCCTTTTTCTCCAATTCAACTAGTTTGATTCTTTCATGGCTCAATTGATTTGTTTGTAATGTACCCATCTGATAGTATGCCTGTAATTTACACATTTTTCTAATGATCTATTACCCCATTTTCAACTTGTAAATAAAAAGTATTTTAACAAAGGCAAACAGGAAGACCAACTTACTGCAGAGAATTGGAGATGAGGGTGTCTGCAGAGTGAGCACTGATCCGTCTGAGCGTGGGATGTTGACCCGAAACACCAAGCGAGCGCGTGTGCTCTTCTTCTTTGACCCCGCCACACCGATACGGGCCTCGACGTCAGCATTACGGAGCTTTAAAATCCCAACACAGTCGACCCTAAGCACAAACATTGTATAAATTTAGGTTTGGTTGGACTTGCTTCAACTTCCAATCTCAATAACAGGATTAAAGTATTTAATAAACTAACAGCTCTTTGAAAGAATTCATTCATCAGCATGTCGCTACAATGCATGGGAATGAATGAGGTATTCATGCACCTTATAGCTCACAAACCAGTTATAGAATAGATTTATTGACTCCCAAAGGTACAGCTGAACACATAAAAACAATTGCTTCAAATAGGAAACTTTCCGGTGTAATAAAATAGTGAAAAAAAACCCAACCAGATTTTAGAACAATATTTGTCACAAAACAAATGCATTGCTAATTAATAGCTAATTTGCTACATACGCCAGTGTCATGTTGGTGCTTGGGTCAACGGTCACTTCAATCACAGTTGTGCCATCAATATCAACCTCTTTGCATGCAGTGGTGTTGCGACCAGTAACTCTGCAAGCTTGGTAAAATCCATGTGGCTTTACGCGGCCGGCGTCATTCCCAACAAACACCTGAAGAACCACAGGCTCACTCACACCTTCCAGCTGTGAATGGCAAAAAAGGTATTTGATTAGATTGTGTATTCTGGGTAAAAAAAACAACAATAATAACACAGATATATTTTCTCCAGTCCTTCAGCAAGATTGGATGATAGGGCCACTTAACATCAGTTTTCAGGTGCTACTACAGACTGTTTTGCATTTAGGTCTTGATACTGAGATTTAACACACAATCTCTATCCCTTATCAAATAGTTAGAGTTGTTGACGCCTTGGTTTTGTGTCTCATATAAAATCTTCATAAAATACAATAAACTTTACAGTTTTAACATAATAAAACAAAGAACAGATCAAAGGTGAATGGAGACTTTTGCAAGGCAAAGTAAGAGACCCTAAAGTTACCTACTCTTGTAAAGAAGCTTCATACAGTATATATGTCAGCCTATAAAAAGCCTGTTTCTTTTGTATATCTTCTGCTTGTAATTGTCTATTTTTAAACTGGATTGACCTTTTACAGAACAATAAAGTACCAACCAGATTAATCCAGCTTTCACATCTATTGAGGAAATGGCGTGAATACTAAGGTGACAAATTAAAATGATTAAGAGTAAGAACATTAATTAGTCCTACCTCTTTTCGGGCTTTCAGGATTTTAAACAGCTTTACTTTCCCTCCAACTTAAAAAAGGTTTTATTTCGATTGTCTTGGTAAGTACGTCACATAAAAGTGTGAAGTACTTACTTCACACTTAGTGAAGTAAGTACTTCACACATACTTCACTAGGTGTGAAGTACTATGTTAATGGGGCCTAATTCTGAACCAGCAGTTTTACTGTGACTTGATAATCGGAGAATGCTGAGAATATAAAGAAACACTGTCACGGTAATCTTAAATGCAAATGTGTCTAATGACGCCTATTTATGACACTGAACAAATCTAATGTAACTGATACATGATGAAGCACAAACTACATTACAAATATTATTACAGACACACTGATATTATCGGTACAGGTACCTTTACAGTGGGAAAACCTTGCTGAGTGCGGTCCTTCACAGAACCTCTGCTTCCTTCGGTCAGGTAGCGGGCCCGATGCTGAGTCTCTGGCTGGACGAGGATTTTAAGTTCCTTTCCCTCACACTTCGATGGGAACTGCATTGTAAGGGTCCCTCCTTTCTGATTAGTCGTCTGAGAATCATCAGAGCTACAACAGAATAACAGTTTGACAGGAACATTTACACTTTTGCTCTAAAATTTTATTTCTTCTCTACTGTTGTACATGTAACCTACCAGGCATCTCCAACACTGTTAAAAACATACAAAAGTCAAGATATGAAACGACTCATCTTAAAATCAAATATCTATGTACATATAAAGACATACAGATATCAGTCAGTGGTTGTAGTCTCCCTCCCACAACAGTGGAAATGCTCTGAAGTTGCCATGGTGCTCTGAGCAATGTAGATTTAAGAGGCCCTCCATCAGCCAAGCATATTCTAACCTCAGCTCTTGAAATGTTCAGAGTTATCTGTTTATTTAATCTGCTCTGCTTATCCTAGGTCTTTGAGAGAGGCTCTGTGATTCACCATTGTTTGTACTTCAGTGTCCTGCCCCTCCCTTCTTTCTGATCTAACCGCTCTCCTTCAGTCAAACTGTTGTGGGAAATGAGGTGCCAGAGAAGTTTGTTACAGATTTCCATCTGTTGGTGAGTGTCAGTGTGTCATTTCCTGATTATACCTGTCATCACAGTTCATTACATTAAAAAAACCCCTCATAAAGTCAGTTAAATAAAAGAAACACTTGACTTTATTTGCAGAATAACATATGCTGAATGACATATGAGTCATGGACCTTACCAAGCTCCGCCCACAACCGACCTAGAAAATTCCACGTGACAGCAAGTCTCACAAACAAAGCCTTGCGGTGCCTTGTTTCTATGTGTAAACATGACTCGATTAGTGCATCATTTCTACCGGATTTTCAAAATATATCAGCTACTACAATGGACAGAGGAACTAACAAGTTCATGTCATCTTTTTTGGATGAGCCACGCGATGTCTCCAACATTGTGCACGTCACAGCAAAATGCTTTCGCTTTTTGAGACCAAGATCTACTTTTTCTCTCACCATCGGCTGAGATCTACCTCATGACACGAAGACATAAAAATTGTAAATTAAACTCTATTGACTTATTTTATATGCGAATATACATCAGTTATAGCAGAAATATTAAAGTGATAGAAAACCTAATGCAGTTTCTTCCTCAGTGAGACTCTGCCACTGGGAGGAGGTTACTGGTTTCTCAGTCACAAACTGGTTAAAACCTGAGGCCAGCAGGTGTCAGTCAGTTATTGTAAATCTGAAATTTGGTTTGATGACGTCAATATGAGAAGCTACAGACTGATAGGAGGAACCAAAGAACTCTGTAAAGGTAAAGGCAAATCTTCTGAAGTTGGATTATAATTAATTTAATTTCACATAATTATCGCGGTAGAAGCCATTTGTTTGTTAAAATTTTATGAAATATATTTGTTCTATTTGATGTTTGTTGTGAATGACGTATACTCACAAATGAACGAGGTTATTAGTCCAACGTTTAGAAACTACAGCGGCTGTAATGCGCCACAGCAAAAGTAAACAAAGGTAAAATAACCCGAACAGGTGATCAACTCAAAACCACTCCTACCTTTTTACTCTCTCTCTCTCTGTAGTTTAAGCACACCTGTTACCGTGGCAACCGCCTGCACCCCAAAAGACGAGCAAAGATTACGTTAAAAACATAACATTCAGTCAGTTACTATATCAAGTTTCCAGGCTTGATATTTATTTCTCGATTATTAATCAGCGCTTCCCTGAACACAGCGATGGTTGATTGACTAGCTGTACTTGGTGCTAGCATGGCTAACACGAGTAACAGTTTAGTCCAAAGCCTTTTCTGCTAAAATAAAATCTTTAGTGTATGTCAGATACAGTAGACATTGCATATTGATCTGTTTAGCTAACGTAAGACTGTGTAGCAGACAGGTTTCAAGGTGTAGAAGTTGTATCAGGTCTGCCATTATGCTGTACTTAGCTAACGGGAAGCGTGTGTTTGTGAGACGGCCACGCACGTTGTAGCCGCGCTCCTACGTAGAATGGGCATCAGCCAATGAAAAGCGGCCCCTGTGGTAAGGTCTATTATTTAAGCATGTACTGTGTCACGCAAAAGTAGTCATAACTCTTAAACTTTTTCATATTTTGTCATGTTACAATAGTTCAATGCATTTTGCCAAGATCTTCAGTGACAGACCAATACACAATGAAGAATACCAAGGAAGTGGGGGAATTCATTTTTTATATAAAATGTAAATCTGAAGAATGTAATATAAACTTCTATCTAATCCCTTTGAGATCCACCTAATTTAACCATTTGTAGAGACATGTAAAGAGTGAAACTATGACCCCTTCTTCCAAATCACTTCGATTGAAAGGAGCATCTGTAGCATAAATTTTTAAGTTGTGGCATGAATTGTAACTTGTTTTATCTCTGGGTTTATTCTCACAGTTTTTAGGTCACCATGACCTAAACTGTGCCATTGTAGCTTCACCCCAAAACTGAAGTCTTCCTCAGCTTGTTTTCTGTAAGTATTGCACTGTACTGATCTCCATTAATCATCCCATCAACCAGAATCCTATTCAATGTCGGTGCTTCATTATGGGGGATGGTGTGTTCAGGGTGTAGTTTTTCAAAAAACCTTTAATTCTGCCTGTAGCAAAAAATTACTCTCATTTGACCAGAGCGCCTTCTTTTACATGTATACTGTGTACTTGTAGTAGACTTTGTAGGGCTTTCTTTCAACTCTGTCATAAAAGATTTTTGGAGTTCACGAATAATAAATGGACTGCCCACAAAATCCCCAATTGAAAACATGGAAAGGCATATGATTATGCACCTAATTTTTAACTCATCTAGTCTCATGAGATCTAGAAGAGCAAGTGTGGATATTTTCATTACAACATAGGTTAAGTTGTGTGATTCCGAACTAACTACTAACCTTGTTTTAGTTGATGTCTTGCTCTCAGGGCCGAGCTGAGACAGAACAAAGTGTGGGGCTTTCGCGCTGTCTGCATCGAAGACATCCATGCTGGCATCCACTGCGCGCACCGCCTTAGGTCCTGGTTTCTGTCGAGGTGTACGCTTGCGGGCCTTTCGTGGCACCTCTGTGTTGTCGTTGTAAGAAGAAGTACTCATGATGCTGAAGTTGGATATGGAATCCTCCATCCATATGCTGTTACTCTGCTCCGAGTCCAAGGGTGCCGGTGCATCCTGGCAGGACATGTGGCTGTCGTCAAACAGGTCTTGCGGCGGCGGGGAGATGTTGAGGATGGTGCGGCGCTTGGACGGAGTCAGCTGATGGTGTGGCTGGCCATCCTGAGAGGCTGCACCACGTCCTCCGGCAGGGTCACCGTTGCTGCTTTTTCCACTACCACCCACGACTCCGACGATCTCCGGTACCACTCGGCTACTCCTGCTGTCCTCTGAGTCGACATTTCTGCTGTGAGCTGCGTTCTGGTCACTGGATGAAGTGCTGGAATGCATGGCGGTGCTGGAAGAGGTGGAAAAAGCACTGCGAGGCCCTTCCGTGGTCAGAGAAGAGGACAAGGCATCTATGGTGTAAATAATTAGACAGTAAATACAGGCTGAACTAATGTAGGGTACCAGTCCCATGTAAGAAGTAAAATTGACATTTTTTTAACGCTTTTTTATGCCTTTTTTCAATAAAACACTCCCCCTTCTCACTATGGTGCTGATTGTGCAGTATGTGTAAATTTTGTTGAGAGCGCTATGTGATGCTCAGAAGAAGCAAATGAAATAAGAGAAGTATGCACCTTAATTGTGTTTTCATCAAGCTTAACAACCATGGCTCAAACAATATGTGGCATGTTACTTATTAGGACTTCTTTTTTGGCGACAAACATTTTTTTTTCTCTCTCTTTTTTCTTTTTGTTTGGTGAAGCCACAGAGACAAAACAAAACAAGCTTCTGACCTACGAAGCAGAGAACTGCAGACCATTTTATATGCAGACACTCCCTGCTTCAGAGGGAACTTCCTGGAATATAAAAGTGAGACAGCAAATGAGCAATAAAAGCTAAACAGTAAAGATTGATTCAAATGAAAAGCAAAAAAAAAAAAAAAATTAAACAGTATGATGCAACACCATTTCCCCCTCCCCACTGGGACCCAAAACAAAGTTGCTCCAACATGCTGACAAAGGTTGCAATTTTAGATAATGACTGGAGCACAGAGGGGTTAAGCTGCTGCCAAAAATCTGGATTTTCTGGTGTTTCACAAGTTTGCATAACACAAAATTGGAGAGGGGAAAAAGTCCAAACATAAGGAGGCAGTGTCAGTCTGACCAAGTTTGAAAGCTATTAATAATGTACAAATGAGACCTTAAAATGTCTAACAAATACTAAGAGAGTCATTAAATAACTGCTGTACATAAAAATGGGAGCAAATAATATATTTAGCAAAAAATATGTTTGTTTCGTCTTCATGCACTGCCAGCAGAAAGAGGTAAAGGAAAGGTGGGATTTATAGCATGCCAGAAGTTTTAATGACAAAGACAAACATTTGATGACAAATGGTCTTAAAATTCTGTGGTTGCAATTTATTGTTTACAATTTGCTTCAGAGTATTTACCCATGGCCTGACAAGTTCTAACTTTCCAGAGAATATCAAAACACCACAGCATAAGAAAAAAAAAATCTCAAACTCAAAATGTCCACAGATTGCATGATTTTCTGATTTTGGTGAATTTTGATTTATGCTTTGAAGTTGACTGTTCTCATTTCTGTTAATCTTCACATATCCATCAACCTAAGAACGCACAGAAACAAGGTCTCTGTCCTTTCTCCACCCACCGAGACCACAAACATGATTATGATTATTTAATTAAATTGGAGCCTTTTGTTGTCGTGTTAGCCAGTGGAAAGGCTAATTAACCACAGAGTCTTGTTTCTGGACTTTTAAATTTACCAGCTAATAAGATTTACTTCTGTGAGACAACAGCTCCATTTCTGCCAAAGTCACTTTAACAAAAACTTGTAGGCAAAAGCATCTTTCCCAGCTTCTCTAACTTTATCATAGCATTCAGTCATGCCCTAATTTCATCTTTGACGCTTTAATAATAAAGATGATAATTATGGTCTATGTGCTGAACATGCTGCAGATTAGATCTGTTGGTGCAGCAGGATACAGCAACAAAATGATATCCCAACAAGCAGGTACAGGGAAGCAAGCATGTTCAGCTAACCTAATTCCAGAAACATTAACTTTCTTCTCCAGCCTTGTTTTTTTTCTCACATGTGAAAAATCAAAGAGCAGCAGGCTGGCTGTTTGACAGGCTTTCCTCTTGCATGCAGGTGTTTGTGTTCGCCTACAGGTACAGACTGCTACATGAGTAGTGTTTTTTTTTCTTTTCTTTTTTTTTGGGAGGTGGGGCAAGATCAGTCCTGCTTGGAGAGGAGAAATAAGGAAGCGAGAAGCAGGATCCTACCTGATGCTAGAGGAGCTGAAGGGAGAGGGCCTGCCTCTCCGTCGCTCTTTTGACTCATGACTTCTGGACTCTGCTGAGTGGAGGGAGGCAACTTCAGCTCACTGGCAAGAAGGTCATACACTGACTCTGTTGTGAAAGTAGGGGGACCAATAAAAGGAATAAAAAGGTGACTTACTAACAGGACTTTTTTGTGTTGGTAAGTGAAGGATAGAGAACCCAGTGAGTCAGCCTGGAGGCTAACAGAAAACCAGGAAGACAACACGAGACATCAGGGTTGTAAATTAATTTTTTTTAAGACGAGGTTATCAGAAATAATGATACAACAACAATGATGCAATTGTGCATTCGCACAAATATGCAATTGCAGGAGCATACGCATGACCCGGTTGGCAATTCATCTGATAAAACAACAGGGAAATAGTGGCCATAATGGCTGTCATTCCGCTTCAGATGTCAAACAGGTTTCCACCTTTGCATCATTTTCAGACTCTGCAGAACTATGCATGCATGCACAATAATACACAATAAGTCGATCATTTACAAAGCATTAAGTAGAATGCTATGTAGGTTGAAAGAAAATAGGTTTAAAATATAGCGAAATAAAAAACATTAAAAATTGTATTAATTATTTTTTATATTATGCTTCACTGTGACAAATACATTTCCCAAAAAGGGCCTCAAAGCTAATAGAGAAGAACTAGAAATATTGCCTTGTCTTAAACCCGTTCCTGTTGCATGTCAAAGCATGACATCTACATTACCAACACTACAGTCAGTCTTCATGCATGTCAAAGCCTGATATCTGCATTGCCTCCACAGCAACAAACCACCAACAGTGAATGTTAAAGATGGGTGTGTCATAGATCTGCAGACTGACATTGCCTTAAGGTGCGAAGCCTCAGAGACGACAGGCTAAAAAGGGCTGGTTAACTCCTTTTTCTTCTGACTACACATACACACCCTGGGATTTTTCTTTTTTCTTTCAGTTTCAAACATGTAGACTTTAAGTAACATCCATTTTAAGTCACTTAAGCGGAACACATATTGCCCCAGTGGCTGTGTACATTGTAATATTTATGCTAATTTCTTATGATTGCATTTAATATAAGGAACTGCTGTGTTTATGAATCTTGTTAATAATTATCAAAATAATTATGTTCTCTACTATTTTGTTTCATGTTACTATAATTACAAGACAATCACATGATAACACTGTTGCAACTAGTGATGCTAACAGTGCTAAGCGTCAATTTAAACCTTTAAAATAATATTTTCTTGGCTTTGTTTAGCTAAAATAGGAAACTGATATTTGCTGCTAAATATAGATTTAACAGCAGTATTTTATACTTTTAATATACAGTACAGACCAAAAGTTTGGACACACAGTTGTGTCCAAACTTTTGGTCTGTACTGTATGTCCAAAATAGATAATTCTGGGTTCTTTAAATGTATCATTACCAATCTTGCCAATATTAATACAGCCTGTGGCTATACAACAGAAGGGGGGGGGGACATTTAAGTAGAAACGTTTTCAAATGGAAAGTATCAGCACCTGAAAATCTTTAAATTAATTTTAGAATTGAAGCATCTCTAATTTAAATTTTTAAAAGTTGCAAGGTGCATACTGTATGTACCTAGCCCCTCATCCTACATATGTGAATGTCTTGTTACAGCACTGGTAATTTCTTCTCTGAAATGATGTGGAACAAAACAAGTCATGAAGAGGTCAGATCGAAAGTTGTGACATAGCAAATAAAAAGAAGATCTCATTACAAAACCGACAACGAGGCCACACAAAACCATTTCTCTCCTTTCACTGTTTCTGCCTCGAGGTTATGAGGAAGAGGAGGGGGAGGCTTAGGTCAACAGCATGACAACATTTTTACTAGCAGACTGATTCATCATCGAAATATTATGGTATGAACTTAGAGCAGTCAATACAGTTGCCTGACTTTCTTCTTTGCCAACTGCCAGCTTTAATTATTTGCAGCTGAGTCCCAGGGTTCGGTGCGTATATCAGATACTTAACCCTCCTATTGTTACTGCTCGCTGCGTACAATAGACAAACCTGGAACCTACTGAAACCTGCCCACGCCTCTGGTCGCGAAAACCTTGCTTTTACAGGAGCAGAGAGACCTCATTCCCATAAACGGAGATTAAACTGGACACATTCTGGACCACGCTTACACAGAGGATTTCAATGTGCTGGTTGTTTGCAGTGTTCTCAAAACAAATATCTTGCATATGCATGGACAGCACACGCCCACACACACAAAAACAAATAAAAACAAACAAGAAAACACCCCGTCACGCCCACAAAAGCTCTCTCAACCTCTGAATTCACAGTTTAAATTGTAGTCGTCTTGTGGCTCTCTGAGAGACTGCACATGCAGCAACATGTGCTCAGAGTTGAAAAAGCCCTTCCAGTAAACAGATTGCCGACCGCACAGACAGAAAATATGCACTCTCTTCTCAGGAGCAGTGGTCTCGAATCACTGGCTGGACTGTTCAAAGTGTTTCCACAGCTCCTGCGACGCTTTTGGAGGCAGAAAAAAACAGAAACTCTCATTTTGCAGCATGTTTGTGTCCTCCTGAGCAGACAGAGCGCAAGTTTTTATTTACATGTGACAGACACAGCCCCTTTCACAGAGGAGCAAATAAAAAAAAATAAAGAAAACAACAGTCAGTAAGCTGGAAGTCAACGATATTAACTCAAACACACCACCCCTTGCTGTTTTGATTTTAGTCTAAAACTAGTTGCGTTTTGGAGTCTGACCACAGAAAAACAACTTTAAGTTTCCTTCCATCAGTGAAAATCATCACAACACATTACTAAACCAGATAGCATGTGGTTAGCTATGACCTGGCCTGCTAATACCATTAAGATAACCTGACTTAAATAGCTTACCTGAACTAATTAAGTTTCCTCACAGTCATACTTTAAAGACAAATCACTACTGGTTTCAATCTAGACTCCATGGTAGAAATTCTGCTTCATGGGATTTAGGTTTACTATTTATACCCTCACCATCTCCACTAATGTTTACATTGTCATAGAGGCTAAAGGTGAAAATAAGAAGGCACTCACCATGTGAATGGCAGGACTTAAACTCCCCATTCATTTCCCCCTCACATTCCAGCTGCTTGCTCTTACTAGCCCTGGCACCTGGGGCGTGGCACCCTTATTTTTTGGCTGAGTGAGTGATTTAACTCTTTTCTGTGCACCCCTCTTCTACTCCACCCACCTCTCTCCTTGTCTTGTTTATTGTGCAGCAGACCCTTTTCTGCTCTGCATCTTGCTCAACAGGTTAGCGGCATTGTCATGTGGAATCCTGTCAGGCAGAAACAAAACAGTAGTATAACCTAGCCACAGAAAGTCTCCGTGGGCTGCACTGTTACACAAGGTGGACTGTCTGAACTTAGCAGAAACACCGCTTAAGAGGACGTGATTAGGAGGGCAAGCTTAAGCTCACCTAGTTGGTGCATTTGGAGATTATTCCGAGCTCTGAGGGGAAAAAGCAGCAGAGGGGGCTGGCACCTGCAGCAAACCATGTACAACAACCATGAAATGTTTACAGCCAAGCCTACACAAGGGCTGCCTGAGACTCCATAGTAACGCAGATCAGGCGACATGTCTTTTGAGCCTCTTTGTCTCTTGCGAGTTAACACAATGAAACTGAATAGAGATAAAACAGCACCATCCATGCTTGAATAATGACCTGGGCATTAAAAACGTGGCGCATTTCCACATTAGAGTTATGCAGTCTCAATTATCTCTAGAAAACTTTGCCAACAAATTTCAAAGTTAAAATTAGAACCTTACATGGAATTCTTGTTTAGTTAACACATGCATAAAGTAAAACCTTTTAGAAACTTTTTGATTTATGGCATCTCAGGTCCAACATGAATAAATTATTAAGGCATAAAATTAGTTTTAATCCAATTATATTTGATGAACAGCTTAAAATAAGCCTGTTTGCAATGAGGCGATCCGTCAAAATAGCCTTCAACAAAAGAAAGTTGGGCTTGATTTTTCTGTGTGTCATTGTGTGATCTAATAAGTTTTATTTAAATGGTATTTTTAAACAGCATTTCAAATGTATTAATAGGTTAATAATAATCTGTAATAACCCACCTGTTTAGAGTTGCCTTTTATTAGTAGTTAGTGGAACATTGATCAACATAATGTACATTTGCTTGACGATTTTGATGACGGCATGCGACAAAATGTATGTTTATTGCTCGTTTCATCATTGGTTGCTTTATTATGTTTTTATGGTGTAAAGCACTTTGAGCTGCCTTTTTGCTGAACTGTCCTATACACATAAACTGGACATTTCAAGCCTTTCAATTTCAGATAGCGTGCTTATAAATTTTAAGTTGCAGTAGATTTCATAGTTGACCCCTATAACTAAAGGTTCCATGGAACATGACAAATATGCACAGCAAAAGAATTACACATCTCCTTCATCAGGTTTGCTTTCGCAATTTCAAATCAAATGCCAGGCCCATAATATGAATGGAGACAACAGTTAGAACAACAACTGACAAATATGCCAAGACTGTGACTGTTGGCTAACAAAGATGCTGAGGTAGCATATTTTCACAAAAGCTGCAGTTGACAGTCTAACTGATCTGAGTACATTTATAACATCAGTGAAAGTAAATGTTGTAACAAGATACAGTAATATAAAAAGTATGGATAAAAAAAACCCAAAGCTAAGTAAACATACTGAATGTTGGGCTAAATTACCTTAACAAACTTGACAGCCCTTGCAAGTGATGTTTATGCAAAGATGGCTGCAGATGTTTGTGTGTGAAAGCCAAGACATGTAGTGGTTGAAGACTGAAAACAAACCAGGAGCATGCAAAACGAAATGTATACAGATAAAAGCCAGCAACATGAGTCTTTTGTCATAATAAGTGATGCATTTCTTGGCTCCAATGCTACTGATGCAACACCAATAATAACTGACCAAATCAGACAGATTGGCTCAAGAATGTTGAATGACTAGGCTTACGTTATCTACTTTATATCATCCTGCACAACAGTCACGAAAAAAGTCACATCATTGTTGCACTATAATCAGAGAGCCACAGCTGATTCAGAACTCTGCTGCTGGCGTTCTCACTAAAACTAGGAAGATGAGCACATCACCTCAGTTCTAAAGTCTCAGTTGTTGACTGAGAAACCAGGCGATAATTTTTTTAATGACTTTTTATTTTTGTATTTTTATGATGTAAAGCTCTTTGAACTGCCTTGTTGATGAAATATGCTATACAAATAAGTTTCATTAATTGATTGATTGATACAGAGGTCACAATATGTCTGCATTCATGTTGACGTAATTAGTAGTCGCAGAAGCACATGTATTTGATTGCATCTGGTTTAAAGTAAAATCAATGAGCTTGAAAAAAATAATATTGAGGATAGTTTGTGATCAGTGTTTAAAGGAGCATGGGCATGACTGCCTTTAACTTATGGAAGAGCTTTGAACATTAGACACAGCTCTTTTCAGCAATAAACTTCTCTGCAAACTAAGAGACTTACAACAAACTTTACTATATGCAGAATAAATGTTTGACAGTTATTTTCAGGCGATAATGAACACACATACCACATGCATCAAACTAAAGCCCCCTGGGCCAAATCTGGTCCATCATAGCAATTTTTGTGGCCCTCAAGAAGCTAGATGGCCACATAAAGAACTTTAAGATAACAGCTATGTGCTTAAATACTATTTTAACAGTAAAATCAAATGGGTTTTTGTTTATATAGGGCCAAATAACACCTCTGTGATAAAAAAAATTATTATTATTATTTTTTTCAGAAGTACACTTTAAATGCAGACGAAGCTATAATATTTTAACAGTTTGTTTATAGGTACCTTTGTGGGCATCCATGACCTTGATGTGACTCAAAATGAAAATGGGTTTCACACCTCTGACATAAACATACACATTTTTTTAAAGACATGTTATTGATAATATCCAATGCATGCCTCCCATGATACTTTACACTGAAGAAAACAGACCGCAGGATAATGTCCCAACCATCAAAATTTAGAGTATGCGGAGATAGGTCTGCACACCCATTTCTATTGTTACAAATACAGACAGTACTGCAAGAAGAGAGGAAGTTCAGGTGTGAGTTTGCATGTGTAGCAGATACAAGCATGAAGCTGCAGCCTAATAGTCTATTACTTCTAACCTAACAGACGTGTTTAATTTTTATGTGTGATGGTTTTGTCATATTACATGCTTCAATCAGTTTAGGATTTTAATGTATTATTTTAAAGTAAGATTACTGTTTTACTCAAAATATTTGCTTAATATATTTTAATATTGTGATGTTTTCATTATGTAAAGCACTTTGAACTAACTGCCTTGTTGCTGAAATGTGCTACACAAATAAACTTGACTTATTTTTTTCTTTTGATGGCTAAAATGGGAAATATGCGAAACAGAGCAGTTTTATGCAGAATTTGTACAAAGTACAGCTTATTTGACCCAACAGAACCAAAGCAAATGCCATCAGAACAACAACAACAACCATCTGAAACCATCCATTGTTCTTTTCCACACTCCCAGTTGTTTCAGTTAAGAAAAAAATAAGACTACCTACCTGTTCAGGGCATTTTGTTGAACTTGTAAAAAAAAAATACTAAAAACATACCAAATATTTTATAAGTAAGTAAGTGTTAGTCAAGAATTAAAGCATTATAAGGGCTTTAGTACAAAAAGAAAAGAGAACCCTATCATTCATCATAATTAATTGGAATGCAGTAAGTGACTGACATTTTCTAAAGAAATATTCTTCGACACTTTTACAGCCTAATAATAAAGTCTTCCAGCTGTCATTTGAAAAGGTTAAGGTCAGAGAGGCTTTAGAACGGGCAAAGTCGTTTGTGCTTGAAGTTTGGCATGTAGCTGTTTCAGGGCAGCTAATCCTGAGGCGACAATGAACAACCACCAGGCATTAGTTTACATGACTTGCTTTCAACAAACACCCAGCACTATCGCAGGTTTCACACCGAACTGAAACTGTAGCCCCATTCTGCACACAAATAAGGCTATTTGCTGAAGTTATTCTCTATACAACTGTGTAGCTGGGTCAGTGGTATTCCAAACTGTTTGGTGGAGACTAATTTGAGGTAAAAGTTAAATTATAGAGGAGCACGACACTTTGTAACCCATCTCTTAGAAGTGGAATCAAAAGATAAACCAGTTGTGTCCAAGCTAGTAAAAAGAATTCAAAGTATTTACAGCACCCAAGCAGGCTCCCACACGTGGATTTACCAAAATTTGCCATGTTTACCCTCAAATTCTGGAGTGTATCATAGATCTACACAACACTTTAAATAAAACCAGGCCAATGTGGTTTAGTCTAAATCAGACAACCTCACACAATCATTTTACAGTACACTGGAATTGGTGTGCCAATACAAGCATTTCTGTCAGACTCACAGGAAAGCCGTGCTGAAGCAACAGGAAAGGTCTTCAGCAACACTGCACGCAAACATTCACTGGTCATGTAACATCACCCAGTAGTTAGGTTAACCACATCAGCGGCTCATTCAAAAATCAATCCTGTTTTCATGAGCTGGCATTACATGACACACTTTCAATTAGAGTAATTTCTTTGTTGGAGGGAAAACTTTTATTATATTGTTTGGCCACCCTAACATTCCTGTGCAACATTAAACTGATTTTCATTTCATTTGACAAATATTTTTCTTCTTGTTAGTTCTTTTCCATTTCTAACAATTATGTTTTGTGCACCAATAAGAAAGTTCATGACCAACAATGCTCTGTTTCATTCTATTATAACAGTCTGTGACTAAAGACAGCCTAAGCCAGGGGTGTCAAACTCCAGGCCTCAAGGGCCGCTGTCCTGCAGTTTTTAGATGTGCCACAGGTACAAAACACTGGAATGAAATGGTTTAATTACCTCCTCCTTGTGTAGATCAGTTCTCCCAGCCTTGCTAATGACCTAATTATTCTATTCAGGTGTGGTGCAACAGAGGCACATCTAAAAGTTGCAGGACTGCGGCCCTCCAGGACTGGAGTTTGACACCTGTGGCCTAAGCGTATGCCAAATACATCTGTCAAATTACATATTTTCATTTTTGGAAACGGTTCCTAATCTCAGTATGACAGGAACATTAGTACTAGTTTTAAGCATGTACAGTAAATACGAGGGCTAGCAACTAACACAGGTGTAAAGTTAATAAGACTCTCCTACCATCAGCCACTGAGTTTAATAATTAGCATGTTATAGTTTGTTTCTTAAGCTTGAGGCTTAAAATGTCAACCTAATTAACTAGCTTCCTCAGCAGTATAGAATTTTAATGGTGTCAACATTAATCACTGGCAATGCAAAAAGTCCATGATGAAGAATTGAATCCATGAAGATGTCAGTTTGATGCATACCGCTAGAAAACATTGTTGCAGAATGAGCACAAAGTGCAGAAGCCCCCAGGTCAATATGCACTACCACACCTACACAAACAACAAGGACCACAAGAGAATGTCCAATTATTGACCCTGCCAAGAATTAGGCCAATCAAAATAGGCCTGACTCCAAAAGGTACAGGACTCCAAAGCACCTGCTGTCGCCTCACTGTGCCAGCAGGACACACACAAGTTTCCATGTTCACACTCTGAAAGGCAAGAGTAATTTTGGAATCATGACAATGACCTACACAATGTGATCCAGGTGGCAAATACTTTCAGACTCCTGCCAAAGTTCTTTTGAAGAGGGCAGCAGCACACGATGAACAGTCCACTTACAAATTCAATGAATATTTGGAAATAGGCTGTGGTGTTGTAGTAATCCTCTTCTGGAAAATCCATGGACTGATCCCAAAAGGAAGTTGTTGAATTTATTGATAAGAATAAACTGAAACTGACCAAAAGAGGGTCACCTGGCACCAGATCAACACACCCACTAGGAAGGTGTGTTGGAGTCTCCAGGCAATCAGAAATTCACAATAGGCCAGTTGTGAATAAGAATGCAGAACCAGAAACCTAATGCCACTATTTTTTGTAAACTGAGATGTCATTTCAAAACAATCACCGCTTTAAATAAAAACAACCCACAGGTCTGACCAAGCCTCACAAAGCTCTTACATTAAAACACACCTCATACTGTCTTATGTTTCCCTGCTTGTTTCCTGAGATATTTTTTTAAAACTTGGAGTTTTAAGTAGCTGTGGAAAATTGTTCTACAGACCTCATTGAGTTTAATCTTTAATTACCTGAAAGTGCAGTATTATTTAAAAAAGACTTTTTTGAGCTTTGCATCATGTTATAATGTTATTCCTTCATCAAAAAAATACTTGAAGTGTTGCCTTTATTCTTTCATGCATGTTTGAGAAATCCTTTAAGCTCCTGTGGCAACCATTTTGCCACGCCAGGGTGGACTAAGTGCTGCCTTCGAAGCACAACTTCTCCCAGGAGCTGCAGTTTCCAAGCTTCTACATTGCAGATCAGCCCTCCCCCGCAACTCCCCAAATCAGCTCCTTCAGACTAGCTGGCAGCAATTAGCAAACACCTGGTGGAACTGTGCATCTGAAGCTCATTATATGAGGTCATATGTGAGCTGAGAAAAACATTGGTAAAGATTTAATAGAGGAGCGATGTTGTGATGACTTATGGAAGGTGGAGTTTCAGAAAGAGCAAGAGTTTTTAGAGACAGAGGTCAAATTACAAAGTCAAATTTCTTTAAAGTTATATTTGATTTATATGCTATTTTTATAACAGTTGAAGGTAACATAGATGCCTAATTGTGCAAAAAAAGGCACTTAATGCCTGAAAAATACATAATACTGCCCCTTTAAGATGATTTATTGTTCAGTTTAATTAAGGATTTGGAAAGTCTGCTAATTTCTAAAAGAAAATTTCAGAGATCTGAGAAAGAAGATCCCAAAAAGCCTTAGCAAACTTTTGTTGGACCAAAACTAATTTGAGAAAAATAAGTTTTCATTTCTCCTTTCAAATACTGTTCAATCCAGTTCACACAGACACCTTCACAAACTGCACGCTCACTGCCCTGAAAAGGTCCTATATGCTAGCTAATTCATGATTTAAGTCAATATAAACAACTGGTAGTAGAGTCAAGCAGAAACATGAAGAGAAAATTCTGTAGAGTCACAGTATTGCTCATCCTCAAGCAAGCTGCAGCTTGTTGAGATGGAGACACAATCATCATCATTCCTGTTGGCGAAGTCTTCATAGACTCATCAGAATCTTCTCACTTCCTCAACTATAAAACAAGAAGTAGTGGCTAGAGACATAGCCACTTGGAGCAAAAAACACTGATATTATATATTATTATGGCTCAATGTTATGAGAATAATTAGAAAAAAATGGATTTGCTACCAACTTGATTTCTGTTTTACAGATTAACATTTTTCATCCAAGTTCTTTTTAGTTTACTGTTTGTAGTCACTATTTGTGCTAAGGTAAGATTTGTGTGTGGGGGCATTAAAGCAAATGTAACCTTTGATTTTTATTCCAACTATTCCTGAGCAACTGGGGACAAGGTTAAAGTGACTCTGTTGATGTCAAGAGCTAAGATGACCTTCAATAGCTTCTCATGTATTAAAACAAAAAACATTTTAACAATAAGACTTGGAGAGTAAGAAGAAAGTTCAAGGATAACTATCCTCAACAGACAACAAAAAAAGGTTGGGACAAGAAATAAGGCCAGATTCCTTCATTTACAATTTAATTTCACTACTGAAAACAGAGAATGTTTACAGTAAATATGTAGATTTAGCCCCGATTGCCAGTAGATTTGTGCAGAATTTGTGCAGGACTCTTCGTTAAGCCACTGTGGTTGACTGAATTCAGACAATGGCAGGATACTGGGGAAATTCAGATGGACCAACACTGCAGTTTATTCCAGTCTTACCACTCAGCCGAGGAAGCAAAGGACGACTCAGATAAAAGAAACGACAACACAGGATGCTGAGACGTAGGTGATGTGAAACTGCAAGATTAATTACTAATTTATGCCAAAGGTGGTATGCATTTCTAAAGGTTTTGAAATATTTTCTTGTAAAAGCCTTAATGAGAGAGCCCCTGTCATTTACTGTGAAAAAGAAAAGAAAAAAAGAAGGTAAAATCACTCAAGGGCAGATTCTTTCCCTGCAGCCGCCCCCACCTTGGACAATGCTGCTGAAAGCATATAGTGAGGTCAAACCCTGTTTCAAGACTGCCATACCTGAGGACACGCATCACATTGTGATGACCAAACAACACGTTTATTACAGCCTTGGTTTAAGTCAGCTGCACATGTTTTGTAGATTTTGCAAAACAACCTTATTTTTTCATGAGCAACAGTACACAATCAAACCACAAAGATCATTGTGATATTAGTGTGTGCAATAATTAAATATTTGGCAAGATATTATATTTCAGATGTCATGCATTCATGCTGTGGATATGTACATGGCACATTTGCCCAGGAACTCTAACAGCCCCTTAATGCTGACACCTGACGCACATTGCTTAAAAGCTCACAAGATATGGTGGGGACATTGTTTATTGATTGCGATGAAAAGAGTAAAAAAAATATGGATTAATCATAATCAAAATAGTCAGCAAACATTTCTGAAATAGAACCATCTTTATACATTTTTCTAATATATTGCAGTCCTAGAAATAAAGAAAGCCTTCGAATTCAAGACTATGGCTGAATATTGGCAATAATAGTTGCCATTTCCTCAAATAGGTCTTTCCATATTTTCTTCAGCATTGCAGTGAGGTTCCAAACAACTGACTAAACATATTACCTGCAGGCAGAGTTTTGATTCATAGCACTAAAATATTCATGGCTATCTACGTATACCTAATATTGCAACCAAGAAGTCCATTGTAATTGTGATATTGGACCCATCTATGCCGCTAAAGAACTTGACTTTTCACCGGCAGAAATAGTGTCCAGATTAAAAATGTGAATGAGCCCAAAATGACCAAATGGCATCATGATAGTACTTGAAGTAAAATAGCATAACATCTACAAACCTGCAGCTTTGGTCTCCTGATGGTCCACACAGCACAACTACAGTTTGAGCGCCAACACCTATGAGAAAGTGACTGTAATAAACATCCTCATCCTACCTCACACATCTGCCAGCAAACATGTGTGAACTCAGACACGTATGAGCTCGCCGCGTCATGCATCTATCTACTGTCTTGATCTGATTTTGCAATGCATTCACCTCTTCCCACATACCCTGTGCAGCAATTACAAAATCCAGAATACAAGCAATTCGTCTTGTTATGAGACCGCTGCATAAAATGCCTCACTGCCATCTACAATAGCCAAAATGCTCTGAATTTTTTAGTAGATGAGAAGAAGGCGTCGCAAAGACAGATGAGCTAATTAATTCCATCTGGTTATTAACAACACAATTCGCATGACCAATATAGTTAAGAATTCAGCTGCTAAAACTGCAAAGTGAAGAGCACCATGGGGAAAAAAAGATGGCTATCAAGAGCCAGGTGAAGAGTGTGAGCGGTCAAAACAGTTAACCTTCAAAAAGGCCAAAGCACGTCAGAGGGCTTGTTAAAAGCCATTTGTATTGAGAGCTTGCTAGAGCAGTCCCAACTAAAAAATGATAACAAAGGAAGGGAGAAAGGGGGTTCATAAAGTTGTAGACTGGATTACAAGCTATGGGCATTCCACTTACTACTGTTTGAGTAGGAAGCCTTATATGCATATTTTGTTATTTTTATGACTTAAAAATTAAAATAATTTAAAAGTTGAATAATCTTTAGCTGAGGAAGATATTTACTCTAATTTTGACTAATAAAATACATTGAGACCTTGTAACACAGTCTGTACAGCCAAGTTATGAGTGTCTGACACCTTAACTGCTGTAGTTTGTCTGCCAGTGGAAAGACTGCAACCAGCCAAGATTCACCTCACTTAATATTTAATGTCTTAGTTCACAATCGTCTTGCTGCAGAGAGGCGTACGAGGGTTGTTAGATCTCACAGGTGCTTTGGGCTTTTCGCAAAAGAGTGACAGAAATCTCCCTGAAGATGAAGGCAAGCAAAAGCACTGGTCATACTGAATGCTTCTTCTCTCCCTTACACTGTCCACATTCAGAATGCAGAATGTAAAAGTGAATATTTAATATGCATATGGTCAAAGAGAGACTGAACTATTTGCATGATAATGAATGGAAACCACATTCATGGAATTTGATTCTGCTAATTAACAACAAATTTAAAAAGATCTTAAGCATTACTGGGTAAAAAACATTAGCACATGCAGACTTCTGTCATGGCACTGTCCTGTTTCTCAGTGACACCCTGATATCCTGCAACATTTGTCCAGAACAAAAGTATCTACACTTAACAGGTGAAAATCTGCTTTCATTACATAAACACAGCAAACCAGCTAATCTGAAACAGGACCAGGAAACAAAAGTCTCCTATTCTAAAAAGAAGCACTTCTGGCAGAATGGAAAACCTGTAACACCAGCATGCCTGTAATGCTTCAGAGGTCATCTGAGTGTGACAACTTAGTTGCACAGTGTAAAAATTTATTATAGCCTCCTGTTGTGCATGCAAAACATCCAAGATGCAGATTTAAAAACTGCTTTTCTCCTCTGATAAAGTGTGGAACATGCACAAGTGGTATTGCAAAGAGTAACATTAGCTTTAATATTGAGCTTTTGGTGTTGTTTTATTCTATGTAGCAACTTTTTGAATTGTATTTTTGCACCAAAGCCCAGACTTGCTGGCCAAAGTATTTAGATAAATGGGCAACACATTATTTCAAGAAAAATGTTAAAATAAGGAGCTGTTTGAGAATCCAACTTCAACTTGCAATTTCACACAAGACGGATAGCCAAGTAACACCTCCAGGCTCTTTAACAGGTTAAACCACTCAGACATTGATTTGTCGCGGACCAAAAAAAGTCACAAGTGTGCAGTAAATACCAAAGGAGGCGATATTTTGACCTGACCCCGATTAGACTTCTTATTGAAGTTTGCCGAGCGTTAATAATTAATCAAAGAGATTGAGCAGAAGATAAGGGTATAAACACACACACACACACAACTTTAAGAGGTGAGAATTCCAAGCATTACCACACTGATTGCTTTTTATAAACAAAATATACAGCTCTGGACAAAAATTGAGACAATTTAAAATGATCTCTTTCTCTGATTTTACTTTTAACACATATATGTTTGATTTAAATGAACATTGTTCTTTTATTCCATGAACTACTAACAACATGTCTCTGAAATTTTAAGCAAAAATTTAGTATTTATTTGCAGAAAATGAGAAATGATCAAAATAACAAAAAAGATTAAGTGCTTCCAGACCTCAAATAATGCAAAAAAAAAAACAAGTTCATATTCATTTAGAAACAACACTACTAATGTTTTAACTGAGGAAGAGTTCAGAAATCAATATTTGGTGGAATAACCAAGAGGTTTTCATTGGGGCTCTGTGCAGTGGGCTCTTCATTTTTCCAGAACTGTATTTTGAAATAAACAGATGCATTGTTGTGGTCATATTTAAAGCAGCAAAGGGGCAGTAATGAGAACAGAAAACATTTTAGATCCAAATATGTTGATCTGTACGCTTTCCATTTCCTTAACCCTCTTCATCTAGGTTTTTAACATGCTAGTCAAGATATCAGTTTTGCATAACTGAGAAGTGACACCCATGATAACTGACCCAGTAGTGACCATGAAGGCATGGCAACCAAAGCAAAAGGTTTCTTCAGCCACGTTTGGCCCAGCATACAGGGAGATTCGTGGACATGGTCAGCAACAATACTTTAAACAATAATCAACTGGTGGTATGGAGCCCAATGTACAGTATGTTAAGAAATATGTTCCCCACACCATTACTACCAGTCTTAACTGTTGGTAGAAGGTTGGATGGATCTTTGCATTATGTTGCAGCAGAAATCTTAATTCATCAGACCAGACAACATTTTTTCCAATACTGTGAAGTGTAGCCTCAGTCTCCTGTTTTTGGCTGCCAGGAGGTTTGCTGTTGTGGCACCTCTCCTTCAAAGTTTGACATATTGCACATTCAGAGATGGTATTCTGTTTACTTTGGTTGTAAAACGATGTAATTTGAATAACTGTCTTGTTTCTTTAATCTTGAAACAACCTGCAAATTCTTCTCTGACATAAACAGGACATTTATTTCCACACAACCGCCCTAAAAGTCTGAAAAATTGACTTTTCAGACAATTCTTTTTTGGTTGTGCATAAAAATCCCAGTAAACCAAATGCTTCTGAATTATTTCAGACACTTAGATTCACTTTCTTTTCTTGGTTTGAACTTCAGCAAGTCTTCTTCATTGCATTTATGCATCGAGTTGCTGCCATGCTATAGTTTTCTAGTGGTGGCTGGTGAGTGTATGTGAACTATGCCAAAAGTGAGTAATTCAAGAATATTAGAAATAGGATAAAAAATATATATATATTTTCGTTTTTAAAAAAATATTCTTAATCATATTACAGTGTGGCACAGGGGTATGGTTGCCAGCTAAAGTGAGAGTCGGAAGTATGCAGAACAGGTTTGGACTGATGCTTTAACTGATGAAGACGTCACCGAGAACGTTCTGAACAAAAACAAAACATTGCCTCTCCATAATATTACTAGGACTTCAAGTTCTCAAGATTAATGAGTCACGATGTTCTTGTTGAAATGGATATCTGAGATCATATCGTACTAATGAGACAAGCTCACAACAAGAACATGACACAGTTGACAGTGTGCCAACTGCAATACAAATCGATCTAATGCAAATAATAATAATTCTTCTGTTTTCCATTTTTTCCCCGTCATACTGTTTGGGTTTTGTTACATATCCGCTAGCTTTCAAGGCAGTTGAGTATTTTTAAGCGCATGCCGCTCAGTTTGCCTGACACAGTAGAGTCAATATTAATAGAGTGTTATTTAAACCTCGGTTTATACACAGAGGAGACCAAGAGTTAATTATTGACCAAGCTAAGGTGGGTGTCAATAAAAAATAAAAAAAGAACTATGTCGAGATCTGAGGGCTTACAATTGTTAAACAGGCTAACCAGAATGAATACTGAAGCTATAACATTCTTCATTTTTACACTGAAACTGCTGGGAAGGCATTTTAATACAATCATTAACCAGAACTCCCTCACGGACTACAAAAAGTAGCACAAAATGCCTTCCTGTCTTGAGAGCTATTGTTAACGCATTCTGCTTTTCCTTGGTATTCCCTGGACTACTCTCAAGCTAAAAATGAGCTCCCTACAAAAATTTTGTTGCCCAAAGTAGAATAAAACTAGATGCTACATAGATATCAAAAAAGAAAAAGAACAAAAAAACAAATCTACTTGAATTTATGGGCATTTTTGGGTACAACTCATCAATATTCACAACTGTGAGTCTTTCAAACAACAGAGTAAATCTGCAAAAGACCAGAGAAGTTGACTTACAAAACAATGTCACAATACATGTTACAGCTGAGCTGATAAAGATATACAAGAGTGTGATTAGTAATTAGGAATCAGGAATCTTAATATTAAGGGCTGTAATTTATCTGATATAACATTGGAAAACCAAGAAACCAACTTTTGTCAACGTTTATTACACGTTAAAATAATTTACCCTCTTTGATAAGAGGAATAAATTGTGTACCTAATGGTAAAATGGAGGACTTTTAAAGAATGATCTTAAGATGTACTATTTGAGTTTATTGGTGAATAATAAAGTACAGCCTTGAAAAGGCTGTAATGGTGTGTTGGCCTTCAACACAGCTATAAAAGGTATTATTCATCATCTGCTCAGCCTGACCTCAAAGGTAGCAAATATTGGTTTGCTACCTTGTAGGCCATTTTCCAAATTGTGTTACATTTATGTTTCTTTTTCTATGTGTATTCTCCATTAATATATCGAAGAAAATATTGTATGCATTGATGCCTTTTCTGAAATAGGTCGTTGAAATGAAGCTTGTATGTCTGGATTACATTTGATTTGATTTGATTTGATTTGATTTTCTCAGTCTGGATGAACCTAACAACCAAGTTATTGCAAAAAAAAAGGTTTAATCTAAAATCAGGACAATTTAGAGGAATAAGTACTACGACATGGACAAGTGACAAGAACAGCTGAAGTCAACGGATTGGGTAGTTGGAGAGTGGATGTAGACATGCCTGCTGAGTACAATGAAGAAATAATAAACAAATAAGGCAAGGTTCTTTTCAGCTCATCAAATTTCCTGCCACTTTACGAAAACATGTATTTTAATTCAATAGTTCCTTCCAACTGACCTTAGGTGTAAGTGAGTGTGAACATGATTTTCTATCTCTTTGTAGATCTGTAATAGATTGGTGACCTGTCAGGGGTTTACCCAGCTTCTCGCCCATTGACTAGTGTAAATAGCTCACAATATATCTGCCGTCCTGCAAGGATGAAGCATGCATAGAAAGTGAATGGATAACCATAAGGAGCAGGCCACTGAACCTACTTTGGACACTTTTGGCCTTTAGTATTCCCTCGAGCAGCCTAAGCTCTCAATGTAAAGGAAGCCAACTGATGCATACAAGCCAACTTGTATTTTGATGTTTTTGCACAACACAATTAACTCAAATCCTAACAAAGGTCTTGATTTAAGTTTATTTTTGCACATAAAATTTACACACAAAAAACTAAACTAAAACTGTTATTTTTGTCTGATACACATCATCTCTTACAATGTTGTGTACAACAGCTTGGGGCATTGGTTACAAAAAAATATCCAAAAGTATGACCTAAGCATTTTGTAAAACTAAGCTCAGACAAGTTAACTTTGTCTTTCATCACCTATGAATCAAAAGCTGAGGTTGAGTAATGTCTAAACTGTTTGTCTCTCAAAGGGCTAGATTTCAACTTGCTTGTCCAGATCTTACCCCCCACCAACATTGTTGTGAAATAGAATTAAATTTTCAGAATGTGTTGCACTTTGTAAACAGCCCTCCAATGAGTTCATATACACGTGAGTTGGATTATCTACAAAGACAAATAAAACCATAGTCAAGGAATGTGAACATATAAAAAGAAAGACCCTCTTCTGCTGTGAAACTAAAGTTCCATTGTTAAGGCAAGAAAGAGATAATGGTTTTGGTAGTGCTTTTTGACCCTCTGAGGTATCCCTGCCACCACGCCCAACTGCAGACAAAAGCAACTGAAATAGCTTATTGTAATTTTTCATAGTACAAAAAAATGCATACCAACTCTGTGTATCGTGACTGATAACTAAACGACGACAAAAAAACAAATAAACAAATAAACATTGCATTCTTGCATGTTTGGTTAAAATGTTTAGATGGAAGGTGTAGGGATTTTTTTACAAAAAGCAGTTATTCTGCCAAAGTCTTATTTAACTGATAAACTAATTAGCTTTATTATGCTCATGTTATAACAGTCTACAGAATCAATAAAGCCGAAGATAACAGAAGAATGCCGTCTTTACAACATTGCACCTGTTATGAGTTCAATAGAGTTCAGTTTTCTATCCACAGGTTGCCTGAGGCTACCTTGCTGATGATTACACAGTTTATGTTAATGGTCCCACTAGCGCCGCTCTGGGAGCAGTGCAGTGCCTGCATATGTGTGCATGTGTAAAGTGCCTGGCGGGGGCGGAGGGCATCGACGGCCTATTCAAACAGACCAGAGAAAATCAGTGTTGTATAAAGTACTGGAATCTCAGAGTCAAGTAAAAGTACAAGTACCTCTCCAAAATACGACTTTGGTAAAAGTCGAAGTCACTGACTGAAATGTTACTTGAGTAAAAGTCTTAAAGTATCTGAAACTTCTTGTACTTAAGTATGGAAATTACTGTAAAAATGGATGTACTCAAGTAATGTAATGAAAAGTACAAGTAAAAAGTAAAACAAGGCAAGTTTGAATGACATTTCTTATATCTTGGTAAACTTGTCAAATAAACTTAAAATAATGTACCCAACCAAGTGCAGGCAAAATGAAACCTGCTAATAAATTGTTCCAGTTTTAAAGAGTAGCACATGTTAATGGTTTGTGGTTTTGAACTTGCATGCCTTTCCTATATTCGTTAAATTTAGTCTAAATTGCTATCGCTATGGCTTCTGTCCCCCATTGAACTAGGGTGACCAGACGTCCTCTTTTTCCCGGACATGTCCTACTTTTCAGACCTAAAAAGATGTCCGGGGGGAATTTAAAAATTGTCCGGGATTTTGGTCAATTGCCTCAAAACACATTACATAGCTTACAGTGGATTATAGGGCACGGCGCTGCGTGTCACGTAATCCCTGAGCCGCGTCAGTGCGGGCAGCACTCTTCTCTGTTCGACCCCCCCTCCCGCCCGATGCAAGGTGTTCCGATTTCTGATTTCCCCAACAATGGGAGAAGCGAAACAGGTGTATCCTATTGGAGGTGATGAACAAGCCAGGCAAGCAGGCTACGACTTTGTTCGGTAGCCTGCTTGCTAATCAGTAGGTGGGGTCAAAACACTTCGTTTCTCTCTCTCGCTTTTTTGTAACGAGTAACTAAACCACACATTGAAAATGTATCGGAGTAAAAGTACGCAATTGAGTTCGGAAATATAGTGAAGTAAAAGTGAAAGTCATCAAACATTTTCATACTCCAGGAAAGTATGAAGTACTCCAAAATGTACTTAAGTAAAGTAGTGAAGTATTTTTACTTCGTTACTATACAACACTGGAGAAAATAGATAGTGGGGTTTTTAGGCTGGCATAGATAGTAAACTGGTCTGGCCGGTGTGTGTGAGCAGCTGGGGGCTTCAGCGCGCCCAAAACATGAGCATGGGACTGCAAAAACGAAACGAGTATCCGTGAAGGTTGCGTAGGAGAGCCAAAATTTTACTTCGGCTCATGTGCAGGCATGTGACAGGAGGTGGTTTATAGATGAATGGCAGTGAAGTAAAGTGAACGCCGCCGACACACACGTTGAGAACGAACTCAGGTAAAGTTGTTATCCACACACCAAATAACAGAAATGTCAAACTATTTTACCAGAACAAGTACAGTGGAGGAACTTTGTTTACCTTTAGAGTACAGGGATCCGGGAGAATTCAGGTCGAGGTCCCCGTTGAAGAGGGAGATAAAGTCAGAGGGCATCGCAATCCCTCTGGCTGTAGAAACCGGACACTTTCGGTCACTTACAGCGTCACGGATTTGGAAAAAAAACTGTTACCTGTCTCACTACTAGCAAACTACAGAACTTGTAAGGGACTGACGGCAATTCTGGCCTGAGTTTTCTGTCGTTACTATTGGCTAACTGTCTATATTGCCACTCTGGTTGCGAGTCCCTCTTCGGTCCGCCCACGACTCATGTTTGTTGTCAACGGACGACCGGAGGGGAATCACGCCCACACGCCTGTGACGCAACACGTACGAGGGACGTGCAGATTATTTCTCATAATGTAGTGTGCTGCCACAACTACTATGTTTTTTGGGGAAAAATAGATTTGTCAGAATGTAACTTTGCAATTTAAATTGAGAATTTAGCTTAATATTTGCAGTCTCTATAGAATTTATAGCACTAATTCTACTCGGGGAAAAATTATATTTCTTATTCTAATAAATGTTACCCAAGACTTAGCTGTAAATGGGAGGAAAGAGGATGTTGGAGAAATAACAAAAGGTCAAACATCAGGTTATTTTTACAGTACATTGATTAAATTTCACACAAATTTGTTTATTTGTTTTTTAACCAAATAATTATTTTTGAAAGGCACAAACACAGTAATTGAATGTGTATATTTATTTATTTATTTATTTTATTGCTTGAGAACTAGAAATGTTGGACCAAATGTTGGATTGCCCATTGCCAGACTAGTCAGCTATGCTGAGACGGACTCAGTTACATTCATGGGAAAAAAGAAAGCACACCCCACATGCAATATTTTGGATATCACATATATGTTAGAATCAAAAACTGAATAGTTTTATTTTTAAAAATGCACATTTTATGTATTTGCTCACAATGCTGCATTGACCAATGAAATAGTGAGATTTGTTTCTAATGTGGACTGTTCATGTATGTGCTGCACCCTAACAACTACAGTTTTCAGAATTTCAACGTAATTGTGACCAATATCAGATTTTAAATATGTTTCCACTGACAGGCAAATTCTGCTTGTTTTCTCTTCTAAGCTTAACACAACAGAAGTTGTGAGTGAAACTGTTTATTCTGTGACAACATTTACATGACATTTAGCAGCCTTTAGAGGAGACAGTTTTTGCTTTCAGCAAAATGTAAGCAATTCTGCCAAAAAATAAATAAAAATATATATCTTTATCAAAACTGCCTCCAATACAGACTTTCTAGTTACAACTGGGAGACAAATCTTCATACATAGTGGGTAAATCTGCTGTTGGGCAACAGGTGCATTAATACCTGGCAACTTAGGTGGCAAACGGGGTTTATGGCTCATTGACCTCCCAGGCAAATTGCATACTATTCTGTATTTTGACAGTAGACATGGTAAAGTTATGTTGATGACTGTTAAAATCCAAAATGCAGCACTCAAATTTTTCATGTTTCTTCGTCGTAAACTTGTTCTTGGGTTTTTCCAACATGAACTTCATGCTTAAATGTGAATATTTTGTTCCTTTTATTAAATTTATTTGCAACAAAAATCAAACCAGTGATTATTTCCATTTCCTATATTTTTATTTATGGTGAACTGGAAATAGCTTCTAAATTTGAGCTTAGAGCTGGCAGAAGCGACAAAAGATTCAAAGCATTTTATGAGGCACGCTTCAGTTTGAGTAACAGTCACAATTAGATTATGCAAAACTTTATATTGTTTTCACTAATTATTAATCTAACAAAATAGTGCTTCCTAATTGCAGTGTCTCACTGCCCATAATCTTTAGCTGCTATTACATAATGGTTTTATAGCATGTCATACAATAATCTGCAGCCCTAGATATGAACACGACTGATTAACCTACAAGGACTCATACAGTGAAAAGGCATTTGGCAACTAAATAAAGCAAACTACAGTGACTGTGACTGAACCAATGTATTTCTGTTATTTTATGTTAGAGTCAGAAAAAAATGTCATTCTTTTTCCTCAGAAGAATAACAGTTAGGCAACCACTTTTTTCTGACATTTGAGTCCAAACATATTGCAGAATTTGATCAACATCAGGTCAACAATCTCCTCTTCTTCTGATGGCTGCAAGAACAAAAAGAATCATAAGAGCATACTACAATATTAAGACATTTTGGGATTATAACTTACCTTATGATGTATCTGTTCTTGACTGAATGCCACAAGAATAACAGAGATGAAGAGGTTCAGCACCACGAAGGTCATGAACACAATGCAGGAACCAATAAGGAAAGCCCCGAGCACTGGATTGTAGTTCAGAACCTGGCAGATCAGAAGCAATGCATTTATAAAAGGGATCATCTGTCATTGTCTACAATTGCAACAGCCTTATACTAACCTCTTCATAGTTGAAAATACCAAGCTGCAAGCTGACAATAGTTTGTGCAGCATCAAGCAGAGTCCTATAAGAGTAAAGCTTCCACCCATACATCAGGTTGGACTGAAAAAAGAAGAGATACTGCCTGTGAGTTAGTGCTTTCAAGTGCAGTCTATTTGACAAAACGTAGGGGTTTGTTGAAACTCCAGCAAAGTGTTTATGTTAAGCGTGGGAAAGCCCTCACGGCAATGGAGTAAGCCAAGAACATTATGGTCATGACCACCAGGAAGCCTGAAATATCAGTCCAAGCTCGCTGCAGTGTGGCCGTGATCATGTGCAGCTTCGGGTTGAGTCTCAGCAGGTGCCACAGTTTGATTGTAGCCAGCAGAACCAGAAAGGCAATCAGATACCCAAGCGCTGCATCTGCCTGGGCTGTCTCATGGAAACTGGCAAATCTGGACACAAAAGAAAAAGAAGCAGCTCATGTTTAAAGCGTGTATTTAGTTTACATTAGACCAATATAGTTTTTGATCTATGGAATCATTTTCTTTCATAACAAATATAAAAAAGAACATTTCCCCATCTCTTACTGGTGTTTGTTGTTCTGATAAAAACTTATATCCCTCTTTCCCAGTAAAGTTCTCTTGATGAAGACAGACAGTGCACACCAGCTGAGGATTATTATCGCCAACTCCAACAGGTTCCACTTTATCTTGAAATAAGATGACTTCTGGCTCCTCATTAGCTTTCCCTATGAATAGAAAAATGAGTTTGTGTCAAACTTCTAGGTGTAATATACAGTATGTTACAATATACATAATGTAGCAAATATGCTAATGTACCTGAACGAACATATAGTAGATAATAAAGAGAAAATAAGCAATTTCAGAGGCCATGACGAAGACGTGGAGGCCACCCGTTGACTGGTAAAGACGAACACCGTGAAGCTCACTGCGGAACTGGAAAGCTCCTGGATCCAAATAAAAGCACAAAAGTCTTAGTTCTTGATCAGCAGCCCAAACAATATTTAAGCTGCACCTGAAGGGCTAACCAATGGCTGTGGTTTCCAGCATCAGCGTAGCAATGCAGAAGAGGTTCACATTTGCGTTGTACACAGTGAACTCAACAAAGATGGCTTGGGTGTACACATCCAACCAGGTGTTGTTATGGAGGTACTTGAGGATCCTAGAAAAAAAGGATGAAACAGGATTAATGTTATGTTCTCCCATTTTGATGTGATAAATTGTTCAAATATTTTAAAAATCTACCTTCTTGACCTCTGTAAGTCTGGCCCCAGATTGATGACAAAGCCGCCTCCTCTGTAAAGCATGACCCTGCCCCAGATGGGAAATGCCCTCAGCTCACTCTGAGATCGGTACATCCATGCACTGTGGGGGTTCAGTGATGTGTTATCTCCTACAGACAGATGCCAACCTGGGCTATAGGAGCCCATGTCCTCTGACTCCCAGGAATAAGGAGTGTGACAGTCTGGCACAGACTCCTGCATGATGTGGGCAACGCGACATGAGTTTTTCTGCACTCTCACCTGGCGGAGACGAGCGTTACCCACCAGTTTTGAGTTTCCATCCGTAATAAAACCTGTCGGTTGAGAAGATGCACAAAGAGTATTAACATAGGAAATTTACTTATTAAACAATGTTAGTTCTGTCTAATTGGAACTACTTTGCTAAAATAAAATCTCTGATATACAACCCCATGGGCTAACACACTGGATCACTTAAAAAAATCACAAATAAAATAAGTGCATAAATCCAGACTGTTCACGGAAGAACTAAATAAACATATCAAATGCTTAAACTAATAAATTGCACATATTTTAGAAAAAAAAAAAGCAAATTAGAATTCAATAGTAACAACAAATTTCACATGTTTAGAACATGGAAACAGGTCTGTCTAATAAATAGTTCTACTAATCAGCAGCTGTAGGCGAATTTTACATCTGATTAAATTAATCCACCATATGCGAATAGGACGACTGGGCATAAAAATAGCTTAGGGATGCTGAATTGGTCAGAAGTAAATATGATCAGATGCTCATGAATGTGAAAAGGCTGAATGTTAAAAAAAAAAAAGGTGGAACGCTGGGAAGCTTTTGAATATCCTTTTATCCATAGTTCACAATGGTTTATTAATAAATGTTAAGAATCTGGAAGTGCGTATCTTTCTCTGCAAAAGACTGAAAGTAAAAATTGCATGTTACTTACACAGTGGGCCTCCAGGCAGAAAACATTAAAAACAAGTCTAATTCCTTTATATGTAATCACACATGGGCAAAATAAAGCTCCCACAAATGACTGCTTGTAAACACAGTTCGTCAAAAAAAAAAACACAACAGAGCGTTTTTTAATACCGTACCTGTTGTCTGTGGGATAGATGTTTTGAATATGGGACATATTTTTTAAACCACAGATGCAATATCCTCCATGCTAAAGAACAGAGGGTCCAAACAGATTGAATCATCATTTAGCTCAAAATCCAGCATTTCTATTAGTATTGGGATGCTTTAGTGCCAACACCATAGGCATCTTACACATCTGGGAAGCCCCCAAAAATCTGGATAAAATACAGGTTTTACAACATATGCTTCCATAAAAATAAAGATAGCATAGCATATTTTAGCAAGAAGTTGCTAAACAGCACAGTGCATTTATTACAAAAGCATGACTATGGTACAAGAGTTTGGGCGCTGCACAGGACTGCCTGGGGTGCAGGCAGTCCTGCACCCCAGGCAGGAGCAACTGAAAACATTTGTGTCTTATGAAACAAAAAAAACTTTGTGGCAAAGAAAACCCAGGAATGTGGACCAGCCCTTATTTTAAGACAAGAATGAGACAACATTTCTGTCTAAAAATTACAAGAACCGGTCTTCTCAGTTCTCGGATGTTTATAGTGTGTTGTTAAAGATCAGGTGAATTCTTCACAAGGGTAAAAGTGGCCTCATCTCTGCTTTTTTTTTTTTTTTTTTTTTAGATATATCATCTTCAATTTCCAAATGTATTAATTAATTTTCAAAAGGAAGACAATCTTGTACATTAAACATCTGATATGTATTCTATGTTTAGTTGTACACAATAAATAGAACTATCCCCATGTCATTATATTTACTTTCATTAAGATGTTGCACAACTAAATAGGAATTGAGGTTTTAATTTCTTTAAGACTTAGATTGTTGACTTAATGTTTTACTATATGCATAGTCATGTTCAATAAATTGAAATATTATTTCAGAGGTCTACATAAATAAGTACTTTTAGAAAATAACCTTGTAATCTAATTTTCTATAAAAAGTTAAATGTGTTATATTAGTTTGAAGCAGAAAAACATCATAATTAGCAGAAATAAAGGCTTAAAAAAGGTTTAAAATGCAATCTATATAATGCATTTGAATTAGTGAATTCAGTTACTGAAATAAATGAATTTTTCAATAATCTAATTTCTTGAATGTGACTGTATGCTTTATAAGACACAATCATATTCAGAAGCATATTTATAAGAGATTGTCTTTCAATTCCAAATATTTTTAGTTTTCTTACTGCATTAAGAAAAACAAAGCTTTACAAAAATCAGAAATAAGTCAGCCGTTTTAAAAATCAACAGTACCAAAATCGATATTAAGAACTAATGAACATACATAAATGCATATTTTTCAGCTTTGTGTTTGAAAAGACACATGTTTACAATTCCATCACAGGAAAATGACCTGGGTAATCTCCATAAAGGTTGCTCAGTAAGGTAGTGTTTGCCCAGTTGAACACGTCCTGAATGCTCATGGTGTTGGAGATTCCTTTGCTGAAGCTTTGTCGAATGTGTCGGCTCAGAAAATAAGCGTTAGGATCCCTCTGACCGTACGCCACCAGAAGCAACACCCACATGAATCCCATGTAAGCTGCATCACAAACACGTTTTACATCAGTCAGTCAAACTGTATTGTTTTATTATTAGCATAACTAATATTGCTGCCATCAGTGTTACTCTACCAAGTATCTCCCTGATAAGGCCAAAAACCTTCTGCTCTTGAATTACGTTTTTCCTCATCCTCTCGATGTCGGTAGGAGGTGGTGGCTGGTAGAAACTACATGTGCTGTCTCTTCTAGCTACTTGCATTACATCAGGATCATCTGAGGAAGAAAATGCATTCAGTGTACTGATATATTTAAAGGGATCTTTTCAATATTATTAGTATTTTTTTAGTTTTAAAAATGAAGAACACAAACCTGGATGAGTGAGCTTCTCGTGTATCTGAGGTTCTCCAAATTCTTCCTGGTCAACTTTCTTCAGAACAAGAGCAAAAAAAGCAGCAAAACCAAGAACCTGGACAAAAGATTTTCAAACTTTACTTCAACAGCACTTAAAATAAGTCATTGTAAAAACTTGTGCCCTAATAGTCATTAATTATGAAATTGGTATTTTGTGCATTTATTTCTGATTTCTTGGTGTAGTCTACATTTACTTTATCAAGGACATTGATTTTGTTGACCCTTGTTTTAGCTAAGTATTTCCATTGTTGTACGATATGATGCCTGTTTTAAAAGAATGCTCTTGCCTGTATGCAAAAATGTAATATGTTTAATAAGTATCTTATTACTTTATTTTATAGATTTACTAAGTTGTTACTAAACCCAATAACCTATCGGCTATTTATTCAGAAAACTGAGAATTTAGTCAAACAGAAATAAGTCTTTTCTTTCAGTCTGATCTGCATCTTGCTACTTACCTTTAGAGGCTGGGTGATAAAGAGACTCTCAAAGAAGGACACCACCATGGAAATAAGCCAGTTTATAGACTGGTCCTTCCCATAAGTCAGCCCATACATCATAGTGAAGTATCCTGACACAGCACTGGTTGCAATGACCAAAATCCACCCAACAAACACAAACCACCATGGCAGCCCTCCCTGGCTGCGCTTCTTTTCAGCGCTGCTACTGATGCTTTCTTCAGGACTAGGGCTGCGGTTCAGCTGATCTCCATCCAGCAGAAACTCCAAGTGACTCTTCATTCCCTGGACTTGCTGCATGGCCCTGTTGTAGCTGCTGGTGTTTGGAAAACGAGAAGGTCCCAGTAGACGAAGCTCCTTCTCGACATGACGCAGCTGCTTGTACAAGTACCGACTGCTGTTGGTCTTCTTTTGAGCTTCATCAAAAGTCTTTTCTGGGCTCACCCACAATCCGTTTTCTATAAAGAGTAACGGCATAAGGATGGTCAGTTATATTTTAAACAATGTACAGTCAATTAAATTAATAAGAACACATTTCACCTTGTAGATTCACAGCACCCAAACTCAAGGTCATGCTGTCTTCCTTGGAAAGGTTTGAATAGAAATCTCCAGCCATTTTGTTCTGATGTCTAATGATGTCCTCCACCAGAGACAGCAGTGTGTTTATGTCTGCCTGCTGACCTGGATGGAGCTCAAAACATGGTGGTGGACTCTTCATGGCCTTTGAGAGCGACTGTGCAATTCTCTTTATGTCCTAATGTATACATGCAAAGTAGTTAACACATATAGAAGAGACAGACTGCATCCATAACCTCTTTGGATTTCTATTACTTCACCTTGATCACAGTGTCTGCAGTGATATGCTTGATCTCTGTGGGAGGAGATGAAGTCTGTGAGGGAGAAACTCTAACTGTGTTGCCCTGTTTTAATCCTTCTGCTTTGGCAGCTTTGTCTCGCGGGCGAGTATTTCTGAAGATGCTGACGATAAGCAGATTGATGGGGAACATGATGATGGAACTTTGAAATCCAACCATAACCTGCTGCCAGGTGAACTCAATGTGACCTGCAACATAAAGGTAGGTTTTAAGTTTAGTCTAATTTTATACAATAAAGCAACAGGTAAAAATTTTTATTAGGACTTTTAATATTTTTTTTAGCAGATTATGTAAAACATTATGGTGGATCATGATAATGAAAAATGGAAAATGTGATTTCTTCCTGCTGCATGACTTAATTAACTTCTTTGAGCAGAGGAAGCAAAGAGAACATGGAGAGGAATTGGAGAAAAACTAGGTTGAAGAATGGAAAGACTAATTATCACAACATCAGTGACAAAAAAAGAAATATTTTTAAAAATTGGCTATATTTTTCACATTTTATCACATAACCACAAACTTTAATGTATTTAATTGGTATTTTATGTGATAGAAAAACACAAAATACTGCATAATTGTAAAATAGAAGAAAAATGAATGATTTTCAACTTTTCGTTTTTACTAATAAAAATCGCAAAAGTGTGGAATGCATTTGTGTTTAGTTTGTTCATTCTTTAAACACTGATTGAAATCAAATATAACTTACTGCCTTCAGAAGTCAATTCTGCGGGTTTTTGTGTATTTTATTTATCTCTGTATAAATTCAACTGTTCTGTGAATTTACAGGGGGTTGTTAGACAACATTAATGAATAAACAGTATCATGAAGACCAAAAAACACAGCAAACATGTCAGGGATACAACTTTTAAGAACTTTAAGGAAGAATTACATTATAAAACAATGCCCGACGCAGTACTGTTCAATCCATCATCCAAAAATGGAAAAGCATGACACATCTGCAAACCTACCAATACATGGCCATCCACCTAAACTAACAGGCTAGACAAGAAAAGCAATAATTAACGAAGCAGACAGGAGGGCTGTGGTGAGTACAAACACACCAAACTTTTCAAATTTGTATTTTGGAAACTATAAAACATCTGCAGGTTAAACATTTCCTGGTTTGTATGAAGATAAGGTTCAGCAAAAACCAAAAATAAAAATATTTTCTAGATGTGTTTAAGGGATTGTGAAAGACAATAGATCTGACAATAGATATGTATGTTGCATACCTAAGTCCATGGTCTGTTCAGACGGGTCTGTGGGGATGCCCCAAAACATGATGCTCGTCAGCATGGTGCAGAGCAGAAGGGAAAAACAACACGACACTCGCTGCACACGTGTGAATGTGCTGCAGGGTGGCCGGCTAATGACCGAGAACCAGATGTGCCCATCTTGAAAATCCTTGGCTGTCTTCATAAAAAACAAGTTACTAAAAAAGAAAGAGTGGATAGAAATGACAGCAACTCAAAATGTATAATTAATAGATAATGTTAGTTGTTTAATGCAGCTCTTACCTAAATCTCTTTAAATCTGACTCTGTTGCGACAGGAAAGACCTTGTCAAGCCAGCACTCAGCCATGTCTACCGCAAGCCAGGAGTTGCAGAGAAAGTGCCATTTCTGACCAGTTTCCAGATCCTGCACCATCACTTTATTCACATACCTGTACATTCAATTTAAAAGAATACTTAAAAACTATTGCTTTTCGACTAACTAAAGTAGGACAGCATACAAGATCTTCTCCTCTCACCAAGCAGGATGGTCCCCTGAATTGTCGTGCCAGAGTCTTATGTTCTGCAGATCTCCAAGAGAAAAGTGTGTGGTCAACAGAAACATGTCCACCCCGCCCCTCTCAAACACAGGTTTTTCAGGGTCTGTCAGGTGGTGCGGTTCGCTTTCTCCCTCTGTTCCCAGTAGAGTTATGGTGACCTAAAACACAGGCAGTCAGTCAGGGTAGACTAAGAGGATTCAATAATGCTTTCACTCACCTGAGAGGAAGTTGATGCACCGTGACGATGCCCTGTGCTAATAGTAAGCATGTAGCGATATTCTGCCAGAGGGTCGTTGTCCTCAAGAACCGTTATTTTGACCTGCAAGTGGATGGCAAGTAATAAAAGTTGCTTTATAGTCAAATATGTTTGACAAATATATTCTGAATGTACTTGTCAACTCGGCATAGTCGATATTTGAAAGGGAAAAAAATGCCTGAAGTTAAACCAAAATCTGATGAGAATGACCTTGGTGGAGTCCTGGATGTCTTTCCTGTGTGCCCATACCACCACCAGCAGATAAGCAGCAAAAATGGATCCCACAAAGCACACCACTACTGGATTATTAGCAAATGTAGCAAAGAGTTCGGCAGTGCGGGTAACGTCCACCAGGTTGGGCATGACAAAGAAGGAGCTGCCGAAGAATGTTAAGTGGTTACAGAGGCATTGAGTGACCAGCGGAGTGGTGAGGGAGCCGACCTGAGAGAACAAACAATACTAGGTTTCAGCTTGATACATTTATAAAACAGTAACTGTGAACTGCGTTGTTTTTCTGCACACCCTGCAGCCATCTTCACTCCACGAGGACTTGGTTTCATTCCAGTATTTGCACTGAGCAGCAATAGAAGTTACAGTCACTGTGGCATTGACGGATTTGACGCCAGGCTCAACAATCGGTTTTACAAGGAGGAAATGAATTCCAGCTCCTCCTGTTCGGTCCTTGGGACTCAGCAGCCACGTAAATTTTTCCACTGTGTCAGAATGACAAACATTATTTTCTCAACTGAACAGACAGAAAGAACCGCTTGAAAACAATGCCATCCTGTTGTATCAATGCAAGTTGTCACATCTTGATTTTAGGACCTCAATGGACAATAACAAGGCAGGATCTTTTTTTTTTAATTTAGTTTAAGTTAGTAAGTTGGCTCTGCTCTGAGTGCTTATGTTTAGCGTTTTACTGTCAACAGAAGATTTGAAATATCTTTACAACCAAATCAAATTATGTGGCTTCAGTACCTTCATTTACATTCTCAAGTGGGAGCTGAGTCTTGGCCACATAACTCTTCTCATGTGGGTAAACTTTATATCCAAGGAAAACCATGAAGGATATGTCTTGAGATGGCTCCAGTTTTAGCACCAGGGTCACCTCTGGTGATGGTATGTCAATCATTAATGTGCTGAAATTGGCAAGGTCAAGGACTGTGCTGTTCTGCTCTCCAATGTCAAGTCTGGGCAGAAGAATCTGAAATCCCAGAATATATATGCATAAAAAATATGGCTCCACAAATATTCTCCAAATTCAATTTACTATTAAAGATGCACAAAGGTTTGTGATGTGACCTCTATTTCCTTAGGCAGGTTTTCAACAGGTATGATTGTGCTGTTCATTCTGGTGAAAGACAGCGAGGCCACAGTTCCTGTGATGTTTTCCTCCTTCCAAGCGAATGGGTTTTTCTCAAAGCTCATCATCTAGACGGGCAGAGCATAATGACAGAAATCATTAAAAGGTCAGATTTTGTTTACACTTAGGTTACTTTAGAGGTTGTCTACAAATCTGAATTTATTTGGCAATTACCATAAATTCTGAAAGCACACTCACACAAATGTGGGTACATGCAAATGAAAAAAGTAGTAATCTGAAACAGAAGGTTGCCTGTATGTGACAGACTTTTTCCATGACGGCTCTAATTGTGCAAGAGCAATACAGATGTATACTGTATCCTGTAATAAGTTTAGACTATCAATTACTTTTTTTTATTCTGTCTAAACTGTTTTGAAAGGCTTTTGATAGTTCTCCAGACTTTCTGCTGCTCTGGAACTCCTTTTCGGCACCCAGCTCTTCGACCAGACCGTGACAGGATATTAGGCAAAAAAAATAGAAAAGTGGAAAATGTGAGACAACCCCCCGCGCCAAAACTTTCAGGTTTAATACAGTCATCTACAGTATCAGTAAAATAATATTCAGCAAAAGCCTGACAACAGACCAGCAAGAGGCTTCATCTATCAAACTGTGTTACCTCTGGCATTCTTCACGAATCTAACAAAAGGCATTGGGAGTAAACTTGTGTCTTCCTGTCCTACTGAAATGTGTGTATGAATGAAGCAAACTGATCTAGAGCCATACAAGTTAGTGCAAAAGAGCCCAACTGGCTGACCTGTGCCTGCAGAATAATTGCTCAAAGTTACTTCAAAAGATTCCAACAAAGTCTCTTTGACATTTCTACCAAATTTCAATAAGGAAACCAATCAATGCCTTTTGGCGTTCCAGCTGAAAAATAGATACAAAATGCTTTGTCTCATTATGACCTTGAGGCTGTGTTTGCCTCTGCAAAAATAACACTTTTCAACTTTTCTCCTGTGAGAACACACTTACTCTGATGTCTACTGGCTCCCCTGGAGAGACAATGCCAGCTGGTAGTGAGGGAATGGAAAAGCTGGAGGAGCCTTTCTTTTGGACATTTATATGCTGCGTCTGCATGTCGTCTGAGGATATTCTTCATGAAACAGAGTAAATTAAGGAAAATAAAAACAGTATTTATTAATGTAAATGTTGTTGAGTGCCACTAATCCTTTACCTGTTGACATACACACTGATCTGACCAGAATCAATGACCGCAGGCTTTGCATCCAACTGCTTGTTATTCAGCAAAGCACTCTGAAGATTGTTGATCCCAGCCAGAAGAAAATCTGAAACTTTTTTCTAAGTATGATATTATGTTTGTCAGACACCACATATAAGTAAAGAAAGTCACATATATGCATCTATGAAGACTTTGTTCATACATTTGATGAAACATTCAGAATATTACTAGCCGCTTCAACTATTGGTGTAGCTGCTTGTAAAATATCTTCATCTCCACTTTCAGATGGCTTGATGGTCATTGTCTTGAGGGAGGAGCTGAGGTTAACCAACAATGAACCAGCTTCTTCCTGAAGAAGGCATAAAACAAACTGAATTATAAGCATGTGTAGCATGGAGTCCAGTCAAATTCAAAATAAAACATTTAACAGTCCACAATAATGGGGTGAGTGAAAACTTTTCTTTAAATTTAGTTCAGTCATCTAAACTCAGGGGGAAACTGCTTTCTATAAAAGGTATTAAGGGTTTTTATACATTTTTAAGAGACCTTGATTTCAGGTGGTGTTGACATTAGGGTTAAACAAAGAAATCCTACATTTACTGACAAAAGCAATTCACTCTGGCGTAGACATAGACATAAACCAAAGCCTAGTAAATCTGAGTGAACCCTAAAAGGCCTTAGACATAGCATTTAAATTTAGAAGGTATGTTACCTAAAGGTGCACAAGCTTTGAAATATCCTTGTAGGTTTTTAATTTTTTTTAATTTTTGGTGAGTATGGATTCCTACCATCTTTGTCAAATATTCAATATAGACCATTGCAAAAATATTAATATTCATTGAGCCCTTTTTTCACTTTGACTCCTTGCAACTCCAAACTTCAACATATTTCAGTGGAACGTTATGTGACAAACTGATAAAGTAACACATCATATTTAAATGAGATGAAAAGAAAATGGGATTTTTCACAAATTACAAAACACAAATCTAAAAAGTGTGGTTTGCACTTATATTCAACAGCATTTACTCAAACCCGCCACCCCCTGAGTACAATGTAATGTAACTGCTCTCAGAAGTCACAATTAGAGTCAAATCATATGTAATTTAATCTCGGCGCTGTTCTGTGAACGTACTCAGAAGTTAATTAGAAAATGTGGTTTATTGTGAAGCCAAGTTAGATTATAAAACAGTATCCTAAGCACTGGACTTTTGTTAGAGAACTGTTTAATTAAACTTTTGAAACAGAAACAGTATTTGATAACTAAAAACATACTTAGACATGGCCACACACTAATGGTTTAGATCAGTGGTTCTTAACCTGGGTTCGATCGAACCCCAGGGGTTCGATGAGTCGGTCTCAGGGGTTCGGCGGAGCCTCTGCCGCGGAGGTAAAGACACACTTGTGTAAAGTCGTGATGACAGGCCCCGCTTGGCCATCGCTTGCTGCAGAGGATCATGTTACATTGCTCAGCCAATCAGTGCTGCGGGGAATTTAGTGCGCGCAGTATCAGCGGCTGTCGTAGTTGTACGTCGCGTGGTTTCTTTCTTAATATTTTAATCCATACTAAATATGTCGAGCAAAAAAAGAAGAAAATGAACAGACTTTGCTCTGAAGATGCACTTGTCAAGGTGAAGCCACGCCTCTCTGAACTGGTCTCCCAAAAACAACAGCAGAAGTCACACTGATTTGCAGGTATGTCATTTGTGCAATACTTTATTCTGGCCCCAAAAAAGTATTTTGTGGATTCAAAACGACAAAAAACAAATTAAATTTAAAATAAAAAAAATTAAGTTATTAAAAAAATTTTAATTCTTTGAAAAAAATCCAAATTTATTTTTAATTAGTAAAATAGTAAAAAAAATATTTTGGGGGCTGAAATTCTTTTATGGGGCCGAAATATTTTTTGGGGGCCAGAATGAAGTCATACTGTATCTTGCTGTGAGTTCATGGTTTTGTTCTTTGAGCAAAGGTGACGTTCATGCATGGCTCATTTTGTGCACCAGCAAAAAAACATATACCTATGTCTTGAATTTGGAAAAAAAAATTTTTTTATTTATCACTAAAGAAGGGTTCGGTGAATGCGCATATGAAACTGATGGGTTCGGTACCTCAAAAAAGGTTAAGAACCACTGGTTTAGATCAAATCAAATCCATGTGTTAGAATGGCCTCAACCAAAGTATTACTGAAAATTTGTGACTTAAAAGACTTTTTGAGTGAAAAGTCTGTCTGAGATTGAGTTATTTTGCAATGAAGAATGAAACATTTTTGTCTCAAGACTGTCAAAGCTGTTAGAGACATAACTCAAACACTGTTTACTGCAGCTGTAGCAGAAAACAGTGGTTTATGATGGATTTACTCAGAGGGACTTGTAAACTATGCATATGCTAGATATTTTTAGTTTCCTATTTATCCTTTTCCTTCACTTCTCAAGAATGATAAAATGTGAAAATAGTTCAAGGAGTAAAAATTGGACACAGTAAACCAGGGACATTAGATTTCAAAACACATTCCTGTAATAATTTCATTTTTGTTTAACTGCACTGCTGATTGATTACTAAATGCATTACATAGTAATACATTTTGTACTCTATGCTGGTCTACTGTACTTGAGCCGCAGGACTCAGTTCATCTGATATCTGTGTTAATCCAGCCACAGCCTCGGCCGTCACTCGAACTTCCCGAGTCGTGTTGCTAGGCCTGTCCTGCAGAACTGCTGTCATCTTAGTCAACATTTGCTCACGGAGCTACAATATTTAGACAAAAAAAGAAGGTATTAATAATATCAAATAAATTCTGAAGCTGGATTTTAATGCAACTGGGACCTTATTTTCGTACCTTTGCTTTTGCATCCTTCTGATCTTGCCCAGTCTCTGAATTCAGCATGTCCGAAACAGAAGTGAATACCTGTCCGATTGCCTCACCAGAGAGCAGACCCTGTTGCTCCAGCTGATCTACAGTGTCTTCCACTGCAGACTGCAGAGATGGTATGGAGGTACTGGAGATACTTTTCAATACCTTGGAAAAATATATTCAGGTTATTCAGCTAGTCAAGACCATGGACTTCTGCACTCATGTTTAGTTGAAGGTTTTTCATTTGTATTGGAAAACAACAAACCTGAGTTGCAACAGTTGTAGTAGCTGTTGTCTGTTGATTTTTCATTGTCACAACCACAGACACAACGTGATTGTTCTTCTCATCTCCCAGAGGCAAGAAGATTGGTTTTACCACATTGGTATTACTGCAACGCAAATGTTTGCCTTAAAGATAAATGAATTTGTATTAGCTGTGTTTATTTATCAGTAATCTTATCTAATTGAACCTAAACAAAAACACCAAAATTTGTGTCTTATGTACCATGTTGTAACAATCTACTACCTTCTTTCAAACATCTCCTTCATTTTCTATCAATAATATATTGTCATAATGTCCTTAGCAACATATTTATTATTTATGTATCAAAGAATGATAAAATGACGGGCCACCTGTGTTGGTCTTGAAACAATAAATACAGCCTGTGGAGCAGAAAGATGTTGACTGGCAGGTGATTTCAAAAGCATCAAGCACAGTTCCTGAGTGTGGAGAGATGCTACATGTGGGGGCATCAGGAGCATTAGTAGGCGCTGCTGTTTCAGGACTTCGAGTTGGAATAATGTACTTGGCAAAACCAAGGACATTCTCACCTAAAATAAAACGAAACTGATTACAAACGTGAGATTATATTTGAAAGGCATATTTGGTGTAATATGCAGTCATGTGCAATGAAGTAAAGAGAAAACACCATAAGCAATCACGTTGATGTTGCGCTGTATGCTCTTCGAAAATTTTAGATATTGGCTGGAAACTGTGTATTCAGTGCTGCCATGTTGTTTTTCAATGGGAGAGCTTGTTCCTGCTTTGGTGTAACATTCACTGAGATCACCCTGAGGAATAAAAAAACGTTATTATTCATTTGTAAAAAGATACAGAATTTTGTAAGTAATAAATTAAACTTGCCGTTAATGGTTTGGGATCTTGAATAAACCAAACTACATCTGGGCAAGTAGTAGCACAGCTGAGACTTAGCTTTGCATCTTCTTCCACGGTTAAGGAATCACAGTTGTCACAACTGAAAGCACCAAGGGTGAATAGATTAACAAACAGCTAGAATAAGATGAAATTATCAAAAATGAGCAAAACTATTTAGAAACAAACAACTTATTTAATATTTCTGAACCTTTTTACCTGATTGTGACATCTTGAAATTCATTTATAGGAGCAACGCTGATGCATTTAGATGCTTGGGCAACATCCACCCATTTCCTAAACCATGTTCTTTTCCTTACAGTCAAACTGTATTCAACAATTTCAAATGGATAGGGAAGGCAATCATTTTCAATAATGTGAGTTTTACCCCTTGTTGCATTTCTGCAAGAACAATTTCCTCCTGCAATGTAAAAGACAAAACAAAACGGTGTTATGGGGAAATAGAGAAAAATAGCAACAACACAGATATATCAAGCTAAATGTTAGGAGAGTTTTGTAAGACCTTTTGATCCAGAAAGCAGGTCATCAGGTATATAAAAACAAATATCATATCTCACTTTCAAATACCTGCATAGAGTAAGCCCTTATTATGGCTTTGCTGAGACCAGAGTATTTTTCTTTGTGAGGTGTGTAGATAGAAACAAAAATGTGTGGCATGTAAACAGTGCACCAAGCTTTCTGATCACCCTCCACAGCACTGATGAAAACGAAGCACCCATGATGAATTTCATTATCTGCTGGTATGTTAACTCTAGAAACATTTCCTACTTTATTCTGAATAGAAACACACATGGAAATGAGATACTAACTGCAAACCTTACAGTTTGCAGTTACTGGTTTTATGACCAGTGATAAAATGAGTTTAAAACAACTGATGACCGTTAGTTGCGAGTGAATGATCGTTTAACTTACTACATTGCCACTCAAATATCAGTCCATCGCTCTTCAACGATTCAGCACCAATTACATTCAGCTCAATGGTCTGACTGCGGTTAACCTGCTTATCAGGAGAGGCTGTTATTTCCAAGCCACCTGGGATTTTAGAGTCTTCTTTCTGCAGATGACAACAAAGCAACAAAATACATGCATTTTTTATATATTTATCTAGAAAAAACATGTAGAAAGGGAAAAGATTACCACTAACTGAATTAAAACATACTGTATTTCCCTCTTGGTAATTCTGGCAAGCTTGAAGTATTTTCACTAAATCCACTTCCAGCTGAGAACTTGAAAGGACATTCACAGCTTGGACCTTCACTTGAAAAAGCTCTGTGTAGGAAAAAATATATATTTAAGCTGAAATGATTTGAAACAGTTGTGTTTTTAATGAAACCATTCTTAAAGCATACCTTCCAGTGGGCTTGAGAATGTGTAATTATGCAGGCTGTTATTTAGCATGTTTCTGGTCTCAGTCAGCGTGTCTCTAAACCCAGTGAGATTAAAAAGCAGTTCCACTGGGGCTCCTCGCTCCAATGACACACCGATTTTGAGATTCTGAGAGTCTGGACATGCATCCAACTCTGCCATCACTGAGGCCTGCAGGCCGACTACAGGTTCCAGCAGGCACAGCAGGATATCAGTGGACACGGGGTGAGGTGTGACTCCGTTAGATGCTGCTACGGTCAGATTGTTGCAGCCATGTTTAAGACTTTCCAATACAGTCCCCTTCAGTGTGATGTTGTGAGGTGTGACGCCCGAGTCCACTGAAAAATTTGCAATCTGACTGTCATTGCAATGAACTGTGTAGGAAACGCTTGTACCTTATAGAATGGAGGGGAAAAGCAGAGAAATTGATCAGCACAATTCTTTTAAAAAATGTTCATCGCACATATTGGTCTATCCTTAAAAATGTTACTCAACTCCATTTACATTTGTAAGTTATTTTACAAGCCAAACAGGTCAAATTCATATCTAATTATACTCAGCAGACTTTAATTGTGAAACATGACTCACCTGTTTCTAAACCAAGCTGGATCTGAGCAGGGCTGCCATAAAGTATGTTGCATTTGGTGCCATCTGTTGTCACACTGCTGCCATAACACTTAGCCACTCTGAACTCTCCAATAGGCTCCTGAATTGTTATACTTTTCTGAGCTGTGACGTGCCAGTCACTGGTAGTGCACTCAACCACAACGACAAACACACCAGGCTGCTGAAATCTGTGTATGATGGAGGACTCCGTCCTGTGACCCGAAAAAGAGACGGCTTTCTGAATGCCTTTACAGTTCTTTAAGGGTGGGTTTAAACACAACAACATCTTCTGAGCTCATCATACAAACTATTTATCGGCATAATGAGAAGCATTCTTGTGAACTATAGTGTTTTTTGTAAGAAACCACACAACTATTGCAATTAAAGGTACATTTATTTTAAAGCTTTTTAAAATATATTTACTAGCAGAGCCAATAAAGGTGGATGGCTCAATATTGTTATTTGCCCATCGCCCTGAGAGATTTATTTAATCCTTAAGATTAGGACCAGCAGATATAAACTTTAATAACTAACTATGGATATAAAGTGTCTGGCTACAGTGTTACTTACTCTTCTGGATTGTATGGATCAATGACGTGGCCGTCTCCAGCATCCACGGTGCAAGTTAAATTTCCGTGAAATGGATGAAGCAGCCACTTCACAGTGATGGTGACGTTATCAACAACAGATGTCAGGTTAGTCATTAATAAGTGAAGTCCTGAAATGGTTCAACATAACCAACACTTGTAAAAATAATTATTTCACAAGCATCACCAGGACACTTGAAATGATATGATGCTTTTACTTTTGAGAATACAATCTGTTAAGTGTTTCTCTGATGTTTTTTCTTTGTAAAAAAATACCTCCGTGTAAATAAACACTGATAAAAACACTACATAAAAATAGATAGATTATGTAAAGGGTTAACATCAGTGGAAGTGTATGTACTGGATCTGACCATCCTTGCAGCGGTATTCTACAGAGAGATAACTTCGCATCAGGGGACACGGCTCAGTCAAGGAATTCAGATCCAGTGGAGCCTGGCAGGCCTGCAGTCCACGACAATGAGCTGAACAGATGTTGGAAAGTTGAGAACGGGACACAAAATGCTTGTAGGATCAAAAAGCATAACTTAAATGTATAGCAAATAAATGTGTGTGTCTGTATAAATGTTACCAGCAAAATCAATTATTTGAATGTCAAAGCAGAAACACACCACAGACCATCTATTTAGCTCCTCCAGCAGGAGGGATATACAGTGCAAATACAAAATGCAATATTTTCTTTAAAAGAACTGTTGCTGATAATTAAGGGCTGCTAACGAACAAAATGTTTCAAAAATAAACTGTAGTCTAAACTGTACTCCACTATATATATATATATATATATATATATATATATATATACATATATATTTGTATATATATATAATTTTAATAATGTCCTCATGAATTTTTGTATCTATTTAAGAAAAAAATTTAACATATTAACTCTTTTACCTGTTACTGATTCCAGGACATTAATCCAGCTACATTCCTCCTGGGAGAATGTGGGTAAATCTGTGAAGTGGGATCGGCAATAGTGAACAGTTTTTCGCCCGTAGAAGGCATCTTCAATCTCTAGAACCTGGCCCGAACCACATTGCAGTGTCGCATTTTGGCCTTCACATGCAACTGCTCTTCCAAAATCTGCAAAGAAAAATTACACAATTTAGCATAAATCTTCTTTTAACTACCAAGGCTACAGCCAGTCGGGAACTGGAAACTGCAGGAACATAAGATTCACTGTCACATCAAGGTGGTGTTAAATCATCATGCACTTAGACATTCCCAACCAAGAAGCTCAAATCTTAAAGCCTTGTATTTGAAAAGCAATTTGTCAATTCTGAGGACTCCAAAGCACTCTGTTCTACAATCAGTCATACACACATTCATTTGTTACAAGTTGTGCCAGTGCATTTCAGAAAGTAGATGGAAAAAGAAAGACTTTCTCCAAAGTCTTCAACCCTTTTTTATTTATTTACTTTTTCAAAAAAAAAGAAAAAAGTCATGTTGTTGCACTTCTAATTTATTTTTTAAAGACAAAAAAAGAAATTAGAAGTTGTTTTAGACAGAAAACGATTTAGGTGTAAATGGAACATACCAAATTGGCAGATGAAGTTCAGTTCCTGCGTACAATTTTCTGTGGCCGTCCACTGGAATCCTGTGTCTCTCAGGATGTATCCACATGTTGCTCGGGCCTCTGGTAAGTTTACCCAGTTACTATAGCTGACATCTGAACCATCCAACCATGCAAGAGAACCTGGGGAAAAAACAAAACAAAAAAAACCCCAACGGCAATTATTTAATCAAAGCTTACGTGTCAGTATATGGAAAATTGAAAAATTCCATTAAAAAAACCCCCAAATCTGGAGCTTGTCACTCCACATGTGTCAGTGAATAAACACTACTAACAATGCCAATGATGCCTGCTGAGATTACAGCTGAAGTCATTGTGTTCAGATCTAAAGTGTATAATCCACCTACATCATCAGTGAAGTGTTAGATTTGTTGCTTTAATATTAAGCAAACCGTAATCTTATGAAAAAGCATTTTTAATAGAAATGTTCAGCCAAGCATGAAAATATTTACTAACTACCATGTTAATAAACTTTATAAACTTTAACGCTCACTCATCCTCTTACCTTCAGTGGGAGAGACATCCAGTGTGAGGTTTGGAGATGCAGGTGCCAGCCCCAGCCACCAATCCTTATCTGGCTCTAGGTGTGTTTGGAGGAACTGCTGTGTTTCATCATTCAAGATGAAGACCAGGTGTCCCCCACCTCGCTCACACCACCCCTCAGCTCTCAAAAAGGAAAACTGCAGACCCACAAATTCATAGCAAGCTCCGTCAAAGGCTGTCTGGTGTTTAGAACATGAAATACCTTCTTCCAACTCAGCATAACAGCTGGAGGCGAGGAAGAAGACCACCAAAGTGTATGTGGTCAGAGAGACTTTGCCCATCTCTGTGCTCTGATCAGCTTCTATTGCAGCTCAGTGGCTTTAAAGGTTTCTGACGGCAGCACTTTGGACAAGGAGGGATACCCAGCTTTGTGGTCTGCCCATAATTCTTGAGAACAAATAGCGCCCACACATGTATGAAAAGAGGTAAGATTGCTCTGTCAATAAGTCCTGATTACTCCTCTGCCTCCATGACTGAAGGTGCCACAAGCTGCAGAGGGAGATAAGCTTCACATTCACAACAACCCCACAAACGAATCTCAATCTGGTAATTAAAAATCTGATTTTATTTATAGGGTTATTTTCCAAATGTAAAATATCAATTTTCACTTCTATAGTGAAATTTTGATTGCCTTTTTCTCCAGTCTGAGCAAGCAGACGGTAATATGGACAGACTGTATGCCCAGCTTTTTTCTTTGCCACAGAAGTATAATCTGTCTCTGGTTTGTTATGCAATAGCACTTTGAATTGAACTATATAAATAAATGTGCCTTGTTCTGTAAAATTTGATGGTCCAGCTCCAATTTATAGCATCGTTTTAGATAAATATCCTAAGCACTCATGGAAGCAGAGACTAGTTTGGCAACAGTAGGTACAGAAATGTATTTCAAAGGGAACAGTACTGTTCCCTTTGTATTGGTCCCATGTAGCTAAGGTGAAAGATTTAGATGGTTTTGCACTTTATATAGAGGACCCATATTCCAAACTAGAACTAGACAACTTGATCCACACCATGCTTTAACCGTTAACGAGTAGAGATTAGGCTTCAACATTAACTGGAAAAAGTCATTGGCAAACTTCACAGAAATTTCTCATGATTGAGAACTAAGATTATAATCAGACAACAGTGAGGAAAAAAGAATTTTACAGAAGTTTGGCCACAAATCTGGAAGAATACTCCATCTCAAATTCTTCAACATGGTAAGATTTCTGCTGAAAAAAACTCAGGGTTTTTTTTTTTATTGCAAAGTAGAAATCAAGACTAGGTAGTTCAGTTCTCTTGCTAAAGGAAACTATGAAGCTCTTTATAAATATTACAAATCTGAACATGCAGATGTTGATTTTCCAATAAGTCTCCAGAAGGAGAAACTCTGGGGGAAAATGGGAATTTTTTACAGTCAGAGACACGCAACAGTTAACCACAGTGAATCTGAAGCATTTGTGCTACCCTGATTGATCTGCCTTTGATCATGCCACAGTGTGGCATGAGATTAAGCATTTCCCCTTCACCCCCTCTCATTTCTACCACTAGGATTTGAAAAGTTATTGCCGCAGCTTTGGTCTAGTAAATAAATCCAATATTCCCTCCAAGTGCAAGAAGTCAGAAACAAATCGACATGTTTAAACATAAGATGTATTTAGGGTAAAGGCTCAGATCAGCTTCATGGGCATGCAGCAGTTCTCCTGGTGAAATTATACCACTCAATGTTCCCTTCAGTTTTGTGCCAGGGTAAATGTGGTGATTAGAGTGTCCTTCTTGCTCATTTCCTGGGAATAACTATGAAGGGGCCCAGAGTCAAAGTATCACAAATATTATCTGAAGGACAAAAATATGAAGAGCCATGAAATATTGGCTCATCAGTTGCTGTTGATAAACTAGCTCTAAATATGACTTTAGATGTCCATGTACTGCAAATACCTTTGCAACACTGACAAACATCAGGTCCATACACATTCTTCCAGCTGAAATGCATACATGAGCAGTTTACACATTTATGACATTTGATCAGAAAGTAGTTTTGCCAGTCCTGCGACACTCTCAGGATTTAGCAGTTAACATTTACGTTATCCATACTGTGCAAGCTACTGATTTTTAAAGAATAGATGGGCAATTCATTTGCTTTAGCCTAAGCGTAATGCACATTTCACTGCCAGGACATTCCTGATTTAATGTCTGTATACATGCTTCTTAATTATTAAGGGCATGTTTGAAGTTGGGGTAAACTCAAAGGTCGACACAAGTAAGAATTGCATTAAAAAGTTTTGCACTTAGTTTGGGATGGTGGAAGCCTCTTAATTCTCAAAGAGAAACTCACCTTGAATTAATGTAATTGCAGACCTTGTTTGTAGGGCTGCTCTTCCACAGTTAGCGTGTAGCTTTAACCTCACAAGTTGCAAATACCTATGTAGCAGAAAGAGCCCATAAAATCTCCTATTTTACAGTTAATATTGTCAAAATATAACATTATATAAAATGCTTTACAATGTTCCTCAAGTCATCTTGAAACAAGAAGGCATCAAACTGGAATTGAAGTTTACTGGTTGTCGATCTGGGTTTGAAGATTGAATTTACACCTCCATCTCTGGCATCAACAAAGCAGCTGAAGAAGAAACATGCATTTCCAACTTGAATCAACATCCAAGACAAGCCCCAATCCAGCTTTATGAACTTTATTACCCATGGTTTTCAATGAAGCAATGTCTGGGTACTGATGTAAAGTCAGCCGTCAGAGTGGCAACACAGAAGTTGATGAAAAGTTTCCTTTGCTCCAGACCAGTATACTAGACCTCGAGGTGCCGGGGGTCACAACAAGCTAAACTGTGTTGGAATACTTCTCACCTGACCAATCATCTGCATGCAAACACAAGAAACAATCATTCCCTGTCCCAGTCAGGAGAAAGCCATTTAAAGAAAAAATAAATAAATAATTAAATAAAAATAAAAATAATACCAGTTTTCCACCTCAGAGAAAAAGGAGAGCTTCCCATGGGAAACTTTGAAAAAATAGAAACATTGGTTGCTGCTGGACAGTGCTGCTCACAGTGTGGTCCCTGAAAAACAAGTTGATTCAAAAATATTCCTTTTCAGAGAGACTGAAAAGTACAGGCTACCTTTTGTAATGGCAAGAAACTGGAACAACAGCCTCAGTAGCCCTTGTGACGCCAAGGGAGCCAACGGCTGGAGAAAGCATCAAGTTGTTTGAGTAGATCAAATTGTTGCCAGTAACCTAGAAATGAGGGAAGAAAGTGGCCAAAGTTAACATTTTAGTTTAGATAGCCTATTATGACCCCAAAAGTGTGAGCAGCTTACCATTAATTTAGAGCCACAGTCCTGTAGGTCAGCTTCTATAACATATTCTCCATCACCAGCATTAACAGCTTGGCACTGTTTGTCCTTCCAGTACTTGGCATCTCCCAAAAATAGCTCTTGTGGGGACACTTGACGTCCATTGTTGTAGAAGCCAGCCTGGATAAAAGTTATCATGGAAACCTCAGTGCACTCCACTCGGACAGTAGTTTTGCTATCAGGGTTTGGTCTGCTGAAGTCATCCAGGCTAACAGATTTATATTCCCTTCCTTCAGCATCAATCATTGGACCTTCTTTTAGAGTTCTAATGGCATCTCAGACTCTAAAAACTAAGGATATAATCAGCAGCCAAACCACTGAAAGAACTGCAAACCCCATTGTGGTCTTGGCCTGTAGCAAGACACCCAGAAGAACATTCAGCTGGACCCATCACTAAGGAGAAAAAGACATATCTGAATTAATGATCTAGCTCACTCTCCCTCTCAGAGGTATTTCCATTCAGCACAACTAAATCACCTGGGGAAAGCAATCACTGGTTAGTTAATGGAGGAGTAATCATTTGTCGGGACAAGTTCATTATGTACAGTTATTATTAAAATATTTTTAAACATTTGTTAAGGTATCATAAGTGAGATAAAAAAAATTGTTAGATTATTTTTGTTAAGTGCAGATATTTTTTATTCTTGGAAGATGATTTTGAATTATAAAAAACAATATTCACAAATTGCTTTATGACTTTGTTATGGAGATTTAACATATTTTACTTAGAAAATATTAATCAATTGAAAAAAAGCTAGCAAAGTTTTGGGTGAATAAAGAAATAATGATGAGCCAAGGGGGTTGTAAAAAATCAGTAGAAGGAACCTGAAAAATTAGAAAATAGACATCATAAAGTTAAGAGAGCAGTTGCTCATTCCTTTGAGAAATTGCAAGGATGTTTTGTATGGGAGAAGCTCTGGCCCAGTCATCTAGCTCTTATAATTTGACTCTTGTTTTACTCTCTAAAATCCTTATGCTTTCCAATTTTTCCCTATAATACATCAAGCTTGATGCCTAATATATCTCTTGCAGGTATCACAATGTAGAGATAATCACATGGCCTCCCAGTGGTAATTATTTTTTGTCCAAATGGTGTAAATTTCACCTTTTTCTATTAGTCTGTGATCAATAGTCAAAGTTATTTTAATACAAATGCACCTACTTTGACAGTGTGAAATTTATCAGCAAGCATACACTGTAAAACATGCAGGGAATTTGTGAATAAAAAATTATTTTAAGAATTCTTAATACAGGATAAAAAACTAAGTGAAGGAACATTAGGTTGCTATGTGCAATCTAAGCGCTCTAATTAATCCACTAGGTGGCAGTAATGCAGCTCTCACGTTGAAGTTTAGTACGAGACTGTAAAGAACAAGAACAAACCCCGTCATTTTCCGGGGACGAAATTGTTTTGGGGGGACATGACTTATTGACTGGTGTTAGGTTATTTAAACGTCTCAAAAGTGACACTCCTTTGTCCACAATGTTGGCCTGTACTCGCCTCTGCAGCAGCACTATATTCAGCGCTTTTCGCACCACTCCGGTACATTAGATCTGGATTTCGGTCACATTTCAGTCCTACCGTAACTTCCTGCGGTAACTCCTGCTCGCTGTGCCTCTCCCTCAGGTAGCTGCTGTCGGTCAGCTCCAGAGAGGTTTGTCCTCGCAGACAGACGGAGAGGAGCGCATCGCAAGCATACTGAAGGACAAGTTTCCTCTGGCCTCCAAGCTCAAAGTGACGGATATATCAGGTAGACAAACTGTACTAGAGGGATTATTAATTACTTGTGTGTTTTTTAGGGTGAAAGGTTTGTATTATCATTATTGTTCCAGGTGATGTCTTTTTGTTTTTTTCTTCAAGGCATTATCCAAAACTGCCTAATGGTCTACGTACCTAATATAGACATGTAAGGATGATAGGCTTGTAAAAATGAGGAAATTTGAACTATAAGGGATTTTCAGAAGTAATTAAGTATGGAAAAATATTTTTTAAAATGTGTTTTTGAAGACCTGGTTCCCTGTCATGAGGAGCCCTGAACATGATGAATGTTACCATTTTTAAAATGAAACAAATTGTTTTAATGTTGGTTTTTGCATAAAATGGACATGTCTCCATCCATCTGTATACTGTCCGTCCAGTCAGTCATCCAAATGTTAAGCTATTCAGTGCCTCTTTCATAGATCTATTGATACATTGATGTCCATTTACAGATGGAAGAAATTGCTCCAAACAGAATACTGTCTGATGTGTTGTGTAAAGAGGATCAACACTCAAAAATACATCTACCCACTCATCCTTCAATCTATTCATGCAGTAATCGTTGATTACAATTACGGATGTATTTTCTAAGATGCCTTAAGTATTAAACATCCTTATCCTTATTCTCTTTATCCTTAAAGATAATGAGTCATGTGAAGCAAGAAGAGCCCCATCTTTGCAGATGACATTGTTGTTTGTGTCATTTGTCTTTGTGTTGTCAGGTGGCTGTGGGGCCATGTATGAGATCCATATAGAATCCAGTGAGTTCAAAGGAAAAAGAACTGTTCAACAGCACCAGCTGGTCAATCAAGTAAGCTTTACAGCCTGGCACATCAGCTCTGGCAGCATCACCATAATGATAAATCCACAACTGCACAGAAAAAGTTTGGGCACTGTGGAAATGGAATTAAACTGTTTGCAAGTATTAGAAACTCTTTATTTCTAATTAAATAATGCACAAAGAGATGGTTCACAGTGTTATGCTTGTTTTAAGTTAAATGATTTTAATATAACGTGCAAAATGTACATTTGTCAATTTGAATCTATGTCAAACTATGGTCCCTATCTTCTTGAATTATGTCTGTCAGCTCTCTAGAATTATTCTTATATTTTGACAAAGTATTGGGCCTAAACACACTTTGCTTTTGTTTTGATCAGAATTTCATTCACTACCTGTAATCTTTTGTCCTCCACAGGCCCTGAAGGAGGAGATCCAAAGCATGCATGGCCTGCGAATCTTCACTAATATCCCAAAGTAGTAAAAGATGGAACAATTCACTTCTGAACCACACCCCTTTTTGCTTTTTCACCTAATAAGAATGTGCAGACTCATCAAACATGGTATATCGTTTAGCAAATGCATTTCAGCCGAAAAAAAAAAAGTTAAGGCGTCAATAACAGAGATGTAGTTACAACATTTTCACTGTGAAAATGTGAAATACATGGACAGTAAGGTAAGACTAAGGTTTGGCTTTTTTTTGTTTGTTTGTTTTTTGGGGGGGTTTGTAAAGAATGAAATCTTCTACGTAAGATGTAAAACCAGTAACAGCTGTGATACGCACAACATGACCAAATGTTTGGTCATGATCAAGTCACTATTCTTTCCTGTTAGGGGGGTCTCTCAGGGTTGTTTGTGAAGCTAGTGTTAGTCCTCGTGAAATCAGCTACACATCCTTTATTTAAAGGATGTGTAGGTAATGTGTGTAGGTTACCTTTCCAGCAATGTGACCACAATGTGACCACAATGTATGTACAGTTCAATTAAAGTTGATCTATTTTAAAATATTGTATATCAGTGGGTTGTCCACAAATCTTGGGCTTATGTTTTAAATGGGGGTTGTAATAAAAAGCAGCAGCTTTACATGAGTGATTTTTTTTTAAAACATATGCATCAACTAGTACATATGAATATTATTATTGCTGTTACTATATTTTCCACTTTTTCGGACAACTTTGGAACAAAACGCTGAACAACTCTTAAGTTACCTCAGAAGATGTCTGGTGGAAATCAGCATATAAGATAGAAGTATTATTAGTGGTAAGAGACACTAAAGTTTGATTCACACAAATGTGTGAGTTTTAACACACATTTTGGAGACTTTTCTCCTTACATTCAGCTAAAGTTTTTTTTAAAATATTTTTATAGAATATAAATATAAACAATTTAACTAATATGTTTTATTTACAAAGCATATTGCACTACTGAATGATTCCAAAGTCTCATATTGCAATTTGAACGTATTTCTTTTGTCAAACTTGTCTTTCAACGTAAGTTGGTCAAGTCAAGATAAATGGCCAGAATTAAACTCAGTCTGCAGGTCAAATCATTGGCTATGAGGAATTGAAGAAATGCTGAGAAGCTATTTGAAATAAAAATATCAAGATATTACAAGAAAATGTAAAATGACAAATGAATGCAAGTAAGAGCTACACAAAACTTGCAAAAATTGTTGGTGTTTTATGGTAATTTCATAAATAGTTGCACGTTTTTAATTGTAGTTTATTCGTTTATTTCCTGGCTTACTTTGATCAACACGTTTATGTTATTTCTGTATATATTATGCAATTTATGTGTTACAGTTTGTCAGTTTTGGTCACTGTATTGCTTAGAAAAGGGAAAAAAGTTCGTTATTAAACTATAGCTTTGCTCTGTCCACCAGTAGATGGCGCACCATTTACTTTAACGGTGGAGGATTAATGATTAATACGTGGTTAAATATTTTCTTCGTTACCAAAATAGTAAACTTTCGTGTCTTTTGTTGAAAACAAACAAACAAATAATAAAAACCAGAAGATTCGTTTTATTATTGTTTAATGCATAACGTATAATTCAGCCTCCAGCCCTGACTGAGCTCAGGAAAACAGCCCCTGTCTGCTTCTCTCCACATCACTGTGAAGAATCAACGGAGAGGGAGAGCAGCTGGACTCCGACATGGCTAAAGAAGGAGTAGATATGACAGAAGAAACCGAGTATATGATAGACAGAAATGCAGGTAAAGAGGCGGTGAGCGTGGAATCTCCTTCCAACGCCAAAGAAATGCGAGCGGTGGTCCTGGCAGGTTTCGGAGGTCTGAACAAACTCCGGGTTACCAAGAAGGCAATGCCCGAGCCCCAGGATGGTGAAGTGAAGATCCGCGTCAAAGCATGGTGATTATTAGAATAACATCTAACATGTTCTGAACTTAATTTATAGACCGTCTTGTGCTTTGACTTTTTATTATTATTATTATTATTATTTTTAATCTATTTCTGAAACCCGAGCAGCATCTGATTATACAGAAATTCGCAGCCTTGAATCTACAGGTCTTTTTTCTGTAGCAAGAGCTTTTCTGACTGAAGCCTGTTCATCATAAACAAAACTCATCCCAACGTTTTCAACCTGATTCAGTCTTTTCAAACTAAAATGACACATTTTTCTTCTCCACTCTTGTAGAGCTGTGTTTATATTTCTTCCAGAGCTTTTCTTATTTCCCACTGCAGCTAAGCCCCTGCCAATGCTGGCAGACAGACAAATGAAAGTGCATTTCGTTTTTGTTCAGTGCAGCATATGTGAGGAATCTGGCCTTGTGTTCTCAGAGGATAAGCCTATGACTCACTGCTGATAATAATGAAAAAAGTAGCTGTGGGTAAGCCTTAAATCTTTTAGTAGCTCATATTAAATATGTCATTTAACACCTACTTGTGGACTGAGACCCTCCAAAGGCAAGTGTTTTTCTTTTAAGCATTAAATCTGGAGCATTTCATGTCAACAAACAACAAAATGTTCATTATTTTGTGTTGCAGTGGCTTGAATTTCCTGGATTTGATGGTACGTCAGGGGAATATTGATAATCCTCCAAAAACTCCCCTTGTTCCTGGATTTGAGTGCTGTGGAATAGTGGAGTCTGTGGCTGAAAACACACAGGGATTTGAGGTAGGGTTTGTGCAACAGCTCCTGAATATATACTCTGTCGATAAATCTACATATTACTACGAAACAAAAGTTTAACCATAAGAAGTAGTACAAATGCTTGCTTGACATATGTGCATGTTTCCCTCAGATAGGTGACAGAGTTATGGCGTTTCTGAACTACAATGCCTGGGCAGAGGTGGTTTGCACACCAGTGGATTTTGTTTACAAGATGCCAGATGATATGACGTTTACAGAGGCAGCAGCATTCTCCCTGAACTTTGTGGCTGCGTATATGATGCTCTTTGAAGTTGCCAGTCTGCGGGAAGGAATGTCGGTGTTGGTCCACTCAGCTGGGGGTGCAGTGGTAAGCACAAAAGCCATGACAAAGTAAAATGGCAGTTCATTAAACAGCATTGGTGCTTTGGAAACTGAAACACCTGCTTACTGAATGGATAAGCTGTGTTTGTTGAAAACAAAGGCAAATGCAGCCATTCTAAAATCACCCTGCTAATTTTACTAGACTATTACTTTGTGTGATAAATTCTATGCTTTTATTTACTTCCAGACTTTGATCAATTCTATGCTTTTATCTATTTCTATCTATTTGCTGTTATCATTTTCAGGGACAAGCAGTGGCTCAGTTATGCTCCACTGTACCTAATGTGACTGTGTTTGGTATCGCCTCCTGTTTCAAGCACACATCCATCAAAGACTCTGTGACACACATTTTTGACAGAAACACCGACTACATACAAGAAGTGAAAAAGTAAGAATGCAGGATTTTATATTAAATGTGTTGCATTAGTTTGAAACTGCAGCGGCTCAGGTAGCTGATGTGATAACGTGGACTTTGCTGTGGGCAGAAGGCTGCACAAGGATGCAGATGCTACCGGTTGCCTTATTTGTGGTTGAGTGGCAGTGGTCCCCATGGCAACTACAGGCTGCTCTCAGAAAGCAGTGGCATTGTGCAGGTCTGGGTGGAGGTCTGCTTGTTGAACAGCTGAACCAATTAGGGCTGGGCAGTGATAAATATTACTATGTAATACATGCTGTCTGCTCAACTGCAATTCAAAAAGGAGCTGCAGTGCAAGAGTCTGAGGTCCTTCTTTATTTCTGGATATGTTGCATCTAAGCAGTCCCTGTTTGTCATAATCTTCTAAAGGTGGTCTTAAGCATTATTCTCCACGCTGCCAAAGTTGTTAAAAAAATTTATTGCAATATTTTCAGCATTTATTCCTAATTCCAGTTCAGTACTAATTTACTTTCAGGGTAATGATTTTGGTTTGGTACAGCGGAGGACATGTCAAGTTTGTTTTTTTTCCCCCAACAAATACATTTTTAATCATCCAATTGAAATGAAATTCACAACAGATCTCAGTAACAAACCAAATAATCCACACATGAAAATATGTATTTTTTGTAAGTTATGTATAATAAAGTGGAATGACATAGCGTTCCAAACAAAAAGCCAAGAAAACTCAATTTGTGTCAGAGAAGGAAGATAAAGCTGCTAGAATGACCCAGTCAATCACCTGACTTGAATTCATAGAAATGTCTGAAGATCAAAATGCATAAACAAGCCCCCAGAACCTGCAGGATCTGAAGCTCTGACATGTTCTAAAAAATCAGTTTGACTAGTGTCTGTGATACTTGACCTACTAATTATTCTGTCTTGATTCAAGGACTGAGTCAGTGTTAATTCTTGACAATTATGAAATTGGAACTGCTAGTAATAAAACTAGCAGCCCTTAATTAAATTTTAAAGTTGCAGGTAAAACTTACAAATTTCACAATTACACTCTTTGACAGTTATGAAACATTATTTTAGCACTAGCAAGACAAAATTTTGAAGTTCATTAATTGATGAGGTACCTTTCTGGTCCTTGGTCAGGTCTTTACTAGATTTTTCCCCTATATCTAAAACAGGTTATTGTTCTTCTTGTGTGCATAATTCAGGCCTTAAATTTATCCTCCACATTTCTTACTTTTACATAGTGATGTTCAAGTACAACCACTAGTCATGACAAGCCAACTTTATTTATAGGCAGTAAAATTGACCAAAGTGCTGAACAGACACCATGTAAAAACATCTAAATAAAACAGTCAATTACATAAAAAATGTAATCCACAACTTGACAAATGACCTCTCTCATGCTAGGTCAGAAGCCAATGAAAAGAGATGGGCTTTCAAAACAGTTTTAAAAATAGACGGTGACTACAGAAGAAGTTAAAAAAAAAGCTAAACAGGAAATGGGTGAAAAAGCAACCTATGTCCTAAAAAAAACCTTAAAGGCCATCAAAAAAATTCACAGACTATTCATCATTAATCAAACTGTAAGGAAAATAGAAATAATGTGAAGGGTTTGTACTACATTGAATATTTATGTTCTACATTAGAACACAAAAAGATGCACAATAGCTTCTATGAGAGTGATTTTATACTTATACTTATTATCAGCATTAGTTGTGGATTAGTGTGCTTTTCATCTCTCTGGCCTTCGCATTCTTCTCAGGATCAAGTACAAAGTTCAGTTAAATTAGTCTTTTTGCAAAAGGCAAAAACCATGAGAATCACAAGACCACCAGTCAGTTCTGCTAAGCAGGTGCTCCAAACTAAAGATCAAGAAGTAAGAAACTGTGGTAATTTTATCCCTTATTTTATTTAATCTTCACTCCTTTAACAAGTCTCAAAGTTTTATGTCAGCTAATAACTTAAGCAACAATCTTTTTGTAACTCAGTCTAATATGTTGTGGATACTGCATTTCTAAATAATTACTCTGTAGGCAGCACTGAAAAGAAACGTGGGTTGTAGGCTGCAAGTCTTTCAGACAGAAAAACCCAAGAGAGTAAATGATCATAACTTTCTGAATCCCTGATTAGATAGAACATAAAGTCTCTCTGCAGGATGAATCACAGGCTGTATTTATGGACTCGGTCGTTCTTGCCCTTTTGTATTTAATCTTTGCTGCTATAAACAGAAGTTATGAAATCATGTCATAGCATAAAATTTTTAATAATATGTAACAGCCAAATTTTCACCTGTTTCTGTAGATGAATTTTTCAACATGTTCGGTTGATCTGAAACAGTTTGTCAAATACCTGATAAGTGGTTCAAAGAAAATGAACCTGCAACTAAATCTGCACTGTGGCTAACTGTAATCGGGGATCTGTCACATAGGCATTTTTGATATAAACATTTATATTGTGAACCTGTGAAGAATTAATGAGAAATGCAAATTACAGTGTTTGTCAATGCTCAAATACTGTAGTTTGCTTCATTATGTTAAAGCTTCTAAAGACATACTAAAAACGAGACTGTTTTTTTTTATCTTATAGCTTAGGATTAGTTGTCATTTTAATTAATTAGATTAACATAAATTAATTCAATTTTCAATTTGTAGTCAAATGTCTGAATTTGAGACTTATCTTCAGCTTTTCTTTTATTTTATTCATTTATTTATAATTTTAGACTTTTTAAGGCTTCCAAGTAGAAAAAAATCTAATAGAATTCCTCCTGAAGTCATGAGCCATAAGCTTACTCTAAGAAAGCTTTCCAATATGACTGCCTTGTATTTTAAAGTGTTGTGGGATTTAACTGTTTAGATCTCAGTGCTTTAATCCTATAAATGGGGAGAAATGTCTTATCAGCTCCGGTTGTTAGTTGTAGTTTGTACAGCAACAAATAGCAAAATCTGCTGGTTTCACAAACTGACACTGACAAACACACACAACTAACCTGTGAAGTGATTCCTAGAGCTCAATTCTAACCCCAAAATCCAATAACTAATATTTCAGCTTGAGTTAATATGTGTTATGGATTCTGTGATTGGCTTAAATTTAAATTTAATACAAGTTAACCAGGGGTCTCCAACCCTGGTCCTTGAGATCTACTGTCCAGCAGATTTTAGATGTAACCCTACTCCAACACATTTAAATAAAATGATTGAATTTCATCATGTCATTGATCTAAAGGCCTGGGGGAGGTGGGAGGTGCAATTAGACGAACATGTTTACCCCTTCAATATGATGGAGACTGTGCCCTCTTGCACTGCTTGGTGCTTTCATTGCTGCCTGTAGCTGTATTTTTCAATGAACTTAATTTTTGCTTTGATCAACAGGATCTGTCCAGATGGAGTTGACATTGTGCTGGACTGCCTGTGTGGAGAAAACACAGGGAAAAGCCTGAGTCTCCTAAAGCCACTGGGAACCTACATCCTATATGGTACAATAGGACAATGTTTGAGCATATTTAGCATGTGTGATACATGTAAAGGTGGCTTTACTAATATTGTTTTATTAAATGAATGTCGAAGTCAACTGAAAAACGCTTAGAGATATTTTTCTGGCAAATTTTGTTTCCGTCAAGATGAGCTACACTAATAATTTCCTGTCATTTTCATAATGAAAGGAACCTAATGTGACTTTTTATCTGATTTTTATGTTTTTCATTATACGGTAATCATCTTGCATATCTTTGAGTGATTAATGTGTACAGCAGTAATACTGGTTTCATGTACTCTTTAATCTTCAAATGTGATTTATTGTCTGTATTAACTGATATAAAGGTCCTTTAGTTCCTGTCAGGGCTCATGAATTCAGCTTAATCATTAGGAGATTCATTAACTTGTTCTGAACATGTAAAGGCATGTTTTCACTGACCTAAAGGTCTGAGGTACCGATCGCCCCCCCCTCCCCCTCACTTTTGACAGGGGTCAAAATTGTCTGTTGCTGACCGCTGTCCAGCATACTGGAACACTTTATTCTGGTTTTTACAGGTGCATCAAATATGGTAACTGGGGAAACAAAGAGCTTTTTCAGCTTTGCAAAATCTGTGAGTCTGAGACACACTCATCCATATTGTAAAGAAACATCATTATATATGTATCCAAATCAATATTAAGCATATATTGTATATAAATAAGTGTTTTCTGGTTCTTCTTTTTTGTTTTATTCCTTAGTGGTGGCAGGTGGAAAAGGTGAATCCAATTAAACTTTATGAGGAGAACAAAGTCATAGCGGGATTCTCCCTCCTCAACCTTCTCTTCAAACAAGGAGGATGTAATCTCGTAAAATCAGCAATGGACAAACTCTTGAGTCTATATGAACAGAAGAAGATCAGGCCTGTAGTGGACTCGCTGTGGGCGCTGGAGGAGGTAAGAACCTGAGGCTCTGATCTTTGTATTGCTGGTCAAACAGCAAAGGATGAGTTGTCTGTGTCCTCATGTTTTTTTTTCTCATGGGAAACGTATAATGTAGTGTTGTCATTAAACACTGGCAAACTGCTCAGGCCATTCACTGTAACCATCGTCCATGAAGAATTTCATTAGAGGGCTGGCTAGCGTGGGATGTTGTGTCAGGCCTCACTTGTTAGTATGGGCGGAAGAACAATTAATTGGACATTAGTTTACATGTTGACCATGGTAACCTTTCTTTCCTGACTCAAACACTGAGGAGGACGCATTTGAGTGGATCAGCTCAGAGGGGTTTTCCTCAGAATATATCTAAGTGTTTCTAATTTTCTCATCTAGTCTTCAGAAAAATAAATTCTAAAAAAGAAAACAAACAGTGAAATTCAATCAGTTTATAATTAGCCAGGAGGTTTCTGGTCACAAAAGTCCTAAAATCTTATGATGTTAGTTCCTTTTCCTGAGAAAAGCAGCTGCCAAGCAGAAAAGGAGGGAAACATTTCCAACCTAATTTTGCCCCTGGCTTGGTTGTTGCTTTTCCATTTAACCACTGAAAATTTGTGGCACAGTGGCTGCAGACAAAGAGCCACACATTCAGTTGTGGGTGTGTAACTATAATGAGAAAACAAGATATGTCCTCCTTTTGCTACTGACATTTTTACTTTAATGAGGAGCAATGAGGTTAAACTGTGTGCTGCTTTGACAAGTTAGATGTGTTTTGATGCAGAGACTGTTGGTGGGCTCATCAGAGTAAAATGAAAAAATGCATCAATTTTTGAAATGCTATTTTCAGTGCCTGGTATGACTTAATACTTGAATCAAGTAAAGCACACAAAAGGATTGGTGAAAGCAATTTTATGTATAAGAAGCCAAGCAGGCAACAGAGGGCTAAAGTGATGTCCTCATGAATTGTGCAGTGTATTAGAGGCAGCTGATTGAGCATCTGATAGACAACCAAAATAATGAGCTTATCACTACCCAGACACAAAATTCCCCTATAGATTAATTAGACAGTAGTTTGATAAGAATTGCTTTTTGATGGTTGCATGAGACCATGTTCACTTGTGGGATGTGATTTTTAGAATGTGCCATGGTTGATGAACAGGAACCCTCACAAAACTATCATACTACTTTTACCAACCGTTACGAAAACACGACTTTCCATCTTAAGAAATGTAACACCAGAGCCTGATGCTGCCACCACCATCTTCCTCTGTGGGCACTTTGTTTTTGTTGTGATTTGCAGTACTGTTTCTTGCAGCAAAAATATTTAAGATTATCATAGACAATTCTGAGAGATCATACTGATGGTTGAATGCTTTTGTGGAAGAAAGAATTTCTGTTTTGCAGCCTATGAAGGAAACAACAGATTGTTCTCACATGTGCAACACAATCCGTGTTTGTTAGAATTTCTTTAGCTCTTTCAGTGTTGCTGTCTGTTCACGCTGGGGAAGTTTTCAACATATTAAAAATAACCTGTGGCAGTTGGTTATACTACAGAGTCAAACACAAGTGCTGAAAAGAAGTGATCACTATAAGATTATCCATCCATCCATTTTCTGTATACCTTTGTCCCTAATGGGGTTGGGAGGGGTGCTGGTGCCCATCTCCCGCGAATGTTTCGGGCGAGAGGTGGGGTTCACCCTGGACAGGTCGCCAGTCTGTCGCAGAGACACAGAGACAGACAGGACAAACAGCCATGCACACACAAACACTCACACCTAGGGAGGATTTAGAGAGACCAATTTACCTGACAGTCATGTTTTTGGACTGTGGGAGGAAGCCAGAGAACCCGGAGAGAACCCACGCATGCACAGGGAGAACATGCATACTCCGTGCAGAAAGACCCCGGGCCAGGAATCGAACCCAGGACTTTCTTGCTGCAAGGCAATAGTGCTACCAATTGCGCTATTGTGCAGCCATTATAAGTTTATATCGACCAAAAAAACAAGACATATTTTCATTTGCACAGACAGGATTTAAACCTAGACACCCAAAACACATCGATAAAATTCAGCAAAGTTTGAGGACATATACAGGAATTGCATAATTCCAGCTCCAGGCTTTCTGAAGCATTTTATCCAATACAGCTAAAAATATTTTGCATACTTTATGTTCCCATATTCAGATTAAAGTGACAACTGTCCAGGATTGTTGATCATTAACTGTTTTTACCTTTGCATGGAGCAGACATGCAGCAGTAGTACCTGCTGCAGTTGCCTGTTTAGTTGCTGTTTTTTTAAAAATTATTTTGTACCCCTTCAGGGGGTCTTTTGTGGGCACTAGTGTCCCTTATATGAAAGTCTCCAAACATGGGTCGCACTATCCCCTACGCCACCACGGCACGCCCTAGTTGCTGTTTTTATGAGTCATATCATAATTTAACTATTAAAGATCTGGGCATCATTACAATTTCTTTCTGAGTTGATACAGGTTTTGACTCAGTTTCAGAGCTTAACCACGATAAATATCAATAAATATACTTTAGATGGTAGATCGTAATCTTCCTCTGATCTATTTTCCTATCTTTTACAGTTCAAATAGGCTAAGTTCATTTCAAAATCTATTTTATTTAAATATTTTGACACAGTTTGGAGAGTCAATCAGCAGCTTTCAATTGTAACTACACTAAAACTGGAAACCAATGCTGTATTAGTCTGATTTCTCAGTTTTTAATCACATTCTGGTCTCTACTGCTGCAGTGGGTGGAGATCTGTGTCACCACGTTACAGCAGCACTCTTGCAGGAGGAGAAGCCACTCATCGTTGGGGGATGCAATCAACATAAACAGCCCAGTTTCAGAGCCCTACTATAGAATCATGCACTAAAAACAGCCTGGGCAGAAAAAAAAAGGCTACAGGAAATAAGTGTCAGAAAAAAACATTCAGGGACATATAGTCAAAACAAGTCTTTTCTCTAGCATTTACTTAAATCATTTTCAATTGAAATTTAATGACTTTGGAACCATATTTATTTGAAAATGTGGTATACCTTCAGACTGATAACTTGCCCAAACCCAGCTATGATATTTTTTTTATATGTAAAGAGCCTAAAGTGTAATTGATGTAATATTTTTTGTTTGTTTGTTTTTAGGTGAAAGAGGCTATGCAGAGAATTCATGACAGAGGCAACATTGGAAAACTTATTCTGGATGTTGAGAAGTCTCCGACCCCTTTGGTAAGAAAAGGATTGAGAAGAGAACAGAAGACGAACAAAGCAGTAACCTGATACAGGATGTAAAACACAGCAAAAAGCTAGTGAAGAGAATCAACACTGCATACTGGAACTTAGCAAATCACTATGTGGTTGCCAAATGCTTATTTATAGTATTATAAATAGTGTGTATTTGTGTACTAAACAGTGACAAAATTGTATTTATTTATTTTGAGTACACAAATATAAAGGGATTTGAAATAATCAAACAAGGTTGTTGCCAAAATGCATTTTTCCAGTTTTAATTAGACATTTGATGAAAGTTTTTTCATAAATTGTGCATTGTTTAAATCTTTCTGATATCTGTGTCAAAAGTTTAGCAAAGGTCACAGCGACAGGAGAAAGGTGAATAGGATTTTATCATATTCTTAAATAAGAAATTAAATTTCTTATTTAATTTAAGAAACCGACCTGGGATGCTGTTGTTCTTTATTAGAGAGCAGATGTGTACCATTTGATGTCATCTCGCATCTGTTTATCTCAGCTCAACATTACTATTTTACCACTAGATGGCCAATGACAGCACAGAGACCAGTGAAGCAGGAGAGGAAGAGGAGGAGCCCGAAGGAGATAATGACAGCAAGGAGCGAATGCCTTTCATTCATTAGAGTCGACGAAAGCCGGTACTGCTCACCTAGAGACTGCATAGATTCACCACAGAGGAACCTAACCAGTGTGTATATATGTCTGCATGTTCTGTGTGCATGTATGCATAAATGTGTGGAAGTCTTGGTGCTTTTCTCTCTGTTACCTATTACTTGTTAGTAGATTGGGAAAAGAAGAAATATGGCCTGTTTGTCTTTGGAGCAATTCTACTACAGTAGCTTACTCTATATTGATGTAATCTCAGTATTTTTGTGCGTTTTATAAATTATCTGCCAACAGTACACTAAATTAGCAAGTTTGGGAAAGCATGCAAACTTGCTGAAGCAGTCACATTGATGCTAAGCACATCAATTTTGGTAACAATAATACTGACCAATGATGTAAACATACATCCCTGTTTAAAGTCCAAGTTTTTGCAACAAATTATGAGCCCATGATAAATCATTCCGATACTTCTTCCATATTTGTTGATTACATTTATTGGTACATTTGCAGTGACACTTTAGTGGACTTCTTTATAAATATTTAACTAAAAGGATGCAAATGTCAGGGAAATCCTACATGGACAAATGAACTTTTCTTAGTCTAATCAACTGATTGGAGGCGTTAACTCAAGATGTTATCCTGATCTTGTAGACACTTATGCAACAAGGTTTGCAAATGTTTTTTTTTTTATTTTGGTGTTGTTTTTGTTTGTTTTGTGTTGTACATTTTCTCCCCAACCTATGTTTCCATGTTAAAGTGTACATGTTTTACATTCCAAAAGCCTTGCCTTTTTAAATAGACCATGTACACTTTTGAACCCACTGTATATCTTTTCCTCACAAAAGTAAAGTGCCAACAGGAGAGTCAGATTTGCACAATAGTTTTTACCTGATGAGCCATCCTTCATATATTAAAGGAGCACCAGTGCCTTTGAGCTACAAATTAGTGTCTTTAATAACTCCACAGGTGAGGAAATATATCACAAACAAATGTATTTTATTTCAACTTAAAAAAAGGCATACATTTTTCAGATTTGCATAATGATTGATGATTTTTTTGGAAGATAACATTTTTCTGTTTGTGCAGTGTGCAGGTTGATTCCAAAATGATCTAGTTATCTTGAATGTGACTAAAGTACAAAACTTGACAGAGTGTTACCCTTATTATTGAGACAGATTTGACACATTAAGGTTTAGTGTCACATATTTATCTTGCAGAGAGAGAGCGATATTTACTGATCTTGGATTTTTATGAAGTAGCTAGTCAGACTGGAGTCGAAGGGCTGTTGGAGTCTCTGCTCTCCTTGTCTGACCAAAGTTGTTTACTGTTTGGTGCCTCACAACAAAAGTGCCGTAATACTTAGAGATTAACTATTTTTATTGTGAAAGCAAATGCAAGTTTGATCAGCACTGTGCATTATATTACTAAAGTATAAGAAGCGATCTACAAGTTGTTCAAAATCCTTCCTCACCTGTTCAGGTTAGCTTTCTGGTTTTAGTTTCTACTCTAAAAAAAACATATTTTATTACCCTTTTTAAACAGCTCTACATCACACTGTATTTTCAAATGAGTGGGTTGTCTAAATGATGCATCATTTTAAAACAGACCAGATTTTCTCAGCTTTTAAAAAACGTCAAACTCTCCAGTGCATTTTAGCATTTTAAATGCATCAGCTTTGCGACAAAATCAAAGTAATGAGTTCTGCAACTCTAGAAGTTTTCATACAATTTCTAGAAATTGTATGAAAACATAGTTTGAAACTAGTTCACAGTTAAAGTGATGACATCCTTTAGATTTTTCAACTAGGAATAGATCTAAAATTTTTGCTGCCTTTAATGTTATGTCTATGTGAATGAGTGTTTGTGAATGACAGCATAGGTTTTTGTGTGTGTTATTGTATTTCCTTGTAAATGCTTTCAGCACTGTAGTGTATTTATAGCATTCTTTCTAAACAATGGTTGTATATTTTTGTCACAGTTTTTGTGTATTTTTTTGAGCACAGCTCTGTTTACTTGAATAAATATACCTACAAAGCATAACATGATTGCGTTTGGACCTTTTTCCATTTTTAATAAAAACTGGAAATGTGGTGTATCTTTTTATAAAACACCTTATTTTCAGATTGTTTGTATATTCAGAAGGAATAATAACTTCAACCAGAACATACACATTTATGATATGTGTGTGACGGCTCACACCAAATAATAGTAAGTCATCCAGTTCTGTAAGTATAATAGCGGAAGAGTGAGGACTTAAAAAAAATAATACAATTAAATTTCAACAGAACCAAATACTTAGACTCTTACTAATTACTGAGGAATTACATGTTTTATTTCTTACTAGTTAAGAATTAAGTAAATAAAATTAGCATTTTGGCCATTAGTTTCAAAAACAAAGTGTTTTGGATCAGAAAGCACTCATCTCAGTTCCAAAGAAAATTTATGGGCAGAACTAAAGCTGTGTGTGAGTAAGGAGGCCTACAAACATCCGTTTGAGGAATGGGCCAAAATCCCAGCAAAATGATGTGAAGTTTTGAATGATGCCCAAAATATTTTACTCTCATCAAAACCTTTTAAAGCTAACAAATACTAAGGAAATGTATGTAAACTTCTGACTATGAAGAAAGATGTAAAAGAAAAAAAAGCTCTCTCCCATCCCCTGTCTTTTTTCTAGTTTCATTCCAGACTGATATACTGCTAAGTCTATCCAAGGCTAAGAGAAATGGGGGACACTGTAACAGTGAAGCGGTTCAATAAATGTCTGTTTAGTTTGCAAAATGTTGCTTAGAGCACCTTGTTCCAAGTAAATATTTATCTAAAAATAAACTAGACACAAGGAAATCATTCTTTGACACCGCCCTGTCCCCATCATGATGTTTTGACAAAAACAAACAGCACTGGAGCCAATGCAGAGAGAGAACCCAGAGAGGCAGACAGAGGGCCACTATATTAACCTGCCTGTGGGATATTTAGTTCCCTTCGCTATAGCACAAGTTGTGCCCCAGAGTCCTGTACTCTAGGTTCCCCTGGCCTCAGACATGGCTCATCTGGTCCTGCCTGTCTTCCTTGCGCTTAGTTTCTCCTTGCTCTGCTGCAGCCGTCCATCTCGCACAAGGAAAGCTGTTTCGCCCCGCCAGTCTGGAGGTAGATGTGCATGTGACACAGTTTTTGTAAAAGATGTTGTCTGCATCAGTGTTTATCTGACATGTTTTTTTTTTTTTTTTTTTTTTTGTTTTTTTGCTTGTTTGTTTTGCTTGTTATTCTACGTGGAGCTGCAGAGGATGAGGATGTGAAAACCCAGATTGAGAAGTTGTGGCAGGAGGTGAACTTACTGAAAGAGATGCAAGCGTTGCAGACAGGTAATGCCCTCACAAAATGCCTTCTTGACAGATGAGATGGCTAAAAATCAATAGCTGCATTCAGAATTATGTATTTGCAATAAATGAGAACCATGAATGTATAACCTGCTTATTGCTAACCCAATATTTCTCTGACAAGATAATTAGCACAAAAGTGAAGTTCTTGGTGTTCTCTGTCACCAGTAGAGGGCAGTAGAACATACATCATTTATTAAATCATAAAGTCGATATCCAACTTCATATAGGATGTGAATAACATTTAATTCAAATAATTTGGAAGTGTTACTGATATTGCAGGTTAGACATTGCAACAGCTTTGATTTTGTTAAATACCACATATTCACATCGCAATTAGCTGCACTTCTAAAGTAACTTATTTCTGCTTTCAGTGTGTCTTCGGGGGATCAAAGCACACAGGAAGTGCTATCTTCTAAATGAGGAGCCCAAACATTACCATGAGGCAAACGAAGACTGCATCGCTCAGGGGGGGACCCTTGCGACACCACGAGATATGATGGAGAACAGTGAGGTGAGGGACTATGCAAAGAGAAGCAGCCCAGGAATCAGGGACTTCTGGATCGGTGTGGCAGACATAGTGAAGGAAGGCCAGTATGTTGATGTCAACAGCATCCCAGTCAGCTTCTTCAACTGGGATCGTTCCAAGAAGCAGCCGACGGGGACAAAAAGAAAGAGCTGTGTTGCTCTTTCCCTGACTGCTCAGGGAAAGTGGTATGATGAGGTATGCCGCAGCCTGAAGAAGTACATCTGTGAATATGTTATTCCCTGAAGGAGACAGGGGTCTTGCTGGTAATTTAAATACAGCTTTTGTGGTTTTAACTAACTAATTGACAGGAAATCAACAATTCACAAGAAATATTGAATTATTGCAGCCAAGCCTTAACACAGCAGTACGCAGTAACTCTACACAAGATTAGTAAGTGAAAGATTTTCTGGAGATAAACAATATGTGGCAAATTTCGGTTTCGGGTCCAAAGAATATAATGACTGAATATCATAAGAAATGATAAATTCTGGGGGAAAAAAAAGTAAACTAAATAAACAATCACGTGAAACTGTTTTGTCAGTACTTTTGAGGGGGGGATGGGTGGGGGGGTGAATTTGCGCTGATTTCAGGTGTGTGGAGTTAACTTGGTCAATTTTTGATAAATTAAAGTTTGTTGGTAAAAAAAGGCTTTCCTTTTCTTTTTAATTCTATCAGTGACCCTCTTACACATGCAAAAATGTTATATTTTTGAATAAAATTGTCCATCTATCCTCTTTTTACCCCATTTAAATATGCATTCAAATACATATAATAAAGGGTCTATTACAGCAGAAAAAAATAAAAGTAAAAACTATAACAGAGTGATCTGCTTATTAGATAAAGTTAAATTCCTGAAGAAGAATTAATGTTTTTCAAGTTTCTTATTATTAAAGTTAAGTTTTTCAACAGAGGCAGTACTGTATACATTTTTAAATCTTTTTGTTTAAAATTCTTAAAAGAGGGGATTTTTTCACTCCATTTCATCAGGTGGACATAATATTTTGCTAGGATTATAATTAGATATGTTTAATCTAAAAAAAAGTTAAATTGTTGAACATGAGATATATTTTTGAATTTGATAAAACAATGTTCCTTCCAATTTTTCTTGTAAGGAGTTTTTGCAAATCTGACCAAAATATTACAGAATGAGAACACTGCACAAATAGATGTTCAATACTGGAAGAAGGCAGAAGAACTTGATTATTTCACAGGTTATCTGTCTTAATGCAAACTGTTACCACATTGTGAGCACGCCTGTGCAATAAGCAATAAATTAATTAGTCGCATAATAAATTAAAGCAAGCTCAATAGATTTATCTTTTTTCTCTTTTCTTTCTTTCTACCAAAAACTAAAGTCGTCAGTTTGGTGTTTGGGTCTCATTTAGACCTTTTACTTAGAGAGACTAAATAATTCATTTTTTGTTGTTGCTGTTGTTTTGTTTGTTTACTTTGGATATTTAAAATGTCTTCCAGTTCCAGTGTTAAGAGTCCATTAGAAGTTAAAGTTTAGTTATTTCTGACAACGTGTTTTGTTTTTGTTTTTTTGCATTATTGTGCCGTTATTACTTGAAAATGGTCTCGAAACTGCAATATTATCGCAATAACTTCTGGGACAATTTATCTTCCAGCAAAATTTTATATTATGACCAGCCTAATGCTGACATCAGATGTTTGTTTTTGCTTTGTCTTGTTTTTCAATGAAAGTTAGTTTTTCATTTAAACTCCTAATACGAAACGGAATGGCATTGATTAATTACGAAAATGTGACTACGGTGTGATTAAACGTCCTGCCATGATGGAAAACACAAATGCAAAGTGCTCGCGTGCATTTGTAAATTTTTGCATTATTTAAAATAAACAACTAAAAAAAAAAAAACCGCACACACTTGTAGGCATTCACCAACGTCATCTTGTCCGCATACATCACGCACGTCTGTCTGGATGGAATGTGACGCCAAAGCTCCTCCAGTGAAGTCTCGCGGAGCAAAAACACCGGCCATTTTTCTCCATTTATAGCAGGACACTTTGTGCTTGAGTAATGTAACCGAGAGTGTTGCGATCACTTTAATAAGCCTACAACTTTTGGCCAAGTTCTATTTTGGTGCGCAAGCATTCAAACTTACTGCAAACCGAACACAAACCATGTTTGTGTTTTCCGCCGCAAAGTTTTGTCGATGACATCCCCGTCCGGATAGATGATTGTCTAAACTGTCGTACAAATGGAAATGGTGCCTAGCGAGTGTGGTGTTAATGTTATGTATAATTAAGACTACAAATGGCCACCTGTGGTGACGTCATGGAGCGACAGGCTTAAGTAGTCCAGGTGAGGCTGATTGTGTAATGAAGTCTGGCTGGATGTTTGGTGATCCGGGAATAAACTGATAACGATGATACAGTTCGACTCAGCGCATTTTTCATAAAAACACGACATGGTGTCAGGAGTGCTGTAGTGTAAATCATCGGAGGCTGCAATTCTACCGGAGGCATGGCTGATGACAACGTACAGGGAGTCGCTTCTGCTGGTCCATGTGCAACGTTCAGCATCCAGCCGCCGGAATCTTTCGACTTCACGAAGCCGCAGGAGTGGGCCAAGTGGATACGGCGATTCGAACGGTTTCGTTTGGCAAGTAACTTGAATTCTAGTTCTCAGGAGAATCAAGTTAACACGCTCATTTATTGCATGGGAGACGAGGCGGATGATGTTCTGCGGGGATTAGCATTACCACCTGACCAAAGAAACACGTATCAAGGAGTTCGTGATGGATTTCAAGCTTTCTTTGTTGTTAAGAAAAATGTCATTTATGAGCGAGCCAGGTTTAACATGCGCAAACAAGAGGAGCATGAAACCGTAGATGCCTTTGTTACTTCACTGTATGCGCTAGCAGAGCATTGTAGTTATGGAGCGCTACATGATGAACTGATTCGTGACAGACTGGTGGTGGGATTGCAGGATAAAAGATTATCTGAGCGTATGCAGCTCGACCCAGATTTGACGCTGGAAAAGGCCATTAATTCGGCGAGACAAAGTGAAGAGGTGAAACGGCAGCAATCCTGTCTGCGTAGTGGCATCAGATCGGAGACAGAAAATGGAAAATCTGTCGACAGGGTGTACAAAAGCAGTGTTAAGCATGCCAAGGCTAAATACCAACCTAAGTTGCGCACTACTACAAATAATAAAAGGGAGATTTCTCAATGTTATAAGTGTGGCTGCTCTCCATCCCATCCCAAACGTGATTGTCCGGCAAATGGGGAAAACTGTCATTTATGTGGGAAAAAGGGACATTATAAGAGGGTGTGTAGGACGCTCAAGACTGTACATGCTGTCGAAAAAGATGACTCTTTGTTTTTAGGCAGTATTACCAAGGGAGATGAGCCTTGGAGGGTGGATGTTGAAATAAATAAAAGAAACATCTCATTCAAGATTGACACTGGTGCTGATGTTACGGTCCTGCCATACGCCATGTACAGAGACATCTATAGAGACAAGAGTTCCCCCCCCCTGAAAAAAGCTACCAGGCAGCTGTTAGGACCAGGGCGAAATGCACTGGATATTGTGGGGGTTGCTGAGATGTTAATGAAAAAAGGAGAAAAAGAGATACAAGAAAGTGTGTATATTATGAGACACCTGCAAACTGCACTTTTGGGTAGACCAGCCATTCAGAAGCTGGAGCTTGTAGCTAGATTAAATGAGATAACTGTTGTAACATTAAAAACTAGCTATCCAAAGCTATGCAGTGGTTTGGGAGAAGTGAAACAGCCTTATGCCATCAAACTGAAACCAGGAGCTCAACCATTTTCATTAAAGACGCCCAGAAGGATTCCACTTCCTTTGATGGACAAAGTCAAGCAAGAACTGTCCCGTATGGAAAGTTTGGGGGTGATTAGCAGAGTTGAGGAGCCAACTGATTGGTGCTCAGGAATGGTGGTTGTTCCTAAAAAGACAGGGGCTGTACGCATATGTGTTGACCTCACCAAGCTGAATGAGTCTGTGTGCAGAGAGAAGTATATTCTTCCCTCTGTAGATGAAACACTCGGTAAGTTAGCAGGAGCTAACATTTTCAGTAAATTAGATGCTAATATGGGGTTCTGGCAGATCCCTTTAACTGAAGATACTGCAAAATATACAACTTTTATTACACCTTTTGGTCGTTATTATTTTAAACGGCTACCCTTCGGTATAGCTTCTGCCCCTGAGCATTTCCAGAACAGAATGGTAACAGAGGTTACGGAGGGATTAGAGGGTGTAGTTTGCCACATGGATGATGTGTTGGTGTGGGGGCGAACACAGGAGGAGCATGATGCTCGTCTGTATACCGTTCTTGGAAAGATTCAAGAAGCCGGTATTACACTGAACATTGATAAATGTGATCTTTCGAAACAGAGTGTAACATTTTTGGGCCATATTATTTCTGTTAATGGAGTTAGTCCTGATCCAAATAAAACAGAAGCTGTGAGAAAGATGAAAGAACCAAGAAATGTGAGTGAACTAAGAAGTTTCCTTGGAATGGTTAACCAGCTGGGGAGGTTTATTCCAAAGTTGGCAGAGCGAGACAAGCCTTTGAGGGATCTCTTGTCAAAGAAAAACTGTTGGATATGGGGAGTTGATCAAGCTAGAGCATTTCAAGAACTGAAAGATTTGCTTTCATCCCCGCCAGTGTTAGCCATGTACGATACTAACCGAGAATGTAAGGTTTCAGCAGATGCGTCAGCTTATGGTCTGGGGAGTGTGCTGCTCCAAAAGTGGGGTCAGGAGTGGAGACCTGTTGCATACGTGTCACGATCTCTAACACAGACTGAGCAGAGATATGCACAAGTGGAAAAAGAAGCTTTAGGTCTTACTTGGGCTTGTGAAAGGTTCAGTAATTATCTCGTTGGCAAACATTTCCAAATGGAGACAGATCATAAACCGCTTCTGAGTCTTTTGGGTTCCCAGATGTTAGATGATCTTCCACCACGTATTCAGCGTTTTAGAATGCGTCTCATGAGATATTCTTATTCCATCTCATATGTGCCAGGGAAACATCTGTGGACAGCTGATACGCTGTCACGTGCTCCTATGATAGAAAATTTATCAACAACTGAAGCAAAGTTGGTTGACGATTCAAATATTTATGTAGATAATGTGATCCAACACCTGCCTGCAAGCACTGGCTACCTTGAGGAGCTGAGACAGGAGCTGACAAGGGATAGTATATGTGCCCGTGTGATGCAGCTGTGTGAGGAAGGATGGCCTACACACTACAACAGTGAACCCGCACTCAGACTGTATTGGGCTGAAAAGGCATTTCTTACGGTGAAGGATGGTCTTTTGTTAAGAGGAGACAGACTTGTTATTCCTTCAACTATGAGAAATGATGTGCTCATGAAATTACATGAGGGACATCAGGGAGTGGTGAAATGCAGAGAACGTGCACAGCAGTCAGTGTGGTGGCCTGGACTGGGCCAGCAGCTAAAAGAACTGGTTCTAAAATGCCACACCTGCAACAGAGAGAGAGAGAATCCCACAGAGCCATTGATGCCATCACAGTATCCGGACAGACCATGGCAAAAACTTGGGGCCGATCTGTTTACTTTGCAAGGGAAAAATTATATTCTGGTTGTGGATTATGCATCAAGATTTGTGGAAATTGCTCAACTGAGTCCCACAAGATCAGCAGATGTGATTCCTCACCTGAAATCTGTGTTTGCACGTCACGGCATTCCAGAAGTGATGATCACAGATAATGGTCCTCAGTTTTCCTGTGCTGCTTTTGCTACATTTGCTAAGTTATATGGATTTAGCCATATTACAAGTAGCCCAAGATATCCACAAAGTAACGGGGAAGCTGAACGTGCAGTTAAAACCATAAAGAACTTGTTGAAGAAAGCAGCTGATCCCTATCTAGCCTTACTCGCCTACCGAGCAACCCCACTTTGGAGTGGGTACAGTCCGGCGGAGCTCCTTATGGGAAGAAGGCTTCGCACGACTGTGCCAACACTTCCATCTTTGTTGAGGCCTGTTCTTCCAGAAAGTAAGTTCATTGCTCAAAAAGAAAAGGAGAGAAGGATAAAGGATGCAGAGAGATATGATTCACGCCACAGAGCAAGAGTTCTTAGTAAACTTACTCCAGGACAAGGCGTGTGGATTAAAGATCAAGGCACAAGTGGAGCAGTGGTTACCAGTCATTCTACTCCACGGTCATACATTGTGGAAGGACCCCATGGATTGATTAGGCGAAATCGTCGTCATTTGGTTACCATGGAGCCTTCGACAGAGCCAGAAGTACCAGAAGGTGATGTTGGTGCAGAACAAGTTCCACCGAGTTCTGAGGAATCTTCACAGCAGAGCTTTCCTGAACTTTCACCTACTCCTAGAACCAGGTTTGGGAGACGGGTTGTGAAACCAGATAGACTGAATTTGTAGCTAAGGGAAATAAAATGATTGATGTAAATGTTATGCTAAAAATTTAAATATATATTCTATTTATTGTAGCTTTTTCTTCTAGCTCTAGGTAGAAACAGACCTTCCAGCTATAGAGGCAGAATAATCCTCTAAGGTCTGTTGAATCAATGGTAGTCTACCCATTGATTCTAGAGAGGGGAGATGTGGTGTTAATGTTATGTATAATTAAGACTACAAATGGCCACCTGTGGTGACGTCATGGAGCGACAGGCTTAAGTAGTCCAGGTGAGGCTGATTGTGTAATGAAGTCTGGCTGGATGTTTGGTGATCCGGGAATAAACTGATAACGATGATACAGTTCGACTCAGCGCATTTTTCATAAAAACACGACAGCGAGGAGAACCAGTTCGTACCCAAAGAGGTGAGGGTTACTACAGCACTCTGACCTGCTCGTGGAGTCAGCCTCTGGGCCAAATCTGTTACTTTTGCAGGTCATGCTCATGAATAACGTGGCAACTTTGACACCACTTTAAGAGTTTGTGATCTTGGGGTGTCGGGTTGTGGCTAACTCTCAGCTAACAGTTAGCTTGACATGACTTGAACGGCCTATATCATGACACGGCTAGCTGCTGCTAACAGCGGCTAATCTCGCTTCAGCTGAAACCGATTGAATTCGAAAACGTTTGCAAAACTGATATTTTGTTATCTACCTTGAATGTTTTGATTTATAAATGCCAGGGACGTTTAACCGTATTAAATGCTGTAGCTGACATTACGCTATCGGCTCAGACGGAGTTTCAAATTTGTCAACATTAGTCAGCTAACTTGCATAACATTAGCAGGTGGCTAAAGTCGTTAGCTTTTATGTCTTACTTATTGCAGCAACCGTAATTTATGTTTTTTAATTAAAAAGGCTAGTCGAAATCACTTGAAAGTGGTACTTAATTGCCGTCATACAAGCTCTAGTGCTCTTTTATTTACGTCCTCACTTTCATTTAGTCGTAGATGACATATTTTGTATTGAGTAGAAGTTTTCTTATTTAGACTTTAAACTAATGTTTAAGAAATGCAATTCAGAATCCTACACAAGGTATTTTTTAAAAATGGGGGCGAATATATCGCCGTGTTTATATATTAGAATGAGAGTGTACTAAAAAAAAGTGCGTTTTCGTTTTTGATATTGTCAATTAACTAAGTATGTCGTTCCGAAAAATGTGTTGTTTGCCTTGGTAGCTAGCAGTCGGGGTTTCTGCACAGCCTTGGAAAAACTAGTCTTCAAAAGGGTTTCAATAAAAATTCTGATCCAGTGTTTAAAAAAGGTGTAGATTTTCCTATTTTGTTGAGTTAAATAACATTTTATAGCATTCACTTCATAAATCTTTGGACTATTTCATGCTATGATATCATAATTGTAATTTTATATTAAGACAATGTGTTGGCTCCCTCCTGGTAAATCCATGTGTTTCATTAACACATCTTTTTGTTTATTACCTGAAATATCACAATGGACATCTAGGTATTTAAGAAATAATTAGTACATTGATGATGGTAATTTATGGTTTTTGTCACTGAAACAAAATCTGACCTATACTTGCAGATGATAACATAGCTCAATTTTTACAATTCCTGACAACCAAAACTTTTGTTCCGTCAAATAGCCTCCTATTAGTTTTCTTAAGTCTATGATGTAGTCGAGCCTAACCGTTTTGTAATGGTTGAGGTTCACTTCCTTTTTCCTATAGAAAAACAATGAGTTTCACTTTTTTCTAACACTGATGTGGCTTCCAGTCCTCATTAGCAGGACTTTTGTTCTTAGAGTCATTGTTCAGAACTGTCTTTTTTGGATCTCTGTTATAGACGGCATGATTCTTACCTCAGAATTGGTAGTTTTAGCAAATTTAAGCAAAGTTCTGTTTAAATGTAAATAAGTAATGTTCATTCTTCTCAATGAACACTTCTTTTACATAAAGAAGTGTTTTAGACATGGTGGTTTAATGAATGAGTGGCTACTCATACTATACACACAATATTCACTGCAGTAAGCATTTGAAAAAAAAGAAACAAAAACAATTAGTTGATTATTAGCCAGATTCTCTTTAACACAATTGAAAGAACATATTACTTAATTATAGATTTGACATTATTTAACCCATTATTGTTCTAAAGCTCATAATATTTGTTCTGTTAGTCCTGTGGATTTTTGCAGTGTTTTTAACATCACAATATGGGTTTGTTGATGGAGGTATCGCAGTGAATAATTTCAATTCTTAGGTCTGTAATACTGCCCGTATTTTGTGCTAGCTGCGGTTTCATGTCTGCACCTTGTGATTATATCCATGATAAAAATAACTTTTAATCTGATAATACACCCGCATGTTGTCAGAAGCAGCTTCTTTATAGGACCGGTCAGTCACATTTTCCCAAGATCACAAACTCCACAAAGAGGGCATAGAAAAATTGGAGTGATTTGAGAACATACCCATAATTATAACCCTTTCATATTTTGAGCACCTTATTTATTTGTAAATGTAAGCCTATACATTTGCAACCTCTAGCCTCAGTTTGTTTTGAGGCTAATCAGGAAGGTGTGTTTCCATCTTGTGCTGCTTATTGTAAATGTATTCAATTGCTTTTATTCCCAACTGTGTCCATATGTCATTAGGGCTTGTTTTGGAGTTGCAGACAGAGTGTTATTGATGAAATAAAGAGGATTTCACAGGTCTGTAATGCTGCATGATGTCGAACACATGCATGCAGCAGTGCATTAAGTATGTCAAATTTAAACAATAATTCAAACGAAGGAAAGAATCAGTTTTAGTCAGTACTAATTCATCCATTATTAGAAACAAATTAACAAAGAAGAGAAAAATTTGGAATTGAAACACATTCACAGGTAGGTCACCCTTGCAGTTTATTGTTGCTAAGTATTAGTACTGTTAGTGGTGTTAGGATTCACAAATGTTAATATATATCCTGCTGGAAACTTATAAACAAATTTTCAGGATCAGGTTAGTAAGCTTGTCACAATAATCAGTAAATCAATTATTTGCATGATAAATTAAAAAGAGCTTGATAATTTCCACTTGGACGATCATAAAAGAGTTGCTCCTCTTTAATATCATTGAAAAACTGGCATTTTGAAAAATGCTGCAAACATTTTACACCCAGTATAAAGTAGTTAGTTTGCACTTTTTTGTTCATACAAAAGTCCTATCTTTTGTATAAACAAAACAGGCAAAAAACATTTTGCCTGTTTTCCCTGTCTAAGCTGAATGAATTATTTATTTTGAAACACAATACATTTTAATTATTGTTGTTTCAGTTATTTTGTTATTTTGTTTTAGACATTTAAATGTTTTCCACTTCCAAGATTAAATATTCTTTAGAATGTGTTTTTTTGTACCTTAAGAGGATGCATTTGTATTAATATTCTACCATTATTTTTATTATATTTTGTGAAAATAGTCTCAAAATGACAATATTATCATTTATCGCAATAAGTTATGGCAAAATTTATTGTGACAGGCCTATAGGTTAAAGATTTGACTTCAATTTATGTTCTCTTTGGAAATTTTGTGGTTATTTATCCCTTAGTTTAAATAAATTCACTCAGATAAAAATGGTAAATATTCGATGAGTGCTCTATTGCCCATAAAGGAAAATTAAAATCTTGCCAATTCTTTGAGTGCTGGCTGAGAGATTTTGTCTCTGTCTTTAGACGTTAAATCTCCTGAGCTTGCCACGACAAAATATTAAAACAACGCAAGATGTTTTGTCAGCAGTATGACTGGTTTCCTCTTGAAACACCTGTTCCACTTGAAAAACAAATTACAGTGTGTGTTTTACAGCAGAATCAAGCATGAGTCAGCGGTTGTGTTGAAGTATCGCTTGTTGTCCTGGCAGGAAGTTCTTCTTTCGCTGGAATGTTTCATAACATTTTGGAGTATTGATGAATTAATATGTTCTATACAATGCCAGAAAGGCTGTAGGACGTACAAGAACTACAGTTCTGTTTGATTTTCAGATACATAATGCAGCTGAGGAGCCCAGAGTGCTGTGCATAATTCAGGACACGACCAGGGCGAGGACGGTCAACGAGAGGCTGACCCTCAACCTGCCCGCTTCCACCACTCTCTCCAAACTTTACGAGGACGTTGCCCATAAAGCCGGATATGTGAATGGCTCTTTTGACCTCACCTGGGGGAATACTCAGAACATGGTGAGACGCATCAGATGCTTTTCGTAATACTGGTGTGTGACTGTGTGATGCAGAAATGTGGGGGAGAAGTTTCAACCAAACTTTCCTTTGCTAAACTGGTGCTAGTGCTTTCTGAGTATCAGTTCTTTGCATTTCCACCACCAAAGCATCAGATCTTGCACGAGAATAACATTTCTCAATACAAGTGCAAACGCTTAGCGAGGCTAAAGGAAAGAACAGCTTTCATCAAGAATTCACAGACGCTATAATAATAAGTCATCTTTAGCTCTGGAAAAACTGATCTATTGATATGACTCATAATAAATCTTAATCATTACAATGTGCAGCTGTTTTTCCAACTTGCCTCTTAAACCTGCCTGTTGTTGATCTTTTAATATAGATCAACAGACAGCATCAGTAGAGCCTCTCCTAAACACAGTGTTTATTTTGCTGTTGGGATGGGTGAGCTGGTCAAGATTGTGAAGAATTTAGAAACAATCCACACTATGTTAATAATGTAAGGTGGTGACATCATGGAAAACTGATGCTACACACCCACTGCAGCATGGCATCACAAGTAGCAGCTCCACCTCTCACCCTTCCTTTATATAAGAGCTCCACATCTGTATTAAAGCAGATCATGAAACTCCTGAAAAATTTTTGAATTTATTATAAAAAGTCAAATTACACTACTTTGTTATGCACATGGATACAGACCACAAGCAAAGGTTTTTTCGTACTGTGACATCAGTGACTGGAAAATTGCATACGTTTTAAAAATGTTTATTTTCATAATTCTCTTTAATTGTATTAACTTTATTTGTAAGCCCTCTACAATAAAAGTAGTGCTTAAATGTTTGTATGTAACAGGATTTTATTGCAGCTTCCTTCTTGACGTCATTTTTAGCACAACGAGCCACATTTGTATAACACACCGTCAACTTACTTTGGAAAAGTTTTGCAAAGCTTTTTGAGTTATTTATTCTAAAACTAATTAGGAGTTGCAGCAAATAAAGCATGGCTTCTTTTTACTTTATTCACCTGAATGTATAAAAAATAACCAGGGTCATTCATAGTTTATTTTTAACCTTAGCAGATTTGAGTATGTTTAGTATTTTTAAAGTATTTTGGTCTGAATAATGGAGACTCTCCTCTGTTTGTGCCTCCTGATGTGTACGGTAATACTTTACTCATGACACATAATCTGGACTATCTGGACAGTGGCACTAAATTATAACCTCATCAAAACTGCTAATGGATGTTTTCATTTTCTTTTGTGCCATTAAGTTACAAAATTCAGTTTGCCTTTGTACTGCTCTCTGCTCCAAAGATTCATCTTTTAAAATGTCCCAAGCAAGCAGTGGAAATACTTATTTAAATACTTAAACTATAAGACAAAACATAGTCAAGGTCCTGCATCGTTGAAGAGTTTATTCAATTGTTTTCTGTACATTATATTACCTTTTCTTAAATGAGCCCAAGCTAATCCTGTTGCTGACCCAGGCCAAAGCCCAAGCGCTGTGCCTGTTGTTATCTCACTGAGTAGGTCAGTGGATTAAGCCACTGTCTCTGCTGCTGCACTTGCTTGCTCATCCTCAGCTCGTCTTCTCGAAGACTGCTTGTTTGTGCTCCTCACATGTTGGCTCCAAACTGCTACCTTTGCACACATCAAGACAGGAAGTTTGTGGAAAATGAATTTAAAGGAAGTCTGACCATTGTGAGTGTTCTATTTATTGTATAAGACCTTTTAGTGTTGGATTATTAACTTGGGCTTTTGTTTCACTTCCTTCCCTCAAGGCACCACTGGAGCATAACAGTGAGATGTCCCTCTCTGATTCTAGCTTTGAGCCTGACGGTAAGAAGAATTTTCTCCAGCTTGCAGATAAAGATGGAGAGCAACCACAGATTGCATCGGTAAGCGGTTAAAATAAAACATATTTGTAGTGTTATGTTTTTTTAATGTGATTTATTTATTTAAATTCTATAGACTATGAACTTGCTTCTCAGTTCGAGTTTTATTTTTTAAATTTTCATGGTATTTGTGCTATTAGGATGAGTCAGGAACAGCAGATAGCAGTGGGCTGGATGACAGTTCCCAGGAGCGGTTTATCGGCCCCCTGCAAAGAGACGGCAGCGCGGGCGGCAGCGGTGACTACAGTCCATCGTACTCCTACTCATCCATCCTCAGCAAATCTGAGACAGGTAAGTGTTGGCAGCTGGCAAACGTCTGCCTCTGTCGCCTTTTTAAAACTCTAAAATGTTTTCTTCATGACTTGTCGCACCTATCGTCTTTTATCTCTTTGTCCACCCTCAGGTTATGTTGGTTTGGTTAACCAAGCAATGACCTGCTATTTGAACAGTCTTCTCCAAACACTGTTTATGACTCCTGAGTTCAGAAATGCACTCTACAAGTAAGGAACTATGGTTTGATCTGTTTTTATGAAGCTAGCGAGACATAAAGCTCAAAACCTTTCACAACTGTTCAACTTTAGTTGGGAGTTTGAGGAATCTGAGGAGGATCCCGTCACCAGTATCCCCTTCCAGCTGCAAAGGCTCTTTGTTCTGCTTCAGACCAGTAAGAAACGGGCGATTGAGACAACTGATGTAACTAGGAGCTTCGGGTGGGATAGCAGTGAGGGTGAGTTTTTGTTCTCCTGTGTGACTTTAATCACATGTGTTGGTTTGCAAGTGAAAGAACATGTGCTTCTCGCTCTCCAGACTTGAATATCCTTTTTTATGGATTTGTTTTTCAGCCTGGCAGCAGCATGACGTCCAGGAGCTGTGCAGGGTCATGTTCGATGCCCTGGAGCAGAAGTGGAAGCAGACAGAACAGGTAGGAGAGTGTTTACTCAGTTGTTGTTAACAAAACATGAAGCCAACAGCTTCAGACCTTACATTCAAAATAAACTATGGAAAAATCGCAACTGGAAAACAATTCCTGTATGGGCTTTTATTTATAGTCTGGACACTCTGAGTATTCCACCAGAACATAGACTGATGTGCGAATAAACAGGCGTGCCATGAAGTAACTCTTTCATAACAAAAAATGAGAATAGATGGATTATAAATTCATAATGTCAATATACATAGATATTTTATGTTTTCCAGCCTTGTTTGTTTCTTGATGTTGTTAGGAAACAATGGTGTAGTGCCTCTTTACAGCTAATTTATGATTACATCATCAGATAATCTTGTTGGGAATCAAGACACCACAGTTACACAATGTTAACCCAAAAAGGTGAAATAAAGAAATGTAACATCAGAAAAATATCAGTTATTAATCTTACTGCTTACATTTTATCAAATCAGGATGATTAGATTTAATTGTTGTTTCCAACATTTGTTTTGGTTTTAATACTAGGACTAAAACATAATGATTAAGAATTAGAAACCAGGAGAATTTAGAAATACGTTTGACAAGCTTATGTGTCTTTTTGCTCTTTATAAATAACACAAGCATAACAAGCTGATGTTAGCTCATCAGTTAGTTGGGCTATCTGCTCAAGTAGCCAGCCTGCATGGCTGCAGACATGTTGCCCTTAATAAAAGACATAAATGGAGATTATTTAGTTTTCTACACAATGACTGCTTCTGTTTTTTTTGCAACTGGGAGTATTTCCAAACAGGTAAGTTTGTGTTGCATCATCCCATGCCAATAAAGTGCTGGACTGACTGCAGTTCTGGTTGTATGGAGGAACCGCTGGTCAGCTGTCTGAAAGAGGGCTTCAACATTTCTTCCCTCACTCATGAGAGAGAAAGAAATTCAGGTGTTTCAAAATATTTCCAGTTGCAAAAAGTTGTGATGTGGAAATTTTACCCTCGGTTGGATAACACTCTTTTAAACTTATAATTGGTGAGCTGCAGGCGGCGTATCTGTTCAGCAGCTTACTGCACACTGATTATCTGAGCAGATAGAATAAATAAATAATTGGCCGATATGAACTTGTTATACTTTTGATACTGTATAAATTGTGGAACAGAAAAAGACCTTGAAAACCATTATTACATTTATTTATTATGTATTTTTTAATGAGTTTATCAAAGTCAAAGTAACAAATAAGTGTCTTAAATAATAGTTCCAACTGTAATATTTAGTTTATGACACTTAAGCAGCAGTAGGAGTAACTATTAGTTTTCTGTTTTTAAACTGAAAGCAGTTGGATAATATACATTTTGTTGTATGACATTTGTTAAACACTTGTGTAAATTCCAAGATTTCAAGAAACATTTTTTCTAAAGGTTATCTATCATACTGTGAGATCACGCTATCAATACAATATCACACTGGCTCATGCCTGGTCCTTGTACAAACCAAATGAGTTTGAGTTAATTTGGTCAATGCATTCTTCAAATCCATCATTCTACTTCTTCACACATCAGTGTTGTCCTTTCCTTTGCATGAGAATGTACCTCAGAGATGGAGATTGTTAGTAGGAAATAATGCCTCTGCATATCCTCAGGCTGATCTGATCAACCAGCTGTACCAGGGAAAGCTGAAGGATTATGTGCGTTGTTTAGAGTGTGGATATGAAAGCTGGAGAATCGACACTTACCTGGACATCCCTCTTGTGATCAGACCCTTTGGAGCCAGTCAGGCCTACGGAAGTGTGGTGGGTTTTTCTTGTCAATACTCCAGATACTTCTGCTACTTATAGTTCATTTTGATACAAGTAATATTTTTTTAATTTTTAAACTTTAATCTTAATTTAGTCAATGCAATTATGCTTATGCTGTTGCAGGAAGAAGCTTTGCAGGCATTCATCCAGCCAGAAACCTTGGACGGCGCCAACCAGTACTTTTGTGAGCGCTGCAAAAAGAAATGTGATGCCCGAAAGGTGAACAAAGTGAAAACGTGAAGCGGTGATGGGAAGGAATACAGTGTTCTGCAGCTGAACTCATCTGATGCTTTTTTTTTTTTTTGCCCAGGGTCTGAGGTTTCTCCACTTCCCCTACCTGCTGACGCTGCAGCTGAAAAGGTTTGATTTTGACTACACCACTATGCATCGCATCAAGCTTAACGACCGCATGACTTTCCCCGAGGAGCTCGACATGAGCCCGTTCATCGATGTGGAAGACGAGGTGAGAGCAGCCGTCACTCTCTACGATTCAGATTAGATTAATATCCCCTCAGCAATCGTGAACATTATGGTGATGAACCCAAAATGTGATTACTTCCTTGATGCATGTGATGAGGAACATGATGTAACAGTAATTCGAAGATATTTTGTGCATCTCTTGGTATGACCCAATTTTTCTACTTTTATTTTTCATGAAATAGATTATCTCCAATGCGAGTCACACTGAAAAAAATGCATGTTCATATCGCTTGTGGCAGGAAGAAATTAGGAAGAAATCCTGTCATTTTAATGTCTTGGTTAGTTTATTTCTTACAACCGTCTCCAGAAGCAAAAAACTAAACCAGCAGATTGTCCAGAACTGGTTGGACAGATTATGCTTTCCCTTTGAGAGTGCTATTGAGTGCTACTGGTGTTAGCTTATAGAAACTCTGGAGTCTAAACTGGACCTTGAGAAGACAGATTTACAGAGGTTTTTTGTTATTATTGTTCTATAAAGTAATTTCTGTATGGCATCAGCTGGTTGATGGTGATGTGGTAAAATATTTGGAGGTATTGGAGGTGGAAACCCCAGACAAGTGCAGTTTGTCAGGTTGCGTAGCTCTGTTTATAGTTTGCACCTCTTCCAGCTTCGCCATGTTCTTTCTGGACCTTGGCTGGTAGAGCTGATTGTGATCACATGAGAGCAATTGTGATTTATATCCTGTCATAGACATCTATTAAACCATGCCATAATGATTTGTGCGTGCCAACCTTTGGACCGTGGCTAGCACACTGCTTTGATGTTTCCTTTTAAGCCTTGAACTCTTTTTACAGTGCTGCTGTCTTATCTAGCTAAACACACTGCTGTGTGCTTTTGGTTTTGTCTCTCTAAGCCAGAACATCAACACATAAACACTGGTGAAAAAAACCCTCTCACCTTTTTTTTCCTTTTTTTTTTGTTAAACCTCCATTATTCTATTGAATTGGTCTCTTTTTAGAAGTCGCCTCAGACAGAGAGCTGCACTGATAGCGGAGCAGAGAATGAAGGCAGTTGCCACAGTGACCAAATGAGCAATGATTTTTCCACTGATGACTGTGTGGATGAGGGCATCTGCTTGGACAGCACCAGTAGCACAGAAAGGGCATTGAAGCCAAAGGTAACTATCTCCCTTGTCTTTCAATAGATATCTTCTTCTTTATCTACTTGGGTTCGGAGGTCTCTGGAAGGGATTGTAGCCAAAGTCATTATTTAGTATTTCAATATAAAATGATTAATTTAAAGAAAAATATTGCCATGTGGAATCTTACATCCTTATGTCTATTTTAGTAGCTGTTTAACCTGCATTATTCCATAGTAAGGTTGTCTGTTTTCATCTACAAGCTAAGAGTGTTACTTCTGTCAAGACATATTGAGGTTTTAGGAAGAGGTAAACATTTTCTGTCATAACATTCCTAAAATTTAAAAAACTTTTAAGAAGATGCCAAAAAAAGAGATGCTTTGAATGCTATGGGAATATTACTGTTTGAAATATAGAGCAGCATTGCCCTCCCCTATTTATTGCTGCGTTCTCCTGTTCAGGATACAAAAAATAATTTGACTGTTAGAAAATGTTTCTCATCACAAAAAATGTGGGCAGTCACTGTGGGAAACTGGGTGGCATTCATCACTTTAAATTAGGTAATGTAACCTAAAGGTGGTGAGCTTCAAAGTGACAAAACATTGAAAATACCAACAAAAACAATTAGATAATGTTATATGTACATTTTTTTTTACATGAGGTCATCATAGCTTGAGAATCTCATTTTGACCCACAATGTACTACAAACATAAACTTAACCACAGAAGTTAAACTTGTTTTTTTAGGCTTTTCACACAATATAGTGAAAATGCAAGATATTTGCACATCCAAAGGGATTAAGATGACATTTCTCCACATGAGACCTTTATGTTTGAGTTTCCAGAGTAAAATATTAAAATGATTGAAATATGCTGATTTATGAGACATTAGTACTCTCAAAAACACAAAAGAGCCCATAGATTTCAGAGTTTGATTAAGGGTTTTATGTTACATATAAGTTAAAAGAATAAACAAATCAGTAAATAGAGCTTTAGACTTTTCTGTTTTTACTTGAGTCTTTCATTCCCAGCAAGCGTGTTGAGAGCATCGGTATTTTGTTGACTTTTTCTTTTATGTCGTCTCCAGTCTGTACCTGCTGTCCCAGTGTATTAATGATTTAAACATTTGAGCTGCTGACATCTAGCAGACCTATTTCATGAGAGTAACGCTACTACAGTAATAACAGGGAACTCTACAAATGAATTGTTGCTTTTATTAGAATATTTCTCTGTTCTTTCCCAGAGCTTGCTGACCTTTGAGTTGTTCTCCGTCATGGTCCATTCGGGCAGCGCTGCGGGCGGACACTACTACGCCTACATCAAGTCCTTCAGTGATGGCCAGTGGTACAGTTTCAATGATCAGCATGTTAGCAAGGTCAGACACATCATCTAGGTGCCTTGTCTTACCCTGTAACAGACTAATGTATTACTGACTTAGCAGACCTCTGCTCTTTCTTGAGAAAAATGACTATTGTTTCATATTTATGATTATTTTTTAATTGAATTAAATTCAAAAAGTACTTTATTGATCCGAAAGGGAAATTAAATATTTAAAAATATATTAAATAATAATATATAATTTTTTAAAACATTTTGGTACATTGTTTTTCAATAGATCACCCAGGATGATATCAGGAAGACATATGGGGGGTCCTCAGGGAGCAGAGGCTATTATTCCAGTGCCTTTGCAAGGTCAGTTATCCAGTGTCTACATACTTCACCACATATTTTATAAGACTTATATTTTAGCTTTGATAAAAAATTAACATGAGTAATGTTTTAAATATATCTATTTCCATGTTTTTGTTTTCTGAGTACAGTATAATGATAGCTCTTTCTCCCCTCTCTCCCTCAACAGTTCCACAAACGCTTACATGCTGATTTATAGATTGAAAGACCCCTCAAGGAATTCAAGTAAGAGAACAGCACAACCAGCTTGAGAAAATCCCAACAAAATGTTGACCTGTCACATATTTTGGTCACGATCTATGCATTTTTATACCAGATTAATTCAATCATAGCATCATTTATTTTGTTGATCTTTCTCCTTTTGACGTTTGATTTGTGAAGTTGTTCTGAACCATGGCACCAATGGCCTGTAGTTAATCAGTCCTACAGCTTCCAGCTTTTGCCATTCAAACCTAATGGTGATCAGGACAATGGTTGCTGGTATATGGCTCTTTGGCTGTCAGTACTCATAATGTTATGGTCAGTTGTTTTTATAGACCTAGGGAAGCTTTTCTGAATTTCTTTGATATTTCCCAGAAAAGGGTTACTTTAAATGTCAATTGTATAACCTGAGCAGTAAGGGGGAGGTTTCTTCCAGGAAGAGTTTCGCTTTCACTCTGTCTAAACTAAGCCTCAAGCTCATTTGCTTGAGTTTAAAATGCTGTAACTTTAAAGAAATGGGCTATTTTATTATATGACATGTGATAAAATTCTTTACGTTGTCATTTTCTCTGCCCTCATTCTTTACGATTTACATTTTATCCTGAGGTTGTACGTTGGCAGTAGGTTTAATGTGTAGTGTTGTGTTTGTCTGCAGGGTTTTTAGCTGTGGAAGATTTCCCAGAGCACATAAAGAGTTTGGTTCAGAAGGAGAAGGAATCCGAAGAGCAAGAGAAGCGCCAGAGAGAAATCGAACGAAACACTTGCAAGGTATTTTTGTGTTTCAGATAAGCATGTTAGACTTCTAAGGATTAATTGCAGTAACACATCATTAGCTGCAAAAAAGTTGACAATCTTTTTATCCTGATTTTCAGATCAAGCTCTTCTGTGTGCATCCTCTCAAAATGATGATGGAGAGCAAGTTGGAGGTTCATAAAGATAAAACTCTCAGAGAAGCAACAGAAATGGCCTACAAGGTGGGTTGAGTTGTTGCTCTTCTACATTTGACCATCTTTTGGATGTACTAGTTATAGGCAGCCACTTATTTTCAATATGAAAGTAATACATCCTTAAAAATGCACGTTGCATGTTTTGTGTTTAAAGATGTGTCTATATGGATGGTTGATTGATGCTTGGTTGTTTATGGTGTGGTAGATAGACTTTTGGGAGAATGGGTAGACTATGTAAGATTATTTTTCTTCAAACTGCTTCTTTTCATTCAGAACTTTTGTTTGTCTTAACCTGTGACATGTTCATTTCAAACTGGAAATAAATGAAATAGACAAGCAGGACTTTGAAGATGATCACTAAATAAACATTCTAATAGTTTTTTTTTTTTTTTTCTGTGCTTCTTCAGCTGATGGAGCTGGAAGGAGTTGTGACTCTGGACTGCTGTCGCTTGGTAAAGTATGATGAGTTCCATGAGTATCTGGAGCGGTCGTACGAAGGCGAGGAAGACACCCCCATGGGGCTCCTGCTTGGAGGCGTCAAGTCCTCGTACATGTTCGATTTGCTCCTTGAGACTCGCCGGTCTGATCAGGTCTTCCAGCCTTATAAACCTGGAGGTTAGTCATCTGCTGGCGTTTAAATGTTTTTAAGTGAATGATGGGCTGCAGGGATGGTTAAAGGCTCAGTCTCTTTATTTGAATTTTGTGTTTTTTACTTATTTACCTACAGAGGTGATGGTGAAGGTCCATATTGTTGATCTGAAGACTGAAACCATCGCCCTTCCAATCAGCGTGCGAGCGTACCTGAACCAGTCTATCACTGAATTCAAGCAGCTCATAGCACAGGTTTCTTCATCTTTTCCATTTTTTTTATTATTTAGTTTTAATCTTGTGTACATGTGCATCTCAATTAATTATACAACCATTTAAAATTTGGTTGTTTTCAATATTTCAGTTGAAAAAGGGAAATTCATAAATATTCATTACACATCAAATTAAGTAGTTTGTGTTTATTTCTGTACATTTTCATGAATATGACTTGCGGCTAAAGAGAACTCAAAAATTATGAAAATGGCATCAGATCAATGGAAAAAAATCCTGATTTTTAAGATATCAGTGTCAACCAACTAGAAAGTAAGCTCATGATCTAAAAGTTTTACTTTTTCATTGACTGAAAGAAATTGTTGCTAACTTAATTATTGAGATCCAACACTATATTAAGTGTACATTGGCCAGGAGACCGTGGGATGAGATGTGAATACCTTGTGTGTTTATGTGGGTGTGTGTGCGTGTGTGTGTGTGTGTTTTGTTAGGCTACAGGTCTGTCTGCAGAAACGATGCGTGTGGTCTTGGAGCGATGCTATAACGACCTCAGGCTGCTCAACGTCCCAAACAAGACGCTAAAAGCCGAGGGTTTCTTCAGGAGTAACAAGGTCTTCTTTTCTCCTTTAATGTTCGCATTGTGAATGTTTGAAACTCGGAACATTTAGTCAAATTCTCTCTCATCAGGTTTTTGTGGAGAGCTCCGTGTTGACTGATCATCAGGTTCCTTTTACCGACTCGCTCTTGTGGAAACTGTTGGATCGCCACGGGAACACGATCCGCCTGCTTGTCTTGCTGCCTGAGCAATCTCCTGGCACCCTGGCCAGCAGAACTCTTTGTCAAAAAGCAGGAGAAGACTCTGACGGTCTCTTCGAAGGGTCGAAGGGCAACAGGAAATCTGTGGAAGCGATACTGGAGGAGAGCACGGAGAAATTAAAGAACCTGTCTCTGCAGCAGCAGCAGGGCTCCAGCGCCAGCGACAGCCAGAAAAGTTCCGACACCAGCGACTTTGAACACATCGAGTCGCCGACACAGGAGGCGGACTCGAACTCTTCGCTGTGCGTGGCGGCAGACAGCAGGGAGCTGGAGAACCGGATATCCGGGTCCTCTGACACGGAGAACCAGTTTGTCTGCGAGGAGCGTTCAGACTCTGAGGTGAACAATGACCGTAGCACAAGCTCAGTGGACAGCGACATCCTGAGCTCCAGTCACAGCAGCGACACGCTGTGCAACGCGGACAGCGGCCCCATCCAGCTGGCCAACGGCCTGGATTCACACAGTATCACCAGCAGCCGACGCTCCAAAGCCCATGAGGGCAAAAAGGAGACCTGGGATACTGCTGAGGAAGACTCTGGGACAGACAGCGAGTATGACGACAACGGGAAGAGCAAGGCAGAAGCTCAGTACCTGTACTTCAGAGCAGAGCCTTACTCCCAGGATGACTCTTCATGGGATACACACAAATGTAACGACATTTACCCTTCATTTTTTAACTCTATTTGCATTTTCATCAAATTAAAATTGACTTTATTATAGGAACGTTCTGTTAGTAAGGCTTGGCAATGTGGTTTACAAATATATTTTTTTTCTTTTCTTAATACCATATCTGATTTACAATTTTAATCTCTTTTTTTTGTCTAAAAAGAAATGACAAATGACAAAATATTTTCAGAAAGAATCTTTTATTTCAGTCATCACTTCTGAGAGTTATACGGCTGATCACAAGCCGTATATTCTTGTACGGCTTGAATTTTTAATTTTGAGAATACAGTCATAATATTAGTAGATTACAGATGCAATTTTAATAGAAAAATGTCTTAAAGGTTTAGGAAAAGATTCGTTTTAATGAGAAAGCAGCTTTAATACTTATCAAGATGTGGCATGACCAGCTCAGTTTGTGTGGTTCTTTCTTCTAGACATGGTCCTTATTTGTAAAACAGATACCAAACTATTAACTTCCCAAGATTCTCAACATTCCTCATTTTAAGTTTTCCTTTTCATGTTGAAACGATCAAAAGTTATTATTGTAATTCTCCTAATACAGCGATTGTACTCAGGCAATTTTAATCCTTTATTCTCGTATTATTTCAACTTTATTGTCATATGTCTTCATTCTTGTAATATTATGACGGTTCTCGTAAAGTAAAATAAATGCAAGTATTAAAACATGCTGACGTCACTTCTGATTGTGATCTAAAAAATAGATCTTAATTTTTCCAAAAATTAAATCTTCAAAAACCAAAAATTTTATGAATTGCTAAAATCGATTTATCGCCCAGCCCTAACTCTTGGTGATTTTTTTTTTCTTCTTCAAATTAACAGTGGAAGACATTATTTTTAGTCTGAAATGTTGTCCCATGTTTCCTCTCAGGTTTAGTGGTTCACGTGGACAAGAGAATAACTTTGGCATCATTCAAGCAGAACCTGGAACCCTACGTTGGAGTCCCGTCGTCCCAGTTCAAGGTGTTTCGAGTTTACGCCAACAACCAGGAGTTTGAGAGCGTACGGCTCAACGAAACGCTCTCATCGTTCTCCGACGACAACAAGGTCAGGACAACCTGCCCGGGGTATTTCTGACTGAGGGAGGAGTTTGCGTAACAAGGCCTTTTAAGTTCTAATTGAAGTTTCTCTTTGACTGCTCAGATAACCATTCGACTGGGAAGAGCATTAAAAAAGGGTGAATACAGAGTCAAAGTGTTTCAGCTGCTCGTGAATGAACCAGAGGTAAGATATGATTAAATGTCATTATGATCGGATGGCACAGCTGATGTGGTTTATTAACAGCTTCATCAGCATTTCCTCACTTCCTTTTCAAATATTTGTTACTCTAAGCTTTTAAGGTTGTGAACCTCTAATTTAATTGCTGCCCTTGTGCGACAACAGAGTGGTGTCAGTTCACTTTGTCTTTTATTCAGGTGCTCAATAATATATATTTTTTCTGCAGCCTTGCAAGTTTTTAGTGGACACGGTCTTTGCTAAGGGCATGACTGTAAGACAGTCCAAAGAGGAGCTGCTTCCTCAGTTAAAAGAGCAGTGCAAGCTCGACCTCAGCATCGACAGGTAAGATCACTCAGCGATGAGTTTGGCATAAACGTAACGTTTTTCTTAAGACAAAGATCGTTTGTACGAAACGGTTCATAAACGTATTTGTGTTTGGTAGGGTTCGTCTCAGGAAAAAGACGTGGAAGAATCCAGGAACGGTGTTTTTGGATTACCACGTTTACGAGGAAGACATCAGCATTTCCTCAAACTGGGAGGTTTTCCTGGAAGTCTTGGACGGTAAAAAATACAAATAAATGTTCAACAGATTTTATAAAACAAGTTGAAATGCATTTTGTAACTTGTGTTAAAACAAAGGCAATCACTGTGTTTTATGAGATCTTGATGACTTTCCATGAATAGAAAGTCACTACTATTAATGTAAAATAAACAACGAAAAGATATTAAACTAACCACGGCCTCCTAAAACCTCCAACAGGCTGGTGTTCACCATTTTATGTAATAAAAATGTAAAATCTATGTTTAGAAATAAATACCTAGTCAGCTTTAGTTTGACGTGGGCCAGCCTTAGTCTGTTGGTAAGACGCTGTGACATTTTTTTAAATGTATTGAAAAAATGAAATGAAAATGTATATCATTTTAATCTGAACAAATTTTGTTTCTACTGCTCCTATGATGCTCTACTGATTAATTGCAGCAAGGGTGTTCGTACCATTTACTTGTTGTGATTTCAACTTTAATACTAAGCAAAAACGTTCGTTAAAATCTGGCAGCTGCTCAACAGAAATGCTGCTCAAAGCTTTCCAGCTGCAATTTTAAAATCGCCTCACTTTAACAGGAGTAATATGTGGTCCTCCTGTTGTTTCCATGCCATGTTTCCAACTTTAAATTTCTACTACCAGTGTGTCTCTTTTGTCAATATTGTAAAGCATCGACTTTTTAAAACCTTAGTATAACTTGGCTCCGATTTCCAGCCCATGGCTGGTACATAGTTATGTACGTTTGAGCCGTCGTTTGCTCATTCTCAGACTCGGAGAAGATGAAGTCCATGTCGCAGCTGGCCATTTTGACCCGGAAGTGGAACCCAGCTACTATGAAGCTGGGACCTTTCCAGGAAGCGATTCTGGAGAGCAGCAGTGTGGAAGAACTAAAGGAAAAGGTAATTCTGTCACCTGGTTACATTGAACTTTTACAGTTTGTGCAAAAGACTCGATCATCCCAGCTATGACCAAAAGGCTTTTAATCATTTACCGTATTTCTTTTTGTCTTGTACAAGATAACAGCAGTCAGTTTCTAACAATAATTTTGTGCTTCTAAGGCAATTAATTGAAAAAGAAAAATCAATATCTTCATTGTACATGATTTCTTTGTGAAGTTGTCGCCATCTGCTGGCTGATGGTAGTATCCTCATCCTCACTTTGATGTTATAATTTTTTGTACAATGTTCATATAATTGTTTTTATTTTTTAATTTTTCTCCCTGCACATGTTAAGTGAATCGAGATAAAAATGCTCGATTCTTCTTGCTGAATTAATTTCAGCAAGCTGAATTGCTTTCTATAAATTGTATTGACTGATACAGTTTTGTCTTAATTGATGATATCGTAAACATGTTGTTCTTCTTCACTTTTGCAGCTCAGTGAAATGAGTGATATTCCCCTGGAGAACTTGGAATTTGCAAAGGTATGAGCATTTTGATATTTCAGACCTTGTTTCTTCATGTGATTTTTATTATATTCATGAGCTGCATGTCTCTGCTGTGCAGGGCAGAGGAACGTTTCCATGTGATATATCCGTGTTGGAAATCCATCAGGATTTGGACTGGAACCCAAAAGTTTCGACTCTGAATGTGTGGCCTCTGTACATCTGTGACGACGGAGCCGTGGTCTTCTACAGGTACGTTGGCAGTAAAATGGAAATATGTTTACACAGTCTCTGATGTTTACTGATTTATACCTTTTAATCCAATTGCTATCAAAAAGGTCAGTGAACAGTTGACCACAAACTACAAATGTTTGAGAGTGATATATAAATAAATAATAAGAGGCTAAAGAGGTGCGTTTTAACTCAAAATTTTGAGTTTATCACTGTTTAAGCGTAAACTCTTAAAAACTATAAAAGGCTGACATCCAAAATGAGATGTTTGGATCTCAAAATTAGATTGTTTTTCTCAGATTAATACATTGAATCAGAGCAGACTAGTAAACATTTTAGTCTTTTGTTTATCTCTAAATATGGAAAGTTTTGTAGTAAGTATAATGAAAAGATTGATACTCTGATAGATATTCTGATATATTGAGCTGTAGAGTTCTGTCACCTATAAAGTGACTTGGGTTAATAGGGTACTTGCTTGAAGACTCGAACTAAATGTGATATACGTTTGAAATTGGCTTTTATTTATCGTTTCAAAAACTTCTTTACAAAATTAAGATTATCTACTTAAATCATGTGTGCCGTCTCTGTTGGCGCAGGGACAGCAGAGACGAACCTCTGGAGCTGTCGGAGGACGAGCGCAACGAGCTGATGAAGAAGGAAAGCAGCCGCCTGCTGAAGACGGGACACCGCGTCAGCTACTCGCCACGCAAAGAGAAGGCCCTAAAGATCTACCTGGACGGCGGCCCCGTGAGGGACCCGGGGCAGGACTGAGCCACACACAAACCACTCTGGGCCGTTCAGATCGCCTGGCTGCTGCGGAGAAACCTCCAGGCGTCTGGACTTTGACACAACAGTGACTTGAAATGAAGCAGCATTGTGAGGAGCGTTTTCTCACAGCCTGTGCTCGGAGCCCCACTGCTGTCCAGAACCCTTGTTGTGTACTATAGTGTAATGTACTGTAAAGTCTAAAGGGAAGTTCAGAAGCTAATTTTAGAGAGAAGAATCGAGCACTGTATTGACAAATCACATGAAATGGATGTGGAGAGGCTAGGGCGGTGAAACCAGCTGGGAAGGCATCCATCCTGTGTCTTTGTGAGTCTTTTGAAATCAAACTCTGTCTGTCTGTGTTCATCTCCCTGTTCTGGACAACGTTGATTCTTGCTCATATGCGTCTCGTAATGTTCTCATACCGTTTGACCACTGCTCATCCTCAGTTACTCACTGTCTTCTGAATGCTTTCAACAACCAACGCCGCCGAGACCTCCTGACCTCCCCACCTCCTCCACGTCTCCTCTGGTGAAAAATGACCTTGCTTTCTCTGTAACTTTGAAGAAAAAGAAATAATTCATTCACAGAATTTGATGAGTCTAGAAGCGAAACGTTGTGCTCCTGTAACACCCTCATTACGTGTTGTTATGGGCTGCTTTGCATCTAACGCAGCATTTTTCACTTCATGTAGTGGTTTCATAGGATGTTGGTCCTTTCTGTCATAAAATACAATGAAGCAAAACCAAGTAGTTTTTGTTAAGAATTTTCTTCTATTGTTTGTAAGTTATTAATTTGCTTCAGACCTAATCGCTGCTGTTGGGTCTTTAGCAAGTCTCACATCTGCTGTCTGTTCATTTATATTTGGAGAGAATCTATTTGTTGATGTTTTTGTTGTCTTTTTTTTGTTTTGTTTTTGCACTTTGTGAGCTGGACGTCCACAGCATGGATCATCCTGACGTGTGAGTGGGGGTGGTTGTCCTGTCTGGTGGGGGATCTCTCTGGGTTTGAGGTTCGTTGGGATTTTTTTTTTGGCGCTTCTACTGGCTGCTGCTGCTTGATAGACTTGACACCAGAGGGCGCACACAGCCTACTGGACTCTTCCTCTTCCCTGGGTTAAGGCTCTGTGAACTTAAACTCAGCATTCAGCAGCCCTGGTTTCCTGAGGTTGTCACCAGCTCTTCACTGTAGAAACGCCAATATCGGAGGATTGCCCTTTTTTCTTTGTTGTTTATTTCTTTGGAATTTGAGATCATGTGTGAAAATAGTTAAAGATGATTTTAGAAATAAATTAAAAATGCTTTTTTTGATTAAAAAAAAAAGACTTTCTGACGGTGATCATCAAAATAGCTTACTCACAAAAGGGACTTTGGTTTTATTTATATATTTTTTTTATTCTACATCCAGAGCAACAAGTTTTGATTAAGAGAAGAGCAAAAGTCTAATTGGATCACAAACTACTGCATTCACAAACATTGGATACTGATAACGATGCTTCTAAAGGGTATATGAGATTATTTTTTATTTCAAAACAATGATTCATGAGCCCCATAAGGAAGCAGAGCCATAACGTCGTCCAGTTGACTTGTGAGAGAAAATAAACAAATTACTTTTAAATGCATAACTTTAGATGTGATGGACCAGGAATTAGAAAAGAAGCTTTATTAAAAACTAAAACTCTACATGGTCAAACATGAAACCAATTACAAAGCCATCGGTTTCTTTAAGAAACATGCACCGATTTGTCTGGATACCCGATTGTTTAGGATGTTCGCTGCATTGCCTGGCGTGAGTCAAAAAAATTAAAATGTAGCATTGGTGTATAAAACTAACAAGACTATCTTTTAGTACAATTAAACTCAGAATTATTCATGTTATTTTCATTCAACAAATTTATGAAAATAAATGATAAGAGCATCTCTTGAAATGTATTCAAGCAGTTTAAAAGGAGTATCAGTTAAAAAAAAAAAAAAGAGTAAACTTTTTATCTATTTAGAAATTATCCATATCCATTTTTCCGACATTCAGCAATGCCTGAAAAATCTTTAATGGTCATCAAACTGTTCCTATAATTCTTTCAAAAAAATTTACAAAAATCCTATGATTAATAAAAAGCCAAATAAGATGAACACCTTCCAATAAAAAAAAATTAGTATATTTAATGTATTAGGGCCATTTAGCTAAGGAGTGAGGGAAACAACCTCATTGTATCATAATTTCAGAGAAATAACTGTAATCCCAGCTGTGACTAAATGTTGAATCCTGACATAAATTACATGGATAGTTTAAGCAACATTCAGTATAAAAGCTTTATGTCATTTAATACTCAAAGAAACAAAAACATAAAAACAATCAGTGATTGAAACTATTAGCATCCATTATATTAGCTTTGTAACTTTACAACTTTGGATTAAGCTGGCAAAAAGACAGTGGGAAAAAGCTTCATGCTGCTTGAGAGAGTGTAAATTCAGTCAAGCTTTGTCTAGAGAATGTAGTCAATTTCTGAGTACAGAGAGTCTGTCAAGTCCTCTTCACTTGTGTCCTCTGCTTTCAGGCACATGGAGCCACGCCTGTCAAACAGTAAGAAAGGAGCAACTCGGAATAAATATTAGTGTAATACCATCACGGTCACAGACTGTAAGAAAAATCGTGCTGCACTCACCCGAGGTGCTGGCACTGAAGCTCTCCGGCACACGGACAGTGTTTCCTGGGTTTCTTATCCTTCGTGTCCCAGGACAGCAGCTCCATCAGGTTGTTGGAGACATCAAAACAGCGTTCACGTTCAATCGGCTTGACCGAACAAACAGGGAATAGCAAGGCTGCAAAACAGGAAGTTTTTTCTTTTTCACTGAGATCATACACAGTAACTGATTTCTGCATGGTGTGCTGTGTTGTACCTTTATGAATTGCACAGCAGAGATCTGGCTGACAGTCATTCTGGACTTGACAAGTGCTGCCAGCTTCTCCTTTGGTAGCATTTTTGCTGCACTGACCCCACACACACATCTGGTCGCCGCAGCACTCGTCATCTTTAGTACAAGACTGAGAGAGAACATTTGCTTTTCTTCTTGAGATTTTTGACGCATATATTAAAGATTAAATAATAAATATTGAACTCTGCTGTCCTAAAAAGTGACAGAAAAGAGATAAGGACATGTGCATAAAGTTTACCAGAGCTGAACCTCACAGCAGCGTTATTTTCTATGACTCTTGAACCGTGACGACTGCTGACTTTGTTTAATTAATAATGAATGAAATCTGCAGTACAGTTTGAAAGTGAAGGGGGCTGAAGGGAGTTTTTCGTCCCACGCTCTTATAATGGCTCATATAGAACAGGCTCATCAATATTCTGGTTATAGCTACACGGAGCTGCACACTGCAGCAATCTGAACAGGATACAGATCATGTCCCCAATGTGTTTATTCTCCTTTCACGCTGCACCTGTGGTTGGCCGACTGCCAGCCTGCTTTCTTCCCATTGTCTTTTATTCTGCTACACCTAAAATGATGAGACCAGATCTCCAAGTCAGGACCAAAATGCTCAGATAAAAAGTAATTGAAACATTTCTTCCAAGCAGATAAAAGTGATGAGCTCTTGTTCAACCTTGACTCAGCCTGTCCTTTCATGTGAAGCTAACAAGACAGAAGCGACTCACTCCAATTACACTTGTGGACTTAGCTGCATTGCAGTGTATGAGAAACTCCCAGCATCCTGAAAGATTATGATGAAAACGATAACCCCACTGAGTTAGAATTACATTACTACTAAATGTTTCCAGTCTTAATATGACAAGGGCAAGACGAAGGATGATGGCAAAAAGCTTTCCTGCGTAAAATAAAACTTTATAGAAGTCGGACCAAAAATAAAGGCAACATTCTACCACTTACCACATCAGTGTCTTTACATGGCTTACACTTGGACCTATGAGTGTCAGAGAGGCAATACTTTCCTTTTCCACAGTCGTCGTTAGTCATACATCCCTGCAGAAAAAAATGAACAAGAGATGAATGTTTGACCTTTTGCAGCTCCAAGATATTTGTCATCGTATTCAAGAGGCTGAAGATTTGAGATGTTAAGCTGCAAACATTAATCTAGCACTGATTACATTTTCCAAACCATGACTCAGCAAAAAAAAAAAAAAAAAAGAAAATCTAAAATATTCTTGCAAGCATGTCTACACCTCATAAGATAACTCAGCCAAGTTTGAATATAGAATCTGAATATAACATTTAAGTGACTTGTGATTCTGCTGAGAATTTGATTAAATTAATTCAGAATCACAAGAGTTGTTAAAAACATTCAGATCGCAGTAGGGGGTTTTCTCGCTCACTATAGCAATGACTCAATGAAACAGTTCACATTTTAATACAGTGGACTGACATCCTTGTATGGCTAAAAAAAACATAAGAAATGCCTCGTACTCAGTTGGTTTATGACACTGCAGACAGAATGATGAGTCAGTGTGTGCCAAACATCATGCTACATTTATACTGCTGGGAAATCCAATAACAGTTTTTGACTCTGAGAATGAATGAGAAAAGGCTCACATGATCGATACTGTTATCCAGGTCACTGACTGGGAAAGCTGCGGCAGTAATGTTGTTTGTCCCCTGGGCAAAGTTGACAAGTTTTATTTAGAAGGTAAACAGTGTCTGAGTTTTGTTTACCGTTTCAAAGCTGAGCTACCTGTTCTGCTGAGGAGTGCACAGATTCCCCATTAGTCACCTTATCAGTTTCGTTGGGATGCCTCTGAGGAAGGTCACTGTGATGAGGGCTGACACTGCTGTTTGTCTAGATGGAGAAAGATACAGAAGATCTTTTGAAAAAAAAATGTTACAACAGTTTCACAAGCTATAGATGACTCAAGTTTTTTTTTATTCTTATATTTTCATTTCGAGTTGCTTTAACAGTTTTACCAACTAAGTGACAGCACACTTAGAGCAGCACAAAAATAAGGCCATGTCATGCAGACAATATGCTGACTGAGAGATGCAGCCAGCTGCCTACCTGGGTAAACGCATCCTCAGGCTTTTGCAGCCGATCCTCCTGCAGTTGCTGCACAAATATGCGGTCCAGCTCCGACGGTACCTCCACGATGTGATTGATTCCTGACTCTACGATCTCAGGCAGGATGCCATTGCAGACTGCTGGCAGCACCAAAAGAGTAAGGATGTATCGCATCATGCTGCTTCTGGTCCTCCTGCTGCTGCTGCACACCGAGGAAAAAGAGGAGGAGGAGGAGGAGGAGGAAAAGGAGGGTGTGGCTGCTGCTCCAAGACACAAACAGCCTCGTCACAGCTGTTTTCCGTCAGACAAATCGCATCACAAGTAAAAATCCGTTATTATTATTACAGAATTGTGTTTTGAAGTAGGTCATTAAAGCCCGGATCTCGCCACTACCCACCCAGTAGCCTACACTGCATTGAACAGTAGAACACTTGCGTAACACTAGTTTAGTTTAAAAAAAAAAAAAAAAATCAACAAACAGCAATAGAGACAACCGAACATAATCCGAGAAGTGTCGAAGATTGATGTCGCAATGAGAGGAAGGCTGTACGTGCAAAGCAGTTTGCAACACTTTATGCTTCTCAAAATGAGTGTGACATTTTTAGGCAGTCTCTCTTTGTCTTTCTGATTAGTGTTTTGTGATCTACAGAAATTTAGTCTATTAATCCAGTTCTGCACCAGTCTAGGCTAATATGCAAATTTAAGTATTTTTAAGGCCAAAGAAATCACAGACCATAATAGCAGATCTCAAACTCATTCAAAATCAATAATTTAATATTTATTAAAAAAAAACAAACAACTTTTTGCTTGTTTCTGTATTACCATATGGGGATCTCCTGCTTATAGAAACAGGGGCAACCCGCCCCCTCTGCCCCCTCCACACACACACACACACACACACACACACACACACACACCCACACACACACCCCTACGCACACACACATCTTCACATTTACTAATTGTAATAAACTGGAAGTGATTGTCTTCAGTGTGTTTTTGAAAACATGTCAGACACTCGCACATTACCGATACTGTCTGAGTTTTTAATTGTATTTTTTTAACTTTTTATATTGAGAGAATTGCTCCTCCTCCAACCTCGCGAATATTAAAAAAAAAAAAAGTTTGCATTTGCGGAAAAAAATATTCTTGTGCTGAATTATTGTGCTTCTGGACCTGCTTCAGGGTCAAATATATAAGGTTGTACCACAAGGTTGTACATTCTAACTTAATGTACACTAAGTTAGAAAGGCACAGCCAGCTCATTTGCATAATGGTGACGTAGACCTAAAACAGTGCATTCCTTAATTAACTCAAAACAGAACTAATCGGGCAAAATCTGAATATCTGAGAATGATTTTGTGTATTAAATGTAATTAACATGTTTTGTATAGCCTACTGACCTTTCCTATAGCTTCTTCAAGGAAGCATAATAGTGGACCTTTAATTTCTATGTAAAGACCAACATTTGACGATAAAAAATTGTAAAATAAAATGGCCACAAGATGGCAGTATATTTACTCTCACCTGGATACGTCCGGGCTAAGGATTTCACGCGTCTTTACAGAGTTTATTCAGGGGGGTTTTGTCAATGTGCAGCCAGATTACAGTTTGTGCTGACACACGGTGAAACGTGGGCCGCAGTGTTTTTGTCAGGACTGGGCCAGGGACGTGTGGCGCCTGGCAGTCTCAGGGGGAAAAAAATAAACTTTGCAATAGAGTGAAGTTCTTTCTTACGGCTTTGTTTGGGGCTAAAAATGTCATATATTTTACACGCACACGGATGAGTCCATTAAAAAGGCTGAAAAGATGGTTTTTAGTAGATAGTAAAAAGCACCCAAAAAAAAGGGGTTTAGCCCCAGTCACCTCAGCAGCTTTAGTAGCTACAGTAGCAGTTCTGGGATGTGTCCCAGTTTTGAGCGCCGCCCTCAGACAGCAGCTCAGAGAATCTGTCAGACAGACTGAGAAAGTCGTTTTTCTCACAGCTCCTAATTTCAGCGACGACTCTGGAAGGCGGGAGAGCTCAGGTTTAGATATAAGGTAAGCGCTTTCTGATTTTTACACTTTGCTATTTGCTGTGTTTGTCTGTCCTCCTCACAGTGGCCGATGGGACCTCTGAGGCACCTGACTGGGTTCTTCACCGGTTTCTGAAAGCGTGTGTTTCAGGCTGCCTGTTTGACACGATTAGACTTGACTGTAATGCAACTCATGACCCAGTGACTGAAAAAAAAAAATGCTCTAATTAAGCAGCTCACATTAAAGTCAGTCTAAATCTGGCCTTGGAGAATATTGCAGAAGTTTGAAGGCTGACAGAATATGGGGATTTGATCATCTCACAGTGATATCTTTGAAGTTTAATCCTTTCTGGAGACTTCCCTTTAGCAGTCAGGATTCAGCTATTATAAAGTCCTGATTAAACTCTTCTTTTTGAGAGGAGACAGGCAGCTGGTCTTGTCTCCACTTTCTGATAACACAAAGGTTATCTCCTCTTGCGCAAGTTCCTTTTTTGTTTTTTGTTACTGTCATGCTCATGGTTTGTGTCATAAATCAGTTGCAAGCACATGCGTAGCTGCTTGTTATATCTCAAATCAGCTCCAATCACAACTGGAACGGCAGCTTTCTCAAAGGAGAGTATAAACGGGTATAGTTGGCTGTTGTCTTTATTTTTGTTTAAGTTTGTTCAAGTTTTTTTTTTTTTGCCTTTTCCACTGGCTCAGCAGTTTCCAAAATGGACCTCTGGGTTAAAAAGCGACATCAGCTGAATAATAAAGAGAAGGTGTGGTGTGTAGTGTCTACAGGCTATCAGAGATCCCTGAGCCACAGGAGCTTTCTGTTAATGTTTCCCAGTGACGAAGGTTAACACACATGTGTTGATCAAATACACACAGCTGGCTCTTAAATGAACAGCAGCCTCCTGATCAAACTCCTGATCAAAGAAGAACAGAACAGAAACCTGTTTTTAGAACAGCTCTGTTTTTTTTTTCTTCTGTACTCTGTGTTTCAACATACTTTATGCACACACAGTCAGGCTGTGACTCAGAACATTACAAAATGATGCATGATCCCACAGCACATTTTTCTGGTATGGGTCTGAAAAGTCACCCAAACACCAGCTGCTTTCCTTCCTCATGTTCTGAGCAATAATTTCCTGTGGTGAAGATAAAGTTTCCCCCCATCCCACTCCGCCATCACACTATAGGAATTAACCTTTGTGACTGTTCTAATCTAAGCAGCGTTTATTTACAGTCCACTGTGGTCCAGGCACCAATAAACTTTGTACTGTCTTCACATCGACCTTCAGCCACATTACTCCCTTCCTACTGAAAAGATATCCCATCTCTGTGCACACCTTCAAACTAATACTTTACGGCACCTTTAATCATATTTCATTACACAGGTTGGTCTTATTGGTGTCAGACAGCGTGGCTAACTTGCTAATAAATCTATCGTCTTGTGTCCACACCCTCACAAGTTTTCTGAATTCAGCATTTTAATTTTCTTCTGATGAATACATTGTTATTTTTGGGTATGTTATGCGTACATCAAAAAGCCTAGTTCCATCTGAAGAACGTGAATATTTCCTTTTGAAGAATAGGTTTCTGAAAAGTGTGGCATGCATTTGCAGTCATGGTCTTTACTGTGATACTTGTGAATGCCATTTACTTACCTTCATTTGCTTCAGGTTTTTTGTAGTGAACAAGCTCAGTCAACATAATTAACTCTTATTCCTTTATTCTAAACTTTATTGTTACACAACACAGACATAAATTCAGGTGACTTTTGTGTATCAGCATCCACTTTTTTAAACCCAGTGGGTCTGCAGACACTCTAAACTGCAGGTTTCAGTACTCCTCCAGTGAGTTACAAGTGCAAATTTACACGGCAAGCCTTTCATTTTTAGTGTATAATTACCAGCTATACTGCAGTTTAGCTTAAAAACAGTGTGGTGAGAAACAAACAGTACAGAAAGCTCCAAGCATGCAGCCAAATGGAGGCCCGGCCTGTGATGATCCTTATGAAGAATCCGAAAATGGTGCTAATTCCCTCAACTCTTTGATTCTTTGATCAAAGATGACAGATGCACTCATGCTCTTCCTGCTGTAAATCTGCTGTTTGTTTTAGCAACACCTGAGAGTTGACTCACCTGTAGGAGGCCAGAACTGCAGCGGCTGCTACAGCTTTTTATTCTCGCTTACTGTAATAATATTAGTCAATACAGTATATTACAAACACAATGACAGAATTAAACCCCGAAACCGTTGTGTTGCAAACATGAACACCCGTGCCAAATTTGAAAACGCTTTTCCCTTCCTAATGTTTATCAAACAAGCGATCAAATTAATAAAACCAGATAACAAAGGATTATCTCTATGAATGAACCACCAAGATATCAGATTAATGAATATGAAAGTCATAAGACATGTTTTAGAAAGTCATGCTGAGAGCAAAAACTATTTGAATGTGCTGAACAGAGTAACTATGTGTGGAAGCCCAAGCTCATTATTACCAGGGAGGTGTTGTAAACGTACTTCTTCCTCTCTGCAGCACATTTCCTTCCTTGTTCCATAGCATAGAAAACAGTCACATGCGACCAGGCGGCTACACAAAAGAGATAGGAACTGACACAGATAGGTGGGGTTTGTTGTTCCTCAGAGAGTGACACTCTGCCAGATTTACTGTAATGTTCGCAGCAATTAAAAACAGCTACAAAGTCATGCAGCCCTGAAGGCTTTGTGAATCAGGTTATATAAATAACTAGGAGAAATGTGTGCAAAATTAGTGGCTTGTACCAGCCACTATAATGTAAAATATTTTCATCTTTTTAGCCTCATAAGTTGTAGGGGGGAAAAAAAGACTTTTTATGAAAACATCAACAGAACTTCAGTCTCAGAACTTTTGGATTTAGTTTATGAGATAGATTGACTTAAACAGGATTTTGTAAAAGTAATTTTAATTTATTTTTGCTGTTGTGTTAAAGATCATCATGTTGCCACAGAAACTGATTTCAACTTTTTGACGTTCTAAGCAGTGTTTTGTTTCTTGCCAACTTTTTGTGAGAACATTGCCACAGGCCAGTAAAGGTAGTGGGCATGGTTTTACCTGCAGCACCTCAAATGAGTTTAGATCTGGACTTCGACTTGGTCATTGCAGTTTCATGTTAGATCATTTTCTCTTTAATTTGCTGTTGCGTTTGGGAATCATTTTCTTAATTGTTTAATGGTCCAGTTTGGGCTGAGCCTCTATGAAACACTTTAAATTTAACACTGTGATTGAAAACTATCCTGAAACTGAAAAAGAAGCCCAAATAATTGCAAATCCTCTACCGTGCTCTATAATTTGAGTTTACTGAATTTACAAGCTCTGTTTGTTTTTCAGCCATATGTAGTGCGATGCGTTTTAGACAATTCAACTTTACAATCCCCGGCTGTGCTGCTAAGTTCTTTTCAAAAAAGAAGAGGCTCCCTCAAGGCAATCCTTGCAAACAAGTTATACTTGTTCAGTCTGTTTTTAAATCTATAGCCAGGAACTTTAACATTACCCGCTTTAACTCAGGCATGTTAAATGTGAAATATAGCATTTGGGATTTTAGCAATTTACCTGAGCTGCCTTATCTTGGAGTGAAGTTGTTTAAAATCCACTGCTGTGAAAATTGGAAAAAAAATATTTTAAATGTTTTCTGAATTGGTTTTATTAACCTTCCCAAAGTTATGCAGAAAAACAAACTTTTATGCTTCTTCAGCAAACTGACAACACTGTGACTTTTTCAGATTCACACTTTATTACGATCCTTTAAGTCAGCCCATATAGCAAGATAAAAGGGGTAATTTTGGTGAAAACCCAAAGTTTATCTGTAGATATTTTCAACCCAAGTACAATTTTGGTTAATTAAATAATCAAACATAAATATGTATCAGTAGGTTGTTCTTCTCAGCCTATGTTTTCTCTTAGAAGGAGCCTGTAACTTTTTTTTCATATTCAAAAACATAAAACCTTCATGATGACAATAGTACAAATACTGACTTGAAGACAAGTAGATTTTTTGACTTTTTTATTTTTATTTATCAAGTAAGATAAAAAAATTATGTTACACTTTGCAGCATAGCTGCTTTTCTATGAAGATCCATGCTGCCCTATTGGATTGCTCAGCATCTAAACAGAGTGGTAAGAATAAATCATCAGCATTACTGTAGTAAAATTATCCCAGGAAACTGTTAATAAGTTCCTTCTGTCAGAAGAAAGGACACCTGTGAACTTTGTCAAATATGGGTTTAAAATCTCAGAGGTGAAACTTAACAGAGGAAGCCTTCTTTTGAACTTTGATCTTTACAGGAAGCCAGAAAGTCTTTTCAGGAAAAGCCTGGGAATGAAGTGTCCAAATATGAGGGAGCTCACAACCCTCCAGTGTTGCATCACCATGATTTAATTTTCCTACCAGAGCAGCTCCGGTTTCACGCTCGGCTCTATGTTGTAGTAAAATTATTTTGAATATTTGGTCCTGTTGAAAAGAAAAGTCTCAGTCAAGCTGTTTTAGTGACTTCAGAGCAGGTGGATGTTGAATATTTGTCTGTGAAACAAAGAGTTGCTTGTGCTTGTTTTATTTTCCAGTCATGCGATTTTTTTTTTTCCTGCAACATGAAACTTGTCTATTCTGAGCGTGGCTGGGCAGATTTTCCTGCTGAGAAATAATACTATTAAACATCCTTTGGGCCTTTCTGTGATGTGGATAAAAGGCAGTCAGGTATAACTAATCTCAGTGAGTTATTGTTCAAAGAACCATGTGCCGAACACACCTTGTAGGTCAGGTGAGCCTGCAGACAGAAAACTCCACATTCTTGCTCCTGTTTTAGTTAAAATGAACATTTTGTGTCTGTTTTTTTTTTTTTACCTTTGAAGTCCTTCTGAAGTTGAGTGACATTTACTTTTATCTTTTGGTGAACTACTGTTATCAGGACACAGTCTTCTTTTGCTTTGGCACAGCTGCCTGGACACGCAGCCAGATTTTAGTGAACTGAGATAATAAAGAGGAGCTCTGGAGGCCTGGTGGAGGGTTCAGCCCTACAGGCTGAACAGTACATGAACAAAATGTTTCTGCTTGCTTATCAGGCCTGCGGAGGGTTCCTTCCTGGTTTTCTTCAGTTCAATCTCTAATTACTGTTGCTGGCTGCTTGCTCTACTGTATATGTGAATTTCCCAGCAGTGTTTTCCGTTTCTTGCTGTGCAGTTTTTTGATTCTGTCTGCAGCAGTGTACTCTGTGGAAACAAATGCTTAACTCTCCCGCACTTAAAAGTGTGTCTAATATTTTGCAGAATTGCATCAACCGTCTGATGACTCGATGTTGCAAAATATAGAAGACAAAGTTTCAGTTGTAAAACAGTCTAGGACATCATGATAATTAATTATAACCTTGTGAATCACCGATCGGGGTTTTCTTGTATAAAAGGCAAATTTTTCAAGATTTGTCCTGCAAATCATCAGTGTGAGCTTATCAATGGAAAATTGTCATTTTGGGCTGTTACTATTTTAGTTATCTGAAGTTTGAGGTCAAGACAGCCTGTCAGTGTTCCCCCACTATGAACCAAATTAGCTCAGTACCGTATCCTGTTTGTTTTAGCTCCTGCTCTAACACACCTTATGTTCTTTAAATCAAGGACACATCCATTTAGACTCTCTGTACTGCTGCATAAAATGAATAAGATGCCAGATGAAGGGCCCTGATGACCAACACCGAGGGTTTACTGTGGTTATTTGAAGTGAATGATGTATCTCTTAGAAATTCAGGCATTTTATTTGATGTGGTGTTATAAGTTTGTCTTTCTTTGCCCCAGGGGCCTTTAAAATTGCCCTTTCTTTTCAGAGTTTGTTTTTTGTGGCTGAAAATATTTCAGATTAGTAACTCTGTTGTCTGATAGTGATTCAACTTTAGGTTTCAAGCAGAAAACCTGAAGTCCATCTCGACAGAGGATTTGTCAGGATCACATCCCTGATGAGCCATTTTAATGATGCTTGAATCTGTTAAATCTAGAAATAAAAAGATTACTCTTAACTATGGTCAATGAACCCAGTAAAAAAGCAAACAGTAAAAGGATCTGCCCAATCCAATTTTGCTTGTGCAGCCAGATATTGATAAAACTTAAACTTTGCCTTCCTCTCCTCTCTACATTTACAATTTTGCTGGGTGCTGTATTTTTTTGTGTGTCTTTATCGGGACGAATGGGCAAGATGCTTGTTATTACAGTCAGTGGTAGACGTCTTGTTGAAGAATTTAGAGTTAGTAAATATAAAATGCAACTGTTTTCCAGTAAAAACAAATAGTGAATATGAAACCGCCCCTGTTTAGTTTTCTCTTAACATGTACTGTCGCAGTTACATATTTTACATTCATACCATTCCTTCTTTATCAAACTACGAACAGATACCTTGTTACTGCATGCCTCTCTCTTGATTCTGTTCTGAAAAATGTAAAAACGCTCATTATATTAGGGAGTGTGCCCAAACGCAGTAAAGGTGCATTCATGATTAAAATCATAGGGTGTTAGTGGTGAGCAGTAGTTTGTTTGATAAATGGCATGAATGAATTCATCCCTGTGTTAGGAACTGAATGACTCCCCATTACTTTTCTCTCTTAGCCACAGCTGGTTTCACTTAATCACATCATTTTCTGGACAGAAAGGAAATGTAAACCAACATAGTAATAAACTCTGTGATCCTCTCAACCATTATCTGCCTCGGCTGAGGGTAATCTTTCCGTTTCACTCGGTTGTATTTTTACAGCCACTCTGAGGGTTCCTCTTTTTGTCTGCCCACAAGTCACTTTTCCATTCTGTCAGACCGAGTTGGTGAAGTCCATGTGTCAGAGGCAGGGTAGTTTCGGTGCTGAGCATCAACTTATTTAAGCGTTTGTTTCATTAGTGGCGCCAGAATCACACAACAGATGCTTTTAATTGTTGTGGCGCTTTACCGGTTTATTTGTTTATTTTTGAAACGTGACAACATAGGTGTATTAAACATTTCGCTTAAGATTTTCACATTCTACCTTGGCCAAATGTGAAATAAAATTAGATCACAAAAAAAACTTTTCTTAGAAAGCTCAAGCAAAAATAAAAGCAACAAAAGGAGAAAAAAAAGTAAGAAAAGAAAAACAAAGTCCCTTACTGTGAAAAGGAGATAAAACATGAAGTCTACATAAAGTGCAAATGCTCCAGAAAGGCAAGAGCTTTTTGATCATTGTCAAAGATTATACCTCCAGTTATGCATTATGACGTGTGAATCTATGTCATATCTTCTTTGATGATAAACCTGAACATTTTCAAGGAACCATGGATGCATCCTATAACCGGGTGCCTATGGAGCCAATGAGAGGACCAAGAGTTTGTTCTAAAAGGATGATGATGGACGACTGCAGAGCTTCTGCAGCCACGTGGCAAAGGAATGCCATCCCACTAAAGCCTGGATGATTGTCGTCAGGGCCTCCATAGGATATGCTGACAGGATATTACAGCCGTCCAAAATGCATATAGAGCATTTCTGTGGGTTGCATGGATCTCCTGCCTCACTTTAAGTATTTCTGTAAAGCAAGAGGGTCAAAAACAGGATGCAGACATGTGGTCAAACAGGATTCTGTGCAAATTAAAATGCCAACTTTAGTCTGGAGAGAAATTTTGTTGCTGCTTTAGCGAGGTTCAACCCCTTGTGGCATGAGGACATAATTAAAAATATGTGAGTCATTACTGAATGGTCACCTCTGTTTTTTACTATCTAAATGACTTTGCGCCACATCGCCGCCTGGGATTGTGGTGTGACAGTATCAGTGGAATACAGTGGGTGGGGTGGGTGTTTAGACCCTGCACAGCCCCTACGACTTCTTGTCTAACCACACCCGTCCCACTCTGCAGGACATTAAAATTTCAAAGCCAGGCTTCCCCCCAAAGCTCACGGAAGCTGTGGTCTCCGCCCACGTCGGCACACTCGGGCCTGGTGCTGAAACTTTCAACATTTTGCTTTGATGTCAACCTCTGGCACCAGTTTCTGGCACAGATTTTTAAGTGCTTGATGGTTGATTGGAGGAACCGGGCTTTAATTGTGTCAGTTCAGCTTCAGTCTGATGAGAGTGCGTGTTTTTAGAAACAACACTTTCACATTCAGGCACACATGTAAGCACACGTGCTTCAATGCACGCTGTAGTATAGGCCTGTATAAATAATCATCTATCTGATTTTGTTTGCATGAGTTCCCATTAAAAGTAGTTGCACAGAGGCTAGGTCTGGCTGGAACCAGCCAGACCTAGAAATAAAATATCCTTATTATGAAACAATAGCCATACTTTGTGGTACATTAAGAAAGAATATTATAAATGCTAAAGATGTATTGATCACATACAGTATATATTTATAATTAAGGGAAACATGAATCTTTTAAGAAAGACAAAAATGATATCTAAATGTGTTTACTGGCAGTAAACTTTGTAAAGATAGTAGATATTCCTTTCAACAAAGCTTAGACAAAAAATACTTCCTTAAAGCTCATGAGCTCTAGATTATGATATTTGATCCCATTAACAGTCCATAGTAAAGCCAGCATAGCCAAATACGGTCATCCAATGTAAATTCAGACTGCCCTAGGTACATAAACAATGTTTTTTCAAGCCAGTATCGGTCTCTGTTTGTGAGAAAGAGCTGGAAAACAGTGGAATCCTCCCAAAGCAATCCACTTTTCTTCTGGACACACTGCACAAAATGCTGCCATGGACAGATATTGAGAGTAAAATGCAAAAAAAGTCCAAAGAAAATTGTAGAAAAATACCTTTGAAAAGTTAAGTGAGCTACTGATTAGGATCACATGCAAAGCTTCGGATATAGACACATTTTTTGCAAGACACACACATAGGATTTGGATTTATTAAAGTTATAGGACTACTGGTATCACCATTAAAAGAATATCATGTTAAAAGATGTTGTCAAGTCAAATTATTTATCATTAGGAAACCCAGGGGGGGAAAGTGATATGATATGGACATTCCTTGAGTCTTGAGGTTGTGAAACAGTCACATTTTTTGAACTAGTAAGGTTAAATTATGATCCTGTAGTTGTGTCTGTAAAGCAAAAGTTAGAAATATTGTCAGCAGCTGCCTGAAGTTCAGTCACAGGGTCGCTCTGCTTTGCTGCTTACTGGAACTGCATATATTTTTTCAACCTTGTCTGTACTTGAAATGTTATCTTGTTCATGTGGGTGTAAGCCTACCACGTCTCAGAATGCCTCCTGCCTTAGATAATGGGTAAAGGAATGCTTTCCTAACAAAAAGCAGTCAAACTGCTTCATAATTCCAATCTATTATCCATTTAAAGTTGTGTAAATAGATCTTTTGGCTAAAACTAGAAAATGGAAAAACACAAGTTACTTAAAGCCATCTGTTGGACTCTACCATGGGATGACATCACTGCTATGTGTCTTGCCTCCTCAGAATGGGCATGACGGTGCGGGCCAAGCCGAGGGTGTAGCCACATCTGGCTGAGTGAGCTGAGCGACGCTGAGCAGGAACCTCAGCACACCAAGACATCTGCTGCAGAGGGGAAGATGGGAAAGATGGAGGAGGAGAGCGACAATGTTGGGAAGCTGTTTGAGAACTTCATCCAGGCCTCCACCTGTAAAGGGACTCTGCAGGCCTTTAACGTCCTCTGCAGACGTTTGGACCTTGACCCGGCGAACCACAACACTTTCTACTGCAGCCTGAAGGCAAAGGTCACCTCTTGGAAGGCCAAGGCACTTTGGAGCAAGTTAGACAAAAGGATATCCCACAAGGAGTACAAGAAAGGTCAAGCTTGTGTGGGGACAAAGGTGAGTTTAACTATTTCCCTTCATCGTTAAGAAAAAGTCATGTTAAATATGATGGAGGTGTAGAACAGGGTAATAATGACAGAAGATAAAAACATTCATTTAGAGACATGTATTCTCTTGTGTTTTCGTCTGTATCAGCTTTTATGGAGCAGTTATTAGTAGTCTGTGTCTTACCTGCAATAGTGACATCAGACATTTAGGCTAAGATATACTGTGGTCAATAACCAGTAAATAGCAAATTATCCACTACTGGAAATAATTTTCACTTGGGTTTTAGCCAGACGTATAGCATGTATTTTCACATCATTCCACTTTTTGATGCTTGAGCTTTTTTGTCACTGTTTTCTGAATTTAACAACGCCTCTTCTGCAAAACTGAACAACATTGCTGTGCATAGCTGAAAATCAAGAGGCTGAATATATCTTGTTGATCTGCTGTGACTCACAGGTGCAACAAAACAACATGCTGATTAGATTGATTAGCTTACTCAACACCTACATTTCATACAGTTAGCTTAGCTAAGCAAATATTAATGACTGTGTTATGTAGAAATGTTGTAAAAGGCGTTTAAAGGATGGTAAATGAACCTTTTTTCACATCTCAGAAGGGATCTTTTCCTGCAAATAGCAGGAAAGCTTTTGTATTTGGCTCAGTATAAATATAATGAAACAAGGTATTAAGTTTAAAAACTAGTTTAACTTTATTATAAAGCTAGGTTAATTATGTTTTTTCTGTTTATATTGTGCCTGGTGACATTTTAGAAGCTGTACCTTTTGTTTGGCTGCTGTCCAAAATATCCAATTGATTTACTGCTGCAAGCCCAAAGCTCCATGTTTTCAGCAGAAAAATGCTTTCCTGTCTTCACTGCAGACAGCCGGGACTGTTGCATTTTATTCATCTGCTTTTTCACATTTCCCGTGTGGTTCTGTACACCTGTGCAATAAAGATAAAAATGCAGACGGAAATATTTTTTTATCAGGAAATTTAATTTTCTTGTCAACATTTTTGGTATGAAAGTCAATCAGTTCAGCATCTAAATGTTTCGTGGTTAAGTTTGTTTATTATGCTTGCTTTACTTTTTAAGATGATCATTGTTTTAAGGAAGCAGATGCAGAGTTATTAATTTATCTACAACCTAGAAGAGTTGAGATTAGCAATTGGAGCAGGAGAGTCTTTCCATAAATATTAAAACACACCCATCAGGTTAACTGTGTTGCTGACAGGCCTGAAACCACAATGGTGAAAGGTCCAGCTTAAACGTTTGCTTTATACAACATTAAAGTTTTAGGATTTAGGAAGTGTTTTTTGTTGTTTCATCTCACATGATTTGTTTTTACTGGACATAAGTGTGACTCTGACATCCTATTAAAGTTAAGTGTGGGACAGCTAGCCCAGGCTCAATTGTTTATGCATCCCAGTAGATTTGTATTTTATTCATGGCTCCTATACTTCTGGAAAAGTATGGGGTTTGATTTCAGGATTTTCCAAGTGTTGTAATGTAGAAATTTATCTAGGTGTTCTGTCCTTTTTTCCATGTCATTCTCTTTTTCCTTCACTCTGTCCTTTATTTTTATTGTATCTTTCCTTCCCTTTCCTCTTTTCCCTGTGTCCTTTGTTATTCCTCGTCCTTCTTTGTAGTGTCCATTCTTATTTCCTTACCTCTATGCTTCCTTCATGGTGTCCTACATTGGACCTTTCCTTATGACTTTTGTTCCTTGTATCTTTTGTTCTTTCTCTTCTTGTCCACTTTATGTCCTTCTTTACTTCCCTCATTTCATTTTTATCATGTCTTGTGTCATATTTTTTCTCACTTTTCCTTTCTTCTTCCCTTGCTTCATACTGTCCTTTATCTTTGTTCCTTACGTCCTACTACCCTTCTTTCTTTCCTGTCCTTCCTTTCCTTGCTTCCTCCTATCTTACACTTACAAGATAGATTAAAAGTCTGTCCTCTTAATGAAGAAAATTTTCTACAATGGGATATGTGTAAACTGTGCAAAGGATATTTGTAGTGGTGTAGGGGAGGAGGCACAGAAAAGGTGATGAGAGAAAGTCGAAACCCAGACAAGTGTTCACCTGTCAGCTGTGCTCAGATTCAGCACAATTTTTATTGCACAGAGGAAGAGACAGCATCACTCAGCAACTCTGATTATTTGGCCCCAGTTAGACTCCGTTTGGCTACCTTTTTACTTTTCCTGAACGTTTGGAGCAGGGATGTGGTTATTATTGAAATGTTTTAAATTCTGCTTAGTTGTCTTTTAAGGCTCAGAATATCTTAGGCAACAACTTAAAAAAGACAGGTGCATTAGAGTTTCTTATTTTGTATTTCTGACTTGACAAAGAATTTTTTCTGAAATCACAGCAAAATGTTTTTGATTTTAATGAACTGCTTACATGTGCGTTGTGTTTTTACTGCTCACAAAGGCAGCTATCTCCTTTTACATCTTCTTCTTCAATTACTGGGTGAACAAATCCTTCAATTTTTCTGTCAGTTCTGTTCTCCGTCAGTGGCATATGTGATTTCACTCAGGGATTTTTCTTCATATTGCTGAGTCTTTTTTACAGGATGTGATGTCACAATTTTTACGGCCTAACACAGATGGTAGCAGAGGCCAAGCATCCATCTCGTTGAGTTTTACTGTGTACAACAAAATCTGTCTTTTCATATAAATCATGCTGCAAGTCAGCCTCAGTGCACTTCATCAGATCTCTAGGAGGCAGCTTGCTTTCAATAAAACTCATTGTGTCTAAACGTGATACAATCTTAAAGATATTTTTATTATTAGACACTCAGCTACTCTATGTCTCTTCAGACATACCTGACATGTTTTGAAGTGCTTCCATCTTCGTCAGAGGTGTCACAACTGTTATCAGATGTTAGCATAATTTACCAACAAAAGTCCTCTCTTGTGCCTAATGCCAGGTGACAATGCATGATTTGTCCATCTCCCAATGTACTCCGATTAACCTGACAGTTTGTTCACAGGTTGTCTGGCTGAGTTTGATGAATGTCAGGGTGAGGTTGTGGTGGGTGGAGAGGGGGGTCACAGGTGGAGACAGCTGAGAGGAAACCAGTGTCCTGACTCAGCAGATGTGGCACCAGAGTTCAGGGGAAAAAAAATCCCTGATTAGTGAGTGGAAAGTGTAAAAACAAACACTTCTGCTCATGGCTGATAGAGAAGTCAAAACAGTGACATGAGTTTAGAGAACAATGGGCGCTCTTTGAAAGTGGATTTGAGAAAGTTCCTTTATCGTCCGTCTATAAATGATGCTGTACCCCATCTGTTCACCGGTTGAACGTCAGCACACTAAGCACTGCTTTATGCAGGGAAATAACCGAAAGCTTAAACTTGTCAGGGCAGTGTGCACACCACCTGCCTCTGCGGTTCACATCTGACAGCCTCAGGCAGCTTATTACAAAGAATGAGAGAAGCAGGTCACAGATAGACACAAGGCCTTTGATTGTTGGTGCAGGAGAAGTATGCAATGCAGAACAGACTTTAATACAAGACAACAGCAAAAAATTAAAACACAAAAACACAGAAAAAAATAAAATATACTTCTGTAAGGTTGCCACAGTGTATTGGTTTATTACTTCTGTAAGTTTTATGAGAAACTATGGTGATAAATAACTATAAAATGCTCAACCTTCTTGTATGATTTAATTTAATTTTATGTCATATTCTTAGAATTTGACATAAATTCTAAGAATTTCACTTCTATATTAACTCTGAGCGATCTCTAATTGGGGATATTTAATATTAGAGTTACATTTAGTAAATATTCCTCATAATAGCACATGAATAGAATATTTGAAAAAATATACTTTATACATTAGTTGTCAAGGCATGTCTTAAAATCTCTAAAGAATATACAAAATGTTGCTTTTTCCAAAATTGCATTAATTTTTATGTTATTTTAGAAATGGCTTTAGTTTAAATTTTTCATTTAATGTTTCCTCTTTTTGTAATTTTCTCTTGTATTTCTTGTTTTTATTTATAGTTTCCTCATTTTTCTCTTCATTATGCTGTAGAATACGTGGAGTAACCTTGTGCTTGAATGGTGCTTTGGAAATAAACCTTTTTTTATGTATAGAACTTAGTATTGTTTCATAGCAGGATTGACAACCAATGATTGAAAGGAATTTCTTCTAACCTTCCTGAAGTCTATTTTGGAGAAGTATGGTTATGTTACTCTGATATTATAGGTCATTCGGAGTCATTTTGGTTTGGTCAGGGCTCATTATCTGTTATATTTCATAAGAGTCAGATGATCCCAAAAAGGCGTCTGAGCCATAACTTGCTGAAAAGCCTGTTGAAAAACATGTTAAAGTTAAAGAATGCAAACATCTTGATGATTATTTATCTCCAGAAAATATCAGTGCATGGCGTAGTTTTTCTAAAATGTATAAATGGTGACAGGATGGGACAAAATGAGCAATGTATCAGGTTGGGCTATGAAGTTGTAAATGGGACAAACAGATTTATTTATTTTTTTGTCATGTTTATGTTGTTTCTATGGTTGTTTTGCCGGTGTCTCACGTTTTAGCATGTTTTGTTATTGTAGTGAGCAGCAGGTAGGCAGATTGTCTCATGGGACTGATGCATGTGAAACCCTCTTATCATATTTATTGTTAATATTTTTGTAACTACATGTGATGCCAGGAGTCAAAGTTCTATCTACTGCGTCTATCTGTTGAATAACGGAATCTTTCTAAGAAAGGCAAATGAAAAGTAAATATATTCAGTCTTAATCTGTTGAAGTCTTTGAGACAGGAAACTGCTGAGCATTGCAGGAAAGCTTCGTCCTGGTTTAAATGTCAAAAATAATCATGCACCCCATCTCTGAACAGTTTTCTTCATAGAGTCTTGTAATGTCTTCAAACGGAAAGAAAAAGGAGGACTGTGCCAACACACATGCGTCACCTCGTTCATCTGTCATTATGGACGATGATGTAATGTTTCAACCACACATGCTCAGACAGACACTTAAACCTCAAACTGACTTCATGCATTTTCTTCGGTGAGCCTGTTTTGTGAATAACACCTGAATTATGTGTCTCTGGGCAGCTTACTAATAAATACATCACTCCAAGCATGTGCAAACTATTTTCTTTTTGTACATTGTAGCTTTGCCAATAATACAATCACACATACATCAGCAATCTTGTGCGGACTGGACTGATTATAGGAGTTTGTCTTACTTAACTGTTCCTGAATGAGACACTTTAAATCGTCTCAGCAGTGGAGCAGTAAAGTACAACTCCTTCTCATGATGAATGGAGCTGCATGATGCTCCAGAGCTCATTATAAACAATTGTAATGTCCTTCTCTGTTTCAACAAGCTTTCTGTTGATTCTATGACAAAGATGTTACCCTGATGCAGGTCATTTAACTGTGCTCTTTGTTTGTAATAACCAGCATATTGTGTCATTCCATTCAGTGCCTCATCATCGGAGGAGGCCCGTGTGGCTTGCGGACTGCAATCGAGCTTGCCTTGATGGGTGCTAAGGTGGTGGTGATTGAGAAGAGGGATTCTTTTTCAAGGCACAACGTGCTCCATCTTTGGCCCTACACCATCCATGACCTGCGGGGCCTCGGGGCCAAAAAGTTCTACGGAAAGTTCTGTGCTGGAGCCATCGACCACATCAGTGAGTAACAGACTTCACTGGAACAAAACCGGCCTTTTAAATCACTCCGCTCCTGTGATTCAACTGTTTTCTTGCATGATAAACTACAATATGATATATGGAGTTTATTTACCTCTAGGCTGATGATAAAAGAAACAGTAGTACAACAATAATTAGAAAGTTTGTTTTAATGTGAAGCCATCTTCACCTTCTGTGTTCCCCTTTTATTGCAAGTCCCTAAAACTTGAAATTTGGAGCCAATGCACTACTTGCGTCCTTTCTGTTACCTTTAACGGCTGTGAAAAAGTTAATTTCTTTCTTTAGATGTTGAAAAAACCCATAAAGAAAAACTTGAAAAACATTAAGGTTGCCATGTCTGAAGTTCAACTGCTTGGGAAACATTTGAAAAGCAAAGCCATCCTTATTGTTACTTAAACCCTCCTAAAGGATGAGTTCACTGACCTTGTTGAGTGAAGCATGCTCTCCTTTTTTCCGCCTATTTGGAGGCGCTGCTCAGCGTTCCAGACATATCACATGCAAGCAGAGTTTGCTTTCAACAGTTAGATGAAAGGCAAACATGAAAACATGGACGTGTGTCTGTCTCTGCCAGGCATTCAGCAGTTGCAGCTCATCCTCCTGAAGGTGGCTCTCATCGTTGCTGTGGAGTTTCACATCAATGTGGAGTTTATTAAGCTGCTGGAGCCTCCAGAAGATCAGCAAAACGAAGGTACTCAATCTCACCTCCACTTGGCTGTGGTATTCAAGCAAGAGGTTTAGATGGTGGAGAAATGAGGGGAATCTAAGCAGCTGGAATATGTCTAGCTTTTAGGAGGGTCAATTTGAGAAGTGTATCTTTTTTTTTAGACAGGTGGAGTTTAGCTTCCTGCAGGATCTTTGTTTACATTCCTTTGCTGCTTCTGGTGCACATTTAAGCTGGTTAAGCAGAAGGGAACATCTCGTCTGAGAGTATTTTATTTCCTTGACACTCACTAATAAACACGACACAAACATTGGCACATGTTTTGTTTTTATCATTTGCAGATCAAAACACCAAAGGTCATGTAATTTGCATCATCTTCCTGTAACTGATCTTTTTTCTGCTATTTATACTACTGCTCTGCAATACACTAACCAGTGACCTATTTTATTTTTTAGACAGAATATGTACAGTCTCATTTCAGGTTTAATAACATTTGAGCAAAGCGCAGTGGATACTTGACCCCCATCATCCCGCTCCGGCCTTCAACTTAGCACACGATAAGTCAGGAGGTGTCAGTTCAGTTTTCATATCGACGTGGCGATAACAACACCAGCTTTGGCTAAATTTAGAGCCTGACTTATCCCTCCTGCTCCACTGTGACTGACTTAGCTGTGCCCTTGACTCTGTGGATGGTATTTTCCACACACAAACTATTTCACAGCAAACTGGCAAGCAACACCTACTCTCATCTAACACATCTGCTGCTACATTTTGCCTTGTTTTAAATGGAGAAGTATATACACATTTAAGCCTTTAATTGTACAGTTATTACATTTTTTTCCCCGTCATGCCAGATTTGACAAATTTAATATAGTTTTAAAGTAACAACAAAGGCCGTTCAACAAGAACAGTCTAGATAAATGTGATGTTCCTCATGTTCTTCACATCACAAAGGGGGGATTAATTTGATTTGAAACTTGTATACATGTGCATGGATTTACCCAGCACTCCCAGTTGCTTTTTGTCTTTTCAGCGATTGGGTGGAGGGCCGCAATCCGACCTGCAGATCACCCGGTGGCTGGCTTTGAGTTTGATGTGGTGGTGGGGGCCGATGGGCGGAGAAACACTCTGGAAGGTGAGACGCAGGGAAACAAAAGGCCTGGACAGTTTAGGAAGCTGTGGTTGTGTTCCGCACTTTTAAACATGACAAGAGCTCGTTGATGGATGACTGGAACCTGGTGCCACTCCCAGATCCTCCAGTATTGAAATAGCTGACAAAGGGTAAAAACAATTTCAAAACAAGAATCGTCCAATTTACATCAGGAAAGATTATTAAAAGTAAATATGTTTATAGAAGTTGGACTTTGGTACTGGCCTGCAGTGACTACTGTTCTCAACCTCTGCCTCCCGGGTGATTGATGCACTTTTGGAGTAATTTTGATATAATGGTTCTCTCTGTAGTTTAGGCTTTGTGACTCTGTGAATCAATTACATTTAGAATATGGCCAGATGGTTTAGTTTATGTTTTTGACATTAATTAATTAAGAAATCAGCATTTGTCTTTACTCAGGTTAAAGACAAAGACAAATTCTGTCTGATATTATAATTTTTTTAATTGTCTGAAACACTGAAGCAGGCAAAAACGGAAAAAAAAAGTTCATTACAGCTCTGCATCTCAGTATTAAATCTTCTCCTTAAGAAGTTTTAATGGTCATAATGTAACTAAATATTCAGAATTCACTTCTTTGCACATAATTTAAACTCTATAAATATACATTCTGTATATTATACAGAAGTTTAAAGACTTTTTCTTATTACATTTTGCTGTCTAACATTTGAACTCTTTCCAATTCTTGTTCCTGAACATGGTACATGTTTATGCTTGAATAAATAAATAAAGTTTCAATTGGAAGACAACGAAGAAATGTCTGCAGTAAACAAACATCTCAACGTCATATTTTCAGAAAAAAGAGGGGGAAATGAGCAAAGTGGCTTAACTTGCAATAAAAACAAACATTCCTCCACAGATTTGTTTGTTCTGGACATAAAATGAGTGGAAAAAGTCAAATAAAAGCCTTTGTAAGAGCTTCAAATATCATTTATCGATATTGAGTTGGAGCTCTTCAAAAAGATTACAAGAAAATCTGGCTCCTTGGAGGCAAAACAGAAAACAATGAGGGATGATTCAAGACTTTAACATGCTATTGTGTATTTTTTCTTGCCTAAGATTAAACTCTTGCTCTCAGTTGTGCCTGGATGAAGTCATCTATCTCTCCCGCTGGGGACTGCTAAATATAAATTCAACCAAAGCTGATCCATTCATGATGGAGCAGTTCCAACTCTCTGCTGTTTTCAGTTTTTCTCTAAAAATGCTGTCATCGAACAACTAATTCGGATCAAATGCTTATTCCTTAAAAGGACTTTTTGAACCAGAATGAAATGTTTAGCTCATTTTGTAATCATGAAGAACCCGGAGGGGAAATTACTTTCTTAACTGCAGACCGCTTGCTTGTGTGCTGCTTTTGTGGCCTGCTTATGGTAACACAGTTAAATGCAATCAGACTTGTTCAGTGCTGCTGCCTTTGGGAAAGCACAGTCAAATGACATTTTGGGGACAATGCAGCACAGACTTGCATAAGTCTCTAACTTCGGTTAGTGTCCCATAAAGCATATTCCTGTTGTAAGCAGTAAATCTTTTAAGTTGTTGTAAAACAATAAATAAAGGTCTTATTTAAATACTTTTGTTTACTTTAGGCAATCATATTATTTACTACACGGAAGTTAATTTCACTTAACTCCATGTGCTCCTTACAGAATATGACCTCTGTTCCTTTACTAAAGTCCTTCTCCAAAAATAAATGCCCTGTCATTATGGTTTGAGGTTGGATTGCTTTTGGTTTAAACAGATGAGTTAATAGCCCTAATTTTTTTCTGGGACAACGAGCATTCCCAGTTAACCCTCTCTGCCTCTGTGTGTGTGGGTGTGTGTGTGTTTTTACCAGGTTTCAAAAGGAAAGAGTTCAGAGGTAAACTGGCAATCGCCATCACAGCCAACTTTATCAACAGGAACACAACTGCGGAGGCGAAAGTAGAGGAGATCAGCGGCGTGGCCTTCATTTTCAACCAGAAGTTCTTTCTTGACCTCAAAGAGGAGACAGGTAGGATATACAGAATATGAAATTTACAGATTAAATCGATATCATGACTTGATCTTGATGATGTCAGCAGTTGTCAAAATGTAACGTTTGTCTCTGGTTTCTCAGTTGTTGGCTCTAGGTTGTTTTTATGACTTCTTTTTGTGTTTTATAATGTAAAGCACTTTGAACTGCCTTGTTTCTGAAAGTGCTTTACAAATAAACTTGATTGATTAAATACTGCTTAGTACAAATTAAACACCTGGTCCAAACTGGGTTGATCAGTAGTGTAGATTTATTTTTAGCTTGTTTTGTGGTTTATTAGAAATGTATGGGATTCTGTAAATGGAAAATAATAAATAAAAACAACAAAAATAAAATTAGAATTATGAATGAACAACTTTGACTGATGAGTATATCCAATCATATGATAACAATTATCCTTCAAAAGGAATTTTTTTGTAAGAGTGTTAAGATGCTGTTATTTCTCTTCAGGCATTGATCTGGAGAACATTGTCTATTACAAGGACAACACACATTACTTTGTCATGACGGCAAAGAAACAGAGTCTGCTGGAGAAAAAAGTTGTCATCAATGTAAGTAAACCATGTTTTCTTCTGTATTAATTATGATGGTGTTGTATTTGTTTTCAAGCATCATAGAAACAGAATCAGAAAAACTGCTCTGTGGAGCTTCCTTCAGTAGCAGATTGTGGCCGTGATTGTGGCGTGTTCTGGTTGAATTTGCAAAGAGCAAACCTCTTTTCTTTAACAAGACAAAAGTCTGGGTGGTTTCCCCCTCCTACACTGATAGCTCACAGTAAACACAGGGAGAGGAGGATTGTTATCACCTGTGGTCCACATGGGCAACAACTGCACTGACTTTGGCATGCCTACCCAAAAGGTGTAATACAACATGTTAGTGGTTTTGAAACTGTAGCCTTTTGAAACCATGGTACACTTTGAATGTGGAAACCTTGTGTCTGACACAAAGCTAAGACTTCATTTTCTGGATTCTCCTCTTGTTCATTTCCATTTAAACAGGATTACATGGACACTCAGATGCTGCTGAGCAGCGAAAATGTCAACCAGGAAGCCCTTCTGAGCTACGCCCGAGAAGCTGCTGACTTTGGCACCAACTATCAACTTCCCACACTCGATTACGCCATGAATCACTGCGGGCAGCCAGATGTGGCCATGTTTGACTTCACAAGCATGTATGCGTCTGAGAACGCCGCTCTGGTCAGGGAGAGATCCGGACACCAACTGCTGGTGGCGCTAGTTGGTGACAGTCTGCTGGAGGTAAGGGAGGTCAAGGCAGACCAGACGCAGCAAAACAGGCTGACTTCAGATGCTGAGAGTTTGAGAAATGCATTAAATTATAAGTAATTGAGTCTGAAATTATCTCCACCAGATAAACTGGGGTGATGTCTCTAAAAATAGAGGGTGGGGTCTTTTATATGCCCGCCTGTGAGTGGTTTACCTATTTTTTTCACCTCAGTTAATCCTATTGTTGTCAGCAGATACATGTAGTTTTTTGTGCCACTTTTCAGATGTCACAGTTGCCTGCGGGAACATGTGCAGGAAGTCTGTCTGCTTTTACACGCAATGGTTATTAAAAAATGTCTGAGATATCTACTGTGTGAAGTCAGATCTATGGTATGTGACACTGAAAAGCAAAACATAGCAACTACTGGAGGAGTAAAAGCACATTTTTAAACTTCAGACAAGCTTGAAAACATAAAAATAAAAAGATTTTACTCTTCTCCTTTTTTCCCATATTAATGGTATCATAATCCATAATTTCCTCTGTGGTCATCAAATATGATTTATCCTCTTGAAACATCATTAACAAGTAACACCCAGTCATGTGTCCAGAGCATTTTTGTCTTGCATATTTTGGTACTCTAAATCAAGCCCTACTACTTCCCTACTACTTCTTGGAAATGTCAAAATGTCACTGAATGAACAAGTTTAAGTTGAAAAGTTGTTTTATCATCTTTATATAGTATTTGATGCATTTGCTTTGTTGCAGCCCTTCTGGCCAATGGGGACTGGTTGTGCCAGAGGTTTCCTGGCTGCCTTTGACACGGCCTGGATGGTAAAGAGCTGGGCTGATGGCCGGACGGTTCTGGAAGTTCTGGCAGAAAGGTACATGCACAGTCCGTCTGAAACTTTCTCATGGTGTTTTTGACTATTTCCAAGTTCACCTTTGCTTTACGAATACATTACTTTCTATGTATAATTTAGGGAGAGTATTTATCGACTTCTACCACAAACTACTCCTGAAAACATAGCCAAAAACTTTGACCAGTACACTATCGACCCTTCAACTCGATACCCCAACCTCAACTCCTCATGCGTTAGACCTCACCAAGTAAGCTCATTTTCTTCAACCTTAACTCTGGACATATTTTTACTTTGATGTGTCTTTTATTTCAGGTGCGTCACCTGTACGTCACTGGAGAGCTAAATTCCTGCTCCCTGGAGCGTGCTGCTACCATACGACGGCCTGTCAATCTCTACAGACGAGGTAAATGTAAGAGGAGTCAACAAACTGACAGCTGCTGACTCACCTCACTGATATTCAGGGCGGTGATTTTACTGATTGGACTGACTCTCTTTTAGAAGGATTCTATTAGGAATGTTGATAGCATTTCTCTCTCTTTGTTTTGCTCCTATTTAAACATAATTACATAATAATATGCATAAACTTTAGTCTAAGGAGTAATTACTTACAAATGGCAGACAAACACATATTACAATAGGTTTCTCATGATAAATAACACGTTCTTCACACTTCATGAACAATCAGCTTCCGACACATACACTCACCTCAGGATTCACTTCCTTATTTAAAAGCACTCTGTTCCTTTTGCCCTGGTATTACGTAATTTTCTGATCCGTGTCTCTCTAACATTTTTTTTTTTTCCTTTTTTGATATTTCTTCTACAGAGTCTGAGATCCGGCCATCGCGGCTCCTTTCCTGGTGCCAGAAACAGACCGAGGGCTACAGGAATGTCTCAATCACAGACCTGGCATCGTCTTGGAGAAGTGGCATCGCCCTGTGTGCCCTCATTCACAGATTTAAACCCCAGCTGATGTACGTAGCACCAGCTTTGGCTGCGGTTTTAGACTTTAAACCACTCATAAATTCGTATTGCACAGTTTGAAAAGCAGGCAAGCAATGATTTAACCATGTCTTTTACTTACACAGATGATAAAGCTAAGCATGTTAAATTTCAGTGAAAGTATCATGAGAAAGGCTTTGAAACCAAAGTGAGGAAATTGGAATTTATTGCTTCTAATATACAAATGTTAATCAAATTACAGTAGTGCCAATTCAAGATTTTCTAATGTCCTTATACTTGATTGGTAGAAGAAATGGTTGGTTTGGACGGGTCATTATTTTTTATTTGTGTGTTATCAGTATATTGGACTAGAGTTTAATACCTACAGATGTAAATACACAGCACTGAAAATTGTGTAGGAATTATGATAAAACAAAGGGTCAAAGAAGAGTAAGAAAATCATACAACATCAAGATGTTGCAAAATGCAGATTTTAACAATATTGTGTAGCTTAAATTCTGCTGCATGACCAGACCTGGCCTTAGTTTTTCTCAATTTATTCTAGATAAATTACCGAACCATTGCTGAACTAGTGCTAACATCAGAAAGGAAGGGTTTAATTTTAGGGTTCAGAGGATTCAGAAGAATCACAGTCTACGTGTTAAAGTACAAAACAAATCACAGTTTGTGGTATGTTGTTGCCAGAGGAGGTCGCAAAGCTTAAGCAAGACAAAAAAACAAAAAAAAACAAATACCTGATTATCTTTGAGGTTTCATTTGTTGCAAAGCTTACAAATTATGTGATCTTTTTTCTGCTCATTTAACTTTGCTTCCAAACTTTTGGCCTGTACAATATGAAGGTTTCTGTTTTTCTCTGATGAAAGTTTTGCTAGTTTTGTATTTTAAAAAATTAGAACAAAGCAAAAAACCTGCATGTTAAAAGTTCTTTCTGCTACTTTTTTGACAACTCCCTTTCTCAGTCTAATTCTGGAACTGAGGAGAAAACCAGCTCCTTTATAACAAAAAAAAAAAACTGTACCGGTGCGACTGTAGATTAGTGCATTTACAAACCTAAATATATCCATGCGACTCTTTAATTATTGCCTTCATTCCTTGGCACATGCAGTTGCAGTTTTTGGTGGACCTATAAATTTCCAGGAACTTCTGGCATTCGTCCCATTTTTGTTGGCCTATCTGCAGGCCTGTCAGCAGCACAGACGGCAGGGAGGGGAGCAGGTCCACGCTGAAAAGAAAAAGACTCATGTTTGTGTGTGTTGCTGCTAGGTTACTGCTCGCTTCTTTACATTTCTCCTCCTGCCGTCTACACACCATATTTGCATAAAACACATCAGAGCCTCTTTTTTGTTTCTGTCACTGGTCATTTTTTGCAGCTTTAAACTTCTTATAAGACTGTAGGTTTAAGTAAAAAATATGCTTCTGTGTTAAACAAAGCCATTGTGCTCGCACTGACTCCCCATGTTAGCGTTATCTTACCCTCACTCAGCGGTAGTCACCTGACGGGCAGAAATGAAGGATTTGCCAGCAAATAATTCCTTCAAAGAGTCTCTATTTCTGCTGCCACATTCCTGTCTGGTTATTCCTGGATGGACAAATGGATATTTAGGTCATAGGTAAATGGGTTACTGAAGGGACTGAGGGGCAAATGAGAACCAAGAGTAGCAGGAAGATTTTATGACAAAAGTTAAACTGTCTTATCTAAATGTTCAGTTTCTGTGTCATCAAGTATTTTAGCTTAATTTATTGTTTCTCCTTGTTATCAGAGACTTTGACTCTTTAAATGAGGAAGACCACACTGCAAACCTCCAGCAAGCTTTTGACATCAGCGATCGGGAATTCGGGATTCGCCCATTCACTTCTGCATTGGACCTGAGCGCTGGTGATGAACTGGACAAAACCAGGATGATTGCTTACCTGTCGAAGTTCTACGAGCTTTTCCGTGGGACTCCTCTACCTTCGTTGGGTACGTGGTTCTGTTTTAGTTAGAATGCCCTGAAGTTTACATTCTTTTCACTGTTTTCTTTGTTTCTGTTCCCTAGTTTCTTCATTTAAAAAAGAAAATACATTTTACAGACATTTTATAGATGTTTTGCAGTTCTGCCCTTTTAAGGTGTAGTGGCTTGAGAAGAATGTCATTGTTTAGTGCAACTATGCAGTCAAGTACTCTGTGATTCTTGATTGCATGCATGTTTCAACAAAAGTGCTCTTTAAAGTAAAACATTTCTCTACACAAATACTGGCTCTCGAGACACATCCTATTGCTTCATTCAATATGCTTTGCAAAGGGAAAGCTTTTCTGATTTACTTCATTGTGTTTCTTGCTACACAGCAGATTCCAGAAGAGTGGATGAAAACAATGAAGAATATCCCTCAGAGGAAGTCAAAGCTAATAATAATGATCTCAATCTTGCACTGACAAGGAAGCGGGTACCAAAGGTAACAGAGATGTTTAATCTGCTGTACTAAAAATAACTTTAGTTATGCTAATTTCTACTTTTTGTAACTTTTTGACATATAGATTTGTTTTATTCAGTGGTTCAGTTGCATTTAAACTTATCATTTGTGCCTGTTTTACACTCGTTGGTTGATCCACTAAAGAAGAAAACCCTCAGAAAGGTCGTTCTGCGTCTCAAACTGCATGCGGCGAAGCAAATAGTTGGTTTCTGCACATATTTAAATGAGATATTGTAGATGCATCTGAGGGAAACATTGACGTATATTTTTAGAAATTACTTTCAGAGCAATAACAACCAATTCTCAATTAAGTTAATGTCATATATTTACTTTGAAGCAGTTGATTATGATTTCAATGCAGAAGAGAAAACTGCTTTGTATGTTAAAAAGAAGACATGCATGTTAGAAAAGGCTTTCAGAGATAAGTAAATGCCACTGGTTGAAATAATTCAGGTAATCCATCTTGTCAGGAACATTTTAGATATTGTAAAATTCTAAAATGAACCTTCGTAATTATAAGGTTCATTATGTGTGAACCTTATAATTACGAAACGTTACAACAGCAAGAGCTTAATGCAAGTGCTGTCAAAAGACTGCATATTTTTTACTCCAGCAACAAATCACAATTCAGTACTGTACAGATTTGTTTTGTTTTGGTGAAACAATAGAGGGGGTAAATAATTACTGTGTCTTAAATGTGTTCATGCACATTAAAAAGCATCTGCTGCGTTTGCTCAGTGCTTTTTGCTTTGTGAATGAGGCACTGCAGAAGGGTGTCATTTTTTCTGTTGTGCTCCGTTTTCAGGATGAGAAGAAGTCAGACGGTACAGACTCTATTTACAAAAGGAGGCGAAGATTCTTCTATCTGGAGGAGGTTTGTTAACACAATGTTTGGTGTATACGTAAGTGCACATGCACTTTGTTATTTTACTGTATTTTTGAGTGTTTTTTCTGCTCTTCTTCAGGCCACTAACATGCGTAGTAATGGCTCATCAGTCCAACACGAACGGGAGCCCAAAGAAAACAAAGTTCGCTCAATGGCTTCGCAGCTACAGGCCAAGTTTGAAAGCAAGAACAGCTACACGTTTCAAAAAACACAGGTAAAACACCCCAACATGTCTGATGTGGCCCAATGTTTTTGCTGTTGTGTGACTAATTTAAGTATTCAAGAATACACAGTTTTAAAATTCATTCTAGGGAATCTGATCATTTGATATATATCTTCAAGTGTTTTACACATTTAAGGTTATTTTCTCATTTTGAACTCAGTTGCTTAATTGCAAAATCTTAAACTGTGCTCTGTTGTTTAAGTGTTAAAACTCTTATTTCTAGCATGACTCTTTTCCTCTTTTTTTCTTTCCTGTACTTTTTCACTAACACTTCTCCAATCCTCCTTTAAACCCCATGCAGTCAGACTGTGAGACAGTCTTGGTGCTCCCTAATCTTAATCAGATTGAGCTTCGGCCTGTTGGGACCAGGTCTCCAGTCCCACCTAAGCCTTCTTCTATGACACAGGTACATTCAGGTGGCACAACAGGCCCAAAAAAGTCTATGACATTTTTGATTATGTTCACTCATCAGTACATAAAATCAGATATTTAGATTGATCTATTTGGATTTTTTTTGTGATTGGAGAATAATCCCAAACAGAAAACAAAGATTTAATCAATTGTGGATTTTTGTCAGGTCAAAGGTTTCCACAATCAGGAAAAAATGTCCTGAAATACACCTCAAGGACAGCAGTATATGTTTCCACAATTAAAACATTGGCAATTCATATTGATTTCTGATCAGATTTTTTTTTAGATACAAAATCTAGAAAATGTCTCAATTTCAATACATTTTTTGTCACCGTAGAGAACCACCTGCATGCTTTTTTTAAAAAAAAATAATCTACACACTCAGAGTAATTTTAGATGTGGATTTATAGGAGCTTCTATGTGTATTATACCTTTCAGTTTGAAAAAAGTATCAGAAAAGCGGCTGAACAGTTAGCCAACCTTCCTCCAAAGACTCTGCCAAAACCCCAGCTCCGTCCTCAGCCCCAGCATCCATTTTTAGTCGTGAAGCTCAGACATGTTGATCAAACTCTCACTGAGACGAAGCCCCAGCCTGAGCGTGAGAGTCCTGAGCCCCCCGCATCTCCTCCGTCCTGCCGCTCTGCTATCTGTTTCATGACAAGAGTTCTGCATCGCCTCAGAGAGGTGGACGAACACGTATCTGAGGTGAACACTTTCCCCTGCTTTGCCTGTCTGTTTTCTTCTTACATTGCTGCATGCTCCGACTCCCAAAAAGGCCCCAGAGTGAATGATGATTGTATATCATGTTCCCATTATACATTTTGGCTTGTGTAACATGCAGTCAGATGAAGTCAGCCCCCAATTATCCTGCTTTCCAGAAATGCAGAGTAGGCCAACAAACTTGGCTCGAGTTTATTTTACTGTTACAGTTACAACAGCCAAATGCTTCTCATGTAAGCACATGTTAGCAGATTTTGAGTCATTACGTCTGTTTGCCTCTGTCAGTGCGATTTGTACCAGTGGAACCAGCATTTCTCCATTTGCTTTCACTAAAATATTTGTGCAACCATTCCTCAAAGGAAGAAAGCCAAGAAATCATTCCGTTTAAAAAATATGCAATGTTTTTTGTTTTTTTTTACTATTTGCTCCCTTTTTCAAATGTTATTGTAATGACTTTTTGCACACATTAAGAAATCACCTATTAAAATATACATTTTTCCATTCAATGCATTGGTGATGTGCTAAGAGATAACTTTCGATCTTTTATCTGTTTTCAGTTGATGGATGCAGTATTTTTTTCTCATCTTTTCTATTTAAACTTGTTTATCTGCTTTGTTAGAACATTATACTAGTAATAACTTTAGTGCACATTGGGTTTATGAAAGCACAACAGTTTCATTATTGAAAAGATCATTATCAGTAACTCCATCACAAAGTGAAACACATTTTATGGATTAATGGATTTTCCAAGCATTTACTTCTGTTAATTGTGATGATTTTCTGCTTACAAATAGTGAAAACACAACATTTAAGATTAGAACACATTATAATGTAATAAATATAAACTTTGTATTCATGTTGAACATTACTCTGAAACTCTAGTTCTTGTTCCAAGCTTCAAAGTTGGCAACAGAGCTCTATGTGATATCCATGCCTTGCTTAGCGCAGTGCCTGAAAGCAGTTATTAAAATAAAATTAAGACATGATTGGTAAGAGATGCATGAGGAAATGTCACCTTAAACAAACGAGAGAAATATACATCAATTGCCTGTTCTGTGGGGGCCACAATTCAACCACAAATTGAATTGTGGTTGTGAGCCACATAAAATGATGGGACACTTTTTGGACACCCAAAGCATAATAACACAGCAGTTTCTTAGCTCACAATACAGCGACAGACATAATAAAAAGTTATATGTGAAAGTCTAGATGTCTTATATCTAGTCTGGTATGAAAGTAAATCATATAAATATTTTCAATCAGAGTTGTTTTAAATAACCAAAACCAGTTGAATGGAAGGTTCATCTGACTATTAGCTTTCCGCCTCTCTGATTTATATCTTTTTCATCCAATCCAGTTTTAGGAAACGTAACGATTCCTAAAACAGAACATTACAGAACTCAGAGGAACTGCTCCTCTGAGTTATAACTTTAACTCAACCAATGTGATCTGCTGTAGCCAATATTTGTGTGAGGTCTAAAATTAAAGTAATCAATATGTTGCTGAATGCAGAGTAGCTATTGTTTTCTTCTTGATAATATACACTCTTCAGGGCCACACAGGTGTTTGGAGTAAGTAGTCTAGTTTGTTTGTGGGTGAATGTGAAAACTGTTGATTTTCCCTTTGTTATCTTGTAGAAAAAAGCTCAAACACAACAAGTTAGGGAGTTTCAGACAAAGAGCATAAAGGAAAAAGCTGTTCACCTTAGTGGACTGTTCTCAGGAGACAGTCCTGACGTTCTCAAGGTGACTATCGTAAATTGTGTGAAGTCACGCTTGTTTTGAACACCAGCATGCATTTGTATGTTTTCTCACTTATGAATTAATTTCATTCACTCATATATATTTCCACGCAGTGTGTGTTCACAATGTTTACATTCCTAATACAATATCAAAAAAGTCATATAATCTTGAGATAAGCAGTGTTGAATAAATGCATGTTTAAATAGAAGTATTGGTGTGTCTGCATGACTGCTATTTTATAATTTTCATATAAAAATGACATGCAAAAATCCTGCTTTTCTTTGAGAGCTTGTTTTAAGTGCTCTTCCAGCTCCCCCTGTTTTTAATTACAAGCAGCCCTCAGAGGAGAAGCGTGTGGTGGCACTTTGTGGGTTTTTCTGCTCCACCCAAACAGCCCTGTTTAACTGAACAGCCAGATGTTGGAGAGAAGCACCACCATCAGCTACAATCCCGAAATTCATATCAGCATCAGATCTGAACCCTGCAGAGCCACGGAGCATCCTCTGACGGCCGACCTCTCTTCTTTTAACATGTATGTTAGTGGCTCAAATAATGTGAAATAATTGCTTACTTCTGTTTCCCAGGGAAGTTCGATAAGAAGAACGTTTTCCCAGTCGGCTGACAAGTGCTACTCTTGCTCCAAGCGTGTTTACATGGTTGAGCGGGTCTGTGCCGAGGGGTTCTATTTCCACCGGGAATGTTTCCGGTGTTCCACCTGCAACTGCTCCCTCCCACAGGGAGCACATGCATTCAACTCAGAAGAAGGTACCTGTCTTTGTGTATTTGTTTTTTAATGTTGATCATGACCAACTTTCTTTAACCGTCTTTCTACATTTTTCATTTTTTACTTTTGCAGGGAAACTCTACTGCAAACTTCATTTTCATCAGCGCAACAATGGGACAAATCTGCGAAGGACTTTTTCTCTACCTCCAGTGAGTACAACGTTAATCAATTTTTATTTCATTTTTTTAACATTAGCATGATAAAATGACCCAACATCTCTGTATGTCGTCCCCGCTCAGAATCGGAATAGAGCTCAGGATCGAATTGCTGCAGACGGAGAGAGCTCCCAGTCCAGCAGTTCGGCAGAACTGGAGAGCCCGCCTGCGGCAGGTACCTGCACTTCGTTCATGAAGAAAAAGCTGAGCTGGTCGCTGAGTGTGACGCGCGCTGTCTGTAACGCCCCCTGGCATCTGTCTCAACGCGCTCACAGCGCAGCACAGGCCCTCGTCGGCCACCTGAGAGACAACGCCCATGACTACACGTTACTGTATGAGCTACTGAGCATGAGCTTACCCCTGTTGTTTGTTTTACAAGAGGTTCTGCTGCAGATGCACACTGAGACTGTTCCTGATGAGCCGAGCAGCTTGCAACCTGTATTGCTTTGGCTGCAAGAGCAGGTCGGGCACAGGCTCATCTAGTTTCTCAACGGGCAAAAAACTGTTTTAATTTTGAACATTTCTCCATTTTACCACTAAATTAGTGGACACTGATTGAATTGCTATCATTACTTGTACATGCATGGAAGCAGGATTTTGATGTTTACTCATTTGTAAAAGCATTGGATGCATTTGTGCATCAGCCAAAGAAGAGAAAACCGATCAGTTAAGACTTGAGCAAATGCATTAAATGGCTTGAAATCAGAATCAGTAGATTGTAGTCATTAGACTGATTTAGTCTAATCACCGTTACTGTAGATTTGCCCTAGTTAATTGCTGTTTCTGAAGTCCTATGAGTCTTGTGGTTAGAGATATGACTCATGAACTCTATGCACTTTATTTTGGAGAATTGTTTTGTCCACGTAGCGATAAACTGTCACCTTGGACAAAAAGTCTGCTCTCATGTTAGCAACCATCACAGCTTTATTCTTAATAAATGTATTATTTCAAGATGCTGGCAGAGCTGCTTTTTACTGACACTGTGGTAATTCTCTGTTTGATTTTATGAATTGTTTTCATTCATTTTTTTTAGTTTTCATAGTTTCACCAAAGAGTCTACCACTGTCATTAACTTTGGGGAGTGTTTTGCTTTATTTTGCTGCCATCTACTGGTGCCTCAGAAGATGGCAACCGGACAAGTTTTTCACCTATTTTATGTTATTTTATTTTTGATTACCATTTTTAACGCCCCCATGTGGCTAATATGGTCAGATTTACTTTAATCTGAATGCATGCTGTAAAGTGTTTGAATGTGTTTGCCATTTTTTTCAAAGCATGTTGTTAGATAATCAACTGCGAACCTCTCAGACTGGAACCAACCAGCTGCTTCCTATAAAAAGTACGCAGTCTATTGATGCTCACAGAGCACTTTAGATTTAGTTTCACACGCAGAGATTTATTTGAAAATCATTGCTGACATGCAATGCATCTTCTAAAGTGTTTACAGCATGGTAAAACTTTATGTTTCGCTATGAGCTTTATAATATTTTGAATCTGCAACTGAATGTCTTGTTTACTGTTCAAGAGGAAAACATCAGTGTTTCAAAATGCCAAAGGACTTTTGTAAGCAGACAAACTGGACTTGTATGAAATATAATTTATACATCTTTATCGCAAATGAATCTGTACGTATCTGTATTGGCTCATTGTGAAAGTTGATATCATGTTTGCATAAACGTAAAATTCTTGTGTGCATTCAGGTGTTTTATTGTTGTCCTTATTTCGATGTCAGTGTTTCAACTCATGTTTCTTTCCTTTTATCACTCAGTTGACGACTTTTATGAAGCATTTGAAGCACACGGATGGTTAGGAGAAATTACATTTTGAAGGTGATTCCCTGCATGACCACATGGTTTGTGCTGTGAACACTTCATTGCCGCAGTGTCTAATATGAGTGACAAACTGTGAAGTTTGGTTTATCTAAAATCGTGTCTGATGTGTGGCTTCTGTGTTTCCAGTGTTTTATCAGTCCTTGATTTGTCTTAGAAAGCTGCTTATGCTAACTTAGCATGACTTGAGACTTTGACGCTCACAAGGTGTGACTTGTTCTAAACCAGAGTTTCTCACACCTTTTATAATTACTGTCCAGTTCCAAGTAACACCGCCATTCTCTTCACTTTGAGAAGTTTCTAATAATGCAACAATGTAAACAAATGACTATGACTTATTTTTCCCCATTCTCTTCACTTTGAGAAGTTTCTAATAATGCAACAATGTAAACAAATGACTATGACTACTACCATTTTAATTGTTTGCAATTACCCTCCAAAAACTGATACCAAAATTTAAAGCTGGAGAATTCAACTGAAGAACCTTCTCCAGTCAGAATTTCAAATTGGGAAACTGAGGTGTTCCTCACTAACCCTAAACGTTTGTTTTTCTGCTGTTCGGTTGGTTTGTTTCTCATTAAGTCAGTGGCAAACCCCCTAGCAATGTTCGTGACTATATATTCCTTTGCTGCTTGCTAACTATCTTGAATATTATAGAAACAACACTATTTTTTATTGTATTTATTTTTAAAATCAAAATATTCAGTGATCACTACCAACTCATTACAAGTCAAGAATCTTTGTTCTTCACACTGACTTGATGATTTAGGGCAAAAGCACCAAATGGTGGAACAATAAAATTCATGACACATAATTTTCCCCCAGTTATTTAAATGACTTATCTACATCTAATGGTTGTCAAATATAGCAATTCATAAACATATATATTCATCTTTGTAAGACCTCAACTAATAATTGACCATTTAATTCTAAAAGCTGCAATGTAATTGACACAGGATTTCACTCTGAGGAAGAGTGAAAGTTTATAAAATTACTTTTTTTATGTTTTAATAAAACTTTCTAAAAAAAATACAATTCTTTCTGTATATATTTAGTTTACAAAATAAAACAAAACATTTAACAGTGTACATTCTCTGTTGAATTATGTATATATTTTTTGCCTCCTACATTTAGAAGCTGCCGAAGAAGAGATGTGTATCTTGTGGCTCCCAGGACTGCAAGTTACAGCTTGAGCTTCATTATTTCTCATTGCTGATAATTTGGTTTTATAGCAATGTTATACTGTCTGTAAGTAATCTGTTCATGAGCTCATCATCATTGTATGGATGTTTTTGTTGGCCTAGTATTGTACATCACATGGTGGCTCTTTTTATCAGATAACATTATATTTAACAGCTTAGGCTGTTATATATATTTTTCTTGACCAAAATTAATACGACAACTCTTCATCCATCAATGAAAAAAAACAAATCAATGTCAAAAATCTTGTGCTCTCTGGGTTCCTCGCTTGCAGTCACTTGGTCTGTCAAATTTATACCAAACTCTGAACATTATGAGCATAAAAATAAGGACAATGTGTGGTTAGAGAAGCTGTATCAGTGAGACAAGTAAAAACTGGATAATAAAAGCTATGATATTCTAAGTTTTTGTCTCTTTTTAAAAAAAGAAAAAAAAATACCCCAACTTAAAATCAAAATCCACTTATGTTTTGAACACTGTTCAGAAATGCACAAAAAGCTCCAGGGGTTGAAACTCCACTGACTTTCCACAGCATATAAAGATACTTTTGTATCGTTCGTAGAAAAAAAGTCCTTGACTTTGAGAAGAGATGATTTGCTATATGAGTGAGAGTTTTGTTAATTAATTTTTTCGCAACAAGAAAAAGGAATTCTTCAAAATTGGATTTATTTCCTCTTACTTGCATCAGTTCATTTTTGCTTATTTAGCACATAGATCAATGAAGAACTGACGTTTTTTCAGCATAAAACATCAAAAATCATTCACTGGTCTGCAGGAAATCTTACATAATTCAATACCAGAAGGGGGCGCTGTGCTGCATAATACAAAATGAAAACCTGCGCTATCTTGACAATATTGACATCAGATCAACAGATTGTCAATTTCTCAAAAACAAAAGTTATAATAATAATAATAATTGTTATCATAAAAAAATTGCTGCAAAGGAAATTAATCTTAAATGAGCTTATCAAAACTGCTTGAATTATTTTATTCCCTAAAAATAATTATTAGAATTTTTAGACATTTTTCTAAATAACAGTTTCTCCTTTTATTTCACTACAAAGAAAATATTTTGAAAAGCAAATTTAATCCCTTCGTTTTACGTCTTGAGATCAGTCTGAAACACAACACCTCCCCTGATTTTAAAAGTTTGAGCACAGGAGACAGTTTACAGCCAGAAAGAAATGTTTCATTAGAAATTTATGTTTAAATATATAATAATAATAATAATAATAATAATAATAATAATAATAATAATAATAATAATAATAATAATAATAATAACAATTCAGGCATCTGATTCTATAATAATCAGATGAGAAAAGACACATTTTAGACACATTTCTTTTCTTTTAGGCACAAAATTGAACTGAACAGAAACTGATGCTGATTATGTTGCTAAATTATGAGCAAAACAGGACATTATGTATCTAAATTGTTTCTTGTTTTTACATTAGAGCTTTCATATTAATTTCCAACACAGCCCACCATATTTTCTACCTGCATCATGTGCAGAGGTAGTTTGTCACTATGCTGATTTGTTGTTTGAGCAACAACGTTCTCCTGCCCACAATGAGCCATTTTGTGAAAGTAAAAATGTTTGAAAAAAGCAATCTGTGCAGAAGTACAATTGTTATAAAGATGTACAAATAGAGCGCTCCGAAAGAGTATTCACGCCTCTTGAGATTTTTCACATTTTGTGACATAACAACTACAAATTTCAGTGCATTTTTGTGGGATTATATTGACATAAAAAGCACATTATTTCTGAAATGAAAGATAAAACATAGTTTTTACAAAGAAAATTCTGAAAAGTATGACCAGAATTTTTATTCACTGCTCCACCCGAGTCAATGGTTTGAAGTACCACCTTTCATTACAGTTGCAGATGTTTTGGATTACATCTGTTGATTGTCCATCCGTCTTTGCCTGCTTCAGTTTTATTCATAGGGGAGTATCTGTGAACAGCAATGTTGGAGTTCTGCTACTTGGATTTATATGTGAAGCGATTTTCACTTGTTTCATTTAAACTGTCCTATGTAGCTCTGACTGTATATTTCTGAAGTTTCAAGTCGTTTGCAGCCTTTAAAAGGTTTTCTTTCAGGATTCTTGTTGATAACTTCACTCATCCTCCAACCAATCAGTGACCAGCTTCCTTGTGCTTGTTGGAGAAAAGTATCCTCACTGGAGCAATAAGACAGCTCCAGCTTCTCCAGAATGCTGCTGCAGGAGTCCTTACTAAAACAAAAAGAGATCAGAATATCAGTCCAGTTCTAAGATCCCTGCACTGGCTGCCTGTTGCTCAAAGAATAGAATTTAAAATTTCTTTAATAGTTTACAAAGCACTACATAATAGGAACCCAGACTACATTTCTGATCTTCTTCAACCCTATTTACCACTCAGACCTTTGAGATCATCAGAATCAAACATACTAACTATTCAGAGAGTCAGAACTAAACATGGTGAAGCAGCTTTTAGTTTTTATGCTCCAGCGCTCTGGAATAAGCTTCCTGCTCATTGTAAGACTGCCCCTACCTTGAGTTTATTTAAAACAAGGTTAAAAACCTTCTTATTTGAAGTTACCTATTCTTAAATTTTTAAATTCTATTCATTCACTATATTTAAATTTTTTAATGTTTACTTTGTCTATTTTTAATCTGCTTGATTTATTTTATTTTATTTTTATTATTACTATCTTCTTGTTGTATGTTGTTTTTAACTTTCTTGTACAAGCATTTTGAATTGTCTTTGGCTGAAAGATGCTATATAAATAAAGTTGCCTTGTCTTGCCTTACCTGATGCTGCCACCACCTTTAAGGCTGGGGAAAGTGTGTTCAGTTGTATAATGTGCAGTCTTAGTTTCCTATTACATTCTGTGTTTGGTATGTAGGCCAAAATAATTAGCTTAGGTTTCATCTCACCAGAGCTCCCCCCTTCACGTTTGCAGCCACAAACTTTGGATTTAACTTATTGGTTTTCTTTCCATAAAAGCTAAATGCTTGTCTCTGCTCCAAAAAACACCAGAGTTGGAAAGTACAAGATATATAGTTGTCCAGTCTCTAGATCCTCCCACCTGGACATGTGGATCTCAGCAGCTCCTTTAAAGTTATTTTTGGCTCTCCACAATTGCTGAATTCATCGTGCTCAGTATGGCAGGTTGCTGTAAAGTTAAAAACTGAAATAATGGCCTGTCTAATGTTATTACATGCAAGCAGCAGGGATTGTTACAAAATCAGAGACTCAATGCAGTCTCTGTTTGTCGACATGACTTTAATTTAGGGGTACCAGAGGGAAGGTGTGATGAATGCAAAAACTTTATTTAGATTTAGATTTTAGATTTATTAAAGAAAAATGTGCAAAAAAAATGTCACACAAATTCTTTCAGAGACATGAGGACAGATCAGTGTTTTAAATAAATTTCTGGACTACTCATCCCTTCAAATGTTCAACTTTTTGGGGGTTTCATTAACATTAGTAATGCATACACACACACTCACACCCACACACGCCATCACACCCCTACATGCAAACACACAATAAAAACAGGATTATTAGAAAACCATATTCTATTATTCTGTCACGTTGATGATAAGTAATTTAGAATGTGTTTATTATGAGTTTTATTTAATCTTTTGATATTCCTTATAAATCTAATATTTGTATTATTTGCCTGACATGCGTTATCAAAAATGCTAAATAGGTGTTTGATGAACAACAGAAGTTTTTTTTAGATGGTAAAATCATAACATAAAAAAATAGATTAATTTTCACCTAAACAAATGATTTGTTTTTGTTTTTTGCTAAATGTCCAGCAGAGGCAGAGATAGGTTTGCTTTGTTGTGTTCACCTCTGCAGAGTCTAATCTGTTTACTGACCTCTCACAACTCGTCCATCTCTTTTTTCTAGTTCAATAAATGACTTTTTCTTTAAATGCATGAAGAGTAGAGGAGAAGAGAAAACAGGCCACACAGTAACTATGATTAACCTTCAAGCAAAGGAGCAATCAGAGTCTGAAAATTGCATTGAAATTACAGAAGCTGTGAAAGTTGATGAAAAAACTGGGAAAACTGGATAGTCATAAATCTAAAAATAAAAATGTCATTATTTTTGCGCTTTCACGCAAATCATCCTGCATTTAAAACAATTCATCAGTCAGAGGAGCGACAAAACACTGACAGAGTTAACAAACAATGTAAATGTTCAGTTGAAAGTCAAAGAGCAGCTGTCATTTCACTATTCTTCTCCATTCTGAATACGGCACAATTCTGTTTTTTTTTTTAGTGAGTGCAAACTTTGGGTTTTACTATGCAGAATATGAACAAACAGAAACTAGAGGAAACATGACCAAACAGGACAAAAGAATCAGCACAGAACCTCTCGCTCTCATATTGCCACACAGGAACATGAAGAGTGGTGTCATCCAGCTCCTCCGTTCTGCCTGCTGCATTTAACCTGCTGACATATAAGTGGAGCTGTGCTTGCTGTCTTTAAGAGTGCAGCTGCTGCTTCTGTTGGTTCGATGGTAGAAAAAGTTGCACAAACAGGCCGATGCTAAGGCTACTTGCTAGAAAGGAAAATTTAAAATGAAATTGTTTGATTCTTCTCATCTACATCCATCTTAGTCTAAGAATTTTTAACATTTAATCCTTTTAATGATCACTTTGACAACAATGTGGTCTTTGCATTGAAGAAATCCCAAACAACAGAGAGCATAGTGCAAAAGATGATCTCTTATCCTATGTTTTAAATATTTTCCCTGTTTTACACAAATGGTTGGTTGGTTGTTCTTCTTGACTGCAATAAAAATTTGTGGCAGATTATTTCATTTCTTTCCCCTACTCCCCTCCTTTTTATGACTTTATGTCAAACTTATTAACATATTTTATACATCATTCTAACTAGAGGAGCGGGGAGATTTCTTGAAAATGTTGTATTGTTTTGAAATATATTATTTGAATGCCTTCTCATAAGATTCTTTTTTTCTTATTTTATTTATCTACTTTTTTATACAGTTTTACCAGATCCAGCTGTTTACTCATGCTCATGTTCAACTAAGTAAATTTGCAACAAGAAATGAAAGAGTCTCAAAGGGGTGAAACATTTTCTTATTAGTTTTTTTTTCTTTTGTTGACAAAATGGCAACAAAAGAAAATTTTGTTACCATGCAAAATTTCCTTTTGCATGTAAAAGGAAATTACATGCAAAGATATGTTATAAAAGAGTAGAAAGAAAATCAAAATTATTTCAGGTATTTGAATGAAAAGGCAACATAATATTAATGATTAAGTTTGTTTACTTAGAGCAAAATAGAAGCCTGTTAAATAAAATTATGAAATATATTTTGAGCTCCAATAAATTGCAGAATTGTTGTACAATGTTGTGTTTATTTCTTGTTTTCTCTTCCTTTTTAAGATGACAGGTCTTTTTTTTTATTTCAATGGTAATTTTGGCAAAACAAAGATAATTAAAAATACTAATCTGAACTTAAAAGAAAATCTGTAAGACAGTTTTTTCTACATTGAGTAGATACTTTATGGTTCCACGTCCCCAAGATTTATGTTTCTTCCTTAATCAGGAGGCTTATTGAATTAAGCTCATCTTCACTTTGCATCTATGGTTCCACAGGTTGTTCTGTAATTCCATAACTCAGCATTGGACGCCTTTTTGAAGTGAATTTATTAAGTGGAAAAATGAAGCTCAGGATCCTTGAAGAAGTTTTTTAAAACATTTTTAAAATGTTTTTGGACACGTCTCCTGGATTCAGCTGGTGCTGGGAACGTCACACACATAGCTGTAATTGCATTTTTAAAATCTAATCAAGAAGGACAAACATGACAGCCTTCAACACAACCAAAGTCCTTCAGATTTCTCCTGTGCGCCTGAAGCAAAAAAAAAATTCCATCAACCTGCTCAAATCATGCCTTTGCAGCTCGCAGATTAAGGTAGAAAAATGCTGTTCAGTCTTGTGCATTGTTGCTTTAGTGCCGGGATGTTATCATTTCAATTTTGATCATTTTCTCCATATAGGTAGGCAGAAAGACAAATAATTGCTGTGCATTATGTACTGCACATAGTTGTATAGAAACGCTATTAAAAGAAGGAGAAACCGTATTTCTGGTAAACGGACTCGAAATGAGGACGTGAAAATCAATTTAGATAAAAATGTCACGTATTATTACTTTAATTGCATTCCACATACTTGTCATTTACCAGTTTTCAAAGTGGAATGAAATGTAGCTTTTCCTAATAATGCAATTATGTTTCTGTACTAAATTATAAAAAAAACTGTCAAATGATACTAAATTCTGGGAATATTTTCCACTGCATCGACTAATTGAAACATATTTTAACTGTTTCACATAGTGTTTTTCTAAAGGATTTTAATAATCAAACTGTGCATAGAATAACGCTATTTAAGTCATCTGTAAATCAGAAAGAGATGAACTTTCTCTACTCAATGTGATTTTTAATTACTTGCATTTTTTGTCCTGAGGAAAATCAGATCATTATCATCACTGCATTTTCTCATTTTCTGTTCAAAGATCTTTTTAACATCTCCTATGGGGGTTTGCTTATAAAATTCAACATGCATATGAACGTGTGTAGCCGCAGATGCAGCCTGATGTTGGAATTAGCTGAAAGAAGTCCGGTTTTCTTTTTCAGCCTGCTGATGTGCTCTGATTTACATCAGTAAAAGAGGCTTTCCACAAGGACGGATGCAGCAGTCAGAAAAATGGGACTCGTAGATGAAAACAATAGATGAGAGGGTGGCACGGCTACCCTTCCTTCCATTAAATTATTTTTCAAGATTATTAATTCAAGTGGGTGAATAAGGAGAATAGATATTACAGTGATGGGCCAAAAAGAATATTTTAGGAGACCTATTCCAAATCTTTTGATACGATTACACAAGATGTTTTTTTTTTACATGTGTTTTATTTATGTGGTTGGATAAAGAGCTCAGTGTTAATGCAGCTCATAATGATATTTCAAAGAGTGAAACAACAGAGTACACAATATAAGTCTGTAAAAGGCTGAATTAATACTTTTTTCAATAGCAGAAGAACACTGTGATTAAATGTAATTTTTTTTTAACCCAAGTATATCATAATCCAATGAGGGTTAAATGAGGTAATTTCTACTGACATCCCGACCTGATTTGCATTTGCATAATGACTTCCTAGCTGCTCACCATGGTTTAGTGGTTAAAGAAATGTCTCACTCTCAGGATTAGTTCAGGTAGAAATTCTGCTGTCAATAATATTCATAAAAAACTCAGAAGGTGAACGATCTCTGCAGAGCCTTTGTCCTTTTGGAGACAGAGTATTCTAGAGTTACTCAAAACTGTTTGATATGGTTTAATGTCAACATATTGTGGTCACAATGGGATGCATCATATTTAGGTTTGCTTGCATGAAGCCTAAATTAAACTGTTTATTGTGTATTAAGAAATAAAACTCTTTTTTTTAATTAAATTTTTTTGGAGGTAAAATGTGGCATTAGGTAAAAGAAACACAAACCAGAAGCAAGGTGATAATACAATTGAGAAATTTTACTGAAAGAAAGTTAGCTCTTCAACTGACATGCTCTCTCAAAAGGTACCAATAGTAATAAAATTTCTTCTCTCTTGTTATCTAAAAAATAAATGGTTCTTTTGCTTCTTAAATTTTTCTGCTTCTCAGATAAAATGTTGTAGATCTTGGCAGCCACTTAGGGTAGAGTCTATAAATGTCCATTTCCAGACCTTTGTTTCATGTCTTATATCTTATATCTCTGGATTTTTTCAGCACCCCTGATGCAAAACAGCAAACCTTGGAAATCAAAATTGCACTGACATGGAAGGTTTTTTGTTTTTTTTCCACTTTTCTCATACATTGTTTTCACTTCTGAACACCTTTATTGGTGGATCAGGTAACTGAAACAACCATTAAAATTGTGACACAGGCACCAAACGTGGCACAAATACTCCTTAACCACTATATTAATATTGTTGGTAATTAGATTTATTATGATGTGGTACCATCTGATTATTTGATACACTGCTCACCTATGCAGAAAAAAATCCATAGGGCTTTTCATTCAAAATGACTCAGGAATTGAAGGAAAGTCATTAAATCCTTTTATTCGGTTTGACTATTAGTATTCCAGGGTTATTTCAAATCAATTCTAAGGGCCTTGAGCAATTATAGCGTGTTTTGTATCCATTTCCCTTAAAAATTAAGTCTTGTTTCTTTTTCATTGTTCAATCTTGACAACTTTCTTATCCTAATATTTTACACTTTTCACATGTCTCTCGTTCTCTTCTTCCCTCCTGATTTAGTTTTTCTTATTGTATCACTGAAAAGGATTTAAGATTTTTTTATTCCTGTGTGATTGATGTTTTGTGCCCTCTTTCCAGGTCTTCATTGTTGGAAAAAAAAAAACAAAGGATGGCAGCTGGGGATAAATCTGATTACTGGCAGCTGGAGAATGCTTTCTGTCTTGTTTTATTAAAGTATTCATACATATATTCAACAGACTAGAATAAATCTTCTACACAAAATATGCAATAATTCTAAGAGAAAGAAACCGTTTTTGTTTTTTTAGATTTTTTCTGAAGAAGGTTAATTTAAAGTGAATGAATAAATTGGCTTAGTTATTAACGCTTGTCTGGTTTTAAGCTAAAAAAAAAAAAGTATGTTGTTTTTTCCATAAACGTTTATAAAACACAAAATACAAAGTCGTATATTTTTAAAGTTGTACAGTTTATGTCAGAATCACTCCCAGTTCAGTAGCTGCCCCTAATTTCGATTGTAGGTGTTCGCATGAACTAAGTCCAGGTTGTCTTGCCAGCCTCCTCCTCTGACATTTACGCTTGGATTGTGACAATGCATTTCAATAGCCTATTGTTCTGAACCTCTATCATCTGTGGCGCCCAGTACCTGGATGCTGCGCTTTTTTCACCAAAAAGCAGAAAATGATCACCCATAATCAGACATCATACACCAAGATGTCTTGAACAGGAGCATTTCCAGCCATTAGGTGTAATTACAGTCCTGTATCTGCCTTTATATACCACTGTATTCATATCTAATAAGCCTCTCTGCACCTACTAAGACCACAGTCTCTCGCTGGCCTTTTTATAGGACAACAGCGGTTCAGGGAGCAGTTAAGAAAAACACCCTGAAAAAGTGTATACTTGGCAGAGCTGAAACTGGGGATGAGTGTCTATTAAAGGCTTGGAGCTCGTATGTGCTTGTTATTGATTCGTGCTAAGGCAACAGAACGGGAATATCTCACAAAAATGATCCATGTGTTCCGCTGCTATCATGTCTCTGTGTGGATGTGTAAGTGCAGGTTTGTGGATTTTGAAAAACTCCAGAGAAAATCAGCACCCTTTTTAAAAATATACACACACCAGAATAAAAAAAGATTTCTGTAGGGAACACTTTTTGTGTCATAATTTGGGCCCAAAAGCTTTTTTTGTGCCAGATGGCAGAAATTTGACAATAGTGTTAGTTGTTTTGAGAAGCATAGCATAAAAAAGAAAAAAAAAGGAAACATGCATCTGTGTGATATCAAAAAATCCTCTGCCTGAGATACAATCGGAGTGCACATCTGGTCATAATCACATTTCAAACATTGGTTATGCAACAATCTGCCTTTAATGTCTGTAGCCCATTGGCAGCACCACTGAAATGAGATAAAGAGATTTGTAGGTATCAACCATGTATGCAAACTGTTTAACTGTGATAAAAAACAGGGGGTGCAGTGTTTATTAGGATTTAACATAATTCCATCGAGTGACACATTTTTCAATCACTCCTCCACTATCTGTTTCATGACTGCATACTCCTGTGTGCTATTACATGTGGTATGTAATATCTGTTGCAATTTGGTGTTTTTATTTTAAGATTCTTTAGAGACTTTGTCATTTGATAAAAACTCACAACTATAAATTAGATGTTGAAATGTTGGGTCAGGGCGTATTTAGAAATGTGAGACTAGAAACAGTTTTGTCTGTGAGCTGAAGAACCGGCTGCTGTTGATATGAAAGAGAAATGCTTTCCTACTTCTTCCTGATATCAGCTGCTCAGTAGAACAGGGTGAGCTTTTGTTTTTTGTCAATTAGTTCTTGTATTTATTGGGATGACAGTTTTTTTTCCCCCCATTTCTTTAGGTTATCAAAATAACACAATATTGAATAGTTGGAGCATTGTTGATGGCTGTAGTTGGTACAAATGAGAATCAGTTCAACAAAATAGTTGACCTTCAGAGTATTTTTCAAATGAAGACAAATATTTTCTCACACATTGGAATTAAACTTGAAATGAAAAGCTTTAATAAATTTAGTTTGAACTTCAACATTTTGTCTCTGGATCTGCTTTGGTAAGTACAATAATAAAGCACCTTGTCCTAAAAATATAACTTAGCAAATCTGCAATGTTGAAATATTGGAAGTTCTGCCAAACTGTACAGATAATATTACATGTTTCTGTGTGGAAAACCATGTAGTAGTCATTTAGGGTTAACACTTAGTGGATATCTGATTTTGCCATAGTAATTTATTGAATAAAAAAGCATGAAATTAGTCCTGTACCAAAAATGTTGCACAATTGCAACCAATTACAATCTACAGGATGAATTTTCAGTCTGTCTCGCCTTCATTTTTACAGATTTTCTCATTATTGTTTTCGAAAGAAAAAACCTGGCAAAAAAGCCAAACAGACACCTCAACAAAGAACTAGTTGTAAATTATATACAGTATATAGGCATGTTTCCTTGCAAGGACACAAACTATTCCCATTTCTTTTGACAAATATACTGACACAATTAGACTGCTCGATTAGAAACTCCTTTTTTGGATCAGAACCTGGAATATATCATTGGTAGCTGAAGTGTTAGGATCTTTGGTAATTTGAGTTTGTTTTGGGCTTTGTTATTTGTGTTCCTTAGTTCTTATCTCTATTAATTCTGCTTTGTTTCTGTTTTTTCTTCAATTGAATGACTTGAAAACAAACATTGCTTAATTTTACTTTGGCCACACATGTCCTCTTCAAAGCTTTACTTTCTTGTTGTTCACCTAGAGTTTGTGTACAAGAGCAAACGTCATTCATTTTCTTTGCTGCAAATAAGTAGATACACATCTGTTCGACATATTCCTAATTAAAAACACTTTTTTGTATAGTCAGTGTCTGATTTCGAACAACACTCTGTTAGACGTTGAGGATCCAGATAACATGTTCATATTCTACTCTGACAACCATCAGGAATAGTTACAAAAACCCTTTGTTTCTTCACAGGGTTTTAAAAAACTAATGTCTCTTTTGAAAAAAAAAAAAGAAAAAGGTAAATCCTGATTGGGAATTATTTAAGTTGCATTTTTTTTAAACATTTCAATATTTATAGCTTTATTACTAAAATAATATATTTGCTCTTTCACAACATGTTGAGATGTTTGATTTGAGTCATATAGCCATTTGGTAGAGTAATATAGGAAAATAACGAATTAAAGTGACCAAAGTCAAGAAGCATCAATGGAATAGGTATAGCTATGCTTTTAAAAGAAAGCTCAATTAGTGATATAGCAGTATTTTAACTTTCAGAGGCTGTGTTCCTTTGACCACAGTAGATAACCATGGAAACCAGAGCACTGTGGCCATCAAACTAGGGAATGATTCAGCAGCTGAGGTCTTTTGATCCAAAAAGGAAGATAATTAAATTCAGCAGAGTTCTGAGTAACTACTGGTCTATAAGTAAAGATGGTTTAAAAGTGAGGCTTTTGGATTTTGACCCAGTAATTATCTGTGCAGCAGTTCTGAGACTTTTAGCTGTAACAGTGTTCAGATTGTTGTTTTCAATTTTGGCATCATCATCCTGAGAGAGGATCAAGTCTTACTGCCAGCGCATCTTGTTTTTACTTTCAACTTTATTTTTTTTTCCCTTATACATCCACAAGCATGTTTTGTTTGATATTTGCTTATAAGACGATGCTCTCCTCACACCTTATTTAGTCTGCAACCAATGCTTTAAGATCATTCTGCCACTTTGACGGGTGATGGAAAGAGACCCTGATATGAAAAAAGTGGACACAAAAACTGGGTTATTGTGTCACCATGGAAACTCTCATCCCCACTGTATTTTACTGCATATGCCCAATCATGTTTACTGCCTTTGACTGCTTTCATTTTCATTTTGAAACCATGCAGATTCACAAGAAAGCCCTGCAAAGCTTGCCCATTTTCAACAGTTGGCTCACTTCTGAAAACACTGATCAGTTACGGTTCACTCTCCTACATCAATCTGGAAGCTTTCTCCAGTACATGATTTCATTTTAAAACATTACTGGGGTTAAAATATTCTATTCTGGTTAAATGACTTGCATAAAATAAAATAAAAAATGTAATAAGGAATGTGAAAATGTATTAGCCAGATAAGATCAGTAAATAAAAAGTGAGTGTACGTTTGTCAAGGCACATAAAGAAAATGTGCTTTGACACATAAAGAATGATGTTGCAAAAATTACAAATTTACTTAAACAACATGAGTGTGACATAAATGTATAGAAAGAGGAGAAGCTGCATTTGCTGTGTGGTGGGTTGGCCCATTCCTTTTCGTTTAACCTGTAAGTGGCCCTCACTAGTCTCGCTCTTATCTCTGAATAAAGTGAATCAGTGTGGCTGGTTGAGCAGTCTAAGCGGAGAGCCAGGAGAGCACCTGGCCTTACACGCCGATCTGATTAGAGGAGGTTGCAGGCCAGGCTGAACCAGACCAGGCCAGAATGTGGCAGCAGCAGGGAATATGTGCGTGAAGTGAACAAGATCAGACTAATTCTATTGCACCATTACCTTCTCCTTTTTGACGGAGCAGGGTCAAATCAAAGCAATGCCACAGCACAGACCAGCCTTTTCAAGCCCAGTAACAGGAATGGAGGGCGGGGGGCAATAGACACACTACTGCTTTCCTGGTTCAGTACAGATGAGTACAGTTCTATGAAGCATGTATTTAATAATCCAAGTGAAATTATCTACGATGCCCCAAATTGGCTTTCAAATTAGACTTCTCTGACATATTTTTCTCAGTGTGAAATTGAGTGAATATTGAGAGTCACAGTAAAAATTGAGGCATTTTGTAGGTTTCCACACACAGATATGAAAGGCATTGAAAAGTAATCTTTTTTATTACTATGATAACTCATTGTTTGAAAATGGAACAGGATTAAAACAAAAGTGAATTATGGTAATATGACATACCTTGTGAAGTAAGTGTAAGTATGGGTTTGACAGTAAATGGTTAGTTTATATGATATAAAATACATCTGGGTCTGTTTTTACTCAGCTAAGTCATTCTTTAAAATTTACTAATTGCTAATGGTTTGTGAGATTCAGTAAAAATAACTGATGGGGGAAGTGATTTAGTTTGAACAGAATGGTTCACATGTTAACATGCAGTCATTAAATTAACTTGTGTCATTGCAGTGTTTGATCACCTGTGCTTCAGTTCAGATTCACCTACAGGCAGATTTTTCTGTGAAACATGCCTCCAAATTACTTGTGCAAAACTCACCAATTCACAGATTTTTTTGTGAAGCATATCAAAACTGTTTGAAACAAGCTAAAAATACCTCTGCACAGTTGGACTTGACACATTGTTGTCTGGCGTTGCAAAGCAGCCAATCCAGGATTGGCTCTGAGTGGCTGCAGTTAATAATGACAAGGGTTTTAAAGTGGTAGAACAACCTATTAAAAAGTAACCAATGTGAACGGTTTGGCTCCCTTATTCCTTTGAAAGAGAAGAAGTTTGTTCACACCCATCCACTCCAAGCAAACTAAACTTGTTCAGGGTTTCTCCAGTTGAATTGTAATAAAATGTAAAATGAAAACTGTGGCCAAGGTACAGTAGTGAGTTTCTCCAAACACCAGAAGTCCATGACGTCTTTTTTTTTGGCAATTTAAGCTCAGCCACTCATCACTCATATTCAGCCCCAAAATACATTTTTTTTTATTCCTATTTTCCTGTCCAAATTTAGTCTTAATGACGAGAACAACACTGGGTTTTATGAGTACTAAAAACTTTACAAACACATTTAGCAGCAGAAATCCTCAACAAATTTTTCACTTTTACTCAATGGTCTCTGATCTCATAAATTAGTTAATGCAACTTACACAACAAGAGCGTAATGTACACCACACTACCTCTTTTTTTACTAAACAAAAAGTCACTATTCTTCTTTACTATTTGTGAGAATGATGAGATTTAATACAGCCACTGCAAACAGGAAGATTTCATTTCTTTCAATAGTTTAGCAGTTATCATTTGGTGAAACAACCGAGCAAATTCTGTCCCTCCAGGATTTGATGACACTGAAAATGACTCAAAACCTCTTATATGCCCTCTTTTCTGACACTGGACACTTGTGAATATAGTAAGTAAATAAAATGTAATTTATGTAGCACCTTTTAAGATATAAAAATCACAACATGAACCAATACAACTTCACAAGAATCTTGAGGCCTGAGAACACAACACTGCTTCTAAGCAACACTAGCTGACAAATTGCCAGTGTTGGCTCCAGATGCACTGTAACATTCTTCTTCAGTGTCTTACCAAATATACTATTCAATATTTTTCTGGGTGACATGATATTAGTTGCTTTGATGTTTGGAACTACTTCACTACGCAGATAGCTGGATGGAAAAGCACTGGTCTTTTAAATCCGAACATGCAGAGACAGACATTAAATGGTGTTGATGGATGTCCTCACAGGAGCAGTCGTCCATCTTCATACAGACATTTCTTCGTGGGGATCGGTGTCAAAACCCTGGCTTCTGATGAACAACTTGTTCAGACAGGACTGAAGCTGTGTGCTTTCACTGTTTCCTGTCGCACTGTGTTTGAAGTCATTCTCGTTAATGGAATCGTAATTAGAATCAAAACAGTCCTAAAATGGAGTTTGTGCTAACTGATACCAACAAAGCAAATAAATAAATAAATAAATAAATAAATAAATAAATAAATAAATAAATAAATGATTCAGTTGAAGTTAATTCGTGATTTAAAAAATTTGAGCTCTTATATTTTCTCATAGAGCCAGGTGGATTTGGATAGTTTTTTGTGTTTGTTTTGTTTTGAGAAAGTGTTATAAAAATTGAGTCAATTCTTTTTTTCAGTTTCAAAGCTGCGTCTTTTCATCGGACATGGGGGAGTATCTGTGGTATTTTCTACACACGTTGTGTCGTAATTACAAATTTTATTTCTATCCAATGCAACATTCAACAGAGTAGATATCCCTGGCTCAGCAGCACCTGGTGAAATATGTACTCTCATAAAAAAAAATATATGTATTAAATATTAAAATTTCAACTCAGATTCTCAGACTGTAAATAAGATAAGATCTATAACCTTATTAAATGTCCAAATGAGGGCGTATTATGTATGTTGAACTGGAACCCAATTGGACCAAAAAGTTTAATGATTGCAGTGCATGAGCAACTTTTCAACTGTAAAGTGGTGATTAAAAGCGAGAAAACAACGTTTGTATTGTCCTTCTTATGGCTTTCCCTCTGCGGCAGGCAGCGGGTTTCATTCATGTGAAGCTAAGAATTCGGAGTTTTTTCTTGTCCCCTGAAGGCGTCAGATCCTGGGATGTTTAGTGCCTCCTCCTCCCAGTCCCCGCTTCGCCGCTGCCGCTCCGCTGCTGCTGCCGCTGCCTACTGCCCGGGCTGGCTGCTGGCCGCTGGGCCCGGGGATGACGCCACCTCTCGCTCCGCCCCGGCGCAAACTCGCTCCCTGCGTTCATTTCATTCCTGCTCTCATTCCGAACATTCTTCGCATCTCTGTCAGTGCGCGAAGCGATTCACCTACACCTTTCCTGGCTGGCCCAGAAACACTAGAATAACTTGACATAGTATTCAAAATACCCACTAACATCACATTAGCAAAAGAAAGGAACATTTGTAAATGAGATATCAATAACGAGGTAAGTTTTATTTGTAGTTGCAGGTATGCAAACTGGTTGTAGACTTCTGCTCCCGAGGGTTAGTTTAGGTGTCTTAGAGTGACTGCACAGTGTATTAAAATGTTATGTTATGCAAGTATTTAGGAAATATCCCATCTGGTGAAGTAAGGTTTGGTCGTTTGTTTCCTCGGTGGGGATAGATGGCCGCTGTTGCAACAGGGTGCTCACTTTAAACACTCTGCTGTAGCCCACGGCTTTGACACGGCAGCGAAAATCTTTGACATTTTTCACATTTTTTGAAAAGAAGCCCTGATCCTACGCCCCTTATAAAAGCCTCTGGTGGCGTTTGACCCGTGTCAGGCTGCAGGGAAAACTCGCTTTTGGATTAAGGGCGAATAAAAAATTAAAACACACAAGAGGAATTGCAGCTTTTTCTTTTTTGGGACAAGATGACGGTTGAAAACGTTGCTGTTTTCCTCTCCGTAGTTGGCTCGGCCGGGAGTTGTGAGAGCATTTTCGGACCACCTCGGAGAAAGAAAGAAACACGGCGGGGAGACTTGTTGCTTCAGCTCGGCTGACGGCGCTGTTTTAAAATCGACATCGAAGTTTTACCCTGTAAGTATCGCCTTTTTTTGTTTGTTTTGTGTGCGTGCGTGTTTTTTTTTTTTTTTTTGAACGCTTGCTTGTGATTTTATCTCTCAACCGCCCGTGTGTTGCTCTCCATGTTGTTACAAAACCTACTGAACAGTGGGGGGGAAAAAAAAACTCCTTATTGTTTCATATCAAAGCTGTCTTGTTTGTCCGAACAGGGTAACTGAGTTTTACAGCTTTGCACATTCTGTGACCCTTTTTTTTAATATTCTGAAACCGTGGTAAAATGGGATCTCTCGAGATTTTTCCTGTTTATTGTTAATGAGAGAAAATTTAACTAAATTTATCAGCAACTCCCTCCTTTTTACAACCGAGTATTCCTTTTACTGAAGCTATAAAACGCCCTGTGGCGACTTATTTGAACTGAGACCAGACTATATGGAGTTTATAGCGCTTTAATTTGGGGTTTCCTTCACTGTTGTCCTTTTCCTTTCTCTGCTTTGGGAAATGCCTGCTCAGCTAAAACTAGAGTGCCCCCCTCCCTGTCCAGCTGCAATTCAACTCCGTAACACTGATTTCATCCACTCACATTGGACTCTGGGGAAAACTTTTCTCCTTTATAAAGAAATACTTTTAATGGAGCTCAGCTTTTATTAGCTACTCTTTTTGTATTATTACAATTGGTGCAATTATAATTTTTCTGTTTTTGTACCTCATTATTTCTCTGACTTTTGGGAAATGCTTAATACTAAAACAATCTTAGAGGAAAGCAAAATACACTCGTTATCAAATTATAACACAAACGCATGCATACAAAATTATGTATTGCAAAACTCTTTTACTCCTTGAGCTTTTTCACATTATGTCAGCTTACAGCTACAAACCTGAATATATTTTGTGTGATAGACCAACTTAAAGTTTGTACAAAACTGTGAAGTAGAAGGGAAACAATATGTTTTTCAATATTTGTTTTAGAACCCAAAAAAAGCCCTCCTGAATAGATAATATGTACAACATTTCGCTACCATTACAGATGCATGTATTTTGTAGTATGTCTCTATCAGCTTTGAAAATCTAGGAATTAATATTTTGCCTGTCTTTCTTTACCTTAGCTCAACGTCATTTATATCGGATGGGGAGCATCTGAGAACAACAGTCAGATTAGTAATTGTATTTGAGTCTGGACTTTGACTGGGCCATTCTTACACAAATATGCTTTGATCTAAGCTCTTTCATTGTGATTTTGATTTATATATTTAGGATCGCTGTCCAGCTGGAAGGGGAACAGTTATATCCGCTACTGCGTATTGGTTTGTTGTACAGAGTACATAAGCTTATGGTTGTGATGTGATAAATAATACTTTTCAATGCTTCACATCAATTTTTTTTGCACATGCCCTTTGCCCTTAACTTTACTGGGAAGACTCTAAATGTAAGTAAACTAAAGAACATGCAATTTTTTTTTAATGGACTCTTTGTGCATTTTCTGCAACAGTCTAAGAGATGCAACACATCAATGGATAAATCATGCAGATGTACAGACATAAAAACTAGATAAGATTTTGGATATGGGCGGGTAGTTTTTGAGTTCCTACATATTTTTGGATTTCACACTTTACCTGTTCTACCTTTGTCGCTTTCTGTTCTCAAATTTGGTTTGCTTTAACAAACGGGTCATCAGACCACAGCTGACACATCTCTGGTAGCCTGATGTGATTCAATCAAGTTGTTTTTATAGATTATTAGTTTAGGTGAGAACGATGCATCAAATCACGCAAACCTATTTGGTCACTTGGCAGCTCTGTTTTGAAATGCTTCATTTAGGTTACAAACATGTTTACACGGAAATAGGAACAGTTGCAAAAGACTAACTGATATGTTTGGAGTGCAAGGGGGTTTCTCTGAACCTGTCAGATTTTTGCAACTTTTTAAAAATCTGATAAAGAACACAAAATTCTTACCATTAGTTTTTGGAAGTCAGTTTGATTGCTGTCAGGTGTAACCATAGACATGTCACAGTAAATCAGCTTACTAAGAAGAAGGAAAAAAAAACAATGGCTTTGTTTTATTTTATACTATGCAACCGGTGGACCTGTTGGAGAGAAGCCTGCATAACATTTGTACAAGAATAGCTTATTGTGCCTGCATTGGCTGTGGATTTCAACTCAGAAACTTAAGACCAAAGCAGGAGCAAAAAACTCTGAAACTTATTTTTTAGTCAACTTTAATGCACTTAAAGCAGGAGACAACATAGAACACACTCACTGTTATGATGAGAATTAGCCCATATTGTTCGTTGCATTACAATAAATCAATTTTTTTTGGCAAATATGCATGAATAAAAGTATACTTAAAATCAAAATTTTGAATTTCGTGTTGGATCATTGTCTATGGAGGCAGATCCAGATACATTTCTGAAAGAGAAGGGTTCGAGCTGAGGGATATACATCCTCATTGTTGAGGTTGGCTTTCTTCTCGCTGCGTTGTCCAGGTCAGAGGGCAGAGCTGCACAGTGTAGTCTATCTGTGATGAAGTGTGGACAGAATAATGTGCTTTTGTGAAGCACAGAGTGGATTATGTTACTTCTTGGAGCCAAGTGAGACCTCTTTCTTTCTCTTGTTAAGAAAAGCATTTTGGTCAGAAGTGGTATCAGATAACTATTTTGTAGCACATTTTTTTCAAACATGTAATTTACTCTGGCAATTTTGTTTTATTTCTGTTTTTTTTTCTTGATATTACAAATAACGTACACAGGCTGCAAATCCCGTTGTCTTTGCATACATTATTGACAGAAGACAATTATTAAAAGCATAAAAATATAAAAAGTACACATGGATCTTTTGATGCACTTCTATTAATTTAAAAAAATATTAACACTACCAACATAACTAAACATATTAGAGATTACAATTTTCACAAACTGATAATCATAGAATATTTTTCTTTTAAAAATGTCTGTGTCCGCATCACTGGCATGAAGCCTGACTGTGAATAAAAGTCCGTCCTTTCAAAGCTCCTCTCTGATGGAATAGAGGCTGCAGCTATGTGCCCGTGTGCTTTTGCTAATTTCTTCACTTGTTACCACCCTGATAGATCAATGTGAATGAATGGTGTTGTGGTCTGGCAGCGAGGATGTAACTGATCTGTGAGCATAGTTTCCACTTTGTTATATTTCTTAAGTAAAACTACAGTGGAAGAGGTAGGTGCAGAATCACTTCAAGTTTTTATTTTCTATGTTTTGTAGGTGATGTGCTGAACAAAAGTGTCCATAACAGTGTCATTGCTTGGCACATAACGTCGTACACTAATGGTACCTTTTTGTAACTTTAGCATAGTTCATTTTTGTGTGGAGGATTTCAGAGTCTCTGCCCGTTTTAAACTTGATTTGTAACTTCAGACTTAGTCCTTATATAACTACGCTGTAAAACAGTGTCTAAATTGGAACTGAAATAATGCTCAATATTATTCTCATGAAAGAGCTTGTCTGTGTTAGTTTGAATAATGATACAGTTATTAAATGTGTGATCGGATGGGGTGCTGGTGGCTGAATCACATCAAAACATCAGTTTTCCCCTGTCATGGTAGAAGAGCTGCTCTCCTGCAGGCGTCCAGAGTGTGTGTGCCCTGAGCTAAACTTGATCTAGAAAGGGAATTTCAGAGTACGCTTTGCTGCTCAATAGTTTCAGCAGGGACTGCTGAGGCCCATGGAGAGTGGTCCTTAAAAGGAAAAACTGGCTCAGAGCCACTGACGTCATCTAAGTAAATCTGCTCCAATAATGCTGCCATAAACTGAATGTCAGCTACTACATGCACTTTGACCTTGTCAACCACCTCAGTTGGAATACTACTCACCTATTTTGCTCTTTGTGCTTACTTACATCGTATTTAGGTTTACTCAGACGGAAATAGTTGTTTAAAATAAGCAAGTTAAGTGTTTCTTGTGTAAAAGGAGTTTCCAACAACTAGATCACTATTGTTTATCTTGACAATCCTGAAAGAAATCTTAAAAGCAACGTTTATAAAAATCAATTTGAAATGCTTAATGCTGTCTGAAAGAAAAAGAAAAGGCATTCTCAACACACACTATACAGTAACAGATTTAGTGAAGCTACGTGCCGCAAGTTAACCATATCAGAAAAAAGAGGGGAAAAAGGAAAAAGTTGAAGGAAAAATCTGGGAAAAATGTTAATTAGGTAACAGCAAAAGAAAGGTGAGGTCAACAAAATAGTAGCCAATCTTGTAGCTGTTTACCTGGTAAGCAGTGTTCAAATAATTATGTGGTTTTTGTTTTTGTTCTGTCTTGACATGGAGGCTAATAAACACAAAACGCCTTTAAATTTACAGCTTCTGCTTGGTACATTGAAAACTTTAGCTGCATTACCTGAACTCTTATATGAGAGTTTATGTAATGAATATATTAAACTCTGATGTAAGGCCTTTGTGTTCTTTTCTAGACAAGGGCATGATTTATTTTCCTGTTTTGATGAGAGATGTTTTCAATTTTCTAGACGTGAAAAGGAACCAGACGTGTCATTTACATGTTTCTCTCTCAGGTGTCCTGCCGCACTCACTCTACATAACTTGCCTGTTTGCACTGTGGTAATGATGAAAGCTAAAATAAAGAGAATTTAAAAATTCACACACCTGTGTCTCTGTATACAGTCAGAGCTACATTCACACAAATACTACAAACATAAAACATCATAAACTAGCTATAACTTTATATAAGTATTATAAGATAGACCAATTCAGTACACCAGGTACAATAAATACGGCAGATAAACAGCACACAATATTAACATTCAGTCTTATCTTCAGATGATAATAATTTATGCTCTAATGAACATAAATTAAGTTAAAAACTGATTCACACATCAAAAATCACATTCCAAACTATCCTCCTCTGCAGATTAGATTTGGCTGTTTTCACAAATAATCATAATTATTGTTGTAATTCCCCCACAATTATAAACAATACAACATTTTGCCATTCACAGTTAGAGAGTTCATTCAAGTTCATTCACAGTGGGAATAAGTTTTAAAACAAATGTATACAGGAACCTGCAGCTAGTTTTTATCTTTAATTGTTGAATTAAAACAAAAGAAGGGTGATTATAAATTTGTATGTGTCCCTTTTTTTAATCTAATTTTAGTGAAATCGGCCAAAATTAGAAATGGCAGGTCAAACTTCAAAGAATATTGGAATTCGTTCTTGGCCCACCAAACCTTGATTGGTGCACCGCTAATAGAAAGTCGTATACTAGAAAGTAGGCAGTTGGCAATTGTTGGTGTTTTTAGTTTCACTGTTCATGGACGTCTTAAATTTACCAACGTTCTTGTGTTGCTTTAAATAAATCATCAAATGACTGATCCACCCTTATTATTTGAAGTCAACACAATGTAACCCACTTTGCACTGTTTACAATGTGGTAGCCTTAATCATTTGTTGTGTTCAAGAATTTCAGCTCCATGATCCCTCATTTGGTCTCTAGTGTTTCAAAACCTTTTAAAAGATTGATATGTTCTTCCCCTTCTGTTATTACACAGTTTTTTAAGAAGACAAATAAATGAGCTTCCTCCTCATCACACACACAAAAAACAATATGTACTCCATGAATCATTTTATGAGTCAGTTTCTGAAACCACTACAAACACTTCTAGCTTTTAGCCGCAATGAAAGCAGGAAATCTGGGCTTCAATAACTTCCTTTCTAAGTGGCTGACCAGAGAGGCAGCAGCGATGCTCAGCTTCTTCAGAGTGAAAGGAAAAAAAGGCATCCAGTTGCTTCATTTATGGAAACTGTGTATTTTTTACGGCTTGTGTCTATGAATAATCTTTGTCGCACAACAGCTATACTCCCAGTCACTGCTTGGGTCAAATTTTTGCACGAGATTTTATCAGTGACAGCTGTTCTGTTATCATGGCTAACACAGATCAGAGAGGTTCTTTTGTGCCCCGAAGTTATCCTAGGTCCAGTGAAAGGCACAGACAGAGCTAAATGTAGGCTTCTAAAAAAGAATATGATGACTTTGTCTGGTTTATTAGTTTGTGGTCTGTTGCAGCACTCTGCAGCTGGGAGCTGCCATCCAACATCCAAATCTTCTTTTTTTCTGTTTGGTTTGGCAAATTGGTTAATATTTTTAAACATTTCAACAAGGGTTTTAGATTTATACTGTCAGCATCATAATTTTTCTGTGGCATCTAGGGCAAATATATAGTCTTAAAAGTACTAATTTTCAACATTTTAAGCATACTACTTTCTTCTGAAAAAATGAAGTTGAAATATCTCTAATTGCTGCCATCTTTTTTCTAAACCAGTCACTGGTTTATTATTGGCATATTGTTAAATAAAAAATAGTCTTTTTATTAACTTTCAGGAACTTTCTTATTTGATCTTCTGTGATTAGTCAAATATTAGGATCCTAATGTTGTGTAATCTTGCAAACAGGAATAAACATAACCTGAGGTATTCCAACATGTTTGATCATGTTGCAAAATCAGCTAAGACTAAGGAAATGGAACAATAACAAATAACTTAAGTTTAGTACGTTTTATTAAAGGTAACAATGTAGTAGCAGAAAACAGAACAAATCTCTAAAGTCTTTGTGAGATAAAAAATGTGAGACACCATGTCTGTATAATAGGCAGCGCAGCACCAATCAGGTTTTTCCTGGTTAATACCAGTTTTCAGGTTACACATAGTAAATGTGCCTCAAAGCAATGGTTGTTAGTTTAGCCATAAAAATAATATGAGCCTTTAGTTTTAATACATTCACTGAATTTAGGGAAAAAACCCAAAAATATTTAAGAGAAAGTTCTCAGATTCCAATCTCTAGCCAATCAATTGCTGCATCTATATCCATTACTCTATTTCTACTGATGATCTTCAGAAAATACTTGAGGAATATTATATTTTATTGCACCCACTGGTGTCCCTGTCTCAGCCATAGAATAAACAATTAGTTTGTACTTGAACTGGATTTACTAAAATTCAAAATACTAATCAAAATCTTAATGACAGAACTTATAGCAAAAGAGTTTGTAGTGTGGAGGAAAAACTCTTCTTCTACGGAAAATAATAACAAAAGAAAGATACGAGGGGATAAATGATGGTTATAGAAGCAGAAAGAAAGAGAAGAATGGCAGCAACAAATGCAAATGGTGGCCTTCACGCTCATCACTATGATTTGTTTTTGTCGTGCCTGTCCGCACACGGCCTGAACGAGCCAGCAGCCAGCCCTCGGCCTGCTTTGCTCTCATAACTGTCAGGAGATCCTTTATCTGACAGACCTTTATTTACAGCTTTAATTTCCTGAGCTTTATGTGTTCCGCTCACACGCCACGCCACTCTGACATGGACTCACGCCGCCTGGAATGCACTGCACATTTTTGATAGGCAAATGCCCCCTGGGCTATCATTCCATTTATGTTTGAATAGTAAATTGTCCCTTTTTTTATAGTCTAATATTACTGGCAGAGCGGCTCTCTGTCTTCAAAGAGGAAGATTTTGTCATTGCAGATTTATAGTCAATTTTTCTGTTGTTGTTCAGTGTTGGAAAGACTTACTTACACCTGTTTGCTGGACAGCTAGTGTCTCTCTGTTTACGTCTTGTTGTTATCGTTCCTTAGACTGAGACAGGTAGAGGGCTGCTTTGACAGAACCTGTAAATCAATCTAAAACAAAGATTGATCCTGCGGAGCCTGATGGTTGCTGGGTAGTTGGATACAGGCCTCATGTTTGAGAAAGATGATATCAGACAGACTCCTGGCACTTACGCCTGCCAGTTCAAAGAGGCATGAAATAAGCACCAGGCTGTTGTCAATAACAAAGGCGGCATAAGTCAGCTTTCTAGCATCTGCTGGACTTTTAGGCATTATTTGCAAAACTACTTTAAGGAATTTCTAGTACAGAGGAAGGTGTTGATGCAGAGTCTTCATTGGGATTGTTTGTGATTATGCAATATACCCTTTTTCTTTTTCAAAAACTTCTTTGAAAAATGTTTTTTGCTTTATATTTTCTGTGATTGATTTGAACCAGTATTCAACAGTTGTTGGATGCCTCAACTTTCATTTTGTAAGAATTTAGAGAATTTTGCTCTTTACTTTATTTGTCCAATGAACCGCATCTGAAGGTCCTCAAAGATCTACTGTAAAGGGTTGCATTCCATAAACATGCGATTCTCAAGGTACCGTAATTCATTTGTTTTTCTTTTCTTGTTCAGTCATAAAAAGTGGAATTTTAACACTTTATCACTGTTAATGTTCATAGTTAGTTACTTTCATGAAAGGGGAATAAATCTGACATTGCTATCATAATTATGCAGAGGCCAGGATATGTCTTTACAACATGTTAAAAATGTCGAGTTTTGAAATCACATGGTAATTACAGTTTTGCACATTGTGGCCTTAGCTTGTGTGGGCCATTATGGGGTGCACAAAAGTCATTCACAGAATCATTATTGCACCCTCTGAGATAACGGCACAAAAGAACTCCACATGGAAAATTACATTTGAGACCTCTCATCTGCTATTTCATTACCCTGATCTGTCTGATGGGTGAAATGGCTTCTCTTAATTTAAGGAGCTGGATTCCAGCTTGGTGAGTGGTTTATGTAATCTCACAGTAAGTGTAATTTCCTATAATTCCATGTCACACCTACTACTCTGCTTAGCTACCGCATTCAGTTCTCACATTGCGTGCCGTCTTTTACCACCGTATCTTACAAATAAGGCCATTTCTATGGTGTGCAGCCTTCAAAGACAGAAGTATGCAATTATTTTTTAAGCTGCAAGTGTTTCCATGGGTGACATTCATACCTTCCTTTGACAGACATAATTAGCCTGCAGATTCTGCAGCACTAAGAGACCGTTCCTATTGAAAATTGCTAGGTTATTCACATGTTTAACACTGCAGAAGCATCTTGTTGATGCAGATGCTTCAAATTTAGTTAATTGAGAAGAAAAAATATATGTTGTGGGCAATTTTTGCCTATATTGTGGCTAAGTTTAGACAACAAATCAACAAACATTACCCTACAGGTAAACAAAGCAGCCGCAGTGTCAGCAAACCCCAACAAGCAAGATAACTATGTAACATGTTGTTGATCATATCCATGGAGGTTTTTTTTAGCTCTTAGTTTATTGTAAGAAATGTGTTTTATACAATCCCATACCATTAATAGATGTTTCATTAATTGAAAACAATTAAAAATGTTGGTTTTACTCTTCTGAAACCATTAAGACTCAGTCGGTGATCATGCTGTGAGTCATGTTGTGATTGTGGTTATCTGTTGATACTGCATTGAACTGTTATAGTGTTTAGCTTGTGTCAAAGCAGACTACTGACCTAGGAGAAAAACAGGAACTGCAAAGTGAACCTGCAGCTTATATCCTGCGGTTTATAGTTGATAAATTTCAATACTAAAAAAAATGTGGCTAAAACAGAAGCCATCTTCTTCAAATAACCAATCGACTTGTTACATTTCCATTGATGGAAGGGCAAAAGCCAAACATCAATGGCAACAAAACTTCAAAATGGCTTCTTTTTTTTAAAATTCAACAGTAAATTTGAGACATTGGAATTGATTATATCCGTTTAAAACTATTTTTCAGAAAGTTAGGGTTTTAAAAGTTGTATTGCTAATAAGGACAGATCTTATTGCACTCATAAAAGGAAACATACAACGAAGAGAAGCAAAACCTACATGCTCAGTGCAGTGGTTTGGCCATTTTCATTTACCTTGCACCTCTTTCAGAAATATGTATGTTTTATTAAAACATTTGTATTAAGTTTTAATCCCCCCAAAACCTCCCAGAAAGCCATTCAAATTTTTGGGAATGCATTCCAGTGTTTCCACCTGACCTATACAAGGCTAATTGCTATTTTTCAAGATATTCAAGTGAAGTATTCAAATATTTCAAATTCAAATATGCAATGACTGTTTAAACATTTAAAAATCCGAGGTGATCATGAGAGTTTAGCTGCGTGTCTCTTGCATCTCTTCAATGGACTGGCAGTCTGAAGTGACTCTCCTTACCTGCTTTTTCATTTATAGAAAGAAAAGCTATTCCATGTTAGAATAACAGTACAATACATTAATCTAACTAATGACAGGATATGAAACTTAGTTTATCCTTAGTTAAGGTGGAAAATCTTTTTTCAAAAGGTTTTTCTCAGCACCTAAGTCATATTTTATATTGGCTTACAGTGCATACAAACTTCTTTTTTTAATTCAGACTTTGCTCTAAAATGGAAGCTGGATTTGATTAGAAGCTCAGTTCATGATTTTTTTTTTTTTTTTTGGATGAAAGGCAGAGATCTAGAAAAAGTCCCTGGCTTTTAGTGGTTGAAATGGGAATGTTTCCCCTCCCTCATCAGTTTGTTAGTTCTGCAGCGTCAGCAGACACCACACAAAAACGGAATTCAGTAAAAGCTCCCTCAGCTCTCTGGGAGGTTTTTTTCCCCTCAACAGCTTGCTCCCATCCCCCCTTCCCCCTCATCCACTGACATGTTGGAAGAAACATATGCTACTATTCCTGCTTCCTGACAGTGTGCACTGCTTCAGTGGGATCTTGCTATGGGAGGAAGCAGTTGTCTGGAAAACAGGGAAGATTAAGAACTGAAACTGATATCAGTGCATTGATATCAAATGGACTAAATTTTAAGTATTTTTTTTAAAGGCAATAACTGGTTGACAACCAGAGCAGTAATATTTTTAATGAAGTCTTTCTTATGCATTATACAATTTGTGGTGATAAAATCAGAACACATTGTAATAGCATTGTGAGAAGTTCCTAGATGTTAATAGCTAAATCATTCAGTCTCTGCACTCCAGATGTTTAACTGAGCTCACAGCCCAATATGCAATCTTCTATGTTGTATGTTTAGCTGAAAAAATAGATGAGAAGGCTAAATAACATTTCAGTTTGCACAGTCCGTATGAAGTGGAAACAAATACAGTAAAGACGGCTACATTGATTTGGAAATTGCAGTGGTAACAAGTGTGGATGATGCAGCCAGTAATCCCTTGAGAGTGATTGGTCAATTAGTACTAAATTCATTCATTAATACCTAAGAACTTGTTACCTGGAGTAGGTTTAGAAAACTTGCCTTCTAGGAAATTACATTTTTCTTCATTTATGCCAAAGACCTGTATTTTTGAAAAGTTAGTACTATTTATTTATTCATACATAATCCAATCTGGTTTAAAGCAATGGTTTCTGAAGTGAAAGTCTGGGCCCCACTCTGTTTTATGAAATACACATAGCATGGTTCCTATATGCTTTTAAAACGATGATGGTGGATGGAATCTGGTTTATTTAAATCATGCCAATTCAGAGCAAATTTCATCTCAGCACACACAAGCCCCATTGATAAATATGTAATCAAATCAGTACCGTAAATAGGCAGATTTGGGTTTATTACATACATTTCAAATTTTTAAAATGTTTTTCTGGAACTGGTAGGCTTTAATTGCAGCAGATCAGACAGGAAATGGGTAGAAATGGCCAGTTAAAACATGCACAGAAGACTAATAGCCTCTGTATACAGGGCGGCTGCTCTACATACATTCCAGTTTGATCCTAATCTTATGACAATGCAGTCAAATTAAGTTTATAATGCAGTTGACAAAAGTCAATGACTTGCTAAGATCCTAGAGTCCGAGTATTTCTGCAGATGTCAGGACTGTGTCTTGTGCTGGAAATCTGAGGTGAGAGTACAGTTCCCTGTGGTGCTCCTGTGTTGGTAACCACTTGGCCAGACATATGACCGTTTAGACCTTTTAGTGTGGTATGTTTGCCAGGTGTTTGTTGAGGCCTCCACCTGTGACTTCAGGAGGTTTTGAAAATGCAAATCAGGTTGAATTGTGTTAAATACACTGGAGAAATCAAACAACATGATCCTCACTGTGCTCCCTGCTTTGTCAAAATGGCATTGGATTTATTGAAGCAGGTGTGTGATTGCATCTTTAATTCTAACTCCATGGCAATAAAACTGCAGAGGCTCCTGATATGTGCCTGTTTGCTTACTCAAGTGGGCCAACATGAGTCTCTACAGGGTCATCATAATATGGGATGTCAAGGCAACATGTCTGTAGTCATTGTGGATAAATGGGTGAGCTCTCTGTGGTCCGGAGCAAGGCAGGATGTCTTCCACAAAACTGGAACCTTCTCTTTGCAACTCTTGGGTCAAACTAAGGTTGAAGAGGTACTGCAGAATCCCACAGAGCTGCTCTGCACAGGCTGTCAAGACTCTGTCTGGCATTGACACCATCTGGGCCTGCAGTCTTGTTTCAGTTTAGTCTTTCCAGCTGCCCCTTCAACTGACAGACAAGTGGAAGAGGGAGGGAAAGGGAGCAGCAGCATCTCCTGATTGGATTGAAGACAAAAATGTAGAAGCAGAAGAACCTATGGCTGAAGTGGATGTAAAACATTTGAGGTGTGTCAGGAAAGCTGTGGGTGAAAGGAGGGTAGGGCTGTGTAATTGTATTGATTCTACGATATTTATTAAAAAAAATTTCCTC